>NC_082644.1:98335960-103335960 GCF_028023285.1 Balaenoptera ricei | reverse complement strand
CAACAGGGTGTAAAGGTAGGAACAATTATTCCCATCTTACTGGCATGAAAACTGAGGCTGGAAGGCAAGGGAGCTTAGACTCAACCCAGAGCTCCTGACCTCCCCGGCCAGTGCTCTCTCCCTGACCCGAGGCCTGGTCCCCTCGAGGCGGTAGAGCCCCGGCACTGTCCCTCTCCAACCCCTCTCCTTGTCTGACTGCAGGACCCACACTCCCGGATGGCTGACCCAGCTGAGACCAGCCTGCCAGGGGCAAAGATGCAAAGAGAGAGGGAAAGGACACTTACCGGTTCTCCTGGGAGGCCCTTGGTACCTGGGGGGCCGGAGGGACCCGGGATGCCCTGCAGGGACAAACAAAGGTGACCTTAGTCCCTCCATGGCCATCTCTACCCTGCCTGTCCCCTGGGTCTCAGTCAAGCTGTCGTAGCAAATGAGGGTCCGACCCCACCCTCTGCCATGTGACAGATGGGAGACTGAGTTCCAGAGGGGAAGAGACATACTGGAGAGTCTTCAGGGCAGGAGTGGGCAACTAGAACCTTCGGGATTTCCACAGCAGGATGGGAACTTGGCTAAAGTGGCTATTTTCTCCCCGCGAAGTCCCACGGAGAGAATTTCACGAACCGGTGCTACTTACAGGAAAGCCTCGTGTGCCCAGGTGCCCTCGCTCGCCAGCCACGCCCTGGAAGCACATTTGGGGTTTGTTAGAAGCATGTATGACAAAGCAGGGAGTGGGGAGAGGGGGCCTGACATACCTGCTGCCCAGGCTGGCCTGGTCTGCCCCGTAGTCCTGGAGGACCCTGCAGGAAGCAAAGCATGAGGATGGGAGAGGGTGCTGGGAGGGCCCTGCACGGAGAAGGGACACCCGCTCCCACGGGAGATGTAAGGAACCCGTGGGGTCATGGCATCCACCCCCTCCCCAGCGTGCAGACGGGAAAACTCAGGGGAGCGGCTCGCCACAGTCACCCGGTGCTCTGGGTCGAGAACCAAGAACACCCGGGTCCTGAAGGGGTCAGAAGCAGTCTCGGCTCTCAGGGGCCCGGGAGGGGCTTGGGGGTCAGAGGCCATGCGTGATTCCTCCTCACTGTCTCTCATTCTCGCGTCCTCTCTCTCATTCACGTGCTTTCTCTCTCTCTCAGTCTGGCCGCTCATTCTCCCTTCCCTGCCCCCATGCTGGGGGCTTGCCAGCATCAGGAAGAGTGGCCGGATGAGCTCTCAGGAACGTGCCCTGCAGCCTCTCTGGGATGCCCTGCTGTCCCAAAGGGGTCTGTTACTGAGGAGGCTGTGAGCCTGGGCTCCTGGATTCCTGACCCAGCGTGGGAGGTGAGAGGAAGGGTAGGCCACGGGGGTCGGTACCTTCAGACCCCTGGACCCCTGCTCCCCAGCTGGTCCATCTGGTCCTCGGGGTCCCTGGAATAGGAAAAAGGGACTAGCACATTGGACAGTAGGGGTCTCCCTCGGGCTGGGAACCAGGAGGGCGGGACCGCCCAGAGCCCTGCACAAGCGGGGGCTCCCTCCACCTCGCACTTCCTGTGCACTCCCACCCCCAGGTGGGTCACCCAGGGCAGTGTGCCTGCTGAGATGGCTCTGCGCAGGGCGTAGCATGGGTGGACTTGGCTAGGGGCCCTACCATCCTGGAGTGGGGCTGGTGGTGCATTTAAACCCTGTTTAAAGAAACCTTGGGGCTCAGCCAGCCAACCCATTCCACGGACGCAGAAACTGAGGGCAGAGCCAAGAGACACGTGGCCAAGTCCCCACAGCCAGGTCTTCAGACTGCTGTCACCTGCTCTTCCCAGAGCACATATGGGGCAGAAGCAGTGTGTGGACCACAGCCCTCAGGGGAAACTGGCAGAGGACGGACGAGCTGGGGAGGGTCTACACGTGGCCAGATGTGTGGAACAGCCCCCTCTCCAGCCAGATGTGCAGCTAGTCTGGCCCAGCTCACATGAGGAGGGGGCAAGGACAGGGCAGCTCTTCCCTGGAGTTCTGGGTTCAGGTCTGACCTCTGAGACAGGAGTCTTGGTCTTTTGAGAACTCAGAGGCCCCTGGGGCAGGCAGAATCCCCTCTTCCCTGCACTGCACAGATGGGAACACTGAGGCACTGCAAGGGAAGTGATTTGTCCAAGGTCCCTTAGCACATTAGCAGCTGGTATTCCCTCCAGGGTTCCACCCACTGCCCCCTGTGTCCCCTCCATGGGCCTCCCACAGAGACACAGATGGGATGGGGTCCCCTGGGGTCCACCATGGAGAACAGTGTGGTGTTTGTTCTGCAGGGGGCCAGAGAGGCCATGTTGGGGAGACAAAGAGGATCCTGTGAAGGAGGCTGACCCGCCCCAGCCTGGGAGCGAGGGGACCAGGCACACAAGGGGGCCAGGGAAGCGTCTGGGCATAGGGGATATGAGGGATGAGAAAAAGGAACATGGAGAAATCATTTAAATATTGAACAAGGAAATTTTCAATTAATAGTTGAACCAGAAAAAGTGACAATTCTTCTCATCAGATGCTTCAACTCGACGCTGCAGCCTTAAATAGCACCACACTGATGAAATCACCCTGGGCCAGGAGACCACGGGCTGGGAGTCTTTGTGCCCAGTGTCTCAGGCCCTGGCCCAGAATCTATCAGGGGTCCAGCACTAGGCACAGTGCTGCTCAGGAAATGCTGTGTCTCAGGGACAAGTGGCTGCTCCTTGCTGAGCCTCAGTTATCCCATCTCTGAAATGGGGACGAGAAATCTCCCCCTCAAGGCAGGAGGAGATAACTCACATGGGCAGCTCAGCATGTGGCATGTAGTAAGTGCTCAGAATACCTGGTTCCTCCAGAGGGGGCTGCAGGCTCCCCAGGGGCAGGGGCGCAGAGCAACGGCCTGGCAAACCTGGATTCAGTCCCTTCCTCAGAATAGGCAGCTTATATGAGGCTCAGAATTTTCACGGGTTCAAGATGAGGTTTGATTAGAAGGTGTGGCTGCAAGTCCTGGTTTTGCTACTGACTTGCTGTGTGACCCCAGGAAAGCCCCTTCCTCTCTCTGGGCCTCAGTCTCAGACGGACACTGTCAGACCACGTGTTAGACTTACCGCCCCTGACTCACGGACAGGGGCCTGCTGGAGACGGACACAGGTTAGGATGTAGGGCATCCCGGGTCACGGGAGGCGGGACAGAAGCTGAGCTGACGGTGGGCGTCCGGGCCCTCCTGAGAGATGGCTTCTGGCCCCTGACCTCTGTCTCTACCTGAGGCATTAACCTTCCTGGAAGGGGACAGCTCTGGGAGTGGAGCGGAGGCCCAGCGGTGTCAAGGGCTTGGCCTGAATCACACGGCACCCTGTTTCTCCTGGGAATCAAAGCCTCGCTGGGAGAAAGGTTATGAGATCTATAATAATAGTAATAACATCAACAACAGCAGCAGCAGCAGTAATAGTGAAAGCTCTTTTCTAATTTAACAAATAAGGAAATAGTACCTGTGGTTGCCCTGCTAGTATGTGGAGAAGCCAGAATTTGAATGCAAGTCAGCCAGAGGCCCATTTTTTTTCCACCACTACCTGTCACTATTTATCAGTGTGGGAGTGAGCTCCCTGTCACGGGGGGTATGCAGGTCAGGGCCGGGACACGGTGTTAGGGGAGACAATATCTAAAATCCCTCTTACCTGGGAGACTCTGCTATTCCCCCGGAGCACCAGAGAGCTCAGGTAGAAGCTGGGGCTGGCTGGGGGGAAACAGGATTAACCTTTCCTCCCTGGAAGGAGGAGGAGGCAAAGGGACCCCAGCCACTCTCCCTCCCCAGCTCCGCTGTGCAGGGAGAGGCACGAGGGCAGTGCACAGCCTAACCCTTGCTCTGGGCCACTCTGCAGCTCGTCCTCTGTCCTGTGGGTGCCTCAGTCCTGCCCCCTCCTTCCCCAAATGAACACGGGCCAGCCCACCCTGCTGGAGGCAGGTCTGGGTTTCTGTCAGAGCCACAGATCTGTTCTCTTGTAGCCACTCCCCAGGAAGATGTTTGCAGTTACAGTCGGGGCTGCCTCCCAGCCAGGTTGGGCGTCTGGCTTGGCTGGGAGGAGCCCCAGGGGACAGTAAATCTGGCCAATCGCAGCTCTTGTGAAAAAGGGATGGAAAGGGAGTGAACGTGTGCCCAGCACTTGCTACACACCGCTGCCCTTCCAGGTGCTTACCACTCGAGGTGCTGGCAAAGGGATTCTATCCCCACAGCCATCCAAAGAGGTCGGTTCTGTTGCTGACCCATCTTATAGAGGAAAAACTGGGGCCTCAGAGAGGGCAAATCAACTGCCCGAGGTCAGGGAGGAGGAGCTGGGATTCGAGGCCAGGTCTGCTGAGCTCTTAAGTCCCACTCACAGGAGCAGAGTTCAGTGTCAGGCACTTGGATCACAGAATCCTCAGGACTCCCTCAAAGTGGGTTTTGGAGGGAGATAGCGGAGTCTCCCGGGTAAGAGGACTTTTAGACATTGTCTTCTCCAACACCCTGCCCCGGGCTCTAATCTGCACACCCCCTGTGACGGGGAGCTCACTCCCACACTGATAAACAATGACAGGTAGTGGTGGAAAAAACTGGGCATTCGGCTGACTTGGGTTCAAAGTCTGGTTCCTTCCAACTTGCTCCTAATGTCATCCACCAAGCCTTACAGAGGTTAAGAAAGAGGTTAAGAGGTCCCAGAGCTGGTAACTGGGAAGACTGAGACTTGCTCCTATGCCTGTGTGACCCCATAGCCCCCGCTCTTTGTGGCCCATGGACCCAGACCCTGGTCAACAGCTCTACCAAGAGCTGAGGGTCTGGGGCCCCATCCTGGCCCTGGCCTTGACCCCTTAGTGCTCATTCTTCCCAGGGCAGGGGGCTGAGGGGAGTGGGCTGGGCAGCAGGGCCCATCCTGCACATGGGCAGAAAAGCAGGCAGGGCCTTGCAGACCTCCAAGCTCATTTCCCACAGCACACTTGGGGAAACTGAGGCTTGGAGAGCAACAAGGCCTTGCTATGGTCCCAGGGCAAGCCAGGAGCTGCACAGGGGGCCTGCCCAGAATTGAGGTCTTTCACAGGCTCAGCGGGTGCCTCTCTAGTCCCCCCCAACCCTGCCCCGCTCAGTGACCCCATCCGTGAAGTGGCCAAAGGCGGCCTGTCAGGCAGGGGACCCAGGGGGTGGGTCCCACAGGTTTTGCATTCCTGCCAGATGCAGCAGGGGGCGGGGCTCATGTTCCTGAAGCTCCCCTTCCAGCCCCGGAGACTTTGATGTGGTTGGGAGCCTGGGTTTCCTCAAGCAGGAGATACGTTCTTCAAGGCACCACTGGGAAGGGTGGTCCAACGGTTGTGAGGAGCTCAGTGAGTTGACGGAGGCCTGAGCCTCTGCATTTGGCAGGCTGTGCGGGGCAGGGCCTGGGCCAGCACAGCTCCCCCTCCAGCCAACCTGGCTTCCCGGGCAGGAGGGAATGTGCAGAGGGTCAGGGTGGAACCAGGCTGCCAAAGGGCCTCGGCTACTCGCAGAGACCAGGACATGGCACTGGGAGGGGTCCTGCCAGGCCAGAGGAATGCCTCTAAAGCTCGCCTCTCCCAGGCAGACTGCTCAGACCACCTCGTTCAGGGGAAATTTTTAAACTACTTGAAATTCAGCCAAGAAGAGAATAATCATCTCAGATCCCCTGGTATGAGTTTGAATATCAGGCCTGGGCTGCCTGGTTCACTGTGCCATCTTGTCTCCTTTTCACAAGGCTGCCTGGCCTGGCATCTGGACACCCACTGGGGGCAGGAAACCACTCCATCAGCCCTCCCCGCCTTCAGTATGTGAAAGAGTCAGATTCCCTGGGTTCAAATCCCAGTTCTGCCACTTTTTAGCTGTGCAACCTGAGGCAGGTGACTTAACCTCTCTGCGCCTTAGTTTCCTTGTCTGTAAGATGGGGATTAAGAATAGCACCTACATTATAGGGTAGTGCTGAAGAGTAGCTGAGTCAATGTACGTGATAGTGCCTGGCACAGAGTAAGTACTAGTGATTACCTCTAGCTACCGTGCTCAGGGCCAGCCCTGCATAAAAGCCTCTGCGGCTCCCCACTACCCTTGGAACATAGCCCATAGGCTTAGCTGTGGCGTTTGAGGCCCTGCTAGCTCTTGGCCTTATCTCTCTCTCCTGCCCCTCTGTGGAACCAGTGGGGAACCCCTAAACATGCTGCTCCTTCTCACCTTAGGGCTCTCCCTCTGCCTGGAACCTGGCATCAGCTCAAGCATCACCCTCTCCTTGAAGCCTTCCCTGGTACCCTGGTCAGGTGAGGTGCCTCCTCCAGGCTCCCAAGCTGCCTGTGTTTCCACCATCGACGTGCTAATGACCCTGTACTGCCTGTTTAACCTACTTGATTGGGCCATGAAGCCAGGCAAGGGTCCTGCCTGTCCTGTTCTCGTGGTATCTACAGAGCCTCCAACAGTGGCTGGCCCATAGCAGGTGCTAAATAAATTGTAGGTGAATGAATGCATGAGCAAACACATGAATGGTCAAAGCATCGGCACCACAGCGCCCCTCTGTTCCTGCTGGATGGCAAAGCGTGGTGCTCAGAAATGGGCTGGGAAAGATGGGTGGGGGTCCCACACGGACAGTCAGGCCTGGGAGGAGCCTGGTGCTGTGAAAGTCACAGATCTCAGGGCTGGGCGGAGGGCAAGGACCAAGAGGGGTCTCTCCAGCAGGTGGCCCCGCCAGTGTCCGCCCCCGGGGGCTGGGCCGCACTTACCCGGCGTCCCTTTGCTCCCCTCATGCCCAGCGGGCCTCGAGATCCTGGAGGACCCTGCGGGGAGGAGAAAGAGTCTGGAGAAACCCCCTTTTAGGGAGCAAGTACAACACCGAAGGCTAGGCCTGCAGCCTCAAACAGGCGCTGTTCAGGAGCAGCCACTCCCGAGCCCAGCAGCTCCAGATGGAAGGACTTGGCCTAGTGGGAAGATCTGTCCCCCAGGAGAAGCAGCGGACGTGCTGCCACCTTGAGTAGGAGTCAGCGCCTGGGAATCTGGCAGCAGGGAGAAGCCATCCTGGATGGATAAGCCACTTCCTTCTTTATCTCAAAATCAACAACCGGAAGCTATGAGGACATTCCTGACCAAAATCTCCTCCAACTCCCACTTCCCCCTTTCTCTCTCCATCAGCAAGGAGAATATGGGGTCCCAAGTTCTGTCCCCCACCCTGACCTTGAATATTACCTGAAAGCATCCAGAAGGCTCCGACCAGGGCAGAAAGAGCCAGGGAGGGTAAGAGGGAGCAGAACTAGACCAGGGCCCGGAAGTGAGGGAGGGGGAGCGGGAAGCACATGTGGAGGGGGGAGGGGAGGAGGGGGAGAGGCTGGGCGGAGAAGTCGGGGTGGGGGAAGGCAAAGAGAAGGGAGCAGGGCCTGGCCCAGGGAAGACGCCCGCCAGGGTTATCTCGGTTTGGTGAAGGAACGACAAGAAGAGACAGGGAGGGAGGGAAAGAAAAAACAGGGCTGGCTTTGTTCTTTGAATTCCCAGCACCTGGCCCAGGGCAGGCCGATGACAGGGATTAAGGGAAGGACTGAAGAGGACAGAGGATAGGAAGGGAGAGAAAGAAGGTGAAGAGAGGAAGCAGGCCGCCTCGCTGCCTGGTTTCTCTCCCCAGGTTCCAGCCCCAGCTACAGACGTCAATCTGCGTCTTAGCCACATGGCTGGCCAAGGACCCCTCCAACAGCTGCAGGAGCCTCCCAGCTCCGCGGCGATTCTCAGACTGGGCGTGCTCCTTTTACAAGAAGAGAAGGCCTCATCCCCCCCTCCGAATACCAGGGAGAGGCCCAGCTCAGTTTGGGGCCTCAGGAAAAACTCCTCTTTCTGCTCCTATTTCTCTCTTCCCAGGGCCTCAGGGGGCGCAGACCTTTCAACTGCTAAAGGGCTGATGTGAGGCGCTGGGTCCCAACCTGATCCCTTGTCAGCAGAGCAAGCAGGGTGTGGACCCGGGCTTGGTCCCCTAAAAAGACAGATCTGACTCCCGGGTGAGGGAGAACATGAAGACTGGGTGAGAATGGACCATTTTATAGAGGGATCTCAGACTGCAGAAGGCATGCAATGCGTCACTGGGAAATTTCAGGAGCCAAGTCTCAACTCAGAGGCAGTAGAGTAGAGTGCTTAAAAGAGCACACTGTTCCACCAGAGAACTAGGTTCAAACCCTGACTCTGCCACCTACTAATTCTGTGACCTTTGGCAAGTGACTTAAACTCTTTGGGCCTCAGTTTCATCATCTATAAAATGGGTATAAGAAGAGTCCCTGACTCCTAGAGTTGCTAGGAAGATGAAATGACCTGGAAGGTCCTCAGTAAAGGGTTGCTGTCAGCTCTCTCAAAGGGAGAGGAGGTCAGAAACTGGTGGTCCCAGGACCTGACTGTTCCCCTCCAAATAATGGAGATAATAACCTTGGCTGACCAAGGACTGTAGGAGAACATGGATGTTAAAGTGATTGGAAAAGTGGAAAATGCCAATCAGATGTGAACGGTATCATCAGAAATGTCACTTTCATAGTAACAGTCTTACTAATAATAGTGGTAATTATCATATCTAACAAACAGCGATAGTAATTATTATTGTTACCATTCATTAAGCACTTAGTATATGCAGGTAGTTTGCTAAGCATTACATCATGCACGGTATCATTTATTTCTCACAACAATCTCATAATGAAGGTGGTATTACGCTGACTCAGATGGGGAAACTGAGGCTCAGAGATGCTATAAATGTTGCCAACAATCACACAGCTAGTAAAGGGGGAGCCAGAATTTGACTCACATGTGTCTGATTCTGAAGCTTTCTGGACCTCCATGCTATCCTGCTTCCCCAGTGGCACTGGGGGCAGCTGGCTGTCCGAAAGGAGCCCCAAGAGATCCAAAGGCCCAGCCCCACAATGCAACAGAGGAGGGTCAATGGCAACCTTGGGATCTGAAAGCGGCAGCTCACTGTTTGATTTCACTAAGTCGGAGCCAAACCATTGAACAGATGGAAGCACTGAGGAAATGGAATGGGGAGGAGGTTGGACATGGGAGGAAGAAAGCCTAGAGGGAGGCTCAGGGAGGCTGAGGTCCAGGGGCACAGCTAGAATTGGATGATAGACCTCTAGCATCCTTGTTCTCTGGCTTCGGCCCTACCCTGGGCACCTAGCACTGTCTGGCACATAGTAGGTGCTCAGTAAAAGTCTGTTAATGAGTGAGAGGACTAGACAGTGAGAATCTTAAGAGCAGGATCTATTTTTTATCATTTTTGCAACTCCAGGACTGAGCATGGGCACAGCACACGGCAGGTGCACAGAAAAGTCTGGGAACTGAGTTGGCCTTGCTTCCCTAAGTGGCTCAGAGAACTGGTGTGGGCGCACTTCCCTTGGGTTCAAACCATCGAAGGCTCCCGTTCCCTCCTTCCTCAGACCCCAGAGAGCCCCTCAGTCTAGCCTGTGAAGGCACCTGAACTCATCACCCTCCAGGCTTGCCCCAGGATCCTGCCTGTGCCGGTCCCCCTCCCACCATACCCTTTCCACCTGCCTGAAGCCCACCCCCCCATCCCCTAGCCCCAGAGTGGGCTCCTAGCCTTGAGCCTCAGCCTTGGCCGAAGTGAGTGCCCTGCCCCAATTCCCTCCGTCCTCCACCAGCAGAGGTGGAGGGACCAGAAGCTCCCTGTGCTCAGGGTGAGAGCCACCCAGCCCCCAACCCTACCTCACCCTTGGGGGAGTAGGAGGGACCCCTGAATCTGGGTGCTCCTGCCCACACCCTCCCCCCAGCCCCCCACCTCTCCCACCTCCCCGCCTTGGGATCCTCAGGAATATCCCTGGTTCCTCAGTCATCACGAGAAGCCCAGGACCCCTGTATCCTTGGCCCCTCATTTCCCATTTTCTTCCCTGCTTTCTCCATAGCAGCTGTCACTTATTTACTGGCTTCTCTCTCCGCCACACCAGAATACGAGCTCCTAAAGGGCAGGGACAGCTTTCTGCCTTGTTGATGGCAGCTCCTGGAGTGGCACATGTGACACAGTATTTCCTGAGTGAATGAACAAAGCAATAGAGGTGCCAATGACCATGATACTCCCTTGCAATGACCATCCCTGGTTTCGTTTCACCCACGCAATCACACTATCATGACCATAATTATTTCCTCTATTATTCATATGAGCAAAATTTAGGTGCAGAGAAGTTCAATGATCTGCCCTGACAATACAGCCGGGGAGTGGGGGAGCTGGGATTCCTGGTCTGTCTGACTTTGAGACCTGGACTCCTCACCATGACTCGACAGTGGGTTTGAGCTCAGGGAACATGAGGGCTTTGCTTACCGTAGGTCCAGGCTCTCCGGGGGTCCCAACACCACCTGGAGTTCCAGGATGACCCTACCAAGAAAGAGATGAAAAAGAAGGAATCAGCTCTGGAAGGTGCCTCTTCCTCCTGCAGTACTGCCTTGGCCGGCTCAGCCCCAGCCCAGGGCCTCCTGGAAGGTAAAGGAGCCGGTCATCGTGGACGCCTGGGGTACGCGGGCGCAGGCAGAGGAGAGCAGAACTGTCACCGCGGCTGTGACAGGAGAGGGCAAGGGGATGCAGACTTGCTCCTTACCATCGACCCCTTGGGTCCGGGCGCGCCTGGGGGTCCCATCATGCCCCGGTCACCCTGTGATGGAGACAGCAATTCAGGGAGGTCACAGCAGTGGGGTGGCTCTATGGGGGGAGGGTGCAGAGGGCACTCCAGAGACTAGATAGGTGCAGGGACTTGTCCAAGGTCTATAGCCACATCACCCAGGGTGGTGACAGGGGGAGGGGGGCGTCCTGGGATTTCAGTCAGCAGAAGCCAAGAACCCCAGCAAGTCCTAGGAGGCCTCAGCATCCACTGCGGTGTGCCACACGGTGGGCTTCCCTTGGGCAGGGATGGTCCAGACCAAGGATGTGCTAAACACGTCATCCCCTTTGACCCTGGCCCACGTTATGTGGTCCTCATTGGGCCTGGCATCCCCTAGGCTGGGTTTGCTAAGGCAGAGATGGCAATATAAGGCATTTCTTTTATTCTCCCCACCCCCTGCCCCAACCCAGATGAGATGCTGGAGAATCAGAGGTGCAACTTAGTCTCTCTTGACCAATCCAGACAGATCGGGCAGAGATGGCAGGTGTAGCAGACAGAGCTATGGCCGGAAGGCAGTGGCTCTGGGTTTGGATCCTGGCTCTATTTGTGTGAAGCCCTTTCTTGTATCCGCACAGCCGGCAAACATTTCTTGAGCATCTACTATGTGCCTGGCATGATATGCTAGACGCTGAAGACACGATGGTGGGTAGAAACAGACAGACCTTGCTCACGCGGAGTGAGACAGAGTGTTACGAGGAGACTGACACAAATCACCAAAACAGATGCAAACTGGGGTAAGTGAAGTGAGGGAGTGGGTCTTGGTGCTAAGGTGTTTCACTAGGGGATTTGACCCCCGAGTGCAGGGGTGTGGTGGGGAAGGCTTCCTTCAGAATGCTGAAGGATAACTGAGAGTCATCTAGGCAAAGATAGGGGGATGGGAAGAGTGTACCTGACCGAGGGAACGGCATGGGTAATGGTTTGCAGGTGAAGAGGGACATGGAACATTCGAGCAACAAAAGAAGGCCAGAGATGGCTTTAATATTGCACTGAAGTTATCAAAGATGTTACCATGGAGGCAACAGGGTGAAGGTTACACAGGACCTTTCTGTGCTATTTTTTGTAACTTCCTGTGAATATAATTACTTCAAAAAAATGTTAAATTTAAAAAAATAAGAGGAAAAAGAGAAGGAGGAGGAGAAGGTGACCAGAAGGTCTGGGACACAGGGAATGATAAGAGGGAGGCATGGGATGAGCCTGGAAAGCTAGATGGGGCCAGATTAGGACCTCAGTCTTTCCATCTATCCAATGGGAATAATATCAACTCCCGTAGGTCGCCTTCCTGGGGAATCAGATAAGCCTTCTCCTCAAGGGCCCATGGGAAATGGGAAGCCACAAGCTGTGGGCTGGGAGCCAACGTGGGGCAAAGTGTGGCCATGGAAACTGAATGTGGTTCAAATCCCAGCTCTGCCACTTCCTATCTGGGTCACCTTGAGCAAGTCACCTCCCCTATTGGAGCCTTGGTTATCTGGTCTGTAAAACAAAGCTGCTGGCATTAACAAGGCAAACTAAAGAACTGGGCTCCTTTTTTAAAAGATGACTCTTTGCCTCCTTCTGTTGCCAGCCCCATGCAGTGCCAGCACGCAGCTGTGAGAGGCCCAGACCACGTAGATGGCTGTCATACAGACATCTAACTGTGTTCGAGGATGCTGGCAGGAGGGCACGGCGGAAGCCCCAGGGGATGCTGGGACACGGAACAATGGCTCTTTGAGGGTCTGGAAGGCCAGGGAAGCGAGGAGAGGCCAGGGAGGGAGGTCTGACACCCCCAGGGCAACTGGCCCCTTCACCTTTTAAAAATTTCAAAACACAAGCTCTATTTGCTTAGATATTCCCACCAACACGACTTACCTTTTCTCCCATGATTCCTGGCTCCCCGACCAGACCAATGAATCCCAGAAGTCCCTATAAGAAATGTGTATAAAGGCAAGAGAAAGACGGAAGCAACATGAATTCAGAGATGTGCTGAGTTTCAAAGGCAACTCGCCCACATCTCTCTTCCACTGGAGCTGTCTCCCCGTGTCTCCTGCCCCGTGCTGGGTAATCCAGCCGGCGTGGGGCTGCCACCGAGGAGAGAGTTGCCTCTCTTTGGGCACTGTCCTGACTTCCTTCGCTCCACCAGATGGTTCTGATTTTGGAGCCAAGCGGCGGGGCTGCTGCCAGCATCCCTGGGAGAGCCACACATTCTTCCCGCGCCAGAAGCTGGGAGGCAACCACCTTTGGGGAGGGGGTGGGATAGGGGAGTTGGGGGGCGGGGCAGGGGAAGGTCCTTCAGCGGTGCTGGGAAGAGGCCTGCCTGTGAGAAATCTGTCCCCATCTTTCGGGGCCCTGGAGCTGTTTCAAAGAGAGAAACAAACCTGTTGGCGGGGATAGAAACACCCTAACAGCCCTTGCCAAAAAGACTTGATTGAAATCTGGGAAGTGAAGGCCTTTTTACTGTCTTGTGAAAGGCTTCCTCTCCTTTCTGAAAGAGCGTACACACACACACACACTGTGGTTCCTGTTGCTCTTTTTAACTCCACTGGGTGATAAGTGGCCTCTGTGTTCCAGGATGGTTCTAGGTGGCTGCAGGCCTCGCTGCCGCCAGGAGCAGGTGACTGGCTCACGCTCCGTGAGGGGGAAGGGCTTAGTTAGAGGAGTAACCCAGGAAGGCAGGCGATTCCCAGCCCAGACCCCACTCTCTTCTCTGCTAAGGAAAATTCCAGCAGATGGGGGTCTAGTGTGGTTCAGGGGTGCAAAAGTGGCTTTGGAAGAGCCCAGGTTTGTAGCCAAGAGTTTCTGGGAGAATTCGGCAAGACTGAGGGATGAGTGGATTTGCCCCATAAAACCTGCCCCCTGTCCCCAAACTGCATCCAGAAAGAAATGAGACCTTGAACCTGATCAGAAACAGATCCGAAGTTGTACACTCAGGCGGTGAAGCTGGCCCACCTGCCAGGCAACTAGAGCGAAGAAAAAGCATCCAGTTCCAAAGGGTCAGCTCTGAGGGGCTCAGAGACAGTTTTAAAGTGGCAGCTCAGACCAGGACTCTGTGTGTCTCGTGGCTTCAGCCTAGGATTCAACTCTGGTCTGTGTGGCTCCAAAGCCCATGCACCTGTCCGTCACTCCAACACGTGTGGCCATGAGCAGGGCACAGGTCTGCCTGGCACTCCAGCACCATCACCATCCATGGGGGCCTAGTGCCCTGAGTTCACAGACCCTTCAGGGTGGAAGTATGAGGTGAGAGGGGTGCGGTTCAAGGTATGAGATCATGGCTAATAAGTCACAGAAAATAACCAAGTATCCCTCCCATCCTATTCTAATTTATTTTAAAAGGGCACGGGGTTAAGACAGAGGCCTGAGCTCCCCACAAGGGAGCAGTCAGACATTTAGAGGATGCCGAGTAAAGGGAATAAAAACTGCTCTGTTAAGAGGCCCCTGCCCAACTGGCCCAGAGAAACAGAAATTTCATAGCTACTTTAAATTTATGAGTTGTTGGGTCCTGGAAGGCAGGCAGGTCATAAACTTCAATGAAGAAGCCAAACGGGATCCTAATGAATAAGGGCCATACAGCCCATTCCCTGCCCCCATCCCAGGACACCCTGTCGCCACTGGGGCACTGTCCCGGAACATCCTGGCACCCTGTCCCGGGGGTGGAGCTGAGGCTGGTCCAGGGAAGCTCGCCCCCGAGGCCCAGGGCTTCCACCTGGCGGGGCTGGTGGAGAAGCAGCTCTGACAGCTGTGGGCACAGTTGGCTCCTCTCAGCTGGCAGGAGGGCATGGGGGTGGTGGTGAGGCAACATTGTCACCTACAGTGGGCATGGCACAGACAGGATCTGAGTCCCCGGTTTGGGGGAGGAGGCTGGTCCGGTCCTTACGCAGTCTACAGATAAAGGCCTGTTGTCGATCGACTATGGGGGGTTTTCTCCCTCCCTCCCTGCTCTCATATGACTCTCTGCTGGGTGCTGGGGATGCAATTGAAACAAGACAGTCAGTCGTGGGTCCTCTGCTGGACTAGACATCTCAGGATTAGGTGTTTAGAGGCCTGGCTTCCCCCTGCACAGAGCTTCTTAAAGGCAACCCTCATGCCTTGTAATTATCTTTGGGCACCCAGCACCTGGGACAGGGCCCGGCAGGCTGGCTGCACTCTAATTAGCTGTTGGAAAACTGCAAGAGCTCAGGTCAAGGGTTTTCTAGTCTCTTCGGGGCAGGTCATGGGAATCCAGCAGGCCTGAGTGTCAACTTGGGCTCTGACGGTTATGTTACCGCCTGGGAGATCTCGGGCAAATTACTTAACTTCTCAGAGCCTTGGTTTCCTCATTTGCAAAACGGGGCCAATACTACTGACTGTCATAGGGTTGCTGGAGGAACTGCCGGGGATGGTACGGAAAGTGTTTGGCACAGAGCCTGGCACCTAACAGGTACCCGATAAATGCAGCAGACACTGTGATTATAAGGAGGTCCTTATACTCTTTCCTGGGGATCCTCTGATTCTGCCATGAACAGGAAATGCCTGCTCCTTCCCACCTCGGGAGGGGGCCAAGGGAATAGCAGACATGGCACCCCGCATGCCTAATGGCAGCCACTGGGCTCCTGCCTCACGGCTCAGACGGGTGTCTCTTTCCTGCTCAGCCGGCCGGGCAGCTAGCTGAGGGCTCTACTGAACAAGTGAGCCCGGGGCTGCCCAGGCCAGGTTCCCATTCCTCCTGCCCCAGCTTTGCCACCACCTTACTTGGTCATCTAAGTCCAGCCCATTCTCCTCCATGAATCCCAGACTGCCAACATGGACCAGGATCCAGGGGTTTTTCACCTGGGGTCCCTGTAAGGCTCCATGGATGGATTTCAGGAGGCGGGGGGTGGGGGTGGGGGCGGGGGGCGGGGGTGGTCCATAAACTTGAATGGGAAAAATTACCACTTTTATTTTCACCAACCTAGTTGAAATTTAGCAATTCCCTCAAATATGAATGTAGGCAACAAACCCACAGCACCTGTAATGGTCACAGATATTTACATGTCACATTACCGTCACTGCTGCAGAGAGTTCAAAATGTATCAATAAGGCTTGTCACCACTTCAAAATTGAGGTTGTGACTGGACCCGCTGTTAGATCTCGCTATTTAATGGAAGAATAAAGAAGCAGATCTTTGAGGAGATCACATTTTAACGTATTGTCATATTTGTATTTCAATATAATTGATTTCCTTTGTAGTCCTGTGTTTTGTATTTTATGCATTTAAAAGTTCTCTATTCTGAGAAGGGGCCCATGGCCTTCACCAGCCTGCCAAAGGGGTCCAAGGCACAAAAAAGGTTAGGACGCCAGGACAGAGTGATTTCTAAGGACCTTTCGTGTCCTGCCATCTTAGGATTCCGAGTATCTATTTCCCGAGGGCCCTACCATGAGCATAACTATGAAATTAAATTTGCGGAACGTATTGCCTGTTTTTTTCCAATCAGGAAATACATCCAGGCCACGGCCGCTCTTCCAAACTCCCAGGCTTCCCACAGAATGCACTCGAATAACACTGGAAAGGTTTCAAAAATCCAGTCCTCCCCCTGCTTTAGTTCCTTTCTTCCCCCCAACAGATGTTGCAGGCCTGGTGAGGAAGCTCATCGTGCGTGTGACTCTCACGCCATTGATGGTGTTTCTCGGTGGAGACAAATTCTTCTGGGTCCCCAGCATCATTGATCCTTCCAGCCTGAGGCAGGTCCTCACAGGGTTCAGAAGGTGGGGTCCTCCTTTAAAGGAGTGGAGGAGACTGCTTGCTACCTTCCAACCTGGCCTACAAGCCCAGAGGTGAAGCTTTCAGGAGGCACAGGGCTGCAGAGGGGGGACTGAGGCCGGCCATCCACCCAGCACCGAGGGCCCTGGACCTCCTTCTCCATGACCACTTGTCACCTCCTCTCCTCTTCAGACCCTGACCTGACTTCCCGACTATCCAGAACCACTGGTTTGAATTTCATCTTCTTTATAATTTAGGGATGCCTGGACCAAGAGTCCCTGGCAAGTGGCTCTGCTTCTCTGGTCTTCAGCTTCCCCGTTAAATTGAGCACGAGCGGCGACCGTGAAGGGCTCTTCCACTTTTCACGTTCTGGGAGCAAAGTCACGTAATGTCTTTGGGCGAATGCCCCCAGAACATCTGCAGAATCAGGCCGTGGGGAGTGGCCTCTGTGACTGAGATTCATGGCTTTTTCATTCCGTGACCTCACCTCCCTCAGAGCCAGAGTCTGTCCGTGTCAATGAAAGGGGAAGATGAGCGAACCTACCTCTCCAGCTGGGATGGGGATGAATGAGGTGCGTGTGTGTGCTTCCCACAGTGTAAGCGCTCAGTAAAGGGAACCGATATGCTCCAAGACAGTGGTGACTCACCTGCTCACCCATGGGCCCCGGCCGTCCAGGATTGCCTGGTTCTCCCTGCAGAGAAACAGAGGAGGGTCACTTGGCATGGGTGACAGGAGTCTAGGCCTCCTGGGGGACACCCCAGTTGACTGGTCTTAGTCCCCACCGGTGGGGATGGACCAGGAAACTCAACTCCAGAGTCTGGCCTTGGAGACTCCAAACAAGTGGCAGGGTCAAGGGATACTGGGACAGAACCTCTGGCCCCAGGGATGACCCCAGTCACCATTCCCTCGGAGTGGCCCTGGGCAGATTACTTGGCACGAGATCTGTATCTCATTTGGGCCCTTCATCAACCCATTTTGTGGAGATAGAAACTGAAGCTCAGAGAGGTGAAGGGACCTTCTTGAGGTCACACAGTGAGCTGGAAGCAGGGCTAGAATTGGAACTTCGGTCTGACTGATGGAAATCCCCATTCCTACTGCAGCAGGCTGCCCCACCGCAGGATGAGCAGGGAACTGGGGGAGTCAGGGCACCTGAGTACCGGACCTAACCCACCAGAGCTCTGCCACCAGCTCACAAGTGACTTTGGTGGGTCTCGCCTCTGCTCTGGGCTCGGTGTCCCCAGCTACAAATAAGGAAAATCAGACTCATTTGTCTCCGAGGCTATTTCCAGCTCTCATGCCCGGTGGCCGTTCGCAGCCTCGTCTATCTGCTGGGACGGCTCCTGCTCCTTCTGCGGCCAAAGCCACCCTGGTGAGCAGACCCATGGGATAAATCCACCCAGGCTATGTCACTGCTCCCACTACAGAAAGACAGCTGGTGTCTGAGGGAGAACGGCCGAGACCTCAGAGGGCAGGACGTGGGCTTGGACCAGCCAGGAGTTTGGTTTACAAATGCACGTGGCTCATTGTGATCCCGGCTCGAGCCTCAGTCTCCACCCCAACTCCTCCCCCAGACCTCACACTTGGGACCCCCAGAGGGGCCAGACAGACACAGACACGGGGGCCATTTCCCCTGAGGGGAGGGGACGTGGACAGCCTGGGTCCCCCAGCTCTGCCCTCACCCTCTGTGCGCTTGCCCAGCTGTAAACTTGGCCCAGTGATCCCTGCCCAGGACGGCTGGGGAAATCCAACCTTCAAAGGGAGTGCCTGGAAAGGCAATTAAGCTGCCCACGTGTTGAGGATCATACTCTCCTACTGGGGCCAGGTCTTTTTTGATAACTTTAAAAAAACTGTTAATAAATGAAATGCATGTTTATGGTACATGATGGGGAAAATACAGAAGCCCAGAGAAGAAAATGGAAATCTCCTGTAATCCCACCACCCAGAGATAACCCCCGTCCACATTCCAGCCTTTGCTCTGAGCCTTCGGGAACAAGTGTAACCAGCCCCTGCCACAGGCTCATTCTGCACTCTTCTACTACGTGACCTCCTTCCTACACCCCCGCCATCGCCCCCGCAATGCACAGGCATTTTCCCGTCTTGTAAAATCTTCCAGCACGCCATCTTTGGTGGCTGCATTGTACCCCATTACTTGAACGCTGCCCCACTGGGAGACACTGAGGTTCTGTCCATTTTTTCCTCTCCGTTACCCATACATACTTTGTGATAAACGGGGACCATTTCCTCCCTTTTTCACAACAGGCCAGGGATTCAGGGGTCATCCTAGGGCCTCACAGGTTGGCTCCCCCTCTCTCCTCTCTTCCCCAGGCGTTCTCTCCTCCCCGCCCAGTCACTTCCAGGTCCCCTCACCTTCAAGCCATCCGGGCCAGGCCTTCCAGGAAACCCCTTTCTGCCAGGTTGACCCTGCAACAGGGAGAGGTGAGTGAGAGAAGCCAGGAGGGGGTGGGGATGCAGAGCCACTATGTCTCTAGGCTGCCAACTGTCCTTGGGGATGCAGGGAGAGTCTACAGCTGTGTGACCTTGGGAAGTCCCCCTTCCCCGGCTGGTCTTGTTTGCTAATGGGGATGATGAAACCTGCTTTCAGGGAGTGAAGAAAAGGAAGGGACTGGAACAGAAGATAAAGGACACAGGGGGAATGGGGAGTTTACACCAGTGGTCCTCAAAGTGTGGTCCGGGGCCCTCTGGGGGTCCCTGAGACCCTTTCACTGGAGATTTCACTGGAGGTCAAAACTATTTTCATAAGAATATTAAGCTGTCATTTGCCCATGTCACTCATTTTCATGAATGTAAGCGGAGTTTTCCAGAGGCTACATGACACGTGGTATCATCCACAGATGGGACGCAGAGGCAGAATGGAGAATCCAGCTGACTCCTATTAAGCCAGACGTTAAAGAGATTTGCAAAATATGTAAAACAATGCCACTCTTTTCATTAGATGATTTTGCTTTGGAAAATATAGCTATTTTTTTTAAAAAAACCTATTATTTTTGTTAACATGAAACAGGTTTGTTATTAATTTTGAATGAATTGATCCAACGTTTCTCAGTTTTAAGTACTCATATGGAGACAACCCACACAAAGAAAAGCATTTTGGGTCCTCAATCATTTTTAAGAACATAAAGAGGTCCTGAGACCAAAAAAATCCACAAACTGCCAATTTATGCAATCGTGACTGAAGGTGGGGCGGGACATACACCTTCCTGCTGGAAGGCCACTTGGGAGCAGTGGAGAGAATGCAGAGTCAGTTTCCAGGCAGGGAATCCTCGCTTCCTGGCTATGAGATACTGGGCTAAGCCCTTCGCTCTTTGAGCCTTGAGGGCCTTGAATGAAACTAAGAAAGGCACTGTCTCTCTCACGGGAGAATCAAATGAACGGAAATGGATGCACAAGGCACCAGCACACAGTAGGTGCGCAAGAACAGTTTCCTGCCCCTTGTCTCTCTCCTCTGGGGTCTGTCCTAGCTCCATCCCTGGGGGGGCCCAAGGCCCTCACTGACAACTTCTCTCCAGAGCACCAACCAGATGTTGCCCACCTGCACACAGCTGGCTCAGCACTGACAAATCCCACCTCCCCCGAGCCAGCAACACTCACCTCCAAGCCAGGGGCCCCTGGTGGCCCCATGGGTCCCTCATCTCCCTAGAGTCGGGAGACACGAGAGAGGAACAAAAAGGAGAAAGTTAACCCAGCGGTTGCCTTGGAGAACTTGACCTGTTAGGAGGGGAAGGGGTGGGCACAGGAGAGCTCTCCTGGACCTAGAAATGGTGCACCTGGGCCCCCTGCCTAGCCCCACCCAGGGCAGAGGCCTAGAGGCCAGGCCACGTGAGGGCTTCTGTGTGAATGGGGCTCCAGGTGCCCTGTGAATGTGGTTAGCCCGGGCTGGTGGTAGTGCTGGGCAGGAGAGTCAAACCCTATCATATGCTGTGGGAGTACAGCCCAGATGGCAGCTCAAAAGATACGGGCTCTATTCTGAGCTCTGCCATTTCCTCGGTGAAAGAACTTACCCTCACTGTGCCTCAGTTTCCCCACCTGTAAAAGGGTGCAGGGCAGAGAGGATCATCCTAAACTCTGATGAGTAGCCTAAGTTGAGTTCCTGGAGGAGAGCCACGATGTCTCATTCTTTTTTGAAGCCATGCCCCCCGACATCACTCAGGATGAGTGTGCCCAGGGTCTAGTGGGTGTGTGGTGCATGAAGGCTGGGAGGTGGGCACAAGAGAGGGAAGAGATGGAGGACCGAATGAATGTATGAGTGGACAGATGAATCAATGAAGACATGAGCAAGTGGCAGGCATATGAGTGGTAACGTGGTAACATTGAGTGTAGATGGAAGCACGGGGCTCGTGCCGTCTTTTCCTCCCACCCTCCTTCCCGCTTCCCGCCCGTAGAGATGCCTCAGACCCTCCCACAGGCTCAGGCAGCCTCCAGACTGGCCTGTCTGGCATGCCAGACCCGGAACCAGCCAGAGAAGGGATCCATGTCAGCCAGATGCCTGCCTGTGGTCGTGGTGAGTCTGGGCCTCCTGCACCCTCACCCAGGGCTGTGTGTCATGGGGGACCCGAGGCCTGAGGCCAAGGTGTGCAGTGGAGGGCCTCGGGCACGGGAAAAACCTGGGACCAGCCCGTGAGGCATCCAACAGCCCTCCACCTGATGCTCCAACAGGCCCAGAGAACTTGTCAATCCCCTTCATCATGAATGAGTCAATAAGCACATCTTCACTCTGCCACCTACTAGCTGCACAAGTCATGTCACTCTCTGGGGAGGCCGGAGGCAGCCCCCAGGAGCCCAGAAGTTATAGGGTCTATGCCATGGGCTTTGGGTTCAGCAGACCTGGGTTGGAATCCTAATGCTGCCTGCCACTAACTATGGGACCCGATGTAGTGTCTTTATCCCCCTGAGATTCAGGCCCTCACGTGAGCCGACGATTCCTTCCCTCCCGTATCAATACCCCAATAAACTGTGCTACTGTGACCAGGAGCAGTGGCGGCAGCTCTGAGAGAGAAAACCCCAGGGCAAGGGGGCTGCCGTGGTGGGCGTGACCCGCCAGTCAGGCTGGGGCAGAGAAGGACCCTGGAAAGGTCACGGGGCAGGGCTGTAAAGGGTGAGCTGGAGGGCAAGCCTGAGGTGGCCCTGGGCCCTGTGTCTCCTGACTGAGGGGCCCTGGCCCTCATCTAAGGCCTCCAGGACCCAGGAAAGAGCAGGCTGGGAGCTGGGAGGGATGGGCAGGGGGCAGGGCCAGACGGTCTCACCTCTGGCCCCAGCTGCCCACGGGGTCCCGGCAGGCCTCGAGCTCCAGGCTTACCCTGGTGAGAAGGGAACAAAAAGGGGTCTCAGAGGCGGCACCTCCTTCTCCATCACAGGCTGGCAAGACTCCTGCTGGCTTGGAAGCAGGCCCATGGTTTCCAGAGTTGTCATCCTCATCAACTGGAGCTCCCCTGGGCAGGGACTCACCTTCATGCCTTCTGGGCCGTTGTCCCCAGGGGGGCCAATGTCTCCGGGAAATCCCTGAAGGGAAGCAGAGAGCAGAAGTGACCCAGGGGGACTCTGAAGGGAAATGCTAAGACCATGGGTCTTAGAGGGGGACCGAGCTGGGTTTCCATCTCCTCCTGCAGGGGATGTGACACTGGGCAGTCAGTTATCACAGTTCGAAAACAAAGAATCAGCCCCTACACTTCAGAGAGGTGCTGAGAAAATTAAGGAAGACAAGGCAGGAAGGTCTTAGCACAGGAACAAGCACATACAAGTTCGTCTAATCCAGACTTTCCCAAGTCCTAAGCCTGGGGCAGCCAGGGCCTCAGAGCCAGCCGTCCTCTGCTCTGAGAGGTGCCATCCTTTACTGCAGGGATCCTCTATGTTCTGGGTTTCTTGCGACTTTGAAAGGCTTGAAAAGGACTGATCTAGTAAATCTCAGCTCATATCGGAAGCTGAAATTCCCACTGAGATTTACTAGATGGATGACTGTACAATGGAAGCTTCTTCCTGACACGGAGCAGAATCTCCTCCCTTCCCCAACACAAAAGGCCTGCCCTTCTCTGTCCCTTCCACGGCTTCTAGTCAGGGGCCTGGGGCCCCTCAGTCTGGCTTCCTCCAACTGCCCAGCTTCCAATGTTGGTGATCACTAGGACACCCATGCTTCTCTGGGTGTGAACTGACCAGCACAGGCCAGTATACGAACATCCCCTTCCTTGTTCTAGGTGTAATACCTCTGTTAATTCAGCCTAGAACCCCATTTGCTTTCAGGGCAGATCCACTACTCCCTCAGTTTTCTGCCAGCCAGAAACCAAAGCCTTCTCATATGAATCCCTGAGATCAGAATGCTCCCCCACTTCGCCTTTGTAAGTGGCTTTTTCCCCTTCCTCTTTTGAGCTTTTGGTAACTCCCATTAAATTCCAGCTCAAGCATTCTCTCACTCTTCTCATTAGCAAAGGCAAGAATGGTCCTGAATTTGGAGCTAACACACATGGAGCTAAAGCCCCATGTCTTTTTCTTCAAATTGAAAGACTCAAAGTCCCATTCTGCTCCGACTCACTGTGTGACCCCGGACAGGTTTCTAAGCCTCTCTGGGCCTCGGCTTCCTCACCTCTAAAATGGCGATCATAAAATCATCTAACAGGGCTGTTCCGAGGCTTAAAGAGAATAAGGTGAGCGCAGCGCTTAGTTCAGTATTTGGCACCTGGTAAGCACTCAATAAAAATCTGCATTCCAAAGGGTTTTGGGTCCTGTGTCCTGGGAAAACAAAACAAGTCTGCCTGGGGTGGGCCTGTCTCCAGGGAGAACTTGAAGGTCAGGATCCTGATCAAATTCTAGCACTCACACAGATCGGACCCACTGATGAGTGAAAGAGTTAATTCACACGGGGGCTAGGGAGCTGGAGCTGCACCCACGGTCGGTCGCCGAAAAGAGGCAAAGACCCGGGAAGGCGCTGACGTGCTCGTCAGCTTCTGTCTTCAGCTGAGCCAAGCCATCTTCTGGATACTGAGTCCGCCAATCCAAACAGAACACAAAGATGGGGGAGGAAGACCCCACCCCCGTCTGTCCAGGGACCCAGGAGGGAGCCAAAGAGCAAATAAAGACCTTCTCTGCTACAAGTAGCAGAGTGACCCTGAGGAGGTCACTCCCCTGCTCTGTGACTCAGTTCCCTCATCTGTAAACGGTGGTAGCAATATCTCCCTCACTGGTTGCGGTGACCATTCAACCAGTTCTCATCCCGAAGATACTACGCAGCCTCCTGGCATGAGGAGGTGCCTAATAAATGTGAGGCAGCAGGCTTTCCACCCGCACTGGCCAGACTGCTGGGAAACCCGGACTCTCAGAAAAGTCTTTTTCCACAGTGACCAGGGGAAGGAACCAGGTCCATGGAAGAGAGGCCAAGTCCATTCGTCTAAAGATAGGACTGTGTCATGGCCAAAGTCAACAGAGTGCAAAGTAGAACTTGTAGCTTTCAGGAAACACTCTCTCATCCATCCGGGCGATACCAGGAGTGATCTTTGGAGGGATCTGGAGAACCCGGCAGAACTAGACTTCTGTCTCTGAGACCTTATGAATGTGCAAGGCCCCAGGCCAGGGAGGTGTGTAGAGGTGGGGTGGCGGCTAGGGAGGACCTAGACCCCCTGAGACAGACAGTAGCCCTACCACTGTCCACCCTGTTCTCCAGAGCTGGTCCCCGTACTGGGGTTTGGGGTGGGGTCGGGGTAGAGCAAAAGGGGCTCGACTAGCTGCCTCGCTCCTTTGCACATAAATGCCAGCTGATGAACGTTCAACATACCTGTGCTCGTTATCACATGTATCAGAAACTCTCAGGTTCTACTGACTCAACTAGAGTTGTTATGTTAATTGCTTTAACCATCCTCCATTATTTCTCCTTCTCCATTCAAACACCAGAATTTTACACTTGTCTCCTGCTCCCCATCCCTGTGAGTCGTGAGCCCTGCACTTCTCCAGGGTGGCTGTGGGCAGTTAGAAAAGTTCCAGGGCTCAGACGGGTTGGATGCCTCAAACCTCAGGGTAGAGAACGTGGGGAGCTCCCGTGAAGGGTCGAGGCAGTGGAGCTCAGAGGGTTTTCCTGATGTTTGTTTCTGGAAACTGTAAAGGCGGCTATGAAGTGGGGAGGCTGTCTGAGGCCAGCTTCTGCCCCACTGCCTTTGAGAGCCTCTAGGGAAGCCGGGAGGCACAGAGGCAGAAAAGGAATTTCTATTCTCAGCCCCATCTCTCATCTGCTGTGTGACCTCAGGCAAGTCTCTCCCTGTCTCTGAGCCTTGGTTTCCCAAGCACAACACCCAGTCCCAGTAGCAGCCAGACACAGAGAAATAGGGTATTACATACCTCGGGTCCAGGGGGCCCAGGAAACCCAACGGATCCTTTGTCTCCAACTTTGCCCTATGGAAGAGAAGAGATTGTGGCGGAGGCAGGGCTAAGTGAGGGTCTACCTTCCCTGGATCCCCTGTATTAGCCCCCTGGCTGGGCGTGGTTGGAAAACTCAGGAGAATATGAGTGAAATCTGCCTAGATAACTGCAAGGAGCTACGGTTCAAACCCCATCTCCTACACTTGCTAGCCACAGGATCCAGGGCAAGTCACTTCACCTCGGAACTTCACTTTCCCCATCTGCAAAATGGGAGCAATACTAAGTCTCTAACTCCTGGGGTTGTTGGCAGACTTCAGAGAGGTATAGCACAGGAAGGATCTGATGCACAGTAACATTCAATAAATAAATGACACCCACTGCTATTATTAATAATGTTACTATTATTTACAAGACATTGGGAGCCCTGATTCTCACCAGAGGTCTGCCAGTGACTGATGCCTATCTATGACGCTGGGTGTACTCCTGCCCCTCTGGGCCTCAGTGTCCTCATCTGTAAAATGGGTGAATCTCCATTTCTGCTCTGCTCTATTCGCCTCCCAGAGCTGCTGCGAGAGGAAAGGAGATCCTGGATGTGAAAGCATCTCTGGCCACATTCCATGACCATTTGGAGAGTGTGAGGTTGGGGATCTCAGAGCAGAAGGTACTTACCACAGGCCCTGGCTTCCCCCGTGCGCCTGGGAACCCTGGCAATCCCTGGCTCCCCTGAAAAAGATGCAGAGCAAACTGGGGTTAGTAAGGGCCGGAAATGGTCAGATGAACGGCTGCTTGGTCATCCTCGCCGGCCTGAGGCTTGGAGAACATCCACTTTTAGGGGGAGGATGAGCTCCCCAGTCCTTTTCCCTGCTTGCAAGTTCCAGCTTGGCAGCCCTATAGGCTGGGGCCCGGGGATGCAAAGGTGAAACAGCAGCTCCTGTCCTCACCAGGTCATCCTGGAACCCGGGACCCTGGGCCTCCAAGCAAGCACTGAAGCGCCCTTGATGCCCGGGGAAGTCTGGAGCCTGGGGCCCAGCTGGAGAGGCAACCAGGCCTGCGTGGCTCGCAACCCGGAGACACTGAGGCTGGGTCAGGACGGGCCAGCCAGGAGGGAGGGGAGAGGAAGAGGCAGAGCTGGCCAACATCTGGGTCTCGTTGACTGGCTGGGTGAGGTCCAGATGTGGCCACATGGTGCCGGACACAGGCAAAGAGGAGCCGGCCTCGGCAGGCTGCCTGGGTTCCTCAGTCAGTCAGGCCAGCTACTCACTCAGATGTGTCTTAAATGTTCACCATTCTGTGTAGGACCCTAAGCTGAGCTCCTCTGGGCCAGCCGGGGGCCCTATCCTTGGGAACCTGCTGTCTGGCAGGGGGGCTGAGCACAAATCCCCATCAACCAGGGGAGAAATGTGCTACCGCAGGTGATGGGCAGGGAATGAGAATGGCAGAGAAGGGAATGGCCACTTCCTGAGCAGGTAGAGAAAATGGCATCCACGCGGGGTTCTGCGGCGGGGCTGGGCCGTGCACGGGCTGGTCGGAGGGTGTGCCCGGCTGGGCAGCAGTGTGTGCAAACTTGAGGTGCAGAGGGCAGGTCAGTGGGGCTGGAGCACAGGGCTAGAAGGGCGAGGGGCAGGAAAGTGTCAGAGTGTCCTGTGCACTGGGGGTCCGGCTGCCGGGGCGAGGAGCCAGGACGCCACTCTGGGGGCAGTGGGGAGCCATGGATGGGCTGTGAGCACAGGGCAGAGCTGGGCCCTCAGGACAATTTTGTGGCGGTGAGGAAGACAGACTGGGAGCCAAGAGGCTGGGGCCTGGGAAGAAGTCAGGAGGCCATTGTAAAGCCCAGGGAAGAGACAATGAGAGGGTAGACGGAGGATGGAGAAGACAGGATTGTGTGAAAGGAAGCCATCCTACAGGCGGGTCCTGGCCCTTGACAGGCCCTGGGAAGGAAGCCAGAGCCAGAGAAGGGCAGGGCAGGGGGCAGGGGGCGAATCTGCTGCAATTACCTTGTCTCCTTGGAATCCGGTATCTCCCGACACACCCGGAACCCCTTGTTCACCCTAAATACACACCAGCAAAGAAGGTTACGATGGAGACCACGGTGGGTTCTGGAAGTCTCCCCGACATCCAGACCCACTGGGAGGGTACAGCTTTGCTGAGGCTGTTCCTAAAGTCGATCTGCCCAGCAGCAGCCTTGTTAGAGAAAAGGGCAGCTCCCAGCCCTGCCCTGCCCTGGGTGGGGAAGGTAGGCCCTGTGGGGGACAGAGCCAGCTTATGTGCAGGTCTGCCTGGGGTTGCTCAGGTGGCTGAACATTCCACTAACAGAAACTAAACTGCCCAATGTCACCTGGCCTTGTCGGGAGAACAGACACTTGAGGGTCAAAGGAGCTGTGCCTTGATCTTTCAGCCTCTTCATCATCAGCTGATGTCACACAGAGGAGCGTGCAGCCTGGACAGTGGCCCCGCACCACTGAGGGTTCTGAGTGCATCTGTTGCTTGATATTTTTCACCGCCAGGCTGTGAGCTGTCATTTTGTCCTTCTGTGGGAGTTTCTATGCCAGCAATCTGCTTCGGTCTACTGCTAATTAGCTGCTTTTAATCAGCTATAGCATGAGAAACCAGAGCACCTGGCTACTTAAGACTATGTGTAAACAGCGAGTAAACTGGTCTCGAGTTAGCTCTGGGTGTTTCTTTTCTAAGATGACACACTGCATGGGCTTGGTGACACTGATTCTGGCTGTCGGAGGCCTCTTCTAGTCCCTCCCTGTATTCAGCCACATCCGGGTAAATGAGCTGTCGCAGAACCAGATTGGGAGATGTTTCTCCTTGGAGCTGGAACTGTCTCACACAGCCCTCATCATTTCCAGCTTTCCATGTTGGTACATTGGCCCCAGGACTCAGAAAACATTCACAGCCCCGGGAGCAGTTGGAGGAATGGGGAGAAAAACCCAGGAAGAATGGAGAATCTTAGAGAACTCATGTCGTGAGCTAAGGCCATGATCCAGCAGAACTTCCTTGGTAGAACAAAAGCCAGAATTTTTTTTTTAAATAAAAAAAAATTTCAACTTACTTTGGTTTTTCCAGTTTGGAAAATCTTGTACAATATCCCAGAATTTTAGGAACCAAGGAACATTTTTAAAAAATGTCCAAAGGAGGAGTAAAGATGGTTTAAAAAAAAAAGTTTCAAAGGCACCTAAGAAATCAGGACAATGGATTTGGAGAAAGCTGGGCCTGGAGCAGGAGCCTGGGTTCCAGAAGGTGTCACCATGGGGAGAGAGGGAGCCAGGTGGTTGTAAGTGGGACTGAGGCCAGGCTGGGTCATGGACAATCTGGGATTCTGGGCAGGATGACCATGGAACATGAAGGGGTGGCTCCATCACCCCAGGGGAGGGCCAGGGGGTAGGTTGGGAGTGAAGAGGGGCTGATCAGAACCCTGCCCCCCGAAATATTAAGACCCTGCCCCAGCCAAAGGGGCAGAAAAGAGATTTCTTTTGCTTTTCTTATTTTTCTTTTTTTTCAACGCTGAAGACTTATTTGATTTTCCTGAGATCTACGAGCAGGAAAATAATTTTCTCCTCTTTTTTTTTTTTTTTTTTCCAGTGCTTTCACCTCTCTCAATGTCCCAGGCACCACCAGTCAGCAAGCCAGCCGAGTTCTATGTAACACATTGATTGCCATGTTCCTGAAGAAACAGTGAGCTGGAGGCCAGCTCTGCAAAGGGCCTATAAAAAGCTCCCTGCCTACACTCCTATTTCCCCCACTTCCTTCCCCTCCTCCATGACTTCAACATTTCCAGAGTACTGATGACTCACAATGCAGGGTAAACAGGTAGCTGTGGGGAAGCCCCACCTCCAACAGAAAGCCCCTGCATCTCCAGAGGGAGGGCCGTGGAAGAGGGGGGGCTTAGCAAAGTCAGCAGGGCAGAGCCAGGGGGCAGAGCTGAGTCGGCGAGGCAGAGGGAGCTGCAGCTGGAGGCTTGGGCATGACGGGAGGAGATGGGAAAGGGGGAAACAGATGAGAAGACTGGGCTGAGCACGGCACGGCCAGGTACCTAGGGGTGGGAGTGGGTGAGACAACCTGGGGTGCCCATTTCTGCCCAGCAGCTCTAACTTTCTGAGTCCAGGGTCTGGGCTGGCTCCAACAGATCACTGAGTTTCCTTCGATGCATCTCTTCTCCTCTTTGGGTCTGCTTCCCCGGCTGTGAAATGTAGGCACTGGAGGAGGTGACCTCTAAGGGCCTCACTGGCTCTGCCCTTCCGACCTCAGTCTTGCTTCGTGGTGGAGGTCTCTGTCGGCAGTGCCTGGGTTCAAATCCTGACACTACTTACCAGCTGTCTGTGCTTGGCAAGCTTCCTACCTCACAGAGGGGTGGAGGACACGCGGGCTAAGCCCTGCAGAGAGCTCGGAGGGGGCCCAGCGCCGGTACCTGTTCCTGTTCCTCGGATTTAGGAGGAGCAGAGTCATCTGAAGACAGGTGCACAGGCAGCCTGGCCCCGGGAGCAGCTGAGCAGCTCTTATCGGCTCAGGTTTATAGAACCTGGGAGGCTGCCAGAAGCTCTCCCACACTCCCTGAGGCAGAGGGGAGGGCAGGGAGATGGCCACAGGGCAGAGCACAGGGGCACCACTCCCTGCCCTCCATGTCTCCTGGCTCAGATGCTGCAGGACCCAGGCCAGGTGCTGCCCCACGCTGGGCCCCAGGGTCCCACCTACCCACCTCCAGCTCTGGTTTGGCCCGGGGTCAGTTCAGCAGCAGGGCTGCGGAGGGCACGTGGCAGCTGGCAGGAAAGCAGGTGGGAGCTCAGGGGCCCGTCCTGGCTTTTCCGTTGCATTTTCAGACTCTGGGATGGGGCTCCCCGTTCTCGTCTGGGCGGCTGACGCGCATCTGTTTCCTCCTGCGCCTGGGAGGGGTCTCTGGACCCTCCATCAGCCCTGCCCTGGGGCCCATCATCTCAGCACCGCTCCTCCCCGCCCACCCCGTGTTCTGTGGCTTTGGCCTCAGCTTTGCTCCCCAAATTCGGAGACCTGCCTTACCCTACCCCCGACCCGGGTCTCAAGAGCCCCCCATACTCTGTCTGCCAAGGTCTGCGTGCCTCCAGAACCATCTGCCTGGGTCCCACCCAGAGTCACAAGGAAGAAGCTGGGTAGCGCAGATTTAGCGGGTCCAGAGGGGAGGCAGTAAGAGTGCAGGGGAGAGGACCTGGCAAGAAATCAGCAGCAGCGTCGAGGCTGAGGGGGTTCGCATGCAGACAAAACACAGTGCAATAAGGGAGTATTCAGATCACCTTATCACCTTTCAGTCCGGGTTCCCCCACGTTTCCCATCAGTCCCTGCAAGACAGAGGCCAGGGTTCAGCTGTGAGGGAGGTTCAAAACCCCACAAGTCAAGAGCCCTGGCGTAAACCCACTGGCTTGCTGCAAGACCCTGTGCTGGAGGCCCCAGCCCAGAGGGCAGTGGTGTGGATTGAAGGATCATGAGAAGGGGAGGTTGACTTGTGAATCGCAGTGCTCTGGACACATCCAGGGGAGAAGGGTGCCAATGGGGAGAGATGGGCTTCATGAGCCGTGACACACGCTTGTTGGCCAAATGGAATCATCCCTGGAACGTGGTCTGGGCAATTTTAGCCCACCTTTCTCCTGCATGCCCATCCCACTCAGGGATGTCCTGAACTCACTGGCTTGCCATTATATAGAATTTCTGTGCTCCTGGTGATGTCCCCCACTGGACTTTCAGTGCCCTGAAGTCCAGAACCAAGTCTGACTCATGCTCAGCTGGAGGACTGCTGTCCAATGAAGATGTCTGGCATAAATGACATGCAGACGATGACCAGCTCTCAGGACTGAGAAGCACTGAGCCCCTGATCTGCCACGTTCCACCCCAGCCCCCCTCTGAATGCCCCCCAACACCGTATCAGGGTAGCCTTCCTTCTGGGCTGAAATGAGTCAGGGGGTGCCCAGCTGTGATGAGACTCGAATTAAGGGACAGCTCTTGTTTACCTTCATGCCCTTGGGTCCTGGGTAGCCAATTGGACCCAATGCTCCCATGTCGCCCTGGGAAGAGAATGAGAAGAGGACGCCATGAGAGGTGGCTCACAGGAGGCTGGCCTGGGAAGGATTTCGAGGACGCAGCCCCTCTGGGTTGATCTTGTAATTAGGCACGTTCACCTCCACTGAAGTACCAGAGTAAATTTCACAGAGGACCTCTCCCAAGTTCATTTCTTGATTGCTGCCCCTTTCACCACTCCTTTCCACCTCATATTAGATTCTTTACATCCCATACTAGTTAAGGGACTCAGGGCATTTCACTGGGCTTCTGTGGACCTCGATCTCCTGATCTATAAAATGGGGACAATGATCCCTCGCCCTGAAAGCTGTTGTGAGGGTTAAATAAGCACACACAGAGGCTTCGACTCCTCTAGCTTAGTGAGGGGCAGGAACTTTCTGCTTCCAGAAGCGGGGCCACCTCCTTGGGACAGCAGCAAGGAAGGAGTGGGGCTGTCAATCACAGACACCCGAGGTGCAGATGGACCCTGTAGGACACTAAGATCAGCGGGTAGGTCCTGGACCACAGGCTGGAGACCCAGCATCAGATCAGATCAGACTGTCTAAGGCGGGAGCAGCGGAGTTCCTAGACCCTGGAGAGTCACGTTCCCTTCACGGGGGGCCCTTCACTGAGGGCTGGGGCAAGGCCGGGAGGCAGTGAGTGTATGTCGAGGCCAGACCACCCGTCCCACCTCTCCTCTACTGCTCACTCACTGTGCGATTTCGGGGGTTAACCTCTCCGTGCCTCAGTTCCCTCATCTAAAACAGGGACTAATACTCTGAGCTTCCTAGAGTTGTTTGGAGAAGTAATTGACTTACATGTATAAAGTACTTGGCACTGCCTGGAGGCATTTTTGGTGGTTACAACCGAAGAGGTGCCACTGGCATCTTGTGGGTGGAGGCCCCATAGCAAAGAATTAGCTGGCTCAAATGTCAATAGCGTTGAGGTGAGAAACCCTGGTCTAAACGGAAGGGGTGAATGGATTTTCTCTAAACAAGCCCACCCTCTTTCCCTGAAGTCTCCTCCTCACTTCCTGCCCTCCCCCATCACCACTGCCCTCAGCCACAGCCATCACATTAAGCCCTCCCCCAGAGAAAGGGAGCCCCTGAAATAACCTCTTCTCTCCCTCGTCCATCCTCTGTGACTGATGTGAGTGTCTGGCTGCTGTGTGAGCCCGGTCAATGTGCTTCACCTCTCTGGGCCTCAGTTTCCCACATCCCTGAATCAGGCTCCACAGAGGCCCCTGACCAATGCTCTGAAGCACTGAGGAACAAAGGCTGCTCCAGGTGGCCAGGTTCAAGAACGGGTTCCTGTGGGAGCTGCCTGGAGACAGCTCAGAGGGAGGCCGGCAGAGAATGAAATGTCACATTCCTGCTGACTCCTGCGGACGGACGGACCGAGGAGCCCGTGCAGTGGAATGCCCCCAGGAGAGAGACAGAGGGAAACACGCAGAGCGCACAGACGGCAACGGCAAGGCCTGGCTGAGGCAATGCAGATTCTCACCCCCCGCCCCCCTGAACCCACCTGATTGCGTCAAACCAAACCTCGCTGAGCCTTTGCCAAGGAACTCTGCTTTCAGTTCCCATCAAGTAATCCTATTAAGAAAGCGAGCTCTCAGTTTAACAGGTGATAATAGCAATACAAACGACACTGGCTGGTAAGCACTGTGTTACGCACTTCACATGCCTCAACTCCGTTACTCCTCACGACAGCCCTTCGTGGTCCGTCTGCTACTCTCCCCATTTCACAGATGAGGAAACTGAGGCTCTGAGAGGCGAGGGCTTGGGCAAATCACAGAGCTGGGCAGAGCTGGGATTCACACCAGGCAGTCTGTTCCCCAGAGCTTCTAAGCAATTCTGAAGTAATCTTTGGAGAGGAGAAGCCAGGATCGCTGGCCAGGGAGAGGCTGGAGTGAAGGCAAGCCAGCCCCTCAGAGAAGAGCATTTCAGCAGGAGGCTTTGGCTGCGGCTCCCCGCTCCCTCTCTCTTCCTGGAGGAAGGGAGCAAGGGGTGGCCACCCAGCGTTCCCCGTGGTGCACAAATAAACAGTCTAGGCCCTGCTAGCGCAGTTGGCTCCAGTGGGGGCCGGGGCCCCGAGCAGAGAGGACCAGCCAGCAGCTCCGGGAGCACAGGCTCCCTCTTCCCCGCTCCAGACCTGACGGCGGCTTGTTGTGTGGAGGGTGAATCCAGTACAGGCCCGACTGACGCCCATGTAGGTACCACACAGCTCGGCGTGTGCGTGTCACCCCTGCGAGCCCCTCCAAGGGGGTCTGTGTGTGGTGGAGGCGAGGGCCAGCGTGGCAGCCCACCCAAGAACCCGTGGAAAAGGGGCTCTGGCTGTAGGGCACACGGAGAGAAGGTGGCCGCTTGCTCAGGGCAGCTCTTCTTCATGTGGGCAGGATCCCCACATTGGACTATAAAAGCATTTGGGGGAGAACAGAGAAAACCTCAGGCCACATTCCCCCCAGTTCAGCCTGCAGATACCAGTCTGCTCCGCGCTCGATACTGTCGTGGGCAGCTTGGCCAAGTGACACGCAATATCACGTCCCACGAGAAAGAACAGTGAGTAATGCCCGTAATCTGGAACCTGTTTCCATGTTTGCCTAAACTCCCAGATCCTGCTCCACACACTTTGCCCTTCATCTCGTTGACTCCCACCAAGAACACAACCAACCAACCACATCTGTGACCACTGAAGGAGCTCCTACTGTGTGCCAGGCACCACCCCGGATACTTCCCAGTCTCATCAGCTCTGTTCAGACACTCACCAACTGCTCACAGTAACCCCATGAGGTCAGCACCATCATTAGTGCCATTCCATTTCACAGATGAGAAAACCAAGGCTCAGAGTGAGGTGAAGCAGCTAACCCAAGACTACGCAACAAGCAGGGGACATAGGCAGGGACAGAACAGGTATGTCTGTCCATCTTGGCCCTACAGACCATGCTCACAAGCCTGGGATTGACTCTGTTTACTCCAATAAAGGACCCCAGGATTCCTTTCCTCATTGCGCTCACTCATAAGTGACAGGGTGTGAGGACAGGCTTGAGATTCAAAAACAGGCAAGAGTCCCACTCTGGCGTCCCATGTGCCAGCAGGCATCCAGGCTGGCGTTTGCCCAGGACTCCTGAAAGAAAATCTAGGGGGCTCCCATCACCCACCCTCACGGGTGCTGGCAGAGCTCCCTCCCTCCCTCGCACATGCCTTACCTTCCTGCCCTGCTGTTCCTCTGCAGCTGGGCCATCCTTGGCCACTGCTTCCTATACTCAGTGCTCCGCCCTGAGTTCACATTGTCCTCTGCCCTCACCACCAGCATCACTTCCCTGACCCCACAGGCCAGGTCAGGCCCCTGCCATCATGTCTGAGCCTGACGTGGCTTTCGCTCATGGCCTGTTCCATACCCATGACCACTGACGTGGGTGCCTATGTGGCCACTGCCTGTCCCATGCCCCAGAGGAAGCCCTCAGTAAAAGTGGCTAAATCAGTGGGTGAAAAAGAAGCCTGCACACTACTCTCATTTACAAACCCTCTAGGTTAAAATCTGGCCACAGTGTTCCCTGGAACTGCCTTTTAAGGCAACAAGACCTCTTTCCAGAAACTCCGATAGGGGGTCAGCAGCCTGGGGACAGGACCTGGGAGCTGTGGCCAGTCCCGGCTCCTGTGTGGTCTTAATAAGCACCATCTCTCACACAGAACAGCCGCTGGCACTGCCCAGTCCACACTCTCACATACTCTCTCCATTCAGCACAGAAGTTGTGTGGAACTAGGTGCAGCGGTGAAGTGCACGAGCTGTAAACACAGGCCGAGCTCCAGCAACAGCTGGGTGACCTCGGGCAGGTGCTTCAGCCTCTCTGAGCCTCGGTTTCCTTGACTCTACAGTTGTAATCCCACTTCCCACTCAGAGGCCTGCTGTGATAATTAAATACCTAGCACAGGACCCAGCACACGAGGGTTTGGTAAATGCCAGCTAGTGGGGTTCCTGACCTTGATTTCTAGACAAAGAAACAAAGCCAGATGATCATTTAGTAACAGAGTATGGTAGACTTGTCCACTATATCCCACATGCTGGCATTTGGTCAGATCACATATTCTTTGGGTCTCATTAAATGGAGAAGCCAAAATTCCCTTTGTGTCACTCAAAATAAAAAAGACAGAAATTTTCTTTGTTGAGCAGATTCTGGAAACAGGCACACTTTGCTTGAAGCCCAGCCAAAGGGTTTCAATTACTCAAAGGGGGCTGTTTCAAGGCTGTCTCTGCAGAGGGCCACCAGCGGCTTATGAGATTGGGGTCACACAGGCCTGGGTTGCAAGTCCCTAGCTGGTGACCTCAGGGTCTACTCAGCCTCCTCATCAGGGTGACCAGGCTGCTGCCGCCCGCCTCAAGCAACTCGAGGCTCCCAGCCTAATGCGTGTCAAGCACACACAGAGCAGACAGAAGCTCCATGCATGTTAGTCTGTCCTCCCTCACCCTTCCTCCCGCCTGCAAGGACCCAGGGGACAGGGGAAGTTTCGACTTCAGTCTGCATGCAGATTGCTTCAGCTGACTAGACAGAAGGCATTGTGTAAATCTGAATCCCCACTAAAATGATTATCAGTACGTGGAATTCCCATTTGCTCAGCTAAAAACCCACATCCTCTGGAAAACCGTATGTGACTCACGATCCCTCTTCCCTTTAGCTCCTGGTTAGAAAATTCCTTTCCTCTCCAACTCTTTGGGGAAGCAATTTTTTCCCCAAGCACAGAAGCTGCTGTCCCCAAAAATCCAGGTCAGGAGTGGGTGCCTTGGGTGGGAGAGGGCACTGGCTTGGAGGAGAGTGGTGGTGATTTGGTGGGTGCAGGTCTAGCCCTGTGGCACCCCCAGGCACAAAGAAGAAGGAATGTCACCTTGGCACCCACAGGGGATTTAAAAACAGAGGAAGCGAGACTGAAAGTGGCCAGAGAAAAACATAAGGCAAGGGCGGGCTGGGGGTGTGGGGGGTGGAGAGCAGCTCTTTGGAAAGGGGATCAAGAGGGGGTGCAGGGCCTGAGAAATGCAGGGACACCCAGGGCTCACCCCTAGCTCAGGCCCCTCAGAAGGGGGGCAGGAAGAGATGTGCCCTGAACTAGGAGTTGGGGGACATGGCCTCTGATCATGCCTCCATCTTCTCCTGCCTTGTGTGTGACCTTGACCTAGGGCCTCAATCTGCCCATCTGCCCAGTGGGATTCTCCTAAGAGATACTGAGCACAGGGTTGCCAGATTGAGTGAATAAAAATACAGGATGCCCAGTTAAAATCTGAATGTCAGATAAACAATCAAACAAATGAATGATATTTTAGTATAAATGTGTTCTAAATACTGTATCTGAAATTCAAATTTCACTGGGCGTCTTATATTTTATCTGGCAGCCCTAACTGTGGAGAGCAAAGGGGAGCATCGGTGGGAAAGAGCTTTGTAAAGAGTCAGGAAAGCCAAGGGCTATGATGGCATAGTCTCCAGAATCTGTGTGCATTTGGCCAAGCAATATTCTTACCCCTCTCAGGATCCAACCTAGTGGGCGCCAACAATGACAAATAGGCACATGTGCCAAGGATGACAGCCAAGATATGTAAACATCCCTTCAGAAAAGCTTTGGGGATGGGGATCATATAGCCTGAAGAAGGAGCCTTGGGAAGAACAGACAACAACCATCTTTACGTCTTGAACAGCCTCTCCCAGGGGCAGGGAGATGAGCTGGGCTCAAAACACAGGAAAACCCTGCACAATGAGAGCTCTGTGAACGTGGATGGGCTTCCACAGGAGGGAGCTTCCAACACCAGGGTGTTCAAGTTGGAGTTTAATGACCGTATGACCAAAATTCTCCAGAAGGGAGTCCTGCTGAGCTTAGAGAAGGTTGGACCAGTAGACTTCTGAGATCCTCATAACGTCAGGTTCTCTAACACTCATCGCAGATATTTCTTTTTCCAAAGCATTCAGGTCAGTGCCTTGTGCCAAAGAAGGTGCTCAGCAAAGGACATCAGGGATGACAAATGTATGACTCATGTGTTGACACTTCCTCATCCCAAGCCAAGGCAGACATCACCAATTTGCAGCACCCTCTCCCACTAATTTCCAATGTGACTTTGAAATCTTTCTCAATGCAGCACTCCAGATGGCTGCTACCAGGCAAAAAATATCTTATGTGTGTGTGTAAAACACTACTACTACTACTACTACTACTACTACTACTACTACTACTACTACTACTGAATCACTATGTATTAACAGTACTTTATTATTAACAAGTAAGAGTAAAATCATTCATATTATGATTATTATTAAAATTATTATTATTATAATTATTATAACTAGTGCTTCTTGAGTGCTTACTATGTACTAGGCACTATATATGTACTAGTTTCCTTAAATCCTCACAACATTCTCCCAAGTTGTACTAATATTATTCCCATTTTAAAGATGAAGAAATTGAGGCACGGGGGCAGGGGGGTTAAAAATGTGCTCAGAATTGCAATTAAATGAGTGATAGAGCTAGGATTTGAGCCCAGGTGATCAGGATCTAGGGACTACCTTCTTAACCACTTGGCTGGACTGGACCGGGTGTGTCTGTGGTCCTAACAAGAGCAGGAGCGAAGATCCCGTCTTACAGGGTGGATCCCTGAGGCTCAGGGAAGTGAGGCCGTAACTGCAGACCACAGAGCCCAGAGGAGGCGAGGCCAGGATTCAGACCCAGGTTGATCTGACCTCCACCCCGACCCTGCCCTGGTTCTGCCCCCACCCACCTGAGCAGGAGCACATTGCCCATGGGAGCCTCTGGGCCCTCTTCCCAGGACTGGTCTCCCCTGAAAAATGGGGCCCCCCAACTCTCCAGGGCCTTCTCCAGCCTCCTTCTCGATAGAATCTCTTGGCACAGTTGCTGGAGTAGCCAAAGCTGGCAGCCCATTTGTGAAACTAGGAAACAGTCTACTTGTGTAAGCCCCTCAGACTCACACCCCATGAGGTATGACCCCAAGAACAGAGGAGAGGGGGCATCAGACCCTCAGGGAAGCTCCTAGACTCATTTCCCAGGATCGGGCCTGTCACTGGCCCTTGGGGCCGGGCCCAAGGTCAAGACTAAGCCTCTGAAGGCCCAGCGGGGAGCCATGGTTTTGGCTAATAGCACCACTCCACAAGGCTACCCCAACCTGGATGGAGTTAGAGGTCAGATTGCCTCTGACCTCCCCGTGTACAGGCCCCTCTCGGTCCCGGGCACACCAGGAGACAGTAACAATAAAGAATATTTTAAAATAACAATATTATAATAAATGAATATTTACTGAGTGCTAGACCTTGTGCCGAAGACAGTACAAGCAATGCCTCATTTAATCCTCACAGGCACCCCAAGAGGATTCTACCACCATACGCATTTTACAGATGAGGAACTAAGGCTCAGAGAGGGTAAGTGAATTGGTCCAGGTCACACAGCCAGGATGTGGCAGAACTGTGACTTGAACTCAGGTGGTCTGGCTCCAAAGTCAGTGTTCTGAAAAGGATGGAGAAGACTGTCCAGCATGGCCCAGGGCCTCACCTCCTCTGCCAGTCACTTCCTTTGTCTGGACCTGAAGCACCTCACCTGTCAAATGGGCACACTACCACCTGCCTAGACCTTGCTGCAGAGCGATGGACAGGCAGCAGGTGTGAAAGTACATGGCAGTCCCATGCTCCAAGCACCCATCCTCATTTAACTCATGAAGAAAGGGTCTGGGAGAAGGTAGGTGATCCATCTGAAGCCACACAGCAGGGCTTTTTTCCCTCAGCCCCTCCCTAGACCTGTCTGTCCTGCTCCCCCAGCTCCTCCGAGGGGACTTGCGGCTTGTTCCCCACACCCTGCAACCTGGCCCTCCCCCTCCCCAGGCATCTGTGTACTTACAAGGAGGCCAGGGACTCCTAGGGGCCCTGGTAAGCCCAGTTCTCCCTGCAAAGAAAGAGAGACGAAGGTGGTTACTTGCTCTGTCTCTCTCCAGGCCACGCCCTCCACACCATCCTCCACGTGGGCACCTGGTGGAATCCTTTGGAGCTGACCATTCCTTTTTCCTGACTCTCCTGAGCCTGGCCAGGAGTTTGAACGAGACCCTCCCCCCTCTGCCATCAGCTTTCCACATCTGTAAAACGGGGAGGTTGGATTTCCAAATCCAGTACCTTCCAATTGTAGGTGTGAGAATGGGCAGAATCCTGATCATGGCAATAAAGATGTGCAGGATGCCTGACCCAGATCTCATTTCGCTCTCACTTTACAGACGGCAAAACTGAGGCTCCAAAGGTTAAGCAATTTCCCAAGGTCAAGTTCAAGGAAATAACACAGTGGTGAGGGCACCAAGCTGAGAGCCACCAGGCTGGCTTCCCTCTTTCTCTCAGCCAGGAGGTGCTGGGGGCCCTCAGAGAACCCCCCCACCCCAACCCCCCACCAGAAGGAGGCTCTCCGGTTCCCACCTCCCAGGGCCTCTGAGAGGCTGGAGAGCTCTTGCCTGGGAGTCAGGAGATGTGGCCGTGTGTGTGGCAGTGTGCAAGTTTCTGTTTCTCAAATCTCTAAAAATGGACCTTCAATTGCTTGCACCAGTAAAGACAGGTAGAGGGGTCTGGAGCAAGTTCAAAATGCAAAGGTGTCTCTAGAAATGGTGATTAGCAATAACCAACATCCTCCAGGGGGTTTGCCTTCCTTCATCTGTGCAATCCCAGACGGGAGGTGATTACTACAGCCACGGAGAAGAGGAGGAGGAGAAGCAGCCTTGGCTTTAAAATGAAGGACCGGAGGCTCAGGAAAGGGAAGGGACCTGTTCAAGGTCACTCAACCGTGTGGCAGGGCCGGGACCACTCATCAGGTCCTCTTTCTGCTCCTCTGGGCCATGAGTACAAAGACATCCCTGCCCCTCCCCAAGGGCACTTCCAGGATGACGTCACATGTTATAGTGGTTAATCCAGTAACTGATACACTGAAGGGAAGACTCTGGTTTCTCACCTCGGTGCCTTTGCCAGTACTTTCCTCCACCTGGAGTGTCCTCCCACCTCTTTTCTCATCCCAGTTCCAACGCCATCTTCTCCAGGAGTCTTCCCTGCTTCTCTCTCCCTCCTCCTTAGCACCTGGGACCTCTTTGATCCCACCCATCTCAACTTCACCTCGTGCAATGGACTAGGGAGATGGCCATGAGCTCCTCCAGGGCAGGAGACGTGCCCCATTATTACCTACTATTTACAACCCCTCCATCCAGTGAACGCTTTTCATAGGCCCAACACCTCCCTGCCCTCTCTCATTTCATTCTCGCAATAGCCCTCTGAGGCCGGCATCGGATCCCCGTGATTTACAGATAAGGAAACCGAGATCCAGATGGGTGAACTGATTTGTCCAAGCTTCCACGCCTGGCAAGTGGTGCAGCAGGATTCAAACCCAGGTCCATCTGGCTCCGAGGCCAGGGCTTCAGCCCCGCAGGGAGCCCAGGGGTCAGCCCCAGCTGGGTGAGGCTCAGGGAGCATTTGTGGAATTGACACGAGCACATAATCAGGTGCTGATTATGGATCTAGCAGCCATCTCCGCCACCGGCACAGGTGGGCAGGCTGGCAACCCCAGGAGAATTGGAGGGACATGGCAGGTGTTCCAAAGAGCTCTGGACATGGTCTGCACCCCCAGGCAGAGAACAATCTTCCCCCCCGCAGGAGCTGGAGCCTGGGACGGGAAGGGAGAGGCGGGCTCAGCTCCCCAGGGCAGGCTGACCTGGTTCCTTCGTGGGCCTCGATTATTTACAAACGCTATAAACATGCCTATGCTGGAGATTTCTTTAGAACTCGGCTCTTCCCTCCATACAGGGCCTGCAAACCATCTGCTTCCCCAGGCCCCATCCCATAAACATTGCTGGTGCTTTGTAAGATGGCAGCAGCTCTGGCTTCCCCAGTGGGGAGTGACCCATGAACCTTCCTGAGTCCTTGAGGATGGGACACAGCCCAGGGCTTTGGGACCCGGGGCTCAGTGGGCTGGAAGGCTCTCCTGGTGGCAGGGGGTACATAGGGCATCCATAGCAGACAGGACCCTGGGGTCCAGAGAAATCATGCGGTTTGTCCAGGAGCACCCAGCTCATGGGTGGCCCGGCTGGCTGACCTAAAAGCTTAGGTTCCTAAAACCTGCTGTGTGTTTGCTCCAGATCTCTTTCCTGTACCCAAAGACATGAAATACTTACGGGGTTTCCATCCAGTCCCGGAGGGCCTCTTTCCCCAAAGTCTCCAGGAAACCCCTGAGGGCGTGAGAGAGAGCAAACGTCTGCAGATTAGTGTTTATACCAGCGGGTGGCTTTGATCCAGACCCCCAGGGGACACAGGACACATCCACGCAGTCTCACCTCACTCCCTGGTCCCAGGATCTGGGCAGGCTGTGGAGTCCCGAGTCACCTCGGGCCCTCAACAAACTTTCCCCGTAAAGAACATCCCAAGGACCGGCTACTGTGGAGGAGCCCATGGCCAGGGAGCCCTCTTCTCATGGCCTCAGAGTCTCAGAAAAGAAAATAGTACCCAGCTCTCCGGCATGGAAATGCCAGCGCCCGTGCCGAGACCCCGTCCTGATGGAGTCTGGAGTCAGGAAGCTGGGTCTAGGCCTGGACCAGTCACTGACTTGCTGAGAGCTTAAAGAGTCACTCCTTCCCCTGTGGGCCTCAGTTTCCCCATTGGTCAAAGCAGGAAAGCCCTCTGCAGCACTTCCCAGCTCAGACTTTCTGCCATTTTTGTGACGTGCTCTTCAAAAGCTACCCTGTGGAATCACAATCCTCATTTTACAGATAAAGAAGATGAGGCTCTGAAAGGGTAAGTGTCAGGGTCATACAGAGTCACACAGATAGGGGACACCAGCACCGCGGCCACAGGTGAGTTTCGGCAGCCGAGAGAGGCCCGGAGGCCTGGCCCAGGCAGATCTGGCCCTCTCGCCCCCTCCGTGACCCCACTCCACGCTCTCTGGGGAGACAGGCAGCTGGAAAAACATCAGCTGTGGGGAAGCTTCTGGTGGCCGAGGAGGGGGAACAACTCCATTCTACTTCAAAAGGAAAAGAAAGTCCTCGAGCTTGGAATTCAGGGAAACCTGTTCTTCCCTCCTTGAATTCAAATCACTGTTTTTCCAGGGAAATTTAATGAAAAACAAAGCACATGTTTTTCTGACCAAGTGGATGCCTGAGCTGTTCAAACAGTAAAGATTCTTCATGGAGCGTAATTTCTTTCTGGTTTCTAACACTACCGGGGGAATCCAGTAAGTAGATTAAACTAAAAAGACCAAAGCTAAAAACAAAACCCAAACCAATTACAAAGTCTACATTGGCTGAGCAAAGAGACCTTGAACTGTGTGTGCATCTAGGCCTTTGTCTTGCCCTGGCCAGAATACTATTCCTCTCAAATCCCACCTCTGCCAGGAAGCCCTAATGGACCGGAAGGGCAGGCATTGATATGGACCCTATAGGAGGCATGGCTTCATTCAGACACCCAAAGGAGGAAACGAGGACATATTAAAGAGATTTGGGCCAAGCCAGTGACTTTGTATGCAAAACTTTACTTGCCTTTGACATTCACCTTTGCGGGAAAGGTTATTTATTGGTCCCATTTAACAGATGGGGAAATTGAGGCTCACAGAGAGAAATGTCACTTGACCAAGGACAAAAAGCAAGTCTGTGGCAGAGCTGAGCATGGACAAATCCTGGCATGCAGAAGCTGCTCCAGTGTGTGCCTGACTGGTTTTAGAGAGTGGCAGAGGTAGGGGTGTGTGTGTGTGTGTGTGTGTGTGTGTGTGTGTGTGTGTGTGCGTGTGTGTGTGCATGTGCATGCACCACCTTCAGATCAAGTTTTTGTGGGGCTACATCTGACCGTATCTAAGATGCCTCTTCCCACATCCTTGGAGTCCCCCTGGCAAATTCCAATCCAGCCCCTCTCAGGCATACTGTAAGGTAGAGAGAGCCCTCTCACCTCCTGTGGCAGGAGACATCAGCTGGGTGAGCAGTGGGCAGGGAAGGCTTCTGAAGGCATTGAGCTACTGCCTCTGCCTTTGGGGGCTTGGCAAGAGAGGACAATCCCTCAGGGGACAAGGGGGATGCTGTCTAGCCGGGCACCTGGCTGACTCCACGTGGCCTACAAGGAGCAGAATCTGGGGAGTCCATGCTCTGCTCTCCAAGTTCAATGTCTGGAGACTCGCCCGGGCTCGCCTCCAGGTTGACTGTGTGACTGCGGGCAGACCCTCACTTGACCCTCTGTCCTGCTCAGGCTTGGGGGACGTGTGATCTCTAAGAATCCTTCAGCTTGGCCCAACCCCTGAACAAGGCCTGGGAGGAAGAGGCCTGCTCCCTGAGGTGCAGGAATGCCCGCCCCCCGGCCCCGCTGCCACCAGGAAGAGAGAGATCCTGACAGCATTCCCCAGGCACCCATCCTGGCTGCGATGCCCAATATAATCATACCCAGCAGCCACCAGGCAGGTTCAAACCCACAGGTCTGCAGTCGGGGCCACTCCAGGTTGGCTCAAGGACTCCTCTCAGACCCAGCTGCTGGCCCAGCTTCCCCTGTGAGGCTTTAGAACCAGTGCAGCCCAGCGACAGTCCTGGCTCTAACACCCACAGGCCTCTCCAAGCCTCGGTTTTCTCTGCTGTACAATCGGGATACTGAGACAATGAGCCGAGATGCTGGATGCTGGGCAAGTCCCTGGCAGCACATGGAGGCAGCAGCAGGGGGAGGGCACATCTCTGAGGCATAAGCAAGGGAGAGACCATCCGAATGGTCAAAACCCCCAAGAGAGGCACTTATGTGGACAAAATGCAGCCTGAGTATAGCCAGTGGGTGATGACGGGGTTGGGGGGTGGGGGTGACAGCAATGACAGAAACAGCAAACTCTAAGAGCCCAATGAGAGAGGGCTTATTATTGGTCCCATCTTAGAGATGAGGAAACTGAGGTCCAGAGGCGTTAGGGAACTTGTCTGAAGTCACACAGCTATGGAATAGCAGAACTGGGATCTGAACCCAGGCAGTCTGACTCCAGAGCCCGATCTCTTAGCTACGAATGGACCATGAATACACAGAATAGACTAGAGCAAGCTTGTGGTCTCTCAAGGGCTCATGAGAGCCCTAGGCTAATGCACAAGAGGGAACGGCATTACTGAGGCTCAGGACTGGTTCTGCTTGTATGTGCTCGGTGGCCTCATACCCGTCTCCACCTTGTCTCCCTTCCTTTGGAGAAGCCAAGCAGATGACCTCTAGGAATCTAGGGTAATTAAGAACACAATAGTTGGAAAAAAGGGCTTTAAAAGAGCTGGAACAGATCTGTGATTGCAATAATCATAGATGGTCTAGGATGGAAAGACCCTAAGTGTTCCTGACATTCAGCACCTCCTTCTGGAGGCCCAGAACCTGCCCAAGGCCCCATCAACCTGCTAGCTTGCTGCATCCTTCCACCACTGAGCAACATATCCCAGTTCCGACACACACCCCCGGCCCTGACGCTTGCTCCTCTGGATCCCAGAGAGGTGGCCGCTGAGATGAACATGCACCGCCACTTCCACCCGGCCTGCTTCTCTCTGTCTGGCCGTGCCCGCCTGTGCATGGCGTGTACTCCCAGCCCAGCCGGCAGCAGGCCCTTCCCGTGCAGGCCTGAGCTCCTGGCTGCAGCAGGCTGGCCCGAGGCCCAAGGAATGAGCTCGGCATCCTGCCGGGCCCCAGCCACGTGGTTTCTCCACTTTGCCAGGTCAGGCCCCCCTGGGGAACTGAATGCCTCGTACTTTGAGCAGAACAAGGCCCAGGAGGAGACAGAACCAGGATCCAGGGCGAGACGCCACATTCTCTCTTGGCTACAGCAATTCAGAGGAATAGACGAGGAAAAAAGGAATGGTCCTCATAACCACATCTGTGGCAGGATGCCGGAGGCTGAGTGGGCCTCTGAGAGCCATCTCATCCAACCCCTGCCTCCAGCCAATGTCTACCCGACGGTCTGCTCCAGAAGGTGGGATGTAGGGGCAGGGATGCACGCAGCCTCCAGGATCAGAAGTCCTGCTACGTCGTGAAGACTCAGCTCCCCGGCCTGCAAGATGGTCAGTCCTGTCCCACCCACCTGACGACTCACCTGCCCAGCTTCCCCTGGGCTGAGGAAGAGGTGAGATGTCTGTAATCCAGCCTCTGGTAAACTCTAATGTGCCATCACACGCTGGTTCGGTACCAACAGTGGGAATCTGTAATAACCTCTAGGAAGAGTCTGCAGAAGGATCTTGGAGTCCTCTTTACAGGGTTTACCTTCTCCAAAGTCAGGAGGTTCCTGCACAGGTTTGACTTGCATCCTTCCTACTTCACTTGACAACAGCCTGTATTCTTTTCTAGAAGATGCGTGCTCTCTGAGAGTGCCAACAGGGAAAGACCCCTTTGAGATCCAACACCCTTTTCTCATGAGGCTGACCATGTTCTCACCCTGCCTTCTGCTATTCACCTGGGAATCCACCCACAAATAGTCACCTCGGCAGGCAAGGAGGCCGGAGGCAGGGAGAGCTCTCAGCGGGATTCCGGGGCTGCCAACAGCCCTGGGACAGCTCCGGCTCAAGTCTGGGACCCTGGGGATCACACCCCCAGCTCATAGTATCACCACCAATAAGAACCTTCATCTGCTTTGTCCTCAGTTTTCCCATTTGAAAACCCACTTTGCTCCCTGTTCCCCACAGGCTGAGAAGTGAAAAGAGCCTGAAGTCAAAATTGAACCATGTGAGAAGCCCTGTCCCAACCCGGACAGGCATGTGGCCTTGGACAAGTCCCAATTATCCCGAAGCCACACACCGAGGGAGCTGGAGCCAAGGCTGGACCTTTCCAGCTCTAAGCTTTAGGGTCTGCCCGCCTGACTCACTACACAAGACCAGCCTTGGCAGGCCTGGCCAGAGGCCACGGGAGAAGCTGTGAGCAGGGGCTGGTCTTGCCAGGCATTCCAGCGGGCTTGATAGTGAAGCCACAGGGTGCCAGACAAGAGGATTTGCTGCGGCGTCTTCCTAGGCCCCATGAGAGACCCTTGGCTGAAAGACATGGCTCGGTCCCCAGCTGTGCGTGTCACTGCACTGTGCCCCAAACAAGCCGGGATAGCCCAGGAGAAACCCCTTCAACTCCAGCCAACTTTGTAACATCTTATATCTGGTCCCTTCCTCAGGAAACCACAACACATTTCTCTTTCCAGCGGGTGATGTGAGATGAGAGCTGCGGTCTGAGTTTTCCTTCTGAGGCTGAAGTTGTGAGCACAGAGAGGGGAGGGGTGATGTGGAGAGCACCCTGCACGAACAGGCAAGGGTCCTCGGTTCAAGTCCTGATTCTGCCACCAATTTGCTGTGTGACCTTGGGCAAGTTACTGGCCTCTCCAAGATACGTCTGCTTATCTGTCTGATGAGGAAGTTGGGCCACATCATCACTAATGTTCCTGCAGCTCTGATGTGCTCTGACCTCTGCTGTCTTTCTCAGCTCCCATCAGCAAAAGACTCCCACACACCTTCCTTCCCAGCCTGACACTGAGCAGGCCGTGTGCATGGGCCTGAGGTTTTGCTTGCTGGAGAGAAATGGACTACAGCAAAATCATCACCAGCCCTGCCAGAAATGAGGCCAGCTGTGATCTGGCATGAGGGAATTCAGCTCATTCTCCTGACATTTCCTCTTGTTAATAAGTGCCTAGAAATCGCCTGGCCCAAAGCTTTGACAACAGGAAAACCCATTCACAAGGAGCCCCCAACCCCATCAGGCAGATCAAGGGCTCAGAAGCACCTAACAGAGGGATGACCCTAAAGTCTGCTCAAGCGGTGTGTGGGCCAAGGGCACAGCAGACTCGGCGGCCAGGCAAAGGCACAGACAAAGCCCTAGGGACTCAGTGATATGAAGTATATTCCATACAAATTAAATCATATCCGACGCAGACCTTGCCCATTTGCTGGCCATGTCAGCTGGACCAGAGTCAAGGAGACTTTCAGAGCCCTCAGGGGTATTGCGTGGCCATGGGGCTGTTTGGCAGAATGGGAGCGGTTTCTCGCACTCGCGCCTGACACCCCAGTGCCAGGGAACACCCATCATGGAGGGCAGGGTGGAATCTTAGGAAGTTAAAGGCACAAGGCACGGAGCAAAGAAGCAGAAATGAGCTGTCAGTTAAGGGGGTTTAAGTCTGGCAAGTCCTCAGAGGGTCTCTGGGCAAATGGCTTTGAAGCCTCGGTTTCCTCGTGTGGAAAATAGGTATAATCAATCTTACCTCAAAGAATCAATGGGAGAACCACATGTGGTTCAAATACCATGCAGGTAAAAGGGCCTCAGTAAGTGTTGCCTTTTTTTTTTTTTTTTTCTGGTCGGTTTTGCCTATAGTGCTGTCCCTAGTGCCACACTCTGGGGCAAGAGGTAAAAGCTTGGGCTGCTGCATTTTAACCCAGCTCTGACTCTCAGAAGCACAAGGCCTTGGCCAAGTCATTCATCCCCTGACCCTCAATCTCCTCATCTGTAAAGTGGCAATGCCAGGCCCTCTGTGGGGCTCCCAGGATGGAGTCTGAGAAAATCCCCCATGGGTAGCACTGGAGGCAGGCCTGGGTGATGGGACAGGGCCCCACTGAGATATTCTAAGTAAGTCAACTGCTCCCACTCTGCAACTTAAACTTTGGAAAAAACAGATCCAGAGAGGTAAAGCCATTGGCTCAAAGTCATACAGACCAGAGAGATCCTCAGCCACCCAAACAACTACAAATAGAAACAATGAATGCCACTATTATATTGAGTTCTTACTATTTGACAAGCACAATGACCCCACGAGCTAGAAGCTATTATCCTCATTTTTCATATGGGAAAACTGCAGTTCAGAGCCAGTAACGCTCCTACCCCAGGGCCTTTGCACCCACTGTTCCCTCAACCTGGAATGCTCTTCCCCAGATAGCCACATGGCTCCCATTCTCACCTTTTTCAGGTTTCTTAAGAAGAGAGGAGGACTTCCTGGGCCAACTTATCCAACAGCCCGTACCCCGAGTACTCACGGTCCCCCTACCCTATCTTATCACTCAGCAGCACCTGACGTTCAACCACTCACCCTCCATTCCCCCATTCAGTCATTGTCTGTCTGTCTGTCTGCCCCTGAGAATGTGAATTTTGTCTTGTTCACTGCTCAGCACCAAGCACAGTGCCTGGTCCATAGCACACACTCAACTTCAATGAATGAATGAATGAGTTTCCTTGCCAAAGGTCACCTGGCTTGAGGAACAGACCCAGAGGCCAACCCAGCCCTCACAGACTCTGGGTCCTGGCCCTGAAGCCAGAAGCATCGGGTGCTGCTCCTTGTGCACATCTAAGTGTCAGATATTAGCCCTCAGGCACAGGGGGGCTGTCAGCCACGGACTGTCCTAGGTACCCCCTCTGTCAGCTCCTTGAGGCCAGGACCTGGATCTTGCTTTTCTCTGAATCCCCCACTTGGCCCCCAGAGGACCCAGATCCCTATACTACAACAGGTAAGGTGCCCACGAACACGCACGCCAACCCTAGCATCACAGACAACCCCCTTTGGGCCACCCCTGAGTGCTCCTGGCTCTCTCCCAGCTGCCTCTCACCGTCTAACCTCCTCCCCCGCCATCCCTTCTCCATCAACCACAAGCAAAGGGACGCCCAGACCCGGAGCTGAGGATGGTTCCAAGCCTAGGAGTTGACCTGCAGGGCGGCAGCAGAGAGCCTTAAGCCACCACCATGGGCCGGGCCAGAAAGAAAGATGCCTCAGTTACAGTCCTGGGTCTCCTTCAGCCTGACCTGGTGGACCGGGGTTCCTGCTCAGCCCCTCTTGTGGTCACGCCTCCTGTGGGTCTACCCAACACCCCACTGCTCTCTGGCCTTGTGTGTACACGAGTAAAACAGGTGACACCAGGACAACACGGAGCCTGAGTGTTCTCTGACACAGGGGCGCAGATACCCAGTCTAGACCCGGTCTAGAGCAGGCCCCCCAGCATAGACACTCATGACCCAGACAACCCCCCCACCCCCCGCCAGACACAGAACTACATTGCAGGGCAATTGCTGGACGCACAGAGAGGCTGCATCCCAGAGGGGCCCAGAGTCCACGGGAGCCCCCAGCCCCAGCCAGGCAGCAGCCGGTCAGTGTTCTGGCAGCAGGACACGAGGCCCAGACAGCGCCCCATGCACACCCACACACTCAAAGCAGAGCAAGGGCAGAGCAGAGAGAAGCGAAGAATGCCCAGGCCGCGGGTGGATGGGGCCGCGTGGCCAGTGGGAGGTCAGGTTCACCCATAGAATCTGCGTAATAGACACGGAAAATCTTTACCGGCCTACCCATCTTGCCCCTCTTGCCAGGAACGCCAGGCAGACCCTGTAGGGGGAAACAGGGAAGAAGTCAAGACAGGATTCCAGCAGGAGACAAGCAGTGTTGCCCCAAACCAGCCCCTCTTTCACCCACAAGAGGAAGTCACAGAGGGCCTGGCGTCTGGTCCACAAACACAGCAGGCTCCAGTTATCTGCACATCAGATGGGTGGTCCTCAGATGCTACAGAGTCGGGGCCTGCATGGACGTGAGCTGGGGAGATTCCTAAGGAAAGCACCCAGTGCCCTGGTATTCAGCAGATACTCAATAAATGCTCCTTCTGTTTCCCTAAGATTCTCTTTACCCAGCTTGTTGATGAGATTACTACTGAGTTCCCAAATACGGGCTCAGGCGGGGAGGGAACGGAGAGGAAGGTCCAGAGGCTCGTGGGAGCAAAAGCAGCCACAGACACACATAAACAAATGAGCGTGGTGTGTTCCGGAAAGCTCTACAAAACTGGTGCCTGGTGGGATCTGGCCCACGGGCCGTAGCTTGCAGGCACTTGATCAGAAATATGAAATGAGCCCGTTTCTCACTTTCTGAAAGCCCTTCAGAAGCTCCCCACGGTCTCAGAACAGAGTCCCTCTCCTGACCTTGGCCCCTGAGTGCCGTATAACTGCTCCCAGGTGCCCCCCGCAGCCTGTCTCCCCCCCATTCCTGCCTCACACTCTGCGCTTTGACCGTGCTGTTAAACTCGCCAAGTCAGCATATGTCCTGGACTTTGCACATGCTGTTCCCTGTGTCAGGAAGGCGTCTGCCTTGACTTGTCCCTTTATCCAACTCTGGGGCACCTCCTCCAGGAGGCATTCTGTGACTTCTCCAGACTGGCACCTGGCAGAGGGGGTGGCCGGGTGGGAGGTAAACAAAGAAAGCATACTCACTCGCTCTCCATCGGACCCTGGCAGGCCGAAGAGCCCTGGGAGTCCAATGTAGCCCTAGGAAAGAGCAGAGGGGAGGTCAGAGGGGCCGAGTGGTGGGGTGCGGCGGGCCCGACCCGGCCCGGCCCAGCCCCCCTTGCTGCCCTCCGGCGCCTGGCTCCTCATCCTCGCTGGAGGCATTGGCGGCTCCGGCAGCTCCTCGATGACATAGGCCTTGAGGCAAGTGTATATGCCCATGGACTGCATGGTGCTGGCTTCCACGATGTAGTCCAAAGGCACATACCCTCACGCCAGGGAAGGGCGCGGGCGCTCGTAGCGGGAGGCCCGCCCCGCGCCGGGGGCTCTGGGACCTGCGGGAAGGAAGCTCTCTGCCGGGTTAGATGCTAGGGTGGCACCAAGCCCTACCCACCCCCCAGGGACGCTGGCGGGCGCTCACGGCTTCTGCAGTGCCTCCTTCTAGGCCTCGAAGGCCCCCCGTGGACGTGGGGCTCGAATCCACCCTTGGCCCCCTGAGTGCGGCCGGCGGTGACAACAGCTGCCATCCCGGCGTGCTGGTGTCCCGCAAGCACGTGTGCCACTGTATCCAACCCTCCCGAGGACCCTGCAGATTGCCCATCCTCCTCCCCACGAAGCAAGGGAAACTACGGCTCTGGAGAGAAAGCAGCACAACTAGTGAGGAGTGGAGTCCGGGTTTTTCGCCTCCCAGCCTTTACCCACGCGGTGCCCTCCGCCAGGCAGGCCCTTCTCACCCCCACGACTGCACAGCAAACGCTTTCAAGCCCAGCTCTGAGGCTGTCTCCTCTGGCCAGCATCCCTGACGCCCCAGACCAGAAGCCACCTCCTCCCTCCACCCCAGCGCCATATTTGCACCTCAGTTAACAGATTTACCACTTTCTGTTCTGTATCTTCATTAGCGGTGTCCACAGTTCATGACCTCATTAGCCTGGGAGCTTCTCAAGAGCCGGGACCTAGCCCAGGGTGCCTATTGCTAACCGTACTCTCTGGATGTTTGTGAAATGACTTAATCAGAACTATAACAAAAGCTAACATTGACTGAGCACAAACTATGTGCCAGGCCCACTTCTCAGTGCTCTGCAAGCATGAATGCATTTACCGTGCCCTCATCACACCCTCAGGAGGTAGGAATTATTAGTCAGCCTCCTGTAGAGGTGAGACCATTTAGGCCCAGAGAGGTGAAGTGATGTGCCCAGGGTCACACAGCTGGAATGTAGCAGAATGTGGTATCTGAATCGAAGTCATCTGACTCCCGGTCCCAGCTCCTAACCACTTTGCTACATTGTCTCCCACAAACAAGCAACAATCGAAGGCTCACAACCATTTCTCCTTCTCTAGAAGTTCAAGAGGTCACAGGGCCTCCTTCTCAGCGTCATCTTAACAAGTGACATTTACCGATCCTTCCAAGAAGGGTTTATATCCCAGATTTGCAGGTGATAGACTTGGAGAGGTCCAGTGATGTGCCCAAGCTCCCATGATGGGTTAATGGCAGAGCAGGTCTCAAAGGCAGTCACCCTGCCCCCAAGTCTGCGCTCTGCCTACTTCATAAACATGAGGCCAGTGGTAGCAGAGTTGGGAGGGCAGTCTGAGTGGCCCCGGCTCACCCAGGCTGCTCAGGGCCCTGTGACCCTGGAGACGGGTGTGCTGGGGCCAGACCAGCAATCTCCCCACATGTGGCCTCAAGATGCCACAGCATGGCAAACTGCAAGCAGTCCCAGATGTCATTAGCCTGTCTCGCTCCTCCTGTCCTCCTGGCAGCTGGGGCTGAACTGGGAAGACCTTCTCCCTGGGCTCAGGAGGCCCCTCTGGGGCCATAGCTTGTGGGAACAGCTGGATAAAGGAAAGGAGGGAGGTCCAGCATCCTAGGACAGGAGCCTCCTCGGGCCCTGCCTTTCACCACCCCTACCCCCACCCCATCATCATCATCATCATCATCATCATCATCATCATCATCATCATCATCATCAACATCATCATCGACATCACCATCATGATGTCCTGGGGAACTTTCCCACCTCCCAGTCGCTCTCCTAACAGCCGCCCATCAGTTCCAGGGATTCGGGCTGAGACTGCAGCCATAAATAGCTTTGGCTCAGGCGCGGAGGACGCGTCACACTTGACCTGGCCTGACGGAGGACTGTGTGACCCACTTGCTGAGCATTCTTTGAGAGGCAGAGAGCCCAGCCCTCAGAATACCTGGGCCCTCATCCCATCCCCACTTTAGGCGTGCTGTGGGAACTGGGGCCGTCGGATCCCCACCATGAACCCAGTTTCCTCGTACATAGAAGAGAGAATTCCAGCAGACCATTTCTTAGTCTTCCAAACTCCATTTACCCCTATTCATTTCGCCCAAACCTTCTCCACTGCCCCACAGCCCACCCAGGAGGCCCCACCTGGTGGCCCCTCCTCAGCACTATTTGCTTCCAAATTCCTGGTATCCCCATAACCATGCCAGAGGTAGGAATGGACATCACTCCCATTGTAAAGATGGGCAAACTGAGGCTGCTAGCTACTCAGGGTTTGTTCCAGGGGCCTTGATGGAGGGCGAGAGCAGATGTTCCATCAGCCTCCAGGCCCGGGCAGTGTTCACCCATCGGGCAGCACTGCCCTCCAAAAAGGGCGGTCCACCCCGTCCTCAGCTGAGAGCAGGAGACAGGCCTCTGAGGATTCCAGTGACGGACAAACTGGCCCAGGCTTTAGTTCCCTAGCGCCTGGGATGTGCTGGGGGACACGGTAAGCAAATGCCTGATTATAGCAGCTAGACCATGGCTGAGCCCCCAGCAGACCTTTGCTGCCCAGTTACTTGGCCATGGGGACCAAGCTGGCTCAAGGGTTCCCTACCGCATGGCCATCCTGCTGCCCCTCTGCGGTCCAGGGAGTGCTCAGGTGGGAGGCCTCGACCCCAACCCCCCCAGCAGACCCTGGGTGGAGGCTTTACAGCCCTGATCTCCCACCAGGCCCACTGGAGGGACAGCTAATGCCCACCCGGGTTCCAGCCATGTGGCACTTGCCAAGTCCCACTTACCCGGCTGCCTTTGGGGCCAGGGTCTCCTACAGGTCCAGGTAACCCCTGAAACACAAAAGACAGAGGGGCAAGGACATATGGAGACGTTCTACCTGCTGCCAACAACCCAGGGCAAGTCCTGTCTCCTTTGGGCCTCAGCTGCCCCTTCTGTAGAATGGGAGTGGGGTTACACTCGTGGTCTTCACACTGAGCCCCCAGCTACCCCGGGGTCCCAGGGAGGCGGCTCAGGGGGAGCCTCTGGAGCCCCAGCCCCAGAGCCCCAGAGCTCCCCTTTCTTCTGTTTCTTCCTGGCGTCCTTGCCCTGTTGCCTTCAGAGAAGGCTCCTCGGTACAGCCCCCTTGAACAGCCCTTTCTTCAGGGCCCACCCAGCAGGTGTAGCTGCTTGGCCCCCAGCCTGCCACCTCCCTCTGCCTGGGGGCACCCGTGGCCAGCTCCACACCACCACGGCCACAGAGCTTCCAGAAGCCATATACTGCACCTGCCTGCCAGGGTAACCTTTGGCCCCTGGGCTGCCCTCGGGTCCCGGCTGCCCCTGCAAAGGAACAAGAGAAACGTAAGGAAAGGAGAGACCCTGCCCAGCTCCAGATCTGGGGGGTGGTGGGGGACCAGGGCTTACAATGGACAAAGAGAAAGGCAGGAATGTGAGATGAAATGGGAGGAAGGGGAGGCCATCGGCCTGCTGGGCCCCCAAGCCCACCCCTCTGAGAAACTGGTCAGACCAGCTCGGAGGGACAAAACCCCCTGTGCTCGAAGCCCAGGAATAAGGCACAGAGGAGGCCTGGCTGGCTCTCCCACGCTGGCAGCGGCTGCTGTTTGACTTGGGCTGGGGCAGCCAAAATTCCTGCAAACCCCGTGGCGGCGTGTATAATATCCCCTAACATCGCCCGGAACAGGCCAGCTATTCATGGCTCTAACTGGAGTCGAGTGGCTCATGCCAACACCGGGCCGGCATGGACTCCAGCCCTTTCAGGCAGATGTGTCTGGCTGAGAGGTGGGGTAGAGTGGGGGCCCCAGCAGGATGGGAGGCAGAACCTCCTGGCTCTGGAGCGCACTCATGGAGCCGGGCCCAGGGAGGAGGCCAGGGACAGGCAGGGGCTGGAGTGAGGGAGGGCAAGCAGGGCGGGGCTGAGGCTGCAGCCCTCACCTGTTCTCCGGGGTGCCCCGCCGGTCCAGGATAGCCCTTGTATCCCTGTGGGGGGGGGGAAGAAACTGAATCAGGCTGGGAAGACACATCTGGGCCCATGGATTGCAGAGGTCCAGCCTCCCCGCCTGCCTTTTCAGCACTGCATGCACCATGGCAGGGACGTGTTCAGTAAATACTCCCAGAATGGACATATGCACATCGGGGTTCCTATGGTTTCCTCTCCGCCACCAATGGTTCTTAGACCAGAAGACGTTGGGGGTTGATCACTCCTTGGGCAGGGTTTGTGAGCTAAATTAGGATACGGCAACTGCGAGCGGGTGATGCTGTATCACAACCATTCTTTCCAAATCCAGAGCGAAGGTGGGAACGCCTGCAGCAGGGGTGGAGGGATGTCTTAGTGGATGGGTAGACTGATGAGGACCTTAAGGTCTAGGTTATGTTCAACCACCATGCGATGCTGGGACCTTCTGTCAGGACCTTCTCGTTAATCCCCTTACAGAAAAGATCTCACACACATTGACCAAATGTATGAACCAAAATAGCTGCCCTCCTTCTTCCCACTGGTCCCAGCAAGTATTCCAGGGGGAAGGAGGCCACTCAATGATTGAGAAAGACTCTGGCAACATTCCAGTACCAACCTTGACCCTCTGTCACCCTGGCCCAATTCCCATGATCCAACGCCAGGCCTCCAGATCAAGAGAATCAAAACAAGCGTGTGCCTTCAGGTGGCGCTGGGGATGACCACCTGGGCCATTTCATAGGAGTTAGGAGCTCTCTGAAGGGAAACCCTGGACTTCAAGCTTCCATCAGCTTAGGGCTGTTATGAAATAAGATGGAGCAGGGGCTTCCATTTCAGACAGGGTGGAGGAGACGGGGTGATCTCCGTTAGACCCCCCTCTCAAGGGGAGCCTTACGCTAGATCTAGACACCATCTCTGACTTACTGTGCAACTCTGGATGGGTTACTGTCCTTCTCTGGACCTCAAATGAGGGAGTTAGAACTCCGAGTCCCCTTCAGCTCTGGTGTTCTGGAACTCAAGAGTTCTAGGGCTCCCCCAGGAGTTGATAAATGAGACTCCAGACTACACACACACACACACACACACACACACACACACACACGATGCCTGTGGACCCCCTCTACGCACTGCTGTTTACGTGGGATTACACCAGGGACTTCCCTGGTGGCGCAGTGGTTAAGAATCCGCCTGCCAATACACGGGACTCGGGTTCGATCCCTGGTCTGGGAAGATCCCACGTGCCGCAGAGCAACTAAGTCCGTGAGCCACAACTACTGAGCCTGCACGCCGCAACTACTGAAGCCCGCATGCCTAGAGCCGGTGCTCCGCAACAAGAGAAGCCACCGCAATGAGAAGCCCGCGCTCTGCAATGAAGAGTAGCCCCCGCTCGCCTCAACTAGAGAAAGCCCGCGCACAGCAACGAAGACCCAACGCAGCCAAAAATAAATAAATAAATAAATAACGTGGGATTACACCTTTATGACGTCCTCTAGCCCTTACAACAGCCAGATGAGGTGTGGGGAAAGGGGGTTAAGGGTTATCATCTCCATTTTTACAGAGGAGAAAACTGAGTCTCGGAGAATGGAAGCCACTTGTCCCGAATCCCGTTGCTAAGGAGCAGCAGGCTTACGCTCACCACTGGGTCCTTCTGACACCTGAGGCCACATGGAGAGCCTTGCGGGCCCCCTGCCCCCAGGCATGTACAGTTCACGCATGTCCACAAATACCCACAGGCACACACACTCGGCACCCCCGCAAACCCGCAGAAAGCAGCGCTCTTAATCATAAACAGCGGCGCTGGTCTGATCCAAGAGGTTTGGGGAATTTAGAAGCATTCCTTCTGCACCTACTCACGCCTTGAGACAGCTCAGCATTATGATTGCATCTCAAACCTGGGGCCCATGAGATTGATGCATTACGGCTGGGTGAGATTCTTCTACCCGGGGGCGTGTGCTCTTTTCCCCAATGGGCAAATGGAGGCACAGGCCACAGCCAGCAGCCAGCATGCAGAGTGGTTAAGATCTCGTTTCAGATTAATCTGGATCCCTATCCTGCTTCACTACTGGCTGGCTGTATACCTGGGGCCACTGATGTCACCTCTTTGGGCTTTGGTTTCTTCTTGTAAAATGGGGCTCTAAGGGTCGGTGTACAGATTACATGGTATAATGTGTGAAGCACTTAGCACCGTATCTGGCAATGAATTCAAGGCCCCGTAAAGGCTAGCTGCTGTTAGTACCGTGATCTTTATATTTCATTCATTCATTCAACAAACATTTACTGAAATTTTATGCTCCAGCACCATTCTAGGCATTGGATGAACAAGAAGACAACATCCTTTGCCTTAACAGAATTTACAGTCTAATTAAGTAGATATAAAGACAAATAAATATAAAAGGGTAATATAATGTCTCAGGGATTTGCTTACATGGGTGTAGAGTTTCAGTTTTGCAAAATGAAAAAGTTCTGGAGATGGACTGCACAACAGTGTGAATATACTTAACACTAATGAACTGCACACACGAACGCGGTTCAGATGGTAAATTGTATGTGATGTGTTTTTTTACCGTCACTGAAAATAAAATTTTAAAAAGAGATAATGTGTGGCACTGACTAATGCTACAAAGAAAAGTGAGCAGAGTTGGAAGACAGAGAATGACAGTGTTGGGGAGGGTGGTGACTGCAGTGGTCAGGCAGGGGAGGCTGCTCTGTGTGAGGGAGCTGGACACAGGGCGGGCTCTCTGGGGAAAAGCATTCCAGGCAGAGGGAACAGCAGGTGCAGAAGCCCTGAGGCAAGAATGCTCTCAAGGAATAATGAGACCCGTGTGACTAGAGCAGAAGGAGTGAGGGGTGAGGGGCGGAGGGGTGGTGTGGTCAGAGAAGAAGCAGGAAGCCAGAGCATGCCAGGCAGTAAGACGATAGGAAACCACAGGAGGGTTTTGAGCAGGGATGTGTCATGGACAGGACGCATGTAATGGCCATCATTATCCTTTCTCCACTTGAAGCCTGCAGATGAGGAAGAACAAGCAAAGCCTTTTCCCATGAAGAGCTGGGTGGAGCCTTGAGCTCTAAGCTGTGTGACTCAGCCCAGGTGACTGCCCTCTCTGAGCCTCTCTCTGCCACCCTCTGCCTGCCTCAGTGCCATAATGGAGCCAATGCAATAATGGAGCAAGGATCCCAAGAGAAGCGTGAAAGGGGTCCGGGGAGCCCTTGAGCATCACCTGCTCCTTTGGCTTCCTGTGCAGCCACAAAGAAGCCTGCTAGAAACCAATGCTTTAGCCAGTGAAATCCCAGAAAGAGATTTCAGGTAAATCTTTTACTCAGCATATAGCTAAAAGGAAACAAATGACCATCGGGGACACGGACAGTGACCTGCCCTATGCCTGGCCTGGCACTAAAGCCTTAGATACATCAACTCGTCAACAACTTGCAATCACCCCTGAGAGGTAGGAACTGCCATGCACATTTGCCAGATGAGAAAACTGAGGCTCAGAGAGGTGGAGACTTCCCTGAGGCCACACAGCTTCCCAGAGGAAGCAGGCTGTGAATCCTCGTGTCCTCAACCACCGAATCATGGATGAGCCATACTGTTGAGGCCCAAGGCCCCCCTAGAAGAGCCACAGGGCCACCTAGGGAAAGACCATCTTATAGACCACCCCCCCGCCAGGTCTGAGCTTACGGATCACGGCAGCATCACGAACTCCCGAGTATCTATCTGACTTGGAAGGAACCTAAGCCGTCAATTTGACAACCTCCTTTCTCATTGGATAGAATGAGAAACTGCGGCTCAGAGAAGGGAAGGGACTTACCCAAGGCTACTTAGCAAGTTATGGCCAAGTCCAGACCGTTCCCCACGACTCCAGACCCATTGGGCTGTGCTTTGTCCGGAAGGCCACGATCCCTAGGTCCTTCCCAAACCATGAACCCTGAAGGGCCTTGAACACTGCCTTGAACCCCTGTTCCTCTTAGCAGATTGGGAGTCGCTGAGACTGAGCACAGCCAAGGCATGGGGTGGCGGGGTGGTGGGGGTTCATATGTTCCCTGGAAGCACCTTAACAGTGTTTACCAAGCTGGGGCTAGCCAAATAGCTTCAAATGACAGGGCCCCAGGACTTGGAAGAATCTAAACCATCATCTTCTACAGGGCCCTGGGCAATTACGGGGCGGGCACTAACTGCAAGGTAGACCCACGGGCAGCGATTTTCCCGTGGGTGATAAGTGCCTGACTGGGACTAGGGGAGAGCAGATGCTTCAGGGGGGTCCCAGGGACCACGCAATCTGCAAGGGGCCTCTGGCTGCCGGGCAGGCAGGTCCCCCCAGCACCCATGTTTATAATAGAGCTCGGGCTATATTTTGGTTTGGGAGCCAGATTAATCATTGCTTACAACGCACAAGGAGAAACCAGACATCACCTCACTGTTACTGCAGACAGTCTCCCCGTCGGCTGAGATGCTATTTGGGCTTTGGGCAGGGAGAGGAGGGGGGTCCTGTCCTTGCCTGGGGGTCCTGAGGACCAACATACACCTAGACCTCAGCTGATCCCCCCTGCAAGCTGATCTTGCAGGCTCCACCTCGGCCTGCACGAGGCCCCGGCTTCTCTCGCAGCAGAACGGAGCTCACCAGACTCGCTCAGCACTCCGTGAGGTTTCCCACTGAACTTCTCTACCACGCTGGCAGCCCCTAGGCCACACTGGGCAGTCAGCAGGACCGAGAGCCCCATTCAGCAGAAAGGGTCAGGAGGAAGAAACACACGCCAAGAAACAGAGTGAGTCACTACAGCATACTCGCCAAGTCCCTGCTCCTCTCTGGACCTCAGTTTCCCCAGCTGGCCTCTCAAAGCATCCTGTTGGCTCAAAAATTATAGGATTCTGAAATGTGATGTGTGGCTTGTCCAAAAGCACAGTCCTTCACCGTACAGCCAGGCATCTGACGCCAAACTCTGCTTAGTGGGTACCTGAGATAAGTCAGGGCACGAAGGTACAGTTTCTGTATGGCTCATTCATTCATCTGGTTATTCATGCATTCAAAGGTTTGCTGAGCCCCACCAATGAGCCAGACCCCATATGAGCACTAAGAATACACTGATAAACAAAGCAAACTCACTCCCTACTTTCTAGAACAGGATATGGGCATTAAACACATATGAAGTGGAACAAAGAAGTACTGAGTGCTAGGAGAGAGCAGACAGCCAAGCAGGGGAGGCGGCACGGTGAGCTGAGGCTTGAAGGAGAAGCCACGTTGGAGAGCAGAGGGGCAGAGGAGCTCAGAAATGGAGGGGGTATGGACCCCAGAAACCCAGAGCAGCTTAGCAGAGGAGCCCAGAGAAGGTTCTCAGTAGGGGCACTACATGGAGGTGCTATCCAGGTAGAACTGGCAGTTCTGCAGAAAGGCGGGAGATCGTCTCAGGCAGCGTCAATCACACTCCCCGCAAAAATTCCCAGATGACCCCCTCTGCCCTCGCATTTTAGCACAGATCCTCACAGACAGTGGCCAACTCAGATGGCATGTGGAGGGCTCATGGGCAGGGTGAGGGTTGCAGGAGGGAGCCAGGAGGAAGTTTCAACTTGAGTACCAACTTCATTCCATTAGTCATGTCTACCTGGGGCAATGTGTTAAGAAAGATTCGGAGACTGAATCAGGCTTGGCAAGAAAGAGCGATTAGTGATGTCTGAGGAGGCAGGGGAGGCAGGGAGGTGAGGGACGAGGGAGCAGATGTCTGTGGCCAGCACTGTGCTAAGCCCCACATGAGGAAATAAAGAAGAAGAGGTCCTCCTCGGTGCACTTGCTCTCGTCTGACAAATGTGCCAAGGACACCAGTGAGTTGCCTGCTAGCCAGAAAGTGCAGAGTCCTAAAGAGGCTGAGAAAATGGGCTGGTGTGAGAAGGGAGGTATGAATTCTGCCTGGAGGTGCTGGGGAGATGCTCTTGGAGAAGATGGCCTTCGAGAATGGAATCAAGGGACAGGTACATGAAGATGACTGGTCTGAGCATGCCAGGAGAGGGCCCAGCGGAAGCAAATGCAGGGAGGCAGGAAGGCCCAGCGCACACAGGATTGGATGGAGTGAGGGTTTCTATACAGCAGAGTTTCTTGGCCTTGGCACCATTGACACCTTGGGCTGGATAAGGTTTTGCTCTGGGTGGAGCATCTGTCCCATGCAGTGTAAGGTCTTTAACAACATGTCTAGCTTTTACCTATTAGAAGCTAGTAGCGCCCCCTCTCATCTGTGATGACCAAAAATGCCTCCAGACATTGTTAACTGTTCCCTGGGGGGGCAGCTGAGAAGCGCTGCTCTATAGGAGAGAAGGCAGGAGGGTTAGACTAGGGGCAGCATGGAATTCTGCCCTCCCAGGGTACAAATAGGCTTCTGGCAGCCTTCTGGGTTAGTGGAGGGTGGTTAACTGGTAACTAAGCAAGATGACTGATGGGACCAGGTGGGCAAGACCTTCTACAGCACTGCTTCTTCATGTTCACCGTGATCACACATTCATTCATTCATTCAACAAATACGTATGCAGCATCTACCACGTGCCAGCCCTGTGCTGGGTGCTGAGGACATAGCATCTTATTTAACCCTCCCAACCACTGCATGAAGCAACTGAGGCCACTTGTCCAAGCTCACACAGCAGGAGAGGGACAGAGCTGGGATTCCATTCAGGCGTGTCTGACCTGGTCTGTGCACCCACTCCCCCATCTGGAATCAGCTCAGCAAAGTCCCTCAGCAAGCATCGCAGGCAGATGCAGAGAAAGAAGCGTTCTCGGGTGGGGAGGCTCTTTTTCACTTGATGGGCCCACTCTTATTTAAGAAGCTGTTTCAATCAGTGTTGTGGAAAGGGAAAGGGCCGAAGGGTCAGAAGACCTGAGTTCAAATCCCAGCTCTGCCATTTAGTGACCCTGGCAGCTATTTCTGTTAATCCAGTGGCTCTCAGCCTTGGCTGCACATGAGAATCTACTGCCTGGGTCCCACTCAGACCAACTGAACCAGAACCCCTGTGGGGAGGTGGGCACGCTCCCCCGCTGATTCTCATGCACAGCGGGGCTGTGAACCGGGGCCGTAGACTTCACTCTCCGTGAGCCCCCAGTGATCTCACTGGCATTTAACACCAGTGTCAGCACACGGCCAGGTACCTTGGTATATCTTTGTGAAATGACTGGAAGAGTGAATGAATGAATGAGACCTATTTGGGCCTCAGTTTTCTCAGCTGTAAGATGGGCATAATACTGCCTAACTCCCAGAGGTTACTGTTAGGAAACAATGGGATGAGGGACAGTAAGCCTTCCTATCACGCTGGTCAGTATGGGAAACTCCCAACCCAAACTCCCTTTCTTCTGCCTACTTTTCTCCATGGCCCTTTTCATCTTCTAACACACCTCGTATTTTTACTGTTTTAATTGTCTGTCTCCCCACACAAGACTGCAAGCTCTGAGGAAATGGGGATTTTTGTTTATGTATCAGCTCAGAGGCCTGCACAGTGCCTGACACACAATAGTCATTCAATCCATTATGTTGAATAAATGAATGAATAGGGTTACTGGTGTCACTCTGAGGTGACACCAAAATTCAATGCGCTGATGAGCAAAGGGGAGGCAGACCTCGCCTCTCACCCACCAATGTTCCTTCTCGCTCAAGGAGCCCCACATGAGATGATGCAGAAATACCACCCAACAGGATCAGGGCAAAGTGGCTACTGTTGTCACCAAAGACACCTGTGGGAGAAGAGACTGCTGACAAACAGTGACAATTCCAGGACCGGCTGCCCACTCCATTGGTCCTCCTCCCTGCCCCCCACCACTGGTCAGAGGTCCCTGCCTTGGGACCTGAGCTCCCCCATGCTCTGCCCACCATCCTCTGTGAGCAGGTGACACTGGCCTGCCACACACCAAACTCCTCCATGTTTGCCTAGGCTGGGGCCAGAGGGACTTGGTGGAAATGGCTTTGCCAAATAGTTTTCCTACCACATGGAGGTTCTTCCTTAATTTAGAAAAGATGTCTCCCCCTGCTCAGGTGAGCTGGTTGCCCTGAGTTGGGGGATCTGTGCCTCCCTGGACATTTGCTGAGAGCAGGAAGGCCTGGGCAGGAGCCAGTCCAGTCTGTTTTTCCATCTCCCGCCTCCTCTGCTGGACTGCTACCCCCGTACAGAGCGAGACCACCACTGGCTGCTTTATGAGCCATGACTGGAAGGAGACTTTTCCACTCACACCTCCACACCTCATCCATCAGAAAATGCTGGAGCCCAGAGGGGAAGTGAGTGGGGAGAGGGAGTCCCTCTGTGTTCTCTGAGCCAGAAGAGACCACATTTCCCCAGCTCAGACAGCCACGGACTCCTGTCTGGGTCTGGCTTCTTCAGATCTGCAGTGTGGCCTGCTCTGGCCATGGAGGGTGGAGGAGAAGCGGATGGGGGGGGGGGGGTGATGCTCCAAGTCCCCCCTGTGCCACAGGGACCCTCAGGGCACAAGCAGGATGGAGCCAGGAGATGCCACAGCTGCCCAGATGAGAACCAGATGGCCGAGAAAGAGGGCAGCTGTGGCCACAGCTGGGAGCCAGGGTAGAAGCTTAAGACGTGGCCCTAGGCCAATTTATCTACTGGAAAACCCATCGGCAATGGGGTATTTTCCTGCAAAAAGCAATTGACCCTGGCCCTGCACTGTCCTCCCCCGTTTCCTGAACACCTACTATGCGCAAGCCCTGTGCTAGGCTCTGTAGGGAGAGCGATAAACCAGATTTGCACATCCTTGTTGGTGAAGTTGGTCTTGGGGCTGAAATAACTCAGCTAAGATAGCCTATGGGTCCTTGAGCAGAGTAGGGTCTCCTAGACTGAAGGCCAGGGTTCCAAGCGGGCTTCCTGGACACAACTAGAGTTGAGTCTGAAGGATGGGACACCCTGGCTGGGAAGCCAGAGAGGAATCCAGGGGCACTACAAGCCAGAGACTCACCACCTAGGAAAATGGCAGACCTTCCCCCAAAGGCAATTAGAGGTAACTCCCCCTGCCTGACTGAAGCAGTGATGGGGTGGGGGCAGAATGACAACAGCTCAGAATGTACAGAGAACTCACTGCCTCTATAGAACATTGGCCTGCAGTATATCAGAGGGATGATATTAGACCCAGAGAGGTTACTGACTTGCCCCAGGTCACACAGTGAGGAAACGGTGGAGCCGGGAGTAGAGTCCAGACTCAACTGACCCCAGAGCCCGCTCTCTGAACGTGCATGCTCCAGGCCTTGCTCCGGGTTTACAGCCCCAGGGGACTCATGGTCATTCCAGATGGCAGGAGGCTCAGGTTCAGAGAGGGGATGCGGAGGGCCCCCGCCATTCCGCCCATGGGAGGAGGGGCTGGGCCAGTGGGGGCTCCTGGCTCTGACAATATTCCCTCCACCACCACGAGCACCCCCAGGATGGCCTCCCTGGAGCAGCTGGGCCCCGAGAGGAAGCGTCACTTCTTGTCACACCTCCTTAACCATGGCGGCGGGACCTCCTGCAGGCCAAGGTGCTTCCCACCCTCAGGCAGGCACGGACCCTCGGAAACCTCTCTCCCCTCCGGCCACCAGCCCCCTGCTGAGGGAGCTGGGGAGAGTCAGGCGGGCAGGCGGGCGGCACACAGCACTCCTGCATGAAGACCCCGCTTGCTAGAAAGCCCACCAGGCAAGGCAAAGCATCGACGCCAAGGTGTACCTTTCGTCCAAGAGGTCCTGGATTCCCAGAGAGCCCAGGCAAGCCCACGTCGCCCTGAAAAACACAGACAAGAGGGTGAGGCGGGGGAACGGGGGCGGACACTCATTAAATTGAAAGTGTGGCCTCCCACGGCCAGTTGTTTGCAAACAGGATTCATGGAGGCTTAGAGGCCTCAGAGGAGACTCAGGGCCTCTGAGCGGGCTGAGGGCAGCTGGGTGGGCAGGGTACCCAGCCCCTCCCCACTTAACTCAGTCGCTCCATTTAATCTGTTTCATATGTTGGACTTTGGCAAAAGGTACCATTTGGGGAATGGGTTCCGCTGTTAGAACCATGTTTGAAAACCATCGCCCTGAAGGACGTGCAACCCGTTCCAATCAGGAATCCGTCTCTGCGTTCCTGACACCCTCCCTCCCACCCTTGCTGGGCATGGCGGCTACCCAGTAGGGGGCATTTCTGCCACCACCGTGAGACCCAGAAGCAGACAACGTAGGAGCAAGAGAGAAGCCTGGGCTCCTGCATGTCGTCAGGCCCGGCGGCAGAGCCTGCTCTGCATCGGACCGGCTGCGTGGCCTCCAGCAAGCCGCCCACTGCTGGAGCTTCTGCTTTCTCCCGGGCAAGCTAGGCCTAGCTGCCTGGCCTGTAAGCTTCCAGTGAGGATCCGATGGGGGTGCATGTGGATGTTTACACCCAGCAAGAGTCTGCTGAGTGAAAAAACTTCTCTTGAAGACGTGAATGAATGAGCCACCTGTGCCTCAGAGAAATCAGCAGGAGCTGCCACCTCTAAGTACCCAAGAACTGGAGGCTGGGCTGAGAAGCAGTGTTCTGCCTGTCAGGAGGGCTCCTGGGTTGTGTCCAGAAGGAAACCAGACAGACTCGAGGATTCCTTCCAGCGTATGGATGTCTGGGACATTGGATGACCTTACTTGGAGTTCTGGATTCCCCTGCTCCGGCCTGTCCTGCACTCCCTCCAGGCCCCTTGTTTCATTTACAGGGTGGACGCTACAGGGATGGATGAAGTCCTTCCGCCTAAGCGTTCTCTCTTCCATGGGAGAACCTTCTGGTCTCAGCCCTTCAGAGTTAGGGAGCCCTGAGTCTCCAGCCCGTTCCCTTCCCACGTCCCGGAAGTTCACAGACCTGTCTGCTCGTACTAACAACCTCAGAGGGGCCTTCGAATGTCTGTTGGAAGCTTCCTGGGCATGTGCTACCAAGAAGCTTCTGGATGCCGAGGGTCACCTAACAGGCCCTACAGAAAACCCACTCAGAGCATTAGGCTAAAGGACATTCACCAAAGGTATGTCCACAGGCAACATTTTTTGTCGGTTTTATTGGTTGCACACCGGAAGAAGGCAGAAGGGAATGGTTTTGGGTTTGGTGTAGGGAGAGCTGAAGGGCTTTGAGGAAAAACCAGACCCGTCCTTTTCTACTTCCCACCTCCAGCGTTTGTCACGCAGTGGCCTCTGTCGGGAGGGTGCGTCCCAGAGCATGGCGATTTCCCTGCTGTCCACTCCCCCACTTCCCTGAGCACTGGGGTCCCTGGAAACCTACCTTTGCCCCATCGTGAGCCTTTCCTGGTGAGAGCCCGGGGTCCCCTTTCTGTCCCTGAAACAAAAACAATTCTACTTTGGCCGCCAAGTTGTCTAAAGAGGGTGTCTCCCCACCAACTCTGCTCATCTCCCTGTCCCCTGCTTAAATGCCCTCCCCCCTACCCCACTCACATTCCTCCACAGGGTCCTCTGCAATCCCATCCCTCCCCTGCTCCAGCATCTCCCATAGCTCCCCACCATGCCTACTGATAAAGTCCAAACTCCTCCCTGGGTGTCCCAAGTCTTCCGTCACCTGGTCCCAGCCATCCTTTCCAGACTTTGCTCTCCTTCCACCAGCCCGACCCACAGACGGGGTCCCTCTGCCCCATCCCCAGACCACAGTCCTTCCTCCGCCAGACCTTGCACATTCCTACAGCCGGGTCTTTGCTCAAGCAGTCACTCCCAACTAGAAAACCACTTCTCAATCATCATTAGCCAAACCATAAGCATTCTCAAGATGCAGCTTGACTGCGTCCTCCCCAACCAACCTGGAGATCCCTGGGCCCAACGTACAGGTGACGTGTTCCCCCGGGCCTCTCAGAGACCTTCTGAGAGATACGTCCCAGAGGCAAGCTTGATTCTTTCTGATTTTCCTGTCCCCTGATGCTCACCTCACCGTCTCTAATCACCTAGGACCAGTGCATCAGCAGCCGTTTAATCTGTGTACAGGCCTTCACAGTTTGCAATAACCCTCACTTCACCAGGTTCCCAGAATAGCCTGATGAAGTGAGCAAGGGAAGTGTTATTACCCCATAACACATTCGGGGAAACTGAGGCCGGGAGAAGGAAAGGGACTGCCCAGGGCCCCAAGCTGAGGCACTGGCAGAGCTAAGACTAGGACCCTGAATTTGTGACTCCCAGCTCTGTGTTCCAGGACGTCCTGGGACCCGACAAGTTAGAATAGGCAGTGAGTAGGGAAGACACCGACAAGCAGTGTGTCCCTAGTCAGAGATAAGCATTCTTTGTGCCAAGCCTATGGGAGGCGTCCCCATCACAAGGATCCTGGCTCCTAAGAGCACGTGCTCAGGAAAGGGCCCAACAACCACATCTCACACAGGGCTGAAGAGGGCTCCTGGCTGTGGGCCCACTCGTTTGAACCAATCTGATTAAATGACTCAGGAGACAGTCCCTTGGAAAGTCAGTCCCCCCTGCTGTCAACTTCCAAGAGCCCCTGATCCCTGACCCACACCCTCACTCTCAAGCTCCCTCCCCAATCTGGGTCCTGAGTCAGAAGTCCTGGGGTGAAGCCACGGACTCACAGTAGGACCTCAGGCGAGTGACTTCACTGCTCTGAGCTTCTGTTTCCTCACCATTAAAATGTGGGCTGCACAGCGCGCGCACACACACACATACACACACACACGCATGCACACGGCTGCATGCTCATACATGCACACATGCACATGCACGCGCGCACACACACACACACACATACACGGGCACGAGCACACATACCCGCTGGCATCCAGGTTCCTTGGCAAGGAGCCAGTGGGATCATGGACGTGACACGCAGGAAGGCTGTTTTGGCCAACTTTAGTTCCCATTTGTTTCTCTTCTGCGTCAGGACCCAGACCTTCCAAATCCTGACTCAGTCACTCTCCGTGAGAAATCACTGCATTCCAAACTGGACAGAGCCTTAAAGAGGGAGGGCGGCCTTCCACTGCTCACCTGCCATGCGCCCAGCACTGTGCCAGGCCCACTCAATGCAGCACCTCACCAGTCCTCTTACACCCCCTTACTGCACCGCAGGACCAAGACCGGGGTTCAGGGAGGCTCAGTCACAGCCCGGGGTGACGTGCAGATAAGAGGCAAGGTCTCACTAGGTCTGACTAGGTCCCCGGTCTATCTGACTCCAGAGCCCTCGTTTACAAATGGGAAGCCTAGATGCTTCTCCCATACGCCCTCCCACTGCCCCAGGCTGCAGGCCAGCCCCTCCTTGCTAGGACCGCAACTCTCTGTCCACCTGGGTCCCTCCAGGTCACTTCTGCAGGACTCGCCTCTGCGATCTACTACCCCATGCTGGAGCTTCCCCTTGCTGACACTCTGCCACCCTCGGCTGTTCACAAACCCAGTTCCAATGCCTTTTATGTCCATGTGCAAGGTCAGGCCCAGGGCTACCCAGGATTCCAATGGCTAAAAAAGGACAGCAGCTTCTCCCCACCCTGCTCTTGCCCACCTCGGTCTACAGCCAATAGAAGAGCTGGGCTTAAAATGCTCTCAGGGGTGGGCCTTCATGCATCCTGTTCTGTCATTTTACAAAAGGGGAAACTGAGACCCAGAGGGATGCCAGAGTGGCTCCCTTGCCCAGAGTCCGTATCCAGGCATTTTAGTGACTACGGACTGCTCCTGCATTCTCGGCAGCCAGCACGGTGCTTGGGACGTAATCCCTGCCCGAGTACAACATCAACAAACACAGGTATTTATTGAACATCTACTATGAGTCACATCTTCAATGCACACAAGGAATACCATGGTGGGGATCAAGACACAGCTCATGCCTGTGGGGACCAATCCAGGGAGAAACCAGAGACCAGTAATGATAATCTGCACTAGCATTTCCTGAGTGCTCTTCTAAGCCTTCAACACATAAATTTATGAGGTAGCAATGATCTCTCTCCCCATTTCACAGATGAGGAAACTAAGGCACAGAGAGGGTAAGTGATTAGTCCAAGGTCATACAATTTGTAAGTGGGATTTAGACTCAGGAAGTCTGCTTCCAGAGCCCAAGAGCTTTACATTTCAATACACTGCAGATGAACAACTATGATCCAGTGATAAGTGGAGTACAGGAGGAAGTAGGGGGGCACTTGACCCAGTCTGAGGGTGAATCAGCCACGCTAAGGCTGGAGGAAGACAAGGAGGGAGTCAGATGAAGTTTGGGCTCCAGAAATGCTCAAGGCACCCTTGGTCAAGTGAAGGTGTGACTTCTGGGATGGAGAAGACTATCCATCTTCCCAGCCAGACTCCTGCAAATTCTCCAGTAAGAGATATAAGGAATAATAAGGTCTAATTAATTGTTTACACCTTGGTGAGGATGAGAACCTGGGTGCCAGACCAGACCCAGCTCTCCAGACAACAAGCCTGTGTGATCTTGGACAAGCCCCTTTCCCTCTCTGTGTACAGAACAGTAGACTCTGCCTGGACTAGTTAACAGAGCCTTGAGGAACTAGAAGATGGTTTGGAAGGTATATCCTAAACCGTAAATGCTACAAAATATAGCAGGGATAGAAACTATGAGCTCCTTTCCTGCCGGTAGGGTTGGGAAGGCGGAGAGAATAGAAGGCTTTGGGTAGATGAGGCCTCGAGAGGGGCTGAGACAAAGGAACAAATCATGAAGGACTGGAAAATTCTGGGCCAGAAGTCCTCTGTGCAAGTCATCTTTTGCAAGACACACGATCCCGAGTACCTAGCACAGGGCCTGGCCCAGGGGAGGCATCATAAAAATATTTCTCAAGTGAGAAAATGAATGAATGGAGTCTCAAGAGACAACTCTAGGGCTGGAATTGGGTCAGATCTGTCCCCAGCCCTGGAAGGTCCTCTGAAGATACACTAGGTCTTTCACCATCACTACTACCATTTCATGTGTTTATAAGTTCTGGCCATGGCAATAAGGCAAGAAAAACAAATAAGACTACTAAGATTTGAGGAAAAAGAGACAAAAATATGTCTTTTTTTGCAAGTAATATGAGTGCCTGTCTAGAAAACCCAGGAGAACTAACTGAAATACTGTTAGAACTAATAAAATAATTCAGTAAAGGGCATGGTTATAAAATAAACACAAAAGTCCAAATATACAAAGTCAATAGTTCTTTTCAATAGCTGACAGCCAGCTAGAAAATATAATGGGGGAAATATTCCATTCATAACAGCAACAAAAATATAAAATTTCTAAGAACAAACTTAGTAAGAAAGGTGCAGGGTTTATGCAATAAAAACTATAGAAGTTTATTATGAGATGTTTTAAAAACTCAGCCAAATGGGAAGATATGCCGTGGTTTTAGATAGGAAAAGTTAATATTTTAAAGATGATAATTCTTCACAAATTAATAAACACATTTAATACAATTCCAAGAAAAACCCCAAGGGAGTTTTTTAAGGAAATTATTAAGATGGGCATAAAGTTTATCTGACAGATTTAATAGCCAGAACAATTTTTTTTAAGTGGAGGAGGGAGACACACAGCATAAAGCTAATAAATGTCATAAAATAGTATTTTACTAGCAATATACAAACACAGGAATGAAACATACTTGAATGGCCTGAAGGAGACCCTGGTCTATCATATAATAGTCAGTGCAGGAAAAGTTATTTAATAAATGAACTACTGGGGGAAAAATAAAGTTATACCTCATACCCACTCCCATGAAGATTAATTCCAGATGGTTTAAAATTTTAAGAGTACAAATGATATTATAAAATGACTAGGAATATAAGTGAATACCTCTCTGGTTTACTATGGGAAAGAAATGTCTAAGTATTAAAGTAAAGAACCATACATTCTACATATGGTAGAGCTCTCTCCATACTACCTGACATATTGTAAGTTCCTAATAAGTGTTAGTTATTATTGTTAGTCCAAAAAAAAAAAAAAAAAAAAATAGGTAACACTCTCACTTGTGAAAATCATCATGAATAGTCTTAACAGGCAAACAATAAATTTGAAAATACTTGTAAGGTAGATGAAGGCTTAATAAGCCTTCATATATAAACACAAATAATTTTTACAAGTCAATAACAAAAGATAACATCCTGGGACTTCCCTGGTGGCGCAGTGGTTAAGAATCTGTCTGCCAATGCAGGGGACACGGGTTCGAGCCCTGGTCTGGGAAGATCCCACATGCCACGGAACAACTAAGCCCGTGAGCCACAACTACTGAGCCCGTGCACCACAACTACTGAAGCCCGCGTGCCTAGAGCCTGTGCTCCGCAACAAGAGAAACCACTGCAATGAGAAGCCCACGCACCGCAACAAAGAGTAGCCCCCGCTCGCCACAACTAGAGAAGGTCCCCGGGCAGCAACAAAGACCCAACACGGCCAAAAATAAATTTAATTAATTAATTAATTTTAAAAAAAAAAGATAACATCCCAACCCCAAAAATAAAAATTCATAAATGGTGAAATGCAAATGGAAAACAAATGTAAGAAAAACATTCTTCTCAAAGATGATCAATGCAGTGAAGTGAATTGAAAACAATAATGAATTATCTTTTTCAAACATCCTCCTCTAATGCTAGCAGTGGCATGGATTGGTTCAATCTTTCTAGAAGGCAATTGTTAATAAAATTACAGCTAAACACTATATAGCACTTACGGGCAAGGCATATTTTAAATTATTCATACATATATACGTATGCATGTATCTATGTGTGTGTATATATATTGATATATAGACAAATATATAGATATATCTAGATATATATATATATAGAGAGAGAGAGATATTGCTTAACCAACAGTGCTAAAGAGCTATGGAGCTAATAATAGACTTGTAGCTAAAACTATGGACTTTGGAGTCAGACAGTAGAGGGTTCAAATCTTGTCTCTGACACTTATTAGAAACAGGCTAGTTACTTAGCCACTTTGGACCTTAGTTTTCTCGTCTGTAAAATGGGGGTAGTAACATCCACCCTGCAAAGCAGGTAAAGCTGTTGGCCAGTCCCTGGCCCACAGGCTGTTCAAAACGCAGTCAGTGCCTGTCACTGGGCAAGGCCGCTGCAAGAGGCCTGCTTTCCTCTTGATACTTTCTAGACTTTTCCACATTTTCTTTAATGAGTATGCCCTACCTCAGTCATCAGAGGAAGGGGAAAGGGAGGCTGGGGCCTGAGGTCCGAGAATCCTGTAAGGGCTGGCTCCACCTCAGCTTCTAGCAGCTCTGCTAGCAGTCACTTGGGTTACTGAGCATGGCCCCTCTTGCCCACCTATTCTCCCCGGGTGCCCAAGGGCCCCTAGTAATCCTGGGTAATTCACTGCAAACCGAGCAGGCCAGAGGAGGGAAGAGGAGGCCGGCTGCCAGGGAGAGTGGGGCCAGGTGCCTTGTCGCCCAGCACAGGCACAGCTGGAGCCCTGCCCGCCTCTGGCCCAGAGCTTCTTACCCCACCTGGGCCCTGCATCCCATCTGACTTCCCCTGGTTCAGCATCAGCATCACCATCGGGGCAGCTCTAGGCCTCCCCATTGGTCACCCTTCAACTTGCTGGCCACCGACCAAGCTTCTCAAGCTGCCTGAGTGGCCTTCACAAACCCCATCTGATCGTGTCACGTCTGCTAAAAACCTCATACCTTCCTGCTGCTCTTTGGATAAAGTCCAAAAGTCTTAGCACACCCACCAGGCCTGCTGCCCTCCCCAGCCTCCTCCCGCCCCTTGGCCTGGTCGCCTGCTGCCCTTCAGACCTTGGTTCAACTTTCCCACCCTCTGGGAAGGCAGGCTTCACCTCCCAGACCAGGTTAATCGCCATTCTGTGGGGTCTCTGAGCACCCAGTGCCTCTCACGTGGAGCCCTTTTCATGGAGTGGTCAGCTTATTTCCACAACGGCAGCGACCGTCCCTGTCTGTGCCCCATTGTAGGCCGGGCACCTTGAACATGCTGACAGCTGACCACTTACCACAGGCCAGCACTGCTCTTAACTCAGTTACACCTCATGACAACCCAAGGGGGCAGCTACTCTTATTACCCCATTTTCCAGATAAGGAAACTGAGGCATGGGAAGTTCAAATAATTTGCTCACAGTCACACAACTAGAAGGTGACAGAGCTGGGACAGGAACTTCGACCGTCTGGCTCCAGAGTCTGTGCTTAACCACTGTGCTTTCCTGCAGCAATAACTATGGGTCGGTTGGACACATGACTCAACCCTGGGCCTCCAAGGTCAGCTAATGCCATCCACCCAGGGTTCTGGCTTCTCTGCTTCATTCTCAAAGTCCTTGATCTTGACTCCCTGCAGGACCTGACAAACACTCTTCTTGATTGATTTGAACGTGGGGCATATGGGTATGTGGTTCATGGGGAAAGCCTTGGGCTCTGGAGCAGGCAGGTGGGGTTGAAGCCTGGCTCTGGTCTGTACCAGCTGTGCAGTCCTGACAAGCGTCTTCCGACTGGCAAACCCAAGGACCCGAAATACAGCCCCGCCACTGCTGGTCACCGCAAGTGACCCCAGTAAGTCATTGGCCCTTTGGGTCTTTGCTCCTCTGTGACCTCAAGAGGGATGAAGTGCCTCACCTTTGCTCTGTCTCCCCTTTTTGATTCCTCAGTCCACCAATCTCTCCCATCCTTAGTCTGGCAGGGGGATCTTTAACCCACAAGGCCATAAGCTCCCAAGGGCTCAATAAATACAGCACAGGAACGACCACACAGCGACCCAGCCGGACGAAGGGCAGGCTCCCTGCCACCGCGCAGACCCTGCCTGTTTGGCTGATTTTTCCATCAAAAGCACATAGTAGGTGCTCGATAAATGTTTGTTGATTGAAGGAAGATGAACGGATGGGGGCCCCAGAGGCAGCTCTCGAAGCCAACACCGTGCGGAAAAGGAGGAGCCAGCACAGAGCCTGGAGGAGGCCAGCCCTACAATCCCACCAGGTCTCCTCCCAGACCCAGAAAGGATCTGGTAAACAGTGAGGACCCTCTCCCCAGAATCACATCTATTCCTGCAGATCCACGACATTCCCTTCCAATCTTGGATAAGTCAGGAATTCCATCCAGGAAGAGCCTCTCTTTAACCCTGTCCTGGCCACGCCACAGATTGAGAGCTGCCCAGGGCCAAAGCCCAGCAGACTGGGCCTCCCATCCAACTGATCTGTCCTGGATCCACCTCTGCTCACTCCTTAGACTCACAACCAAGTGTCCAGGTAAAGGGCATGACTTTTCCCCTTGGCATGTTATGCAAGTTCTAATGGGAGAAGAAGACTCCCATTCCAGTGTATTTTCTGGAACCCTCACCCTTATTTGTTTACACAGAAGCAAGCTGGAAGCCTATCCGTGAGGCCCTGAGTCCACAGGTCCCAGCTCCATGTGGCAGCAGGAAGACTCACCTGCTAGGTCTGAGCCTCACTCACCATACCCAGAGCTGCTCCTCAAAATGGCGAGGACAGCAGCTGGTGGGTCCTCCTCCTGCCTCTGCACATCTGCTGGCAGGATGGGGGCGGGCTGCAGCCCAGACTGGAGCTGAGGCGCTACAGTGTGGGGCAGCCTGGACCGGGGAGAAGCTGATGGAGCGTCTGCTGCCACAGAAGCAGAGGATCATGTTTGGGAGCGGGAGGGAGGGAGGACCAGACAGTCCCAGACCAGGCCAAGAAAGGCGTGTTCCTGAGCAAACCTGGCAATCAAAACAGCTGCCAATCCTCAGCATCTCGATGTACGCCATGGCCTAGGAGACCGGAGGCCTCTGCAAAGCAGAAGTCTTCCAAGGAGCTCCCCTCTCTCTGCCTGACCCATGGGGGCAGGTGCCACTGCCGTTTCTTAGACAGTGTCTTAATCCACCTGAGCCTCAGTTTCCCCATCTGTAAATGGGTGCAATAGCTCCACCTATCACCTAATGATAATGAGATCATTAGGTCTTTGTGGGGATCAAGTGAGACAGGTTACATGAAGTGCATGCAGAGTGCCTACCACACAGTAAGGGTCCAATATACGGTGCTTATTATCATCAGTGTTTGCCTTGTTAAAATCCAGAGCACCTCCAGGCAGCTGCTGGCCTCTAAGCACCTGAGGCCTCTGGGCTTGCCTTCCAAGGAAGGACCCCAGTCCAGCCCTGGCCGAAGTCACACACCTACAGGGGTGGAGGCAGGGGCTCCCGCAGCTCTGTGCAAGGGCTCTGCGCTGGCACTCTGGTGCCATATCGTCATACATGCAGGGCTACTTGTGTACATTTGTCCCAAACTTCTGGACAAGGAGGGCAGAGGAACTCTTCCCTAGGAGTCAAGCCTGGCCTTTGGAGGATGTTCAACCGTCAATCGCTGCATGAGCTGGGGCCAGTCAGTTAGCGGCCTTCCTCAAGCCACTAGCCCTTTGCAATGCGTTAGCAAAGAAGGACCCTGAGCCCAGGCCAACCAAGGCCCAGGGGAGCTCTTCACGTGGCCACTCCACAGCTGACAGCTGGGCAGATCCTCTGCCTGTCCTGGCCTGCCCCACACTCTTTCGGCACAGATGCTGTGCTCTTGGCTTCCCCGAGCCTGTGTCTTCCTTCCCCTCCTCCTATTTCTCCAGCCATGACTCGAGGCTTCTCCCTGTATCCTAAATAATGCTGGCCCCGTACTTTTCCTGGTGCTTCTCACTCCATGCCCCACCGTGGACGGGGCTGGAGCCCCCGACACTCATCAGAGCACCAGTCACGTGGGTTTCTGGTCCCATCTAAAGTCCAGAGGTGGCATCTCTGTGCTGGCCACCCCCCAGGGCTCTATCTCCAGCTCAGAGTTCTCCTGAGTTTCAGAATGTCCGCGAATCATCTCCACCGGGCCGGTCTACAGATTCCCAAATGCAACATTCCTTCTTCCGGTTCCTCGATTTGGTCACCTAGGCTAACACCAGGGAGTCACCATCTCTCTCCTCTCGTCCATCACCGAGTCCTCCCTACCTCACCTCCACATTTTCAAGGTGCCCACTCCCCTCCTCCCGCACCCCTACGCTGGCCTGTATCACCCCAGGTCTCCCTGCCTCTGCTCTGGTCCCCCCCAACCCCAGTCCATCTTCCACACGGCATCCAGGGTCTTTCTCAAACATGATCTTTCCACGTCCCTCCCGAGCTCAAAACTTGACATGCCTCCCCAGGGTGTGTCTTATGACCCAGTAACACGTACATTCGAGCTGGACCTTCACAGCCCTCCCTATTTAGCAGCAAATGACCTTTCTTCCCACTCCCTTTGAGGGCCTTAGGTTCCAGCTGCCCTTCTCCCCCTCAACCCCTCCCCACCAGAAGCTAAACTCTTAACTCCTCACTCTGTCTCCAGCCCGGTACAGGGCCTGGCACCTGGGAGGCACGAGGGAGTGCTTGTGGCCTGGATACGGATCCTCCACAGTGACCCTGAGGCCCGACCACCAGGAGCCTCTAAGAAAAGAAGCTCCCCCAATGCAGCCCTAACCCCAGCATCCATACCACGGCTCTCCCTCCAGACCCCACAGCAAACACTCACTTTGGCTCCAGGAGGGCCGGGGAGGCCTGGATTTCCATAAGGCCCAGGAGGACCCTGAAAGGGAAAAGAAGAAAGAGATGAGGGGAAAATAGGGGTCATCCCACTTCCTAGAGCAGGGCCTGGCACTTCCGCCCACCCATCCGCTGGGTCTTCCCTAGCCAAGTCTCAGCAGTCTGGCCATGGCAGCTGCTTGCAGAGAGGCTCCCCTGACGCCTGGCCCCGTGTTAAGCACTTTCCATGCATTATCTCACTTTATCCTGTTAACCCACAAGGCAGGTGCTACCACGATTCCTATTTTCAAGATGAGGAAGCTGTTGCTCAGAGAGGTTTATAACTTTCTCAGGTCACCCAGCTGCTAAGGGGCAAAGCTAGATCTCACCCTCAGATGTGTGGCTTCAGAGCACAAGCCCTTAACCCCTGAATGTGACCACCTTTCCGTACGCTCTCCACCTGGCCCCATGAGCCCCTCCCACACTTGCTTCCTCGGGCTCAGAGCACACTTAGCTATTTGCTGCCCTGACCATGCCTGCTATAGATACTTCCCCTCTGTGTCACTTTTGTCATGCTGTTCCATCATCTGGCATGCCTTTCCCACCCATCCCCTCCAGCTGAAACCCAACCCATTCTTCAAGGCCTGGCTTTAATGCCACCTCCTCCAAGGAACCTTCTGGGACTCTTCCTGCTAAAGGGAACCTCTCCAGACTTCAGACCCCAACTGGACTTTGTATGAGTCTCTGGAGTTGCGAGCCCAGTCAAGGGAGCACTTGGACGCTCTGAACGAAGGGGCATCCCTCCTGTGGCCACAACACGTAGTCAGAGCTCTCCCTTAGGTTCCTACACGCTCTGAGCTTACAGGGTCCCCCAGGGACCACGAAGCAGCTGGGAAGACTGAACTCAGAGAGTCAAAGAGTCTTGGCCAAGGTCACACAGCAGAGTAGCGGCCAAGAGAGGGCCGGGACCCAGTTTTTTGGCTTCAAGTCCAAGGCTTATTCGTGGCACTGGATTTTCCCAGGCCATATTTGAATCTCCCTTACAACAGCTGGGGCCTTATGTCCACTTTCTCTGCAAAGGCCCTGGGCTAGCGTCCTGCAGCCCAGTAATATAAACAGAGTCCTAAGAGTTGAGTACTTTCTGGGGGTCTTTTGTCCAACAGGAATAATCTGAGGCATTGGGGATGGAGACAGGCACCTCGAGGGGTGCCCCCTACTAGACACACTGCCCTTGTCCCTGGCCCCTCTTGACTCATCTGGCTGTGTATGAATTTGCTTCCTTCCTCTCTTTTCAAGGCCAACTTCCCAGCTGCAGCCTGTCACGTTCCGCCCAAGGCACCTCCCTCTTCCTCCACGCCTGAGCTGGGACCCTCCCCTTCTCCATCCATGTGGAGGAGGAACCGAGCTGAGAGGCTCACTCAGTCTGGGGAATTTATAACAGTGTCATGGGTGACCTCCAAAATAATCAACCCTCCAGCCCCTTCCCAATATTTCACCAAACGCTGTCTCCTGGCACCTAGATGCAATATGGTCCCAGTTCTGAGCCTTCCCTCTCTCCAGCCTCAGTCTCCCCATCAGTTCCATGAATGACAGGGACTCATGGTGTCTAAGGAATCTGGAAGACCTCAGAGCTTCACCCCAGCCTGGGCTCCTGGGATCTAACTTTAGAGCTCAGCCTGAATTGGGAAAAGTTTGGACGGGGTTGTTTGAGGAGGGGACCCTCACATCTAGCGTCCCAGAACCAGGCATGGGCTGTGCCGGGCAATGTCAAGATTGACTACCTCTCCCCAGTTGTGCCCCCAGCTGCCCTAAAGATGGAGGGCTAGAGCGCTCGGCTACCCCATCTGCAGCTTGTGAAGGTGAGGGCTTCCTGCTCTCCCATCCCCACTCCTCCACCCCTCTCCAGCCACTGCCTTGCAGAGAAATGAATCACATAGTTGACTGGAAGCCAAGCAGACCGACTCTACAAATGCTGCAGCCCAGAAAGCCGAGTGGAGGGAGGGCCTAGGGATTCCCCAGCACCCCTCGATGGGTCAGGGGAGTATGCAGAGGTGGAAAGGGGCCAGCCACAGAGCTTTGGATGACCTCAGATAAAGCCCTGACCCTCCCTGAGCCCCAGAACCACCATCTGTACAGAGGAACTGGGATTGTTTAATCCCAGCATTCTATTATCTTTGGAATTTTATGATCTATGGAATTTCCAGTCTAGAAACAGGGTGATGGGCAGCAGGGAGTGGGGAGTACTCCGAAAGCCTGAGAGGGATGTCAGGAGAGTCATTCCCTCACTTGTGGAATTTCAGAGCTGGAAGGAACTTTGGATGGAAATGCCTTACCATGATCCAGTGTTTTATAGATGTGGAAACTGAGGCCCAGAATAGGGAAGGGACTTGCCTAAGGCCACACAGCTTCTTGGGGGAAATGCTCTTGACTCCCAGACTAGAACCCATCAGCAACCATTTGCCCAGCACCTTCTGCACGCAGGGTACTCTGCTAGGCATTGGGTGAAAAAGAAAAGTCAACAGGGCCTGTCTCTGGCCCAGAGAGGCTCAGTTGAGTTGATGGAAAAATTAGCGCAACAGGTAGTTTAAGAGTCAGACTGTCTGCTGCTCTGGAGTCAGACCGTCCGGGTTCAATCCTGGCTCTGGCATTTACTCTATGTTTGAACTTATCCAAAGCAAGTGAACCTTTCTGAGCCTCAGTTTCCTCACTTATAAAATGGGGATAGTATTGGAACTTACTTATCGGGAAGGCTGGGAAGATGGGATGAGATCCTGCATACGCCACTCAGGTGACAGAGTTCAGTGGTCAATGTGAGCTTTTACAAAGGGAGCCATGCCATCCAGAGGGGCAGTTAACTGCCGCAGGAGCTCCAAGAAGGAGGTGATCATCAGAGAAGGAGATGGCATTTGATCTGAGCCATGGATGGAGGAGGAATTTGCAAAGGAGGACATGCCGGGTCAAGAGGACAGTCCAAGCAAAGGCACAGAGGCTCGGGGCTCAGGAGGAGTTTGGAGGCCCAGGCAGACTGCTACGTCCAGGGGTCTCATCCTGGTCCCAGGCTACAAGGTCCCTTGGCCAGCAGTGTCCATGATACCTCTGTGGTCCCCAGCTCTGGGCAAGTGCTCCATGGAGACTCCAAAGCCGGGAGGAAATGCCACTTCAGACAGCAGATTCCAGAGCCCTGGGCCCAGGGAGCACAGGGCCAGGTCTGGAGGGAACTAGGGCTCGAGTAATTGCATAACCAGAACCATCCGCTGGGCTGAGAGCTAAAAATATGCCCCAGGCAGCTATCTCTGCCAGGGCCTCGCCAGGCACCCAGCGTGGGAAAGGCTGATTCAGCCTGGGCACAGATGCCAGGCGCCATGGGTCTGAGCCCTCTTGGGAAAAGGACAGATTTCTCTCCAAGAGGACCCCTAAGAGTCCCAGTATTATATGGTTAAGAGCCTGGGTTCCAGTCCTAGCTCTTCCGTTTCCTAGTAATTCGGTTTTCTCATCCCTAAAATGAGAGTGGTCATACTGGCCCATAGGGGTCCTGGAAGGAGAGGGGATCAAATAAGACAGCATTAAGTGACATGCCAGGCATAACAGACCAGAGCTATTTTTCACTCTGAGGTTCGGGCTAGCTCCTATCAGCCACCAAAGCCCTGCCAAACCATCCTCCAGACTTTGGTTGAACCTCTCAGCGTGGGAAGCTCACCCCGTCCCTGGCATGGCCCATCTGGTTGCCTATGTCAGCATCGCTACCCCAGGTTGGCCCAGCAGAGATGGGAAGATGGATGCAAGTGTCATGCTCTCCCAAGTCAGCTTTTTTCCTGGACAAACACCAAAGCCCATCAGCTGAGGGGATGGGCAGAAACCCCTTCTCCACTCCAGGCTGCCAAGGGTGATACCCACAATAGACAGCATAGACTCTTCAAGAGGTTCTCACTGTCCCATGCCACGTCTGGCCACACAGTGCCCCCTAATAGCCCTACGTCCACTCCAATGGACAAAGTGGAAAATGGGTGCCAGGCAGCATGAGGACACACAGCAAAGCTGAGACTTCAGGGGCAATGGGGTACAGGACACAGAGCCTACCAGAACTCAAAAGGACAGCACGTGATCACTTACCCGAGGACCCCGTGTACCAGGAGGTCCAGGGAGCCCAGGCAGCCCAGGCGGACCCTGAATAAAAAGCAAGAAGACAGCATCAGTGCCCAGTGGCAGAAGAGAATGGAATCATGTAGTCATTCAACAAAGCTATCCAGAGCTCTGGACATGGAAACCCTATGGTTGAGAAAAGGGATCCCTTGAGGTACCTACCTGAGGAATGCATGCTCTTTGGGGCTTTCAGGCCATTGCAGCTGCTGTTTCTTGGTCTTTGAAGCACTCATCTTTTATTACTCAACTAACTTAGGGTGTCGCCTCCTCCAGGAAGCCTTCCCTGATCCCTCCCCTAAGTTGGGCCAAGTCCTCTCTTTCCTTCTGCTTTAAAGGCCACTGTATTATATTTGGGGAATTATCTGCTTAGAAGCCTGTTGCTCCCACTAGACCATGGTCTCCTCAAAGGAACTAGTGGGATATGAGTCATCTCTCTCTTCCCAAGGCTCAGCCAAATGTTTGATAAAATAAAACAGCAAGAGACCTCAGAGTTCAGCCAAGTTATCTGCAGAGGCTCAGGAGAGAAGGGACTTGTCCAAGGTCACACCAGCATCTCTGCACCACGGAGAGGCAGTGTAGCATAAAGGGTGTAAGCAAAGACTGTTGCATCAGACAGGCCTGGGTTCAAATCCCAGTACTGCCACCTACCAGCTGGGTTTGGGCAAGTTCCTTAACCAGCCGGTGCCTATAAAATGGGGTAATAATGCCCTCCTCATAGGATTATCGCGAGGATGAAATGAGATGGTAAACATATAACACAATGCCTAGTATGCAATCGTCACTCAAATGTTCCATCTATTCCAGTGGTCACAGCCGGGTCCAACCTTCATCACCACACCCTGAGAACCTGCAACAGCCCGCTCACTTGTCTCCCTGCCTCCGCCCTCTCCCCCCTCCAGTCTTCCTCCACACAGCCTGGTTCACCTTCCCAAGGCATTCCCCCTGCTCAACAACATTCAATGGCTCCCCATTCCCCACATAAGACGGGCCTAACCCCACAGCATGGCATTCAGGGAGCACCTGTCTGGCCTCATCTCTCTTCCCTTCCCATAGGAAGCAAGTCAGCCCAGCAGACTTACTAAACTGCAGTCTGACCTTTGTTCAAATCCTGGTCTTGCCACTTAACAGCTGGAGACTTGGTGCAAGGCCTTCAGCCTGAGTCTCCACGGTTCTCCTTTACCACAGCTACTGCCCTGTCTACCCCAAAGGAGTGAATGAGGATTAACTAAGTGCCTGATGTAAAGAACTGAACACAGAGCCTTCAAAGGAAGCCAGGCTTTCAAGGATGTGTGAGGCCTGGGGAATTCATTTGTTTCAAATAACCATCAACGAGATTCCAGGTTTCCTGCCCAGAGTTAAAATCGGTGTTGAAAACCCAGTACGATTTGGCTGGTAATTAATCCAGATCTCACGCTGGGCAGCCTTGATTCACAGTTCTGGTCCGTGAACACCACGTGCTTGCTCGTCCATAAATAAAAATCAGAAGAGAGATCCAGACAGGCAGATATGGGTACCAAGGCCCCAGGGTCACTGGAAAGAGCCCCGGCTGGAGGGAGGGAGGCTGCTGCGTGACCCAGTGCAAGTCCTGGCCATCTGAGCCTCCAGGTACCTCTGGCCAAACTGGCAGCAGGCAGCATTCCTTCCATCCAGAGCCCAGGGGCTGGGTGGACAGTTTCTAGTCTTATATCTACCTCTGGGGGTTTGAGATTCAGGGCCAGCCTACTCTCTGCTCCTCCCTGGGAAGCAGTAGAATACAGTATAAGACAGGGGCCTGGGTCCACACTGGGCACCCTTACTTACTAGCTGTGTGGCTTTGGGCCAGCTCCCTCCGGTCTCCAAGGCTTCATTCCTTAACTGTAAAATGAGGCTGTACCAGCACCTAGCTGACAGATAATCTATAAAAAGTGCAAATCCTAGTGCCTGGTACACAGTTAACGCCCAGAAAGTTAGTGCTGTTTCTGTTAAGCAAGCTGCTGGAACCTCCCCAACTCAAAATTTTAAGCCACCTTCCTCAGCATCTGTTTGGGGGGAGAGCAAAAGATTCCCCTTCCTAGAAGGTCCTCCTCGGCCCTATTTTTCCAGGTGACCCAGAATCAAAGGGAAATGCAGGGGGCTGAGGACAAGCATTACTGCAGGTATCTTTATCATGACCGAATGAGAAACCACAGAGAGGCTCAGAGAGGCAAAGTGATTTGCTCAAGGCCACACAGCTAACAGGTAGAGCCCGGATTCAACCAAGGATCATTTGACTTGTTCTCTTATCCTGGGCAGCTTCCACACAGACAATCTTGGCCAGGTGCGTTGTGACTAGGTGGGCAACCTTGGGTAATTCCCTTCCCCTCTGTGGGCATCTGTGAAATGACTATCCCAGAACCTTCCCAACACTGGCGTTCCCTGAATTTCTGTGGTGATTTCCTCCTCTAGGTTTTCCAGTGGGAGAGAAAAGGTGAGATCATGTCCATCTCCCAGAGAAGGTGGCCAAGGCCCAGAGGGGTGAAGGCTGGTGCAGGGCTCCAGGGAGGGACAGTCTCCGTGGGGTGTAGCTCCCTGGTGGACCCCGGGAGGGCCACCACTGCAGTGGCCTGGATACACCCTCTTGGCACTTCTCCTGCCCCAGAAACGGGGGCATCCAGCCTGGAGTCTGACTTCATCCTTGACATCTGCAAAACAGACTCTAAGTGCCAGGCAGGACCCACGGCCCCGCCTGGTGATGTCAGTTCACACCCGGACTCCTTGACACGGCAGCCCAGCCGTCCAGCTGCGGCCCCAGGCAGGCCTGACCCTCCCACACTCAGTGAGGCTGGGTGCCCCCTGCCCTTCTCGCTTGATCCGAGACCCTGCCTGCTCACCGTGCAGTGGAAAAACGCTGCCATTTCTTTCCAGGGCCTGAAGCCTGAGCGGGTGACTCCGGGATGATTCACAAGGCCGGGGTGGGATTTTTCCACTCCACGCTGCAAACAACGGGGCCTCTGAGAGGGCCTGGAGCTGAGGGGGAGGGGAGCGGGGGCTGCAGGCCTGTCTGGGGGAGGTGGACGAGGCCTGGGTTCGGGGCTCACGCAAACAGAGCCATGGAAACAACCAAGCAGCCGCTCTGGGCTTCCCCCAAGGGTCCTGGCATCCAACAGCCAGGCCTAGGGGAACCCCATCCCCCGGAACAAGTCCACCCTTGTGTCCAGCTGCAATAGCCCGCCTGCCAAGCCTTGCAGAAGGAAGTAAGTCCTGGCTGGCATGGCCCCTGGCAGCAGGCAAGGAGAGGTTTCACAGGCCTGGGATCTGGGAGACCTGAGTCCAGTCCTGAGCGCGCTGCTAACAGCCAGGTGACCCTGCGCAATGACCTTTCATTCTCTGGGCCTCTGCTCAGTGCCTGCCGCCTGGTGGGGGAGGCAAGAGATCTCAAAAGGCCCTCCCATCTCTAACCATCTGAGCTCACGATTATTCCCAAGGTTAGCCCAAAGGGCACTGAGCTTTCCCCAGTCTCTGTCCTAGGGAAGGGCCTACTGGGACAGGCCTTGAGCAGATTACTTCATCTCCCTATGCCTCTGGGTCTCAGTTTTCCCAGCTGTAAAATAGGAATACAATGCCCATTTTTTTTCCCCAGGATAACGTATACGCGTGCTGGTTATTCTCCATTTGCTTCCCAGATCCATTCTGTGCCCTGGGAAGCTGACCTCTACAGGCTGCACTGCCAGGCTTCCCTGCTCTCTGCTTCTGGCTGAGTTTGGTCAATGGGAGGCCCCAGCAAGAAACTTCTTCTTCCAGTAGAAGGAGAGGGTGGGTGGGCTATTTCTCTCCCTGCTCCCTCCTTGCTGGGCTATAGTTTGGTCCCAGCTCTTGTCCGAGACCCCTGTTCATGTTTTAACTCTCACTGGCTTCTAGCAACACCTTCCCCTCCCCTTGTAATTCACGTTGGACCCCATGTGCTTCTCCAGCCCCTGTCGATTCCTTTGATGACGCCAACACCTCTGTAAATAATCCCTTCCTTAAACTCTCCTCGATTACCCCGTTCTCTGCCTGGGGTCACAGGATACAGCACGCAAACTGCTTAGCACAGAGCCTGGCACGCAGCAGGAGCTCAAAAATCATATGCAAAGACAAAGCAAAATGCCCCTCCATTCTCCTGGATTCTCGATGATACCAGTGTAAGGGGTGAATTGCTCAAGATCTAGCCCTGATTCCTAACTGCCAATGGCATGAAGGCCCTCCTGTGCCAGAACCTCTTGGTTCTCTTAGGGCAACAATGCCCCTACCTCAACCATTTGCACATCAACAATCAGCCACAAACATCCACTGGGACCCATATTCTAAAGCTGGGTGCTTTATGCCTCTCATCTCAGACAACCCACACAACTCTGGAAAGGTAGGTGGTACCATACCCTTGTTTTACAGAGGCCAAAAACTGAGGTTCAGAGAGGTTAAGTGACTTGCCAAAGGTCACACAGCACCTAGCACCTAGAAGGCGCTCATTCAACATTTGTTGAAAGAATGAAAAGATGGCTGGATAAGGGAATGGTTCAAACCCAGGTCATTCCAAATCCAAAGTCTGTGTGCTCTTGCACTACAAGCGCCTCCTTACCCCACCGGCAGCAAAGATCTGTGTAACCTCAAAGAGCCTGGCCTGCGTGTCAGGACAACCTGTTTTTCGTAAGGATCAAATTCCTTCATTCATCTCCCAGATAGTCATGGAGCATCTGCTGTGGGCCAGGCGCTCGGCCGGGTCTCCCCGAGGTGACGCTTGGAAAAAGTGCAAGGGCGTGCAAATGCCAGCAGCCTGATCGTGAATAAATAAGGCCTTGACTCGCCTCCTCCTGGGCGTGGGGCTTCTGTGCAGCTTCTGTGCAGCCTCTGTGAACCACAGCTTCCCCGCCCCTAGTCACCCGGGGCCAAGCTCAGCTTTTCCATGCTCCCCCCGCTCCTGGGGCTCCCACAGAGCTCCCTCCCTCAGTGCTACAACTCCTGGCAGGCCTGGGCCCAGAGCTCTGTCTCAGCCTCTGCCAGTCTGTCCCGTGCCCCTCGAGAACCATGCAGAACTGGCCAGATACAGCCTTGAACACCTCTCAGGCTCTGAAAGGTCCTGCAGTCATTTCTAAGAAGGGAGCTCTCTCAACACTGGGTCATAGAGGGGAGACAGCCCCAGGGAGAGGAAAGAAGTTCCCCAAATCACCCAGCAAATCGAAAACTCCAAGGCAGCCCTGGAGATTCCTCAACTGGCTTCCTCACAGGAGGTGGGAGCTATTACCTTCTGCAGAAACCAAAGCTTAGAGTGGGTTGGGGCCGCAGAGCTAGTAAGGAGTGGAGCCAGGATTTAAACCCAGGTCTGCGTGTACCCAGACTGGGGACAATTAAGCCTCATGTCCCGGGCAGCACAGCTTCTGCTCTGCTGGGGTTAGATCCTGAATGTATCTGAGGGTTTGGGGCGGGGATAAGAGAAAACAGAAGGAACACGAGTTCTTGTCACTGCTGTTCAAAGATGCCACCTCAATGAATAATTTCTGATATCTGGTGAAATATAAATGACCAGTTCGCCACCAGTTTGCCACAACGGACTGGACAAAGCTTCTAGAAGCTTCTTGGTTCCTACTGGAGTGAGACTAGGTTCCAAGCTGGGGGGAGGGTGGGATTAGGGGATAGCACAGGACATGAGGCAGGATGGCACCCGGGCACACTGATGTCTTCCCTCTTGCCCTCATCTGTTCTGGGCTGGAGAAGGAAGAGCCATGGTCCTCACTGAAGCTGCAGCCCAGCTCCTCCTGCAAGAACATGCTGCGTGCCCTTGGCCAAGTCTTTTGTCTCCCCAACCCTGGTCCTCTCATCTGTAGAGGAGGGGTTAGTACACACATCCTACCCTCCTGGATCAGTTTCTACAAGGTCCTAAAGGGAGATGCCACGTGAGTGGAAGTAACTCATGAACGTGATAGGTATAGAAACAGAAGACTTTTTAGACATTGAACTCTTCACTTGAGACCAAGGACAGGGCCTGACACAGCTCTGAAGCCCGCAGCCTCTCAGCTCTGAGTCCTAGGGTCTCAGAGCAGACACTCGGGGCGGGGCGGGTGGAGCGGGGGGAGCGGGGACTGGAATGTGCTGATCTTGGAGTCTGGAGCTGGGGCGTAAACTTCAGCTCTGCCTCCTACGTGCTGTGTGGCTTCTGAGTGAATCCTGGCCCTTTCTGGACACAGGTTTCTAGGCTCCTCACCCGCCCAATGATGAGGGTGAACTGAATGGTCCCTAAGCATCCATCCCCTGAACAGGTCAACTAAAGCACCTTCTTCGATCAGGGGGGAAGTTCAAGACCAGATCTGGCAGGAGGCCTCACCTCCTGCTGACCCACATCACCAAACCCCAGGAGGAAAGTACGAGGCTCAGGCACCCGAAAGGCCCAGAGGCAGAGTCTACACCCTGAAAACCTGCTCCTGCTCCAGTTGTGCTGGCTTGGACACGGCCTCCCTCATTCCACATCACACACAGCCTTGGGGGACAGGGCTGGCCTCCTCCACTCGGCGGGGTGGAGACCCTAAACTTCGCTCCCCCTCTATCAGAGGGGGACAGTTCACCCCCTTTTGACCTCACAGCCAGTGAGGCCAACCCCTCCACAGCTTGGGAAGCTGAGCTATCACAGGCCAAAGGTCCCTGGTGCCTGAGTAGGACTGGGTAGCCTGGAGGGGTGAAAAGGGTTTCTCCTGCTTTCCTCGGCTCCCCACTCCATACACTGCCAATTTCAGAACACGGGACTTGAGCAGAATGTTGACATAATCGCAAAGCAATGCATACAATTTCCGTAAGTTCTACAATATGGTTATAATAAAAACGGGCTCTCGGTCCCCTTGGAGACAGGCTGAATAAATATTATTCCTAATGATTATTAAAACTCATTAAGTGTGTTTGTAAGGCCTGGGAATTCCCAGTATCTGCCACTGTCTCCACATTGTGGGGAGCCTAACCCAAGCACAGAGCCTGGTGGGCGACCTGGCCCCGGGAAGGAGGGACCCACACGGTGGTCATCTCCAAGGAAGGAGAACAGAGCAGAGGCCTGGGCTTTCTGGAAACTCCATCTCATCATTCCCCACCCGGAGGAATTGGCCTCCAGCTGCAGAAAGGTCGCTGCCCCTGGAGACAGTCCCAGGCATGCCGGAGGCATCGACCCTGAGACCGTTTCCTGCACGTGGAATGTTCTCTCTCTCTTCCCTGACTGCTTGGACTCACCCTGACCCTCCTCACCCCCAAACTCCTCTACCAGGGGCCACAAATCAAATGTCTACAGGAGCCAGGCAGGTAACAGAAACAAGATGAAAGGACTGGGTTTGAAGGCCAAGCGGGAGACGTGTGGGCAGGCACACACAGGAGGGGGCCTGTCCTGTCTAAAGCAGAAGCCCTGACCCGGCCGCAGCCCACGGGCCACTGCATCTCTCCCTCTTCCAAGAAAGGCCAGTCACCCAGTCTTTTAGAAGAAATCTCTCACATTTCAAAAAATATTAATAACTTATTAAACATTTTTAAACAATGCTGCACGTGCGAAACCAAACACACTCAGCCCTACCCATGTGCGACCTTCGCCTGAAACTCGCAGACAAGCTGGTGGGCTGGAGGAACCCTGTTCCAGGGCTCAGGCAGCTGGCCTTTGGAGACTGGGGCCAGTCAGTTCGTGGTTTTCCTTAAGCCACTCAACCTTTACAGTGAGGCTAGCAAAGAGTGACTTGGGGCCTGGGTTAACCAAAGCCCAGGGTTTGCTCTTACCTGGAGGGGGCCACCAGACCCAAGTCCACCCCAGGGGATCACAAATCTGGGGCAGGATGTGCCATCATGAATACAGCCGAGGTGGAGGCATGGGGGACCCGGAGTGGAGTCAAGGCCCTGCCTGTAACCAGCTCCCTGCTCTAAGCTGCTTCACTTCCTCTGCCCTGACCAGGAGCAACTGCCTAACTGCCCCCGTCACCCACTCAAGCGCCAAGCAGCAGGCACAGCCCACCAAGTCTTACCGGTAAACCACAGTCTCCCTTGGGCCCCGGAGGTCCCATCAGCAGCAGGAAAGGTGTGGGTCCCACCAGGTGGAAGAACGAAGAGCCAGTGCTCATGGGCTGGGGGCTGGAGGACAGGACTCGCGCCGGGGCCAGCGCCGGGGCCGGGGTGGTCTGCTGGCTGGGCCGCAGCCGTCTGGGGCTCGGCCCAGTTGTCGGATGGTTAAACGGGACATCCCTGGCTGCCTTCCCAGGTCTGAGAGGGACGGGCTTCCAGGGGCTGCTCTTGGATCTGGCTTTCTTTGTGGCTTCTGATCCAGTGGGTTTCTTGCTTCCAGTGGGGGCTGAACCAGGAGCGAGGGTGGGAGGCATCGCTGTGGCTTGTGGCCGAGCAGTCCTGGAAGCACTAGGACTGGGGGCAGGTGATGGGGGCACGACAGTGGCTCGGGGAGGTCTGTGTGTGTTGGTGCGGGCAGGAGCCGGCTCACTGACACGACTGCTCAACTTGGTCTCAGCCTGGACCACTGGGGGAAAAGACTTTTTAGAGGAGCTGGCAGCAGGAGGTAGGGGCCGGGCGCTGGGTGCTGGGGATCTGGGCGTTACAGGGTTCCTCTGGATGGGCTTCACTGTGGGACAGGAGACTTTGGCAGGAACTGGGTGGGAAGTGGGTAGCACCGGCTTCTTGGCGGGTGGGGCTGACTTTGTGAAGGAAGGCGGAGCTGTCTTCTGGGTGGGGCGGGGACTTTTGACAGGGGCAATTGAAGGAGAAGGGGCTGAAGGCTTGGTGGGGTGACTTTTGGGGATTTTGGTGGCTGTGCTCTTCTGCAGTGGCTGGACAGGTCTGGTGGAGCTGGCAGGAGAGGCTGGGGGCACGGGAGGCAGCCCTCCACTGGCTGACAGCTTGGCAGGTGGCAGGAGGGTCCGGGCTGGGCCTCCACCTGTGACGGGCTGGTGCGGGCCTGTGGTGCTAGTCGTTAGGGGCATGGCAGGCACCACAGTCACCCTGGGCCCCCTGCCTGCTGGCCGTGACGCCAGGGCTGGCGTGGCAGTGGTCAGGTTCTCCAGGCCCAGCAGGGCAAGGTCGGTCTGGAAGGTGAGGGGTGTGCCAGAGTCTCGGGGGAGGAAGGGTCCCAGCTGGGGCCGGTACGTGTCAGCCTGCCCACACTGCTTTCTCAGGTGGGTACAGTAATTGTGAGCGACCTGCGTCACGGGGTAGATACTGAACTGGCACAGGGCACCTTCAAACTGGACTGCGTGTGGGCTCATCTTCCCAAAAAGGAACAAGCCCTCGGGGTCAAGCGCTGGGTCCCTGTGGAAAGGCAGCGGGACAGGCACCCGGTGCTGCCCGCAGGCCGTCACCAGGGTGATGGTGCGGCCGCGGAGCTCCAGGGCCAGGTGGTGCCAGCGCCCGTCGTGCACGTCGAGGTCGAAGGCCACGGAGCGCCGGGGCCCCAGGTGGACGACTGTCTTGCCAGGGAGGAACTGCAGGCCCAGCTGCAGCTTGTGCTTCCGGCTGCGGACGGCGAAGAGGAAGGCATGGTTCACCCGGTGGGAGCAGAGGCTCAGCACCAGCGCCAGCTCTGTGCCCAGGGCGGCAGGGACGACGGCAGCCGTGGGGGCCTGGAGCCGGGCCCGCTGCGTAAAGATGAAGCCTGACTGGAACGGAATGACCCCTGGGGGCGGGGGGCTCCGGCCGCCCGCTGCCTTCGTCCAGCTGAGGCCCAGCCGCTGGAGGACGTCCACATCTGGAGAGGGAGGGCAGAGGGGGAGAGGACACAGTCAGGGCCTGCTTCCGGCTGCACAGACGGTGAGGACAGTCCCCCCGCTGCTACCTGCTTGCCCCATGGCTGTGGCTGACAGCACAGAGTTGGAACCAATCCCTCGTCTGGCTACGTGATCCTGCATATGCAGACCGTCCTCCACGTATGATACAGTTACATCCCGATAAAGCCAAGGTAAGTTGAAAACATCCTAAGTCAAAAATGCATTTAATACACCTAACCTATGGAACATCACAGCTTAGCCTAGCCTACCTTAAACAGGCTCAGAACACTTACATTAGCCTACGGTTGGGCTAAATCATCTCACACAAAGCCTATTTTATAACAAAGTGCTAAATATCTCACATAATTTATTGACTATAAGTGAGAAACAGAATGGTTGTACTGGTTCAGAATGGTTTAAGTGTATTGATTGTTGCCCCTCGTGATCTCATGGCTGATTGCGAGCTGTGGCTGCCGCTGCCCAGCATCACGAGAGAGTATCATACTGCATATCGCTGGCCTGGGAAAGGATCAAAATCAAAAACTCGAAGTACAGTTTCACTTTTGCACCATCATCAACTCAAAAAATCATAAATCGAAACATCATAAGTTAGGGACCATCTGTAGCGGCTAAGAACACAGACCGTGGAGCCAAACTTCCTGAGTTCAAATCCCACGACTTACTTAGCCTTGTGACTTCAGTGCCTCGGTTTTCCCATCTTTTAAATGGGATAATAGTAGTGCCAAACTCAGAAGGACGTTGTGAAGATTCAATGAGAATGCACTTGGAAAAAAATGCCTGGCACAAAATAAGCACTTTTGAAGGAGAGCTATTAATATTAAAAATAATGATAATCACCAAATGCTAGAACTAAGGGTATAAGAGCCTGCCCACCATGGTTTGTTTCCCCTTCTCTCTTCCTTGAAAGCCATATCCTCCAGGAAGCTGGCCCATAAGTGAGGGAACGACAGGAATGTTCATGTCACCGGAGCTTGGGAAGGCTGTCCAGGGGACCTGACTAGTTTCACCATCGTTTTCACCCAGTCTCCTTCCCACCCCCGAAGCCTCTCTCAGGCCGGAGCAGACTGGGGGAGCTGCTGTCTACACAGAAGGCAGAGGACATTTCCAATGACTCCCTTCCTCCCTGTGTGGCCTTGGACAGAGCAGAGGAAGTAATCAAGGCATCCCTGCAACCTCTGTCCTCTGGCGAAGCGTCTGGACACGGGACCGTGGTATGGCCAGGTCACATCCGCCTGGTAATTACGCCGGCTGGGCTTGCCAGAGCAAAAGGAGGGCTTCCAGGGTGTTTATGGAAAGGTTTCCTGACCTTGCCTCTCGTCGGGTCATTCGACCTCCTCCAGTTGGCTGAGCTGCCAGTGTCTGCAGAAGCCTGCTCAGGAGCTCCATCTCAGCAGGAAAGGAGAGGCTGCCTCCGGAACTGGGTTCCGGGAAAGGTCCTCAGGCCCCCTCCTCTGAGCTCAGCATCCTAACCCCTGAGTGTGGAATGCTCTCTCCCTCATCACCTGGAGTAAGAGGGGGGTGCACTGGGCTGAATGCAATCAGCTCTTGGTAGACCCTAGGTCAACCACTGTGAGATGGACAGGTCGATGGACAGAAAGATAAATGGGCTGGAAGAAACTGAGACCCCGGGTGCTGGTAACATGGCAGCATAATGGTTCCATAGCAGGCTCTGGAGTCAGAAGGCTGGACTTTAGAGCCAGACAAGACCACCTGTGAGTCCAGACCCTGAGCCTCAGTTCTCTCTGCCGTAAAACGAGGCTGCAAAGAGTGCCTACCTCATCGAGGTGCTGGGAGATGAAATGGAGGTCTTCCTTATTACCTATCCTCACCCACCCCTGCATCAGGTACCTCTGGCCAAGTCTCTTCCTGCCCCCCAGGCCTCAGTTCCCCTGCCTGAAAGACAAGGGAAACCAGACCTGGAGGTGGCCACAAAGTGCTAAGAATGTTCTAAGAACTCTGTAGCTGTAGGCTGCTGTTTCACGTTGGCTTGGATTGAAGACTCTTATTCTTCCCTAGGACCCGAGGGCCTTCACTTCACTTCAAATTCCTCCTTTCTCCCACCTCTGTCTGTCCCCAAGTCCTAAGCTAAAATAAACCACACTGTTTAAGGATTGTGAGTAGTAGCATACTTTATACGTTTAATCACTGAAAGCCTCTTGCTATCATAAGATACTTCTCACTATAAACAACTTAAAAGGGAGGAGCCACTTGTAATGACAGAAAGTCACTGCCCCCTGTCCCATCTCGGCAGCCCCTGAGAGGCTCCCAGGCCTGCACACATCTCTCCCTGCACCCTGCAACTTACAGCCGCTTGCGCTCCCTCAGGGAAGATGACAACCGGCCAGGCCAGGTGGCACCGAGGAGGTTTCCCTTATCATCATCTCCAGGTGGTTTTTTTTTTTTTTTTTTTTTTTGCTGCATTGGGTCTTCATTGCTGCACACGGGCTTCCTCTAGTTGTGGCGAGCGGGGGCTATACTCTTCGTTGTGATGCATGGGCTTCTCATTGCAGTGGCTTCTCTTGTTGCGGAGCATGGGCTCTAGGCACGCGGGCTTCAGTAGTTGTGGCATGCGGGCTCAGTAGTTGTGGCTCGTAGGCTCTAGAGCACAGGCTCAAGTAGTAGGCCTCAGTAGTAGCACAGGCTTCAGGAGTTGTGGCGCAAGGGCTTAGTTGATCCACAGCATGTGGGATCTTCCCGGACCAGGGCTCGAACCCGTGTCCCCTGCATTGGCAGGCGGATTCTTAACCACTGTGCCACCAGGGAAGCCCTCCAGGTGGGTTTTAAAGCTGACACCAGGCAGTCTCCAGGCCTCCCCTGCACACTACCTGCAGCTCAGGGGCCAAGTCCCCAACTCTGCTACCTGGAACTGGCAGAGGTGGTCACCGCTAAGCCTCCGGGAGCCTCTGACCACTGTGGGCTCCACGGGGATAGAGAAGGGCCGTTCTTGCCCAAACTTTTCAGGTGGTATATAATTAACAATAAGAAGAAGAACTAATATTTATTGAGCACTTACTATGTGCTTTACAGGGGTTCTCTCTCTCTCTATTCTCTCAATCATTTATACAGCAGGTACTGTTTATTATCCCCATTTTACAGAGGAGGGTCAGAAAACTGAGCGATAGTAGCTTGCCCAAGGTCACACAGCTTATAATAAAAGACCCAGCTGGCCCCCGGGTCTTTGTCCTTCCTTCGTCACTATGCTATCCTGCGCTGGAGGCCCTAGACTGGTTGGAAGGCAGGGTGGAGACACATCCAGAATCCCATCAGGGGAGAGGCGCTGGGGAACAGGGGAACGAATTCAGCCCAAAGCCAAGATGGAGGGACCCGGCCAGCTGGCCGCAGCAAGATCCCTTTATTACATAAACCGGGCTCCACACTGCTCCAGGCTCTCCTCACCACCCCCCTAGTGCCTGACTCAGGACTCTGGACAGCTGTTCACCTACTCTGTGGGGGAAAGAGCAAGCTCGGAAAATATGACATTTGCACAAAATGTTGCTGGGCAGCAGGAGTCTCTTCCGGGCACAGCCCTCCCCTTCCAGGGGCCCAATCCCTGCCCGGTGGCCAGGTCAGGCCACAGGGGCTCTGGGAGTGCCCGGCCGCCTGCCCCGGCACACAGGCCAGGCGGGTGTGGAGGAGGGGGAGGGGCTGCTATTTTAAGCAGCATTGTGGCTGCTTGACAAACAGATGTGGGAGACGTTTCAGTTTCCATGGGCAGTGGTGTAGCCAGCGTCCCGCTGCCTGGGCCCCCTGGACAGCTCCTCAGGGATAGTGGGGAAAAGCGGCATCTCACGGGAAGGGGAGGGCAGATCACAGGCGTGGGCAGTGATGCTTGTGGCCTTCGTGCCTGCCTCTTGTCAGCACTTCTTGGGGGTACCCATTGGACAAAGAGGGACAACTGCAGCTTACTGACCCAAAGTAACTTACATTCTGCCCTAGATAGGAACAAAAGCATCCCCTTTCCACATTTCTGCACTGAGCCCTTTCTACCCTTCACAAAACATCAAACGTGATTTTTTCAAGCCCGGAAGAGAAATTTGCCAATGACTGGCTCCATTCTACTGATGAGAAAGTCGAGGCACTGAGTTCCAATTAGGGGAACTGATGTCTCCTACCCCTGCGTTCTCAGATCCCTCTGTCTTCCTTTGTCTCCCCCTGGACAAAGAGAAGAGAGAATTACCTTCAGGAGCTCCTTGGGTGGAAGCCAGGTGACAGGCAAGTGAGACTAAGATCCAGGTGAAGAGAAATCCCCTAGAGACCAGGAGACACAAGCAGATGTGACATTAGCTTCCCACTCTCCAGCTGGGGAGTTGGGAGTGGATCACCCAGCCCCAGTCCCACCCCAGTCCTGCCCAGGGGAGGCAGGAGGTGAGGCACAGGCTCCAGGACCCCATCGGACCAGCCCATGCTCCCGGGGGTCCAGCCACAGCCTCTTGGGGCAGGACCTGCTTACACAGTACAAATACAACCTCGCTTTTCACAGATCAATAAACCAAGGTCACCGGGCGGGAACTAGTAGGCAGGAAGCCCTGCCCTGGCCGTCAGGAGACCCAGGGTCCAGCTCAAAATCTGCCGCCGACTCACTGGGCAACGAGGGAACAGCCCCTGCCGCTCCCCGTCTCTGGGCCTCAGTCTCTCCATCTGTACTGTGGCCTCAAGATCTTGAGGCCCAGTGGGCAACAGAGCCAGGGCTGAAAAGTCAGTGGGAAGACCAGACTGCTCTGCTTAGATGACAGGTGTTTTCAAAGGGCAGGAGAGATGAGAACTCAATCTCCAGACTCACGGCGGAGAGCGGAAGAAGACCCCTTAGCCAGGACCAGTGTGTGCTAAGGAATCTGCCTACTGGCTTCACGCTGATAGGAAATGGGAGAGAAGAGGAGACGACGGGCAGTCAGGCCCCCACGGGTGCAAACCTGGCCCCATCGCTTACCAGCTGTGTGACCCTGGATGAGTCCCTCCACCTCCCTGAGCCCGTCTCCTCCTCTGCAACTCGGCTGACACTCCCTATCTTGCAAGTCAGGCGTGAGGATTAAATGAGCTCATGCATGTCAAGGGCTCGGCCTGCTGCCAGCCACCAAAGTGCTTCTTATTCTTAGACCAACCCTGCTGTCCCTGCACTCTGGGGCCTGGAAGGGTTAATGCTCTGCTCAGGGGCTCCTGCCAAGATGGGCAGAGGCAGTGATCCGATTTCACCTTCCTGTGGGAGCAGCCACTGGCGACACCCGAAGCCACCGGGGCATCTGATCCCCAGGCAGGCAAAGGGGAGGGCGGCACGTGGCCAGAGTCGGCCAGCTAGGATGCAGGCAGAAAGAGCCCCGACAGGCGGGTGGTGAGGGCAAAGGCTGGGACACGTGGGCCCAGGATCCATTTCCAAGGGAAAGCCTAGGATGATGTGCATCTGGGGAATCACGTAATCCAGGAAACCCATCTGCCAGAGTGGATGTCTGGAGCCCCGGGTTCTTCCCAGCTCCCTGGGAGCCTTGGAAAACACCCTCTGATTTAATACCAAGTACTCCAATTTAATTGCAATTAGGATCAATGGTAATCCTGACCTGGACACTGTGGAAGACACTGATGGTTACCTACCCACAGCCATACCCCTTTCTGCTAGTTCAGGGAGACCTGAACTTCAGAGGATACTGGATGAATCTGGATAAGTCTAAGCCCACTCTGAGAATTTGCCATGCTAGTGACTGGCTTAGGCATGCATATGTGACCCAAATGTGGCCAATGAGATGTGAGGGATGCCTGTCAGGGCCTCTTAAGAAAGAATTTCAAAGAGACATGGAAAAGGTTTTCCTCTAGCCTTTGCATGTTGTTGAGTGGGGACTTGCTGCTGCAGCCATTTTGTGCACATGAGGTAACAAGCCACATGAGCATGTGAGGATGGCAGAATGGAAAAATGGTGGGTGTCTGATGACACTTGAGATGCTGAATTGGCCAACCCTATTACTGCTTTTCCTTTGGGCCTCTTGATATGGGAGGTAATAACTCCCCTCGTTGTTTAAGCCATGTTCAATTGAGAGTTACTCAGAGCATAAGGTGAACTAGCTGAAACAGCACTCAGATGCTGACGGTCCCTTGAAAGCCTTCTCCAGCTTCTGGGCCTTTGCACATGCTAATCTGAAGTGCTCTAGACACTACTCTTTTGCCTGGTCAGTTTCCACTCATGCGTTAGATTCTAGCCTGGGTGTCATTTCCCAGAGCCTGCTGCACATACGTCACCAGGTATCCCATGTATGGTCATTGTCTATTTCTCTGTTTCCCTTTCTAGCCCAAGTCCCTGAAGGGCAGGGACCACATCTGTCTTGTTCACTCTTGTTTTCCCAGCACCTGGCAGGCATGTAGTAAGTGTTCAGAGTATTTTTGCAGAAGGAATGAATGTTACCTGGTATTACAGGACTCTGGACTTTACAGAGTATCTTCCCAAAGCTTTAACTCCAGCAGGCCCACCCCACCTCTGACTTTTTCCAGGGATGCTCCTGGATAATCCTTGCTCCCTCCTCATCCTCTCCAATCTGCTGCCACTGCTGTGAGAATGCCTTTTACACAGGGTCTGTCCTCCCTGCCTCCACGGGTCTCACCTCCAGCGCATCACCAGCAATAACTAAAGGTCAGTGCCTAGCGGCCCTGGTCTTGTCTCGGGAGAAGGGTAGAGGTTGACCCTTCTGGCATGACCTGCCCGCTTGAAGCAAATGGCAGACACATCAGCCGTGATGAACAGTAATAGGCAGCTTTGTTTGATTTGACAAAAACTGAGGCCTAGGGACGGCAGGTGCTTCCTCAAGGTCACCATGGGCAGACTCTGGGGACATAGCTCTTCAGTACTATTTCCCACACCCACCAAGTAGCTACTCCAGGAAACTGTGGACAGATCTACTGGGGAAGAGCCATCTCCTATATCTCAGTCTTGGTAGTTCCAAAGCACAGCTGCATAGCAAAGGCTCTGAGAAGTCTGCAATAAGGAAATTCACTGCACTTTCCGTCGGTCAGCAGTGCCTGAACTTAGAGGACCAGGGAGCTCATTTTTCCGGAGAATGCCTCCTCAGAAGACACTGCCCCTAGCTCTCCAGTGTTCCTGCAACCTTACTAGTCTCTGTTCCATTTCCTTCCGGTCTCCTCTCTTCCCAGCCCTTTCCAGGCACCAGCTCTCACTCCTTGAGTCTCTCCCTGTGTCGTCACATCCACCCTTCTTAGGATGCTCCCCAAGCTGATAAAGAGAGGCCAGGTGGAGAGGAGAAGGTGCAAGAACCACGCACATCCTTCTCGGTCAGTTTTTCCTGCTGGGGTTGTGCCAAGGTGACCACCCTCTAGAGAATAAGAGGATGTATTGGGGGCAATATCCATAATCCCTAAAGGTCAGGAGAAAGAAGACTCACAGGGGAGATGGGATCAGAATCTTCTCTTCAATTAAGCTTCCTAACACCACGGTTTCTAACTCGAGAATTTCAGCCCCGAAAGGCCTGTTACAAAAATATTTGTCTCCTTTTCATTCACCTCAACAAATGCAACTGACCCTCTCAGACCTGGATTCTGTATGCACTTGACCCAGAAACTGCCAAAGTATAGCACGGGAGTATAGAGTGGGAGAAGGTCCTTTGAGATCATTTAGAGGCCAGACTCTAGTCCCAGCCCCTCTTTATAGAGATGGGCCACTGAGGCCCAGAGAGGGGAAGTGACTTGCCCAAAGCCACACAGCATGTCAGTGACCCACATCATCTGACTCCACCACCTAGTAGACAGTCCTTTTCGCTTGACTCGTCTCCCATGGAGAAGAAATCGGAGACTTACAGGGACTTCCTACTTGCCAGAGACCAGAGTCCCAGCCTTCACCAACAAGAACAGAGATGCAGCCTGAGGAGCCAACAGCCATCTAAGTAAGCTCCAGGCCTGGAAAGTTGGCTCCCAGAGGGAGGCCCTGCCGATTCATTTGCTCCCGTTCCAATCCTGTTTAGGCTACTGCTAATAACGTTTAGTGCCTGCACTGGCTCAGAGCTTTGTTCTTCCAGACTTCCGTTTTCACCGCTGACTTGTGGGCCTTGGCTGGGCGAAGCCAGGGCTCCAGAATGTCGGGAAGACCAGAGCTCAGGGGCCAGAGACGGCAGAAGGCGGCCGAAACGGGAGCCACGAGTTAGGGAGCCTGACCCTGAAGACACAGCCTGGCCACACAGCCCTCCAAGAAGGGAACCCAGGTGTTCCTTTCTCCTGCAAAAAGCCCTCTGCCAGAACACCCAGTGTGGTTACTCCTGGACCACGAGGCCGGCCAGAGCCTGCAGCTGGTGTGCATAGGTTTTCCTCTTTCCTTGTTACCTGAGAACATACAGGCGCTCAGAGACCCACACAACTTGGACATCCACTGTGAGCTCAGAGCTGAGACCCAGGGCACAGAAACACAAGGAAAGCAGCCCCGTGGTCTCTGGGCTGGCTGTTATCCCACGGAGTAAGCTGGGAAGGATGCGGCCGGCGGACCACAGGAAAGAGAAGGGGGATGAACCTGTCCCACCTGCCTCCATGGATTGGCCAGGCCCCACGTGCCCAGACGCCAGGCTTTCTTCACACCTTACACCTCTTCCACGGGAACACAGACAGGGCATCTGTCTGGACACGATGCGGCCCAGAATTTTTCAGTTGTTTCACACATCCATTCAAGATGAAGTGAATAATAATATAAATAACAGCTGCCATTTATTGAGCACTTACTACATGCCAGGCCCTGTCCTAAAAGCCTTTTACAAGCACAGTCCCACTAATCCTCACGAAAACCCTTCTGGCTGGGAATGAGGATGCCCGTTTGGGGGATGAGAAAAAGGAGAAGCAGAAAGACAAGGTGCCTGCCCCAGCTCGCAGGGCAGAGGCAGGATTCGCACGGCTTGACTGAGGTGCCCTCTCTGCCCACAGGTGTGAGTTTCTGTTTTGCTTCCATTTCCGCCATCAACTGAAATGGCATTTTCGTGTGCCAGGTAGGTTGTGGGGTATCCAGAGGGTCCCTGAACACAGAGAGAGAGGAAGAGCCTATGCCAATAAAGTAATGGGGGGAGTGTGCTCAGGGAGGGACAGACCGTGGGTTACATTTGGAGGGCAAGCCCCCTCCAGTGCGGCATCAGGGGCGCTGATGGCTGTTGAGCTGAGCCTTGCGGATGGCAGGCTTATGGAAGCACGAGGGAGGGGGAGCGTTCTGAGTACAGGGAGGAAGGGGAAGGAAAGAGAGGCCAGGGATGCTCCAGAACAGTGTCATGGAAGCTGGGCTGGGAGCAAAGCTAGGAGGCACGCAGGGGGCCAGAGGACACAGGGTTTGGGGCGCTGCGGTGGTTAGGGAGGCAGAGGCTGGGCCTCAAACAGCATGACTGCCCACTTACCTAAAGCCTGGGCCCCACTGTGGGGTGCTTGCCTGGCACCACTTTTCTACCCAACCGCTGGCATCTGCCCTGGCACAGGGTCTTCTGGAGAAAATGAGTCAGCAGTGTGCTTACTGGTGCTGTGTGTGTGTGTGTGTGTGTGTGTTTGTGTGTGTGTTTGTGTGTGTGTGGCGGTGAGGGGCGGGGGAATCTCAGCCAGACCACTTTTTCCAAGACATGGGAAAGAGAGGGGGCGGCATCACCCCCCTGATTCCAGCGCAGAGGGGGCAGGGCCTGGTGGAGAAGGGCGGAGCTACAGCCCTGACCAGCGTCTTGGGAATGTCCTCTGGTCCTGGGGGCAGGATGGACAGGGAGCGCTTCTCTGGGCCGTAAGCATGAGCCACAGTCCACAGGGCCCTGAGGGGCTGCTCCCATCCTGCTCACGGCCACACACACCCACACGCGGTGACTCCCTCTTGCACATGCTCACTCCTTTACAACTCCTACTCCACAGGCTGGGAACCAGAGCCTCTGGGTCCTAGCCCCTCCTTGGAGATTCCCTGCCCCTCTCTGGCCCTGAGCCTCACATCTGTGCAACGAGGGGTTCGAATTAGTCATCTCCCAGGGCCCTTTCTGCCCTGACATGCTAGCTCTCACTTTTTCCTCTCTCACACGCGGGACAGGAATTGAGGACCACCCCCTGCCCCTCCCCAAGCAGGGAAGCACTGAGACACACAGACCCAAACAGACTGACACACATGCGGAGATTTCCAGAAACAGGGGACGTAAAGACACACAGACGCTGAGACAGCAGCAGAAGCCGAGATCTGCAGCCCTAGAATTTTGCAGACAAGTTTCCCGAGAACCGACAGAAACGGACACTTACAGGCTCGGGACCTATGGACACCAACACTGGAACACACCGAGACAGACAGAAATGGAGATCCCCCCCTCCCCCAAGCATCCAAAAAGCCCCCCTCCGCCCCCCCCCCCGCCGCTCCAGGCGCCACCCCCACCCCCCAATCCCGATTCCGGGGCTGGCCCTGCATGGGACCCTCCCCAGCTCGGCCCCCGCCCCAAGGCGATCGGGCAGCCGCGCCAGGCGGGGCAGGGCGGGCAGCGCTCTCGCCAACCCTCGCCGGGCCGGGGGCGCTGGCCGCGTTAACCCTTGGCGGCCCGCCTCGCAGGGGTGAAGGAAGGAGCAGGAAGCTGACGTTCCGCTGGAAGCGTCCCGCGCGCCGGGGAATCCCCGCCTCCGGAGCCGCAAGAAGCTGGGGAGGGGGCGTCCCCGAGCCGGTACTCACCTCCCGCGCGCCGCTGCCGCCGCCGCTGTGCCTCGGGCCCCCCGCGCCGATCCCGCTCCCATGGCGGGCCCCTACTTCATGCTCCCGAGCCCGGGGGGCAAGTGTGGGCGCGCCCCATGGGGCCGCCAGCCCCCCGCCCCGCCGCGCCAGGCGGGCTCAGAGCGCTCGGCCCCCGCGCCCCCAGCGCAGTCCCGCTCCCAGGGGCGCCCGAGCAGGCAGGCAGCGCGGCCGGGGCCCCGCGGGCGCCCGCGCCAGGCCCATGGTCCCAGGAGTCCCGGCGCCGCGCTCGCCCCTGCCTCGCTCTTCTCTGCTTCCACCAAAAAGGAAGAAGAAGCAGGGGGAAAAAAAAAAAAAAAAAATCAAACTTTTGGAGGCGGGCTGCTGGCGGTCCCCGGAGGCAGAGCAAGGCCGGGCGAGGGCGCGCGGAGGGCGGTGGAAGCTGCCTCCCCGCCGGCCTGGGGGAGGAGAGGAAAAGGAAGGATTTGGGGGAAATGAAGGCGATTTAAAGTCTCGGCCCGCGGTGGCTCTCCACCTTCTCTCCTCCCCGCGCCGGGCCGCCCTCTGCTGCCCCCTGCTGCCCCCTGCCGGCCTCAGCCGGGGACACAGCCTCCGCGGGCCCACGACTGTCCCGCTAAGACACCCCACCCCCCCAGACCCCCTGTAAAGATGGGGAAACTGAGATTCACAGAGAGAAAAGAGTTGGCCAAGACTGTACAGCGGGATGATCACAGTTTGGAGATTCGGGACCTCTAGATCGTGAGACTGGGGGTCCCCGAGTTGGGGGCAAAGATAGAGGGGGAAAGGGGACAGATACTATTGCTGAAAGGAACCCGGAGTTCCAGGGACAGATCTGGGACTAGGACTCAGTGTCCAGACTCCCATGAAAACAACAACCAGTGTTCTACCACACACATACACACACCTATTCTCCTCCCAGATTCAGGGCGCCCTGGAGGACAGACTTTCCTGGGCACGTAGTGGGTGCGTTTGTTCAATGTTGGCCACCTCTCTCTCTCCTCTCCACGCAGGAAGAAATGGGAGCTTAACCTACCTCCTCACCCCAGAGTAGACCAAAGGCTCCCTCAGATCCCAATAAGGAGCGCAGAACTGCGCACCTTGATGCCGCCACAAACACCTGGCAAATTCGCACACCCACAACCCCAGTTCGAGCCCTGGCATTAGAATCCCCCTCCGCCTCCACTTCCACGACTTGTTCCCTGGTGCATACACACATTCCCACACATATCTACCCTTGCTGCAAACTCAGACACACACTCACACTCACTCACATGCAGGCACAGCCACGCTCTCCTCCTGGGCTCACACAAACACACCCTGGGGTGTCTGGACTCTGGCGCACACCCGGACTCCACACACGCAGACGCATGCACATTAGTGCTTACACGCGCCCAAATACACACTAGCCTAGCCTAGCCAGATCCTCCCAACGCACACACCCGCGTGCACACCTCTCATACATATCTTCACGTGCACACGTAACAGCCCAAGTGCACACACTCACGCGCGCTACCCCCCACTTGCACGCAGGTTTCCGCTAGTGCCCATCGCACGCGGGCACAAACACACTCACTCCTCGCACGTGCACCCCCTCCCCACACGCGCGCACCTTTACGCACACACACACCCGTACCCCCAGCGCTCCAGGAGCCCCGGGCCACTTACTGGGTCCCTAGGTGCGAGGCTGGACGGTCGGTCCTTCCTCGGGCGCCTAACGGCATTTGTATTCATGGGTCCCCGCAGCCCCGGGCGCGGGCGCGGGGGCGGGGGGACGGGGTCCCCTTCCCTAAACTGGGCGCGGGCTCTCGGAGCGCAGCGGCACCGGGAGGGGCATGGGCGCGCCGGGCTGCGCCACCCGCCCGGTCCGCCTGCGCTCGAACTTCAGCCGCTCTGCGTCCTCGGACTCCGGCACGGGCTCCGGGCGCGGGGGGCGGTTCATAGGTGCAGGGGCCGCGGCGCCCGCCGGGCCTTTTGAAGTCTTCGCTGGGGGCGGGGAGGGGGCGCTGAAGGCGGCCTTTTAAACCGTGGCTGCACGCGGGCTCGGTCGAGCAAGGTGTCTGGTTTCAGCAACTTTAGGAAAAGTCCCAAGCCGAAGGGGGTGGGAGGGCCGACGCGCGAGCCAAGCAAGCTAGAAAAAGAAGCCGCGTAGCCGAGCGCTGCTTCCTGCAGGGGGCAGAGCACCGGTGACTGCCAGGAGGGAGGCCCAGCGTGGTGCTGGGGAACCCGCAGGCGGCTGGACGGCGCATGGAACCACCCAGGCACGTCCACGTTGAAGCTGCGCTCTTAACCTCCACCTGGCCGAGCCCCAGAAGTGCAGGAACACCTGAAAACCTGCACAAATTGTGCCTGTTTGTGCATTCTTCTGGGGGAGAGGGGCCACCGGTTCTCTTCAGGTTTTCAGAAGTCCACGGCTCTTGAAGGCTGAGAACTTCCAGTCCGATAATCGTTGATGTATTTTGAGCTGCATCCCTTGCACTAGAGAGATCCTGCCTTTATTTACAATTTTGGTATTTTGTTCATCGTGGATTTTGGCATTTTTAAAGTATTGCATTAAAATATTATGTATCTTGATTACTTAGGGGTTTTTTTGGGCCCCCCCTTAGATGTAAAACTCCATTACTAAGGGTTTTTGGCATCCCCTAGTATTTTGCAGCTCACGTGCCTCTGCTGAGCCAGGTGTGGCACTGTTCTAAGTGCCACCACTTATGGGAGGCCTGTTATCTCCATTTACAAATGAGAAAACTGAGATACTGAAAGGTTAAGTAACTTGCCTGAGATCACTAAGCTGTTAGGTGGTGGAGGTGGGATTCGAACCCAGGTAGTCTGATTCCTGTCTTTGCAGCTGAGCATGATGATTTAAATCTTAGCCGCTAGAGGGTTCTGAGCAGATCCTTGCCAGCCTCTCCAACTTCATATTCTGTGCAGTGAGCTCCACTCTCTCTGATGCCTGGACCCAGGCTCTGGACAAGCTGGCGTATTTCAAGGTCTTGTCCATGCTGTCTCCTCCCAGGCTCTTCTCTCCCCGAAACCCCCTTTCTGCCTGTTCACAGACTCTCTGTCCTTTTAGGTGCAGTTCAAAGCTCTGCTCCACACCGTATTGTAGCACACGTCACATGGTATTGTCATGGTCAGATCTAACTGTGTCCCCACACCCAGCATGGAGCCTGGAATACAATAGATGCTCAAACCATTAATAATTTAAATGAATTTCTTTAACTCCTACAGTGTGCAAACCCCTGTACAAAGCTGGGGGCAGAGGGTCTGCCACTATGGAGTGAAGACAAAGAAATTTGTACATAGTCCTGCTTTCTGGGCACACATATTTGTAATGTGGTCGGCAACTTGGGTCAAGGAAGGGGGCCTGGATAGGAGACATCAGACACTGCCATGTCACAGAGAATCCCCTGCAATCACATAAAGATAACACAAGAAGAATGTGATAGATGCTATCAGAGAGATACAGATGAATTGAATTGTCAAGCAGACTAAGGGATGGAGAGAAACCAAGGAAAGCTCCCAGGAAGAGGTGGCCTTTGGGTCCCGAAGTGTATGTTGGATAAACATGCAGCCATTGGGGAAGACAGCTCAAGTGAAAGAGTCACAAAAGGGCCCGGATGGTGGGAGCAGATTGCAGGCTGGTTTTGGAGGAGGAGTGAGGGGAGCCCAGTGAAGAAACCATCCAGTTCTCCCCACTGCACCGTGTGGGTGATGATGTGCAACTTACTGGCCAGAAAGACATTTCCAGGCAAGGGGATGCATTTCCTCAAAGATCAGGCAGCAGGTCAGTGGCTGAATTCCAAGTTCTTTCCAAATCTCACTCCCAAATCTGAGTATGCAATGGTGAGCCCCAGGGAGCCTTGCTTTAATGAGAGAAGCCCAAAAGACCCATGGGAAACCCCCCAAAACCCACAGAGGTTGATGGTGTCCCCTTTGAGCCTCACTCTCCTCATCTGTAAAATAGGTGCGTTGGACATGATCCTCAGCATGTGCCCTTTGAGCTTGGGAGTAGGAGACTGCTGTAAATAATCAATCCAATGCAGTAAATAATTATTGAGGGCTACCTGCGTTTTCCTAGGTTGGAAGAGAAACGAGCCTCATGGCCTTCCAGGAGTTCGTGGTCAGCTGAAAAGAGCAGATATGGACACTGATAAGAACTCTAGGGAAAGGACCTTGTTTCCTGCCTCCACTGCCTCTTCACACCCAGTCTTCCTGCCAAGTAGGTTCCTGGCACAGCACCAGCGACTGGGCACAAACAGTCTTCATGAAAGTTGGATCCAGAAGACACTGACTGAGCAATTACCCACCCTGTGAAAGGGATGGGGTGCTCACCAGCCAGCCAAAAAAGGGCAGAAGGCGATGAGCCTGGGAACTGGGTGGACACTGCCTGCAGGCCCATGGAGATGTTTTGGGGACGAGGCAGAAGGATAGGAATTCCCGGCCTGGTGAGGACTTTCCAAGGCACGTAGTTTACTTTCTGCCCAAGCAGAGCAGCCATGGACCCATTGCTCTCTGGGGCGCATCTGCCTTGAGAGAAACTGTTGATCTCAATAGCCTCTGTGATGGACACTTAGTAGGGGCTCAATAAATGTTTGACTAAATCACTAGATGAAGTCTGCCTGCAGAAAGAGGGTTGTACACTGCCCTGGTATCAGTCTCCACCGATTCATCCACCAAGCTTTTCCGGAGGACCCACTGTGCGCCAGGCTGTGCTTCCTGCTCTCCAGTGTTTGCAGGAGGAGATGAGCAAGGAGACAGACAGATGACGCAGGTCAGGAAGTGCTGCCTCAACTCATACTTGTTTCACTGGTACCGCAGAACTGGGAGGAGAACTTGGATGCCACGTATTAGTCCCCAATTTTCCAATGCCTGACACTGCTGGGCACACCGGGACGGGCCTTCCTTTCGCATCGGGCTTGCAGGTCCCATAGGACGTGTGCACACAGTGCACACCTAATAACAGAGTCATTCATTCCCTGGTCACTCAGCCAATCAGGAGACGCTACCGTGCATCAGGCCCTGAGCTGGGCACTGGTAACAGGCAAATACAAGCTGTGGTCCCTGCTGTGAGCAGATGCCCTGCTGAGTTTCTGACAACAGCACGAAACACGGTGCCTGGCACATAGGAAGTACTCCATAAATGCTGAGTGAATGACGGAAGGAAGGTAGGAGGGAAGGAGGGTAGGAAGGAAGGAAGGAAAGGAGGGAGGGAGAGAGGGAGGGATACATGCGTGAGAGTAAAGTTTGCCAGATTAGAGCAGGGCAGCCCCTCCTGCCACCTGCTCTCTCTCCTACATCAGGATCCTCCCTCCTCAACAATTACTCGTTGGGCACGTGCCATGCGGCAGGGCCAGTTTCAGGGGCTGCAGATACACCAATCATACTCCATCCTGCTCCTTGCTGTGTTCCCAGCACCCAGGATAAAGCATTTCAGTAAACTGACCTGAACTCCAAGCTGGAGAAAGAGGCAGCCTCCAAGAGTGTCCCCTCCCTTTGTCCCCTCCAGGCAATGCCAGTCTAGTCCTCCTCCCCAGGGGAGGAGGTTGGAGCTGGTGCTGGCTGTTACCACTGCCCGCCTGTCTCCCAGGGCTTGGGTTCTGCCTTTGGGACCACGTCACTCCGGCCTGTCGGCTGCCAAGACCCCAGAAACAATCATTCCACCAAGAGGAATGAGGGCTGAAGCCAGGGAAGCTCCTGGGCCACTATCCAAGAGAGAGCACATCCTCTGGGCACGTGATCCCATTGTCTGGGCATCCCAGACCATCTCCCCGGGGCCATCGCCCTGCTCCCCAGTCTTGCTTTATTTCCTCAGGGCTGGGCCAGGTGGCAGAGGGTTGGGAGATGTCCAAAGATTATTTTGCGGGGGTTGATATTGACCCAAATGTGGGGACCCCCAAAGAAATTCAGTCCTGGAAGAGCCCCTAGTGCCACCTAACTCAATTTCCTCATTTTACAGGTGGGGAAGCTGAGGCTCAGGGACAGGGTGCCTGATGCTCTCAAGGTCACACAGAATCAATGGGGGGGGGACTGGGGTGAGAAGCCAGGCCTCCTACACTGATGTCTAACTGTGGACAGTCAAACCTATCTCCTCATCCTTCCATCCATTCAGTCAACGTTGGAAGAATTAGACCCATTTTCCAGATGTGAGAGCTGTGGCAAGCTAAGGTCTCTGGACTCTCTCTGACGATCTGTCTGGAACCATTGGCTGTACCGAACAGGGAGTTTGTGATGAGTTCTGGGCCATCCCTGCAGCCAAGAGTGAAGACCAAGCAGTTGATGAGCTCTGAGACTTTTCAGGCCTTCACCCCTGTCACCAATTCTGCTGGAATGTCCTTCTTCACTGGATCCCCCCCCCCCCCTGGATTCCCACAGCTGTACCCTGCCCTGCCCCTATCCCGCCATTTCACATCAGGGTGTATATTTATCTCATGCACCTACTCAACTGGACCTCCTCAAGGCCATGGCTATGCCTTACCTGCATAGAATGCCCGGGGCTCACTCAGCGGTAGCCCACAATAGGCCTCCAGTAAATGCTGGATGAACAAGGATGGAATGGAGGAAGGGAGAGGTGAGGGACGGAGGGAGGGAATAAGGGAGGGAACAGAAGCAGGGCTGGAGACTGGTTGACCGTCATGCTAGGACATCCCCGTGACTGGGGCAGACACTGTTTGGTTCATCCTTGCTAAAAGAACTCCATCTTCATCTGCCCCCTTCTAAGCAGCCTCATCCTTCAGTGGAGACTGCATCCCTCTCAAGCTGTAAGGGTTGACTCCCGCTTCTACTAAGCCCACCATGGTGGTCTCCTTCTCTTGGCCAGTGAGTGGCTTGGGTGTAGACATAAGCCACAAACCAGCCACTGAGATGTGAGAGGACTTATAGGCAGAAAGAAACGAGGTCCTTCAGGACACTATTGAGATGCTGAATCAGACACACACACCTGGACTGTCCTTTCTCAAAACAATAGTGTCCCTCCTGTCTAAAACACTTTTAGTAGGGTTTTGTCTCGCTGCCAGCTGAAAGCATCCTAGCTGATGTAGCAGGGGAACAGGAACTTCGGTCTGTACCAGACAGACCAGGGGATTGCAATGACAACAACGACAATAATAGCACAGAACAACTTCATTGCCAGCATCTCAAGTTTCCACACAACAACCCCATGAAACAGCACAGATAGCTGCATCTCCAGTTTAGAGACAAGGAACCAAATCCCAAAAGGGAAGGGTCCTGCCCAAGTTCACCCAGCAGCGAGGGGACAGAAATGGGGCTAGAACTGTGGTCCCAAGTGCTCATTACAATATACCAGGACCTGTGTGTGTGGTGACATCGGGGGGGGTGGAGGGTCTCTTCACAGCCCAAGGAGTAGTCAATCAGAGCCTGCTGGGGAGAGGCCCACTGAGTGAATTTGAAAGAGTTGAAAATGCATCCAGTCCACAGTTCCACAATGTCCTCAGCAAACTCCTAAGTGGCAGATGTGCTGTCAAACATGCTGGAGAGACAGCTGTGTTAGGGAGTCGTCATCCCCTCCACCAGCTGAAACCTGCACTCCAAGAGCTTGGCCACCTCGTAACCCCATGTCCAGACCATGCGATGTGATACATTCCTGCTTGTGGGTAGTTCCAGGAAAAGATGACCAATGCAAATGCCTTTGGATGCTTCTCCTTGTCATAAAGCGAAGACAGAGGAGCCACACACACACTACTCCGCCTTCCACCCAAGAAACCAGCTCTGCAAAGAGCTCTTCAGACGCGTGTCCAAGTATCATCAAGCCAGAGCCCCTATACAATGGCTGTTGAGAACAGCAGCTCCGAAATCAACTAAAGCCTGACTCCACGGCTGAAATCACTCTGAAAGTAAAAACCCCACCCCCTAAGGCATCCTTTTTCCAGGCCCAGCATTCTCGTTTCCTCATCCGGCACTATTCATCTGGCACCAGTGTCATATCTTCCAGAATCATCTCCTCCAACTACTGCCAAGTGACTACAGCAAAGCTCAAAAGTCCAGGTGGCATCTGACGAGCATGGAGTTGAGCAGGACTATCACCTCCCCCGATATATATTCTATGCTTCTATTAATTTGACCCGAGTGCCTATTACCGTTTTTGGTAACACACCACAGCATTCACACTAAGCTGATGACCACTGAGAACCTCTAACTTTTTCTCATGTGCCTCCTCTGGGGCAGTAAAGTTTTGTCCTCCTAAATGGAGCCTTTTCTAAGCATGGTCCATCGTTTCAGCTTATCTGAATTGTTGTTTGTTAAATATGCTTCTCTCATCTTTGCTTAAGGACCCGTGACTATAGGACATTGACCACTGGTCATACTGATGGCCATACTGATTAATAGTGTTACTTTGTCCCCATGAGTTGGAGGCAGTTCACGTTTCAGTGTTGTTGATTGATAACAGTGAGACTAACGCGTTGTACCCGGTCTTGGTGAGATCCCCGAAGCCTCTGCCATTGGGGCTGGTTTGCTAGCAAGAATATGCCTACACGACCGGCTGGGGATAAGAAACCCCAACTGAGACTCCATTTTGGGGTTCCCTGGTTTTGGGGCGTTCCATGTACAAGTTAGTGGTCACTGATCTGAGAGAAAAAGTGCACCCTGGTCTGGCCCTTGAAAGGGAGGACAATTGGGGCTCACACCTGGCCTCTCCAGAGCCCTTGCTGTGAGGCAGCCTTTGGCTGTGAAGAATATTCTCACCCTAGTGCAGTTGCTAGATTGCACCGTTTTCCTGCAAGGAACTGCAGATATGTAAGCATTGTTGTTTTGAGCCCTGTGAGACTTTGTCAGCCCTCGAACCCTGTCTAACTGCTGTCATTAGTGCAGGACCCTATGTACTAATACCCGCACACACGCATTTGCCAGGGTAAAAAAAAAAATGGTGATAATCAGAGATGGGTGATTACCACTCCTCTTTCCCGGGGCTGGGCAGTTTATTCACTGAGGGGTATTTTCTGCAGTTTTTCTTTTTTTTTAAAATTAATTTACTTTATTTATTTATTTTTGGCTGCGTTGGATCTTTGTTGCTGCAGGCAGGCTTTCTCTAGTTGCGACAAGCGGGGGCTACTCTTCGTTGCGGTGTGCGGTCTTCTCATTGCGGTGGCTTCTCTTGTTGTGGAGCAGGGGCTCTAGGCGCGCGGGCTTCAGTAGTTGTGGCACACGGGCTCAGTGGTTGTGGCTCGCGGGCTCTAGTGCGCAGGCTCAGTAGTTGTGGTGCAAGGGCTTAGCTGCTCCACGGTATGTGGGATCTTCCCGGACCAGGGCTCGAACCCAGTTCCCCTGCATTGGCAGGCGGATTCTTAACCACTGTGCCACCAGGGAAGTCCCTGCAGTTTTTCAACCAGGTTCTTATCTGGAATCTCACCTATCTGGATATCTGGGAATGGTTGTGATTTTATATGAACCCCATGCCTGCCCAGCACCTGAGGTTGGCTGCAGGATGTTGGCCAAGTTGACACCCCTGGGCTCAAGTTACAGCTCCACTCTGTACTAGCACTACGGGACCTCGGCAACCCTCTTTTCCTCCCTGAGCCTGTTTCCTCTTCTGTGAACTTAGGGTTATTAATGTGCGCCTCCGTGGTGACTCTTCCTTTCTCCCACTTCATCAGTCCCTGTGATCAAATACAGCTGGTCTTGGCTGGATGTTCCCCCCAAGGGAATGGGTCTCTGCTAGTTGTGTTGAGTTGCAAAAGCATGCTTCTTCTCACTGGCTGCCCTTGTTGAACACGTCGGTAACGGCTAACAGCATATCTCAGTTCAAATCCCTAGCTGTGTGGTCCTGGGCACGTCATTTAACTTCTTGGGAATCTCTTTTGTCCATTTCTCCATCTTTTGAATTGTGATAGCAGTAGCATCCTCAACTTTTTAAAAAGTTTACTGAAGTGTAGTTGATTTACAATGTTGTGCTAGTTTCAGGTGTACAGTAAAGTGCTTCAGTCCCAAATAAAGTGTTGGCTCCTTGGCAAAAAAAAAAAAAAAAGAATATATATATGTACATACACATATATTCTTTTTCAGATTTTTTTCCATTATGGGTTATTGCAAGATGCTGAATATAGTTCCCTGTGCTATACAGTAGGACCTGGTTGTTCATCTATTTTTTATATAGTAGTATCTGTTAATCCCAAAGTCCTTATTTATTTATCTATTTATTTTTATTGAGCGTCCTCATCTCTTAAATTGGTATAATAATATTACCAACCTTGTGCCTATAATGAGGACTCAATGAGTTAATATATATAAAGCACTTAGAACAGTGTCTGGCACATGGTAAAAGTATAACAAATATAGGTTGTATTTATTACTATCATTATTTTTGTAATATTCTCAGATCGTTTAGGTGCCAATCCTTCAGAATAAAACAGTAGTTCTTGAAGTGATGAAGACATGAAAACTTGGGGCCAAAACTGGCCCCGGACTGTCCTTTTTCCTGGATGAAGATCTGAGAATCTTGATTGCTTTGGACTCTCTGATGTCCCAGGGACTGCAGCTTCATCCCGGGAAGCCACCCAGAGGCGTAGATCCATGTCCCTGTGCACAGAGGGCCAGGGCAAAGAGCACGTCATGATAAAGCTGATCCAGTCTCTCAAGTGGGGAAGATGAAGCCCAGGGAGTCAGAAAGCACCGCCCCACCATGGACACACGGAAAGTAAGGACCAACTGGTGTCCTGGAGCCGGCTCATGCCTACTCTGACTGGCTCAGGAGAGCAGCTGGTTAAATTTTCAGGAGGTTTGTGAGCTGCTGTCAAGCTCTTATTAAGAATTAGATTGCATAAACTTAAAATTTTAAAAGCAAATTATATTAAAAACAAAGTAACAAACACTCAAAACTCATCTCTTTCTAGTTATCTTAGTGCACTTTATCTGTGTTCTTGAAATTATTTACATCTGTTGTAAGTGGAGGGTGGACATACTATATAATGATGTGTTACCGAGCATCTCTGCTTAACTCGACATTCAGTGACATACACTGGCAGCTTGAAATTGGCCAGGGTGGGAGTACTTACACTTCTGAAATTGGCCAATGTAATAAATCAGGGCTTTTTCCCCCAGAGATCTTGTTATTTATTAGCTCACCACTGAGGTCTCCTGCTTGGGCTGGTAGTCTGGACACTGCAGAAGTAGGGAGCGTCCTCCTCTTCCCCTAGATCTGCAGTCTCCTCCCCCAGCACAATCCCAGATCTTACTCAGTCTTGGGGCATCACTTGGTGCTGTGACCTTCTCTGCCTTCTTGAAATTTCCTTCTTCTGCAGCATCACCTATTCCAACTACACTCCGCTCCTTGCAGTTTCCTAAAAACAATACACATTGCTCCCCCACTCCTCTGGTGCTTTACACATGGAGTTCCTCCTTTAGAGGGATGTTCTTTCTCTCCTTTTCTAGATTCTTATCCTGCAAAATTTGGAAGGTATCTCCTTTTCCGGGAAAATTTTCTTAAGGGCCCTCCCCCACCCCAATGCAGGCTGGATATAGTGGGTTGCTGGCAAATAGTTAACAATCGGCTCTCCAGAAAGGGAGGGGAAAACCCGGATTCTTAGCATCTGCCAGATTCTGAGTGCAGGGTTGGGAAGGAATGCGCAAACCGATATGAGTTCATTCCAGCACGTCACTGGCTGGATCACCTGCCTGCCTTTTCTGTCCCACAGCAGCCCTCCGACATCCCCCATAATACAGTGCTGAGCCAAGCCATATTACAGCCTGAGGCAAAAGGAAAAATCAGTCATTTTGATCCTGTCTTCATTTAAAAGTTTTATCTTTTGTTCATCATGATTTTTCTGCATTCATTTTGATTTTTAAAAATATTACAGGGAATTCACTGGTGGTCCAGTGGTTAGGACTCGGTGATTTCACTGCCGTGGCCTGGGTTCAATCCCTGGCTGGGGAACTAAGATCCCGTAAGCCTCACGGCAAGGCCAAAAAAAATAAATAAATAAAATAAAATATTACAGTAAAATATTATCTATCTTGATGACTGAGTTTTTTGGCATTGCATTAAATTTTGTTCCTCAGATAACTGCTTTACTCACCTCACCCTAGTTCCATCCCTGACATGATAGCCCATATCACACCATTATAATCACAGTTGAAACAGCTGTCTCCTTACCAGCTTATAAACCTAGGGGACAGGAATTTATTTCTGTGTTCCTTGGCACACAGTAGGTGCTCAATAATTATTTTTCAGCGAGGGAGTGGATGAACAGATGGATAAAACAACAACCCCTCAGTTCCCTTGCCCACAAAATAAGACACGCTGATGAAAGACATCCTCTGTTCTTAACTGGGGGAAGGTTTGGAGCTTTTGAGTTTCAGCTCCTCCAACTCAAAAAAGATTAATCCTGTCCTTGACCCGGGTGAGCCAGCCCCTGCGCTGGATATTTTCACTAGGACCAATCAGCACACACCTCCCACCTGAGGCAGCGATGGAAGGAATTTGAATTTGGAAAGTGGAGCCTGTACGAAAACCAAGGGCAGGACATCACAGAAAGACAGGCGTCCCTTGGATTCCAGGAAAGACTTTCTATCAGTTTGTATCACCTACCTCAAGAGGTAGCAGAGTTCCCATCTCTGGTTGGGTCCCAGGAGACTGCCATTTGGCAGGATCAACAGAAATGCTAGATGCTTCAGGATGGCTTCCAGCTCAGTTTGATGGGTTATCTGCCATCTGAGGGTACAAGGACTTGTTCCTGTGCCTGGTCCCTTCTTCACCATGACGACCACCCAAAAAGAGGTCTTCTGGAGATACCCCATCATTGGCTTCTCAGGCATCTCACTGGACTCCAGTTGGGGTGGGAGTTAAAGGGCTTTATTTCTACAAAATTGGCCATGGCTTCTGTTTCTTAAGCACTTGTTATGTGCTGGGCCCACTGCACAGAGCTTTGCACACATTAGCTCACTGATTGCTCACAAAACCCTCAGAGGTAGGAATTATTCTACCCATTTTACAGATGGGAAACAGAGAGGCTGGCAACTTGCCCAAGGTCACACAGCTAGTAACTGATAGAACTGAAATTCTAATCTAGGAACCATCTGATTCTAGAGTCCATGATCTGAACCACACCTATGCAAAGAAAAGGAATTTCTAAGATAGACCCCTTTTGAGTACTGGTGCCCATGAAAGTAAAAAAGTGGAGGTAGAAATGGGTAGGTGCAGCCATTTTTGTCCTTAACTCTGACCTGGCCTTGTCATCTGCTTTGGACATGCTTCCTGCTCTCCCAGCCCACCCAGCACAGAAGCCCCTTTCCTCCCACCATTCCATTCACCTCTCCACCAGTCTTCAAAGAGGAGTTGCATGTTCCCAAAGGGGGATTCTTCAGCTCCAAGACACTTGTAAAAATCCACATTTCCAGGGGGCGGGGGAGAGGGAGGCGTAAACAAGCAGTGAGCATCTGTTCCGTGCTAGGCTCTACATACATGCTATCAATCCTTACCACAGGACTCGGGGCAGGTGCTCATCCCATCTCCATTTAAAAGCCTGCATTGGCCAATATTGTAGTCACTAGACACATGTGGCTATTTAAATTTAAATTCTGTAAAATTAAAAAATAAAATAAAAGTTAAGTTTCTTAGTCATGCTAGCCACATTTCAAATGTTCAATAGGCAAGTGCTCCAATCAAAAGACATAGAGTGGCAGATTGGATAAAAAAAAACAAGAATCTACGATATGCTGCCTACAAGGGACTCACTTCAGGGCGAAAGACACACATAGATTGAAAGTGAGGGGATGGAAAAAGATATTTCATGCAAATGGAAATGACAAGAAAGTGGGGGTAGCAATACTCATATCAGACAAAATAGACTTTAAAACAAAGTCTGTAAAGAAAGACAAAGAAGGACACTATATAATGATGAAGGGATCAATTCAAGAAGAGAATATTACACTCATTAACACGTATGCCCCCAATATAAGAGCACCTAAATAGGTAAAACAAATACTAACAGACCTAAAGGGAAAAATTGACAGTAATGCAAGGGTTCAAAAGCCATATGCAGCTAGTGGCTACTGTATTGGACAGTGCAGACATAGAATACTTCCATCCTTGGAGTAAGTTCTATTGGACAGCACAGTATGGAGGAAGAATGGGACTATGAGAACGACTTGCTTGGAACCACACAGAGAGTTGTGAACAGAAGTGGGATGGGACCCATATTTCTCGCTTCCAAAGCCTCTACTCCCAGAGCCTGGAATATATTTGCCACCGCCTGGCCCCAGAACAAGGAGGATTGTTTGCCTAGGATGGTAGGTCGACTTGGGAAACCGAATAAGAGATCAGAAGACTGTGGGTGAATACCAAAGTGAAGAAAAGGAGCCAGCTGTTCTTGAGGGTTATTTTTATCCTGCCCAGATATCCTGGGGAGCTGCTCCCCTCCCCTTAAAGCTATTTTTATCTCAAGAGCTGGAATCAGAATGCTGTCTCCCTTGGATGGATGGAAGGAGCCACTGACACATCATAATTCTAGCAATGGGACCCCCCGTTTGCTTGACAATTTCCAAGGTGGGTTCGTATCCATTCTCTGGTGCCATTCTCGAGAGTGCAAGCCCCAAATTACAGATGGGGAAACTGAGGCTTGGATGGGTGCCGTGAGCTGTTTCAACAGCTCACATGTGGCAGAGCTGGGATTTAATGTCAGGCTGAGTCTGGGGTGGACTTCACACCCAAGTGGAAAAAAAAGCCTGAAATTGTTCCTGAACTCCACCTCACCCCTTTCTGGATGAGTGGGCAAGTTGCTTGATAGCTTTGAACTTCTTTTCTCTGGTCCATGACACAGGGAATTCTAATCTTTTTCTTGCCTCCTCCACAGTCTTGCTGGGAGCCTGGCCAATGGGAAAGCTTTTGGTAAATTGGAAAACACCCAACGCCCAGAAAAGATTTATAATAATAATAATTATTATTATTATTATTATCGTTATTATTGTCATCATCATAAGCTGTGAAATCTACCACTCTATGCAGCCTCCATCCCTTCCCCCTCTTTGGGCCTCAGTTTCCCTGCTTGAAACCTGAGCAGTTTGGCCCAGAGGATCTCCAGGGGGCCTTCCTTCCAGCTCTGGCTTGCCATTTCTATGACCCATTCATTCAGTCAACAAGTGTTTATTGAGTTCGAGCAGTCTGACACGGTGGGGAAATGAAGGGCCAGAAGGCTCTCTGTCCAGGCTGTTGCAGCCACATACGCAAATTTCCTTGTGTTTTCAAAAGGCAAATTATGGGAAACATGTTATTCACCATAACACATTCACCCCATCTCTCAGGGAAAAAAAAAAAAAATCCCTCCAGCCCCACCAAGAACTAAGCTAACAGAAGACAGAAACCCACCCTTGTTCCTCTGGGCAACTTGCCAGAAGCTGAAAAGGGGAAACTGTATGCAGCATGTGTCTGTGGGGCTGCTGCAGACCCCATAAACAACCTGTGTTTGTCTCAGCTCCCTGCATCCTGAGAGGTCAGCCACAGCCAAGGAAAAAAACAGCCTTGTTCTGTGCCCGGCCGTCCCCAGAGAGAGGAAAATTGTCCATAAATATTTTTATCTTCATGGTCACCAAGGGAGCTGAGAGGAAGGCTTTGATTCTCCAAACCCCTGGACCACTCCCTTCCTCTGGGGACCCCCTGGTCAAAGCTGACCTGGGCGTCCCATCTCCCACCCCCAAATTATAGGCTGCTGCCCATGTCGCCTGCCCCCAGGAGGTGGTGGGATTAGAGGCGGGACCACACTGTACACCGTGGCCAGCCTCAGGACTGTTGGAATTGCCTCTCCCAGCCAGCTGGTTTCCTGCCGGGAGCTGGGTGGGCAATGTAAAGAAAAGGAGGACCCAGAGGTGGTGCTGGGTTGGGGGGAGGGTCCCATCTGGATCTAGAGTTGCCTCGCTCATCAGAGCCCATGTAGAGGAGGTCCTGAGAGGCAGTTCTGATCTGAGAAGTGGTTTACAGCAAAACAGATCCTTGGAGTCCAAAGGACTTTCTAGATCCAGAGAAAGAATGGATAATGGTGCAATTTCAGATTCTGAGATAGCCACTGACACAGACATTCTGGGTCAGGAATTCCAACCCAGAACTCCTAAAACCATCCCACACGGAAACCTCCTGTGTCCCGTCCTGCCTTGCTGTCACCTCCTTGCCTATCTGAAGAAGACTGCTACCTTCTAGAACTTTCTAGAAGGGAATGCTGCACTGGGGAGTATATCAGACATGAGAACCTCCAAGGGTCATCCAAGTGCGAGGTTCTGTGGTTCCTAGATCACTTGAGCCATAAAATTTCATGCCCAAAGTGTTAAGACTTCTCATGCCTTTTGATGCCAGGGCTCTGAGGCTCTAAAATCCTGGAATCCTACTCGGCACTGCCTTTTGGCTTCTATGATTCCATGCTTCTGAGGCTAAGATTTCTGTGATCCTTCAACTCTGTGACCTACTTCAGCGCAGACAAGGACCTCACACAAGGGGGCATTCAGTCCCAGCAGGGATTATGCGCAAAGGCAACCTGTGTGGCTGCCTGACCACTCCTCCTTCTGTGATGGGCAGCATTCCTGGCCCCGAGGCTTCCAGAGCCTGGCCTGCCTTCTGACCTTCTCCTAGCCATCTCCCCACTTGGCCCCTACGTAATCCCACCCAGCCCCACCCAGCCCACATCACCAGGTGTAGACAAGGATGCCGCTGTGGCAGCCAATGCCCTGGTCTCCTCCATCAGCATCCATTCACACAGGACAGAGAGAAAGAGAGGCAGTAACTATGTCTCCTCAGGCAGTGTGTTCCCCAATGACTCAGCAACCAGAGGAGGTGGGCTTGTCCCTGGACCCAGTCATAGCTTGTTTCATCCATATCTGGGTGATTCAGAGACTCTGTCAGCCTCAAAATATGTCCTTCCGTGGCCTACCCTTGTTGGAAACCCCCATCTGTAGGAGATGCTCCTTTAGACAGAGGTCTCTGGATAGACTGTGTTAGCTGGAGGGGAGAGAGGGATCCTTCATTCTTCTTTCATTGTCTAACTCACTTATTCAACATGCACAAAGGCTAAATCTCAGTCCACAACACAGGGTACAAGAAATATGGCCTTCCTCTATTTTCTTTGAATAAACTAAATTCCAACTTTGAGTCCGTGCATCACCGTGCTGGCAGGAAATTCAGTGTTGGTCATTACTGAGGCTCCTTTACATCCCCCTATCCTGGTTCTGGTCATGCAAAGGTCCTGGGGTCTTATGCAGAGTAATACGTTTTGGGAGATCTCTCTGTTCTTCTGCTCCCATCTGTGGCCACTGAGGTGCACACTGTCTGTGCCAGATGTCCCTTTACGTCCAGTGACCTGGTGGCAGGTTCTGGACGTAGGAAGCTAAGAAACCAATGTGTTGCATCCAGTCTTCCTAGGGACACCGTGGAGCATCCCCTCTGAGGCTTTATCTGTTTCCCACCAACCCGAGGACCCACCAATGCCAACTTTCTCCTCCTCCTCGCCTCTTCCCTTCCCCTCTGGGACCCTTATCTCCTCTCTGAGCTCACACAAGACTTTACATCAAGCAGCCCCAGCGTTCAGCTCTCCCAAAACTCCAGCCACCAGAGCATCTTGAGGGCTGACCAGCTGCTTGAACCGGGGATGAAGGAAGATGCACACAGATCACAGCACCAATTACTACCTCACAAGCTCATCGTCCCAAGCACACTTATTTGCACTTTACCTTGGAAGATTTATTGGAGCAGCTGGCTGGCTCCTTGCTAACAAAGATAAGAGCAGAACCCCAGAGGAATGGGTCACGGCACGGGTATGGTTTGTGGGGTTGGCAAGGAGGTGAGGTCTTGGAAATTAAAGCTCAGTTGGAGTGACTATGTTGAGAGGGAGGGGTTTGGAAAGGGGGTGGGGTATTTGGGAGAGGCCTGATTGGCTCAATGCTTCCCTGGCCCTGCCTGCAGCCCTGGGAAGGGTCTTGAGAGCTGCTAGGGAGAGAGAACAGCCACACGTTATGAGGAGGCCTCTGGCAGCTGTGCAAAAAGCACCGGGCTTGGAGTCCCAGAGCCCTGACTTCTGGCCTTGAACCTGCCAAATTCACTATGAGACCTTGAACAAGTCTGTCCACCAATCCCCCAAAGCCCTCCACCCACCTCCTCCAGGCCTTGGTTCTCCATCTGAAAATACAAGCATTGGGCTTCCCCTCCTATAGAGCCAGGTCCTGATTCCCTGGTGCTGATGACCACATACCTCCAACTGGGCGTCTAGCATCATCCTTGTCTTTGTTCTCCTTTGAACCCCTCCCACCATCTTGAACAGAGCTGGCCAAAGGCTGCTGTCTGCGTGGATTCTGGCCTGGAATCACAGCTCAAGGACGGCTGGGGATGGGGTGGGACACAAGCCAATCAGAAGTGGTTGCATCTCTATATGTACCATGGAATATTATTCAGTCATAAAAAAGAAGGAAATCCTGCCATTTGCGACAACGTGGATAAACCCTGAAGGCATTATGGTAAGTGAAATAAGTTAGACAGAGAAAGACAAATACTGTATGATCTCACATTTATGTGGAATCTTAAAAACCAAACTCATAGAAAGAAAAAAAGGAAGAAAGAAGAAAAAAGAGAAAAAGAAACAGAAGAAAGGAGAAAAAACCAAAGAAAAGAAAAGAGAAAACCCAATGGAGAAGTGATGCAGGCACCCCTAGTCCTCAGACCCTCAGTATCAGGCCCAGCCATGGGCAGGGACAGGAGAGAAAGAGGCAGAGAGACAGAGATGGAGGCAGGAAAAGACAAAAAGAGACAGAATTCAGAGAGGCAGACAGAAAGGAAGCTGGAAACTTAAAGAGAAGTGGAGAGAGAGAAGACAGAGCCATGTACAAGAAGAGAGAGGACAGAAAAAGAGCACGACAGATGGCACCAGGAGAAATATATGTCTTAAATGGAGGAGAGAGACTTCCCTGGTGGCCCAGTGATTAAGACTCCAAGCTCCCAATGCAGGGGGCACGGGTTCAATCACGGGTCAGGAAACTAAGATCCCGCATGATGCATGGCACGGCCCAAAAAAAAAAAGGAGGAAAGAAACATCACAGGGAGAGAGCAAGAGAGGGATCAGAGATTCTGAGATACAGGCAGAGAAACTGAAGAAGAAATGGGCCAAGGAGAGAGAGGAGAACACACACGTGCACACACATGGTCACACACAGTCACACAGCACACACACTGTCACACACACCAAGGACAGGCCAGGAGAGGAGCTGGAAGACACAGGCTCAGCCTCTAGCCAGGAGGGCCCTTCCCACTCAGCCAGACCCCTGATGACCCCCAGAAGCCCTTCAGAAGCCCCCAGATGCTGCAGCATGGTGAGTTCAGATGACGTCACTACAGGCTGCTCCCTTTGCCTGCTGGGCACCCAGCCCAAGTAACGCGAGTCAGTGGCCTCCTTGAGATGCTGGTACCAAAGCCCGCCGGTGCCCGTCGTGCCGTCCACACTGCAGAACCCACATCCTCACTCCTTCCCTTCCCTGTCCCGCTCCCCCTGGCAGCCCTCCCTCCCTTCCAGGTTTTATCACTAAACCACACATCTGGTCTCTCTGTCTCAGGATTTGTTTCTAGGGAACCTTGCCAAAGACACTCACCTCTCAGCTTCAATTCTTTCTGAAAATAGGGATAATCAGACTCACTCCTCAGAGCTGTTCTGATAATGAAATGAAAGGCAATACACAAATCACTTGATATGGGGCCTGCCTGGCACTGAGTCAGCCCTTAATAAATGCTCATCATCACCACCATCATCATCATCATCACCAGCACAGAGGGCTGTGGGTAAGTGGGGAGACTGAGGCCAGGCAGGTCCTTCCTCTCTTCAGTGCTCTGTTTCTAGCACAGTTGGCTCCCGTGAGCTTCGTGCCCATCTAGCCAACTCCCTGGAGGTCCCATGGATACTGCAAACTCAATTTGTCCAAAACTGCCCTGTCACTTCCTCCTCATACCCCAGCTTGCTTCCCCTCCAGTGCGCCCCTCCCCTCCTCCTGCCCCCAAGGAGGATAGATACTTTGTCATTTATTGATATTTCTAATGACAAGAACAGAGCCTGGAATAGAGGTGACACTCCATACATGTTTGCTGAATGAATGAGTGAATGAATGAATGAGTGAGTGAGTGAGTGAAGGGGAAACATCAACAAGGAAAGACATAACTTGCCTAAGAACACACCAAGCATGGGAAAATAAACCCAGAGCTGGGGTTCCTGCTCTCACAGCCCCCTGCAGGTTAAGCCAGCAGCAGGAGCTGCTGGGGACCAGCCCAGGGCTCTCTCTGCCCCCATCCCAGGCCCTTTGAGTCTCTGAGAGCAGCCAGTGTCCAGCCAATGTCCAGGGATGCTCACGGGCTCTCCTAGGAAGCTGGCGACGGGCCGTGGGGAGCTTCCGGCCACTTCTGAGTTGTCTGCGCAGGCGCTGTGCACACAGGTGGGCTCCCTGCAGGAGGGAGGTGCCTCCTTCTGTCCTGGGGCAGAGGGCCGCTGAACCTCGCCTCACTGGCTTCCAGGGCCGCAGGACCCTGGGCCACGGCCCACTGCCCAGATGGGAAGACAGAGGCACAGTGGGTTCACCCAAGGTCTGAAGTCAGAAATTACAGTCACCGCTGGAGCTATTTATTCAGCCCTTTCTCTACTCCAGGCACTGGGCTGGGTGCTCTGGCCATGGGATCAACTCCTAGGCATAGAGCTTATTACCGCCACTTGAAACACAGGGGCAAGGTAGCCTAGAAAGGCCGAGCAATTCACTCAAGGTCACGCAGACTCAAGGTCGGGCCGGAACACTGTGGAATCCTGGTTGGTCCCAGAGTCAGCTGTGACACAGCCCCTGATCCCTACGGATTTGTCCCTTGCCCTGGGTGCCTGGGCACAGGTACCCAGCTGATGCTGGGTACACAGGCGCTCCCTTCCACGGCCCTCACCCGCCCACCGGCCCTCAAAGCCCCTTTCATGGGCTTGCTCCACACCCCACTGGGGAAGCCAGACAAAGCCGCTAGTGTTGGCATTATTTTTCTATTTCCAGATGGATCTGTTTTCTGGCTCCATCCAGGGCCTCCCATCACTGCGTGGGGGCTGGAGACCCAGCGCCAGGTTAATATTAGGAGGCAGCAGGAAAAAAAGGCAACCCGATGCAGCTCCTTACAGAGTTCTGGGCTGTTCCACCAGGGCAGCCTCGGGGGAATATTCCTGGGGCTTTTAAGGGGGCCTGGCAGCCAGGTGGGCCGCAAGGAAAAAAGAATACTCCTTTTTTTTTTTTAATTTTTCAAGGAAGCTCTTCAGTGTTCCATTTGGGGCTGGGGCCCACCATGGAGTTCCCAGGTGACCTGTGGAGCTGAGTTGGACTCTCCACACACTGAACTGAAGATGGTATTTTAAAATTCAACCAGGCAGTCATTCATTTAACCAACATTTACTGAGTACCTACTACTGTCAGGTGACGCACAAAGGTATCTACTCTGGTGGAGCCCACAGCCTACTAGGGAGATGGCATTAGTCAGATCATTGCACATGTGAAGGGGCCCTTACCACTGGGATAAAGTGCTGTGGAAAAGAAGGCCCATATACAGAGGATGTCAGACTTTGGCTTTTTTTCAAACCACCCAATCTAAATGCCTGATTTTTCAAAAGAAGAAAAAGAGGCCCAGAGAGGGACAGAGACTCCTGGGTACCCAGAAAGGGTACCAGGGTCCAGAGCTGTACTCCCTCCAACTTTGGCTGGGTCATGGCAGAACGACATGGACAATGATAGAATCCTGGCAGCCTTGCCCTTGATCTTGGGGGAATATGTAAAGAAGATCAGGATATGGGGAACTTACTGACCACCATTGATGAAAGCCAAGTGTGTGAGAAAGTTGTCTCCAAAGCTCCTTAAATCTGTCTGTTAATGGAAAAGTGACTCAGTTACTGTTCCCAAAAAATCCAATCCAGCCCAAGGGCGGACATGTTTCACCCTCTTCTTGGCCTCCAACACCCAGGAACAAAATCAACAGATTTCTATGTTGTATGTTTGGTTGGGGCATAGGTGGGAATGGGGACAGGGGAGAGACGGGAGGTCCTCTGAGGCCCAGGAGAAGTATCAGGGGAGTCTGACCTGAAGCAGAGTCATCTCAGTGGGCAGACAGCCACTTGAAGGGCTGTCCTGTACAACAGTCTATGTGGTCTGGGTGGCCTTGGGGAAAGCTCCAGAGGGAGATTTCACCCCACCCGGAAAAGGAACTTGAGTTTCAAACAACGTACGGGGGCTTCCCTGGTGGCGCAGTGGTTGAGAATCTGCCTGCCAATGCAGGGGACACGGGTTCGAGCCCTGGTCTGGGAAGATCCTACATGCCACGGAGCAACTGGGCCCGTGAGCCACAATTGCTGAGCCTGCGCGTTTGGAGCCTGTGCTCCGCCACAAGAGAGGCCGCGATGGTGAGAGGCCCGCGCACCGCGATGAAGAGTGGTCCCCACTTGCCGCAACTAGAGAAAGCCCTCGCATAGAAACGAAGACTCAACACAGTCATAAATAAATAAATAAAAGAACGTGAATTTCTAAAAAAAAAAAAAAAAAAAAAAACAACGTACGGATAAAAATGGGGGGTGGTAATCAGCCAGGCCTGGCAGGGGTGAGGGGCAGCACAAGCAGAAATCAATGACTCTTTGGCAGGGGCTTGAGGGGAAACTTCTGGCCCGGTTGGGAGATTGGATCAGAATCCAGGGCCAAAGGAGGTCTACAGATGTTGTCACACTCAGGATCCTGGCAGGAGGCAGCACACACTGCTAAAGGGGTCAACTGTGACAGCATTCAACGCTCCAGGCAAAAAGACTAGCTGATAACTAGTGATACTACTGTTAGTGACAGTGATTAAAAAAAAAAAATTAGAATGGAACTTCTCCGTGGAAATATTCAAAGCAAGGCATCCACAGAGGACTGGGCAGGGTTGTGGGAATCAGCCGGGGCTGGTGAAGACCTGGGGGCAGTGAGAAGCTCTTGCCATCCCAGCCTAAGGGGCAAGGGGAGGGAACGGGTTAGGGGGGGTGGGCAGGAGGTGCAGCCTTAGGAAAGCAGCCATCGCAAAGCTACAGTAGCGCAGGGCAGAGAGGGTGCAAATACCCCAGCCTCTCTCCCCTCCTGCCCTCCGATAGCGGTGTCCCCACAAACCAAACCCATTCAGAAGTTAGGGGACAAGGGAGCCAAGGTGAGGCTGTGCAGCATGTAGAGGTGAGCCTCCTGGGGCACAGGGCAGGGCAAGGAAGGGCAGGGAGTGGATGGAGGACCAGAGAGGGGGAGGAAATAACAAGATGAGACATGTTTTGATTGGTTGTTCACGTGTCCATCTTTAAAAGAAATGCCTTGGGTGGTAGGGCAATTTCCAGTTGGCCACAGGCCTCAGCACTCCCAACTGCCTTACAGTTCAACTGGCCCAGTTTACATATGTTCCCAGCTGGCCCTTGTAGGCAATTGAGTCTGTGAGCCCCGGGAAGAGGAACTCAGAGGTGCCTTCCAAACTCCCTCTGACTTCACAATTCTCGAGGAGGAAGGAGTTAGATGGAGAAGAGAGGGTCACTTGTTCAACATGTACTGAGCCCCTCCGCTGTGTTGGGACCCAGCTGGGGTTCTGGGAAACCAGTGTTTGTCAAGACAGACTGGTTTTTAACCTCAGGGATCTTACAGTCTGATGGGGGGTAACATGAATTTGTTGAACAAGTATCTGGTAGGCATGGTTGGGTGTTGGGGACATAGCAACAAGTATTAATTCCCCTGCTCTTATGTTCCAGTTAGGGGAGACAGAAAATAGATCAGGAAACCCATGAACGTATAAGCTAGTTTTATAAGTACTGAGAAAAAAACCAAAGCAGGCTAAGTGGTTTGAATATGATGAGACCAATGAGGCTTGTTAAAGTTACCCATTGCTGTGTAAAAGACAATCGCAAGCTCGGTGGTTCACACAACAACCATTTCTATGCTCACGGATTCTGTGGGTCAGGAATTTGGGCCGAGCACAGCGGGGAGGGCTTGCCTCAGCTCCTTGAGGTCTGGGGCCTCGGCTGGGAAGACTCAGATGGCTGTGGGGGGGTGTGAGCAGGTGAGGGCTGGACTCATCTGGAAGCATCTCCATTCATGCTTGTGGTAGGCACAAGAGTGCCTGTCGCCCCCAACCAAAGATGTGCACGTCCTAATGCCTGGAGCCAGTGAGTATGCTACCTTATGTGGTAAAAAGGCTCTGAAGATGTGATTAAATTCAGGATTTTGAAGTGGTTAGAGTATCCTTGGTTACTCAGACAGGGCCAACGGAATAGTGAGAGTCTTTATAAGGGAAAGAGGGAGGCAGGAAAGTCAGAGAAAGACATGTGACAAGGGAAGCGGGGGACATAGTCAGAGAGGTTAGAAGATGCTACTCTGTTAGTTTTGAAGGTGGAAGAAGGGGCCATGAGCCAAGGAATGCAGGCGGCCTCTAGAAGCTGAAGAAAGGCAAGGATTTCCCCCAGAGCCTCCAGAAGGAATGCAGCCCAGCCAGCAGGTTGATTTTAGCCCAGTGAGATCCATTTGAGACTTGACCTCCAGAAGTGTTAAGAGAACAAATTTGCATTATCGTAAGCCACTGAGTTGGCGGTAATTTGAAAACACAGTAGCAATTAGAAGCTAATATAACATGTCTGGTGCCTTGGCTTTAGGTAACTAAAAAGTGGGCTCAGCCAGGACAGCTGACCAGATCACCCCCATATGACCTCGCCATGTGGCTTGGCTTTCCTCACAGCATGGCGGCCTCAGAGCGGTTGGACTTCCCATGGTGGTTCAAAGCTCTAAGAACAAGCGTTCCAGCAAAAAGGCAGAAGCTCCATGGCCTTTCACAGCCTAGCCTCTGTGAAGTCCCACTGTGTCACTTCCACCGTACACTATGGGTCAAAGCAGTCACAAGGCCACCCAGAATCAAAGAGAAGGGACAGAGACCCCACCTCTTGCTAGGAAGAGGGTCAGGAAATTTGCAGCCATGTTTTTAAAATCACCACAAGCCTAGTTTAGATAGGGTGGTCAGGGAAGGCCCCTCTGAGGAGGTGACATTTGAAGAGAGCTTGGATGAGGTGAGGGAGCTAAACAGGGGCAGAGAGTTCCAAGGAGAGGAAACAGAAGCACCAAAGCCCAGAGGTGAGAATGGGGCAGGGAAATAACCGGGCCATTCTGGTCCGTGTGACAAGTGATCCGTAGGGGCTCAAGGGGCTGTGGGAACCCAGCTGAGGGCCCTGGAACCAGTCTGAGAAGGTTCTAGAAGGAAGGGATATGTGAGCCGAGGGCTGATGATTGGGGCTGAGACGGCCCACGTTGGAGGACTTGGCAACCCCTCTTACATGCTCCCCACCCCACCTTGCAGAGGACTGAGGACTGGTCCGGGCTCCTCTCACTCCGGCCCCCCAGGGACCCCCACAGGCACAAGCAGACCTTGGTAAAGGCGTCTGCTTCCTGGGCCTTGAGTCTTCTCTTTCTGTGCCCCCTGTTGCCCATCCCTTTCCTCCCAGACATCCTTCCACAGGATCCACTAGATGAAGTCTTACCTCATTAACCCAGGGCTGGACAAGTGCACTTTCTCATGAAGGTAAACAGAGCCGGTGGGACACAGAGGGAGGCTGTGTGTCACAGGCAGGGAGCCTGCCTCCCAACGGATACCTCCCACGCCTGTCCCCCGCCCACCTTTCAGGGCCCAATCAAAGCTTTCTTCTCTTTGCAGCTGCAGCCAGGGAGGTGGGAGGAGGCCAAGGTCCAGCCAGTGAGAATGGAGCAGAAAACATTTCTCTGGTCTCCGGGGTCAGCACAGGAATTCCAGCCCCAGCACAGGACTTGGCATGTAGAAGATGCTCAATAAATATTCCTTGAATAAAGGAAAGAAAGAAAGACAGAGAGAGAGGGAGAGGGAGAGAAAAGAAAGGGAGGGAGGGAGGGACGGAGGAAGGAAGGAAGGAAGAAAGGAAGGAAGGAAGGAAGGGAGGAAAAGAGAGAAAGGAAGGAAGGGAGGAAAAGAGAAAAAGAAAGGAAGAATTTTTTCTCTGACACACAAGATGGTTAAAAGCACAGGCCATGTTTCTATGGTCTTGGGTTCAAATCTTAGTTCAGCCTTTTACTAATTTACTGCAAGTCATTTTACCTTTCTGGGCCTCAGTTTCCTCATCTATAAGATGGGGATAATCATGCCAACCTTACAGAATTACTGCGATGATTAAACAGGATGGTCTCCAAAAAGTGCTGATAAAGAAGATGACGATGGTGATGAAGAAGATGGTGGGTAACAGGCCTAAGCCCTCAGCACATGCCAGGCACGGCTCTGAGACCCCTCTAAGAATCAGTATGTTTCATCCTCACAACAACTCAAGGAAACATTTTGCAGATGAGGAAACTGAGGCACAGAGAGGTTAAGTGACTTGCCAAATGTCACACAGTTGATAAGTCGTATATCACGAATCCAAACCCAGGCAATGTGCCGAGCCTGTACTTGAGCTGCGTTCCACAGAGGCTGGCATGTAGTAGGTGCTCATTAAGGGGCACGTCCTCTGCCCATTGGGTAACTGTCTTTGCTCTCATTGGGTAGTGAGCACTTAAAGGTGGGGCTGCTGGATCCTGCCTCCTGGTCCCCAGTCCTGGGCTGGGCCCACAGCAGTGTTGCCTGGATGGGTGTGGCACCAACAAGGGTGTCACTCTTGTCATGCCCTTTAAAGGGATAAGAGTGCTCTGAAGTCTGGCTGTCTGGAGTTGAATGTCACCACCATTTACTGGCCCCAAGCCTCAATCTCCCTAACTATCAGCAGGGAGAATCAGAGCACCCATGTCGCATGGTCTTGTGACTGAGACCAGGATGGATGACGCTTAGCAGAATAGCGGGTGAGAGCTCAGTGGACGCTAGCTACTGTTACAATTATTTTTGTTGTTCTTCCATACTCCTGCCAAGTTTCCCAACAGGACCCTGGCTTTGCAAGGACCAGGCCATCCTCCTGGGCAGAGAACAGTTAACCAGGCTCTTTCTGGCAACAGGTAACTTAATTCCCATCTCAGATGCTGAGGCGGAGACCAACGCAGAGGTGAAGCTGGAATGTGAGATCAGCCCGGGGCCGTGTGCTCCCCAGGGAAATGGCCAGAGCTTTCACCCCAACTCTTTCTTCTCCCGCCTTCCAGAGCAGTGGTCATAGATACGGTGAAACAAGATCAGCCTCAAGTGGGACTGGGGTTGGGAGGGAGTTGGGAGCAGGTGGGTTGAGAGGGTGTAACACAAGTCCTCTCAGTGTCCCTCACAGACAACATTGAATCTGCCCTTTGACTTCCCCAGAGGACCAGAGAGGTTAAGGTCCCGGGCCAGTATCACACAGCTTATCTGGCAGCCAGCTGGACTTTCTGAACTAGGAGGTCCCTAAATTCTAAAACTCTGTGATGCCCCCAGCCCAGCCCACGGTCACTTCTTAAGGGACAGAGGGTTGCAGGGTGATGATGGGGGAGTCTTTTACATGTGTCTTAGGGAGCTAGGCCAGAGCCTCCAGTGTGGGGAGGGCGGGGAGCCAGCAGGCGGCGGGATCAGGTACCAGGCCCTGCTCCTTCGCTCCCCAGTGAGCATCAGTTGCTCTGAGGAGGGGAGGAGAAGCAGGACTCCAGGGATGGAAGGCACTGGAAAGCCATTTCTCTAGCGCCGGCCGAGGGCACCCCCGGGCTCAATCTCCTTTTCTCTCTGCCTGGCTTCTGGCGCCAGCCCTCTCTGGCTGCGGTCTCTGTTATTTCTCTATCCCTGTCTCTGCTGGCCTTGCTTTGCATCTCTCTGTCTCTTTCTGTTTCTCACTATATAGCTCCCTGTGTCTCTATATCCTGTTTCCCTCCCTTTCTTTTCTTGTCAGTCTCTCCCCATGTATCTCCCCCTGTTTCTGCCTCTCCTGCATGTCTCTCTCCTGTCCAAGGCCTCTCTCTCTCCCTGTCTGTTTCTCTCTCATTTCTGCCTCTCCTCCTCTCCCTCCTCTTCCTCTCCCTCCTCCCCTTCCTCTACCTGCTCCTCTTCCTCCTTCTCCATTTCCCCTCTGCCCTATCATCCAACTCATCTGGGACAGAGAACGGATCTGGGTAGGAGAGTGACACAGCAGGGCTGGCAGGTAGGCTGGAGGAGGGGAGGGCAGGGCGAGCACACAAGAGGCTACTGCAAAGGTCCGGGCAGGCAAGGGCAAAGTCTAAGCCCCGTGAAAGCCATGGGTGGAGGAGAGGACGGTTCTGAGAATGACTATAAGGGAGGGGGGCCTCGATGATGCTGTGGGGCCTGGGAGAAGGGCCAGTAGCCGGGAGAACTTCCAGGAGGGGAGATGAGGAAGGGAGGGCGGGGAGTGGCGTGGAGGGACAAGAAGGGGCAGATGTTGAGACCTGAGGCCAGCTTGGAGAGAGCATTGAACGCTGACCAAGAGCCTGGACTTCAGCCCGTGGGGCGGTGGCTTTTTATGTGAATCTGATGAAACTCCAGAACTCTCCCCTGACAACTGTATATGCCCGATGTCTGGCACCCAGGTCGAGGCTTCCGGGACACTTTGAAGTTCTTCCATGAGCCACAGACACCCCAGAATATGAAGCTGGTTCCAGGCACTGGGGAGCCACGGAGGGTTTTTGAGCTGAGGAGATGGCAGACACGGAGCTGTAGGAAGGTCACTCTGCAGCAGTGTGGCCTTAACTGTGCAGCAGAGAGGCCTCTGGCAGCCTGGCCCACCAGGCCTAGGGCCTCCCAGCGTGTCCCCTGCTTCCTGGAGACCCTGCAGGCTGCTTGGACCTAACACAGGGGAGTGGGTCCAAGCCCTGAGCCAGGGTGGCTGCAGCCCAGGAAGCTAAGCGTCAGAGGGAAGGGCTGAGGCCCTCTCCTCACTGCTGCCAAGAACCCTTGGTCCTAAGTGCCTGGGCCTGGCCCAGGAAGACTGGGCCCTCACAGCCATTTGGATGATCAGCCCGGGGACCTGAGACAGTAGCCCTGCTCTGCCAGGCTCAGCCTAGTCCGGTCCCTTCCTTCCTAACCGCCCGCCCGCTCACCTGCCTCCTGTCTTGGATGCCCTGGGTTGAGTCTCTACCTCCTCAGACAACGTCCATTTAGGCAGGAGGCAGGCCCAGTGTGGGTGTTGTCCTCACCCTGCCAGCTGGGCCAGCCTGGAGTTTTCAGCAGTGACCTTAGTTTGCTGTTCCAACACCCACTGCACAGATGGGGAGCCTGAGTCCAAGAGAGAGCTGAGATTTGCCCACTTATTCTCCTGCAGGTTGGTAACCCAGGCAGGCCCCCAGGCTTTCAGCCCCAGGGCTCTCCTGCCTGTGCTGAAAGGACAGTCCTCCAGTGCCTGCATATCACCTTAGGGCCCCATCACCTAAAAAGCCCAGGTCCTATCCCAGCTATGCCCTCCACTGAGGCTGCCTGAGCCAGTTGGAGCGGAACTCGTTGCTATTGCCGTAGCTACCATTTATTAAGTGCCTACTATGTGCCAGACACTTGACATCATGACCCACCGTGTAGGTGACAAGTTACCACATTGTGTAGATGAGGAAGCTGAGGCTCAGAGGAGGAAAGTAAGTTGCCCGTGCTTATCCTGCTAGTAACTGACAGAGCCAAGATTAGGACCCAGGTGTGCCCAACTGCAAAGCCCAGGCCTTTCTTCCATGCCACATCCCTTTCTCTTCCTGTCATACAAAAGGGGCATCAATTTGGCTTCCCTAGAAACTTGGGAGACCCAGGAATCTGTCCTTAAAACCAGAGGTCCAGGCGCCCACCTGGCTCCCAGAAGACCAGCCAGGAGTCAGCTTTAGAAGCCAGGGAGGCCCTCAGCTGCTCCCTTTCCTTTAGCAGAAGAACCGCAGGGCAGCAGGAGATGCCCGTGAACCTGGTCTCCAGGGTTCTAGCTCTGCCATTGACTTGCTGTGTGTCATGGCCTCACTGACTCCCCTCTCGGGCTGAGCCTCTGTCTCCCCGTCTCAATCTGGAGGAGCTGGGATCACGGCTCCCAGAGGGCCATGCCAGCCCGAGTGCCTGCAATTCCTTGGCTAGAAGGAGGTACCTTGGTGCCCTCTGGGCAGAAGCTTTGCCAAGCTAAGGGTTTGGCATGCCATCTTTGCCTGCTCTGTTCGAAGGTGACTGTCTTATTCCAACAAGGAGCCACCCCCAGGGTGGCCCACTCCAAGCCCCAGTGACTCACTTACAGAGTGAGGGGCAGGCGGGCGGGAGCTCTCTCTGTGGCTCTTGGCGTCTAGTGGAGCCCACGGTCCCACGAGCCCACGCCGAGCGGGAACTTGTGTCAACCACTGGCTCCTATAAATCGCAGGGCTAGGACAAGGTGGGACTGTCGGCGGCCTTCAGAGAGAAAGCTCAGCCTGTGTGCTCTGGGGAGCTGACCCGGGGGGACCCTGGGCCCTGCTCGGCGGCATTAATGAGCCCTGCATCTGGTGCCATCCTCAACCACTAGCTGATGCTGACACAGCATTTCGGCTGCGCGAGAGAGTGCGTGTGTGTTCCAAGGCTAGCAAAGGCTCAAGTTTTCCGATTCGGAAAAATCCGTTCAAAGAAAGGAAAATTGAGGATGAGGAGCTGAAGATAGCTTGATTCGTGTTTCCTCAGTCTAAGACTCAACTGGTTCACAGCAGACTATCTCCCTGGATGTCTAACAGAGGAAACCCAGGCTCAAAGAAGGCTGGGCCCCAGGGGGGAGGACCATGGCAGGGCCATAATGGACATGTGACCTTTTATCTCCCAGCCCAGAGCTCTGACCATCCTGCCGACCTGCCCACCTCCGCCAGGGGCCAGCTCTACCCTTGGCCCCGGTGGAGTGTGCACCCTGGACTTCTCTGACCCTGATTTGGACTCAACGTCTTCCCCTCTCTGAACCACAGCATTAACAGACGCTTCTACTAGGAGGCTTCCCAGGTGGGGCACCCAGAGCCCTGCCTTCAAAGAATTTATCATCTTCCTAAGGAGACAGAAGGGAATTCAGGAGTAAAACCAGAAAAATAATAATGACCAATGCTTACATGGTACTTACTCTGCACCAGACAGTTCTGTTCTAAGGGTTTTTCATGTGTTAACTCATTTAATCCTCACAACAACCTATAAAGTATTGTCAGTCCCATTTTACAGATAAAGAAACTGAGGCACCCTGAGGTTAAGTAACTTCCCCTTGGTCACACAGCTAGAAATCTGTGTAGCCTGTTTCTTGAGTCCACACCACCAAAGAAGATACCACGTGACAAGTTTTAGCTCCTCCTCGGTGCCAGGCACCATCCTCAGTATTGGGGACACAGTGGTGGAAAGAAGAGACAAGGATCCTGTCCTCAAGGAACTTGCCATTCTTCCTTCATTCACTCATCCATCCATCACCCATCCACCGCCCATCCATCATCCATTCATCATCCATCCATCATCCAAATATCATCCATCCACCATTAATCTATCATCCATCCATCCAATTGTCATCCATCCATCTGTGTCTATTTTTACTCACTACGGTATCCCTCATGCTCGGCACAGTGCCTGGCACATAATCCTCAACCAATATTTGTTGAAGGAATGAAGACAGATTTGGGCCATGCCCAAGAGCTCTGGGTTCGAGTCTTTTACCCTCTCTCAGTCCAGCCCAGTGGGTAGGGAACACTGCCCTACTCACCTCACAGGATTCTTGCGAGGCTCTAATGGTGAGTAGACAAGTGCTTTGCAAACTGTAAAGGGCGGTGAAGACATAGTCAGCATCAGGCTGTTGAGCTGCTGTGCGGGCGCCGAGGCCTGCAGAGCTGGGTCTCTCTCAGGTCTGGCTGGTGAGACCTGTCAGACGCTTCCCCTTGGCCTGCCAAGAGGCCCAGAAAGGAAAGGAAATTGACATTTAACGAGCATCCGCGATGTGCCAGGGCTTCACACACTTTAACCCTCTCTTCTCTTTTCTTGTACAGATCAAAGAAATGGAAGCCCAGAGAGGTCTGTCATTTGCGTAAGGTCACACAGCCAATGAGGAGCAGAGTCCAGGTTTGAGCCTGAGGCTGTGGGCCCCAAAACTTGTGCTTGTGACGGTAGCGCACACCACCTCCCTTTAAAGGGATGCTGCTGCCTCCCTGCATTCCAAATATCCTTAAGTTCCCCACTGTTCAAGGTCACAGAGCCAGCTCCTGGCAGGGTCTTTAAAAAAATGTTTCCATTCAGTTTTTGCATTGATGATTATTTCCTTTCTGCTTTATAGGAATTTCCCCCCTTTTATTTGTAAAGAAAAGCCAGTGTTAATGTTCTCCCACACATAGGTTAACCCTTGTCTGACAGAGGTGGATTCTGGGCAGGCATTTCGGAGAGGGGATGGAAGGTCAGCCGCTTGCCAGGGCTTCCTGCAGGGCCTTTTCTCAGACCCTCGCGATAGTTCACACTCAGGTGTGGCTGTGCTGCCTAACGTCACCCGTGGCAGAAGCCCCTGACTCCCAATTTACCAGCTTCCTATGACCCTCAGCGTGGGGCAGCCTTCTAGGACCCAAGCAGAAACCATGCCCTGAAACCTAGAGGCCAGGGAACAGTCTTCCTGGAGACTCTACTCTTGTACCGCAGGCTGGGACAGAAAAAGAAACACTCACAGCCACTGTCCTGGGCCACCCACCGAGGGCCTGGCACAGCAGTGGGCACCTCACCAACATCCTCTCTTTGTGTCTTCTCAGCAGGAGGGGTTGGTCTCAATAACCCCATTTTACAATGGAAAGGGAAGCTGAGGCTCAGAGAGGCAAAGTCACCTGCCCAAGGCCGCACAGCTGGCCAGGGGCAAATTGGGCGTAAGACAGGACCCTTGTTTATAAGTTGCTTTAAGTCAGGGGGCTAAAAATAAAACACTGTGCACTTGAAATGACAAGGTACCTCCTCTGGGCCAGCCACCGTCCGCAGTCCTGGGGACCTGGTGCAACAAGGAACTGGTGGAAGCAAGCCCCGGTTCTGCTAAAGACTTGCCGAGTGACCTTGAGTGGGTCACTCTCCTTCTCTGAGCCCAGAATTTGCCCTGTGTGAGCTGAGTGGATTGAGGGTCTGAGTCTTTTATGCTCTTTCTCATATGTTGTTTGGGTAACAATTTGTAAGGTAGAATTTAGGGGGCAGGGGAAAATGGCTGTGCTTTGTGGAGTAGTGCTGCAGTATGGCTGAAAGTTACTGAAAAGCTCTCTTCCTGCCACTCAGAGACCCCATTACCAACAACCCAAGGGGCAAAATTCCCAGAGGAGTTAAGGTAGCTGGGATTAAAACACTCCATTCCTGACCCGCATCACCATGTGGGGGGCCCAACAGAAGAACTGCAAGCCCCGGGCCAGATACCAATGGGAAGCAGGGACAGCACCAGGCCTTCCACGCCAGTGGACGGTGGATGGTGGACGGTGGGTGGGATGCTCTCTGAGCTCCGACACCAGTGGCTCCTCCCCCGCCCTTCTCCTGGGCAGCCCCTCACCCCAAGACACAGCGCCCCGGTGCCCCCAGCCCCTCAGCGGAGGCTCCCCCTGTCGTTGGCTCCAGTTCCAGCAGGCTGGCCATTTAAGGCTCCACCTCACCCCTTTAAATTCTATTTTTTCAAACCACATTCTTGAACTTGGCAGATAACGTGGCAGCCCGACAAGAGCCCTATTTACTCGGAGAGCCGTGAATGGGCCCTTTATAACAAGCTTCATTAATATTTCTACCTATTGGCCAGCTCTCCGTTTCCTCCCCCTATACAAACAGATTCTCCACACAGAAAGACTTTTCAAATGCTCTTGTTGACTTTCCCCAAATAGGGAGGGTAGCCGGGCTGGCCAGGGTGTGTGAGTGTGTGTGAGTATGTGTGCAGGAGAGGGGGCGTCTGTGGGCGTGCGCCCGCCAGCCTGGTGCAGGAAGGAAAGAGGCCCACTATTCATGGGCAGGGGCGGGCAGCCCGGGTGAGTCCAGGTATGCTGCAGCTCACAAAGACACACTGAGCCCAGCCTGCACCGTGAATTCCAGAGCCCTGGCCGGGGGAGCCGGACGCTCCCTCCTCAGCCCCTGCTGCCGGGCCGGGTGACCCTAGGCAAGTCCCTTACTCACTCTGGGCCTCACTGTTCTCATTTGTCAGTTGGGTCTACACCCTGTCACTCAAAGTGTGGTCCATGCAGCAGCAGCAGCGTCGCTTGAGAGATGCAGATTCTCTGGCCAGATGCGCTGGAGCAGAATCTGCATCTTAAGATCCCCGGGGGATATGCGTGCACAATGAGCTTTCAGAAGCATCAGATCTACGGCACGTGCCCCTCTGCCACCACCAGCGCTGTTCTATGGCTCACAGGCCATCACAGACCTTAAACATCATTGAGCCACCAAGGCTATTTTGTTCGCTACTTGGCGACCACAGGCCTGGCCCGTGGTGAGGGCTCAGGAAATAAATGAACAAACAGAAAAGTGCATTGTCAAAGTCCAAAGCCTTGTGCTAGTGACAGAAATTCTTCCTCTTCAGCATTTGAGAACTTGTGAAGAACAGCCTGCTCTGTCATTCGGAAGGTCACACAGCATTGAAAGGGATCATCAAATATTGCAACGGATGGGGTGAGCTTGCTGTCTTTTGGAGATATGCAAGCAGAGGCTGGAGGGCCTGTGAGGGCACAGAGCCCCACGTGTAAAGGACGTGCCTCTGGGGCTGAGGAAGAACCACTGCAGAGAATGTGGCGTGATCACTGCGCTTGCTTACGGGGGCATGGTGGCAACTTGGAGAGAGGCAGAGCCACGTCTTCAACTGATGATGCCCTCAGTGAGGACGTGGGCAAATGCCTTCACTTCCTTTCCATTTGTTCACATGATGAATGTTTTTCCAAACTGTCTGGCTGTCTGCTGGACCTTGGGGACATGATGGTTAATAAAACAGACTTTGTCCTTGTTCTCATGGGGGAGAGAGACCATCAACAAGTAGATTAAAAATTAAATTCAAATGCTGAGGAGGAAGCAGAGGAGGGTGAGAGACAAGCTGGGGGGGGAGTGGGGGGGGGGTGGTTGGAGGGAACTTATTAGCCAGGGGAGTCAGGGAAGACATCACTGAAAGCTGAGCTTTTAAATTTAAACCTGAAGACAGAGGAGCCAACCATGTGAGGAGCTGAAGAAAGGGTGCTCTCAGCAGAGGGAACAGCACGTGCTAAGGTCCTGAGGCAGGCAGTGTTTAGTGCTTTGCAAAGGGTCAGGGTGGCAATAGCATTCCACACGCAAGGGGGAGAGGGATCTGTGATGGGTGGCAATTTCCCAGACCTGCTGGGAGGAAGGATGGCACAGAGTAGGTGCTCAGAGCATAACGTGTTGGCTTTTAATCCATCTTCAGGCCTCTGTGACTGCTTCAGGCCCCTATCAGGACGGCTGCCTGCTCTTTCCATCTCTCAGGAGCAGCCCAGGAAGTACCCAGCCTGGGCCACGGCCCAGGACGGGGTCAGCTGACCTGGAGGGGGTTGAATGAGCTGCCTGTGTGTGTCTTGGCTACCTACATCTTACCTTTTGGGGGAGGGGTGGCCTGCCCAGCTTTGGCTAGCCTAGATGGCTTGGACAGAAATCCCTGACCCCCTGCCTAGGTCTCAGCAGCCAAAGGCCAGACCCTCTCAGGAACACAGAAGCCTCTGGCCAGCCCACACCCCACTCCCTGGCCAGCCCTTAAGTACCAGGCTGGAAATAACCAGTTCTCTCCGCCCCTAGGGGCCATGGGCTCACCCACCACAGGGGCTGGAGTGGCTGGACAGAGTGAGGCAGGACGGCTGTCCTGAGAGAGGCCTCTTGGATTCTCCCAGCTGGGAGGCCCTACACTCAGGCTCTGGGGGGATGGGGTGGGGAATTCAAATCCTGGATTTGCCACTGACCCCCCAGGAGTGCTTCAAAAGCTGCCTTAGCAATCTGAGCCTCAGCTTTCTTATCCATGAAATGGAGTTGATCACTCTCTCTGAGGGTCACTGTGAGAAATAATATGATAGATGTGTGAGTTTTGTAAACTGGGAAGTGTAATGCATATCGAAGAGTTCATGGCTGGGAGGAATAGTTCACGTCATATTCGAGGTCATGAAAAGACAGTTCTGGCGTACAGTCCCAACTCTAACCTCTGGATAGATCACAGCACTTCTGAGAGTCTCAGTTTCCCCAGCTGTAACATCTGGACCCTTGTCCTGACCTCAGTGTTGTTACGAGAATCCAATTAGTTCGAACGATGTAGGCATTGAGCACCTACTATGTACCTTGTTCACAGCATTCTAGATGTCTTGCAGAGGGGAAGGGCCCCTTTCCTTCTTCAACTTCAGGGAATCCTTTCCTGAGGCTTCAAGATAATCCAAGATGTACTCAGGAAACCATCAAAGGATGGGGAGAAGAAGACTTCTAGGTCTCAAACTTGGCCCCCAGAGTCAAGTTGCTGGTCAAGAACCTGTCTCATTTTCTTACTGTCCCTGTGACTTTGGCCAAGTTACTTAGCTTCTGCAAGCCTCAGTTTCCCCATCCATAAAGTAGGGAGACTATTAATACCACAGCGGGCTGTTGCTGTGATTAAATTACATCAATTGATAGCTGAGCTCAGTTCTTGACCCATTGTGTTTGATTCATCACGTTTGCTGCTATTAGAAGTAGCAGTAAATAGAAGTTGGTTGTTGTAGTAGTAACAGTCGTAAAATAGTAGTAGTATAAATACTAGTAGTAGCAGTAGAGGTGATGATATAAGTAATAATAGTAATAGTAGTCACAGTACTGGTAGTAGCAATAGTATTAAGAAGTACCAGTAGTACTAATAGTAGCAGTAGCAGAAGTACTGGTACTGCAAGGACTGGTGGTGGTAGTAGTAGTAGAAGTGCTGGTTGTACTAATAAGCAGTGATAGCAATAGTAGTAGAAGTAGTAGTGGACGTACTAGTATGATGCTAGTAATAGTAGTGCCAAAAGAGAGAGTTAAGACTGAGAGAATTCAGCCCCTTTTAATTCTGGGGAGATGGGACAGGGTCTAGTTTATGGAAATTGGAAAGGAGAAGGGTCCAGAGAGATGAGGTTGACAAGAAATGAAGGGGTGCAGGGCCCCAGAAATTGGTGCTCATCAAATCCTCTTAGGCTTGGTGAGAGAATATGATTCTGTTTCAGGGACAGTGTCTTGGGGTCGGGGGCCGGGCTGTCTCCCCCTCCAGCTCCCCCAGGGAGGCAGGGACAGTGTTTGCTCCCAGAAATCCCAGAGCCCTGGAGGAAGCAGGGTCTTGGGTGCCTCTGGTCCACTGTCCTCTACACACACTGAGGCTGTGTGTGTGTGTGTGTGTGTGTGTGTGTGTGTGCGCGCGCGCGCGCGTCTCTCCCTTGGGTCACAAGAGTAGGGAATGATGACTTTGTGGCCTCGGGAGACGTGCTTCCTGCTGCTTCAGTGGGCCAGCTTTGAGGGTTTGGCGGCTAGGCTTATGTGGAAGCTGCAGCTTCGTGTTCCAGCTCCTCAGCTGCCAGAGGGGCGAGTCAGCAGCGGGGCCTGGCACCCACCCAGGCAGGAACTCAGCGGCCTCATGCTGATAAGGTGGGTGGGGCTTCCTGAGAAGAGCTTGAATAATTTCAAGGAGGGGCACTAGGGCATCATCCCCAGGCTCTGCTCATCTGGAAGAGTGAGTGAAGATGCGTTTCTAGCCAGAACCATTACACGGGCTTCCACGGAAACTTCTATCTTCTGGCAGTTTGAGTATGATCCCACCAAACTCCCTGGCCTTTGATCCCACTAAGCAACAGTTTGCTCTTCAACTTGTCCCACTGCTGGGCCTTTGCTCGTGCTGTTCCCTTTGCCTGAAATGTTCTTCTCCTCCTTTCTGCCTATCTCAATTTCTACCCATTTTTAAAGCCTGTCTGAATGCTACCTCCTCCAGGAAATCTTTCCAGATTCCCCAGCCCTTGCTCTCTGGTCAGGATCCACTTTCCTCGCCGGTGTTCCCATGGCATTCGGTTCCAGCTGCTATGAGTAGTTCAGTTTAAGAGACATGCCCGGATTCACCAACCAGTCCCTGCCCTCAGAGAACTTAGAGTTCTCCCAGGCAGACAGATGTTGCTGCCCCATCACTACCCCCACTAGATGGGTTCAGGTCCTGGGGCTGGTAGTTGTGGGAGGGTGTGGGTCCTTAGAGGAGGGCTCCCATGACAATCCAGGAGGACTTCCTGGGAGAGGATGCAGCTTCTCTATGCTCAACCAAACAACACCAATGACACAGTGGATCGTTAGCACATAGTTTGTGACCTGGCACACAGTGGGTGCTTTGAATGTGCTTAACTCACATTCAAATTGAATGTGCAGCTTCGCCTCACACATTGGACAGCTTTCTGTCACCTGTGTAGAGGAAATCTAGCAAGGAAGAAAAATCTGGAAAACTGTTAATGGATCCCATGGTCCCTGCAGGCAGGGCCTGTGGACAGTTCTGCTCTTTTCCATGAGTTCAGTGGATTCTAAGCTAGAAGAGAGGGAATCTCGGGCAGCAATGAGATGGCTTATCCAGAAGTCTGGTCCCAAGAGAAGGGCAGATGTTCTAGATAAAACAGACACAAGGTCTCAAAATGCCCATCAGGATCTGAGAAATCACTCTACCAGAACATAGCCCAACACACACACTGAGTGGGATGACTTGGTCATCAAGAACAATTGAAAGCCGAAGTTGTCAATCCTGGCTGTGCATTAAAACCATCTGGAGTGCTTTGGAAACACTGATGCCTGGTCCCCACCCCCAAACCAATTAATCAGAATCTCTGTGGGTGCGGCCTGGAGTCCCCAGGTGATTTTGATGCCAGGGGAGGAGCTCCACTGCCTTAAAGTATCACTCAACATTCCCCAGGGAAGAAGGCAGGGGGGTGTGAAAGCCAATACGGGAGCATGTTGCAAGAGAGATGGTAAAACTAAGACGAATTGTGTACGTAAAAGGTCAACTTCAGTTATCCAAGTTCAGCTTTGCAGAACAGCTCACAGGAAGAGGCTGCAGAGAGTCGAGGACAGAGCACAAGTTCTGGCGACTGACAGATCCCCACTATACCACTTAGTGGGTGTAGATCCCCACTACACCACTTGGGCAAGTTACTGAACATCTCAGAGCCTCAGTTTCCTTATCTGTAAAATGGGCACAATTATAGTGTCAATCCAGAGGATTGCTTTGAAAACTAATTAAAGTAGAAAAAATAGCCAGTGTTGAATAAATATTAACTCCCGGGCCTCTGACCCAGAAGGTTCCAGACACATGAGGAATCATTGTGCAAGAGATGGTCCTTAACGCCCCTTAACTTTCTTACATATTAACATTATTGCTTTTAAGAGAAGATATCCAGCTCACAGGTAAGTTATTCTTGGGTGAGCAGTGGGTGGACTGAGGCCGGGGAAAGCTGTTTCTGTTTCTAGGGAGAAGAGCTGAGATCCTGGAAACAACAGGAGTTTCAACAACCCTGGGTCCTTTGATTTCACAACGACCCTTCAGGCAGTATCATTTCCTCTTGCTGGACCTTCATGCCTTCATCAGACTGACAGACAGACAGTGAGTGTGCCTCTGTGCCAGGCTCTGTGCTGGGCATGGGGATGGGATCCCTACCCTCACCAAGCTCCTTGTCTAGCAGAAAGCCTGGCATGGCTGCCGGTACCCACTATACACAGCAGAGAAGCCGTGTGAGGCTTCGGAGGAGAGGAGCCAGGCATTTAAGGGGAAGTGGTGGCCTGGGTGTGCCAAGGGGTTACTCCCTCCATCTTGTCCTAAAATCATTACCCTTGATCATGAACGCAACTGTTGCTCTAGCCCGTGCTGGACCCCTTCAGTTTTTCCATCTGCAAAATGGGGTGGGGGCCAGAGAGACATTCATTCAGTGATCCCTTAAGGTCCCTGTTTTGGAGAATTTTGTGAAATGAGTCCTGTGGCCCACATTGATGTTTTAATTAAAGATTACAGCAAGCTCTGTTTGGAAAATTTCACAACAGTCCTTGGACCCATCTGGCTTTTCCTCCACGGGGGATACAAGTGGAGCAATGACAGATGGGTGTCGTGTGATAAAGGGAGACCATCCTCCTCGCTGATCTTCTTTATCATCTTTCTTCCACCTCAATCCAATGCAAGTCTGTCTGGCAGGGTAAGCCCCAGGCTGGGCTCAACCTCTTCCCACAGGGCCTCAGTCTCTGTACCTCACAAATGGGGACGAGCCCTCCTGTGTAATGCGTCGGGAGGAGCAGAGGGCACTGACACCCGGGCTTACCAGGGCCCCCTAGAGCCTGTCCTCCACCCTCTGGGAGCTCTAAATTTGTAGCACGTGGTTGGGTCCAAGAGGCTAGCTTGGGGAGAGTGTCATTCAGCTTCTGGGCACATTTGAGAGCAGCTTTGCGGCAGGAGCTGATGATCTCTATGATAAATGTGTCTCTAAATGAGTCCTTACATCATGAAGCTGAGAGTTTGTGGTTAGCCTTGAGGGGAAGGGAGGGAGGAGAGATGGAGGTCAGGGAGGGATGTAGGGATGCATCCAGCAGCCCTCTCGCCAGCCTCCCTTCCTCCTTCCCGGCTCCTTCCCTTCTTCCGACCAACATTTGTTGAATTCCTACTGCATGCAGGGCCCTGGCTCAGAGACCCCAGGGATGAAGCCCACAGAGTCCCTGCTGCTGGACAGAGAGGAAGCGCAATGCAGGGTGATCAGCACTGTAACGGAGGGAAACCAGGAGGTTGTGAGGACACAGATGTGGTTCCAGCCTGACCTCGTGGGTCGGGGGGTGTGAGGAAAGGCATTCTATGGATGGGAAGGCTTGCAGGACAAATCCACCAGGTAGAAGTGAGCGCTCCTGGCAGAGGGAACAGCAGGGGCAAAGGTTTAAAGGAATCAAAGGAAAGCCTAGGAAAGCTTTGGGCTGGAGCACAGGATGCAGGGGTTGGGGGCTGTGGGGAGTGGAGACGGACAGCCAGAGGGGGCAGCTGGAGATAGAGCCCAAATGGCCTTGAGTCTGAATGGCCTTCAGTCCCAGCCAGGGGACCTCAGACTTCATTCTGAGGCCCCAGGGATCAGGGTAGGGTTTTCTCAGTTGGGGGGGGGGGATGGCTGGGGCTGAAGGGAGGAGAGTGGACTGAAGGGGCTAGGACCAGCAGCAGGGCGTGTGTGGGAGGGTCCCCTGGTTGCTCAACGTGGCTTTTGTTCATTCCCTCGAGAAGCACTTCTTGAGGGCCTGCTCGTCTCTGTCCACAGCACACGGCCGGCCAGCCCCTCCACAGTGCACAAGCTCAGGAGAAAATGTATAGAAAGGGCGTTGACAAAGCCTCCTTTGTGAGGAACCCTGGGGCCGTGTTGGCACGATGCTCTGCTGCCCTCTAGCGAGGCCTGGCGATGCACCCCTGCAGGGTCCAGCCAGCTTCTAAGATGTGCTGAGCTTCTGTACATGCCTTCTCTCTATCCCTCCCTCAGCTACAGGAGTCCCACGGCTCCCTAGGAAGAGGGGCGGTCTGGAAGTGGAGGACAAGCTCAAAACAGGGTGAAGAGGGGAGGTGGACACAGAGGGACTCAGTCCCAGCTGTGGGAACAGGCAGCATCAGGGTCAATGAGGGGCTTGGGGCCCAGGTACTGCATCTTGAATTTTCTCAAGTGAATAAACACAGACTACATGCAATGGTAACAGTGATGATGATGGTGGAGATGGTGGTTGCAGTGACTAATGATCATGGGCACTGCTGGTTATTGGCAGTGCTGATTATGGGCATTGCTGGTAGGTATTGGTGATGGGGTAATGGTGATGGTGGCAGTAATGATGACAAAGATAGAGGTAGAAATCGTCGTAGTGGTGATGGAGGTGGTGGCTAAAATGACTATAAAGCTACAAAGAATGTTCTTGTATATGTCTTTAGGTGGGAGTATGCACTCATTTCTATTGGGCACAGACCTAGGAGTAGAATTGCCGGTCATAGAACAGGTATATGTTTAGCTTTAGTAGATGTTGCCAAACAGTTTTCCAAAAAACGGTTGTATTTACGCTTTTACTTGCAATGTGTAAGTTCCTGGTGCTCCATATCCCCACAAACACTTAGCGTTGTCTGTTTTGTTCACTAGTGTATCTCAAATGCCTGGAAGCCTGGCACATAGAGGAGGCTTAATAAAAATTTGCTACATGAGTGCTCAATATAAGGGTAGCAGATGTTCACATTCACCATTAGAGACCAGAACCAGAACTTTGCTCCTGCTTGTAGACATCCAGTGATGGCCACATTTGGATCCAGGTTGGGAGCCTGGTGTAAAAGTCCCGACCAAACCGCTCGTCACACCCAAGAGTGCACATGTCCCTTGTCTCTGCACTTTTCTCAAAATCCCTTCAGTGTGGCTCCCCTCACTCCAGTTTGAGGAGGAACAGCAATCTGATCAAACCAATGCACACTAAGATGTGAGTCACTCATAGTCCTTAACCCTTTTAAGGGCATTTAAAGGAGCAACTTGTTCACTTACTGGGTTTATGACTGAAAAAGCAACCTGCCACAGCAGACAGCAAAGAACTTAGAGTTCCTGGTTTTGGATTTAAACTCTCTCAGTTTGGCCATTTACAGCTATTTTTCCCTTAGACAACTTCCCCTGCCTATCTCTATCTTCCTGTTTTGTTTTGTTTTTTTTTTCATTTGAAAAACAGGAATGGTAATTCTTATCCTATCCACCTCAAGGATTCAAAAAATAGAATAGATTAAGGAACTTCAGCGTTGAAAAGAATCTTGGAGATCATCTAGGGATTTTTATTTTTGCTTTTAAATAATTCTTTACAATATATGAATCACTTTCAATTATAGTTTCATTGAAATCACAGAACTATATAAAATAAGGGCAGGATCATTAATCTCTTTTCATAGGAAGGAAACAGGCTAAAAGGGGAAATGACTTGCCCAGGGCTCTGTGATTTGTTAGTGGCAGAGCTGGAGGCAGTGGCTCTTTGCTCTACCTAATTCTCCCTGCAGATCTAGCTAGAAGGCCCTATAAAACCAAAAGGTCAACTGGGCTCTTGCTTGCATGCCTCCAGTGCATGGGGAACTCACTGCCACCCAAGATAAATCATTTGTTACTTGGGTGGCTCTGATAGTTGGCTGTCATTTGTGGTGGTATAGAGCGCGTTTCATCGAGAGGGGGTGATTATTAGAGCTTTCATTCTAATGTTTGTTTGAAGGAAGAGGAATTTACAGAAATATTCAGAGAACATGCAGAGATAGCCAGAATGGCAATAATTATAACAATCAGTACCTACTGATGTTGTCACTTCCCTGTTGGTAACCCTTCATTGGCTTCCTGATTCTCTGAGGAATGAGTCCAGATTCTTTGATGTGCCTTTCGTGAGCTGAGTCCAGCCTCAAACCAGCTCTCGATGCCACACACATCTCCCCACCCCCTCCTGGCCTTCCTGCAGGATGGTCCCTCTGCCTGGAACACCCTCACCCACCACTCTCACCTCCCTCCTCCTACAGGCCTCTGAATCCCACCCCCTCCTCCAAACCCCTGCACATTAGATTGCACTTACCTGTCTCCCCAGCACGACTATGAGCTTGGAAGGGGCAGGATCTGCATGTGATTCCTCCAGCCGGTGCCCTGCATGAAGAATGGCACTGAATGGGTGATTGCCCCGCCCCAGCATATTCACAGACATCTCTGCTGCTCTCCTCAGCCAAGCCAGGAGAGAGTTAAACAACCTCCCTGGCCTTGGATCAGCTCTGGCATTGGAGAGGCAGGTGGCCCAAAGTTTAACCAGATGTTTCAGAGCCTGTTGTCAGCTCAGCTCAAGGAATTCAATCCAGCCACATCTTCCTGGAACTGAGACCTGGGCCCCTCCCACCCCTCTAGACCCCTTTCCCCTGCCGGGGCTCTGAGCTGGAGGAAGCTGGAACTGCTGGGGAGGGGTAAGGTGGGGAGGAAGATTACAAAACTGGAGGAGTACGTGGAGGAAGTAGGAAGAGCCTGATGCATGCTCTGCCCAGACTTGCTGTGCGGCCTTGGCTGAGTCCTTCCCATCCCAGCCTCAGTTTCCCCATCTGTGCACAGAGGAGGCTGGTCTGGGTGGTCCCTCCTGATGGGACTGGCCAAGAGCAAGTGATCCTCAGACTCCAGAGTCCCCTAGCTACAGACTCCAGAGTCCCCTAGCTACAGATTCTCTCCACCCCAGAGGTGGCGGTGGGTAAATCTTTAACTAGCTAGCCCTGGGCAGGCCCAGCCTTTCCGGATGGATGGCTGCCTGGGAAGCGGGGGATGAGGGTGGAGGACGTAAGGTGTGTATAGCCAGTCCCAGTGTGGTGAAGGGGGAGGGTACTGGGGAGGGAAAAGAACGAGACTCGGGCGGAGCTAACCCGTGTGCAAAGCAGAACATGGAGGAACGCGGATCCCCCGACGGGTAAGTACAGATTCAGGGAGGTTCAAGGAGCCGCTGGCGCAGGGATGGTTAACTCGCGTTGCTGCCACAGGGACCCCGCGCGGAACCTGGAGCAGGGGCCAGAGGGGCCAGAAACGCCCATCCAGGTGGTGCTCAGGTGGGTATAGGTTGGCTAGGAGGGGTCCAAGCGAGCAAGGCACTGATGGAGATTTCAGGATGGACCATCCGCCCCCTCCCCGCCTCTTCGGACCACAGGGTGCGTCCCATGAGCGCGGCGGAGCTGCGTCGAGGGGAGCAGAGCGTGCTGCACTGCTCAGGGACCCGGACTCTGCAGGTGAGGACTCCCCAAAAAACACCTACCTGGAAGACGCCAGGTCCCTCCAGGCCAATTTCCCCCAGGCCCCGCCCTCCCCCAGGTAAGCCCCGCCCTCCCCGGAGTGCCCCGCCCCCTTCTCCACGGCCCCCTCTCCCAGGTGAGCCCCCCGGGCGGGGGCCCCGACGTGGCGTTCCGCTTCGGCGCAGTGCTGGACGGGGCGCGCACGCAAGAGGACGTGTTCCGGGCCTGCGGCGTGCGGCGCCTGGGCGACCTGGCGCTGCGCGGGTGAGTGAGGCCCGGTGACGCCCCGCCCCTCCCCGCACGGCCCCGCCCCTCGGCCCCCCCCCCCCGCCCCAGGGTATAACCACACCCCTGCGGCCCGCAGCTTCTCCTGCACCGTCTTCACCTTCGGCCAGACCGGCTCCGGGAAGACCTACACCCTGACCGGACCTCCTCCCCAGGTGGGCCGATCGCATTCGGAGCCCCCGGGGGTCAGGGGTCGGTGGGCGAGAAGCCCTGGGGAGCCGCAGGCAGCGCAGACTCCCAGAGGGAAGGGACGTGGACGATGAAGCCCAGCCCCGTTTATTTGCAGACAAGGAAACTGAGGATCAGGGAGGTGAAGGGACTTGGCCAGTCTAGAGCATCTGGGTTCAGATTGTGTCCCCTTTACTTACTAGCTCTCAGTTTCTTCATCTGTAAAATGGAAGTGATAGTACTGACTGAGAATTAAATGTGATGTTGTATGGGAATTTGGCACAGTGCTCTACAAAGGGTAATTGTAACTGCGGCGGTGGTGGTAAGCCAGCCCCAGGCTCAGCTGTTTCTTCCCCCAGGGGGAGGGCGTGCCCGTACCCCCCAGCCTGGCCGGCATCATGCAGAGGACCTTCGCCTGGCTGTTCGACCGCGTGCAGCACCTCGGTGCCCCTGTCACTCTCCATGCCTCCTATCTGGAGATCTACAATGAGCAGGTGGGGGACTGAGAAGGCTAGAAAGACAGCCCACAAGGAAAAGGAGGCATTTCTTTCCAAGGAGGCTGGGTCAAGGGGCAGAACAGATGGGGGACTGTCGACCATAAGGTCTCGGGGTGGATGAAGCAAGAACTCAGAGAGACCCCTCCCTCACCCTCCACCCTCCTCTCTCAGGTTCGAGACTTGCTGAGCCTAGGGGCTCCCCGGCCCCTCCCTGTTCGCTGGAACAAGACCCGGGGCTTCTATGTGGAGCAGCTGCGGGTGGTGGAGTTTGGGAGTCTGGGGGCCCTGATGGAACTTCTGCAGATGGGTGCGTGCTATTTCAGGGGAGCTTTGGGGTACGAGAGATGCCCATTTTTCACCTGTTCACTGAGTGCCCTCGGGGCCCCAGGCTGGAGCTGTGGGTTCAGAGATGACCCTTGTGGGAGAAAAGAGCCAGCAAACCAACAATTCAGATACAGCCCAAGAATGTCCCCCAGCCCTACCCGCCAGGCCTGCTGATTTTGCCTTCCAGGCTCTTCCCACCCTCCTCTCCAGCCCTGGGCTTCTGCCTCAGTCAGGCCTCAGTTTTACCCCCTGGAAGGGTCTCCTCCTTTCAGTCCATGCTTCTCCATGTAGCAAACCACATCCCTCTTCCCTTCCAGACCTTTCCAGTGCCCTGAGAGTAAAGGCCATACCTCCTAGCCTAGCCTAAAGGCCCTTCCGTTCCACTCTCATTCATCCATTCATCACATTTTCATTGGGCACCTACTGTGGCTGGCATCAGGGACACTGAGACTCTGGGCTTGGGCCGAGCATTGTGCCATGCCTCCCAGTTGATCTCTTTGTCTGAGTTTCTCTCCGTCCACACAGCAGTGGGAGAGATGTTGATAAAATGTGAATCAGACTGACGTTCTTCCAGTCAGTTCTCTCCAGCCCCCTTTCACCTATCTGTGTTAGAACCTGACCCAGCACCCATCATTCCACTCTCCTGCCTCTGTGCCTTTGCACTGGTTGGGCCCTCTACCAGGATGCCTTTGCTCCTTTTTCTTTGTTGGTGACCACTTGCTCTTCCTACCACGTCCAGCTCCATATGTTTTTCCCCTCTAGGTCTTAGCCGTCGAAGGAGCTCAGCTCACACGATGAACCAGGCCTCCAGCCGAAGCCATGCCCTGCTCACACTATACATCAGCCACCAAACTGTGAGTGCCCCAGCTTGGGGAAGGAGCTGGCCCAGGGCCACCCAGCAAGGGTCTGCCTCTGGATGTATAAAACAACTTGGGCGTACGCAGGAGGTAATGGTGAAAACCCTTGCCCTTTGATGGGGACAGCCCCTCCCACGTCCCCATCAAGCCCTGCTCCCCCAACCCCAGCAGATGCCTCCTGTGGATCCCAGGGAACCCCCTGCCGGGGGGAAGCTGTGCTTTGTAGACCTGGCTGGCAGTGAGAAGGTGGCGGCCACAGGATCCCGTGGGGAGCTGATGCTTGAGGCCAACAGCATCAACCGCAGCCTGCTGGCCCTGGGTGAGATCTGGGGCCAGCTGGACTGACTTCCTGAATCCCTCCTCTGTGCCTTACCCATAGCTGTCCACAGTGGGGGAAACCAGAGGAGTTGTAGGGCATGGAGGAGAGTTAAAGAGCTGTGATCCAGAAGCCACAGGCCTCCCTCCGGCCTCGGCTTGCTGTTGTCTCATGCTTTCCCTCTCAGAACTTTGTTTATGGATCTATAAATCCTGAGGATACAGTTACATTCTAACTGGGGAGGTAGAAACACTCAAGTGCAGAGTGTGAGCCCTCAGACATTCAACCCGTCCCTTGTTGCATTTGGGAAGACTGAGGCCCAGTGAGGGGAAGGGCACTAGCCTGTCTTCCCACCTCCCCACCCCCCAGGTCACTGGGCCTTGAGGTCCTTAACAGCTGGGGCCTTGGTCTTCCTCTGTGCATGCACGGGGAGATGCATAGGGAACGCCTCTTCATTCGATTTATTTGTCAGACATTTCCTGAGCCCCTGCCAAGTGCCAGGCCCTTCGGTGGGCCCTGGGGATCAGGGATGGAGCCCAGTCTGGTGGCAGAGGCCAATCTGAATGGGTAATGAGATCACGTGGAAAGAGATATCTTAGAGACCTACAAGCCTGGGTGGAGATCCTGGCTCTGCAGAGTACCAGCTGGGTGGCCTTGGACATGAAGGGTAACCTTGCCTTCCCTACCCAGGTCACTGCATCTCCCTGCTGCTGGACCCACAGCGGAAGCAGAGCCACATCCCCTTCCGGGACAGCAAGCTCACCAAGCTGCTGGCAGACTCGCTGGGGGGGCGTGGGGTGACCCTCATGGTACCTAAGGGGGACTGGCAGGGAGGGCGGGGTCCTGAGGGAGGGCTCCCAGAGAGGAACACTCAGGGGCAGTCCTCCCCAGGTGGCCTGCGTGTCCCCCTCAGCCCAGTGCCTTCCCGAGACCCTCAGCACCCTGCGATATGCCAGCCGAGCTCAGCGGATCACCACTCGGCCCCAGGCCCCCAAGGTGAGTGGAGAGAGACGCAGGCAGAGGGACGGGCAGGGCAGAGGGTGGGGGAATCAGGCAATAGCTGAAGACTGAGTTGGTGTCACGTTGAAGTCTGGGACTGAGTCAGAGTTGGGATTAGGGTCGGGATCTTGATGATGGGGTTATGGTTGGGTTGGGGGGGGGGGTGTCAGGTCACGGTCAGGGTGACGGCGGGTCTAGGGTGGGAGTCTGATTAGGAATATGATTCAGGGTCTGGCCAACATCCAAGCTGGTATCATGATAAGTCTGAGTTAAGTTGGAGTCTGACGTGGGGTCTTATTTGGGGTCACAATCTGGGCCAAGGTTTGAACAGAGCTGAGTTTGGGGTTGGACAGGGTGTAGCTTAGAGCGGGCCCTCCAGGCATACAGCTGAGGCCACATGGCACTTTAATGCTGTTAGAGCAAGGTGTCCCCTCCAAATGGATGCAGCCTTGGGCCAGGATTCAAGGCTGACAAGTGGAGCATGGGCTGGATTTTAAGCTCCACTCACTCTGCAACCCCAGAGCCCTTGTGCAGTGTGAAACATTTACAACCACAAGCAGCAACTCTGGGTCTGTTTCTCTGCAGTCCCCTGTGGCAAAGCCACCCCAGCATTTGGAGACTGAGCTATTGCAGCTCCAGGAGGAGAACCATCGCCTGCGGTCCCAACTGGGCCAAATGGACCCCAAAGGTATCAGCTCCCTGGGGGTGGGACGAGATGAGGATAGGGTCTGGGGCTCCTAGGGCTCCAGCCACCTCCCTCTTCCCTGCAGCCTCTGGACTCATTGGGGCCCGGGTGGCCTGGGCTCAGCAGAACCTCTACGGGATGCTGCAGGAGTTCATGCTGGAGAACGAGAGGCTCAGGTAGGGCCCCGCCCCCAGCCGGGCACTCTGTGCCCCGCCCCTCACTGCTGGGCTTCCTCCCTTCCCTGGTCCCTGGCTCCCCTTCTGTCCCCACCTGCCTCCTGGAGCTCATACTGTGCTGCAGTGAAGAGGGGCTGACTGATAACCCCCGCCAGCCCTGCCTCCTGTCATGGTCCCGGGGCCTGCTCTTCCTAGGAAAGAAAAGAGGCAGCTGCAGAGCAGCAGGGACCTGGCCCAAGATGAGCAGCGCATCCTGGCCCAGCAGGTCCACGAGCTGGAGAGGTGAGCACGGCTGGAGACAAGCCTTTGGATGGAGGGCAGGTGGGAAAGGGGTGGCTCAGTGAAACGGCTAGGTCAGACCTCTGGATCCAGACCCCTTGGGTTCTGATTCCAGCTCTGCCACCAGCTGTATGGCCTTGGGTGAGTCATTTCGCCTCTCACTGCCTGGGTTTCCTCTTCTGTAAAATGGGAATGATATAGTACTTGCCTTCCAGGGTTTTGGTTTTTTTTTTATAAATTTATTTATTTATTTATTTTTGGCTGTGCTGGGTCTTTGTTGCTGTATGCGGGTTTTCCCTGGTTGTGTCTAGCGGGGGCTACTCTTCGTTGTGGTGCGCGGGCTTCTCATTGCAGTGGCTTCTCTTGTTGCAGAGCACGGGCTCTAGGCATGCGGGCTTCAGTAGTTGTAGCATGCGGGCTCAGTAGTTGTGGCTCGCAGGCTCTAGAGCACAGGCTCAGTCGTTGTCGCTCACGGGCTTAGTTGCTCCACGGCATGTGGGATCTTCCCGGACCAGGGATCGAACCCATGTTCCCTGCATTGGCAGGTGGATTCTTAACCACTGCGCCACCAGGGAGGTCCTCCAGGGTTGTTTTAAAGATCAGATTGAATAAGTTCATATGTAAAGCATTGAGAACAGTGCCTGCATACAGTAAGCACTCCATGAGTGTTTGTTAAAAGCGGGACTTGGGTGCCAGCCTGCTGGTAGCATTGAGGACTACAGACAGACAGACCCCACTGTTCTTTCCAGGCGCCTCCTCTCTGCCTGCTACCTTCACCAGCCGGGCCCTGGCCCAGCCCCACCATGTCCCTGTGTGATGGTGCCACCTCCCCCCTGCCACGTGAGTCTCTGCCCAGCCCGGAGAGGGGAGGAGCAGGAATGTCACGGAGCCCCTGACTCAGCCTCTTGCAGGCCCTGCCGCCTCTCTGCCCCTGCCCCTGCTGCCACCTCTGCCCCCTGTGCCAAGCGCCACTGGCCCACTGGGCCTGTCCACGGAGGGAGCTCCACCTGCCCCAGGTAGGAAAGGCCGAGGTTGGGGGAGGGAAGTCTGGCAAGCTGGAGACCTGGATCTAGGGAGTCTGCAGTCTGGAAGGCTTCAGAACTCTGGGGACTCTGATGTGCCGGGCTGGGTCACAGTGGGGAGTGGCTGGCTTTGGGTTCTCTCTGCCTAGGGTTCAAAATAGCTATTTACCTCTCCTGCCCCTCCTCCCCATCCTACCTTCTTTCGGGAACTTGCTCTGCTGTTTGCTTATTCATTCATTCACTTACATGTTACTCATTTATGCATTTACTTAATGAATGAGTTAATGGATGCACTTACTTAGTGAATGAGTGTTCACTTCCTCATTCAATAACCCTCCTTAAGCTCCTTGCTTCATGGCAGCCCCTGTGCTGGGCACTGAGGATTCACAGACCTGACATGGTTCCTGCCCTCATGGAGTTCCTTGTCTCCAGAGAGGACGTCACAAGGGCCACGCACTGCCCACAGAAAAAGTGACCACGACCCCACCCCTTTATGCCCATGCCCACCTGACGTTCTTAGTGCCCCATGGGGCAGGTACGGCAGGGATGGTGGTGTCATGGTCGGCACCAGGGAAGTGGGGCACAGAAGCAGGGCTGAGGGCACCCAGTGTGGGCTCTGGTCTTTCCTGCAGGTGTTTGGCTCTAAGGCCCCAGCTGACATGCCCCTGCCTGCCCGTCCCCCGCCCTGGGTGCCCCCATGTAGCCCTGGCTCTGCCAAGAGTTCAAGAGAGAGGTGGGTCCGGCTCTGGGGCACGGGGGGGTGGGTGGGTGGGGGAGGCCCGGGAAAGTGAAGGCTCGCTTCCCACCATCCAACCCACCCTGGCCCAGGAGTCACAGCGACTGGATTCAGACCCAGGTCCTGGCAGAAATGCTGACCAAGGAGGAAGTGGTACCCTCTGCACCTCCCCTGCCCATGGGGCCCCTGAACACATCGCCAGTGCTTAGAGGTGAAGAAAGGAGCAGGGGAAGGGCTGCCAGTGTTTTCTGGGATCTTGGGCCAGAACCACCTTCTCCAAACCTTAGTCTTCCCAGTTCTGAAATAGGGGGCATACTAAGAAGTGAGAGTTCTAAGATCTTTCTATTTCTGGAACTTAGAATTCTCTTCCTAGGGCCACCTGCACTCCCAGATGTATGCTGGAGCCCGTGGGGTACATGGCAGGAGGAGGGGAGTGGGTCCCACCTGAGGCTTCCCCAGAGGATGTTGGGACACTGATGGGCCTGGGTGAGGCAGGGCCCAAGGGAGTGCTGGCCTCAAGTCTCACTGTGTCCCTCAGGTGGGGCTGCAGTTCCAAACTTGGCCCGGAGACTGGAGGCCCTCAGAGACCAAATCGGCAGCTCCCTTCGACGTGGCCAGAGCCAGCCACACCCCAGTGAAGGCACATGAAGCCCCAGCCGGGTCCTCCCTTCCTGCTGAGGGCAAAGTGAGAACCCAGGAGACCACCATGTGACCTAGGGCTGGGCTCTGCACTCCTGGGCCTCAGTCTCCCCATCTGTTAAATGGGATATAGCAGCTGCTGCTCCGGTTTGCAGCTGGGCTGGGCAGAAGGCAGTTCCTGAGGCATTGGGGTGGGGGCTGATGGGGCAGTCTGGGGAAGCAAAGGGAGGGTGCTAGCCTAGACCAAGAGAAATGAGACCAGATTCAGGAGAAACCAGGTAGCAGTGGTGAAATAAATGAATAAAGAGAGGCATCAGCTCCAAGTCTGGTTGGTCCTGTCCTCTGACTTACCCTTGAGGGAATCCCAGAGAGGAGGGTCTCTTGGGGGGGGGTTCTGAGGAAGAGGAGGCAAGGACTCCTGGCAGAGGTGTGTGTCCCCTTGCCCTTCTGATCAGGAATATTTCAGGTTCCCATTTCCTTTCATGTATTATATAAGTTTTCATTGAGCGACTACTCTATGCCACTGGGCAGGCATGGGGAAATTGAATGGTGAGCATCTCCACGGAGGAGGCCTGGCGGAAACTGATTTGGCCTTGAGCTGGGGCAGGTGGTGGACCGAGGGGTTCACACTCTCTGTCCCAGCTGCATGTATCCTGGTGCTGGAGCGATCATGAAGCCTGAGTTCTGATGCTGCAGATCTGCTCTGAGACCCTGGGCAAGCCCTGCATCCTCCCTGGACCACTTTCTGGTTTTCAGTCAATTAGACATAGTCCATTAGACATGGCTCCCTGTCCTGTTGATCTCTAAATGAGGGTCAAGGAGGTTAAGAATATCGTGGTTCCCAGCACAGTGGCCAATAGGATGCAGTGGGTCTACAATCAGGGGTAAGTCCAGATGTGACATGAGAAACTGGGGGTGCGCGTGGGAGCACCTCAATGCAGAAAGAGCCACGAGGCTAACCTAACTCTCACATTTTATAGTTAGGGAAACTGAGACCCACGTGGCTCATTCCTTTGTTTGTTCATACATTCACTCATTCATTCAACAGACACCACTGGCATCAACTGTAAATCAAGGTGGCAAAGAAGACAGACAAGTGACAAGCTGGCTTTGCCTGGGGAGCTCACAGTCTGGTGGGGGACAGACAGACAGACACAACTTCAACCTCAGGGAACCCTCAGCTACGGGCTTGGGGAGCACTGGGGAAGGGGCAGGCGGAGGCCGGAGGACAAGCCAGGGAGCTGCTGGGGAGAATCAGGGCGCCTGGGGATGCCCCTGGGGACGGGTCTCATCCATCATCTGGAACAGTGCTTGGACCTGCCCACAGGCCTGGCCTGAGAGAATCAACTCTGACTGCCCCCGCCCCACTCCCCAGCACCAGACCAAGCAAGAAAAGACCCAACACTCTTATACCCACCGCTGTGGAAACTAGCCCAGGGAACGTTCCCTAATTATGCCCTATTTTCCCAGGGGAAGTAAGTAAGGACCCAAAGATAAAAGCAAGGTGTCTCCAAGCTACACTTGAGTGTGCAGTGTGACCTGGGGCAGGCTCCTGGGACGCTCGGAGCCTTCCCCACTCCCGCGGCCCTGACTCCTGAGCCCCTCTCTGCAGAGCTGGGCCCTGAAGCTGGGTGTGTCAGGGTCAGCCCTGGCTGGAGCCCCCATTGGCCACGGATTGAAAGGCAAGACCTGTGACTGTGAATAGAGGTGTTTGTAGAAGGCTGGAGTCCATGGAGGCAGAGCCCAGGGCAGTGGGGTGACAGCCAGACACCACAGGCACCGGGCCAGGCAGGGTGGGCGGGTTCAGTCCGTAGACGGAACAACACAAGTTCAAGTCTCAACATCATCACTTACCATGAGTGATCCTGGGCAGGTGACCTAACTGCGCTGAACCTGAGTCACCTCATCTGCAGAATAGATACAAGAATAGTAGCCCCTCATGGGACAGTCATGAGGATTAAATCCACTGACATTTGGAAAGATATTAGCATGAGGCTTCGCCTGTTGCGGATAATTTAGCCAAAAGCAGCTTTTAGTCAACGTGACAATTAGACAGAATTGACAATCTGGGTTCCAAAACAATTTGCTCAACAAATATTTAATTGGGAAACAACTTTGGGCCAGCATTGAACAAAGCATAAGAAGCCTTACCCTCAACACAGACAAGAAACAAGAAATTGGGCAAAACACATGGGAAGTCAGATAGTGATAAATGCTATGGAGCAAAACAGAGCAGGGAGGTCCATCTGTCAGGGCGGGTGCAATTCTATATAGGAGAAAGGTCTCACGGAGGTGACATTTTTGCAGAGACCTGAAGGGTAGAAGGAGGGCAAGCCAGACTAATGCCATAAAGCCACTTTTTTCTACTCCAGGTAATTTTGACGCCACATCAGCTTGTGTGGCTCGGCAGGTTTGAGCCTGGGCTCCTCCGTTCCCCAGAGCCCTTATCTCACTCTAATGTGGCCCTGCTTGCTGGGAGGTCTCTAGCCTCAGGCAGAGGAGGCCCGTGGCACTGAGCGTGAAAGCTTTCCTTGGCTGCCTTGGGAAGAATGGACAGGGACCACCCAGGGGGACCTTGGCTGTTGCCGGTTCATTCTTGTTTGGACAATTCCTTCTCCCGCTGGAGCCAGCCACGATTTTCTGGTTTCCTGGTTCCAGCTCAGCAAAATCGCTACTTACTTTCCCGGAGATAGATGCAGGACTCAAGGCGATTAGTCCCCACTACCCCCATCACATAAACCATGCGTCCATCTCCCAATCAGCATCCTTACTCAAGAACTGCAGCTTGTCCAGAATCCCTAACCCTGGAGAAATTCCATAGGACCCCAGTAATGTTATCAAGACTCTTCAAATCCTGTGGTTTTTACTGAGAACAGTAGATTCCACAGGAAAGCTTTCTGCAGAATGCTGGAATTAGGGGAAGTTCTCTGGCCCCGTGAAATAGGGTAATAGTTCTCCAGGACTGTCAAACTTTGAAGAGGATCTCCGGTACATTAGAGTTGGGGGCAGCTCTTGGAAATCCTGAAGCACTGAAGGAATTTCCCAGGATTCCAAATCTCTAGAAGAGTTCTCTGAAATTGTAAAAGTTTGCGTAGAAGCTGGGAGGGATTCTCCGGAATCTTTGGCTGGGGGTGAGGATGTTTACCAGTGCTTGGAAGGCCATCATTAATTTCTAGAATGCTGACAAATCTAGAGATCAACCTAGATGTCTGGAAGCCTGGTTGAGTTCTCCAGATCCTTGGGGACTCCAACTCTTAGCCAATGCAGAAGGGGGAGCATGGCTGAAAGCATTATGGTAGGACAAGAGAAGCTTCAGGAAAAGCACTCCTGTGGATGCTTGTGTTTAAGAGGCTATAAGGTCTCATGTCAATGACCAACCCCAAGGTAAACCCCGAGAAGTGGAGAGAACATAAGAGTTTATTCCAACCAAAGATGCAACTGCCAAGAACATCTTACTCCCATCCCTCTATCTGCTTCAGCCTTCTCTCGCATCCTGCTTTCTCTCACTCAAGGTCTTTCCTCCCTTTGTCTAATGACACATTTGCCCCAATTCATAGTTATTCAGTTTTGTACACAACAGGTTGATTTCAGCCCTTCTGAGGGATATTTTGTGTCCTCTTATTTTTTCCATTTCCATCTCCTTGTTGAGCTTCCAAAGACTTGTCTTCCTTTATTTTAAGCAAACGAACATGGCAGAGCGGGGTTGGGCAGGTGGGGGTGGTCTTGCTATGAAACAAGAGCAGCAGCTACTGGAACTTGTAAACAAGTTGGTGCTGTGGTTGGAGACCAGGACTGGCGTCAGGAGACCTGGGTTGTAAGCCTGCTCTGCAACAGACCTACAAGTCCCCTGGCCATCATTGACATCTGTACTTACTGGCCAGCAAAGAAATTTCTTTAATAGTTGACCATAGGTGTCTTCCTCACGAACCTTCCTTCAGCCCCTGGCTCTGATCACACTATCTCTCACTCATCACACATGAAGGCCAGGCCTGGTCTACTTGAAGGCCAGGCCTGGTCTACTAGGCATGAGGACACTGGCCTGACCTTGAGCCACTGCTCTGTCCTCAAAGAGCTTCTAGCCAACTGGGGGAAAAGAACAATCAAAGTGACAGTTGCTATGCAATGGAATAAATAATATCAATTAGCAAATTTATCTGTTGCCAAGCATCATTCCAGCACTGGCCATGTAGTAATGCATTCATTTCTCATAACAACTCTGTGAAGTAGTACTATTGTTATCCTCATGTTATGGTGAGGAAACCAAGACAAGAAGAGGCTCAGAATTTTCCCAAGGTCACACGGCTAGTAAGTGGCAAAAGTTGGATTTGTTATAAGGTGGTCTGGCTCTTGAATAGATGATTTCAACCATCATGGCAAGTGCCACACAGTAGGACCACAGAGGAAGGGAAAATAGAGGAGCAGTTTTTATCCAACCAGGAACCACTGAGCAGAATAGAGCAGCCTTCTTGGAGAAGTTAGTCTCCATCAAATCCCAGCACAACCCAGCAAAGCCAGACCATGCAGAGGTCTTTAGTGAGGCAGAGGAATGGACTTCTCAAGCTCTTTCCCCCCATGTAGGAAACTTCACCACCTCCAAAGAGAAAATAATTATTCACAGACCACCCAATGAAGGAGATTCTGTGCAGGCTAGCCAGAACCAAGAGAATTAGAAATGGACCCCTGACGTCCCGCTTTTGTGTGGTGCACAGGGCTCTGGGTGGTCTCCAGGCTATAGAACCTTGTCAAACCCACTCCTGTCAGCCTGTCTGCCCAACTTATGGCTGTGGGAGCCTGGGCAAGGTAGTCAACCTCTCTGAATCTCAGTCCTCCTCTGTAAAGTGCGGATACGATTGGTTTACACTACGAGAAGTTAATGTGCTCATGGGGAATGATACGAGGATTAACAGAGCGAAACCATGTAAACTGTTTAGGACAGAGCCTGGCATGTGGTCAGTGCTAAATACATACTGGTTGTTATTACTATTTTTATTGCTAATGAACGCTTTCAGCACAAACATTCTACCAGTCCTGTCTTCCAGGAGAGGAATTGCATCAATATCTGGACTCTGGTTATACAGACTCATGAACTTGACAACCAGCTCTGCTGACTCCTTCCTGCAAGGTGCGCCTTCTAATATGGATTCTTCCAGGGAGAGAGTGGCCATCCAGGACTGGGTCACCCAGTGGAAAATCCAGGGAAGTGTTCCCACTGCCCTTCCAGGGAAGCTGATTGGGAGAGATTCATTTGTCTTCATTGAAGAAAGGCCAGTGGAACTTTCCAAGGAGTCTGGCTTGCCTCGTGATTTCGGAAAAGACCTGTTTTAGTCCCTCCAAAGATATTGGGTGATGTCAACCCGGTCAGCCAGGAGTCGGACAGGCCTCCTGAGGTCTTGCTTTAATGCAGGGCAGATAAGACCAGTCTGCAAAGAGTAGGAAAACGCCTGTGTCCTCTTCCTGAATGCAGACAGGCCTTTGGAAGTTTATTCCTTTGGGAGCCCTTTCTTCTGGGGGTACAGAGGGAGCCAGGCTCTGGGCCACAAGCTCTGTTCCAGGGGCAGCTGGATCTCAAGAACCCTCAGCTCCAAAGTGTCTCACTTTCTGGGCTGCTTCTGCAGGCTAAGCCACCTGCTTCCACAATCAGGAGTCTAAATTGACAACATCTAAGGGCACCCTCCACCCTGGGCTATCATTTATTATTTGCTGAGCTCTCCGCAAGCAGCAAGAACGTGACATGTTTCTCATCATTTAATTCTTCTACACCCCTATGAGCTCATTAACTCCATTTAACAGGGGGAAGACTCAGGTTGAGAAAGTTGAAGTCAATTAAGATCAAACAGGCAGGACGGGGTCGCAGCCATGACTGGAACCCAGGACTGTCTGGGTGCAAAGTTCAGCTGCTCAACCATCACGCTGCTGGACGAAGCCTTGGGGATCCTCCCAGCCGTGATACACAGACTAATTCAAAATCGGTGATGCAAGGGAACAGGTATCTTTGCCTTTTAAATTGTGCCAGTGAGTATCCCGGTCACTCGTTCATTTGCTCATTCATTGATCGTGATTCAAGGATTTGGCCATGGTGATTTCAATCTCCCAGTCTCCCTCAGCTGTCTTCTAGTTAGGTGGTCCTTTTTGGGGGTCTGACCTACATTTCCACTCACAGTTCTAAGTCAGTCAATTAGCATGTGGTTGTTGAACACCTAAGTGCCCAGTACAGTGGTGGGAAGAAGAGAAGGGTCAGGTCTATGGCAGAGACAGAGCACGCTCTTGGCCGGGGCAGGGAGAACCAGGCTCACTCCTGCTGTGAGGGGTCCAGTGAAGGGAGACACCCACCCCTCTGCTCCAGGTGTCTGAAAGAACACAGCCAAGGGCCCACTGTTTATCAGGGGACAAGGGGCTGGGAGGCCAGCAGAGTGACTTGGGTGTCAGGGAGACAGATCGGGGTTTGGATCACTACTCACTGGCTGGGTGACCCTTGACACTAGGTCACCTGATCTCTCAGCCTCAGTTTCCCTATCTGCAAAGTAGGGCTACCACTGCAGTAAAATGATTGAACCTTAACGGGAGGATTCACTAAGCCGTGCTTGTAGAGTGCTCAGCATGGGGCCTGACACACAGTACGAACTTAATCAAGTGGTTATTCAGGTTATCGCCGCCCTTAGTGTGTATAGCAGCGATACCCAATTCTGGTTCATCAGGAGAACTGAATTCACTGGGCAGCGAACTATTTTTCAAAGGGCCCCATCTAAGCATCCAGCTCTGGGGATAGGCAAGGCAGAAGCTGAGTGTTTTACACTCACCAGGGGGTTGTAAGCAGGCTTGGGGCAAGGAAGGCTGGGTTCCAGCCCTGGTTCTACCACTTCCGTGGGCCTTTGCTCTAGGCCTCTGCCTCCTGCCTGTACGGAGGAATGGGGACAAACCCCAGTGGTCTTTCTAGGACTTCTCTGCTGCCCTCTAGTGGACACGGGATGCTCACACCTTCTTGCGTGTAATTTCTGCTGTGTATGGAGCCCTTACCTGGTGCCACGCGCTGTGCTAAGAGCCTGTGATGACATCGATCCCTCCGGTGTGTACACTGGGGAGCACTTTCGCAAATGTCCCTCCTCCAGTGCTTACTTCAGCCCTGTCACGTGAGTTATTTTACCTTCATTTGGAGGCCCAGATGAGGAGGATGAGGCCAGGGAGGGATAGGACTGCCCCACAGTCACCCAGCAAGTCACGAGGACCGGAACTCAAGTCTCTGGGTGGCCTGGCTCTTTGGGACAGGGGTGGGGAGTGAGGAACAAAGCCGAGACAGAGCTGGGCAGTGAGAACCACCCCTCCCCCATCACTGTCACGGAGTCCTGGTTGCTGCCACCTCCAGCTTCCCCATGAAGGGACAGGGCTGTGGCTGTGAGTCTGAGGGAACTGGGCAGGGTCAGGCACTGGGGCGAGGCCCGCAGCTGGATACCTCCTCGTGAGACGGCGGGGTCTCCCTGCCACCCTCTTCCACCATGAGCAGAGGAAGTCCCCAACCTTGATCACGTCCACCCAATGTCTTTGATGTCCCTGCTTGTCCAGTCGCTGGGTCCCAGTGCCCCGGCCCCTTCCTTCTTCCTGGCAAGCCTCCTAGAGAGTTGCTTTCCTGGGCCTCCCACTTGCACTGCCTCCTCACTCACCTCAGCCGATTTTAAAATCTGAAAGCACTTCTGAAAACTCTCTAGGGCTCCCCACATACTCCAGATAACAAGCAAGCCCCTTGCCCTGGCATCGGAGTCCTCCCTGCTGGACCTCAGCCACCTCCCCAGCCTGGCTCTCCCCACGTCCCTCTGTCTCCCAAGCTGCAGACCTATGGTTTTGCTTGTTTGCTTGTTTTTGCATTCCAAATACACTTCTCGCTCCATCTTCCTCCTCTAAGCCTTCGCAGTTGCTGTTCCCTCTGTCTGGAACACCCTCTCCTCCTCCCACCCCACCCTCGCCCCACGCATGCACTTTTGTCTGGCTAATTTCTACTACTCAGGTCAAAGTCTCTCCCCTGGCCTCTGCTGCTCCCCCCATCACTGCAGGGACCATCCTGTCTTATTACCTTCTTCTCACTCCCCTGCCCCCCCATCCTGGGGGCGAGCACTGGGGAGTCTGTCATGCTTTCTGTCCTATCCCCAGCACCAAGCATGGAGTGCATGTTTGGTGAATGAATGAGTGGACGAATGAATAAACGATGGGGGAAAGCCTGGGCACTGGAGTCAGGCCTATTTGGCCCCCAACTCGGCCCCAAGCTGGGTGACCTTGAACAAGTCCCATTCCTTCTCTCAGCCCCAGAGTGTTCATCTGAAACAGGCCTCTGTTCCTTCCTGCACTGGGCACCTCTGAGGCTCAGAGGCCTCTTGCACAGGTAGGACCTCGCCCTTCCCTAGAAATGGTTCTGGGACCTGGCCAATTCCAGTGGACACTTGGACCCCTGGGTCCCCTAGGAGGACAGGGGCCCCAGAGCCTCGATCCTTCCACCCCAATGGCCAGAAGGGGAAGAGGGGTCAGCACCCCGGGTCACCGCCAGCCTTCCATCCTGGGCCCGGGGTTAATTTTTAAAAAGCAGCTCAAAGTCCAGGTGGGCTTTGGCAGAGTTTGCTCTCTCTGTTTGCTCTGGTTAATAATCTCAGGAGAGCAAACATCGCTGGAGGCAGGAGAAGAGATCTACATCCTGGGCCCATCCTCCGGGCCTCTTCCCACCCACCCCACCCCACTGCATCCCCCCGCCCCCAGGAGAGGCTGTGTGGCTGGATGAGCAATCCTATCCAAAAGAGGCCAGGATTCTTCTACACCCCCGTGGGCCTCAGGCTTCCCCTGGGGCCAATGGGGTTGACAACCCTAATGATGTAGACCCTCTATGAAGATCGGTTGAGCCATCATGGTACACTGTAGGCAACCTTAGTAGGATGGCACTGTTCCTATTCATGATTCATTGTTATTTTTTCATTCTTATATCAGGTCTGGTCTCTCCAAAGACAGACATCCTGAGACCATCACACAGGTGAGGCAGTGGACTGTTTACAGAGCACTTTCACACACATTGCTCACTTGACCTCTTGGCAGACACGTCAGGGATTGTTTTCTTCCATTTACAGGTGAGGAAAGTGGGCTGCAGAGAGGGAAGGCCATCCCCAAAGTCATGCAGAGCAAGTCAAGGCTTCTGGCTGCCAGCTGTCTGCACTCCTCTTAATTCAGACTGCCTTCTTACTACCACCACGAACCAAACCATAAAAGCCTGAGAAACTTTGTGAACAAGAGGGAAGATAAGTGTTTCAGAAATCTAAGCCAAGATGCTTGCTATGATTAAATCTGTCACATGGCTTTGAGCTTCCTGGCAGCCAAAGTGAAAAGGGAGTGTCATCAGTAGCCAAGCTGCCAGTGACAGAGCAGAGGAAACACATTCACTTATTATGACTAGAGACACACTTGTTCCTGATACTGGAAAGACGAATGTATTGACGACTCTTACAGAGGGACATGACACACCAGTTGTTGGGGCCACTCTGTGGGGGAACTGCCGGATCCTCACATGAGCAGGGCTCTTCCTTGTGGAACTGCCTGCCTGAAGGGGTCATTCCCAGCTGTAGCAAGGAGGCTACTGTGTGTGTGGAATGTTCTGTGCCAAGGGCAGGGAGGAAATGAAGACAGAGATTCTGACCACTGGAGAAGCTCTTCCTAGAGAGGGCCTGCAGTATCACTGGCAAGAGTTTGATCTATGGAGACAAACAGACCTGGGTTTTAAAAAAATTCCCATTTAAATATTTTAATGCAATGGGTACTGTCTAGTTTCCTAAGGCTGCCATTAATAAAGCACCACAAACTGGGTGGTGTAAAACAACAGAAATGTATTGTCTCACAGTTCTGGAGGTTACAAGTTCAATACCAAGTTGTCACGAGGGCCGCATTCTTCCTGGAGGTTCTAGGGGAAAATCCTTCCTGGCTTCTGCCGGCAGCCCTTGGCATTCCTTGGCTTACTGCTGCCTCATTCCAATCTCTGCCTCTGTCTTCACGTGGCCATCTTCCTTGTGTGTCTGTGTGTCTCTGTATCAAAATCTCCCCCCCCACAACCCTTTCTCTTATGAAGACATCAGTCCTTGGGTTTAGGTCCACCCTCCTCCAGTATGACCTCACCTGAACTAATTATGCAAATAAGGCCACAGTCTGAGGTCCCGGGTGCACGTGAATTTGGGGGAGACACCATCCAACCTGTTACACACACATTCCGCTCTTACCATTGCCAGCTACTGTCCTAGTGCTTTACAAGCGTAACTCCATCAATCCTCGTGACAATGTTCTGCACCAGGAACTACTATTATCCCCATTTGCAGATGAGGGCACGGAGGCACTGAGAGGTAAAGCCACTCACCCAAGGCCACACAGCCAGTGAGTGGCACAGAAAGCAGTCTGGCTCCCGAGTCCACGCTCTCAGCCACCACCAGATGCTGCCTCTCCCAGCAATGCTGCTTCCCAGCTGGGAGACCCTAGGCAAGTCACTTTACCTCTTGGAGACTCAAACGCCCTGCCTATAAAGGGGAAAAATAGCACCTACTTGATGGGGTTGTTGTGGGGATGATCAGTTCCGTGGCCGGTGTAGAGTGCTGGTATACAGCTGGCACATAGCAGGTGCTCAGTGAATGGAAGCTGTGAGCATCATTATTTCTACTATTATTTGCTAGGGTTGTGGGAAGCCACGAGTCAGAGAAGGAACTCTGGGGACAGGACACCTGAGCTCTCGTCTTGGCTCTGCCACAGACCTCCCTATAGTCTCTGCTAAGTCACTTCCTCTCCCCGGGCCCCAGTTTTCTCATGTGAGAAATGGGCCAATCAGGCTTGTCCTCCTGCCTCAGAGGTGGAATGACCCAGCGGGAAGGGCCAGGAGCTGCCCGTCTCTTCATCCCACCTGGGACAGGTGAGGAGTTTCTGGGGAAGCCTCTGTGGGGCCTGAACCTAGCGCCCGGCTGCACCAGGACCAGCTTGCATTTGGCCAGCAGCTCCTCTGAAGCAGCCACACTGGCGCCCCGGGACCCTGACCCCGGCCTGGGCACTACGAGGGATCGATTGGCCCTGGCCTTGGGGCCCTGATTGGTCCCGGCTGAACAGAGCAAACAGCAAGGTCATCTACAGCCACAGACCCGTTCCCCAGCCCCAGTCCGTAGCTGCCTCGTGCAGGGAGGTGGTGGCTCTTCTGTCCCCAGCCGGAGCCCGTGAGTGACACCCCAGGCGGAGGAGCCCGGAGCCATGCGGAGTCTTGGGGCCCTGCTTCTGCTGCTGACCGCCTGCCTGGCGGTGAGTGCCAGCCCTGTGACGACGTTGCCCGACGACATCCAAGTGCAGGAGAACTTCGACCTGTCTAGGGTAAGGCTGGCCTCTCTGGCAGCGATGGCAGGGTGTCCGAGCGGCTGGGCCTTGCTGGGGGGGGAGGGGCAAGTCCTAGGCCCCGGGGTCTCAGTCTCTCCGTCTGGAACTCCACGGGTGGGTCCCTCAGGGCCCTTCCTGCTGCTCAGACTCTCGGGGATTTGTTGAAGCTACAATTCTGCATGCACCGTTCTGTGGGCCTCCAGGCTGACATTCTGAGTCAAAGGTCCTCACGTCTGAACCTGCCCTCTCGGGTTCCCAGGGGAACCCATGCTCTGATTAGAACCCACCCAGAAAAGGCTCTGTGCCGACTACTGCCCTGCGGCCCCCAGCAGCACCGAGGGTTTTGCGACCCTCCACCCCGCAGCCCTTCATCCTTCAAGTCCTCACCTCCCTCGCAGCATCTGTTAGCCCGTCCTGGGTCCTCCGCCCTACGTGTGGGGTTATGGGGAGACGAGAAGCACGACAGAGGTCAGGCTGGTGGGATGAAGAGGCCCGGGAAGGGCGCTGTGTAGGGGGAGTCCTCCCTCCAGCCCCAGCTCTGCCCGAAGCGCTGAGTGACCTTGAACGGGGCCCGCCCCTCCACCACCATCCTGGGTTCCGTCAGACCCTTGTAGCCGTGCTGGCCTGAGGACTTTGCTTATGTTCAGGGATGAGGAAGGGTTGTGGAGGAGAGGCGTGAGGAGAGGGCCTCTGGTGGTCAGGGATGGCGAAGGGTCTGCGGGGACCTGAGGGCTCTTTCAGGAGAAAAGAGGCGGCAGGCTTGCCCTGGGTCAGACGCAGTTTAGGGAAAGGAGATACTTCCTAACACGGAGGTGTGGGCTGTGTGCAAGGTGGTGAGCACCCTGTCCTCGGAGGAGTAAGACAGGACCCTTGCTTTTGGGGAGCGGCGGTTGATGATGACCTCAGGGCTTGGAGATTTGGACCCCGTCCAGGTGAGCAGCCCAGATCCCGCATCTCAGCAGAGTCAGGCCCTCTGCCAGTGAGGTGGGGCCCACGTGCACCTCTCCTTCCTAAGCTGGCCGCGATGCCTGGAGTTCCTCCATGAGGGCTCCATCCTCCCTGGAAGCCTTGTAGCCTCCAATTACCTGTAAGACATGATCACTTAGGAGAAGTCACTGAGAGGAGGGAGGGGGGCAGATGTCCTCCAAATCTTCCTCGAGGTCCAGATCCTCAGAGCTTGTGGCTGCCTCCTAGATCTACGGGAAATGGTTCCACGTGGCCGTGGGTTCCACCTGCCCGTGGCTGAAGAGGTTCAAGGACAAGATGACCATGAGCTCACTGGTGCTGGGAGAGGGAGCAACGGACAGCGAGATCAGCGTGACTAATACTCACTGGCGGTCAGTGGGGACCCATCCCCACCCCACCCCCTGCCCTGGCTTCATTCACCACCCCATCCTAGAAAGTGACAGGTCTCCACTTCCAGCCAGGACTCGGCCCTGAGCTCCAGACCTCTCTGCTGCCCTCCACCAGGGCATCCCTTTCTAGTTGTCCCACCTACACCTCAAGGGCAACGCCCCCAACACTGTGCCTGCTTTCCAACCTGCTCTTGCTCCTTGGGTGTCCCTTAGCTCAGTAAGGGCACTTCTCCCCCGCCTCCATCTCGGAAAGCTGGGTGGGAGGCGGCTGTCCTAGACTCCTCTTTCCACTGCCACGGCCATTCGATCCATCATCAAGTCCTGTCCCTGCTCTTCCTAAATCCCTCCAGTCTGTTCACTTGTCTCCTCTTCACCGCCACCCCCCTGGACCAAGCCACCTCCCTTTCTTTCCTGGTTTTCTACAGTAGCCTCTCTACACTTTTCCCCACCTCTAATCGCCAACTTTCCATCCAATCATTTCGTCACCCAGCAACCAGAAAGACCTTTCAAAAACTCAAATCTGCTTAAACCTTTCCAGAGCTCCCTATTGCCTTTGGGAATAAAATTCAACTCCTTCAACGTGGCCTTCCAGCCCCCCTGCCCCCGACCCCCAAGCACTCACTGTTCCCTGCCCCACTCTGCCATGTACTCTGTGACCCACCCAAGTGGACCTTCTTTCAGTCCCTGGAGCTCTCCATCCTCTGGACCTTTGCATCGGATGTTTCTTCTATCCGGAAAACCTCTCCCCACCTCCCTGCACTAATTCCTATGGATCCTTCAGGACTCAGGTTCTTTGTCACTTCCTCCAGGAAGTCCTCCCTGACTCCCCCCAACCCAGGTTCAGGTTACATGCCTTCTTCTGTGTTCTCGGAGCACCTCAGGCTCCACCCCGCCCCTTGTGGCAATTCTCACACTGACTGCATCTGCCCCTGGCCTGCCCACCCACCCCACTCAATTATAAGCTCCATGAGGGGACAGGGTCTGTCCTGCCCTCCTCTGTATCCCCAGCATGTAGCACAGTGCCTGGCACATAGATGCTGCTCATTAAATATTAATAAGATAAATAATAATCATTGTAACAATAATACCTAATAAGTGCATAGAGTTTACTCTAAGCTTTTTGCATATAATATCTCAGTTGATCCTCACAACCACCATATGAGGTAGAAGCTATCATTATCCCCATTTCTCAGATGAGGAAAATGAGAGAGAGACAAGAGAGACACAAAGTAATACATGAATTAATGTGTTAATTCATCATTCTGACTTCACGGTGCCTAAGTATGATGTGCAGATTTGCTTAAGGAAGCTGATTTTTAGTGCTGGGTTTACCAAGAGGTTAGCATGGATTAGTTCCTTTTTTTCTCTGTCCCTCTGTTCCCTCATGTGAAATTTGTGTCTCCCAGGGCTGGTGTGAGAATTAAACCAGATATTTGGAAATGTTACTTTCCAAATAACAACAACAACAAAAAAAAGGCATTTAGAAGGACCCTGCAGGAGAGTGGGGTGTCAGGACCATGGTCTCTGCCAGAAGTTACCTTTCTTTTGGTTTGTTCATTTCCAGGAAAGGTGTCTGTGAGGCGATCTCTGGGGCTTATGAGAAAACAGGCACTGATGGAAAGTTCGTCTATCACAAACCCAGTAAGTTGAGTCAAAGGAGACATCTACAGTTCCCTCCTTTGCTAAAAGATACCTGATGTCTTAAGCTCTCTTTCCTTCTGCCTCAGCCCTCTCTGCCCCTACAACTTTTCCTCCCATTTTTCTGCAGTCATCTAGCCTCCCTCCCAAATTTCCCCCTCCTTCTCCTTCTCTCTCTCCTTCTTTCTTTTCCTCTCTCTATCCCTCCCCCCGCCCCTGCCCTGCCATGCACGTGCTCATCCAGAATTTGAGTGATGGTGCTGAATGCTGAGGATAACATCAAGATTTCATCAGTCCTCATGTTAGGCATCTGCAGTCAGCTGATAAAAATTTGCTAAGCATCTACCATATACAGTGTGTATGGTGCCAAGTGATAGAGGGACTTGGACATGAATTTAATCATTAATCCAGCAGATGTTTACTGAATTTGCTCTATGCATCAAATAATCGTGTCAGGGGTTGAATGTTTGGGTAGGTGAATGGTTGGATAAATAAATGAGTGAGAGAATTAAAAAATGGTAAGTGAATATAAGTATGATGGTAGATTAGTGGGTAGTCAAACAATCATTTAATAGATAAATTGATGGATTAATGGATGGAGAAAAGAAGGAAGGAAAGAGGGAGGGAAGGGAGGAAGGAAAGAAGGAGAGAAGGTAAGAAAGAAAGAAAGAAAGAAAGAGAAAAAGAAGGAAAAAGAAAATGGATGAATTTATGGATTGATATATGATGAGGATGGATGGATGGAATGATGGTGGTTGAATTAATGATGAATATATGGAGGAGGTGGATGGATGGAGAGAGAGAGAGAGTGAAGATGGATAATAAATATATGGAAGGGATGCGTGAACAGAAGGATGGATGAATAGATGATGTGTGGGTGAATAGGTGAAGGATCTCAGGCTAGAAGCCTTCTGACCACTGATCTTTTTGTCTTCCTGCATCTTCCATGCAGAATGGAACATCACCATGGAGTCCTATGTGGTCCACACCAACTATGATGAGTATGCCATTTTTCTGACCAAGAAATTCAGCCGCCGCCATGGACCCACCATTACTGCCAAGCTCTATGGTAAAGGCCTGGAACATGATACACTCGTTGGAGCTGAGGGTGGGAGGAGACCCGGGATTTAGGGAAATGGAGTGGGGAAGAGCAGGGAGTTTTGCTTTTTCCTTCTGACAAAACTCCAGTTAAGGGAAAGGTGAAAACATTTACTCTCCCTAGAGGAGGTAGAGCTCAGTCTCCCATTTGAGGTAGAATCCTCTTCTTTTGATCTTGAAAATTCCAGAGAATTCCAGGGCCTTCGGATCCTTAAAAGAACCAGTGGAAAGAGAGCTGTGTGGGGAGTTGGGAGACCCAGATGGGGAGACTGGGAGGGACACCTCCTCCTCTTCTGGAGCTGAGGTTTCCATAAGGGTATCAAAGAAATGGAATTGGGCCAATAGTTTTCAAACTTCCCCGAAATGAAACTCCCTGGGCAAAATAACGTCAGGTCCTGACGGCCCAGGTACCTGTGGTTCTAGGAGTCTCCCCTGCTTCCTATTTGCAGGGCGGGAGCCACAGCTTCGGGAAACCCTGCTGGAGCAGTTCAGGGAAGTTGCCCTGGGTGTGGGCATCCCTGAAGACGCCATCTTCACGATGCCCGAAAGAGGTAAGTGACACCTCTGCCCCACCTCCCATTTCTGTCCCCGTCTTATCCTTCACGACCCCCAGAGCACATCTTCCCAGTCCCTGGGTCTTTCCCATAACCCCCTGAGATAAGCTGGGCTACAATCCTCCTCCCCTCTTTATAGAAAAGGCAGCTCGGGTCTCTGGATTTGCTCCAAGTCACACAGAGCGTACCTGGCGAAGCTGAGACTAGACCCAATTCAGCATTCCCTCTGCTGTCACCTGTCTAAGTTTGGTTATAGCCAGAATCCACGGCTACCTCTTGGGAGGCAATAGAGTGTTGGGGTTAAGGAGCCTGGGCTCTGGAGTTAGAGCACCAAGGTTCAGAGATTGAGCTGGGTGGCTTCTGGCTGGTCACCCTTCCAGAGCCTCATTTCCTCATCTGTAAAATGGGAATAATAATGCCTCCTTTAGAAGTTGCTGTGAGGAGTCAATGAAATAAAGCCATTAAATACAATGGCGCCGCACTTGGTGTCTAGTGAGTGCTCAATAGATATCAGCCGTGAAATGCTGGCTGGGGGTGGAGACGATGCAGGTTGTGACGGTGCTGCAGCCACCAGTCTGTCACTTTTCCAACAGATGACCTGCAGCAAGCCGTGGGGGTGGGCTAATGCACGAGACAGGTCCCAGCGCAAGTCCCGCCTGACACGTAGCCATTAGCTCTATGGAAGAAACAAAGCCTGTCTGGGTCTGGGACGTCTGCGTCTCATTCCCTCTCTCTCCTGTCCTCTGCCCTAGGTGAGTGTGTCCCTGGGGAGCAGGAGCCAGCACCCGCTCCACTCTTGGTGAGCACCTCTGCCCCCCACCCCATCCCCACCCTGCCCACTTAGGCCCTGCTGTGCTGGTGGGCGGGGTCGTTGAGAGAAGGCAGCAATGGGCATGTTCTGCCATTGGGCTAATTGCTGCCCCATCTGGATGTCACTTTCCTCTTCTGTGAAATGGGGTAATTACCTTTACCTTCCAGGTGCTAGAATCCAGTGACATGTTAGAAAAGGTCTTAGCATAGTGCCTAAAAGCAGTGACATACTCAATAATGAGATAATGATACTCGATACGCAATAAATGAAAATAAAGTCAAGTGATCCCTAAAAAACGCAAATCCAAGAGCAAGCAGCTTCTCAAACCAATGACTCTCCTGTGCTGCCTTTTGATTTGCGGGGCTTCCTTCTTCTGTTTTATTTTCCTGCCTTTTGCCATATTAAGTCTTCATTCTTTCTTTCTCTGATTATTTGGAAATTATATATCCTAATTTAGTCTACTGCTGTGTGTGTATATATCTATATATGTGTATGTGTATATAATAAGTACATATACACATGTAATATTTATTTTAGAAACATATTCTTGAAAATTTGAAAACATACAAGAAAGCAAAAAAAAAAAAAGACAATAATGTCCTTATTCCTACATAGAATTAACACTGGTAACATATTATTTGTTTGCTTACATATTTTTTAGAAAAAATTACCATTGTTATTATAAAACTAACATACGATCAATATAAAGAATCAGGGCTTCCCTGGTGGCGCAGTGGTTGAGAATCTGCCTGCCAGTGCAGGGGACACGGGTTCGAGCCCTGGTCTGGGAAGATCCCACATGCCGCGGAGCAGCTGGGCCCGTGAGCCACAACTACTGAGCCTGCGCGTCTGGAGCCTGTGCTCCGCAACAAGAGAGGCCGTGATAGTGAGAGGCCCGCGCACCGCGATGAAGAGTGGCCCCCGCTTGCCACAACTAGAGAAAGCCCTCGCACAGAAACGAAGACCCAACACAGCCATAAATAAATAAATAAATAAATTAATTAATTAATTTAAAAATATGTATATAAAGAATCAAAACAGTGCAGTATAAAGGTATAAAAAATAAGTTTTAAAAAATTCCACCACCCAAAACCTACCAGCAGTCACATTACTCCGGTAATCTTGACCTGCATACACCTGGAGAGGGGCAGATAGAAGGAAGGTTGGATAGATAGAGGAACAGATTTAAATATGCTATTATTAAATGGAATTATATTACAGATGCTATTTCTAAATTTTAAAAGGCATTCCTTGTAGTTTTACTCAAATTTAAAAAGGTCCTGGGGAATTCCCTGGTGGTCTAGTGGTTAGGACTCCACACTTCCACTGCAGGGGACCCGGGTTCGATCCCTGGTCAGGGAACTAAGATCCCGCAAACCGTGCGGAATGACAGGGGAAAAAAAAGCCCTGAAGTTTGAAGGTTTTTAAAAAAACTTCAAATAAATATTTATTATCCACAAGAGATTTACTTCTTAAAGAATGCTCTAAATAAAGTCAAGGTTATGAACTAATATTTAAGAGGCTGGCATCACTATATATACTTTTAGAGAATATCTGTTGTCTACAAGATTTGGAAGACAGACATCCTCACTCCCAAACTTGGTTCCATCTCCTCTTCCCTTTTGCTTTTACGTTGTTCAGACTGATACCATCCCCATTCTGCTCTGTCACCACGATTCCCAGACATCTAGTAATAGTTCTATATTTTAATGGAGTCTACATTCACCCTTAGTGAATATAACACAGCTTCTCCATTCCTGAGTTATTATTTCTATTAATCTCTTAGTGCCATTTTTTTACCAAGTGCTGTTTTCAAGGAAGGTTCATGGGTGTTTTAATCCCAGAATTCTTCCCTGTTTGAGAATGTCTGCCCATTTCCTTCATCCTTGAAGGATATTTCGCTTGCGTGTCAAATTCTTAGGTCATGTTTTCTTTCCCTCAGCAGAAGTTTTGTGTGCATTGCTCCATTGTTCTTCCACACTGATGATCGTGGCAGGGAAGCCTGAGGCCAGCCTGATATTTCTTCTCCTTGGAAGCAATTTGTTTCTTCTGCCCAGATGCCTGGACAGACTTTCTCCTTGATAAGAAGTCAGCATCTTAACAAGGACATGTCTTGGGGTTGAGAGTCTATATCAAAATTTCCTGGAATACACCGTGCTCTTTCCATCCACGGGTGACATTTCTACTGTATTTCAGGAAACTCTCTTTCATGATATGGAATTCATCTTCTACTCGCTTTGTTGAGTTTTGCCATCTCGCGAACACTTGTTCTCTCATCCTGGAGCATCTTTATCCTCCATCATGTACTAGCTTTTCTCCAATTGCTTTTATTTGCATCCACTGGGATTGTCTCTTCTATGACAACCCTTCTATTTAGCAGCATCTATTCTTTCTGCTCCTCACGATTCCTAAGTTATTCACGAGCTCTGAACTGATGTTGTTTTGCTTCTCAATTTGTTTATTTAGGCCTGGGTTCTCTCTTCGTCTTATTCTGTCAGCGTTTACCATTTCATCTTTGACTCTTGTCTTAATACGTGCATGTTCTTATTATGTAATTCCATAACTTGAGGCCAAAGAGGGATTTCCTTCTGCTTCTTGAGTTATGTTTTCTTCTAGGTTGGGTTCCCTACATCTACATGGAAGGAAGAGACAAAGGGAAGATTGGGCAGAGGAAGGAGGAGAGCTGCAGGGCAGTGACAACAATGCCTCAACCAACCCTATGGGGAGCTCTGGAACCAGGACAACCCTTGGGAATTGTCCCACGATGGGGCCAAGGGACGGAGCCTTAATACCCTATGTTGATCAGTCTGGGAAGGGAGCATGATCTTGAATGAGAGAGCTCCCTTAGCTTAGGTAGTCTCCAACAGGGGCTGACAGTGGGTAGCTGGGAATAGAAATCCATTGCTGATGGGAGGACTTGGCAGTTCATGACCATGTCCACCACTGGACTCTTGGGCTCTTTCTCTAGTTCAGGCTACGTATTCATTCATTTCTGAAGTGGGTCTGGATAGTTTCTGTATCACTTCTTTTTATCTGCCTCCTGCTTAGTCCGTTTTAGCTAGACTTTCTGTTTATTCTGATATGGTGGCCTGGAGGTTTCATTTATTCTTTGGCTCTCTTCCCGCAAATATGAGCTTAGTCCGCTCCCACCCAAATTTAGAGTAAGGTCTGGGTATTTTGTGTTCCATCCACTTTTCTGAAGTCCAGAGTTGGTTGGAATACACTCGCTTTGCATTCTCTTTGGAAGGACTGATAAATATCCTATGGGGATTCATTCCACCTAGTTGGGGCTGGCAGCAAGGTACGTCTGCCCCCCAGTGACACCCCCTGGAGCATTAGATTGTGTAGCCCCAGAACCCTCACTTAGAAAGAGTCAGGCTCTAGTTTATTTTCCTCTTTTTTTCCCCAGAAGTCATTTTCACTACTCTTCTATCAGAAGAGGAAAAAGATAGGGTTCCCCTCAATTTTCTTCTCCCAGGACTTGGGAGTATTAGGGAGAGTTATCAGAAATTTGATGACTTGCCAGGACTGGGAGTTGGAGGGCAGGTCAGGAGCTGAACCTTGCTGACCTTCCTGTTCAGCTCCAGATTATTGGATCGAGAGCTTTAGTTTTTCCTTTAAATTGTGCCCCTTTCCTCATTTCAGTGGTGTTGATCAACACTTGGGGGCTGGGATTTCTGAATTCATTTTTTGCTGATGGCTCGGTATTGGAGAGGGTAATTTTGAGGGAAATTTCAATCTGCCATCTTAATCCAGATCTCAGCTGAATCTGTGCTTCTTCATGCATGTCAAGAATGAAACAATAACTGATGACTTCCCTTGCAAAAGAGAGAAATGCAGCTTACTTTTTATTTCTTCCTTCCAGGCTTCCCACATCCTCATTTTTGTGGATATAATCTGAGATTGATGTTTATATTTTCCACCTTTTGTTTGGAGAATTACTTTTAACATTTACATTAAGTTGAATGACCATTTTAACAACAATTTAACTTCAACTCTCTGTTTTACTGGCTTTCTAGTTTACCATCATTTCTTTTCTACCACATCATCCATTTTCTTGTATTTAGATTCCCTTCTCAAGTGGTGGGAATATTTCTGTAAGTAATTTTTTTCTGGAAAGGTACATGGTGGAAAACTACAGGATCTTTGCATGTCTGAGAATATCTTTCTGTGTTTATATCACATGATCAACAGCCTGGTTGAGTGGAGAATCCCTGGGTTACAACCTTTACCCTCTTACAACCTTTAGATATTGCTCTGCCGCTTCTGTCAATAAAATGCTCTCGTTTACCCTGGGGGCCACTACTAGGCTCTTTATCCTTTGTCTCTAGGAAATGTCGAGATAGGACTCTTCATTAATTTTCTCTCATTCCCTTTGAGCCCTTATAATTGAACAACTCAAGTCTCTCTTCAACTTGGAAAACTTTTCTTCTATTATTTCTATATTGTTTGCCTCTCCTTCTAGAATTCCTATTCTGTGAGTTTATTTCTCATAATCTTTAAACTGCAGTTTATTATCCCTACTGTGTGGTTAAATTCAACAAAATCCTTTTCATCTCCAGTAACTTTCTACTTCTCCCATATTATTCATCTACATAACTGTGGGCTCCTGTTAATGTTGATGCAATGCCATCTTGAATTTCATTGATGGTTGAAGTTTTCTCCTGTTTCTTACCTACACCCTGTGTTTAGTGGAGATATGTCTCCAGCTCAGTGTGATTCTTCTGAGTAGTTGCATTATTTAATTCGTTCCATGATTTTTCTCTTTTCCTTCATCCTCACCAAGGAAGACCTATGTGCAACCAGCTTGAGATGGGTTCTGGTAGACAGTGGGAGTCCCTGATCACAGCTTCAGTTGCACCTTAAAAGGAGAAGGGAAAAGTTGAAGGTTACTACAGTTTTACCTTTTCAGATTCCAGGTCTCACCTGTGGGCAGGAAGACTGCCTGATGGCCGGCAGTGTCCCTGCTCATCCTTCTGTAATTGTCCCGGGACTGTGCCTCAGTGGACTCTACTCCCAGAGATCCTGTTGACAGCTTTGGCAGCCTGCCCTGCTCTGCAGCCCCCACCCCCACCCCCATATCTAGGAGTATTAGGGTCAATCTTGGGGTCCCTTCTTACTCTCCACATGACTTTTCCGTTGTAAGCAGCTAACGATGGTCTGGTCAGCCCTTCCTGCAAATCAGTCCCACTCACACTCGCTTGTGTAGAAATGCCTTTTAGTTTCTAGTATGGGAATGCTGCTCTTCCCTGGTTCCCAACTCTGGGTTAGGTTTCTTTTCCATTATTATATTCCTCTGGGCATTTCAACTGGAAGCTGGATATGTAGGTATTGTTCTGATTTTTCATTTCAGACCAGAAATCTATCTTGTGATGCCTGTTCTGGAATTCAGGTTGAAGCTTTTGGGAAAACAGGCCATTAACCAATCTAGTAGCTGTGTTTCTGTCTACACCCTGATCCCCAAAGCAAATGGTTTGTTTATATATTCCAGGGGTATAGGGGAGCAGCAGTGGCTAGGTCCCTGCAACAGCTTCTTCTCTTTCTTCCCCCAGAGAGCCCAGCGGTCTGTTCTGCCCCAGGAAGAGGAAGGATCAGGGGCTGGACAACTAGTAACTGATTTCGGCAAGAAAGAAGGTAATGATCACCCCCTTTTTTTTTAATCCCCTTCTGCCACACTCCAGAGAGGAAGGGTCCACAGTTGGCTCACCCCAGCTGCCCTCATCACCGTGAAGTCTTTCTTATTTTTCTGCTAGAATCAGGGACTGAGCCTAGAAAAGGCAAATCCAGTACTCTGCCCTGTGCCAGGGGTTATGGGGGGAGAGAGAGGAGTGTAAGGCATGGTCCCTGAGCTTAGGAAGTCTCAGCTCCATGATGAGAAGCGAGTTCTTGGCCTGTCTGTATCACTATGTGGCCTCCTAGCCTTGGCTTTCTCATCTGTACGATGGGATAACAGCCTACTGAGCTGACCTTAAGGGCTCTTGTGGGAGCACATGGGCAAGAACGTGAGAATGCTTTTTGTGATTGATAAAATGATCACTCTCCAAATCTCTCAGCAAACACTGAACCCTGACCCTGCTCCACCCCAGACTCTGTGCTGGGCATTGGGGTCATGGAGACAAACCACCCACATGTTTTTGGACCTTCTGGTCTAGTAGAGGAGGCAGTCAAAGAAGAAAGTGAGGGACCCAAAAGGGAGGGTCAGCTAAAAGGCTGGGGGAGCTCAGAAAATGGAGGACGAGGTGATCAAGGAGGACTTCCTGGATGAAGGGGAATTCATGCTGTGTCCAGATATGGTTTTAGGAAGGAAGGCATTCTAGCATTCTAGGGGCAGGAATGACGAGAGCAAAGGCACGGGGGTGGGACCTAAGGCAGAGGTCAGGCTGGCTGGCATGGGTGCTGGTGAATGTATCATCGACTACTATCCTGACAGAGTCTTTGGGCAGACAAGACCAACACAGGGGATGCTGGGTCTCTGGGTCACTGGTAACTCCCCATGTTATGGAATGGAATGAGCATGGGTTTTTGGAGTCCAACAAATATGGCTTTGAATTTCAGCTCTGTGTAACTCTGGGCAAGTCACTTTACCTCTCAGGGAGTCAATTTCCTTACCTTTAAAATGAATTGAGAATCGTTCCTCTTAATGCAGAGGCGAAAACTAAATGAGATGATACCTGTTAAAGTATCCAGCCCGGTGACGGGTACACAGTCAGCATTCAGTGAGCACTGCTGTTCCGCCCCTCCCCAGATTCCTGCCAGCTGGGCTACTCACAAGGTCCTTGCCTGGGGATGATTCAGAGGTATTTCTATAATGGCTCATCCATGGCCTGCGAGACCTTCCACTATGGTGGCTGCATGGGGAACGGCAACAACTTTGTCTCGGAGAAGGAGTGTCTGCAGACCTGCCGGACCGTGGGTGAGTACGGCCCCACCTCTCCACCTCCCCCTGCGCCCCCCAACCCTGTCCTCCAGACAGACCACCTGCATTGAACAGGCAGCTAAGAGAGGATGCTCCAGTGGTGGAATTCCAGGGCAAGTTTCCTGAAGTCACAGGAATTGCACACTTGGGTATGGGTGACCCTCGGCACCTATGTCTTCTTGTGGTCCCATTTCTCAATCTATAAAAAGGGGTCTAGGTGTTCTGGATGAGCAGGGTCCCTGGCTCCAGGCCCTTTGCTGGGTGTCTCAGGTCAGCGATCATAAGGATTTCCAATGCTCTGCACCTCCCTCCCACTCCGCAGAGGCCTGCAATCTCCCCATAGTCACGGGCCCCTGCCGAGGCTCCACCCAGCTCTGGGCATTTGATGCTGTCAAGGGGAAGTGCGTCCTCTTCATCTACGGGGGCTGCAAGGGCAACAGCAACCAGTTCTACTCAGAGAAGGAGTGCAAGGAGTACTGTGGCATCCCTGGTGAAGGTAGGAGGCCCGACAATGCCAGGCTGGGCCTGGGGGATATTGGGGTCCAGGTGGGGGAGCCCTGGTAGGAGGTGAGGGTCTGGAAAGCTGAGTTCTGGACTCTGTACCAGGTGACCAGCCCATCCACTCTCTGGGCCTTACAGTTTCCCACCTGTAAAATGGGGCCAAGCCTGAGGCCTTACCCCAGCTGGGATGGGGCACCTGGGCCCAGGCAGAGGGAAGGCAGGACAGGCTGAGTGGGGCAGAACTGGGCTCCAATCACGGCATTGCCACATTTGGGCTGGCCACACTGAGTGCCAATTTGAGCCTCAGTTTTCTCTTCTGTAAAATGGGACAAAGTACCTACTTCACAGAGCCTCGCATGGTCCATATCCATCTAGCAGCAGCCGTTACTAATAATGGTGGTGACGCTATAATGATAACAGGAATAGCATTCCAGGGAACAGCAGCAATTAAAGATTTCTGTGCCTTATCTCCCCACTGGGAAAATGGTACCTAAAGTAAATCAGGAGGCAAAAAATCAGATCATTCTGTGGAACGCACTCTGGAGATAATCCAGTCACTCCGCAAGCAGAAGTTTCTGGCCTCAGGCTCAGGCTTAAGCTCAGCCCAAGCTGCCGTCCCTCCTCTATGAGGCATCCCCATCCCCTGACCGTCCCCACCCACAGACCCTTGGACGACCCCACACCTACTCCCCGAGCCTCTCTGTGTCCACAGGGGATGAGGAGTTGCTGCGCTTCTCCAACTGACCGGCCCACAGGCCAGAGGTCCACAGGCCACAGGGAGCGCGAGGGCCAGTGTCTGCCCCAGGGTCCCACGGCAGGTTCCGATAAAAACCAAATTGTAGACTCCTGAAATTCCACATCCTGACGATTCATCATGAAGTATAATGAGATGGGGGGAGGGGAGGGGGAGACAAGCTGGGGAGCGGGCATGAGTAACCCCAGCTTTCCCCACATGTGAAAAATGTATGTGTTGGAAATGTAATAGAGCCATCTTCAGGACATGAAATTGGCTACGCAAATTATGAAACATAAATCACAGTTCTGTATAAAATGGGATTGTTTTGTCTTAATAAAGCTAGAAGAGTAAAGAGGGAAAAACTCTGGGTACTTGTTTCTGGGAGAGGTTTGACAGGGCTCATCAGAGACCCAGGGTCAGAAGAAATCACCGTGCCCTAGTGTGTGCCCAGCTGGGTCTGGGTAAATGCCCCACAAGCACCTGAAAGAATTCCCCCGTCCTTGGCTGCACAGAACCGCCCCCCAGCGTTTACTTTGCTCACAGCTGCATCCCCAGCAATAGCTGCCAGGGGCTGGAAGGCCTCGGGCTGTTTCTCCACAAGGGTCCTGGAGATCCCATCTCCTGGGATCCTCGCTCTGGCCCTTTGCCCCGGAAGGAGAATGGTCACTGCCCTTTGCGCTGTGCCCAGAACAACCAGCTGGCCCTGGACCGGAGCTGGAAGCCCTGGGTCTGGCCCGGCTTCTGCTCCCTGGAGGAAGAGAGCAGGTAGGCTGTCCAGGGTGGCTCAGGCCAAGCACACAACTCCAGGAGCCTCCAGCTCACACACACCGGATTTACAAACATCGGACTTATAAACACCTCTTTCGGGCTCCATCCACCCAGAGCCCTGACAGCTGCCACTGCAAGAGTCAAAACCCCAGCTTCCTGGGTTCTGAGGTGGAATGCTGTGTTGAGGGGACAAACCCAGAGGCAAGGATTTGGGTGGAGAGAGCTTTGCAGCCCCTTTGGTCAGACCACATAGAGACTCCCCGCCTTATGCACCCTGGAAGTCCCAACCTTGGGGCTTCCAGGTTCCAATAGAGAGGACAGTCCTGAGGGACAGCGTTTGTGGGCCTGGCTGGGAGTCACTGGGCAGAAGTGGGCGGGGTCAGGGGCGGGGACACAGGGAGAAGTGACAGGCTCTCCAGCCTGGAACTAACAAATGTCATCACGTCCTGCGTCCATACCTTGTCCCCTCCATGCATGATTCACACACTGGGGCTGCCACCTATGGCAGGTGGAAGGTGCCACTCTGAAGAAAGATATTTTGAAGTGACCTGAAGGACAAATGCCTAAACCGGACAGTACAAGAAGCCACAGGTGGGCTGGCCAGCCTCAGCTCAGCTGGTGGATGGGAGTTTGGCTCCTAAGGTATTTTACAGTTCTGAGTTCACCATTGAAAAATGGACCTCCCGGATTTCCCTGGTTGTGCAGTGGTTGAGAATCCGCCTGCCAATGCAGGGGACGTGGGTTCGATCCCTGGTCCAGGAAGATCCCACATGCCGCGGAGCAACTAAGCCCGTGCACCACAACTACTAAAGCCCGCGCGCTCTAGGGCCCGTGCGCCGCAACTACTGAAGCCTGCGCTCTCTAGGGCCCAAGTGCTGCAACTACTGAAGCCCGGGTGCCTAGAGCCCATGCTCTGCAACAAGAGAAGCCACCGCAATGAGAAGCCCGCGCACCACAACAGAGTAGCCTCCGCTCGCCGCAACTAGAGAAAGCCCGGGCACAGCAACAAAGACCCAAGGCAGCCAAAAAAAAAAAAAAAAAAAGGACCTCCCATATAAAACTCTAGGTTTCTCAATTCTCTTGAAAAATAAGTTCTGGCAGCCTTGGGCCTGCATCCTGCACCTGAGACACCCCTCTAGATGGGGCCTCCCCTGTGGGTCACCAGCCCTGCCTGCCACCTTCCCTGGTCCTGAAGGCTTTTATCTCCATGACAGTTACTAAAACTTTCACTACAAAAAATTCCCTTGGATCCTGTCTTACCCCTCAGGGGCGGGACGGGGTTGAAACACATCTGTGACCTCCAGTCAGGAGTCCACTCATCCCAGGAGGCACCAGAATCACTCCCAGCCAAGTGGCTACCCTGACGACTCATTTGATTCTTAAACAGTCTCACCTCAAATTCTCTGTTAAAGATACTGGTCATGCCCATCTCTGTCACAAAATACATGTGGCTGCTTAATAAAGAAACATGCTTTTTAAAAAATTTTTATTTTAAAATCCAGAGGCTGGCCCTTCAGTCGTGTGGAGGACCTGGGCACGCCCTGGCCTCATTGGATCCTGACGTTCCCAGTTAGCGGGGGAGTCTTCCCGCTCCAGCAGGACTCTTGACTTTTTAGAGCCAATAGAAACTCCTTGATTAAACTTCAACCGCTGGCTCAGGAATGTCCACACGGTACACTGAACAGCAGGAAACTCCCACTGAAGGGGGGTTCTGAGGGCAGGGCTGATGCCCCCGGGAGGCTGGCCCAGACTCAGCCAATTCGTGCTGTCATCCTTGTGATTTGATGGAATTTGTTCGGCTGATCAAGCAGCACATCCTCTTTGAGGAGAGCACCCGTTTCTGGTTGAGGACAGGGATAAAGCTGGACGTGGTTTTTTTACCTTTGAACGGCTGTTCTGGCAGCAGCAGGCCTGCTTTAGGAGAAGCTGTCACCCTCCCTGCCCACTCTGGCCACAGCTGTCTTCTGGTGGCGTCTTCTCTCCCGGACTTGCCTTCAGTTCGACTCTCCAAGCCAAGCATTGATGTGCGTGTCTATAGTGTGAGGCTTGGGTCGAGGCCAGCAGAGGGGCAAGTCCACCCGGCTGGGCCCCTGCAGCCCACTGTGGAGGGCACTGGCTAGAGTCACGGATGCCACTGGCAGAGCCACAGACGCTCTTCCCCAGACAGACAATACACAACACTTCAAACTTCACACACACGACCACTGGGCAAGACGAACTTGGACGTGTGCTTTACTTAGGAGATGGGCGTGCTGACTCCAAGCAGTTGGGGGAGGAAGGCCACACCGTCTTGTAGGGAGTGCGAGAGCTGTCTGGGGGGCTGGCTCGGAGGATGGCAGCAGTTCGGTGGCCCGCAAATGGGGAGGGAGCATCAAGGAAGGGGACACTGTGGGAAAGCCACTCAGAGCTTCAAAAGGACAGAGGAAGAAGGGCACCCGAGCTACCTGTTCTGGCTGCCCGGCGGGCCCACCAGTCGCTTGGTTCACACCCACTGCGGGCATCTGAGCTTTGCCTGAACCTCTCCTGGGATGGAGAGAGCCTTTCCTCCCAAGGCAGGCTTTCCACTCCGGCCTGCGTTCGGGACAGTGCGTCCAGACACTGGGCTGAAATGTGTCTCCACAGCTCCCACTAATTCTTAACTTTCTGAGTCACAGATACCATCAGCAATTTGGCAAAAGCTACGGGTACTCTTCCCCAGAAAACGGATGGTACACACAACACACATCACATAAATGATGGTGGCCAAGGCGAACTTGGATATGTCCCTTGGGCACTGGGCCTGTAGGACTCGGACCAAATCCATCCTTCCTCCCCTGGGACAGTGTTTCACAACAAGGCCCACGGGGACCACGTCTTCTTGTGGACGTGTCCCTCCCTTATTTATCAGACACCACCAACCCAGGTCTGGTGCCTGAGGTCAGCAGGGAGCTCCCAGGAGCTGACTAACCCCAACCTCATGTAGTATCCCCTCGGGATGGACTCCAGCTCTGTCACCGCCAGGTGACATCTCTGCCTCTGTCCATCTCTACTCACCAGTGCCCTGCTCCTACCTGGATGACATGGCCCAACGCCAACCCAAGAAATAACACCACGCACTGCCATCTTCCTAAAGGTTGTTTTATTGTAAAACCATAAATACAACACTGACATGAAATCATTTAAGCAACTGATCCTCTCTAACCATTAAAAGGATGTCTTTTTACCTTGGCATCAACCAACCAGGAAATAATGTTGCAAGAATTCGGGGGGTAGGGGGGTGCTGATTTCTGGGCAGGGGCTTTTGGCGATTTAAGGAACCAGGTGGAACCTTCCTCTTCTCCCTGGGAATGTCCCACTTTTGGACAAGAACAGACAGGTAAAAACAGCAACATTTAAACAGCTCAGTTTTAAATTTTATTACTTTGTAAAAATCTTTTTTTTTTTTTTTTTTTTTCCTGTTCCTTTCCTCCATTTGACATCAATAAAAGTTTTAAACACCAGAAAACTGATTTGGCCGTAAATGGAGAAACGGTACCAAAACGAAATGAAACCCAAAATCCAAAGGACAAACAGAAAAGCCTAAATAAACCCTCAAGTTTGGTCTCGGGGGTTTACATATCACAAGAACTGTCAACTCAACCCCCATGCAATGTGACTCCTTGGAGAACTGTTGGGTCCACACCAACGACACAGGAGACCGCAAACAACGTCTTTTGTTAATTAACACAGCAAGGGTGACACTAGGTAACTTTTTTTTTTAAATACAGTACATGGTACACAGGGTCCCAAGATAACCCTGCATAAACCCCTTGTGGAGACTTGAGCCAAAGCACTGGCTGTTTATAAAAATATTGTGTTGCTACAAAAGTATAAATTAATGCTACCGGTATTAAGAAATATTAAACACATAAAACTTATAAGGATTAAGAAAAATATTCATTAATACCTGTAGAAAACTCTGGCCTAAAAAAGATATTTTTTTTGTGTTTGTTTTTTTGTAAATTTTTTTTTTTGTATTTTTTAAAGATGACTTGAGTTTCTTGCACTCGAAGAGAGAGACACAGTCAGCTGTGCCTACGGTATTGCCTAGAACGTCTTAACTACTGAGAAAGGATGAGGGTGCACACGCATGGGTACTGAGTGGGGCCTGGGAGGAGGGGCACCAAGGCTTTCTCAAGATTTACCTGATGTGAAAGAATCACCGACGCAAAGTTACGGGGAAAAGAAAAAGGGAGGATCATCAGAAAACAACTGAAAATAATTTATGCTTTTTAAAAAATATCTCTGCTTCAGGTGGTTGTACAAAATGATTTCCTGATGCTTGGCATCTGAATGACCCTGGACGCACTGCCCGGCGGGTCTGGGAGCCTCCAGCCCCGCAGGTCCCTCTGTCTCCAGCCCCGTGCCAGTCCACGAGCTCGCTCACCGCCTTGGAACCCGGCCACCCTGGCTGGGTGGGAGGGAAGGGTCCCAGGTGGGGACTGGCTGGCACCTGGGTTGTGGGAGGAGCCCCCTTTCTGGCTGGCCTCAGACCCCATGGTCTCTTGCCAAGCTGGACTTCAGGAAGCGCCACAGGGATCCCAGGCCCCTGAGGTTGCGGACCAGGCTGGGCTGTGCCCCTTTAAGGAACTTTGGTTCGAAGAGTCAAGGTGCCCAGTGGGACGCATGGGTGGGGAGGGCCCCTATGGGTCCTGATGCTGACACCCAGCTGCAAACTCAGCAAATCCTTCTCTGTACAGCAGTTGAACCTTTAAAGCAATGCCCGTGGTGGTGAAGGGGCATGAATATGACAAACAGCAACCCGATGCCCTTCACCCTCATCAAAGCAGGAGCTGGTGCCTCTTCGCACAGAAACTACAGGGCCCCTCCAGGGAACGGCGGGGCTCCGCTGACCACGATCCTCAAACGCAAAGGAGAGAGGAAGAAAAGCAACAACAACAACACAATCCTCCACAAAACCCCGCAAAGGGGAAACCGGGTGGGAAACCGAGGAGGGAAAACACTGTATCATTGGTCCACCATAACTGGTCTAGCAGACATTAGCCACAGTGAAGAGGGGGCAGGCGCTTCCCAGTTCTCCCACTGGCCCGGCGGGATACAGGGGGGCCGAGACAGGAGCCCCCCACCCGCTGTCTCCAGAGGACCGCCTGAGCCTTACTTAGCCTCTGGCTTTCATCTAAACCAGCAGCCTTCCTAGAAGCCCTCCCTCAGGTACGTCCCAGGGACAGAGGCGCTGTCGCCGTGCCCAAGGCAAGGGGCAGAGCTATGAACTTGCCCGGCTCAGGGGGGGCAGGAGGAGACTGCCGGCCGTGCTTTGGGTGCCTCCTCTTCCCGTCTCTGCAAGCACATCCATCATCATGGCAACATCCAGGTACTGTCCCCTTCTGGGCCATTTCTCACAGGATCTCCCTTCTCCATCCACATCCCGGGTTCATTCCAAACCTTTCTTGTGAACCTGTGGCCCCCAAGAATGCGTGCTGAATCCCTGAATGCAGCTCTTCAGATGCCCGCTTTCCAAGGAGTCTAGTCCAAGTGCAGGCGCAAGCCTAGAGGACCCCTAAAGGCAGAGGGTCCGCTTCACAGTGGAAAACACGCCTTGCAGAGTTTTTCTCTGGTGTTTCTCTAAAGTGCAGGAGAGAAAGGAGCAAACTGAAGGAGAAGACGCTTGCCAGCCTACAGAGCTGGTGTCAAAAAAAGTCCTTTCCAGAAATCTGGAGACGCAGAACTTCTCAACTGTGTCATCGGACTGTCCTCTCCTCATCAGGAAACCTCAGCACTCTTTTCCCAGCCAAGAGCCAAACCCCGAACGCCAAGCATGAGGCCGTCAGGCAGGTTGGTGGCAAGGCGTCCTCGCCCGTGGACACAGCAGGTGGCTTTCTATGCCGTGAACTCCGAGATGAAGTGCGGCCAGAAAGGAGCTTTGCCCAGTGGCCCCTCTGTTTTGTTTCCTGGTTTCTAACTACCATCTGGAGGGAGGCCTGGCTGGTGGACCTGGGCACAGGGAAAAAGAACCATGTCGGCACAAGGGCATCCACTCACGACGACTGGGATGGCACCGCTGCTCTTGGTGGAGCCGAGACCCGCCAGTTACTTCAAATCTGAGGGACCACCCATGAGGCTATGGTCTTTGGCTTGGGCTTTGGTGGTGAAGCCAACTGACCTCAGATGAGGGGGAAAACCCTGCAGAGTAGAGGTGTGTTTTCTCCACCTCCCCTCTGGGGTCCGTGTATGTCAACGCAAAGGCCATTTCTGTCCTGGGAATCACACGGTTCAGGCAAGTTGTGTCCAAGTCAGCAGGCAACCGCCTTGAGCTGTAAAGTCCTAGAGTGGTCACAGAACTGGGAGGCAGAAGACAAAAACTTTCCGAAGGTCAATGCCAGGCTAGGGGCCGGGAGATGAACTGGAAGAGCCGACCTCAATCCTTTGGCTGAGCTAGAATTTGGATAGGGTGGATATTGCTGGAGATGAGGGGCCAGTGGCTGGACCTGTGAGATCTTTGGGTTTTATGAAGCTGTTCACTGCAACGGGCTCTGCACTATGGGAGCTGCCTGCATGAGAAAACAGATGGAGGGGGCACCTTGGTACCGCCTTTCCCGTTGGCAACGAGTTTCTGAAGAACCAGAAGCTGCAAGAGAGAAATGACTACCTGCCACCTTGTTCCCGTATCTGGATGAGGCAGCCCCAGGAGACAGCTTGCCGAGACCTAGTGGCACTCACATCACACCTGCAGGGCACGCCAAGCCCTAAGGATTGAACTGAGGCGGAAAGGAGGAACAGGACAGGAGGAGACACATATGACTAGATAACTGGAATTTAGTAAGACTTGAATTTTTCTGAAGAGAAGAACGCTGATACCAGGGCTTGGTCCTGATGGCTTTGCAAGAAAGTGAAATGCCTATTTGCTGACTGAGTGGCCCGATAATGAGGCAACAACAGCACAGCTCCGCTCTAAGAAGAGGGAGGATGGGCTCCAAGGCTTGGCTCCCACTGACCACACAAAACGAGCAGCTCCCATCCTCCTCATGTGGTTCAGAGTGCCAGGTCACGGACCCTTCTCCAGCAGCAAAGCAAAGCTGGAGGCCATTTGCTGTAGGCATCTGTCACCCATCAGCAACCCTGCAGCCACCTTCTGGAATGCCCCCAAAAGTCTCATTGAAAAGTCTGCCAATGCTCCCATATATTCTAGGAAGCGACATGAGGTGACTGTCCAGTGCAGATGGAGGCTCTTCTGATGGCGTGACCCCAATTGGAAGTGCTGTGGAGTTAATACCCAGAACTTCTCTGGGAGAGGAAATGGCATGGTGGTTCCTGAGACCATGGCTTGCTGGAGTGAATGGGGAAACGGCCCACTTTGAATGCCTTTCAGTGTGTCCAAGACTCGGAGGGTTAGTTCTCACGAGGCAAAGTGAGCAGGCTTGACACCTGGGACAGTGTTCTGGTCCATGATCCTAAGCCTTGAGTTTTCAAATCAACTTTACTTCCCCAACTTTACTGCCACGGACCTGGGGGAGAGGGCCGCTGTACAGTGCTTTTTGTAGTCGAGGTATCTCACAGTTGAACAATGTTTTGTTACTAGGAAGGGAAGGAGTGGACTTGGTCAACCCCCAAGATGGTAGAATGTGCCTTTGCAAACGGCCCCCCACGATGGTAGGCATCCTCAGCCTTGGTGTAACTATCTCTATCCCACAGTCGTGGGCACTGGGGGGGATATGGGACCACCAGCACTTCATTCACTGAGAGGTGGGGTGGGAGGCTGAGCACTGATCCTGACGGAACCACCTCTTCAGAGAGGAAAGGGTCACCCTGTTGGCATTTAGGCTGAGTGTGTGGAACCTAAACTGCTCACAGAGAAAAAAAGCCTAAAAACATCTTTCACAGCATCAAGTTGAAAGTGGCCTAATGCCATTTCACCCTCAAAACATCCATCATTTGGCCCACAAGGCATCGTGCTCAACTACTGTCCTAGAAGGAGGGCTGAGGCTCGCGTGGGGACCCCCCCAGGGCTGTGGGCAGCGGACCCGCCGGAATCCCCGGTGTCCTGGGGAGAGGAGGCCGTGGGTCTGAGGTGTGATGGATGTGAACATGGATCAACTCAGGAGTCCCTGCTGAGCTGGAAGGGTCAGTGACGTGGCGAGTAGTGTAATGCACTCTGGGTATAGAAATCAGACATTCGCAGTACCAGACACAGCGAGCCAGGAGGGCGGTCTTCCACTTACATTCAGGAGAACTCCTAAGCCACATGCTTCCCTATGGCTTCCACCGAACCCCACGTCTGTGAAACCTGTGACTCCAACCCCACTCCTGGTCTCCAAACAGCACAGCCAAGTTCATGGTCTTGGCTGTTCAAATACAGGAAAACTGGACTGTACAGGGAAGTCTAATAAAAACCTTAGGATATTGAATATACCACTGAGATGAGCTAGTTTACAGTGTGACTTGAGGAACAAAAAGGGCAATCAAAAAACAAACAAAAAAAACCTCCAAAATATAAGTTACAGACATTCAGTGCCTCCTAGCAGAGCCTAAATCAAATTTGAAAAAAAAAAAAGTAAAAACTGCTAAAATGTTAGGAAAAAAATTATTAAGGAGTGGAGACAGTATTTATACCTCTTTGAAAAATGTCTTTTTTTTTCTATTTTATATTAAAAAGCAAAAGGTCAGCTTTATATTCTTAAAGTCTCCTTTCCTGATTTGGGGAGATAGATAGGTGTGTTTCTAAGGCGGCTGCCCCATGACACCCAAGGGTATCACAAAGGCAGCAGCTCAATGCCCTGAAGGTGAACAAGAACAAAGTCCAGTGCAGAAGCTGTCCATCTGATGCAGTTTGGAGAATCCATGGCAGGGCAGCCGGGGAGGGGTGGGGTACAATAGGGTCAGGAAGGCTTGGGGAGGGGGATGGAGGGCAAGGGGGACCACAGAGTGAAGGACAGAGAGCGTCAAGTCACTTCAGATCTCAGCTGCCTGAACATTTTACATCAGTTTTCTACCAATCTGCGCACCTGAAAATGGAGTCTTTTAAAGCCCCCTTACTGAGAAAAGGAGGTGAAACATCTTCCCTCTTTCCCAAACACTCAGCTTTCCTGACACGCCCAGTTTAATGCACACGCGCCCACGAGCAGGCGTGCATACATGCACCAGGGGAGTATGTGTGTGCATGCGTGTGTGACACTTCTGCGGCCAAGCAGATGAGCACAGCCGCCCACGCCCAAAGTGCGCACGCGTGATTGTGTACACACATGCACACACACACTGAAAAAAGCACTTAAGTTTCTAGGGGGCATTTATAATGAGGTCCACAGTGTTTAGAACTTAAATTCCTTTTTCTTTGTTTGCGACAGTGTTGTGTGGTTTTTTTTTTTTCCTAACGTTCTCTTCTTTTTTCTTTGTTCTTTCTTTTCATCCGGAAGTCTTAAAGCATGTTGGATTTCAGAAACATGAGTTTGTTCATATCTTCTGGACTGAGCAGTCGCCTCCTTTTGATGAGAAGTGCTTGTTCACACATATTTACACACCCGCTCCTGGCCCCCACGGCTGGCACCGCGAGGAGCCAGAAGGCGAGCTTGGCGAGTTTTGTGTGCTTTTGGGTCACGCACGACCAGTACTGGAAGAGATCCGGGGTGGCCTGGAAGAGGGGCTCCTGCAGGTAATCGTACACTTCGTTCTTCCCGAGCCGGTCGTCCTCCTGGGCAGCGGGGTTCTCGCCGGGGGCGGAGCGGGGCTTCTTGGCGGCGGGCTCGAAGTCGGCCTCCTCGGTCCAGGACTCCTTGACCTCGTTGATGAGCTCGCACACCTTGCCGATGATCTCCTCGTGCTGGTAGGGCGGGACGGGCCGCAGCTTCTGCTGTGGGTCCAGGATCATGGCCACCTTGTGTGCCGGGTGCACCTTGAAGTTCTCCTTGAGCGCCTCCAGGAAGAGGTGGCAGAGCTTGCTGACGGTGCCCGCGTCGTTGGCCTTGGCCGTGAACAGCTTCTCCAGCCTGACGTAGGTGGGCAGCACCAGCTGCAGGGTGGGCTGGCTCTCGTTGCTCAGCTCGATGACCGCCTGCTTCACCGGGGTCAGGATGGCGGCCAGGTTGCTGAGCAGGTGCTTGTTGAGGCTCTGGATGAGGTTCATCTTCTTGGCCCGGCTGTAGAACTCGCAGATCTGCTCGTAGCGCTCGTGCACCAGCAGCAGCGAGTCCGTGACCGAGTTCCAGCAGGGCGGCGGCGAGGTCTCCTCCAGCGAGCCGAAGGTCTCCTTGGCGAGGCCGGTTGAGCCCGCCAGGTCCTCGCACACACTGAGCAGCTCGATGACCTCGTGCATGCTGCGGGCCTGCAGCGTCCGCTTGCTCAGCACGCTCTGCACCACCGAGTTCAAGGCACAGGCTGAGCAGCGAAGGCACATGCCGGCCTTGGAGAAGGCGGATGCGCTCACCCGGCAGTCTGTCACGTACACTGTCCTGATCTCCGACATCACGAACTCCGACAGCACATTCTGCACCCAGTGGTGCACCAGGTCGCCGCTGTCGCGAATGTCCGCGCCCTTCACGCCCAGCACATAGCTCTTGATGTGGTTGCCCTCTGCCTGGTAGGCCGTGAGGATGTAGCAGGAGTCGGGGCCGACGCTCTGCGAGTGGCAGGTGACGCCGATGCCCAGGCAGGCGTTGCTGCCCAAGGCGCACGTCACCTTCACCTTCACCTGGTTGTACATGCGCGGCAGGTGCTTCAGCGCCAGCGTGTTGAAGTTGCCCAGGATCTCGGTGACTGAGAAGGCCCCGTAGCGGGCGCCGCTGTCCACCAGCGTCTGGGCCAGCTTCAGGAACTCCTTCCCGCTCACCACGCTCAGCGCGCCCAAGTCGGCACACATGACCCGCAGCAGCCGCTCTGCGATGTTCTGCCGCTCCTTCTCGGGGATCATGCTGTTAGGTGTTAAACCACTGGTCGTGGCTGGCAGGGGACACAAAGAGAGGTGTGATTAACCCTGCCAGTCAAGGCTCCTTGGTCTGGCAGTGGCCTAATACTCAAGCATCTCGTATTAGGAATTATGAACAGATTTCATCTTGCACACAAACTGATGGTCTTGGCAGTCTTTAACATGTGACAGTCTCACAGGAATAAAGTTCTGTGATTGATTAGTAATGCCTGCCGTGAGCATGGGAATTGACTGTAGTGATATGTGTGCAAATACTTGTTGCATGTCATTCACCTTGACCTCTGAAGCCAACCAGTCTTACACCTTCCTCAATATAGGAATGGCCTCTAACACAGGAGTCGCTAGTGAATAAGATACATGAGGCCACAGTGTCAGGAAAAAGCAGACAAGAGAAATCATGGAGAGTGGATTTGGATTCTAATTCTGATTCTGTCACTAATTTGTGTTCTCTGACCACAAACAGATCACCTCTCCCCAGGCCGCCTCTGTCCATCCCACAAGGTCAGAATTCCCACCAATGAGGTCTCAGGCGTGAAAGTGCTTTGGAAACCATGATGCGGGGTCTTGCACCACCATGGGAGACACACAGGGGTGGGGATGTGGGAGCAGAGGGGAACAAGCTGGGTTTGGGGCGAAGGCCTCTGGAGGTGGGTGTAGTAGATTTCCACCAGCCCCCGGGTCCGCCCAGGAAAGACCTACTGTTGTTGGCACTGTTCCTCTGGGCCTGGGGCTTCCACTTCTCCTCCACGACAGCAGGGGGCGATCGGGACTGGTTGGAGGCGATGTTGTTCTCGTTGTCCGCTGCGGGCACAAAGGGGACAGTGTGTTTCCCTGAAGTGCAAGAGGCCTGCCGGCTCACCAGGCGAGGAGAACTAGAGCATGCGGGTGAAAGCAAGACTGGCCTCTGGGACTCAGGCCTGGGTTCAAATCCGGGCTCCTAAGACAACTATCTGAGGCCTGCAAAGCCTCATTTTCATCACTTGGAAGAATGAAGATAATCACACAATTGCTAGAAGGACTAACGAGAGATAATACAGGAAAAGAGCTGGGTACAGTGCTCAGCATGGAGTAAGCACTCAGGGAATGGGAACCGCTGTGTCCCGAGTCTGGCTGGGAGGCCCCCCCCCAACACAAAGTTCTAGCTCTGAGACCCAGGAGGGGGTGCCCATTACACCCCAAGAGGCCAAAAGCATCTCACACTCTTGCTTCTTTAAAGTGTGCCTTTTCGTCTGTTTAGTATATTTTAAACTTAAATGAACACAACAAAACCAAAGCCCTATATGACATAAAGTATACAATTCTCAACCTCCTCATTACATGTAGGAAGTGGAAACCAAAGTCTAGATACAGGAAAGGGTTTGCCCAGGAAAACACAGAAAACCAGCAGCAGAGCTGGGACGGACATCCCAGGTCCCCTGGTTCCTAGCTGCCTCCTCCCTGCATTTCCCTAATTTTTGTTAACGTGCGCATATGCAGCCGTATTCAGTTTTAAGTAATGGGCAGATGCCATACTCTATGCACGGTTACTCCTTGACATTTTTGTAGGATCATATCTGAGTGGAAATGGTCTGAGTTACATGCTTATCATCACAAATGGCCACACAATCTTTTATCACACGATATTCCACAAATTGCTTAACTACACTCCAAGTCCTAAGTTTCTGGGCTGTGCCGTTTACAATATTACTATTCTGCTACGAACCTACTTGCCTAATATTCTAATATTGTTTCTCTGTGCTCTTTGGCTGTTGCTGTGGGTGTATTTCCTTGAGACATCATCTTACAGGTAGAATTCACAACCTGAGGGTATGAATCGGTCAGTAGCCTCTGTTCAGTGTTGCCAGACATCTTTCTTCCATTCTTCTCAGTTAAAGGCATCAGGCCTTAGAGGTCAAGGGCACACTATTCATACCTAGAGAAGAGACTTCCCCAACTTCTACATATTCAGTCAACCCTGCAAGACTAGTCAAGAGACTCTGGGATGTGCGCTCAAGGAATATTTTGCAGCCACTAGAAAGGTGGTCATGTAGACTGGAGCAACATGGGAAAATGCGTAAGATAATGAAAAGCAAGCTTTAATCATAATGTCATATGTATTATTTATAGATACATATTTTAGACTCACAAGTCAAATAACCAACAAATCTATGCATCAAAAAAAGATGGGGAGGGGACTTTCACTTCTGCCCTCCGGATGCAAACACCTGCTAATCATGATGATATGACTGCTTTCAGACAGGCAACCCAGGGCGTGATCCCAGAAAAAGAAACAAATGCGGTGAGCTCTCTGACTGTGCGACTTACTGCCTGGAAGCAGTTTTCAAGCTGCTGCGTAGGACCAGGGAACTGAACAGAGCCCAGCGGTCCCCTTGAAGAGACAGAGATTAAAGTTCAGGCAGGCCCAAGACAGCTAGAATTTACAGGAAAAAGTACCAAAGAGGAGGGAGTTACAAAAAGAGAGAGCTCTGGAGATTACAATGGGGTTCCCTGGAGTCTTTGCTGTAGCTAATCTGCCTATGCATAGGGTCAAATTCCACAGGACTAGGGAAAGAATCACTAAAATGCAGTAGGCTGATAACTCCCAGGGCTCCCACGTGGGGGAAATCATCTGTGTCCCCTCAACCAGAATGGAAAGACCTCAATGCATGAGAAATACTATGGGGCTAAATTAGCCATAGACTAAGCCACTAGATCTGCCCTAATACACTTAAAGAGCAAGCCTCCAAAGTATTAAGGTGATCCCAAGTAACAAACTGTAAGCCAAGTTTAATACTCTTAAAAAATACAAAATCTAGCATCTAACACTATAAAATTCACAGTGTCATTCATCTAATAAGCACCAGACATTCAAAATAGTAGGAAAATATGACCTATAACCGGGAGACAAACCAATCAATAGAAACAGACCTAGAAAGGACAGAGATGATGGAATTAGCCAATAAGGAGCTTACAACAGCTGTTGAAAAAAAATCAGTGAAGCTGGAGACAGAGCAAAAAAACTACCCAATGAAAAACAGAGAGAGTAAAAGGTTGAAAATAAATAAATGGAGCATGGACAATGTTAAGTAGTTTAACATAAATATAATTGGAGTCCCAGAAAAAGGGGGTGAGGCAGAAAAAATATTTGAAGAAACGGCCAGAATCTTTCCAAATTGGATGAAAACCATAAAACCAGGTTCTAAAAGCTCAATTGACCCCAAGCAGAAATACATAAAGAAAACACCACTAAGGCACAGTATCATAATCAAATTGTTGAAAACCAATGACAAGAGAAACTCTTAAAAGCAGCCAGAGAGGGGGAAAAATTAAGTACAGGGGAACAAAAATAAGAATAACAATAGACCCAGCAGGTAACAGAACAAAGTATTAAAAGAGAATGCCAACCAAAAATTCTAAATGTCCATCAATAGATGAATGGATAAAGAAGATATTTATATTATATTTATATTTATAATCTAAATTTATATAATATAAATTATATTTATACAATGGGATATTACTCAGCCATAAAAAAGAATGAAATAGTGCCATTTGCAGCAACATGGATGGACCTAGAGATTATCATACTAAGTGAAGTAAGCCAGACAAATACCATGTAATATCGCTTATACGTGGAATCTAAAATAATGATACAAATGAACTTATATATCAATACAAAACAGAAACAGACCCACAGACACAGAAAACAAACTTATGGTTACCAAAGGGGAAAGGCGGGGAGGGATAACTGAGAAGTTTGGGATTAACATATACACACTACTATATATAAAATAGACAAACAACAAGGACCCACTGTATAGCACAGGGAACTATACTCAATATTTTGTAATAACCTGTAAGGGAAAAGAATCTGAAAAAAAGATATGTATGTATGTATAACTGAATCACTTTGCTGTGCACCTGAAACTAATGCAACATTATAAATCAACTATACTTCAATTTTAAAAAAACACAAAAATATTTTTAAAATAAAATAAGGAAATTCTAAATCCAGTGATACTATCTTCCACAAATGGAGGTAAAATAAGGGCCAAAAAAAAAAAAAAAAATCATACCTGCAACTATAAGAAATGTTAAAAGAAGTTCTCTAGTTATTAAAAAAAATGACATCAAATAGGAATCTGGATCTAGAGAAAGAAATAAAGAGTTCTGGAAACTGTACATGAATGGATATAAAAAGTGTTTTCCCTCATTTTTAATCTCTTTAACAAGACAACTGACTGCTCACTGGAAAAAAATAACAATGAATTGTGGTAATTATATGTAGAAATAAACCATATGTTAACAATAGAAGAAAGACTAGGAAGGGGAAATAGAAGATTGTGTTGAAAGTTTTTCACACAATATGAAAAGGCTAATAGCCTTTAAATGTAGACTTGATAAGTTAGAAATGCATAGTTTAAAACCCAAATAGACTATAAAAAAAAACAACAAAGAGTTATAGCAAATAAATCCATTGTAGAGATAAAAATGGAACCATAAAAAATTCTCAGTCCAAAATAAGGCAAAAAATTAGAGAAAAAGGAATAAGCAACAAATGAAACAATTAGTAAACAAATACGAAAATGGTAGATTTAAACCCAATAATACTGAAATCACATTAAATTTAAATGGTCTCCACATTTCAAATAAAAGTAGACATTGTCATACTTAATAAAAAAGCAAGACCCCATGAGATGCTATCTATAAGAAACCTATTTAAATATGAAGACATGGATAAGTTAAAAGTAAAAGGTTAAATAAAGGTATACCACACAAACAGTAATGAAGAGAAAGGTGGAGATGCTTGTGATAGTATTACAGAAAAAACAGACCTCAGAACAAGAAATATGATCAGGGGTAACAAGAGACCTTGCATAAAGGGGTCTAATCACCAAGAATATATACTAATCCTAAGTGTGTGTGCAAGTGATAACAGAGCATTAAACCACATGAAGCAAAAGCTGAGAAAACTGAAAAAAGAAATAGATAAACCTACAACTGGAAATTTCAACTGTCTTCTCTCAGTAATTGTTACTCTCATGAGAAAAGAGAAAAAAAAAGACTGAATATAAATGAACAGAGAGTGAACAACATCAAGCAGTCCCATATACATATAACTAGATTACCAGAAAAAGGAGGTGGAATAGAAAAATACTGAAATCATATAAAGTATAGTCTCTGACATAACTGAATTAAATTAGAAATCAACAACAAAAAGATATTTGGAAAAATTTCAACTATTTGAATATTAAACATCACAGTTGTAAATGACCCATAGGTCAAAGAAACATAAGGGAGATCAGAAAATGTTTTGAACTAAACATTAAAACATAACATTTCAAAATTTGTGGGATACATCTAAATAAATGTTACTTATAATTATATCAGAAAAGAATAAACACTTAAAATCAGTGTTATAAAGCTTCTACACTAAGAGATCTGAAGAGTAAGTTTAAAGAGTAAGTTGAGTCTAACATAAGCAGAAGAAAGGAAATAATACAGATAAAAGCAGAAATGAATGAAACAGAAGATGGATAAACACAATAGAGAAAAATCGATGAAACGGAAAGCTAATTCTTTGTAGAGATCAGTAAAACTGATAAACCTCTAACAAGAAACATTAAAAAAAGAAAAAGAGGACACAAATTATTAGTAGCAGGAGTAAAAGAAGGGGACATCACTACAGATGCTACACATATTAAAGGGATTAAATTGATGATGAACAACTTTAGGCCAATAAATTCAACCACTTAAGTGAGGCAAAAAAAAAAAAAACCCTAAAAAATATAAAGTACCAAAGTTCACTCCAGAAGAAACAGGTAACCTCAAATCTCTTAAGTTCTATTAAGTTCTGAATTTCTTAACTATTAAGAAATTCAGTTCATAGTTTACATAATTTCCCACAAAGAAAATTCCCATATGGGTTCACTGGAAAGTTCGACCACATATTTAAGGAAGGAATAATACAAATTCTAAACAAATTCTCCCAGAATTAGAAGAGGAAAGAACATTTCCCAAATCATTTTATAAGGCTGTCATTACCCTGATCCAAAACTAGAGAAAAAAATTACAAGAAACTACAGACCAACATCCTTCATAAACATATACACAAAAATCCTTAACAAACTATTAGCAAGCTAAATATAGTAATATATAAAAATAGCAACACATCATGGGAGTTCCCTGGCAGTTCAGTGGTTAGGACTCAGCACTTTCACAGCTGTGGCCCGGGTTCAACCCCTGGTCGGGGAACTAAGATCTCGCAAGCCATGTGGCCAAAAATAAAAAATATAAAAATAAAAATAATAACATATCATGAATAAATGAAGCTTACCCCAGAAATAGAATAGTTACAGAAAACCAATCAGTGTAATTCCCTATACTAAGAGGAAAAACAAAAATAAGAAAAATCATCTCCATAGATATAAATGCACTTTAAAATGTGATAAAATTCAATACCCGCCTACGATACAAAATCTCAGCAAACTAGGAAGAGAAGGAAACTTTCTCAACCTCATAAAGGACATCAAAAACAAAAAACAAGAAACAAAAAACAACCAAGTTTACTGATCTGATAGAAATAAAAAGGATTATAAGGAAATACTATGAACAGTAGTATTCCAACAAATTAGATGACCTGGATGAAATAGACAAATTCCTAGAAAGACACAAACTACTAAAACTGATTCAAGAAGTAGAAAATCTGGATAGATCTATTAAAAAGACTGAATTAGTAGTCAAAACACCGACCATAAAAAAGAAAAGTAAAGGAAAGCCCAGGCTCAGATGGCTTCATCAGTGAATTCTATAATACGTTAAAAGAACCCTTCACAAATTCTCCTGAAAATAGAAGAGAAGGGAACACTTCTCAATTCATTCTATGAGGCAGGTATTATTCTGATACTAAAACAGGACTAAGAAGTCACAAGATAAAACAAACTATAGTCCACTATGCCTTATGAATATAGACACAAACATCCTTAATAAAATAGAGCAGACCAAATCCAGCAACACATACAACAGGTTATACACCATGATCAAGTGGTATTTATTCCAGGAATACAAGGTTAGTTCAACATACAAAAATCAATACCATATTAATAGAATAAAGGACAAAAACCACATGATAATTTCAATAGATGCAGAAAAATTATTTGACAAAAATCCAACACCCTTTCATGATAAAAACACTCAACAAACTAGGAATTGAACGGAACTTTTTCAACTTGACAAAGGGCATCTATGAAAAACCCACTGCCAACATCATAGTTAATGGTTAAACATGAAAAACTTTCCTCTTAAGATCAGGAACAAGATAAGAATGTCCACTCTATTTTATTCAACATGTATTAGAGGTTCTAGCCAGGTCAATGAAAGAAAAAAAGAAAGAATAAAAAAGAAAAGAAAAATAAAGGGCATCCACATGAATGGGAGAAGTAAAATTATCTCTACTTACAGATTACAGATGACATGACTGTGTGTATAGAAAATCCTATGGAATACACACACACACACACACACACACACAACTATTAAAACTTATAAATAAGTTCAGCAAGGTTTCAGGATATGAGATCAATATACTAAAAAAAATCAATTATATTTCTCTACGTTAGCAATGAACACTCCAAAAATTAAATTAAGGAAATAATTCCATTTATAATAGCTTCTAAAAGAATAAAATACTTAGGAATAAATTTACAAAAGAAGTATAAGACTTATACACTTAAAACTAAAAACATTATTGAAAGAACTCAAAGAAGACTTAAATGAATGAAGAGGCATCCCATGTTCAAAGACTGGAAGACAATATTGTTAAAACTGCAATATTCCCCAAATTGATCTAGATTCAACACAATCCCTATCAAAAGTCCTGCTGTCTTTTTTGCAGATATTGACAAGTTGAGCCTAAAGTTTATGTGACACAGAATAGCCAAAACACTCTTGAAGAAGAACAAAGTTGGAGGGCTTAGACTTCCCGATTTCAAAGCTGTTATAAAGTCACAGTAATCCAGACAGTGTGGTACTGGCACAAAAATAGACATACAGATCAATAAAATAGAATTCAGAATCCAGAGATAAACCCTCACATTTACAGTCAATTGATTTTTGACAAGGGTGCCAGGACAATTCAATGGCGGAACAAATAGTCTTTTTTAAAATGGTGCTGGACAACTGGATATCCACATGCAAAAGAATGAAGCTGGGCCCCTACCTCATACCACAAATACAAAAATTAACACAAAATGGAATACAGGCCTAAATGTAACAGTGAAAACTATAAAACTCTTATAAGAAAACAGAGGAGTTAAGTCTCTGTGACCTTGGGTTAGGCAATGATTTCTTACATATGACATCAAAAGCATAAACAATGAAAGAAAAAATAGGTAGTCGTCATCAAAAATTTTTGTGCTCAAAGGACAGCATCAAGAAAGTGAAAAGACAACCTACAGAATGGGAGAAGATATTTGTAAATCATATATCTATAGAGGCCTCGTATATAAAGATAAAAAGATCTCTTACAACTCAATAATAAAAAAACAAAAAAACCCAATTAAACAATGGGCAAAGGATCTGAATAGACATTTCTCCAAAGAAGATATTTAAATGGCCAATAAGCACATGAAAAAGTGTTCAACATCATTTGTCATCAGGAATACACAGATTAAAATCACAATGAGATATCCCTTAATGCACTAGAATGGCTATAATCAAAAAGTCAGATAATAACAAGCGTTATCAAGGATGTGGAGAAATTGGACCCCTCATACACTGTTGGTGGAAATGTAAAAATGGTGTAGCCACTTTAGGAAACAGTATGGCAGTTCCCTAAAAGGTTAAATATAGAGTGACCAAATGACCCAGCATTTCTACTCCTAGGTATCTACCTAGTAGTTAAAAACAGTGTAAAGCAATTATACTCCAATAAAGATGTTAAAAAAAAAAAATGTCCACACAGGGACTTGCACTTGGGCATTCATAGCAGCTTTATTCGTAATAGCTCCAAACTGGAGACAGCCTAAATGTCCATTGGTAGGGGAATAGATAAATTGTGGTATATCCAAACAACGAAATACTACTCAGAAATAAAAAGAAATACTGATATCACAGAACAACACGGATGAGTCTCAAAAGTATGCTAAGTGAAAGAAGTCAGACACAAATGACTAAATATCATATAATTCCATTTATACAAAATTCCAGTAAAGGCAAAACTATAACAAAAGAAAGCAGACAGTGGTTGCTAGGGTGGGGGCCTGGGAAAGGGACTTGCTGCGAAGGGAACTTTTTGGGTTGATGGTAACACTATACATTGTGCTTGTGATAGTGGATAAATGACTATGCGTTTATTAAAACCCATCAAACTGTACTCTTAAAATTGGTGAATTTTATTTATGTAAATTATATCTCAATAAATCTGATTTTAAAATAGACTGAAAAGAAACCATTAAAAGAGTAACAGTTGGGCTTCCCTGGTGGTGCAGTGGTTAAAAATCCGCCTACCAATGCAGGGGACACGGGTTCGAGCCGTGGTCCGGGGGGATCCCACATGTCGCGGAGTGGCTAAGCCTGCGCACCACAACTGCTGAGCCTGTGCTCTGGAGCCTGTGAGCCACAACTGCTGACCCTCACGCCTAGAGCCCGTGCTCCTCAACAAGAGAGGCCACTGCAGTGAGGGGCCCATGCACCGCGGCGAGGAGGGGCCCCGGCTCGCCTCAACTAGAGAAACGCCCACGCGCAGCGACGAAGACCCAGCGCAGCCAAAAATAAAAAAAACAAAAAACCATTCACTTTATAGCAGTACACCATATATACTCAATAAATATTTGTAAAAAAAAAAAAAAAAAGTAACAGTGTTTAACTTTGAGTAGTGAGATTATGGCTGAGTCTTCATTTTGTCATTTCTCTGCATTTTCCCAATTTCCTTTAATGAATAGACCTCACGTGTAAAAAAGAGAAACACAAATTTTAAAATGGAAACCAGCAGCCATTCTTACTGACTTTCTCTGCTGGAGTATAGAGATTTGGAAGCCCTGGATTTGAACCGGGCTTTGGGTAGCTGAGTATTATAACCTTGAGTTAGGCACTTCAATTCTCTAAGGCTCAGTTTCCCCTCCTCCTTCCAAAATCCTGGGGCTGGGCAAGCTGCAGGGCGATTCCCTCATTCTCTGCCTTTCTGCAAGGCTTGAAATCGGGATTACTCAACCTCTAATTAGATAATGATGCCTAGCATGGCTTATTAAAAAAACTTTTTTTCTCCTTATCTCACAGATAATGCTGCTAAATGGGTGAGGTACTCAGTAAATGCTCTATAGCTTGAGCTGGAAACAAGGTTTACTCAGTGTGTACCACAGATACACATGCTCACACACGTACAGATACACAAACATCTGTAAAGGGCGGGACGCAAAGCTGGAATAAAGGCTGTCTCCCAAGGAGGGACCAGTTGCGGGAAGAAGAAAGCAGTTGTCTCTAGCAGGGGATGGAAAAAGAGAAACCTGCATTATTCAGTCTTATTTTAGAACGTGCCATAGCCCTTAAGACTTTACATACATCATCTCCAGAACCCTCACCCAGCCTGTGGAGAATGGTGATGAGCCTACTTTACAGATGAGAAGACCAATGCCCAGAGAGGTGAAGTAGCTCAAAGGGATCAGAAATTAAATGTGGCCATTCCCAAATCCTACCACTCTGAGTTGCCAACTTGCTTGCCTCCTGGGAAAGTCCCCAGGCCTCACTTAGCTGCAGTCCCCCGACTACTTGAAAAGAGGCTAGAAGAGATGACCTCTGAGGGGGCTTCCCCCATCGCTAATCCTCCACCCCATCTACCCTGCTGAAGAGGGTGGTTGTTGAGAGCACCGGCTCTGGAGTTCATGGGAGGGTCAGAATCCTGGTCTGATACTGTGGCTGCAGAGCCTTGGGCCAGTTACTTAGCCATTTTATTTTACTTTGAAATTTACACATTTTATTAAAAGAACAAAAAATAAACAACACAGAAATAGCACACTAAAATGAATTGCATAATGCACACTTCTAAACACAAACAAGCAAAACAGCACTATAACTTGGAAAAAAATCAAAAAAATCAAAGCATCTGCCCTACTGATAGCAGTTGAGGAAATGAGCTATTGCATTCTGGAGGCAAAACATTATGGAAACAGTTTATATTTATTAAATATTATGATCATTATTTAAACCATTAATTGTTGCACAGGACTAATAATTTTCTTATTGATAAGTAATTTTTAACTGACATTTTTCTGCCCAAAATATGTGCTTCCATTTTCTATACTTAGCCCTTTTAACCTCAGTTTCCTTATCTATAAAGGCGAGCTAATACGGACACAACTCACAGGGATGTTCTGAGAATCAAATGAGCTAATACGTAAGAACTCAAACGATGTGAGGTACTTTTTACGAGCCATGCAACTTTGGGCCAGCGATTATGTTCTCTGAGCCTCAGTTTCTTCATCTGTATAATGGGGATGATAACGCCAACCAGCTTGTTGAGGAGCCCTGACGCAATAACCAGGCCTGACACACAGTAATCGCTCACTAAGTGTCAGCTATCTTTAGTATTATTGCTGCCAAAACCTGCTCCTAAACTGTCACCAGGGGCCAGGCAGGTTTTCCTACAGCGCAGAAAGGAAGTTTATTAGCGGGAATTACCCTGTGCCATTCAGCAGCCTCTTAATGAGATTGCTGTTATTCGAGGCTGATCCCCCTTATCAGCAGCGCAGTGAACTGCGCAGATCATGACGCTTAATTTCTCTCTATGGAGTCAATCCTTTAATCCTGACTCAGCCTGGCTGGGATTCAGCCTGGCCTTGCACTGGATTGCGGGCAAGGCATTCTCTGCCAGCACTGAACCAGAACAAAGCAGCCCAAAGCTCTTCTCGGAAAACAAGTTGGGATGCCTGGGGGAGGTGGGGCACCCACAGGCGCACCCTTGATTTGCATGTTAATGGCCTCCGCCCAACTGCCTGAGGGACAGAGAAGCACTGGCACCCAGACTCTTCCCTAATTAGGGCTCAGCTTCCAGAGCTGGCAGAGGGGCGGAGGGTTTCAGAGGAGAAGGGAGCAGAGACAGGGCCCTGGGGGTCTCGGGCCCAAGCGCTGTGCTCAGGCAGTGGTCCCCAGCAGCCTTCTAACTTTGGCTACTGGTTCCCCACGGGGTCAAGTCTAAGTGCTCTGAGTGCGTTCAAGGCCTTCCCTGGTGCAGGATGGCTGACAGCAAAGGCAAGCTGGAGGTGTGAGACACGTGAAGACGGAACCTTGGCGTAAGGAGGGCAGCTGGAGATTGCAGGTCTGTGTGCCCTTGTTTTAGAGATGGAGACTCAGTGGCGGGGGGCGACGACAAAGTTTCCTGCCTGAGGTCACATGGTATAGAGACACATCGGTTAGAGAGGACTGGAACTCACGTGTCATGGCAGCCGATCCAGCTCTGCACTGATTTTATTTTATTATTCTTATTTTTAAATTTTTTGGCCGTACCGCGCAGCATGTGGGATCTTAGTTCCCCGACCAGGGATTGAACCCGCACCCCTTGCATCGGAAGCACATATTCTTAACCACTGGACCACCAGGGAAGTCCCTGCACTGATTTTAATGAGTACACTAGAAATAAATTAACTCCCTCCCACCCAAAATCATGCAAATTGGTGCCTAGTGTACAGCAGATACCCAACAGATATATGCTGCATAAATGAATGAATGAAGAGGGGTCACACTAACAGAACAGCACCTGCCTGAAGAGCGTCTCGCCCTGTAATACTCTGTGCTAGTCAGGCCAGACCTGGAAGGTGATATGAAAGATTCAGAAACCTAAGAAAGAGACAAGCAATAACTAACAACAACAACCACAGTGACAGCAGCTAAGCAAACACTCAGTCTCTTCCCTGGTCAGCTCCTCTTTGGCCTTTACTGAACCACCGTCTGTGTCAGGCGCTTTTCTCACATCACCTCCAATGCCTCCAGAGGGTCACCCTGCGGGAAGGGTGGCAGGGTCAGCGAGCTGTCTCCCCCATGTTCCCGTTTCCCTTGTCGGGCTGTCCCTGGGCAGGGCTCTGGAATTTGAGCATATATGTGTCACTTGTGGTCTGAAGTGGTAAAGAAGGAAGTGTGCCTCTCTCCCTGCCCATCAGTCAGAGAGAGAGGACTCTGTGACCCAGGGGAGGATGGAGACACAGGAAGGAAGGAGTCTGGGTCCCTGAATCTCCACGTGGAAGGCCGCGTGCATTAGGCTGTGATGTGCCTGAGAAGGAAGTGGTTATGTCAAACCACTGAGAATTTGGGATTTACCTGTTACAGCAAACATTGTCTGCCTGCCTAAAACAGAGATTAGATCAGAAATCAGATCAGCTCAGTGCTTTGTGACCACCTAGAGGGGTGGGATAGGGAGGGTGAGAGGGAGACGCAAGAGGGAGGAGATATGGGGATATATGTATACGTACAGCTGATTCACTTTGTTATACAGCAGCAACTAACACACCATTGTAAAGCAATTATACTCCAATAAAGATGTTAAAAAAAAGAAAAAAAGAAATCAGTGCTACTATGACCAAAACCTAAAATTGGAGGCTGGTGGTCTAGTGAGGGAGCTGACATTGTAAGCCGGACAGATGGCAAAACAGCTGATAAAAAGGGTGTCCAGACAGCAGACTCCTAGCTGTGGCTCTAGAGCAGCAGTTCTCAAAGTGTGGTCCCCGGACAAGCCGGGTGTGTGTGGCCTGAGGACCTGTCAGAGATGCGAGTCCTGGGCCCTGCCCTAGACCCACGCGTCTGAAGTTCAGAGTGCGGCCTAGAAATCTGTGCTGTCACCAGCCCTCCTGGTGACTGATGCACGCTCACGTTTGAGGACTGCTGCTTCGGGGGTATGACCGTGAAAGCAATGGGGCTCGTCCCAGGCTGCCCCGGGCTGAGCTCTCTCCACTGCCCTCCCCTTCCTCCACTCACCTGGGTCTCAAACCACACTCAACCCTCCACACCTCCACGACTCTGTCCTGCTCAGCTCCTGTCTGGCCTCTAGGCTCTGGGCAGAGGTCACAATTTCTGGAAGCCTTCTTCAGCTCCGACCCCCTCTCTGGCTACGCTGCCACCAGGCCAGCTGCCCCCGCAGGGCACAGACCACGCTGAGTTACAAGGGACTAACCAGGGCTCCCACGTCCTGTGATTGTTTCTTGGGAGAGCGGCCGCAGGCTGGCCCTGGCCGTCCCTGCCTTTCACAGGATCTGAGGTTGGGAGGGATAAGGGGGGCTTCAGTACCCCGCCCCGTCCACCGTGGGGCCCTTACCCGCATGGGACTGCATGTGCTCCAGCAGGTTGTTGTAGAACTGGAACTGGATTCCGCAGGCGCCGCACGTGTAGGGCTCTGCAGGGAGAAACGGAGCAGCCGTTTTAGGGGCAGCACAAACCCAGATGCCTTTCTGCTGGGCCGCAGGCAGCTTTGGAACTGGGCACCCAGACACACATGGGGGCTGTGCACTCACGGTTCTGGGCCTGTCTGTCCCCCTGTCACTAGCTAGTGAGGGAGAGGCTTGCGGGGGGGGTGGAGGAGCAATGGAGAGAGGAAGACTGGCAGATAAAGACCGCCGGGTGCAGTCAAGCGGCATTTATCGAGTGCTCACTGTGTGCCACACTGTTCTGGGCGCTGGGGATAACACTAAGGGACCAAGAGCTCTCTCAGGGCGGAGACCACGTCTTATTTGTTCCACAGCCCACCTCTCAGCCGGTGGAAGCACACAGACGGCAGTTTGCTGAGTGAACAAATGAATGAACGTATGAATGAACCAAAAACAACATAATGGACATGGAGGGCAGTAAAGAGGAGAGAAGGGGTGAGAGAAAGGGTGAGAAGTGGAGAAACACAGAAGAGATAGAGAAGCAGGGATAAGACAGGAAAGGGAAGAGGAGCGGGCCGGAGGGCGGCAAGAGTGAGAGCACAGAGGAATGGGAGCATGCGTGCCCAACAGAGGGACGCGGAAGGAAAAAGAGAGAGAGAAGAGAGCAAAAACGAGTAGGGAAAAGAGAGCAGGAGGATGGCGGAGATGCGCTCGGAAGAGGCGTCCTGAGGCTGCCCCCGTGAGCAGGAAGGGGAGGCTTTGTTCCAGCAGGGCTGGGGGTGGCAGAGTCAGGCCGCCCATGGTCACAGCTCTGCCCGACACCTGTCCAAACTCCTCCACCCGCCTGGGCTGGGTCTCCCTGTGCCTCCACCTCCTCCACCTGGGTCTACCTGGGAGGGCGGCCCAGGTCTGATGTTCTGGGGAGGTCCCGAAAGTGTGGCTGGCTGAGTTCATTCCCTGCCCTGCCTCGCCCTCTCCAGCCCCCCGACGGGACCATCACTTACTCTGTAGGAGAGGGAAAGGATTGGAAATCAGGGGACTTGCAGTTTCTGCAAAAGAGAAACAGTTTAGCTAAGTCTCTTCTGGTTCTGGTGCTCGGAGATGACAGTCATTACTTCTGTCCTTAGGAGGTAGTGAGCCAGATGGGCTCTCGGAGGAGGAGGGGGCAGCTGGGGTGGGGCTGGGGCACGGGCAGGGCGAGATCAGCCGGGGCCATCCCTCCAGGACACCCACAACTTTCAAAAAGTGAGCCCGCAGAGCACTAAGGAGAAAATATCCACGTGTGGCTGCCTGGTTCAGGACAGGGAGCTGGGAGCTGCTTCTAGGTCCTGGCACCGGCGTGGTACTGTCTGGCACCAGACACCAGAGCGGCCAAGGGAGGGCTGCGCTTTGAGGGCTTCTGTCTGCTGGCAGCTCCCCGCGCTTCCCGGCGTTGTCAGGTGCGCCTCACAGGCAGGAGGCGGCAGAACGGGGCCAGACGGACTACGCCGGGAATCCTGGCTCCACCACTCACAAGCTGGGGACCTGGGGCAACAATCAACCTCTCCTGAGCCTCTGTTTCCTCATCCCAAAAGTGGGGATAACAGTAACACTGACCCTCACTGGGCTGCGGTAAGGATGAAAACAGGTTAAGACACACACAGCTCTGAACACGTGCCAGGCACACAGTAAGCGCTCAATAAATGGTGGCTGCCGGCGGGGGCAGCGCTTCACACCGTCATTCCCGATTCTGAACATCGGCTCTGGTGGAAGGACAGCCAGGGGGCGCAGCCTGGCTGGCTGAGAACAAAGGCTCCCGGGAGACCGCGGTTTCGGTCCTGGCTCTGCTGCTTATTCCCGTGTGGCCTTGGGCCAGTCACTCCAGCTCTTTAAGGCTCACCTTTTGGAGGGGCTGAGTGGGTTATAGTTTCCAAAAGGATGAAGCAGTTTGGAAAAGTCGACATGCTCTCTACGGTTTAAAGGATCGTGGCAACATTCTCGGGGCCCCCACGGCACACCTCACTCCCTTCCTCGGAGCACTTATTCATCAAATCACTTGGTTTACTTAAAAAAACAACCACCGGGCTTCCCTGGTGGCTCAGTGGTTGAGAATCCGCCTGCCAATGCAGGGGACACGGGTTCGAGCCCAGGTCTGGGAAGATCCCACATGCCGCAGAGCAGCTAGGCCCGTGAGCCACAACTACTGAGCCTGCACGTCTGGAGCCTGTGCTCCGCAACAAGAGAGGCCGCGACAGTGAGAGGCCCGCGCACCATGATGAAGAGTGGCCCCCGCTCGCCGCAACTAGAGAAAGCCCTCGCACAGAAACGAAAAACCCAACACAGCCAAAAATAAAATGAATAAATAAATTAATTAAAAAAACAAAAACAAACAAACAAACAAAAACAAAAAACAACCACCTCCAAAACAGCCTACCACGTGAGTGTGTAAACTCTGCAGGGCACCCTCTGAATATTCCCCACCACAGGGACGTGTGTGCCGTTCCCATTCCACAGCAGAGGTGAAATTGAGAGGCGAGCTCAAGTCACCAGCTTGTAGATGGTGGAGCTGGGGTCGAGCCTTGGCTGGAGCTCAGATCACTGTGAGGAAGCCCGCATGTGCAAGTCTGCGCTCCTGGATGTTTCATAAAGCCCCTGACTGGCGGCCAAGCCACGTGCATCATCTGTCTGCACCCAGGCAGTGCCCAGCACGGTGCTGAGCACAGGCCAACATCTAATCTGGTGAATTAAACTTTAATTGAGCAAGAAAGTGAGTGATGGCTTACCTTAGTATAAAGGAAGTATCAAAATCTTTTTTACACCCTGCCCTGGCTGGCACTATGCAGACCAGCTTGCTGTGCCTTTCTCGGGCAGAGGCTGCTTGTGATCACGCATGGCTCTGCCAGGTTGGCCCCAGGTCTGGCTAGGGACAGTGGCTTTTGGCTGCTCTAAGGTGCTCTAGGGCTCCGCTAGAGTCCTGCAGGAGGCAACCACCAGGGGGCGCCAAAACACCACTGGGAACCTCAGGCAAGCCTACTTGGGCTGGTAGGAGCTGGAAGGGAACCTTTGGATGTTCCCAGGTCCAAAAGGGGACCAGAACTTGGGGCCTCCGGCTCTTAGGCCACAGCTCTCTCTACTGTACCCGCTTTGCTTCTTCTGGGAAAAAAAAAAAAAATGGCTGTGATGTTCATCCTATAAACACAGCAATGGCTCAAAGGGGGCCGTCCGAGTCAGTGTATCACACAGGTCATGGGGCAGGGGAGTTCCTCTCTCCATGGGGAAGAGACAAAGAGGATCCATCGTCCTGGAGATGCTCCTGAGGCCCGGAGGGATGTCCCTGAACAAAGGGCCCCTCCCGCTTCCGCTGGGCTCTGGCCGCCCTGTAATTCTCTGCCCTCAGCCTCCTCCCAAAACCCTGCCCCATCACACACCACAAAGATCCCGGAGCGGATTGAGGCGGCAGCACAGGGTGACCGTCATGGGGCACACTCACCGCTGGAGTTTTGGGAACTGCTATTCGTCTCTTCAAAGTGGTTTTGTGCTTTGCCTTCTACCCTCCGACTGAAAGCGCTTTCTGCTGGGTGGGGAGAGGAGAGAGCAAGGAAAAACCACGGTGACTGGTCAGCAACAGGGCCAAAGGGAGGCGCATGCCAGAGGGGGCTTGGGAGGCCAGGGACGTGGGAACCGCCCTGGCCCCTGGGCTAGGTGAGTGCCTGAGGCTTTATGCTGGGGAACCAGCAGAGCGATGGGCTCCAGAACCCCAAACCCCAAACCTGCAGCTCCTCAGGCTCACCTGAATTGCCTGATACCTTGTCAGGATCCCAGGAGGCCCCCGACAGTGCCCAGGGTGGGTGGAGGTCCAGGCACGGGGGGGATGTGTGTGGGATGTGGGCACACTCATGAGCTCCAACTGATCGAGGAGATGGCACACAGGCCAGGGTCTCCCATCTCTGACCCCTGGGGAGCCACACGTGACACTAAGTAATCTGGATCTGCCACTCGCTACTTGCTCTGCCAGATTCTGCTGACACAGGCCCCGCCAAGGAGCAGGGAGGGTGACAGACTGTTTTCTGGCGGTGGCTCTGGCAGAGCAGGAGGGCCAGAGAGCAGAAGGGGTCCCTGGGTGGTAGAGAAGTCATGATAGGCTGAGCCGGGGTAGCCCCACACCCTGGGAGGCCAAAGACCAGGTGAGGTCTGCTCGGGGTTCATCGGGGGCAAGGGACTGGCTCCCTGAGTGATTCTGGGGTGTCTCCACTGATGCGCCTTCCTGAGTGGCTCGCCTTCTCCCAGAACTCTCTGTGAACGCCGGAGTCAGAGAAAGGGTCCAACCAGGTGGGAAACACCAACGTTCTGTCTCGAATGTCTGAGTCAGAAGGTGACGGCTTTTCCAAGCTGCTCATTGGGGATGCTGGATGCACCAGGATATAAAGGCTTCTGGGAACAAGTCAATCTGGGATGAGCAGTTACCCAGCAGCCTCTTTCTTACGGAGAAACAGCCTGCATGAGGGTATCAAAGGCTCTGAGAAGTTCCCCCGGAGAGAGACCCATCTAGCTTCACTGAACCCAACCTTCTTCCGAAATATAATCGGCCACTGAAGCCCATTTAAAAATATGAGATTCGTTAACATCCTTCAAAAATGGTGATTCTGGGAACCCACTTTGGGAAATGCCATTGTCACCCAGGCCACCCTATGCCAGGAGGGCAAGCGCTCAGACTATGGGGGCCGGGGTTCCAGACGATCACTGGGGTGATGGGAAAGGAAGCCACAGGTGGCTCCTACAGGCCCTACTCAATTCCCCTGCCCCCGACTCTGACAGTGCTTCCTGATGCAGCCTCCTTTTTGCAGAGGCTGTTGACAACATCACACACAAGACCCTCTCTTCTAACTGTGTCTGTAAAATGTCTGGACTGAGAGCTACACATCTGCCCACTTCAAGATCCCATCTGTAAATTGGCAAAGAAAGCCCCTCAATTCTTTACCTAGGAAAAACGGGGGGACTCTTATTTACGAAGCACCTACTATGGGCCAGGCACTGGTCCAGATGCTTTACATCCACATAATCCTCCAATCACCCTATGAGGTCCACGCTGTCATTCCCATCTTATAGGTGAAAACCCAGAGAGAGTGAGGTTGTCAAGTTCCTGGGGCTGGCTAAGCTCCTAACCCTTGAAGACGGCAGAATAAGGAGATTTCATTCTTGGGACAGATGCTTCCTTTTTAAAAAGGGCTTTAAAGGGGCAGGGAAGTGGTTCCTTTCTCCATCTTAACCCTCATGCATGCAAGGGATGGTTACCCATCTGTGGAGGATTTTCGTGCAGCCTGACCAACATATTGGTACAATTCAGCACAACTAAGGTTACAAACTCTTATAATTAGCCTCCTCTGGCTCAGCTGATAAAGCAGATTTTGTTCAGCTATCCCTGCTATAGGCACCTCTGGCTGAAAACCAGCGAGCGGCTCCACAGGGGACATCCCCGCGCAGGCACACACACACACACACACACACACACACACACACACACGCACGCACGGGAGCGGCTGCCTATTCTAGCATGATGGGGGCAGTGATGACTTCCAGCTCCAACACGCAGGCTCCGGCTCACAACCTGGTGTCCCCTGACCTGCGCAGCTAGTAATCCAGGTGTGACGCCCACCACAAGTCTTCCTTCCAGGTCACATAAAGGCAGCCAGAGGCAAGCCCCATCGCTTGCTGATGCTTACTTGGTGACTCTGGGATCTGAGAGCTGCCACAGACCACACAGGCCCTACAGGCAGTTCTCTGCAGAAACTGCAGATGCAAAAACTCCCAGCCACAAGGTCGAGAGTAAAATCAAGACCTGAAAGCCGTGATCCCATTATTTAGTTGAGCCAGTATCTACCACCAATAAGTTCGTGATGACCAGCCTGTTTAACTGATTTATAACTACTGTTGCCAAAAAACAATGGCTACTAGCTCTTCTCTACACAGTAGCTGAAAACCATTACCTTCAAAGTGGATTAACTACTTACTCTCCTTTCGGGAGATCTAAGCACAATAAGCACAGCTTCAAACATTTTTAAGAACCACATCCTTGCTCCTGATCAGCCTTCTGAACCAGAGTAAAGGCGAGCACAACTCATCACGTGGCTGTAATCGGTCCAGCCCCCTGGTTCATTTGAGTGAGTTCTCAGTTTGATCACTTGTACATTTAATGGATAACTTTGGGCCTCTTAAGGGCATCTGAAAGGCCCGTAGTCCCAGAATGACCAAGTCATCACTCTACCCTACATCCCACGTATCTAGGCAGGAGGCCCAAGGCTCTTTCCATCCGGTGTGAATCAGGATTCCTGATTAGCTGGTACTCAGCACACAGTGTGTCTTATCAGTTTTCCCCGATAACTGCTAAGAAATGGCTGGTGTGCACCTTTCACTGCCTGTTCACCCTTCCAGAGTCTGAGCCCTTTCTGCGTAGACTCAGACAACACTGGAGCGGGCATCTGCTGGCTTCCTGCTGGGCTATGGCTCGTGGAGGGGTTGCCTGAACAGTGAGGTAGAGGGAGGCCAAGAGAACAGAGCTCCCAGCCAAACACTCTTCTTCACGGAGAGCAGCTCTTCGTAGAAATGAGTTTTTAGACTGGGTTTTCTGAAAAATGGGGGATGCAAACTCATGCCAAGAGGGTCCAGGCAGGTGAGGTAAATGGATGAACTGGGCTGGATGTGAGACAGACAACAGTGTGATCACAATGAGACATGGCACCTGCCACGTGGCCACTGTACTGGGGAGGCAGGAGGGAGCGGTGGGGACTGTGGAAAACGGGAGAGCACACGCTCTACTGAAGGAGGCAGCTGTGGCTCGGCCCCAAGGCAATTGCTGCCCTGAGGAAAGTGGGCCCAGGACTGCCAGATCTGACTTTTCAATGTAAGCTAGAAATCAAAAGTTTCATACAAAAATCTCTTAATGTTCAAATGTTGGCAATTAATTTAAAAGAATTTAAAACCCCTTAGGCCATGACTTGGGGAGAAAAATATTCTCCTACTTAAAAAAATTAGTTTGCAAACCATCTTGTACAACCCTCTGATTTAGGGTAAGAAAACCTAGACTCAGAGAGGCTAGGTGGCTTGCCGTGGTCACAGAGCCAGCCTGAGGCAGAGCCGGGACCCAGATTCGTCCCAGAGAGCTAGGGACCACCACCCTCGCTCTTGCAAGGGAACAATGACCCCGGGCACAGCTGTGGCAGGTGGGGAGAAGGGTGGGGAGTGGAGGAAGTGTGAGGGTAACATAGGCCATTGGTACCTGCAGTTGCCTTGCTTGCCGGAGATCCCGAATTTGGAGTGCGGAACGTCGGGGTTTGGGTGGCTGGAGGGGTGCGGTGTAAGAGGGTGGCGCATCGGACCACGGAGGCCGGAGCCTTTTTCCCCGACTGGTTCGTCTGGGTCTTCGCTGCCACGAAGCGTGGAGACGGGGAGACCTCTGGATGCGAACACTCAGAGCCCGTGTCTGGATCGTCCGGTGGCTCCCACCCGGGGGCGGTACCTGAGAGGGTCACGCTCTCAGTTGCCGAGGGCGCTTGGAGCCGACCAAGTACGTGGCCTCTCGGGCCACAGACCCCTACGCTCAAGGGCCAAAACTTCTTGGTCCAGAGAGAGCAAGGGCTCTGGCTCCCACCTGGAGCCTGAGAAAGTCTGGGAGTCTAGAACCTTCCCCTGCTTCTCCTCAAGGGAAGCCTGATCGCCAGCTCACACTCAGCATTACCTGGAGGGCACTAACCAGCCCACTGGCTGGGTCACTCATAACGCTTGACCAACCCAGGCTCTGCGTGTCTAAGAACTCGGCCTGTGACCCGTGCTTGGGGCACTTGCATTAGTCAACCCAGGCTCAAATGCATTTTCTAAAATGTTGACTCCTAAGCCTCTTTTCCTTCCAATGCAGGCTGGCTCAGCAGTAATGATAGACGACAGAGAGGCAGAGACGTGTGGGGTTGATTGATGGGGGAGGGGAAGAGCAGAGGGCCCAATGTCGCCCCACGGTTTTAGAGGAAGGGGCTCGTGGCGCTCCTGGGCACTGCCTGGGATTGACAATCTCAGGGGACAGTGCTCGACCCAATGCCTGACGCTTTAATGGAAATCAGTGCAGCAGCTCCCTGGTGGGGTTAGGGGCAGCTTGTGTCACCATTTCCCACACCTCCTGCCTCCCTTGCCCGCCTTCTCTGCAGAAGCTGGAGTTACTGAGAACAGGGGTGGGGGGCCCTGACCCTCAGCGGGTCTCCAGCTTGGCTGGTCTCAGGTGGCAGCCTCCTGCACGCTGCCCGGAGACGTAGTTACCGGGGTGGCAAGCCCGTGAATGTGGCCACAGTGTCACCTTCCAACCGAAAGGGGAGGCAGTGGTTTCACTCAACTGCAACTCTTCCCGGAGGGCAAGAGTGGACCAGATGGCAAGAGAAGGGACCCCTCCGGGGCTGACCGGGGGCTCATGGAACCCACCGGCACTGGGAACATCTCGAGGGCACCACCTTGCCACAGAGCCTGGCCGGAGCCTGGGAAGGACCCTGCCCTGCTGCCTGCCTCAGGGGCAGAGGAGAGACCTTCTTACACCCCTGCTCCCAGGGCAGTGTCCATCCTGGGCACCAGACGCTGCGCCTACGGCTCTCATAGCCAAAATAAACGGGCGCTCCCTGACCCTCCACCTCTGCCCACTCCTGGCCAGTGAGGAAGCCCAGGCCCAGAGACGCAGGAGTCAGGGCCTTGTTCAAGGTCACACAGGACCCGAGGCCCTGAGGTGAGCTCAGAGGACTCAGGCTGGCCCCCCTTGTCCCTTTGGGATGGTCGCTGCCTTTCCACCTCAGTAGCGGCCAGATGCCAGGAGCTGGGGATGGGGAGTCCTTTGGTCGTGGCCCCGTAAGCAAGCCCTCACCTGCCCCACTCAAGCCCCAGGAGGAATCCCCCAGGCTCAGTCTGCGGAGAACACAGGTATCCCTCGCTACTCCTCTTCCCCGCCACCCCACTCTCCAGATTCTCACTTTCTCAATCAGGAACTGGATAGGGGTGGGTGGGGAAGGATACCTACACATGATCCCCCTTTCTCCCTCCCTCCCTTTCAGAGTGAAGGACCTTGAAGGTCCTGAGTTCAACCAGAAGAGTGGCTCATCTCACAATTCTCAATTTTTTTTTCCTTAGCCATAGGATAAACCTACACATCAAACTTTGAGGGAGGCGTCCAGCATCCCATTTCTGATTTCTCCCCTGTCTCCCTGAAGCACAGTTTGGGGACCACAGCTTGTGGTTCACTGTTTAACAGAACCAGCACTGAGTGTGCGGTGAGCCTGACCCACCTCTGAATCCCAGGTCTGTCACCTCCAGCTTCTGTGGTCTTGGACTCTTTACTTCCCCTCTTGGCCTCAGTTTTCCCACCTCACCTCCACTGATGAGAGCAGGACACCCATCTCTGCACTACCAACCTCACAGGGATTTTGTGAGAATCCACACAGGTCACGGTAGCACCTTGAATGGTAAACTACTCTTCAAGTGTAAATAGTTATTAATGGTATGTTTTAGGAACAAGGAAACCAAGGCCCAGAATGGTTAATAAGTTTACAGCCACACAGAAAGTTAGTGCCAGGATGGGACGGGGGCTCAAGCCTGCCAGCTTCTCAAGGAGGTCTTTGCACAGGCCATGTGGTCCCCTTAGGCACTAACACACCCCCGGGCACCTGGGCACAAGGGACAGAGAATTTCTGAGCAATAAACAGAGCATGTTGCTTCCCCTCTTAGGCCTCGTCTCCACCTGCAGAATGTTTTCTAGGAGACCCTCTGGATCAGATCTTTTCATGGTCTGTGACCCTGCTGTCAAAATCCTGGCATTCTGTGTGGGAAAGCCCCTCCTTCCCTGTGGCAGGGAGCTCAGGACACCCAAAAGCACATGATACAGTAAACCCTCGGGCATCACCTGCTTGCCCTGGACCCTTGCCTGGGACCTGCCCACTCCTTGCCCTCTCAGTCTACCCCTCTCTCTTCCAAGTTTCATGGCCTTTGCTCATGGTATTCCCTCTGCCTGGAATGTTCTTCCCTCCAGTTTCTGCCTGGATCACTACTGCTGGTCCTACATACCTCCACCTAAACATCACTTCCTCTGGAAGCCCTCCCTGATACCCAACCTGGTCATTTATCTTTCAGTCGCCTCCCTTCTTCCCTTCCAAGATCTGACTGCCACCAATCATGACCCATGGTGTGATCTTCGATCAATGTCTTTTTCCCCGTTACCCTGTATGTTCCGTGGGGGTAGGGACTCTGCCACTTTGGCCCAACTATGCACTCAGTGCCTGGCACATTCCCTAGCACACAGGAAGTGCTCAACAGATATTGTGGAACCAGGAATCAACGCACGAATGGCTCAGAACCACTTAAACAGAGCACATTAAAGATGGGATGCCCAAGAGAGGGCACAAGAAGCTTCTCACATGTTATCCTCCCACTGGTACCAAGGGTATAAGGCAGCTAGGGACAAAGAGGCTCAAGAGAGGTACGGGCACCACGCCAGGGTCACAGAGGAGATCAGTGCCGAGCCAAGATAAACTTCCCAGGCTCCTAACTCATTTCACTCAACCTTTTGCTCCATCTGTTGACCTCCTCACATGGAATGTTATCAGGCTGATATTCCTACCTGGGTTCTCACTGAGAAAGGAAGAAAGCATTCCAGACTGGCAGACTGGCCTAGTAAGAAAGGTATGAGATATTTATACATAAGAGATATTAAAAATAAGATAGCACGTGGTCTCTTCTTTCTGTAAAGCTGAAAATTTAACTGGAACAAAAATTCAGAGACTATAAGGATTCAAGAAAGGTAACCATGCAGCTGAGAGGCAGGGAAGACCAGAGGATTTCCCTGAAACCTTTAACGCGGTAGAGGGGAGTAGAAACGCATTGGAGGCAAAAGGGAATAGGGTGCTCAAAGGCTAGAGGAGGGAATGCAAGGGAGATGTTATGCAAGAGGAATCTAATTTGTGAACCGCTGCTCACAGATTTTAGTCTTAGAAAGAGAACTGGAGACCTTACACTTCTGGACATGATGGTATGTATACCTGGTACAGGACTAGCCCTCCTCCAGATTCAACTGTAAAGCTGGACAAAATGCATGGAACAAGAATTTTCAGACTCTGAATGTAGATGATGCAAGACTGCGATTCATGAAAGAAGACCTGCTGTGAGCCCCAGGATCACCCCAGCTCTCTGCTAGGATAGACCCTCTGAACCACAGCACAGAGGTGGAGCTTGAAGGATGCACTTCAATCTCACTGATCTGAGAGACAGTGATCAGAGTTCAGGGCTTCTGAGGCAGCTGGAGTTTACAGGGAAGAATAACAAAGAGGAGGAAATTGTGCAAAAAAACAACTCCAGAAATGCGCAGAGGGGTCCCTTGAAGTCTTTGGCTGAACACCAAACTGTATTTGTGCAGAGGGAGCCTCTGTAAAGACTGGCAACCAATAGCTGCTGGGGGCGGGGGGAGTGGGGCAGGGAGCTGATTGAAGATTCAGAGGTGGCAAAAGGCAAGGAGATGTCTGAGTTCCACCTGCCAGAGGAGAGATCTTGCTGAATACCTCCAGCATTCAGTTGAGACCCAGAAAAGCCATGCCTCAGAAGGATTACTCTAACCCTAGAATAAGGACTGCTCTGGAACTGCCCTAACACAGCTTTAAAACAAGGCTTTGAAGTATCAAGTTGATCTGTAAGTAGATTAACTGCCTGCCAGAACAAAATTCAACACTTTTTAGAAGAAGACAACAAAATCCACACACTCAACAACATAGCATGCATCCACAATGTGCAGCACAGAATAAAAATTTATTTGTTAGGTGAAGCAGGAAAATGTGAGTAATAATCAAGAGGAAGAAAATCAATAGGAACATAAAGAAATGACAGGGATGATGGCATTAGCAGACAAGGACCTTAACACAGCTATTATAAATATGGTCAAACATTTAAAGGATAATATGAATATAATGAAAGAAACAATGTAAAAAGGAACCAAGTGGAAATTACAGAGATGAAAAATATGATAGCTGAAATGTAAAATCATTTGATGGATATTTCTAATGAAACAAATAAGACTGTAGAAGAAAAGATCAGTAAACTTGTATACAGGACACTAGAAATTATCCAAATTGAAACACAGAGGGAAAACAAGGCTGAAAAACTGAACAGAGCTTCAATTGATCTGTAAACATCATAAAACAATCTAATATATATGTAATTAAAGTCTCAACAGGAGAAGGAAGAGATTGGGGAAGAAAAATATTTGCAGAAATACTGGCTGAAAATTTTCCAAATCTGATGAAAAATATAAACCCACTGATCTAAGAAGCTCAGTGAACCCCAAACAGGATAAACACAAGGAAAACTATACATCATAATCAAATTGCTGAAAATCAGTAATATAGAGAAATATTTAAAAGCATTCAGAGAAAAGAGACCCATTAAATACAGAATAACAATCAGAATGATCTCTGAATTCTCATCAGAAACAACATAAGCCAGAAGATAGATAAAGGAATGACATTTTTAAAATGCTGAAAGAAAAATATCTCAACCTAGAATTTCATATCCAAAGAAAATATCCTTCAAAAGAAAAGGTGAAATGAAAACACTTTCAATTAAGAGACTCTTTCATCAACAGACCTACAGTATAAGAAATGTTAAAGGAAGCTCTTCAGGAAATAAAGGAAAATCATAACATAGATTCAGATTTATAAAAAAGAAAGAAAAGTATGAAAATTTTAATATGTGGGTAAATATAAAAGGCATTTTCTTATTTCTTTAACAAATAACTGACTATATAAAGCAAAAAGAAAAATTATTGGGTTTATAACTTATGTAGATGTATATGTATCATAATAGCACAAAGGACAGGAAGGCAGTAAATAGAAGTAAGTTGTTATAAGATTCTTGGATTATGTGTGATGTGTTATAAATTCATGGTAAACTGTAATACATTAAAGATGAATGTTATAAACCACAGAGTAACCACTAAAGAAAAAGAGGTATAGCTAGAAAGCTAACAGAGGAAACAAAGAAATTCTTGATTAATATTAAAGAAGGCAAGAAAAGTAGAAAAAATGAGGAATAAGAACAGATGGGACGAACAGGAAAAATTATAATAAGATGGTAAATTTAAAATCAACCATATCAATAAATTATATTAAGTGTAAATGGATTAAACACCTCAATTAAAGAGCAGGGATTGCCCAACTGGATAAAGGAGCAAGAACCAACTATATGTACACACTTCATATATAAAGACACAGATTCAAAGGATGAAAAGAGATTTATCATACAAATACTAATCCTAAGAAACCTGAAGTGGCTATATTAATATCAAATAAAGTAGATTTCAGGACAACAGGTGTTATCAGAGATTTAAAGGGGCACTGCACAATTTTAAAAAGGGTCAATTCATCAAGACACAATGATCCTCAGTGTATGCACCTAAAAACAAAGTTTCAAAATACATGAATCAAAAATTGACAGAACTAAGGAGAGAAACAGCATATCCACAATTATCGTTGCAGATTTTAATGCTTCTCCCTCTACTTAATAGAAGAAATAGATTTTTTTAAAAAGCCTGTAAAAGTATAGAGATTTGAACATTATTAACCAACATAACCTAATTGACACTATACTCAGGGAACACTCTTCCCAACTCACTTTATGAGGCCAGCATAACTCTGATACCCAACTTAGACAAGGACATTACAAGAAAAGTAAAATACACTGCTGGTTGAAGTGTAAAATGGCATAACAGCCTGACTGTTTCTTAAAAGTTAAACTTATCATATGATCCAGACTAGGTATTTACCTAAGAGAAATGAAGGCATTTGTCCATAGGAAGACGTGTTCACAAATGTTCACAGCAGCTTTATTTATATTAGCTCCAAACTGGAAACAACCTAAATATCCATCCACAAGTAAACAGATGAAGGAAATTGTGGTATCTGCATCTAGACAGTGGAACACTACTACTCATCAATGAAAAGGAATGAACTACTGATACATATAAACATGGATGAATCTCTAAACAATTATGCTAAATGAAAGAAGCCAGACCCCACCACACACAAAAAGAGTAGATACTATAAGATTCCATATTTGCAAGATTCTAGAAAATACAAACTAATCTATAGTAATAGGAAGCAGATCAGTGCTTGCCTGGGGGTAGGGAAGTGGTGAGTGAGGGATTACAGAAGGGCACGAGGAAACTTTTGGGGGTGATAGATATGTTCATTATCTTGATTGTGGTGATGGTTTCATGGGTGCATACATAGGTCAAAACATCAAATTGTTTACTTTAAATAAGGTACTTTATTGAGTGACAGTATACTTCAATAAAGGTGTTTTTTAAAAAAAATACCAGAAATATTTATTTTCTTGATTATGAGCATGGTTAACAAACCACTGATTGAATCTGGGGCACTATCCTAATCCTAGGACTGTAGTTCCCTGCCACTGAAGGGTCAGTTTGGGGAGTGATATTAAAAGCCAGGTAAAATTCTAGGGAATTTTAGATAGATGTAATCAGAAAACACATGCTTGAAAGCAAATTAACTCTACAAACTGCCCTAGGTCTCAAAGCAATTTAGATGCCTTTCCAAGAAAAAGAAGCTCAAAAAAAGAAGTCATTCTTCTGGAAAAGAAGAAACATCCCAACACTGTAATGTCCTTTAGTTCATTTCATGGTTTTCTGATAGTCAATGTATTTTAATAAAGAACAGACATGGTGACTTATTTTTTTTTAAAAGTCAATCCATGTAATTTACCACATTATCAGAATAAAAGATAAGAATCATAGGATCATCTCAATAGATGTAGAAAAAACACCTAACACCAATTTATGATAAAAACTTTCAGTAAATTAGAAATAGAAGGTAACTTCCTCAACTGACAAAGGGGCATCTATGAAAACCTATTTTAGCTAACATAATACTTAATGATGAAAATGATCATACTTAATGATGAAAAACTGAACCCTATGATTGGGAACTAGGCAGAGATATCCACACATTTCATTTATTCAGCACTGAACTGGAGGGTCCTAATCAGCATAATGGGGAAGAAAGAGAATAATAAAAGGAATACAGATTAGAAAAAAAGAAGTAAGGCTGTCTTTATTAGATGACATCAGTATGTACAAGAAAAATTCTGATAAATTTAGAAAAAAGCTAATAGAACTAATAAGTGAATTTAACAAAGTTGCAGGATACAAATTCAATATATACAAAAATCATAGCAACAAAAACTGGAAAATAAAAAAATCACAGTAGCATCAAAAAAACCCATAAAATACTTAGATATAATTTAATGAAATATGTGCAAGACCTCTGCTCTGAAAATACAAACTATTGCTGAGAGAAATTTAAATAGACCTAAACCAATGGAGAGATATACTATGTTCATGAAGTGGAAGATTGACTATTATTATGATGTCTGTTCTCCCCAGATTGGTCTATAGATTCAGTGTAATCCTAAACAAAATCCCAGTTGGATTTTTTTGTAGCAATTGGCAATAAGACTAACATTTATATTGCAAGGCAAAGTTCCTTGTTTTAAGGAAAATATTCTTAAAAATACACAAGGTTGAAAAACTGAGAGTACCTGATTTAAGACTTACAGTAAATAAGACCATGTTGGCACCAACACAGGCAAATAGATCAGTGGAACAGAAATAAACTCACACTTACTTACGCATTCAACTGATTTTCAACAAAGGTCTCAATGCAATGTAATGGAAAAAGGACAATCTTTTCAACAAATGGTGTTGGAACAACCAGACAGTCATATGGAATAAAGTTAATCTCAAATCATACCTCTCATCATTCACAAAAATTAACTTAAAATGGATCAGAGACTTAAATGTAAAAGCTGAAAGTATAAAGATTCTAAAAGATAATAAAGGAGAATATCTTCACCACCTTGAAGTAGGCAAGGATATCCTGAGTAGAACTGAGAAAACACTAACCATAAAAAAAAAATTGATAAATTAGACTTCATTAAAATGAAAAACTGCTCATCAAAAGATACTATATGAAAATCAACAGTCACACCAAAGACTGAGAGAAAATGTTCACAATATATATATTTGATAAAAACCCTGGATCTAGAATATATAAAGAACTCCTCCAATTTAACAATAAAAAGACAAACAACCCAACCAAAAAAAATGGGCAAAAGACTTAAACAGTTTCCTAAGTAAAATATACGAATGGTTAATAAGCAAATGAAAAAGTGCTCAACATCATTAGTCATCAGGAAAATACAAATTAACACCACAATGAAATACCACTACACACTCACCAGAATAGCTTCCTACCACCAAACTGTTGGCAAGAATTTGCAGCAAGTGCAACTCCCATCTGTGGCTGGTGGGAGTGAAAGGTGCTACAGTCATCTTGGGAAATGGTTTGTCAGTTCTTAAAAAGGTAAACATACTCTCCCCTATGACCTATCAATTCTACTCCCTGGAATTTATCCAAGAGAAGTGAACACAGAAATCCTAGTACAAGCATTTTCATAGCAGCTTTATTCATAATAGCCTAAAACTGGAAACAATTCAAATGAACAAGCAAATGGCTCAACAAACTGTGGTACTTGCACACAAGAGAATATTGCTCAGCAGTAAAAATAAAGAATGAACTGATATATAAAACATGTATGAATCTTAAAAACATTTTGCTAAGTGAAAGCAGTCAGACCCAAAAGAGTACATATTATATGACTCCATTTCGTTAGACCTCCTTTCAGTCAGCCTACGTCTCTCTGGATGCTCTCAGGAGACCCAGGGTCTCTCAAGGCCTGGCCCTGGGTATCACTTGATGAAGCCATCAAGTCCAGCCCCCAATTCCACATAGAACCCATGGACATACAAATATCTAGATCCAAAGGCCACTGGAGGGGCTATTTCTTGGTCAGCTTTGGAGAATCAATCCTCTGTTGCATCTAGCCTAAATCTCTCACTCTGTAACTTTAAACATAGATGATCATAGAGTCCCTAGACTTCAGTAATAAAGAAGAGATGCAGATGCAGAAAGACAAAGAGAGTTCACAATAGAGAGAACAAGAAAATAAGGAACAGAGAAAGACTAGACAGCCTTTCAGGAGAGAAGTACCTGGATGTTAGGGAAGTAATCAGGGTACACATGAAGCTCCCCTTCCTGCTGTACCATCTGACATGTGATGCAGGAGAACTTCATGGTTAAGGGTATGGGCCTGGAGGTTGCCTATCTGGGTTCTAGCCAAGCTCCTCCTCTTATTAACTCCATGACCTTATTCAACTTGTTCCAGCAAGAGCCATTTGGGGGAAGAGCAGAAACAGCACTGAAGGTTTTCTCCAAAGGCTGAAACCCAAGTTGCAGGCTGGCTTTGTAACTAACACCTAACTGTAAGTGCATTCTGCATAGCATCCCCTCTGGGCACCAGGCAGCAGGGCAGTTGCTGTTTCCCTGGAGAGCACAGGTAAGGGGCAGTTGCTGTTTCCCTGGAGAGCACAGGTAAGCAGGTACCCACACACAATTGCCCCTGTCCCTGCCCATGGAAAGCGGGATCCCCAGAGGGGTCTGAGCCAAGGAGCTCAAGCCAGCCACAGCCCTGATGCTTCAGCACCAGCACCATGAGTGGGTCAAATGATGGGTTAGTGCCCACCCAGTGTAAGCTGTGTCCTCTCTCCCCCGCATAGAACCTGGACATGTGGTGGGCACTAAATAACCCATACATGCTTAGTATGGGTGGCAGGATAGGTTCCTCTAGTTGAGCCACTGCAGATGCCTGCCTGAGGGTCTCCTTATACTGGAGATGACTGGAATCCAGACCCCTAGGCTGAAAAGACCTTGAGAGCTCCCACAGGTGGGAAACCTGAGCCCAGAGAAGGGAAGTGACAGGTCCAAGGTTACCCAGCAGTCAGGGGTCTAGCAGGATGAGAAGCTTAGCCTAGGGTTCCACCTAAGGATGGGTGCTCCCGCCCACAGGGAGACCCCTCAGTCCTGCCGCTCTGCACAGCAGGCGGGACTTCCTGGGGAAGCTACCTCCTCCACCGCCTGAGCTCTGGACACCCCTCCCTGCCCACCTGAAAGCCCTCAGGGGCCCACGTGCCTGTGCTGCTATAGCCAGTGCTCCAGGAGGGTTGGGCCTCCCCTACTCTAGGCACCTTGCACCCTGATGACCTTGCATAATCCCTTCCCCTCCCTGAACCTACATCTTCCCATCCACAGACTGTGGAGTGGGATCCCCATAGCTCTGTTGTGACAAACAAAAGCAGGGATACTCCCAAATACCTCTTAAACATCCCACCCTACTGCCCTGCAGTGTGGTTAAGCCCCGCCCTGTCAGAACTTTGGCTGAGGACTGAGGGCCCTCTTAGCTCATATACTTGGGGATCTAAGGATACAGCCCCCTCTGACATCCAAAAGGGAAGCTGGGAAATCAGCTGCATCGGGAGAATGGAAGGCCAGGATGTCCCTGTGGGAAGGATCCTTAGAACCCTTTCCCTCCCAGGCCAGGGGAGGAGGGAGAGATTGGGGGCCTGCCCAAGGCCACACACATGCCTGTGACTCCACTGGGACTAATACCCGGGGCTTCTGGGGCCGGCTTGTCACTCCTTCTGACTTCTTACCCTTTCTACCTCCAAGGGCAAAGCTGTCTTGTCTAACTGACCATCCTCTAGCCTGGGTTAGGCCCTGCACTGGTTCAGACTGAAGCTGCATTACACGGTGCTGCCTTTGGGGGTGGGGACTCAGGAACCACATGATTTGGAGGTGCTTGGAAGAGGTGAGGACAAGGCTGCTGAAGGACTTGGGTGAATGATGCCCACCCTTCCTAACCCAAAATCCACATGGGCCCAGGCCTCTGAGACCACCGGGGGAGGACTCAGGCTTTCCTGGCTTAAGGGTGGGGCTTTCCCAGCTCCTGCAGTCAGGTGGCCCCAGGTCAGACCTGGACACCTAGAGGCTGACCCAGAACAAGTTCACCTTTGCTTTCACCCTCTCCTGGCAAAACTCCAGAGCCTCAGCCTATAGCTGGCCCACCCTGCCCCCAACCAGAGAAGGTACTCACTGATGGGGGCGTGTAAGGCCACGTGCTCCTGGTAGGGCGTGTAGTACTTGTACTGCTTTCCACAGAATTCACAGGTATAATTGCCGGTTTCTGTCCAAGGAGAGAAGAGTGTGGGAATGGGTGCCTGTTCCCATCCAGAAGTAGCAGCTTGCTCCCTCCCCCCAAACCCCTCCTCATTCTGGGACCACCAACTAGAATCAGGAGTCCCCTTGAGTCAGACCGCCGGGGTTCAAATCCCAGCTCCTCTATTTCAAGCTGTGTGACTTTAGGCAAATCTATTAACCTCTCCGTGCCTCAGTTTTCCTATCTGTAAAATGGGGCAATGATAGGACCACCTTATAGGATTGCTGTGAGGATTAAATTTGTATGTCACATGCTTAGAACAGTACCTGGCACACGCTGTCCTCCTCCATCACTCCACCCCCAGGCCCCGGTGCTCAGGAAATGTGTGGTGTCCTGAGTTGACCTCCAGTGCCAACCTCTTTATCAGCCCCTTTTCAAGCCTTGCCCTCTGCAATGGCCACATGTGGGTCACCTTGTCTCCAGGACTTTCCCTGCCCCCAAACACCCCCCACCCTCTGGCAGAAGGGGTCACGTCTTCCTCTTGGGTCCCACCGAACTTCATCTTTACCTCTCTTTTGGCACTGCCTAACTTCTTTCTTCTTAAAAATTTCTGATGTAATATTGTTCACTGGGGGAAAATTATAAAATACTGATAAATACAAATACAAAATTTTAAATATAAGAGAAACTTCAATCATCTATAATCCCCCAAAAAGAGTCGCAGCTACCCCATGGGGTGGAGCATTCACCTGGCCACTTGCCCCAGACCCCACCCTGCACTCCCATCTCATCTCTCACTGACGTCAGCCGTCTGGCTTCTACGGGCCTTGAATTAGCCAGCCCTGATCTATATGCTCTTTGTAACCTGGTGCATTCAATCGACAATATTTTGTAGACATCTTGCTCAAATCAATAAACATCGATCTCTACTGCATTTATTGGCTGCCTGGTTCCCACTGGACTTTGGAATTTGCTGAGCCAGTCTCCTAAACCAGAGGACACTGAGATTGTTTCAAAATTTTTCCCTTATAAAAAAAATGCTGTGATCCATATCCTCGTAGAAATTTTTGCACATCTGCTCATTATTTTTGCACACCACTGCAAAATAAAGATTATTGTTCATAATCTTTGCACATATTTCCTCAGGATAAATTAAGGGTCTGCATTTTTAAGGCTTTTGATCACCACAGCACCAACTACTTACTGAAAGGTTGGGCCAATTTTCGCCCCCATCAGAAAGATCTCAAAATGACTGTTTCCATATACTGTAGCCAGCATTAAGTACTATCATCTTCTTACTATGCCTGATAGGGAGAAATACATTGCACTGCTGGTTTTATTTTCCATTTCTTTGAGTTCTAAGGAAGCTGACTATTTTTGAGGATTAATGAACTACAGTTTTTCTTTTGTGACCTTCCTATTTGTGTTTACAGTCAATGTTTCTATAGGCATGTTTACCTTTTTAAAATTGCTAAGAACTCTATAGATTAAGGGCATCAACATTTCGTTCGACATGTTACAAGTATCTTTTCTCAATTGGTTTCTTAGTCTGTTTATGTTCTTTTCTTGCAATATAGAAGCTTTAAATATTTTGGTAGCTAAATAATTTTTGTTAACTGATTCATGACCACTGGTAAAGATATATTATTGCTCTTTGTAGGCTCTGAAGTTGTTAGATCAGCTGTATTAATTGTATTATTCAAACTCTATATAACCTTTATTTCTCTCCTTGCTCTGTCAAAGACTAAATGTTGTGATCAATCCTTCCAGTTCATTGTGTTTCTGAATTTATTTTGTATATTTAGATATAATGTTGTTTGATGCAGATAGGCTCATGAGATCAAAACCTCCACCTTGAACCATATCCTTTGTTAACATTACACTATTTTCTAACACAGCAGTTCTCAAAGCGTGGTCCCTGGGCTAGTGGCATCAGCATTGCCTGGGAACCTGTTAGAAATGCAAATTCTCAGCACTTTTTTGAGACATTCTGAAAGAAAAATCCTAAGGATGGGATCCAGCAAACTGTGTTTTAACAGGTCCTGAAGAAAATCCTCAAGTGTTAGAAAGTTAAGAACCACCACTCTAACTTTTAATTACACTGTTTTATTAGTTCGTCTGGTATTAATATTATTAGTTCTTGATAATTACTTTGTTAGATCCTTCTACTTGTTCACATGTCCCTAAAGCCATTTCCCTAAATTTTCTTGTACTTGCATTCATCAAACAGGTACTGTGCTAAATGCTGGCACAAAATGTTGAGCAATGGTCCCTGCCTTCAAGGAACTTACAGTCTGGAAAAGGAGAAAGAAAAATCAAATAATCACACAAACAAATCTAAAACTGCAAACACAATGGGTAGTCTTAAGGAGACACAGTGCTATGAAAATCCTAATAGGGAATTCAATTTAGTTAAGGGAGTAGGAAAGAGCTCCATGGGAAAGAGAAGAGTAAAAGACAAGGAATTAACTAAGTATGTCTCTAATAAGCCATTCATAATTGGATTCTTTTAAGTTAACCTGAGAATCTTTGTCTTCTAATAAAGGAAATTATGCCATTTGCTTTTATTGCTATTACTGACTTGGTTTTACTTGTCTTATGATTCTTTTCTTTTCATCCTATACCCTTTCTGGTTTATTCCCTTAGTTTTCAGTTGTTTGATGTATAAACTCTTTTCTTTGCCTTTCCATTATTCTCCAATATCCAGCATTTCCCAATATTTTCCATTGTTCTAGACAGTATATAAGATACATTTCTCTAATTTTTATAGTCAAGCACGAAATGATATTTTCATATCTATTACCATTGAGAAAGGTAGTTTAACTCAGTGCCTCTCAAACTTTAGCCTAAATAAGAATCATCTAGAAAGACTGTTACAACACAGACACCTGAGCCCCACCTTGGAGATTCTGATTCCACAGGTCTGGTGTGGGGCCTGAGAATTTACATTTTTAATAAGCTTTTAGGAGATGCTTATGCTGCTGGTCTGGGGACCACACTATAAGCAGGACTGGTTTAACCTACTTTATTGTATCCTTCACCTATTCCTTCCTTCCTGGTTTTTAACATTCATTTTTAATATTTTAGAATGATCTCTTTTTTTTGCATTCAATTTTATAATCAGATTTGCAAAATTTTAAACTTAAACTTACTTCTAGTTTACCTGGCTTCAGTATTCACAAGTCCTCTTTTACTATGAATTAATGCCTCATAATTGAGCCCTTAAATGTGTTCAACCACTCAGTTCATTGGAGTACATCTTCAAGTAATTTTTTGAAGTTGGGTATATAGGAGAAATAGCATGTTTTTGAGCCCTTGCTTTTTTTTTTTTTTACACATAAATCACAATTTGTCTAGATATAAAATTCTTAGATTATACCTTTTTCCCTTCAGAACTTATTCCATGATCTTTCAGCATTTAGTATTGCAGGGAAGTCTGATGCAAGTCCACCTTGAAATCATTTGTAAGTAACTTGCTTTTTTATGTCTAGGTACCTGTATAGTTTTCCCCCTTATATTTATAGTTTAAAGAGCCACTAATATCTATTTAGTTATGGGTCTTTTTTTATTGATTCTACCTGACATATAGGTCTTCCTTTAGCTGAGCAATTTTTTCTTCTATTGTATCTTTGGAGTATTGTTTCTGTCCCACCAATTATCTGGAACAGTTTCCCCATTCTCCATATTTATCACGTTTTCTGCTTATTAAGCTCATCTGTTCAAGTTTGTCCTTTACATTATTAATCCATTTCTGCAGATCAACTCTGCTCTTTACTATCTACAATGTAGGTTTTAATTCTGTTCTTATACTTTCTGCTTCTCTCTTCTCATCTCACTCCTCTCTCTTTGCCTTTTCATCTTGTCTTGTTGCTTTTTCACCATACAGCTTCCTTTTTTACAGAGGTCATGCTATAGACTGAATTGTTTACCCCCCAAATTCAGATGTTGATGTCCTGTCTCCCAATGCGATGCTATTTGGAGATGGGGCCTTTGGGAAGTAATTAGGTTAGATGAAGTCATGAGGATGGGGGTGGGGTCCCTCATGATGGGATTAGAGACCTTATAACAAGAGGCACCAGAGAGTTTGTTCCCTTTTTCTCCTCACCATGTCAGAGTACAGCCAGAAAGAGGGTCATTGGACCAGAACTCAACCATACTGGCACCCTGATTTTGACTTCAGCCTCCAGAACTGTGAGAAAATAAATTTCTGTTATTTAAGTCACCCAGTCTATGGTACTTTGTTATGGCAGCCTCAGTGAACTAAGGTGATATTTTCTCATACTTGACTGTGGTTGCCAAACAGCATTTCCTTCTAGACTCTGTGGTAGATCATTTTCAGAGGTACACTCTTCCTCTAAGTCTCTTAAATTCCTTTCTTGTCATGTGGAATTTTCATAGTTCCCAAGTTCTATTTTCTTATTTTTTTTTTTTACCTTTCAAGTCACTCTTCCTTATCCAGGTATAAAACTCAAGTAACCTATAAATAAATCCAGATTTACACTGTTTCAATAGACTTGAACAAATTGTCCTCGATCATCCCCCCATTATCATGGTAGACCATTACCATGGGAGCAATTCTCAGATCTGCAGCCGAAGAGCAAGTTAACACACAGGGCCTCTTAGACCAACTCCCTCCTTCTAGCAGGATTCCTCTGCTCTGTCCTGGCTCTGGCTTCCTCCTCCTTGAGTACTTAATTCTCCAATTTGCTCAGCTGACATGGATGTGGAAGGCGTACTTCCCAGCATGCCCTGCTGCCACTGTTTCTCCTCTTCCCCTGACCTACAGAGCTCTACTTGTGGGGACTAGTCCCTCCACAGTGCACTGTACCTCTACTAGCTCCCCTTATTCTGTGCCTCATCACTATCAGGGTTCTGTGGCACTGGCCAGCTTACAAAAAGTGGCAGAAGCCCAAGAAGCAGGATTCTGATCTCACAAGGCAGCTGCTGAGTGGTAGCAAGGAACACCCTCATACTCTTATAGACATCTCATTTCCATGGCGTCAAGCTGGGAGCCAAACTCAGTCAGTTTTCTCAATGCAATTCCCTACCCCATATAATTTGTGATAATCCCTCCTGGGTCCTAGCACTGGCTGGCTGTCAGACGTAGTTACTGATATAGAGAACAAGTTTCATCTTGCTCTGTACCTTTCTGGATAATTAATAGGTACCACTTGTTTAATGCTTTCCATGTAAATGTCAAGGACTATACTAATTCCTTTACAAATATAATCTCATCTAATCTCCACTACAATCCTGAGAGGTGAGTTTTACTGTCATTACTGTGATTAGAGAGATTATAAAACTTGCAGGACATCACACAGGCATTAAGTATAGAGCTGGGGTTCATCTTTGGGATGGCTCTAAAGCTCTCACTCTTGACTATCTCTCAGCAACATCGCTCATTCGTTAAGCCCTAAATACGAGCCTGGTGCTGGGCTAGACACTTGACACAGGCAGCCTCCAACAGCCCTGAAGAACAGATAGATGTTCTTATTCCCAACTTATACAAGAATCAAAGGACACTCAGTGGGGGTAAGTAGCTAGTAAATTGGTGATGTCAGCATTCAAACCTGGGCTTGTCTAATTCTATAGCCTATGTTGTCTGTATTCTATTTTGATAATTATGATGCTACAGATGGAAGGGGTGGTGCTATGCTGGGGCTGCTGGCAGATAGCATTGAAGCGGGAGGGGGGGAGTTTCACAGATCCCAATGTCCCTGTCCTGCATTGGTCTATGAATGTCCGTCATGGAACATGTCTGATTCACATCTGGGTTTTTCCCACAGTCTAACTTCTGGCAGTTTTAGTGTTAAGGATATCATCATTTTCTTCACTTCAAGATTATTATTTTTTTTGTTTTAAAGATTTTTTTTTTTTTGATGTGGACCATTTTTAAAGTCTTTATTGAATTTGTTACAGTATTGCTTCGGTTTTATGTTTTGGTTTTTTGTGCCTGAGGCATGTGAGATCTTAGTTCCCTGACCAGGGATCGAACCCACACCCCCTGCATTGGAAGGCGAAGTCTTAACCACTGGACCACCAGGGAAGCCCCCACTTCAAGATTATTTTAATGTTACTGTTTATTGAATGTTTACCATTGCATATGACAAGTGCTGTCATACAGACATTATTTTTACATCATATTTACAGACATTATCACATCTCCAGTTTCCTGAATGCTTTAAGAGGTAAAGAAAAGGAGAGAATCATCTCCTACGAGGAAGGAGGAAGAACACTCAGGGGACCATCCAATGCCTTCCAAGGGCCGAGACCAAGTCCCGCCCTCTGAGGCTTGTCTCTGGCTTCACTGTTCCAGCTCCCTTGACTCTCCTTCCCTAAACTTCCTCATCCATTCAATCTATGTTTGTGTGTATATTTTCACAAGCTGCCTTAATTCTTATTGCAACAGGTAGAGCCAATAAAGGTCTCTTCTTGCTGGGTAGTAAGAGAGGCATGGAAAATAGAGAGCAAGAAGCAAGCATGCAAATTCCTGAAGGGCTGGACCAGTCTCACTTGCGAGAACCAACCTCCACCCCGACCCAAATCCACACTCCCTGCAGCAGCCAAAATGTCTTCCTAAAACACAAATCTGATCAAGTCCCTTCTCCACTGAGTAAACTCTGGCTCATTCCCCTCAGGATGAAATCTAACTGCCTTCTTCTGGTTTTCAAGGCTCTCTAAGACCTGAACTCAGAATCGATTTGCCTTTCAGTTCCTGGAACAAGTGCAGCTCTCCTGCCTTCATGTGGGATACAGGGGCTCATCCCCACCCTCATCCCCATGCAGAAGCCTCACGGATTCCCAAGGCTGGTCAGTTGCCTCCCAGCCCCACTGTTCCCTGGGCTTCTATGTTGTAACTACCTGCTTACTGACCTACTGCCCCGTTTGTGTGTGAACTACCCAAGGGAGGGCCACATCTATCTTGCTCACTGCTGTGTTCCCACAATACTCAATACCAGTGCGTTGCAAATAGGCAGGTCAAGTGCGTGGCTCCTGCTCTCAGGGGTTTATTGGGCTGAGGACAGAGCATCTGCATGTAGCTCCCCCGGAAAGCTTCATTTGCTGATAAACCCCTTCTGACAACAATAACGACAGTATTTTCCGAGCACCTACTATGTACCAGGCACTGTGCTAATTAATAGGTGATTTATATCCATGATCTCATTTAATCCCCCAACAAACCTGCGGGGAAGTGTCACCCTTACTCCACAGGTGAGGAGCCAAGGCTCAGGACGGCTAACACTGGGCACCAAGCCTGTGCTACCTTCACTGCCCTGACCTGGACCCTGTGCTGTCCTGCTGCTTCTCAAAAGCAAGTCCTAAGAGTGACTGACCCATTTGACAGGTGGGCAAAGTGAGGTACAAGGCCAGTGCCTCACTGGCCAGAGCTGTTGCTGCAGGATTAGCAACGCTGCCCCCTTCCCGTGGTGGGACTCGCCCTGCCGCCCTCAGCCACCCCCACCTGTCTCCCCACCCAGCCCCGGCCCCAGAGAGAGGCCTGCATACTTGGCCCGATTTTCTGGAATGGTTCCGGGGGCTCCTCCTTCACCTCGTCAGTGGCCACGACACCTTGGTCGAAGGGGTCTGTGGGAGAACACACGGCCCTTAGTGCCCTGGTAACCAGGTCTCAGAGCTCAGGTTGGAACAGGGAGGTGGGAAGCCACCAAGGACTTACCTGCCCGATTCTCAGGGGCCCCTTCCACACTAAACACTGCGCCCGGGCGGGAGGCGGCAGCCGCAGAAGGAAAGAAGCAAACAGGAGCCCTGTTAGTCCCTGCCCATAGCTGCCTCTGCCCAATGCTCCCAGCCTCTGTCCCAGCAAGCTTGCCTTTGGGGCCCAGGACAGCTGCCTCAGCCACTGTGGCTGCCCAGGAAACCAAGGGCCACAGGAGGGCACATCGCTCCATTCCTCGTCCTCCCCACAGGCGAGGGCCCACCCCAGGGCAGGAAGACGCTTTCTGGCTGGCCTGTTTCTGGATCACCGCCAGCCGCTCGAGGGACCAGGGCAGGAGAAAAAAAGGAAGAGATGGCGGGGTGGGGAAAGAAAAAGGAGGTGAGAGGAAGGATGGACCAGAGGCGATAGGTGGCAAGGCCTGGCTGTCACAGCCTGACACGGGCTCGGGGTGCGGGGCTGGAGAAGGAGCCCTCCGGAGCCTTTCCCAGTCGAAGACCCTATTTCTAGGATTCTCAAGATTCCAAAAATAAATTACCTAAATTTATCTTTCTAATTTCTAACTCTATAATCTAAGATGCTAAAATATCATCATTCATTTAAAAAAAATTGGTTTAATTTCACCAGAGCGTGTGAATACTCAACATGAAATCATAAAATAAATCGGTATAAAATTGCTGATATTCGACTGATTTTGACCTACAAAAACGGCAGTTTCACTTGGGTTACCCTCATCAGAAATACACATGGAATATGATGGGGACCTTCTCTAGCCCAGAATCCTCGGAGGTTCGTCACTCCACTCGTGGTCTGCCTGCTGCCCGACCTTCCCTGGGTAGGAGGAAGGAGGGGAAGCTGTGGGTGGGCCCTGGGCCCCATAAGCAGCCCTGGAGGGGGGTCTCTTTATGGGACTCTGCTCCTGAGGAGTGAGGGGTCTGACTCACCATCCACTGCGTGCAGGTCTCGGTGCTCCTGGAAACAGCTGTAGTATTTGTACTTCTTCCCGCAGATGTCACACGTGTACCTGAAGTTGTCTGTGGGGGATGGAAAGACACGTGGTTACCAGGGCTTCAGTCACTTGGGACTGGGGGAGGTGGTGTGGGCCAGACTGGGCCCAACTGGTGACTCCGTGGAGAATAGTTCCTGGGGTGTTAGGAGTCTTCTACACAAGGAGACCAGGGAGCCTTGAAGTGATTTTCAAAGGCACTCCCAATCCTACCCCACGTGAGCTGAGCCCCTAAGGGCCTGGTTCATGACTTCCTTCGTTAAGTGAGAATAACAATCACCGCAGCTACAGCTTCCTGGGTGTTGGCTGCACTGCTAGGGGCCAGGCCAGGAGCTCCCCCAGCATTCCCTCCATTCGGCCTTGCAATCGAGGGAGGAGGTAATAACCCACTTAACACTTGAGTCTACTGAGGAGCAGAAGGGACCTGCTGCAAGCCCCACAGCAAGGGGGGCCTGGGTGAGGCCCATCACGGATGGTTCTGAATGACCCTGGCTACTGGTATTCCCGTCCTGTGCAATGTCTCGGCTGGACCCGCTGACTTGCTCCTAACAGAGACAATGCAGTAAGGTGAGGAGCAAAAGAGGGCCAGGAGGCTGGTACCCCAGCCCAGGAGTAGAGAGTGATTCATCCGGACAGAGAAGGACCATGTGCCCTGACTTAGCCATGGCTTAGCGTTAAGTGATGTCACAAGAAGGCTACGACTTTGGCCTTGCTCACACCATCTCGTTCTTGCTAGCTGCCCTGTTGCAGGCTGCCTCACATAGAGACCCACTTGGCAGCCTCTGGTGAACAGCCAGCGGGGAACTGAGGCCCTCAGCCCAACAGCCTGGGAAGGATGGATCCTGCTAACAAACATGGGAGTACGTACAGAGGCAGTCCCTTCCCCGGCTGAGCTGTGAGATAAGACCACAGCCCTGGCCTTGACTGCAGCCTCAGGAGAGACCCAGAGCCAGAGGACCAGGTGAAGCCACACTCAGATTCTGACCACAGGAACAGTAACATGATCAATGCCTGTCGCTTTACAAGTCAGTAAGTTTCGGGGAAATGTGTGACACAGCAATAAACAATGACAGGGCCTGAGTTTGGATGATCCCCTAGGCCTCTCCAAAGTCTGAGGCTGGACTCGTACAGGACAGTGCCTTTGCCACATCGGCAGCCCCTCCAACGTTTGGACTAGCAAAGACCTTGTGTGTGTGCTCCTTGGGCTGATCTAGGGATGGCCCGTCCACCCCAGCTTCCCGAGGACGCCCAGCACAGGGAGGTTGGGTGGCTTGCTCAAGGCTGTACAGCGGGGCAGGGAATAGCCAGCATCCAGCTACTCACTTAACTCTAAGCCATGGCTGAGTCAGGGCACATGGTCCTTCTCTGTCCAGATGAATCACTCTCCACTCCTGGGCTGGGGTACCAGCCTCTTGGCCCGTCTTTCGCTCCTCAGCACCCAAACACAGGATCTGATGTGACCGCCCCATCCCAAGGTTGCAGTGCCAGGCGATTCTGTGGGAGGGTTTCTGGCCCCCGCTTAGCTGAAGTCAGGGACACAGATGGCATTAGCCAGCTCCCCGCCTCTGCCTCCACCTCTTCCACGGCACCTGCAGTCCCTGGACGTGCCTGGCAGATGCAGGGCCACAGAGACGACCTGGTCTCCGGGCGAGGTACACACAGACATTCTGAGGGTGTGGGGACCAGGCAGGGTTCAGGCATCCACCATCCTACCAGGCCCTCCCATCTCCATGCCCCTGCCCCGACCCACCACGGAGTGGCAGGGTAGAGGTGGTGGGACGTGGGGAGGAGAGTCTTGGTCCCGGCCTGCCTCACCCAGACTGCCAGCAAGTGACAACCCCACCTCGGGATTCAGCATCCCCATTTCCCCCCTAGTTTGGGGAGGGGGGGTGGTGGTAGATGAGCTGATTCCCGGGGCCTCTCCCAGGCTGGCAGTTCCAGGACTCCAAGCCTGGCACGGGCTTCGATCCTTCCCCATGGCCAGCAATCCAACACAGGCAACAACCTATCCCATCGTGTCCCATCTGGACCGTAATCCTTCTCAGAGCTGGACACCCGGGGAACAGAGGTGGAGAGGTCAAGCCCAACTGGGGTCTGCTGGTTCCAGATGGGGTCCTGCCCCGTGAGTCCTCTCCCATACTGGTCAGTGCTGGTCACCCCACAGCTGCCTGCCCCATGTGTCTCATCTCTGCTCACGTTGCCTCTCCTACCAGCTGGGCCACATACATCTGCCACTTCCAATAAAAGGTGAACCCCCAGCTTTCTGCCACCGAGAAGTGCCCCACCCTGCTCTGTCGAATCCCACACCACATCCTGATCTATGTCTCCTCAATGTGGACAGGGCCACATGCCCGGGCCCACCTAAGGCAGGAGCGAATTAGGACAAGAGAGTTATCCCCAAAGGAAGAAAGGCAAAATGATTTTTTGGTCAGTGAAACCACATCTTCAGAACCCCAAGAGAGCTCAGGGACTCCAGGAATCTCTGGGGAGGCAGGCTCTAGAGTCAGGCTGCCCAAGTTCAAACTCAACTCCACCACCTACAGGTGCCATTAATGTCAGGCACGTGCCCTAAACTCTCTGCACCTCGATTTTCTCATCTGTAAAACAGGACTGATATGTTCCTTCATCTCCCAGAATTGTGATAAAGAATAAATGAGCACAACACCTAACACACAATAAATACTTGGTAAATGTTACCTAATATTATTGTTAAACAAAGGCAAGAGCTCGATGCGGAGTTAATCTTTTATGTTCGTAGTTGAGAGATGGGTAACTGGGTATATGCCTCTATGCATGACTGTACTATTTCTCTAACAAATAAATGAAAGATTCCTGGACTAGAAGGTGTGAGACTTGGTTTCTATGCCCACCTCCGCCCCTAACAAGCTGCATGACTTCTCTCTGGAACTCAGTATCCTCATCTGCAAAAAGATCAAGGCTGGACTTGACATTCTCCACAGGACGCCATGGCCAGGCTCTTGTCGCGAGGCTGGGGTGTGAGGAGGCCAGGCTTTCTGAGCGGGCACTGCTGGCCCAGGGCAGGGCGGCGGGGCAGGACGGAGAGTCAAGCAGAGCACACTGGCCATGGGGAGTGAATTCCGCAGAGAGAAAGGGAAAAGTGATGGAAGGACTAAAAATACCCCCAGTCACGAAGTCCTCCACAACCAGTGAAACTCCGGGAACAGCGGAAGCCAGACGGAGCATAACGGATCATTGAGGGGCTGCTGGAGAGGCCAGGGGCCCAGAATAGCCAAAGAAGGAAAGATAAATAGGGAAGTTCTTTAACTGTGCGGCTGACCACAGGCAGGCGATGGGAGCCGGAAGAGAAGGGAGCTATTGAGGGAGAAGGAGCCCGGGGCCAGGCAGGGGCAGGGTGGGGCTTGGGGAGGAGGCACAGGACCCTGAATTCCTCCTGCCAAGGACCCTCGGGCAGGTGCCTGGCCAACCTGAGGCTCAGATTCTCCAGAAAACGGAGGGGTAGCCTCAGCCCTGCAGGCCTTTCACGTGGTGTAAGAATCCAAAGAGAGGGTGGATGCGAAAGTGCCTTAGAAGAAATGCTGTTAGGACCCAATGGCAACTAAGACCCTGCCTCCTCAAACTACTCTGTTTTGGATTTTTAAGGGGGGTGGCGGGGGGTGGTTCATGTTTGTTTATTTATTTATTTTAATATATTTATTTATTTATTTATCTTTGGCTGTGTTGGGTCCTCGTCCCCGCGCGAGGGCTCTCTCCAGCTGCGGCGAGCGGGGGCCACTCTTCATCGCGGTGCACGGGCCTCTCACTATCGCGGCCTCCCCTGTTGCAGAGCACAGGCTCCAGACGCGCAGGCTCAGTAGTTGTGGCTCATGGGCCCAGCTGCTCCGCGGCATGTGGGATCTTCCCAGACCAGGGCTCGAACCCACATCCGCCGCACTGGCAGGCAGACTCTCAACCACTGCGCCACCAGGGAAGCCCATTTATTATTTTAAGAAACTTTTCATGGTGGTATACCAAGCATGCAGAACAGGGGTGGCCAAACTATGGCCTGCCCACTGTCTGTTTTGATAAGGAATCCATTTCCATACCGTCTCTGGCTGTGTTCGTGCTCCATGGCAGAGCCGAGCAGCTGTGATGGAGACGACCTAGCCTGCAGAGTCTAAAATATTTTCTATCTGGTCCCCTATCAAAAAACATGCTGACCACTGATGGAGAAAAACGTACAAATCCTAAACATTCAGCTCGTTACATTTTTGAAAACCGAAAACACCTGTAACCAGTGCCCAACTCAAATCACAGAACCCAGAAACCCCTTCCCAAGGGTCACCACGACTCCGACTTCTTCCAGCGTGAATTAGTTTCCCCTGTTCTTGTACCTTCTATACACAGATCTTAGGGGAAGCACTCTTTGTGCCGGGCTCCTTTGGCTAACGTTCTGTTTGCGGGTAACCCACGCTGCTGTGTGTAGCTGTCGGGCTTTCCCTCTCACTGCTGTACTGCAGTCCTTTGTGGGACACACCATGACTCACTTATCTGTTCAACTAGCGCTGGGCACTTGGGTGCCTTCCAGTTTGAAGCTGTTACGAATAGTGCTAAGAACACCCTAATTCACATCTTGGGGTGGAAGTGCGCACATAACGCACCTGGGAGAGGAACTGCTGGGTTCCGGAGCTCAGGTTTGTCGTGCTGGCTGGCTACCAGCCCTGTGGGTTTAGATCTGGAGGGAAGGCAAGCAGGGCCTGCAAGCAGCCAAGCAGAACAGTATCCCCAGATGCCCAGGCCCTGTACATGCCAAGTGCTGGGATACCGCACCCCAGGGTTCGTGCCCATGGGTGGATGAGTCTCTGAAGTAGCATTTCACAAACATCAGCTACACAGCCCCCGACCCATGAGCGGGAGTCAAAAGAACAGAGGAAATGGTGTATACCCTGGACCCCTCTTGGGGATACATGTGCATATTTTGCCAGTGAAAAGTCTACAGCAAAGAAACATGTTCAACTTAGCAGAACTCAAGGTTTCCCCAGGTTATCTGGCCAGAGAACCCTTGATTGACAGAATGCCGGTTAACTTCCCCCAGGATGCCTATGCCACGGGGCACACTTTGGGAAAGGCTGCTCTGAGGTGCTGCGTCCAAAGCCAAAGCCTGCATCACAGCAATAGGCCTCCCAGAAGCCGCCTGAGGTCGGGGTGATGGGCTGAGAGCATCACCCCTGGCCCTGGCTCTCCCTCCTCCCCCACCCCTGGCTCTGGCTCTCCCTCCTCCTCCCACCCCTGGCCCTCTCAGCCCGCACAGTCCAAGAGGAGGGGAAAATACTCACTGCCTTGGGAGGCTCCCTCCCCCGAGGTGGCTTCTGTGTCTGTGAGAGAGAGAGAAGAAGGAGGTGAGCAGAGGGGACCAATGGAAGGGCCAGCACCAAAAGAGAGAGAAGCCGGGCAGGCGGAGGCCAGGAGAAGCCGCTACCGCGTGCCCAGGGACGCTCTCCTCCCACTCAGGGTGCAGGCACAAAGCCTTCCCCATGTTCCCTGCTGTCTGTCGGGCCCTGAGCCGGTGCCCTTCCTCCCTGCCTGCCAGGGTCAGGCTCAGGGAGGGGCAGGCACCATCCCTCTTGTTCCCGTAGCTTCAGCATCCTCATCTTCAGAATGGAGACAGTGCCCCGCCCCACTCCCTGGGCTGTCATGAGCAGCACATGAGATGACACACGAGCACCTTCCCTGCGAGGACCGCTGACACTGAACAGCACTGAAGCACCTTGGGAGGAAGCGGGCCTGTGCGGGGCAGACAGGGGGCACTGGTGGTATATCCTGCTGCACCCCACCCCACCCCCATCCCTGGGTGCTCTCTCAAGTTAAGGAGGCCTCTCCTTTCCTCTTCGGGTCCCACTCCTACTGCAGAAAGAGTTCTGAGGGCCTCTGGGGTCACCCTGGAGGGGCCCAGGTGGAAAAACAGGCAGAGGATGGGGAGGTGCGGCCCCTCAGCTCTGCCCCAGGGACACGCCACTCACCTCGGTGTGCCCGTACGTGGGTCTGGAAACAGTTGTAATATTTGTACTTCTTGCCACAGATTCCACACTCGTAGGACCCTAGAAAACAGGAAAGGAAAGGACTGGTCAGCCAGCATCCAACGTGCACAACCACGAGGCCCCAGGACCCCTGGTGATGCCTCCAGGTAATGCTAACTCTGTGCCAATGGGCTATGGTGTCTCCCACAAGCAAAGAGGCAGCAAGGACCAGCAAAGACAGCACTGAGCTGGAGGCTAGGAGGCTGGGGTCTATTTCAGGTTTTTGTCTCTATTTTCTGAGTGACCTTGGGCGAGTCACTTCCCGCCTCTGGGCCTCAGCTTCCAAATCTATAAGACAGAGAGGGTAACTTCTTAGGTAACTCACAGTTATTCCTTGAAAGGAAAAAGGAGGTGAATGTAAAAGAATTTCAGGATAAGGAATAAATTGCATCCATGTAAGGAAATCATCACTTAGGTGCAAAAGAATAATTTCTAGCTACTGCTCTCCCTGCCAGGATGGACAGAGATTAAGAGGACAGGCTTTAAACCATATATCTGGGTTCTGCCACTTACCAGCAGCCTGACCTTGGTAATTTCCTTAAACACACTAAGCCTCAGTCTGCTCATCTGTAAAATGGGGCTAAAAGTACCTACCTCATAGAGGTCGCCCCACGCCCCATCAGGAAGTGCCTAGCTCTACTACAGATGTGTCTGACAAGGAGAGGACCTCTCTTATCTGTTGAGGTGCCGTCTTGATCCCTCAGACGTGCAGAGATCAACATGGTATGAATGTCTGACTCCAGCCCTCTGCCAGGCCCTTCTCCCAGAGGCAGGTAGATTGAAATGGCTGAGTTCCCAGCAGGCATTCCAGATAAGTCAAAGGCAGGGCCCACCCATGCAGATGATAGGGCAAAGGCCCATGGCAGAAGGCAAGCAGAGCCCATGAGACCCAGCCTGGCAAGGGCCCCAGGAGTTGGAGGCCCTGCCCATCCCTCACACAGGCCTGCCACCACCTGGGCCCAGGCCCCATCCCTAACAGAACGACCTGGGAGCTTGCACACACACAGAGTCCCTGACCCCACTCCAGGCTAACAGTACCAGAATGGCTAGGGCCAGGGGCCTAGGAATCTGCCTTTTCCCAAAGCATCCACAGAGGATTCTGATGCCCAGCAACCAGGCGTGGGAACCACTGGTTTGAAGTCAGACAGGCCTGGGATGGAGTCTCAGCTCAACCATTTACTGGCCGGGCCTCAGTCTCCTTATCAGAAGATTGTGGATAACGTAAGAGCATCTATGTGAAGACTGAACGAAGCATGAGTAGTACTCCTACCACGAGCACAGACCGTCGGTGAGTGGGAGTATCGTCAACTCCCACTGCCTGCAGTCTCCGACCTCGGGCCAGAGGCCCGGCTACTGGGTGTCAATTCCAAGTATCAGGTTAAGTCAGAAGAGCACTGGGCTCGGAGCCTGACCGTGAGCTCAGCGCTGCCACCCCCTAGCTGTTTGATCGCAGGAACATTCCTTTTCCGGTCCGAGCCTCAGCTTCCTCACCTGTAAAACAGGACTATGATACCTGCGTCTCATGACCAAGATCAGGATGAATGAGCTAGAACCTGTGAGTCAGCGGGCCCCCAGGTGGCAGTGCCACTTTGCTACTGTGGGTCACTCAAGGGAACGCTGTCATCCAAACCAGCATGGAATTTAGCAGCCTGTTATTCAGTGGTTTTATATGTGTTAACCTTGTCTTACTGGGAAAAATATAAACACACGGAGGGCAAAGATCAGAGTGTATATTTCCCTGTCTTTAGTCCCGTGACTGGCACACAGCGGGGGCTCAGTAAATTCACGGCATCCTGCTGTTCTACTCATCTGTCACTGAGTAATAAAGACCTGGACTCCCTCCCTATGCCTCCAACCTGCACTTCAACGGTTTCTGCTAATTCTCGTTCAACCGATTGGGAATTTATTGAGCATCTTCAACATGCCCGGCACCGAGGCCCCAACCATAAGCAAGACGCGATTGCTGCCCTCCGTCTGATGGGAAGCAGACAGGCCACCAGGCAAGAGGACGTGCAGAGTGGCTGTGCTACGACAGCCAAGTGCAGGACCTGGTGGGCACAGTGCGGGACCCTGACACGGCTGTAGCAAGAGGCCACAGTCAGGGGCCTTGAGCAGGAGAAGGGAAAGACGGGGGGAGGTGGAGGGGCAGGCAGCCCAGGGAAGGAAGGGGGAGTCTCTCCCCAAAGGACCGAGGCCACAGCCTGTGATGGGGAAGACTTGTTTAGACTTGACGCACTTCCGGATGAGGTCTCTAAGCCCCAGCTCTACCCCTCTCTGCCACAAGACCTGGGCCTCAGTTTCTCCAACTGCCCTCAATACCCAAGGTCTTTCCTCAAACCATACAGTAAGTGTAGGCTGATGGACAGAGCCTGCAGGCTGCGATGTCCCCGACTCACCCACCCAGTTGACACTGTTTATAAGCAGGCCAGTCCCACTGGCTTCTCCCTCAATCCACAGACAGCCAAGGGTACATGCAGCCTTGCTCACAGGCCTCAACCCATTCAGAGAATCACAGGGGCACAGTTCGCCAGCCTCGGGCCCTCTCCTGGCCCCAGGGCAGAGCGGACCCCTTGCCTGGCATACTGAGTCATGCTCTACCATCCCTCCAGCAGCACGTCTTCCAGGGTCCCGGGCAGGCTCAGATTTGCTGACCGGTGGCAGTGATGGGGTGAAGAGGTGGTTCCCTGTGTCCCTGCAGAGGCTAGCAGGCCCTGTGTACTCAGGGGTCTGCAGCTGACGGCTGCACTCAGCCACGCCCCCGCCCTCATGCTGGCCCCAACAGGTCCTCCTGCCCCTCAGCCATCATGTACCAGATGCATATCTCAACGCTTGGTCCCTGAATACGGGCTTCGCACAGATTCACCGTGAGGGCTGCCTTCCGGCGCTTTTCCATCTGAACTAGCAAGAAATCAGAAAGAGCCCTTAAAGATGGGGCCCAGCGAGGAGGGCTCTGGGTCTAGGGCTGGCCAGTCTCCTGACCTCTCAGTGCCTCAGTCTCCCCATCCACACACGAGAGGGTTGGACAAGATCACGCTGTCGACTTTTTCACTAAAGAGCTTGTGCTGGCTAAGGGGCGGCCACACTTCCGCAAGGGAGGCCGGGGTGTGGCAGAACAGCAGCCGCGGGCCCAGATTCCCCTGCAGTTTTGTGTTTCCTCTGTCCTGATTCATAACATGGATGTAACATAAAGTTATCCATTACGTGGTTATAACCTAACATTTCTCCCTGTAATCCTTCCAGCAAAATGACCCTCCAGGGAGGATGTACCCGACGTGTGCTGTGGCCTTTTGTCCCCCTGACCCACGGCCACCGTGTACCCCAGGTTGGTGCAGTGGGCGCTGGAGGGCTCTCACGGACGGAGACTCTCCGCTCAGAAGCTCCCCCTCCCGGCTGCCTGACTCCCTGCCCCGTCCGCTTCTTCACTCCACCCCCCCCCCCCACCCGCTACCCTCCTGTCCTTTGTCTCCATCTCTTCCGGCCTACTAAGTGCAGGCGCTGCAACTCATTTCACTTGCGCCTCTCCAACGTCTCTGCACAGGCTGGCCTCTGACCCCACTGCACCCCACTGCACCCCACTGCACGGTGCGGAAGCAGCAACTTGCCCACTTCACACAGCCAGCTAGTGGGAGCGAGCTCTGGACTCGGGGGCTTCTCACGCATCGGCTCAGTTCATCTTCACAAATCCAGCACAGAAAGGCGATTATTATCCCCATTTTTCAGATGAGGGGGAACACATCGGGCCAGAGGTCACCTGATCTGTCCTGCTCCAGGGCCCATGGGTGTGGCCACCACACAGTCAGCCCCCGGGAGGATGCCAAGAGAGGGCGCCTGCTAACGGCTACCAGTTACCGAGTACACCCAGGTCTCATTTCCACCCTCCATCTTCCCAGAAGTCCTCATGTGGTTGAGACAACTCAACGGCCACTTCAACCATGAACTTGAAAGTCCTAGGGGCCAGGTGGTCCAGGGCTGGGGCCACTCAGATAGTGGCTAGTGAGGAATTGGGCTCAAAGCTGGCCTTCAGGGATCCAGAGCCATCCTACTGCCACCATGCCAGGTTACCTCCGGATGCCAAGGAACCCCCTTCAGTCATGGGGCTCCCCCTAACACTGCAGGGCAGCAGAACCCCCTGCCAGCTCTGGTACCGCCACAGGACCCCCAGAGCGCCCTATCAAGAGCCTTGGGAGCGACTGCCTGGGGTGGCTGGCAGGACACGTCAGCACACAGGCACAAGCCTTTCCTCTCCCCCATCCCGCTGTCACTAGTGACACGACAAGAATCCACAGGCACTGATGAAGAGCATCGGTCTAGCATTTTCTGTAACCACCTGGCAGAGAGCCTGGCTTAAGCTCCCTTCCCAAGAGCACTGGACAGACCAAGTGAGGCCAGGTGAGAGCAGGTGGGTGGACTTCCCGAAGCCACTGGAGGGAGAAGTGGGAAGACGGAGGCAGAAGAGGAATGTGGGCAGCATGCCTGAACTCTATCACTGGCACCCAGCGAGCTCCAGATCAGCTCCACCACCTTTCAGGATACACAAAATGCAACAAGGCAGAAATCCAGAGCAGGTGAAGGAGAGAAGAAAAACACAAGGTGGGGGGACAGACAGATGGCTCCTTACAACAGGCAGTCCCGTATTTAGCTCAGAGTCTCGGGAGCCGCTGTTCATACATCACGTGCTCAGGAGCACCCTGCCCCCTTGGTCCTAAGAAGCAGCAGAGCTGGCCCACGCATGGCCTGCTGGGGGACAGGGGGCCTGGAGAGGTAAGTCGTGGACAAGTAGGCTTCCTGAGGCTCCCTGGGGCTGGGACTCAGAACAAATGTCCTCGGGACCACGGTCTTCCAAGCAGAGTACAAATCCCCTGGGGATGTATGAGCACAGGGAATTTTAAAAGAATCAATTCCCAATGCATTTCTTCCTAAAACCAATGGACCAGAGAACGTGGAGGGCAGGGAGGCCCCACTCAGCTGGTTCTCCTCACCGTCACCCTTCTCCACACAACAAACACAATGGTTCTTTCACCCACCCCTAATCCCACCGTCCAAGAGGGATTAACATCTCAGGGCTCCAGGCAAAGAGATACTGTGTTAGACTCAGAAAGTGGGTGGATCTAATGACTGGGAATAACTTCTTTTGTAAATTGGGTGATTTCTAATTCTTTGCTTTCAACAAAATTGAAGAAGAATCTAATAGAGTTGTCAGCGAAGAGACCACTGAAAATAATATCTGATGATAGACCCCTGTGTGATTTTTGGCATACAACTTGGAAGGCGTTCAAAGAATTGAGTGACACTGATAAAACGAGACTGCATCCACCCCTGGCTCCTTATTTATGTGATCAAGCCTTCTAAGCACTTACACTTAAGAAAATGGAAAAAAAGGAATTAAATGAATGCTGAATCTTGTCTCGCTCAACAATAAGAAATATTAATTCACAGAAACATGAGCCAATTGAAGAAATAAAGCCTCATCCATTTCATTAAGAGGTGCATTTTCAATAATTTTTTACTTTTATGTTTGCTATTTATCTAAATTTGTTTTTGACAAATTGTATGCTAATAGCAACTCCATCAAGGGAAAAAAAAAGTTTTAAAATGTACAGCTTTATGATTCCAACATATTTTTTAGAAATTTCTATTTCAATTTACGTACATCTTGTTGTGGGAGATGAGTGTGAAACAGTGATCAATAAAAGACTCTCAAGCATAAAAAATATATTACATTAGGATAAAATCCTGTGAGGGAAGCGGGCTGGAAATATGAGTTCAAGGAGAAAAAGGAAAGATGTAAAATTTCTGACTGTGAAAGATGAACCTGTTCATATGTTTTTTAAATGGATGACGGTTGGGGGGCTTCCCTGGTGGCGCAGTGGTTGAGAGTCTGCCTGCCAATGCAGGGGACACGGGTTCGGGCCCTGGTCTGGGAGGATCCCACATGCCGCGGAGCAACTGGGCCCGTGAGCCACAACTACCGAGCCTGCGCGTCTGGAGCCTGTGCCCCGCAACAAGAGAGGCCGCGACAGTGAGAGGCCCGCGCACCATGATGAAGAGTGGCCCCCGCTTGCCGCAACTAGAGAAAGCCCTTGCATAGCAACGAAGACCCAACACAGCCATAAATAAACAAACAAACAAACAAACGAATGAATGAATGAATAAATAAATAAATAGCAAAAAAAAAAAAAGAGTGGTTCACAGTTTTACTTCCAAAATGCCACATTTAAAAAAAAAATACAACACATCAGAAATTGTATCCTTTGTAATTACTCAAAACTTTGAATGAAAACGTTAGACGCCAACTCAAAAATGTGAAAGAGAATATAGTTTCTCAAAATTCTTCTAGGAGACACTGAAGAAAAGAAGTTTGAAGCCATTGGCCTTTCAGCTTCCTGTCATTCCAGAGGTAACCCCGGATGTGTCAACGTCCAAGGCTTTGGCTAATACCACTGGTATCTGTTTTGCATTTTTTGTCCCCCTCAAAACCACTTTCATACCTATTACTTCACTCTGACCTCAACAATCCTACTAGAAAAACAGGCAGACTTTATTACACCCACTGATCAATGAAGACAGTATGGCTCAGAGAGGTTAAAGGACCCGTCCTGAGCCCCACAGCGGGGCAGACCCCGGGGCTTTTGGCTTACAGACCAGGGGCCCTTTCCCATCTCCATGGGTTCCCTCCAATCAGGAACCCCATCCCACCCTGGACCACCAGATGGAGAGTCAGCAGCTGGGATAAGACGCACCTGAGAGAGAGGCCAGAACCCTCCTTTCTGAGTGGCTGCAGCAAACAGCTGAGTGTAGGTTCTGGCAGGCTCAGGCCCAAAGCCCTGCCAACACCGATTGAAACAGGAAACTATCAGCTGGCACTACGAAGCGGGACCTGGCACCTTTGCTGCCTGGGTTTATAAGAGACCGAAACCCACGTGGCTGTGTCTGAATGGCTGTCTGCTCTTCTGTTGCTCCTTCCAGAGCTGTGGCCGAGCCCCCGCCTCCTCTTTCCCTGCCCCTTCTCCCTGGGCAGCCCTGTGTGTGTGAAAACACCACCACCCCTGGTGCCCAAAGCTCGCTGCCTAGAAACATCCTCGCAGGATCCAGGCTCCCAGCTGACTGACTCTCCCTCCTGTACCTGGTCCAGTGACCCTCCTCTGCTTACCCATCTCTAGGACAGGAACTCACTCCCTCACAGGCCTGTATTCAGTTACCAAACACTTCCCATAATCACAGAGTCCTCCCTTTTATGAGCTGAAATCACCTCCTGGTGACTTTCCTGTACTGGCTGGGGCTACTTGGAATGTGTCTGCCCGGTCCCATCCCACCAAAATGCTCTAAGTTGTGAATACTTAGACTCCATCATCTCTTCTGCACCATTCCTCCAGGAAATGCTCCATGGGCTGGATGCTTTTTGGTGTAAACCCAGCTTGCCTTGTCTTCATCATCTAGGACAAGGCTGACGAGCAGGTTTCTACTTCAGATTTTTCAATTCTAGCTGACTGGCAGTGACTTCCTAGTATACTGTGTTGAGAAGGATTCTGAGGTACACTGTTGGGACAGTGCGCAGTGATCAGTTAGGGATGCCTTTCACTTCTGGTTTTATCCAACAAAGTTGTCACGGTCAGTATTGTCTCTGCTCTTCTTGCTAAAAAAGGAGAGAGATACCCTTTTCTCAGTCTCTCAAGACTGAGAGATACCCTTTTCAGCACAAAGAATTTCTGGGCAGCAGGAAAGTAGCAGCAACTACTGCAAGCTTGGCACCCAGCCTCCTGGGCACTGATGCCCCTCTCGACTCTACTAGTCTGAGAAGCTGCCAAATGCCATCCATGTGTCCAGACCCAAGCTCCTCCACGGGAAGTGCCTCAGATAATGTTTGTGTCACTAGGAACACTGTTTGTCTGATGGCTGGTAAAGGGCCAGTGAGGACTTTGGGGTGGGAACAGGCGGATGGAGCTCAGAGAAAAGGCAAGCAGGAGGTTCCCTCATGGCAAAGCACTGGGTGACCGAACAGGAACACTACTCTATTCAGCAACAGAGCCCGGCCACAGCCCTGCGCACCCCTGCCAAGTGCCCTGGGAACATGTTCACTGCACAGCGCCCAGCCACCAGGGCACAGAAGCACACTGTGGCACAAGCTCATTTAAAGGGATGGCTCTAACCAGCATTCTGTCCCGGCCAGATCCCTGGGAATGCTTTCCTTCCTTGTTTTACTTCTAGGAGCAGGTGGGAGGCGGGTGCTGTGAGGTGCAGTGGCAAATCTCTTCCATTTCCCAGGCCTTTGTTTGCCCCTCTATAAAATAAGGGGCTCTGAGTGCCACATCTATAGCATGTGGAGCTCCTCTGCCCACTTCCACATCCATGACAGACGTCAATAATCAATCATGCCACCCTTTAGAATCTTCAACACAGAACTCCTAATAGCCAGCAGCAATTGCTCGGACGTGGCCCATAAGATAATATCTACTTGCCTTTTTGAGATGAGATGAGTTCAAAATGTTCAATACTAACATTGATTTTTTTAAAAAATACTGCCTTTCTTTCCTGCTACTAAAAGGCCAAGCCAGATTCCTCTGAGCCTGACCCTTGGCAGAAGAAACTACACCCTCAAGGTGGAAGGTCTGCCTTGATGGATGTGAGACGAGCCATCATGACCAGCAGGGAGTGCCCTGGCCCTGCTTTGGTACTGGCTCCAAAATGGCGGCTCCACTTCTAACTGTGGTTTTTACACCTTTTCCACAAAAGTCTTCCAAAAGCAGGTTACTCAGAAATTTCCTAACATCCTCAATGTCCCTGGATTCTAGGGGGGCAGTACTAGAAGCAGCTCAGGGGAGAAAACCGAGAACCAACTAGAAGCCATGTCTTCTGACACCTCACCCAGTGCCAGCTTTCTTTTCTATCCTGCTTCCTCTCTACATCACACTGGCTTATTCCTCAGACCTGGGAAAATAGCAGAAACTATTACTACTCTTTCCTCTTGAAGAGATACTTTATACTATCAATACTAGTATTACTGCTAATAACAGCGAATTATTTACTAAGTACAATGTTGAGTACTTTATACACATTATCCTATTGAATCCTCACCTAACCCCATGAATTTGCAATTGTGAGAACTGAGGCACAGAGAGGTCAAGCAGTTTGCCCAAGGTGCAACAGCCATTAAGTCAGGAAGCCTGGATCCACTCCCAGCCTGAGGAGCTGAGCTCATTCTCCTTGCACAACACTGTCCCCTTCAGTTCCCACACCTATGAGGTGGCCAGGACAGGGAGCATGTCTCCTTTAACAGAAGAGGACACTAAGGCACAGCAAGGCCAAGGAACCTATTGCTGAGTAGCAGCTGAGCTGGAAACCAGAGTCTGTGGCTGGCATGAGGCCCTGGGGCCTCTCACTGTGCAGGGAGCTGGCCCAGGGAGGACTCCCAGCATTTCCAGAGTATGGCCCCTCCAGGCTTTCCCCACTGAATCCTGACTGCTGGCCCCGCCTCAAGGTTCAGATTCAACTACCCTTCACTGGGCATCTCCCAGTGAAGGGCATAAATAACTCCTGGGTCCAGTGAGTCTTAAAGTGAGCAAGGGCAGGTCCTCTCCTCAGTTAACTAACACATCCATGAGTGGCTAACACAGTCCTAGGCCTTGGGGAGTGAACACTGGTGGAGGGAGGTCAGACGCAGGCCCCAGAAAAGACTCTTCTTTCATTCGACACTGGGCTAAGTCACTCATGCTCTTCAGCAAATACTTCTGGTTCATCCCCCCTTCTGTCACATGGGAGATGGCATTTCCCCACCTCCCTGAGGTTGGGTGGGGCCACCTGACTAACCTGGCCAATGACTGTGAAGGGAATTAACACATCTCACTTGTGGATTGCAGCTGGCACATGAGTCCCTCCAGAGCTGTCTTTCCCTCTGTCACTTGGCTGGCAGCATTCCAGACAATGGCTGCTTTAAGCCTGGGTCCAGAACAGAGCAGAGCCCCCAGCTGGCCCACAATGGACATGTAGTGGAACTAAGAAATAAATGAACCTTTGTGGTTCTGAGCTACCAAGATCTCATTACTTTTTAGGGTCTTTTGTTACTGTGGCATAACCTAGCCCCATTCTGACAGCTATAGCACCAATGACAACACTGCTTCCTAGAAACTAGTACCTTGCTAGGAATTGTGTGGTGGGAGTAAGGAGCACAGACACAGATAAGACAGGTCCTGGAGCTCTAATCTCCAGGAGCTGCCCATCTTGTGGCAGAGGCAGGTGCTGACAGGGCCCCTCTAATCTCAAGTGGATAATGGGAAGTGCCCCCTGAGGGGCAGGGCAGAAACAGACCACTTCTGACCAGAAGAAATCAAGGAAGGCTTCTGGGAGGAGGGGGCACTGGAGCTACTCTTGTAAACTGGGTTGGATTTCGGCAAAGGCATTCCAGGGAGAGAGAACAGCAGGAGCAAAGGGTAGGAGATGCTGCAGAAGAGCAGACTGTGCTGGAATGAAAGGACCGGGAAGAAAGAAAGAAGAAAGGGGGCTATGGGGCTCAGGTTATGGAGGACCTTAATGCTATGGCCTTGACCTTAGATACAGTGGGGAGTGACATGGTCAGTGTTTCATTTTTCTCAAGGCCCTTGGCAGCCAGAGTAGATGGCAGGTGAGGGCAGAAAGACACAGAGGCATGGCTGTTAGCAGGACACCACAGTGACCCAGGTGGAGTGATGGTGGCCACAACCAGCCCAGAAACAGCTGGGAAAGGGAACTTGAGGGTGATCCCCAGCGGTTGGGAAGAAAAGGCAAGAGGTCTCGAGTCTAAACTTGGGGAAACAGACAGAGGGTAGCCTCCCCTGCCTGCCACACATGGGATGGGAGCCTGGAAGTCAGGAGGAGGTGGGCAGAGCTGCCCCAGGAGGGACAGGTAGAGGGGAGTGAAGTGGCCTCCTGAGCACAGGAATGCAGAGGAGGGCACAGATGGAAACAGAGACCTGGGAACAGACTAGGCAAGGTCTCCGTGCCAGGCTGAGGCATGTGGACTGTATTTTACAGACCGGGGTTGCAAACTGGCCGCCCATGGAATGACTCTGACCCACAGATATGTTTTGTTTGGCAGATTTAAAAAGTCAAATTAGTCACCAACGTTTAAAGCCAAAAGAATTTACATTAAAATTCTCATTTCTGGCATGTGTTCTGTCCAAAGATCTGGCCACGCTGAGCCCGTCTCCCCACCTAGTTGCCGTACGTGAGGCGTGGGCTCTCCAGCTGGACCCAGGCCCTACCACCTACCACCTGCCTGTCTGGCTCATCTCCACAATGCTAAATAAACGTATCTTTCGGGCTTTGTGGGCATTTGCGTTTGCAAACTGGCAGGAGTGCAGGCAGCCCCGAAGGGGTATCCCCTGGCTCACGCTGTAATGTAGCGGGGAGAGATGGTTTCTAAGAAGCTCGTTTCTACTGAGCTCCTCTGAGCCTGGCCCAGTCCAGAAGAGGTGGGAGAAGGTGCCAGACTGCCACCCATCTGATCCTGACTGGACAACTGGTCTGAGAAGGACCCACACTGAAAGCTGCCCCCGGAGGCCCCCGGGGAAGCCCAGGAGGAAGAAATGCAGACGGGCATTTAGGACACCGAGTGATACAGGCTGTGCTGGACCCATCTGGGGCGTGGGAGCCCCCTGGTGTGAGAGATTCGCCAGGCCTGCAGAAAGTTCCAGGCATTTGACTTGAGCAAAGTCTTAAAAGGACAGGTAGGGTTTTGCCACGTCAGGTGGGAAGACAAGAGCTCCAGAGCAGAGCTGAGCAGGCAAAGGCAAGGGTCAGGAGCTGAGGCCCTTCCCTGAGGGCAGCCACAGAAGGCTCTCTCAGCCGGGGAGGGACAGGGATCCCAGGCCTCCCTCCCTAGCACTCCGGCTCCACGTTCCCACCCTGGCCCCAGCCCGACCCTGCGGACGGGCGCTCACCCAGGGTCTGCTGGTTGCGGACACCGCCAATCACCACGCAGATCTCGGCAGGCACGTCGCCGGTCCCATCCTTGCTCACCCCCTTCTTCTCCTCCTTGGCCTCGCCCTGCCAGATCACCTCCTGGATGTAATCATCGGGCAGCTCCGTCTTGACCTTCACCTCTGTCATCGTTCCCTGCTCGGCGCTCAGCGAGGCCTCGGCCGGCACAGGCTCTGGCCCCTCCACCTTGGTGCTCTTCTGGCTGCGCTTCAAGCGCTCCCTGGGAAAGAAGATAGTCTGCTCAGTGTGGACCCCAGACTCGCCCCAGACCTACCTGGGAGCGCCCCAGCCAAGGGGGTTGCAAAATTTTTAGCTATAGACCCACCTCTCACGTGACCCTCACCTTAAAGCACAGGTCCCCACCGCTGCCCCTGAGGGTCCTCCAGGGAACCCTGGGGCTCCAAGGAACACAGTCTGAAAATCACTGGACTAGGATGGCTCAAACTGCACCCATTTTGCAGATGGAAAAGCTGGGGTCTAAATGTGACCAGTAACTCTTGTAACTGGAGTTACAAGAGACCTGCAAGAAAAGCTCTGGCTGGTTGAAATCAGTTCTTCTCAAGCTTCAGTGTGACCATAAATCAGCTGAGAATCTTGGTAAAATGCAGATTTGGTCCAGCAGGTCTGGGGCTTGGCCTGAGATTCTGCATTTCTAACAAGCGCCCAGTGGAGGCAGGTGCTGCTAGTCCTCAATGGCACTTTGAGCAGCAGGGGTTTCAGTGGCTTGATGTATGCAGAGCGCGTGGTGCCCTTCCCTTTGCTCCTTGGCGGAAGGGCTGCAGAGCTCACCCTGCTTTACAGTAGGGCACATACAGGCCAAAAGGCTCACTGAGGGGGAGGCCACGGAGCCAATGCTTGGCCCCCCACAATCTGGTCTCTAGGTGGCTCTTCAAATAGGAGAAAACATCCTCAAGTTAACATGCTCAATATTGAGGGTGGGCCCTGAGGCCTAGAGCAGGGCTGCGACCTGCCCAGGGCCACACACAAGATTGGTGGCAGGCCAAGGCACGAAGCCAGGTCCCGGCCATCCACTCTTGAACTGTTCTCCTTTCAGTGAGACTCTCTGTGTTATAAGGGCCCCCTCATCCTTCTGGCAGTGGTGGGGAAGCTGAGGCATGCACAAGCTGGGGAATCAGGTCATGTTCCAGGCCTGGCGATGCTGCCCTGGCCATGTCCAGCCCTCTCCAGTGCTCCAGAGAAGCAGCTGGACCATGAACTTCAAGGCCCAGGCTCAGGCATGCTCAGGCAAGGCCGGCTAGCATACCAACTGGACCTTAGCGGAGGTGCCCGGGCTGGGAGGCAGGACCCAGGATCTCATCCTGGATCAGCAGTGGGCTTGCTCTGTGACTCTGGACAAGACCCTTCCCCTCTCTGGGCTTCCAGCTCCATCTACCACAAGAACATGGGTTTTATCATGTCCACTGTCCCGCCCAGCTCTCAACTTTCTCCCAGGTTGGGGAACTGAGCAGAGAGAGAGAAGGAAGGCTCCAGCTGATGACGAGGGGGCAGAGAAAGGCCACTGGGGTGGTCCTATGAGCTGCACTGTGTCTCCCCACCCCCGCTTCACCTGGTGAAGTCCTAATCCCCAACGTGACTGTATCTGGAGATAGGGCCTTCAGGACGTAACTAAGATTAAATATGATCAGAACAGTAGGGCCCTTATCCGATAGGACTGTGGCCTTAGAAGAAGGAGAGAGATCTCTTTCCCGCTATTTCTCTACCATGTGAGGACACAGAGAAAAGGCCGTCTGCAAACCACGAAGAGGGAGCAGAGGCTGCCTGATGGCCTGGCGGGAAGGAGATGCGAGGAACTGAGATGGAAAGATCACTGGGTTGTGAATCTGGATCATCCCAGAGCCAAATCTCAGAACTGCCACTCTCTCAAGTTGTGGGTTCCTGCAAAAGGGACTTCACCCCCGAGCCTCAGTCTTCACACCCATACGATGGGGATAAACACGGCACCTACCCCACAGAACTGTGATGCAGACGCAAGGCAATGTCTGCAAGGGACCTAGAACGGTGGCCCCAGTGGAGATGTTCTGGGGTACCTATCGTCTATATGGGGGGCAGGGGAAAGAAGTGTGCAGGGAACGAGAGAACACAGGGGAAGAGTCTTACACGCGTAGATTTTAGTGCAGGGGCAACCCTGAGTGGGCCCTGATCCTCTCTGAGCCTGTTTCCGCACCAGTGAGGCAGGGAGCCCCACACTAACTCAAAGGGCCTCGTGAGGACCGACTGCAAAAATGTACAACCAGGACACTGTCTAGAGTGACTCCTAGAGTGGAGATGCTAGTGCTGAGGGAAACTGGTGATCGAAGTTGCTGAGATCCCTATTCCCTAGCTGAGACCACGTGGGTGCTACAACTGGCCAGTCCTGCCCACCCTGAGGCACGCTGAGCACAGAGATAGAACTCAGGGACCCTGTCCAACCCTCCATGCCAGCCTGGCAAGAACACAGCCCACGGGCCCTAGGGGCTGCTGGACAGGCAGGCAGCTGAGGCCTCTCCCTGGCTTGGCCCTGGCTGGTCCCGACCCCGGCTGCACAAGGGGCTAAGCCCCAAGTTCAGGGCAGATGGGCTTCCCAGGGCCCGCAGAGAGGCCCACCAGAGGGGAGATGTCCCACCTGTCAGTGTTCCCCACAGCGGACATCACAGGATGGGAAGGACACAGAACAGCTCCCTGCCCAGAACGCCCTCCCCCCGGGGCCTGTGAGCGCTTGACCATCCTGTCTTAACAGACCTAGTGTCCCTTCCTGCCCTCAAGGACCTCATTAGCATCTGCCATCCTGGTGGGAGGGAGGAGGTGTTGGGAGTCTGACAGGTTGGGTGCCCACAAACCCCGCAACCTCCGGCCAGAGATTCCCCTCTCCGAGTCTCAGTTTCCTTGTCTGCTAAAGTCTCAGTTTCCTTGTCTGTGATCCTTGCCAGCGCGGGGCAGGAGGTGAGCCAGAAAGCTGTACAGAGTGGATCTCCTTGGATGGCAGCTGCCGTTATGATGACACTGGTCCATGATGACATCCCTGCCTCTGGGAAGCCTTCCCTGCTTGCTCGAGATGGCGTTAGACCCCGTCTCTGAATGCCCCGTCTGCCTTGCACAGGTGACTCTCACACCCTCTTGCCCACAAGCACAATGGCACACAACCATCCACTCTCTTACAGGTGACACCCCTGAGCCCTCGCTGCACTGAGGAACACAGGGGACTTCTCTTCCCCCAGCTTCACACTTTAGATTTACAAGCCCAAATGTTGCTTTTCTCGGATGCTTTACATTTAATTAGCCATCCTAATAACAATGGAATTGCAGAAGTACTTATATCACTGTGAATTAGTGGTGCAGCTCCTTCTAACTTCTTTAAAAAAATATTTTTTCATGTATCATTTTTTAAAATAGAGCTCATTATTTTAATTATATCCATTTAAATGTACAGTGGAGCCCATGGATATTCTCAGCATGAATCATTAGGTATATTAGTGAAAAAGCACTTGGAATCTATCTACATGCTGACACTTCATAATCTATTCTATTTGTGTCACTGTAAAATAGATTTATATATAGATAACTACAAAATAGTTGCTCAAGATATGCTATGAATTTTATATTTAACCCGAGTCACGCTTCAACATAAAATCCAATGTCAGGCACTAAAAGGATATTTCTCAGTAAGTACATGATATCTGTGGTCACTGGTTACTGCTCATCCCAGAATGCCAGGAGAGAAGCCAGACCAAGTGGGTCCCTGCCCAAGGAATTCCCTAACAGCCCTGGCCTTTCACTAAGGCAGTGGTTCTCAAAGTGTTTTCCTTAAAGGCCTAGGGGTTCCAGAGCAAAGGCCCAGAAGTACCCATGAGGCCTGAACAACAGGGTGGTGGTGACTAGACCTCCAAGAACCCCTACTTTCTCCGTCTTTGATACCTACAGCTTTGCTTTTTGTGGGTGGTAAATGGCGGATCCCCTGAAAGACAGGCCTACGACCTAATCCCCAGAACCTGTGAATGCAAACTCATTTGAAAAAAGGCTCTTTGTAGATGTAATTCATTTACGGATCTTGAGATGAGATCATTCTAGATTATCTGGGTGGGCCCTATATGCAATGACAAGTGTCCTCATAAGAGACATGTGGGAGATTTGCAGACAGAAGAGGGGACAATACAGAGAAGAGGAGGCAGCATGACCACAGATTAGGAGCCATGCGGCTCTATAAGCCAAGGAATGCTGCAGCCACCCAAAGCTGAAGAGGCAAAGAGCACATCTCCCCAGAGCCTCCAGATGGCGTGTGACCCTGGCCCAAGACCTTGATTTCAGACTTCTGGCCTCCAGAACTGTGAGATCAAATTTCTTTTGCTTTAAGCTACCTAGTTTGTGGTAATTTGTTACACCAGCCACAGGAAACTAATACACTAGGCGTGACTAAATTGGAAGAAATACCTCCAAAGCAGTTAACTTTGCAAACCACTGACCTCCACCACCCCCAAAGTTTTCTTTTGCTTCATTCTTACTCATCCCCGGGACTGAATCTGATATGGCCAGTCCAATGTGCCCGCAGAGCCTGCCTGGGGAAGTTTCAGAAACAAATATCTTCCTCTGGGTCTTACCAGATGGTTCGGTGCTTATACTCACCCCGTCACATCTGGCACTCACAAGCACCCTGTGGCCAGATGGGGAACCAGAACAGAGGACAGGGCCCGTGTCTGTTCCGTCCCCATCCACATCCAGCCCTAGCCTGGGCCCTGCTGCATGGTATGAACTCAATCAACACAGTGAATGAATGGCATGCCCAAGGGCACAAGACTTCCAGCCATGAGTTTGTCTGAACAACTCTTATCCTGGGGCCGTTCCCGTTGAGCCCTGCAGCCCAAGACAACGCAACCAAACAATTTCTCAGTGGATTGGGGGCTCAAAGACAAATTCCATTTCTGGCCATGTTGAAGGAAGAGTCCCAGTGATGCCCAGTGCCCAGGAGTCAGACAACGTTCTCTCTGAGTACAGTTTCTACATCATCCCACCGAAAACGCTAATGCTTCAAGTTCTACCAAGTCACAGTAGTAATGAGAAGTCCTCAGCACACTGGACTTCGGTCCCATCCCTGCTTGACTCGGTTTTCCCATCTGACAACAAGTGAGCTAGAGTCTGAGATGTCGAAGGCTCTGGTGGAGGCCAGACCTCTACCCCGAAAGTGTGCATGTCTCCTCGCACAGGACGGGGAGCAGGGCATCTGTCTGTGCTCCAAGACTCAGCCTGAGGGCCACTCCACCTCCCCCAAAGGCCACTGCTTCTTTACTCTAGTACTTTAGCCACCTGAAACAATGTTAAGGTGGGGGGGAAATCTCTAATCACAGTGTGTAAGCAATGACTTGGTTAACTCCCTCTAGAATAAAACCTCATTAAAAGACTCCAAGCATTACGAATGAGGGTTAACTGCCCTCAAGGTGAGCTTAAATACACTCTTCATGAATGCATGGCTACATGGGGTGTTAAATGAATTAACACACATCCAGCCACGATTTCAGGGGCCGTGTTTACCCTGCTGCAGAGGCTGACCACTGCCCTAGGCCTCCAGCTCTACCCAGCTGCCCACCTACCGATGACCTGAGTACAAATGATTATTATTCGTAGATGTTGGCAGGCTTCTCCTTGGCAATGCTTTCCAGGTCCAATGAGGTTTGTGCCTCCCCCATTCCACCAGAGCTGTTCTTTCCAAGGCCTCCTGGGACCTCCATTCTCCTAGATCCAACAGTCCCTTCTGGGTCCTCAATGAGTTCGTCCTCTATCAGCAGCCTCTAACGAGCTCCCCTCTCTCCTCCTCCAACTCTTTCCTCACTAAGCTCTGGGCCTGCCCGGTGGGCCTCCCACCTTCCAGCCACTCCCCCATCTTCTGCTGATTCCTCTTCACCAACCCAACCCTTATATGTCAACCTGCCCCAAGTATCAGTTCTAGAGCCTCTTCTATTTTTATCCATACTCACTTCCTACATGATCTCACCTAGATTCATGCTTTTAAATATTAACTATGTGATGATAAATCCCAAATCATATCTCCAACCTGGACCTCCCCCCCGAGCTCCAGACCCGCATGACAACTACCCGCTGGACACTTCCGCCTGGACGCCTAACACGCACCCATATTTACAGGTCCAGACTGAGCCGCGGCTACGCCCCTTCCCCCAAGTCAAGAAAACAATTCTTCTGACTCCAATCCCAGTGCTCTTCCCGCTAAAACCCGCAGCCTGAGACACTGTCACGAGATAACGGCAGTCTTCTCCACTTCGGTTAGTATAATTCCACCCCTCCAGCTCCTCAGACCCAGACTCTGGGAATCATCCTTGTCTCTTCCCTCTCACTCTCTACGAAGCAATGTACCAGCAAATCCTATCAACCCCAGCTTCAAAATATGTCCAGAACCTGACCACTCCTTACCACCCCACGGCCACCACTCTCGTCCAAGCCGCCTTCCCCTCTCTCCTGTCTTGCTGTAGTATTCTCACAGCCCGTCTCCCTGGTCCTACCCTGGCCCAACGCCCCAGAACTGACGTTCGACACAGCAGCCAGAGCCATCCTATTCAGCTAGGCCAGCTCGTGTCTCTCCTCGGCTCAACACTCATTTAGGGGTCCGTGTCTCACTCGGCGCAGCCGCCAGAGTCCTCGCCCCGACCCTCGGGGCTCTCTGTGACACGCCCCACACGCCTGCGGACCGCATCTGCTCACACCGCCCCTCTCGCTCCCCCCTCGCTGGCCACACCAGCCTGCTCGCTGCCCCCTGCGCACGAGGGCAAGCTCCTGCCTCAGGCCTGAAGCGCTCTGCCCTCCTCCCCAGACGTCCCCACAGCGAGTTCTCCACTCCTCCAGGTCTCTACTCAAACATCCCAGTGCCGGCAGAGAGATCCGTGGCGGCCTGATCCAAAGCGCCAGCCGTCTCAGCTGCACCCCAGCTTCAGCACTCCACACCCCCTCCCGGCTCTACGACTTCTGCTCAGCGTTTACCCTCCATTCATGAAACATGCTTGTTACTTCTCATCCTCTTCACTGTCTCCCCAAGCAGAATGACAGCTACAGGAGGACGGGGACTTTGCCTCCTCGGTTCACTGCCACATGCCAGCACCTACGGCAGCGCCTGGCACGGGGGAGGTGATCAATAAGCACCTGTTCACTGAAGGAGCCAAGAATGAGCCCTGCAAAGGTCAATGCCATTGTGGCCTTCGAGGCGTCTCCCTCTACCCACCCCCCCCCAAAAGAACTGTCGATGGCTGAACTGCTTCAGCTGATACCCAGGACTGAAGGCAGCAATGTCCCACCCATCTGGCCCTCGGTACAACACGGGCTGAGGACGTTTCACCGGAGCCAACGTTCTGAATAAGTGAAGTTTATTCCTGAAGTGGCACAGTCTTCTCTCCATCCTTTCCAATGGAAATTTTCTTAAATGTAACGCACTCTTCCTACCTTCTAAATTGCCAAAATACAGCAGCCTTGGCAATGCTCTAACACCAACTCTTCTTTTCCTCCAGCTTTACTGAGATACTAGTGACATATAACATGTAAGTTCAAGGCGGACAAGGTGATGATCTGATATTACATAATGACCTCAACTCTTGAAGATGCAGGGTCACCATTATATCTTCCATTAGCAGACTCGGGCCCTCAGGCAGGCATGGGGCGCTGACACCCTGTCTCAGGGTGACAACTGCCAGGGAGTCTGCAGCCTCCACCAGTGGCTCTGGGAATGCCCCCTCTGCTTCTAACAGGTCCCTGATCTGAATCTGCCTGCCAGTTCCATGCGGTTCTGGGAGACCTTCAGAGGTAAGGGCTCTACCCCACTGCTTTGTGTATCCCTGTGCCTAGCCCCTGGCTGATGTCAGCTAACGTCTGCTGAACGATACAAACAGAAAACAGCACGTGCAAAAATGCCAGCATGCAGGGTGGAAGAGATGCCGGTGGCAATGATGCGAATAACGGGGTGAGTGAGGACAGGGCAGCTGTGACATACCAAGTGGCTAGGACGGGCCAGCCACAGTGCTGCTTCAGGCCATATGCATGCACTGTCTCCCTGCTCTTCACAATGCCTTACACAGCAGGTAGTTTTGCTCTACAGATAAGAAAACTGAGGACTGGAGAAACAGTGACTTGCTCATGGTCACACGGCTTTCTAGTGACAGAAGCAGGATTCAACCAGGTCTGCCTGACTCCAACCCCTGGGCTTTTTTAATCATTTGGATGATTTCTGTTTTTTCTCAAGAGAAGAGAAAATAATAAAAACACTTGTTGAATGAATGAACAAATAAATGACTAAATGACAGGAAGCTCCAAGGGGTGGGGAACGTGTGTATTCCCTTGTCTCCTACAGTATCCTTAGTATTTTGACCGAACAGGCACATGCTAGATGCTAAAAACAGGAACACGGAAATGCAAGAAAACAAAGGAATGGAGGGCTCCATCTCTGCCACAGAGAAAGGTGTTTGGGCTCCGTGTTCAGTGCTGACCTTCAACTCTCCTTGATGTGTCCTAGAAGGGCTGCTGTGCTCACACCTGTCCTTTGGATGTAAAGAGTCCTGTTTTTAGCCACAAGGACAGAAAACATAATGGGGACAAAGGTCGCAGCTTTACCACTAGCCTGGAAGGGCCAAAAGAGAGAAACTACAGCAAAACCCCAGTTTCCACAAACCCCAGTAACAAGGCAGCTGTATTTACGATTCCAACCATGATTCAAATCTTCACGCCAACACCCATGCCTTAATAACTCTCAGAATGATCTACTTCTGGCATGTACCACTGATATATTTTAATAAATAGTTAAGTAGAAAAGATTACATTAATAGATTAAAACTAATAACCTATTAAACAACTCTTAACAGTCTAGAAATTCAAAATAACCTACAATGCATAAATATATCATTAGTTTGAGTTAATTCTTAGGCACCTAATTTTCTTCAATGTATGGTGTCAGTCAGCCACAATGCTGGGTAATACTGCAGCTCAGAAAGACAGCATGAAGACTTAAATATTAAGAGTTAATTCCCTGGTTAATTTAAACCTAAAATAGAGAAAAGCAGGAGTCTTGAGCAATGCTGTCAAGTCACAAACTCTGACATGTAGCAGGTAGGGCCCTCTGGGGAAAGCTGGGAGCTTCTTTCAAGGGTGCCATGGCACATGGAAGGTTGGCCCAGGTCAGCAGAATTACTGTTAATAGCATCTTAAACAGATGCACTGCCTTCGTTTTCCAATGGGTCTGGCCTTGGTACAATACGTATCAGCTAGCAATGCACATGGCTCTCTGAAGACCCACCTTGCCGTGGCTCTCCCTACACAACTTTGGGACCCGGCAGACTCAGGAATTCTCACCCACTTAGAATGCCCTTGACAAGCAGGTGGGGAAGGGGAGGCCACAGAGGAGTCCATGCCCACTGTCCTGCATCTTCCGGGGCACCCGTGATGGCCCATGCAGACCCCAGAGAGCAGGTAACTCAACCACAGAGTGAGGCCATACCTAGGTTCTCTTGCTGGCCATATAAACAGAGGATAAATACACCCTTTCTGCCGTCAATGTTATTTCCTGCTGAGGCTGTCACTTGGCCTCGATCTCTGATGCCCAACTCCTCTGGCCATCCTCCTTGGAATGAAACGTAAAGAAGCTTCCCAACAGGACTGCTCCCCTTCTATCCTGCCCACATTGACAACTGATACCAGGAGCTGCCCAGCTGCTTAGAAAGCTCTGCCGTCCCTCCAATGTGCTCGTCCCATCCTGGCACTACATCTGGCCTCCACCCCTCTGCTCTTCACCCACCAGTCCTTGAGATGGGCTGATGACAGACAGGTCTGGAATGCACAGCCAGCTCTGTCCACACGCCCTAATGTGAGCACCTGGGCCTGGACCCTCACTGCCCAGAGGCGTGCTGCCCCCGGACACACAAACGAGTCTCCTTGCTACACAGTCCAGCCCTCCAAGGGGTTTGAGGATGATAAACTAGGTGTGTGGACCATTGCCAAGCTTCCTAACCTGCCCACACCTCTCTTTCCTGACGTGTAAGCACTAACCTCAAAGGGTTGTTTAGAAGATTAAAGCACAGGGTTTCCCTGGTGGCTCAGTGGTTAAGAATCCGCCTGCCAATGCAGGGGACACGGGTTCGAGCCCTGGTCCAGGAAGATCCCACATGCCACGGAGCAACTAAACCCGTGCGCCACAACTACTAAGCCTGCGCTCTAGAGCCCGCGAGCCACAACTACTGAAGCCCACACACCTAGAGCCCGTGATCCGCAACAAGAGAAGCCACCGCTATGAGAGGCCCGTACACCACAACGGAAAGTAGCCCCCGCTTGCCGCAACTAGAGAAAGCCCGGGCACAGCAACGAAGACCCAACGCAGCCAAAAAAAAAAAGAAGATTAAAGCACAGAGATGTTCATAAGGCGCTCAGCACAGCACCACACACAGAGTGGGACTCATTAACTGTTAGTTCTCTTCTCCTGTCCTTACCAAGCACTCGCCAGGCAAAATGTGAAAAGTTTGGTCCAACTATGAAAAAGATGAGCTCTTAGGCCATGGGTGGAGAACTCATAAATGAAGGCAGGAGAGCAATGTTTAGCCCCTGTGAAAACCAAAGGAGTGGAGGGCACGGCCCCCTACACGCAGCAGCGATGATGAAGAGGGAGAGGTGGGGACACACGTCGGCAGGTTCACTGCAGGATGGGAAGGTGGGCATGACCAAGATGGTAGGTGTGATGTACCCATGCTCTTAACCATCGCGGTTTGCATCGAACCTGGAGGAAGTGGAAGCCAAGGGGTGAGGATTTTTCTCTCCTGTTGGCAGAGCCAGACAGACAGTGAGGCTGTGGATGTTTCCCGAGATACTTTCTCAGATCGAGGGCCCTTGTCATTAAGGGGCTCAAGAAGCAACCAGGTCAGATCATCCTGGTTCCATTCTCAAGAATGTGCTTCTTCAGGACAAGACTTCCAGATGCTCTGAACTGGTAACTGCAGCTTCACAAGGAGAACTTGCTTAATTTGCTCAAGGAGCACAGGTGGGAAACTTGACTGGGTGGGTGGACTGAGCCCAGGTTCCCTAGAGATCCCAAGCACTTCCCTTTGTTGGACCACCCCAAGCTCAAGAACGCAGTACCATTTGGAAAAAGGATTTACCGATTTTGACGCATATGACTTGTAGTTTGCATTTCTGGGGCTATCTCCAGAGGACAAATCCAAGGATGTCTGAATTTTCCAGAATCGGCCCTATTTGTGCAGAGGCTAGGCTTAACAGTAACTGATTAAGCAGAAAGTGAACTCTGCCCATCCAGAAAAGCAAGGGGTCCCTTTGGAGCAAGTATGTGAACCCTCAGAATCAGCCTGCAATTTATGATTTTTGTAAGCCAAACTTTGGCCCAAGCTTGGTAGGGTGAGAACACACATTTCTGGAAATCAAATGAGCTCCAATTACAGGAACATAAACCTAGAGTCAAGATGAAGATGCAGCCTGACTAAAATATACCCAGAGCTGGTTCTCAAATAATTCATTCTGCTAATACCATACTGGTCATTGACTAGCATCAGGCCTACTGATACTATTGAAATTTTGTGCAAATAAGGTTAATTTGTTTAGGGCTACTTTAATTTTCCTGCTGAAAACCAAAATGCTAAACAAGAAGATATTATTTTTAAAATAATTATGCAGCCGTACACATGTGATTATGAGATTAAACTATCCACCAGTGGAAAATCTTGGCTTAAAGGACAAGACTCAGCAAGGCCCAAAGCCATTTGATTATTTGGCTGATGGTGAATGAGTCTATTTCCCAGTTCTCTTTGAGGACAAGGGATGCCAATCACTGCCTCAGGTGGCCCCTGGCAGGAGCAAGTGCAGGACACAGGATGTGGATCATGTAGCCCCCTCCACAAACACGAGCTCCACTCCCACCCACACTCGTCCTCACCTCCAGCCTCTCTCCCATCTCCAGGCTCTATGAGAAATCAACTGCCCTTTCTCACCTGTTGAGATGGCCCACACTCTGTCCGCGGAGTGTGTTTCTCTCTAAATAAATCCACTTCTTACCTATCATTTTGTCTCCTACTGAATTCTTTCTGCGATGAGACATAAAGAGGCTGAAATTCATTAAGTCCTGAAACCAGCTAGACCAACTTCCACTCTTCATCAACACCGGTGGGGACGTCTTCTGTGCCGTTTCTTTGTGACAACTTTTTGGGCACTAATACCTGTTTGGGGGACCACCTTGGAAGGGATAACATCTAAAATCGTAAGCGCAAATCTTGACCAAATTGCACGGTGGAAAAGTAATTTAGAACTTGACTTGTCACAAGGATGAATAGAAATCTTAAGTGTCTTCTCTGCAAACACTAGTAAAAAGGATTTAGCCATCTAGATAGGAGACATTGATTTGTTCCATCTGCTAGAAGCCTAATTTGAATCCAACCCCTTGTAACTGATGGCTTTCATGTTGTACCTGACTCAGGGCTGAATTTTTGGAATGGGAACTATGAGGCCTCTGTGTTTGTGTGTTCATATGTATCTATATGTGTGTTGTAGGTGTATGGTATTGCCAAAAATTAATTCGTAAAAGAGCTCTACTTAATTGGCTTTTAAAAAATTAAGCACTTATATAAATACTCAGAAATAGAAAATAATCTGGCCAGAATGAATTTCAGGTTCATGGCATCTGGAAAATATTCAGTACTAAACTGATATCTGGTACTGAAGGTGGCTAAGCTTGTTGGTTTGATTAATAGAGACATGTAAGAGTCATCAGTGTTAAGCATAATACTTCTGTTGTACCGAGGTTTATCAGAGGTCAAATAAGACCTTATTCTATCTTCTACAAATTTGTCAACAAGAAAAGTAAATGAGAAAAAAACTTTTAAGAAAAGTAAGATATGTGTTTTTAGTAAACGAAGGTGTGAAGAATGAAAAAAACTGAAAAGAGTTATGCATGATCATTAGTTGGGTAAATGGATTTTGTCAGGAATGGGCTAAAACAAGACTGGATTTGGTTTCTCCCTCCAAAGTTTTCTTGAAATGCTGCTTATAATAACAGATAGTATGAGTTTCTTTGCCTGTAAGTGATCTGTATTTGTTTTTGAGATCTTTTGTAACTTTGATTAAGGAATAAGTATTGTCTCACAGTGACCTATGATCTTATTTGACCAAATGCTTTAAAACTTTTGACAAGCTCCTCAAATACCAAATTTTAATTAAGTTTCTTTTGATTTCCAGCTAACTGTGGGGTACTTTAGAGATCCCCTGAGGTATCTTTAAGAGAAATATTTAACTAGGATTATTTGGTATGTTAAGTTAAATGTAATCATTGGTAATTCTGGTTATTGTAACCAACTTTCTTTATCCATTACACTGTAATCAGATGTTTAAACATGCATTTTAATTCTTTTGTCATTTAAAGATACTTTTGTACTCTGATGCTGTTACAAAAAGTGCTTCATGATCAAGAAGATTCATAGAAAGGCTATGGAAGCAGTTACAACAGTTCCACACCAAGATGATGGCTATGTGAGGATTCCAGCCCATACTGACTTAAAACAAAGAGCTGCCCTGCCCCTGGGGCCCCTAGATCAGGCATCCAGAGATTTTTACTCCCTGACAGGCAGGGTCAATGCCCCTACTCAGCCTGGAAGCAGTTACAGAAGATGGACCATCGCCCTTCTGAAACCTCAGATTGGGACTCGAACCTGGCCAAAACCCACAGTCTTCCAACTGAGATCACACACCGGGTTTCAGGACTTAATGAAGCTCAGGTTCTTGATGTCTCATCGCAGAAAGAATTCAGTGAGAGAAAAATTGATAGGTAAGAAGTGGATTTATTTAGAGAGAAACACACTCCGCAGACAGAGTGTGGGCCATCTCAGCAGGTGAGAAAGGCACCAGGGTATGGGGTTGTCAGTTTTTATAGGGGTGGGTAATTTCATAGGCTAATGAGTGGGAGGAGTATTCCAGCTATTTTAGGAAGGGGCGGGGATTTCCAGGAACTGGGCCACCACCCACTTTTTGATCCTTATGGTCGGCCTTGGACCTGTCATGGCACCTGTGGGTGTGTCATTTAGCTTGCTGATGTGAGCATATACTGAGGCTCAAGGTCTGGTGGAAGTCGATTTGTCCGCCATCTTGGACCCATTTGGTTCTAATCAGTTTATGTCATGTCCTTGGGCTATGTCATTCTTTCAGAGGTTGTGCCCTGCCTCCTTCCCTTACTTCTGATTCCCAAAATATGGGAGTAAAATCTCTGAGGGGGTAATGAAACAGGAGGGAAGGGGGCAGGGCACAACCTCTGAAAGAATGACATAGCCTGAGGACATGACATAAACTGATTAGAACCAAATGGGTCCAAGATGGCGGACAAATCGGACAAGTTGACTTCCACTAGACCTTGAGCCTCAGTATATGCTCACTGTAACACATCAGCAAGCTGAATGACATACCCACAGGCGCCATGACAGGTCCAAGGCCGACCATAAGGATCAAAAAGTGGGTGGTGGCCCAATTCCTGGAAATCCCCACCTCTTCCCAAAATAGCTAGAATACTCCTCCCACTCATTAGTCTATGAAATTACCCACCCCTATAAAAACTGACAACCCCATACCCTGGTGCCTTTCTCACCTGCTGAGATGGCCCACACTCTGTTGGTGCAGTGTGTTTCTCTCTAAATAAATCCACTTCTTACCTATCACTTTGTCTCTCACTGAATTCTTTCAGTGATGAGACATCAAGAACCTGAACTTCATTGAGTCCTGAAACCAGGTGTGTGATCTCAGTTGGAAGACAGTGGGTTTTGGCTGGGTTTGAGTCCCAGCTGCATGGGCTTAAGTCCCAATCTGAGTTTTGGCTGGGTTCGAGTCCGGCCATGTGGGTTCAAGTCCCAACCTGGGTTTAGGCTGGGTTCGTGTCCTGGCACGTGGGTTCAAGTCCCAATCTGAGGTGCACGGTTTCCAAAGGGCCAGGTGTATTACATCGCTGGAGAAGGAACCTCATGGGCATCTTAAACCTAGCCACTTACTTTTTGGCTCCTAGAGGTGAATGCTAAGTGGCAACAGAACTTTGCTGACACTGTGTGAAACTGAGCAGGACCCTGTGGGGCCCTCCTCAGTAGAAATCCTTTCTGTGTCCCCATTTCTTGTTTGTAGGAAAGAAGCTTCAGCCTCCTAGACCTTCCCTGAGTACCAAAGGGCAGATTCAAACAGTTGCTTGTCAGGGAGGGGAGGGAATGCAGAAACAAAGGAAGAGCAGTGAAGAAACAGAAGTGCAATAATAAAGCAGGGTTCTGGGTTTTCCTCAAGGAATATACGTAACAATATCTCTGAGTTCTTCTGCAGGAACTAAGGCCCCCATCCAGGTGGAGGTTGGTAACTTCAGGCTGAGTATGATGCCTGGAGCAGCACCCTGTTACCTCACCACCAACCAATCAGAAGAAAATCTGCACACAGTGGAAGATAAAAGACTCTGACCCCCTCCCCAAATGATTAACTGCGATAGATTAACTTCCCCTTTTTCCCTTTAAAAACTTTCATGGTCAAGCAGAATCTTGGGAGTTGGTTCTTGGATGCGAGTCCATCTTCTCCCCAGGTTGCTGGCCTCCTGAATAAAGCAATCTTTCCTCTCCAACAAAGAAAAAAAAAAAAAGAAATCAATTGCCACCCACTGTTCCCTCCTCCTAGGAATGGAATTCAGCATCGTGGTGAGGGTGGTGATAAAAACAAGCATTTATTGAGCACCTACTATAGGTCAGGTATTGTGCTAAGGGTAGACATATCATTATTACTGCACTTAATACTCACTGACACCACTATGAGGGAGGTATGAATATAATCCCCATTTTACAGATGAGGAAACTGAGGTCAGGTAACTAGCCTAAGGTCACACAACCAGGCAGTAGAGGGTGCCAGATCTGAACCCAGGTAGTCTGGGCTCAGAGAGAGGGTGAGTTAGATGCCCAGCAGACCAGGCATGGAGAGTGGGAGCCACAGGGACCATGCCGCTCCACTCTGGGGCTCTCCCAGGACCAAGCAGGAGGCTGTGCATTTTGGATGCAGGACTTACACAATGCTGTGCTGAAATGGATTCCTCAGGCCTGAAAAAAAGGGCCTTTTGGAAACTCCCTTCCAAGCCTATCTTCTAAGCTCCTGCCTGTCCTGAACCCTTGGCAATATGTCTTGTAACATCTTGCCCCCTGCAGTTTATTCTCCTCCTGGCAACCAGAATGATCCTTTTAAAACCAAAGCATATCATGTCACTCCTCTGCTCAAAATCCCCAGTGGCTCCCCATCTCACACAGGGTAAAAGCCAAAGTCCTGACAAAAGTCTCCAAGGCCCTACGCAGCCACATGGGCCTCCTTGCGGTTGCTCCAGTAACACTCCTGCCCCAGGGCCTTTGCACCTATTGTTCCCTCGGCCTGGAATGCACTTCCCCCAAATGACTGCTTGGCTCAGTCCCTCATTTCCTTCAGATCCTTGTTCACATGTCACCTTCTTGCTGATACAATACTCCTTCTGACTCTCCCAACCCCCCTCCCTGCTTTCCCCCTACAGCACTTTTTACCAAATGGCATACAATGTGTTTTCAGTATTTATTATGTCTCCTCCACTCCCACTAGAACATCAGCTCCACAAGACCAGGGATTTCTGTTTTGCTCACCACTGTATTTCCAGAACCTAGGTCAGACCCCAGAACTTAGTAGGCACTCAGTAAGTGTTTGTGGAATGAATGAATGAGACTTGGTCTTATCACCTTCTCCCAGACCCCAATCTCCCTGTCTAGAAGATCCTGATCACTTGTTAGGCAACTGGTACACCCGGTGAACAAGTGAGTCCCTCAGCTTCTTCTATCCCTGGCTGTCTTATCTCCAGATGAAAGGGTTGGACCAGATTATCTACAGAGTCCTTCCAGCTCTGAAAACCTTCAACTGACAAAAAAAAAGGGCATAATTCCTCATTACAGCAAGTCTGTAGCTACATTTACTTGATTATGAAAACTGCGTTTCCTTTAGAATTTTCCACACTTAAGGCCCCGCAGCCTCCCACGCTTCTTAAAATAAGTGACGTTTGGCTGCAGTTGTGCTACGTGATCTGTAACCTGCACACTAGGTTAGCATTAACCTCAAGTGCTGGAATCAATGGTCTTGTAAGATCGACCCAGGTTGGGTTACAGGGAAGTAAACCAAACCACAGTTAGTTGTTTCCTAGGATCAGAAATACCACCTCTCCTTGTCCCCCCTCAATTTGACACTCATTCCTTAGCAGCCCATGCTGTTGGTTTTGGGGTTTAGCCAGAGGCCCTCTGGAGAAGGAACGAAATTAGGTGTTCTGGGCCAAAAGGAAGGAGCTGGGACGAAAGCAGACCCTGGTGTGATAACACAGCATGTGCGGCACGGCTGGGAGCAGGGAGCGGAGGCCAGAGGGTCACAGGTCCTTCAAGGTCAGTCCCGACCAGGGCCATCCAGCCTAACTCTGACTTCAGGGAGCCTCGGGTCTTTGTCTCCCCATCTGAAACAGGGGCTGCATGAGTCTAATGTTCCATCAAGTATCTACAACTCTAAACCCCACCTGGCCAATCTAACCCAAGGCCGGGGTCAAATTCACCAGTGGCGTCAGCTAAGGACTATGTTAATGTTCTCTGGACAAACGTCCAGAGATGTTTGAAATGCAGAACTTACTTCTCACACTGAAAGCTGGGTCACGCCACAATAATGCTGCTTTGGTCCTTCAAAGATGCTCTGTTAGCTTTAATGACAGAATCAGTATAAACGCACTTGTGAGCTCCTTTGGAGGCCCTGCCTTCTGGACGAGCCCCCAGCCTATGGCCCAGCCCTGGTCCCCTAACAGGCTCCTCTAACCTCTGTAAACTGATCACTTCCTGGGGGAAGCAGGAGGGCACAGTGGTGAGGCACCTGCATCAGAGGAGTCAGACCTGGGCAGGCACGCTGGCTGTGCTGCTCACTTCCAACTGGGCAGCCTGATGCCTGTACACCTCTCTGGGCCTCAGCTTCCTGAGCAGTAAAATGGGAATAATAAGCGCATCCTTCACAGACCTGTGATAAAAATTACATCAATTAATAAATGTAAATCACTTAGCTCAGAGCCTGACTAAATGGTAGTTGTTATTATTATTATTAGAAATGTTTTTTTTACATCTCAAGTCACACACTAAGGTCTGGGCTGGCCCTTCCTGGTGTATATTCTGGCACTGTGGTAATAACATTGGGGGGCTCCATCACTGAGTATATGCAAACCTAGGTTAATCAGGCAGAGCAAATAGATGGCACACATGCCACCTCCCGCCTCCCCTGACCGGGGCAAGCGTCTCTAATCTATCGCAGCACTCTTCTCCCTCTCACTACAGCCTTGGGCTGATAAGACTCAAAACAGAGCTTCAGGCACCTATGAGCACGGTGGGGAAACCCGCCTGCTGTGTTCTGATCACCAGGCAGAGATGCTGGTATGGGAGAGATTCATGCGTTAGCGAGGGAGGGCAAGGACCACATCCACATACAAGTGATGAGGAGTGAAGGGAAATTTGTCTCCATTCACTGCTGCAGACCCAGCACTTTGAACAGTGCCTGCCACACAGCAGATGCTCAAATATCTGCTGGATGAATAAATTAGCATCTAATCCACCTGAGTCCATAGCACAGAGCACTGGGCCTAACCTAGCAGGTGCTCAATGAACACGAGAGGGCAGTGGGGGAGGCTGGCTAGATCACTTGAGTACAGCATCACCGTGTAGAGAAAGCACTGGCTTAGGCAGGGTCAAGGCCTGACGCTGCCACTCACTCAGCACATGACCCTGAGCAGGGCCTTTCTTCACCATGTGTACGATGAAGGGCGTTGGGAGCGGGGAGGGGAACCTGACAAAGCCCAAGGCCCCTTCCAGTCCTGACATTCAGATCCAGGAAACTCTTCCAGGCACTGCCAGTCTAGGGACTCCAACTGCCCCGCAGGCCATAGCCTCATACACTGTTCTTACGCAAGATTCCACTACCAGGGGCCCAGGAGAGAAACACAAAGGATCTGGGCAGCTGCTGGCCACGCGAGTCACTATCCAGATTCCCAGGCCCAAGCCCGGCCGTGCAGCCCTCCATTCCAGCCCACACTCCTGACTCCTACATCATGCATCTTCTCCCATCTCACTCCGTGTACCTATCCCATAAGCACTCACTGAGCACCGGCTGGAGGCCAGCCCACAGCAGTGAACAAGACAGACGTGGTCTCTGCCTCTGGAGTTGGCAGTCAAGAGGCAGAGAAAAGTACACAAATACGTGGAATAATTGAAGAGCATAAACAGGCCATGAGGGACACGGGCAGGGTCGGAGGGGGTCAGAAAAGGCTCCTCAGAGGGGAGGATGGAATTGAGACCTGAAGGATCAAAGGGCACGAATCATGGGAAGATCAGGGAAAAGAACATCCCAGGCAAAGGAACGGCAGCTGCAAAGGCTCTCAGGCCAGGGGTTGGCAAACCATGACCACTTGTGTATTTACGTATTATCTATGGCTGCTTTCGAATTACACTGGCAGAGTTGAGAAGCTGCCACAGAGACCTATGGCCTGTGAAGTGTAAAATACTTTCTATCTGACCCTTTCTAGGTAAAAATGGGCAACCCCTGGCTTACAGTGTTAGATAAATAAGAGAAGGTCAGGGTAGCTAAAACAGACTGAGCAAGGGGGAGACATACGAGGAGACTGGGGAGGTGGGTGGAAGCCAGGCCATGGTGGCTTGGGTGGGACACACTGACCTCCAGCCTGGTGTCTCCTGCAAACGGGGGCCAGAGTGATCTCCCTGAAACACAGGGCTGAACACCTTACTCTTCTGCTCTCTCGGTTTCCCAAAGCACGTTGCACAAAACACTGGCTCCATGGGATAAACCTCAATAAGAGCGTTCCATAGTTAAGTAAGTTTGAGAAACATGTCATTCCCCTCTCTCTCTCTCTCAGATGCTCTCAAGCAAACACACTAGCACATGAAATGCTTGGAAAAGTCCCACAGCAAAGAAATCTGTTGACTTTGTTTAACTCACCATCCTTCCAATTTATTTGGCCATAGAACCCCTTTTTTTCCATAAAAATGTATTAACATTTAAAGAACTAGTGTTCCATGTGCTAAAGGGCAAACTCCTCTGCTTGGCACACCCAGCTCCAGCAGGTCATCCCAGAGCCTGTTCTAGATTTTGAGGGTGTGGCCTGAGGAGCCATCTCTCTAGTCTGTCCCTTGCCTTCTTCTTGCCTCCAATGCCCTAAATAAAGGTCATCTGGCCACTGCAGCTCTGCTCTACCTAACGAACATCAGCAGCAGCACTAACATTTACACCAAGTTAAGTGCCTGCCTGCGCCCCTGGTGGCGGACGTCTACTACATGGGCCTGTCCAGCATCGCTTTCCCCCATCTTTGGTAACGACAGCCCAGCTCTCCTATGGGGACCACCCCTCCCCCATCTCCTGCCAGCTCCGAGAGTGAGGTCTGGCTAAGCAGAATATCCCATCCTCCTGCTTTGGAGGGATGGGTTCAGGATACGAGCGCAGGACCCAAGCGGTACCGATGAATTCCAGACTAGGATGGGCGTCCCTGGAGTTCACAATGCAGCAGCCGAGATATGGGATTCAAGCCCAGGTCCTTCTGCCCAGTCTTGCACTTCTTCACCGTAAGTCTCCCCCAACGTGAGCGGCCAAGTCCAGTTCAGCACTGAGTCATCCTTAGATTCCAGTCACAGGTGTCCAGAGAGGGCACCAGGAGGGCTGGAAAGTGCTACCCACAACCTCATATCCTCCAGGGAAGTATGACTACTTCTCAACAAAGGGAGCTGGCCTGGACCATTCATCCTTTCAGGTGGAAGGTGATGACCACAGAGAGGTAGCTGTTAGTCATGAAACCAGGGAGAAGACGACGGTGGGGGGGGGGGGGGTGGGTGCAGTAGGGGGCGGGGGAGGCGGAGCATACCTGCTTGCAGTGCTTTTCCTTCCAGCTGCACTGGCTCCGTCAGCCTGCAAAAGAAACCCAGAACACCTAAATCAGCCAAGAGGAAAACACAGATTCTACCCACTGTACCTTACCAAGCTCCCGCTCAAACACCAGCCTTCAGAGGGGTGAGCCAGCCACAACGCCCTGCTCCATTCTTCCAGGCTAGAAAAGTCTGCCCCCAGTGGTAAGAGGGAGTTAGGACAGCCAAATCCCCCCCCCCACCCCCAATTTGCTTCGCCCTTTAAATCCAACTGAGCACCCACTGCCAACACAAACCCAGCAACCACAGAGCCCTGGGGACTCAGTGAAAAGTAAGTAACCAACTAAATCTGAGATTGAATTGCACCATTTTCATTTTCAGCTGGGATTTCCAATAAAACAGTAGCTGAAGGTTTATTCCTACCAACTGGAGGGGGAAAATCCTATTATGTTAAAATAGTCCGTCCCCCAACCCTGCAAGCAGGATGAGGCAAGAGAGCACTGCTTCATAATCTCTTTTATTTGGGGTTGGGCGATGGGAAGATAAGGCTGACCAAATGAAATTTTCAGAAATCATAAAATTTTGGTTCAGATGGAGAGACTGAGGCCCTGGGAGAGGAGGGAGCTGCCTGAAGTCTCATGAGAACTGCGTGACAAATGCCCGGGGATCCTGACTCCTAGGCCAGTGCTGGGGGGACCTCGATGAGGAGGCCAAGGACATGGGAAAAACGCCTGGGTTCTCCACCACCCCTGGTTGGAGATGCAGTCCCCAGCTTTGTCAAAACATTAATAATAATAGTAATCACAGTTAGAATAATGCAGGTTCAAGACTCTAGCGTACATGTGTTTCCAAATTCAGAACCTTTCCAATTTTAGAAAGGCAATGTGGCGCATGTGTTCTCTATTTTGAAATAACCCTGGCAGGGTCTGGGGAGCCCCTGGTACTCAAGCACGTTGATATTTCTAGAGTAAAACTTATGCAGGCAGCCCTAAGTGGGCTAAACGAAACCGGCCACTAGCCTCTTCTCCCTTCAGGTCAAGTTCTGCCTCCTCACCAGTTACAAAACATCTTTTTGTTTTCAAGCTTTTCGAATTTCAGGATTGCAGATGAAGGATTGAGGACCTACAATAAAAACAACAGCAGCTACCTTTGGATGAGTGCTTTCGAGAAGCTGCAAGCTGGCAAAACCAGATGGCGGGCTTCAATTTAAACAGTCAATATATAAAAATAAAGGCATTTCACCCCCAAGAAAGCCAGATTTCAGCTTCTGAAAGCAACACGTAGTCCCACACGACTGGTCAGCTAGAGCTGACATACCTGGCTCACCACAGTCCCCACCACCCACTCTTGCCTACTTCCCACCCCATGGCCTGGCCCCTGCGGGTACCCCAGACTCGCTCCCTGAGCTAACTTCCCACCCGGCGCTAGTGTGTGGGCATTCAACGCCTCTCACCGAATCCTCTTGATGGGTTCCCCAACACACATACACAATATCCCCATTTAAGAATTTCAGGCATTTATCCAACATCCCACAGCTATAAGCCCAGGTCTGGGTCAACTCCAATGCCCACCTTCCTCCGCTCTGGAATATTTTATCTCCCTCCAACACTCAGGGAGGGACAATCGGGAAATGGGGTGAATACACACAGCCTCCACTGTCCACACGAGGGAAACGGAAAGGTGAAGGACAAATAGGGAGGTAGAAACATGAGGCCTGGGAGGGAGCAGTTAATGGGATGCCAGTGCATTATTTCCATGGAAGAAACAAGAAAGCGGAAAATGGTTTGCAAATCATTTCACTGGGAGCAAAAGAACACGATCAATTACAGCCTCTTTCCGACATCTTGCGTTCCTCAAACTTGTATGGAAAGCGAATGGGAAGAAGTTGTTCTAATGCTCATATCAGAAGAGGCAGAAGTGGTAGAGGTGGAAATTCTGTCCCAGAGAGCTTAAAAAAATGGTAAAATCCCCAATGATCTCTAGCCTTTCAAACTGAACTCTAGGCATGTATTTCTAGAATTTCATACATACTTTTAATGTTGTTTTAATGTTGTCTTTTTTTTTTTTGTCCTTTTCCTTCACAATTTCACAGAGTTGACCAGTTCAAGCATACTGAACATGGGATTGGGTAGGGGAAAAGAGTCTCTCTTTTAGGCACACCTGACCATCTCCACCCATTTTCCCTTTCACTGTGTTTATGATATTTGAGCTTCTTATCACTGGTAGCTACATGCATTTTTGTTTTCCACCCATTTTTATAAAACAAAGACAAAATGCTGAAAATTTTCAAAGAGCTGTCCAAACAAATCCTTTTGTAGAAGCCTAGATGGTACAACTGGGGAAATGAGATGGCTGGAGGGAAGAGTTCATCCCTGCAGGGTGGGAAATGTCTGTTTATCGGCAGAGATGAGAAGCAGATATGGGAACGGGGGTAGAGATGGACAATGGGCACAAGTGAGAGACGCCCAAGAGAGCACGTGTCAATATCACAGCACCTGTCAATCAGTCTCAGCCTTTGGGCCTGGCTGAGTCCAGACCCACCCTAACAACAGGGGACAGCCTCTCGGGCCCCCCCAGCCACAGTGCTGAGGGCACCCATTCTCATTGTAGAGATCCCTAAGGTGCCAAGCCGGCTTTGTCTGTGTCCTCACAAATATCTCAAAGCAAGCCCTACTGTTTGAATTAAGTTGACTTTGCCATTTTCCTAGGCCCAAATGGTCTACTACCAGCAATTTCATGCAATTCATCCCAAACCACAAACTCACCTTTACCCAGTGTAATCTGATCTGATTCTCAATTTGAACCAAAGTTCAAGAGCACAGGGCTTAGAGTCAGACAAGTCTGAGTTCAAGTCCTGGGTCTGCCATTTTCAAGCTATATAATCCTTGGCAGTTCATCTGCACTCTTTAGGCCTCAGTTTCTTCATCTGCAAAATGGCAATACGCCAATTGGGCCCAAGAAACTGAGGCACAGAAAAACAGAGTGACTTGTACAAGATTACACAGCAGACGAGCAAGAGGCAGAGCCAGGCCTGGACTGAGCCAGCAGTCTTCCCAGCCTGTCTCCGGGCCTGATCTGAATCCTGGGCTGCAAGTCAGAAGGTCAGGAGCATCTACCAGACCCCACAGCCCTGAGGCCTTCTCCAAAGGGCTGGTCAGAATGATACTGAATGCAGCGATGTAGGTAAACTCGTAAGCACAGGCCAGGGATGTGTAGTAACCACTAAAGTAATGGAAACTCTATTGCTGTTGCCACTGGACCATGTGCTCCTAAAGATGCAGCTTCTGCCTGGCTCTGTCTGGGTCTCACTTTGAACCTTGGGCAAGCTCTTTCCTTTCCCTGGACCTGAGGTTCTCACAGGTAGAAACAGGCACGGGAGGCACGAGAGTTCATTCAGATCATCTCCCCCTCCTTTTCATCTCTGATACTCTATGTGGAGCTGACCCAACCTTAACCAAACCCCTCAAGGGTAAATGAAATATGGTGGGGGAAGTGGACTCATGAGAGGTCCTCTTCCTCACTTTCACATAGCTGGGGGTAAAGGTATCCAAGCCCCCCCTTCACCACGCCCCCGCTCCCTGTAAGGGCACCGGCTTCCTCTCCCAGCCCCATCCATTCCTTAACACACCAGCTTCTTCTCAGGACCTGGGCAAGGCTATTTTTAGTTTCATTCGACCCTCCTCCTCCCTCCCAAATGAACGTTAAGTTGTTCTTTTCCATTCTCTTATTAAGGATTTTCTTGGAAAGAAAATATTATTCCAAACCCAGAAATTTTATTTCTAAATTTGTGCAAATGTAAGTTGTAAGACATTAGCTGCATTTCACATTTTGTGCAAATGGCAGAAACAGGCAATTCGTGTGCTACGGGATGGGGGCTGGCCAACGATTTCGATAAAATAAACCCTTTTTTAATTTAAATGCTAATGCACTGAATTAAAATTTAATAACTGAGGAAATTGAAAAGCCGAGCAGGAATATTGGAAATAAATCCAAGCAGAAACAGCTGAAATTAAAAATTCTAGAGAGTGGGAGGATAGCAGCTAAGCTGTCTTATATGATTACATTTTTTTTCAGAATGAAGCAAAAAAAAAAAAAAAAAAAAAAATCCTATCTCTCGCTGGCTCTAGGGCAGTAAATCCACAGTGCTGTGATTTATTGCTCAATTTTCCTGAGGGAAAAAGGCTTTCTTTCATGCTGAAATATTTCATAAATTTCAAGCCAGCATAAATTCTTAATTTAAAAGTTATGGAGGTCACATTTAGTGCACTGGTATGGTTCCAAAATCTTAAAGGAATAGCAGCGACCAAAAAAAAAAAAAAAAAAAGCAAAAAGGAGGGGTAGAATTTGCTCCTTTTTTTTTTTTTCCTTTTTTCATTTTGGTTTTAATTTGTGAGTTGAAATTTCATTATTAAAGATTCTTCCTGGATGGATGGAACCCAAGCAAGCACATGGGGAACTGGCGTGTGCTTCGAAATCTGCTGCAAAAGATGAAGAGATAAAGACTTAATTCAATTATAAAAAGGCTTTTTTTTTTTTTTAAAGCCACTTGAGGAATTTCTGGTAAAAATTTCCTTCCTTCATTGCCCGGGAAGGGGTGAGAGTGGGGGAGGGTGGCCAATGTAATTGCTTCTCTTAGATCGCCAATCTTTTGTGCACACTGATATATTCATTTGTTATACAGCTGTTCAGCGGCGGAAAGAATGCTGGGACGCCCATAATTCTAAGCGAATCAATCAAAAATTAATGATTTGTCATGCTTGCACAATGGAGGAAAACAGCTCCTTGGGTCCTGGCTGCCTGATCTCGAAGAATGAAATGCCTTTCTGCGATAAGAGAGCGGAGCCAGAGGCTCAGGGAGGCCGAGGGGCCACTGCAAACGTGAGGGCTCATGGACCCGCAGCTCTGAGAGGGTGGAGCGGGCATCTCCGAGATGGTGCATCAGCCAGTCAAGCCAAGGATGGACTTAGAGGCAGCACATTTCCGTGGTGGTATAATTAGGATCTTGCCCTTTCCCTCCCCTACTGCAACACAAAAAATTGCTTCCTCTCTGGAGACTTCAACGACTCCCCCTCCCCCCAGCAGATTTGATTAGTCCCTGTTCATTGTTCTCCCAACACTGCTAACACACCACCACCAGTGCCTTTCACCTGCTCTATGGGATGGGGACCACAGGTCCTGGAAGGCCTGTGTTTCCCAGACTTTGTCCTCCTCCTGGATAAAGACCGCATCCTACACGTGGCGATGTCTCCAGCACCCAGCTCAGGGTCTGGCACAAATATTCAGCAAATAAGGTTGAATCCGTTAATTATTATTTCTCAGGAAATACTGATACCGAGAGGTTGCCTAGATGAATGATAAACTGCATTGGCAATTATACTTGGATAAAGTGTAACAATTGATCTTAAATAATCAATCACTCCTTTCTTCATTCAACAGATATTTCTTGAAAGCCTACTATGTGTTAAACACTATGCTTGGCTTCCGGTGGACAACCTCAAATCCACTAGTGGACAATTCCAAATCCCCAGTGTTCACTGCTTCTCGGCTTCCTTCCACCCTTGGAAGGGAAGAGTGAACGTGAACTGGGAGAGGAGGGACGTTCTCTGCATGCTCAAATGTCTTTGAAATCTCATTTTCTTTCTTACTAATTCACGTGAATGTTATATCCACAAGTACCAAATGCATATTAGTCCAAAATATGTCTGTGTACTGCATATATATGTATGTATGTTAGTTTGAACGCAAAAATTCTGTTTTAAATTTCCAACTGGTATAACTGACCCTGCAGGAATATGCTCAGCGTCAGTGGTGAGTGAAACCAAGTGCACTTGACCTGGAGGCCTGCAGGAGGCACTGAACCTTCCAGAAGCACCTACCAGAGCCCCAGGACCTGCCCAGAAGATGATTCTACGTCCCCTACTATTTACTGAGAGGAGGACAAGTGGGTCTGAAACAACTCAAACCTCATTTATATATCTCTTTCCTTTCCAACAGCCAGTGGATCCCCCAAATTTAACTTGAACTTTCTGTCCCATTGAGATACATGACTCAAGTCAGAAGAAAGTCATTCGCTCATCTGACAAGTATTTACTGAGCTCCTTCTATGCACCGGACACTGTTCTAGGCAGTTGGGATATATCCCTGCCTTCATTGTGATTATATGCAGAGGGGGCAGATGGTAGTATTAGTAATAAATTAGTAAGATACATAGTATGCTAGAAAGTAATCAGTTCTATGGGGGGAAAAACAGAGAAGGGCAGGGGATAATCAAAATGCTGGGGGGCTTCCCTGGTGGTGCAGTGGTTGAGAATCTGCCTGCCAATGCAGGGGACACAGGTTCGAGCCCTGGTCTGGGAAGATCCCACATGCCGTGGAGCAACTAGGCCCGTGAGCCACAACTACTGAGCCTGCGCGTCTGGAGCCCGTGCTCCACAACAAGAGAGGCCGCGATAGTGAGAGGCCCGCGCACCGCGATGAAGAGTGGCCCCCGCTTGCCGCAACTAGAGAAAGCCCTCGCACAGAAACGAAGACCCAACACAGCCAAAAATAAATAAATTAATTAATTAAATTAAAAAAGAAAAAGAAAAAAGAATGCTGGGCCAAGGGAGGAGCCGTGGGCTGCAATTTTAAATAAGGTGATCAGAGTAGGTGTCACTGGGTAAACAATGGAAGGTGAGGGGGTTGGCCATGTGGTGACTGGGGGAAAAGGAATGGCCAGTGGGAAGACCCAATGGCAGGAGTGCACCTGGTGTGCTCAACGCACAAAGAGGATGCCAGTGTGCCTGCAGCAGAGTGAGCGAGGACGAGAAGAGGTCAGGGGGCAGAGCCTCACAGCCACTGAAGGGCTTTGGCTTTTACTCTGGGGAGCCACTGGAAGGTTCTGGCAGAGTCAAATGTAATTTGACTTCCATTTTAAAAAGATCATTCTGGATGCTGTGTTGAGAACAGACCATAGGCAAGGATGAAGGCGGGTGAGGTTACCGTAACAGCCCAGGAAAAAGATGAAGGTGGCTGGGACCAGGGTCGTGGCAGTGAGGGAACTGAGGAAAAACATGGCGTTCTGAATATACTGGAAGGTAGAACCAGTAGGACTTGCTGACGAACTGGAGGTGGGGTATGAAAAAAAGAATCAGGGAAGATTCCAAAAATCTTGGACCAAGAAAAATGGAATTGCATCTCTCTGGTGCATGAGAATATTAATCATCAGCACAGCACTTTATAGACTGTTACACTGCACTGAATCCTCCAATAACCCCGTGAAGAAGACACTGCAGTTTATCCCCTTTGACCAAGAATTAACCAAGCACCCAAGGGGCCAAGATACGTACTCAAGGTCACACAGCTGGCCAATGGCATGGCCAGGGCTCACACATGTCTTCTCATCCCAAGTCCATGGCCATTTCCTCTACATACTTGGCCCTTCATCTCTAGAACCAACGAATCAAACCTGCCCCCAAACGATGTAGGTAAACTGTTTTCCTATCCAACCACTGGGCCCCAACTCAAGCACAGGTAGTCCCCACTTTTACACACCAGGTGTTCATGAAAAACATCCACGAAGGGTGACTGTACCAACACTGAACAATAGCTTTGCAAGTTAAAAGAGGATTCCATTCCCAGGGAACTAAATCTGTTATAAATTCCCTAATTAGACCTTGCTTCTTAGATCACATTCAGTGATATGTTTCTAGCTTGTGGTACTTGGTTCTAATTTTGTATTTATTTTCCCAACTGAACATGGTTACTCAGAGCCACTGAGTGGTTCCAAGCTTGAGGGGTGGAGTGGAGGCTACCAGAGAAGACTCTGGGTTAAAAGAATTGGAACCCAGGGGGCTGATACCATTTTTCAGTAGGTATTTATAGAGTTCAGACTAGATGCGTGATTCTGAGCAAGGCCTTGGGGGACTGATACTAAGATGAATCAGACATGGTTCCTTATTCATTCACCCAAATACTACCCATTAAGTGCCTACTATGTACTGGGCACCAGGGAAGTTACTGGGGACACAGCAGCAACAAGAACAGTGGGGGAGACAGGCCGTGATTATTTACTTCATGCTACCCATTTATAATTACCGACTGAGAGACATGCTCTGAAGAGAAAGTCCTGGGTTCCATGAGCATCTTTTTTTTTTTTTTTTTTTTAATAAATTTATTTATTTATTTTTGGCTGTGTTGGGTCTTCGTTTCTGTGCGAGGGCTTTCTCTAGTTGCGGCAAGTGGGGGCCACTCTTCATCGCGGTGTGCGGGCCTCTCACTATCGCGGCCTTTCTTGTTGCGGAGCACAGGCTCCAGACGCGCAGGCTCAGTAATTGTGGCTCACGGGCCCAGTTGCTCCGCGGCATGTGGGATCTTCCCAGACCAGCGCTCGAACCCGTGTCCCCTGCATTGGCAGGCAGACTCTCAACCACTGCGCCACCAGGGAAGCCCCCATGAGCATCTTTAACAACAGGATCCATTGAGACCATAGGATCAGGAAGGGCTTTCTTGAGGGAGGATGCTGGAACAGGGCACACAGAGCTCCCATTCAACAGTGGGAATGCAAAATCTAATGCAAACGGAGCTAACACAAGCTGCGTGCCAGTAAGCAAGCAGAAGGGTGCCATCTTGCCAAGCTGGGAAGCCTGGGTCCCTGAACCCTGCAGGGCTGGATGGAGACTTCTCTGAGGGTCTCCACCTCTGGAGGAAGGGACCAGCCCACTGACATGGCCAGGCTCACACAGGGAGCTCCTGGCCAGAGCCCAGAGGCTGAGGGAGGCCCCTCATTGACTGGCCATGTTTCCAACTACAAGGGAAACCTGTGGGAAATGACCAATGTCTTTATTTCTCGAGGTTACGGTGCCCTTCTGCCCCTCCCCAAGCCCTTGCTATCTGAGGACAAGTATCAAGAAATAAATCAGGCTTCCTGGGAATGGAACGAGCACATGCCTTGTCTGTTTCATACAAGTTTCCAGGTACAGGCAGTTTCTTCTCCTCTCTGGTGGGCAGCCATGTGGACGGGAGCAGGACCCTATTACTGACATCATCACCATCATCATCATCGTCGTCTTTGTTGTCGCCATCAACAGCTGGTCATTACTGAGCACCTGTAAACCAGGCTGAGGAGTTTCAGCTTTACTCCAAGGCTCACAGGCCGCCCAGAAGGCATGTGCACCTCTGGAAGCAACTGCTGGCTGCGGTACAGAGTCAGGGAGCCCAACACGGAGGCCACTGTCATCTTCCAGGGAAGAGATGATGCCTTTGGGAACCGCAGTGGAGGAGAGAAAGCCCCAGGACCTAGAGCTATTGGGAGTGACAAAGATCTCCTGCGACAGCATTTGGAAGGCACCCAGGGTGGAGCTGGCATGCAGTAGTTGCTCAGTAAGTGACAGGTTTAAAAATAAATGCACCACTGCAGCTGCTGAGGAACGCTGTCAGCCTTGGATTGTGTGCAGAGCGCCAGGAGTAAAAGGTGAATCCACTTCCACCCCTGAGGTCTGACTCATGGACCTTAGAAGAAGTGGGGGGATCCTGCCTCAGAGCGGAGGGGCAGTTGCCTCCCCTGGGCTGCCATGTGGGACTCACCACCCAGACTACAAGACTCGTTCTCAACCCAGGGCGCTGGATGGTACCACAATGGGAGCCCACAGTCCCTACATGGACCTAAGGGGTCTAGAATAGTTCCTGGTTGCTTAATGAGTGTCAATTCTATTTGCCCAGCTGGGCTGGATCACAAGGGGTTCTAAGGTTGCATCAAAAAGCATGAGGTCGTTCCTGAGGTCAGGCCCAGCAAGGTTATTGGGTTTTTTGGTTTTTTTTTTAAACTTTTTAAACTGAAATAATTTTACATTTATAAGACAGTTGCAGAGAAACTACAGGGATCCTGTCTGCAAAAGGGATGCTGGAGGGGGCAATACGGTGGCATTAAGACCAGTTCAGGGGACTTCCCTGGTGGTCCAGTGGTTAAGAATCCGTCCTGAAATGCAGGGGACGCCAGTTCAATCCCTGATCCGGGAGCTAAGATCCCACATGCCACAGGGCAACTAAGCCCACACACCGCAACTACTGAGCCCACGCGTGCCACAATTAGAGAGCCCGCGTGCTCCAACTACAGAGTCCATGCGCCCTGGAGCCTGTGTGCCACAACTAGAGAGAAGCCCATGCGCCACAACAAAGAACCCACGGGCTGCAACGAAAGATCCCGCATGCTGCAACTAAGACCTGACGCAGCCAAAAATAATAAATAGATAGATAGATAGATTAGATAGATAGATAGATAGACCAGTTCGGGGGCTGATCCAGAGAGGGTCAGCTGAGGCCTGAGCTAAGCAAGGTGAGGCCTGGTTTCCCTCCCCAGGACCAGCAGTCAAAAAGCCCTCAGGGGGCTTCCCTGGTGGTGCAGTGGTTGAGAATCTGCCTGCCAATTCAGGGGACACGGGTTCGAGCCCTGGTCTGGGAGGATCCCACATGCCGCGGAGCGACTAAGCCCGTGAGCCACAATTGCTGAGCCTGCGCGTCTGGAGCCTGTGCTCCGCAACGGGAGAGGCCACGATAGTGAGAGGCCTGCGCACCGCGATGAAGAGTGGCCCCCACTTGCCGCAACTAGAGAAAGCCCTCGCACAGAAACGAAGACCCAACACAGCCATAAATAAATAAATAAATAAATAAATAAATAAAATTAAAAAAAAAAAAAAAAAGCCCTCAGGCTCTAAGACTGAGGAAGAGAGGTGTGAAGGACCTCAGCAGCAGGGGTGGTAGTCACTGGGAATCAGGCGGGAGCACAAACTCTGCCACTTGCTAGCTGGACCCTGGGCAAGTAAATTGACCTCTCAGTGCTTCACTTCCCTCCTCCGTAAAATGGGAGTGATGGGAGTGGCCACCTCACAAGCTGCTGTGAGGATGAAGTGAGCTCATCAGTCTCACACTTAGAGCGGGGCCTTTCCATCCACATAGTGTCAGCTTGCATTATTAGTCCAGCATAAAGGGCCCCGAAGAGGGATAACACCAGCGATCCCAAGCGGCCAGCATCTACTGAGCACCTCCTGTACGCCAGCCCGGGGCGCAGGCATCGTGTGCACCATCTCATTTCATCTCCTCAACCACCCTAAGCAGTGGGGACCGTTCCCAGCCCCACTGTCCAGGCGAGGACCCAGAGCTTGCAGGGTGCTGGAACAGCCGGGAAGAGGCTCAGCCGGGCTTCCAACCCAGATACTCCGATTCCAAGTTCACGTTCTCAAACCCGGTGCCATGCTGCTCCAAGGCCCAGAGAGGTGACCTTGGCGAGTGACTTTCCCCATCTTTAGAAGAGGACACGCTCCTCTGGGTGCATAAATGCTGCTCTGTTTGTTTTCTTTTGAAAAAAGAAATGCATCTCAGTTCTTAACCATCACACAGTTAATCTCTCAATTTACAAAAGAGCAAGTCACGTGACTGGATTCCACAAAAATTCTCTCTCCAGGTTTATGATTTTACAGAAAACTCCAGGGAAAACCGCCTGGAGCGAGTTAAAACCAGATCAGCCATAAACCATGTCCTGGTACAGCCTCACCAAGCCAAGACTCAGATTACTCATTAAATACATGATAAATATTCACTTCAGATCAGCAGGAAGTTGGGGGTGGGGGGGGCGTAAAAAAAGAAAAACTTTTTTGCTTCATGGGAAAAAAAAACATATTATGAATACAGAGGGTTGCAAGCTTCAAATGAGTGAACCCAGGATTGGGGAACTGGGGGACAGAGTTTTTTAAAAGTCAACCCCTTAGGTATTTTTAAACAAGGCAGCAAGTAAGGGCAACTCAAAACCTCTTCAAGGGGACCAGGTAAAGGGCTTAGGGAGGCGGGCGTGCCCAAACAGTCCTCAGGGAAGAGCAGCAGTCCCCCGTGCCAGGAGACCCCCTCTGACCGCTGGCAGAGACAATGTCTGGCCCTCCATTTGCCCACCTGTCCAATGGCAGTCTCTCAGAAACCTTCCAACTCTGACATCTGGAGTCCAGCAGACTTGACTCCAAATTCTGCCTGGGACACTTACTAGCTCTGTGACCTGCCTCAAGTCACATCACCTCTCGCAGTCTCAGTTTTCTCCTATGTAAAACAGACAGAAAAAGCCCCACGAAATACAGCTGTTGGTTAGAATAAAAACATATAAAGTCTGTTAACATTCTCAGCTAGTGCTAAAAGTACTGTATGAGCACAGATCTGGATGATGTCATTATGATTCCATTGGTGGTGTTGAGTAAAATTAATACAGTAAAAAAAACAAGAACATGTTCTGATGACTCCAACAGGATTTAGTAGGCTCAGTAGTTCCCAGTAGAGAATCTGGATCCGGATGGCCTAGGTTCAAAACCTGACTCCACCACTTACAAGCCATGTGACGCTGGGTAAATCACTTAACCCTCTGAGACTCAGTTTCCTCATCTGTCAAATAAGAGAAATAATAGTCGTCACCTTACAAGGCTACTTAGGACTAAATCAGTTAATATATTAAAGTTCTCAAAACAATGTCTGGGAGCTTCCCTGGTGGCTGCAGTGCTTGAGAGTCTGCCTGCCAATGCAGGGGACACGGGTTCGAGCCCTGGTCTGGGAAGATCCCACATGCCGCGGAGCAAATGGGCCCGTGAGCCACAGCTACTGAGCCTGCGCGTCTGGAGCCCGTGCTCCGCAACAAGAGGCCGCGACAGTGAGAGGCCCGCGCACCGCGATGAAGAGTGGTCCCCGCTTGCCACAACTAGAGAAAGCCCTCGCACAGAAACGAAGACCCAACACAGCCATAAATAAATAAATAAATAAATTTAAAGTACGTGCGGAAAAAACCAAGGGGGGAAAAAAAAACAAAAACAAAAACAATGCCTGGCATATAGTGCTATACAAGTATTAACTATAGAGATAATTATCATTTATTAAAATGATTTATCATTTATTAAACTTTAGCTATATAATTATCATTTACTAAAATTCGGGCAAGTCCCTTTCTCCCTCTGAGCCTCAGTTTCCTGAGTTACAAACGGAGAGTTCTGACCAGATGAGCTCTGATGACCCTCCTAGTTCTGAAACTTGCTGGCCCTGTTGTTTGTTTCTCCCCACGCTGTCCCACTGCCTAGACTGCATTCCCCTCTGACCGGCTGGACCCCCCCCGGCCCTGCTCCAAGAAGCCTTCCCTGGCACAGGGACAACCTCCTACAGCACCAGGGGCGTGCCTGAGCGTACCCGGGAACATCACCGCTCTCTGCAGTCTTGCTCCCAACCAAACTGCAAGTTCCATGAGGGTGGCTAGTTTTTTAGAGCTTCTCTGTGGCTCCACAGCACCCAGGGCTGTGCTGCATACAGATGGAGTGTAATCAAGGTCGGTCAGTTGATTTCAAGAACAAGGGAATTGCACTGCCAATACTTAGAGAACCATTATGTGAATGGGGTCTAGGGAATCATCTAGTCCAAGCATGGCAAACAGGCTTAATTTTCAGCGCCAATTCTAATCAATTAGACATGGCTGCCTGGGGCAACGTGTTGAGAAAGATTCTGGGGCCGCATCACAGCTCAGCTAGTAAGAGTGCTGTGACTGATTATTGATGTCTGCAGTGAGCGAGGTAAAGCTGGGGACGGTAGCATGCTTGCCCCCACTAATCTAGTCCAACACTCTTCTTTTACAGATAGAGAAACAGAGGTCTCCTGATCCCCAAAGCACCCATTTTCCAGTCACCACATTCTCATTTGCAAAAACATTCCTACATGAAGAAGGAGCCGTGGCCTTTTAAAATTTGGAGTAAAAAGAGACGCCAAAGAAGAGAGAAGACCAGATGGACTTCCCTGGTGGCAAAGTGGTTAAGAATCTGCCTGCCAATGCAGGGCACACAGGTTCGAGCCCTGGTCCAGGAAGATCCCACATGTCACGGAGCAACTAAGCCCGTGCGCCACAACTACTGAGCCTGTGCTTGAGAGCCCACGTGCCACAACTACTGAAGCCTGCATGCCTAGAGCCCATGCTCCACAACAAGAGAAGCCACCGCAATGAGAAGCCCGCGCACTGCAATGAAGAGTAGCCCCCGCTAGCCACAACTAGAGAAAGCCTGTGCGCAGCAACAAAGACCCAACGCAGCCATAAATAAATAAATAAATAAATTTACAAAAAAAAAAAAAAAGAAGACCAGAGACAGAAGAAATACAAACAAAAAAACAATGTGCAAAACACAAGGCTTACTTTGGTTGTGAAAAGAAATAATTACAGAAGGGCAAAGTAGATGCTCTAAGAAAGATTTTTTCTTTTTAAAGAAAGGAAAGTCTGGAACACACGCTCAAAGTAGAAATCTTACAAATTCCTATTGCAAAATAACTCCTGGTCAGCCAACCACAATCTCTATAAATATATCGCAAGATCAACAGCCCAGGCAAATAGGGGGAGGGGGAGAATGACTGCATGAATTTTTAAAAACATCAAAATAGTTCTTCTCACAGTTGGAAAGGAAGGAGTCACCCATCATCCTACAAAATGAGAGGCCCACGAAGAAAAGAAAGATTGTAATTCTACACATCCCAATGGCCACCTGCGGAGAAATCTAGACAGCCAGACTATTTTGAAATTATTCTACAATTCTGTTTTCTTTGCAGGGGAAAAAGAAAATCTGGTACCCTGAATTCATTAGGGCAGCCATTATCTTACCATGGCTTCCATGGGATTATTCAGGGTGGGAACAGCCAAAGGCTCTATGGGGCCTGATTTGGGTGGTACATACTTCAGGGTCTGAGCCAGAAAAAGAGAAGCCACTCTAGGTCTTTAAAGTAGAGGCAATTTAATACAGGGATTTGAGTAGAGAAGACATACAGGGGGCAGAAAAGCAACCGTGGATTAGCACATGAGGAGCTTTGCTACCACCTCTAGGCCTGGAGAGAGAAAGGTGTTACCAGAGTTGGGGCAGTTCAGCAGGAGCTGCCCAATGGGAGTGGCTCAGAGAGGGAGGGGCTGGAGCTACACAGAAAACACCATAGGAGGCAGAGAACGAGTGGGGAGAAATACCCTGGGCTTTTCCCTTCTTCCCACCTTCCAATGTCCCTGCTGTGCATCCTTCTGGCTAAACTGTTCGAAGGCCAGAGGGCAAGGACACCTGGGAAATGTAGTTCCTTGCAATTCAGAGCACACAGGGGAAAGAAAGGGATGGAGTTGAGGTCAAACCAATAGCTGACCAATTCAGATCGGAAAACTCCCGGAGGACTGAAAACCACTTGATGACAGCGTCCTGCACAGCTCACCACAGGGTCCACCTGGGTCCCATTGCCATGTTTAGACTGTAACTTCCTCACAGGCAAGGACTGCCTTCCCTTGACCTGCATCGTCTTCTGCAATATCCAGTAGCCACAGCTCAGGGCTGAACGGACCCTGAATATCTGATAAATGGAAGCCTGGCCCGCCAGTCCCAGTGCCCCAACATGTGGGATGCTTGAATGGCCTTCCACCATATTTTTGCTTCCGGCCTTTGCTGAGAATCTACTGTTGACAGAAAACTCATAATGTGGAAAGCTAGTTGTCCCCAATGTTACTTAGAAGACCCAAGCACCCAGTGCACACTCTAGAAGTATCTCCTGACCAGATCTAGAACACTGTTCAAGGGGATCAGGAGTGGAGGCTCTGAGGTACCAAGTCTGATGCCAGCAGGGCGGGCTGCAAGGGAAACACTCCGAGTGCCCCAGGACTGTGTCCACCTCCAAGGCCACTCCAGATCCACAGTGAAACCTCATGCTGGTGGGTTTTTTTAAAATTAATTAATTAATTTATTTATTTATTTTTGGCTGTGTTGGGTCTTCGTTTCTGTGAGGGCTTTCGCTAGTTGCGGCAAGCGGGGGCCACTCTTCATCGCGGTGCGTGGGCCTCTCACTATCGTGGCCTCTCTTGTTGCGGAGCACAGGCTCCAGACACGTAGGCTCAGTAGTTGTGGCTCACGGGCCTAGTTGCTCCGCGGCATGTGGGATCCTCCCAGACCAGGGCTCGAACCCGTGTCCCCTGCATTAGCAAGCAGACTCTCAACCACTGCGCCACCAGGGAAGCCCGCTGGTGGTTTTTGAACTGTATCATAAAAGACAAGAGCGTTCCTGTCCCACAGGGCACACAGACTCAACCCTGTGTCCCTCTTTGTCCTGGCTGTTGCTGAAGGCTTAGTTTCACACTACATTCTGCAAAGAAAGGAAGGGCCCTTCCCTTTCTTTGAAGGCTCCATTTCCTCTTTCCCCAAGACACAGGGCCGATCTCTCTCCCCTGTTTTCTTAAAGCACTTATTGCCCAAGCCATTCAAATAGTATCGATCAACTAGCCGGTACACTCAGTCATCCTTTTATGACCTGTCTTCCCAGCTGGACCATACATCTTCCCCGGGCAGGGGCCATGCCTTTGGATTCCCCAGAGCCTACCACATAGCCCAACAGGCAGAAAGCGTCTACACAGTATCCTTAAAGGAGAAAATGACCCAGGTTCCCCAAACGCCGAGTGTGGGATGGGGCAGGAATACCACTTTCTATCGATGCCTCATATTTATTTACTGATTGATGGGATTTTTACATCCATTACTTCATTTAATTCTTTACAAGGTAGGAGCCATGATGTCCACTTTGGAAAGGAGGGAGTGGAGGTTAAGGGACTTGGCCCAAAGTTACTAGTTACTGGCAGGGCCGAGATTCAAACCCAAGTCTTCTTCTAGGACAAATACCAAACTCCTTCCATCTTCTGGCTCCAGTCTTTCTTTGCAAGATCCCCTGTCTTGCTTCTCTTTCATGAAATGAACTGATTTAATGAAATCATTAAGTGACAGAAGTTAATAAATGTAAGGCACTTAGAACAGTGCCTGGCACAGACTAAGTGCTATGTAAGTAACAGCTACCACTGTCTTCACCGTTACCATCATTATTATTTCTCCATCTCCATTAAACTCATTTAAAAAGGTCAACCCACCACAACATCTAGAGTCAGCAGACTTGACAGCCAAAGCAGTAGAAAACAGAAAACGCCTACATTTAATTAAAACTGGAAAACTACAGAAGCTCAAATGACTTAACAGTTAAGAGGAGGCATTCGAAGACATTGTATGATTCTCAGAAGTCTACCCAAAGCAGTCTACCTGGTACCCTGTACCAGGCAACCACCAACACTTTATTCAAAAGTAGGCTCGAATCTTCTTTCCTGACTGACTTCACTGGGGAACACTTTCAGTGCACAAAATACAGTACTTTCTCATCCATGCACAGTCTTTAGAGCCAGAAGGCCTGTTTTACAGAGGGAAAATAAAGGCCCAGAGTGGAAGTAAAATGTGTGAGGTCACATGTACTTTAATGCAATCTGCAAGTCTCTAAAGTTAAAGTGTTAGCTTTATCAGGCCTAGTCCTTTGCTAAGCCCAACGTAGGACTCTGCAATCATGGGCACTGAATGTATGTTTTAGGCCAGGCATGTAAAAATCAATATTTCAGCCACCAGTTCATGGCTTGGCCCAAAGTCTTTGGGCAAATAAAAGAGGTCATCAGCTACCAACCCCAGCTAAGATAGAGGATGAGAAGGCAGCATTCTGCCATGTCAACTCTCCCAAATGGGATTCTTCTAAAGAATCTCCAAAGCAGTGGTGTGCCCTCAGCTGTCACATCCACTGCTGCCTTTCTCTAAGTTTAACCTGGCACACTGTCACAACCAACTTACCAACTCTCATATCCTTTGACCATGTTGGGGAACAAATTCTATCAATATTGTACAAAAGAAAGAAAACGATTCATGTACAAAGATGTCCACTGCATTATTTATAATAAAAACTAGGGAACGACCTATATGTACAACAATGTAAATAAATATCTCCTTACAAAGCCATTAGAATGGATGCTTATGAATGGTGGAGAGCTACATGAAAAACACTTACGTACTAAAGTGAAATGACAAGAACAGAATCAAAACTACATATATAACTACAGAAACACTGCTTGCACATATATAATATACCGAAAAGCGCCAGCCCTGGATGGCTCAAAAATATATGATTTTTTCCCCTCCTTTCTGATTAGCTTTTTTATCATTACTGCTTTTGAGGAAAAACTCACTACACTTTAAAAGACCCATGCTGCACATCTATAAAGGCAGGTAATCTAGACAAGGGGATTTCCTGGGATGTTACCCTTCTCCAGATTGAAGACCTGTGACTCTACAAAGACCTGCATCTACACTCTGTCCTCTGAGGATGTAGCCACTTAAGCAAACATGGTGGTTGAGCCCAGGTACACACCAATCCACTGGGAAGCACTCAGCGCATTCAAGTTCCACCTCGGAGCAAAACAAGATGACCTGGAGAGTACCTTTAAGCATTAAGCTTTTCTCTAAGAGGCTCTTGGGAGAGGTAAAGTTTAAGTCTATTGCCTTCTTAATACAGTAGACCCTGAGAGTGAGGTTTTTATATTGTATGTAATTGCAGCCACAAAAACTATACGACTGCTAGTGTGTATTGAGATACTATGCTGTGCCAGTGACTCTAAAAGGCTCATTAAATATGTAAGAAATCATCCAACATCCTCATTAACTAGGGATTATTCATCCATTTTAGAACTGGGGAAACTGAGGTCCTGAGAGGCAAAGTGACTTGCTGTTGTAGGGAACTGGATCCAAGTGAGAATGTTCACAGATGAGTAGTCCAGCCACACGGCACAGTCTGGAATATGAATAGAAGGTGGGCTTCTTTAATAACCCATCTCATTTTGTCCTCACCACTTAAGTGTACAGTGAAGAATATTGCTGCCACTTTCCTGGGCCTTTCCAGAGTTCCTAACGCTACTGTGATTTTATAGATAAAGAAAGTGAGGCTCAGAGAGGTAAAGTTACTTGCCCCAAATCACACAGCTAGTAAGCAAATTTGTACCCAAGCTTGTCTGGCCCCAAAGTCCATACACTCAACCATCGTGCCATACCTAACTCCCCCACCAAAAATATGAAATAAGAGCGCTATAAGGAGTCAGACTGCACCACAACATAAGGAAATAATGTTTAGAGCCACATAGTTATCCCAGAAGTGGTGAGCTCCCTGGGGGAGGTGTGTCATCAGAGGAAGGACAGCCATCTGGTGAAAAAATAATCAGTATTACAAGCAAAAGGATGGATCAGCTCTGGGGAGAAGGGAGAAGAGGGAGAGGGGAATGAAAGGGGTGGTGTTCCTTGCCAGGATATTCCAGTTCTGGATTCCTCTGGAAGATCTCAGCCCTTCCTAACACTCCTTCAGACCAGCTCTCATCATCCAGCTTTTTTGTCCTCCATACTTAAGGGCCACCAAATATTTCATTTCCTTTTTTCCCCTTTTCCTGGCTTCACAAGTGTAATAAAAAGTTAATGAATCTATAAATTGCTTACTGGCTTAAAAAAATGAAACAAATAGTTAATGGAAATTTTAATGAAAACACCCCATCCGCATAACTGAGGGCAAACCCAGGGCCGAAATACCTGGGACTTCATAGCCCAAACCAGGTATCATGAAAGCTTGAAAACATTTACTGAGAGAAAGCGGGGTTCCAAGCTCATCAGTGTCTGAAAGACGACAAAGTCTCCACTCCAGGCTTCGAAGGGGCACCATGCGTCACATCTACCCTAAGGGAAACGTCGTCAGCACATTCCTTCATCAAACTGGGAGACCCTGTTTCTGAGAAAAGGAAAATGGCACAGAACCAGGAATCTGTTATGAGGCAAGAGGCCAAGGCTCGGGACTCGATTCCAGAAATGAGAAAAGTCGTGATAACTGAAGAGCCATCATGCGCTGCTGGGGTTCTCCAGAGGACAGTCCATCAACGTAGAATTGCCCGATTTCCCCTCCTCTGGAAATGCAAGTTAATGGGAAAGGGATATGCGTATTTTGGAAAAATGTCCCAGGCCACGCTGGTACATCCTCCCTATTCAAAAGTACCTCCTTGATGTTTATTCTGTGTCAAGCACAGAGCCAGAACCTTTACAGACTTTATTTCTCATACGCCCCCTACAACGTGGAAAGGTCAATATGACTATCCTCATTTTAATCTGGCAAGGAGAGGGAGGTTCAGAGAAGTTAAAAGTCACACAACACAGCTAGTATATCCCCATCACAGAGTGTAGACACTTGGGCACTCAAGAAAAATCATCCAGGCTTTCTTCAAAAGCCTCTAACGGGGCTCCAGCCTCCATTCAAGGCCCTCCAATCCAACTGCCTCCACCTGTAGCCCGCAGAGTTTTTGTAAGGTAGAAATAGGACCCTGTCGCTCCCGTTTAAACCCTTCACAGGCTCCCCTTCTCCTGCCAAGGCAAACACGACACTCCGTCCCAGCTCCCGCCACCGCAATCCTCACACCGAATGCTCCAGCTACACCAGGGTTCCTGCAGCTGCCCTCCCATGCTCACTGCCCGGCTAACTCTCCTCCCCATCCTTCAAGTCTCATCTCAGACATCACCTCCACCCGGAAACTTCTCAACATCCGCACCCTGCCCTACCCCACCTCCCATCTCCCTGCAGCCACCCAAGGCAGGGTTGGATCCCCTCTGATGTACACTCTTCCCAATGGCCCCACTGCTCAATTACCTACCTACCTGCCTGCCTCCTTCCCCAGGCCATGGGCGGCCCCCAGGCACAGACCAACGCTTGTTCAGCTCTGAGCACAGGGCCTGGCCCGGAGAAGAGACCCGGAAAATGCTGAGAATGGGCAGGGTGGCAGGTGATGCCTCTCTACAGCATCCTTGTCACGCAGTAGGTTCAAATCCTGAACCAGGTCCGGCTCCGCCCAGCCTTCCCCTGCTTCCCCAAGGGAGAATCACATGCACTAGCAGCCCACAGTTATTGGGGACAATGGAGCAGGAAGAAATGTCCTTTCCCCCAAATCTTCAACCTCCTCGCCTGTTCATTCTTTTCTCAGCGGCTCGAAGAGTATAAAAATGGTCGAGATAGAGTCAGAGAAATGAGAGCCAGAGGGAGCACAGAGGGACAGGAAAGCACAGGACAGGAACAGGATGCCACAAGCGCGTGCAAAGGAGAGTGGAGACAGGCCGGGGTTTGCCCTCAGGGTGATCCGGGTCAAAGGTAGGGCTACTGGACATGCAGCCCGCCAGCAACCAGGGCTCTCAAAGAAACACCCGGGGACAAGAAATACCTGGAAATTATAACCGCTGCTTTCAGTTTCCAGAGATTTTGAAGCCTCTTTCTCTTTGTTTTTCCTCTAAACCAGTTACAATTAGCGTTGAGGGATATAATTACGTTGTTAGTCTAATTGCCTGTTTGAAGCAGGATCTACGGGGGTTTAATGGAAGATTTGAGGGGGAGGGCAGATAAAATAAAAAGTCAGGATAATCACAGAAGAGATGTGTAATGTGACTTTCTTCCCAGGTAGAGACAAGGCCTGAACCGCGCCAGAGGCCAGGGAATTGTCTCCTGCGCCAGCTCCCTCGCCCGGCTGGGCGCGGAACGGCGTTACCAGGCGGCGCGACTTCACTGGAAATTGATTTTGGAGACGCTGACCTAATTAATCAGGAAACGATCCTAGAAAGGCCCTCGGATTTGGAGCCTTTGCACTATTATTGGCAGTGACACACTTACACGTCAGCGGGCAGTATTCTCCCCAGTGGAAGCCAGCGTGGTGGTGGCTGACAGAGCTGGGCTGTGTGAGGCCAGAGACCTGCCTTCACTACAGCAGGGTGGTCCTGTGCAGGGGGAACACACAGTTCTGTGGCCCTGGGGACAGAAGTCAGAGGCAGGCAGCTCTGAGCTCAGGATGAAGAGGAACGTTCTCCTCCAGGGAAAGAGGACAATTGAGAGGTAGTGAGCACCCTGACAACAGAGGCATTCAAGTTAGATGACCTTGTGATGGGGATGCAGAGAAATCAGCTAGGAGGAAGAACCAAATGGCTTTGAGGGACTGTACAAACCACTCCTGTCTCCAGACCACAGAGGGGAAAAGGGTCTGCAGGGACAGTGAGGTAGAGAAAGGTTCTCTTCACATCAGAGGACCCTTCCTGCCTTCTATGGGACTTCACTGTGAAGACCCAGCCCTCATATCTGGGTGGCAATGGAAATGTTCCTCTAATGATTTTTTTTCCAAATACAGGCAGCAATTTGCAGTAACCAAAAGCTACCTCCATGGGGAAAAGTGAAGGTCCAATGCAGAAGTCAAAAGCGAGGCACCTCACGTGCAGTCATGGCCACTGCAGTGACCTAGCTCTGTTCCAGGGCCTTTTCCTCCATCATTCCATCTAACACAAGCACAACACCTGGACTGGGAACCAGAGAGCCTGCATTCAAGCCTGATCTTGCCACTCTGAGATTGAGAAAATAGGCAGAGATCAATTGCCCCACTGTCCTACAGTTTCCCATCTTGGGGAGAAGGGGGAAAATGGATCCTCTCATAGCAACCCCCCCTAGTTCCAAAATGTAGGAAAGCAGCACACTTCCCTATCCAAGCCAGTAAGTGCAGAGATAACTCCATCACACATAGCTGACCCTGTATACACACTTTATCCATAGGAGGGCACTGCCTTCTGAAGTCGTTACACCTGTAATGGCCACAAGGCCAGGGGCTCCCATCTGCTCACCTCAGCACAGCTGGCTCCTAGCACAATGCCTGGCACAGAGCGGGCACTCAAAATTAGGTGGATAGACCATTGGCACTTAAGCGGCAACCACAGTTGATGAAATGGCATGTGCCCTTTTAATCCAGTAAGTTGTTGTCTGAAAACATCTCAGCTTCAGGGTCAGAGGAGAGGGCTTTCAGATTCCTTCTAGAACCTTCCAATCCCCAAGGCTACACGCCTTCTCAGATCCCTCTTCTGATCTGACAACTGCAAAGCCGTGAGGTCCAGGGGGCCTCAGCAATTCTCTTTAAAGCCCTGAAACATTCCACAGAAAAGTGTGAGGATTTGGGTCTGCAGGCAAAGGCTGCCACTCGAGTGCCACGGAGTTGGGAAAGGCAGTGTCTGCTTTCCTTCCCAACTCCACCTCCTGACTAGCTTGTGCCTACAAGACAAGAATGGTCATATTCCAAATCTCAGGGCTGCCTGGGAGAAGTGAGTTCTGCTGGGTTTTCCACACTTTCCCCACTCAGGGTTGACGACGGCGCTGGAGTGTGCTTGAGGCCCTCTGTACAAAGGGAGCAGAAGTTCCACTGCACCATTTATGAGGTTGCACTGCACACATGACCCAGAGCAGAAAGACTCACTGAAATCCAATAAAGATGAGGGGCAGGGGAGGCTGCTCTTCCTGGAGAGGCCACAGCATCTCCTTCCACGCAAACTGCCCGGCTCCGCCACCGACTGAGAGGAAGACAAATGGCCGTTTGGATGCTCTTTGTCAAGGGCATCAAGATGGCGGCCAACAGGGCGTCCTGGACTCACCCTTCTCCCCCACATTGTTCCAGGGCTCCCATTTAAAGGCCTTCAAAAGTCGGAGGCAGCTGTGGGTTTTTTTTATTGGGGTGGGGGGGGGGAAGGGGCAGGAGGAGGAGTAAAAGTTTTACTTACAATAAAACAAAAACAGAGCCATGGTACTTGTTTTTCTAGTGGAGACAATCATTGGCTGTTTTCACTTTGTAAAAGGCTGGGAGACCTTGTACCTGCTCAAAAGTCTCCACATCAGGGCTGGTTCCAGCCACAGAGAGCAGCCAGGGAGACGTGGCAGGCCTGGTCCCAAACCAGGGATGTGACCCTGAGCTTTGTAACACAGGCCAGAACTCTCCATTCAGTTCAGTTCTGTTCAACAGTCAACAATCAGAGGCGCCATGTGGCCATGGGAATTGGAAGGTTCTAGAAGGAGTCTATGTGTCAAGTCCTGCGCTGGACTTGATGGACACCTCAAGGAACTTGCTACTGAGGAAGGCCAAGATGGTGTCCCCCGGAAATCACATCAGTGCTGTGACCGTACGGTAATCCCTGGCGCCACAGAGTGTTCACGTGTGCGTGCCCGCTGACTGAGTACTTTACACACGTCACCTCTTTTAATCCTCACAGTAATGCTGCAGGGTAGGTATTCTGCACCTGAACTGTCCAGATGAGGAAACAGAGAACTACTAAGATTAAGTGTCTTGTTCAGGTGGAGGAGCCCAGGTTCAAATCCAGCTCTATCTGATTCCCAAATTCCATAGATGATCCCAACCCACCAGCAGATAAGGATTCACTAAAAGGCCCCAGGACAGAGAGCCCCATGGGCACGAGCTTGCTTCCTTCCTTCACTCTACAAACTGTCTCTGAGCCCCTCTTCTGAATCAGACACTCTACCTACACGGTTTGAGTGAAGGGCAAGGTGGGAAAACTGCAGGTCCACCTGGAAGAGGAAAGGAGAGATTAATCCCCCAAACGGAACAAGGATTAGAGCACCACGGACAGGAGGGGGCAGGCCTTCCCAGAGCCATGCAAAACAGAATGAATGGGTTGCAGGGAAGAATCGGGTGAGACCCATCACCGGAAACGAGAAGGACCACCTGGCTGGGAATCCTGTCTCAGGGACAGGCATCTGAGATTGTCCCCCTGGATAACCAAATGACCGCCCGTGTCTCCCTTTCAGCTCTGTGACACAGACGAGTCTAAGAGCGTGAGACCACCCCACCCCCAGCTTGCACTCTGCCACTTACACAGCACATGAGCACACACTCTCCCACCCACCTGGTCCCCATCACACCCCTGCAAGGGGTACTTTCATACCCCGCTGCAGAGAGGAGGAAACGGAAGCACACAGATCCTCACTCCTTGGCCCACAGTCGCTAGAGAAATGTACGGGGCTATGATGATGATTAACATCCCAGCTTGCCCTCCGCCTCGCGGAAGTAATTACACACTGGGTCAGGTCTGGAGTCCTTCCCTCTAGGTACTATGTCTGCAATCACGGGAATGATGGTGGGGGGCATCTTGAAGGAGCGAAGGGCTGTCTGTCTCTGAACTCACATGAAGTCCCAGCACTCCTTGTTTCCTTGGAAAACAGTTTCTAGACTTACCACCTATCAATTGCCTGAATCCTTTTTTCTGGGGAAGGTTTCCCCTACTTCACTAATTGCTTTCACTGCCTTTTCCTCTATAAATTTAATTAACCTGCTATGTGACCACGGGTTAGGCAAGCCTCCACGCCTCTTCAAACTCAGTTTCCCCTTCTGTAAAATGAGAGTGGGCTCTAATCTCTCAGAGCCCTGACAGCTCGACAGGATTCTGTGATCAGGCTCGGGCTAAGCATGTGACCTTGATGTTCCTGGCTGCTTCCACGGCCGGGAGCTCACGGGAGCACCAAGACCATTCTGCTCTGAACGGCTCCCAGCCCGGACTCAGTGGCACCAGCTCTCACGGCCTGGCATCATCCTCGATGAAAAGGCAGGACGGCCTAACTTGGCTAAGTCCCTCTGTCCCTGATAGACCCCCAAAGCTCAAATTTGCGTCTGGCATTTCAGTGGAGCTGCCAGTCTCCGGGTGTAGGAGAAACTCCAGATCAGGGGCTGGATCAAGAGCATAAGCGTGAGGCTGAAATTGTAATAATAATAACTGACATTTATATCACGCTTTTCATCCCCAAATCCCAAATTAATTAACTTTTTACGAGACATTTTTAAACTAGTGCCATTTAATAAAATTCTATTAGGAGAAGTCTTTTTTTTTTTTTCCCCCAGCCCTATATTTTTATTAACAGCCACCAGAAATATAATTTACAGGCAACCAAAAGCTAGTCACGAGAGGGACAGGGAGTGGTGGATTCTGTTGGTGAGAAAGCAAGAGATTCTGCACTGACCACAGGGGCTGACCCCCTGGCCTCATTGTTAGGGCGGGCCTGGGCCCTCTGGGGGGTCCACGGGTCCTGGTTACTCTACAACACTGAATCTCCGCCTTGCATCATTCATCTCATATTTACTGATCATCGATTTTCTGCAGCCACCACAGGAGCTGCTGTGCATAAAACGAGCAAACAAAGCGCCCATGGTCATTGCATTCTTGGGGCACGCAACCTAATGGGGTAGAGGAATGTTCAACGATTATCTCACTGATTACTAGATAATGATGGTTGTGCTAGGTGCTGAGAAGAAAGAGACCCCTCTCTCCCCTGATGACAGCATCAAATAGGGACACATAATCTAGCCTGGAGTTAGGGGCTGGGAGGATCAAGAAAGACCTCCCTGAAAATTGACATTATTCAAGGCTCAAGTAGGGAAGAAGCAGGATCATACGTGTCCTTTTAAATAACTGGTTCACAGCTGGCCTGTATGCTCTTTTGTGTCTGTAGAATATCACCTTCTTATGTGCACCTGTCACAGACACAATGTCCAACACGATGGCCGCTAGCCATGTGTGACTAAGCATTTGAAATGTGACGAATCCAAAGTGATATGGGCTGTATGTGGAAAATACCAATTTCAAAGACTTTGTACAAAATTCAAAAATGTATAATAGCTTTTTTTTTTTTTTAGTAAACTTTTTATTGACATACAATACACTGTCCCACTATTGCATTGGTAACAGGTTTGACTGGCAATCAAACTCATAAGACACAGTAGCATTTGATCCAGCACTTAGTTTGCTTAGCTTTTTAGAAGGATTCAGGACAGGAAAGAGCATGCACGGACCTTCAGTCTCAGTGGAAGCCAGCAATTCTCCATGTGCTTCGCTGCTTGGGTCCCTCCTCTCTTGCCTAGAGACTTGTATGTAGTTGCTGGTGATGAGGCCATGGGGTGTGGGGTTCATCTTCAAAAATGTATAATAGCGTAATAAGAATTTTTATATTGGCTACATGTTGAAACGATAACAATTTGGAAATATTGGGCTAAATAAATTATATTACTAACATTAATTTCAACTGTTTCTTTTCCCTTTATTGTGGCTACTAGAAAATTTAAAGTTACACATGTGGCTTACGTTATATTTCTATTGGACACCTCTTGAAGAAGAGAGAATTTTAAATAAAATATTTATTCATCTACTTCAGGGGGAAGATGAGCATGCATGGCTATTGTGGCTGGTTTAGGCCCAAGAGTGTATTTATCTGGCCCTCATTCCATCATCCAACAGAACAGAAGAGGAGGGTGGAAAGGGTAGAAATTCCACATGGGATCAGAGCTGTTCAGGGTAGAAGCAGGGGGCAAGAGGAGGCCAGAAATTCTAAGACGCAAACCAGCCCCATCACATTCCCCATCCAGTTTTAGCAAGGGGAAAAAAAAGGAGTTAAAAGGAGAAAAACCTAAAAACCTAAAACTTTTGACTCCCACTCCCTGAGTCAAAGTAAAGTAAGGTCAGGGGAAGATCAAGTTTCTCCAGAGTCACCTGGACTTTGTTTCAAAATTCAAGGCCAAGCTCTCTTTCCTGACACTGGCAATGGACGGGACACAGGTCAGGGGGGCCCGAGTCCCTCATCATCCTTGTTTCTCTCCAGCCCCTAAACAGGTTTCACAAACTAGTGGCCTGGAATGAGTTTTGGGGGTTTTACATTATTTTAAAATTTTCTTCAATGAGTTGCCATAATTTGAAAGTTAGGAAATTTTACAGAAAACTCTAGATTTAGAGCTTCTCTTTAAGGAAAAAAAAAAAAAAAATCGGAAGCTCTGGCCACACTCGGCCTATGTTCTGACAAGGCCACAGTCAGCTGTAGCTGAGTGGCAACGGCTCTCCTTAGATGGAACACAGGGGCTCCCAGCCGTTCTGCATGTGGGTCTGTGCCCCGCCCAGACACTTTACACTCTCCCTCCACTTGTTTGGGAACCTCTGTTCATGCAGTGACCACTGCCCAGAACGCCCCTCTCTCTCATCCATGGCTAGCCCCCCTTCCTTAGCCAATACTGTCCTCCCAGCCTCCAGCTCTCCTGACCCCTCCAGCTCTCCTGAGTCAGGTGCAGAGTTTGCACTTACCACACTCTACTGCAATAATTCAGTCCCATCCTGCTTCCCTCTCCTGTCTCATCAATGCCAGGCAGAAAAAAATGTTTACTTTGTGAACCATGCCAAGAAGGCAAAGAAAACATGTTGGAAATCATACCCTACCCTTGTCTCCTCCCCAGCTGAGCTTCTGCTGTGATGTTTCCAGATGCGCCTGGAACAGTCGTCAGCTTGGTGAAACCAACCTAGAACACTCCTGTAAATAAACTACACTTTCACCAATTACCTTACAGGCCAAAAAAGCCATTAGAAGTTGAAAATTATATGTAGTTTGGAGTGAATCTGAACCCATGTTACCACCCTAAATAGTTCTTTCTGTTGAGCAAACAAGAATTTCTTGATTGCCCTTTTTGAAGTTGCCAGAGCCCTGTCTTCTTGCTGTTAAAATGGAGTTTCACAATGGTCCTAAACCAGTTATTCTTGTTTTCCTGAAAGAACTGTCTGTCATTCAATCACAAATAAAATCTTTTATAAAACAGCAAATGCAAGGGCACCTGCCCAGTGAAGTGGGAAGCAATGATTTCTCCATACAGGAAAAATGGAGCACTGGTTCATCATCTGCTCCATAAGCATTTCCTGAACACCTACTGTATGCAAGACCTGGGGACATGCTGGTCAGTTTGTAGCCTAGAAGAGTGGCAACAGATAAAGAGGAAACATCAGAGGGCCTGTCAGAAACAGACCATGCACAAGGACATCCAACTTTTCATTCAGTCCATTAAAACAGGCTCTGGTAGGCAAGTCTGCAGTCCTTTCTCTTCAGCAAATTAAGGTTCTTTGAACCCCTGGATTCTGCCTTTAATTAGGTCACGTTAACCAGAAAGACTAAATATGACAGAAAAAAGGAAAGAAGAGCAAGAGAGAAAGGAGAGAGAGAGGGGAAAGAAGAGACTTAAGATTCCAAAGAAAGAAATGATCTCCCATCAAGCCACTCCTCTGTGTGAAACTAAAAAAAAAAAAAAAAAGATAACTATTATCTGTAAACTTATCAAACTCCATCATTTTGAGTAGAGAGACTGTGGCTCAGAGAAAGTCCTATCCTGTCCATTCTTCAAAGTCCAGCTCAAAAGCCCACTCCTTTCTCCATCTCTGATGCCTCCAGGGAATTAGAGAAAGAGCAGCTCCCACTACTGACTACTTATTCTGTGCAGACACTCCCAAATGTTTTTCTAGCTATGTCCTATTTCATTTCTCAAAACCCTATGTGACAAGAGCTATTCTCACTGCCTTTTCCAGGTGAGAAATGGGTGGTTTGTAGAGGGTCGACCAGCTGTCCAGCTGCACTTGCATCCCAAGCCATCTGATGGCCAGGGCCTCACTGTCTCTCTACCCTGGAGACCCAATATTGACTCAATATTCACTCATCTCTCCAGAGTGAAGAACAAAACAGAAATAAAGAAATAAAGAGTTTTCAGAGCACAACAGTCAAGTGCTGAGGAGGAGGAATGAAACAAGACACTCAGACACACCCTGATGAAATTTCCCAACTCCAAGAACAAAGAGGAATCCTTAAATGCCTCCACAGAGGAAAAAAAACCTATAGAGAAACAAGACTCAGTCTAGCATCAGACTTCCCATCTGCAAGATCAAGGGCTGAAGACAAGAGTGCAAAGGCTACAAAGTTCTGAGAAAAAGGACTTTGAACCTAGAACTCAACTGCAAACCAACCCATCACTCAAGTGTAGGGAAAAAGAATGACCTCTTCAGATATATAAAGGTGCCATCCCAGCACCTCTTCTGAAAAACATTAAGGAAAATGAATCCAAGAAAGAAGACATCAAATAGAATTTTAAAAAGAAGAGAAAGAAACTCAACAAAGTAGAGTTAAGTCTATAAAGAGTGACTGAAAATGTAGCTGTGAAGCTCAAGGCAGCTCTTACGTAATTCCCAAAAACACAATGCAGAATTTTTTTAAGCTGGAAATAAAATTCCATATCATATTAACCAAGAACAGATTATAGAGAGAGGGTAAGGAAAGCATAAGTACAGTTAAAGGTCAAATATTTGTGTGTGGGCGGGGAATCTTTGAGGGTAATTAGAGATACTAATTTATTCTTGTCCAAGTTTAAATATGTTTGTTAAAAATTTGAGCATAAGTAAGAAATGAGAAATAAGATTATGACTCTAAATCAGTAAGAATGGGGGTGGGGGTAGGGTCCAAGCAGGAGGGTTAGAAAGAAAAAAATAGAAATAAGGAAAAATGAAGACTAAAGAAAACTTTGGCAATCCAACAATAAGCAGGAAAAAACATCATGGAAAACCAAAAACAAATTAAGGTGGCAGAAGGAAGCTGAAACTTCAACAAGCCAACATGATAAATATGGATGGTATATAAATTCCCCCATTAAAAAACAGGGTATCACAGATGGGGGGATGCAGGGTAGGCCAGAAGCTAAAACAAAAAGACCCAGAAAGGCTAAAATAGAAAGGACTATAATGACACGAGATAATATCAACGAGGAAAGCTAGGTGAAGTGTACGTGGGAACTATCTGCATTCTAGCTGCAACTCTTCATGAAGTCTTAAATTATTATACAACAAAAAGTTTTGTTTTTTTTTAAAATAAGGAATTAACAGAATGACACCAGGCATACGGCAGTAAAAAACAGAAATGGTAACAGACTCCAAGGCAAAAAAAAAAGAATTACAATGGACAAAAAGATATTTTAAATCGATACAAAATTCAACCACTAAAAAGATATTACTATATCCATTAAATATACAGGTCAAAAATTGTTGAAAATACAAGGAGAAATGTAAAAAAAAAATCAGGTATAATAGGAGATTGCAGCATACTTCCCAGAAAGGGACAGATCATGAGGATTTAAAGGGGGCGGGGAGGAGGCAATAAAGGATTTGAAAAACACAATTAGTTTGATATATTTTTGTATGTATTTATAAAACAATGCACATCTTTTCAAAAATCCATGGAACAGGGGCTTCCCTGGTGGCGCAGTGGTTGAGAGTCTGCCTGCCAATGCGGGGGACACGGGTTCGAGCCCTGGTCTGGGAGGATCCCACATGCCGCGGAGCAACTGGGCCCGTGAGCCACAACTACTGAGCCTGCGCGTCTGGAGCCTGTGCTCCGCAACAAGAGAGGCCACGATAATGAGAGGCCCGCACACCGCGATGAAGAGTGGCCCCCACTTGCCGCAACTGGAGAAAGCCCTCGCACAGAAACAGACCCAACACAGCCATAAATAAATAAATAAAAATAAAAATAAAAAAAGCAGTTATTTAAAAAAAAAAAAAATCCACGGAACAATTACAAACTGATCATGTGATGGGCCACAAAGAAAACCTCAATAAATTTTTTTAAGTTAGAAATTACACAGGCCATAGTCTCTGACCACGAAGCAATAAAGCTAAAAATTAAACAAAAAGAGCCACAAAAAAATTAACCACTTGGAAATGTAACCCAAAGGATATCTAGAGGAGTATATTTTAAGAAGAAATTAAAACAAACTGCAGACTGTTTAAAAATGAACAATGAGAGTACTATATAGCAAAACCCATGGGATACTTCCAAACAGTCACTCAAAAAGGAAGTGAAGAAGAAAAAAATGGAAATAGACCGAAAGTCAAAAATGAATAAAAATAATCAAAAGTTAAAGAAACAGAAAACAAAAGACTTGACAATAAAAGCAAGGGCAAGTCCTTTGAAATTATGAATAAAAAAAATAGCTAACCCTGCCTGCCCCCTCAACGTGTCTGGCCAAGAAAATAAAAAAATAAATTTAAAATATTAAGAAATGAGAATGTGGCTGTAACTACAAAATCAGAAGGATGGATAGAAAGAGGGAAAGAAGAAGGAAGGAAGACTTTTTATTTATATATATATATTTTTTTTTTTTTTTTATAAATTTATTTATTTATTTATATTTATTTTTGGCTGTGTTGGGTCTTTGTTTCTGTGCGAGGGCTTTCTCCAGTTGCGGCGAGCGGGGGCCACTCTTCATCGCGGTGCGCGGGCCTCTCACTGTCGTGGCCTCTCCCCTTGCGGAGCACAGGCTCCAGACGCACAGGCTCAGTAGTTGTGGCTCACAGGCTTAGTTGCTCCGCGGCATGTGGGATCTTCCCAGACCAGGGCTCGAACCCGTGTCCCCTGCATTGGCAGGCAGATTCCTAACCACTGCGCCACCAGGGAAGCCCTATATATATTTTAAAATGCATACAAAATAGATCTGTTTCTAAATAATAAAAATTACCCAAAATTGACTCAAGAGGAAATAGAAAATTTGAATAGACCAAGAATTAGAGGAAGAAATTTGAATTATAAAATTACTGGGAATATTCAAATAATTTTACTGGCAAATTCTACTAAATCCTCAATAAACAGATTATACCTATATTTTCTACATTGTTGGGGGGAGGGCAGCATCCCAATTCTTCCTACAAAGTCAACATACCTCTCCTATTAAAACTGGGCAAAGATCATTTAAAAGAGAAAATTATAGATAAATCTTATATAAATACAGACCCCAAATTCCTACATAAACATTAGCAAGTAAGACATGGCACTAAATTACAAATGTAATACAACTCTAAAAATAAGCATCAACCTAGGTCTTCTGGATTTTGAGGTTTTTTTAAAATGAGCAACATAATTCACTAGGAATTTTTTTAAACCTCCACATGAAGGGTATCTCTCTAAAATCGCCCTCAAACACTTAACATAATGCCAAAGTTACTCCAATTAAAGTCAGGAATAACCAAAAATGCCCAATATCACTATCATATTATTCAAAATTATTCTGGAGATCCTAGCCAATGTAAAAAGGCTGGAAAAAAGAAAACAGAAGTATAAGTAAAGGAAAGGAATAGACAAACCTGCCGTTATTTACAGATACGACTGTCTATATTAAAAAAAAAAAATCCAAAAGAATCAATTGAAAAACTATTAGAATAAAAGAGAATTCAGCGAAGTAGCCAGATAAAGGATACATATTCACAAGTCAGTGGCTTTCCAACACATCATCAATAATCAATTAGAAAATATAATAGGAGGAAGAATCCCATTCCTATGAGTAAGAAGTTACAAAACACCAAGAAGCAAACCTATACAGTTCGAAGGTATAGCAATTAAAACAGCTGGGGGAAAAAATGGCACAGAATTAGGTAAACTGATCAATTTAAAAGAATAACAAGTCCACAGGCAGACTTATGTAGACGTGAGAATTTAGACAATTGTGAACGTGTCATTTCAAATCAGTAAGAAAAGGACAGACTATTCACTAACAACAATAATGCCTCCTGATATTATGCACTGAGAAGGAGGGCCACACCTTCACTTCCAGGTATTCCTGCAAAAACTGCTTGACCTGAATCTAATAACAAGGAAACATCAGACATACCCAAATGGAGGGAGAGTCTACAAAATAACCAGCCCATACTCAAAAAAAAAGTCGAGGTCATAAAAGACAGAAGGAAGACTGAAATAGTGATCCAGATGTAAAGAGAGTAAAGAGACAGGACAATGGAATTCAGCTTGTGAACCAGGGTTTTCTTTTCCTGTAGAGGACATTATTGAAACAGATGATGAAATAGGAATCAGGTTTGTAGACTTGCTAATAGTATTCCACCAGTGTTAATTTCCTGATTTTGATCGCTGAACTGTGGTTATATAAGCAAATGTCCTTGTTTTTAGGAAATACACCCCGAAGTATTTAAGGGTAAAGGGGTATCATGCCTGCAGTTTTGTCTCAAATGGTTTAGGAAAAGGATTTATTAGAGAGTTGGGGGAGGAGAAGGGAGGGGAGCAGGGGAGAGAGTGAGGGAGAGGGAAAGCAAACATGGAAATGTTAACCTTTGGGGAACTGGGGTGAAAGTGATACAGGAATTCTTTGTACTAGTCTTACAACTTTTCTGTAAGCCTGAAATTATGACAAAATACGTTTTAAAAAAGAAAAATGCAAGTTGCAAGAATCCCTTGGGATAGTTGTGGTTTCATCCATATACAGCATTATTATAAATGTGTCTGGGGATTATAAACACCAAATTCTAGATTGCTGGTACCTCTGGAGAGGGAGGGGACTGACACTGGAGAATGGGGTCCCAACTCTGTCAAGTTTTGTTAAATAAAATCAGATGTGGCAAAAAAAATAAAATTTAGAAATAGATAAGAGTGGGACACCTGGAAAAATACACAAAAATAAATGCCAGATGGATTAAACAGCAAAACAGGAAAGAAAAGCAATAAAAAATACTAAATAAATACAGGAGAATTTTTTAAAAAATAATATTGGAATGAAGAGGTATTTCTAAGCATCTTCAGAAAACAAAGTACAACAAGGACGAAAATGAATAATTCTTACCAATATGCCGGGTTCTAAGCATTTCATACACATATTATCTCAATTGATCCTTAGAACAACACAATGATACAGGTTCTATTATTCCCAGGACACAGATGCGGTTCAGAGAGAACGTTTGGTCACAGGTCCTAGACACCTCCCAAATTCTGCACCAATCCCCATTCTATGCGCTCATGGCAGAAAGTCCCCCATTTTTTGCAATTCCCATGCAGCAAACCGAAGAAAATCCAGGAGTAGCCAGATTCCAGAAGGTTCTAGAGGATTCCCATTCATTCTTTCAACAAATATTTACCAATCATTAAAAAAAAACAAATTATCTTTTTCTATTGGCTCCGTAATAGGCATGTCACTTATTTGATTTAATCCTTAGACCACCATCATGAGGTAGGTTTTTCTATTCCTATTTTCAAGCTGAGATAACTGAGGCTCAGACTCTGGGAGAGGGATATTCAAGGTAACAGTTGGTCCAGCAGAGCTGGGATTTGAACCCAGGCCTGTCTGTCTCTGGAGCCTGGTCCCTGACCACCCAGCCATACCGCCTTTTCTATAGAGTGCTCCATGTGCAAGATTCTGCATGAGAGACTTTCCCTGGAGTAGGAGAAAGAAGCCCGGCCCGTGGTTTGAAGCCAACCACCCCCTTCCCTGGGATTTTAGGAAGAACGGGCCCCATCCGCTTCTGCTCCAACAGCTGAGCCCCCGAGTGATGGAGCACCCAGAGCCGCAAGTAAGCATGAATGCCATCCATTCAGCGAACATTTGTGGAGCAGCTGTTATGTGCCAGCTCCTGGGACACACTGGGGAGTAAGAGAGACTTCACCCCATCCTCAAAGAGCCTGAAGTCCAGAGAACTGAATATCCAGCCATAATTAAGGATGAAACCAATCAAGACTGACTGGGGTAGGGGGAGAAGGGAGGAGGTAAGGGGGCTTCACAGAGGCCCCAACACCCCCTCTTCTTTCAGAAGCGACACAGAGGCCCAGAAAGAATTCTTTGTTCAGAGGTGATGCAGCCAGGAAGGGAGAGACTGAAATTCAAGGTTTCCAACCCCCGTCCTAGGGCCGTGCTCCTTCTCTGCAGTCAATCGACATGAAGACATGCTCTGGGCACAGCGCTGGGTGTTCCCAGAGCCAGGTAGACAGCAGGTGGTGCTTCTGTCCCTGTAAATAGCTCTCATCCCAATGCGGCCTTGTGGGAAGCCAGCCAGAGGACGTTGGTTGTGCTGTGCCCTCTCCTGTACCTGCCCCCGGACTGGCAGCTCCCACTCGAGCTCCTAAAATGACTGGCCTTCGTGAACCTGCCACAGCTGGCCATGGTGTAGTCCGGGAGGAAAAGTCCGCCTGCTTCCACAGGGGGCACTGGCCGCCAAGGTCAGAGTAGCCACAGCGAGCCTCTCCATCCCGGGGCCTGGGCCACAAAGCAGCTTCCCACCAGGCAGGGGACGCTAGCTGCGGCCCCACACCAGCCAGAGGGGCTCCGGCCACGCCACCCGGACACACGACCAGCCAGCCAACCGGCCTCGTGGCCATTCGTAAAACCATGTCCTGGGTCTGAGGCCACTCGCACCTGTACCTGGGGAGGGCTGGGTTTGTGAGGGATCCTGAGCGTAGCTCAGCCGTTCTGAGCCCCATTCTCCTCTTCATCCTGCCACAGCTCTTTCACGGAGGTAGGTGCCGTAGCAAATGAGCTTATAAAGCATAAAGGACTCTACAAATAGGATACCCTGGCGGCCCCAGCCTCTCCACGCTCAGGCCAAGGCCAAAAGCATCCTCACAGCCAAGGTCTCCCTGACTCCTCTTGTCTGCCCGAGTCACACACTGCTCAGGAATTAACCTAATCCAGCCTGTAGCATTATCTACACTATGTGCCTAAAAAGCGATGCTTCACCAACGGGCCTGAATGCGTATGACCTTCAAAGTGCCCTTGGGAGGCTGTGTTCTCATTCCAACAATCCCACTTTGGGGAACACATCCACAAATCCGTCTCTGGGAACAAATCTTCCTCATTTAAGGACGGTTCTGTTTTGGTGAAAAGAGTTACCAGTCTCTGGGCACTTACTACAAACCGAGCAATGAGCTTAACCGTGCTCCGTGTATTCTGTCCATTTAATCCTTGCAACGGATGCACGAGGCTGGTGCAATTATTACCCCCCCCCCCCCTTTTCAGATGAGGAAGTCACCTGCCCAATGGCAAACACTGGTGCGGAGCCAAGGCCGGGCCTGGCGTGGGCTGGCTCGGCCTGTGGGTGTCCTTCTCGCTACTCTGCCAGCTCCGGGGCATTTCTCCTCCTCCTTTGAAAACGGCAGCAACGCTGAAAAACGCTGAGAAAAAGGGCATTTCTCCTCCTCCTTTGAAAACACACGACCCAGGCAACCCGAGCCACCAGCCTTCCTAGTGGCGTCATCTACAGAGACCTTGCACTGCAGAGGTCAGCCCAGGCTGCCTGTCTTCGCTCCACCGTTACTCTGTCTTCAGAACAGCTCCTGTGACTCCATCAGTTCTTTAATCTCCTTTGCTCCAGTGGCCTTCCTTTCACCTCCCCGCCACCAGCCCGACTACCCACTCCCGCTTCACACCTAGACCTTGTCCTCGCCAGTGACACCCCACACCAGTAGTCTCAACCTCCAGCATCCTGGGCCCAGACTCCCAGACCGGGCCCCCAGTCCTCGACCCAGGGGGACCTCCCACCCACCGCCGTGTCTCCCCTTCCCTCCCTCCTCCCCCACTGCCATCCTCCCAACTCTCGAGCTCCCTCTAGCCTTTTACTCCCTAGCAAACCCCACGTCAACTCCGTGGCCTACCCTGCGCTGGAGAAACACACACAACCGCGCAGATTGTCTCACTGTAAATTTACGACCACAAACCTCAAGTGGGCCCTTACTGCAGCCCAACCTTTTCCCTCCTCAATTCACTCTCCCAGATGCGTATCTGAGACTTTCCCCTTTCTCCTCAAACCTCAAACAACCTGCTGGCTCTCCACTGACGGCTACTTTCCCTGAAAAAAGAAAAGCCATCAGAAGAAAACGACTCGTCTTTCCACCCCCAAATCTAACAGGCTGCTCCACCTGTACTGAAGAGTCCCCCTTCCTGCCTGTTACACCGGCCCAAGCATACCTCTCCCATCCGAGCCGAGCCCTCACTCAACGCTGGGCCCCATCCCCTCTTCCCAACCCGAGGTCACTGCTCTGGCAATTTCCCCCCCTCTCTCCTGGGACGGTTCTTCCTTCACCAGATCCTTCCCACAGCACAGAACAGGTTGTCACAGCGGCACCAGGGCTCACGTCCCCCTCCACCTAACTCTGCCCCACTTTGGAGCAAAATTCCTCACACTGGTCTGTGCTCTCCAACTCCACCTCCTCGCTCCCATTCTTTGAAGTCCACTCCACTCAATGAGCCAAGCCGCCCCCCAGCACACCACTGAAATCACTCTCCCCAAGGCCACCAGTGACTGACCCTCCTGCTGCCAAACCCAACAGACATTTCTCAGCCCCCATCTTGGCTAACACAGTTGATCTCTCCTTCCTTCCTAAAACTCTTTTCTTGGATTTGGAGACCCCTCACCCTCATGGGTCGTCCCCTGGGCTGGTTCTGCCGTCCCTTCCCGAGACAGAGGCTCAGGAGGAAGGAGTTTTGGGACTCCTCTCTCCCTATACTCACTTCGTAGGTGACCTCAGCAAGTCCCACAGAGTTCAATGCCATCTACATGCTGACGACTCACCGATTTAATATTCAGTTCTGACCACTGCTCACCTGAGCTCCGGACTCACCTCAGACCGCTAACTTATCTCAGAGGCATCTTAAACTTCACAGGTCTAAAGGGTCCCATTTCCCATCCGCACCTCACCAGGACCTGCTCCTCCCTGAGTCCCACCCCATCTGGCAGTGGTGCTACCAAGCTCACGGTGCTCCAGCTAACATCTAGGCTGGAGTCAGCCTTGATTCATTCCGCTTTCCCTCCCACTCCACATCCAACCTGGTGCTGAGTCCCGTTGCCTCTGACATCGAGAGTCATCCCACCTCTGATCCTTCCTCAGCATCTCTCCATCACCCCTCCCCCACCCTCCCAACCAGCATCTCCTCTTACCTAGGCTACCTCTCAGTTTCCCATCCAGTCTTCTCATTTTCATTCTTTCCCCTCCCAGCAGCCTGGGGGATCCTTTAAAAAGGTGAATCAGATCCTGTGAACACCCAAACCCAAAACCTTATAAAATCTTCCACCCCATTCACGGTGGCCTGCTAGACTCTCTAGGATCCGGTTGACCCTGCCTATCTGGCCGCATCATCTCACTGCTTCCCTCACTTTCTCCAACTAGCCACAGTGGCCCTTTACTGTTTCCCCAACACACCACACTCATTCCTACCCCAGGGCCTTTGCACTCACTGTTCCCTCCACCTAGAGTGCTTTTCCCCATCAATCACAAGGTTTGTTTCCTCATTCCATTCAAGCCCCTGCTTATCAGTGGCCTTTCCTGACTCCCAAACTCAAAGAGCCCTAGACCTCACTCCCTGTATACTACCACTATATCCCAACCACGTTTCATTATCTTCACGCCACTGAACATTATCTGAATTCCACTACTTATTTAGATGTTAAGTCTCTGTGAGGGCAGGGGCCTTGCCTTATTTACTCTTGTATTCCCAATGCCCACAACAATCCCTGGCCCATAGTAGGTGATCTATGAATAGATATAAATGTGCTGAATAAATGAATTCACAAACGAATGAATCAATCACTACACTAAATAGCCTCCCATCAGCCCGGAAAGTGGAGAACAGCACTGTCCGATAGGAATATAATGTGAAACTCACATGTGATTTTAAATCTTCTAGTAGCCACATTTTAAAAAGAAACTGCAAAATTAATTCTAATAATATATTTATTTAACCCAATACATCCAAAATGTTATTTCAACATGACATCAATATTGAAAGAACTATTCATGAGCTATTTTATTTTACTCTCTTTCATACTAAGCTTCTGAAAACAGGTGTGTACCTTATACTTAGAGCACATCTCAACTTGGACTAGCCACGTTTTGGGGGCTCAACAGCCACATGTGGCAAGTGGCTGCCGTGCCAGCCAGCACAGATCTAAAACATGAGCCTGACCAGGTCGCTCCTGAACCCAAACTCCTTCCTGACACCTCACGGCTCTCGGGATAAAGTCCCAGCTCCTCTGCGAGGCACGGAAGGTGTCTTACGACCTGCCCCTCTGGGCTCTAAACACCCGCCTGCACCAGCCACACCTTCAGATCTCTGAATGTGCCGTCTGCTCACTTGCCTCTGAGCTTTAGCACATGCTGTTCCTGCTGCCTCGAAGGCTGCTTTCCTATTCATCTGAAACCTCCTACTCAATCTTCAATGCCCCTTCACCGAGGAAGCCCTCACTACCACCCTAAGTTTGGGGGAGGGGCCCTCCTTTGTGTTACCAAACTGCCCATCACCCCGACTTGTGTGTGGTCCCCAAAGGTAGGGACCACCTTGCTCATCTGTGCTGAGCACACAGCAGGTGCTATGTGACTACTGGTTGAATTAATGACTGAACAGGACTCCCCTGCCAATCAGGGCGTAACTCATGCCACTTCCGTTCACTCCATCTCCCAGCATCTCTCTGCCCTTACTCACGGCATAAAAACGGAGTCAGAGTCATGGTCCCAACTCCACAACTGCCCCTATTCCTTCTAAACCCAATAATTTTTGTTGAATTTTATCCTAAGAAAGCAAAATTCCGTATTTCCCCCAGGATTGTGATTTGGTGGGGGATGAGGAACATACATTTTAATGTCAAATATGTGCCTGTGCTTCTCTGGCCTTTACTTCCCTTTCCTACCCAAACAAGACTAAAATCCAGGCAGGAGAAATAACTGTATGTGAAAACTGCTCCTGTCGGGTCAGCATCCATCCTCAGCCTAGGAAAGCAGCAGTTCAATACCAACACCAGAGACGCTGGCAGGTACCAATGTTGCCCAAAGGTGAGAAAGATGAGAGGTCTGAGCCAGGAAGGCAAGGAATCAGAGGCTGCTCTGCTTGTGGGCATATTCTTGTCAAGTTTTGATGGACAGAAATGTAGGCATGTTACTACACTCAATAATTCACTCCACAAACATTAATGAGCACTTCCTCTTTGCAGGCATCATGCCAGGTGCTGTGATACAGGATGAAAATTACACCTCTGAGTTTGTTCTGCTAAGATGGCAATAATGTCTTGTCCATTCAAGGACCAACCTGCTTCTTTTGAACAAGTTTAAAAAAAAATAGGAGACCTCTGAACCTACGAAGCTCACCATCATAAGGTTCAATGCATGTCCAAAATTTTTTAAATTTTAGAAGGAAATTCATAGAGAGTAGAATTGGGATAATGACTTAAACTAACTGTAGTTTTAAATGCATAAACCTTTTTATGAGCAAACAGAACATATGCAATGCTTATCCCACCCCCAAATGAGTTAAGTGACATCATATCTAAGAAAATGAACAAAAGTTAACCCCAACATATATTTCCATCCCTCCCGCCACCAAATTTCAGTTTTCCAAAAGGAATGCAATTTCCCCAGGTTTTGGCTTCAGAACCTGCAGAGAATGTGTAACACTGGGTCTCCTGTGCTCACAAGGAGGAATGAATGAAGGCCACTAGTTTATCACACCCTGGAAACACCCTATTCCTCTCACAAGGCGTGGAAGCCCCGTAAGCCAGGCCTGTTATCAGATGAAATGCTTTTTAAAAAACATACCCATCATGGGAAGAAAAGTCCAAGATAAACATGCTCTGAGTTACTGGTTATTCATTCACCCACATGTGACTGCTATTCCCACTCTTCCTATTAGGAAGCCTTTTTATTATTTAACAGTAATACCAAAGGCAAAGCTGGCATCTGGAAACACTTCCATAAAACACACACTCATTACAGAATCATTCCCTCATCCCTGGCGATGTATCAACTAAAGGTGGTGTTATTCTCGCAAGAGCATGCTATGTTGGAAGGGGTTCCACGCCCTCCCCACTGCACAGGTGGAAAAACTGAGGCCCAGAGAGCACAGATCGGACCTGAACGCAGGACTCTCAGCCCAGCCTGGTTCACCATCACTTGTCCCCCAAATGAGAGGCAGAAGTACTAGCCAAACCATGGACTGTCATCTGTCTAGCCAGGCCAGGCAGGGCCAAGAGGAAGAGGGAAGGCGGCAGCATTATGACATGCCCAGGCCCTGGCTGTGTCCCCATCGCCCACAATCATGAAATAAGAGAACATCAAAATACACGAGGTGAGGACTTCCAGCTTCAGCTTCCACATGTAAAGAGCGTGGAAGTCATCACTCCCTTCCTTGTAACAAGAAAAAAGCTGAACAAACTGAAAATCCACAACTTTCTTTGATTGGAGAGTTGAGGTCACTGAGCAAACCATCACCCTGATGACTGGAGAGACAGGCAAATGCAGAGAAGCAGAGCTTACTGGGAACAGCGGCACAGCTGGAGCCAGTACAGTGGTAGGAACACTCAAACCATAACTGCCTAATTGCTGGAAGCTGAGGGTCCACTGGCTTGGGACTCCTGAGGACCCAGTCTTAGGGGAGCCACCACACTCTGTGGGAACCTCAACAGGTTCATGCTTTGGGGAGAGGGGTAACCATTTTGAAACACCATCGAGTACTCTTCTCCAGAACAAAAGCCTGTCCTCAAGAGAACGTACTTCTCATAGTCTTATCTGACCTGGGGGAAGGGCAATTGGACCATGCCAGGCCCTTGAGCCTCCCTGTCTCACATAAGGGGAGAGAAAGAAAAGGCTCAGAAATGCTTCTGTAGGTCACAGCCCAGGGACTCAGGCCCACTTAAAAAATGAGTGAGAGATTTAATCCTAAAATGTAATCCTCTCCCTAACATTTTACCACCACATCAAAAAGACTAGAGTATAACAATAGTGGATTACAACTGAGACCTGCAAGACACAAATTTTATTTAAGAAGGAGTTCTTAGGTAAACCCAAAGACAATAGGAAAAGGGGAGGGGGGGGACAGACAAGGAGGAAATTGAAACCTGACATCTACATGTACAGCAAACATTAAATGTGGCCCAGTAACATCACATAGCCATAGAAACAAAGCTTCACACTAAAATGCTCACAACCTCAGTTCCTGTTACTAAATATATTATGTCTGGCTTTTAACAAAAAGTTACAAGGCATGCTAAAAGGCAATAAAAAATAGTCTGGAGAGACAAAGTAAGCAAGCATCAGAACCAGATTCAGATATGACACAGATTTTGGAATATAATTTAAAATAACTATGATTAATATAAGGGCTCAAATAGAAAAATCAGATGATATGTAAAAATAAGTGGGTAACATAAAAAGAGAATTGAAACTCTAAGAAAAAAATGCTAGAAATCAAATACACAGCAACAAAAATGATGAATGCCTTTGATACGCTCCTCAGCAGACTGGACACAGCTGAGAAAAGAATCACTGAGGTGGAAGGTAGGTTATAGAATAGAAACTACCCAAACCAAAATACAAAGAGAGAAAATAATGAGATGATACAAACTTCTGGTTTCCACTTCAACTTGTTCACAACAAGAGAAAAGCTGGACAAACTGAAAAATCAATAACTTGTCTTAGACCATCAGAGAATTGAGATCACAGGACCCTGAAAAGTGGAGAGACAGGTGAATAGAGAGACTCATAGCCTACCAGGAATTGAAGCTGCCCCCTGGAGCCAGGAGCTGGTAGGAACACTTGGGGTAATTGTGGAGACTGAGCAGAGATGAGCTTGCGAGAGAAAAACTGCTGGGGGCGCCACTCTTTCCTGAGTTTTTATCTCCAGGAGCCTTACCAGCTTCTCAGGGTTTTAAGATGGGAAAAAAGTTCTCCTCTTGGTTCCAGCAGGGGGACGGGAAAAGTAACAATTTTGAATTACACCCAGAACATTCTGTCCTATTCAACGAAGGCCCACCCTCAAGGGAAAATATTGATGGAGTCTAAGCAAAGTGAGTTTTACAAGGAATTAACTGACGTAAGGGAAGGGAAATACCCAACTCCAGTCCCTTCTGGACTTCCGGTCTGACCTAAAAGAGGAAAAGAAAAAATTAGAGAAGCTTTTGTTAAGGTCATAGCCCAGGGACCCAGGCCCACTAAAAGACTGAAAACTAATCATAAGAGTCTAAAATGCTTCTTCTCCCCCAACACCTTACCACCACATCAGTAGGGCTCCTGAACAATTAACAGAAGATTATAGCTGAAAGACCTGCAAGGTTCAGACTCTATTTAAGGAGTCTCACAGGAAATTCAAAGACTACAGAGAAGACAAAAACAAGAACACCAGAGGAAATTTTAGCCTCTGATACCTAGAGTTATAGCAAACTGTTAACACAGGCTAACTCCTAACCAGATAAACATAAAACCTCAAACTAAAAGGCTGATTACCTCAGTTCTAGTTATATCATGTATGGCTTTCAACCAAAAATTACAGGGCATGATAAAAGACATAAGACAAGTCTAAAGAGACACAGCAGGGGGACTTCCCTGGTGGAGCAGTGATTAAGAATCCACCTGCCGGGCTTCCCTGGTGGCACAGTGGTTGAGAATCTGCCTGCCAATGCAGGGGACACGGGTTCGTGCCCTGGTCTGGGAAGATCCCACATGCCGCGGAGCAACTAGGCCTGTGAGCCATAACTACTGAGCCTGCACGTCTGGAGCTTGTGTTCCGCAACAAGAGAGGCCGCGATAGTGAGAGGCCCGCGCACCGCGATGAAGAGTGGCCCCCGCTTGCCGCAACTAGAGAAAGCCCTTGCACAGAAACGAAGACCCAACACAGCCAAAAATAAATAAATAAATTAAAAAAAAAAAAAAAAAAGAATCCACCTGCCAATACAGGTTCGACATGGGTTCAAGCCCTGGTCCGGGAAGATTCCACATGCCGTGGAGCAACTAAGCCCGTGCACCACAACTACTGAGCCTATGCTCTAGAGTCTGCGAGCCACAACTACTAAGCCCACGTGCCACAACTACTGAAGCCAACGTGCCTAGAGCCCATGCTCCACAACAAAAGAAGCCACCACGATGAGAAGCCCACGCACCGCAACGAAGAGTAGCCCCCGCTAGCTGCAACTAGAAAAAGCCAGAACACAGCAATGAAGACCCAACACAGCCAAAAATAAATAAATAAATAATTTTTTTAAAAAAAGAGAGAGACACAGCAGGCATCATAGCCAGACTCAGATATGACATAGATTTTGGAATTATTAAGCCAGGAATTTAAAATAACTATGATTAATATGCTAAGGGCTCTAACGGAAAAGGTGGACAACATACAAGAACAGATAGTAATGTAAGCAGAGAGATGGAACCTCTAACAAAGAATCAGAAGGAAATGCCAGAAACTGAAACTTCTCAAAATGATAAAGCAAAGAGACTAAAGAAGGTAAAAAACAGAACTGAATGTCCAAGAACTACAGGACAATTACAAAAGGTGTAATATATACATAATGAGAATATCAGGAGAAGAAAGAAAAAAGGAACAGAAGAAATATTTGAAATAATAATGACTGAGAATTTTCCAGAATTAATGACGAGACACCAAATCACCACAGATCCAGAAAGCTCAGAGAGCACCAAGCAAATAACAAAAAATCTACACCTAGGCATATCATATTCAAGCTACAGAAAAATAAAAAACAAAGAGGAAATCTTGAAAGAAGCCAGAAGAGATTAAAAAAAAAAAAAAAAAAGTCCACCTATAGAGTAACAAAGATAAGAATCACACTGAAGTTCTCTCCAAAAACCATGCAAGCAAGAAGATAGTGAAGTGAAATATTTAAAGTGTTGAAAGAAAAAAACTACCAACTTAGAAATCTGTATCCAGTAAGATTCTCCTTTAAAAATGAAGGAGAAATACAGACAAAATTTAACGAAATCTGTCACCAGTAGATCCCTGCAAGAAATGTTAAAAGTTCTTCAGAGAGAAGGAAAATAACAGGGCAGAAACTCAATATACATAAAGAAAGGAATGGTTTGGGAGAAGGAATAAATGAAAGTAAAACAAAATTTTTATTTTTCTTATTCTTAAGCCATGTAGTAGATAACACTTTGTTCAAACTAATAAGAACAACAACATATTGATGATTATAGCTTATGGATTAGTGAAATGAATGACAGCAGTTTCATAACAGATGGAAGGGAACAACTGGGAATACTCTGTTATAAGGTACCTGCACTACCTGTGAAGCAGTATAATGTTATTTGAAAATGGACTTAGATTAACTGTAAACGTATATTGCAAAGTCTAGGGCAATCACTAAAAAAAAATTTTTTTAAGACTTGAGATGCTATGAGAGGGGAGAAAATGGAATCATATAAAATGCTCAATTAAAACCAGAAAAGGCAGAAAAAAAGTGGAAGAGAACAAGGACAACAAGTAGAAAACAGTTCCAAATATGGTAGATATTAATACAACTATATTAATAATCACTTCAAATATGAATGGTCTAAATACACCAATTAAAAGACAGAGACTATCAGAGATTTTAAAAAAATACCAAGATCCAACTATATGTTTTGAATCAAAAAAATAAAATCCACTTAAAATATAAAGACATAGATATATTTGGTTTAAAAGTAAACATATAGAGAAAGATATATCATGCTAATACAAATTAAAACAAATCTAGAGTAGCTATATTAATTTCAGACAAAGCAGAAATCAGAACAAGAAAAATTTTCAGGGATAAAGAGAAGCATTACATAATGATGAAGAGGTCAATTCTCCAAGAAGACGTAACAATTTTTAATGTGTATGCACCTAACAACACAGCATCAAAATACATGAGGCAAAACTGAGAGAACTGCAAAGTGAAGCCAAACATCAGTAAGGATATAGTTAAACTGAACAGCATCATCAATCAACTATATATAACTGACATTTATAGAGTATGTCATCCAACAAGAGCAGAATACACATTCTTCTCAAGCTCACATAAAACATTCACCAAAACAGAGCACATTCTAGGCTATAAAACACACCTTAACAAGCCTAAAAAAACCAGAAACCATAAAAAATATGCTGTAGGACCACAATGGATTTAACTAGAAATAAATAACAGAAAATTGTGGTTAAATTTCAAAATATTTGCTGGAAAACTTAAATATTTGGAGATTAAACAAAAGACTTCTAAATAACACATGGGTCAAAATGGAAATCTCAAGAGAAATTTTAAAATATTTTGAACTAAATGAAAATGAAAATACAATTATCAAAATTTGTGGAAAGCAGTGAATGCAGTGCTTGGAAGGAATGCTATAGAACTGAATACATGTATTAGAAAAAAGGTAGATCTAAAATCAATAATCTATGCATCAACCTTAGGAAACCAGATAAAGTACAGTAATATAAGCTTAAAACAATCATAAGAAAAGAAATAATAAAAATTAGAGCAGCAATCAATGAAATTGCAAACTGGAAAACAATAGAGAACATTAGTGAAGCTAAAGACTGGTTGTTTGAAAAGATCAATAAAACCGATAAAACTCTAGCCAAGATAACCAAGACCAAAAAACAGAAACTCAAATTACTAATATCAGAAGTGGAAAAGACGCCATCACCACTGACCCCATGGACATTAAAAGAATAAAGGAATATTATGAACTCTCTGCGCATAAATTTGATAATTTAGATGAAATGGACCAATTCCTTGAAAGATACAATCTACTAAAACTCACATAAGGAGAAATAGATAATCTAAATATGTATATATGTGTGTTTGTTTATATATATATATGTATATATGTATATGAAAATGAATCAATAATTAATAGCCTTTCAAAAAAGAAAGTACCATGCCCAGATGGTTTCAGTGGTAAATTCTAACAAACACTTAGGGATGAAATGATACCAATTCTCTACAATCTCTTCCAAGAAATAGAAGCATAGGGGACACTTTTAACTTGTTATATGAGGTCAGCATTACTCTAATACCAAGACCAGATAAAGACATTACAAGAAAGGAAAACAAAAAACAATTATCTCTCTTGAACACTGATGCATAAATCACCAATAAAATATTAGCAAACTGAATCAAACAATGTATAAAAAGTATACACCACAACCAAATGAGATTTATTCCAGGTATGCAAGGCTGGCTCAACACTGAAAAATCAATTCATATAATCCATCACATCAACAGGCTAAAGAAGAAAAATCACATTATCATATCAATAGATGTGCATCTGACAAGATTGAACACCTGTTCATGATAAAGCTCTCAGAAAACTAGGAATAGAGGAGAACTTCCTCAACTTGATGAAGAATATGTACCAAAAAACCTACAGCTAACATCATACTTAATGGTGAGAAACTAGATGCCTTCCCCCTAAGACTGGGAACAAGGCAAGGATGTCCCCTTCTCCACTCCTATTTAACATCATACTGGAAGTCCTAGCTAATGCAACAAGACAAGAAAAGGAAATTAAAGGTATATAGATTGGGAAGGAAGACATAAAATTGTCTTTATTCACAGATAACATGACTGTTTTGTAGAAAATCCAAAAAAAAACCGTTATTAAAAAAAACTGGAATAAGTAATTATAAAAAGGTTGCAGGATCCCAGGTTAATATTTTAAAAAGTCAACTGCTTTCATATATACAAACAATGTGTAAATGGAATTTGAAATTTAAAAAACAACACCACTTATATTGGCACCAATAAAAGAGAGAATTACTTAGGTATAAATCTAACAAAATATGTAAAGGATATATGAAAACTACAAAACTCTGATGAAAGAAATTAACAAAAATCTAAATAAATGAAGAGATATTCCATATTCATGGAAGGAAAACTCAATATTGTTAAGATATTGATTCTTGCCAACTTGATCTATAGAATCAACACAATCTCAATCAAAATTCCAGAAAGTTATTTTGCGAATATTGACAAACTTATGGTAAAGTATATATGGAAGGACAAAAGACCCAGAGTAGCCAGCACAACACTGAATTAGAACAAAGTCAGAAAACTCACAGTATCTGACTTTGAGACTTACTATAAAACTATGGTAATCAAGTATGTGGTATTGGTGAAAGAGTAGACAAACAGATCAATGGAACAGAACAGAGAGCTCAGAAAAAGACCCACAAATACAGTCAACTAATCTTTGAAAAAGGCAATTCAATGGAGAAAGGATAGTCTTTCAACAAATGGTACTAGAACAACTAGACAGCCATGTGCAAAAAAACAAACAAAAACCATCTCAGTCCTGTCCTTGTTCCCCAGTATACAGACACCAACCACCACCACTTTCTTTGGGCAGTATGTGTCAGCTCTCCTGGCAGATGCCAATTTATCCTCCCTCTCCCCCATCCAGCCCATTTCATGCCCAACCACTCCCGAGTCAGGTCAAAACTCTCAGAACTCATGACAACTTTTACTATCAATGTCAGGTCTTTGCTCAATGTCAGGTCTTTCCACTTCAATTTTTCCCCTTGCTTTTGTCTACATAAATTGCTTCCTGGAGGAACTGTATCTATTTTTTGCCCCCTGGTTTCTCCCCAACACTATGCACAGGGTAGAAGCTAAGTAAATAGCTTACTCACAACTGGGTTGGCCAAAAATGCCTCCGGTTTTTAAGTAAAAATAAAAGACACATTTTTCATTTTCGCCAAGAACTTTATTGAACAACGTTTCACCCTTTTGTCCCAGTACCTTCTGCCATTTTTCAGGCAACTTCATAATTCCACCTTCCCAAAACTCTATCTTTTTTGAGCAAAGAACTGTTCCAGGTGTCTTTTACAGTCTTCCAGGGAATTTAAATTTTTCCGTTAAGAGAATTTTGTAAAGACCAAAATAAATGGAAACCTGAAGGTGCAATGTCTACTGAATACGGCAGATGAATCAGAACTTGCCAGCCAAGCTGTAACAGTTTTTGCCTGGTCATCAAAGAAACCATGCAGTCTTGCATTCTCCTGATGGAAGATTATATGTTTTCTGTTGACTAATTCTGGATACTTTTCGTCAAGTGCTGCTTTCAGTTGGTCTAATTGGGAGCAGTACTTGTTGGAATTAATCGTTTGGTTTTCCGGAAGGAGCTCATAATAGAGGACTCCCCTCCAATCCCACCATATACACAACATCACCTTCTTTGGATGAAGACTGGCCTTTGGTGTGGTTGGTGGTGGTTCAATTCGCTTGCCCCACGATCTCTTCTGTTCCATATTATTGTACAGTATCCACTTTTCATCGCCCGTCACAATATGTTTTAAAAACGGAACGTTTTCATTACGTTTAAGTAGAGAATCTCATACGGAAATATGGTCAAGAAGGTTTTTTTCGCTTAACTTACGTGGAACCCAAACATCAAAGCAATGAACATAACCAAGCTGGTGCAAATGATTTTCAACACTTGATTTGGATATTTTGAGTAGGTCGGCTATCTCCCATGTGGTATAACGTTGATTGTTCTCAGTTAATGTCTCGATTTGATCGCTATCAACTTCAACTGGTCTACGTGACCATGGAGCATCGTCCAGCAAGAAATCTCCAGCATGAAAATTTGCAAACCACTTTGGATACGTTCGATCAGTCACAGCACCTTCTCCATACACTGCACAAATCTCCTTTTGCGTTTTGGTTGCATTTTTACCTTGCTTGAAATAATAAAGCATAATATGCTGAAAATGTTGTTTTTCTTCCGTCTTCAATATTAAAATGGCTACACAAAAATTCACCAAATTTGGGCGATTGGGATTGACATGTATACACTGATGTGTATAAAATTGATGCCTAATAAGAATCTGCAGTATAAAAAAACAAACAAACAAAACAACTAATACTAAACTTTCATTGGGTTATTTGTATGGAAATATGTTAATATAAATGTTTCAGACATTACATGAAATTTCTAAAAATCTTGTATTTGTATTTGTATGGAAATATGTATGGAAATATGTTAATATAAATGTTTCAGACATTACATGAAATTTCTAAAAATCTTATATTTGTATTTGTATGGAAATATGTATGGAAATATATTAATATAAATGTTTCAGAAAAAAAAATTCACCAATTGTGATATCTTTTTTAAAATGCACGCTAATATGACAGCTGTCATACACAATCTAACAAAATTGTTTCGAATGAAGTTAAAGACAACTAAGTGCTACTAGAGCCATCTTACGGAAAAAATCAAACGAATCTTTTGGCCAACCCAATACTTCCTAAGTGGGTGAGCTTTTACGTTCTACACATGTCATATGTCTCTTGATACATCAAAATATCAATACATCAAATATCAACATCCAGAGTGATTATCTCCGGGTTATGGGAAGGTTATAGGCGACTTTGACTTTTTTATTCCTTTTTTGCTCACCTGGACTTCCTAACTGTTCAACAGTGAACATATATTCCTTTGGTTAATTAAAATAATAATAGAAGCAAAAAAAAAAAAAAGCAAGAAAACACAACATAAGAAAGGTCAGGTTTATATAAAGGAAACATCAGGAGTGATGATTCACTTTAGAAGGCACTTTTTGCTTTGTAAAAAACTTTGTCATAAAAATCTTTTATGCAGGGAATAGTCCAAAAAAGGATTTGATTAGCGGGAAACTTTTCAGGATGATGTGAGGTTCAGAAAGTCCTGTTTCCCCTGAGGGGAATGAAGAAGTTGTTCCTTCTTCCTTCCTTCCAGCCATGTGCTGTTTCCTTCTCTTCTCCTCAAAGGAGGTCACGGCACATCCCAATTCATCAGTTCTGAGCTCGGTGACCTCTGACCCCATCAGCCTCTGAGGTTTCTCCTTCAGATGCGGATGTCTTGTGACTCCGGAAAAACAGACTGGATTCTCAGCTGCTATAACCAGGAAGAAACCTTCGACCGACTGGACGGAGACAGAACATCCTCAGCCTGACAGGCAAAAGGCCAGAGCAATTCTCTGGCCTCAGGGCAGAATCTAGGTACATAACACTCACCTACTTTGAGAGATGAGGAAACAGACCAGAAAGGTGAAGTAACTTACCTATAGTCACCCAGCCATTGAGTAGAAGAAACAGGACTCAGGATTCCAACCTCAGTCTGACAGATAAATGAAGCTTTATGTTCAAGGAACTTTTAAGAATGGCAAAAGAACTAAGTGCCTGATCTGTGCTGGGTTCTGAGCCAGGACCACCAACAGGAGAGCCACTGGCCCTGCCCCAGTGGAGTTCGCAGGCAAGCAAGGGAAGCCCATCACACAACTCCTAATAACCACAGAACTGCTCATAACCATACAACTGACTTCCGCCTGTGAAATGGGCTACCCAGGTAGAGCTCATGCCCTCAACCACATGAATGCAAACACAGCTAAGCAAAACTACAACCAGCCACATGGCAAACTGCAGAAACCCACCGCAAAATCCTATTAGTACTACTACAAACTGCCATTGTGGCTCCTCTCACGTGCCAGGCACTGTGCTTAGCACTTCATATCCAGTGCTTCACTTAGTCCTCCCTACCACCCTATGACGTGAGCTCATTTATCCCCATTTTACAGGTAAGTAAATTGAAGCTCTGAAAATAAGTGAGAAATAAAGATCTCCTTCTCTCGTCTTAGAGTACCCTCTCCTAGCACTGCAGAGAACTGCCCCTGGCATGGGATGCACCCTGCAGAATGGCCCCCACCCCTTGCCACACACACACACAAATCACAGCTGAGGGGGTCTCCTAGCCTCCAAGGAGCTCCACACTAACGGCTTCTCTAGAGGCAAAGTTCTCAGAGACCAGGTGACTTCTGCATCACCATGGCAACTGGCTGAGTGAGGCCTGTCAGGAACATGGGGGGGTACAAAGGCCTGAGGGTACCAGAAGGCTCGTTACCCTTGACAGGTGGTCTTCCAACACCTGCTGGGATCTCTCCATGCCCTTGCCCCCAGTAGGCATCATATAAGTGCTTGATAAATACAGATTCGAGGCAAGCTGACACTGCCCTCTCCCTCCCAGGTGACCTGCTCCAAGCAAGTGCAGCTCTTCCACCTGTTCCTCCCCTGTCTCCTTCATCCACATAAACCTTTGCTATGTTACCCCAACCCAGGAGAGCCCCGAGGTGTTGGCAGTTAGTAGTCAGTGTTCAGGTATCCCCTGCAGCTCCACCTGGGTACTGTGACATTTTTTAATTTGTCATGATTTCCAGACCCCTTAGCACTATGGAGAAGCAGGCACTTCCTTTTCCTGGGCCTCAGTTTCTCCATCTGTAAAACTGAGACAACCATCCTCGCCCGGCCTGATTCCCAGAACCACCCTGCAGAATCAGCGAGAACACAGACGCTGAGGTACTCTGCAAACCTGAACTGCTGAGTCAAGGCGGTAGTGGAGAAGGCTACCCCCCCTGTGAAGGGGCCGGCACCATTCTCAGGGGTCACCGGCAACGGCAACTCAGAAGCCAGCCGGGCCTCTCCTGACTCTGAAAAGGCTACCACTTGCCAAGGTTGCTCCCGGCACAGAAGTCTGCCAGAATGGTCTGCAAGAAAGCCTGGCAGCCAGTTTTCCTCCTCAGGGGCGCGTGCACAAACACACACACACAATCCAACTCATAAATAAAAGGCTGATTATCACAAGCTTTTCCAAAGCCAATGTGACTGAGTTTTAATCTTTTATAAAGAAAAACTCATAAAATATTCAAGCGAGGCCTGTGCGCCTCAGGAGACCAGAAGTGGCTCTCGGCAGCCCCCAGCTACAGACGCACCAGTGAGGGTCCCAGGACCTCTGCCGTCAACCGCTGGAGCATCCATCCTGCCCGCCACGGCTGGTGTTCAACCAAGTCATTAGCAGTGAGCGGGTCCGGCTCCGCCAGCCCCAGCTAACTCTCCAGCCAGCCCGCTCCTCTTGGCTGCTTTCCCCGCCTTTGGCTCTTTCTACTCTACAAGATGTTTCTACAAGATCAGGGATGCCCTGGGATCCTTTTCAGCCTGTGCGGCACTGAGAACAGGCTGAAAAGGACAAGACGGGACTGTCAAAGCCCCCAGGGCACACAGGAGAGGAAACAGAAAAGACCCCTCCCTTTCTAAATCATTAATTCAGGCTCACCAGGAGAAGGCTACGAAAAGTATGACTTGTAGCCTCTGGCCTATGGAATCTTTCTTCCCAGGATTCATCTACTCATCCATTCATCCAAAAATTATTTGATGTGACCCTACTATGTGCCAGACGCTGTGAGTACTAGGAATGCAACAAAATGAGGGATACAGACAAAAACCCTTGCCCTCCTTCAGAGTAAGGGTTGTTTCCAGGGCTGGGGCGGGGACAGCACAAGATGAGCCTGGAATACCTTGCAGAGTGTGAGGACATGCTCAGAGAATAATGGACACTTGTCAAAAGGACAGAGGAGCCTGCATGAAGGGGCTGCCACTGGCCGAATCTGAAACAATTTGAGCAACAGAACGAGAGTAACGGATTATAGCCCATAAAACAAACAGCCAGGAGTTAAACTGGTATAAATAGATAAGTGAATAAATGGGGGAGAAAGGAGAGCTCTTTCTACAGCAGAATTCCAATTAACAAAAGCAGAAGGAATGACAGAAATAGGAAATCACTATTTGGCAAACACCACAGTAATAACGGTTGCAGGCAGGAATCACCAAAGGATGCTAAAATTCGCAGGCAAAAAGTATGATGAGAATCAAGATATTTGCATAGGCGCAAAGTACCTCCCATAAGATACTTATTAATACAATAGGTAAGAGAGTAACTTGGGAAACCAGGCAGACACCACCTAACTGGAACCACGTGTTCAAAGTTCACATCCCCAGTGATAAATCATATCAACATCCTGTACCTCCTGCTGTGATGCACTGAGGAGGGGGCACCACTGCTTCTGGGCGTACTACTGCCAGAAACACATAACCTGAATCAGCGATCTAGCAAACATCTGGCAAACCTACGAGGAGCATTCTACAAAATAACTAGTCAGGACTCTTTAAAGGGGTCAAGGGCATAGAATTCAAAGCAAGGCCAACGATCTGTCCCAGACTGGTGAAAACTGAGGAGGCGTGACAACTAAATGCAACGGGGGATCCTGGATTGGATCCTGGACCATTAGTGGGACCACTGGTGAAATCTGAATAAGGTCTGTGGGTTTGTTCATAGGATTGGATTACTATTACTTTCCTGTGCTAATATGAATTTCATAATATAATTGGAGCATTATATGGTTATATAAGGTGCTAACATTTGAGGAAGCTGGCTAAAGGACACATGGAAACTCTCTGCATTACTTTTGCACAATTTTATGTCTAAAATGTTTTCAAAATGAAAAGTTTAAAGAAGCGTTTTTTAAGCCCTGCCCTCATAAAGTTTACATTCTTGGGAAAACGAAGGAGGGAGACAGGAAGTATGACTTCTTTCTAAAGGTAAAATATATACTGTTAGATGGTAATAATATCAATACTATGGAGAAAAATGGAGCATAAAAGGAGGATGGATGGCAGGAGGGTATAACTTTAAATATCACGGTCAGAGAAGGCTTGCTGAGAAGAATTGTATCAAAATGAGAGAATGAGCCAAGAAAGTAACTGGAGAATGCATTCTGGGCAGAGGAACAGCAAGTGCAAAGGCCCCGTGGTTGCAGTGCCTAGTGTGAGAGGAAAAACACAGCCCAAGTGAGCCAGGGCAATCTCTCAGCTCCATCCCTGCTTCCAGGGGAATTGGCCACTCCATTCCACCCTCTCCACACGTCCCAGTCCCTCCTGAACAAGCTGCCAGATCAGCCACTTACAGGCAAGGCAAGGTTAAGTCTTAAAGCCAGTACATAAACCTGAAATCTTACAGTTTAAACTTCCAATCAACTACTCCTCAGGAAGGCATCACACTGAAGACTGTTTTCCCATTTTTCCAGAAATCCAATGGCCAGTTTGCCCTCCAGAGTTGGAAAAGAGCAATGCTTTTCTGGTTGAGCACCAGATGAAGATGCTGGCTTGCATTAAAGGACCGTGCTGTATGAAAGACACACATCTTGCAACACAACAATCACAGTCAGCGGGGCAAGATACTCTCATTCTGAGAGGGACTAAGAGAACAGCAGTTCTCAACACCTAGTCATCTGACCCTGGGACACCAGCCACCTGCACAACTCGTATTCTCAAGTTAAGTGCATTTCTGCTGAGATGTCATGATACCTGCTCATCAAATACATGTCCCTGCATCAAAACCTTCCCACGGGACAGTTTTCAGGCTAGACTGGTACCCTTTACATCTACAACTAAACAACACTGGGCATTTCTTAATTGCAGGAGAACTGCAAACTGAATTCGGTGTTAATTTTTTCTTCTATAAATTTCCTACTGGGACCTGTTACCTCCTATCTGCAACGGAGCTCATCACCGGCACCATGAAGGAACAAACAGCAAACTAACGCTGGCAGAAAGACATGGAGTCAACGAGTCCTGCCTACACTGTCAGCTTGCTTCGTTTTCTGGGCCTGTGCTCATGGCTGTGATTTTTTTATTGCAGCCATATAACACGGTCATGTTTTCTGCTAGTAAAACTGTCCTTTGGTCATACAATGGAATCAAATTGATCAATATTTCACGGTGCTGCAACAACAAAAAAATCTTTCTGGTGTCCTGGTGCTTCCCCCCAACACCATAATACACACACACACACACACGTGCACACACACACACACACACACACACACCCCGAGAATGGTCCATCTTCATTGGTTCAAGGGGATAATAATATCTTTTCATAGGGTTGCCGTAAAGATAAATGTGATAAATACCAACCAGGTACCTTCATTTACTCACTCAACTAACATTTAGTAAGCATTTACTATGCCAGGCCCTTGCTGGGAACTGAGAACAGAGAGATGAATAAGGCAGACATAAGACTGTGCCCTCATGGGCCTTAAGGCTGGTTATGTATATTTCCTTAGTTAGCAAAATTCTTCACCTGGTTTTCAGGGTCCTCCAGCAGGATAGCTGGTATCTATCTGTCCATCTACCTCTGTCTTTCTCTTCCTCCCCCTCCAGCCCCACACCCCTTATCACTCCCCAAATACTCTCTGTTCAAGTAGACCACCTGCTATTTCCAGCCTCCCTCAAAAGATATTTTTAAGCATTTTCAAATAACATTTGCATATAAAGTCTCTGCTAATTATCGTCTTTCTACCTCTTCATTAGAGCCTGGGATGGTCTCTCCTTTCCCCTCTGCCTATCTCAATGTTAACCACACCACAAGGTCACACACCTCCTCCGGTAGGTGTCCATGACCCCCCACCAACCAGCCCCCTTCCCCTCCCCCCAACACACCTCACATCCCCGAAGCTCAAAGGGAGCCCACAGCCTAACTTCTCAGGAGTTCACATCACCCTTCATCTCATCTCTCTACAAAGGCAGGTCAAGGTCAAGGACCTTTTCCGTTTGAGAATCCTCTGCCCCAATTCAGGGCACACAGGACACAAGCTCTGGGTGACACCTGGCTGGCAGCTGCACAGCAGCTCCAGTGAACTCTGCCACAGCCAGCAGGCTCTGGAGAGGCAGGGAGATTTTTCTCAACCCCAAATTCCAGCACCCTGCACAGAGCCTGATGCCTAGTAGATGCTCAATAAGAAATGCTTGGTTGTTCTTGACACTGTTTATCTTTGAAAGTTTTGCTGAACAAGGCAGAGGACTTCCTCTACCGTTAGTGGAGAGGAAATCAGCAATTATATGCTAATTATGCTCTTAAAATACTGGAGAGAATTGTTAGAAAGGCAGGGGTGTAAATTTCAAGGGGTCAGGGCAGTGCAGGTCATTCCCACAAGTAAGCCAGGCTGGGGTCCAGAGCTGGGAAGGTAAGGAAGCCACTCCCATCTGTCCCTGTTGACCGCTGGCCAGCGGGAGCTCGTGTGCACCGCTGCCTGGGCATCCAGGGTGTCAAAACAAGTGGAAAACCTGCATTTTTAAAGATGAGCAACTAAATCAACTAGTATGGGCGGACAGTGTTTAATCTCTGGTTTAACCTCTGTTCAAACACTCCTTCCCTCCTCCACCCACCTCCCATCTTGTTTACCGCAGTTTTGAACAGAAAAGGTGTTTTTATAATTAGCATAGTGTTTATGTTCCAAGGGGAACTTTCAAAAGGCTTAAAAATAGGCTGATTCCTTACACACTTTACAGCTCTTCCCCTGAAGATCTTGTTTACACTAGCATTTTCCTTAGCAAACCTTCTTTTGGAAAGGTCAGCTGCAGTTCACAAATTCTTAAACAGGCAGCTCTGGATTACTGGGACTTCGTGGTACACGTTTAGGCAACTTCCAAGCCCCACCAATGGGTTCCTCTGCCTTGTGGTGTGAAGTGGGAAGGAGGATTTCCCCGAAATACCAAATTCTATAGCTAATGCTCACAAAGGGAACCCTGAATAGAGTATATTCCAGATCTTGAGGGCCTGGCTACTCGAGGGCTCTAGGAAAGAAGAGAAGCTCCTGGAACTTGGCAGGACTCTGGGATCCTAGAATAAACGTGGACTGCAGTTTAAGAAAACCCAACTTAAGGGAGTTAGTCACCACCTTGCTAAAGGCTGGTTTATCCAATTTTCAGAAAGGATATTCTCATGACAAAAAGAACCACCTCAAAAAGCCACTCTCTCTAGGGTAATATGTAAGTCTTTATGTCTATTCAGGTCATTAAACAAAAGGTGTGCTTGGAGAGGGAAAGAGTGGCCTGGTTGAGGGAGGCTGGGTAAACAAAATTAATCTCCTTTCTTTACTGCAGGACTTTACAGAGACTTCAAAGGTCCAATGGCGGCTATGTATCTCTAAGATTGCATATGCTCCATTCCCAAGTGTATCTGGCCCTGAACTCATCCTCTTGCTTATTCCTCCTCTCCCTATGGACCACCCATGCAGCATACTGCCTGAGCCGCCTTTCAGAGATGAGGGGAACAAACCTAAACTTCTAGGATTAGGAGAGGAAGGGACTTGCCAAAGATCCACAAGGTTAATTTAAGACAGAGGCTTCCCTCGAACCCAGGACCACAGTCACCCTCAAGACCAGCACTGCCTAGCCTACTGGTTTGGCTGAGCAAGATCTGATCTGACAGAAGACAAGACGGTAACCCCAAAGCCCATGCACCAGGGAGCAATTCTTGCTGAATTCCCAGCCTGCTCGTAGCACAAACTGCTGAAAAAGTATAAACCAACAGCTGGGACCAGAGCTGCAGGATCTTGGTTCTAAGAGGCCTATCTGAGCCGTCAGCCAACCACGACTTACATACCTCTAGGGACGGGGATGTCACTCCCTCTCCTCGGTTCCTCACGTCTGGATACTAACTAGAGAAAAAGAACATTTCGGTGTTTTCTTCCCCGTGACTGCAGTGTTGCACGTTGTAGGGTTTGGCCAGGGGATGCAGCTGTATTTTAAATTCGTCTGCAGAGGAAAGTAGTCAGCCACGGGGACTTTGAGGCACGGCAGCCCTGAATTCAAATCTCAACTCCACCAGGTACTCGCGGGTAGGTCGCTTGGAGTCCTGTGAGCCTCCATGTCCTCACGTATAAGAGCCGGGGTACCAGTCCCAGCCTGCGGAGGGGGTGCTGAATGAGAACTCGCGAGCAGCCCCTGACCGGCACAAGGGTTAGGAGTTAGGTGAAGTCCACTCTCTCACTCTCTCTCCAGAGCTTGAACCTCCCCTTTGGGTCACCTGTCCCCACAGCCTCCCCTAGAAACTGCCCAGATGAACTTGATGAGAAGGAAGGGCAGAGACGGGGCAGCGCATCTGTAGCAACAGCTGCCTCTGACCAAAGGGACTGGAAAATCCTAATAACTCTGGTGCCGACAGGGTGTTCAAGAGCCAGTCCATCACTCAACTGTGCAGATACGGAAACCAAGGCCCAGGGCGGGTGGGACCGGCCTCAGCACACACAGTAGGTTGGCGGGGGTACCAGACAGGGCGTCCGCACCCACAGCAGGGAAGGAAGCTGCAGCATCCCCAAACCCTCATCACGTTCCACTGATTTTTTAATAGACTTTAATAATTTACTGACACCAGTGGAGCTTATGAAGTAGTTTAATTGAATTAATTAGGCAGTCATGACTTACTCCTGAGTTCCCCCTTTGGCTCCGGGGAGGCTGTACCAGCCGCCTGTTTAACCCCTCGCATCCTAGAGGAGCTGTCACTCACTCTCGTTTAAAATGATTCACCATAGTCTCCGCCGCTTTCTTTCCTAAACTAGTTCTTACCCTGGTCCCACCTGTATCCCAACACTAAGCTCACATCTGCACCCGGCATCTGCCTGCCCTGAGTGGCTGAAACACTTCGATGGAGGAGATCCCCTCATGTGGATGAATGCTGCCTTCTCCTGCAGGTTCCCCAGGCAGCAGGGGCAGCAAAGCGTGGGGATCCGTGACCCAGCGTGGGAACCACCAACTGGCCGGGCCCAGGCAATGGTCACCCATCTCCCGCTCTCCCAACTCGTAGGCCTCAACTTCCCTCACCACCCAGGGGAGGCTGGTTAATGCTACTTGGAGTGTGGTCCACACACGAGCACCATCGGCACCACCTGGAAGCCTGTTAGAACGCAGACTCTCGGGCACCACCCTCACCCACTGAATCAGAATCTCCGGGGGTGAGGCCCAGAGAGCTGTGTTTGAACAAGCCCTCCAGGTGATGCGAACACACACTAAAGATGGAGAAGTGGTCTGGGCAATCACTAAGATTCCTTCTAGATGACAAAGTCTGGGAAACAGTCCAAAACATGAAAACCAATTCACTTATAAGATATTCTTCACAGCATTATTTACAATAGGGGAAGACCGGAAATAGCAAAATATCCCCCGAACGGGGCACTGTTGGGTAAACTAGGATACGGCCACTTCATGGAACACCCTACAGCCAAAACCGCAGGGTTTACAATAAAGTTGGGAAATGCTAATCTTATAAGCTGAGCTTTTTCCTTCTAAGCAGGAGAGAAATTGTATCTATTGCACCCATTGGTTAAAAAAGAAAACAGAAAACAGAAGGTCAAAACGTCAGAGGTGTAAGCATCCGGTAGGGACCTATAGGTGATTTTCTTTCTTCCTCAGACTTTTCTGTGTTTTCCAATTTTTTCAACTAAGAACATTTGCTACTTTCTATAATGAAGTAAAACAAATTTTGTTTTAAACAAAACAGAAAGATTCTGGGAGAAGATGCTGCTTAGAAAGCAAGAAGTTCTGCACTAACTTGGAACTCACTCAGCATCGGGCTTCCTATCTCTCCCACTGGACCGTGAGCTCCCTGGTGGCTGGGATAGGAGAGAGGGAGTGAGGGAGGGACGGACGGACGGATGGAGAAAAGTGATTTCAGATGAACAGCTCTATGAAACTGACTTCTCCCTTGGCGTATAATCGGATGAGTTATTTAAGTAAAAATGTAATGGCGAGAGAGAAAACAGCCCTGAAGAGCCAGACTCAAGAGAAAGGAAAATTCACCCAGTGTCCACGAGGATGTCCCGTCCAGCACCTCACACACTCATGCTTTCTCCTGGACACACCTGGCTGGCAGAGACACGCTCATTAGGCGAGTAATAAGTCACTGTTTCCAGGAACTTCCAAGCTCGACGGCAAGTCCTCCCCAGCTGGTTCACGGTTAAGTGGACGCGGCAGGAATCAATAATTACAAAGTGCAGAGCTGGAGCCAGGTGAGCAAACACCAGGCGTGGATTAGAAGCTGGCCGGGCCGCATGCTCCCCCACTTAGAGGCCAGGACGGGAACTCACCTCGCACCAACTCTCTCTCTGTGGTCTGGGAAGCCATCGCACCAACTGCCCTGGCAGGAGCGACAGTGTGCACCTAGCGCGGAGGTGAGAAACTGTGGGTGTGTCCAGGAGAGCCGACTAATGTGGCAGGGACGAGGGGCAGCATGGAGGGTCATAAGGATAGGCTGGGCCAGGAGTACCGGGGGTGGGGGAAGGGGTGCATCCCTCTTCCAAGCACCAAGAACTAGGAGGGGCTGGACGAGGAGGGGCAGAAAAGGAACATTCCCACTGTGCTGAACTGCTGCTCATTTCTAAGCAAGCCCAGGCTTTGGGGCCAGCAAGCCCCAGGGAGGAAAGCACGTCACCGTCCTCATTCTCCTCTCCCCCAACCAGAGCGGGCAAGCACACAGCACCATGAGGCACTGTGGGGTGGCCAAATGTTCTGAAACCTCAGGAAAAAAACCTCAATCAGCAGCCGACTAGGGGACCAGGAGTAGAGTGGTCATCCTGAACCACCCGACCCTTCCCTTCCTCCCCAGATTTTCTCCTGTGGCATAACAGTGCCCCTCCCGGAACCAGGGGGACAGGGACATACAGAGTCTCTGGCCTTTGACCTCCAAGCAAGAGCCAACAAGCTCTCTACATCCCAGAAGAACCTGGGCTGCAAGCAATCCCTGCCCAGGATGAGCCTTGGTCTCCCTCTAGCATCACACAACAGCGATACGTGCAACGACCACCACGTCCAAATGAGGCATCTCAGGCTCAAAGAGGGAGAGTGTCCTTGCTCGGCTCACACAGCAGTGGAGGGGCAAAAGCTGCGCCTCAAACCCCAGACTCCTACCCCACCTCAGCAATGGCGTGGGCACTACAGGATTCACTGGCTTAGGGGATAAATGGTGATCGACCCAGGGGCTTGCTGGGTACCATGAAGTCTTACAGAACTGGACCAGAAAGAACCCAAACACAGTAATGAGCTCCCTGTCCCTACAGGGGTTCAAGCAGAGGCTGGGGAGATGATCTCTTGGTAGGAATGATGCTTTAGAGACTGAAGGATAAGACCTGGGTTTTTTGGGGGGAAGGAGGAGAATGACTTTGACATTCCATCCTTATTGTGATATCTTATGGTTCTTCCACAGTGAGGTAGACCGGTGTCTGATAAGGTACAAGTGATGAGTCTCTGCCGTGGTCTTCCAACTGGGTTCCTCTCCTCCAGCCTGCTTCAGGGGCCAACCAGGAGGTGGTCAGGCCAGGACCTGTCTCCTCAGGGCCGACTTCCCCGCCAGGCAAAGGAGTCACAGTGCTAAGGCCCACAAAAGTGCTTTAATTTCTTTAAAATCAAAATAAAGAAACTGAACTTTTAGGTCAGAGAAACTATTTACCATATAATATTAATACACTCATCTTTATAGCAATGCAGTCATAAAATATAATTTTTTAATATTTTTATGAAGGAAGGAGCCCATAAAGGCAAAAGTATCTGGGGCCCACGAAAGTCATAACATGGCCCGCCCTCCCCAATTAAAAAAAATTGCTTTTATCTATTTAATATATTGAGCTCCTCTGTAAGACTTCCTTTGTGAAAGGGTTCTTTTGGCTAAAAAGATTTTTGAAATCTTCAAGTAAGTAAATGTAATATTTTACTCAACCAAGTGTTAGGGTCTTAACTTATGAGCCAATGAAATGCAGTGTCATATTAATCACTGAGCTTTCCCAAGCCAAAGGCTCCAACACGCCTGTGCCTCCCAGTTCTCATGACCAATCCTGACTGATGTGTCACTGGCTTTAGGCGTCAGCGTTTCTTACTAAGAATGTAGACTCACTGTGCGTTATCCTCTCTTTTCATGTTATTTCCAATGTATGTCTTGAGACTTAGAAAGTACTAGATGGAAAATAATAATGCTGATCTCTTCTAAAATGGATTCCTCACTTCAGACTCACTCTCAAGCCCCAACAGTGACGCCTCCTTACTCGGAAAGGAGCAGTTCAGATCTGAACAAGGGAAATCCCCCAAACTGGATAAACTAGGTGAATAGTCCCATCAGGAGAAAGGACAATCCAAGAAAAACCTAAGACAGGGGAAACTCAGCCAATTCAAGGACAGTCATCTACCTGAGGACCTCAACCCGCAGTGTGTGACGGCACTGCCTGGGGAGTTTGTTAAAATCTCCAGATTCTCCACTTCCCCTGCCCCCCGAGATTCAGAAACAGCAGGGGGACACTGAATTCACCAGCTGCTTTAGCCCAGGAGGTCTCAGACCATCCTTGGAAAAGTGCTCATTTACTAATGATGAAAGAGAGAGTTTGGGGGAGTCCCCAGCCTGTTGGGCCCTTGTTTCCTGGTGCCAGTTAGGGGGTAAGGCTCTGTCGACATGCAACCCACCCCCCCCTACACACACACACAATTCCTCTGCTCTCCCAGCTTTACCTTCCCCAGGAGCACCTCACCCCCACTGTGGGGCTGAAGAACAGGGGCTCCAGCACTGAAAAGTCGAGACCTGACATCTCCCCCCAACCTGTTCAATGCCTGGGCAAGAGCTGACTCCGCCAAGAGGGAGTGATAGCCAGGAAGCCTCATTTGCCCCAGGTGGTGAGAGAGAACAACTGATGGTTAGAACCTGGGAGGGGGGAATGCCATTGTCAAACCAAGGCCAGACAAGAGATGGCGCTCAGCAGGTGCCAAGTAGACCAGGGAGCACCATGGATGATGGAGCTTCAAGGGCCAGAGGGATGCAGTTCACACTTTTGTTTCTGCCTATTTGGCATTCTTTCTTCCAATAAAGAACCATCTTGTCCTTTCAGGAACCCACAATCCCAGTCCCCAACTCCAAGAGGACCAAATGACCCACGTCCATCCAATCAGAACAACACACCCTCCTGCACTGTGATTGGCTCACGGATAAGCCTGTGACCCAAGCTGGGCCAATAGGAGCCTTCCTTGGGACTTTGGTTGAAACCCTTGGGAAACAGGTTCTCTCTTTCCACTGGGACTACTCCACTGGCATGAGAAATAAGCCTGGAGACACTACAGCCATTTCCGCCACCACTTGGGGAAGGCTTGCATGAAGAATAAGTCAACACAAGGAAACAAGAGCTGAGAAATGAAGAGCAACACATTTCTGATAACCCCACCTAAGTTACCTGAGTCCAGCCCTGGACTTTTCAGTAGGTACGTCAACAAATGTCGCTTTTCGCATAAGCAAGTTTTAGATGAATTTCTATCACTTGCAGCCTAAAGGGTCTTGACTAAAATGGATAGTCTGTTGTATGAGCCAGCAGATTTGGTTTAAAGGCAGAAAGAATCCTCACTTTCCTGGAAATTAGCTGTGTGACCTTGGACAAGCCATGCCACCTCTCTCAGTTTCCATTTCATCCCAAGCTCCCAAGGTTGTGGTGGAGATTTAAATTATATCACAATGACTACATGAAGCACTTGGGACATTATTTAGCATTGGTAGGTGCTCAACAGATGTCAGGAAAGAAAGTAGCAGCCTAAAAGAAGATCCCCCAAGGCATCCCCATTTGTTAAGGAAATAATATTAGTCCTACAATGCCCAGGGGAAGGATAGCATGGCAGAGCAAAATGGCCACCAGGGACTCAAGTCAAAAGAGAAACAGCTAAGAGAAGCCCTTTATTTATTTTATTTATTTATTTATTTATTTTCTTGAGATGAAAAACAAGTTGTTTGAATGTTTTGGGGGCTCTCAATATCAACGGTCCTGATATAATTATGAGGTCATTGCAAAGTTCAAATGAGTTAATACACACAAAGCACATACAATATAGTATGTGACATATAATAAATGCTCAATAAATTTTGGTTATGACTATCACCATTAGTTCCAGATAGAAGTAGTGCTTATTACATGCAAAAGAGAGGCAGAAAAAAATCCACTGAGATATGGAACTACATATTCTTTCTTTCATTTTTCTATCCTTTCTACATTTATATACTCCTTGGACACCACTTTAATTATTGCAGTGAAAGTATTATTTTATTTATTTATTTATTTATTAAAACATCTTTACTGGAGTACAATTGCTTTACAATGGTGTGTTAGTTTCTGCTGTATAACAAAGTGAATCAGCTATATGTATACACATATCCCCATATCCCCTCCCTCTTACATCTCCCTCCCACCCTCCGTATCCCATCCCTCTAGGTGGTCACAAAGCACCAAGCTGATCTCCCTGTGTGATGCAGCTGCTTCCCACTGGCTATCTATTTTACATTTGGTAGTGTATGTATGTCAATGCTACTCTCTCACTTCGTCCCAGCTTACCCTTCCCCCTCCCCGTGTCCTCAAGTCCATTCTCTACGTCTGCGTCTTTATTCCTGTCCTGCCCCTAGGTTCATCAGAACCTTTTGGTTTTTTTTTTAGATTCCACATATATGTGTTATCATATGGTATTTGTTTTTCTCTTTCTGACTTACTTCACTCTGTATGACAAACTCTAGGTCCATCTACCTTACTACAAATAACTCAGTTTTGTTTCTTTTTATGGCTGAGTAATATTCCATTGTATATATGTGCCACATCGAGAAGCCCTTTCTTAAGAACCGTAAACCCTGGCATGTTCCCAGCACTTTACAGAGCTCAAAGCAGTTTCATATCATCATCTGTCCCCACAACCTCTGTTATTAGAATGAGACTCTCAAAGTATAAAGTGGCACAGCCTTTACAAGGGCTAATTTGGTAATATTGTTAAAATGCACAGTCTCTGACCCCCAGATGCCTCTTCCAGTACGCTACCTTCTCAAAGTACCCTCATAAATATAAAATAATATTGATATGAGAAGCGCTGGTGGCTTCTAGTCATGAGGAGTAAGAGGGACCAGATTTACCACCCACCTTAAACAACTAAGAAATCGGACAAAACATTTGAAACAATTATTTCTAGACACTGGGCAACAGGCTTACAGGGCAGCAACCCGTAAGAGAGGAAAAGCAAACATGCTGGTCCTACAACTGTCCCAGCTAACTGCTTGGAGAATTTCTAAGCTGCAGTGCAGGGAGGAAGAGCCCAAGCAGAGTTCAAGAGTCCCCCCACCGAGTTGAGCAGACAGTTTAAAATGGGGGAGGGCCAAGGAAGCTAGAGAGGGTAGAGAGTCAGAGCAGATAGAGGTGCCCAGACAATGAGCTCCAATTCTCCAGCTGTTTTAGTGCTGATCAGCACATGCATATAAGGAAACTGCCTAAGCCTGGAACAAGAACCAGAGAGAACCTAGCAGAACAATCCTCAGAGCTCACACAGGGCTAAGAATAGTTCATATTCCCACCAGCCAAAGTGGGCAAATCTCCTAATACACGAAGGCATCAGGGAGGGTACTCAGAAAGGTATGGCCTCAATAGTGGGGAAAAATTAGCACTAGACCAGGAATCAGAACACCTTTTTTATAAAGGTCCAGAAAGTCAATATTTCAGGCTTTGTGGGTCATTGCAGAATGAAAGCAACCACAGACAATACATAAACCAATGAGCACAGCTGTGTTCCAATGAAATTTTATTTACAAAAACAGGCCAGATTTGCCCCATGGACTATAGTCTGCCAAACTCTGCTCTAAAGACAGCTCTGGTCCTACACAACAATTTAACTGCTGTGGTAGGCAGAATAGTGGCCTCCCAAAGATGTCCACATCCTAACCCCCAGAACCTGTGAATTTGTGAGGATACATGCAAAGGAAATTAAGCTTGCTAATCAGATGAACTTGAGATGGAGAGATTATCCTGGATTATCTGGGTGGGCCCAATGAAGAGTCCTTCTAAATAGAAAAGGGAAGCAGAAGAGATGGCAGCATAAGAAGGACTCTGTCCAACATTTCCGGCTTTGAAGATGAAGAAATGGAGCCACAGGCCAAGAAATGCAGGTAGCCTCTCGAAGATGGAAAAAGAAACAGATTCACTCTTAGAGCTTCCAGAAGGAACACAGCACTGCCAACACCTTGATTTTAGCCCAGTGAAACCCATCTTGGACTTCTGATCCCTAGAACTATAAGACAATAAATCTCTGTGGCTTTCAGCCACTAAAATTGTGATAATTTGTTACAGCAGCAATAGTAAACTAATACAAAAACAGTAACAGAATAAAGTACAAAATATTTAAAGGAATGCTAACACATCCAGCACTTAACAATGTAAAAGTCACAATATCTGTCAATCAAAAATTACTAGGCATGAAAGAAGCAGAAAAATCAATTAATAGGAAGAGACCCAGAAATAACATAGATACAGACTTTAAGGACATTAAGACAGCTATCATAAACATACTCCATAAATTCAAGAAGGTAGGGGAAAACATGAGCATGTTAGAGAGACAAGGGCAATATTTTAAAAGAAGCAAATCAAACTTCTAGAGACGAAGAATACAACACCTGGCAAGAAGAACAGATTAGATACTAAAGAAGAAAAAGCCTGACAAACTTGAAGACACAACCATAGAAACTAATAATAATAAAACACAGAGAGAAAAAAGATAGACAGAAATAAACGGGGCATCCACATGCTGTGGGACTTCAAAAGGTCTAATATATATGCAATTGAAGTCCCTAAAAAAGTGAGGGGCAGGAGTGAGGAGAGAAAAAAATATCTGAAGAAATAATGGCCAAAAGTTTCCAATTTGATACAGACTATTATAAACCTATAGAACTCAGAAATTCAGAAGAAGAAACACATAGGAAACTACTCTCAGGTATATCACAATCAAATTGCCTAAAACCAAAGATAAAGAGAACTTCTAAAAAGTAGTCAGAAATTTTAAAAGATATAACATACAGAGGAATGAAGATAAGAATTACAGTCAACTTCTCATCAGAAACAATTAAAACAGAAGGCAGTAGAACAACATCTTTAAGGTACTGAAAAAAGAAAAAAAAAAAAAAGTCTGTCAACTGGAATTCAATACCTAGCAAAAGTAGCTTTCAAAAATAAAGATGTACAAAAGCTAAAGGAATTCATCACCAGCAGACTAACGCCAAAAGAAGCGCTGGTTCTCTCATTATATAGCCAGAAAACTGGCTACACCCAAAATGCCCATCAGAAGGGGACTAGTTACATAAAGCATGGTAGAACCTTAAAATGAAATACGGAGCACTGATAAAAACTGAAGCAGATCTGTTGGGGCCACCATGGAATGGCCTTACGACATCCTATTAAGTGAGAAAAGCTAAACTGTAAAACAATATGTAAGGTTCACATTTGTGCCTGTAAATATGGAAGACCTAGCATAAGCTATTCCACTGTCACCCATGCTTAACTCCTAGAAATGGGGCTTAGGAGGATAGGGAGCAATGTGAAGGGGCCCTTTCCACTTTTAGTCTTTCTTCTACTTATTTCTGTGTCATCTAAATTGTTTTCAAATAACACGTATTCATATGATTTCCGTTAAAAATTTTAAAAACAAAAGTCCTTAGCTGGGATATAGAGCAAGCCCAATAGACAGTCAACTTCTTAACTGGCCAACTGCTGATTTAACTGGTCAACTGGCCAACTGGCCAACTTATGATTTAACTGGCCAACTGGCTGACTTATGATTTCCTCAATTCAGGGCATGAAAACATCCACTCCTTTTGCTTCCTTCAAATACTCTCCATTTCATTCTATACTAAATTCCACCCCTGGGTACACATCATAACAAAGGTCTTACGGAGATCCACATGGGAGCATGCACAAGGAGGCTCGCTGCAGCTTTATCTGGGGTCGGGGGAGTTAAGGCAACCTGGTTGTCCATCAGTGAGAGGTGGATGGGTAAAATGTGGCAGCTGCACCCACTGGCTAGAAGTAATGTGATTGATTTCAAACACTCAGAGCTGAGGGACAAAAGTGAGAAACAGAATGAGATCCAGATACTAAGGCATTGATGTCAATTTTTGAAACATGAGCACGAAACAACAGCACACATTTTGTAAGAATACATATAAACCCAAAAAAAAGCATGTTAAATACACAAAATGAATGGCTTAGAGATAGGGGAGAAGCAGAAGGGGGAAATAAGGATAAAAAGAAATAACAAATAAAGCAAGAAAGGGCTGTAATGAGCCGAAAATGATCATGCACCCTAAACTGAGTATATAATTAACTTCACCTGCTGCTCATGAGCTTAAAAAGGAAGGCATAAAAACAGGTAACAGGGCTTCCCTGGTGGCGCAGTGGTTGAGAGTCTGCCTGCCAATGCAGGGGACACGGGTTCGAGCCCTGGTCTGGGAAGATCCCACGTGCCGCGGAGCAACTGGGCCCGTGAGCCACAACTACTGAGCCTGCGCGTCGGGAACCTGTGCTCTGCAACAAGAGAGGCCACGATAGTGAGAGGCCCGCGCACTGCGATGAAGAGTGGCCCCCGCTTGCCGCAACTAGAGAAAGCCCTCGCACAGAAACGAAGACCCAACACAGCCAAAAATAAATAAATTAATTAATTTAAAAAAAAAAAAAAACAGGTAACATTTGAGTGCTCATTATGTGCCTGTGCTTTATGTGTATTAACTCATTTAATTTTCACAATTAACTTTCATGGGGTTTTCTGATCTCCAGTTTATAAAGAGGAAACTGAGACCCAGAGAGGTTCGGCAACTTGCCCAAGGTCACACAGGGAGGAAGTAATTGGCAAGTCTTGAATCCAGGCTGGCTGGCCGGCCCTGGAATCTGTGCTCTTCACCCCCACCTAGGCAGCTGACTCCACCTACCCTGCTTACAATGAGAAAATGGAAGCTCTGCCTTTCCTTCTCAGTACCACAGGAAGTTAGAATCAGAGCCTATATTACACCTCATCAGACCTCTTATCCGAATGCAAAAAACAGACCCAAAAAGGCATGCTAGGAGGCACCTGGAGGCCAAGAAAACCCAAGCCAATGTCCCTTCCTCTGTGGCACACTGAGTCCCGCTGCTTCTAGACTAGTTAGAAACAAAACAAAAATGGTTGGAAAAACAGCAACTTGGAACAAAAGACATGAAGGGTTAGGCACCAAGGGAGCAACGAGAGAGAGGACAAAACCTGCTTCCAGGCTTGTGACCCAGCCCCAAAGACAACAAGAAAGCCTGGGGTTCAGCCACTACAAGGCGGCGTTCATGAGCGACAAGACCCTGTGAGGACCCTGTACCTTGGCTGGGCCTGCCTCTCAGCTGGGATGGGGACTCCGGCCAGGGAACAAGGGGCTTTACTGGGCCTGGTTTCCTCACGTCCCGGAAAAGCCCATGAGGCCCTGGCACGGGTGCTGATGTATCAGCTAATATCTCATTCAAGTTGTCAGCGTTCTGTTACAGCCAATTCAGTGGGTAATTAAGGAAAAAGTTGGGACCAGATGGGAAAGCAGATGCTAGCTCAGCCGCAAGTACAGTTCCCTGCAACTGTCTGGAAAAGCCCTGGGCTAGCCAAGCCCAGGAGAGTAGGGCTGAAGCGACAGCAGCCCAGAGGGGAGTGGGAGAAAGGAGGTGCCCATTTTAAAGATAAAGAAACTGAGGTCCAGAGAGGCAAGAAGACTTGGGGGCTGCTGGAAGGATGACAGAGAATGAGAATAAAAGGAAAACCAGAAGCTTGGAATAAAGGGGGTGATCTACCCTGTGGCAGAACTGGACACAAGGCAGAACCCCCCAAAGCAGAACAAAGGACCTCTAGAAACAGCGAGAAAGGATGGTGCTGTTCCAGCCTCAGCTCTGTCACTTCCTTGCTGCCTCACCTCAGGTAAGTCACTTTTCCCTTCTGTGCCTCAGTTTACTCATCTGTAAGATGGAGGAAAGGACCCCTGTGCAGCCCACTCAAAGGAAAGATGAAGTTAATTACAGTGCCTAAGTGTTGGGGATAGGAGCCAGAATGCCTGGGTTTGGCTCCTGGCTTCCCTGCTCACCAAATGTGTGACTAATTTCACTTGGCCTCAATTTCTCCACCTGTAAAATGGGAGGAACAGTACATACCTCACAGGTATGTTGTGAGGATCCAATGAGTTAATAAGACTTAGTACAGTGCAAGACACAGTGTAAGTGATCAAATGACAGCCCCTACTACAGCAACTATGGAGCCAATAAAAAAGGACCACTGTTATGTTCATGGAGCTAGCTAGGAAAACACTGACGTTTCAGTGTTAAGTGAAAAAAGCAGGATATAAAATTGTATGCACTATGATGATAGTTACATTACACAACAGAAAAAAAGTACATCTAGAAAAAAGACAAACTTAATGAAGAGAACCACTAATCATGATTACAAAGTGATATAACAATGATGGCTTTATTTTCCTTTAATTCTCTATATTTCAAGTTTTTAATATATGAATAACTGCTTTTATAACAAAAAGGGGAGTTAAATACAATGAGTTTTAAATGTTGGGGAAATGTTGGGGTTTTTTCATTGGGTTCCTAAGTTGTAACACTAGCAGGACAGAATAAAAACAAAAACCAAAGGCAGTGGTTACCTAACCTGACACTGAACCCCAAACCTGCAAAAAGATGAAAGAGCAGAGTCCTGTAAGGCAGGTGACACAGGGACCACCAACACCCCCCAGACTGACCACAGGAATATAAAAACAGGAGGTGCTATTTATATAAATCTTACATCTAGACTAGGTGAACTAGTCTAACATGAAGACAATCAGAACAGCGGTTGCCTCTGGGAGAGGAGGTGGCAACTGACAAAGGACACAAGGAGAGCTTCCAAGAGGCAGAAAGGTTCCATACTGCAGTAGGGATATGAGTTACACACGTATATCCATTTATCAAAACCTTCAGCTACAACTGTCCATTTTACTTATGCAAGTTCTTCTGGAAACAGCTGTAATAATTTAATAACCACCACCATCATCGACTGGGGAGAGCAGGTGGAGGTATAGATGATGAAAGAATAGCAACATACTGATGACTGTTGAAGCTGGACAATGGAACATGAAGGGTCATTATACAACTTTGTTCACTCTGCATACTTTTGAAACTTTCCATAATCATTTTTTTTAAATAGGAGGAAAACAGTATGGTGGTTTTCTCAAAAAGTTACACATGGAATTACTATATGATCCAGCAATACCACTTCTGGGTATATACCCAAAAGAACTGAAAGCAGAATCTCGAAGAGATAATAGTATACTCATGTTCACTGAAGCATTATTCATGATAGCCAAAATGTGGAAGCAACCCAAGTGTCCACTGACAGATAAACAGATAAAATTTGGTATATACATACAATGGGAGATTATTCAGCCTTAAAAAGGAAGGAAATTCTGACACATGCTACTATGTGAATGAACTTTGAGAACATTATGCTAAGTAAAATAAGCCAGTCACAAAAAGACAAATACTGTATGATTCCTTTCATATGAGATACTTAGAGTAGTCAAATTCATAGACAGAAAGTAGAATGGGGTCGCCAGGGGCCAGGGGAAGTGGGTAATGGGGAGTTGTTTAATGAATAGAGTTTCAGTTTTGCAAGATGAGAAAGTTCTAGAGATTGACAGCACAGTAGCGTGAATGTACTTAACACTACTAAACTGTACACATAAAAATGGTGACGATGATAAATTTTATGTGTATTTTACCACAATTAAAAACTAAAAGGAGGTCCTAAAATTTAGAAGAGGATTTCACACACAAGTCGCCCACTGAAGACTCAGTGCTAGATGTTAGGGACACAGGAACAAATCAAGAGGCATCACAGTGGATCATCCCACAGCCACCCTCCTTGAGATTCCAACACAGAATTGCTAAGATGAAAACCAAAGGCAGCTGGGGGTGAGATGCAGGGGCTGTGACAGGACCTAGAGGGACCGCTCCCCCCCGCTTTATGGAATTTCCACATAGAAATCCCAGTGGCAGCTAAGCTTCTTCCAGGTAGAGCTTTTCAGTTCAACCCCAAGCCCATCAGGAAAGAATCTGGGCATAGCCCACTGGGTACATCACAGTGTTGCTTTACTGAACCAAACTAATGATGGAACCCAGACTGAGAAAACCTACAGCCGCATCAAGTTCAGGCTGCTGCATCACTCATCCATCATATCAACTTCCAACATCTGGCCCTCCCCTTTCCAGATCTGAGGAAGCAGCTACTGATATCATTTTAATACCAGACCAAAACATACCTTTCCTTATTTAGAATGAGTAAAGGACACAAATAGGGGGAGGGCAAATGAAACAAAATTGTGTAACAAAAAAAAGGAGATAAGCCTTCCACTCAAGATGCAGAGAAGGGACATATAAAACATTGTTAGACACACTCTCCTTTGCCCTCTCAATAAAACTAAATGACAGCAGAGTGAAATGAAAAGGAAGCTCAAGGAATTAAGGAGAACAAGGAACCAAATAATGCCGCTGCAGAATTAAAACCAGCATCAGAAGCAGTAAACAGCAGAACTGTCAGGGTAAAAAACTGAGTATGTAATGCAAAGAATAAGCTTGAGAAGCACTCATAAAACTCAGAGGAAATAAATAAAAAGAGATTAAAATAATCAAAAGAAGAGATAATTATGGAAAACAAATAATAGGGATATATGGATATAAATGATTAAATGCCATTCCAAAAAGAGATGACACCAGTGGAACACAAAGAACAAAAATTTCTCTATTATTACAAGCTAAATCTACAGACTGAAAGTACATACCATGTACCTAGCAAACGAATTACAAGACACCAAACATAGATATTGCCTGGAATAACCCTGGGATTTCACGGGGGAAAAAGAACATGACAGGCATTCAGAAAGGATGGCAATGGGGTGCAGGAATCAACCACAAAAGTAAAATACCATGTGGCCTCTGAATTACCTTCTTCCATATTAACAACATAAGAATACAGAACATCTATAGAGTACTGAGAGAGAAAATATGTAACCCAAAATGCTCTATTCATCCAAGATGACATTTACATAAGAAGAAATCAAAAATATCTTCTTAGTTATACAAGTACTTAGGAAAAAAGAAAACTAATTAATTAGATGAAAGAATTAAAAAAAAAAACACATTAGGTATTATAATAAATATAAACAGGGGTAAGTTCCAAAAGACACAGATACTCAAAACTCTGAGTTTTTAAATATAAAAAACTGCATGCCATCTGAAAGAAATACAGCAATTTTTTAAAGGGCATAGAAAGGTTAAAAGTGAAATAAATATATAAAATTTTATCAGGTAAGTTCCAACAACATGAAGTAGGAAGTGCTTTATAAAAATCACTACAACTAAAGGTGAAAGCAGAAAACGCATTATAAAAATTAGAAAAACTATAACTGAAAGTAGAAAGCATACAATAGGTCAATGAGGGCCTATTTTTACAGATTAAGGGTACAACCCATAATAAAATGTAGTAAGCAGGTAAATTTCTGTTAAATAACCTAGCAACAAAATATATAAAGTAAAATGTAAAGAGCAAAAGAAACATAGTATGGGAAGACATAGTAAAGAAACATAGTATGGTAAGACATTAACAGATTCTCAAATTCTTGAAATAATAAATGAAAAAGCAATATGACTGGAGCCCTATAGGGAATCTGAAAAATGTAATTAATAATGCTGATGATATATAAAATTGGGAAATATATGCATATAGCAAATAAAAAACCCTAAAAGAGGAAATTACTACTTCTGCAAGCAAATGAAACATTTACACAAACTATTATTTAAAGAGGAATCCAAAAATGCCTATAAATTACCAAAAGCAGAACTATCACTGGCAACATTCTCTCACAATAAACTAAAAATGAATAAAAATAAACACTAATGTAAAAAAGGGAATCACACAAAAATTTAAATTATATTTTGAAATAATCTGCAGGCTAAAGAGAGCATCAAAACTAAAATTACAGAATATTTAGAGGAGAAAATAGTAACAATACTTCACAGTAAGGTTTATGGGATGTGACCAAAAATGTACTCAGAGGAAAATTCATTGATTAAGCACCTTTATTACTAAACAGAAAAAAATAAAGAGCTAAGGATTCCATTTTTTAAAAATCTAAAGAAAGCAGAAGGGTAGATTTATTTAACATATATATAATAATTTGGAAATTTTTAGGTAGTTAGAATTGATAAATAACTTTAAAATTTTAAGAGGTGGGGTACAAAAATAATAAATTGGCCTGGATATTAGCATTCAACCAAAAAATAAACAGAAAAAAATACAACTACAAGAAAATCAGATTAGGAAATATAACCAAACAGAGGCATTTAAAATATAATATATACGTATATAATTTTTTCTGTTGTTCTATGCAAATACAATTCAAATTCTTGATGAAATAAATTTCTAAGAAAATATAAATGACCAAAACTATTTCAACAAGAGCAAAAGCCAAAAAATTATTAAATTATTTTTATAAAAGCCAAATTATTATTAAAAATTAAAAATTATTAAAGAAAAATTATTATAACAGTGGAAAATAATTATGTCCAAAGCCTAAAAAGATAGAGAGTTTTAAAGACAAGTCCTTTTAAACTTTCAAAAGATAGATAATTCCCGTGCAATATAAATCATTCCTGGCAGGGACTACAAATATACATCTGGTATGCATGCTTAAACTCTCATTTCCTAGACTCTTCCAAAACACTAAATTGTTTACACATGACAGGGCCTCAGAATCCTTCTCAACACAGCAATCTCGGCAGTCACCTCCAATAGGGATGCAATCTGAAATGTATCTATCCTCCTGTTCCAGATCATTGAAAATGATGGAAAGCTTTCCAATTTACAACCCACTGTACTAGCAAAACCCCCATAAAAAAATGCCAAAAACAGCACACTAAAAATAAAACTGCAGGACAATCTCACCAGTGAATATAGTCACAAAACACTGCTAAATGGATTCACGATGTATTAAAATAATGAAACACCATGAACGAAATGGGTTCCTTCTACGATGGTTTAATATTAGGAAATCTATTAATATAATTCATCACATCAGCAGATCAAAGTAAGAAAAACATATGGCCACATGGGTACATAATGAAAAGGCATTTGTTAAAAATCCATTATCCTTTTTCCCCCTCTTATTACTAAATAGCTTTATAGTGGGGGAGGGGATGATTCATACTCCTTGCAAAAGAAAAATTCAAACACAGAAAAGTAAAAATCACTCCTAAATCATACCACTCACCTTCATCTTGAGAAAATTTAAAAAAGAAAGAAAAGAAAAGAAAGAAAGAAAGGAAGAAACGAAGGAACAAAAGGGGAGAAAGAAAGAGGGAAAAAAACTCAGCAACTCAGAACGATACTTACTCAATGATAATGAATACGTATCAGAAACCAAAATAAACTTCATACTTGATTACAAAACACTAGAATGGTTCCCACTAAAATAAGAAATAATACAAGAATACTTGTTATTCCCACTATTATTCAAATGGCTCTAGAAGGTCTAGTCAACCATACTATGAGGTGTAAAAGGGACAATATCGAGGAAGAAGAAGGGAAATGAGTATTGTTTGCATATATTATCACCTACCTAGAAACCCCAAAAAACTACTGGAACTACGAAGACAATATAGTATGCTATCCACTACAACAATAACAAAAAACCAACACATAAAAACGGGTAGCTTTTCTATGTACTTGCACTAATTAGGCAAAATATACAATGAGGGAAATTATCCCACTTACAATTGCAGTCAAAAATATCAAATACCTAAGAATATACTTAGAAAGAAATGTCCAAAACTTATGTGGAAAACTACAGAATTTTACTGAGGGTCATATAAGGGAGCATGAATAAGAGACAGACCACATTACTGGGCAGAAAAACAGTACTGTGAGTATGTCCTTCCTACTCAATTCAATGCATACATTTATTTAATGCGGTTAAAGTCACAAGGCAAATTTTACGTTGAAAAAAGTGATTCTAAAGTTCATCTGGTAGAATATATGAGCGAGACGAATGAGAATTTTGAAAACAGAATAATTGGGAGAGATGTTTATCAAATATTAAAATACCTTAAGAGCAACATTAACAGAAATTGGGTGGTACTAGAACTAAAGTTAATACATAGCAGGATCCACTGGGTCTGTTTCTGCACGGTAATCTATTCCATTTATCTGCCTGTCCATGCCTATGCCAGTTCCACCCACATTTAGTTATTGTAGATTTAAGATATTTTAATGTATACATTTGGAAAATACGACTTCCCATTTCCTGGTTACAGTGCTACACAGCCAATTCCTCAATCCTTTCATAACCTTAGAACCACCCAGCCATGGATTAGGTGGGGCCCAGAAGCCATGCAGCCCTGGGGTAGCAAAAGTGAGACATCACTAATCAATCTTGGCATCTCTTTCCCACTATGTGCTCCCCACAGAACCCAAAACCAACCACAGACAGAATGCATAATAAAACTCCTGGACATCTCGAAAGTCCAATCTCTTCATTTTACGGATGAACGTGTTTTTTTATCCTCATGACAATTCTGCAAGGCAGAGCAGAAAAAACTCGCTATCTCATATTCTAGACAACAATGTTTCCAAGAGGGAAAATAACACCCCAAACTCAGCTAAGGCCTGATAAGGGGGAGAGCCCTTAACACTTGGTCTTTCGCATCCAGTCCTACAGTCCTTCCACTCTCTGTGTCCTATACCCCAAATGGACTCAGACAAACGACAAGTGGGCCTACATGAAGTTTCCATCTTCTGTGCAAGAAAAAAATTCAGGTGGAATTAGCCAAGCTAGGCCTCACGTAGGACTTACTATGTGTCAAGCACTGTTCTAAGTGCTTTTAATATTTCCTCATCTAATTCTCACTATACCCATTTTGTAGATGATGAAACTGACATAAAGAGAGGTTAATAATTTTCCCAGAGTCATGTGGTCTAGAAGGGGCAGATCTGGGTTTTGCATGCAGGTAGTCTGACTATAAAGTGTACATCCTTAATCATTCTTCTGTACTGCTTCTCAGAGCAGCCACCTAATGACTGTTTCTCCTGGGGCCAGAGCAGCACCATGAGCCCCAGCACTCGGTCCCACAACGCATACTCCTACCAGACCTCATGCTGGGCTTCTGTAAACTTACACTGTAATGAATATCTTCGTACATAAAATATTTTGATATTTTAAAATCTTCTCCTTTGTATGCATTCCCAAAGAGGGATTACTGGGTCAAGGATAGATATTAGTTTAACACATTTCCGTAACACACACACACATTGATTCTAAAGAAAACTTAGAATATGTACACAAAAGAGAAAAAAAAAAAAAGACCTATAATCCTATACCTCTCTTAGATAATCTCCATTAATGATTTTGCTCTTTGTGGCTCATTGGAACCCCTGAGCCTTCTCATCACTTGTGGGAAACTGGTCCAAGCTTATCTGCAAGCTCAGCTCACCAGCTCAGGAACTCCACAGCTGCCTGCTTCATGCATTCACATCTTCAATGGGAAGTGACAAAGATCAGTATTCATCACGAGGATGGGAGAGCCAGGCAGGCAGGACATACCTGATCTGTTCCTCACCTGCTAGCCAGGAGGAGGAAAGGAGCTCTGGGTTCTACCTCCTCAGGACGGCTGGGAGGTCCTGACAGGAGAATCCGACACCAAGCTCTCAGGGGCCTCCAGGCTAGCAGTTTTCAAACAGCAGGTCATGACCCATTGTTGGGTCTTGAAATCAATTTAATGAGTCACAGCCAGCATTTTTAAAAAATAAGATAGAAGAGAATAGGAAGTATCACAATGCATGCAAGTGGTTAAGTGTAAACACTGTTCTCTGCTTTTGCTTTATTTATAAAATGTATTTCTTCCTGTGGGTCAGTCATGAAAGTTTGATAGCCACTGCCGAGCACCGCTCCTCCCTTGCTCTGAGACTTTGAACAAGTCACAGGCCTTGCAAGGGTCAGTTCAGTCAGGATACCAGGAGGGAGGAATGAGACTGCATTTGCAAAAGCACTTTGCAAAGTTAAAAAACTGTTCTACCTGAGACCAATTTACCAAAGACTGGCTTTCTTCCTGTCTTCCCCTGCCCCCATCTTCCCCCCACCGACCCCACCCCCTCAGAGACAAGAGTTATGATTAACTGAACATTCTGGTGGGCCCACATAAAGGATAACCACATTTGGGCAGAATTTTGTGACTCATCAGCTTTCAAAGAATTACATTTATAATAAAATATACTCGACACTAAAAATTCACTAAAGGTAAGTTCATCTTTCTTTGATGACTCATACCGTTTCGTTGGCCCAAAATGCACTGCTCCATCTCCTTCCTCCCACAGACCCTTCTTTAGACCCTCAAATCCTATCTATCCTTCAAAGCCAAGTGCAAATGCCACTTCCTCCAGGAAGGTGCCCTGGATTTTCTTTACCAGGATTCAACTTTCCCTCCACCAAACACCCTTGGCAATCAGTCTTAGAGCACCGAACACTTTCCATGGCACATTACAGATGGCTGTGAACAGAAACCATATAGATTAAGCACCTTGGCAACTATCAACGGTTGTCACCCATAGTTGGAACAAATATTTAATGGATGGTTGATGGATGGATAAATTCAGAAGGTATTTAGAATCTCAAAAGACAAAGGATCATCATCCAAAAATGGTTTATCAACATAAATGCAGAAAAATGAATTATTAGAGAATTCCAGCTAATAAAATGAAATTAAAAATAATTTACTGAAAAATAAATATTGAAATAAATAAATAATGCAAGGATAGACACAAAATTACCAGAGGTCATCTTGGAAAAGTGTGGAATTATGGAATCTTTTCTTTTTTGCATATATATTCTAGGTTTCCTCATTGAACAGGAATTCCTTTCATAATAATAAAGTCGATGAAACAGTCTTTAAAGAACTCACTATAGTTCTTTTCCAAATCAACACAGGTTCCCAAAGCTTAGTAACAATAAATGCCCAAAACTAATATCTCCCCTTGACCCAGTAATCTCTCTGGGAATATATTCAAAGGAGATGGCTTTAAAATATCAGAATAGGGACTTCCCTGGTGGCACAGTGATTAAGAATCCGCCTGCCAATGCAGGGGACACGGGTTCGATCCCTGGTCCAGGAAGACCCCACATGCCACAGAGCAACTAAGCCCGTGCGCCACAACTACTGAGCCTGTGCTCTAGAGCCCGTGAGCCACAACTACTGAGCCCGCGCACCTAGAGCCCAGGCTCCACAACAAGAGGAGCCACCGCAATGAGAAGCCCACGCACCGTAACAAAGAAGTAGCCCCCGCTCGCCGCAACTACAGAAAGCTCTCGCACAGCAATGAAGACCCAACGCATCCAAAAATAATTTTTTTAAAAAACAGGATATTTAATATAAGAAGATGTTCATTACAGTGTAATTTTATAAAAGAGAAAAATTAGGACCAACCTAAATGTTCGCCAACAGAATATGGGTTAAATGAACTATGTTTGTTCTCTTCTGTGAATATTGTGCAATCTTGAAAAATGATGTTTATGAAGACAAAGAAAAAATGGGGGAAGGAAAAGATAGGAGGCAAAACTCTAACACATTATGATTCAAACAATAAAAATATGCTTATCCAATAACAGGAAGGAAATGCACCAAAACAGTGAATATAAGGGGGCTGGAATATATTTAGCACAATTTTATTTCTCTACTTTCTGATTTCTCTGTAATATTTTAAGTATTTAAAAATAAACTTATTAAAACAAATGTTACCACACATCTAACTGCAGCCAGGGAATAATCTGTTTAATAATATCCATTTCAGATAAGCCATGAATTGCTTCCCTTCCAATTCAAGAAGCATATACTAGCACCATTCTGTGCCAGGCATAATGGGGATCAAGGTATGTATGGTCTCTAAAGAAAGATATCCGTGCATTCATGAGACACAGCATGTTGTTAAAGGAACTCGACAGGCTCTGAGCTTGTTCAGACCCAGGCTCCAATCTCCACTCTGCCACTTCCCAGATGTGAATGAGAGCACCAACTACCTACCTATGGCAAGTTACCTAACCTCACTGAACCTCAGTTTCCATAGTTATAATGGCACTGATGCCAGTGTGGGTACCAAGGAGAGTCTGTCTGGTGAAGGAGCCCACCAGAAAGCTGCCCCAACATGGTAAGCACTGCAGGTGGCAATTTATATGCTAGTTTATAAGTCTGTTCTTAAGATATGATTAAAGTTTATTTTAAAGTGATCAAATTAAAACAGTGTGATACCTGTACACCCAAAGTACATAACAGAGTCCAGAAACAGACCTAAGTCTATGGAAATTTAATATAAGATTAAAATGGCATTTCAAATCAGGGAGGAAAAGATGGATCATTCAATTATTGATGTTGCAGCAAGGAGCTCACCTTTTGGAAAAAAAAATAGAGCCTGATCCCTTTGCCCCTCCTTTAAAGCAAATACATTCCAGATGGATAAACAATTTAAATGTAAGAAAACAAAACCTATGTAAAATAATAGAAGAAATAAGGGTGACTATTTCTATAAATTCTTTTTGTGTTGTTTCCAGGTATTTGATATTACAAACAGTTCTACTGTGAGCACTTGTGCACATTTCCAATGGTATACAGGCACAAGTATTTCTTGTGTGTATGTTCCAACAAGACAAATTGCTAATTTGTTAAGTTAAATAAATGTTAAATTTTTCTTAAAACCGTCTTAAACATTTTAAAGTGTGCAGTTCAGCAGTGCTAAGTACATTCCTAGTGTTGTGCAACAGATCTCTAGAACTTTTTCAACTTGCAAAACTGAAACTCTATACCCACTAAACATCCCCTCCCCATCTCCCCCTTCCCCCTGCCCCTGTCAACCACCATTCTACTTTCTATTTCTATGAGCTCCACTACTTTAGATACCTCACATGAGTGGAATCATACAGTATTTGTTTTTTTGAAGCTGGCTTATTTCCTTTAGCATAATGTCCTCAAGGTTTATCCATATTGTAGCATATGACAGGATTTCCTTCTTTTTTAAGGCCGAATAATATTCCATTGTATGGCTATACCACATTTTATTTATCCATTCATGAAAGGACAAATGAGTTACTTCCTTGTATTGGCAATACAAGGTGATGGCCACAATGTGTAAAATGAGCACTGCCAATCTCTTGGTAGAAATGTAACTGATACCACCTGTAGAACGTGAATATGCTGTGATTCAGCGATCAGCCTTTTAGTGAGTGATGCCAAGGAGATCACCATACAAATGAATGTAAAATCACATGTAAAAAGATTAGAAATAACCAAAATCCTACAGGCACTAAATTTGAGGACACATACACAGTGGAAATACAACGCAGTCAGTAAAATAATAAACAAATTTACTGATGAAAAAAAGATATCAATGAGTTTAAAAAGAAAAAAGAAAAGCAGGCTACTGAACAGCATGAAGAATATAGTCCCAGGTCTATAAATATTTACATATATATTTAAATATGCAGAGAGATGACTTGAATAATGTCCATCAAAATAAGAACAGTGGTAGGATTTGGGGTGATTTTTTAAAGAATAATCATGTTTTTCTAAACTGCTTGAATGTTTTTGTAATGATATTTTTTTTACAATCAGGAAACAAGAACCTATTTTCACTTAGAAAAAAAATAGAAGTGTAGAACCAACTCTTGGACAGCCATTTCATACTCAGAAACAGAATGGAGATAACCAGGGAGAGTGTGGTCAGGAAGTCCTGAGTTTACATTCTGGCTCTGACACTAATCAGCTGAATGACCCTGGGTAAGTTACTTCTCTGTGCCTTGGTTTCCTCACCAGTAAATAAAGATGATAATAATTCTATGTTACGGAGTTATTTTGAGGATAAAAAGACTAACACTGAGTAGGGTCTCAATAAACATTAGTTTCATTCTCCCCTTGAGTTTGTTATTGAAAGCACCTAGCTGTCCCTGGCTCATATTAGGTGCTCAAAATGTGCTGGGTGACTGAATGGGATGCATGGATAAGCAGATAGTCATGAGGAAGGACAGACGTCCAAAGGAAGGAAAGATGAAATGGGTGGATGAGTGGGTCAGTAGAGAGAAGGATGAATATGTGAAGAGCTAGCTAGACAGACGGGTTGGTGAGGAGACAAATGGAATGTCAGCCTGTGTTTTCCAAAGAGCCACATCAATATATATTCTATCCTACATACTCAACGTGACGTTGACACAACTCCATGGAGAGGTGGAGTTTATGTCTCTCCCCTTGAACTGGGGCACACTTTTATAATTGCCTCAACCAACAGACTGACGTGGAAGTTGTGCTGCATGATGTCTGAGGTTCAATCATTCCAGGAGATGCTGCATCTGCTTGGCTCTATGTCTTCATAGGACATGTGCCTTCAGAGCCTCAAGGTGCCATGCAGAAGTCCAGCCAAGTACCTCTATGCTGGACAGACCACATGGAGATTAATGGAAAGACAGGTGGATTAGATAAATAGATAGATTAGATAGATATAGATTAGATACATAGATGGACAGATTGGATAGATATAGGTATATCAAGTAGGTAGATGGATGGATAGAAAAATAGATAGATACATAAATAGATACACAGATAGATAAACAAATGGGTGGGGAGGTGAATGGATGATGGATGGATGGATGCTCCAGGAGCCCCATCTGTTTGAGTCTTCCAAGTCCTGGCTCCAAACAAGAGAGTGGGGAAGCCTTTAAGATGACCCCTGCCCCAGCCACCATCTGGCCACAACTACAGAGAGACCCTGAACCAGACTGACCAGCTGAGTCACTCCCAAATTCCCAACCCACAGAAACCACGAGAGACAAGAAATGATTATTGTTGTTTTAAGCCACTAAGTTCTGGGGTGATGTGTTACACAGTAATAGATATCTAATACAGATGGTGAGATGAGTATATGTGGGTAGGAGGAGGGACTGATGCAGAATAAATAACTTCTCTATGTGGAGCCCTGGAAATTAGCAACATCTTGTCTAGATACCAGGCCTTGTCTTGTATACCCCTCTCTGTGTTCCAAGAGCCTCCTGCTTACCTACCTATTACAAGCCTTTCTCACCTCAATTGTTAATATTCCCAAAAGCCAGCACTCCAAGTTCTGACTCTCTAATTAATAGGGAAGGGAAGGTCAGGGGAGGGGAGGGGAGGGGAGGACAAGGTGGGGGAGGGGAGGGGAGGGAAGGACCACCTAGTCTAAGCCCTTATATTGTATAGTAGGGGAAACTGAGACCCAAAGAGGGAAAAGAGATTCCCTAAACCACAGCTGAGTTAGGAGCAGGGCTCAGACTAGAACCCATGGTTCCTGCCCTAAAGCCCAGGGCTATTTCTCCTCCAAAAGCCTGTGGGCTCCAGGTATCCCCAAGTTTGAGTCCTGCCTCCACCACTCACTGCCTGTGACAGTAGTCCCATCAGGGCAGCAAGCGATGCTGCAGGCCCTGGCTGGGATGTGCCAGAGCTCTTGGCTCCAAGCATACCTTACATCTGTCTGGGCATAAATTTGCATTCTGAATCCAGGAGGCCCCGATTCCAAGTATGTCAAATGTAATTAATTACAGCAAACCTTCTGCAACTGTTTTCAAATGCGGCGTTAAAGGCTCTGTGTGCATGAAACACATAGCCCGGGTCCACCGAGGCGCGCTGGGAGCTGAGGAACGGGAGACAGCAAGTGCCGTACCCAGGTCCTCAGAGTGGGGAGGGCAAGTTCCCATGACACAACAGTTCAGGACAACCCCCTCACGGTGAGGTTTAGAGCAGGGCATGGGCAGCGCATCTAAGGAGCTGGATTCAGGGCCTAGCCAATCACCAACTCCACATCTTGGTTACTTCACTTTCCTCAAAGGGCTGTTGAGAGCCTGGAATTTGGCATCCATCTGAATTTGAATCCAACTGCCCCCTACAAGCTGTGTGCCCTTGGGCAATTCCATTCACCTCTGAATATCAATTCTCTCAAAAAAAGGGGAGGGGAGGGCAGGGGAGGGGAGGGCAGGGGAGGGGAAGGGAGAGGAGGGCAGGGGAGGGCAGGGGAGAGGAGGAGAGCGGACGGGAGAAGAGAAGAGAAGAGAAAAGAAAAGGGAAGAAAAGAAAAGAAAAGAAAGAAAAGAAAAATCCCTACTTTCCAGGGTGATTGTATTAAATGAGATAATAGATGTTAAATGCTTAGCCCAGTGCCTGGCATATAACAAGCCAACAAATGTGCAATGATTATAGTTCAAGCCAGACAAATTCTACTTTGCAAAATTCAAATGAGACAAATAAGAATGCTAAACTTCAGTCTTTTGACAGAAAGAGTGCCTGATTAAAGAAAAAAAAATTTGTAAGGTTGAATTTCCAACACATAGCTCAAGCTCCTTTCAAACCACTAAGAGCAGGAGTACTAGGCTGGAAAGTGAGACCCGGGTACAAGTTTAGCTTTGCCGCTCCCTGCAAGGTTAGTCACCCTCCTCCAGGTCTCTACGCCAGGGGAGCTAGGTAACCTCCCCACCCTGCCACTCTGTCCACTCTGGTTATATGCCCTCTGGGTTTTCTAGAAGCCTTGCTTCCTAAATCATTACAGGGAGCAGACCTGACTTCGTAAAAGAATGGCTTCCAGCCCCCCAGGACCCCAAATCCATAGCCCCTATGGATTTAAAATTTTATGGGTTTAAAAACCCATAAAAACCTGGGTTTTTATGCCCAAACCAGCCCTGAACTGTACTCTGATTCAAAAAGACCCTAGTTAAAGACTCAAAAGATGGAAATTTTTTGGCAATCAGAGAAATTGTCAGGGGTAATCTTTTAGATTTGTTTTTGCTCATCTTGTTAGGTTTACTTTCTTCCAAAGTGTTTAATTAATGTTTAGGGGAATGGATAAGCAAAGTGGGAAGCAGTTTAATTTTTTCCCCCTGAATTACTAGTATCTCTCTCTCGCTGTCTGTCCCTCTCTCAAGTTCCCCATTACCCCTCCATTTTAACCACCTAGTTATGATGATACCTACACCACTACATCATCTTTCCTTCTCAATCCCAAACTCTTGAGTCTTGTAGTCTGTCCAGGGACCTGATGAAGCTGCCCTGTGACCTGACCCTGAGCAAGCTACTCCCCCTTCCTGGGGGATGCGGGTTGCCTTAGATCAGCACAGTCCAACAGGAATGTAATATAAACCACATAGGTAATTTCAAATTTTCTAGTAGCCACATTATAAAAAAAATGAAAATAAAAGCAAGCAAAATTAATTTTAATAATATATCTTATTTAACACAATATATAAAATGCTATCATTTCAACCTGTAAACCGTATCTTAAAAATAATGACTGAGATCTTCTACAGTCATTTTTTTCCTACTAAGTCTTTAAGATCCAGACCTAGAGAAGACATAATTATAATTCAATAACAAATAAATAAATAAAATAAAACCCAGTGTGAATCTTACACTTAACGGCGCAACTCAATTTAGGCTAGCCACATTGCAGCTGCCCAATAGCCACATGCGGCTAGTGGTTACCAATACATATTGGATGGTACAGACTTAAATCATCTCCATGAGCCCTTTTAGCTCTAGACTCCTCTGATGCAAAAAGACTAGCCTCACAACAAATTCCACCTCAAGCTAGTAGCACCCCAGGGAAGTTTTCCTTCCCTGAGGCCTCATTTCAGGCCAGTTTCAGTTTTATTTCAGATCAGTTTCACTTTCTGCTTTTCCAGCATACATTATAAGAAACACCCACATAATGTACTTAAATTTTTATAGTTATTTTTCCCCAGTTGATGAAATTAAAAAAAAAAAATCTCCAGCATCCAAAAATGTCTTCATCTATTCTCTCTGGGTATTCCAAGGGCTCTGGCTACGTCCACTTGTCTCGCAAAACTCTGAGCCCAAAATAAAACAGAACACACATTCTCTGCAAAATTTCACCTGATAAAAATTCCCATTCTCAATTCTCTGTAAGAATGTTGGGGCTGGTGAGAATTTGTCCAGGAGGCTCAAAGCTGAGAGGTAGAATGGCTAGCCCCTCAGGCATGCTGTCTTGGACAATAACACATCTAGAAAGGGAGCCAAAACAGCTTCTGACTTTTAATGTTGCAGCAAACTGCAAGCCAGGGGCTTGCTGAGGGACACTCAGACCTCCTCCACTTGGTACGAGTCATTTCCACCCATGGGGGAGATATGAGATTTCGTTTCTCCCTGGATCCCCCCCAGGACCAGGGCTGGCCCCTGGGAATCAGAGATTGCATCCCTGACACAGAACTCGTTTCACTAGAAAGCAAGTGTTCCTGTGTTTTCTATAGCAGACTGGGGAGCGGAGTATCACCTGACTCCATTTTTTCTCTTTAGCTTATATGTGAAGCCTCCTTCTGCTTTGTCAGCCAAAATATTTATATCATTTTTCTGTTGACTCAATACCATCCTCACCTCAGCCTCCCTCCTTTCCTTTTTAAGAAAAGAAAGTTGTCACCAACATGTTTCTCCAGCTCTTCCCTGTTTATGAAGCATTTTTGAGTCCGTTAACACATGGGATGCTTGCAAGAAGCCTGTGAGGGGTATACAAATAGGCTGTTCTCCCACTTAGCAGATTAACAAACAGAGGGTACACCGGCGTGTGCAGACCCCAGTGCCTTCTAGGGCGCAGCAGGTCACATACAGTATTGAAATCAGAGGTTGGAAACTGACTCAAAACAGGAGAACACATACACTGCAAAGGCTGAAAAGTTCTGAACTTTTTAAACCTTAGGCCAGCAAATCAAATCAAATAAAAAAGATAAGGAGGCAATTCACCTTGTGGGCACCCATCTGTGACTCTGGGTTTATACAATCTCCCCAACAGGGCACTAATAATTAGTGATTAACGCTAGTTATAAAAATGAACACATATAAAATAAAAACAAAACAAAATAACCCACATGTAGGGCTTCAGAGTTTAAAAAGCATTTTTAAATATGCTGTCTCATTTCACTCCTTTGAAGCATTATGTCCATCTCAGGTCCCAGATGTAGAAATTAAGATGCCCAGGGACTGAGGAACTCGACTATGGTCTTAGAGTGTAACCTGTCATAAACCCAGGTGGTCATCCAGGAACCCCAGGGCCTGCCCTGCCCCTCTGCCACGTCATCTATAGCACAGGAGTGAGCGAGCGGGCAACACCACCCAACCCAGTGGCCCAGCCACTGCATCTCCCCTTCGATCACTCAGGGATCAGACAGAGAAGCAGGTTATCCAGCCCTGCTTTGATGACAACCCCAAGGGTATCTAATTATAACAGGGAAGGGAGGAGTCAAGATCCTCTCACTATTTCTCAAGACCAAATTAATTCCTTTTGACATAGTATATGTGCAAATAGTAGGAAAAGCACTGGTTGAAGAATTAAGAAATCTGAGGCTTGAAGTAGCTCCGCCTATTCACTGAGGTTCTGGGCAAGTAACTCCACCTCTCTTCCCAGGTACATGTGTTTGTGTGTGTGTGTGTGTGTGTGTGTGTATGACTAGATCAGAAATGACAAATTGGCTTCATGTGGTAGCCTCATAGTAAGAAGGGCTCTGAGGCCACTGGCCAGATTCAATGGAAAAGACTGCCCTGATTGATTAGCAATGTCTGCCACAAGCTTAAAAATGGGGAGTGGCGGCATGCATATTATTTATTTACCATCCCTGGATTAGATGTGCAAATAACATGCTGCAAGTGAAAAGCACTTTGCCCTTTACAGTCCACCCCACCAGGAACAGGACACTCTATATCCTCAATTCCAAGGTGCCTTAGACTGTTAGATACACCATCGATTTTATAATAGCTTTTTGAGACAAAAAAAAAAAAAAAGGGAGAAATAGTGCTCTAACAGAACACATCTACTGTAAAACACATTCCAATTTCAAAAATATGAAAATGTGGGAACTTGACCATTGAGGAAATAACGGGATCCTGTGCTCACTTGCTGAGCTGGGCCATAAAGTGTTAACAATGACAGCATTTTCGAAAACTTACAGAAAAAAAAATTAAGCAAATAAACAGAACATTCTCAGTTTTCTCCCATAAATTTTCCCTGAATCTTTGGCATGTGCAAACGGGAATCCGACCAAAGGTGGGGTCTGGTTGAACATCAAATCACACATTTAGCTACTTCACATCTAAGGGGCCCATGTGACCAGCTGTTCTGCAAACAGCCCTCTGAAGTCCAATTCTAGGGCCCATGGCCAAGACCAGCTTCTAGAGCAAGGACAGGGTATTGTCAAGTCCCTTCCACCTCAAGGCACCCCCCCCCCTTTTCCACCTCCTTAGACATGCTGGGTTCCATTTGCCATACCTGAAAATCTGGATGATAACCCCAGATGCCCCCCAACCACTTTAAGGAAATGGTTTACACAACAGGAGCGAAGGGGGATGAGGAACTTTTAAAAAATTCTCCACAGCATGTAAAGTCAAAGGAGCCCTCTCTGATTTATTATTCCAAGGGAGCCGTGGGCTTCAGAGCCGGCTCTAAGAAAATCTATTTTCTTAGATAAAGAAAACAAAACACTGGTGTTGACCAAATGGCCAAACCCAAAACTGGTCACCTACTCTTCACTAGACCCAAATCCAGATGATCTGAGCTTTTTCCAAAAAATCGAATTAAGTCATCAAACATTTATTGAGCTGCTGCTCTGTGCCAGACCCTAAAATGAGTAACCCATGATCTCTGCCCTCAAGGAACTCACAAGCCGGCTGGAGAGACAGAAATGCGAACAACCAACTCTCATCTGTGGGCCCAGAGTATCTGGAACGTACTGCAGTTTGGGGAGGCTCAGGGAGTCTCCACAGAAGGGGACACGCAGGTAGGTCTCAAGGTTGCGGGGTGGGGGTGGGGGTCTGGTTTCTCATGGAGCAGAGACAAAGGAGGGAAAGGGCACAAGAGACAGAAGGCCCCGTATGAGCAGAAGCTCAATGGTAGACAGTTCACGACGAATTAAGATTTGTCCCTTTAAACACTGTGCCACAGGCTTTGAAACAAATCCAGAAATACCTGGAGGAGCCAGAGCATCCCTGAAATGCAAGCACTGAGACCACTTTTGACAAGAAAGATGTGTAAGGTCCAAGGGATGTCTCATCCTAGTCTGTTCTAAAATAAAGCAACAACCAAAAAAGTGTACATTTTCTGTTGTTACCTAACTCTGCCTATTAAAGATAAGTCATCAAGTTTCCAGAACTACCAAAACTTTTGTCACTGAGACTCAATCTTCCCAAATGGAGACCACTGGGTCAGGGATCACTGACGTGTACTGACCACCTTCTAAGGACAACCTTCTAAGGACTGGCTGGATGCAACACGTGAATTGCTTCATTTAATCATAGAACAACATTTCAAGGTCAAGATTATTACCCCCCTTCTTCCAGATGCAGAAGCTGTGGCTCCAAAACCGGAGGTGACTTTCCCAAAGTAACATAACGCCAACCACACAATGAGGCTGGATTTTAAACTCTGGTCTGGCTGACCTCAAAACCACCTTTCCATTTCACTAATTGGCGGGGGTGTCAGAAATTTTCTATGCTTCTAACTTAAGGCCTATCCTAGGGGGATTTCATGGTGGTTCCACAATCAATTCAGAAATGGATTTCACTGACAGACCATCTTTGCCCCTGGATCTCCCCCCACCCCGAGGACCCCAACCCTGGTCCTACCCACCTGCTGTCTTCTTCCATCTTCATCCTTCCTTCAGGCAATACTTTATTAAAACCCACCTCCTATGACAGACTCCTGTACTTCTTGACTTCAACGGCACACATGCTGAGACACAACATTCTGGAGTTGCTAGCCATCATTTGTCACTTTTAACTAAAGCGTTCTGGCCTAACCTTGGCAGAAGACTGCTTTGGGACAAATAAAAGGGAGGCGTGGACCACTTTAGCCAGAAGAGGCTAAATGGATGGAATGCATCACCACTACAGGCTGAAATGCCTCAGAGCATTGAGGGTTCAGGAACGAAGTCCCACCAACAAAAACCAAGAGCTTTCAAAGATGTGTCATAACCTTTTGAGGCCACCCAGTAACAACAACGAGATGGAACATTGGTCTGGCCCTGTGCTATCCAATACAGAAGCCACCAGCCACATGTGGCTACTGAGCTCATGAAATGTGGCTAGTCAGAAAAGACTTAATACCTCCCCCAAAGAAAGAATGTAAAATAGCACATTAATAATTTTTATATTAATGAATACTAAAATGATAGCATTGCAGATATACTTTGGGTTAAATAAACTATATTATTAAAATTAATTTCACCCGATTCTTTTTAGTTTTTTTAAAGTGTTACCAGAAAATTTTATTTATTTATTTATTTATTTTTGTTGTTTTGTTTTGTTTTGTTTTGGCCATGCCGCACGGCATGCAAGATCTTAGTTCCCAGACCAGGGATTGAACCCGTGCCCCCTGCAGTGGAAGCACAAAGTCCCTCCAGGGAATTCCCCAGAAAATTTTAAATGACATACGTGGCTCACATTTGTGGCTCGAATTATATTTCGATTGGACAGTGCTGGTCTGACACATTTAAAAGATGAGGAGACCAAGACAGCAATTCTAGAGTTTTTAGGAAGGGCACACACACAAAAATACAGACATTCGCTCAGAGTCTGATTGGACTTTAAATATAGCACAAACATGAACTCTTTAACTCCACAAAAATTCCTCTGGCAATGGGAAGTAAAAGTGAGGAATGAAAGTAACTGGGGCTGCTCTCCCTCCCACCAAGACAGGGATCCCACGCTACTTAAAGTCTCCATTCCAGCCACAGAACCTGGCAAAGATGCTGTTTCCCTGTGGAAGGACATAGCACCTGTCCTTCCCGTCTTCTCCAAGGCCAACAAGCTGAGGTGTGTGCCTGAGTGTCATGCAGCTGAGACTTCTTCACAGCTGGCCCTTCAGGCAGGCTCAACCAGGGAACAAAACACGTGGCCCAGGACACCTACCCCACAGGGTTCACGTGAAAGTCAACTGGGATAATAAATAAGAAAATAAAGTGTAAAGAGCAACGTGCGATGTTCCTGGGAAACATCACTGTCGATCATCTAGACCAGTATCTGTCAAACTCTTTTAACCGTGACTCACGGTAAGACTTACATTTATCATGCACATACATCGGCATATGAAAATAAAACTAAAGTTTCATGAGACAACACTTACCTTCAATACATACCTATGCCTCTGCTAGTTTGTGCTCCCCTGTATTCTGTTCCATTCTTTTTTTGTTTCATGCTGATTGTGACCCACTAAATTGATTTTACAACCCACTGATGGGTCGTGATTCACAGCCTAGCCTGGGTATGGTGAATAAGAGGTACACTCCCCACTCTGTGATGGACACTGCTATTTGACCACTGCACCCCACTCTCCAGGATATGGGAGTCCAGATGTGACCTCAGAATCCTTCTCAACACAGTGATCCAGGCAGCTGTAGCCCATTGCTTGGAGTCAGAATCAGAGAAGAAAACTATTTATTAATATCTTTGTTTTGATCCAAAGATCTGATATGACAAATGCAAAAACTGAGGCTCAGAAGGAAAAAGTGGTTTGTCCAAGGTCATACAGCAAGACTTTGGGAGAGCTAGGGCTCCTGTGTACCCACAAAGCCACTTCACCTGCCATCATCAGGGAGGAGACAGGTGAAAAAATTTCCAAATTTCACCACGACCATGAAAAGTCAGCTTATACATCCAGTGAAACACACAAGGAAATTCTCATCACCCCACCAAGGAGAAGACATAAGGATTCCGAGGTCAGAGGAAGCAGCATGCCAAGAGCTGAGTCAAAAGTGGGGGCAGGGGGCGCGGAAATTGTATCTGACAATGGAGGAGTTTTTAAACTCTGTTTCTCAAACGAAACAAACCATTGGCTATTTATTTTCTAGGACCAGAGAGAGGTCACACTTACACTGACCAGCCATCTTTGTTGCTTTCCTTCTGCAAAAGCAAGAGCCCTTGTTCAAGTTCACCTCTGTGCAGGGCTGAAAGTATAAGCAAACCCTTTTTCTTAGCTTGGTCCAAAGTCAAGCTATAAAGCAAGCCCTTGAAATTTCAAACCTTATTAGAAAAAAAAAAAAAACCTCCTTAGGCAGAAAAGCAAAACATTAATAAGAGTCTCCTCTGTGAAACTGAGCATAAATGATCTTTCACCAAAATAACTCAGCCCATCATCAAATTACCACCCCTCAAGTCCAATCTGCCAGATTTTTTGCCCAATATTAAAAAAGAGTTTGGTGAACAGACAGGGCCTAACAAAAAAATCAGCTGAAATATCCATTTCTGGTCACACTTCCATCCATGATAGGAGGTGAGAGAGGTATGGCCCAGGTCAGGTCTCAATCCTGAGAGACGCCAATAGAAACAAAAGAAAACTGACCCCGCCCCCAACAGTGCCATCATGCACCTCTATTTCCTTAACAACAAACATGATCCGAATAACCAATTAAAAAAAAAAAAAGAAAGAAAGAAAAAAGAGGCCTACAAAACAGAGATGATTTTCAATTTCTAGCCAGGAGTTCCCTTTAAACCGTAGCCAACACAACAAAATTTCAATAGAATGGAATGAAGGAATCTGAGTTGTGTGTCAGGAGATCCAGGACACACAAAGGGACGTGCTGCAATATTTTTATTCCTTGCACCAGAAATAACCTGTTATCTACAACCCTGACTTTTTCTCAGATGCCCGGTAAGGGTGCCCAACCCACCCCTCCCCAGTCCAGGGCACAGCTCTCCTCCATCACTTGCTAAGCTGGCCCTACCGTCTCATGAGGCCTCCAGAGCCCTTGGAAATTATAAATTCTTTGACCGTCCTAGGCATCGGCCTAAATAATTCAACAGAGAAAAAATTTTTAATTACGCTCTATTTAAAAAAAAAAAAAAAAAAAAAAAAAAGCTCATTCCAAATGTCAGAATGTGGCCAGTCAGCCCTGAAGGATTTTGTTACTAAAAAAGTAAAAATCTCCCAAATGCAATGGTGCTGATGGGTAATGTCGAACCTCTGTCACTGTCAAATATATTTCACATAATTTGTATCCCCTTAGAAAACTGAATTTCCAAAAAACGGGGATGGGAATCCATGGACTGGGGCCATCATTTCTTCTAAGACCAGCTGGTGACTGGTGAAAGGGGATAGGGTTTCCTGTCCTAGCCCTGTGTGACCCATCATCAGGTCCCATCAAGATCCCACTCCACAAATGCTAACAATATTTTCCCCTCCTTTCGGACAGAAAAATTAGAACTTCTTTTTATTTTTTTTGGTGCAAAATCCCCAGCAAGTTCAGATAATAATTTATCACAAATAACCCTTCAACTTTGGGTAGGTACCTTATTTTCCTCTGTTAAATTTCAATTCAGTCAGTATTTGTCTTCCCAAAGAAAAATAAGAAATTGGGGCGGAGGGGTTTCACCTTATTTGATTCTTTTGAAGGCCAAAAAACTACATCAAATACTATTTGCACATATGCTTTCATGTTCCAAAGACAAGTACCTTAGGGTTTGGCTTTTGTTTATATTTTGATTTTTTTCCTTAAAAAAAAAAATTAAATTTTGATGCTAGAATCAGCTGAATTGGTCTTTTACCCCATTTTTTCAGCAAAGTAAGTATTCCACTAGAGAAGATGGATAAAAATCAGAATTTTCATCTCCTCTCTGTTCTTCCCTCTTTTATCTTTCCTTCTTAAGTCAGTAAAATTTGTGCTTTTAAAAAAAAAAATCACAGACCCCCCCCCAAATGATCAAGATTAATGGATTTTCCCCCCATTTGAAAGTAATCAAATTTGTGAAAAATACCAAATGTTAATAAACTACCAACCCCACATCACAATCAAAGAGGCTGAAACCAATCCGGCTATTTTTTTTTTTTTCAATAATAAAATTTTCAAATTGGAAGACTGAGCAAGCACACAGAAAGGAAAATTTTCTTCCTACCAAGGATTCCTCAACCCTTGTATTTATCAACTGATTCAGTTGCATGTCATAAAAAATGAGCTTCTGTGAATCCACTGTTAGTTTTTTCATAATAATGTTAATTATGCATATCTTATTTTAATGGCGGTCTCTCCTACAAATCTGTGGGCTACTCAATTTGTATAATGTAATGAATTTACATTTTTTTTCCACTGAACATTGCTCAGAAAAGGTTTCTGACATTTTCTGGATAAAACAACAACAAAAAAAGAAATGCTTAGACCTTCCAGGAAACAAAATCAGAAAACAGTCTTAATTATTCCATCAAAACAAAAAAAATAACACAAAATCCAACAAATGCAGGGAAAAAAAGACAGGATTTCACTCTAACTTTTCCAGTTTCTGTTTTTCTTTAGAACCTTGGGATTCAAATGCAGTAAAACATAAATGAAAATTTTTTTTTAAAAACCTACAATTTTTGGGTGTGTCCAAAGCCAACATTTTAGGGTCTATTTTCTCTTTTAAATCCTTCCTTCTTGGAAATAGAAAAACTTTAAATATTGCCAAATGGCAAAATTAGTCTTTTTTGCCCGCTGAGCTAAACAAGTTCCAAATTACAATGAAGTACAATTTCTAATTGCTTCAATAAAGCCAATTCTCCCAGTTTCCTCTAAACTCAACAATTTCCCTCCTTTCCTCAACCCAAATAGTTTTTTTCTCAAACTAAAATGAGTTGGGCAGCCAAATTGACTTTGGTTTTAGAAGGCTTTTTGCTTTCTCCCCTTCAAAAACTGAATTCATTCAAATTCCAGCTTAATTTTCATTTACATATTATCTGGATTTGGCTTCAGAAATAAAAATTGTCTCTATACTCCTGGAAAGATCAAAGTGAAAATTGTCACCCCCAAAAAGAAAAAAAAAGAATCTCTTTCCCCTCCACTGCCTTATAGAGCAAACTTTTGAAAAAATAAGAAATAAAAAATATTTCTTTTCAATTTTAATTTCTTTTTTTTATTTACAAAATAGTATCCTCTAGGTGGCGTCGTTTTAATGGGAAAAAACTACCGTTTGAAGAAAAATTAGAAAAAAAATTGAGAAAGGGAAATATGGCCTAAAAAAAAGATTGTTGCAAAGACAGGGGGCCAGGGGGGAAAGACCTCCCGGGGGGTCATCAGGGACCCCGAGCGCACAGAGGGTCAGGGGGAAATTGCAAATTTAGGGGGGAGGGGGGAGAGCTGGAAGGGGTTGTATTTTTGCAAAATGTGAATTGTCCAAACTGAAATGGCTGCTCTGTTCTCTCGCCGCTTTGTTTTCTGGGCTCCGGTCCGAGCCCGGGGCTGGAGGGGGCGCCGGGTGGGGGCCCGAAAAGACCCCCCCGTCACCCCCACCCTCCTCGCACCCCGCGGCGCCCGGGGGGGCTCTCCAGACCCCGACCCTCCCGTTTGCGCCCACAAAAAAGCCCGCAAATGTGCCCAGGCACTTTGCATTTTGCAAATCTTGCAATGAAGTGGCGCAGCGCCCCGGGCCCCGGCCCCCCGGGGTCCCCAGCGCGGTGCATGCCCCCGGCCCCCCGTCGTACCTGCGGAGCCGCCGCGCTGCCCGGCTGGTTCATGGGTCCGTGCGGGAGGAGGCGGCCCCGGCGCGTCCTGCTCCTCCCGGGCCGGGCTGCTGGTGCGCGCACAATGCCGCCGCCGCCGCCGCCGCCGCCGCCGCCGCTCCCTCCTCCGCCCGCCCCGCTCAGGCCGGGGGGGCGGGGGCGCTGGGGGCGCGCGGGGGGGGCGCCCGGCCCTCGCCCCCACCCCCGGCCCGCACCCGCCGCCGCCGCCGCAGCCGCCGCAGCCGCCGAGCCGCCCCTCGCGGGCCCGCGGCCGCCCCCCGCCGCCCTGCCCGCCCCCGGGCCGGCCTCGCCGCGCGGCCCGCGAGCTCCGGGCCTCGGCCTCGGCCTCCGCGCCGCCGGCCTCCGCGCCGCACACAAAGCCGGCCGGCCCCCGGGCGCGCCGCTCCCGCCCGCCAGCCTGCCCCCGGGCCGCGGCGCACCCGCCCCCCAAACTTTCCCGCGCCGCGCCCCGCTCTCCCCGCGCCTCCCGCACCCGCCCCCCGGCGCCCTCCTGCCCTGCCCCCGCTCTCCAGCCCCTCGGAGAGGTCATTTTCACGTTGGAAGAAAAGTTTGGGGAGCCGCCCCTGGACGGAACACAAGGGGTTAATGGGAACTCCTCGGCTCCCCCCTCCACCCCCCAAAAAATCAGATTGATTTTTTAAATAAAGTTTGAAGAACTGGCCTTATGGAAGACTCGGAAGGCTCAATGGGGATATTCCTATTGCCCCTGCCACCCCTCCAAAAAAATCTAATGTAATCGAAAAATAAAAGTTTGAAGAACTAGCCCTATGTCAGACAAGAGGGGTTAAGGGGACTCTTTCTAGCCCCCCCAATCAGATTGAATTTAAAAATAAATATTTGAGGAGCTGCTTTTATGTGAAATGCGGGATAAAAAGAATGTTTCTCTCTACTCCTGTCAATTTTTTTTAAAGAACGTATTTATTTTAAAAATAAAAGTTTGAAGAACTGGCCCCATGTAAGACCAGAAGGGCAAAAGGTTAAGGGGGGGTTAGATGCCCCACCTACCCACATCCCCCAATCAAGTTGATTTTAAAAAGAAAAATTTGCAAAACTCTATGTGAAATAAACAAGAATATTTTTATCCAACACCCTAAAATATCAGATTATTTTTAAATTTGGGAACTGCCTTCTTGTAACTTGGGAAGGTTTAAAGGGGATTTTTTTCCCCGTTTCCTCCTCAACCTCCAAAAAAATCAGATTTTTTTAAAAAATTAAAAGTGTGAAGGACCTGCCCCATATAGGGATGGGAGGGATTACTGGATATCCTACATCTCCCACAACTGATAGATTTTTAGAATAAAAATTTGAAGAACTGCATATATATGAGATGAGAGAAATCTTTCTTTACCCCTCCCCATGAGAAAAATAGGATACTTTTTTAAAATAAAAGCATTGGAAATTAAGGGTAAACAGGTATCTCTTCTCTGCCCCGACCTTAAAAAATCAAATGTGTGTGTGTGTGTGTGTGTGTTGTTTTGTTTTGTTTTGTCTTGTTTTGTTTGATGTTTAAGAAGTCGGGTCAATAGGAGACAGGAAGAGTTACAGAAATTTTTTCCCTGCACCCTCTAGAAAAGTTATTTTTTAAATGTCCGGAAACTAAGGGATTGTATAGAAGACACTGTCTCTCCCTAAAGAATGAACATGTGAGAAATTTAGCCCTACACAGGAGGCAGAGAATTAAGAGACACACGCTTCTCCAGACCAAACACACACGAGAGTAAGAGGAATCTCTGAACCATTCTCCCACCACCCGCGAAGCTGGAAAGTCGTTGAAAATAAAAAGTGGCCATTTTTCTCCCTGCCAGCCTGGCAAGCGTGTCCCTGGCAAAGGTTTGGCAGCCTGTGCCAAGGCTAGTGTAGGGCAGGCGCCGAGGGGAGCTGGGCAGCCTGTAGAGCTTGGCAGTGTTGGGCTCCTGTGAGCCCGGGACACACGTGCAGTCCAGGCAGCCCCCTGACTGTCTGCCCCTCAGCCACCAGATGGCTGAGGCCCTGTCACCCAGGGAAATGCTCCACGTGTGATGTCTCTCTGGCTCCATCCCTGTGTGAAGGTTTCTAAGCACCTGTCTCAAGACCAGACCCCCTACTCTGCCTAGCGGAGCCACACCTGACTTAAGGCCCTGGAGCAGAAAAAAACTGGATCCATAACAACACTGAGTCTCGGTCACCACAGCTGAGAGCCATGGGGTACCAAGGGAAAAAATCCTGCCCTGGGAGTCAGGAAAACGTGATGCAATAAATAGTCGTTGAGCACTTACTATGTGCCAGGCATGTTGTGTCTAGTAGGGCAGCTGCACCATGGGAAAGAGGATTGCTTGCAGCAGCCCTTCTCAAACTTGAGCGATCCTCAGAATCACAGTGAGGGCCTGTTCCAACACTGATTGCTGAGCCCCACCCAGACTTTTGATTTAACCAGTCAGGGGTAGGGACCAAGAATTTGCATTTCTAACAAGTCCTCAGGTGATGCTGATGCTGGTGGTCTAAGGACCACATTTTAAAAGCCATTGTCGTACAGTGCCAACAGCAAAACAGCACAGGCATGGGGAAAGAGAAAGGACCCAACCTAGCCCCAAGGGGGTCGGTGAGGATTCCAAGAGGAATAACATCCTGCAGGAAGGCTGGGTGGAAGCATCCTTCCTCTCTGGGTCTTAATCGGATGGCAGAGTCTCTTTAGATCAGGGATTCTTAAATAGCGTCCTTAGATAGGTTTGGGGATCCATGAATTAAGAAATTGTATGCCTTAAGTAAATTTATCTCTACATGTGCATTCTGGGGAAGAAAATCTCTGACTTTCACCGATTTCGCAAAAGGGTCAGTGACCCCAACCTGGAATGATTTTTCAGGCACCCCCGGCCTGGAAAATACTCACGGGACCTTCTCAGCCTTCTCTTTCTGGAATGACCACAAGTCTTTTCTGCTTCTCTAGTACCCACAGTCACAGGAACTGGGCCTTCTCTTCCATGAGGCACATCCCGACAGAGAGCCTAGAGTGCATTTAACACCCCTGAGGGGAGGGAGATATGTCCTCCATCCAGGTCCTGGCCCTGGAGGGTCTGTCCCTTCTTCACTCTGTCCCTGCTGGGCCACGAAGGGTATATGCTCAGGGGACGAAGACTGGGCTTGATATCTTCCTGACAAAATCCGGTTTCTAAATGAACGCACACATATCCCAAACCATAGTGGAAACATCGCAGTCACACAGAGCTGTGATTTATCCCTGTTCAGGAGGTTAACTAAGAGTAGACTCTCCACAAGCAGGGATGGGGTTGGGGGGAGGACAGGGAGTATTTAGTGAGAGCCCGGGGGCAGGACAAGACCTGCTCAATGATGGAGCAGGCACCACGATACCACAGGGGCAGGATGACCACAGGTCAGAGCTGCTGGGAACAGACACTTATATTAGGTGGATACATAGTCAAGTAGGGACCTCCAAGGGCTTACCTATACTCTAAGGGTCCATGATTCAGCTTGACATACCTGTGTTTATCAAATTCTAGAAACTTCTGACCCCTTCCATCCCCAGCCCACTTCCCCCAGAACCAGCACTGCTTTAATTACTAAGAGCCCAGGCTGTGGAGTCAACAGCCTGGGTCCCACCCAGCCCTGGCTCTAGCCCTCGAATGCTACCTGATCTTGAGCAGACAGCTCAATCTCCCCTTATCTCTGTGGTGCTGACAGTAGGGGTGCTTTGAGGATGAAATGAGATAATACACATAAAGCTTTTAGAAAGTGCCTAGTATAAAGAAAACACTCCATACACGTCAGCTATTGGAATCAGAGACACGAGTTTCCAGCCTCTGCCACTGACTAGCTGTGTGACCCTGGGCTCCTGACTTAATCGCTATGCCTTAGTTTCTGTCTCTGTAAAATGGGGGTAAGCCTACCAGTCTTATCAACACTCTTTTAGTTGTAACCTGTAGGAACAGGTTTTTTTGCTTAACAAAAAAGTGTTATTTTATTAAATTAAGTCATGGTACCCAAGGGCAGGAAATGAAATGAAGCCTCCAGAGGTTTGGAGCCAGGAACTAGAAAATCATCAGGAACCAGGCTTGCTCTCTCCATCACTCTGTGCAACAGGTCTCCGGACATCTCAGCTCCAATTCATTCTGTCTGTCTCTCTGCCCCCCTTCCTTCCCACCTCTCTCCAGGTGGGTGCTCTCTGCCTCTCTGGGCACACAGTCAAAATGGCCTCAGTGCCAACAGGTGCTGACTGGTATCTGTGTTCCAGTCCAACTTCTTGGGACAGAGAATGTGGTTGGCCAAGCTCATCGACTCAGATGCCACCGGGAGCCAATCACTGATGAGCAAGGGGAACGCCATCACATAACACACAGAGACTTCGGAGACCCATCCCTGAGGGAAGGGGGTGTGGTAGACTAGGCAGGGAGGTAATCAGATATTGAGAATGGTGAGATTTTGAGATTTTGTCAAGTGAGAGTGCAAGGTAGATGTCAAGGTTGTGTCACAGGCAGATGAGGGGAACGGGGAGACAGGGATTGCCCCAGAAATAGCCTTTGGGTCTGAAACAGAACCTGGGTCTTAGCTAAAATCTTGTGGGTTGATCTTGGTGAAGAAGATGCCTTTAGAGTGAAACAGTAGGTTCTCAAGAGTGTGGAACAGAATGAAGGCAGGGACTTCACAAAATGCTGTCTTCTTCCTCAAGCCGAGTTTCTTTTTTAAGCCTAAATAATGCTCTTTTGTGAAACCCCTGCCTGGGAGACTCAGGCTGCCTAAGTCTCTACATGATGGGAGAGAACCACAGAATCCAGTCTTATACGATTTCTTAGCAATTTACTAAACAAGATGGCAGCATTTTCTTATTTGATCCACTACATCTCTGAGATGGGCAGAGAAGGTACAATCACCCCTGTTTTAAAGATGAGGAATTTGAGGCTCAAGTCCTTGCCCAAACCAGCCAGTGGCAGCCCAGTCTGACTCTCAGACCAGGCTCTGCCCACAGTGCTCTGGTTGCCCCCATGGAAATTTCTGGTGATTGGAATAAAAATCGACAGATTCAGGAATTCCCTGGTGATCCAGTGGTTAGGACTCAGTGCTTTCACTGCCAGGGCCTGAGATCAATCGCTGGTCCGGGAACTAAGATCCCACAAGCTGCACAACGTGGCCAAAAACCCTCCCGCCCCCCAAAAAACCCAAAAAACCAAAATCGACAGATTCATTAAATCGTCTTGATTTGACTGTGGAATTTTCTTCTTTTCCTACCTTACCCACCTCTTCCTCCCCTGCCCCACAAAGAAAGAAGTTGGGAAGATGTGGCATCAACTTATTTCCTTAAGAGAGGTCCTTGCAAGTCATGGTGAAGTCTCCAGAGAGACAGCTACTTGAGGCCTTAGCAGTCCCCCAGGGAAGAAAAGCCAGAAAGAATGAAGGCCCAGCACACAAGACTGGCAAATCAAAAGAGAAGGGATCAAGCTGATGGCCCAGAGCAAATATCAGAATTAAGGCCAAATCTGAGTAACCCGTCCATGGATTCAACAGCAAATGCAGTAAAATGTGCCGCATGTTTCAAAAACTTATTCCATACACCTGCCATCCTATGAAGCCTAGAGAAAGTCTAGCATCCTGGTGAAGATCTCATCCAGTCTTGGCAATTAGATCTGGTAGGAATCCCTGCTCTGTACTCACCATATTGTGACCTTAGCTACCATAAAAGCCCCAGTTTTCTCATCTGCAAAATGGGCAAAATATGGTACCTAACATACAGATGATTTAAAGCATTAATTCATGTTATGCACTCAACACAAGGTAGTTGTTATTACTAGTCCCAGCTCATTTCCACTTTAACATACATAGGGAAATTCAGGCCCCTGGGTGGGGGTGGGATGGAGTCACCTCATCTGAGCAGCATTATACAGCCAGAAGGGAACAAAGTCAGCTTTCGAGGCAGCTGCCCCATGTCCAGCAGGCTACGCCCCCCAACTACGGCAGCAATCCTGACCTTAGTTCTGCTGTATCTCAGAAGGGAGTAGAACCCAGACCAGGGGAAGGAGGGAGAGGAACAAAGATGGCAGGAGCTGGTCCATCTTGTTTTTTCTCATTATGCCATCTGGAGGTCCTCAAAGGAGGCTTTAATCTGTCCTTTCTGCCATGAGGTACACTTGCGAATGGGATTAGCTGACAGTGTGGCATGGTGCAGGGCTCAGGCTCTGGACCAGACCGGACTGGGCTCAAATCCCAGCTCAGCCCCTTTCCAGCCATGACAGCTGGAGCACATCACACTACTGTCTCTGAGCCTCAGTTTCCTTAACTGTTAAATGGGAATAATAATATACATATTCATATTTTGTATGAAGGTTAGAAAAATGTTGAGTGCCAGAACACATTAGGTATCCTAGATGTTAGTAAAGATCAAAACTAATCATGATGTGATCTCAGTGGCTTGTATTTGCAAAACTGTCCAGTGGGTGGAGCATGTCTGAAATGACCGCTCAGCCATGGCACTGTTAAGTTATGCTCCTGAGTTATCTCCACGAACAGATGAGGAGAGTGAGGCACAGAGGTAAAAACGGGATCTATCTTTCACCAGTTAATGGACAAATGGACATGATGTACCTCTATGTGAGGCAGCAAGAACCAACGGCACTCACGTGGAATTCCTGCCCAAAAATGCATAACCCAAATCGAAACATGAGGAAACATCAGACAAATCCAGATCGAGGGGCATTCTACAAAACAACTGGCCTGTGTTCTTCAATGTCAATGTTATGAAAGACAAAAAAAGGCTGAGGAACTGTTTCAAATTAAAGGAGACTAAAGAAATATGACCACTAAAGGCAGAGTGATCTGGAATTGGACCCTAAATCAGAGTGAAAAAAAATTGCTATAGAGGACATTATGGGGACAATTGGTGAAATCTGAATATGCTAGGATATTAGATAATAGTATTTATTCATGTTAAATGGCTGACTTGATAGATGTTCTGGGTTGTATAAGATGAGTTCTTGCCCTTAGAAAGTACACACTTTTGAAGTAAAGGAACATGATGTCTGCAACTCTCAAATGGTTCAAGACAACAAATTATTTATATATGCATATACATATCTACATATGTTCCTATATGTGTACATACATCACATATATATGAGATAAAGCAGTAATACGTGACTGCATGTTAACAATTATGAAACTTGGTAAAGGGTATGCAAGAGTTATTTGTACTATTCTTTCAACTCTTCCATATAACTTTGAAATTATTTCAAAATAAAAAATTAAGAAAAGTAATAGATCTGAAATGTTCAAAAAAGATAGAAGTCTACACTGACATTTCTTTCATCAGAATTATCTCACTTCAATGTATGTTTGACAACAAAATTTGATTCATTGATCAGTGGTTTGTCCCCATCAAAAATTGTTGATTTTTTTTCTAACGCCGTGAGTTTTCTTTTGTGACTCTTATTCCTACCAGGTTCAATTTTCCCAGGCAAATTTTGTGATCTAAATTTTGTCAAGAAGATTTAGGGTCTTCCATCCATTTTTAGTCAATAATAAATTTTACTATGTGCAGTATTAGTCTTTGTCAGTTTCATTTTCTGTTGCTTATTTCTACCAAGTAAAATGTTTTCAGTTTTTTCAATTTTCAATGTTACCAATTCTTCAAACAGTTTTTTTCTCTAATATTAATCTGTGTATAGTTTAGAGGGATTTTCAACCTGGCTGTACATCTGAATCACCTATAAGGCTTGTGAAAAAGACAAGTTTCCCACCCCCAACACCTCCAAGATTCTGAATTAATAGGTCTGGAAGGGCACCTATCTGTAGTTTTAACACACCTCTCAAATTCTGTAACAGTTATTGGCCATCACTTTATGTGAAGCCCAAGTTGCCTTGTATTATAGGTAACACAATATTGTAAACTCTCAGGGCCTTGCTATCCTCATGATTTTAATATTCCAGTTCCCCGACTTGACTATGAGGTTCATGAGGAGAGGACCAAGTTCATGTTTTCCATATGGCCAGCACACCCATATGTTAACGTTAGGCAGCAAAAATATTAGCTGATTGGCTGTTGGCTCAATCAAAACCTCGAATATCAATGTCAAGGGAAGGAACGTCTTTTTCTTATTGTGGTAGAATGTACAAACCTAAAATTTACTATGTGAACCACTTTTAAGTGTACAGTTCAGTGACATTAAGTACATTCACATTGTTGTGAATCACGACTATTCATCTCGAGAATTTTTCATCATGGCAAACTGACACTCTGTACCCATTAGACAATAACTCTCTATTACCTCTTCCCAGCCCCTGGTAACCACCATTCTACTTTCTGCCACTGTGAATTTAACTATTCCAAGGACCTCATGTAAGTGGGATTCATATAATATTTGTCCTTTTTTGTCCTTCTGATTTCACTTAGTATAATGTCTTCAAAGTTCATTCATGATGTAGCATGTATCAGAATTTCATTCCTTTTTAAGGCTAAATTATATTCTGTTGTACAGATGTACCACATTTTGTTTACCCATTTATCCACTGACAGACATTGGGTTGTTTCCACCTTTTGGCTATTGTGATTAATGCTGCTATAAACATGATTGTGCAAATTTCTGTTCAAATCCCTGCTTTCACTTCTTTTGGGTATATACCCAGAAGTGGAATTGTTGGATCATGTGGTAATGCTATGTTTAATTTTCTGAGGAACCATCATAATGTTTTCTATAGCAGCTGAAGAAGGAACGTTTTTAAAAGCAGCTTTAATAAAGGTAGAACGATGATTAATCCTTTAAGACTTTTATCCCAAGTTTATTGAGAAACAAAATTAATACATTTATCTTTAGTGACCTCAAAGGATCATGGCTTGTTGCACTTCCCCTTTTGTTCTGTGGTAGACTGATTGCATTAAAAGCCTCAACTCTGCACACCTCCCTGCACCTATCCCTCTTTGACATGTGACTTTGCAGTTCTTCTCCCTAAAAAGGAGGAGTCTATTTCCCCATCCCTTGAACCTGAGTTTGCCCACATGACTTGCTTTGACCAATGGGATGTCAGCAAATTTCACATAAGCAGAGTCTTTCAAGGTGTTTGTACAACTGGCTTTGTATTCACTCTTGCATTTCTGCCTTCACCATGAGAATATACCCAAGCTAGCCTGCTGGAAGACTAGGAGAGTAAGGGGAAGCACCTTGGTTGCCCCAGCTGACCACAAATTGTGTGAGACCCCAGCCAACAGCCAGCCACCGCCAGAGTTAGATTAGAAGAACAATTCAGATTAAATCCCCAACCCACAACTCATGAGTTAAGTAAATGCTTATTGTTTTATATCACTGAGTTTTGGGGTGGTTTGTTATACAGCATTATAGTGGCAACAGATAACTGATACATCTTCCCTCCTCTGCCAATGTGTTGCAGTTTCTGCATCTGTCAAAGGGTGATGAGACCACTGATTTCACTGACTTCATGGAGCTGTCATGAGACATAAATGCCAGAATTGGTCAGGTCTGGCAACTGGCAGTTATAATCTAAAGGCTTATTTCTCTCTTCCCTCTTGAAAGTTACCCTCTTCTAGTTTTTTGTGGAAAGAAGGCTGTAGAGGTCATGTGTTCTCCACTACACCTCATTCTAGTGACAGAATTTCAATGTTCCTTGGAGAACAAGACCTCCACCATGCTCAGTCTCTGTATTCTGGTTGGGGTTTCTCTACTCACCCCTGAGTGCCATTAGCAAATGACCCAGACCTGGCCAATCAATATATTTCATCCCCTTTGCCCCAGATTGGTTCAGGAATGGTTACATGGCAGGTCAAGCCAGTGAGATTCACTTTCAAGAATACGGAATGCAAAGTTTCCCTTTCCACTGAGATTACTGAGAGGATAGAGCTTAAGTCTAGAGGAACCAGGGGCTACCGTGTAGAAAAAGCTTCCCTGAAGATAGCTAACAGAGAGGAAAACAGAGCCCAGAGGTGGGAAGGAACAGTCGTGATGACAGTTAGAACCCCTAGATCCAGCCAGACCTGAAGCTATACTTCCTTTGACTTTTTAATTATGTGAATCAGTTATACTCTTTTTTGGGGGGTTTTGTTTTGTGAAGCCAGTTTGAGTAAGGACTCTGTCCATTGTAACTGAAAAAAAATTATTTGTGTTGCATTTCTCCAGGGTCACCTTTCTGACTGCTTTGTTCCTGATCATGATGGGCTCCTCTACATTGCTCTTAGTCCCACTGCTGTGAAGAACCACTGTGCTTATCACTGCTGGTCACCACCTGAGATTCCCAGGCAAAGTCTACCCATTAGGATGATTCTTCCTCCACACAGTCTCCAGGAGCAGGGAGAATGAGGGCAGGACTGGGCTGACCAGGCATCCTACTTTGCCCTGAACAGTTCTGATTTATGCCTCTTGTCCCAGCAAGATTATTAATAGCACTGCCTTTCACTCTCAATAGTGTCACTATTTGGATAATAAAAATATGGTCCCTTTTAGCAGACCACACTTCTTTTTATTATGTCATCCCTTGATTCTCCACTACTCCCCTATGTAAAGCTGAACAGTAGTTTCAGACTTTACCAACGGTTGGGATAACAGCGTCAGAGGTGTGACAGAGCTCAGAGATGGCTACAACAATGTCTCTCATCCCACACACTCTTCTACAATGTGACTTTGCCTCTCCTCCTCAAGAGGTGGAGTCTAATTCTCTTCTCTTTGAATTTGGGTGAACTCTTGACTGCTTCAACCAATAGACAACCATGGAAGTGATGTTGAGTGACTTCCTAGACTGAAGCATGAAAGATGAAGCAGCTTCCATCTTATTCATTAGAATGCTCATACTTGGAGCCCTGAGTCATCATGTAAGAAACCCAACTTCCTTGAGGCTGCCGTGTTGTGAGGAAGCTAAGCCACATTGAGAGGCCATGTGCAGCCTCTCTGGTAGGCAGGCAGGCAGGCAGATCTAAGGTGGTCCCTAGTTATCCCCACCTCCTGGTATTCATGCCCTTGCATAATTCCTTACCATTGAGTGAGGGAGAGACTTGCTCCTAATCCGGAGAATACTGCAAATTATGGGTTGTCATTTCTATGGTGATGTTACATAAGACCATAACTTCTTTCTGTCTAGTAGACTCAACCTTGCTGGCTTTGATGAAGCAAGCTTGCCACATTGAGGAGTTCCACATGGCAAGGAACTGGGGACAGCTTCCGGCCAACGCCACACAGGAAACTTAGCACTTAGTCCAACAACCCAGAAGGAACTGAGTCCTGTGGACAACCGGGTAAGCAAGCTTGGAAGCAGATCCTTTCCTAGTTGAGCCTTCAGTGAGACACCAGCCATTGCTTGCAGCCTCACGATAGACCAAAAAGCAGATTCCTGACCCACAGAAACTGTGAGATAATAAATGCATGTTGAGGATTACTTCTCTGTGCACCAAAATTTTCATTTCAATAATTTGGAATGGAAATCCTTCCTGGCCTCTTAAACAATGAATAACACCATTTCTGCCATCCTTCCTGAAATCTCACGTTGAGCACTGCCCCAGACTTAGTAAGGTGAATTAACTGAGCCGAAGGTATTCACACAATAGAGTGAATTTTCCAAAGGAAAACATTTTTTCCCTAGATTTTTGAGAGCTGTTGAGTATGCACTCAGCTTTTCAGAAGTCAGTGTTTGACTATATGAAATGAGAAACAGCCCTTCCATGATCTAAATGTATCCTTCCTACCTAAAGACAAATGTAATCCAGAAGTCTCCCAGGCCTTACTAGCCTGTGGGTATAAATGAGGTCACATTTTATTTATTTATTTAACAAATACTTACCTAGGGCTTGCAATGAGCTGTTCTTAGTGCATTAAAACCATGAATTCTTGTAACAACTTGATGAGGTAGGTACTATTTTTTATCCTTCCTGTTTTATAAATGAGGAAACTGAGGCACAAAGAGGTAAAGTAACTTGCGCAAGGATACAGAGCTCCTAAGTGGATCTGGGTTTTGGACCCAGGGGTCCAACTGCAGAGCCTGTACTCATATTCACTTTGCTATCCTGAATCTCACTGATGTAGATCCTCACGTGCAAGGTGGAAGCATTTGAGCCTCCCAGGTAAGATTCCCTACTTCTTCTAATTCTCATAATTTCCAGAGTCCTTGAGAGTTGTTGCATGTGGACTCAGGATTCCCTTGAATATTGTTCCTGGAAGGCAAGTCGGCCAATATGCTATCAGCTATCTATTGCCACAACAATGTTACCTAACAAATAGCCCCAAGACTCAGAGGCTTCAAATAATTGGCATGAATTTAATTCGTGAGTCTGCTGATCAGTTGAAAGGTTCTTCTGATCTTGGCTGGGCTTGTCCACATGGCTGGGGTTGGCTGGCTCTTGGCTGATCTATGTTGGCCATGGCTGGGACAACTAGGGCCACATGATTCTGGTCCGCACATTTCTCATCCTCCAGCAGGCTAGCCCAGGCACATTCACTTGGCCATGGCCGAGGGGAAAAGCAGACAAGCCCAACTGTGCAAGCACATTACAAGCCTCTGTTTAAGTCACATCTGTGAGCATCCCATGGACAAAAAAGCAAGTCACGCAGCTGGGCCCAGAGTCCAGGCAGGAGAATACTGCACAGTTACATGGCACAAGGCATGGATACAGGGAGGGATAAAGAATTGGGACCTTAAATGTAATCAATCTACTATACTTATCACCAATTTTCTTTCTTCTCAAAAAATGTTAAAACAAAATTAAATTTCAAAATAAAAAATCATTTAGATAAAGTTGTCCAAGACTCCATAAATTAAAGTTGTGCTCTGAGCGATGGTAAATAAGGAAACCACCCCAGGGGCAATATGCACAAACAGTTTCTTTCAAAAGGGAAAATAGCAGCATTCCTCTGCATCAGTGGGAAATGAAACTGAGACTTCAGAACTCAGCCTGCCCATGTGTCAGGGAGGCCCACGTTCTGGTGTCAAAGTGGCAGTCAGCAGGGGCATTGTGCAGGTCTAGTGTCTGAGGAATAATGTTAGCACAAAAGTCACATCAGAGCAGGTGACAGCAAAACTGACTCAGTTAGCAACTTTTTAGCATATCAATGTCTCTTTCTGTTTCTCTGGCAGAAAGTTCAAATATTGGCTTGCCTGATTCAAAAGTGGCCCCTGAGCAACCCCAGCTTCTCCAGGAGGGTATAAGTGAATATATACTTTATTCTCGTTCCTGGAAAGCAGGAGGTGTCATTTTCTGGTCTTGCACACTCTGCATATAGCCTGCTTATGATTATTTCTCTGAGAAATAGGGGAGCCCTATTAAGACAGCCAAATGGGTCTGTAAACCTACAGCCCCATGGCCCCTTTCTTCTACCATGAGAATGTACTGGAAATATCACCCTCTCTGAGGGGGCAAAGGTCAATACCTAAGGATAAATATTGGCTGATGCTTTTTTGGAAATACTGGAAAAGCCGTCAGTAGACAGTAAAACTTACCCCAAAAGCAGAGCTAAAGAACCTGGAGTATTCTGCTTTTCATTCGGGGACATCAGGACATTTGCAGTGGCAGCTCATTGCCTTAAAGTGGGAGGCTTAACGGAAGAAAACAGGTCACACTCAGTGGATCCCAGGCCCCTTCCACACCTATGTCAGAGCTGGGAGGAACCTCCACAATCCTATGAATCCTTTCTGGATAAACTATTTGCCATATTCCAGGTGCTTTACACATATGACCTCAGTTAGTTCTTAAAGAATCCCTATGAGGTAGAGCTGTAGGCACCCCCATTTTAGAGAGGAGGAGACAGGCATGAAGCTTCAGTGAAGGAAGTTGCCCAACTCACACAGCACATTCGTGTTGAGGCTGTCTGACCATAGAACTGGCTTTCTTAAATATGACTCTGTGAAAGCTCCCATTCAGGGATGCCCTTTAAAGTCGGGGACCCATCCACTGGGGATCCAATTTCCAAGGAGTAGTCGACACAGAGAATTTTAAGAGAATTAATTTCTAGATCTCAACTGCTATCTGTATGATTTCCTACAACTGACCTGCCTGAGAGCTCCGATGTGAAAGCACAAATCTGGTTCTCCTTTCCCACCTTCCCTTTCTTGGTTGCCCTTCTCCCATTTGACAAAATAAAGGTGCATCCCATATGCATCCAAATCTTACTGTGGGGCATTGACCTCGGTGCATAACCCTGGGCTGGGGGCGGGAGGGAGAGGGCACCAAATAGAGGCCTGATTCCAAATGTTGGGGAGCAGAGTTTCCTTTAATCAAGACACCACAATCCTTCCATTAACTTTAATGAATTTCCATTCATTTTACTTTTTATGCTTAACAATTACCAAAATTTTGGTCAACTGTATCCTAAAATTAATTGTGTTGATGACCTAATTCAGGAAAGTGCTTAACCCTTAGAGCCTTATGATCACAGGATATAAAAACATTTTTCAATTTCCATCTACAAACATATTTTTGATTTAGAGGCTATGCCAAGATGATCCATATGAGACTTACAAGCAGAAGAATATATTACATTCTTATAAAACTCTGCGAGGCAAGTGGAATGGAAAAAATGATTTCAAGGAGAAAAAGAACATTGTAAAATTTCTAACTGTGAAGAGTTTGTTCACCTATTTTTTTAAATGGATGATGATGGGACATAAAATCAGTATGATATTTAAATTCCATTGGATATATTTTAAAGAGTGAAGTAACAGTTTTATTTTTAAACACCAGTATTTACAATACGCAGGACATTGTATCCTTTACAACTATTTAAAATCATGATGACAAATTTTTAAAATATGTGATTATGCGGTATTTCAGAATTCTTTTGGAAGTACATGAGCAAAAAATGTGCTAAGTCCTCTGATTTTGTCCAACCACTCTTTTTACAGATGAGGCATTTGCAATCTAGAGAGTAAAAAGGATTTACCCAAGGTCACATAGCAAAATAGTACCTGAGCTAGAACCAAAAGTAAAGCCACAGGACTCCCCGTTTGGTCCTCTTTTCCTTATCTGTGCTGGCTTTCTGTATCAGTCAGAGTCCCAGCAGTTCCCAGCACTCAAAAAGATGAAAAGCAGGAAAGTTAATCACGTGTCCATTTACAGAGGTGAGGGCAGGGTTAAGGGAAAGCAACAGGGGCTGCCGAAGAAGGGGACTACCAAAGGTGCAAAGCCATTTCCACCCCTGGGTCAAAGGGGCAAAGAGAAATAGTACTTCCTGGACCCTGTGAGACTGTAGCTGTAGGAGAGGGCCACCAACAGGAGGATCGTACCTTAAGTAGAGGAACATGATCACTGCCAAACCACAGCTAGCAAGGAGAGACCTGGGGGAATAAATACAACCTCTCTCTTCTCCTGCATGGTTTTCCTATTGGTTCCTCCTGTTGGGCAAATCTCCCAGAAGCCAGAGGGCAAGGAAGCTGGTTGATACACTCCTTAGAGGTCGACCTCCTGGGCACAGAACAAAATAGAGAAGGAGAGAGAGTAGACCCGGAGAGACAACCAGAACATGTCCACCACGTTTTCTATTTTGAACTTGACATTTGTATTTAAACAAAAAGATTAGGCTTTGCAGTCAAGACAAGCCACAACAAAATAAAGAGATCTTCCCCCAGAAGAACCCAAAAGACTGTGTGTATGAGGTAAGACGAATTTCAGAGAACTTTAGAAAGATTTTTATTTTTCATATTGTAACTATGATATACTGATATCTACTTGTTTTAATACTATAAATTTTTTGGCATCTCCTTTCATTGGAAACTGATCTTTATTTCTCTAAAAAGTGCCTTGTTAAATCCCCACTCATGGATGCCTTCATAGACTGCTACAAACTCCAACTAAACTCCAGGAGTTGAGGGAAAGTTCCTGAGAAAAGTAATGTGAATGGACATTTTAAGCAGGATTATATTATTAAAGATAACAATATAAATTATTAATAGTCATCTATTAAAGACAGATTAATCCTGTATAATTAGATTGAAAGAATGCATTCAATTGACAAAATCCAAAATGCTTCAACATTTAAATTACCTTTCTAGGCAACCTGAGTTCATGTTCTAGAAAGAGCAGTGCCCTCTAGGGGCAGGGCTCTCCAGTGACCTAATGCCCTTTGACCTGTGCTTTTTCTTCACACAAGTAAGCAATCTAGGGAGTGAGGTGAAGTAGAGTGGATAAGGGGAGAAGGTGTGGGGGGAGTGAGAAGGGATATTCTTATCCCCAGTCCTTCCCCAAAGGAAGGCAGTTGGGTGACACACAAAGACCCTCAGCTGGGAAATGCAAGACCCAGGTTCTAGTTCTGGTAGTCATTGACTCAAGTATTGATATATCTTTGGCTATATTCTTCTCTCTGATCTGAGTTTTCTCACCTGTAAATATTCATCTCCAGTATCTCTTATACCTGAGTTGCCTTAGCTCTATCTCTAGAATATAAAAATAAACTTTTGGATTGTCCTGGGCACTAAATAAAGTTAATACTTGTGAAAAAAACTTGTCAGGTGCTATACCAAAATTATGAAGAACACATGGTACTGTAGAAAGAAAACATGCTCAGGATCAGTTAACATAGGCTTAGAATTATAGCTTCAAACAGCAGACTTTTGGCTATGACCAAGTAAGAGATCAGCAAACATTCTCCCCAAAGAGCAACTATAAAGCTGGACAAAACTGACAAAAACAACCCTTTCAATCCTCTGGAAATCAACGAAAGACATACACCAATCTGAGAAGCATTTATGTTTGAAAAACTACTGAACTTTGGATAAGAACAGTGGACGTGTGGTCTTCTTGCCTGCAGCTGCTCCAAACTCCCACCTTCCTCCCAGTTTAGCTGGTGCAGAGATTCTGTCAGGAGAGGGTGGGCCATGAGTCTAGGCAGCTGCACTGCTGAAATCAAAGAGTCCTTATTCAATTTGGGTAGTAAGCACCCATGTCCAGCAGCTTGTGAAATAATAATCACTTGTGAAAGTGATTATTTTGGTGGCAAGTGAGCAGAGAGGGTCAATGGCTCTACTAGTCTGAGATTATGGTCATGGTTGGGCCAAGCATATTCCTGGCTGAACCTACTCATATGAGCAGCAGAGGGCACAGGTTAAACACACAATCCTAGCTAACCCTGAGGCTACACACATGTGTGTAAGAGACCCAAAAGGGTCCACAGAAAGTAAAAAGCTGGGGCTGACTTTAAAATGGTCTGAACTTTGAATGTTCTCCTTTACCCACACACAGATTTCAACAGACGACGGAAGCTTGACTGGCTTCAGGTGTTTTAGCACAACCTCTGTTCAACCACTGGCTGACTACTAAGCAACATGGATATGAGGATGACCCTTAAGAGGTCAGGCTTAAAAAGAAACAGTGAAAAAACAAAACCTGGGAAGACATTGCAGCAGCAGCTGCTTATCACTAGGGAGAAAGATTTAGCTCAGGCAGATTACTAAACAAACAAATAAAAAAATTAACAATAATATCAACAACTTTCAGGGGGAAAATACAGAATCCCAACTTGTTAACTATATTATCTAGAGTGTTCAGGTTTCAACAACAATAAAAAGTATGAGACATGCAAAGAAACAGCAGTGTAACCCAAACTCAGGAAAACTGAAACAATAGAAACTGCCTCTGAGTGCCTCCAGGTATGTTTGGCAGATGAAGACTTCATAGCAGTTATTTAAATATATTCAAAGGCCTAAAGAATATCGTGTTTAAAAAATTAAAGAAAAGTATGGCAACAATGAATGAAGAAATAGAGAATCTCAATGAAGATCTAGGAGTTATTGAAAGGAACCAAAAGGAATTTCTGGAGTTGAAAGTACAATAACTGGAGCGAGAAATTCAGCAAGAGGACCTTAACAGAAGATTCAAGATGGACAAACAAAGAAAGGATCAGTGAAGTTGAAGACTGACTAGTAGAAATTATCCATTTTGAAGAGCAAAGAGAAAAAAGATTGATGAAAAGTGATTAGAGACCTGTGGGACAACATCAAGGCATACCAACACACATGCAATGGTAGTACCAGAATGAGAAGAGAGAGAGAAAGCAGAAAAAAAATTGAATAAATAATGGCAGAAAACTCCAAATTTGAAGAAAACATTAATTTAGACATCCCAGAGAATCAATGAACCTCAAATAAATAACCTTTAAATATAAAAAAGATTCATACATAGACACATCATAGTTGAAATGTACAAAGACAAACAGAAAATCTCGAGAACATCAAGAGAAAAATGATTCAGCACATACAGGAAAGCATCAGTACCTTTACTGACTTTCCATGTAAAATAATGGAGACTAGAAGGACATATTGAAAGTACTGGAAAAATAAAACCTGTCAACCAAGAATTCCATATTAAACAAAACTCCCTCAAACATAAGCTAAATAAAGACATTCCCAGATTTTTTTTAAAAAAAGACTGAGAGAATTCATGAATTCATGGCTATCAGACTTGCCTCACCAGATATTGTAAAAAGTCTTTTGGGCCAAAAGGAATTAACACCAGATGGCAATTTGAATCTACAGGAAGAAATAAAAATCATCAGAAATAATAAATATGTCATCAGTTAAAATAAAAGAGTTTAATATGAGAGTCTATATATTTTTTGTTTCATTCTCTTAATTTTAAAAAATGCATAAGAGTATATAAAACAATATTAACACTATTGTTAGGTTATATATAGATATTGAATACATATGACAATAATAGCACAAAGGAGGAAGGGTAGGAATGGAGCTATTTACTGGAGCAAAGTTTTTATATTTTACCAGAATTAAGTTTGTATTAATTTAAGTACACTATGATAAGTTAACATTCATATTACAATCCTTAAGTAAGTAATAAGAAAATAATTAAAAAATATATAGGAGTTAAAATGGTACACAAGAATATTAATTTAATACAAAATAAGGAAGTAACAGAGAAACAGAACAAAAACGATGAGAGATCCATAGAAAACAAGTTACAAAGTGGCAAAGGTAAATTCAACCTATCAAAATATCAATGGTCTAATCCGCTAAATCAAAAGGAAGAGATTGGATAAAAAAAGCATGATCCAACTACATGCTCTCTATAAGAGAAACACTTTTAGATTCAAAGGCACACATAAGTTAAAAGATAAAGGATGGCAAAGATATGCCATGCAAATGGTAACCAACAGAAAGCCAATGTGGCTGTATTAATATCATAAAAATAGACTTTAAGGTAAGAAATATTACTAGAGACAATAATTTCATAATAATATAAGGGTAAATACATCAGGAAAATATGTTATATATGTATCTTATGCATCTTATAACATAGCTTTGAATATACAAAATAAATTTGACAGAATTGAATGGAAAAACTGACAATTCAGTAACAGTAGTTGGAGAATTCAATATCACACAAACCTCAAGTTGTGCACTTGGGAACCCTTACTCCAGCCCCATCTCCTAATCACCTTAAAACCCCAAACCAGTCTCCTTTCCTTGCTCTCTCAAGTTATTTTACATATCAGCCGGGTAAACTTCCCTGATCTCTCCAGAAAGCTTCATTATGTGAATAACAAATGTTTTCCTGCCCTCATTGGTGCATGTGTGGCATCATCAGATTCATCATCCAAACCAAATTTTGGGTGGCAGATCCATGCTACAGCTGTGGGTTAACCACAACAACTGGAGCTGTGAGCAAGATGTCTAGACGATGACCACTGCCACCAGTTTTCCTCTTTTGCTTTGGCTTGTTAACTGGCTCTGCCATCTACCATTCTGAGCTGCTCCTTGTTGACTAGCATGCCCTTTGGGCAGTGTTGCTGCCTGCTGGCAAGCTTGAACCTTGAGCTGTGCTTTGTTTTGCTGCATTTGCTGAATTCTACTGAGCCTGTGTTATAGATTTAACAGACCTAAATCAGAAGTTTTAATAATTTGTGTCTGGGGACAGAAATATGGGATTAGGACCCTCCTTAAAGAGGCCCTAGGTCTGCAGCGTGACCATAACATTTGGACTTCCACAGCACCATCAACTAACTTGATGTAACTAACATATATAGAACGCTCCACCCAACAACAGCATATTTCACTTTCTTTTCAAGCGCACATGGAACATTTTCCAAGATAGACCATATGCTGGGCCATAAAACAAGTCTCAATAAACTTAAAAGGATAGAAATCATAGAAAGTATCCTCTCTAATCACATTGGAATTAAATTAGAAATCAATAATACAGGGAAATTTGGAAAATTAACAGATATTTGGAAATTCAGTGACACAGTTCTAAATAGCAAATTGGTTAAAGAAGAAATCACAAGGGAAATTAGAAAATATATTAACTAATTGAAAATGAAACCATAATATATCAAAATTCATGGGATGTAGCTAAAGAAAAGAGGGAAATGTATACAATGTATAACTTTTAAATGCCTGTATCAGATATAAAATTTGATAGGAATGAGTGCATTCAAGTGGTCTTGTATTGTGATTATATCAGTAACCTAAATTTCCACCTTAAGAAGCTAGAAAAATAAGAGTAAACTAAACCATAGCAAGCTATGAGAAAGGAAATAACAAAGATTAGAGCAGACATCAATGCAATAAAAAAACAGGTTTAAAAATAGAAACAAAATGAAGTCAAATTTTGTTCTTCAAAAAGTTCAACAAAATTGACAACCTTTAGCTAAGCTGACCAAGAACAAAAGAGAGAAGACACAAATTCCCAAAATCAAGAGTGAAAAAGGGGCTGGGACTTCCCTGGTGGTGCAGTGGTTAAGAATCCGCCTGCCAGTGCAGGGGACACGGGTTCAATCCCTGGTCCAGGAAGATCCCACATGCCACGAAGCAACAAAGCTCAGGTGCCACAACTACTGAGCCTGCACTCTGGAGCCCACAAGCCACAACTACTGAGCCTGTGCACCACAACTACTGAAGCCTGCATGCCTAGAGCTCATGCTCCGCAACAAGAAACCTGCGCACTGCAACGAAGAGTAGTCCCCACTTGCCACAACTAGAGAAAGCCTGCAGACAGCAACGAAGATCCAACGCAGCCAAAAAAAAAAAAAAAAAAAGAATGGAAGAGGGGTTATCACTAGAGACTTTACAGAAATAAAAAGCAATACAAAGGAATGTTATGAACATTTTATGTCAACAAATTAAGCAATGTAGATGAAATTGACAATTTTCTAGAAAGACACAAATTATCAAAACTGACTCAAGAAGAAATAGAAAATTAGACTAGACCTAAAATAAGTAAGGAAGTTTAATTAGCAATTAAAAATATTCCCACAGGAAAGCCCAGAGCCAGATGGCTTCACTGGTGAATTTTATCATATATTTAAAGAAGAAATAACACCTATCCTTTTCAAACTCTTCCAAAATATAGAATAGGAGAGAACACTTCCTGACTCATTCGATGAGGCTAATACTACCCTAAAACCAAAGCTAAATAAAGACATTACAAGCAAAGAAAACAACAGACTGCTATCCCTTGTAAAGATAGATGCAAAAATCCTCAATGAAATACTAGGAAAGTGAATTCAGTAGCATATTAAAAGGATTATACACCATGACCAAGTGGGTTTTATTCCAGAAATGCAAGGTTAGTTAAACGTATGGAAGTCAATCCATGTAATATACCATATTAATAAAATAAAAAGAAAACAACCACATAACCATCTCAGTAGACACAGAAAAATCCTTTGACAAAATCCAATAACTGTTCATGTTAAAAACCCAACAAACTAGGAAGAGAGAGGTATCTACAAAAAAAAAAGAAAAGAAAAAGAAAGAAAGAAACCACAGTTAACATCATACTTAATGGTGAAAGACTGAATGCTCTATCCTTAAGATCAAGAATAAGGGAATGATATCTGCTTCATCACTTCTGTTTAACATTGTACAGGACTTTTCCACCAGTGTATCAGGGGAAAAAAGACATATAAATTGGAAAGGAAAAGTAAAATCACCTTTATTTACAGATGACATGATCCTTTATGTCACAATCCCAAGGAATCCACAAAAGAACCACTACAACTAAGAAACAAGTTGAAAAAGGTCACAGGATAAAGGTTCAATATATAAAAATTAATTGCATTTCTAAATACTAGCAATAAACTATCCAATTAAGTGATTCCATTTACAATAAAATGAAAAAATAAAATACTTAGTATAAAGCAACTATACTCCAATAAAAATTAATTTAAAAAAATACTTAGTAATAAATTTAACAAAAGAAGTGCTAGACCTGTAGACTAAAAACTACAAAACATTGCTGAAGTTCAAGAAGAGCTAAATAAATTAAGAGACATCCTGTGTTCATGGATTAGAAAACTCAATATTGTCAACATGGCAATTCTCCCCTAATTGATCTATATATCCATTCTCTTCCTGGGGAATTTGCTTAAGCCCTTTGGGCCTATTTCCTCATCTACAAAATTGACACAATAATCTCTTCCTCACAAAGTGGTTGTGAAGATTAAATGAGACAATGAGTGTCAGGTGATTAGCATAGTATCTGGCACCAAATAAGAACTCAATAAATGGGAGGAGAATGGGATACTCAGATGGTACTTCTGGTGGAGGTGTGAACTATTTTAAGAAGTTGTCTGCATTTCTGTTTCATTTTAATCACAACTTTTGCTTTTGTGAAATTTTAGCAGAATGTATTGATTTCCCATTTCACAGAGCTCATATTAATTTGTACAACCAAGTCATAGTTACACCAATTGGCTAAGAAATTCATGTCTGAGATAAAGAAATTATCCCAGACCACTTTTTGGTTGACATCCAAGGAAACTTTCTTACTGAGAGGTTGGGTATTGGAGTCTTTTGCAGGGATGTTCATTTGTTCAACAGCATTTATTGAGCCCTATTATGTGCTGGAGACCGGAAGTATAGCCATAAAAAGGCAACATTTTCCACCATGGAGCTCACATTCTAGATAAGGAGACAAATGATCACATGACACTAACTTTGTTTCACATGATAAGTGCTACAGAGAAACACAAAACAAGGTGAAGATACAGAGAGTTGTGGAGGGGAAACAAGGAAGGTCCTCTGAGGAAATGACATTTCATCAGAGACCAGAGAGAAGTGAGGGAACCAACCACACCACGTAATAAATAACGGTTATTTTGCCCTTTTAAAAGGTTGTAATCTGTGATCAAATACATTTGGAAAATGTGAGTTCAGTGTGAGTTGACAGGTCCCTTTCTGAGCACCCATCAGGGGTTATATTATGCCAACCTGCAACGAGCATCTCCGTTAAGGAAGTATGGTTTGACTTCTTCCCAAATTTTCTGATCATGGAATCCTCTATACCAGGGTCTTCTGCATGGAGTCTGCCCTTCAAGGGGGCAGGGAAACGCTGGATTGGGAACCTCAGAGGATGGGAAACAATGATTCTTACCAACTGGTGGGGTGGTTTTGTTGGGAGCAGGTGCTGGCATCTAATGCCCCAGCACGCTGTGCTCTGGTTCATAAGCCACACAAGGCCGATGGCAGGCTTCCAGTCAAGAGGCATCTTTTTTCCTAAAGAGAAGGGGAGCCTGCCTCTGCCAGCTCTTCTTAGTGAGCCTGTTCAGGATGTGCCAGTGTGCAGCGGCTGAGCTGGAGTTAGCAAGTGCAACATACGTCAGAAAAGGGCAGCCCGGCTTCACCACTCACTAATGGTGCAAAGATAGCTCTACCAGGGAAACTCAAGTCAAGGCAAGAGAATGGGGGCAATCCCTCTCTTCTTGGAACTTAATTTTTTCTTTAGAGGCTCAACTCTTCCTCAGAGAAAACATGTGGCTTGGTGGAAGGCACGGGCCTGGGAGGCAGAAGACCTGGGTCTTGATGGCCATGACAACAGGCTCCCTGGGTAGATCTTGGGCAAGTCACATCTCCTCTGGCCTCAGTAGCCTTGTCTGTCATATGGGAGTTCTCAGGTCTCACTGTGACCCAAGTTGACAGGAGTGGCAGGTAGCGGTGAGGTCTCAGGTAGTCCTTCAGTCCCACCAGAGCTGATGCATCTAATAAATATCATAACCATGAGGAAAATAACAGCAACAACTAAAGCTCCATTTATGGAGCCCAAGTCTATGAACTTTACATACATTATTTCACATATACTGTATTCAAAACTATTCTGTGAGGCATGCATTATAATTAGACCCAAGCTTGCAGGTGAGGAAACAGGCTCAGAGAGGTAAAGTCAGTTGCCCAAGGTCACACAGCTTCTAAGCCCTTGAGTTGTTTTTGATCCCCCAATCCTGTGCTCTTGGAATACCCTGTCCAAATCCTTGGCTCGTCCCTCTTGTTAAGGGAGCCAGGCAGAAGGAGCAAGAGGAAGGCAGCCAGCTCGTTTTCAGCCCATGCCAAAACCCCAGTCATTCTGGTTTCTCACCAGTCACTGAAAACGTTTTTGCCAGCTGCTGGTGGGCGCTAGTTAGGCAGAAAAACAAGTATGTGTCAGGCACATAGATGTCCCTTGGTGAACACTTGTCGAATGATGAGTGGTATTCAGGAACAGCAGGCAAATGAAATTTCATCCCAAATTTCCAAGGATTAGTAACAGGTTTACTGCATCTGGCCAAGTGTTAGGGCCTCAGATACAAACTAGGTGGGTTGCTGCCTGGGCTGGTGGAAGCCAGAGTCTGATGGAAGATACAGGTCCATAAGCAGATAGTAATGTGAGGTGATAAGTCATTGGCTGTGTTCTGAGCAAAGGGCTTGGTGAGGATGGAAGTTCTGACTGGTGAACTGAGCATGGTCATATTTGCCCTTCTCAGTGGCTCTGCGGGATCTGAATGAAAACGGTGGTTGGTCATCACTGAAACAGAATACAACCAGAGGGGTATGTGGATCCCACACTCTCAGGGACTGTTGTCTGGTCTTCTGGTAGAGGGGATAGAAGCCACAGAGCCATGAGATGGGGCAACTCAACACACAGATCACTTCTGACTGTCTGGGAATTTGGGGTTCCCATGGTGCTTTCCCTCCAGCCTGAGGAGGATGCACATGGGTTCCAGCACCCCAGCACCCAGGCAGCTTGGCGATCTCTTCTCATTGCACATTTATACCATTAATATCGGCCAACAACACAGTCTCCAAGAGCCTGATCCAGTCCTTTCGTGAACAATGCCCTCCATTTCCCCTCATTTGGAGCTGACAGAGCATATGTATCTGAAGTAATAAGGACCAAATTTAGTTGGGTGGCAGTCTGAGCAAGCTTTAAAAATATATATTATTGGCAAAAGTCATGTCCAGTGTTGAAAAAAGTTATAGATCAGCCAAAACAGCAAAAAAGTAAAATCATCTTTAAGCCTACCACTAAAGCTATGAGTGTAGGTATTTTATTGTAAAGCCTGACACTTTCTACACTTCCATATAATGCAGATGTGGGAATAATGACATTTAAGAACAATAAAATTAGAGTCTATGTGCTGCTTGGGATGGTACTTTTATAATTATATCACGAACCTGTCTCCAAGTCAATAAATATGTACTTATATCATATTTAATGATAGCATAGTATTTCATCATATGAATATACCATACCCTTATTGTATGGCATGTATGAATATAGCAAACTCTTATTATTGACCAGTTAGGTGTTTCTGACATTTTTACTGATAGAGACAACATTGTGAAGAGCTTCTTGAATATTCTTTGTTATGAATCTTCCTGAATATTTCCTTAAAAATGGAATTAAATGCATCAAAGAATATGAGTGTTATAAGAACTTCCAAATACACCTTCACCCCATCCCAAACCACTGCTCCAGCTTACACTTTCCCTTCTCCATACACTAACCGGTAGTTGGCATGATTCTTTTTACTCTTGACCCATGTGATAGGTGAAAACTGATACCTTGTTTTTATGTTTATTCTTTGATTACAACTGAGTTGAGCATCTTTTCTTGTGCTTACTGGCCGCCTGTGTTTATTCATAAACATGCTCCTGTCCACTTGTTTATTGGAATGGTCAACTTTTTCTTATTGATTATTTTGTTCTTTCTTTTTTACTTTATTCATTATTTTTATGCAATTTTAAATTATTATGTGATCTAATCTTTTTTTCTATGCTTAGAAGAGCTTGTTCTATTTCAAGATTCTATAAATATTTCTCTTTATTTTTGTCTAATTGCTCTAAATATCTCATTGATATTTAAATCTTTAATGCTACTGGGATTTGCTTTGGTGTATGATGTGAGTTAGGCATATAACTCTGTTTTTCGAAATGACTAGCCAGTTGTTCTGCTATTTATTGAAGAACAATCCTTCTTTTTCCTTTGAATTTGAGATGCTGCCCTTATTACATACTGAATTGGTATATACCTTGGGTCTTTTGGGAACCTTCTATTCTGTTTCATTAATATGTCTATTTATTCTGGTCTTAAAACTACATTATTTTCATTCTGCAAATTTTTAACACATGTTAACATTTAATAAAACAAACCCAGTAATCTCTGCCCTATCCTTTTTTCCAGATTTTTTGTTTTGTTATTCTTACATATTTATTTTTTATCAAATTTAATACTATATAAAAATCTTTAAAATAATTTTATCAAGTTCAAAAATGATAGCACTATTTTGATAGAGATAATATTAAATATATAGATTAACTTGGGGAGAGTTACAATATTAAATCCTTTCATCTAGGATAATACTATACCTTCTTCTGCGTTCCGAGTCAAGTTCTTTTCTTCATACATGTTCTGCATACTTTGTATTAAGTTTGAATTGTCCTTGCTATATAGTTAAGCTAGATACAGATGTTGATAAACACACACATATATATTTTTATTTTGCAATAGATATTTTTTTACTAAGTGCCCTAATTGATTTTTTTTTTAATCTTCTTGGCTTTCTTATGTCAATACATTACTGACAAAGAATGACAATTATAATTCTCCATTTAAAATATTTATAACTTTCAGCAAAGCTGATATTCCATGGTACTTACCAGTATGATTTACCAGTCTTTAAATTTTGAAATACTTCTGTACCAGTTGGTAAATAGTGTACCAGTAGCATCAAGGTATGGCAAAATCAGTTAATAATATAGATTCTAATACAAATCCATTGGTTCAAGCTAATGGCTGTAGCACATGACAACTGCTGATAAATGGGCCTCCCATCAGAGTGACATCTGAGCACTTATGCAGGATTCCCAGCCAGTTTGGCCCATTTCGTAGAAGGCAGCATGGTTTCGTGGTACATACTTTAGGCAGCACTCTATACTTTAGGACAGTGGTTCTCAACCTGTGGGTTGGTGACCTCTGGGAGAGTCTCTGAAACCCCTTCAGGCGTCTGTGAGGACAAAATGTTCAAAAATAATACCAAGACATCTTTGCCTTTGTCACTCTCATTCTCCCATGAGTGTAAGTGGAGTTTTCCTGAGGCTGCATGATGTGTGATATCAAAACAGATTAAATGCAGAAGCAGATTTCAGAGTCCAGCTGAATTCTATTAAGCCAGACATTAAAGAGTTGTAAAACAATGGTACTTTTTTCATTATTTTTTTTGGAAAATATAGTTATTTTCATAAAATAGTTATTTATGTTAATATTTAATAGGTTTTATTTGGTTACCCAGTGGCATAGGTCATACTGGGAAGGCAGGATAAATGCTTGATTCATTTCTTTTATTTACCTGTTTCCAAGATAATAAACTGCTTTCCTATAAAAAAATTTAATAGGCTTATTATTGTTATTTTTAACTGAATAAAAACAAAATATAAAAAATCCTCAATTATAAGTTCTAATATCATAAGTACCAATAGATATAACCCCTATAAACAAAAGATCTAAGGCTGTCCTAAATAATTTTTCACACTGTAAAAGGGTTCTGAGACCAAAAAGTTTGAGAACCACTGCTTTAGGAGAATTCATAATTTATTATTATGCCCAAACTATGTAATTGCCCCTGCCACTAAATAGTTTAGTTTATACTTTGGTTTTATAGTTAGTGTGCTGTAATTCTTTGTGTAAGTAGTAATTGTGCAATGTTCTGATGTTTATAAATTTAAGACTTTATAATAAAATATTAAAGACAAAACCCAGAACGAAGGTACAGCAGAGTCTGGATAAATATCTTAATGTTCTTTTTAAATATTGTTAACATAAATCTTCTGACTGTGGAAGAACAAAGAAGAAATGTTATTAATAATGAACCTGCCAGTTAATATCATCAAAACAAACAACCCAATCAAAAAATGGGCAGAAAACCTAAATAGACATTTTTCCAAGGAAGACATACAGATGGCCAAGAGGCACATGAAAAGATGTTCAACGTCACTAATGATTAGAGAAATGCAAATCAAAACTACAATGAGATAGCACCTCACACCATCAAAATGGCTATCATCAAAAAATCCACAAACAGTAAATGCTGGAGAGGGTGTGGAGAGAAGGAAACCCTCCTACACTGTTGGTGGGAATGTAAATTGGTACAGCCACTAATGAGAACAGTATGGAGGTTCCTTAAAAAACAAAATAGAGCTACCACATGACCCTGCAATCCCACTTCTGGGCATATATCTGGAGAAAAACATGGACTGAAAGGATACATGAACCCCAGTGTTCATTGCAGCACTGTTTACAATAGCCAAGACATGGAAGTAACCTAAATGTCCATCGACAGAGGAATGGATAAAGAAGATGTGGTACCTATATACAATGGAATATTACTCAGCCATAAAAAGAATGAAATAATGCCATTTGCAGCAACATGGATGGACTTAGAGATTGTGGTACTGAGTGAAGTAAGTCAAACAGAGAAAGAGAAATATCGTATGATATCACTTATATGCGGAATCTAAAAAGAAGTAATACAAGTGAACATACTTACAAAACAGAAACGGCCTCACAAACTTAGAGAATGAACTTATGGTTACCAGGAGAGGGCGAAGGGTGGAGGGAAGGGATAGTTAGGGAGTTTGGGATTGACATGTACACACTGCTATATTTAAAAAGAATAACCAACAAGGACCTACTGTATAGCACAGGGAACTCTGCTCAATGTTATGTGGCAGCCTGGATGGGAGGGGAGTCTGGCTGAGAATGGATACATGTACATGTATGGCTGAGTCGCTTTGCTGTGCACCTGAAACTATCAGTATAAATAATCGGCTATACTCCAATATAAGATAAAAAGTTAAAAAAATATTCAGAATTCAAAGAAAATGTTTCATTATTCAGATGATTGCCCCTATATAAGCTCTTTTAAGAATTTTATGGCAAAACATTTAAAAGAATAATATTTGGGGACCTGGTGATGATGATGATGATGATGATGATGAAATTCCTTCAAAAAAAATAATAATAATGAACCCTGCCAGGAATAGCTTCTTATATTATGTAGAAACCAGAACCTAGGATATCTTTTGATACTGTGTAGAAACAATGCAAAATAAAATAAATAACTTTGTATATGTGGAATGAAAACAGCTCAGTTATTTCAATAAAAATAATATGAGTGACTTTTTCTAGTCAGTGTGTAAATGTGACTCAGATAATCAAAGTGCAAAATTTGTATACAATTAAAAGTTGAAAGTGTTATACTTCCACATTTCATCAGAATGGCAATTACATTCTGTTAAAACTCATTGTTTAAATAAAGAAAAATTTCTCTCATCAATGAGGAAAATTATAAGAACATTATAAATCAGTTTCCTATAAAAACATTGGCAATAATAAAAACTTCTGAAAAAAATGATCAGAATATTGATAAAACAAATGAAAAACATCTAGAAAATACCACCCGTACGGTTAAAAATAATTGAGCATTGTCAAACATAAAATACTTTAAAAAAATTGTTCTTCAAAAAAAAGAGCAATTATCAGTATGGGCTTATCATAGCAATTTAAATTTATGGACTTGCTTGTTGCCAGATACTTATCTACTGACATGAGAAAACAACTTTTTGGAAAATGTCTAAATCAAGGCAGTAAAACTTCAGTTATTATTGATGTAGCCTCAACTGTTTCACATAAAATAGTTTTAATAATTTACTAAAATGTGAAATTCAAGACTTTGAAGATAATTCAATGGCTTTTGTTGATATCATGAAGCAGGAAGGAACAACATCTGAAATAATTTATCAAAATTTATTGACACATCAGAAAAAAGGTTTCAGTGAGAAATATTTCCATGAAAACCTTATTGAATTTTATACAAACAGTGCCTGTGAATAGCTAGGGAGAGTGTCTGCAGTTTCAGCCAAAATTTAGGAAAATTTTTGGATGTTTCAATTTGGTACTATCCAAGTCACTGAATTCAGTTATCCCAGAATGATGTGATAAAATGCATAAAGCAAGTAAATAATTATAAATGTTTTCTTAATTTATCACCATACATCAAATAACATCAGGAAAAATTTATATCTGAAAATTTGGGAACTGAGACAATGAAAATTAGAACGCTTGGGCTATGATGCTAGAATTACAAAAGCAGTTTAAAAATTATGTCAAGTTTATCAATTGAGCAAAAATTGTGTAATAGGAACAAACAATTGGAAAATTATCCATATTAAAAAAGAGATTTTACTTTAAGCTAATTTATTAATCAGACATCAATAATATATTTAGCTTAATAGGAGGCTTTACTGAGTATAGAGGACAATTAGTGCCCCCAAATTAAAAATGTTTGAACATATAAAACCAAAGGAAAATGAAGATTTTTTAGAAATTTTAAAAGTATACGCTTTTGGACTTCCCTGGTGGCACAGTGATTAAGAATCTCCCTGCCAATGCAGGGGACATAGGTTTGAGACCTGGTCAGGGAAGATCCCACATGCCACAGAACAACTTAGCCCGTGCGCCACAACTACTGAGCCTGGGCTCTAGAGTCCACGAGCCACAACTACTGAGCCTGTGTGCCACAACTACTGAAGCCTGCAAGACACAACTACTGAAGCCCGCGTGCTCTAGTACCCGCGTGCCACAACTATTGAGTCCGCGTGCCACAACTACTGAAGCCCACGCGCCTAGATCCCGTGCTCCACAACAAGAGAAGCCACTGCCATGAGAAACCTGCGCACCACAACGAAGAGCTGCTGCTGCTCGCCGCAACTAGAGAAAGCCAGTGTGCAGCAACAAAGACCCAACACAGCCAAAAATAAATAAATAAATATATTAATTAATTTAAAGAAATAAAAGTATACCTTTTTAAATAAGATGACGTATTAATTCAGAGAAAAATACATTAAATTGATAGATTATCAGAAATATATTTGTTGTTTAATGACCAAAAAAATAAACAAATAATAATTTTTGGTTGTATTTTATTTTTCTTTGATAAAATATGTTCTTTCATTTATTAAATTATTAATAGCGCCTTGCCTATTATTCGTGTTCATAAACGCTATATTTCACATATGTTCATATATTGTGTTCATAAACAAGAGTATTTATGAAACGCCATGGATTGAAAGTAAATGAAGATTAATAAATGATTTTTGTAATTAAATACAATATTATAGTAAACAATTTTGTGGCTTATTTGATAATAGAAATTAAGTATATAAAAATCCAAATATTTTAAAGGATAGAAAAATTCTAGATTAATTGCTATAATTTCAGCAGAAGCTGAGAGATGAGTCAGCACTATGAACAATGTTTTGGACCTTAAGAGACATGCATTTACTGAGGCACCAACTGACTACCAATAAATGGTAAATTGTTAAAGGATATTCATACGATTCAAGCGTCAGATTATAGCTCGGAGAGATTATCATTTAATTAGGATGGCTGTATTTTTAAAAGTTACACCAACAGTGTCTAAAAATCAACAAATGGTTTGGAAATTATTAGAATGATTTGATGAACAATTTTAACTGTAATCTCTTTTAATTGAAGAGCAATTTTATTATATATCTTAATTTCCTTAGAGAGTAAAAAGGACTAAATTTAAATATTTTAAATGAATATATTTGTTTATGTTACTACACTCCTTGTTAAATATTTTGAACATCACCCATGCTTTTGTTATAGTTTATCATTTAATTGCCTAGGCAGTCACTTATATAATGAAGTTAAGTAACATTGCTGGTTGAGGGCCTTGTCTTCTTTCCGATTTTAATTACAGTGTTTCTACTGCCTGGCCATTAAGCATAATGTTGACATTTGATTTGACGTAGTCTTAAAAAAATCAAATTACATAGGTATTATCTTTGGTATGTAAAAAACTTAATATGGTTTTCCATCTTTGACATTAATATGATTGGTTATAATAGCGGATTTTTAATATTGAATTGACCTTTTATTCTCTTAATAATATTTTATTATTTTGTCCTTGAGTTAACTATTTCTATTTCCTTTTCAGTGAGTTGTTTTGTTGTGCTTTTTGCTCATTTATTTCTTTGGCTTTGGGGTGTTCTTACCTATTTTAATGCACTCTATTCTGTCCAGATGAGGTATTCTTAAACTTGGGACCAAGGAAGGGCTTAGGGAGCCCACCAGCCCTGTGCAAGTGTATCTGCTGCTTATGTGTGTGTATCTATGTATGCTTATGTCTGCCTGTGTCAATATGAATGTTTGTGAGTGTTTCTGTGCGTCTGTTTATGTATGCCTGTCTTCAAGTATGTGAAAGGGTTCTAACTTTCTTTAGATTTTCAAGAACGTCAAATTTTAAAAAATAGTTAAGAGCCTATTTGATATAAATCTTTTCCCTAGTGTTTTCTTTTTCTTTTAGTTTGTGCATACATTTAGAATTTTAATATGGCTTAATCTGTCTATTTTTCCTCTTTGTAATTTCTTCTACCCTTGGCCTGTTATTATTTCTTAGATGGGATGAACATACCATTTTATCTTCCACTGGGTTTATAATTTTATATATATATTTTTTCAATTGATCTCTTATAAATCTGGAATTTATTTTTAGATGTAGACCTAAACTAATTTCTTTGCTTATCTACCATCCAACTACTTTATTACATGCTGTTTCCCTGCCCTATCATTTTGTGACATTCTTTTCATACATTACAGTCTCTTATGTCATCAAGTCTCTTTTTGTACCTTTGGTTTCATCAAGTTTTAGATCTAATTTTGCTCTGGTACCACATCATTTCAGTTATTGTTCTTTAATGACTTATTTATATGCTATCCATTATCATTGCTCTTTTTTCAGAATATTCTTTGCTATTTTGCCTGTTCTTTTCAAAATTATTTTAAAATGCATGTTGTGAAATTCTTTATTTCGAGATTATCTTGAATCATTAAATCAGAAAATTCTAGTATTTAGACTTTCTGTTGAGAAATATGATACGTTTCTCTATTATTCAACTTTTCTATTATGCTTTCCAGGAAAACGTTGAAATTTTTTTTTGCCAACCTATGTCTTAGTATTTAATTCGTTATATTTGGTTATAACTTGGACCTCATTTTAAAATTTGTTTCCTGTCTTGTTATTGCATTTATTTAAGAAAGTTATTAATTTTTAAAATATTTACCATGTATCCATGTATAGCCAGTTATTGAACTTCAATATTACTGTTAATGGTAATTTAGATGAGAACATCAGATTTTTAAAGGATATAATCATATCATCTGTGAATGAAGTTTTTATCTTTCTAATAGCTATTCAGATGGTTTCTTTTTCATGTCTTATTACATCAGCCAGATTTATCAATATAAAATAAATAATAATGGTGATAGAGAGCTTATTTTGTTCTCTTTTCTAATGGGAAAATCTCTAATGTTTTTCCATTAAAAAAGATAATGGCGTGGTTTTAAATAGATCCCTATTATGTTAAGGAAGTGTCATTCCATTCCTAGTTTTAAAAATGTTTTGACATCTACTGAAATGCATTTTTTGGCATCCATTTGGATGATCATATGGTTCATATTATTTAATCTATTGATCTGAGGTGTTGTATTAATAGATACACTTGTGCTGAACTTTCCTTGCATTGCTGGAGAAACCCTTCGTGGTCATGTTATTTCAGTTTCTTGATGTGCTGCTGAACACAGTTTGCTGGGACTGTACTTAAAACAATACTGGACCCTGTTTCCTTTTTTAAAAATTCTGTATCAGGGCTTAAAATCAGGACCGCATTTGCTTTGCAAAATGAATTAGCAGTTTTTTAAAACCATTCTTCCTATGTTAAAGAATAATTTATGTAACATGGAAATGTGCTTTTCTGTAAAATTTAGATAGATTTCTCCAGAGACTCCAGGGTGGGTACAAATGCTTTTTTCAGGGGTGGGGAGGGTTGTTCATGAATAAATTTCTCATTCTTAGAGTCTTCCTTGTTTGCTGATCTAACCTACATTTCTTATTGGATTATTTGATATATTTGTAGACTATTGTCTGTTTAACTGATAATTTCAAACAACTTTGCTATGGCGTTATGCACAATGTTTCCCCCCCCCCCCCCAAATATGTGTAATCTTTTTGTGTGTGTGTGTGTGTGTGTAATCTTTTTGATTAGTAATTGTAATCACTTCCTCATTTCTGATTTCATTTGGGTTTTTTTTCTTAATTATATTTGCCAGAGGTTGGTCTTTTTTATTAGCTCGCTCAAAGAATCAGCTCTTGGTTTCATTTATTGGTTCCACTGTTTTTGTGTTTCCTAATTTGTTTATTCCTGCTATTATCTTTCTTTCCTGCCTACTATTTTCCATAGGGTTTGTGTGTGTCAGGGGGGTGGGGTAGAGAAATCTGTTTGCCAAGATCTAAAGTGGTAAGCTTAGTTCATTGGTTTACTTTATTTTATTTTTTAAATTTGAAAAGCATCTAAAACAGAATTACCTCTTGTACTAGCTGAGTTGCTTTTATGCCACAGGGCCCTCCCTGTTCCCAACTCTAGCCTGTCCTGTGTCCCCTCCCCACCTTGAGCTCCACAGATGCCTGAGTCTTTGTGTGTGTTCATGTGTTTGTAAAAGGAGACGTCTTCCCCCAAAAGACAGTGGTGAGTATGGGTCACTTCATTATTAATAAAAACAGTTTCAAACACCTGCAGGGGCTTGTAACCTGAGATGTATGGTTAGAATTCAGGAGGTCTGCAAACTTAGATGGAGAAAAAACTCTATGTCTATTTTTCTTTATTTTCACTAATTTTGCAACTAAAATTTAGCATTTTATTCCCTCTTGAACATAGGTGACAAACCACAGACACATTAACAGTACTATGACTACCACCTATAAAAATCACAGGTGTTTTTTGTTTTCCTATCACAATAGAGTTATTGCAGCTACCTGGAAATATCATTTAGGTTCCTCATTATTTCAAAATCATGTTAGTTCTTAGATGTGTTGCTACAGCTTGTTATTCAATGCATTAATAAAGAAACCTATTTATTACTATTTCCCGTATTTGTTCTTTTAATATGTTGAAAACTATATTCCAATATAATTAATTTTCTTTGCAATCCCATAATATATTTTCATAAAAAATGCATATACACTTAAAAACACTATTCTGAAAAGGGATCTACAGGCTCCCCCAGACTGCTAAAGAGGTCAATGGCTCAAAACACACACACACACACACACACACACACACACACACACACACGTGCGGTCAAGAACTCTGCCACAATGCATGATTATAACCAGGACTTCCAGGACCTCTGTGGGATTTCAGGAAGATTCAAAGACCTTTGTCAACTTTTTGAAGACATCTACCACCCAAAAGGAGAGCGGAGGGCAGTTCTTCCTAGATCTGATTTTAAAATACTATTGTTATTTCATTCTTTCTTTCAAAATGGAGTGTCTGCTATGTGCTTGGTACAGCCAGAGGTCTTTCCTTCACAGGGCTAACAGGACAGCAGGGAGTTACCAAGGAGTCTCCCATTCCCACCCCTGCCCCAACCTTCCCAACTAAGTCAGATTCCTAATAATAAAGGAGTCACTTTTATTTCAAACTGGTCTCTTCCTCACCCCCAACCCCCTTCTATGGTCAGGCTGTGTTCCTCATTTCTGTATCTTCTGTGCCTTGGGCAGGAAGTAGTGTGTGGTAAGTAGTAAGGAAATGGATGCTATAGGTCAGGAAATGGACATTCCAAAAGACTTGCTTTCCACCCTGCACTTTCATGTGAAATCCCCAGCATTTGTATAACCCTTTACAAAACTCAGTTTCTTATACCATCTCCCTTGACTAACCCTTTGAGGGACTAGTTCCATTTTACAGATGAGGAAACTGAGGCTCTGAGATGTTAGGACAACTATTTCAAGGCCACAGTGCTCATTTATGAAAGGGTTGAGAGTTAAACTCAGCTTCTCTGACTCCTAGTTAATTGCTTTGCCTCTTCTGCTGCAATGCTTTCTGTAAATTTTAATTTTCTCTAATCACACATGTAGCACTATGATTGTGGGAATTTTTCTTCATTTTCAATATTACTCTATTCTAATTTTAAATAGGACGTCCAAATATGCTTGAGGCTCTTCTAGGTAATGGAGATGCCATCCACCAATCTTCTGCTTTAACCCGACGTGTCTCCTCTGAGCTCCAGGGAAAATCTGCAAATCTGGAAAATTCTCCCCTGATCTCTCTTTATTCATAGTCTCAACCTTTCTAGTACCACTGGAACTTTTCTTTAATTAAAAAATAATAATAACTTATCACTCTTCATGCATTTATTCAAAAAATTTAATTGAACACCTACTATGTGCCAGGCACTCCACCTGAAATGACAGGTTCATTGTAGAAAAACTAGCAAATATAGAGAAGACAACCCAGATATCCACCAGTATTAGAATGGGTGGATGAATTGCAGTATGGACATAAAATTTACTTCAGCACAGCATCAGAAATGCACCATTTTTAACCACATGCTCAACAAGGATCCATTTGAAAAACATAATGTTGATTTAAAGAAGATAAACACCTTCCCAGGAAGTCCTTATAGTATAATTCCATGTTTATAAATTTCAAAAAATAGGAAAAACCTTGCTAAGGGAGTAAAACACTGAAAAATAAAAACAAGGAGATGATTGGCCAAAAGCTGCCTGTCCAGAAGCAGGAACGGCTTTGTAGAGAAGAGCGCTTGAGAGATTTCTGAGGAGGAGCAATGAAGATGGTGCCATAGATGCTCACTTTTATCATTATTCCTTAAACTCTACATTTATGTTCCATGCACTCTACTTTGCATGTGCTTTATTTCATTTTTTTTAAAAAAGCTCTAAAATTTCAGATAAGAATAAGAGGAAAATCCCCCAAATTCTACCCCTGACTGTGAGTATTTTTGGTACATTCTCCCAGCCACTTTTTTTTCTGTGCGTATATTGTCTTTTCTAAGAAAAATGAGATCATGCTTTAATAAAATTATGATTTTTCATTTTGTTCCTTTATCAAAGATTGTTACCTGCCTTCCTCCTCAGGGATCTTCCCACCAGTCTCGCACATGGCAGCCCCGAATGGTGGAGCTGCCCCTTATGACGGACAAGTACAACGACATGAGATGGACTTCCAAGTAGATTATTTTGCGTCAAACAACCACCTTTGAAATGCCAATAAGAGCCTGAGCCTCCCACCAACAATTTACAAAGCAACAAAACCTTGGGCCATTGCCCCATTTTACAGTTGGAGAAACAGAGGATCAGAGGGGTGGAGTGACTTGCCCAAGGGCACAGAGAACACAGGTCAGTGGCAGAACTGGCCCCCACCTCTCCCATCTTGCTGATCCCTGTACCCACCCAAGCTTACCCATTCTAATCCCAAAGGGCTGCTCTAGTTCTCACCGGAAATAAAACGACTCCACCCCGCACCCAGTCCCACTCCTTGCAGGGAGTCAGGTTGCTTCCCCAGAGACCAAGCTGTGCAGCCATCACTCCAGGACTCCAGGGAGGGCGCGGGGAGGGCGCGGGGATGGCTCCGGGCTCCGGGCTGCGGCCTACCGGGGCTCCCAGCAAAACTGATTGCATCATCACTCACGCCTTATCAAGTCTTATTGCTCCAACATCCCCTAAATGACAAAGTTGGATTCATTAAGTGCAAATTCAATCAAACTTGAGAGAGAGAGAGAAAATAAAAGTGACGTGGAATAAGAGAAATGGAAGGGCTGGTAAGCGGTTGCTGCTTTTCTTAGGAGAAGGGGCCTCTCGGCCTTTTCTGTACTCCAGGCAGCATAAGGCGGTGGAGTCAGCAGCATCTCCGGGTGAGGTTGGCTCTGGTTCAAGTCCTGCCTCTGGCACCTGCTAGCCGTGAGGTCTCGGGCAAGTCACATCACCTCTCTAAGCCTTAGTTTTCTCATCTGTAGACGGGGTAAGATCTACCACGAGTGATTGCATTAAGGATAAATGGCATTGTGCACATTATCAGCATATTAAATGATGGAAGACAGGAGTCTACTAGACCTTTCTGCTGCTGAGGCAGCAAGTTGTCTAAAGTAGAAATGAACATGGGTAGGGATTCCTGGGCAACATGGGGGTTGGCTTGCAGATGTGCAGCTGCAAAGGGCAGGAGACTTTGGATTGCAGAATGCAGTTAGAATCGCCCTTAGACTGGGTTCCCAGAACTGTGAGACTGTGATGAATAAGACAAAATGCCTTTCACATCAGGACCCAGTACACACACACACACATCACACAGACACAGACACAGAGACACACACATATGGACACAGGATTTTCACACTGTGTGCGTGTATATAAGTGGAAAAATTTTTTTAAAAAACAATGTTTAGGGCTTCCCTGCTGGCACAGTGGTTAAGAATCTGCCTGCCAATGCAAGGGACATGGGTTCAATCCCTGGGCCGGGAAGATCCCACATGCCACGGAGCAACTAAGCCCGTGTACCACAACTACTGAGCCTGTGCTCTAGAGCCCGCGAGCCACATCTACTGAGCCCGTGTACCACAACTACTGAAGCCCGCGCGCCTAGAGCCTGTGCTCCACAAGAAGAGAAGCCACCGCAATGAGAAGCCTGCGCACCGCAACAAAGAGTAGCCCCCGCTCACCGCAACTAGAGAAAGCCCGCGCACAGCAACAAAGACCCAATGCAGCCAAAGATAAATAAATAAATAAATAAATTTATTAAAAACAAAACAATATTTAGCTGTAGTATGGCAGATATATGCCAGCATTTAAAAAATTCTTTTCTTTTACAATTAAACACCCACTATATTGATTTCATGACATACTAATGAGGGTGTCAGTCAAGGTCACATAACAAGCTCTTGGTGACATTGGAGTTAGAACCACATCTCCTGGCCTCTAGTCCATCCAGGGCGATCTCACCTGTCCTGTCCAGTGTCAAGTTCAGGCTGGGTGAGTACTTATCCCAGTGAGTACAGCCCAGGAAGCAGTGGGAGATGGCAAACACGGAGGTCGGTTGGGGCTGGGAATCAATAAATATAATAAAACTCATGGGAAAGGCCTCACATAAGCATTTATGCCCAGTAGGAACCTAGTAAATAGGGGTTGAATGAAGGAAGACATTCATAGACCACCAACCTGGGGTCTGATCCTGGCTCTGCCACTGTGTTATGGTGGGTCCTTGGAAGTGGTGCTTCTGCCCTCTGAGCATCACTTTTCCCTTTTTAGATGTACATATAGGGTGGGGGGCTAAGGTTTCACATACCAAAACGGAAACGTTAACAGGACGTTCCTTCAGGCATCCCACAGGCTGCTTTGAAGCACTGCCATCTACTGGTCACTCCCTCTCATTACACCTGATCACTTGCCCAGGGCTCTATCTTGGTGATAACACTCCTTAGATGCTTGGTCCTTTCTAGGGTTCAAAGCCCCCATTTTCTGCAAGTTCTTTGAATTCTCAGAACAACCCTGTGAGAAAAACTTATATCCTTATATACATCTTACATATGAGGAATTTGGGGGCCAGAGAGGTTAACTGATTTACTCAAGGACACACAGGAATTTCACACATTGGATGCCCTGACCCCCAGTCCAGTGCTCCTTCTGCCCATACCAAGTAACAAACTGCAGCAGGCTGATTAGCTAAAGGCTGAAAGAGAGGAGCATGGGTGGAGATCTCTGACTGGTCAGAGAGGAGAGGATGAGATGGCTGGTTGGGGTAGCGCCAGGAACCACTGCCAAGTGTAGCACATTTCATACCAGCTAGCCAGTCCTGCTTTGGGCACTCCAGAAACCTAGATAGAGGAGTGACTCTGAAGAGTGATGTCATCTGGCTCCATTATGCATGAGGGGGTTTGGGAATATGACAATGACCAGGTTAATTTGGCCCTGGTCACATCAGACACCTGAACTGTCCAGCTTAGACCCTGGCAGAATCTGATTTCATTTCTTTTCACAATGCAATAAGCAAAAAGAGATGGGATGGTGGAATGGCTAAGAGGCTGGTTCTAGTGTCATACTCTCTGGGTTCAAATCCCATCTCTGCCATTTTACTGCCACGTGACCTCGGGCAAATTACTCAAGCTCCATGTAAAATCGGGAATCTCAGCTTCTTCATCTGTAAACTGGTGATACCAATTGTACTTTATCTCATTGGCTGTTGCATGAATTAAAGGAACTAATGTATATAAAGCATTAGAGAGTATCTGGAACATGGTAGGTACCTAATAAATATTAAATAGCTTTATAAGATTTGAGAGAAGGAGCTAGAGTTATACCAACCTGGATTAAAATCCTAACTTTGTCACTGACTCATTTCATGGCCTTGGACAATCCTCTCCCGCTCTGGGCCTTCCCAACCCAGACAGCCAGACAACCCTGCTCCACTGTTCTCTGACTCCTGGGACTGCTGTGTAGTGACCGTGTCATAGTCAAAGCCCACAGTCAAGGTCAGCTGGGCAGTGGGTTTGCTGGTCTGTAGAGGGGTGGGTTGGGGGGTGGGGGGTAGCTGGAACACATCTGCTCCCTTGGCTAGAATTGTGCTCTTCTATTTTTCCCCCTTGGAACTATTTTATGCAGCAAGGTCAAGTGAGCAGGACTACAAATCAATTTAAACAAAAGCTCTGAGGCAGATACCCTTGAACTCGGTGACTTAAAATAGCCTCGTTGTCATCCTTAGCCAAACACCCAGTACCTGAGTTCACTTAGCCTGTCATCGGCAACTAATAAACTGTCCTCCTCATGGAAAGCAACCAGAATGAAACCTTTGAATCAAAGTGAATGTGAGACCTGCTTGGATTAATAGAGCTGCATCTGCATCCCCCTCTGTTCCCGGGATGGCTAGAGCAGTTGATGCATTCTTAGGGAAATGAATATCTTATTCATTAATATCAGGAAAGACCAGCCCAGCCATCTTAATAATGACCCTGGCTGCTCTGTGAGTAGCCAAGCATAGCATAGCCTTCTTTGTGGAATGTCTCAAAGTTCTGCCTTAGACACTGGGGTGGAATTGCTTAAAGAGGATTACTGGGTAAGGGGGTAGGGGTGTTGGGAGTATTTCTTTGGAAAGGAAAGAAAATTAACACTTAGCACCTACTGTGTGCCTAGCACTGTGCTAAGAATTTCAGATTCAACAATTCATTTCTTCTCCATAATGACCCTGTACGGTGGATGTTTTGAAACCAGTTTTAAAGATAACAAACAGCCTTATTGAGATATAATTCACATACCATCTGTATTAGTCAGGGTTCCCTGGAGAAACAGAATCAATAGGATCTATATCTATATAAATATATATTTCTAAGTAAAATATAAAAAAGAGATTTATTATAAGGAATTGGCTCCCATGATTATGGAGGCTAAGAAGTTCCACAATCTGCCATTTGTAAGCTGGAGTCAGTGGTGTAGTTCTAGTTTGAGTCCAAAGGTCTGAGAACCAAGTACACTAATGGTTTAAGTCCAAGGGCAAGAGAAGTTGGGCAGAGAGAGTTGTTCTCTTCAGGCCCTCAGTGGGTTGGGCGATGCCCACCCACACTGGGGAGGGCAATCTGCTTCACTCAGTCCACCAATTCAAATGCTAATCTCTTCCAGCAATACCCTCACAGATATGCCCAGAATAATGGTTAACCAAGATCTGGGTACCTTGTGTCCTCCAGTCAAGTTGACACATAAAATTAACAATCACACCATCAATTCACCTTTTTAAAGTATCCAGGTCAGTGGTTTCAGTACATTTACCCAGTTTTGCAACCATACCATTATCTAATTTCAGAATATTTTGTCATCCCACAAAGAAACCCCACACCCATTTACAGCCACTCCCCATTGCCCCCTTCCCCCAGGCCCTGGAAACCACTAATCTACTTTCTGTCTATAGAGATCTGTCAAATCTAGACATTTCATATAAATGGAATCATATAATATGTGGCCTTTAGTGACTGATTTCTTTTACTTAGCATGAAGTCTTTAAAGTTCATCCATGTTGTTGTACGTATCAATACTTCATTCCTTTTTATGGCTGAATGATATTGAATTGTACGGAATAACACATCTTGTTTATCCAATTTTCAATTGATGGCCTTTTGGCAGTTTCCACTTTTTGCCCATTATGAATAATGCTGCTATTAACGTTCACATACACATTTTTGGATAGACATATGTTTTCAATTCTCTTGAAATTAGGAGTAGAATTGTTGAGAGTGGAATTGCTGGGTCATATGGTAACTCCATGTTTAACTTTTTGAAAAACTGCTACGCTGTTTTCCAAAGTGGCTGCACCATTTTCCCTACCAGCAACATATGAAGGTTCCAACTTCTTTATGTCTTGAATGCTTGTTATTACCCATCTTTTTGATTATGGCCATCCTAGTGGATGTGAAGTGATATCTCATTGTGGTTTTTGATTTGCATTTCCCTAATGACTAATGATGTTGAGCATCTTTTTAAGTGCTCCTTGGTTATTTGTATGTCTTCTTTTGAAGGTAGACACACTTGAGAAATGTATATTCAAATCTTTCAATATCTGATTAAAAATCCAATTTTTAATTGGGTTATTTCTCTTTTTATTATTGAATTGTAAGATTTCTTTATATATTCTGTATACAATTACTTTTTCAGATGTATGATTTGTAAATATTTTCTCCCTTTCTCTTTGTAACTTTCTTGGTAATGTCCTTTGAAGCATGAAAGTTAAAAAAAATTTATTGAGGTATAATTGATTTACAGTATTATATTAGTTTCAGGTGTACAATAGAGTGATTCAAAGTTTTTATAGATTATACTTCATTTAAAGTTATTATAAAATATTGGCTATACTCCCTGTGCTGTACAATATATCCTTGTAGCTTATTTATTTTATATATAGTAGTTTGTACCTCTTAATCCCCTACCCCTATCTTGTCCCTCCCTAATCCCATCTCCCCATTGGTAACCACTAGTTTGTTCCCTATATCTGTGAGTCTGTTTCTGTTTTGTTATATTCATTAATTTGTTTTATTTTTTAGATTCTACATATAAGTGATAACATACCATATTTGTCTTTCTCTGTTTGACTTGTTTCACTAAGTATAATACCCTCCAGGTCCATCCATGTCATTACAAATAGCAAAATTTCATTTTTTTTTTAATGACTGAGTAGTATTCCTTTGTGTATATATACCACATCTTCTTTATCCATTCATCTGTTGATGGACACTTCCATATCTTAGCGATTGTGAATAATACTGCTATGAACATTGGGGTGCATGTATGGTTTTGAATTAGTGTTTTTGGTTTTTTTGGATATGTATCCAGGAGTGGAATTGCTGGATCATATGGTAGTTCTATTTTTAGCTTTTTGAGGAACTTCCATATTGTTTTCCACTGTGGCTGCGCCAATTTACATTTCCATCAATACTGTACGAGGGCTCCCTTTTCTCCACATCCTTGCCAAAATTTATTATTTGTGGTTTTTTTGATGATAGCCATTCTGACAGGTATGAGGTGATATCTCATTGTGGATTTGATTTGCATTTCTCTGATGATTAGTGATGTTGAGCATCTTTTCATGTGCCTGTTGACCATTTGTATATCTTCATTGGAAAAATGTCTATTCAGGTCTTCTGCCCATTTTTTAATTGAGTTGTTTGTTTTTTTGATATTGAGTTGTATGAGCTGTTTATGTATTTTGGATATTAACCCTTATGGGGTTGCAAATATCATTTGCAAATATTTTCTTCCATTCAGTAGGTTGTCTTTTCATTTTGCCAATGGTATCCTTTGCTGTGCAAAAGCTTTCAAGTTTAATTAGGTCCCATTTGTTTATTTTTGTTTTTATTTTCATTAATCTAGGAGGTGGATCTAAAAAACTAATTCTACAATTCATGTGAAAGAGTGTTCTACCTATGTTTTCTTCTAGAAGTTTTATGGGTTTTGGTCTTACATTTAGGTTTATTTTGCGTTTGTTTTTTATATGGTGTGAGAAAATGTTCTAATTTTATTCTTTTACATGTATCTGTCCAGTTTTCCCAGCACCACTTCTTTAAGAGACTGTATTTTCCCTATTATATATTCTTGCCTCTCTTGTCATGATTAATTGACCATATGTGCGTGGGTTTATTTCTGGGCTCTCTATTCTGTTCCATTGATCTACATGTCTGTCTGCACCAGCATTATACTGTTGTGGTTACTGTAGCTTTGTAGTATAGTCTAAAGTCAGGGAGCATGATACTTCCAGCTCTGTTCTTTCTCCAGATTGTTTTGACTATTCTGGGTCTTTTGCATTTCCATACAAATTTTAAAACTATTTGTTCCAGTTCTGTGAAAAATGCCATTGGTATTTTGATAGGGATTGCACTGAATCTGTAGATTGTCTTGGGTAGTATGGTCCTTTTAACATTATTTATTCTTCCAATACATGAACACGGCATATCTTTCTATCTGTTTGTGTCATCTTCAGTTTCTTTCATCAGTGTCCTATATTTTTCCGAGTACAGGTCTTTTACCTCCTTAATTAGATTTATTCTAGGTATTTTATTCTTTTTGATGCAATTGTAAATGAGATTATTTCCTTAATTTCTCTTTCTGATAGATCATTGTTAGTGTATAGAAATGCAACAGATTTCTGTATATTAATTTTGTATCCTGCAACTTTACCAAATTCATTGATGAGCTCTAGTAGTTTTTTTGTGGCATCTTTAGAATTTTCTAAGTATGATATCATGTCATCTGCAAATGGTGACAGTTTTACTCCTTCCTATCCAATTTGGATTCCTTTTTCTTATCTGATGGCTGTGGCTAGGACTTCCAGTACCATGCTGAATAAAAGTGGTGAGAGTGGGCATCCTTGTCTTGTGCCTTATCTTAGTGGAAATGCTTTCAGCTTTTCACCATTGAGTATGATACATGGTCTCTATTACATTGAGGTATGTTCCCTCTATAACCACTTTGTGGAGAGTTTTTAATCACAAGCGGATTTTGAATTTTGTCAAAAGTTTTTTCTGCATCTATCGAGATGATCATATAATTTTTATTCTTCAATTTGTTAATGTAGTGATTTGTGGATATTGAATCATCCTTGTATCCCTGGTATAAATCTCACTTGATTTATAAATCCCACGTTTAGATGTATGATCCATTCTCAGTTGATTTTTGAATAATATGTGAGGTAGGGGTCTAACTTCACTCTTTTACATGTGGATAGCTAGTTGTTCCAGAGCCATTTATTGAAAAGACTATTCTTTCCCCATTTAATTGTCTTGGTACCCTTGTTAAAATCAGTTGGCCATAGATGTATGGATTTATTTCTGCACTCTCAATTCTTTGCCACTGATAATTTATGTCTATCTTTATGCCAGTGCCACACTGTAGCTTCATAGAAAGTTCTGAGATTAAGAAGTTGAATTTGTAAGTTCTCCACCTTTACTTTTCTTTTTCAATATCGTTTTGGCTATTCTTAGTCCCTTGCACTTCCATGTGAATTTTAGGATCAGTTTGTCAATTTCTAAAAAAAAAAAAATTATTGGGATTTTACAGAGATTGCATTGAATATGTAGATCAATTTGAGTGAGTACTGCCATCTTATCAACATTAAGTATTGCATGAACACAGGATGTCTACATTTATTTAGGTCTTCTTTAATTTCTTTTCTATTTTTTTTTAAAGATTTGGGTTTTTTTTTTAAGCCATTGCTTTTTTAAAAAATTTTAATTAATTAATTTATTTATTTGGCTGCATTGGGTCTTTGTTGCTGCACGCGGGCTTTCACTATTGTGGCGAACAGGGGCTACTCTTCTTTGTGGTGCGTGGACTTCCCGTTGCGGTGGCTTTTCTTGTTGCGGAGCACAGGATCTAGGTGCGCGGGCTTCAGTAGTTATGGTTTGCGGGCTCTAGAGCACAGGCTCAGTAGTTGTGGCACACGGGCTTAGTTGCTCCGCGGCACGTGGGATCTTCCTGGACCAGGGCTCGAACCCGTGTTCCCTGCATTGGCAGTTGGATTCTTAACCACTGCGCCACTAGGGAAGTCCCTAGGTCTTCTTTAATCTCTTTCAGCAAGTTTTGCAGTTTTCAGTGTGCAAGTCTTACACTTCTCTTGTTAAATTCATTCCTGAGTATTTTATTCTTTTGGAAGCCATTATAAATGCAATTGTTTTCCTAATTTCCTTTTTGGATTGTTCATTGCTTGTGTATGGAAATACAATTGATTTTTGTACATTCATCTTGTATCTTATTCCTGCAACATTTCTATTGATGCTAATTTACAGATGAGAAAAGAGAACTAGATAGAGTGAGTGGCTGCCTTGAGGCTACATGGCTGTTTGTCTTCCCAATCTCCCGTTCTTTGCAGAACCATTCTTCCCTGCTGTAAGGAAATCCTACTCAGTCTATGTAGTGGGCTCAATCTACCTCCTCTCCCTCTCCCCAGAGGTGGGCCACAGCCATCTTTGCCCACCATCGTGAAACCCTGCTGAGGAATGAAGTCAATAGACAGAGAGAAAGACAGCTCTGTCATCATTGAGCACCTGGATCCAGTCATCCCTAAAGCCAAGATCTCTATAATGTTTAGATACATTAGCTAATATTTCTTTCTAGCTTAAGCTCATTTGTATTGGGTTTCTGTCTCACGTCAATTTCTTTTGGTTCAAAGAATTTTGACTAACACAGCTAGTAAAGGTCAGTGTATGGGTTTGAAACCATACCTATATGATTCTAAAGCTGTGCTCACTCCACTGTCCCTGCGTTAACCCTTCCTGACACTCAAACTGGTTGGGTGGATGTTTGAGTGGCTTCTAGAGAGAAGTGGAGCTTGCAGTAGGTAAGCAACGAGGCGACTGGAGTTCAAGACCCTTGGGACCTTCAGGTGCAAGGAAAGTCTCAGGAAGCTAGGCAAAAGGACAGCTGGGGTCAGAAGCAGACCCCAACTCTTCCTGCCTGTGGGGTCCTGACCAATCTCAGTCTCTCTGAGGCATGGTTTCCTGTGTTGGGACACCCTTTTCTGGCTGTTTTTCAGGTCCATCCCAAGCATATCAACCCCAAAGGAAATCGTGAAATGCCCATCATCTCATGTAATTCCCAGGAAAGCTCTGAGAGGCCAGGAGGGTGAGACGATCCCAGCCATTGTATAGATGGGGAAACTGAGGCTAGGCAGTGCTCAATAACTTGTTTAAAGAGTCCCAGCTCCTGAAAGACTAAGTAGAACCTAGGTCTTAACTCTTTGTGCCTAATATTCTCACCGTAAACCAGGGGAAGCAGCAGTGCCTCCTTGGGATTTGCCTGGGGCCTGAGATTTCCCATAATCCAATTAATAAATTGTCCAAGATGGAGGGCCAGCTCCCAATTAGTTCTCCTCCCTCCCTGGTGTCTCTCTGAGCGTTGTGGGTAGCAACTCCCTGGAAAGGAAAGAGAAGCCCCTACTCTGCACACTCCTTCCTTGGGAATCAGGGGTCTAGAAATTAGCTGATTCTTGATAAGCCCCAATTATAAATTAGGTCTTATTATCTGTGGCTCCTGAAACTACGCTGGATGAATTAAAACTCTAGGAAAAGGAATATTTCAATTAACCATATGAACTCAGGTAATTGCCTACCGAGGAAAAGCCCTTATGAACGAGTCCTGGAGCAGTTATGAGGACATCAGAAGGGGAAGGCAGGATCCAAAGCCTGTGTGGTCTGCATGAGACGGAAATGAGGGGTGGGCCCCTCCGGTGGCTGCTGTTTTCTGAGGACACAGTGCTGGAAATGGCAGGAGCTGTGGATGCATAGTCACCAGCGCCTTAGTCTTGGAATCAGAGGACCAAGTTTGGAGTCCTCTCTCTGCCATCTACTGCTCCAGAGACTCTGCGCCTCAGTTTCCTCACCCTAAAATGGGCAGGTCAGATCAGATGATGGAAATGAAAGGGCTTTAGCAGCTAGAAAGTGTGGCATGCATGTCAGACATTGTGGTTTTGGTGCACTTAGATGCTCTTAAAAGAGGAAAAGAGAGAGGGGAAGAAAGGAATGGAAAACTCTGTCTTAACTGACTTCAGGAGGCAGGAAAGAGTGGTTCGAAAACAGTTCCAGCCTCTGTTGAATCATTCATTCATCCCAGAAACACTTCACGGATGCTTACCACGTGCCTGCCACTGGGGTGGGCAGCTTAGGGCACAAATTGTAGAGAAGCACAGTCTAGTGGCAGAAGGATGGGAAACCAAATAGGCAGGATGCTCCTCAAGGACAAGGTCTTCCAGCACTGGCTCTTTGTGGGGATATACTGAATGAGGGACACCAATGCCCATGATGGCACTGGGGTACCTTGAACAAAGGTCAGCATGGGGTCATGGAGGTTCCCCCCAAATGAACCCTACTTTCCCTTTCAGTTTATACATGCAGCCAGGGACCCACTGAGAGTCCTAAAGTTTCTCCGAGGAGTTCCAGGAATCCCTGGGTAGTTCTAAAACACCCTGACATTTGCTCGAATCTGATTCCTGATGTACAGAGGGAATCCTGTGTCAAGGTTATTTCTTACAGTAAACACAGAAGGGACTTACTGCACCGAGTCCTTCTCAGCTCTCCTGACCACTTGCCTTGGGAAAGCAAATCGGGAAGAGCAACAAGTCTGAAGTTTAGAATTAGGTTAAAGACAATTCAGCTTCATTACTCTGAAGTACAAGCAATGACTCAGAAAACCCCATCACGTTGCCAAGCCTGCAGGAATGAGTGACTGGAAAACAGCAGAATGAACGAGTCAGCTCAGAAGAGCACATTGTCTGTTAGCAGGCAGGTGCCACTAAAATCCTGTGAATTGGTGATAAATTCGCCGTACAATCTTCCTTGCAGGTCATGCTAAAAGAAGCTCCTGTGCAGGTCCTGTCCACAAATCCCTGTAACTTTATGAATATGAATCCCTTCTCTAATGTTGGAATCCCCTCTACAGCTCAGCAGTTTACAAGCCATGCTTGAATGCCACTAGCTATGGGGCACTCACTACCTAAAAACAAAAGTAGGGACTATTGCCGGATGACTGTAATCATCATAAAGTTCCTTTTTGTAATGGACTGAAATCTGAATCTTGCTGTATCTGTGGGTAAGGCAACAGGGCCAGGATCGATGCTGGTTGAAGGTAGGAAGGTCCTTCCTATGTAGCGAAGGAAACTTCCTTCTTCTTATTTGCTGGAGCCACCAAACATTTAATTATAAAAGCTTCTCCAAGGCAATAGATGTTAAAAATTAAGATGAATGCTCTCATTTTGGCCAATAGTACAAACTGCTATTATTCTGAAAGTCCCAATTCATTACTGAATATTGTAACGGAACATTAACACTCGCATAACGACCTCAAGACCTGTCTCGCATGCACAATCAGTAAGAAAGAAAAAAAAAAAACCCAGATGCCCTCGGAAAATTGCCTTTCCAGCAGAAAAAATGACAGACCTTTAATTACAATAGCTCGCCACACGAAGCCTGATGCCACAACTCAATTCCTCTGCCCATCTACGTAACGGGGAGGATGGGGAAGGAAGCAGCTGAGAATCTGGGGGCCCCAAACCACCTGAACGCTCTCCCGCTGCTGCGCCCCCTCCATCCGCTAGGGGGTGCTTCAGTCTTCCCACCCCAGAGTGCCTGGGAGAGTTGGCCAAAAGTAAGGCAGGCACCCAGGGACCGTTCTCCATGGACCCCCGTCCCCAACTACCCTACCCCCGAGAACATCCGGGTACCTTGGCGACAAAGCAACTCTAGTGGACCCCATTGTCCCTGCTTGAAACCCTTCAGGGGCTCCCGTTGCCCTTGGGATGAAATCCCAAGTCCTGACAGAGGCTCACAGAAAGTGTGGTTCAGTCCTAGCCTAGCTCTTTGGCCTCCTCCCTGCCGCATGCTTCCCTTCCTGCCACCGTGGACTATCTTCTCCATCTCGCTAATCTCCCTCTTGCCTCAGGGACCTCGCACGTGCTGTTCCCTCCACACCCTTCCTCTTACTCCTGGGCTGGCTAATTCCGCCTCCTTTGTCAGGTCTCAGCTTGGAGGTTTCCCTAGAGATGAGGACCCTTCTGTTGGCTCCTGTCCTTTGTATAGGAGGGAGAGAGAGAGAGATTGATTGATTTTAAGGAATTGGTTTACATGATTATGGAGGCTGGCAAGCCCAAAATCTGTAGGGTGGGCTGGCAGCCTGGAAACTCAGGGATGAGCTGATGTTTTAGCTAAGTCTGAAGGCAGTCTGCTGGCAGAATGACCTCTTCTTCATGAGATCAGTCTTCTCCTACTGTGACCATCAACTGATAGGATGAGGCCCACCTACATCATGGAGGATAATCTGCTTTACTCAAAGTCTGCTGATTTCAGTGCTAACCTCATCTAAAAAATACTTTCACAGAAACATTTAGCATCATGTTGGACCACATATCTGAGTACATGACCAAGTCAAGTTGACATATAAAATGAACCATTGCAGGAGGTCACCTTCCTGGATTCCCCCAGGGAGTGAGGACACAGTTGTGAGCGGAGGGTCCAGTTCAGGTTGGCCTGTGAGACCAAGGTTCAGGCTTCATGGAGGCTCTGTCTCAGCTGGTCCTCTGAAAGTCTTAAAGAGGTAATCACTGAAGGTGGGGCTTGGTCTTTCATTCCCAAGCACCCTGTTTCCCGAGCCCAACCTGCCTCTGGAAATTGAGGGCTGAGCAATGTTCCAGAACTGTGTAGAATCCTGTTATGGACTAAATGTTTGTGTGCCCCACAAATTTATATGTTGGAACCCTAAACTCCAGTGTGATGGTATGTGGAGTTGGGGATTTGAGGAGGTAATTAGGGTTACATAAGATCATGAGGGTGGGACCCTCATAATGGCATTAGTGGTTTTATAACAAGAGATCTTTTTCTCTCTCTCCATGAGGATACAGAGAGAAGTCGGCCATCTGTTAAGTCAGGAAGTGAGCCTTCACCAGGAACCAAATCAACCAGCACCTTGATCTTAGACATCCTGGCCTCCAGAACTGTGAAAAATAAATCTCTGTTTTTTAGGCCACCCAGTCTATGGCATTTTGTTATGACAGCCCAAGTCCAAGACAAATCCAATCCATAAGACAAATGCATCCAAAGAAGACATGCTGGCATCAGAGCCCAGCCTGGAGGAACTGCCACCTCCACATGGCCAGTGGGAGAGCTGGAGAGATGGGAACTCAGGGATGGGCCATGTCTCTCTCCAACCAGCTCTGAATCAAGACCCGTCCATCTTGTTAAGTCAGCGGAGTGGCTAAGGAGCCAAGTCTTCTCTAACAAAAGAATTTTCTTAAAAACACAAAAACATAACCTCTTGTCCATCCTAATTTGTTAATGAGATGAAGTTGTGGGCAGCAGTGAGAACAGGTCCTCCCCAGCTCCCTGCCCCACAGTCCTGGGCCATGAAACAGGCCTGTGGTCATGGAGAGGTTGTTTTGTTTTAGTTGGGACAATATTTTAAAACAGAAATGAATATTGTAGACTAGTATTTCCATTTCCCACTTGACCTTTCCCTCATTTCAGTCAACCAGGCCAGTGATTTTCAGACTGTGAGGTATAACACATTAGCAATGAATGAAATCAGTGTAATGGCTGACAGTTAGGACTGAAAAATAAAAGGGTGGTGGGTGGTAAACCCCCAAAATGTGCAGGACATGAGCCAGTGGGTCCTGGGCTTCATATCCCAGGTGGAGCCTTGTGTGTGTGTGTGTGGGGGGGTGCTGCTGGATCCCCAGAGAGGGGACCCAGGGCCTCAGCTGTCTCACCAAGGCCTCTGTGCCCAGCAAGGTTTGCCAAGGGAGGCACAAAAGAAATAACACCTGAAGGGTCCTTATAGAAGGAAAATGGAGAGGATTCAGTGGCCCCAGGCATGGGGCAGCAATTGAGGGGGGTGAACGGATGGCTGTCCCACCAAAGATCGGGTGCACCTAACACCTTAGCATGACATAAGTACCTTGAAACTTAGAAACAGTCTCAGAGAAAGGGGGTGGCAGGGAACTGATGGGGGCACAAAACAGGAACTAAAGATAGTGATAGAAAAATTATTGTTAATATACATATTTTTTCCACCAGAATATTCACTGCTTTTTATTCAAGGGCCTGTAATATTGTGTCCAGGGAGCCAGCTCCCCTTCCCCTGGAGGGCAAATTCCAAGTCCTTCCTCTGCCCTCAGCAAAGGCAGGGGGATGACAATAGCCGACACTTACTGAGCTTTCAGTGCTGAGCCCTGTTTTGTGAACTTCATCTGGATTTAACCCATTTAATTCTCCAACTACATCCTGATGCGCAGCTGTTATAACGATCTCCATTTCACAGCAGGGGAAACTGAGGCCTGGGAGGTTAAGTGACTTACCCAAGGCCATACCACCAGCAAGCATCAGGGCTGGGACTTGAACCCACTACTCCGTTTCAGAACCTGGGCTGGGAGCCACCAAGCTCCATTCCAGCCTCTCAGACTCCCCCTCCTACCAAGGGAGTCCTCCCACCCCCTGGGTGTAGACAAGGAAGAGCCTAGCATTGGGTCTCATCTCTACCATTAGTAGCAATATGACCTGGACAAATCACCTCGTCTTAATTCCCCAATTTACCACTGTAACGTGGACGATAATTCCTACTTCTTAGGGCTGTTATGAGAATTCAGAGTTATCTTGGATATAAAACACTTAGAACGGTCCCTGGCAATATATAAATAGAGGTTATTAATAATCATAGCAATATCATTAATGGGTGTAAAGACCCTTTGTAAACTCTACAGTGCTCTTGGGACATGACCACGAAATCATTCAGGCCTGGTTTGAAATTAGGGTGACCAACTCCCTGGTTTGCCTAGGACTGTCCTGATTTTAGCACTGAAAAGTCCCATGTTCCTGACAACCTCTCACTCGCAAGCAAACCAGGCCATCTGGCATTACAGGCCCTGCCCCTTTCTAGCTCTGTGAATGGGCACGTCACCTTACCTCTCAGAGCCTCAGCTTTCTCACCTGTAAAATGGGGATAATGTTATAAGCCAGTGGTCCCTGAGCCAGTGGCATCAGTAATGCCTGGGAACTTGCTGGAAATGCAAATTCTGCAGTCCTACCCCAGATTAATGAATCAGAAACTCTGGGGCTGTTTTACAAACGCTCCTGGTAAGTCTGATGTCTGCTAAAGTATAAGGGCCACTGATGTAAAGTACCTCGCAGGGGGTAGGAGGTCAAATCGGACCAGGTGGGCACCTGGCATGCCGCGTGCACTCAGTGGCCAGTGGCCATCACCGTCATCAGTACAAGGGAGATGGTGGAATCATGTCGGGGAGGAATGTGGGATGAACAGTAGGATCCTCAGGGCCCCAAAAATCTTTCCAACCAGGAGCCTGACACATGTTTGGGTTTTGCATTCTGTATGCTGGGATAACTTCCTGCCTTTAGAAAACTCAACTCTGTCGTTCCCATTTGGAGATGATGGGGGCTGTTTGTGGACCCTTGGCCATCTGGGTGGTATTCCTTCTGAGCCCTGTTCCTGCTCTGTGGGTTAAGGTGGGTGCAATAATAATGATGACAAGTACAATTTCTTGGAGCTGTATCATGTGCCAGGTACTATGTAGTTATCCTGGGTCCTGGACCTGCCTCTGTCCACCATAGAATCCCCCTGCCCAGCCCAGTGCCTGGCATCAAATTAGTGCTTAATACATAATTATTAAATAAATGATTCAATATTCTGAGTGCATAATACATGTTATCTTACTTAATTGTCATGATACCTCCATTAATTTGGTACAGTCATCACCCCCCAGTTTGTAGAGGAGAATGAGCACAGAAAGCTGAGAGGACTTGCCTAAATCCCCCAACTATGAGAAGCAAGCCCGGGATTCAGAGCCGAATTTTCCTCTGTGCAATGCCTGCTTTCCTGGAGAAGGCTCTGAGGATGTGCTGGGCTCAGCCCAAATACCACCGCCTCTGAGAAGCTGCCTTGACTCCTGCCCTGGTCACACATTTTGTGGCTCCCTCTTCGGACCTCCCAAGGCTGACCTTGCCTTGCCATTGTTTATGCACGTGTCCGGTTCAGTCTCTCCAAGGCTGATCTGTTTATCTCTGTAATGAAGTCCTTGGTGAAACTCTGGTGAATGACGAATGAGCGAGAGACTCCAGGAATGAGCTGGAGTTCTGGTCAGGAGGAGCTGGAAGTGAGCCCTCACTCCCTGACTTCACTAAAGGGGAGCGGAATTGAAATCAGGCAAACCAGGGGGAGGGCATGAGACAGTCAGCTCCCAAGCTCACCTGAGGATGTTCTCAAAAGCCGCAGTATGCCCAGTGCACCTGGGTGTACCTTTTGGGCTTGGCTTTTCCAGAAGACATCAGAGCTGAGGACAAAATTGGCTCCCTTGGGTAACACTCCATTCCTTTATTGTGCTCCTGGTACCCCTCCCCCCACCGACCCAGTGGGAGAACTAAGTCAAATTCCTTTTGTCAAGCAAACACTTGTCAGACATAATTTTCCTTGAATTTCCAAACCCAGACTCTTAACCTTGGCTATCAAGATAGAGTAGCTATAAAGGAGCATGAACGTTCATGTTGAAAAATCCCAACCTCACCATCCTTGGAGAAGTTGGATTTGCCTGAATCACTTTTTCCCTTGTGTCACAGTTGTTACCATACATGTGTTTCTTATCTTTCTAAATTGTCAGCCCCTTGAGGGAAGAGTCCATTGAAACAGTCATCTTTTACCCTCCCTATTTCCTAGTGCTGCCTGAGTCCCATATGCAGCCGCAGCAGATAGGGGGCCCCTTGGTGAGTAGGGTGGTCATGAGGGTTAAATGAGAAAGTCTACCCCAGATGCCTGGCAAAGGCAGATTAGCTTGTATTAGTTTGGTGATGGGGAGAGTTAGAGTGACCAGCCATCCAGGTTTGCCTGGGACTGAGGGGGTTCTAAGGATGGGAACCTGGCTAAATTGGGTTGAGTTGGTCACCCTAGGGATGTTGTTGACTCTTGAGGGAGGATGACTTGTCAGGCAGGGTGCAGGGCAATTTATGTGGATTATCTCACTTAACTCTCACAAGGGCCCTGTGAGCTAGTTGTGATTATTCTCATTTTACAGAGCTGTAAATTAAAGTTTTAAGTCATATCCCTTCAGCTGCTAGCTCCTTCCCCATCAAATACTGATTTTTAAACAAGTAAATTACTTAACTGTTGTTTATTGCACTGCGGTAAATTGAATGCCTCTCTTCCTCATACTTCTTCACTTCTCTCTGCATCCACACCCTTGCCATTGGCCTTGGGATTGGCCATGTGCCTTGGATTAGCCCTGTGACTTGGGACTGGCCATGTGACTTGGGATTGGCCATGTGACTTGCTTTGGTCAATAACATGTGGACAGAAGTGACAGTGTACCAGGGCCAATCCCAGGACTCCCTTGCATGTTTCAGTTCACACTCCTGAGCCTCTAAAATCCCCATGAGAAGATCATACCCCAGCCAACTGGCTGGTCCAAGGAGGCTGAGAGACATATGGAGCAGAGCTGCCTAGCCGAGTCACACATCTACAGTGAAAGAAGGGGTGCCCAGACAAGCTCAGCTGACCAGCAGATGGGTAAGTGATAACAAATCATTGTTTCTAAGCTCCTGAGTTTTGAGAAGGTTTGTTACACAGCAATAGCTAACTGATATATCCACCAACGTGCCACAAAAATATGGATGAGTAGGTTGCTATTCTTTCCAGGGGTATTTCTGAAGGGTAAGATGAAGGGAAGAGGAAAAAGAGAGCTTACTGTGTGCCCAGTGTAGTACTCAATGTTGTTAGATATTCGATTGTTTGGGTTAAGTTACAAGGAATCGGTTGACCCTGAAGCCATCTCAGGCCTCCCTCTCCCTGGAAACAAGGACTTCAGAACTACAAGGCAGTTCTAGGGGAGACAGAGTTACCAGAAGGACGCTCTTTGGTGGCCTTCCCCAGGCTTCATTTTCCATATACACCAGTGGGCACAGTGGAAAGGTCCAGACAGTGAGAGGCAAGAGACTGGGATTCCACCCCACTCTGCTAGGGGCTTGCTGCCACCTTGGCAAGCCCCTCCCTCACTGGGCCTCGGCCTCCTCATTTGCTAATTAGTGTTTGGGGACTAGATGTGAACTCTGCCAGGCTGCTCTCGCCAAGCAGTGCTGAACAGCTGTGTGTCGGGTGGTTTTGCACAAAGATTTTGGAGTCAGACCTCATTTATATCCTGCTGCCTGCCTTGAGAGCTACGCGAGCTGCTTCACCTCCCTGACCTTAATTCCCCTCTCTGTAAGAGAGTCATTGTGTAACTTGGATGCAATAAAGTATGGCCTGAGCCTGGCTTGGGGAGGCCCTCAACCAGTGGTGTGTCATTACTAATATGGTCCAACTAGTGAGTCTTCTGAAAATCAGTCATCTTAAAAGAACAATCACTTTCAACAGAGTAAATATTTTTCTTCTTCTGCATCATTTCAAGCATTCCCTCTTTAACTTTACAGTTGCATTTACAAAGAGTTATTTACAGTGCAGATGGACGGGATGGGCTGTCTCCTTGAAATGGTTTCACAAATTCCTTCTGCTTCCTGTTAAGATATTAGTGCCCAGTGACTGTCTCTCTATATAAATGTGGAGCCTTGGCTGTGAACACGCGCCCTGTAGTAATTGTGAGCTGTCTTGACGCTAATTACATAGGGGAGCCTGTTTAATTGCCAGTTAAATTGACTGTGTGTGTTTTCTCTAATCTGTGTTTCCGGGCAAGTTGGATGACATCAGCTCCTCGTTGGACTAAGCATGAGTTTGGGAGACCCAAGGAGCCGGCATGGGAGGAATTGAAGCTGGTGGGGGGCAGGTCCAGAGCATGGCAGCCAATGACAACAAGATTGTGTATGGTTCAATGTGTGGTCACCGTGGGACCCAGCCTGCGGTGTCCTGGAAGCTGAGGAAAGGAAGATGACCTGGATGAAACTCGAGTGTAGCACAGGGTGGAATGATAGCTTGGGTGTGTCATCAGGACCATGCTCAGCCGAGTCCCACCTGACAGCACCCAGATCTGCCACAGCATCCCTGTCCTGGGCGCTCCCCCTCCAGGCCTCTGCCGATGCCGTGCCTTCTGTCTGGAGTGCGGGTCCCAGTCCTGGCTCCCCCGCCCTCTTAGCTCCACATCTGTAGTGTCGTTCAATGCCCAGCTACAATGTCACGTTTTCCACGAAGGTTTTCTTGATTTCCCAGTTGGAAGAAAGGGTCTCCTCCAGTCCAAATCCCCAGAACTTCTCAGTGTTTTCTTGAGTCCATGACCATGTTCCTCCTTTGATTTGAACAAATTGAGAACCAAACTGTGAGCTCCCTGAAGAACAGGTCATGCCTCCTACAGATTGAAGTGCTCGGTAACAGGAGGTGGGAATCAGGAGAGAGGAGAAGAGACAGAAGAAGAGGAGGAGGGGGAGGAGGGGCAGGAGGGAGAGGAGGGGGAAGAGGGAGAGGAGGAAGGGGAGGGGGAGGGGGAGGAAGAGGAAGAGGTGGTGGCAACAGAAGGAAGGAAAATTGAGGGATAAGATAGCAACTAACACATATGGAGTGTTGTTGTTTTGTGTGTGTGTGTGTACGTTTGTGTGCACTAAACACTGTCCTAAGTACTTCATCCTTGTTAATTCATTGAATCTGCCCCACAATCCTAAAGTAGGTACCATTCTCATCCCCATTTCACAGATGAGGAAACTGAGAACTTTGAGAGGCTAACTAACTGGTTAACACAGCCTTCTGTGGCAGATCCAGGACCCTGAGCGTTCAACTACTGGGCTAAGCTATCTTGAAGGAAGGGAGGGAGGGTGGAAGGAGGAAGGTAAGGAGGGAGGGGGAGAGAGAGGAGGAGAGTTGAATTCCATAGCATGAGTTCTCCTGATGTTTAAAAACCTCTCCAGCCTTCCACACACGCTTTCTCCTTAGCTCAAAAGCTAAATTAGAGTGGATTGCACTCTCCTCACTTTAGTAATTTAGATAAAAGTAAAATTTTGTCTGAGAGCAGAAGCAATTATAGCGCGGGTTTTGTGATTAACTTGATTAACACTGTTTCACTCTAAAAATGATCCCCCCTCCCTTTGCCAGCAAACTGTAATCAGAGCCACATCTTTCAACTGCGCTACAGCTGCTCTTTCTCCCCACTACTCCCCAAAAAGGAGTTTGACATAAATACTTATTAGGGAGGACTCTAGTCTCTGGCTGGAACAGTCGAGCGAAGAGGGGGGAACTGCCTATCTCCACCTTAGCATCTGTAGCCGGTTAAAAGGCTGTCGCCGGCTACCCCGTTACTGACAAAGATCCCAATTATGCAGCAATGAAATATACATACATGATACAGGAGGGCTTATACATTTTTAATTTTTTTTCAAAGAGAAAATGTTCAGAGAAAACTCTAATTAGAGATTTCGCTTCTTTAAGGGGAAAATGATATGTGGTTTCAAGAAAGATTATTTGGGGTTATCATTTGGGCAGCTGTGAATCTTTCCAACTCTGGGTTTTCTGGGGCTGACTAAGAAAGGGACTGGGGCTGACTGGGCATCTACGGAAATGCTGAGGTCTGCCTGTAGAGTTTTGAGGTTTGAATCCCAGGTGGGTTTGAGGTTTGGGCTGTCTCCTCCCCTGGGATGCCCCCGTGGACTCCTGGCACTCAGGGTCTCCTCTGTTCCCTCTGATTCAGAGACCAGCTTCCTACCCTCTTTGCCTAGCCCTTCCTGATCATCAGCTGCTACTTCTGGAATCCCCACTACCAACCAGGTGCTTCGCAGAATCCTCTTGTTGAAGCAAACCTACCAGCCCAAAAGTAGGAATGACTACTGTCCCATGATGGCAGATAAAGAAATTAGCTGGGCAGGTGTGGTGGGGGGCAGGTCACTTGCCCATCACACAGCTACTCAGTGGTGGAGCTGGATTTGATCCCACACACACTGGCTCCTGCCTGCTCTCACTTTCCCTGCAGACACCTAGAGAATCACAGACCGTTACAGTTCAGAGGTACTGTGGAGAGGGGTGACCACCCCACTCAGCAGTGGAGGAAACTGAGGACCCAGGAGGGGAAGGACTTATCTAGGGTCACAGAGCCTCCACTCTGAGGTAGGCTACATGGCCTGATCCCTCCACATGCTCCCGTCACCTCTGGGGTCAGGGCAGCTATGTCCAGCGTCCCTCTGTACTGACCTCTGTAAATTGAATTGTGTCTCCCTCCACCCCCCAATTCATATGTTGAAGCTCTAATCACCCATTGTGACTGTATTTGGAGATAGAGCCTTAAGGGAGGTAATTTAAGTTAAATTAGGTCATAAGGGTGGGGCCTTAATCCAATAGAATTGGTGTCCTTATACGAAGAGGGAGAGACACCAGAAGTGGGCACATACAGAGGAAAGGTCAGGTGAGGACACAGCCAGGAGGACATCTGCAAGCCAGGAAATGAGGCCGCACCAGAAACCAACTCTGCTGGCACCTTGATCCTGGACTGTCAGTCTCCAGAACTGTGAGAACATAAGTTTCTGTCGTCTAGGCCCCCCAGCCTGTAGCATTCTGTACAGCAGCCCGAGCTGGCCCAGACAGCCTCTAAGACTTACTTGCTTTACTGTCAGGTGCTCAACCTGGATCAGAGCACACAGAGGAAGGGGCTCCTTTTTCTGGCATCCACAGGCTTTTCTAAAGACACGTTTGGGATGGCCAGCTTCTGGGTCATGCCTAGAACCTTTCTGGGACCCTATGACACGCTGTATGTACAAAAGTCCCAAACAATTTCCCTCTTTCAAGGTCTCTACAGTTGATCGAGAGCTTCTCCACATCAGCAATCGAATCTGGAAATCTAGGGCTCTCTCTCTGCCTTTCTCACCCCCATGCACAGTGGCAGCATCTTCCCAGGGAAGGCCAAGCAGCAGTGATGTCACGACATATCAGTGAGAGGAGCTCTGGGGCTAGACTGGGTTCAGATCCTGGCTTAGTCCCCTGGTCAGCTGGGTGCCCCCCAGCAGCTTCCCTGACCTCTCTGGGCCTCAGTTTCTCCATCTACGAAACGAGAATGATAACTGTACAGCCCTCATGGGGCTGAAGTTAGATTGGTTACTGTGGAAGGCGTGTAGACTAGAGCACACAGTAAACTCTCCATGTCAGTATGGTAATCACTACATGCATGTATAGGCTGAGCCTGAGCCGTATGAATCAGTCCTTTTGTTGGGTAAAGCTGTTCACCTATCAGCAGATTCGTACGTTCCAACCTCATTTCTATTGAGCAGTCAATAGATGTTAGATGCTGTGCTTCACAGGCTCATCTGGATAAGGGCATGTGGATGGGGGTACCAGGAGAGGGCAGGAGCCACAGCAGGCAGAGAGCAGAGCAGGGATTCAAACCCAGGCCTCCTGGTTCTCAGCCTCCTGGACGCACAGTCACCTGACAGTTGGAGCCACATCTCTGAACCCCAAGTCCAGCTCTCTCTGCGCTGTACCTCCCTCCTCATGCCAAGATGGAGGCAGGCGGCCTGCAGCTGGAGAGATGGAGGCTGGCAGAATCCATCCTCTTCATCTGTGTCCCAGCATCCTGGAGGAGCCCACAGGGGTCCACCTCCACCACAAGGGCCCTCTGGCCTCATCGGCCCCCTCCCATCCAGCCCTCAGCTGGCCTCCTGATTTCCCATCCTGTGCCACCAACCTCCTTCCTGCCTTTCCTGGGGCGGGCTCAGGCCTGGCACCACTCCAGAATGGCTTAATCAGAATAAATCCTGAGAAAGCACATGTATTATTTATTCCAGCAAAGGTTAAATAATTTGATGAATTTCTCAGGACGCTGCCGGAATGCTGATGGCCTCTTGGAAAAAATACACACACACACACACACACACACACACACACAAACAAAAAACAGTAACAAATTTTCCTCTCTCTCTCCGCACGCGCGTGCACACACACACCCCCGCACAGAGTAGCTACTGTCACTTGCCCCATGGCGCACACAGGAGATGGAGTGGGCAGCCCTCCATGACACTGGCACTGGGGCCCAGGAGGAGACATAGATTTTCCTCCTTGCTGACTGGCGATGACAGCTCCGCCCCTGGCCTCTCTGGCAGGATGCATTATCTGGAGCTGACTATGCCTTTGATTTTGCAAATGGCCACAGAAAGCCTATTGATTTACAGGCCCAAACGATGGCCTTGCCTGAAACGGATTTGTTATGGAGCTCCTTACACTTGGGGCTTTAAGGCTGTTGGGATCAAGGAAAGGGCTGTCAGGGAGACAGGAGGGCCTTCAGAGAAGCCCCTGCCTGGAGACTGTGGGTGACTGGGCCCTTCTAGCCCATGGCTGCCGTGCCAGGTTGGCTCACCTAAGCCAAATGGGGAAGGCCAGGTAACTAGAGGAGACTTGGAGGAGATAATGGCTGTCCTCCTCCTCCTCCTCGCCATCACTGTGGCTGCCATTCACCAAGCACTTACATGTGCCAAGCTTGAGGCTGCGTGTTTCATGTACTGAAAGTCTCCCAACAGCCCCAGTGAGCAGGGCACTTGCATTTAAATCTCCATTTAAGAGATAAATAGTCCCAGATAGGATTAGTGAGTTGCCAAAGGGCACAGAGCTATTGGGTACAGCCTGACTTCTCTGCCTCTCGGGGCACCAGACCTGCATCCTCTCCACTCTGCCGTGTGGACTGGAGTGGAAAGAGCTTGGGCTCTGAAGGCAGGTGACCGAGTGGGGAAGTTGGCTCTGCACATGCAGCTGTGTGCTTCTGGGGAAGTTTCCCAACGCCCGGCGCCTGTGGAAGGAAGATGACCCTGGTCCCTACGTCCCAGGGTTGGGTGAGGATTGGATGCACCCCTATCATGAATAGAACTCAGAACGGTGCCCGGCACAGACTAAGAGTAGGAGCGCTGTTTAGCACCATCGTTCTCCCTGCACTGCTTCTAACTAGCAACCACACCCCACGAACTTGGATAATGAGCCCCACTTGACAAATACGTTTTTGTCACATGGATTCATGAAATCCCTAATTCCCAAACAGCCCATTTTATAGACAGGGGAAAAGAAGTCGAACAGAGAGGTCTGGTGGAGGTTCTGCTGGTTTCAGAGCACCCCTTGGGGAGACAGCAGAAAGGGGGGGGGGTGAAGGGCACAGTCCTTGGGTCACACACACCCGGGCAGGAATCATGGCTCTGGCCAGTTTGGGGCAGGACCAGGCACTTGAAGCTCTAGCTCTCTGACCTTTAATTTCTCATCTTCAGTGAAAAAAAAATGGGGAAAATACAACCTGTGTCATAGGGTTGTTCCTCCCAAGGACCTGACACTAGACTAAACACTTTGCAGATATTTTTAGAATTAATCTTGTGCACGTGGAGAGTCACAACGAGCCTGGTGTATGGTGCTCAGTGCACAGTGGCTGTCGCCATCCTCCAGCGGAGCTCTCCTCCCTGCCCATCGCAAGTCTCTGCTGCCCTAAAAGGCAGCTCCCTCCCTCTGCCTCCTTTGGGCCCTGCCCCCTGTTTAACCCCTTCACCCCACTCTCCCTTCAAAAGGAAAACTTGTTCTAATTTTCTGCTCCAGTGTTGCCTCTTCTCTTTTACTTATTCAGCCCTTTGGATACAACCTTCAAGACTGTCCCTTGGTTTGGAGCCTGCTGTCCTCAGGGACACTGCCTTCTGTTCCCCTTTGTTTAGTGTTCTGTTCCCTGGCAAAAGAAACATGTGTCTTCCTTTGGTTTGCCTGGATGGCATGGGGGTGGAGGTCAACAGAGCTTCTGGGGACAGAAAGTGGAGGCTTCCTAAGCCTCCCCCAGACTGGATGTCGCTGGAGGCAGACAAGGGGTCTATTCACCTCTGTGATTCCAGCACCCGTCGTAGGGTCCAGCACATGGTAGGCGTGCAGAAAATGTTTGCCAAGCCCCAAGCTAAGCCTGGATCCTGGGCCCCTGGCAGAATTCCTGCAACTGTTAATCTTCCCAAACATCCTGCCCCGAATTTAGGAGATGTGATTCATAGAACTGAAAGCGTACTGAGAAGTAATTTCAGGATGAGATTGTTCTGTGTGTTTGTGTCAGTCATGAGTATTTCTGAGAGCCACGTGGGGCAGGGCTGAATGTTAATCTATTGATCATGCAATCAGGGCTGCAGCTCATGGAGAAACATCAAGACGCCTGTGGAGACCTCTTCTCCATGCTCTCAGTCATCCATGAAAGCTGAGAGGAAATGGTGAGAAAGCTACCAAGACGGTTATGGGAACCCTGACTCTGGGTGAATAACATGTATACTCAGCTCTCCATCCATCCATCCATCCATCCATCCATCCATCCATTCATCCACTCATTCATCCATCAGTTCATCTATCTATCCATCCATTCATTTATCCATCCATCCATCCACTCATTCATCCGTCCATCCTTAAGATGGATGATGGGTCAGCCACAGTCCCCACTTGACACAGTGCACTGGCCTTAATGCTTCAAAAAGAATATAGCACCCTTATATTAGTCAGCTTGGGCTGTCATAACAAATACCATAGACTGGGTGACTTAAACAACAGAAAACTAGTTTTTCACAGTTCTGGAGGCTGGAAGTCTAGATCAGGGTGCCAGCAAGGTTGAGTTCTGGTTCTCTCTTCCTGGCTCACAGATAGCCACCTTCTCTTTGTGTGTTCACATGGCCTTTCCTCTGTGCATGTGTGTGGAGAGAGAGAGAAAGATCTCTTTCTCTTCCTCTTCTTATAAGGCCACCAAATCTATCGGGTTAGGACCTCATCCTTATGGTCTTATTTAACCTTAAGTACCTCCTAAAACCTCTATCTCCAAATACAGTCACACTGGTGATTAGGGCTTCAACATATGAATTTGGGGGAATACAATTCATAGCATAGCATCCATAACAACCCTGAAGGACAGGAGGATCCTATTGGGTCCTCTTCTCCCACACTCATAGCCTAGCAGGACACCAGTGAAAACTATCTGTTAGTCTACTATTTGGCCTTGACCAGTTCTATCCTAAATACTTACAACTGGGAGCAAGAAAGGCAGGATGGGCTATTTGAAGTCAGACAGATACAGATTTGATTCCAGGCTCTGTCACTGAACTGGGTGAGGGATAGCATTTAAACTTCAAGGGCCTTAGTTTCTCTATCGGTAGAATGGAGATAATCACAATACCTGCTTGATGAGATTCTCCACGTCGAGTGCACAGCAGAATTCCTGGAACAGAGTAGGTATTTAACAAATGGTAAATCTATTATTCGGGGGCCCTAGGTCTAGGAAAGAGCATTTCATGAAGGGGAGAGGCAGTTGAGTATAATGATTAAGGGAGTGGGCTCCAGAGCCAGACTCCTGAGGGTTAAATCCTAGCTTTGTCTCTTTCTCATTGAAAGGGCTGGGGCCTGTGCCTCAGTTTCCTCATCTGGAAAAATGGAGCCAAGAACAGCAGCTATATCTCATAGCACTTTTATGACTTAATACCTATTCTTATGACATAAGAAAAATAAAAATATTGACTATGATTATTTGGGAACTAAGGAATTGTGACTAATCTCCAGGAGCCATATGGCATCCCCTGAGATGCACTTGATTAATGTACCATAATTTTTATTAACTGACACCACTTGTTGTGAGAGATGGGGCTGGGTCCCCATGTCTTCCCTCCCTCCGTACGTTACCCAGGCGAGCTCTGCCTGGGACAGGAACACAGGCCCCGGGCTGATCCCCTAAGCGCCCTGGATCTCGCTAGTCAGTGGGTCCAGGCCCCAGTGGGAAGATAAGATTGGAGAGACTGCATGCTGTTCCCCCTTTTTAATTACTGCTTCCTTAATTGAGTCACAAGTGGTGTTTGTGTTGCCATCAAACCCATGAGGACCTTGTTGTTTATGTGAATGACTCTCAGTGGAGTGACAGCTCTGAAATGTGAGATGTTCTATTTGTACCAGTTTTAACAAAGTGGCGGGCGTCGGCTACAGATTTCCTTCTTAACACATGGCCTGGGAGCTACTCAAAGGGGCTGGTCTTTCCTTAGCAAAGAATGACATGAAACACAGACTAGAACCCTATTGTCTGTCACAGGACCCTGGAGCCATGGAACCTTGGAGATTTTGAGCCATGGAGGGTCTCCCGTCTGCTGCTCCGATGCTCCTAGAGATGGTGAACCTTGTATCTTCTCAGCAGCCCATTCCCTGCTGAAGCTCCCGGCGGCTGGGAAGACCTTCCTTGCTCATTAAGCTCCACTCTGCCTTTCACTGAAGACAGCTGAGCCCTCAGGAGTAGTCATAGCTGGAGAGGCAGCTGGAATGGGAGGGACCAGGATCCACTGAGACTTTAAATTCTCTTCCTTTCTGTTAAGTGAATAGCTAAATGTTGAGACTTTCTATGGGCCTGGGGCTTGTGCTGGCAGCTACAGAGAGGACAAGAAGAGGTTCCAACAGCCCTTTGTCCTTGAGAAATTCGCCCTCAAGCTGGCAAAGGCTGCACTGTAGAACAATAGGGGTGGCACTGCAGAGAACCAGGTCCAGGGGCAAGTATTCTACATACAACCAGGAAAAGATGTCAGGGAGGGCTTTCTGAAAGAGGAGGGGTCATGTGAGCTGGACCAGAAGGGATGAGCACAGTGAGGAAGGATGGGGAGGAAGAGGAGCAAAGGGAATGGACAACATCTCCTGCCCTCGGTGGGTCAAACACAGCCATAGCTCTGTGAGGGGAGTTGTCTCTCCCCTCACACACCCCTTACAACCCTGGCCAGGCTGCAGCCCAGGAAGAGGCTGTGTCTGCAGAGCTTCCCACTTATTTATTTATTTTTTCCATTTATGAAAAGATAATTCAGGAGATATTATTTCAATCAGACCCCTACGCAGTTTAGGAATGCTAATGCTTCCTCTATTAAAAAGGTGTAGAATAATTAGGATGCTGATGAAGACTGGGGGCAAACTCGGGAGAAATCCATTACCCAGTGCTCAATGCTTTTCCCGTCCCCTCCGTATCCCCGAGTGACAAATTAACACGTAACAGAACAACGTCTGCTAACACTCAGGGCGCATTTAGCTCAGATTGGAAGCTAGGTTTTTTAGAAAATGAAGATTTTCATGGCTCAACCTTGGAACAATTTGGAATCACAGAAAGGAGTCAGAGGAAGATGAGCAGCGTGTAGATCCGGGGCGAGGGGAGCCACAGAGCAGCAAGGCAGTACAGCCGGCACTGGATTTGGAGGAAGAGGTCCAGGTTTTAATCCTGTGGACTTGCAGTGTGACCTTGGGATGCCGCAGCCTCCTATGTGGGGACAGTGAAAGAGTGAGCCTCATTGCAAGGAAGAAACAAAGAAAGACTTCAAAAGAACGTAAAAATAACAGTAATTAACATTCACTGAATGCTTCTTATGAGTCGTTCAAAGGGTTTCCTTGTACAAATTCATTTAACACTCACGACAATCCCTTTGAGGTAGGTACTATTATTATCTCATTTTAGAGATGAAGAAATTGAGACACGGAGGGCATAAGTGAGCTGTTAGATGGCAGAACAGAAATTTGAACTCAGACGTAACTGTGGATGGCATCTGATGGTGTCGTAGCCAGCACTATGAAGGTACAAGCATAGTCTGGGGAATATCCAGGACAGGGAGTGTGGGCCCAGCTCATGAAGGACCTTAAAAGACAGGTGTTATGGGTTGAATTGTGTCCACCAAAGAGATGCTGTGGTCCTAACGCCTAGTACCTGTGAGTGTGACCTTATTTGGATACAGGGTCTTGGAAGATGATCAAGTTAAGACGAAGTCAGGAAGGTAGGCCCTAATTCAATACGACTGGTGTCCTTATAAAAAGGGAAAATTTGGATGCATAGAGAGAGGGTGATGGGAAGACACAGGAAGGATGCCATCTTCAAGCCGAGGATTGCCTGAGGCTACTGAAGCTAGGAGAGGGGAACAGAACAGATTTCCCCACAGACCTTAGAAGAAACCAACTCTGCCAGCACCTTGATCTCAGACTTCTAGCCTCCAGAACCGTGAGATGATAAATTTCTTTTGTTGAAGCTGCCCAGTTTGTGGTACTTTGTAACGGCAGCCCCAGGAAACTAACACAACAGGGAAAGGAGATGGGTCTCAGGGGCCAAAGCAATAGGGAGCTATTGCAGATTTCTGACCAAGAGGATCACATGTGATTGGCATCTTTAAAAGATGACTCCAGTGATGTGTATACCCAGGGTCTTGAAGGGCAGAAGTGCTGGAGGCACAAGAGCTGCCATTATCATCTGTGAGATGATGTGAGAATGGGCTGGGGGCTGTGTGGGGACCGTGGGGTAGGGGATGGGGCAGGAACCATGGGATTGTAACAGGAACGGGACAGTCTCCCCTTTCAGGGCTGCAATAATAATGACGTTAAATAACTGTATTCACTAAATCAACTGCCCACTTTCATCGCTTCATCCCCGGGGGAGACTGAAATGCTCTGAGTTAATATCTAAAAGGAAAAAAGAAATGGAACTCAGGGATCAAACAACTTTTTTGATGAGGGAAGTGTTATTTCTACCAAGCTAAGACATCAAAGCCTGTGAATGGTGCTTTTTAGGTAATATTAAAGTGGGCTCTAAATAATGTTTGAATATTTCTCTGCTTTTCCCAGGGATCACAGACAGTCTCTCTTAGAGGAAGAACACCAGCGATGCCCCAAGCCAGCCTCCTCTCCAGGAGGACCTGTGGGTTTTCCTGGGAATGTAGCACTTGTGTAAATATGGCTTAAATTTCTTTTTGCATTTAGCAGCCCCAGCATTAAAATTTATTGTTCTAGGCATAACGTGCATTTTTGCAGATTAAATTGGCTAAAAGCCTGACAAACAATTCAGCTATGTTTTGACAGTTCTATTCACATGGATGGCCCTTGCATCAGGGGATGTATTAGTATTATGGCAAAGTCACCTATTCAGTGAGTTTCTGAAAAGCAAATGCCATTTTTGCATGGATTCCTATTATTAATCGTAGATGACTTTTCCAATCTGCTTGTAATAGCTAGCTTCTGCTGTGTAACAAACCACCCCAAGACCTAGTGGCTTATAACAACCATTTTATTATTGTTTATGAACCTGTGGGCCAACCAGGCAGTTTTGCAGTTAGCTGGAGGGATGGTGGGGGGGCTGGAGGACCTGGAATGGCCTCTGTCATATATTGGCCAGAATGAACAGGGGAAACTAGCTATGTGTCTCTGTCCATCCCGCAGGCTAGTCTGGGCTCATGTTGTCATAGGTTTAGGGTTCTCAGGTGTCCTTTTCAAGTCCCTGCTTGTGCCACATTTGCCAGTACCCACTGGGCAAAGCAAATCACATGACCACACCCAGATTGCCATGTGGAGAGAGAGAGTCTACCTCTGGGTGGGAGATGTGTATGCTTTGGAGATGGGTATGCTTACAGGGATGGGATGGGAGGGATTTGGGGCCAATTTTGTGATCTATCATACCCCTCCTCCTCAAATAAAGAGGGCTAGAATATTTTAAATGGACTCTGTGCCTGGCACTGTGCTAGGATCTTTAAAATTTTTTATCTCTTTTAATCAGAGAAATTACGTAAATTTCTCAAGGTCACACAGCTAGTCATTACTGAAGCCAAGATTCAGTCTCAAGACTGTCTGAGCCTAAATCTTATGCTATTTTCCACTACTCCTTTCTGTCTGCCAGCTACGGAGTTGAATTTGTCATTTGGGGGTTTGGAAAGCACATTATTAAACTTTTCACTGTATTCTAGTCACTTATTTCTATTCTGTTTTTTCCATTGTTAGTCATTCAACCTCCACTTGCTTACCTCTAGTGACGGGGAGCTCACTATCTATCTTGACAGCTTAATTAATGTTGAAAGCTCAATATGTTACAAACTTATTTTAAGTCAAAATGAGATGCTGAAAAACCTGGATGGGAATGAGGGGAGTTGACAGGTGAAGTTTTGTTTAAGTTTTCTGTTCTGAAACCTACAGTTTATCTTTTTAAGTTGTCTTGTTTTGTAATTGTGGTTATCTTTGTTCTGTATCGTTTGGAAATTGCCGTTTTCATGGAAAGAACCAACACAGGAAACTTTTGATTAACTAGGTGAAGATTTTTTTTTTTCCTTAAAGAAACTGAAGATAAGAAAATAAATGTTTATATTTGCATTCAAACTATCCTAGCCTCGTATTCATATTTACCCTTTTCCTGTCTTTAACTTTGTATTATTTTCATATTCTACCATATTGTTTTATTTCTTCTACTGTATTTGTAAACACAAAAATGTTAATAGACACAGTTCTTTCCTAATGGACTTATTTTGCCCATATCACATAACAGACTATTAAAAAAAACATACATTGGGTAGAGACATCAACTGACTTGAAGAATGCATCCTCAATAAAGATATTTTGAACCCTAAAGTAAAAAAAAAAAAAAAAATTGAAAATAAATGTTTAAAAAGCCTTATAAAATAGGAGCAATGATAACAGCCCTCCTGGAACTCCTAGGGCCATTCACATGTGGTTGTCTTTGATAGAATGTATTCTAGGAAGGCAGGGGCTGTGTGCAGAATATGATGTTCATGGAATCATTCATTCATTCATCAAACATTGAAAAGAGCTTTCAATATTCCAGACACTCCATCGAATAAACTAGGGGGGATAACTAATTTTACACAGCCCTTACTCAAGGCTTTCAGAGTCTAGAAGGGGAATAAGGCAGATGAATTTGACCTGAGGGAAAAAGTGCCAGGGGCCTGTTAAAGGTATAAAGTGCAGCAGGAGCCCGGGGTTGGGGGAGTTGGTAGTAGGGGGGTGGGAAGAGGGGAGTAATCACATCTAGGCTGGGGTCCATTCTGGGTCCTTCCCCTTCTCCTGAAGGCAGAAAACTACTCATTAACACGCTGCATCGGAAATCATTAAACCTAGCTCTTCAGGGCTACCCTTCTCTGAAACCCCTCCACCAAAAAAAGCACACAATGTGAAATCTTGAAAGTCAAGGCTGTTCCTATGCAAATCCAAAACTCAAAAGGACCCAGAGAAGATGAGCAACGCTGTGGTCAGCCTCCCGTGGATGGAAGGAGCCGTTCTGGGTGGTGGCGTTGTCAGGAAAATCAGTAACAGAGCTGGGCACTCCTCAGGCTTCTATAACTTCCTCTCTGCAGATGGTTTCAGATGTTCTCTCAATAAAAATTACCACTGGGCAAACACAAATAAACTTAACGGATTTAACTGACAGAGTTAAACAAGCAGAAGATAGGATTTCTCTTAATGAGAATAAACTACTTGCATATGAAAAAGATTTAAAACTGAAGATCCAATAACTCACCAGAAACTTGGAACAGATTCACAGAACTGGCGGGGGGAAACAACCAGCAGGCAGGAAAACTCTGTCTGGAAGCTGGGCGCTGCAGAACAGCCAAGCTGAAGCCATTGGGGGGCAGTGGGAAAGGCACAGACAGGGACGGGGAATGGTCTGGCACTGGACTCCAGCCCCTGCAACTGACTGGCACACCAGTAGACAGCAGTAAACGGTTTTAAGCAGGGATGATTGAATTAAGTCTGTGCTTTTGAAAGATCGCTCTGATTCCCTGCATGAGGGAAGGCAAAAAGGGGGCTGGGAGGTGATACCAATCCAAGTTTTTGAATAACGTCAGAACCTGGTTGCTGCCACTATCTAGCTAGGTGAATTTGACCCTTACCTTACCATTTGGCACTTTGGATAATAATGCCTCTCTCTCAGAGTTTGTGTGAGGATTCTATGAGGCAATATTCATGTACTCTATTCATTTAGCAAATTTCCTGAGAATCTACTATGAGCCAGGTACCGTTCATAGCACTGGGGATGCAGCGGTGAACAAGACTGAGATGGCCTGGCTCTTGCAATTATGTTCTAGTGGACCTTAGATTCTAATGTAATTGTCTGAAATTTTTGGTTGCAAAAAAGTTTTTTGTAATTGTTCGAATTTTTTTTTTCTGCAGGTAACAGAAACCCAACTTGCTTAAGGAATTGGTTAAGGAATTGCTTGGCCCTTATGGTTCTGTGAGTAATGAGGCTGAGGAAGAGCTGTAGGGACCAGGGCCTTGGGACCTGGAACTGAGGGCTAAATTCTGAACCACCACGACTCTCCCTCTGTATGTCTCTTGTCTCTCTTGTCTCTGCCTTTCTGCATGTTGGCTTCTTTCTCTCCTGTTGCAGAGAAGTCTTCCCAATATGGTGGGGACAGGGCCACCACCAGCCCCAGTTTAGCAACTCCAAGAAAGAAAGTGCTTCTTTCTCTCTCAGCATCTGCATGGCAATCCCAGTGAAGTTCCCTCCAGACCCTGCTTGGGTCACCTTCCCACCTTTTGAACTAATTAATCATTGCTGCCAAAAAGATGGAGAAGCATGATTGGCCAGGCTGTGGCCAATGACTGGGGTTTACTGTGTACTGCAATCAATGCCTCTACCAGAAACACATGAAGAGGAGCAGGAATGTTCCCCAATAGGAGGGAAGCAAGGAGACAAAAACAGCACATGTCCCACCATGAAAGGTGCTTAATCTAGAGCCTGGCAGGTAGTAAGTGTTATAAGGAGTAGCCAGAAGTCATGATAGTACTCAGTAAGCCCTGGGAGAAAACCCAGATTGTCTTTAGGTGCTTTGCTTATGGGGAAACTGAAACCCAGAGAAGGAAAGGACCTATCTTAGAAACAGGGATGCAGTCTTCTATGGAAAATCCAGTTTATAATCTCAGATTTCCCCCTTTAACTAGCTGAGTTACCTGCAGTGAGCTGCCACTCTCTGGGTTTCTTTATCCCATCCCCAGATGGGGCCACCGATAGCCACCAGACGATGCTCACATGGACACCATAGGATTGAGTAAGACGATGACTACAGCACAAAAGTATAAGGCAGAAAATGAGTCCTGGCAGCTGGGGCTGAGTCTGGTCCACAGATGTTTTGTTTGGCTCATCCAATGTTTTCAAAGAGTTGAGCCAACATTTAATAATTGGAAGATTTTACATTAAAAATGCAGATTTCTGGCTTCTCTTGAAAAAAAATCAAGAGATCTGACAACAGCAGATGTGAATTCCCACATGGCAGCAATCAGGTGAAACTGAATAGCAACCACACCTTTAAACAGGGCACATGCTCTCCATTGCTCCAGTTCACCGCAGTCCCCACCACTCCCTGTTGTCCCTGGTACTGATGCCAAAGTGCAGTCACCATTTATCACTGTGCTTGCACTGTTGTTTTTCCTATAGCAGAGAAATATTTCCCTGTGTTCGTTTCTCTTTCAAAATGGAAGATCAAATAGAATTGAGGCGGCTGGCACAAATTTTCTTATACCCAGCCCACTTTTACCTCCAGTCCCTGCAGGCATTTCAGCTTGTGAGTATTGTGGTTTAGGATTATTATTTTTTTATTAGGTCCTTATTTCCCAACCAAGAGAACACAAGGCAGGCATGGCAGTAAACTTTCTGGAAATAATAACAAGCAATTTCCCAGCATTTACTATATGCCAGATACCATATTAAGCCCATTACATATAGCATTTCAATGAATCCTCAAAACAACCCTATGAAGTGGGTACTAGTAGTATTCTCACTTATAAATGAGGAAACTGAAGCACAGAGAGGTTAAGTAACTTGCTCAAGGTTAGCATTGTTGGGATTTAACCTAGAGAGCCGGACTTCAGTGTCCAGGCTCTCAACCATTAACTCTACTAAGATTGCTAGTACATGTGTGTGTGGGTGAACACAGACAAGCATATTTATGTGTCTACACACATATAAGCTATAACGCTGTGGGTTGTAAGGGTAAATTCACAGGATGACTGAATAGAAAGGACCAGGATATCATGGGGCTGAGAACTGAATTCTGCTCTGGACAGCAGAATGGCTGGGTCTTAGTCATGAATCTGCTGCTCGCTTGGGCAACTTCCCCATCCCTGTGGTCCTCAAGTTGCCCATTTCTAAAATCAGGTGAAGGCAATGATCTCTAAATTGCCCCCACCCCCAACTCAACTGTTCTGTGGTTCTCTGACTTTCTCTCCTCTCTTTCAATCTGTTACCCAGAGCTGAACCATGGCCAAGTCAGAACCATGTGCCAGCTTGGAAAAGGCAGGGAAGTTCTGTCCAAGCTGGTGTCTCCATTTAGGCTGTGCCAGTGACCAGAGTGTGCCATTCACTATGGGAGGGTGCTACCATTGCAAAGTCTTAGCAGCTGGAGCCAAGTGATAGCTTGCCAAACTTCCAACTGGCTTGCCAGCTTCTCCCTTAGAATTCTCTTGGAAAGCTAGAAGGTATGTTCCTTAGCTACTTGGCTTTTGGTTGCAGGGAATGGGAAGAGTAATGGCCTAGCCACCTGGAGACCTGAGACCTATTTCTGGCCTTTGCAGGGTGACCTCATGCCCTGTCAATGCTCTTATTCCCCGTGTGACTTGCCCTCTTTGAGTCTAGTTTCCTCACCTATCTTGCTGTATCAGTTTTCAAGTATTCTACAAAAAGAAGAGATGATTGACATATTTGCAGAGAAGCTGATTTCCCCTGAAACTGTGGTTGGAACCATGGACCACAGAGAGAGCTCCACAGAGTGAGGAAGGATAAAACCAGAGGAGATGGAACACTGGGCCCCATGCTAGATCTTGTAGGAAGGACAGCAACGAGGAAGGCTGGATTCCTGGCATCACCCCTTGAAGAGGACAGAATGCTCCTCTTCCCCAACATGTCCATACTCTAATATCTAGCACCTGTGAATATGTTAGGTTACAGTGCAAAGGGACATTACAGATGTAATTAAGATCACAAGCCTTAAAATAAGGAGGCTATCCTGGATTATTCACATGGTCCAATCTAATCACATGAGCCTTTAAAAGTTGAGAACTTTCTCTGGCTGGGCTGGGAGAAATGCAGCAGAAGGGGTCAGAGACATTGGTGGCGTGAGAGAGACTTGACCCACCATTGCTGGAGGGGAACCACATGAAAGCAGCAAAAAGGAAGGTAGGCATCCTCTGACAGCAAAGACCAGGCTCTGGCTGACAGCCAGCAAGGAAATGGGGCCTCAGTCATACAACCACAAGGAACTGAATTCATCCAACAATGTGAATGGGCTTATAAGCAGAATCTGCCCCGGAGCTTCCAGTAAGAGCCAAGTCTAGCCCCTACCATGTGAGACCTTCAGCAGAGGCCCCAGCTGGGTATTGTGCCCAGACTTCTGGCCCACAGAACTGTGAGATAATAAATGGGTGTGCTTTTAAGCCACTAAGTGTGGGGTAATTTGTTATGGCAGCACTAGAAAACGAATACAAACCTCTTGTTGTAGGTTGAGACCAGTGAGAGAAAACGGCAGTATATGTATGGCATATGGCCTCATGAGGTTCAACACTGTGTAGAGAAGTGACTTCAGAAAAGGACAGCATTGACTTCATGGAGAGTGTTACTCAAAATCAGACCTTGAAGCATCAGTCAGATTTGGAGGTGAAAGGTGAGGAAGGGTTCGCTCCACGGGGGCATTTTTCCAGTCCCCAGAGAGCACCTGTGTTAGAGCCAAGGCGAGCACTGGGGGGCTTGAAATGACTCTGCTGAGCAGACAGAGAGGGGCGCGTCATGAGAAAGCAATCTTTGCACTCTGGAAGCATCCCCAAGTTCATGAGCATTCCAGGGAATCAATACCCCTCTTCAATGAACATGATAAACAGTTGTATTAGTGTTTCACATTTTCATCCCATTACGTATTTCCTCCACGTCTGAAAGGCCATAGAATCAAAATTGGGAATGTAAATGACCAGAAGAAGGATATGTTTGTAGCATGAAATTCTTCCTTTATAATCACAAAATTGTGATAAATCAAGCCCCTCTGTCAATTTCTCCTTTGTTGCATTTTTATCCCACAAGCCTAGGCTGAAAGGGCTTTGAGGGAGCACGGGGGTTATAGACTTCTGTGCTGACTCATTTCAGTCCAGCAAACATTTATTACACACCCACCGTGTGCCATGCACTATACAAGGAAAGAGGAAGTGGGATAAGGGCATTTAGAAAATCACGGCAGAGCTGAGGTTTTGTGTCAGTTCCATCATTGACTTGATCTCATCATGGTCAGTGTGTCTTCAAAATAGATTAGCAAGGACTGAAACACACACTATACTTCCAAGCATTCATACCTTCATCTGTGCTGTTCCTGTCCTTGAGCATACGTTTCCACTTCTCATACCTTCAACTCCAGTTAAAATCAGATCTGTTGGAATTTGACAGTCTATTAGAATATCAAATATGTCTCCTGACTCTAAGCACCTGAAATTTGCAGTTTTCTCAGAAATTTAAAGATATCTAATACCCAGGCATAGTTTTAAATATAAAGAAAGGCTTTAAGCTGAGTTTGCAGGGCAAAGCCATGGGCCAGGAGCACAGCCACAGGTGGTGCCCAGAATGGGGGAGGATGGAGTCATCTTCCCTATGGCTTCAGAGTTTATCAATGAAAAAGAAGAGAAACGTTAAGCGTGGCGGCATCTCTGGTAGAGGAAAAGCCACAAACTAATGGGTCCCCAGACTAAGCACATCTTCAGGGAAGGCAATAGACTCAATTAAGAATGAGAGTCATAAAAGAAGGCAAATCTCCCAAACAAAACATAATTGAGCAGAGAGATGAGACTTGATCCCATAAATAACCCACCGTAATTAGAACATATCAACAGTTCCTATTAAAGAAACATCAGGCAGTCAAGTACTGGAAGTCTGGGAAAATTGAGTTCTTAATTAAATCCTCATCAGAATTACTAGTACCCATATCTTCCACATTCCATTTCCCCAAGTCTCAAGTGTAGGTGCGTCAGGAAATGGCTTGGTTCCCTGTAGTCACATGAAATGAATTCTTTCTCTGTTCAGTCTTAACAAGGACTGATACAGAGGCACTGGGTCCTAATTCTTAAAACATTAACCTTCAAAGTTGAATCTCAGTACTCCCAGAGAGGAGCCATGCATGCAATCTTCTTTTTTAAAAAAATGAAATGTTTATCTTCTCTTAATTAGACTTCTCTATTGAACACCCTGCGTTGGTTCCCTAATGTCTACAGAATAGAGTAGGAATTCCTAGGACTTGGAATTCCACTCTCTTCCCCATTCTTTACACATGGTTTATTTTTCATTGGCCCCCTTTTTGGCTGATTCAGTCTTCTCAGCCTGGAACGTCCTTTCTCTCATTCTCTGCCCACCAAAATCTCACTAGAATTCCACTATTTTACTGAAAATCATCTTTATGAAGGTCACCAGCCGTGCTCACTCTTCAGCCCTTCTCAGTAGAATTTGAGCTGTTGGACCAGTAGCCCCTTCTAAGAAGATGTTTCCCCTAGATTCTGTGACTCCATACCCTCTTGGTCTTCCTCTGAATTCTCTGGCCACCTCTCCTCAGTCCCCTGTCAACTCTTCTTCCTCTCGCCCAGTCTAAAGAGTTGTGCCTCCCCAGGTCCTTTCCTTCTCGCTGCATCAATAACCTCCTCCACACTCCACCTCTACAGCAATGACTCCCAGTTCTGTATCTCCAGCCCCAATTTCTTAGTTCCCAATTAGTTCCAGATCCATATATCCAACTGCCTAATGACATCACCAATTGGACATCTTACTGCATCTCAAGCTCAAAATAGCCAGAATCTTCTAGAACTTCCTGTCTGCCCCAACTCACCCCCTTCACCACAATGGCTCCTCCTTCTGTAGGCTCTGACTCAGGGAGTACCACCCCCAAGCATTTCAGTACATCCTCAGGCTCAAAACCAACCTTTTCTCAAGATATCTTTCTTGATACTTCCCTCACCCTCATCTCTCAAATCCACATCCTTCCAAATCAGGGGTCATCAAACTTTCCTCAAGGACCAAATAGCAAATATTTTAGGCTTTGAGGACCATGTGGTCTCCAGTCGTGACTAAATACCAGGCTCTCTCTTGTTTTAAGGACCAGTGCTGGTCTGGTGCAGAGTGACTGTATTATAAGTCATTTCAAACAGTTTATTTTAAAATACAGATGACAAATGCACATGATTCCAAATTTTAAAACACACACAAATAAAAACCCTGCCCCCAGCCACTTGGCCCCTTTACCAGAAGACCGCTATTACCAGTTTCAAGTGTATCTCTGCAGAGATAATTTACGCATACATAACATATGCAAATGCTAGCATATGATACGTATGGTTTTAAGCCTTGTTTTAAATGGAGTTCTCTTCTTTTATCCTTACAATCTACGTTGCAATCTTACATGAACATTTTATCTTCTCATTATTAAACCTTAGAGTGTCCCCCTTTTTTCTCTTATTATTTAAATTTTAAAATCAAAAAATTTTCCAACACCTACACAAAATTTTAAAAGTAATATCACATATAATCATAAACCTACCACGCAGCTTAAGAAATTAAATATTGCCAACACAGTTAAATTCCCCTTGTTTATACTCTTTTGCAACCACCTCAACTTCTCTTCCTCCTAGAGGTAGCCACTATTATGAATTTGATATTTATCATTTCCAAACAGTTCTTTACGCATGTGTTATATACGCTGTGTTCCTAAGCAATTGTATTTTTTTGCATGTTTTAAAGAGTCATAGTATCTATCAATCTATGTATGTTCTTCTGCCATTTTCTTTTGTCGTCTTAAAATTATGTTTGTTGGATTCATTCACATCGGTATATGTAGCTACTGGTTCTCTAAAAGCCACTGCATAGTATTATATTGTGTGACTATTCTACTATTTCTTTATCCTTTTCCTATTGATATTTAGGTGGTTTCTAATCTTTTGCTATTACAACATTGCTGTGAAGATCACTTTTATAAGTGTCTCTTAATATACAGAAGCAGTTTTTCTAGGCTTATATCTAGGAATGGAATTGCTGGCTCGTGGACTATGTACGTTTCTAACTTTCTAAATGTTGCTTAGTTGTTCTCCGACGTGTTTTACCACTTCACACTTCTGTAGCAGTGTTATTATGTATGGGTTCCTATGATTTCACCTTCTTGCCAGTACTTGGTGTATTAAGCTGTCTTGGCAGCGGAGAAGACACACTCAAATGGGATAATTAAGGAGAATTTAATAAAGTGCATAGGTATTTAGAATTATTTTGTTTTCCTTATGAATTGAACTTTCTGGCATGGTGTTTTCATCCTTAATTTGACCTTCATAATTCTCTTTTTCCTAAAAGTCTCTCTTGTTTGATATTAATACAGTCTCTTCAGCTTTCTTTTGATTAGTATTTACCCGGTATATATTTATCCATCTCTTTGGTTTCAACTTTTCTGCATACTTAAATTCAGATATGTTTAATACAGAGCATAGTGCCAAATTTTTAAAATCTTATATGACAGTCTCTGTCTCTTAACTTGTTTTTAATTCATTTTGATTACTTAGCATCTTATTTTTTTTCCTGTTTTTCCTTCTTTCACACTTATTTTATTCTCCTTTTAAAATTTTTAAAAAGAGGTATATTTTGTTCCATTTTCCTTCTAATGATTTCAACTTGCGTGCACTACCTCTACTCTTGTATTGGTTATCCTTAAAATATTAATAGATATTCCTGACATAAAATCTAAAAATGTTCAATAGCTCTATCCTCCTCCTTCAAAATACCAAGAACCTCCCACATATTACATGTTATTGCTGTGAAATATTTTAACATCTATCTTGTAGCTCTACCCTCTAAATTAGGCATTATTATTGCTGTTGATTTATACAGTCGATTTTCAAAAACTATTTTTTCACATATTTACCAATTTCTTGCTCACCATTTCTTCCTGCATATCAGACCTTCTTTCTGGGGTCATTCTTCTCTTACCTGAACTACATCCTTTAAATTCCTTTAGTGAAGTCCTAACTTGTGGTAAACTCAGTCTCAAAATATCTTTATTTCATCCCTATTCTTGTACCATAGTTTCACCAACAATGTAATTGTGAATTGATACTAAAGATATTATTCCACTTTTTTCTGGTTTCTATTGTTTTTGAGAGTCAATAGTTAGTCTACTTATTTCTCCTTGGGAATATCGTGTATTTTTTCTCTGGCTTCTTTGAAAATATCTTTGTTTTTGGTGTTCAGCACTTTCAAATTGCTGTGTCAAAGTGTAATTTCTTTTTATTTGTCCTACATGGGATTAGTTGTACTTCCTGACCATGAAGAACAGCTATTTGATCAATTCCAGAAAATTCTCAGCCATTGTTTTAAAAATTATATGGTGAATATTCTTTCTCTTCTTTCCTATAGAACTTCAATTGGACATATATTAGTTACTTATATTCACTTTCATATTTTTCATGTCTTTGTACTACATTTTGGCTAATTTCTTCAAATCGATAGTCTACTCATTAATTCTCTCTTAACTGTATCTAATCTGCTGTTTAACCCATCTATTGAATTTTTAATTTTACTAATTCTATTTTTCACTTCTAGGAGTTCTATTTGAATTTTTAAAAACATGGCACATTATTTTCACAGTTTCTGTTTTTAATTCTCTTCTATTTCTATAAATATTCTCTATTCATTTTATATGTGACATATCAAATATCTAAAGTACTCAGGGTACAAATACTGCTGATTATGGTTACTGATTACTCTGGATCATGGTGGCTTTCTCATTTATTTGATCATTTTTAATTGGAGTCCTTATTTGGTTGATTTTAATCTGTAGGCATCATGAGAGACTTGGATTGAGGATGTGCCCCTACAGAGAGGACTTGGTTTGCCCCTGCCAGGCATCCTGGAGAACTATGAAACTGGATTTATTTTAAATTAACAGAAAACTTGCTGTCTTTCTGCTCTGAGGTGACCACAGATACAACTTGGAGAATCCTGGAAAGGAAATAACTAGAGACAGGGAGCCCCAAATTTGATATATAAACTCTGCTCACATCTCTGACTGACCTTTGAACATATGCATGTAGGGTGTAGACTTCAACTAGCCCAACTAAAGATGACAGAACAGAAGTGAGATTTGAGCTTCTATCCACTGAAGTTAATTGTCTGCTAAAATAGAAGCATGAACACTCCTAGGAGGGCTCTAATAGTATCCAGGATCTCCACAGCGTAACATTCGTGATGTCCAGGATATAATCTAAATTTACTCAATATACAATGAACCAGGAAACTGCAACCCATTTTTAAGGGAAAAGATGATCAAGAAAGACCAAGATCAGGATGATCCAGATGATACAATTATCAAACAAGGATTCAAACATTAAAATTATGCACAATGTTATAAAGGAAATGTGTTCACAATGAATAAAAGGATAAACAAACTCATCAGAGAAATAGAAAATATAAAAAATATTAAAAAGAATCAAATGGAATTCTAGAACTGAAAAACAAAATATCTGTATTTTTAAAAATTGTCCCTGCATGTCTTTTGCCCACATTTCTATTGGGTGGATAGTCATTTTCTTACTAATTTATAGAAACTTTTTAAACATTAAGGAAATTAGACTATTGTCTGTTGTATGTGTTGCAAAATTTTTGTTGTTGTTGTTTACCTTCTGACTTTGTTTACAGTTTTTTCATGCAGCAATTTAAGATTTTTATTTAGTTGAATTTTAAAACTTTTTATGGCTTTTGACTTGTGTCATTTATAGAAAAACCTTCCACCTGCTGAGGATCCAGACATAAAAACAGAAAGCTTGATGTGTAATTTAGAAACTGAGGAAAATACACAATATAATGAGGGAAATTTAGAATAACCTGACCAGAGTTTGGATGGCATTGCATTGTCCCTCAGAAATGCCAGTCGCCCTGCTACCATAACCAGGGAAGTGCCAATGAACATTCATAACCAATAGAGAAAAACATAGAATGTATCTATTTGCTTATTTCTTTTTTTTTTTTTACTGTATATTTTCACTTATATGTGGAATCTAAAAAGTAAAAAAAATAAATGAATATAATAAAACAGAAACAGCTTCACAGATACAGAGGACAAACTTATAGTTACCAGTGGGGAGAGGGATGGTGGAGGGGCAACTAGGGGTAGGGGATTAAGAGATATAAACTATTAGGTATAAAATAAATAAGATACAAGGGTGTGTTGTATAGCACAGGGAATATAGCCAATATTTTATAATAACTTTAAAATGCATATAATCTATAAAGATCACTATTTTGTATACCTGAAACTAGTATAATATTGTAAATCAACCATAATTTAATAGAAAAAAAGTCTCTTTCCCCAAGCAAACATCTTCTCTTGTTTTTCTGTTCCTGTTGAAGGAGTGATTTCTCTTAGTTATTTTTTGCAACATTTCTCTCCTATATAAAAGTATCTTCTACTCTTTGCTCCTTCATATCCAGTGGATGTCAAATCCTATTGAATGACATTTGATACACTTTTTTCATATGTCTTGTCTTTCTCCTTTCAACTAAAGCAACCTTATTTCAACTCTTCTTTACCTATACCTGACCATTAATGTAGCCTCTTAATTGATAGGTGCTTCAAATATCTATCTCAATCCATTCAGAAACATATTACAAATTTTCATTCAAGAAGATAAACCCTTTTCTCTGATGTTATAATACAAAAAGTTGGTGATTGGTTTTAGAAAGGGAATCTGGTCAACTAATTAGGGTCCTCATATTTCTTTGTTTTTTTTTTAACATCTTTATTGGAGTATAATTGCTTTACAATGTTGTGTTAGTTTCTGCTGTCTAACAAAGTGAATCAGTTATATGTATACATATATCAACATAACCCCTCCCTCTTGCATCTCCCTCCCACCCTCCCTATCCCACCCCTCTAGGTGATCACAAAGCACCGAACTGATCTCCCTGTGCTATGCAGCTGCCTCCCACTAGCTATCTATTTGACATTTGGTAGTTTATATATGTCAATTCTACTCTCTCACTTCGTCCCAGCTTACCCTTCCCTCTCCCCATGTCCTCAAGTCCGTTCTCTACATCTGCATCTTTATTCCTTTCCTGCCCCTAGATTCATGAGAACCATTTTTTTATTTTTTAGATTTCATATATATTTGTTAGCATACAGTATTTGTTTTTCTGTTTCTGATTTCACTCTGTATGACAGACTCTAGGTCCATCCACCTCACTACAAATAACTCAATTTCATTTCTTTTTATGGCTGAGTAATATTCCGTTGTATATATGTGCCACATCTTCTTTATCTGTTCATCTGTCGAAGGACACTTAGGTTGCTTCCATGTCCTGGCTATTGTAAATAGTGCTGCAGTGAACGTTGTGGTACATGTCTCTTTCTGAATTATGGTTTTCTCAGGGTATATGCCCAGTAGTGGGATTGCTGGGTCATATGGTAGTTCTATTTTTAGTTTTTTAAAGAACCTCCATACTGTTCTCCATAGTGGCTATATCAATTTACATTCCCACCAACAGTGCAAGAGGGTTCCCTTTTCTCCCCACCCTCTCCAGCATTTATTGTTTGTAGATTTTTTGATGATGGCCATTCTGACTGGTATGAGATGATATCTCATTGTAGTTTTGATTTGCATTTCTCTAATGATTAATGAGGTTGAGCATCATTTCATGTGTTTGTTGGCAATCTGTATATCTTCTTTGGAGAAACGTCTATTTAGACGTCTTCCGCTCATTTTTGGATTGGGTTTTTTTTTTTTTTTTTTTTTTTTTGATATTGAGCTGCATGAACTGCTTGTATAGTTTGGAGCTTAATCCTTTGTCAGTTGCTTCATATGCAAATATTTTCTCCCATTCTGAGGGTTGTCTTTTCGTCTTGTTTATGGTTTCCTTTGCTGTGCAAAAGCTTTTAAGTTTCATTAGGTACCATTTATTTATTTTTGTTTTTATTTCCATTTCTCTAGGAGGTGGGTCAAAAAGGATCTTGCTGTGATTTATGTTATAGAGTGTTCTGCCTATGTTTTCCTCTTAGAGTTTTATAGTGTCTGGCCTTACATTTAGGTCTTTAATCCATTTTGAGTTTATTTTTGTGTATTGTGTTAGGAAATGTTCTAATTTCATTCTTTTACATGTAGCTGTCTAGTTTTCCCAGCACCACTTATTGAACAGGCTGTCTTTTCTTCATTGTATATTCTACTCTTTTATCAAAGATAAGGTGACCATATGTGCATGGGTTTATCTCTGGGCTTTCTATCCTGTTCCATTGATCTATAGTTCTGTTTTTGTGTCAGTACCATACTGTCTTGATTACTGTAGCTTTGTAGTATAGTCCGAAGTTAGGGAGCCTGATTCCTCCAGTTCCATTTTTCTTTCTCAAGATTGCTCTAAGATCAGGAACAAGACAAGGTTGCCCACTCTCACCACTATTTTTCAACATAGTTTTGGAAGTTTTAACCACAGCAATCAGAGAAGAAAAAGAAATAAAAGGAATCCATATCAGAAAAGAAGAAATAAAACTGTCACTGTTTGCAGATGACATGATACTATACATAGAGAATCCTAAAGATGCTACTAGAAAACTACTAGAGCTAATTAATGAACTTGGTAAAGTAGCAGGATACAAAATTAATGCACAGAAATCTCTTGCATTCCTATACACTAATGATGAAAAATCTGAAAGAGAAATTAAGGAAACAATCCCATTTACCATTGCAACAAAAAGAATACGATGCCTAGGAATAAACCTTCCTAAGGAGACAAAAGACCTGTATGCAGAAAACTATAAGACACTGATGAAAGAAATTAAAGACAATACACACAGATGGAGAGATATACCATGTTCCTGGATTGGAAGAATCAACATTGTGAAAATGACTATACTACCTAAAGCAATCTACAGATTCAATGAAATCCCTATCAAGCTACCAATGGCATTTTTCACAGAACTAGAACAAAATATTTTACAATTTGTATGGAAACACAAAAGACCCTGAATAGCCAATGCTTATTTCTTTTTTTTAAAATTAATTAATTTATTTTTAAATTTTTGGCTGTGTTGGGTCTTCGTTGCTGCACGCAGGTTTTCTCTAGTTGTGGCAAGTGGGGGCTACTCTTAGTTGTGGTGCGCAGACTTCTCATTGCGGTGGCTTCTCTTGTTGCCGAGCATGGGCTCTGGGCGCGTGGGCTTCAATAGCTGGGCTCAGTAGTTGTGGCGCACGGGCTTAGATGCTCCGCGGCATGTGGGATCTCCCCAGACCAGGGCTCGAACCCGTGTCCCCTGCATAGTAGGCGGATTCTTAACCACTGTGCCACCAGGGAAGCCCCCAATGCTATTTCTTAAATATAACTTTTTACTGTGGAGATACGGAAGAACCAAAACTTTGATGTCTCTGGTGTGAGGGAAAATAAAACAAAACAAAAACCTAGCTGCAAGAAACCATCTTTCATCCAATGAAATTTAAAAAGAAACTGTGGAAATTTTTGATGAAAATGAGTGCACACACACATACAGAGAGAACGAGAGACAGTTTGGCAGAGTAAAATGTAATATTAAAAACAAAGAGAGCAAATGATCTGTAGCTTCCTCCATAAGGCCAGATTCAAAGTTTCTACGTGTGGCTGATATTAGGTATTGGTTTCCCTAGTACCTGTTCAACCTCCTTCTGGCAGACTTTCCCATATTATAGAAGCCAGAAAGCTAAACACTGCATTTCCCAGACTCCCTTGCAATAGGATTCTGAATGTGATTTAAGTTTTGCTAATTAGATATATCTTATCAGGGCCAGCACTTAGAACACTTGCCTTGGGCCCCCAGTTTAAGGGGGCACCAAAATAGTAATGAAAGTAAATAATACTTTAACACAGTTTTTTTTTTTAATTCAATATTAAAACAAAAATTCATGATGAAGAAGATACCAAAACTTTCAACAAAAGCAAGATCAGTAATAGTGCCATGGCAAGCCATATTGGAGCCTGAGGCAAAAGAAAAAATTAGTAATACTGACCTTTTCTTCCTTGTATGGTCCTAGACTTGATTTAGGAACCACGTTAAATGTGGAGAAGAGCAGGTGCCAGGCATCTATTCTTCACTGGTCAGATCCTTCTTCACTGGTGCAGATTTGAGCAGAGGCGAGATAGGTCTAGAGCAGCTTTTCAATTTAGCAGAAACAGCTTCCTGCTTGTAGCCCAGGTAGCATGTTTCTGAAGCATGTCTCTAAACTTGCTTCCTGTAGTGACAAGAGCAGCAGCTCCCTTGGTGGCCCAATTCTGCCATCTGGCTTTGGCTGTTGCTTTTGGAGGCTCATCTTAGGGTTTGTATCCTCGGATTTCTCAATTAACTGTGTACCACGCTCTTTCTGTTTACAACTGGCTAGAAAGGATTTTGTTCTCTGAAGACAGACCCACCTTAGACGTCTTAGAGAGCAAATGCTACACCCCGTGCTGTAGATAAAGTCAAATCTTTTGGGGTTAAACAGAAACCAAAAGATGCTGCTATGGAATGACGTCATTAATATAACGAATGTACTTGGACAGTGGGTTGAAAGATTGAGGATATTTAATCTCACTAACCTCAGTTTCCTTATTTATAAAATGGGGGTGATAATTCTGGTTTCATAGGGTTTTTATAAGTATTACATGAAATAATATATACTTAGTCTGGGATCTGATCCAGAGTAGGTGTTCAGTAAAGCTTTTAGGAATTATCAATATTTATTTCCCTTACGTTTGGGTAATATTTTAGGTGTTAAAAATTTAGCCATTTTTTAAAAAGTTTTTGGCCACGTGGCATGCAGGATCTTAGTTCCCTGACCAAGGATCAAACCCGCTACCCCTGCAGTGGAAGCGCGGAGTCTTAACTACTGGACCGCCAGGGAAGTCCCGATAATTTAGCCATCTTATTCATCTTTGGTCCCTTTATTTATAATGGTTCTGGGTAAAATTTCTGGATGGTAAAATAACTACTGACAAATTTTCAGTATTACCTGATCATTTTTTTAAATCAGGATAGTATGAACTAGAAAAAAATCAAGAGTATTTGTGAAGATGGGATCAATTCTATAGTGGTCAAAGCTTAAGTGAGAGATCTCTTATCAAAGCCGCTGCAAAATATGAGCGCAGCAGTAGCTACTGCATCAGTCACTAATGATATTTTGCCTAGAAGTGTTTTCCGCTCAATTTTTTCAGTATGTTGGTGAGGCATTAAAAAAAAAAAGCAACTTTTGCCAAAAATAGCAAAGTTTGATTCATCATCTTTTTAGCCAAATATGTAATGAAACAGGAAGTAACTTTGAAAGCCCTCTTAACTGCACTGATATACATTTGTTTTAGCTATGGTGGGGGAGGGTGTTAGATTTAAGAAAGGAAATTTACTAAAAAAACATTGGGTAAACCCACAGAATCTCAGGAAGACCTGAAAAAAAGGCTCAGAGTGTATGCAGCTCAAAGCAGCACCCCAAGTCAGCTTGTAGAAAGGATCTATGGAGACATTAACAATACAGCTTCTCCACAGACACCATGGCTTGTACCACTGACCCCAGTGGCACTGGACCCTCACACTGCTGTCACTGTGCCCCTAGAAACTGGATACGGCTACTGTGGCTGCTACCAATAGTAGCCGTATTGGATTTTTTTGAAGTCCCTAATTCTTTATATTGCTGGTTTCTAATCCAAAGTCTGGGGTTGTGTATCTGACCATCAAAAGCTGGGTAACATACCTATACCCTAGCTGCAAGGGAGGCTGGGAAAGTGAGTTTCTGCCACTCATCTTTTTATAGTGGGAGGCAGACTCTGTCTCATAAAGATGAAGCTCTCCGACTATGTATAACAGGATGTAGAGTGTGATTAGGACCCTAAACTGAGCATGAAGAGTTAGCACTAAGCACCCTGAATTCTAAAGAGCCAGGAACAACTGGGGTGGGACACCCCAATCAGGGTTTATTGAAGAGGCAGCTGGACAGGTTCAACCTCACCCTCATCTAAGCAGCCTTGGAAGGTGGAGGTAGAGGAAATTATTGAAATATGTATTTTTGACCTAGTGGGAAGGACAGTGTTTTGGCCCCTTCTGTCCACTCTTTGGGAGAGAACAGAATGCTACTCTTCCATCCCCAAGGCAAATGGTAAGGAAGGGCACCAAGAGGTACACTCATAAAGAGTGAGGGTGCCTGCAAAGTAAGACCAGCGTTTCATTTCCCCATTTGATATTTAGTCAGTCAGAAGACTTGCTCATCTGCCCTTTGATCCTATTTGAGCAGGGAGAAGAGAAGTAGGGTGGAGAGAAACAGCTTCAGAATTTCCAGTGGATCACATAGATGTTGTGGGTGGTGGCCAGGGTCTTGCCATCTTGCAAGGATCCCACCTGAGAGGAATGCCCACCAGGCAAGAGGACCCTAGCAGCAGCAGCAGGAGGTTGTGGAGTGTACCACCAGCGGGCATTGACCTTCATCATGGTCACCCAGAGAAGCAAGAACAATCAACCAAGAAAGGACCATAGCCAAGATAATTAGGGAAAGAGAAGTTTCTCTCATCTCTGGTTCTCCTCTCTGTCCACAGTACCAGAGGAATCAGGTCCAAAAGGAGAGCAGGAGGAAGTATCCAGAAGTGGTCCTTGACCCTCCTCCCCATACTCCAATGCTGGAGCACGAGGAGGAGGAGAAAGCAGACCACGCCTGCCCACTTCAGGTCCCCAGGTCCCAGGTCTGGCTGCTATGAGGTGGGGGAAACATTGACTCAGAAGTGGGCTTGGACTTGGACTGACTTCTAACAGCCACAAGAGGGACTTTCTGAGATGACAGTAAGGGATCTGCTACCAGGGGCAGAAATAGGGGGGAAATAAACCTCTTCACATCTTAGTCCTGCAGATTCACACTGCTCCACACACCTGCTACACATCGGAGGGGCTTCAGATGCTGGAAGGCAAAACCAATGAAAACTGTCCCCTACAGTCTTGAATTATTAGTTTTCTCTATGGACAGACATAAGATCAGAAGGAGAAGGGCTAAAACTTTGGGAAATGGGGTTCCCAGATACATATTATCTAAAAATATCTAAATATTTTTAGATAATAAGTATTATCATCTAAAAGCAGATTTTTTTCAAGCAGGTCACTCTCAGATAACAACCACAAAGCAAAGGGAATTATCTACTGCCCAGAACAAGTCTGAGAACTAGATGAAGAAGGTTGACAGTGGGGAGGAATATCACACAGTGAAAATTACAGCATTAATGGTAAAATAGAGACTTTCAGCCCCGATCAGATTTCTTAACTGGGACCGTCCTCTGCTGAGCTTTGCCCTGAGAGAGGAGGAGGGGATGACCAAGGGTCCGTGAGGCAAGTGACCTGACCTCTTGGCAGGATGGGGCCCTAACTGAGAATTTTCCGAGGTCCCCCTGAGAACACTGCACCACAACACCTCTTTAACCACTTTCCGAGCCTCTCCCCTTGCAAATCACTGATGAGGCTCATTAAATAAACTTAAAAAGGAACCCTTGAATCCACATAGTAGTGTAAGTCTGGATCCTTAAAATACTGTGACTCTAAGACAGAGAAGAGAACTGCGCTGGACTTTAACCCGACGGGATGTCATCGCACTTCACATCAGCCGCTGTCCCTGGCGCTGCTGGACTCAAGCTGTAACGTGCACTGTCTCCATGCTTGGGGTATGGAGTCACACAGGCTTGATTTTGAGTCCTACTTTGCCACTTTCTAGTCGTGTGACCTTGGGCAAGCTACTTAATCTCTCCAAATAAAAGAATATTTGGCTAACTCTTGGCACAATCCCTGGCATAGAGGAAACGCCCAGTAAGTATCAGTTATGGTTGTTATCGAGAACGACTCTCCCATTAACATATGGGACAGGTAGGAAGGCTTCTGTGGTTGATTTTAGGTTTTCCCCCAGTGGGGAATCATTTTAAGCACTTTTATATTATAAACACAGAATAATATGGAGTAAGATACAAATTGCATTATTGTTTAGTATCAAGCACAAAACTTCAAAGGCATTTCTGCTCTGTGGGCATTGCCCCTACTGGAGAGGTGAGGGTGAAGATGACAGTTGTGTGGGTCAAGTTCATGCTCACTTTCCTCAATCGTTAGGGAGATTTGGGAGACAGGTTTGTAGAGCACAGATGGAATCCTTAGGTGACCTGTTACCATGGCCTCCACTTTAACGACATGGAACCATGGATACTGAGAGTTCAAGGTCAACCAGCTTTAAATCCTTTTGGCCTATCCCAAAACGCAGTGCCTTTGCCTCTGTACCGTGTTTGGATCCTCTGCCACCCCTGCCAGGGCCAGCTCCAAAACTGGTAAGAACAAAGGTGATTCTTTGGTCAAAGTTTACCAAATGCTTTTCTTTGCATGTCTAAGATTTTTCAACCTCAGTCCCCTCCTTTCCTTGAATATTCTTTCTTTTTTCTTGCAAATAAGCAAAACGCACTCTTTTCCTTAAAATTCTGCATGTTCAGCCGGATATTTTGGGGCACTTGGGTGGATTGTAATGCAAATGCCCTTGATTTTCTTGGGACTCTCTTTTTCTTGCAAATTTCAGTGAGTGATAGGCCCCCTTGAAATATATGCACTTTTGATAGATGAATATTCCCTTTTCCCTTGTGAAATGTGCTTGGCAACAGCTACTTCCATTTAGTGGGATTTGCTTATTAACTCAGTGTCATGCGGGGCTCAGCTGAGCAGACCTGTAAGATGAAGTGAGGACCCGGGGCTGGGGCCTGGAGACGGCCATGGGATCAGGGTCCCGGAGGAAAGGGACCAAGATAAGGGAGCTAGAAACTGGGGTCTCCACTTCAATCAAGAAGCAAGAACTGGGGTGACCTGGAGGTGAATAAATAAGCACAGAGCCCAGGTAAACAAGGGTGGGAGACGGGGGTACAGATGAGCAGAAGTCAGAATCGGGACTGATAACAGGGCAGCTGCTGCTTATTCTGTCCATTATGTTGAAGCAGCTGCTGCCACAAAAGCCAGTACATTTAGAACCATGCTTGCTTATCTGTCAGGGTCCTTGGTGGAGAGCAACCTGCGGCCACCTCCACTGGAATTCTTGGGGGCATGAACCAGCTCCGTGCAGTGGTTTTCTGCTCCCAAGAGAAATGTATTTAGGATTGTGGCTGAGCCAGCGGCCCCTCCCAGCATCATGGACCTCTCCCAGTGTCGTCATGTTCAGGGGACTTGGAGGATGTTCGCCCAGAGAAGGATAAGACAAGAAGAAAAAGCAGAGCTGCTCTGAGTGGAGACTGCAGGAAGGCAGCTCTCAGTTCTTTATAAGGAAGAATTCTCTAGTCAGAGCAATGCGGGCTCTGAAGGAGAGAGGAGCTTCCTGTCACCAGAGGAGTGCAGCCTCCAGCAGGGTTTCCTCTGCAGAGCGGCGGTTGGACCAGATCACTGCTGGGCTCCTTTCGTCACTCAGATGCTGTGAGTCAGTGTCTGCCCACGTCACACCCTTGAGGGACACTCTTCCGTGGCTCCCACTGCACTTGGGGTCACACCCTGACTCCTCCGTTCCCAAAATAAAAGAGACATGAATTTACATAATGGAAAGGTTCCCTTTTTGCCTGGGGAAATTGACTAAGAAAAGTCAACACTAAGACATGTCTTAGTGAAAATATTAGATGTTCAAGTAAAAGAAAATACCTTCCGAGCCTTCAGATATAGAGACAAAAGAAAGAAAATAATCTTGGCATCATACTTCTCAACAGCAATGTATAAGGCTAGTCATTACTAGAGTAACACATCCAAGGAACTCAAGTATATAAAAGTATGGAAAGAAGGAATTTCATCTGTCCTTCAATATGAAGTCTAAGAAAAATAGTTCTACACAGTAATCTTGCAAAAATTTATGGAATATGGTATTCATGAGTCCTTCCTGAAGAATATACTACAGGAATAACTTTAATCAACCAGGGGATGATTGAGAAACATTGGTCAAAAGATTCATTTTGATCACTGAATTATTTAACCATGGATCTATGACTAAAACTTAGATTTCCACAAAAGTGGAAGAATAGTGTGTAAATATCCTATATTCCGAGAAAGTTGAAATTATATAACTAAAAAGGGGGCAGAGGACTTCCCTGGTGGTCCAGTGGTTAAGACTCCGAGCACCGAATGCAGAAGGCCCGGGTTCAATCCCTGGTCAGGGAACTAGATCCCACGTGCGGTAACTAAGAGCCCACATACCTCAACTAAAGAGCCCACATCCTGCACGTGGCAATGAAGATCCCACGTGCCGCAACTGGTGCAGACAAATAAATAAAGATTTTTTTAAAAGGGTGGGGGGACAGGAGAGAGAAAAAAGAAAGTAGAATAAGTTCATTATTGCTGCATAGCTAATAAAAATCAAAGAATATCATTTAAAGTCAACAAACCAAACAGCAGTAAACACAAGTAAAGAAAGGGGGACTAAGGACACCAAGTATTAGTATGAACATAACCACTAAAACAAAAACACCAACCTTTCTAAACACCAGAAGAAATGCAAACACAAAATGAAACAAAATTCAAGTAAAGAAAATAGAATACATAGCAAAAGCACACAATAAACATAAAGTAATGTAACAGAACTATTACTAAACTTAAATCATATTAATAAGTGTGAATAGGCATAACTTTTATTAGTCAGGATTCTCCAGAGAAACAGACCCAATAGGAGATAGATAGATAGATAGATAGATAGATAGATAGATAGATAGATGATAGGTAGACAGATATTTATTATGAGGAATCAGCTCATGTGATGTGGAGGCTGAGAAGTCCCGCAGTCTGCCATCTGTAAGCTGAAAGCCAAGGAAAGTTGACGGTGTAGATACAGTCAAAACCTGAAGTCCTGAGAACCCAGAGAGCCAATGGTGTTAGTCCCAGTCTGAGTCAAAGGCCCAAGAACTAGGAGCACCAGTAATCAAAGACAGGAGAAAATGGATGTCCTAGCTCAAGCCGAGAGAGAATTTACCCTTCCTCTGCCTTTCTGTTCTATTCAGGACCTCAATGGATTAGATGTCTACCCACATTGATGAGGACAATCTCCTTTACTCAGTCTGCTGATTCAAGTGCTAACCTCTTCTGGAAACACCCTCACAGTTACACCTGGAAATAATATTTTACCAGTTATCTGGGCATCCTTTTGCTCAATCAAGTTGACTAGTAAAATTAATCATCGCAAATGTTTCTATCTTAGTCTGTTAGGGCTGCTATAACAGAGTACCTAGATGGGGTGGCTTATAAACAACAGAAATTTATTTCCCACAGTTCTGGAGCCTGGGAAGTCCAAGATCAAGTTGCTGGCAGATTCAGTATCTGGTGAGGATCCATTTCCTGGTTCATAGATGGCTGTCTTCTCACTGTGTTCTCTCACATGGCAGAAGGGGTTCTCTTTTATAAGGGCACTAATCCCATTTATGAGGGCTCCACCCTCACGATCTAGTCACCTCCTGAAAACCCCATCTTCAATGCCGTCGCATTGGGGGTTAAGTTTCAACATATGAATTTGGGATGGGGACACAAACATTCAGTCTATAGCACTTACCTACTAGAAGATGTTCAGATAGGCTTACAAAAACACATATTTGAAACTGATTCAGGAAAGGTAAACATAAAGGATTGGGGCAAAGTATGCCAGGCATAAAGAAAACTAATACCTTGACCTAAAACAAGGTTAAAAAAATTTTTTTAATTAAAAAATATAATAAAGCAAGGTAAAATTCAGTCCAAAAAATAAGTAAGTAAATAAGTGAGATGATGCAGAACACTTGATAACGTTACAGACTGCAGTTCAAAATGAAGATGTAAAGCTTATGAATATCACTGCACCAAATAATACTAGCAATCTTCATAAAGCAGAAACTATGGGAGATGCAAATTGAAATGTACAGAAATCAATATTGAAGGGAGATTTTAATACACCTCTCTCACTTCAAGAAAGATGAAGTGGACAAAATATGAATATGGATAATAGAACTTCTAAGCAACATAATCAGTAAGGTAGATCTTATGTATATCTATCAAAATTTATACCCTGATTGATAATTGAGAATATACCTTCTTCTCAGGTGCACATGAAACATTCACAAAAATTAACAATACATGAGATCATAGTGAAGAAGTTAGAAATTTCCATAAAAATAAAAACAGAGAGAATAAACAGATACACAAACAGTTAACTAAAACATGAAAAATAAGCAGAAAGAACAAAACAAAGAATGCCAAGGAAGAAATAGTTATTGAATCAGAAGAAACTTTTAAGATCTCTTGGCACAATTTTATTCAAAGCCTAGATGAAATTTTAAAGCCTAGATGAAAAAGATAATTTTCTGGGGAAAATGCCATTTGCAAAATTGACAAAAATGGAGATAGCTTATATAGATCAATTTTCATAATAAATAGAGAAAGTTATGAAAGAACTAACACACCCATAAAATTTCTAGGTTCAGGGGCTTTCAATGCTTTCTACCATTCCTTCAAAAATCAGATAATTCCAATGTCATTTAAGCTGTTTCAATTAACAGAAAAAGTATGCAAACTTCTGAATTTTAATATAAAGTGAAAATAATATTGATCTCTAAACCTGATAAAAATTATGCGAAGAAGAAATCTGCAGGTCAACCTCACTTGTTAATGTTAATATACAAGAATCCAAAATAGAACTTTATTAACAGATCCAACAGCATATTTAAAATAACACAAGTGACCAAATTTTATTACAACAATTCAAGGATGGTTCAATATTAGGAAATTAATATAATTCCAAATACTAATAATTATAATAAAAATAATATTATCATCTTCATAGATGCTCTTCTTAGATAATATAACTTAATATATCCAAAGGTAATATATATAAACTTAGCCTAATCACAGTGAAAATACTAGCACTTTTTTTTCCTGGAACTAAACAACTTGATTTTAATGTGCATATGGAAACAAGCAAGACCATCCAGGAAAACACCAAAAACTTAGAACAACAGCAAGGGAAACTGGTTCTCCCAGATGTTAAAACATACAAGGAAGCCTCTAAAATCAAAATAGTATGGAATCTGTCGTAATTTGACAGATACATCAATGGGAGAAGATTAAAAGACCAGAAGTGGAAAAGTTGATGTTATTAAAGACGGAACCTCAAATCCTCAGAAAAATATGGACATTTAAGATAAATGATATAGGACAACTAGATAATCATTTGGGAAAACATAAAGTTGGATTCTTACATCATACTTAGATGAATTCATGGATGGATAGAGAAATGGATGGAAGGATAAATATGTGATAAAGCACAGAGTAAAATGTGAGTGGTAAGTGCTGTGTAATGGATGTTCACGATAAAAATCTTTCAAATTTCCTAGATGTTTAAAATTTTCATAATATACATTAGAGGAAAATGGAGGAGGTTTTTTTTAAGGCACAGATGTTGGCTTGAAAGGGCCCCCATTTGCCAAATTAGGACAATTCAAGCATCAAAACCAGTAATAAAAATAATGGATTACAACAGAATGCATTAATTAAAAAAAAAAAAAAATCCATGAGTCCTTAGTGAATACTGAGAGAGAAAGGGAGACAGAGAGAGAGAGAGACAGGGATTCAGATGCTAATACTGGAAGTGACCATTACTCCAACTCCTTACTGTGAAATTTGGTAATGAAAGAGAAAGAATTAAGCCCTTATTTGATCATTTTAGAATGATCTATAGTCTATGCCAACTAGTTGATGGAAAATACAAGGGATAGGGCTTCCCTGGTGGCACAGTGATTGAGAATCTGCCTGCCAATGCAGAGGATACGGGTTCGAGCCCTGGTCTGGGAAGATCCCACATGCCGCGGAGCAACTGGGCCCGTGAGCCACAGCTACTGAGCCTGCGCGTCTGGAGCCTGTGCTCCGCAGCAAGAGAGGCCGCGATAGTGAGAGGCCCGCGCACTGCGATGAAGAATGGCTCCCACTTGCCGCAACTAGAGAAAGCCCTCACACAGAAACGAAGACCCAACACAGCCATAAAAATAAATAAATAAATAAACCCAAAGTTTAAAAAAAAAAAAGAAAGAAAATACAAGGGATAGAGGGGAAAAGTCAAAGTATACTAGAAGGAAACAATCAGAAAACTCCAAAATGTAGGACGTTCTACAAGACAGAGGCCTAGTATTTCCTAAAGTCAATAAAAGCCATGTGAGAGATGTCTCAGATTAAAAGAGATAGAAGAGATATAACAATCAAATGCAATATATGAATCTTGACTTGTTCTTGGTTGAGGGAAAATTATAAAAGACATTTTGGGGACAGCTGGGAAATTTTAATGTAGACTGGATATTAGATGATAATATAGAACTATTGTTAATGTTCTTCGGTGGAAGATGGCATTTGGTCATATAAGATAATTTTCTTATCTTTAGATATATGAGGGATAAAGAATCATTATGTCTGCAACTTCTTTCAAGTGCTTCAGCCAAAAATATTTTTTAAAAAAGACAGATGGTTATATAGGTCTAGATTGATAGATAGACAGATAAATAGATAATGGATAGATGGATAGATAAGTAGATAGATAAAGCATATATGGCCAGATGTCAACAACTATCAAATTTAGGTGGTGAGTATACAGGTGTTTCAAAAACACTTAGGCAGTTTGATACATAAATAATGCTCAGCACTTTTACATATGTAATTGTATTCAATTCTCATAACCTCCCTGTCAGGTAGGCATTACTCTCTCCATTTTATGAATGAATAAATGGAGCTGCAACTCTTGACTAGTGTCACAAAGTGTAACTCAAACCCAGATCTGCTGACCTCAAGACCAGAGCTCGTTAAGCGGCAGGCTTAACTACAAAGGAACTAGGCAGAGTTAATGATCACAGCTCAGAGAGAACCATACAGAAAATGTTAAATTAAAATCACTCCAAGTCTTTTCCAAGCATTCCCAATAGAGGGCATAGGGCAAGCAGAAGGAGGAAGACTGAAAAGTGGAGTATGTTCTGGAAGAGCAATTGTTCCTGGCTTTCGGGGTTGGAAGAATGAAGTGAGGAACTGAGCTAGAAAGGATAGCTTGGCCAAGTCATGGCAGGCCTTGTGTGCCACGCCAGGAGGTATGGGCTTTCTCTGGTTGGCAGTAGGGAACCATGGAAGGTTTACACACAGGCAAAGGACATGGTCAGATAGTGACGTGTTCACTTCTTTCTTCCTTCCCAGAGGGAGACCATACTAAAATAAACACAAACAAACAAAACCTACAGAAGGAACTGGAGCAAATTTTTGATGTTTTATTTAAGAACTGAGCATTGGTCAAGTGAAAAAAAACCCAAAACCTTAACAAGATAAAAAATTTATGTACAAGGAACTACTCAGTGGCTTATAATAACCCTTAATAGAGAGGGGGGAAATGAAAAGCTATTTCACAAAAGATTGAAATTCCAGGGTACTCAAGGTTTGAGTGTAGGCAGAAAGCCCTCTTGGCACCTTGCTTCTTTAATTAATGGAGTGTTTCTATGATGGGAAGGCTTCATGGGGAATAGTCATTTTCTATGCTGGTTGGGGCACTGGCCATTATCCAAGGGCTTGGGGAGCCAACAAGCCTGGGGAGGACCCTTCTACCCTCTTCACCACACCACTGAGCCAGAGGCAAAGATTGAGGAGATAACAGAACCAGAGTCTTTTAGACATGGAAAAGCTAAAAAGGTCCCAGAGTTCTCATTCTGGCCCTTGAAATCCACCTCATCATCTCTATCAAGGGATTATTTGCATTTTCTTCTCCATAAAACAAACAAAAGCAAACAAAGCATTTATTGTTCACTTATTTCTGATCACAAAACTAACACATGTTCACTGGTAATTTGGAAAATACGAAAAGGTACAAAGAAGAAAATAAAAATCACTCGTCATTTTACCACCCAGAGATAGACAGCTATATACTTTTTACAAAATGTAATCGTATTAAATATGCTATTTTGCAATGTGCTTTCTTCACCTAATAATATACTGTAAAATTTTACCCATGTAGATGAATAATCTTCTATGATATCATTTAAAATTACAATTTAGTCCCTTTTTGTTGGACATTCGATTTGTTTACAATTTTGTAATTATAAATAATGCTATAATAAATACCCTTGAACACAAATCTTTTTGTGAATTTTGGCTATTCCATAGAAAAATAACTTTTTAAGATGGAAAATCATGTGTTTTTCCTTCTCTGTGAGTCATGTTGTCCTGTAACTCCCCACCCATTATCAGTGGCCTTTATTGCTTCAGGGGGGAGGCATTGGTACCATCTAGAGTCTAGACCAATCAGTCATTGCCCAACTTTAAGTCAAACTAGAGTTTTGAGGTCATAACAAGGTAGTAACCTTGAAAGACAGGCTTTGTTGAGAAAAATTAAAGTTTTAAGATCTTAAATGCTTCATTACCGTTAAGAACAGAGCCTGGAAGTATCCAATTATGAATTTTTCCATAAAGTCATATTATAGAAAAGATGATGGGTATCAATAAGGTAAGGCCCCATCAGGGGGAAAGGGAGGAAAGAAGAGAAGAGAGGAGGATGTATATGAAGGAGAGAGTCAAGTGTCCTGGCTCCTCCTTCAGTGTGTAATCCCCAGGATGGGGGCTGGGAAGGAACAGGTGGTAGAAAGGTCCCATATGTTATCGGTTGAAAGATGAAGCAAAGTGCATGTAGGCCTGTTTTACTTTTTATTGCTCTGGGAGGCAACTCCCTTATAGGGCAACCCTCCACCAACACGGGTAGCTGCAAGGAATTCTGGTGTGGTATAATTAGGCAGAGAGAGAGGCCAGTTCCCTTGGTGTATCGTGTAGGGGATCCAGAAGTTCCCATGTCCTAGAAGGGAGCACAGCTGAGGGGACTGGGGTGTAAGCTCACCACCGGTGCCCACAATGAGGGGCTACAGCAGGCGGGCTACAGGATGAACCACTAAATCTGGAGATTAAATAGTATTGGGGCTAAAATAGAGGGAGTGTAGTACCAGCTGGAGCCACTGAAGTAGGAACCTGGTTAGCAGGAGAAAATGGTGGCACTTCCTGCGAGCAACCATGAAACATTTCCAGGGCACTATCCTCTGCATCGAGGTGGCTTGTCCCTCCTATCCTTGAAGCACCGGTCACTGTCCTTACCTTTCTTTAAATTGAGATTTAATTGACCTATAACTTTGTGCAAGTGTAAGGTGTACAACATATTGATTTGATACATTAATAGCCATTGTAGCATTAGCTAACGCCTCCGTCACATCACATAATTATAATTTTTTCTAGTCCTTAGCTCTAAAGGTGCTCTGTCCGATGGAACTCAGGGTCTGAACTTTTGACACTGGAAATGTATCCACCACATACCAATGGATGTTTTCCTTGCCACTGGAGACCATCGTAGGAAAGAGAGGAGACAAGTAGCCTCTTCTTGAGCGGTGATGAGAAACTCACTGCCCCCAGAGAAACTTACTCTACCTGTGCTTATAACAAAATGCTTTTTCTTAATATTAATGGGCTTTCCATTGGCCTATCCCTGTGTTCTAGACAAAGATTTACAAATATGTTTTATCTCATGTGTCAACTCCATTCAACAGGTGGGGAGAGTTTGAGGCACTGTGTTGAGAAGGATTCTGAGGCTTGGTCTGGCTTTCTATATAGGAGGGTGTCTGTGATCAATTAGTGATGTTGTTATGGACCTGAGAAGAGTGTATGATAGCACTTGGGCCAGTTATCCCCCCTCCCTACTCTAAAGCCACATAAAATAAAAGTAACCCAGCTTTTACATACTGGTCCTGCAGTTATGGAGACTGGGCTTATTTTCATCCTGCCCTCTGTTCAGTTAAACATCCCTGTTTTTTAACTTGTCCCTTAAGCTATGTGGTTTCCAGACTCCTTGTTAGCACTGGACAGTTTATTACTGCCCCCTCCCCCCTACCATAAAACAGGGCACACAGAAACGTATTCAAGCCCTAATTCAGAGCTGTTTACACACTCACTAAGTATTTATGAGCACCCAGCATGTTCCAGATCCTCTCTTTGGCACCAGTGTGAACAAAGAGGGAGATCACAGCCCTGAGCTGTCTCAGAGTAGCTTGACCAGCGAGGGTTAGTGTGAGATTGTGCCACCTGCCCTTCTTCAGTCATAAGGAGTCTGTTGAAACATCCTGAGTGCTCAGCTGATGAAACCCCTGAGGTCTTTGCATGTCTGCTACCGTGGAGCCCCATCACCCCGACCCTGGACCTCTCCACTGGGCTGGAACTCGGGACAGGGCATCCCTTTCAACCCCTGTCCATTCCATCTTTTCAGCCTGGCCCATCTCTCCTGGCTATTGAGGTTCCTCTGACTCCAGATGCTGCCATCCACCATGCGCATTCTCAGGCCAGTCCTCATGGACAGAAAGGGACTCAGTGTGGCTCCTATTTCTAACAAGATGGAAAAGCAAAGCCAGCCTCTCCACCAGAGGGGCCTCACTGCAGTGAGTATACACTTCGTCATCCTTGGTCATCCATCTCACACACCCTCTGAGGGTCCAGCAAGGTTGGGAACCCACAAGCATGTGAGAAATTCCATATTCATCAGAGTTATTGCACATCTGCTGTGTGCCAGGCATACATATGTGTGTACAAAGATCTTAGACCTGTAAAACTTATGTTTTAGTGGGGGCAGTGGGGGTAGGGAGACAGAAAAGAACCTAATAAATTACATAGTGTGTGAGATGGCAATAAGGACGTGGAAGAAGAAACTGTAGATTGGAGTGCCAATGGAGAGATTGCAGTGTTCAATATGGTGGTCTGGGCAGGCATTACTGAGAAGGTGACATTGGAGCAAAGACTTGGAGAGTGTGAGGGGGTGGGTCACGCGGATATATGGAGTGGGGCGCGGGGATGATCCAGACAGAGGGAACAGCAAGGAGGTCAGCGTGGCTGGAATGAAGCAAGTGACTGGGAGAATGGTGGGAGATAATGTCAGAAAGGCAATGAGGGCTGATCATGCAGGGTGTGTGGTCCATGGAAGGATATGGAACCTTCTCGGGATAAGATGGGCAGCCATTCTGGGCATGATGTGGTCTGCCTTATATATTTAAGGGACTAGGGTGAAAGCAGAAGACTAAGTCAGGGAAACTGGAACTGGAGCCCAGAGCCAGGCATGACCTGTCCAAGGTCACACAGGAAGTAGAGGACAGAAGCAGGAAGGGGACCAGTTCTCGAGACTGTTGCTACCCCGGGCTCTTCCCCTTGCCCCTCACCACATCAGGTGCCCCAGCCTTCAGACCAATAGTCCAGCTGGTCAGAGGAACTTCAAGCCAGTCCCCAAACCCTGAGTAAGACTTTCATGAAGAAATGGCGAGAGCAGCTCTGTGATTACAGCCTTAATTTTGCTCTGATTCAATACAGCTCTCCCCTCCGGCATGATTAGTCAGGTACCATTACCATTTTGTAATGAGATTAATGAGAGAATTCATTCAGAAGTCATTATCTTACCTAATAATGACCTTACTGATTACTGTATCTCCTTCAACTAGGTTACTGATTTTGATGAAAATATAATAAATATAGCTTGCAGCACCTGGAAATTTGTTCTCTGCCTGGAATAGTTCTGAGGTGAAGACTTATTTTTAAGAATTTCTTGAAAGTGATTAAATATTTTGGTTCTCCTGAGGCGGTATTTCTGTGTTTTCACAGATGACATTTTTGAAATGTATGAAATATTTGATGATAAAATATTTAATAAGCCTGGCGTTCATATTTTTCAGACATCTGTTTCTACTTTGAGACTGTCTGAATGTGATTTTACATGAAATTTCTATTTGCATGTTGTGTTGGTTTAAGAAAAGGACTTGTGCTATGCATGACATATGCGTCTCATAAAATAATGAATGCCTGTGCCTTGCAGTCCAGAAGATATTGTACAAGAAGCATTGTGGTCTGCATATTAAAATGCATCTAAGAAAATCATTAAATAAAAACAGAACCATTTCCAGGGGGGAATAATGCAACTCAACTCTATTAATTGAGAACCTATTAGGTACAAAGGTACTATAGAAAATAAAGGGTTGACAAAAAATGAGTCTTGTCCTCAAGGTTCAGATTCAGTAAAGGTTTATTAAGCTCCTACTCATTGCCTGCTGCTTTTAGACCCGTCATCTCATTTATGAGAGTGGTACAAGGACTTAGGTTTCTGGACTTAAACATAGGGGTTCGAAGCCCTGCTTTATCTCTTCATAGTCATGTCACCTTGGGCAAGTCACTTAACCTCTCTATGCCTCAGTTTCCACATCTGTAAAATGGGGATAATAACTAACTCCTTGGTTTGTTGCAAGGATGAATAGTAAAATGAGAAAACAGAGTCTAAGGGTTAAAAGGTTTGCTCAAGATCACAAGTCTAGTAAGTAGTGAAGCTGGGAGTCCCAGGCCCTCAGACTTTGAGTTTCGAGGCTGTTCTATTGTGACACCCTGTCTCTTATCCGTGAAGTTCAACCTTGCTGTGAAAACAGAGCAAGCTTCAGTTTTGGAACTTGATGTAAGCGCTTATGTGATTTTCATAAACCTAAATAGCTATTGTATGATACCTGCTTCGCTCCCTGTTCATCTTAGTCCACGCGTCACCTGTAAAGATGGATGAGTAATTTGGAGGCTTGATTGATGTGGGTTTTGCCTTACGACTTTCCTCGAAGTTAATGAGAGCCAAGCGGTCCCAGATCCATGAATCACACCAGCTGGAAATGCTCCATTTAGAGTGAAAGAGAGAACAAAGATCAACAGGATGCTGGGAAAACAGTCACACTCAGGGCTGTGCATTGACTCCAGAGTGAAACTCCACATTTGGAAGTATGTTGGGGGTGCTCGGAGCACTGGAGTTGGAGTCAGATCTGGTTCCTTCTGTGCCACCAGTCTTGCTGTGGGATCTTGAATGCAAGTCATTTCTCTTTATGCGTTTCTGGTTCCTTAACTTCCCCACAGGACTGAGCAATTAGAACATTGCTGATTATTGAGTGCCTACTCTGTGTCAGGCTTATTCTAAGTGCCTCACTAGAACACACACACATTATCTCATTTAATCTTCGCAAGGACCTTATGAAGCATCATTAGCCACATTTTGCAAATGAGGAAACTGAGGCACAGAGAGGTTAAGTAACTTCCCCAAGGCCGCCCAGCTAGAAAGTAGCCGAGGCAGGATTTGAATGCAAGCAGGCAGACTCTGGAGCCCTGGCCCATAGCCTCTACCTATATTGTCTTACGCGTATTAAAGCGTTTTATGCACATGTGAGGTTGTCATTACGATTATCATATCACTCATTGTATTATGATTCAGGTTCTCAGTGAGAAAGGAGATCAAAGAAAATGAAATTACTTTATATGACAGTGAAAGACAACTCGGAGGACAGATGTGACAGACACAGGCATCAACACACTGCCTCATAGTTGTCCAAATAGGGAAAAAGAAAGAGAAAGTGATGAGATGTAACAAAGCCAGGGAAAGGGGCCCTGCAGAAACAATTTATAAAAGCTAAGTAAGAGACAAAGCTCTAAAGAGATATTCATCAACCTCCATCCTTGAGTTTCTCTGACTACACCCCCATATGCGAAACTGAGTGGGGAAACTCCTGGCTGGGACAAGTAGGTAACATCGTGCCATTTGAAACGTGGAATGTCAACAAACAGTGACATTGCTCAGGGCTTGTTAAAAATGCAGAATCTCAGGTTCAACTCCCAAAACCTACAGAATTATAATCTGCATTTTCACAAGATGCCCAGGTGATTCCTTTGCACATTACAGTTGGAGAAACCGCACTCTAAAGCCACATGCCAACAACTTGGGGGACCACGCTGCTGAGCCGGAAGTTAGAAATTGTGACCCAGGAAGCAGGTGACAGATGCCTAGTTTATGTTTTTTCAAAGGCAAAGGATGCAAAATCATGGAAATTAAATCACAGAAAGTATGGGGACATGTAGTAGATACACACATATGGGGTGAGCCCTGGCATTTTTACCAGGGTAATGAGAAGTTTGAGTTCGGAGGCCCCAGTAGGATTCAGACCGACTGGAATCTCATCTAAACCCAGACACTGCTGCCCTGTGGGACTTTGGAAAAAGCCAGATTAAGGAGTGGACAGCTGGACAACTGCCCAGCGCACAAATCCATGAGGGCAGCTAAAGGATCGCTGGAATAAATTGGTGAAATGGAACGTGGTTCCACTTCCACCAAAGTAGACAGCGCCCTCCAGTGGAAAATAAAAGCAAAACATTCCTCTGAAGCACAGTCCTGTTTTCAGTGGACAGGTCACAGTGGCCTACAATTTTATAAAAGTCCTTTCCATAAATCGGGCTGTTTTCTGGAAACAAACGGCTTATTTCGTTATCTAAATATAAAACTCTTTAACACACCTACCAAAAAGCTGTACAATTTAGCAAATCGCAAAAGAAAACTGAGGAGATTATAAGAACCACACAAAAGTGGGGAATATTTGGAATGTTTGGCAGGTATTTTTCAGAATGTTGACACCACTTCTGCCTGAGGAGGCAAATAAGTAAGGAAATTTCTTTGTCTGTACAATTTCTATTAATATGAAGCAAATCTCTCTTCCCCTCTTGAAACAGATGTTAGGCAAATATTTAAGGACATTGGTTTGGAGGGTTACTAACTAAACCACCAGCCTGGACCACTGATGGTCCTTAATCCCTCTCTGCCCTTTGCTGAATCTCTTCTCCACCCTGTCATTCCTTCCTTCCTCACAGGTAGTAGGGGGCTTAAGCGAGAAAGTGGATTTCGAAAAAGTACAACAAAGTACCTCAAACTATAAACCCAACAAAAGAACATCCAGAGTCAAAAAAAGGGTCCCCAGGCAGCATCGCTGGTTCCTGCTCCTGGGGAATTGTCCTGGTCAAGAAATTTGGCTGAACATGAGACAAGGAAGCAACAAACTGGGCCAGAACCCCCAGGCCTTTACATTAAACCCTGCCATGAGTCTTTTAATAAATGCTTTGTTAGGTGCTGCTGAAAATGTGGAGATATTTATTGTAATGTCTCCCTCAAAAAGCTTATAAGCTGCTAGAGCTAGTGACTAAAAGCCTGAGTTTGGAACTAGACAGACTTGGTTCCAAAATACTCTGCCATCTAATACGTGGGTGACCCTAGCAAGTCATGGTACTTCTCACAGTGCTGGCTTCCTGGTCTGTAACGTGGGCAAAACAACTCCTCTGGTTAGGAATTGTTATGGCAGAACCTTCGTTCCTCCTACCACGTTTCCATGTGGACGGAACACCAGGGGAGTAACAGTCTTGACCCGCCCCTTCCTCTTCCAGGGCAGGGCCCGGGGGGAATGCATTACCGGATGTGGAGCAAGAGCCTCTGGACCGGGTTGTCAGAGGGTGGAGCTAATTTATTAAAAAGTTGCATGCTTGAAGATATTCCCTTTTTTTGTCCCCTTGCTCCACAGCAGTGAAAGGCAGAAGTGCTGAGTAAGTAGGTGACTCTGGGGCCCAAACTTACCCCCGGCTGGGCTGTTCCAAGGTCTAAATTGTAAAAGGGGAGTGAAGGGAGGTTTCTTAGCAAGCTCTTTGACTGGAGGTATGAAGACACATTCTCCAGTTTATCAATAAGAAGCTAACATTGGTCTCCCTTGGCCCGTCTCCTGGATCTTGTTTCTCAATTGGTCCTCGTTTTGAATGTGAAAGAGGGAAGTGTTTTTTATTGAATCCCTAGAAGTCCTCCAGGGGCATTGTGGGAAGAAAATGAGATATGTATGTAAAGCATCTGCCTATCAGAGGCATCAGTAAAAGATTATTATATCATTTTGGCCCAGTTAGTAGCCCAGAGAGGAGGCTCTCCACTTACACTTGAGAAAGATTCAAGTTGCCGGTAGAGGCTTCCATGGGGAGATCAAGCATACGTGGAGCCTCCAGAGATGAGCAAAGAAATGTTAGGGCATTTTGGACAGTAAGACTTAACATGAGTAAAGGTATGGATGTAGGAACATTTTCCAGTTCGTTGTAACCTGGCTCCCACTTCTCATCTCCCCGATAGTCCTTGCAATGTTGAGCGATGGCACCTTCTCCCTTATCGGAGTGGTCAAGTCTTCACCTTCATCCACCCTGGCTGGTCTTTCTGTTCTCACAGCCATCATTCACATCCGGCCATTCCCCAATATCAGGTCTCCTGTTCCTTCTCATGATAATAGAGGCTTCCCAGAATGAAGGTGACACTTCCCTGCCTCCCTTGCTGCTGGGTGTTACCACGTGAATCAGTTCCAGCTAAGAGGATATGAATGAAAGTCAGGTGTGCAACTTCTAGGTCAGGCCCTTAAAGGGTGATACCTGCCCTTCCTGCTCACCTGTCCTTTCCATGTTGGAGGTCTCATCCCTGCCGTCCGTCCTGGGAGATTTCCCTCACATAACAGTAACAAACAGTGAGCCATCTTGGACCATGGAGACAAAGGATGTGTCCTCCGATGTAGAACAATCTAGAAGGAATCAATACCCCAGGCAACTTTGTAAAGCAGAGCCTCTATACCAACTAGGACTTTTAGGTGGGAAAGGTATTAACTATTATCTTATGTAAGCTGTTATTTGGTCTCTTTATATGCTGCCAGAATGATCTGAATCAATACTAGCTGCTTATCACTGTTATGTGGCGAAAGGCTTCCTGGAGGAGGGAAGGGCAGGCATGCATCTCCAGGTAGAGGGGATAGCATAGATACAGGCATGGAAGCTGGATGAATTCACAGACCTGCAAGTAGCTGCGTATGTCTGGGGCCAAGTTCTGGGTGGAGGAAGAGTGGTGAGAGATAAAGTAAATAAGTCTGGCGTAGTCCAGACCATGCAGGGTTTTTTATGGAGGTCACAGAATTTGCCTTATGCTGAAGGCAATGGAAAGTCATGGAAGTGTTTGAACAGGTGAATGGCTTGGTTGTAAAAGCAATGCTTGCCTCAATATGCAGGGAGTTGGAAGAGCCAGACTGGAGCCTCCATTGCTGGTCTTCTGATCCCCAAGCTGGAATTGCCCCCCTCCCCTAGAAGGGACATCTCACACTCTTCTCCAAGATCCACCCCTTAATGAGAGAGAACCCACAGACTGAAGAGGAGATTTGATTTCATCTGTTTGTTAGAAAGAGGTTTTTCTGGAACTATGTCTGCAGCCTCTCTAGATAGCAACATTAAAATAACTGGATTTCTGTACTCTTCAGAACTATGTGCTTAGTCAATTGACTATTATTCTTTCTACCTCTGGAACTTTGAGTTGATCCGTAAAAAGCCAATGGGAAAATTTCAGAAAAAGCCATTAATCGTTTCCCCATCATTGGGCCTTTGACAATATGGTGAAGTTTATTCTTACACATTCAGGTGTCATCAGAGGCACCTGATCCTCAGGCCTGCACTCAGAAACAACTTCAGTAAGAGTTGTAAGCATGGATCACAGTGCAAACGCTCAAATTATTAAGTTCCCCTCCCCCTCTCCTGGAGAACAAGAATAGTATTCATTCATTTCTGTAATCCATGCATTGCCTAGGGTTACAAATTGCACCTTGTAGAAGTTTGGCAAAATTTGGTCAAATTGGATCAGGCTAATCTCCTCCTTAAACTTGTAGTTAGTGAAGTGTTACTCAGTTGGACGTTATGGTTTTTTCATCCGTGTTTGTATATATGTCTACAAACATAATTGGATGGAATCATGGTTTTTCTGGGAATTATTATTATCCTCCACAGAGCCACTTCTTCACTCTCATAAAACATGCTTGACAAAAGAAAAGGAAAAATTCCTTGTTATGATGATTGGTGCCTTATTTCTGTGCTTTCCTGGAAAGCAAAATCAAGATATATGCTTGGCGTATTTATTTTTGAAAGCAGTAGCAGTAGTTTTGTCAGAGAAACAGACTCATGAGTACTACCTGCAGTTTTCGAGCATGCCATAGGTATGTATTGTCATTTTTAATCATTTTAGGCTAATTTCCTCCTATATCAGGGCAGAGAGTCAATAGATATCCTCTCAGGTTGAAAATAGTTAGAAATTTTAAATGATGGCAGATCTTACACACTGTATAGTCAAGACGACTTTGTTCACTCATGCCTTGTCTACTGCCACAACCCCCAGCCCTCATGCTCCAAACTCACAGCAACAATAAGTAAAATATAAGAGAGAAAATTTAAAAGACATTAAACCTGCTCAAAATCAAGAGTAGCATCTCCATGGACCAGAAATGAAAAGTGGTAAGAGTCTGTCACAGTGAGCCTCCGGGGCTCCAGGTTGGGAAGCTAGCAGAGGGGTGGGAATTTGGATCCTAGAATGTAAGAACAAGTAACAGCCTCCAACATGAGGTGGGACACAAGAACCAGGCTCTTTGCTCCACAGCAGGAGTTTGAATAGGTACCCTCTACTCTTGAAAAGAAGCTGAAAAAGTCTGCTGACAGCTTCAGGGGTTGCCTTTCATATGAAACTGTAAGCTCAGGGAGGCAGGGGAAGAGCAGAGCCTTACAACCGGGAACTCAATCAAGCTGCTGACTCAGTGGAAGCATCTGAAATATCCCCAATGCCATCCCTAGGCTGCTAATGTAAAGAGGTAGTTCTGAACTAAGGGTCTCAAAGGGTAAGGTGGAGACAGCCACACACTTGCTAGGCAGGGAGGAGTAATGGAGAGAGAAAGATCTACTCAAGATGAGCCTGTAAACCGAAATTAAGAAAGAAAAAAAAAAGCACGAAAAAGTGATATCAGTGAAAATGGCAGAGTGAGGGCTTCCAAAAGTTTTCTCTTCCATAAAAGCAAGAAGAAAACTGACAAAAATTTTCAAACTCAACTTTTTCAGAAGTCTGGAAGTTAATCAAAGGCTTGCAGCACTCTGAGGAGCCTTTCTTCTAGAAAAACAGCTTAATCTTGGTAAGGACAGCAAGTGTTATGGCACTTAAAATTTGCTCTATTCCCATCTCACACTCTGCAGCTCCACAGTTACCTTGAAAATCAACCGCCTATGGTCATAGTAATCACCAGCAGCCTGACAGCCACCGGGACAGAAGAACAGGGTTGAAGCTTCTTCAGATCCCAGAGGATTGTCATCATTTGACCTGTCTGGTGGTTGCCCAAAAGATTCCACTTAAAAGGTTGCCTTTATTTGACCTGGCTCAAAGCTCACACAGCGCTGAGGAAAATAACTACCTACCCCTAGATTTCTATACTCAGCTAAACTATCATTCCAGGGGGAGGGCAAAATACAGATGTTCTCCCCAGATGTACCATTTACTACCCATTGACCTTTGCATCAGGAAGAAGTTTGAAATCAAAGAGGAGAATTCAAAGAAAACAATGAACACAGAAATTGGTAAAATATGTTAGCAAATTTAATTAACTATTGACTGCATAATAATCATCACACCATTTCTTGTATTTAAACAGAAGTGAAAGTAAGTATCTAGACTGTGGTAATAAGGAGATTGGCAGATCAGTGTGAAACAGTGTGCCAACATCCTTGACTTTCCCAAAAGGTGAGTAGAGATACTGAATAATTTTAGATTGTACTAGAGAAATTAGTCATTAAATATACACATTAAGTTTTTAAAGGTAACCACTGAAGGAATATAAATAAAATCTATGCTTCCTAGTCAACAGGGGCAGAAGGGGGAGCAATATATAGAAGACCTTACAGAAGAAAAGCAGGAAAGAAAAAAAGAAAAAGGATAAAAAGGAAAGAAAGGATGTAAGTAAGTCCAAAAACCAGGGATCAAATAAATATAAACAAATTAAATTGACATTAACAGCAGAGACTATCAGATTTAATTAAAAGAAAATAACAAAGGTTCTTACAACTTAAAGTTTTTCATGCCTTTCATCTCTTTAGAGGAATCTTTAGCAATGAATATTGCTTTTTTTGAAAAAATGTTTATCTGACGTTCCATCCCATTTCTTTCTCTTTTGTTAAATTTAAGTATAATTAAATTTAATACTTCCAACTTTAAACTAGCATGGACAGTATAAAGTTTTTCTTATAAAATGTTTCCTTTCTTTCTTTTCTGTCTTTCTCCCCCATTTCTTCCCTTCTTTCTCCTTTTTGGTATGTTCACACGCAGATGTTCAAATAGTCGGACATAACCCATATGTCACCTGCTCTTATGGAAAGCCCTGATTTTTGCACTGGGCCAATCTTGAGGTAAGACCCAAAAGTTCAAGGTTTATCATTAGAAATTCCACTTATTCCAAAGGATTTGTGAGCCAAGCAGACGTTGCTGATGATTTGGTAGGAGAAAGAGTGGCAGTGCTTGCTGTGCACTATACTGCTAACAGCTTAACAAACCCCTGTAGACGCCCCCCTCAAGTTCTTCTTCAGTGTCATGATCAACTAGGAAGGGCTGCTATTTCCCTGGATCCTTTCCTTCACTCTCAGTCTTCTCAGCATCTGACTCTAGCTCCCTGACTCCTATACTCTTAACCTCTTTCCCTTTCTTATGAAGGGCAATTTAGCTTTGTTGCAGCCATTCCAAAATTCTCATTAGCTATATCCACCATCCCGCTCAACAAAGTAACCACCTCTGCTCCTAGTACCAGGATGTCCCCTCATTAGAAAGTAACGAGGCCTATGAATAACAGCTGACCTCTGTCTTTTCACACAAGAAATGGCTTAAGTGAACACAAAACTCGTCATAAGTTCTCATCTTCAGCGTTTACAATGAAATCATACTTCTGAAAGAAAAATTAAAATAAGATACTCAGATGCTTTCAGAGAGGAATAAAGAGAGGAAAAATAATCAAAATTAAAGAGAATTTTCAATAAAAACACCAAAATTCCACCACCCTAACACAGCATTATTATTATTATTATTATTACTGTTATTATTATTTCAATTTCCCTTGGGTTTTATGTCAGTTTATTTATAGCCATTCCCTAAGATGATTTCACCTACATTTTGATGCTGTGTTAAATCCATCTGGGTATCTTATTCTTCCTTGCCATCTTTTTGACAGTTTACACTGATTAAATCATCAGCATTTCATAAATGATATTTTTATATTTTAAGACATTCATATCTTGCTTGATCCGTAAGCTTGGTGATGGGATTCTAGTGAAGGATCAAGTCAAAGGGAGGCTTTATAATTTATTATACTTAGTGTCTTGGGTACCATTGAAAAGTGCGTTCGAAATATTAAATTTTGAAGAAAGGATTTTTAACAAACATCCTAATAAGTCCTTAAATTATTCAAAAGTAAATTAAAAAGGAACAAATTACACACACAAGGATAAAAACAATCCCATAATCAAGGGATGGTTCAAATGTTTAAAATAACTCTGAGAAATATAAAATTATGAGAAGTACCCATAGACAATTGGATAACAAATACTTAATATGTCAAAAGATGATCAAATGAAAAAGCATATTATAATTGAATAGATATTAAAAACACCTAAAGGCAGAGGGGTGAATTTTCAGAGAATTGGTTATTAGATGAATTGATAATTAGGCAAAGTGGTTTTCAGAGATTTGATCTGTTACCATTTCAATTTAGTTGCAATCTGAATATTCATTTCATGTTCTGTTTCCTTCTCATTTCACATTATAACTAAAGCATTTTCTTCTTTGTCACATATTCTTTATAAAATTAATTGCTATCTCAATGATGTTTGTTTTTTTCTGATTATCAAAGTAATATGTGTTCATTATAGAAAATTTGAAAAATACACAAAAGCATAAAGGAGAAAACAAAAATCAACCCTAATCCCATCATCTGGAAATAATCAGTTTCGTTTTAATGAGTATCATCCCAGTCTTGGTGGTATTGGGTTGAGATGGTGGTGGGAGACCTATAAATGGCAATTACTATTTTTTATTGTCAGTTTATTATTCTGTCATAGTTGTTCCATAATTCTATCAGCTACTTCCAATTCATGGGTAATTTTTTTTTAAACTTCTGCTTTCTTGCCTGTATAGACGGGATTGTGTTGAACAGTTTTAGGCATATAATTTTCTGCTTTGGTTTTTCCCCCCAGGAAAATTTCCTTAGAATGGGATTATGGGATCAAAACTTCTTATTACATAAAATTTCAACCCCCAGACAGTTCAGAAGAGAAGATTGAGGCCCGGAATGGAGAAGGGACTTACCTACAGTTATTTAGCCTTGGAGTAGCCTAGCAACCAGGTCTCCCAACTCCCAGCTATGAGATCTCGCACTATTTAGGGTAGCCTATGTAGGGTAAGAAGACATTCCAGATAACAGGAATCCATTATTGTTGGAAGCCATTCAGTTTGTTATTCTTCTCCCATTAAATTAAAGAGACTATAAAAGTTTTCTAATAACCAAATCCTTCAAAATGAACTGTTGGAAGGCTCTGAAGTGTCACCCTGGGGCAAGACATTTACAAGGCTCAAATAAATCTCCACAAAGCCTTTACAGGATCTTTAAAACCCAGTTCCACAACAAAATGCGTGTTTTTATTATAAATTGAGTTTTCATTATCAGCACGAATGCTAACGGTGCTGCTGACATGGTAAACAGAAAGCATATGAGCAATCATAAATATTCACACACCTCTGGCAGAAGTAATTGTTACCGAGGGCAACAGTTCTGGCCAAATTCTGATGGGCACTGGCAGAGAAATGGAGGATTCAAAGTGTGAGACAATCCCCCCACGCCTGCCCAGCCACACACACACAGGAAAGGGCAGAGAGGGACAAAGATCACGGCAGCTCCATGTCTGAAGGTCTGGGTGGCTGCTCTGTGGGAAACGTGAAAGACCTGGGCTGGAAGGATCCTGTCTGCGTGGGACTCACTTGTGCAGCTGGGAGGCAGGATGGGAAGACTGAGATCGCCAGATACCACAGGCGGACCCACCCTACTTCCTTTCTGTTTTGATTGAGGTAAAATTCACGTAACAGAAAAGTCACCATTTTAAAGTGTATAGTTTAGTAGCATTTAGTACATTCACAATATTGTACAACCATCACCTCTATCTAGTTCCAAAACAGTTTCATCGCCAAAAAGGGAAACCCTGTACCCATTAAGCAATCACTTCCCATCCCCATCCTCCCCTTTCTCCTGTCCTTGGCAATCACTCATATGCTTTTTGTCCCTATGGACTTGTCTATTCTCAATATTTCATATTTATGGAATATATAATATGTGACCCTTTGTGTCTGGCTTTGTTCACTTAGCATAATATTTTCAAGGTCCATCCATGTTGAAGCATGTGTCAGTACTTCACTCCTTTTTTATGGTTGAATAATATTCCACTGACACATTTTGTTTATCCATTCATCAGTTGATGGACATTGGCATTGTTTCTCCCTTTTGGCATTTGTGAATGGTACTGCAATGGACATATGTACAAATTTTTTAAATGTCTGTTTTCAGTTCTTTTGGACATATTCCTAGGAGTGGAATAGCTGGGTCATATAGTAGTTCTGTGTTTAACTTTTTGATGAACTGCTAAGCTATTTTCCACAGAGGCTGCACCATTTTACGTTTCAACCAGCAATATACAAAAGTTCCAATTTCTCTACATCCTTGCCAACACTTGCTATTTTCCATTATTATTACTATTATTATTATTGCCACTCTATCAAGTGTAAAATAATCTCTCATTGTGGTTTTGATTTGCATTTTTAAAATAAATTTATTTATTTTATTTTTGGCTGCGTTGGGTCTTCGTTGCTGCCCACGGGCTTTCTCTAGTTGAGGTGAGCAGGGGCTACTCTTCATTGCTGCGCATGGGCTTTCTCTAGTAGAGGTGAGCAGGGGCTACTCTTCGTTGCGGTGCACAGGCTGCTCATTGGGGTGGCCTCTCTTGTTGTGGAGCACGAGCTCTATGTGCACAGGCTCCAGTAGTTGTGGCGCACGGGCTTAGTTGCTCCACAGCATGTGGGATCTTCCCAGACCAGGGCTCGAACCCATGTCCCCTGCATTGGCAGGCAGATTCTCAACCACTGTGCCACCAGGGAAGCCCTGATTTGCATTTTTTAATAACTAATGATGTTAAGCATCTTTTCATGTGCTTTTTGGCCATTTGTATATCTTCTTTGGAGAACTGTCTATTCAAGTCCCCAGCCCATTTTTAAACTGGGTTATTTGTCTTCTTGTTGTTGAGTTTTAGGAGCTCTTTGTATATTCTAGGTATGATTTCCTTGTCGGGTATATTATTTGTAAATATTCTCTCCCAATCTATAGGTTGTATTTTCACTTTCTAGGTAGTGTTCTTTGATATATAAAAGTTTTAAATTTAGATTAAGTCCAACTTATCTATTTTTTCTTTTGTTGCTTCTTTTTTTTTGGTGTTATATCTAAGATTTATTACCAAATCCAAGGTCATGAAGATTTAACCTCTGTTTTCTTCGAAAAGTTACAGTTTTAGCACTTACATGTAGGTCTTTGACCTGTTTTTGAGTTAATTTTTGCATATGGTGTAAAAAAGGGTCTAACTTCATTCTTTTACATTTTGAGACCAGTTGTCCCAGCACCATTTGTTGAAGAGACTGTTCTTTCCCTCAGAAAGGTGGTCTTGGCACTCTTGTCAAAAATCAACTGACCATAGATGTGTGGGCTTATTTCTGGGCTCTCAATTCTCATTGATCTATATTTCTATCCTTTTGCCAGTAAGACACTGTTTTGATTATGGTAGCTTTGTAATACGTTTTGAAATAGAGAAGTGTGAGTTCTCCAACTTTGTTCTTCTTTTTCAAAACTGCTTTAGCTCTTTAGGGTCCCTTGAAATTCCATATGGATTTGAGGATAAGCTTTTCCATTTCTGCAAAGAAAAAAAAAGGCCATTGGGATTTTGGTAGGAATTGCATTGAATCATTAGATCACTTCAAGGAGTATTGACATTTTAACAATATTAAATCTTTGAATCCATAAAAGTGGATGTCTTATTACTAAGCCATAAAAAGGAACGAAATTGGGTCATTTGTAGAGATGTGGATGGACCTAGAGATTGTCATACAGAGTGAAGTAAGTCAGAAAGAGAAAAATATTGTATATTAACGTGTATTTGTGGAATCTAGAAAAATGGTACAGATGAAGCAGTTTGCAAGGCAGAAATAGAGACACAGATGTAGAGAACAAACATATGGACACCAAGGGGGGCAGGGGGGGGTGGGATGAATTGGGAGATTGGGATTAACATATATACGCTAATATGTATAAAATAGATAACTAATGAGAACCTGCTGTATAGCACAGGGAACTCCACTTTGCTGTACAGTAAAAACTAACACAACATTGTAAAACAACCCCAATTTGAAAAGAAAAGTAGTGTTTATTTATATCTTTAATTTCTTTCAGCAATGTTTTACAGTTTTCAGTGTATACGTCTTTACAACTCTTTAGTTAAATTTATTCCTAAATATTTTATTCTTTTTGATAGTATTTTTAATGAAATTGTTTTCTTGATTTCCTTTTTGGATTATTCATTGCTAGCATATAGAAATATAACTGATTTTTGCATGATGATTTTTTATTTTATAACTTTGCTGAGTTTATTTATTAGCTCTAATAGTTTTGGGTTGATTCTTTAGGATTTTCTACATATGAAATTACGTCATCTGTGAATAGAAATAGTTTTACTTCTTTCTTTCCAATCTGTGCCTTTTATTTCATTTAAGACATTGCCCTGATTGCCCTGGCTATAACTTCCAGTACACTGTTGAATATAAATGACCAGAGTGGGTATTCTTATCTTGTTCCTGATCTTAGGGGGAAAAAATCTTTCTCTTTCCCCAATGAGTATGATGTTAGTTGTGCGGTTTTCACAAATGACCTTTATCATCCTCAGTTTGCTGTGTATCTTTATCAGGACCACCCTATTTCTTATTCATTCATTTCACAGCATTTCACAACACCTACTGACATACCTCTGTGCTGTGTGCTGGGAAGGGACAGTCATGGTCCCTTCTCTTTCCTAGCTCACACTGACACAGGGGAGATGGACACACAGACAGACAATTATAACACAGAACCATAAGAATGGAGGGGCATCTACTCCTGTCTGGGTGAGAGAAGACGTTTCTTGGTTTGGGTCCCCTGAAAACAGAGCCTGAGGCAAGGACCTGGGAGCAGAGAATTTGTTTGGGTGATGATCCAAGGGCGTAGGAGGAAAGAGGGAAAGCCAGTGAGGGTGTGGAATGGGCACACTTGAGGGTAACCAGGGATCAATTCTAGGGAATTCTCTGAAGAACTGAAAAGAATATGCCTCAGAACTGTCCTTCCAAAGGATGGGAGGGTGGAGCCAAAAAATCAGAGAGCCCCAGCAGGCCCTCGAGGTGGAAGCTGGTGGTAGGACCTGGCGACGTGCTGGCGAAGTGCCCACCCCAGCTACAGCTGCAAGCAGAGGTGAGGGAGGGGAGGTGGCATGAAGACTAATGGCATCTCCTGTGCGGGTTCAGGGGGGTTCACCAGGAGGAGCAGCTGCGATGGCATCAAAAATGGAGAGAAATCAGCTGTGTGGAGCAGGCAGGGGAGATCATGCAGGGCTTTGGACACTTTGTCCTGAGAGCAGTGGGAGATCAGCCAATGAAGGATTTTAAGTCTGGAAGTGCCGTGATCAGCTAGATGCTTTTGACCGACCGATGCCTCCAATTTCAGCGCAGAGAATGGACAGGAAGGAAGCAAAAGTGAAAGCATAGACACCAGTGGGAGGCTATTGCAGAGGGCCCGGCCAGAGGCCATGGGTCCTTCCCATGAGTGCGGCAGGGAAATCAAGAGCAGTGGACAGATGTGGAGCTGTTCAGAGGGGCGGCTCCACAGGAAAGGCCGCAGGGCTGGGTGCCGGGAGTGAGGGACAGAGAAATCAGGGATATTGCCTAAATTTTCGGCTTGAGCGGTTGGGTTTCTGTGGTGTCATTCATGGGAACAGGGAATCCAAAAGCAGGAGCTAAACCTGATGAGGTCGGTGTTGGACACGCAGAAGTGGACATGAACCTGGGGAACTTCCCAGGGGCGAGAGGTCCTGCAAGACGGCTCCAGCCTTATTTCGCCACCCGTTAGAACCAAGCTAATGTGCCTTCCTTCCTGTGAATGGCCTGGCCTCAGTACTTACTCACGAGCATTCGTGGATTGAATAAATGAGCAGCTGACTGCTGGTCCCCACACACACCTCGCTCACTTTGCTCTCTTCCTTATTTCCTCCCTTTACCTCTTTAAATCCTGCCCATCCCACCAAGCCACATCCTCCAGGAGTCACCACCTTTGCGGCCAGTCTGCAGACCCCAGGGCAGGAGCCATGAGGAGCCCTGGGGGTCGGGATGGGGCTGACACACACGCGGCTCCTTCACTGGAAGCAGCCTGCGGGGGGCCCAGAACAATCATATCCTCTGCCCTGGCCTAGACACAGGGATGGTAGAGGGCCTCCAGAGTGGGCTCCGGGCTCCGAGGAAACCTCAGTGGAGAGGGCCAGACAGGCTCTGTAGATCAGGGATCCCGGAGCTCTCTGGCTGGGGTGGGTTCCTGCCTGCCTGCCCAAGCGTAAGACTTGGTGACGGCAGCCATGAAGCCAGCAGGCCCTGCCAAGGTGGCTGGAACGGAGCGTGCAGTTGCTTGTGATGTGGGTCAGCGTGTCAGGCGCCAAAGCCAGAGGAGCCAAGAAGGCGGAACCACACATCCAGGCTCCCAGGGCGAAGGAACAAGCAGTGATGCGGGGGCAGTGGATGGCAGCTCGGCCACCCGGCCAGGTTCCCGGTCCTCACGTGTGCCTCTGCGCAGGTGGCTCACCGTCCCCGTTGAACCCAGTGCACAGCACGCTCAAGCCCAGCCTCCTCGCCTCTGCTTCTGCAGGACCACGATCCATGATGCCTTCTCCAATTCTATCCGCCCATCCACATCCTACTGCACGTTCAGAGCCTCAGTCAAGTGGACGCTCATTCCTTCTTAGCTGTCGTTTACCTTTGATTCAGTGCCACCTCCCCCAGGGAGCCTTCCCTGAGTACCTGTAATCCTTCATCTGAGGCAGCCGGTAGAGTTCAGAGGTTATAAGCCTACCAGCCTGCCCTGCAGATTTTGCGCATGCCAGCCTCCATAATCTTGTGAGCCAATTCCTTAAAATCAATCTATCTATATCTATAAAACACACACACACACACACACACACACACACACACCCTATTGGTTCTGTTTCATTGGAGAACCCTGACTCACACACTTAGGAACCCTGCAAAGCGCCTGAGGGAAGCCCTCCCCAGATGGTTGTTTATATTAATTCCGTGAAGAGTTGAGGGGGTCTGTGTGTCTCATCTGTAAGCGGAGACCCCCGTCTTCACAGCCTCTATCAGCTCCACACCCTGTGCCTCCATGCGGTGCTTCTGGCTGGGCTGAAATGGGAGGAGAGAATAAGACCCAAGAGTCTTGACTCAGGCTCCCTGCAATTAGATGAGCTTCGGGGGAAAATTTAAATCCAGAGGCCCTAACTCATGTTCTCCCTTTGATTTCCCTTCTGGTACTGTATTTTGAAACTAATCTTGGTTAAATAAAAATGGTTGATGACAAATTAATATCTCCCTCCCAGCAAGTACAGTGTGATGGGCAGTCGTCTACACGCTTAGGTAACATCTGATCACCATCACTGGGTTTTGGTGTCCACAATAGTTTGCTATAAATAGATGTTAAAAAAGACATACTTTAAGACTTACTCTGCAGTTATGATTATGAACATCTGTTAATGTTTACAGAAGTCCCAGATTAAGTTAGATAATGTCAGAGCAAAGAATGTACACGGAAACTCCCACACCCTTCGGGTTTTACTTTTATCCACAAACGTGTTGGGAGACTCAGGGCACAGCGCTTCTCAGGGGGCAAGTTCATGATCATTAAAGCATGAAGGAGCCCATAATATCAGTGGTGCTCAACACAGGGGCTTTCCAGAAGAAGCCTCGCTTTTAAAGGCTGGAACTTCACCAGAACTTAAATGTGCCTGGACACACAAGCCTCGCCTAGAAGCAGGCTCCAAGGTCTTAAACCTCACTGAGCAAAAGAGGCCACACATAACCCAAGAGGCCCTGGGGGAGCCTGCACCCCAGAAATGGCGGAGCTCGTTTGTGCCTTGGAAGAAAATCGCAGCCTCTGTCAAATGATGTCATCTCACCCCGCAACCCTGACACGTCTTAAATAATATTTTGAGGCTGATCTTGACATGCTTGATCGAGCTTCTGGCAGAAGTTTCTCTTTCTATTTATTTATTTGATTAATTTTTACTTTGTCAAGAGCTGACTCAGGACAATTGGACAGGAAAGCTGGTTCATTCTGCCTGGGCTCCCTTGGTGACTGATTTTTGACCTACGAATGAAGTACGTCTTTGGATGCCCATTGTAGTTTATCTATTTGTAGAAAACGAGGCATTTTCATTAGTATTATTTTTAATATAAGACTGTGAAACTGTGCATGGCTCTTCCTTACCTGTGTTGATCTCCTTTATTTGGGTGGTTATGTTTATTTCTCATTTTAATTGTGTCTCCTTTTCCCATTGATTAGATTTGCCAGAAGTTTGCATTTTATTCATCTTTTTAAAGAGCTAGCTCATGGTTTTATTTATTAATTCCACTGGGTTTTATTTATTGTTGTTTTCTATTTAATTTTAATCTTTACTATTTTATTATTCTTACCATGTTCCTTTGGGTTGTCTTTGTTCCTTTTCTAGTACATAAAGTTGGTTGCTTTTCTCTTTTTAAAGATAACATTGTTTAAAGTTGTGAATTTCCCTGTAAGTTCTGCTATGTCAACATCCTGGAAAATCATCTGTTTATCACTTTCACTGGTTTAGATATGTTTTTATAGACAAATGAGATATTTTAGAAGAAAAATAAATCATAAGCAACAAAACACTCAAACAAACAAAAAACCCTGAAATCACCAGAAATCCCATTTCCCAGAAAGATATATTGACATTTTAGTATACATTTTCTAGATTTCTCCTTTGCAAATTTATACATATAGATTTTTAAGTTTTTACAAAATGGGGTCACACAACACCATTTTGTTATATGTTTTATTTATCTAAATAATAAAATTAAAACATCTTTCCTTGTTATTAAGACTAAATTTACACTGTCAGTTTTAATGGCTGTTGAGGATTTATTCTGTTGTACAGATATCCCATAATTTACACTACCAATTACCTATTATTAGACATTTAGGTTGTTTTCATTTATCTTGTCATCATAAAAAAAAAAAAAGCAACCACACTGCAGTGTATATTCTTGTTGCTGAATATCTGCATACCTCCATGATTATTTCCTCAGGATAAAGTTGTAGTAATAGAATTGTTGGCTGAAAGGAGTTGGTATGGCTTTAAGACTTTTGATGTATTGTCTTTCATTTCTCCCCAGAACAGGTGTACCAGTGATTTGCTCTCAGCCTGGAAGCTTCCGTTTCCATCTACCCTCACCAATACTGAGTGTGTTTAATTTGGGACTATTGGTGGGAGAAGAAAAGGTTATTTTAATCTGAATGTATTTTGTTATTAGAATGGGTGAATATTTTTGTACATTTATTTACCACATAGTTTTTGGATCACCTTTTCACATCCCTTACCCTTTCATCTTTATTCTTATTAATTTACAAGGGCTTTTTCCTGTTTGTCATATATATTACAAATATTTTGGCCATTTTATTGTTAGACTTTCAAATTTGCTTAAGTATTCTTGCCTTACGGAATTTGTAAAGTTTTATTCAGTTAAATATATCAATCTTTTCTCTTTCATGGTTTTTGTTTTTGCACATATGCTTAGAAAGATCTTACTTACACAATGAAGATCAAATGATTATGCATTTCTTCTTATTTATTTGTTTACATTTAAGTCTTATAAGCATCTGGATTTATTTTAGTGTGTGATAGAAACTGATTTTATTTCTTCCCAGTAGCCAGTTGGTCTCAGTCATACCCTACCCTTTGCCCATGGAAGTGACAGTTGTCATATAAAAATTGTATACTGGCATACCTTGTTTTATTGCACTTTGCTTTATTGTGCTTTGCAGATTTTGCATTTTTTACAAATTGAAAGTTTGTGGCAACTCCGTGTCAAGCAAGTCTGTTGGCGCCATTTTTCCACCAGCAGTATTTTTAAATTAAGGTATGTACACTGTTTCTTTTCATATAATGCTATTGCACACTTATTATATTAAATACTATAGAGTAAACATAACTTTTATTTGCACTGAGAAACCAAAATTAATTCGCTTTATTGCCATATTCGCTCTATTGTGATGTTCCGGAACCAAACCTGCAATATTTCCGAGTTATGCCTGTATAGACATGCACAAAATCACGCCCTTGTGTCTGTTTCTGGCTTTCTATTTTTGGAGCTTTGAGTGTCCATTCACAGAGCCAGCTCCAGTCACTGTAGTGGCTGAAAGGGGCAGCTCTGGAATCCTTCTGCTGACACTTGAGCCTGTTCCCCTCACTGACAAGCTCTCCGACTTGGACAAGTCACTGAAACTCTGAACTTTGGTTTCCTGGAGGGTGGTTGTGAGGATTTAGAGGAAGGATACGTGTAGAGTTCTTGGCTCTGTACCTGACACATTCAAGGGTTCCATAATGTACGTATTACTGCCACTGACACATATGTACCAGTGGAACCCGATGTCAGCGGCATCCCCCTTACCCCTCAGGGTACACTTGGCTTCATCCCCCAAAGGGGGTAGAAGGAGGGAGCTGTGCAAGCCCAGAGCCAGCTCAAGATTCTAGTGAGTTCTGGGGCCGTCCCTGCTGCCTCTGCTGATCTTCACCACTCACCCTGGTTGTGAAAGTCTGTCCCTGCTCAGAGTTCCAGCCCCACCTCCATCCGAATCTCCCCCCTCCAAGCACTGATGATTGCAGTAGATGTTCCTAAGTCCAGGAAGTGGGGGGGACAGAGAAGGAACTTACGTGGAAGACTTACGTGAGCATATAAAAGTGGAGTGGGAGGCCTCCCCATCAGGACCACTGGTCCAGGCACCCCAACAGTGGGTTTCACTAGGCTTCCCTTAACTGTCTTAGCACCTCTCCCCCTCTGTGTCCCCTCCCTTCTCTCACTCTCCCTCCTCTCCCTCCCTCCTTGTCCCTCCCCTGGAGTCAAAACCACAAATGCCTTCTCATGCCTCCAACAGAGCAGCTGCCCCATCTTCTGTCACCCTGGCTCCTGCCTAGTCCACACCCACAGGCTTTCCTCCTCCCTGAGAGGCCCTCGCAAGGCATTTTCCCAAACAAAGACAGTTCCTTCCCTAAGAGGGGTTTGGTACCGGTTGTCAAGATGCTAAAATAGTCTTCACCTTGTCATGTTACCAATAATAATAATAATAATAATAGCATCCACTGTTATTCAATGCATACTATAAGCCAGACACATACTGTATATTTTGTCTTTTAAACTTCACAACAATTCTACAAGGCAGCCATTGGGGGACGAATATTACAGAAGGAACGTGACTGGGGTTCAGAGAGCTGATGTGACCAGATCAGGCCACAGGTAAGTATCAGAGGAGGGCTTTGAGTGTCAAGGTGTCTGACTCCAGAATCCGGGCTCTTATCTACACCCTACACACCTGCCTTTTTAAGTCTCTTGATAAATATTTCTAACTTGTTCTTCTGAAAGATCTTACCAGCCTTCTGGTTTCAGGCAGGGGAATGTGGCATAAAAGCTAAATGCACTTGCTCAGTAATAGCCATGGGGGAAATAGGCATTGTTGTATCTACTTTACAACTGGGGGGACTGTGAGGTACAGAGAGGCTAAGTGACCAGGCCAAGTCCTCACAGCAAGTCTCTGGCACAGCTGGGATTAAAATCCAGACCTCCCATCACTGGGTCTGGCGGCACCCCCCCCGGCCCCCACCATGAACACTGCTTCCAGCCATCTGTCCTCACATCTGCCTTTGGCCCCCCAGGCTCTGCTTCCAACAAGTCCCCTGTGTCCTTTCTGCCAGGAGTGCTGAGCTTGCTTCTCTCAGTTACACTGAGTCTGTTCAGGTCCCCCTACGTCCTTGGGGGCTGAACTGCTCAAACCCTCCCAACCCTTACACGGTCAGGCTCTGGGCTGATCACTTTTATAGCTACTGGTCACTGGCTCCTCAAGAGCATTTTGTAAGGCGGAAATTACCACCATCTGCATGGGGGCTGCCCCACCCAACAGCCAAGCTTCCCCTCCACACGGCCTGCTGGGAACAGACACAGGCGCTCCTTTGTACGGGGCCTCCACTGACTGGGCCAGGCAGGCATGTGGCTCCGGAGGGCCCACTCGTAGGCTGGATACCTGTGATACGGCAAGCCCAAGGGGTTCATCCTGGAGCTTCTTCAAATCCCGATGCCATCCCTATCCATACGTATCCTCACAATAAACCTCCTTTTCTCAAGATGGCATGGGGGTATCTAGTCCTTGCAATCAAGATGTTAACACACCCCATTGACAGATGAGAGAACACAGGCTCTGGGAGGTTTCAGAACAATGTCGCACAGGTGGGAAGTGGCAGAGCTGAGACCCAAACTCACAACCCTCTGATTCTAGAAGCCATGATCTTTCTGGGGATCAACACAGGGTTTACCAGCTACCCAAAGAGGCTACTGCCAACCGCAGAGACTAGCTCCTCCTCTCTTGGGTCAGTCTAGCCTCCTGGACCAGGCCACTGCCGTTAGCTACCCCTCCTGGGGTGTGAGCCACATGACAAAGTGCTAAGGCCTTTCCCCCTGCACATGGTTTTATCCTTTAAGGTAGGTACTATTAGCCCAATTTTACAGGTACGTAAACCAGATTTGAGAGAAGTGAAGTGACTTACCAAAGTCACAGAGCAAGAGATGATGGTACCAAGACTTAAGCCCAGGGTGGTCTACCCAGGGCCTCTGCTCTTAACTCCTGCAGAGTATTCCAGCAGCAGAGGACCAGGCAACAGCTTCCATGCTGTTCCCTACGCACATCAATGCACACACACATTCTCTCACTCTGTTCCCAGTTTTCCTGTCCACATTCTTCCTGCCCCTCAGAATCCATTACAACTTCCCCTCCTCCAGGAAGTCCTCCCTGATACCCCTGCAGACAGTTCTCTATCCCTCTGCATCCCACAGTTCACTCTCCTGCCTTGGGTGGTGGGTCATCTCTTTCTTTGACCGGCTCCCCAGCAATGAGAGGGCAGGATCTATTGTGTACATCTCTGAGAACCCGGCCCCTGGTATGTTATAGTTTACAGAGCACCCTCAAGTCCATCCTCTCTCTCAGTCTATAACATTGCCCAAGAGTCAGCAGGGCTGGGACAACTATTCCATCTCAGCCGAGGGAACTGAGGCTGCAGGAGGGGTGGTGCCAGCCAGGCCCGGGCCACACTGGCCTGATTAAAAAACCCTGTTCTTTGGACATGGCTTTGCAATGCAGATTTCATGCAAAGGCCGGGCAGTGAGTGACTCCAAATACATATTTACAGGTTCGTCAAGTGTTGCAGTGAGCCCACAGATTCCCCAGCTCCCTGCATAAAGAGACCTCATGAAAACCAATGAAGTCACACCCCCTGCACCCAGAGGCCCTGCCTGCAGCTCCAGCGCGGTCCCTGCCGGGGTGCGTCCCCGTGACATATATTCACATCACCTGAGTGTCGGCAGCAAGCCAGGGGCCCACCATCTCATGCTCCTAGAGGGGCCAGTGGACCCCCATGTGGCCACTGAGCAAGCTGAGGAAGAGGAGTGAGGGTTGCTCTGGGTCTTGGAGCAGGCTTGTGGCAGGGCCTTGCTCACTCCCTGGGGAAAACTGGAACTGGGTTTCTGAGCAGGTGGCAGCTGCAGCCCCCCATAGTCTTTTGCTCTCTCTGTATTAGTCAGGATGGTGGGCTAAGCAGTAACCGATAATCCCCAAATCTCTGTGCCTTAATACTACACAGTTTATTTGCTCATGAAAATCCTCTGTGGTCCCAGGGAAGTGACTAGGTGATACAGGCTGCTTTGATCTCATAGTTCCCGTGTCAGTCTGAGCCACCCCCCACCCCATGATCCCTGCCACAGAGGGAGAGAGAACCATGAATTGTACCAGAATTGCTCTGCATAGCCTGAAAGTGCCACCTGGCACTTCCACTCATATTTCATAAGCCAGAAATAGTTACATGGTCCTGACAACTCAGGAAAGCTGGGAAGTTTCCTGTATGCCAAGGCAAAAAGGCCATTTCACTAGACACTAATAACTGTCCATGACACTTTTTCCAGGGGCCCAAATATTGTAGTTCTCTCTATTTCTTCTGCGCTTGAACCATTTTTAAAGATACTCATTTAGGGAAGTGTATTAGTCAGCAATTGCTGTACCAATGCTGCATAACCGACCACTCGAAAACTCAGCAGTTTACAACAATAGCATTCACTTTTCTTGTTCACAAATCACAGATTGACTGGTATGGCTGTACTCCAGGTTTCAGGTTGGCCTGGCTTGGCTGCAGGCAGTGGGTTGGATTCAGTCTTCTCTTTGGATCAGCAGCTGTTCTGGGTGTTTTCTTCTCATGGCAGATCAGAGGAGCACAAGAGGCCAAACCATGTCAGCACATTCAAGGCCTCCGCACAAATCACATCTGCTAACATTCCATTGGCCAAACCAAGTCACGTGGCCAAACCCAAAGTCAGGGATGGGGCGGTGCCCTCTGCCCACCACCACAAAGCCATGCAGACATGAAGATGTATAATTCTATTAAGGGAAGGAGTAAAGATTTGGGAGCAGTGACCCAATCACCACGAGAGCTTTTTGGGAAAATCATGGGATTCAAGAGTCCCACCGATGGTGGTTGGAATCCCAGCTCTACCCTCAAGCCTCTCTATCCCTCTGAGTTTCAGCAGCACCTTCTATAAAATGGGGCTAATCCTTTCTCTCAGGATTCCTGTGCTACTCAAAAATCACAAGTAACAGTTGAGTTCCCACCACATCAAGCACCAGGGGAAATGCTTTATGTCCACCATGAGCTCGTCATCCCTTGAAGGCACACTTCTCATAATTCATGCATCAGTGTGGATTAGCATGTGGAGTAGACTCCGACTGGAGAATAGATTTAAGACCTGGGAACCCAGGGATCCACCAGGGTAGAGAGAAGGATGCTGAAAGGCAAGCAAAAGTCAAAGTCTCCAATTTCCAGAGCCTGTGAATGCTGCCCTCAGGGCCTTGGAAGGGCTGAGGGCTCAGGGGTATGGCTTTGCCACAGGGGTCCCTTCTCACTCAGGCATTCCTTCCCTCCACAAATATTGATTGAACGGCAGCCCTGAACTAGGCTCTAAGGATGGGGAAACTGAGGCACAGAGAGATTTTCCCTGTTCTTCCTGAATTTACAGCCTGTATTAGTCAGGGTGCTCCGGAGAAACAGAACCAATCAGAGGTATATATACATACAAACAGTCCCCATCTTAAGGTTAAACTTATAATGTTTTGACTTTATGATGGTACAAAAGCGATATGCATTCAATAGAAACCTTACTTTGAATTCTGAATGTTGATCTTTTTCTGGACTAGTGATGTGTGATGTGACCCTCTCTCCTGATGCTGGGCAGTGGCAGTGACAGCTCCCAGTCAGCGATCACGAGGGCAAACAACAATCAGTGTGTACCCGGACAAGCATTCTGTTTTTCACTTTCAGTGCAGTATTCAGTAAATTACATGAGACCCTTTATTATAAGACAGGCTTCATGTTAGATCATTTTGCCCAACTGTGGGCCAGTGTAAGGGTTCTGAGCATGTTTAAGGTAGACTAGGCTAAGCTATGTTGTTCGGTAGGTTAAGTGTATTAAATGCATTTTTGACTTAATGATATTTTCAACTTATGATGGGCTTATGGGGACAGATCGAGGAAGATGTATATATAAAAAGATTTATTATAAGAAATCGGCTCAAGTGATGATGGAGACTGAGAAGTCCCAAGATCTGTAGACAGGCAAGCTGGAGACCCAGGGGAGACAATGGAATAAGTTCCATTCTGAAAGCCAAGGGCAGGAAGAAAAAACCAATGTCCCAGCTCAGGCATTCAGGCAGGAGGAGCTCCCCCTTCCTCAAGGAGGGTCAGACCTTTTGTTCTATTCAGTCCTTCAACAGATTGCCTAAGGCCCATCCACACTAGGGAGGGCAATCAGCTCTTCCCCTTCTACCACTTCAGATGTTCCGCTCACCCAGAAACACCCTCACAGACACACCCAGAGGAACGTTTGACCAAATATCTGGGCATCCTGTAGCCCACTCAGGTTGACACATAAATTTACTATACACAGCCTAACAGGGAAGGCAGAAACTGAAGAAGTAAATACAAGTGGAATGAGGGTAAGAGAGCAGAAAAATAAGGCTGTGTGAGAACTCACAGCAAGTGGTCCTTGCCTGGCGTGGGAATACTTAACTATGCTTCAAGGGTGGAAGGAGAGGCAGAGGCACTGAGTGGGTTTTCCAGCGCCCACGAGCAGGTGGAGGGGGCATTTTTGGAGCCAGAGAACTTTCTCTCTGCCCATGAATTACACAGTGATGATCAAGGCTATCAAGTTCTCCATGGTGCTTGGAGGGGAAGGCAGGCGTCTTAAGATTTCTCATCAAAATCAAAAGTCTTATAGGTAGGGGAATTTGATTTAATGTGGCCCAATCTGTTGAAAGATCACTGAGATTCAGTAGCCATAAGTCACCTCAAGGGAGGGTCCCTGGCATGAGATTTTGCTAGTCTTTGGCTTAATTTTTTAAAATAGTGCTGATTTCTTTTCACCTTTTTAAAAAAAATTTATTTGATCCTCACAACAATTCTGTAAGGGAGGTATTGTTATTTCTATTCCCATTCTTATAGATAACACAGAGAGGTTAAGTAACTTGCCCAAGATTGCACAGCCAGGCAGCCTGGCCTCAGGGTCTATGCTTTAACACCAAGCTGTTGTCTCACCTGTTTTTGTCCAACCAGAATTTCGGTGTTTGTTTCTAAACAGCCGGGTGACCTGTGTCCTCAAGAGGATCCACTCTGGGGCAACCTTCTGAACAGGATTGGGTCCATCATGAATTTGGAACAATCCAAATTCATTCAGCAGCCCATTTCCTTACTTGCTCAGCACCATGCTGGACACACAAACAGGTGAGGAGATCCCTGCCTTCAAGAACTCCACAGATTCCTGGAATTCCACACATCCAGCTTCCTTCCTTTGGCTAAAGGACTCTTCCTGAGAAAAGACCACTTTACCTGCAGAGTGTTCCTTTGCCCCACTAGCTACAGTACAATGACCCCAACTCACGGGTCCTGCCACGGTTCCATCCTGCATTTGAGCACTCACTGCAGTTTTCCTGCAACAGGAACGGGCCCGAGGTCATCCTGGTTAAGGGTAAACCAATATTTGCTCTTGATTTTGAAAAAGGGAGGGGATTCAATCGCCTGTCCCAGCCATGACTGGCAGAGGTTGTGAGAAGGTGACTTTTCCATTAAAAGCCCAGCTCATGTTTTATGTATTTCTAAAGAGCCACAATGTGAACTTAATTCCTCCTCTCTTTAAGACAAGAACCCCAAAGTTAGTATTTAAAAATGTCACATGCAGCCAGAGGCCTCCGTGGGTCATGGAAGGCTGGGCAATTTATACTAGGAAGTCATAAAATTGATGCCAAATGATTTCAAGACCCAGAGAGTTGCCTAAGAGGTCGAGAATAGAAAATTTGAAACCAACCCATGAATAAATCTTAGGAAAGCTGATAGCACAGCTTTAAAAAAGGAAGCTGGTAAATAGGCTGAGTTTAAATTTTGAATTCACATTAGGAGGGTTAGTGAAAGGAAGTGACCCTTAGATTGGCAGTGAATTGTGGAGAGTCATTGTGTGCATGCAGTACCAAGGTCACCTCAGCTGAAGCAGTGTCCTTATTAACCAACAGGACAACAGAGACACTGGGGCTCAGAGCTAGTGAGTGGCAAAGCTGGGATTTGAACCTGAGCCTGCCTGGATTGATGCATGTGAAAGACTTAGAACAGTGCTGGGCACACAGGAAGCACAGTATCCGCGGTATCGTTATCATCATCATCATCATCATCATCATCATCATCATCATCATCATTTCAAAGCCTAAAGACATAAGCTTTAGGGGCTCATAGGTCTCATGGTGTGATCCCTTCAAAAAAGACTCTTCCTGGCTATCACCCAAAAGTTACCTCAGTTATTCTGGAAACTCAGATTGATGTGTTGCCGAAAGTGGATCATGGTAGAAACTGTTAACCATCATTGACTAATCCCAGCGCCCACTGCTGACCCAAAACATTATGTGTAGGAATAGCTTTTTATTACCCATCTTGTCTTTCAATTGCTTTTTTTACCAACATACTGTAGATCTTTCCATGTCAGTAGCTTAAGGCCATGGCTAGCTGCAGGTGGGAGGACCCTGGCAAAGCCGGGTCCAGGAAAGGTGCCCAGTGCAGTGATGGATTTTTTTGTTGCTTATCATTTCTCCCTATGACCAAACCTAATTATTAATTACCATCCTTCAAATTAACTCCCTGAGATTGATCAATTTGGTCATGAAGGTTGAACATTTCTGTGAACTGACTCAGTGATCACACACACCAGAGCACAGAAAGCAGGGCCACTCCCTTTGTTCTGTTCTGTTTTGTTGTGTTTGTTTGGTTTGGTTTGGTTTAAGCACCTACACCCCCAAAGCAATTCTTTTTCATTTTTTCTCAAAAATCACCCACCTCGGGCCTGCACAGCCCGCCCTTCCCCTCCCCAGCCTTTCACCGCCTAGCAGAATCCTGCTAATCCTGTGACATTCAACGCAGGGGCTGCACATTTGAACCACCTAGGGAGACTTTAAAAAAAATCCTGAGGCCTAGGCCACGCCCCCAACCAATTCAACAAGCAGCTGCGGAAGCAGGGCTCAGGCACCAGGAGTTCTAAAGCTCATAGGTGACTCCAATGTGCTGGGGATGGGAACCACCCAATTCTATGCCAAGCCCAAAGGCTTCTGTTTTGTGCAGCAGCCTCTAATTTCATCTGCTCCCACCCTAATGTACACATACACCGCAATTATTTTTCTTTTAAATAATAACATTATTTGTGAACCTTTCTTTGTTCACTTTGGAGTAGGTAGTATATTCAAAATTTTAAAGGTACCCAAGGGTAGTGGGAAAAATCTTCCTCCCACTTGGCGGCTCCCCTCGGCAGAAGGAAAGTTCTTCATCCTCTGTTCTCTGAGGGCACCGTGACTGAGGGAACTGGCACAGTCTTTAGGTCACTGAGGCCTGCGTTTGAATCCTGCTGCTGTCATTGACTTCCCATATGGCCTTGGATTAGTCATTTCAGGTCTCCGATCCTTGGTTTCCTATCAATAAAGTGGAGACAACAGCCCCTGCCCCTTGGAGCTGTGAAGGAGGATGAAAGAGGCGTTGGGTCCTCTGCTGCAGCCTAGCAAATGATCCCAACATTTAGAAGCTTACAAAACAACCATTTTATTCGCTCAAGATTCTATGGGTCAGGAATTCAGGCCTGGGTGATCTTGGTCCATGAGGGGTGCCCTGGGGTCATTCTCCTCACCAATGGCTGGGCTGGATTAGAAGGTCCGAGACAGCTCCGCTCACATGACTGTCTCCCTGGGGCCCCTCTGCTTGGCCTCTCCCCCATGACTAGCGTGAGCTTCCTTGCAGCGTGGTCTCTGGTGGTCAGACGTAGATGGCTCTCCCTCAAGAAGACTGTAAAGCAGGAAAGCGGACATGCTGCCGGTGTCCTAAGGCCCAGTCTCAGAAGTTACATGATCCACCCAGATTGAAGAGGAGAAGAATAGGGGCTTCCCTGGTGGCGCAGTGGTTGAGAGTCTGCCTGCCAATGCAGGGGACACGGGTTCGAGCCCTGGTCTGGGAAGATCCCACATGCCGCAGAGCAGCTAGGCCCGTGAGCCACAATTACTGAGCCTGCGCGTCTGGAGCCTGTGCTCCGCAACAAGAGAGGCCGCGATAGTGAGAGGCCCACGCACAGCGATGAAGAGTGGCCCCCGCTCGCCCCCGCTCGCCGCAGCTAGAGAAAGCCCTCGCACAGAAACGAAGACCCAACACAGCCATAAATAAATAAATAAATAAAATTTTTTTAAAAAAAGAGGAGAAGAATAAAAACACTAATTTGTGATGGGAAAGTGCTATGGTCACATTGCAAAAGAGCATGCGGGGTGGGGTATCATTGTGGTATCTTTGGAAACACAATCCACCGCGAGGGGAACGAATGCAAATGCCCGCATCAGGCAGGTGCCCAACAAATAATAGATCCCACCCTTCTTCTCAGCACACGGTTCTTATACCTTTTACTATAGTTCACTCTTTAAATATGTCTTTTAAGCTCCATCCCCAGTGCCTGGCCAAGAGCTTGGCACAGAATAGATGACCAGTAAGTGTTTCTCTGAAATCTCAGAGGTGGCCTTGAGGCCACTATTCATCCAGGCCCGTGAGTGCTAACAGGGTGGGTTCCTAAAATGTGAAGTCATGAGATGCCCCTCCTGACCTCCCCCTCCCCCCACCCTCTTACATGCCGGTCACTCTGGTCTGCTGTGTCCACAACCTGAAAGGCCCTCCTTCTTTCTTGTCATCACCGTGTCTTCCTGTCCGAATTCTCCACGTTCACCACCATGAAATCACTTGGCCCGGAAACCTTCCTCAATCTCCTGAGCAGGAAGACGCAGCACATATGTTTGAGCATCTACTGTGTCACGGGCACATTGTCAGACACTCAGGATGAGCACGACGAGGACAGGTGAAGGGTGGAGATGCATGAGGACCGGGGGGCAGTGGGGAGCAGAGGTGGAAGACGTGAGAAAGGCATGACACGGTTCCCATCCGGAAGGACAACAAGGTGAGTGAGAAGGGATTTGGCGACTAGACCAAGCAAGGTCTCAAATGCCCTGTGATGAGTTGGAGCTTCATTCTCCAGGCAAAAGGGACCCATAGCAGGCGTTTTTAGGATTAGGGTTAAGGTTAGGGTGAGGGTTAGGGTTAGAGACATAACTAGACATGTGGGCAGTTGTGCAGATCAACAGAGGGCAAAGAACTGATGTTTCATCATGTGCCATCTTGGTACTCAGAGTTCTGAACCCTAAACAGTCAGAGCAAGGCTCTCTACTGCAAATCCCCCCTGCCCAGGTCAAAAAGGAGATGAGGCCTGGGAGGGGAAGGGGATTGCCCACAGTGAGGGCCACGAGCCTTTGGCCATGCCGCTGGATTCCAGAAAACATGTCCGCCAGACGTGTGTCTGACATTGAGAAATGTCTTAGCGGCACAGGGGGTAATGATTGATAGGTCTGATGTATGCATTCCCATTATTATTGAAATTTATACACATTCTACCGATCGAAGACTCTCTCGGTGCATGAGTCTCATTTAATATTCACAGCTGTTGTTTTTCAACTGGAAACCTAAGCGTCTGGCCCCTGGATTGACTAAGCTGAAATCTGGGGGCACCTTCCACAAAGCAAATTCTGGACATAAAGCTCTCATTTGGAAAGTGCCCTCTGCCACTAATTTACATGTGACCTGGGCACCCGGCCACTGAATCTGAGCCATAGTCTAGGAGAATGAACCAGGTCACAGACAAAATGATCCAGCCCAGACCCTCACATACGCGAGAAGGCTCCACTTCCGTCTGACTATTCATTTAGTCGTTCATTCGTTACCAGATATTTTGAAACACCTACTATTTGCCAGGCCCTGCAGTAGGTACTAAGGATACAGCAAAATCACTGTAGACAAGGATCCTGCTCTCCTATGCCTTACTGTCATGTGGAGCAAATAGATTTTCAGCAAGCCTGTTGTTCATCCTGGCAGGCAAAGTGGGCCCTGGCAGCCTCAGAAAGCTTCGGGGAAGCAGTGCAGATTCTCGATGTTGGGATGTATGTACTGCAGTGGTCCCGGCGAGGAGCTACGGACGGGGTGCAACAGAGCCCAGTGCAGAGGCACAGCGCGAGTAGAGACACAGTCAGGCGAGCTTGGGGGCAGCAGCTCTAACCTAGAGGGGCTAAAGAAGAGCAGTGCAAGACAAATGCATGCTGATGCATGCTGATCCCAGGTCGTGGGGGCCTTGAATACCAGGTTAAGGAATTGGGACTTCATTCTGTGGGCAGCAGGCAGCCCCTGGAGGTGTTTGAGGAGGGGAGTGATGCAGAGCTGTACTGAAGATAAGAAACAACAGAATCCTTAAGATGTGGGTCCACCCCACCCTCAAGGGTCCCTGGAACGTGCTGCCGCTGCCCCTGCTATGCTCAGTCCACAGCCCCGCCGGGCGGTTTCCTAAAGACACAAACTCTAAGAGCAGCTTAGAAGGAATACTCTGAGAAATCACTTGGGTGGGGATGGTGCTCCCAGGGATGGTCTCACGTAAGAGCAGTGTCAGTCACCAAGTGCAACGGTGTTAACGGACTGGAAGAGTTAGATATGCAAGTGTGGACCAGAGCTGAATTCCTCAGTGCAGTAGTCCCAGGCTTCCAACAGAGGGTCTGCTCTGGGCCTCACCCAGGCCGCCCTTTCCCTCCTCTGAACAAATGGTCAAACAAATATTAAGACCATTGTTTGAAAGGATGGCCACACAGCTAGCATTCCCAAGGCATTCAGGTCTCATCCCAGCCCTGGCACTGCCAGAGGGGGGCAGGCACTGTGCTGGGTCCCGCTCAACTCTCTCCATCACTGGGCAGGATGGAGGGTATCATCTCCATCATCCAGAGGTGAAAATGCGGGTTATGAGAGGTTAGAAATTTGTCCCAGTAGCAGAGCTGGGATTATAACTGGAGGGTTTTGAATATTCTGGATTAAGATGTCCAGATTTACAAAAACCCTGTGGTCAAGTGTCAAGAAGGTGATTTCATCAGAGTAGGAAACTCTGCAGGGAAGACCTGCCATCAGATTAGACTTGAGGTGAAGGAGGGGAAGGAAATGTGCCCAGAAGTTAGCGAGCTTCTGAATTTATAGGCAAGACCCCAAGTTTGGGAGAAAGGAAACAAGAGACAAACCACATTAGGAAGAAATGCCCTGCTTGGTGCATGAATCACCTGGCTGCCTGCAATAACACCTAGAAAAAAATGCAGAATGCCAACACTGTTAGGAAAAGATACATTTTGCTGACATGAGTAAATCAGAGCCAGGAAAGAGTGATAGAAGGGGAAGCCACACAAATGAGTGGGCTTGCTGTTCCGAAAGCTAGAGCTCCCAGGCATGCCTACAGAGCTCCCAGAGGCAGCAGAAGGGATCCCATGCCCCGTTCTGGATGTGTGTCTGAGTGTGTGCATGCACGTGTGGACTCACATGTGTCTGCGTGTGTGTACATGTGGGAGCCATGTGTGAGAGTGTGTGAGTTTATGCGTGTGCACGGTATGCGTGTGTGTGCCTATGTGAGTACGCGTCTATGCTAATACAGTCTGTGACATGTGCATGTTTGCATGGGTGTGTGTGCACATGTCCATGTGTGTGCAACTGTGTGCGCGCAGGTGCGCAAGCACATGTGAAAGTTTATGAGCACGTGTGCGTTCACACACGCACATGCATTTTAGGGGAGTTTGTCATCACGTTGGTCTTCCCTGCCCCCACCAATGCAAGTGGCAAATTGGCGTGCAGGAGCAGAATACACATCTCGTAATCTTGGAATCTGGGCTACTATGGCACACAGTAGTTGCTAATATGTACCTAAGTCAAGCCTAAAAACTTGGGTTCTTGCTCAGGGCATCCACTGTTTGATTCCCCCGAAGACATGAAGAGTTTAGGATGAGGGATTGAAAGTGGATTCCATTTTCTGCCGGTAGAGTGGGAATTGATTTCCTTCTCTTGTCCTACCGGCCCGTGATTCCTCTCCCACCTCATTCCCGGCCCTCCTGCTTCATCCCAGCTATGCTCCCCTTCCTTCAGCTTCAGGATTCATTCTCCCCACCTTGGGACCTTTGCTAGGTGCTCTTCCTTCACAAAGCACTCACTCTCTTTCCATGCTTCTCGGTGACCCCAACACCAAACCCAAACTTCACCTCCCTCCCTTCTACTCACACCTCAGGGCTCAGCCCAGACATCATGATTTCCTGGAAAACTTCATTTTTCCATAGTTGTGTATTTTTTTAACTTATTTTTTAAAAAGAATCTCTATTGATATATTCATGTGCCCTACAATTCACCCATTTAAAATGAACAATTCAATGGTTTTAGTACCACTGCCACAATTTAATTTTAGGACGTTTTCATCTCCCCCAAAAGAATCCCCAAAACCATTAACAGTCACTCTCCATTCCCTCCTCCCCCAGCCACTAATCTTCTTTCGGTCTCTATGAATTTGCCTATTTGGGGCATTTCACATAAGTGGAATCATGGAATGTATGGTTTTTTGTGACCAGCTTCTTTCACTTAGCATCATGTTTTCAAAGTTCATCCATGTTGTAACATGCATCAATACTGCATTCCTTTTTATTGACAAATAACATTTAGCATGTGGTGTGAATATACCACATCTTATTTATCTACTCAGCGGTTGATGGACATTTGGGTAGTTTACATCTTCTTTTTGGCTATTATGAATAATGCTGCTGTGAACATTTGTGTACAAGTTTTTGTGTGGGCGCGTTTTCAGTTCTCTTGGGTACAGACCTAGGAGTGGAATTGCCGGATCATATGGTAATTCAATGTTTAATTTTCTAAGGAACCTCCAAACTGTTTTCCAAAGTGGAAAAGTAGCTGTCCCATCTTAAATTCCCACCAGCAATTATGAGGAATTCAACTCCTTCACATCCTCATTATCACTAGTTATTATCTGACTTTTTGATTCTAGCCATCCTAGTGGGTGTGGAGTAGTATCTCATTGTGGTTTTGATTTGCATTCTCTGATAACCACTGGTAACTTACCATCAGTAACTTTTCAGTGCTTATTGCCATTTGTGTATCTTTGGAGTAACGTCTATTCAAATCCTTTGTCCATTTTTTACAACCATTTGTCTTTTGGTTTTTGAGTTCTTTATATATTTATAAATACTAGGCCCTTATCAGATATATGATTTTCAAATATTTTCTTCCATTCGATAGGCTGTCTTTTCACTTTCCTGATGGTGTCCTTTGAAGGAAAAAAATTTTTTTTATTTTGATGTAGTCCAGATTTATCTATTCTTCTTTTGTTGCTTGTGCCCGTGGTGTCATATCTAAGAAACCAGTACCTAACCCGAGGTCACAAAAATTTACCCCTACGTTTTCTTCTAAAAGTTTTTTAGTTTAAACTCTTACATCTAGATCTATGATTCATGTTGAGCCTTCAACAATTATTTGTTGGGCAGCTACTATGTGCCAGTCACTGATCTAGGGCTGGGTAAACCTCAACACATCGGTGAGCAAAACAGGCCACCGACCATCCTTGAAAAGCTGACATCCCAGTGGAGGAAACAGACAATAATCAAGAAAACAAACAAACAGGATAAACTGAACTGGTGTTGAGCCCTGGATAATGAAACCACATGACATATTCAGGAAACCAGGTAGTTCCATGAGCCTGGAGCCCTGAGCAGGTGTTGAGGGCTTCAGTGGGAGGTGGGTCACAGGGGCTGGCTAAAGGGCCCTCCTAACTCTTTCCTTGTTTACAAATGGCAGACTGAGGTCCAAGAAGGTGAGGTCAGGTGTCCAGCACTGCACGGCCAGGCAGTAGCAGCACTGAAACAAGGCTCTCATTTCCTAGGGTTCCTTGGCCCAATGTCCATCACTCCCCTGGGGCTGTCGCTGGAGGAACACAGTGCATTTTCTACACAGCAAGGTTTGGGTTTCTTGCTAGCATCATGGGTAGAAAGGAGCAGAAAGTGCTCTGATAGTACCTGAGCAGTGTCTTGCTTGAACTACTAAAACCCTCTTAGATTAGATAATCCACATGATGATTTTTATGGGCTATCCCCTCACTGCGAAAGGTTCTGCTTTTAGACAGGCTATTTCTGCCTTCCGTTTTGATAAGATAATATCTCAGTTAATCCATTTCTCTGTTGCGCTCTGCTGAAACTTCTCCCTTAATCTTCATTATCTCTCACCATGTGCTTTTATTGGGACTTCACTGGACCAGATTCACCCCCAGCCTCCGTGCAGTTGTAAGAAGAGGAGATAACATTCAGAACAACTCAGAGCTTTGCCCGTCTAGGGCCCATGTTGGCTGTCACTCACCTGAAGTTTCATCCACTGGACTCCCAGGTTCCCAGGTCACAGGAAAAATTCCATATTCTGACACATCTTCCCTTTGGGGAGGTCTGTGGCTACTTTGTGGGACCCTCCTGGCAACGGGAAAGAACAAAAATCTAATTATTAGTCTGCCAAATGGGGCACTTGCACCAGGAATCAGCATTTCAGAGTTTTAACAGTAATTAGAGTGGTCTCAGTCTGAGACTGCAGACAGGGTTCATCCTGCAGGTCACCTCTGACCTTGTCCCCAGGGAGAGGGAGAATCAATTAGCCTACCATGGCTGGGGGGACCCTCTTTGCTGGTGGAGACAGCTCTCCACCAGGAATCAGGAGATGAGGCTCATGTGTCATTGGGCGAGTTATGTCACCCTTTCTGGGTCTCGATTTTTTCTATAAAAAATGGCAGATTTGGCTTTGTCTCTAAGGTTCCTGGGCTCTAAGCCAGCTTCATGAACGTGTATATAGTTGGGCAACAGTGACTGCTTGGTGCCAAAGTGTTGACTTTGATGAGGGTGTTGGGGGAGAGGGTGAAGAGATTTACTTCTTAAAGGAGATCATTGCTGTATGCTTAAATGTGTCAAGTCCACCCTGGTCGCCACTGGCCACTTGTGGCTTTTAAATTCCAATTGATTTAAATGCAATACAATGTAAAAGATGGTACTTGAGCACATGAGCAACGTTTCAGGAGTCTTGGACAGTGAAGATAGAAAATATTTCTATCTTTGCTGAAAGTTCTAACTGACAGCACTGGTGTAGATAGCATTTTCTCATGAATCATCTTGAATTTTACAACAATTCAGTAAGATGAGGGGGAGAGGCCTAACAAGATTGAGAGATTCAGTTCTACCCTGTGCTTCCCAGGTATAGCTTTTGCATACACGTCGCGTGCAATCCGCTCAACATCTTGTCAAAGAAGATGTCGTTATTTCCTTTTTTAAATAGGAAAACTATGGCCAGGGAAGCAAAGTAACTTACCCAAAGTTACTCAGCTGGCAACCGACCCCACCGCCCTGCACAGTGGCAGCCAGACAAGGGCGGGCATTGGATTCTCCAGATGAAGAGACCAAGGCTCAGGGAGGTCACATGGCTTGGGCCGGGGTCCCTGCTCTGGAGGGGCTCAGCAAGGCCTCTCCCCAGTCTAGCCAACAGGGACCCATGAAGCAGGGGCTTCCAGCCACTGGTCCTAGATTCTATAAGGAACACTTTCTGTCTGGAAAATAACAAATCAAGAGAAAATTCAGTACTTCCTTGGTGGCACAGTGATTAAGAATCCGCCTGCCAACGCAGGGGACACGGGTTCTATCCCTGGTCTGGGAAGATCCCACATGCCGCGGAGCAGCTAAGCCCGTGCGCCACAACTCCTCTGCCTGCGCTCTAGAGCCTGGGAGTCACAACTACTGAGCCCGCGCACCACAACTACTGAAGCCCGCGCACCTAGAGCCCATGCTCCGCAACAAGAGAAGCCACCGCAATGAGAAGCCCCCGCACGGCAACAAAGAGTAGCCCCCGCTCGCCGCAGCTAGAGAAAGTCTGTGTGCAGCAACGAAGACCCAACACAGCCAAAACTAAATAAATAAATTTATAAAAAGAGAGAGAAAATTCATGCTCTTGCAGTGATGAAAATGAAAATTGCCAATTTGCTAGTCAAAAAGCATTTCCCTGTTTAGAGATAAGAGTAAATTTGAGTCTTTGTTATCAGTGATTAATTCATTACAGCGCAGAGTCTCCCTGCGGTATCCGGCCCCACTGCGTGGTTTAGGAAGCCCATGTACCTGGCTGTAGCAGCTGGCCAATCCCCAAACTCCCTTTTGCCTGATCTCCTTTCCAACACTGCTCAGTGATTCTTTTTAAGTTTTAAGGGAAGTCTGCCATGGAGAAAGGGTGTGTGTGTGCGCGTGCGTGCGCGCACACGTGTCACAGTGTCTGGGGCTGTCTCATTAGGTTAGAGAAATGAGGGAACCTTTCAACGAAGCAGGGTCCTAACTGATGTCTGCACTCAGACCGCTGGGCTGGGTGGACGTCAGGAGACCCAGGCCCCGAGCCTAGCTTGCCTCTTCTTCCTTGAGCCTTCCAATCTAATTTAATAAGAATTTACTGTTGTCAGGAAAGCTGCTAGCCAGGGAAGCAAAATGGGTTTCAGCTTTCATGCCAACGTCAGTTGATTGGTAGCCACTGCCTCCGGTGCTAGATGGGGAAGGACGCTGAGGCTCAGTGGGCGAGAACACCTTGATTGATTACTCATGTCTACCAGGACCCAGGAGTGGGGAGTGGCCGCAGCCTACACCAAGATGAGGTACATAGTAATGATGATATAAATAATAATCACGGTAATTAGAAGAAAACCTTCCTGGTCAGGTCATTGGGGATAACAAGTGAGATCTTAGATGTGAAGGTACATTGTGACCAGGACAGATGGACTCATGATATCTGGGCTCTTATTAATGCTTTGATTGTGAATCATGATTTCCTTGTTCATGCAACTTGATCCTCCCCGCCCTGCCTCCCCAGTGTTGCCAGGCCTTGTCATAAGCCTGGACGCAGCAGCGATGTGGAAGGAGATCCGTGGGTAAATGCTCATTCATTCGTTGATTCATTCAGGCACTCAGCATTCCTAGCTCTGTTCATTTCACTCAGGATACATTTCAAACAGTCTTTTAAGATCCAAGTACCAGCACCAAGATAGCCCAGGTGTCTGTCCCCTCAGCGCTCCTGGAATAGTTGTCCTTTGGACTTGACCTTCAGGGAAGGGAGGAGATTGGTTTTCCACCCAGGGCTGGACGATGAACACCCTGCCAGGACCACTGAGGGAGACTCCAAGCTCCAGAGCTGAGCACACAGTTTATTTGGTAGATGATCCAGGGAAGCATCACTAAGGGGCAGGGGCATGACTCGGGTTATGCAAGGAAGCCCATTCAGGGGGCATGAAGAGCAGGTCACTTCTGTGGGCAACTGGGGCTCCCTCCGGCTGGGCAACAATGGGAGACATAATATCGAAAGGTCTCAGAGTTGCCCACCTGGGACTGAGGAAGTTGGGGTATTTGTCCACCAGCTCCCACCCACCAGTGCTTGAGGGCTGCTCCTGGGGCGTTAACTCCCTGACTTTTCTGGCCATCCCCACCTGCAGGCCAAGCTTGCTCCTGCAGCAGCCAGAGAAAGCTCTAGGGCAGAGTTCCAGGTGCTTGAATTAGGAAGCCTTGGTGCGTACAGATCCGACAAGTACCAGGTGGACGTGGGCAGGTCACCGCCAGCACCTTCCCTCTCCAGAAGAATCACAGTTTAGATCTTCTGCAGCATTAAAGATCTGATCAGCTGTCTCATTACCAGGCTGGGGAAAATGAAGCTCAGAGAAGGTAGGATACACACACAAGTTTACAGAGCAAGTCTCCAGCAATGATAATAACCCTAATGCCAGTTACCACGTCGTGGGTGTCAGGCAGGATGGGAGGGGCTTTGCACAATAATCTCTAAGCTTTGCCATTACCCCCACAAGGCAGATGTTACTGTTTCATTTACAGTTAAGAAAACTGGGCTCTGAGAGGGGAAGTATTTGCCCAAGGACACCAAGCATAAGTGGTGGAGACAGAATTCAAAGCCAGGTCTGTCTGCCTCCACAGCCTGGGATCTTTTCATCCCTCCACAAAGCCAGCAGGAGCCTCCAGGGATAGTTCAGAGCCCAGGGTTCTCCCCACTCCCCCCCCCCACAGTCAAGACAAGGGGTGCCCTCTAGGTCAAGGGCCTGAACCTGGCAGGTTGCCTTAAACTCCCTCAAGAGCTCAGGGCTAGCCCACCGCTGGTCATCTCTGCTTCTCACAGGGGCTGTGCCTCATTCTCAGTAGAACAACCTGGAGATGACACAGGGGTGGGCTGGAAGCAGAGATCCACAGGGGAGCAAAACAGGGAATCCCAATGAGTGAGCTGGACCCCATGAAGGAGCTGCAGAAGGAGTCGGTTATCAGCTGTGCACCCTGAGGAAAGGCACCGGAACGGGTGCCTTGCTACCCTCACCTGCAGAACAGGGTGATAGTAACAAGAGCTAACACTTAATGGGCACTTCTTGTACCAGTCACTCTTCCAGGCACTTCACATGAATGAACACACAGAATTCTCAAACTGAGGCGGTGCTGCTAACACCATCCCCAATTCACACAGGAGCACACTGAGGCCCTGAAAAAACGGAGTGACCCGCCAAGGTCATTCAGCCCAGGCGGCTTGATTCCAAATCTGTCATCTGAGCCACTCTGGCGCAAGTCTAGAAAGGGAGCCCCCTCCCCCAATATATAGTCCGTAACCCTTGCTTACAAAGCGGTTTTGGCCAGCATGCACTCACTCTCCGGAGATCGTCTATCATGATCTCCATATTTTACTAAAGAGGAAACAGATCCGAGAAGGTCCAAGGTCAAGAGCAAGTCAGATGTCAAGCGAGTGTCAGTGTGCTCGCCCAGGTTGGAGGGCGTGGGTGGAACCAGGGGTCCCAGCGAGGGCGGGGTCGGGGGTGTCTGAGCCTCGCCCAACCCCGTGTCCCCCGACCCAGCCCGCAGGGCCCAGCGCGGGGGCAGCGCTGACTCGGCCCCTGCGCGAGCCTGTATCCTGGAGCAGGGAGCTAGGCACCGCCGCCTGGGGGCCTGGGGACGTCCCCAGTGGCAACCGCCGCCGGCAGAAGGAGAGCGGGACCCTCCGGGAGAGTTTATAAGGGAGCCCGGGGCGGGAGAGCTAATTGTAGAGGCTCCCTCGGGGACCAGAGAAGGAAGCAGGATTGGGGGATGCGGAGGAAGGGTGAAAGGAGGAGGGGAGGATGGGCACAGAATCACCAGAAGCCAGAAGACGGTGGTCCACCAGACGATCCCCCAGGACCCCGACTTCTGTCTATAGGAGGCATTTCTCAGTGTGCCTACCCACCCACTCCCACCACACACAGAGAGCAAGAACCCCCCAGACTAGGAAGCAGGGGACGGAGGATTTAGAAAAACCAACAGAAAGGGCTGGAAAAGGACTTCTGGTCCAAGCCCACCTGCCCAGAAGGAGAAACTGAGATGCCAGGAAGGAAAGACCTGAGTGTCCTCATGGCCTGGCTGGGGGGTTAGTCCTCACTTTAAAAGGTGGTGCAGGCCAAGTCCCGCCATGCCTTCTCCCTCCTCTGGCCCTTCCCCAGCCCCGCTCCCCGGTCCCCTCCCTCCTGCCCTCACCTCCTCAGCCACTGCCTTCACAGCAGGGGCCCCAGTCCCCGCCTCTGGGAAGGTCCCAGTTTCCCCAAGACCCGCAGGGACTCCCCTTTTCAAATGCTGTCTCCATCCCTTGGTAGAGAGGGGTGGCCTTGGAAAGCCTCTGTGGGCGTCTGGACCAGGGTGGGAGGCTGGCCTGGGGCTTCCCTCCCCGCCAAGGGACTCTGCGCTGCCAGCCTCCAACCGCAAAGGCAAGTTACTCCCAGTGGGACTGACTCTCGGTCTCTTCCTCTGCGTGGGGAATAATGATAACACCACCATGGAGAACAATGCACCACTGCCCCGCGGGAGAACCACCTCCCCGCAGAGCCCACCAGATCTATCTCCTGCTCCCTCAGCTACCCCGCACTTTCCCTCACACCCCAGCTCCAGCCCCGCCAACCCTCTTCCAGCCACCTATTGCACCTGCTGTGCCCTCAACCTGGAATGGCCCCCCCCTCAGAGTGATGGCAAATGAAAGAAAAGAAATCTTAGGGCCCCCTCAGAGCTGGGGGCAAAGTAGGCCTTTGCCAGGGTCTGGCCATTTTGCAGGGGCCTTTCACACCAGGCCCCCCGGAGTCGGGAATAGGAGCCACCAGACCTCCAGGGCAGGGGCTTTCTGTGGGCTCCTTTGCAAGGATGGGGAGGGAGAGAGGAGAGTAAGGAAACTTCCACATCTCAGGCCTCTGTCAGCCACACTCCCACCCCGGGGCCTTGGCACTTGCCCTTCTCCCAGCCTGGCCTGCTTCTCCCCAGATCTCTGCTGCAGGCCGCAGCTCAAATGCCACCTCCAGGAAGAGGCCGTCCTGGCCACATGTCACCCAGCCTTATTGTCTTCATATGAACTGACATCTTTGACATGCTTGTGTACCCACGGTCTATCAGCCATCCCTCACCCTTCTGCCAGGGACCTTGCCCAGGTGGCTCACTGAGGACCCCCAGCACCTCAAGAGGCTGCTCCGTAGTAGGTGCTCAAGACCTATTTGTCAAATACTGAAAGGGCCTCCACGCGCCTCTGCTTCTCGTACATCTGTTTGAAGTTGCAGTATAGACCCAGATGTGTTATTTTCCCTTGTTAATTACCGCACAGTAATTATAGTAAGAACTGTAAGTACAGAATGCATTAATGGGGAAAAACATAAAAGATTTCATGCACCAGCTCACAGAACACTTGAACCAGCGATGGCCCCCCTGCAGCCTGCTAGGATCTGGAGTGGGTAATTTGGCCTCCCGAGTCAGGAGCTTGAGCCCTAACCCACCCCTGCTTTTTTACCCCTTCTCTGGAAAGTCACTCCCAGGCCTGGATCTGCCTCAATAGAGGCAATGGTGGGGGTGGTGAAGCCTGGGCTCTTTCGGGGTTAAAATCTTGCTTCCATGTGTCTGAATTCCTGGGGGGGAGGGAGATGTTGGACAGATGACTTAACTTCTCTGAGCCTCAGTTTTCCCATCTGTAAAGTGGGGATAGTGATACCTCCCTCCCAGAATTGTTGCCGGCCCTAAAAGAGATGACATAAGCAAAGTGCCCACAGTGGGTTTCAGCCAAGTTGACTCAGTGTCGTAGAGAAAAGACAGGCTCTCTGCTTTCCCACCTCGGGCCCTCCTGCGACTCCTCTTCAGGAGAAATGGTGCAAGGCTCTTGTCTGTTCATTGGCTTCTCTCCTCTACTCTCAAAAGCCAGGTTGACTTTGACAAGGTTAGTGAAAAATGTCCTTAATATGGTTGTTGCAGACCCAGAGTTTTAACAAGGGGGTGCTATTTGTGGGAAGGCCATATCTTCATGAATGAATTCCCAGGTGTACTGCCAGCTGTTAGAGCTTGTGGAGCCTGTTTACACCTCTGCTTGCCCTGGACACACACACACACACACACACACACACACACACACACACACAAAATGCCAGCAGTGCCCCCACTAGGCAAAGAGAGAACCACAAATGCCCCCGGGGTGGAAACCCTTGTGGGCTCAACTGACAAGGGGAGGAGAAAGAGCCTAACGTAAACTGTAAAGTGCTGGAGAGGTGGTGTCATGGTTGATGTTCCAGAACCAGGTCTTCGGTCCTTTGCAGCTGCTGGGGTGGATATTGAGCTTGAGTTTTGCCTTCCTGGTGACCCTGTGCGCCCTCTTGTGGGTATCAGTGGTAGCAGCAGGTTTTCCACTTGTTCTGCCTTCTATCAGGTGGAGTCTTGTTTCCTTTTTTTTTTTTCTTATTCTTTTAAAAAAGTACTCTTTAATTCAGTGCCACAGTTCTTATGAATATATGACCCCCAATTGCCACTTTGCTGTTTTCCAAAGCATTGAAGGATGAGGATCCAGTCTCATTATTGATCCTACCTTAAAACAAGTAAGCATTTAATTTGCTTTTAAAAAAATCATTATACAAAATTTTGGAAATATTGAAAAGCACAAAGAAAAAAGTAAAACTCAAGAGTAAGCTTTCTAACTATATCACAGCCAGCAGGAGAAGGGAATGAGGTCACAGCCCTCCTGGTTCACCAGGAGTTTATTTAGAGAAAATAGAAGGCTTTCGACAGAACATTTTGCCCATTTGAGCTCGATTCCAAGCTTGTGAAAGAGGGTGGGCATCTGGGTTTGGGAGCCAAGTCAGTTCACGTTGCTCACCCTGTAAATAAAGGCTGTTTCTGAGAACTTCTCCTCACACCCGCTTTTTTCCTTCCAACCGAGACCCCCGCGCAGTTAGCTCAGTGGATAGAATGAGCTCTGGGGTGTTGCACTCATACAACCATTTGACATTGTTTATTGATCACTATTCTGGGCCAGACCCTGTGCAGGCATAGAGACTAAAACACAATCCTTGCCACCCAAAACTCATGGTCTAGACTGGACTGGACACAGATAAGCAGGCGATACAAAGCATGCTTTGATGGGAGAAGAACAGGCTACTGTGGGAACCTGGAGGCTAATCCTGGCTCCACCACTCCTCAGCTGCGTGACCTTGATACAAGCAGCCCCTCTCTGAACCTCAGTTTCTACATCTGTAAAGTGAGGATGATAAAAGTACTTATCTCATTAAGTTATGGTGAAGATTGAATGGCGATCAAGTACATGTGTAAAACACATAGCACACAGAGCATTCGCTTATTAAATGCTACTTCTCTCCATCCACACTAAATTCTCCTCTCCATCCATATTAAATTCTTCTCTCGTCTTCAGACTCTGGAGAGGAAACTTGACGGCAACTCCCTGTTAAAGTCTGGATGCCTGCTGGGCTTTGAGGAAGATCATGAAATTTTATCTGTAGTCATTTCTAGAAAGGGTCCTAGAAACCAGCCATCCAAGCCCTCTTATTTTAGAGAAGAGGAAATTAGGGCCTAGAGAAGGGAGGGGATGGACCTGAGGTCACAAAGTGATCTGTGCTTGGTCTTCGAGATCCCAGCCTCTGCAGGGAGGAGGCTGCACTTGAATCCAAGGCTCCACTGCTTGCTGGTTTGGGCAAATTAGTTCAACTCTCCATGTCTCAGTACCCTCATCTATAAAATGGGCACGACAACAACCTTCTTCTTAGGGCTTATCGGAGGATTACATGAGCTGACTCCTGGTCCAATGCTCAGTCCACTATACCTAGAATTTACGTAGCTCAGAATTTTAGGAAAGCAATTCTTCATTCTGAATCTGCACATTTTGCATCCAGAATTCATGGGTCAGGACGTGGCTCAAGTTCTTCCCGAATGTAAAGGCCTCTTGGTGGGAGCCTTGGGTGAGCAGAAATAAACTCCTATTCCAGGCGACCGAAGGGTAAATTGTGATCAAAGTAAGTAAAGAGCAAAGCAGTGCCACTTCCCCATCCCCATCCCCCGGCCCCCAATGAACCTTACTCAACATCATCTCAGTGAACATGGCTGGGTCATAATTTAAGAAAATAGATTGCATCTTGATCACTGATAGTCCATTGCCTCTCTTGTCATGCCCAAGATGAATTATACTGGTTTAAGGTCAGAAACAAAATGCCAACAATTACATCAAAAAGTCAGATTAAATAAAAATAAAAACAAGCAAACATCAGAAAAAGTTAGCATCTGGGTGAACTATTGTTAATCGTGGCCGCCCCTCAGCGTTTCCTCTTTTCTTTCAAAAATAGCCATATGCTCAGGAGCCTTTCAGGGGTCACCCAAATAGAAAAGAAATCCCCTGAGATTGGTTGCAGACTCCCGTTTATCCATTTCTCTTTCCATATCACGGTGGAAAATCACCAAGGCCACATGGAGATCTGTAATGATTTTTTGTACACTCGTGTAAACAAAAGAACATACAATTTTCCTTTTCTTCCCAGCAGAGTGTTTTATTTTTTTATTTTTCTAGTTCAGGGAAAATGTTGAGATCCTTTAGGGGGGTTGTTGAAATATCTTGAAATCAAAGACATAGTACTAAAGAAATATTTAGAGAAGAAAGAAGTGAGTTGAAGGGGCTGCTCTTTGTGGTGAAGCCAGGTTTATTTTATTATAAGGTTTTGATGTTCTCAGGAAGCAAGTGCATGAGGGAAGGGCTAAGTGGAAAATTCCAGAAAGAGAAGGATGCCAGGCTCTCATGGAGGTCAGGAGCCCCCACTTGAGGTTGTTAAGGCAGCCTATGTTCTTAAATGATTGGCTTATGGACTATTTTCAAGAATAGCAGTGGCTCACAAGCTGATCGCCTTGCAGTGTGGCAGGCCGTGTGAGGCCGTAGGAAGACCTCAGCTTTCAGCTCAGACAAGCTAAGGTCTCTGCCATCACTGGAAAGTGACCCTGGGCGAGCGGTTTCACCCCTGTGGGCCTCAGTTTCCTTGTCAGAAAAATGCCATGTTTATTATTGCAATAATGTTTGGGAAGCCCCTAGCACAGGGCCTGGGCCATAAAGTTAATGCTGTTGTCAACATTCTCTGACAAAAAGGCATCTCATTTGATCCTCCCAAACCTTCTGAGGTCCTCAGAGCTGGAATCCTTGTTCCTGCTTCCCAGATAAAGAGTTTCCTAAAAATCATTCACTTCTTAGTGATGAGCGTGGGTGTTGTAAAGGGACAGGCAGACCTGGGTCCCAGTCCCAGCTCCACCAAGTGATATCCACTGATGACATCGTGCAGGTGACTTTACATCTGTGAACCTCAGTTTCTCCCTCTGTGCTGCAACATATCTGCCCGGTGGCCTGCATGGAAAACACCCCTGGACATTGCAAGCTCTTAGAAGATTCTAGACACTAAACACAGTGCCTGTACTTCAGGGAACAGACTGGGGGATGTCAGAGCATCCAAGGATGTCCACAGAGGAGAGTGACACTGTAGGTTTCATCAAGAAAACAGACAACTTTCCCAAGCACCAGGATGTTGGCCTTTCCCCTAACAATCTCACTTCTCTTCCCATGTCCCAGTTTGCCTCTTTTCCCCAGGGACAGGCACAGTGGCTCCTATCGGTGGGGCTGGGCTTGGGGAGAGGTCACATGACCAATGTGGTTGGAGGTATGACATCTCCACAAGACTCCAGCCCAGGAGGCCCCGTGGAGGGCTTGGGAGAGCCCAGCAATCTTGATCTCAAGCATCTAAGTTCATCGGAGCCTCCCAAATCTCAGGCACTCTAAAGCCAGGTTTGGCCTTAAAAAAAAAAGAAAGAAAGAAAACATAAGATCAAGGGGAAAGGATGTGGAAGAGCACTGAGCAGTGAGTCAGGAGACCATGCTCCAGCACCAGCCCTGCCTGGGTGACCTTGAACATGGCCTCAGCTTCCCCATCTGTACCACAGGAGGTTGGACTGGGTTAGTGTTTCTCAAAGTCTATTTCACAGAACATCAGTTCTGCCAGTGCCCCGCAGAACAAGAGTTCCAGGGTCCAGTAACCCTGGACGACACCGCATGCCTTGTCCTCTTTGGGTGATGCCCTTTAGTATATTAAAGGCTCTGAGAAGTCCTGCAGAAAAGAAAACTCTTCAACCTTTTTACTAGACTATAATCCCCAAGCAGGAATTTTTGTCTGTTTTAGCTTTATTCACTGATGTGCTCCCAGGCCCTAGAACAATGGCATATAATAAGCATTCAATGAATGTTTGTTGGATCAATGAATAAGCGAACTTTCTTTAACCCAGCAGATCCCAAACTTATTTGCTCACAGAACCTTATTTTATTTCTCAGTGCACCCCTGACATCCCTGGAAGGTGGCCCTCTGAGGAACACGCTGACTGGAATTCTCAGACACGTGAGTGGGCCCAGCCAAGATCAGCCCAGCCTGGCTTGGATCAGTTGAACTTCTGAGCTATCCCAGGAGTTCCCTGGTGGCCCAGTGGTTAAGACTCTGTGCTTCCAATGCAGGGGACGCTGGTTCGATCCCTGCTGGTTCCTTTTTGTTTGTTTGTTTGTTTTGTAGCTTTATAAACATAGTTTTATAAAACAGCATGTTTATAAAATGTAATTTTTCATGGTTGCTCTGGTTTCCCTGTAGGCCATAAACAAAGGGACCCCACTGGTTTGGAGCCAGAGAGAAAAAAATCAAGAGGCAATGCCATGATGTTTGCTGCAGGATGGCTGTGTACTTTGAAACCAGCATTCCAGGAAACCAGAAAAGTAACCAGCATTATCTTGGAGGTCTTCCAAGCATCAGGAGACACTCCAGGTGCCCCATCTCTCACGTCTAAGTGCCTCATTCTGTGAAGCCGTGTCCCACCCTGCCCAGCAGAGTAGAAAATTAAGACACTCACCAGAAGGGTTGGACTCTGCAAATCCCCCACTGTTTCTTCCAAAAGGCCAAATGACTGATGATTTTCTTTTAATCATCTGCACCTTAGTTCATCTCTGGGAAACTTTCTGTGTATGGCTCAGAGTAGGAGCTCAGAAAATGTGTCAAGTGAAGGAAGGGACAAAAGAATTGAGCACTGTGCCCTCCCCCAACTCCTCCCTCTCCCTCCCCCTCTCTCTCCCCACTGTTTTGTGACACCCTCTATTTCTACCATTCTCCCCTCCCCCTCCCTCTCAGGCACATGGAGAGACACGATGAGCCCCAGGCCCACAGCTGGCGCTTCCCCCATGCTTCTGGGAGCTAAATATGGCTCACTTACCAAACCAAGACTCATCAGGCCTCACCCTGTGCCCAGCTGTGAGCTAAACGTAGGGGGTGAATTGGAACAGGACGCACCCCTGCCTCGGAAGAGCCCACAGTCTGGCAGGAACGCAGCTGTGGACAGATGATGACGACCCAGTGGTGAGGTCCTCAGTGGAGCAGGAGTGAGGAGAGGGGCAGCTGCAGGGGGTGAGCGGGGGCTGAGTGTAGACAGGCTGACCTACTTCCCACTAATAGCCTTGAAAGAAAGACCTTCTTCTATCCACAGTGAAATCCTAGGGAAGGACTCTGATTGGCCCACTTTGGTTTATCAGCCCATCCCTGGGCCAGGGGAAGAGGCAGTGGTTTTCAAACTTGGCTACCTTCTAGAATCACCTGGAGCGTTCTTAAAAATCCCAGTGCTCAAGCCGCCCCCAGACCAATTAAACCCTAACGTCTAGGGATGCTCTACCCAAACCACATCAAGTAAGGAAGAGGCTGCTCCTGAAAGAAAGTTGCTAAGGGGCTGCTATCATCCAAGAAGGAAGGCTGGGGGCCGGCTGCCACCCCAGCAGGAAACGGGTTCAGGAGCTGCTTTGATGATCAGTCGAGGCGACGGTGAGACTGGCAGGTCAGGGATGGAGAAGGGTGCTGGCCTCGGTTTCCCACGCTGCCAGGAGGGGGCCTGGCCATCTCTTCCTGCCTGGGAGGCGGCTGGGGTGGCGGCTGTGGCCCACACCTGGCTCTGCCGCAGTGTGGTGCGCACCCCTCACACTGTGTGCACCACGCTGCACGCAGTGGCCTCAGTCTCCCTGCCACGAATAAGGCTCTTCCAGCAAAGGCAGCCTAGGACCCGCACTGGGTCCAGCTGGGCCCAGCCCCCTCCAGTTTGGAGCAGTACCCAGTCTCTGGAAGAAAGAAACATGCATGTCTCTCTCTTACCACCCCAGGGAGTGTGGCCCCACTAAAATCTTAGATGAATGGAAACAGACTATTTGGAAAAACAGGACAGTGAAATAACCCAGCAAAGGTTTTGGGGGAAAAAAATTCAAAATTCTGTGTAATTAGAAGGTAATATTTATGCCAATCATTAACAGAGCAGCAATAATAGGTCAAGGCACCCAGGTTTCCTTTAATAGGGGTGAAAAAGGATGAAATCAGTAAACTGCCAGGCCTAAGGGGGTGCTGGGCAGAGGGTCTGGCACTGCAGGTCTTGTCAACTTTGAGACACTGCAGGTTCCCATAAGGGCCCGGTCCTTATGGCACCAGCACTGGTATTTAGGGGAGTCCTGGAGTCTCTTGGCCCGGGGTTTTATAATCTTGCTGGACCAGAAGACAGATCCTTTTGCTTATGGGGAACAGCTGAGGGGTTGGGGCCCCTCTGCAGATGCAGATGGCGGCTGACACTGTTTGTTATTTAAATTAACCGTCAAGCATCTCATTTTAATCCACCTGAAGGGGCATCTCAGGCGTGTTGTAATTAGCCCGAGGGAAACTGGGCAGAGGAAGCCTGTGTTGTTGGAGCGTTTGTCTTGTTTCTATCTAACAAGACCTAACAAGGTCATCCTTGTGTGGAAATCAAGAAACACCAATGGCTGCTTGGAGGGAACTTGCAGAGAAAACAATTGCCATGGTGACGAGTTTATGTACAGGAAAAGGGGTGCATTGCAGCCAATGAGCTCCCCTCCCAGTCTGTCTGTCTGCATCGTAAACACTAATCATACCTTCCAGCTCGGCAGCTCACACTTTATTTTTGTATCTTAATAAGTCTCGGCATTCAGATCGAGAGCCAGAATCTAGCGGCCTCCCTGGTGCCCGTTATCAGAGCTCTCTGGACAGTGGACGGTGAGCTGAGGCTTTGCAGATTCACGATGGAAAGCCACAGACCTAATGCCGTCACCCACAGGGACCTAACGCATCAAAGGATGACCTTTCCGTTCCTTTGAGAGACATTATGCCTCCCAAGAAATACGTGCGTCTCCCCAGAATGACACAGGATACGACCTACTCTTCAAAGATGCAAACTCATCCATTTGCTCATTATTCGTTCATTTACTGATGTATCTGTTTGACAACTAATTATCAGCACAGTCAATGAGGCAGGGCCAGTGGGGTGCGAGGATCCAGCAAGAAGTCAGGCAGGCTTGGTCCTTCCATCAGGACACCGACAGGTCAGCGGGGGAACCTTAGAATGAACAAGTAATTACAACTGAGATAAACGTTGTGAAAGGCGAGCAAATCAATGGACCGAGTAGGTAGACTGGAGGCAGGTGGTCAGGGTGTCCACCACTTTCCCCCTTCATACTCATCAATTTGTGGAGGTGCCATGCTGCTCAAAGTGAAAGGAAAGCAATGCAGCAAGATTTTATTAGGCCCTGTTGTTTGCAATTGGTAGAAAGATAGATGACAAATAAATAATTTTCCATCTTCAAGAGGCTCACAATTTCCCAAGCTGAGCAAAACATGTGTCCGGGGCTCTCGGAGGAGAAAAGAAATGATGCCCAGCCCTTGAAGGAGAAAAGTGTGGGCTCATCCACAACAGACAGGGTGGATCATGCTTTTGTATCAGTTTTGTTGTCTTTACACTTTCATCAGACTCAGGTGTGGGGAGCAAAGGCCCTCATCTCCTCACCCCCGGCACATTCTCACCATTGAACTGACCAGGACCCTGTCCACGGGTTCACGTTTCTGTTTTTTAAATTTTTTTCCTCCTTCATCCCTGATCCCCACTATCATCCCCCTTCCCCCATAGGCATCCTTACTGATATGGTTGATATATATTCTTAAGTACGTACAAATCCTTGGGATGTCCCTGGTGGCGCAGTGGTTAAGAATCTGCCTGGCAATGCAGGGGACATGGGTTCGATCCCTGGGCGGGGCAGATCCCACATGCTGTGCAGCAACCAAGCCCGCAAGCCACAACTACTGAAGCCTGCGCACCCTAGTGACCATGCTCTGCAACAAGAGAAGCCACCGCAACAAGAGAAGCCCACACGCAGCAACCAAGACCCAACGCAGCAAAAAATTTTAAAAAATAGATTAATTAATTTAAAAAAATATATGTATGGGGCTTCCCTGGTGGCGCAGTGGTTGAGAGTCTGCCTGCTAATGCAGGGGACACGAGTTCGAGCCCTGGTCTGGGAGGATCCCACATGCCGCGGAGCAGCTGGGCCCGTGAGCCACAATTACTGAGCCTGCACGTCTGGAACCTGTGCTCCGCAACAAGAGAGGCCGCGATAGTGAGAGGCCCGCGCACAGCGATGAAGAGTGGCTCCCACTTGCCACAACTAGAGAAAGCCCTCGCACAGAAACGAAGACCCAACATAGCCATAAATTAAAAAAAAAAAAAAAATTAAAAAAAAAAATATATGTATGAATCCTTACAGAACATGTCATGCTGTTCTGTGTTTGTATATGCTTTTAATTAACATGACTAATTCTATGCTAAAGCTCTCAGTCTGATTCTTTTTTTCTTTTTTTTTCCACTCAGCACCAAAGTGTGTTCAGTGGTATGTAATAGTTGCTTCTAACTGTGCACAGTATCCCATGGTGAGAATCCACTGTGTTTTTCTCATCCACTTCCCCAGGGATGGACACCTGGGTGACCTCCAAAATCCCTGTCCCTCCAAACTCTTCAGCCGTGGCACTTTATGCAGGTTCCCTTTTGTCCTATGTGATGTCTCTGGGACAGACATCCAGGAGTGGTCTTGCTGGGTAAGTAATTTCCTTAAACGTGGACAAATGGCTTTCCAAAGGCCAGGGCCCTGTAGCCCAAATGGCGGCTCTGTGTGGACCAGAGGAGGGCACCCCCTCCAGGTAGATGCTGCCCCACAAACCTGCCGGCTGGCAGGAGGTATCTTGCGTGATTTGGAAGGGGATCTCCTTCCTCCAGGCACAGCCAGCCCTAGGCCATGGGCATGGCTCGTCCTGGTGCACTGACTGGCCTTCGGGATGCCCTTGGTCTCTCAGCCAACTGCCCTTGTGCTGTGGTCCTCAGCGTTCCTGAGAATGGCTCCCAACCGCATCCCCTTCTCCTTGCATCCTTGGTGTCACCTACCTTTCTACGTGTCGCCCTTCTGAGGCTTAGAAGGTGGCTTCCATGTGTCTTATTTTCATTTGCATATCTTGGATTTTAGCACGTTTGTGCATCTCTTCATGAGCTTGTTGGCTATTTGTATTGAATTTACTGGGGGTTTTCCCCTATTGATCACAAGGAGTCTTTTGTACATTACAGGTAACAATCACTTATTGTTTTAGACGTAATACAGACGTATTACGTAAGCCCAGCTTGGCATCTGTTTCCCTATTTTGTCTATGCTCTCCTCTGCTGAACAGGAGTCCTTAATTATGATAGTCAAATTTAACAATGTTTTGGCTCATTGTGCCTTTTTGGTCTTGGTTAGGAAGTCTTTTCTGACCCCACCCCCCAAATCAGAAACCTATTATCCCAATTTTCTTCCACTCCCTTTAGAGTTTTAAGCTTATGTCTTTAACCTATCTGGAGTCCAGCTTTTGTGTGGGGTAAGGCAGAATTAGCTTTCTTTTTCTCCCTAGAGCAGGCCAGTTTTCCAAACTCTGTCCTTTCCCCGTTGTCTTGTGGCACCTCTTTAGCAAAAACTATGATCAAATCTGTGCCACTACCTACCAACTTTTCTATATCCTTTACAGCAGTGTTCTTATCACTGTGGCTCTATGGTCTATCTTAATAGCTGATACGGCAGGTCCACACTTTAAAAACTGGAAACAGGAAAAGGGCAGCCCCGGTAGATAATAGCACACAAGCCAAGACCTGAAACCTTCTGCCCTGACACTTCACTACCCCAGCTGCTTCTTACCCTTCAGATCTTGACCAAAATGTCACCTCCTCAGAGAAATGGCCCTGTCCCCCTTATGTGAGAAGCCCTGTCATAGCACCCTATCACTCCCTATCATAGCACCTTCCTCATTCCATATGTAACACACACAACTTGTAATTTTAAATGAGCTTGCTTATTTACAGTCTGTTTCCCTCACCACTCAGCAAACTCTTCAACGACAGAAACTCAGTCCATCTTAAGCAGCACCCAGTATAAATGTCAGGCTCACAACCAGACTTAGTGTTTATTGGGTGCTTAGGCTCTGTGCTAAGCACTTTATGTGTATTGGCTTATGTACTACCCTTGCACGCACACACGCACACACACACACACACCAGCCCTACGCAATAGGAGCTATTATTATCTTCATTTTATATGTAAGGAAAGTGGGGAACAGAGAAGTTAAGCAACTTGCCTAAGACCACACAGCTGCAAAGTAGATGAGCTTGGCTTTGAACTCAAACAATCTGGCTCTAGAGCTCATGTTCATATCCACTGGTTAGACCACCTCTCCGTACACCACAGAGTGGTGTGCATGAACGGGAGAATGAATAAATGCAGGGGAGAAAGGGAAGGGTGGTCAGGTGATTACAACAGCATTAACAACCATACTTGATGCAGCCTCTTTTTCCCAGTTATTACGCTCCTACTGAAAGTTATTTTTTCTCTAAGATGATGATTTTCATAAATTATGGAAAATTCTTTGGCCATTGCTTTTTATGTTACGGCCTGGGGTGGAGCACAGGGGGGTGATGAATGACTTTTTAAATTCTCTCACATTGAATTCTCAAAGACAAGACCGCATGTAGAATCTATAATTAATTATTATTCACACTTAATATAGTTAGATAATGTGAACACATACTTTCCATTAATTTATGTGGCTGATTCCTCATCATTTTCCCATAGGTATAGTTCACTGATTTCTCAAGTTATTAAAAATTAAAATTCATATTAGGGAGTTAGAGGAGCCTGGTGTCCCTACACCTATTTTTAGTCTAAAGTCACAAGCTAGGTAGGGGGAGTTCATTACAACTGCTTCCTTTGGACAATTCTAAACTAAAATGAGTGGATGCATTTATTCTTTGATTTGTTAATTCCTTAAACATTGAGGCATGACGACTTTGACAGTCTTGGGCCACGTGCCTGGGGTCTCTGTCCCCAGTGGGCTGACCACCTCCTGGGCTTGCTACCTCCCGGCTAGCCAGCTAGGTCCAAGAGGACTGGGGATGAGGCTGCCTGGTCTTGCCTGGGGTGCAGGGCAGGAGGAGGTGACATCTCAGCTGGCCCATGAAGGAAGAGAAGGAGTTAGACATTGGAGAAGAGAGAGAAAGACATTCCAGGGCACAGAAACAGCACCTGCAAAGCATGGGAGGCAAAAAAAAAAAAGGCACAGCAGGTTCCAGAGGGCCAAATAGCTTGCAGGGAGAGTGTGAACAAGGGGTGGTGGTGAGGAGTGCAGGAGAGAGGTAGGGGCAGAAGCCTCATAAGCAGAGTATTGAAATGAAAGACAGCAGATTGTCCTTTCCAGAAGCCTCGACACAGGATTCTGAAGACTCGTAGTTATCACAGGACCTTAAAGATCATTGAGACCAACGTACCCATTTTGAAGGCGAGGAAACAGGCCCACCTATTTAAAAATAAAAACAAGAACTTTTCAGATCAACTAAATTCATTCCTGCCCAAATATTTGGGGTTAATACTGTCTGTATGGCAAGGGCGTTTACATTCCAACTCCTGGACACAACTCTTATAGGGGACTTCAGAGCATGTGTGACTTTGTGGAAAGCAGCCCAGGACCCTTCCCACTGTCCATGCCACCAGGAAGCTCTGCAGGCAGAACTTTTCAGATCAGAAAATCACAGGTGCTGCACTGGTAACAACATAACCAGAGCCACCCCTGATTTGCATATTCTGCATAACTTTGCATAAAGCATTGACAAGTCTCAGAGCCTGTAATACAAAACTAATTAGAGCAGCATCTTGCCCTGGTATCCAGACTTCACATCTAGGAGAAGGGGAGGGGTTATCTTTGTCCTCCTAACCACTCACTCAAGCGTAGCTATGGGGGCTGGTTTAGGATACTGAAGCGAGAAGCTGGGTTTGAATCCCTACTCTGCTACTTCCTATGTGTGTAACCTTGGACAAATCATCTCACCCTCTGAAACTCAGTAAGAAGGAGCCACCAATCTTAGATATACAGAGTGGGCAGAGTCACATGCATTTGTGTGCCCAACATGCCTGCCACAATGTCCAACACATATTCAACACTCAGCAAATATTTAGGCACATGAGTCTGATCCAAGTGCAGCAAAATTTCCTGCTAATATTCAATGCCAAAAAATTTTTATCTCACTTCTGAACTGATTCCTTGCCTAAATCTCCCAGAACAGGAAAATTTATCCCTTAAACAGAAGGGAAAGCCCAGGTCCCCAGAAAATGACTTTCCACCAAGGAGGTCATGGCATCAGACAACATTTGCACTGAATATAAAAATCTAACCCAATGAGAAAACTGAAGCCCAGGAGAGGGAAGTAAAAATCAAAGGCTAGGACCCAGGTTTCCCAACTTCCTGCTGGAGTTCCTGCAACTGCCCCCCGGGGACCTGGATTTAGGACATTTCCTCCTCTTTCGACAGGGTCCTTGGGATGCCAGCCCTGTACGGATAAATCTGGCTGGAGTTTCCAAAGATCAATGCTGCTTTCGATAGTCTCTCCCTGCGGCAAGCTCACGACATATTTTTTCACAAGTAATAATTAGCGACAGAAATATCTGACCTACTTAGAACTCCACAAATACACACATTTGGCAGCTTCCACATCAGCTCTGAGGCCATCATAAGCAGCCTGTTTGGGAATATCTTTTTTTAACCTGGTTAAATGACAATTTTGCAGAGGGTAGTTTGGGATGCTAATTTCTGCCCACCTTACCTTGCAAGGCTGGCACTGCCCCCCTACAACCAATCTCCTCCCCATCGAGGTGGCATTCAGACCCCAAAGCTGGTGATTATTTTTATATTCTGTTCCCAACAGCAGAGGGGGATTGAGTTTCTATCTTTGGAAAGACAGATTATGCATAGGTCTTTCCAGATTTCTAAAGCAATTTAGGTAATGAGGTTTTTGTTTTTGTTTTTGTTTTTAATGCTAAACCAAAAAGGAATAGTTTAGTAAATGTCCAATTGCATGATATTAGTTCCACCCTTGCATTTCCTAAACACAGCCCTTGAAGGTTTAGTCCGAGCCTTTTCCTCCCCCAGGAGAAGGCCCCTCCCTTTCCTTGGCCCTCACATGCTTTCCTGGGTTTTAAAACATTCTTAACAAAATTGAACTAGGTGGGATGTGTGGTCCTGGGACAGGCCAAGGGCACAGCTGAAGGACCTCGGTCAGAAGCCTGGGACATTCTGGAGCTGCCCGGCTGGAGGCTGTGGGCCCTTCTGACTGCCCTTCCCCGAAGCCCAGCACCACCAACTGTTGGAACTGGGTCTCAAGGTGACATTTGTGTAGTGCTGCCCTCTAGTGGAAGCATGGCTCAGGTTTGTGATGGTAGTGTGGGCTCCTTTGTTAAGTTTTGCCAGCATTGAATGAGTTACGGACTGCTGGGCCCTGGGGACACAGTGAATGAGATCTGTTCCCCACAGGACAGTGTAAGAAGGGATGCCAGAGTGTCTGAAGTTAAATCGGATCCAGGATATGTGTAAGGAATGACTGGATGAAAGAACGCAGCACAGGGTGGGAGTTGGGGGACCTCATCTATCAGGAACATCAGAGCTGGGCTCCTGCAGGAGACGTATCTGAGCCCTATCTTATTAGTCAGCTCCAGGTAGAGATGGGGTGGGGAGGGGAAGGCCATTGCCGCCAAGGGAGCAGCTTATGTAAAGGCACAGGGGTCTGTGGAGAGCGTGGAGGGTTCAGGAAGCCACATGAAGTTCAAGGGCAGTGAGGGGAACTAAGGCTTGAGAGGAGGCCATGAGGAGATTAGGGAGAACTGTGAAGCCTATTAAGGAACTCAGACTCTAACAGGAGGGCAATGGGGAGTGGATCAATTGCTTTAAGAAGGGAGTCACCTGATTCAGTTTGGGTTTTTAAAAGACCGCTTTATAGGTTCCCAGTGCAAAGAACCATCTGGATGAAAAAGACAGGAAGACGCTTCACAGCTTTCCCACCCTCTATTCCCTGACCCAAGGCCTGTGCCGACCAGGACTCTGGTAGCTGTCCTCTCTTACCTTCAGACGTTGCGCAGAAGTTGAAGAAAGAGGACAGGGTTGGCAACGATGTGGTGCTTCCCAGAGGACGAGTCCTGTGCAGGGCAGCAGTGGGAGGCATGAGAAAGTGCCCGTGGCAGTGGGGGGCAGCTGGGGGGCGGGAACAATTCTGCCATCCAACATCGCTCAGGATGATAGAGAAGCAAACAACAGAAGGGAGAAGAAGTCACAAAGAAACTATGTGAAAATTCACTAGAAACAAGAAATTTGTGCGGAATTAAAGAAACCTCAGCTAAAACTGGAGTCGGGACAGGCCTGGGAGCTCTCACCCTGCAGTCATGCTTTGTCATTTACTCCAAACAGGAAGCCACCTATGCCTACATCTCCCACAGGAAGGTGTTGCCTACTTTACCACCAGCAGGAAGAAGAAAGCGCCTCTCTGCCCAAAGGTAGCCCAGCCAATCAGAGACCATAGTAGTCCAACCAATGAGAAACCTCCATACAATGGACTCTCAGTTTCCTCCAATGGAAACTTTGGTTATTACAGCCCCTCGCAACTCTCCCCTTTTCCCTATAAAAGCAAGTTCCCTGCCTTGTTCGCTGGATTTGCCTGTAGTCCGCCATAGTTCACACCTCCCAGTTTACAATTCCTCTGGCTATTCCTGAATAAACTCCCATTTGTTAGTAAAATAACTGGCTAGGATATTATTAAAGTTGACAGCTGGTATCTACAAACATCAACTTGCCCTCCTGCTGAAGGACTGGAGGAGTAGATCACCAACCCAGTAAAAAGAGAGCAGATCTGTTTTCTGGCTTCACTTGAGGGTGAGCAAAAAGGAAAAAAAACAAAACCCAAAAACCCCAACATGGAAGTCATGAAAAAAACAATTGTACAGGAGATATGGGGCAGTGTCCAGGAGGTGAATAAACCTCCAAAAATGACCCACTGCAAGTCATTTCAGACATCTTCCTAGAGCCTAAGAAGGCATGGAGCCTGCAGAAAGCAACAAGATGAGATGCAGAAGGAGGTGGGTGAGACAAGGGAGTCGGCAAGGAAACTAGAAACACAATGGCAGGACCCAAGCCATACTGGTGGCAGTGAACATTGGAATTGATGCCACAGATAGTTGAGTTGGTGGTTCAGAGAAGAACACAGAAGAAAAAGACAAGTAAATAAAAATTACAATTGATAATATGATCATTTTAGAAAAATGGGGAAGAAGAGACAGCAGACAAATGAAAAAAAATGGTGTTCATGAGTGAGAAGCCAGAACAAATGAAACAAACTCTAGAATTAAAGAAGCAACACAAAGAAACTCTTCTGAGCTGCAAAAAGAACTGTGTGTACGGAGCAAAAGGACCCAGGACGTTGTAAGCAATGCTACAGCAAAATTTTCAAAGGAGGAAAAAAAAAAAAAGGAGAAATCCTAGAAAGTATCCAGGTAGAAAAGGCAACTTCGTAATGGGGACCAGGGGGAATGGGATGGAGACCAAACAGAATTGTCTATGCAATTCTAAATGTCCAAATGATAGGAGCTAACATGTACCCAGATGGTGCTGCACTATAGACCTTGTTCTGTTCGTTATTTGTTCACTTAACCCTGTTTTAGAGATCCATTCCAACGTGCCGTCCATGCATCTCCTTGGTTGCTGCTGTTTGCCAATGGCATGCCAGAACGGGTGTCCTCCATGTTGCCTCATTCCTTCTCATAGGGATGGGCACCTGCAGTGCTTCCTATTTCCCCTTTTGTCCCAAAGCGTGCGCTCCTGGATGAGATTTTCTCCAGGCTATAAATCAAGGAGTGGGGCTGCTGGTTTTAGATTGTTCTCCAGAATGGCCGTTCTATTTGTTTGGATAGCCCTCCACTGCTGATGCACCGTGGCTGTCTCCCACATTTGCTCCTACACTTGGTACCATCCAACTTGCTATCTTGCTCATCCGACGGGCAGTATTGTTTTTTTGTGTTTTGTTTTTAATTTATTGAAGTATAGTTGATTTACAATGTTGTGCCAGTCTCTGCTGTATGGCAAAGTGACTTGTTTTAATGCGCACTTCCTGGACTTCAAATGAATCTGAACACTCCTTCATACATTTATTTGTGAGCGATCCAGTTTCTCTACTGGAGAAACGCCTGGCCATCTCTCTGACTGGTTCGAGAACTGAAGTGGCCGCAGTCAGTCCTTTCAACCCAACCACCTCTTACAATTGCCTGGGATGCAGTCTTCCCATAACCTGTGTCTGCCGCTTTCCTGATGCCCGCCTCTTGTGGAAAGGCCAGGACACAGCAGGAGTCACCAACTCAGAGTCACGTGGGGGCCGGATGACATAAATGACTCCAGGAAACCCGTGTAAGACAGGAACACCCAGGGCACGGTTGGTCCTTGGCTTAAAAAAGACAACCACACAGTTGGTCCAAAGTACATTTCTCAGAGACAGGATAATTCAGTCTTAAATTGTATCCAGTGTAGACAACTAGAGGAGTCCCCACTCCAGGCGTGTGTATACCTGCAGATAAAACGATTATGAGCACTTTTTTTGGTTTACCTGTACTTTCAAAATTGTCTGTAATAAACCTAAATTACTTGTGTAATTTTTAAGAATTAAAAAAATCAAAATATTTTATTCAGGGTATACATCAAAGTGTCCTGCCTTCTTGCTCACTTGTTTTAGGTGGATTCATATGTGTCCCCTCCTCAGAAAGGCCTCTTTTAGGCCATGTACCTAAAACTGTGCCCTTGTCACTCTCTGTCCCCTCACCCTGCTGTATTTTTCTTCATGTCCTCATCATTACCTGGCAGGATTTCACACACCTCTGTTGATTTGTTTACTCTCTGTCTCCCCTTCTGTAATGTAAGCCCCATGAAGGCAGGAATTCTGTCTGTGTCATTCATGACTCTATCCCAGCACCTTGGAACTGGTGCATAATGGGTGTTCAAATAACATTTTTAAATTAATTCTTGGCCAAATATCAGAGAAGATGCCCTTCTTCTTGCCAGACTTTAAAAAAACCTAAATGCTTCTCTTTAAAAGGTAGTGAGAGACAGTTCAGAATTCCAAGAGATAGACATCAGTTGAAAGGGGTTTTCCACAAAGTTCCTTCTATTACCTACTCAGAATCATATCAAATAGTCATCAGATGTTGCCAGCACTGACTTCTCAGCCCCCACTAGGGAGGTTTCTCTCACTGTTTCAAACGTTCACTTGCAAAGATCACCCCTCCCCCATTACAGCTTAAGTGTCTCCTCTTCCATGGAGGTGACAGACATAGGTCACATCCAATAACTTTTGCCTTTGGGGAGCATTTAGAGATGAGCATTTATTTCTGATAAAAATATCAGGAAGCAAGTAATAACTTAGAGCAAGATAAAAGGATTGTGAAAAAAATCTCAGGCTTTTGTTCTCTCTCCTTGTTAAAACTTGGATCATTTGTCTCTTGGGGTGGGTAACAGTTTATGGAGCCCATCTTTTCCCCGTTCCTTCCTTCCCCCTCCCTCCCCTGCTCACCCAGCACTTGTCTGTTCCAGAGGCCACATGAGGTCCCCAGATCCGGAGATGAGCACAACAGTCTCTGCCCCCAAAGGGCTCACAGAGCAGTTGGGGGAGATGGGGTGAGGGGTGCCCTAAGCAGAGGGGAGAGCGCCCTGGAGGCCTGGAGGTGGGGGGCATGAAGAGGATTAGAGGGTAACGGTGAGAGTTGGGTCATCACCCTGCTCCAGGCCCCACTAATCACCCACAGCAATTGGCAAAAGCAAGTGCTCCAGGGTGGGCAAGGCTCTGGGGCAACTAAGAGTTTCCCAGGACTGGGTCTCGGGGCTTCATAGGGACTGGAAACAGGGAAAGGCCTGAGCCTCCTATCTGCTGCTATCTGAGAAGTGGCCACAAGGTGGCAGCAGAGGCTCATTGGGGTCACCCATTCAGGTCTGAGTCCACAGATACCCAAGGAACCCTAGCATGGCGCTGTGGCCAGAGGAGGGGGTCAGAGTCAGGGTGTCAGAAGTGCATGTGTATGTGCCTGTGTGTGCGCGCGTGCACATATGTATACGTACAATGTCTGTGTATATATCGTGTGTGTGTGCGCTCACGTATACATTGTGTGCACATGTGTGCATCTGTGTACACGTGTGTATACATATGTGTGGGTGTGTGTATGTATATGAGTTCTTGTGTGTGTAGGCACACGTCTATATGTCTGTGTGTGCATATGTGCGTGTGTGCCTGGTCACATATTTGAAGATGTTTTTTAGCAAAGGATCCTAAGTCAGTCTAGCAAGAATCCCCCTACCCTTGATGTCCAAGTCCTTGGCCTGCCTTTAGCAGAATCTTGTTAGACCAGTTGAGCAAGCACCTCCCTACCCTTGAAGCCTGCTCTTAGTAACTTGCTGTCCACCGGCCCCTCATTCTGCTCCTTGCTTAGGAGTCCCCAGCTGTCTTTGCGGCACTCAGAGTTGGGCTCAGTCTCTCTCCCCTACTGCAATAGTCCTGAATAAAGTCTTTACCATTTTAACAAGTGTCAGAATAATTTTTCTTTAATAAAGCAAGAGCAAAGAGTAGAGTGAGTGGGGGGAAACTGGAGGAAAGGAAGTCAGAGAGGTGGGAGGAGGGGGCAGGCCAGGTCATCCCATAACTCACCTTGGCTTCAGCCTCTGTGAGCCCTTCACCTCTCGCCCCTGGCTGTCCCTGCCCCTCTCACCTGGACACCTGCAAGAGGCCCCACCTGGTCTCCCTCTTTCAGGGAGACCCCCAGCCCACCCTCCACTCTGCAGCCAGAGGCTCCTCCAAAGCCCAGACCTGACCCTGTCCTTCCCCTTGAGGGCCCCCAGCCAACAGGCGGTCCAGCTCCTTGGCCTGGCGGGCAAGCCCTGAAGCTCAGAGCCCGTAGGCGGCTTCACGCTTCCTCCCTCCGAGCCTCAGCTCACCCCATTCCCTCTTGGAAATGTACATCTGAGTCCTACTCAATTTTCTAGGCCCAGCCCAGCCCTCACCTCCTCCAAGAAGCCTTCCCTGTTCTCTGCACCTGAGCTCCTTACCTCATAGCGAAGCAGGGTTGGTTCTGCTCCCAGAGCCAGACCATCAGGCTCCCTGAGAGCAGGGACCATCCGCGACACCCTCTCTTCCCCACTCTTTCCAAGTCATGGGTCAAGAGGCTACTCAGCCATCTTGGATGTTTTGGAGACAGAGGACTGGCCAGGATGGACTCTTCTGATCCTTCTTGGCTGGGGTGGGAGGAGAGGGTGGCACTGGGTTTGTGGTCACCATCACTGAAGCCCTGGATGTCAAAACTCTCAGAGTTTGTGTAGCACAGTGTTAAGAAGATGGGCTCTGGAGCCAAAGTGCCTGGGTTCAAGTCCTGGTTCTGCCATTTAGCAGATAAGTGACCTTGGGCAAATTATCTAGCCTCTCTGTACTTTGTTTCCCCATCTGCAAAATGGGCTAACAACAGGGTTGTTGTGAGAATAAAACAAATTAACACATATGTAAAGAACACTGACTTCGGCACATGGCAGGGAGTTAGGGTTATGCAGTTACGAGCTATGATCGTTACAACTGGGTTCAAATCCAGCAGCATCTCTGTGACCTTGGACAAGTCAGTTAACATCTGGGCCACCAACGTGCTGTCCACATACACACACAAATACACACACGTATATGCATACGTGTACATAAACACATACACACAAACACATACATGCATACACGTGTACACCCACACAGTTCTGTGTGTTTCTTTATTTACTGTCTTCCTTCCCCATCACAGACCTAAATGTAAGCTCCGTGAGGGAAGAAAGTTCAGCAGTGAGGCACCAGCTCCTAGCAAAGTGCCTGGCAAATAGTAGGTACTCAATAAATATTTTTCAAATAAACGAACAGACCTCCATCTCACAAGGCTGCAGTTAGGAATGCACACAACAAGGCAGGGAAAGCACCCAGACAGTTTCCTCCGCAGAGGGGAGGGTCTGGGACTGTAATCTTAGAGGTGGACACCAGGGCGCAGCACAGGACCAAGTCACTTAGGCCACGCTTAACCCTTGCCAAGGGAGCTGGAAGACAGGGACCCTCCTGCAACTCCTGGGAGGGGTGGGCTGGGCACCTTGAAACACCACCCTCCATCCCTCCATGCCCAGGCCGCCACGGAGGCTCTCACAGGTCAGATCCACACACGTCACTCATTCCTTAGCCAAACCGATGGAATCACAGATTGTCACTTTCATAGAGCTCAGAGCCTAGTGGGGAGGCAGTCTCTGAACAAGTAATTAATTACTTTAGTTAAAGTAATTAAAGCAAACAAGTGTGTGCTCTAAGGCTGCGAGCATGAAACACAATGCATGGAACACAGTGACCCTGTGTTTCAGGCTGAGATGTGATGGCCGAGCAAGAGTTAAGCAGGTGTCAAGGGAAGGAGATGGTGAGAGCTCTCAGGCAAAAGGAATAACCTGTGCAAAGACCCTCAGGCAGGAATCCATTTAGTCTTTGGCCCAAAGAAGGGAAGAGACTCCCTGAGATCACACAATGAAAAGCAGAGCCAGGGCTGGAGCCCAGGCTTTCTGGCTCTCCGTCCAAGCCTCCTTCCCTCATCCCTGATTTCCCTTCCAATAAGCTTCATCTCTGATGCAGCTGCAGCAGCAGCTGTGCTGGAAGCAGAGGAATTTTGGCCCTGATACTGCCTGACCCAACTTCCCCAGAATACGAGCTGATAAGAGATTTTAATTCTGATGTCTAGACTAAGACAATGACCAAATGTCCTACAGCAGATAGGGCTGATAAGAGCCTGTATTTGGGGAAACGAGGCTGCCCTCTCTGTGATCATGTTTCAGGGGACCTCGGCCAGGGCAAAGGGACTGCCGGGGGCTGCAGAACTGAGCCTGGAGGCTTCTAACAGGCTAAGAACACTGGCTGGGAGTCAGAGACGCTTGGGAAGGTCCAGTTAAGACTGACCTTCCTCTAGATGAACATTCCAGGGAGACTGAGCCGGGGACAGGGCAAACCAGTTTTATCAGAAGGGATAGATAAGGTTGTACTGGAAACAAAACAACTTCTACATCCAAGAGGCTTAAAACCACAAAGATGTATTTCTTGCTCATACGGAGTCCACCATAGGTGCAGCAGGACCTCAAGTTGGCTCAGCGTGGCCCCTGCGTTTCAACATGGGAAGAGAGCACAGGGAAAGAGGAGCGTCTGCTATTAAATGCCGCCACCTGGTGGTCACAGTGAGGCACGTGGCAAGGCCCAACCTCCAGCTGGCGGTCCTGCGCAATCATCCCACGTGATCTGGTCTGAGCAGCAGTCATGTCCGTGTGCCCACCGTGGGATGGGCAGTCAGAGACACCTGCGAAGCCACCATGGGGCCAGCCCTCACTTAGCTGAGCATCCCAAAAAGGCCATGGACAACCTGCCATGGGCAGTCACGTCATTTACTGAGCTCTTGCTATCAGCCGGGTGCTCCCTGGGCACTATGATAACATTTAATCCCCATGACAATGCTGCAGGTAGGTACCAATATTCCCCCCCCCCCATTTTACAGATGAGGAAACTGAGGCACAGGCAGGTTTAAGCAATTTGGCCAAGGCCACACTGTATGTAAATGCCAGAGTGAGACTTCACACCCAGTCGTCTAACCTTTGAAAAGGGGGATTTAAAAAGAGAGAAAAGGGGATTTTATGAGGAGCAGCTTCCATAATAAGTGAGATTTTGAGTGGTGGATGGGTGAAGAGGATATTTAAGACATTTTTCTGTCATGTAAGTCCTGCCTTTATGTCTCTTAGAGAGATTTCAGTAAAGATGTATGGCTTTTTGGTGACTTTCTTCTTTTATGATTATTTGCATTTTTTAAATTTCGAAATGTTTCTAACCCACCGAATAGTTGCAAGCATACCCTTCATGGAGATCCACCAACTATTAACATCTTGCCATACCCAGGCCACCTCTCTCTCCTCCTCCTCCTCCTCTGTCTCTGTCTCTGTCTCTGTCTCTGTCTGTCTCTCTCTTTCTCTCCCTCTCCATAGACACACACATCTCATGTTTGCCAAACCATCCAAAGGTAAGATGGGGCCTCATGATACTTCATCCCCAAACCCTTCACCGTGCCTCTCCCAGGAACAAGGGCACACTTCTCCTACACAACCCCACACCAAAGATAATCAACACTCTTTAGGCAAATCACCCAACACAACGTCCACACTCCCATTTGTTTATTTTTCCCGATCCAGGATCCAATGAAGTGTCACGTGCGGCATTTGGCAGTTACGGCTCCCCAACTCCGTTCCTCATGGTTCTAGACCCTTTGAGGAACCCTGGCCAGATGTCCTGCAGAGTGTCCCACGAGGTCCCCACGTCAGCTTCAGGCCAAATGTTTCCATCAAGGGCGGCACAGGCCGTCAGCCCATCTCACCACGGCCAGGGCCCAGCCTGAGGGCCCCCTGGAGGTGGTGACAGCCAGGCCCCTCCAGCATCAAAACACGCTCCCCTCTATCGTTAACAAGTAATCTTTGGGGGGATGCTTCAAGACTGTAAATATCCTGTTCCCCCAACAACTTTCACCCTGTGCTCTCAGCATGCCGCCATGGCTCCTGCTTGCCTCGCTTACTACATTGGAGGTTACACTATGTTAATTTCCTAATTCTTCAAGCGGACAGATAGAGCAGGCCTGGTCCTTTTGGATGTGGTGCCATCTGAGCCTGTCCCAGGCCACCCAGTGCTTTCCAGGTCACACTGAACGGCAGGAGGAAGGAGGGTAGGCAGGCTGCTGCAGGGGAGGAGGCTGGCGCCAGCCCCAACTTCATCCCCAACTGGCCGTGGGGCCCAGGGGTGGCCCTAGGACCAGCAGCATCTCTCACCTGGGAGATTACCGGAAGCTCGGGTCTCTGAGTCGGAATTTGCATTCCAGCGAGGCCCCTGGGGGATCCGTGTGCCTGTGGATGTCACGGAGCTCAGTCTCTTGGAGCTTCAGCCTTTCCAGGTGAGGGCAGCGCTGCTCAAGTCTGGCCTTTTCAGAAAAGCAAAGTCTAATACCTGCCTGTGCAAGACGGTGATGATGGCAATAATGATGATGATGGTGATGATGACGGTGACAACAACTACCATATTTCTTTTTTTTTTTTTTTAATTATTTATTTATTTATTTATTTTTGGCTGCATTGGGTCTTCATTGCTCGGGTGGGGGTTACTCTTCGTTGCGGTGCACAGGCTTCTCATTACAGTGGCTTCTCTTGTTGTGGAGCATGGGCTCTAGGCTCATGGGCTTCAGTAGTTGTGGCACACAGGCTCAGTAGTTGTGGCACACAGGCTTAGTTGCTCCGCGGCATGTGGGATCTTCCTGGACCAGGGCTCGAACTCGTGTTGCCTGCATGGCAAGGCAGATTCTTAACCACTGCACCACCAGGCAAGTCCCCATATTTCTTTTTTTGTTAAACAACAAACGTCTGAGCTCATTTCTAAGGAACGGAAATGAGCTCAGGTATTTAACCAAGACTTCTGAATAGCATGTTTATAATAAATAAGAAGAGTGGAGGACTTTCTTGGTGGTGCAGTGGTTAAGAATCCACCTGCCAATGCAGGGGACACGGGTTCGAGCCCTGGTCCGGGAAGATCCCACATGCCGTGGAGCAACTAAGCCCGTGCGCCCCAGCTACTGAGCCTGAGCTCTAGAGCCCTCGAGCCACAACTACTGAGCCCACGTGTCACAACTACTGAAGCCCGCGCACCTAGAGCCCGTGCTCTGCAACAAGAGAAGCCCTCACACGGCAAGGAAGAGTAGCCCCGACTCGCCGCAGCTGGAGAGGGCCTGCGCACAGCAACGAAGACCCAATGCAGCCAAAAATAAAAATAAATAAATAATATTTTTAAAAATATTTAAAAAATAAAAGAGTGGAATTTGATGGAGGAAGGGGTCTGAGGGGTATTAATCAGAAATTCCATCGGTTGGGTTGACTCGGGCGGTCCCAGGGCCACACAGTTTCTCCCTCAAGCTCCTCTTCTACAGAAGGAGAGTGAGACACGCACCAGCAGGAGGGTGGGGAGAGGGACAGAGCCAGGCAAGGCAAAGCCTGCCATCGCCTTGAAGTCTCCCCAGCTTGTGTTTTATCTTCAAAACGCGAGCCAAATTCTCCTTCTGTTCCATAATATATCCATGTTTGATTCAACATGTTGAAAATGTTTTGAATTGCCATCAACAGAGAATATCCTTCCTACCCTACTGATCCCACGGCCTTGTCCCCCTCTCCCTGGTACAGCCCCAGGACCCAGTGGTTTGTGAAGGGTGTGAAGCAGGCAACTTAAAGTGACCTGCACACCTGCCTGAGGACCCGCCCACGACTGCAGAAGGGAGCGGAGAGGCTCAGATTTGTCCAGAATCACCGCTGGGTGAGATGATGTCGCACCGCACAGCCCTCACCTATGTCCAGTGTTTTTGTCTGCAAAGGTTTCACTTCTAACCCCACCCCCGCATTGGGTTTTATACAAACCCTGTAGGCCCTGCTGGTCAGGGATTATGACCATCCCCATTCTACGGATGAGAAAACTAAGACCGGGAGAAGGAAAACAACCCACCCAAGATTACCCGGCAAGTTACTGGCAGAAATGTTTCACAGACTCAGATGTCCTGACTTCCAGACCACTGAGTCTTCCTGCTGGCCTGTCCCTGGAGTCTGGGCCCTTCCGCCATGAGGGTCCAGCAGAAGAGCTGGCAGGGCCAGGAGCCCCTCTGGTGTTGCCAGGGGCAGAGAGAGGCCAGCTCCCACCTGCCTGGGCGAGGCAGCCACAGCCTCAGGGTAGGGGCGCTTCTGCCATGCGAGCCAGGTGAGCAGACGGGGAGGCCCTTAGAACAAGGCAGCAGCAGAGGGGCACATTTCCAGGGCCTGCTGGATCTCCCCAGGCTCGGGAGCAGCCTGTGTACGGCTGCGGGGGGCGGGGAGGGCAGGCAAGACCTTGATAAGGAGTCAGGTCTCAGCCCAGGTGGGGGACGCTTTCTCACAGTCGGGGCTAACCTTGCCCAGGGAAGCCAGGAGCTATCCCAGCAGAGGCTGGCTGACCTCACTCTCCAAAGGGGATGCTGAGGGGGTTCCTGGGCCAGGCACCGTGTCGAGGCTCTGAAGCCCCTTCTGATAGGAAGGTGAAGCCAGCTTCAATGCTGTGGCCCTTACCATCATTTTCAGCTTTTCCATGAGAGGTGGTAGAGGACCCCAGAGCTGCTGTCCCCATGTGGCCTGGCAGAAGGTAGTGGGTCTCCTGAGGAGGAGATGACCACAGAACTAGAAACCGAGAAACCTCCATCCAACCCCACAACGTTGCTTCACAGATGCTGTGTGTCATTGAGCAAGTCGCTTCACCGCTCTGAACTCTCAATTCCCTTCCAGGGAGTGAGAATACTGCTCTTCCTATCTCAAAGCACTGATTTTGGAAGCTCACAAGAAATGAACAAGGGGCCAGATTTTCAAAATATACTCTCTGCTGCACAGAAGACCTTCTGTGCAGTAAACCTAAGTTTACCCTTATCCCATTTTTCGGATGGAAAAAACTGAGGCCCAGAGAGGAGAAGCAGCTTGCTCAAGTTCACACAGCACATCAGAGACAGTCTCAGGGCTTGAACCCAAGGTTCCCATTCCCAGTTCAGAGCTGTCTCTCTCAAAAGACCCCAGGAACTGGGTCACTGAAGTAAGGCAAACACTCCTTCCCCTGGGGAGATGGGTCCGTTTGTCAGTAAGTGGTTAAGGAGCCCATTGTGGTCTTGGGGCAGGAGTTCACCTGACCGAACATGTGGACACTGGCTATCTTCCCCTTCCTAGAAGGTCAGGGGTGTCTCTTGTGTCACTCAGGCCACACAAGAAAGATGCCCACAAGTCCTTGCCACTGGAAGGCTGGGGACCCCAATCACCACCTTAAGTTGTATAGCATGTCAGAGTTCACAAAGGACTAGGTGACCTGGGGTAAATCCCTGCCCTGGACCTCAGTTTCCCCATCCGTAAGACACACCAGAGGTCGGGCTCCCTCTCTGATTACCTTTGGCTCAGAACACAAAAATGAAGTCTTGATTTTGTTCTCAAACCGAACAGATTAAAATATTCGGCTCTGAGGCAGCTTCTTTTGGAGCCCAGCCCTCACCCAGCGCTAGCATCCCAGCCACCTCCCAGGCCCGAAGGCTCCCCTGGCAGTGGTCCAGAAGCGGCCCGGGCACATCTGCTTCCACTCAGCGTCCTCCGCCTGCCGCTCTGCCGAGGACTTGGCCCATGGCTTCGTGGCTCTCAGGGACTGGAGAGACGGTGGGACCCAATTAAGGAAGAGACAAAGGCCCCTGACAGGGCGGCCCTTCCAGTTCTCACGGGGCCCTCCCTGCCCTGGAGCAGCAGCCAGACCCAGGGGCCCGCTGGGCGGTAGCTGAGTGACCAGAGGGTCAGCTAGTGGGGAAGAGGAGATGCTAAGCGGCCTTGGGTAGTTAACTCAGACACAGACCCTGCAGGGGCGAAGGGGCGGGGAGGGAGGGCAAGAGCCAGAGGTCTGGTCCGGGCCCTGGGTGCTGGAGGGGAGACAGAGGGGCAGCTGGGGCCTGGTGGTGGACCAGGTCACTGGCTCCAGCCATAGACAGACCTGAATTCAAATCTGTACTTTGCAACCTCAGACACACTCCGACGTGCTCTGTTTCCCCATCTGTCAAATGGGTCTGAAATGTTACCAGCCACACAGTCATTGTGAGACTTGAATGAGCCAAGCTATGCAAAGTATCTTACACACTGTACATGCCAAGGAAACTGTAGTTACTATTTTACTACTATTATAGTAGCCCCCCTGCCCTTATCCGCAGGGGATAGGTTCCAAGACCCTAGTGGATGCTTGAAACCACAAATAGTACCGAACCCTATATATACTATGTTTTATCCTATGATAAAGTTTAATTTATAAGTTGGGCACAGTAAGAGATTAGCCACAGTAACTAATAATAAAATAGAACAATTATAACAACATACAGTAATAAAAGTTATGTGAATATGGTCTCTGTCTTTCAAAATATTTTATAAATTGAATACCTTTTCCATCTTCACCAAGCATGTATCATGCACTGTGGCCCTAATTTTACAGTTTGAGGTACACCAGCAAAACTGGCAAGAATTTCTTATTCCTTCTTCACAATTTCACGAATAGAAGATTAGTTCTTAGTAGATCTCAGCAACTTCAGCATATGATTTTTTTTTTCTCACTATGTTGAGAATTTTCACCTTTTTACTTACGGGAAGCAATTCACGGCTTCTTTGGCAGATCCAAATTGCCGGCATCGCTACGCATGAGGTTTGGGGCCATTATTACGTAAAATAAGAGTCTCTTGAATTCAAGCACTGTGATACCTCAGCAGCTGATCTGATAACCAAGAGGTGACTAACAGGCAGGTAAAGGGGTGATTCACGTCCCAGGCAGGACAAAGATGGACGGGGGTAGATTATTTCATCACGCTACTTAGAACAGTGTGCAACTTAAAACAGATGAATTGTTTCTTTCCGGAATTTCCATTTAATATTTTTGGACCGTGGTTGACCACAGGTAACTAAAACCGTGGAAAGCAAAACGGCAGATAAGGAGGGAATGCTACAGTATTATTAACATTAATGTTGGAGAGAATGAAGAAGGTCCAGTTCAATATCTCACTTCCAATATGTTGCCCCAAATGGTGAGCTGGGCAGACTTCCGAATGCCCCTATGGCTACAACGTAGAGGGACAGAGCTGGAAGTCCCATGGGGATTTGATGGGGTGAATCAGACCCGGGAGTCAGAGGCAGGCTTGGTCCTATGATGTCCCACCAAGCAGGCACTGCGGCCTCAAACCCACAGGGGACCAGGGCCCACAGGCTCTGACCTTCCAGTTCTGAAACTCCAGAGGTCCTCACTCCACAGAGTGGGTTTTTAAATCTATTTTAAGAATGAAGGGCAGTAGAGCAAGGCCTGTGAGTCCCTCGGGGCAGGATGACCTGCCCTTCTAAGCAAGGAGTGTGACTTTCCAGCCAGGGAGTGGCCACCAGTTCAGCCTGGCTTGTGAGCCTCATTTCGAACGCCAAGGGCAGCCTCGGCACCCAGGTTGAGTGTGGGAGCTGTTTTCTTTCTGTAAGGCCCCACTCCTGGGACTTGGCAACTCAGGGAAGGGGACTGTCTGCCCCAAGGCAGTGCACGAATATTTGCGGAGCGCTTACATTGTGCCAGGCCCTGGGCTGAACCTGGGGACACAAAGGGCACACAGATGTCGTGGTCCCTGCTCCCCTGCCAGGCCATGGGAAACACACACACACACACACACACACACACACACACGAGAAAGAATTACAGCTGAGGACTGTGAAGGAAGCAAACCAGGACTCTGACTGAGAAAAACTCGAGGACGACTGTTGCCCCCAGGATGGTCAGAGAAGACTTCTTCAAGGAGGAGATAGAGCGTGAGAAGGTACTAGGTAGAAAGAGGGGGCAGGGATGAAGATGCTCCCACTTTTCTCCTTTGCAAGGTCCTGTGACCTTGCAGTTCTTCCCACTAAAGATGCAGAGTCTATTTCTCCACCCTTGAATCTGGGCTTGGCCATGGACTCGCTTTTCCAATAGGCTATTAGGAGACCTGACCTACACAGAGTCTTGAAAACATGCTTGCAGGAGTCTACCTTCCCTTGGACTCCTGCCTTCACCCCCAGCAAGCCTACTGGAGAGATGAGAGAGGCACATGGATGAGAGCCAAGTTGTCTCAGCCATTGCAGCCAAGGCCAGGCTAGACCAGTCAACAGCCCTCGGATCACCCACATGTAAGGGACCCCAGCCAAGATCAGCAGGGCCACTATCCAACCCACCAGTGACCCAAGATGTATTAGTGGCCCCAACCAAGGTCAACCAAGCCCCAACCAGACCATCAGAGCTATTTGGCTGACTCACTGCCTCCTAAGAAATCATGAATGATTGTTGTTTTAAGTTACGAGGTTTGGGGATGGTTTGTTAACTGATACGGGGGGAGAGCATTCCAGACAATGCGAATGGCATTTAAAAAGGCTCAGAGGCAAGAAAGAGCTTCATGAGTTGAGAGAAACAAAAAAGAAGGCCAGCACAGTTGGAATGCAGATAGGAGAGAGAAAATGAGATCCAGGAGGTGGATGGGAGCCAGATCATGCAGGGTCTTGATAGGGGCTTGGATATTTTTCTAAGTAGAGAGGGAGCCAGTGGAAGGTTGTAAGAACATGGTAAACTTCCCTCTGGCTGTCCTGGGGAAAGGAATTAGAAGGAACAACAGTGGAAGTGAAGAGGCCATTTATGGAGGACTCCCCTTTGCAAAGCAGGGGCTGGTCACGCCAAGACTCTGAAGTAGGCATTCGGGGTAAATTGAAGCCCAGGGAAAATGAGTGGGATGCAGCTTAAAAAGTGCTTAAAGGGAAATTTATAGCTTCAAATGTTTATATTAGAAAAAAGAGAGGTTTCAAATCAATGATCTAAGCTTCTAATTGATGAAGCTTGAAAAAGAAGAACAAATAAACCCAAAGGAAGAAAAAGGGAGGGAATACTAGGGAACAGAAATCAATGAACCATAAGAGAAAAAACAATAGAATAGAATAAGTCAGTAAGATCAAAAGATGTTTATTGGGGAAAAATTAATAAAATTAATAAACTTCTAACCAGATTGATCAAGAGCAAAAAGAAAGAAGACACAATTACCAATATCAAGAATGCAGGAGGAGCATCACTATAAATCCTAACAGGACAATAGGGGACAATACAAACAGCATTACGTTAATAAATCTGAAAATTTAGATTAAATGGACAAGTTTCTTGAAGGACATAAATTAACAAAACTAACTCAAAAAAAAAAAAAATAGAAGATCTGAATAGTCCTATATCTATTAAAGAATTAGATTTGTAATTAAGTTTCACACAAATAAAACTCCAAACCCAGATGACTTCACTGGTGAATTCTATCAAATATTTAAAGCAGAAATAACACCAATCTTACACAAACTTTTTTAAAGAATATAGGAGGAGGAATTTCCCAGCTCATTTTGTGATACCCATCATTCCCATGATACCAACATCAGAGACAATACAAGTTGAAAGAAAGAAAGAAAGAAAGAAAAAGGGAGAGAGGAAGGGAGGGAGGGAGGAATTACAGAACAATATCCCTCATAAACAGAGAGGAAAAATCCTTTAAATTTTAGCAAATTGAACACAGCAATGCATAAAATGACCAAGTACATTTATCCCAGGAATGCAAAGGTGGTTTAACATTTGAAAATTAATTAATATTATTCACAATATTGACAGAATAAAGGAGAAAAGCCACATGATTATCTCAGTAAGTTCAGATAAAAATGGACAAAATTCAATACTCATGCATAATTTAAAGCTCTCAGCAAACTAGAAATAGAAGGAAATTCTTCAATTTGATAAAGAATGTCTATTAAAAAAAAAAAAGCTAGGGCTAAAATCCTACTTAATGGTGAAGATTGAATGCTTTCTCACTAAAACTGGGAACAAGTCAAGATGCTCACTCTTAACATTTTGATTCAGCATTGTACAGGAGGTTCTAACCAGTGCAATAAAGCAAGAAAAAAATAAAGTACATACATGTTGGAAAGGAAGGAGCAAAACAATCTTTACTGGGGAAAAACCCCAATCCCATATACACAGAAAATCCCAAGGAACCTCATAAAAAGCTACTACAACTAATAAGTGAGTTTAAAAAGGTTGCAGGATACAAGGTCAATATTCACAGATAAATTGTATTTCTATATAATGGCAATGAACATCTTGAAATTGAATTTATGAAAATGCCATTTACAATAGCATCAAAAAGATATCAAACACTTAGGGATATACTTAACAAAATATATGCAACACCTGTATGAGAAAAACTATACAATATTGCTGACAGATATTAAGAAATTCCCAAAGAAATGGAGAGATATACTATATTCTTTGACTGAAAAATCTCATTGTTGTTAGAAGTGATCTACAGATTCCCCCCAAATTGAACTACAGATTCAGGGCAATTCCAAACAAAATCCCAGCAGCCTTTTTTATAGAAATTGACCAGGTGATTATAAAATGTATATGGAAAAGAAAAAAACCTAGAATAACTAAGATCATGTTGAAAAAGAAGAAGAAATTTGAAGGACTTAAACTTCCTGATTTCAAACCTATTATAACACTGTAGTAATTAAGACAGCATGCTACTGGCAAAATTGTTGACATAAAGATCAACGGAACAGAATAGAGAGTCCCGAAATAGACCCAAGCATATATGGTCAGTTGATTTTGATGAAAGTGTCAAGATAATTCAAGGAGGAATCAGTATAAAAAATAAATGAACCTGACCTTTACCTCTTGCCATATACAAAAAATTGATGTAAAATAGATCATAGGCTGAGGCATAAAAGCTAAAATTATAAAACTTCTAGAAGAAAATATAGGAGAAAATCTTTCAACCTTGAATTAGGCAAGAATTTCTTATAAAGGACACAAAATGCACTAAATGTAAAAGAAAAAAAATTTTAATTGACCTTCATCAAAATTTAAACTTCTGCTCTTTAAAGACATTGTTAAGAAGTGAAAAGACTAGCCACAAGCTAGGAGAAAATATTCACGATACAATATTCTGACAAAGAACCTGTATCCAGAATATATGAAGAAATCTTTCAAATCAATACTAAAAAGATAATCCAATTTTTAAAATTTAAGTTTGAATAGACACTCCACAAAAGAAGATACACAAATAACCAATAAGCACATATGATGCTTAATGTCATTTGTCATTAGAGAAATGTAAATACAAATGACAATGAAATTCTACTACACACTCACCAGAATGGCTAAAATTAAAATTACTGACAATACCAAGTGCTGATGAAGATATGGAGCAACTAGAATTCTCATATATCACTGGTGAGGATATAAAATGATACTTTGAAAACAGGTTGGCAGCTGCTTATAAAGTTTAGCATGCATTTACTGCATCACCCAGCAATTCCACTCTGAGGTATTTATCTTAGAGAAGACTTGTACGTGAATGTTCATAGTAGCTTTACCTGTAATATCCCCAAATTGGAAATAATCCAAATGTCAGTCAACTGGTGACTGTATAAAAAAACTGGTACATCCATGCAATAGAACACTGATCCACAGCCAAAAGAAGTGAACTACTCGTATACACATGGGTGAATCTCAAAAATGTTACACTGAGTAAAAGAAGCCAGATACAAAATACTACACACTATATGATCCCATTTATATCAATCTCTGGAAAAGGCAAATCTAGTCTACTGTGACAGTAAGCAGATCAGTGTGGACTGAGGCCAGAGGTGGAAGGTATTGTCAGGAATGGGTCATGAGGAAACTTTTGGAAGTGACAGCAATGTTCTGTATCTTGATAGCGGTGGTGGTTACACAGATGTATATATCTGTCAAAACACATCAAAATATACATTTATGGATGCATTTTATTGCATGTAAGGTATGTCTCAATAGTTACTTTTTAGAAGAGTTCTTTAAACAAAACATTTGTGGAAAGCAGGTAAGACTGAAGAGTTAGCAACATTTACTAATCATAATTACAGCATTTACTAAGGACCTACAATGTGCCAAGTACCACGGAACGGCACTTCTGCAGTAAACAGAAACAGACCCTGCTTTCAAGGAGCTTGCAAAAAAGTTGTTACTGGGGAGGTTTGTGCCATAGAAAGTTAGATGGAGTCCTGACATATGTGGAAGTTGGTTCTAAGGTCAGCACATAAGGAGAACACTGGGAATAGTTAAAATCATCTTTTAAAAATCCTGTATGGGACTTCCCTGGCGACCCAGTGGTTGAGACTCCGTGTTTCCACTGCAGGGGGTGCGGGTTTGATCCCTAGCTGGGGAAGATCCTGCAGGCCACACTGCGTGGCCAAAAAAGAAAATTGGGACCCTCAGGGTGTCCTAAGTTTGAAAATCCTTTATGGAGGTGCCATGTTGGAGACCAATATCCTAGAACATCCTCGGTACATTCAACACAGCGAGCTCCCCTCTAGCATGAATTTGACTGTAGTTTCATTGGCTGAACTCAGGATGAGACAGCTGCCTTGCTGGGGCCTTGTGTTCAAGTTGTCTTGCATCCTCATTCTCCTCTTGTTCCAACTCTCTGGGACCTTTTAGATGATTTTGGGCAAGATGAATATATCTTCCACTCCATTCAACAAGGAAGGAAGGCCTTGGGATATAGAAATGAAGTGAAGTCAGAGTCCTTGCCCTGAGCAACGCTTACAGCCTGGATGGGGAGATAGACACATAAACATCTATAATCCAGTGCTAAGTGCTGTGAAGGATGGATACAGAAAGTTCAGGGATGAACAGAGGGGTGTGTGTGTGTGTGTTTGTGTGTGTGTTAGTAGAACTTGAAAGGCTGATTCTATTTTTTTTTTAACATCTTTATTGGAGTATAAATGCTTTGCAATGGTGTGTTAAGTTTCTGCTGTATAACGAAGTGAATCAGCTATATATATACATATACCTATATCTCCTCCCTTTTGCATCTCCCTCCTGAAAAGCTGATTCTAAAATGTATATAGAAATTGAAAAGAGCGAGATACTCAAAGAATATATTGATATAAGTTGAATGAGTTGCTCTACCAGCTGTCAAGACTTATATAAAGATATAATACAGAAAAGTCAAGCTGTAGTAAAATGTGATGTTGGTACAAGAATGGACACACAGTCCAATGGGACAGAATCCAGAAACAGACCCACACATAGACGGACACTTGACTGAAGACAAAGGTGATGTGGTGAGGAAAGGACAGTGTTTACAATAAACAATGCTGTTTAGGGATTGCCATATGGAAGGAAAAAATGAACCTTGACCACTATCTCACATCATACCAAACAAAAAAATTCCATGTAGATTGCAGACCTAAATATGAAAAGCAACTATAAAACTTTGAAAAGATATTATGAGCCCAAGCTAGGGAAGGACTTCTCAAAAAGCACTAAACATAAAGGAAAAGTTTGATAAATTTGATACATTAAATTTTAAAATGTCTGACCCCCCAGAAATGCAATTAAAGGAGTGAAAAGATAAACCTCAGGGTGGGAGAGGATATTTACAACACGTATCTGACAAAGAACCCATATCCAGAGTAAATTCCGACAATCGAATGAGAAAAAGAAAGGATAAATGACTTCAAAAGACACCTCCCCCAGAAAATCCAAATGGCTAATAACAATGAGAAAAGGTGTTCAAGCTTACTGGTAATGAGAGAAATGCAAATTTAAATCATGAGATGAAATAACATACCCACTAGATTGACAAAGATTAAAAATCTGGCAATAACAAGTGTTCACAAGGATGTGGAGCAATGGGAACTCTCATTCACTGCTACGAGAGGGTAAGTTGGTACAAACACTTTAGAAAACAGTTGGCATTGTTTCATACAATTGATGTAATGCATATCCTATGACCCAGCAATTCCAGTCCTAGGTATATAGCCTGAAATTTGAGTGCTCATGTGCTACAAAAGACAAAAAGGAAAGTTTATAGCAGCACAGTTAAAATGTCTATTGGCAGAAGAATGAATAAATAAATGATGTCATATGATAAAAAACTGTACTCAGAGAAAGTTAATGAACTGCAATTATACACCCCAATGTGGACGAGCTTTGCAAACATAATATTGAGCCAAAGACGCCAAGCCCACACAAAAATATGTGCAGTATGATTCTGTGCACATGAAGTTCCAAAAAGTGGGCAAAATGAAACTCTGTGGTTTAGGAATGCCTTTGTAGAAACAAAACTATAAAATAAAGCAAGAAATGATCACAACTTAAGGCCATGGCTAACTCTAGTGGGAAGAGAAAGGCACACAGGGAGTTCTGGTTGCTGATTATGTTCTACATCTCTACCTGGGTGGTAGTTAAGTGGGTGTTTGCTTTAAAATTATTTGTTAAACTGTACACATATTTTGTGCACTTTTCTATATGTATAAATATTCCAGAATAAACAAAGTAAGACAAGAAAGAAAGTGATGAGAAACATGCAGACAGGAGAGAAACAGTGCCTGAGGAAATCAGGGAAGACTTCATGGAAGAGCGGGTCCATTCAGCAGATGCATACTGAGAGTCCTCCACATACCAGACCCAAGATGACAAAAGTAAACAAAGACACACACTCCCTGCTCCCGTGGAATTTATATTACAGGGAGGGAGACAGACAGGAATCAAATAACACACTGTAAATGCTTAACTGACAGAACCCCTTGGGGATCTTGAGCATCTTTACCCTTTGAGGGTAAAGTCCAGGGGCCCTAGGTTCTGAAGAGTGAATATGGTTTGCTCGGGAATGGTGAGATCGGAGCGGGCAGCACCAGTGAAAGTTCTCAAGTGGGAGGAAGCTTGGCCCCAAAGAGCTGCTGAAAAGCTCACGTGACCACGTGCAGAGAACCACTGAGGAAGTGGCATGAGATTAATAGCATGGAGAAATGGAAGAGGGTATTGGGACTGGGCTTTGAGGGTGGATAGGAGTTCACCAGGCAGAAATGATAAAATCCTTAAAGACTGGGATTTTGCTACATATGCCTAGTACATAGATGTGCTCAGTAAATACATGCTGATTTCTCTTGGAAAGTAAAAAGTCAGAGAATAGAAGAAGAATTTAGAGGTTATAAAGCTGGGGCCACTGACCTTGGCCTGGATGAACGGGGGTGCAGCAGTTGCAGGGCTGGGGGAGGGAGTTTTCTTAGCATCCTGCACTCTATCTCATCTGTCAGCAGCTTTAGTGGTCCATGAAATCACCAACAGAGGAAGGAGGGATCTGGAAAGGAAAACTTCGAGAGACAAGCCATCTGCACCTGGAAGCAGCTGACACACTGGCCGCCACCGACACCACGAAACTGGCTTGCACCGCCTCTTCCACACCCGTACCCTAAACCCCAGGGTCTCATGAGGGTGACAGCAGCAGGGCCTGGGGACACTGGAGCCAGACGCAATCAGAGAGAGCAGCTGCGGCTGCGGTAGCTTCAGGAATCTGGTTGTTAGTGGGCAGCTGAGGGAGCCTCGCTGTCTCCCCTGTGTTTACTTGGCTCCATTGAGGGGCTGGAAATTTGATCTCCGTGGGGACCAGGCTCTGGTCAGCCCCTGCCTAGAGTCTCTGACAGAGCCCTGGCCTCTCAGAGCTGCTCAGAAGACGTCCTGTTATCTGGGAAACTGAGACCAGAAAGCAAGCAGAGGCAAGAATTGCCCAATCATAACCGAATGATAGCAGCCCCCATAGATGGGGTGCTTATAACGTGCCAAGCACTGGGCCAACCCTTGCAAGGAAAGTATTTTTGTTTAACAGTTGGGGAAACTGAGCCTCAGAGAGGGCAAGTTACTTGTTCAGGGTCACACAGAGCTAGAGCTGGGCTGAGTCCAGATCTGCCCAATTCCAAAACCTGTGCCCCTAACCACTTTCCCATCCTGTCTCCAAGGGCAGTGTTCGCTATATGCCTGGGATGCTGGAAATCCAGGCGCTACAGCCAGGGGCTCCTGGAAGTTCTGCATCCACGGTGACCTCCCCTCCGTGAATAACCCTAGAGTTAGGGACATCTGTCCTCACCTAGCCTGACCACCTTCCCACAGAAAGCTTTGATCTCCTGGTGACCTCTCCGATCCCACCTTCCTTGAGCCCCTGCACCCCTGCCTGGGCTTCTCACTGCCTTGAATGCCTCTGGAATGGGTCTGCAGACACCAAATTTCCAGTAGCAAGAATTCCTCCTCTGAACCAGCCATAGAAGGTAAACCCATGAGGATGGGGGCTGGCCTGTTGTCCCTAGGACCCCCACCATGTGGCACAGCACCTGGCACAGAGAAGGAATGAGAAAGGTCCCCAGCTCGGGCATCTAGCATGGGAATATATGGCACATTGAAGAAAGGCAGTTCTGCTGCTTAACAGCTGTGTGGCCCCAGCCATGGGATGCAACCTCTCTGAGCCCACTTCTCCCTCCACAAAACAGGGTTATTTTTTTCATTCATTCCATGATCTCGTGAATGCAAAGGGCTTAGCGCCCAGCAAGTGCTCAATAAATATTACATCCTGGATTTGAACTTTGATTTTTTTTTTTTTTTTTTTTTTGGCTTTTGACTGGTTTTCAGACTCTTTCTTCTAGCAATGTGCTACAAGTTTCTGGGGAATAAGGACCATGTACCCATTGCCAAGACACCCAGCACAGTACCAGGAATATGGCCAATACTAAAACTCCATTGTTGATTTGAAAACTTACCTTTCCCATACTTCTCCATTTGTGTGCAGTTTCTGTGGATTTCTCTAAGCCTTGTTAAACCTGTTTACAACTTCAGACTGAATCCCTCCCAGAGTAAACGATCCAAGTGACTGCTTTATCTGGTTGAACTAAGTGTCTAACCTTAATCCCTCCTGCTGTAATTCCAGCCCATTTTCTCACACTCTGTCCTGAGGTGGGAGCAGCTGTTCTTTTTCCCCTGGAGAGGTCACATGCCCTAAGCAGGAAGAAAGTGCCCCCCATCTCCACTCCCAACCTGGGAATGTTCCCGGTACCTTTCCTACCGGAAATTTCTGCACCGAATTGCTTTCCTTTTCTTTGATGCAATAATGCTTCTTTGGGCTAGTCATTCCCCAACCAGGCCTTTTAGGGGAATACTCCTGAGCCTTCCCAGCTTGGGGAATTCCAAGGATGTCAAGTCAGACATCCAGGACCCTCCCCACTGCCCAGGAGACTGGCCTGAGCCCCTTCTTGTCTGGATGGGGGAAGCGAAGGTCCCCCAATGGGTTGGTGGCACAGCTGGTCCTGACTTACTGTCTCCTGCTCCCAGGCCTCTGGGCCACCCGTGGGGCTCTCATGCCCACTGTCTCCTGAGGCAGTGTTCCCAGCCCAGGAGAACAGAAGGGTTACACTTTCTGCATAAAGAATGTCAGGGACACAGTGGTCACCAAGCCTCCAGCCCGCCCCTGTCATTCTTCCTGGAATTTTGTGCCCATATCCTGCACCTGCGACCCAGAGTGCAGACTATTCCTTGTGAGGTGACCACACCAGCAGGGCCGGCGCTCTTGGTGAAGAAAACAAAACAGTGTCAATTCATCGTGCACACACACTCACACCACCTCCATGTGTGTTAAGGGCAGCACAGTGGCCTCCTGGGTCTGCAGGCCTTCTTAGCACACCCTGGCTCTCAAACCTTGTGACTAGGCCTGGAAGCTCACCAGCAATTCCCACAACCCTTCCCAGAGCCTAAAACTGAGTCACAGCGTTGAGTCCTAGAGCCAGAAATCATCTGCGCTCCTGCCCAGAGCAGAAAACCCTCTTCCAGTGCCTATTGACAGGGAGCTCATGATCTATCAAGGCACCTCCCCCCACTGCTAGACAATCCCGGAGGCTGCCTGGAGGAGAACAAAGAGCAGGGTTATGGGGTCAGAGAGACCTGAGTCCAAACCCGGACTCCAGTGCTTGCTAGCTACGTGGCCTCAGGGAAAGTGGCTGCACCTCTCCGAGCCTACATTTCTCCATCTGTACAATGGGGAATAGAGCATTCGCCTCATGGAACTGATGTGAGAATTAAATGAGAGGACATACGGAAACCTGAATGTCAGCTGCCGTCTCCCCGCCCCTGGAGATAACGGAGCAGTGACCATTGTCACGATAACCACTGATTCTACTGAGAAATGTATGCCGTGGACGGTGCTCCGTGCCTTATGTGGGTTATATTATGTAATCGATTTAGACCGATGAAATAATATAGGCCGGGATTTAGACCCAGGTAACCCAAACTGGGAACTGCTTATTTAACCACAGTAATACATGCCTCTTCAAACCTGCTGATGGTAAACGTTCAGTAAATGCTAGTCATCATTAGGGCTATAATTACTGGATTGCCAGGCATCTTTCACTCCAGTCTAACGCCCTCTCCATGATTTCAGCATGAGGGTTTCGCCTTCTTGTAGTCTCTCTGCTTCCAAACTTCTCAGAGCTGATTCAGTGTGGATCACTCAGTATCTCCAGAAGCACTCTCTCAGTTCCTTGGTGCCTCTACTGAGATGCGACACTCAGCCCCTTCCTCAAGGGCCAGGAAAAACTCATTCCCCCAAGGCATCTGTGGGTGTGCCCTAGATTTAACTGAAGATGGAACGTGGAAAAATGTTTACAGTGTGGAACACAACTTTATACTGGACATCTGACTTTGCCATTTTTAAGCATCCTTTTCTCCCCAACCCCACACCTCCAAGAATTTTTCCCTGTTCAGCTTGCATCATAGGGCTCCTGCCCTCAAGGGCCCAGCACTCCACACACGAGGGTCTCCTCTCTCCTCCTCCCCATCACACCCCCTTCCTCTGCCCCCCAACTCCAGTGTGTCAGGGATAGGAACTCTGCCGCCTCCAGCCCTTCATCCCAAACCTTCCCAGAGTCACCCCCATCAAGGAGCTTTCCAGTTAACTAGACCCACGCTCTTCCAGGGCAAGGGGGCCTTTGACGTGTCTTCATTCTTTGGCGCCATAACCATAATAGCGCAAGAAAATTCCTCCTCAGGTTAAGTAGCAACAAGCTTTTTTTTTTTTCCAAAAATGATCCCAAAATATCAAAAGTTCCAGACCTTGGAAGTTATCTTGCCTAGAATTTCTATGAGATACAACCAGCCCTTACTGCATGGGACGGTCCTGTGCAGAGCAGGACATTTACGATCCCCGGCTTTGCAGCACTATATGTCAATAACACCCCGTGTCCATCATTGTGACAACCGAAAATGCTCCCTCCACGTTTCCAAAGCCCCCTAGCTCTCACTCATACTCACACACAAGCACACAAGCATGTAAACACACACCCACACACACACACACAAACACACACACGCAGTGCAGAACTACTTCCCTCTTTTTTGGTGAAGGGTAACAGAATGTGCCACCCCAATATATGTCTCTTTGATATATCGATTATTGTGAGTTGTAGGCACTTAAAAACAGCAAATGCAAGGAAAGGCTTCCTCTGAACTCTCTTTATCTGCCTCCAGATAGATCCTCCAAAAGGAACTCAGTGGTCATCAATCTCCTCCCCTGGAGTGTCGTCAACCAGGGGAGTTGAATCTAGACACAGAAGAGACTAGACGTCGATGCCACACCCACACAAGCTTCATCACAAACCTAATTTATTGGCCTGTCTGCTCGCCGCATGACAGGCCAATAAACTGGGAGACGAGATGTTGAGGCAAGGAATAGTGACTTTATTCGGAAAGCCAGCAGACCAAGAAGATGGCGGACTAGTGTCCCCCAAAAACCTTCTTATCAGAGTCTGGATGACAGTTTCTTTTACAGAACAGAGAGGGGGAGGAGCTGAGGAAGTAAAGTAAAAAGGCCATTAGTTTTGCCTGGCTTGGCCAGCATTGGGGAGGGAATGTGTTCATTTCTTCTTTTCTGCAGCCATTTACAGGTGGGCAGGGTCAGATTGTGAGCTGAACAAAGGCTCTTTAGTTTAACACTCAGGCAGAGGGGCAGGGTTCCCTGAGGCAGACCATTATGTGTGATTCTAATAACAAAAGCAAAGGTTAAAGTAAAAGAAACAGATCCAACATGGAGTCAGATTTTGCTCTTCCCTGTTACACTATCACGCTTCCCGTCTATTCTTCTAGGAGCCCATTCACTTTTCCTAAAATCATTTCCTCCACCCTAAGAGATCTGCATCCTCCCACCCCTTTCCCTATTAAGATGGTGCTTCAGCCTGAATTCTAGGCCATCTCAGGGAGTGACTCCTCCTGGCTATGGCCCATGTGTTCACGAGGGATACATGTTCATAAACTTCTGTTTTTCCTCTTGTTAATGTCTTTTATTACAGGGGTCTCAGCTAAGAACTCAGAAGGGTAGAGGGAACATTACTTTTCTTCCCCTACATACACCTGGGCTCACAAGGCTGAGAGAGGCAGACAGCTCTGCCTGAGGTCACACAGTAAGCGAGGCCAGAACGCAGGACTCCTGCCTCCAGAAGGAGGGCCTGGCCCAGGAGTCCTTGCCCCCTCGCTGCCCCACTGTGGAGGCTGAGGCCATTCTGCCCCCAGGCCGGGAGCGGGGCACGGGGTCCCTCATTTCCTCCTGCTCCAGATCTCTGCAGACCCAATTCCTTGGCCCCTCTGGAAGGGCCAGCAGGGTGCCAGGCAGACAGCAGCAGAGGAAACCTCAGCCTCTCACATGTTGAGGACTCACGGGTACTGCCTGGCTCCTAGTAAACCAGAAACATCGACGTCAAGCGAGGTTAGCAGGGGCTCTGGCCTGAGGGAGGGGAAGCCGGCCAGACCTCACCCTGGCAGCTCTCAGGAGAGGCAGCCGTCCTCCCCACAGCCTGGACTCCCCCGTCCTCACCTCCCCGCCAGCCTGGCTGTGGGATTCCTGCTGTCAACTGCCTGGAGATGGAGGATGGGGGACAGATGCGGGGGGGTTCCAGAATCCAAAAGCCAATACGTGCCAGCAAAGCTGTGCTTTCCAGATGTGAGGACCCACCAGGCTAAACACACAGCCCTGGCCCCGCCTAGAGACACAGACCTGGGGGATGGGGCGGAGGGTAGGCCCCAAAAGGGTGTGACTTTACTGCACCTCCTGCCGTGGTACCTCCACTCACCTCTGAATGAATCCTTGTGGTGACCCTGCAAGGTAACCCACTGCATCCCCATTTCACAGACGAGGCTGGTCAGCCCAGACAGGGTGTCACAGAGACCCTCAGATCTGCCACATACCTGCTGTGTGACAGAGGACATGTCCTCTAACTGCTCCAGGCTTCAGTTTCTCCTTTGGGATCCTTAGGAGGGCAGTGCCTGCCTCTAGGATTATTCTGAGGCTAGATGGGCATTTACTTTTGTTAGTAGCCTGGCTCGAAGCGACTGCTGAAAATAATGCTATTGGAACTAGCAAGTTGAAGAAGCCAGATTGTGATGTAATTAAAAACACAACTTGAAAATAGGTAACGAATGAGAACCTACTGTATAGCACAGGGAACTCTACTCAGTGCTCTGTGGTGACCTTTGGGAAGGGAATCTAAAAAAGAGTGGATATATATATACGTATAACTGACTTTCTTTGCTGTACAGCAGAAACTAACACAACATTGTAAAGCAACTATACTCCAATAAAAATTAATAAAAATATATGTACCTCAAAAAAATCAATTTACATATAATGCAACCAAAAGTATAAAAGCAGATAATCACAAAACCTTAAAAACAAACAAACAAACAAACAAAAACCCACAGCTTGGGATTTCCCTGGTGGCACAGTTGTTAAGACTCCATGCTCCCAATGCAGGGGGCCCAGGTTCAATCCCTGATTAGGGAACTAGATCCCACATGCATGCCGCAACTAAGGAGCCCACGAGCTGCAACTAAGAAGCCCATGAGCCGCAACTAAGACCCAGAGCAACGAAAAAAAAAAAAAAACCCACAACTTGATTTTTGCATCTCACTCTCTTTAAAATGCAGTCAGTGGGATGACTCTGGGGAGGGGAAACTTTTCTGCTTAGTCTGAGGCAAGGACAGTCCTTCTGAGACAATCATGAGAATGCCCAGACCCATGTAGAATGTTCTGGTCCAGAAAAAGGGGCAGAAGTCAGCTTCTTCTCTCCCCAGCCCCGTACCACATAGTCCAGGCTGCCATTTCTACCCAGCCAGGCTTTGAGCAGTAGGGAAGGAAGAAAGCTAAAGGGAGGATGGGGAAAGTTCTGACCTCGCTGGTTCCATGGTGAGCTGGCTTGATGCTCTCTGAGCCTGAAGCTGTCTTTCTTGTGGGCAGATTCACGGGGGTGTCTGAGGCTCCCAGGGGGGCCAGTGCTCTCCCTCTGCCCTCCCACACAGAGCCCTCCCCCAGACCCCACCCTCTTCCAGAATATTCTCTTAGGCAGGTACTGGATGGGCTGCCTATCAGTTCTCCTTGCCCACATGGGCCTCAGGAAACACCCTCTGGGATGACGGTCATTCTCTCCCCTGACAGAGGCCCCTTGAGCTTCCTCCAGCCCCAGTGTCCCCCACTTTCAGGGATCATGTGTCAAGCTCTCTTCATTAAGGTGACGGAGGTGGCAGGCCTCTCACACCCTGGGCCCCCTCGTAGCCCACCCCCCACACATAAGCTTTCTTCAAAGACATTTCCCACAGATCTTCTCTCCCCTTCCCTTTTCTCAATGTCTGACATTCAAGGGTCATGGCATTCTCTGTCATTTTCTTGCAAATTTCAGCGACCTTGCTCGGCCCATGAGGGCTTTGCTGTTGTCCAAACAGGGCTGAAGAGTGCCGTTTTAGTTTTAGCATCGATTCCACTCTGATTGCAACTGGCCAGGGAAGGAGGAAGGACTAAAGAGGACCTGGCTTTGTGGAGAGGAAAGTTTGGGTTTTTTTAGATGGTGGGTGGTGGGATTTTTAAATCCTATTTTAAATCGATAAAGTTATATATGTTCAGTGTAGAAAATTCAAACAAGCATAAAGAAGAATAATGAAAATTACCCCTCATTCCGCCCCCAGAGACAAATGCTGTAAAAATGTAAAGTCTTGTTTTCTGTTCACATATATGGCAGGATAATTTGTTTTTCCCTCTGCATTGCCTCTGCCCCCCTTCTCCATTGTAGGAGGTAGCTTGGTTACCATAGTATCCCTGGTGAGAGACCCGGGGAAGGTACTTTTTCAGAGCTGAGTGGCAGAGCTTCCTAAAGAGAATCTCTGCTTCCACCTTTTGAGGATGTCTGAGCTCACCGAGGAGTTCGAGGAGTTCGTCCTAAGCGTTCTTGGGGTATGGTGGGGGGAGGGTTGTGGCTTTAAGAACAGCGAGAAGGAAGGGGGAGGGAGAGGGGAGGGAAAGGGAGAGTAGAGAGGGAAGGGCTTCCCAATTGGGAAAGAGGCAGGGCCTGGAGGGGGTGGCTGTGAGGATGTCTAGGGAGGCTGAATCCCAGACACCCCCAACTTCCCCAACACCCATCCCCAGGGAAGCGGGGGTTGGGGCCCTCTGGCTAGTGTGGACAGAGGGGAGAGGAAAGGAGCCCCCAAATGAGACTGAATTTCCCACTGGTCCACTTGAAAAATTGAGACAAACATGATATTTCTTACATATCTAAGTTTGTGGCTGTGTATCTGTACATGCTACCCTCTCTCTTTCTCTAATAATTTTTAGAAATTGCGGTATATACTGACCATAGTAGATTCTGTAGCTAGACTAAGTACCCTGTGTTCTCCCTGTAATACATCATGAGTACTCTCCTCTACCATGGAATATACTCTTAATTAATTTTTTGAGATATAATTCACATAACATAAAATGCACCATTTTAAGGTGTGCTATTCAGTGGTTTTTACTATATTCACCATGTTGTACAGCTATCACCACTATCTCCTTCCAGAACATTTCCATCATCCCAGAAAGAAACTGACCTATTAGTGGTTAGTCTCAATTCTCCCCTTTCCCCTGTCTCCTGACAACCACTAATCTACTTTCTATCTATGGACTTGCCATTCTGTATAAGTCATATAAGTGGAATCATATAAATAGAATTATGTCTGGCTTCTTTCACTTGGCTTAATGTTTTCAAGTTTCATCCATGTTATAGCGTATAACAGTACTTCCTTTCTATGGCTGAATAGTGTTTTATCGTAAGGATATGCCACATTTTGTTTGTCTCCTCATTAGTTGATCGACATTTGGGTTGTTTCCACTTCTGGGATATTATGAATAATGTTGCTATGAGCATCTGTATACTACAAAGTTTTGTCTGGACAAATGTTTTCATTTCTCCTGGATATATACGTAGGAATAGAATCGCTGGGTTATGGTGATTCTATATTTAGCTTTTTGAGGAACTGCCAGGCTGTTTTCCACAGTGGCGACACCATTTTACATTCCCATCAACAACGTATGAGGATTCCAATTTCTCCACATCCTCACCAACACTGGTTATTTTCCTTTTTTTAAAATTACAGCCGTTGTGGTTTTGATTTGCGTTTCCCTAATGACTAATAATGTTGGGTATGAATATGCTTTTAAACTGTGATTTTAGCGGCTGTGTAAATTCCATGGTACATTACTATAAGTATTTTTAATTGGCTACTATTGAATATTCAAGTTGTTTCTATTTTTCTAATTCATGCAGAGATATAAGCCTTTGTATATCATAATTATCTCTGACGCAATTTCATTCATTCATTCATTCAACAGCTATCTACTAAGCCAGGCCTATTTTAAGTGCTGTTGTAACGGTGCTGAACAAAACAGATCCAACGCCTGCCTTCCTGGAACATACAGTCTAGTGATTTGGTAAACAATCATGCAAAGCAGTTTATCACTACAAAGACTGATGAGTATTATTAAGGAAAAGTTCAGGGGACACATGTGATAGGAGCGTGTCATTCAGAGCAGGAGGCCAGGCAAGGCCCGAGGAGGGGGAGTTAGCCAGGGGCTGGAGGGAGGCAGGGAAGGGCATTCCAGGCAGAGGGAACAGCATGTGTGAATCCCTTGAGATGGGAAAAGGCTTTGCCTATTTCAGCGACTCACTGTAGACCTGAGTGGCTGGGTAGACACAAGGCGAGAGGGAAGAGGGTGTGAATTGGAAGGGATCCAAGTGGAAGGAGGATGGACTGTACTGATTGACAGCCAGCTGTGGGATGGCCAAATATGGAGACAACTGTTTGGGCTCTGGATTTGTGTCCCAGTCCCAAGTCTCTCCCCCTCCACCTGCTGCTGCCAGGGCAGGCCCACTGGGGAGCGATCCTGACTGGGGTGAGGGCTGGCCTGAGCAGGCTTCCTTCTCTCCCTGAGAGAAGGTGTGGTCATCTCGTGAGGATCGGGGTCAGCCAGGGGGGTCCAGCTCAGTGAGCAGCAGAGCCAGAGCTGAAGCTGAGCTGTAGACGAGCCGGTGGAGCGTGAGGAGGGCCAGGCCCGGAGCGGGCAGGCGGAACAGCAGGTCCCGGCCAGCGGGAAGCCGAGGCGGGCATCCGTGTGGCGTGACCTGGGTGCGGCTGGCGGCGGGGAGCCTGTAAGAGGCAGGGTAGGAGCTCAGGGCCCCCAACGGGGATGAAGCCTGGCCATGCCACGGCCCTACTAAAGGTCCTTCCAGGGCTCCGTACTGCTTGGTCATCTGTTCCCCACTAGACTGTGAGCTTTCTGAGGGCCCAGTGCTTTAGAATAAGTGAGCAGATGGGACTTTTGGCCCGGGACCCCAGACAACACTGACCTTTCCTAGAGAAGGACTGGGGGCCCTGAGGGGGATGGAGAAGGACGAAGGTCCAACGTAGTCTGCTCAGGGACCTCTTCGGCTCCTTGTCAAGGAGAACACTCAGAACTCAGAAAACCCTGTCCCCTCCCCTGACCCTCAGGGAGAGCCATGCCCAAGGAGGGGTGGCCACAGCCCCTGGCCGGAGAAAAATCAAGAGGTAAAGTTGGTGGCTGTGCTCTTTCCAAGTTCCTCAAGTTCGATTCCGCGTTGGCCCAAAGTGGGTTTGGGGTGGGGAGGTGGCCTTTAGAATTTGGGGAGTAGAGGCCTTTGGAACTTTGAGAATCTTGGATACTTTAAGAGCTTTCAGAATCTTTAGAAGTCTTAAAATCGTGGAAATTTTAGAACCTTTGGAATCTTAAAATCTGGAGCACTTTTAAGATCTTGGACTCTTGACATTCTGGAATGTAGAGGGATTTAAACTGGGGGATTCTTCTTCTTTTTTCCTATTTTTTTCTTTTTGGCCATGCCGCGCGGCTTGTGGGATCTTAGTTCCCTGACCAGGGATCAAACCTGGGCCCTCAGGAGTGAAAGCATGGAGTCCTAACCACTGGACCATCAGGGTGTTCCCAAGCTGGGGTGTTCTGCTCTTGGAGTGGAAAGTGTCTTTTTGGTGTAGGGATGGACACCCACTCACAGACCTGGTTCCTCTCTTCCCACCAGTCCTCGGAGCCCAGTGTTTCAAATATCCTGGTCTTGTGCAGCTTTTCATTTCAGATTTAAAAAATAAAATTGTATTGATCATCTTAAATTTTTGATGTTGTGTTTCTTAAGCAAATGATGACAATATTTATTGCCTAGTTGGGTTTTTAAGATTCCAGATTTTTTTTAAAGATGATTGTTGCCTCTTGTGTCACCAATTCACCAAACATTCATGCTGGAATGGGGCGTAGAAATCACCTACTTTTTCAGATGGGGAAACTGAGGCCCAGAGAGGGTATGGGATTTGTTCAGGGTCCTCTGGTGATTCAGAGTCAGATCTGGCCTTCTTGGCTCCTGCATCTGAGCTGTACCCGCCACCTCCCTTTGTGCCCACCCAGCTCCCCTGTTCTTGGTAGCTGCCCTGTCCACTCAGGCTGAGAATTTTCCATGCTTTTCCACAGCTTTCTCTCACGTCCAAGTTTCCTCTCTACAAGATGGGGCCAGGGATTTCTGAGCCAGGCTGAGGCCCACGTGCCTGGAACGTGAGATGCATGTAAAGAGCAGAGACCCTGCCAGGTCACTTCCAGCAATCAGGGTACACGAGGAAATGGGGAAAACAGCGTCTCCACTGCAGCTCAGCCAGGGCTCTGGGGTCTGGAAAGCTCTTTGGAGAACTGGAGGGTTGTTTGGATCCGGGTCCTTTGTCTCCTGCAGTAGCCTGCCCTGGTGGCCGCCCGTGGAGGCTTCTCAGCCCCTCTCTGCCTCTTCCTCCACTGGCCACTGTCGCCTACTGCATCCTCTCTGTCTCAGGGTTTCTGTTTCTTTGTGGCCTCTGCCTCCTCATGGTTTCTCCTGCCTATGGCTCCTGTGAGCGCACACCCTCTGCAGCCCCAGAGTTCCTCTTTCCTTCGTGTATTCAGCTTTGGCTCTCACTCCCAACTTCTCAGCTTAACACTCAATGTCCCCCTACGAGAGGACTTGATTGGTTTGGAAGTCCCCACTAGGACAGGCCCTGGATTAAATGGACTCTCATACACAGGCTCTGATTCTTTGACACCAACTGGGTGTCCAGCAATTCAATTTCACACTAACTCGCCGAGTTAGTGCAGACCCCACAGGTTTAGGGCTCAGTCCCACAAGACTGTCTCCATTTCAGATGCCAGTCATGAGTCCCAGGGACAACCTGGGGTTGAGGCTATGAATTCTGGGGTTCTCACAACCCCTTTCTCAGGTTCCATAGTTTGCTAGAACAACTCACAAAACTCGGGAACGTGCTTTACTATTACCTGTTTATTATAAAGGATACAACTCAGAAGCAGCCAACTGGAAGAGGACGAAATATGGCGGGGACAGGGGAGGGGAGTGGGATTTCACAGAGTATCCAGCCCTCTTAGGGCACACCACCCTCCCAGCTAGTCGATCTATTCACCAACCAAGAAGCTCTCCAAACTCTGTTGTTTAGGAGGTTTTTCTTCAAGTTTCATTATATAGGCATGATAGATTTAATCCTTGGCCATTGGTGATTGAATTCAATCTCCAGCCTCCCTCCCCTCCCAGGAGGTTGAAGTGGGTGTGAGGACAGCCAGCCCCATCCTGAACCTATCTAGGGTCTCCCCATGGGTCATCTCATTAGCATATAAAAACAATAAATTTCAAGGGATTTAGGACCTCTGGGTCCTAAATTTAGGATTTAGGAAGCAGAGACTAAGACCAAATATTAACTTTTTTATTATACCATACTGACCACTTCTCCGGCCACTTACCAACTTCAAGATTGGCTGCTCTTGGGTCAAACACCCACTTTGGTCCAGACAGCCCTGGCCAAGGTGGAAGGATGGCTCAGAGTAGTGTGTGGTGGCCCATGTGTAAGCTGCTCAGGCTGGGAATGGACATGGCAGGTGACAGAAGTGTCTGGGCAACTGGGGGTTACTCAGCCTGGCTGCAAAAGACCAGGATATTTGAAACACTGGGCTCTGAGGACTGCTGGGAAGAGAAGGAACAGGTCTGCGGGTGAGTGTCCATCCCTACACCAAAAAGGCACTTTCCACTCCAAGAGCAGAACGCCTCAGATTGGGAACACCCTGGTGGTCCAGTGGTTAGGACTCCGTGCTTTCACTCCTGAGGGCCCAGGTTTGATCCCTGGTCAGGGAACTAAGATCCCACAAGCCGCACGGCATGGCCAAAAAGAAAAAAATAGGAAAAAAGAAGAACCCCCCAGTTTAAATCCCTCTACATTCCAGAATGTCAAGAATCCAAGATCTTAAAAGTGCTCCAGATTTTAAGATTCCAAAGGTTCTAAAATTTCCACGATTTTAAAACTTCTAAAGATTCTGAAAGCTCTAAAGTTTCCAAGATTCTCAAAGTTCCAAAGGCCTCTACTCCCCAAATTCTAAAGGCCACCTCCCCACCCCAAACCCACTTTGGGCCAACGCGGAATCGAACTTGAGGAACTTGGAAAGAGCACAGCCACCAACTTTACCTCTTGATTTTTCTCCGGCCAGGGGCTGTGGCCACCCCTCCTTGGGCATGGCTCTCCCTGAGGGTCAGGGGAGGGGACAGGGTTTTCTGAGTTCTGAGTGTTCTCCTTGACAAGGAGCCGAAGAGGTCCCTGAGCAGACTACGTTGGACCTTCGTCCTTCTCCATCCCCCTCAGGGCCCCCAGTCCTTCTCTAGGAAAGGTCAGTGTTGTCTGGGGTCCCGGGCCAAAAGTCCCATCTGCTCACTTATTCTAAAGCACTGGGCCCTCAGAAAGCTCACAGTCTAGTGGGGAACAGATGACCAAGCAGTACGGAGCCCTGGAAGGACCTTTAGTAGGGCCGTGGCATGGCCAGGCTTCATCCCCGTTGGGGGCCCTGAGCTCCTACCCTGCCTCTTACAGGCTCCCCGCCGCCAGCCGCACCCAGGTCACGCCACACGGATGCCCGCCTCGGCTTCCCGCTGGCCGGGACCTGCTGTTCCGCCTGCCCGCTCCGGGCCTGGCCCTCCTCACGCTCCACCGGCTCGTCTACGGCTCAGCTTCAGCTCTGGCTCTGCTGCTCACTGAGCTGGACCCCCCTGGCTGACCCCGATCCTCACGAGATGACCACACCTTCTCTCAGGGAGAGAAGGAAGCCTGCTCAGGCCAGCCCTCACCCCAGTCAGGATCGCTCCCCAGTGGGCCTGCCCTGGCAGCAGCAGGTGGAGGGGGAGAGACTTGGGACTGGGACACAAATCCAGAGCCCAAATTTGACTGTATACCCCCCTGACTGTGAACTCTGAAAACTTCCGTTTCCTCCATGTCACGGGAGATTTTCCTTCCTACCTCTCAAAGTTACAGAGAAATTGGACCCCTTACCTGTTAGAGGACCCACCACTGCACTCCTCCCCTCCCCGAGGCCCCTCCCTGACCACACAGACTCCCCCTAACCCTGAGTAGTCTCCCCCAAGCAGCAGCACAGAAGGGGCAGGGCTGAGGGGCAGGGCCGGAGAGTCTGAGACTGGGTTTTTAACACAAGTGCTAATTGTGGGTCCCAGAACGGCCCTGCCTGGATCCACTCATGAAAACACTATTTTTAGCCCAGGACTGGCTGCCTGCGGTCCCAGGGGGGCGGCCAGGCCATGTGTCACATCTGAGTGACCATGGACTCACTCTGACCAGGAAACAGGCCCACGGGGACCAGCTGCTGCAACCCAGGGCTGCCACCGCATCTGGAAGGAGGTCGATGTTCAGCAGGACTGGAAGTTTAAACCTTCTCACCCCCAAGAGTGTGGGTGCGGGGCGTGGAAGCAGGAACTAACACACGTTGAAAACTTACTAGTGCCAAGTGCTGCTCTGACTGTACGTTTATTGACCTATTTAATCCTTACTATGGGGTAGATACTATTATTATCCCCATTTTATAGATGAGGAAACTGAGGCTGGAGCCATTCATCTAACCTCCTTGAGCCCACATCGTAGTAGTGGGTGGAGCAGGGGGATTTGAAGCCAGGCTGTTGAGCTCCAGCACCCATGCTCTTTCTGTCCAGTCCCTTGGAATCTGGACCATGGGCAGTCTGTCAGCTACTGCCTCTAGGTCTCTCCGATTCAGGCTCCAGAGCCTAGCCCCACTCTTAGCCCACAGAGTTCTCTGGGATCACAGGGAACATCCAGTCCTACCCTCCTTTGGAGGTGAGGGAATTGAGGCCCAGAAAGGAGTCCAAGGTTATGGAGTCAGATGGCTCTAATTCCGAGGCCCAGACAATTCCTACTGAATGATTCTGTGAGACAAGTTCACCTCATAACCTACCCGACACCTCAGCCTATCCTTGGCTCCAGAACTCAGTACCTGTGCTCTTTCGAGCAGGGAGCCTGGGCTCTGGAAGCAGATTTGAGCCCTGCTTCTGACTTGCTGTGTGGCCCTGGGCAAGTCACTTCACGTCTCTGAGCCTCAGCTTCCTCCCCTGTAAAATGGGAGCGATTGGGCTACCTTCCTAAGGCTATGGGCTGGGTATAAGTTGCCTGAGGTTTCAGTAAGTGTGAGTTTCCTTATCCTGGGCTTTTCAAATCATTAATTAATCTTTCCTGTGAACAAGATGCATGGTGTGCACTTGCCCAGGGCTACTTCTGGAAATGGAAGATGGTGGGATTGTAGATACTGTAACCAGCTGTTGGGGAGACATTTGGAGCAAATCATGCCATGCCGACATCTGCCTCGTCCTCAGATTCCCAGCAGAAGAGAATGTGGCAGAAGAGACAGGGGAGACATGGCCTGTCCATCCTCTGAATCAGTTGCCCAGATACGAAAGCAGAACAAGCATGGCAGAGTTCAAGTCCACCTTAGCCACATCCCCTCTAAGTGACCTTAGGTCAGTCTCTGCCTCTCCCAAGTTCTCAGTCTCCCAGATGCAGAGAGAGGCCAGGGTTCTGTCAGGGCCCTGGTTTTCTGTGACGTGACCAGAGCAAGTCCCCCTTTCAGGGCCTTGGGACCCTTGTGTTTCACCACCACTACCACACACACACACACACACACACACAGATACCTCACACCCTGCATCTCTGCTCAAGGGATTTCCACAGCCTAGCTTCTGGGCTCACTCTGGACTTGCCCATGACCCACGTTAGCAGCCCCCCATGATGGGCTCAGTCTCTGAGTCCCATAGTCTACAAGCTCAGCTCCCCACAGGTGACTTTTTCCAGTTAGGTGACTTTTTCCAGTTTTGAATCCTAGTTGCAAATCTCCTGGTCAGAGAATCTGAGTGGCCCAAGCGAGATCAAGTGGGCCAGTGAGCTGGGTCATGTGTCATAGGCTAGGGGTGGAGCAGCTGCTCCAAGAACAGGGTGTGGATAAGGAGGAAATCAAAGCATCTCTAATTCAGAAGCAAAACAAATACACCTGGAATGTAAATTCATTACATGGAAAAATTTATCTACACGATCTCCTCATTTATCCAGAAAACTATCAGAGGCATCTGGAACTGGGCTTTAAATTACAAAGAAAAAACTACCCCCATCTCCCAGCTGCCAAAATAAAAGTAAAAAGCTCATGCCCTTAACTCATCTGAGAATCTTCTCATTTGTTGTTTATCAACTCTAACAATACAAACAATTTTAACACACATGGGTTATTGGTTTTCCACTAGAGGGCATCATCATGACCATGCTGTGAAGAAGAAATGTTTTAAAACATAAACATAAAAGCAAAACAAAACTTTTAAAAGCAAACACAGAGATTTAGCATCTTGGGCGACTTTCTGTGGCCCCGCCAAGCAACTGCACAATTTAGGAGTCCCTACAAGCATCATGCATACAATAGTTGAAGCTCACAGTGACAGCCCTTGGGCATCAAGAAAGAGTAAAATTATGTTCCCTCAATGGTTAACACACTGGAGCTGGATTACCCAGGTTCAAATCCTGACCTCCCCCCATCCTAGTTGTTTGACCTTGCCCATGTTTTTTAGTCTGAGCCTCTGTTCCCTCATCTGCAAAATGAGAACAATACCAAAACTACCTTCTTCGGAGGATTATTGTGGTAAATGTAAAGCTCTTGGAACAATGGTCAACACTAGCTAATATTAGTACTCTCATTACATGGTCAGAAATTGTTAATGTGGACATATGTTCCTTGATACTAAATAAATGAAATTTTAAAAGCAAAAAAAAAAAAAATTTATGTTCCCTGACCTCCATTTAAGATGGTATAAATAGGTAACACATTGTGAAAGACTTCCATTTAATATAAAAAGAAAGGAAAATTTTTTTTTTTAGTTTTTCACAGAAGGAATAAACCTCATCTGGAAAATGCATTCTTATGGAATAATACAGTTATAATTGATGTATGACTCTACAAGGGTTTACCAGCCAATCCAATGAAAATAATAAATGGAACAATTTTGAAACCAAACTCTATAACTAGCAGCTAGAGTTTCATCATTGTAGAAATAAAGTGCTTTAACAGTGACTTTAGTTGGATGGAGGACCTCAGGGACCTTGCCAAGAGCTTGAAAGCAGATAATTTTCAGGAGTGATGTCCAGTGCCGAACCACTACATAATTTTACCCTCTCGCCTCAGGCGAGACCCTCGTACCTGGTTATAAGGGGGAAAAGGAGACCGTGCAAAACTGTAGTGTGTTCAAATTTAAGACTTGGAGGGAAAATCCCTTGGGTCTTTGGGGCAGTGGGTCCCAAAAAGTAAGCACATTGAAATCAATTGGAAGCTCATAAAACTTTAGGACATCTGGGGGAGGAATCTTAAACACATTCCCTAAGTGATTCTGATGCATGTGGTCCGTGGACCACACGTTGAGAAACACTCCTCATCCCACTTCACAGATGGGGAAGTCAAGGCCCAGAGAGGAAAAGAACTAAGACTTGAAGTCACACAGCAAGTCAGAAGCTGAGCTGGCCTCTGGCCTGTCCAGGGCTCCTTTCCACCAAATTCCGCCTGCCCACGGACTGCCTCCCAGGGCTGCTAACATTCCAAGGAAACTTGTAACAGGAAAGGAAATGTCAGCTGTGCCTGTTCCGATGTTCAAGCGCCCATCGTGACTCCAGGTTCTGCCAGACACAGCCCTCAGGGTTCGGGCAGCCAAGCTCCATGAGACTGATTTTTCCAGATGGGATTGGGGATGGGATTACAAAAGCCAGCATTTATTTTTATTTCCCCAAGAAAATAAATCGGCAGTTTTGCTCCAAGAAAAGTGATCAGAGGAAGCAGTGTTCCCAGCCAGGAGGAGGTCCTGGACCCCGGCCAGCCCCTCGCAGCCTCCTCCAGTGCTGCCTTAACATCCTGAAGGTGTCTCGCATGGAGTCGGGTCCTCAGACAAAGCGCCTTTTGGGCTTCGGATTCAAGAACCCTCTCCTGCCCACAGTGGTGGCTACAGGGCTCTGGAGGTGGAGGGTTACTTTCTTCCTGGGAACAAAAGGAATTTTCCCCAGCGTCTCCTATTACACCACCTCCACCCCCCCCCAAAAAAAATCTAAAAATGGAGGGTGGTGGAATAAGAGCTTGCTGCCAGGTACCACAGTTATGACAGTGGTTTTCAAAAGAGGACAATTTTGCTCTCTCCTGGGGGTGGGAAGGGACATTTGGCAATAGCTGGACACGTTTTTGGTTGTCACAGCTTGGGGGAGGTGGGTAACTGGCATCTAGTGGGTAGAGGCCAGAGACGCTGCTAAACATCCTACAACACATAGGACAACCACCCCTCACCCCTTGCCCAAAATGTCAATAGTGCTGAGGTTGGGAGACCTTGAACTATGGGCAAGTAGCTCAGGATGTTAGAAGTCTGGGTGTGAGTCCAGGTTTGCCTCAAAATGCTGTGTGAGCTTGGGCAAGGCCCTGCCCTCTCTGGGCCTCAGACTCCCATCTGTACAAGGAAGAGGTAAAGAGGTCCCTCTCTGGAGCTCTCACAGTTTTGGTCATTCAGGACTTGGGAGACCAGGAGGCCTGAGACCACAGGTCTGCCTTCGGCAACTTAGACGTGGCTATGGGAGGATTGAGGGGGTCTACCCAGCGCCCCCATGCCTGAGGGGTAGACAATCAGCTCTCCTGAGCCCCTCCCCCAAAGCGCAATATCTGGAACTCCTGCTCCACCAGAAACGGAAAAACCATTATCTGCAGATGACATCACTTTGCAAAAATGCAAGTAGTTGCCGAGCAGAGCTCCAGGGAAGGGGGGTGGGGGTTGGGGGGGGGGGAAGAAAGGACTCAGAGCTTGCCAACCACCAGCAGCGCTGGCATCCGGCAACTTCATGCATCTCAGGACACCCCCGGACAAGTTCCTCAACTTCTCTGGACTTCAGTCCTCCCATCTCTACAGTGAGAGACCAGACCTGGGTGTTGCCAGGAGCCCTTCCTGTTGGGAGAGTCCAAGACCCTGTGACTCTTCCAGCTCAAGTCTCAGGGGGCCTCTGGGCTGCAGGTGCACAAGGGAGTTCCCCATATCCACAGGAGCCCAGGGCTGGGGGCTGGAAGAAGAGGAAAGTGGCCACCCTGCCCAACTGGGCCACACAGATGCCACAGCAGTCACCAAAGTGTTTGAAAACAGATTCTCTTCCTGCAGGACCGGGCACCTGTCTCACCCACCAACCCAATTTCTTTCTTGGTCTGGAGTTTGGTAGAACATCCTGAACCAGCAGAGTGCGGAAATAGCAGTCCAGGGGAGCCTGCTTTATGCATGGATGAGAATGACCCACGATCCAGCATCTTTCCACCTGTGGGTCCCCGGGAGGTGAGGGAGCCGTTAAGGGCAGCTCTGATGAGCAGAGTGGGCTCGGCTACCCTGGAGGAGCCCAGGGACCCCAGTCAGGAAGCCTGGGCTCTAGGCCCAGCCATGAGGACAGGGCCTCAGCTTCTTCTGGACAAGGAGAAGTTTCATCCAGAGAGCCTGGAGGGTCTCTTTCAGCTCTAGGATTTGGTGGCTCCAGAACAAGCCCAGGTTACGATCCCACGTGGGGCAGAGCTGGGTGTCTTTAGCCGATGACAGTTCCCTTCCTGCTCCCACCTCCATCAAGAACAGAATCAACATTCAACCCTGTTGCTTTCTCAGTGGAAGAGGAAGGAGGGAGAAAGAGCCAGATCAGCCTTGGTCAAGCTCAAGGGAGGGTCTGGTACCTTGGCTGAAGGAGCACCCTTCCCCTAGTGCACTGAGCCCTGCTGGGAGGCAGTGCAGTCTAATGGTTAGAATACTCAGGCTGGCATCACCTAGACCAGGGCTCACATATTGGTGTGACAACCTCCAAGCTGTGCCACACTTGACTCAGTTTCCTCAACTATAAAATGGAGTTAGCAATATATACCTCTTTGGGGTCGGTGGGGCAGTAACTCGGTTTGCCCTGCCCTTTGCCCCCTAGATTCATTCTCCCCTCTCCCCGCACTGTTCCCCAGGAGGCTGACCCCACCAGGCTAGAGATCCAAGAGGGGGAAGGAGGAGAGAGAAATCAGGGGATGTCCACGCTCCCTCTGCTGGGCCACAGTCCTGGCTGTGGCTGTGTCCCCCTCCCAGGATCACCACTCCTGTCCACACCTCCTGCTCTGGTGGGTTATGGTAACACGATGCCCGCCTCTTGCCCCTTCAGGCCTAACGGTGCTTCCGGCTTCCTGCTGTGGCTGGTCTCTGAGTTGTCACCATCCCCTACTGGGTCTTTTAACCTCTTGGCCACACTTCAGTAAAAAAAATCCTTACATTATTCTCCCAAGATGATATACAAATGCCCAACAAGCACATGAGAAGACGCTCCACATCACTAATCGTTAGAGAAAAGCAAATCAAAACCACAATGAGATAGCGCCTCACATCCTTTAGGATGGCCACTGTCAAAAAACAAAAACAGAAACAGAAAGTAACAAGTGCTGGTGAGGATGTGGAGAAATTGGAAACTTTGTGCACTATTAAATGGGAATGTAAAACGGTACAGCCACTATGGAAAACAGTATGGTAGTTCCTCAAAAAATTCAAAATAGAATTACCATATGATCCAGCAATCCCACCTCTGGGTATATATCCCAAAGAATTGAAAGCAATTTCTCAAAGAAATATTTGTACAACCATGTTCATAGCAGCATTATTCACGGTAGCCAAAACGTGGAAGCATCCCAAGCGTCCATTCATGGATGAACAAATAAGCAAAATGTGGTGTATACATACAATGGAATATCATTCAGTCTTAAAAGGAAGGAAATTCGGACGCGCATGGATGGACCTTGAAGACATCATGGTAAGTGAAATAAGCCAGTCACAAGAAGACAAATCCTGTATGATGCCACTTACACGGGGTGCCTAGAGCAGGTAAAGTCACAGAGACAGAAAGTAGAGTGATGGCTGCCAGGGGAAGAGGGGGTGGGAAATGGAGAGAAGTTGCTTAATGGGCACAGAATTTCATTTTTGCAAGATGAAAAAGTTCTGGAGATTCATTGCACAACGATGTGAATATACTTAGCGTTACTGAACTGTTCGCTTAGAAATGGTTGATGGTAAAAAAAAGAAACAAACTTATCAAAGTATATATTTTAAATATGTGGGGTTTAGTGTGTGTTTACTATACCTCAATAAAGCTCTTTGAAAAAAAGAGTCCCTTCACTAAACCCTCCTCACGAAAACTGTTGGTTCCCATACTGGTCTGTACATTAGACTCTTCTGGGATCTTTTAAAAATTCCAAAGCCCAGGCCAACACCCCAGACCAATTAAATCACACCCCCTTCAGGTAGGACTCGAGCACCAGAGTTTTGATGCCTCCCTGATGATTCCAATGTGCACACAAGTTTGAGACCCACCGAATAAATCCTTGGATTGGGCTATGTGTTTCTTGCAAGGAGTCTGCACAATTAGCTAGCTCTTAGGCTTATTGTGAGGATGAAAAGGAATAGCGAGTGCAAAGCATTTAGCGCAGCTCCTGGTACTTAGTGCTCTGTGAAATGTACTGAAAATATCGTTGGCTTTATCATTATTATTTCTCCGGGACTCCAGGTTGCCGTGGGTCTCCGAGAAGCTGCAGAGGAGGTGAGAGGGGTGGGTATCAAGACAAACCCAAGTCTTGGCAGGTGGGAGGGGTCCCGGCTAAGACAGAGGAAGGTGGGGATTCTGTGCTGGCTGGGGGGCTTCGGGGACAAGACTGTGAGGAGCCCAGGCCAGGAGGATGGCAGACCTCCCACGGTGCCAGGAGGCACCCGCCTCCAGGGGCTGCTGCTGTCAGGCAGCTGGCACAGCTCAGAAGCTCCGGAAAACATTGCGGTCAGGGGGCACCCAGAGCCAATGGGAGAGGTGGTCCAGGAAACAGCATGGCCTGCAACCAACAGACTTTTAGATGATCTTCTAATTTTTCAGGGGTCCTCAACCACTCTTAACAGACCCAGCAGCCTTGAGGTAACTACTGACCACCACCAAGTGTCTGCCCTGGTGTCCACTCACCTCGCTGGGCTGGGCATGGAGGGCGAGGGAGAGCAGGCCTCCCTTGGTCGCTGCATGGGAACTGGGGGATGTCGAAGGGCCATCGCGTTGGGGCTGCCTAAAGAGGGGCATCTCTCCTGCCCAGGAAAGCGCTTTGGATGAAGAGGTGCTGGCCCAGCCTGTATTTTCTCCCCATGCCATCCATCCATCTAGCCATCCAACCATCCAGCCCACAAGCATTTCCTGAGCACCCACTGTGTGCCTAGCTGGGGCCCTGAGATCCGATGGTGAGCAAGAGCTTGAGTCTGGCTGGGGGAACAGGGGGCGGGAGGAAGGAGAGGGTCCCGTGGCAGAGCAGCCCACGGCAGACAGACAAGGGCTCAGATCCTAGCTCTGCTCTGTATCTGCTGTGAGTCTGGAGGAAAGTCGGTCCACCTCTGGAGCCTCGGTTTTGCCTTCTGCAAAAGGGTGACAGACCCATCCTCACGGGCTTGCTGATGAAGGAAATGAGACAGAATGACACGAGGGTCCCTGTTTGGCACCGTTTGAAGATCCTTCCCCAGGAGGGGAGGGCAGGCCCCTGAGCCCCAACCCTAGCCCAGGCCTCTTACCTGCGGCAGGGCTGCTGGGGGTGGCAGCTTTCTGGGGACAGGAGCCAGACCCAGTGGACCCCCAAAGCCACAAATCCACACCAGGAAGCCCTCCTCCGGAGCCTGGAACCCAGGAGCCTGGGTGCCTGGGTCCCCCTCCAGCTGCCATGCTGGGGGACTGTGGGCAACCTCTTCCCTATCTGTCCCTCAGGACATCATAAGCCTGCCCAGCACTGATATTCCAGGGAAAGGTAAAGACTTCACAGTCCCCCTGTGCAGGTGGGAAAGTAGAGGCCTAGGAAGGACAAGGATCTATTCAAGGACACATGAATCTACATCAGAGTCAGAACTAGAAGCCAGATCTCCTGGCCCCAAATCCCTAGCACCTCTCCACACTCTCCTCCAGAGGGATCTGTGCCCTGGGATGGGCAGGGTACCAGGAAGTCCAGTTAGAAGACTCAGCTCCCTCTTTAAGGGACTCCCCAACAAAACCTCAACTCCAATTACGCAACCAGACTTCCCCTCCAAATATCCTCCAAGCAGCCCCCCCTCTAGATGAGTCCCTCCTCTGCTCAAGCACCTTCCATGGCTCCCTATCACCCCACAGAACACCTAGCATTAGGTCCCAATCTACCTCCCCAGGCTGATCTCCCTGTGTTCCCCCACCTTTGCCTTACATTCTGGTCACCACACAGTAACCACTGCCCCATCTCCAGGCCTTTGCTGATTCTGGTCCCTCCTCCTAGAACACCTTTGCTTGCCTCCTTCCTTTAAGGCCATCCAAATGTCACGTGCTCTAGGAAACTTTCCTTCTCCCCAAATCGGACACAGCCACTTCTCCTCTAGGCTACCAGAAGACTCCCTTAGATTGACTCTGGGTACCGCGAGTGCCCATCTGTCTCCTCCAGGAGATGCGGAGGTAGCTGGGAGCAGACTCCAAGTCACACCCACCTCTTGTCATCTTCCCAACCTCAGCACCAAGCATTAAAAGAGGAAGGGCTAAGTGATCCCCGGTTCCCTGAGCCCACACCAGGACGAACAGACAGGGACACTTCTGTGCCCATTTGAGACCCAATTCCAGGTGGGAGGTGGCTGGCTTCTGGGCCTGGCGCCTGGACACAGCCATTGACCCCGCCTCCAGTGGCTGTTTTTGTTTTCCTTCTCCCTAGGCAAAGGCTGCAGGGGCTGTTCTGAGCCACAGCTGGTTTTTATTGCATCAAGGCTCAAAAAAGGCCTGGGCATATTTTTAGAGAGAAGGGGAAAAAAGAATATTTTCTTCCCTGACCCAAGATGGGGGCTTGCTCCAATTTTCCATCTGCTCTGCCTTCTGGGTGGAGCTGGCGGGGAAGTTTCTCTGCAGGAGGATCCTGCAGGACAGTGGTTTATGAGCTCATAGACATGGCAGCACTCACACACACACATGCGCACAACCTTGAGCCCGTGATGTGGAGAGAGGGAAGCCATGCCTCAGACGAAGGACAGTAGCGGAGCAAGAGGGACCCAAAATCCCACTGGAAGAGGGTGACTGAATGGTGGCTGAACCAGGGGTCCCCACGCTTACACCCCAGAGCCTGGGGTGTGCAGCGTTCCCACTGGGCTGCCTGGAGCCACAGGAACTGGGACCAGAATGAAGAATGTGTTTGATGCATCTTTCAATGGCTGGTTTTCAATTGTCTGAAGATACTGTCAGGATGAACGAAATACAAATCATTTCAAAGCATCACTGAACTCATAGAGCTTTTGTTGAAATGCATTTTCTCAATCAAAAGATGCTAAATGCACCGGAGTTCTGCTGGTGTATGTGTGTGTTTGATGTGTGTCAATATGGTCTCTGTGTGTGACATATGTGGTGGAGTGTGTGTATGTGTACTGTGTATGTGCTGTGTTTGTATGTTCATGTGTAGTGTGTATATTTGTGGTATGGTTTGTGTGGTGTGTGTGTGATGTGTTTGAAGTGTGCTCTATGTGGGGGGGAGGTGTGTGTGTGGTGTGTGTGCTTGATACATTTTGTGTGTATTGTGTGTATTTGATGCTGTGATCAGGCGAGAAGCACATCTGGAAGGGGGACCATGCTGGGGAGGGGTTCCCCTGGCACACTTTTCAAAGTGACACCTTTTCGAGATCTTTCCAGGGCAATTTGTTAGGGAAAGCACAACACACAGAGAAAGCAGCTGAAAGGAAAGGGGCCATGTTACGAACTTACTCCCCACCAGACCCTGCCCCTAACATCCGAACTAAACTTTGCCCCTGGTGACACCCAGTCCTAAAACCCCCAGTCCAAAGAGATGGAGGCAATACAGCTCAAGTTCAGAGAAGCCTGCAGCCCAGTGTCACCCAGAGAGTAGGAGCCGGAGCCCAGCCTCCTACCTCCTCCCCACAGTGGGCTGGCCTTCAGTGCCAGAGCCAACAAGCAGAGCCCACAGCAGTCCCGGCAACTGTGCCCAGAGCGGGCACTCAGGGACCTGGGCTCTCTACAAACATGGCCTCGTTTCCCTCTCATACCCACCCATCAAAGGAGCATGATTACCCCGTTTTATCAGAGGAGGAAACAGGCTCAGGGGGAGACAGAAGTGAAGGCAGGCCCCTGGCAGCCACGAGGAGAGAGGAAGTCCCTGGAGACAGGAAGGCAGGCTCTTGACTTTGGAGATCAGGCAGGGCAGTCAGGAGCGGCTTGCACACTTGTGGGCTTTTAGCTCCATGAGAGCCACAGCCTCTTCTTTCATGTCTGCAGAGGTGTAGGCCCAGAATTGGCACCAGGAGTGGGTGGACAGTGGATGGGCCTTTCCCCGACCACCTCTCCATCCTTCCCTGGCAGCTCAGCCAGGCCAGGTACCCTCATACCCATGTAGTCCCTCTATCCCCAGGCAGCAAGAACTGCTAGAGGCTCACCCCTTACTTCTTAGAAACTGAGGCAGCCCAGCTGGGGCCGAAGGGAGCTTCTTGGGAGATGGGCTTTTCTGGCAGAAAGTCCCAGATTCAAGGCCTTCCCAGCCTAGAGGCCTTGGGCAAGTCCTCCTCCCTCCCTGAGCCTCAGTTTCCTCCTCTGTAAAATGGGGATAACAACGGCTGCCTCCTGGGGTGGTTTGGGGCCGCATGCGGGTGTGTGAGGCGCTTGACAGAGGCCTGGCACAGGGAGGCGCTTGACTGACATGTGTCCTGTCCCCATCCCCGGCTGCCCTCGTCAGAACGACTTGTAGCGGGTCTTGACCAGTCCAAAGGTCTCTCCCCTCCTGTCCCCAGGAGAAGCTGCAGAAGAAAGAGAAACAGCAGTTCTTGGAAAGCCACAATGGAGTCCTCCCTGGATCAGGCAGGTCATTTATCAAGATGCCACTGGACGGCCACACCAACCACCGGGCCTGGAGTGGCCCTCCATGACCTCTTGGCTGCCTCACTCTGAGTTCCATGGTCCTGTTCTCCACTCTGTGTCTACCCTTACACCGGCCACCGCCATCAGACATCTCACTTGACCCTCCTCTGCTCAAAGCCTCTCCCCTCCCCGCCATTGGCATAAAGTCCTTTATGCCACCCAGCATTCCAGGTCCTCTCGGTCTGGCCAGCATCTGCTATTCTCTCTCCTGCACCTCTTCACCTTGCACCCCTCACACCAGCTACAGCCAGTCCCACATGGCCACCTGGTTTTGTTACCTGTGGGAAGAGCTTAGTCCGGGCCTGGCCCACAGGGGACTGCTCAGCAAGACGTGATCCAGAGTCGGCAGACACCAGGCTTATGTCCCCGCAGGATTCTGTGCTTGAGATGCCATTGCTCTCCTTTGGCAATTTCTGACTCACACTTAAAGACCCCCCCTTAGTCTTCACCTCCTCCAGGAAGCCTTCCTTGATGCCCACCCCTCCAGGCCAGTGTAGGTGCCTTCTTCCCAGGTAGAGCTGCCTGGTGGCCCCCAATCCTCCTGTCACTGCCGTCCTATCTAGGTAACTTCGGTCCCCACCCAGCAGCCTGGCATGTCCTCCCCCGAGTCCCCATGGATTTCGGTAGGTCTTATGTCCACTCATCGGTCCTCCTTGCTCTCAGCGCTACGGCTGCCCTCTGTCCCAGCTGCAGGCACCTTACTCCCACCTTATCCCAAAGGCCTTGCAGTGCAGAGTCAATTTGGAAAACAGTTTACTGACGTTTTGGAGATAGCAGAGAGCAATTCCAGTGCTGAGAACAAAACAAGTCGACATTCAGAGTCAGGCAGCATAATTCTCAGGAATTTGTCAACCACCCCTCACCCCAGAGAATGTCTCACCAGCTGGAGGGGGTTGGGGGGGAACCTGACCTCTGGGAGGGTTCTGGCAATTCCTCCCTCTCCCCACTCAGAGCCCCTCCCCCTTTTCCTGTTATGATGAAGTACTTTGTCTGGTTGGCTCCTTGGAGACCCCGGGGGGGCCCCACCTGAGACAAATTCACTCTCTTCCAATGTGCAAAGGCGTCTGCCGTCAGTTATTTCACATGGCCATTGCTCTGGGCTGAATTGTGCCTCCCCAAATTCCTATATTGAAGTCCTAACCCCCAGGACCTCAGAATGTGGCTGTTTGCCGACAGGGCCTTTGAAGAGGTGATGAAGTTAAAATGAGGTCATTAGGGCGGGTCCGAATCCAGTAGTACAGGTGTCCTTATCAGAAGAGGAAATTTAGACCCAGAGGCACACAGAGGGAAGACCATGCGAAGACAAGGGGAGAAGGCTGCTGCTGTCTGCGAGCCCAGGAGAAACAACCCTGCTGACACCTTGACCTTGGACTTCTGGCTTCCAGAACTGTGAGAAAACAAATTTTTGTTGGTTAAACTCCCCCAGTCTCTTAGGGCAGCCCAAGGAAGCTGACACAGATGTTTTGATGCCTCTCTCTCATTGTGCTCTCATCGCCTGTTCGTGGGCCTGTCTCCCCTTTCAGACTGTGAATTCCCCAAAAGCACTGGACAGAGCTGACCTGTCCCTCTCGCAGGGCCTCGTACCCACCAGACCCTGAGAGGTTTGGAGGGCATTTCCTGGGCAAACACCTCCCGAGATAAACAGAACTATGGTTCATGGGTTCTTTCAGTCAGCAAATGCTGGCAAGCGGAGAGCGCCGAAAATGCACGTCTCCTCCCTCCTTGGTGCCCACCTGTGGCGTGCCCACCTGGCCTCTGTTTCAACCCTCAACAGCCCTGAGAGAAAGGTTCCCCTCCATTTTACAGATGAGTAAACTGAGGCCCGAGGAAGGCAAGTGACGTGCGCGAGGTCATTCATGGAGTCAGAGCCATTAGGCAGGAAAGCCCACGGGGCCCAGGGAGGGTCTGAGACCGGGAGGGCTGGGAGTGGAAGGCTCTGCAACGTCCCGCCCTCTGGAAGGAGAGACAGAGAGGACCTGGGTTTGAATCTCGACTGCTTCTCTTCATTGCTGTGTGTGAGCAAGTTACTGACCTCTCTGAGCCGGGCCTCAGTTTCCACGTCTGTACGACAAGGCTGAGAAAGAGGAGACGGCACGCCTGGTGCTTAGCATGGTGTCCGGCCCACAGAACGGCCTCAAGAAAAGGTGGTGGTGGTGCTCATGAGGACAGTCTTCTGGAATCACCCAGCTGGCCCCGCACCTGGCTCCGCAGGAAGTCTGACAAATAGCTTGCCCTAGAAGCTTTTCCTGCCGGTCGGCATGGGGGGCAGGCAACCTCTGTTCCCCTGCCTCTGAGGCCTGTCATTCGCCCCCCGCCTGGCCTCAGTGGCCCATTGTTCTCCCTCCAGGCCCAAACCGCGCCAGGCCTGCCAGGAACCAGCCGCTAAAAATAGCCCCAACGGAGTGCTGGGGTCCAGCTGCTTATCTCCCTCCGGGGATCAGGAGCTGCCCCCCTCTTCCTGGCCACTACTCTGGGTGAAGTCCAACTTGGCCAGCTCCCAGCTCACCCTCAGGGAGGTCCAAACTCACACCCACAAAATATTTCGTGGAAAATTTGAGGTCGGCTCTAATTCCCAAAGGGCAGAGGCTCAGTGCAGACTTGCAGACTTGGGCTTGCGGTGGGCTGGGAGGAAGGGCCTGGAAGAACAGGCAAAGCAAAGAGAAACAGGGAAAGGCATTCCAGGTGGCAGGAACAGCAGAAGCAAAGGGAGGAGGGATGAGGCTGAACAGAACAGTGAGAGGCTCTGGGGAGTCTATTTGGGAGAGCAGCAAGGGAGTCTCAAAGGGAAGCTCAGGCTCAGTTGAGCAGATCCCTGAATGCCAGGCAAGGCTTTCCTGACCTTCAAGGCCACGCCTTGCCTGGGGCAGGTGCCCTGGATGCCTTCACTTCCAGGGCCTTCTCTGAGTTCTCCTCCCTAAGGGATAGTCACAGCCCTGAGGGAGAAGCTGAGGGCTGGCGAGGACAGAGAGAGGTGCCTTTAGCACACCCCTCCAGGCCTCAGGAAGGGGGTTTCTCACCCGCGACATATCATTAGGTGGACTCCGGAGGCTCTGCCTGTGGGCTGTGAACACCAAGCCTGCAGCCATTCAGGCCTTTAACTGTCAGCTTCCGAGAGCCTGCTCTGGGCTGGGCCCTGGGCTGGTTGCTGAGGACCCAGACAGCCACTCAGTTCTAGCCCTGCAGGGGCTCACACTCCAGGGGAGAAGGGGACAAGTGAAGAGGCAAGTCCAGGATTGGGTCACCGGAGCGCAGAGCTGGGACGGCCCAGAGAAGAGCCCTCCTCCAGACTTGGGAAGTCAGAAAAGGGTTCCTGGAGGACACACCCCCTGAGCTGAGTCTTAAAGGTTAAGGAGGAGATGGCCATGTGAAGAGGTGGCGGGAACCGAGTTCCAGGCAGAGGGCAGCATGTGCAAAGACCCAGGGGTGCAAATGAGTCTACCTGGTATGTATGTGTGGGCAGGGACAAGGCTGGAGATGGAGTGTGAGGGTAATGAGGCTGGAGAGGTCTTTGGGGGCCAGGTTCTAAACTTTTCTGAGCCCCCCATGGACATAAACATAGTAGTCACCCTGAGGCTGGTGAATGAAATTGTTGGAAAAATGAAAATCAACCAAATTGAGTAGATTAAATCCTATCTTTTAAACTCAGAGTCTGGGAATTGAATCACTGATTATTCAGTAAGGAAGGTCTTGTATTATTTGTACGTTGGGAGTTTGATTAATATGCTGTGCTTAAATCAAGTATATCAATATTATACAGACAGCATCTTCAAAAGTCCTTCCCGGGAGGGCCCAGTCAGGCAGACATGGGTTCTAGAAAAGCCCAGCCTGCACTGGCCTGTGGGTGCCTGCAGCCTGGAGTGAAGAGCTTAGTTCTGGTGAAATATACAGAAGGTAGATCATTCTTCCCCACCCTTGACATCAGGCACAGCCATGTGACTTGTTTTGGCCAATGGGATATTAGCAGACAAGTTTCAAACAGAGGCTTAAAATACACTTGCACCTGAAAGAAAAATTAATACCAATTCTACACAATCTCTTCTGGAAAATAGAAAAGGAGGGAGCACTTCCCAATTTATTTTAGGAAGCTGGTATTACCTTGATACCCAAACCAAACGAAGATAATACAAAGAAAGAAAACTACATACCAATATCCCTCATGTATGTGATGCAAAAATCCTTAACAAAACATTAGCAAATAGAACACATCAACATATTTTAAAAATTATACACCATTACCAAATGAAGTTTATTCCAGGGATGCAAAGCTGGTTCAATATTTGATTGGTTCAAAAATCAATCAGTGTAACCCACCACATTCACAGGCTAAAGAAGTAGTCATATGATCATATCAATTGATTTTTAAAAAAACCCGTTTAACAAAATTCAACACCCACTCATGGTAAAAATTCTCAAGGGACTTCCCTGGTGGCACAGTGGTTAGGAATCCACCTGCCAGTGCAGGGGACATGGGTTCGATCCCTGGTCCAGGAAGATCCCACATGCTGAGGAGCAACTAAGCCACAACTTAGTTGTGCGCCACAACTACTGAGCCTGCGCTCTAGAGCCCGCGAGCCACAACTACTGAGCCCACATGCCACAACTACTGAAGCCCATGCACCTAGAGCCGTGCTCCGCAACAAGAGAAGCCACCACAGTGAGAAGCCCGCATACTGCAACGAAGAGTAGCCCCTGCTCGCCGCAACTAGAGAAAGCCTGTGCACAGCAACAAAGACCCGACGCAGCCAAAAATAAATAAATAAATTTATTAAAAAATTTAAAAATATACAGAAATCCTCCCAATATTATTTTTTTTAATCTCAAAAATTAGCAATAGAGGGCAACTTCCTATATAAATAAATAAACTTCCAATATAAATATATATGTACATATAAATATATGCAAATAAACATGCTATATAAATTAAGCAGCTTCCTAAATGAATAAATAACACCTACAAAAAACCTACAGCTGATATCATATTTGTTGTTAAAGACTGAACTGAAGCCCAATAAGGCAAGAAAGGGAAATAAATAGCATACAGATCAGAAAGGAAAAAATAAAACTGTCCCCATTTGCAGATGACATGATTGTCTATATAGAAAAACTCAAGGTATCTACCAAAAAAAACGCCTAGAACTATTAAGTTCAGCAAGGTCACAAGCTACAAGATCAAGGTACAAAAATCCATTGTATTTCTATACGCTAGCAATGAACATGGGGGAACTGAAATATAATATCATTTACAATCACCAAAAAAGAATGAAATACATAGGTGTAAATCTAACAACACATGTACAGGACTTGTATGCTGAAAACTACAGAATGCTGACAAAAGAAATCAAAGAAGATTTAAATAAATGAAGAGACATACCATGCTCATGGATTGGAATATTCAACATAGCAAAGATACCAGTTCTCCACAGATTGAAATACACGTTTAACACAATTACTATCAAAATCTCAGGAAGACTTTTTGCAGATTAGGCAAGATTATCCTAAAATTTATACAGATAGATAAAGGAACTAGGATAACTACCACAATTTTGAAAAAGAATAAAGTGGGAAGAATTATTCTACCTGATTTTAAGACTTATATAGCTACCGTAATCAAGACTATGTGGCATTAATGGAAGGATAGAAACATGAATCAATGAAACAGAATAGAGAATCTAGAAATAGACTCATACGAGTATGGCCAACTGATTTTGACAAAGATGCAAAAGGAATTCAGTGATAGGATGGCTATAAAAATAATTACAGGGCTTCCCTGGTGGCGCAGTGGTTGAGAATCTGCCTGCCAATGCAGGGGACACGGGTTCGAGCCCTGGTCTGGGAGGATCCCACATGCCGCGGAGCAACTAGGCCCGTGAGCCACAATTACTGAGCCTGCGCGTCTGGAGAGGCCGCGATAATGAGAGGCCCCGCGCACCGCGATGAAGAGTGGCCCCCACTTGCCACAACTAGAGAAAGCCCTCGCACAGCCATAAATAAATAAAATAGTGTTTAAATAAATAAAAATAAAAATAAAAAACCAGCTTGTATATCACCTGCTCTTTAAAAAAAATAATAATAATAATAATTACAGCAAATCTTGGTAAAGATGTGGAGAGATTGGAACCCTCATACACTGCTGGTGAGAATGTACAATGGTAGTCTGGCAGTTCCTCAAAATTTTAAACATAAGAGTTTATGACTCAGTAATTCCAAATCTAGGTATATACCCGAGAGAATGTAAAACATATTTCCACACAAAAACTTGTACATGAATGTTCATAGCAACATTATTCATAATAGCCAAAATGTGGAAACAACCCCAATGTCCCTCAACTGATGAATAGATAAATAAAATGTGATGTAGTATGTGATATTTGGAATGTGATATATACAATGGAATATCATCAGGCAATAAAAAGAATGAAGTACTGATCCATGCTACAAGACAATGAACTTGAAAACATTATGCTAAGTGAGAGAAGCCAGACAGAAAAGACCACATATTGTATGATTCCATTTATATAAAATGTCCAGAATAGGCAAATCTGTAGAGACAGAAAGGAGATTCATGATTGCCCAGGACTGAGTGGGAAGGGGTATGGGGGAGGGAGTGACTCCTAATAGGTGTGGAGATTTTTTAGGGGATGATGAAAATGTTCTAAAATTGATTGTGGTGATGGTTGTACAACTCTGTGAATATACTAAAAAACCATTGAGTTGTATACTTTAAATAGGTGAATTGTATATGTGATTATATCCCAATAACGCTGTTATTAAAAAAAAAAATCAATGGATGAACGATATTCTTTTCAACAAATGATGCTGGAGCAATTGGACATCCTTATGCAAAAAATAAACTTCAACCTAAATCTCACATGTTATACAAGAGTTAACTCAAAAGGGATCATAGAATTTAAATGTAAAACTACAAAATTTTTAGAAGAAAACGTAGGAGAAAATCTTCAGGACCTAGGGCTTGGTGAAAAGTTCCTAGATATAACACCAAAAGCATGATCCATAAAAGAAAAAAAAAAGGTAAATTGGACTTGATCAAAATCCAAAGCTTTTGCTTTGAAAAAGATGCTATTAGGAAAATGAAAAGAAGCTACAGATGGAGAGAAATTATTTGCAAATCACATATTTCACAAAGGATTCATACACAGAACACATAAAGTGCTCTCAAAACTAAACAGTAAAAAAGCAAACATTCTGATTAGAAAATGGGCAAAAGACATCTCACCAGAGGATATACAGGCGGCAAAAAGTACATGAAAAGATGTCCAATATCGCTAGCCATTAGGGAAATGCAAATTAAGGCCTGGATGAGATAGCATTACATACCTATTAACAGCTAAAATAAAACATAGGGGCAACATTACATGCTGGCAAGGATGCAGAGCTCTCTCACAGTCTTCTAGTCAGAGGTAGTTTGGCAGCTTCTTAAATATTAAACCTATACTTAAACCATATGACCCAGCAGTGCCACTCCTGGACATTTATCCCAGAGAAATGAAAACTTGTGTCCACACAAAACTCTCTACACGATTGTTCATAGGCACTTTATATGAATAGCCCCAAATTGGAAACAACGAAAATGTCCTTCAGTAAGTGAATGGTTAAACAAACTACTGTGCATCCATACGAAGGAACACTACTCAACTCGGCAATAAACAGGATTGAACTATTGACACACACAACAGCTCGTGTGGATCTCAAGGGTATTATGGTGAGTGGAAAAGACAATCTCAAAAGGTCACATACTGTGTGATTCCATTTATATAACATTCTTAAAATGACAAAATTATAGAGATGGAGAGCAGATTAGTGGTTGCCAGGAGTTAGGGATGGTGGAAGTGGAGGATGAGTGTGACTATAAAGGGATATTGAGGGAGACCTTTGTGGTGAAATCGTTCTGTATCTTGACTGTGGTCGTGGTCACATAATCTACACATGTGATAAAATGACACAGAACTATACACACACATAGTACCAATGTCAGATTCTGGTTTCGATATTGTACTATAATTAAGTAAGATGTAATTGTTGGGAGAAACTAGGTGAAGGGCACATGGGACCTCTCTGTACTATCTTTGCACAATTTCCTGTGAGTACATAATTATTTCAAAATTGAAAATTGAAAAACAAAACCCGCTTTCATGTCAGGGAGAACTTGCCCCAGGTAGGTGCTGACCCTTCGGGGGCGGGTGGGGGGCGGGCCGGGAGGGGCGCATGGAGCAGAGCTGAGCCCAGCCCATAGTGAAGAGCCAAGTCCAGCCAGCTCCTCCTGGATCAGTTGACTCTAGCTGACTTGTTGAAGCATAAGGGAGAATAAATGATTGTTGTTTTAAGCTACCGAGCTTTGGAGCGATTTGTTTTGCAGCATTAGTAAGACAATAGCTGATTAATACACGCCAGCTTGCCATGTCTCCTCTCCACTGCCCTAAGAGGATGGATGTCTGTCACTGGTGACTGTGGCAGAGACACCTACTTGTTTCCCAACATCCACTCTACCCTTCTGTTACCCCAAAGTAATAGAACCTCTGGTTTTTATCTGGTCATATGGCTATCTGGATTCAGACTACATTTTCCAGCCTCTCTTGTAATGAAGTACAGCCCTGTGACCAAGCCCTGACCAATGTGATATAAAGGAAAGTGTCATATGACAGTTTATGGGAGCCTTCTCTAAGAAATAATTGACATCCCCTTTTGCCCTCTCTTACCCCTTCACTCTTCCCACATGCAGAAGTGATGGCTGGAACTCAAGCAGCCATTGTGGACATGAAGTGGAAGTTACAATATGAGGATGGCAAAGCAACAGAATAGAAGGAATTAGGTTCCTGATGATCATGGAGATGCCATACTAGCCCTGGTATATATCAATTTCCTTTATGTGAGAGAGGCTACAAACTTCTATCTTATGTTCTCTGTCACAACAGAACACAATCTTTACTTATACAGTAGCTTCTTAGCTGTTTTCATGAGTTTATTTTGTGTAACTACTAACCATGCTAAGGACTACTATATGCCTCCCATCCATTGAATAAGTATTTATTAAGCACTTACTACGTGTCAGGCAATGTAATAATGCTGGGAAAACAGTAAGAAGCAGCACAGACATGGTCCCTACCCTCAAAGGCTTTATAGTTGAGAGGAAAAGACAGCAATGAAGTGAACGCATATGTATAAGTAATTACCATCTATAACAAGGGCCATGAAGGAGAGTCACAAGGCACTTTGTGAGCAGGAAGCAGGGCCCTCCTCTAGTCAGGGCTATCAGGGAAGGCTTCCCTGAGGAGGTGACATCTAATCTGAGCTCTAGGGGAAGAGAGGATAGGAATACAGCTTAGTGCTTAAAAGCATGGGCTTGGACCCAGTCAGCCTGAGTTCAAAACCCATCCCCCTCTTGTTAACATGTAACCTTGAGCAAGGCACAACCTCTCTGTGCCTCAGTTTTCTTGTCTGAGAAATAGGGTTTTATTTAATAAAACACTTATATAGGATTTACAATGTGCTAGGCACTGCTCTAAGTACTTTACAGGTGTTAACCCTTTAAATTCTCATTATAGCTACCTTATGGTACTAGTGCTATTCCTATCCCCAAATACAGATGGGTAAACTGAGGCCCAGAAACTGAAGCAACTTGCCCCAGGTCACACAAATGAGTGGAAGAGCTGGGAGTTACCCCAAGTGATCTGGCTCCAGAAAACGTCCTCAGGACACTACACTGTAGTGGTTAATAACACTGGCTCTTAACTCATGGGGTTGTTGTGAGCATAAAATAAGAAAGTGTCAGTCAAATACTTAGCACACTGCCTAGCAAATATTAAGTGCTCAATAAATGTTAGCTATTATTATTGTCATTATCATTAGCAAGTACGGGAGAAGGGAAAGAGTGTTCTGGGCAGAGGGAAACGCACATACAAAGGTCCTGAGGTGGAAGGGAGCATGGTGCGTTCAAGGACCTGAAAGCAGAGCAGAAGGGCTGTATGCAGAGAGCTCACAGGCTGCTTTTATCCTTCACAACAACCCTATTAGTGGGAACTATTATTACCCCCTGTTTTTAAGTGAGGACACAGTGGCTCAAAGAGGTTAAGTGACTTGCCTGAGGTCACACAGCAAATAAGCGTCTGAGCCTGAACTCAAACCAGGTCTGTCAGCCTCCAAAGCCCACGCTCCTAGCCACTGCTCTCCACTGCCTTGCAATGGACAGGCTCCAGGGACGGAGCCAGTCCTCCTGCAAGAACACTTCAGAGGGAAACGCAAATACAGCCCAAGGTGTCGGAGTCAGAGGGCTCCTGGCGGGGACTGCTCTGACCTGGGCTCAGTGTGTGTGTGGCAGAGGCAGGGTGGGGTGTGGACCTTACCTCAAGGGAAGGAGCATAAATAACCAGCAGATCCTTCCTCAGCCCAGCCTGGCTAGAGGATGCGGAGGGCATTGTCCCAAGGGGCGTGAACGCACGGAGACTCAGGGACCAGTGGTCAATAGACTGCTCCATCCAAGCCGGCCCCTCCAGTGTTCTGGAGAAGTGGCTAAACCCTGTTTTTAGAATCATAACACACACACACACACACACACACACACACACCACAGACACCAACACACTTGGCCTGAATCCCAGCCCTCACATCACACAAAGTGCCATCTGCCCCTTCAGAAGGTCCTCAGACAGGAGGAAAACCAGAAGAAAACAACAGGAGAGGGGAGGGGCCTCATCCAAGGTCACTCGAGAGCTTGGGACAGATCTGGAGGTAGGGCAGCTGCCTGGCAGAATCCGTGCTATTCAGTTGCCCCTGAAACAGCAGGTAGGACTCTGCTGAGCCCACTGGGGCCTGGGGCCCAACGCCATCCTCTTGGGGCCTTGCCCTTGTCTTGAGTCACCGGCCATCTAGTTAAAAACTGGCTGTGGAGTAGAGGTGGGGCTGCATCCCCCCGCGCAGCTGGGGGGGCTGGGGCTGACCTCACCTCTTGGATCCCTCAGTCGCAGCCCCAGGCCTCCCTCCCTCCCTCCACCCACACGTGGGCCGCCCTCCCTGGCTGACCCTGTGCTGAGGGTTTACACATACTCATTATCTCACTGAGTCCACGAGAGTCCCATGAGGTGGGATTATCATTCCCATTTTATAGATGAGATGACTGAGCGTCGGAAAGGTAAAGCAACTTCTCACACAGCTCTACTGAGAGCTGACATTCAGGACCAGATATCCCCACACACTTAAGCTCCCGCCATTCGACGACCTTCCTGAGAAAAGCTCTGCCCTCAAGCCAAGGAGAATCTGAGTTAAGAGCCCCCGAACCAAGCCACCAAATCTCTCAGGCTGCCTGGAGGTGAGGCTGCCTGGGAGTTAGGGTTGGGGTCCCAGTTCTTACTCAGCCACCACACACTTGTCCACTTTCTCTGAACCTTAACTTTCTCACTTGTAAAATGAAAACAATACTCAGACCCTCTCCAGGCCTGTTGTGAGGCCTGGTGGAGATGAGGCATGGAATGCCCTTGGCGTGCAGCCACAGCCATCACTCACTTTTTATCTGCAAGCTGGCACTGCCCTCTCCCAGCCCCAGCTATGCCTTCACTCCCATCGTGCTGAGCAGGCCCAGATCAGCCCCACGGCTCTTCCTCACCCCCCCTCTGCTCCCCCCCACCCCCTCCTTGTCTCCTCCAACCCAAGGGAGGGGTCCCCCGGCAGCAGGGGGCCCAGGGTACCCCCTTCCCTCCTGCCTGACCCAGCCAGGGAGAGGACAGGCAAAGCCAGATGTTTCACAGATGTTGCAGATTATAAGCAAAACAACAGCACAGGAGCGTCTTCTCTGAGGCCCAGGGTCTGTTGCTTGAGGGCCTGAGAGCACTGAGGGAGAGGCAGGGGCGAAGGGCAGGCTTCCGCAGGAAGAGAGGTAAATCGGAGACTTTCTAGGGTAGGATATCAGGGGGAGGGATGCAGGCAGGAGACATTAGGCAAAGGGTCCAGGGGGAGCAAGGCAGGGAGGTGGGGGTAGGGAGCTCGGGGGAGTCTGGTGGGAGCAGGGAGGAGCGGAGTGGGAGAATTGGGCAAGCCTGTGGGGGGCTGCCTGGGCAGGAGGCCTGCGGGGGCTACTGCTGACCTGCCTCCATTGCCCCACCCCACCCCAGGATCCCAACTTCACCGGGGAAGAACTTTAGAACCCCCAAGAGGCTCCCAGGCCCTCCTGACCTGCTCAGGAGGTATTAAGCTTCCCGTCACAGGAGGGATGCAAGTAGAAACCCAAGAAGGGACCCAAGCACCAAGCAGCAGCTGGATCCAGATGGTCTCTTCCATGCTGGAGGGTCTGGGAGGCCATATCTGCCCTCAGCCAGGCCAAGAGGCCAAGAGCATGAGGGACTTGACTGGTCCATAAGGAAATGGCTGAAGTTGCCACAGGCAGGCCAGTGCTGAATCTCCTCCCACTGGCATCCAACCGAGTGGCATCACTGTGCCCTCTCCCCTTTCCACCCTTCACACCATATTTGCCAGCTGACCCCAACTGCTCGCAGCCAGGCCAAGACTGGGCAGTGGTTCAGGGACAGACTGTTTCTGACTTACTCCCTGGAACAGGCTGGCTTTGTCCTCCAGCAAAACCATTCCTGGAAGGACAGGGATCTGGGGTCTGAGACTAAAGGCTCCCTGTCCACTAATCAGGGTAGACAATGAGCTTTGCTGCCTCCCTGTGACCCTGAAAATGATGTGGCTGACGGCCTCTCGTGTTAAGAGGAGCACGTCCCTGTGCCAGGCACTGAGCTAAACTTGCTGCAAACGACCTCGCTGAGTCACTGTGACTCTGAGGTAGGTGCCAATATGCACAATTTATAGATGAGAAAACTGAGGCAGAGAGGCTACAAGATTTTTTTTTTTTCCAAAGATTTGTAGCTAGTAGTAAGTGGTAAAACCAGGGGCTGAATCCTAGAGCCTGACTCCAGGGCCTGGGCCTTGCACCTCTACACAGTGCTGCTTCCCTACCTCTGCCTCGGTCTTCCCATCTGTGAGATGGGAAGAGAGCTGGACATGATGACCTCACAGCTCCCAGATCCCACATCGACCAGCCTGGGATTGCCAGATGGAGACCAAGGGGGCTACTCCTCCCTCACGTATGAAAGAAGAAATGGGGAGCAGTCCAGATAACATACAGGTAAGGGGACTGTGGCCTAAGGCGGTGAGGGCTGTGCCTAAGGCCCCCAGGAGCCCAGGCGGGGGTAGGGCAGGCGGATCCAGGCGCCTTTCCAGGCTGCTCTCCAGCTGTTCAGTGTAGCCAAAGCAGCTTGGAGGCCAAGGGCCCCATGTGTGAGTAATGGAAACCAGGCAGTGGGGCCTTCCGAAATGGGAATTCCATCTGCCTGACTTGGTTCTCCTGGATGGTGGTTTCCATGGTAACTTGGGAATGGGAAGGTGGAGGGCCTGGCCCGAGGCTGAATCCCTGGAACCTAAAGAAAGGGGAAGGTGAGTCTCCTCGATGGCCCAGTGTCTCCTCCAAGCAGAGGATGCCACAGCGAGGCCAGGCAGGCTGGGACCCGGAAGTCCCAGGCACTGACGTCAGCTCTGCTGCTACCATTTTGGGGAACAGGAGTGGTGTTGCAGTCCTCTGTGGGCCTTGCTTTTTCCAGCTGTCAGGCCCCCAAATCTCAGGCTTGGACACCTGAGAGGTTCCCTCAGTCTGATCGAGGAGCACATCTCTGTCCCCCGTCCTTCCAGAGTCATTGAGGCACTGGCAGCTCTGCCGTGAGAAAGCCCTTCACCATTTACAAAGCCAAACAGGGCTCAATGGCCAGGTCCAGTGCCAGGCCCTTGGTACCTGGAAGAAGACCCAGCCCCACTCCTGGAGGAGCTCACACGCTGGTGCTAGGGGAAAAGGCTGTAGCACCTATTAAGCACCTATTGTATGCCTGGCCCCAGAGACCACCGTTTCTGATGCTCTCCTTTTACAGGGGGGAACCTGGGGCTGGCCTTGCTCAGGGAGACCAGCAAGGGAAGGCAGGGAGGAGAGTGGCTGCACAGCCCCGTATCCTTTGCATCTCCAAGTCCCGGTGGGCAGAACTGAACCCAAAACCCCACGCAGGGAACAAGCTCCAAGGAGATGGGGCCCAGCCCCTCCTGCACCCACTCTGTCCGCCTTCATCTAAGTCAGCCCAGCTGAGCCAGTCCCCGCCCCAGGCCACACCCTGGTCCCTGCCTCCGGACCCTGGCAGGTGGAACGTGTGGGCATCAGGGGCAGCTTTTGCATCAGCTTGGCTGGGCTCTCTTCTACCCCTCTAAGTGAGGGGGTCCAGGGCCTCCTCTGAACTGTGGCTTCGAACAAGGCCTTTCCTAAATTTGTATCTCCTGTTAGGCACAGAGGGGGAAGTCTCCCCCAGGGCCACAGAGGGACTCTCTGGGAACCCTACCCCCCGTCCCGACCTCCCCAGCTCTTCCTCTGTCCTAAAGGCCTCCATGAGCCTGCCTGCCTGCAGCTGCCACCCTGCCTGAGATTCTGGCCCCATCCACCTCCACCAATCACCCCTGTGCTACCTGAAAGTTCCACTAGAATCTCAGGGTGTGGCAGGGCAGAGAAGTGAAGGAACTTGCCGAAGGTCACGGAGCCAGTTAGCAGCCCAGCTGGGACTCCATCCAGTAGCTGGTAGAGGACGACAATCCACAGAGCAGGCTTTGCAGCCAGGTGGGCTTAGGCTGAACCCTGTCTCTGCCACTTGCCGGCTGTGTGACCTTGGACAAGTCACCTTACCTGCCTGGGCTTCACCTGCCTCATGTGTAAAACGGGGATAACCCCCACCTCCCAGGCTCGCAGTGAAGATGAGATGGTAAGTAGAACAAGCCTGGCAGAGCACCTGGCACAGAGGAGGCGGTTGTCAGGGAGCAGCACCAGCTCCGGGACGGGAGGCAGGTGACGGCAAGAGAGGAGAAGAAGCTGGATTGAGGGCCCACCTAGCAACCATCCCAGCCCCAGTCACCCTGGGAAGCCTTGAAACCAGGAACACACAGAAAGGGTCAAGAACAAAAAATAACACAGGGCTTTTATTTGCTTCTGAACTCGGCCGCTGTGTGGTCTGAGGGTGCCATGCTTTCCCAGAGGCCCCGGGGGACCCCTCACTCAGGGGTGCTGGATTTTGGTGTGAGGTCAGACTGCAGCCCCCGCCCCTCTGGGCCTTGTCAGTCCATCAGGCCCAGCTATCCGCCACTGGGGCTCGGGACCAGCAGATCCCCTGAAACTGGAAAATGGTGCCCACCTTCTCCGCAAGGTGGCTTTTCACAAGGCGTTGGTTAAAATATTGCACTTGTAAATTAGGAAAACTGATGAGGCAAAGGTTTCCTATTACAGGACGAGGTGCCAAGCATCCAACTGCTGTTTAAATAAATAAAACTCAAGGCGGGGGTCTGAGCTGTGAGTCCGAGTGACCCCCCCTGGAGAGCCCCAGGGCCCAGGCCTCGGCCCCCTGCCCATCAGCCAGCTCTTTAAGGAACTTGGTCATTGCGAAGTCTCCGCAGCAGGGAGCAGCAGCTCCAGATCCGGCTCAGCCAGGGCCCCTAACCTGCCAGGGCCCTTGGGCCCCCTCGTACCAGGGCAGTGGGGGCCCAAAGGGGCCAGTCCCTCTACTCCTCCAGTGGCCTGGGCCTCTCTTGGTCCAGGCCTCTCATCCAAATGCCCGTCTGTCTGTCCGGACACAGCCTCTGGGGGCTCACTTGCCCCCTCTGTCGCAGGGGGTAGGGAGGCAGGTGGGGAGGGGCCCAGCCCGCCTGGTGTGAACGTTGAGCTCTACCCCGGTGGCCCCTAAAGCGGGGGACTCATCTTCTTCTGGTTAATGAGGTCCAGGTAGAGGTCCGAGCGGAGGAAGCGTGGGTACGAGTCCTTTTCCATGAGCCCGAAGATGCGCTTCTGCGCCAGGTCGAAGCAGCCCCGCGTGACGCTCTGCAGGTTGTCCTTGGTGTGCTCCCGTGTGTACGAGTCCAGGTTTACCTGTGCAGGCAGAGGGTGACGTGGTCAAGGCTGCCTGCAAGAAGCTGCTCCTAGGGGCCAGGGGCCAGGACAGGACCTGCCCAGCCTCTCACCCCCAAGCCCTTCTGCTCCACATCTTCAGGTTCAGAGGGGAGGCCCGCAGGTTAGCGGAATCAAGTCCTGGCTTGGTCACTTACTGTACGGGTGGTAGAGTTTATAGGGCCCGAAATCACTGCCTCTAGGGTCAGGCTGCCCAAGTTCAAATCCCAGCAGTGCCACATCTAGGTGTGTGACCTTAAGCAAATCACTTAAGTGCTCTGAGCCTCAAACGTCTTATGTATAGGGTAGCATAATAGTACATTCCTCAGACTTCCCTGGTGGCGCAGCGGTTAAGAATAAGCCTGCCAATGCAGGGGACACGGGTTTGATCCCTGGTCCGGGAAGATCCCACATGCCGCGGAGCAACTAAGCCCGTGCACCACAACTACTGAAGCCCGTGCGTCCTAGAGCCCACGTGCCGCAACTACTGAGCCCGCATGCTGCAACCACTGAAGCCCATGCGCCTAGAGCCCGTGCTCCACAACAAGAGAAGCCACTGCAATAAGAAGCCCGCGCACCACAACAAAGACCCAACGCAGCCAATAAATAAATAAATAAAATTAATTTTAAAAATTAAAAAAAAAATAGTACATTCCTCAGAGTTGTGAAAATTAAGCATGATCATCCATATTAAACAGACACAGCTGGCACACAGGAAGCACTCAATACATGTTAGGCTCTCTGAGACTGTCTCATTTTTAAAATGAAAATAATATTAAAAATTATTTTACAAGTTGTCATGAGGGTTAAATATGAGAGCTCATACGTGAAGGGCTTAGCATGTGCCTGGCACCCAGTAGCACATTGACAGTGGCCATTTTTGTTATCAGTCAGGATTCTGTTCTCCCCAGGGCCCCAGCCTGCTTCCTCTTCAACCTGGGCACATGGTCCCTAGAATCAGTCTGGCCTCTCTCCTTCCTGAGCTCTCTCTTTGAGGCTTCCAGGCACCCCAATCACTGAGAGGCCACTGGGCATGGGAATGGGGGCCCGAGGGCCCAGCTCAAAGCCCTACCTCCTTGCACGCCTGGATCGCGATGTACTCAGCAAAGATCTTCTTGGCCTTGGCCGCCATCTTGGACTGTGACTTGACCTTCTTGAAGTCCTCGCATGCCAGCCAGAATTCCAGGTTCTCCTCACTAAACTCAGTGCGGAGGAAGGCTTGGAACACCGCTAGCCCATCTGTGAGGAGAAGCCCAGATGCTGGGGTGAGAGGCCAAACCAGCCCCTCCTGTCCTCAGGCCCCCCAGCTTACCCTCCTGGGGCCTTTCAGGTGCAGCTGCTGGGATCTTAGTAAACTGACCCACTCCTGAGAGCCAGGAACCCTGGCATATGGTCCCACCCCTGCCATTGCCTCCTTGTGGGCCTTGGCCAGGTCACTCCCCATCTGTGCCTCAGTTTCCTCATCTGTCAAATGGGGATCATCAGCCTTATTTCCTGGAGCCCTGTGAGGATCAGAGGGGTTCCCACCCACGAGATGGCAGGCGCATCTGGCCCAGTGTTAAGCCCTCAGTACATGGAAATGTTTATTGTTATTCTGGGAATATGGGTCTGAGCACACAGGTCCCAACGGCCTCTGGCAGGCAGTGCCAGCTCCCATGGACAGGGAGGGGCTGGCAGCAGCCGGCTCCAAGGCCAGACCAAGGGCCTCGGCCTTTCCCAATGGTAGGGACACCTAACTGGGTGTCCTGGGCCCAGGAAAGAGGGAAAGGTAACCTCTGCAGAGCCAGACGCACTCTCTGGGCCTGGGAGAGGAGGAAAGGAGGAGGGGGGAGAGACACAGGGAGGGAACAGGCCGGCTGGCCCCCACTTACATTTGTGGACCAGCAGCTTCTCCAAGGACTCGCCCCACTTGAGTGCTTCCTCTGAGGTGGGCCTGAGGGGTGAGGCAAGGGGCACAGTGAGGGAAGTGGGGCGGCTAGGGCTGGGTGACCTCTGTCAGCTGCCTTGGCCCACAAAGTAGCTTAGCCCGGCTGGGGAGCCCAGGAGGGGGCCCACCCCCTTTCTTGGGGCTGGCATCACTTCTATCCCCACCTCTGCCCCTCCCTGGTCATCCTTCCCAGGACAGCATCTCCCCATGAGGGCTGCTCATGCCGGGTACCAGGCTTCCTCTACGAGAGCCTCCATCGCCCCAGAGCTGGATCAAGCCAACAGCCTTCTCTCTTAACCCCACTGCTAGCCCTGCTCCCACAGGGACCAGTAAGTGTCTGAGGGGGGCCCAGGGGGGCCAGAGAGGACCTACTTGAATGACTTCGTCACTTTGTCTGCCTTGCCCGCTGGCTGGGCCCCAGGGGATTCGTTCCGCCGCCTGAAGATGCCCAGCTTGTTCTTCATGTCCTTGGCTCTGGGGACAAAAGCAGAAAAGGGGGTCAGTCAGCCTGGCACACTCGGCCGCTGCAAATTCAGGGTCGGGAGGGTGAAGGCTGGGGTGAGGGGCACCTACTCCTTCATGGTGTGCCGCCTCTGGAGGTTCCCGTTCCGAGTGAGGTACATGCCTCGGAGCATCGCTGTAGGGCCCCCCACCTTGTTGCCTGGGACGGTCTGCTGGGAGCACCCCAGGCTCTTGTTCCCAACCCGCGTCCCAGGCGGCAACGGTGCAGGCTGCAGCCGAGCGCTCGCTGGGATCCCAGCTGGAGGACTGGACTCCCAGGCACAGGCTGGGCTGGGACTCAGACAGGAGGAGCCAGGAAATGGGAGGGACCAGGACCGGAGCAGAAAAAAAATATCCCTCCTGGCCAACCCTGAGAGGGAGCCTGTGAAAGGGGCATGTGTCTGTAAGGGGCGGCCTCTGGGGCCCGCCCAGGCAGGAAGCCAGACCCATTATTTGTGACTGGCCTCCCCGTTGCCATGGCAGCGCCCTGGGAAGGAGGAGAAAACAAGTCAGCAAATTGCTGGGAGGGAAGGCGGGAGGGAGAGGAGGCTCTGCCCACCTGGGTGGCAGGACTGGCTATTTTTAGCCAAGAACCATTTTTAGCCCTGCCATTCCCCCAGGCAGATTTCAGCCCTGGGCAAGCTGCTGGCAAGAAAGGGGTTAAGTGTCTCATACTCATGTTTGCCTCCCCCTTGTCCCTAGACCCCTACTCTGGGCACCTCCTAGAGAATAGTTCCTGCCAGAAGACAGCTCAGCCTGTCATTGGCTTTGGATACATCCATCCATGAATATGCAGAATGTCCCACAAAGTTTCAGTAGTTTTAAGCCTGAATAACTTCAAAAGTACAAATCCTATAAACTCTCAAAAACATGATTTGAAATGAATTAATTTTTTCATGCATATTTAGTCTTATGACATTTGAGTAATAAATTTTTTGTTTTATTTTTGATCTCTGCCCTTCTGATTACAGATGAAAAATGCTGACTTAACGAAAAATTAAACGCGTAAGATTAAAAATGTGTTATCAAAATCACAAAGCTAAATAAGTGTAAAAGAAATTTGAATAATTGAATTCTCAAATGTGTTTTATAAATTGGGAGCCCACTTCTGAAGTTATTCAAGCTTCAAAGGGCACTAAGACCTATGGGACACCCTGTTTAATGAAGGAAAGTGGTCCAGGGTGGAGGTTAAAAGCTACAGTGCGGCAGCAAGACAGTCTTGGGTTCAAATCCCAACTCCAGCAGTTACCAACTGTGTGCCCTTTGTCAAGTTACCTGACCTCTCTGAATGTCAAGTTTTCTCATCTGTTAAACACAGATGATAATAGTACCTACCATCTGCTGGGGTTGTTTTGAGGCAAGGAGAAAATGCACAGAAAGCTTTAGCACAGTGCCTGGGGCAAAAGCGCTCAGGCTTAATCCATACTTGTCCTGAGGGTCTGGGACAGCTGATTAGAGATTGGGATCCTGCTCTAGCAGATTCCAAGCCAATGAGATAAGGCCAAGGAGTCCAGGGACTGGACTGGTGAGGACCAAGGCCCTCGGAGAGCCCTGGCGTGGCTAGGAGTGAGAGAGCCTGGCTTCCTGGGGCACAGTGCTCTGTCTCAGAGCCCCTGCTCCTGGCCCGCTCCCAGGGAGCAGGAGAAGCTTGCCTGAGATCCAACCTGCAGGCTGCCACCATCCACCTGGGCTCCTTGCTGGCTCAGAGACCACTGTGTTTCTCTGTGGCTGGAGGAGGCTGAAGCCCCTGCCCAGCCAAGCCTTTCCTCCCAGATGCACAGCTGGGCAGACTCACAGCTGCAAGGCACAGCTGGAGAGGTCCTCAGAAGTCCCTGGTTGCCACACGGGCAACTCGAGAAAGGATGGCAGAGCTCAGAGGTGCCTCATGTGTCCCCACGTGGGCCCAGAGAGCAGAACAGGGACCCACAAGAGGAAGCTAAAGGAACACTTTCCTCCAATCAGAGCCATGAAAAGATGGAATGAGTGCCCTCTGGGGAATGGACTCCTGTCACTAGAGGCTCAAAGGCTACTTAGCTGGGGTGCTGTGGACTTCCTTCAGGGTGTTCTGCACCAAGCTTAAAAATAACAGGTTCCATGGGAATTCCCTGGTGGTCCAGTGGTTAGGACTCCGCGCTCCCACTGCAGGGGGCCCGGGTTAGATCCCTGGTCAGGGAACTAAGATCCCATAAGCAGCGCGGCAAGGCCCCAAAAATTAATTAATTAATTAATTAATAACAACAGGCTCTGAATAAATAAATAAATAAATAAATTTTAAAATATATGTATATTTATATATACTTTTAGAGCCAACATGCCAGGTTTCAGATCTCAACTCTACCACTTCCTTGCTTTGTGACCTTGGACAAGTAACTTAACCTCTTTCTGCCTCAGTTTACTCACTTGCAAAATAGAGTAAATAAGAAAAAAGAAATGTAAAATAAAAATTATGGTAAAGGTTAAATTAGATAATATATGTAATGCACACAGAATAGTGCCTAGCACAATAAACATGAGTTATTTTTATTATCGTCCCAGATTCTAAGAGTCCTTGACTAAGCTTTTAAGAATGTGAACTTCATGCGGTCAAAAGGCAGCGCCCGCTTTGAAAGAAGGCTAGAGTTGGTGGAACAGGGCAGCTCCAGCACCCTGGATGCCCACCCTCTGCTGCCCTCCACTGCTCCACCCCTGGGAGCACCACCCACGGCAGCTCTGATGCTGCCTGGACCGGATGGTTGGTGCAAAGAATTATTTTTGTTTGTGCATTTTACCTTCCCTAGAAAGTGTGACTGCTCCTGGCTGCAGAGTGAGAGAAGCCTACAGTTGCTGCAGGAAACTGGAGAGGGCAGGGGAAGCTGGGGAAAGAGTTTCCAGGGAGTGGACCCCAGCCAAGGTCGAGGTCAGGGAAGAAGGTTGCAGGAGGCATCCGGGAAGGACTCCTGTTCTCCACACCCCCGGGCCCAACTGGTGCATAATGGTGGGCACTACAGGACCTGGAGGGGGAGGGGTTCCCTCTGTGGGCCACCAGGTGCCTCACTGCCTCCTCCCATCCCTGCCCCCCACAGTCTCCAGGGCCCGAGGTACAAAGAGACCCGAGAAGAAACCACTCACTCTCTGTTAATGAATGAGCGCCTCTAACAAACCTCCGAATCGAATCGAAAGTATAAATAGTCGCGGGAGCGGGGTAGGGGGGAGAGGGGCGTGGCCAGAAAGGTACCGGATCTGCTCTCTGAGCCAGCAGCACCCCCTTCTGGCAATGCCCAAGACTGCTAGCATTCAAGAGCTCGAGAGGAGAAAGGGGAATCCCATGACCAGTCTGGTCAGCCCCTTCTCAGAGGGAGCAAAGAACTTGTCGTGGTCACTTGGCCGCTGCTTGGCTTAGCAGCTGGACAGGGCCAGGGCAACCTGGTTGGTTGCTTCTGCTTCGTTCCCTGTGGCTTCCAGATACTAAATCAGCACCTTGCCTCACTCTGAGTGGGTGCTGAGGGCAGTGGTGGGTGCTCAGGACCCTGGTGACCTTACCCTGGGGCCACTGCTAAGTCCCAAGATCCCGTTGTTCACGGGTGTCTGTCTGGGGCAGGACTGGGTTCAGCCCCTTCTCTCCGCCTCTACCCCTAGGCCACTGGGCATGGGGAATAAGCCAGAGGGCAGAGGACGAAGTGGGGTGCAGGGAACCCCCCCCCCCATCACTAGGGTGAGGACCAGGGATCTTTCCAACGTACAGGTTTTTGCTCTTTCTCTTCCGGGAGGCATCATCATCGTCCCCAGCTGTGTCAGCCCCGCTCATCTGCAGAGAAAACACAGACACGTTGCAGTCTGGGTACACAGGGGCGGCTGCCTGAGCAAAGAGAGGCTCAGGGACCCAGCAGCTCCTACAAACCACCCCCACCTCCATGCTCCCACCCCTTGAAGAACAGGGGAGGGAGGAAGACCCCGCTACAGCGAGCAATCTGTTCATGGAGTGCGGCTGGCTTAGCAGAGCCTCCACCCAAAGGAGCCTCCTCTTGATACACGGCTTGTGCGGGAGAAGCCAGAAACAGAGCATTCATGGCGGTAGGGCAGGCCGGAGAGGAAGCTTCAGTGAAGGTTCTACTGTGTGACTTGCTGTCCCTCTCTGAGCCTCTAGTGCTTTTAATTTCAAAATGGAGATCATAATGACTAACCAACTCAGGATTCTGAGGTTTTAAAGAGACCTGGGATTGGTCAGCAGTGTGTTAAGTAAATTATCACACAGGAGAGCACCTCTCTTGCCTTATAGCTTTCCATGGCTCCCGAGTACCCTCAGGATAATGTCCAAACTCCCTGACATGACATGCAGGGTCTACCATCTTAGGAGCTGGTCAGAAAGCTCCATAACAACCTCAGTTACAACTCCTTTGGTTATCTCTCTGGCCCGACCCCTACTCCAGCAACCTCTTCAAACTGCCCTCTAGCCAGAAGGAATGTCTTCACAGCCCGGTCCCCTCACCTCGGGCTTTGCACGTGCTATTCCTTCCATGGGGGATGCTTTTATGACTCTCCCTCTCCTCCTAAGACCCAGCCTCAGGAAAGACCTGACCTCGGGTAAGCTGCTTAAATGCCTCCTCACCTGGGAAGCCCTCCTTGACCCCTAGACCAAGGGTGTGCCCCCTTCACCCCTTGTGAGTTCCCCACTATAACCAACATGGCTTCTTCCAAATCTGTCTCCTCTACTGGACTGTGAGTTCCCAAGAGCAGGGCCTCTGTCTGCCTTCACCTCTGTCTAGGTCACCTTGACTGGGCCTGATATACATTAGGAGCTCAAGAAATACTTGTTAAATGAATGAATGAATCAAGAGAGAGGGAAAGCAGGCTGGGGATGATGTGTCTTGAAGGCCTCACTGCTTGATCCAAGGCCTGCACCTTTATTCCCCGGGGCTCCATTGAGCCCACCCCCACCTGCTTGCCCTTGCCTGTGCTGTGCCCCCTTCCTGGAACGCTCTCTCCTCTTCTGCCCAGTCTCTACCTCCTCCCAGTCTGCTACTCCTCGCCTCCTCCAGACCACTCCAGGCTCCCACCAGCTCTACTGGGGCCGCCCTCTGTCGCCCTGCCTGTGCGTGCCCAGCCTCCTCCAGGGGAAACCAGGGCCCCCACAGTGCCACTCCAGAGCGGGAGCACAGGAAATGCTCTGAGATATTGGAGGAGGTAGAGCTAAGGGTAGGCTGGGCTTGGACACTATGTCCTAAGATAAGACAGAAGGCCCCCAGATGTGAATCGCAGCTCGGACTCCTCATGAGCCATACCCTGGGCCTCAGTTTCCTCATTTGTAAAATAAAGAAGATGGGCTAACCCTTTAAATACTGTGTTCTCAATTCTGGCAAGAAAAGTGGCCTTAATCCAGATATAGCCAGCGGGGGGAGCTACCAGCCTCAGTGGTGCAACCACCCGCGGATGGATGGATGGATGAATTACAGCTTCATTCATGGAGCTCATGCTACAGGCCAGACCTCAGAATGGGCATTATCCAGACACTATCTCATTAATCTTCAGAGTAAGTCCATAAAGTAGACAGAACCTCAGAGAAGTTAAGTCACCTGTCCAAGGATTTAAGTGACAGCCTTTAAGTGACAGCTGGAATCTAGATGTGTCTGAATTCAGGGCCTGTGTTTCTCCGCCAGAGGATGCTGCTAGTTAAATGCAGGGGATGCGGCACATTTTGAATGCCTTCAATGAAAGACTCAGGGGAAATGCTGCCTCTTTCCTGAGAACGCTGCCCTACCGAGGTTGTAAACATGTGCGTACGTGCACACACAGGCACACGCCCGTCTGTGGTGTGGGATTCCGGATCTACAGCTTGCAGCCAGGCCTGGGTATAGATCCTGCTGCCATTGACTTTGGAGACGTTTCCTGGCCTCTCAGCTTCAGCTTCTTTAGCTCTAGCAGAGGCATGGTGACGGCCACCCAACCCACTGTTGAGAGATTCACCAGGATAAAGTCTGGGCCCCCAAGGCCCAACCTGGCACACAGGGCGCCCTCAGTAATCGGGGACCACCAGCATTCACAGCCCAGTGAACGCTGTCACTGTCACCCCATGCACGCAGGTCACAGTTGTGCTGGGCTGGCTGGGCCGTGCCTGAAGCCCCCATCCGTGGGAAAGGGCCGCCAGCACTGGGCTTCCTCCCATTTAACCTCAGCTTCCGCACTTTATCGGCCCCACACAATGGGCCTGGGGACCACTCCCGCCCCGCCCGGCACCCCCAGCCTCTGCACTGCTGGGAAATGGGCTCTTCCTTCCACTGCTGGGAGGGGGTCATCTTCTCCAGGGTCGGGCCTTCACCAATCTGCCTGACAGAGGGGCCAGGGAACTCTAGCCCTGGGAGTCGGCCCCCAAAGCGGCTAGCGAAACCCACACACCAAGGGGTGCTGTGTGCCAGGAAGAGAAGAAACTGAGACAGAGAGTCAGGGTTCTGACTTCCAGCCTCAGAGTGGCTCCCAAGCCTCCTGTCTCCAAGAGCTGCAGCGAGGCCTGCCCAGGGCCCAGCACGCAAAGGGGCCGCTCCTTCCCATCTGCTCCCCACTGCCTGCTCTGCTCCATGGCCCTCCCTGCTGAAAGGCGAATGGAGGCGAACCCAGAACCACTCAGCCCTCCCTTCACTCCAGACAGAAATCCCTGGGGCCTGCCCAGCGCCCCGGCCACCTCCAGGGACTGGAAGAATAATTATAATTCGTATTGTAATTATAACTATAATAATAGTCATGGTTAAGAGTTAAATGCTAAACTGCCTGGATTTGAGGGGCTTCCCTGGTGGCACAGTGGTTAAGAATCTGCCTGCCAATGCAGGGGTCACAGGTTCGAGCCCTGGTCCGGGAAGATCCCACATGCCGCGGAGCAACTGAGCCCGCAAGCCGCAACTACTGAGCCTGTGTGCCACAACTACTGAAGCCCGCGTGCCTAGAGCCTGTGCTCTGCAACAAGAGAAATCACCACAATGAGAAGCCCGCGCACCGCAAAGAAGAGAAGCCCCCGCTCGCCGCAACTAGAGAAAGCCCACGCGCAGCAACGAAGACCCAACACAGCCAAAGATAAAATAAATTTACTTTAAAAAACAATAATAATAAAAAAATTAACTGCCTGGATTTGAATCCTAGCTCAGTCACTTAGCTAATTGACCTTAGCCAAATTACATCCCTTCTCTGTGCCTCAGTTTCTTTATTTGTAAGATGAGGATAATAATTGGACCTACCTCATAGGGCCGTTATGAGGATTAATGAACACATGCGAAAGTGCCTGGTACTGGAAGTGCTCAATAACTATAAGCTATGGTGGTTATTGCTGTTATTTACTATATGCCAGGCAATGTGCTAAAGTGCCATATCATACTTTAATTTAACCTTCTCAACAATTCTAAGAGCTATTTGCTGTTATTTTCCCCAGTTTACAGCTGAGGAAACTGAGGCCCAGAGGAGTCCAGTAACTTGCCTGGGCTCTCCGAGCTGGCCAGTAGCAGAGAATTTCAGGTCTGGCTCCAGAGCCCACCCATGATTGAGGGCTTTTCTGTGAGCAGGGCCTCACCTGATTTCTCCTATTGGTCCTGATCCGACTTCTGGGGCCACCTGGCCATGCCTGGCTGCTCTCTCTGACCCAGCCTATCCTGGCAGACCCCAAAGAACCTTGTAGACACACTGGAGCTAAACTCTACACTTATTTGTTTAGACAGAGGAAATAGTCCTTTAGGCTTTTTAAAAATAGGAGGCTAGAAGGTATTACCACGTCTTGGAGCTGGAAGGCACCTCTTGTCTGACCTGCAGCCTAGGTGGTAAGCTTAGTGCAGCAGGGCTGGCACCCTCGGCTGACAGCCTCTGCCCAAGCCGGTTTCCTGCAGAAGGGGAGAATGAAGCACAGCCAGGAAGGGGCCACGGCCTCTTCTCCTCACTGTCAAAGCATGACCCGTGATCCTGGGCCAAGCCAGGCCAGGCTGGGGTGAAATTCAATGGCAGCATCGTGGGCTGAGACACAGATACTCTTGGAGCTCCCCCGGCTCCCAGGAAAAGGACAGACACAGGCCCGTGGATCTGCTCTGCCAGACCTCCAGGGAGCAGCCGGCAAGGCGGGGGTCTGGCAGCAGAGGGCACTGTGAGACAACTCAACCCAGCACAAGGGGCCAGCTTCAGGGAATGACCCGCGGGATAAGCCTGGGGGATCTTTTCCTCTCTAGACCTCAGGCAGCCCATCCATAAGATGATCGTGGCCGAGTGGACCATCTCTCAGGTCTGTCTGGTTCAGACAGTCCTACACACAGCAGAAATCACTCAGTGTACAGGAGGGAGGAATGACAGGTGAGGCGAGGAGTAACATAGGGACTGTCACCCCTGTGATAGGCAGCATGCTCTCTGGCCAGTCTCAGCTTAGCCACACAGCAGCACAATGACAGGCCTGAGGCCACGCCAGCTCTGTCTAGCCCTCCTGGGTCTCATTCTATCACAGGATCACTACTGTGGGCACAGAGCTGTCAACATGCTGCAATCTTCTTGAAGCCCTGGGACAACTCCATGAAGACTTAGCATTCCCATTTTATAAGAGAAAACTAAAGCTCAGAGAAAAAAACATAACTTGGCCTAGGTCTCAGGACCAGGAGGGAGGAAACAGAGTTGAAACATGAATGCAGCCCGTCTGACTCCACAGCCTGAAGACCTCACCCCTCTCCTCTTCACCTCTTGCCTGGAAACTGTGATCTGTTGGCATCCATGGACCGCCCCCTGGAAAGCCAGGCCCAAGCCAGGAAGATGGAAGTCACAGGAAAACCCGTCGCCTCCCCCCGCTGCCATCCCCCCACACCCTGCCCCTCACCAGCAAGAGGTGTGCAGGGTCTGGGGTACAGCCAGAGACAACTGGACAGGGTGAGGCCACTGTCCAGCTCCATCATCACGTGGCCTGGGACAAACCCTTCTCCCTAGGCCTCAGGCTCCCCACTGTAAGATGAGTACAACTGGTTCCAGCTCGCGGCAGTGTTGTGAAGGTTAGAACGGGGAGCTGGAGGCGCCTAGTGAATGCTGGGAGAACCGTTACTACTCTTGCTATCCTCCTCCCCCTCCTCCTCTTCATCACCATCATCATCACCATCATCATCAACACGATTCCCATTTATGGAGCACCTAGCAGGTGCTGAGTGCCAGGCACTGATCTGAACACTTTACCCGAGTCAGGCTCTTTAATCTTCCCAGCAACGCTATGAAGGAGGTATCAATATTATTTACTGATAATACCTATTTTACTGATGAGGAAACTGAGGGACAGAGAAGGGCAGGGACTTGCCCAAGGCCCACTGCCAGTGAGGGATGGAGGGAGACCAGGGTACCTGCCCAGCCTAGATTTCACTTCCCCCTGACAAGGGTTAGCTTCTTACTGAAGTTGGCTGTCCGGAGGGAGCAGGATATGAACGATGATGAGGGACTTGAGGCCTGGCAAGCAGAAGCCACTTGGAAGGGTAGCCACCAAGGGGCTAGTGGCAGCCTCTGAGGTCCCTGCCAGCTTAGTTACTCAAGCCCAAGAAAGGAAGCAACAGGCCAAAAGAGGGTGAGGGAGGGGAGGATGCCAGTGGGAACCTTTGGCACCCAAAGGAGGAAGTGGAGACAGGAGAGAGCTGGCCCAGGCCTGCTGGACTACCAGGTGGAAGTATCTGCCCCAAAATAGGAGCTGAGATCAATGGATTTAGGGAACTAGAAATGTAAATGAGAATGTATGTGAATTTATCTGTCTACAAATATTTGTATTGGAGCAAGGGGGGCAGGGGACATAACTTGGAAGGGTCTGGTGGGGGCACTGAAATTGGGAGGCGCAAGGTAGGTGGCAAGCCCTTAGACTTCAGCCGTCCTCCAGAGGAGAGTGTCCAGGCCTGGCCTGAGTCAGCCTGAAGCCTCACCTCAGTAGGAGAGTTCTGGACTCTTTCCTATAGAAGCTGCCTCAAGAAATGGCCTAAGATGGTGATACTCAAACGATGGGGAACGTTCCAATCCCTGAGGGGCTTGTTTAAAATGCAAGGTCTGGGACTTCCCTGGTGGCGCAGTGGTTAAGAATCTGCCTGCCAATGCAGGGGACACGGGTTCGAGCCCTGGTCCGGGAAGATCCCACATGCCGTGGAGCAACTAAGCCCGCGCGCCATAACTACTGAGCCTGTGCTCTAGAGCCCACGAGCCACAACTACTGAGCCTGCGTGCTGCAACTACTGAAGCCCAGGAGCCTAGAGCCCGTGCTCCTCAACAAGAGAAGCCACCGCAATGAGAAGCCCGCGCACCGCAACAAAGAGTAGCCCCCGCTCGCTGCAACTAGAGACAGCCTGCGCACAGCAACAAAGACCCAACGCAGCCAAAATAAATGAGTAAATAAATTTATAAAAAAAAAAAAAAAAAAAGATCCTGCAAGTCTAGCAGCATAGCCAAAAAATAAAAATAAAAAATAACGGTCTGGGCACCACCCCCTGGAAATTCTGATTCCAGAAAATCTGATTCCAGATTCTGGGGTAGGGGGACTTAGAAATCTATATGTTAATAACCTATTCCCCAAAGAAGATATACAGATTGCCAACAAACACATGAAAGAATGCTCAACATCACTAATCATTAGAGAAATGCAAATCAAAACCACAATGAGGTATCACCTCACACCAGTCAGAATGGCCATAATCAAAAAATCTACAAACAATAAATGCTGGAAAGGGTGTGGAGAAAAGGGAACCCTCTTGCACTGCTGGTGGAAATGTAAACTGATACAGCCACTATGGAGAACAGTCTGGAGGTTCCTTAAAAAACTAAAAATAGAACTACCATATGACCCAGCAATCCCACTACTGGGCATATACCCTGAGAAAACCATAATTCAAAAAGAGACATGTAGCACAATGTTCACTGCAGCTCTATTTACAATAGCCAGGACATGGAAGCAACCTAAGTGTCCACTGACAGATGAATGGATAAAGAAGATGTGGCACGTATATACAATGGAATATTACTCAGCCATAAAAAGAAACGAAACTGAGTTATTTGTAGTGAGGTGGATGGACCTAGAGTCTGTCATACAGAGTGAAGTAAGTCAGAAAGAGAAAAACAAACACCATATGCTAACACATATATATGGAATCTAAAAAAAAAAAAAAATGGTCCTGAAGAGCCTAGGGGCAGGACAGGAATAAAGACACAAACGTAGAGAATGGACTTGAGGACACGGGGAGGGGGAAGGGTAAGCTGGGACGAAGTGAGAGAGTGGCATGGACTTATATACACTACCAAACATAAAATAGCTAGCTAGTGGGAAGCAGCCGCATAGCACAAGGAGATCAGCTCGGTGCTTTGCGACCACCTAGAGGGGTGGGATAGGGAGGGTGGGAGGGAGACTCAAGAGGGAGGAGCTATGGGGATATATGTATATGTATAGCTGATTCACTTTGTTATAAAGCAGAAACTAACACACCATTGTAAAGCAATTATATTGCAATAAAGATGTTAAAAAATAAATAAATAAATAACCTATTCCCCTGGTGATTTTGGAGCACATCAAAGTGCTTACAGATGAGGAAACAGATTCAGTCCCCATTCCTTTGGGATTTAGTTCCAATTCCTGGACACAAAGGCCTTTTCTGGAGGGCCCCAACCGGCCCTTCCAGCCCAGCCGCCTTTCAGCAGAAGGTGTCCTCCCACGTGCCCAGCGGCCTTATTGCTAGTGGCTGAGAAGCTAAGAAGGTTTCTGAGGCTGCGTCCCAACTTGGTGGGGAAATGTGCTGGAATCCATTAGTCATGTCTGCCATGGGTTTGGAGGCAGAAATGGCAGAATGAGTGCCACCCATCTACCATCCCTGCACTGTAAAAATCCCTTGTTCTAGCTAAACTGACTTCTACAGACAGTTTTGTCCTGGTCATGGTCTTTCACAGAATGCCTACCTCATTCTCTTTGTTTATTCTAAACCTGCCCAACCTTCAAGGCCACACTGAGGAGCATCTTTTGCCAGAAGCCTTCCCTCGTGCCCCTAGGCCCTTGGGGTCTCTCCTCCCTGAATCTGCACCTGCCTGGCCTCACAACAGTTGTCATAACAACACCTTGCACCACACTGTCTGTGAGCACCTCCACAGCATTCGCCTGGCGCCTGCACGAATGTCATCAGGCACTGGACCCTTTGGGTTCACCCTCAACCACCATGGGATGTGAGTGCTATTAATCTCTGCTTTTCAGAGAAGACACTAAGGCTCAGAAGAGCTGAGTGACTCACCCAAGGCCACACAGTTAGTAAGGGACAGAGCCCAGGCTCAAGCTGGCTAACGGGCTTCAAGGCCATGATGCAATCTTTTCACTGTTAGGCCACCTTCGGGGCCCACACAGAAAAAGCATTCCTCACAGGCTGAGATCAGCCTCACACATTTCTGTGGCCCACGCTGTGGCACAGAGCACAGGGCCTGGCACACAGCAGGAAATCAATAAACACTTATTCATCTAGTTATAAATATTTGCAAGAGGCAAAGAGCACAGTGGTTAAGAGCTCCAGCCCTGGAGCCACATTCTAATTCTGATTCAGACTTTTATAAATCGTGCGACCCGGTGCAAATCAGATACCCTCCCAGTGCCTCAGTTTCTTCACAACAGTATCTACCTCACGGGGCTGTTGTGAGAGTTAATGAGTTCCTGTAAATTGCTTAGAATAATGCCAGCACAGAGGAAATATGTGCTGTCATGCTTGTTGGCTGATACATTTCTAGTCTGGCTAGGCCTGGACCAAGTGTAAATTATAACTATTTCTCCAGTTATGATGTTGGATCTTTTAGATCCAAATACACCTGCTCTACTTTCTGTGGGTTCCCCCAGTACAATGGAGCTGTAAGGATATCTGGAGTCACAAAGTCTTGGGTTTAAGTCCGGGTTCTGCCTTCTTGGTCCCTCTGACCCTCAGTTTTATCCTCTGTCAAATAGATGGAAGGCTCATTGGAAGGCTGACAGAAGAACAGAGGCGGGACAAAGCAAAGGCTCCTTCCCTGCAGCTCCTGGAACGCACGCTCCCTCCACCCCACCTTGTCATGTACCCACTCCCCCTCCACCCTTGGCCCCCTTACCTTCCTGTGTCCTGTGAAGAAGAGGGAAAGGTGGTGCATTGAGCCACCATTGCGGCCCAGTTCCTTCTTGAGGGTGCGGGGCGAAGGCATGGCCCAGGTGGACGCGGTGCCCTCTCCATCTGAGCAGTGCAAGGTAGTGTCGGAGGCGAAGCAGGGCCCGCGGGCCTCCTGCAGCAGGCTGCCCTCGCTGTGCGTCCGGCGCCGCAGCGAGTTCTGCACGAGCAGCGAGAGGCCTCCCTCCGCACCCTGGCCCGTCTCGATCATGCTGCTGCGCTTGGCCTCACCACGCTCTCCATAGTTGTCATCACTTGTGTCCTCGTCCTCGTCCTCCTCGCCCTCCTCACCCTCCTCAGCCTCTTCTGCATCCTCCTCATCGCCCGAGCTGCCCCCCTCCGCCCCTGCCTTCTGACTGTAGGTGCTATCCAGCCGGACCTCGGGGATCACGAAGTTTGGCCTGGAGGCCACAGGCGAGTCTCCTGTGGCTGCTGGTGGATCCCCAGAGCTCGTGGTCTCCTTAGCAAGGGGCTCAGCTGCCAGGGGTTCCTGGCTGGGGGGCAGGTCTTGACGGGGCGAAAGGTCCTGGGCAGGGGGGTCCTGGATGTCAGGGAGGTCTTTTCTGATTAGAGGGTCTTGGCTGGGAGAGGGTTCTTGCCCAGCAGGAAGGTCCTGGCATGGAAAGAAGGCTGGGGCTGTAGGGTGTTCCTGGCATGGTGAGGAGTCCTTGCTTGGCAAGGGTTCCTGGCCCGCAGGAGACTCTGTGCAGGAAGGTGAGTCCTTGCTGGATGGTGATTCTGGGCCAGCAGAAGGTTCCTGGCTGGAAGAGGAGTCCTCTTTGGGTGGAAGGTCTTGTCCTGGAGGAGGATCCTGGCCACGAGAGGGGTCCTTGCTGGGTGAGGGGTCCTCGGCACCCGGCCCCTTCCTTTCCTCCAAGGGCATCTCCCTCTTCTCATCTGCCTCGGTCTCAAACATCTGTGAAATAAAGAGAAAATGAGGAAGGCTCACAAGCGGAGGCTACTGTGCACAAGCCAATGTCACAGAGATTGAAACAAAACCAAGCAGTGACCCAAACCCCACACCCTACACTGTGAAAGCCCAAGTGCCACATGGAAACCTGACAGTCCCTTTGGCTTAACTGAATATGGGCTCCCACCCTTATTTCCTTGCTGGAAACTTCTGCTCCATCAAAACATGGTTGGTCATTTAAGGGAGAAGAGGGAGAGGTTAGTTACCATTATCTGGCTCCTACCATATGCCAGGGGCCATGGCAGATTAAACCCCTCTTATGTAATCTTCCCACTGGCCCTCTAAGGGAAATGTCATGGTCCCTCTGTGAGTAAGTCACTCTGTGAATAAATGAGGAGCCGGACAGCCTTTGCCTTCATGGGCCAGAATCAAACCAAGCCCCAAGCCAGAGCAATCACCAAGTGGGAGAATCCTGGACCCAGCCAAAGGATATCTTCCACCTGAACCAAAGGTTTTAAAAAACCTTAGTGAGTCATTCAAATTAGAACTTGCTCTGAATGTTTAGATCTTTCTGAAACTAATAAACTGGAATAAAACCAGAACTTCAAAATATTTGCTCACACCTGGACTAGACAGATGTCACAGACACATGGAACCTCACTGAGGGATCATCCGTCCAGTGCTTTTGAAACTGTGTTTGGAGGAACCGCAGAAGTTCCACATACAAAAAGGGAAGCATTTCCTGCCTCACACACAACCCTCAGAACCCTTGGAGTTTTTGCTGGGTTCCTGCAGATTTCATTTGCAAAGGGAAAAATGGTGCCCTTGATGGGGTTTGAAAAGCAGCTATCTCACAGGAAGACTGGGGCTCAGAGAAAGTCAGGGGTGTCTCAGTGTCACAGCCACACGGGAAAGTCGGTCAGGCCTGGGCTAGGTTGGGTCCCTCATCACAGTTAAGGACTTGGAATGCTGGACCTAGAACTACTCAGAGCCCAGGTTTCGTCTATGAAGAGGCCACAGCACCTAGAACTAATGAAAGAGAAAGATGCCACACATTCCTGGGAACTATAGAGTTACGCGCGCGCACACACACGCAGAGGTGGAAAATTTCAGGGCTAAATACCTCAGCACATAGGTTAAGAGGTCTTACTGTAGGGCTTCCCTGGTGGCGCAGTGGTTGAGAATCTGCCTGCCAATGCAGGGGACACGGGTTCGAGCCCTGGTCTGGGAAGATCCCACATGCCGCGGAGCAGCTGGGCCCATGAGCCACAATTACTGAGCCTGAGCATCTGGAGCCTGTGCTCCGCAACAAGAGAGGCTGCGATAGTGAGAGGCCCGCGCACCGCGATGAAGAGTGGCCCCCGCTTGCCACAACTAGAGAAAAGCCCTCGCACAGAAACGAAGACCCAACACAGCCATAAATAAATAAATTTTTTAAAAAAAGAAAAAAAAGTTAAAAAAAAAAAAAAGAGGTCTTACTGTAAAGACCACAAATGTCCATTTGATGGATGAGGAAGATGAGCCCAGAGAGCAGTGACTTATGCACCACTGCACAGCTGCCAGAGGCTGAAAGGCTATGCCTGCAGCTGGGAATTCTTTTAAGCCCTGGACCAGCCAGGCCTCACATCTGGGAATAAGTGGCCCAGCCACAGGTCGGGGCAGCTGCAGGGTGCTGCACACACGTGTCAGAGGTCACAGTGGCGTCTGGGATCCCCAGAGCAGATGTGAAAGCCCGGTGCGGGTAAGAGCACCGCCTGGGAGGATGACAGTGAAAGGTCCTCCCCATCCACCACCCTGGGCGGTGGGGTGCGGAGAGAGTTGCTGAGCCAGGAGGGGAAGCCTCAGAGGACTCTAGGACCATGTGGCCAGGGTCTGGTTCCCAGGCACAGACAAAGACAGGTGCCCACTCACCGGGAGGACTTCCTGCCCTGGAAATCCTGCCTGCAGCTCCAGGATGAAGACAACTCCACCCAGGAACCCCTTGGACCTCATTGCCTCAGACCCTGGAACTTCAGCGAGCCCAAATCTCTGCTGCACAGATGGGAAGGCTGAGGCCCAGAAAGGAGCAGGGGCCAACCTAGAATCACACAACGGGGCCAGGATAAGCCAGTCCCTAAACCCTCTGGGCCTCAGGCTCTCCACCTATGAAATGGGATAACCAATGTACCCAAGTGACACACCAGGAGAGTAGACTATAAAAAGTCCAAAGCTCTGAAATGGGATGATGGTGGTGGTAGTCATGGTGATTAAAACAATGGTCACGAACCTCAAACAGTGACACATCTTTCCCATGGACCCCTGGAAGCAAACGGTCAAACTCCCAGAGTCGAAGTTGGCAATTGTGATGCCAGGAGCCCCAATCCAGGAATCTCATCTGGGAACCTTAGTTTGTTCCCAGGGGGTCAGAGAGACCCTCCACTGAACTGACAGGAAGACAGAGGGCCCAGCCTGGACAGTGACCTAGGGACTTGCCCAAAGGCGCCCATAAACCCAAGGCTAAAAACAAACAAACAAACAAAAAACCCAGGGCTAAGCTGGGGTTAAAGCCTGGCCTCTGGCTCCTTCTTCCCAAGCCCACTTCGGATCTCAGTCCCCAGAGCCACCCAGTGCCCCGCCCGTCCCCTACCCACCAGAGAGCCTTCTCCCTCAAGAAAAACAAACTTCAGCAGCCAGCTCCCTGGTGCCCTACATTCTCTCACCTCCCCACCCCGCCAGACCCCTCCATCTGGAAGGATGGACTAGGGAAGCAGCAATCGGTGCCCTCGGGGCCTGGCACTGGGCCCTGAGAGGGCAGCAGGCTGCACTTCCCCTTTCGGGGTTGCAGGGGGGGGGGGGCTGGGGCCTGTACCAGCAGTGACTGCGCTGAGCCCGCCCGCCCACCCCTAGGGAAAGTGCAGCAACAGACCCAAAACCAGAAATGCAAGTCAGCCTGCCTCTGCCAATCCTGCCCTAAACCGAGGCCAAGCCAAACAAAGCCAGGAGGGGAAGTGCCTCTGTCCCCAGAGGGCCCCCGCCCCAGGGACGCCGAGAAACCACCCAGGACCGAGGGCTCTCAGAGCGCCCCGGCGGTTCCTGCTCAGACCGCCTGAGGTGGACTTTGGTTTTGATTCCAGCGGTGTCATTTCCCAGCCATGCAAGAAAATGGCCAAGCCTCCCGACTTCTCCGAGCCCAGCCCCGTTTCCTTACCTGGAACAGAGCCATGATATCACACCAGACTCACAGGACTAAGTTAGTGTTCTTCACAGGGCCCAGCCCCAGAGAAGCATCTGATAAAGTGGGAGCTATTATTAGTCTAGGCTTATCTTAGAGATAGGGAAACTGAGGTCCCAGGGGCTAAGGGAATTACCTAAGAAATCCGAGGCTGATTCAGTATGAGGACTCCTGCCTCCCGGCCAACGGTCTCTCCCCACTTCCTTGGACCCTACACACAACGGTTTGGGGCCCCAGGGGTCTACAGGGAGGGGCAGCAGGCTGTGAGCACTGCTGGAGGCCCCTCACCAAGGCCCATCTGCCACAGGGCAGACACTGGCAAACACGGACCAGAGCTCATCGGTTCCATCCTGTGCTCCTGGACGGGGCTTGTGTGAGCACCTGAGCCGGTGCGGTCAGGCCTGGGTTCCTGGGAAAGCTAGTGTGGTGTCGGGTACCTGGGGGGGAGGGGGCCTCTGAAACCTTGGGGGAGAGGGTGGCAAGTGGGAGAATTAGGACAGGAAAAGAAATAAAGATGAGAGCCATAGTACAGAATGGATGCCGGGTGCGGGATCGTCCTGTGAGCAAGGGAATGACAAGGGCAGAGCCGCACTTCGTGAAACTGCCCCGGGTGGTGTGAGCAGGACATGGGGGTGGCGGGAGGACTGGGACATGCATGCATACACGCAGTCATTCATTCTCCAAGTACTGAGTTAGGCCCTGGGGTCGGGGTGGGGACAGCAGAGGACAAGTCAGACACAGTCCCTGCCCTCAGTTGAGCAGAAAAACAGAGGTTAGACAATTGGTCTTAATGAGCGTGGTGAGTGCTCTCATGGAGAAAGTGCAGGCAGCTGGGGACACCCAGTTAGGCAGCTGTTACAGCAGCTTGGAGTGACAAGAATCCAGCCAAGGTGCCCCAGAGACCAGCCTGCTGGCCCAGGGCCCTGGGTCCGAGCGCTCCATGCAGCTGCCCCTCTTCTGCGGGGAGTGCGTATCTCTCCCATCCATCACTTCTTTGGCTTGGCTGGACCAGGGCTAATTCTGTGCATGTCTCGCCCGCTAGAAGCACTCAGGAAATGAGCCAGGCCCTCTAAATGGAGCCTCTGTTTACGACATAATCAAATCCTCTCCCCAATCCAATCCAGGGCTCGGAACGGGCTGGGGAAGGGTGACAGGTGTGACATCCAGAGGCCTACTCACACCAGCTACGTCCCCTGGGCCCTAGACCCCCACGGGCTATTGGGGCTGAGGGTGGCGGCAGACTGCTGTAAATAACTTGCCCAATGTCGCACAACTACTAACCGTGGAGCCGGGTCGGCTGACCCCAGAGTCAACCTGCAGCTCGCACTCTGAGATGACTCATCACATCTACCACAGATGCCGCGCTCCTCATCTGCCCTCAGAAACCACTTCCTGCACTGGGCTGGGCTGGGCTGGGGTGGTGGAGGTCAGGGGGTGGGGGGTGAACTGGGGTTTCCCTCCATCTCAGGGTGGCCCTTACAAAGGATTTTCGGAAAGAGTCCTGGACATAATGCCAGAAGACCTGGGCTGGAATCCTGACCCCATCATTTGCTAGCTGTGTGATCCCAGACTATCACTTCTGGGGACCAAGCCTGAGAAAGGACAGGAAAGTGCTCTGTGAAATGGAAAGTCGTCGGAGAAAGGGAAAGGCTACTAGAATTCCCACATGGCCATTTGACCTCCAGGCTTGCCTTTTGAGACGGGGTTGTTCCTTCAAGTTCGGCATGCCTCTGGGTCTCTGGCTGGAGGCCGGCTTCCAGGAACCCCTGCCCAGCCTCCGTCCAGCTCCTCAGGCCTGGCTTCTTGTCACCCAGAGGCTGAAGCCACCGCCCTGCCACAGGGGCCTCCAGGCTGTCCTCCTTCCCTGCCCCCACTGCAGCAAGTTTGGCAAAGTCCAGGAGAACGGAGGCAGCACCTTACAGTGGGGAGAGCGCTGGATACTGATCCCCACTTCACACTTACTGGCTAGGTGACCTCGGGGGGAACCTCTCTGGGCCCCAGTTTCCTTAGCCGTAACACAGGATGCTGTGCAAGGAGTGAATGAGCTGATGTACACCCAGAGCTCGGCACCGTGCTGGTCCACAAGCACTCCACAGGCGGCAGCCGCAACCTCCACAGGCGGCAGCCGCAACCACCGCAGCGCGGCCCCGCTTTGACATTTCCTTCCCTGGGTTTCCTCCGACTAGCCGATGACCCCCCTTCTCCGCTGCATCGCGGGCCTCTCGGCCTGTGTCCTGTTCGCTGGAACCTGCTCCAGCCCCCTCTCTCACCTCAGGCCCGCACGCTCCCTCGAGCACTCATCCACTCCCCAGGCAACAAAAGCACCATCTATACCATCTGGTCATGGACAACACCCAGTCCCCGCTGCCAGCCCAGACCTGTCCTTTCTCAGAATGTTCTAGGCTCTGTGGACACAAGAATAAGAAAGACGTGATCCCTGTCCTGATGGAGCTTACAGGCTGGAGAGGAAGGCCTGGCATGAGCCAAGTCATCACCCACAGAAACAGTATGAAAAACACCGATCCATAGTGAAGGAAAACTGTAAGGTCCCGTGAGAGAATAAAGGGACGTGTGGGAAGGGCCACCCTGTGGAAGGACACTGAGGCTGAAATCTGCTCAGTGGGCAGGGGCGGGCTCATGAGGGAGCAAACAGCACAGGCAAAGGCCCCGAGCCAGGAAGGCGAGCACCCTGGGGGACAGAGAGGACACCCGTGTGGCTGGAGCCCAGGCACGGACATGGATACCGCCTTCCAGATATCCCACCAGTGCTCCCGAGTCAGTGGACCCCAAACTGAACTCCTGACCTTCCCCCAAGTCCATTCCTCCTCTCGGAGTCTCTGTATCAATGATGCCACTGCCTGCCCGAACCAGAGACCTGGGTATCGTTCTCTCTTCACTGCCACCCCACGGCCAATCACCAAATCCTCCTTGATTGTCTCTCGTAAAATCTAAAGAATCTTTCCACTGGGGGAGGTTATGTGTGCGCAGGGACAGGAAGTATTGGGAACTCTCTGTACTTTCCTCTCAATTCCTAAAACTACTCTGAAAAATAAAGTTGATTAAAAAGGAAGAAAAGAATCCACTCTCACCATCTCCACTTACCACCACCTGCCTCAAGACCACGACATCTCGCACCGGGATTGATGCTGACCTCCCAGCCGTGGTCCACGCCCCTCTGCTCCTTCTCTGTGCCCTGTCAGAGGAGTCTTCTAAATGCAAATCTGACCCTGTCACTCCTCGGCTTAAAACCTTGGCGTGGCTCGCCAGTGCCCTCCAGATAAAGCCCAAATTCTGTAGCCCTGGAAGACGCTGGGCTTTGTCTCTCCCTCTAGCCTCACCTCTCCCCACTCGCCACTTTACGTGTTGATGATGAATGAGTGAATGAATGGATGGATGGATGAATGAATGGGCAATGCAATGAACTTCACAGACCATCTAGATTCTTATTACTCAAAGTGGGACGTGTGAAGCAGCAGCAGCAGTACCTAGGAGCTCCTATGAAATACAGAATCTCAGGCCTCAGTCCACACTTACTGGATCAGAACCCACATTTAACCAAGATCCCAGATGATTCATTTGCATATTAAAGTTTGCAAAGTACTGATCCAGACTATCGGTTCTCAACAGAGAGATATACTTTAGAATCACCTGTGGAACATTTAAAAAATATCTATATCTGGGCCCAGTGCCAGACCTACTGGATAAGAGTCCCCAGAAGTAGGGCCCAGGCATCTTGACCTTTTTTTGACTCCCCAGAAAATTCTGGGAGCTGCCTCCATTAACAGACGAGGTGACTAAAGCCCAGGGAAGGGAGGCAATATGCCCAAGGTCACACAACAGAATCAGGACTAGAATCCAGACCAGAACCTAGTTTGGTACCAGTTCCAATACATGGTGCTCCCTTTGCAATGGAGCCCATGCAGAAGAGGCAGGACCTCGGCAGCCCCTGGTCCAGGCTGGGCAGCTGACAAGCCTGCTAGAGTCAGCTACCCGTTCATGCTCCCTATGAACAGAGGCCCAACTGCAGGAGGAGAGAGTGGAAGGAGGAGGAATTTGACTGCAGACTGAAAATTCTCTGTCCCTAAAGAATCACACAACAACTCACTGATCTGTCAGGGGCTCAAGAAGGCAGGCAACACACCACAGCAGGGAGCATACCCATTGTACTGAAAGCAGTACTGAGGCAGAGAGGAGAAGCAGCTCACCTACACGCAGGGAAGAGGAAGCCCTGAGGAGTGAGAGAGAGGGGACCCCTCTTAGAAACCTTCCCTACTCTTGGCAATGTCACCTGGCTAAGTCAGAAGAACATGCCCTCAGGCCTGGCCTTTGGAGCCTGCTGAGATGCCCACCACCCTCCTGGATGACCAGCTTCTCACCAGGCAGGGGAAGCAGCTCCCAAGGTCTGGGTTTCCAGTACTGTGCCCTCCGTCACCACCTCGCCAAGCCCCTTCTCCTCTCGGGTCTTCCGTGTGCATGGGGGGCCTGGACTTGCAGTCTCTGCCCCCAACCCCACCGCCCCAAAGACCCCTTCTACACCTCCAGCCTTATTCTCATCTGAAAGCCATGCGAGTGGAGAACAGAAGTTTCCCCAGTCTCTTCCCGCCCCTGTGGTGACTGATGCCTCCGTCAGAAAGTGAGCGCGGCCCCATGGGCCTCTCCTACCCCACCCCGGGGCTCTCTGCTCAAGATCCAGTTCTCCTGTGAGTTCCACCACCACTCCCTTCCCACTTGACACCCTCTTTCTCTCCCTGATCCAGATGTGTGCACATGCACTGTCTCATTTATTATCTCAACCTTATTGTCTCAACCTTATTATCTCAACCAAGTCCACTTCCTGCCCATCTCTTGGAGCCCAGTTAAATGGTCCCTGGGATACCCTGGCTAGAGGGCTCTCTGCTCTCCCGCCAATGCCTGGCCTGCACTGCTGTCATGGCCCCGGGCAGGCTCTGCTTTGGCTCATTAGGATTGTGTCCCTGGCTTACTCACCTCCACCCCCACCCCAACCCCCAGAGATACTCAGCAAATACCTACAGAGCCCCAGTCCTGTGCCAGGGCCTGTGTGGGGCACCGGAGCCAAACGGTGGCAAGACACATGTCTTTCCCCGAAGGCGCTGGGTCTCTGGGTGAGAGAACCAAGTAAGGGGCCCATGTCAATCTCCCACCGACCCACCACCACCCCAAGGGGCTATGGAAGCACAGAGACAGCAGGAAAGACTGGGATGGCTCTTGGAGGAGGTTGGGAAAGGGATGGGAGAGGGTATCCAGGCCAAAGCCAGAGACAGCATGGAATATTTGAGGAAGTGCAGGTGGTTCCATGGAGCAGAAGCATGGCTATGTTAAGGAATTCGAACTTTACCCTGAAAGCAACGTTTACTTAGTGCTGTAAAGATAAGGAAGGCGGAGCTAGAGATGCTGGAAGCAGAAAACAGTGAAAAAGATGGGTGGAGAGGGGAAGAGAGAAAGCATTAACTGAGCATCTACTAGACAGCAGCCACTGCAACAGTTGCTTTACCTACACTTTCTTGTGTCTAGCAACATTATGAGGTCAGTAGCAACATTGGCCCCATTTTACAAATAAGGAATCTGGGGCTCAGATAAGTTAAGTAACTTACATAACGTCAAAAACTGAGTAAGTAGAGGACTCAGAATGTAAACATGGTCTGCTGGCCCTAAAGCCCTGCTCCTTCTCCTGCCCCATGATCTTCTTTCCTGCCCCCTTCACTGCCCTTCCTCTCTCCCTCCCTCTCTGTCTTCCAAAGACCTTGCCAAGCTCCCAGCCGGGCCCAGGCACCGTGCTAGGCAGTGGTAAGCAATAGCAAATGCAGGGTCCCTGCTCTTACCCCAAATTAGTGGCGACTGAGCGGCAGGTGTCTGACTCGCCCGGTGAGGGCAGGGTTGCTACAGAATTACATACACCTGGTGACCCTCCCACACCACCTCCCGCCCAGGGACCCCTTCACGGGCGGGAGAGTCAGAAGCCTGTGCTTTCTCTATGATGTTCTACACTAGGCTGATCAAACAAAAAAGCTCTGCCAAGCTAGGAGGCCCTCAGGGAAGGGCACAAGTAGCACTGTGACCAGGAGACCGGGATTTGGAATCAGGCAGCCCTGGGCTGAATCCCACTTCCTAACCGTGTGGCTGAGTCAGCGATGCCTCCCTCGCAGGGATGCTATGACAGGGGGCAGCAGGCAGGACCTGGGGCACAGCAGTGCTCAGCCCACGGCCATGACCTTCCTCTCGACTGCTCGACTCTCCGTCATGTCAGGCACCGGAGACCAACCCCAAAATCTCAGGCTTAATTGCAAGCAACAGCTCGGATAACAGGGAGTACTTTCAGAGCCAGGGGTGGAGGAGGGACGCCTATTGCTGGTGAAGAACAGGGGTCTGGAGACAGACAAATCCAGGTTCAAATCCTGGCCCTGCCACCGCCTAGCTCGGTGCCCTTGAGCAAGCTGCTTAACCTCTTCAAGGCTCAATTTTCTTATCTGTGAAATGGCGACAGAAGTAGCAAGTACCCAGACCATGATACTGTTGGGAGACCATCCAGATAGAGGGGCCTGGCGCGTAGTGGGTGCTCAGTAAACATTTGCAATCCCTGTAATCATCATCATCATCACCAGTCCCTTCCCCTGCATCCACTCCAGGAGAAGGCACCTGACATATTCGGACCACAGCCCTAGGGTGGGGGCACTATTATCTGTACATTTCAGGGGAGAAAACTGAGGCCCATCCCAAAGGCCCTCTCCTGGAGGAGGTCTGTCCAGCTCTGAATCTCAGCCAGCCTGGAAGGGTCTGTTCTCAGGACCCAAGGTGAGGCCGGGATCCTTGTGGGTGCATCAAGGGCGGGAGAAGCAGAAAGCACCCCGTTTCCAGAGATCCACCCCCCCACACACACCTTGTCCGTCTGCTCCAGTTCCTAAACTATTCCTCCTTCAGGGCCTGCAGGGCTGGCGGCACGGGGTGGCGGCTGGGGTGGGAGTGGCGGGAAGCTGTTCCACTCAAGGACACTGGAATGTATATCTGGCCACCGGACTCAGCCGCAAACCTGCAGCCAAAGGCCACCCTCCAAGGCCCCAGGCACACGGCTACCTCCGCCACTGCCTCCCTGAAGAAGACATGCTCTGTCTCTGCTGAGGGGGATGTCAAGGCTGGGTTTGTCTGGGTTGACAGCAGGCTCCAAACTCATCCTCCTGTCATGGGACCATCTCTCATCTCTCTTATACCAACCTGACTATACTCCCCTCCTGATTAAATCCACCACAACCCTCTGGTGTCCCATCTCCTTCCCCTGTGTGTCCTGTCCCTGCCAACCGGCCTCTCCACCACACCACTTCTCCCCTCTTGCCTCCAGCCAGGCTGAACTGTTGGTAGTTCCCCAAGCACACTCTCCTCTCATGCACCTCTAAATCTGTGCTCACTGTGCTTCCTCCCAGAACCCTCTCCCCTCCTCTGTCCATCTGGCGAACTCCTACGCATCCTTCAAAACTCAGCTCACCCTATTGCCCCTTGATTTCTGACAAAGGTGTTAGGGACCGACAGTGAGAAAGGATGATCTTTTGAATAAATTGGATATCCACCCAGAGGAAATGAGTCTTGACCTCTACGTGCATCCTACGTAAGAATCTATTTCAGGTGGATTTCAGAGCTAAATATGAAACATAAAACAATAAAACATCCAGAAGACAACACAACAGAATATCTACAACTTTGTAATAGGCAAAGAAACAGGATTCAATTAGCATTCTCCACAGAGACAAAGAATGATAAGTTGGCCTGCGTTAAAATGAAGAAATTCTATTCTTCAGAAAAGAGTGAAAAGGCAAGCCACTGAGTGGCAGGAGATATTTGCAATGTACACATCCAACAAAGAACACATATCCAGAATATTTTTTAAGCTCTCTCAAATCAATAAGAAAAAGACGATCCAATAGAAAACTGGAGAAAAGACTTGAACAGGCACTTCACAAAGAGATTATCCAAACGGCCAATCAACATACGAAAAGGTGCTAAACCTCATTAGTCATCAAGGAAATGCAAATTAAAGCCACAATCAGATATCACAATAGCTAATGCCAATTCTGTTGGTGAGGAGTGGAGCAACAGGTGCTCTCCTGTGCTGCCTGAAAAGGGTGTATTGGTGTCACACTTTAGAAAATTATACAGTGGCCTCAGAATGGGAGAAAATATTTGCAAATGAAGCAACTGACAAAGGATTAATCTCCAAAACATACAAGCAACTCATGCAGCTCAATATCAAAAAAACAAACAACCCAATCCAAAAATGGGCAGAAGATGTAAACAGACATTTCTCCAAAGAAGATATACAGATTGCCAACAAACACATGAAAGAATGCTCAACATCATTAATCATTAGAGAAATGCAAATCAAAACTACAATGAGATATCATCTCACACCGGTCAGAATGGCCATCATCAAAAAATCTACAAACAATAAATGCTGGAGAGGGTGTGGAGAAAAGGGAACCCTCTTGCACTGTTGGTGGGAATGTAAACTGATACAGCCACTATGGAGAACAGTGTGGAGGTTCCTTAAAGAACTAAAAATAGAACTACCATACGACCCAGCAATCCCACTACTGGGCATATACCCTGAGAAAACCATAATTCAAAAAGAGTCATGTACCAAAATGTTCATTGCAGCTCTATTTACAATAGCCAGGACATGGAAGCAACCTAAGTGTCCATCAACAGATGAATGGATAAAGAAGATGTGGCACATATATACAATGGAATATTACTCAGCCATAAAAAGGAAAGAAACTGAGTTATTTGTAGTGAGGTGGATGGACCTAGAGACTGTCATACAGAGTGAAGTAAGTCAGAAAGAGAAAAACAAATACCGTATGCTGACACATATATATGGAATCTAAAAAAAAAAAAAATGATCAGAAGAACCTAGCGGCAAGACGGGAATAAAGATGCAGACCTACTAGAGAATGGACTTGAGGACGTGGGAAGGGGGAAGGGTAAGCTGGGACGAAGTGAGACAGTGGCATGGACATATATACACTACCAAACGTAAAATAGATAGCTAGTGGGAAGCAGCCGCATAGCACAGGGAGATCAGCTCAGTGCTTTGTGACCGCCTGGAGTGCTGGGATGGGGAGGGTTGGAGGGAGGGAGATGCAAGAGGGAAGAGATATGGGGACATGTGTGTATGTATAACTGATTCACTTTGTTATGAAGCAGAAACTAACACACCATTGTAAAGCAATTATACTCCAATAAAGATGTTAAAAAAAATTATACAGTGGAATCTACTAAAGCTAATTATATACAACTTTATGACTGAGCAATTGTAAACCTTAGGTATTTACCCAACAGAAAAGTATATTACAGTGCATCAAAAGACATGTATGAGAATATTCATAGTAGTACTATTCATGATAACCTCCAACTGGCAACAACCCAAATGTCCATCAATGATAGGATGGATCAATTGTGGCACCTATATTCACACAGTGAAATACCACACACAGTGGGGGTGAACAGAATAAAACTGAGTACGATAATACTGAAGGATTCACCATCAAAATGCTGATCCAAAGAAGTCAACATAAAAGAATACATACTCAATGATTCCACGTATACAAAATTCAAAAACAGGCAACACTACTCAGTGAGAGAAGGCAAGAAAGGGGTTACCCTTTGAGGTGGCAGTGACTGAGGGGCGGGGCACGGCCAGGGGCGGGGTAGGTTCCTAGGGTACTAGAATGTTCTGTTTCTTGACCTGGAGAGTTTATTCACTTTGTGAAAATTCATCGGCTACATACTTCTACGCTTGCTGTCTTTTACATTTCAATATAAAAGTTTATTTCAAAAGCAAATAAAAGTCCTCATCCCAGAGCCTGATAGCACATTCCAACTGATTCCTCCCTCCCAACCCCAAAGCTGCTGTGCCACCTCCCGTTCAGCAAATGCCCGCTCAGTGTCAGACTCCATGCCGAGCACCTCACTTCACCCACAGCACCTCATTCAATAACAGCCACCGGTAAGGGAAGGTGCCAGGGGTACCCCCGCTGCCCCCACGCCTCAGTGTCACCATGCACGCAGCCCTCTGCGTACACACCTCATCTCATTACCCCAGTGAGGTTGGGCCCTTCCTTGAGGAAATGCAGGCGCCGCGAGTTTCTGTGTCTTACCCAAGGGCGCCCAACTGTAGAAAGGGAGAGCCTGCCCTCAAGTCCAGAGCCCATGCACCTGCACACAACATTATTCGGCCGTCCCTGCGATAAGCTGCAGCATGTGGATGGACACACATAGGCAATCTCTATGGTCAGGCAGGAATCATGTCTACACCCTAGAGGGGTGGGCAGACTGGGACGGAGATCTCCTCCTTCGATGGACAAGCGTCTGTGCATCCGGATTCAGTCTCACCTCCTGCAGGGGCTCCCGGGCTGGGTTGGAAGCTTCCCCAGGGTTCCCCCTCCACGCGTCTCCCTGGCAAAGCTGTCTTGTTACCATCCATTACACGCCCATCCCTGGCACTAGATTAAAGATTGGACCTATACCTCCAGTACCTGGCCAGTGCACCGTACATAGTGGGTGTTAGACACATGTGGAGGGAAGGGAGGGAGAGAGGCAGAGAAAGCAATTACAGAGCCGTTGTTTGAATCAGCTGGGAACTTCATTGATCGAGGTGTGAGCAGTGAAGGCTTCGGAGCTCTGCGTGGACACAGTTACAACCCTTGACTAGCGGAGTGGGACAGGCACACCACCTTCCATTCCAGGGTTCTCCCCGTGGCTGCCTCCAGCCTTTTTTCAAGGTTGTGGCCAGCCATTTGGCTCCCAGAGGCTCTGCCGAGCTCTTCCTCTGCCTTTCCCCACGCCTCCTACCCTCTGCCACCCTGCCCCGAGTGTCTGAGTTCTGCTATCAGCCCGAGGTTAACCCCACCAAGAGATAACCAAGGACACCACAGAGAGCCCTGGCCAAGTAGGGGAGAGCACGCCCAGTTCCAAATAACTTTCTGCACTCCCCACCTTTCTAAGTTGGGTGCCGCTGACAGTTTTCCGGCAGCAGCCTGAGCCCCAGTGCCAGGTGCGGGCAGGCCAGCCCGTGGCAGAGGGAGAGGGGAGAAGCCCAGGGCCATCTGGAGCAGAGGGCACACCTGGCAACTCTCCACATGTCTGGAGTGATGACCTCGGCCCATTGCCAGAGGAAGAGGGTCTCCTGGGACCCCATTCTCCTCTCCTCCGTGCCTGGAAGCTCCAACCTCTCAAGCGGCTCGTGGCCCCAGCACCCCTTTCCCAATCCTGCCCCCACCCAGCTGGTTGTTCAGGCAAAGGTGGCGACTCCCGGGGGGCCGAGCCTGGCTGGCCTGCCGTGAGTGGCTCCAGCCTCTCCAGGCTGAGCCGGCTGAGCCATAAGCAGCCTCATTACCCCTCGGAGGAATGATGGTTTTCCCCGAGCAATGACATCTTGGAAACGGCCTGGTTCCACAAACAACAACAAACCTCCCAGCCTCAGCCCAGGCTCCAGCTTGCAAGAGAAGGCTTCTGACCAGAAGGGCCTGAGGAACAGGTTGGGGGCCGCTTCCCTGAGAAGCCGGACCCTGGCCTTGACCGATGACTCTCGGAACCCAGGAAGAGGAGAGGGTCTGCAGAGAATGGAAGATTCTCTGGATGCCTGGAAGGGGCCGGGCAATACCTGGTCCAGTCCCTGGTTGCTCCAAAGGGGAAACTGAGCCAGAGAAAAAAGCAGATTTGCCTGAGATCATCCAGTGAGCAGGGACCAGACTGCGCCTCAGTCTCCAGCCTGTTGGCCAGGCCAGGGCTTTCTCTACTGCACACGCTGCTTTTTCAGAGGAGAGCCGGGCTCTAGCTAGTAAATGCGGGGGTCCTGGAAAGGAATGTGTCACTAAGGGAGTCCCCAAAAAGGGAGCACCAAGGTGAAAGCCAAGTACTCTGAGTCATCCAGCTGGCGTGATGGAGAGAAACCTGGGTGGGGGACCCGGAGACCTGGGTTCTTGTCCCTGCTGTGCTGCTGAGTCGCATATAACCTCGGGCAAATCCTTCCTTTCCTGCCTCAGTCCTGTATCTGTCCAGAAGGCAAACAGACTCAGCTATTCGAGGGCCTTGGGAGACTGAACGGGAAGAGGCTCTCAGCGGCCCTAGGAACCCAGCGGGGTGTGGGCATTCCCTCCTCAGCTGCGCCTCTTCTGGGGGAGCCAGGCAGACCACTGGCTGAGAACCACACGCTCCCCCAACCCTCCAATCCACCACCCTGGTTGGCACCATCCCAACAGGGCCCAATCTGAGCTCCAAGCTGCTGCAGTCTGTGCAAAGGACCAGGAGCATTGCATTCAAACCAGCTGGGGCTGCCCCTTCCACCCTCTGTGGCCCAGGCCATGGTGTGGACACTACACCACCCAGCCCAGCATGATCCCAGCCCAGCTTTCTCTGTTGCCTCAGCCAGGCTGAAGCCAAGGTTCTCCCTGCCTTGTCTCCTATCAAAAATCCCATCCCCCAACCCCTTGGCTCTGTGGGAGCAACCCTGCCATGCAGAAACTAGGACCCTTCCAAAGGGACTCCTCGCCAGGCCTCAAGTTGGTAGTGCCCACTGTCTGCCAGGAAGAACTAGGAGATGGGTAGAAAGAGCTGACTTGGACGTCAGAGCTTGTCCTCAAGGAAACCCATCTGAGCCCTTTCCTATCATGTCCCAGGCCCCAGGCTGGGCCCTTGGGACCAAGGGATGAATAAGGCTCAAATCCCACATTAATAAGACATGAAGCAACTACAGTGGGTACCACCACCAAGGGACAGACAGATTCTAACTGCAGTATTTGCTCTAGTCATGGAAGTCTGGGTAGGATTAAGACCTGGAGAGAAGAGAAGAGATGGGCTTTCCAGGCAGCGGGAACAGCATGTGCAAAGGCAAGAAGGCTAGGGGGTAGGGTGGTTTCACTGATACCAAATACTTATAATCAGAAGCCCCATCAACGATCTCTGGTTCAAAGTGCTGGAGACTCCCCAACAAGGGGTCACTCACCTCAGCTGCCTCCATCTTCACCATCCCCCTGCTGCAGCAGATGCCAGCCCGGGCCTGGAGCAGGCCCTGCTGCGGAACTTCGCTCCCCGAAGGGCACGCCCTGGGCTAAGCCTTGCCACGTGCTAGGGCTGGCGAAGAGGGGAGGTGCCCCTTGGCTGGGCGTGGAGGACTCAAGAGGCCCTGGTGGAAACTTTGACTATGGCCGCAGTGCCCTGGCTGGGATCCCACAGGCCCTTATGGGTCAGACAGTACAGCTCCTTCCTTCCAGGAGATATACCCACTCCAGCCACCTCGAGAGGGGAGCCAGATAGCCCCCAGCCGTGAGGCCTGAGGGCAGCAAGGTGCTGCAAGTTTTTGGTGAGGGGCCCAGTGGCCCTGTACTTAGCTAGGCATCTCAAGCCAGGAGCGCCAGATTCAGAGCTGAGCTCAGGGTAACGGCACCCACATATCCTGTCCTCACTGTTCCAGGAGACAGACGTCCTCCATCCTGGTCCTGGCCAGAGACCTGCTGTGTGAACTTGGGCACAGCCCCTCCCCTCTCTGGACCTGGGCTTTCCTCAGCCCTGAGGTCCCAGGGCACGAGGGTTCTTCTTGGACACCCCAGGACAAGCGTAGAGATGTAGGGCCCCCAAGCTGATAAAAGAATTGGCCTCTGTCCGCTTACAGCGGCTTGCTCTGTGGGGTGAGCAGGTCCCTAACAATTATCCCCTTCCTTACGGGTCTCGGCAGGAGCCGAAGGAGCAGGTGCCAGACCTTCCCAAGAGGCTCAGGAGGCAGAGCATCTCTGCTTGTACTTCCAGTGAGCATGACAGCAGAAGCCCCAGGGATCAGATGCAACCCCACCCCCAGTCCAGCCCCCGAGACCACCTCCCTCCCCTCATGGAACTAGGCAAGAACAGTCATCCTGGTGCCTCGTGTGGGGTCAGCATCCCTGAAAAGATCGCCAGCACCGCTGGCTGAGCGCTCCCTCCCTATGCAGTGTCCCGACTTCGGCTCACCAAACATTCATTTCCCTCAGAAAGAAAAGCCAGCTGACCAGCCTTGAAGTGGGAGCAGCACACAGCGGAAGCATGCCCCTAGCCCTGCAGGCTCCCTCCCACCCACCCCGAGACAGACAGACAGACAGACAAGCGCGCGCGCGCGCACACACACACACACACACACACACACACACACACACAGCTATCTCAGAGCGGAATACACATGGTTTGGTTGCAACATGCCTACCAATGGCTGTCCTGGGGAAGAAACAATAGAAACAGGGGCACGGGGTGGCCTGTACAAGAGCCCCCCGCCCACCATACACACACCCTGGCACCGAGGCACCTACCCAGCACACTCCGGCAGGGACCCGGGGACTCCCGGCTGCCGCTCCTGCCCGCCTGCCCGCCCGCCCGGGTCTCCGCCCAGCTCCTCCCGCCGGCGGGCGGGCGGGCAGGCGGGCAGCTGTGGCAGCTCCTGGTGGCGCGTCAAGCGGCTGCCTTCCGCAGACAGAGCTCCTTTGTGTCCGCAGGGCTATTCATGGACTTACCCAAGGTCCCCAGGGGAGCGATACCTGCCGGGAAAAGCCGAACCAAATGACCAGGTTCCCCCTCCCACATCTAGGTAGCGTTTTCAAAACCCTTGCATCACTTGTCCCTCCTCCTCTTCCTCCTCCTCCTCCTCCAGCGCCCTTCCCAAACACACACCCTGTCCAGCCCGTTGCCGCCACTCTGGAGAGAGGTTGGACTTCTTTCTTCCATCACATAGAAAACTCTGTAATTTCCCAAGACACTTTCATCTGAAAAGGAGCCCGGGATGTCTCGAGGAAGAGTCCTCGGCCACCCCGTCCTTCAGCCTGCGAGGGGCCGGGACGGCTCCTGGGTTACAGGCTCACATGCGCCAGCCCTGGCTCCCCTGCCATCAGTCCCCAGGCCCGGGGCTGGCCCCCCGGAGCGCCGCTCTGGAGGGAGAGGCATCCATGGCTCACAGCAGCATTCCCCGGCACTGCTCCCCACACACATCCCGAGGGCTCCCCCAGCTGGGGCAGCGCGACCCCACTGGCCGCAGCTCCGGCTCTCCGGCAGGACCAGGACGGAGCCAATCATGGAAACCTCCCGGCGCCCTCCCACCCCCACGTTGCTCTCGTCCCAGTGGGCGGCTGCAATTTAACCCAGGGTCCTGCAACGGACACGCACTGACTCCAAGAATGCCACTGCCCCCGGGGCGGGGGGGAGCAGCTGCTTCAGTCATCTCCCAGCAGCACCATCAGCGCAGCCCAACACACATGTTTTTATTTAGCACTTTTGTGTGCCAAATCCGGGCAAGCAGAGATGGACAGAGAGCTTGGGGCTTCCTCCCCCCAGGACGGTGGCTGCGAGGAGCACATTACAACAGCCCAAGAGTTAGGATCACAAGTGAAGGAGAGGTCCCTAACAGAGGGACCGCGGGGGGCAGAGGAAGAGCACTGGCCTGGGAGGCAAGGGTCCCCAGTTCAGGTTCCAGCTCCAGCCCTGGTTGACTGGGTGCACTGAGCAAGTCCCTGCCCATCTCTGAGCCTGGATTTCCTCATCTGTAAAATGGGGCTGACAACCCTTGACCTACCCACCTGGGGGGTTAATAGAGGATTCAGTGATCCCGGGCCAGGCACTATTTTGAGAGTTTGGCCTTCGTTAATTCATTTAATCCTCATCGGCACCTTGTGAGGCAGGTACTAGTATTACCCTATTTGCAGATGAAGAATCCAGCGTAGGGAATGGTAGTGGAAGCTGCCCACAGCTTGCTGTTTGAAGACCAGTAGGATTTGAAGACCGGTAGGTCCAACTCCAGGGTGCCCACTCGAAACCACTGTGCAGCCCCACAGGAAGCTGTCTTGCCAGCGCAAAGCTGTTTGATGCTGAGACTACAGCTGCTGCAGCTGCTTGTCTGATGTCAACAAACACACCCTGGGCTGCGCCTGGGGCTCAGGTCAGAGGTGTCTGTCCCATAGCCAGTTCCAGCCTGAACATGCTTACCACCCAAGTGGCAGGCAACCTGGATGTCAGCCCAGAAAAAAATGGGGCAGGAAGAGCCCCTATCCTCCTTTCCCACCTCACGCTGCCTCGGCCACCCTAGGCTGAAGTGCTGTCCCTCTGCCTCTTAGTCTCCTTGTACTAGTCTCAAAGTCTCTGAATGTCTGTCTCTGCCTGCCTCCTTGACCCTGTCTCTGACTCTCTATTCCTGTCTCTCTCACACATACCAGCATGTTCATGCATGCTGACATAAGAAAACATCCTTTATTAGGGTCAACTCGGAACAGCCCTCATCTGAGCTGGGCACTTAAGCACTCCAATCAACACTTTGCCTTGTCCCTGGGGGCAGATCCAAGGCAGTCCTTGCAGGGCCCAAGAACCCTCCAGATTGGAAGGCTGTCATCCTGCAGGTTCCTGGGAAGCAGGGCCCATTCTTGTCCTGGGAAACTAAGGAGGTGAGTCTCAGGAGACGGCCAGTTCCAATGGGAGGCTGACAGTTCCGAGGGTGGAATTTCTGGTGCTTAGGATAAGATTCCTTAGGGTGGAGAGCCTGAATATAGGGTTCCTTGAGATGAGAGAAGTCCTTGAGTTCAGCTGAGTCTTCACCTCTCAATCAACAGTTTCAGAGCACCAACTACCTGCCAGGTTCTGTGCTGGGATGCGGTGGAGAACAGGCAGAAAGGGGCCCTGCACTCGCCAAGCCGACAGCTTAGTGATGGAGACAGACATCAGGCTCACAGTCAGACTAGCCAGCCCATCATTAGACACTGTGCCAGAGCAGCCCTGCCAACCCAGGGCACTGAGTCCAGAACAGATCCAGAATGCATTCATCAATACTCTGGACCACAAGGATAATGAGGAAAGGGCACAGCAGTTCAGTGCCCCGAGGCCCAGGAGCAGGCCAGGCCAGGCCAGACCGGGCTAGGAGAGCATCTAGTGCCTGGGGAGCCCAGGCGGCCACCGCCCACTGCCTCTCCATAGCTCCAGACACAAATCAACAAGGCATGTGGACCCTCCCAGTGTACAGCCTGGGGCAGGATGGGAGAGTCACTGTCAGTCAGGCTATCTAAGCCGAAAGGGCCCTTGGAGATCTTTCACTCTATAAATATTCCCTATTGACAGCCAGAGAAACTGAGGCCCAGAGAAGGTTAGTGACTTTCCCAAGGAAACAGAGCAACTGAGTGGCAGGGCTGGGACCAGAGCTTGCTAACTCCCAGTCCAGTGCTCCTTCTGTTGCACCCCAGGGCTTCTCAGACCTACGTAAATGATGGTGCTATTCAGTACAGGAGGACTTGGGATCTAGGGAACAGCGAGATCCAGGTGGCCCACAGGCCACAGGATCAGCACCTGGGCCCTCAGAGCCTGGGCCCCATTTATTGATCTCCATATTTTATTTAACAAACACTTATTTGACAGTACGTGTCAGCACTGTTCAGAGCACTTCCCAATTACTGACTCATGAAATCTTCATAACCCTATCAGATATGATGTCTACTGTCCCCATTTTACAGATAGTTAAACAGAGGCGGAGAGATAATGAAACCTGCTCAAGGTCACCAGTAAGTGCACAGCTACGGATCAAACCCAATCCACTATCCGCTGTGCCCTGCACCACTGCACAGGGCGGCCATGGAACAGAGCCCTCCAGCTACATGCTGAGAAGCCAGTTGGCTATACAGCCCAGCCATGCAGGCAAACGTCTCACTGTTCAGGCAAGCTGGCAGCAGCTTCCAGAGCTAGGACCAGGGAGGGTTGGCAGGGAGCCAGTGTATGTGCACCTCCCATTTTAAGAGAAGCAGCACCCCCAGGCAGAGCCCAAGGCTCCAGAGAGGCCCCTAAGGAGATGCAGCAGCAGCAAGATACAGCCCAGACACCCCGGACAGGCCGCTCCCCGCAGCCGCACCGCAGCAAGGCTCCGTCTGTCTTCCCTCACTGCCTCCACTGTGTTAAGCCTGGTCCGCCCGCAATTGTGTTCGCAAGACCCCGTCATGAACCCTGCACAGATGGAAACCCACCCACCTTCCTTCCCCATGCAGACTCCACCTGGGGGAGACTGAGCCTTAGCAATACCCTCCTCAAAAAAAGGAGGGTACCTGCCAAAAGCTATTTAATGAGCTTCCCTGTCCTGCCTTCTGATCCAAAGTCTACTGGGATTTTATTCCAGGGTGGGGAGGAGAGTGATGCCGCTATGGCAGAAACTGGGCACAAAGCCAGGGAGGTGTGGTCCCAGCAATTCCAGAGCTTATGACAGACTAAGACCACGCCCATACCCCACCAGCAGCTGCTCAGGCTTTCACTGCCTTGGACAATGAAAGGGCCAGGCCTGTGCTTGGGTGATGGGGGTAATGAAAGCCAGGGCTGGGACACACTGGCCCCGCCTTCTACAGAGCCCTGCCCCTGCTCCACCCTGTTACAGAATAGGGCAAAGGCCCTGGGTGGCCCTGGGGAACTGTGCAAGTATCTGCATATGCCTCTCCAGCCCAAGCTTTAAATCTGCTAACCCACTTAGGAAGTTCTGGGCCTTTACTCATTGGGTCTTACAGCCTTGGTTTTGGGGTCTATAGTCTCCATGCAGAAATGCCATCCCCACAGAAGAGTGGGCCAAGAAACATCTATTGGTTATTTCAATAACTACTGAATCCCTATTATGTGCTGGAGGCTGTACTCGGAACTATGGACACAGGCAGGGAAGCAGCCTGCTCCTGGGATCTGACTTGGAGGGTGGGCACAGCTGACTCTGGGGCTGATGCTTAATTAAGAACTGTCCTGCCATGTTCTGGCCTCTAGGACCCTAACAGCAGGGCAAGGGACACACTCTCCCACCACTTGCTAAGGGCATGCTCCTGGCTCTTCCTGGGGGCACCTGCCTTGTTCTCGGGGGCATGTGCTGCAAGTGGAGTGCGGGTGAGCAGGACAGAGCAGGCATCCATCCTCAGGTTCAAACCCAGGGGGAGTTTTGGCCTGTAGTCTGCAGAACCCAGGGCAGGTCCCTTCCCCCTTACTGGTCTCAGTCTTCCATCCCAAAATGAGGCCAGAGATGGGTGTCCATAGCCCCCCAGTTTCACTCCTCCCCTTCAAGAGTCAGTCCCAGGCCCCACGAGGTCCTCTTACTAAAGGATTAGGTTCTGTCAGCGGTATTTAGAAAGAGCACAGACTTTGCAGCCTAAAAAAATTTGAATGTGAGTCATCTTTGGCAAGTCACTTTAATGTCTCTGAGTCTCGGTTTCCTCATCTGTAAAATGGGGCTATTACCATCTGCCTCAATGGGCCCTGCAGAAGACTAAATGAGATAGTGCATACGGAGGGCCTGTTGTTGTGTTGTCATTGTTGCTGCTATCATCTGTCAAAGGACAGGATTGACCTTGAGTGGGTTGGTGAAAAGAGTAATGTTAGGACTTCCTTGGTGGCGCAGTGGTTCAGAATCCGCCTGCCAATGCAGGGGACACGGGTTTGAGCCCTGGTACGGGAAGATCCCACATGCCGCGGAGCAGCTAAGCCCGTGTGCCACAACTACTGAGCCTGCACTCTAGAGCCCACGAGCCACAACTACTGAAGCCCGCACACCTAGAGCCCATGCTCCGCAACAAGAGAAGCCACTGCAATGAGAAGCCCGCGCACCGCAACAAAGAGTAGCCCCCGCTCACTGCAACTAGAGGAAGCCCGCGTGCAGCAACGAAGACCCAACGCAGCCATAAATAAATTTATTTATTTTTTTAAAAAAAAGAGTAATGTTAAATGTGAAAATATCTGTTGAGGGTCTAATAGATGAGAGCCTAACATGGTGCCCAGTTCTACTAATAGCTGATAATCACTAACATTTATTGAGCAACAGGCTACTATCATCATCCCCATCCTACAGATGGGAAAACTAAGGTACAGAAAGGTTACATGGCAAAGGCAATGGCAAAATAGGCAGCATGGCACCAAGGTGTATGCTCTTAAGCTGTATGCCCTGCCCTAATTCATGTTCCCCAAATGTCTCTGCCCTTGACGTGTGCCTCTTCCTCAGCAACTTCAGGCAGCAAGGACAATCCCAATCTGCTCATGGGAACTGCATCTCCCAACGACAGCCAGGGGAAGCCCACATGCAGCAAAAGCCAGTAGACAAAAGTCCCCACGGAGAGCTGGTCCTGAGAACTGTCGCTGGCCTGGGGCACACATCACAGCCACCAAGCATCAGCCTGACCTTGGGTGCTGCAGTGGCACAGGATGGCCAAGAGCCACGACTGGCTCCTTTCCTGGCTCCAGTCCAACCAGCCCCTCACTGGCCTGGGATTTCAGGTTTTTGGGAGCAATCCTCGACCCACTGTGCTTGTGCCAGCTCCAGGGTCAGGCCGTCTTGACTACTGGAGTTCCTGGGAAGTCTTCAGCACAGATGTGGAGGCCAGTCCTGTGACCTTGGCCGCTAAATGCAGATCATCCCCGGACTCCCCCGAGTTCACCCCTTGCTTGGACTGTTGAGCCTAAGCCCGGGTCACCAAAACAGAGGGTCAGCAGATGAAAGACTGGACTGAAATGCTGGCTTTGCTGCTGTTTTCTGCAGGACCTGGGGCAAGGCCAGTCCCCTCCTTGGGCCTCAACTTGCCTGTCTCTAAAATGGGTGCTAGGGTTGGACGAGATCAGTGCCACCCAGCATGTGGTCTGCAGGATGCACTGGTCCATGAACTGCTTGTTACTGGTTTACAACAAGATAAGCAGCAAAATCAAGAGTGTTTGGAAACTTCTGTAGCAACTTGACATTGCCATGACATCCAAGTGCAAGACAATGGAGTGGTCTGATTGAATACTTATAAGGCTGGTTCGGGTGCTGTCAAACCAGCATGAGATATCATATACAGTGTGCATTTTAACAAAAGTATAAGGCTCTTCACCGCAGGTGATTTAAGAAGCCCTGGTCAAAATGTCCTTGTTTCTACGAGAACTCACTAACTAGGCCTCTAACACAGCACTCACACCTGCAGTGGGACTCATGATCCTGTCACCCAGATGCTTCCCTCTCCACTGCTCCCAGCTCAGAGAACGGCACCACCAATCACCTGTTTGCCTGAACCAGACTCATGGGCGTCATCCCTATCCCAAACTCTCCCCCCATGCAATTAATCACCAGATCTCGCAGATCCCACCTCCTCCATGTCATGCGGATCTCTCATCTCTCGATCCCTGCTGCCTGCACCCTAGTCCAAGGCACCAGCACCTCTTCCCAGGGTGAGGGCAACAGCTTTCTAACTGCTCCCTACCTCTCGACTTGCCATCCTCTACGCCATTCTCGTCAACAAGGCTGTGAGCTTTCTATGACACACATCGAACACAGAGCTCCCAGCGCCCCAGGATAAAGTTCAGACTCCTTACACAGCCTCTCGGACCCTGAACACTCCTCCAGCTCATCTCGTGCTTCCTTTTCCCCTCCCTCATGCCCCCACGCACTCTGGTCTACCTCAAGGTCCTCACCTAGAGTGATCCGTCCTACATCCCAGCTCCTGCCCCTTGCCTCATGTCCCTGACCAGATCCTCCCAGTAGGTGCCCTCATTGGGCCTTCTGTCACAAATGTCATCTTTTCATTATATATTGTTCATACTTGGTTGGGGTCTGTCTTTCCTCCAATTGTCCTCCACCACACTAGACTATTAATTAGCCCTATGGAGATGAGAACTATGTTGGTTGATGAACCACAAAGTAGAGGACATTTGCCTGACCAGCTTCTATCTGTGCTTCTTTGCCATCTGAGGAACCACCCGTCCTTCCCTCACTCTCAAACCAGGTGATTCACGTGGAACTGACCCATCTCCCACTCCAGGGATGGCCATGTGACCCAGGCCACAGCCAGTCACTTTATCCCATCCTATTGTCTTCAGTGACTGGGATAGGCACATGATCCAGCTTGAAACAATAAAACTCAGACCCAGGATTATTGCTGAAATGATTGAGGGAGTCAAACTGTAAGGCCTTCACCCTGGTATTTCTGGCAACTGTCTGCCATCACTAAGGGAGTGAGCCAACACATAAGCAGGTAGAGCCAAGAGATAGAGCGGGTGAAGCCAGTTCTTGGTGATATTGCTCAAGGTCTTGAATCCAGCTATGCCTGAAGGCTACCCTCCTAAATCCAATAAATTCCATTTCTTGGCTGAAGCTAATTTGAGTTGGATTCTTGTCACTTGCAACTGGAAGATTCTTGACTAATGTGTGCTGAATCACCAGTGTTTAGCACAGTGTCTGACATACAATAAGTACTCTGGAATTATTTTTTCATTCATGCAGTCATTCAACAAACATTCAGCAGTGAGAAGGTGACAGGGTCTGCTTTATAGGAAGAATCATCTTGGCTGCTGTTTAGAGAGGTGGGACAGAGATGAGGCCTGAAGAGCATGGCTGAACAGAGGGAAAAAGGGGGAGGGTAAGATTCCCAATTCTGAATTCACTGGAGAACCTCTGATGATCTCTGCTCCTCTCTGGTCCTCAGTTTCTCCGTCTCTTTCAGTTCCTTCATTCTAGCATCCCTATGTTTTCTCCTACTGCTTATAGAGTCCCTAGCTGTCAACACTCAAATTTTCACTGAAGAGTATTGAGGTCAGGGTCAGGGTCAAGTCTGGAGGTTGGTTCTGACAGGCAGGGCGTATAGCACAGTAGCTAAGAACACAGGTTCTGAAGCCAGATGCCTGAGTTTGGATCATGGACTATACCTCCTAGCTGTGAGACCTTGTACAGTCTATTTAACCTCTCTGTTCCATTGTTTCTTCACCTATAAAGTGGGAATAATAACAACAGTGTTAAGCAGATTGCATATTACAGCAGAAGGAAAGTACATTTGATAAATATTAGGTGGTATTATTATTATTATTTGTAGTAGGAAATCCAAAAAGAGGAAATTTTAAAACATAGAAAATAAATTATTCCAAAAATCAGTAAAAAATTTCCCTGAACTAAGGGAAGACTTGGGTCTTCAGACCGGAAAGGCTTACCTAGTTAGTACCAGGAAAAATTACCAAAAGAGAGCAAACAACTAGAAATAATCTGGGGAAATTTCTAAATTCCAAAGATTGGAAAGAGAAATCCTGCTTGCTTCCATAAAGAAACTTTAGCGAATCAAGTGAGTACTGCACTTCTTACAACACCAAATGCTGGGACAATAGAGCCTTTCTCTCAGGTTTCTGCGGGAGAAGGACTATTAACCTAGAATTCACTACTCAGGCAAAAGATGACTCAAACATGAGGGCAAATATTTTCAGACTTACAAAGACTAAGAAAGTATGCCACCCACAGATCCTTTCTGAAAAATTTACCCAAGAAAGCTCTCCAGACCAAAATGAATCAAAATCCAGAAGTCAAGAAAAAGATGCTGTGGGATACAAGAGCCTGGCAAGCAATGAAGCCAGAAACATTTATACACTTAACTACGGATGACATAATTGATAAGTTAAATGCAATTTTAAGTAAATGATTCTCAAAATGCAATAGAACTAATGTTTAAGAATAATAACAATCAGGGCTTCCCTGGTGGCACAGTGGTTAAGAATCTGCCTGCCAATGCAGGGGACATGGGTTCAAGCCCTGCTCCAGGAAGATCCCACATGCCGCAGAGCAACAAGGCCCGTGAGCCACAACTACTGAGCCCGTGTGCCACAACTACTGAAGCCCACGCTCTTACAGCCCGTGCTCCGCAACAAGAGAAGCCACCGCAATGAGAAGCCTGTGCACCACAATGAAGAGTAGCCCCCCTCTCCGCAACTAGAGAAAGCCCGTGCGCAGCAATGAAGACCCAACGTAGCCGAAAATAAATAAATTTTTTTTTTTTTTAAAGAATAATAACAATCAGAAATAAAATTTCAGATGATTTCAGCAATACCTAGGAGTCATGGAGAAAAGCAAAGAGAAGTATGGGCCAGCTGCCATGCTTATTAAGGGTTGTAGGACATGAGGACACGCTATTATAGATCTGGTGTCATTCTTTTTTTTTTTTTAACATCTTTATGGAGTATAATCGCTTTACAATGGTGTGTTAGTTTCTGCTTTATAACAAAGTAAATCAGCTATACATAAACATATATCCCCATATCTCCTCCCTCTTGCATCTCCCTCCCACCCTCCCTATCCCACCCCTCTAGGTGGTCACAAAGCACCGAGCTGATCTCCCTGTGCTATGCGGCTGCTTCCCACTAGCTAGCTATTTTACATCTGGTAGTGTATATATGTCCATGACACTCTCTCACTTCGTCCCAGCTTACCCTTCCCCTCCCTGTGTCCTCAAGTCCATTCTCTAAGTCTGCGTCTTTATTCCTGCCCTGCCCCCTAGGTTCTTCAGAACCATTTTATTTTATTTTATTTTATTTAGATTCCATATATATGTGTTAGCATACAGTATTTGCTTTTCTCTTTCTGACTTACTTCACTCGTATGACAGACTCTAGGTCCATCCACCTCACTACAAATAACTCAATTTCGTTTCTTTTTATGGCTGAGTAATATTCCATTGTATATATGTACCACATCTTCTTTATCCATTCATCTGTCGATGGACACTTAGGTTGCTTCCATGTCCTGGCTATTGTAAATAGAGCTGCAATGACCATTGTGGTACATGACTCTTTTTGAATTATGGTTTTCTCAAGGTATATGCCCAGTACTGGGATTGCTGGGTCATATGGTAGTTCTATTTTTAGTTTTTTAAGGAACCTCCAGACTGTTCTCCATAGTGGCTGTATCAATTTACATTCCCACCAACAGTGCAAGAGGGTTCCCTTTTCTCCACATCCTCTCCAGCATTTATTGTTTGTAGATTTTTTTTGGTGGCATTCTTGATATTGAAATACGTCGGTAAAAAAGATATGGGTAAAATCACCAGCAGACTAGAATTAGGGTGTGTAACTTCAGAGGAAATTTTGCAGAAGAATAATGAGAAGTTAGCCTTGGGATATTTAATACTACTAAAACATATTATGAAGCTACAGTGATTAAGTCTCAGTATGATGTAGAAATAGACGAATAAATGAGGGAAACAAGCGAATTCAAAAATCAACCCACCAATGTGTGGAAATTTGGTCTATGATAAATGAGTAAAGGAAGGATAACTCAAAAAAATAAGTTTGGAAAAACTGGTCAACCACTTGGGGAAAAAATTAGTAAGAGTTCCATCTGACACCAGGCACTAGATTAAGTGCAGATGAAGTAAAAATATGAATGTAAAACATAAAAGGTTAAAAGTACTGGAAAAATATACAGAAGAATATTTGTTATAATTTCGAAGAGGAAAAGGCCTCAGAAAGTATAGCCCCCTACCCTCAAAAAACAGACTTGACTACAAAAATATTTGATTATTAAAAAATGTTAACTTCTGAATGATAAAAGATACTATAAATAAAGTTAAAAGATAAATGATAAACTGGAAAAAATATTTGTAACCTACATAATAAGCAAACGGTTAATATTCTAATATTACAAGTAAAACAAATGCCCCAGTAGAAAACTGGGCAAATGATATGAACTGATGAGCCGAAGAAGAAATATAAATGACTAATAAATGTAAAAAGAAGCCCAACCTCACTAATAATCAAATAATTATAAATTAAAATAAAATATAAATTTTCCCTTTTCATACAAACAAAGAATTAAGAGCAATGACATCCAGTATTAGGTTGGGTGTAGGGAAATAGGCACTGTCATTCACTGTGATGTAAATTGTACATCTACTTAACCTCTCTGTTTCTTTGTTTTCTCATCTGTAGAATGGGGATAATAACAATAATGTTGGACAGATTACATGTTTAAACAGAAGGAAAGCATTTGTAGAGCACTTTGGTAGTGTGTGTCACGCTCTATCCTACAGAAAAGTGCAGCAAGATGTAACATTCTCAGGATGTTTATTGCAGCAGTGCTCATGATGTCAAAACATTGGAAACAACCTGATTGCACATCAGTATGGGGGGCAGTTAAATAAATTATGGCCCACTGGCTACTAAAAACAAAGAGGGATACAGCCACTATGGAGAACAGTATAGACGTTCCTCAAAAAACTAAAAATACAACAACCATATGACCCAGCAATCCCACTCCTGGTCATATACCCAGAGAAAAACATAATTCAAAAAGATACATGCACCCCAATGTTCATTGCAGCGCTATTTACAACAGCCAGGACATGGAAGCAACCTAAATGTCCATCAACAGAGGAATGGAGGGCGTCCCTGGTGGCGCAGTGGTTGAGAATCTGCCCGCCAATGCAGGGGACACGGGTTCGAGCCCTGGTCTGGGAAGATCCCACATGCCGCGGAGCAGCTAGGCCCGTGAGCCACAATTACTGAGCCTGCGCTCCGCAACAAGAGAGGCCGTGATGGTGAGAGGCCCGCGCACCGCGATGAAGAGTGGCCCCCACTTGCCGCAGCTAGAGAAAGCCCTCGCACAGAAACGAAGACCCGGCACAGCCATAAATAAACAAATAAAAATAAATAAATAATTTTTAAAAAAAAACAGAGGATTGGATAAAGAAGATGTGCTACATATATACAATGGAATATTACTCAGCCATAAAAAGGAACGAAATAGTGCCATTTGCAGAGATATGGATAGATCTAGAGACTGTCATACAGGGTGAAGTAAGTCAGAAAGAGAAAAACAAATATCATATATACTATTGCTTATATGTGGAACCTAGAAAAATGGTACAGATGAACTTATCTGCAAAGCAGAAATAGAGACACAGATGTAGAGAACAAACTTACGGATACCAAGGGGGTTGGGGGTCGGATGAACTGGGAGACTGGGATTGACATATATACACTACTATGTATAAAATAGATAACTAATGAGAACCTACTGCATAGCTCAGGGAACTCTACTCAGTGCTCTGTGGTGACCTAAATGGGAAGGAAATCTAAAAAAGAGGGGATAGATGTATATGTATAACTGATTCACTTTGCTGTACAGCACAAACTAACACAACATTGTAAAGCAACTATACTCCAATAAAAATTAATTTTTAAAAATTTTTAAATAAAAATAAAAGGAAAGAGGGAGAACTTTAAGACTGATGTGAAAGGTTTATATGATATACTAAGTTTATGTGTATGGAAAAAATATTTGGAGGAACACACCAAACTTACAGTAGTGGCTATCAATGGGGAAAGGGCTTGGAGAATGGGAGATTTTCTTTATTTTATTCAGCTCAGCAATGTTTAGGATATATTTGTACAAGTTTTGTACAAGTATATCAAGGAATATATGTAATGCAAATAAATAAATATTCCCATTTGTAATATAAATAAAAATTTTCAATTTCCTCAAATAAGTTTAACAACAAATGTACAAGACCAGTATAGAAATTTTTTTTTCAAAACTTTACTTTGGAAATCTTAAAAGAAGATTTGCATAAATGAAGAGACATAATCCTATTCCTGGATGGGAAGACGGTGTTGTATAGACTCCAAAACTCCCCTTTTTGATGTATATTTTTAAATGTAATTACAATGCAAATCTCAATGAGATTTGGGGGGGAGAGGCAGGGAGGAGGTGGGGACTGAATAAAATTATATTGAATTGCATTTAAAGGAACAAATATTCATTAATCATTAGAGAAATGCAAATCAAAACTACAGTGAGGGACTTCCCTGGTGGCACAGTGGTTAAGAATCTGCCTGCCAGTGCAGGGGACAGGGGTTCGAGACCTGGTCTGGGAAGATCCCACATGCCGTGGAGCAACTAAGCTCATGCATCACAACTACTGAGCCTGCGCTCTAGAGCCCACGAGCCACAACTGCTGAGCCCATGTGCCACAACTACTGAAGCCCCCGTGCCTAGAGCCCGTGCTCCAAAACAAAAGAAATCACCGCAGTGAGAAGCATGTGTACCGCAATGAAGAGTAGCCACCGCTCGCCACAACTAGAGAAAGCCCGCGTGCAGCAACGAAGACCCAAAGCAGCCAATAAATAAATAAATAAATAAATAAATAAATAAATAAATAACTACAATGAGATGGGCCTCCCTGGTGGCGCAGCGGTTGAGAGTCTGCCTGCCAATGCAGGGGACAAGGGTTCGAGCCCTGGTCTGGGAGGATCCCACATGCTGCGGAGCAACCAGGCCCGTGAGCCACAATTACTGAGCCTGCGCGTCTGGAGCCTGTGCTCCGCAACAAGAGAGGCCGCGATAGTGAGAGGCCCGTGCACCGCGATGAAGAGTGGCCCCCACTTGCCGCAACTAAAGAAAGCCCTCGCACAGAAACGAAGACCCAACACAGCCATAAATAAATAAATAAATAAATAAAATTAAAAAAAAAAAAAGAAATAGTTACTTTAAAAAAAAAAAAACTACAATGAGATATCATCTCACACCAGTCAGAATGGCCATCATCAAAAAATCTACAAACAATAAATGCTGGAGAGGGTGTGGAGAAAAGGGAACCCTCTTGCAATGCTGGTGGGAATGTAAATTGATACAGCCACTATGGAGAATAGTATGGAGGTTCCTTAAAAAACTAAAAATAGAACTACCATACAACCCAGCAATCCCACTACTGGGCATATACCCTGAGAAAACCGTAATTCAAAAAGAGTCATGTACCAAAATGTTCATTGCAGCTCTATTTACAATAGCCAGGACATGGAAGCAACCTAAGTGTCCATCGACAGATGAATGGATAGAGAAGATGTGGCACATATATACAGTGGAATATTACTCAGCCATAAAAAGGAACGAAACTGAGTTATTTGTAGTGAGGTGGATGGACCTAGAGACTGTCATACAGAGTGAAGTAAGTCAGAAAGAGAAAAACAAATACCATATGCTAACACATATATATGGAATCTAAAAAAAAAAAAAAAAAGAAAAAAAAGAAAAAACAATTGGTCAGAAGAACCTAGGGGCAAGATGGGAATAAAGATGCAGACCTACTAGAGAATGGACTTGAGGATATGGGGAGGGGGAAGGGTAAGCTGGGACGAAGTGAGAGAGTGGCATGGACGTATATACACTACCAGATGTAAAATAGATAGCTAGTGGGAAGCAGCCGCATAGCACAGGGAGATCAGCTCGGTGCTTTGTGACCACCTAGAGGGATGGGATAGGGAGGGTGGGAGGGAGGGAGATGCAAGAGGGAAGAGATATGGGGACATTTGTAGATGTATAACTGATTCACTTTGTTATATAGCAGAAACTAACACACCATCGTAAAGCAATTATACTCCAATAAAGATGTTAAAAAAAATAAAAGAACAAATATGTGAGAACAGGATTATTTTTTAAAAAGAGTAATGAGAGGATACTTATCCTAATATAATGTAAAAGCACTGGAGCAAATAACTGTTTGGAAAGAATGAAAAGCATTTTTGCTCATAGCATATACCAAAGTAAATTCCAGATAGACTAAATGTTAAAAGTTGAAAAATAAAACCATAAAGTTCAAGGTGTGGGGGGAAGTGAATATTGTATAACCCTGGGGTGGATATCACAACACTAAAGGCAAAAAAATATTTTTTTTAATTTATAAATATGATATTAGTCATCAGAAAAACACAATTCAAAACCACAATGAGATGCTATTTCACACCCACTAGGATGGCTATGATTTTAAAAAAACAGGAAAATAACAAGTGTTAGAGAGAATGTGGAGAAATTGGAATACTTGTACGCTGATGGTGGGAAGGTAAAATCATGAAGCTACTTTGGAAGAGAGTCTAGCAGTTCCTCAGAAAGTTAAAAAGAATTACCATTTGATCCAGGAATTCTACTCCTATGTATATACTCAAAAGAAATGAAAACATACGTCCACACAAAAACTTGTACACAAACATTTATGGCAGCATTATTCATAATAGCCCAAAGGTGGAAACAACCCAAAGATTCATCAACAGATGACTGAATAAATAAAATGTGGTATAGCCATACAATGGAATATTATTCCACCATAAGAGGAATAAGGTCCTGATACATGCTACAACATGGATAAACCTTGAAAACCTCATGCTAAATGAAGGAAGCCAGTCACAAAAGACTTAATATTACATGATTCCATTTATAGGAAATGTCCAGAACAAATCTATAGAGACAGAAAGTGGATTAGTGGTTGTGTAGGGCTGGAGGAGATGGGGGAATGGGTGGGTGATAGCTAAAGGGTATGGTTTCTTTTGGAAATAATGAAAATGTTCTAAAATTGACTGTGGTGATGGTTGCACAAGTCTGTGAATATACTAAAAAACCACTGAGTTGTACACTTTAAAAGGATAAATTGTATGATATGTGAATAATACTTCATTAAAGCTGCCACCAAAGCAATTTACAGATATGACTACCTATAAATCAGAAACACCTATAGTTTAAAAAAATAAAAAATAAAAGGTTAATATACAAATATCCTTATTTTATAAAGAGCTCTTGTGAATTAATAAACTATAAGCAGCCCAACAGAAAAATGGGCAAAAGATCTGAACAAGCTACTCACAAAAGAGGTAATGTAAATAACTAAAAGGCATATAAACATCCAACATCTCTAGTACTCAAAGAAATGAACCTACTAAAAAATGTAACAATGCACAGTGTTGGTGAGTGTGTGGGGAAATGGTCTCTTACCCAGACTGTCTCAATTTCCTTGGGACTGAGGGGTTTCCCAGGAACAAGAATTTCCATGTTAAAAAGGGAGAGTCTGGGGCAAAGCAGGACGAATTGGTCAATCTTAACTGGGATTATAAATTGGTACAATCATTCCGGAGAGTAATTTGGCAATAGGTATCGAGAGCCTTTTTTACAAATATATACCCTTTCATCTGGAAATTCTAGTACCAGGAATTTATTCTAACAAAACGTTCATTTATCAACAAGTATTTGTGGTGGGTCAAAGATGTACACTGGATGCTGGGGATATAGCTATAAAGGTTTTTATCTCAGGTTTTTATAACAATGAAATATTGGCAACAACCTAAATGTTGACCTACTGGAGATTTTTTTAAATAAAACTTGTTTCATCTACACAATGAAATACTCTATAGGCACTAAAAATGATGTTGTAGAAGCACATTTATTGACATGGAAACGTGGATACACTACATTGTTAAATGGAAAAAAGCAACTTAGAAAACTGTGGGCAACCCCAATTTGCAATTTGTTTATACACACAAACGTATATGTGTGTATAAACAAATGCCTGACAGGATACACCCCAAAATGTTAACAGTGGTTATCTCTGGGTGTTGGGATTAAGGGTGAACTTCATTTCCTTCTCCTGTTTCAACTGTACTAAATGTTTTCTTCATAATAAACATGAATTACTTTTGTAACAATACAACAAAAGTCAACTGCATTCAAAAAAAAAAAAAAAAACCCACACCTGCCATGCCCTCATGGGTGGAGGGCCAAAGAAGGGGGCTGCAGAGTCAAGCACATGTTCACACTTGATCTGGCAATAACAGCTGCCACTAAGCACAGTCATCCCTTGGTATCCTGTGGGGTGGGAGGTGGGTGGTTCCAGGACCCCCAGCAGATACCAAAATCCAGGGATGCTCAAGTCACTTATATAAAATGGCATGGTATTTGCATAAAACCTACACACATCCCTCCCATATACTTTAAATCATCTCTAGATTACCTATAATACTAATACAATGTAAATGCCATGTAAATAGTTGTACGATGGAAATACTATGTAAATAGTCGCCAGCTCAGCAAATTCAAGTTTTGCTTTTTGGAACTTTCTGGAATGTTGTTTTTTTTTTTTCTATCTGCGGTTGGTTAAATTTGTGGAAGCAGAACCCGCAGATGCGGAGGGCTGTCTGTACCTACTACATGCCAGGCACTTTGCACAGACCATTCCCCTTACTCCTCAGGAGAACCCTGTGAGAGAGATGTCCTTGTCTCATTTGACAGAGGCTAGGTGACGTGCCAGTAATCCCATAGCCAGTGAGAAGCAGAGCTGGGATTTGAACCCTGGCCTGCCTACCTCTGAATCAGGCCCCTGCCTCTACCTTAGCTGCCCCTGCTTGTTCCTGGGGATGGGCAGAGAAAGGTCCCAAGCCACTAGGCCCTCTGTCCTGCAGGCTGGTTCTATGCGGCCCCTTGTCCTCCCTCCCTGCAGACAGTCTAGGGGGCGACAGAAGGACAAATCAGCAAGGGTGGGGACAACGGCAAGGGGAAGGCGTGGCGCTGGCAGGCCAGTTGGCTGAGGTCAGGGCTCAGGGCAGACTAGCCAGGGACTCCTCGCCTGCTGGGCGACATTCAGGAAGCCTAACCACATCCGGCCCCAGGAGTTCCCAGGCCCTGTGCGCTCCCAGTGGCAGGGAGAGAAAACCTCGCCCGGCCTGCTGCCGCCCTGCTAAAAGCAGGAGGAAAACAGCCTACCATCTGGGACCTTCCCCCTGGGCTGGGGATGGCTGGCCAGTCCTTTCCCCAGTCCGGGCCTCCAGGGTCTCCTCTTCTGTGTGAGGAGGGGCCGTGAGAGCTGGTGGCTCCAGGACCCTCCCAGATCTAAATTCTCTGAATCGATGGCGCTTCCTCACAGAGGGCCCGGCAGGAAGAGGAAGGGGGTGAGGCGTCCCACCCAGCTCCCGAAGGAGCCCCTTCCTCTTCCTCTCAGCTCCAATCCCACTACTATTTTTAGAACTGGGAGCGTCTCCGCCAGCCCTGCCCTGCTCAGAGCTCCAGGTAAAACACAGCAGCCCCATTCATTCCGCTCCAGCAAGAACGCGCTGGGAATTTATAGACAAGCCAGCTGACTAGACAACCTCTCCCCACACCATTAGCAGGGCTGTTTCTCACTATTTCCATTACAGCCCAAAGTGGTGACTTACTTTTCCTAATGACAACACAGCCGAGTGAGATGACAAGTGTCTCTAGGACAGTCTGTGCCCCGCCCCGTCCCCAACCTGGCAGACTCTTCAAAGGCCCCTGAAGGGGAGAGCTGAGCGGTGGGTCCTAGTTCCAGCTCTAGCACCAACTACGGGCCCCTGGCCAAGTTCTTGCCCCTCTCTTGGTCTTGGTTTCTACAAATCAGCTTGTTAATCGATTGATCCTGGTGGGGGAGGGAGGAGGCTTTTCAGTTCCACACTCAAAGATTCTGTGGTTCTATCAAAATTCTAGTCACTCATGAAATAAATATTATATTCTCTGCTTTGTGGTGTGTGTTGAGCTGTATTCCCAAATCATCTGAGAGTTGATGACGGGTCTCAGAATGCATTTTCCCATTGAAAATTGTGTTATAAATGGTGGTCAGCTTCCTAGGCTAGCCTACTGAACACTTAATTTTCTCCCACGAGGAGAAATAGCAGAAACCTATATTGTGATAGAATTTAACCAAAATGGAAAATGACTAACATTTAAAAGACACTGTTTTAGAAAACTTACCCTGAGTAGTGTTTGAGCAAAAGAAGATATACATTAAAGGCAATGAAAAATTCAGTGGCAACTTCTGGGGAAGAGTCTGAAGGAGACTTCTGACCACACTAGAAACTAAAGGCACTGCACACAGATTCTCACTACTTCCACTGAAAGTTAGCTTTATGCCATAGACCAGGAGTCCGATTAAAGAACATATGTGTATACCTATATATGTGAAGTTAAAACAAGAGTCCTGTGAGCAGGAAAAAAGAAGGGCCAGGGGAAGATTCTAGGTTTGAAAGCTCCTTGCCACTTTCCCTGGGGCGAGCCTGAAGGAGGCACATTTGGGTGGAAGGAAGCAGGGTTGTGCTTACAATCTGAGTGCCTGTGATGAGGACCCCTTCCTGTATAAGGTCCATAAGTATACTTATTTGTCTCAAGTACATGATGAATATTAACCACGTACAACATTTGCATATATTCACACACATACACTCTTGTTTCAATGTGAAGACCAAAATGTCTGATTTCTTTTTTCTTTAACATGTTATTAGAGTCCTGAGGCTTTGAAGATGACTCCTGGAGATCACCTAAATTCAACTCCCTCATTTTTCTTGGTAAAGAATCAAATGATCAGAGAGGTGAAGTAATTTGCCCAAAGTCACACAGTGAATTACAAGCAAAATCAGGATTTGAACCAAGATCTTCAGAATCCTACTCTGGTTTTCTCTGAAGGCAAGGAGCTCAGTGAGAAGGGAGCTCCACAAACCCAGGGAAGAGAACCATAGGAGCAGTTCTGGGTCTCAGAAGGGTCTCCTTCCCTCTGAGGATGCCCAGAAGTCAGCGTGGATATGGTGGCATCTATAACCCTTAAGTGAGTCTGGCCAGATTAGATTGCTTAAGGCCAAGTGGGGATCCAGGCTCTGGTCTTACAAAGCCGAGGTGCAGTGGAAAAAGCTCTGAGCCAAGAAAGTCAGGAGACCTGTGTTCTAGTCCTGGCTCTGCCACTACCTTGTCCCGTGAACCTGGCCAGGTCACTTCCCCTTTTTGAGCCTCAGTTTCCTCGTCTAGATTCCAGAACATGAGAGGCTTGAACTGCATGGCCCAATCCAATTCTACAACATCTACTGAGCACCTACCAAGGACCAGGCAGTAACAGAATCAGAAATAAATAAACTTTGACCTCCACTGGCTCCCAAGGAGCTCACGGTCTTGCAGGTGAGACATATCTGCCTAACGCACTGTGCTAAAGATGAACAAAATACTGCGGAACACAGAGGGGGAAGCAGTGACTTCTGATGCACGCCTGAGAAAGGTGTCTCAGGGGAGCCTTGAAGGCTGAGGACTGTATGTGTCAGGAGCAGCAGAGGAGGGCAGGCAACATGAGGCAGAAGAAACAGCCTAAACACGAACGTGCATGGGGAATTCAGAGAAGGAAAATAATCCAGTACGGCCGAACGGTGGGCACGAGGCAGGAGGGCAGAGGGAGAGCCTTAAGAAGCAGGCTGGGACCATGGCCTCCCACGATGGTCTTGAAGCGGGAAGTGTGACTGCTCAGCTTCCCCACCCCTCCCAGCTTGGATGGTCCGTGACTGCTGGAAAGTAGGAGAGCAGAGCAATCCAAAGCCAGTGCTCTGGAGCTGGGCACCCAGGTTCCAATCCAAGCCACCCACTGGCTGTGTGACCTCGGGCAAGTTTCTTCTCAAAGACTCAGCGTCCTTACCTATATCAATTGAGTATAATGAGAGTAAATGTGTAAGGACCACAAAGAACCTCACGAGGCTGTAGTGAGGATTAAAGAGACAATGTAGGTGAAGAGCCTGGCATTGCTCCAGGTTCACGGTCTAAGCACTCACTTATAAATTACCTACTGTTATTATTCTACTCTTAAACCAAGGATCTGGGAACAGTTTGGAGGACAGTGGCCCTATTCAGAGAAAGGCTTGAAGAAAGATGAGGTCAAGACAAGATAGGGGGTAAGGCTGTGCTGTCTTCTTTAAGAACAAAAAAAGATAGCAAGATGACTAAGGCGGGAAGAAGGCAGTCTCTCCGCAGCCAGACGGGCAGCAAGCAGGGGAGGGCGGAGAGCTGGAGAGACTGGAAAACAGGTTTTTGGCGGAGGTGGGTGGGTTGGGGGGGTTGGTGGCGGCGGGTGGAGAATATCTGAAATCTAGTCCATTTGACACCCAGTTACTTAGGGTTGAGATTCCAAGTCAGTCAACTGGCAAAATCTGGGCCCAAAACCTGGAGTAGGCTCTCTCCTCACCCTCAACAGGGCAGAGGTCAAAGGCCTCCTTCCTGCACTCATGCTCAGTGCACCTGGGCCTGAACCTGAGCCATCCCCTTCTGCCTTCGGCCGCTGTTCATTGCGGCCAGGTACCCCAAGACTGTGCTGCTGGTCCTCTTGAATGCCAGACTCAAAAGGGGGATGGGGTGACCCCACCACCCCAGTGCTGCTGAGAGCCTGTCTTCAGGACTTCCACCTCGTCTTTCACATCAGACCTCTTAAATCTTGTGTGAAGCTATTCATCTTTTCAGCCTGGGCCACCCCTGGGCCATATGAACTCGAAGTTTATTCTCCACTGTGTAGAGAATCAGGCATCTCATTTTTATTAGTCCTAAAGCATCCCCTCTGGATCTTAAAGGGCCACGATTTCTGCATGCAGGATATCTTCCTCCTGGCTCTTCCTGGAGGAGATGATTGATTTCTCTTACTTCCACTCCTAAAAGGCAAACCTTTCATTTAGAAAGAGCAATGGATTAGGTTGCAAGGCCTTGGCTTGAGGACTAGCTCGGCCTCTTACCAGTTATGTGACCTTGGATAAATCACTTAACTTCTCTGAGTCTTAGTCCCTTCCATCCATAAAACAAGGCTGCTGGGAGGTCTAAGGGAGATAATGCCTGGGGATCCCAGTTGCCATCTCTGAAGCCCATGCTCTCGCTGTGGGGAGCCCTCCCACATTGTGAAATTGCCTGCTCCTTCAACCTGCAGAATGCTCTTGGTGCCATGTATGAGAAATTCAGGCTTGGGTGGCAGAATTTATGAAAAAAGAATTTAAACTAAAGAATAAAAAAAAACAAGGCATACATAAATAAATGTCATCATTATTTCCAACAGGTTCCAACTCCCAAAGGGCCAAAGGACCCAGGCAGCAGAGACCAGAGCATGACTGCTTCCAGGAGAGACTGGGAGTTTCAACAGACCCAGAGCCTGAGACAATAAGAAAACAAAAAAATGGGATCAAAGGATGTGTGGGGAACTTAAAGAATCACTTTGTATTCAAATCGCACAGATGGCCTTTTCAACAATAAATGGTTGTGCTCCCGTGCTCCCAGCTCGCCCCGAGACACACACCAAGACAATTGGCCCATCAGGAAAGAGACCATTGTGTGAGCTTCTTAGCGTGATTTATGTGGAGGGAGGGGCTCGGCCATGTTTCCCGTGATTATGACTCTCAAATGCGATTTCGATGCGTTCATCATCCTGGACGTCTGGGATGGACAGGGCCTCTGAGGAGCAGTGGCCACCCGGTCATATTTCATCTTCTCGAGCCCGTGGAGCCAAATTAATTGTCTCATCGATTTGAGAGGCAGAGCAGCGATGGCGCTGTGGCTCACGACAGTCACTGGAAAGATGGGTCCAGGGCCCTCCAGGAGCTGATGTCTGCTTTCCCAGCAGCCAGCCAGGTCTAGGACCCTGACGGGAGCATCCGCTCCACTCAGCAGCTTGTTGGGACAAGCCAGAGGAAAGTGCTGTCCCCAGGGCTAAGTGCCGCATTCCAAGTCTCTGTTTCCCTGCTGCCAGAGCTCCCCCGTCCTCTGCACCTGTCTGGTGGACAGAGGTAGGTCCCCAGGTCCGGGAGAGAAAAGCTCGCTGTCTTCCCAGACGGGCAATTCTCCTGTGCCTCCCACTCCCCTTAATGTCATTTTGTAAGGGAATCAAATGAAATCATGGTGCAGCTTGCTGTCTGTGCAGACTCAGCTGCTCAGCCTCTCAGAATTAACCCTGCAGGCGGAGTCTCGGCTGATAGACACTGCGGATCACTTGTCCCACTTCAGGCCCAGGCTATTCCCCTGCTGGGCAGGGCATTGGGCTGATCCCGTTAGATTACTGATGCGACGGGTCTGATCTTTCCTAGGCTGGGAGGAGGGGTGATCCGTGGGAGGTAAGGGGCAAATTCTCTTCTGGGCCACCCTTCTTAGGGGTCAAGTAGCCAAAGCAGCTGAGCAAACCAGGGCACAAGACCCCTCTCTAAAGACACGGAGAAGCTCTTACAAGACACAACACGGAGTGTCCAAGCTCCAAGGGGACTTCTCTAAGCTGAAGTCCAGCCTCTCTGACCCCCTTTCTATGCAAATGACCCTGATCCTACACATACCCTTTGTGTGTGAGCTATGTCTGCGCAGTTAGAGAAGGGTGTGAAAGCTGCCCAGCGCTGGGCTGCACCAGAAAGTGCAGCAGGCAGTGAGCAGGCTGAGCTCTAACCGCTGTCCCCTGGTAGGCCTTTTGTCAGCCTCATGGCAGGACGGCCTCCTCTAAGTGTGCTGAGCCACACTTAGCCCCAGTCCCTGACCCTCAGGAGCTCTGCAGAAAGCAAACCCAGTCAGTTTCCAGAGGGCTGTGTTCACAGGATGGAGGGACAGCATAGGCCACCCCTGCTGAGGCTGGGGGCCTGTGAACTTGACCACCTTGGCCAGCTGAAGCACCTATAACTCCCAACTCCCAGGGACATTCTCGGAACTCAGCACTGGTCCCTACCCAGGCCTCACCAGGAGGGGGCTCCGTGAGGAAGGCCCCATCCTTACTCGCATCCACTGAAAGAGTGAGACACAGTGGAGGATGAGGGTGAGAGTGGTGGAGGGACAGGAAACTCTCTCTTCTCATCGCAGAGCCTCCCCTACCCGAGGGTCTGGGCACTCATATACCCGCCTCCCCAGTCATCATCCAGGACGGGCCACCATCACCCATCACCTGGAGGACTGAAGGGACCCCCCCCACAAAAAAAACCTGATCTCCTCACACCCACTTGGGCCCCTCCTTGGGTTCTCTCAACATCTAGAAATGTCCCTGAGATTCTGTGACTCCCTTTCTCAAAAGCCTTCAATGGCTTCCCACTGTGTCTCAAATGCAATCCATACAACATTAACCACCAAAGCCCTGTACGATCTGGCCCCCACCCACTTGGTCTTCCCCCTCACTAAGCTCCAGCTCCAACGGCCTGGCCTCCATTCCTCCAGCACGCCATGCTCCTTGCTATCTCAGGTATTCTTCGCAGGCTGTTCCATCTGTCTGGAAAATTCTTTCCAAAGTCCTTGACTGGCTAACTCCTTTCTTGGCTTAAAAGTTATGCTCTTCCCCTCCCCCACCCCACACCCACACACCCACACACAGCAATCTCTAATAATATTCTCTCTTAAAGGAATCCTTTCTTTTCCTTCATTGATGATCACAGAGTGTAATCCCGTGTGTGTGTGTGTGTGTGTGTGTGTGTGTGTGTGTGTGTGTGTGTGTGTGTTGGTGTTTACGTAATGCTCTCTCCCCTACTAAGACTGAAATCTTGATAAGAGCAGAGACCACGTCCCTCTCATTCTCCATAGTATCTCCAGCTCCTAGCCCAGAGCCTGGCATAAAGTAGACGCCCTAAAAATATCTGATGAATGAAGGAATGAATGCATGAGTTCAGATGAAAACTGAGCGAATGGGTGGAGATATCTTCTGGCAGCAGCGGATCTTGGCATTGTTCTCCGTCAGGGCTGACCTCTCCCAACTTCTCCTGCTGCCCCTGAGGCAGGCGCTGGAACCACGGGTAGCCCAGATGCTATTTCACCTCCTTCTTCCTTGTAGGGAATAAGTTTCTGGGTCTTCTCCATCTGGGGCTTTCTGATCCAGTCTGCATCTGCCCACAGGGCCTCTCACACCACTGTGGCCCTTCTGACGCCAGTCCACACACCCGTGGCGCCACGCCCTTCAGATGACCCTAGGCCCACCATCTTGGTCCTCCGTTTTGGGTCCAGTTGAGGTGAGGTTACTGTGTGGTAGGGGATGCCCAAGAAAGGGTTAAGTTGCCAGAAGCAGAGTCCTGCCCTTGGGTTTGCTCAGCCAATCAGAGTCTGTCCTGATGAGGTAAAGCTTCTATCCTGGGTAGCATTGGTTGAGTTGGCCGGCCCCATCTCCTGCTGGAGAGAGCCATAAGGGTGCAGTTTCTGTGGAACCAGACAGAACTGGAATTAGCTCGCTGTCGACTCGGGCCAGGGCTGCCTGACTCCAGGACCTGCCCCTGCTGCTTTCTAAGGTGCTCAGATAGACCCTGGCATCTCCAGGGCCCCATCTCTAGCCGCCCTGGTGGAGATGACGAGGTGGCACGCACCTTGGTGTCACACCTGTGAGAAGTCTTACAGCCAGAGCACACCCAGGAGGCCTCAGTTTCCCTGCCTGGTCTCAGGAATACAGCAGGTGGCTACCAGGAAGTGACATGGAGCAGTCGTTACATGTGCTCAAAGCGGCAGCATTCAGCTTCAATAAGCAAGGTCACTAGATGAATCTTCCTATATAGACATAACTTTAATAATAATAATAATTCACAGAGTTCTTCTTGTGTGCCACTTTGCTAAGCACATTACATGAGTTTAATCCTCACGAGAACCCTGTTCATCCATCTACTTTACTAATGAAAATCTTGAGTCTCAGAGAGCCTCGGTGCCTCGCCTGAGGTCACAGAGCGGTAAGAGCTCACGCCTCCCATATCACTCGCTATGTTATTTTTGAACCGTCTGTTGGCATATCGGTCTCCACCGCTGGACCGCAATTTCCCAAGGAAAGAATATGACAGATTCACCCGTGCATTCCCAGCACTGAGCTCAGGGTGCACCCCAAGAAATGTCCATTGCCCAGGCCAGCGCTGTGCATGTGGTGGGAGCTCGTGGAGGTTCACTGACAGTGAATGTACAGCCAAGAGCCCTCCGCCCACCCCCATAAAGGACCTAAACTAGTGTCCGGCCCCGAGCAGGCATTTATTTCTATATTTGATTGAATAACCAGCACAATATGCATTTGTCTCTCCCTATTAGCTTAGCCTTAACAACCACAGATAGGACCACCTGTGAGTTATTCTAGATTAGCAGCATGGCAGCGTTCCCCATGGCAGGGAGTTTAGTAGAAGTTGTCCCAGGTGAAAGAAGACAGGTAGTTTCCCTCCAGGGATAGACAATGAAGCAAGAAAGGGGGCAGAATGCTGATGAGGAAGAACGGGGTGGTGAGAAAAAGGAAACTGGGAGAGGAGAGGAAGCCGGCCACTTATTTCTACAGAAAGAGGGAGCACGCAGGCCCACCTGGAGCAGCCTTCCACCTGCCGCGGTCAGCCAGGAGTGAGCCAGAGAAAGGCAGTGGAGCCCCAGAGAAGGGATGCAGTCGGCTGCTGTCTGCCTCGTTGTGTCCTTGTCCCAGCCGGGACCCCAACACTGCAACCCAAGGTCACAGGCACCTCAGACACAGCACAGAAAGTCTATGTCTGCCCCTCCCCCCCACCAGGAGGGGAGTAGACCTGGCCCCTAAGGGCAGCGCACTCCACAGGCAATCAAGTTATACAGAAATCTTGGAGAACTGGACGACTCCAGGTCCTCAACTTTCATGAGAATCACAAAGTTTGAAGAGCTGGGAAGAGCCACCTGACCAATGCATAGATGGGACCACCATGGCAGGAAGCGGTTGCCAAAGGTCACACAGCAGGGGGTGGCACACCTGCCTCTCTACTGTCCTTTGAATCCATCTTCCTCCAATTCCCTCTGTCTTTCCCCAGAAGCATTTCATGTTCAGGGCATATCACATTTATCATGTTTTGCAAATTGGGGAAGAGCTTTTGCATTTTTTGAGATGTTTGAAGAATCCCACATTCCAAGTGTCAGCAAACACTGCTGAAAGGAACAGGGTTGAGAAGTGGCAGCACAGGAGTTTGGGGAGCTGCCTTGCAAAGCCCTCTTCCCCCAGAGAGGCACTGGAGTTGGGCAGACAAGGAGTGGCTTAGGCCTCGGTTTCCATTCTGCAGCAGAAGGCGGAACAGTCTCAGAACAAAGAAAAGGCGTTTAAAAAAAAAAAAAAAAAAGGCGTGCTCCTCAGTGAGGGCTCCAAACAGATTTCAGGCAGAAGTGTTCTGCTTGACCAAAGCAAGAAGCCAGTGTCCAAGCTCTGCTTGACCTTCCCTCTTCTCTCTCCCCTGGAGGACAGCAAGCCTAGTAAAAGGGCTGTGGCCCAGCCCTTGGCAAGGAGGTTCCCGGTCACCTCGGAGGCAGCTAGGACCTGACGGAGCTGAGCGCAGGTGGATGGCCTGTGCCGGCTGGACAGCCACCTGGGCCCGGTGGTTAAGGTTTTTTTTGCTGAAGCACTCCTGGAACCATACGGGGCTGGAGAAAATCCTATATACGGGAACTTCTCTCAGGAAGCATTCTGCACGTGACTAGAAGGAATGAGCTGCTATGACTCTTCCAGTGGGTGTGATGGGGGTAGGGAAGGTTGGGCAGCGAGATCCCCAAGGGGCCTGCCTAACAAAAAGTGGTTACTAACTGCCTTTCAAGGAGGGTGAGCCAAGTGGGGTGTGCCAGCTGGGCAGGGCCCGTTCCCAGGTGAGGGGGCAATCCTGAGGCCGCCCCAGCGGTCGGGCCCTACGTCTTTTCCCTCCTCCCGCCCAACACAGAGCTTCTCCATTAAGCACACGTTTAAAGAGTTTTGATTTGAAGACGCGTCCAGCTGTTGCCTGCCCAGGCTGCCCATATATTTTGGCGTGGCCCGGAAGCCAGGCCCCAAACCCTCGGGCCCTTCCAGGGTCAGTCAGCCAAGCCCGCAGCCCTGCGGCGACCAGCGCCTGTCTCAGAAACCCAGCCTACCTTCAGTCACTCAAACTGTCCCCCTCACCCCCTAACCGAAGATGGAGAGACTCCCCAGGGCATTGAGAAGGCTGTTGCCAACACTCTCCAGAGCCGGCAAACTCTGAAGTTGAGGCAGAGAGAACGTTGTCCCCAGATCAGGAGGAGCTAAGCCTAAAACACAAGAAAACCAAGGAACACAAGTGCAAGCATGCCACATCCCAGCGGCCACCCCAGTGAGGAGGAAGTGGCCTGGTCTCTGATTGTGACCAACCCAGGATCAAGGGGGCCAGGCAGCCTACAGCCTTGGCAAGTCTCTGTTGAGGAGTAGAAGCTGAGACTGGGAACCAGCCAGCGTAGCAAGAGCACCTACTGAATACCAGGCACTGTGCTATGAACTGTGTATGCACTGTCTCATTTAATTTGCACAACAACCCTTTGGAGGAGAAACTACTGTCCCCAGATGGGGACACCCAGGCACAGAGTAGTACAGTGACTTGCCCAAGGTCACCTGCCAGCCAGCAGCAGAATGTGACTTGGAAGTCCATGCTGTGCCCGCTGTCCTCCCTCATCACAGTTATTCTTGCCCCTGGCAAGTGTAAAACAAGGTAACTGTCGGGTCTGAGATCACGTAATTCTCAGACACGCACTATTTGAGGAGCTGCCGTCCGCCACCACCAGCAGGGGCTGCGCAGCCGCCTCTTCCCCACCTCCCGTCCTCAGCAGCCTGCCCCGCTGCCCCGTTGGGCTACGTATGCATGGCGCGCAGGGCGGCCCTCAACGCAGCAGGAAGCAGCACGAGGCCTGCGAGTTGACCAGCTGGCGCTCGCTTTCCTTTACCCTCTTCTCCCTGGTTCCGGCCGACCAACCACCATGGCTCCCTTTGCAGCAAATCAGACCAAATCCCAACACAGCCAACACGTTCAGCAAGAGAAGGGACCTGAGTGACTCACAAATGGGGGAATACAACTGTGCCTTGGGCTGGCATCCGGGGGACCAAGGGGAAGGCTGTAGTCCAGCTCCGATCCCAACGCCCTCCACAGGCACAGGACCAGCCGAGGGGGGTGCCTGCCCCAGATCAGCTTCAGCTGGGAGTCTCTAATCTTCCCTGATGCTCCAGCTGGCCGGCTCCCAGTCCCCAGAAAACTCCACTTGGCTCCACCTGGCCGTGGCCTGCATCGAACCAGCACGGCTTTTGCCGCAAACGTCCCCTCCCAACTCTGTCTGCTTCGGGCCAGTGTTAAACACCCGTGTGCTCGCTGTCCCTGGGCACGACCTACACCCAGTAGCAGAGGGGGACCGCATGCCAGGCAGCAGCCAGGAGGCCGGCCCGAACTAGATCTTGCCGTTGGCAAACTAGAGAACAGAACCGAGAATTGACGGGTCGTGCTCGATTTGGCTCTGTCGCTCTACCTGAGCACCGTCAAACTCGCTCAGTAGATCCAGTGACACGCCAAGGGGGAGAGTCGTTCGAGCACAGGCCTCCTTGCCAAGAGCTTGCTGCCCAGATCCAAGTCCTAAGCCACGGCTGGTCCCAAGCTCAATTCGGAGGCTCAAGGGTGCAGGCTGGCCGAGGGGGAGCCAGGCAGCCAGGGCTGTGGCCACCAGCGAGGCCCTTACCTTGCTCTCAGGGGACGGAGCCGCCAGCTGTTGCTGCTTCGCAATGTTCTCCGACAGGCACCAGCACACCCTCTTCTTCTGCTCCTGCGAGTGTGCTTCCAGAGTGAATAAGCACTCTGCCTTCTGATGTCAGGGCAAACAGAGAAAGGGGCAGTCAGCGCTGCTCCCAGGTTCAGGGGGCTCCCAGGACCAAGCCCAAGCCCATCCCTGGGCTCCAGAGGGTGAGGCTGCAGCAGGGAGGGGAGTGACCGCTAAAAGCCACAAATGCACACTAATCCCCGGTGACATCGAGGCAGCCAGACGAGCAGGGAAGCTGGCTCGGGGGCCAGCTGGCGAGCCGTGTGCCCACGGGTTGGGGGAAGGGAGGGAGGCAGTGGTTCCCAACACAGTGGAGTTCTGTGGAGAGCCACCGACTGCGATGGTGAGGTCACCCCCGGGGACAGGCAGCACAAGGCAGCAGCTGGGGAAGCACGTGGGGGACCCAGAGGGCCAAGGTCTCCGCCCCTCTGATGCTCTACGGACCCCTCTCTGGGCTCACAGAACCCCTCTCCCCCACCTCAGCACACTCATCTGATCACAAGGCCAAGGTTAGATGGGTGCCCAAACAGCGACTCGGTCCCTTCGGAAAGTCCTTGGAGAGCAGTTGTGTGGCCTTGTACAGCCACACTACTGCCTGACACGTGAGCTGGGTCTGATCAGTGACTGTTCTGCTCAACTGAGTGCAAGGCTCTACCACTGCTGTCATTTAAATCTCACTTTGCTATTTAACCTTGTTAAATGCTGCAGTCTTGTCTCCCCAACTAGACTAGAATCTCCCTCTAGGAAGGCCTTTTTCAGCCGGGCTTAGCGCAGTGCTTGGCAAGTGAAGGCCTCAGTAAGCTCTGGCTCCCTGGAGGGACTTCCGGGATGAGGTCAAATCCAGGCCCGCTTACAGGCACCAGGGAGCGGCTGGGACCCAGGGACTCGGCCCCGCCCCGAAGGAGCCAGAACGTGCTGGGGGCGGGGAGGGGCGGGAGAGCACGCCCAGTGTTATCATCCTCTCCAGGACGCTCTGAGCAGGGGATGGCTAGCTCTTTCTGTCTCCACTGGAATTTGATTATAGCCCCACAGGGCTGCGATTAGATGAACTCATCCAGGGAGCTAAGAGCGTGAGCCGGATGGATTGGAACAGAGAAAAAGACAGTGTTTCTACGCAGTCCTTCCTTGTTTTGCAGTTGGACAGGCTTGGTTTGAATCCCAGCTTTGCCACTTCCTAGCTGTCACCTCAGGAAAGTCTGTAAAATGGGAATGAGAGTGATATCACCTACCTCTCAGAGCTATTGGGAGGGCAAGCAATAACCCAGGGCTCAATAAACAGCAGCTATTGTTGTTATTAGTACTTCATTTGTTTAAGAAATATTTATTGAGCACCTATTTTGTGTCAGGGACTGTAGTAGGCCCTGGGGGTGAAGAGGGAGTTAAGAGAGACTGAGTTCTTGCCCTCAGGATGGGGGCAGAGACAATAAACCAATAAACAACTAAACAATGTAGTTACAAATTGTGGAAAGGCCAAAAGGGAGAGGTCCTATCTGAGCCTGACGGACCTGGAGAAGGCCTTTCTGAAGGGGCAGCACTCCAGCAAAGGCTGAACAAGAAAGAGCCAGCCAGGAAAGTGCTAGGGAGAAACTGTTCCAGGCAGAAGGAACAGCAAATGCAAAGGCTCTGAGCTGGGGTGGTTATCAGCATCATCTAACAGCATTTGGGGACACAGTCTACCCTGCCATCAAACCCAACCCTCAGGGATGCTCCCCTTCAGGGAAGGGCCACCTCCCATGCTAAGTGTTCCCAGGGTGCCAGCCATTCCTCTCCGGCCCCAAAGTGCTCAGAAGCTGTTCTTCCTAAAAGCATCAGAGGAGAGAGGGAAGAAAGCCCCACCTCTTGGTTTCAGGGAACTGAGTGGATGTGGTGAGGCAATCCTCCCACTTAATAACCGATTCCCCCCACTTCCCAGAACCCCCAGCCCACTGCAGGGGAAGGACACACCCAGCAAAGACCCCAAGATGCTCCAGGGAGAAGCCTGGTGGGGCAGGAGCTGACTAGAGGGCCCTCCGCTCCCTGTCTCACTGTGTTCCCCCTGCGAGGGGAGAGTTGGGGCAGGGACTGTGGTCCCTTCCCACTTGGAAAGGCCATCACTCCACAAATCTGGTCCTGGCCCGAGCCTCCCAGGCCTGCCTCTACCTTTATCTCCCTGAGCCCCAACTTCCTCCTCTCTTTCTGTTCTGAAGCAGGATTCTGCCTTAATAATAATTCCCTTGATCTAAGTATCAATTTTAAAAAGCACCTTCCCATCCATGATCTCAAGAAGGCGTCTGAGGCACCAAGGACATAACCCTAGGCCTGGCTGGGGGGTGGGGCTGGCTGTTTTAGACGGGCACACATTTTGGGGAGGGCCTTGCTCCCAAGGCTCCTCTCTAAGTGTTGCCTGGAGTTTCGGAGGCTGGCCTGGCCAAGAGAGGGAGCATGGAGACAGCTCCCTCCAGGGAGGCTGAAGTTCCATCTGCCTAAATCTGTCTAAATCAGGGGCCCCCACTGTCCGCCTGGCTGTCCCTGCATGTGAACCGTCTCTCTTGGTCCACTCTGTGATCCGACTCCTCAGTTTCAACACTCATAGACACTGTGCCCTCAAATATCAGGCTCCGAGGTCAAGGTTGTAAGCTGCCCTGAAAGCATCCTCACGAAACTCACTCAGAGGCAGGGCTTCCTTGACTGCAGGGTGGTTAGCTAAGCACAGAGCCCGCCAGATGCGACAGCACTGGGCCCAGACCTCTGCATTCAAACGTGAGCATCCCCAAATCCAACTAGAAACATGGCTCCCCTTGCCTTCTTTAAAACCCCCATCTTGCCTCAACCTCCTTGTTCCTGAACTAATATTATCCTTGTAAAAACTAAAACCTCTTCTACTACAATTTACGTTTGCTCGCTTGCTGTGACAAATGTTCTCTCATTTTATTCAATTCTCCCAATGACCCAATGACATAGGGAGGAAGGAAAAACACAGCTGTTACAGTTTTTCAGATGAGAAAACTAAGGCTCAGAGAGGTGAAGTCAGCAGCCCCAGGAGGTCTCAGGAGAGGAGGGATTCAAAGTCTGTCTTCCGCCTCCTCCAGAGCCTTTGATCTTGCCTCATTTGTTTAACAGTATAGGTACATTACAAAGAATGTGAGATATTCCTCTTAGCTTTTATTTTAAAGGATCAATATATCATTGGTGATGTCTCTAATGGAGAGTAAATGAATATGAAAAGCTCTCCCCCTGTTAGGAAGCTGACAGAAATAATAGCTACCATTTATTGAGCACTCACCGTGTGGCAGGTTCTGTGCTAAGTGACTTGGACACAGTATCTTACTGAATCTCATTTAATCATTACAACAACCTTACAAGGTAGGGCTCATCAGCCTTGGTTCAGAGATGAGTATGTGACTTGCTCAAGATCACTCAGTTAGGAAACCGTGGGGCCAAGATTCCAATCTAGGTCTTCCTAACCCCAAAGAGCAGACTCTTAAATTAATGGAGCCAGGATCAAATTCCAAGTTAGCGGATGGTCCCAGACCCATGTGGCCTTTGACCCGATGCCCCTGGTACAGCCAGTCGTGGGCTGCATCTGTCCCATGGATTTGTAGGGGCTGAGGGACACCTGTCCAGGGAAATAGAGGCCAGGGCCAAGGACTGCTCAGAACAATCCCACCCACTTGATAACTAACCAGGACCTACTGCTGGGGGAACAATCAGAGCTGCTGCCCCCCAGGCAGTTGGGGCTTTCTCAATGCAGAGTGGAAAACTGTCCCCAAATCTTGACTCTCTTGCCCTGCCCTGGTTTTTCTCTGGACACTACCTGCCTGCTAGGCAATGAAGAGAAACCACTTGCTGGGAATTCCAACTAAGACGTGAGTCTGGGGTTCCCCATGGGTTCCAAAACCACTGTTGTCAAGCCTATTCCAGGCCACAGGGCAAGCAGGGATCTTGCCTTCCCTGTGATACAGACATGCCTCTCGTAAAGAGCAGCCCATTAAGAGAACAGAGAGGCTTCCAGCTGCCTGTGAGCTTCAAACACCCAGCCCCTTGGGGCCAGATCACCTGACACTTTACTGAAATAAAAGGCCCCGGATCAATATCCCTTCGTCAATCTTTGGAGGGGTAGGAGGTCACAGCTCCCTGGAAACCAAGGAGCAGAAGTGCTTTTCTCTGGGAAAAATAACCCCAGCCTGGCAGGAAGCTGTCTTGCATTAAAGAACCTGGAGCCTCATTTCAGGCCCCGCTGGAGAGAACTGGAATCCAGATGGGTGAGGCTGGGGAGGCAAATGCTCTGACTCTTCCCAGGCTGCCTCACAGCTTCTCCTAAGCTGCTCGCTCGGCTCCGGGGAAATGAACTCACGCCGGCCCTGAAGGGTCTCCACCAGCTATTTCCTGCGCCCGGTGGGGATATGCTGACACAGGGGAGGACATCAATGCCTTCTTGGACCTCAAGTGGCCATTCTAGGCTGCCAGGGGTCCCCGGCTCAGCTCTGACAAGGTCCACTGTCCTTTGGACTCCCTGCTGTCCCCTGAAGCTAACTTCTCATCAACTGTCTTGTCCTCAGGGGTCTGTGTTCACCCAAGGGACTCGCCTGAAGCCCTGCACCTCCTATCTTAGCCAGGAACTGAAGGAATGATTTTCCAATCACAAACAACATGCAAATTCCTTCTCAAAATGGTGTACTCCTCTTGGCCAGCCGGTGTAGACCAGGCCTCACCCATAACGTGTGGCCAGTGTAGATTCTCCCACAGAATAGGCAGTTTCCCAGGACTGTTACTGGGTAAAGGAAAGGGTCTAATAAATCCCTGCTTGGAACTGGTAGCAGACTCATATGAGTAGAGGTACAAGGCTGGATTAGAAAATTTGCTGAAAATTGAAAAGATCTGTATGGCTCAGTGGCTCTCAACTTTTTCATCACCAAGGCCCTCTTTGATTAAACCCCTGGTAATGATATTTTATCTCCCAAACCACATCAAGCAATAAGCTGTTTGCCCCCATTTTGCTCAGCAAAGGCGCACCGTCTAGCTGAGCTTCTGATCAGACTGAGATAACCAGTCTGAGGAATTGAGGAACACCAGTCACACTGAGTGGGTATCACTCCAACCCAAAACACAGACGCTAGATGGCTTCTTTGACCTGTATTATCTGGCCCAGGTAAGGGTACAGTTACCTTCAGGCCTTTTGAAACATTGACAAGACCCTGCAGGAGGGGACATAGGTGGTACCTTCTAGAAAGAGAGGAGGAAAGAGGTGGGCACAAGAATCAGGGCACTCTCTAGAGGAAGGACTACCAAATGAATAGGGTGATGCCTGGCTCTCAGGCCACACCCTCACTGTGGCCCCTGCAGGGGCTGGAGACCAGGAAGTCCTAAGCAGGAGACCACAGTGTCCTTCTGTCCCCTCTAAGCACCTTCACGTCCACTGCTCTTCTACACAGAGGTGAGAGACACAGGGGCGGGGGTTGCTGCTCCCATTCCACAGAGCAGGACACTGCCACTCTGGACCTGCCCGGAGCCACGGCAGGAGTTGGTGTGGAGGCAGCGTCAGAACCTGCACTAGAACCCGGCCCAACATCTCCCTTCAAGCACCAGGACACAGACCTCTCTCCTCAGATTCAGGGGGAAGGACTCACCTCTGCTAGATACAGCACACAGAACTTCAGGTCTTCTGAAGAACCTTTGAGGGAACAAAAGGTAAGACTTGCTTTAGAATTGGTTACAGAGTCTCAACTGTTTGCTTAAGCACAGCCAGCTCTCTCACCCAGAGGGCTGTGTGTGGTACTTCCTGTAAAAAGAGGAAGAGAGGGGCAGGGAAGTCTCTGGAGGAAAGCCCACTTAATATCTAATTAGGTTGAGACACAGCTGTAAGGCCTTTGCCTGCAGGTCAGCCTGACCCAAGGAATACTGAGCTCTCACCCCATGAGAGGTAGCCAGGAGCACCCTCTGGGCATCAAGCACTGGGGTACAGGGAGCTGTCATCCATCCCAGGAGGCCTCTTCCTCTCCATGCCCCCTGCGATGAGGGACACGGAGGCAGCACACACTTGGGTTTTCTTTTAAACACTCCAACTGCCTTTGCCATTTTGAAATTCAACAAGGAGCCACCAAGGAATGCATGGGCTATGCAGGGGGATCCCCAATCACGGGCTGGGTGGAGCCCAGAGATGGCTTCCCAGCCCAGGCCCAACCCCTCAGTGTGTTTTCCTAGAGCCTTCTCACCCCTGGTCTAGAATCCCAAACTCAACCACTCACAAAAACCTCTCCACCTGGGAGGCAGCTGGGAGGGCCTGTCGGCCACTCCCCGCTCCTCCGGCAGAGAAGCTGAGGCGGGATACCTACCCTAAGGCGGAAGATGATTTGGTCAGCCTGCTTCAGAAACACAAGAGCCAAGAGATGACCCACAGCTGTCAGGGAAGGCTTCCTGACAAAAGGGGGACCCTTTTGAGCTTGAACTCAAGATGGGAAGAGAGGGCACTCCGGGAGGAGGGAACAGCATGGGCAAAGGCATGGAGATGGAGAAGCACAAGTTGTGCTCAAGGGATGGCAACTGTGAGGAAGCCCCGCCTCCTCCTCCAGGTGGCCTTCCCTGACCGCTGCAGGCTGCTCCTCGGAACCTGGCAGCACTCCCCGTGGGCCACTCATCTGAGCACAGGCCAGGGCTGGTTAGGAACTTCCTGTATTTCAAGCACTCGACCTCACCAGGCAGGTCATCCTTTTAGAGGGAAGCAATCATACAGCACACATAACAGCAAATGCTTAAACTGCCATAGAGCTTTAGAGTACCCAGTACTGTGTGCCAACCACAGCGCCAAATGTTTCACGTGCATAAACTCGACACTCACAACAACCCCTATGAGGCAGGGGTCACTATCATCCATGATTCATGTGAGAAAACTGAGGCACAGGGGGTGAGTAACATGCCTCAGGTAGAAGGGGGAAGAACCCAGATTTACACCCGGGAAGCCTGGTCCCAGAGCTCACGCTCCGAACCACTACACACCCGCCTCTCAAAAGCCCACCACGTAGGCCCTACCCAGCCCCCTGTCCCCTCAAGGAAACAGGACTAGTGCTGGGCTCAACGCAGAACCCTCAACATATACTTGAATCAAAGAAATTGTCAAAAAAAACCAAACTGCGTTGCAAAGTAAAGGTGGCAAGGGAAAAACAGAGACGGTGGGTCAAGCCTATTCCTGAGAAAAGTAGTGAGTGAGGTCCTCATGTGGGTGGAGGCCAGGCCCCCTTGGAGCAAGCATATGGGCAGTTTCCTGGGCAAATCTATCCCTAAGGCCAGGAATGCCAGCCAGGGCCAGATAAAAATAGCTCATAAGTAAATGGGGGTTTGCTTTGGAAGTAGAATAAATCCTTCTGCTTCTCCCCACCTAGAGATGGGTTGGGGGGCAGGGGGCAGCCCTGCCTAAGAAGTCCATCGTGTTTAAGAAACCTCTAATTTCAAAGCTTCTGCCAGTTCCTTGCATTGCTGAGGGTGGAGACAAGGGGAGGTGGTTTCTTTTGTTTAAGAAAACACACTGGGACGTTTCCTTGACTTTCCAGAAGCAGACTTTAGTGCCAAGGGAGAAACAGAAAGATCTGTGTAAGAAAACAACAGAATTTTGGGTTTTAGAAGCTGGCAGTGAGAGAAGAGCAGGTTCTAGAAGGGAGGGGAAAGCCAGGTAGATGGGATCCTCAGGGAGACAGGAGGCCAAGGTTGGGTGATGCAGTCTAGGACATATTTCCAGTGGCGAGGGATCGCTGATGGATCGCCTTGAAACTTTTCTGTGCCGTGACACCCCACCATCGCACCCCTGCGTTACTGCACACCTTCACTGAAATCTGCACACCTTCACTGAAATCCACGTCACGGCCTTGTGCTGGCAGCACTTCGGGAGAAGGACAGAACGGGGGCAGCACTCAGCATGGCTCAGAGCCTCATAAAAGGACAGCAAGGCTCAGGAGCCAAGGGTGCCTGTAAGGAGCTGCAGCTGCAGAAAAGGAGGCTGCAGCGTGGCTGACCCAGGAGAGAAACCTCAGCTCCACCAGAAACCCTTCCAAAACACTGGACTGGGCTCTGGACTTCCCAGAGTGTGGAAATGGGGGCGGGTGTAAAGGAAAAGGGACAGTGAGGCAGCACACATTCGGGCTTTCCATCCAACACTCCAACCACTTTCACCATTTTGAAATTTAACAAGGAGCCATTTGGTTCCTGGGTGAACCCTCTTTCCCATCAAGGAATGTGGGCCATGGACCATGGGCTATGCAAGGGTGATCCCCAGTCATGGGCTGGGGGGAGCCCAGAGATGGCTTCCTGGCCCAGGTCTGACCCCTCTGTCATTTTCCCAGAGCTCTGTCAAGTCTGGTCTGAGATCCCCAGATCAACCAGTTACCAAGTCCTCTCCACCTGTGAGACAGGCCAGGAGGGCTGTTGTCTCCATTTTCCAGATGCAGAAACTGAGGCCCAGGGAAGGAAAACAACTTGCAGAAGGCATGCAGTGGGCAAGTGACAGAGCTGAGACTTGAACCCAGGGCCGCCTGCCTCCAAAGCCTGTGTTCTGACCACTATGTCACACTTCTGTCCCTCTCCCGGTTTACTCATCTGTCATTTCACCTGGCCATGCGCTCCGGAGGTGGGAATGTATGTGTCTCGTCCTCTGCTCTCACCCTGGCGGCCAGCATTGAGGTGGGCTCTGACGAGGTGCTCAGAAAATGTCAACTGACTAAATTTAACTCCAAGTGTTCCAGCAGCCGGGACCTAAGCAGCTGAGTTTCCAAGATGGGGCTCCTGGGCTCCTCAGGGTGGATGGTGAACCCAAGAATCAGCTGGACATTTCCAGGCCATCCTGAGAGACCACAGCAGGTCAGGAAGACACACTGTGGGTGGGATACTGGCCACCCGGGAGGCAGAAACACAAAGAACAGCAAAGCCAGTGGGCGGCAGAGGCAGGAAGAGACCACAATGGGCCCCGGCTGACCGGAGATGTCCCAGTTGTTAGCGCCAGCTCTCCGCCAGCTCTCCGCCTGTTCCCATTACACTGCCATTCAGCCCTGCTGAAGCTCGGGGGAAGCTGGGCAGGAGGAGGGCGGGCAAGGTTTAAGTGGCCACCAGCCGGGAGCCCTGAGGGAGGAGTGCACCCCAGCCCCCAAGCTGAGGCCACGCTTCCCATCTCCCTTGGGTCCTACACTCATTCACCCAACAAACAGTCATTGGGCACCCACGATGTTCTGTGCCCGTGCCCAGCTCTGGAAGTAGGCTTGGCCAGCAGAGCCAAGCACACATCAGGCATGTCACACAAGGGAGTCCTTGGTCCCTGGGTGGGGCAGATCCTCCTCGGCCAGGGAACAGCCCTCGCCAGCCCCAGCCTGCAGGAAAGGCTGGGCGTGCTCCTTGTTCACCATCTTCTCCGCCCCAAACTGAACTTTCCACACATGTTGATTTGAAAGAGACAAGAAACCTAAGGAGTCATGAGCAGTGTTAATCAGAGACCATCCTGCCAAGAGAAGCTCCAGCTGAGGCCCCAAATGCATCTCTTAAAAGCCTCGCTCAGGCCCTTGCTGCTGCAGCGAGTCTCTGGGGGTGCGGGGAGGCGGGCAGGAGTGCGGGCGCCAGGACTCAGGACACCGGGTCCTGCGGCTCCAACTCCGACAGCTGGAGAGGTGGTCACCGGACTTCTGCAAACCCCGGGACCCCCAAGGCTGTCTCAGGGAGTGGGGGCAGGGGAGGAGGCAAGGGCTCCCCACAAGTGCCTGAAAAGACATCTAAGCATTGGAATGTGCACCTTGAGTGCTCAGTGTCTCTGAGCCATTTCCTTCGCTCCCAGCAGCTCCTTGGCTCCGTGGAAAGCCACACTCGCTGTGTTTGCTGACTGACACCGCTGGAGAAAGGCAAGACAGTTCGCACCAGAACAACTGCCCGGCCAGCCAGGACAGGCGCGTGCACGCACACACACACACACACACACACACACACACACACACACACACAGACCCCCTCACGTGCCAACCCAATAGGCTCCAATGGCTGTATCATCTCTCCTGAGCAGGGCTGGTCTTGGCCACCCACAGTCTCCGGCCCCAGGAGGCCATGCCCGCACAGGCTGGCGCTCACATGCGACCCGGCAGGCGGGAGGTTTCTCTGCCACCCCCCAAGGCCTCACGCCACCCACCCTGACCAGCTGCCGCCCAGTGGAAGATGGTGCTTACCCTGCCTCTCGCTTCAAGCCTTAGGTTGGGGCCTCCAGGAGAGGAAGATCCAACCAATTCCCAGCGGACTCCCCCCACCCGGCCTAGGGGTGGGGACCAGACAAATGAGCACTGTCCAGCCTCTCAGAGCAACCTCGGGGTCCATGTGGGCACGTCAGGTCTGGGAGGGAACACAATGGACTGCCCAAGCCTGCTTTCACAGTCAGAAAAACCGCAGCCCAGAAAAGGGAGAAAGGAGCAGCTGAAGCCACACCACACGTCAGCAGCAAAGCCCGCCCAGGCCCTCACGCCCCCAGCTGCTGCCCTCAGCTCTTCCTCTGCCCTGTCGCTCCCAACCCGCACCCAATGCTCAGCCAGTTTGAAAGCCCTCTTCCCCCTCCCTCCTTTCAGCAGGAGGCTGAGCAGCCCAGGGTCCTGGGCTTGCAGGCCCCAGACTTGTGTGATGAGCCCGACTTGTGTGATGGTTCTTATAATCAATCAGTGTGGATTACCGAGCACAGCCCCCCACCAGCACCCCTCAAATCTGACTGGGTCCTAGATAGTGGGAGCTGGGGGTGGGCAGTGCATGTGTGTGCAGAGGGGTGGGAGGGACGGGCGAATGGGTGTGTAGGGGAAGCTGGGCGTGAGGGACAGAGGGAGGGGCAGGGCAGCGGGGAAGCCAAGGGCAGAGTCACTGCAGCTCTCGCCCGCCCCGCTCCCGCGGGTACTGGGGGGCTCCTTGGAATGCCAGGATCTCAGCTGAACTTGCTCAGAGGGCTGCTCCTCCCCATGACCTTGGTCAGGCCCAGCCCACCCTGCAGGAGAGGCTGGCCCCAAGCAAGGTGACTTGCTTTTTCCCCTCAGTGGCCGCCGTGGTCAGTGGGCAGGAGAAAGCCAGAGGCAGAGAAGGAGAAGTTGTAAGCGACTTCCTGTGGGGCTGCGAGAATGGAGGTTCTCACACGGCCTGGGTTTCTAAGGAGGAAGAACAGCGGGGGCACCGAGCACGCAGGCCGGGTTTGCAAACAGGCAGGAAGTTTTCCTGGAGCAAAACCCGTCAAAACAGAATTCTTTCACTGGGTAATATTTTCCTCCCTGCCCCTGTCACCCATGCTCAAACAGGTCTGGTGTTGTTTTCATAATCTGGGAGAGGAAATTGAGCCCCTTTCAGCAGAGACCTCAGGCGCCAAACCAAACCACTCGACAGATACTCCCGCTGGTTTCCCATTCCCGAGTGGAGGGGAGGGCACCGTGGCAAGCGTGGGGTCGAGACTCACTTCACCCTCCCATGTGCTCCTGTCCCGGATGTGTTGCCTGGGCACACAGTGTGGGCCAGCCATTTTGCATAAACGACCTAATTTAATCTTCACAAAAACCTTCTGAGATACTATTGGTGTCCTCACTTACACATGAGGAAACAGGCTCAGAGAGGTTGAGGAACTTGCCAGAGGTCACACAGGTAGTGAGGGGCGGAGCCAAGATTTGAACACAGGTCTGTCTGAACCCAGCGCTCTTCCCACTCCACTCCCAAGCCTCCCTGAAACCTCACTGGAGCAGAAGCCTCCCGGTAAAGCTCAGGGTGTACGGGGGCCTGCCAGCCTAGACTGGAACGCCAGTGTCTGCGAACCAGACCTAGGGGCACACATCCCATCCATGCTGCCCAGAGCAAGAGGACTCAGGGAGAGTGCAGAGGAGTCCAGGGCATCTCGGGCATGCACTCACCTTCCTGCAGCTTCACGCTCTGGAGGTAGAGGGGGTTCCTCAGGACATTGCAGCGGCCTGGCTCATCCTCCTTGGTGAAGAGCAGCAGGTCAGAGTAGGCAAACAGCGTCACCTGCACAGGGAGAGAGCAAACAGAGCTCGCTGTTCTGCTGTCCCAGAGGCCAGAAGCCACAGCCTCCCCTGGGAGTCCAGGTAACAAGTCTCCATCATCTCGGGCATAACCAGGAGCAGATGCTCAGCGTGGCCTAAGCCAAGGGCAGAGACCTGACCTGCAGTCAAGACTGCCCTTTTGCCTACTCCTCACAGTAGGAAAAAATAACAGAACAAAAATCAGCCCTCATCCTCATCCTCCATGCCAGACGGCCTCTGCCAGCCTCTCAACAGCCTGACACCCCGCAGGCCCACCTCTCTGACCAAACGCCTCTGGAATCTCCAGCCCAGTGCCCTTGGCTTGGAGCCACCCTTGAGCTGCAGGATGTGCCACATTTGCTTGCATTCTCCTCTGAATGTCTGGCTGAAAGAGCACTGGACTTGGAGTCAGAAGTCGAGGCACCTGCCCCACTAAGTAGCCGTGAAAACTTGGTTAAGTCTGCTGAATCCCTTCTGCCTCAGTTTTTTTCATCTGTGCAAACAGGGGGGAACGTCCCTGCCCAGCTCCCTACAGGCTTCTTTCACAAGGTCTATGTAGACAGTGAATTTGAAGCATCATGCAATGTGAGTATCCTTACCAAATTCCTTGCAGATAATTTTAACTGTGTTCATGCACAATCAGTTCAAGAAAAAGCCAGTTACTTATGCTCCAACACAGACATGCACAGAACTTTAATCTCTTTTATGCACTAGCTGCTCCAAAAATAGAGGAGAAAGATATTTTTAGACATTATAGGTAAACCATCAGGCATGCTCAACATATTTTCATGCTAAAAAAAAAATCCACTTGATCCTCTAATGCCAGTAAAGAGTACACTGTTCTTTGTTTTGTAAATCCTGCGGTGGCCTTTAGTCAAAAGCAATAAAAACCCTATTTTAGATTCTCCGAAGAAAACAAAATATTATTAATTATGTGGAATTCCCTTTGAGGTGTCAAAATCTGACATTTCATCGCATCTGGGGTAAGAAGAGTCCGCTGGAAGGTCGGCATGCACTACGAAGGGCCACAGTGAGCGTGTGCTGGATTGTTGCCGAAGATTAGAAAGCCAACATGTTGACATTTAGCTGTCAGACTGTTAAAGATGACCTAACAACTCCACCTCTATGACTCTGGCCTATAGAAATACTTACAAGGACATATAAATATGAACATGTAGGGATGTTCTCAGCATTACAAATTTTTGTAATTTTAAAAAAGAACATAAACACCCATTAAGAGAGGATGGATAAACTAAATTATGCTACCTTCATGTGGTAGAATTTTATGCAGCTATTGAAAGAATAAAGTAGAGCTATGTGGGCAGAAATGGAAATCTGTCCATCATAAATCGAAATAGTGCAATGTTCAAAAAATACCTAGCGTATAATCCAACTTCGTAAAACCAAACTGTAAATCTGTCGGTATTTATACATTTTTTAATGTCTAAAATACTCATCACAGTCTTCAATGTGGGGAATGGGACTTGACTTTATACATTTCTGTTTAATTTGCATTAGTTTGCAATGAGAATCTGTTACTTTTATAATTTAAAAATACATAAGTGTTTTTCAAAGGACTACATGGCAAACAGAGGTTTGAGGGAATCTGGGCCACAGAGACGATAGAGGGCATTCTTGAGCAGGAGGCATTCAGGGGCTCTGGCTTATCTAACGGGGACCAAACACAAGGGCTCCTGAACCCTGGGCTGGAAGGCATCCTGGCAGTGTCTCTCTCCAAACCCCTTCCCATCACAGCCCTGACCCAACATAGCCCACAGAAGCCTCCATTTATTGAGCACTTACTTTCTGCTCAGTGGCTCCTCACTTGTACCTAACATCATTGCCCTCATGTATAGGTGAGGACCCTACAGCACCGAGAGGTTAAGTGACCTGTCCAAGGCTACACAGCCAGAGACCATTGCCCAGGTCTGGCTGACCCCAAAGCTCTCACAATATGGTGAGGTAGCAATATGCCTACAGTTGTCCTGTCCCTGAATGTGAAAGAATCCAAGCAGGGACCAAAAATGAGGAACAAAGGAGACAGAAACATGAAGTTAAGGGAAGGGAAGAAAATGATCTCAGAGTTCAGGAGGAGTTTAGGGGTTGGTTGTCTGAGAAGAAGACTTCAACATCCAATCAGTGGAAAGGAGAAAGTTCTACACTAGGCGAGCACAAGACAAACCCTCAGGCTCCCCCGACCCACTCAGTAGAAACCTGGAAGTGGTCTCTGGACCCACAGGGAAGCTGGCAGAGGAAGGGTCAGAGGAGATAGTCTTCAGGAGGCTAAAAATTCAAAAAACAACCCAGGCCCAGAGAGGGCTGGATGGATGGCAAGTGGAGAAGAGGCACAAGCAAGGTGAGAAAAGACCCAGGTCGCTGCTCTGGCCCAGATTCCCAGAGCTGAGAATGTGGTCTAGACAGGAAGTGATTAAGGCCTGAACGAAGAATTTCCCCAAAAGCCGGGTCAGGGAAAGGACAGAGCTGGCGCACAGCGGGAGACAGGGCAGAGAGGCAAGGGTGCCAGGGGAGGGCAGGTGGGCCCCTTTCCCGTCTCACCAGCACCCTGCGGGCCTTGCTCCCGGCGGGAGCCACAGCAGCCCGCAGTGCAGAGACACCCATCTCCACAGCCCAGTTACCTTCTGCTTCCCACAGCAGGCCCTGGGGGCCTCCAGCTGTCTTCCCCACACTTGCTCCAGGGACACAGCTGTTTTCCCAAAGGCTCAAGAGGAGAGGAATCGCTTGGTTAGGAAATCCTTGCGACTTGAAGGATCACTAATCCCACGTGGTCCTAACCAAGCTTCCTCGGAGGAATCTTGCCTGAGGGCAGGGTTTGCAGCAAAGGCCTTGGTGCCTGAGTCAGTGTGTAAAGTGAGGGCATGTCTGTCTTGTGCCCCATAGGACTCCTGGAACCTCCAGCACAGGGCCTGGCTCCATCGTAGACGCTCAGTAACCATTCTTTGAATGTAGAAATGAGGCTGTACCAAAACGCTGATTTGATCTCAGGGCACGTTAATCAAGTTGGCGACTTCCGGGAGGGCGTGTGATGAGGACAGTTCACGGTGTGGGATTGGATCAGCTCACGGAGCATGCCCAGAGAAGAGAAGGGACAACGAGCCAAGGGGGAACGTTCCACGAACAAAGATTTCTGTCGAGCACCAGGGAGAACTTTCTACAATTTAGGGCTCTCTGGTAATAGAACCACTGCCGGGAGGGCTCCCTCAGCAGACTCAAGAACAGGCTGGAAAACGATCAGCTGGAAAGTTACAGGGAAGCAGTTAGAATGGACGGCTCCTGAGGGCCCAGCCACGATGCGATTCTCTGAACTTCTCCAAACCCCGCTTGAATTGGTTTATATTTTTGGCCTGAATAACACGACAGGCTACTAAGAGCCACATATTTACTTCCTATCATATTTCAAGAAAAAGAAATGCACTATTTTTCCTTGTCTTCAAATCATTTCTTTCAACCGTCAAAAGGCGTTTCTTAGTTCTAGGGCTCCAAAGACCCACTAGGCAAAGAGCTTTTGGACAGATTTTAACTATCATCAGGCCCTGGCTTCAGCTTGTGTTTGTTAGTTTGTTTTTAAACAAACACACCAGAGCCGGCATGGGATCCTGGAAAGAACTGCTGAGCCAGAGAGATCCCAAGTGCTAATCATGGCTCCACCTTTTAGGAGTCTTGAGACCCTCAGGTCCTAGTTAATCTCACTGGAGCCTCGGTTTCCTCATCTACTGAGTCGGGACAAACGTGCCTCTCCTCGGGGAGCTGCGAGAGTTAACTGGGATCAAGTATGGAAAACTTGCACAGTGAGGACAAATAACAAGTGCTCAAGGTTTGCAGCCTTAATGGTGAGTGAGTAGGGGAAGAAAAGAGCACATTGAGACATATGAATGTGTTCCACGGTGGCTGCCATTTCTAACTGCCTTCTTCTGAGTCTTGTGAGTTTATAGCCACACCTCAGTTTCTGACCTTTGGCTACCTGACTGAGCTCCACCGCACACTTATTCACCAAGCATAGCTCCAAAGGACTTCTCGTTCCTAAAACCCAAATCCCCCGCAACAGATGAAGTTTTACTCCCACAGAGGCAATTCAGAAGTTATGCCAAGGTTCTTAAGAAAGTTCCCGAAGAGGAGGTCCAGAAATGTGGTAAGCAACACCAGTGTGGTAGAAATAATCCTGCAGTCTCCCCAGGGAGCGCCCCTGAAAGACAGCGCTCATTTGGAAAACATGAATTCTGGTCTGCTTGTTTCACAAACAGAACAAAAGCAGCCTGCTTTAGCCACAACTACACAAAATGTCGCGGAATGCTGAGCCTGAAGGGGCCCTTAGAGATCAGCTGACCTCAGACCCTGCCCTTGCTGCCTCAAACACACACACACACCCACTGTTCTGATGGGAAGACTGAGGAAGAAGGAAGAAGTCGTAAGTGAACCAGCAGCGGAGCAAGAGCTGGCTACATGCCTTCTGCCTCCAAGTTTCCTGATCTTTCCACCACCCCAAGCTGCCACTCAACTCAGCCAAGCCATGCTGCCAGCTCTGAATCAGGGCCTGATTGAAGGCAAGCCCCCTACCCTCTCTTCAAGCCTCTCAGGTAGCCCAGTCAGACCCCAGGGCTCCAACTTCTGTTCCCAAGTAGATTTAAACTTGTGAGACTGAGCCGGAACCTGGCCAGCTCTGGGGATGGTGTAGGCGAGTGAAATCCCCCCAGTTAGAGATAAGCCGGGACCAGCTCCCAGGAAAAGTAGCATGACCTACACACCCAGGCCTCTGCTGGCAGAGCTAGAGCCCAAAGAGAGATCACAGACTTATCCCTCAGAAGAGGATTTGGGATTTGGGTTAATATACACCCAAAAACCCAGGTAACGGGTGCTCTTCTAAAAATTCTCTTTGGCTAACAGCTTTAATCTTCTCACCCACAAAGTCGTTCATCACAGCTGGGGTGAAATGCCATCTCTCCTGCTCCTTAGAGGAAGTTGGGATAAACAGTGGAACGTCATTAGGGGTTGGGAAAACTCTCTAACCATCAAAGATGGACTCTGTCGCTTTGAGAGGTGGCGAGTTCCCCATCACTGGAAATATACCAAAAAAAGCTGGGTAGTCATTTGGTAAAGAGGGCATGGAGGCCTTTTCCGGTCTTTTCTACCCCGATTGTACAATTCTGAGACCATCAGGAAGAGAGGAAAGTTAGGGGCCTGGAGGATGGCCGATGAAGCCCACCAGAAACCCCACCCGGGAAACGTGAGTGTCTTACCTCAACAGCCTTGTTTCTCCCCTCGTACAGCAGCAGCTCCTCCGACAACAGGAGGGTCCGGGCAGGGTTACAGAGATCTAAAGGCTGAAAACAAAGAGGACAGTTCAAAGAGGCCTGGTGGAGATGGGGGGGAGGGGGAGGGGAGGGGGAGGGAAGGGGAGGGGGAGGGGGAGGCAGCCTGCCAAAGCCAGCCACAGAAGACCGCTAGCCCTGCCCCAACACCCCCAGAGCCCACACGCCCCCTCATACACAGACAGAAACAGAAAGACAGAGACGCTCATCCTGGGCGGAACGGCTGCTGCTACCTTCCCCACCAGCCCTCACACACTAGCTGCAGGAAGTCCAACCACATGGTCGGCCTATGCCATCCTCCCCACCCCCTCCCGACCCTACCACCCGCGCCCGCCCCAGCTCCCCCACTGCACCGAGCTCCTGGGCGCTCCCGGCCCCCACATTCCCCCATCTGTCCTGTTCATGCTGTCAGGCCCAGGCTCTCAGGACGCCTCTGGCAGTATCCTGAGAGCCTCATGCCAGATTTGGTCACCTGAGTCCCTTCAAGGCCAGGCCAGTCCCCGCTCTACATTCATAACACACTTGAGTTCACTGAGTCCTTCTCAGCTGTCAGTTCCCAGGGACCAATTCTCACCCAAACCTCTCACCCCACCACATGACCCTGCCCCATACCCACGGTGGAGCCCTGCCCCCACGCAGCCTGAAGAAAACTCCCTAAGCTCTGGACTACCCAGCAGGGCTTATCCTCGTGAATGCACATTTATAACATGGTTTCTGGGCACCTGACACCAAGCAAGGTGCTGGAAGAAAGATAACGAAACAAATGTCAACTACTCACAACAACCAAGATGGATCTTACAAGTAACGTGAGGCAAGAGAAGCAAGGCCCAAAAGAAGATATGAGATATGGTTTCATTAAGCAATATTCAAAAAGAAGTCATTTAGGAAAGCACATATAGGTGGTAAAACTAAAGGAAAGCTAGGAAATGATTATCATAAAGTCAGGCTAGTGGGTACGTCTCGGGGGGAGGGGGCATCGTAATCAGGAAGAGAGATACACAGCCTCTGGAGTGGTGGCAATGGTCTAGTCCTTTCTCTTAGTCGATATCCGCTTTATAATTACCCGTTAAACTCTGCATTTAAGTGTTATGCCATTTCTGGTTTATATATTTTACAACTCAAAAGTTTTTTATAACTTTTAAAAACTAATTTTTAATTTTTTTTGTAAAAATTTAAAATGAAAATGAAAAATAAGTCCCGTGGATTCCAAGACCTTTGTGGTTACATCCCGAGAAAGAAAAGAGACCCAGAGAAAGGCAAAGGGCAGACCCTGCCCACGGAGTTGTCTGGGGAGAGGCGCGTCACCTGCCAGAGTTGCGTTGTGAGCGTCCTATAAAAGTATGAGTTCTAAGATCCACTGGCCAGTGACAGGCCCAGAATGGGACGCCAGAGAAGGCAGGCATGGTCAGAAATGAAGCTCTTGGGGCCATGTCCCCTCTAGGTTGCTGATGAGAGGATAAACTAAGAGTCTCTCTGGAAAGCAATTTTTCAAAATATGCATAAAGAGCCTTTAAGATGTTTATGACCCATAGCCCAGTCATTTCGCTTCTTGGAATCTCCCCCAAGGAAAATAATCCAAGAGGCAATTCATGCATGAGGATCTTCGTCACAGAGTTATTTACAATAGCAAAAGAGTAGACATAACACAAGTGTCTGAACAGAATAGAGAACTGGTTAAATAAATATGGTACATCCATATAGTAGTGTCCAACCGGTACAAGACACAGACTCAAAGAATTTATTTAATGATGTAGGAAATGTTCATGCTGCAATTCTTGTTTAAAAAAGGCAACAGGATATAAAACATACAATAAGATCTGTCTGGGTTTTTCTTAAATATGTATATGCACAGGAAAGATATCTAAATGCTCACATTGGTTATAACTGGGTGATAGAATAAATAAAGGTTTGGAAATGGGGAGGAAGAGAAGGAAAAAGAGAGAAAAGTAGGAGAAGGGAGATCTAAATAATCTCAGGCCACCAGCTAGTACCGGCCAGACATGTTTGCTAAGATGTCTGATGGCCAGACAAGATGCCAGACCTCGAGGCTCTCTCCCTTGGTCATCTCCAAACAACAAAGCACTGGAGGAGCCAGGAAGCAGAACCCTCAGCACACAGGCCCTGTGACAATACAACCAGCAGCTGTAGCGTGTCTGCAATGGCCCCAGAGAAAGGGCAGGGGGAGGGGGAGGGGGAGGGGAGGGGGGGACCCGCTTGCCGCTGAGCTTCCCTGCCCCCACTCTCCTGTTCCTCCTCCCGGAAACCTCTGCTCCCTCAGTATAACCCCCAGAATCCTGAGCCCCTAAAGCTATTTGTCTTTCCCAAAAGGGGGTCCTCAGTCCTGGAACGAGGTCCCATCTCTGAGTCCCGGAGTGAAGGACCCTATTCTTTCTCACCTCCTCCAGAGGGAGCCCTTGGGGTCGGCCATCAGCTCACCTGAACGAAGATGGGGAACACCAGGACCTTGGGGGCCAGGGTGACGTAGGTGCCATAGCTTGAGTGTGGGGCGTGCGGCCTCATGACCGGGCAATTCTGGTAGTTCCCATGGCCCTTCATGGTCTGCACCGTCTTCATCAGCCGACACTTCTTCCCCAGGCCCGTGTAAGACTTCCCTTTGCTGGGACTCCCTGATTCTGTGGAACAGAGATGGGGGACCGTGAGGCATTTCTATCCCGCCTGCAGAGGCATGCCTCTGCAGAAACAGGGGACACAGGCTCAGTCCATTAACAGCCATTAACAACAGCAGCTACCATGTGCCGGGCCCTGACCAAGGCGCTGAGAAGACAGGGAGACCTCGGAAGGAATCCCCTCACACTCTGTGAGAGATACTAACGTGTAAACCAGCAACTCCAGGGCAAGGACAGAGCTGGGAACCGCCAACTACGATGAAGGCAGCATTCCTCATCTGGTGACCCAGGACCTGAATCAGACCTATCGGTTTGGCCTCGTACACTTAAAAATCAGAAAATCTCTCAGATTCGAAAAATCAGAAGACGTGACCTCACCGGGCCCACAGTCCCACATGAAACAAGCAATCAGATGGAGCGTCCCGGGTGGCAGAGCATGTGTGCTCCCCCTTTGTCCCCATCCCCACTGCTCCCTGCGCACACCCAGCACTGCTGGCCCGTTTCATTGCCTCCCAGGTCCCCTGAACAAAGGGACTGGAGGTCATGTCTCTGCAGTGATAGCAGAGACAGTGGGCTTTCTCAGGACGTATGGGGGTCTGCCTTCTACTAGCCAAGGGAGCTGGAGCGGCCTGGCTCACTGAGTCAGTTTGGAATAAGGAGGGGCACCTGCCGCTCCAGTTCCCGGGGAAGAGCACCAGTCCTGAGCCAGAGGGCTGCACCCAAATCCCACTCCTCTGCTCCCCAGCTTGGTGACCACCAGAAACTCACTTCCCCCCTCAGAGTCTTGGTTTCCTCACTGCAATTATAGTACCAAGCTCATGGGGTTGCTGTGAGGATTAAATGAGACACTCCAAGTAAAGCCCCTAGAATAATGCCTGGGACCTGGTAAGTGCGCGATAAAAGTGAGCTGCTAACTTATTGTGGTTTTGTTGTTGTGATTTCTCCACTTGGAAAAGCAAGTTAACCAGATACTCCAGGGACTCTGGGAATCCTAGGCTTCATCGCAGCCAGGAGGTATTCCCCGGCTTGGCTATCAACTCACAAATTATTCTCATCAGAAAAGGGGGAGAGAGAGAGAGAGAATGAATCACCCCCAGGGAAAAGAGCAGAGAGCTGCAGGGAGTCCCTCTATAAGGTGACACAGCAGGACACGCACCCTCACACTGAACAAGGGGTGGCATACAGATCTTTATCATGTCTCATCCAATGGGCAGAAAGGCAAAACACAGAGTAGCTAAAAAGTCAGGAATTCTTGGACACAAGCAGGTAGGAGACAAACTCCAGGGCATTCAGACTCCGCACACACCTGGGCCCCCTCCGAGGGTCCCTGCTCTCAGGTGGGCAACTGATCAGCCCTCCCTGACCTGCATGCGCAGCCCACTGGGGCCCAGGTCTCCTTCCGTCACCCCCAGTCCTGGCAGCCTGGGGGTGAACAGGTGGCCTGACCCCCAGCTACATCTCGGGGAAGCTCCCCACCAACGCGTGGTCCACAGTCTCAGGGGAAAAACTCAGCTCGGAAGGTTTCACACTTGCTTCCTCTACCCACCCCATGCCCCTCCTCACCGAGCAGGGTGAGAAAAACAAGTCAACCCACACACACAAGTGACCACCGATCACGGCAGTATCTTGGGGCAGCACTCGAACCATAATAACCTAAACCACTTCCTGCTTCTTCAGGGAATCACTTAGAGAAGAGTAAAAAGAGCATGAGCCCAGGACAGGGGCGGGGGGCAGATGCCTGGAAGTACCTCCCCAGCTCCTCGTCTGCTCCGGCCCTGGACGTCCGCCCCAGAGGGCTCTGTGCTGCCAGGCACTGGCCCCTTTGCTGAAAGAACCCATCCTGGCTCGCAAGCTCTGCACTGGATTTGAGTTGGACAAGACACCTGAACTTGAGCACTGGCCTCCGCAGAGACTGGCTGTGTAACCCTGACCAGGTTCCTTCCCCCCTGAGCCAGAGTTTTCTCCTCTGCAAAGCAGAGATAATATAGACTGCTGCCTTGCCTGCCCCAGGGCAGGTGAGGGCACACACGAGAGACCTGATGGGAAAGGGTTTGGTGAATGGTACCAGGGTGTGAGGGCACGAGGATTATAAACCCAAGCCAACGAATAATCCACCCGTCAGGGCTGGCGTTAGGACAGGGCTGCTGCGCCACAAACTGTACCATGAACAGGGATCACAGGGTCAGTCTGGAACTAGACAGTCTAATTTAACACAACCGAGCCTAGACCAGAGAAGGCAAAACCACACAGGACTGACAAGCAAGGCAAAGTAGACCAAACTTAACGAAGGGGGCTGTTTGCTAATGCCAAAATCTGGGCCTTTGCCCGCCCCCAGTCTGACATTTAAAGGAATCCACTTCTTCCCTGCCCTAGCCCAGCTGCATAGGGCTGTCACAGAATCTTTGCCTTGGGCCTAGAGAGTCATGAATAAGCCACTTGACATACACCTCTGCCTTCAGGTGGGAAGCAGCCCCATTTTATAGACAAGGCAACTGAGGCCTGGAGTGATTGGGGGACTTGCCCAAGGTCATCTGGCCAGTAACTGGTACAAAGCGGAATCAACCCAACCTATGTGGCATGCCCTCATGCCCCATCTCCACATACCCTGGATAGTGTGTAGCAAGTGGGCTTGATTTTTCAAAACTGATTTTTTGAATTATCTTTTTTTAAAAACAATCCAAGTTATAACCCAGCTACTAAGCTCTGTGAAGGCAAACTCCTTAACTTCCCACCTGCTACCACTTACACCCTCTGGTCCAAACCCCCATATCACCCCTTAAACACCTGCTTCACTGACCAAACAGTAATTACTAGGCTTTGCTCCGGCTTCCAAGGTGAGCCCTGGCAGCCATCGCCCCCCCACCGGCCGTGGCGAATCTGAGGCTGGGCTGCTTTCACAGGGCAAGGGACAATGCCAAGGGCACCCTCAGCCCTGGAGAACACGCCGACGACAGGCGGGCAGGCACCCCAGGCCCCAGAAGGGCACCAGACCCCATTCTATTCAGGTTGGCTCAACCCACCCACCCTCCTGCAAGGAGGCCGAGCAGCTCAGCCAGAGGAGGAGACAGAAGTCGGCACCCTGGCGACAGCTTTAGCCTCTGGAGAACCCTGAGTGCGTTTAAGGGAAGATTTGTACCCTGAATTCCACCCCTTCCTCTGAACCCGCAGACCAGGAGCTAGGAATATTTGATCCCTGGTAAAGAGCAAAGATGTCCTTGGATACCAAAATAATTATCATCGTGAAGAATAAATGAAGTCAGGTCAAGTTCTTAATATAATGCATTCAAAAGTTACCACTGTTATTAACAGCAGCATCATTTCCTTGCTTGTCCCTCTCCCACAGCCTGCGTGACTCTGCCCTTCTTGGTTTACTAAGTACTGTATTCTCAGAGGGGAACCAAAATGTGGACACGAGTTGGGAGGACACCAAGAGGCATCTCTCGGCCGAGAAGGAACCACACCAGCCTGCCTCAACCCACACACCTCTCCAGCTCCCTTCCCCCATGAGCAGTCTGCAAACCTTGGAGGCAACCAGAGTCATTCCCCTTCAGTCAGTCACTCAAATAAAATTCTGTTGAGTACCTGCTGTCTGTCAGACCCTGGGACCAACATCAGACACACGGAGGTGAGCAGGCCTAGGCCCTGCCCTTAACGGGGTCACCATTTAGCAGTGACATCTCCACTCTAACCCGATGCGGCAACTAAAAGCTTTTTTAAAACTCAGTGTTGAATCACCATCAGACTTTTCTCCGGAAGGAACACAGATTCATTTCCAACAGACCAAGCCCTAACACCCAAATGCCCCAGCCTGGAGAGAATAAAGACGGCTTCCATCCGCAACTCTGAGCCTGATGGGAGCCCTTTTCCCTCCAAAGGGCACCTGCTCTAAGCAAGCATCGTCTTCATGCTACTGACAGAGGGGGACAGCAAGGAAGCAAGTCTGCAAGTGGTTGGGAAAAGGCCGTTCACAAAGAAGAAGGTCAAAGGGCATTCTGTGAGCTCTGAAGGAAGGGTTCAAGCATATCCAAGGTCAGCACCATGGACCACCAGGCAAGGCTGGTCTCAACCTTCCAGATACCATCTGGACTCCAGCCAGCTAGACTCAGGCCAGCGCAGAGAGGGCCTAAAGGAATGCCCAGCCAACTCCAGCATCAACACTGATACCTCAGGTTTCCTGGGAGAAGGAACTGGTTTTGAGCCCAGCTTCTCTCCCTGGCCCTTAAAAAATAAGGCCAGGATTTGAAGGACAAAGGGGAAAAATCCCTTCACACAGCAGAGACATCTGTGCGCTTCAAAGACAGCTAACTTCTGTGTAACATCACTCAGTAAACAGGCTGCTACTGAAAACCATTATCTCCTTCAATCCTCCCAACAACCCTCTGAAGTGGGAATTATCAGCCCTGTTTTATAGATAAAGAAACTGAGGCTCAGTGAGGGGACATGAGTTGCTCAAACTCACACAACTCCAATTTGGAACCTCCCAGTTCCAAATTCCGTGCCTCCCTCCCGAGCAGGCCCAACCATGGTGTCTCAGTAACGTTGGTTGAACCTCAGCTGAATGCCTGAGTCCTGAACACCGTCTGTTAGACTGCTCTGGGAAGATGCCCTCTCTTCCTCCTCAGTTCAGGCTCCAAGGAAGAGAGACACTGGTTCAGTGAGGGAGAAAAAGGTCCCAAGAGGAGACAGAGTCTGTGTCAATATGTGGGGGGATCTTGACTCTGTTGGGAAGGCCTCCCAACTCAGAGGAGGAGGTGGGGCCCGGCCTCGCAGCTAACCTCGCCATCTCTCCGGGGCTCAGAGGGCACAGCAGCAGAGAGACTCACCTTCGGGGATGGCATCCTCCTGGTACACAGGCCGCAGCAGCTGCGAGGGAAAGATAGAGAACTACCTCAGCCCCAGGAACGGGGCCAACCACCAGGCAGGCTGCTCAGCCCTGGCCTGGGGAGAGGAGGGGAGCATCTCAGGGCACGAGGGCAAAACAGCAGTCCCGCTAACGAGCTGAGAGGGCGGCCTGGAGGGATCACAGAATCTAGAATCCTCCCGAATGTTCAAGTTGAACGAGGCTTTAGCTGTCATCAAGCCTAACCCCTTGGCCAAGTCCCCAACTTCCTTGACAGCAGCTTGTTCCAAAGTGTGTTCTGTGAAACACTGGCACTTGGGACGCTAACAACCCTGCCACAAAGGGTGCACCGTCAGGGGAGTGTGAGAAATGCTCGGTTAAACAAGGGTAGACCACCTTCTTCACTGCAGATGCCCTCAGAGCCTCAAATAGGCTAATATGCATTGGGAATCTCCCAGAAGAGGAAGAGAGTATAAGGTGTTTCTCAAACTTATTTGACCTCAGGAAACTTTCTTCCCAGAGTATCTCCTGGGACCAATATTTTGGGGCACACACGCCGACATCCCACTACGCCATCTTACAGCTCCTATGACGGGCTCACTGCCTACCACGCAGCCCATTCCGCTGCGGAAAAGTGCAGACTGGCAGAAAGCTCTTCCTTCTTTTGAGGTGAAATCTTCTACCGTGTGACCTCCCCTGGTCCTGGATCTGTGCCCTGAGGCCACAAAGACCCACCTGCTGTCTCTGCCCAGGACAGCCCTACAGGACAGCCCTATAGAGGCTGGTGCTAACACACAGCCCACTTCCCTGCTCCCCGCTCCAAGCCCCTGGCAGCCTCCTCACAACACAATATTGAGTCTTCGCATCTTCCTGGCCTCACTCAGGGACCCATGCCCTTCACCTCCCCTGAACCAGCTGTCCATACCTGGCTCCCAGGGTTCAGCGGGGCCAGGATGATGTAGTTGGGGTCGGCGGGGGCAGTGGCACGGGACAGTGCAGGCAGGGTGTGCTGGCCCCCACGCTTGGTCACCTCAGTGTAGCGCTCCCAGCCACCGAGCAGCAGCCCATCCGAGCTGTCACACACCAGGTGACAGCTGTGGCGCTGCTCTGGCCGTGCCTGGGCCCCGTGGGTGCAGTTCTTCTCCCGCTTGTTGGGGGGCGACTGGAGGTCATGGGTCGACTTGCAGGACGCCCGCCGCAGGACCCCGCCATCTGGCCCCGGCTTGACCTGGGGGACCATGCGCCACACGAGCAGGATGATCTCGCTGGGGCAGCTCCTGGAAGTTGGAGGAGGCAGGGAGTCACAAAGAGAAGTTGAGTCGGGGGGAGACCAAAGTCAGCCACAGTAGGGGCCTGCGGGGGCAGAGAGGAAGAGAGGGGAAGAGGGCAGGAAAGCCCCAGTGCCAGAGCAGGAAGGGATGCAGAGGCCATCTAAAGTAGAGACAGCAAAGGGGTCCCTTAGGTCGACTCTAGTTGACTGGCAGAGGCTGGGAAGGACACTGAGGCCAAGGCCAAGTAAACAAGAAAGAAGACCAAACTCAACTAGTGATGTGCCTCCTGGACACAAAGTATTATCAAGGAGGAGCAAGAAAGCCACGGCCTGTGTACAACCCCTCATCCGGTCATTCTAGAAGCAGACCTAAAATGGGCCACGAGGGCTTTAACCCAGAGGGTCAAAATTTAGGGGACCCCAAAATTTAAAGAATAACTGTTTAATTGTGCAATTGAAAATGTTGGCAACATCTACGCATCCTTAGGAAACCAAGGGCTTAGTTCTGAGGTAGCAAAACTAATGAGCTAAAGTAGAGAGCGACCCCCTGGAGCTGCACCACAAACCACAGGGTCTGTTTGAGAGCTTCTTCCCCGCTGTCTGCTCTGGGATCCAAAATTGCTCAGAACCTGAACCTTCCAATTTCAGGCCAAGAAACTGATTCCCCAAGGAGCAAAGTGAATTGCTCACAGCTGGGAAGGAGGGACGGGCGAGGCGTGTGCCCAGGTCTGGGGAGGGGAGGTGCGCCTCAGCCCGAGGCCCCAGGCTGCCCGCCGCCCCTGTCACCGGATCTCGTGTGCCAGCTCCACGCATTTCCAGTGCTCCACGGGCCTCTCGTTCAGCTGCAGCACCGTGTCCAGCTGCTGCAGCCCTGCCCGCTCTGCCGGGCCCCCTGCAGGGACAAAGAAAAGCCACTCAAGGGCTCCTAAAGCCCACAACCCCCTCGAAAGCCCCGGGGTCCTTTGCTTCCACAGTGACCTTGGACAAGGACCGCTCCCCTCTGTTTCTTCATCTGTGAATGAGGGGCCAACCTCGGGGGCTCTCGGGGACCTTGAAGGGAGGCTCCCCTTTGCCCTCACTTCCTCCCTGCCCGCATACCCAGTACTGGCTGACCTCTCTGCTGTCCACCGCCCCGCCAGGCCCCCCTCCCTCCCCAGGGCCTCCCACCCCTTGAGAACCCTTCCTTGCTGCCAGGCTCACAGGCAGTGGGGGCACCCAGATCACCATGTCCCAGCTTCTCCACTTTGGATGCTCACTCTGTGACTAGAAGTCTTTTCTTTGTGAAAAATAGGGAGGGAATGACTATTTTTAAGTGCTAATCAGGCTGGAATAGGATAAAATACTGGTTCCAAATCGAGTTCATAAATGACTCTCATTTTCCCATGCAGCCATTACTGAAAATATAGGTTTAGTTCCTGTTTGAAATGATTGGGAAACAAAATATAAAAATCTATTTTCATTTTGATTAAAAACAAAAAAAAAAAAGAGTAGGTATATTTTCATAGACCTCACTTTCATCTGTGGTCATTTAAAAATATTATTCTTTTCGTTTTGAAAAACCAGGACACTTTGCTCCATTTAGGGCTCCCCTTTCAGTTCCAACATCTTGTTTGCAAAGCCTCGGGCTGGCATCACCTGAGACACTCACTCACCGGAATCCACGGCCTGCACTCGGACCGGAGAGTCGCAGCAGATGGTGAAGCCGAAGCCGTCCTTCCCCCTCGGGATGGTGATCTAGGACACAGCCCTGCCCAGTTACTCCCAGAAGCCATGAGGCTGCTGCCTCTGCTCCAAGGTCGCGAAGACCACAGTCCCCACCCCAGAGCCACCTTCCTCTCCAAGGTTGCTGGAGCCAAGAAGGAGGCTGGCCGGCCCCTCGCTGTCCCTATCTTGGCCCAGGCATCTTGAGCACTGGGTTGTGGGCCAAGCAGGAAGGCTGGGAGCTCAGGAGGTAAGCCAGGCCCATGTGGAAGGGCCCAGGCAGAGCCTTGGAAGGGTGAATCTCGCCTTCCTCAGCCCTGGCAGACATGTGGCCTAGCCCTTTACCTAAGGGCCCACTGCACTGCACGTCTCCACCTCACCTGTGACCCACTGCCTGCTCGGTCCCTTCCTCCTTTCCCCAGGGGTTCATGGAGCATCAGCCCAAGGCTGGCCCCATGCTGAGGGCCCAGAGACAAAGCTGGCCTGTTGGCTGCCCTCCCAGAGCACAGGGGAGGGAAGACAGGGATGCACACACTCACCACCTCAGGCCAAGGGGCAGGGGACACGTGCTAAGGGGTCTCAGGGCCGTCCACCGCCAGGGCCTCAAGGTATCAGTGAGGGCTCCCGGGTGAGGAGGCAAGTGAGGGCACAGATAGAGGTTTCCTGGCTGAACCTGAACTAGCCAATGACTTCACTGTGCCTGCTGCAAGCCTGTGTGCGTGGCAGGTGCACAACCCCTACTTTCAGAAGTCCCCTGAAAGGACCCTGCCATCTGGATGCTCTTTTCAAAGCAACATGCAATTATTGAGCTCCTACTGCATGCCAGGCTCTGCTGAGGTACCAGGTCATGAGGCCTTGGTCTCTGGCTCCCAGAGGAGCATGAGGGTACACTGATCTCTCCAAAGCAAAGCAGGTCATGATAAGCATTACAGCAAAACGTGAGGATGGTGCTGGGAAGAGTCCTTTGTGCTTTGACTTTAGATGACAGGCCTGGTGCACGGCAGGAACCAGCAAGTGCTCCGCTAGTGAGGACAGCGCTGCAGTCTCCCACCAGCAGCGGAAAGCTGGCAGGGTGCGGCGCGGTCTGCTAGCTCAACTCAGTTCTACCTTGCTGCATGCCCTCTCTGTGCACCCCCAGTTAGGCTTTGGGAGGGGAGCAGAAAGCCCAGCCCCTGCCCACTCAAAGAGCAATTCCAGGCTGCTCAGAGCAGGTGTATGAGAGCAACAGCCTAAGGCAGCTAAAGTCAGAAAAGGGGTCTGGCTCCCTGGATGTGGCGTGGGCCCTGGTGCAGCATGGGGTAGGGCACCCCAGGCAGGCTGAGGAAGAAGCCAGCTCAGCAACCCTGAAAGAGGTCAAGGGCCACCACCTCGTTAGGAGACTTCTACCTCCTTCCTTTAGGGGTTACCTCTTCCAGGCTGGGTGCCCGGCATTCACCTGTCAGCTGTCCCAAAGGCCAGGCATGGGAAAGGGGAGGGCCAGGGAGCCCGGGGTGACCCAGGCCCTTGGATGCTGCTGGGGAGGCCCCTGAGGCTCTGCTTCCCACCAGCCCTGGGCCTGGATTCAAAGCGAGTTTGTAAAACAGGAAATCTGACAGACAAGGGGAAGGGGGGGGGGCAGGAAAATACCCTGTTCCCATAAGAATTCTGGGAAAACACACAGCTAAGACAGGAAGAGAAAAAAAATGGAAAGAAAGAAAGAAAAACAAACTCTGGAGTGAGCGCGGAAAGCCCAGACTGAGGCCAAGGGACGATGACAGGAGCCCGGTCCACTCCATGCGGCCAGCAGGGATTTTAGGGACCTCACAGCCCACCCTCAACCCAGGCAGAAGCTGGGATGCCAGCATCTTGCTAGCACTTCCCCAGTCCTACCCCACCAAGAGCCACGGCCCCTCCTGCCTGGGGCGCGGCTCTGGAAAACCGGTCCCAGCACCCAGGGCTAACAGTTTGGGGACTGGCCCCAAAGCTGAATCTAGAGAGAAGGAGGGTGCTCCAGAAAACAGCCTGTTCCCCGCATCCAGGTGGGGCTGTGGACAGGAGACCCCTCTGCCTTCCTGGGCACCAGCCTAAGCAGAGCCAGTCCAGACAACAGTCCAGGCCAGCTGGGGGCTGGGAAGAGGGGAAGAGGAGACAGTGTTGGGAAGCAAGCCCCTCTCCTGCTCAGTGTGAGGGGGTGGGACTGCGTGAAGGAAGCAGAATTATGCTCTGTCCATCGTGACCACGACCATATTGAGAGGACAATGTCCAAAGAACCTGATCATCACTGCAGCCCTGAGGGAATGCAGGGCTAGTTTCAGTATGCCCATTTTACAGAGAAGGAAACTGAGGCCTGAAGCAAGTAAGCTCTCAGCCCTCCTCTCTGACCTCAGGCCTCAGGGTCAGGAGGCAAGGGGAGCAGCCCTGCCCTAACTCTGGGACCTCCGCGACTCCTGGCAGAGGCCATCCTTCCTGGGGTGCTTCTTGCTCTTTCCTGTCCAGCACAGGAACTGCTACTGCTCTCAGATCTCACCCATGCCAGCATCTCACTTCTGCCCTCCTGCTTGACTTCTGACCCTCTGTCATGCTTAGACTTCAATCCCAATCCCTAAATGTCACAGTTATTGAACCCCCTGCACCAGGCACTTCATACACATTCCATTTACTTTCACAGCATCGTCACATTATCACCCTATTCCACTGACAGGAAGACTGAGGCTCAGGGAGGTAAACTGCCATGCACAAGAGTCAGACCTCAAGAAGGGCAGAGCTGGATGTGAGCCCGGGTCTGGCACAAAGCTGGTGCTCTCAACCTCGCACTACTTTCTAGCAGGGGATCCGTTTTGAACTTGAGTCCCAGAGCCCCAGGCCCGGACCACACTCATGCCTGGTCCTACTCTGACTGCCAGAGTGTCCCGGTCCTCAGGCCTGTAGTCCCAAGTGACCGAGGACTTCTCGACCTCCCACCCCGTGCCCTCTGTGCCTCACCACCCCGCCATCCAGTTGCCAGTGTCGCAGGGGCTGCTCTGCAGGCTCCAGGAGGGCGGGAGGGCCCTGAGAGCTGGGGACTGGAGAGAGAACACACATGTCCCGCGCACGGTGCAGGAGGCCCCTCTGAGCATCTCCCTGAGACCTAAGTCTGCCTGTTTGAAGGAGTTCAGGACCCAGATTCCAGGCTGGTCATTAAAACACAGAGGGACTTTTCTATACTTTTAAAATCAGAACCATTCCAGAGTCCCATCAGCTTGGACATTCCCAAAATCTGGACATCCCTTGCCTTCACCCTGTCTGACACCATGCCTTTTTTATAAGAAAAAACAAATGTCCCTCACAGTTCCAGAAGAGTCTTGGGGGCTAAGGGATCATCACTCCCACTCTGCCCCATATCCTGAGACTGGAGGCTGAGGGCCAAGCCCCCTCCATGAAGTTGGGCTCTGAAGCCAGAGGACTCCGGACCCACCTCAAGGCATCACAGCCACCCGGGAGGAAAATCATGTGTGCGCACATATACACAGACACATCCTACCTCGCTCACAAGCACACACCAACACACGCTAAAACACAATCACACCTACACAACGCAGGACAGGCACTGCCGTCCCATCAGAAGTAGGGAAAGTTAGCAAAAAAACACAAATCCAGCTGCTCAGCAACCTAGCCACTTACAATCTCAGGCTTGGGATGCTCTTTTTATAACCCACACTCCTCCCAAATAAAAATGACAGAAAATCAACTAGATAATCTCACCATGGACACCACCCAGTCAGTGGTTAGGATGGTGAAGAGCTGGCCTCGCCTGCCCCTAGAGAGGGGCGGCAGGTAAAGGCCACCTCGGGGCCAGTTCCTGCCTCTATCCTCCCCCCAGATCACAATGAACCTGCAAGGGGCAGGAGGAGGCAAGGAAGGCCTTGTGGGGAGACAAGTCCTGCTCAGTGAGCCCACACCCCTGACCCCCAACAACACCCCATGCGCCCCCCAAGGGGCCAAGCACCCACCTGGCGGTAGCGGCGCTCCGAACACACCTTGCAGAGCCCATTGAAGCGGTTCATGGCTGCGGGTCCTGCCTCGACTGCCGACCCATGAAAACCCGGCTCTCCCCCCCAGCAGTGGGAGCCCGCACTGCGCCCCGTCAGCCTGGCATGACCGCCCTGGGAAGCCCGCCCCGCAGAAGAATGGCAGGAAATCACCTCTCACCTCCCCAAGCCCTGTCTGTGCTGTGTGCCTCTGCACGATAAGCCCGAAGGCTTCCTGAAACCTCCGAATGACAAGGAAGAGGGAGAGTTTTATATTAAAATTCCTGTCAACTAGTTAGTATTCCCCGGGCCCCGGCGGGGAGAGGGCGCCTTTGTTCTGGCTGCATTCTCCGCCATGGGCCACTTTGTGATTCCAGTGTTCTCACAAACACCGCTGGCTGGAGGAGAACCCAGGCAAAAAACACGGCCCACTCTGTAACAACGCCGCCTCCCCCTGCAAATCCCAGGATCCCCAGTACAAATGCAGGGAACTAACTCAGCCTGAGAACCTAAGGATGCTTTGCACTCACAGACATCCCACGTCAAGACAGGGGATACAAAACATCTGGAGTTTGCCTGCCACTCAGAAGCTCTTAAAAGTCAGTTTCCTCATCCATGTACGTGGGCTGCTTTAAGGATCTGATGACAGACCATAAAGTCAGGTTGGGAAGGGATTTCCAATCACTAGATAATCCAGCCTCCTCTTTTTACTGGTGAAGAAGTGGGGGTCTTGAGCAGTTGAGATCACACAGCAGGGTGGGATGGAGCTGGGACCAGAGCCCCAGTCTTGATCCCTGCCTTGTAGAGCAGCGCCTGGTGAGCCTAGAGCCGCTTCCACCAACCTCGAGCCCCTGAGGAAAACTACCCAGCCACTCACATCCTTCATGCCAGACAGTGTCCCTCGGTCCAGCCCAGCTTTGGTTACTGTACAGTGGTCAGGTCACCCGGGTTTCTAATCCTCCATCCCTCCATGCACACGAAGAGGGAGTTGAACAGGTCACCTCTTGGGGTTCTCCCCCTGCCCTAACCAAGCCTCTGACAATCACCCACACCTTGCTGAGTCCTACGGACATCTCTGCGTGTGCAAGCCGAGTAAAATCAAACACACCTCAGAACAATGTCCCCAGAGGCCAGGGCCTGTGTGCAGAGCCCAGCACGAAGTAGGACTCTCCCAGGCCACCTAGAAACCTGCAGTGTTGATGCCCGGGCAATTCCCACAAATCCCCAGGGAGACTCCCTGGTCACTGTCCTCTCTGTGCTCGGCATGTACAGAGAGAGGGAGAAAGGCCTTTGCAGCTCCCCCACTGAAGCTGGAAGAAAGCTTTTAAACTTGTAATGAAGCCACAGAGAACAGAGACCCAGCAAGTTACTCTAATACTGTACTATCCAGTATGGTAGCGATTAGACACAGGTGCAATTTAAATTTAAATTTTTAAATAAAATTTAAAATTCAGGTCCTCGTTCATACTAGCCACATTTCGAATGCTCAGTAGCAACCGATGGCTAGTGGCTGCCGTACTGGGCAGTGCAGCCCTAGCCTGTACGCTCTGTGAGGACAGGGATCTTTGACAGCTATATCCCGGCACCCGGCACAAGGCCTAGCCCATGTAGATGTTCAATAAATACTTAATGAATGAATGAGTGAATGACTTGAGTGAATGAAAGGGGAAATGTCTTGTAGATAATAATACACCTAAATGTCATATATTATCATGGAAAATATCACTGTCGTATCTTCCCAACTAGGCCACTTGCAGGAGGCAGCCATACCTGAAGCCATATTTCAGATCCTCCCTGTGCCACTTGCTGGCTGTGTGGCCACAGAGAGTGACCTAACATCTCTGAACCTTACAAGTCCCACTCATCTGTGAAATGGGTAGTAACAACCACCTCAGAGGTGGGAGTGAGGGTCATGTTAGATAACAACCGAGGGACTACTCAGCACTGGGAGCTTGTTTCTCCCTCTCTTAGTGGTTACAGCAAACCAGAGATCACCTGCCATGGCCTGCAAAGTGACAAATTTGGATGAATTCCCCAAAATCCCTATAGGAAGGTTCCTCTCTAGCTTCAAAGCCCTAATGAAGTGAGGACCCATCGGTCTCGGGCTCAGACTCACAGCTGCTCCCTGACATCAAGGGGGCCAAACCTGAAGGCGAATTGGGCCACAGTGGCAGGGGAGGCAAGGGGCCTGAGGGGGCCTGCAGGAACGGGAGGACTCGGCTTCAAGAGCCCGAAAGTCAGTACAACCCAGACTCCTCTACTTCCAGGGGCCAGGGCCCGGCTCTCTCCCCACTGCTGCCCCAAGCTTGAGTAACCCGAGAAAAGCACCAGAAATAACCTCTTAAAAATGCACAACTTGCTGAGTTTCCAAGCACCAAGTGAATCTGAGTCTCAGGCACCGAATGCTGCCCTGTTTAGGGGTCTCCTGGGCCAAGGGACTGACCAGAAGCAGGTTAGAGCCCAGAGCAGTGCTCAGGGCCCGTCAGTCCTGCCCAGGTTGTCCCCACCTACCTTGAGTTTCTCCCTGTTCTCGGTGTCCTCACCTCCCAACAGTCTCAACAAAGGGTCTGGAAGGTGACAGAGCAGAGTCAGAAAGTTTCTGCTGGCATCTAAGTGCCCGTTCCACAGACCACCCAGAGGATGAGGCCAGGGTGCCAGGCCCATGTGGCGGCCCAGGTCACTGCTGGCCTCCAGGATGTGGGAATGCCCAGGCTCGGGCCAGGCAGGGACTCAGGAGCCAGATGGGTGCGTGGGAAGGACAGAGCAGAAGGGGAAAATCCTCAGGACCCACAGCAGGGCCCACATGGCCTGTCTGCAGAGGTGGGCGCCCCAAGGTCAGCCAGGCAGCCCAGAGGGGATCCTGAGACCACGGACCCTGAGGAAGGGCCACACGGGAAGGTCCAAAAGCCCAGCCCTCCATGAGCTAGATAAATAAAGGAGTCATGGGCATGAGGCTGCCTGCAGGCTGCATTCTAGCAAGCACTCGTGAGAAGTCCCTGGACCCAGGGTCTGATGGCAGCCTAGGGTGACACATGCCACAAAACACAGGGACTGAGGCTACTACACAGTGGAGTGGGGGGAGCCCTGGGGGTCGGCATGTCTGGACAGAACTGAAGGTGGTGGACATGCACCTCTCAGGGGCTGCAGTCTCCGCCTGGCCACCTTCAGGTGCTTGGTCCGGCCCAGGTCCTCACGCAGCAGGTAGTACCAGCCGCTGGTCTCCTGTCACAAGAGAAGGCGTGACATGCTCAGAGGAGGCAGAGGGCACAGGTCAGGCAGCCACCAATCCCCGTCAAAAAGCAGCAGCTGGAGAGCCTCCTCAGGAGCAGCATCTCTGCAGACACACACACTCCAGCCTCCCTTCCCCAAAGGGAGCTGCCATGCCTGCACCTCCAGGAAGCCTTCCTTGATGCTCCAGGCAGAGCTGATCCTCCCCTCTGCCGATTTCCCACGCCTCTTGTCCCTAGAGAACAAGTCTACTCACAGGCTTGCCTCCCCCACTAGGCTGTACACAGGCTCCTTGATGTGCCTAGCACCGTGCCTGGTACACAGCAGGAGCCCAATAAATGTTGACAGAACAGAAGGGAGGGAGGGAGGGAGAGGCCAGAAAGCAGGCATCCTGAGGCCCCTGAGCAGTCCCCAGGGGCAGACATCTTCTCCCAAGAGGGGATAAGGCCAAGACTGCAGTCAAGACAAGATAGTTGGGACCCACATGTAGGATAAAGGGTCCTCAGCCACCTACCTCAGACTTCACTTCCAGGACACAGAGCTGGGTGGCAGGGCCACCTGGCAACTCCTTGCAGCAGGCCACCAGAACATCTCCAGGGATATGCAAGAGGAGCACATCCCTCCCCTGCTCAAAAGCCTCCAATGCGGGGAGTGCCATCCAAGTAGAGTTGGGTAAGGGTCTGGCCACCCACAGGGAGGGGCCTCTAGGTCCCAGAGTCCTCACCCAGTCTGAAGGAAAGCGCCACAGAGGATGTTCACTCCATCCCTGAGCACCTGCTAGGCCCACAAGCCTGAGACCTGGCAAACAACGTCAAGGCAACCCCTGGAACAGACCACGAGAAGCACCCGTCCCTCAGCCTCCAGGGCAGGGAGTGCCCTGAGCTCTGAGGGACCTGCCAGTGTCCTTAAGGGAAGACACCAGACCTAGAGCCTTCTGGGAAGACTTGGAGCCGCCTAACAACTGGTCTCTGACAAGAATGAGCCAAGGCAGGAACCCAGACCCTTGGTCACACAGGTAACAGTGTTGTTATCAGGCCAGGGGGCACCTGTCTCAGTGGGGCACCATCTTACAGACTGAAGCCCCGCCACAGGGCTTCCAGACAAAGGCCCCTGCCTGTACCAGCCCTGGCTAGGTGGCCTGACACTGCCAGAAGCTTCCCTAGGACCCACCTTGTCCGGAGTCAGGAGGGACTTCACCCCGAAGCTCATGCAGCCAATGAGTCCACTCTGTCTGGGAGAACAAGAGAAGTTCGAGTGAGCACCTTTTCATTGCGCTACATCGGGAGGTCGATGGTCAAGTGTAACATAGGTTTGCCTGATGCACTGCGGTTTACGAAGCACTTTTACCTGCATTGTCTCATTTGATCTTTCCAACTTTGTGAGTGAGGCTGGAGTGGAGTTATTCTCTCCATTCCACAGGGGAAAAAACTGAGGCTGAGTTGATCCCCTTCCCAAGGTCACAGGACTCATTAGTAGCAGAGTCCCATGGGAAACCCACCACAGAAGCTCAGAGTTACCTCGGAGGTTTGAACCGTTCTGGTGCTGGTGGGTCTGAAGAGCCAGTCCCCAAAGGGAATTTCAGCTCCCACATCTGCTGGTGATGCTCAATCCAGGAGAAGTTATGGGACCTAAAGCTCAAGAAGCTTTGTCTTAGGTCCAGGCAAGACCTGCGCAGTGCTTGGACAGTTCCAGATCAAGGTCCAAACCAACCTGACACACAAAAGTTGCCAAGACCAACCTGACCTGGCTGCCAGTGGGCCAGTAGACATGAGCCAGGGTCAGGACTCATGGAAATGTCACGCTGCGCAGACAGGCTGAGTTCAGTTGGGTCCTACTTGACTAAGGGTAATTCAAAGTTCCTGAAAAATGTCCATCATTGAGTTCCAATGTGCAACACTGAGGGACTGATTGATACTTGGCAGCTTTCAACAGTGATAGCATAGATTAATATTAATGAAGTGACAAAAATAATATTGCTATTATGAGATAAAAGCAAGTTTATAAATCTATAGTTTAATGAGAAAGATGTTCACCAAAATATTAACAATGGGTGTATCTGGCAGGTGGGACTAGAAAGGTTTTTCTTTTCTCCTTTGGGTTTTTCGTGTTTTTAAATTTTCACTGGGAACAAGCGCTACTTTTGGAATCAGAAAAAAAAAAGTAGTATAAATGTATTTGAAACTACTTCTATTCTACCACATCTTTCTCCACCCTAACACTAGAGTTGCTTTTTTTTTTTCTACCTCTTCTCTCTTAGCATATCCCCAAAACTCAGGCCTCTTCAGAGATTGGTTTAATAGCTATTAATCAAGAAACAACATGGGTATTAAGACTGGAGCAGAACCCTGATGGTTGACTTCAATATGTGAGGGACCCACATAGATGAGGGATTCAGCATGTTCTGGGGAAGGCACCATATCAAAGCCAAGGATGTAATGAGCTGCCTCGATGGGTAGTGAACTAACTCCCTGGAGATGTGCCTCCTCTGAGCCTGGTCTAAGGGGGCCTGAACAAGTCCACAGAACACCCTGAAGAGCCTGTCCAAGTCCTGTGCCCCAGAGCCTGCTCCTGAGATCCAGACCCAGTATGTCCAAGGTGGGGTCTGGGCATGGGAGTCTGGAGAAAGCTGCCCAGGGGATCCTACAGGGCACCCACCCGTGCCTGCCCCAGTCGAGGACCGGTAGTGTACAACATCTTTATAAATACATTTTGTTTGGATTCTCCAGAAAGGATGGCAGCCTACCACCTGACAGTCCTAAGCAAAATAAAACTGGCTTCTTGCCGGCAGCCAAGCCGATTGAGGGCCAGGGATGCAGAATGCTGGGGACGGATTCTCAAAGCTGGTACCCCGCCCCCACAGATGCACACTCTGCACCAGGCCGTGTCTCACCAGCTACTCTCACTCTGCTACCCGCCCCCCGCAGCTCTCTCTTCCTGCCCCCGCTTTCCTGCAGCCCGGGCTGCACCTGCTCTCTTCTCCTTCCTTGTCCCCTCCCATCATACCAGGCCATATTAACCATCTACCCATAGAGAACAGTGTAGTCACTCCATTAAAGCGACCCTTCCACATCCACCTGCCCACCCAGCACCAAAAACAAATACTCCTCCCTCCTGGCAAGTGGCCAAGTCAGCACTAATGGAGGGGCAGCTGCAGTGACCAACATGAGTGGCAGACACTGACCTGAGCTGACATCCCAGAAAAGCCTTGTCAAGCCGTTGCCAAAGTCCTCATCACTGATTTAATTTTGTGCGTCAACACATTCAAAAGCAACCCAGCTGGTATCTAGGTGCCCACACTGCCTTGCTGTACACTTTTCTTTCACACTGAGTATGGCTGTAACTTTCTAAATCTCCAGGCAGGATGCTTTAGCTGTAATAAAGGCTGCCTCTCCCTGCTCTTCAGTAAGTGGAAATTTCATCCCCTGGTGCTTAGAGAATACTAAATGGTTAATAGCCTCTCGTGAGCTTTGCTTCCTGCTAAGGGGCCTCCAATGATTTCATGATAATTTAGGCCAAGCAAATGGTCACAATTAATGTCCATAAGCAGGAACCTCTAAGTGTTCTTCAATTAGCTACTTCTGAAGCCTGTTTTCAAAAACCTTTGGAAGAAGAAAGACTTTTTTTACATGCAGCCTGAGTACACGGCAATATACTGGTCAGGTAATAAACTTGGGAGACCGCCTGAAATTTCTCTAGGCACAAAGTCTCAGGGGCCAAGCCTTGGGTACTTCTGAATGCCGAACCCTAAGCTCAGTGAAGTCTTGACAAACGGATGAATCCATCGTGCCCATGTTGGCAGGCACTGGGCAAGGAACTGCAGCATTAAGGAAACAAGACAAACATTCAGGAATTTAAATACCAGTTCAAGACAGGAATACAAGGGATGTCACTAGACAGAGTGAGATTGAGAGTTGAACAGCGCAGGCAACAAATGCTGAAAGCTTAGAGAGGCAAGAGGTAGTTTAGGACTGAGATGCTCAAAGAAGGCCTAAAGAGTTAAGCCAGAGAGAAGGAAAGGAAGAGCATTTCAGGCAGAGGGAATAGCTGGTACAAAGGCTCAGAGGTAAGGCTTCATGAAACATTCAAGGGCAAGAGTACAGCCAGCCCTCCGTATGAAAGGATGCGGAACCCATGGATACGCAGGGCCGACTATACTATACCACTTTATATAAGGGACTTGAGCATCCATGGATTTTGGTATCCACAGGGGTCCCGGAACAAATCCCCCATGGACCCAGAGGGATGGCTGTACTTGGCTCAGTTTACTTTTGAGCACAGGGTAGGAGACCCGCTACAAAATAAAAATGCATTATTTTAAGGGAATGCACTTTAATTCTCTCTCTCAGGGGCTTAAACTATTTCTGTTACAGACTTATCCCATTTAATCTCAATTTATTTTTAATTTGATGGCTTAAATCACACAATATTTTTCCAATCATTTTTTCTTTCCTTAGGCTCAGTCCCCATCTCTGGTCACAAGCTTTCTAACTTTATGGCACTGCACTTGGCACTGAGGTTGTTTATAAAATAGTTTAAAGGAAAGAGCACAGAGTACCTAGGATAGTGTGTGACACACAGCAAGCAGCCTCTCCATATACTTAATTACTGTTAGCATAAAAGATTCCGTTTTTCAAACATATGCTGTGTGTGTTTTGGGGCTTTTTTAACTTGGTGCATAACATTACAATTCTCTCTAAGATTGTTCTCTGATCACAAGTTCTGAAAACACTATGATTGACACTAGAAGCTTCAGTTTGGCTTTTACCATATCATCAAACAAAACTTTTAAGTAGTTCAGTTCCATAGTCAGTGATATTAAGGAGTTACTGTTAATTGTTAAATGTGATAATGGCATTGTGGTTGTTTTCTTAAGCCATCTTTTAGAGATTTATATAGCTGAGATGAGATGATGTCATGAGATGGGATTTGCTTTAAAATAATCCACTGGAGGAGGGGAAAGTGGGTGAGGGCATAAATGAAATAAAATTGGCCATATATTGATAATTGATGAAGTTGGGCTATGAGTATGTGAGGGGTTATTACATACTATTTTCTAACTTTGCATATGTTTGAAAATGTCTATAATTTCTTAAAAACTCACAGAACCTGCAAGCCAAAAGAAATCTTTGAGATCACTGCATTTTACAGGTGAAGAAAATGAGGCCCAGAGCAGGGAAGGGACCTATCTACAGTCTCACAGCGAGTTGGAGCTAAGCCAAAATCTACTGCTCTGAGGCCTGGTTCTCCTCAGCTCCCACCAAGAGCTGAAATCACTGTGTGAGCTGAAATCAGCCAGCACCCCCAGAACTTCCTTGTAGATCATCTTGCTTCTCTAATACAAATTTACAGCCATAACTGGAAGGATCATGAGAATTCACGAAACAGATGTTCCCTTTTCATTTCCTATTAGTTTCAAAATGCAACCGCCCGGACTTCCCTGGCAGTCCAGTAGTTAAGACTGCGCTCCCCGTGCAGGGGGCAGGGGTTCGATCCCTGGTCAGAGAACTAGATCCCGCAAGCCGCAACTAAAGCCCACATGCTGCAACTAAAAGAGGCTGCGTGCCGCAACTAAAGATCCCTCATCCTGCAACGAAGAGCCCACACGTGGCAACAAAGATCCCGCGTGCCGCAACTAAGACCCAGCGCAACCTAAATAAATAATTTTTTTTTAATGTATCTGCCACATATTCAGCTGGATGATTTATATAAAACTACATTATAAATGCTATGAGAGGTAGCCTGAGGCCTGAGGCACAAGTGTACTGACACAGAAAGGGTGTGGCTTTGGAGCCCTTTGTCACCTGGGTGAGCTGGTCAAGTGTACTATAATGTGGTTTGGCACCAGGCTACCTGGATTTGCATCTTGTTTTCACCATGTGCTGGCTGTGTTACCTTGGGCAAGTTACTTAACCTCTCTGTGCCTGTAAAAGAGAGATATCAATAATGCCTACTTTATATGGTGTTGTGAGGATTAAATTAGATAACGCATGGAATATGCTTAATGTCCACACACTTAGTGGACATTAAGTGATTAATAAATATGAGGTATTATATAACCTTGGGCAAGTTCCTTAGCCTTCGTAAATCTCAGTTTTCTCTTCTCTGAAGAGAGAGACAATAATAATTCCTACCTCTCAGGGTCGCTGTGAGGATTAAATGAGATAATGTATGTAAAGTGCTTGGCACAGAGAAGAGTTCATAAATGTTTGTTTCCTTCCTTCGGTAACTGTCTTTCATGTTGTGAAGTTGCATGTCCGTCCTTCAGAGAAACACAGTTTGATCTGAGAGTGTTCGGCAGGGCAGAAGTTTCCGGCAAGCGCCCTGTCTGTCTCCTCCAGCTCAGAGGCCTCCTCATTCAGAGATGTATCAATACTCTGCCTCCCACCCGCTAAGCCAGTCACTGCGGTGCTGGCACCTTGGGCAGGGCCATCTGTTGGGAAAGCAGGTCTGCCTGAGCCTGCTCTGTCCCTCTTGAGCTTCGGGTTGGGACTGTGACCACGAGTTTGCCTGTGTTTTGTTTAATAAGGAATCTCACTTTCCCAAAATAGGCAACAAGTGGAGACACTGCCTCTGTCACGCTGCCTCACTGGGTGCTGACTCACTTTCCCCAGCCTCACTTTCTTTTCCAAAAACCGCCAAGTGCACTGCTGCCACTTCTCCAGCAGGCTCCGCCTGGCCTGCTCTGCTCTCGCAGGAGAGTGGTCACAGCAGAGGGAGCGGTGACTCCCAGTTTGGTGTCTGCTTCCATCCAGAAGGCTCGCCAGGCGTCCTTCCGTGTCTCCACCACTCTTCCTCTGTCTCCTTCAGGGCTTTCCCTTCCTGTGTCCATGCCTTCAAGACGGGACTCTGACCCTTCGTCCTTGGCACCCACTGTCTTCCTGGGTGGTCTCACCTGCTCAAAATTTCACCCACCACCTTGGCGGGCACGGCTCCCACATCTCCACAGACCTCTCTCTCCCCTGAGCTCCAGGTCAGCAAAGGCAACCCTCCCACACAGCTCTCAGCTGGCTGCCCTCCAGGCACCTCCATCTCACCATATCCACAGCTGCTCCCCCTTCCCCTCCGCACACTCTGGCTTAGCTGGAGACGTTACCAGCTACCCAGGAGTTATCCTTGACTTCTCCCACTGCTCTCACAGCCAGATCACTGCTAAGTACCATTGGTTTAAGCTCCTAAATATATCCTGGGTCTGTTTCCCTCCTCTCTATCCCTAAATCATCTCTCTCACAGAGTCACCACAAGAATCTCCCAGCTCCTCCCCAACCTCCAAAAGACCTACCAGAGTGATAGATCTAGAATACACACCTGTCATGCCCCTGCTCAACACCCTTCAGTATCTCCCCATCACCAGATTCCCAAACACCAAGCTGGCTGCATGAGGTTCACCCTGAGAACTTGGGTAAGTGCAGATTCCTAGGCCCTGCCCGTGAAAATTTGGACTTAATCAATCTGATGTGTTACCTGGGAACCTATGTTCCCCACCAGCATCCCAGGTGATTCTGATGCATAGCCAGGACTGAGAACTACTGGCCCTTCTGAGAAAATTCACACTCCAAAGAAACCCTACAGAATCATTCGATGTGGTTTATGCCAGCCTCTTCATCTTATCTCCAGTCAGTTCCTACTTTGTAATTGACCCTCCAGCAACACCAATGAGTTTGCAGATCCCTCTCCACTCCTGCCCTGCCCTCTGAACTCTACTGGCTGAGACTGAAGACTCTAGGGTCTAAATACCTGGGTTCCCATCTTGCCCCTACTGTCCACTGGCCATGCGACCTTAGGCAAGTAACTCCCTTTCTTAGCTTCAGTTTCCTTTTCTGAAAACTTAAGACAAAAACATACTTTCCTTAGAGTTGTTTTAAGAACTAAATGAGATAATGCACTGTTAAACCCTGGCTTGTGGTCAACACCCAGTAAACGATTGCTCTTGTTTACGATATCAGTAAATGATAAAGTATCAGTAAACGATACTCTATTGAAAGACAAATCTTTCATTATGAAAGTTGAGGAAGGCTCAACTTTAAAAGCATACTAGCTATCAAATTTAGGGTACCAAAAAGCACTGAGCCCCGAAATATTTTCTGGGTCTAAGCTGGTGAGTTGAGCTGATTTTCATTCACCTAGGCCCTTTTCCGGTCACCATTCTGTTCTACGATTATTGGACAAATGTTACTGGCCACAGAGTCTCCCAGATTTCTTGGGCTGCACCAGCTGAATGAGCCCCTGCTGCTCACAGCAGGCCATGCAGTCAAGTGCTCTCGCCCACTTCCATTCCCTTCCCTTAGCAGCTGATTCTCACCCTCACCACCCAGCACTCTTCCCCTGCTCTGTACTGGCTGCCATTACTAACGACCACATCCGCCTCCTGTGTCCTGGGCTGCCTGAAACCTGTTAGGTTTCTCCTACACAACACTCTGCACCTCCTAAACTGGCCTCCTCATGGCAGCCTGAGCCCCCCGCACGTGTTCCTGCCTCTTTGCCTTTGCTCGTGCTGTGTTCCTGCCTGCAATGCCCTGTCCAGCCTACTCTCCTTGTCTTATTCTTGAGCTCTGCCCCAAGTTCAAAATCCCACTTTTTGCATGAAGCCTTCCTCGATCGCCTCAGCCCATGATGAACTCTCCTTCTTCCCACACTTACTGTCCTATTACTCATTTTATTCTTTTATTCCTTCAGCCAATAATCACCAAACATCTACATGCTAGGCACTGGGTACAGTGGTGACTAAGAGAGAAATGGACCCATTTTTCATGGAGCTTCTACTCCTGTGGAACTGAGCCTGTGTGTATTGTGACTGTAATTTGCCTCCATGCAGAGCCTGGTGTCCTCTTCTGAAAGTAGGTGCCTTGAGAGCAGAAGCCACATATAGGCTGGTTGGCATCCCAGTGGCCAACACAGTGTCGTGTTGATACCAAGGGCTCAGCAAACGCACGTTGGTAACATGATCCTTGGCATCACCTGGAGTGACGGGGACTCAGGGGAGTGGCAGCATCTCAGACTTAGCCACCACCATTCATTTATCCACCAAGCACTAACTGAGCCCCTTCTGTATGCTGGCCACCTGGCTGCCACCCATGAGCCCAGAGCAGGATCTCCCCTCCAGCTCAGCAGTTCCCCTCACCTGGAGTCACCTGCCCTGTTCCACACTGTGACCAGAAGGCGCTTCTGTTCGTCTTCCTCTGGGACGGGACTGCAAAGCAAACCAGACAGTCAGTGTGTTAGCAGGGCCGAGCTCCAGTCCAGACCCACGGAGTCCATCATCACGGCAAATTCTGGAAATAACCTGAACATCCAACCATAAGGAGCTGGTTAAATAAACTAGAGCACAAATAGTGTGGGAGATGAGTATTTATATTCATGAAAGAGTTTACATTACATTGTTAGGGATGAAAAGGAGGTTACAACACAATGCTATAGAACAATTCCATCTTTGGAAACACACACCCGCACAAATTCAAAGATCTGAAAAGAAATACCACAAAACATATCCGTGAGTAGCAGGACTAGGAGTGTTTTCTCTCTTCTTCTTGTTTACCTATATTTTCTATTTTTCTACAATAAGCAAAATTACCTTGTGTAGTAAGGAAAATAACAAAATATGATTAATTTTCACTAATAGGAAAATACAAAATGTCCATTACCTTCCCATTGGCCCCAGAGCTCAGGGATGAGGGGAGGAAATAATAATACTAACACCTGACACTCTGTGTTATACTGTCTCATTTACACCTCCGCTCTCTGAGGTTGGTATGTTATTAGCCCCATTTTACAAGTAAGGAAGCCAAGACTCAGAGAGGTTAGCAAGTTGGGGACGGGTGGGAGGGGAGGCAAAACATCCCTCAGCTTGGAAAATTCCTTCTGCTAAAGGAGAAAGTTTGTCCCGAGGCACAGTGGGAAATTGCTTACTTTTTTCAGGGGCTGCCAGCCTCAGGCTGGACATTTTAGTTATGAGAACCAGCCACATGATACCGTATCACTGTGGACCTCGCTGCTGGGCCAGGTGCCAGGGATGCAAGGACACAAGTCAATGAGAAAACAAAGACATCCTTTAGAAGCCACTGTTTTTCTGCTTAGATCTGATTCTAGATTTGGCAAACAGAGCTGTTTCCAGATAAACACTCCTTCCCTCTGCTCTCGAGGGCCCAGCTGCTCCAGACTCTTACAAGAAGAAGTGCTCGTGGAAGACTGGGTCTCTGCAGTCTGGAATGGTCTGCGTCTTCTGACAGCGTAGTCGATTATCTTCGGGGACCAAAGAAATCTTGAATTGGAGAAAAGTAAGGGTTAGCCGATCTCAGAGCCATGTAATCACCTAGTGGCTGACTCTGCACACCTCCAAGCTAAAGGCTTCCCGAGTGTTCTTCAAACCAGCTTCTGCAGAGGACAGAGTGGAGTCCTCAACCAAATGCAAGGAAAGAAAGAGGAGCCCTGGGCTGGAGGCACGGCAGTCAGATGCCAGGACAGGGCCTCACAGTGGTGGTACCCAGGAGGCAGTGCCAGGCCCAGGCAGAGATGGGGTGCAACTTGACCATCTCTGCTCTTCCTCCAAGCAGAGAGGTTCCCCCAAAGCACAAGGCCTCTTCTCTTCTAAGTTCCCAGCAGCTGCTGAGTGCTCTCTTCCCAGGAGGCTCCAGGCCAGCCTCTGCCAAGGCCCCCCACCCATGCTCTCGTCCTAGTGCCATGCATCCCCCGCCGCAGGTTCCCACCCCGCTCCTGACCTTGTCCCAGCCCACAGGGGCCTCTGAGCAGCCTGGCGGCTTCAGGAAGAAGGCAGAGTGGTGCATCAAAGCCTGCACCTGACATCTGGCTGCCACACTCTGGGAGGCGCCTGGCCTTTGGCTCCGGCTGGAAGTAGGCCCCCTGCCCCTATGGGGCCTCTGTCTTCACCCCAAGGGCTCCTTTCAGATGCATCCTCCAGCCCTCAGAGACATTCCTTCTACCCCACCACCCAAACTACCATCCTGCCTCTAGTTTTGGGGAAGAGAGGGGTGAAGATGTTGCTTTTCACCAGAGGGCTTGGGATTGCCTGTGGATTTCCGTCAACCACACACTCACAGTGCTCACCTATGGGGTGATGCCCAAGATCACCCATAAGATTCCAGAGCTTGCAGGAAGCCCTAGAGACCAAGCCGGGCTAAGGGAAGGGGGTCCATCTTAGCTCAGGGCCTCGTCACTAGGCTTAATAAATGCCTACTGACCAAATGATGTAACCACAGCTGCCACCTCGAATGACCCAAGGCCCACAGATGTGCTGGGACCTTGGAACTCAGTCCGGTGATGTGGTCCCTAACCACGCCCTACACCACCCATACCCACCCCACCTCCAGCTCATCATATACCTTCACGTAGGAATCACAGACGCCAGGCTCCTTGCTCATCAGGCCTTTGCCTTCTATGACTAAACAGAGAATTAAAATGTTGGGGTGGGTGGGTGGGAAGGATCGTTACCAGGCTCTTAATCTACATATCAACCACTGGATATTAACCCCTCTCTGGTCTAGCCCACTCCCACCATCTCCCACACTCAGGCAGCACCTTCACCGAGGCATTATAGGATGCTTTCAATTCCCTGACTCCCTGAAAGGGAATGTAACATTTATGGAGTCCAACCCCTCATTTAATGGCGAAGATGAGGCTATGAGGGGCATCCAAAGGCAGTAAGAAATGTGCCCAAAGTCACAGAGCAATGGGAATGACAGAGCTTGCTTTAGATCCCTGTCTCTTGACTCCCAGTGCAGTGCTCCTTCCACCGCCCAAGACTGCCTCCTGGGACGGAAGGGCCAAGTTGGATAACATAGTCATGTGAGCCAGAGCAAGCTGCTTCACCCAGGAGACTGAATTTGCCATTTTGTAATGGGTCAGTGATAATAATGGGTTAGTGATACTAATATCCACTTCACGTGGTAGTTGTGCAGATTAAACGAGATCATGTGTCTTAAGGTGCTTAGTAGAGTGCCTGGCAAGGTAATTGCTCAAGAAAGATTTGCTAAAGAAAACAAGAATAAATAAAGGCAAGGGATTGGGGGGGTGGGGTGCGGGGTGCAGGTCTGGCCCCGAAAGCAAGTGTGGCTTGTTTGCCTGAGGTCTGTAGAAAGCAGACAGTGGACCTGACAGAAGCTGAGCCTCTTTTCTATTTTCTTTTCTGTTCGGTTTTAATTGAGCCCTAGCGCTTGGCTCAGACGGAGCCCCTGTAGTCTGAGGCGTGAGGCCTGGGAAGCCAAAGGAGAGAGGGGAACAGGCTGGAAGTGATGAAGGGCCTAAGACTGGGGTGAAGCCAAAGCAAACTGTGCAGGACAAATGGACCGGGGGAGGCCAAGATGCACTTGGCAAAAACTGTTTGCACAGCTGGAGTCAGGCTCTGGCAGGCAAAGAACCCCCCTCTGCTGGTCCTTGGGAAGTTCACCTTGGGCCCCCCAAGGCCAAGATTGGAGGACCCCAGGCGCCTGCTGGTCTCCTCTGCCTGGTATCCTAGCAACTGTTCCTGCGTGAGACCTTCCTGTGGGTGTGGCTCTTGAGGGCGGGATCCAGGCCCGATGAACCCCTTGGTCTACCTGTCCCCCCGTGGAGTTGAGGCAGACATGGTCCCCACCCTCGCTACATTCCCCGTCTGCTGAAGGAGACAGATCCTGGACACACCAGGGTGACACAGTGTAGTCAGGACTGTGATGAGGACACAGAGGAGGAAGCAACAAACTCAGCCCTGCCAGGTGGGTCAGGGGGTGATTCCTGGAGGGGAAAAAATGAAGCAAAATGAGCCTTCCTTCCTGAGTCTTAATGAGATTAAGGCAGGCAAATTTCTTACAAAATCAGAGGAAGGGAGACTTGTTCTTCAAAAGGAGTTCAAACAGAAGGCAGGCTCAGACGCAAGGAACAGTGGGTGCGAAGGCAAGGGCATAAGCAAGCATGATGCATTGGGGGGCGAGGAGGGCACAAAACCGGACAGAACAGGGGGCGGAGGTTGCCTTGAACAGCAAGAGCCAGGGAGGCTGGAGAGACAGGCAGGGCCTGCTGGGCCAAACAGAAGAGCCGGGCCACGACAGTTCAGTAACTATTTGTGTGCTGGATGGAAGGACAAATGGATAAATGGCAGGTAAAGTATAAAATCCTCTGGGTGGCACATCAGACCTTCATGGCCCGGTCCCAGCTCACCCCTGCGCCCCTTCCTGTGCTGCGCCGCAGGCACGTTAGACAGTCCTCAAGGGCATCGTGCTCTCTCTGACCCCAGGCCTTCGCACCTGCAGCTCCCCCAGCGTGCAGTGCCCGGCCCTCCTGCTCCCCTCTGCCTGGCTCAGGCTCGGTCTTCCTTCAGGATGGAGTGTGGGCATCGCCCCCTCGGCCAAGCCTTCCTGCCATCCTATCAGCACCACCCAGACAGAGGTGGGTGCTTCTCCTTGGTGTCCCCAGCCCCTAGCACAGGGCCAATGCTCAATCACTATTTTTGGAATTGATGGTTTTCTATCTTATTTAACAGACACTAATATAGGGTTTACCACATGCTGGGCGCTGTCTTAAGCGCTTCACTAATATTGACTCCTTTAATCCTTGTCACATCCCATAAGATAGGTACTTTTATTGCCATCCAGCAGACGAGAAACTAAGCTTGCTTAAGGTCACTTGGCAAGAAAGTATCAGAGCCGGGATTCAGACACGAGCAGTCTGGTTCCAAAGGTGGTGACCTTAGCCGTGACACTGCCATCAGTGAACGAATGAATGGATGAGAAAAAGAGAAAGAGAGAAGAAAGGAAGGAAGAAAGACGAGAGGAAGGACAGGGAAGCTCTTCTGAGGCCCTGCTCCACCGGGGCCAAGCAGGATGCTGAGGTGCCCGGGGACAGCTCCAGCCTGCCGTGGACTCCACCTGCATCGGAGCAGGACCAGGGAAATGTCTCTAGGAGTCCCAAGTGAATACCCGCTTTTTTTCAACAGACACATGGCAAGACACTATACAAAGATGAAAAAGTAGCCTTGGCCATGGTAATACCTCCACCCGGCCCTGGCTCCATGCGGGAGGCCAAGTAGCCCAGCCTTCCCCGGTGAGCCCGGCACACAGCCATACTCACTGTGGAGCAGCAGAACCCGGTCCTGGGCATCGATGGACAGCTTCAGCTGACCTGAGGAAACAACAGGAGAAACAGCTTCACCTCGTTTCCTTGCCAGGTGAAAAATGGAGTGACGTCGACGGGAATGTGCTTCTGTTCATGTGAAGCGATTCAAAGATTCATACAGTCTCTGGGTTGGAAGGGAGCTCAGAAGTCACCTAGTTAAGCCTCCTCACCACGTCAATACCTCCAGCGGTACTGATTTCCATCCTTCCTCCCCCAGGTGATGGGGAGCTCACTACTTTACAAGGCAGCCCAGGTCAATGCTGGGGAGCTCTCACTGTTGGACAGTCGGAAAAGTTGTTGCATCCACACCTCAGTGAGGCTAGATTGGAGAGTTAAGGATCCTGGGTTTCAGTCAGAAGTCCATGCTGGGGGGTTGGCCAAAGCTTTCCAGCTGTGACAGACAGCTAGCTATGTTCTGGGAAGGCAATAACAATACAAGGACATATGATGAATGAGTTTGGGGAAAAGCAAAAGGAAAGAGATCAGCTGTGGGCAGAGAGATCCTTCAAAGTCAATGCTACTGCCCCCAGTCATTCCACAGAATCCTGACCTCCCTAAAGAAAAGCTAAGGAGGCTTTCTCTGACCTTGGCTTAGAGCCTTGCTACTCAAAGTGAGGTCCAAGAACCAGCAGCACAAGAAGCACGTGGAAGATAGTTAAAAATTCAGCATCTCAAGCCCTGGCCCAGGTCTCCTGAATTCAGGGCTACAGTTTAACAATATCCCCAGGAAGGAGAGCCAGACGCCGCCTCGCGTCTTGTGTCGGCCAAGCGGGCCTCGCAGGCCCGACAGGTTCGCGCTGCTCCGCCTCGCAGCCCCAGGGACCCCACTCGCTGGGGGATGGCCTTCTCCCCCAAAACGAGAGTGAAAACCAACTCTAGTCACCTGAAGCAAGAGAAGGCTTTGATTTCCATCGTGATGAGAGGTACAGTTGAATGTAGGAGCTTCAAGGACGCCCTAAGGAATGCTGCTTTAAAGGGCATCCAAGATAAAACGACTGACTCAGAGAAGCATGCCATATATTGGAGTTATGAAATGTCACTTCAAGGACCAAGAATGTGAGCTGTAAGTGAATGTGATTTTTCAAGCTATAGTGATGTTTTCTGAGGGGCTGTGATATTTTAAAATAAAATTGTAGTTTAATCCAAAAAAAAAACAAACAAACAAAAAAAAACCAATATCCCCAGGAAGTTGCATGCACATTAAAGGTTGAGGAGCCCTAGACCAGAGCACACTGAAGAGTCTCTGAACATGTTTCTAAGCTTGGAGATGGCCCTCTTAAGCAATACACAAAAAAGCATAAGTCACAGGGAAAAGATAGATAAATCTGACTCCATAAGACTTTTAAAATGTCTGTTACAATTAAACATATCATAAACAAAGTTATGAGACAACACAATAGAAAAACAAGCAAAGGACATTGAATTGGAAATTCAGCAATGACAAAATGGCCCATAAACATGCAAAAAGATGCTCAACTTCATGAAGATCTGAGACATGCAAATTAACAATAAAATGCCACCTTCCCCCAATCTGATCGGCAGATAATCTAAAGACAATAATGTCAAATGTTGGTAAAGATGCAGGAAAACAGATACCCTCATACCCCGTTGGAGGAAGTGTAAATGGAGGGTAATTTCTGACAATATCTATTAAATATAAATGTCCTTATCATTCAACCTAGCAATTATACTTCCAGGTAACTATCATAGACAAAAACTCAAGTGTGCACAAAGGCTGGCACCACAGCACTGTAAAAAATTGGAAACACCTGAAAAATCCATCCATGTGAAAACGGTTAAATGAACGAACTATAGCTGTGCTGTGGGATAGTATGGGCTGATATAAAGAATGGGGGAGCAGTATAAGTCCTGGAATAGGAACATTATTGAGACATGTTTTTAAGTGGAACAAGCAAATTGCAGAACAATACACATGGTATATATTTCTGTGTGTGTGCTGTGCTGTGTGTGTGTGTGTGTGTGTGTGTTTTCTGAAAGGATGTCAAATTAAAAACAGTGATTACCTCTAGGGAAGAGACTGTGAATTGGAGGGAGGGAAGTCAAGAGGAATCTCAACCTATCACTATTGTAGTTGTTGTAACAGTACAAATATATCCATGACCTATAGCACTTTTATAATTAAAAATAAACTAAAGAGGAAACACACAGACATAGAGAACAGACTTCTGGTTGCCAAGGGGGAGTAGGGGTAGGGGAGGGAAGGAATGGGAGTTTGGGATTAGCAGAGGCAAACGATTATATATAGGATGGATAAACAACAAGGTCCTACTGTATAGCACAGGGAACTATATTCAACATCCTGTGACAAACCATAATGCAAAAATATGAAAAAAAAAAATACATATATGTATATATATATATAACTGAGCCACTTTGCTATACAGGAGACATTAACACACATTGTAAATCAACTATATTTCAACAAAACTTAAAAAAAAAACTAAAGAGGAAACAAATAAAGAAGGAAAGGGGGGTACTTCCCTGGTGGCACAGTGGTTAAGAATCCACCTGCCGATGCAGGGGACACAGGTGGGAGCCCTGGTCCGGGAAGATCCCACATGCCGCGGAGCAACTAAGCCCGTGCTCCACTGCTACTGAGCCTGCACTCTAGAGCCCACGAGCCACAACTACTGAGCCCATGTGCCACAACTACTGAAGCCCGTGCACCCAGAGCCGGTGCTCTGCAACAAGAGAAGCCACCGCAATGAGAAGCCCACGTACTGCAATGAAGAGTAGTCCCCACTCACTGCAACCAGAGAAAGCCCGCGTGCAGCAACGAAGACCCAACACAGCCAAAAAATAAATAAATAAATTTATAAAAAAAACGCAAAAAACAGAACATCAGATCATCCTCACAGACACCCAGTGGCTCGCCAGAATGGATAGAGGAGAGATAGGACCACACTCCTCCTCCTCAATGACACGTGGAAAAATCTTCTCTCCATCCAATAGACTCCTCCTAGAACCTCAAGAAACCACTGAACTAGATCTACCCAGTGGACACAGGGGAAGGGCAGGGCTTCCCAGCCTGCAGCAAACCAGCACATCATCCAGAAAGCCCTGCATCTGCTCCATCCATGACAACACTGTCTAGAAGTTATCTGCCTCTGCTTGATCACTTCCAGGGATGGGGAGCTTGCTTCCTGCAATGAGAGCCCTGTCCCTTTTGAGATAGATCTGATTGTTCTGTGCTGCATCTTTATTGAGCCAAAAATGGTCTCTCAGTACCTTTCATTGACTGGACCTCACTGTGCAGTCTCTGGGCTCTCTCCTTTACACCAAAGTCTGAAGTCCCTCCAACATTCCTCATGGCACAGTTAGACATCCCTCATCATCCCAAATGTTCATCTCTGGACATGCCCCGTGAAACTGGACTGGTGGTTGGGGCTCATGCTTAGTTGCTGGCTGGCAGAAGGGCAGGCATAGTACAGAAAGGAGGGAAACTCCACGTCTCATAGCTCTACAGCAGTCCACCAACCACTATGATCTTGCCCCTCATACTTTGGGGTGTTTAAGCTACAGTCCCAAGCAATTCAGGCTCCAGCAAACCCTGGTCCAACTCTTCACCCATCAGAAATCCCTGCCGCTCTCCTGCCCAGGACACTGATCTCAGAAGCCCAGGAGTTCTGCTCCAGCCCCAGACCCAACTACCCTCCTCTCTCAGAGCCGCAGTGTCCTCGGTCGTGAGGTGGAGCTAATAATAGGGGTTATCGCACTTTCTGAGCTGTGTGGGGATCAGATAATGCTGGAGGGCGAGGAGGTCCTTGGATGAAAGGCGCCAGGAGAATCCATGGTATTATTAGTTCAAGATCTGAGCAATTACCACTTTGGGGCTCCCTAGAGCTGAGAAACCTCCTACAAAAACCGGGCCCGGATCCAGCGTGGGGTGGGAGAAGGAGGCTGGAAACAGATGAACAGGGCCAGCAGCCATGGACTGGATCTCATCAACCCAAAGGCATCTACAGTTAACACATTTTTTCTGAAACTGTTACCAGTGCAAAGCCGACTCGGGCCCCAAACCCATCTGGCTTTCCGCAGGCATGGGAACCACTGTGCTGCCCAACACCTATCACCTTCCAACAGCCCTTTCCCAGAAATCAGAACCGAGAAATCTCCCGACACAAATGGTCACTAATTCCATTTGGCAAACATCTGCCGGGCACCTGCACAAAGGCCTGAGGGAGGAAGGGCAGATCTGAACAGTGCCTACCCTCAGGGAACTCAGAGCCCAGTGGCTAGGACAGGGGCGTGAGCAAGGTTAAGGATGGCGCTGGAGCAGAGGACGGGCCTGGGGTGAAGACTGACTCAGAAATCAGATGAGTCTGCACAGCTCCACGCAGCTCCTCTTCTGGGCCCTGCCTACACCCTGTAACAGCAGAGAAACCAAACCCAGCAGACCAAGCTCCAAGTCCCCAGGGCAGTACACACCCTACCCCAGCCCACTGTCAGGCTCACAGATGAGGGACGGCAAGATGAAGAATGGGAACCCTTCCCTCGGCCATGACTGTCCCCTCTGTCCTCCCCCTTAGTCCATTCCATCGAATGTCTAAGACTCCTGAAATCACCTTGCCCAACCTCCTCATTTGGCAGCCAGAACAGTCCTGCCCAGAGATGAAAGGTGATTTGCCCTGGACCCAGAGGGACCAGGGTAGACTGAGCCAGAACTAGAGACCAGAACTCTGCCCAAACCTTTCCTGTGCACTGAACTGGTTTTCCAGAACACTCACAGCCCTCTAACTACGCACCATGGCATCTGCCAGTGCAACCCTGGGGTCCAGGAGCAGAGAGAGCCATCAGACACAGGACAAGGTTTGTCCTTTGCTTGAGAAGCCAAGAGAAGGCAGGCTCCAAGAAATGTCTTCAAGTCTAGAGAAATGAACCACCAGGAGGAGGGAAAGTCAGGTTGAATCCCTGGGGGCTTCAGCTGGTCTAGGTACCAGCTAATCAAGCCCCCCAAATCTCTGGTCTTGTCAATATCCCTACTTTCTCCCTAGGCTCAGGGTGTGGCCTGAGAATATGCAGGAAGTTCAGGCTAGAGGGCCTGAAGTCATCCTCACCGGGTGTTCGGGAGCCCTGGAGAGGGCACATCCCCAGTTCCCATGGGGCTACAGTTGGGCACTGATTCTGTCTGCAAAGGGTGGTGGTGACAGGTGCCCAGAGAGGCTGCAGAAGGTCACCAGGGAGCGGGGGCCCAGAAGTAAAGGGAGAACAGATGGGCCCCATATGGCAGGAAAAATACCGGATGAGAGTGAGCTTCAGAAAGTGCAGAGAAAGCAATGAACCCATGTTCTGCTGGGTACAGGACTTGGGGGTTTCGGACTCACTGGACACTATGGGAAAAAAGTTATAGAAGCCAGCTAAAGAAATTTAATCTGGCAGACCTTCCTAAATAGAGGGCCACAGGAAGATGAGCTCCGACTCTCAGGACACAGTCAGGAAGAGACCTACTTAGAAAATGAAGCAAGAAGATGGGGGCTGCACACCACTGCTGGACACAGGGATCAGCAGGAATGTGTCCGAGAAGGAGCTCACCCCACCCAGAGGAGTGCGGAGACTACATTTATGAGGGACTTGCCTGGCTAGCAAGGAGCACCAGTCATCCCCAAACTCAATCACCCCAAAAGCAATTCCCCATTTAAGAGCTGTCATGTGTTGAAAGCCACAGGAAGGTGGATGATAACAGGACAAACATACAAAGGAGGTTGGGTCTACGTGGAGCCTGGCCAGCCGCTAACACTCAGAGAGGGTTATGCCCTGTTCATGCATTTCACTCTCTCTGCCTCTAAGGGAGAAACGGTAGCGGTGCTGGGGAACACAGCTCTTAGGATGTAGCCCTGTAGAATTTCAAGTGTTTTGTTTTGAGGAGGGAGAACCTTGAGTTCCATTTGGAGAAGCGGCCCTGGCTTTTGATGGTACGTGCTGGCAGAACAAAAGTGAGGAGGGGGCTGCCGTGGTGGAATAAAAATCATGATGGGTCAATTCAACCCTGTTCATTTGACTCTCTGCTTCCTGTGAAACCTCATATTCATGTGGCTTCCCAAGCTGTTTTTCCTTCCAGAAGTAGATTGCACTGCCAGCATAAGTCTGCTAACATCTTGACTGCAACCTACGTGAGAGACCCTCAGCAAAAACACCCAGCTAAGCCATCCCCAAACTCCTGACTCACAGAAACAGTGAGATAAAAAATGTTTGGTTTTTTAAGCCAATACGTAGTGGGATCACCTGTTATGAAGCAGTAGATAACTAATACATACCCATGTTGCCTCCACAATTGGGTGACATAAATCTGATCTCAATTCTGAAACAATTTTTCAATTTTAAAAATTGTTAAGAAAATACAGTTCTAAGATAAATCAGTATAGTATGACTAAGGATAAAGAAGACTCCCAGTTTTTGAGGTCCGTCATTTTCTTAATAAAGAATTTTGATAGATTTAAACCATACTCACTATCACCAAACTGCAAAATCTGGAAATGTTCCACATTAACCCAAGGACAGCCCAGCACATTCAAGAAAATGCTTTACCTGCAGAACAAATGGTTTTCTTTTATACAAATTTGTGTACAGTACTATAATATATAGAAAATTCACATTATCCTGCCTTTTCCAATTCTCCTTTAAGTTTTAGTATAATAATTTAATCATATCTATAAATTCATATAAGTTTAATTCCAGAATTGTCAGTTTTATCACATTTTATAAATTACTCAGCATCCTTATCCATTTCATATTACAGGCTTCTCCAAAGTTAAGTATGTTATTATATAATGATTAGCACCTGTTATGTGCTTGCTAATAGCTTTGAGCCATACAATGGAGTCAATCATTTATTTTCATTATGCTTTTTAAATATTTATTTATTTATTTATTTATTTAGGCTGCACCGAGTCTTAGTTGCGGCACACAGGATCTTCATTGCAGCATGTGGGATCTTTAGTTGCAGCATGCGGACTTCCTAGTTGTGGCATGTGGGCTTCTTAGTTGTGGCATGCGAACTCTTAGTTGCGGCATGCATGTGGGATCTAGTTCCCGACCAGGGATCAAACCCAGGTCTCCTGCATTGGGAGCATGGAGTCTTACTCACTGACCACCAGGGAAGTCCCCTATTTTCATTATGTTTTACATTTTCATTATTTTTTTTCACTATCAAATGAAGTTTTCCAGCAGAACAAGTCTAATATGAAAAACACAAGAGAGGAAGCATGGATCTCTAAGCAAAGCATTTTGGAATCATTAAGACCTAGTTTGGGTCCTGGTTCCACCACTGATGATCCTTAATCACTACATCCTCAGTTTTCTCATCTGTACAATGGAAAGAATAATAATAATACAGCCCTAATAGAGCTGTTGTTGGAGATGTAACAAGATAGAGAGGAACTACGAAGCAGGATCTGGGGGGATGGAGGTCCATGCAATTAAGTTTACTGTTTTTCTGGGCTAATTTTCTCCTGGGGGTATTTACAAATTCCAGAGGTAACAAAGTCTGATAGTCTGAGCAGAGTTTCTGCTTGCCTCTTGGGGCTGGAGGAACAGGAGTTGGAGACCAGGGCCTGCCAAGAAATGGGGTCCTTCTGCACCCCTACATTTTGGGTTGGAGCCCCAAAGGGTTGCTCCTTAGGAACAGAGTAAACCATGGTCAGACACAGTTCCTCAAGGGACTGCAGCTCACCTCAATCTGAGTCCCTAACATTGAATTAAGATTATTCCAGATGCTAGTGACCTCCAGCACCTGACAGAAACAAATAAAGATCTTTTTAAAGAAGGTATCATCCCAGGTCTGCATTAAGAAGAAAAAAATAACAAGTCTGTGCCTGCCGTTTGTAATAGACACAGCACACCTAAAATATAAAGAAACAGAAAGATTGAAAGAAATAGGATGGAAAAAGATATGCCAAGCAATTATTAACCAAAAGAAGGCTGGGTATCTATGTCAATGTCAGGAAAAGTGGACTTTGTCGCCACTAAAAATGAAGAGAAGACTTCAAAACAATAAAAGAAGACCAGAATAATAAGAGTTTCAACTCATCAGAAAGATAATGATTCTAAATTTGTATGTTCTTAATATTGCTTCAAAATATATAAAGGAAAATAATGACAGAACTATAATGAGAAATAGATAAATTTATAATCATAGTAGGAATTTTAACACACTTCTCTCAGTAACTGATGGGGGGGGAGGAAATCAGCAAGGATATATAATATATGAACAGTATAAGTAGTAAACTTGACCTAAACCTGACATATGCAAAGAACACTACACCCACCTACTTCAGATCTTTTCAAGTACACACAGAACATTTATAAAAGCTAAGCCATCAAAGGACTAAATGGATGAAGAGTACGTTCTCTGAATAAAGGTAAAATTAGGAACAAAAAAACTACTAAAATCCCCAGTATTTGGAAATTAAGAAATATAATTCCAAATAACCCATGGATTCAAGAAGAAATTACTTGAAAATTAGAAAACATTTTGAACTGAATGATAAAGAAAAAAACTATTTACATATCAAACATGAGGTTTCTGGGTATTGGCAATCCAGAAGCCAATCCCCAGTGAAAGTTACACAGTATATGCTTCACAATAAATCACTGAACTGCACATCATTTGGAGGGACACTTTTCTGTATGTGTGTTATATTTCATAATAAATAGTGTTTTTAAAAAGTACATAGAGAGCAGAACTGGAAAAGAAAACAAAGGGTTGTCAACAGGCCAGACTCTGAGAATTTCTGAAAGCTCCCAAGCAAATGGACTCCAAATGACAGGAAAGCCAATAAATGCTGAGGCCCCTGACCAGCAAATGACAAGCTCTTGAGAAATGGTTGGATGGGTTTCCCCATCGGTCTGGGCTCAGAGCAGCCGGGTGAGCCAGGGGCAGCTGGCAGGGACATGTCGCAGGCCTCAAGTTCAGGGCCTGACTTCACACTGCCCAACACATCATCCTGCCTGGCATCTGTTCCCAAGCTTCATTCTCACTACAGAAAATGGACTTTTTATCTCTGTGGCTTCTAATGAGAGGCAGAGAAAGGAGAGGGACAGGTCCCAGCTAATATTGTACTATCACAACAAACATAGAAAAACAAAGAAAATGCCCACCAAATTAACGACATTCCTTAGTCTACTCTGCCTGCAGAACCATATCTTTCTGACTTCCTTCTAGCAAACCCAAGATTCCAGGCACTTTCTCTAGAGCTTACAGGCAGAGCTGCTACCCACAACTTTCATCTTGCAGGTTCATTTGGGTATAACTGTTCTAAAGAGAGTTGGGTTGTGTCACTGAATGGCCACAGCTCCCTGCAGCCCTCAGAACGTGTCCAGCCTGCCTATCACCTCCTGGCTCAGACACCCTGGAGAAAAGGCAAGCTTTTCTCTCCCATGACTACTCACCACATTCAGGCCCTGGACCAAATCCCAGGTAAGTTAGTTATCTGTTGCCTCAGGCAAGCTAATAAATTGGTATCCTTTCAAGAAGATATGCTTTAAATATTTATCAAACATTTTTATGAACTTGGTTTTATATTTTCTATATAAAATATTATGCCTAAATTCATATGGAAAATCAAGAAACCCAAGATAGTCAAAACAATCTTGAAAAAGAAGAACAAAATTGAAGGATTCACACTTCCCAATTTCAAAACTTACTACAAAGCAACAGTTTTCAAGACAGTGTGATACTGGCATAAGAACAGACAAACAGATTAACGGAACAGAATTAAAAGTCCAGAAAGAAACACATGTATGTATGGTCAATTAATTTTCAACATAGGTGCCAAGACCATCCAATGACGATATAATAGTATTTTCAACAAATGATGCCAGGACAACTGGATACCGTATACAAGTGAATGAAGTTGGATCCTTTCCTCACACCATATACAAAAATTAACTCAAAATGTTTTTTTAAAACTAAGCTTTTAACTCAAAGACCTAAATCTAAGAGTCAAAACTATACAACTTTTTTTTTTAATAAATTTATTTATTTTATTTATTTTTGGCTGCACTGGGTCTTTGTTGCTGCACACAGGCTTTCTCTAGTTGTGGCAAGCAGGGGCTACTCTTCGTTGCGGTGCACGGGCTTCTCATTGCGGTGGCTTCTCTTGTTGCGGAGCACAGGCTCTACGTGCGTGGGCTGCAGTAGCTGTGGTGCGCGGGCTCAGTAGTTGTGGTTCGTGGGCTCTAGAGCACAGAGTCAGTAGTTGTGGCGCACGGACTTAGTTGCTCCGCAGCATGTGGGATCTTCCCGGACCAGGGCTCGAACCCGTGTCCCCTGCATTGGCAGGCAGACTCCTAACCACTGCGCCACCAGGGAAGCCCTCAAAACTATAAAACTCTAAGAAGAAAACATAGAGGTAAATTTCTGTGATAGTAGATGCTGAGATTCGACACCAAAAGCACAGCAACAAAATTAAAAATGGATTAATTGGACTCCATCAAAATGAAAAACATTTGAGCTTCAAAGAACACTATCAAGAAAGTGGATCAAAAACCCCACAGATTGGACTTCCCTGGTGGTGCAGTGGATAAGAATCCGCCTGCCAATGCAGGGGACACGGGTTTGAGCCCTGGCCCAGGAAGATCCCACATGCCGCGGAGCAACTAAGCCCATGCACCACAACTACTGAGCCTGCTCTCTAGAGCCCGCGAGCCACAATTACTGAGCCTCAATGCCACAACTACTGAAGCCCGCGTGCCTACAGCCCGTGCTCCACAACAAAGAGAAGCCACCACAATGAGAAGCCCGCGCACCGCAACAAAGAGTAGCCCCCCGCTCACCGCAGCTAGAGAAAGCTCACACGCAGCAACGAAGACCCAACACAGCCAAAATAAATAAAATTAAATAAATTTTTTAAAAAAAGACCTTGAAGGCTGCACTCAGTTTAGACTTTATCCCAAAGCAAAGGAAAATCATTAAAGCATTAAAAAAAAAAAACCCACAAATTGAGAGAAAATATTTGTAAATAATATCTGATAAGGGACTAGTATCTAGCATATATAAAGAACTCTTACAACTCAAAAATAAACAAATAGTCCTTAAATTGGTTATTTAAATTAATTTTAAATTTTTAAAATTTTAAATTAAATGGGCAAAGAATATGAATAAACGTTTCTCTAAAGAAGATATACAAATAGCCAATAAGCACATGAAAAGATGCTAAATAGCACTGGTCATCAGGGAAATGCAAATCAAAACTACGATGAGATACCACTTCACATGCACTAGGATGGCTAGAATCAAAAAGTCAGATAATAGCAAGTGTTGGTGAGGTTGTGGAGAAAGCAAAACCCTCATGCCTTGCTGACAGAAATGCAAAATGGTGCAACCACTCTGGAAAAGAGTTTCATAGTTTCTCAAATAGTTAAACATAGAGTTACCATTTGACCTAGCAATTCTACTCCTAGGTGTATACCCAAGAGAACTGAAAACATCTGTCCACACAAAAACTTGTGTATCAGTGTTCATAGCAGAGCAATATTCATAATAGCCAAAAGACAGAAACAATCCAAATGTCTATCAATGAATTAATAAACAAAATGTGGTATATCCATACAATAGAATATTACTCAGCCATAAAAATGAATGAAATACTGATATATGCTACAACATGGGTGAACCTTGTAAACATTATGCTAAGTGAAAGAAGCCAGTCACAAAAGGTCACCTATTATAGGATTCCATTTATATGAAATGTCCAGAACAAGCAAATATATAAAGACAGAAAGTACATTAGTGATTGCTTAGAGTTAGGGGACAGAGGGGATTGGGAATTGGGGGTAATAAACTAAAGGGTATAGTGTTTCTTTTTGAAGTGATAAAAATGGTCTAAAATTGACTGTGGTAATGGTTACACAACTCTGTGAATGTACTGAAAACCATTTAATTGTATACTTTAAATGAGTGAATTGTATGTATGTGAATTATATCTCAAAAAAGCTATTTTTTAAGTTAACAAATATACTAATAAAATTAAAATATATAATCCTGAAGGAAAAAAAACTTATGTGCACCCGTAATGGCTTCTTCAGATTATACCATTTCTCATAAATATAAAATCCCTCTGGAGTAGTTGGGTTCGAGCTCTAGTTTACTTACCCCCCTCCCTTGAAGCCAGGTCACCTCCTTAGAAGGCAACATAATGTATGGCCAACTAACGTTACTTGAAGGTGCCCCTTATTGGGGGACAAGGAGCTGTACTCATGCGCACAAACACACACACACACACACACAAATACATAAATCATGACATATTCCATACAGTATTCTCCCTGAAAAAAATTCTGGTCAAAACAATTTTGTTTCTTTTTAGTTCCAGAGATGCTGGAAATTTAGCTCCCTTTACCTATTTGTGCTCAGGAAACCACCAGCTAAGCAGCAGCTTCCTCTGGTTCCACCAGGGCAAAGCCCACTGCTGAAGGCCAGGGGCTACCTGCCATGCTGGGGAAAAGCCAGTGAACTGAGGAAAACTTAGCAAAGACCTTCATTTTAAGGGAGTCCAAGTTGGCTATCAAACTGAATAGTTGATAGCCAACTGACTCTGAATCCATAGCTTCCAAACCTGGCTCATCAACAAAATACTTCTGTGGCTTCTTAAAATTACAGATTCTTTGACTCCACCCCAGACCTATTAAACCAGGATCTCTGGGATCTCTAGGTGCTTCTGATAACTGGCCACGTTTGATAACCACCGGTAAAACTCTTCATTCCCAAGCAGACAAGCAAAGATCACTCAGTGTACAAAGAAATCAGCAGCCTGGAAGAGGGGCGGCATTTGTCAAGGAAACAGAGCTAATGGAGGAAGCAGGAGAGAACTCTTCCAGTGTCAGTCCATGGAGAGATGTGAGAGGAGGCTGCATACGGGGAGCGGGAGGCTCCCCACCCCACCAGGTTCCTGCCCGCCCCGGTGCACACTCAGGTCACATCACTGGTTCAAGCAACAACCCTCCCTGATACCCACCCAACGCAGCCCTGAGGCCGTGGCTGGGCAGGTCATCCACTCCCTGCTGGGTTGGATCCTCCCCAACTTCCCAGATCTGGCAGGGAGATTAACTCAGTACAAGAATATGGGCTGATACAAGGAAATAGTCACATCATACCAGTAAGGAAAAGAAACAGGTTACAAAGCTGTACATACAGCAGAATCTCAATTTTGTTAAAATTAGGCACACACAAATACACACACACACACAGAGAAATAAGTCTGGAAGGATATAAACCATGTTAACAATGGCCTTCTCTGGGGAGTCAGATTACAGGTGATTTTCGCTTTCTTCTTTTCAGTAAGTTTTCAACAATGAATACATCTTACCGCGATAATGAGGAGAAAAAACAGTGAAACGTCTTTTACTTTTTAATCAGGACGCGGCTAAGGTAACAAGGCCTCACAGCTCTCTGCCACTCTTTCCTGACCACCCCAGTACCACCAGCTCTGAGCATCCCGGGAACCTCCCCTATCTGGTAGAATCCTACATCCTCGTGGGGCTAACAGGAATTGCCTCCACCGGTTGGGAGGATTAAATGAGATGATGCAGGGAAAGCACCTGGCACACGGCATGGCACGTGATAAACATGCAACAAACGGTGTTGAGTTAATTACTCGTTACCCTCTACCAACTGGACTCGTGAATTCCAGGATGCCAGACCACAGGCCATTTCTAGGGGCCAGGCCACTGCTTTTCCATTACTCCCTCTGCCCCTAGAGAAGAAGGCAGGTTGTGAAGAGCCAAGTGTGCTGATAGAGGTAGTAAGCCTGAAAGTAGGAGAGCCGGAACCCCAAGGAGGGCATAACTCCTTAGGTGCTCTGTCTTTGAAATGTGGGCAAAGTCCACTTATGTTGCAATAACTGCCCCAACTTTCATGAGGAAAATTGTATAAAAGTTTTTTTTTAATGTGCTGTACACGTCATCTCAGAAGGCTTGAGCTCAGGTACCAACTCTGCAGCTGGCTCACTGGGAGACCTTCCTCTCAGGATCTCAAGTCTTCAGAGAGGAGATATAACTCCCTCCCCACAAAGAGTTGCAGAACCAGTGAGGAAACAAGGGCTAGGAAGAGCTGTATCCTAGGACAGGGCTATTTATCTTTACTGTGGGGACTTGGAAGGCCAGGTTTGCCCAGACCACTGGGGCAGCTGCTGCCCAGCTGTTATTTGGGGGAACCCACTCCTGCTATCTAGGGGCTTGGAAGCAGGAGCCTATTGCCCAATTCTTTCCACCTCAAGCCCCCAGGGCAGCCCTGGGACCCTGCTGAGAGCGCAGTAGCTCCTGGAGGAGAGAATTCTCCCATCTCTGCTGCAGGTCAGGCATCCACTGGAGCCATGGCGCTGCAGCCTCTCCAAGGTGAGCCCACAGGAAGCCAAGGCCATCGGGGCTGACCCAGCACCTGTCCTGTCCCTGAGCCAAAGGAAAGAGGACTGAGGAGGTCTGGAGATGTAGTAACAAGACCTTGACTTAACCCTGAGCTGCTTGTTAATGGGAAGCTTAGTGGTGGCAAACCCTATCCCTGAAAGATTAACTGGGGCACGACTGTTCCAGCCAAGTGAGGCACAACCAACTGCACTTGGCACCAGTGGCCAGGCAGCAGGTGGGGCCCAGCGGCTTGCGCGGCCTGAGCCTGTGCCCTGAGCCCCTCCTGCGCGACCACGGGGGGCAGGTGTCCCCAAACAGAAGGATGGCTGCTCCCTGCCTCACCTGCCACCAGGAGGGGTTGCCCTCTCTGGGCGCTGCGGGCAGGGTGAAGCAGCCCCTGGCGGCAGCCGCCGCGGGCACTTACCAAAAGTGGTGAGGTAGAAGGACAAGCCCGGGTGGGCGCGCCGGCTCCCGAGGGAGACGCGGTGCAGGGAGCGCTCCATGGCAATGGCCCCGCTCCGGCCCGGCCGGGGCGCCTGTAACTCGAGGCGTCTGTGTTGCTCCCAGTAACCGAGGCAGCAGGTTCACCGCCCCCGCGCCAGTGTCTCGGCGGCGGACGCCGGAGGCCGGCTGCAGCGCGCGTTTGAACCGGCGGGCGCGCCAGGCCCTGATTGGCCCGCGCCGGTTTGAATAGGGAGATTTCCACCGGACCGCGCCGCCACCGGCCGAGAGGAGGAGGCGCCCGCGGCCCATCTGCTGCCGGGACGGTGGTCCTCCCTGTGGAGCCGGCAGGATGGGCGGCCCCACCAAGGCTCGGGGCTCGGGGGCCGCTCTGGGCTGCAGGTGCCAGCCCCATACCAGGCCCGCGGCTCCTGGCGCGCCCACTCGGCGGGCTTGGCCTGCTCGCCCAGCTGCCCCAGGCCAGCAATTAGCCAGGTTTGCAACATGCTTTGAAGCTCAGACCTGTACTCACCAGACCCAAGCAAGGGCAGGGGAGCACGCTCCTGGCCCAAGGCGATGGGGTTTGGAAAAACGTTCTCCACCCTTGGACCTCCACCCCCGACCAGCTGCAGGGCCCTTCCCTGACCCTGGCCCCTCCATCTCTCTCTTGAGCCTTCTCTTGGATGACAGCAGCCTGGCACAGGTCCAGACCAGAGCAGGTTCCTCCAGCCAGCCTCATGGCCCCCCATGGGCAGCCTGGGGCCATGAGACAGGAGCACAGGCCCCCAGCATCATCTGACGGGACAGAAATGCACAGTATAGTATGTGGAGGGGGCCGGCACTTTCAATCTCCAGAGCTTGTTGCGAGGAAGCAGAGCTGGAAGGAAGGTCAGCCCCTGTGCTGCTTTGTCGGCAAACATTCACGGGATGCCTCCTGGGAGCAGTTTCAAAGACATCTGCTCTGCAGCTCTCTGTTGATGCCGTGGGGAAAGCTGTTGGTCTTATGTAAATCTAAAAATGGGAAGTGTCGGCAGTTGCCAAATGGATATCTGTGGCTCAGTGATCCACTCAAGACAAGGTTGGCGGATGCAAGAAAGAAAGTGGGGAGAAAAGTTATATGTATGGAGTACCAGGTGCCAGTGGCTGAGCTGGGCAATTTACACACATCTTCTCATTTAATCTTCACAGTAACCCTAGGAAGTATTAGCCCCAATTTACCAGGGATAAACCTGGTAAATCTCACACAGAGAGGGCAGGTGACTTTTCCAAGGTGGGCAGGGCTGAAATTTGAACCCAGGCCTGGTCTGCCCCAAAGGCCATCCTCCTTCTGTTCTTCCTTGGCCTCCACTCCTGCCCCATGGCCAATGGCAGGTGGAGGGAGCAGACCTGCCTTCTTGAGGCAGGTAAGGAAACTAGATGCCACAGGGCCAGCTGGCCACCAGAGGGGAGCAGAAACTGGAAAAGGAGCCCAGAAATCAACAAAGTAGTGGTCAAGTGCAAATGAGTCACATAAAGGCCAGTGGGTTGTTCAAATCCTGGCGCATTGTGAAGCCCTGCTCTGCTCTTCCCCCACCCCAACTCCTTGAGCACTGCCCTTAGCAGGGGCAAGCCTGCTCCCTTGGCCCCAGCCCAGTGACAGACAGACTTACCTGCACCCTGGACTTGAGCAGGCCTGATCCTTATCCTGGCTGGGGAAGTCTGAATCCAGGCATCCTTTCTGGGCAGGGAAGTATCCCGGCTCTGCCACTCCATCCAGCCAAGGAAAACAGGCAACCTCAGGCTCAAGCCACAGGATGCAGACAGGACACGGAGGCTGGAAGTGCTGTAGACCTGCGGGACCAAGATGGGAGCATGAGTTAGGCATGGCCTGAGGATGCCCCCTGAAAGGGGGGGTCCATCCCAGTAGGAATTAGAAAGTATGATGTTCAGGAGTCTGAGCAAAGGGAGGCCCACAAAGGGAAAAGTGATGTGCCCAAGGTGACAGTGGCCCCTTCACAGCTCAGGGACCACTGTAGCACCTGCACTAAGGGAGATCACCTTGGACTCAGGAAGCTGTGAGCAACCGGCAGATAGATACACATTCAGGAGGGTAGAAGCCAGCAGGAGAGCTGGGTAGACTTGCATTATCTGTTTGTGGCCTGGGGGAGAAAAGACTGAGGCCCACACTTGGCACTTCACCCCTACTCGGGACAAAGGTCCTGCTGCCTTGCAGGTTCCCTCCTGACTCCTCCTGCCCCATCAGTTGGGGACCCCAGTGCCACTCTGATACTGATCTGACTCTTGGGGTGGCACCACCTCCACCGCCCTCACCACCAACAGTAAGGCCCCTTTACTTAGTAGAGCACTAGAAGCTTCCTTCTCTTAAAGGGGCAGGTCACTCTTTTCTCAGGAGGGGGAGGACAGAAGTGAGTGGGAGCCTGGGCAGTGGCACTGCAGGAGACACTGGCCCCATTAACCCACACTACTGTCTACAGCGGACATCCAGAAAGGGTTGAGGTTTATGGCCCTGCTTTCTCCAAAAAGACAAGGGAGTTTGAGGACCACGCCTGGCTTTCTGACATGCCCTGAACACTCTAGCTCCCCTGGTCATGGGCCTCAGTATCCTTCTAACACTCACACACACTCCACACATACATAAACAAACTACACATACAATATTAACACTGCACACGCTCTGCACACACACCCACGTGTACCATAACACTTCCCACGTACATTCACGAATACACCAGATACACAAACATACCATATACATACACCCCACACACAAATAAACACACCACATACACACCTCACACATATATACAATCACACCCCACAGATTTAATGCATCCTATGCACATACACAAGCACACAGACACACGCTACACAGACACACACACACACACACACACACACACCAAAAAAACCCACTTAAATGCACTATATACATACAGCACATCCACATACAAAGATTGATTGATTATATTTTTTAAGACTAACTCTGTTTCAAGAAGAATAAGGACTACTTGTGTTTGGAGGGAAGGGACTAAAGAGGTTTATTTGGGTGCATTTTCACATTAGCTATCAAAGAACCTTAGTGCCTTTAAGATATCATCTGGCCCAATATCCAAAACAATTTTGAAAAATAATAATAAAGGGGACTAGGACTACCAGATGTTAAACAGTCTTATAATAATGTAGAAAGAAGACAAACAGATCAATGGAACAGAATAGAAAGTTCAGGGGAAATATGATTTTACTTAGAAAACAAGACAATGTTCAAAATTCTTTAAACTAAAGACTCATTTCAAAGAGAAGTGGAACAGCTAATTCAGATGAAAATTTTAAAAGGAAATAATAAGGTTAAAGTTGAAACTTATTTTTAAAAAACAGACTTCAACAATAAAACCATAGCCTGGTTCTTTGAAAAGACCAATAAAACAGAACTCTGGCAAAACAAAGAAAACTATAAATAAACAAGTTTAGGAAAGAGAAAGATAGCCAAGATACAAAGGTAATTCTTAAATTATGAGAGAAAACCATTGCAACTTTATTTGTAAATTTGAAAATCTGGGGGGAAATTGATGCTTTTCTAGAAAGTATTAATTATTAAAATTGATACAAGAGTTTAAAATTTTTAATAGATCACTAACCATAGATAAAATACAAAAGGAAATAAAAAATCTACCTGACAAAATTACAGAAGACTCAGATAGTTTTAGAGGCCAATTCTATTAGACCTTCAAGAAACAGATAATGCCTAAGTAATTTAAAACTGTTTCAGAACTAGAAAAAAAAACAAAACTGGAGGATTTGTCAGTACTAGATACAAGGCTAGACAAAGACAAAACCAGATAAGGTTAGCAACAGAAAACTACAGACCAAAGGTCAAAGATAAAAATAAGAGTAGAAGTTAATGAAATAGAAAACATAGATAAAAGACCTATTAAAAATTTGACAAAACTAGGCCCACATTCCCCCAGTTTTGCCACATTCCTTTTTTAAAAGAAAAGCTAGAAATGTCTAATTTTTCATATGACGTCTCCCAATTTTTTAATATTGACTATTCATTCAAATTTTTTAAAAATATTATGTAGGCCAAATAAAATATACCTCTGCCCTATAACTAGTTTGAAATCTCTGCTAGACCAATCTGATTTATGAATATAGACACAAACATCCTAAATAAAATATTAGCAAATCAAATCCAGCAGTATATTCATGATACATTCAAATGGTATATATTCCAGGAATGCAAAGACGGCTCAGATTTAATGAACATACTAGTGCAGGGGTTGGCAAACTCTGCCTACAGGCCAATCTGACCAGCCACCTACTTTTGTACAGCAAGTAAGCTAAGAGTGGATTTTACAGCTTTTAATGGTTGAAAAAAAATTTTTTTAATTTTAAAAAAAAGGTTTTTCTATGGCCATAAAAAATTAATTTTTAAATTAAAAAATGAATGTAAAATATTTACAAAATATATGGCAAATGTGTATATATGTACAAAGAAGTCTTACAAATCAGTAAGAAAAAATAATTGTACCAAAGAACATGAATAATCATTGCACAAGAGAGGAAATGTAATTGACTAATACATAAAATACTAGTAACCAGAAAAAGAAAAAAATCATCCCACCATTTGCCTTCAGGAAGTTCAAGCATTTGTATTTACAGATGAGACAACTAAGTTTCAGAGTTGTTAAATGAATCAGGTGGCTAAGGTAGTAAATAAACAGTGGAGAAATAAGAATCCAGCCAAAGAACCACTATAGAATGTCATCTTTCACACTAATCTTCAACTAGTAGTACTAAGACCTCCATGGCTTCTAACACATTAAAATTCAATTCAACAGATGTTTGCTAAGCTAAGCACCCATGTTGTGCTGAGCCTTACACTGAACACTGAGCATACAGAAGTGAACAAGATGGAGCTTACAATCTGGTGGAAGATTGGATGAGGGTTACAATGGAGGAAACATGGCAACCTGCAGAAACACAGATTAGTATCTCACTTAGCCTGGGGATCCGGGCCAACCAAGATGAGAATGGAAGTCAGAGAAGACTTCTCAAAGAAAGTGACCTGAAGGATGATTTAGCCAAGCCAATGAGGTGAAGGAAGGGTTATAGGCAAAAAGAACAAAATTTGCAAAGGCCAGAAAATGAGAGAAGCTTATACATTTGAGGAATGGAACAGTGGGACACATGGCAGGGAGGGAAGAATATGCAAGAAGGTAAACATCATACAGGGCTTCACATATTATTAAAAGGAGCTTGGGCTTTATCCTAAATGTAGGGCAGTCGTTGAAAGACTTTGAGCGATCCCAAAAGGTTTTGTGTTTTAGAAAGATCACTCTGGCTAGAGTATTAAAAAATGGACTGGGGGGACTTCCCTGGTGGTGCAGTGGTTAAGAATCCGCCCGCCCTGCTGCCACGGAGTGGAGACTTCAGAAGCAGGAGAGCTCCTAGTGCCTCCTTGCCTTCCTCAGCTGCCTCCTCCCAAGCCCAAGAGGCCTGTCCCCAGCTCTGCCTGCTGAGTGAAGAAGTGGGCTCGACTGCGTTGCCGCTGTATAAAGCATGTGGTCTTAATAGTGTGTGGACAGCTGACAAATTTAATCCTTTTTTGTAATACTTTCTATGTGACATTTCCCTTCCCTTTAGAAACACTGCACATTTTAGCTTTAGGCATGATCTCTTCTGCATTGACTGGACTTCGTAGGGGTGGGGGAGGATCAAGAGGAAGTGGGCAGCCAGAGATCCTGAAGGGGGCCGCTTCCATGACTGCTTTATGCAGAAGTCATAACAAATGCTGGTGTCTTTAGCTCCAAATGTGGCAGGAAGGGGGGTGGGGGGGTCGGGGGGAAATCGGGAAGCGCAGGGGGCGGGATCCATAAAAAGCGGTGTGGGGGTGTACAGCCTGAGCCTGACTCCACGCCACTGGGTAATTTATGTTGTCACACTGCTGTTCTTGGTGCGGAGGCATTCAGAATGTCACAGAGGCCAGACCTATGGCCTCCTGGACCCCTGGGCTGGCAGGGCATCTTGGAAGAACAGCGCTTGGTTTGATACCTGCAGCAGAGGAGAGGAAAGCCCAGGGGCGTAGTGTGAGGAGGTGACGCATCGTGTCCCAGTACATCCGGGACTAACTTTCTGAGCCCCCTATCCAAAGCTGGCTTTATTTCCGTTAACGCTGGTGCTCCCGCATCTCGTGAGTACACCCTGTGTGTCTGTCCTCTCCTCTCTGCACTTCACTGTCACCCCCCCGACACCCCCTCCGCCCCAGATATGGGGAAGGTCAGCACTGAAAGGGTTAAGCAGCAAGCTTTGGTTCATGGTTTTAATTCCTTGGTAAAGTAAATTAGGCAATGCCAAAGGCTGTGGGTTTGGTCCTTGGAGAAAATGTGGGCCTTATAAGATAGGAGAGTAAATTTTGGAGGGATGGATTATTTATTGATAGATTGATTGATTGATTGATTGATTGCTGTGTTGGGTCTTTGTTGCTGCGTGCGGGCTTTCTCTAGTTACGTTGAGCGGGGCTGCTCTTCGTACCAGTGTGCGGGCTTCTCACTGCGGTGTCTTCTCTTTTTGTGGAGCACGGGCTCTAGGCCCATGGGCTTCAGTAGTAGTGGCTTGCGGGCTCTAGAGCGCAGGCTCAGTAGTTGCGGCACACGGGCTTAGTTGCTCCGCGGCATGTGGGATCTTCCCGGACCAGGGCTCGAACCCGTGTTCCCTGCATTGGCAGGCGGATTCTTAACCATTGCGCCACCAGAGAACCCTAGAGGGCTTTATTGAAGAAATAAAAGACATCTTTTGTATCTTTAAAAAAAAAAAAAGGAATCCGGCTGCCAATGCAAGGGACACGGGTTCGAGCCCTGGTCCAGGAAGATCCCACATGCCGCGGAGCAACTAAGCCCGTGCGCCTCAACTACTGAGCCTGTACTCTAGAGCTTGCAAGCCACAACTACTGAGCCTGAGTGCCACAACTATGGAGCCCGCATGCCACAACTACTGAAGCCCGAGCGCCTAGAGCCCGTGCTCCGAAACAAGAGAAGCCACAGCAATGAGAAGCCTGCACACCACAACGAAGAGTAGCCCCCGCTTGCCGCAACTACAGAAAGCCCACGTGCAGCAACGAAGACCCAACACAGCCAAAAATAAATAATTTTTTTTAAAAAATGGATTGGGAAGATGGAGGGGTGGCATGAGGGTTGGAATCCAAAAGTGCTGTTAGGTGAACTCTTTTCCAATGGCCCAGGTTAAAAAAAAACTAGTGTAGTAGCAGTAGGGATAGAAAAAGGTAGAATCAACAGGACTTGGTGGTTGATTGGAAGGTAAAAGTCAAGAAATCCTGGCTTGAGAAATTAGCTATTCAGAAGTGACCTTTACAGAGATGGAGAACATGAGAGGAAGGGCTGGACCGAGGGGAGACTTGATGAGTTCACCTCTGAGCCTGCTAAGGTTGAGTTACTTACTTGCTGTCCAACTGACTATGTCAAGTGAACTGTTGAATACACTGGACATAAGTTCAGGAAAAAATACTTAGGCTAAAATATAGATTTAGGAATTCCCAGTGAAGCCATGGCATGGATAAAAGAGCCCAAATAGAATGTTTAATGTGAGAAGAAGGCTCAGGAAAGAACCAAGAAGAATACCAACTGAAAAGACAGGCAGAGGAAGAAAGGCTAGAAAGGGAGAAGGAAAGCCAGGCAATGTATTAAGAAAGAGACAATAGTCAACAATCTCAAACACTGTTGAGAGGTCAAGTAGGTTAATAACTGAGAAGTGTCCATTGGATTTAGCAACAAGACAATCATTGTTGACCTTCCATCCCAGAATAAAATGCTGGGAGGCAACAGCTCCACATGAATGAAACTGTACCAAATTCACTCCAAAAGGAAAAATACCCTGGGCTCAAAGCCAGAGAATATTCTTGGGTCAGGTTTTTTTTCTTGTCCTAAATTTAACCAGCTGGAATGTTTTGTTAAGTGGTATTTTTTTCACCCTTGAAATGAAGGATTTGCCTTTTAAAAGTATGTATGTCTGCAATTCATCTTCAAGGTAAAACACAGTATCTTGGGTTAGTGGTTCTCTACAGGAGCAGGTGCTGGTTGCTGTAAATACCACTGAGAAACTTCAATTTGCCTCAGCTATAGGAGCCTTTGGTGACCTAAATACACAAATAGGGTCTAAGTGGGAACCAAGCAAAAAAAACTCAAGATTTCAAGTAAGCTGAGAGATATTATTTCAAAATAGAAGAGAACAAAACCTTCCCTGCCAGAGGAATGTGAAATAGTAAGTTGAGTCCAATGATAAGGGCCAAAGGCTTGACAGAAAAGCTGAGTCACCTGTCTCTTCTAGAATGGCTCAGTTTCCTTGTAGTTATGTTGGAAGCCCTTTTAGCCTCTTCAATAAGCACCCGTTTTCCTGACCTGATAACAAGCAGCTTGGCTTGGCATAGTCAAGGGCTCCAGAGGCCCTCAAAAAGTTTTCCAAACTTAAGGAACAATATAAACTTCTGCCTCCTGCCAAGATGGAGTAACATCTTGGGACTGGACCAATCCAGGGACTGGATTTTCCCTCTCACCTGAAACAACTAAAAGACTGGACAAAATATATGAAACAACAGTTTTCAAGATACTGGACATCAAGCAACAAAGGGCGGTGATCCCTGGGAAACAAAACCAGCAAGGTGAGCCCTATGATTGCCGCAGCTCCTTGCCTGGAGAGACCAACTCCAAACCCTCAGTTGAGGAGGTCAGGAGGCCAAGGCAGCTAGAGCTCACAGGATAGAACATCAGAGAGGAAAGAGCTGCACAGAGAGCTTCAAAGATCTGCAGAGGGTCTCCCTTCAAATCTTCAACTAAGTGCTAATGAGCTCATAGGTGTTAGGAAAGTACCCTGAGGCTGGGGAAGGAACCACCAAAAAGAACTAGTGGGAATAATCTTTCCCAGGCTCTCACAGGACCAGGATTAGCTCTTATTCTCATCAGCCAGAGTGGAAAGACCTTCTAATTCATGGGGCATTGGGTAGGTACTCAGAAGGGTTTTACCCCAGTTGTGGGGAATAATTAGCCCTAGACTAAATGATGCTCTGTTCTCATCTAAAAAACCCTAAAAGCAAGACCCAAAAAGATCAAAAGCTTTCTAAGTAACCAGTGACAAAGAGAAAAATCTTGAAAGCAGCAAGAAAAAACCACATTATATACAGAGGAACAAAGAAAAGAATGACATTGGACTTACCTGAAATATGTACCTGAAGACAGTGAAGCAACAACTTTAAAGAAAAAAACTGTCAACCTAGAATTCTATACCCAGCAAAAACATCTTTTAAAAATGAAGGCGAAAATAAAGATTTTCTCAGACTTACAAAAGCTGATTGAATTCATCATCGACAAACCTGCACTACAAGAGATGCTGAAGTCTTTCAGGCAGGAGGAAAACAATACCATATGGAAATCTTGATCTACAAAAGGAATGAAGAGAACACCAGAAATGGTAACTATGTGGGTACATATAAAAGGGTTTTTTCCTATTATTTAAATCTCTTTAAAAGAACACTATAGATGGACCTAGAGACTGTCATACAGAGTGAAGTAAGACAGAAAGAGAAAAGCAAATACTGTATGCTAACACATATATATGGAATCTAAAAAAAAAAAATGGTTCTGAAGAACCTAGGGGCAGGACAGGAATAAAGACACAGACGTAGAGAATGGACCTGAGGACATGGGGAGGGGGACGGGTAAGCTGGGACGAAGTGAGAGAGTGGCATTGACATATATATACTACCAAATGTAGAATAGATAGCTAGTGGGAAGCAGCCGCATAGCACAGGGAGATCAGTTCGGTGCTTTGTGTCCACCTAGAGGGGTGGGATAGGGAGGGTGGGAGGGAGGGAGATATGGGGGTACATGTATAGCTGATTCAATTTGTAATACAGCAGAAACTAACACACCATTGTAAAGCAATTATACTCCAATAAAGATGTTTAAAAAAATAAATAAAGTGAATCAAAACCATTACTGTTCTTATGCTGCAAAAAATTAAAAAAATTTTAAAAATTAGAAATAAAAAAAAATAAAAGAACACTATAACTAGGATAATAAATGATTAACTAAAAAAAACACCCAGAGGGCTTCCCTGGTGGCGCAGTGGTTAAGAATCTACCTGCCAACGCAGGGGACAAGGGTTCGAGCCCTGGTCCAGGAAGATCCCACATGCTGCGGAGCAACTGGGCCCGTGCACCACAACTACTGAGTCTGCACTCTAGAGCCCGCATGCCACAACTACTGAGTCCACACGCCTAGAGCCTGTGCTCCACAACAAGAGAGGCCACGGCAATGAGAAGCCCGCACAATGCAACGAAGAGTAGCCCCACTCGGTGCAACAAGAGAAAGCCTGCGCGCAGCAATGAAGACCCAATGCAGCCAAAAATAAAATAAATTAAATCAAAAAAAAAACACCCAGAGCTCCCTGCATCCTGGAATAAATTGTTATATGTTGCCTTGTCTAAATTCTGATGAGGTAATTGCAAGAAGCAAACTCCAGGGAAGCTATTAGCAACTTAGCATTTGCAGTCAGGTGGGAATGTGGATTCTACTTATGGAAGAAAATAATATGGATATATTTAGTATAAAATGCAACCACCACAGCTGAGATCTGTGGCTCAGATGGATGACACTCAAGCTTGAATATAAAGCTTATGTAGACCAAAGCCTTTTTCTGGATCAATGTAATGTGATGATGAACTGTCTTCCAGTGGACAGTAGCAGATCATACAGGGACAGAGGTCATGGCATCTAGAGATCCCAAACATTCTCCAAGGGAATTTCCTTGGGAACTAGGGAATATATCTGGGTTGGTTTTACTGGAACTGTAACTGAGAGCAGTGACATGTATTCCTTTTGCTTCCAGATTCTTACCAATCACTCTCGGACCCCTTTTTCTGCTCCCACCACTTACTGAAACTGTTCACTCAGAGGTCATCATTGACTTCCATATTCTGAATATCATTTGCCTCTTCTCAGTCCTCATCCCCCTTTTCTTAGTTTTCCTCCCACTTCTCTGAAAATTCCTCTATTTTATGGCTCTTCCTGCCTCCTAGTGAGAGTATGCTACCCAGTTGTGCCCTTCAGTCTCCCTCCTTCCTCAATATTCTCCCCCTCTGAGATCTCATTCACTCCTATTTTTACTCTCAGCTACCTGTTCTGATCTGACTCCTGGATCTCTCTGCAACGCCAGGGCCCAGGGCCACCTCTGCTTTGACACACTAACCAAAAATCTCCTTCCTCTCTGCACCCACCCTCTCCCCGACAGCTCACCTAGACTGTAGCCCTAATTGTCTGCTTTCATATCTTTCTACCCAGCTAACTGTGAACAACTCTAATGCAGTGACTGAGATGTGTCTTCTTAGTAGCTGCTACTGCCCAGCCTAGTCTGGCACACATTTTAAAAAGGCAAATCTTGCCAGGGAATTCAGATCTAAATCAGCATATAAAGCATAGACTGTGAATAGTCAAAATTACCCTCAAATAAGCCCTCAGTCACCCATAAAATGCACATGGTATTGTGAATCAAAAGGGGAACAGCAAATTCACCTTCTCCGTCTTGCACTCCCTCCGGGATGTATTTTCACTGAGTGCAGAGCCAGAACAGCCCCCACCAGCTGCATTATAGTCTGTCACTCCCTCGCACTTGTGCTTCATGTTTTAGCCCCACATACTGACTGAATTTCCGTAAGTGAAAAGCATAGATAGCTAGAACTCCACTGAAAGGTTTGATGAACGAATTCCTTTATCTTCCCTTAAACTGGTTCTTCCTTATAACTTCACAATTTCTGATGACAGCACCTCACTGTCAGGCTGAAAATTCTTTGACTCCTCCCTCTCCCTCACTCTTTCTTTCCACTTTCCAGCTTCTTAATTCTTCCTCTGCACAACTTCCCTTTGTCTCCATTCTTATTGCCACGTACATGATCCAAGCCCTGGTCACCTCCCATCTTGACTTCTATGACAGCCTCCTATGACACAGAGCTGGTCTCTCTCCAATTCTTGTTTCACTGCCATTAGATTAACATTTTCTAAAGCACTGATTTCGTTCTATCACTCCTCTGTTCAAAAGCCATCAGTGTTATCAGATAGAGTCCACTCTCTCCAGGCTGGCATTCAAGGCCCTAAACTATCTAGTCACAAGTCATCTCCAGTCCTACATTCCACTCTTCCCAGACAGGAACACTACACCCCCTGCCTATCCCCCAAACTTTTCCCACTTCCCTCTACCTAAAGGCCACCTCCACAAACATCTCCACTTGCCAAAACTTAATTCAGCCTCAGATGGTAGCACCCAAAGTACCCCTTCCTTCTTACCACTATAGCTCCTTCTTCGTACCACTCAACTCACACTGCTACATCAAATGTACCCCAAAGGAGGAGATATGTCCCTGTGTTTTTTATTCATTCACTCATTCAGCACATGTCATTGAGCATTTACAACGTGCCAGGCAGTCAACCAGGTGGTAAAGATATGCAGTGAAGACAGATGCCAATCACAGAACTGATAGTCTGGCAGTGGAGGGTGGCAACGGACAAGCTGTGAGGAAAGGGTATGAGAGGAAAGGGGAAAGAGTGGAACCTCACCATGACAGTGCTCAGAAAAAGCTCCCCAAAATAATAACACACAAGCTGAGATCTAAAGAATGAGTAGAAAGTCGCCAGGCAGAAGGAGGAAGAAAAGAATTTTATAGGTTAAAGGAAGAGTATGGGGGAAGAAAAAGTCTGAAGGTAAGAGAGGACAGGGCTTATTAAAAGAACCAAAAGAAAAAGTCATGACTGGAGCACACAGAACGAGGTGAGAGTTGGGGGAATTGGGGCTAAGGAAAACAAGTAGGGCCCAACCAGGTCACAGCCCTATCTTGTGAGGCTTGTAAAACAAGCAAAAGAGGTTGGGTTTGACCCTGAGGGCAAGGGAGAGTTTTTTTGTTTGGTAGGTTTTTTTAAATTATTTTATTTATTTATTTATTTTTGGCTGCTTTGGGTCTTCGTTGCCGCACGCAGGCTTTCTCTAGTTGTGGTGAGCGTGGGCTACTCTTTGTTACGGTGCACGGGCTTCTCATTGTGGTGTCTTCTCTTGTTGCGGAGCACAGGCTCCAGGTGCGTGGACTTCAGTAGTTGTGGCACGCAGGCTCAGTAGTTGTGGTGCATGGGCTTAGTTGCTCCACAGCATGTGGGATCTTCCCGGACTAGGGATCGAACCCATGTCCCCTGCATTGGCAGGCAGATTCTTAACCACTGTGCCACCAGGGAAGTCCCCAAGGGAGAGTTTTAAGGAAAGGAGTAACGTGACCATATTTGCACATTGGAAAGATGGGAGAATGGATGGGAGCAGTAAAGATCAGGGGTTGATGCAGTGACCCAGATGAAAGAACATGGAGGCCTGGACTAGGGTAAGAGCAGGAGGAACAGAGAGGAGCATAAATTTGGATTCTACAGCTAATAGGATTTGGTGATTCCCTGAACTCAAAGGGGCCATGATAGGAGAATGTCAGAGATGATCACACAGCCTAGACCAGTGCTTTGCACATAATAGGTGCTCAATTAATATTTGTGGACTGAATGAATGAACAACAAATAAATTACTGAATGAACAACTGTACCAATGAATGAGAGGCAGAGAAGAGTAAGTTATTTTTGGAGATCCTTTCCAAGGCAGAGCCATCATTAGAAGTAATACAGATGCAAGAAAAAAATCCGAATTTGTTGGTTTACACCCTCCCTATATTAAACAGGTGAAATCTCATCAAGATAAATTTAGGAGACACAAAGCAATATAGGAGCCTCAGATAGCTTTTGATGTTTCTACCTTCCCAAATGCTGCCTCCCTGAGTCTCTGCCCAGCTGATGATCTGTCAGGACCATCAATAGCCCCCAACTTCCCCAAATCCTAGGCCTCTGTGCATGTTCCAGAATTTTCCACACTCTTGAAATGGTTCTTCTAATGAGAATCTAAATTGTTCAAAGACTCATTCATTCATTCATTCACTCATTTACTGAGCGCCTACTACATGCTGGAGCTATAAGCTGGGGCGATAAGCGTGACACAACAGACACAGCCCAATCCCTCCAGGAGATTCCAGTCCCCTTGAGCACTTAAATTAGATCACTTATGTAAAGGTTGAAATGTAGCTTTTCCTCCGTTTACTCTCAAAGAAGTCTCTTTGGCTGTGTATACAGACGGTCTCAGAAACAACCAGAGGCCTCCAGTCTTAGAAGAATATCATTTTCATAATGTAATATCACCACCTAGTGGTCTCAAACAACTTTACCATTTGCTCCAGTGAAACTTCTAGCTATATTCCTATGAATGACTCCCCACCATCTCTGCAGAACATTTCCTTTTCTATCAAGATAATCTAGGGGTTGATCCTCTAACATATAATAAGTACTTAACATTTTTTAAATAAATGTATAAACAGACGAGCAAATTAATTTCATACCTTAGTACCTTATGGCAATTGAAAATTTACAATTTTTTTCTCCCACATTCTTCTAGATTCCAAGGAACCTCTAATCATTTTAATCTAAAAGCGAGAGGCATTTCTGTCCTTAATTTAGCGAACAATTCCTTTAGGCACATTTGAATACACTGATTTTTTTAAGGGTCACTGCCACGGCGAATGAAAACCCTGACTCCCGCCCTCCAAAGGGAGCTTTCTGTAATCCAAAAACAATGAAGAACAGAATCTGTTACCCCAGATGTCAGGACCAAGAGCAAAACAAAAGACAGCTGGCTCTGCAAGGATGAGAGTGTGGGCACAGAATGTCTGAAGATGCTTTCACTGACTCTGCTTATGCACACAGGTCAAACTGGGCCAGGTGTCATTGGGAAGTATGCTCAGAAAACCAAGGTGAGCAAATAAAGTGGCCTATCCCTAGTAGAGATCACAAAGAAAGTAGAAAAGAACAACAACAACAAAAAAAAAAAAAAACAGAATCTAGTTTCTTGGGAACAAAAGGCTCCCCGGACAGTATTCCAACAGACCAAGTCTTAAGTCGTCCTGTCTGCTCAAGTGCGTAAAGCAGATCTTCAAGCGATTCTGGCTGGAGTCTCCTGGCTATTAGGCCTCGATTCTCCTGATTCCTATGGCCCAGATGGTGGGGAAACAGCAGTTAGCAACAGTTACCTGGCTCCTTCTCTCTCAGAACATTGGGAGGCTGAAACAAAGGGTTCATGAGGGCTCCTCCCCATCAGTCAATTCTTTTCAACAGGGCCTCATCCTTCCTTTCTGATTGTCAGCTGTGCATAAAGAGAGGGAATCAGAGAGGCATCAGAACACACTGGAACAGACAAGGGCTCAGGTTCTAAGCCCAACCCCCTTCACTTGCTGGCCTTTGATTTCTGGCAAATTACTTAACCTCTCCAGCAAGGCCAGCAGGTACTGTTGTGCAGTGGACCAACGCTAGGGGTGTTGCTCAAATTGTAATCACCGTAGATTTGTATATTCATTGAAATAATTTTTTAGCAGATAGTAGTAAAGTGTCTTAAAGGGTCCCTTTTTTCTAATTCACCCAAAGGCTCCAAATGGGCTATCATCAGCCCTTTATTCTGAGCCTGAGTTTCTTAAACTATAAAACAGAGACAATCCACAGCTACCTATAGAGTTGGCCAGAGAACCAATCAAAATAGTGGGTATAAAGTGCCTTGAAAACTGTAATGTGGTATGTAGATATTTCCCTAAATTCTGTTTATGATTATCCAAATTTGAGGGACTGGCATAACAAAGATGAAACAAGTTTCAGCCTACAATATTTTTTCTCTCTTTGAAAATAGAAGCAAAGGCCAGTATTCAGATAGCAAATATCTTCTCACTCAAAATATGTCATGATTGAAAAGGTAACTCTGTACTAATCATCACAACTTAAACGAATGTGCCAATTTCTGGGAGTTGCTTTACTATGGTTATACCTTCTCTAAGTCTTCAGATAAAATGAGCAAATTAAAGCTAAGCCCTGCCCATCCTCAACCCCACTAGTGCCCATTGGAAATCGAGTTTGCTCGGGAGGACAGGTCTAAGGGTAGGCTAAGAAGAAGTGGAAAAAGTTGTAAATTTTTAAGTTAGCGCACAGGAGTCATTCTGCAATGTAATGTACATTTGAGAAATAATTATTTTCAGAAAAACAGCCTATATAAGCCTCTTGGATTCCTCTCACCATGAAGATTCAGCTAAATATAGTTCAGTCTAGTAACACAAATGATGTCATATAATTTTGATTTGGCTTGGGAAAGATGAATGGACAGGCAGCAGTTTTAGCTTTCTAATTTGGTCTGTTTTGAGACAATGTTAAAAAAGGGTAGAACATTTAATCTGCCTTTCTTGTACAAACTGTACTTAGGGTAACCAAATTAATTGATGAGGGGTAAGTTCCTCTTTACAAAAAGTTCACAGGCCCAGTCCAGAATTCCACTTCTTGCCTCACAGTGCAAGGAGCTCCACAAACAGCTCTCCAGTGAAACTAATGAAAATTATTTTAATTTATTTAAGTCTCTAGAAATGGCTCTAAGTGCATACAACAAATGAAGAAACGCTTGTTCAAGAAAATCTACAAAACCTCGGTAAGAACTCCAAGAGTCTACGGTATGTGACCCTAGGCCCACTCCCCCGCCCTTTTCCCCCACTTCACTGGGACAACTCGACTCCAGACTGCTGCGCCCAAGGATGCAGGGCTCCCTCGCTCCCTAGTTCCAAGTCAGAGGGCTACTTTCCAGGAGGAACAGAATGTCATCATTTCTCATCCTGCCCCTAGCTACCTGTCACTGAGACTAATTTCTGTGAGTACAGCCCATAGGCGGAGTCTCTCTTCTACCACCCAGCCCCTAATTGTGGGAGGGAAGCTCTACCTTGGGTACAGAACTGCTGAGAATACTGGGGCCCCAACTGCCCTTACCTCAACTCATGGGGCATGGGGCCCAGGCTTTTATTACCCAAATCTAAGATACTGGGTACATGAGAGTCTCCTTATATTATTCTCTTTTAGTATGGGTACATGAGAGTTTCCTTATATTATTCTCTTTTATGTAATTTTGAAATTTTTCTGTACTAAAAAGTTTAAGGACAAAAACATTTTTAGAAATCCTTCCAAAAACCAAGTACAAGCAACCCTGGGATTCTGAAATTCTGCGTCTTTATGAACATCACTGGAATTTTCCTGCAGACTCAGTAACTTAGGAACTGGATCCTTAGACTCTTTTAGGTTAATATGAGTCCTCTACCACACAAAGAATACTACACATAACACACAGCACAATGAATGTTATTTGATAATGATGCAGATGCCATCCTCAAAATAAACCATTTCCAGGGAATAGGAGGAAAAGCAACACAGTAGGGGTTCCCACAGGCCAAATTCATCTTCCTGTAACTAGAAACCTTTCAGTTTCAGAGAGGAGATAAAAGTGACCCAGAAACAGAGAAATGAGTCTTTTGATAAGCAGCAGCTGTATTTAATCACTAAAATTATCCTGGACCTAATGGAAGAGAAAAGGTCTAAGTTAGAAAGGGGTGGGGCTTTTTCTCCCTCGCTTATTTTAGAAGCAAGTAGAAGTGAATGAAGAAAACAGAATCCCTAAGGTCAGACCACGGTAGAGGCTCCAGGAAGAAGTCCCCTCTCCTTCCTGCCCTTATGTCCAAGGTCACTGTCCTCAGGAATCCAAGCATGCTGCTCTGGAATAAGGCTGCCCCATGATGCCTTCCGCCTATGCCTCCAGAGACTCTTCACTCTGTGCCCCAGAGGGTTGGTTCTCCTCGTCCTCTTCATCAGTGGCCTGAAGAATCCTCAGCAGTTTGAGCTCAGGGTTCCAGCCTGTTCTAGAAGTACTGTTTGGGGTCCTCTCTTGGGCTTCCAGCAAAATCTCCATCTGAGTCCTGATGTCCTTGTTAGTGCATTCTACTGTGGAAAATTCAGGACCTAAAAAAAGACCCAGCCATTAATTGCACCTGTAGCCTTCTCCCAACTAACTGAAAAATCAAGACAGAAAGGAAGGGCTGGAATATCTTTAGGACCCTTCTGAGGGATGAGAGCTCTGCCCTCCAGGGAGGTGAACCATCCTGGTCAGCACAGGTTCAGCTCTCCCTGTCCTCCGTCACTTACTAAGGTTCCTCCACCCCAGTATCTTACTCTTCCTACCGGGGAAGGAATCCAGGATTTTCTTAGTGCAGTCCATCTGTGGTCTCTCTGTGGAATCCTGAAATTCATACGTGTAAGGAAACTTGAATCAGGACTTTAGGAAACAAAGGGCTTTTCTAAAAGATGCTTTTCTTGGAGAAAATAGTATCTAAGACAGGACAAAATGCCACCTCCTGAGACTGAAGAGAGACGCTTGTGTCACGCATTCTTTGACCTCCAGGCTGACCAGATGAAGGCAGAACCCAGTTTTCCCCCATTTCCAGCTGTCAACTAAGGGTAGACTGCCTCCAAAGGTGGCTGCCAACAATTCCTCGCATTCCTGTATGTACATGCTGTTCTTTCCATCAAGAGATGGAGTTGATTTCCTCTCCCCTTGAATCTGGACTAGACTTGTGATTTTTTTGACAAATAAAATGTGGCAGAAGTGATACTGTTCCAGTTCCAGGCCCATCCCTAGGAAAGTGCTTTCATGAGATTACTATGCTGTCAAGAAGCCCAAACTAGCCACATGGAGAGGCCTCATAGAAGAGAACTAAGACAATTTGGCCAAGAGCCCCAACCCAGCCTCCAGCTGAATGCAGCTGCATGAGTGACCTTAAGCAAGACCAGAAAAACTGTCCAGTCAACCCACAGAACCATGAGAAATAGCAAACCACTACGGTTCTGCTTTGGGGTGGTTTGTTATACAGTGACAGACAACTGAAACAGCCCTAGCACAATGGCACTCCGACACTCTCACCTGTTTCAAAGTGGGGCCTTCTATCTTCATCTGCTGCTGCTGTGTTTTGTCACTTTCCCGACCTGGTACAGTTCTGTGACCTAGTGACCACAAAATCAATGCAGTTCTCTTCTTATTGGTATTTCATATCCCATTGTTGAACTTCTAGTTGATCTCTAGTCTACAGGTGACTCCCCATCCAGGACAATACAGAACCTTAGAGGCAGGTAAAAGGGAGTTAAGCCCTCTGAGTTCTACGTGTGATTCTGTTCACCTGGGACTGTGACCACACCTATTACAGAATTAGTGATTAAGATAAAGTCTGTATTAAAATATCCAGGATTCCTCCATGAAACCTAAGGGGCAGGTGCCTGTACATCATAGCAGCAAAAGAACCCCTAAGTCTACCTGTTCAGTCTATGAACACTGCTCTTACTTTCTGTGCCATCCCTACGTACCTATATTGGCTTCTGAAAATGAACATCCTCCCTCCCAAAAAAACTCTAGATCTATGATTCTTTTGTATCAGATGTTTCCCCAAATAGTCCCTAAATGCACTTTTTCTTTCCTTTCTCAGTTTCCCTTTCTTTAAATGAACATCTTCCAATCTGCCACCAGAGGTATGATGGTAAAGGGGACGCTGATCGAGGAACTCCCTTGCTCGGCACGGGTGTTGGCCCCCTGACAGAACTAGCCCTCACCTGAGCCGCACACTGGAAGCACTGGGGCATTCTGAAAACCACCGAGGCCTGGATACTAACACCAGAAACTCTGATTTGACAGGTCTGGGGTGCAGCCTGGGTTTTAGGGTTTTAAAAGCTCCTCAATTGATTTCAGGGCACCGTGAAGGTAGAGCATCACTGACCACCACTGAGGATGAAGATCAAACATCTCAGCAGGCTCTTCGGCCTGACGTACCTCTCTCCCTTAAAAGCCTGGCCCCGCCGCCACGCCAGACTGCTCAGTGCTCCTCCCCGCAGCCATGCTCCTCCAAGATGCCTTTACCCAGCCTATTCCTGTGTCCAGGAATTCTCGTCCATACTGGGAAAACCCTCACACATATTCAAGATCCAATGCAAAAATAACCTCAGGACTTCCCTGGCAGTCCAGTGGTTAAGACTCCATGCTCCTAGGGCAGGGGGCACGGGTTCGATCCCTGGTTGGGGCACTAAGATCCTGCATGCCACACAGCGCGGCCTAAAAAATTTTTTAAAAAAAGAAACAAAAAATCATCTCTTGAATGAGGCCTTTCTCAGCTCAAGGAAGACAAGCCACTGCTCTAAGAACACAATTCAAAGGGCCCCCCAGTCATCCAAGCAAAGCTGCTCCTATTGGAGGCATCAGGAAGAGGAACAGAAGGCACCAGAATGAAACTCAGGGGACTGGCGATCACCCTGGATGCAGGGCTAACCTTGGACAAGTACCTCTGCCCCAGTTCTGTCTACCTCCCATGTGAAGGTCAGGAGCCTTCTTAGATCTTCAGGTTAGAAGACACTTTAGGTATCAGAGAGCTCAGTGGGATGGGAGCTAAACAAAGAACAGCATCCTTCTCAGGAAACATCTTACCCGAGCCCTCAGTGCCCCAGGGTTGCAGAGTGAATTCTGATGATTAAACAGTTATTTTCACATTACAGACAGCAATGTCCAGTCTATTTAGGGCAGAAGAATCTTCCAAGGTTTAGGGGGATTCTTTCTCCCATTCTGCACTCAAGCTGAGAAACGTCAGAGGGACCAGGGCAAGTATATCCTTCAGCTCAGACATGATAAGAACTCCAAAAAGGGGAATCTCTTATCTCTGGCATGAACACCACAGGAAAAGGATCGTCTGTCAAGAATTAGCCCCCTGACTGCTGGATGGGGCTAGATAGTGTGAGCTTCCTGAGACTTTTAACCTATGGCTGAGAAGCGGCTGACTCCGCTTCCTTAGAACTCTCATGGCCCTCTGGTGAGGGACCCTGGCTCTTCCCTGCCTTACTGGCCGATGAGCCCTCAGGGCTCTTCTCTTCAATAACCTGGGCTAGCTCTTCATCCTCAAACCGCTGCCTTTTCTAAAGTAGAACCTGAGCGGAAAGTGACTCTGACTCATGTTCATGGTCATCTCTCAAATCCCCATGTGAAGCAGACATCTGGCCCAGCTCGCTTGCTTAGTAAATATTTGATGGAAGGATGATACATGGTAGACCAGCCAAACCAAAGCATTCCAAGGGGAACTCCGAGCGCCTGATAAAGGCAGGTCCTCAAATGACAAACGTGTTCAGCTTTTCCTGTCCTCAGCTAGGTCCTGGGATTCTGTCACTCCCAAACCCATACATTCTCCTTACCACAACGTGGGTCATAAACCATGGCACCTGAACGTTTATGCGAGGTGTTGTGGCTCCCTGGTTCACTCTTGGATTTCTTTTTAGCCTCCTGAAACCCACATGAGGGGGAACTGAATTAGGACTTTTGGAAGTGAAGAAACCTTTTCAAAAAGGGTTTAAAGGAAGGAAGTTAGTATCTATAACCATACAGGAACTTTGTATCTACAACCAGCAGACAAAAGGGAGAATCCCATCTCTCATACGTCCCTTCCTGCTCCAGGCTTCACCCACTTGCTCCAATCCCAGCAGGTCCTAGGGGTCCCCTCGCTGCCACTCTACCTGTTTCCTAGTAGCTGTCTTCACCTTCCCCTGCTGCTGCCGCTGCTGCTTCCTGTAACCTGGTGACCAGAGAGCCAGCTCAATCCTCTTCTCCCTGACAGCTCCCACCCTTCCGCGGGGCTGCTTGCTGTGCTCTGCTACCCAATGGTGACACTCTCTCTCTGGTCAGGACCAAGCCAGGAGGGGGTGCTTTTTGAAGCTGCAGTTTTCTGAGTTCTACACATGTGACCCTATAAGACTGTGGCCACAAACATGGGACCAAGATCAAGTATCAGAAATGTGGGCTGACGGGGAATGGTACCTGGAGATCTAGCAGCACCAGAAAAACCTACCTTCTGTTGTCAGGTTATAATATAGTTTCTTCAAATGTTCAGGATATCTCAATGCTGGTCTCTAGAGAAAAAAAAAAAAGAAGAAGAACAGCTCTACTGTAGGTCTTTCCCTTTCCCAAAATGTATCCCCAAATGCATTCATCCATCTAGTCAACAAACATTTTTTGAGAAGCCAATGTGTGCAGCATTGTACCAGGGGCTCTGGATAGGGGAAAGGTGTGGGAAGCAAAATGCAGAAGAAATAGAGAACGCTGCTCTCCTTAAACCTCTCCCTGTACATTTGCTTTCACCTACATACAGCCCAGCCCTTCTATGGGGCCTGGATCCAGAGTGGAAGGATAGAAGAGAAAGAAGAAATAGAACGTTAACTCCTCCAGCCCTGAGGAGAGATGAGTTTGGACTTGCATACAGACATCTTCCTCTGAGGTTCCCTGGCTCTTACTTGCGGGGTGAGGCAGTGTACAGATAAATACATCTTAGCAGAAATGGCACTGTCAGGTCGGCTCTTTTCCAGGGGAGGTTTCTTTCTCATCATGGCCAGCTGTGTCTGCATCTCCAGATAAGGTACGGTTTTCCCTTTATCCAGCAAGAGGCTGCAGGGAACAGAGACAGCAGAAAGTCGGCAACAGCTCTTCTTGGCTGAGGAGAAAGAGATGAAAAGGCTCCACATTTGAAGACATGTCCACTCTGGGCCTTCAAAGGCCTGTACCAACAGGTGCTTGTTCGGTAATGGCTTTGAGATGCAAGTATGATAATTGTAGCTGAATGGATTAAGTGTTTACTATATGTCAGGCTCATGTGTTTTATACCACTGAATCCTTACCACACCGTAAGGACAGGTATTATTATCCTCATTTTGCAAATGAGGAAAATGAAGATTAAAGATGCTAACTAAATAGTCAAAATTCACAAAGGCGGTAAATTTCAATACAAAATTCAAAGGTTGTCTCGCTCCAAACCACATATCCATTCTGCCTCCCACTTACCCGTAACTCATCTACAGAAAGAAAAGCGTGTCTACCTCCCAGTGGAGGTTTAAAGGAGAGAAGATATGCAGTGTGCACAGGGCCTGGCAGATGGCAAGTACTTAATAAATGGGGGTGATTACTGTCATCACTGCACACTGATAAGTCCAAGAACTCAGTGACCAAGTAGAGTTGCAGTTTTCTCCCCTCCCTCCTCAGAAAGAGCACACTGCTTAGACCCTTCTCAGCTTCTGAAGAAAAGAAGATGCTCTGGCTCTCCCACAGGCTTACGTGCTACTTACTCCTTCAGTAGATCCTGAGGTAACATGTCATACTGGTTCCATAAAGGTACGCATTCTGAACTTAGTTGTTCAAACAAGTGTACTGGGGAGGGAGGAGGCACAATCATCCCTGGAGGTCCCAACTGTGTTTGTGGGTCCCGAGATGACTTGTGTTTCTGGAAGAGAAATGATGGAAAGAACTCCCTGAAGCACTCTTTTCAATGCCACTTCGTCCCATCAGCATTCCAGCCTCCCAGTACAACGGTGCCATGGGAAACTCTTGTTTCCAGACCGACTCCAGCATCCTCGCCTCCTCTACACTACCAGACCCACCACATTTTTCCTAATCTGGCTCTCCAACCCTACTGTTGAATTCAGATAATATGGGGATTAGCTGTTTTGTGTCATTTTTTTCCCCAAAAGGTTCTGAACAAATACTTATTGGCCAACTATGTGCCAGGCACAGGGCTAGGGCTGGGGATTCAGCAACAAACAAAATGGGCCAAGACACTATTCTCCTGGACATAGCAACCTGCCAGCTCTGTGACTTACCCAAGGCTACATTTATCCAATAAATGGCAGAATTAGAATTAGAAGCACAGGTCCATTATAACTTCTAGTCTGTTGACATTCTATTCCCATCACAATGAAAATTAGCTTTTAATCAACCAAAAATTCCCTCTGAATACCCAACAGTTCCTCCTAACATCTCTTCAAGGTGTTCTTTTACCTTCCTACAAGGAGGAGGTAGGGGAAAAGAGTCTCAGAGTAGAAGATGGTTTGGTAATTATTCCTTCCTTAAGAGGGGTTTTCTTTGGCAGATTTTGTTCATTTAAAGAGAGAATGGGGGGAGGGGGAAGATACCTGAAAGGAAAACAAAAATAAACTCTGCAGAGTAATATCATGAAGGTTTGGCCAAAACAGCAAACTTACCCCTGTAGATTTCTTTCTTTTCATCTCCCCATCCTGGCTGCGAATAATATGCTTCTTCTCAGCTGGACTTGAAATAAGAATAACCACAACTTATTCCCAAACATCTTAAACAGAAACATCAGGGATATGTATGAATGACGACCATGAAGATTTCCATCCTCCATTCAGTACTCTAGGACGGCTGGCTGGGAAGCCAGGGGTGCCTGCTTCCCAGAGGCTGCTAAAAACAAGAACCCCACCCCCACCTCGCCCTCACATCTGAACTAGGTTCCCCACCGTTCTCTCATATAATCCAGTTACTTACTTTCATAGTATTCATCCAAACTAGTAATTATATACTTAGGTGCAGCGATGTCTATAATGTCTGAATCCCACCACCACCATAAGACTGCAGGAGGAAGGGACAAAGTATTTAGTTCTCCACTGAATTCCACTGCTTAGCACAGAGGTGCTCAAATATTTTTTGCTCTGTCATCTCCCTCCTCCTTCTTGCCTGGAACACAGATATGATGGCTGAAGCTCTAGCAGTCAACTTAGACTTTGAAAGCCCCTAGAAAGCACCTAAGAAGATGGAAGCCATGGGCTAAGGATGACGACCCAAAAAGCTAGAAGGAGCTCTGGCTTCTGATTACCTCATGGAGCTGACATACTAGCCCTGGCCCACCCAACTCTGGGCTTCTTTTACATGAAAGGAAATAAATCCTTAGGGGTTTTTTGTTTACACCATATATATTCGCACACAAAATGCATATATAAAGAAGCATTCACAGGATTTTTTTAAAGAAAATAAAGTCTCATCATCTCTAAACAGTCACTCAAAAAGAATCTGAAAGCCTCAGCAGTCACGAAAGGAAAACCAATTTCTTCCAATGATTGTCAATATTAGCAAGCCTTTGGACCTTCGACAAATGATCTTCGTCACACTTGCTTTGTATACAAGTTCTATATATATGCTATTCATTTTGTACCAGTGTGCTAGTCCTTAGGGTTGAGACCAAAGATTCACAGGCTTCACTGAAAACTTTACTAGTTGCTGATGGCTAATAAGAAAAATTGATAGTCAGAAGGCATTTGTTTCTTAATCAAACCTCATAAATACATTGGGCCCTATCTTGTATGCTATTTACTGTCAGGTAGAATTTTACGTAGACAACTCCCAAAGCATGAATCTCAAAGTGTACCAACAAGAATTCCAGTGTAGCAAGAGGCAAATACAAGAGACCACAGCCTTCTGCTCTGCTTGACCTCCTGCTTCTTGCAATGAGCTAGCTAAAAGCAAGGTCACAGGGGACTTCCCTGGTGGCACAGTGGTTAAGAATCCACCTGCCAATGCAAGGGACACGGGTTCGATCCCTGGTCCGGAAAGATCCCACATGCCGTGGAGCAACTAAGCCCGTGTGCCACAACTTCTGAGCCTGTGCTCTAGAGCCCATGCTCCGCAACAAGTGAAGCCACTGCAGTGAGAAGCCCACGCACCGCAACGAAGAGTAGCCCCTGCTCGCCGCAACTAGAGAAAGCTCACGCGCAGCAACGAAGACCCAACACAGCCAAAAATTAATTAATTTTAAAAAAAGAAAAAAAAAACGAGGTCACAGAGAGAAGGTCTGCAGAGGACGATAGGCATTTGTAGAACACAAGAGTTGAAGACTCCCAAGTTCTCGACATGATACTCACCTCGTATGCTTCTCTGGGATCCAGATTACATCCGTATTTCCTACATCTTGAGGACAAGGCAGTTGTGTCTCATTCAAATTTAGCACTGATAGCTAAGAGAAAGATATAAAGCCTGTGTATGGCTTGAAGTTACCCACTCCTAATGGTATTCAGTACCAGGATAAGGACTGAATCATCATACTAACCAAAAGGTATGGTGGTTCAGAAGATGGTAAGAAAAAAATATTTCCCATCCCCAAAATATCTTCATACTATTCCTCCAAGAAACTAGGTATCAGTAAAGGTACTCTGCAAGAGTGAGCACTGGTAAGTGTATAGTCTCCCCTGCCTCCCTGCCACATTAGGGTAGCATTTAGCAACTCCCAACCCCACCTCATAGGAGGATACCTTGGGGCTTACCTAAGGGAACACTACTCATTCTGCCCACTGCACTCCAGAGACTTAGATCCCCTGAAGATAAAACAACACAGTCTGGGAGCAGGGAGAGAACCGATAGAGGCAGAAGCAAGTTTTCTACTTTTACAGCCTGTCTGCAATTATAAGCAACTACATAAAAGTTAAAGTCATAAATTTTTTCACATTTCACTATTTAGGATCCTAGATTCATAAGGAAATCTTATAAATCATCTAGTCTATACCCCTGGCAGGATTCAGGCAGGGAAAAAGAAAAACTATTAAAAATAAGGTTGTCCCCATGAAAAGGAACTAACTGGCTTGGGGGAACAGAGAAGACCTTTTTTGCACCATAAACCCCTTTATGCATTTTGAATTTAGAACCATGAGCGTGTATTATCCCAGACAATTAACTTAAAACTAATTGAATCTAACCCTCTCATTCTGAAGAGGTCAAAGAGGTAAGTGATTTGTTCATTCATCTTTTCAAACCCATCTACCCTCTCTTGGTCCCTTACACTCTCTACCACATGAAAAGTGAAGGATCTTATGGAAAAAAATATAAGGCATCCAGTAGGACTGCAAAAAATAGTAAATCTCTATTGTAGACAAGTAGAAGGGTTTTTTCCTTCTTAAAATTTAGCTCTTCTCCTAACTAGCTGTGCTTCAGCAAATCACTTCCTATCTGGGCCTCAGTTTCCTCAACTGTAAGATATATGAGATAGACCACAGCAATATTCTTCAAACTGCATTTGCAACTTATTCATAGGTCATGAAATCAAATTTTGTGAATCACAGCCTACACTGTTCTAAAATGAAATAGAATAGGATAGAAAATTTCAGAGTCTATCACTCATAGTTAGGGTAAAGATTGTTCCATGATATTTTGTTGTAAAGTGTATCTCTTACCATAGGTCATAGCTAAAAAAACTCTGAAAGTCATGAGTGTAGACGATCTTGAGGCTTATTTTAGATCTGACATTCCGGCATTCTAATTTCCCTGTATTATGAGACGACAGTGTTTACTTAGTAGCTGAACATGCTCTATGCAGGACAGAGGTAGGAAATTCTCACCTATGCCAAACTGCCACAAATCAATCCCACTGTGTCTGGGATTTCTAGAAACAGTATAACATGTAAAGGCATTAGCACAGAGCCTAGCACATAGTAAGGGCCCAATATTAGTGATCTTCATCTTCATTAGCGATCTTCAGATTATAGTCATCCTGAATGTTAAATAAAGGCAAATATTTTATTCCCACTAGTAAAGAGAAAATGCTGAGGAAGTACCTTTTGTAATCTGTGACTTACTTTGGGAGATCTGTTAGTACGGCATATTAAGTCTCTGTCAGGTAAATCCTTCCAAGGCCTAAAAAATGAGAGTTTCCAAACATGAAACAGAGTCACAAAAGACTTACTGGAATGATAAAATTAGTGCTATGAGGAAAAGCCTCCTACTTATCTACAGAAACCCTTGGGCTTAATTCCTACCAAATGAATGTAGGGTCTCAGCATCGCCTTAAGTTTTGTTTTTCCTGGAACAGCTTCCAGACATTGCACATTGCAAACACTTCACAACTATTTGTTGCATCAAACTGAATTCATAGCCTATGTGCTTCTCTCTCCAACTACAGATAGTTACATCACCATCAATAAAAATTTATTAAGTAACTTTGATGTAGATGTTCAAAAACATGCTAAATAAACAAAATGAGGCACGGACATACAATGGACTATTTTTCAACCTTAAAAAGGAATGAAATTCTGAAAAAATGTGACAACATGAATGAAGCCTGAAAACATTATGCAAGATGAAATAAGCGAGACACAAAAGGACAAACATTGTATGACTCCATTTATATGAGGTACCTAGAATAGGCAAATGCATAGAGACAAAAAAATTGAATAGAGATTACCAGGGGCCACAGGGAGGAGGGAAAAGGGAGTTATTGTTTAATGGGCACAGAGTTTCTGTTTGAGATGATGAAAAAGTTCTAGAAGTGGACAGTGGCGATGGTTGCACAAGACTGTGAGTGTACTTGATGCTACTGAACTGTACACTTAAAAATGGTTAAAATGGTAAATTTTATGTTATGTATATTTACCACAGTAAAAAAAAAGAATATCAACCCTTTACATTTTCATATCATTTGCTATTTTATTTTTTTAAAAAACATGTTAAATGTATAAATGAATGAATATTGCAAAGAGGTGTAAAATAAAGACCTAACTCCTTGGCCTGATTTATCAAGTCCTCCGAGACACAGGCCCCTACTTTTTACTCCAGCTCCCCAGCCTCATCTCTGACCATTCCTGCTCTCTGTTCTAGACACAATGAGCTACTTTCCTGATACGTAAACAATTTCCTCTTGCCTCCAGGCCTTTGCATGTGCTATAGTCTAGAACTCTCTTCCCGTGCATTACCCACTTATAAGCCCCACTTTACTAGGCTGCTCTGCTTTCAGGTCTAGGCACAGATACCATCTGTACAGAAGACAGTGCCCTGGGCTAGGAGCCCTACCTGTGTGCTTCCACATACCAAGGGGGCACTTCTCTCACCACACACATCACACTGAATGGTTCTTTGTCTCCCCAACTAGGCTGAAAGTCCCTTGGAGGTAAAGACCGTATCTTGTTTACCGTCGTATCCCCAGCGCACAACAAAGTGGCCCCGCTAAGATATATTTCTGAATTCAATGAGCAACTAAGCAAATGATGTCATAGTCTGCTTTGACAGGCCCTGACTGCAAGAAGCCACCATTTTCTCAGCGTTCAAGTCTCAGAAAACCAGAAAGTAGTCCTACCCTCTCCTATACTACCTTTTAGCCTAACAGAAACCATCAAGGGCTGCTTAAATCAAACAGGAAAAAGAAACCACTATAAGGGCCCTCATTAGTGTTTTGATTCCAGGCAACAGGGCCTTTGAATTTTAAGTCTACGTCTTCCACAGACACGCGTCCCTTAGCTTCCAACATCAGTAAGCTCCAACTGGGTGCCTAGACTCTATAGGAGATTCAAAAGGAAACCACTGCTTCTGCCTTCGAGAGCTTACAAATAATTTCATACTTAAAAATAAAAGATAAGAAAAATAGTGTATATGGACACAGTTTTCTCAAGACCCACAGAAGCTGATGAGATACTCCCTGTTATGAGTTGAATTGTGTTCCCCAAAATTCTTATGTTGAAGTCCTAACCCCCAGTATCTCAGAATTTGACTGTATTTGGGGACCTCCCTGTGGTCCAGTGGGTAAGACTCCAAGCTCATAATGCAGGGGGCCCAGGTTCAATCCCTGGTCGGGGAACTAGATCCTGTATGCATGGCGCAACCAAGAGTCCGCATGCCACAACTAAACAAGTCCGTGTGCTGCAACGAAGATCCCGTGTGCCACAACTAAGACCCGGCGCAGCCAAAATAAATAAATAAATAAATAAATATTTTTAAAATCTTTGTTTAAAAGAAAGGAATTTGACTGTATTTGGAGATAGGGTTTTTAAAGAGATAATTAAGGTAAAATGAGGTCATATAGGTGGGCCCTAACCCAATATGACTGGTGTGCTTGTAGGAAGAGATCAGGACACAGACACACAGAAGGAAGACAATGTTAAGACAAAGGGAGAAGATGGCCACCTACAAGCCAAGGAGAGAGGGCTCAGAAGAAAACAACTCTGCCAATACCTTAATCTTGGATTTCTAGCCTCTAGAACTGTGAGAAAATAAATTTCTGTTGTTTAACCCACAGTCTATAGTACATGTTTTATGGTAACCCTAGAAAACTAATACACCGCCCCCCTTTTTTAACCAACTCCTACAAGACAAATAAGAATACTTTCTTGGACTTCCCTGGTGGCGCAGTGCTTAAGAATCTGCCTGCCAATGCAGGGGACACAGGTTCGAGCCCTGGTCCGGGAAGATCCCACATGCCGTGGAGCAACTAAGCCCGTGAGCCACAACTACTGAGCCTGCACTCTAGAGCCCACGAGCCACAACTACTGAGCCTGTGTGCCACAATTACTGAACCCTGCATGCCTAGAGCCCGTGCTCCGCAACAAGAGAAGCTACCGCAATGAGAAGCCAATGCACTGCAACGAAGAGTAGCCCCTGCTCGCCGCAACCAGAGAAAAGCCCGCACATAGCAACGAAGACCCAATGCAACCAAAAATAAATAAATAAATAAATTTCTATTAAAAAAAAAAAAAAGGGCTTCCCTGGTGGCGCAGTGGTTGAGAATCTGCCTGCCAAGGCCGGGCACACAGGTTCAAGCCCTGGTCTGGGAAGATCCCAAATGCCGCGGAGCAACTAGGCCCGTGAGCCACAACTACTGAGCCTGCGCGTCTGGAGCTTGTGCTCCGCAACAAGAGAGGCCGCGACAGTGAGAGGCCCGCGCACCGCGATGAAGAGTGGCCCCCGCTCGCCGCAACTAGAGAAAGCCCTTGCACAGAAGACCCAACACAGCCAAAAATAAAGAAAGAAGCTTTCATTTAAAAAAAAAAAAAAAAAGCACTAGTGTTCCCAACAATTAGTTTAAAAAAAAAAATACTTTCTTTCTGTTTCCCACTGACTATTCATCACTCCTTTAAGTGAGGTTTTTTTTTTGTTTTGTTTTGTTTTTTGCCATGCCATGCAGCTTGCAGAATCTTACCTCCCCGACCAGGGATTGAACCCCGGCCACAGCAGTGAAAGCGCCGAGTCCTAACCACTGGACCACCAGGGAATTCCCATTAATGTTTTGTTTTTAATCTAGCTTTCTCAAAGTCTACTACATGGGCAAAGGAAGTTAACCCAGAATTTTGAGGTCGTAAGCCCTTTAAGGAAGATTCCATGATAATTTACCTGCGTTGAAATTTGGAGTAAAACTTTGAACATTGAGACAATAAAGAGTGAGCCTTGGGGAAGGTAAATCCTGATAAATGACCACAAGCAAGTCTCTTGGCCTGGAAGCAGGAATCTGCCATGTTTACAATGGTGAGCACTGGGAGTCTGTCTGAAAGACCAGACCAGAGGAAAACATGTAACATGTCAAAAGGGAGCCAAACAGAAACAATTCAAGGATCTTGTAAGGAAGGAGACAGGGCTGCCTAATTCACCTTCAGCATCCAGAGGAGATCTGCGGGAGGAATCCAGAATTCGAGGGTGGCCCCTCTCGATTCGGCGGAGAGTTGCCCAGCATTGTGGGTGCTGACAAACAGCCAGGTCACAGGTAGTTTCATCCCACTGGCTTTTATCTGGCAAGTCCATAGCTACAAATGCTTTAGGACAAAAGCCAATCTTGCAGCTTTCTAGCCCTCTGGAAAAACAATCACCACATAATTAGGGAATACTATACATTAGCCACGCAGTCCAGATATTAAGTTGCACTCAAAGCATGAAATATTTCTATTGAACCATATAGATAAATGGTGGTCACGGGATAATTAGGAATTGGGTAACAAGCAAGTATAAAATAATCTCAGCATGGAGTAGAGTGATAAGAGTTTGGGTTCAGACTGACTCCAGAAGGTCTCCTAACTGACCACTTAAATTAATAACTGAGTGACCTGATATTTAACCAATCTGAGCTTCAGTCTCCTCAGCTGCAAAAGGATAGGATAAGTCTATTTCACAGGGTCACCACAACAATTAATTAATGGACATTAAAAGTTCTGGCATATAGTTCAAAATAAATATTAGCATCCTTTCCTTTTCCCCTTCATTAATCATTAGGGAGAAGATGCCACCATCTCCAAAAAGCCTTATCAAATTATAATTAATGTACATAGGACTTGAGTATCCTCAGATTTTGTTATACACAGGGGCTCCTGGAACCAATCCTCTGTGGATACTGAGCGACGGCTGAGGCGCAAAAGTACTTTAGATGGCTCAAACTTTTGGAAAAGATGCTTCAATTTTCAGTACGCTCCAGTTCTCACACAGGCGGCTAAAATACCCACCAGAAATGAATGGGTTTGCTCAAACAGCAAATCAGTCGACCCACAGTCGCATCAGAAGCCACTGGCTTTTCATTTACTGGCTGTATGCTCTTGGGCAAGTTACTTCACCTCCCTCAGCCTGTTTCCTCATATAAAGTAGGGAAGGGGAAATCCCTAAGTAGCATCATAGAAGCATTAAATAAGATAATGTACTTTTATGTATGATATATAACAGGTGCTCAATAAATGTTATCTTTCTCTCTCTAGAAATGTTTTAGGCAATCACTACCACTTGATCCCTAATAACTTTTTAAGGACAGTGTCCATTTCTTTTTTCTTTTACTCAACACATTTATTGACTACCAAATATGTGAGGGGAACTGTTATGGGCATAGAGAACAATAAAGAACAAAATAAGTCCCTGTTCTAAAGAGCTTATAGTTTAAACCAAAGATAGCAAACTATTGGCCTGGGATTGAACCTGGCCTATGATTTGTTTTGTTTGGCCTGCACTTTGAGCCATTATGCAAAGATGGAAATAGTCCATAATGTCCAGATTGCTGGCTCCTCTTAAAGATTAAAATATCTAACAACACAGGGGCCCAATTCCAACTAGATAGCAACTGGCTGGAGCTGAGCACTTCCTGACATCTTTAAACCAGGTGTATTCTAGCCAAGTGGACAGTTCTCCCACCAAACCCTATAATCTCTAACTGAAGCAGTTTCAGCTGCCATTTATCATCCCATTTGCTGTTGTTTTTTTTAATAATAGGGAAATATTTCTCCGTGTTCATGTCTCTGTCAAAAACAGGAAAACTAAGGGTGACCTGAGACAGCAGATTTCAAGAAAAAAAAGCATTTCTGCTTTGCGGGAGTGAGGACAATTGCTACAAATGTAATAGGAAAATGGTAGAACTTAAAAAGCCACTGCAGGGACTTCCCTGGTGGTGCAGTGGTTAAGAATCCGCCTGCCAATACAGGGGACAAGGGTTCGAGCCCCGGTCATAGAAGATCTCACATGCCGCAGAGCAACTAAGCCTGTGCGCCACAACTACTGAGCCTGAGCTCTAGAGCCCATGAGCCACAACTACTGAGCCCACACTAGAGCCCACACTCGTGCTCCGCAACAAGAGAACCACAACTAGAGAAAGCCCACGCGCAGCAATTAAGACCCAATGCAGCCAAAAATAAATAAAATAAAATAATTTTTTTTTTTTAAAAAAAGCGGGGTTCCCTGGTGGCGCAGTGGTTGAGAATCTGCCTGCCAATGCAGGGGACACGGGTTTGGGCCCTGGTCTGGGAAGATCCCAAATGCCGCGGAGCAACTAAGCCTGTGAGCCACAACTACTGAGCCTGCGCGTCTGGAGCCTGTGCTCCGCAACGAGAGGCCGCGAGAGTGAGAGGCTCGCGCACCACGATGAAGAGTGGCCCCCGCTCGCCACAACTAGAGAAAGCCCTCGCACAGAAACGAAGACCCAACACAGCCAAAAATAAATAAATAAATAAAAATTTTTTTTAAAAAAGCCACTGCAAAACCATGGAAATGTTTTTTTACTAGGAAAGATGCACTATGAACAATTCGATGAACTAAAAAGCAAATACAATTGTAAGAGGGTTTGTTTTTGAATGCGAATATAATGTTACATTATTCTTACAACCGGCTGCGTGTTGCCCTTTTGTTACCTGACCAGCCCGAATTGAGCCCCGAGGTCTAGTCATGCCCATCTCTATGTCGCCAGCCCTAGCACTGTGCTGGCAAAGTAGTCTGCGTTAAAAAAAAATTTTAGGTAACAGTTATTCTTAATACCATTACTACAAAGTCGAGAGGGCTAAAAAGATTAGAGGTGGCCATTCGCGCCAGCAGAGTTGAAAAAAGATTTCCCTCTTCGTTCCGCAAAAGGGAAGTGGGAGAATGCGGCCTCGGACGGCCGCGCTTCCGCGAAACCAAAGCAGAAGCCAAGCGGCCTAATCCCACAGAAAAACGCCACTCTTCGACGCGCGGTGAAGCGAACGATGGGCCCAGCCTCTCATCGGGAGGAGCCCCGCCCCGCCAGCTCAGTCCACGCCTCCGTCTCCCACGCTAGCCACCAGGCGGCGACGTCGCCAGGCAGCGGCGCAGAGCACTATGGGAAAGGGACGGAAAGCCCAGTGAGCCATACTTCATTTGCTAAGCAAGTTCCAGATATGGTGGTGGCGTGAAGCAGGGAAACGAGCCTGGGAAGGGACGCCAGGTGCCGGTGAGGCCGGACGGAAGCCCCTCGAGCCAAAACCATGGCAGCGTGGAAAGCTCGGAAGCACCGGCCACTGGAGGCGGAAGGGGGGCTGGAGGAGGAGGCAGGTTATGGCGCGCGGGGAACTGTGGGACACTGTGTGGGCAACGCGGGGCGCGACGGAAGCCTCGTTGGGTCAGACCGTGGCGACGCGGGAAGTCCGGACGCCGTAGCTGCCTGAAGAGGAGGTCCGAGGCCCGGGCCCCGGCCGCGGCAATGGCGGAGAGGCCCGAGGACCTAAACCTGCCCAATGCCGTCATCACCAGGATCATCAAGGAGGCGGTGAGGAGCTCCGGCTGGCGGATGGGCCAGGGGCGGACGAGCGGGCAGGGGAAAACAGGTCCTGGGCCGGTAGGTTTGCTCACCCCCGCTTTTCTCACAGCTCCCGGACGGTGTCAGCATCTCCAAGGAGGCCCGGAGCGCCATCTCCCGCGCCGCCAGCGTCTTCGTGCTGTACGCCACATCCTGGTGAGGCGGACAGAGCTAGCCGGAGCTTAGCTGGGCATAAGGGAGGCGTAAAGAGACAACCCCTCCCCCCACCCGGTTCGGAGTTCGTGGCCTGGAGCCCGCACACCCCAGTTAATTATGTTCTACCTCAGTGGAGAGAGGTTCAGAGCCCTCGTCCAGGGCTTGCAATCTCTGAAACAAAATAAGACAACAGTAACTTTGTACCGGTAAGGGAGGGACTTACCGTGTCACAAAAATCCATGCATGCAGGCTTTCTCATGCCACTTCTGGGTGCTCCTTTTCCCACCCACTCCGTACGCGGCAAGAGGGCATCTGACAGCCCTTAATCTTTCTTCTTTCAGTGCCAACAACTTCGCGATGAAAGGGAAACGCAAGACACTGAATGCCAGCGATGTGCTCTCCGCCATGGAGGAGATGGAGTTTCAGCGGTTCGTGACCCCGTTAAAAGAAGCTCTGGAAGGTAACTACCCTTTCGTTTTCTCATCCAAGTAGATGTTCATCCTGTATGACCTGCTCACCTGGCCCTGAGTCTTTATCAGCTTGGGTGCCTTTAAGTCTGGTAAGCAAGTATTGGATGTGACTCCGATGGCAGGCACCACCGCGTAACTGTTTTGTGGTGCTGGGCGGGTTATTTTTCCTTCTGTGCCTCAGCTTTTCCAGTTATGCAGTGGAGTTAGCTGCTGCAGTCTGGTTCAGCCTTGCCTCCTAACTCCCTCCCCTTCATCCTTACAGCTTACAGGAGGGAGCAAAAAGGCAAGAAGGAAGCTTCAGAGCAAAAGAAGAAGGACAAAGACAAAAAAACAGATTCGGAAGAGCAAGACAAGGGCAGGGATGAGGACAACGATGAAGATGAGGAAAGGCTGGAGGAAGAAGAACAGAATGAAGAGGAGGAAGTGGACAACTGAAGAGGATGGGGAGACGCAGCTCGGAAGGTACCACTCTGAAACGCCGTACACGTTTGTGTGAAGCTTTTTCGTGCTGGACAGAGTAGTCTTAGGCAGAAGATCGAAATAAAAACTGAATTATCATGAAAACCAGCGCTTCCCAGACTCGGAGCATCTGAGTAGCGGAATCCTGTTTTGCTTAATCAGTCTCAAGGTTATGACTTTTTGGCAAGAGAGATTCTGAACAGCTAATTTAATTGGTCAATTTGATCTCTCTTGTTTACTTACACGTATAGTTAGGCAGTTGTTGATCCCCAGTTCCCTCCCCACCCCCCAAAAAAAGTAATAATAACTTCCATGCCGCCGACTGTGTTCCAGATCATAGAGGCAGTCAAGGCTCAGGAAAAATTGGGGTTTGATCATGGTCAGCCTATTTGATTGTACAGTATTTGGTCATACTAGCTTATTTCAGGTGATCAGAATGGCTTAGCTTTAGGAAATTATTATAAGGGTTCGAGAGAACAGTGAAATCTGTTCTATTGTCTCCTCACTTGACAGTAACATTAATTGAAGTTTGGTTTCTACAGAGCCACTTGGCTTGGACCCCTTCTGTATTGCCTATAGGCATGTTACCTGCTTGGGTGGCTATGTTCTTGGCACATAACGCTTTTAAATCAACAGAGTAGAATTAGTCAAGCAAGGATGCCAGTGTCTTACTCTTGTAAAACAGATGGTTTAGTCTTCAATGCACCTCACTGCCTGCGACTGTAGAGCTTCAGGATTTGTTGTCACCTCCTGGAAGGTATAAAATTCCAGGCTTTCTCTTCTTGTAGTCCATCTCCTAGACTAGTGACTTGGCTTTTCCAGACTTTATTTCTTCTAGGCACAACTTTCTCCCACTGTGCTCACCTCCTGTCTCTGTTCTGCCTCTCCTCTGCTCCCCATTCCCACTTTCTCTGTCCCTCTTTTTCTCACTTCTCCCAATCCAGGAACTTGGATGACCTGCTTAATATCCCAAAGTGTGGTTTCCTCTGATTCCCTAGTTCTAATCTCATGTCTTTTAAAAATGATTTTGTAAACCTTTCTGAACCATAAGGGAAATCTGATGGTGCTCAGGAATCTAATTCCTCCCCTAACCCATCCCCTTTAACTGCTTCTGAAGTATCTCTGTTGACCCTTCCTAGTTTTCTTCTCTTTCCATTTGGTGCTTCGAGCACTTCTTTGTTCGTCTCTAAATTGAGTGCTTGGAGGTTGAAAGGTAGTGAAATGTAGTGTGACACTGTTAATCTGTTAAATGAATACAGTGGAAAGTTTGTCGATAAGTGAATGAAGAATATTGAGAAAATTATAATGCTTTGTATAAATAAAAATTCCTGTTAAAAGTGATGACTCCTCTTTCATCCTTCTTGTTTGTAAGTGTGCTTTTGGGGAGGACCACTGACCATGCTCTATACAGTTCTTGGGGTGTGGACTGAGCCAGACCCTTATAAATATGGGATCCTGTGTCACCTTGGATGACCAGCAGATGCTGCTCATTAACAGGCAGGGGCGCTGCAGCTCTTCAACCACAGTGGGAGCTTCCCATGGCTCTGCTGGGCACCCCATACATACTAGATGCTCAACAACTCCAAACATTTATTGAGTCCCTGCTGTGTTCCTGGCACTGTTCTAAATGGTTCAAGTATTAACTCTTAAATCCTATGAAGGAACACTGCTGTCATCTCCATGATTTCAGCTATGACGCTGTATTACCTCTAGGTTACGTAACTGTTTCAAATCATATTTCACAGATAGATACACAACCCCAGCGATCATTAGGTCCAGTGGCTTTTTCCTTCTCCACAGCAGAAACATCGCTTTTTTTTTTTTTTCCTGTCTCTCACATTTATATTTGTATGAAAGACAAAGCTATTCAATATATTTGTTTCTTATTTCTCCCTTGAAATTTATATTGATGCTATTTCTACAAGTTAGTTACAATGTCACAGTATTATGTCTCTGGGAAGACAGCATACACTGAGTCCTTCATAGTTGGTTATTGTGCAAATGATTTTTTTTTAAATACACTGAACTTCAGTTTTAAATTGGCAGTATTAATACCTACCTTAAAAGGAGAATTTTGAAAGATAACAGAAGACTTTTAGCACAGTGGCATGTACACAGCAAGGCCTTGTTTTTATTTTTGTTTTTCTCTTCCGTACATATTTTCATTTCCCTTTGAATTAACAGAACAGCTTCAGAATAGGAAAGAAATCATTTTTATAATCTTGTCGAAGATAATCTGTTTTCTTTCATAATAGTAGCCTAAGGAGAATGTAAAGTCTGGATACATACACAGCATAACATTTGTACTCTGTGTGATAAATTAAAGACTAATCTCTGTGGCTTCTACTAGACATCATAGGCACTGTTATCAAGTATTTGATTGCTTTTGGAGCAGAAGAATATTATTTAAGGATTACCAAAAGTTCAAGTTTAACTTCAGTTTGCTCATTCTATATTAATATATTCATTTCTAATTGTATAATTTAAAATTTTTTAATTTACGTAATATTGATTTATAACATAGGTTTCGTGTGTACAACATTCTGTTTCTACTTCTGTGTACTCTACAACATGCTACCCACCAAAACTTTATTGTCCATTCATCACCATACTGTTGATTCCCTTTACCCATTTTTCCCTCCCCCTTGCCCCTCCCCCTCTGGTAACTCCTGCTCAGTTCTCTGTAGGTTTGGTTTGGTTTGTTCATTTATTTGGGGTTTTAGTTTTTTATGTTCCACATATGAGTGAAATCATACGGTATTTGTGTTTCTCCACAGGACTTATTTCACTTAGCTTAATAACCTCAAGGTCCATTCATGTTGTCACAAATGGCAGGATTTCATCTTTTTTTTTATGGCTGAATAGTATTCCATTGTATATATACACCACATCTTCATTATCCATTCATTGGTGGGCACTTAGGTTGTTTCCACATCTTGGCTATTGTAAAGAATGCTGTGCCACGATGAACATAAGGGCATATATCTAGAAATATATTGTTTCCTTTGGCCGTGCTGCACGGTATGTGGGATCTCAGTCGAACCTGAGGCCCCTTCAGTGGAAGCGTGGAGTCTTAACCACTGGACGACTAGGGAAGTCCCTAGAAATATGTCGTTTCTTTTTTTTTTTTTTTTTTAACGTGTCGTTTCTTAATTCCCATGAGCACCACTCAGCCAAGCCCTCAAGTCCCATCTGGACTTCTGTGGCTTCCTTTGAGCTCAGTTTCCTGCCTCATCTCTGCTTCCCTAGCTTCCTCTGTGTACTGCTTGCCAAGTGGATCTTCCTGGAACATTGCTATGTTGCAGTCCCTCACTGCTTTCTGTTAAGTCAAATCCATACCTAGACCTGTTACTCAAAGCCTGCTTAAGGTGGGCTCACCTGACCTTCTGTAACATGCTTCTACCCCAACAGAAGGCTCCAGTCAAGAATGAATCCCCCAAAGAACTCTCCTTCCACACGACCTTAGTTCTTACCAAACTTTGACTCCCTAAGAAAAATCATGTTTCCTGCGAGTGGGGACTATAACTTAAAACTATAGAATTCAAGGACTGGGGATTTCCCTGGTGGCGCAGGGGTTAAGAATCCGTCTACCAATGCAGGGTACACGGGTTCGAGCCCTGGTCTGGGAAGATCCCACATGCCGCGGAGCAACTAAGCCCGTGCGCCGTAACTACTGAGCCTGAGCTCTAGACCCCGAGAGCCACAACTACTGAGCCTGAGTGCCACAACTACTGAAGCCCATGCACCTAAAGCCTGGGTTCCGCGACAAGAGAAGCCACCGCAACGAGAAGCCTGCGCACCGCGACGAAGAGTAGCCCCTGCTCAGCGCAACAAGAGAAAGCCCATGCGCAGCAACGCAGGACCCAACGCAGCCAAAAATAAATAAATAAATAAATTTATAAAAAAAAAAAAAAAAGAATTCAAGGACTGGGAAGAATCTTTGAGGTCATCCGTCAGTTTTTCCCAACCACACCTCTCTCAATCCTGTAGTGGTATCCGGATTTTGAAGTTTCCTTACTAGGCCAAGGTAATGTTTCTCACCTGTTTTTAACCACAGCCCTTCATGCCTAGAGATTCTGATTTGGATTTGGAGGGTGGGAGGATTACCATCCTTACCCATGCAAAATTACAAAAAATCTCCTATTTTCACAGATGGGAAATTGAGGCTCATCAGAGAGAAGTGACTTACCACTAATTTATAAAAGCTGGGATTCCGTTCCAGTGGCCCACTGCCTTGCTTCTATTTCTTTTTTTAACTAAACTTTATTTTTGAACAATTTTAGATTTACAGAAAAGTAGCAAAGAGTATAACCGTCACCCAGTTTGCCCTCATGTTAATCTTACATAACCATGGTACATTTGTCAAAGCTAAGAAAAAACCCATATTGCATTTGGTGAACCAATTTTCTTTTTTGATTGAGATAAAATTCACAGAACATAAAATTAACCTTTTTTTTTTAATAAAGTTATTTATTTATTTATTTTTGTCTGCATTGGGTCTTCGTTGCTGCGTGCAGTCTTTCTCTAGTTGTGGCGAGCGGGGGCTACTATTCATTGTGGTGCGCGGGCTTCTCATTGCGGTGGCTTCCCTTGTTGCGGGCACGGGCTCTAGGCACGCGGGCTCAGTAGTTGTGGCTCGTAGGCTCTAGAGCGCAGGCTCAGTACTTGTGGTGCATGGGCTTAGTTGCTCCGCGGCATGTGGGATATTCCCGGACCAGGGCTCGAACCCGTGTCCCCTGCTTTGGCAGGCAGATTCTTAACCACTGCACCACTGGGGAAGCCCAAAATTAACCATTTTAAAATGAGCAACTCAGTGGCATTTAGCACATTCACAGCCACCACGTCTATCTAGTTCCAAAACATGTTCATCACCCCAAAATAAAACCTCATACCAGTCAAGCAGTTATTCCCCATGTTTCCCTCCCCTTGCCCCTGGCAACCACTAATATCTGGTTCTTTTTATGCTCTTCACAAGCATTCAGCCCAGTGCCATGTACCTATCTGGGAGGCACTCAATAAAGTGGGAGTTTGGGGTGTTTTTTTTTTACTTTTTATTTAGTAAGTAGAATATACATACTAAAAGGTGCAAATAAGAGTAGAGGTTGGTAAATTTTCACAACTAAACACATCTATGAAGGAATTCCCTGGTGGTCCAGTGGTTAGGACTCCACACTTTCACTGCCAAGGGCCCGGGTTCAATCCCTGGTTGGGGAACTAAGATACCACAAGCGGCACAGATGCAACCAAGAAAAAAATTTAATTAATTAATTAATTAAACATATCTATGAAAGTCACACTGAGATCAATAAACAACATGACCAGCACCCTAAAAAGAACCTTCGATCTCCCAGTCACTTCCTATCTCCCCAGTAGTAGTCACTATCCTGACTTCCAGCACAGGTTAATTTTGCCTGGGTTTGCACTTCATATAAACGAAATCATACAATATGTTCTCTTGTGTCTGACTCCTTTTGCTCAGCGTTATATTTAAGATTCATGTCGTTGCATTCACAATACTTTTTATGGATAAGAGTGACAGATTAAGGCAAAATTATATTTGGGGGGGTGCGAGAAGTGGGAACAGGTCTCTCAGTCAAGAATAAGAGTGACATGGGAAAAATAGATTACACCAAACAGCAACATTCTTAAATTTTCCACCCTGTTTGGGATCTTGGAGGTATCCAATGGTACTAATTATTTTTAGTTATCAATAAACTCAGAGATAGGAGAGGTATTTTGTTGTTGTTGTTTTTGGCCATGCCATGCAGCATGCGGAACTTCCCCACCCAGGGATTGAACCCATGTCCCCTGCATTGGAAGCATGGAGTCTTAACTACTGGACCACCAGGGAAGTCCGGGAGAGGTGTTATGAAAGACCTGCTGGGCAGGGGATCTAAACTGGGGGAAAAAATAAATAGTAATTACCTCTGTGAGTTGAAGGAATATGGTTCGCAGGCAATGAAGAGAAATCCCAGTGTGGCACGGGGCAAATTAATCTCCTGGCAATTGTTTTCCCAATCTATAAAATGAGGATAGTAACATAGTTGTCATCAAAATTAGATAAGTGAATGTAAAATGTATGGTACTGTCCCTAACTCTTTAATGCACAAAAAAGCATTACTTTCTTTCCACCACCTTCCTTATTGGAACACAGATCAGAACTCTAGCAGCTGGGAACTAAGCAGTGTCATATTTTCCCAGCATTAAGCCTCTCTGCCTCTTAGACTTGGAATATAAAGAGGTATAAAACAGGCTTGGGGTACAGATTTTGAGAAATAAAATCTGAGAATAAGTGTAATACAACCCTCTGACATCCTTCACAGTTCAAAGTCGACTTTTCAATAACCCTCCTCTCACTTTCACAAAGCATTTCCTGGGACTTCCCTGGTGGTCCAGCGGTTAAGACTCACACTCCCAATGCAGGGGGCCCGGGTTCGATCCCTGGTCATGGGTTCGATCCCTGGTCACGGGTTCAGTCCGTGGTCAGGGAACTAGATCCCGCATGCCGCAACTAAAGATCCCGCATGCTGCAACTAAAAATCCCGCGTGCAGCAACTAAGACCCGGCACAGCCAAATGAATAAATAAGTAAATATTTAGGGGGGAAAAAAAAGGAGTTAATTTGCTAGGGTATTGATCCTGACCCCTATTTCACTCATCTGATGCTACCAGTTCACCCAAGCCCCATAAGCCTCACCAGATCCCTCCTGCCCCATCTTTCCCCCCCAGACTTTTGGTCAAATCTCTCATTGTACCCATAATAGATAGACAGGGCTGATTCCCCTGTCAGACTTGGAGCCTTTCCAAAGTGCCCATGTCTTTCACATCACATCTCCCAAACTATGGCACAGAGTAAGTAAGCCCTGAGAAATTACGCTGAAATAAATTTTCTCTGAAAACTTGGAGGGCAGCCTGGTGCTGAACTCAACAACTTTAAAATGCTCAGTCCGCAAAAATGGACTTAGTTATTGTGTTAGGCACTATGGTGTTGTTTTAATGTCCTTGACATCTAATTATTCTTTCAATAAACAACTAGTGCGGGCTTCCCTGGTGGCGCAGTGGTTAAGAATCTGCCTACCAATGCAAGGGACACGGGTTCGAGTCCTGGTCTGGGAAGATCCCACATGCCGCGGAGCAACTGGGCCCGTGAGCCACAACTACTGAGCCTGCGCTTCTGGAGCCTGTGCTCCGCAACAAGAGAGGCTGCGATAAAAGAGTGGCCCCCACTTGCCACAACTAGAGAAAGCCTTCTCACAGAAACGAAGACCCAACACAGCCATAAATAAATAAATAAATAAAACCCGAAAGTTAAAAAAAAAAAAAAAACCCAATTTTTTTTTAAAAAAACAACTAGTGCCAAGTATGCGCTAGGCTGGGAAAAGAGGGGCTATAAAGAAAACCTCAGGCCTCTAACCACCTTCGAGGTCGGTTCACACGCAGCACCCTTGCCGCGCCGCTCCTGCGCCCCCAAGTGGGCTCCCCCGGGACTTCCGCAGCTCAGGAGCGAACCTCAGCGTAGGGAGGGGCGGGCCCTCCAGCCTTTCGGCACACCCGATTGGCAAGGCCTACTGACGTGAGTGGGCGTGGTCTCGGCCGGAGCCGACCTCAGGCCAAGTGCCCACAGGGGGCGAGGCCTGCATGCGGTAGGGGGCGGGCTGTGAGAGAGGCAGCTGCTTCCGGGAGAGCCGCCCCGCCCCCACGTGGGACTTGGGAGACCAGAGCGCGCGGCAGCGGTGGCGGGAGTGGCGTCTCAGATTCCTTAGGGAGGCAGGTGAGTGGGGACTGGACCCGGGGAGATGGCGGACTTGGAGGCAGGGGCTGTGGCATCAAAGTCTTGTGTCCCCAGACCCAGACTCTGCTGTAATCCACAAGCGCTGGCGGTGCAGCCGAGGACGGAGTGACTCTGGGACTCCTATTTAGGCTCTTAGAGGTAGAATGTCCTGCTGCAGCGAGGTTGAGGTCTCTGCGTGGCCGTTGCCCTTGGGGACCCGGGTCTGGGCTCCGAGTCTCCTGTCTGGGGTCCATTCCCTTGGAGACCGCTTGGGTAGTCTCCATCAGTGGAGAGCCCGAGGTGCCTCGCAGGATGGGGGAGGGAGGTGCAAACAATAACAGCCGCTCTGTGCTAGGATTGTACATAAGTTACATGCATTGGCCCATTCAGTCTTACAACAGCCCATTGAGGTCTGTTCAAGTCCTTATTTACCAGATGAGGATTCTGAGGTCAGACAGCTGGAAGGTGACAGACTCAGGATTTGAACCCACATCTACAGACTCCAAAACCCACACCCGTAACCCTCATGCTGCCAACTGCAGCCAGGTCCAGAGTCACCGTTCTGCCTCTTTCCTTCCTCACCCCCTTCACCCGGAGCTCTCCAGGAGTCCAGCTCTGCTGATAAGCAGCTTTGAAATCTGTACTTAAAGTATCAATGAGTAATGGTGGAAATTGAGGACTTCTCTGCTGGAGACCTGGATTCTAGCCCGAGATCTGCCACTGACCCCCTGCACGATCTTGGACCAGTGTCAGCCCAGTATCACCATCATTTCAATGATGTAGTCAGCAAGCTTTAAGGAACCTCTTAATCAGTGTGTTCTAGGAATTTGTGGAACTGGCTGATTCTCCTTTTAGCTCCAGAGGAGATTTGGGCTCTTCAAAGCCAAGTCAAGGCCTGGGTCTCCTTCTTCTCTTTCATCCCTGTTCCTAGCACTGGGGCAGGCCCAGAGTAGATATTCAGGAAATGCAGTTTGAATAAACAGGTAGCCAGTCGGCTCCTTTTCAGAACTGCCTGACAGCTGCTGTCCTGGGCCCTTCTGGGGGTTTGGATTTCTCAGCCCTGGCCACCTTCTACCTAGCTGGCCCTCCCCTGCTAGTGGCAGAGCCTGTCATCGCTGGCAGCAGCTCACAACCCTCTGTGCCAAGACCACAGCCTCTGGAATCCTCAGTGGAGCACAGCATGGGGGGATCAGGCCCTGCATCTCTTCTCAGCCCCTCCGGGTGGTAGTTCTCAGGGCCCAACTTAGGTTACTCCCAAGTTGAAGAAGTTACCTTCCAAGGAAGGAGATACTTTCACAAACAATCTGAAATTTTACTTATCCCTCAGTGTTGCCTGTTCCATGAAGCCGTCCATCCTTGATTCCAAGAGACACAGGTCCCTCCTATAGCATATAGTCCACCCCTCTACTGTAGCATCTGTATGGTGACTATTTCTCCTTCACCACATAAGCTGCTGGAAGGCAAGGACCCCACTTCAGATATCCTGGGAGACCCTGTGGCCCATCCAGGTTTGAGTGAAAGTTCTCCCTTCTGGGTGTGGTGCAGAGGGCACAGCTGTGATCCACTCCAGGAGGTCTAGTCAGCCCACTTCTACTCCTAATGATAGTAAAAGTAGCTGCATATTTACTGAGTGGCTACTGTGCCAGGCATGTACCTCTTCACTATCTCTGATCTTCTCTGCAGCTTTGCAAGTTTGATAGTATCATTCCCATTTCATAGATTACGAAATGAAGATTCTGCAACCTTGCCCAAAGTCATACACAGAGCACAGAGCAGACCTGGGACTGTTTGACCCTGAAACATTACTCTTTCTACACTGCCTGCTACAGCCTTCCAGTTAAGCTAACCTGTTCTGCATCCCATGGTGACTTGCCCTTGTCTTCAGTGTGGTGTCACAGGATTTAAGCTGTGGCTTACAGGCTCCCTTGATTTGGGAGAAGTGCCCCTTCCAAGTATGTGAAAATCTTCCAATTTTTCAGGGACTTTTGGCAAAGCAAAACCTCCACCTGGATTTGGCTCTGCAAACAGAGAAGCACCTCTGTTGCTCAGGGGCTGTTGTTCTACTGCACAGATCTTTGTTTATTGGGGCTTCCCTGGCGGTCCAGTGGTTAAGACTCCACGCTTCCACTGCAGTGGGCACGGGTTCGATCCCTGTTCGGGGAACTAAGGTGACACGTGGTGCAGCAAAACAAACAAACAACAACAACAAAAAACAGATGTTTGTTTATTAAGCACGTATGTAACAGAATGACTACTTGTGGGGCAGGTAACAGGCCCTTGAGTAGAAGCCAGGAGACCCATGGTCAAGCCCAGCTTTGTACCTGACTCGCTGTGGATGTCAAACAACTCCTGTCTCCTTTCTGCACCCTACTTTCCGCCGCAGAAGGTAAACGATTAAACAGGGTTGGTGATTTTCAACTTTTTAATTTTTTTCAGCACTAATACCCATTTCTCAAATCTCTCGCTGAATCCTAAAATTTAAAAAAAAAAACAGATAAAAGTGGAACTGCCCTAGTAAGGCCTCCCCCTCACCACTCTCTAACCCGCAGTCTCCTCTGGGTGAATTGGACTGCAAGGCCTCTAGGCAGCCCTGCCCTTTTGCTTCTGATAAGCAGAAGGCATTTGCTTCCTCAGCCTTCTAAAGTAGATGTGGGGTTGAAGCCAGTGGAATGCAGCTTTGGATTCCAGAAGCTGGGGGCCTGCTGCTATAAAGGTTCTCTGGAAAGTGAGTTAGAGACCTAAAGACCTGCCTTCAAAATATGATGTGACTCTGCAGAATGACATTGAGCAAGTCAGTTAACCTCTCTGAGCCTCCATCTCCTTATCACTAAAAGTTAGAACAATTCTCTGCAATTAAATGGGATAATATATATGTGTAAAGTACCTAGTGCAGTGCCCAGCACACAACATACACTCAGTATATTTTTCTCTGATACCCTCCATCTCTCCAAGGCAGAGATAGCATAGGTAGAGCAAGGCCTACTGAATCAAGTGTTTATCAGTAGTATGGGGTATGGTAGGTAAAACCCTGCACTCATTGTCTACAACAAACTCAAATTCTGGCTCAGTCACTAGCTGTGTGGTCTTGGGCAAGTGACTTAACCTCTCGGAGCTGGGCTAATCCTTAGCAGACCTAAGAGCAAAATCTTGTACAAAATGGGCACTCAGGACTTTGTATCTGCTAAATGATTGTTCATATGGGGGTTGGGACATCTTTGGGGAGGCCTGGCTTGCCCCTGTGTCAGATGTTGTGGCTGGCCCAGGGGTGTGGTGGTGGAGTGGATCCTCTGTGGCTCCTGATAACCCCAACCCCGCCAAGGAGGAGGATCAGATGAAACAGGCCCCTGAGCTAGTTGGGAGGGAGCCAAGGGGCCTGGGAGGCTGGAGGGCAGGGGGAGGGGAAGGCATCATCAGTGTACTAAAGGACCCCCCAACCAGACCCAGAGAGTGTGCAGCCGTGGGTAAGTCCCTGCCCCTCTCTGGGCCTTGAGGTCCCATTCATACAAGGAGAGATTGGTGGCTCTTTGTTTTCCCCCTACTTGGCTGTTAGGCACCTCCAAAAGGAAGCGTCTAAAACGGAGCTCTCCACCTCCTCTCTCTCCAGGCTCGGCTCCCCACCGCCCTCTTCCTGCCTGTCCCTGTCTCCGCTGCCCTCCAGGTCAAGCAAGCTAGCGCATCCGCCCCAAGAGACTGCCTCTTGGCTGCCTTAGGATGGCCCCTCCTCCCCACCCCTCTCGCCCCACAGCCTCTGTCCTCCTCTGCTTCTAGTCAGCTCTGCTCAGGCTGCAAGAATTATCTTCCTAAAGCCAGGCTCTGAGCAGGCCCCTGCCCTGCCCCCTGCTCAGAAATCTTCCCTGTCCTCAGTCTGGCCGCCCCTCCCCTCCAAACACACATCCTCGATTGCCTCTTCAGTCCTCAGAGCAGTCCGCAGCCCGTCCTCCTGGCCCCTTCTTTCCCCTCCGGAGGGAACATTCTCCCCTTTCCCTCTGCCGAGCCGAACCCACTCATCCTGCAAAACCGAGTTCTAGTCCTGTCTTCTTCCAACAAGCTTCTGACCTCCTAACTCACATTGGAAGTCATGGTTCCTTCATGGTAGGCTCGGCCTCTCCGAGATGCGCTCAGTCAGCCCGACCCCCTGGGACTGCGGTGCCAACTGGATGAGAAATCGTGTGCGAGTGCCCAGCGTGGCCTGGCACATAGTAGGTGCTCAAGAAACAAACGTTAATGCCCCAGCTTCCTTCTGTCTTACACCCCTTATTTGGCATTTAGGGCATATTGTCTTGTACTTCGTGTGGGTAAATATATTTACTGTGTGGCAGAGTGCTGTGCAGGAGGCAAACATGAACTAAGTGTGGACCCTGCCCTGCAGAAGCTCCACCTACTGGGACGAGATAAGATAAGGCCACAGAGAACTGGTATATGAGAGAGACTGTGATCTGGGCAAGAAGAGATGCTGCAAGGGAGAGGGAAGGAGGGGCCGCCTGGTGGAGAACCTGGTAGGATTTGGGGATGGGGAAGTTGTGGAAAGAGCACCAGCCTCCTAGGGAAAGAGGGTGAGCCGCACCTGAGTGTGCTTGGGGAGCAGCAGGAGGCGGGCGGAAAAAGACAGCCTCCATGGCCACTCCACAGGCGTGTCTGTCTGTCTGTCTGTCGGCACGGTTCGATTTAATCCTCTTAAGTGTGTGTCCGTGTACCAAGGGGTTAACAGTGTTTTCCCCTAGAGGTAGAATTACAGGAAATTTTTCTCTTTTTGCTTATCTGTACTTTTCTAAAATTTCTGCCATGGCCATGGACATTGTTCATGGAATAGGCAAAGTTTAAGTGGTGGCTAGATCAGGGCTTCTCATAGTAAAGTCCAGTCCATCCCAGACTGATTCTTTGATAAAATGCAATGAAAATGAATTATTAGAGACATGTTGTTTTAAAAAAAGAGACCAAATAAAATATAAACCCAGATTTTATATTATTAGATTCAACTTGCTCTGGAAGTTTCTGAAAACTTTCTGAAAGTTTCTGAAGTTTCATGAAAGTGTCTACTTATCTTGGTGCACACCGGCAGGGATTGGTGAACCCCACTAGGAGTAGCACTGGGGTAGAGAACAGGGGAAGCAGGAATCTGGAAAAGCCTGCGGGTATGTGACTACCTCCCGGTTCCAGGGACCACGTCTCACACGCCTCTCGTCGCCCTCACAGAGCTGAGCACGAGGCAGACCCCCCAGGAACCCTCAGTTCCAGCCACCCAGCTGCCCTGTGTCCCCCCTGCCCACCATGCAGCCCCAGTCGGTCCTGCACAGCGGCTACTTCCACCCACTACTTCGGACCTGGCAGGCAACCACCGCCAGCCTCAGTGCCTCCAGCCTCATCTACCCCATCTTTGTCACGTGAGTCCCCAAATGAGCCAGGTCTCTAATCGGCAGGGGGTGGGTTGAGTGTGTGTGCATGCATGTGAACAGAGCAGGTGTCTGTGTTGCGGGGATAAAGTGGGCTGTCAGCTTGGAGCTCGATGTATTGGACGTGGCCTGCTGGGTTAAGGACAGCCATTAAGAGAAAAACAAACCTTGAAGAGAATACAGTCTTCCCATTTGGAAAATAAAAATAACCCTTGCCTGTCATCCTGAGTTTTTGCAACAAGACAGAAGCCGAGACGATGTTTTGTTGGCTGTAAAGTACTACGTACATGTCAGAGGTGGCAGTCATGATGAGTCACGATAGCACAGCTGATACCTATTGAGGGCTTACTGTGTCCCGGGTACTGGTATGCTAAGCACCTATGTATATTATCTCATTCCACCCTGACAGTATTCACATGAGAAGAATACGGATATTATCCCTTAGAATGTCATCTCCACGAGGGCAGGGATTTTTGTCTGTTTTGTTCACTGTTGTGTTGCCGGAGCCTAGAACAGTACCTGACACATAATAAGTGCTCAATAAATATTTGTTGAATGAATGAATGAATCGACCCAGGATACAGATGAAGGCCCTGAGGCTCAAAGAGTACCATTTGGCCAAGGTCGCCCAGTCAGTAAGTGGCTGGGATAGCAAGCAAGGACCTTCTGATCTCAGTGTCCAAGTTCTTAACCACTTGACTCCTTCCTAGGAGTACTGTTCTTTGAGTACAGTTGCTTGTTGTCACTGTTATTCTTGTTGTTCCTATTATTATTTCAGGCCCTGGGCTTGGCCAGGCAGGGGAACCAGACACTGGATCCCATCTTCCTCCCACCATCTCCACCTCCATATTCCTTCCCAGTTTCCCAACCATCCCTCCCAGTCACCCCCTCACCACTGGCCCTTCCCACAGCTACCAATCCATAGCCCATCCCCCGCTCTTGCAGGGATGTTCCTGATGACAAACAGCCTATCGCCAGCCTCCCAGGAGTGGCCAGGTAGGAGACGGAGTGGGGAGGGCAGGGTTATGATGGAGGGAGCAATTTCACAGGTGGAGGTGCCAGGAAGCAGAAGCAGACCCAGGAGGTAGAAGATCCAGAGAGGCTGACTTCAGCGCAGAAGGACTGTCTCGGGGGGCAGAGTTGTTCCACAACAAAAGAGGCAGCCTCGGGCAGTAATGAGCTACCTGTCACCAGAGGCGCCGCAGCAGAGGAACGCTGAACTTCAGATGGGAGTTCAATAACAGAACCTTGAAGGGGCCTTCCACAGCTGAATCCCATAGCTCTGCTACGTGGGGCCTCGGTTTTCCCATCTGTTTGGTGGGTGCATTCCTGCCCCTCCGTGTACTGTGAGGCTTGAGCCCTCCTGGTGCCATGTGCACCTTGACTCTTAACAGAGGCACAGGCCAGAGGGGTGGGGGGACCCTAGCCTGGGACCTGCCTCACTTCAGCCCCTCCATGCAGGTATGGTGTGAACCGGCTGGAAGAGATGCTGAAGCCCCTGGTGGAGGAGGGCCTGCGCTGTGTCCTAGTCTTCGGCGTCCCCAGCAGAGTTCCCAAGGTGACAAATCAGAGGAGGGGTCAGAGGGAAGGGGAGGGGGAGGCTGGGTGAGGATAAGCTGAGGTTCCACACTGACCACACACTCGCTCCAGCCTTGTGCTGGCCCTGGGGCCACCAGTGAACGGACACAGCCCCTGCCCTTGAAACAGCAGCCATGTAGGATCGGGAAGCTAAGTAGGGCTGCAGCTCTGAATGGGCAAGTCAGGTTTCCCTCTGCAAAATGGGAACGGTCCTCCCCGTGCCTCCTCGTCCAGGGGCGGTCGTGGTGATAAAGGAGAGGGCCGGGGCTGTGCCCTGGTGGCTGGCCACTGTGCCTCCCAAAGGCTTCGTGTGACTTTGTCGTTCCGCTTTGTCCTTCCCCTGTCCCTAGGATGAGCGGGGCTCTGCGGCAGACTCCGAGGACTCCCCGGCTATCGAGGCCATCCGTCTGTTGCGCAAGAACTTCCCCGGCCTCCTGGTGGCCTGCGACGTGTGCCTGTGCCCCTACACCTCCCACGGTCACTGCGGTGAGCTTCCCTCCTTCCACCAGCCCTGCTGCCACCAGCACTCCCACTGCGGTGGAGACGGGCCAAGGCCCGGGATGCTCCCCAAACCCAGCTGTCTGTCCTGCAGGGCTTCTGAGTGAGAATGGGTCGTTCCAAGCTGAGGAGAGCCGCCAGCGGCTGGCAGAGGTGGCGCTGGCCTATGCCAAGGCAGGTGAGTGAGCCACCAGCAGGGATGGGCACCCCCGGGTCAGGGAGGTGGCAGGGTGGATAGGAGGGTCCCAGAGTTCTGAAGGCCACCCTCTGCCCTTTAGGATGTCAGGTGGTGGCCCCGTCGGACATGATGGACGGACGCGTGGAAGCCATCAAGGAGGCTCTGATGGCACATGGATTTGGCAACAGGGTAGGGGTGGGGGGTGCAGGCAGCACGTGGGGAGGTAAGAGAGCCTGGACCGGATCTGCCCCCGTGTCTGCACCTCACACAGAGAAAGCAAGGCCCAGAGCTCCAGTGGGACTAGGACACAGGCCTCTATTTCCGGCCTGGGTCCTTTCTCTCCCTGTCACTTCACCCTGGGACATCTGGAGGGCTGGCTGAGCCGAGACCCCTATTATCTGCCCGTAGGTATCAGTGATGAGCTATAGTGCCAAATTCGCTTCCTGTTTCTATGGACCTTTCCGGTGAGTGGGGATGGCCAGGGGTCTGCTGTTGAATCCCTGACCCGTTAACCCAAAGCTGGAGCCCACCCTGGTGTCTCTACTTCTCAGGGACGCAGCTCAGTCGAGCCCAGCTTTTGGTGATCGCCGCTGCTACCAGCTGCCGCCCGGAGCACGAGGCCTGGCCCTCCGCGCGGTGGTGAGTGACCAGAGCTCCAGCCCCACCCGGCCTGTCCCCCTGTCACCTTGCCTCCCAGGCACTGCCCACACCATAACTCATCCCTTAGGACCGGGATGTACGGGAAGGCGCTGACATGCTCATGGTGAAGCCAGGAATGCCCTACCTGGACATCGTGCGGGAGGTAAAGAACAAGGTGAGCACCGGGCAGAGGCCAGAGGGGGCTCGGGGAGATGAGAGTGTGTCCACAGATTCTGGGCCCTTTGATCGAGGGACTGCAGAATCTCGGAGTTGAGCAATCTGCCCGGGGAACAGGAATCCCCAGCACCCCCCACCCTTCCCGTCCCGCCCGGGGAACCACTGTGGGCCTCTGCGCCAGGGCTCGCAGGAGCCTTTGAACAGCTCTGCTTTAACAGCTCGAGGATGGGCCAGGCCGGCAGCAGCAGTGACTCAGGGCTTGGGGCTCAATATGGTCACACATTGAGCAGGGAGGAAGGGATACTCCCAGAGGCGTGCCCACCTCCCACTTCAACCTGCCTGCCCCCCGCTGCTTCTCCGCAGCACCCTGAGCTCCCTCTTGCCGTGTACCACGTTTCTGGAGAGTTTGCCATGCTGTGGCATGGAGCCCAGGCCGGAGCGTTTGATCTCAAGGCTGCTGTACTGGAGGTCATGACTGCCTTCCGCAGAGCAGGTGAGCAAGCAGGGGTGGGAGTTTTTGACATGTGCTGCAGGGACTGATGATAGGCACTTTGCCCAGACAGGGAAATAAAGTCATGAGACAGCCTGGAGTCTCATGCCTGGAAATGCCAGAGATCTAAACTGACAGGCTGGGGAAGAGACATGAAACCGCAGGACAGAATGTGGAACAGTGAAGCACGCAGAGCCCTCTATTATTTTTTGGTTTTGAGACCTTGGCCAAGCCACTTCTCTAACTTCTGTGTCCTTGTCTATGAACTAGGGACAAGATAGCTGGTGCGTGGTTGTCAAGAGGATTAAATGAGATGCTACGTGTAATTGGCGTATGCTTGTCACTTCATAAATGGGAGCTGGTTTTGTTGGTTGAGCATACAGTGTTGGGAGGGAACTCACAGCTCACCTGTTTCCCCCACTGTGCAGTTTTATACATTGGCAAACTGAGGCCCAGAAGGAGAAAATGCCTTACCCAACGTACAGAGCTAGGACTCACCGGAACTGAACTCAGTCTTAGGTTGTGACACCCGTGGGCTGTGCCTCTTCATGGTAGCCTTCTTCCCACCCCCGGCCCTCATCTCCCAGAAGGTATGCCCCGAGCTGATGCCCTGCCCTTCCCCTGCTTCCCGCTTCTCTCCCAACACAGGTGCCGACATCATCATCACCTACTACACGCCTCAGCTATTGCAGTGGCTGAAGGAGTGATGGAGAAAGTGTGCAAGACCCAAGAACTAGAACTTTTTAATTCCTGAGCCTTGGAGAAGTGAAAACCAAAGTAAACGATGCTTTTAGAACTGTGTGCTCGTGCCCTCTTCCTGCTTACGCGCTGGCAGGCGCCCAGAAGCCCTGGGTGGGTTCTGCCAACGTGCCAAATCTTCCCACTCACAGCCACATCCTCATGGGCTCTCCCAGGCTTCCCTACCCCTCCCCTGGGTCAACCCTGAGGCTCACCTCTGCCACCCCAGCTCCTTCCTCTGGGGTGGCTTCAGCTTGAAAGCCACCAGGAATCATGGACCTTGGCTCAGTGGGGCCTGGGAGAAAGGCTTGAAGCATTAACGGAAAAGGAGGGCAGTTGAATCTTGGACCCTCAAAAGCTCTGGAAAGCTCGAGGCCTCTGGCAGCAGAGCTGGGCACACTGGGACTGAGGCTTAGATTGACACCCCGGGTTTAGAGTTGAGATTTGCTGCACTTCCACTGGAAGGCGATTCCCACACAGGCCAGTGGTTGCCAGGCTGCCTGAGATCTCCTGTTGTTCTCTGAGCCATAAACCCAGAGAAGAATTACTCATTAACGAGCAGAAAAGAATTATTCATTAACAAGCAGGAACGCTGCGTAAGGATCGAAATTCAGAAGCAAAGAGAGAGTTCCTGACTGTTGGAGATGCCACCACCAAAAAGGATTTTTATTGAAGAGGTATTTTTTGAGAAGGTCTGCTTTGTGCCCACACACAATGCTGGGTCCTGGGGGTATAGCAGGACAGACCTCGGCTTGTCTCTGAGTGGAATCTATACAAGGAGAACAGGGGTGACAGAAAACAACAAAAAAACAGACAAATAAGGCAGTTACACATTGTAATAGTGCTTCCAGGGAAAGAAAGGGTCTGAGACAGAGAATAACAGATGATGGGCCTTGCTTGAGAAGCCCTCCATGAGGTTGAGGGACAAGGAAAGACCCTTACAGAGGGCAGAGGGAAGCAAACACCAGAAGCTGCGAGAATGACGGAGTGTATAGGCTCCTGCCGTGGGAGGGGCTTGGCAGGGCTGCTGGGAGCCAGATGAGGAAGAGGAAGGTGGGCTGCAGGACTGGAGGTTGGAAAGGTAGATCCTGCACCTTGTAGGAAACTTGGGTTCTATTTTGCATCTGATAGAAAGCCATCTGAAGGATGTTAACCAGGACTTAACATGTGTTCCAATTTCCCCCATTCTGCTCCTGTGAAAAAAATGGAGGGGTGAGCCAGAAAAAGCCTGGTCGGGAGACTGTTGCTGAACCCCCGGAGCAATGACAGTGGCCTGGACCAGGGTGGTGGCAGTGGAGAGAGAAGGAAGCAGAATATATTCAGAATACATTCTGGAGATAGAATAGGAAGATTTTGCTGATGCTTTCACATTGCGGGGATTGAGGGAGGGAATGGGAGGAAACAGATGCCTTCATTGGTTTCTGGCTTGGGCAGCTGGTTTCCATTCATTCTTCTGAGGGTGACGCGACGTAATGTTTCCCCCCAGTGAAGGTTCAGGCCCAGCTAAGGAGGCGCCAGTTTGCAAGTCCACCTGCCTGTCTGCAAAGTGACAGAGAATCCCAACTCTAGAGTCAAAGCAAGGTTAGTTTGGATGTTACAGCAGTACAACCTGTTTTAAAATTTGGAATTATATGAGTCAGAAGCAGCTCCCCTCTGACTCCTGGTAGTTTCCCCCAGAGCTGTGGCCGACTTAACTGACGACCTGATCTCATTCTGTCCTCAGCCTTTGGGACTTGAAGAGTCACTTAGAGGCCCGAAACATTCATGGGAGATCAGCCATTGACGGGTCTCAGGGCTTGGGCCACACCAGAACCTTCCACCAACTTAGTTTCTTGGCTTCCTGGCACCTGGCCCCTGAGCTCATTTCTGGTTAGTGTGGAAGGGAACATCCTTCAAGGCCATCCTACATTCATCATTGCCAAGCACATATGGGGGCCTGGCTCTGTTTTAGGCACATGGAGATGGGAGATAGACACTGCTCTTTAGGTACAAACAGTCCTCAGGGAGCACATAACTGTGTCTAGAGCCCCCGGGGTAAACTTTGAGTGGAGCGATGATGAGTCTCCCTGAGGAGAACCAAGAGGCGGACCTGTTACCAATGATGTGACAGGTGCTGTGAAGGCCACACCTGGGCCTGACCTGGTTTGAAGATCAGAAAATACTTCCCTGAGGGTCTGATATTTAAACCTAGACCTGGAGAATGAGCAACCAAGCTGAGACATGTTCAGGGAAGGGCATTCCCGGCAGAGGGAACCCTGGGGCTAAAATGAGCTGGAAGGCTGGGGTGGCTGGAACACAGGGAAGGATGGGGAAGAGAGGCCTGAACTGAACAGAGAGACACCAGGGCCAGACCGTGCAGGGGTTCAAAAACCATGCTGAAGGAAGATGGAGAGCCTTCTCATTATTCCCAGAGAAAGGGAAGTCATTTGAAGGCTACTAGGGGAATGACTGGCTCTTGATTTGCATTTTATAAAAGCATTTTGACAGCACTGTGGCAAAGTGCAAATAAGAAATGTGGCCTAGACTGAGTGGTGACAGTGGGGATGGAGAAGGGAACGGATTTAGAAGGTAGGTTAGATATCAAGGACGAACTTGGCTTGAGCTCCTGGGTGGCTGATAGGCCATTTACTGAGGTGGGAAAGCTTGGAAGGGGAATCCTAAATTTAGCTTGGGTTTGCAATGAGGAAGCTCTGTCGACAGTTTATGTGACTCTCCCAAGGCCACTCAACAAGTTTGTGGCAGAACTGGGCCTAGGACCCCAGTCACCAAAAACAGCAGAGCTGGGATTTGAACTCACATAGCCCAACTCCAAGGCCTCTACCCTTACCTACTGTGCCATACCACCTCCTAATAAACAGTAACAAAATTATGGCTCTAACATTATGCTATTAGTAGTGCCAGTAATGGGGTTGCCTTCAGGCATCATGGTCTGTGTGAGCGGCACCCTCTGGAGTCAGGACTCGGCACCTGAGGTACCAGCCTACTGTCTGCTCCACCCCCACCCCGCTATGTTTTGTCTACAAAGGCAGTAATGACCAGGCAGGCAGCTGGAGGGATCTGGGTAGTCCTGGGGGGCCTGGCTCCTCCACAGTCCCCGTCTCCTGCTGTGTGCCTTCTTCTTGCTAGTCGTAATTTTATCTTTGGGCAGAGAACTCAGTTTTAACAATCAACAAGGCATTTTATTCTCAGATTTCCAGGCATCTGGTGAGCATTAAGGGCCTCTCTCAACAAGATTTGATTTTATTATTTCCCTCTCAGATGTGCCAGCATGGACGGTAGCTTGTCTCTGTGGGACATCCTGAAGGCCACCACAAATAGCCATCACATTCCATCGTCCTCACTTTTTGTTTCACTAAGATCCCTTAAACTGGGCTTCCCTGGTGGCGCAGTGGTTAAGAATCCGCCTGCCAGTGCAGGGGACACGGGTTCGAGCCCTGGTCCGTGAAGATCCCACATGCCGCGGAGCAACTAAGCCTGTGCACCTCAACTACTGAACCTACGCTCTAGAGCCCTTGAGCCACAACTACTGGGCCCGTGTACCACAACTACTGAAGCCCGCACGCCTAGAGCCCGTGCTCCGCAACAAGAGAAGCCACCGCAATGAGAAGCCCGCGCACCGCAACTAAGAGTAGCCCCTGCTCGCCGCAACTAGAGAAAGCCTGTGCGCAGCAATGAAGACCCAAAGCAGCCAAAAATAAATAAATAAATTTATTTTTTTAAAAAAAAGGTCCCTAAAACTACCTCAGTGGGCCTATGGTTGAGGGTCCCCAAAAACAACAGGCATTTTAACCAAACATTTTACTACCAATTTCCCAACTAGGGAAGGGGGAGTCCTGACCTATTATATGCCCCATGTGGACTCTGCCAGCCAATTCCACACATCAGGGCCTGTGACTTACAACACCCCATATTCTGCATTGTTCTGGGTACTCTTGGTTGCCAGTGACAGAAACTTAATTCAGTAACAAAAAAGGAACTAATTGGTTTCCATAATTGGGCTGTAATAAGGTCAAGTGTAGCTGGATCTAGGGTCAAAGGCTCTCATGGAGACCTCTTTCCCTTCCTAGCTCTCATATGTGTTTGCCTCAGCTTGGCTTTATTCTAAGATGGGTTTTTGCCACTTGACAGCAACATGATCATTAGATGGTCCTTAATCCCAGAGAAAGACAGATCCTTTCTATCCCATTATCCACATAGCAAATCTCTGGAGGTCTCTGATTGGCCCTGCTCAGGTCACATAACCAGCCTCTCCGTTCAGTCCCTATAAACAATGGAATGGGAGATGTGGCACCATGATTGACAAGGTCTCCCTCCTTACACGGAAGGCTGGTGGGATCTCAGAGCTTTTGCACCTATGGTCCTCCCCTTTGCCTGGAATTCTCTCCCCCAAAATCTGTATGACTGTTTCCTTTTCATTGTTAAGATCTTGGTTTAAGTGTCACGTCCTCAAAGAAACCTGCCCTGACACCCAATTTAAAGTCATTCCCCCGTCACTCTGTGTTAGTCAGGATTCAAGTGTCGTAATTATAACAAAAGCCAAAATAACGGTAACTTAAGACGGAAATACGTTTCTCTCTAAGTAGTCCAGGCTATGTCAGCTATACGGTGTGGTGGGTCATGGCCCCTGCCTCGTTCTGTCATCCTTAACACATCTCGGCTTCTATCTCGTGATCATAGATGGTGGGTCCAGTTCCCACCATCAGGTCCTCTTTTCAGTTAGCAGAAAGAGGAGAAGGGCAAATGGAGGGCATGACGCTTCCTTAAAAGGGCCCAACCTGAAAGTTGTACACACCATTCTGCCCTTGTCTGAACTTAGTCACATGGTCACACCTAGTTGTGTAAGGGAGGCTGGAAAACAGAGCCTGGTGGAGCAGCCCTGCGCTCAGCTAAAACTCAGGGGTTCCATTACTAAGGAAGATGGAGAGAATGGATATGCGGGCAAATGGCCGTTCCCACCACATGGAGTTTCTTGTAATCATGGAAACAGTGCTCAGACTATCAAAGTAAAGAGGTCCTTAGAGACCATCTAAGTAATGGTCTAATTCTATAATTAGACCATCACTCTAATTCTATAGATGAGAGACAGACTCAGAAAGGGGACTTGTCCAAATTCACACAAGTCAGTGGCAGACCAAGGCTGGATTCAGGTCTCCTAACTCCAAGCCCAGTGCTCAAAAGTTGGGGAGGGATTGCAAGGGGTAGAGGTGAGGGATTGCTTTTAGAGGGACTTTCTCCTTTTATGTGTTACCTTAGCTTGAAGTGCATTTTTATATTCATGTATTATATCATGTGTTATTCATGTGTTATTCATGTAAATTAAGTCAAAACTTGGCCAATACACATGAAAAGGTGTTATCTTCACTAGTCAATGGAGAAATTAAAATTAAAACCGTAATGAGATACCACCATACATCCATCAGAATGCCTAAAATTTAAAAAATAATAGACAATGCGAATTTTTTTTTAATTAATTTATTTTTGGCTGCATTGGGTCTTCGTTGCTGTGCGCGGAAGTTGTGGCAAGCGGGGGCTACTCTGTGGTGCGCGGGCTTCTCATTGCGGTGGCTTCTCTTGTTGCAGAGCACGGGCTCTGGGCGCGTGGGCTTCAGTAGTTGTGGTGCAGGGGCTTAGTTGCTCCGCGGCACGTGGGATCTTCCTGGACCAGGGCTCGAATCCGTGTCCCCTACATTGGCAGGCAGATTCTTAACCACTGCGCCACCAGGGAAGCCCAACAATGCCAATTTTTGAGACTGTGGAGCAAGTGGAATCTCACACGACTGGTACACCACTTCAGAAAACTTGCCCCATCTACTGAAACTGGACATACGCATACGTATAGCCTAGTGATTCCACATCTAGGGATTTACCCAACAGAAATGTGTACACATGTGACCAAAAGATGTGTTCAAGACTGTCCATAGCAACATTTTCTAATATTTGTAATAACCAAAAACTGGAGATAACCCAGATGTCCATCAACAATAAAATGTGGGGTATTCAGGGCTTCCCTGGTGGCGCAGTGGTTGAGAATCCGCCTGCAAATGCAGGGGACATGGGTTCGAGCCCTGGTCTGGGAAGATCCCACATGCCGCAGAGCAACTGGGCCCGTGAGCCACAACTACTGAGCCTGCGCGTCTGGAGCCTGTGCTCCGCAACAAGAGAGGCCGCGATAGTGAGAGGCCCGTGCACCGTGATGAAGAGTGGCCCCCCACTTGCCGCAACTAGAGAAAGCCCTCGCACAGAAACGAAGACCCAACACAGCCATAAATAAACAAACAAATAAATAAATAAATAAATAAAATTTAAAAAAAAAAAAAAAATGTGGGGTATTCATATAATGGGATATCACAGGAAGGAGAATGAATGACCTGTAACTACTCATAGCAACATGGATGAATCTTACAACTAAAATTTTGAACAAAGGAAGCAAGACAAAAGAGTGCATGCTGTATTATTCCATTTAGATACAGTTCAAAGACAAGTATAACCATGCATTTAGAAGTTAGGGTAGTGGTTCCCCTTCATGGGAGTAAGTGACTTGGAGAGGACAGGGACACCAGGGTTCTGGAGATGTTCTTTTTCTTGGTCTTGGTGCTGATTGCATAGGTATGTTCACTTTGTAAAAATTCAAGGACATATACACTTCTTTGCACTTTTCTCTATGTATATTTTAATAAAAGTTAAAAAATAAGTAAATGAAATTTGATTTTTTTTTTTTTGGCCACACCACGCAGCTTGCAGGATCTTCCCTGACCAGGGATTGAAGCCGCACCCTTGGCAAGCATGGAGTCCCAACCACTGGACCACCAGGGAATTCCCTAAATGAAATTTTAAAGAGAGAGAGATGTATGTCTGGTGGGCCCAGCCTGGGTTTACTTAGTGCTTTTGGGTGAGAATCTCAAGGAAAAAGCCCTCATGTAAGAAGCTTGGTTTCTCAAAGAGAAATAACCTAAGCCAGCAGCCAGTATTGTGACATGCCAGGTCTCTCCAGGAGCAATCACCAGGCCAGAGCCCACACAGGGTAGATCAAAGGATGAAACCCTCTAGGAATTTCTGTCATCTGCCTTAGGAAGGAAACTATACCCAGGAAGTGGACCCATTTTTGAACTGATGAATCAAAAAGAAGCTTGTTTCAAAATAGCAGGACCTGTCATTGGCTTTCCTGTGACATGCAAGGCTCCCTTTTCTCTGCTGAAAAAGTTACTCAGAAAAAGAGAAAGGCCTGGAGTCAGGCTCTCCCTTGCCAGCCAAGGTCTGTGACTCTGAACTTTGTATTTCCTCACAGGCCTGAGCCCAGTGAGGGTGAGGCAGTTCTGAACAAAATGAACAGACCAGCCTTGGCATATAGGAGGATGTTTTGTTTTTATTAAAAAAAAAGGGGGGGGGGGTGGAGGGAAGAAAGAAAGAAAATTGCATGCATATTTGTGTGCTCCTAGAAAAATGTCTGATAGCATAACAACCAAAACTGCAGCAATCCCTGGGAAGTGGTTGGGAAATAGGGAGGCCATTGCCCTTGCTCAGCTGTACTTGTCCTTAAGCTTCACCTGGCTGCCATTCAGATCTTTTGCTCCTCCCCTAACTGGTTCATCCAAAGAGATTCCCCCCGGGCTTCCCTGGTGGCGCAGTGGTTGAGAATCTGCCTGCCAATGCAGGGGACATGGGTTCGAGCCCTGGTCTGGGAAGATCCCACATGCCGCGGAGCAACTGGGCCCGTGAGCCACAATTACTGAGTCTGCGCGTCTGGAGCCTGTACTCCGCAACAAGAGAGGCCGCGATAGTGAGAGGCCCGCACACCGCCATGAAGAGTGGCCCCCGCTCTCCGCAACTAGAGAAAGCCCTCGCACAGAAACGAAGACCCAACACAGCCATAAATAAATAAAAATAAATAAATTTAAAAAACAAAACAAAACAAAACACAGAGGCCCCCCATCACTGCTCATGAAACCATTGTTTTCTACCTCCATAGCTCTTACCACTTCTGAAATCTTGATTTTTGTCTGCCATGCCATGTTGCATGAAGGCAGGAACCCCGTCTTATTTCTTACTATATCCTCCGTGAAGAACAGGGTCAGGCACAGAGTAGATGTTCAATAAGCAGTTAGTGAATGAATGAGGTTGGGCTTTTGCTTTTCACTTTGTACACTTTGTATTTTCAAACGTTTTTGAGATGAACACGACAACCTTTTTTTCATCAAAAGAAAAAAAAAAATCAGCAGGTTACTGCAGAGGACCTCTACCCTCAGTCTACCCTCAGCAAATTGTCTTGGGTTAAGACAGGTTTCCACCTGAAAGCATTTCCCTCCTAGTACCGACTGGGGACTCAGACCAGAGAGGGGCAGCGCCTTGCCCAAGTTTACCCAACACTCAGCAAGCCAGACCGGGACCCAAATCCCCCCCTCCTAAATCAGGCTGGGTACCTCCGGGGAGGGGGGGGGCGGTGTCCGGATCCTTGGGAGGAGGAGTGGGTCTTACGAAGGGGCAGAGAGGGTCACGGAAGGGACGGGGAGGGCAGAGGAGCACGGTAATGGGGGACTAGAGCTCCGGGTTGAGGAAGGTGAAGCTGCAGAGGGCGCGAGCGGACAGGACAGAAAGGAGAAGTGGAAGGGGCGGGGCGGGGCGAGGCGGAGGGGGTGGGGCGGGGCGGGGCGAGGCGAGGCAAGGCGAAGCGGAGGAGGCGGGGCGAGGCGGAGAAGGCAGGCGGAGGGCTGGGATACAGGAAAAGAGGGGCGCCGCCGAGCTTCTGCGCTCTTTCCCGAGCAGGCGTGCGGCTGCGGCTTCCTTGACCGGCTTCCCCGCGAGGCAGGTGGGTCGTGTGCCCCGGGGACTGGCGCGGGAGGTTCCGCTGCATACCGCAGGGGTAGAGATGTCGCTCTAGCAGCAGGCTACCTGGACTTTGGCGCCACCGAGCCCTGGAGGTGGGGAGGGAGGGTGAGCAATTCCGGCCTGCAGCCAGAGGCCCCAGCTTCGGCTTCCAGAAGTGGAAAACGCTGTGGGCCCTTTGTTCTAGTCTTAGCTATGCCAGTGGCTCCCTGCGTGACTCTGGACGAGTTCCCGCCCCTCTCTGGGCCTCCATCTACCTATCTGCAAAGTGAGAGGGTCTTTGGACGGGTCTCCCTAAGTTCCAGACTGACTGAAATTCATTTCCTTGACAAACTTCCTCTAGGGCTTGTCCCCAGATTCACCAGCCAAGTCCGTCCCTCGGCAACAACTTGGCAGCACTCTGAACTCTGGCCCCTCAGGTTTTAGCTGAACAGGTTGGGTGTCTGGAATCAGTTCTGTCTGGGGCAAGAAGCTGCATCCAGCCTCTAGACTTTAGGCTGAGGAATTTGTTTTCTGTGCACTGGGTCAGTAATCCTTCACTGGCTCTCCACCCAGGCAGGCGTCATCATCTGGGGCTGAGAGAGGCTTTAAGACAGGTAGGAACAGGCTGCTCTGTCCTGCCTTTTGTCCTGGGCTGTACAGGTTCACTAAAATCAGATTTTTTTTTTTTTTTTTTAATTTATATCCAAGTACGTCTAAGCAGTGGAAGGGAGTACTGGCCAGAGAATGTGGAGGTTTGGGTTCTAGTCCTGGCTGTGCCTCTGGCTGGCTGTGACCTTAGGCAAATATCTGCCCCTCTCTGGCTCAGTCTTTCCCGGCTGAACAGTCCAGGGGTGGGTCAGATGGTCTGCAAGGACTCTGCCGTCTTTCACATTCCGAACAATAGTAATAGCAGTCATAATAATTGTTTCCTTAGCTGACCTACGAGGCCCTGCCTGAGCTGGCCCCTATCTACCCAAAGCACCAGACTCCTTGCCCTGCCTCAGGGCCTTTGCACTTGCTGTTTCCAGTGCCAGGAATATTTAATCACCTCCATTTCCTGAATAGGCTTTCTCAGATCTCCACTGAAACGTCACTTGCTTAGGAAGTTCCCCGACAACAAAGACTAAATCGGGTTTCTGGATTGATATCCTCATGGTACATGCTGTCTTCGTTATGCTTAAGTATTCATGTAGTTCTTTGTCCAATAGCTGTATCCCCTGTTCTTTAATGCCTGTGCATACCATGAGGCCTAGAAATCTGTCCCTTTCCCAACATCTAGCACATAATAGGTGGAATGAACAGATCATCTTTTAGTCCAACAGTCTTATGAGGTTGAGTCACTGTGCTCTTCTTACACCTGAAGAGACTGGGCTTCAGAGAGTGACACTCTTAGGGTCACACAGTGAGTTGGCAGTGTCAGAATTTGAACCCAGTCTGTCTCGGACTCCGAGGCCTGAACTTCCACCTCACTTGCCCTCACACTCCAGGATCTTCTGCTGTGAAGACATTACCTAAGTGCCAGCAGATCTGACCCACGAAGCCTGGAAAGAGAAGACCATCAGGTTGTTCGGTGCGGTGCCGTCCAGCTCGACCTCCCCTAGAGGCCCCCGGACCTGAGGCAGAGGTGCGAGTGGGGTGGCCTGGCCCCGCTCCTGCAGACCCATGGCGCGCCGGCTCCAGTTACAACTGCTGACGTGGGACGTGAAGGACACGCTGCTCAGGCTCCGCCACCCCGTGGGGGAGGAATATGCCGCCAAGGCCCGGGCCCACGGGCTGGAGGTGGAGGCCACGGCCCTGGGACAGGCCTTCGGGCGGGCGTACAGGGCTCAGAGCCACAGCTTCCCCAGCTATGGCCTGAGCCACGGCCTCACCTCCCGCCAGTGGTGGCTGGATGTGGTCCTGCAGACCTTCCACCAGGCAGGCGTTCGGGATGCCCAGGCTGTGGCCCCCATCGCTGACCAGCTGTACGAGGACTTCAGCAGTTCCCGCACCTGGCAGGTGTTGGAGGGAGCTGAGGCCACCCTGAGGGGGTGCCGAAAACGAGGTCTGAGGCTGGCAGTGGTCTCCAACTTTGACCGACGACTGGAGGACATCCTGGCGGGTGTTGGTCTGCAGGAACACTTCGACTTTGTGCTGACCTCCGAGACTGCCGGCTGGCCCAAGCCCGATCCCCGCATTTTCCATGAGGCCTTGCGCCTTGCTCAAGTGGAACCGGCGGTGGCAGCCCATATTGGGGACAGTTACCAATGTGATTACAAGGGAGCACGGGCTGTAGGTATGCACAGCTTCCTGGTGGCTGGCCCCGAGCCTTTGGACCCTGCGGTCAAGGATTCTGTACCCCAAGAACACATCCTCCCCTCACTGTCCCATCTCCTGCCTGCCCTTGACTGCCTGGAGGGCTCACCCCCAGGGCTTTGAGTCTGGCGAGGGAAGCAGTCGGGCCCAACAAACACTGGAGACAGGGAGCCCCTTCCTTCCCTGAGATCTGGCCTTCACCCCTCCCCCTGCAGCCTCCATAATGCATTCCGACTATAAAGCAGTGAATGCGGGGCATTCAACCCTGCCCCACTAACCAGCTCCTGGTCTCTGAGATGGTTCATTCCTCACACCTGCGTCCATTTTCTACCACAAGTCCCCCTCACCTCCAACAAGATTCATGAGGGCCCAACTAGCTTCAAAACCAACACTTTCAAACTTTCTTTTTAGCAGCAGGGCCTTTCGTCATGGGAGAGCTTATGTGGAACCCCAACATGCAAAACAGGAAAAATGAGAAACTGCTAGGGTTGAAGCAGAGGTCCTGGGACCCTTCATTCAGGCCCTGAAGCCTCTGCAACTCTTTCCCCTGAGAAGCCTGAGATCAGAGGAGCTTAGTACCTGCGGGTACTGGAGTTCTCATTTAGGCGTGTCTGACTCCGAAGCCCATTGGCTTGACTGCGAGGTTACAAGTAGAATGGGATCCATGTCACACAAGACATAATGCAGTGGAGATCCAGGGAGAATAGAGAAGGTGTCCTAAGGATGGCGGTCTTGAAGGGCACCCCAGTCATAGGAATAGCTTGGGGGTGGGAAAGCACAGGGAACAGGGGCTGGAGCATGAGGTGGCAGGAGTGCAGGGAATACAGGGGGAATCACTGGAGATTGAAGAAGTAGGTTGGGCTTTTAAAATTCCGTGTCTCAGGCTTCCCTGGTGGTGCAGTGGTTGAGAATCTGCCTGCCAATGCAGGGGACACGGGTTCGAGCCCTGGTCTGGGAAGATCCCACATGCCGCGGAGCAAATGGGCCCGTGAGCCACAACTACTGAGCCTGCGCGTCTGGAGCCTGTGCTCCGCAACAAGAGGCCGCGACAGTGAGAGGCCCGCACACCGCGATGAAGAGTGGCCCCCGCTCACCGCAACTAGAGAAAGCCCTCGCACAGAAACGAAGACCGAACACACCCAAAAATAAATAAATAAATAAATAAATAAATAAAGTTACATCTGTTTAAAAAAAAAATTCAGTGTCTCTTCCTGCCTTTCCCCCTTCACACACCTCTCTACTTCATATTTACTGGACACCTGTGCCTTGCCCAGTACCAGGCACAGGGGGTACCACAGGTAAAAAGCACACAAACAGGCATACACAGTGTATGTTCTGGTGCCAATAGGCAGGGAGGGCTCTGGAGTGGACCCTGAGCTGGGGGTGGCCGGTAGATGGGCAGAGGGATAAGAGGGTCATTCCTGGCAGTGGGCCCACAAACTGTGGACTGAAGACTGCTGTGGGGAGTTAGACTGGTGGTTGGGGGAGCATGGCCTGGGGGCCTTTGGGTGCCAAGTAGAAGAAATTGGCTTTGACCCAGGTTTGAGCAGAGACTGTGCCCAGGCAAAGGCAGGGAAGCTCTTCTCAGACTTGGCCAAACCTCTTGTGGGTCTGTCTTCCCTGGGCTTGGTGCTGAGGCTGGGTGACCCAACATTAATTCCCAACTGTCAGGCAGTGAGGAGATGGGTCATGAGCTGTGGTTTCAGAGCTACAAGGGCCTCAGAAGTCACGTCAACTGAAAAAGTTGATTTGATCCACCCAGTGCTTCAAGTAAATTATTGAGCAAACTGAGGAGTGGGGAGGGCTCTGGCCCCCATCTTTGAGCCCAAGAGCCTTACAGGTAAGTTGCAGGTAAGATTGCCTTTGAACTGTGTTCCCAGATGAAACAAAATGGGAGGACCACTGTTCTAAAGTGACCTCCTCAGAGGACAGGAAGGGACTTGCCCTTGGTCCCCGCAATGCAGGGCACAGAACCCTGTCTCCAGGCTCTTTCAGCTGTGTATGCTGAGCTGCCTCCCGCCTACACCTGGGAATGTGGATGGGGGTGAGGAAGATATCCCTTTCCCAGCAAACATACCACTAAGATCTGAGCTGGCACCTGGGGGATTTGCCCAATTACCAACAAAGAACATGGAAGAAATTTTCAATCTTTGAAAACCTTTAATAATGTACATGTTCCCTAAGGCTGGCCCTCTTGCGCCCTCAGCCCTTTCTGGCTTGAAGGCCTCACCCTGGTCCCCACATTATGTTAGAGAAGGCATTAGTTGGGAGCACGCATCAGCTGCAGTTGGGGAAGAAGCTCGTCCCTGTTGCCACGGGTGGGTGCTGGTTGGAGCCCTGGCTAGTCCGAGGCAGCACTGCCGACGGGTGTGCCGCAGCCAGGCTACCTGGAGACAGGGTCCCCTCAGTCTTCCCAGGGGCTACGCAAAACCTGGGGGAGGACACAGCCCTACAGGCCAGAGTCCTCTGGCCAACAGCAGCCTGGCAGGAGTTCTAAATCCCTTCCAGGTTGTCCTTGTGCTAGAAAAATATTTCCTCTGTATGCCATGTCATGAAAAGGACTGAGAAACACTGAACTGAGGGGATGACAGAGCTTCAGCCACAGGCTTTTCTGCCAGAGAACGGCATCTACTGGGGGCAGTGCTGCTCCAGAAGAGTCTACCACATGCATCCAGTCACCTGTCCATCCATCCATCCATCCACCATCCATCCATCCATCCATACGTCCACTTGCTGGCCAAATATTTATCGCACGCTCACTCTGCACCAGGTACCATGCTGGATGCCAGAGATAAAGTGGTGAACAAGACACCCTCAGAGGGGCAGATGCACAGTGCATTTGGGAAACCAAGGCCCAGGGAGTAGCAGGTTCCCCACAGATGCCCAGCTTTTAATGGTTGTACCCCGAACCCCTCCTAAAAGCTGCCCATTGGGCACAGGCAACATCTGGGAAAAAGACACTGGGTAGAAACATGGCCTGAAAGGGTGGTGGGGAGGTAGACCTGGTCTCCCCATGGCCAAAGGTCAGCGGATGATGGAAATGGTCTGGTCAGCCACAGCAAAGACTGGGAAGAGGGGCCCAGGGAAGGACGCGTGGTGGGTGTGGAGCACCGTGCCCGAGGCTGGCTCGTAGAATAGCAGCTCCTGTGCCTGCAAGTCCAGCAGCACCCCCAGCTGAGCTGGGCAGCGCAGCAGTGCCAGGGGCTCGTGCTGCCCATCGTGTGAGAAACGGAACTCCCGGTCGTAGCGGGAGAAGACCCAGGAGAAGGCATTGTAGCCCAGACGAGAGTCACTGCCAGAACCCTTGCGGGGCAGCTGGCCTAAGGCCACACCCACCTTATAGGCACAACTGTTCTCGACGTTCACCATCCAGGCATGCAGCCCAGCCTGGAAGGAAGTGGTGGCCAGGGCATTGGGCCAGTGGTCAAAGCGCTCCGGGCCATCTGCACAGGTCTTGGACTTCCTGGCATTGAAGGTCAGGGTCCTTTGATCATCTGACAACTGCAGGAAGGGGCTGACAGTCCTCTCGTTGATACGCACGTCCTCCGTGCCTGCCAGAAAGAATTCTCAGACTTGCCCAAGGCCCACCCTCAGCCCTAACCTGGCCCTGCCATGTAGCAAAGGGCTTCCTCACCACTCACTGGCAGATAAGCCATTTACTCTCTCTGAGCCTCAGATTCCTCATCTGTAAAATGGGGATCAGAATAGGACTTATCACAGGGTGGAGGTGAGGATCAAATGAGATGATGCATGTAAAGTGCCGAGCATTAATAAGTGCTCAATAAATTGTGGCCATGACCACAGTAGTTATTATTAGTCCAAGACCCTCATCTGTTAACTTTGATAGATATAAGACCCAGAGAGGAGAAGCGAGTTGCCCGAGGTCACACACCAAGTTGGTGGCAGGGGCAAAATGAAGACCCAGCATGTTGTTCCTACATTTAGCATCTAACACTGATCATACCGCATTCTAGTTGGGCATATCTGCAGTTTCCAGATCAGACTTGTCCTAGCGACATGGTTCCTGGAGGCTTGGAAGCATCAGATATACAGTTTCCTACAACTACCTAAATGGGACTGCTGGCAGATCAGGCACTATTGGATACCAGAATCTAGAGAAGATGAGCTATAGCTTGTACTAACGTTTTAGGGATAACGTGCAGGGAGGGAGGATTAAAACTGAGAAAAATTCAATCCATTAAACTAACCTTTCTGTGAATTGTGAAAATACCACAACGGGCAGTGTGGAAGCTTCCACCTAGCTTGGGGGAAGCCTGCTTTGAGAACCCTCCCACTCAGGGGGAATTCCTGGAGGCAGGAGACCATGTTAGCTGGCCTGATCAATGTTAAGTTAGTAAGTGAGACGAATCTGGGCAGCTCAATTCTCGTTCCAGATGCTCTCCAGTTGCCCATCAATTATATCTTCTTAAAGAGAAACTAGGTTTCCAAGAAATAATACTGAGCTCTTGCACTAGGGCAGGACTTAAGGAGGACGTAATTTCCAGGAACAAGATTTATCCCAGACCCAACCACAGAGCAGGCTGGTCTGGAAACAGGGAGGACCTGGCGCAGCTGCCCCAGGCCTGTCCAGGACCTTGACTCCATAGACAAGCCTGCATCCAGTACCACTGGTTGCTGAGATCCCAGATGCACCGGTCCCCACTGTGACCCAGCAGCAAACCCCAGACAGACAGACAGACAGACAGAAGCCCAGTTGCTCCAACTGGTGCCAGGCTCCAGCAGCTCCTAACCTGAGAGGGACCCGAGAACGGCTGTCGCCCAGAGTTGGGTCAGTAGTGGGCTGCGAGTGCACTTCTCATTAAAGTTTAACTTTTCCGACTCCTTGGGATCCAAAATGCCCTCTGCTTCCTCCGTCCTTATGCAGGGAAAAAAAAAAAATAGAGATTTAGGAAGGTTCTGGAAATGTATCTGGATCAATACAGGAGGGGGACAGAAGTCAAATCCTCTTCCCACGAGGGTGACACAAAGAATGGCAGCCAGGCCCCACATAGGAGCCCCAAAAGGGGGTTGGAGCCAAAAGAGAAGGTGGGCATTCCCTCTATGCCCTGGAGCCTTAATTCCAGCAAGGCACACGGTTTACAGGGAGGTAAGTACTTGCTGCCAGTATCAGAACCTGTAGTCAGTGTGTTCTATAGGGGAAGCAACTTGCCAGTGTCTCTGGTGAGTTAGCAGCAGAGCTGGGAGGAGGACCTGAGCCTCTTGTGCCGCAGTCTTTCCACTCCACCGACCTGCGTGGAGAAAATCTTGCCTTCCTACAAAACCTATTGCAGCAAAATCTACTGGTGTGGTCAGAAGGTACAGCCATTCCTCTGCTCTTAAAATGCAAACAGCCCTGAAGGGTCACGCAAGAAGGAACTATCAGTGATCACCCCAACCATAAAGTAGACATAGCACTTTGCTCCCAATAACTACCTCTCTTCAGCTCGCAGGGGGGACTGGGTTTTGTTGGAAGGGCTTTGGGAACATAAGATGCTTAGGAGGGGAGTACTGCCATTTATTAAGCAGCCAGTCTCTGGGCTTGCTGTTTTCTATAGAGAATCTCATATGATCTTTGCTATAACCTGGGAGGCAGTTGTTATTCCATTTGACAGGAAAGAACGGAGATTCAGAGAAAGCACTCAAGCTAAAAAGAAGACCTGGATTCAACTCTTGCCTCCATGCAAAAACAGAACAAACCCAGGCTGGGATCCAGGCACCATTCAACATAATCTTTCCCCTGACTTGAAGTAAAATCTGAAGGGGTGTGGGGCAAAGTGAGGGCTCGCCACAGGGCTTCACAGACCTCTGAACTGGCTTCTGAGAAAGCCAGTTTGGGTAGGGAGAAAAAGCTCCCAAATGAGAATGCTTACATTTGCCTAAAGATGTCTTTAACAATATACAGTATGCTTTAGGCCTGGCCTATATAGTGATTGTATGCCAGGAAAACAATTAGACTCAAATCAGTGATGTTCTTTCTCTTGGTAGTTATGACATATCAAAGATTAAAATTGTCCTGTGTTTCTTGTTTCAAGGTACATGTGTGTATGTGAAGTCTTAAATGTTTTAATAGTCCACAGCTAATCAGCTTATTGTAATAATGTATGTATAATGAGATCAATGTCTTGTGTTTTCATCCTTTGTGAATTCACAATTCTTACTTGTTTTCTTGTCATAACAAAACTGGTAATATTTTCCTGTCTTGACAGCTTGATTTTTAGTAGAAAATATATTAAAAGCGGGGTTCTCATTGCAGTGGCTTCTCTTGTTCCCACTGCCTCTAATCCCAAAGATGGCCTTTGAGCTCAGGCAGCAGAGAAGTGACAGCACACACTCTCTTCTCCAAATCTTGTGGCTCTGTCCATAAACAGAGGATGGGGTGGGGGGGGGGGGAGAGGGTGGGGCATGTCTCCTCATAGATGTGAGCTCTTTTTTTTAAGACTGACACTGACTGCTCTGGCTTGGGAGGAGCGAGGTTAACAGAGCCCTAGAAAAGCTGAAAGCAGGCTCTGGTTACAAAGGCTCCTTGTGGTCAGGACAAGAGAGGCTCTGTTGCCATCTTCTCAAAGCACTGAGGCTGGCTCTGGAGAAGCCCCAGCCAACAGGTGAGGAGGAAATAGGAGCTGGTGTCTGCCGTGCTAAATCATCATCAGAGCAAATCGGAGGCCAATCGTAGACACTAGAGTCTAGAGAACCACCTGGTCCAGGTACCTCATAGTACAGAAGAGAAAACTCGTGACCCCAAAGGAGCAGGAGTGAAATGGGGCTGGGACACAGCAGGGCCCTGGCCAGGAACAGAATACCCAGACTGTGCAGGGGGACCTGCTGCCGTGGCAGGCCAGGGTTGAGCTCAGCCACGGATGTGGAAATAACCTTGGGGGCCAACAAACAGGTTTTGAAAACAGTACGGTCATCCCTCCATATCCTGGGGGGACTGGTTCCAGACGCCCCACAAATACTAAAATCCACGGGGTGTTCAAGTCCCTTATAGTCGAGCTCTCTGTATCTGAGGTTCCCCATCTGCAGATTCGAAAACATTCAAATCCATGGTTGGTTGAATCTATGAATGGGGAACCCATGGAAATGGAGGGCCGACTCTACTTTGAGAGTATGCACCCTCAGTCTAAAGGCACAAAGGCACAAAGGACTACAAACAAGTCTTGAGCTCTACTAGTAGGTTTGTCAATCATACTATGGGTTTAGCAACTCTCAAACAATGCTGCATGTATCATAGGACTGAACAAATGAATAAATATATTGCTGTTGTTGGGAGCCAAGGTTCTCACTGTGAAAGAAGAACAACATAGATATAGAATAAAAGAAGGCAAAGGAAAAATCATGTGGTGTTTGACTGGAATTAGAAGTTGTGATACAAACTCAGGAATAAAAAAGTTACATGCACACACACTCCCTAGCTCTGTATGCTGTCCACTGGGAAGGCCTGGAAGCAATGACGCATCAGGAGCAATGAACACACCTAATGCCTCAATCTTGGTTTTTAAATACGATTCCCCACTAAAAAAACCCAAGACACTCTGGAGAAATTAGCTGATTCCAGGCTGAGGCAGGAAAAGAACACGCTGAGCCTAGGATATCTTCTTGTGCCAGAAAGCAAGAAAGTACTCAAAGAATGATGAGGAGTTGTCAAAAGGACACAGGATCTGGCCTGAAGGGGCTCCTACTGGCCAAATCTGGGAGACTTTGAAGATCAAAATTAATAATAGTACTAACAGATTATAATGTACTGAATAAAATAAGAATCAATGAGTCTATATTGATACTAAATAAGTGAATAAACAAGCAAACTAAGTCCTAGACACAGCAATCAGACAACAAAATAAATAAATAAAAGGAACCCAAATTGGAAAGGAAGAAGTAAAACTGTCACTGTTTGCAGATGACATGATACTATACATAGAAAATCCTCAAGATGCCACCCGAAAACTACTAGAGCTCATCAGCGAATCTGGTAAAGTTGCAGGATACAAAATTAATATAGAGAAATCTGTTGCATTTCCATACACTAACAACGAACTGTCAGAAAGAGAAATTAAGGAAACAATCCCATTTACCATCACATCAAAAAGAACAAAATACCAAAAAAAAAAAAAAAAAAAAAAGAATAAAACACCTAGGAATAAACCTACCTAAGGAGGTAAAAGACCTGTACTAAGGAAACTACAAGACACTGATGAAAGAAATTGGAGATGACACAAACAGATGGAAAGATACACCGTGTTTTTGGATTGTAAGAATTAATATTGTTAAAATGACCATATTACCCAAGGCAATCTACAGATTCTACCCAAGGCAATGACATTATGTGTCGCTTGGTATGATGGACTGAGGACAAATCACTTATGAAATATTCCTGCTCAAAATGCATAACCTGAATCTAATCATGAGATAACATTAAATAAACTCAAATTGCGAGACAGTCTATAAAACTGTCCTTAGACTCTTTAAAAGTGTTTAGAAAATAAAAGGTTAAGGCACAATTACAGATTTAAAAAGAGCAGATGGATCAGGGGGAAAAAAATCCAAACACTGTTAAGAACATTTTTAGTACAACTGGCAACATTTGAATACAGACTGTGTATTAGATAATAGTATTACATCAACATGAGATTTCCTGAATTTAATAAATACACCGTGGGGGAATTCCCTGGCAGTCCAGTGGTTAGGACTCCGCGCTCTCACTGCTGAGGGCCCGGGATCAATTCCTGGTTGGGGAACTAAAATCCCACAAGCTGCGCAGCGCAGCCAAAATTAAATAAATAAATAAGTATGCTGTGGTTATGTAAGAGAATGTCTGTTCTTCGGCAATCCACATTGAAGTATTTAGGGATTAAAAGTCGTGCTTTCTGCAACTTACTCTCAAATAGGTCAGAAAAGAATAAGTTGTTTTATATATACATTAGATAGATAGATAGGCAGACAGACAGGAAGAGACAGATAAGAAACAGGGAGAGCAAATGTGGCCAAATATTATCAATTAATATTTCGAAGTTCAGGGCTTCCCTGGTGGCGCAGTGGTTAAGAATCCGCCTGCCAATGCAGGGGATCCAGGTTCAAGCCCTGGTCCAGGTAGATCCCACATGCCGTGGAGTAACTAAGTCCACGCACCACAACTACTGAGCCTGCGCTCTAGAGCCCATGAGCCACAACTACTGAAGCCCTCGTGCCACAATTACTGAAGCCCGTGCGCCTAGAGCCCATGCTCCGCAACAAGAGAAGCCACCACAATGAGAAGCCCATGCGCCGCAACGAAAAGTAGCCCCCGCTCACCGCAACTAGAGAGCCCGCGCGCAGCAACGAAGACCCAAAGCAGCCAAAAATAAATAGATAAATAAATAAATAAATAAATAAAATATTTCTAAGTTCATTATACTATTTTGGCAACTTTTCTGTAAGTTTAAAATATTTCAAAACAAAAAATAAAGATAAAACATTATTTCAAAAATCAGATCAGCTTGATATTGAGGACAAACTGCTAAAGGAAGATGATGAAGATAAAGGAGAAAGAGAAGACTAGCAGAAGCATGGAAAGATTGTAAGGAGACAGTAAATTAAATTTAGGAACATCTGTACTGTAGAATAGATCAAAGACTTTCCAAAAAGTGAGGTAAATATAAATGTACTGATATGGAAAGATTCCAAGATAGATAGCCTGATAAGTTATAAAACAAGTATGAAACGATCCCATCTACGTTTTCAAAAAAAAATTTTAAGAGTAAAAAAAAATCCCACACACTCTCCTATGACTAAACATAGGAAAGCCTACAAGACACACATCTAACTGTTAAAACTGATCACCACTTGGGAACAGGATTGGGAAGAGGTGATGGAGACATTTTTAATTTTAAATGGTTTTATACTGGTGAAAAATTTTTTCTTTCTCCCATGCACATGTATTGCTATTGAACTTAAATATAAAAATAAAGAAGAATGGACTGTGCTCCCCAAGTACAGCTCTGAAATCTCACACACACAGTGTAAGAATTTAATTTCTTTGCCTGGAAAATTACACCCTCTTGGCCACTTCCTCAGGCTCTTGGATCTCAGAACCTTGCAGAATCAGTTAGGGCCTGGTGAAATTCTTTTATTATTGCATAATTAAAATGAAGTTTTGAGTGGTAATGCAGACTTAAATTTCAAAGATTCTTGCATCAGAGAAAGGAGAAGTGAGGTAGAGAAGACAGTACTGGGTCAGGTGTCAGGTGTGGGTCCAAGCCCCAGCTCTGGGGCTTAGGCAAGTCCCTTCCCCTCTTTGAGCCTCAGCATTCTCAAATGTAGATGGGGGTGGGAAACCCCTCCCACAGGGTGACTGTACATTTTTTAATAGGATAATATTTAAGAAAGCCCATGGCAGGGCTTCCCTGGTGGCGCAGTGGTTGAGAATCTGCCTGCTAATGCAGGGCACACAGGTTCGAGCCCTGGTCTGGGAAGATCCCACATGCCGCGGAGCAACTGGGCCCGTGAGCCACAATTACTGAGCCTGCGCGTCTGGAGCCTGTGCTCCGCAACAAGAGAGGCCGCGATAGTGAGAGGCCCGCGCACCACGATGAAGAGTGGGCCCCGCTTGCCGCAACTAGAGAAAGCCCTCACACAGAAACGAAGACCCAACACAGCCATAAATAAATAAATTAAAAAAAAAAAAAAAAAAGAAAGCCCATGGCAAGCCTCTGACTCATTATTTATTTCATTGCCCTTCCACATGGGTCTAAAGCAGCTCTCCAAGCTAGGGGCAGGAAGACCCTTGTCCATTGAGCCTGGCTTCAGGGAAGGTACTCAGCTGCCCGCCATGAGCTTCCTCCCAGGAGCAGCAGGGCCTGACGGCAATGCACTAAGTAGAGGCCTAAGGCCATGGTTTCCGTGACTGCCCAAGCAAATACCGGGGCCCATACTCACCTCTCAAAAATCTCCGGCTCCTTCTGCTGTGAGAAAAGAAAGCAGAGTCAGGCTTGGCACCAGAAACCCAGGAGGCAGTCATCAAGACTTAAATATAATCAACTTGCATGGAGGGCTCCACGTGGACAGAAACTCTAGAATACAAACGTCTACTCCTTCTTTAAGACCCCGCACAAAACTTTATGGATGCTTCTTCACATACCTCCCCCATCAATGAACCCCTCTGTCCCCTGTGTCCCATGGCATCCTGGGTTTCCCTCAGCTACACTTCAGGACAATCACATATTAACTCAACATTTCATCCCCCACCAAGCCTGTCACCGACTCAACGGCTAGGACTCTTTCTGAATCTTCTGCTGTGACTGTCCCAACGTTTGGGGTAGAATGTGCTCGGCACATGGAAGCTGTGTAACGAAATGAACGCACAATCTGGGACAGTCACGGAAACCGCCCCCCTTGAACTGCAGCGGGACAGCTCGGTTGTTCCACATTCTCATTTCTCTGCTTGGCGCATCTACTCAGATGGTGCACTGTCACCTTAGAACTGCAGGTACCTGCATATCTATATAAAATACTTTGAAAGGATATGTACCAGCATATTGGCCATGGTAATTTCTGGGTGTTAGTAGTGAGGATGAGCTCTGTATTTGCAGTGGACCTCTTGTCAGTGCAGTGTTCTCTCTTCAAGCTTCTGGTCTCTCTCCTCCTCCCCACTTCCTTTAATAAAGCTGTGACTCTTGTCTTTCAGGCATCAGCTTCTAAGTTGCTTAATTCAGGAAGCCTTCCCTGACTACCACTCCCTCAAGGCTGGACTGCAGGGGCCCCAGATCCCAGTAGTGCCCTCTACCATAGCACGTATCCCTCCATATCCTAATTATCAGTTTTATACATTTGTCTCTTCCATAGGCTGTGAGTTGCTGACAGCTGTATCCTATACCTCCACCCCACAGCACAATGCTTAGCATACAGTAAGCACTCAGTAAATATTTGCTCACTATTGAAAGAATAATTGCCAAGTACAAAAAAAAAAAAAATCCATATAGTTTTATTGCCCTGTCTCATCCCTTTTCCAAATTAATCATTTTCCACCTACCTCCTACCAATAAACATTCTCCAAATTATCACTTTCCACCTACTTCCTACCAATAAACATTCTCGATGTTTTCAGACCTTGGGGGAGTCTGGCCAACTGGCTGTGTCTTCACCCTTGCCTGACTTACAATCAGCTGGAGGTCATCCAGATGGGTGAGCATGTCCACCAGGCTGGTGCGGATGGTGTCGAGCTTCTGCAGTGCCTCGGCCCAGTGGACTCGCTGTGTCAGTATACTCTGATGGGCCCGCTCCTCTTCACCATGCACCTGTTCCAGCAGCCTCTGCTCCTCGCTCTCACACAGACTCCTCACCAGACCCAGCCTCTGGATGACCAGTTCCCGTGCTGCACTGGCTGTGCTCTGACAAAAGATAAAACGAGGAGTTGGGTCCTGGCAGAGCCCCAGTCAAGATTAGGAGGGCTTGGGCTCAGCCGGAAGGAGTGCTGAGATTGACTAGCAATGTCTGCCATGGGTACAGTAAGGGCAGTGCTTAAACAGTGCTTAAACCATCCGAGCCCTAAGATTTCCCAAATGTGGTTTAGGGTAAAGAACTTTGAGATCCAGACATCCAGGCCATATCTCATGGAGCTAAGATGACAGAATGAAAGAGCTGGGCAGGACTTACAGATCAGCTGGAATCACCTGCTTTTCACAGTTGGGAATCCCAAGGTCAAGAGACCAAGGTCAGAGAATCATAGAATTGCAGAGCAGAAAGGACTAAAAAGTCTTCTCCATCAACAGGATGCACACCAACAGTAGTCCAGTTAATATTTTGACCATGGCTGAGGACAAAAAGCTCATTACTTCCCAAATCTGTTCATTCTAACTGCTTCCATGATAGAATTCTCACCTTCCATGCAGGAGGGCTGAAATCAATTCTAAGTCAATGAAGTTAACATGTGTCCCCTAGCAGGTAGCACAGCATCTAGCACAGAGTAGGTGCTCAAATATTTACTGAATGACTGAATGGGAAAGTTTCTTCCAACTAGTAAAAAATCTCTTGGTAGTGCTCACATGCCAAGTCAATGGCAGAGCAGGGGCTAGAACCCAGTTCTGTTGACTCTCAGTCCAACACTATTCCCCTATACCAATGCCATCTGGTAACCAATCCTCCTCAAAGGCATTGTTGCATGAAGCTCCTGCACTCTTGCCAGACAAGTGAGAGCAGAACTGTTTCCTTCATGCCAGAAAGTCACAGGTAGCCAGCAGCTCTCCTCACTCCCTGCCCCTGAAGACCTGCTTCAGAAGAAACTGAGACCCACAATTTGCCCAATGGAGAAGAGAGAGTGGCTGAATGAATGGCCAAGTGAACCCAGAGATTCAGACTCCAACTCCAGTGTTCTTTTGAGGTAACATAACGCAGTGGTTAGGAAATTAGGCTGTAGAAACAGTGCCTGGGTTTAAATCTTAGCTGTTCCACTTACTATCTGTGGAACGTTGAGCGTATTACTTATCTTCCCTGTGCCTCAGTTTTCTAATATGTCAAATGAGGATCATAATAGTACCAACCTCATAAGGCTATTGTGAGGATTAAATGAGTTAATACATATAAAGTAAACAGAACAAGGCCCAGCACATAAATATTTGATTACATTAGGTATTGCTCTTCTCTCTATCCCACTTCAATGCCTTTCCCATGGGTGCGTCTCTGCAGCCACATTTGTACTTTGTGATCAGGATCAAGGACAGACCCAATATGCATCAGATACTCCCGGACAAGAAGGCTGCAGTCAATTTCAACATGTTTCTTGAGTCATTCCCAGAAAAAAATAGCAGAGAAAAAAGAAAACTTTGCTCACCAAAGATATGCCTAAATAAACTAAATTCCCTCCCAGAACAAAACACAGAAGTGCTGGAAAAATAGCCCAAAACATCCTTTTAAAAGTGAAGCTACGGCTTCCCTGGTGGCGCAGTGGTTAAGAATCCGCCTGCGAATGCAGGGGACACGGGTTTGAGCCCTGGTCCGGGAAGATCCCACATGCTGCGGAACAACTATGCCTGTGTGCCACAACTACTGAGCCTGAGCTCTAGAGCCCACGAGCCACAACTACTGAGCCTGCAAGCCACAACTACTGAATCCTGTGCGCCTAGAGCCCGTGCTCTGCAACGAGAAGCCACCGCAGTGAGAAGCCCATGCACCGCAATGAAGAGTAGCCCCGCTTGCCGCAACTAGAGAAAGCCTGCGTGCCGCAACTAGAGAAAGCCTGTGCACAGCAATGAAGACCCAATGCAGCCAATAAATAAATAAATAAATAAAATTAAAAAAAAAAAAAGTGAAGCTACTCTGGCAGCTCGGGAAAGGAAATCCCCTGGAGTCCAAAAGTAGAGAGGAAACTGAAAACCAGTGTAATCAAGAGCTGAGGACTCAACTAGCTGCCCTGAATAGGGCTTGTGATTTACTTTAGAATCTTATACTCATCTAAAACCATCATACAAAAATTAGAGCACAATAAAGACCTCTCTGATCAAAAATGGAAAACTTCTGGGACTTCCCAGGTGGTCCAGTGGGGAAGACTCCACGCTCCCAGTGCAGGGGGCCTGGGTTCGATCCCTGGTCGGGGAACTAGATCCCACATGCATGCCGCAACTAAGGAGTCCACATGCCACAACTGGGAAGCCTGCATGTAGCAACTATGAGCCTGCATGCCGCAACTAAAGATTCCACGTGCTGCAACAAAGGATCCCGCATGCTGCAATGAGGATCCCACATGCCGCAACTAAAGACCCAGCGCAGCCTAAATAAATTAATAAATAAATAGATAAATAAATAAATGAAAATGGAAAACTTCCTATGAATGAGGGAATTATTAAAAGATGTACTTTAACTAAAATATTGGACAACAACATGTAAGACCTGAGGGGTTATTGACTGAAAGCATTCTTATGGTACTTGTATCATTTGGGTTGATTCATTTTAGACATTGAGTATTTATTTGTGTTAAAATCTTAAGGGGACCAAAAATAGACTGTAAATAGAAGGTATAACTTTCAAGCTAGCACAGGGAAAAAAGGAGGGAGGAACGGTTGATTAACTCAATAGAAGGGAGGAAAGGAAGAAAAAAAGCATAGAAAAAGTGGACTACATAGAAAATGCAGGGATTATCAGACTGGACTTTTTTAAAAAAGGAAACACAATCCAGTTTTAAGACACACACCTAAAACATAAGAACACAAGAAGTTGAAAGTAAAAGGAAAGAAAGCAATATATCTGGAAAACACTTGTTAGCCTAGTAATGAATAAAGGACAAAATAGTTTTTAAGACAAAAAGAATTCCTGACCATAAAAGGTCACTACAAAGTGATAAAAGGGATGTTTTACCAGGAATATATAACAAATCTAAATATACACATTTAATAAATATCACCAAAATATAAAAAGAATTGACAGAATTATAAAGAAAAATAGACAAGTTCACAGCATAGTATGAAAATATAAATGCCCTTTGCCAGTAATCAATAAATCTGGCAATAAAAATTAGTAAATATAGAGAAGATTTGAACCTATTAATAAGCTTAATTAATAGACATATATAGAATCCTACACATTTTTTCAAGTGAATGTGAAACGTTCACCTAAATTGACCATCCTTTAGGGCATGAAGCAAGTCTCAACAAATTTCAAACAACTGCTATCATACACATCACAATGCAGTTAAGTTAGAAATCAGTAAAACAAAAACAAAAAAACCACACATGTGGAAATTTTAAAGCATAAATAATTAATAAAATAATAAAAAATCTAATAACATAGCAAAACAAGAAAGTCATAATGGAGATTTTAAAATACTTATAACTGAATGAAACTGAAAATACTATATCAAAATTGTGGAATGTCCCTCTGTCAATCTAGAAGGAAATATATAGCTTAAATGCTCACTTTGAAAATGAAAAAAGACTCAAATCAATAGACTGTGTTCAACGCAGGAAGTTAACAAACAACAGAGTAAACCCCTAAAAAATTGAAGGAAAAAAATTATAAAGAGAAAATAATAACGAAAATAGAAGCAATCAAAAGAGAACTTCAATGAGCTCTGCCCATCATCCACCCATCTACCTGCACCTGTGTCCATACATTCTGTCTTCCCTATTTCTGTGGGTAAACTGCCTGTGCTCTTACCTACGGCCAACCCTTCCACTTATTTACTAGATCCCACCCCCTTTGCTATACCAGATTACCCCCCTTCTCCTGCATCAATTTTCCCGTGTCTACTGGACAATTCCTATCAGCATACACACACAGAGTAATTTCCCCCATCTTAAAAACAAAGCAAACATATAACCCTCTTGATCCCACATCCCCCTCCACTATCATCCCATTTCTCAGCTCCCTTCTACAGCAAAGTTCCTCAAGAGTCATCTAGGCCAACTATCCCAAATTGCTCTTCTCCTATCCTCTCTGATACCCACGCTAATCAAACTTTCAAGGCAATGCTCTACAAAACTCCTCTTGCCAGGATCTCCAGTGATGAGCATGTTACTAAATAGTCCATTCTCATTTCTCACCTGACTTGATCTCTCTGCAACACTTGACACCAATGATCTCCCCCACCTCCTTGAAACCTACTGTGGGACACAACACTCTTATTTTACTCCTAGATCATTGATTGCTCCTTCTTGGTCTACTTTGCCTGTTCCTATCTTCTCAATGGTTAAAGGTTGAAGTGCCCTAGAGCTCAGTCCTTGGACCCCTGCTTTTTTTTTTTTTTTTTAAGTTGTTTCCACTTTTTATTTATTTATTTGGCTGTGTCAGGTCTTAGTTGTGGCACGCGGGCTCAGTAGTTGTGGCACGCAGGCTCCCTAGTTGTGGCACACAGGCTTAGCTGCCCTGTGGCATGTGGGATCTTAGTTCCCTGACCAGGGGTCGAACCCATGTCCCTTGCATTGGAAGGCAGATTCTTAACCACTGGACCACCAGGGAAGTTCCCCTGCTTTTTTCTATCTGCACTTATTTACTTAGTGATCTCATCCTTTCCCATGGCTTTCACTTTATACACTCACTTGTACACTGATGAATCTCAAATTTATGTCTCCAGCCCAGCCCTCTCCCAACTCATATATCCAGCTACCTATTCAACATCTTCACTTGGATGTCTAATAGGCATCTCCAACCTAACACATATACAACTGAACTCCTAATCTCCTCCTCCACCAACCATCACTCTATACGCAGTCCTTCCCCACCTTGTTAAATGGCTGCTCCATCCCTCCAGTTGCTCAAATCAAAAAAAGTAAGAGTCATCCTGACCCCTCCTCCCTTTCTCTCATGGCCTACATCCAATGTATCTGCAAATCCTGAGGTTTCTTCCTTCAAAAAAGAAAAAAATAAAAACACACACACACATATATATATACTACTTCTAACCATTCCTACCACCATCACTCAGGTCCAAACCACTCATGTCTCTCACCTGGATTACTGCAACAGCTTCTTAATTGGTCTCCCTGCTTTCACCTTTGCTGCCTATGGTCACTTCTCAACAAAGCAGCCAGAGCCCTCCTTTTAAATCTTAAGTCATACTGTCTTATTTCTAATGACTTCCCACCTTCCCCAAATAAAAGGCAAAGTCCCAGCCTTTTACCCAGCCTTTTGACCGGTGAGGATTCTACCCAGCTCCCTGCACTGCTCGCCTCTCTAATTTCATCTCCTTTGCCTTCTCACTTGTTCACTCTGCTTCAACCTCACAGGCCTCCTGGCTGCTACTCCAACTTGCCAGGTACACCCCCACCTCAGGGCTTTTGCACTTGCCTTTCCCCCTTTTTGGAACACTCTTCCCCCAGATATATGGTCCATTCCCTCACCTCCCGTAAATTCTGTGCAAATATCAATCTTCTTAACTAGGATTCCTGATCACAGCATATGCAATTACAACCCCCATCCTCAACATGACCAATCCCACTTCCTGTTATATTTCTCCATAGCACTTATCACCTTTTGATATAGCATATATTTTATTTGTTATTAGCCCTCTCCCCTGACTAGAATGTAGGCTTCATGAAAACAGGAATTTTCGTATGTTTTGTTCACTGTGGAATCTCTAGCACATAGACCAACAGTGCTTGGTGTGTGGTAGGTGCTCACAGAGGTTTGTTAAATAATTAAATAAATGGCAAAATGTTGTAAGTATTCCCCGACAAAAGCTTCTATTTGACACTGTACCGAGGTCTTACCCAGTGCATTTAAGACAAGAAAATTAAAAGGCTGAGGAAAAAGAGAGTGAGAGAGGGAGAAATCATCATGCAGAGAGAAACAGAGATGTACACAGAATAGTTGCCTAGACTTCTAGCAGCTTGCTCGTTCCTGGTTCTAGTCCCCTTTAGGTTCTGAAAGACTCTTGTATCAGGCCAAGAAATTCTCTGTTTTGCTTATGCCAGTTCAACTGGGTTCTGTTCCTTGCAATCAAAATCATTTATTTTTTAAATTAGGTTGGCCAAAAAGTTCGTTCGGGTTTTTCCGTAAGATGGTATGGCAAAACCTGAACGAATTTTTTGGCCAACCCAATACTAAAATAGTGCCAAGCCTGCCCCATGTACTTTGGGGGAATGAGGGAGGGGATGTGCAGGAAGAAATTCATAGCCCCTGCCCTTGAAGGGCATACTTGAGAGTAAAGATGCAGCAGTGGCAATGAGTCAACTGAATAAAGGATCCGCAGTGAGGTGTTGCAGAGGGATCACCTGCTGAGCGTCAGAAGACCCAGCTCATAGAACTGACTCTGGCAGGAGGCTGTGAGTCATTTAACCTCTACGGGACCCATTTCCCCATCTGTAAACAGGGATGTTACTACCATCTACTGCATAAGATTGTCATAAAGAATAATGCAATGTAAAATCCATAGGTTATTTTATAATACTGGGGCTGAGCACAAAATAATTAAGATGATAATGAATGCTACCCTTCCTGATCCTTTACCTGAAGAAAGTCATCATCTATCGGAGTCTTTGCACCAAATATGAGCTGGGAATAATCCACTCTGCCCAGATGGCAAAACCAAGGCTCAGAGAGAGGGGAAACCATCCTTCCTGGGCATCCAACTTTGCTAACAGCACAATGAGTCTGTGAGGTTGGGAAGGGACCATAGACTGGTCCAAGCCCCTAAGGCTGAGGTCTTATCCTAGGAGGGGGCCCAGAGGAGGGGGGAAAGCAGAAGAATTACCTACCACAGCTCTCTGGTTCTTCCCTGGCAGGACGTCAGCCACATACTTGGTGATGGTAGCACTCTGTAACTGCAGCCTCTCACACTGGTCCACAATCTTGTTCTGCAACACAAATGACACCCATGGTGTCTTGATCCACACTGGTCCATTCACTCCATTCCAGTGACTTTTTTCCTTTTACCCCACCTCAGCCACCCACTTCCACGGTCATTATCTCAGATCTCATCATTATTGAAAACTATACAACTTCCAAGATCTTCATTTCAAGGATCCTGCACCCTGCCCACCACTTCCCATCCTTCTAGATCACGTACCCTAGAATCTCCATTCCAACAATTCTTCAGCTTAGATGGAGTCACCAATACATTAGTCTTAGCACTTTTCACTGTCCATCATCCCCTTTTGTGGCCCCACTTCCCTCTTTATCCTTAAATCTGGTGGCCCTTTATTATTCTCTCTCTCTCCTCTGGCCACTTCTGGTCTCCTCTACTTCTGCTGTTCCACCCAGATCACCTTTATCTCTCACAGGAACAGCTGTTAGAGTCTCCTAACTGGGCTTTTATTCTTGACCACCTCCCACCCACCCTTGCCCATTAGCCACTGCCACCTTTGTTAAGGAAATCAGATCAAGTCTCATCCCAGCTCAAAACCCTCCAATGGCTTTCCAATACACCCACAGTGAGAACTTAGCCAACAAGGCCCTACCTGACGGGACTCTGCATATCTGCATATCTCTCCAATGTCACCTCCTACCACTCCCCACACTGGCCTTCTTACCGTTGCATAAACACACCAAACTTGTCCTGACCTCAGTGCCTTTGCACCTGTTGTTTCTTCTGTCTCCAGCAGTCTTCTCCCATATATGTCTTGCTCCCCGACTCCATGTTACCTCTTCAGAAGCCTTCTCTGACCATCCCCACACCCCATTCCCTTACTTAGCTTATTTTTCTCCCTTGCGTTTTAACTCTCTGACTGTATATCATGGGTCTGTTTACCTTTTTTTGGTATCTGCCTCCCCCACCTCAGGCACATAAGCACCATGACTTTGACTTGTTCTCTATGTCCTACTACCTGGAAGAGAGTTCCTATACATGGAAGGCCCTGAATAAATATTTGTTGAATGAATGAACACCCACTTCCTTGGTCACAAGAGTTTCAGCAGCTCACAGATCCCGAAGCTGTGAGCATCGGCCATGAGAGCAGGGGAGAGTTTTAGAAATGAAGAATCTGAGGCTCACAAAGAAGTGACTTGCCCAAGGAGACATGGCCAGGCCCCTGCTTTGCTACTCCATTTCTCCAGGTAACAACTGGAGCCCTTCCAAGCAGCAGTTCCTGCACCATTTCCCCTGAGAGCTTTGCCCCAGTTCCATCTGCCAAAGGGCGACTCAGCTGTCTCTTCTAGGCAGCTCTTGTAAATCCTTCCAACCACAATTAGGAATCAGTCTTACCCTTCACCGGTCCAAATACACAGTTAAAGAACTGAGTGAACTGGAAGGAAGCTGTGGTCACCACACACCGTAGGATTGAGGGAACTGAGACTAGCTTCTGAAAAGCTACAGGGCAGGTATCCAGAAGGTAAGAGACAGGTTGTTGAACTGGGGCTGATTTTGCCCAGTTCAGTAACAATCGTGCCCTGGGGCAAAATTTCTTTGCTGTCTGGAGGGACAGGGGAAGCCTGCAAAAAAGCCACAGTCTACTCAAAATTGGAGGGAGAGAGGGCAAGACACATCTCCCTCCAGGAAAAGAAGATGAATATGCTAAGGGCCTCAGCAGGGTTCAGGGAAGGCGCCCTGCTCCGGGGCAGAGTGCATTCCAAAACAAGCAGCAGGCCTGCCACCCTGGCCCAGCCTTCACTCCTTCTACCACTCAGATTCAGCCTTGATGGAAACTTTTGTTTTTAAGGTTTTATTAAATTCTCACTCCCATTAGCATCACTTCCTCCCTCCAACCACTGAAGCAGAGGTGGTTTTCTCTGGCCTAGTCAGTGACTCCCCTGGTCCAGCCCCTGAACATTAGGAACCTTGAAAAAGTTACTCCCCTCTCTGGGCTTCCGTTCCCCCATCTGTAAAATGTAGGGCCACTGCTTCAAAGGTCTGGTTGGAATGAGACAACGGATATTTAAGTGCTTTGGAACTTGCAAAGTCTCTATCCATTGTGCAAGTTCATTATACCACATTATCCAAGCTTATTTTCATCATCACTATGGGGAAGGTGGTGACAAGTAGGACCAACCAGGAGCCTTCACGTGCCGTTGAATAACTGAATCCCCCGTCCCAGCACCCTGTCAGGTATGTTTATTACTGTCCAGCCCTCTGGCCTCACAGCTGGGCAGAACTCCGGGGAGAGGTTGGGAGAATCAAGCAGGTTAATCAAATTGCAAGGAAACCCCCAGGGACCACAGCTGGGGTGGAAGGAGGCAGGAAGCCCCATGGTGTCTTGACTCTCCAATCTCAGGGGAGGTTGGTGACAGGAAGGTGGCTAGCTTGGAGCCAAGCTGGAAGTGGAGGTGGGGAGAAAGAAACCCTACGTGAAGGGTTCCAGCAGGAACCTCCCGATATCCTCCCCGCCCGCTCCGTTTACCCAAGTGAAATCGGCTTGAAGTACAGTCCAGGCCAATCCTGAAAGGGAAAAGAAACCACCTCACCAGGAAGCCTGAAGGGTGGATGAGGGGAGGGGCTTTGAGTCGAGGGGCTAAGGAGCGAGGAGGGGCCGAGTTTTATCAAGGTACTAACGGGGCGGAAGCTGAGGCACACCTTGTCCCGGACAACTGGAGCAGTGGAGCCCGTTATTGCCCAAGGCCGGCCCCATCGCACAAAAACTCTAATTAATGCCCCCAAACTACAAATGAGGACACTGAGGCTCAGAGATGACGAGAGTCACAGGGAGGACCTGATGGAGGTGGGAATCGAACTCAGGTCAGCCTGACTCCAGAAGCCACACCCTTAACCGCCTCGTTCTACAGCCAGTGCCACTGCGGAGCCTGGACTCCCGGACCAGCGCCTCCCCGCCGGCGCCCCCTCTTCCGGAGCCCGCCGCCTACCAGCTCCCACGTCCGCTCACCCGCAGCTCTTCCGCGCGCTCCTCGGCCCGGCGGATGCGGTGCCCACGGCAGCGGCCGCCCAGTCCCGCGCAGGCGGCGCACACGGGCCGTTGTTCAGAGCAGCAGAACCACCTCAGAGCCTGGCCGTGTTCGGGGCAGAGCGGCCCCGGCTCGGACCCCGGCCCCGGCCCCGGCTCCGGCCCGGGCCACGGCCCCTGCCCCGCACTCTCCACTGACATGGCCGAGCGCCCGACGCCGCGCGCTCCACCTGTCGCAGGTGGCGGCTGGGCGGGGCCTCCCTGACCCCGCCCCCGGGCCCCGCCGAGCGCCTGGCACGCTGGCCGCGGCTCTTCCTCCCGCCGGGCTCTGGCAGCCGGGTGGGCATCCGCCCACACCCCGCCCCCACCCCGGGACAGACCCCGCCCGCTTCAGCAGACTTTTAGATTTTTTGCTGAATTAAATCGCGTTTTGTGTGTGTTTGTTTTATAATAAACATAAAACACAAAATATTATGTGATTGTAGGAAACTGAGCACTATTAATTGAGCACTTATTAAGTGCCAGGATTTTGCTAAGCGCTTTACAAGCATTCCATCATGTAATACAACAGCTCCTTTTGACGGGCAACTTTAAACAAGTTGCTTAAAGCTAGGTTCTGGTGTCAGACTGTGTGAGCTCAAATCCCATTTAGCAGCTTACTGGCTGAGTACCCTCCAGTGTCTCACCTGCAAAACGGGCATTACGTGGGTAACTACCTCACAGACTTGTGCTGAGGATTAAGTGAGTTAAAACACAAAACAGTATCTGGAGCTCAGAAAGTGGCTGCAATTGCTAAGAGTCTGCTAATAGTACAAGGAAAGTACTACTATGATCCCCATTTTTATGAGGATTTAGGATCTTGCCAGGGGGAGTCACAGTTACTATTTGGTAGTAGTGTGATTGGAACTCAGGCAGTTTGACTTGTGGTAATATGATTCATACTTTTTAAATTGCATATCAAGGCCAAAGGTGGAACATCTGTGTTAGGCTGATTTCCCCAAAGTATTTACATCCAAGTTTTCTTAATTTGAAAAAAAATTTTAAACTAGTATTGAAAAAAGTAATGCATCTTTACTGAAGAAAATAGAATGTGCAAATAAGCACATGGATGAAAAACCCATCCCCAGAAGGAAGTACTGCTAATAATACCTGAGCTGTCTTGGGGCTTTTTTTCTTAGGATTTGATAAAGGAATCTAAAGCCAGAAAGAACCCTCTGCGGGGGGTCCAGACCAGTCTGCCTGGGTATACAGGGAGAGTGCAGCTCCCCAGCCCCCAACTTCCACTTTAGGAGGTCTTGGCAGAGGGCTGAGGAGAGAACTCAGCCAAAGGGAGAAGGGGCCAGGCCTCGGGTGACAGAGGGTATTCTGAGTTCAGAAACTGGACACTTGTAAGAACAAAATGCTAAAGAAACACATCACTACATCCTGCTGCATGTTGGGGCTCAGACACCTCAACCCCGAGGCCCCTCTAAGCGACAGCTATACAAAGAGAAGAGAATCCTTCCCTTCTCTCAGTGCCTACAGCTTCAGCCCCAGATCTACACCACTTACAGTTATGGGAACTTGGTCAGATTATTTAGTGCCTCAGTTTCCTCATCTCTAAAATGGGGGCGATAATAGTATCTATCCCTGAGAGCTGCTTCAAGAATTAAATGGGCTCTTATCTGCAAAGTGCTTAGCTTGGGTGTATGGCATACCCTAGGGGCTAATAAAAGTTTTATTATACATGTAAGGATCTGTAAATATACTTGTAGCAAGTTTTCAGGATGAAAATTGTGTAAGATTCTTTGGCTAAGGGGGTGCAGTGTTCCTGGCATGAAAAGAAGTTTCTAGTGCATCCCAGTGGAAGGGTGAAGTCCTCGTAACAGTGTTGCCTTCATCTGGGGATGGAGATGGAAATGAGTCACCATAGACATTGTGGCTAGAATTTTTTGTTGTTATTCTAAGGGCTGAAGCAGCGGAGGGCTATTAAACCGTATGGTAAGAACACATAAAACAGAAGGCGATTTTGTGTGGAGGGAAAAGAGACTGGGGAGAGCAGGGGGAGAAGAAGGAGTTAAGGTCCTTGGGGAAAGTAGGGCCCCTTCAATGGGTGTGGCCTTAGAGCAGTGGTAGCCCTAGGAGGACTGGAGGCAGGAAAGCAGGGGCAAAATCTCCAGAAGCGCTCCCAGGCAGAGGGACTAAACAGTGAAAGGGGCTTAGGTCGGAATGGATTTACTTTCATAAAATTGGAATCATCTGTTCCAGCACTCAGGGGCTGAGTTAGATTGGAACTGGAGGATCAGCCCCTTCCCTTAATGTGTATCAGGCCCTGCCCAACATATGTCCCCATGGGAAGCGTCAGGATACTCATAAACTCCCAAGTGGTGGTTCTCAAGCTTTATCAGACTTCAGAATCACCTGGAGTGGTCGGGGGAGAGGGGTAGTTAAGCATACAGACTTCCCAGTAAGATTCTCATTCACAAGTGTGTCATGGACCCAGGAATCTGCATTTGTGGCAGTTGTGCTAAGACTAGGCTACAAATGTGCCCTATGGCTGCTCCTAGAAACACTGCCCTAAGACGGTGGAGACAAGAAAGAAAAGAAAAGAGGACTGCTCTGGTGGCACAGTGGTTAAGAATCCGCCTGCCAATGCAGGGCACTTGGGTTTGAGCCCTGGTCTGGGAAGATCCCGCGTGCTGCGGAGCAACTAACCTCGTGTGCCACAACTACTGAGCCTGCGCTCTAGAGCCCGTGAGCCACAACTACTGAGCTGGCACACCACAACTACTGAAGCCCATGCTCCTAGAACCCGTGCTCTGCAACAAGAGAAGCCACCGCAATAAGAAGCCCGCGCACTGCAACGAAGAGTAGCCTCCACTCGCCACTATGAAGAACCAACGCAGCCAAAAATAAAATATAAATAAAATTATTTTTAAAAAAAGAGAAAAAGAAAGGGAGAAAGAAAGAGAAGGAAGGGAGGAAGGAAGGAAGGAAGGAAAGGAAGAAAGAAAGAAAGAAAGAAAGAAAGAAAGAAAGAAAGAAAGAAAGAAAGAAAAGGAAAGAAAAGAAAAGAAAAAAGAAAAAAACGAAACGAAAGAAAAGAATGAAAGGAAGCAGAAAACATTGCTCATAGTAAGGGTTTTTTGGTTGTTTCAGTGAGCACTGGGGATTGAATATATATTTCTTACTGAGGGTCATGGTCAAAAATGTTTGAAAGCTGCTGCTCTAAGGTGACCTCTGGAGCCTTGGTGGGAGGGGGAGGGCTGAATTTGAACTTTAGGGCTTGCCTAGACAGGACACAGTGAGCAGGGGACAGAGAAGAATGGACACCTTTGTTACATTTTAGTCATTCAACAGATTTATTGAGCATCTACCTATGTGCCAGGCCATATTTAAGACACTGAGGATACAATAGTAAAGAAGAACAAAGTCTACTCTCCAGGACAAATAAAACACATGGATATGCAATATAATGTTGGTAAGTGATAAGAGCTACGAAAAAGACTCACTTGTTATAGGAAGGAGGGCCTGACGGAGGTGCTGATCTAGAAAGGATGATGGAGGAGGTGTCTTGAAGGTGTGGCACTGGAGCTGTGCCCTAGATAAAGACAGCAAGCAAACTGTGAGAATATCTGGGGAAGGAGCTTTCCATGCAGAGCGACAAGCAAGGGCAAAATTTCTTTTTATACCATGAACTCTGCTCTCTCCCCTCACCAAAGAACCGTACACGATTTACATTCTGAAACTACTACCAGTATATTTATAGATCCTCACACATGATAAAATATTCATTAGCTCCTACTATATGACATAGGTGGGAACATATTTATTTATTTATTTAATTTTGGGCTGCATTGGGTCTTTGTTGCTGTGAGTGGGCTTTCTCTAGTTGTGGTGAGCAGGGGCTACTCTTCTTTGTGGTGCACGGGCTTCTCCTTGCGGTGGCTTCTCTTGTTGCAGAGCATGGGCTCTAGGCACACAGCCTTCAGTAGTTGCAGCACGTGGGCTCAGTAGCTGTGGCACACGGGCTTAGGTGCTCCGCTGCATGTGAGATCTTCCCGGACCAGGGATCGAACCCCATGTCCCCTGCATTGGCAGGCGGATTCCTATCCACTGCACCATCAGGGAAGTCCAGAACGTATTTATTTTTTAAAAATTGGGATTATCTGTACATTCTGCTCTGTAATCTGACTTTTCACTTGCTTATGACATTTGGTTTTGGTCTTTTTTTTTTTTTAACTTTTTAGTAGTGAACATTCGGGAAAGTCTATTGGAAAGGACAATTCCCGGCCTTTCCTCTCCCGCAGGCCTGCTCTTTAATGGCAGACCCAGCCCTTGTCCGCCTGCCTGTCTCTGGTGTCAGGGCTGGAAATCATCTGACTGGGGTCTGCATGGTTTCCAGCAGTGGCAAAAGACTCTCGACACTGTGACTTCTTTTCTCCTGTGATGTATTCACAGCACAGCCGGCCTCAGCCGTCACCTTTCAGAGGGACTCGGCAGCCTGCCAGTGCAGACAGCCTCAGACCACATGCGGTGAAGTCCAGGCCCCTGAGGAGAGAGTCCTCTCTGCTCCGGCCAGACCAGATCCAGAAGGGACCGGATGAGACCAGATCTCGTCTCCGGAAGGCTCTCAGGACCAGCCCACTTCAGAGGAGAGACGATATCAAACTGGGCAAGTCCAGGAGAGAATAACCAGCTCAGGCAGTAAAAAGCCAAGAACTAGGATTATATTTATACAAGGCAGAGTTAGAGGCACTGGTAGCGTTAAGCCGAGGGGATGAAAGGTGTAGGGGAGGGAGAGGGTACGTGAACTTATGTTGCTTACACCCACAGCGTTCCATCTTGTGTCCTAATTGGCTGTCCATGACTGTCCTCCTCTTTCATTTTTTATTCAGAAATACTCAATGATTAAAAAAAGAAAGAAAAAAAATACAACCATGGGAAAGAAATCTTAACATCATAGAGGATCACCTCCATCCTTATATGCATCAGTATTTGGAGAGTGAGAAGTGCACGTAATGACCAGAAGTGGTTGTTTAAAAAGAAAAAAAAAGGAAGAGAAGAAAAAAATACAACCATGCCAAAAATACTCAATGAGCATCTACTATGTGTTAGAACTGTGCTGTCCAATACCATAGCCACTAGCCACATGTAGCTACTTAAAGTTAAAATTGAATACAACTTAATAACCAGTTCTTTAGTTGCACTAGCCACATTTCAGGTGCTCAGTAGCCACAGGTGGCTTGGGGCCAGGTACTGGACAGTGCAGATACAGGGCACTAACATCATAGTAGAATGTTTTATTGCAGCGCTGTGCTAGACCCTGGGTTAGACACCAGCAATAGATCCAGGTGTAATCAATCAGTCACTGCCCACACAGAACTCCCAGTCAAGTGAGAAAGACAAGCAAATGAGAAATTTTGCTAGGCTGGGGAAAGCGTGTGGTCTTTGTAAGCACAAAGGAAAGATGGCTAACTCAGTCTGGAGGAAGACAGGAATGGTAGGCAAGACTTGAGGGTAGAGAGGGAGATGGCCTGTAAGCTGAGGATAAATAGTTAGGCAGAGATAGGTGAGGGAAGTAAGGAGCCCTGGGCAGAGAGAACAGCTATGCAAGGATTCACAGGTGACAGCTGAAAAGCCAAGGAGCTGCAAGCAGTTTCAACCATTGTAGCATATAGTATGGGTGGTAGAGGTGGAAGTTGAGGCTCAAAAGGTATATACCAAACCTTATAGACCTCATGAAGGAATTTGGATATTAGCTATCTGTTGTGTATAAGAAACCATCCCAAAGCTTAGCAGCTTAAAATGGCAACTGTTTATTTGCTCACATTTCTGTGGGTTGGCAAATTGGGCTGGGCTGAGCTCAGCTGGGCTGTTTTTCTGATGGTTACTCCTGGGGTCACAGTCATCTGATTGCTCAGCTGGGGCTGGATGGTCTCAAATGCCATATGTCTGGCATTCGGTGCTACCTATTGGTTGGGCCATGTGTCTTAAACAGGCTTGCCTGGGCTTCTTCCCGTGGTGGCAGTGTTCCAAGGTGAGAGCAGAAACTACTAGAACTTTTGAGGCTTAAACTCAAAAGTAACACAATGTCACTTCCACCACATTATACTGGTCAAAAGAAGTTACAAGGCCAGCTCTGATAGGAGAAGCTACAACAAATTTGTGGCCATTTAAATCCATTATACCCTGGGATGATGTTGGCCTGAAACAGGGCGGTGGGTAGAGAGAAGTGGAGAGACTTTTATTTTCAGGATATTTTGGAGTCAGAATTGAGAGGTCTCGGGGTTTGTTCTGGAACAAAGAGGAGAGGGTGAAGTTACAAATGACTCCTAGATCCTTGGCTTGCGTGATTGATGAATGGTGGTGCCCAGTACTCAGAGAGAAAAGAGGAAGAACAGGTTTGCGGGGAAGATAATGTTTCCAGCGTGAGTCATGTCAAGGACGAAGTGTCTTTTAGACAGCTAGGTGGAGATGGGCAGGAAGCAGGTGTATATGCAGATCTAAGGAGAAGTCTGGCTAGAGATACCAATTTGGGAGTCTCAGGTGCCTTAAGCCTAAAGCATCTTCCAGAGGGGCTGCATCCCCAGAGCATATTACGGGCAGGGATCTGGTAAGTCAACTCTGTAGCTGCACTGAGCCTAGCCCAGTACCCCAGGGCAAAGCAATCAGTCTCTCCTGATTGCCAGGTTGTTATTGATTTCTAGGGAGAGTCCTCAGCTCTGAACTAGATCAATGTTGCAAGTGACAACAGCTCCTGTCAGGCGGGAGGTCTCCTAACAACAGGCCACTGACTAATAAAGTAATGAATGCATCAACACTGAGGCAGCATCAACAGGGGCTACAGGAACCCTGATGGAGAGGCTGTGGAGGGGATTCCTTCTCTGGGTTGGATGATAGACGCCATGGCCAGCCCTGACATTCTATGAAGGTACTTTTCCCTCACCATCCCAACCTCCGTTCCCACAGACACCTAACTTTCAGAAACTGCACAAGTCGTCACTGAAGGCAGTTCTGCTGGGAGATCAGCACTGCAGGAGGCACCTATTAGGGTGTGAAAGAAATGTTGGCTAAGGTCCTTGCCATTCATTCATTCATTCATTTGTTCATTCATTCAACAAACATTCAACAAGCCCTTAGCAAACCCTGTGCTCTGTACTAGGAATACAGAGATGAATAGTCTCTAGTCTAGAAGCAATTCGACTGCAACTACAAAAACTTTGTCTTGTAGCTTCTGTCAGTTTCCCGAACTGTCTTCCCATTGGACCTCAAGAAGTACTGCGGGGTCTCTTTGCTATGGTGATGGGCTATAAAGGTTTGATGAACGAAAGAATGAAAGGAATAGGGAAGTGGGAGACCCGGGGAAGTATACAAAGAGGGATCTCTGCCTGGGTGGTATCAAGGAAAACGCCAAAGAAATAAAGCAACATCTCTATCTGGACGAAGAATAAGTTAAAGGAGGACATTTATTAAGTGCTTTCTCCGTGGCTATTACAGTGATACCCTCTTTCCTTGGATTATATAGATTCTCTGGCAGCGCGGTCTTGGGCACATCGATCCTATTCTCTGGAACCTCGTCCACGCACTGTTGCAGTAAGAAAGCAGGGCGGGGCGCGCTCGGCTCGAAACCAGGAGACGTCAGGCGAGCGGAACGGCGGTTCGGCGGCCAGCGAGGGCGCCCGGAGGGTTTTCGCCGGAACTCCAGCCCTAGCGACGCGCGCCTTGTTGCTAAGCGCGGAGGCGCGGGAGGCTGTGGAGCTTGGAGGCCGCGGATGCCCTCCGGCTCGGCGTCCTCCGTCGGCCTCAGCTTCCAGCCCGACCGGCCGGCCGGAGGGTATGGAGCCCGAGGCGGGAGGAAAAGGCGCAGCTGGCGGGAGGGGAGGTGGGAGCCCTCGCTCTCTCTGAGCCGAAGCCGCTTACCTGGCCGAAGAGGGGAGCGGGTTCCCTTGGCCGGCCTTGCGTTGGGTGGCGTTACATCCAGTCTTGGGTAAATACCCCTCCACCCACTCCCACCCCCGACCCCCATCAAAAATAAGTTTTGGCCATACGCTTAGAGAGGGCGAGGGGCATTTGTGATCTGAACAGCCAGAAAGGAAAAACTGCGCACAGGTTGTCCCCAAAATTTGGGGCAACCTTGGGAGTTCTGACCTAGTACTGATTCCCTGAATGACTTTGGGCAAGACCCTCTTATTCTCTGAGCCTCGGTTTCCCCTATCTGTACCATTAGTGGGTCAAATCAGACCGTTTCCCACTTGCTTCTGGTTTTGTTTCTGTTTGAGCTTTGGTTTAGATTCCTTGGTCTTCCAGAGTGTAGTTTAGATGTGTGCAGAGGGAGATTTGGGGAGAGGGAAGGGGATATGAAATCTTCATTTACATGAACAGTGGACCAGGAGTCCAGCTGAATAAGGTCCAGTACCCCAGCTTCGCCACTGTGTGACCTTTAGCAACTCATGACTCTGAGTCCCAGTTTCTTCATGGAAAATGACAAGTGGATATATTCTGGAATATATCAAGGAATGTTGTACTGGAGAGTTAAAAGAATGTTCTATGAGTTATGTTTAGAGTGACCACTGAGGGACTTCCCTGGCCATCCAGTGGTTGACTCCGAGCTTCCACTGCAGGAGGCACGGGTTGTATCCCTCGTCTGGGAACTAAGATCCCGCATGCGGCGCAGTGCGGCCAAAAAAAAAAAAAAAAATAGTGACCACTGAGTATCTCAAAGCCTTTGAAAAGCAGATTGGGGCAGAAATGGGTCCTGGGATTCAGATTTAGAGATTTAGGCCTGATTCCACCTTGGAACCAACAAGGATGTTGAGAGCCATATTGAGTTGCAGGGTTTCCCAAGTCCTCTGTAGCCTTTCCAGGCCTGATATCTGGGACAGGGCAGGGTAACCGCCTGAAGGATCTGTTGTTGGAGAGTTGCAAAGGGCTTCATGTTGTTGGGTCCTTAAAAAGCTTCTTGCCAAGCAGACTCTCCCACCTTAGTATTTCATTCATTCATTCATTCAAGAGATATTTGCCTTGCATCTGTTTTCCCAGGCTATGTTTAAAGTGCAAATACAAAAATGAACAAGACATTATCCCTCCTGTCAAGTATAGTGCATGTTCACAATATAAACCATGGCAGGTAACTGAACAGTATTTTCATTTCATAGTCTATTCATAATAAATTACAACATGGACATTATTCAAGTACATATATTTTGTTCTCAAGATTTTTAATTGCCTTGCTATATAATATCTAACATAATGAACCCTTAGCCTTAGAGTGATCAGTCACTCTGGTCAGGAGACATCATTGGCTTCAGTTTAATATCCTCCAGACTCATTTCCACTTGCATATGTTCTCTGTGTATATTTGTAATGTAAGTTTAATATATGTGTATTAAGAGTAGAATTAATAAGAGTGAAATTGCTGCTTTCAGCATTGCTATCACTGTTAATCTAGTAATCATGCTAGTAGTCATCATTTGTTACTAACAGTTTGCCAGGTTGAACCAAGAGTTTAAAATGCACTAGCTTTTGCAGAGATGCAGTATAGTACGCTGGTAGGGAGCAAAGCCTCTGGAGTCTGAATGCCTGGATTCAGGTTTCAGCTCCGGCACTTATTTGCAACTTATTTGTAAACTTGGGCAAGTTACCTAACATCTCTGTGCCCGACTTTTCTCATCTGCAAAATGAGGATAGTAACAACATGTATCTCAGAGGCTTGTGGAATAGATTAAATGAGTTAAATATAAAGCGCTTAAACGGTCCTTGGCACATTTTAAGCACTATTTTTAATCTTCACAGAAGCCCAATGATAGTTATTACCCATTTTACACATAGGAAACTGAGACTTAGAGAGGCTCAGCAACTTGCCCTAGGCCACAGTAGAACTGTAATTCAAACCTAGGCCTCATTTCAAGGCTAATGCACCTAATTCAATATTATTCTGACTACTTTACGCTGCTCTTAATTATTAGAATAAGCCATGCTATCAATCAATAATTAGAATTTATTTGAATTCTTAAAATAGAGTTGTTGGGACTTCCCTGGTGGTCCAGTAATTAAGACAACCTGCTTCCAACGCAGGGGGTGTGGGTTCGATCCCTGGTTGGGGAACTAAGATCCCACATGCCTCGGGGCCAAAAAACCAAAACATAAAAACAGAAGTAATAGTGTAACAAATTCAATAAAGACTTAAAAAAAAAAATGGTCCACATCAAAATAGAGTTGTTAAAATGCAATAAAACTATGTTTCTTCTTTGTGGATATTGATAATGGAAATTCTGGGCCAGAAATCAGGAGCTCTACCTAGTTAGAATTTTGAGCAAATGATGTTTCTGCCCACTTTCTCCAGATCTTTAAATAAAGAGTTTATATGTGATGATTTTGAAAAGCACTTCCATCTCAAATTCTATGATTCATACTTAATAAAGTATTATTTTAAACAGGAGAAATTGCCTTTCTCACAAAAACAGAAAGCCCTGAAGTAGGCAGTCACCTCTGAAGATTTTTGATGAACAGAAGTACTATGAGTAAAATAAAAATATTTAATGATGAATTTAAATACATCCTATTTTGCATATTTTAAAAATAGTTGTATAATTAACATTATGGTATAGTTTCCCTAATTATTGGAAATGTGCAATTATGAAATCTTGGAATTTTGCAAAATAGCTCTTCCTTTGTGAGGGAAAACTACACTTAATCTCTTTAATTAACAATCTCTTATTTACCTTGTAAATCTCCTTTCAGTGCAAACATATGCTTAGAGAAGAGATTAATTTAAGTGTCTTTTCACTAATTACAGAGATTAGGAAGTGGCTGCCTGAACTATTTTCCAAAGGATAAACTTTACAAAAGTATTGAATACGGCAGCTCACCGAGAAGATCCTACTGGTTTGGGGGTAAGTAATTCTAAAGGTTTTCTTTTCCTTAGAATGTCCCATGAATACACTTCAGATGGGAAGTATGGCTCTCAGAAGATACCAGCTAAGAATCCAATCAGTTTTAAGCAGAGCCAGTCCATTTATAGCATATGCAGTTTCCAGTGACCTAGATCTATGGATGGCATCTGTCCTTAGTTTGATGACGGTGTTGAAAAATGGGTTAGGTTGGCAGATAGGAAGCCCTGCAAGCTCTGTCTAACTACAAACAATACAACATTCCAAGCTTTTTGAAAACTATCCTGAAATTTTTCCTGTGGGCATATTTGTGTTACCTGAAAAACTGGATTCCCCTCTTGGTGGGTGTCAAGCCAAAAGACACAACCAAGCCAAAGAGCTTGGAGAGAAGGAAGGATTTAGTACTTGCAGCAAGCAAGGAGAACACCAGGGATATTTCCCAAAAGAGTGTCTCTCCGGAACAGCAAAATTGGGGAAGTTTTATGATAAGGGTGCATGCATATTTATGAAAGGGCTCAGGTGGTGTATGCATATTCATGAGGGGCTTGAACAGAGGAGAATTGAGCATAGAATTGGGGCAAAGGCTGACAGAGTTTCAGCTCTAGTTGATTGAAGTCATCAGGGTCAGCAAGGGTCAGCACCATCATTCCTTAAGTTCCAGTTAGTCTTGGGGTTGAGTGCTTGAGGGGGTTTTGGATCCTGCAAAATAGCTCAAGAATGTGCCTCAGGCTAACCTTTACCTTCAAAACAGAACTGGGAGTCTTTACAACTGATTTATTATCTCCCTGACCTGGTCAAGAGTGAGCCTTGTGGCCAGGCTTAGATCACAAAATGGCTTAGACCTAAAATGGCTTCTCTTATGTCAAAGAAGTTATGTCTGGTTCCGTTCCTTTGGGGATCCTCTGCCCTGTCTGCCGACACTTGTGCTTGTTATAGAGAATCCTACAATGTCTGAACTAGAAGAGACTTTAGGTTCGCTATTTCACAACAAATGTGTTTGTCACACTGTGCAAGCCACTTGAAGTACAGAGAAGAATATTAGAATCCTTCCTCTTATGGAACATATAGTCTACTAAAAATCATTTAATCTGGTATCCTCATTTATGGATGAGGAGGCTGAGGCACAGAGGGGAGGATAGAGGAGCTCAACGACACACAGTGAGATGAGGCAGGGCTGGGGCTAGAGCCCAGGGCTCTTGATGCCACTCACAGTGTTCTTTCCACTGCATTTGCTTCTATACTGGTGTCGACTTAAAAAATATTTACAACCTAAAAGTTGAGAGTTATATTTTATTCGGCAGGAATTTTTAGGACTTCAACCCGGGAGGCAGTATCTCAAGTAGCCCTGAGAGAACCGCTCCGAGGAGTCGAGGGGGGAGCTAGGATATATGGGAGTTTTGCAGCAAAGGGCAGGTAGTCGGGAACATCAAAAGATTACTGTTAATTAAAGAAAACCATATATGTCAAGTTAAGGAATTTAGGGCTTTTCTAGGTATGGGAAGATGCAAGAGTCTGGGCTCACTGAAATCACTCTTTTTCTGGAAGATTTATTTATTATTTATTTATCTATTTTATTTATTTTTGGCTGCGTCGGGTCTCAGTTGCAGCATGCGGGATCTTTCGTTGCGGCGCGCCAGCTCTTCACTGTGGTGCGCCTGATCTCGGAGAGGCAGCAGTGAGTGGTGGTGTGAAGCGAGATCTTAATTCCCTGCCCAGGAACTGAACCTGGGTAGCCTGGATGAAAACCAGGAATCCTAGCCACCACAGCCCCTGGCTCTTGCCCCCAGTGAAAAATGCATTTCTCACGAAGGGAAAACTGTAAAAACAGGTACAAAGTTTATTGTTAGAGACATAGCACAGCAACAAGTGGGAGAGCACACAGAGAAAGTTTGTTAAGATAGAAGCAAGGCAGAGATGCACACCCGGAGAGAAAGGGTGTGGGCGTCCTCCCTAATGAGGAGGAGCACAGTAAAGAAGTGGTTAGGTCATTTATACAGGGCAGTTCTTCCGGTCTTTGTTTACCTTTGGCCAATTATCTGGTTTCTTTTTCCACACCTGACCTGCCTTAGGAGTCTCTACAACATGTGTGCGCAATGTTTTTCCAAGATGGATTACGGCCCAGAGGCCTATGGGACAGCCTTAGCATCACATATTACATCACATATTATGGGGTGGTGCCCCCTCTTTTTTTTTTTTGGTCTTCATTGCTGTGTTCAGGCTTTCTCTAGCTATGGCGAGCGGGGGCTACTCTTCGTTGTGGTGCACGAGCTTCTCATTGTGGTGGCTTCTCTTGTTGCGGAGCATGGGCTCTAGGTGCGTGGGCTTCAGTAGTTGTGGCACACGGGTTCAGTAGTTGTGGCTCACGGCCTCTAGAGCTCAGGCTCAGTAGTTGTGGCTCACGGGCTTTGTTGCTCCGTGGCATGTGGTATCTTCCCGGATCAGGGCTCAAACCTGTGTCCCCTGCATTGGCAGGCGGATTCTTAACCACTGTGCCACCAGGGAAGCCCCCCCTTTTTTGACCCCCAAGGAGCCTTTCTGCACATGTGCAATGTTTTCCATGCCCTAAGGATGTATGATCTCTTGATCTTTTAGCAGGGTTTAGTCCTACTCTGTCCCTGCCGTAAAAATGTCCCATGTCCAGTTATTTACCCTATTTATGTTGCTGGTTTTTATATTGAGGTGCAGATCTCGAAATATAGACAGGAGTCCGGTCATAAATGTGTAGTCCGGAGCCCATTTGTCTCTTGCCTCAGGAAATGTAAAGGGGGCTGGTAATGAATGTCCGGCCTGGAGCCCATCTTCTTCTCACCCCAGGAAGTGTGAACAGGAGGCCAGTTGTAAATGTCTAGCCTGGAGCCCATCTACCTCCTGCCTCATGCAGGCTTGTCACTAGTTGTGGCATGCAGGTTTTCTCTTCTTTAGCTGTGGCACGCAGACGCCAGGGCACATGGGCTCTGTAGTTTGCGGCATGCAGACTCTCTAGTTGAGGCACAAGAGCTCAGTAGTTGTGGCATGCGGCCTTAGTTGCCCCGCCGCATGTGAGATCTTAGTTCCCCGACCAGGAACCACGTCCCCTGCATTGTAAGGTGGATTCTTCACCACTGGACCACCAGGGAAGTCCCTGAAATCACTCCTTTGATATGCAGGATACTGGGGCCAGTATATCCTGAGTTTCCTCTGGGCTTACCAGCTCGCGGTAGGCTGTGGCTGCAATTGCTGATGACTGTGACATCCTTTGTTTACTGATATGGCAGGAAATATTCCATTTCTCACTGGTTACCTATTCTTGTCAGGAGGTCAATTCTGGCAACTTTCAAATGTAGGCTGAAATTCTTCTGGAAAACTGTGGTGGGTTTTTTGTTGTTTTTTGTTTTAAGTGTTGTTTTTTTTTTTTTAATTTTTTTTGGCTCTCATCCCTCTTTTTTTTTTTTTTTATTTTATTTATTTATTTATTTATTTTATTTATGGCTGTGTTGGATCTTCGTTTCTGTGCTAGGGCTTTCTCTAGTTGTGGCAAGCGGGGGCCACTCTTCATCGCGGTGCACGGGCCACTCACTGTTGCGGCCTCTCTTGTTGCGGAGCACAGGCTCCAGACGTGCAGGCTCAGTAGTTGTGGTTCACGGGCCCATTTGCTCCGCGGCATGTGGGATCTTCCCAGACCAGGGCTCGAACCTGTGTCGCCTGCATTGGCAGGCAGATTCTCAACCACTGCGCCACCAGGGAAGCCCTAAGTGTTTTTTTTTTTAAATCTATTTTATTGAAGTATAGTTGATTTACAATGTTGTGTTAATTTCTGCTATACAGTAAAGTGATTCTGTTATACATATATATATACATTCTTTTTCATATTCTTTTCCATTATGGTTTATCACAGGATATTGAATATAGTTCCCTGTGCTATACAGTAGGACCGTGCTGTTTATCCATTCTATATATTATAGTTTGCATCTGCTAATCCCAAATTTCTGATCCATCCCTCCCACACACCCTGCCCCGCCCACCCCCCACCCCCCGGCTCCTTGGCAACTGCAAGTCTGTTCTGTATGTCTGTGGGTCTGTTTCTGTTTCGTAAATAAGTTCATTTGTGTCATATTTTAGATTCCATGTATAAGTGATATCATATGGTATCACTTTCTCTTTCTGACTTACTTCACTTAGTATGATAATCTCTAGTTGCATCCATGTTGCTGCTAATGGCATTATTTCATTCTTTTTTATGGCTGAGTAGTATTCCATTATATATATGTACCACATCTTCTTTATCCATTCATCCATTGATAGACATTTAAGTTGTTTCCATGTCTTGGCTATTGTAAACAGTGCTGCTATGAACATTGGGGTGCATGTATCTTTTTGAATTATACTTTTCTCCGGATATATGCCCAGGAGTGGGGTTGCAGGATCATATGGCAACTCTATTTTTAGTTTTTTGAGGAACCTCCATACTGTGGAAAGCTGTGGTTTTTAAAGGGAATGATATGGGACTTCCCTGGTGGTCCAGTGGTTAAGACTTCGAGCTTCCACTGCAGGGGGCTCAGGTTCAATCCCTAGTCGGGGAACTAAGATCCTACATGCCATGCGGCCAAACAAAAAAGGTAATGATGTGATGGAGAATACTTGCTGAGTTTTAGCTGCTGTTTCTCCCTGTAGACTGTTCTTCCTAGAATTAGGTAGGCTGGTCATGCCCATAAGAGACTCATCTCCTAGAATTTCTTTAAGCAGAGCCCCAGAAGAGATGGGGACTGGGTTCTCCCACCTCCACCCTCTGGCATCTCAGGGGACAGCTAGTTGCAGAGGAACATTACCCAGCATAGCTGAGATTAGATGCTTGTCACGTACCTTCAGTCCTAGCAGATGTCCACACTGGCCACATCTTCTAGTCTCTTTTTTTTCTCTGTTTCACCAGCAACCAGTATAGGACCTGCACAGATTAGGTGCTTAGGGGGTGTTTCCTGAATGAGCGTATGCATGAGTATCTCTCTTTCTCTTTAGTTCTTGCCTTGTTAGTTGTTGGGGGTGATGCAAGTAAATCTAGAAAACGTTTAATAATTCTTTTTATTTGAATATAGTGTATCATCCATTATTGACATTATTTAATTTCTAGGCCAGTGGTTCTCAAATTTTTTGGCCTCAGGACTTCCTTGAACTCTTAAAAATTACTGGGGACCTCAAACAGCCTTTGTTTATATAACTTGTAGATTGGATTCTACTCTGCCACCTCCTTTTGACATTAAAACTGAGATATTTTTAAAATATTTACATATTAACTCATTAAAAAAAATAAAACTATTGCATGTAAACATAACAATTTTACGAAAAATAAACATACTTTTGAAAACACAAAAAATTTTGGTTGGAAGAGAGTGGTATTGTTTTACATTTTTGCAAATCTCTTTACTGTTTGGCTTAAACAGAAGACAGTTGGGGTCTCATATCTGCTTCTGCATTCAATCTATTGCAGTATGTTGTTTGGGTTGTAGTATAAGAAGAAAATCAGGCCTCACAGAGAGACATAGTTGGAAAAAGGAGGATCTCATAGACTCCCTGAAAGGTCTCAGGAATCCCCAGCAGTCCTGAGATCACACTTTGAGAACTGCTGGTCAGGTCATTAGCTGTATTGTCTCATTTAGTGTCACTGTCTCCCACATCTCATTCTTACTACAGAATAACCTCATGACCCTGGCACACTGATTTAGAGAAGTGTCACAGCGAGATTATTTAATAGCAATCCAGCAAGCTAGGAAGGTTATATAGCCTTTTAGAATAACTAAGGCTCTTTTTCAAGAAGCTTTATTACTGGTGTAAATTATTCTCTCTCTCTCTTTTTTTTCTTGGCCACACCTTGTGGCTTACAGGATCTCAGTTCCCTGACCAGGGATTGAACCCGGGACACAGCAGTGAAAGCCCGAATCCTAACCACTAGGCCACCAGGGAACCCCCTCATTATTTTCAAGTACACACTCTTAGTATTTATTTTATTATGGCAGAATATATTTACATAACATACAATTTATTATTATTTATTATTATTATTTAGTACATAGACAACATTATGCAACCATCACCACTGTCTAGTTCCAGAACATTTTCATTGCCCCAAAGGCAACTTTGTACCTATTAAGTTGCCACTCTCCATTCCCCCATCCCTTGGCAACCACTAATCTGCTTTCTGTCTCTATAGATTTGCTGATTATGGATATTTCATATAGATGGATTCATACAATATGTGGCCTTTTGTGACTGGCTTCTTTTGCTTAGTATTATGTATTCAAGGTTCATCATGTTATACTATGTATCAGTACCTCATTCCTTTTTTTTTTTTTTTCTGCTGGGCCATGCAGCTTGCAGGATCTTAGTTCCCCTACCAGGGATTGAACCTGGGCCCTTGGCAGTGAAAGTGCAGAGTCCTAACCACTGGACTGCCGGGAATTCCCAGTACTTCATTCCTTTTTATGGCTGAATAATATTCATTGTATGTATAAACCTCATTTTGTTTATTCATTTATCTATTGATGGATATTTGGGTTGTTTTCACCTTTTGGCTATTGTGAACAGTGCTGCTATGAACATACATGTATAAATTTTGATTTGAACACCGGTTTTCAATTCGTTGGGCTATATCCTCAGGAGTAGAATTGTTGGATCACATAGTAATTCTATGTTTGACTTACTGGGAAACATCTTAATATTTTCAAAATTAGTTTTGTTTTTGCTTTTGTTTATCTGCTAACGCTGTATTGGAGGATGCATTCCCAGGGCCATAAGAGTGAGGCAGGAAAAGGAGGAAAGCAAATACCTACAGTTTGTCTTTTTCAAAAAAAGGATTTTTACATAACCATACTACCTACCATTATTGTGCCTAACACAGTTAACAGTGTGTATTCTTCTTTTTACTAAACAGGAAACACAACTTCCAGCAGCCACATGGGATGCTACTCAGGTGCCATCTGAAACGAGCTCTTCCCCAGAAGGTCTCATGCAGGTTCTGTGCAGTGATGGGGAAACTGCAGAGCAAACTCAAACACAGCACTTATAAATACAGGTACAGCAGTCCTCCCTTGAGTGGGATCCCAAGTTTTACACCGTATTACAATTCTCCACTAAAGAAAGAGAAGGCCCAGAGCCATCATTGATGACCTTCCCTGAACAGTCAGTTTGGTCTGTTTCCTTTTGGATAAGAAACATCTTAGTAGATAGTGTCTGCAGCCACAGAGAGAGGGGCCCTACATCTTTGGGAATCATCTCTAAAGTGAGCAAAGACTCTGGGCTTCTTCCTTTATCAGATTCCAGTCATTCACTCATTCTGAGCATTTACAGAGTTAATAATACCATTTCTGGTGATGTCAGCATGTCTCCTTTCTCTACTCCTTTTCTATCTTTCTCCTCAGCCTGGCCTGAATTCCTACCATAGCCCACACTCTTCTTCCCCTTGCTCCACTGTGCACCCTATACCATTGGGCCCCTCATTCTCCATCCTCTCTTTAGCAGGCCCGATGGATTTAGAGACGAGAGAATTCAAACTAAAGCTTTTCAAGAGTATAGCCCAGCTCACGTGGATACCGTCTCTGTTGTTGCTGCTCTGAACTCAGACCTCTGTGTCTCCGGAGGAAAAGATAAGGTGGGGTGTGCAGTGCTTCCCAGGGAACCAGCTTATTGCAGAGAAGGGAAGGGAAGGGAACCCTGCATTTCTGGCAGCAACGTTGAGTAGTGTTAAAAATATGGGCTTTAGAGTTAGAAAGACTGGGTTTAAATTCCTGCTCTGCAACTTCGTTTACTTTGGACAAGTCTTTTAATTTTATTGAGCTTCAGTCTCCTTATCTATTAAATGGGGATAGTAACGCCAACTGCACAGGACCGTTGTGAGGACTGAATGGTAAGACGCTTGGTACTCTGCCAGACCACCCACATGATTTTTATAAATGACAAGTATCATTATTCCAGCCTGTCCATTTGTAACCTACCTGCAGACACAGGAGTTATTTATCAGCAAAAGGAAACTTCTAGTCTCTTTTATGCCTCTCTGTTGCCAAAATGTCTACACTGGTGTGCATCGTGATTCTTCCCATTGTCACTTTAAATCTCTTTGCTTTCTCTCCCTCGTATTTGGATCTATTGTAGCACTCGGACCTAGGCTCTTGCTGGCAAAAATGTTGATTATTTCGTAATAAATAATGCCTCTAATTTTCAGTAGCCATTTAGAATCTTCAAATTCCATTTTCATACTGTATTTCCTTGATTCTAAGATGCACGTTTCTACATTTTAACACCTCTGAAATCAGGATGCATCTAAAAATTGATGATATCACCATTTAATTGGCAGCATTTTGTCTTAACATCTATATCATCTTAGACATATGAAATTTTATTTATATGATCCTTACCTGTGAGGGGTAGATAGAGGAAGGATTATCCTCTGTTTTGCAGATTAAGAAACTGGGATTTAATTAGGTCAAGTGCTAACACGCTCCTTATTCCCTAGCAATGAACTACAGAGACTGGGCCAGAGAATGCTCTGAAATCCTGTTTAGGGGGAGAAATACAATAAAATAGTAAAGTATATACCTGAAAAAAGGATGGAAAGAAAATTTTAACAATGATTCTCTCTGGCAGATGGGATTATGGATGAGATTTTTTGAAATTAAAAAAAAAAAAAAGTATGATCTGTTTCACAACAATGTGAATATACTTTTAACACTACTGAACTGTACGCCTAAAAATGATTAAGATGGTAAATTTGAAAAAAAAAAAGTATGATACAGTTTTAGGGAAAAAAATCTAATCCCATGTAGATTTTCCTTCAGGATCTACAACCAGAAGAACCTCAACCTAAATCAGTTCCCCCAGGGGAGTGTTATCCCAAACCCATCAGTAAGGTTCAGAGGAGTGGCCCAGTGGCTTGGGGAGAGACAGAAGAACTCAAAGTAGGGGGGCATAAGGACCGAACAACAATAAAACCTTGACAGACAGGGAGAAATTAGGTAGAGAATGAGGTAAAGGCTTGTTGTTTCAGTTAAACTAAAATTCAGTTCAACTAAAATAGTCTAATGACTCTCTGCAGACAGTTGTGGCCTATAACTGGAGAACTGGAAATGTGGTGAAAAGGTTGAAAGGACATGAGCGTGAAATCACGAAGGTAATTGTCATATGATTATTATCATGGAGGGAATTTGGAATTGAATAAAGGAATGTCTAATAGCTCTAGGTAGTAAGAGTGATTGAATATTCAGTGTTAAGGAAAAATGCTGGGGCTTCATCTGATGGTGTGAAGCCCTACTCCAGGAAAAGCAGAGCAAACCATTCACTTAGCTATTGTTACAGGTATAGTAGACACAATTTTTGTTTCATTATTAAGTCCTTCATAGCCCAAGTGAGAAATAGAGAAAGCTGAGATTAACTCTCTCTGACATATCCTAGCCTAACAGGGTCTTGTATTGAAGGCTTACTGAGTGTTTACTATAGCTAGGGAAATGACAAACTCTCCATGCTCAGGAACCTTTTAGTCTAGTTGGGGAAATTTTTAAAAAGCCAACAACAGTTAAATAAAAATTAATTTGTTAAAGAGCATTACAGGGTAGACTGAGCTTCCAGAGAAAATGATAATGTCAATTTATATAACTCGCCTCTCTGAAGCCCACCTAAATGAACTAAAAATTCAGATGCAAACTGCATCATAATGAAACTAGGCATCAGCGACAATCACATAGCACAGAATATACTTACCTACCAGGTACAGTGCATTTGGAACCAGCCTGAGAAAGAACTCCAGGCTCTAGCACTCTTATCTCCAGCTCTTTTTCCCATTTTCAAGTCCAATGAAACAAACACACTGGAGCTTTTTTGTCTTGAGCAGATAGCTTGTATTCACAAATCAGGCCAGTTCTTCAGTGCCTCTCGCGACAAGACGGTCATGATGTGGGACTTGCAAGGCTCCTCACAACCAAGGCAGCAGTTCTCCGGCCACACCATGGTGGTCACTGGATTGGCTGTGAGTCCAGGTAAGGTAAAGCTGATCTCTTCCCAACACCGTTGTACTTTCTGAAAAGCCCTGTTCCAGGCCTATCTCATGGACCATCTTCTTGCCACTGTTTCCAAAGACACATCACAGCTGTGCACTGGCTCTCGTGACAACACCCTGCTTCTGTGGGACGTGGGGACTGGACAGTGTGCAGAGAGAGCGTCAGTCTCCAGGAACCTGGTACGAACTCAAACTTGGTACAGAGCAGGGCAGCAGGAGGGAGCATGGGGTGAGGAAGGGCCTGGGAAAGAGATCAGGAGACGCATGACCAGGCATTAGAGGCTTGGGTCCTAATTACTGCTCACCCCCCAACTCTCTGTCAGACCCCGGCCTCTCAGGGTTATCGGATTAGATGATCTCTTAAGTTCTTCTACCCCAGAGAACAACTCCACTAGTTTATATTGGAGTTTTAAATGGTGTCCTCACTTATTCCTTCAAAACATAGTTATTCCATATCTTCTGTGGACCCGATACTGTGCCAGAAGCAGGGTTAGTGACCCAGGGCACAGTCCCTGGGCTCCAGGAGCTCACAGTTTATGCTTATTGTGTGTTCTGTATATGTAACATTATGCAGAGAAATAAGCATGACCTTTTGCTGTATGTGTAATTTCCTCTGCTTATGAAGACCAGTGTTTTCTGGTAGCAAACTGGTATATCAACTCCACAGCCTTTGGGGTCAGTCATACCTGGATTCAAATCATGGATTCCTTACTTTTTAGGTGTGCTACCCCAAGAAACTTACTTAGAGTTTCAGTGTCTTCATTTATACAATGGGGAGAATTATATCACCTGACATGGTAATGTCCTTTAGTGGTTGTCAAATGTCAGTCATAGTCATCTTTTCCAGTTTTGAAGACAACTGCCCATGGAAACATGTGCTTGCCCTGTGCCCCTCCATATTTGTGCACGTTTCTGGAAGAAAAGAAAATCGTGTTACCCTGGGTTGTTCGGAAAACTGTTTCATATCTGTCCAGCAGGGGCTGCAGGGATAAAGCAAAACAAGAACACTCTTCCTGAACCCTATGAGGCCTCGAGCTAGGGTTTCATTGGTCCCACTTTAGAACAGTGGCTGCTCTCCTTAGGTGCCACCCAGCCAGTGGTGTTTGGGTTTCAGGCACTCTAAGAGTGCCTGCATGCATTTTTGGGCTCACAACTGGCCCAGCTGCTTCCATTGCTGCTGATAACCTAGGAACTGCAGGTCGAGCATGACTGGTGGGAATCTGCAAAACATAAAATCCCTCTAAGTCAGATGTGCTAGGTTCAGCATCTTTGAGAAGTGATGGCAGAGATGCTATTTAGCGAAACTTACAGGAATTACAGCAGAGGAATGACATGGTATGGAGAAGTTTTGAAAATTTTGCTTCTTCCAGGTCACTCACCTGTGCTGGGTCCCCAGAGAACCTTATATACTCCAGACCTCTGAAGATAAAACCATCAGGTGGGCTTACTAAGCAGCAAGAAAGTGTTTCTGGTGAAGGTTTGTGGCTCCCATGCTTACATAACTCTGTTCCTACTCTGCTTCTCCACATTGCTTCTCCTTCCACCCCTCTGCCCCTCGCCAGTGCTGGGGTCTCTCTGATCTGGCCCCACGGATCATGTGGATAGAGGTTGAGTGGCAGGAGGTCAGCTTGTTCTGGCCGGTTTCCAAGCAGCTGATTCTGCCAGCGCCCACTGTGGAAACGTGTTCAGAGTAACCTCAGAGTCAGTCACTCACTCGTCCCACCCCTTCAAGTGGCCCTTGCTTGGCTTCATATGTTCTCAATCACTCAGCCCTCAGGTGAAGCCCTCCCTGTGGAGCAGGGTCAGAATCACCATCAGGCAAGTCAGATGAAGTAAATCCTTCTTAGACTAGAAAGCATGACTAGAAACTTTGGATCTCAGAAGAGATTCTACTTAGAAAATGGTAGGAAGGAGATAAAGAGGTAAAAATGAGACAAGAGGCAAAACAAAACAGTCCCAGTAGACCCCATGGCTCAGGTTGGCCAAGACCTGTAAATCTTTTGTATCTGATTCTGGAATGATGACTGCTCCTCTCCATCATGATAAGTATCTTTAAAAAAATTTTTTAAATCACAGACACAGAAATATTCTCTTGTCTGTTGAAAGTAGTATCCCAAAGGACCAAATTAACAAATTAACTTGTACAATTAAGATATTTGGTCTAAATTCCTGTTAATTAGATCTCAAAATAGAAAGAACTCAGATGTCATTCAGTTTGGTTATTTCCTGCCAGCTTTGGAGTCTCTGAGATTGATCTGGTTCACGTTGCTGTTTTTAGGTAAATCACACGGCGTTCCATTCTGACTGGCCAAAGCAGCAAAGAGCCAAGACTTTGACGTTAGCAGGCTATTACAGGTGCCTTTCAGCACATTTACTATAAACCCATTCCCTGCTGTAATTTCTTTCAGATTATGGGACAGTCGGGGGCTGCAGGTAGCTCATATATTTCCCGCAAAGCAGCACATCCAGACCTACTGCGAGGTCAGTGAGGATGGACACAAGTGTATCTCCTGCAGCAGCGGCTTTGGAGGGGAAGGCTGTGAAGCCACGGTGAGAGACTGTGCAAGGTCTAGGTGTTTGGTTGCTGATGAGAAATGACTTCCTCTGGCTTCATGCCTGTACGGGGCTACACAGGCAGGCTCTACTAATGTCTCAGGCCTATTCCAAGTGCATACTGTCAGTGATCCTTTGCATGCCAGACACTTCTTTCAAGAAACCACCATTGTCTAAGCTCTCTGCATTGGTCGCAGAAAAGAGGAATGTGATGAGAGTCAAGATAGGAAGGTGTTAAATACAGAACCAGCCTATTAATGTCCCTACTCCCAACAGAGCTTAGAAAGGGGAGGGACTGTTTGAAGAACCAAGTGTGTTCCCACTGTACGTGTGGTCACAGTAAAGGAGTTCAAGCTCTTCAGGAAGTTTGGAGCTCTAGTGTTGGTTGAGGGCCCACCCATCCCTAACCCATATACCTTTCCTTGCAGTTAATTTTGGGATAGATTGCCTAGGCTCCTCCAAAGTACCTTGGATTCCTTTCTTTCTTTCTTTCTTTTTTTTTTTTGGTTGCACCACACAGCTTGCAGGATCTTAGTTCCCCGACCAGGGATCAAATCCGTGCCCTCAGCAGTGAAAGCACAGAGTCCTAACCACTAAACCACCAGGGAATTCCCAGTACCTTGTATTTCTAATTGTAAAATATCAGTTAAAAGGCTTATCTATAATCCAAATAGGACAATTACAGTTCCCATTTTATTGGACACTTACTATGTGCAAGGCACTGGGCTGAGCACATTATAGTGCATTATCTCATTTAATCCTTAAAACAACCTTGTGAGATAGGTATTATTATAGTTCCCATTTTACAGATGAGGAAATAGAGGCATGGCAAGTTGAAATCTCTTGTACAAGACCACACTTCTAGTAAATGGTAGGTTGAGGTGTTGAATCCCAGGCTATTGATGTAGTATCTCTTCTCCAAGCTAAGCATTTCCAGCTCTTATAATTGTTCCTTGGATGACACGGTGTCCAGTGATTTCATTATTTTTTGGGCACAATTCCATTTGCTCTTGTCTATGAGCATTATTCTCCAGGTGTGGTCTGATTTGTATCAACAAGAGTGGTCTGGCAGGACTATCATCTCCCTTGTTATAGAATCTAGTCTTCTTATACCAAGATTCAGTGTCTAGGCATTAAATCGGAAGGTCTGCACCTGTATTTACTTATGAGAAGGTGCTCCTAACTATGGGGCCCCACAGGACCCACAGATGCCAAGAGGCTGATATAAGGCAGCTCTTGAGCTGTCATAGAAGAACCCCATTCTGTCCCATCGTGCTACAGGACTTGGAGCTTTCACTAACCATGATGATAATAATGAAGGCAACAACCCTCTGGCACATCCTTAACCTGGGTTGTTTGAGACATAGTTGTTGCTGAAATAGTCACTGCATGGCTGGATGCTTGGGTGTGTGGATGGGATGGATGAAGATAAGGGTGTCTGTGAGGAGGTAAGTGGAGGGAATAGGTGCATCATGAGACGCCGGGGAGAGGATATCAGTGACTGAAGCATGTCTAAAGCTGGGGAAATATGTACGTGTGAGCCAGCCTCTGTCATTACTTTGCAGTTGTGGGACCTAAGGCAGACGCGGAACAGAATCTGTGAGTACGAGGGGCACTTCCAGACTGTAGCATCCTGTGTCTTTCTACCAAGAGCATTAGCCTTGATGCCTGTGATTGCTACCTCATCGCATGACTGCAAGGTGAAGATCTGGAACCAAGACAGTGGAGGTAAGGAGCCTGCTGTTAATGCTTCTCAAAGATACATGAAGTCCTACAGGCTTCCTTGAAACTCTTTCTTCCATTGCTCAGCATATACAAAGCCACCCATGTCCTGCCACTGCCCAGTCCCATAGTGGTGAAGAGATGACACCAAGGGCTTCCCGGGTGGCGCAGTGGTTGAGAGTCTGCCTGCCGATGCAGGGCACACGGGTTCGAGCCCTGGTCCGGGAAGATCCCACATGCTGCGGAGCAACTAAGCCCGTGCGCCACAACTACTAAGCCTGCGCGTCCGGAGCCGTGCTCCACAAAGAGAGGCCGCGACAGTGAGAGGCCCGCGCACCGCGATGAAGAGTGGCCCCCGCTCGCCACAGCTGGAGAAGGCCCTCACACAGAAACGAAGAACCAACACAGCCAAAAATAAATAAATAAAAAAAAAAAAAAAAAAAAGAATCCGCCTGCCAATGCAGGGGACACAGGTTCGAGCCCTGGTCCGGGAGGATCCCACATGCCATGAAGCAACTAAGCCCGTGTGCCATAACTACTGAGCCTGTGCTCTAGAGCCCACGAGCCACAACTAGGAGCCCACGCACTGCAACTACTGAAGCCCACGTGCCTAGAGCCCGTGCTCCACAACAAGAGAAGCCCCCGCAATGAGAAGCCCGCGCACCACAGCAAAGAGTAGCCCCCACTCGCCGCAACTAGAGAAAGCCCATGCACAGCAATGAAGACCCAACGCAGCCAAAAACAAATAAAATAAATTTAAAAATATATATATAGAAATAGCTCATAAACAATCACAACAAATAAACTTTAAAAAAAGAGATGACACCAGGAGGCCAGAATCTCTGTCCAATCTCTGCTAGGAGCTGTCACCATGTAACCCGTGGTATCATGTTGTACAGATTCGTTCCTGAGAGCTCAAATGTATTTTGATTCTTTTATTCTTTCTACCTGAAGTTCCTCATCTGGTTTTAACTTGTGATGCTCAAAATGTCTGGAAAAGAGAACAAGAATTGCCATTTTAAAATTCATTTTCAAGGACTAAAATGAGAGCCTTAGCTCAGAGGGCGTGGAGTGGGGTAAGGATAGTCTCAGAAAGACTCTGCCCTCTCTTGACTCTGCAGCTAAGGTTTGGGATCGCAGGTAGTGACACTTCAAAGCACCAGAGAAAAAGATGTTTAGGGAACAAGCTGCCCAGAGTCCTCAATGCAGTGGTGCGCTGGAACCAGCTCCTACTGGCTGATTATTAAATATTCAGGAATATTTAATATGGTCGTGGTGGGAGTATTTACACCATGAAAACTGGCAAATGTTATGAATGAAGGTAGTTTTTTTTTTTCCTTCCAAAAAGCCAGTTTACCAGCACCCCACTGCCTCCGTGCTATTCTGTCCTGGACACTGGCTTCTGCCAGACACAGGACTAACATTAATTTAGAGAACCTCAAGCCAAATCCCTTCGACAGTCATCTCCCAGAAACTCAGCTCCCAGCAGGGGAGGATAGGGTCGCTCCCTCAGAGAAAAGATATGGGATCACGTCTAGTGGCTCACAAGCCAGACTTCCACAGTGAGCGCAGCCTGGCTGCACCCTCCCGTGAGTTGTGGGAGGAGGGGGAGAGCAGCTGTTCTAGATTCAGGGATCAAAACCCTGCGACCAGGGAGGACCAGGTGTGAAAGCGCTGCGCTGCCTGCCGGGCATGCAAGTGTAGCCCTCAGAAGAGCAGCCTGCAAGGTGCAGATGGAGGAGCCTGGGCCAGCTGGCAGCCTCAGACTGCCCTTCAGGTCCCCCACCGTCCTTTGTCCCGAAGGGAGCGAGACCCCAGGGAGCCAGCAGCTGAAGATCAGTATTCTTACCTGTTTTCTCTGCGCTGACCCATGCTTTGTTCTCTGGGCAGGTGTCTGCGGGTAGCATTTTAACGTGGCCTTGCAGTGAGGCCCCGGTTGTCCAACCTACTTCCAGGTGGTGTATGTCCTGTTGGGTCCACGTGCCGTTCTCTCTAGAGTTGACGTCTTGGGGTTGACTGCCCCGCTGGTGCACATTCCTCTGAGGCACGCAGTGCCTCTCTCATCTGGGTTAGAGGCACATAGCACGTGCTTTATTTCTGGGGGTTTCTTACAAAGACACTGCCTTTCACGATATGTGCACTCTTGGCCTAACGTGCCGGTTCCCCCTTCCTCCCCAGCCTGCCTTTTCACCTTGTCTCTGGATGGATCAGGACCTCTGACTTCCCTGGCTGTGGCTGACACCGTCTCCTTATTGTGTGCAAGTTTCAGCAGAGGAATTCGCTTACTCAGGGTGGACCATAGCCGAGGGCTGGAACTGCAGGAAGTGGCAGGATTCTGAGGCCAAGACACCTTCACTGGACAATAGCAAACTGTGGCCCCTTCTTACTCAGTGTGACTTTGTGTTTTTCCATGTTCTCTTGGGAGGGCCATGTGGAACTGGTGTTCTTTGCTTAGGCTCCCTTGGAAGGTATATCAGTGTTAGAAGTCAATTTAAGTCTAGTGGTTCAAAATCAGGTGCAGAGATTAGAAATATGGACTCAACCATAAGGTTCTCAAACTAAGTTAAATCCAAATGCAATTTTTAGTGAGCTTTGGGGACTGCTCTTCAAAAAAAAGTTTACGGGCCTCTCGCTTTCTGAGATGGCCCACACTCTGTCCGTGGCGTGTGTTTCTCCCAAGGCTGTCTCGCCTTCTGAGACAGACCGCGTTCTGTCTATGGAATGTGTATCTCTCTCTAAAAAAAAGTTTATGGCTTGGAATGATGACCTGTAGGTATAAGAGTGATAGGCCTCTGTCTGTGAGAGTCAGAACACAGGTCTGAGTCTATTGAACTGACCTTTTCCATGTCTCCACGAAAGAAGAAAATGCAGCGGAGAGAGAAACTCAGTTTTGGTTGCCTCGCAATTATCTAGATGGGAAAGAATAGTGCAGCTCCATGGAGGAAATGGATTGTTGACATGAGATTAAGCTCTAATCACAGCCCCTCAGCAATGTGAAGAATCAAAGTTAGGGCAAGAAAGCAAAAGCCTTGGCTTCTACTCGGCGTAGTCGCAGAGGGGAAGCGGCAAATCCCTAGACCGGTGCAAGGGCTACACGAACACAAGACCTGCACTGGCGTGAGGAGGCCGACCACCGCAGCGCCTCGCCCACAGTTAGACGAGTTATCAAACCCGTTCCGTGGATAAGAAAACAGAGAGATGAAGGCTAAAAAAATTGCATTTGTATATTTTAACATTTTTACTTAGTTTTATATAACTCTTTCTGGGGAATGGCCAGAATAAGGCAAAGGGAATCTCTGCAACAACAATGGAACATATAGAAAAAAGCAGAAAGATGGATTCAACTGTGCCAGCCACTGAGCCCCCCTCGGTGAGGAGGGGCAGGATGCTCGGCTCTGTCTGTGTGGCCCCCGGGAGCTCAGTCCCCAGCCTGGTGCTCACAAGCCTGCTTTCCTCCAGGAAACAGTCACTCCTGCCGTCAGGCAGGTCCATACCTAAGGCAGCTGAGGCCTGGAGAGTCCCTTTCTGATGAGTCCCAAAGAAAGATTTAGCATTCATCCTCTCTGGCCCCTGCCTGTCCCTGATACCAGTGGCTGACAGCCATCTTCCTCGTCCCCTCCTGCTCCTCTTTGGGGCCACCTCCCCCATGCTGCCCTCCAGTCACGAGGCAGGAGAATCTTAAGCTCGTGCAAAGCGTCAGACCTGAATTGGACTCTCGATTTCCCCATTTAGCTGGATGATCTTGGGAAAGTTATAAAACCTCAGTTTCCTCACTTACAATATGGAGCTTCATAATCAGACGTTTTTTACAGGGCTGTTCCGAGGATTCGACTGTGTTAAATGCCAAGCAAGCTAGTGGGTGCTTACAAATGGCAGCCACAAGTCCTTACCGCCCGCTCTGTCCAGACTAAACGCTCACACAACACATTTACCACGCCTTCACCCGTTCTCCTTAGATGGTATTTTCTAAACCTTTAGCCATGGTTCAGCTTCCCTGTGATTCCCTAAGTTATGGATCTTAGAGCTCTGAAAGGACAAAGTGGGTGGTGGGAGAGGAAGCTGCATTGTTGAGCACCTACAGGTGGCTGAATACATGTATCCTCACTGCAGCTGTGTTATTCCCATGTCACAGATGAGGAAGCTGAGGCCCAGGGACATCCAGTCCTCTGCCCGAGGTTACACGCGTGGGGAAGAAGGGGAGAACTGAGATCTGGGCCTGGGCCTGCCTGACTTTCCTCCTCACCCCTTTGCCTCTGCATGATGTCTCAAAGTTCATTTTAGAAATTTGTAGGCCATGACATTGTGTATTTTCTGGACCAGTTATTAACTTTTTGGCTCCAAGGAGATCCTCCTGGCCAGGTGCCTGGGAGCAGTAGACAGGTGTCTCGGGGAAAGTCCTAGCAAATCCTGAACTATTAGTGCTACAGGTGAGCCTTTCTTCTAGAAGGAAGACAGAAAATCCAAGGGAGTGGTTGGGAGGGGTCCCCGGAAAGGGGAACAGCGGGAACATATGTGAGAAAATAGAAGGGCTCTGATGAAGTAGCCCAGTTCTATTACCAATAAAATTGTTTCCCGGGCTTCCCTGGTGGCGCAGTGGTTAAGAATCCGCCTGCCAACACAGGGGACACAGGTTCGAGCCCTGGTCCGGGAAGATCCCACATGCCGCAGAGCAACTAAGCCCATGTGCCACAACTACTGAAGCCCACGCACCTAGAGCCCGAGCTCCGCAACAAGAGAAGCCACCACAATGAGAAGCCCGCGCACTGCAATGAAGAGTAGCCCCCGCTCGCCACAACTAGAGAAAGCCTGCATGCAGCAACAAAGACCCAACGCAGCCAAAGGTAAATAAAAATAAATAAATAAATAAATAAATAAATGTTTCCCTACACTCTACACATGCTTGATATAAAAATTCCTTATCCGTGCATTTTAAGTAGAAAATAGGTTAATAAATCCAAATGTATTATAGGATTTTTCAGTCTTACATGCTCTAATCGGGTACTCTCAGCACCTAAGATACAGGCTGCTAAAATGCATTCATTTGTGCATTGAACACTTAATTTTAGAGGCTATTCCTCTAAAATCATATAAAGGAATTTTCCGAAGACAGTTGACTTTTTCTTTTTTTTTTTTCTTTTTTCTTTTTTGGCCGCGGTGCGCGGCATGCAGGATCTTAGTCCCCCTACCAGGGATTGAACCCGCGTTCCCTGCAGTGGAAGCGTGGAGTCTTGATCACTGGACCACCAGGGAAGTCCAAGTTTTTTCTAGGAAAGTATATAAACCCTTGGAATCTGGCCAATTATATTTTAAATTTTTTAAAAAATTTATATATTTACTTATATAAGTTGAAAATATTTATATATTTAAGGAAAAATGCATGGTGATTATTAATGACCTTTTTATTTATTTTTTGGTGGCTTACACTATCTTATAAGAGGACCTTTATTTTTACTGAGGTTAAAAATAACCTGGAAAAGAGTGATTATTTTCTTTAAAATAGCTACGAGCAAGTACTGTGATGCAGTGAATATCATCAGTATCCCCAAAGTATCAGACAAGTCCCCATTATCACTATCTTCCTGAACAGTGATTATTAAAGAAGGTTCCCCAGGAGTTCTGAGTTTACTGTCACTGAAACAGAAATAATGTCCGATCTTTTAGCGGTAGCAGCAGAAATGTACCTTCAGATGTGTGTTTTCAGCACTGGTATCGAGAGACGTGTTGTTTTCAGTCTGTAACAGCCTTCATTTTGACACAGGAATGGCAAGTATAGAACTCAGGTCACTTGTTTTTTAAATATTTATTTATTTATTTGGCTGCACCGTGTCTTAGTTGCAGCACACGGGATCTTTCATTGCAGGGCGCGGGCTCTTTGTTGCGGCACAGGCGTCTCTCTAGTTGTGGCGCACGGGCTCTAGAGCACGCAGGCTCAGTAGTTGAGGCGCAGGGGGCTTAGTTGCCCCGCGGCATGTGGGATCTTAGCTCCCCAACCAGGGATCGAACCCACGTCCCCTGCATTGGAAGGCGGATTCTTAACCACTGAACCACCGAACCACCAGGGAAGCCCCCACTTGTTTTTTTTAATCTTTTAACACTGAGATAAAGGAACTTAGCTTTTTCTGAATAGCCTTTTTAAAGCATAATTATCAAAGAACAGCTTCATCATTAAAACACAGCAGACTGTTAGTTGTTCCTGAAATGGGCACTTCTTGGCACGGGCAGTCCAGCTAAGACAGCATTCCCAGCTAGGCACAGCCATAAGAATAAGTTGGTGTCAGTGGACCGTGAGTGGAAGTGATGTAACTTCCACGCTATTAGCTCAAAAGGAGTACGTTTGTCCAGGATTTCCCCTCTGAGTCCCTTCCCACTAGGTGGGATGCAGACTGCCAGCAACAGCTTCAGCTATTCAGATAAGGACAAGATGATGCAACAACAAGAAAGAAGGAAGCTGGGGCCCCAAATAACCTCCAGGAGCTGAGCTGTTCCAGCAGCCTGACCAGCTGTACTGTGACTTGAAAGAGAACTTCATTCTTTTTAAGCCACTATATATATATATATATATATACACACACACACATACACACATATATAAACTTTTAATTCAAGTTTAGCCATCACAGAGTTTCAAATGTCTTAAGTTTATAGCTGGATGAATTTTCTTAAACTGAACACACTCTAGTAACCTAGATGAAGAAGTATAATACATCCAGGAACGCAGATGGCCTCCCTCATACTCCCCTTCAGAACTATCTGCCAAGGTATTTGTAACGGCATAAATTGGTTTTGTCTGCTTTTCTACTTTATATAAGTAGAATCATATTGTAGTAGATGGAAGATATGGCCACAAGCTTCTCCCATCCCTGTATGTGTGACCCTTTGCAAAGTAACTTCTCATTAATAGATGGGATCTATTTTCCCAGCCCTTGAATCTGTGATGGCCTTTTTGACTTGGTTTGACCAACAGAATGCAGAACGAATGCTATGCAAGTCTGAGGCTCAGCCTTAGGGAGAGCTTGCAGCTTCACTTTCACCCTCTTGGAATGCTACTCCGAGGCTTCCACGTCAGGGAGTGACCTAGGTCCTGTGGAGAAGAACCCCGTACCACCACACATGTGAACAAGGTCACCTTGGACCTTCCAGCCCTGCCAAACCTGCAGCTGAATGCAGCCATAGATGAAATCAGAAGAGAAAGTGCGCAGCTAGCCCACAGAATCATGAAAAACAAATTGTTTTAAGACTAAGTTTTGGGACAGTTTGTTACCCAGCAGTAGAGTTAGGTGAAACAATATATGCTCTTAATTTTCGTCAGGCTTCTTGGGCTCAACATGTTTGTGAGATAGACTGACATTGATAGTATTCTATTGTGTGACAGTATTATAATTTATCCATTTAACTACTGATGGGCATATGGGTGTTTCTAGTTTGGGGCTCTTATAATTAGTGCTGCTATGAACATTCCATTAGTATGTCATCTGGTGAAATATGCAGGCATCGTATTCACTATATAACCAGGGGAGGCCATTCTGGGCCACAGGGTAGAGTGCATGATCAGCTTTAGTAGATACCACCTCTTTTCCAAAAAGTTTGTCACAGTTCACATTCCCACCAGCTGTGGAGGACCTTCAGCAGAGTTTCCATTGTTCCATACCCTTGCTAACACTTTGTGCTCTTAAACTTTGCAAACCTCAGGTTTAAAGATGAGTGGGTAAATGTTGAAGACTGTACGAGGGAAGTGTCAGCTCCACGGGCCAACATTAGAAAGAAGCTGGACCAGCTGGTTTTGATTCTACCTTTCCTCCTGACACCTCCAGTTAAGAGGCCAGAATTTTAACAGTGAAACCTTATATGCTCTACACAAACTACTTTCACAATCATAATTTCATGAGTCTTCCAATAAAATAACACTGGTGTCAAGTAACACTGCATGTCCAGGTGCTGGACTCTCAGTCCATCCAGAAATAGTCTTTTGGAAACCAGCCACCTTCACATGACTAATAACCTTGTACACATTTAAAATGGGGCTGCATGAAATGTTGTCCATGATTCACCCTATGTGAAAAACACAGGTGACAAAACAGCCCCATACAGCCTCATCCCATTTTGGTAAAAATATATCTGCACATATGTCTATACATTCATAGATGAAGGTCTGGAAGAAATAGAGCAAAAATGTTAACAGTGTTATCTCTGGGTATTGAGTTTAAAGATGAATTTATCTTCTACTTTATGCCTTTTTATTTTTGTAATGAGGATGAATCAGTTTCATTTTAAAAACTTAATTATTTTTGAAATAGATAACTCATTCACATAGTCACAATCAAGAGTGCAAGAGTTTATACATTAAAGTCTCCCTCTCATCCACGTCTGCCTTCCATCTGGCTCCCTCCAGAGGTAACCAGTGTTACCAGCATCTAATGTACTCTTTCAGAGACATTTCATGCATATACTACAAGCAAATACATAAATTTGTTATTTCCTTTGTCACTTTTATGATCAAAAACAAGACTATTTTCATTTTGAAGAAAAGGTTGTAGAAGACTATTTTATGATGTGGAAAGATAAGCGGAAAGGCTACAAAACAGTACCTAGAGTATGACATATTTTATAATAATGTATGAAAAAATTTTGCATTTAAAATACTTATAAAGAGACTGAAAGGCTATACACTGAAAGGCTATGATAAACATACCTTTGTCGAGAAAGAATTTTTCTTTGTTTCTAATTACCATCCGTAGAAAAGTTCTTATTGTGAAACCATAATTCAAGTTTCATACTGAAGATTCTATGACCCATTTGTCTGAACCATGTGATAATAAGAATATAATAATACAATTACAAAAACCACTTTGAGTTGCCTCTCATCCAGAAGATGTTATTTTTACAGTCTTATTTATTGTGGAGAGGGCTTTATGTTAGACCCTTCACATTGTTTGGATCCTGAGCTTTATTTTTTCAGTGGTCATCTCTGCATGTAGGATTTTGGGTGAGTTTATTTTCTCCTTATAGGTGGCAGTGTGGCCTGGGTTTAGAGCGTGGACTCCAGCACCACCATGCCTGGTTCAAATCCCAGTCTGCCGCTTCTTAGCCTCACGACCTTGGGCAAGAGACTTAATCTGTGTCTCAGTGCCGTCATCTGTGAAATGGAGATGGTATGATGGTAGCACCTACTCACAGAGTTGTCATCAGGGATGTCATACGATTCAGGTAGAGCCCCTCGAATAGTGCCTAGCATTGTTCCTAAGTGTCAGTGTTATATTCATCTGAGTTGCCTAATTTTTCCATATTGGACATGTACTACAATAAAAGTTAAACTCCCATGAGAGAAGGGAAACTAGACAGATGTAGAGACGAGCACAAATGAGAAAGTGCCATAGAGAAGAGTGCAAACCATGAGGCCCCGGGAACCCAGCGAGGAGGGAGGGGCCCGGCTTCCTGATTTCGACTAAAAGCCCCGTGAAAGGATCCCTTTGCCGGTACTGCAAGCTGAGCATTCCAAGAGCAGAGATGGACTTTGGCCCAGGAGCCTTCTCTCCGGGCATTTGGAGAAGGCCTTTGAGACCTTCCTGGAAACTGCCCTGGCCCTTCCTTGTACAAACGGCCTCTTGCAACTTTTTGCCACTGTGTTCCTGCCAGGGGTCACGTGGAGAAAGGCTTCAGAGTAAGTGTCAGGACTTACCTGGCTGTGCCTGGCCCAACTCACTCCAAGGACCTTCAGGGGGCAATTACTGCCGCCCTGATGTGGCGGCAAGTCTGGGGGACTGGAAGATAAGATGCTTCATTCACAGCCCAGCTGGAGGAAGAACCGTCCAATTGCAGTTCTGTGTTTCTAAACACACCAGGTGGCATGGGCAGGAGGCCTGCTGTCCTGTGTCCTCAGCCGGGAACCCTCTGCCTGGGGACAGAGAGGGGAGGGGAAGGCAGATGAAGGGAGAGGAGGAAAGCGCAGGACCAGGAGCTGGAGGCCCTGGGGTCCAGCCTTAGCTCTGACATTTCGCATTGATGTTATCTGGGATAAATTCTTAATTTCATCAAAATCCAATCACTCCTCACAGAATGCCTTGAATTGATCTGGGAATAACAATGCCAGATGTGACCTGCTTGATGAAAGGAATTATGTGAACTACTTTATATTTGAAAGAATATCTAGATCCTGTAGGTCTTGCTAAGTCTGAGGTAAACGAGGGGTGGGAAATAGTGTTATATCAGTGTTTCTAAATTTATTCAATTGACACATTTTTAAAATAAAATAAAATAATAAAACAGTTCATAATCCTTATCCACAATGCTAAAATCCCCACGTTCTGGAGACAAAGGTTTTTTTCATTAAATTTGGTGCCAAAATTGACCTGATGGTGCTTATTCTTTTGGGTATCAATCTTTATAATAAATTGCAGAATATTAATAAAATAAAATAAAAAATAAATTGCAGAATATTAATGCATTTGATTACCAGGTGCTGCCTCAGGTCTCACTAGTATATGGTAAATGCATCATATTATCTTCCTAAAATATGAAAAATTCTGAATTCTGAAACACATCTGGCCCTAAGGGTTTTGTATGAGGATTGTGACATGTTAAACAAACTCAGACGCTGCACACAGGAAATGGGGAGGGAGGGACGGTGTCCATTCCCAGGCTGAGATTCACCCAGCCCTGCCTGGGACATCTTCTTCCTGGTGTCAGATCCTTGAGAAGTCTTTAAGAACCTGAAGACAAATGTACCCGGGATGAGTCAAGGAGCATATACTGGGGATATTTTTTCCTAAATTAGTCCTCATACTTCAGTGTGTCTCTGAATCCCCCTGGGGATCTTGTGAAAATGCAAATTCTGATTCAGTAGGTCTGGAGTGGGCCTGAGCTTCTGCATTCCTACCAATCTCCAGGTGATACCTCTGCTGCTGGGACTGTTCTGGCCTCCGGATAAGCCTAAGGCATGGCTCCAAGTGATAACAATGTGGTGTCCCACAGGGAGAGTTGCCCCGTGCCCTTGGCGGGGGTGGGAGCTCGCTCAACACTGATCACCTGACCAAAACCTGCCTCGTCACCGTCTTTTCTCCATCCTCCACTGCCCATTTACTGCCTTCTGCTGTCTCTTCCTCCCCACATGGTTCATGCCACCCTCCGCCTCCATTCCCGACCTTGGCTGGGCCCCACCAAGTCTCATGACTCTTCACTCACCCGGTTCCAAGGTACTGCTTAGACGAGGTGCTTTTCCAGCTGACTGACCTCACCTCCGAAGCATGAACTAAATTAGTTCAACTCTCAAATTCCTGAGATGGCTCACTATCTCTCCTGGGTATCTCCCCAGAAAATTTTCCACTGTTTGCAAAGTACTCCCTAGCCCTGACCACCCAGAGATATTAATGATAATGCATTTGCTCACTAGACAAGCAGTGACCCGGGAAAGGGCCATGGGTTATTTTATTTTTATGTCAATGCTTGCAATGCCCTGACTGATTTCTTACACACCCTCCTTGCTTCTTTTTAAGTTCTGGATTCCCGGGTTGCAGAAAACTCAGACTTCCTTGTTTTCCAAGTGAATTTTTCTATTGCAAAAGTAATACATATTTATTAATAAAAGTTTAGAAAATATAGTTAAGAAGAAAATGGCAATACCAGTAAACTTAGCACGCAGAGATAACCATTGGGACATTTTGTCTCATGGCCTTTCAGGCTTTATATATAAATTTTGTTTTACAAAATCTGGATCATACCTACAACGTTTTGTAACTGCTTTGCCCCCCTCCATTTATAGTATATTGTGACCATTTTCACAGAGCAATAAAAATTCTTCTGCAATAGCATTTTAAATAAGGGACTTCCCTAGTGGTCCAGTGGTTAAGACTTCACGCTTCCACCACAGGGAGCGTGGGTTCAATCCCAGGCCAGGAATAGAATGAAGGCCAAATATTTCTTATTATAAATCACAATATCACACATATCTTTTGGATACTTCCAGGGAATTATATTATTATGTAAAAGTATATAAACTTCTTCATGGTTTGCGTGAGTTGCCAGAAAGCATGGCTTCCAAACTCTCAAATACGAACCAGATCCTTCGGGCTGAATCAGTGTCTTGAATTCTCACTAACCTTAGTTAACCAGAAGTGATACTGGAAAGCACGGCGTTCTAGGGCTGAGAGGGAATTCCAGGCCACCAGGTCATGCCTTGAGGCATCCCTCTGTCTCCTGCTCAGAAAGAGGAAAAATGCTTAGAGGTCTTTGTTAGGGATCTACAACTTCCCAAAGAACACAGCTATTTTTCAGACAATTCAAGGCTAATCTAAATCCTGCAATCATTTTGGCATTTATTTTTCCAGACAATATTTATATGTTTAAAATGAAAGGATTAGGGGAACTTCCTGGCTGTCCACTGGTTAGGACTCAGCGCTTCCACTGCAGGGGGCCCGGGTTCAATCCCAAGTCAGGGAACTAAGATCCCGCATGCCTTGAGGAGAGGCCAAAAAAAAAAAAACAACAACAAACAACAACAAATGAAGGGATTATATCAATAAGGGAATGGTTAAGTAATTTGTGGTACAGCCATTCAATGAAATATGATACAACCATTAAAAAACTGAAAAAGCTCTTTATGCACTAATACAGAATGATATCTCAGATACATCGTTAAGTGAAAAAAGCAAAGTGTAGAACCATGTATACCAAATGCACATTTGTGTAAAAAGGAGGAATAGGAATACATAGACATTTTGACATAGGAGTTTTGCTTGTGTATTCATAAAGCATCTTTGGAAAGATACACAAGAAACTGATAGTATAATTCCTTAATTTTTAGGGAAATTAGGTAGCTGGGAGAACAACATTTTCATTGCAAAATGAAACCTCTCGTGCTGAACATGCAAATGTATTACCTCTTCTAAAACAAAAATTTTAAAACACAAAATAAGGGGACTAGGGCATTTGATTACATCATAAAATACATTTATTTCTGTTTATTCTCCAAACCCCAATTTAAACGGTCAGTAAAGGAATAAAAGAAGAGGACCATATGTACAGAGAATAGGAGAGGGAACAAAAGATGGATCGTATGAACACACTTTTGGGAGACAGTGAGGCAATGGCACAGATTTCAGAGTCATACTTGCAGTCCCAGCTCTTTAACTTGCTTCTCATGAGCTCTTGGGCAAATAAACCCCTTACTTGCTTTGAGCTTCTGATTCCTTATCTGTGGAAGAGTAAGGACAAGTCATTTATTTTATGTGATCCATATTGTGCCTTGTGGGAGTGTTGGGAGGATTCATTGTCCCAGATCAGAAGCATTTAATAAAGCACATAAACTGCTATTATTACTTTTAATAATAGTAGCGGGTTTTAGCTAATATTATGTTAATGTTTTCAGTCTGATAGGAAAAATAGCAGTATCTTATTTTAAATCTGAATTTCTCTAATTATAAATGAGGTTGAACAATTACATATATTTTCCACTTGTATTTCTTTTTCTGTGATTTGCCTGATCATCTCTTAATAATAGTTAACATTTACTGCATGTTACTGTGTACCAGGCACTGTGTTATGATCTCTGCATGCATTATCTCATTTAACCTGTGGATCAAATAGGTAAAATTATTATGCCCATTTTCAGCTGAGAAAAATAATATTTAGAGAAATTAATTTGCTCAAGTCTCCATCACTAGTAAGTAGAGTCTGGATTCTGAGCGAGGACTTGACTCTGACCCAGAAACCTGACTTGATTGAGAACCCAGGCTCTTCAGGCTTATGCTTCAGTGACTCTCCCCTAATGGTTTTCCTTTTGGATTAAATAATTTTCTCAATATTTTGCAAGTGCCCTTTGTATTTTAGTTGCAGGGCGCAGAGTAGGAAAGGATCGATCTGCACCGAGGGGCAGAAGTGGCATCACAGACAACCTGCCTGCCTGTCAACTGCCCATAAGGCTGTGTGTGAGCCAAGGCGGTGCAGTCAGAGGTGATGCAGGAGACCAACCTGGTGCAGAACAGAGGCCTGCAAAGATGAGTGGACTTCGACCCCCTCAGAGAGAAGGCAAGAGTGACTCACAGGAGGAAGATGAAACCAAAGCTTCCAGGCTGTCCCTGGTAGGCTCAGACAGTCCAAAGGCAGCGGAGGGAAGGAGAGAAAAACCTGAGATGGAGAGCTGGCCGAGAGCTTCCTGAAGACCATGCAAATGAGGCACGCCCACAACTGCCTGGAAACCAGGCCGGGAGAAGTCAGAGCCCAGAGCACATGCTGCAGGGCCGTGCTAGGCAAAGGAGCAGGAGGAGGTGGAGGAGGCGCTGAGGGAGCAGGTAAGGAACCAGGGAGGGTCGTGGAGGGACGGGTCACAGGGCCCTGCATCCTGAGAGGCAGCATCGTCCACCGACCGACCGGGTGAATGCTGTCCTGGGAGGCAGGGCTCCTGGGATCATCTTTCAAGCTCAGCCATTCTTTAGCCGTGAAGCCTTGGGCAAGTCACTTCACCATTCTGAGCCTTGATGTTCCCATCTATAAAATGAGTGTAAAAATAGCATGCTACCTATGTATTGAGCATCTGCTGTGCTTTGCTGGGCACATAACAGTCATTATCCCTTCCTCACAGCAAGCTCATAAGGTGAGATCATTAGCCTATATTACAGAGGAAAACAAAGCTCAGAGAGGTTAAGCCATTTGTCTAAGACCTCACAGCAAAGAAGTCTGGTTCCATAGCTGCACACTGTCGACTCCTGATCCTGCTTCCTTCAGAGGGTGGTTTTACAGAATCAAATGGTCTATGCAAATGGAAAAAAAAAATTGTAAAAGGCAAATTATACCATCAAGATGTGAGTTACCACACTTAGACCCCGGCCAGGACTGAGGCCCTTTGTAAACTGGGAAGTCCTATAAAAATGCTAGTTCTTCACCTCTCTCCTCTGGAGGTTGAAAGTACTGGGGTGATGTTACAGACAATGGATATTTGGCTGACTGACCTGGTCACAGACTGAGGCGATGTCTTTGGGGTGGTATTGGGATGTCCTGGCTTGAGAGTGAGTCGTTGGTGGATAAGTGGCCAGAGTCCCTCCTGGAGACAGACTCTGAAACCACAGACAAGGCCTGAGGTGACCACGGCAGATAAGGGCCCAGGTGCTGATTCAACAGTGATCATCCCTCCTCTTGAGCATCCCTTTACAGCTTTGGCCGTGGAACTTCAGAGAATGGAAGTCTGCTTTGTGGGGAGGGGAAGATCTTTAAGGGTAGTAATACAAGCTTAGTGCAATAAAGTTAGAATTTTCAGGCAAGAGAATTAAAAGCAAACAAACTAACAAACCTATAAACTTACCCCTAGAGATAACCACTGTTGACATTTCAGTGTTTGTTTTTCCACACATTTTTTTCCATTGCACACATATATTGAAAAATTAGATCGTACTGTAATATGGTTTTATTACTGGTTCTTTTCACTTAATGACATGTCATGACGTATTTCCATATCAATAGATGTTTTATCACATCATTTAAAGGCTGCAGAATGTCTCTTTGTATGGATGGAGCAGAATTTATTTAATAAGTGTCCTACTATTGGATAATTAGGCAGTTTTCAATTTTTAACCATTAGAGCCGTGCTTTCTACCCAAATCTTGGCACAGGTCCTGGATTATTTCCACAGGATAAATTCCCAGTGGGGGAACTGCTGAATCAAGATTATGTATATTTTAAGGCCTTTGATAAATACTAAAGGTCTGCTTCTGACACACTCTGGAATTCAGGGGCTTCTCAAAGCTCAATGAAGAAAATTTCGTGGCCTCAAAGTCAGCCTTGAGCCTTCCTCTCTCTCAAATCCATTTGCAGGGATAATGCAACCCACCTCATATATAGTCTTTACTGGGTGCCAGGCTCTGTCTAAGAGCTTTACCCTCCGAGGCACCACTTTTAGCTTCCTTTTCAGAAGAAACTGAAGAACAGAGAGGTTAAACAGTTCACTTGGAATCACAGCCCTAACAAGCAGTGTGTTGGGGGTCAATAGCCTCGACAACCTGGTTCTAGAATCTATGCTGTCCACTGCTTCTTGGAAAGTATATTTGATTGCATCTGCAAAGATATCTTTCACCCATCCCTTGGATCTTCTCCACCAACGCCTCACATGCATCAAGCCCCACCATCCCAACCTGGACGACGGCTAGAGCCCCTAACTGGTCTTCCATTTCCACTCATCCCTTTCACTCTGTCTTCTGCTCTGCAGCTGGAATGTTGCTTTAAAAATGGAAATAGGATCGGGTCACCCCCCACCCCCCAACCCTGCCGGCAAGCACATACATACACACACACTCAGCCCTAGAATAAAACCCAGATGCATTCCCCAGCCTCCAGGGCAGCCTCTCTGGCTTCTTCCTAAAAGCCACTTCCCCATCCAGACCCACCCCACACCCCAGTCACCCGGCCTCCTTTCACTTCCTCAAAGACAGAGCTTTTTCTCACCCTAAGGCTTTGGCACATGCTGTTCCCTTGAGCTCGAATGCTCTTTTTCCACCCTGCAGGGCTGGATTCTTCTCATCCTCTGGTCTTGGCTTTCATATCACCTCTCTGGAGAAAGCTTCCCTGGTGATCTCACCTGAAGCAACAAGTCCCCTGAGCCCATTTTCCTTTGCGTCCTTTATAGTATTAATTAAAATTGTGTATTTATTGCCCATCACTCATTAAATGTCTCTTTCCCTCACTAGACTCTAAATGTCATGAGGTCAAAGACCATGTCTATTTTGTTCCCCATTATTTACCCAGTGCCTAGCACAGCGCCTGGCATGTGGCGAGCTCTCATTAACTCAATGACTGCTCGTAGAAAGGACGAATCGTCCACAGAAGGAGGCATTCATTGGTGAGGATCTTTGGCAAACTATCCGAGCTTCAGCCAGAGCTGTTCCATCCTCCTCCTGCATGTCTTCACTTCCTCTTCCCTGTCACGAGGCAGTGACAGAGGTCTAGGGTCTAGAAGGAAACCAGGAAGCCATGGGTGAGAATGTAAGCAGGTTTTGCTTCAGGCACCAACTCAGTCAGGGTAGATGATGTCATATCGGGGGCACAAGGGAGACTCGTTACCCCCAGGTCCCCCCTGCATGGTTCCTGGATTCCTACCATGAGAGACTTCTGGCCATGAGGAATCTCCTAGTGAAAAGCAAACACTCACTATCCAGTTAATAACACACATCCAGCAGGTGGACTGAATGGGTGAGGGTTCTACCTTTCTGACAGCAGCATGGTGGTGGCCTGGAAGTCCAGGTGTCACCACTAACTAGTGGGTGACCTTGGGTGAGAGTCACTTCTTGCCTCCCATCTGCAAAGTGAGTGGTTAGGATGGAGAAGAGGTTTTTTAACTTTTTTTTTCCTCAGAAGCTCAAGTCTTCAACTTGTTCAAATGACCAATATGAGAAAAGTCAAGTGTTTCTGGTTGAAATAGGAATGTGGGGCTGGAGTGCTCCTCCTCCCTGACTCCCGCTTTTAAGTCCCAAGGGTGGTGGGAGGGCTGAGTCTTGGACTCCAGGATCTCAGCGGTCAGTGCCTGCCAGGCTGACCATCTGTGTCATCTAAGGACAAAGAAGGCAGCCGGGCTTGCATGTTCTGGGTGTAGCTCCTTGGGCACATTAAGTGATCGGAAGGGGATGGGAGAGGACTTGTTGAATCTGATATTCAGGGAGTATTCAGAGACTTCAGGCTGTGCAGCAGGTGAATTTCATAGCAATTGAAGGGCAGGGCAGGCAGCCCCTTTGTTTGAGAGGGAGGTTTCAGCCATTTTAGAAAAGAAATGAGGGCCCAGGAGAGAGGAAGCCCAGAAGGCTCACTTACCCTCTCCACAATCTAGAAGAAGGAAATTGCCACCCCTGCCTTTCGAGGCCAGGGATGCCAGGTCTTGAAGAGACCGCCCACAATCTCACAGATAACTTGGCTTCCAGGGTTGGTTGTTTGCCACGCCCCAGGGGAACACTGGTGCCTCACCTCACCACTCGCCACCTGGGCAGCTCTCTGGCCTTCGCTGCAGGCAGGTGCGCTCGGGAGACTGCAGCCTGGGCTACCTGGCAGCTCCAGGTGCTGCGTGTACGCTGCTATGGAGACGGCCCCGGGGTTGGTGGTGAGAAGGCAGTCTCCCAAAGCTTTGCAGATTCTGGAGGGGAAGAGGCTGGAGCCTCAGGCCCTTCAGGGTAATCTGCCTGACAACCGTAGTGCCAAGGAAGGCCAGGTGGGTGCTCTGGGAGTTTCTAGGACAAAGGGCGGGAGGAGGAGCCAGGGGAGGCCAAATATTGGGAGGAGGCTCTGGAAGGGCTGATCTGGGCAGGGGGGCCTCTCCATGTTTCCAGGTCAAGGGGAAAAGCCTTCCCAGAGGCCCCCTTGCCAGGCCAGTGCAGTGCCCTGCACAAAGGCTGGGCCAGTGGGCTCTGAGGATTGGCCCTGCAGCCCAAGGGGAGGAGGGAGAGAGGGCCTGGCATTTGCTCCCAGAGGAGGGATAGACCAGGGAATTCACACAGCCCATCTCTGTGCTAGTCAGGATCTGAGGCAGCAGGGAAGGAAATACTTGCCCTGTAGCACGAAGCACTGACTGTGACTCCTCTCCCTCTTCCTGGAGCCCAAGAGGCCAAGGGCAATCACATGCAGCACAAGGAGCACTTTTTATCCATTTCCAAAGCCAGGGTGCCGGCTCCTCGAGCGGGAGCTCAATGATGGTGGGGTGGCTCAGGCCTGGGCCCGGTAGAGGGGATGCTGCAGTAGCACCAGACCTAACTCTACGGCTTAGGAACTGGGTGATCTGAAACAATCGCTTCATTTTTTTTTAAAAATTTTTATTGGGGTATAGTTGATTTACACCTGTTAGTTTCAGGTGTACAGCAAAGTGAATCAGTTATACATATATCCATCCTTTTTTTAGATTCTTTTCCCATATAGGCCATTACAGAGTATTGAGTGCCCTGTGCTATATAGTAGGTCCTTATTAGTCATCTATTTTATATATAGTAGTGTGTATATGTCAATCCCAATCTCTCAATTTATCCGTCCCCCCCCTTACCCCCTGGTAACCATAAGTTTGTTTTCTACATTTGTAACTCTATTTCGGTTTTGTAGGTAAGTTCATTTCACTCCACCTTTTGAACCTAAGTTTTTTCATCTGTGAAATGTGGGTGATAATACCTTTTAACAACCCACAGGACACAGCCTAGGGCCAAGTACAGGCACGGAGCTTAATGGGTGTTCCTTTGCTCCTTTTCCCTTTCTGCCAGGACGTCCCGTCTCCTGCCAGACCTCCCAGTGTCTGGTCTGAGGATGGCGGAGAAGCAGGACCGGGAGCCTGAGTGCCCTGTGTGCTGGAACCCCTTCAACAACACGTTCCACACCCCCAAAGTGCTGGACTGCTGCCACTCTTTCTGCGTGGAGTGCCTGGCCCACCTCAGCCTGGTGACTCCGGCCCGGCGCCGGTTGCTGTGTCCACTCTGTCGCCAGCCCACTGTGCTGGCCTCCGGACAGCCTGTCACTGACTTGCCCACGGACACTGCCGTGCTCACCCTGCTCCGCCTGGAGCCCCACCACGTCATCTTGGAAGGCCGCCAGCTCTGTCTCAAGGACGAGCCCAAGAGCCGCTACTTCCTGCGCCAGCCCCGGGTCTACACGCTGGAACTCGGCCCCGGGCCTGGGAGCCAGACTGGGCGCCCCCAGGACGTGGCCCCTACCACCGTCCCCATCCCCATCCCCAGCCCCAGCCACGACTCTCTGAGGGGGTGTTTCCACAACCCGCAGTTCCGGATCTTTGCCTACCTGCTGGCTGTCATCCTCAGTGTCACTCTGTTGCTCATCTTCTCCATCTTTTGGACCAAGCAGTTTTTTGGGGGTGTGGGGTGAGCATCTGTTCCAGACAAAGAACCAAGCCTTTCTTGGCTGCTGCTGGGTATGAGGACTGCAGAGCCTCATTTGGGGTTGTCTTCCTTTGTAGTATTGTTCTTTTTTACAATCCAGGGATCGGCTAGGCTGTGCATCTGCTTCTGGGAACGGAGAGAGTCCTACTGTAATAAGAACCTCTGAAAGCTAATGGAAAAAGATACAAAGAGAGCTCTGGGTGTGAACCACGGATCATGGAAGGGCCGAGAAGCAGATCTGTGATGACAGGGCTAAGTAGCATGTTGTACCAAAGGGCTGGGCGATGGCATCCAGGAACCTGACCCACTCAGACAGCAAGCTGCATTTCTTACTGGAGCTGCTTTGAACTCAGTTCACATTTTTTGGAGTTGCTCTTTCTATTATTTGTTGCTAAAAAATTTGGAGAGTGAGCTTCAATTGTGAGCAAATGTGTTTGTCTTCCCCTTTCAGTTTTCTCTTTGGATGTTTTGCCACCAGTCCCAGTAAAAATGGGCTGCATTCATTTATTCATTCACTCACTCATTCAACAATGAGTTGGCCGGTCCTCTGTCAGAACTAGGGGGACAGAAGGGTAGGATGAGCCAGGGGTGGCAGAGTCCTTACCAGCAAGGAGGGCACGTTCACTCAGCTGCTTCTTGTACAAGACGACCTCTGGTCAGTGCCTGGTTTATGGAGAGTTAAGAGTAGAAAAGTTTAAAGGTGAAAGAAACCAGAGTCAGTGCTCAAAAGAAATCTGGGATTTGGAGGAAGAGATTTTTATTCCTCCTGGTAGGTTCGGGGTGGAACTCTGATTCCCCTCCTCCAACCATTGTAATTCTGGCCTTGAGAGGTAAGGCAGGGAATTCCCTGGTGGCCCAGTGGTTAGGACTCTGTGCTTCCACTGCAGGGGGCACGGGTTTGATCTCTGGTTGGAGAACTAAGATCCCACGTGCCGTGTGGCATGGCCAAAAAAGAAAAAAAAAAAAAGAGGTAAGGCAGAAACCCCGGCTAGAGTAAAAGCCTTAGTTCCCATCCCAGGCCACGCAGGCAGGGGATTCTGGTTTTCATTTTACATGACAGAATCTAGGAACCAAGGAAAACTAGATAGAATTTGGATGCTGCTTGACTACAGGTTGCCACCTCTGCAATTTCTAAAACCCTGATTTCTTCTTCACTTTTAATACTGCCTGGTGGCTCAGGGCTCTGAAACAATCTCAAAGTGGTTAAAACACCATCACAAAAAGGTAACATTTTGGTTTTTGGGATTTGTAGAATAAGCTTTCAGAGGCCAGAAATTGGTTTTATTTGCTCTAAGTAACATTTTGTAAGTTTAATGAAACCAGCTTCTATAAACTCTTAGGGGTCTTAATGTACAAGATATTCCAAAATAGCCAAGACATACATACTTCATGTTTAGTAAAACCAAACAGTCTTATGCTCCACTGTGAAGAAAAAGTTCTCCATTATGAAATTGGAAAGCCGCCTACATATCCTGCCAGGGGACTAGCATCTACCTCTCCATTTGCACCATCGAAGATAATTATACTAAAGCTGGGACTTGACGTATCCCCACTGACTTCATTTCTTTACACATCCTTGCTCCTTAACTCTTGTGCTGGGTAAATTAGGCAATGATCTCACCATATTCTCAGAGCCACGAGGAACAGAGAGAGGAGCCGGGGGAAGTTCAGGGAAGAACACTTGCCTCTGTACTAGGGGCTACTGCTTCCGAGTTAAGCAGGCTTCACCCCTATTTCACAGATGAAACTGATGCTCCCCAAGTTTAGCTACCTTGTTCAAGGTCACCCAGCTAGCATGTGGTGGAGGTCTTTCAGTCAAAATAGAACTTACACTCTTGGAGTGGCTGATTCACCAAACAAGACACAGCTTTGAGTCTTCTGGGATAGGGAAGGATATACTTAACATTGTGGCATCTTCTGTCTTCACATTCAATAGTTCTAACGTTGGGCAGTGCCATCCTTCTAGAGAGCATTTAGGAATCTTTGGTACCCCAATGCAGGGGTGGGTTGTGCTTCTGGCTGTTAGTACCTCAGAGGTCAGGGATGCTAAGACATGTTGCAATGCTGAAGACATTTCTACACAACAAAATATCATCTGTCCCAAGAGGCAAATAGTTTCCTGTTGAATAACACTATAGGCTCCTTGCAAGTTCACAAGGTAGAAGTGGTAAAATTAACTCCCTTTGGCATGAAGTCAGAGTAAGAGATGCAGTGACTCCTCAAAAGGGCAGTATAAATGGTAGAGCAGGCTTTCCCGGTAAGTGGTCTGAGGTGACCAAGAGGTTCAAATCTTCATGTTCACTTTAAGAACACTCGTGAAACCGTCCAGGCCATTAAGGGTATGCATATCCGAAAAGCCACCAAGTATCTGAAGGATGTCAATTTACAGAAGGAATGTGTGCCATTCTGTCATTACAATGGTGGAGTTGGTAGGTGTGCCCAGGCCAAACAGTGGGGCTGGATGCAGGGTCAGTGGCCCAAAGAGTGCTGAATTTTTACTGTACATTCTCAAAAATGCAGAGAGTAATGCTGAACTCAGATGCAGATTCTCTGGTCACTGGTCACATCCAGGTGAACAAAGCCCCCAAGATGCAGCGCAGGATTTAAAGAGCTCATGGCCGGTTCAACCCATACATGAGCTCTCCCTGCCACATTGAGATGATCCTTACTGAAAAGGAACAGATTGTTCCTAAACCAGAAGAGGAGGTTGCACAGAAGAAAAAGATATCCCAGAAGAAACAAAAATTTACGGCCTGGGAATAAATGCTGCAAAAAATAAGTGCTAAGAAAAGTTAAAAAAAAAGAAAAGGTGGAGCAGTTATAAAGTTCAGGCTTTGTACAGGGAACAGGCCATGCTGGCTGGACTGATTCTTTTTTTTGGTCTGGCCAGTGTTGCCAACATATTCAGTAAAGCCCTATGAAACCTCTTATAAGGTCACAGACGGACCAGACTCTACCATTTACTAACTAGGTAACCTGGAACAAGTTACTTAACTTCTTTGAACTTCAGCTTTTTTGTAAAAGAGGGAATAATAATTAACTCGTAAGACTGTGAGGATTAAACAAGATGTCTGAATGTGCCTGGCGGTGTCTAGACAGCGGTAAGTGTCCTGTTAAGTGATGGCGGTGACGTTTGTCTCACCGTTAGCACGAAATGACACACTTGGGATATGCTCCTCAGCTAACGGCTTTTGGACAATGATACTCCCAGTAAGGAAGTGTATACCCCACAAGACATTTGTCTGGCCAAAGGCTTAGATGAAATCTTTTCACCCAGTTGCTACCCCTCTAGATCTCTTGGAACCACCCACCCCCCATAAAAAAAAAAGACAAGTTTAATGGAACAAATGGTAAGATTTCAACTTGAAAAACTGAAAACCTTTAACACACTATATTTGAAAGCTGCACGTTAATACACTAACATTCATTAAACACACTACAAAGGTAGTAATGAAAATTTCTTTTCATGGCTAACTATGGAGGAAATAGAGCCCATTAATACTTAAACAACAGTGAAGTGCCCAACACAGAATAGAGCTGATAATCCAGAAGCTTAACAGGTACACAGGATATGCAACTACTTGGTTATAATTGAAATCAGATTAAACAGACTATTTAGCTACATATCACACATTCCTAGTCTGCACGACAGAGCCAGACAAAGTCACTCTCATCCTCCCTGGAACAGCAAAGGAAAAGTGTTTTGAACGTTCAAGGAGAAGCCATCATATAAGCCCTTCTTGAATTCTCTATACACAATCCTTTCTTCTTGCCAATTCCTCTATTTTTGTGTGAATTTTTTTGTGTATTTCCAGAGTTCACTGGTTGTATACCTGGGGTGGAAAGAGCTGAAAGTAACTGCTGCTTGGCCAATGAGTAAGAATTATAGAGTCCAAATACAGTTCACTGGTAGTCTCGCCCACAATGCAACAGCCCTCCATTTTTTAAAAAAATTACCAACAGAATGCTTACTAAGGAGACAGAATTGGAGTACGCCATACTTGAGATCATTTGCTGTATCTCAAAGTAAAAAAAAAGGGACCTCCGTGGACCAATGCCTAGGATTCAGAAAATACTTAACTATGCAAGATAATTCTTTAAAGGGCAGTTTTTTAGATAGGATTTTACTCTGTAGCAAGTATATAATAAAGAAAAAGTTTATGTTTAGGAATACCCATTAGGGATTTTTTTCCACAGTTACCTCGACATGAAGGGTACATTCTTTAAATAACCAATAGAAAAGAACCTGCACAATAGAGACATAATCTTTGCTTTCTAAAAATTTCATTGAATCTTGACACAATGGCCTACTTTTTGGGTAGCACAAAGGATGCCAAACTTGAAAGCAAAATGGAAGACATCTTCTGACGAGGAAAATGTTCAGTTCTGAGCTTCCCAATGCAGTTAGCATTCCAAGTGAACTCAACAGGAAGAGGTAAAATATTCTCTAATGCAGAACCCTAAGCATAGCTGTGGTCTACCTCTTCACCTTCTGTTCTCAGGGTTCTTGCTCTGTCAGGCACAGTTTAGCCAGTGCATGGTGAGGTGTGTCTCTCTACTCGAGGGCTTCCAGAATATAGTCCAGCCACCTTGCTCTCTGGGTCACATGTAGTCCTGAAGCATGTACCATGTAATGGAAAGCTAAGTTTCAAGAATTAACAATGGAGTTAGTCACAATCCTGAGTGCTGTGAGGGAAGCAACAGGGCATTCAAACAAAAGATTAATAAAAACAATGTCTACAAAGTTCATGGCAGGGCTTGAAGATGAAAATTAAAATTTCAACCATGAAAGGGGTTCACCAACACCCAGGGACTGGGCTGCCTGCTTGAAGTGGGAGCTGACGTGGAAATCCAATTCTTTTGAGGATCTATACATGGTAATTAGCAAAATACATGACAGAACAAAACACATCAATTCCTTTCCTTTGAAAATGGCTCTAAAGAGAGAGTGAGGCTAGAATCCTTCTTCCATGGTCCTGCCTATTCAGCCATCCAGAGCTTGAAGGTCCTGTCATATGAGCAAGTGGCTATGAGCTGCCCATTGGAAGAAATGTCTAGGCCCATCACTTTGCCTTCGTGGCCGGCCAGAGTCTTCAGTGGCGACCAGCCTGGGTGGGTCCAGATCTTGGCTGTGTTATCATAGGCACCAGTAAGCAAGAAATTCCCATGGATAGCTACAAAAGAAAAGGGGAGTTGCTTCAGGAATTCAAGTACTCAAAAGAGCATAAGAAAATAAAAGACCCAAAATCTGCCAGAACATACTATTTTGAAAAAGAAGGTGTCTACATTCAGAAAAACTCAACACTCTGATCTGTATTCCTACTAGACCTCTACGAAAAAGAAGACAACTACAGGCAGACTTAGGGAAACAAATAACACTATTAAGGTCTTTTGGCTCTTTCCCCGATAGACCTATTCAGAATAATATTAAGGATTCCGTGCTTGGACCTTCCATGGAAAAAAAAAAATGAAGCAAACATTCATGGAAGTCTTCTTTACTTCCTAGGAACAAGACGCAGGCTGCGTCATAGCTCTGGCTGAAAGTGTGGTGGAGGGAAGGAGATTATAATTTGCTCCTTCAATAGAGTCCAAATTCTCTCCTGTTCCACTTTCAAGTCTTAACACCTGGACTGCATTCCTCAGAAGTGCAATTTGTCTGTCTTGTAATTAGGCCTACAACAGGAGAAAACTTACGCTCAAACTTGACACCAGTCACTAAGTTCTGGTGGGCAGGAATGGTATAGACACAACGCCGCTGTCGAAGGTCCCACACTTTGCAAGTGTTGTCACCACTGCCAGTTGCAACGTGGTAGCTGTGGATCAGATGTAGTATTGAAGTTAGAAACAAAGAATACTTTCTGACCAATAACCCTCTCCACCCCTCACTCAGTGAGCTTATTTACCCATTGGGGGAGAAATTTATTCCATAGATTTCCTTCAGGTGACCTTCTAGGAACATGATGCAACGTCCTGTACGCAGGTCCCAAACTCGACCAAATGCATCCAGTCCCCTGACAAAATAATTTATGAATGAACATTTTGAATCCAGTTCTCTGTGGAAGCAAGCATACTTAAGAGGTGAGACTACTGAGCTGCCCCCGCTACGTGGAAGAAGCCTTACCCCGTGCCAGCCAAGGAGCCATCTTGATGGAAGGCAATGTCATACACACCCATGCTGTGGCCTTCCTGATGCAGGATTTCCTCTTGAGCCTCCAAATCCCATAAGCGCCATGAACGGTCATAGCTAAAAAAGTCAAACTAACGATTAACCAGCAGATGTTCAGTTCCTACAATGTATAAAGTGCTATAAACAGTTGTAGCTCAAGTTATGTTTCTGAAACTACTCATACAACCATATTAACAAGCTCTTTCCTGGCATAAACAATGTCTCAACAACTAGGCATATCTGTCTTGGGTGCTAACTGGGAAACCATGGTTCCTATAAACCTACTTCAGTAGCTATTTTATTTTATATTTATTTATTTATAAACATTTATTTATTTATTTATTGGCTGCGCTGGGTCTTCATTGTTGCACGTGGGCTTTCTCTTGCTGCGGCGAGCAGGGGCTACTCTTTGTTGCGGTGCACGGGCTTCTCATTGTGGTGGCTTCTCTTGTTGTGGAACACAGGCTTTAGACATGCAGGCTTCAGTAGTTGTGGCACGCAGGCTCAGTAGTTGTGGCTCGCAGGCTCTAGAGCGCAGGCTCAGTAGTTGTGGCGCACGGGCTTAGTTGCTCCGCGGCATGTGGGATCTTCCCGGGCCAGGGATTAAACTCGTGTCCCCTGCGTTGGCAGGCGGATTCTTAACCACTGCACCACCAGGGAAGTCCCTTCAGTGGCTGTTTTAAAAACAGAATTCCTTAGAATGGCCCAGCAAAGATTCTGTTGCCTTCTTTCTTCCCTAATTTCACTGTTATGTCCTTCCATTCATTGAGCATTTATTGGGTCCATAACTGAATGCTGGGCATATAAAAATCAATCACAAACAAATAGATCAATAGAATAGAATAGACAGTATAGAAATAGGCCCACATATACATGGTCAAATGATTTTCAATGAGGCCATCAAAGCAATTTCAATAGTGAATGTCTCCTCCATAAATGATGGTAGAACTGTAATACATATGGAAATAAAGACCAAACAAACAAACAAAAAACCCTCAGTAAAAAAAACGGGCAAAGCACCTGGACACTGAACAAAAGAGAATATACAAATAGTCAATAAGCATATGACAAACTACTCAACACCAATAGTCATCAGAGTAATAAAAATTGAAACCATGAGATTTCATTACATACTTGGTAAACTGAGTAAAATGATAAGATTGATTAATGACAAATGTTGGCAAGGATGTGAAAAAACCCAGAATTCCAGAATTCTGGGAACGTAAAATGGCACCAACACTATGGAAAACCACTTGGAAGTTTAAAAAAAGTTACAGATACATCTACCCTATAACCTTGCAATTGCATTCCTAGGTATTTATTCAAGACAAAGGAAAGAAAAACACATCCACAAAAAGCATTGTACAAGAGTATTTATAGCAGCTTTATTCTGACGAGCCAAAAGCTGGAAACAGCCGAAGTGTCCATCAATAGGAAAATGAATAAACAAACTGTGGCAGAGTTACACTATTGAATACTTCTCAGCAGTAAAAAGGAATTACTGATACATGCAATGACATGAATGAATCTTAAAAATGTTATGCTGAGTAAAAGAAGCCAGACACAAATGAGTTCATAAACTATGAATAGATAGAATTAATTTATGGTGACAGAGATCAGGTCAGTGGTTGCTTTGGAACAGGGGTTGACTGGCAAGGGCATAAGGGAACTTTCTGGGGTGATGCAAATGTTCTATTGACTAGTTATGGCTATGAGCATACACTAGTCTTGGCCTGTACAGTTCTTCCTGTCCTTCTGCTGACCCTACCCAGAACTATACTCTGTGGTAAGTCACTTTCCTGTAGTCAAGGGCTTTGTAGTTAACAGATATTGTTTAATAATCATTAGGACCAGGTGGCCTCTATGCTCTGTTAGTCCTCAAACAATGATGAAGACCTTTGCTGATATATTCCCAGCACCCACTAGTTACCCATTCTTCACTTAGGAATGTACTTCCTGTTTCCAAACACGTACCCCCATACCTTAGGTTAACTATAAAGTTGCCTCAATGGTCTCTTGGGGTTGCAGAGTGCAGCTGTGAATGCTTCTGGATTGCTGTCTGCCAGATCCCACCCTGTGAGTAAGTGACCCTATAATAAACGGATCCACTGGATATATGGAGCTGCTGGCTGTGTTTTTCAATCTCAAGATGGCTTCTCAGTTTGGTGGGCACCTTCTGTTCCCTCGGACCTCCAACAACAGGGATGTGGGCCACATGAGTGTACACATTTGTCAAGACTGACTGAATTACACACTTAAATCCATTCCATTGCATGTAAATTGTACCTCAAAAAATTCTTTAACAGATCCTGGCCTCATTGAATTTATAGAACCAGAAAAGGAGACTGATTTGTAAGCAGAGAAATTACACTGTATAGCAAAAAAAAAAATGCACCTCTAGTATTGGCCAAGAAAGAGAAGAAAGAGGGAAAAACTCTAGTTTTCCGGGAGTCAGTGACTCTGAAATTTCAGATTAACTGCAATTTAAAACCAAATACTTAGCCCTAACTATGTCATATATTCTTTTCTGATTCTGATTTATTGAAGTCCAAGAAAATCTCTGCTCTAAAAATTTACTTGGCAGTTTAGCCATAAAAGGTTAACAAGATGCCACAGGCCTGTATGGATAGAACAATAAGAGGATGGCTTACCAGGTGGTACCTAAGAAACGTCCTGATGGATGCCACATTACACGGGCCACACGCACTGTATGGCCTTCAATATCTGCCACTGGCTCATCACTGAAAAGGAATCAAATATATGTAAGTAAACTATTTTACAGTCATGTAAATACAAATTGAATTTATTAACTGTTGAGTACATATACACCCATTCTGCATGGTGTGACAGGCCAAATTGTAACTAAGCCTGTAATTTGTTAAACTTTTAGGGCTAATGATAATTTAACTTACTTCCCAAGGTTATTATAAAAGCTTTGGGACTATTTCATGTGCCCACGGGGCAAAACTGCACTTCAATAAACACTATTTCAATTCACTATGTTAATAAACTCTTAATGCTATATCATTTGCTTAGAGAAAAATAAAAGATATTTCAGCCTGACAAGGAAAATAAGCTCTCTGCACCAAAGGAGCGCTGAGATTCTAGAAAGAAAACATACTTTGATAGTGATGCAAGGCTATATCAAAAAGTTTTGGTGCAAGTGGATTACAGATAAATTTATCTCAAACTTCAGCTTGTCCAAGGATCCACATGAAAAAAGGAACTCCTAAACAGAGGCTTAGTTTCCTTTTGGTGGCCATTAAATTCTACTACCGGCAACGACAGAAAGAAGGTCTGAACACCAGCAAGAGGAAATAAACATGAACCCTAAAGAGGGCAATTAAAAAGGGAACTTTGTCAATGTGCATACACAGAACTAATTAAAGCCCTAGGGGAACAAATATTGCTATGTATTACCAAAGCCAATTAAAACTTGCTGTGCTCACAGGTAAGATCTTGTCTGGCAAAGAGTGGAGATACTAATTAGCTCCTCACAAAATCCTGGAACAAAAGCCTCATGTGCTTTCCCAAAGAAAGAAAACTAAGCAACTGAATTCAGATGTCTTTTAGGCAAACAAAGTGCTTCCAAAAATTTCTTGGAAAACAGTAATCACAAACACATTAAAAAAAAAAAAACTGTTGTAATTGGAAAATGTAGTCTAGGTAAAGGATGATGCTATTGGGAGGAGACATCACTTCATTGGCAATACCGCCGGACAGAGCCTCCTTCCTCTCCCCTGTGGCTGTTCGCTAAGAACCAATGTGCTGTCTAAATATTATTTTTAGTCAAGCTACCAAATAGTGCATTTTTCCAATGTCAATCTATTGCAGGGGAGGTATAATGGATCCTTCCAGAATAACTGGAGCCAGGAAACAGTGGCTACTATGTTAGAGGCAAAAATCAAGGTACAAAGTTAACAAAGAAGGAAAACCTGACACAACTCCTCTGGTGAGGAAAGGTCTAAGAAAAAAATCCTCCATTCTATTTTCACACAAGTTACCTTGACTCAGAGCATCTCTGGGGTTAAATGCTAGATTTTTAAGTCTCAAGGGCCAACCAATCAACTATTTACTTTAGCGACTGCAGTGTGGACAGAGGGTAATATTCACCTGTCAAGGCTCCAAAGCTTCACAGAACCATCAGCAGCACAAGAGGCCAGATTGACATCTTTTTGGTCCAAGGAGACAGTGGATTTTGGATGGAATACAATTGCTCCCACGTTTGTGTTATGGCCTGAAGGAGTGTAAGAGATGAAAATTAAAGGGTTCCTGCTCCCTTATAACTTAAGTATAAATACAGACATGACAAATATTATATATACACATATCAGAGGACATGTGGACCTAGAGTGTATTAAAGTAGCTATTCAACTACTAAAAAATTGAACTATTTTAACTTAAATTAAAATATAAATTGCATTAAAAAAAGCTAAACACACAAAAAAATGTTTCTTGGTTTAGAGATTGTAAATGCCAGAGCCCTTGGACATGAGAGAAAAGTGGTATGCGTATGAAGTCATTATCATCCAGCCCTGCAGTCAGAGAAAACCAAACCAAGTCAAATCAAATCAAGAATTAATCTGTGTGTACTGGGTCTCAGTGTCAGGCAGAGTTTTAGAGTTGTATTGCTTGACAGAGTTCACGCTGAGAAAAAGACTGAGATTGAGACAAGATTCTAACTCACCTCGAAGAGTATGGAGGAGGTTGCAATCAGGAACAGACCAGAGCTTGCAAAGCCCACTCCTAACAAACACAAAGGAAAGCATCTCAGCCAGGGTTGGTCTGGGAAGGAAAAGGTACCTTGGTAACATTACTAAAGGACAATCTCTCACCACCCCCCACCCCCCCAAAATGTTACAGTGGCAGACAGAAAAAGAAACAGAAAAGGCTTATCATTTGAAGAGTTAGAGAAGAAAGCTACATCCAGGTCCCATGCAAACAGAGGCCTCTACTGGACTGTAAATGTTATAGCACAAGTTGCTCTTCTCCTTAACTTCTGTATCAATTTCTGAGGGAAGGTAGGACAAATTAAACTATCTAATATTAATATTAATAATGATACTATCTTCTTAAATATAAATAGCATTTTGCTGCTTACCAAGTACTTTAATTTTTTTTTTTTTTTTTTTTTGGCAGCACTGTGAAGCATGAGGGATCTTACTTCCCCAACCAGGGATCGAACCCGTGCCCCCTGAAGTGGAAGCACGGACTCTTAACCACTGGACCACCAGGGAAGTCCCCAAAGTACAAATTTCCAACAAATTACTTTCATATCTATCATCAAATGATCCTTATAACAGACCTGTGAGGTACATAAAAGGCAGGAATGATCATTTCTACCTTATTATCTTTTTCTTATTTTATTTTTATTTTATTTTTTGTAATTAATTTTTTAAATTGGAGTATGGTTGATTTACAACGTTGTGTTAGTTTCTGCTGTACAGCAATGTGAGTCAGTTATACACATACTCATTTCTACTTTATAATGAAGGTAACTGAGGCTTGGAGAGGTGGAGGGATCTGTGTAGGTCCCTGGCTTTCTCCTGAACCACAGTCTCAATTTCTGCCTAGTCAAGTAGTTCTTGTGCGCACAATGCAAGCAAGTTTCCCCCTCACTAGATGACAATGTTCCTCAAGAACAACTAAGTAACTAAATAGAACAAAACAACAAAGTTATCACGTCCTAAGAGTTTTCTGCATATGTGGTGAGTAGAAAACAAAATGAAGATAAAAACAATAATTCAAGTTTACTGAGTCCTTACCACATACTAGGCACTATCAAGGCAAAATGTTTACAAACATTATCTCACCTTACTTTACAGATGACAAAAGTGAAGCTTACAGAGATTAAGTATCTTGCCTAGGTCACATAACCAGAAAAGAAAAGTTATATCAAGGTGTGTCTACTAGTCTATAAGCTCACTATCTGATCCAAAATGATGCTAATGCCAAGAATATGACTGACATGTCATGGGTCTCTGGGGTACCTTGTGAACAGTAAGAACTGCTAATTGAAGGCTATATTGTAAACTACAATGGGTAACTACTAGCATCTCTAGTTTGGTGTGATCATGAGAAGCAGAGGCAAATGGTATTGGAATGGGCTTCTAAGACAAATACTGATTTTTTCCCCTGAACCCCATTTATAAAAAAATGTCACTGTAAAATGGGACTTACCAACAAGCTGTGGCCAGCATTTTGGAATTGGGACTAAAGTGACAGTAGGAGATAGGCCGATCATCCCCAATCTGACTGCAGAAATTATTCAAAGACTTAAAAAAAGACAAACAAGGGATCATTAACAGGCTAACGCAAGACTTTCTTGGCTTTTCCACCATAAAAACAAAAACAAAAACAAAAACCATTCCGGTTTTAACCCTCCCCAAGAACCTTCTACCACCTTTTTGTTGTTGTTGTTAGGAGACACTTATACGAATGAATGGAGTCAAGGCTTATCTGGAACTCCAGCATGCTGTCTTCTACAATCTTAGTATCACTAGCTTCTATGTCAGCTAAATGCAAACAGGAAGGCCATGGCGAGATCTAAAGTACAGTCTGACATATTAAAAGGGAGCATTAAAGAGTAGAACCATGGGCCTCTGCCTAGTACAAAGCACAGTAGGTTCCCTGCCACCTTAACTGATGGTTCCTCCCAAATAGCAACAGTGTAAGCAGAGAGGAATAAGTATAGCTGCCTTTACTTGCTAGAGGTGGGCCAAAGTAGAGCATCTAATAAATATTTAAGAATCTTTAAGACACTAGACAATTATATATATAAGACGAGAGCATCTTACCCGGAGAGATTTGTGCAGCTCTTGCATCTGGGAGGTTCTCGTTGTCTCAGGAATCTCTTTATGAAGACGGGCCTCCTCCAAGCGTTTCACTGCCCTGTGACACAGAAATAACATTATTAACCCTGAGCAAGTGGGTTGGAAACAAAGGTCCATACAAGTCTCTTTACCACTCAATTTCAATTAATCACCACACTCATTATAAAGCAGCTCCTAAGTCCTTGAGAGGAAATAAGAAAAAGTATGTTTCTTCCTCCTTCTCGAGGCTCTCCTTACCTGGGCAGTGAATAATTAGCAATCCACAGTCTAGCAACCTTCAGGCTGTTTGGTCCTTCATGGTACCAGGTTTGCTGATACTGAAAGTTAAATTAAGAGCAGAAATGTCAAGTCTGAAGCATTCCTGCCCCTTTCATAGCTGTCAATTCCCTATTGTTAACTGCCCAGAAAAAAGATGAATTAGTTCAGTAATAGGATGAAATCAGGTATATGTGCTTTCTCTTGTGTTTCTTTCTATGAACTCATATTGGATAGTTTCTGGTTACTTGTTAAAAGTGACACCAGGAATGCTATGGTTCTTTCCTGAATGGGGAACTCACTTATCCCCATTTATACCTACAAAGGAACCACAAACTCTTGCCAACAACTATTCCGGAACAGTAGAGTCTCCAACTTCCCCTGTTCCCTATCCCACAGAAAACAGAAAATGAGAGAACTACCCCCTTGTTTCCTGCATGTTTATACTATGAAGCCAAAGACACATTTTACCTCTTCTTTGGACTTCTTTGATTTCTCATCATCTTTTTTGGTCTTTTTTAAGGCATCAGTACCGACCACTGAAAGGATATTTCTTAACCTGTAACAAAAAAGATCAGAATTTAAACAGAGTTAAGACTGTGAAAAGTATATCTAAGAAGGCAGCAAGCCTGCCCTACTCTCTCACCATTCAAATCCCAAGCAACCTTCTTTAAGGGTCAAGTTGTGATGCCTAAACTTCCAGTGTGATTTCTCTCATTCAATAGTCTTTATTTGAAGATTCCCTAAATTGAACTAAAAGCAATTACCCTGTTAAACTTAGAGTCAACTAGCCCCAACACTGTTACCACTCGGGCTGTGAATACAGACAACCTTCACTCAATGCCACAATGTGCTGGATACTGCTCAGGTGCTAAGTATAAAAAATGACTAAGAAACAGACCTTGATTTCAAGTAGCATAGTGGGGGGTGAGGGAGTGAGGGGTGGACAGGACATACAGAAAGTATCGGGGAACTAGAGTACATTCCAGTAAGTATTATGACAGTGGTTAAGTGCATGGTGCTAAGGGAATCATAAAAGGAGTAAACAACCTAGGCTTGGAGGGAATCAGGGAAGGCTTCATGGAGAATATGTTACCAGAACTGAGTCCTCAAGTAATCAAGTCAATGGGTCAAGAATGGGAAAGGACAGTTGAAGCAGAGGGTTCAACAAATGTAAAGGTCTGGAGGCAAGAAAAGCATGTTGAACTTGGAATCACAACAATGCAATATGGCTGGAGCACAGAGTACTGGGAAAGGGTTGGTGAGAGATAAGGCTGCAAATCTAAGCAGGGGCCGGGTCACAAAGAGCTCCTAATGCCATGGTAAGGAGGGTTTACATTTGAGAAAGACCCCTGGAAAAGTATGGAGAATGGACTGAAGAGGGAAGAACAAAGGCAGGGAAATCAGACAGCATACTATTGTATCCCCTGAGTCTTATGGACTGAATCAAGACAGTGGCAGTGGGGACTCAAGACATTCATTTAAGGGACACAATAAGACAGACTTTGCTGGTGGAGAAGACAAACAATAAACAGTAGAAGTAAACCCTCTGAAAGGCTATTAAGAAAGTATGTTACTTTCTTAATAATGGCAGGACTTACTTTACAAGAGGTCAGGTGTTAGGAAAGGCTTTTTTGAGGTGGCATTTATGCTGAAACCAAAAGAATAAAAAAGCTCTAAAAGGCAAGAGAGGGGGACAAAAAGAGAAAAATTCAGTGGAAAGACAGCAAAAGAGCTTGAGTATCCCAGGAGGACCATTATGGCTGCTAAGTCTAGTAAACTGGGGAAGAGTGGCACAAGGCAAGGATGAAGAGCATGATTAGGAGCTTTTTACTCTAAGTTTAATAAGAAGACTCTGTAGGGGGCTTCCCTGGTGGCACGGTGGTTGGGAGTCCTCCTGCTAATGCGGGGGACATGGGTTCGAGCCCGGGAGGATCCCACATGCTGCGGAGCAACTGGGCCTGTGCGCCACAACTACTGAGCCTGCGTACCACGGCTGCTGAGGCCTGTGAGCCTGGAGCCCATGCTCCGCGGCGGGAGGCCACCGCAATGAGGGGCCCGTGCACCGCGATGAAGAGTGGCCCCCACTCGCCGCAACTAGAGAAAGGCCGCACACAGCAATGATAGACCCAACACAGCCAAAAATAAAATAAATTAAAATAAATTAAAAAATTAAAAAAAAAAGAAGACTGTAGGATTTTAAGCAAACAATTAACACAACACATTTGGGGCTATTACAACAGTCTAAATGTGAAAGCAATGGAGGTAGAGAAAAGAGGACACACTGGAGGTACATTTCAGAAGTAGAAGAGACAAGATTTTGCTGATGGGTTACACAGAAGGTGAGCAGGTTTTCAACTGAAAACTGTGTGAATGGTACTGTTATTTGCAAGGAGAACAGGTAAAGGATGGAAAACAGATGAGTTCAATTTAGACATGTCAAATTTGAGTACCTATAGAATATCTAGGTTACAGAGACCTGGAAGTCACCAGAATATACATACACAGAGTAAACCATGCCATGGGAATGGATTTGATCACTCAGGGTTAGTGTAGGATAAGGGCAAAAATCAGTTTATAAACAGGAAAAAAAGAGGCTTAGAAGAATTAGCTAGAGAAACAGGAGGAAAACCAGGATGATTTGGTCTTCTGAGAGCCAAGGAAATGGAGTGTTTGAAGGAGGGAATAGGTGGCAGTGTACTAGGGCTATTCTTGATAAAGATGAGTTGATGACCTTAATTAAGAGCAATTTCAATGTGGTAGTGGTCGATCAGTTTGCAGTAGGTTGAAGAGTAAATGAGCGGTAAGGGCCTTAAAAAAGTAAATGTAATGAGTGAGGAATAGCTGAGCCCCAAGTCCTAAAGAGGCAGGTAGGCAGGCCAGGTCCGCATAACTGCATAGGACTAGCCTGTCACTAAGAGATTTTGTAACTTCCAAATCACAAGAGGAGCATTATATGAGGACAGTGCCTTTTTGCAATAACACCCAAAAAACACTTATCATTATGACTTATGTTAATGACAAAGAATGCGTTTGTTGTTTAATTTTCAGAGTTCAGTGACATATGTTTACCCAACTCACAACTCCATACTGAGGAGAGGAAGGGAGGGAATGTGTTAACATCTTCTTCATAGTTTATAAAGAAAAATTAGTAGTGGAGTAAAAACTGGCCTAAGACTTAAATTATGGGCGAAAACATATTAATGCAACTTAATAAGGTAGTCTGTCAACATTATCTGAGACATTCTATTAAAGTTTTAGCTACAAATTCCAACAGAAATTTGGAACTGGAACCCTGTGATTAAAAAAGAAGACAGTAGATATTTAGAAACGGCACCTTTCTCTTCTTTCAGCAGGACCCTCTCCAAAAAGTGTGATGGGTTCCCCCAAGGCCCTAAGGCAAGCCTTGACCTCTGAGTCATCTGTGGAAACATTGATTTGCCGGGCTCGCTTCCTCCTCTCAAACTCAGCTAACACTTCGGCCTGTCGCTCACTGATGTGCTCTTCAATTTCAAACACTTCTCCTGTAAAAAGAACCGGCAACATCAGCATAATCACCAGATCTTTCTTTCTAGGGAGAAAGAAATAATTTCCTTTTTTTTTTCTTTTAAATTTTATTTATTTTTGGCTGTGTTGGGTCTTCGTTGCTGCGCACGGGCTTCTCATCGCAGTGGCTTCTCTTGTTGCGGAGAACGGGCTCTAGGCGTGTGGGCTTCAGTAGTTGCATCAGGAAGGCTCAGTAGCTGCGGCACGCGGACTCTAGAGCACAGGCTGAGTAGTTGTGGCGCATGGGCTTAGTTGCTCCGTGGCATGTGGGATCTTCCCAGACCAGGGATCGAACCCGTGTCCCCTGCATTGGCAGGCAGACTCTCAACCACTGCACCACCAGGGAAGCCCAGAAATAATTTCTTACAATTGGAGTCTGTATGTCTCTAGGGAAAGTTAACTGTTTAATCTACTACTAGTGCCTTGGAGCAACTAAGCTCATGCACCACAACTACTGAGCCTGCACTCTAAAGCCCGCGAGCCACAACTACTGAACCCGCGCACCTAGAGCCCATGCTCTGCAACAAGAGAAGCCACCACAATGAGAAGTCCGCACACCGCAACGAAGAGTAGCTCCCACTCCCCGCAACTAGAGAAAGTCCGCGCACAGCAACGAAGACCCAAGCAGCCAAAATATAAATAATTAATTAATTAAAAATAAATAAAGTATGCCAAACACAGAAAAGTAAACGAGGTTTTAAAAGGTAGGAAAATAGTTGAAGCCATCTTCTTTCATTTGGCAAACTTACATAAACACATATCTTGCATGAGACAATAAGAGTATGGAGCTTCTTTAACAAATAAGTTATATAGGCTTTCTATCCATGATAAAATAGAAACATTATTTTAACAATTGCCAAAGCTACTCTCTGAAATAGTCTCAGTATAGGGACACTAATTGGAAATAATTACCATGAAAATGATATTCTTTGACTGTAAGGTTTTTTGGATAATCTATCAGCTAGTTTTAAAACTCACACCAAATACAAGCATTTCGATGAAAAATGAAAAATATAGTAGTGATGCAGTTATGTTTAAAGTAACATAAAAGGTTTAAAAAGTCACTAAAGTGCATGTGTATAGAAAAGAAAATGTATGGGAGGATCCATGAGAAACTTGACAGAAGTCCTATCTGCAGAGAACTCTTCTTATACCCTTCTGTACTCTCTAAATTTCTCATGACAAACATGAATAATTTTATTTCAAAAATATAGTGGACCACTAGTTACTGACATGAAAAAATATCCTCAACAGTATACAGAATGACAAATGCAGGTTACAAAACAATTTGCTTATCATGGTTTCATTTATGGAAAAAAACTTGTATTTTGATTTCTTTCAAAATAAAAATGGCTACTACTTTTATAATTTAAAAGAGGTATTTCATTTTGGGTGAAAAATAATTGGAAAGCTAAAAAAGGGAGAATATTATGAACCATAGTAGCTCCAAACCCATGCCAGAACTATGCTAGGTCTCCAGAAGACAAATGGAATCAATGTGAATCCAAATACACAATGAATAAATTCCTAGTAAAATTACTAACAATTCATAGAAGAAAAACTGTATAAAAGGTTTTAAGAAAAAGGTTCTCCAGATGATACTAAGTGGAGTGGGCAGAGAGTATGGCCTTAAGATAGATGCACGTTTAATATTTGAAATTTTTTGACACTAAACTAGTGATATCTAAGTTTAGGAAGGTAATCATTACAGATAATTTGAGCACCAAAGGTAAAGACGGACTCACAGTTTGCATCTTACCAGAGGTTATGTTAATGTTCCCTGCTTCAATTCCTGCTTTAAGTCCTTCTTTTCCCAAAATCCCAGATTCTCCTTTGGCCAGGCGCTCCCTCTCCTTTTCTTCCAAACTTCCATAATAGATGTGTGGTTTCTTCACAACAGGAGCGACTAAGTCATCAGATGCCTTAGTTTTGGTTGCCTGCTAAATCAAAGACCTGGATTAACCTAAAAGCTTAATCTTAGCAATTTACTAGACCTCCCAGAAGGATGAAGCTTATCCAGAGCTTCAATCCTATTTCTTCTCCAAAGAAAAGACAAATTGGACACCAGTTAAGATGTGTCTTCCCTGATTTGGACGTGGTTGGGGGGTGATTCCAGTCTCTCGGTCACTTAAGTTTTGCAGATAGGAAGAGATAGATAAAACTAGTTAATTTCTCTTGGTGATTTTTCTATCAAAGGCGTGCTTTGGAACATGTTTACTTCATTCAGTTGCAAGTGCAATCTCTTCCTGGGTTTTACGAAACTTCCAGGGTTACTGCTCATCACAGGCGATATCAAGGATAACTGAAATAACCAACGCGATGGTTAGGGGGACAAGTTAGAAAGTTACTGTCTATACATTTCAAACGTTTTCAGACATGGAGCAGTAGATAGGAAGTTAGGAGGCCTCATTACAATTAAGAGGTCTGACATTGTCATAAATCTTGGCCAAGACACTACTCCCTTTCAGAACTCCGTTTCTGAACCAGACGGAAAAGGTATTTACATTTCGGGGTTGCAGCGAGAGCTGAAAATGAGCTAAAATAGGAAAGCACTCAGGGATCAGGAAAACGCTGCTCCGCTCTCTAAGACCTGACCGAGTCTGGCAGCCTTCCTCCTCAGCCCTCCACCGCCGTAGCCCGTTCCCTAACGGCCCTGTTCCGCAGGGACCCCCACCCCTCCGCGCTCCCTGCCAGAGTGAGCTGAGACCTGTACCGCGGAGGAGGCTCGTGAGGAAGCCATGCTGGGCTCCGGTGCCGCGAAGCCCCACCGAAAGCCGTTCTCTACGTTTCAGACCATCCACCGCGCGCCCGGCAAAACGGAATTACGACACCTACCGGAAGTGGGTCGCGGGCGGACGCAGCGTCCTGGGCGGCGTGGAGCATGATGGGAATCGTAGTAGAAAAGAGTCTGGGCGCGTCGAGTGGTGTGTTCCGTGGAGCCTCCGAGAAAAGCAAGCGGAGGACGGGGTTCTGCGAGGAGAGAGACTCAGAGCAGTCTGGGAAGTGTAGTCCAGTTGGCTTAGCCGGAGATTCGGGGTGAGCGCCGAGGTTCCTGGAACGGGCTGAACAGGTCTGAAAAGAGGTAGGTGCGGCGAGTCGCGCGGCTACGGACTGAACTCGGGGAGTGAATAGACGGCTTCCGGGGCCTGCTGTCGCTCCGGGCCCTGCGAGGGGCTTTAAGTCCTACGGGAGCGAAGGACCGTGTTGCCATGGAAACCCTCGCTCTGGACCAGCGAGTGCGGCCCTGGAGCTGCGGAAGGAGTGCTGTTCTCTTCCGCTGTCAGGAAGTTCTCTCGGCGGTTTCTTCTGAGCTGGGTGGGTTTTCGGTGGATTTGGGCAGTGGCGAGAGAGTAAGTTCGAAGAGCCCTCTAGCGCCGAAGGAAAATAAAGACCTGGCGGAGGAGCCAAGGCCTGCTTTTGCTGTCTTCAGCCCGGTCTGTCTTACTCAGAGTGAGATGATGAATGTGAGGCGTCAGGTAAACTGCACGCCAGCAACTCTGCACAGCCCTGGGTGCGCTGGGTGCTGGGGCATCAGAGATGGACAAGACAAGGTTTTGTCCCCGTGTCGGGGTTGGAGATGGTCAAAATATTGGTGTTTCCCGAGCTGGACAGAGCCCCCTGCCCTCCCCGAGGACAATTACAATAATAATGCCTGTTTATTGAGCGTTTACTAAATGCCAGGTTATGTTACAGGAATTGACGCTGCAATACGACATTCAATCCATACAACAATAGAGTACAGGTACAGACGAGGAAACCAAGATCTAGTGAAAGGTGAAGCTGATGGTCCAAGATCAGTAGCGATGGGATTAGAATCTGTGCCCTCTGCCCTTTCGCCTCCAGAACAAGCACTTTTACCCATTACTCTATACTGCTCCCTAGTGGCGATCTTTTTATAGTTTGCAGGAAAGTTAAAATGTATCACAGTTGTTTCTTTTCCCATTTTTAAAATAATTAATTATTTTTTGGCTGCATTGGGTCTTCGTTGTTGGGCTGGCTTTCTCTAGTTGCGGCGAGCAGGGGCTACTTTTCGTTGTGGTGCGTGGGCTTCTCATTGCGGTGGCTTCTCTTGTTGCGGAGCTCAGGCTCTAGGCGTGTGGGCTTCAGTTGTTGTGACACGTGGGCTCAGTAGTTGTGGCGCACAGGTTTAGTTGCTCCGCGGCATGTGGGATCTTCCCGGACCAGGGATCGAACCCGTGTCCCCTGCATTGGCAGGCAGATTCTTAACCACTGCGCCACGAGGGAAGTCCCTGTTTTTTCTTTTAAGCATTCTCCCCCCTTGGAACTTTGGCTTCCTCTACCTTTTGTCTACTTTGGAATCAAGATAGTATCTGTATCAATTTACATTCCCACCAACAGTGCAGCACTATTTACAATAGCCAGGACATGGAAACAACCTAAATGTCCATCGACAGATGAACGGATAAAGAAGATGTTGTACATATATATAATGGAATATTACTCGGCCATAAAAAGAAATGAAATTGGGTCATTTGTAGAGATGTGGATGGACCTAGAGTCTGTCATACAGAGTGAAGTAAGTCAGAAAGAGAAAAACAAATATCGTATATTAACGCATATATGTGGAATTTAGAAAAATGGTACAGATGAACCTATTTGCAGGGCAAGAATAGAAAGGCAAACGTAGAGAACGGATGTGTGGACATGGCGGGGAAGGGGAGGGTGGGATGAACTGGGAGATTAGGTTTGACATAAATACACTACCATGTGTAAAATAGATAGCTAGTGGGAACCTGCTGTATAGCACAGGGAGCTCAGTTCCATGCTCTGTGATGGCCTAGTTGGGTGGATGGGGAGGAGGGAGGTCTAAGAGGGAGGGGGTGTGTGTATGCGTATGGCTGATTCACTTCGCTGTGCGGCAGAAACTAACACAGCATTGTAAAGCAATTATACGCCAATAAAAAAATAATAAAAGAAAAAAAGATAGTATCTGATTTAGTACAAAGCAATTTGAAATGTAATGTGCCGTTGTTTCGAGTTGATAACATCACTTGTATCTGTCCCAAGCTTCATGGTAGAAGGAGGAGACATTTCTTCCTTTGTATACTTCACAGTCCCTAGCTATATCCTAGATACATATAATAATAATTTATATCTGTACATATTTTAAAGGAGCTTTCACTTACATCATTTTCATTTAATCCTCACCATGTGACCTATATATAATTTTCACAGGAGGCTGACTTTTTTTTTTTGGTTGCTCTGCTGCGGCATGCGGGATCTTAGTTCCCTGGAGAGGGATCAAACCCGTGCCCTCTGCAGTGGAAGCGCGGAGTCCTAACCACTGGATCGCCAGGGAATTCCCCAGGAGGTTGACATTTACTAATTAAACTGAACAGTTTAGACTTTATCTGTAAAATAGGGGTAATTTTGCCAGCATCATAGTATTTCTGTGTTAGAATAAACATGAGAATGTAGAAGAAGAGTGTAGCCAGTTTATTCAACAGAACATTTAATGGCTGGTAATTGCAGACATTCTCTACTGGATGCTGTGAGAATATAAAGATGATGCCATCAACAGCTTTTAAACTCAGTTAGGGAGTTTTATTTTCTTTTAAAAAAACCCAGCTCTTTTTTTTTTTTTTTTTTTTTTTTAAAGCATAAGCATTACTTTGGGTTTTCAGATTCCAGAGTGTTCTCTTGAGCTTCTGTGCATACTTGTTCTCTCTGCCTGGGATGCCTTTAATCCTCTCTGCCTGCCCTTCACGAGGCAACTAAGACATCATCTCCTCCAGGAAGTCTTCCACATCCCTGTTCACCCCACTGGATTGTGTGTCTGTGTGATGCCATTGCATTACCCTCATCAGAGTTCTTATTACAGTACACTGCAATTTTCCATTTATGTGTTTGTTTTCCCCACAGACTGTGACTATGCCTCTTAACTCTGTAGCTGGAGCATAAGAACTGTTTGTTTAATGAATGACCTATCCATTTAGGACCTATTTAGACCCTGAGGATAACCCTGTGAATTGGTGAGTTAGAGGGAGTTTTCATGAGACTTAGTAAACTCATTTTAGCATTTGGGAGTGATCACAAATCTCTCATAATTCCCACATACTGTTGTTGATCAAATTGAATGGTTTGTATACTCTCCTACTAACTGTACCGAATTAAAATGTGATATTTTAACTTTATTCTCTTAGCTAGAATATTTCTTTGTGAATGGAGCATGAAATTAAAGTGATTGTTGCCTAGAATCCTCTTTTATAGGCACCTTGCTATTTTAAGTTCTGGAAGAAAGAGCTTTTGGGAATTACAGAGTGGTGGATCTCCATCACGTAATAAAAATGTAATAATTATACACGTAAAGACTTAGAAGTCAATGTGTGAATCCAAATGAGTCTTTTGTATCACCATTCGTTTTAGTGTGCATGCTTACAAATTGAACATATTTGTAGCTGAGATTTATCCCTTCCAATTTTTCCTCCTCTCTGCCATTTTTAACAGCTGATAGTTCACTGGGTCTGTCCCTTAGTGTTGGTTTCATTATGCTGAGACGAAAACCAACCCGTCTGGAGCTGAAGCTTGATGACATTGAGGAGTTTGAAAGCATTCGAAAGGACCTGGAGGTAAGAGTGCAACTTTCAAAACATTAGGAATATTTAAAACAATAACTCTAACTTTTGGACTCCAGATTCTTATACCAACAGCTTATTCGAAGTCTCTATTTGGATGCTTTACAGGCATCTTAAACATAATGTATTAGTTTCCTGTGGCTGCTGTAACAAATTGCCACAAACTTGGTGGTTTAAAGCAACAGAAATTTATGCTTTCACAGTTCTGTAGGCCAGAAATCTGAAATCGGTATCACTGATCCAAAATCAGGATGTCAGCAGGACCACACTCCCTCCAGAGGCTCTAGGGAAGAATCTATTACTTGACTATTGCAGTATTTGGTGGCTGCTGACATTCCTTGACTTGTGGCCATATCACTCCACTGTCTGCCTCCATGATCACATTGCCTTCTCCTCTTCTGTCTGTGAAGTTTCCCTCTGCCCCCTCTTTTTTTTTTTTTAAGATATCTTTTTTATTTTTTTAATTAATTAATTAATTTATTTATGGCTGTGTTGGGTCTTCGTTTCTGTGCGAGGGCTTTCTCTACTTGTGGCAAGCGGGGGCCACTCTTCATCGCGGTGCGCGGGCCTCTTACTATCGCGGCCTCTCTTGTTGCGGAGCACAGGCTCCAGACGCGCAGGCTCAGTAATTATGGCTCACAGGCCCAGCCGCTCCGCGGCATGTGGGATCTTCCCAGACCAGGGCTCGAACGCGTGTCCCCTGCATTGGCAGGCGGATTCTCAACCACTGCGCCACCAGGGAAGCCCATCTGCCCCCTCTTATAAGGATACCTGTGTTGGCATTAAGGGCCCACCCAGATAATCCAGGATAATGTCCCCATCACAACATCCTTAATTTAATCACATCTGCAAAGACCCTTTTCACATACAAGGCAGCAATTACAGGATCCAGGGATTAGGACCTGATAGCTTTGGAGGTCATTACTCAGCATACTATACTTAACATGTTAAAACAAAAACCTCTTGATTTCTTCCTCAAACCAGTTTCACCTCAGAGTTCCCTATGTCAATATCTATGTAGTTCCTCAAGCCAGAAACCTAAGAGTCAATCTTGAGTTCTCCCTTTCCCTCACCTTTTATATTCAATCTGTCCATAAATCCTTCGGCTCTACCTCCAGAATATTTCTGGAATCTACCCATACCTTTTCATCTCCACCATTAGAACCCTAGTCCAAATAACCATCAACTCTGTACAATTTCAGTAGCATCCCAAGTTGTCTCTCTACTTCCATTTTTGTGTCTTCAATCCATTCTCCATCAGATGTCTAGAATGATCTTTAAAAAATTTCAGATCATGTCATTCTCATGCTTAAAACTCCTCAGTGGTTTCCTGCACTTGGAATAAAACCTCAGTTCCTTATCATGGCCTACAAGCTTTTAAATGTTCTTTCACCTTCTGTCACTCTTTGCCTTGCCCTCTGTACCCTAGGCACATTGGTTTTCTTTTATTTCCTTGAATATGCTAAACTATTTATAACTCATGGCCTTTGCACATATTATTTTCCTCTGCCTGGAGTGCTTCCTGTTTCTTCATGTCTCAGTTTGAATGTCACTTCCTCAGTCTGAGAGGCCTCTTCTGACCCTATCCAACTTAGGTGTATCATTCCTACCCATGCTGCCTCCATCTCATTAGGGTCTCTCAAAGCACTTTATTCTTTTATTTCATAGCACTTATTATAATTTTTAAATTTTTTTTTACGTTGAATCTGTAGATTGCTTTGGGTAGTATAGTCATTTTCACAATATTGATTCTTCCAATCCAAGAACATGGTATATCTCTCCACCTGTTGGTATCATCTTTAATTTCTTTCATCAGTGTCTTATAGTTTTCTGCGTACGGGTCTTTTGTCTCCCTAGGTAGGTTTATTCCTAGGTATTTTATTCTTTTTGTTGCAATGGTAAATGGGAGTGTTTCCATAATTTCTCTTTTAGATTTTTCATCATTAGTGTATAGGAATGCAAGAGATTTCTGTGCATTAATTTTGTATCCTGCAACTTTACCAAATTCATTGATTAGCTCTAGTAGTTTTCTGGTGGCATCTTTAGGATTCCCTATGTATAATATCATGTCATCTGCAAACAGTGACAGTTTTACTTCTTCTTTTCCAATTTGTATTCCTTTTATTTCTTTTTCTTCTCTGATTGCCATGGCTAGGACTTCCAGAACTATGCTGAATAATAGTGGTGAGAGTGGACACCCTTGTCTCGTTCCTGATCTTAGAGGAAATGCTTCCAGTTTTTCACCATTGAGAATGATGTTTGCCATGGGTTTGTCGTATATGGCCTTTATTATGTTGAGGTAGGTTCCCTCTATGCTCACTTTCTGGAGACTTTTTATCATAAATGGGTGCTGAATTTTGTCAAAAGCTTTTTCTGCATCTATTGAGATGATCATATGGTTTTTATTCTTCAATTTGTTAATATGGTGTATCACATTGATTGATTTGCGTATATTGAAGAATCCTTGCATCCCTGGGATAAATCCCACTTGATCGTGGTGTATGATCCTTTTAATGTGTTGTTGGATTCTGTTTGCTAGTATTTTGTTGAGGATTTTTGCATCTATATTCATCAGTGATATTGGTCTGTAATTTTCTTTTTTTGTAGTATCTTTGTCTGGTTTTGGTATCAGGGTGATGGTGGCCTCATAGAATGAGTTTGGGAGTGTTCCTTCCTCTGCAATTTTTTGGAAGAGTTTGAGAAGGATGGGTGTTAGCTCGTCTCTAAATGTTTGATAGAATTCACCTGTGAAGCCATCTGGTCCTGGACTTTTGTTTGTTGGAAGATTTTTAATCACAGTTTCAATTTCAATACTTGTGATTGGTCTGTTCATATTTTCTGTTTCTTCCTGGTTCAGTCTTGGAAGGCTATACCTTTCTAAGAATTTGTCCATTTCTTCCAGGTTGTCCATTTTATTGGCATAGAGTTGCTTGTAGTAGTCTCTTAGGATGCTTTGTATTTCTGCGGTGTCTGTTGTAACTTCTCCTTTTTCATTTCTAATTTTATTGATTTGAGTCCTCTCCCTCTTTTTCTTGATGAGTCTGGCTAATGGCTTATCAATTTTGTTTATCTTCTCAAAGAACCAGCTTTTAGTTTATTGATCTTTGCTATTGTTTTCTTTGTTTCTATTTCATTTATTTCTGCTCTGATCTTTATGATTTCTTTCCTTCTGCTAACTTTGGGTTTTGTTTGTTCTTCTTTGTCTAGTTCCTTTAGGTGTAAGTTTAGATTGTTTACTTGAGATTTTTCTTGTTTCTTTAGGTAGGCTTGTATAGCTATAAACTTCCCTCTTAGAACTGCTTTTGCTGCGTCCCATAGGTTTTGGATCATTGTGTTTACATTGTCATTTGTCTCTAGGTATTTTTTGATTTCCTCTTTGATTTCTTCAGTGATCTCTTGGTTATTTAGTAACGTATTGTTTAGCCTCCATGTGTTTGTGTTTTTTACGTTTTTTTCCCTATAATTCATTTCTAATCTCATAGTGTTGTGGTCAGAAAAGATGCTTGATATGATTTCAATTTTCTTAAATTTACTGAGGCTTGATTTGTGACCCAAGATGTGATCTATCCTGGAGAATGTTCCATGCGCACTTGAGAAGAAAGTGTAATCTGCTGTTTTTGGATGGAATGTCCTATAAATATCAATTAAATCTATCTGGTCTATTGTGTCATTTAAAGCTTCTGTTTCCTTATTTATTTTCATTTTGGATGATCTGTCCATTGGTGTAAGTGAGGTGTTAAAGTCCCCCACTATTATTGTGTTACTGTCGATTTCCTCTTTTAGAGCTGTTAGCAGTTGCCTTATGTATTGAGGTGCTCCTATGTTGGGTGCATATATATTTATAATTGTTATATCTTCTTCTTGGATTGATCCCTTGATCATTATGTAGTGTCCTTCCTTGTCTCTTGTAACATTCTTTATTTTAAAGTCTATTTTATCTGATATGAGTATAGCTACTCCAGCTTTCTTTTGATTTCCATTTGCATGGAATATCTTTTTCCGTCCCCTCACTTTCAGTCTGTATGTGTCCCTAGGTCTGAAGTGGGTCTCTTGTAGACAGCATATTTGTGTGTCTTGTTTTTGTATCCATTCAGCAAGCCTGTGTCTTTTGGTTGGAGCATTTAATCCATTCACGTTTAAGGTAATTATTGATATGTATGTTCCTATGACCATTTTCTTAATTGTTTTGGGTTTGTTTTTGTAGGTCCTTTTCTTCTCTTGTGTTTCCCACTTAGAGAAGTTCCTTTAGCATTTGTTGTAGAGCTGGTTTGGTGGTGCTGAATTCTCTTAGCTTTTGCTTGTCTGTAAAGCTTTTGATTTCTCCATCAAATCTGAATGAGATCCTTGCTGGGTAGAGTAATCTTGGTTGTAGGTTCTTCCCTTTCATCACTTTAAGTATATCATGCCACTCCCTTCAGGCTTGTGGAGTTTCTGCTGAGAAATCAGCTGTTAACCTTATGGGAGTTCCCTTGTATGTTATTTGTCGTTTTTCCCTTGCTGCTTTCAATAATTTTTCCTTGTCTTTAATTTTTGCCACTTTGATTACTATGTGTCTCAGTGTGTTTCTCCTTGGGTTTATCCTGTATGGGACTCGCTGCGCTTCCTGGACTTGGGTGGCTATTTCCTTTCCCATGTTAGGGAAGTTTTTGACTATAATCTCTTCAAATATTTTCTCGGGTCCTTTCTCTCTCTCTTCTCCTTCTGGGACCCCTATAATGCGAATGTTGTTGTGTTTAATGTTGTTCCAGAGGTCTCTTAGGCTGTCTTCATTTCTTTTCATTCTTTTTTCTTTAGTCTGTTCCGCAGCAGTGAATTCCACCATTCTGTCTTCCAGGTCACTTATCCGTTCTTCTGCCTCAGTTATTCTGCTACTGATTCCTTCTAGTGTAGTTTTCATTTCAGTTATTGTATTGTTCATCTCTGTTTGTTTGTTCTTTAATTCTTCTAGGTCTTTGTTAAACATTTCTTGCATCTTCTCGATCTTTGCCTCCATTCTTATTCCGAGGTCCTGTATCATCTTCACCATCATTATTCTGAATTCTTTTTCTGGAAGGTTGCCTATCTCCACTTCATTTAGTTGTTTTTCTGGGGTTTTATCTTGTTCCTTAATCTGGTATATAGCTGTCTGCCTTTTCATCTTGTCTGTCTTTCTGTGAATGTGGTTTTTGTTCCACAGGCTGCAGGATTATAGTTTTTCTTGCTTCTGCTGTCTGCCCTCTGGTGGTTGAGGCTATCTAAGAGCTTATTATAATTTATAATGATTTCTTTGTTTATTGTAAAATCATTTACATTAGGAACCCTGATTGTAGAAATCATGTCTGTCTTCTCCATCGTTGAGTTCCCAGCATCTAGTACATAGTAGGAGTTCAATATGTATCTTTTTAAAATTAATTAATTAATTAATTAATTTACTTTTGGCTGCACTGGGTCTTTGTTGCTGCGCATGGGCTTTCTCTAGTTGTGGTGAGCGGGGGCCACTCTTCGTCGCGGTGCACAGGCTTCTCACTGTGATGGCCTCTCTTGTTGCAGAGTACAGGCTCCAGGTGCGCGGGCTTCAGTAGTTGTGGCACGCGGGCTCAGTAGTTGTGGCTCGCGGGCTCTAGAGTGCGGGCTCAGTAGTTGTGGCACACAGGCCTAGTTGCTCCGTGGCATGTGGGATCTTCCTGGACCAGGGCTCGAACCTGTGTCCGCTGCATTGGCAGGCGGATTCTTAACCACTGCACCACCAGGGAAGCCCCAGTATGTATTTTTAAGTATAGCCTTACGCTGCGGTATTAGATGTCCATTGATAAGACTTCAATTCTTTTATTGGCCTTCAGAATAAAGTCCAAATTCCTTAGGATGGCATGTAAGGCCCTTTGTGATCTGGTCCTTGGTCATCTCTCCACTTCATCTTCCACTGCTGAACTATCTTTAATCTCAGTGCCTATGCACACTCTGCTCTTTTCCTGAAGTGCCCTTTATGGTTCAAACTTCAGTTGTAATGAGTCTCGTAAAGTGTTAGTCTTATACTGAACTTTGACTCTGCAGAGTCAGCTCACTTTTGAGTTACTTTCTTTTTTTTTTTTTTTTAGAAATTTCATGTAATGTCTGAAACATTTATATTAACATATTTCCATACAAATACAAATATAGGATTTTTAGAAATTTCATGTAATGTCTGAAACATTTATATTAACATATTTCCATACAAATAACCCAATGAAAGTTTAGTATTAGTTGTTTTGTTTGTTTTTTTATACTGCAGGTTGTTATTAGGCATCAATTTTATACGCATCAGTGTATACATGTCTCAACTTCTGCCCTGCAAACCGGCTCATCTGTACCATTTTTCTAGGTTACTTTCTTTTTTAATTGAAGTAATTTTTATGACTGAGTAGTGTTCCATTGTGTGTATGTGTGTGTGTGTGTGTGTGTGTGTGTGTGTGTGTGTGTGTATATATACACCACATTTTCTTTATCCAGTCATCTGTCAAGGGACACTTACGTTTCCATATGTTGGTTATTGTAAACAATGCTGCGATAAACATGGTGGTGCACTTACCCTTTTGAATTAGTGTTTTCTTTGGATATATACCCAGGAGTGGAATTGCTGGATCATATGGTAGTTCTACTCTTTATTTTTTGAGAAATCTCCATACAGTTTTCCATAGTGGCTGCACCAGTTTACATTCTCACCAATAGTGTGTGAAGATTTCCTTTTCTCCACATCCTCTCTAACACTTATTATTTCTTTTTTTTTTTTTTTTTTGTCTGAAACATTTATATTAACATATTTCCATACATATTTCCATACAAGTACAAATATAAGATTTTTAGAAATTTCATGTAATGTCTGAAACATTTATATTAACATATTTCCATACATATTTCCATACAAATACAAATATAAGATTTTTAGAAATTTCATGTAATGTCTGAAACATTTATATTAACATATTTCCATACAAATAACCCAATGAAAGTTTAGTATTAGTTGTTTTGTTTGTTTTTTTATACTGCAGGTTCTTATTAGGCATCAGTTTTATACATATCAGTGTATACATGTCAATCCCAATCGCCCAATTCAGCACACCACCATCCCCACCCCACCGCAGTTTTCCCCCCTTGGTGTCCATATGTCCATTCTCTACATCTGTGTCTCAACTTCTGCCCTGCAAACTGGCTCATCTGTACCATTTTTCTAGGTTCCGCATACATGCATTAATATATGATATTTGTTTTTCTCTTTCTGACTTACTTCACTCTGTATGACAGTCTCTAGATCCATCCACGTCTCAACAAATGACTCAATTTCGTTCCTTTTTATGGCTGAGTAATATTCCATTGTATATATGTACCACATCTTCTTTATCCATTCGTCTGTTGATGGGCATTTAGGTTGCTTCCATGACCTGGCTATTGTAAATAGTGCTGCAATGAACATTCGGGTGCATGTGTCTTTTTGAATTACGGTTTTCTCTGGGTATATGCCCAGTAGTGGGATTGCTGGGTCATATGGTAATTCTATTTTTAGTTTTTTAAGGAACCTCCATATTGTTCTCCATAGTGGCTGTATCAATTTACATTCCCACCAACAGTGCAAGAGGGTTCCCTTTTCACCACACCCTCTCCAGCATTTGTTGTTTGTAGATTTTCTGATGATGCCCATTCTAAGAGGAGTGAGGTGATACCTCATTGTAGTTTTGATTTGCATTTCTCTAATAATTAGTGATGTTGAGCATCTTTTCATGTGCTTCGTGGCCATCTGTATGTCTTCTTTGGAGAAATGTCTATTTAGGTCTTCTGCCCATTTTTGGATTGGGGTGTTTGTTTCTTTGATATTGAGCTGAATGAGCTGTTTATATATTTTGGAGATTAATCCTTTGTCCGTTGATTCATTTGCAAATATTTTCTCCCATTCTGAGGGTTGTCTTTTCGTCTTGTTTATGGTTTCCTTTGCTGTGCAAAAGCTTTGAAGTTTCATTAGGTCCCACTTGTTTATTTTTGTTTTTATTTCCATTACTCTAGGAGGTGGATCCAAAAAGATCTTGCTGTGATTTATGTCAAAGAGTGTTCTTCCTATGTTTTCCTCTAAGAGTTTTATAGTGTCCAGTCTTATATTTAGGTCTCTAATCCATTTTGAGTTTATTTTTGTGTATGGTGTTAGGGAGTATTCTAATTTCATTCTTTTACATGTAGCTGTCCAGTTTTCCCAGCACCACTTATTGAAGAGACTGTCTTTTCTCCATTGTATATCTTTGCCTCCTTTGTCATAGATTAGTTGACCATAGGTGCGTGGGTTAATGTCTGGGCTTTCTATCTTGTTCCATTGATCTATGTTTCTGTTTTTGTGCCAGTACCATATTGTCTTGATTACTGTAGCTTTGTAGTATAGTCTGAAGTCAGGGAGTCTGATTCCTCCAGCTCCATTTTTTTGCCTCAAGACTGCTTTGCCTATTCGGGGTCTTTTGTGTCTCCATACAAATTTTAAGATGATTTGTTCTAGCTCCGTAAAAAATGCCATTGGTAATTTGATAGGGATTGCATTGAATCTGTAGATTGCTTTGGGTAGTATACTCATTTTCACAATGTTGATTCTTCCAATCCAAGAACATGGTATATCTCTCCATCTGTTGGTATCATCTTTAATTTCTTTCATCAGTGTCTTATAGTTTTCTGCATACAGGTCTTTTGTCTCCCTAGGTAGGTTTATTCCTAGGTATTTTATTCTTTTTGTTGCAATGGTAAATGGGAGTGTTTCCATAATTTCTCTTTCAGATTTTTCATCATTAGTGTATAGGAATGCAAGAGATTTCTGTGCATTAATTTTGTATCCTGCAACTTTACCATATTCATTAATTAGCTCTAGCAGTTTTCTGGTGGCAGTTTTAGGATTCTCTATGTATAGTATCATGTCATCCGCAAACAGTGACAGTTTTACTTCTTCTTTTCCAATTTGTATTCCTTTTATTTCTTTTTCTTCTCTGATTGCCGTGGCTAGGACTTCCAAAACTATGTTGAATAATAGTGGTGAGAGTGGACATCCTTGTCTCGTTCCTGATCTTAGAGGAAATGCTTTCAGTTTTTCACCATTGAGAATGATGTTTGCTGTGGGTTTGTCATATATGGCCTTTATTATGTTGAGGTAGGTTCCCTCTATGCCCACTTTCTGGAGAGTTTTTATCAGAAATGGGTGTTGAATTTTGTCAAAAGCTTTTTCTGCATCTATTGAGATGATCATATGGTTTTTATTCTTCAATTTGTTAATATGGTGTATCACATTGATTGATTTGCGTATATTGAAGAATCCTTGCATCCCTGGGATAAATCCCACTTGATCGTGGTGTATGATCCTTTTAATGTGTTGTTGGATTCTGTTTGCTAGTATTTTGTTGAGGATTTTTGCATCTATATTCATCAGTGATATTGGTCTGTAATTTTCTTTTTTTGTAGTATCTTTGTCTGGTTTTGGTATCAGGGTGATGGTGGCCTCATAGAATGAGTTTGGGAGTGTTCCTTCCTCTGCAATTTTTTGGAAGAGTTTGAGAAGGATGGGTGTTAGCTCTTCTCTAAATGTTTGATAGAATTCACCTGTGAAGCCATCTGGTCCTGGACTTTTGTTTGTTGGAAGATTTTTAATCACAGTTTCAATTTCATTACTTGTGATTGGTCTGTTCATATTTTCTATTTCTTCCTGGTTCAGTCTTGGAAGGTTATACCTTTCTAAGAATTTGTCCATTTCTTCCAGGTTGTCCATTTTATTGGCATAAAGTTGCTTGTAGTAGTCTCTTAGGATGCTTTGTATTTCTGCGGTGTCTGTTGTAACTTCTCCTTTTTCATTTCTGATTTTATTGATTTGAGTCCTCTCCCTCTTTTTCTTGATGAGTCTGGCTAATGGCTTATCAATTTTGTTTATCTTCTCAAAGAACCAACTTTTAGTTTTATTGATCTTTGCTATTGTTTTCTTTGTTTCTATTTCATTTATTTCTGCTCTGATCTTTATGATTTCTTTCCTTCTGCTAACTTTGGGTTTTGTTTGTTCTTCTTTCTCTAGTTTCTTTAGGTGTAAGTTTAGATTGTTTACTTGAGCTTTTTCTTGTTTCTTTAGGTAGGCTTGTATAGCTATAAACTTCCCTCTTAGAACTGCTTTTGCTGCATCCCATAGGTTTTGGGTCGTCGTGTTTTCATTGTCATTTGTCTCTAGGTATTTTTTGATTTCCTCTTTGATTTCTTCAGTGATCTCTTGGTTATTTAGTAACGTATTGTTTAGCCTCCATGTGTTTGTCCTTTTTACGTTTTTTTCCCTGTAATTCATTTCTAATCTCATAGCGTTGTGGTCAGAAAAGATGCCTGATATGATTTCAATTTTCTTAAATTTACTGAGGCTTGATTTGTGACCCAAGATGTGATCTATCTTGGAGAATGTTCCGTGCGCACTTGAGAAGAACGTGTAATCTGCTGTTTTTGGATGGAATGTCCGATATATATCAATTAAATCTATCTGGTCTATTGTGTCATTTAAAGCTTCTGTTTCCTTATTTATTTTCATTTTGGATGATCTGTCCATTGGTGTAAGTGAGGTGTTAAAGTCCCCCACTATTATTGTGTTACTGTCGATTTCCTCTTTTAGAGCTGTTAGCAGTTGCCTTATGTATTGAGGTGCTCCTATGTTGGGTGCATATATATTTATAATTGTTATATCTTCTTCTTGGATTGATCCCTGGATCATTATGTAGTGTCCTTCCTTGTCTCTTGTAACATTCTTTATTTTAAAGTCTATTTTATCTGATATGAGTATAGCTACTCCAGCTTTCTTTTGATTTCCATTTGCATGGAATATCTTTTTCCATCCCCTCACTTTCAGTCTGTATGTGTCCCTAGGTCTAAAGTGGGTCTCTTGTAGACAGCATATTTGTGTGTCTTGTTTTTGTATCCATTCAGCCAGTCTATGTCTTTTGGTTGGGGCATTTAATCCATTCACGTTTAAGGTAATAATCGATATGTATGTTCCTATGAGCATTTTCTTAATTGTTTTGGGTTTGTTTTTGTAGGTCCTTTTCTTCTCTTGTGTTTCCCACTTAGAGAAGTTCCTTTAGCATTTGTTGTAGAGCTGGTTTGGTGGTGCTGAATTCTCTTAGCTTTTGCTTGTCTGTAAAGCTTTTGATTTCTCCATCAAATCTAAATGAGATCCTTGCCGGGTAGAGTAATCTTGGTTGTAGGTTCTTCCCTTTCATCACTTTAAGTATATCATGCCACTCCCTTCTGGCTTGCAGAGTTTCTGCTGAGAAATCAGCTGTTAACCTTATGGGAGTTCCCTTGTATGTTATTTGTCGTTTTTCCCTTGCTGCTTTCAATAATTTTTCTTTGTCTTTAATTTTTGCCCATTTGATTACTATGTGTCTCGGCGTGTTTCTCCTTGGGTTTATCCTGTATGGGACTCTCTGCGCTTCCTGGACTTGGGTGGCTATTTCCTTTCCCAGGTTAGGGAAGTTTTCGACTATAATCTCTTCAAATATTTTCTCTGGTCCTTTCTCTCTCTCTTCTCCTTCTGGGACCCCTATAATGCGAATGTTGTTGCGTTTAATGTTGTCCCAGAGGTCTCTTAGGCTGTCTTCATTTCTTTTCATTCTTTTTTCTTTAGTCTGTTCCGCAGCAGTGAATTCCATCATTCTGTCTTCCAGGTCACTTATCCGTTCTTCTGCCTCAGTTATTCTGCTATTGATTCCTTCTAGTGTAGTTTTCATTTCAGTTATTGTATTGGTCATCTCTGTTTGTTTGTTCTTTAATTCTTCTAGGTCTTTGTTAATCATTTCTTGCATCTTCTCAATCTTTGCCTCCATTCTTATTCCAAGGTCCTGGATCATCTTCACTATCATTATTCTGAATTCTTTTTCTGGAAGGTTGCCTATCTCCACTTCATTTAGTTGTTTTTCTGGGGTTTTTTCTTGTTCCTTCATCTGGTACATAGCCCTCTGCCTTTTCATCTTCTCTATCTTTCTGTAACTGTGGTTTTTGGTCCACAGGCTGCAGGATTATAGTTTTTCTTGCTTCTGTTGTCTGCCCTCTGGTGGTTGAGGCTATCTAAGAGGCTTGATGTGAGGCTCTCCACTTATTATTTCTTGTCTTTTTGATAATAGCCATTCCAGTGGGCTAGCATGAGGTGATATTTCATTGTGGTTCTGATTTGCATTTCCCTGATAATTAGTGATGTTGAACATCTTTTCATATGCCTGTTGGCCATCTGTATGTCTTCTTTAGAAAAATGGTTATTCAGATTCTTGGGTTGTCTGTTTTTTTGTTGTTGAGTTGTATGAGTTCTTTATATATTTTGGGTATTAACCCCTTATCAGATAAATTGTTTGCAAATATCTTTTCCCATTTGGTAGGCTGTCTTTTCATTTTGTTGATGGTTTCCTTTGCTGAGCAGATGCTTTTTAGTTTGATATAGTCCCATTTGTTTATTTTTGCTTTTGTTTCCCTTGCCTGAGGAGACATACTCAGAAGGATACTGCTAAGACCAATGTCAAATAGCATACTGCCTATGTTTTCTTCTAGGAGTTTTATGGTTTCAGGTCTTACATTCAAGTCTTTAATCCATTTTGAGTTAATTTTTGTGTATGGTGTAAGATAGTGGTCTAGCTTCATTGTTTTGCATGTGGCTGTTCAGCTTTCTCAACAGCCTTTATTGAAGAGACTGTCCTTTCTCCATTGTATGTTCTTTGCTACTTTGTCATAAATCTATTATCCATATGTGTGAGGGTTTATTTCTGGGCTCTCAGTTCTGTTCCATTGATCTGTGTGTCTCTTTTTCTGCTAATACCATGCTGTTTTGATTACTGTGGCTTTGTAGTATAATTTGAAATCAGGGAGTGTGATACCTCCAGCTTTGGGGTTTTTTTTCCCAAGATTGCTTTGGCTACTTGGGGTTTTCTGTGGTCCCATACAAATTTTAGGAATTTTTGTTCTATTTCTGTGAAAAATGTCATTGGGATTTTGATGGGGATTGCATTGAATCTGTAGATTGCTTTAGATAGTTATAGACATTTTAACTGTTAATTCTTCCTATCCATGAGCATGGAATACTTTTTCATTCCTTTGTATCTTCTTCAGTTTCTTTCAACAATATCTCATAGTTTTAAGTGTACAGGTCTTTTCACCTTCTTAGTTAAATTTATTTCTAGGTATAAATTTATTCCTAGGTATTTTTGTTGTTTTTAATGTTTCTACTAAAGGCAGTTATCCAATGGGTTTCACCCATTTTAGAGCAACTTAGGAGAGAGGGATAGTTTTTGCCCTGCACTAAAATAAAAACAGTAGAAAACTGGTATTTCATTTGTTACTGAAATTAGTTTGATTACATTTTGATGACTCTGGTTTTTTTTTTTTTTTTTGGCCGTGTTGGGTCTTTGTTGCTGCGCACGGGCTTTCTCTAGCTGTGGCGAGCAGGGGCTCCTCTTCCTCGTGTGCATGGGCTTCTCATTGTGGTGGCTTCTCTTGTTGCAGAGCATGGGCTCTAGGCGCATGGGCTTCAGTAGTTGTGGCACGTGGGCTCAGTAGTTGTGGCTCACAGGCTCTAGAGTGCAGGCTCAGTAGTTGTGGTGCACGGCCATAGTTGCTCTGTGGCATGTGGGATCTTCCCGGACCACAGCTCGAACCTGTGTCCCCTGAATTGGCAGGCGGATTCTTAACTGCTGAGCCACCAGGGAAGCCCTGACTCTGGATTTTGAAACAGTCAGCAGTTGTTCACAGTGGGAAGCCTTTTTTTTTTTTTTAATTTAATTAAATAATTTATTTATTTATGGCTGTGTTGGGTCCTCGTTTCTGCACGAGGGCCTCCTCCAGTTGCGGCAAGTGGGGGCCACTCTTCATCGCGGTGCGCGGGCCTCTCACTATCACGGCCTCTCTTGTTGTGGAGCACAGGCTCCAGACGCGCAGGCTCAGCAATTGTGGCTCACGGGCCCAGTCGCTCCGTGGCATGTGGGATCCTCCCAGACCAGGGCTTGAACCCGTGTCCCCTGCATTGGCAGGCAGACTCTCAACCACTGCGCCACCAGGGAAGCCCTGGGAAGCCTTTTAAATGATTTCATTCTACTTGGATATTCCGACTTTCTCATGGCTTATAAGATGAAACGATATCATCCTTTGCCTTTTAGAACTTGTTTTCACAAAGGTGTTTGGGGAGAACTTTCTAATGTTATTTATTGGGTAATGTAGCCTAGAGAGTAACTCAGGAAGGTCATTATGTTTGTATATATATAAAAAGTAATACCTCACTTATTCACTATAATATTTTGACACTGGCATTTAAATGCTCACTGTTCAGCAGTAAGTGGTGAAGAATAGCAGTGATTCCAGGGATTAGTGTAGTGGAGCCATTCTTCTGGTAAGGAACTCTCAGGTAGTGGTAGTTGTGGGGTGTTAGTTTTTCTCTTTGAAAATGATCAAACTGAGACATAGACTTTGTGAATTCTGCAATTACTTGTGGCTTAAGAGCCAAACCTTTTATCTGAAAACAAAATGAATTCCCCAAATCAGGCCTCATGATAAGATAGCACAAAACCTTCTTTTCCTGTGGTACATTTAATCTCATGGTGTCAGCTAAGCTGTTAATTTCTGGTGGTTATTGTTTTACTGGTTGCTTTATTTTTCCATCTCTTGTATGGACTTTCCTCTGTCATAGCCCTGATCACCCTGTGTTGTAATGGTCTATTTACCTGTTTCTCTGTTAGACTGTGACATCCTGGAGGGTAGGGGTTACATCCTTTATCACTATATCCGTGTATCCCCCTTGTGCCCCTAACCATCTAAACCTAGGATTTCAGTTTATTGTTCTGTAGACCCGAACCCTATCCTTTACCCTGTGCCTAATACATGGTAGATGCTAAATAAATGTTTGTTAATGAATAGAATATTACCTTAATACTAAAACTTTTATACTTTCAGACCCGTAAGAAACAAAAGGAAGATGTGGATGTTGTAGGAGGCAGTGATGGAGAAGGTGCCATTGGGCTCAGCAGTGACCCCAAGGGCAGGGAACAAATGATTAATGATCGAATTGGTTATAAACCCCAACCCAAGCCCAACAATCGTTCATCTCAATTTGGAAGTTTTGAATTTTAGAGGTGGATTATCTTGTGTGCCAGAGCCCTGGAATGGAGTAAAATGATGGCAGAAATACAAACAAGATTTAGAGAATTGAGTGCTTGCAGTCAAGCTGAATATTTTACGTCCTGCAAAGAGAGATACTTCTGCATGAGAGTGCTGATGCTTAACTTTCACTCTGAAAGCTGAAATTCAAACTCGGTTTGTCTCTGGAAAATCTGACTCGATAAACTTGTCTGATTTTTGTTTTTAAAAATAAATCTATTTTTGGAAAAGTGTGCGACATCCTTAATGAAGTATAATAGCACCGTTAAATTGCTACATCATTTTTCCCATCTTTATTAAAAGACCCTAAATAGAACACTTCTAGTTGATCCCTGTCACTGATTTTTGTTTAACTCGTTTATTCAACAAGTATTTATTGAGAGTGCCAGCTACCATTCTAGGCACTTGGTAACATCAGTGAACAAATCAAAGATCCCTGCCCTTGTGGAGATTAGATTTGCATGATTTTGTATAAACTCGATCAAGTTGTGGATTTCCAGTATCTTTACAGAATGGCATTGTAACCAGTTTGGGTGTAATTTTGGGAGGACAGGCAGTGGAGTATCAGTATTACTGTCATTCCAGTTTTCCTTCCTTTCCCAAATTGCCTAAGTTTTTCTGACGAGCCAATCTGCGAGGCAGCTCAGAGGCTAATTTAGAATCATGTCTTATTGTTTTCACTGTTTAATTCAACTGCTGGGAACTGCTAACTGTGGTAGCAAGAACCTCTGGAATCATCAGTTCCAAAGAGACCTGTTAGCAGGATTTTACCCAGCCTTTCTGGGGCAGTTTAAGTCTGGGAAGTAAGAATGTGGGAGAGAGGCAGGAATAGAGGAGGATGTATAGTTTCCCTTCTTCCTCCAATCATTCTTACAAAACCTGTTTTTCCAGTTTTATCTGGGATCTTCCATTCTTTTATCTTAATCTTGAAAACACAGCAAGAATGGGCTCCAGATAAGGAAACTGAGTTTGATTATTTTGAATCCTACAAAGGCCAGTCTGGAAGGGCAAAAGAAAAAAAGAAAAGGATCAAACAAGACTGCTTCAACACGTCACTGTGACTTCCCAGCATGAATAGGCACAGAAGCATGAAAACATGGTGCCTCCTGATACCAATACTCAAGAGGAATCTGGGTGGAAGACACTGTACCAAGTGCTTTATGCAGATTATCTCATTTATTTTTTATTTTTAATTTTTTTTAGATTATCTCATTTAATCTTTAGCTCTTACGAGGTGAGTACTTTAACCTAATTTTATAAAGGCAAAACTAATTCTCAGCTGTTAAGGGATAGAGCTGAGATTTGAACCTGGGCAGAATGATTTTTGAACCTGCGCTTCTAAACCTCCTTGCTACACTGCTTTCCTGGTCTCCCACTAGTAGGTCTCACTCCCTCAGGGTAGAGTGAGAGGTTGCTGTTTCAGTTCTCAGGAAATATCCATGCTATTTTATTTATAAAGAATGAGGCAATTACCAGATTAGTAATAAATCTGAGCAGCTATAAATCTTTTTATTTTTTTGGCCGCGCCACGCGGCACGTGGGATCTTAGTTCCCCAACCAGAGATCAAACCCGTGCCCCCTGCAGTGGAAGCACAGAGCCCTAACCACTGGACCACCAGGGAATTCCCTGTAAATCTTTTTTGGCACCACTGAAATCACATGTATCGATTCTTTATTTCTTAGGTCCTAGTGTTCATTTCTGGGTTGCCCAAACCCAAGAAGATGGTCAAGTGCTTGTGAAGAGATACCAACAGCAGCCAGAAGCACGTACCTTTCATTTTCCTGAAAGCTGGAGTGACAATAATCAGGAGATTAATTCAAATAGGTACCATTATTGCCTTTTTATAAATGAGAAAACTAAGGCTTAGGGGTTATTAAAATAACTTGCCTAAGGTCACACTGCTAGTAAGTGGTGGAGCTAGGAGTCAAAGCCAGGTGTACCTGACTCCAAAGCCCATGCTCGTCACACTACAGTCTAGAAGTGGTGCTGAATGGCAAGATGCCCATCTGGGGGCCAACAGGAAAGGCACAAAACACCACCATTCTGGCACAAAGCGGACAGGCAGGGCCAACTCCTAGCCTCTCGCCTGACAGCATAAACACAGGGAAGCGATTATGATATGACAAGTTCGCTTTTAAATGCAGGAACCCTTGGTATACTGAGATACTGCAGCTTCATGAAGACCCTGTCTCCTGTGCAAAAGGTCATGTAGATCTTCTGGCATGTACAAGGCTTGTCATGTAAAGTAGGAGAGAAGGAGGAGAGTGAGATGAAAACATAAAGGGATCACGCCACCTAAAAGATGGACATCTTAAAAACCGATGATAATGACCAGACTCCCTGTGGACAATGATGAGACCACTTATTCTGATATCACTCTGGGTAGAAGACAGGCATAGAATCACAAAATCAAAATATTTATTTGTTCTTTTGCACATGACACTGTTAAAACATTCCTACTACAGCAATACTGCCCTCCAGGAGCTTACAATCTAAAACAGTCAACATTAATTGTAGACCCAATGATTAAGGCATTATATGAAATGCAGACTCTGTATCTTTAGGTGTATCTTCTGAAGGAAGCAGCTGGAGAGGGCAGGATCAACATTAAATGACATGAAAGTGTACTCCCTGCTAACTCCCTTTCCAGCTTCTACAAGGAACCCCTGTGGCTAGAACCCAAAACCAGTACCCCACAGCCTAAAAGGGAATTCCAGACAACCCCACCATAGAAGTAGTGAAGAAACCTTCATCTCTAATTCCCTGGTGCACAGAGAGGACTCTGTTTGTGGGCAGTGTGGGGCTGAGTGTTCTTCCAGCATAGATTGGAGACGGCACCTAAGATGTTGTAACTTTGTGGATGGTACCAGGTAGCCCCTTACTCAGCCTTATAGAAATTCCAGTGGGACAGTTGCTCCTCAAAGTGTGCTTAGGGTCTCTATCAAGTTTTACAACTTCTGGTTGGTATCTATATCCACATCTACTGCACAGCATTATCCACTGCATCAGGAGGGTGAGGGAGATTTAATAAACCAGACACATGGGATAAAAGACTGAAAGAAAGGGAAAAGGAGAGCAGAATAAGGGGCCAAAGATATGGGGATACAGCTTCTAATAGTTGTGAACAGGAGGAAGAGGAACTTGGATTCAAAAGGAACAAAGAAGTCAGGCACTGAATTCTAAACGAACAGGGTTACAGAAATGAAAGTCAACAAGATCATTATATTATCACAATCCAAGAGCTCGAGAAAGATAGAATTTAAGTGTTACTTTTTTTTTTTCCTCGCTAGTTTCTTCCTTTGGCAACCTAGCTCAAGATCGCTAGAATTCAGGTTTTTCATGAGACTCTATCTTGAATACCCGAAGACTTGTCCCAAACTGATGTTTCTCTCTGAGAGTTTGAAATTCACAGCATTTTGTCTAAACTGGCCTTGATTTTTCTTACCTTACTGATAAGGTCCTGTTCCTGAAAGGGTATTTTATAACAGATCATGTCAAGATTTCTAGAGAGTACCCGGGTCACTACTAAACATTGATTTCTCAGGGTTTTATTATTCCTTGGCTTCTGAGGCAATAACAGGCTATTTGTACCTTAATGTTGGATTTTTATCAGTACCTGTCATTCCCTTTACTTACGCTAAGTATCAGCACTACAAGGGGTTGGAATGAGAGAAAAACATAAAACTCTAAATGTTGGTTCTTAGATTTTAACCTCGATCCAGTAAGCTCATAACCCTCTCTTGGTTCAAAGCCACGGAAGTACACATTTCTCACCCTCCAGTATTTAACTGGCACCAACAGAGAAAGTACAAACTTCAAAACCACAAGAGGCCAACAGGATAGCTGTGTTTTGTCTCTCCTGCCCTGAGGCACAACTGGAGTCTAGCACCAAGGAGGGCAGGATTTAATAGACCAGCACAAGAAGAGTCACTTTACAGAGGTAGGTTGGACTGGGAACAAGACTGCGGCGTAGACTAACAACAGAATAAAAATCCAATGTGATTCTTACTGAGGAAAGTATTTTTGGCCACTTGTGATCTAATTAAGTCCCCCCGAAAGTAACAAAGATGGTCATGCAGAGAGTGAGGATCTGGCTGGTGTGGGCATGGATGTCGGCCCATCAGCCGTCCACACCCTAGGCCTCTCCAAAGAGAGGGCTGGGCTTTTGCCCTTCCAACCCACGACTGGCTGATTTACATTGCAGATCAAAGATTCTCAACCTTCAAGCCACTTCCAAGAAATTACAGATCTTTAAGAATAAGGACTAGTGATTTCATACATGCTAATAAAAGTTACTTTGGCTACAGCCCTTTGTGCTTGTGTGCCTGGGCACAAAAACACAGTTGGGGCTGAATAAATGTTTGTGGAATGATTAAGTATTGACCAGCAGCATTTAGTACATGAGTTAAGCCCAGAAACACCACCAACTAATAGCAAGTCAAATTCCTGTGCCCAGTACCAGGTAGCTCACCCACCAGGCGATACTCCCTCAGTTTAAAGCAGAGATGCTCAAAGTGTGGTCCCCTGATCATCAGTAGGAGCATCACCTGGGAGCTTGTTAAAACTACCAATTTGGGGGCTCTGGGTCGAGGCCCAGCAATCAGGGCTTTAACAAGCTCTCCAGGTGATTCTGATGCATACTAAAGTTTGAAAACCACTGGTTTAGAGGCAGACAGATGAAAACAATAATGGGAGAAAATTATTTAAACTCTTACTTCAGCTGTGACATACGAAGGTACCAAGTCAAAGTAAAATGTCAATGGTTTCATTTTAAAATACCTATTTTCTCAAATTGATTGTCATCTTTTTTTTTTTGATTGACAGGTTCATTCTAATCAAAATGTTAAGTGGGAACACAAGTTGATGAGTCAGCCCCCCCAAGAATGCACACTCTGCAAGGTCTGGGCCTGTATTTATACAGTCTCAAACCACCTCTCTACCCACTACAGAGATTTCAGTGCAACATGTCACACCTAGGGAAAGGCACAATCTGTCTCCCACTCATTGAGTCCAAAGACTAGAACATATTTTTAAATGTTAAGTTTGGGTTCTGGGCTTAGCTGGGCAAGACTTTTCCTCACCTGCCATCAATCCTGGCTAAAGTTAATCCATTTCCATCACTGACTCAGGAAAAACCCACCAAATTCGCAAAATGTTAAAAAAAAATAAGAACAGAAGACTAAAAAAGGAAGCAGGTGATCAAGCCATCGAACAGAAAGCTACCTGGATTAGATAAGAACATATAACTTGGATCTAAGACAATGGGGGAGGAGAGGACATCTCATGGGTGGCTTCATCTCAAGAGAAATGGGAAACTCAGCTCATTAGGGAAAAAAGGCAGGGAGGTTACCACTTTAGCTCAGAGACTGTAAGCTAAACCTCTGTTGAGCAGGCGTGTGTGTGTGTGTGTGTGTGTGTGTGTGTGTGTGTGTAAGGAGATAAGGAGCAAGAAGAGAAGATTGGCCTGTCTTCCAGTCTTGAACTGCTTTCCACTGCAATCGATAAGGCCACACCATAGAGTTAGACGTTAATGGCAATGTTCTGTGATGTCCACTACTACTGCCTTCTTCCAGCTGAAGAGAAAGTACCCCATGCCAGCCCCTGCCGCTACAGCAATGCAGAGGTACCCGTTGTAGGTCATGAAGATGAGCATGAGGAAGTAGCTGATGACCACCTGGATGATGTGCAGCACTGTTTGCAGAAGGTGAGGAAAGCTCAGCATCTGTTGCCTGGAGAGTAAACAGGGACACAACAGTCAGGGCCCCAGGAGTGTTCAGGCAGCTCTGCATGCAGATCAGGAGAAAGGGGCAACAGTTGTAGTCATGAGCTCAGCTTGAGCTGGACTGTCTCACAGCCACCCTTGCAACTCACGGGTACTTGTGTCTCTGCAGGTTGTTTATTGTCCTTGGAAATGAAACATGATAGGGTTGTGAGGTTAATAAGCATCGGCCAGATATGATTATATGGCAGCAGGAGGAATGCTCTTCAGGAGGAGGGGAGAGGAAGGAGGAGTAAGCTGACTTACCTCCACCTTGGATACCGAAAGGGATGACCCACACCCTCCCATACTAATTTGCCTGAACTTTCTCAGGCTTTCCACCTTTGCAGAGTTCATACTCTAAAAAATTGGAAATAGAGGACTTCCCTGGTGGCGCAGTGGTTAAGAATCCACCTGCCAGTGTAGGGGACACGGGTTCGAGCCCTGGTCCAGGAAGATCCCACATGCCGTGGAGCAACTAAGCCCGTGTGCTGCAACTACTGAGCCTGCACGCCACAACTACTGGAGCCTGCATGCTCTAGGCCCCGTGTGCTGCAACTACTGAGCCCGCGTGCTGCAACTACTGAAACCCGTGCGCCTAGAGCCCGTGCTCTGCAACAAGAGAAGCCTCTGCAATGAGAAGCCCACACACCGCAACAAAGAGTAGCCCCTGCTCGCCGCAACTAGAGAAAGCCAGCGTGGAGCAACGAAGACCCAACGCAGCCAAAAAAAAAAAATTGGAAATAGAATTGAGGGTTGGGTGGTACAGTAGAAAGTTTTTAATTAGGGATCAGGAGACCTGGCTGTTGATCCCCTTTGTCACTTACTAGTTCTCTCACCTTAGTTAAGTCACAATGTTTGGCCCTCAATAAGCCCAATCACTGGTACAATTGGAATAAATAATATTGTGCTTACTTGAGAGCAGGACATTGGTCTATAGGATTCCTTGAATTCCAGTTTAGCTTTAAGACCTACATTTCTATTCTAACTAAATCTTAAGCATTTGCCAATCTGTGGGAAAAACAAATGGTCATCCATATACTTTCTTAGGTGGAATACAGGCATTAGTACAGTCTTACATTGTAACAAAATGAGACTAGAGCTGGGCAGATACAACTTTTTATAGAAAGGAATGAATTGGATTCTGCCATTCTATACCCTGACCTGAAATTTCTTAATTTGTTTACTATTATTTTGGCTAATATGTTAAAATATGGATTCTTTTCCTTCTTCTAAAGTGACCAATACTTAAAATTTGGAATAAATGTTCATATTAGCAGAAGGGTTCCTATCATTCCTCTTTTGGCCTGCTAATGACCCACAACCCCAAGCCTCCAAAAACAGTTTTGATCAAGGTCATATAGAATCATTAACTCAAGAAGAGGGCTGTTGCTAATAAAATAGCTGCTTTCCTATTTAGCTAATTCAGCTCTCCAGAACTTCCATCTGGATCTGTTCAATCTTCTTACCCAACAGTTTTGTGGGTCTCCATAAGGATGGTTCCATTTGGTCCTGGGACAGGCATGGAATTGTACCGAATGCTGACTTGTGACTTGCGCAGGAGACCCTCTCGGGCTATCTTGAGTCCTTCGTAGAACATGGCTAGTAAAAACACGGCCACAAAAGCTCCAGCCATTTCTAAGTAGGGAGGGAAAAGATGGCGGTAATGTCAAACATGCAAAATCATTAGCTGGTGTGCTCTCCAAGCTAGAAAGACAACAGAGAAAAACTGCTACTCTTTTTTTTTTTTTTTTTTTGGGTTATGCCACTTGGCTTGCGGGGTCTTAGTTCCCCGACCAGGGATTGAAACTGGGCCCACGGCAGTGAAAGCACCGAGTCCTAACCACTGGACTGCCAGGGGATTTTGAAAAACCGCTACTCTCTACTCTTAATTTCAGAGTATGTTATATTGTTACCTCTTCAATCATACAGATGGAAGAGAAGAACTAAGATGGTATTAGTGAGGACTACTGCCTCCACTGCAGATCATACTCATTTTCTGATTAAGATACAAAAAAATGAACAACAATAACCTTTTGGTCTGGCTGCTTGATGTCATTAAATTACCTTGTCACACTGAAACACACAATGTAGAATACGCAAAAGAGGAATAAAACAACTTATTTTAAAGTGCTGACAATTTCTTGAATGGGCATTTCAATCTAAGTCTTTCACACTGTGAAGCATTGGTAACAACATGAATGTAGTCAAAACTGATTTAACATACTACCTGAATTAAATGCTTCCCTTCTTCCCAAAACAAATAGATTTTGTGGGTCCAAAGACTTATCTTGTACCTAAAGTGGTCCACCTGACTACTGAACTTGTGCAATTTGATTTAAGGCACACCAACTCAACATTATAGACACACAAAAAATGGGCGATTAGCTACCCAAAAACTAGGACTGCCCCTAAGATGGGCCAAGAGTCGGGAATGATGTATACCAGTTTGGTAAGCTGGAAAGAGCACTGGATTAGGCAGGAATAGAAGCCCTAGGTCCCTGTCCTAGCTCTGACATACTAAGTTTATGTGATTTAGGGCTAATCATTTCACTATCTGAAGCTTAATTTATCTGTAAACTGGAAGGATTGTACTTGATTAATAGTTTTCAAGCTAGGGTTATTTTGTGGTATGTATATATATAATGCTTTTTATGTCATTTGAACTTCGACTGTAGTCTTATATCCAAGATCAATAATATATCAAACAAGGAAACACTCTGGAAAAAGATGAAAGGAAATGGTCTGCAAAAGACTCCTACTGGTATCTAAATTATGTTTCAGAAATTCTAAAACATACACATGCTATTTAAGGGAGGTTTACTGTAGGACCAAAATAAGCACCGTGTATCCTTACCTTCCAGGTAGGAAATAGGAAGCAAGGTGATTACGATCATAACCATAATGACTCAGTAATTATGGCAGGAAGAGGTGTTGGGTTTCCAGATTCTTTGTCACTGTCTCTCATGTGAGTGTCACCTTCAAACAAAACCTGATGGCTTACTCACCTCCAGCTGTATTGATCACCAAACCAGAGAACAATAGTTCAACGTTCTTAAAGCCAAAGTAGAAGGTCATAGGCTGCCAGGAAACCAAAACGTGTCAATTAGAAACAATTGAAGCTTCTACATGAGAATTTCAGGTCAAGAAGCTTAGAACATTTAAAAGTAGCAGTTCTGGGTAATAAGAGGCATTCACTGAAGTGGGAGGCTTTCTCCCTCATTATAGTATAGTATTACCACAGGCACTTCTCCACATGTACTCTCCTTTGTCCCCACCATCAACGTTTGTCTTTTTCTCTTTTCTACACAAAGTGTGAAAGACCAGAACTTAATCCAGAAAAAGGTCAATTTTGACAGAAAGGAATACTGAAGAAAGAACCATAGAAATCTTGGTTCTGGTGTGGCTCTGAAACTAACCTGCCACATAATCTTGGGCAAATCACTTGACTTCTCTAAGTCTGCCTTAGTTTTTTCTCATTGGTAAGTTGATCTTTAAAGATAATCATCTTCCAGTCCTAAAGTTCGATTATTTCTATTCCCCAAGTGGGTGGGAAAGGGCCTGGGCTGCCTCTCCTGTGGCACTTACCATCATCATCATCATGTGATCATGGGAGTGGGAGGCTGAAGAGGTTGGGTGATGGTGAGAAGGTGCCATGGTACTGTTGTCGTCCCCACTGCTCATCCCCATGCTCATCCCCATGTGGTGGAAATGGCCCATTTTTCCGGGAAAAGTTGAGTCAGCAGAAGATTCTTTTAAGAAAAAGAATTATATATAATAATTAAAAATACAAAATCTTGATTTTTAAAAAAAATCTTCATGATGTTTTATCTTGTCCTTTTTTCTTTTTTTGGCCAAGCCACACGGCATGCAGGATCTTAGTTGCCTGACCAGGGATCGAACCTGTGCCCCCTGCAGTGGAAGCACGGAGTCCTAACCACTGGACCACCAGGGAATTCCCCAAATCTTGATTCTTGATAAATGCTTTGTCTATGTGGGATTTCAGCCAGTGAATACATGCTCTCCTAGCCTCTTTACTCAGAATTATTTTTATAATCTACAGATGGAAAGAGAAGTAACTGTACTAATAGGGATCACCTCTGGAGACTGCGGCAAAAGGGATTTGCACGTAGGGTTTCAGAAACCTAACTCTTTTTTTTTTAAATTAATTTTTATTGGAGTATAGTTGCTTTACAATGTTGTGTTAGTTTCTGCTGTACAGCAAAGTGAATCAGTTATACATTATCAGAAACCTAACTCTTATTCTGCAGAATTGTTCCTTTACTAGATATGTTCAATGTATATTCAAATTTAAATATGAGATAAGGAGAAGAAAAGTATCTTCTTCGGGTTGCAGGAAACAATTTGTAATAATGGACAAATTGATGCCATTAATGAAATTTAACTGCTTTTCTAATCATAAATGTCAGTAGATAAAAAGCAAGTATTTCAAGATAATTCACCTAATTGGATGGCCTGTGTTCAATCAGGATATTAAGAATACATTTTCACATATAGGACAACCAGCCTTCAGCTAATTTAAATTAGAAGAAAAGGTCTATTGCTGCCCTAGGCAAGCAGTGTGCTCTGAATTTAGATACAGTATCAATCCCAGCAGGGCATTAGAGCTGAGAACACTGAAAACAAGGTATAAATTGGATATTCGCTATTAAATTAAGTCTAGACAACCTGCACATTCAGTCTTGTGTCTTTACTACCACTTCACTATTTTACTGCAAAAGTCCATCTGAGACATAATCCAAGGAGCAAAAACTCCTGTAGCTGGGGTGGGGAGTGGGGAGTTGAGGAAGGTGGCGAGGGAGGTGTTGGTGGATTCTCTTAGTGTCCCTCAACTCCAGTTTGTGGAGGAAAGAATGCTTTAGAAATTCCAAGTAGGTATTCATGTTCATGAGCCTAAGTGTGCCTCTTATTATCAAGCTCTTACAGGCACCAAACTCTGAGCTAAGTGCCAGTAATTCAACAGTGAATAAGACAAACACGGTACAGGATGGAGAAACAATAAAGTAAACAGAACACTTTCATGGGGCGTTTAGTGCTGTGATGGAAAGAAACAGGGTAATATGGTAGTATTACTAAGAGGTTGAAAAAAGGCATACTTTAGATAGGAAATTTATACAGATTCAGGGAGTCTTGGATGTCTAATCAAAAGCACAAATATTCAGCCATCTATTTTCCCCTCTTCAACTCCTATCCTATGATTCTATGACAGCAAGCTTAAAAAATAGGTTCTTAATTGGGACTTCCCTGGTGGTGCAGTGGTTAAGAATCCGCCTGCCAATGCAGGGGACATGGGTTCGAGCCCCGGTCCGGGAAGATCCCACATGCCGCAGAGCAACTAAGCCCGTGCGCCACAACCACTGAGCCTGTGCTCTAGAGCCCACGAGCCACAACTACTGAGCCCGAGTGCCACAACTACTGAAGTTGTGGCGTGCCTAGTTGTGAAGCCTGCGTGCCTAGAGCCAGTGCTCAGCAATGAGAGAAGCCACCGCAATGAGAAGCCCGCACTCCCTGCAACTAAAAAGAAAGCCCGTGCGCAGCAACAAAGACCCAATGCAGCCAACATATAAATAAATTAATTAATTAAAAAAAATAGGTTCTTATTTCCAGCAAAGGAAAAGGCAAAGCATCAGTTACCAATAATCAAAATTCAACTCTGAATTTAAATAACTTTCATGCCAGATACTTTATTACTTCATAATTGGGGAGCTGGACAAGCTGGTATCATTAATACCATTGCCATAAAGGGACTAGATTGGAGGTACAAAGAGAGACATCATAAGATTTTTGTCCACAAAGGTCTTATAGCGAACAGCAAAAAAAAAAGAATACACACAAAAATAATCAACAAGTGAGAGCACACAAAAAGTTTCAATGATGGAACAAATGGTAAGAGGACAGCAGTTTTCAGATAAAGAAACATAGTAGGGGGCTTCCCTGGTGGCGCAGTGGTTGAGAATCTGCCTGCCAATGCAGGGGACACGGGTTCGAGCCCTGGTCTGGGAAGATCCCACATGCCACGGAGCAACTGGGCCCGTGAGCCACAATTACTGAGCCTGCGCGTCTGGAGCCTGTGCTCCGCAACAAGAGAGGCCGCGATGGTGAGAGGCCCGCGCACCGCGATGAAGAGTGGTCCCCACTTGCCGCAACTAGAGAAAGCCCTCGCACAGAAACGAAGACTCAACACAGTCATAAATAAATAAATAAATAATAAAAGAACGTGAATTTCTAAAAAAAAAAAAAAAGAAACATAGTAGGATGGAGAGATCAGTGGTATCTGAGTGATCATAAATTATGATGTTGAACCAAGCAAATGAAGTGAAATAAGAATGAAAAGCCTTTTGCCTGCCAAGAAAATTGATAGCACATCCTCATAAAGAGTAGAAGTTACAAATTTTGTTCTCTTCTAATAAGGGTCTAGAAAATGATTATATCATAAGAAAACCATAAAGGATAATTTCATTTCATGTTATCAACATGAATCCTGGCCTTTGATTCAGTGAATATTGGTGGAGTGCCTTTTGGTGTAAGAGACTGAGGGACATACAGAGATGAACCAGACATAGACTCTTTCCTCATGGAGCTTCAAGGCTAAAAGCTAGAAGGGGAAACTGAACAGTCATAATTTTCGTTTTGAGGCATAAGATGAAACGCAAAGGCCAATTTAAAAAGCAAGAACATAGCACCAGAAACTACTTAAGATTTGTACCCTTGATTTCCCTGATAAACTTTTATAGAGTCTTCCCATCAACAGGTTTTTTTGAAGACCCAAGGTTCCTAATTGTTCAGGCACCTCATTACCAGTCAGAGACACCTGCTCAGTGAAGACCCGTAATCATATCTCTTCAGACATATCAGTGACCCAGTAATTCATATGCCTGAATCTCAAGAATGCCTTTCAAAGTATGCACCTATTTTGAAGTGTCATCTTGTAGGACACATTTCACATTGAAATATACTAGGAAATAGAGCAGGAATAGAATCTATTTCCTTTCATTGCCGATGGACAATGGATTTCTTTCTTCTTTGTTGTTGTTGTTTTTTTTAAATCGGCGGTCCAGTGGTTAAGATTCCGTGCTTCCACTGCACGGGGCACTGGTGCGATCCCTGGTCGGGGAACTAAGATCCTGCATGCCCTGCAGCAAAAACAAAACAAAACAAAAAACAAAAAGCCTTTATCTTAATTTTTTTTTTTTTTTTGGCCGCTGCCATGCGGCTTGCGGGATCTTAGTTCCTTGACCAGGGATTGAACCTGGGCCCCCTACAGTGGAAGCAAGGAGTCCTAACCGTTGGACCGCCAGAGAATTCCCAACAATGGATTTCTTATAACAGAATCCTAGGCAAATGTCAGTTTTCTGTTAGCTTCTCTCCTGCAGAGTATGCCAGCCAAGACCACTTTCAAGCCCCTTTCTGCCTATCCTGTCTCCTGAGACCACAAAGTGACTATCGACACATGTGGATAGTTCATAATAGCTCCTTCTTCTAGCATAGAAAACTTCTTTGATTTTTAAGGAAATAGAAGACAAATGGTCTAGGAATTGGCTATAGAAAAAAATCAAGTATGAGTTTCTATGGAAATCTGTTCATACGAAATAGGTGAGAAGTTTATTTCTCAGGAAGGCTTTACACTATTCAGCTTTTAGGGAACATTTATCTTCAGCTGGGTACTTGAAGTTGGCTGTATGCCAACTTGTTTGTATTGCCCTGAATACTATTAGATATGGAAAATGAAATGGCACATTCTACATTGAATGCCATATAGCTTTGCACTTCTTTCTGCCTTCCGCTTTCCTCCATTTAATAAGTATGGTGCAGTATTTATAAAAATAGGTTTCAAAACTTCCTTGTATTCAAGGGTCTAATTCCTTCTCAGTCTACTTCTGAGGATCATGAAAAAGAAGTTTCCTCTGTTCCTGCCAACACTCCCCCCCAACACACGCATTGTAAAGCTTAACTAGAGGGCCAGATTCTTTGCAAAATCTAGCATCTCTAGAAAAATAAATATCAATTTATAGACAGAAGTTAGGGAATTAGCAAGAAGGCTAAATTCTGATACCCATTCTGAGTCTTAGCACTGACCTTACTTCTAACAGGTTTAGTCTAAAATTCAAATTCTCTTTTATTTTGCCGGTATTGCACAATGATGAATAAGAAACAATAATCCATAGGGACTATGGAGATTAGACCCCACAAAAAGACTACACAGAAGTGGTCATACATCTGCCACATGGGCCCTCTCCTCCAGCTCAGACAGATGTAATCTGGAGTCTCAGATAATTCTTTTGGAGACTGCCTCCAGTCTTTCCTGACTTCAATGATAAGGAAGAAAGTTTTTATTCTTAAAATGATTAGGGTTGGGACTTCCTTGGTGACGTACTGGATAAGACTCTGTGCTCCCAATGCAGGGGGCCCGGGTTTGATCCCTGGTCAGGGAACTGGATCTCACATGCATGCCACAACTAAGAGTTCGCATGCCACAACTAAGGAGCAGGTGAGCCACAACTAAGGAGCCCACGTGCTGCAACTAAGGAGCCTGCCTGACGCAACTAGGACCCGGCGCAACCAAATAAATAAATAAATAAATAAATAAATAAATAAATAAATATTAAAAAAAAATGATTAGGGTCATGTTCCTTTTTGGATTTGTAAAAACATTAAACAAAGGGAAATCTGTCTAGTCACTCTTCTGCTTTCTGTAGTCATTATTTATGATTGATGACACAAGCTTCTGGCAAGCACAGATAGGGGAAATTCAAGGTCAAAGATAATATACTACCATAAACAGGGGTTCATGCTTATGGGCTATGTTCATGTGATCAAGCAACAAGTTTCACTGGACTAATCCTACCTTTTTATGACCTGTATGGGGCCAGCAGATATTCTGAGATATGGCTCTGGCTTTGTTTCAAGTGCCTCTATAGGTGAACTTTGAAATTCTCCTATGGCTTTATGAATTCTGCACTTATGTTGTTCTTTGGGGGAGGGAGGTGGTAAAGGAGATGCAGGAATAAAGGGGAGACTTTGATATAATGCAATAACAAATAGGGCTTAGGTGCCTCTCCATAACTTGGCATTCCAGGCCAATACACTGGAGTTGTTTAGAAAAAAATGTAGTAGTTCCCAGGGAAGGGAAATACAATTTGATGAATATATATGGGGAAGACCCTTCCCGTTGATGGCTATGATGTTGTTCCACTCATCCTCTAGGCCCTGGCCTCACATTCTTACTCCAAATTGACTGGCAGAAAAGTGGTCATAATTGTTTGAATATAACCACACCATGCTTTGGATATTTTAGCTGCTTTTCCTTGGCCTGTGTCCTTCTTGAGGTGCAGTAATCATAAGGATACTTACACCAGTTTCATTTCCAAAAGGTATCAGGCTGAGTAAATCATAGGTTTACGCAGGTTCTAGCCAGAACTGGCAAAAACTTTTGACTCCCAAACTTGTGCCGTATCAGTTCAGTAAAATGAGGCAGTAGAGGTAGTGAGAAGATAAGTCAGGCCAATAAGAAAAAAGGAAATGGAAAAGACCTTAAAAATCAAACACACACAGTTCTCCCCAGACTAAATTTGGCAGGTGATAGGAGTTGATAGGGCACTTGCTACAATCACAGGTTTATAAAGACAGAACTCTGGAGAATAACTGCCAAAACCCCACCACCATCACTACCACTACCACCAAAAAAGTAAAAAAGAAAGAAAGAAAGAAAACTTAGATTTTATCCTTTTAAAAATCCTTCAATAAAACTAAGGCTACCATTTTCTCTTCTAACTTTGTGCCTTTGTTGATAATAAAAATAATTCCAAGGGATCATCTACAACAACAACAAATTCTCACTTGCTTTTCTTTGTGTCAGTGGTTGGGTTGAGAGGAGAAAGATGTTGATAGACCTGGCAAAGAATTAATTTAGTGATTACTTGCAGATTTCAATATTATTTTCTCTTTCTTCACCAGATACCAAAACGAGCTCTACTGTAAGCAAATAGTGTAGGGAGTCCCCGGAGAAAAGAGCCAGATATAGCTTTTTGATATAAGAGAAGCCATTTTAGGCCAAAGCCATCTTGTCATCTAAGCCTGGCTACCATGCTTGCCCTTGAAAAGGTCTCAGTAATAATGACCTTAAGGGAACATAAGAACAAATGACTGTTTATCAGGCAAGAGAAATAAAAATAGCAAAGATAATAAACCAGTTGCAGGATTCCTTGAAAGCACTTTTTGTGGAAAGAAACCAACCTATGCACAGTCTACATATTCAAGTAATAAGCAGAGTCTATGTCTGTATTACTCATACATCAGACTAATGGGATGCATCAAAAGTAACCAACTGCCAGAGACATAAAGGGGAAAACTACTTCAAACAGTTACACTTAAAACTTAAAGGGCCTTCATTTACGAATGGCCAGTGATCTAGGCAAACAAGAAATGCTCCATGGACTGACAAGTTTTTAGAAGAATAAAAGAGCAGCTATAAATTAGTGAGAGTAGCTCTTTTACACAGAAGTTCTTGTCTAAGAATACCTATTTTAGTAAAAAAGACAATAACTCAGGAGCTGCCCTGAGAATCTCTTTCTAACTATCCACAGAAAAGACAGAAAGCAAACCTGTGATTCGATTCTAATCAGAATAAGACGAAGAAAGGCTTTGCTTCCGAATACTGGTTCAAGGTCACCCCCTTCTACCATAAATTTTATCTTTCCATATGTCCACTCCACCTTATTAAGCTGCTCAGGCTGAGCGAAGGAGATGAGAAGCCTGTTTGGAGGAATTGATTACATGGAGAATTATACAGCTATATAATAATGGAGGGCTATCATTCTCAAGAAAAAGCATGCTAAGGACAAACTTAATTTTTTAAATACCCACTTTCCAATCTCTAAATCATCTATGCCTTCCAGGCAAACATGAATGGACCAGGCTACTACAATATAAGAAACAGGAGGATTGGTTCAAGATGGCGGAGTAGAAGGACGTCACTCCCTCTTGTGAGAGCACCGGAATCACAACTAACTGCTGAACAATCATCGACTGGAAGACACTGGAACTCACCAAAAAAGATACCTGACATCCAAAGACAAAGGAGAAGCCACAATGAGACGGTAGGAGGGGCGCAATCACAATAAAATCAAATCTCATAACCGCTGGGTGGGTGACTCACAAACTGGAGAACACTTATACCACAGAAGTCCACCCACTGGAGTGAAGGTTCTGAGTCCCACATCAGGCTTCCCAACCTGGGGGTCCGGCAACGGGAGGAGGAATTCCTACAGAATCAGACTTTGAAGGCTAGCGGGATTTGATTGCAGGACTTCGACAGGACTAGGGGAAACAGAGACTCCACTCTTGGAGGGCACACACAAAGTAGTGTGCGCATCGGAACCCAGGGGAAGGAGCAGTGACCCCACAGGAGACTGAACTAGACCTACCTGCTAGTGTTGGAGGGTCTCCTGCAGAGGCAAGGGGTGGCTGTGGCTCACCATGAGGACAAGGACACTGGCAGCAGAGGTTCTGGGAAGTACTCCTTGGTGTGAGCCCTCCCAGAGTCCGCCATTAGCCCCACCAAAGAGCCCGGGTAGGCTCCAGTGTTCGGTTGCCTCAGGCCAAACAACCAACAGGGAGGGAACCCAGCCCCACCCATCAGCAGACAAACAGATTAAAGTTTTACTGAGCTCTGCCCGCCAGAGCAACAGCCAGCTCTACCCATCACCAGGCTCTCCCATCAGGAAACTTGCACAAGCCTCTTGGATAGTCTCATCCACCAGACGGCAGACAACAGAAGGAAGAAAAACTACAATCCTGCAGCCTGTGAACAAAAACCACATTCACAGAAAGATAGACAAGATGAAAAGGCAGAGGGCTATGTACCAGATGAAGGAACAAGATAAAACCCCAGAAAAACTAAATGAAGTGGAGATAGGCAACCTTCCAGAAAAAGAATTCAGAATAATGATAGTGAAGATGATCCAGGACCTCGGAAAAAGAATGGAGGCAAAGATCGAGAAGATGCAAGAAATGTTTAACAAAGACCTAGAAGAATTAAAGAACAGACACCTAGAAGAATTTTAAAGAACAAACAGAGATGAACAATACAATAACTGAAATGAAAAATACACTAGAAGGAATCAATAGCAGGATAACTGAGGCAGAAGAACGGATAAATGACCTGGAAGACAAAATGGTGGAATTCACTACTGCGGAACAGAATAAAGAAAAAAGAATGAAAAGAAATGAAGACAGCCTAAGAGACCTCTAGGACAACATTAAATGCAACAACATTTGCATTATAGGGGTCCCAGAAGGAGAAGAGAGAGAGAAAGGACCCGAGAAAATATTTGAAGAGATTATAGTCAAAAACTTCCCTAACATGGGAAAGGAAATAGCCACCCAAGTCCAGGAAGTGCAGAGTCCCAGGCAGGATAAACCCAAGGAGAAACACGCCGAGACACATAGTAATTAAATTGGCAAAAATTAAAGACAAAGAAAAATTATTGAAAGCAGCAAGGGAAAAACGACAAATAACATACAAGGGAACTCCCATAAGGTTAACAGCTGATTTCTCAGCAGAAACTGTGCAAGCCAGAAGGGAGTGGTACAATATATTTAAAGTGATGAAAGGGAAGAACCTACAACCAAGAATACTCTACCCAGCAAGGATGTCATTGAGGTTCAACAGAGAAATCAAAAGCTTTACAGACAAGCAAAAGCTAAGAGAATTCAGCACCACCAAACCAGCTCTACAACAAATGCTAAAGGAACTTCTCTAAGTGGGAAACACAAGAGAAGGAAAGGACCTACAAAAACAAACCCATAATAATTAAGAAAATGGTAATAGGAACATACATATTGATAATTACCTTAAACGTGAATGGGTTAAATGCTCCAACCAAAAGACACAGGCTTGCTGAATGGATACAAAAACAAGACCCATATATATGCTGTCTACAAGAGACCCACTTCAGACCTAGGGACACATACAGACTGAAAGTGAGGGGATGGAAAAAGATATTCCATGCAAATGGAAATCAAAAGAAAGCTGGAGCAGCAATACTCATATCAGATAAAATAGACTTTAAAATAAAGAATGTTACAAGAGACAAGGAAGGACACTACATGATGATCAAGGGATCAATCCAAGAAGAAGATATAACAATTATAAATGCACCCAACACAGGAGCACCTCAATACATAAGGCAACTGCTAACAACTATGAAAGAGGAAATCGACAGTAACACAGTAATAGTGGGGGACTTTAACACCTCACTTACACCAATGGACAGATCATCCAAACAGAAAATTAATAAGGAAACACAAGCTTTAAATGACACTATAGACCAGATAGATTTAATTGATATTTATAGGACATTCCATCCAGAAACAGCAGATTACACTTTCTTCTCAAGTGAGCACAGAACATTCTCCAGGATAGATCACATCTTGGGTCACAAATCAAGCCTCAGTAAATTTAAGAAAATTGAAATCATATCAAGCATCTTTTCTGACCACAAGCTATGAGATTAGAAATCAATTACAGGGAAAAAAACATAAAAAACACAAACACATCCCTTGGGATGTTTCCCTTACAGAAATATAAGGAAACAAACACTCTCTTTCCAGCCAAGCCAAGTACAGGAGATGGTTCATAGGAGCCTGCATTTTGCTAGTTTTTGGTGATGGTGTTGATAATAGAACCAGTACTCCCACCTAAACTAGTGTCCAGATACCATTTGCATGTATTTCTCAAGCTGTAATTTGCATTTTAGGTTGTACTCCCAGAAACTAATCTCTCTGCAAAGAGACACATAAGTATCTTCACCTCCAACTTCTCATATTGATACACTTATTTTATGTTCACTACATGACATTTATGTCTCTGTTACAGATTTACTTTCCAGCCTTATCCCAATCTCACCCTCTTCACATTCAAATATTCCACTGAAATTGATTTACTCAATTTTCCTGAATAAATTTAGTACTTTGACACTTGTATGCCTTTTTGGCCGTGTCATTCTCTGTAGTACCCCCCCCCCCCTATTTTCTGAATATGAGCAAATCCTATCATTATTTATTCAACATTTACAGTGCACTTAAAATGTGTCAGAAGTAGGATAAAGTTAAAATACGGCCCCTGCTTTTGAGTTTACAATCTAGTTCATTCTTTAAGGCTGAGTTAAAATGCCACCTCTCCTATGAGGTTTTCCTTGAATTCTTGACAGAAGAAATCTCTCTCTCTTTTCTGAATTTTTCTAGCAATCTTCTCTTATGGAAAATTTGACTTACAGTTCTTAAAATACGAGATAAAAAATACCATATATACACAGCAAGTTCTTAGAGGGCAAGTAACTAATTTATACCTGCTTACTGCACCTGGAAGAACACTGGACAAATATTCACTCACTCAAAATGTATTTAATTCTTACAAAACCCATGTAGGTTTCATATCTACTTACAAGGAGCCAGCTGCAGAAGACAAGATTCTTGCCTTTGCGGAACCTACTCTAGAGGAGGAATCCTCATTAAATATGGAAACAAATAAATATGTATACGTATATATAATTAGAAATTGTGATAAGTAATATGAAGGAAGTAAACATGGTACTGTGATAGGAGAATAACAGTAAAAGAACTAATTTAGATGGAGGGGGTTAGGTGGAGAGAGAAGAGAGAAGCCATCTCTAAGGAGGTAACATTTAGACAGACTGATAAATTACTGGAGTTGGGTAGAAGGGCAGAGAATAGCACCCTTGAGGCAAGAAAAGAATCAAAGTCATTCAAGGTCAGTATGAATAGAACACGTTGAGTGAGAAGAGAGGCCAATGAGGTTGAAGAAAGAGGCAGAAGGGGTATACTGAAGAAGGCCTTATAGGTCATTAAAAGGAGACTAAATTTTATTCCAAGGGTAACTGGAAGCTATTTAGGCGTAATAAGCACGGGAGTGATGTGACCAGATTTATATTTTAACAGAATACTTTGCTGTGTAGAATAACTGGCCTTTATTTGTTCTTCCCTAATAATATTTCCTGCTCAAGTTTTCTGTGAGGCATTCACAGATGGAAAAAAAAAAATCCTTACAGAGCCATGGGCCATAATCCATTAATTTGCCAGAATCCAGAAAGACATCTGTTAAAACTTTAGAAGGATTAGAAGAACCTTCTAATTTCTGGGTTATTTAATGGTTTGAGGGGCAAAACTGAAGGATATTCTACAAGGACCGTCCTGGGTTGTAAGAGCTTCTAAAGTCACACGTCACCTTTTGTAGGAGAGAGTTAAGCTTACTGAATATTGTTAAGAGCATGAGTTTGGAGTCAGATAAGATCCAAATCCTGGCTCTGCTAATTTCTCTCTGAGTATCTTGGTGACATTTCCTATAAAAGTCCCATGAGTCTTTAGGTTGGCAGTAGGTACTATGCATAGAGGCTGCTAAAGGGGCCATATCCAGATTTCAATACCATTTGGGTAAATTACTCAAATTTGGTAGTTGCTCAGTAAGTTAAAAAATATGATGAAGGTAGACTAAGCTCCCTGTGGGACATGGACAGCAGACTGTAAGACACACAGCAAGTGTTTAGTAGATTTTTATTGGATTATACAATCTGTACTATACATGGAAACCTTTAACAGTGATATATGACAAACCCCACTTTTCACTCACACCTCCACGAAACATTAGCAATAAATCCAGAATTTATGTGACTGCAGTTTTTAATGCTAAGGGCAGTGGAGAATATACTAGACTAAGTCCAAGATCTGGATTCTGGTTCATCCAACTCTGTCACTTTGTATTCTTTTGGATAAAACACCAATGTCAGTTTCTCAATTTTAGCCTTATTGACATTTGGGGCTGAATAACTCTTTGCTGTATGAGCTGTCCTGTGCACTGTAGGATGTTTAACAGTAAGTATCCCTAGCCATTACTCACTGAATGACAGTAGCACTGTCCCATGTGTGACAGTCCAAAATGTCTCCAGACTTTGCCCCTGGGGGGCAGAATCACCCTACTTCTTTGCGAGCCACTAATGATCTCTGAGTTTTAGCCTCTCATCCTAAACTCAGGGGAATGAGATAACATCTGTCCTGTTCTCCTTTAGGGTTATTGTATGATTCAAATAAGATAATGAATGGGAAGAAATACTGAGAGAGAAAAAAAGACCATATAACATACATAAAAGCATTATTATTACTCTGTGAGTTGTTATTATTATGTTCTATGAGTGCTCAAAAACAAGGCTGAAGAAAACTACTCACATCTTGTTTATGGAATGCACTGTAAGGCCTACGTTAGGCTATGTGCAATCTAATACACCTTTTACGTTTGTATTCAATAAACATTTGTTGACTGAATGATTTTAAGTCTGGGCCCAATAGTAACTTCATTTTCTTTTCTGGCATGTTCTCAGGTTTTTCTGCTGAGCTACCACAATGTAGTATGTTTCTAGACCTAACTCCACATGAAGGACAGGCCTGGATTAAACAAGAACGGCTACTTATTTTACAGCTGTAAAATTGAGGTACACGAGGTTAACTGACTAGCCAAGGTCACGTGTCAGTCAGTCTCGAGGCAGTCTGCAATTAGAATCCAGATTCTGACCTCAAGTCCGGTGACCTATTACTTGTATCGTTGTACTTCTACCCAACTATTTGCGTCCCTGTCTCTTAACACAAAGGTAGCTATTTTACTTTATGGGGGCAATTCTGAAAAATTGAGATAAGGAAACAGAGTTATAGTTTTTAGGGAGCTTAGAAAGAAATGTAGACCTATTTCTATTGGGAGGCACAAGTGAATATTCCCTACATTTGGGGTAAACAAAGATCAAGTTATCCAAGGGCCTTGTCAAGTCTATAAACCCCATTAAGTTGTCCAGGAGGAGCTAAATCTAGTTATCTACCTCCAGAGTAGTTGTGTCTTGCAACACTTTACACCATGCTATGGCCTACAATTTGCGTTAAAACTATTACCTGCAGTATTCTTGGCTGCTCTGCCTCTGTAGCTCTAAGTGAGAATGGACTTCCACATAGCCTGAGCTCCAGGCCACATTTCAGCATTCCATTAAAATTCACAAAAGCCCCAAATGCCATTCTACCATATATTTTCAGTGTCAGAAACAGAACTTTTAAAGAATAACTCATAAAAATGTCACCGTTAAAAAAAAGTCACCATTTATTCTACTCCTTTAAAATACCAGAACACCTTTAATTATTATGCCTCTGTGTGAACTTTCAACTGGTGAATGTCACAAAGAGTCATCACTCTCAACCATTGATTCAATAGTCTTCTGAGTAATTCTCAGGCAACGTATGGGTTGTAGCCTACCTTAACCTTTGTAATTATTACAACTTGAAAGAAAGTAAGACCCGGGTTCTAGCCCAGGTGTTTCCATTACATTAAGCAATTTAATCTTTATGGTCACAATTTCCTTAGTGAAGAAATAGAATAACTCATCTTTAGGGCCTATTTCAATTAGAAAAGTTTAGGTGTGTATAATATCGTTTCAAAGAAGAACAAATGCATACTTGTCTTTTCTAGGAACATTCTGAATATTAGATGATATGCTTTAGACATTCCAACATTTCAGTGGCTTTAACTTAACAGACTGTTCATATCACTTTCTAATATTTTCCAATTCACCCATCTCATACAATCATCTCTTCTGAGAAATACCTAAAGCAGAAATACTAAGAGCAACAGCCCTCCTGGTTCTTGGAGTCAGACTGCTGACTGTCATAATGCAATGCCATCTTTGGAGCTCAGAACAAGTTACTAAAACTTTGTGGGGATAATACATACACATAAACCTGGGTTAATAAAGTCTTACAGTTTTTTTGAACATCAAATGTAAAAATACATATGAAAGCGACTGGCACATTAATAACATACATAGTAAATAATAAGTGTTAATTGCTTCCCTCCTAACTCAAGGGTTTCTCAAAGTATGGTCCAAGGACCGCCTGAATCAGAGTTATTTGAGATGTTTGGCTAAAACTGAAAATTACGGACCCCACTCCAGACTACTGAATCTCCTCTCAGGGAATGGGGTCTCAGACTCTAGGTATATATCCAGATATATAGACAATTCTTATGCGCTCTAAAATTTGAGAACCAAAGTTCTGAATTACAGAGATGTACAACACAGATATAGTACACAGGCTCTAATGACTGTATGTTTAAGAAGAGGGAGCTAAAAAAAAAAAAACAAAAGAAAGTCAAGATTCAACCAGGAACTAAAATAAAACATTTGTTTATTCTGATATTCCAAAAGGGCACAAAGCTTGCCCAGTCTCACTTAGAATTTACACACACGACCACCTACTAATCAAAGAACTTTCTGGGCTAACACTAAATTTAATAACAAATGGCTCATCTTTGGGATTTGAGAGAGGTTTCTTTCACCCACTGTGTGAATAAAATCTGAGTTCCAGATGAAGGGGAAGTTATATATCTTCTACAGTTCTATTTTTCTAGATTAGTTGTGAAATACAGGAATTGAACTATCAGAAAAACAGACTTTATTGCTGACTAATAAGACAACAAAAAACCTTCTGTGTGAAGAAAATGTTGTATATAGTTCCCAACATGATTAATGAAGTTAAGATTTGTTCCCAGCTGAGCACTCCAGGGCCTGTCCCTAACCATCAACTCCTGCATTTCTGAGAATGGGAGTTCAGTTAGAGATCCTGAATAGGCCACTAAAAACAAACAAACAAAAAAAAACATGAGGAGGAAGCTGTGGGCAGAAGAGATATTTTCTCTTTCTTTTTTATGGCGGTTTTCCAAGTATGCAAGTTATTCTCTAACTGGTAAAACTGGACCTACTGGTTGTGGGCCCTTGGGCAAATTACTTAATATCTTTGGGCCTCAGCTCTAAAATCAGGTAATAAAAGTAGCCTCCCTCACAGGATTGTTACGAAGAGTTCACTGAGGCAACAGCATAGTGGTTAAGAGGGTAAGTTAGTCTCCTCTAATATAGGGATGACAGTAGCACCTACCTCGTGACAGTGTGCATTTAAACACCAGCTTAGCACAGTGCCTAAACACAGTAAGCCCTCGATAAATCATCATGCCCTCGATAAATAGTCATTATTGTTACTTCTTAATCTACTCTTCTTTCTAAACTTGGCATAGGTATAATCCCCCAAATCCTTTGATTTGTCCTTCGCCCATTGCTCCATAGCTAACCTTTCTTTCTAACCTTTGCTTTTCTCATTTTAGGAGTTTTCAGAGTGTGCTAGTGAACTCTATCCACTTCACTTCACAGGAAGGGATGTTCTTCACCTATAATGAATCAGGTGGTCAGTAATTTGTTTCAATTTGATTCCAATCTGCATTTATATTCTTTGAAATGTCTGGAAGTTTCAGGCTTCTTTCTCTCTGTTTTCTAATGATAAAGGATACTTTTTTTATGGGTGGTTTCCCCACTGCCAAACAATTCTCCAACACCAGCTGGGTGTCCTACAATTCAACTCAATTCTGACACTATCTTCTCAGAGATAGCATCAGATTACACAGATTTAGGACCCAGTCCTACAAGACTGCTCTTCACTTCAGATGCCAGTTGCAAGCCTGTGCTTGTGATCCGCTGGCTATAAATCAGAGGCTCCCACAATCCCTTCTCCTTGAGTTCTACAAACTTGCTAGACTGGCTCACAGAACTAAGGAAATCCATTTACCCACTAGATTACTGATTTATTACAAAGTATATTAAAGGAGACAAATCAACAGCCAGATGAAGAGATATATATAGTGAGGTCCTGGACAAAGGAGCTTCTGTCCTTGTAGGTTGGGGCCGGCATGGTGGCACATGGAAGCGTTCTGGTTCCCCAAACCAGAAGCTCTCGGAACCCTGTCCTTTTGGGTTTTTATGGAGGCTTCATTACATGGGCATGATTGATTCAATTTGGCCACTGTTGATTAAACTCAATCTCCAGCCCCTCCCTTCTCCCAGGAAGTCAGGGGCTGAAAGTTCCAACCCTCTAGTCACTTTGGTTGGCTTCACAGGCAACTAGCCCCCATCCTCAGAGAAGTCACCTTATTAACAAAAGACACCTTTATAGCTCTAGTCACTTAGGAAATTCCAAGGGTGTTAGCTCTGAGCCAGAAATGGGATGAAGACCAAATATATATTCATTATAAATCACAATATCATACTTTTTCTTATTTTTGTATTTCTAAAGTCATTTCATTAGGATTTTGAGAAGGAAATGAGATATGCTCAAAGCGCCATCTTGCAATGAAAATATATACATTATAAGATGTGCTGTGGACTACTTTGCAGCCATAAACAAGAATGAGGAAGCTCTTTGTATACTGATAATGATCTCCAGGGTAGCTTATGAGATGAAAAAATAAGGGGCACTATATGCTATCATTTGTAAAAAGTTTTGAAAGGGAAAAAAGTATATACATATTATTTGTAAACACCCATACTACCTCTGGGCGTGGGGGAATAAGAAGGTAGTAACATTGTGATCCCTAGGAAGGCAACTGGTCAGATGTGGGTTGGATTAGAAGCAACATTTTTCACTACATATCCTTGTGTACTTTTTGAATTGTGAACCATGTGAATATATTTCCTACTAAAAAATTAAATTATCAAGTCCAACTCCTTTATTTTACAGATGGGGAAACTGAGGCCTAGGTCATTGAATAATGATGCTAATATACTCTTTAGTCAACTGAACCTATAACATCTGCTTCTCATACGTTGCTTCTGTAACACTAGGCTAGCTACTTTCCCCAACACTCCCATTTCTCCAGATAGTTTGTAGGGAAGCAGCTAAGTAGGAGGGGTTTCTGAGCTTTATATATCCTGTTTTAGTGGCAAATAATATAGAAGCTCCTGTTTCTCTTGCCCACTCTCACCTTTCTGTACAAAGAAGATCAAATGTACAACTACATTCTTCACAAAGGCCTTTGGAAAAGCTTTTATTTGCCTGGTCCGAATAGGACAACTCAAATTTGATATGTCAAACAAACAAACTGAAAAGGTCTTTTAGTTATGCAATGATAGAAGGGCCTAAGTCCATTGGGGAGTGGATCTCCCAGTTACTATACTCTACTTCTCTGATACCTTTTGTTGTTGGCTAAGCCACATCCTTGAATAAAGCAATCCCGAGATGCACCCTTTCATAACCCTCTTACTGGATCCTTTTGTAGTCTTGACACATTTCCACCATGCTAACCATGAATGCTTAAGTATGATTTATGTAAAGATCTGAGTGTTTTATAAAAAGTGTGATAAGAGTAGAGACAGCCCTGGACTAGGCATCAGAGACTCTGAACTATAGACATAAGTTTGCCATACATTAGCTATGTGACATTAAGCAAATCGCCTGAACTCAACATGTGCTAGTTCATTTATTACAAAATGGATATAAAAATATCCACCCTGCCAATCTTACAGGTTGTGAGGATCAAATAAAATATGTCAAAATACTTCCTAATTCTAAGGTACAGTAAATATGAGATATTATTAATGGTAGCTTGCTTTCTCATTAGAGGACAAAATTAATCTCTGAAATGAGACGTCCAAGTCACACATAGGGCTCATTTTCATGTCACTTAAAACACAAAGACTCTTATAGCCTGATTTAAAGAACACTAGCTAGTCAGATATGTATAGGTTGGCAAAGCATTGTTTTAAATGCCTCTTTGTTATAATCAAAGGCAGACAAAGGTCCCCCTTGCTAAACCTTCCATTTAGTTATATTACACGGGATTTCAATTGTCTAGATCACAGTGTTGTTGGTTTGCCTGTGGAGAATGCTGGGAATTAATTTGGTGTGAGGCAGAAACTAGAAAACATTTTACCTTTTCCTTTTTTACTCCTCCCTCCCTCTGAGAGAAAAGTTGTTCAAAACCTCAGATAGAGGCTGCATGGCATAGTAGAAAAGTACTGGGCTAGGAATCAGGAGACCTGGGTTCTATATCTGGCTCTAGGGGCTTATTATCTGTGTGACCTGGGGAACTACGTCTCTTCATTCATTCATTCATTCGTTTGTTCGTTCATTCATTCAAATTTATTGTGTACCTACTGAGTGAAGGTACTATGATGAAACCCTATCCTCAAGAAGCGCAGTCTGATGGAGAAGGGATATATACAAATAATTAAAATACAGTATGAGATATACTAAGATATAGATTATGCACAGGGTTGTATGGGAACTGATAAAAAGCCATTAGAAAAGGTAGGAGAGAGGCATGGGTGCCTGCGGGTACAGTTAGCAGCATTCCTCTTCTTTCATTTCATAAACTGAACGAATACATTCTAGATGCTCTAAACTGCTTCAAAATTATACAAACACTGTATAGTTCTATAATAACTCAACTACCTATTTAGGGAAAGACTCAAACTGGCTAAAAAAAGGTCCCACTAACGTTTTACTGGTTGCTAGAGTTTTGCTCTTTATGTGTTCTCCCCAAATCATTTCTCTTATTTACTTTTGTAATGCAGGTTTCTATCTCATTATGCTGTATTGCACAATGTCCTCAGCCTACAAAAGCAGGTTGTATACAAAAGCCTAGGGCCTTTGTGCAAAGGAAAAGAGGTAGGGTGGACCCTTCTCAACCCTTTCCTTCTCTGCAGGGCTTTGTATTCCTAAGGATGGGCCCCCCCCCTGCTTGGGGATGTTACCTAAATCATGAAATGATATTACTCAAAGCAATGGAACTTCAAAAGCATTTCCTTCCCAGTGCCTACTCTAAGATTTCTTTTGGCATAAACTGCTCACTTTAATGGATTAAGAATCAGACCCTTGCTGACTTCTCATACTTAGTCACAAACTACAGAAAACTTTTGATTTTTTTAATGGCTTTTTTATGCTAAAAGCTGCATGTGGGAGTGCAGGCATCAATCAGCAACCTGCCCTCTCTCTTCCCTCCCTTTTCCCCAACCATGCCTGGCTTGCCAACTTTAAATGGCAGAGTTATCTGGGTGCTGCCTGGTTATTGACTTATCTGACATCTTCCACTAGTTGAAGTCATCTTGTTGCTGTAAACACTTACTTTTTCAGTGATAACTATGTCATCTTTTTCTCTTTTGTGGCATGTCTGGTGAGGAAGGCAAAAAGAAGAATCAATAGCAGAGGCAAACTGGAACAAGGAGAGGAACAGACTTAAGAATCAGAGACTCTTAAGAGTATGGTATAAATTGTTACCTTTAGAGAAGTCATTTAATTTTATTCACATTCAGTCTAGAACATTTATTTTTCTCAGTTCAAAACTGAGATTATAATCAAAAGGAAAACTGGATTGAGGTCATTGAAAATAAAAAATTCCATTTCCTACTGGGCTAAGTACAAACTTGTTAGCTTGGCCTTCAAGGTATTTGACAAATATGGCCCTGGTCTCCTTTTCAACTTTAATCCACTATTTCCCTATGTATACTGTTTAAGACAACAGTAAACTATTAGCAAACTATTGCACAGAACTCTCTTAACCAATTTAACTGATCACACATCAGCTAGGCTATTCTCCAGTATCATGGGAGCAACACTTCTGCTCTCCCTCTCAGTGAAATTATGTGCTTATTGAGGGTGTCAGTTGTGTTTATTCACAAAACAATTTATGCCAATTGTGTTTATTATTCTAAATATATAATTCAATAAAGTATTATATAAAGCAATGAAGTATAAATGTGAAGAGGAAAACAACAGCAGCAGCTAATATTAACTGAGTACTTACTACCTGCCAGGCACTGTTCTAAGTGTTTTACGTGAATTAACTCACATAATCTTCATAAGAGCCCTGGGAACTAGATACTATTATTGTCCCTATTTCACAAAGGAGGAGACTGAACAACATGCCCAAGGCCTATACAACTCAAAAGTGGCAAAACAATTTGGCTCCAGAGATTTAACTACTATGCTATACAAGTTGAAAGCTTAGGAAAGACTAGATAAAGATACACATAACTATACTCCACTCCACCTTGTATGTGAAAGTAGCCACAGATAATACATAAACAAGTGAGCAAGGCTGTGTTCCAATAAAACTTTATTTATAGAAACAGGCAGCAGGCTAGGACAAGATTTAGCCCTCACACTGTAGTTTGCAGATCCCTGAGATCCACACTCCAAGAAAAGGCTTATGTCAAAAGAATGGCAAAAAGATGTTTAAGTTTTAAGTTAAAATAAAATGTTTAAGATCTACGGGTAACTAATATCTGTATGATTCCCTGCTTTCACTTACTTTTTTTCAGTTAACTTTTCCCTTCAACCTGGAAAGCCTTACTTCCTTACTTCCACTTGGAATCCCACTCATCTTCAAAGCCCACTATCTAACCCACACCTTCCTCCAAACTATGTAGATTTGATCTCTTCTTCCTTCGATATCCTACAATCATTAATTTCTACTTATGAGACTTACTTTGCTATATCTTCTATTATGGCTATTTGTATACTTCAATTATCGCCATTATTCAACTATAAGCACTTTGAGGACAGGAACATTGACTTACTCATTTTCTCATCCCAGGCAACACCCAGCACAGCGTGTATACATAGCAGGTTTTCAGGTGATGTTTCTTGAATTGTGTTCTGATGTTCTTCTGTTTCAGTGACTGAACAAAAAGAACACTATACCCCCCCCAAACCTACGTTCAATTCACATCCTTAACACCACACCTAAGATCTAACTTGGTTGTAATTTTAAACTATTAATTTTAAAATGCATCCACCAGAACAGATTAATATAGGTGTACCTGTATATAAAAATTGTCATCTAAATTGTAGCAAAATTGCTGATAATTCAAGGAATTGTTAAAATTGATGCTTTCTGGTTAATCTTCAGGGGGTCAATACATTTTATAAACACATCTAAAAGCTGTATACTTAAGCAAAACAAACAAAAATGCTTTATTTAAACTTGAGACAGGGTTGTGCCTATTTACCTCCCAGCAGTACTATTTGATAGATAACTGGGAGTGTTTAGGGAGCCTGGCCCAAGCTCAGAGCGAGTTAGAAGGGCTGGGACAGGAATTCAGGTTTCCTGATTCCTAGTCCAGTATTCTACTTCAGGAAGACAGTGGCTTTTTAGGTACACTCAATCCTGCAGTTCAAAGCCTGGAAGACTAAGGAAGCCTCACCACTATCTTCCCCTTCCTCATACTGCCAATCAGAACCAGCAGCTGTGTCCCACAGTGGTGATCTGGGCACCCATATTTGTGGTGTTTCCATCACCAAAAAGGCTGATCCAGATTTTAGGATTCCAGCCTATCTAGAAAGGCGACTTAAACACCCTGGATAAAAACACCCCCAACTCAAGAATGCAAAATAAGTGCTCAATGATTCCCTTTAGCATTTTTCCCCCCTTTAGCATTTTTAAAAAGCACTATTCAGATGTTGTGGTGCTGGAATGACAATGACCAGTACTGGGGAGAGGGGTAAGAAAGAGCTGTTACTTATGCAGCTTATTCTTTTTTTTTTTTTTTCCTGAGAGTTGCCAAGCTCACATTTAACAGAGAGCTACCACAAAGGGTTCCAGTTCCAGCGCTTAGATTCCAGTTGCATCATTGCTTTAACACTGTCAGCCTTCACTGCTTTAACCATCTTAATCTGTAAAATAAACACAGGAAGCAGACAACAGCCCTATCCTTCAGTTTAACAGAGGAATACTCTGCTAACAAAAATTAGACCTACATATAATATTTTTAGCTATCCTATTTCTCTTTCCTCTCCTCTAGAGCTTTAAACAATAGGAAAATCATCTTCAACTGACACAAGAGACTAAGCAACACAGACAGTTCACAGCTAGTACAGCATTTTTATCTTTCTGGAAGCTACCTATAAAAGGCAAGAGCCATTGCTGGGCTCTCTGGGTCACACGGAAAAAAATATCCTAAGGGAATAAATTAAGGAATAAGGAAACAAGGATGAATTCCACTACTTGGTCTAACAAAGAATTAATGAGGACCCATTACGGGCAAGAAGGCATAGTGCTCTGTGACACAGGAGACACCAAGATTAATAAAACTGTCATCGTCCTTGAGGAGCTTACAGTTTAGTAGAAGCACACAAACTATAATAAGCAGAACAAGGCAAGTGCCAAGAGGTATAAAATCTCTGAGAAGGAGCTACCAACCACTTCACTTTGATTTCATGCTAACAGATTAAAACATTCAGGTAAGGGACACCTGTTGTACTAATCTGATTGAGAGGAGAAGCCCAGAGTGAAAGCACTCCTGAGAGCTACGGAAACAGAAGCTACAGTGGGACATGATCTGCTTATCCACACCTCCGCTAAGCCAGGCCTACCCCGAGATTGTTCCAAGAATGACCACAGGTTAACCAAAGAAATGCATATATAAGATACAGAGAGGGTGGAAACCGGAGGCAGAGAAGTCGACAGCAATTGATGTTGTCTTAGGTCTGTGCCAAGAAGACTAAGCAAAACCCAGGCCAAGGTTGGTGCTGGGGGGTTTTCAGCTTCTGAAGTTTCCTCCTTTCCATCACCCACCCCCAGAACATTCCAGCTCTCCTGATCACCTGCATAGGTGGACTCTAGGGAGGGGACTCTCTCCAGATGTATGCCACAGTGGAGCAATAACCACTCTGTGAGAGAACCCCGTACTTAAGGACTGGTAAGGTTCTTGTTGACCCGGCAGCCTGCTAATTCCCGAATCAAGAGACTAGGGATCCAGCCCCAGGCTGCCCTTTACTCTGTGTGACCTCGGACTAGTCATCCAAGTGCTTAGTTCCTCTCTTTCCCTACCTGTAAAGTCTGGGATTATGAGAAGACCGGGATTGAATTCGATGACCTCTGAGGTCTTAAAGCTTCTTGACCAGTCGGCACACGGTAGCACTGGACAAATAACCCGTTGAATAAATAGCGAGGGCGGCCACAGGGGACAAGCGGCAGAGGGAATCAGGCTGGTTTTACAGACGGGGAAACTGAGGCACGGAATACCTTGCCCCAAGGTTACTCCGGTTATGTCACTATGGGGGCCGGGCCGAAAGCTCAGGTCTCCAGACCTCCAGTCCCGGGCCCTTTTTCCTTTCGCCGAGCTGCGAAGAGTGGCGCGGAGGTCCTCGTCTCGGAGGGGAAAGAACTGTGCTCGTGCCAGGGTTGCGAGAGGGGCGGGAGAGGCCTTACCTTCCCAGATCGAGTCCCGCCACCGGCGCCTCCCTCTCAGAACCTTATTCTGTCACACCCCCAGGACTCTTCAGAAGCCCCCTCCACTTCTGACCCTCTCGACGTGTCCAAGACCGCCACCGAAGCGCCGATTCCCGCCCCTACCCCGCCCCCTGCCTCTCTGGCCAATCGCCGCGCAGGGCTTCGGAGCGCCTGTGCGTCTCGCCGCCTCTGAGGGCCGGAGAAGCCTTTCGTCACGCGGCGTGCCTCCCCCTCCAGGTCCTCTCATTTGCCTTTGCTCCACCTTCTCCAGAACCTAGTCTCCTCCTGGCCGAGTCACCGTGCGAGAGTTCGTCCTGCCGGAAAACAGCACGGCGCGGCGGCATTTTACGACGTCGGAGGTGAAAGGCTCTGGAAACCTTTCGACTTCCTTCCAGAAGCGGGGCGAAAGGCGGCGCGATGTTCGGTGCGGGCGACGAAGACGACACCGACTTCCTCTCGCCTAGCGGCGGGTGAGTGACACACGCGTGGGGCAGAGGGCGTGGCTGAGAGATCCTGGCCATTCGGTTGGAGGGGCCGCTCTCTTATCAGACCTCTTCCCAACTTCCGGGTCCAGAGCCTTGCCACATTCCGGTGCTCCACAGGTCTCAGAATCCAGGCAGAGCTCGAAGCTGTGCTGCGTCTGTCCACCTGGATTCTGGACCTGGCATCTCCCCTGACGCGCGGTAGGACCCTGGGGTTCGACTTTTGCTTTCGGGGTCACAGTTTCTCCTTCTGTGAAATGGGGGTGATTATTGATGAAAATACCTGTCTCAGAGTTTTTATGAGTCAGCTGGTGCCTATATGAGACTTTCTCTTCTCCGTGGACAAGGCGGTGACACTTCAGAATTGGCGCTGGTGCGTCAGCTTCAGCATCCTTCAAGACCTAGCTCGGATGTCACTTTTTTGGTGCTTTCCTTTCTCCCACGGCCCCAGGCAGAATAAATTGCTTTCTCTTACTTATTCCCACAACTAGGTGTGTTTACCTTTATCTTTGTACACAGAACCTACTAGATTTTGAGCCCTGACAAGACAAGAACTGTTTACGTTGTTCATAGTGGTCTGCGCTCGGCATGGTTCCTGGCACATAGTGAGTGCTCAGGAGGTGCCTACTGAGTGAATAATGACTGTGAAATTGCACTGTAAAGCTTAAAACCAGTGTAAGAAACTGCAGTTGCTGTCCCCTGTCCCCAGTCACTATATAAACTAGCCTGGGGTACAGGTCTTCAAGAGGCAGGGCTTTCTCTCTTCCACTAATCAATTTAGCCTTTTCCCTTGTGTTGTGTCGGTAAACAGCTTGACTCCCTTCAAACTTGTGAGCTGCCAAGTTCCGATCCTTGCAGAGTCTTTCTTTGAACATCTGTTTAACCAATTTAAGAATGTACTGAAGAATGATGAATACACCAATATATACTCCTCATTCTACTAAATACTTAGAGGTTACAAAAATGATTAAGCTGCTCTCTCTGGTCTCAGGTTGCTTCTAGTCCTGGTGGAGAGTCCAGTACGTGATTGACCTAAAACGACACTGGCTCTCTTTTGGTCTTAAATAGGATCTTTTGACTTACACTGTGATCAGCTCTACATTAGCCATCCTGCGTCCTTTTTTCACTCTCACTGCCCTGTTCCACCCCTACCCTCACTTTGGATGCCCTCCATCCACTTAGTTCCCCCTTGAGTTCTTTCAGTTGCTCAATTATTTTAGAGCTAAGCAGTGCTTTGGTTCCTTTTTTCCCTACTCCACCCAAAACATTCACTATTTCCACACATCCAGCCTGTTGCTGTTGACTATGTAGTCAGCCATTTGAATTAATGTTTTTTCAGGCAAACCTGTCTTGTAAATGGCTGTGCCTTTTGAAAGTTTACAAAATATACTTTATTTATTTTTAATAAATTTATTTATTTATTTATTTTTGTCTGTGTTGGGTCTTCGTTGGTGCGCGCGGGCTTTCTGTAGTTGCGGCGAGCAGGGGCTACTCTTGTTGCGGAGCGCGGCCTTTCTCAGTAGTTGTGGCTCGCGGGCTCTAGAGCTCAGGCTCAGTAGTTGTGGCACAAGGGCTTAGTTGCTCCGTGGCATGTAAGATCTTCCCGGACCAGGGCTCGAACCCGTGTCCCTTTCATTGGGAGGCGGATTCTTTTTTTTTTTTTTTTAAAACATCTTTATTGAAGTATAATTACCTTACAATGGTGTGTTAGCTTCTGCTTTATAACAAAGTGAATCAGTTATACATATACAATATGTTCCCATATCTCTTCCCTCTTGCATCTCCCTCCCTCCCACCGGGAGGCGGATTCTTAACCACTGCGCCATCAGGGAAGCCCACAAGATATACTTTAAATTCACATTCTTCACTAGGTGAAAGTCTTTGAGGGAAGTCTGTAAATGAATGTTAGGGCTCCCAACTTTATTTTTAATTTAATTTTTATTTTATATTGGAGTATAGTTGATTTACAATGTTGTGTTAGTTTCAGGTGTACAGCAAAGTGTTTCAATTATATATATATGTATATATATATATATATATATATACATATATATATATATCTCCATTCTTTTTCAGATTCTTTTTCCATATAGGTTATTAAAGAATCTTGAGTAGAGTTTAGGGCTTCCAGCTTTGATGCAACAAGCAGTACACTGCTGACTGAAAATTCCTGGGTGGATAACCACAGTCATGTGCTCTTCCAGGTTCCTGGCCTGAGATAAGTTCTTGGTGGCTCAGCTATGCTGATTTCCTTTGCAGGCTCCTCAAAGACCTGAGAAACTAGTTCTAGGCAGGAGACTGTACTCCTAAACACAGACAACAGCTAATTGAATGATAAAAGGCTTAGTAAACAAAGTTATACAGGTAACTTATTTTTGTTCCCAGTAATAACCAGAAAAACTAAATCAAGTTTAAGATTGAGAATACAGAAAGTTTCACCAACATTCCCTGATTCAGCTATTCCTTTGTCAGTTTTCTCTAAGGAAGTAAAACATATGACTGTGAGTACTGCGGCTGCTTCTCAGTTCCTCTTGTACAACTGTAATTTACTGTAAATATTACTTGATTATTATTTTTTAAGTATCTTGACTTAAATGTGTGACTTACTTGATTCCACTTAAGATAGTCAAGCCTAATAGAAGTGAGAGTATTAGTGCCTAGGATGGCTGTCTAGATGATTGATAATCTGTGTTCCAAATTTCCAGGCCTCTTGGTCCATGGTTAACCTAGCAATAGTAAAGTGGTAATCAGGAGGTTTGTGGGGTTTTTTTTTTGTTTTTGTTTTTGGTCTTAGCCCTTTCTTTCCGTTGAGACTTTGAAATGAAGAAATATGTGAATGCCTACTAAGTGTATGGTGCTTGGCTTCAGCTAATACAGATAGGAATAAGGAACAGTTCCTGCCCCTAAGAAGCTTCCAGTTTAGTAGTAGAATAAAACAATCCAATAATGATAATCAAAAAGCATTCTTAAGGGGCCAGTAATGTATATACTTGTGTTGTAGATTATATAAAAGTTATATCTAGGCAGGGACTTCCCTGGTGGTCCAGTGGTTAAGACTCCCTGTGTCCAATGCAGGGGGCATGGGTTCGATCCCTGGTTGGGGAACTAAGATCCCACATGCCACGTGGTGCTGCAAAAAAAAAAAAAAAAAAAAAAGTTATATGTAGGCAAATCTGATTAGCATAATGATGATAAATCACCAGTGTAGAGGTAGAAAAAAGAAATCTGGAACTGATCATCAGAAAGCATTTTCAAGTTCTATAAAAGATACAGAAAAGCCTAGATTCTGATGTTGATTCTGCCCCCAGTTAGGAGTGTGACTTTATGGACAAGTCACTTACCATCCTTGACTCTCCATTCCCCAGTCTATTAAATAATGGGGTTGCTCTAGGTGATCTTTGAGACTTTTCCCAATCCTGTAGTTTGTATTTATGCTAATATCAGCTTATAGTTGGAGGTCAGTTTGTGCACTGATCAAGCATGGTTTCTTCCTTCTAGAGGTATCTGAGTTGAATCAACATTTTAAGGTAATAGGGTGTGTACACATGTGTATAAAACATATTGTGTACTTTGTGCAAGGTACTGTACTAAGTACTATATATACAGTATTGTATTAATTTCTTTCTACTACTCTCTGAGGCAGTTTTTACTAATATTATACTCATTTTACAAATGGGAAATTAAGGCTGAGAGAGGAAAGTTGCTCAAGGTCAAACGGCTAAAAAGTAGAAGAACCTAGATTTGAAATCAGGCAAGCAGATTTCCACCAGACTGCCTGTATGCCTTATTATTATTATAGAAGTAAATGTTTGATAACACAGTTTGGAAAAGAAGTACTTGAACAACCGAAAGAGTCCCCGTTTATTAAAATACACTGATACATCATAAATGCATGTATTACTGTTTTGTTGTTTGGTTTTTTATTTTTGGCTGCGTAGGTCTTCGTTGCTGCACGTGGGCTTTCTCTAGTTGTGGTGAGCAGGGGCTACTCTTCGTTGCGGTGTGCGGGCTTCTCATTGTGGTGGCTTCTCTTGTTGCGGAGCATGGGCTCTAGGCTCACGGGCTTCAGTAGTTGTGGCATGCGGGCTCCGTAGTTGTGGCTCGCGGGCTCTAGAGCACAGGTTCAGTAGTTGTGGTGCATGGGCTTAGTTGCTCTGCGGCATGTGGGATCTTCCCGGACGAGGGCTTGAACCCGTGTCCCCTGCATTGGCAGGCAGATTCTCAACCACTGCGCCACCAGGGAAGTCCTGTATTACTGGGGGTTTTTTTTGTTTTGTTTTGTTTTTATTTATTTATTTATTTTTGGCTGTGTTGGGTCTTTGTTTCTGTGCGAGGGCTTTCTCCAGTTGCGGCGAGTGAGGGCCACTCTTCATCACGGTGCGCGGGCCTCTCACTGTCGCGACCTCTCCCATTGTGGAGCACAGGCTCCAGACGCGCAGGCTCAGTAGTTGTGGCTCATGGGCCCATTTGCTCCACGGCATGTGGGATCTTCCCAGACCAGGGCTCGAACCCATGTCCCCTGCATTGGCAGGCAGATTCTTAACCACTGCGCCACCAGGGAAGCCCTGTATTAGTGTTTTTAATGAGAAAAGAAAAGGAGTATAAAATTAAGGTTAGATAAGATTTTGATAAATAAATGCACAGGCTAACATTTATTTTTTATTTTTTAAATTTTTAAAATTAAACAAATCTTTTTTATTTTTTGGCTGTGTTGGGTCATCGTTGCTGTGCACAGGCTTTCTCTAGTTGCGGCAAGCGGGGACTACTCTTCGTTGCAGTGCACGGGCTTCTCATTGTGGTGCCGTCTCTTGTTGTGGAACACAGGCTTTAGGCATGTGTGCTTCAGTAGTTGCAGGCTTAGTAGTTGCGGCACGCAGGCCCTAGAGCGAGAGGTTTTCAGTAGTTGCGGCACATGGGCTCAGTAGTTGCAGGGTGCAGGCTCTAGGGCACGGGGGCTTCAGTAGTTCTGGCTCGCGGCCTCTAGAGCGCAGGCTCAGTAGTTGTGGCACACGGGCTCAGTTGCTTTGCGGCATGTGGGATCTTCCTGGACCAGGGATCGAACCCGTGTCCCCTGCATTGGCAGGCAGACTCCCAACCACTGTGCCACCAGGTAAGTCCAACATTTATTTTTTAAATGTGATTAATGCTGGAATGACTTTTCCTATGAATTATAAACTTAGAGACTAAAGTCCAGAGTTAGCAAGCTCATTCTTGCTAACATAGTTAGGGAGATGTGTACATTTGAAAACACTTCAGAAGTGGAAAGTGTAATAATTTACAAAAAACCTATGCCCCTAAGACTGTGTAGAGTTCATTTTAAAAAATTAATAGAAAGTAGAATTAATCTGAAAGATAATTAGGTTGACCTGGCTTTTGGATTGATTTTGCAGTCATCAATTGGCTGGCCTTTGGGGCATCTGTGGAAACTTAGTTTACCTACAACAATTTTGTCTTTACATTGAAAAAAAAAACAAAACGCACCTGCAAAATTAAAACAGCAAATCCAATACCCATAGTTTACTGAAGCTACCAAGGACATTCTTTCTTATCAATGATTTGTGCATAATCTGTTAATCTTAACTAGGTTCTAAGCTTTGTAAATTTTTCACAAGGCTAAAGGCATTGCTCAAATTCCTAGAATCTTATTCTTTTAGGGAATCTGCTCAGATTGCCCTGGGTAAAAGGAGAACTCTTGGTCTTTTCTAAATTTCATTAGCATTTGTTGATGTCTTATTGTAGGCCAGCACTGCTCTCTACAATTGCAATATCATTTAAACCTCTTAGTCCTTTAAAGTAGGCATTGTTGGCCCCATTTACAGGAAACTCAACACTACCTTGAGAAAACTAGGTAATAGTTTCAAATCATATTAAATTTATTTTGCAAAATGCTAGTATGTATTATACATTAAAATTATCAGGGAAAAAAGACCAAAAAAAGTTGTTGGGATGTTTCAGTATTTAACAGTAACCAATTACCATGTTAGATGATAAAGACTGAATAAGTTTTATTAATCTCTATGGAGTGTAACTCCATATAACAGCTGCTTGTTATATATCTCATGTTATAGTTTGCAATTATATAGTATATACCTAATTCCCTTGTTAGAGTATGTAAGCTACTTGAAAACAGAACCGAGTTTTGCTCACCAATGTATACCCAGCACTTAACACAGTGTCTGATGCATATTTCTTGAATGAATGAAGTATAGAGTTCTGTGGGAGCCCCAAGGAAGATCACCTAACCGAGACTTTGAGATTAAGGGTCAGCTTCCAGGGGAAGAATGTTTCAGGCAGAGAGAACAGCATATCCAAAGGCTGGAGATTAGAAAGATCTTGCCTTATATGAGAAATTAAAAGTTTCACAGTGTGACTGTAGCACGCAGTTGGAGATGAGAAATGGTCAGATAGGAAGCTGGGGAGGTAAGGAGAGTTGCAGTCTTGAAGGGGCTTGTAAAACTGTCTTATGGAGTTTGGACTTTTATCTTGGTAATATTGAGGTGTCATTGAGAGTTTTAAGGAGGAAAGAGACTTGGTCAAATTTGGTTTTGAGAAAGGTCACTGTGGGTGCAGTGGGAAGGATGGATAAGAAGCAGACACGACCAGGGCAGGGAGATGAGACAGGAGGTGGCTGCAGGAATTCAAGCTCTGTAGATGTGATGGTGGTTTGAAGTAGGCAAGTGGCAGTGAGGCTGGGGAGAAGTGAACGAGTTCGAGAAATAGCAAGTAAGATCAAGTGGACTTGAGGATTGGTCATGAACACCAGGGGAAAGAAAAGTCAAGGTCGATGCCCAGATTTCAGTTTTGGTTGTGGATGTTTGCAGAAAAGGGTTAACATAGTAGACCTGAGACTGTTATCCTTAGAAAGTCTTGCTTACAGGGTTGGCTGGCAGCTGGAAACTCGATTGGTAAACAGTTCCCCACACTACAGCTTTCCACAAATGTTAAGAGCGGCTCACTGTGCCTAAACTGTTTGTATAGACGATATGGTTTATTACTGAATCTTGTCTTCCTTCTGGGAGTCTAGAATTTTGGTACATGTTAGAAGGTTTCTATGTGACTAGCCCACAATCAAAAACCTTGGGCACTGAGTGTCTAATGAGCTTTCCTGGCAGACCACTCTCACACATGTTGTTACAACTTATTGCTGGAGGAATGTAACATGTCCCGTGTTACTCCACTGGAAGAGGACTCCTGGAATTTTGTTCCTGGTTTCCTCTGGACTTTGCTCCAGTGTGCCTTTTTCCTTTGCTGATTTTGGTGTGTATCATTTCCTTGTAATAGACCTTAGCCCTGAGTATATATATATTATATATATATATATATATGTATATATATATATATATATATATATATAATATATATATATATATGTATATTATATATCATGCTATAACTGTATGGTAAGTCCAGTGAGTCCTTCTAGCAAATCACTGAGCCTGGGGGCAGTCTTGAGGATCCTGACACAGAATGTCATTCATCAAGAGAGGGAGCACAAGAGTAAGAACAGGTTTTGCTGGGCAGTGGGCATTGGCAGTGGGCATTGGAAGATATGAGTTCTGGTTTGGACATGTTGCATTTGTGTTCCCTGTGGGATATCTGTGTTGTCTGCACTCAGGAACAAATTCTGGGCTAGGAATACAGATTTGAGCACCATCAGAATTTGGATAGCACTGATATCAAGGTAAATAAATTAGATTGCCAAGGGAGAGAGAGTATGAAATCTTGGGGACATGGACATTTAAAGGTTGGACAATAGTAGAAGAATCCAAGGAGTTAAATGAGGAGCCAGAGAGATGGAAAGACAATAAGAGAGGGATCCCATTAACATTTATTGATGTCTTATTTGGGCTGGTCCCTCCTCCCACCCCTGCAGGTATCCCCACAGAAGTCAGAAGAAGAGTTTGTTTAAAGAAGAACAAGTTAGTTGACAGTGTAAAAAGGCAGCATGAAAGCCAAATAAGATAAGGACCGATAAACTGTTTATTAACAAAGAGGTTGTTGGTGATTTTAGTAAGAGCAGTTTCAGTGGAATAGTTCGTAAGATTCATCACAAGGGATGATAAAAGAATGGTTCTGCTGTGAAAGATAAAAGATGAAATCATATATGGGACTATGTTTGATGCAGTAAGTTTGCAATATGGTTTTTTTTCTTTAAAGGTGGTGATTTTCTTTCTTTCTTTCTTTCTTTTTTATTTTTTGAAAGCATGGGGTCCTAACCACTGGACCACCAGGGAATTCCCTGTAATACAGTTTTACTTCAATGTAATAAACTAGTGAAAAATAGGAAACTATGACTTGCTAAAGGCAAGAATGTACAGTTTGAAGAGACCATAGAGAGCACCTGGACTAATCACCTTAATTTACAGATGCAGAAACTGAGGTCCAGAAAGAAGAGATGCCTTGACCAAAGTCCTATGGATGGGCAAGGTCATTTGATGCTGTTCATATCAGAGATACAATCTTGATTTCAAAGAGACTTAGTTGCCGCTTCTGATATTGAGTGGTGGGATATATAGTCAAGGAGGTATTTGTTTGAGGTTGGAGCATGAGCAGCTTTTATAATGATTCCAGGTTTGAGATATGTCAAATGAAATGTCATTTTCATTTTCTACTAACAGTACCAGATTGGCCTCTCTTTTCGGACTGGATCAGGCAGCTGCTGGCCATGGAAATGAATTCTTCCACTACACAGCCCCAAAGCAGCCTAAGAAAGGCCAGGGAACAGCACCAACAGGTAAGTTAAGAGGTTAGGATTGGCCCCTGACAGGTTAGTTGGAATGATAAACAACCTTCTAAAAGTGACATGCCAGGTCATCCCTCCTTGATCAGTCTGGCCAAGCTCACCACCAGCGAGGTGCATGCTGCTCTGAGCTCTGAGATCCTGAATTCCGGCGGCTAGGTAGTATGCTGTTTTTTGGAAACTGATGGAGGAAGGTCATAGGCAAGCTCTTCTGCCCCATGTGGACACCACTCTCCAAAACTTTGCCCAGGGTGCTCTACATAGGCACCGTCCAATATTTTGGAAAGAAGGAAGAGCTGCTTTTCCCATCTTTCACCTGGGTGGGTTAGATGTATGCTGACAGTGAATTTTTCCCAACTAGAGAATGATACTCAATGCTGTATCCCCTGAACATTTCATCAGGATGAACACAAGACATATTGAATGAAAATTTGTTGAACGAAAGGAGGAAAGGGGGGACTAATATTTCTAAAATACCTGCTATGTGTTTGGTCTCAGGTGCTTCACCTAGATTGTCTTATTTAATTCTCACAACAATTCTGTGAAATAGGTGAGACTACCACCATTTTAGAGGCTCAGAGAGGTTTAGGCACATGGTTAAGGTCAGACAGCAGTAAGTGACAGAGTTGAAATTTGAACCCTGATCTGACTCACTCCAAAGCTTGCCTGCCATCCTCTGCACTTTGCTGTCTTTGTGTAAGAATCTGAAGAGGAGTGAGGGACTGATAGAAATAGCCCAGAGCAGAACAGGTGGTAAGGGACATTAAATTAAATATTTGTTGAATGAAGAAGAAAGTATTGAATGTCTTTTACATGCTAGGCGCAATGCCAACACTGAGGATGTTGTTAGGATATTTAGAGTTGAACAGTTGCAACAGATACTGTATGGCCCATAGCCTAAAATATTTACTGTTTGGCCCTTTACATACAGTGTTTGCTGACCCCTGCTCTAAGTCTTACCTGTCACTTTTGGCAGCTTTGCTGTGGATTGCTGGCCCTGTTCTCCAAGCCATAACCTGGCCAGATTTCTAGTAGGCTATGCTTTTATGTTTCCTGTGGCACATCTCTTCTCAGCAGTGTACTTCTAACTCAGTTTAAAGTGGTTGAGTTAATGAATGTGGATAAAAACAAACAATCTCAGTCCCCACCCAATGAAGTAACTTGCTTTTTAAAATTAGAAAACAACAACTGTGAGTTAATTATACTTTTAAAGGGGAATTATAGAGGCATTTCAACTTAAAAATTACCTATACTACTGTCTTATGTAGGCATTTACAAATAAAGTAAAAACTTGCAATACAGGAGACATTCTCTGTTCAAAGAGTATTTATATAACAAGTCTTTTGGGGAAGGAGGTGGCTGCAGCATAGTTCTTGAATCTCTTCAGATCTCTAGAAAAACAGAGCAACTGGGCAAACCTTGGATAATATTTACAATAAAACCAATTGAAAAGGTATCCTCATGAACTCCCCCAATACAAGCAGGTATGGACACAAGGCTTGCATGGTGTCAACATTTGCATGGGAGAAAACAAGGAAGCAGTGGGAGAATATTTGAATCTGAGAATGGGCGAACCCAAAGTAGCCAACAGGTGTTCATGGGCAATGTGGCAGGCCAAGCTGGAACTGCAAAGCATTTTGCCCATTTTAGTTATGGGTAAGTACAAGGGGTTGATGATGGTGACTAGAACAGGAGCAGTCTTGCTCCTATGAAGTGTTGAAACTCATCCACTATGGTGACCTTCCAGGAGAGGTCCCCACCCTGAGTAGGACCTGCTGAGAGTGGAATTAAAATGAAGGAGGATCGGGATATTAAAAGTGAAGAAGAAAAGATCCAGATAAAAGTAGCTCTAGAATAGAATCAGGAAGTCTCAGGAGGAAGCCCCCTCTTCCTGCTTTTTTGAACTCTGTATGGCAACAGAAGAGTGGGTTCCATGAAGTTAGGAAAGCCACCCTGAGCCATGCCTCTGTCTAAAAGTTCAGAAAAGCAAATTTCACATAAAAGTGAACAATAGAAAAGTATCAGAGTCAAACTCCATGCAAAGTTATTATAAGAGCAAGGAACAGAATAGTATCCCTACAGTGAGAGCTCTACTCTGTGAGAATGTTTCTTACTGAATAGATCAAAACTACAACCACCTATTACCATTAAGAAAATAACATAAGACATGAAATGAGAACATAAGTGAGAATTTTAAAATCTCAGAAGTAAGTGACAGGACTTAGGCAAGAATTAGAGATGTCAGAAAAATTATTTCAGAAATGAAGATTAAACTAGAAGGAACACAAGAATGAATAAACACAACAGATTATGCCTTAAAAGAAATAGAAGGTTAACAGGAGGACATTTTTAAAATAAGAATTAAAAAATTTAAGAGAGAAAAAGTTTTGAAAGGAAAGTGGCCAGTATTGAAGATAGCAAAGAACTTCCAACATGTGGAATATACATATGTATATTCCCTGAAGAATTTAAAAAAAGAAATGGGGAAAACAGGCACCTAAAACTATAATTCAAGAAAACTTTCCTTGGGAAAAAAAAAGGATTTGAAAACATATTAAAAGCAGTCCTCATGGGCAGGGAATTCAAGAATCTGTACAGTACTCATTTCCGAGGGGAAGAAATGCTTAACCAATGAGAAGATCACATGATTGTGGCATCTGACTCACTTATCCCTCTAGCAAATCCATGAGCAAGGGCGTTAAGTAGGGAGATGAGAGTGTACTGGGAAAAGTTGAACTAACCTGAAGGAGGATGCTAGGCTGACCTTGGGGAGACAGTAATTTTTCTGTGTTTCAGACTTGGCCTGATAACTGAGGCCTTAGTTCTCCTTTTTTTGGTATTCACTGCTTCTCAGGAGAAAAGTTTTATTGTAGCATTACATCCAACTGGAAAGTACTGATTGAATTTAAAACTACGTTGTAGGTTTTTACAAAAGAATAAGGAAAACAAGAACAACCCAGACTAGGAAAATAAGCCAACAACATAAAATGGGTGATTCATCAAAATAAAACAAAGTAAATGGCCAGTACAAATCTATAGAAAATGTTAAATTTCTCCTTCCCTGTAATCAATAAATGCAAATGAAAACAACAGTGAGGTGGCATTCCCCTTTCCCTAATGCCACCCGTATCCCATTGGTAAAGATTTAGAAAGATTATCTCCTCCTGCTGGCAGGGATGCAAAGCTGGCCTACTCATACTGCTGGTGGGAGTGTAAACTGGTAATGGCATTTCTGAAGGGTATTTGGGCAGGTTGTAACAAAACCTTAAAAATTTTCACACTCTTGCATGCCATAATTCCATTTTGGGGAATTAATTCTAAGAAAGTAATTAGAGGTACATACAAAAATGTGCGTTTTAAGGATGCTCATCATAGTGTTATTTATCATAGAGAAAAATTGGAAACAGCCCAAAGAAATGTCAAACAATAGGAAATTGGATGAATTCTAGTAGAGTCAGCATAGTATTTAACCATCAAAAAGTGTTTTTAGGACTATTTTGTGTTTCGGAGACTGTTTTGAAAAGTATAAGGAAATGCTTACACTAAGTGAAAAAAGGAGATTGTCAAATCATTAATTTTCTTTAAAAAAGATGAAAAAGCTGGAAAGTTTATGTGTATAGAAAAAGGACTAGGAATAAATACATCATATTATTAATGTTTATTTTTGGGTGGTGAGATTATAGGTCATTTTTTTTATGTGTTTCTGTATTTGCTAAGTTTTCTACAGTTGTACATGTATTCTATAACCAGAAAAAGGTATTTCAATACTGTTAACAAAATTCAACTGAGTATATTTTAAAGATCTTATTGGCTATCTTCAGCGATTCACGAATTGAGCAGCATCCAATCTAGTAGATAGGGGCTCTGACAAAATGAAAGTCTTTTATAGGCAGAAGGGAGCAGGAACCAGGCAGAAGGGGGAGTCTAGTGTAACACTAGGCAAAACAGTGGGTTGCTTATTGCAAGGTTACTTTCCTTTAGGGGATAGCAGAGGTCTATCAAACAGATTACCTAACTAGTGCTGATGAGATCATTCTGGTTTAAGATTCCATTTCTGGGGGAGCCAGAACTGTAATTATGTTGAATCTCTGTTTGGTGGGGTGGGTCTTATCCTAAGTGACTCCATTTTGGGCCTGTTGTCTTGTTTTTAATAACAACAAAAAGAATCAAACAAGGATACTTTTGAAAATAAGTTCTTGGTTGCTATGGCCATGCCTGTGTTCTCAACAGATTCATGTGGTGAGTGTGAATATGTGATTTACTCTAAATACATTATTTTTAAATGTTAGTGTTACTTTATACCACTGTGAAAGTAAAGTAATGGATGTAATCTGAATATCATGTTTTCTACCCCAGAAGTAAGGGAAGGGGAAACAACTTCATTTTTATTTATTATAGCTGTCAGAATATTGGAAGGAGAAAAGGAAGATGGAATGTGACCTTGCTTTCTAGACAGTGCTTCTCTTCCAGCCCAAAGACTTGTTTGGAGTGGAGCCAGAATCCTGGGTTCTAGTCCTAGGCTTGCTACTGTCATTGTGCAAGGCACTTGGGGGCTTAGAGCCTCAGTTTCCTCATCCCCAGACATGGCCATAGGGCCATTTTGTGGATCAAATGAGGACAATGGTCATGAAAGCATTGTAACACTAACTGCAAGGCTAAAGAAGAATTTTGAAGCTGCTTTAATGGTTAAAAATCAGTTTCAAGCAAGAAATGAATGACAACTTTGTTTTCTGCTTCATCTCTTCGTCTTCAGGAAATCAGGCGACACCAAAAACAGCACCCGCCACAGCAGGCACTTCCACAGTATTGGTTGCAACAGCAGTCCATGCATATCGCTAGTAAGTAGCGGAGAAGGAACACTTTATAAAGTTGGTGGGTGTGTGGGTTAAGCTCCTGCTTTTTGCAGTAAGCCTTTCGGTTCATTGCAAAATGGCTACTCAGTCCTGCCATAGACAAAGTATCAGTAATGCTTTTTAATGTTTCATTTGGAGAATTTTGCACACAAAACTTTGAAGAGCCATTATCTTGTGCTTTCTCTAGGAACTGCTTATACCCTCAACAACTGCCTTTTTAAGCGCTCAAAGAAAGCCACTCCACTGAGATACATGAATAGTAGATGTTGAAAGAGTAAAGAAGTTGTATATGAGCTTTAAATTATAAACTGCTCACCTCTGTCCCTTTCTAGAGGCTGAATGACTAGATTCCCCACTTTATATGGCAGAAAAGAAAGCTGGTTCTACTTAGTTCAAGGAAGTGTTAATACCTGTTTTTCTTGCTTCTATAGCACAAATGGTCAATATGTAAAGCAGGGCAAATTTGGTGCTGCAGTCCTGGGAAATCACACAGCCAGAGAGGTAAGATTGCCTCCTTGTCTTATGTATATTCAAGTGTCCCAAATCATATCAGTGAGCTGGTTTTTATCGGGACTTGTCTGATATCTTACATATCAGAGGATTAGATTGATTGTTTGTACTGAATGTGAATTTTTAATGTTAGGTATATAATAACATTTATAGTCACATTTTGCTTACTGTTTTGCATTAAAACAAATTCAACCGCTCAAAATCATTAAGTTTGACCTTTGTGAAATGGATCTAGCTTAAGAATTTGGAGAGTTTCAGAGTAAACCATTTACCGAGGACATCCTTTTTTTAGGTAGTGAACAACATTTAGTGTACCACTTAGAGCATGACCACCGTTTATCCTTTGAAAGTTTGATGAGTTGGGTAGTCGATCACACAGCAAAATATTGGTTTGAGTCAAAAAGATGTGGATAGAAGTGCGGAGACTGATTTCCTTGTGTGGGTTGTGTCTAGCTTCAAATTCTGCTCCAGAAGGTTTTGAACATTGTTGAAATACGCATAAGAAATAATAAAGGGCTTCCCTGGTGGCCCAGTGGTTAAGAATCCGCCTGCCAATGCAGGGGACATGGGTTCGAGCCCCGGTCCGGGAAGATCCCACATGCCGTGGAGCAACTAAGCCCATGCGCCGCAACTACTGAGCCCGCGCTCTAGAGCCCACAAGCCACAACTACTGAAGCCCGCACGCCTAGAGCCTGTGCTCCGCAACAAGAGAAGCCACTGCAATGAGAAGCCCTTGCACTGCAACAAAGAGTAGCCCCCACTCGCCGCAACTAGAGAAAGCCCGTGCATAGCAATGAAGACCCAACGCAGCCAAAAAGTAAACAAACAAACAAACAAACGAATAAATAAAATAAATCTATTAAAAAAAAAAATAATAGAATTTCAGAAGTCCAGGTAACATGGAGTCCATGCACCTCAGAGACTCTGAGACACTGAGACAGAAGATGACCTGTTCAGGGTAACTAACATAATGGACAACACTCATTTGTATTAAAAACAAACGAACAAAAAGCTTAATTTTGGAAATTTGGAAACACCTATAAAAATAGTGGGTCTAGAATAACAAACACCCAGATACCCATTAGCAGACTCTAGCAGTTATTAATCTTGTTTCATCTCAACTGCAGCCTGTTTTTCTTCTTCCCCTGCTCAGATTATTTTGAATAAATCTCCAGCATACAATTTTAGCTATAAATATTTTAGTATGTATCTCTACAAGGTAAGGATTTTTAAAAACACAACCATTACGCCATTATCGCACCTGAACAAAACCTACAATAATTCTTTGATCTCATTCACTACCAGTTAGCATTCAAATTTCCCTGATTATCTCTCCCTTTTTTTTTAAAACAGTTTGTTTTAATCTAATAAGGTCCATGCATTGTAGTTGGTTACTATGTTCCTTAAATCTCTTTCATTCTCCCATTGGGAGGTAAATAATGTCTGATTGTCTCTCATTTTGTTATGTTAGCAGCCATTGTTGATTATTATCTAGATCTATTAATTCATTAATAGATGAATTAATTGCCATTGGATTTCAAAAATCTGGTATTGGGACTTCATCACCCTTCACCTCCAGATAGGATGTAGCTTTTTGTGGCAGGCAACATTCCTACTGTGACAATTATAAAAAGACAGATAAATTGCAAAAATTATATTTTAAAATTCATTAGAGAGCTATGGAAATTATGAGGACTAGATGAACTAAAATTTTGAGAGGAAAGAGCCAATGAGCTGAGTGTTTCCTTCCCTTGGGACCTTTGCTGATGCTAAGGAGCAGACTAAACATCAGGTATGTCCCAAACAGAGAGAGAGAACTGGGGGAAAGAGACATTGGTAAAAACTAGAGGAGCTCCAAACACAAGATCCGTTTTTCCCCATGGGACATTTAATGAGTTTGGGGGTGGTGTGGAAGTCCAAGGGCTGTGCCAGAAAGGCAGAGGGAAACTTCTGCAATCTTGTGGGGCATAGGAGATAAAATCCTACTGTAGGGTGGGAAAGCAACAACCTTCCTCTCAATACATTTGCTAGATTTTGAACTTCATGGGGAGGAGGCTAAAGAATCTCAGCTCAGAATCTCTGATGGGCAGAAAAGTCAAGACTGAGGAGTCAGAGACCTTTCAGACTCTTAATCAAAAGCCTACGAAGATAGTGCTCGAGAGTAGGGACAACCAGAAATGGACCAACTCTTAATAAATCTGTGATCCTTTCCTGACCAGCTCAGTCTATAAGATTAGCTCCTCACTCTATCTGCTTCACATAGGGTAAAGAGAGTCCTTTCTGGTGCAAGATTGTATATGAGCCCCCATAGTCAGTCCCTCCCTCCCTTCTGGGGTTGAATTTTAATTTCTGTGTGTGTGTGTGTGTGTGTATGTGTGTGTATAGTAAATATATAGGAGACATAAAATGTGCCATTTTAACCATTTTTAAGTGTACAGTTCAGTTGCATAAATTACGTTCACAGTATTGAGCAACCATCACCACTATTTCCACTTTTTTGTCACCCCAAACAGAAAATCTGTAATCATGAAGCAATAACTCCCCATCCCCCTTCCCTTATTCTCTGGTAACCTCTAATCTACTTTCTATCTCTATGAATTTGCCTACCCCAGGTATTTCACATAAGTGGAATCATACAATGTTTGTCTGGCTTATTTCACTTAGCAGAGTGTTTTCTCAAGATTCATCCATGTTGTAGCATGTATCAGAACTTCATTATTTTTTTATGGCTGAATAATATTCTACTGTATGTATATAACACATTTAATTTATCCATTCATCATTTGATGGACACTTGGTTGTTTCCACTTTTTGACTATTGTGAATAACAGGCAGTGAACATTGATGTATAAGTGTATGTTTGAGTCCCTGTTTTCAGTTCTTTGGCGTGTATACTAGGAGTGAAATTGCTTTGTCATATGGTAATTCCTTGTTTAGCTTTTTGAGGAACCGCCAGACTGTTTCTACAGCATCCATACTGTTTTACATTCCCACAAGCAATATATGAGGGTTCCAGTTTCTCTACTACCCTGCCAACACTTTATTATTTTTCCTTTTTTTTTATAGCCATTCTAATAAGTGTGAAGTGGTACCTTATAGTGGTTTTAATTTGCATTACCCTAATGCCTAATGATGTTGAACATCTTTTCATGTACCTGTTGGCCATTTGTATATCTCATAGTCACCCCTCATACAAATAAAAACACCAACAAAATAAAGACATAGATAATTATAGTTAAAGAGTACGGTCAAAATGAGAAGAGATTAAAGTGGATGGTGAGAAGATGTAATTTAAACTCTAAGCTTTAAGGGATGAACTGAGTTTTGACCTGTATGAAGCATGACTCCTGACATCTTACTGCTGATTTTGTATTGCCTTTTAATTTCTGTTCTCTCTTTTTTTCCTGCCCATCTTTGCTTGAGTACAGTATAGGATTCTTCTTTATATCAGTCAGCAACAGCCAGTTACTGTTGCCAGGATTCATCTGAACTTTGAGCTAATGGTAAGGCTTCCTGTATTGGAATCATCAATCCTTTGGGATTGGTTTATAGGAGAGATTGATCTGTGCATACCTGGTGGGAATTAGATCCACTACTTCCGCTCTGGAGAGCAGAGTGGATAGCTTTTTTTTTTTTTTCTTTTTTGGGCTGTGCCTTGTGGCTTGCGGGGATCTTAGCTCCCCGACCAGGGATTAAACCCGGGGCCCCAGCAGTGAGAGCACCAAGTCCTAACCACTGAACTGCCAGGGAATTCCCCAGAGTGGATATCTTAACAGAACCTCTTGGAAAGGTCTCTTGGCTGCCTTCTGGGAATGTGGACTAAGGGGTGATTGGTGGAGGGTGGGAGGGAAGAAGAAAGTTCCCTGATAGCTCTCTTTGGGTCCACCTGAGTCAAGGCCCTTCTACATGAGCTTAGGCAGCCAGATTTATCTGCTATGCTGCCTGCAGTTGAGTTATCCCAACATTTCTCCTTTCCCCAGGTTCGGCCCAATAACTATAGCACCTTTTATGATGACCAGAGACAAAACTGGTCCATCATGTTTGAGTCTGAAAAGGCTGCTGTGGAGTTCAATAAACAGGTAATATCTATATATTTTTTAGTGACAAGCATAAAAAAAAACGCTAAATTCATCAGTTGAGCTTACTGTATTTTAGGGAAATAATAAGAATACTTATTGAAATTGCTTGAAAATGAGACTTTAAGGAGAAAAAAAAAAGGCTAAATGTAAACTTACATCTTTAAAACACTTTCCACTTCATAAATTATCTTAAGGAATAAACACAACTATCTTTTTAAAATAGTGGTTTAAGAGAATTTTTTAAAGTTATTTCATGGTCATTATAGAAAATTTAGAAAAGCATTTAAAAAAAAAAAACATTCATAATCTTACTACCCAAAGTAATCACTGTTAATATGTTACGTTTCTTTTTTTTTTCTATTCATAAGTTACATAAGTAGTTATAGTCCTTAAAGAGTTCTTGCTTATTTTATTTAATGATGTAAAATGCATCTTTCCCCACCTCATGAAAAATTATTTAGAAACATTTGAAAGCTGCATAACATGAATGTTCCTTAATTTATTTAATCATTCCCTTACTTTTAGGCAGTTAGATTATTTTCAGTCTCTGAGATAAATGATACTGTAGTGAGCATCTTTGTGTACAAATCTGTCTTTTTTTTCCCCTCTGATTATTTCCTTAGGCTAGAAGAAGTGAAAGATTGAATCAAAGGGTCCATATATTTTTAGGTTCTGTATACACTTTGGCACACTGCTTTTCAGAGAGATTGTACTATTTTACATCCCTGTCAGTTCTCTCTCTATGCCTTTGCCAACATTTAGAATTACTATCTTTTTTCCTTCTTAGTCTTATTTGCTTGATAAAAAATGACTTCTCATTGTTTTAGTTAGCATTTATGTGATTGCGATAATGAAACTTTTTTAAAGAAAATGAGTAGCAAGTTTCTAAGGTATACTATGTTTAAACATTGACTATAGAAAAATTATTCATAAAGATGTATCTGACTTCCTTGCCTAGGATCTGTGCTAAGATAATATGGGTAAATCTGTAGGTGGTAGAGAGATGGATTCTGGGAATACAGCATGGTTTTGTAAAGGGCCTTTATTTTATTGTCTTTAGAAATGCATTTTGAAATTTTTTAGAGGCTCCCCTAGCTTTCATAGGTTCCCAAACACTGAAGCAGTAAATCAGTATAGTAATGATAGCTAATGCTTATTGTGTACTTACTGTTATTTGCCAGGCACTGTGCCAAGTACTCTACTTGTATTAGCTCAGTCTTCATAACTACCCTAGGAAATATGCAAAGCTTTTATCTCCATCTTACAAAAAACCTCTGAAATAAGGTTCACAGGAGTTAAGTTATTTGGCTGAGGTCACAAGTTAATAAGTGGCAGTGCCCAGATCTGTACCCAGACAGTCTGACTCCAAAACCATACTTCTTAGGCACTTTGATTCCTGGCAAGATTACTGACTTTGGAATGGTTTACTTCTAAACATGTAATCTGTTTTGCTAGTGGGTGCCACTGTTTGGAAAAGAACATTAGCAATAACTGAGTGAGTACTTACTGAGCTTAAAGTAAGTTTATGCTGCTTTGATTTCATCGCACAGGTATGCATCGCCAAGTGCAACAGCACCTCTTCCCTGGATTCAGTGCTGTCACAGGACCTTATTGTAGTAGAAGGCCCTGCTGTAGAAGTTGGTGATTCTTTGGAATTGGCCTATACCAGCTGGCTCTTTCAGAATCACGGACTGGGCCAGGTAAGAAAATGTACCCTGCAAGTTCTTTTGTAATTTAAATAGCATGAGAGCTATTCAAATGTAAGGTATTATTACTATGAATTGCTGCTTTTGGCAAATAGAAATCTTTTAGGAGCCCTGCTTTAGTCTCTACAACTGCTTTTGGGGCATAGCCATGAAATGCTAATGTATAAAATCTGCTCAGTGCCACTATGTCTCTTCTACTTAGAGAAAGGAAACCAGTTTTGCAAGTATCATTTTTGGTAATTGTTCATATGTATGTCTCTTCCTATACCAGTTTTAAACTTGAATATATTCTTATGGGATTAGGTCTTAAAACTTTTTAGACTTTCCTCACAGTTGTTTCTCCGTTTTTCTTATACTAGATACTGTGAATAGATTGGGCTTGTTTTGTTTTTATATTATTAAGCCCTCAAAAGTAGTGTGGTATGATAGAAAGAGCTTTCGACTATGAGTCCAAAAAATGTGGATTCAGGTCCCAATTTTATCCTAACTTGACCTTCTCGAGTCATTTAAGCTCTTAATTTTTTTTTCCTGTGAATGGAGCTTAGTGGTGCTCACACTGCTTTCTTGGCAGGATGGCTGTTGGCATCAAATGAGATAATTTATTTGAAAATTCTTTATAGATGAAAATATTTTTAAACACTTGGTAGGAGAAGTTTATTTTTTTCTAAACCTGGAAAATCCTTGCCTCAGAGATATTCAGTGTGATAACACCTTTAACCATGATGTGGTCTCTTCTTTTCAGGTCTTTTAAGAAGTATTTTTCTAGTCTATTTGACATTACCTATTTCAGAAGTACTGTGCTGGTGTGTATTAAGTTGAATATCATAATGATTATTATTATTTTTGAAATTGGCTAATCTTGTTTATTTTGATCAACTTTCAGGTTTTTGACTCCACTGCTAACAAAGATAAGCTGCTTCGCCTGAAATTAGGATCAGGAAAAGTCATCAAGGTAAAGGCTTAACTGTGTTCTTATTATATATGGGTTTATCAGTTGCAGTGGGCTTAATTTAGAGTGAATTTTGTAAAATTTCTCACCTGGGTATATTTTTGGAGAATCTGGGAAGGCTTGGTTAAAAAAATAGGAAAAGAAAAATGTGCTACGTAACCTACATTTGGGAAATTTTTACCTGTGAGACAGTATATTGAAGAAGGGTACATTTCTTTTCTCTAGTCCCTACATTTTATTTTTCATCCTGTGGTTCTGAGGGAACTATTAAATTCTTCCTATCGCCTAATTGAGAAAGAGGTGAAACTGTTTCTTCTAGAAGTGTATCGTAATGGGTGATTCTGATCTGTCTGGGATGCTTTAAATCATGGTGGGAAGCAAGTACAACATAGCAGGAGGAACACTGGGATTGGAGTCTGAGGACCTGGGTTCATGTTGTGAATTTCTTTGTCAGCAACTGTGGAAGTATTTTATAAAGTAAAGAGTATTTTAGGGACTTCCCTGGTGGCCCAGTGGTCAAGACTCCACACTCCCAATGCAGGGGCCCTGGGTTCAATCCCTGGTCAGGGAACTAGATCCCGCATGCTGCAACTAAGAGCCTGCATGCCGCAACTAAAGATCCAGCACGTGGCAACAAAGATCCCATGTGCTGCAATTAAGACCTGGCACAGCCAAATAAATAAATATTAAAGAAAAAAAGAGTATTTTACACGTGTGGGGTATCATTGTGTCAGGACATACTGATGCATTGTGAAGTACTCATTTATGCATGTGGCAGAATGGTTTTCTCCATAGCTTTGTTTATGACTCCTTTTCCCAGAATCCTTTGGAAACTTTTTCCTGTAGATCATAGCAGTTGGGGCATGACCCTTAAAGTTAGACTCATCTAGTGTTGAAATCTTGGCTTAACAATTTACTAACTGATCTTGGGCTAATTACTTAACCTCCTTAAGCCTCAATTTTCTCTTCTGTAAAATGGAGATATTGCTACTAACCTTATGAAGTTATTTTAGAGATTAAACAACATAATGGAAGTAAAGCACTTAGCAAAGTACTTAGAAAAATGTGTTTAATAAGTGATAGCTTTTATTTCTATTTTAATGCCATTCTTCTGTTCCAATTTCTCTTATCATCTAAGGTAAGTGTATTTCATACAGCCCCAGATATGCTGGCTTTTACAAGTGAATTGAGAAGCAGTATTCTAGATGTTCTTATAACCAGTGGGGAGGGGGGAATATAAACCCAATGATCCTGTACTTTGTTTTGTCTTATGAAAAGGTTTGTATCTGATGAGCTTTTCCTCTTCTCTGATTCCTAAAGAGCTGGGAGGATGGAATGGTGGGCATGAAAAAAGGAGGGAAGCGGTTGCTTATCATCCCTCCAGCCTGCGCTGCTGGCTCTGAAGGGGTAATAGGATGGACTCCATCAACAGACTCGATCCTGGTGTTCGAGGTGGAGATTAGGCGGGTGAGTGAAATTGTGCTGTGTTGTGTTTGATGAGTCCTCTTTGCTAGTTAAGTAAAATGAATAAATAAATGTGTCGGAAAAGATTCTGAAGATATCTTTTTTTTTTTTTTTAAGTAGAAATGGTATATAGTTGGAAAGAACAACAGCTTTGGAATCTAAAGGCCAAGGTTTATGTCCTTCTTGGCTCTGTATTCATAGTCACTTCTCTACACTAACCTTCTTTTTATTTTATCTGTAAAATAGTGATTCCTGCCAAATGTTCACACCTTTTGATTTAGTAATGCTTTGGCTACAAGTGTATGCTATCAATATGTTTACATAAGAGTGCAAAGATACCTGTATATAGATAGATAAATAGAGATAGATACATAGTTTCCTCCCTCTGCCACGTTGTTTGTGATAGTAAAAAACTGGAAACAGCTTAAGTGTCTATTATTATGAGACTGGTTAAATTATGGTTCTTCATAGAGTGGACTTCTATGTAGTTCTTAAAGAATATCCAAAATCTATTTTTAAGTGAAAGAAGCAAGTTGCTAAACAGTATGGGGGGACTTCCCTGGTGGTCCAGTGGGTAAAGAATCCGCCTTACAATGCAGGGGACGCGGGTTTGATCCCTGGTCAGGGAACTAAGATCCCACATGCCGGGGGGCAACTAAGCCCATGTGCCATGACTACTGAGCTCCCGTGCCACGAGAGAGCCCGTGTGCCGCAAACTACAGAGCCCACGCACCCTAGAACCCGCACTCCACAACTAGAGCAAACCCACACGCCAAGACTAGGGAGAAGACTGCGCACACAACAAAGAGGCTGCGCCCCGCAGCGAAAGATCCCGCATGCCTCAATGAAGATCCTGCATGCCACAACTAAGACCCGATGTAGCCAAAAATAAATTAAAACAAACAAACAAACAAAAAACAGTATGGGTAGTATGATCTTGTGTTTGTGTGTGTGTGTGTATACAAATGAATATATGTATATGCCTATATATTCATATAAAATTTCTGGAGGCATTAAAAGAAATGAAATGATTTTCTCTGGAGAATGGCAATGGAGTTCAGAAACTTCTACTTTTTTACATTCTATCCTTTGTACCATTTAAAAATTTTATCAAGAATAATTTCTATAATAAAGTTTGTAACAAATTTCAGTTAATTAATGTTCCCCCTCCCCCCCAACCAAAAAAAAAGACTCTTTGCTTTATACTGTGATTATTAGGTCTGAATGTGATAATGTTTGTGACTATAAAGTACAATGCAAATAAATATTATGACCATCCTCATTGTGGTGATTATTCCTGCTGCAACAGAGGATATGCATTTTTTATCAATGACTCTTTCCTAATTGGACACCCTTATCTCTGGTCGGCATTCCAGCCCTCTTTGACTGACTTGCTTCCAGCTGCCTTTTCCACAGCTTTTATATTCTTTCTCAATTTTCCTTTGAGTTTGAGGAAGTCAAGGGTGGTAATAGATAACAAACCATTTTGAATCCATTAAGACTGACATTTTGTAAACATAAGAAAAAATACCCTATTTTACCAATAATCAAAGAATTACAAATTGATTATTAAACTGACAAGGCTGGGGGAGTTCCCTGCTGGCCTAGTGGTTAGGATTCTGGCTTTCACTGCCGTGGCTCTGGTCAGGGAACAGAGATCCCGCAAGCCGTGAGACGTGGCCAAAAAAAAAAAAAAACTGACAAGGCTGATACAGAACAATAATACCCAATGTGACAAGAGTGTTAAGAAAGATTTATATACTACTTACGGAGTATAAAGTAGTTCACCCTTTACGGTGTGAAATTTAATGGTGTATATCAAAAGTTTTAAAAATAAGCATACCTTTTATCTAACAGTTTCACTTCTGGGAATTTGTATTTTGGAAATGATTATGTGTGAAGAGAGATAAAGCTATTCTTAGAAGTATTGTTTGTATAGAAAAAATTAGAAATAAATTGAATATCCAACAACTAGGAATTGGTGAAATATATTTTATGATAACATAGATATTTGTGACTTGTGTTCCCAAAATCCTTTGGAGACTTTTTCCTGTAGATGATAGCAGTTAAGGGCATGACCCTTAGACATACTCTTCAGTAGTTAAAAAGGATGTTGTCGATTAATAATTTAGTTAATGTGGAAATATGTTAATATATCAGTGAGTGAGCAAAGCAGGGTACAAAACAGTATGGCCCCATTGTTATAAAACACACACTCACACACACACACAGATAATATAAGTGCGAAATATTACATCCAAGATTCTAACAATGTTATTGCTTAGTGGTTGAATTGCAGGTGATTGTTACCTTTTTTTTCTCTTTTGGCTTATCTACATTTTCTGATTTGCCTACAGTGAATAGGTAATGACGTGTATAATGAAGAATAAGTAAAATGAAAGGAGAATGGAGGGGGAAGCATGCCTTTTTTTGTGGTCTATTAACCTGTTCCATCTGTGGTTGATCTTTCCCTAGGTCAAATTTGCTAGAGATTCCGGCTCTGATGGGCACAGTGTTAGTTCCCAGGATTCTGCAGCCCCTTCACCCATACCTGGTGCTGACAACCTCTCTGCTGATCCTGTTGTGTCACCGTCCACATCTGTTCCTTTCAAATCAGGGTAAGATACTGGAGTTGTATAAAGCTCTTTTATTGTCCATGTAAGTGATTCTTAGAGGGGTTCAGAAATAGGGGTATAGTTGAAAACTAAAATAATTTTAAATAATTGGGAAAAAATGGGATGAGGGAAATGGGGAAAGTAATTGCATCAGATTTTCTGACAAAGGATTAATATTCATAGTGTATAAAAGCACTAACTTGGATATAAAAGAATACCTGCCAAACTCTGGAAGAAAATCGGGCAGAAGGCATAAACACAAAATATATATCCAAGGAAAGAAATGTAAATAATAAGCATTTGAATGGAAAATTGTCCATCTTCACTAGCTTTCAGAAATTATACAAACTAAAGAAGAGTTAAAACTCTGTTTTACAGCAATTAAATTGGCAAACATTTTAAAAAACAATTTGTTTATACAGTATAATCTAGACTCGTGATTATGGATTTTGTTTTTATCTCAGGATATGTCTTATTTGCTTTCAGGGAGTCAGTTCTTCGTTCCAAATCTAACTCCCTCAGTGAACAGCTTACAGTAAATACAGTGAGTATATAAGTCTATCTCCTCATCCCCAGTTGGCTAGAAGGGTTTCATGTGCCTAGGGTATAGTAGGTTAGAGAAAAAAAAATGTTGAAAAATGTTGATTTAGGCTAGAAATCAGTGGTTACTTTATTCATTTTCCCTTACTTGAGAGTCAGTATAAATTAGCTTGGGCTTCTGCATCGACAGACTTGGATTCAAATCTTTATTCTTATAAGCATGTGGCTTTGAGGAAATTATCTGACTTCTCTGGTCTTCAGCTTCTTCATATGTCCACCCTCGCCTCTCTTATTCAACATAGTTTTGGAAGTCCTAGCCACGGCAATCAGAGAAGAAAAAGAAATAAAAGGAATACAAACTGGAAAAGAAGTAAAACTGTCACTGTTTGCAGATGACACGATACTATACATAGAAAATCCTAAAGATGCCACCAGAAAACTACTAGAACTAATCAATGAATTTGGTAAGGTTGCAGGATACAAAATTAATGCACAGAAACCTCTGGCATTCTTATACACCAACAACAAAAAATCAGAAAGAGAAATTAAGGAAACACTCCCATTTACCATTGCAACAAAAAGAATAAAATACCTAGGAATAAACCTGCCTAAGGAGGCAAAAGACTTGTACTCAGAAAACTATAAAACACTGTTGAAAGAAATCAAAGATGACATAAACAGATGGAGAAATATACCATGTTCTTGGATTGGAAGAATCAATATTGTGAAAATGACTATACTACCCAAAGCAATGTATAGATTCAATGCAATCCATGTCAAACTACCAATGGCATTCTTCACAGAATTAGAACAAAAAATTTTACAATTCATATGGAAACACAAAAGACCCCGAATAGCCAACGCAATCTTGAGAAAGAAAAACGGAGTTGGAGGAATCAGGTTCCCTAACTTCAAACTATACTACAAAGCTACAGTAATCAAGACAGTATGGTACTGGCACAAAAACAGAAATATAGATCAGTGGTACAGGATAGAATGCCCAGAGATAAACCCATGCACATATGGTCACCTAATTTATGACAAAGGAGGCAAGAACATACAATGGAGAAAAGACAGCCTCTTTTTTTTTTTTTTTTAATTTTTTTTTAAAAATTAATTAATTAATTAATTTATGGCTGTGTTGGGTCTTCGTTTCTGTGCGAGGGCTTTCTCTAGTTGCGGCGAGCGGGAGCCACTCTTCATCGCGGTGCGCGGGCCTCTCACTGTCGCGGCCTCTCTTGTGGCGGAGCACAGGCTCCAGACGCGCAGGCTCGGTAATTGTGGCTCACGGGCCCAGTTGCTCCGTGGCATGTGGGATCTTCCCGGACCAGGGCTCGAACCCGTGTCCCCTGCATTGGCAGGCAGATTCTCAATCACTGCGCCACCAGGGAAGCCCAAGACAGCCTCTTCAATAAGTGGTGCTGGGAAAACTGGACAGCTACATGTAAAAGAATGAAATTAGAACACTACGTAACACCATACACAATCCAATTAAAAAATGGACAGAAGACCTAAATAGACATTTCACCAAGGAATACATACAGATGGGCAAGAGGCACATTAAAAGATGCTCAACATCACTAATTATTAGAGAAATGCAAATCAGAACTACAATGAGGTATCACCTCACGCCGGTCAGAATGGCCATTATCAAAAAAATCTAGAAACAGTAAATGCTGGAAAGGGTGTGGTGAAAAGGGAACCCTCCTGCACTGTTGGTGGGAATCTAAATTGATACAACCACTATGGAAAACAGTATGGAGGTTCCTTAAAAAACTAAAAATAGAACTACCATATGACCCAGCAATCCCACTACTGGGCATATACCCTGAGAAAACCATAATTCAAAAAGAGTCATGTACCACAGTGTTCATTGCAGCTCTATTTACAATAGCCAGGACATGGAAGCAACCTAAGTGTCCGTCAACAGATGAATGGATAAAGAAGATGTGGCACATATATACAATGGAATATTACTCAGCCATAAAAAAAGAAACTGAATTATTTGTAGTGAGGTGGATGGACCTAGAGTCTGTTATACATAGTGAAGTAAGTCAGAAAGAGAAAAACAGATACCATATGCTAACGCATATACATGGAATCTAAAAAAAAAAAAATGGTACTGATGAACCTAGTTGCAGGGCAGGAATAAAGATGTAGACATAGAGAATGGACTTGAGGACACGGGGTGGGATGGGAAAGCTGGGGCAAAGTGAGAGTAGCATCAGCATATATACACTACCAAATGTAAAATAATTAGCTAGTGGAAAGCAGAAGCATAGCACAGGGAGATCAGCTCGGTGCTTTGCCATGACCTAGAGGGGTGGGATAGGGAGGATGGGAGGGAGTCTCGAGGGAGGGGATATGGGGACATATGTATGCATATGGCTGATTCACTTTGGTGTACAACAGAAAGTAACACAGTATTGTGAAGCAATTATACTCTAATAAAGATCTATTAAAAAAATAAATAAAAAACAAAAAAAATGGAAATAATTCTCACAGCCCCTCTAAGTGTTCTTGTGATACGTTTATAAAGCACTAAGCTCAAAGCCTACATAGAGCTTGTCTTCAGTAATCTCTCGAGATTTTTATGAGGTTTAAATGAAATGATGCCTATGGAGTTTTTAGTATTGTGTCTGGCATATTGTAAGAGTTCAATTAACATTAGCTCCGTTATCATAATTACTGCTAATGCTACATATCTTCATACTTTCATTCTCTCAGAGGAATTCTACACTAATTCACCAATTAGTTGACTTCTATCAGGTTTCTGGGCCTCTGTGTTTCCCCAACTGTAACATGAGAAGACTAGCATACTGTTGTGGTAAAGTTTGGATTTGAAGACCTTTAGGAGGATGTACACTGTGTTTGCTGCTGCTCTGCCTGGTCCGTGAAGGCATCTGAGTTTGCTACATGTGGATGAGATGATAGCTGAAGTGCTTCAAGTTCTAAAGCTCTGTGGCTTTCACCTGCCACATTGGGAAACAGGATAATTGTATGGAGTGAAATTGATGATTTTCTCTCCAACACTAGTTTACTTGCTTATATTCAGTCCAAAGCAGGAATTAATTAAGCAAATAATTAATCTGATATGTGTAAAAAGTGATCTAAACCCAGAAGGTTAAGCCAGAGAATCAAGAAAATTGAAAAACAGTTTATAATCTCAGATCTTTGAATAGCCACAACAATTGTTCAGTATTAGTTCTTTTGTAGTCTTGAGACACAGCTACTTTTGTCACCTATTTCTAAGCTTCAGTAACTTTTGGTAGACTAGTGCTCTCCAACCTTTTTTTTTCTTTCTTTTCTTTTTTTACAGTTTTGTTTTTTGAGGCAAAGTTCACATAATATAAAATTAACCATCTTTTTGTTCTTTTTACATTGAAGTTTTTATTTTTTGTTTTGAATAGGTAATTACATTCATATGGCACAGTTAGCAAAACAATATAACAAGATATACATTGAGAAGACTCATTCCTACCCCTGCCCCCATGTACCCTATTTTATCTCATCCCCAACCTTGGGTAACTGCTTTTATTAGTTTCTTATGTATTCAATGTTTCTTTATGCAGATGTAAGCAAATAGGAATGTATATTTTATTCTCCCTCCTTCACAAAAAAATAGCATATTATATATATTATCTGCCTTTTTATAATAACAGTATCTTTCTATGTTAGTATATAGAAAGCTTCCTCATTTTTTTTTATCTTTAGATCTCAAGATTCCATTGTGTGAATATTGGTTTATCTAACTAGTCCTCTTTTGATAGACCCAACTTTTTTTGGCTGTGTCTCCATTACTTAAGAAAAAATGATACACCCTCTCAGTATATGTCTGTTTACAAATTATATACATAAAGTACTCTCCATCCCTGTAAACAAGTTTAATGTCTGATGTTTACTGTAGCTTAAAAATAATTTTAAAATAGAGGTTATGGTCATTTCTTTTTACACTCATTAGATCATCTTGTGCACCCTTAGGAGTATACACTCTGCTCTGAAGGCTGCACTTTGAACCAGTTAATGCATACAGAGGTGTCTAGCTCAGGGACTAGTATGTCATCAGTGCCAAGTCAGTGTTAAATGAACCTGAATTTAGAACACAGAGCTCCTGTTCTCTTTTCGCCCTAAATCTCTCCTGAATATTTATCTGCTGAGTTGCTCTTGGGCTTTTGAGAGGTTACTATTATCTAAAATGCCTCCCTCCCTTAATCTATACTTTAGTTTTTTTATCTGTAAAATGAGAATACTTATGCCTGGTAGGGAGACTTGATTGCAGTGAAGGAATACAGATGAAACCACTTTGTCCATTCCAACATATAGGGAATTATTTTTCCTACTGCTATTAATTGTGACCCATGTATGCGTCTAGGCAAGAAATCTTTAATTTTCATTTTCTAGAAGATAGTTTCGAATAGATAAGGCAGGGGGAACTTACTGAAAGATTTGATATAAGAGCCAAAAGACGTAGAGTTGACTGAAGGTAATGAACCTTGATTACAGTGATTTTTGTGACTTTCCTCTCTTTTTAGAATCCTGATACAGTCAAGGCCAAGTTGATCTCTCGGATGGCTAAAATGGGCCAGCCCATGCTGCCCATTCTTCCACCACAGCTGGATTCCAATGATTCAGAAATTGAAGTATGTCCCACTGGCTGTCTTAGAATGAATAGTGCAGATGTTGCTGTCTTCTGTTCTTTTAACTGAAATTATTGCTTTTTCTGCCTCTAACCCAGAATCATTATTTAGAGAACTTATATTCAAAATGATACAGGTTGGTATTGGTACATGTGTTTCTGCTGTAATTATCACTTCCCCTGAGAAATGGAAGCAATTCTGTATATCTGCCACAAGAACTGGGCAGTTTTAAGTAGTTAATTTAGCTTTCTACTAGAATCTCTGTTATCAGCAAACATCAGCCTTTAGGCAGCACGATGCCCGACCCATAAAAGAACGAATTCATATTTGTTGATTGAATGTTTAGATTCTCTTGGGAAATGTTGATTTTTCCACTGATGTAATTTAATATGGAGATCACACTGTTGTAGGAATTCCCTGGCAGTCCAGTGGTTAGGACTCAGCACTTTCACTGCCAAGGGCACGGGTTCAATCCCTGGTTGGGGAACTAAGATCCCACAAGCCATGAGGTGCAGCCAAAAAAAACCACTGTTGTATCTTTTGGCTTTGTATGTGGCATGATTTTTTTTTTTAATTAATTATTTTTTTGACTGCATTGGGTCTTAGTTGCGGCGTGCGGGATCTCTCATTGCAGCGCACAGGCTTCTCTCTAGTTGTGGCGCGGGCTCCAGAGCGCGTAGGCTCAGTAGTTGGAGCGCGTGGGCTCAGCAGTTGGGGCGCACAGGCTTAGTTGCCCCGCGGCATGTGGGATCTTAGTTCCCCGACCAGGGATCAAACCCATGTCCCCTGCATTGGAAGGTGGATTCTTAACCACTGGACCACCAGGGAAGTCCCCTGTGGCATGATTTTTTTTTTTTTTTTAAATTTATTTTTGGTTGTGTTGGGTCTTCGTTTCTGTGCGAGGGCTTTCTTTAGTTGCGGCAAGCGGGGGCCACTCTTCATCGCGGTGCGCGGGCCTCTCACTGTCGCGGCCTCTTTTGTTGCAGAGCACAGGCTCCAGACGCGCAGGCTCAGTAGTTGTGGCTCACAGGCCCAGTTGCTCCGCGGCATGTGGGATCTTCCCAGACCAGGGCTCAAACCCATGTCCCCTGCATTGGCAGGCGGGTTCTCAACCACTGCGCCACCAGGGAAGCCCGGCATGATTTTTTTGAAGTTCAAAAATTTTATTGCCATCAGATCGATCAATTTTTCCCTTTGTTTTTTGCTTTTGACATTATGCTTAGAAAGCCTTCCCACTTTCAGATACTGTAAACATCACACGTCTTTTAAAAATATTTATTATTATATGTTTAGATCTATTATTTCATATTTAATCCATCTGGAATTTGGTGAATGGTGAGAAGTAACTTAATTCCAACTAAGTTCTTTTCCCATTGGTTAGTTCCTTATTGAATAAAATAGTTCTTTCTCAACTGAGTTGAAACACTTAACAGTGATTAATTTTTAGGATTCTTTGATATTGATGTAAAACAAAGCAAGCGTGATGCTTTTGAGGAAAAAAATTTTCAAAATAGGCTTTTGTTTTTTCACAATTTTGTTTTATTTCTTCATGGAAAAGCTCTGTGTAGATTTAACATTTTAAAGGAAGATAGGATTTCTGGGACCTGTTATAGGATTGGTTTTTATCTGGTTTCTGGAAATGAAATTTGGATAAGATAATATTATTAAAATTTCTAGGTGCTAATTATTCATTGTAGAGTAATGTAAATTAAAAAGAAGAAACATATTTAACAAAAAGGACATTCTTTATATGTTGTTTCATAATCTGATTTTTTAACTTAATGTTATATCATGAACATTTATGTTAATATCAGTAATATAAAAAAAGTAAATAAATAAAACAAAGCTTTATCACCTTTAAAGATAACCCAGTGCTCTGTTACATTGATTTATCACCTTTAAAGATAACCCAGTGCTCTGTTACATTGATTTATCATGATTCCTTTTACTCTGTTGTTAGACATTTAGGTTGATTTATGTAATGATGTAAAACTGGGATGCTTTTCCAGAAATGCATAATACATTTCTGAGAATATTGGAAAACAAGAGGAAGTTCTGAAGTAAAAGAATGTCAAAGAGATTTCAGCCCTTGAACTGTAGCATAGCAGATCACAGTCACTGTATATTGTGCCTCAAGTTTTTCTTTTCCTTGAATGAATCAGGAAGATGTTAACTTTGTTTAGAATTATAGTAGGGACCAACATTGCTTTGCTTTTATGAAGAGAAAGAATGAGGGGAAAACACTCTAAAACTGTATTGTCAAAAACAGCATCGTAGTGAGGCACAGTGAATCCTACTCTATCTGATTTCCTGTGAGTACCTTGAGGTCTGTGTATATTATTTGGCAGAAGAGAAAGGCTGCATTATTCCCTGGGTTTCCTTGTAAGGGGCCCTAATTCTTTGGAAACAGACTAGGTCAGTCTTAAGGTAGCTAGCTGCTGGTTTGCAAAATGATACATTATGGGGAGCAGTCACTCTAGCTGCTTCAGACAAAATAACATCAACAACTTATACTGGAAATTAACTATGATTATTTGATACAATTTACAGGGAGAAGGGATCCTACTCCAGTATATAATAGAGTGCTTTCTTCCCATAGCCCATACCTTAAACTCTTGCCTTTCTGCTTGCCTTTCCTTCCTCTTCTTTGCCTAAAAGCACTGGTTGTAAGCAGGTTTAGGGTGGACAGTCACCCTCAGTCTTCAATTAAGGACCCATAGACACAGTAACCAAAATGCTCATGCTGTTGCAGGACGTGAATGCTCTTCGAGGAGCTGGGCGGCCTGTGGTGACTCCGTCCATCCAGCCCTCTCTTCAGCCAGCCCATCCAGTGCTACCACAGATGACCTCACAAGGTAAGGAACGTCTCTGAGGCTCTGTGACCTTGAATTGGGTCGGTACCGAAGTTGTCATCATTGTTCCTTAAAATGTTAGGCTGCATTGTTTTAGTATTGAGAACTGAACTAGAGTATAAAACTTGTCAGTTTGTCCCTGGGTAGGGCATTTTCAGACCTGGAGATGTAGTTGGTCTGCTTGCTGTGTCTTCTGCTGTGTTGCATTGTCAGTTTTGGAAACCGGTACTCAGCTAATGAGCCATCTCCCTGTGTGTAACTCTGCACTTTCTGTCAGCTGATGGCATCGTAGGTCTGAGTCACGTGCACCTGAGCATGCCCAATTTCCTTCCACTAGCCCATTGCTGAGACTCCAGTAGAGCTGATTTTAGGAGGCTACGTGAGAGAAGTGGTCAAGTCTGAAGGGTGATGGTGTGAAAGGTGATAGTCCAGACTTGTACCAAGAAGAAAGGGATGGATAACAGTGAAAACTTCTTGCTTTATCTTAGCACCTCAGCCATCTGTTTCTGGGCTCCAAACACCGTCTGCTGCCTTGATGCAAGTTGCATCTCATGATTCCCACTCAGCTGTATCTGGAAACGCCCAGTCCTTTCAGGTAACGACATTTTTAAACCATATCAGTTATAAGCTATCATTGATTATGGTTCTCGTCCGTCTCTTTTCTTCTTCTTGCACGATTTGTACTGTACCAGTTCCTCACAGAGTTTATAATTTTTCTCCTTCCTGAACCCCTACTTTCTCATGTCCAAACAAGCAAAGGATTATCTACCTTATAGGTGGTTGTAAAGATTTCGTGCAAGAACAAGCAAAGCACCTGGCACAAGGCCTGGTACATAGTAAAAGCCCAAGCAATGTTTGCTTGTTTTCCTTTTCACACATGTCTAATTGAGGGCTATAGATTCAAGTCTTCTGTGCTCTCTTCTGTCAAACAGCTGATAGGCCAAGATTCCGCACTCCACTCAGCAGAACGGCTGTGGTGGAGGGTCAGTGGATGGAGGCTGTATGAAAATACAGCTGAACTCTTTGTCTAGTTATCCTCCAAAAGTGAGCTCTTAAAAGTAGGTTTTTTTCTGTTTTCACAGAAGGCAGTGGCAACAGCCTGTCTGCCTCTGCTGACTGTTTGCCCGGACAGTGGACTCTTTCTTTTGCCCTGACACATTTGATGGTTAAGACTTAACTCCCCATGGTAACAGACCCTCACTTCCTTGGTGATTCTTGATGGAGGGATCAGAGTGATGGTGGCCAAGCTATGCCCCATTAGGAAGGGGTGTATCAGAATTGAGAAAAGTTCTACCTGGCCCTCTCCCCACTCCTGAATGGACCTAATGGAGAGTTATATCCTATAGACTAAGATTCTTTTTTAGTAATGGATGGGTGGTTATACCAATCCCTGGAAATGAGCTGGATTTCCTTAATTCAAGGAAGAATAACCATCATCACTAAAATGATAGCTGCTGTTTATTGAGCATTTATTGTCTTCCAGGCACTTACTTACCAGCTGTTAGGAACTTTACCTATATATCGCTTCATTTAATCCACACAACAACCCTAAGAAATGGTATTATTATTTCATTTTATAGTTGAGGTGGCTGAGGCTCAGAGGAAAATGAGAGCTCTTGGTCATGCAGATAAGCATCAGAATCTAGAAGGGGAGAGGCATCCTTTGGAAACTGGTGGCTTTAGTTTGGAATCGCAGTGAACACCTCTTCTTTTACCTTAATGAAACCAAGCATCGTTTGCTTAGTTTTAAAATTTTTTAGACCATCAATAGGCCCAATGGCCGGGGGATGAGCTCCTACTTAATTAAATCATCACAAGAGGACTGGGGAGTGACCTGAGACACGCTTCCCTCACTCTCTAGGTATGACTTTAGTGACCAGGCATCACTGGATTACATACATGACTCTCCTGCTGCAATTATTACCCAATACCAAACCCTGGTCTCCTACATCTCCAGCTTCAATAAGTTTGAGTCTCCTTCCAGTTTATCTACTTTATTCCATCCAAGACAAATTAAGCAGAAAAGAGAGATACGACGGTTTTATGAGCCATCTGTAACTTGGCATTTTCTCAGCCCTATACAGGTATGCAAGCCTACGCTTATCCTCAGGCACCAGCTGTTGCTTCCCAGCTGCAGCCCGTTCGGCCCTTGTACCCCGCACCGCTCTCTCAGTCTCCTCATTTTCAAGGTAGGAGTTTCTCATCTTCTGCTCTTGCTGTGCTTTCCTCCCTCCCATCCCTTTTTCATTTTGACTCCAGTAGATCTCTGCCCTTTTTTTCTTGTCTTTTTTTTAAACAAGTTAGTTGAGGTATGACTTACATACCATGAAATTCACTCGTTTTAAGTGTACAATTCAATGGGGTTTTTTAGTATGTTTACGGAGTTGTGCAACTATCACCATAATCCAGCTTTAGAACATTTACATCATCCCCACAAAAACCCTCATGGCCACTTTCTGTGTTTTGTTTCTTGCATTTTCTCCTGCCAGCCCTTTTTAATTCCCCTCTCAGAGTTGCTCTGTAGAGTTCATAGTTAATAGTAAAAGAGTAAAACATTGGAGGAAATTGGGAGAAAACATGATGACTGTTCAGTATCTCAGATGAAAGCTATTTTGTTAAAATTTTAAAGTTGTGAAAAGAATATACTTTTATAAAAAGGTCAAACAACACAAAAAGGTGTGAAGTGAAGTTACTGTTTTCCATCATTAAACCCCCCTGACCTTAGGAAACAGTCACTTGGGTAACTTTTCAGATATCTTGTATACGTGTGCAAGTGTGGTTGCCTAGTGTAAAAAACAAAGCAAAATAAAATGCACACAGCTGGGGTGGTATCCTGCCTTCTTGTTCTGCAGCTTGTCTTTTGTACAGTAATCACTTTGGGTATTAGGACAGTGGTAGGAAGAAGCAAGTATATCCCACAATGAAATTTATGGTCCTGGAGTGGTAAGGGTTTCCTGAGTGCATCCTTTGTCTGGAATCCCTGCCCTTCTCCATCTGGGAAACCATTGAATCTGTCATCTCCTCTGTGAAGGCTTCCTGTTACCATCCCTCTCTCCTCTCCTTCCAGAGACATAACTGTATACGTGTGTCACCAAAGAGTTAATCTTGCTTTTCTCTGTGCTTCTTTTGTACCTTGTAACCTCGTACATGGTTCATTCTTTGCACTTACAACACTCTGTTATAATGATCTGTTTACACGTGAGTCTCCTCACCAGACTGACCTTGCCAAGGGCAGGAACCATGTTTCATTCCTTGCTGTATCCTTGGTACCTGGTCCAATACCTGGCATGCAGTTGGGTGAATGGAGAAGCAATCTGAGTTGCTAGTGCACTACTTGTGCCCTTGAACCAGACTGTATCACTTGATGCATTTTGCAGGAGGATAGCTAGTTATTGTTAGCTTTGGAGCATTTTGCCTTTAACCCCTCTCCATCTTCTCCTGACAGTGTAAATCACCTACAGCATTTTCCAGTATTTGGAAATGTTCGTTTCTTTTTTTCCTCTGCTGATAGAGCTGTTGGCTTTTCCTCATATAGTATCCTCTGCTACAGTTTCATAAGTTTCTTTTTGGCTTATGTCTGTTCAGGATCAGGTGACATGGCTTCATTTCTCATGACTGAAGCCCGGCAGCATAACACTGAAATTCGAATGGCAGTCAGCAAAGTGGCTGATAAAATGGATCATCTCATGACTAAGGTGACTGAGTCATCTCATGACTAAGGGGCTGTGTTGAAAGTGGGGGTATAAAGAGGGGATACAAACAGGGAGCAACCAGGGCTATAGGTAAACTCTTCCTGGTTTCCTGTATTCATAGTAGTTAGTAATTTCCCTAGAAGGGTCATTTTATTTGGGGATCCAGTTAGCAGAAGAAAACTCCTGCTTACATTGGAGATTGTCTCAGAAACTTATTAACCCCCTCAAAAAAGTAGTCAGACCTTGGGTAAATTGTATTTCTCCTTTTAAAAATTTCATGAAAAGTCTTTCTGACACTCCTTTTGTAGGTTGAAGAGTTACAGAAACGTAGCACTGGCAATTCCCTGCTCATTCCTAGCATGTCGGTGACAATGGAAACAAGCATGATTATGAGCAATATCCAACGAATTATTCAGGTGAGAGTGATCAAGAACAGAGCACTCTAATATGTATAAAATAGATAACTAATAAAAAAAAAAAGAATATCATTTTACAAAAAAAAAAGAACGGAGCACTCAACCTGGAGATCTTGCCCCTGCTCTCTCTGGAGATGTACTACTGTTTGAAACCTCCACTCCAGGAATAAGAGCATGTGACAAATGCTACACGGAGTTGGGAAATTCTGGAAAATCCATTATGGCTTAATTACTCCAAGTGACTTATCACTCTATTATCAGAAGGAAACATTTCTTTTTTGACCATATTCCAAAGTTTCCGCTTCATTTTATAGCCATTTATACATTTAGTCTGTTGGATGTAGTGATTTGTATCCATCAGGTAGAATTTGATACATTGTTTTAAGTATTATATTTATGTGGACATAAGTTCTAGATTTTTCTCTCAGATATGTAACAGTATCATCTGTCAGTTCAAGTTGATTCCCTTTTATCTGGTGCTCTTCTCTTAAAAACTTAAGTTAAACATCATATATTTCGAATTAGGAAAATGAAAGATTGAAGCAAGAGATCCTTGAAAAGAGCAGTCGGATAGAAGAACAGAATGACAAGATTAGTGAACTAATTGAACGAAATCAGAGGTAATGACAGGTACGGGGCACTGGCTAGGATGGACAAAAAAGGGTTTAGTTTGTAAATGCCCAAGTTAAATAAGCATGTTTGTTTACAGAAGTTTATGTGTATTTCTGCTCTTTTCTGTTTCCTGCCTGTCATGTGAATTACTGCTTGTTGATTGAGCGGGATTTCAGGAGGCTGTGATGTAATGCACACCTGCGTTTGAATCCTGGCTCTGCTCCTCATTTGTTGTGTGGCTTTGGGCGTTTTATTTATTCCCACCGGCTCTAGTTTCCTCATCTGTAAAAGCAGTGTTAGTGCCTAGAAAACTCCTGATGTCAACTCTTCTCTCTTCTGTGTGGGCTGACTCTTATTTTATCAACCAGAACTTCACTGATTTCCATATAAAACCCAAGCATTGTATAATTTTTCTAGATCCTTCTGAAAATTTTTTTTGTGGGGAGGGGTCAGTGGAACATGTTACAGCATATAGCATTTCACTTTAAAATATCATCCTCCCATATTTCTCTTCTCCAGTGTCTCTTGTCTCCCACATGGAAGGGGGAAGGGGAGTGGCTTTCTTTTCTTCCCTCCTTGCAGCCTTCATACTTCTGTCTCTTTCCTCTCTTATTTCCCCTCACCACACATGTTCAAATTCCTCTCCTCTTCACTCTGCAAATTCAAAGCAATTCACCCAGGCCCAGGTTCCTGCCTCCAAACTTGATTACTGCAGATCTTCAGAAAACAAAATGCTTTCAGATTGTTCCTGATGAAGGTATAGAGCAATGCTCTAACGACTGAATGTGTTGATACATTGGGTTATACCTGGTATGCATTGAGTGCTTGATAAATGTTTTCTTTTTCCCTGTTTATTTCACAGGTATGTTGAGCAGAGTAACCTGATGATGGAGAAGAGGAACAACTCACTTCAAACTGCCACAGAAAACACACAGGCAAGAGTTTTGCATGCTGAGCAAGAGAAGGTAAAGTAACTGGGGAGAGAAAAGCCCAAGTCAGGATGTGTAGAGCCGAGGAGTGTCCTCTGTACGTCCTTACCAGTTTGCTTTTCAGCAGAATTTTTGCCGTCATTGAGAAGAGAACTAGAAATCTTCCAACAGATTTTTAATATATCCAACATCCACATTTCTGTTGTATAAATGCATTACAATAAGTTGACTCAAAAATAATCACTGATGTTAGTAATCTGGTTAAGGTGAGGATTATACAGTTTATTAGAAACTAATCCTATTCTGCTGAAAAAATCAACAGACGATTTCTGTTATGCCACATAACAAATATTTATTGTGAAGTTTGAGATTGTTTAGTTTGCTCCTTCATCTGTGTCTGCCAAAGCATTTTAAAATTTTTATTTATTTATTTATTTATGGCTGTGTTGGGTCTTCGTTTCTGTGCGAGGGCTTTCTCTAGTTGCGGCAAGCGGGGGCCACTCTTCATCGCGGTGCGCGGGCCTCTCACTGTCGCGGCCTCTCTTGTTGCGGAGCACAGGCTCCAGATGCGCAGGCTCAGCAATTGTGGCTCACGGGCCTAGTCGCTCTGCGGCATGTGGGATCTTCCCAGACCAGGGCTTGAACCCATGTCACCTGCATTGGCAGGCAGATTCTCAACCACTGCGCCACAAGGGAAGCCCTGCCAAAGCATTTTAAAGCATTGCTGTTTGACTTCAGTCAGTTCAGAATTAGGTATTTTGACCTGTTTCTGAAGTAGCTATAAGGAAGGAAGACTGTTGTGGGTCTTGGGTTGAGGTGACTGATTTGGAAGCCCCACTCCTCCTGTCTTTCCTCCAGTGACACTGTTTTTCTGAAATGAGTTCCTTCTTGTTTGGGCTCCCCCTCATCAGCTGGGAGATCACAACCCTTTCATCTGCTATTTTCTCAGATTTAAGAAGTGTTTTATATTTTGTATTTGAATTTTTTTGAAAACATGAAAATTGAATGGAATGCACTTTATAACTTGAGATAAGAGCTTTTGAGTGATTTTCCACTCTGCTTGTTCTTTGGTGAGAGTGACCATCCGCCCCACTGCCTCTCCTCTGGAATTCATCTCCTCCAGTGGTCTTAGCTGCTGCAAGGCCCTGTGCAAGTGGTCTTCCCTCTGATATCAGTGAACTCTGGAGCCACGATAGATGCAAAGCCCTCTGAGCATTGTGTTAGTTCAGTTTCTGTTAGACCAGTTGAGGCAGGACAGTGAGTAAAACTTTGATTCTACTTGCGGCAGGTGAAAACTCCTCTTCTGTCTGGAAGTCCAAACTGTCATTGTCCTCTGAGTTTCACAGATGAAAACCTAAGCCTGCTGAACAGCAAAAATAAGTACCTTAGAGCTCACTCTAAAGGTCGCATGTTACTAAAAAATTTATTCTGACACTTATTAAAACAGTAAGGAAGATTTTATTCAAGACTATTGCAATAGACAGGAGTTCCCTGGTGGCTTAGTGGTTACGATTCCGGACTTTCACTGCTGTGGCCCGGGTTCAATCCCTGGTTGGGGAACTGAGATCCCGCAAGCCACACGGTGTGGCAAAAAAAATACATAAAATAAAAAGACTATTGCGATAGGGAAGAAATGTTGAGCTCAACTCCAAATACAGTTAAGGGCAAGAGGGCAAGTGGGGAATTTACAGCCAAGGAGCAGAGTGAGGGGGGTCAGTGGATGGAAAATTACTAAGAGGAGACATCCTGGGTAGGGGGATTCTTGCTAACAACAGGCCAAGGACTTAGACAGCAAAGGTTGGGATGGAGAACTTTGATCAGATATCAAGAGTAGAGATTCACTCTAAACTGACTTAGCAGGGATTCTTGCTAAAACTGGGATTGTCTGGCCAAAGACAGGAGGGGAGAACAAGGTCATGGGCTTAGAGGAGCCTAACTTGAAGTGTGGTCAAGAAGAGAGCCTTTGCCAGTGTACACTCAGATACTCATTCATAGCTTATTTCTTTTTATTTTGTATACAATTTGTTTTATTTCCCCCACCTTTAAGAGAGCCAAAATATCAGATTTTAAATGTAAGCTAGAAAACTGATTAAGGCTTTGGAATAAATGTTTAAAACTGAGGTAGGCGCAGTGAATACCCTAAGAAGGGACAAGTGATAATAAGAAAGTAGACAGCAGTAAGAATGCATGTGAAGTATAGTGGTATAGGAGGAGTAATGGTAGTAACAGTGTAATAGTATAGGAGAGATGGTCCAACCCCATAAATGCACTGCTGCCCCCAAATCAAAACCAGCGGAGCAGTCACTCACTGCCTTTCCTGTCATCTGATTTCTCCTATTTTTTACAGGAGCACATCAATTCAGGTGAAATGAATGTAATATTTGTCATTTGTTTACCATTCCTTTTCATCGACCATCCTTTTAATTATCATTTTCATCATTGCCCTTCATAAGCAGAATATCTGTAGACAGTTTTCCAGGGTAGTCTTTTTGACTTCATCGGATGTTACTTGAGAATATTTAGCTCCTGTTTGGCCAGTACAGAGCACCATTTAAAATGCATTGAGCAGTCAAAGAAGTTGGAGTGTTCCCTTTTTTTATTACCACTGTTCTTCAAAGAACCCCCAAAGCAGTTACTCTCACGTGACCGATCTTTATAGTACTACTGTGGGTTGGCCAAAGAGTTCGTTCCCAAGTGAACTCTTTGGCCAACCCAATATTAGTACAGTAGTGCTAGGGAGAAGTTGTAGACTGAGAAGTGGATTGCCATCAAAGGCATTCAATTTAAAATTTAAAATACCCTTTTCTTGTTAAAAAAAATGCTTGTTCATTATAGGAAACTTAGAAAATGGCAGGAATACCATTTCTCATGTATCAGATTGGTGAGATTTAACAATAGGTGGTGACTGTATACCAAGCCACTGAGTATTTTTTCATAACACTATTCTTAATAGTTGCATACAGGATAGATATATCAATTTGCTTAAGCTCATTTTTAAAATTATTTTGTGTTTCCATTGTTTGGCAACTATAAACAATGCTGCATCAGTCATCCTTGTAGCAAAATTTTTGTGTTCTTGCATAGTATTTCCTAAGGACAAAGTTTTGCAAGGGCATTCCTGAGTCAGAGACCTGGCACATTTGAGGGCTTGATTTGGGCTTAATTCAGGTTGAAGGTGGCCTTAGCTATCTTCCTACCAGTTCAGCCAGCACAGAGTATGTGAGGTTGGGCCATCACCATGTTTAAAGTGACATCGTACTTTGTTACTGTTCAGGCCAAGGTGACGGAAGAGTTAGCAGCAGCCACTGCACAGGTCTCTCATCTACACCTGAAAATGACCGCTCACCAAAAGAAAGAAACAGAGCTGCAGGTACAGCTGACAGAAAGCATGAAGGAGACGGACCTCCTTAGGGGCCAACTCGCCAAACTGCAGGCAGAGCTCTCAGGTATGCCCTTGCTGGAGGGGGCTGGGATTTTGACAATGTAAACTTAAAGAATTACACTGTTTCCTTCCTCCCAGTCCATTTGGCATAATGCTAATGAAGTTTGTGAAGGACAGAGCCAAAGGTTAAGGTGAACCAGTATAAACCTATTACATGATTGTTTGGCATAAAGGACAACAGAAGAACTGACTATCCATTTAGAGTTGATCAGTGGCCACAGTTCTGCTTTGTTTGGGCGAGTGTTGAGTATCCTTGGTACTTAGGATTGGCCTCATAGGCCTTGAAGAGTTAATCTAACTTGTGACTGACTAATCTAACTGAAGGGTTCCTTTAACTTGTGACTCAGTAGAAGCTTAAGAAGCAGGTGCTTCCTGCTGCAGTTGCCTCTTTCCTAGAGCATGGATTGCAGTCCTTCAGCCTGGCACAAAAGGCCCCTCCACCTTAGCTTATTTCCTGTATGTTGCCCAATTCAACGTAGCTCTGGACATACTAACCAGCCTGCTGCTTCAACACATCCTGTATTTCTTGCCTTGCTTTTTATCCATGCTATTCTCTGGACTTGGTGTGCCCACCATCGCCAAGATTTGCCTCCAGTTCTCTCCAAAAACTGCCTCTTTCAGAAACTTTCCCTTTTTTTTTCCTAGAATATTTGATCTCCTTTAAAATCCTTCATCTCCGAGTGCATTATTATGCCCATTATCAGAGATAGCCTTTGATCAGCACTACTTATATGTGTTTTCCCTTCTAGAATGCAAGCCTCTGAAGGGCAAGGATGGTGTCTTGCTCATCTTTGTAAAGTCCTTCCCTTAGTATTAGTTTAGTGCCTGGCACAGTGGTGCTGCTCAAGACATGGTGACTTGAAAAGCAGATTTGTGGAGACTGGCATGTTGATTCATCCACCACTTTGTATAAAGAAACACATGTGGAAGGCACAGATGGGACCAGTGGGTGGTGTGTGGCTGGAATAGCAGCAGAGTTACGAAAAAGCAAAATTAACTTGCCCAAAAAGAAAGCTAAAAACACTGATGTCAGTTGGTGAAGTGATACCTTGAAGATAAATCCCTTCCTTTTTTGAGCATCACTTGGGCGCACTTGAGGGAAAATCTTAGACTTGAATGTCGTACAGATATCCTCTTTCCTGTTTTTGTGGTGCCCTGTGACAGTTACCTTAAGGGCACCATAAGGATCTCAAAAGTTTTCCAACAAAATTAATTTTGATGCATTACATTTTAATTTTTTTATTATTATTTTTTATTGATGTATAGTTGATTACAATGTTGTGTTAATTACTACTGTATAGCAAAGTGATTCAGTTATACATATATATAGATTCTTTTTTTAATATTCTTTTCCATTATGGTTCATCATAGGATATTGAATGTAGTTCTCTATATTATACAGTAGGACCTTGTTGTTTGATGCATTACATTTTTAAGAAATATTCCAAATAGCTTTATTTGAGAAGGAATGTTTTGAAAGCAGACTCTTGGTTAGAATGTCCCAGCTACCAAGAGAGTTGAGAATATCTTACCCAGGCAGTGAGAAAGGGCCTGGACCACTACTAAACAGAGATCTCAATGTGTTGAGTCCAGTGTGTTGAGATGATGACTGAAATGGAATTGTGGGAGTGGTAATATTCCGAAGGTGGTCTCTGACCACTTGGAACATTTCTCTTCCATTTTGTATGTGTCGAAGGTGACATGTAGGTGCAGAGATAAATATGGATGGATGGGGGAGTCAGTTTATGGCTTGATAAACCTGCTGTTGGTCAGTGAGGTGATGCTGGAGGAAGTGAGTGGAAGAGGCTCGTGTGGTAGTGTTGGGAGATGATGGAATGCAGCTTTGAAGGCGGCGCTGGGGTGGGGTGCCATACAGCCCACTGCAGCTCTGGTTCTGCAGCCAAGTCTCTGTGCTGTCATATCCCAGAGCTCCAAGAAACCTCTGAGCAAGCACAGTCCAAACTCAGGAGTGAAAAGCAAAGCCGGAGACAACTGGAACTCAGGGTGACGTCCTTGGAGGAGGAGCTGACTGACCTTCGAGCTGAGAAGGAGTCTCTGGAAAAGGTAAGTTCTACATCTGAAGTTTCTCTGTTGGGCCCAAGTGGCCAGGGTTAGCTGTTTCATAAACATTTTTATTTTCCTTTGAAAAATTACAGTTGCATGTGCTCATTGTAACAAATACAAATAATACAGAAAAGTATAAAATAAAAAATAAAATTTATCTTTTCCCCCTCTCATACACTAGAGGCAACAACTATAAAAGATATATGATTATTCTTCCAGATTGTTTTCTGTGTATATAATATATACCTACACATACATATATACATGTATGTATAAAATAAATGTACATCCATATATGTATGCTGATAACATTTTTAACAGTAATGAGATCGTATTTATTTATTTATTTATTTTTATTAATTTATTTTTTATTTTTGGCTGCGTTGGGTCTTTGTTGCTGTGCGCAGGCTTTCTCTAGTTGTGGCGAGTGGGGGCTACTCCTCATTGCGGTGCGCGGGCTTCTCATTGCGGTGGCTTCTCTTGTTGCGGAGCACGGGCTCTAGGCATGTGGGCTCGGTAGTTGTGGCTTGCGGGCTCTAGAGTGCAGGCTCAGTAGTTGTGGTGCACGGGCTTAGTTGCTCCGTGGCATGTGGGATCTTCCCGGACCAGGGCTTGAACCCGTGTCCCCTGCACTGGCAAGCGGATTCTTAACCACTGCACCACCAGGGAAGCCCCTGGGATCATATTTAATACTTTAAAAAAAAATTGTATTGTGGCCATTATACTAATAAGAATGAGAACTTCCTCATTCTTTTTTTTTTTTTTTTTGCAGTGTTGATTATTTTTATATTTATTTATTTATTTATTTAAATTGGGGTATAGTTGCTTTACAGTGGTGTGTTAGTTTCTGCTGTACAGGAAGTGAATCAGCTGTATGTGTACATATACCCCCTCCCTCCTGGACCTCCCACCACCCACCCCCATCCCACCCGTCTAGTTCACCACAGAGCACCGAGCTGAGCTCCCTGTGCTATACCTCAGGTTCCCACTAGCTATCCACTTTACACATGGTAGTGTATATATGTCAGTCCCAATCTCCCACCCACTCCCCCAGCCCTGTGTCCACACGGCTGTTCTCTACATCTGCATCTCTATTCCTGCCCTGAAAATAGGTTCATCTGTACCATTTTTCTAGATTCCACATATATGCGTTAATATACAGTATTTGTTTTTCTCTTTCTGACTTACTTCACTCTGTATGACAGTCTCTAGGTCCATCCACGTATCTGCAAATGACCCAATTTCATTCCTTTTTATGACTGAGTAATATTCCATTGTATATATGTACCACATCTTCTTTATCCATTCATCTGTCAGTGGACGTTTAGGTTGCTTCCACGTCCTGGCTATTGTAAATAGTGCTGCTGTGAACATTGGGGTGCATGTGTCTTTTTTGAATTATCATTTTCTCAGGGTATATGCCCAGTAGTGAGATTCCTGGGTCGTATGGTAGTTCTATTTTTAGTTTTCTAAAGAACCTCCATAGTGGCTGTATCAATTTACATTCCCACCAGCAGTGCAAGAAGGTTCCTTTTCTGAACACCCTCTCCAACATTTATTGTTTGTAGATTTTTTGATAATGGCCATTCTGACCAGTGTGAGATGATACCTCATTGTAGTTTTGATCTGCATTTCTCTGATTATTTGTGATGTTAAGCGTCTTTTCATGTGCCTGTTGGCCATCTGTATGTCTTCTTTGGAGAAATGTCTATTTAGGTCTTCTGCCCATTTTTTGATTGGCTTGTTTGTTTTTTTGATATTGAGCTGCGTGAGCTGTTTGTATATTTTGGAGATTAATCCCTTGTCAATTGCTTCATTTGCAAATATTTTCTCCCGTTCTGAGTGTTGTCTTTTCGTCTTGTTTATGGTTTTCTTTGCTGTGCGAAAGCTTTTAAGTTTAATCAGGTCCCATTTGTTTATTTTTGTTTTAATTTCCATTACTCTAGGAGTTGGGTCAAAAAAGATCTGTGATTTATGTCAAAGAGTGTTCTTCTTATGTTTTCCTCTAAGAGTTTTATAGTGTCCGGTCTTACATTTAGGTCTTTAATTTTCATTCTTTATAACTACTACATAGTAGTCTACTGTGAGGCTGTACCATAGTTTATTTAACTATTCACCTGTTGATGGATATTTATGTTTCCCTTTTTTCACTATTTCAAGCATTGCTGTTGTGGACATCTTTGTACTATATAACTATTTTTGCAAATTCGTTTGAGCATTTCCATAAAATGGATCACTCGAATTAGAATTGCTGCATCAGAGAAGAATGCTTAACATCTAAATTTTTGAAATAAATATTGCCAGATTATGCTTGAAGAGTTTGTTAGCTTGCATTTCCAGCACCGTGTGATCAAGCCCATTTCTCCATACTTTTTCCAACTCTGCACATATCAATTTTTCTAATCTTTATAGTCTGATAGGTGAAATATACTATCTTGTCTTAATATGTGTTTTTGGTAGTATTAAAGCTTTCATATATTTAATGCCTATTTGTATTTCTTCTGTGAATTCTTTTTAATGTCCTTTGCTATTTTATCTATTGTAATATTAGTTTGATTTAGAAACACTATTAAAGGTGCTAATCCTTTGTCAGTCATAGAGGTTACAAATATTTTTCTAGTTTGCTGTTTTTTAACTTTATTTAATAGTATCTTTTGATGTTTTATAAATTTAATATCAGGGTAATACTAGCCCCACTGAATGGATTGGGAACAGTTCTGTCTTTTTCTATGCTCTGAAACAGTTTAAATATGAAAAGAACAACCTCTTTCTGAGGTTTTAATAAAACTCTAGTAAAGTCCTTTTGGCCTAGTGCCTTTTTAGGGGATAAATCTTGGTCTATATTTTCAGTTTCTTCTATGATTTTATCAGGTTTTTTAAAAACCAGTTCTTTCTGATTTGGGGGGCTGTTTCAGTTTTTCATTGTTCTAGATACTACTGCAGTGACCATCCTTGTAGCACGTTATCTTTATGAACATGATCTACTGCTTCCTTAAATTATAATTTGTGTAAATTCTGGTTGTGTGTGCGTATTTTGAAGGTCCTTTCACAGGATTGTGATTTTCCTACCAGCAGATTGTGAAAGTATCTACTTCCCTCTACCCTAACCACTGTTAAGATATTCCCCATCTCTTCGTAGAATGGTAGATAAAGCTCTTCTTGTTTTCCTTCTTGTTGTCACAATTTTTTTCTGCCAGTAGCCAAGAATGTTAAATATATAGGGGAAATTAAATTGAAAAAATGAATTGTTTCCAGAAACAAAGTAAGGACCCAGTGACGTTAATAACTACCACCACCAACCATCGCCATCTCCATTTATCCTCTATCAGACAACTGGAGCTGATGATGGTTCTCTTGTTCCTAAGAACCTCTCAGAAAGGAAAAAGAAGTCAGCTCAAGAGCGCTGTCAGGCTGAGGAGGAGATAGATGAAATTCGTAAATCACACCAGGAGGAACTGGACAAACTTCGACAGCTCTTGAAAAAGGCTCGGGTGTCCACGGACCAAGCAGCTGCAGAGCAGGTAATGGGAAGCTGAAGCACTTTGGAAATAAAAGGAAGGCATGAGGACTCAGAAAAGTTTCTAGTTTCTTCTTTATCCTTTAGGATGAGATTTCTCGTAGTTGATGGTCTAACTTTGGACAAAGGTGGAAGAAGAGCCAGGAATCGAATGGAGAATCTTCTTCCTTTTTTAAAGCTTAGTGAGAATTTTACTATAAGTAAAACATGAAGGAAAAAAGTCTTTATAAAAACATTCCAAACATAAGGCCAACGTCCTCACCCACCAGACACCATCCTTCAGGCACATTATCGTCCTTGAAAAGAAGGGACTTATTTAGGTAATTAGGCAGGCAAACCAGGGATAGTGGCAGGACACAGCTGGATCTCTAGTCCATTTGACAGCAGCCTTTCTTTTTGTAAGTTCCTAAATTCATGTTTGTATGTTCTTTAATTAGAGTGAATTGGTGCCCTCAATTTGATCACCTATGGGAATTTGGACAAAAATAAGTTTCTTCTGAACCCATAAAGTTTAAGGGCCCAGATCCTGAAAAGTATGATCATACTAGGGCCCTGGCTTCCTGGGACCTCTCTAGACAGTCACACCTTTACCTGGTTGGAGTACCTTTTAGAGTCCTAGCAACCAAGGTCTTCCAAACAGTTGTTTCCTTGCTAAATCTGGGCTCTTAGCTGATTGTTTTTGCCTTGTTGAAGACGGGCTTCCTTAGATGTGACTAGACCCCCCAGCATACGGGGATTACTTTCTCTTGGCAGCTGTCTCTAGTACAGGCTGAGCTGCAGACCCAGTGGGAAGCCAAGTGTGAACATCTGTTGGCCTCTGCCAAGAATGAACACCTGCAGCAGTACCAGGAGGCGTGTGCACAGAGAGATGCCAGGCAGCAGAAGCTGCTCCATCTTGAGGAGAAGGTGGGTGTTTTCCCTGGGCTTAGACAGCCCTGTTAATTTGAGGCAAACAGGTTGTTCAAGTCTTGCAGATCCTTTTGTACCTGAAAGATGTTAATAGCTTGAAAACAGAATCATACTTGTTTAGCTCTGCAGTTTATCAGTAATCTTTCACATACTCATTTGGGATGACAGGTCAGTGACCTAGAAAAAGAAAAAGCAGCATTTATGATCTGGAACGTGTTTTCCATTATAATCTGATCCTTCATTTATTAAGCAAATATTTATTGAGTGCCGGTTGGGTTCCAGACACTGTGTTAGGGAAAGGGCTTACAAAGAACTCTCCTCAAGAATCTCACAATCAAGAAAAGGAGACTGAGGAACAGAGATAAGCATTAAATGCTGTGAGACCCAGAAGAGGAAGTGCCTAGGGGAGCAGAGCCAAGAAGGACAAGGAGCTTCGGTCAGGTGGGGAAGGCGGCAGAGGCTCTGGGCAGAGGCCCTGAGGTGGGCTGGAGCACAGGTGTGGTGGGATCATCTGGCATAAAAACGAGAGAGAGAGAGGGATGGCTTAGCGCTGAAGTCCTCATATCTGGAGGTCAGTTTCTTAAAGTACCCAGTTGAAAATCTGACTCAGAGATGAGGAAGGCAATCTTGTAGGTGAATAGGTTGAACGTCCACTGTTCATATGTCTGTGTGACTAGGGTTATCAAACCCTGCCACCACCACCCCCCGCCTTTTTATTTTATTCTTGACCTGATTAGGAACAAGGCTAGTGACCTTGTTGGTAAAGAGGAGATGAAGTTGTGAGTTGAGATTGAGTGATGAGGAAATGGAGTGCCCTGAGTCAGCAGGCCTGTGGGCGGGGGCGGAGGCTGTGGATGTCAGCAGACTGATGTGAGGTTGACACTTGTAGCTTAGGATGGTTCTCCTCCTCCTGGGTTTCCTGACCTTCACCTGGAAGTCCAGGTTCCAAGGCCTCAGCCACAGTCTGTTTTGCAGTGTTTAGCCCTCCAGGCCCAAGTCACAGCCCTGACAGAGCAAAATGCACAGCGCATCAAGGACCTGGAGAGCAAGTCCCAGATGTCTGGGGTTGAAGCTGCTGCTGCTGCCGCTGACCCCTCAGAGAAGGTGAGCTGGAGATTTCGGAGAAGTGAGCCATGTCATGTCAGGGGATTGAATGTGCACATCAGGCGTTCAGAAAGAAATTTTGTTTGTCAGTTTGTTGTGTTGTTAGCTTTTTTCCTAACTTTATCGATCTCCCACTTACCTGACTTAAGTCACAGTTAACCCATTGGAACCTATCTCTTTGGTGGCAACCCCCAAAGGGCCTTATCCTGAGGTTTTGACAGATAAGGGAAATGTTTCTAAATCACAGGAGAGGACTGGGAAGTGTGCCCAGCATCTTCTAGCCACTAATCCTCGTAGCCCATGACAGCTGTAGTGGTGGCCACGGCGGGAGGAAAGCAGCAGTGAATGGTCTTTGAGCAGTCTTGGGCACACAGGCCACAGCTTACCCATCCTTCACAGCCCTCCTCTCAAGTGCTGCTCATTATTTAACATTGTCCCCTCCACAGTGACAGCCTTAGGTGTCTCAGTCATTGACCAGCTGTGTCCCGCTGTAGAGTTCTAAGAGGGCTTCATTTTAGCCTTCCAAACCTCTCTCTGGAAGTTACATGCATCCCTTAGTCGCTTGATTTTGGCAGTGTACATTTTTGATACTGTTTTTCTCTCTTCATGTCGTCATGCAGGTCAAGAAGATCATGAACCAGGTGTTTCAGTCCTTGCGGGGAGAGTTTGAGCTGGAGGAGTCTTACAATGGCAGGACCATTCTGGGGACCATCATGAACACTATCAAGGTACAGCTGGCTCTCGATTGTTTCACTGAGATGGGTATCTTGTTGCTTAAGTACCGTTTAAGGGATCCTGAGTAAAAAAAATGATTCAAGGCTGTTCATCAGTAACTAGGATGCCTGGGATGACTTACCTGCACAGATAAGGACAGCCTCCTTTGAGAGGAAGAAACAAAGTCATCTGAACGGAAAAAACTAACTGAAAAACAAAGTCACTTGAACTAGATGACCAATTGTGTTAATAGGAGAACTAGGAGTGCCTAGGAGTGCCTCTGTTTCCGGTCAGTGATCCTCTCCTCTTTCTTGGCTTTTGAACAGATGGTGACTCTTCGGCTGTTAAACCAACACGAGCGAGAGAAGGGAGAGAGCAGCAATGAAGAAGAGGAAGAGGAAGAAGAAGAGGAGCGACCTCGGAGTGCTTCCGGACAGTCTCAGGCACCCTTGAACAGGGAGAGGCGGGAGCCCCCCATGGTGCCGTCAGAGCAGGTGGTCCAGGAAGCTGCCCCACTGCCTCCTCAGGCCCTCCCCGCTCCCCAGGATGATGCGCAGAGAAGGGAAGGGGAGCCCTCGGAAGCAGAGGCGCGCTCAGAGATAAAAGAACCGGCTTGCCTCCCCTCCCGGAGAGCTCTGGGGCCCCCAGCTTCAATTCCCCCTGCGCCTCCAGGCCCTGTGACTGTGGACTCTGAGGGTGAGGAGGCGCTGGCAGCCAGCCCACTGGGAGATGCCTGTGTTGGGGAGCAAGAGAGCTCCACGAGACTGCCCCTGACTTCAGACCCCGAGAAGGTGGACCCGCTGGCTGTGGGGCCTGAAAGTCCAGGAGGAGAGCCTCAGGCTCCAGAGCTCCAGAAAGACGAGGAGGGCACTAGCTCCGCTGCTCCCTCCCGGGAGCCGCACGGCACAGAGGCAGCGTCTGCGGCCGTAGGAGCAGTGCCTGGATCCGAACACCGTTCTCAGCATCCCAGGTGTGTCCCCTGGGCAGAGTTGCAGGAACAAGGCGGCTGCGTGTGGAGGTTGTCTCTGCTTTTTCCAGGGCTGGTGACTCATCCTCAGAGCCTGGCTGGCCGATTCACTTACTCGTTCATTCATTCATTCATTCATACATCTATTCGTAACAGGCTCTGTGGCAGGCACTGTGGTAGTGTGGGAGGCAAGGCAGAGTTGTTCCTGAGCTGAGGAGCTTACAGTCTGGTGGACAAGACAGACAGACTCTTACACAGTTGAGCTCGAACAGCGCAGGGGTGAAGGGTGCTGACCCTCTGTGTGTAACTTTATAGTTGGCTCATCCCCAGATTCAGCCAACTGCGGGTCGTGTAGTACTTTAGTATATATTCATTGAAAAAAGTCTACATATAAGTGGGCCTGCACAGTTCAAACCTGTATTCTTCAAGGGTCAACTGTATGTTATAAATGCATGACATGCTTTATAAAAAAAAAAACACAGGGTGTCTAATAGAGAATAAAGGGGGAGTTATTCTACATCAGAGTGATAAGAGGGGCTTATTCTACTTTAGATAGAGTGATTAGAAGGAATTATTCTACTTTAGGTAGAGTGATTAGGGAAGGATTCTGAGAAGGTAACATTTAAGCTGAGACCTGAAGGATGGATAGAAGCCTTCCCTGCCAAGAGTGGGAAGAAGCATTTGCAGAAAGCAAGAACAGCACGTGCAAGGCCCTGCGGTAGGAGGGACATGACACAATCAAGGAAGAAGGCACAGTGGGAGGAGAGTGGTGTTATGCTGAGGTTGGAAAACTCAGTAGGAGCCAAGTCATGTGAGATTTTGTTGTCACTGTTAGAAGTTTGGACTTTAAGTGCAGTGAAAAGCTATTAAAGGGATTTAAGCAGAAGGGTGCCGTGGTCTGATTTACTGGCTATAAAAGATCACTCTGGGGACTTCCCTGGTGGCGCAGTGGTTAAGAATCCACCTGCCAGTGCAGGGGACAGTTTCGAGCCCTGGTCCAGGAAGATCCCACATGCCACGGAGCAACTAAGCCCAAGAGCCACAACCACTGAGCCCGCATGCCACAACTACTGAAGCCCGCACCCGTAAAGCCTGTGCTCTGCAGCAAGAGAAGTCACCCCAATGAGAAGCCTGCGTGCCGCAACGAAAACCCACTACAGCCAAAAATAAATAATAAAAATAAATAAATCTATTTTAAAATTATAAAAAAAAAAAGATCACTCTGTAGGTTATGGAGGAAGTCAAGAGTGCTGGGAGGCCAGTGTGGAGAGGGAGGAATTCCTGGGTGATTACCCCAGGATTCTGTTGGATTTTTACCCCAGAGCCTGTGGGCATTGTGGCCTGGAGCAGAAACAACGTTTTGCTATGACTTGATTTTCCTGATTTTTCTTTCAGTCTCTCTGAGGATGAAGAGGATGAACTGTTTAAAGGGACAGCTCTGAAAGTTCCGAGGCCCAAAGCACAGGCTGAGGAGGAGGATGAAGACGAGGTGGTAAGGAAGTCCCAGGCACTGCCAGGTCCTCACACTGCTCCCTGGGGGCCCTTCCCTGCTGGCTGTGAGAAGAGGAATGGAGTCTGTTGGTGGCCCTCTCCCTGGGCTCTGTGCTCAGGGCCCTGTGGGAGCAGGCTTGGGGTTGGGAGGGGGCAGCTCTGTAAGCATGGTGGGGATGGTCAGATAGCACTTTATTCTTGACAAAGGACCACAGTCTCCATTCATGCAGCAGTGGTTTCTACTTTAAGTAAAGAAAGTTGGGCTGCTTAGTCCTGTATTAGAGTGCTGAAGCCTCAGGTTTCCTCAGCTCTGCTAAGGGATTATATTTTAGAATTGGAAAGGACGTTGATGATCTTCTTGTCTGGCATCCTCATGCATAAACAGACTGAGGCTCAGAAGGATGATTTACCTAAAGCCACAGAGTGAGTTAACGGCAGAGCTAGGACTACAACCCCAGGCTCCTACTAAGACCACCTGTTTCTAAGCATTTTCTGCTTCATCAGCCTGCTTTCCAATCAGCTGCCTTGTTTTGTCACAACATCCCTGGGCAGAATATGGGTTAAGCCCTGATAGCGTAGCCTCACTTCTCGGGAACTACTCTGGCCCATGATCAGTCTTCACAGGACCATCCAAAGGGAAGGCCACCAGAGCAGAAGGTACCTTAGTAGAGGACACTCAGTGTGCCTATGTCCAGCATCAATCCCCGCTGCCCCCATGGGACCTGTTCCCTGCCAACCGGGAAGAAAAAGGCCAGGGGCTCAAGTCATGTGAAGTGGGGAGAGTTTCCTCGGAGGCCCGTTAATCCCCCTTATCCTCCTACCTGATTGGAGGGTGTGAGGGAGGGAGGGAGGTCAGGGGTAGGAGGCTCTGGCCCTGTGTTCCTGGGGTTTCTTCATCTCGGGATTCTCCACTTGGTCGTGTGGCTAAGCCTCTAAGCTCAACTCTCTCTCAGATGGTGGGGCCGCAGCCAGAGCCAGACAGACCGCCTCAGGCCACAGCGTCGTTTTTTCAAATGTGATTGTATTCTTCCCTGCTTCCCTTCATCCTCCTGCATCCTCTTCCCTGAGGGCTGCTCTGCTTCTCTGTTTCATCCTACTCCCACTTTCCCCTTCGACCCTTCTTTTCTGACACTAAATGTGTAAGTTACCACATGAGAGGAGACCTGTCCAATCAGTACACATGTTTCTCAAATAAATGACAAAATTAGCCAAAGTTGGTCCTCTTGTCTCTGTGTTGAAAGATTGCCTCCCTTCTCTGACTGCTTGTCTCAGCATTTCTGGAAGCCTACGGTTCACTGGCCTCAGGGTTAGTCCTTCCAGTAAAACCCTAACCAGCAACCTCCTTTCCAACCTGGAGCCGGGAACAGATGCTGGTCGCTTCACCTTGCCCAGGCGGGAAGTCCATCTGGTGCAGGGACAAGTGAGGACTGACTACTCTTTCCTGTTTTGTCAGAGCATGAAGGGACGCCCGCCCCCAACACCCCTTTTTGGAGATGATGACGATGACGATGACATTGACTGGCTGGGATGAAGACCCAGGAAACTGGTGCAAAGGTTTCTCTACCAACTTTTCCCTAAGCATGATTTTGCACAGCCAGCCCTGGGTTTAGACGGGCCACAGGGTGAGGTGAAGGTGAGCATCCTGCGGACAGTAGTTCAGATATCTGAGTTAGCCAATTTCCGAGCCCCCGCCTGGCCAGGTGAAGCAGAGTGTGAACCTGTCTGCAGAACGCTGGGGTTGTCAGCAGCCCGCCATGGTCCTGCCTCAGAGTCCCCCATGGAAGAAGGGCCGGGGGGCTCCCCTTCGGCCAGTCCCTACGAGAGTCCTGCCCACTCCCAAGCTTTTTATTCTCTGAACTCTCAGACTGATCTGCCTCTCAGTACTCAACTGTGTCCCAGCAACAGGACTGTCACCTGGGGTGAGGTCTCCCTGGTAGAACCGAGGGTGGAGTATACCATCTAAACCTGGTTCAGTTAACAGCCTTGCCTGCAGTCCTGGGACATATATCTTTTCTCTGCCTTAAAGCTGATATAAGAGGTCAATGAATATTTGAAATTAACAAAACTAAAATAAATGTTTGCAGTGAAACTTGACTCAGGATGAAATCGAATTTGGTTCTGAGGGCAGTCTGTGCTCTCTGGGAATCTAAGGGTAGGAGTTGTAACAGATCTGGGTTTGTTAACATGCGTGAAAGCATTGTGACATGTTCCCTTTGGTACTTAACCCTGGAACTTTTAGGCTTTCAAAGAAGGTCACCACTCTGCTATCCCAGCTCATCCCAGCTACTCTAAGGCTCAGGGCAGCAGGGTTGTCTGAGGACCAGTCCTGTCAACCACTGGCTCCTGCAGGTGTAGTCCTACACCCTAGGAAGCCATGCAGAGAAGGTGGGAGGGTCCCTGTGTTCTCTTGTCATCCATGATGGCACCTGAGAGATTGAGTCTTCGCTTTGAGAGCAGCTTCCATTCCCTCTGAGTTTAGGCCCAGGACTAATGTAGGGAATAGTGAGAAAATATCTGTGGTCATTTTACTTATTCCAGGATTTTCTAAAGACCATGCAGCCAGTCTTCAAAAAGGAGAATAATTTTAATAAAAATATTCCCTGATTTAAAATGTTTATAAGATAGGAACCTGAATTCCACTCCATCTGATCTGATATCATCCTTTTTGATGACAGCTTTGAGCCTGTCTCCCATTTGTGGGCCTGGGAGGCAGTAAAAACTACCATTTACTAAACTTTGTTGTTCAACAAATAGGCACTGTTGTGGAGTACTTTACCCAGACTGTCTCACCCCCAGCCACCCTTGCAGGAGACACTGTTGTCCTTGTTTTATAGAGGAGAGACTGAGGCTTAGAGAGATAAAGTAACCTGTCCAAAGTTACATAGCTAGTAAGCAGCAGAACAAGAATTCAAATCCTGGTCATTGGATTCCGGAGCCAGGGCTCTTGGCCACCCCAGCAGCATTCATCTTGGATTGAGGGAGGAGGGCAGTGATGTTTGTCAGAAATATAGGCTCCTGGGCCCCACCCCAGCTCTCCTGAAACAGAATTGCTGCCCCGTTAGGGTAAACAGAGCGTAGACTTTCCGGTCTCCACTGCCGTAGCCAGTTACTCTCTCAGCCTCAACCCTCCTCTGAGTTAATGAACAGACTGCAGGCCGGGCTGCCTGGCTCCGCATCCTAGCTCTGCCGCTTATTAGCTGGGCGACTTTATTTAACTTCTGTGTGCCTAAGCCTCCTCACCTGTAAGACAAGGACAGAAATAGTCTCTACCTTATTGTGGGGGTTAAATGAGTTAATATTGTAAAGTGCTTAGAACACTGCCTGGCACGTAATATGCACTATATAGGTGTTTGTTAAATTAAAAAAAAAAAAAAATTCAAGTAGAGAAAATACCACCTTTTGTGATTTGGCTCTGAAGAACGTTGAAGTGCCTACTTAACTTGACCATATAGTCCATTTCTCTAGAGCATAGATTTTTTTAAAAAGTCCTTCATGCTGTGAAAGCCTCAGATGTATAACCACATTTAAAGAGACTATCAGGGACTTCCCTGGTGGCGCAGTTGTTAAGACTCCACCTGCCAACGCAGGGAACATGGGTTTGAGCCCTGGTCCGGGAAGATCCCACATGCCACGGAGCAACTAAGCGCGTGCGCAGCTACTGAAGCCCGTGCGCCTAGAGCCCATGCTCTGCAACAAGAGAAGCCACTGCAATGAGAAGCCCGCACACCCGCAGCGAAGAGCAGCCCCTGCTCGCTGCAACTAGAGAAAGCCGGCACACAGCAACGAAGACCCAACGCAGCCAAAGTTAAATAAATTTATTTTTAAAAATAAAAATAAAGAGACTCAAACTTAAGAGGTTGCTGGTCACCTATGGAAAGTCTTATCTCAGCAGTGCCCCAGGGCAGGGGTGGAACCTTAGCTGGTCAGGACACATAAGTGGATGCCGGAGCCTCCATCAGCAAGAAATCTTATACTTGTTGTGACGCTGAGCAGCTTTCTAACTAACTCCCTGCTTATGTGGGGAGAATGCACTGATCAATACTGAAGGCGTCACATGCTATACTTTCTGTTACAGCTACTTCTTGTAAATTTTTAAAAGTGGTTTTGATATATTTTTGCTTCTGCCCTCAGGGAGAGAAGGTGCTAATAATTGTGCTGACATGGGCGTTTATAGTCCATGTGACAATTATTTTTCTCATAGCAGGTTCACCATCAATGTCTGTTACATGCACAAAAGAATGGTTTGTTGACTAGGCTGGCACTGGGGGTGTCTGCCTGAGGGAATGGTGTTTCAGGACTGGGTTTCGCTGAGCACAGAGTTGTCCTCTTAGCAGACAGACAGACTCAGTCCTTGGACAGCCCTACTGCCAGCACTACCAGCTCCACTGGCCCCACTCAGCTCCTGCAGTTGTTATCAGGGTTACATGAGCTTGCTGTGTGAATGAGGAGAAACAGAAAAACAGTCACAGACTATTTAAAAATATATATTTATTAAAATATATTTTTTAAATTCTCAAAGCTTCAGACCATCTTTCATCTAGCCCATGAGGTACTTGAGTGTAGACATTACAGTATACAGCAGTGATTTTTCTCTCCCTGGGTCTATTCTTTCCTTTTCTTTAAAGTGAAAAGGTTCAAATATCTGAAGAGCCCCACCTAACTCTACTAGTGTAATCCTTTGGTTTGACTGCTTATTGCATCTTCAGTCAGTACCCACTGTGGCTTACTCAGTATTTTAAATGGATGAATCATGTTTCCCTACCAGATCATTATGGGTGAGCAATAATAAATAAAGAACATTTGTATTGAATATTATTCAGTGCAGTTCTTGGTTTTGCATAGAAGGAGGATCAGGAGAAGAGGGGGGCATTAAGGCCATGAAGAGCCCCCTGACACCTAAAGCCATTAAAGTATCATCTTCCTGCAGGCAGTGCTGTCTGATGGGAGGAGCTCACTCTGTTTGGAGGATAGGTCAAAGCCTTGCTGACAGTCCTGCTTCTCTGCCTTTAGTCTGCTGTCACTCTCTCCCCAAGAAAGGGAGACAGCTCCCAGCAGATGCTGCCATCATCATGAAACCTGCCCCCTGGGTTCTGGTCTCTCCATCCACCCTCTGCTCACAGCACCCTTCTTAAGGCACAGAAAGACTATGCCTGGGCCCTCTGCAGCCTGGCTGAGGAGCTGCAGTGGCCCCTGAACTCCAGGGAGCAAGTGCTGGCTTCAGCTGAAAGTGTCCAGGAGCTGGGGATGCCGTGAGAACAGCCAACAGAAGAAAAAGGAGACGTGGGGCTGGAAGTTCAATGTCTGGAAGGAGGGGCCCCAGCTCTCTCCAGCCCCCAGAGCCTGCACAGCTGTCACCAGCTAAGTCATGCTGAGAAGTGGATAGGCTAGGTAGTAGCCCACACCTGAGCCCAGGACCACGCCGAAGAAAATCCAGGTGTTGTAGGACATAACAGCCAGCATCACGAAGTAGCCGATGACCACCTGAGCGACATGAAGTAGAGACTGGCCGAAGTGACACAAGAACCACCTAGATTAAAAGGAGAGCCAAGTTAATGTTGGTAATGAGCTGGAAGCTAGGAGTTGGTGTCAGGGAGTAGAAAGAGCAACTGAGTTACAGGACTAGCTTATTTATAATTTGTATGCTTAACCCAGGAGAGATTTCTTTTTAAAGAGACATATCAGAAACCAGTGATTGAGAGGGGAAGAGGGACCTGTACAAGGAGTTTAGGATAATCACTTCTCCACCACATTTGGCTCTGAGCTTCCTGGTATCCAGGGCAAAAAGGAAAAATGAGATATGTAATCTGTCACATCTGACAAGGGATAATACAAAATCATCAGTAAGGCAGATTTTTTTTTTTCCTGAATCTACTGTGAGAGGCAGTATTACAATGGAAAGAGCATGGACTTTGTTGACAGATTAGTTCCTAGCTCTGCCACTTACTAACTGTGGCTTAGCACAAATGTCTTAACCTATTTGAACTTAAATTTCCTCATCAGTAAAACATATATAAGTAAAACAGGTATGAAAATACCTCCCTTGCAGCGGGGTTGTGACTATTTGAGGCACTCATGTAAGAAACAGGCAGGCCCATTAAGCACAGCTGGAGCTGCAGAGAGGGCAGAAAGGGGATCCTAAGTGGCTGTCCTATCAGAACAGGAAGGGAAGAAAGGAGAGAGAAGCCGCCCCCCCCCCCCCCCCCCGCCACCAAGCTGGATACGTTGCTGACAGCGATTCTTATCATTTGTGTGGGGACAGCCACAGGTCCCATCTTGGGTTTGGAAGCCTTAGTGACCTAAGGAAGCCTGCTGAGATTTGGGGGAGGGCTGGGTGGACACCCCTGTTGCTAGACTGAGGCCTGTACCAGAGTCCTGAAGATTGGAGCCTCCCATGTGGCCGTTCAGAGAGCTCCAGCCTGGGCATTAGGAGACCTGGGCTCTAGTTCACGTCACTACTTAACAAACCGTAAGCACTTCAGCAAGTGCTGGTCCTTCCCTGGGCCTCAATTTCCTTTCTGGGAAGTGGGGCTAAGTGCCCTGTGGGCCCAGGCTAGCTCTCAGGGTGAATGTGAGGACTCTGCCCTCCCCCCTCCCAACCCCCGCCGTCCCGAGCCTGTTACCTGAGGTGGGTTCTGCTGACTGGGGGGGGGTCTGAGCTTGAAGAATTCTGGTCTGTCTCTTCGATGAGCTGCTGGCTGGTGGAGATGGACAGGCTCATCAGGGCCTGGTGGAGCAGCCTGGCTTTGCCAACCTTGATGCCTTCATACAACACAGCCAGGAGCAAGATGACCAACACCGAAAGGGCCATGCCTGTCAAAGGAGGCTGAGTTAGAGAGGCCCAGCCAGGCAAGCACTGCTCCTCTTCTGGCAGCTTCCCCGGGGACCTGGCACAGGAGGCAAAAGGGCACCTCCCCCAGCCACTCTGAATCCATTCCTTCTCCCTCCCTCTCTCATCTTCTTCCCCACCCTTGCTGGGCTCAGAACTTCCTGTCCCTCTCCCCCTCCAGCCCTTTCTTGATGGGGGTGGCCTACTGGAATGTGGCTTTGAGATCAGAAAGAGAAGCTGCCCGGCAAAGCCAGGGGCCGGTGGGGGCGGGGGGATCGGCGGGGGCATGGTGAGGGGCTTGGTGGGGGGAGAAGCCATCTGTGCCCCGCTGCCCCAGCTGCGCCCCAGCAGGCAGCCCAAGTCTCTGTGCTGACTTCTTGTTAAGCGAGGAGCATGCATAGCAAGTTCCTGTTTACGTGTGCATATACAGACAAGTCTGGGAGGAAGGAGATACGATGAAGGAGTCATCATTATCTCAGCAAATTAGGATACAGTTTTTCATTTTCTGTTCACCGAACTTCCCTAAGTTTCTACTGTGTACTACTTTCGTAATAGTGGGAAAAAACCAATCAGCTATTTTACAGAAAACATTAAGTGCTTACTAGAACTGCTGTGTAAAATTAACTGCTAATTGCTACTTCTCTTTTACAAGTGGAGGGATACTAAATGGTCCAGCTATAGTATTTTGGGGGGCCTCCAGGAGGAAATCATCTGCAAAAGATGCAGGTTTTTGAAATATAAAATTACAGGTAATTGCATGCACATGGTACAAATTCAAACAGTACAAAAGGGTATACAGTGAAAATAAGTATTCTTCCCAACCTAGTCTCCCAAAACCCCAATGCCCCTGTCTAAAGCAGCCTCTGTGTATATAGCTTTCCAGGGATACTCAATGTATATATAAACCTTTGTCTAAATGACAGCACCCTATCTGTGCATACTCTTCAGCATCTGACATTGTCATCCAACTGTACATTGTGCATGGGTTCCCCTTAGTTCACACAGATCTACCTTATTTCTCTGGCTTCATAACATCTGTGATAGATTAGATTCTCCAAAGATGGCTACCTCACTATATCTCACCCCACATGCTCATCCTACAGTGTCAACACTCCTGCCATCAAGTGGTGTGGTCCATGTTCCCTCCCGTTTAGCCTGAGAAGACCTCTGTGACTGCCTCAAGCAGTAAAGATGGAAGTGATGTTCTCTGATTTCCAAGGCTAGGTCTTAAAAACTAGGCATGAGTTCTTTTTTTTTTTTTTTTTTTTTTTTTTTTTAACCTTGTTCTCTCTCTTCTCTTTTTTTTCTCCCCTACCTTTTTCTCTTGGGACACTCATTCACTCTTGGAACCTAGCCGCCCTGCCACAAGGACCTCAGCTAACAATCCCTGCTGAGAGTCCCAGCTAACAACCAGCATCAATCAGTGGACATGAGAGTAACTCTTCAAGATGACTCCAGTTCCAGCCACTGTCTGATATACCTGCATGAGAGACTTTGAGTGAGGCCTGCTTAGCTGAGCCCAGTCAACTCAGAACCTTGAGAAAGAATAATAAAATGACTGCTGTTGTTTTAAGCCACTAGGTCTACCCCACAGTAGATTACTGGAATGGTAACACATTGTAGGGAGGGCCATAATTTATTTGATCAGTACCTGCAATGATGGACATTTGGGCTGCTTCCAGTCTATTTTTATTTATTTTATTTTTTTGAAGGTACTCAACAAAATTTATTGAATGAATAAATTAAGAACTAAGAATTGACACTTACAAAACACTACAGTCTTTAAAATTGTTTTAAATGGACCTCAGCTGTGTAGAATTGGATTATTCATAATCTTTGCCTTTGCCACTATCATCACTGATCTAAGAACAGTCCTCTTGTAGTCACTTGTATTTTACAATTTGCCTAGCAAGCTATAGTTAACAAAATCACATACACTATTTCAAAATAACTTTTGAGAAACATGTATTATTTCTATTAACAGATGTAATAACAGACTTCAATGCACTAAGTAACTGAATAAAGCTACTCAGCTAGGAAATAACATACCCTACTCTGTTTCTAATGCCTGTGTTCCTTCTACTATGTTACAATGCCTTTCATAGTCCATTCCCAGGTTTCAGAGAGATCCTGGTAGGTGGCTGATGTGTACTGAATATTGTGATCAATGCAATTTCCATCCATAGGTTGCCAGCAGAGATTATAAAACCAGAAAGTAAAAATGGCGACAGGTGGAAGAACACAAATATGAATCGGGTCTAAAGGTATATAGGAGGAGAAAGTATAAAGAGCTAGAAAGAGATAGAAGGATTGGAGAGAATGGGCAAATGGGAGATGTGGGCTCCTAACAGAGACAACTGGATCATGGGAGTGAAAGCTCTCATCTCACCAGTCTATTTTTAAAATGCAAGTACTTAAGTGGAAATATAACTCCATCATGAATTAGTGCCCGACTCTGCCTTTTCAAGTTAAAGGAATACTCTTCTCATTTGAGGTCAACGGCTGCAGCAGCTGTTCTGGGCTTCTGATCTGATGCTGGACAGTGAACCCTGTATAAGGGAGGTGCTAAGAGGTAACAAGAGGCCCTGATCTAGTTCTGGCTCTGATGCTTACTCTGTGTGACCCTGGACGAGTCTTTTCCCCTCTCTGGGCTTCAGTTCCCTCCCCTGTAATAGAGGGGAAAGCTGCACCCCCTAGCCTCTCTCTGGGCCTTTGTGAGCATCAGTGAGATAACAGAACCCTTTGCAATCTGAAGGGCAGTGGTTCCAAATGGAATTATAAATGCAAAGTTCCCGCTCAATGTTTATGCAAGAGGAGTCAGGCTCGCTAAAATGTCCACCGAGAATAACAATAACGAGAACCCAGGTTCCCACTGCCTGGAGGTACAAGGCTTCCCAATTCTTACCTGCAGGACTGTGGACACTCCAGAAATCAAAGAGAAGCACTACCTCATCTGAGAAGATGAAATGCATCTGAAAGAGAAGGGATTGCATCACAGGGGGCTTAGGGCAGTGGAAATTGAGTTCCCTAATGCTCTCCAGCAACCTCTTGTAAAGGCCCAGGAAAATGAGGTCACTGGACTTAAGTGCTGGAAGCGCCATTAGGGGTCATCAGGGCCAAATGAGGCCAGACAAGGCAGGGACTTGCCCAGGGTCCCACAGTGGGTCAGCAGTACAGCTACAGTTGAGTTGGCCCTGTTCCAGGTAGAAGTAAGGTGTTGGTGGGGAGTTCCCCATCCTCACTGGGCCAACTGGGTCACAGTGCTCTCAGGTCATGCTGAGATGACTCCCCTGTGCCCTCCAAAGCCAATGGGAGAAGCACTAGACTGAGGAATGACTGCCTCTTCTTACCCCCTGGGCCCCAGCTGTTCTGCTCCAGCAGTGTTTATCATGGAAGGGCCCAGGGACAGCTGTCTTCAGTCTGTACCGCCCACCTGTTCACTTGAAATTCACTAAACGTTTGCTGAGCCCAATTGTGTGCCCCACATTATGGACAAAGGTTAATGTCTCTGCCCTTGATGAACGCACAGTCTTATAGAAAGAATGAAGGTAGAAGCAATGAGCACACAGCACCTGTCTGAAGGCTCTTCTCGAAAAGCAGCTGGTCCACCCTGTGTTCAGGGTAGCATCAAGGGCTTTTCATATATTATCTCATTTCACCACGGTCTTCTGTGTGACAGGGCCAATTAGACCCAGCTTACAGGAAGGAAAACGGAGAACCAGGCTCTGAAAAGTTAAGTAATTTGCTGAAGGTCACAAAGCTAACAAGTTTGCAGAACTGGGATTCAAACTCGAGCCTAGTTAGATGCCAAAGCCCTATCCATCTATGCTGCCTCTCAGTGACCAAGAAAGGAGAACAAGATGGGAACTGAATGATGATTCTAAATGCCCGCATCAGGCTTAATGACTATGTTTGGCAAGATTAAAGCCAGAGAGATCAATCAGTTAGTTCACCCTCTCAAGGAACGGAAGTTTCCCTCTTGTCACAGGGTAAGACCTCAGCCAGCAGAAGCAGCTCTAGAAACACTGTCAGTGCTCACCCAGCTGAGGAGATCCTGGCTGAGTTGGGATCAGTTGGTGGAAGCCTTTGCCTTCAAAGACAATGGCCAAATATTAGAATCCTCAAACGCCAGAGCTAGAAGTGTCCTCAGAAAGTTTTTTTTTTAATTAAGATATAATTGACAAATAACATATTAGTTTCAGGTGTACAACATGATTCGATATATGTATATATTGCAAAATGATCACCACAAGAAGTCTAGTTAACATCCATCAAGACAGTTACAATTTTTCTTTCTTGTGATAAAAACTTTGAAGATCTACTCTCAGCAACTTTCAAATATACAGTATTATTAACTAGTCACCATGCTGTTACATTATATCTCCAGGACTTAATTATTTTCTCAGAGAATTGTTAGTCCCCTGGTTTTCAGTTTTTTTCCACGGAACACCAGCAAATAAAATCTTCCTTGTAACTCCACTATATAAAACGCAGGGCTCTGGGTGAAGAGGGGAGAGATGTGTGAGCTCTGCTGAAATTCAGTGTGGAAAACATTGATCTGGTCCAATTCTAGTCCCTTTCTAACCCCTTCTCATTTGCAGATGGGGAAAAGGAGTCCCAAGAGGGGAATGGATTTGTCCGAGACCTCATAAGACGAAAATGGAAACCTAGGCAGTCTTTTAAAAATCATGTTGAATAATTTTAAAATAAAAATAGCTTTTTATCTCCCTAGTATGAAAGTGGTACTTGCTCAATGTAGAAAGCTGAAACAATACCAAAAAGAAAGTAAAAATCATTTTGAGTCCTACTACCCAGAGACATCCCATGTTAAGATTTCAAAAAGAATATCAGTTGAGGTGGCAAAATGTTCACAAAAGATTAATATGCAAAAACAAACGGGTACAAATAATCCTGTGAAATTCCATTTATACTGGAATTGCGCTCATTCAATTTCAGAAGCCTCTGGCACCATCTCTGCAGGTGGGGTGGAGGGAGGTGTGGCGCCTAAAGGCGCCTACCCCTTCTCTGAGTTCACCTGATAAAGCAGTTGACATGACTGGAATGTCCCCTGTGGCTAATTAACCAGAGAGGTTCCATAACTGGGTTCCTTCAGTCATCCTTGGTCCTGGGCCAGCTATCTCTGGGGCCCCAAACAGTTTTTGCAATAGACCTGAACACCCACCAAACAGTACAATTAATTCAATCAATAAGCATTGCTGTGCTGGGGGTGCAGGTGCTGGAGATAGAGAGATAAAGGAGACAAGTCCTTGGCCCCCAAGGAGCTAACATCTGTTAGGGGAGAGGGAGTGAACAGATATTACAACGGGGTGTATGTATTCAGCAAGGGGGAGAGGCACAGGGGAGCCAGCTGGGGTACTGGGAATGAAGACCCCTGGGGGACACCTAACCCATCTGGTGAGGCAGGTGGCTAGGACATCTTCTGAAGAAGGAGAAGCAGGAGGCAGCTAGGGGAAGACGGACAGTCCAGCATTTCCAAGCTGAAAGTGTCCATATAGTGTCCACCCCACTGGGGAGTAAGTAGCCAGGAAGGGACAAAGACTCACCTCTCTTGCCTTTTCACAGCAGACAAAGATTCAAATCAGCACACCCTGACTTGGAGCTGCAGTTTTCAGTTAAATAGTCCCATGGTCAGATATGCAAGGGGCGGGCCTCTCATTCTGTTTCACTGCTTAGGATAAATCCGGGCCTCCAGTAGCTGAGTTATCTGCGCCTTGTTCAGGGCCCCACCCTGCTAGGGAGGGGCTGTGGTGAAGAAGACAGCAATCGTGGGACTTGCTTTCTTCTTTATTTTCCCATTTGGGGTTACTTACACTTTTGAGAAAAGTGCCCTCAGTTACAACCCGAAGAGTTTAGGGGAAGATTAAGGTCGCTGTCCTGCCGCTGACTGGGGAATTTTTTTTTTTTTTTTAATTATTTGGCCGCGCAGAGTGGTATGTGGGATCTCAGTTCCCCGACCAGGGACGGAACCCACGTCCTCCGCATTGGAAGCGCAGAGTCTCAACCACTGGACCACCAGGGAAGTCCCTGGGTAACTTTTCACATAAGCTTTTCCCATCCGTTTCCCCTTTTAGAGGACCGGCAGGAGGTGGGTGTGTGCGTTTGACTAAATGACCTGCGTTGGCTTCCTGAATCTTCAATTCTACGACATTCTCCATGGGATGAAGAAAATTGCGTATATGATTTATTCAAAGACCAAAGAGGTTTGCAAGCTGTCATTCTCTCCAGCCCAGGTGAACTCTACCAAGAAAACTAGTTTATCTGAAACGCTATTTCTAACCCAAGTGTAGGGAGGATGGAAAGCAGCTGGGTCTGGTTTTTTTTTCCCCAAAAGAATCAGACCACGAACTTGCCAAAACAGGGAACCGGCCCGGGGGGGTGTGCGCGCCCGGCCTCAGGCTGAAATGCTCCGGGCATTCCCTCTTCGTGGGAGCCTTCCCAGAATCTCTCCCAAGTCACTGCGCCCAGAGCAGGGGCCCCTCTATTCCGCCTTCACCCACCGCGCCCCGACCCTCAGCCGCCCCACAGCTGCGCGTAATGACTACTCGTCGAGCCGGACTGACTCCCAGCAGGAGGGACAAATAAAAAGGAAACCCCAAAAACGCGGCCAGCTCTGCCTCTCACGTGCCCCCAGCCCTGTTCCCGCTGTTGACAAGGCTGCCAACACACCCCCTCACCAGCCCTCGGCCAGGGGCGGCGGGCACCTCGGGATGCCAGAGGTCGGCTGCTCCTGGGACCCCGCCCCAGCGCCCACCCCGCGTCCGCTCCTCTCGGCGACGCCCGGACTCACCGCCATGGTGAACAGGCTGGGCGGCCGGGCACCGTGGCCGCGTCTGCTCGCTCGGGTCTCCGGGCTCCAAGTCCCGCCCGCAGCCGCCGGGATCGCAGCAGAGGCCGCGCGGTCACGTGGTCGGGGCCAGGCGCGCGCGGGCGCCTGGGAGTTGTGGTCCCCACGGCGCGCCCCACTCAGCGTGTCCTCGGGCGCACCCACGTGCCGGACCCTCTGCCTAGCCCCAGGTCCCATGCCAAGCGAGTCGCTGGGCCAGAGCCGCCAGCACAGCGGACTCCCTCCTGCCTTCCGTTTGGCCCCTTTCTGTTTTGCACTTGACTTGTCTTCGCAATTATCATAAAAAGATTTGTTGCTTGTTATAATAAACCGTGCGAAGCTTAACACATGTTGAGTTATAGATTGAAGAGTCCATCCTATGGACTTAATAGAAACAAATTAGAAGTAAATTAAAGAAATTATGCCCTAGGCTTTTAATGTAGCCATTCTTCTTCTTCTTTTTTTTCTTTTCCAATCTGATAAGTGAAAAGCAATACACAGTTGTAAATTTAATTTGTATTGCTTTGATTACTAGGATGGGAAACTTTTTTCTTATTGGTATTTCTATTTTTCTGTATTGTTTGTCCATTTCACCCATCCAGTTTTTGGGGGGAAGTTTTATAGGGGATGAGGGACTTTTAACAGTATTTAATTTAAAATATATTTAGTATCCTAAATATATTTAGAAGAACTCTTTTCCAGTCCTTCTATGAGGAAAGTGGCTTCTTAGAGAAACCTTTCCAGAGACCTTGAACCTTACTAGCAGACATTGAACCTGGATGTGACCTCAGTTCAAATCCTGAGCCAGCAAGAACTGGCTATGGGACCTCCAGCAAATGGCTTTATATTTTGAGCCTTGGTTTCCTGGTCAGTCAGTAAAATGGAAAGAATAGTAGAATCTATGTCATAGAGGTATTGTAAGGCTTAAATGAAGTCTTGTGTGTTAAATTATCAGCATAGAACCTGGCAGTGGGAGCTTGCTCAAAAAATGGTAGCCATTGTCATTGTTAGCAGCAAATATTTCTGTTCTGTCATAACTGAGCAGGACCCTATGGGGCCTTCCCGGAACAGACCCCTCCCAGCATGTCCTCTGCCTGCCTCTTCTTTGTAGAAAAGCTGTTGTCTCCTAAGCCTCCCCTGACTCAAGAATTAGTGATTGAAAGGGTGAACATGTAGTGACAAAAATAGCAGTTGGGCCAGGAGAAACAGGTAAGAATTTAAACAGTAAATCAGCCATGTGGCAGTCACAGAATCTTTTTAATTCCTCCCTGAAGTACCTAGATAACAATATCTGATGCAAATTTCCTGATTTGTTTTACAGATACTAAAACCCCACCAAACGGAAGAAGTTAACTACTAGATGATCATGAGCATGTAACCCCCAGACCCACTGGAGCCTGAGCATTAATAATGTTGACCCCTGTGACACCAACCTGTTACCTCACCATCAACCAATCAGAGAATTGTGCACCAGCTGATCACACACCCTGACATGCCCCTCCCTCACCTTGCCTTTAAGAATGCTTCCCTGAAGCCCATCGGGGATTTTGGGTCTTTTGAGCATGAGTTGCCCTGTTCTTCTTGCTCGGCCCTGCAATAAACTTATGTCTGCTCCAAACTCCGACGTTTTGGTTTGTTTGGCCTCACTGTGCGTCAAGCACATGAACTTGGGTTCAACAACACTAAGAGAGGAAGCCACTTCAACGGTCAAGCCACTTGCTCAAGGTCACACAGCTTCTGAGGGCCTCAATCTGAAAGACAGTGAGGGTTGAGGGAAATCAGGGATTGGGGCAGCCTCAGGGAAAGAGTACAGGGCCAGCACTGTGAGGAGGTCTGGGAGGGAGGGCCGCTGCTGTCAGGGATGTGCCAGGCTCCATGGAGAAAGCAATGGGGAGAAGACGTATTCTTGAAGCATCTGGACTCCAAGGGCTTGGTGATTTGGGTGTAATTTCTCACCCCTCTGGGTCTTACCTGGGCAAGAGAAATAAGAAGACTTGACCTTCACACTATGCACTCCCCCACTCCCCCAACCCCCATCAAAGGATTTTCAACAAAGCTTTATTCATTTACTATTTTTGTTGGCTTTGTTACAATCCGATGACCTTCACACTTTGTTCTCACTTCCTCGTGTGTGTTATGATTCTAACAGTCCTAAAGTTCTAAAGTGCCCCTTTTCTTTCTGAGCCACCAGAGACTCCCCTCCACTGGCTCCCAGGCAGAGAACAGAATCCCAGCTCATAAGATAACACCACAGATGGCCAAGCCTTGGTCCATGGCAAGAGATTCTTTCCAGATTCCGTACTTGACAACCTGTAGACTCCCCTCCTCCCGAGGAGCAACAGAGTCTGCCCTTTTCTTTCCAGTGCACACCCAGAGCCCTGGGACAGAACAGAATCCCCAGCCAGAAAAGATGGTGCTGCCTCGGGTGCCACAGAGATCAGCCAGGGGCCCTTTAAATTGGGTGCTCAGCTCATGCGTGGTCGGTTGGTGGAGGGGAAATCCAACTAGTCATTTCTCCTTTTGAGGCTCAGTAGCGGAACTTGAGGTCTCATGAAAAGCCTACATGCACAAAATATTACTTGTGCAGAATATCTGGCCTTGGTGCACAGATAAGGCCGTATGACCCCATGGGCACCGCTATCCCTCTCTGGGCCTCTCTGGAATGGATGACCTCTAACTGCCCCTTCACATGCTGATGATCTGCAGTTATAAGTGAGCTTGAGTTTGGGGTTAAACACTCTATGGCTAGGATTTTTGCATGTTTTCCATGTAGCTCCATTCAGCTAACCTCTCTCATTCTTCCACAAACCTCTAGTATTTTATTTTACTTTATTTTATTTTGTTTTATTTTATTTTATTTTACTTTTTTATTTTATTTATTTATTTATTTTTGTGGGGCGGCTGTGCCGTGTGGCATCCCTACCTCCCCGACCAGGGATCGAACCCGCACCCCCTACATTGGAAGCGCGGAGCCCTAACCACTGGAACACCAGGGAAGTTCCAAACCTCTACTATTTTATATTTATGCTATGAGTAGCATAATGTATAATACATACATAATACATAACACAGCATTATGCATCTGGTGTGTGTGGCACAGGGAGAGTATGCACATCAGAGGCTGATCAGAGTGTGGAGACAGTGTGTGTGTGTGTGTGTGTGGCATGGACTTTGTGAGGTTGGGAAAAGCAGGAGCCAGGCCACTGACAACTGAAGGCCATGTGTAAAGTGAGGAACTTATTCTGGGACAGAGAATCACCAAAGTGTTTTTAATGTATGTTTTTCTCCCTGCAGTTTCCCTTTTCTTTCCCAAATGTCACTCTCTTAGTGAGGTCTACCCTGACCACCTGACTTAAAACTACAATCCCTCTTGTATCCTTCGCCCTGCTTACTCTCCTTTGTTGTTTTTCCATGGTATGCATCACTGTGTAGCATCCTGTTTAATTTGGTTATTCATTCTTCCTTTCTCTGCACTCATATGGAAGTTCAAGGAAAACAGGGATTTCTGTGTTTTTATTTAAGAAGGCACTCCCAGTCCCTTAAATAGTTCATGTCGCAACACAGACTGTCCATTAACAATCGTTGAATGAGTGAATGAACCCCAGCAGGCACACGCTCTGTGCTTCATTGCTTCAGAGGAAGGAAGTGGCAGAAACAGAGGCAGCCTCTGAGATGTGATGGTTTTATTTCCATGAGAGTGTGGCAGGTTTGGGGCGGTTTGTGGGAGAAGTTAGAAAATAATTTGTGCAGCAGCATGAGGTAAAGCGGGGTTCCCTTCCCCAACCCACAGAATACCTCAGCCTAGAAGAGGGAGCCTGGAGCAAGGGGCCTCTGGATCACCAGGGGAAGGCCCTGGGGGGAATGGCGACAGACAGGACAGAGGGTCATGCCCCAGCTTGGGGAAGGAGCAACTGAGAGGTAAAGAGGCCTTGCAGTTGGGACAATGATAGCAAACCCAAATGTGGCCCTGCCTCCCAAAATCATGGACCAGGGGTAGAGAGACCACCAATCATACAAATAAACATACAACCTGTTTAGAGGGGGTTAAAAAAAGATGAGCGCTTCTTTAGGAAGCCCTGGTCTTGAGTTGTGAAGTCTTAGGAAAACTTAAACAGAGGACAGGCAGGTGGGAGACAGATCCCTGGAGGGCACCCTATCTTTCAGCCCTCTCCTTTGCTCATGTCTGGGCTGTGACTCCCTTTCACTGATCACCTCAGGCATTTAGATCAGCCTGATTCCTCCTGGGTAAACATGGAGCAAGTCCCCCTGCAATCACTTTCTCTCTGTTTGCAAAGGCTCTCGCTGTTAACCTGGATTCTTGCAGCAATCCAAGGGCCAGAAGGCCAGACGTGGCCACCCAGAGAGAGGGTAGGGTCTACAGTGAGTCAGTGGCAGACAAAAGCCTCCCAACTTGCACCTGTCCCAGCACTGTGTCCACTGTGGAAGGCTGTGAGCAGCTGTTACAACCTCAGACGAGCATGTGCAAGATGTGGGATGAGACCTCCCCGCAACTACAGTGGGAAAAGGGGCCCTGGGGAGGTGCACACATTTTACCCAAATGTACCTGAGATGCTTCCCGAGATAACCCCGAACAGGGCCTTGAGATCTCATGCTTTACTTGCACAGTGTTTTTTTGTTTGTTTGTTGTGTTTTTTGAGGGTACTAAATCGTTTATTGATTACACATGATAATGGATGATACACAAGCTTCATTCCCATCTATAACTTTATCTGGTACCATAATTCAATTTAGATAGTTTGCATGGGATGTGCCAACAATCATATTAATAACAAAAAAACTCCATGACTTTGCTTGGGTGACCCTTTTAATGGTGAACTCCAGGTTACAGCACAGTAACTGTCAGTTCAACTACACCAAGGTTTCTGAAGACAATGGCTTCTCCATCCAAGCAGGTTGTAATAGAACGTGGCATCACCCTGAAGGAATTCTTAGTTCACACTGTTGGGGTAGTTTACCAAAATGGCCTCAGAGTAGACTAACTTTACGCAGCACATTAAAAAAAAAAGACACATTTATTTAGTGTCATGATCAGACTATTACACTTAGCAATCAACAGCATGGGTGCAAAAAAAAAAAAAAATCTACATTAAAACCCTTTGTTGGAATGCTTGGCACTTTCCACAGAACAGAAACTAAAATCACCTGTTATACAATTAGTCACAAATACAGTCTTTGAGGGTTTTTTTTGTCCATACACATGAGTATGGTCTAGAACATGTCTTCTTTGTAGCAGCTAGGCCCTGCCGCCACTGTGCTTGGCTGAGTTCACAAATCTGTTGTAACTTGTAGCTTCCCTGTCACTTGTCTGGCTCTCCTCTCCTGCTAAGCTTTGCAATTAAAACCTTCTGCCATTGCCATAGCTATTGCTGCTGCTGGAACCACCATAGCCACCTTGGTTTCGTGGTTTGGCAAAGTATTGGCCTCCACTACCATAGGGGCCAGAACTTCGGCCTCCAAAGTTTCCTCCTTTCATGGGTCCAAAATTTGAAGATTGATTGTTGTAATTGCCAAAATGATTGTAGCTTCCGCCACCTCCAAAATTGCTTCCATCATTACTGAATCCATTATAGCCATCCCCACTGCCACCATATCCACCACCACTGCGGCTGCCACCAAAGCCACCTCGACCACTGAAGTTTCCTCCACGACCAAAGTTGTCATTCCCTCCAAAACCACCTCCGCGACCACCACCAAAGTTTCCAGAACCACTTCGACCTCTTTGGCTGGATGAAGCACTAGCCATCTCTTGCTTAGATAGGGCTTTCCTTTCTTCACAGTTGTGACCATTCACTGTGTGGTATTTCTTTTTTTTTTTTTTTTGGCTGCATTGGGTCTTCGTTGCTGTGCGTGGGTTTTCTCTGGTTGCAACGAGTGAGGGCTACTGTTCATTGTGGTGCGCAGGCTTCTCATTGTGGTGGCTTCTCTTGTTGCGGAGCACGGGCTCTAGGCACACGGGCTCAGTAGTGGTGGCTCGCGGGCTCAGTAGTTGTGGCTCACGGGCTCAGTAGTTGTGGCTCATGGGCTCTGGAGCACAGGCTCAGTAGTTGTAGCGCACGGGCTTAGTTGCTCCACGGCATGTGGGATCCTCCCAGACCAGGGCTCGAACCCGTGTCCTCTGCATTGGCAGGCGGACTCTCAACCACTGCACCACCAGGGAAGCCCCCTGTGTGATATTTCTGAATGACAGTCTTGTCTGTCTACGGAGTTGTGGTCATCAAAGGTTATGCAAGCAAAGTCTCTGTTTTTGCCACTGTCTCAGTCAGTCATGATTTCAATCACTTAAATTTTCCCATACTGTTCAAAATAATCTCTTAGGTGATGTTCTTCAGTGTCTTCTTTAATGCCACCAACAAAAATCTTCTTCGCAGTTAAGTGGGCACCAGGTCTTTAAGAATCTTCTCTTGAGACGGCCTTCTTTGGTTCCACAATTCTTCCATCCACCTTGTGTGGCCTTGCATTCACGGCTGCATCCACCTCCTCCACAGTGGCATATGTGATAAACCTGAAGCCTCTGGAGCGCTTGGTGTTTGGATCCCTCATTACCACACAGTCTGTGAGTGTTCCCCACTGCTCAAAATGGCTCCTCAGGCTCTCATCGGTTGTTTCAAAGCTCAAACCTCCAATGAAGAGTCCCACAGCTCTTTGGGAGACTCTGACTTAGACGCGATGGCAGTAGAGGGGGGGAGAATTTAATGATGCTTACTTGGCGGCATTCACGGGCAGAAAGGAGTAACCTAATGAACGTATCTCTACTTGTATGGTGGTTTTACAACTGCAAATTCTTGGGACTTCCCTGGGGGTGCAGTGGTTAAGAATCCTCCTGTCTGCAGGGGACATGGGTTCGAGCCCTGGTGTGGGAAGATCCCACATGCCACGGAGCAACTAAACCCGTGTGCCACAACTACTGAGCCTGCGCTCTAGAGCCCACAAGCTACAACTACTGAGCCCACGCGCCACAACTACCGAAGCCCGCACGCCCTAGAGCCCGTGCTCCGCAACAAGAGGAGCCACCACAACGAGAAGCCCGCGCACCGCAACGAAGAGTAGCCCCCCGCTGGCCGCAACTAGAGAAAGCCCGTGAGCAGCAACAAAAAGACCCAACACAAACAAAAACAAAGAAAAAAAAATCCTAAGTAAACAAACAAATTCCTAAGTAAAAAAAAAGCTGCAAATTCTTTGACATTCCTCCCATTGAGAGGTGGAGGTCTCTGTTCCCTCTGGGCCAACCTTAGTGATGCACTTACTAGCAATAGAATACAGCAGAAGTGATGTTATATAGCTTCTGAGGCTAGGTCATAGAATGCAGTTTTACAAGATGGAAAGAGTTTTGGAGATTGGTTGCACACAATAAATATGCTTCACACTACGAAACTGTATACTTAAAAATGGTTAAGATGGTAAGTTTTATGTTATGTGTATTTTACTACCATTTAAAAAAATCAGGCACCTTTCATATGATGACATATTATTTGGCAATAAAAAGGAATGAAGTATTGATACACGCTACAATGGGGATGAACCATGAAAACGTTATGCTAAATGAAGGAAGCCAGTCACAAAAGACCACATATATATTTTTTAAATTTTTATTTATTAATTTATTTATTTTTGGCTGCGTTGGGTCTTCATAGATGCGCGCGGGCTTTCTCTAGTCGCGGTGAGTGGGGGCTACTCTGTTGCTGTGCGCAGGCTTCTTATTGCAGTGGCTTCTCTTGTTGTGGAGCACGGGTTCTAGGCACGCGGGCTTCAGTAGTTGTGGCACGTGGGCTCAGTAGTTGTGGATCACGGGCTCTAGAGCGCAGGCTCAATAGTTGTGGCGCACAGGCTTAGTTGCTCCGCGGCATGTGGGATGTTCCCGGACCAGGGCTCGAACCCATGTCCCCTGCATTGGCAGGCGGATTCTTAACCGCTGCGCCACCAGGGAAGTCCCGATGTGTTCATTCTTGAAGCCAGGGTTGAGGAGGTAACACCTCTAAGAATTCTTAGGCACAGGCTCTCTGCCCAACTTCACAGGGACCCTGGACTTGTCTTGATGGGCTCCTTTGACACCTCTATGAGGTTGTCCACTCCAACTGCCAAGGGCTCCCAGGCCCTGCACACCTGCCTCCTGCAGGAAGACTGAGGGGCCCCGAAGACTTTCCATCAAGTTGAAGTTAGCCCATGATGTCATGTCCCAACAGTGACTCAGAGGCAAATCTAAAAATCAGATAATAAGCAGTTGGTACTTTGTTTGCTCAGACATCTTGTACTGTTCGGTTTGGTATTGCAAAACAAAGAACCACATGGAAGTTTACAGTTAAGGGAGATTTTTTGCTGTGAGTACACAGACATCCAGGCAGCTTTCCCAAACATACCTGAATGTTCCCTTCTGAGAAATCACAAGTGATTGGCAGGGAGAGGTCAGCAGAGCATTGTGGATGAGGGAACACCTGTACGTGGATCAGGACGTGGATGTGCGTATGGTGAGTGTGTGTATATGTCAGAGTACGCATGATTGAGCACGTGTGTAACTGTGCACGTGCATTGGGTAGATTTATGATTCTGTACTTGTGAGTCAGTGTAAGTGGCAAGTCTGAGTTTGTGTGAGCTAATGTGTGAGTTGAGAATGTGGGGAAATGTTGGAATGATGTGTGTGTGTGTGTGTGTGTGTGTGTGTGTGTGTGAGAACATGTAGGCACTTCAAATGATGGGGGAAAGGAGGAAGGGCTGGATGCTCACGGTTGGCCTGAGAAAGCCCCCAGGAAGTAAACCTGGGACACGAATGCTGCAGGGTTGATGGGAAACCACCTCCCTGGTCCCTGACTTGGAAAGCCCTAGGGCTGGCACTGCTTCCAGCTGGAGCCAGGGTTGATTACAATGTGCCTCTCTAGACCCAAGGCCAGTCTGTCCAGGTTCCTACTCTCAGACCCGCATTTGAAAGCCTCCTCTTATTTTTTTGTGCCCTGAGACCCCTCCTCGATAGACTGTCTCTATCTGCAGGCCCCTGCCTCATTTGCAGAGGGGGAGATGGGGTTGTCACCTTCCAGAAGGCAGCCTAGAGTTGCTTCTGTATAAATGGATTGAGCACAAGAACCAGGTAAAGAGGTCACCTGGCCTGTCTCTCCAGTCACAGAGAGATACCTGGTTCTAGAAAACTATAATCAGAGCTCCAGGGAATTTGAAGGAGCAAGGATACATCTTTTTCTTTCAGAGGGGACGTCCCCCTTGAACTGAGACTCAGGAGGCCTGACTCCAGACTGTGCTATTGCCCTAGAAGCTCAGGAAAGTCATTTCCCTCCTCTGGGCCTCTGTAGGAATAAAGATAATCTACAACACAGAATCTCTAAATTTTCTTCTTTTCTAAGTGGTTAGCACATGGTATTTTAATGATCTGTAAACTTATCTGTCTCCCCCACTAGAACCTAATGGACCGTTCCTGTCCCCCGGACCCCCATTCATACGTTGAAGCCTTAGCCCCCAACGTGATGGTATTTGGAGATGGGGCCCTTGGGAGATAATTAGGTTTAGATGAAGTCATGGGGTAAGGCCCCTATGATGGGATTAGTGTAATTATAAGAAGAGAAAGAGAGACCGGAGCTCTCTTGCACGCACTCTCTCTCACTCTCTCTCTCTGTCTCTGTCTCTCTCTGTCATGTGAGGACACAGCTAGAAGGCAGCTGTCTGCAAACCAGGAAGAGGATTCTCACCAGGACCCAAATCTGCTGGCTTGATCTTGGACTTCCCAGTCTCCAGAACTGCGAGAAATAAAAGTCTGTTGTTAAGTCACCCAGTCTATAGTATTCTGTTATAGCAGCCCAAGCTGACTAATGCAAATGTGGAGTTTTCTTCAGTATTTCCAGGGCTTGCCTAAGTTTCTGGCATATATTAAGGATGGCAATAGCAGTAATGGGATCTAAGAGTTATTGTACATTTCCTGTACCTGGTTCTATGCTGATCACTTCACACAGACTATCTTTTCTAATCAGCACAATAACTGATGATGTGTATGCCATGATGATCCCCAGCTTTTCAGAGAGGCCAAATAGCTTGCTCAGGTCACCCAGCTGGTAAAGGGAAGACCCCAAGCAGTCTGATTCCAGAGGCCCCTTTCTTAGGCATAAACAAAATCATCTTCCTTAGGAGGCATATCAAGGTGCTCAACAAACGAGGATTAAATATTGTTTGAGTGAAAGAAGCTGTTCCCTGCGGTTGAATGCCCTCCCCTTCTCAGTCTGCCAAATCCCTTTTCAGGGCTCAGTTTCCCTGACTCATAATGAGGACACAGTACTGTCTTGTGGATACCTTTTTTTAAACAATTTTTGGTGCTTTTTCCTTATTCTTACCTTAGCGATCTCTGACTTATTTCCTATATGACTTTGTGGGCTCCTCCAGGATGGACCTGTGTCTTACCTACTTCTCTATTCCCAATCCACTACCTAGATGTTTCTAGGCATATGGTAGGTGCTCAGTTGATGCTGGGTTGACCGACTAGCAAAAAGCCAAGGATGATTTCTGAAAATTTCCCCAAAGTGACCACATAATTAACATATATAAAACCACTGACCTATGGAATCATACATGTAGAACAAAATGTGTAAGTAGAGTTATGGGGAAAACACATTTTTCCTAAAGCAACTCTCAGTCTTTCCTCAATTTTGACTTTCAGAAATAATGCATAATTTAATAAGGTATTATTAATTTACTCAATGAGGTATAATGTACACTTTGATGGGTTTTGACAAATATATACACCTGTAAAACCATCACCCCAAAGAAGATATAAACTCTTCCAACATCCTAAAAAGTTACTTTGTGTCCCTTTCTAGATAATTCTTCCCACCCTTTGCCCTCTACAAAAATTGTTCTGATTTTTATCACTATAGTTTAGTTTGTCTGTCCTAGAACATCATCTAAATGAATCATACAGTATATACTCTTTTGTATGTGGCTCTTTTCGTAAACCTAATGTCTCTGAGTTCATCCATGATGTTGTCTGTAGTTCATTCCTTTCATTGCTGAATAGTATTCACTGTGTGGATATATTATTTCCTGTCAATATAAATTTGGGTTGTACATGAACTATCATGTACAAGTGATTTTGTAGGCTTATGATTTCATTTTTCTTGGGTAAATACCTAGAAGTGGAATTGCTGTGTCAGGCTATTTTCTTTGATACCCAGAGTCCTTTGTAATTGTTAGAAACAAGTAATTTTTCAGAAATGTGACCACTTAAAATGGCACATCATCATCATAAGGCCTGGAGATTTCCTGGAACATGAATGCTTTGTGTTCCTTTAATTGGCACACTAGGCAGTATATTCAGGGCTCCGAGTAGGCACAGAAAAAAGAGAGCAAAGAAAGAGTATGACCTGTTCACAGAACTGTATGAAGTTTCTCAGAGCATTTATGGTTTGAGCAGAGCAATGGACGATGCTAAAATCACTTGGTCGTTGCAGACCTTTGGAGTAAAGACTTCGACAGGATTAAGAGGGACTCAGACCACATGTTGGGTGTTGGCTAAGCCACGTCCTACCTGTGTAACCTTATACAAAGTTGCACAACTACCTCTGCATCTCAGTTTCTAGCTTGTAAAATGAGAGGAAAACCTTGTGAAACAAAGACAGACATTCTCTGCCCCCTGCACAGGGATGCTGTAAGGATGAGCTAAGATAAAAACTACCTAAGTCTCACCTTGATAAACTGTAAAGTGCTGTGCAATGTGAGATAGCACCGTGTGGAGAGAAGCGGGAACACACACAGAGCTCGTTTTGTGCTCCGATGACTGGCACTTATTGCCATGAGGACTCAGCTGCCCTTCTTTCAGGGGACTTCGGGCAAGGTCAGACACACAGTGACGATAACTCTTTGTGAGTTGCCAGCTGGACCCCGATACCTCTCTCCATTGTGTTCATCTCTGCAATGGGGGACTGTCAGGCTCTTTATTCCTTTACACCTGCAGGAGAATCGTTCCCCAAATCACAGCCACCTCCCCACCCTCCACACAGTATGTCTTCAACAATTTTGTCCCTCGCTGATCTTTATCACCCAACTCATTCTCCGTCCACCACTGCAGATGACCTAAGGTGACTATTTTATGGAAAATCTGTCTGGGGTAGTTCTAGCCAAAGACCTCAGGAAGAGATCTCAACTGGAGATAAAAGGTGAATGCAGGCAACATCACATACCAGCTGTGTTTATTGAGAACTTACCTCTGAGTGCTAAGTGCTCATAACCATTTTATGAGTTGGGCACTATTATTACCCTTAGTTTACAGATGAGGAGCATGAGGTAGGACTAGGAGTCTTAGAAACTGAGGATTCCACTGTTGTCACTACCAAGGCTGCTGCCAGGTCACATGATCTTGAGCCTCAGTCTCCCTCCCAGTAAAACGACAGTGAGGACGACCTCCCTTTAATTTTAGACATCTTTTCCAGCATCAACATCCTGTGAGTCCGTTTCTGACTCTGGATGAGTCAAATAGCCCCTCTGAAACTGTTTTCTCATCTGTAGAATGGGCAGAACCATCACCACCTGGCTAGGTGTTGCTGTGACAGCGTCCTGTGAAGAGGGAACTGTGCTGAGATACTGAGTGTGTGTCTCCTCAGGGCCCCTGAGCCCCTAGGAAATGGTGGGAACCCGTGATGAGCAGGAAACCAGGCACTTCCTTACAGGTTCCCCGTTCACTTGGTCAGGAGTGGACAGAAGAAACAACAGAGATTATGGGACATTTTGCCCTGACAGGATCTTGAGATCAGCTTGTTAAATACTTTCCATTTGATAGAAGAGAAAACTGATGCCAGCAAGGGTAGTGCTTTCTCCAAGGACACTTAGAGAGCAAGGGAAGAGCTGGAATTTGCAGCCCTGGCTCGCTGATGCCGGGTCAGTTCTTCCTGGAGCATCAAGATACTCACCTGCAGAAGAGAATGCTGCATCACTCCCTGGGCCCCACTCTCTGCCTGGGTTTGCTTCCTGTCTAGCCACATTTCAAGTAATTAATAGTCACGTGTGGCTAGTGGCTGTCATACTAGATAATTGCAGCTTGAGATGTGATGCTGTTTTATTAGGGATTGGCCACTGGGTGGCGATGTCATCCATTCTGATCCGCACTTGAGAAAAGACTCAGACACAGGAGTAAGGCCAAAGCAAGGTAATTTATTACCCTGTCCTTGCCTTCCCCTGTCCCTCCCCCTCCTTCAGAAGACCCACTTACAAAGAACTGCTGCTTAGCCTAGGCACAGACTTCCCGGAGCGCAGTAGGTGAGCTCTCACACGCGGCTGGGGCGTCGGGGCAGTTCAGCAGAGCCAGGTGGTGGGTAGGGATGCCAGTTGGAGCCAAATGCCCTCTAGTCCTGTCAGGCTTCCAGGTTACACAAGGAGAGGTGCTGTCTTACAGGAAACTTGTGCAGAATTTTACAAAGGAGTTTGGATACCCAAGTCGATGTTATCAAAGCTTTATTAGGAAAAGGCAGAATATACACCTGTGACCCATTTCTTAAGAAAAATTATTTGGAAAGAAGCTAAATAATCTGATAGGAAATTCTAGCTAACCACGAGGTCTTTGGAATTTTAGCCACTAGGCTCTTTCTTGTGCAAACTTTGCAAACAAGCTTTAATATTTTCTTTGCTCTCTGGTGAGGAGTACAGAAACTCATTACAATGTACTTTGCATCCAAGAAGACTAAGCCTACAAATGGAGTTTGCCTAGTTTCACCCTAAGACAGAGTAGTCCATGGGAATTTCATTATTCTCGTGCTGCGACAGTCCAGTGAATGGGTCATGAATCTGGGTATCCCTACCCATTTTAGAGGCAGCACGAAAAGTGTGAATTGAAGGGTTGAAGCACACACAGCCTCGGTACTGCGTCTGCATTCTGATCTATTGGGAACACTGTCCTTCTAAATTTCTTACCTTTCAGACACTGATCTAGCATGAGATCTGAAACACCAAAAAGACACCACCGTGGGGGCAATACTCTGGATCCCAACTTTTGGAAGGCTGAGGGGGGGATCACTTCCATTCCTCTCCCACTTACGGGTCATGTAGAACACCTGCCACCACCTGTGAAAGAAAGCTCAGTGTGAGTTCCTACCATTTGCACTGTGACCCCTTCTCTGAGCTTCTTGTGTTTGCTGGGAGCGCCTGATCAAGTTGAGTTCACTGTTAGAAGGCAGTCTATTTCCTCAAGCGTGACTCTCTAGGTGTGGCCCTGCAGGTGGACCCAGGGCAGGGGTAGAGCAGAGGAAGGGAGGAGTGCTGGCCAGGGATCTAGGAAGCAGGCTTGTCAAGGACCCAGGAGCACTGGAGGCAGAAATGAGCTGGAGCCCAGCCCTGATTTACCATGAGAAGGCTTCCACCTGCCCCCAGCTGCTTCTCCATTGCACACCAGTGCAATGAGCCGAGGCCAGCTGAGGACGTTTGAGGAACAAGGAGGGTGAGGGAAGAGATATTTGAAGGTATGACCTCTGGCAGGACAGTCAACTTCAGTAGGTCTGAAGTGAACTTTCCCTGGTGATGGAGCAGGCTTGAGAAGCAGAGCAGGATATTGACACTATCTAGACTGGCTTGGCCAGTATGAAAAAAGAATCATAATCCTGGATTCTGAGATACTTCAGGACTCAAACATTCCTTTTCTGGAATTTAAAAACCCAGATCCATGGACCTCTGGGTGTCAAAAAGCCACAGGAATTATATGCAAAACAGTGTGTGTTTGTGTGTGTGTGTGTGTGTGTCTGTGCATGCAAGCACACAGGGCATTTCTATGCAAAGGGGATAAATGAACTCAGGGGGTTGTGAAAAGAATAGCTTTGGAAGAATAAAGTTCTTGGTAGAACTTATTGGAAAAATAGGCTTCATGGCAAGACAATGCATATTTAAGATTTGACAACTGTTTAGTAAAGGAACATGCTTTTAAAAAAAACAACCAATACCATATTCAGGTATGATTGACATACAAAAGGCTGACCATATTTAATGTATACAACTTGGTGAGTTTGGGGATAAGTATACAGCCATTAAACCATCACCACAATCTATGCCGTAAACACATCCATCACCTCCAAAAGTTTCCTCCTGTCCTCTTTGTTATTACTTTTTGTGATATGAATATAACTTAAATCAACCCTCTTAGCAAAATATTAAGTGCACAATACAGTATTGTTAACTATGGACACTAAGCTGTACGGCAGATCTCTAGGACTTATTCATGGTGTATAACTGAAACTTTGTGTCCTCTAACCAACACCTTCCTGTTTCCCTCTCCCCATGGCCCCTGGCAACCACCATTCTACTCGTTTCTGTATATTTGATTATTTTAGATTTCTCATATCATGTAGTATTTGTCCTTCTGTGCCTGATTTAGATTACTTATCATAATGTCCTCCAGGTTCATCCATGATGTCGCAAATGTCAGGATTTCCTTCTCTTTTAAGGCTGAATAATATTCCATTGTATGTAGATACCACATTTTCTTTATTGATTCACCCACTGATGGACACTTCAGTTCTTTTTATATCTTGGCTATAATAATTGTGAATAATGCTGCAATGAACATGAGAATGCAGATATCTCTTCAAGATCATGATTTCAGTTCCTTTGGATATATACCCAGGAGTAGGATTGCTGGATCATACGGTAGTTCTAACTTTAATTTTCTGAGGAACTTCCATACTCCTTTCTATAATGGCTGCACCAATTTACATTCTCATCAACAGTGTACAAGGGTTCCCTTTTCTCCAAACCTTCACCAACACTTACCCCTCTCTTTTTTTAAAAAATAATAACCATCCTAACAGGTGTGAGATGATAGCTCAGTGTGGTTTTGATTTGCATTTCCCTGATGATTAGTGATGTTGAGCACCTTTTCATATACCTGTTGGCCATTTGTATGACTTCTTTGTAGAAATGTCTCCTCAGATCCTTTGCCCATTTAAAAAATCAGGTTATTTGGATTTTTGCTATTGAGTTGTAGGAGTTCCTTATATATTTTGGACATTAATCCTTTATAAGATATAGGGTTTGCAGATATTTTCTCCTATTCCATAGGCTGCGTTTTCATTTTGGTGATTGTTTCCTTGCCATGCAGGAATGTGCTTTTTATATACATCATCTCACCAACTTTCCCAAAGCTGACAGTCCAGAGATACTAAACAGCTTGTCCGGGTCTCACAGCTTTTATCGACCAGTTTCTGGGTCTCCCGACGCCTGCTCAGTGCTCTTTCAACTCCAACTCCGAGATCCAGGCTCCCCGACCTACCTGGTGCTGTGGCTGGCCCTCTCTGTCCAGGCTCTGGAGCTGAATCAGCTCTTCTTTCCACGGAGAGATACCAAGAAGTGACTTGCCTCCGCCAGAGTCTTGCTGCTGACAAATCTGGAACCCCTGAGTTCAGAAACACACTGGGCCAGATCCTGAAAGTGCCCAGCATGGCAGCTTTCTCTTTGAGCAATTCTCTCCCATGTACATGGAGAGGGGTTGCAAGTGGCCCTGGTACAGGGATGTCATTGCGTGTGAGCTCCTGGAGGGGGATGGGCACTGTGGGGAGAGAAAGGTGGAAAGGGACCCTGTGCCCTGGGGCTGGGCCTGCTACAGCGCACACAGCTCCTGGTGCCACCTGGAAAACAGGTTTCCTAACTCCCAGGCCACCTAATTTTCCCTCCCACTAAACCACTCCTCTGGTGCATCTACCCCAAACCAGTTGAGCAAGCCCAGTGAGTGATTGGAAGGATAACCACGGTGCTCATCTTCTGTCCAACCGCGCTACCTTGGGTGGATTTAATATTGAGGAACCTCTGAGGTTCAAGAATATCACCGATGAAAATAAAAAGACAAAGTAAGATCATGGTTTAAGCTGAACCTACTTTCAGTTTTATGCGTAAAAATGTCTTTTATTTCTACAACACTACTTTAGAGTTCACATGATAGGTTCATATATTTGAAAAGCATCTATGGGATTGTCGCGCGGTCCCCTTCGCCGCCGGCCTCCTCCTCCCGCCGCGCGCGCTCCCGCGAGGGCCCAGGAACCCGGCGAGCCGGCTGCGCGTTCTGAGTCGCCGCCCTAGCCGCCGGCCTCCGGGGCCGGCGCTTCCAGGCCGGGCTGGACAGGCACCTCCCGCCCCTCGAGGCAACCGCCGCCTACCCGCGTGTGTGGAAGGAGCCGCCGCCGCCGCCGGTGCAGACCGCGGAAGAGTCCGGGGCCCCGAGACATGGGCAACATCCCGCCGCGCTGCGAGAACAGGTTCCGGTCACTTCCGCCTGTCGGAACCCCGTCCCCGGCAGCCGCGCTAGTTCCGGCGCCCGGAACCTGGCGGGGACGGCGAGGAGTCCGGCCCGAGACGCGGCCGAGGCTGCGGCCATGACCGGCCGGCAGCCCCAGATGGAGAGCGGAGCCTAGCGGGCCCGGCCCGGCGGCGGGGACTCGCAGGCTCCCGAGACCCGGCGGAGGAGCCGACACCCAGCCCTGAGCCAATCCCGCCCCGGCCCCGGAGGGACTCCCGGGCGCCCTTCCCCGCGGCTCGCCCACTTCCCTCCGTGACGAAGTTTTCTCCTGTGCCTTCCCGAGAAGGATCGCTCTCTCGCTCTAGGACTCGCCTTCTGGCGGACTTGCTTGGTTTGCTTTGGGAGGTAACTTGCTTCGCTCCCACCCACATCTCCTTTCCTTGACCTCTTCCAGTCGGACGTTCTAGGTGACTGAATGGAGTTTTGAGTTGGACTCTTGTGTCCCTTACAGAGTTGAGCCTGGTCCTGGAGCGCTGGGGGTGGGGTGGCGTCAGCTGTAAGATGCAAGTTAGATAAAAGGAGGACCTCTCGCCAAGGGCCCCAGTGAATGGCACACAGTCTACTATCACCGACGGGTTGGTATGAAGCTTCCCCTGCGCTTAGCCTCCCTGGATGGGGCCCGACCTAGCCGGAGAGTCAGGAATTGCCGATTACCTTTGCCCAGTGAAGTTGACAGGCGTCAGAGAGAGGGTTGTTTTGGAGCTGTGCAATTAGCCTGAGGTTGCTGCCAGGTTATCCGGTTGATTGAATTTGGAAATGTAGGGTTTTTTTTTGTTTGTTTGTTTGGTTGGTTTTTGTTTTTGTTTTTCTGAAGAGAAGCATTTCTCCAGATTCTCAGAGGAGAGGTAGGTAAAGCCATGACTGTGTTTTTCTGTCTGCAGTGTGCATTAGGATTCTGTACTGATCTTGGAATCAGAGGGTGAATGTCAGTGCCCGAAGTCAGCTGGGGTATTGGTGCATCGTCAGTTTTACTCCTGTCCTGTAGTTCTCTAGACTCTGTTGCATTTTAGGAATTTCTGTTTGTGAACTTCATTCTGAGACTGCCACATGATGATTTATGAATTTGATATCCTTTAAGTATTGACTTGCACAGTGTTTATTATCTAATAGTTTTCCAGAATGTTGGAGTTACCAGTAAATCACAGGCTCCTGGTGAGGACAATATCAAGGAGCTAAAAAAAAGGCGAGGGAACATCATGGGGCTTGATTTTTTTTTTTTAAATAAATTTATTTATTTTTAAATTTATTTTTGGCTGCGTTGGGTCTTCGTTGCTGCGAGTGGGCTTTCTCTGGTTGCAGCGAGCGGGGGCTACTCTTCGTTGTGGTGCACGGGTTTCTCACTGCGGTGGCTTGTCCTGTTGCGGAGCACGGGCTCTAGGCTTGCGAGCTTCGGTAGTTGCAGCACGCGGGCTCAGTAGTTGTGGCGCGCGGGCTTAGTTGCTCCGCGGCATGTGTGATCTTCCTGGACCAGGGCTCGAACCCGTGTGCCCTGCATTGGCAGGCAGATTCTTAACCACTGTGCCACCAGGGAAGTCCATGGGGCTTGATTTTAATTATTGCGTTTTTAGTATTTCATCTTCCAGAAACATTTGCATTTAAGGGGTATAAAGCCTAAGTGAATTATGTAGTAGAAACTGGCAGGTGGATTTGTTGAGTTGGGTGAGTCCTTTATAGTACTTACCTATGTTGCTTGGTGGTGGTTGGTAAATTGAGCTAGACTATGTGTGGTTTAAGTAGAGTTCCCTTATTCTTAAGAGTTATTCTTTGGACTATTAGATGAAGTGATAAAAGCATATTCCTTTACTACATTTTACTTCTCAGTTTAATTATGACATTGTATCCAGGTCCCAGGTTTTACTCAGCCTTTTTTTTTTGGTCAACCTTCAAACTATTACAGCATTAAAAAAAAAAAAATCAAATAACTGAAGTAAGGGACCAAAGAAAGCACTTTGATGAGAAGTGCAACAATTGTGCTCCTGCAGAAAGTAGTTGAATTTCCTAATAAGAGAGTTTCACCCAATTTTAAGACACATTTGTTGATTTTAAAAGGGCCAGATTCCATTATCATACCATAGCTATTCCAGAAACAGAATTTCCTCTTCCTGTTCATGCTTTCCAGTATCATGTGAATGTTCACCTAAAAGATTCCATTAAATATTTAACCTTTTTTTTTTTTTTTTAAAGCATCTGTGGAGTGTACCTATGTGCCAAGCACAGAGCTGTGCTTAGGAGGCAGTGGTGAACAAGTCGTTCATGGCTCCCTGTCTACATGAATTCACAGCCTGGCAGAGAGTGAAGCCCTAAGCCCTGGTGGGTTTTGACAGTTCACTGGGAAGCCACATCACCTTGCTGGCTGGTAAGGCTTTTCTGCCTCTTCCCAGCTGACACTTCCCAAGTCACGCGGTGTCCTCGGTACCACATAAAGGACTGCATTCTCTCTCTGAGGCCCAAATGTGTGCACCTTTTGCCCCTTCACTCTGTATGCAGCAGAGGAGTACTTCCTAGGCTCATTCCTCTGGTAGTACCTTTTCCTCGGAGGTGTTGGCTACTTCTCTCTCCTTGACCTCCAGGCAGAGTGGAGAGGTCTGTTTCCTCACACTCAGAGTGATGCAATGGAGGATCATGAACAGATGGTTTTAAGAAGGGTAATTAAAGATGTTTCCTGTGCTGTGTGCCCTCTCCCTCTTGGCACAGCTAGGGTGGCCCATCCTTGTCAAATGACTGAAACCAGTGTGATAGAGGTCTCCATCTCCAAATTGCATCAGCTTGAAAGTGCCATTTCTGGAAGCGACCTCTTTCTGGTCTTTCTTATAAAAGAGCCTCTTGTATGGGAACAAATGAGGAAGATCCACATTGACTGCCTCAGACAGGGACTTCCACATGGAAGGAGATACACCAGCAGCTTTACATCTTCCTCTCCTAAAGAGTACACTCACAGTCCTTTCCTTCTGGGATCTCTACACCCTTTGTGGCTCCCATTAACTCTGAAGGTGGTATTCAAGATAATTAAGAGGCGAAAGGAAGGTGTGATAAGGCGGTTTATTCCTAATTCTGAAAATTAATTCTTTAAATCCAGTGCCTTATTGTTTGGTGAATAAGGAGAGGGGAGGGTAATCTAGTACCTGGTTCTTTACTTTAGAATGCTAAGTTCCTATTAATTAATTTTTATTTTTTTTAGCCACACCGTGTAGTGTGCAGGATCTTAGTTCCCCCGACCAGGGATGGAACCCGTGTCCCTTGCAGTGGAAGCGCAGAGTCTTAACCACTGGACTGCCAGAGAAGTCCCTCATTAATTTTTTATATATACAGAAAGATATTTATTATATGGAACTGGCTCACGTGATTTTGGAGACTGACAAGTACCAAGATCTGCAGGTGAGTCAGCAAGCTGGAGACCCAGGAGGGCTGATGGTGTAGTTCTAGTCTGAGTCTCAAGGTCTGAAATCCAGGAGAACTGATGTTTCAGTTAGTGTCCAAAGGCTGGCACAAATTTTTATAAATATAGAAAGAAACTTTAAGTATCCTCTTTATGATGGAATGATTTGATTGTGCAGCATAACCAGTTCTGTAGCTACTGTTTCATAGTCCCTGGCTGAGGGTTTGTTCAGAGGGAAACAGAAGAATATCTAAGTACATATACTACCTTGCATTCCTAAGCACTTTGAGTTGTTTTTTTCAAAAGATTAGCAAACATGTCGTAGTTATTTTATTTTGTGTCTCTTTAATTGCTAGTGAAGATGACATTTTTTGTCACCACCTGAAGTTTAAGAGCCTGTATTTTATCTGAACACTTATATTCACATAAATTCTGTGCATATTTGGGTAGTAACCTTTTATCAGCTCTCACCTTCCCCCCATTATGTTCCTTTCCTTTTGATATTTTATGCATTTCCTGATATTTGATGTACATAGTACCACAGAATGTTGGTTCCTAGCGGTGTACTCAGCAAGTATTTATGCAGACATGTTGAGTTTGAACTTGAAGGGGCTTTGAGGCTTTCTAGTCCAGGAACCTAAACATACATATGTAGAAGATGAGGCTCAGAGCAGTTCAATGATTTATCTAAGGTCATAGCTGGTAAATAAAGAACATTGAGCTAGACCTTGATGTCCGGTAAGGTTCTAGACACCACACCAAATTGCCTCAAACCCTGGAGCAGGGTTTCTCAACCTCAGCACTAGTTTTTGGGCCTAATTGGCCAGATAATTCTTGGTTGTAGGGGACTGTCCTGTGCATTGTAGAATGTTTAGCAGCATCCCTGGCTTCTGTCCTCTAGAAGCCAGTAATGAATGCCCCCACCCCTGAGTAGTGACAACTGAAAATATCTCTAGACATTGCCAAGTGTCCCCCGGGGCACAAAATTTTCCCCAGTTGCTCTAGCAGGAGGTAAACACTTCCTAGGCTTTGGGGAGGAGTGGTGAGTTTCCTCTGAAGAAGTTTAGAGTTGGAGCCTGGCACTCTTCTCAGACAGGTGGAGGATGTGGACAAACCCATATAGTTGCCCTATTCTACCTCTACAGAACCAGGAGTATGGATACTGAGAACCCCTATCCCATCATATGGTTCTGAGTCAGCCCTTCTTCCACAAGGCTCACAGAAGGGCTGAACTGGCAGGCTGGAAATGGGCAGGGAGGAGGTGGGGTCTGCACACTTGTTGGAGCCCAGGCTTCTGCTGAGGTGGAGACAGCAGTTCAGACCCCTGAAGAACGACACAGGCAGAGTGCTGAGCAGGCCTTCCCAAGATAATGAGTGTGAAGCCCTGGTGAAATCAGCACCACAGACAGCTCCCAGGGCAGACAGTTTTCAGGCACTAGATTGACCCAGAGGAGTTCCTTCCAGCCCTGGTAGTTTGGATCTGAATACCCTTTCCCTGCTGGTCTCCTCTACCAACAATGTTCAATATATATGTTTAAGGTAACCTTCACCACTGCACTATGAGATTGCTACTATGATCCTAATGTTACAGAAACTGAAAGCAGGCTCAGAGTTTCCCTTGCTCAGTGTTACACAGCTAGAAAATCTCAGGCTTCACAGTTGGACTGAGGATACTGGCTTCAAAGTCTGCTCTTTCCCAAATGCCTCCCCCAAGCAAAGCTTAAGCATCACATCTTCCATGAAGAACTTCCAGAAACTCTATTCCCAATGGAATTGACCACTCCCTCCTCTGCCCCCCACCCCCTGACACCATACCTTGTAAACACTTCACAGCCTCTATAATACTTTGTTGCACTTGTCTCTACATCTTCCCCTGCCATACTGTAGACTTCCTTAAGGCCAGGTCGAATATCCCCAATTAATAACATGGTGCTGCCTGACACACAGTAGACATTTAATAAATGTCATTGAATAAATAGATTCAGAGGAGCTACATGAATCAATTATGGGGACATTCTCCCATGATCAAATCCATAATAGGCAGATCAGCAAGAGGAGAGTTCTCTAATTCCTGATTCTGAACTCTTTTCTATAGTCTTAAAGAATGAAACCAAAGTGATGATTTTGGCAAATGTGGAAAACAAAGATTACTGACTCATTATTTTCCAAGTTGGTCACACTGCTGTTAGGACAACAAATGAAAAAGAAAAAATGAAAGTTACTAGACAGTGTTAACAGATTCAGGTTATTGAATTTTCAATGTTTTCAAGATTGGAGAAGAAAATCCTTAAGGAGGAAAGAAACAGCAGAATTTGTCCCTGAGCATCTTTATAAGGCAAGAAGTTCAAACTTTGGAAAGGGTCTGATCAATCTTTGAGGTTGGACACTGCTCTCCAAGACCTGTCAAGCATCACTTCAGTCTAAGGAGAACAAGCTTTCTTGGTTGACTGAGGAATTGATCTCATTTATCACCAGATTCTTGGCTCAGTGTAAGGTTGTGTTCAGATGTGCCACCCCCCAAAAAGCTGGGTCTTCCCCAGGGAAGCATCTATTTCTAAGCCACGTGAAGGCAAGCTAAGGGCCCTGCTCAGACTCTGCAGTCTTTGGACGACCCTCCACCATTCCTAGTGGAAAGAGACTCCCTATCATTAGCGATCACTCCTAAGGCTAGAAGGCCCTTCGCTTTGGTGAGTCTTTACTTATTATCAGACCCAGAGATCTTCCTGCCACTTGGACTTGGCATTTCTGAGAGTCAAGCACTGGGGACAGGGAGGGATGGAAGAAACAGTTTAAACCCTGAGAGTCCCTGAGGGTATTGGACTTCCAGTTAAACACTTTTGAGTAATTATAACTTTTATCCAAAGGGCACACATAACTGTTGTATTTTTTTATATATATATACATTTATTTATTTTTGGCTGTGTTGGGTCTTCGTTGTTGCGCACGGGCTTTCTCTATTTGCGGCGAGCAAGGGCTACTCTTCGGTGCAGTGTGCGGCTTCTCGTTGCAGTGGCTTCTCTTGTCACGGAGCACGGGCTGTAGGCGCACGGGCTTAGTAGTTGTGGCTCGCAAGCTCTAGAGCGCAGGCTCAGTAGTTGTGGCTCACGGGCTTAGTTGCTCCACGGCATGTGGGATCTTCCTGGACCAGGGCTCGAACCCGTGTCCCCTGCATTGGCAGGCGGATTCTTAACCACTGTGCCACCAGGGAAGCCCAACTGTTGTATTTTTTAAAATTTTTATAAGACATCGAAAGGCAAGGCTTCATATAGATAATGAAAATAAACACTAAGATTTAAAATAAATGGGCTATATAATTTACAAAGGAAAAAACACACTAAAAACTAGTTAACACACACGGATAAAATCATTCCCAGTAACTTAAAGATATGTCATTCAAAACAAAAGGCTATATGTTCTGCTTCTTACATCAGGAGTTAAAAAAAAAGTCTCACTGTCAACAGTAGGATTTATAATCCTATCATCACTGAGGGAAATCAGTGATGATAGGATTGTAAATTGGACACAGATCTAGGAGACAGCATGGTGCAGTGGCAGGGTTAGAGAGAGCTGCATTCCAGTCTTGGTTCTGCCACTTACTATCTCTATAATCCTGGGAGTTTCTTTGGGTCTGTGTCTTTCACATCATCTTGAAAATGGGGATAATACTATCCACTACATATACATATACTCTTTTTTTTTTTAATCTGTAGTTTTTATTTTTTTAACATCTTTATTGGAGTATAATTGCTTTACAATGGTGTGTTAGTTTCTGCTGTATAACAAAGTGAATCAGCTATACATAAACATATATCCCCATATCTCCTCCCTCTTGCGTCTCATATACATATACTCTTCAATGAGTAATTGATATAAACTGTTTAACAGAGAACCTGACATGGATAATTAATGATGGTTGATCTCCCTACCCCCATGGAAGGGAAGAGGTGACAATTCTCAGTGGAAGCAGCATGGATATTTGTTATATTATTCTTCTGTTCTTGAATATGTTATACCATTATTCTATTCTTGAAAAGAGAGATAGAGAAAGATCTTTAAAACTGGAGATGGTATTTCAGGAAAAAGGCAGCCCTGACTCACCTCTAATTTGGGTATTTTCTTCTCTTCTTGGGAAAGAACAGACCAGGGAAAACAGAGCTGAAAGGAGAAAGGAAAGCCGTGGGATCAAGCCTGGCCAAACGCAGCCTTAGAATTGGAAGGGATCCTTTGCCTCAGCTGTGCCATCTGGCCTCTTCTTCCTTCCTCACTGCTTTCTGCCCTTTCCCCTGACCCTCCCACATGTACAGTAAGTCCTCTACATATGAACGAGTTCCATTCTGAGAGCACATTCGTAAGTCCAATTTGTTCGTAAGTCCAACACAGTTAGCTTAGGTACCCAACTAACACAATCGGCTATATACCGCTGCTTTTATGCTTGCTTCCAGACATCCTGGGTTTGAAATAAAGATACTGTGCTAGTGTACTCTACACAGTACTGTATAGTAAAGTATACAAAAGCACAACCACTTGTAGAGGATGCACGCACATGACAATGTATGCCAGACACATGAACTAACTTACGTGATTGGACATGCGAACACATGTTCACATCTTTGAAAGTTCGCAACTTGAAGGTTCGTATGTAGGGGACTTACTATAATGCTCACCTCTCTTGTCCACAGTCTTCTCCTCCTCCCTGGGGCAGTGTGGGAGGGGACTACACAAGGGTGTGACTACCAGGAAGTGGAGATCACTGTAGGGCATGTTAGAGGCTGCCTGTTACAGACGGCATTTCTTAATTAATTAATTGAAATATAGTTGACGTACAATATTATGTTAGTTTCAGGTGTACTCCATTGTGATTTGACACTTACATACATTATGAAATGATCACCATAATAAGTCTAGTGGACTTCCCTGGTGGCGCAGTGGTTAAGAATCCGCCTGCCAGTGCAGGGCACACAGGTTCGAGCCCTGGCCTGGGAAGATACCATATGCCGCGGAGCAACTAAGCCCGTGCGCCACAGCTACTGAGCCTGTGCTCTAGAGTGTGTGAGCCACAACTACTGAAGCCTTCACGCCTAGAGCCTGTGCTCCACAACAAGAGAAACCACTGCAATGAGAAGCCCGCACACCTCAATGAAGAGTAACCCCCACTTGCTGTAACTAGAGAAAGCCCGTGCACAGCAACAAAGACCCAACGCAGCCAAAAAAAAAAAAGTCTAGTAACTATCTGTCCCCATACAAAGTTACTACAATATTACTGACCATAGTCCTTATGCTGTAGATTACATCCCCATGGCTAATTTATTTTTTAACTGGAGGTTTGTACCTCTCAATGCCCTTCACGTGTTTCAGCTCCTCCCACACCCTTTCCTCTGGCAACTACCCATGTATTTTCTGTATCTATGAGAGACACCATTTCTGTGTTGTTGGATAGTTAGGTTGGTTCCAATTTGTCAAGACCTTAAATAACACTACAATGAACATCTAGTATAACAAGCATTATGTTTAAATTAGGAAAAATATATTGTTAATTTTTTAAAAGAATTAAGAGCAATTATTGAGAACCCTGATGAAAAGTTGTTATACTCACAGTTATGGTTTATTACAGTGAAAGGATACAGACTAAAATCAGCAAAAGGAAGAGAAGCATGGGGAATGGTCCAGGAGAGTTCCAGGTATGAGCTTCCAGTTGTCCATTCCCAGTGGGATTGTGTGGATTGTGCTTACCTCTCCCAGAAACAGGGTCTGGCAATATGCATGGAGTATTTCCAACTAGGAAAGCTCACCTAAGCCTTGGTGTCAAAGGTTTTTATTGGAGATCAGTCATGTAAACATGAATGATCACCAGTGTGGCTGATCTAGAATTTCTATTTGGATCTTTTTTAAAAATGTAATTTCTATCTCTTTATTGATATATTCTATTTTATGAGATAGTATTCTCACACTTTCCTTTAGTTAGTTATTCATGGTTTTCCTGAGTTCTTAATCATATAAAATAGCTGATTTAAAGTCTTTGTCTAATAAGTCCAATGTGTGGGCTTCCTTAGGGGTAGTTCTTCGACTGCTTTTTCTTTTCTTTTTTTAGTATTTATTTATTTATTTATTTATTTATTTTTGGCTGCGCCGGGTCTTAGTTGCGGCATGTGGGATCTTTCGTTGTGGGGCGTGGGCTTCTCTCTAGTTCTGGTGCACAGGCTCCAGAGCGTGTGGGCTCAGTAGCTGTGGCGTGCAGGCTCCAGAGTGCGTGGGCGGCATGTGGGCTCTCTAGTTGTGGCTCGCATACTCAGTAGTTGTGGAGTGCGGGCTTAGTTGCCCCGCAGCATGTGGGATCTTAGTTCCCCGACCAGGGATCAAACCCACGTCCCCTGCATTGGAAGGTGGATTCTTAACCACTGGACCACCAGGGAAGTCCCTTGACTGCTTTTTTCTTAGGTATGGGCCATACTTTCCTGGTTCTTTGCATGCCTTTTACTATTTTGTTGAAAACTGGGCATTTTAAACAATAAAATGTGACAAGTCTGGAAATCAGAACTTGATCTCCTTAGGGTTTGTTATTGATGCTGTTGTTGTTTGATTTGTGACTTTCTGGGGCTACTGCTGAACATTCGTATTTTATATCATGTTGGCTACTGAAGTGTGCACTCAATTAGCCTAGTAGTCTGCCAATGATTAGATAGAGATTTCCTTAAATTAACTGAACCAATAAGTCTCATAGTCTTTACTGAGGGTCTGTTGTGTGTTTCTGGGCGCGTCTTCAATACTCCAGCAATTTATAATTCTCTCTTAGCCTTTGCTCTTTGTGCACAATCTCAAGGTTAGCCAGAGGTGAGTGATTAGGCCTTCCTAGGTCTTTCCTGGGTGTGTGCACAGTCCTGCACGCACACATAACCTTTTAGATCCCCAAGAATGTGTGAGAGCTTTTCAACCCACCTATGGGCATCTCATTCCTTAGGTTTTCCTTATGTTTTTGGCTGGCCTCTGTTTACCCCAAGCAGTATCAATGCTTCAGGCAGCTGTGGTGTTAAACAACTGCCACTGACTGTTTTAGATCCTCTCTCTGGGGACAGGGGCTTCTCCCATGGAGTGAGTTCCGAGTTGGGTCAAATAAAGACAAGCCCTGTGAATGAGGCCTTTTCGGGGAGCTGAAAAATAGTTCAAATAGTGACAGTGCTCTGGAGATGGGGCTTTGGGGAGCTCCTGAACCAATTGTCCCTTCCTGTGGCTGGTAGGCTGCTGTTTTTCACAGCTACCTTGGTTGTGAACCTGCTGATTTTCAAGCTACCATGGAACTGGGAAGAGAAGGATGGAAGAGGGCAATTTAAAATGCCACAAAGCTCGCTGTTCTTACTGATATTGACTTTTTTTAAAAAATAAATATCCCTTTGGCAGGCCTTGTAATTTTTTTTGTTGAAAGCCAGACATGTTGTATTGGATCATATGAACTGAGGTAAATAGGCCTTTTGTGTGAAGATTTATGTTAACTGGGCTAGGAGTTGAGCTGTTCTTAATGTTTGCTGTAACTCTAGGTTCTAGAGCCTTCAAACACCTCTAGTGTCCTTTTCATTCCCTTGGGACTCTGAGCTTCCATAAATTCTCCTCTTCAGAGAGAGTTTGTGTCTTGTAGCTCTTTCAGCTGTTATCTACTCTTGTTATACTGAATTCCTTTTAGTATGGTGGTAAACTGTGGGGGAGGGGGAGCATTCTATAATCCTTTGATAAAATCTCAGTCTTAGAATGAGCCTGTTTTGGGAGGCTATGACCATTACATGTGTTTCTCCATTAGTATTGCTTTCTTTCCCCCACCTTATTTGTGTAATAAAATTCCAAACGAATTTATAATGCTAAGAAATCACGTTTGATCTGAAATACCTTGGAGAAAGTAAGACACAAAATATTATACTTAACTTATTTTTTAATTGTATGACAAATGCATTCCTTGCTGCAGGAATGTCAGATTATAAGGCATGTTCACATTAAGAATACTGTCATAACAACAGAAGAAAGATTTATTAACTTTATTGAAATGAAAGAGAAATTTAGATATTATCTAGCTTAGGAAATTTTTGATACTACGGAAAAAGATGATATTGACATAATGCTAGTGGTCAGCTATATAAGGAACAGTGGTGACAGGTACATGCAAGGTTGTAAAATCCATTATTTCCACCAAAAAAGTGATTATGTCACATGACTCTGCGGGCACTGGCCCCAGCTTTTTCAGCTGGAAGCCCCAATATTTGTATGTTTTGCCCCAATCATGGATATGTTTTCCCTTTCTCTGGATTTGTGTCGGGATCTCTCCCAAGAAACAACCCTGAATATGGACAAATTAGTACAGCGCGTGATGATTTCCAGCCTCCAAATGCCTCAACAAACGGATACTCCAAATGACTCAATAAATAGATACTTTTGTAAAATAAGTCTCGCTAAAATGTTATACGAGAAAGTCGAGAGTAAAAAGATGGGGAAAGCGCGGAAAACGGGAGGTTCTGTGCTCATTTTTTCAGAAAATAGTCTCGAGAGATCTGCGCGGCCGAGCTCCTCCTGGCAGTCAGGGCCTGGGAAAAGCAACTTTTTATTCACTGTTTCCGCAGCCCCCAGGGGTCACGCAGGCGGACCTGCGATAAATGTAAGTGGGTTTCTCGTCCGGGAGAAGGCGCCACATCTCCCGGACTCAGGACGTGGATCCCGCACCCACTAAGGAGCCTATCGGTCCGGGGGCGAGTCGGGCGCCCTCTGCAGGCCGTTGATGAGTGGCGAACAAAGCCAAGCGCCTCCTCGCGGCCATCTCGGAGAATCACGGAAATTTTCGAGGCCCTGGTTTTCGTTGATGGCCCTGGAGATGCTCTGCTCTAGCCATACCTGTTCTCTTTCCTGGGACAAGCCTTCGTGCCATAGCTTGGAGAGCAAGGAAATCTTCATGGCTTTAAGATATCTGGAAAGGATCTCTTCTAAGTCACGCCATAATGTCAGGACCGACTTAAAGTTTCAGGAGAAGAACAGGGGATTATCAAAACCCCAAAGGCACTGAAGCACCTGTTTTGACCATCCGCTGCTTTTCAACCTGCTTGACAGAGGACTACAGTGCAGCCTGAGATAAGAGCCGCCTTGATAAATCTCTCTCTAACTTTGATCACAATCAGGAACAACTGGAGCAGAAGATAAAGGTAGAATCTCTTCAGGCTTGTACCTGTTTTGGAATTGTCCAGAGGAACTTCCAAGAACTCAGTAGCTCTCTGAAGCAGGGGTCATTCAGCCAGTGTGCCTTGGGGCTTATCAGAGGGGAAATTGAAGTGAGCTTTTCTCCCATTTAACAAATCCCTACGAAAAATCAGGAAATAAAGAAGAAAGTGAAATTGGAACACTCTTAATTTTATTATTGTTTGCTAAGTACAAGAAGGCAATCTACCCTTGTATTTTTGTATCAGATCTAAAATACCAGAAACCAAAATCATGCTTGTACATCTACAATTTCCACAAAAAAAAAAGTTTAGAGAGAAGAACATGATTTATATTCCTTAAATAATTACCTTTATGATTTACATTTATCATTTAGTTTTGCAAATTTTCAGGGAGTCTTTGATATTTCCCCAATTTGAAAAATATATATATATATACATTTTTTTTTTTATGGAAAACTTTCTTTGGTGTACAGACTTCTGTCAGTTAAGGTGAAGTTAGCTTCTGCAACAGAAAAACACGTGAATATTGTTTGAACACCATACAAGCTTATCTTTGCTTCATATAACACCTAAACGTAGCCTTTCAAAATCAAGTGACTCTGCTTATGGCTTTTCTCCCAACAATGATCCAGGACCCCAGGACCATCTTTTTTTTTTTAATTTTTTTTTAATGCTATCCTTGTCTGCTTACATTCTTTTTATTTATGTATGTATGTATGGCTGTGTTGGGTCTTCGTTTCTGTGCGAGGGCTTTCTCTAGTTGTGGCAAGCGGGGGCCACTCTTCATCGCGGTGCGCGGGCCTCTCACCATCGCGGCCTCTCGTTGCCGAGCACAGGCTCCAGATGCGCAGGCTCAGTCAGTAATTGTGGCTCACGGGCCGAGTTGCTCCACGGCATGTGGGATCTTCCCAGACCAGGGCTCGAACCCGTGTCCCCTGCATTGGCAGGCAGATTCTCAACCACTGCGCCACCAGGAAAGCCCCTAGGACCATCTTTTTTATGGATTTGCCATTGTCAACATATGGCTTCAAATCTGGCTCCAGTGCTTGGGTCTATCCCACTCATTGTAGAGGGTGAAAGAGCATGTTACCTCTCTTGGGGGAGTGTTTTCATAGGCCAGGCCTGTGTGGGCCAAATATCACTTCTAGCTACATAAACTTGGCCAGGACTCAGTCTCATGGCCGCACCTAACAATAAAGAGGCTGTGAGACAGTCTAATTTTGTGACTGAGGAGAAGGGGATGTAATAGGGAAGAAGCTCTGTATTTTATTACAAGTTAATTACTAAAGGGGTGTTGCCTATAATCTTAAATTTTACATAATGACCCATCTTTGGGAACTCTGCCTCCCAGGTAATGAGCATTAAGCCAAAATACCTTAGTTTAGCTCACCGGAGACATCCTGACCACGTCCACCTGTGAATGACTGTAGGAAGGAAGAAATTAACATATCCCCTCTGGAGGCTGACCAGAACCAGGAAATGTTTGATTTTACTCCCTCCCCTTTTAGTATAAAGGAAGCCTGAATTCTAACTCAGGCAAGATGGTTCTTTGGGACACGAGTCCACCATCTTCTTGGTCTGCCGGCTTTCTGAATAAAGTTGCTATTCCTTGCCCCAGCAACTTGTCTCTTGATTTATTGGCCAGGCATGGGGCGAGCAGTATGAGCTTGGACTCTGTAACTGAGAGACAAGATTGGTGAATAAGTGCACTGTTGATTTTTATATTATAAACACTAATTTGGTTTTTAGAATTAACATCCACTTTTCTTGCTTGAACACAATTTACCCAATAAAACTGTGACTCACAATCTAATTCCATATATTAAACCCAAGAAATACACTCAAGGATGTCGATCATAAGGTTCACAAAATCATCGGTTCTTTTTAAAAAGGGGGATTCACACTGTTTCAAGAGCATGGATTCAAGTTGAAAGAGAGCCTAGACTATTGTTGTCTCAAAATAAGAAAGAAGGTAGTTAATAGACTTAGTAATACTTAGATAGAGATTGACACTGGGGCCATCAGTCAGTGACTATGACAGATACTCACATGTCCAGGATGATGTATGTGGTCTTTCACTCAGCATACAGAGAGGTTGGCAATGGGACTCACTCTTTCATGTGCTTTCATTTTACTGTCCTTCAGTTCATGTGTGATCAGTTAAGTGAACATCTCAAGAGTTATCCTTTCTTTATTCAGGTCCTTGACAGTTTCTAGAAGCCCTTATTATGCAGTTTGGGGTGCACCAGGGTGGGGCCCACTCTTTAATGTCCTTGAACACAAAACACAGTTTAAGATGAGTGAGACCCAATCCCAGCCTCTTCCCCAGTACACCTTTATTCCTCATCCACACATGTTTTGAGGACTGACTGACTCCACAGAGACATCTCAGGGAAGGCAGCCATGGTGAGGGCTCCCTGGAGCTGGCTCCCAGAGCCGGTCCCTGCATCTTGGGGAGCCTGAAGTCAGGTCTGTCCTCCCAGATTGGCAGACATAAAACACTCACTTTTTGGTGGAGGAACATGAAGATGTCCCCTTTGCCCAGATAATGGCCTGAGCCAGATCACAACCCATAAAAAAGATGGGGCTGGAGAACGGATATTCTTTAAATTGAAAAAATTTTTCCTTTAAATATTTTTGACAGATTTGATTTGTTTGGAGACACTTCACCAAAAAAGATGTGTGGATGGCAGATAAAAACATGAAAAGATGCTTAGTATCTTAGTCATTAGGGAAATACAGATTAAAACCACAGTTGAATACTGCTACATAACTATGAAATGGGTACAGTTTTAAAATCTGACTCTAGTAAGTGTTAGAGGATGTGGAGTGAATGGAACTCTCCTTCACTGCTGGCGGGAATGTACAGTGGTGGCATGGCCACTTTGGAAAACACTTCGGTAGTTTCTTAAAAAGTGAAATTTATCTCTTCTGTATGAGTCATCTATTCCACTCCTAGGTATTTGCTTAGAGAAATGAGAGTATATGTCCTCACAAGACTTATACAGGAAAATCCATAGCAGCTTTATTTGTATTGCCAGAAACTGGAAGCAACCCAAATGCCTATCATTAGGTGAACAAGTAATGTGCACATCCATGCAGTGGAGTACTATTCACCCACGAAAAGGAACCAAACAGGGGTGCATCTCAAATAATGAAGCTGAATGAAAAAAGCCAGACCCCCCCAAAATCATTTACACTGCATGATTCCATTTATATAAAATTCTGGGAAATGTAAACTAATCTATAGGGATAAAAAGTAGCTCAGTAGTTGTCTGGTGGGGAGAGAGTAAGAGACAGGCAGGTAGCAGAAGGAAGGGACTATAACAGGGAAACTTTTGGAGATGATAGGTATCTTCATTACCTTGATTGTGGTGATGGTTTCATGGGTGTATACACTTGTCAATGTTTATCACATTGTATTGTTTAAATATGCCCAGCTTATATTATGTCAACTATATCTAAGAAAATAAAATAAAAAGAAAAGCCAACTTGGACATGAGGGCAGTCCAGGGCTGCCCAAAGTAAGGCAGCATCTACTAAGAAACAAAATCCAGGCGCTAGTGACTTTGTAGGGAGGTGGAAATCACAGGGGGGAATTCACGCCCTCTACTGGCCACCAGAGACAAAGACCATTCATCCCTGTGGGCAGAAGGCAGACAAGCGCATGTGTGACCTAAGTAGAGCTCCTCCGGCTTTCCTAGCAAAGCTGAAAAGAACTCTTTCTAGTCAGAACTTCTCTTATCTCTGTGACAAAGACAATTTGTCTTCAGCATCAGGTAGCAGAGGAAAACTACAAGTTATTTAATCTCTCTATACCTCATGTTGCTGATATATGGATAATAATAGTGCATGGTCATAAGGCTCAGTGTGTACCCTATAGTTTTCCAGCTCAATAAGGCATATCTACTGTGATCTAGGATAAATGTAATGTGAATAGATGTGGAAATATATGAAGAAATAATATAATACACAATAGCAGACACATAAATGCCTAATAAACGTTTTAGTGTATTTGGAATCTAAATAAATGCAAATCAGAATGAGATATCATTTTAAAGGCCAAAAAGCAAATATTAAAAAGAATCTTTAAGATTGTAGGGGAAGGGTGGGACTTCTCTGGCGATGCAGCTGTTAAGAATCCGCCTGCCAGCACAGGGAATGCCAGTTTGAGCCTGGTCCGGGAAGATCCCGCATGCCACGGAGCAATTAAGCCCAAGCGCCAGAACTACTGAACCTGCGCTCTAGGGCCTGCATGCCACAACTACTGAATCCCGCGCACCTAGAGCCTGGGCTCTGCGACAAAGAGAAGCAATGACAAGCCCGCCACCGCAACTAGAGAAAGCCTGCCCAGCAACAAAGACCCAATGCAGCCAAAAATAAATAAATAAATAAATTTATTTTTTAAAAAAAGCATGTAGGGGAAGAGCAAGATGGATTGCCATTGCTATATGTCAGAACCTCCTAAATGTCACAAAAATACACAAGATAATAGTAAATAATCGAAATATCAAAATACACCCCAGGCATCCCCATGCCTGTCACCTGCTCCACTGAAGGGCACCTTCCAAATACAATGAGGCATTTGTTCAGGGGCTTCACCGCTGGAAAGCAGGGGAGGGTCCAGAAGATGCATGTCACAGAGGCAAGAGTGTGTTCGGCTCTGTGCAGAGAGAGGCCAGGCCCACCAGAAACCAGAGGTGTTTCCAGGACAAGGTGGATGTTAAAACTCTGAAGAACAAGTCAGTCATGGACCAGTTCCTAAATTACAAAACAGGGGTAGCCTGTGGAGCTAATGCAATGAGAAAAGTCCTCCCAAAGATGTACTCACAGCCCAGGAGGGGACCAAATAAGCAAAGTCCTTATGATTACAAGGCTCCCTCTTTCCCTACGCAGGGAAGGACATCAAATCCACATCTGCAGACTGGAGCAGTCTCGAGGTCACAGTGCTCTTAACAAGCAACAGGAAGGTCAAAGTCAGAGTCATGATGCCAGGAACTGTGAGGCTCCAGGAGCAGCACCTGTGTCTGAGGGAACCACCTCCTGCTCCCCAGGGGTCTCCTGTCTCTGAGAGAAGAGGCTATGGGACCAGACCCAGAATAAGCAGAGACTCCTGGGGACACAAAGCCCTGGTTCTACCACAGGTTCTGTCCAAGGGTGAAATTAAAAAGAAATGAGGTGGTTTCTTCAGGGTCTTCATTTACTGAAAAGAGGGGAAATCAAAAAGAGCCATGGTCCAAACCAAGACATGTCAGGCTGTGTGCAGAGCCCAGACCCCGAGAAATCAGAGCTGCCTCTGTGAGCAATGGACCTCGGCCACCAGGTCCCTGGCCACCCCAACTTTGCCTCATGAGTTTGGGAGGTTTTCCATCATCAATCAGAAATCACCCTCCCTCCCATCCATCCAGGCATGGATCCCTAGAAGCAACGTTTACTACGTGTAGACAAATTCTACTAACTCTCTCCCAACCACTGACCTTGATCACAGGACATTGCCAGGGCTCTAGCCTTGCAGCCCATACCACGTCATCCATGCGCATCGTTCTGTATTATTAAGAGTAAGTGATGAAGTGAGACTGAAGAAGGGCCATGCCACGCAAGTGGACAACTTTATGGATAGGCACAATACATCAAATCAGTGAGACACAAAGCTCCATATAATGTCCAAAGGAATTGCTTTTAGGAAAGACATGAGTTCAAATTTTCAGGTTGGTTGGTATCAAGATTGCACATGACGGAAATATTCTGTGTCTTGAGGGTGAAGTGGTGGTAACACGGGTTCGAATACATTTGTGAACATTTGCTTGATGTATGCACTTACATGCTGTGGAATCAGGTTTAAAGTGGACACAGTGGAGAAAGGAAACAGGAAAATGAAGGGTAAAGGAAAGATTCCGGACACTACCAAAACACTTGTAAGCACATTCACAAAGTCACACTGAAGAAGGACTGCCAGAGTAAAAAATTTATTGCAGTACATGGAAAACACAATGGTCCATAATAAGTAAAAATGTAATTTTACTTTCAACACCAAAAATCTACAAAGTCCCTCATAGAACCCAGATTGCTCATCTGATATAAAGGTTTGTTCAAGGTAGGTTTCTAAGCATAACCTCGAAGAAACCCAATCTCTGGTAAAACGCAAAGACAGAAATTGTTCTTTGCAGTGGAACCTACCCTGGAATCGATCTATCTCTACCTCTATCTATCTATCTATCCATCTATCTATCTATCCATCTATCCATCTATCTATCCATCTATCTATCTATCCATCTATTTATCCATCCATCTCGTCCTGCTCCTCCTCCTCCTTCTCCTCATCCTCCTTTCCCCATCTCTCACTCTCCTTTCATTTTCCACATGAAACAGGAAAGTATGGAGGGATGAAAAGGCACAAATCACATCACTAAGGTTCGCAGTCGGAACCGCAGAAGAACAGAAGTGTTTTCCTCTGAATGCACATCCTGGCAGCCTGTCTTCTGGACACGGGGACACATCTCCCTGAGCTGGGATGCGGCAGGAGCTGATGTCTGGTGCGTGCTGAACACCGTTCCCGGGACAAGTGGATTTCCGTCCGCGGTGGGGGAAGCTCGTCGCCTCCGGGTACACGATGCTGCCGCCGAGCCTTGCACGGCGAGGCGAGGTGGCGGCGCGGAGTCCGGCTGGCTCTTGGGCGGAAGGGACCGGCCCTAGGAAGGGCGGGGAGCCGCTGGGTGCGCCCCTAAGGCGGTGGCGCCCAGGGCGGGGAGGGCTGCGGGCCGGCGGGCCCGGAGCGCGCGGCGAGCAGGGAGTCGAGCGCCGCCAGCGCCCAGTGCAGGGCCGCGCCCGCGTGCGCCAGCTGCCAGGCGAGCCAGGCGCGCTGCGAGGCCGTGGGCTCCGTGTGGCCGGTGGACAGCGGCAGGAAGGCGCCCCCCGGGGCCCGCAGCTCGCCCAGGACCACCTCCAGGGCGCCCATCTGGTTGTAGAGATTGGACGTGAGCGCCGCCAGGGGCGCGCGGGCTTCGGGCCACTGAGTTCCGCGACGGCGTTTGGGGGAGGGGGGCCCGGCCTCCGCCGGGCTGTGCTGGCAGCGTCCCCAGCTCCTGACCCACACCGGCGATCGGGACCGGGTCCTCCTGCCGCGGAGGCGCCAGGGAGTGTGGGCGGAACCTGCGTGGGAGACAGAACGGGAGGGATTCAGGTGATGCGCGCCGCCCCGTGGGTCAAGGTCACCATCGTCCCTTCCCTGTCTCCACTCCCCCACCCCTACGCCCCACACCCCACCACGCCTGACTCTGGTGGCCTCTTCCAGGATCTGCTGGCAACCGGGGCCAAGTCCTGGATGCCTTGCTCTCAGCCCTTCTGCCTTTAAGGGCATCTCACCAGGGTCAGGGTCTTTCTCCGCACCCTGGGGGCTTGGCTTGCCCCTCAGGTCCTTCCCTCACATCCCCACCTCTGCCGAAGCCCAGCCCAGACACCTACCTCCTCTGCGGTAAAGTCCTGCTCTGGAGGAGTCGGGCTGCTCCTTAGCCCTCCGGTGGGCTGGGGGTGGTCGTCCCCTCAGCTTCTCTTCTCCAGGTCCGTTTCCTTGGGGGCGACTGTCAGGGGAGCCATCGGGGCTTCTCCCCCGCTCGTGCCTGGTGACCGCTGTGGGTGGAGAGGTGGAGAGGAGTGAGTGTTCCCTGACCTACCTCTGGAATGTGGGGGAGGGTGGATTAGAGGAGATTCCAAGTCCTACCGCTCCGCCCACCTCCATTCCACCCCGTCCCCCAAACTCTGGTTTCCTCCTGCTCCCCACAGCCTCCATGGGTAGCTCCCTAGGGCCGGGCCTTTCCTGTCACTGTGGCAGTTCCTGAGCTGCCTGGCAGGCACGCCCCTGGAAACCCTCCCTCAAGTGCAGCCCCCGAGGATGGCACAGCTGGTAGAGAGCCCCGGATCACAAGGAATCGGGACTTCACCTTGGGTTTCTCTCACCACTTGCAGTGGTGTGAATGTCACGTCTGGCACCTGTTCCTTTGCTCCTTAGCCCAATATCTTGTGTCTCCCAAACCCTCTCAAGCATCACTCACAACAAATGTCTGCAAAAAAGAACCTAGAATTTTACCTCCTTTGCTCTGACAGCCCTCTTGGGTCTCAATTCTTCCTATTGCTCTCCGTCTTTCTGAGGGATGTGCATCTCCTCCCTTCTGTTTTAGAGACAGGTTCTCCTTGGAGGAAAGCCTTCCATTTTCCCTGTGGGAAAGACCTTTTCTCTGCTGGCCAGGCCGCCTGCCACTTGCTGCCCCTGCCATTTCATCCAAGCCTCCCGGCTGAGCCACAGGTCTGGAGGCCTGGGGAGTGGTCCAGGGAATGACTAGGCCAGCAGAGGGCGTGGCCTTTTATGGCTTCCCAGCAGCCCCCTGCCGGGTCTCAGATTGGTGCGCAGGAGACCACACCCACCAAAGAGAATTGCAGTGATGAGGTTAAGGGCTGTTTGGGGTGTCCCACTGACTTCCTTGGTCCTCAGGACTTTGTAGCTGTACATTTTGGAGCATTTCGGCTCTCTGCTGTATGTTAAGTTCACAAAAGGGCACTTGTTTTCTGGTTTGTTTCACGGTGCTTTTTATCTGTTTGTTTCACCAGTTCTGTGTGTGTCTGCATGTGTTAGCATGGGTCACTCTGATGCCGGGGTCAACAAGGTGTTGGCATAAAGGACGAGAAAACCTTTTGGTCTGTTTTACTTGCATTCCCTTTGGCCCCTACTCAGGTCTGCCATCCTGACAGGAATGCCACCATAGACACTACAGGATGAAAGAGTGTGGTTAGGCCCCAAAATAATGTTTTTACCAAACTTGGGGAAATATCAGCCGTCATATCTTCAAATATTTTGTACGTCCCATTTTCTCCTCACTCTCCTTTTGGGACTTCATCTACATATATGTAAGACATTTTTTTTTGTCCCACAGGTCACAGGTTAATGTCTTTTCATCATTTTTCTCTCACTTGTTTGATCATTTCTACTGATCTCTTTCAAGCCAATGACTCTTTCCCCTGTAATTTACATTTGGCAAATTTATCCTGTGAATTTTAAATTTCAGACATTGCATTTTTCAGTTCGAGAATTTTCTTTTGGTTTTTCAGTGACAGAGATGATTGAGCATTCTTCAGTTCCCTCCCTTGTGTTTAATTTTTGAATTTACACCTTAGGGAAGATAAGCTTAGGATACAACTTGTACAAACAAGAAAATTGGCTTTTATTTCCCTAAAACCTATATTGGCATAAACACACAAAAATTATTGTATGTTGCCCTTAAAGGAAAAAAAGAGTAAAATGACCCAATCCAGACTGCTCCCTTAGGATCCTGATCACTGGCTGTAAGTGAATGACGTTCCTCCCCCACCTCTATCTGAATATCCTCCTTCAGTGCTTCTCAAACTGGAACCTGCATCAAAATCTCTTGGGGGGCCCTTGGAACACAGATCACATGGCCCCGCCCCCAGTGCTGTGACCCTCTAGGTCTGGATTGAAGCCTGATATTTACATCTGTAACAAGTTCCCAAGTGATGGTGATACTGCTGGTCCTGGGATCACACTTTATGAACCACTCACCTACTTGGTAGAATTTAAAAGACAAAGGCACATTTTCCGTGAGGTTACTCATCTCACATGGTCCTGTGAGATATGGACTGAAATGAGCCTTCCAGAATGGGGATGTGGGGCAAGGCGAGTCCTTTCCTCTCTTCACATTAGCATAGATTAGATGGTCATTTTTCTACTTAGAAATGCTGTGAGTAGAGACTATTAAAACCAACCAACCAACCAGCCAATGCCAGATGCTCCGATATAACTGCCTTAGGGAAAGTGATCAAAAAACAATTTTTTTTTTTTTTCTGGAAGGGCTTCTGTGCTCATGGCGTGTGGCTGAGGGAAAGCAACAGGTCTCCCTTAGTAACGGTGATGTGGCCCAATGTTGTGGACACAAAGTACATCAGACCTCTGAAGACAGGAGAGTCCAGAGTGAATGATGGGAAAACAATCCAATTTATACTTGCTATGGGAAGTATAGATACGTGGTAAATGAAGAGAAAGCCTCACACGAGCTCTGCTTGCTACTGTTTTGGTTTCCCTGAAGCCGACAGGACCTCCCGGGCTTGGCTGCTCTGAACCCAGAGGGGTCCTACAAATGCAGGGCCCCGCAGGCGCAGCTGGTGGTAACAGTAGCCTGGTAAGGGTGGGAAGATTCTAGTACACGTTCCAATGTGTCTGTGCGTTTTCCCTACACCGCCAGGGAATTTCTGAGACCAGTCTGGTGTCTTACAATCCTGACACTATCTACTCAGGGACAACTTCTGATTCCACACGTTCAGGGCTCAGTCTTACAAGACAGCCCCTGCCCCACTTCAGGTGCAATCACAAGTCCAGGTTGTCAGCTGTGCTTCTGGGGGATCCACTATAGTTCAGAGGTTCCAACGACCCCTCTTGGGTTCAATTAATTTGCTTACAGAACTCAGAGAAACATTTTACTTTATTAGAGTATCAGTGTATTATAAAAGGCTGTCACTCAGGAACAGCCAGATGGAAGACATGCATAGGGCAAGGCATGGGGAAGGGGCATGCCTTTCCAAAAGGCATCTCCCCAAATCTCCATGTGTTCACCAACCTGGAAGCTGTCCGAACCCCAGCCTTTTCATTTTTTTCAAGGAGGCTTCATTACAGGGACATGATTAACTCATTACACATTGGTGATGGGTTCAACCTCCAGATTCTCTCCCCTTCCGGGAACCTGGGGGTTCTGATAAAAAGTGCTAATGCCCTAATCACCACGTGGGGTCCTCTGGAAAGCAGCCCCCAACCTTTGTCGACCTGGGTGCTTTCTAAAGGTCACCTCATTAACATAACAAAACCCATTTATCACTCTCATCACTTAGGAAATTCCAGTGGGTTTAGGCACTGAGCCAGAAACCCAGGCAAGCACCAAGTATATATTTCTTATTATGAATCACAACATCCAGGCCAGGAGGACAGCACCTTCCCTGAGTGAACGTGTAGCCCTTAATCATCCACTTTATACTGGTTTTATCTGTAATCTCTTCGGATCTAAATTCTGTGCCCATTAAAGGCAAACCTCTGGGATATATGAAATTTGGATATTTTGAGCAAAATTATAAAGAATACTGACTCCCCCATGGGAACCTGCTCAGGGAGCCACATTGGATTTTAACACTTCAAGAAGCCTACATTCCCGTGGCCAGTCACCATGATTACAGCTGAAGGATTTATTTCCAGACATGACATACAAACCATCCCAATGGCGACCCCGGAATGAGGGGAGAGCAGGGACTTCCAGACACATGAGCACTTGGAATTAATTGCCACTCGCGAAACTCATACACTTTCTAGCAAGATGTGACACCCTATATCAATACGTGGTCCAAGATAACTGGTGCAAAAATATTACGATACGTCTCCGAATCCAAGTAAGTAACAGTTAATGAAGCCTCAGAACAGGTAAGGACTCCATAAGCCCCAGCAACCACAGGACATTCCTTTTTTTTTTTTTAACTTTTTATTTTCTATTAGAGTATAGTTAAGAATGTTGTTAGTTTCAGGTGTACAGCAGAGTGAACCTTCTCATTAATGGGACTGAGCTCCTTACTCTGAGGTCTGGGTACCTTGAGTCTAACAAGAATAGATTCTGTTTGGCTTCTGCTGGTTTTATCAGCCATAGGCAGCAACAACCTGACCTACAGGTCCCACTGATGTGGCGGACGCTGTTTTTAGAGAAGAGTAGCTGTGCAAACAGACAGATCGGTCTCCATACCCTCCCTCCTGCTCACTCACAGAAATTATTCCATCTACAACTACATTGCCATTAGAGCCAGCAAATATATCCATCAGGTGCTTCAAAAAAAATCATGGACCATTGCTCTCACTGGCTGAGTCCTAGGTTATTTTTGACACTCTCCTAATATGTCTTTTTGTACCCTTTGGACCAAGTTGGGAAAAAAAAGTCGATATCCAGTACAAAAGAAGAAAGAGGAGTGAAAAAAAACACAAAAATTAAATTCAAAACTTGATATGTTGTGGAGGGCAGAGGTCCTAAGGCTGGGTGTATGCTGCTGCCTATTGGGGCCTAACCACACTCTTTCATCCTGTAGTGTCTATGGTGGCATTCCTGTCAGGATGGCAGACCTGAGTAGGGGCCAAAGGGAATGCAAGTAAAACGGACCAAAAGGTTTTCTCGTCCTTTATGCCAACACCTTGTTGACCCCGGCATCAGAGTGACCCATGCTAACACATGCAGACACACACAGAACTGGTGAAACAAACAGATAAAAAGCACCGTGAAACAAACCAGAAAACAAGTGCCCTTTTGTGAACTTAACATACAGCAGAGAGCCGAAATGCTCCAAAATGTACAGCTACAAAGTCCTGAGGACCAAGGAAGTCAGTGGGACACCCCAAACAGCCCTTAACCTCATCACTGCAATTCTCTTTGGTGGGTGTGGTCTCCTGCGCACCAATCTGAGACCCGGCAGGGGGCTGCTGGGAAGCCATAAAAGGCCACGCCCTCTGCTGGCCTAGTCATTCCCTGGACCACTCCCCAGGCCTCCAGACCTGTGGCTCAGCCGGGAGGCTTGGATGAAATGGCAGGGGCAGCAAGTGGCAGGCGGCCTGGCCAGCAGAGAAAAGGTCTTTCCCACAGGGAAAATGGAAGGCTTTCCTCCAAGGAGAACCTGTCTCTAAAACAGAAGGGAGGAGATGCACATCCCTCAGAAAGACGGAGAGCAATAGGAAGAATTGAGACCCAAGAGGGCTGTCAGAGCAAAGGAGGTAAAATTCTAGGTTCTTTTTTGCAGACATTTGTTGTGAGTGATGCTTGAGAGGGTTTGGGAGACACAAGATATTGGGCTAAGGAGCAAAGGAACAGGTGCCAGACGTGACATTCACACCACTGCAAGTGGTGAGAGAAACCCAAGGTGAAGTCCCGATTCCTTGTGATCCGGGGCTCTCTACCAGCTGTGCCATCCTCGGGGGCTGCACTTGAGGGAGGGTTTCCAGGGGCGTGCCTGCCAGGCAGCTCAGGAACTGCCACAGTGACAGGAAAGGCCCGGCCCTAGGGAGCTACCCATGGAGGCTGTGGGGAGCAGGAGGAAACCAGAGTTTGGGGGACGGGGTGGAATGGAGGTGGGCGGAGCGGTAGGACTTGGAATCTCCTCTAATCCACCCTCCCCCACATTCCAGAGGTAGGTCAGGGAACACTCACTCCTCTCCACCTCTCCACCCACAGCGGTCACCAGGCACGAGCGGGGGAGAAGCCCCGATGGCTCCCCTGACAGTCGCCCCCAAGGAAACGGACCTGGAGAAGAGAAGCTGAGGGGACGACCACCCCCAGCCCACCGGAGGGCTAAGGAGCAGCCCGACTCCTCCAGAGCAGGACTTTACCGCAGAGGAGGTAGGTGTCTGGGCTGGGCTTCGGCAGAGGTGGGGATGTGAGGGAAGGACCTGAGGGGCAAGCCAAGCCCCCAGGGTGCGGAGAAAGACCCTGACCCTGGTGAGATGCCCTTAAAGGCAGAAGGGCTGAGAGCAAGGCATCCAGGACTTGGCCCCGGTTGCCAGCAGATCCTGGAAGAGGCCACCAGAGTCAGGCGTGGTGGGGTGTGGGGCGTAGGGGTGGGGGAGTGGAGACAGGGAAGGGACGATGGTGACCTTGACCCACGGGGCGGCGCGCATCACCTGAATCCCTCCCGTTCTGTCTCCCACGCAGGTTCCGCCCACACTCCCTGGCGCCTCCGCGGCAGGAGGACCCGGTCCCGATCGCCGGTGTGGGTCAGGAGCTGGGGACGCTGCCAGCACAGCCCGGCGGAGGCCGGGCCCCCCTCCCCCAAACGCCGTCGCGGAACTCAGTGGCCCGAAGCCCGCGCGCCCCTGGCGGCGCTCACGTCCAATCTCTACAACCAGATGGGCGCCCTGGAGGTGGTCCTGGGCGAGCTGCGGGCCCCGGGGGGCGCCTTCCTGCCGCTGTCCACCGGCCACACGGAGCCCACGGCCTCGCAGCGCGCCTGGCTCGCCTGGCAGCTGGCGCACGCGGGCGCGGCCCTGCACTGGGCGCTGGCGGCGCTCGACTCCCTGCTCGCCGCGCGCTCCGGGCCCGCCGGCCCGCAGCCCTCCCCGCCCTGGGCGCCACCGCCTTAGGGGCGCACCCAGCGGCTCCCCGCCCTTCCTAGGGCCGGTCCCTTCCGCCCAAGAGCCAGCCGGACTCCGCGCCGCCACCTCGCCTCGCCGTGCAAGGCTCGGCGGCAGCATCGTGTACCCGGAGGCGACGAGCTTCCCCCACCGCGGACGGAAATCCACTTGTCCCGGGAACGGTGTTCAGCACGCACCAGGCATCAGCTCCTGCCGCATCCCAGCTCAGGGAGATGTGTCCCCGTGTCCAGAAGACAGGCTGCCAGGATGTGCATTCAGAGGAAAACACTTCTGTTCTTCTGCGGTTCCGACTGCGAACCTTAGTGATGTGATTTGTGCCTTTTCATCCCTCCATACTTTCCTGTTTCATGTGGAAAATGAAAGGAGAGAGAGAGATGGGGAAAGGAGGATGAGGAGAAGGAGGAGGAGGAGCAGGACGAGATGGATGGATAGATAGATGGGTAGATAGATAGATGGATGGATAGATGGATAGATAGATAGATGGATAGATAGATAGATAGAGGTAGAGATAGATCGATTCCAGGGTAGGTTCCACTGCAAAGAACAATTTCTGTCTTTGCGTTTTACCAGAGATTGGGTTTCTTCGAGGTTATGCTTAGAAACCTACCTTGAACAAACCTTTATATCAGATGAGCAATCTGGGTTCTATGAGGGACTTTGTAGATTTTTGGTGTTGAAAGTAAAATTACATTTTTACTTATTATGGACCATTGTGTTTTCCATGTACTGCAATAAATTTTTTACTCTGGCAGTCCTTCTTCAGTGTGACTTTGTGAATGTGCTTACAAGTGTTCTGGTAGTGTCTGGAATCTTTCCTTTACCCTCCATTTTCCTGTTTCCTTTCTGCACTGTATCCACCTTAAAGAGATTTTACTTACAAACCTTAATTCCACAGCATGTAAGTGCATACATCAAGCAAATGTTCACAAATGTATACGAACCCATGTTACCACCACTTCGCCCTCAAGACACAGAATATTTCTGTCATGCCACCTTGCAATCTTTATACCAACCAACCTGAAAATCTGAACTCATGTCTTTCTGAAAAGCAATTCCTTTGGACATTATATGGAGCTTTGTGTCTCACTGATTTGACATATTGTGCCTATCCATAAAGTTGTCCACTTGCACGGCATGGCCCTTCTTCAGTCTCTGAATAATATAGAATGATATGCATGGATGACGTGGGATGGGCTGCAAAGCAAGAGCCCTGGCAGTAAGAACCATGAGAGTCAACGTCCTTTACACGGAAAATATGAAGGCATTTTCTCCAAGGGAACCTGTCCCTTAAAGAGAAAGGAGAAGAATGAGGACCCAATCATGGATGGAGCAAAGGAGGTTCTTGAGACCCAGGAGGGCTCTAGGGGAGATAAGGAAGGTTCCAGATTCTTCTTTGTGAAGATTAGAGTTGGGAGGTGACACTAGGCTTTGCACATGCAATTATTCAATCTGTAATGCTGTAATAGTTAATTCTTGTTCATCCTTCAAATGTCAGCTGAAATGTCCTTTCTTCCTGGTAATTTATATAATTCTAAGTCTAGAATCCATGCTCTCATGGCACCATGTATCTTTTTTGAAGCACTTATCATAGTCCTAATTTTGTGTGTGCTCATTTGAATAATACTCGTCTCCTCCCCTGCATCCTAAGCTCCCTGAATGGGACCCATGTTTCAAGATTTTTCCCATTATTGTATCCACAATACCTGGCCTAGTACCTGGCACATTATAGATGTTCAATAGATATCTACAGGTAGAAAACGAATTATTGAATGCATGCATGAGAAAACATTGATAGGTGGGATCACACAGTTCTCTTTCCTTTTCTGGACAAGTCTCACACAAGGTCCGTTGGTAGGACATTTCCTAGAGACTACTGTAAGAAAGTCTTCATAGTCAAGAGCCAGACTACAGGCTAATGGAGGGAACAGAGTTTCTAAGTCAGGTACCTAAAATTGTACAGATGGTAGAATCTCATGGGACCAGAAGAGGTAGTAGAGATCATCGAAAGCAGAGACAGTTTCCTGGGGTTTCTTTGATATGACAATTGTTTTACTCAGTTGAAAATGTCTGCACATACACAAAAACTCACATGTAAGTATACAACCCACACACTGATCCTTACAGTCTTGACAAAATTGATTCAAGTGTTAGATTCACTCTTTTGGGACTTCTGTGGCAGTCCAGTGGTTACGACTCCGCGCTTCCACTGCAGGGGGTGCAGGTTCCATCCCTGGTCAGGGAACTAAGATCCAACATGCAGTGCAGCGTGGCCAAAAGGAAAAGAAAAAGAGAAGATTCACTCTTTCGCTATTTATCCTGAGTCTGGAAACTGACGGACTCTGCCATGCCAAGAAATGATGGAACTTCTCTGGTAGATTGAAAGTTCCTCGTCACCATTCCATGACCTGTTTTCACCAACCTTGTTCATCTTCTTCATTTCTCTCCCCTCTTCCTTGCTTCCCTTCCCCCTCTTCAGTGCAGGGAATATCCGTACCCTGCCTTTCCTATGCTTTTCCACCCAGTTCTGTCTCTGAATACCGCCCCCTAAGGGCCATATGAGGATGATTAGTTAATTACTAGAATCAAGGGCTTGGAGAGCTGTTACAATAGAGGACAGCATTTTGTTTATAGATAGGTTGGAATTTGTTTGGATTGGTGAGGAAACACTGATATTGTTAAAGCAAAGTCTGGAGAAACTGGACTGCCTCTCTTCTCTCTCAACTAGCTGGGATCAGATAGAAAGTAGAGTTATTTTTTTTAATGTAAGTAATGGACCTCTTTGGACTGTACTGTAAGACAAAGTCAGGACTTTATCTGAGGAGGATGGGCGTCAACTGCTCACACCCAGAAGGTGAGGCTCAAAGATGCTCTGTCAGGGACACAGGGGAGGTGCTGTGTCTCCAGTAGATGAAGAGGAATCTCAATCACAATTATCCTTCAATTTTCGCTGAGTCCTTAGTTTTCTATTGCTGCAGAGCAAATTATCACTAATTACTGGATTAAAACAACACAAATTTATTATCTCAGTGTTTCAGGACATCAGAAGTCTGAGCATTGTATGGCTGGGTTCTGTTCAAGGGCACACAAAGTTGAAATCAAGGTGTTGGGTGATTGTGTCCTCATCTCGGGCTCCACTAGAGAAAGATATCCTTCCAAGCTCCTTCAGGTTTTTGTCAGAAACATTTGCTCTGCAGTTGTGGGACTGAGGTCCATGTTGTCTTGCTAGTGGTAGACCAAAAAACACTCTCAGTCCTCAGCCGCTGCTCTCGGGTCCTTGCCATGTGGCTCCTTCCACAGGCCTTCTCACATTTGGAATTTTGGAATTTCTGACTTCTGGAAGGGTCTAGCCACTTTTAAGGGCTCACCCGATTAAATCAGCCCCACCAAGATTATCTCCATTTTTATCAACTCAAAGTCAACTGATTTGGGATCTAATCATGGAAGTAATATTCCACCAAACCACAGGTTCCTCTTGCACTGAAAGTTAGGAGATCTCACAAAGGTATTACACTAGGGAGCAGAGTTAATGGGGGCCCTATTAGGATTCTATGCATCATAATATTTACAACATACTTTGCTAAGCCCTAGAGTTGATGTCAGAAGAATAGGAAAGCATTGCTGGGCCTGGGGACACCCGCCCCCCCCCCCCCCCCCCCGCCTTTTCATCAAAGGAAAGTGACCTTGCTTGAAATAATCCTTTGTTTTGTTTTTGACTCCCCCGTCCCAGCCCCTTTCTGCCTTTAAAAGCTCCCCATTTTGTACAGCTCCTCAGATGGCCTTTCGGTTTGCTAGATAGCATGCTGCCCCATTGATGAATCGTTTAATAAAGCCAATTAGATCTTCTAATTTACTCCGTTGTATTTTGGGTTTTTTTAGCACATATAAGTGGAAGGTGCAAAACAGGGTATGTTTGGCTCTGGAAAAAAGAACAATATATTTGTGATAACTTTACCAGCCCTCTGCCTCATTGTAAATTCCACAAGGGTGAACAAAGGCTGTGTCTGAATCTACAGTTTTCTCATTACCTACCAACCCAAGCAACCTAGTCTGCATATAGTATAAAAGCTCAACAAATAACTGTTAAATGAATGAAGTTTGTACATGAACTGGCCCATTGAGAAATTATGTTTTTTACTCCATTTGCTTGATTATTTGGGCTTGATTATTTGGCTGAAACATCAGCATCAAACTCTGGTTCTCACTGAGGATTGATGTATTCACTTAATCTGATGCTTCATGTTTCCTCATTGTTCTTATACCATAAATGAAAAGACATATATTTCAAAGATTAGCGTTCTCTCTCTATAAAACGATGGCATCTGCCCGATTGGGCTTTTTCTTCTTTTTCCCTCCAATTTCTCTCATTATCCCAGCTTTCTGGAGTCTGCGGTAGGCAGTGCGATTCCCGGTTTCCCCGCAGCTGGCTGCACTGACTGGGAAAAGCAACTCCAAATTCTGTCCTCAAGTGTTGAACCCTTTGAGCGCCGGGGGTGGGTTGTCAGGCACAGTGAAGCACTCTGCAGGGAGCAGTCTGCGAGCCAGGTTTTGCCCGCTTGCATCTCACCACTGGGAGACCATCTCAGCTAGCCGGGCCACCCACCTCTGAGCCCGCCGAGAGCGCCAGGTCCCCACTGTACGGCGGCGACTCGGTCAAGATGGCCGCGCCCGGGCGGATACCCAGGGGCGGCGCCATCGCAGCTGCCGAACTGGCAGAGGCCGCGCTCTGGTGGGCCGCCATGTCGGCCTCCGCCTGAGCCCTGATCCTGACAAAGCCAGAGACCGCGGACCGGAGGAGGAGTGTAGGGACGGCTGAACAGGCCGGGTGTCCCCCGGAGATGGCCGTGTCGGAGCCCGGGAGCAGCGCCGCGGTGAGCGCGATGATGGGGTGGGGTGGTCTGGTGGTCAGCGGCGGTCGAATCGGGCGTCAGTGACCGGAGGGTTACTGTAGTCTGTGAAGATAAGGTGATTCGGGAATTGGAGTCGCCACTGGAGGGCCTCTTGCAGGGGTGGGGGGATGGTGTTAGCACACTCAGGGATCTATGGAGTAGTGCTCAGGAGGTGTCTGTGGAGTCCGTGACTGCTGCAGTTTGAGGAAATCAGTGTTTGAAGGATATGCGGTGACAGTGGTTGGAGAGGAGGGGTCTGTGGCGGTCCCTGGAAAGTCAGAGTTTGGGAGGCCATGGGGATCAGAAATGGGGGCTTTGTGGTGTATCAAAGATTGGGGAGTCTGTGGGGGTCGCAACTGGGAATGTCTAGGGGAGCCAGCGATTACGGTGCCTTTGGTAGTTAGACTGGATTGTCCCGGGCTGCGTGCAGAGGTGCAGGGAGGTCGGTTAGTAGCTTATTGCAGTAAAGGGAAGAGATGATGATGATGGTTTACAATGGGCCAGGATGTTGAAAGGCTCTTCTGCATCGATATAGAGATAGTGCAGGGCTGTGGAGAAAAGGAATCTGGTGTTAAAGTTTTCAGTGAATGAGGGAGGATGACCGTGCAGAAAAGTTGACATAAAAGACCTGAAACAGCTGTCCTTAGAGAGGTCTGATTGCAAGGTTAACCTTTGGCCAATATCCGAGAACTTAGATTGCAGGAGAGTTCCCACTATTCCCAGGAATTTTTTTTTTTTTTTTTTAAAAGAAATTCACGTTCTTTTATTTTTTTATTTATTTATTTGTGACTGTGTTGAGTCTTCGTTTCTGTGCGAGGGCTTTCTCTAGTTGCGGCAAGTGGGGACCACTCTTCATCGCGGTGCGCGGGCCTCTCACCATCGCGGCCTCTCTTGTTGCCGAGCACAGGCTCCAGACGCGCAGGCTCAGTAATTGTGGCTCACGGGCCCAGTTGCTCCGTGGCATGTGGGATCTTCCCAGACCAGGGCTCGAACCCGTGTCCCCTGCATTGGCAGGCAGATTCTCAACCACTGCGCCACCAGGGAAGCCCATATTCCCAGGAATTTTAAAAGTGGCTCACTGTGCCTAAACTATGTAAACCATGTGGTTTATGCTGAATGCCTGATTTCCTTCTGGGAATCTGGGACTTTTGTATATGCTAGGCAGAGAGTGCCTATTTGAGCAACCCCTAAAAATGTTGTTTACCAAGCATTGGTAAACAACATTTTTTTTAAATTGAAGTATAGTTGATTTACGATGTTGTGTTAATTTCTGGTGTACAGCAAAGTGAAAATATAGATATATATACATATATTCTTTTTCATATTCTTTTCCATTATGGTTTATTACAAGACATTGAATATAATTCCCTGTGCTATACAGTAGGACCTTGTTGTTTATCTATTTTATATATAGTAGTTTGTATCTGCGAATCTGAAACTCCTAATTTATCCCTCCCTCACCCCCTTTCCCCTTTGGTAATCTAAGTTTGTTTTCAATGTCTGTGAGTCTATTTCTGTTTTGTAAATAAGTTCATTTGTGTCATATTTTAGATTCCACATATAAGTGATAGATATCATATGGTGTTTGTCTGACTTACTTCACTTAGTATGATAATCTCTAGGTCCATCCATGTTGCTGCAAATGGCATTATTTCATTCTTTTATATGGCTGAGTGGTATTCCATTGTGTGTGTATATATATATACACACCACATCTTCTTTGTGCATTCATCTGTCAACAGACATTTAGGCTGTTTCCATGTCTTGGCCATTGTAAATACTGCTGCAGTGAGCATAGGGGTGCATGTATCTTTTCAAATTAGAGTTTTCATCTTTTCTGAATATATGCCCAAGAGTAGTGGGATTGCTGGATCCTATGACAACTCTATTTTTAGTTTCTTAAGGAGCCTCCATACTGTTCTCCATAGTGGCTGTACCAATTTACATTCCTACCAATAGTGTAGGAGGGTTCCCTTTTCTCCACACCCTCTCCAGAATTTATTATTTGTAGACTTTTTAATGATGGCCGTTCTGACCAGTGTGAGGTAGTACCTCATTGTAGTTTTGATTTGCATTTCTCTAATAGTTAGCAATGTTGAACATTTTTTCATGTGCCTATTAGCCATCTTTATGTCTTCTTTGGAGAAATGTCCATTTAGGTCTTCTGCCTATTTTTTTATTGGGTTTTTTTTTTTAATTGAGTTCTATGAGCTGTTTGTATATTTTGGAAATTAAGCCCTTGTTAGTAGCATCGTTTGGTAAACAACATTTCACATGTGTTAGCACAACTCATTTCTGAAAGAATTAAGTATTTACTGTGTGACTCTACTGGGAGAGGACTCTTGGAAACTTGTTCCTGGCTTCCTCTGGATTTCACCTCATGCAGCTTTTTCCTTAGCTGATTTTGCACTGAATTCTTTTGCTGTGCTAAATCATAGCTATGAGTACAGCTATATGCTGAACCCTGTGAGTCCTTCTAGTGAATTATCGAACCAGACTATTAATGGGTTAAAGTCTGGTGATACTCTAAACGAGATAGGGATTTTGAAGGATGAGTGAAAAACTGTTGAAAGTATAATTTACTTCATTTTCAGGCCCTGAGGTACATGGGTTGGGGTGGAGGTGGGCAAACAACCTCCACGGGGATCACTGTAAGGGAGCAGAATCCTCAGGAGACAGGTAGGTTTTGGTTAAAGCAAGCAGGCAAAGGGAATGGCTAAAGAGGGTCAGCGTGTAGTGAAGTTTACTGGCAGTGATTAGAGTTTCTGTAAAAGCCACTGTTTGAGAGTTCTGTTGGCATCAGTGACTGGAGATTGATAAGATTTGGGGTGATATCAGAGATGGAGAGTGATATGTTCCACTGGTATCAATAGTTGAGGAACCTGTGGGAATATGTAATCAGAGTATTTGTGGGGCAAGTGAGTGGGGAGATCTGTTGCTGTTAGTGATTGGGAGGTTTGTTGGGATCAGTAATTTTGGAATTATAGGCTTAGTGATTAGGAAGGGCCATGCTGGCTCAGTGATTGGGAGGCCAGTGACAATTAATGACAGGAGTTATAGGAATCAGTGACTGGACGTTTGTGAGGTCAGAGATTGGTGACACATGCAGCTAATTTATTGGTGGTTTATGGCAGTCAGGGGTGATCTTTAAATGTTAAACAGACATGTTTGAATGTATACTTATCAGTTTCAGAATTCTCCAGTAGCTGCCTAATAAGAGGAGAAGTTTAACATGCTTTAATTTCTCCCCTGTCCCCAACCAGTTATATGCCTGCTTATTTTTCTTACATCATACCTCTTGATACCTTTTGATTTTTTACGTTATCAAGTTACTTGGATGTAACTAGACATTTTACTGGTTTTATTATTCATAGTTTTGTCTTGTATATGCTTAAGTCTTTCCCAATCTTGAAATCTTTATTCTGATCCAATTTTCCTTCTTTTAAAAATCATTCCTCTTCTTCTTCTCCTCCTGTCTCTCCTCTTCCTACCACATTCCCAGTTTCTCCCTCCCTCCTTCTCTTTATTTATAAAGTACATAGGTAATATACTTTCTGCATCCTTACATGCCTAAAATACCTTACTTTTGCTTACAAACATAAATGATTTTTTGACTGGTCATAAAAACCAAGGGTCTCAATTCTTCTGCCTCAGAACTCTATAAACACTACTCCATAGTCTTTAGTTACAGAAGAAAAGATGAAGACTGATTCTGGTTGGTTTGTTTGTTGTAATTGTCTTTCTCTCTGATAATCATAGGATTTTTTTTCAAAGTACCGTAGACTAAGTGGCTTATAAACAACAGAGATTTGTTTCTGACAGTTCTGGAGGCTAGAAGTCCGACATTGGGTCGGGATCTGGCGACAGCCCTCTTCCAGGTTTCAGACTTCTTGTTGGATCCTTACTTGGCAGAAAGAGCAGAGACAGGAAGCAAGCTGTCTCATGACTCTTATAAGGGCACTGATCCCATTCATGAAGATTCCCCTCCCATGATCTCATTGAATCCTAATTACCTCCCAAAGGCCCTATCTCCTAATATCATCACATTGGAGGACAAGGTTTCAACAATGAATTGGACACAAACATTGAGTCCATTATAGGGACATTTCTTAGTATGATTTTTTTTTTTTTTAAAGGTTTATTGATTGATTGATTGATTGATTGCTATGTTGGGTCTTCGTTTCTGTGCTAGGGCTTCCTGTAGCTGCGGCAAGCGGGGGCCACTCTTCATCGCGGTGCGCAGGCCTCTCACCATCGTGGCCTCTCTTGTTGCGGAGCACAGGCTCCAGATGCGCAGGCTCAGTAGTTGTGGCTCACAGGCCTAGTTGCTCCGCGGCATGTGGGATCTTCCCAGACCAGGGCTCGAACCCGCGTCCCCTGGATTAGCAGGCAGACTCTCTACCACTGCGCCACCAGGGAAGCCCCCTTAGTATGATTTTTATCTCTCAAAAACAAAAATGCAAAATTGGGTAAAAAAATAAGCCCCGTGTATAACATTATGATCATCAGTGAATGGTCAAGGTAAGAGAAAGTCATTATTATCTTGTTTGCATCTCTCACTGATGTGGATAACATTGGACTGAACTAAGAATGTGCTATTACAGGGATCGGTAACATTCAAAGATGTGACTATGGCCTTTACCAAGAAGGAATGGGAGCAACTAGATCCTTCTCAAAAGAGCCTGTACAAGGATGTGATGCTGGAGAATTACAGCAACCTAGCCTCATTGGGTAAGGACAAAGTAATTCAAAGTGTGCCTACTGTGATGCCTTCTCTCTGAAGTCCTTGGATAAGTTTATCCTTAATTTTTATAAATCAAAGAGTTTTAATCCCCTTTGGGTACTAGCCAGAATACTTGTGCTCCTGCCTTGAAAATGGAGGATCTACTCAGATGGGGTACATGGACATCTGCACTGAAATTTCAGAAGCCACGTGTTCTTTTATGCTTTAAAAGCTCTGAAGCTTAAATGGTAGGGCTTGATTTCTGGAATGTTTGTTGTTCTAACACTCAATTTCTATCTTTTCTCATGAGTAGGGTATCAAGCTCTCAAACCAGACATGATATCCAAGTTGGGAAAAGGAGAAGAGCCATGGCTGGGGAAGGGGAAAAGACCCAGACAAGGTGGTCTGAGTGAAATAGCAAGACCCAAGGGAATAGGAGCCAATGGAAGTAAGTTCCTAGTTTCTTGGTGGTAACTTTGGAATTCTTTTTTTTTCACATTTTTATTATTCATTAATTTTAAAATATATATTTTTCTTTTTATTGAAGTATAGTTGAAGTATAGTTACAATATTATGTTAGTTTGAGGCATACAGCAAAGTGATTCAGTTGTACATACATATATATATATATTTTAAGATTCTTTTCCCTTATAGGCTATTGCAAAATATTGAGTATATTTCCCTGTGCTATACAGTAGGTCCTTGTTGGTTTTCTGTTTTATATACAGTAGTGTGTATATGTTAATCCCAAATTCCTAAATTATCCCTTCCTCCCATCTTTCCCCTTGGTAACCATAAGTTTGTTTTCTATGTCTGTAAGTCTGTTTCTGTTTTGTACAGTTCATTTGTATCATTTTTTTTTAGATTCCACATATAAGCGATATCATATGATATTTGTCTTTCTCTGTCTGGTTTACTTCACTTAGTATGATAATCTCTAGGTCCATCCATGTTGCTGCAAATGGCATTATTTCATTCTTTTTTATGGCTGAGTAATATTCCATTGTATAAATATACCACATCTTCTTTATACATCTGTCAATGGACATTTAGGTTGTTTCCATGTCTTGGCTATTGTAAATAGTGCTGCAGTGAACATTGGGGTGCATGTATCTTTTCGAATTATGGTTTTCTCTAGATATATGCCCAGGAGTGGGATTGCAGGATCATGTGGTAGCTCTATTCTTAGTTTTTTAAGAAACCTCCATACTGTCTTCCATAGTGGCTGTACCAATTTACATTCCCACTAACAGTATTGGAGGGTTCCTTTTTCTCCACATCCTCTCCAGCATTTATTATTTGTAGACTTTTTGATGGCCATTCTGACTGGTGTGAGGTGATACCTCATTGTGGTTTTGATTTGCATTTCTCTAATAATTAGCGGTGTTGAGCATCTTTTCATGTGCCTGTTGGCCATCTGTATGTATTCTTTGGAGAAATGTCTGTTAGATCTTCTGCCCATTTTTTGATTGGGTTGTTTTTTGTTTTTTGTTTTTTATATTGAGCTATATGAGCTGTTTGTATATTTTGGAGATTAATCCCTTGTTGGTTGCATAGTTTGCAAATATTTTCTCCCATTCTGTAGATTGTCTTTTCATTTTGTTTACGGTTTCCTTTGCTGTGCAAAAGCTTTTAAGTTTAATTTGGTCCCATTTGTTTATTTTTGCTTTTATTCCCATTACTCTAGGAGAAGGTCCAAAAAGATACTGATGCAGTTTATGTCAAAGATTGTTCTGGCTGTGTTTTCCTCTAGGAGTTTTATAGTATCTGATCTTACATTTAGGTCTTTAACCCATTTTGAGTTTATTTTTGTGTATGGTGTTAGAGAATGTTCTAATTTCATTCTTTTACATGTAGCTGTCTAGTTTTCCCAGCACCACTTATTGAAGAGAACTGTCTTTTCTCCACTGTATATTCTTGCCTCCTTTGTCATAGATTAATTGACCATAGGTGCATGGGTTTGGAATTCTTTGAATAATTTATTCTTAAATTCATCTTACAGATCCTAGGAAGTAGCAGTAGAAAAATATCAAAATCTCCTGGGGGAAAAAGAGTTCAAACTACAAAGATTCTCCAACCTTGGAGATTCTAATATCTCTTCCTTCTGTGACCTGTCCACATGAGAGGTTCTCATAGGAGATTCACTGTAGTCGGGAGCCAGTGTGACTTATGGGGATTTGCTTATACCATTTGTATCAGTCTGCTTAGGCTAAGTTACATCCCATTAAAGGAAGACCCCAAAATCTTAGTGGCCTACAAAAAGAAAGATTTCTTTCTTGCTCAAGCTGCAGCCCTTTTCCACATTATCTTATGACCTACACTGAAAGAGCAGTCCCTATTTGGCAAATTCTGGTCTCATTACAGAGGCAATGAAGAGGGAGTGGAACCATATGATGACTTAAAATCACTGATTGGATGTGGTAGATATCTCTTTCTGCTTACATTTTATTGGTTCATTAGTCAAAGCAGATCACCTGGCCACTCCCGAGTTCAACTGGGTAGGAATGTATACTCCTTTCACAGGGAGGATTCAAATGGCCATGCAGTGGGGCTGGGAGGTGTAATCCACAGGGAACAATAATACAGTCTGCCATAGCACTGGGGTTGTGGTAGGAAAAAAGTTGAAAAACAGGGCTCTAAACCTTGGGTACCAGACCATCAGATGCCTAACTGACCGTTCCATATAGCCATCTTTCCTCATCCATGCTCTCTGTTGCTCAGTTTTGAGAAAGAGCAGTGAACCCTTTTAGCTGTTTCCTTAAGTAATCCCATTCCTGCTTACCTCTCTAAAGCAATGCTTTTTAAAATTATCCTCCCTTTTCCTAATATCCTCAGCTTTTCTCCCTTCGTCCACCCACACTCTTAGACCCCATAGTATCAAATTTCTCTCCTTAAAGATTCAGGCATTCTTAAATCTGTCCTCTATCCAGATCTCTTGGCGTGATCCTCCTGCCCCTCGTTACTTTCCATTTTCCCCCTTTCACTGTGAAATGCTCTAGACCTGTGGTCTATACCACCAACATTATTTCCATTTTCTCCCTAACCCTTGCAGTCAAACTCCATAGGATCCATGACTCTAACAATTTCTGACTTTAAAGTCAGCAGTGGTAACCTTCCAGTGCATATTTTAATAGTTTTGATCAGCCTGAAATTCTTGCCCACCTAGCTTGAATTATACCACTTGAATCTGATTTTATCGTTTAAGTGTTCCTTTACCAATTTTTTTCACCAGATTCTCTTCTTTCTCACTTTGTTGAAGTGTCCCTAAGGTTTTGTCTTCTACTATCTATTCTTTTTCTAAATTCTGTTTTCCTCAAAGGAATAATCTATTGTGTAAATACAAGCTATTTATTCTATACTGGTGACTTCCAAGATAGATTTATCTTGTCCAAATAAATCTTCAATTCCTTTGTCTTATATTTTACCTCCTTACAGGATAGCTTATTCTCAGATGGTCAGAAATTGAAAGCTTTATCTTTCTTTCTAAATTAGAGCTTCCTTCCACTTTCCTTGTTTTTATCAGGGTCAGATTTTAGGCCTGTCTGCCATGGAGTTCCCATGAATCCTTGCTCTCTACCTTCCCTCTTACTATTCTTTCCTCAGTTCCTGATTTTTTTTTCCCCCCTCAGTTCTGACTGATATCACCCAAATTAGATTCATATTGTCCCATACCTAAATTGCTCCAATTCTTAGGTAGATTATTAAATCCCCCCCTTAAAAAAAAATTCGTCTTAGATGTTGCTACCAAACATTAAAATATTCAGTTATTATATATCACTACAGTCCCCAAATTAGCAGAATGTCCACAATATCTTTTTAAGTTTCTTCTAACATTGAATTTTTCAAGACTCCATGAATTTCCCAAGACCAGAGGGACCAGTCTTTCAAATGACAAATGAAGAGACTTCATAGAGTTTTGTTTGTTTGTTTGTTTTTGTTTGTTTATTTTATTTTATTTTATTTTATTTATTTTTGGCTGCGTTGGGTCTTCATTGCGCGCGGGCTGTCTCTAGTTGCGGTGAGCAGGGGCTACTCTTCATTGCTGTGCGCAGGCTTCTCATTGCGGTGGCCTCTCTTGTTGCAGAGCACAGGTTCTAGGCTCCCAGGCTTCAGTAGTTTTGGCATGAGGGCTCAGTAGTTGTGGCTTGCGGGCTCTAGAGCGCAGGCTCAGTAGTTGCGGTGCACAGGCTTAGTTGTTCCACGGCATGTGGGATCTTCCCGGACCAGGGCTCCAACCCATGTCCCTTGCATTGGCAGGCGGATTCTCAACCACTCAGCCACCAGGGAAGTCCTTTATAGAGTTTTTGATCCATCCATTAGTGGCTCCAGTTTTGGCTGTCTTCACATTTCTCGCTGATACTTGGTGTTACAACTGAAAAATAATCCTGAGTCATTTAATGCATACATCTTTGTCATTGCTACAGTGACTCTATTCTTGGCTCAGGTTCTTCTATCGGCCTTGAAGTTTCTTCAAGGAAGGACTATTCTATTCCCTCCATTGATTTGCTGGGTCTAATGAGCTCCATGCTTCAGTTTCTGAAGTTACAGTCATTTTAGCTTAAAATTCATGTCAGTTACTGTCTCAGATTCAGGACAAGCTTATAGCCTTAATTACATGCTCTGCCAGACTCAGCTCTCCCCTAGTATTACCCTATTATTATACCAGTTCACTAGTTCAGAGCCTCCTCCCCTCCCTCATGGTAAATTTCTCTGTGGTGCTTTATATCTTTTCCAGCTGGCCAATGTCAGTTGGGACCAGCCCAAATCATCATAATAAGAGGTTCTTATAATGTTACACCTCAAGGGGAAAGGTTTGAGTTTTGATCCCTTTCTTCCCAGAAGGAGGTTTGCCTCCATCCTCCCCAGCATCCTTGGACATTGGAAGATGCAGCCTTGTCATGCTACATAAAAGTTCTTGTTATAATCTTTCTCTCAGGATGCTTGCATCACTTAAAATTTCCTAAATGAAAAAGCAGCTGGCAACTCCAATTCTTCCTACTATAAGTATAACACTACTTTATGTATACTTATAAAAATTGATCTACTCCATGGGAACTAATCTCTTAAAAATTCTCCATAAAAGTAATAGTATTTCCCGGCTATATATTCAAACACCATAACTCTTTTCTGTTTGAACTTAGTTTTCACTTTATCCATGTAATGTTCTTTTACTAGTAAAACAACTATTCACTTTTTATCTCTTTCTTGCTGAGGTCATGGGGACTCTTATATCTGCTTCTCTCTTTGAATCTCTTTGATTCCTATCCTGAAGCTTTTTCTGTTTTTCCATGTCCGTAGCTGAAAAAGGCCACCCCCAAAATGGTAGTCCTAACTTCTAAATTTTTTGGTTTTTACATATGTAACGTCCATATCTAGCTAACAGAAGTCTTCAAGTTTCAATTCTAAGTTCTTAGGAGAATTGTTGAATAGCTGGAGCCTGGTGTTTACCACTGTCCGATCAATTGTTTTCAAGGAGAAGTTGGATCATATACTACAAACATGGCTGCCTACATCTGTCAGTGTAGGTGGTGGTCTTAGAGAAGGGAAGCATAGATTGAGAAGATATCTCAAAATGTGTAATTATATAATGTGTGGAGGAAAGAATGTGAGCAATCACTTAGAGTTGGGAATTAGCTTACAATTTATAATTGACAGTTAGAGTGACCTGACAGGAAGATGTGCTCCATAGCAAACTATTGGAAAACAAGTGTGTGGGTACACTGTAAATCCAAATGGTGTAGTTTATTTGCCAATATCAAACTTTATAATATGGTAAAAACATCAGGTAACTCATAGAAACTGTGGGATGTTTTTTACTACAGGAATTGCATTATTATATTAATCATGGGTGGTAGCAGTGGAACATCCTTTCCTGCTTAATCCCTCAGTCATCTATATGCTCTTCAGTACTCTTTGATGGACTTACCTTATTTTCTCTTATTTTGGCTCTTTGGGGAGCAATAACAAAATTTTACTTGAGCTATCCTAAGTAAATGGAGGAATTTATTATAAGGCTTCTTGTAACCTAAGGGGTGATACTTCAGCTGGGGACTAGAACCAGTACTGGGAAGCCATTAGGAACTGGGATTATGCAAATGGTCTCTTTGAGGACACATGATCTCACATCTCTGCTTTTCTGTGGATGTATGCTTTATTCTTTGTACTGATGAACTTTCTGTTTACATAGGGAAAATGTGGCTTTATAGTAGTTGTCTTATATCATTTTTAAATTTAGCACCCAGTGGAGACTAACTAGAGTCTAAGTTTTTAGGAGACATACTCTTATTGGACATCTTGGCTTGAGCCAGCTGTCTCCAACTGTGACTATGGAGAGTTGGATGAATATAGATGGGCTGTAAGAGCCAAATACTATTGGTGGATTGGCAGTTATTAAAGCTGGGCTGCTTGGGCTGAGGAGAGACTTTAAAAAGTGTGAACAACAATTACAAGCTTTTAACTTCATCTGTTTTTTATTCACTGCTCCTTGTGTTTATTTCATCTTTTATCCCAGGTTGCAAGGTCATATTTATAAACAGCCAAAGCCTTTTCTAACCACTATTGTCAACTTTCTTTTCCTGTTTTTACTACAGCGCTTTCCCCCTCAAGTCCAAAAAGACAGGGACATTTGCACTTGATATTTCATTCACTTTAGGATACTAGGCTTGAATAAAGATTCAGCCCCACAACAAGGCATTTCTTTATAAATTGTATTCCAAAATATGAGAGTGCAAAGATTCACAAGAATGTCTCATTGAATTCCACTTTAGAAGAAGTCCAGCAAGATGATGACCAGCTAGAGAACCACCAGGAATCTCAAAACAAACTCCTTGGGGAAGTTGCTTTCAAGAAAACAACTCTGACTAAGAAAAAGGGCCATGAATGTAGTTCATTGGGGAAAAAAAATGTGAGTACAAAATACGTTCCTTCAAAAAAAAAGCTTCTTAAATTTGATTCACATGGAAAGAATTTAGACTTACCTGGTCATGTAAGAAATTATGCAGAAAAGAAACCTGATGTAGCTAAAGAGCATACGAAATCATTCAGCCATAGCTTATCTGATACAAAGAAAGACAAAAATCAAACTGGAAAGAAATGTGAGAAATTACCCAACCATAGCTCATCTAATAGGCCTGATAAAACTCAAACTGGCAAGAAACATACTGAACGGGACAAAATTCAAACTGGAGAAAAACATAAGGAATCATCCAGCTGTAGCTCATCTCCTACTAAGCGTGACAAAACTCAGAATAAAGTGAAACCATATGAATGTAATGAATGTGGGAAGGTTCTCAGCCACAAACAAGGACTCGTTGACCATCAGAGAATTCATACAGGTGAGAAACCATATGAATGTACTGAATGTGGGATAGCTTTTAGCCAAAAATCACACCTTGTTGTACACCAGAGAACTCACACTGGAGAAAAACCATATGAGTGTATTCAGTGTGGCAAAGCCCATGGTCATAAACATGCCCTCACTGACCATCTGAGAGTTCATACTGGGGAAAAGCCCTATGAATGTACTGAATGTGGGAAAACCTTCAGACATAGCTCAAACCTTATTCAACATGTGAGATCTCATACAGGCGAGAAGCCCTATGAATGTAAGGAATGTGGAAAGTCCTTTAGGTATAACTCATCTCTTACGGAACATGTGAGAACTCATACAGGTGAAATACCATACGAATGTAATGAATGTGGAAAAGCCTTTAAGTATAGCTCATCCCTTACTAAACATATGAGAATTCATACAGGTGAGAAACCCTTTCAATGTAATGAATGTGGGAAAGCTTTCAGCAAGAAGTCACACCTCATTATACATCAAAGAACTCATACTAAAGAGAAACCCTATATATGTAATGAATGTGGAAAAGCCTTTGGACATAGCTCATCTCTTACTTACCATATGAGAACTCATACAGGTGAGAGTCCTTTTGAATGCAATCAATGTGGGAAGGCTTTCAAGCAAATTGAAGGTCTTACTCAACATCAGAGAGTTCATACTGGGGAGAAGCCCTATGAATGTAATGAATGTGGGAAAGCCTTTACCCAAAAGTCACACCTCATTGTACATCAGAGAACTCATACTGGGGAGAAACCCTATGAATGTAATGAATGTGGAAAAGCGTTCAATGCAAAGTCACAACTTGTTATACATCAGAGATCCCACACTGGAGAGAAACCGTATGAATGTAATGAATGTGGAAAAGCCTTCAAACAAAATGCATCCCTTACTAAACATATGAAAACTCATTCAGAAGAGAAATCTCATGAGTGAAATTAGTGGGGGAAGTCTGAACTAAAGGTTTTATTTAACCTTAGAAGTATTCTAACTTTAAAGAATGTTAGAAAGCTTTTAACAAGAAGTCACACCTCGTTACACATGAGAGAATTTGAAAATGAATCATCACATGGAAGAAATGGATGGAGAGTTTAAACCTGATACTAAACCTTTTAGATAAAATATTGTTTTAAAAATAATTACTATAAATGATCTATATATTCAGATTGAATATAAAGCTTTTAAAATTGTTAATAATTGAATAATCAGAGCACTAGAGAAACAAATTACATTTTCTGACAATTCCTGAGTTGCTTGAGTGTTGTGTACTTAAGCACCACATACGAGAATTGAATTTGCATATCTGTTTATTGCCATGTATAAATGTGTGTGACCATTGGTATGAGTTTCATCTTTGATGCTATCATGCAGCTCTTTCTTAATGTCTTTGCTAGTCTCTGCGTCAGCAGAAAACTTTATAAAAGGGTTATTATCTATGTTAAAAAAATGTTAACACAAAATTAAGAGAAAATGAAGGAAATCAGCTGAGAACACACAGGTGCTGGTAGGGAATGCTATCCAAGATATATTGTTGAGTGAAAAAAGCAGGTTGCTCAACTGCATATATAGTTTGTTCCCACTTGTGTACAAAAGGGTGTGTGTGTTTTCCTGTCTGTCTGTGTGTATGTATGTATGTATGTGTGTATATATACGTATATTTATATGTGAGTAGATTGATTTGAAAAAATACAAAAGAAACTTAGTGGTTGCCATTGGGCACAGGAGTACAGGAATGGGGTCTGGGATGGGAGGGAGACCTCCTTTTTATTGTATACTCTTTAAATTTTTAACTCATGTACATATATTATTTTCACAATTAAAATCCTTTTAATATGTATAAATGAATACTAATGAAAATTTTCACTGAACCCACTCCACGATGTTATTTGACAAAGTAAGAGTTTTTATGCTTATTCATGAATGAGGATATGGTATTAAATTTGATATTGAATTCACAAAGGCTTTTCCTATCAAACATGTTCTTTCATTAAAATAATGAATTACAACTATAACTCAGCACTGTGTTTCTTTTATTCATCATATTTTTAAAGACTGAAGATGAACTGTGATTGCAGCTGAATGAAAGTGATTTTCTGCACAATCACTCCATTTTATCTCATATTCAAAGTGCTTATATGCAGATACCTCAATCTGGGATTTCAAAGGTATTGCAACAGGGGCTTCCCTGGTGGCGCAGTGGTTGAGAGTCTGCCTGCCCATGCAGGGGACACGGGTTCGAGCCCTGGTCTGGGAAGATCCCACGTGCCGCGGAGCAGCAGGGCCCGTGAGCCACAATTACTGAGCCTGTGCGTCTGGAGCCTGTGCTCCGCAACAAGAGAGGCCGCGATAGTGAGAGGCCCGCACACAGCGATGAAGCGTGGCCCCCGCTTGCCACAACTAGAGAAAGCCCTGACACAGAAACGAAGACCCAACACAGCCATAAATAAATAAATAAAAAACAAATACTTTAAGAAAAAAAAACAAGCCATGGGTATATTCCAAAAAGTTAATGGTTTGAAAAAAAAAATGTATTGCAACAAGTGGCACTATGTTCTTGCCCAATAGCAGACCTTGTTAATGTATCACTGCACTCTGAGTGAATCTAGACTCGGCCTCAGAATCATTCTTAAGCATGCATTCCAGAAGATACTGTTAATCAATTTGGGTTTGCACAGGAAACCTACTTTCCTATTTTTACTCATGAGTCATAGATTAAAAAATACAGCTGAACTGTTCTAAAATTTAAGTTGTTACACTAAAAACAGTAACATAAGGACAAAAATGGTTTTGTAATATAAGATAATAATAATATTTGATACGTATGTCACCTTTTACATTTTTCACAGCACATTCACTGCATTACCTGATTTATTCCTCAGAATAAACATATAAGTTGGTAGGAAAGACTTGTCTAGTCATGGTCAATACTTCTCAATAAATATTTCACCTAGATACTAGCCTAGCATAATTATGGACCCTCAACCGTATGTGATTAAATGCCATCTTTGCAAATATTTCCTATTCCAATGCCTGCCTTCTTGACCTCATTTTGGAGAATTAAAAAGTATGAATATTTAGAATGGAACGTGTGCATGTGTGTGTGCACGTGTGCACATACATGTATTGAAAGATTAACTCACGGATATTATGCTCTCATTACCAAGTAACTTATTTACTGTCGGGGAAGAAAATGAAATGTGAAAGCCGTTTCCATCAGTAATTTATTACCAGGTGAAAATCTAGCACTATGCACAGAATGAATCATCACTGTCCAGAGCTGTAGAAAATCTGCACTTTGTAGAAGAATAAAACAGTTGCACATATGGCTAGAAGTTTCCTACACCTCTTGGAGAACCCATGGTAGTGCCACTCCTGGGACAGTCAAAAATATAGCTATACCTGAACAGTAAAAATGAATGCTGAAAGTCATCCTGTGCAGTAAAAAATGAATTAAAATTTAGTATCAATGAATAGGAAATGATGTCTAAAACTAATTAGAAGCGAACAATGAAAGAAAATAGACATACAGATGTGAGTCTAAATCAATGATACACAAGCTTGGGCATGCATCACAGTGGCCTGGAGGGCTTCTTAAAACATGGACTTTAGAAATGGGCCTCACCCACAAAGTTTCTGACTCGGTAGGTCTGTGATGGGGCCTGAGAATTTGCATTTTAAATAAGTTCCCAGAAGATGCTGATGCTACTGGTCTGGGGACCACACTTTGAGAATCACTAATCTGAATAATTGTTTAAGTAAAATTTAAAAATATTTTAAAATGTTCCTGAGACATTTCTTCAATATAAAGAAGATGAGGAGGCATATATCCATAAAATTAATTATTAACAGTTTAAAAACATTTCTTTATTCAAGAAATATTTATCATCTACTATATGCTGGGCACTATTCTAAGTCTTAGAGATATAGCAGTCAACAAAATAAGAAGAAAAGAAATCTTGTCCTCAGAGAGCTTAATTCTAGAGTGGGAGACAGGCAGTAAATCTAAATATAGTTGTCCCTTGGTATCCACAGGGGACTGGTTCGAGGACCAGCCACAGATACCAAGATCTGCAAATGCTTACGTCCCATAGTTGGCCCTCCAAATCTGTGGTTCCATATCCAAGGATTCAACCAACCATGGATGATGTAGTACTACATATATTTATTGAAAAAAATCCATGTATAACTGGACCCACACAGTTCAACCTGTGTTGTTCAAGAGTCAACTGTAATTAAAATACAGAGTATGACAGAGGGTGATAAGTGGTATGGCAAAAAACAAAACAGGGAAGGGAAATGCAATTGTAAGAGAATGCAGTTTTAAATATGGTGGTAGTGGTGGTACAAGCTCAAGCTTACTTAGTGGTGACACAATCTTGACGAATATGAAAACAAGTCATGTATATATGATGGAAGAGCGTTCCAGGCATACATTTTTTAGAATCTGAGAGTGTGGGAAGAGACAGAAAGATGCTGAACTCCTCTGACATACAGAAGAGGAAAAAGTAAGAAATTTTTCTATTAAATGAAGATTTAAAAAATAATCAGGTTTGCAAGAGAGGTAGAAACAAGATTGCTCATACACTGCTTTTGGTAGTCAAGTTTGTACAACCGATTTAAATGTAAATCTGACAGTATACATCAAAGCCTGAAAATATTTTGCACTCCTCCTGCCAGGAAGCTCTTCTATGAAACACAATCAGGGTGTACTATAATTATCACAGAACACAGAGAAGTTAGATAAAACATAAGTTGCCAATTAATTGATTAAATAAGGTATGACACCCTCATAAGATAGAAGTTGGTGTGGTAGAGAGAGATAATTTGAGAGAAAACATGCAGGTTTTTTTAACATGAAAAACCACAAGACTGAGTTCATAGCAACCACAGCTACTGGAAAATGAGGGGAGAATCCCAGAAAAGAGAGACTCAAAGGGGGGAACCCAAATTATGTGAATAAAGTCTGCACAAGTCTCTGGCTGACCCCTGAATCATGCAGGTATGGCACAACTCCTAACCCTTTGTCTTTTGAACTGAGCTTTCATTTGTGCTGCTCCCTCAGTGACAGAAATTAAAGTCTGAGTTCAAGGATGTTAATTACTTGATAGAACAAAAACATTAACACTCCTCCAAGAAATATAATGGAATCCAGAATTGCCACAACTTATCATTCATGATATCCAGGATACAAGACAAACTTACTTGACATTCAAAGAATTAGGAAAATGTGACCCCATTTCAAGAAAACAGACAACCAACCCAGATATTGGAATAAGCTGATGAAGATATTAATGTAGCTATTATAACTATGCTTAATGAAATAAAATATGCTCAAAATGAATGTAACGATTTTTAACTCAGAGAAGAAATAGAAACTACAAAGAAAAACCAAAATAAAATTCTTGAACTGAAAAATACATCTGAAATTTAAAATTCACAGGATAAGTGTGCCAAATGTAAATTACAGGGGGAAGAGTCATTGACTTGAAATAGATCAGTAGAAATGATCAAACAAATGAGAGAAAAATGATGAAAAGACATTAACCGGTGACCTGTGGGACAAAAAAACATGTCTTGCATATATGTAGATGAAGTCCCAAAAGGAGAGTGAGGAGAGAATGGGACATACAAAATATTTGAGGATATAATGGCTGATATTTCCCCAAGTTTGGTAAATGACATAAATGTACTGATTTGAGAATCTCAGCAAACTCCAAGCAGGATGAAAATTAAGAAAACCATGATTAGGTACTTCCTAGACAAGCTCTATAACTTAAAGATAGAAATAAAATCTTGGAACTTCCCTGGTGGTCCCAAGACTCCACGCTCCCAATGCAGGGGGCCCAGATTTGATCCCTGGTCGGGGAACTAGATCCTGCATGCATGCCGCAACTAAAAGTCTGCATGCCGCAACAAAGAAGCCCACATGCCGCAACTAAGAAGCCTGCATGCTGCAACTAAGACCCAGCGCAGCCAAAATAAATAAATAAATAAATATTTTTTAAAAAGGAAGAGCATGTTCCAAATCAATATCTTTAAAGAAAGAAAGAAAGAAAATCTTGAAATCCAGGGGAAAAAGTGACACATATTTGATAAAAACAATCTTAATGATTGGTGACTTATCATCAAAAACTGTGGAGGCCAGAAGACAGTGGATTGGTATCCTTAAAAATGCTGTAGAAAACAAAAAAACCTTCAACCTCAACCTCAAATTCTATATCCAGCAAAAATATCCTTTAAGAATGGAGGTGGAGCAAATGGTGCTGAATAGTTTTTTTTTTTAAGCCACAGTTTCATTGTCTTAGTTAAAACAGGATTATTAAGTGGTGATTTTAAATTCTTTTTTTTTATTAGCAACTTCAAGTATAACAACTGGAATAAGTGTTTATTTTCTATTAATAAAAATGAATTTTGACAAAAAAAGAAAAAAGAATGGAGGTGAAATAATGACATTTTAGATAAATGAATTAAGAGAATTTATCCCCAACGACCATAAAGTTCTTTGGGTTGAAGGGAAATAATGCCAGATGGAAACTCAGCTCTTCAGGAAGCATTAAAGAGTATCAGAAATGGTAAATACATAGGTAAATGTAAAAGACTATTCTAACTTGTTAATTTCTTTAAAATACTTAGGATTGTTTAAAACAAAACTTATAACATTGCCTTATGTGGATTGTAAGGTATTTAGCTGCAGTACATATAACAACTCTAGCATAAAGAAAGGGGGGTGGACCTATATTGTAGAGAGTTTCTAAATTTTATGTGCTATAAATGATAGCAATTGAAAGTAGAATGAAGGTCAAGGATGTATAGAGCAATATCTAGAGAAACCATTAAAGAGTAAAGCAAAGAAGTATAGCCAGAAACACAACAGATAAAGTTAAATGAACCTCTAATAAGTATTTAAAATTCCTAGTGGAAGCAGGAAAGGAGGTACACAGGAACAAAATCAAAAGGGACAAACAATACAAATAATATGGTGGATCTAAATCCAACCATAGCAATAATTACATTAAAAGTTAACGGACTATATATTGGAAGATTGGGATTGACACATACACACTACCATATATAAAATAGGTAACTAATAAGGACCTGCTGTATAGCACAGGGAACTTACACTGTAATTGCCTATATGGGAAAAGACTCTAAAAAAGAGTGGATATGCATATATGTATAACAGATTCATTTTGCTGTACCTCTGAGACTAACACAACATTGTAAATCAATTATACCCCAATAAAAATTAAAAAGTTAATGGACTAAAAGCTTCAATTAAAAGACAGAGCTTTACATAATGGAGAAAAAAAAGCAAGACCCAGTTTTATGTTATCTACAAGATCCAAACTTTAAAAAGTCACAGGTAAGTTAAAATTAAATGGATTGAAAATGATATATCATACAAATAGTAAGCATACAAAGGCTGGAATGGCTATATTAATAGCAGACAAAATAGACTTCTCTCTCTTTTTTTTTTTTTTAGCTTTTTAACTTTTTAAAATTGAGGTATAGGGAATCCCCTGACGGTCCAATGGTTAGGACTCCCAGCTCTCATGGCCGAGAGCCCAGGTTCGATCCCTGATCAGGGAACTAAAATCCCATCAGATGCGTGGCACAGCCAAAAAAATAAATAAATAAAATTAATTTTAAAAAATAAAGTAGAGGTATAGTTGATTTACAATATTATATAAATGTCACATGTACAGCATAGTGATTCAGAATTTTTAAAGATTATACTCCATTTATAGTTATTATAAAATATTGGCTATATTCCCTGTGCTGTACAATATATCCTTGTAGCTTATTTATTTTATACATAGTAGTTTGTACCTCTTAATCCCCTACCCCTATCTTTCCCCTTCCCCCTTCCTCCTTCCCCCTCCCCATGGGTAACCAGTGGTTTGTTTTCTGTGTCTGTGAATCTGTTTCTTTTTTTTATATTTATTAGTTTTATTGTTTAGATTACATATGTAAATGATAACATACAGTATTTGTCTTTCTGTCTCTGACTTAATTCACTAAGCATGATACCTTCCAAGTCCATCCATGTTGTTGCAAGTGACAAAATTTCATTCATTTTTTATGGCTGAGGAGTATTCCGTTGTACATATGTACCACATCTTCTTTATTCATTTATCTGTTGATAGATACTTAGATTGCTTCCATATCTTGGCTATTGTAAATAATGCTGCTGTGAACATTGGGGTGAGTGTATCTTTTCAAATTAGTGTTTCTGTTTTCTTCAGATATATACCCAGGAGTGGAATTGCTGGGTTATATGGTAGCTCTATTTTTAGTTTTTTGAGGAACTTCCATACTGTTTTCCACAGTGGCTGCACCAATTTACATTCCCACAAACAGTGCACTAGGGTTGCCTTTTCTCCACATCCTCTCCAATATTTGTTATTTGTGGTATTTTTTTTAATCATTCTTTTTTTAAAAATTAATTAATTAATTAATTAATTTATTTTTGGCTGTGTTGGGTCTTCGATTCTGTGCGAGGGCTTCCTCCAGTTGCGGCGAGCGGGGGCCACTCTTCATCGCGGTGCACGGGCCTCTCACTATCGCGGCCTCCGCCATTGCGGAGCACAGGCTCCAGATGCGCAGGCTCAGTAGTTGTGGCTCACGGGCTTAGTTGCTCCGCGGCATGTGGGATCTTCCCAGACCAGGTCTCGAACCCGTGTCCCCTGCATTGGCAGGCAGATTCTTAACCACTGCGCTACCAGGGAAGCCCTATTTGTGGTATTTTTGATGATAGCCGTTCTGACAGGTGTGAGGTGAAATCTCATTGTGGTTTTGATTTGCATTTTTCTGATTAGCGATGTCGAGCATCTTTTCATGTGTGTGTTGCCCATCTGTATGTCTTCTTTGGAAAAATACCTTCTGCCTGTTCAGGTCTTCTGCCCATTTTTTAATCAAAACAGACTTCTTGATAGAGTGTTATCAGACATAAAGAGGGCCAATTAAAAAAGATAAAAGGATCAATTCATCAGGAATACGTAACATACATAAATGTCTATGCACCTAAAAGAGTTACAAAGTACAGTCATACTTCAGAGTTATTGCAGATTCGGTTCCAGACCACCACAATAAAGTGAGTATCACAATAAAACAAGTCACATGAATTTTGTAGTTTCCCAGTGCATATATAAATCATATTTACACCGTACTGTAGCCTATGGTGTGCAATAGCATTATGTCTAAAAAAATGTACATACCTTAATTTAAAAAATACTTTATTACTAAAAAATGCTAACCATCATCTGGTCCTTCAGTGAGCTGTAATCTTTTTGCTGGTGGAGGGTCTTGCCTCGATGCTGATGGCTGCTGACTGATCAGGGTGGTGGCTGCTGAAGGCTGGGATGGCTGCGGCAGTTTCCGAAAATAAGACAGCAACGTTCGTGGCACCCCCAAACAATTACAGTGATAACATCAAAGATCACTGATTACAGATCACCACAACAAATATAATAATAATGACAAAGTTTGAAATATTGTGAGAATTCCCAAAATGTGACACAGAGACACAAAGTGAGCAAATGCTGTTAGAAAAATGGCACTGAGAGACTAGCTCAATGCAAGGTTGCCCCAAACCTTCAATTTGTAAAAGGCATTTTTTTCTGCAAAGCGCAATAAAATGAGGTATGCCTGTATATGTAGCAGAAATTGAAAGAATTAAACAGAGATATCAATATTCCACAGTCGTAATTGAAGATTTTCACATCCCCCTCTAGGCAATTGATAGAACAAACTAGACAGAAAAAATTAGTGAAGATATAGACTACCTGAAGAGCACTATGAAAAACCTTGATATTTCTAGAACATTAGCTCTACAACTGTAGAATATAGTGTTTTCAAGTGCACATGGTATGTACACAAAGATAGAAAAATGCTGGGCCACACCACCAGTCTTGATACACTTAAAACAATTGAAGTCATGCAGAGTTTGTTCTCTGACCACAATACAATTGTGGTTGGGATCTCTGGAGACAGATTCTGAGATAGAGTTGAAGTTTCAGATGTTTCTTAAAGATCAACACCCATGAAAGGAAGGGGGAGAAGCAGGATTAGAAAAAGGAAGAAGTTTAAATACATTGTAGGCCCAAAAAGCCAACCTGGTGAGGAGCTCTGGGGTGAGTGTTTTTCTCTTCCAAGTGTCCTGTATTGGGTCTTCATACCCTGACCCCAGCCTTGCTCATTCACCAGATGCAGGCTTCCCTGCAAAGGGCATGACCTTGGGTGAGGCAGCTCTCTGTAGCTGAGGCCCACCTTTAAGTAGCTGACAGCTAGAAATTGTCTTCTAATTGTACTCCCCACAGCTGAGCAGTAAGACCTTACTTGCAGAAGAATCTGGATATGCAACTCTATGTCTATCATAATCCATCCCTTGCTCTGCTCAGATATACTTCTCCATACATATCTATATATCTATATATATCTCCTATATATCATGATATCTTGGCTGTACCGCTAACAAGCTGTGTGACCTTTTGGTGCCTGAAATTCCTCCTCTGTAAAACAGGGATAATAATGGTTTTCCCCCTCAGCATTAAATTAGATCAGAGGTCAGCAAATTTCTTCTGTAAAGGGATAGATAATATTGATAAATATTTTAGATTTGGGGGGCCAAATGGTTTCTGTCACGACTCCTCAACTCTGCTGTTATAACACAAAAACAATCATAGACAATATGTAAATGAGTGAGCATGGCCAATAAAACTTTATTTATTAAAACAGACAGCAGGCCAGATTTGCCCACGGGCTGTAGATTGCGGACCCCTGAATTAGGTTATACATGTAAAAGAACTGTTAATTTAGGGCCTCATAAGGCAAAGGAGATTCCCCTGATCCTTGGCAAGGAATTTCCCCCCAAAACAGGAGTGTGTGGCCATTCCCAGTGGAGAGAGTCACCTGAATCAAGATGTGGAGGTACGATCAGGATGTCAGATCCAGGGATGTGAGAAGTGGTTTATTATACCTGCTATTCTGTTGAGAAATCCCTTCTTCACTCTGTTTTCCTAACAAATTCCTGCTCCTCTTCCGAGACTCAGTTTTTAAAATCATGTCCTAAGCCTTCCTGAGAGCCCTTCCCACACCCCCATCACTACCACCCAGTCCCTGACAGAGTCAGCCCCCTCTTTCTGTGCTCCCGCAGCACACATCATGCCCCTGTCGGAACACTGATCACACTGCACTGGCATTACCAGACTGAGCTCCTCCCTTGCATCATCAAGCATGGCAATAATAAATGTGTGTGACTGAAGGAAGGCATGAGATTTACATTACAGAGAAAGAGTTGGGAGACATAAATATATATCTAACAAATCAGGGGAGCTAAGCTGATTCTGACACAGTCTCACCCTGAGTAGCTGTCAGACCAAAGGGGAGAAAGACACAAGTATTGGAAATCCCAGTCCCAGGCAACAATATGGCTGTGACAGAGGAAGGCATGTTCAGCTGTGCCCATAAAAAGGAACAGATGCCTGGGGGATCTGGAAAAACCTAGAGAGAAGAGGATGTTGGAGCCCAGCTTTGAAGCATGAATAGTAGTTCTCCTGGCATATGGTTGGGAAGGATATTCCAGAAGCATGAAGTACACTGTATCTGATTTTAAAGAGCTGAGTGACCCCTGAGAATTAATCTCCAGTGTCTTTAAGCATTAGTTAGGGCTGGCTATTCTGTAGTAATGTTAAAAGGTAAACTAAGGCATATTAAAATTTTTAAGAGTTTGAGCAAAAAGTGATTTGAATTGGGCAGCACCAAACCAGAGGTGGTTAGAAGTACTCCACTGGCAGGAGCTAGGGGGCAAGACTTTTACAGAGAAGACAGAAGCAAAGCAAGGAAATTATTTGATTGCTGGTAGTTTAAGCAGTTGCCTTATTTGTAGTTCCCCTTATTTGGGAAAGCTTGTTGGCTGTTTGTGATTGGTTGTCCTTAGGTTTTGATTTCTTAACGTCGAGCCATTGACAGGCTTAGGTTTTGGTTTGCTTATGAAGGCTGCTAAGGCATTAGAATCATCTCAGTCTAATGGTCTCCTTGTTTAATTAATTTAACAGTAATAACATCATATGGTATTTATTATTTTAAAACTGTAGATTCTGGGACTTCCCTGGCGGACCAGTGGTTAAGACTTTGCCTTCCAGGGCAGGGGGTGCAGGTTCGATCCCTCATCGGGGAGCTAAGATCCCACATGCCTCGGAGCCAAAAAGCCAAAACATAAAACAGAAGCAATATCATAACAAATTCAATAAAGACTCTAAGAATGGTCCACATCAAAAAAATCTTTAAAAAAAACAAAACTGTAGATTCTAAAGTGCTTTTCACTGACACTGACGCTGTAGCTTTCTTCCTTAGGTCAGCAAATATTGAAATACCCAAATGAGTATTTCACAAGCTTCTGCTACTTTACAACATAGAAAGGACTGAGGGAAAGTGGCTGACCCAAGGCCACAGAGCAAGTTCAAGACCAGATTGAGAGGAGAACCCAGGAGTGCTGAATTATCCTTCAGAGTTTAACCCCAAACACTTTCCCTCTGCTGCCAGCTGATGTGTCTTTAGCAGGGGCAGAGTCTTCCCATCCCAATCAGGGAAAGTGCCCCTGGGAGAAGACATTTTTCAGGATGATTATCAGGAGTTTGCTAGATGAAAGGCAACCTGACTTTCCCTCTCCCAGGGCTGTCTCCGGGGGAGAACACTGCACCACTCTGACTTCTCCACCTCAGTTAAAACTCAATTAAAACCTACTTTAGTAAAGATACAATAAGTGCTCAATAAACATTTACTGTTATTATTACCATATCTCAGATTGTCAAAGTGAGGCAAAGTTATGTAGATCAAACAACTTAAGCCCTCAGAGACTTCTCATCTCCTTAACAGGAGGGGCTTCCCCTGCTTTGCTGTTCCACTTCCCCATCTTTGCTTTGCACCCTCCTGCTGTGTTTCCATTTTCTACACGTCTTAGCTGAATAGGTTCCATCCTCCTATACCTAGAATTCTTTTATAGTTTATGTCTTTCCTCCTTCATTGTTCCCGTACACCTTTTCCGTAGCTCCCGTATTCCAGTTCTCACCTACTTCGTCTGAGAATTTTCTGCTGTACGGCGCCAACACCTACTCGAAATATGGCGCCTCCCAGTCTGTCCCACTTTTCGCTCAATGGGCGCGGCCATGTTAACCCCCTGGCTAAGGGAGACTAACAACCGGGGAAGTCTCGCGATAAAGGCAAGTGATGGGCCGTGCCACCTTCCGCGATAGCGCAGAGAGTCCAGTAGCCCCGGCGTTGTAAGGGGCGGGTTATAGCTTTCAGCTAAGGGTCAGGGAGGAGAGGCGGGAAGGTGAGGAGTCCGGTTCTCAGAAAGGTTTCAGTCACTGACTGCGGTGTTGGGAGTAAGGGCGTCATGTTTGACCAGCGATTGAGCGTTTGTAGCGGTCCGTATATTCTGGTCCTGTCGTGGTTAGGCATTAAGGGGGCTTGCCTAAGATAGTGATTGCCGCCCAGTGGCGCTGCTGGTAGTGGACTCTGAGGAGGGTCCGAGGCTTACTGTGGGGTTTGTGGGGCTAGTGATTGGCCCTGCCTGTGTGAGTGATTCTGGGTCTTTCAGGGTCATGGGTTGGAGTGACAGAAGTCGATGGTTGGGGCCCTGAAGGGGGGTATCCCTCCCTTAGGGTTATTTAGGGTCAGTGAGTGGAGGCTGTAGTGCACCTGCGGGGCGCCTCTGTGATAGCTTAGGGAGCAGGCGGCTCGTGGTCAGTGATTGGGGCTGCAGCTTAAATTTTAACAGCTTGAATCCAGGCTGCGTTCTGCACATATCATTATGTGCTGGGTTTCCTTGTGTGGGTTTATGCCAGCAAGGATGTTGAGGATGGGGGAGAGTTCCCATCCTTCCCCCAGAGGTTCTGTTTCCATCCTTGGATCTATCTCCTAAACAGACTTCAGGCAGTTTATATTCTCTGCTACTAATCTTGTAACTAGTCAAGTACTTCAAGCCAAAGCCTTTACTCAGAAACACTCTCTCAAAGCTCCTTTGCCTTCTCCCTGTCCTTCAATCTATGCGCTGTCCCTGGACAATTTTAACCACACTCATTGTATCAGTTTCCACCCTTAAAGTCATGACTTTACAATCTATAGCTCCAGCCCAGACTTTTCTAACAAGCTCCAGATTCACAGTAGCCAGCTCTCTCCTACACATCTCTGTGAGGTTTACTCACAGACACTTCAATCTTAGCATGATCAAAATAGTTACCTTCCTTCTTCATACTTTACCTACTCATCCTACTATATTCTACATCATTATAAATGACATCACTCTTCATCCAGATAGGCATAATAAAAATCCAGAAATCCTTATTATTTTCTTTCAGGCAAACTCCCTCTAGTGAATTGTGCCCTTTAGAACTTGCTTGATATGATCTTGGATTAAGAGGTCAGTAGGACAATAGCTGCTAAAAATAACTATCAATTTTGTTTCAAAAATAATATAACTTTATTCTAGAAAAATTGGAAACTGAAAATGCTAAACGCAACTTAATAGAAATCACTTCTAATCCTGCCACCCAAAGATAACCATAACATTTTGATGTATGTCATTTTAGTCACTTTTTTCTTGCAAATATATTTCTTTTCAACATGTTTATTGTTTTATGACTTATTTTTCTTGCTTTGTAATTCAACAAGAAAAAATTTTTCCAGGTATGTAAATACTTTTATAAGACATTTTTAATGACTGTGTAGTATTCTGTTTTTTCAGTAATTGATTTAACCAATCCCTATCGTCAGACATCTAAGTGGTTTCCACTTTTTAGGTGATAAAGCAGCATTGTGATGAATATTCTTGCAGATACATCTTTGTGTATATCCATGCCTATTTCTTTTTAGAATAAATATTTAATAGTAGATTTGTAGAGTCAAAGGAGGAAAAACTTTCTAAACATATAATGGAATACAAACATTCACATCCTCAAAGGAAAAACATCATGTCCTGATCCTTTCAGAACTATAAATTAGTAGATTGATGTTATCACGGTGTAATTCTTTGTGGTCTCTCTGAATCTTTGAAAGGAGCAGTCTCTAAAGGGTAGTCTTTTATGTAGTTGATCATAGGAGTTTATAGGCTCATGGTTGTGGGAATCACAGAGCAGGCTCAGACTCTCAAAGCTATCTTCTTTTTCCCCTCCCTGTTCATCCCAGCTCTGTCTGTACAGATATCTACTGCTTCTGAAGAGCAACAGAAAATGAGCAAGTCTCAGGTAAGTGAGCTATTTATACCCCGTTTTGTTTTCCACTGTATTTGAGGCAGTTTAAAAGAATTAATTCAATTAACTGAAAAAATGGAAATAGAGATCGGGGAAAATAAAATAGAAGATCTGACCAAGAAAACTTGGAACATAGTCATACAAGTTGTAGGATCTTTCAGAGTTAAAGTTGAGCATACCATCTGCAATTATATGATTTACATTGTACATTAAATGTGATAATTTCTTGAAGAAAGTAAAGATTTTTTTTGCATTTAGGTTTGAAGTTATTCTCCTGATGGGACTGCATGCATATGATGTAGTAGTCAGTGTCCTTAACATTTACCAACACATGATAAATTCCATAGCAGTTTTCTCCCTGGCTGTTTCTTAAACCATTTCTCCAAATAAGTATAGGGCATAATAACAAGGCAGAATTCAATTTCTAGGCAGTAAAATCAGAGGGCCAAGTACACAGCTGTCAAACAGTCTGGCTTGATCCATGAATAAAATCTGTAATTTTGGGAGGAGCATTTCTGGGAGTTTGTAAAATTAGTCCAGGGGATTCATGTCATTAAAGGTAATACTAATTTTAATTTTATTAAATTTAAAATAATTTTAATTTGCAGTTTTTGACCAATAAATAATCAGATATTTTTCCTTTAAAATTCAATAGATTGAGAACCTCGAAGTGTATATCAAGTGAGCATGCTTGGTGGATAGTGGAGATCAAGTGAATTTGCTAATTTCTGTTGGTTTATCACTCAGCTAGTAGCCAGCATCTTAGTGGTTGTGATTGTCATACAGTTTTAAATGTTTTTATTTGAAGGTATATATTGTTTGATTTTTACCTATAATGTTCCATTGGTTTATTCCCACTGTGTAGCATATAGCTTCAGCATAGTGTGTTCAAAGTGGGGAGCATGCATTCCTTAGGAGATGTGCAAGATGATCCCCTGGCATATGGAGAGAAAAGATGAGAAATTCTACTTATATATCTTTTTATGATCATAATATCTCAGCATTGAGTTACTTACATATAACTTATGGGGTTTTTTTAAGGTGTATATTATTGATGTGTGTGCTTTTTTTTTTTTTAACTGAAAAATGTCTCACCAAGATTCGCCTCTTTAGAACGAAATATGCTCCTGTCAACCAGGAGATTCCAAAAATTTTAGGAGCTCTGTCAAAAAATCAGAGTCAAAGATCAAATATTAGAACAAAAGATGCTCCTGGTACCTTTATTGCTTAGGAAATTACAAAAGTTTTAGGAGCTGTGACCAAGAGCCAGGGAGAAGACTAAAATGTATATTTCTTATCATATCACAATATCATGGTTTCTGATTTTAAAAGTTTGGGGATTACTGTTTTTTTTTTCTTTTTTTCATTGAAGTATAGTTGCTGTACAGTACTGTATAAGTTACAGGTTTACAATATAGTGATTCACAATTTTTAAAGGTTATACTCCATTTATAGTTATTATAAAATATTTGCTATATTCCCTGTGTTGTACAATACATCCTTGTAGCTTATTTTATACCTAATAGTTTGTACCTCTTAGTCCCCTACCCCTATATTGCCCTTCCCCTCTTCCCACTGGTAACCACTAATTTGTTCTCTATATCTGTGAGGACTACTGGGTTTTGTATCTATAATTCTGTACCCAGTTTCAATATGTGGGTTTTTCCATACCACCAAGCAGTCTTCCAACACCAGCTGGGTGTCCTACAATTTAACTTAATTTTGACACTACCTACTTGGAGAAAGCATCAGATCCTACAGGTTACAAGCTTAGTTCCACAAGGCTGCCCTCCACCTCGGATGCTAGTTGCAAGTCCAGATTGTTATCTGTGCTTCTGACCCACTGGCTGTAAATCAGAGGTTCCCACCACCCCCTCCTTTGTTTTGATTTATTTGCTACAGGGGCTCACAGGACCCAGGAAACCAGTTTACTCACTAGATTACCAGTTTGTTATAAAGGATATTAAAGGATATGAATCAAGAGCCAGATGAAGAGATACATAGGTCCCGAACAAAGGAGCTTGGGGACCAGCATGTGACACATGGAAGCATTCTGGTCCACCACCCTGGAAGTTTTCTGAACCCTTTCCTCTTGGGTCTTTATGGAGGCTTCATTATGTAGGCGTGATTGATTATCATTGGCCATTGGTGATTTGTTCAACCTCTAGCCCTGCACCCCTCCCTAGAAATCAGGGAGTGGGGCTAAAAAAAAAAAGCACCCTCTATTCACAGTTGGCTTCCCGGACAACTAGCCCCCATACTTAGGTGCTTTCCAAGCATACCTCATTAACATAACAAAAGATACCTTTATCCCACTCCTCACAGAAAATTCAAGGGTTTTTAGGAGCTCTGTGCCAGGAACAGGATAAGGACCAAATATACTTTATTATAAGTCACAATGTCACAGTACCATTGGTACTAGTGCATCTCCTCATTTCTTTTATTCAGCCACCAACTCCCATAGTCATAGTCCAGATTTATAATTACCAATAGCTCCAAGCATTTCACTCTCTGGCCTTTCTTTCTTTCTTTCTTTCTTCCTTCCTTCCTTCCTTCCTTCCTTCCTTCCTTCCTTCCTTTCCTTTCCTTTCCTTTCCTTTCTTCCCTTTCTTTCCTTTCTTTCCTTCTTTCCTTTTCTTTTCTTTCTTTTCTTTCTTTCATTTTTTGGCTGTGTTGGCCTTCGTTGCTGTGTGCGGGCTTTCTCTAGTTGCAGTGAGCGGGGGCTACTCTTTGTTGCGGTGGGCGGACTTCTCATTGTCGTTGGCCATTATTTCTATTTCTAGCTCATTATCTAGTACCTTGACTCCAGCAATTCTTCAGTTCTGTACAGACCTCTGATCAATTGACCATCCATTTTTTCACTGTTTATTACATTCCTCTCCCCACTTCTTAATTCTCTCTTTTCTCAGCTTGAATTCCATGCTTCTCAGTTTTTGTTAGGAACAACTGTCACCCCACTGAAGTCCAGTTGCCTACCCATTATTGCCATGTACATGTCAATTATAATAGATACCTTGAGCTTAATGGGGCAAGTAGATTTTCTTGTGGTAAAAAATATATAACATAAAGTTTGCCATTTTAACCATTTTTATGTGTACAATCAGTTGTATTAGTTATATTCACAATTTGTGCATCTATCACCACTATTTCCAGAACCTTTTCATCACCCCAAACAGAAACTCTGTGCCCAATGAGTGATAACTCCCATTCTTCCCTTCCTCCCACAGCCCCTGGTCACTTAAAACTACTTTCTGACTCTGTAAATTTGCCTATTCGAGGTATTTCGTGCAAGTGGAATCATACAATATTTGTCCTTGTGTGTCTAACTTATTTCACTTAGCATGTTTTCAAGGTTTATCTGTGCTGTAGCATGTATCAGAACTTCATTCCTTTTTATGGCTGAATAATATTCCACTCTATGGATATACCACATTTTGTTTATCCGTTCATCTGCTGATGGACACTTGGGTTGTTTGTACCTTTTGGCTTTATTGTAAATAAAGCTGCTATGAACATTTGTATACAAGTATCCGTTTGAGTACCTGTTTTCAAATCTTTTAGGTATATACCTACGAGTGGAATTGCTGGGTCATATGGTAATTCTATGTTTAACTTTTGTAGGAACTGCACAGCAATTTATGAGGGTTCCAGTTTCTTCACATCATTGCTAACACTTGTATTTTCTGTTTTGTTGTTGATAACCATCCTACTGGGGTAAAGTGGTATCTTATTGTGGTTTTGATTTGTTTCTCTAGTGACTAATGAGGTTGAGCATCTTTTCATGTGCTTATTGTCAGTTTGCATATCTTCTTTGCAGAAATGTCTATTCATGTTCTTTGCCCATTTTTTCATTGAATCATTTGTCTTTTTATTGTTGAACAAATAGAATTCTTGATTCCACCTCTCCCTCCACCAAGACCAGATCTTTCTTGTCTCCTGGACTTCAGTGGGATGCAGTTGCTTACACCAAAAACCAAGGAGTTTTAGTTGATTCCTCTCCTTTCCTCATACACTGTCTTTCAGAAGTATCTCGGTTGGATTTGATTAAGATCAAATTTTAAAATAGACTGCTCTTATTGAGGTCTATTAATCATGAGAACTTAATCATGGTTTGAATAGTAAGGAACAGTGAGTTCATTAGCACTTTATTGTTACTAACTGATCAAAAATTATTTCATTTTTCTCATTATGTGTAGATATGCGTTTTAAAAAATTGAGTAGATTAAATATTACTTACATTTTTAATTTTAATTTAAACTTTAAAAACAATGGTTTCTGCTTTATTTAATTTTTTAAAGTGTTTTAATGGAAAAATTCAAACATATATAAAAATATAGAGAACAGTATAATAAACCCCTTGTACTTCCTCATTTATTTTCAACAATTAATATTTTACCAATCTGACATCTTTCCTCTTTCTCTTCTTTTATTTATTTGTTCCCTGGAGTTGCACATTTTAAAGCAAATCTCATACATGGCATTTCGCCAGTATATACTTGCTTTGCAGATTACTGTTGTTGTTATCTTCGTTTTCTGACAAGTGATACTGGTTTTCCCTTTAGTGGTTTCCTTTTAAAATACATTTATTTAAGTAAAGAAGTTGTTGGGTTAAAACTATTAAGTCAATAATAGCGCAGGTAACATGCAGATATGATAAAACCTCTGAAGGCTGTATATGAATAAATGATGTTTGAGAGCATTATACTGAAGCGCTCACAGGTCCTTGAATTTACCATGTTCTTCATGTTCACATGCCTTTTTCCTACTCCACTCTTCATCTGGAATGATCTTTCTCCCTCCTCCACAGGTTACCAGAGAATACACTATTCATTTTTTATGTTTCAAAACCTTTTTATTTTATCCTTACATTTAAAATTTTTTATTTTTACATTTTTCATTATTCATTTTGTATAACTTTACAAAGCCCAAAATAGAATCACTCTTTCTTTCCTATTTCTGTCATAACCTATTTAACATCTTATAGCATTTATATACTTACTTGTTTGCCTCCATCTACTAGTCTGTAAACCTGCTGTGTTTTATTTATATTTGTATCCTGAGCACCAAATAGTGCTGGTCACATAGGTTCTTAATACATGCTTGATGGAGAGAGAATGGATGATTCTTAATGGCAAAGTTTTTCTAATAGGAGTTTGACTTCTCCCACGTAGTAGAACCCAAAATTGGCCTCATGGTAAACATTTTCTTTAACTTTTTGTGATGAACCCTGCATGACGAAAACAGCAATAATTTCTCATACATCTTTTATACATCACTCAGTGTTTTTCACTTTAGATTTAATAGGAATGTTCTGTTACAGGGATTTGTTTCATTCAAAGATGTGACTGTGGACTTTACTCAAGAGGAGTGGCAGCAGCTGGACTCTGCTCAAAGAAACCTGTACAAGGATGTGATGCTGGAGAACTATAGTAACCTTGTTTCAGTGGGTAAGGACATCTTCCCTCAGAGGGTACTGATATTAGTTACCTGTTGTTGTATAACAATTATTATAGTGGCTTAAAGTAAACATTTTTTTACAAACAATTTCTGTAGGTCAGGAATATGGAACAACTCAGCTGGGTGGTTCTGGCTTGTGGTCTCCCATGTGGTTGTAGTCAGATGTTAGCAGGTGCTGCATTCATCTGAAAACTTGACTGGGACTGTAGGATCCATTTCTAAGGTAACTCACTCCCGTGGCTGTTGACAGGAGCCTTAGGTCCTTGCTGTTCATTGGCTGGAGATCTCAATTCCTTGCCATGTGGGCCTGTTCTCACGACCTGGCAACTAATTTCCCCTAGATAGAGTGAGAGCAAGGAGGAAGTCACAGTGCCTTTTATGGCCAAGTCTCTGAAATCACACATGATCACTTCTACCTTCTTGTGTTCATTAGAAGTGAGTTACTAGATATACAGATTGCCAACAAACACATGAAAGGATACTCAACATCACTAATCATTAGAGAAATGCAAATCAGAACTACAATGAGGTATCACCTCACACCAGTCAGAATGGCCATCATCAAAAAATCTACAAACAATAAATGCTGGAGACGGTGTGGAGAAAAGGGAACGCTCTTGCACTGCTGGTGGGAATGTAAATTGATACAGCCACTATGGAGAACAGTATGGAGGTTCCTTAAAAAACTAAAAATAGAACTACCATATGACCCAGCAATCCCACTACTGGGCATATACCCTGAGAAAACCATAATTCAAAAAGAGTCATGTACCACAATGTTCATTGCAGCACTCTTTACAATAGCCAGAATGTGGAAGCAACTTAAGTGTCCATCGACAGATGATTGGATAAAGAAGATGTGGCACATATATACAATGGAATATTACTCAGCCATAAAAAGAAACGAAATTGAGTTATTTGTAGTGAGGTGGATGGACCTAGAGTTTGTCATACTGAGTGAAGTAAGTCAGAAAGAGAAAAACAAATACCGTATGCTAACGCATATATGTGGAATCTAAGAAAAAAAAATGGCTCTGATGAACCTAGGGGCAGGACAGGAATAAAGACGCATAGAGAATGGACTTGAGGACACGGGGAGGGGGAAGGGTAAGCTGGGACGAAGTGAGAGAGTGGCATGGACATATATACACTACCAAATGTAAAACAGATAGTGGGAAGCAACTGCATCACACAGGGAGATCAGCTCGGTGCTTTGTGACCACCTAGAGGGGTGGGATAGGGAGAGTGGGAGGGAGACGCAAGAGGGAGGGGATATGGGGATATATGTATACATATAGCTGATTCACTTTGTTATACAGCAGAAACTAACACAAATTGTAAAGCAATTATACTCCAATAAAGATGTTAAAAAAATAAATTAAAAAAAAAAAAGAAGTGAGTTACTAAGTCCAGCCCACACTCAAGGGGTGCAGAATAAGCTCTACTTCCTGAAGGGAAGCGTGTCAAAGAATTTATGGGGATATATTAAACGCATCATAGTACCCAATCAACTGCCTTTCCTTTATATTTTGCTAAAAGCTACTGGGTCTCTGAATGCTTAAAGAGCTTCATTTCAACCTATAAAGGTCAAAAGAATATTAATTTTGAGTCCCAAATACTGTGCTTCTACCTCTCCAGTGAACTTGGATGGAAAGAAAATGGGTACTGCATCCTGCTCATTCTTCAGAGGCTGAAGACAATGGGCTGGGCCGAAGTTCTTGGTTTTTATAAATTAATTGTGATATAATGTATATAATAAAGTGTTCAAATATTAATTACACAGCTGATGCATTTTTTCATATGTATACACCTACCTGACCACTACTCAGATCAAGATACTGAACATTTCCAGCACCCCAGCAGGCTCCCTTGAACCGCCCCCTTACCATTTACCTACCTCCTCAGAGATAACAACTTGTGGTTCTATCACCATAAATTAATTCTGTTCTTGACCTTCATGTAAGTGTAATCACACAGTATGTAAGGTTTTTTTTTTGTCTAGCATATTTCATTTAACATAATATCTGTGAAATGCATTCATGTTATTGCATGTGACAGTAGTTTGTTGCTCCTTATTGTTGTATTGTATTCTGTTTAATGAGTATACAATAATTCTTCAATTTATCCAGTCTACTGTTGATGGTCATTTGGGTTGTTTCAGATTTTGGCAATTATGAATAAAGTGCTTATTAACATTTTTATACATATCTTCTGGTAGAAATAAACATATCATTTCTATTGGGTATATACAGAGGAGTGGAATTTCTGGGTCATAGGGCATATGTATATTTAGCTTTAGTAGATACTACCAGTTTTCCAAAGAGATTATACCAATTTATATTATACTAGCAATGTAGTAGAGTTCCATCAACCTTTAGTAATGTCCGTCTTTTAAATTTTAGCCATTCTGATACATATGTAATGGATGTGAGTTCTAGGTTGGTTAGTTTATCCACTAACACCCAAGTCCTATATTATTTCCCATAAACAAGGTATCAGTCTCTGAATTCAGATGTAATCTTCTTGTTTAAGCAAGGAGAACCATGGATGGAGGAGGGAGAAATGTCAAATTGGGCCTATTCAGGTAAGTTGAGAACCTGGCAAATGGGAGGCAGGGAAGGAAGATTCATATTGATTAGTGATATGTTTGTCTTTGAAGTATTTTTTAGGAAATTATTCTTGAAGGCCATAGATGTTTACAAATGGCTGAAAATAATTGATATGGGTTTGTGGAATACCTAAATGACACTGCTACATATCAAACACCCACATAATCCTTTTCCTTTAGTTGACTTTTAGAGAAATAGGTAATCCTCCTACCTATACTCTGAATCTTATCTAGCCCACATATTTAGGACACTTCTTAATTAGTTAGCATCTCTTTGACTAATATCTTTAGCACTCCATTCTCCCAAAGTGGGCTTATACTCCTCTCCTCATGCACTCAGGCATTCTTAGGTATGCTCTCTTTCAAAGTAACTTACCAAATGATATTCATATTCTTTCTAATTACCTTCTGTTTTTCTCACCTTTCAGTGTGAAGTGTCTTGGAGTTATAATCTTTTGTTTGTTTCTTAAAAAAATTCTTTAGGGTCTCCAGTAATAGAAATATTATTCCTTCTTTTCCTGTCTTCCTTTTCCACTGCATTCTCTATGACCATTTTAATCTGATTCTTTATGTCATTTTTATTATCTTGGTTGTTTTCTTTCCTTTAGTCAGTGCCACTTATTAAATTTGTATTTCCCTTCTTTTCTTCCTGACCACACCTTGTAATTTAATCTTCCATTTTTTTTCCTGAGTTCAATCAATTCTTTTTCATTTCTCCCTGTTTTTTGTTCATTTTGGTTTTTATCTTTTGAAGTTCTGACTCATGGTGGTTTTCCATGTCCTGATATGCTTGTTTGAGTATATTTAATTCTGCCTGGAGTTCAAACAAAATTTTCTTCTGTTTCATGGCAAGTTTTTTTTTTTTTAATTTTTTTTTTTTTTTAACTTCAAGGAGTTCATTTTAATTATGAATTGATATTGCATTTCTACAACCCTCAGTGATACTTAAATAAAACACCAATATCCAAAAGCAATAGGTAAACCTATAATGAACTTGGCAAAATGCATATCTCAAGTAGAAATATTTCTTTCCACAAACATTCTAAAGAACAATGCTTAAAATTATACAAGGTTTGAAATATCATTTTAACCAAGATTACATGAAAAAGAGAAACACCGAAGTTGATAATAGTGAAAGTCTTTTGGCTCTCTTACAAATGGTATCTTTATAATTCCCCAACTTTCAGAGCATGAGTATTCTTCTAGGAAAAATAAAATGGAAACTGTGTTTCTTATATAGCTTTATGTGTCAGAGTCACTTCCAGACCCCGGCCTGTTGTCATCTGGTCCATCACTTTCTTTGTCCCAGTCTTTCATGGATGCTCCCATCATGAAATTATCACGTAGGATAGTCCATCCTGGGCCCTCTTCTGATTTTGCTTCAGTCTGTTTGGCTTTCGAGTTCTTCCCAGTCAAACTTTTCTCATTTGAGCTTCCATCCATCCCTCTGAGAACACTGATGAAATCTTTCTTGGAAACAGTTGATATCAGCTTAGCACGCTTTCTAATAGATCCTCCAGCTTCTTTAACCTTTTCATCAACGTTCTTTTGATGCTTTTGAACAGCATTAAATAATTGCACCACACCCCTCGTTGCGATTCTCTGAAGATTTCTCTCTGTTTCTTTGTCTTTGACAACATCTGGCTTTACTCTGCACATCATTTCCCATTCCCGCTTCTTATCAAGCTGTTTTCTTTTCTCTAGTCTCTCTTGCTTCAACTTCTCTTTTTCCTTTTCCAGCTCTTTGTTTTTGACCAGAATGGTGGGTTTACTTTTAGGAGTCTTCTTGCTAAGGATTTTAGCCATGGCATCTGCCCAGCCCACGTTAGTTCCAACATTAGCTTCTACGGCATCTTCACTGCCATCGCCACAGGGCTCAGCTTCATCCTCATTGTCAGCTTCTATTGCTTCTTCACCAGAGGAAAAGTGATCCTTTTCCGATCCACAGCTTCCTACAGAACCTTCACTATCGGCAGCACCTTTGTCCTTATCTTCCAGCTCCGATGCTGCAGCCGGGGATACCATTTTCATCTTCCCCTTCTTCTTTAGTGAATTTTTCAGCTTTTTCCCCACACTCACACGTGACTCTCGAACGGCCGCGGCCATGATACCTAACCGGAAGCGTCCCGTGAGCATTGCCTCATGGCAAGTTTTTGAAGGGGACAATTTCCTCTGTTTATTTCTGCACAAATTCATTTCCTGATTTTATGTAATAGTTCTCTATGGACTTTACTTTTTCTTTTCATTTTAACATATCACAGTGTTTTTATAAGATTTCTAATTTTATGGATCCCTTTTCTGTTAATATAGCTAAGTTCAGGGACTTGAGCAGAGTCCTTTCTTCTTCTCTCCCTCCCTCCCTTCCTTCCTTCCTTTCTGTGATTAAGGAGGAGTTTTGAGTTTTCTGGTTTTGTGGTTCTCTTTTGTCTTCCAGGACCCTAAATTTCCTCTTTTTTTTCTTTTCCCCATTGCCACCACCCAGTTACCAGAGGGTACTTCTTCCTTCTTTTTTGCTTTTTGTCTCCCTTTGAAACTGCCTATTCTTCTGAGGACTGTCCCCTTTATATAAAGCCTATCTTATCTTGTGCCTTTTTAATGTCATCTGACCCTTTAAGATGCATGTACTTTGACATCCTCTCCCTGTAGTTGTGCTCTAATCTGCCTGGTTACATATAAAACATTTTTATATTTACTGTGAGTTTAATCTTTCTGCTGGTCACATCAACTCACTCTCAGTCCCCTTTGCTAGCATGCTTCCTCTGTCTTCCTGAAGTTATTTTTTGGTCTGCCTTTGTTCCTCACAGAGCCTTGTGATGGAGTAGAGATGGGGCAGAAGTGTGTGGGGCTGTGTGGGACCATGACACTGAGCTCATCAACTCTGCTTTTTCCATTGCTCTCCTGCTCACTTCTTTTTATGTCTGTTCCTTCTTCTGTCTTTGGGTTTTAATATCATATTCTTAAATTTCAAAGCTGAACATACTCATTATCAGATTTCTGTCTATTTCCATTAAAATGAAGACCTTTATTTTTTGTTTTTGTGTTTTGTGTTCCTCAAAGCTCGAGAGAGAAATAACATTATTTACACTTGGGTTTTCTCTTAGAGTTTGAAATTAGACCCAAAATGAAAGAATTAGCTCCACAGAAGAGCATTTCTGAAGAAGTAATACTCCATAACATGATAGTATGCTCAATTTTTGAAGACTGGAAACTTGAAGATGAGATAAATTACCAGGAAAACCAAGACAAGCTTTTGAATCAAGTTACATTTATTAACAATAAGTCACTGACTGAGGAGATAGACCAAGAATATAATGCACTGTGGAAAGTAGTTCATCTGAACAGAACATCTGATGAACACATCAGAGCCTTCATACATAAGTCTCACCTCTCTGCACAACCAAAATTTCTAACAAGTGAAAAATATAAATGTATTCAGTGTGGGAAAGCCTTCAGTGGAAAGTCAGGACTTATCGTACATCAGAGAATTCATACCGGGGAAAAACCATACAAATGTAATGACTGTGAAAAAGCCTTTATTCAGAAGTCACAGCTCACTGTACATCAGAGAACTCATACAGGAGAGAAGCCCTATGAATGTAGTGAATGTGGAAAAGCATTCATCCAGAAGTCAAACCTCATTATTCATCAGAGGATTCACACAGGGGAGAAACCCTATGAATGCAATGAATGTGGGAAGGCTTTCATCAAGAAGTCAGCTCTCAGTGTTCATCAAAGAGCTCATATGGGGGAGAAACCATATGAATGTGATGAATGTGGAAAAGCCTTTATCTGGCGGTCACAGCTCATTGTACATCAGAGAATTCATACTGGGGAGAAACCCCATAGATGTAATGAGTGTGGAAAAGCCTTCAACAGAAAGTCAGAACTAAGTGTGCATCACAGAATTCATACTGGAGAGAAACACTTTGAATGTAATGAATGTAAAAAAGCCTTCATTCAGAAGTCAGATCTCATTGTACATCAGAGAACTCACACTGGGGACAAAAGATATCAATGCAATGAATGTGGGAAAGCCTTCATCCAGAGTTCACAGTTCATTGAACATCAGAGAATTCATACTGGGGAGAAACCTTATGAATGTAGTGAATGCAGAAAAGCTTTTGTCCAGAAATCACAACTCATTGTGCATCAGAGAATCCATACTGGGACAAAACCATATGAATGCACTGAGTGTGGAAAAGCCTTTAGCAAGAAGTCACACCTTACTGTACATCATAGAATACATACTGGAGAAAAACCCTATGAATGCAGTGATTGTAGAAAAGCTTTCAGCAAGAAATCTACTCTCATTGTTCATCAGAGAATTCATATTGAACAGAAACACTTTTAATGGAGTGAGAAAACTTTAATTCAGTGATCAAAATTTCATTACACTTCATAGAATTCATATAGGTTAGAAACTCTATAAATGTACTAAACATGGGAAGCTTCAACAATAGTTCCAGAACTATTAAGCATCAGAAGATTCATACTAAGAAGAACTTTGAAAAATCATGTTTCCCCAAAACAACATATATATTGGACATCTTGGTTGAGATCTAAAAGTTTTTTTAAGTGTACTAGAAAAATCTCAATTACACATGATTGACTTGTTCACTGTGAAGTACACATTTTTTTTAATGAGTAAGTAAATTGATTTATCATGACAATAAACTGACAATGATATGTAATCATTCTGCAAGTGATCTAAGAATGGCATTTAAACCCAAATTATCTGTTGGTTGGAAGTGAATATGGATATTTACACCTGCCTTGCTTTTTCACACTAAAACAGGGGTCCCCAATTTTTTTGGCCAGTTTCGTGGAAGACAATTTTTCCATGGACCGGGAGCGGGGGGGATGGTTTCAGGATTATTCAAGCACATTACATTTATTGTGCACTTTATTTCTATTATTATTACATTGTAATATATAATGAAATAATTATAGAGCTCACCAGAATGCAGAATCAGTGGGAGTCCTGAGCTTGTTTTCACTTGCCACTCACTGATAGGGTTTTGATATGAGTCTACAAGCAGTGGATTATTATGGTCTGTGTGCAGTCAAACCTCTCTGCTAATGATAATCTGTATTTGCAGCTGCTCCCCAGTGCTAGCATCACCGCCTCAGCTCCACCTCAGATCATCAGGCATTAGATTCTCATAAGGAGCACACAACCTAGATTCCTTGCATGCACAGTTCACAGTAGGGTTGACGCTCCTATGAGAATCTAATGCCACTGCTGATCTGACAGGAGGCGGAGCTCAGGCAGTAATGCAAGTGATGGAGTGAGGCTGTAAATACAGATGAAGCTTCACTCACTCCCCCGCCCCTCACCTCCTGCTGTGTGGCCCCCGTTCCTAACAGGCCATGGACTGGGTACCTATATCCTGTCCCTACATTATGTTGAATTAATTAACAAGAAACATGCATTTTAAAGGAATTATTAGATTCCGTGTTCTTACATGTAAGAGCTGTCGGAAGATACTATATATTTTTTGAGATATTTGTTCAGGGATATCTGTTTTGCTGCCCTGTAAATTTCCTCATGACCAGCCTAAACATTAGAAATTTTACTATTATTTTCTAGTTCATTTGAAAAAAAATTCTTTGTTTTGTTGAGTTGTCATTTTATTATCACAAATAACTTTTCTTACAAATCCAGTCATTATCCAAGGCATGCTTTCCTTTTAGAAACACAATAACCTAACCTTATATAAGTATTCATTGTCAAGTAATATTATGAAAAGAGGGATTGATATCTAAAAACCTTTTAAAACTTTTCTTGAATGAAGGTGAAGCTGATATATGAAGCTGATATACCGCGTTGAACTTGATCCTAAATTTTTTTATATAAAATACTTCTTTCTTAGATTTTTAAAGGAAAAATAATGCCTTAAAATTGAAATTAGTGAATAACAACCATGATTATTAATTTAAAATTTAAAATATTTAAGCTTTCAAATAATGATTTTAAACTAAAAGAAGTAAATTGCAGTCATGGAATTTTTTTATTAGTCATTTTTGAAGATCTGGGATATAAATGTATGCAATTAATTTTCTAAACAAACATATCAGCAACTAAAATATCCATGTGTGTCTTGCCCTTCAGTGTTGTCATCTTGGAACCTATTTAATAATGCAAGTTGTTCAGTCACCAGTAATTTATGGAGTCCCTATCTTTTAGAATTTCCTTCAGGTCCAGCTTACCTGTTAGGCCTCATATGAAACCAAGTAATATTTTCAGAGAGCCTTAGTCATTAGAATTCATTGTCTTTCTAGCCCTTCCTTATCCCTCCCCACTGTCAACCCATTAATTCTGTGCCTGACTTCAGCAAGAAAAAAGCTCATACCCTTTCTATAGTCATTTCAAGTCTCAGATCCTTAGAAGATTCAATATCTCTATTTTCACATTTTGGCCTTCTACTTCATGATTTCCTACCTGTAGCTGGTATTGCCATGAACATTGAACAGGCATGAAATTCCTTTACTTTTTTACTTGCCTTCTAATATTTTTGATGTCTGACCCTAGTTTCTTCTATTCTCTTTAAAAGGACACTTCATACTGCTTCCTTTCAACTTCATTAGTATTACAATTACTAATAGATATTTATTCGGCACTATGAGTCAGATACTATCTTGTTTTAAACAACTGGAACTTGAGAGATTATACAAGAAACCATGACTCATACCCAAGGACTCGGAAACATTACAATATACATAAATTCTTAGATATTTCAAAGTTTTCAGGCAGAGTTAAAAATGGAAACTACCCTAATAATAATATGGTTTAAAATGGTTTGCAAATTAAATGATTAAAATGTTAATCATGAATGCCATTCATTGAGATACTCATGTGTATTTAAACTTTTATATGCTGATGGTCACTCAAATGCTTAGGTATTATGTTTATTTCAACTTCAAGTTCTAATCACAGGTGAATACTTCACAGTTGAATCTACCCTATTTCAGACATTCTTAGGGGCATAATAGATCAAAGGGGCATTATACAAGTGTGTGGGCGGTAACATGGAAAGGAGTCAAACCATGGATTTTTTTTTTTTTCTGGGAAGGTGAAGAAAATGGAATTTCAAAACCCCTTTTCTATTTGGTAGCGTAGGTAGGGGTGAGTCACAAGAGAAATTAGAAAATATTTAGATAATACTGAAATGAAAACACAATCTATCAAAGTATTGGGGATGCCGCTAGAGCAGAGCTTAAAGAGAAATTTATAGCTTTTAAGTGTTTTATTAGAAAAGAAGAAATGACTAAAATTAATTATCTAAGCTTCCACCTTATGAAGTTAGATATGAGCAAATGAAACTCAAATAAGTAGGAGAATAAAGTAATAAATGTAAGAGCACAAATCAATGAACTAGAACTGGGGTCAGACTAGGCCAAATTTGGCTAGTGGCCTATTTCCATATAACCCTTAAACTTAGAATCATTTTTCATTTTTAGCGGGTTGTAAAACAAACACCTATAAAAGAAAGAGTACAGAACAGTTACCATATATGGCCCATAAAACCTAAAATATCTACTATCTGGCCCTTTACAGAAACTATTTGCCAATTCCTGAACTGGAAACTGGAACGTACACTAACAGTAGAAAAAAGTCAATAAAAACAAAAGGTGGTTCATTGAAATGATCAATATAATTGATAAATCATTGGGTAAACTGATCAAGAAAAAGAGAAGGCCGGGACTTCCCTGATGGTACAGTGGTTAAGAATCCACCTGCCAATGCAAGGAACATGGGTTCAAGCCGTGGTCTGGGAAGATCCCACCTGCCGCGGAGCAAAAAAGCCCGTGCACCACAACTACTGAGCCTGTGCTCTAGAGCCCGCAAGCCACAACTACTGAGCCTGTGTGCCACAACTACTGAAGTCCGTGTGCCTAGAGCCCATGCTCCGCAACAAAAGAAGCCACCGCAATGAGAAACCCATGCACTGCAATGAAGAGTAGCCCCCGCTCGCCGCAACTAGAGAAAGCCTGCGCCCAGCAATGAAAACCCAACACAGCCCAAAAATAAATAAATAAATAAATAAATAAATTAATTAATTAATGTGTTTTTTTAAAAAAAGAAAAAGAAAAGACCAAAATTATGAATAGGAAATAAAGGAGATGACACCGCTATCCTAGAATCAACAGATAATAAGTAAGTTACTTATAACTTTTTTTCAAAAATTTGATGACTTAGATGAAATGGAAGATTTCCTTGAAATACATGTTACCAAAGCTGAGTAAAGAAGAAATAGAATACTTAAATAGCCCTATAATACTAAAAGAAATTAAATGTGTTATTTAAAATCTTCCCTGAAAGAAAACTCAAGATCTAGATGGCTTCTGATAAATCTGATAAATTCCATCAGTATTTAAGGAATAAATAATGCTAACCCTACAGAAACTTTTCAGAAAGTAGAGGAGGATGAACATTTTCCAACTCATCATATTGGATCAGATTACCCTGAACTGAAACCAGATGAAGACATCATAAGTAAAGAAAGTTATAAGCCAGTAAATACCCTGATGACTATAGATGTAAAAGTTCTTTTAAAAATTAGTGTACAGAATCCAACAATACATGAAAAATGAAATATGTCCTGATTAACTTCTGGAGATTATTTCAGGAATTCAAGTTTTTATTTAAACATCTGATTATCACTCCATGTAATTTACCATATTAAAATAATGAAGGGAAAGGCTCATGTATCATCTCTGTAGATACCAAGAACGCATTTAGCAAAATTCAACATCCATTTGTGATGAAAACTTTCAACAAACGAGCAATAGGTAGTAACTTCTCTACATCTACCAGTTTTATGGTTATTGCTTTCTACATAAGATCAGACACAAAGCAAAAATATCTGTTCTCATCCTTATTCAACAATGTAATAGAAGTCCTGGCCAGTGCAGTAAGAGAAGACAAATTTTAAAGGCATACAAATAGGGAAAGAACAAATAAAACTTTATGAACAATTAACATGGTTTCATACATATAAAATCCTAAGGAATCTACAAAGATTCACTAAAACTTACAAATGAATTTTATAAGGTTCCAGGATAAAAGGCCAATATACAAAAAGTGATTGTATTTCTACATATTAACGACCAAAATAAATTTAAGAATCCATGTACAGTAGCACACAAACCATAAAATAGTTTAAGAAAATTAACCAAAGATAGGCATTGGAAACTGCAAAATATTGTTGAGAGACACTTTAAAGCCAAATAAGTGGAAAGATTGCTCATCTTCATGGATTGAAATATGCAATAATGTTAAGATGTCATTTGTCTCCACATTGGTCTATCCTATCCCAATTAAAAGACCAACAAAACACATGAAAGAATACTCAACATCATTAATCATTAGAGAAATGCAAGTCAAAACTACAATGAGATATCATCTCACACCAGTCAGAATGGCCATCATCAAAAAATCTACAAACAATAAATGCTGGAGAGAGTGTGGAGAAAAGGGAACCCTCTTGCACTGTTGGTGGGAATGTAAATTGATACAGCTACTATGGAGAACAGTATGGAGGTTCCTTAAAAAACTAAAAATAGAACTACCATATGACCCAGCAATCCCACTACTAGGCATATTCCCTGAGAAAACCATAATTCAAAAAGAGTCATATACCCCAATGTTCACTGCAGCTCTATTTACAATAGCCAGGACATGGAAGCAACCTAAGTGTCCATTGACAGATGAATGGATAAAGAAGATGTGGCACATATATACAATGGAATATTACTCAGCCATAAAAAGAAATGAAATTGAGTTATTTGTAGTGAGGTGGATGGACCTAGAGTCTGTCATACAGAGTGAAGTAAGTCAGAAAGAGAAAAACAAATACTGTATGTTAACACATATATATGGAATCTAAAAAAAAAAAAAAAAAAGATCATGAAGAACTTAGGGGCAGGACAGGAATAAAGATGCAGACCTACTAGAGAATGGACTTGAGGACACGGGGAGGGGGAAGGGTAAGCTGGGACGAAGTGAGAGAGTGGCATGGACATATATACACTATCAAATGTAAAACCGGGGGTCTTCCCTGGTGGCGCAGTGGTTGAGAATCTGCCTGCCAATGCAGGGGACACGGGTTCGAGCCCTGGTCTGGGAAGATCCCACATGCTGTGGAGCAACTAGGCCCGTGAGCCACAACTACTGAGCCTGCGCGTCTGGAGCCTGTGCTCCGCAACAAGAGAGGCCGCGATAGTGAGAGGGCGCACCGCGATGAAGAGTGGCCCCCACTTGCTGCAACTAGAGAAAGCCCTCGCACAGAAACGAAGACCCAACACAGCCAAAAATAAAAATAAATAAATAAATATTTTTTAGAAAAGAGAAAAAAAAAAGTAAGACCGATAGCTAGTGGAAAGCAGCCGCATAGCACAGGGAGATAAGCTCGGTGCTTTGTGACCACCTAGAGGGGTGGGATAGGGAGGGTGGGAGAGAGGGAGATGCAAGAGGGAAGAGATATGGGTATATATGTATATGTATAGCTGATTCACTTTGTTATAAAGCAGAAACTAACACACCATTGTAAAGCAATTATACTCCAATAAAGATGTTAAAAAAAAAAAAGACCAACAGATTTTTGTTTTTTGTTTGTTTTTGTTTGTTTTTTAGTGGGAGTCAGGGGGGAGAAATTGATCAGCTGATTCTAACATATAGAAGTGTAAAGACCTAGAAGAGCCAAAATAATTTGGAAAATGAACAAAGTTCGAGGACTTAATGCTATCTGATTTCAAGTCAGCAAAATATTGGCCTAAGTGGAAGTGTAAAGATAGTGTGGTATTGGCCTAAACATAGACCTAGATCAATGAAATAGATAGAAGAGAATGTCCAGAAGTACACTCACGTATACATGTTCAATTGATTTTTTTAAAAAACTTTGTTTGGGAATAATTTTTGATTTACAAAAGTTGCAAAGATAATAGAGTTCCCATACGCCCCTCACCTGGTTTCCTCTAATGTTCACATCTTACATTATTATGGTACATGAGTGAAAACTTAAAAAACAACCTATGTCCATTAATATTAACCATATTCCAGGTTTTATTTTAACTTCACTATCCTTTTTCTGTTCCAGATTCCAATCCAGGATATCACATATCATTTAGTTATCATATCTCTTTAGTCTTATCTGGTCTGTGACAGTGTTGAAAGTTTAGCTAAACTCCTCCGTAATATTGCTGCCTTGGCATCCATTTTGTGTGGCTAAGTGGCCAGCAGGGCCTTGAACTGACACTAGCCCCTCCCTCAAGTGAATGCCCTAGATAACAGTCCACAGAGTGACAAGAAAGTGTTAAGTTCCTGATATGACTCCTCCAATGCCCCTTGTGATAAACTGTCTCTCCTGCCTCCCTGCTCTTTCCCCTTGTGTCTCCTTTAGATAAGAAACCCTCCCCAAAACTTAGCAAAACCCTGCTTTTGTGGTTTGAATTGACTGATCTGGCCTTAGCCTGAGAACCCCAAAGCACTTCACTCTCAGAACTTTATAAAGGCACATGCTTCAGCTCCTGCAGTTTGCTCCCTGCCTTGACCTTGCCAAGTGGCCCTTTGAGGAGTGCCTGCAGGACCTGTGAATAGTAAACTCTATTTCACTTTACTCTTTGGTCTTTGTTGAACCTTGGCTTGCCATCCAACACCCAGGATTATATGTAAGATGTTAACAACAAAAATCAACACAACAGACAACTTCTTACTTTCCCCTTGTTTTTCATGATCTTGACTGTTTTGAGGGGTACTTTTCAGGAATTTGTAAAATGTCCCTTAATTGAAAAAAATTTTTTTTAGCCATTCTATTAGGTGTGTAGTGGTATCTCATTTTGGTTTTAATTTGCATTTTCTTAATATCTAATGATGCTGAGCATCTTTACATGTGTTTATTGGCAATTTGTTTATCTATTATGGTAAAATTTCCAAATCTTGTGCTCATTTAAAAAAAATTGTTAGTATTTATTTTGGAGTGCTATGTTCTGAATTCAAGTTCTCTCTAAGATATGTTTTGCAAATGCTTTCTCCCAGTCTATGATTTGTCTTTTCATTTTCTAAGTGGTTTCTTTAGAGGAGAACAGTTTTAATTTTGTTAAGTCCAATTTATCAATTTTTCCTTTTAATGGTTTTTTTGTGTGTCCTCTTTAAGAAATCTTTGCCTAAATTGAAGTCACAAAGATTTTTTTCCAGTGGTTTCTTCCAGAGATTTTGTATTTTTAGCTCTTACATTTATGTTTAAGAGCTCTTTTCAGTTAATTTTAATATATTTGTGAATTAAAGTTGAGGTATATATTTTTGTATATGGATACACAACTGATCAGCACCATTTGTCAGAAAGATTATCCTCTGCTGAATTACCTTGACACCTATGTCAGAATCAAATATATATATTTTACTTTCTTCCTTTTTCCACTTATATTTACATCTATGCTTACCACATTGTATTTTGTAATTTTCTTTTAATTCTTGAAATCAACTTTCTTCTTCTTTTTTTAGAATAATTATGCCTATTCTAGTTCCGTTACATTTCCATGTCATTTAAGAATCAGCATGTCGGTTTCTACAAAGAAACTGAGAGGATTTGATTGAGATTTGATTGAACCTATAAATCAATTTGGAAATAATTGACATCTTAGCAATTTGAATTTTCCTTTCCACAAGGCATGATGTAACAATTTATTTAAGTCTTATTTAATTTCTCTCAGCAGTGTTTTGTAGTATTCAATGTACAGGCCTTACACATATTTTGTTAAATTTTCTCCCAAGATTTCATATGTTTAGGGTACTATTGTAAATGCTATTTTATTTTCATTTCAATTCAAATTTTTCATTGTTCGTATATTGGGTGGACCAAAGGGTTCATTCGGTTTTTTCGTAAGATAGCTCTAGTAGCACTTAGTTGTCTTTAACTTCATTCAAAACAATTTGTGACAGCTGTCATATCAGTGTGCATTTAAAGAAAGACTTATCAAAATTGATGAATTTTTGTATAGCCATTTTAATATTGAAGAAGAAAGGAAAAAAGCAACATTTTCAGCATATTATGCTTTATTATTTCAAGAAAGGTAAAAACGCAATTGAAATGCACAAAAAGATTTGTGCAGTGTATGGAGAAGGTGCTGTGACTGATTGAACATGTCAAAAGTGGTTTGTGAAGTTTCGTGCTGGAGATTTCTCACTGCACGATGCTCCATGGTCAGGTAGACAAGTTGAAATTGATAAGGATCATATTGAAACAAGAATTGAGAACAATCAACATTAGACCACGCGGGAGACAGTTGACATACTCAAAATATCCAAATCAAGCGTTGAAAATCATTTGCACCAGCTTGGTTATGTGAGTCGCCTTGATGTTTGGGTTCCACATACGTTAAGCAAAAAAACCTTCTTGACCATATTTCTCCATGCGATTCTCTACTGAAACATAAGGAAAACGTTCTGTTTTTAAAACAAATTGGACAGGCGATGAAAAGTGGATACTGTACAACAATGTGGAACGGAAGAAACTGTAGGGCAAGCGAAATGAACCACCACAAAAGGCCGGTCTTCATCCAAAGAAGGTGATGTTGTGTATATGGTGGGATTGGAAGGGAGTCATCTATTATGAGCTCCTTCCGGAAGACTAAATGATTAATTCCAACAAGTACTGATCCCAATTAGACCAACTGAAAGCAGCACTCGACAAAAAACATCCAGAATTAGTCAACAGAAAACTCGTAATCTTCCATCAGGATAATGCAAGACCCGTGTTTTTTTTGATGACCAGGCAGAAACTGTTACAGCTTGGCTGGGAAGTTCTGATTCATCCGCCGTATTCACCAGACACTGCACCTTCAGATTTCCATTGATTTTGGTCTTTACAAAATTCTCTTAATGGATAAAAGTTCAATTCCCTGGAAGACTTTAAAAGGCACCTGGAACAGTTCTTTGCTCAAAAAGATAAAAAGTTTTGGGAAGATAGAATTATGAAGTTGCCTGAAAAATGGCAGAAGGTAGTGAACAAAAGGGTGAATACATTGTTCAATAAAGTTCTTGGTGAAAATGAGAAATGTGTCTTTTATTTTTACTTAAAAACCGAAGGCACTTTTTGGCCCGCACAATATAAGTATAATTATTTACTGTATTACTTTTATTCTGTTACCTTGTTTAATTGTTTACTGGATTTAGTAGTTTTTAAAATAGATTTCTTAGGATTTTGTCTGTGTAAATTTTCTATGTGCAAATAAAAACTAGTTTTATTTTCTCCTTTCTAATTTGTGTATGCCTTTAAAAAGTTTTTATTCTTGTCCTAGCACACTGGCTATTACCTCTAACACAACATTAAATAAATGTGAAAAGAGTGGACTTCATTGCTTTTTTCTCAGTCTTAGGAAGAAAGCATTAAGTTTTCACCATAAAAGATAATGTTAGCTGTAAGTTTTTTGTAGATGTCCCTTATTAATTTGAAAAAGTCCTTTTCATTCCTAGTCTAAGAGTTGTTTTTTTTTCCCTTTATCCTGAATGGGTACTGAATTCTATCAAATGCTTTTTTCTACATCTATAGAGATGAGCATATGGTTTTTCCTTTTTGTTCTGTTAATAGTTTTATTTCCTGACTTTTAAACTTTAATCCAACCTTACATACCTGAAGTAAACCCTACTTGTTCATATGTTATTTTTATATATTTCTGTGCAGCTCACTCCTCTTAAGTAATCTGGTTTGAATATTTTAAACTCCTTGGCCTCCCTGTTGTCTGATCTTCTTCTCCTCAAGTTAGTGAACCCCTGGCCTCTCTTTGAGGTATTCCTCCCTGAGAATTTATCCTGGAGACTTCCTCCGGGATGCAGACTGGGGCAATCATAGAGCTCACCGGATTCATTTTTCTTAAGTATCACAGTTCTGTGCTGTTATTAAGTGTCTGAAAACCATTGTTTTATATGTTTTGTCCAGTTTTCTAGCTGTTTAAGGTAAGAGGGTAAATCTAATTTCTTTTATTCCATCATGGATGGTAGTGGAATTCTTACCTCTGACCCCATTCCCCTAAGAGGTTTTTTAAGAATGGAATGGTCACAAGTATTTTCAACTTCATCTGAAATTTAAAATTCAAAACATAGCCCTAAATTTTTTGTAAAGAACACTCACAGAGGAATTTCTCTACCTGATAAATTTATGTAGAAAACAATAATAATTAAAGTAGTACAGTACTGGCACAGGAGTAGCTCAGTAGTAAAAAAGGGAGAGTCCAAAAATTATATATGTATATATAATACATATATATATACACATATATATGTATTACATATATAACACATATATATACACATATATATGTATTACATATATAACAGCTGATGCTTGAACAATGCAGATTTGAACTGCATGGGTCCACTTATATGTGGTTTTTTTTTCAAGAGTAAATAGTACATGTTATGTGGTTGTTAAATCTGTGGATGCAAACCCGCAGATATGGAGGAACCGCAACCTTGTATACAGAGGGCTGATTATAAGTTTTGTTTTTTTAAAAAATATATTTATTTATTTATTTATTTATTTGGCTGCGTTGGGTCTTTGTTGCTGCACGCGGGCTTTCTCTGGTTGCGGCAAGCAGGAGCTACTCTTCGTTGTGGTGCGCGGGCTCCTCATTGCAGTGGCTTCTCTTGTTGGGGAGCACGGGCTCTAGGTGCACGGGTTTCAGTAGTTGTAGCATGCGGGCTCAGTAGTTGTAGCACACGAGCTCTAACGTGCAGGCTCAGTAGTTGTGGTGCATGGGTTTAGTTGCTCCACGGCATGTGGGATCTTCCGGGGCCAGGGCTCGAACCCGTGTCCCATGCATTGGCAGGTGGATTCTTAACCACTGCACCACCAGGGAAGCCCCAATCATAAGTTATACTCAGATTTTTGACTGCGTGGAGAGTCAGTGCCCCTAACCCCCACGTTGTTCAAGGGTCAACAATATATATTTATTTATTTACAGGGATATATATTTGGCATTTCAAATCCAAAGCCACAAAAGTGGGATTGGTAGATTTGAACAAATAAACCAAAATACTGTATTCAAAGTCAGAAAAACGAGAGACAGGCTTGAGAGGAAATATTTGCAATGCATACAAAGGAAAGGTATTAATAGTCAGAATATAGCAAAAGTTTCTATAAATAAAACAGATAAAGATAACCTATCTGAAATAAAAAATTTCAAATGATTAAACAGGTAATTGTCCAAAGAAACATATGAATGATACCTACTTTTACTAGTAGTCAAAGAAACATAAATAAAAATGAAAAAAAAATCAAATAGGCAAAAATAATTTTAAAAATTGATGTATGAGTTAGGTTCCAGTCAGGAAAATAGAACCTATGCTAGATGGTTCAATAGAGGGACTTCAATACAGGGAAGTTGTAGCAAAGGTGTAAGAATACCTTAAAAATGCAAAAAGGGAAAAGTGAGACACACCAAAGATTAGCACCAATAGGCATTTCTATGCTTCCAGAGACTGAATATTTGTGTCCTCCCAAAATTCATATGTTGAAACATAATCCTCAATGTAAAGGTATTTGGAGGTGGGGCCCTTGGGGGTAATTAGGTCTTGAGACTGGAGCCCTAATAAATGGGATTAGTGTCCTTATAAAAGAGACCTCAGAGAGCTCTCTTGCCCCTTCCACCAAGTGAGGTCTCAGGATAAGATAGCTGTCTATGAACCAGCAAACCTCATTAGAGTTGTAAATCCACCAGAGCCTTGGTCTTGGACTTCCCAGCCTCCAGAACTGTGAGAAATTTCTATTGTTTATGAACCATCCAGTCCATGGTATGTGTTCTCTTCTAGCAGCCCAAATGGACTAAGACATGTACTGCTGGTAAGAGTATAAATCATCCCAGTCTTTTAGAAAGATAATTAGACAATATCTAAAATTCATTTAGTCCTCTGTGATTGTGTCCTAACCAAATAAGGGTGTGGATAAAGATCTGGCTATAAGTGTATTTATTTCACATTTGTCTATGATAGCAAAAATTGGAAATAATATGCTAACTATTGTGGAAGGAAAATAAAAATGGAGTCAGTATTGCTAAGAGGGCTCTCTAAAATGGAGCCAGGAGGCCATTAAGGAAGTGTAACAGGCACATCTCAGCCTGGATGGAATATGACCTTTGACCACTTATTGTCCTGATGAAGTCATCCAGAACATCTGCTAGAAACTCAAGATACCTACCCTAAAATGACTCGTGATTTCTTAAGGACAAAGGAAGACTCACATCAGAGTCAATCACAGTTCTTGCCAGGCAACTTTTAACAACCTCATGGCTTTTTATCTTTATCTTTAAGATATCTTTATCAGAGAGTCTTTATCTGACTCTCTTCCCTGGAATACTGTTTCAGGGTCACCTGAATCTGTGTCTCCCGAACTGCAATTCTTAAGACCCCAAATAAACTCTTCTTATTTGCAGACTCCTGCATTATTTTTTGGTCGACACTATTCAAGTATTTTATTTAGACTCAGTTTGATGGAAAACTATGTTACTGAGATAGGCTGGACCTGGGACCCTTTACTGGAGTGCTTGCAAGAAACTATAAGGGGCTAAAAATAACTGCATGCATGCTAGTTGGGGCAAATTATGAACAATAAGATACAAAAAGGCCAAAACCCAATTGCCACTTCTGAGGTGCCTGGAGCAAATTCAGAATACTGTGCATGATCCCTGCATATAGCACCACCAAGGGAGTGGGCAGACCACCTAAGTCATCCCTGCAGCCCGACCCACATATCACACCCTACTCTCACCCTATTTAAGGAACCAGCTTGCCCCTCCTCGGGGAGAAAGCAAGGGCACGTGTTACTTGTTTTCACTCCCTAGTGCTGCAGCACGAGTTCCAATAAAGCCTTGCCTGAATTTCTCGTCTGGCCTCTTACCAATTTCTATTGAATAAAGAATCCAAGAACTTGGGTCAGTATCATTACCATTAAAATAATACTGTAGAATAATATTTAAAGACATGAAGGAATATTTACCAAAAAACGAAATTTAAAAAGCACTTTTCAATATATCACATTGCTCTATTTTTAATTTTAAAAGCATATATAATGCATATTTAAGCATATGTAATTGTATATAATTTGCACATATATGCATAGAAATAGCCTATATATGTAAAAATATAATAGTGGGTATCTTAGAGTGGGATTTTATCTGATTTTAATTTTGTTCTTTTTTCTTATCTCTATTTTCTACAGTCTATATATATTCTTTGTATAGGAAAAAGTTAAGTATGTGCATTCCTTTTTAATTAAATCCATTTATTGGACTTATTCTCAAAAATAGATGTGGAGGAGGGCACAAATTAATGTACGAGGATTCACCAAAGAGTACTATTTTTGGTAGTGATAGGGATAGAGTAGGATAATTAAATAGTTAGTTTAAAAAAACCCACTAGGGGATTAAAGATAGAAAGGGAATTTTAAGGGAGTTTGGGAGACTGTTGTAAGCTAATGACCTCTCAAGGAAAAATCCAGTAAACTAGCAACAATCTACCTTGAAGGAAGACCAGGTGCATTCAAGCGCCAGGCACACTCAAGCCACAAGTCCTGATAATTAAAACGTAAGACAGTAGATACGGGTCTACATCTTGTTACATGAAGTCAGGGAGTTAATGGTCCTTGAAGAGTATCATTTCTGCATGTAGCCACGACAGGAATGTAGGTGAAAGGGGACATTATACTGAAACTTGAGATGAATTACCATATTTTAGTATATGTTACCACACTTTTGCTAATATACATATGATTTAAATAGCACTATGACAGTCCTGGTTAGACCATATAGGGTCAAAGGAGGAACTAATGATGTAAGCCTTGATGTCTACCCAAAAATGCGGAAGAAGGTGGTCCTCTCTCCTCCCCACCTTTTCTTTGATTATAAAAATGTAGCCTTTTTTGTTCTCAGAGCAGAGCCCTCTCAACAGGCCGATTGTCTCTCACAAGCATACTATGCTAATAAACTCACTCTTTGCCTGTCTCTCGCTGAATTCTTTCTGCATTGAGACAAAAGAATCTGAGCTTCAGTAAATTCTGACACCAGGTGAGTGGTTTTAATTAAAAGACAGTGGGTTCGAGTCCCCTCCTAAGTATAGGGATCAGTGGGTTCAAGTCACAATCTGAGGTTTGGCTGGACTTGAGTCCAGAAGGAGAAGGAGTGCAAGGAGTGCAGTTTCAGTAGCGTTAAAGTGAACATAACCTAACAGAAAGACAAAAAAAGCTAGAAAAAATTTTTTTCACAAAATGTGGCCTCATTCTTTTTTTTTTTTTAAACGAGGGTGTCTTTCTTTCTTTCTTTCTTTCTTTCTTTCTTTCTTTCTTTCTTTCTTTCTTTATGGCTGCGTTGGGTCTTCGTTGCGCACACGAGCTTTCTCTAGTTTCAGAGAGCAGGGGCTACTCTTCGTTGTGGTGCGTGGGCTTCTCATTGTGGGGGCTTCTCTTGTGGAGCATGGGCTCTAGGCGCATGGGCTTCAGTAGTTGTGGCACGTGGACTCAGTAGTTGTGGCTCACGGGCTGTAGAGCACAGACTCAGTAGTTGTGGCACATGGGCTTAGTTGCTCCATGGCATGTGGGTTCTTCCCAGACCAGGGCTCTAACCTGTGTCCCCTGCGTTGGCAGGTGGATTCTTAACCACTGTGCCACCAGGGAAGTCCCTCATTCTTTTTTTTAAAAACATTTTTATTGGAGTATAATTGCTTTACAATGTTGTGTTAGTTTCTGGTATATAACAAAGTGAATCAGCTATATGTATACATATATCCCCTTATACCCTCCCTCTTGCATCTCCCTCCCACTCTCCCTCTCCTACCCTTCTAGGTGGTCACAAAGCACCGAGCTGATCTCCCTGTGAGATGCAGTTGCTTCCCACTAGCTATCTGTTTTACATTTGATAATGTATATATGTCAATGCTACTCTCTCCCTTCCTCCCAGCTTACCCTTCCTCCTCCCTGTGTCCTCAAGTCCATTCTCTACTTCTGCGTCTTTATTCCTGTCCTGCCCCTAGGTTCATCAGAACATTTTTTTTTCTCTTAGATTCCACATATATGCGTTAGCATATGGTATTTGTTTTTCTCTTTCTGACTTACTTCACTCTGTATGACAAACTCTAGGTCCATCCACCTCACTACAAATAATTCAATTTCATTTCTTTTTATGGCTGAGTAATATTCCATTGTATATACGTGCCACATCTTCTTTATCCATTCATCTGTCTATGGACACTTAGGTTGCTTCCATGTCCTGGCTATTGTAAATAGAGCTGCAGTGAACATTGTGGTATATGACTCTTTTTGAATTATGGTTTTCTCAGGGAATATGCCTAGTAGTAGGACTGCTGGGTCATATGGTAGTTTTATTTTTAGTTTTTTAAGGAACCTCCATACTGTTCTCCATAGTAGCTGTATCAATTTGCATTCCCACCAACAGTGCAAGAGGGTTCCCTTTTCTCCACACCCTCTCCAGCATTTATTGTTTGTAGATTTTCTGATGATGGCCATTCTGACTGGTGTGAGGTGATACCTCCTTGTAGTTTTGATTTGCATTTCTCTAATGATTAGTGATGCTGAGCATCCTTTCATGTGTTTGTTGGCAATCTGTATATCTTCTTTGGAGAAATGTCTATTTATGACTTCTGCCCATTTTTGGATTGGGTTGGGTTTTTTTTGATATTGAGCTGCATGAGCTACTTGTAAATTTTGGAAATTAATCCTTTTTCAGTTGCTTCATTTGCAAATATTTTCTCCCATTCTGAGAGTTGTCTTTTTGTCTTGTTTATGGTTTCCTTTGCTGTGCAAACGCTTTTAAGTTTCATTAGCCCACCTCCTAGAGAAATGGAAATAAAACCAAAAATAAACAAATGGCCTCATTCTTGGTTGTAATCAATCCCTGTCTCTCTCTCCATAAGGAAGAATGAGGCTGTCAGAGAGATTTATTTTTAGAATGATATATATGCACCACAGGGTTAATAGTGATTATCTCTCTGTTATGGAATTCCATCTAGTTTGGGTGGGTTGGTTTTTTTTTTTTTTCCCTGTCCTTTTTTGCCTACCTGTTGAATAAACGGTTATTTATAAATAATCTATTGATATAATGAATAGGCGTTACTTTTGTTTAAGAGGGAAAAAGTTTGTTAACGAAAAACTTGCATCCCTTTAGACTCCTTTTTTTTTTTTCTTTAGCGAAAGGGAAAGCTTTTTTTCCCCCTTTTTTCCATTTAAATAACGAAGGAGCAACGCACATTCGCAACTTGCAAGGATGTGGAAGGGCAACTCCCGAGCCCCATAAGCGACACTGCGCGCAGACGCCCTGCCTTTGCGGAGGCTGCTGGGAAATGTAGTTCTAGGCGGCTGAGGGCGCATGCGCATTTGTTGGCTTGCGGGTTCCGACAGAGTCCTTTATTTTTCGGTGGAGCTGGTGAGCTCGTTTTTAACCCGACTTGTGCACGCGGGTGGGAGTTAGGGAGGACTCCACTTCGGAATAACGTCCCCACCCCAGGGATGAGGCGGGGCTGGAGGGGCCTGAGAGAATGCTTTGGTCGGGCTTGGTTTGGGGGGCGGGGGCGGGCGAAAGGCGGAGATTAGGGCATCGGGGTTGGTGTTTGGTTTTCGTTGGAGTGGAGTGCGGAGTAGTGACCTGTACTCCGAATCGGTGTTATGCGGGTCTAGGGCTGCCTCTGGGTTAGAGGGAGGCAGAGCCCTAGCTGTGCCTTCCCGCCTTAAGGGCCAAGAATTTGGGCTCTCACTTCTGGGTGGGGGGCTGGGGGGTGGGAAATCTCGAGGACAGAGCTGGGGGCTTTGGGGGCTTTGGCAGTAATGGAATCGATCGGGCAGATAAATACCCGGACGGGAGGGGCGGACATCCTGGACTTTGGTAGGAAATTTCAGGAAAACTGATCTAGGAACTTAGTGGCCCTAGAATTTAGGGCTCCGGACATCCTGCTCTTTTATGTGAAATACACCTCGCCTAGAGGTAGTTTTTTGTTTGTTTTGTTTTGGTAAATTCCTGAAGCCTCTTCTGTAAAGAGCTGTGGGAATGATTCCCTACTTTCTGTGCGCACTGAAGAGCTGTTGATTGTTGTTCATTGAGATGGCATTTGTGAATGAGATTTCAACAACTTAAAATGCTTTGCAAATGTTACTATTTTTATTAATAAATGGGAGAGGACTGATGTCGTAGATATCACCCATCTTGAGAGGGCCAGAGCTTTGGAGTTAACCCTGTGTCTGGATCGCAAGATTGGAGCCATGCCCCTAGACAATGCTGAGAATATAGTGACAGTGTCAGAGCCCCAGACAGCAATGTCAGTGGCCTTTCCCTTTGTACTCTGCAGGGAAGAAGTTTGTTCCTAGACTCATTCTGACCTTATTTTTAGGGAGGGTTTGGGTTACATCCAGGTGGTTAGATAGGGGTTCCATAAAGCAATCCTGATTTCTGAGGGCCCCTTTTCTTTTGCAGCTCTGTTTTCTTAAGTCTCTACTTGATTGGATAAGATGGAATTAAGAAGGAGGACCTGACCATTGGCCCCTGATTACATGTCTTTGGTGAGCAAAACTTTTCAAGCCTTTTGTATTTACCTTGCTGGGTTTAATTTCTAAAGTTAACATCTGCAGTTTGAAAAATCACATGTAGTTAAATAGCCCTTGAAATTCTCTTATATTGCTTATAATTTATATGTACATGTTATGTGTATATAACCATGCAGTAATGTATGTATAAATGTACCCAAATATATTCTTTAAACATTAAGATAACTCTTACCCTGGCAAAATGCTCATTTATGAGAGCATTGTGAGAATTGAGACTGAGGAAACAACAGAATCTCCCATCTCACACTTAACTCCAGATAGCATATTTTCTTGAGCCTGTTTGGCAAATTTGTACACATAAAACATACAAGTGTATCAACTAGGCTTTATTTTTTCTTTCCTGAAATATCTCTGTGGCCAGAGGGAGGAAAGATTTTTTTTTTCATTCATTGAGTAAATATTAGTTAAAGGCAAAAGGCAGGTAATGTTTGAGGCACTGGTGATACCTCCAGTGAGTAAAGCAAAGTCCCTGCCTACATGGAACTGACAGTCTAGGATGAGCACACAGACAATAAACAATATACAGTGTGTCAGATGGTGGCTGGTGGAGGCAACTGCACTATAGTAGTGATGTTAGGGAGGGCCTGGAACAGCTGCTTTTTCATATATGGGGTCAGGGAAGGCTTCTCTAACAGTGTGACATTGAATAAAGACTTGAAGAAAATGAGGATGTGAGCCTTGCAGATATCCGGGAGGGGAGAAGTTCCCAGAGAGAGGAAACAGCAAATGCAAAGGCCCTGAGGTGCAAATGTCCTTAGCCTGTGTGGAGAGCATCAAAGAGGCCATTGTGGACAGAGGAGTGAAGACATAGCATAGTAGAGGTTGAGATGACAGAGGTAAGAGGGGTCCAGATCACACAGGGCTGTGCAGGCCACTTGGAGGAGATTGGCTTTTACTCTGAGTGAGAAGGGAAGCCATAGGGAGGTGGTTGTAGTTGTTATTGTTTCGTCAGCTCTACTGAGGTATAATTTACATACAATTTACCAATTTTCACAGGAGGATTTTGAGGAGAGAAGTGACATTATTTGACATATTTTTTTAAGCATTTTTTTAAAATTTAATTTTAAATTTCGCCACCAGGGAAGCCCTGGATTATTTTTAAGTGGAGAGAAATAATATTGAACTCAAGAATAGGGTACAGTCTGTAGTCCTAGCCCGCTAGTGGCTAACTGTGTGACATAAGCAAGTCTCTTGTGACTGTTGCCTTGAATTGCACATCTTGGAGAAACTAAGGAAATTAACCTTAATATTTCCTGAGCCTCTTTCTAGCTCAACTACTCTGACATTATGACATCAGTTGTGAGGTTTGGAAAGCAGGAGCCTCTAGCATCTGGTCCTTGTGTTCATCTTCTTGTCTTTACTGCTCTAACAGCATCAGAGTCAGCCTTGAAAAAGCACAGAATTCACAGTTGGATGGTCTGAAGCATTGGCAAGGATTAGCAAGCACAGTCACCCATCTTTGCCTGACTGATTGCGGGGGTGGTTATGAGTTGAGAGCATAGTAACCACAGGGCGTTTTTAATAACAGATGCCAGGTCACCAGTATACCAGGAAGTAAGAAAGACAGGGTCTAGAATCACATTTTGGGGGGTATTCATGGGTTCTCTCTGGCAACTCAGATCCAGAAGCCACAGATTCAGCAACAACAGCAGAAATACAGTTTAGAATTCTGATAGGCAGGCTTCCAGAACCTAAACTGATAAAGGAGTAAATATCAGTTTATAGACTATTCATCAGCGAGTACACATTAAAACAGCTACTGTGTGAGGGGCACTCTACTAAGTACATGGGGATTAAAAAAAAAACGCAAAGAACTGGTCATAGTCCTCGCCCAGAACTGTAAGAGCTGACGACAGGAAACATTAACTCTAACTTTGCTTTGCAGTTAGAAGACATTCAAAAATCTTGAATCGAAAAATGTAACTAATAGTGGTTTAGCTGGAGATAGGTCTACATAGAGGAAGGGGGACCAATTAAATGATATTTCAGGATCCTAAAGCCTACCCAGTTCTGAACTTTATAGCAATATCGTGAGGCAATCTGGATACTTTTATACAATGTTGAGACATAGAAAAAAATAGTCTTGAATCCCACTTCTTTAAGATAGCAGGTAACTATCAGCACGCTGTAGTACAAAGACCACTTGATTGGGAATCAAGAGAAAACTTTATACATTCAGTAGTTCAAGAAATACGTATTAGTTATGTAATATATGCCAGGTTCTGTGTGTGGCCCTGAGGACAAAAGAGTATGTAAGTTAGTATAACTGTCCTCAAGAAACTTACAGTCTAAGAAAGGAAGACAAGACATTGGAAGTAGAACATTGAAGTATAATGACTGTAGTAATTGGGGAAATATAAGGTGCTGTGAGTTAATTTTTGCAGATAACATAATTATTATTAATATATATAATTTAAATAAGAATAAATTATTATGAACCTGGTATGATTGTAATGTGACTTTAATACATATAAATAAGTGTCCTTTCCGGGAAAGATCTCCTCCCCTTACAAAGGCTATTTTGGCTTAACACCTATTTCCCCACATGCTTAAACAGCACTGGATATTATATGCTTTTAACATTTTTGCCAATTTGATGTTTGAAACATATTTTACTTTGCATTTCCATGATTAAAAGTGAGGTTGAAAATTTTGTTATATGCTGGTCATTGGTGTTTCTTTTGTAAATTTCCTGTTCATATCGTTTGCCCATATTTATATTGCATTATGTTTTTCTAACTGACTTGTAGGAACTCTATATAACTAATGATCTCTTCTGTTTTATTAGTTGTAAATATTTACGCCCAGTATGACTTTTCTCTTTTAATTTTGTTGATTGCCTTGTATATTTGTATAGTCAAATCTGAGAGCTTTTTCCTATGTAACCTCCAGGTTTTATATATTTTTAAGGACCTTCTCATGCAAGATTATAAAAATATTCTTCTGATATCTTTCTGGTTGTTTTATAGATTTATTCCTAATGTCTATTGCAATTATAGTTTATTTTTATAAGGTAGCAGTGGTACATTTATTTTTTTCCCTAGATTGGTAAGCCAGTTGTCCCAAATCATTTGTTGAATTTCCATCTTTCCCCAAATATTCAAAATGTCCTGTTTAGCATATATTAAGTCCCTATAAATAATGGGCCTATTTCTAGAGTCTGTTCTGTTTTATTATTCCTTCAGTCTATCCTTGTTTCAGTAATACAATGTTTTAATTAACGTAGCTGTATGTTTTGTTACCTAGTATGGACAAATCTCCCCTCATACGCATATTTTTTCTTTTTCAAAAATATGTGTTATATATATTAAGTTGGGGGCGTATTAGTTTCATAGGGCTGCTGTAACAAAGTACCACAAACTGGGTGGCTTAAAACAATGGAAATGTATTGTCTCACAGTTCTGGGGACTAGAAGTCTGAAATCAAGGTGTTGGCAAGGCCATGCTGCCTCTGTAACCTGTAGGGGAATCCTTCCTAGCTTCTGGCGGTTTGCAGGCAGTCTTTGGCATTCCTTGGCTTACAGCAGCGTAATTTTATCATCACATGGTATTCTCCCTGTGTGTCTCTGTGTTTTTGCATGATCATCTTCTTATAAGGACACCAGTCATATTAGATTGGGGACTACCCTACTACAGTGTGACTTCATCTTAACTTATATCTGCAGTGACCCCATTTCTAAATAAGGTCACATTCTGAGGTACTAGGGGTAAGGAGATATATATATGTATGTGTGTGTATGTATATATATATATGTGCATGTGTGTACATATATGTGTGTGTGTGTGTGTGTGTGTATATATATATATATATATATATATGTATATATAATTTTTTGGAGTGGGGGACACATTTAACTCATAACAGGAGAGAACTGGCATCTTTAAATTATTGAGTGCTTCTCACCCCAAAACATGGATTTTTCAGTTGATTCTCTTCAACTGTTGAGAGTCAGCAGTGTTGCTGCTTTGAAGTTACTGTGCCTGTTTCTTAAACTGCTTTTAAGATTGTTCTCTACCTCTGATCTTAGAATTTGGCTATGATATCCTTGGGTGTGCTTTTCTTTAAATTTAGCTTCCTTATGGTTTGGGACTTCTTGAATCTATAACTCATCAGTTGGGAATATCTTCCGCCCTATTCCTTCAATTATTGTGTTATTCCTATTCTCTCCTCTTGTTTTGAGACTCCTGTTATACGCATGTTAAACCTCTTGAGTAAATCTCATAGGTCCCTTATGCTCCAATCCTTTTTTTTATTGGTGCCTGTGAGATCTTAGTTCCCCTACCAGGGATCAAACCTGGGCCCCATGAGTGAAAGCTGGAGTCCTAATCACTAGACTGCTAGGGAATTCTCTCTAATCCTTTTTTTTAAAAGAGATAAGCTTATATGAAAAGATATATGAAAAGAACTATGTAAACTGCATCATCAGGAAATAAAACATAAAATAAGACTAAATAATGGTCAAAAGAGAAACATAAGTTATAGGAAAATTGTTGTGGTGAAACAGGAGATTAACTGAAATACAATGGGATAACTTTTTGTTTTCTTTGATAAACTTTTTATTTTACAATAGTTTTAGATTTACAAAAAGGTTGCAAAGATGGTACAGAGTGTTCCCTATATTTCACAGCCAGTTTTCCCAATTAACATCTTTCATTAGTTTGGTACATTGTCACAATTAATGAATGGAGGTTGATACATTATTATTAACTAAAGTCTGCACTTTATTCAAATTAACTCAGTTTTTAACCTAATGTCTTTTTTCAGTTCTAAGATCCTGTCCAAGATACAATGTTATATTTAGTCATCATGTCTTTTTAGACTCCTCTTGGCTATGATATTTTCTAATCCTTTTAAAAATTATCATTAGTCTTTTTTTTAAACCTCTGTTCTTCAATTTGCTTATTTTTATTGATCTTTCCCTTAGCCCAATCTGTTGTTTTACCCATCCAATTGAGTTCTTAATTTCAGGTATTCTGTTATAAATGCTTATTTGATTCCTTTTGGTTGATTCCAAATTGCTGTTAAACTTTTTCATTCTTTTTTCTACTTTGTCTATTCTTCTATTTTGTTTTCTCTTGATATTGGTCAGTGGTACTAACACTTTGTATGTTTACTAAGTGTTGTTGTATTTTTTAAAAGATCCACCTTTGTTTCCTTTTCTTTTTTTAAAAATTAATTAATTAATTTTTGGCTGTGTTGGGTCTTCATTGCTGTGCACAGGCTTTTTCTAGTTGCGGCAAGTGGGGGCTACTCTTCGTTGTGGTGTGCGGGCTTCTCACTGTGGTGGCTTCTCTTGTTGCGGAGCGTGGGCTCTAGACATGTGGGCTTCAGTAGTTGTGGAGTGCCAGCTCAGTAGTTGTGGCTCGCGGGCTTAGTTGCTCTGCGGCATGTGGGATCTTCCTGGGCCATAACTCGAACCCGTCTCCCTTGCATTGGCAGGCAGATTCTTAACCACTGTGCCACCAGGGAAGCCCTGTTTACTAAGTTTTGATTATGTGCTTGTTTTCATGATAAAAGCACCATAGAGGTTCAAGCTGATATCATCTTTCACCAGGAAGAGTTCTCTTTTTTTCTCTTTAAAGTAGATAGGATCATCTCAGCCAAGCTGAGTTAGTGCTGGGTTGCAGTTTTGATAAGTTTATTTTACCTCTTGGTTGCTTCTTTTCCTAGGATGTGGCCCTCCTGGGCACTCAATTGAAAATGTGGCAGCTCTTTGTCTCCTCAGTCCTGAAAAATTGTGGGAGATTTACTTCTGACATTCAGAGGTTTTCAGCCTAGCTCTCCAGAGCCCCACCCCATACAGCTTAAAAATTCAGATTCTTTGGGAAGAATCTGGTCATGTCGGGACTTCCCTGGCAGTCCAGTAGTTAAGACTCTGTGCTTCTACTGAAGGGGGCGTGGGTTTGGTCCCTGGTCAGGGAATTAAGATCTCGCATGCCACATGCCATGGCAAAAAAGAAGAAGAAGAAGAAGAATTTGGTCATGTGTTTGAGGCCTCTTCCATCCCTAACGTTACTTTAGCCAGTTGTAAATACCAAAATCTATACTGGTTCCTTTGCCCTTCTTGAGTGGCCTTCTGTGAGGCATCAATCTTGGATTCTCAGCCGGAATTGGTAAGAATTTAGGTCCTCTAGGTGAAAAGTGGCTGTATATCCTCAGCGTCAGTTTATTACTCCTCTAGAGCTTTCTTTTGCCTATTTTGTTTTCAAACTCCTCCCAAGTCTCCATTAAACTTTTCTTTCCAAATAGAGAACATATCTTTTAATATCAAATCTTGTATCTGTTTTATCTGTCCTATTACCTAAAGAGGGTAGCACAAGGGAAGTTATATTGCAGTGTGAAATATGACAGACAGTGATATCAGCGTTTTCTGGGTAAGTTGATTAGCTGTTTGACATCTGAGGTATCTCACTGTGGCACTTATCTTGGTGAATTCCTTATCATCTATGGTCTGATCCTCATATTTGCAGTTTCAGAAACTTGAAGTTAGTGTAGAGATAGATTTAACCATGTAAGTTTACAAGTGACTGATGAGTTAAATGGAAAGTGGATTTATATTACATTGAGATCCAGAACTACCAAGGAATTCATATTTTTATGTTGTCTGCCAAGAAAGAAAAAAAAAGGAAACAAAATTCTAATCCTAATTTTGCTTGGCAAGTGTGCAGTTATACCAAAGGGAGTTAATGGTGTGATGCAAATATGTAAAGCTCTTAGATAAAGTTATCATATTAGTCTAGCCCCACAATAAACTCTACCTGCTTACTGAGATAAACAGATCTAGCTAGTATTTGGTGCTAGTCTCTTTTCTTCCACGTTTTGTGTGAATAGAAGGAGTCTACCGTTTTTTGTATCTCTAACACCTCTTTTTTCTATGTTCTGTTACCATCACTTTACTTTTGATCGATCTTTTATAGTTGATTGATAGATAGATAGATAGATAATTTCTTATTTTCAGTGTTTTTTTACGGAAACTTCAGAATTGCTTCTGTATACTCTCAACAGATACATAGTAGGCACCAAATAAGTACTTTTGGCCACTCTTGAATTTAGAACTTTAGAACCCTGAACTCTATTTGAACAACTTCCTAGCCCTCTACTTTGTCATTTTGAGTTGTTAGCTTTACTCTTTCTTTCGTAAGTAGTTGCACGAATGATCCCTTAGAAGGTGTTTGTTTGCTGTTCTGGGAACCAGTGGCATTGAAGGGTGCCAGTGGACTTTACCTTGTGGTAATGAAAAGAATCAAACCATTGTCAGATACTATAAGTGATAACAACTGCAGGAGCCTTGTCTCATGGGTTAAGTATAGCTTTGTAATTACTAGAGACTGCCATGACTTTTTCCTCAAACGTCAAAATGTGTGGGATTATGGGATTTACAAGTGTTTATCTGAGCTGGGCTTTGAGTTTAGGGACCAGAGATCTTAAAATTTTATTTGTGCATGAGACAAGATATTTCTTTTATTATTAAACAGGTGATTGCTCTTTTCTTCAAGACACTGTACGTAGATAACTTTATTATGTTGCCTTAGCAGCATCAACATTCCTATATTTCATAGTTCCTGAAGATAACTTAGGACACAATTTTGAGATCCATCATAAACACCCAAGCCCATATCCTTCACCAAGATTCTGAGCATCAGCTTTTCAAATCAGGTATTATCTTCTAAGTAGGAAGAACCATATTAATAGATAACAGAGGAAAAAACAGAGAAATGTCACAAGATACTTAGCCAAGAAAGAATCAGATAACTAACAAGCAAGTTGCGAGAAATCCTTGTAAATAATAGTTCATCTGTCCATTGTGGTGGTGGTACCAACGATATTGGTACTAGGTGGTAGATTTGGAAATGCTCGTTAGTGTCCACTGTGCAGAGCCCCCTCTTATCTGTGTATAAAACAGAGTTCACCTAGTGGGAGCAGCATTCAACTTCATTTCTACATATCTTTATCCATCTTCTCACATATCTTTGTGATCTCAGCAGAAGGGATGACCCTCTTTCATTTATTAATGAATCTCTCTATTTGTACCCCAGACTCCATTATTTTCTACTTGTTTTAGGACCTTGATTTAATGATTATTTCATAATTCAGTGTCTCCCTCTTCGAATTTTAGACATCAAAAGTTTTTCTGGGCTTCCCTGCTGGCGCAGTGGTTGAGAATCCGCTTGCCAATGCAGGGGACACGGGTTCGATCCCTGGTCCAGGAAGATCCCACATGCCACGGAGCAACTAAGCCCATGCGCCGCAACTACTGAGCCTGTGCTCTAGAGCCCGTGAGCCACAACTTCTGAGCCCGTGTGCCACAACTACTGAAGCCCACACGCCTAGAGCCCGTGCTTCACAGCAAGAGAAGCCACCGCAATGAGTAGCCCGCGCACCACAACGAAGAGTAGCCCCCGTTCACCGCAACTAGAGAAAGCCCACACGCAGCAACAAAGACCCAACACAGCCAAAAATAAATAAATAAAATAAATAAATCTATTAAAAAAAAAGTTTTTCTTACTTTTGCAAGAACATCTTCTGTAACGATGCTCTTTTATTTACCTTTTAATTTTATTCACCTTTTAATTTTATTCTCTGCTTTCATTATCAAACTTTTCATACTCGTACCTAACAGCCTCAATTCTATTCAACTTTAATCTTTGAAGTTAGACTCTTATCATCTATTTTTCTACTAAAATTATTTTGAAGAGACCCCTGAATCCTGAATTCTTTCTTGGTAGAAATCTGTTCTTAGTCCTTTCCATATTCAAACTTTTCAGCTGCATTTGTTATTTTGTCTTTGCTTGTGTGACAACGCTAGATTATTTTCTGTTTTAATCTCTTTCCAAGTGCTTTTTCATTAGTTTCACTTCCTCCCTAACACAAATGCATGTCTTTTAAGGTTTATATTTTACTTGTTTATTTTTTATCCCAAAGAATCATGCATTCTGATATCCTCAAAAATAGTCCTTCCATGTCATTAATTCCCTGATATATTTTTTCAGCTCACATATCTCATTTGAATTCCCCATAGTTTCCCTGCTTAGAGTATATTGCTACTTGAATGTGTCACTTCACTTTAAATCACTTTAAACTCAATATGGTAAAAAGTGAAATCACCAAATTTCTCTAAGTAACCTCTTTTTCCTTCTTCAGTATTTCTATAATTTGTACCACTATTATTGCTACTATTAGTTCCTCTATTAGTACCACTATTACTTCCAGCTTTCTTGGCTAGAAACCAAGTATCTTTATGAATCTCATTTTGTAAAAATTCCTCATAATCAATGTTAGTATATTTTTGTTTCTTCCTTTTTATGTTTTAGATTTACTCCTATAGTAAATTCTTTTGTATTATCCTAATGCAGGCCCATGTCATTTATATTATACTTTCTTGCTGAATTTGATAGCCTTATTCTATTATCCATTTTATTTATTTATTTGTTTTTTAATTAATTAATTTATTTTTGACCACGTTGGGTCTTCGTTGTTGTGTGTGGTCTTTCTCTAGTTGCGGCGAGCGGGGACTACTCTTTGTTGTGGTGCATGGGCTTCTCATTGCAGTGGCTTCTCTTGTTGCAGAGCACGGGCTTTAGACGCATGGACTTCAGTAGTTGTGGCACACAGGCTCAGAAGTTGTGACACACAGGCTTAGTTGGTCTGTGGCACGTGGGATCTTCCCGGACCAGAGATCGAACCCATGTCCCCTGCATAAGCAGGTGGATTCTTAATCACTGCGCCACCAGGGAAGACCCCATTACCCATTTGAGATGAAATTAACAAGCACTTCATCTAAAACATCACACATTTATCGTGTTGCTACTATGACAGAAAACTTCAATTTTTCTCTCTCCTACTACATAACATTTCTGTTTGTCAGAATTTATTATATGATCCCATTTCATTTTTCCTTTCTTATTTTTTCCTCTGCTTTCCAAAGACATATATTTGAACTAGTATCATTGACTCTTTGTCATGTCATGTACTTTTTATATCTTTATTTTTAATTATACTATGAATTTTGTCTCAGTGCTATCATTTCTTTTACCACACTTATCTATATTAATCCTTTCCTTCTTTTAACTTCCATATTAATCAGAACTGATACTGTATAATCTTTTGTTTTATCAGCAGTAGTTTATTTTTATTATATATTTTTCTGTAACTGATGAGTGAGCTTTGTTTTCCCCTTTATATTCCAGAGGGAAGAAATATTGTCTTCTGCTTAATCCTGAATATTATATCCAAAGTCAGAGCATTAATTCCAAAGCAGAAAGCTTCTGAAAAACAAATAGTGTCATGGCATGATGTTAGAACATTTTTCAAATGATGGTTCTACACATTAGAAGAATTGGAATTCAATAACCAATTTGAGAAACACAAATAAAATTAAATTATAAGGAAAAATAATTTAAGAGGAAGATCATGAATATAACAGTTTGAGGGAAATATTAAATCTCAGCTCAAATCTTTTAAACAACTGAGAGTTTCTAGAAGATAAAGACCTCATAATTATGACACAAATGGAGCTTAAAACATAATTCTGCTTCAATAGATTTTTTTTAAAGGCAACTTATAAATGAGAAATAATTTTAAATATAAGAAAGGATGCATTTGTACCTCCAACCTTACTTATTCTGGAAACAATTTAAATGTAAACCCATAATTCAGTACTAATGGAATCTGAGAAAATTTGTATGAGAGAGAAACGTAAATGTAAACTATGTGGTAAATCCTTCAGCCGAAACACTAGTCTTATTCAACATCAAAGAATACATACTGGAGAGAAACCTTATGAATGTAATGAATGTGGAAAAGCTTTTAGTCAGAGCACTAACCTTATTCAACATCAAAGAGTCCATACTGGGGAGAAACCTTATAAGTGTAATGAATGTGAAAAAGCCTTTAGTCATAGGTCATCCCTTAGAAATCATGAGAGAATACATACTGGAGAAAAACCCTATCCTTGTAATGAATGTGGAAAAGTTTTCAGCCATATTTCAGCCCTTACTCAACATCACAGAATTCACACTGGAAAGAAACCATATGCATGTGTTGAATGTGGGAAAACCTTCAGCCGGAGCACACATCTTATAGAACATCAAGGCATTCATTCTGGGGAGAAATCCTACCAGTGTAAGGAATGTAAGAAAGTTTTTTGCCACAGCTCATCACTAATCCGACATCAGAGAACTCACACAGGAGAAAAACTGTACAAATGTAATGAATGTGGAAAAGCCTTCAGCCATAACCCAGCCTTCATTCAACATCAGAGAATTCATACTGGAGAGAAACCTTATGAATGTAATGAATGTGGAAGAGCTTTTAGTCAGAGCACTAACCTTATTCAACATCAAAGAGTCCATACTGGGGAAAAACCTTATGAGTGTAATGAATGTGAAAAAGCCTTTAGTCACAGGTCATCCCTTAGAAATCATGAGAGAATACATACTGGAGAAAAACCCTATCCTTGTAATGAATGTGGGAAGGCTTTCAGCCATATTTCAGCCCTTATTCAGCATCACAGAATTCACACTGGAAAGAAACCATATGCATGTGTTGAATGTGGGAAAACCTTCAGCCGGAGCACACATCTTATAGAACATCAAGGCATTCATTCTGGGGAGAAATCCTACCAGTGTAAGGAATGTAGGAAAGTTTTTTGCCACAGCTCATCACTAATCCGACATCAGAGAACTCACACAGGAGAAAAACCCTACAAATGTAATGAATGTGGAAAAGCCTTCAGCCATACCCCAGCCTTCATTCAACATCAGAGAATTCATACTGGAGAGAAACCCTATGAGTGTAATGAATGTGGAAAGGCCTTTAATCGGAGTGCACATCTTACTGAACACCAGAGAACTCACACTGGAGAGAAACCTTATGTTTGTAAGGAATGTGGAAAAACTTTCAGCCGAAGTACACACCTTGCTGAACATCTAAAAATACATTCTGGTGTGAAACCCTATCAATGTAATGAATGTCAAAAACTCTTTTGCTATAGAACATCATTAATTCGACATCAGAGAACTCATACAGAAGCGAAACCCTACCAGTGTAATGAATGTGGAAAATCCTTCAGCTTAAGCTCAGCCCTTACTAAACATAAGCGAACACACACAGTGAAGAAACTTTATCAGGGTAATGAATGTGGGAGAGCCTGCAGCCATAGGTCATCCCTTACCCCTGAGCACTCACAGTAGTAAAAAACTCTTAAGATTGTTATGCAAGAAAAACTTGAGGTAAAATACTCATTTACTCAATATTATAGTGTTTGTACTGAGAAGAAACACTGTTCTTGTAATTCATGTGAAAAATGTGTTATCATTGATATAAAAACTTATAATGGAAACAGTCATCTCTAAAACTGAAGTTTGTCTTTTAAAGACATTTAAGAAATTAATTTTAGAGATAATTTATTACCAATGTATATATTTGCTTATAATTAAAGCCTTTTCAGATACACAGAAGTTTTAGATGGATGATAAAAATTGTTTATATATAATCTTTTTAGTAGTTCTTATCTTATTTTTAAATGTTAAAGTAACACCTTTATAGAGGGTTTGAATTTTAAATTTTGACAAGTTTAATTAAGCCATAGACAAGAATGCTTTCCCCCACAGAGATAAGATGCATTATTTTCCAGTATTCATGGAATTAAAAAAAATTTTTTTTTAATTTATATTTTTGGCTGCATTGGGTCTTTGTTGCTGCTTGCAGGCTTTCTCTAGTTGCGGCGAGCAGGGGCTACTCTTCATTGTGGTGCATGGGCTTCTCATTGTGGTGGCTTCTCTTGTTGCGGAGCACTGGCTGTAGGCGCATGGGCTTCAGTAGTGTGGATGCCAGCTCAGTAATTGTGGCTCGTGGGCTTAGTTGCTCCGCGGCATGTGGGATCTTCCCGGACCAGGGCTCGAACCCATGTCCCCTGCATTGGCAGGCAGATTCTTAACCACTGCACCACCAGGAAAGTCCCAGAATTTTTTTTTTTAATGGACTATATATATGGCTACAAAGAAAATTTCAACAAATTCTCCCTGAGGGAAATATTCAAACCTTCCCTGTTTATTTATATATTTTTACCACAGTGAGATAAAAGAAAAGAACAACTGAAAATAGCACCACAAAACTATTTAGAAATTAAAAGTAGTTTTCTAAGTAATTTTTGTGTTAAAGAATAAATCCAAACAGAAAAAATGCAATTATTAGAAAATAATAAAACTGGAACATAAATTAAGTATTCAATTTTAAAAGATAGGAAACCAAATAATAATATAAGCCCAAAGGGAAAAAAAAGGAATGCATTAATAAAGATAAAAGAATACATTAATAAACTAAGTACAAAAAGTACATTTGATAAGTCAATATACAAATTCTAGCAAGTAGGATAATGGGAAAAAAAGGAGAAAACACTATATCTAGGAGTAAGGAAAGGAATATAAATACAGATAAAAGGGAAGTTAAATTTTTTAATTCAATCATTAACAAGTCAAATCTAGCAGTTTAGTAAAATTAATACTGATATTTGTCATAGCACTTCCAGACTAGTTCAAAAGGAGAAATGTACATTAATAAAGAAAGACTGTATTATACTAGATGCAGTAAAAGGATTTGGCAATATTCTACAGTCATTGGCATTGTTTTAAAGTTAGGAATAGAAGGAAACTTCCTTAAATTGATAAGAGATGTTTACCAGAAACCTACCAAACCCTGCATATAACTAGAATGTTCTTATCAGAAGCAGGAACGAGACAAGTGATGCTTAATGTCAGCACTCTTAGCAATGTTCTACAGGTCTCAGGTAATTCAATAAGAGAAAAAATTCTGAGCCAGTAATATTTAAAAGGAAGAGAAAAAATCCTGACACCATGAGATGATATATTTGGTTGCTAGAAAATCCAGCCAGTAGGGCACATATATACTATCAACAATGCCCAAATAAAAAGCTTTCTTAAATAAAAGAAATAAAAAATGTAATGGAAAAAAGTGACAGTCACAGTATTGACCAAAAAAATCTAAAAATGCCAGGAATAAAAAAAAATTCCAAGAGATTATAGGATAAATTTGTTTCTGAAGAACCTAGAATAGTATAATAAATGAAGAGGTACGATTAGAAAAATTGTATAAAGATGTCAATTTATTTTAAATTTATCTTTGATTTGCAAGCCTAAATCAAAATCTCAATAGAGTTTTAAAAAATAACAGCTTTATTGAGATACAGTTCTCATACCACATAATCCAACTTTTCAAAGTACAATTCAGATATTAGCATATTCACAGAGTTGTGTGACTGCCACCACTATCTAATTTCAGAATATTTTCATTACCCCAAAAAGAAACCCATACCTATTAGCAGTGACTCTCCATTGCTCTTCTCCCTCCAGCTCCTGGAACTACTCATCTACTTTCTTTTTCTGAGGATTTGTCTCTTCTGGCTTTTTTTATTTCAGTAAAATCACAGAATATGTGGTCTTTTGTGGCTGGCTTTCACTTAGCATTATGTTTTCAAGGTTTGTCCATGTTGTGGCACACATCACTACTTCATTTCTCATTATGGCTAAATAACATTTCATTGTATGGGTAGAGCACATTTTGTTATCTGTTCATCAACTGATGGACATTTGGGTGGTTTCCACTTTTTTGTTATTGTGAATAATGCTGCTACGAACTTCCACATATAAATTTTTGTAATGTCATGTTTTCAGTTCTCTTGCACATATATACCACGAAGTGAAATTGTTGAGTCTTATGTTAACTCTGTGTTTAAACTTTTGAGGAAATGCCAGACTATTTTCTACAGCAGCTGTACCAGTTTTCAGTCCCATCAGCAACATATGAGGGTCCTTATTTTCCCCCGTCATTGTCAATACTTGTTTTTTTCTGTGAGATATATATACATATACATAACTATATATATATATATTTATATACATATACAGAAATATATATGTATATTTTCTTTGGGGAAATGTCTATTTGGATTCTTCACGCATTTTAAATTAGGTTATTTATCTTTTTATTGTTGAATTGTAAGAGTTCTTTATATATTCTGGGTACTGGACCCTTATATATCTAATTTGCAAATATTTTCTCCCATTCTGTTGATTGTCTTTTCACTTCTTGATGATGTTCTTTGAAGCACAAAAAGTTTCAGTTTTGATGTAGTCCAGTTTACCTATTTTTCTTTTATTGTTTGTCCTCTTGTTATAACCCAAGGTTGTGAAGATTTACATATTTTCTTCTAAGAGTTTTACAGTTTTAGCTCTTTTAGGTCTATGATCCATCCATTTTGAGGTAACTTTTTAATATATGGTGTGAAGTATGGGTCCAACATCATTCTTTCGCATGTGAATATTCAGTATTCTCAGCACCTTTGTTGAAAAGACTGTTCTTTCCCACATTTAATTGTCTTGGCATCCTTGTCACTCAATGGGATTTAAAAATGAAACTTAGCACACTAAAAATAAGTATATTAGAACAACTAAACGACTGTTAAAAATTAAAAGCAACAAAATAGGGCTTGCCCCCCAAGTTATTCAAATGGTAGTCTGTAGGAAAAAAAATAGTTGGTATACCACAGATGAAACAATTGTTATCTATAGAATAGAAAACAAAGAGAAATATTCATATATGATACTTCAATATATGATAAAAATAACATCTCAAAACAGAGAAAGAATGGACTATTCAATAAGTGACATTGGGATAACTGGCTATTTATTTGGAAAAATACCTCATAACATACACAAAATTAAATTCCAGAAGGGAATAATTGAATGCCGTTTTGTGGTAGTTTTCCAGAAGACAGGAACTGGGCACACAAATCTAAGGTTTTCTTCAGATCCTTCCAAAACTGAGGCAGGAGATAGATGGGCCCCAGGCTGAGCAGCGTGGAGTTCGCCCCCCCGTGGACAGATACTCCAAAATAGCAGGAGGGAGGAGAAGCTAAGCCCTGCCCAGATAAAAGACCAAATATTTCTCATTCTCAAGGTCAAGTAGACCTTCCTGACTACACGGGCAGAAAGACTCCTTGAAGGTCAAAAAGGGGGGCGGGCGCCATAGCATAGTAGGTGATGTCAACCTACCCATAGGCCTCTTTGCTAGAATCCATCTTGGCTAAGAGATGCGTGTGCACACGTGGGAGGACCCTGAGATATACCAAATATGGACTCAGACCAGGCAAAGCAAGATGATTGGCCAAAGGAAACCAGGAAGAAATGCCCCATAAAAGTGATTCAAACTATCACAAGGGTGCGACTCTTTCTCTAAGCCCACCCGTGTGTCTGTCCACCTGTACTCCTTTTCCTCCTGATAACCCTTTACTTCTTTCATTGCTTTCCGTCTTTGTGGGAATTCTATTCTGCAGAGCTGAAGGGCCAGGGCCTTGTCACTGGCCACTGGTCTAGTGGCTAGGATTCAGTGCTCTCAGTGCCGCTGCCCGACCTCAATCTCTAGCCAGGAACTGAAGCCCTGCTTCAAGCGGCTGCAGTCCGAGGCCATCCAAGATCATAACCACTATTGGATAAACACAAATTTTAGAGTTTTGGAAAAGTTTTATTATAACTACTGATAGAATTATAATGGCATGTCTCTCTTCAAATCACTGCAAAAAATGGAAAAACGATAGAAAAGGAATAAACCTAAAACAAAGGAACAAGTAAGATTGGGTATAACCATTTTATCAGTGAAGATCCCTTTTAAAAGTTACAGCTTTTAGATTAGATTTACAGGAAGGAAAACTAACATTTGTTGGTTGCTAAATTAAATAGTATAGAAATTAAGGTGCTAAGGTTATCTAACTCATCCATGGTTACCCAGCTTTTAAGGGCAGGAGCAGGATTACAAAACAAATACATCTAAAATTATGCAAAAACTCACAATAAAAAGGTAGACAAAAATAAATCTGTAGGGCTCTGATGACAAAGCTTGTATGAATTTTGCGATGACACCATACACAAGGGCCTATGCCATAGGGTAGAGCCCATTATTGGGCAGAATACGGACATAAGAAGCCAAAGATATGCATTTTCATTTTCTAGGACTGATGTAACAAATTACCAGAAACTGCGTGGCTTAAAACAACAGAAATTTATTGTCTCTCAGTTCTGCAGGCCAGAAGTCTTAAATCAAGATGTCGGCAGGGCCACATTCCTTTTGGAGCCTCTACAGGAGAATCCTTCCTCACCTTTGCAACTTCTGGTGGCTGTCAGCATTCCTTTTGGCTGCATCACTCCAATCTCTGCCTCTATCTTCATGTGACCTTCTCTTCTGTGTTTGTCTTCTCCTCTTCTGTCTCTTATCAGGGCATTTGGATTTAGGGCCCACCTGGGTAGTCCAGGGTGATTTCACCCCAAGACCCTAACTTGTATCTGCAAAGACCTTTTTTCCAAATAAAGTAATATTCACAGGTTTCAGGGGTTTGAACATAGACATATATTTTGGGGGGCCACAATTCAACCCACAACAGTACATGAAACTGGAGGACAAATATGAATCATAATCGAAGCAGAAAGCAAACAGATGAAGCCATTCTGAGTTTTAGGATAAGAGGTGGGGCAGATATTGAGGTAAAAAATCCTGGCTATGATTGTCTATAAATTAGAACATGCATGTAAAATTAGACCAGGGCAATGATTTTCAAACAGGAATTCCTGGAGGTACATGGAAATACATGTAGGTATGGTTTGGAGATAATAAATTTCCATATTCTCTTTCCTAAAGTTTATTATCTGAAAGCAAAGCTGTATTCACAACAACTCTTCTCCAGGTTTACATAAGAAAGGTATACTCCTCACTCATCCCACACTTCACTAATGCATACCAGACAAAATGGTTATCATTTTCTGGTGATAAAATGAAGACACCATAAAGCCTTATGGCTTCCTTCTGTCAAGGGTGAACTATGGGATTAGAAATGATGTACTTTGGCCAATGTTAGGATTTCGAACATGAGCTTATAGTAGAAGTAGGAGGAGGAGTAATTAAATTTTTAAGAACTTCACTTTTTTTTTTATTACCCCAACTGTTGCCAAAGAATGTATCGCTCTTGAGGGAGGGTCCCTTGAGAAGACAAAAAGAACATAAAAATATTAATGCTAAAAACAGCCTCCTTTTTTTTGTTTGTTTAGGTTTTTGTTTTGTTTTGTTTTTGGCCACGCTGCACAGCTTGCGGGATCTTAGCTCCCTGACCAGGGGTCAAACCTGTGCCCCGGCCCCCTGTAGTGGAAGCTCGGTGTCCTAACCATTGGACTGCCAGGGGATTCCTAAAACAGCCTTATTTATGTAATTAAACAATTATTTTCACCTGTTTTCAACCTTCATCCCTAAGTGTTTTTAGCTGGAGAGGAAAGCATCTTTGAACAACAGTAGTAAAGGTCTGCGGCACTATATTTGGTCATCCACTTGACAGGAAGTGACAGGTGGTCTGAGATAAGGGCCTACAAGGATTCCCGACTAGTGGCAAGTGGCTTGGTTGGTTGGCAAGAGGCCTGAAAGGATTAAGATTGGGATATTGTGGATAAGGAAGTCTGGGCAAGAGGCATGTGCATGGGGTTGTGCACCAGCTGTAGACTTTTGTGTCTCAGAAAGAACCCCCTACAGAAGAGGCACTCAACAACTGGATGTACTAGCAAATGTCAGCCAGGCTCTGTGTTTTTCCACCACAGTGCTTGTGCAGTGAGCTCATGAATTGAGAAACCATGACTGCAGAGATGGAAGTGTTACATAAAAGACTCAACAGTATGGTCTCCTTCTCACCAAAGCTGATCTAGCTAATGTTGCTGTTGAATACCTGAAAGTTCAGCAGCAGAGACTGGCTCTAAGCCTCTGTGGTAACATCTCTGAAGAGATCAGCCAGCCACTTGGTGGCAAGTTGATTACAATGGGCACATTCCATCCTGGAAGAGATGGTGATTTGTTCTTAATGGAATTGACATCTAACCTGGGTGTGGGTTTGCCTTTGCTGTGTGCAGTGACTCTGGCTGCATAAGTAATTGAGAGCTTACTGAATGCCTAAGTTATGGATGTGGGATCCTACAAATCATTGCCTCAGACCAATGTACCCATTTTTAAAATTTATTTAAAAAATTTTATACAATTGTATTTTATTTTAAGTTTTTTAAAATTAATTAAATTTATTTTTGGCTGCATTGGGTCTTCGTTACTGCGCATGGGCTTTCTCTAATTGCGTCGAGCGGGGGCTACTCTTCGTTGCGGTGTGTGGGCTTCTCATTGCGGTGACTTCTCTTGTTGCGGAGCATGGGCTCTAGGCGCGTGGGCTTCAGTAGTTGTAGCACTTGGGCTCAGTAGTTGTGGCTTGTGGGCTCTAGAGCGCAGGCTCAGTAGTTGTGGCACATGGGCTTAGTTGCTCCACGGCATGTGGAATCTTCCCATAGCAAGGCCTGAACCCGTGTCCCCTGCATTGGCAGGTGGATTCTTAACCACTGCGCCACCAGGGAAGTCCCCCCAAAATTTTATACAATTTTAAAGGTTACATTCCATTTACAGTTATTACAAAATATTAGCTATATTCCCCATGTTGTACAATACATCCTTGTAACCCATCTTACGCCCAGTAGTTTGTACCTCCCCATGTTGCCCCCCCCCCCTCAACTGGTAACCACTAGTTTGTTCTCTGTCTGTGAGTCTGCTTCTTTTTGGTTATATTCACTAGTTTGTTGTATTTTTTTAGATTCCACATATAAGTGATACCATATATCAATAGTATTTGTCTTTGTCTGACTTACTTCACTTAGCATAATGCCCTCTAAGTCCATCCATGTTGCTGCAAATGGCAAAATTTTGTTCTTTTTTATGGCTGGGTAGTATTCCATTGTATGTATATGTGTGTGTATATGTATATATATCACATCTTCTTTATCCATTCATCTGTTGATGGACACTTAGATTGCTTCCATATCTTAGCAATTATAAATAATGCTGCTGTGAACATTGGGGTGCATGTATCTTTTTGAATTACTGTATTTGTTTGTTTGTTTGTTTGTTTGTATCAGATATATACCCAGGAGTGGAAATGCTGGGTCATATGATAATTCTATTTTTAATTTTTTGAGAAACTTCCATACTGTTTACCACAGTGGCTGCATCAATTTACATTCCCACAGTGTACAAGTGTTCACTTTTCTCTACATCCTCACCAACCAACATTGTTATTTGTGTTCTTTTTGATCATAGCCATTCTGACAGGTGTGAGGTGATATCTCATGGTGGTTTTGATTTGCATTTCCCTGATGATTAGCAATGTGGAGTATCTTTTTGTGTGCCTGTTGGCCATCTGCATCTCCTCTTTGGAAAAATGTCTATTTAGTTTGTCGATGAAAAATTAATCAGTCGATCTAAGAAATAAATGGAAAATTTTATTTGAGCCAAATCTGAGGGTTATAACCGGGGAAGAGCATCTCGAAAGTTCTTAGAACTGTTCCACTGGTTAGAAATCAAGGCAGAGTTATATAAGTCTCTTGAGACAGAGGGCTGTACATCAAATGACATATTATTGACAGTTTACATAATCCAGATCTAAGCGTTATTATGGTGGGTCATATGTACCCTCACAGGATCAAGAAGAAATGTTACCTTTTAAGGAGTTGTCTTGCTGATGGTAGGAGAATGTTGCTTTTTATGGTTGAGGAAGTATTAATGCCAGTGGGGGAGGTTTGGTTGATGCATAATGCAGATACACAATGCACAGTGTGGGGAGAGAGGAGGTTAAAGGGCAGAAAAAAATTTATGTTTAAATATTTCTTGTCTTGCCATAGAACATAAATTTTATTTCACAAGTTCTTCTGCCCATTTTTTTAATTGAGGTGTTTGGTTTTTTGATGTTGAGTTGTATGAGCTGTTTATATATGTTGGATATTAATCCCTTTTTGGTCATATCATTTGCAAATATTGTCTCCCATTCAGTATGTTGTCTTTTTGTTTGTCCATAGTTTCCTTTGCTGTGCAAAAGCTTTTAAGTCTAATTAGGTCCCATTTGTTTATTTTTGCTTTTATTTCCTTTACTTTAGGAGACAGATCCCCCAAAAATATTGCTGCGATTTATGTCAAAGAGTGCTCTGCCTATGTTTTCCTCTACGAGTTTTATCGTATCTTGTCTTACATTTAGGTCTTTAAACCAGATCAGTGTACCCATTTTTGGTGAAGGATGTGTGAAAATGGGTGTATGATCAAGGAATCCACTGGTCCTCCCGTATGCTGTATGACCTACCAGCTGCCATTCTAGTAGAATTTTGCGCTGGCCTCTTCAAGACTCAGCTAAGGCACCAGTTTAGGAATGACACTCTTCAGGGTTCAAGTGCTGTTGTCCAAGTTGTGGCACATACATTGAAGCTATGCCCCCCAAGTTGTCCTCCATCCCTGGGCCAGAAAAGCTCAGTTCTTTCCCTCCTGAGTGGGGCAAACCCAGTCCCCCACCTCCTGGGTGACTCTTTTATGCTCACACCACTGCCACGCTCACACAGAACCCTTCACTTCTGGTCACCAAATGTGTGGGTTTGTTGCCTCACAACAAGCAGTTCTGCACAGCACCAGCTGGTGTCCTATACTTTAACTCAACTTTAACACTATCTACTTGGCAATGGCGTCAGATCCCGCAGGCTGAGGGCTCGGTCCCATGAGACTGCTCCCACCTTAATCGGACGCCAGTCACAAGTAGTAGGTCCCTGAGTTACCCACAACTTCTGTCTGGTTTGGCTACAAATCAGAGGTTCACACGGCCCCCTCCTCAGTTTCAATTAATTTGCTAGAGTGGCTCACGGAACTCAGGGAAACACTTACTTACGTCTACTAGTTTATTAAAGGAGATGATAAAGGATACAGAGGTCTGCCAGATGAAGAGATACATATGGTGAGGCCTGGGAGGATCCCAAGCTCAGGGGCTTCTGTCCCTGTGGAGTTGGGGTGAGTCACCCTCCCGATGTGGATGGGTTCACCGACCCAGAAGCTCTCTGAACCCAGTACTATTAGGACTTTATAGAAGCTTCCTCACACAGGCATGATCAATTATTAATTCCATTTCCAGCCCCTCTCCCCTCTCTGGAGAAATTGGGGTGGGGCTGAAAATTCCAAGCTTCTAATCATGGCTTGGCCTTTCTGGTGACCAGCCACCTTCCAGGAGCCCAATCAGAGTCACCTCATTAGAACAACAGATGCGCTTAGTGCTCTTATCACCTAGGAATTTACGAGAGTTTCAGGAGGCCTGTGTCAGGGACGGGGTCAAAGACAAGCATTAAAACAAGAGATGCTCTTAGCGCTCTTATCACTTGGGAAATTACAAGGGTTTTGGGAGTTCTGTGCCAGGACCGGAGGCAGAGACTAATACACATTTTCTGTTATCTCACAGCCCCCAGTGGCTGTTAGACACAGGCCCAGGAACCAAGGGTTAAAGTAGGACCGGCTCCTGTCACCATCACTCCCAGAGTCCCACTTGTCCTTCCTGTCCCACAAACTTAGGCTGTGCTGGAGTGGAGGTCCTGTTTTCCGGGGCAGGCTGTCCACTGAACGTGAAGCTGTGACCTACCACTGGTCTTTAGGGCTCTCATGTCAGTAGATCAGCTGGTACAAAAAAGAGATATTGCTGGGTAAACTGTGTGACCCCAACCGGTTAGATATTTTCTATTTGTCTCTCTGTTGTTCTTGATTCTTCATCCTATAAAAGCTTCATGCTTTCTGCCCCATTTTGCAGTTCTCTGAAAAGAGACTGGCCACTTCATGAAGTGTTTAATAAAGTTTGTCTGTATCACCTAAGTGTTTGACAGCACTAAGAGAAAGTGGTCAGAAGGGCCAGGCTAGGAGGGTTCAGGGTCTGCTCTGGGCGCTTCCTCGATCTTACTCCTCTTTTCAGAGTGAAAGTGGTCCAGGATGAGAAGATTCATATTGGTAGAAACCACCAGCCTGTGGGACTGAGGCTTTAAATGAACTACTGCAGCACACCCAGACCTCCCACCTCTAACCATTAGCTGCTTCGGGCCTGCACACAGACAGCGGCTCTCAAACCACCACGTGCCCTCTGCCTAGAGGGAGGATCTGCCAGGTCTGGGACCCTGGCACTGAGGGGCACCAGAGGACCCAAGGAGCAGAGCAGTGGAGGTCATGCTGGAGGTGCCCACCTCCAGCATTTCCAGTTTACTTTGCTTTTCTTCTACAAGCCTTATGGAGTGAAACGTTGGGTCATTGATTTTTAGACTTTTCTTTTTTCATAAAAAGGAAGTATTTAAAACTACAGATTTTCTTCTAAACACTGCACTGGCTGCAGCCCACAAATTTTGATATATCACATCTTCATTGTCATTTAACTGACCCAAGTATTTTCTAATTTTCTTGTGATCTCTTCTTTGGCCCAGGCCCTAGCTGCCCATTCCCAGCTCCAGTGGGCGTCTGGGCCAAGCCCTGGATGCCTTCTTCTCAGCCCGTTAGGTATTCAAGCCAATCTCACCTTCCCGCGATCCGGCCCCTGTGCACTTGGCCTTAGAGGCAACTCGCGCGTGCGCGCACACACACACACACACACACCCTGCACCACCACACTCCAAACACCAAGTGCGGGGCCTGGGCCCTCTGCAGTGCCGTCTGCTCTCCGGCTCAGGTTTGAGTCAGATTTGTCCTTTCCTCTCCCTTTGGTTGGGCACAGTTGCCCCTTCACTTTCTTTTCATGGTCTCCATTTTCTTCTCATCACCTGCAGAGGTTTCTTTCTTTTTTTTTTTTTTTTAATTTAAGTATAGTTGATTTACAATGTTTCAGGTGTATAGCAAAGTGATTCAGCTATATATATATGAAATACATGTTCAGGTTCTTTTCCATTATAGGTTATTACAAGATATTGGATATAGTTCCCTGTGCTATACAGTAAGGTCCTCGTTGTTTATCTATTTTATACGTAGTTGTGTGTATCTAATTTATCCCTCCTTCCCCGCCTTCCCCTTTGATAACCATGAGTTTGTTTTCTATGTCTGTGAGTCTATTTCTGTTTCATACAGAAGTTCATTTGTATCATTTTTTTAGATTCCACATGTAATTGATGTCATATGATATCTGTTTTTTTTCTTTGACTTACTTCGTATGATAATCTCTAGGTCCATCCATGTTGTTGCGAATGGCATTATTTCATTCTTTTCTATGGCTGAGTAATATTCCTGCAGAGCTTTCTTGACCGGCCTCCTTGACCTGTTGCCATGGCTTGGTGAGGGCCCTGTGGGGAGAGAGGGATGGAAAAGAGCGAGTGGGTGGCTGATCTCGCTGCGGAAGTCTGGCGGAGCGGGCGTTAGACCAGGCATCCAGTGGCGCCAGAAGTGACCTCACTCTGAGAGCTTTGTCGCCGCCTAGCGGCCACTAGCCTCAACGACAACTTCCCAGGGCCTTGCCTTGCCGGCAACTGCTGATTCTTCCGATGAATAAAGGAGTTTTGGCCTCATTTTAGTATGGAACCTGAGACCAGTATGGAGATTTCTTCTGGCCTGGTGGTGAATGAGGAAGTCAGAATTTAGACTCGAGGGCATGTCAATTAGAATGGGAGAAAATAAAGAAAATAATTAAATTCCCATGTACACTGTGGGACCGTGGGCTGTGCACCACCCGTGGGCACTCACAGGAGGCTGGCCCCCGGAACCGACAGCTCGCCCAGGGCTACTACCCCCAGTGCACCCATGTGCATGAAGAACATGAATGTAGGCTGGGTACGCAGGCTGCCAAGACAGGTGGCTTGAACCCAGACTTTACATTATTTGGTCCCTTTAAATACGATTTACACTGGAACGTCATAGTGTAATATTACATTATCTTTTCTTCTAAAAACTTACGTTTTCCTTGGAGTTGTTATTTCTTTATAGGTTTAGTTTCTTTATGTACATCTCCCTCATTCGAGTAGCTGGCAGAAGTGTAAATTGCCTTTTAGTTATTTCTTTTCTTCTTCCTCTTTCTCGGTTTTTTCCTTCTGCCCCTCCTCGTTCTTCTTTTAAACCTGGAGACATATTCCTGGAGCTTTTCACCCTCTCCAGTCAGATATTTGCTCTTGTGCCAACTTTGCTGCTTTGGTCTTGGGACGATCCTTTCCCATTATCCTAAGAGTTCCTTTTGCTTCTCTCTTGTATATCACCCCATTTCCCACATCTTTCTTTTTCTTTGTTTCCTTCCTCATTTCATGAATATCTTCCTCCAGAAACTTCCTGATAAAGGATACAAGGAAGTAAAAATGTTCACTCTTCATCTGTGAAACTGTCTTTATTCTACTCTTACCCTTGATGGATAGCTTGGCTGGATGTAGAGCTCTAGGTTGAAAAATCATTTTCTCTCAGAATTTTGAAGATATTTCTCCACCATTTTCTTACTTCCAATGGTCCTGTGAGGAACGCCATTCTGATTTTGTATGTGACTTATTTTTTTCTTTGTAACTCTTAGGTTCTTTTGTTTTTCTCAAATTTAAGTGGGATGGTCCTTGCTTTTAGATTTTTTTCATTCATTGGCCTATAAATCGGTCATTGTATCATTTTACCTTCCACCAGCAATGTATGAGAATCCTGGTTGTTCCACATTCCTCCAGTATGTGATGTTGTCAGGTTTTTGGTTTTGCCTTTTTTTTTTTTTTTTTGCCATTCTGGTTAGCACATAGCAATATCACATTGTAGTTTTAATTAAAGAATGTAAATAAACAATAAAATACCAATTTGGTCTCCAAATTGCTTAACCAAAAACGATATTACTACTCTTTTTTCTTCGGTGGGAGCAAACATAAATGACATTTTGATATTTATCACATTATTGCTGAAAGTTTAAATTTGTGCAGGCCCTTTGGAGGGCAATTATCTATTCAACAAATCCTCACTTACTGTCTGTCTACTATGCAAAGTACTGTCCTAGGCAATGAGTATAATGGGGAATAAGACAAGTCCTGCCTTCATGGGAGAGACAAATGATAAAAAAGTAAATAAATACAAGATCTTATATATCATTATCAATGCTAAGAAGAAAACAAATAGGGTGCCACAAAGTAAAGCACAGGGGTCGGCATACCTAGATGGCAGGGTCATGGAAAGCTCTTCAAGGAGGTGATATTTAAGCAAATTTGGGTACATATCTAAAGGTCAAAAGTGCTTACCTCGTGACCAAGAACTCCCACTTTGAGGAATCCAGATTACAGAAGTACACGCACACAAATATATGTGTGAGGATGTGTACCAGTGCTTCCTCTCTTGTCCCACCAACCCTGCATCTTAGCTCACAGCAGCCAGTGTGATCTTTGGAAAACTTTATCTGATCTGATCATGTTCCCTTCCCAGCTTAAAACCCTTCAATTACTTGCACTTTGGATAAAGTCCAAACTCGTTACTTTATAAATCCCACAATAATCTGACCATTCCCTGGTTATAACTTAACTCTGTTTCATACCATTCTTCCCCTGCTCCTTATGGTCCAGCTGTCCTGCTGTTTTCTGTTCTTCACATTAGCTAAGCCTTTACACATACCGTTCCCTCTGTCTGAAAGCTCTTGCCTAGATTCTTCCTGTGGTTGGCATATTCTCGACCTCAGGCCTCAGCTCAGGGCTCATTGCTCTCCGAAGGTCATGGTAGTCAGATGTGGTGATGGACAGATGGATGCAAAGGTGCCCAGCAGATTCCAGCTGGTAGTCTTTCTCCCTACCCTCATCCCACTGTGTCTGGCTCTTCTTTCTGACTCCTGGCCCTGCTGACAGCCTCAGGCCCACCTGCAGCAAAGGCAAGGGACGTGATTGAGGCATCCCACCCCACATGGGCACCGAGAAGCTGAGGCTCGTGAAAGGTGGTCAGTGCAGCCAGTAAAACAGGGAAATGAGATAATTCAGAGGCCTCCTGCCTGTTATGCTTCTTGGTCCCCAACACACATTGGGCAAAGTGGCTGTGATGATTTGCCCCTGGGAGGAGAAAAAAGACTGGATACCCACAAATTATCCAATTTGAACTATCTGAGGGAGAGTATATTAATCATTTTTATTGATTATTTCTGATATGCAATTTTCCGAGGTCTTTGATTGGCTGTTTTTCTCTTTTCAGAAAAGTTGAAAAATGTTCAGTTGAGAAGATGCAACAAAAAACAAACAAAAAAAACAAACAACTTTTGCATGAAACATCCAAAGCAGGATTTTTGACATGCCACATAGCCAGTGTCTTACTATTCCTTTATTCTTTATTTGCCGTGTGTTCATTTAGCTCCTGCTCTGTGCCAGGTGCTGTTTTGGGCATTAAGGACACAGCAGGGAACAAGCGAACAAAATCTCTGTACTTGGGGAGTTTATATTCTATTCAGAGAGACAGACAATAAGCAAACAAATGAAACAAATGTATAATAAAATTGGAGGGACGATGTGCTAATGGAGGAACTAAGCAGGCTAGGCAGTGACTTTGGGAAGAACAAGCCTTGCCACCGGGTAGGAGAAACGTGTTTTAGAGGGAATAGCAATTGCAAAGGTCATGGGATGGAAACAAGCTCGACATGTTCAGGGAACAGCAAAAAGCCCAGTGAAGGAGGGAGCCAGCCAGGACATGAGGGTGGGCTTGGAGAGGTCAACACTGGAAGCAGTTTGGATGGTTTTTCTAGGAGTGATGGAAAGATCGAGATTTTCAGCGGTAAAGTGATCTCATTTCCATTTTTATAAGTTTTCTCTGGAAGTTGTATAGAAAATAGGTTACACTCATGAATGAAAATCAACCAGATGAAGATTAGAGCCAATAGCCATTGCTGCAGTTCTCAAATTTGTTAAAATAACAGACATTCCAATTTTTTAAATATAAATTTATTTATTTATTTATTTATTTATTTATTTTTGGCTGCGTTGGGTCTTTGTTGCTGCGTGTGGGCTTTCTCTAGTTGCGGCGAGCGGGGGCTACTCTTCGTTGCGGTGCGTGGGCTTCTCATTGCGGTGGCTTCTCCTGTTGTGGAGCTCGGGCTCTAGGCACACGGGCTTCAGTAGTTGTGGCATGTGGGCTCAGTAGTTGTGGCGCGCAGGCTCAGTAGTTGTGGTGCACGGGCTTAGTTTCTCCGCGGCATGTGGGATCTTTCCAGACCAGGGCTCGAACCCGTGTCCCCTGCATTGGCAGGCGGACTCTCAACCACTGCATCACCAGGGAAGCCCCCAGACTTTCCAGTTTTTAAAGGTCGCCATAATGGGTAACACTTCTGTACTCTGCTGAGACTCCTCAGCTAATAGTTGCAAATTATATTTACATGTGTGTATATGACAAAAATAAGCATTCAGTACTCCTGACCTCAGAAATCTTCTCACAATGCACAGAGGGGGAGAGGAAGCAGGAAGAGGCTGCGCCTGCGGGGCCAGGAGCAGCCAGTGTGGCTGTGGGGAGCAGGTCATCCCTCCGGCTGGCCACTAGGGGGCGATCCTGCACCTTGCTGCACTTTCCGCCTCTGCTCCGCTCTGCGCGTCTTCCTCTTCTGACTTCAACCAGCTTCAGCTGTGTCCCACGCTGCTGATGGAAAATGTGGTTATGAATTCTTCCCCTTTCATCTCTGGATGATCTGGGACAGATCCAAGCATGGACAGTTACAGAGATCTTGGAGAAGCTGCTGCCCCTGTAGCTTCATAGTAACAGGTCTTTCTAAGGCCACCTGTTATCTTCAGAATACTAAATTGCACAGACCTTTTTTCAGTCCTCATTTTACTTGGCTTTTCATCAGCATTTGACCTGCCCCTTCCCTCCTTCGTTTTTCTATATACTAAATTAAAACTTCATTGAATAAAGAACCCTCTCCAAAACACATGACTGGATGGACTACATCACATGCGGTTAGACTGAACACTACAGTTGTTTAACATGGAAAATCACACAAATCGGCACTTCTACAGAATCTAAAAAAGAATGGATATATGCATTTGTATAACAGATTCACTTTGCTGTACACCTGAAGCTAACACATCACTGTAAATCAATTATTCCCCAATAAAATTTTTTTTAAAATTTGGCAGTTCTCACTGTACAAAGCTGTTTATATACTTGCTTTATAATAAACAAAGTGTATGTTACTAGATTTGCAAATAATGTATTTGAAGAAACTGGTAGATTTTTAAAGCATATATTTTAAAAAATCTGTTCCATATATACTATTCAAAAACTTTTTCATTGTTTTACATTCTAAATAAAACCTAAATGCCAGCATCAAAACTATGATCATCCCAGAAAATTGACTCTCAAGCTCAGACTGCAAGTTCTGAATTAATGTCTATTAAGTGAATTAAGTAAGGCAAAAATCAGGAAATGCCAGTCATTTCCAAATTCATCTTGGCACAATTAATAGTCCAGTTTTAAGGATTTCTTTAGGCATTTTAAAAAGTTTCTGACATTAATGACAAAAATATATTTTAAAATTCTATGTTTTATATTGAAGTATAGTTGATTTACAATGTTGTGTTAATTTCTACTGTATAGCAAAGTGATTCAGGTATACACATACATACATTCTTTTTCAAATTCTTTTCCATTATGGTTTATCACAGGATATTGAATATAGTTCCCTGTGTTATACAGTAGGACCTTGTTGTTTATCCATTCTATATATAATAGTTTGCATCTGCTAATCCCAAACTCCCAGTCCATCCCTCCCTCAACCCCCTCCTCCTTGGCAACCACAAGTCTGTTCCCTATGTCTGTGAGTCTGTTTCTGGTTTGTAGATAAGTTCATTTGTGTCATATTTTAGATTACACATGTAAGTGATATCATATGGTATTTGTCTTTCTCTTTCTGACTTACTTCACTTAAGTATGATGATCTCTAGGTCCATCCATGTTGCTGCAAATGGCATTATTTCATTCTTTTTTATGACTGCATAGTATTCCATTGTATATATGAACCACATCTTCTTTATCCATTCATCTGTGGATGAACATTTAGGTTGTTTCCATGTATTGGCTATTGTAAATAGTACTGCTATGAACATAGGGGTGCATGTATCTTTCTGATAAAATCCTATAATTTAAGAACAATAATTACACGTCAGGAAAAGAAGATCATTAATGTCAACAGTAGCATCACTACTATTCAGTTGAACCGTAAGAGACTGCCAATTATCAACTCTTTTCACCTATAAAATGAAAATTTTATATGGTTCAACTCAATACATGTCGTGTTTTCTGCAGTTGTCCCCTGAATATGATCCAATGAGTTTGGTATAGGTTTCTGAGTAAGCTGGAGAAAGCTGGAGAAACTAACAACAAACAAAATTGTCCCACTTCACATTGAATTAATTAAAATTGAAAAATTATTTCCTTTAAAAAAGGCATTTAAACTGATAAGCAGATTTTAACTGTTCACCTGTGTTATCATGATTCTTATCAATACATCACAAACAAGCAAGTTTCTAAGTGAAAACAGCTAAGACACTTTCTCATTAGTTCTTTCTCCTGGAGGAAAATAAAATCTCTCCTCTTCTGCCACCTTGTGGCCACTTCATTTTCCTGCTTTGCCAGTTTTTAATAAAAGACTCTCAATGGTCTTATGAAGACTTTGTTTTTCCAAAAGAAAAGTATTTGGTTCCTTGGCTTAAAGGACTTGCTTCTTTTCAAGATGCCAGGCAAAAAGGAGAATTGGTAGGCAAACTAGATTTGGTGTAAAAAGTATAAATTTAGTGCCTGTTGTGTACTAAGCCCAGGAGGAAACAGAAGAACGGGGACCAGTTATTTCCCTTTGGAGCTCAAGTCAGTATCTGGTGGGGAAGAGATCAAGACAGTTGCCTGATGCAAGGCCATAAGCAAAAGAATGAAAAGAAGAGCAGTGTTTTTGAAAGGGATTCACTCAGAATGCAGCTAAGATGCCCCAAGCTTTCTCCTGGAACACTGGTGTTGCCTATGTTATAAGCTTGTTTTTTTCCCTCCTGATGGTAGAACCTTGTCTTCAACTTCCCTACTATTATTTGCACTGGGCCTGGACACTCAGCAAAGACTAGTTGGTTCCCAATAAGCGTGCCCTGGAACAATCTCTTTCTCCAGAAAATGGATGAGCTCAGTGTGGCTGGCAGTCGCAAACAGCAAAGACCTATTCTTCAGACAAGATCCAGTCAACAAAATGAGGCTGTGTTTCAGGCACGGAATAATCTGGGGAATTGCTAAAATGTATGGAAATAAAACATACTTTTTTGTTTAGCAAAACAGGACTTTGTAGTGTACGCATCCTCCATCCTTTGAAAACACACACACACACACACACACGCACACCAGAGAAGCATTAATTTGTTGTCAGAAGATGTACATTTGCAAACCCCTGTAGATACGGTTCAGTATTTCCCAGTGGGGACGCTATTGATGTGTTGGATGAAACAGTTCCACTTCGTAGGGGGCTGGCCTAAGCACTGCCGAAGGTTCTCATCCCTGGATCCTGGGCACCAAATGTCGGTAATACTCTCCAGTTACTGTAAAAACCAAAAATGCCACATCCACCACCCCCCTTTCCAAAATCTCTCCCTGGACTAGTGTTGACCGTAGTTAAGAACCACTGAATCTTCTCATTTTATCAGTTGAGGCCCAGAGAAGGGAAGGAACTTGCCTAAGTCACAGACAAGACACATAGCAAACAGCCGGAGAAGATTTATTGAAAGTCTATTATGCAGGGAGACTTACAGGTGGAGGGAGCACAGTAAATACAAAACGTGACCTCTGTTCTCAAAGAGGAGGGGAAGAGAGTGAAAGAACTCATATTTATTGGGGACCTATTGCATTCTAGCCCTTTCTAAACCTTTTCACATTATCTTTGCAACGACGCTGAGGAAACTTGAGTCGCACAGAGATTAAGTGTGGAAGCAGAATTTGAACTCAGGCTTTTCTGACTCCAGAGCCTGTCTTTTCACAATCACCTTTCCAGTGTGTGTGTAAACACAGAAACCAGTGTTTTATAAAGTTATCCCAAAATGGAGAAAAGGTAAAAGATAACCATGTCTCCTTTCAGAGTCATACAAGAGCGCTACCTAATAAGCCGTCCTAGGGTCACCTGGTTCTCTTTGTCGTGGTCCAAGCGCTGGTTGGAAAAGAATTTCCAGACACAAGGCAGAATGTGAGGAAGACAGAGTTTTCGCTGCAAGGACTGCGGGCCGACTTCCCGGTAGCCAGGGAAAGTCGACCATGAGCACGGGTTGCTTGTCTGTTTTTATAGCCAGGGAGCAAAGGGACTTCTGAGTCACCTGCTGATTGGGTAGGGTCTGCATGTTTCCAATGGGATGAATACCTTTCTGTATATGGGATGGGAAAGGGGCAAGGCATGCTGCTTGGGAAAGCTCAGAGATGTTGGGTGGTTGCTGCGTGACAGAGTGACAAGGGTCTGGTAACCCTCTGTTCCAGTGACATTGGCCCTTTGAGTTTATCTTGTTCTTTGTCCTTGGAGCACACCACACTCTTAGCAAATGTGACTGTGTTTAACTTACTGTTTACTGTTGTTTAGGGGCCAGGCTCTGTGAAGTTAGAGATTAATTGATAAAAAACTGAGAAGGTGCAAATTATTTTTGTCTGGTAAATATGTAAATGCTTTCTGTCCAGTGGAGACAATAACCACAAAAGTTGTGGATTTATTGCCCTGTAGGACATTAACCACGTGTGTCTAACTTAGCAATTTTATCCCAGCAGTTTTTTCTTTCACTGACTTACACATACATCAGCTTCTCATATCCTCCTTTGAATCAGCTGTCATTCTTTTGGGTCCTTAAAAAATGATTTAACATTAAATCTTTGACACAGGCTCGCTATATAGTTGTATGAGAGTTATGTTCTTTAACTCTTTGAGAATTATGTTTTGACAGTAGCACAATCCAATAAGTGACGGACTGCTATAAAGTAAGCGTGAAACTCTAGGTGCTATGGGGACATACAAAGGATGAGAAGAGTGAGCCTTGGGGAATCAAAGGAATTCTTGAGCGGGGCCTTGGAGGAAGGGTAAAATTTGAACAGGCAGAGAAGGGAGGGCTTTCCAGAAGGGGTTGCAGCATGAGGAAAAGAAGAAAGAAGTCAGGGGTTTTTGTAGACGCTACAATTAAAGGAGAGGCATCTAGTTTGGTCTTTTTCCTCAGGTGATGCTCCTGACCTTATAGGATCCAGAATGTGAAGATTAAAAAGAAAATGGACCACTGTAGAAGCTCAGCAAGGGCAGGAGTTTGAGCTATTTTTGTCAACATTGTACTCTCAGAGCTTGGACATAGTAAGCCAACAATGACTGCTTATTGAATGACTAAGGTGATCAAAAGAAAAGAATATGATTGGCTTCCATTAACTGACCACTTACTATGTGCCAGACACTATGCTAAGCTCTTTTGAAAAAATTTTTATTTTATATTGGAGTAGAGTCGATTTACAATGTTGTGTTAGTTTCAGGTGTACAGCAAAGTGATTCAGTTATACATACACATGTATCTATTCTTTTTCAGATTCTTTTCCCATATAGGTTATTACAGAATATTAAGTAGAGTTCCCTGTGCTATAGAGTAGGTCCTTGTTGATTATCTATTTTATATATAGTAGTGTGTCTATGTTAATCCCAACCTCCTAATTTATCCCTCCTCTGCCCCACCTTTCCCCTCTGGTAACCGTGAGTTTGTTTTCAATGTCTGTGAGTCTGCTTCTGTTTTGTAAATAAGTTCATTTGTATCATTTTTTTAGATTCCATATATAAGTGATATCATATGGTATTTGTCTTTCTCTGTCTGACCTACTTCACTTAGTATGATAATCTCTAGGTCCATCCATGTTGCTGCAAATGGCATTATTTCATTCTTTTTTATGGCTGAGTAATATTCCATTGTATAAATATACCACATCTTCTTTATCCATTTATCTGTCGATGGACGTGTATCTTTTTGAATTATGGTTTTATTCAGATATATGCCTGAAGTGGGATTGCAGGAGTGGGATTGCTGCATCATATGGTAGTTCTATATGTAGTTTTTTAAGGAACCTCCATACTGTTCTCCATAGTGACTGTACCAATTTACCTTCCGACCAACAGTGTAGAAGGGTTCCATTTCCTCCACACCCTCTCCATCATTTGTTATTTGTAGACTTTTTGATGATGGCCATTCTGACCGGTATGAGGTGATACCTTATTGCTGTTTTGCTTTGCATTTCTCTAATAATTAGTGATGTTGAACATCTTTTCAGGTTCTTTTGGGCCATCTGTATGTCTTCTTTGGAGAAATGTCTATTTAGATCTTCTGCCCATTTTTTGATTGGGTTGTTTGTTTTTTTTGATATTGAGCTGCATGAGCTGTTTGCATATTTTGGAGATTAATCCCTTGTTGGTTGCATAGTTTGCAAATATTTTCTCCCATTCTGTAAGTAGCCTTTTCATCTTGTTTATAGTTTCCTTTGCTATGCAAAAGCTTTTAAGTTTAATTTGGTCCCATTTGTTTATTTTTGTTTTTATTTTCATTACTCTAGGAGGTGGATCCAAAAATATCTTGCTGCGGTTTATGTCAGAGAGTATTTTGCCTATGTCTTCCTCTAAGAGTTTTATAGTGTCCGGTCTTACATTTAGGTCTTTAATCCATTTTGAGTTTAGTTTTGTGTATGGTGTTAGAGAATGTTCTAATTTCATTCTTTTACATGTAGCCGTCCATATGCCAAGCGCTTTACATAAATAATTCCATCAGACCCTTACATTGATGATATGAAGCAGATTTTCTTATTTTTCAAATTAGGTCCAGCCTATGGCAAAATGGTTACATGAATGATTTTTATCTTTGGGGCTCCTTGACCCTTTCCCGAAGGGCACAGAATCCGAGACTTATGATTATTCTTCCACTGCCCAAACTCTGTTCCTGCCCCCCCAAGCCTGGTGGTGTCAGTACCATTGGAATAAACTGGTCTTACTACTGACCAGCAACTGATGTGCTACCAGGAGAGTCCCAGATGGACCTCTGGGTAACCTGGGCCCATGTGTATGTAAGTACTTGCTGAATTTTGATGAGTGAATCTGGAGGTGACAATCACTGTTATCCTTGGGTTTCTTACCTACAGGGAACCCTCAGGTTGTGGTAGAAATTTCAAACTAGAAAAGAAGGAAAGGGTTTCTGCTTCCACCCCTACCCCATGTGGGAAGAGAACTCTGGATCCCTTTTGACGGGACTGCCTCCTTCTGGATATTAGGATGGTGTGCCAGACATAGACATGTATTGCTCAGATTCCCTCTTCACGAAAGGGCTCATTGCGCAGCCTTGAGGAGTGTGGTTGGCTCACAGCCTCCACTGTTAACTGGTTCAGATTGGCCTCAACTCCTGAGCTGAGGTAGTGGTCTTCTTGGGGTGGCCCCATCCAATGACTTTGCAAGACTGTGGTACAAGGTCCCATCCATTTCTGCCTAACACAGGACTCTTCTCACATGCTCAGAGATCCCTGCTGGGCTGACAAAGACTTTGTCAGATCTATGTCATGGTCTGGCAACTCCCCTTCCCTAATCCCATTTCCTCCTTTTTCCTTTCACAAGTGTTACTCCCAGTAAGGCTTTTATACTCCTAAATCTGTCTCAGGATCTGTTTTCCGAAGGACACAGATGACACCATGGGATGCTGTTAGCTCCAAGCAACCTTTCATCAGTGAAGAGAATGGATATTTTAGAACTGGATTTGAGCTAATACCAGCAGAATATAATCACCCCGGGTGCTAGGGACCAGGGAGTACTTCCACTGTGGCACATGAATCAAATAAGCTTTATTTCTTGGTATTCTTCTTGGCACTGACTATGTCTTGCTATTATATAAGATGGCTTGAATGTTCCTACTGGCTTTCTCAATGAGTCATTTGTTCAATTAATTAAGAGTGTGACTAAAGACAAGGTCACTAAGTCCATTTCCAGTCAGCCGTTAGTTTCAATCAAGTTACCTGTTATAAATGGATTGTTATCTGGTCATATATGGACTCCATAAGCCCTTTACCCATGCTGAGTCATGACTTAGGCTAGTTGTTTCTCAGCCTCCTGGCAGACTGTCACCCTTCCCGTGGGTCACTTATAAAATGCTCTATGCAGTATTTTGGTTTTGGGCAAGGAAGTCTTAGTGTGGTTGGTGACCAGCTACTTAACTTGCGGCCACAAATGGGAGGGCATAGTTTTTGCTTTTTTGGTATGGAAGCATCTCCTAATTCCTTATTGGAAGAGCAATACTCCTCAAATTATCCATTCATCCGTCAAATATTTTTTGACCAAGAGAGAGTTGCTACTTGCCCTTCCCTTGATCAGACTCACAGCTACATCCCTAGGGTCACATTTTAGGGAAATCTACATGCAGCTTCTTCAGTAGTAACTACCAGCCAGACACACCTGAGGGTCTAAAGCATTACTTATTCCTCTTCCATCTGTCCTTCATGCCAAAGACATCAAGCCTCAACCTGTGTCGTGGAGTCAATAATTATAGGGTCTCTGGGATCAGATAGTCTTGGGTTCTCCCACTTCATGGAGGAAAGGTGGTGCCTTGTGGACAAAAAACTGGACCCAGAACAGATATAAAAACAGAGGCCCTGGGGAGAGGAGCCACCGTCAGGGAAAGACTCACTCCCAGTGACTACAGAGAAGACAGCACTGTCCCCTGCCAAGATGAAGCTGCCGTTGCTGTGTCTGGGGCTGACTCTAGTCTGTGCCCACAAGGAAGGAAACCCTGATGTTGTGAGAAGCAACTTCGATATTTCAAAGGTAGGGGCAGTGGAGAGTAGTGACTTTGGATTTTGGGGGTGGTTTGGAGGATTCTGAAACAAGGTGACCCTCCTGGAGGGCAGCAGTTCCTTGACATATTAGGCAAAAGGGGTGATTTCAGACCTTAGACTAAGGGCAGTTGTGCCATGTTAAAAGACGACAACATTTGGGTACCTCCATTCTCACTGGAGGGACAGTGGAAAGAGTCCTAGGTGTGGTGCCAATTGATCTGAGTTCTAATTTCATCTTCACATCACCATGATGAGTCCTGGCCCACAGGCCAGAGTTCAAGGAGACAAGTGTTCATGTTGTATCTCTTTCCTCTTTTCTCACCCAATCATTTTATTGATTTATTGCAGATTTCAGGGGAGTGATATTCCATCCTCTTGGCCTCAGACACCGAAGAAAAGGTAGAAGAAAATGGTAGCATGAGAGTTTTTGTGGAGCACATCCATGCCTTGGAAAATATTTCTTTGTTCTTTAAATTTCATACAAAGTAAGTGGGTTTTTTGCTTGGGAAAGAAAAAACAGAAGCCCGAATATGGTCTTGGACCTCTACACACACACACACACACACACACATACACAAACACACACACGTATACATACATTCTGGGCCTGTACCTAAAATCAGGGTCCATCATCTGGCACTGATTTGGGGTTTGGTGAACCTGTGGCTTTTCTAGATTCAGAGATAAGAATTGGTGACAGGCATGAATTTAAACAGGAGTAGAGGAGGTAAGGGGTAGAGGGGTATCAGAATCATAAGTAGTGTGGCAAGACAGCATAGGTTAACAGCATAGGATTCAGAATCAACAGCCTATCTCGTTCTTGAATCTATATGTGTGACCAAGAAAATTCATCTGTTTCTTCCCCAATTTTCCCTAGAGTTAAAGAAGATGATAATAATTGTCTCTCATGGTTTTTTGTGAGGACCAAGTGAGGTTATGTTCATAAGGCACATATCTGAGAGGCTGGCACGTGGTAAGAACCCAGCTAATTCTCTCAACAAGTAGCTATCTTAATAGTAATAGTGGGAAGTAGTGGTAGAGTAATAGTGATAGAAGTAGTTGACTCATTCTCAAAGCAGCAAATAAAGTGAATAATGTAAATAAAAGTTCTTTGGAAACTATACCCAAAAATGTTCAACAGTTAATCAGTGGAATCGTAAACTCAAGTTACAGGTAGAGTGTGAAGGAGCCAGCCCCATCAGTATCTCTTGGGCATCAGCTCATTCTGTTTTACAGGGTAAGTGGAGCATGTACTGAAATGTCTTTGCTTTCTGACAAAGCAGGAGAGAATGGTGTATATAGTGTTATCTGTAAGTATGCAAAAAAAAAAAGGTCTTTCTAAATTCTACTTCCAACTGCAAGGAATTTGCTAAAACCCAGTATCTTCAGGATCTTGATCAGTTCCTGATATGCTTGTTTAGGTAATACAGTGGGGCCATCTAATAGCCAATATCCTGAATTTGGGAGAAATGTGTGTGTAAAAGCCAGTGCCTGGCACACAGTACCATCAGGTATAGAAGGCAGTTTGGTCACATGTACCTCCTGCAACAAAAGAAAATTGGCAAAAAAAAAAAAAGAAAGTAAATTGGCAGGACAGCTTCTCATTCCTTGCCCACTTTCTGATGATGTCTGATGGCCATTGCCACAGCACATTATTCAGGATACAACCCTGGGTATATAATGCAATGGGGCTTATAGAGAAGACAGAGACACACAGTTGGCAGAGATGGCTGAGGGAGGGTAGGTGAGTTTCAGGGAGCATGATAGAGGGAAAGCTGCTGCTGTGGCTGAATTTTTCTACCCCTAGTGGTCAGTCTACCAGTGTTCCTTAGACGTTGCCTCATGAATCCCAGAGAGATGCAAATGGAAGGCAGTAGATATCACTCTCTATTTCTTCCAGGATATGCACTTGAATTTGTTTTGTGGGAGAGAATAGGAAGTGAAAGGGTTTCACTTCCTTCCCATGGACCAAAGGAGTTCTGAGCTGTGTTCTGTTTCCTCCACAGATGATGAAGACAATAAATTTCGCATACTTCAAACGAACTATACTGAATATATTATTTTTTATCTCATGAATGTCAACAACAATGAATCATTCCAACTGCTGGAGCTCTATGGTAGAGTATTTTCATGCTGACACTCATCGTGGGGTGGGGAGACTGGGGAAGGAAGGAAGCCTGGAGACAGAGTGGTCTTCCCAATCTTATCCTGGGACATCTCTCCTCCTCTGAAGATAGATGCTCACCTTTGGTAAAATCTCTCAGGCTCAGTGTTGGGAAGATGATGAATCTCTCATCATGCCAGAAAGATATCCTAAAGATGTCAAATTCAAGACAGGTTATTGTTTCATCTCCAAGACTTCTGCCTAAGCACCCAATCAGTACCATTCATTTTCCCATCTGGCTGGAACCCCACCCCTCTGAAGAGCCTCAGTGACCAATAAACAAGACAAAGCAGTTACTGTCACTCTTCCCACAGCCCGAGAACCAGACGTGGGTCCAAAATCAAGAAAAAGTTTGTGAAAATTTGCCAAAAATATGGGATTGTTAAGGAAAACATATTTCCACATGTTTCCATATTACCAAAGTCGGTAAGTTGAGCTCTCTCTGGCTTTCTCTGCCTAAATTCCCATTTTACTGAATGGGAATGTTCCTGAAGGGAAAAATCCAAGAGAAGTTAATATCCCAGTCAGTGCCCTTGGTCCTTCCCTGGAGAATCATCTGGTTTCATTCTGGGAAATAAACCAGGGTTGGTATTTGAATGTGCTCTTCTCTGCCTCTGTAGATCACTGTCTCCAGGCCCGAGGGAGTGGAGTGGCCCAGGCCTCCAGGTTGGTGAGCTCTGCTGGAGAGGGGCTGGCTCAGGGATCCGTGCCTCCCAAAACCATTAGGGGTTTATGTCCAAAGATTACAATAAAAATAATTTGGTAAGGAAGCCTGTTGGGAGAGCTTGAAATTCGGAGTTGGAGGACCTGGGTTCAGGATCCACTCCTGCTATGAGCTTTTTGAGCAAATGATGTAGCAATTAAAAGGGAAAGAATGATGTCTACCTTACAGAGTTACTGTGTGGATATAACGCTGGAGAAAAGGGCTCAGTAATTGATAATGTGCTAAAAATCATGACTTAAAGTTTTAAATGGGAAAAGGGTGTGAGTGTGAAACTCAAATACATTTCTGTGTTCGTGGTCCATCTTCCACGCCCAGAGGGCCATCTCACCCTCCAATTTATGGAAAAATTTTCTTCCTTCGATCTCTTCCTTTCTTTCTGCACATCCTTAACTTCTAATCTGGGAATAGAGTTGTCTGACCTTCCAGTTGTCTTCCAACCTGGAAAATAGACTCTTGAGTTTCCTCATCTGTCTCCTACCTCAGATTTATTTTGGGGCTTCATTAGCAATTATGCCTTACATAAAGTAAGCATTTAATAAAAGATTGCTATGGCTTTTGCCATTATTCCTCAATTTGTCAAAAATTCTTTAAAATTTCCAATGCTGAGGATGGCAGAAGCAAGCCTAAGATCCTTCATTGCTTCTTTTCTTCTTTTCATAGACTCAACTGGGGGAAGGTTAAGATGGGATCAGCAATAGAAAAAAAAAAAAAGTCATTTACTTAACACCTTCCCTACCCCTATTCTGGCAAATAACATGGGTTAGAATGCAGGTTGATAACTATTTCTTCAACATTTTTTTTTTTTTTTTGTAATAGAAATTCTCTTTGTCCTCAGTTCAGTCCGAGAAGCACTTAATAAGTTTCGGTGTTCTTGTTCTCATCTGCTTATTTAGCACTGAGTGAGTGCCACCTCACTTGGGCTCCAGGATCTTCTCTTCCATGGTCCCCACATCATCTTGCAACAAGTTCTGTGACCTGATTTCCATCACTATCGCACGTGAAGGCATCAACTCTGCATCTTCAGGATCTTCCCTAATTATCTAGGAAGACTCATCAGCTCACCACGAATCAAAGTTTCCTGCAAATTTCTAACTCTCTTTGCCATATTCAGGACAACAGTACCATGAATAAGACCTTCCTCTACCTGGTCAATAAATGATTCACCTTTCAGTCATGTGATTTGTCTTTGTTTATGTTAAGAGATGTGGGGTTGACAGGAAGCAAATGTGGGGACTTCCTTGGCCATGTGTCCATAATCTTCCTCTAGCTTCTCAGAATCTTCCCTGAGTTTCAGGATTCTCCCTCGTCTGCAGTAATTCTCTGTCCCCATGAGTGCTACTTGCCTTTTGATTTGCCCATTTCTTAGTGACCTGATAAGGCAAACTATAAGACTTGCCCTATAAATTGCTCCATCCTAGAATTCTCTTTTTCAGTGGGGGTACTGAGAGATAGATGCTGCTGGGGCTGATGCCAGCTCGATATGTTTCAGAATATGCCCTTATACCCCAGCTTCTCTAACTCATCCATCCTATGAGATGGTCAGCGCCCCTTCTTTCTTTCTTTCTTTCTTTTCTTTTCTTTTATTTTGTAGAAGCACATCTATGATATCTAAGTTGAAAATTACCATTATAAGATGCTGTTAGTTTCTGAAATTCTTCATTTTTTAAATTTTATTGAAGTATAGTTGATTTACAGTTTTAATTTCTGCTGTACAGCAAAGTGATTCAGTTTTACATATATACATTCTTTTTCATATTCTTTTCCATTATGGTTTATTACAGGATATAGAATATAGTTCCCTGTGCTATACAGCAGGACCTTGTTGTTTATCCATTCTATACATAACAGCTGACATCTGCTAATCCCAAACTCCCATTCCATCCCTCCCCCAGCCCCCAGCCCCCTTGGCAACCACAGGTCTGTTCTCTTTGATTCTGTTTCTGTCTCACAGATAGGTTCATTTGTGTCATATTTATTTATTTATTTAATATTTACTTTGTCTGCTCCAGGTCTTCATTGCGGCACGTGGGATCTTCGTTGCAGCATGTGGAATCTTTAGTTGCGGCATGTGGACTTCTTAGTTGTGGCATGCAGACTCTTAGTTGCGGCATGCATGTGGGATCTAGTTCCCTGATCAGGGATCAAACCCCGGCCCCCTGCACTGGGAGCGCGGAGTCTTACCCACTGGACCACCAGGGAAGTCCCTGTGTCATGTTTTGAATTGCACATATAAGTGATATCATATGGTATTTATCTTTCTCTTGGTCAGTGTTTTTTCATACTCTTGGAAAACCTCCTTCAACCACTGCTTTTATCTACTGTGAACGTGTTAAGTGAGATTCCATGAAATGTGAACAACACTTATCTTCAGCAATCTATATGTGGTACATTCAGGAGGCATCAAGGAGGCTAAGTGTTATTAACCTCTTCTTTGGGGAGCTTACAGACTTTGGAGAAAGGGAAATTAAAGATCCTCTTCCAGTTATAATCCTTTCCCAACATCAGCTGATGATAAAAACAGTGTAAGAGTTACACATGGATGTTGGGGCAGAGCAAGATGTGGGTAGGGGTTGTCATGCAGAAAGAATGACTCATTCATTATGGACATAAGGCTTATGTTAACAAGAGGAGGCTTTCTAGGCATCTGACTCTCCTCACCTCTTACTCTGCCTCCAGATCAGAAGAGTAAGTTAGGTTCAGACTTATTACTCCTGACTTAAGTGCTCAGTCTGGTTTGCTGAAATATGACAAAAGGCTATGTAGAAAGTCAACCAGTCATGCTAGGATCACCTATTTTTTAAAAGTTTGCATTTAAGGGACAGAGCAGCTGATACCCAGAAGGGCATGGCCTAGCATATCCTTGAGAATGCTTAGAACATTAACAACAATAGTAATCAATGCACAAGAGGGCCACGTTGATGATGGGAAATGGCTGGAGATTACAGCCATACACGTGTCAGGAAACTACAGCCAATCGGGAGGCACAAAAAGACCCTCAGGGGTTCCCAGATCAAGTTGGCAGATGAGCTCTCACTGAAACCTATACCTCAACCCCAAACATTTTATGCAAATGAGGCATGAAATGTTAAGGACACTCAAAAGCAAGGAGTGAAGATGTCTGTGGATCAGAAACAGAGCAGTCCTTTTCAAGAGGAACAAAAAGAAAGAAAACAGACAGGAACGATGTGGGTAAACAGGCCAGAGCAGCATCGTCCTCTGGGTGTGGGGTCTGGGGACGGATCTGGATCACCCATGCAGGGCTGGGGCCGATCATGTGGGGCTGCAGACTGAAGATGTGGACCTCTGAGAAGCAGGGGCTGAGCCTGAATGAATTTGAGGACAGTTCCTCTCCCTCACCTGGAGTCACAGAGAGAAGCTGACTGCAAAGGAGGCACCACCACCTCTTTCTTTCATTTGAGAAAGAAAAGAGCAGTCCCTGCTCTCCTGGAATTGGCCTGACTCCCATCATGAGGCTTCAAGGTTATCACCAGCTGGCCTGATGCTCACAGCTAGGCCAGGTTATTCTGTTGGACATAAACAATCTCCTGAAACATCAACACAGACAAGGTCACTCAGAGATCATTAAAAAAAATCATTGTGCAATCCAGAAACACACCCCCCTCTTGGCTAAAATGAGTCACTGCTACTTCTCTACTAATTACAGCTTTATCCTCATGCTGGTCTTCTCTTCCTATAGATAGGATTTACTGAGAGATGCATTCATAGACTTGCCCCTGCTTTCTGACAGCACCCAATCTAGAGCTTCCTTAGATCCTCCCCCAAACCTGCAGGAGGTCCTTCCTAACATGCCCCTACTGAGACACCCATGGTTCCCCATGGTGAGTGTTCTTCCCAGCTGCAGTAATAAACCCAGTTTTTCAATTACATGTATGTTCCTGGTGGTCTTTAGCTGAAGAGTATTAACATTTTTAGGACTTGAACCCAGGCCCACTTCATGCATGTGCCGCCCGGAATTCTGGGAAGCACCAAGCTAAATCACAAATGCAAGGCCTGGTTTAATGCTGTGCACTTAAGTAGCACACAGGATGCCCCCAAGGCTTTTGGCCTGAGCAATTGGAAGGATGGAAATTGCCATTTACTCCAGTTACCTAGAGGAGCCAGTTTACCGGGGAAGGATAAAAAAATCTCTGTTTCAGACATTTAATTTGTTTATCTAGCTAGGCTACTATTAAAAAAAAGAGACCCAACCATAATTTAGTATGGGTTAGTGAAGATAGAATTAATTTCATAACTTAATAATAGATTTCATTATCAGTAACATAAATGTGAATTTTCTTCAGCAAGTTAAAAGGAAATGTACTAGACCTATATTAACATTGTTAGATCTCAAAAACAAATTGTAAGATGAAAAAAGCCAGTTGTTGAATGATATGTGCAGTATGACACCATTTATATAATTTTTTAAAAATAATTTATTTACTTATTTTATTTTTGGCTGCATTGGCTCTTTGTTGCTGCACGCGGGCTTTCTCTAGTTGCGGCGAGCGGGGCTACTCCGTTGCGGTACGTGGGCTTCTCATTGCGGTGGCTTCTCTTGTTGCGGAGCACGGGCTCTATGCACGCGGGCTTCAGTAGTTGTGGCTCGCGGGCTCTAGAGCGCAGGCTCAGTAGTTGTGGCGCACGGGCTTAGTTGCTCCGCGGCATGTGGGATCTTCCCGGACCAGGGCTCAAACCGGTGTTCCCTGCATTGGCAGGAGGATTCTTAACCACTGCGCCACCAGGCAAGTCCCATATATAACTTTAAAATAACACACAGAACAATGCAATACATTATTTATGGATTTCTATTATATGTAAGATAACACAGCGCTTCTTATAATGTGCATACGAATCACCTGGGAACTTGTTAAACAGCAGGCTCTGATTTAGCAGGTCTGGGGTGGGGCCTGAGATTCCACCTTCTAACAAGCTCCCAGAGACGCCAGTGCTACGCTGCCTTGGGAGAGGGGAGATGCAGGTAAAGTGAAACTGTTCTTACTTTCTTCAATTATTTTGCTCTATCTGGGTGCTAGAACCTCTCTGTTGTACTTCCGGACACTCATAAAGGTATTCATGTCCATGAGTGGTTGTTAAAATAGGTGCGTCTGTGGGGTTACGAGGGCTGGCATCTCCTATTCCACCATCTCGCTAATGTCAACCCAAATCAGTTATCATTTTACCCAAAAGACAGAAAGACATTGAGTTTTCAAAACTTTAAAATTTTTCTAGAATATCTACAGAAATCAGGGATCAAATGAAATTTACGGTGGAATTGTTACTGATTTGGGTCCTCGGACTCTTTAATCAATAGAAATTGGTAAGAAGCCAGACGAGGAATTCAAACAAGGCTTTACTGGGTCTCGTGCTTGCTGCAGCGTGAGGGAGTGAAAACAAGAAACAGGTGCCCTTATTTTCTCCCGGAGAGGGGACGAGCTTGTTCCTTAAATAGGATAACAACAGGGGCGGGTCTGCAGGTTGAGCGGGAGGGGCGGCTTAGATGGTCCGCGCACCCCCGTGGGGGTGCTGTGTGCAGGGACCATGCGCAGTACCCTGCTTTTGCTCTTAGCACCTCAGAAATGGCAGTTTGTTTGTGGCTTTTTTGTATCTTATTGTTCATAATTACCCTGACTGTGCATGTGTGCAGCTATTTCCAGCCCCTTATCGTTTCTTTGTATTCTGTTGTGGGAGGAGACGTTTGTCCAGGTGCAAGCACTGCAGCAAAGGGTGCCAGGTCCCAGCCCATCTTGGAATCAGCCATCATTGGGATCTCTAATGCTTCCTGGTCCACTTTGCTCAGGGATGGAGGGCCAAGCTCACAGCCAAGTCCCATAGGGCAGGGGTCCTCAACCCCCTGGCCGGGCCGTAGACCGGTACCAGTCCTCGGCCTGTTAGGAACCGGCCTGCACAGCAGGAGGTGAGCGGCAGGCGAGGGAGCGAATCTTCACCTGCCCCTCCCATCGCTCGCATTACCGCCTGAACCATCCCCCCTGCCCCGTCCGTGGAAAAATTGTCTTCCACGAAACCAGTCCCTTTTACCAAAACGGTTGGGGACCGCAGCCATAGGGGATTTTCCATCATGATATTGAAATCCTAAATTGTGTTTTGTTAGTTCCTTATCACCCTACTACCACCTCACTGCCCATGAACACATTCTTAGGGCCTGAAAACAAATTGAGTCGATTAAAGGAAGGGAAATAAGTCTACTGCAAAGAGCACCACAAAATCATATTCCAAATGCAGGCAAGTGTGAGTTAGGATTGCACAGTAGATCATATGTGCTGCACTCCCTTCCAAGAGTTAAAATTTTATGTTAGGAAACTCTGCTGCTGTATCAAAGATACAGTTAGGAAGCTCTATTCTTGGCATCCAGCTGGACAGGAGAAATGGGTCCTATATTAGTTTCTGCTGCAACAAATAACCACAAATTTGATGGCTTCAAACAGCACAAGTTTATTATATTACAGTTTTGGAGGTCAGAAATATGACATGGGGCTCCCTGGACCAAAACCAAGTGAGCCCAGTGTCTATAAATGTGTTCAAATCACCTTCTGTGTCTTTTCTTAGAGTTTTAAAGGTCTCTCCTTGGTGATCTTCTGGTGTATTCTCAGTTGTTAATTCCTATATACTTTCACAGGTTTTTTGTTGTTGTTTAATTTTTTGTTTTTTTAACTGTTAGTTATTATCATGAGTTTTTGCTGGTATAGAGAAATGTTACTGAGTTTTGTAAGTTGATCTCTCTAGCAACCTTGATGAAATTTTTCGTTAGTTATAATAAAATTAGTCCTAATACTTTGGGGATTCTGTTGGCTTTATGGGTACCTATATATGATCATATTATCTGCAAGTAATGTCAGTGTATCTCTTCCAATCCTTACACATCTCTTTTTTTTCCTCTCTTCTTATAACTTCAGCCAGAACCTCCAGGAATACTTTAACTATTGAAACCATATTTTCTATACCAGGGGTTGGCAAACTATGGCCCACAGGCCAAATTCAGCTCCCTGCCTATTTGTTTATAGGCCCTGAGCCAAGAACATTTGCAATTGATGTGAGATTAGAAACACTAATTTTTAACCCCAATTAAGCAAGATGTTAGTCTAAAACAGAATTGTATTCTTCTTATTAATAGGCCTGTGTTTTTTTTTAAATTGTCCTCAATATTATATTTTGAATTTTATCAGAAAATTTGGAAATGGGTTTTCTCTATTACTATATTAGTATCTACATAATATCTTCAATTTTGCCTCTTGGCGTGCAAAGCCTAAAATATTCACTATCTGGCCCTTAAAGAAAAAGTTTGCTGATTCCCTTTTCTACATCCTGCTCTTTCCCCTGACTGTTATTTACGATAGTTATTTGTACTGCATTTTCTCCCAAATAAACAAGTTCCTCAAATTGAACCCCTCAGAATGCCTTCAATTAAATGGGCATGAAATGATAGGATTGTGGATTAAGGAGATATTTTTAAGTTGTTCTGTTACCGCTCCCCTTTAAATATTATGAATAACTTAAACCTGAATGGAGGGAATTTAGATAAATGTCAAATAAACTTCCAGAATAAATATCAAACTAGGACACCCTGAGGTTATTTGGGGGTTTCAGAGACCATGATGAAGACTCCAAATCTCTATTTTTGGCTTAGGGGACTTTGTCACTTGATTCTCGTGTCCCAGGACAGATCTTTAGTTGAAATTGTCTGCTCCTGGGGGCAGCCCCATCAGGATGCTAGCTGTCGTTCTTAAAATTTGGCATTTCAGAAACATTGTTTTGTTGGTTTCAAATATGTATGATGGATCTATTTTGGTAATAGTAGACAACCACTGGCTAACCACTTGGTAAAGAAAGACAGAGAATGGAGTGCCGGCTTGTTCAGGAGAGCCTGGCCCCGGAAACAAGGTCTAGTCAGCAGTGCTGATGCGGATTATCCAGCTGCCAGGGTTCCCACAACCTAACACAACTACCTTCCTTTTCCCATGTTTCCGTTAAACCTGAACTAGTTCTGCACACAGTTTTCCTCAAACACCCCACGAGCAAACCCATCTCTGGACCCCAGTCCTTGCTGCTTCCTTTGTATGAAATACTCGTCCCCCAGATACCTGCATGACCTGCTACCTCACAGCCTTCTGGCCCCTCTGTGTCACCTCACACAGAGGACTCCTCCAAACCCCAAGTATAATTAGCACTCTTTCCCCACCTTTCCTGACTGGCCTCTCATACTTATTTGTTTATTGCCTATACCCACTCCCTCTAGAATGTAAATGCTACAAAGTCAAGGAGTTTCTTTTATTCACTGCGTATCCAACAGCTGAAACAGCGCTTAGCATGACACAGGCGTGCCATGTTTATTGCCTCAATAAGTGGCCTTCCTGACCTACACGGGAAGGATTAGAGAACCCATCCTCTTTCTCCCTTGTCTTGTCCTAATATTTGCACAAGTGTGTCTCAGCTCACACCAAAGAATGTGGGGCCTGTAGCATTTTTCCCATTGGTGAAATTGGAGAGATGGGAACTCTAAGGAGATTGCTTCAGAAAATCTCTTCATAAAACACTGGGCTCTGGGAATGGGGCCTAGTTGTCACACACACACACACACACACACACACACACACACACACGAAGAGCAGGTTTAGCAGTCAACCTCTGAGAGAAGAGCAGGGAATCCATGACCCTTCTTCCCCGCCTCCTACAACCCGGCCATCGTGCTACTCCCATTCCATTTCTGTCCAGCCTCCTGGGGGTCTTGAAAAAAGCTGAGATTCAAGAAGTTACTGACATGGTAGGTACAAAACTTGTCCAGATGGAGGGAGATGGATGTTTCTGGAATGTGACCCAGTCTTCTGTGCTGAGCCTGGGTGGGCTGAAGGCACTAGAGGTCTCTGTATATACAGATAAAAATGGAAGAGCAGGGCTTCCCTGGTGGCGCAGTGGTTGGGGGTCTGCCTGCCAATGCAGGGGACACGGGTTCGGTTCCTGGTCTGGGAGGATCCCACATGCCGCGGAGCAACTAGGCCTGTGAGCCACAATTACTGAGCCTGCGCGTCTGGAGCCTGTGCTCCGCAACAAGAGAGGCCGCAACAGTGAGAGGCCCGTGAACCGCGATGAGGAGTGGCCCCCGCTTGCTGCAACTAGAGAAAGCCCTCACACAGAAACGAGGACCCAACACAGCCAAAAATAAATAAATAAATAAAATATTAAAAAAAAAAAATGGAAGAGCAGATTTGCAGGGTTCAGAAGAAAAGGAGGGACTGTGTGTGGGAGGCTCAGGAGACAGCCTTTACAGACAGTAAAGTGTGTGCTTTACTGTTTTATGTTCCCTCAAATCAGTTTGACTAATTTGACTCAGACTCTTGTAGATAAATGAGTCTCAGCTCAACAAAAACAAAGAAATTACTACATTAGTGGTCATGTTGTATGATACATATATTGCTATACCTCTTCCGCAAACTGACAGCTATGTCCACATCTCCACATTCCTTTAAGGCCAGGAAAAAATATGTAGAAAGCTTCCCCCCACCACTGAGCTGCTGCTTGCAATACTCCTTCACTGTACTTTTTCATCTCAGCTCTAAAGCAAGGAATATAATACAAGTCCACTTATGTCTTCCCTATCTGTAAAAGGGGAATGATAATCATCATAATACCTAAATAATAGATTATTGTGAAGATAAAATTAGTTAATATTACAAAGCATTTGGAATAGGGCCTGACACACAGTACGTACTATCTAATGTGTTGGCTGTTATTATTCTTTTAATACATTTCTTGATTCAGTTTGCTAATAATTGTAATTTTTGTATCTATCTCCATAATTGAGATTCATCCATAGTGTATTTTTATTGAATGATTCTTATCAGATTTTGATTTTATGATAACGCTAACTTCATAAAACATATAAGGGAGTTTTCCACCCGAAAATGATTCAAATAGCTTTGGGAGGATTTGTTCTTTAGAGACTATCATTAAATTACAAAAAATGTGTCCGTAAAACCATTGGGCCATCATCTTTGGTAACTGGTTTCTTCTAGTTTTCTATTCCTCTAGGGCTGTGATATTTGTGTCGTCCACCAAAGATTTATGTTTCTTCTAGGCACATGGAAATTAGATCTGGCCTTGTGCCTTGCTTTAATCAGTGAAAGTGAGCGGAAGTTCCATATGTCCCCGGCATCAAGATTTTTTTAAAGCTCCCCACGTGATTCAAAGGTGCAGCCAAAGCTGAAAAAGTGCTTATGTAAGGATGGAATGAGTTGGTTCCACCACATAGCCCTAAACTAGAATTCTAGAACTGGAGCCGCGGAGACCTCAAACAATGCTCTGCAGATGCAGGCTTGCCGGCCGGGAGGTAAACAGTAGGAGACGAAATTGCAGATTGGCCCCTTCGTATTCTCCCGGTGCCCAGAGGAGCACCAGAGAATGTCTTAGGTCCCCTCACAGGTGGCCTCCCGAAAGCCGATGGTTCAGGCTTGTCTCCACGCAGCTGGGAGAGATGCAGCCGGTGGCGGGCCCCTCGGGGTGGGCAGAGGCGCGGAGCCTGGCGCGACGCCCCAAGGACATTTGCGGGAGGCCTGGCGCCGCCTGGTGGCCGATCGTGCGCATCGCAGCCGCTGCCGCCCGCGCGCTGCTCTGAAAGAGCCCGGTGTCCTAGGGCCAGGGCAGGGTCCGGAGCGAAGAGGCCACGCGCCACTTTGGGAGGCCTCTTCCGGAAAGCCTGGGGCCAGGGGCTCATGCTGAGGTCCCTCGGATTCCCTGCGAGCCGGAGAAACTAAGTCGATGTGGAGCATGGAGGGGAAGGCCACCCAAGAGGGCCGTGGGTTGACAGGGAAGTATGAGGCTGGTACAGAATCTTTTTAGAACCTGGGTGTCTAGAATCCCCTAGACCTCTCAACGCAGGAGTTGCAGAGCTTAGAATTAGGGCCTGCAGGGGCCCTGTGTTGGCAGAACCTACAGCCAGTGGGTGGTTGGTTGTTCTCTGCTGCCTGCGGGTTAGAGGTAGCCCCCAGATGTGTTTGGGAACCAGAAATTTTGCCTATCAGAGCCCAGGGCTACCCTAGCTATGTCCAAAATTGGAACCTCAGAACCAGGGCCTGGTGGGGAACTAGCATCGCGCTGGAAGCGAGTGAACTTGCAGTCTTCATTTACCCAGCGACCCCAATGCCTTTAGGAACTAAGGAAGCACCCACCCACAATAGCCTTCCAGCCTCCTCTCTGAGGCCCGTGAGTCAGGACAGTGTGGGGAAGTCATTAGTTTTGTCCTCCAAATATAGGCATTTCCCACTTAACATCAGAAATGAAAATCAGGTTCATGAAATCAGAGGTTCTGTGTGAAAATGCTAACTGGAAAGTTATTTCCTATTTTTAATAATAGCTTTCTTGAGGTATAGTTGACAGCCAACTGCACATATTTAAAGTATAAAATTTGATGTTTTTACATGGATGTTCCCATGAAACCATCACCGCAGACAGGATATTGAATATCTCCATCGTCCTCAAAAGTTTTCTCTGTCCCGTTGTAATCCTTTCCTCCCACTGTGCCACCCAAGCCCCCCGGCAACCACCGGTCCACTTTCTGTCTCTAGAGTTTGCGTCTTCTAGAGATTTATATAAATGCAGTCATCAGTATGTACTTTTTTGTTGTTCTACTTTCACCTGGCATAATTATTTTGAGATTTATTTACGTTGTGTTTATTAATAGTCTGTTCTTTTTTATTGCTGAATAACGCTCTGTTGGATGGATATACCACAATTTGTTTACACATTCATCAGTTGATGGACATTTGGGTTGTTTCCTAGTTCTTGGCTATTACAAGTAACTACTCTGAACATTCATTTACAAATCCCTTTATGGACATATGTTTACATTTCTCTTGGGTTATACCTAGGAGTGGAATGGCTGGGTCATAGGGTAGGTGTATGTTTAATTTTTGTAAGAAGCTGACAGATTTTTCTAGAGTGGTCATACCATTTTACATTTTCATCAGCAGTTTATGAGAGTTCCAGTTCCTCCATATCCTCACCAACACTTGGAATTTTAAGTAGAAAAAATTGTAGTGTGTAACACAGAACCCAAAACTTCCCAACAGTTTCCTAAAATCCAGATAAGACACATTAAGTGCTTATATGAAATAAACAGTAAACTGTAATGTTGGGAATAAAAAGCTTAAAACATTGCTATTTCATCACCAAAAACTAACAGGGTTACCTTGTGTTCACCTAAGCCTGTGATGCTTTTCTTAGAATATGAGATGCATATCACTTTTGTTGATGATCCTGAAGTTCTACCAGTTGTATGTGGAATACAACCTAAGCTTTTTCCGGATTGTTAAAAATGTTGCACTGTATTTTTTTAATGTAAACATAAGTTTTCCCCCAAAGAACTGCCAAAAAACCCCATTATATTGAGAGAGAGAAATACTCCATAAGGATTTGGGTATTAAAAACCAGAAGACTGGGAGAACATTCTGTAGCATATGCCTTTATTTCTGCTTTTCCCCTGGGGCACACGGTAGGTTTGCTCTCTCCACCCACACCCTGACCTGGGAGTTGAGTGTGAACATGTGACTTCTTTGGCCAGTAACATGTTAGGAGAAGTGATGTGTGTCATTCCTTGGCAGGAGTTTTGAGAGCCAGTGTGCAATTTATCCATCTCTCCCTTTGTCACATTGCCAGCACCCCATGGCTACTCCATCTACCTGGTCCCAGAGAATGATGGTCCAAAGTCTGGAGTCCTCAGCCATCTTGTGATGGGTGGTTTGGTTTGAGAGAGAAACCTTTATGGTGGTAAGCCACTGAAATTTGAAGGTTGTTACCACAATATAACATGACTATCCTGCCGAATACATGGAGTCCATTTTGGACACTAAGCAAAATTCCTCTAGGTTTTCAAGTTTATTGCCACAGAGTTATACCTAATATTCTCATGTATACATCTCGTCTCTTCTAATTATGTTGTGAGGTATGTTGCCTTTCTCATTCTCAATCATATTTTTACTGAATATCTGAATCAATCTTGCCAGAGATTTTTATACTTCACTGCTCTTTTCAAAGAGCCAGTTTTGGGTTTTATTTGTTCAACTTTGTTTTTTCTAATCCATCAATTTCAACTTTTATATGAAGAGAAGAGTCTCTCATGGTAGTTAATATCATGAACTCAAATCCTGACTCTCCAGGGCTGAATCACAGCTTTGTCAGAGTCTAGATATGTGATCTTGAGTAAGCTTCCTATTCCCCGTGCTTGTTTTCTCATCTGTAACATAAGATTATGAAAGTACTTACGTCATTTGGTTTTTGTAAGGATTAACACATGTAAAACAGTGCCTAGCAATTGTATATGTTCAATGGTATTACTGTTTCTCTTTGTTTTGTTCTCTTGTTCATCTTGGAAGATGGATCAGAGATGCCCTTTGGCACCACCTCTGCCGCCAGCCATCCAGACTGGTACCAGGGTAGGGGTAGGGGAGGCAGTGAGAAGTGGCAAATGTCTGGATGTCCATTCACAGTTTCGGAGGGCCAACTGTGCTATGTCATTTTATATAAGGGACTTGAGCAAATGCAGGGGATCCTGGAACGGAACCAATTCCCCCTGCAGATACTGAGAGATAACCATTTTGGTTTTTTGTTTTTTTTAATTTATTTTATTGAAGTATAGTTGATTTACAATGTTGTGTTAATTTCTACTGTATAGCAAAGTGGTTGAGTTATATATATACATTCTTTTTCATATTCTTTTCCATTATGGTTTATCACAGGATATTGAATATAGTTCCCTGTGCTATACAGTAGGATCTTGTTGTTTATCCATTCTATGTATGATAGTTTGCATCTGATAATCCCAGACTTCCACTCCAGCCCTCCTCCACCCCCCCTCCCCCTTGGTGACCACAAGTCTGTTCCCTATGTCTGTGAGTTTGTTTCTGTTTTGTAGATAAGTTCGTTTGTGTCATATTTTAGAGTCCGCATATAAATGATATCATATGATATTTGTCTTTCTCTGTCTGACTTACTTCACTTAGTATGATAATCTCTAGGTCCATCCATATTGCTGCAAATGACATTATTTCATTCTTTTCTATGGCTGAGTAGTATTCCATTGTATTGATATATATGTGCTACATCTTCTTTATCCATTCATCTGTTGATGGACATTTAGGTTGCTTCCATGTCTTGGCTATTGTAAATAGTGCTGCTATGAACATTAGGGTGTGTGTATCTTTTCAAATTATAGTTTTCTCTGGATATATGCCCAAGAGTGGGATTGCAAGATCATATGGCAACTCTATTTTTAGTTTTGGGGGGAACCTCCATACTGTTTTCCATAGTGGCTGCACCAATTTACATTCCCACCAACAGTGTAGGAGTGTACGCTTTTCTCCACACCCTCTTCAGCATTTGTTATTTGTGGACTTTTTAATGATGGCCATTCTGACCAGTGTGAGGTGGTACCTCATTGTAGTTTTGATTTGTATTTCTCTAATTAGTGATGTTGAGCATCTTTTCATGTGCCTGTTGGCCATCTGTATGTCTTCTTTGGAGAAAGTTAGGTCCCCTGCCCATTTTTCGATTGGGTTGTTTGTTATTGAGTTGTATGAGCTGTTTGTATATTTTGGAAATTAAACTCTTGTCAATCGCATCATTTGCAAATATTTTCTAGCTGTTCATAAGTATTTTGTTCTGTTTATTGTTTCCTTCATTGCACAAAAGCTTATAAGTTTGATTAGGTCCCATTTGTTTATTTTTGCTTTTATTTCTACTGCCTTGGGAGACTGACCTAAGAAAACATTGGTACAATTTATGTCAGAGAACGTTTTGCCTATGTTCTAAAAGTTTTATGGTGTTGTGTCTTACAGTTAAGTCTTTAAGCCATCTTGAGTTTATTTTTTGTGTATGGTGTGAGGGAGTGTTCTAACTTCATTGATTTACATGCAGCTGTCCAGCTTTCCCAACACCACTTGCTGAGGAGACTCTCTTTTCTCCATTGTATACTCTTGCCTCCTTTGTTGAAGATTAATTGACCATAGGTGTGTGGGTTTATTTCTGGGCTCCCTATTCTGTTCCATTGATCCATATGTCTGTTTTTGTGCCAATACCATGCTGTTTTGATTACTGTAGCTTTGTAGTATTGTCTGAAGTCTGGGAGGGCTCTGCCTCCAGCTTTGTTCTTTTTCCAAATTGCTTGGCAATATTTGGTCTTTTATGGTTCCATATAAATTTTAGGATTCTTTATTCTAGTTCTGTAAAAATGAGGGACAATTATTTTGAGAGAGCCAATAGGATTTCATGATGGATGGGACACATAGTGTGAGGGAAAGAGGAGAAAGAATGACATTCTAATAAGAATGTTAGATTTCCAACCCAAGTGACAGGAAAAGTTGAGTTGACATTAGTTGAAAACCACAGGAGTTACAGGCTTAGGAGAGAAGATCAGTTCAGATTTAGATAAGTTTGAGATGCCTATTGGACATCCAAGTGCCAATGGTGATCACTATCTTTGCAATCCTGGTCAAGAAATAGACATGTCCTCTGCCCTAGAGAGGGACATTATCTGTCTTCCCAGGCTGTTTGCCACACAAATGTCACAAGATATATAGAAATGCTATTGAGGATTACCTTCCCAATGATATCCACCCCTGGTTTCTATATTATCTGGCTTCTGGCAAGTTTTCCTATGAATATACCATTGAGTCAGCCATTATGATTAATTAAGCCAACAGGAGCTCACACCAGATCCATTTAATTTGTATTCTATGCAGAATTAGACCTGCTGGTCACCCTGAAATATTGACTTCAGCTATGTCCCCCAAGGTTCCAGCTGAACAAAGTTCAACTATCAGTGTCTACCTTAGAAAGCCAAGTGGCTTTCTCCTTAAGGTTCTGTATTATCCAAAACATTAATCCAAGTGGGGCAGGATGTATTAGCAATTGCACAGATAGTGTCCTTGGAAAGTTTACAGTTTGGGCAGGGGGGAGGGCCTCTGAAATAGGATCTATCAATACATCAGTCGGAAAGCATAGGTTGACAGTAGTTACCAGTCAACTGGTAAGCCTTCAAGTTCCCAATTATGTCCATTCGGAGGGTCTGCCTAAGGACAGTCAGTCTAGTTTGTTCCCTGACACCAGCTGGATTGTATCTAGCCACCTCAGAGTGGTCAGAACCATCTGGCTGAGGATGGCAGAGTCAGCCCGTTGAATTTCTTGCAACAGTTTGAGAGAGATATATCATGGGTTTTCCTCCTGTAGGAAGGCTGCCGGCAGGTTCACCTCCCAGGTGCTGCTTTTGTTACTGAATAAATCAGGTGAATTGGGTCCCACTGCTCGCCATTTACAAAATCAATTACATACTTACGAATGGTAGAAGAAAAAGGTGCCTTTAATCAGAATGCCAGCAATCTGGGGAGATGGTGGACTCTAATCAGAATGCCAGCAATCTGGGGAGATGGTGGACTCAGTGTCCCCCCAAAACCACCTCCGAAGATTCTGCTCAGCCATGAAACTTTTTTTTTTAAACATCTTTATTAGAGTATAATTGCTTTACAATGGCGTGTTAGTTTCTGCTTTATAATAAAGTGAATCAGCTATACATATACATATATCCCCATATCTCCTCCCTCTTCCGTCTCCCTCCCACCCTCCCTATCCCATCCCTCTAGGTTGTCACAGAGCACCAAGCTGATCTCCCTGTACTATGCGGCTGCTTCCCACTAGCTATCTATTTTACATTTGGAGTGTATATATGTCAATGCCACTCTCTCACTTCGTCTCAGCTTACCCTTCCCCCTCCCTGTGTCCTCAAGTCCATTCTCTATGTCTGCATGTTTTTTCCTGTCCTGCCCCTAGGTTCTTCAGAGCCTTTTTTTTTTTTTTTTTTTTTAGATTCCATATATATGTGTTAGTATACGGTATTTGTTTTTCTCTTTCTGACTTACTTCACTCTGTATGACAGTCTCTATGTCCATCCATCTCACTACAAATAACTCAATTTCGTTTCTTTTTATGACTGAGTAATATTCCATTGAATATATGTGCCACATCTTCTTTATCCATTCATCTGTCAATGGACACTTAGGTTGCTTCCATGTCCTGGCTATTGTAAATAGAGCTGCAGTGAACATTGTGGTACATGACTCTTTTTGAATTATGGTTTTCTCAGGGTATATGCCCAGTAGTGGGATTGCTGGGTCGTATGGTAGTTCTATTTTTAGTTTTTTAAGGAACATCCATACTGTTCTCCATAGTGGCTGTATCAATTTACATTCCCACCAACAGTGCAAGAGGGTTCCCTTTTCTCCACACCCTCTCCAGCATTTTCTTTTTTCTAGCATTTATTGTTTGTAGATTTTTTGATGATGACCATTCTGACTGGTGTGAGGTGATATTGAGGTATATTTTATCAATAGCTTCATGGAATTTGTACTTTGTTGTGATTTATTTTCTCATTCTTAATAAGTACTTACTTCAGTGTTTACTTTTATTTGGGTAATTTGGAATTTTGTTAAGAAGGTCCTGCAAATTACATGAGCTTCAGGCCCCACAAAACTCTGATTTCAGGGAATTCCCTGGCGGTCCAGTGGTTAGGACTGTGGCACTTTCACTGCCAGGGCCTGGGTTTGATCCCTGATCAGGAAATTAAGATCCCACAAGCCAGGTAGTGCAACCAAAAAAACTGATTTCAATGTGATGTCCAATAAGTTGCTTTCTCTCTGAGCCGAGAAATTAAAGAGGGTCTGTGGGGAAGTGGCAACGATGACCTTGGACAAGGGAATAGAGGCTGAACCACAAAGGATCTTGATGCTGAGGGAGTTGAGGGCTTCTCTTCTGCAGAAAGCAGGAGCTGAAGGAGAGTTTTAGGCAAGGGATTACTGTGATCAGAACTTCTGTGAACGCTGTGGGAGAGGCTCTGGAGTTGGGGAGACCCTCAGCGACCGAATGCCAGAGTCTAGGTGAGAAAGCATAAGGATCGGCTTACGCCTTTCAGCAGCTGAGGATCCAGCCATGAACTTACCCAAACTTCAGGAGGGACTGTGGCGAGAAGGGTTGCTTCAGGTTATTCCCTTTAAAATGTTTGTTTAAGCATCTACTTGCATTTTCTGCCCCCTTTAGATATCTCTGTAGAAATAATTTATTACATGATTCCACAGCTGAATCAGATTGCTAACATAGTTTTTCAATCAAGTGTAAACACATGGGACTTTACTTCATTTCACTTATGAGCAATATTATAAAGGTGCTGTAGCTCAAGCATCAGACCACCCTTCGGCATAACACATAGCATAAAACTGTAAACAAAAAAAAATTCACAGTATCACTTGTGTAAATCAAATTAGATCCCAATATGCAAATGTGTTTCACACAATGGACAGGTGTTGCTACTACCACAGTCAACCTGGGCCAACTTTCTATTTTATAAAACAAAAAATTATCTAGCAGTGTTGATTTGGAATGCCTCTCTGTTTGGAGACTTCCCCAAATGGCCACCATTTGTTAGAGAAACATAAGTCATTTAGCATTTTTCTCAAAGAGAAACAGGTACCTTCAGTAGCCATCTTTCCAAATACCAAATAGATTTGCACTGGCAGAAACAGTCTAGGGTAACGCAGATTACAAAATAATGGCCTTAAGAGGATTATTCATTACACAGAAGTGTTATACATTAATTTGATTCAACAGCTAAACTAACATGTCTCTGGCCTTTATTTGTCAAGTGCCAGAATCCTTTAAGATTTTGATTAAGCGTGAGCAAATGAGAAAGATAAGAAACTCATGCGTAGAAATGCTGAACTTGAGCAACTTTCTGTTGAGTTTCAGATCGTGTTTTTAAACAAAAAATCTTTTGTACTAATTAAACTGTCAAAGTATGAATAGAGAAACTGTTCTTTTCAAATATTTGATTGGAAAATGATCACCTGTATTTAACAGAATTTGTGATGGATAGTAATACATTGTGAGACACTAAATTATATGCTATTTTAACTATATAGACAGCATTTAGACTCATCAAAATGCTGAGAAGTTTTTCTATGGCCTTGTACTGGGGGAGCATGAATGTTAATAAACACATATTTTCTACTTTAAGTACATATTTCCCCAAATAAAGTGGATTCTCGGGGGACATTGTCCAAGCTGAAAACAGGCAAAGTTTGTGGGGTACTCATGGCTGATCAGGATGAGCCCTCTGATCTAAATCTCAGAAACATGTGAGGGGCAGGGGTGGCTGCAGGCCAATGAGGATGAGATCAAACCATTTACACAAGGAGGAGGAGGAGCGTGAGAACAAAATCTCTCTCCCTCTTCTGTCTGTGCAGAGTGTCCTCATCAATAGAGGACTGTTTAATCAAACGCACCTTTATATGTCAGGAGTTACTTTAAGTCACATAGTCTTAATTCTGCAATTAGAATGTCCACTTCAATATATTCAACATTTCCATGCTTAGTTCAAAGATTGGTCTTCTTCCTTCTCCCAGGGCCAAGGCCACTGTAGGCTTCAAGGGAGAGTTTTTTGCTTTTCCCCACTTCTCCTCTCTCAGATTCCTCAGGGCAGTTTCTGGCTTCTCTGAGATGGGAGCACAGGAAGGGGGAAAGAATAGGCAGGAGTGAAAAATTCACACTTGGCTGATACTCTCCTAAGGTGACTTTGTGCTCTCTGGACTTGACGGCTGTTTAAAGCTGATCCTTTCTCATGGTGGTTCCCCTGAGAGGGTCCACTGACTACCACCCCATGCTGGAGGCAGTGCTCCTTTGACTGGCTTCTTCCTATCTGTAGCCAAACCCCCACTTAGCATCTGTCTTCCCGTAGTGCATCCCAGCATTTCCCTTGCAAGGCCATCCTCTTGGGCAGGATTCTTGTTAATCTTGGCCAACATTTTCTGCAACCATTTCTGAGAATGCGTCGGCTTTGCCCTGCCTTTTGGAGGGAATGCAGTTATCTTCCAAATGCAGACTCAACTCTATTCCATGGCCGCTTTGGCTTTCGTAGCCCAAACTTGCATCTGGATCCTTCTGGATCCCCAACAGCAGAGAATAGGTGTTCAGACCCATCAGATAGACTGCATATCTGAAGGAGGCCAACCTAGGATGATAGAGCAACCACAGACAAAAAAGGCTGGCAGAACAGACCAGGTGAAATCACCAAGCCTAGAGTTTGGAATGAGCAGTCATTCTAAGCACAGGGTATGATTTCCAGGATTTGATCATGAAAAGGGGAGAGCTCGAGTACAAAACAAAGAGTTCTGTCACTAGAGACCCAACTGACAGGTGTTCTGTTCTGTAAGAAAAACATCTCTCCTCTACTTTTTTTATCCCAGGATTCCAAGAGGATAAGAGATCCTAATATAAGTAACACTTGGGTTACATTTGCAAGGATCTGGAAATGGCTAGGATTATTTGGGGAGCTGTTCCAGCAAAATAATGTGCTTCAGGCTAATAAACCAGCAGGGGCTTAGAGCATGCAACCTTGGAGCAATATTCTATATGTGAGAGTGGACTCCAGGAGGGTAGAGATTTTTATCTGTTTTGATTGCTGCTGTATCCCCAGAGCCTAGAATATTTTTGTGTAGTAAAGAATTAACCTTGCCCAAAGAGAATTCTGGCCTTTGCCCTCAGTTACTAGGAGGTGATCTCTAGGCTTTTAGAATATCCTACCAGAGAAGAGTGTCTTTGTTTACCTAGGAGCCTTGGGCCACACAAGATAGTCTAACAGTGTGATGTATGATGGGGGTTTGGGGCCATGCAGTATTACCTTGGCCTTCAGAGGGGCTAGAAACTACAGGTCAGCTACATGGGCTGTCAACCATATCTGCATAATGGAGCTCCAACAAAAAGTCTGGACACCAAGTCCCAGAAGAGCCTCTCTGGTTGGCCATACTCCATGCATATTGTCATTCATTTTAGCCAGGAGAGTAGCGCTCTCCATGACTCCCCTGGGAGAGGACTACTGCAGGCTCTGCTCTTGGAACCTCCCTGGACTCTGCCCTATGCATCTCTTCTTTTGGCTGATTTTAATCTGTGTGCTTTTTCTGTAATAAAGCATAATTGTGAGTATTCCAGCTTTCAGTGAATTCTGCAAGTCTTTTGAGTGAATTATCAAACCCGAGGGTGGACTTGGGAACCCCCCGAACTTTCCATTGCTGTCAAAAGTGAGGGTGATCTTGCAGGCGGTCTCTCTAACATTACAAGTGCCTTGCACAAGCAGATGTTCAAACAGTGTTCACTGAATGAAGGAAAGGATGAAGGCATTTCTACATACCAACTGAGGAAGCCATGCCAGTTACCTAAAGATAGTGTCTTCTCAAATATAGCATAATAAAATTTTGTGTTTACATGATTTGCACGACAAAATTAGACTTTATAATCCTGTGGGTGTTCTTCCCAAGTATACTTGGACTTTGCTGGCCACATCTTAAACATATTTCAATTACCACATTACTTCAAAAAACCAAACACCAAGCAGATTTCTGCCTGAAGAGTGGGAATAACAGCAATGTTATAAACCTCTTTACAGAGCGTTGGCAGGGTTGAGGCTGGCCCAGAAGGAAGGTGCCACTGTAGGTCTTCCTCTGGAGCTACTCCAGTGTGGACACCTAGAGAGCAGCTGGCCACAGGAGCGACACACCCTCTATGCATGGTTGGCAAGAGCCCCTCAGGGGCTTAGCGCACTCTCTAAACTGCTGCCCATGGACAAGATGAGGTCTCTCCTCAGTATGAGATCATGTTATTTATGACCCCAGAGAAGGATGAAGGCTAAAGATGTAACTCTGAGGGCTTCTGCCTGCTCTCCCTTCTTTGGAGACCCAGGAAAGGTCTTCTTTGTCTCCTTTGGCAGCTTTGACTTCAGGGACAGATACATCACCATTAACAGGTTACTCTCCATAGGCATTTCAGGGCTGCAGTTCCTTCCCACAATGTTTTCAACACTGAATAGCTGTGAGGCAGCTGCTATCAAATCATTAGCAGAGAACAGAGTGTTAGTATGATAAGGAGGCACAGCCATGGGAGAAAAAAACTCCATATTCCTGATTCCTATCAGCTTTCTGATGGTCTGGTATCTGAGTTTTCTCCCAGAATGCAATTCTGGCCTCAGAAATCATTGAAGAAGGGGGAAAGCGGGGTGGGGGGTAGTGGTTGGTGGTGGGATGAATTGGGAGATTGGGATTGACATGTATACACTAATATGTATAAAATAGATAACTAATTTTAAAAAAAGAAATCACTGAAGAAGTATTGGCTCCCTTATCCAGACCTGGGATCACTGGCCTTTCAACCTTTAGATCCCCAGTTTTGATCAGATATCCTCAGGTGATGCAAAATTTTGCCACATATACCCATAGTCTCTTTCCAAGAATTCCTACTTCATTTCCAGAACTGTAGACCCAACTTCCATGTTTAAACTTCACTAGTGGGTCAATTCTGCATGAATGTAATCCAGATATTATTAGGTGGTGCTTCTAGCCCTTTAAGTTCTAGAGAACACTGGCTTGAACCCCCCTTCTAGAGTCTATGGGAGTCCAAAGCTTTTTCAACATTTCCTACAAATACCCAGAGGGTATATTCTCATGTTCACTCAGCTCCCATGCTCCGGCCTCCTCGTGGGCTGCTCCTTCTACACTTTTCACAGAATTCCCATTTACACAAACAACTTAAGTGTTTTATATTTTCTTTAAAATTTGGAGCAAGTCAGTAATGGAAGCAACCTCACTTGATATCTCCATTGAACTTGACATATCTCCATTCTTTAAAATATCCTTTAACTATCAGCTACATAGAACACCCCATCTGATCATACCACCTCGCTCCATCCTTTCTTTTCCAAGCTCTCCAAACAAATTTCATTCTTTATTGCAGCAGAGCAATTCAATCATTCCACTTTGTTGCCGTGGTTCTTGCTATTGAGTCCCATTCCCTACCAATCAGTTTATCAAGATAGTTTCCTAAACAAAAGACAGTTCTCTGCCTGATAAGAATCCTTGTGTAATCAAAGTGTTTTTCTTCATTTCATAAAGAACTACAGTTTACCCTTGAACAACGTGGGGGTTAGGGATGCCCACCATCTGCACAGTGGAAAACCCATATATAACTTATAGTTGGCCCTCTGTATTCACATTTCCCCCATATACTTGGTTCCTCCGTATACGTGGTCCCACATCCATGTATTCAACCAACATGGATCGTGTAGCAATGTAGTATTTACTATTGGAAAAAATCCTGGTGCAAATGAACCCATGCATTTCGAACCCACTTTGTTTAAGGGTCAAATGTATTTTGGCACTATTGGGTTCAGTCTACCAGTGATCACCCCTGATCATTGCTCATTCATGGAGATGGACACTGTTTTATATTGGGTTCTCTGGAGACAGACTCTGAAACAGAGAACTGCTTGTAGAAGGTTTATTGAGGAGTGTTCTTGGAGGTACCCTTGTAAGGAAACCAGGAAGGCAGGATTGGGCAGAGGGAGCTGCTGACCTGTAATGAGATTGCAATTGACACCTAGCTCTGTGGAGCTTGAACAACTCTGATAAGGACCTCTGGAGTTGTCCCAAGTTGAAGCAAGGGAATTGGGTTTTTGTATCCTCTCAATAGCCAGTTGTTAGCTGGGGGATGCTCCCTGGGAAGGGCGTGGAAACTTGGACAAAGCAGTCCACTGTGCCGAGTGGAATTACCCTTGAGGGACACAGCTGTGGGCGGGCAGTGTCTGATATTCCCAGCAGCTAGGGATTAGGTGCATTGGCTCTGAAGAGGGGATCTGAGTAAACACTACAATATCCATTGTAGCTCACATCTGGCACCTCTCAGATCCATCTTATCCATTCCATAATTCTGGAATTCCATAATTCTGAATTTCATAATTCATAAATACAGTTGACCCTTAAACAACGTGGGTGCGAACTGCATGGGTTCATTTGTACCAGGATTTTTTCCAATAGTAAATACTACATTGCTACACAATCCATGGAATTATCCATTCCATAATTCTGGTTGACCTGGTTTGCAGGGAAACTTACAAGAGAAAGGTTAGTGTGATGAACTACAGACCCCACTGCCACAGCTAAACTGAGGCCCTGAATGATATTCCCTCCTCCACCTCCCATTATATATTTCCCTCATCCCCCTGCTGGTCTAAGTGGCTGGTGAAGTGACCCAGATCATCATCCCTAAGGTGTCTGTGCCCAAATCTACTATGTCCTCCTCAGGCTGTGGCCACTTCCCTTGTCCATTTACTACCATTAAAACTGGGCATGCAAAGACCAAGAGACACTCCATGGATCTCCTGAGCACCAAACATATTCTTTCCTGCCCCGTTGAGTAGCAGCAGCCCTATTTACCCCTACATTTCCTTTTTCTCTTGGCACATGGGGCCTGAGCAACAGCCATAGCTTAAAGTTTGATGGGATTCTTACTGTGTACCCTGATGGCAGTGGCCCCTTCTAGACATGCAGAGCTAAAGTTACAGGGTTGGGAAGCACATATGTGTGTGAATTTGGTGGGGCACAAACCTTCAGATTTCAGGGCTTTGCCCCTCCCAGAGGCAAAGCCTAATTATGGCAGCCACCCCCCAAGACCCGGCCCAGTCTGAGGAGTGGCCCTTCTGCCCTCCTGGCTTGCTCCTCTTCCTGGCTTTATCTTCCTCCATGGCATCCTGTATGTTGTGCTTATTCACCTCAAATGCTAGAGTGCTGATGGCTGACAGCTCTCAGCTGAGTCTCCTCTGGGAGCTGGCTTCAGCTAGCCCAAAGGCACGCCCCCTTCTCCAGGGCAGCCTGAATCGAATGGCTGATCAATCTTGTGGGGAGGGGAGCATAAAGGCTTGGCCCCCTTGCCTCAAGGTGGGACAGCCCTGAAGGATCATCCAAGCTGCCCATAAAATCAGCTGAGCCTTTATGGCAACCACATGCCAATTCAACTCCGCCCTCTGAGCCCTTTTTCTTATTCCCCAAAGGGCGTTCATCCCCACAGCACCCCACAGTAAACCTCCTGCACACAATCCCTGTCTCAGAATCTGCTTCTTAGGGAACGCAACCTAGGCTATTTTTTTTTTAATAAATAAATAAATTATTTATTTATTTATTTATTTTTGGCTGTGTTGGGTCTTCATTGTTGCCCGTGGGCTTTCTCTAGTTGCAGCAAGTGGAGGCTACTCTTTGTTGCAGTGTGCCGGCTTCTCATTGCAGTGGCTTCTCTTCGTTGCGGAGCACAGGCTTCAGTAGTTGTGGTGCGTGGGCTCAGAAGTTTTGGTTCGTGGGTTCTAGGCATGCAGGCTTCAGGAGTTGTGGCGCGTGGGTTTAGTTGCTCCACAGCATGTGGGATCTTCCCAGACCAGGGCTTGAACCCACATCCCCTGCATTGGCAGGCATATTCTTAACCACTGCGCCACCAGGGAAGTCCCTGGACTATTTTTAGAAGTTGAGAATGTTTGTCTTATTTTTAATGATTAAAAAAAAAACTTAAAAACTTTATTAGCCATAAATGTTATATAGGTTAAATTGTTTTTCAGTTCATTCTAATCTTTTGCAAAACAAGGTAAGGAAAGCTCTGTTGATACCTAAGTGAGATAGAAGAACAAAGAAGATACACCACTGTGAGGTCAGAAGGGGTGAGGGGGTAGGAGCAGCCAAGTGCACATATGTTGGCTTAGGGGGACTTGCTAATCTTGGTCTAGCTATCAGCTTTGCTCCTATGAGCTGTGAGATTTATGTAAAAGACCTTGTAAATGTAGTCAGTTCCAACCAGATGATTTGAGACTACTGAACACTGGGTGAATGGCCTATAGAAAAGGTGCCAATGGGAAAGCCCCACCATGCACGTGCAACAAACACTGTGCGAGAAGCGAATGAAAAAGTTAGATTCAGTTCACACGGCGTGTGCTTTCTCTGAACTTTAGATGTATCTCATTCTGGGCAACTCCTACAGAGGGCGTGGTATGAATGACCCCCCTCCAACATGACTATGCAGATTTTAGACTGTTGACCTGCACCCTGAACCTACTTTCAGCTTCAACTCTCAGTCCCCAGCTCCTTAGACTGCAAGACTCTTAAACCCCCGAGACACACTTGTACTCCCCTTCTAATCCCAGATTCAACATCTCTGTCACCACTACACACACACACCCCTATTCTTTCCCTGGCCTCGACAGTGCCCCACTTTGCCAGCTGTTCCTGGTCCTCACAGAAATGATTGCTCCTCTAGTATCCTGTATAACAGGACTCTCCTAACCCCCCTTCCCCATCTCCCTCTTCTGAGCCAAGACTTCGTATTTGATATGGAGGAGATTGTCGGCCCAAATCCAGGTCACTCGCAAACTCCTGAACTGGAGGCTCCCATGTCCGAGCCCTTCTCTCAGAACACAATAGGTGCTCCAGTGTCTTGGGCCTCAAAGGTGGTAAGATGGTGAGAGATTGAGCCCTACTCTCTTATCTCTAAAAAAAAAACAAACAGAAAAAAACAACTGAGGCCTCAGCTAAGAAGGGTTGAGGTCCGAGGATACCAAAATAGGATTGTGTAAGCTTGGGTTCAGGGAAAAGAGGAACAGTGAGCTAATAGGGGATTGGAGAGAATTCCCATATTGAGGGAAGTGAACCAGTAGAAAGGAACTTCTCCCACATTGGGAGAGAATGAGTAATTGTTTGTCCTCTGGACCCAACCCCATAAAAAGTCTAGACTTGGGCTTGCTGGTCTCCTACATGACAGAGGGACAAGAGTCAAGAATCTCTGATTTCAGAAAACAATTAGAGTGGGTTTCATTTTCTTGGTGAAAAGTGGTAAGTTTGGGAAAACTTATATAATGTTTTCCCAAGACATGTGCAGTGGAAAAGTATTTATCTTTGAGTAGTTTAAAAGCTCAAAAATGTCCAGAAAACAAGATATTCTCCCATATGGTGCCTTCTTCCCACATAATATCTCATCTACATCTGGCCCATCCTACTTTCTTCTCTGACCTTCTCTAGTTCAGAGGGAGGCCAGCACCTCCATCCCTTCCTTTTTACCATAAGATCTTGATCCATTACTTGTTCCCTCTCCATGATAATTCCTCAACCAGTTCCTTTCCACTGGCTCTTTCCCGTTAGCCTAAAATCCTTCCCAGTAACCACACTTGAAGGTCAGGGATGCCATGTTGCACAACTCTACAAGGCACCATTGACATCATCGTCTATGTAAATGGCGCCCCCCTCCCCCACCCCTCCCCGCTGGAGTTGAGCAGAGCACATAATATCAATAAAATGAACAATGATGAATGGGAAAAGGAGCATTTCCTCTGCTCACTAGGTGGCGCTCTAGCAATTTTCAACTACCGCTCTGGCAGTGGTTCAGAGATTCCATTCAGTGAGCTCACTGCCATTTTCTTAGCAAAGTAACCCTTTTTATTACAAACGTCCTGGGATTATAGAGTCAGATTCTAAAAGAAATTTTGAGTTTGCATAGCCTCCCCTTAAAAAATCTTCCAGTGGAAGGAGTATAATTCCCACTTAAAACAACTCAGTCAGCCGTTCAGTCGTTTCTCTGTACAGTCAATCAAGAAGCACTGATTGAGCACCTCCTATGTATCAGACACTGTGCTCCATGCTGAAGATTCAGGTGAGGATAAAAAGAAAAAAGCATGGAACTTTCAGGCATTAATCAAAAATTCACACAAACACCATTAAATTATAACAGTGGAAAGAACTACCGATTAGAAGTACATGGTGTTATGAGAACATCTAATAGACGTAAACAAGAAGTTCAAGGAAGACTTCCTTGAGAACGGGATGGTTGAGTTAATATTTGAAGGGAGAGTAGGCGTTGATTAGATAAAATGGAAGTGAAATGTCCTAAGCAGAGAAAAAAGCATGTTCTAGGGGCCCTGTGGGGAGTTCAAGGAAGTGAATGATGAAAACCAATGTGGCTGGACCACGGTGAGCAAGGAGGAGGGTCAAGTGAGATGAGACTGGAGGGGTAGGGAGGGCCAGACCTGGTAAGTCTTCAGGCCATAATATGGATTTTGGTCTTTATTCTAAGAATAACTGGAAGTCATTGAAGGGTTGTAAGCCGGCAAATGACAGGATGATACCTGTTCTTTAAAGGAATCACTTTGGCTGTAATGTGGCTAATGTGTTGGAGAAGCCTTTGAGATGTGGGAAACAAGTTGGGAGATTACTGAAATAGATCAGGGGAGAGAGAAGCCGGTGGCTTGTACAGAGGTGGGTTTAAAAAGCTTTATTAGAAATTCCTTCCTTATATCAAAGTCAAACATGTCCAGTGGCCCCAGCTGTTTGTTTCTCTGGGACCACAAAGAACAAGTCAAGTCCACATCAACATGGTAAACCTTTAAGGAGATTAAGGAATGCATTGTGCCACCACCTCTTTTACTCTGCCCCATTTTACCCTCATCACTTAATCTCCTTTCTTCTTGTTTAAAAAGCATGATTCTTTAAACAGATCCTCAAATGACCTGAATATGAATTCCCTTTGCCATCCTCACTGCCCCTCCCAGAACAGCCTCAGTTGGTCAATAAAGACTAAATCCCTAAATGAGCCAAAGCTTCTGGAGATTAAGATGAATACAAAAGATAGGATTGAGATGTTAAACCCTGATTACAGTGTGAAAATAAACAAGGAAGAGTTAAACCTACAACTGTCAGCTAGAAAAATCATAAATTAACTTCTGACTTCTCCATCAGGCTGTTGATAATAGAAATCAACATTTATTGAGACTTTTAAAAACATATTACATGCATTAACTCATTTACTCCTCACAACAACCCTTGAGGTAGGTCCTAAGATTATTCCCATTTTACAGATGAGAAAACTAAGGTATGAGAGACTAAGGTTATACAATCAGTAAGCATCAGAGCCTGGACTCAGGCACTAATCTGACTTCAGGGACTGTGCTCTTAGCCACGACACTACACTGCCTTCCAGGGCAAGGAAAGCTATCTTCGAACTTTTAGAAGGGAAAAATAAACATGATGAAAAGGAATTAAAGCCCAAAGTTAGAGAAGAAGATAGCCCAAGAGTTTATAATTACTTGATTTAATCCTAATCTAAAGCCCAGATGAAAAATATTTTAAGACACCGAAAGAACAGTCAGATATAAACCCAAAATAATAATTGGTCATCTTTAAGAAATACGGAAGAGGGCTTCCCTGGTGGCGCAGTGGTTGAGAATCTGCCTGCCAATGCAGGGGACACGGGTTCGAGCCCTGGTCTGGGAGGATCCCACATGCCGCGGGGCAACTGGGCCCGTGAGCCACAATTACTGAGCCTGCGCGTCTGGAGCCTGTGCTCCGCAACAAGAGAGGCCGCGATGGTGAGAGGCCCGCGCACCGCGATGAAGAGTGGTCTCCGCTTGCCGCTGCTAGGGGAAGCCCTCGCACAGAAACGAAGACCCAACACAGCCATAAATAAATAAATAAATATAAGCAGTCATTTACATTTAAAAAAAAAAGAAATACGGAAGATGATTAGAGATGCCCAGTATATGGTCAGGCCACTCAAGATGGCTGTTCTACTCTTTGTACATCCCCTGCTCCACCAGTCCCTGCTTTGCCTGCTCCCTACTCACAGAAGGTGCTTCGCCCCCTGCCCCAGCTAGTGATTGTTCAAATCCTTAGGCCAGACCGGCTCCACCTGCTAGATTATTGAAGGGAAACATCTGCCCTTGTGGTGGTTGTTAATCTGAGGGGCTGTGAGGGGCTGTGATGCCCCTGCTGCTGGTTTCCCTGGTAACTAATGAGCTAATCTGACGTCAATTCCCCCTATAAATGGTAGCCTCTCCGCTAAGTAGGAAAGGTTGCTGCCATTGCCTGCCCGCCCGCCTGCTCGCCCGCCCGCTCGCTCCAGTGGGGTGTCGCTCCAGGACCTTTTGCTTCAGACGTGTAAGAGCCCCCTGTCCAACAAACTATTGATGTCTCTGTCGCTGTCTCCAGGTTCTTTCTTTGGTCTCGAGGCTGGGCAGCTACAAGGCTTGCTGGCCTGCGAAGTGCAGCCTAACAACTGGCATACCAGCCGGGAGGCCGAGGAAACTCCTGTGAGCGCCGAGATGTTGGGAAATAAGGATGGGAAATGGAAAGAGGCGGGGGTGACCCGAGGTGGCCGACCGCTAGCAAGTGGGGCTCTGTGGCAGCTGACCACCATAAGAGGTGTCTTCCTCTTCCATTACATTGATAATACACTGTTGACCTCAGAGTCCCTTTCAAGTTTAAAAGTAGCAGCCCTGTGCTCATTGGCTCATCTGACTGCACGGGGATGGCTGGTGAGTACAGACAAAACGTAAGGACCTGGGTTATCTACAAAATACGAGCATACACCCGACCCACCACCCCTAAACAATTACAGACATAGGCGTTAGGGATATTAACTCGGACAGGCTTGTGAATGGGACATGGCCAGTCGCCCAAAAGGGTTTGGATGAGGTCTGTGGCAACAGCAAAATAATAAAAGTACCCTTGGGCTTCTGGTCTCAGCTATGGGGGGGGGGGTGCTGAGCAATGATATATGTGATGGAAAACAGCTATATGCCGCCTACAATGTGTTACAGCAGGTGGAAGACGTTACAGAAGGCCTACCCGAGTTGTCGAGCAATGCGAAAAACCATTATTTGGGGTCTAGAACAGCTGTATAACAATACGGGACCCCCATGGACATTGACAGCAACCCACTTTACCGGCCAACTGTCAGGACCATACTTACTTTTGCCTTTGCCACGGGATCTACCCCCAGGGGAACACGTTATAAAATGGCCCTGGGACTGGCAGATAAGTTCCAGGTGGTCTGGGTTTGCGGCCCCGTGGGGAATAACTTAACAGATCTCACCTGTCTTCTACCTGGCCCCGCCTGAGATTACTAAGGTAATTTATACGGGACCCCTCCTGGAGAAAGCCACCATCATGTTAACCCTGTGGTCTGTTGTTATACGGCCTCTCCAGGATTCGGCTCCGGCTGTGGGGACTGAGGGTGGCCGGGTGGTGCGGTCCTGCAGGCCAGGGCAGAAACCACAGGCAGGGGTGGTGGTATCTCAGAATGCTGTTACTGTGGTATTTGGCTTACTGGTCCTGATCGTCCCTGTATTATGCTTGTTTAACATCTGACATCTCCTCCCTAGTCTGAGCGGAGGGAATCTGTTTGTGGACTGGGGGACAACGGTGGCCTCACTGTGAAATGAGTCTGATTGCTGGGTCTACGCGAGATGCCGTTGTCCTCCTCTGGACAAGAAAAATTGACCCGATAAGCGCCTGGCTTACTCGTTAGCGGCTGTTAATCTGTATCGCATTTGTGGTATTGGGTTGCAGTGCATCTCTACGTTCCAACCCCAAGGATATAGCGGAAGAGGAGTGGACCAAGATGGTAAGGGTCGTGCAGAGTATGTAGGGCTGGAGTGTGTGGTCAGGCCACTCAAGATGGCTGTTCTCTTGCTCTTTGTACATCCCCTGCTCCACCAGTCCCTGCTTTCCTGCTCCCTACTCACAGGAATGTGCTTCGCCCCCTGCCTCAGCTAGTGATTGTTCAAATCCTTAGGCCAGAACGGCTTCACCTGCTAGCTTATTGAAGGGGAGTATCTGCCCTTGTGATGGTTGTTAACCTGAGGGGCTGTGAGGGACGTGCCTCAGTTGCTGGTTTCCCTGGTAACTGATAAGCTAATCTGACGTCAGTTCCCCTATAAATGGTAGCCTCTTTCACGCCCGAGTAGTGCTGCCATGTCCTGTCTGCCATAGACAGTGGGGTGTTGCTCCAGGACCTTTTGCTTCAGACGTGTAAGATCCCCTATTTAATAAACCATGTCTCTGTCGCTGTCTGTGGGCTCTTTCTTTGGTCTCGAGGCGGGGCAACTACAAGGCTTGCAGGCTGCAGGGTGCAGACCAACACCCAACAAATTAAAAAGAACACCTTTTCAAAACAAAGAATCAATATGAGAAAACTGACTTTATCTTCAGCTTTCATCTTTCCTCCCGTCTGTATTAGTATCTTTTATTATTGACCAGGAAGTGCTAAACGGCTTTAGAAAAGACTTTGAAATTCTAGCTCTTAACTAATTATCCACTGATTTATTCACAAATACTTATTGAATATCTGCTGAATATCAGATTGCTAGATGCTGGAGAATCAAAACAGGGTTCTATCCTCATGGAAATTTCTAGTGAGGAATATTACTGATAAAACAATGACATGAACGTGGGCATAATTACAAACTAAATCATGTGCTACAATTAAAAAAAAACTGCTTCCAGAGCAATTTCTACTTTTAAGTGACAAGCAAGAATGTAATACATATTTTAAATGAAATTTATACAGTGGAAAAAGATTTAAAATCTTTTAATGATTTAAAAGCTTGGTCATACTCAGAGTAAGATTATCTCTAAAATTAGAATAAATTATAAAATTACATAAGTCATTGAAACACCATTAAAAACATTGATTTTAAAAACAATCTGCTTTGAGTCCATTTTTAGAATTTGAGATATAATTGATACACCATAAAATTCATCCTTAATGTATCCAATGCAGATGTGGTATATTTATACAATGGAATATTACACAGCCATAAAAAATGAAATAATGCCATCTGCAGGAGCATGGATGGACCTAGAGATTCATACTAAGTGAAGTAAGCCAGACAGAGACAAATGTCATATCACATGTGGAATCTAAAAAAGATACAAATGAACTTATATACAAAACAGAAATAGACCCCCAGACATAGAAACCAAACCTATGGTTACCAAATGGGAAAGGGGAGGGCAGATAAATTAGGCGTTTGGGATTAACAAATACACACCACTGTATATAATAATACATAACCAACAAGGACCTACTGTATAGCACAGGGAACTATACTCAATATTTTGTAATAACCTATAAGGGAAAAGAAGAAAAAAAAAATACATATAACTGAATCACTTTGCCATACACCTGAAACTAACACAACATTGTAAATCAACAGTACTTCAATAAAAGTATACAATGCAGTGGATCTTATATATTAACAAGGTTGCACAACCATCACCATTGTATAATTCTGGAACACTTATCACCCCCAAAAGAAACCCCTTACCATTAGCAGGCTTCCCATTTTCCCCTTCCCTGCAGTCCCTGGCAGACACAAGTCTATTTTCTGTCTCTATGGATTTGCCTAATCTGCATATAAATTGAATAATAGAATACGGGGCCTTTTGTGTCTGACTTTCACTTAATGGTTTCAAGGTTTATCCATGCTGTAGTGTGTATCAGCACTTCATTCCTTTTTATGGTGGAAGAATATTCCATTGTATGGATATACCACATTTTGCGTATCTGTTCATTAGTTGACGGACACTTGGGTTGTTTCCACTTTTTGGCTCTTATGAATGGCACTGCTATGAACATTTATGTTCAAGTTTTTGTAAGGACATTTTTTTTTAACATCTTTATTGTAGTATAATTGCTTTACAATGTTGTGTTAGTTTCTGCTGTATAACAAAGTGAATCAGCTATATGCATACGTATATCCCCATATCCCCTCCCTCTTGCGGATCTCTCCCACCTTCCTTATCCCACCCCTCTAGGTGGTCGCAAAGCACCGAGCTGATCTCCCTGTGCCATGCAGCTGCTTCCCACTAGCTATCTATTTTACATTTTGTAGTGTATATAAGGACATATGTTAATTTTCTTCAGTAAACATCTAGGAGTAGAATTGCTAGATCATGTAGTAACTCTGTGTTTAACCTTTTGAGGAATTGCCAGAATGTTTTCCCAAGTGGCTGTTCCACTTTACATTCCACCAGTAATGTAGATGGCAATATTTGTCATTGTCCTTTTGATTAAAGCCATCCTAATGGGTGTGAGGTAGTATCTCATTGTGGTTTTGACTTGCATTTCCCTGATGGCTAATGATGTTGAGTTTCTTTTCATGCGCTGATCGGTCATTTGTGTATGTTCTCTGGAGAAATGTCTGTTCATATCCTTTGCCCTTTTTAAAGCTGGGTCATCTATTCTTTTATTATTGAGGTGTAAGGGCTCTTTATATAGTCTAGATACAAATCTCTTATTAAACATGATTTGCAAATATTTTCTCTTGTTCTGTGGGTTGTCTTTTCACTTTCTTGATGATGTCCTTAAAAGCACAAACATTTCTAATTTGGATGAAGTCTATTGGCCAGTGAGTTTTGAGCAGAAGTGGTGGTGGAATACTTTCCTAGGCCAAGTATTTAATTGCCAGTGTGAGAATCTCTAGAGCTCTCTTTAAATTGTGACCAGAAATGTTTGAGTTGGTGGTGGTTCTATCAGCTTGGGTCCCTGGATGACTACAGTGAGCAGAGCTCCCCTGACAACCCATGACAGAAACGTAGCCTGAAACAAATCTTGGTTGTTTTAAGCCACTGAGATTTGGGAATTATTATTACAGCATAACCAAGCCTATCATGACTAATGCACATGTCTTCTGTAACTTCATTAGTTATCAGAATATTTTCAAATAAGAGCTAAAACACTTTTAAAAAGTTAAATGAGTTTAAAATCTTAGCTCTATTAACTATCAAGCACTTTATATTGCTTCTCCTATTCAGTCAAGAATTTCGAATAGTCATTTCATGATGTGGGAAAATGTCCTTGAGCTATTAAGTGAGGAAAAATAAGTTTTAAACTTAAAGACAAAGTTCTAAAATTTTAGCAGTAGTTATGTCTCCCTGTTGTGTTGGATTTTTATTTTTTCTTCAGAGCTTGTCTGTATCTTTACATTTATTTTTATAATTTTATACTCAGAAAAAAATACTAGTCTCTTTAAAACATATTTCCACCTTAGAAATGGCATTTACATATATTTATTAGAAAAATCTAGCATGAAAGATGTCTGCCATTCTATACAGTCTTTTCATTTATTGGAGTATAATTGATGTACAGTATTACATAAGTCACAGGTGTACAACATAGTCATTCACACTTTTTAAGGTTATATTCCATTTATAGTTACTACAAAATACTGGCTATATTCCCTGTGTTGTATAATACATCCTTGTAGCTTATTGTATACATAATAGTTTGTACTTCTTAATCTCCTACCCCTGTCATGTCCTTCCCCCCTTCCCTCTGCCCACTTGTAACCACTAGTTCTCTATATTTGTGAGTCTGTTTTTTGTTATGTTCACTCGTTTGTTTTATTTTTTAGATTCCACATGTAAGTGGTAGCATACAGTACTTGTCTTTCTCTGACTTATTTCACTTAGCATAATACCCTCCAAGTCCATCCATGTTGCTGCAGATGGCAAAATTTCATTCTTTTTTATGGCTGAGTAGCATTCTTTTCTGTATATATAAATTGCATCTTCTTTATCCATTCCTCTGTTCATGGACACTTAGGTTGCTTCCAAATCCTGGCAGTTGTAAATAATGGTGCTGTGAACATTAGGGTGCATGTATCTTTTCAAATTAGTGTTTTGGGGTTTTTTTTTTTTAATATATTCCCAGGAGTGGAATACTGGGTCATATGGTAGTTCTATTTTTAGTTTTTTGGGGGAAACCTCCATACTGTGTTCCACAGTGGCTACACCAATTTACATTCCCACTAACAGTGTACAACTGTTCCCTTGTCTCTACATCCTTGCCAACATCTGTTACTCTGTTTGATAGCCATTCTGACAGGTGTGAGGTGATACCTCATTGTGGTTTTAATTTGCATTTCTGATTAATGATATTAAGCATCTTTTCATGTGTCTGTTGGCCATCTGCATATCCTCTTTGAAAAAAAATGCATATTGACGTCTTCTGCTCATTTTTTAATCCAGTTGTTTGATGTTGTATGAGCTGTTGATATATTCTAGATATTAACCCCTATTGGTCATGTCATTTGCAAATATACTCTCCTATTCAGCAGGTTGTCTTTTTGTTTTGTCAGTGGTTTCCTTTGATGTGCAAAAGCTTTTAAGTTAGGTCCCATTTGTTTTTTCATTTTATTTCCTTTGCTTTGGGAGACAGATCTAAAAAAATACTGCTGCAATTTATGTCAGAGTGTTCTGCATATGTTTTCTTCTTGGAGTTTTATGGTTTCCAGTCTTACATTTAGGTCTTTAATCCATTTTGAGTTTATTTTTATATGGTGTTAGAGAATGTTCTAATTTTATTCTTTTACATGTAACTGTCCAGTTTTCCCAGCACCACTTATTGAAGAGACTGTCTTTTCTCCTTTGCATATTCCTGTCTCCTTTGTCATAGGCTAATTGACCATAGGTGTGTGGATTTATTTCTGGGCTCTCTATTCTGTTCCATTGATCTGTGTCTGTTTTTGTGCCAGTACCATACTGATTTGATTACTGTAGCTTTGTAGTATAGTCTGAAGTCAGGGAGCACAATTCCTCCAGCTCTGTTCTTTCTCAAGATTGTTTTGGCTATTTGGGGTCTTTTGTGTTTCCATACAAATTTTAAAATTATTATAGTTCTGTGAAAAAATGCCCTTGGTATTTTGATAGGGATTGCATTGAATCTATAGATTGCCTTGGGTAGTATGGTCATTTTAACAATATTCTACCAATGCATGAACATGGTATATCTTTCCATCTGTTTGTCTCGTCTTCAGTCTCTCATCAGTGTCTTATAGTTTTCTGAGTACAGACCTTTTACCTCCTTAGGTAGATTTATTCCTAGGTACTTTATTCTTTTTGATGTGTTGGTAAATGAGATTGTTTTCTTAATTTCTTTCCCATAGTTCATTGTTAGTGTAAACAGATGCAACAGATTTCTGTATATTAATGTTGTATCCTGCAACTTTACCGAATTTGTTGAGCTCTAGTAGTTTTTAGTGGTGTCTTTAGGATTTTCTGTGTATGGTATCATGTCCTCTACAAACAGTGACAGTTTTACTTCCTTTCCAATTTTTATTTCTTATTTCTTTCTCTTCTATGATTGCTAGGACTTCCAAAACTATGTTGAATAAAAGTGATGAGAATGGGTATTTTTTCTTGTTCCTGATATTACAGGAAATGCTTTCAGCTTTTCACCTTGAGTATGACGTTAGCTGTGGGTTTGTCATATACGTTGAGATATATTCCCTCTATGCCCACTTTCTGAAGAGATTTTATCATAAGTGGATGTTGAATTTTGTCAAAAGCTTTTCCTGCATCTATTGGGGGATGATCATACGGTTTTTATTCAATTTTTTAAATGTGGTGTATCACGTTGATTTTTGTGGATATTGAAAAATCCCTGCATCCCTGGGATAAATAACTCTTGATTGTGGTGTATGATCCTTTTAAGGTACTGTTGGATTCAGTCTCCTAATATTTTGAGGATTTTTGCATCTGTTAATCAGTGATATTGGCCTGAATTCTTCTGTAACATTTTGTTCTGGTTTGGGTATCTGGGTGGTGCTCACCCTGTAGAATGACTCTGAAACTGTTCCTTCCTCTGCAATTTTTAGAATAGTTTGAGAAGGATAGGTGTTAACTCTTCTCTAAACGTTTGGTAGAATTCACCTGTGAAGCCATCTGGTCCTGAACTTCTGTTTGTTGGGAGGTTTAATTACTGATTCAATTTCATTACTGGTAATTGGTCTGTTCATATTTTCTACTTCTTCCTGGTTCAGTCTTGGGAGATTGTACGTTTTAAAGAACGTGTCCATATCTTCTAGGCTGTGCATTTTATCAGTGTATAGTTGCTCATAGTAGTCTTTTCTGATCTTTTGTGTTTCTGTGGTGTCAGTTGTAACTTTTTCATTTCTTTTTTTAAATTTTTATTGGAGTATAGTTGATTTACAATGTTATTAGTTTCAGGTGTACAGCAGAGTGAATCATATATATATATATAATCTCCATTCTTTTTCAGATTCTTTTCCCATTTAGATTATTACAGAATATTTAGTTGTATTTAGTTATCTATTTTATATATAGTAGTGTGTATATGTCAATCCCAATCTCCTAATTTATCACTTCCCCCACATTTCCCCTTTGGTAACCATAAGCTTGATTTCGAGATCTGTGAGTCTGTTTGTTTTGTAAATAAGTTCATTTGTACCATTTTTATTAGATTCCACATATAAGTCATATCATATGATATTTGTCTTCATCTGACTTACTTCACTTAGTATGATAATCTCTAGGTCCATCCATGTTGATGCAAATGGCATTATTTCATTCCTTTTTATGGCTGAGTAATGTTACCTTGTATATATGTACCACATCTTCTTTATCCATTCCTCTGTTGATAGACATTTAGGTTGCTTCCATGTCTTGGCTATTGTAAATAGTGCTGCAGTGAACATTGGGGTGCATGTATCTTTTTGAATTATGGTTTTCTCCAGATATATGCCCAAGAGTGGGATTGCTGCAACATATGGTAGTTCTATATGTAGTTTTTTAAGGAACCTCCATACTGTTCTCCACCACGATTGTACCAATTTACATTCTCACAAGCAGTGCAGGAGGGTTCACTTTTCTTCACACCATCTCTAGCATTTATTGTTTGTAGATTTTTTGATGATGGCCATTCTGACTGGTGTGAGGTGATACCTCATTGTAGTTTTGACTTGCATTTCTCTAATAAGTAGTGATGTTGAGCATCTTTCCATGTGATTTTTGGCCATCTGTATGTCTTCTTTGGAGAAAAGTCTATTTAAATATTCTGCCTATTTTTTTGATTGGGTTGGGTTTTTTTTTGATATTGAGCTGCATGTGATGTTTGTCTATTTTGGAGATAAATCCCTTGTTGGTTGCTTCATTTGCAAATATTTTCTCCCATTCTGAGGGTTGTCATTTCATTTCATTTATGGTTTCCTTTGCTATGCAACAGTTTTTAAGTTTAATTAGGTCCCATTTATTTTTGTTTTTATTTTCATTACTCTAGGAGGTAGATCAAAAAAGATATTGCTGCGATTAATGTCAGAGAGTGTTCTGCCTATGTTTTCCTCTAGGAGTTTTATAGTATCCAGCCTTACATTAGGTCTTTAATCCGTTTTGAGTTGATTTTTGTGTATGGTGTTAAAGAGTGTTCTAATTTCATTCTTTTATATGTATCTGTCCAGTTTTTGCAGCACCACTTATTTAAGAGGCTGTCTTTTCTCCATTGTATATTCTTGCCTCTTTTGTCATAGATTAGGTGACCACAGGTGCATGGGTTTATCTCTGGACATTCTATTCTGTTCCACTGATCTATTTCTGTTTTTGTGCCAGTACCATACTGTGTTGATTACTATAGCTTTGTGGTATAGTCTGAAGTTAGGGAGCCTGATTCCTGCAGCTCCATTTTTCTTTCTCAAGATTGCTTTGGTTATTCAGGGTCTTTGTGTTTCCATACAAACTGTAAAATATTTTGTTCTAGTTCTGTGAAAAATGCCATTGGTAATTTGATAGTGATTGCATTGAATCTGTAGATTCCTTTGGGTAGTATGGTCATTTTGACGGCATTGATTCTTCCAATCCAAGAACATGGTATCTCTCTCCATCTGTTTGTGTCATCTTTGATTTCTTTCATCAGCATCTTACAGTTTTCTGAGTACAGGTCTTTTGCCTCCTTAGGTAGGTTTATTCCAGGTACTTTATTCTTTTTAATGTGATGGTAAATGGGATTGTTTCCTTAATTTCTCTTTCAGATTTTTCATCATTAGTGTATAGGAATGCAAGAGATTTCTGTGCATTAATTTTGTGTCCTGCAACTTTACCAAATTCATTGAGCTCTAGTAGTTTTCTGGTAGCATCTTTAGGATTCTCTATGTATAGTATCATGTCATCTGCAAACAGTGACAGTTTTACTTCCTTTTTTCCAATTTGGATTCCTTTTATTTCTTTTTCTTCTCTGATTGCCATGACTAAGACTTCCAAAACTATGTTGAATAAAAGTGGAGAGGGTGGACGGCATTGTCTTGTTCCTGATCTTAGAGGAAATGCTTTCAGTTTTCACCATTGAGAATGATGTTAGCTGTGAGTTTATCATATATGGCCTTTATTATGTTGAGGTAGTTTCCCTCTATGCCCAGTTTCTGGAGAGTTTTTTTTATCATAAATCGGTGTTGAATTTTGTCAAAAGCTTTTCCTGCATCTATTGAGATGATCATATGTTTTTTATTCTTCAGTTTGTGAATGTGGCATATCACATTGATTTTCCATATATTGAAGAATCCTTGCATCCCTGGGATAAATCCCATATGATCACGGTGTATGATCTTTTTAATTTATTGGTGGATTCTGTTTGCTAGTATTTTGGTGAGGATTTTTGCCTCTATGTTCATCAGTGATACTGGCCTGTAATTTTTATGGTTGTTGTTGTACCTTTGTCTGGTTTTGATATCAGGGTGATGGTGGCCTCATAGAATGAGCTTGGGAGTGTTCCCTCCTCTGAAATTTTTGGGAAGAGTTTCAGAAGGATAGGTGTTAACTCTCCTCTAAATGTTTGATAGCATTCACCTGAAGCCATCTGGTCCTGAGCTTCTGTTTGTTGGAAGTTTTTAAATCACAGTTTGAATTTCAGTACTTGTGATTGGTTTGTTCATATTTTCTATTTCTTCCTAGTTCAGTCTTGGAAGGTTGTACCTTTCGAAGAATTTGTCCATTACTTCTAGGTTGTCCATTTTATTGGCATATAGTTGCTTGCAGTAGTCTCTTATGATCCTTAGTATTTCTGTGGTGTCCATCATAACTTCTCCTTTCTCATGTCTAATTTTATTGATTTGATTCCCCTCCCTTTTTTTCTTGATGAGTCTGGCTAAAGGTTTATCAGTTTTGTTTATCTTTTCAAAGAACCAACTTTTACTTTCATTGATCTTTTCTATTGTTTTCTTCATCTCTATTTCATTTATTTCTGCTCTGATTTTTATGATTTCTTTTCTTCTACTAACTTTGGATTTTATTTGTTCTCCTTTTTCTAGTTGCTTTACATGTAAGGTTAAGTTGTTTATTTGAGATTTTTCTTGTTTCCTGAGGTAAGATTGTATTGCTGTAAACTTCCCTCTTAGAACTGCTTTTGCTGTGTCCCATAGGTTTTGGATCATTGTGTTTTCATTGTCATTTGTCTCTAGGTATTTTTTTCCCTCTTTGATTTCTTCAGTAATCCATTGGTTGTTTAGTAACATATTGTTTAGTCTCCACATGTTTGTGGTTTTTTTACAGGCTTTTTTTTCCCCTGTGATTGATTCCTAATCTCATAGCATTGTGGTCAGAAAAGATGCTTGATATGATTTTTATTTTCTTAAATTTATTGAGACTTCATTTGTGGTCCAAGATGTGATCTATCCTGGAAAATGTTCCATTTGAGAAGACAGAGTATTCTGCTTTTGGATGGAATGTTCTATAAATATCAGTTAAGTCCATTGGTCTAATGTGTCATTTAAGGCCCGTTTTCCTTATTGATTTTCTGTCTGGGTGATCTGTCCATTGGTGTGAGTGGGGTGTTAAAGTCCCCCACTATTATTGTGTTACTGTTGATTTCTCCTTTTATGGCTGTTAGCATTTGCCTTATATATTGAGGTGCCCCTATGTTGGGTGCATATATATTTACAATTGTTATATTTTCTTCTTGGCTTGATCCCTTGATCATTATGTAGTGTCCTTCCTTGTCTCTTGTAACAGCCTTTATTTTAAAGTCTATTTTGTCTGATACGAGTTTTGCTACTCCAACTTTCTTTTGATTTCCATTTGCATGGAATAACTTTTTCCATCCCCTCACTTTCAGTCTGTATGTGTCCCTAGATCTGAAGTGGGTCTCTTGTAGACAGCATATATATGGGTCTTGTTTTTGTATCCATTCAGCCAGTCTATGTCTTTTGGTTGGAGCATTTAATACATTTACATTTAAGGTAATTATCAATATGTATGTTCTTATTGCCATTTTCTTAATTGTTTTGGATTTGTTTTTGTAGGTCTTTTTTCTTCCCTTCCCCTTTTTTTCTGCCTCTTGTGATTTGATGACTGTCTTTAGTGTTGCGTTTGGGTTGCTTTTTCTTTTGTGTGTCTGTATATCTATTGTAGTTTTTTGGTTTGCAGTTCCTGTGAGGTTTTGATATAGCATTCTATATATATATCAACATAGATATAGATAGATTTTTCTTGTTTCCTGAGGTAAGCTTGTATTGCTATAAATTTTCCTCTAGAACTCCTTTTTGCTGAGTTCCATAAATTGTTGGACCTTTTTCATTTTTATTTGTCTTCCGGTATTTTTTAAACTCCTTCTTTGATTTCTTCAGTGACCCTTTGGTTGTTTAGTAGCATATTTAGCCTCCTTTGTGTTTTTTTTGTTTGTTTGTTTTCTGTTTTTGTGTGTGTGGTTTTTTTGTTTTTTGTTTTTTGCAGTTTTGTAGTTGATTTCTAGTCTTATAGCATTGTGGTTAGAAAAGATGCTTGATTTCAATTTTACTGAGGCTTGTTTTGTGGCCTAGATGTGGATCTATCCTGGAAAATCTTCCATGTGCACTTAAAGAATGTATATTCTATTGCTTTCGGATGGAATGTTCTATATATAATCAGGTCCATCTGTTTAGATGTGTCCTTTAAGGCCAATGTTTCCTTATTGATTTTCTGCCTGGATGATCTGTACATTGATGTAACTGGGGTGTTAAGGTCCCCTACTATAATTGTGTTACTGTTGATTTCTCCCTTTAAGTTCATTAATGTTTGCTTTATGTATTTAGGTGCTCCTACATTGGGTTCATATATTTACAATTATTATGTCTTCTCGGATTAATCCTTTGATCATTATGTAGTATCCCTCTTTGTTACTTGTAACAGTCTTCATTTTAGTTTATTTTGTGTGATATAAGTATTGCTACCCCAGCTTTCTTTTTCTATTTGCATGGAATCTTTTCCCATCCCTTCACTTTCAGTCTGTGTGTATCTTTAGATTTGAATTGAGTAATGTCAGCAGCATATATGTTTTTGTATACATTCAGCCACTCTATGGAGTCCTCCCTCTAGCTTGTTAGTCCCTGGACCCATCCCTGTGCTGGCCCAATAGCCTGTAGGCACCAGTGCTGGGATGCCTCAGGCCAAGCAACTAACTAGGTGTGGACACAGTCCCACCTGTCAACAGACAGGCTGTCTTAAGATCCCCTGTGCCCACAGCAGCCTCTGGACAAGGCCCTGCCCACCAGAGGGCCCAGGACTCAGCTCCACCCACCAGTGGGCAGGCACCAGCCCCAGAATCCCCTGAACCCCAGCCTTGTTCTCCAGGAAGCCTACTCCAGCCTCTGGACCAGTTCACCCACAAGGGGGCAGACACCAGATGCAAGAAAACCACCACCTCATAGCCTGCAGACCCAGCCTGACCATCAGCACACCATCCCCTGTCCTGAGAACAGCCGGCCCCAGCCCTGCCCACTAGTAGGACAACACAAGCTTCATAACACCACAGACCCTGTACCCAGCTGTGTCAGAAACCAGTCTCCCTCCCCCACCAGTGATCTGACACCAGCTCTGAGACCCCTGGACCCTACCACCAGACTCCAGGGCATGGCTCTGCCCACCAGTAGGCTGGTGCTAACCTCAAGACCTGGTTTCACCTACCAGTGGGCAGGCAACAGCTCTGGAGTCTTCTGGACCCTGACTCTGCCCTCCAGTGAGCCAGCACTAGCCCTGGGGCCCCCTGGGATTCCATAGTCAGCCACCTTGTGACCTGGTCCTGACAACCAGTGGCCAGCAGCCTCTGTGCAAGGCAGGGCCTGGCAACCAATCAGACCAGGGGCCAACCAAGAATGCCCACATAGCCCACCACAACAGAAGGATCCACACAGCCCTCATAGGGGGAACTCCTAACGCATATAGCTTGGGTGATGAGAGGTGAGTGCACTGCTGGGACGCACGGGACGTTTCCTACAAAAGGCCACTTCTCCAAGGTTGGGAAACATAACCAACCTACCAGATACATAAAAATACAAACAGCAACTTAGACAAAGTGAGGCAACAGAGGAACATAGTACAGACAAAGGAGCCAGATAAAACCCCAGAAGAACAGCTAAGTGGAGATAGGCAACCTACCTGACAAAGAGTTCAGGGTAGTGATTGTAAAGATGATCAAAGTATTCAGAAAAATGGATACACAGAGAGAGACGTTAGTTTTTAACAAATAGTTAGAATATATAAAGAACAACCAAACATATGAAGAATACAATAACTGAAGTGAGATATACGTTAGAAGGCATCAACAGTAGACTAAATGATAGAGGAATGGAACAGCAAGCTGGAAGACAGAGTAGTGGAAATCACTGCTGCTGAATAGAAAAAAAGAATAAAAAGAAATGAAGACAGTTTGAAAGAACTCTGGGACAACATCAAGTGCAGTAATACTCGCATTATAGGGGTTCCAAGGAGGAGAAGAGACAGAAAGGAGCTGAGAACATATTTGAAGACATAGTAGCTGAAAACTTCCCTAACCTGGAAAAGGAGACAGACATCCAAGTCCAGGGAGTGCAGAGTCCCATACAGGATTAACTCAAAGAGGAACACACCAAGACACGTTGCAACTAAAATTGCAAAAAATTAAAGAGAATATTAAAAGCATCAGGGAAAACCAACAAATAACATACAAGGGAACTCCCATAAGGCTATCAGCTGACTTTTCAGCAGAAACTCTGCAGGCCAGAGGGGAGTGGCATGATATATTCAAAGTGATGAAAGGAAAAAACCTACAACCAAGAATACTCTACCAAGTAAGGCTCTCATTCAGATTTGAGAGAGAGATCAAAAGCTTTACAGACAAGCAAAAGCTAAAAGAGTTTGGCACCACCAAACCAGCTTTACAACAAAAGTTAAAGGAACTTCTCTAAGCAAAAAAGAAAAGGCTGCAACTAGAAACAAGAAAATTATGAAATAGCTTACCAGTAAAGGCAAACATACAGTAAAGGTAGAAAATCATCCACACACAAAGCTAGTAGGGAGGTTAAAAGATGAAAGTACTAAAATCGTCTATATCCACGATAAGCAGTTAAGGGATACACAAAACAATTAGATGTACAACGGTATCAGAAATAGTAATCGTGAGGGGAGGAGAGTACAAATGCAGGGTTTTAAAAATGTATTTAAAATTAAGAGATCAGCAACTACCCACCTCCTAGATAAATGGAAATAAAAACAAAAATAAACAAATGGGACCTAATGAAACTGAAAAGCTTTTGCACAGCAAAGGAAACCATAAACAAGATGAAAAGACAACCCTCAGAATGGGAGAAAATATTTGCAAACAAAGCAACTGACAAAGCATTAATCTCCAAAGTTTACAAGCAGCTCATGCAGCTCAATATCAAAAGAAAAAAACCAAACAACCCTATCCAAAAACGGGCAGAAGGCCTAAATAGACATTTCTCCAAAGAAGATATACAGATTGCCAACAAACACATGAAAGGATGCTCAACATCACTAATCATTAGAGAAATGCAAATCAAAACTACAATGAGGTATCACCTCACATCAATCAGAATGGACATCATCAAAAAATCTACAAACAATAAATGCTGGAGAGGGTGGGGAGAAAAGGGAACCCTCTTGCACTGCTGGTAGGAATGTAAATTGATACAGCCACTATGGAGAACAGTATGGAGGTTCCTTAAAAAACTAAAAACAGAACTACCATATGACTCAGCAATCCCACTACTGGACATATACCCTGAGAAAACCATAATTCAAAAAGAGTCATGTACCACAATGTTCATTGCAGCTCTATTTACAATAGCCAGATCATGGAAGCAACCTACGTGTCCATTGACAGATGAATGGATAAAGAAGATGTGGCACATATATATAATGGAATATTACTCAGCCATAAAAAGAAACAAAATTGAGTTATTTGTAGTGAGGTGGATGGACCTAGAGTCTGTCATACAGAGTGAAGTAAGTCAGAAAGAGAAAAACAAATACCGTATGCTAACACATATATATGGAATCAAAAAAAAAAAAAAAGGTTCTGAAGAACCTAGGAGCAGGACAGGAATAAAGACGAAGACATAGAGAATGGACTTGAGGACACGGAGGGGGGAAAGGGTAAGCTGGGATGAAGTGAGAGAGTGGCATGGACTAATATATACTACCAAATGTAAAATAGACAGCTAGTGGGAAGCAGCCGCATAACACAGGGAGATTAGCTCAGTGCTTTGTGACCACCTAGAGGGGTGGGATAGGGAGGGTGGGAGGGAGACACAAGAGGGGGAGGGGATATGGGGATATATGTATACGTATAGCTGATTCACTTTGTTATAAAGCAGAAACTAACACACCATTGTCAAGCAATTATACTCCAATAAAGATGTTAAAAAAAAAATAAAAGGAAGTAATCAGGCAGAAAATAAAGAGATCAGCAACTTAAAACAATCATATATAATATATAGACTGCTATATTAAAACCTCATGGTAACCTCAAACCAAAAATCTATAGTAGATACACACAAAAAAGAGAAAGGAATCCAAATATAGCACTAAAGATAATCATCAGGGGGCTTCCCTGGTGGTGCAGTGGTTAAGAATCCGCCTGCCAATGCAGGGGACGCTGGTTCAATCCCTGGTCCAGGAACATCCCACATGCCATGGAGCAACTAAGCCTGTGAGCCGTAACTACTGAGCCTGTACACCACAACTACCAAAGCCTGTGTGCCCTAGAGCCTGTGCACTGCAACTACTGAGCCCACGAGCTGCAACTACTGAAGCCTGTGCACCTAGAGCCCGTGTTCTGCAACAAAAGAAGCCACCACAATGAGAAGCCCACGCACCTCAACGAAGAGTAGCCCCTGCTTGCCGCAACTAAAGAAAGCCTGCGTGCAGCAGCAAAGACCCAACACAGCCTTAAAATAAAAATAAAAATTAAAATTAAATTAAAAGATAATCATCAAATCACAGGAGAAAAGAAAGGAACAAAAAAACCTGCAAAACAAACCCCAAACAATTAACAAAATGGCAATAAGAACATACATATCAATAATTACTCTAAATGTAAATGGACTAAATGCTTCAATCAAAACACATTTTTTATACTTTTATGTCACCATCTAACAAATTTTATAAAAAATCATGACAAGAATTTTTACCATAATCAACAGAATATATTTTGTATAATATTTTAAGTGATTAGCCAAAAGGACACAATTTTACATGCACTAAGTATCACTGCAATAGATCTCACTAATCCTATATTCATTTAATTTCTGGATTCAGAAGTTAGGTCTTATAATCACAAATATGAGTTTATATCAAAGGAGCCACAAGCTATCTCTTATACAAGAGCCTTGACACTTGACGATAGTCTATGGCTTTTATCTCAAGATGGGGGGTGGATATATGCATTACCTCTCCTTCCTCTCAAAATATTATTGAATGCAGAGGGAATATAAGTATAACTCCATTGAGTCAAAGGCAATCAGAATAGGTGCCATGAGTGAACCAGAACCATCAAGGAACTTTTGGAAAATGTTGAGCAGATAGTCAGATTGAAGGTGAAATCCATGAACAGAGAAGTCCCAAAACATAAGCTGGTCGAAAAAGGAGATGGCACTGTTATTAAAGGGTAGTGATGTGGAATAAACTCTAACCCAGATCTATGATGACACAACCTAAATCTTCAAAACGTTAACTCGATTTCTGAAAGGGGATGCAGATGGGTTTTATTTTCTCCTCAGCCCTACTGTGATTCTAAAAGTTTGGCAATATCTATATGTGGGAAATGCCCTTGATTGTTTCTTTTCTTCCTCTGGACTAGTTTCAGCCTTTTTCATAGCGTTTGTGTTTCTATGACACTTTCACTCTCTGAAATCAGAAAGTGATCATGTCCTAACTTGATTTAACTCATTACAGAGGTGTTTCCAGGCCTATGCCATCCATATCTCTTCAAGATCTGCTTTTTCTGTTTCACAAAGAAAAATCCGACTCCTAAAAATGATAGTGCAGGCAAGAAAATAGTGAGTCAGGGTGACTCATATATACATATATTTCAGTTTTAAAATAGCAGGAATGCTGCCTCTTTTTTTTTTTTTTTTTTTTTCCTTGTCTCCTCTCCTTCCTGAATTATGCAGGATGGTATTTTGAGACAAAGCTTCTTTAATCAGGAACAGGAACTTTATTTTAATTTCTTAATTTTTTTGTAACATTGTGGAGATTTTTCACTTTGAGGTGGCTGAGGGTGTGTTGGGTAAGGACTGTAGCTTAGAACTCCACTCCCTAAATTAGGAAACTTCAAGTCTCTGTCAGCTCCTGAAAGATAGGGATCTTTCCCCCTAGAGAATCCCTATGGTGAAGCACCTGAGTGGAGGGAATGGTGACATTAAATTTTGACTGAGACAGAGAAGCACAGGTGTGTGTGTGTGCGCGTGTGCGCGTGTGTGTGTTTTAAGGGTTGCTATATCCTGACCAAGGAGAACCAACAAGGTTCTTAGCTGACATTAATATGATCCCAAAGGCCCCTTTGCCAAAAAAGTTTCTTGGTATGTTAGGGGCTGCCAGAAGGTGAGGAGACTGGAAATATGGGCTGTAGCTCCTGCCTCTACATCCAGCTCCACTGACTGCAAACTTTAAGCAGGGCTTGCAGGAATAACGGGATTCTGAGTTCACCTCTGTCACCACTAAATAAAATCTACAGCCTGTCCAAAGTATAGTGCTGATGAGGCTAAGAGTCTCATCCCAAAGGTACCAGTGAGTCAAACTTAGCCCCATGGTTACATGCTACTCTGCTACAAATACATGCTAAGATGTCAGAGGGTTTGGTTTAGTGTAACCCATCACCACTGCTGGATGGGAGGGAGAGTGACACAATGGAAGGTGTGAGTCACAGAATTAGAAGACTAGGACTTACTAACTGTGGGTTTGGGGCCTCAAGTTCTTTATAAGACTGGTCTAAATAATGACTAATATTTAAATTCTCTGTCTCTCAAGTCTTAACCCATGGGTTCCCCAGACAATGGGAATGTAATATCTTTATTCACTTACTTAACAAATACTGATTGCATGCCTGCTAGGTGCCAGACAATGTATCAGGCTCTGGGGCTTTGGCAACGAAAATACGGTCTCAGCCCTCATTGATTTTTACAGTCCCATGGCACCAAGAGACATGAATCAAATTTATCACCAAAACAAATGTGAAAATTGCAACTGTGACAAGAAGAGGAGTTACATGGTGCTGAGGGATCCTTTAATGGGGGTGGGGTGGAACGACAGCCAGGAAAGTCAGGGAATACTTTCCTGAGGAAATGGCACTTGAGCTGAGACCCAAAGAATAATTCGATGTTAACTGGGCAAAAATAGGATTTTAACAGGTTCTAGAGAGAAGGAATAGTATGTGCAAAGCCTGTTGTAGGAAGAGCGCAAAGAACATTTGAGAAATAGAAAGCCAGTATGGCTGGAGTAGAGACAACAAGGAGCATGGTACGAGATGAAGGTGTAAAGGAAGGTAATCACCAGACTATGCAAGGCTGGCAGACCATGGTAAGAGGATCTGGCTTTAGAATAGGATGTGTATCTTGAAGAGAGAAATCTGATTTCATTCCTGGAGAAGAATGAAAATAGATAAAGATGAACCAATTAGTAGTTGATGGTGTAGGTCAAGCAAGAGATAATGATACTTTGAACTAGGGTGCTAATATGAAAATGGAAAAAACTAGATGGATTCCAGAGATATTTAAGAGGTTAAGTAAAGATGATTTGGTAAAGAATTGTATAAATAAGGCAAGAGAGAAAGAGATCAAGGATACCTTTCTAGTTTATACATCTGGATGGATGGATGGTAGGGAACACTATAATGGGGGTGGGGAAAGGAGACTATGAGTATGGACTTGTACATGTTGGAAAGATATCAAGTAGGTAGTTGATATGTGGGTCTGGAGCTCAAAAGGGTCTGGATTGGAGACATAACAATGAGTCATCTATATATAAATGGTACTTAAAGCTATATGTGTAGGTGAGATTGTTTAGAGAAGAGACTGAGAAGAAAGCCTATGACTGAGCCAACACGGAATTTTAATGTTACATTCTTATATTCTTTTCCATTATGGCTTATCATAGGATACTGAATATAGTTCTCTGTGCTATACAGTAGGACCTTGTTGTTTATCCATTCTATATGTAATAGTTTACATTTGCTAATCCCAAACTCCCAGTTCTTCCCTCCCCCACCTCCCTCCCCCTTGGCAACCACCAGTCTGTTCTCTATGTCTGTGATTCTGTTTCTGTTTCATAGATAGGTTCATTTGTGTTATATTTTAGATTCCACATATAAGTGATATCATATGGTATTTTTCTTTCTGACTTACTTCACTTAGTATGATAATCTCTAGGTGCATCCATGTTGCTACAAATGGCATTATTTCATTTTTTTTATGGCTGGGTAGTATTCCATTGTATATATGTCTTCTTTATCTATTCATCTGTCAATGGACATTTTAGTTGTTTTCATGTCTTGGGTATTGTGAATAGTGCTGCTATGAACGTAGGGGTGCATGTATCTTTTTGAATTATAGTTTTGACTGGATATATGCCCAGGAGTGGGATTGCTGGGTCATATGGTAATTCTATTTTTAGTTTTCTGAGGAACCTCCATACTGTTTTCCACATTGACTGCACCAATTTACAAGGAATTTTAACTTTAAAGACTGGTTAGGGCTTCCCTGGTGGTGCAGTGGTTAAGAATCCACCTGTCAATGCAGGGGACATGGGTTTGAGCCCTGGTCTGGGAAGATCCCACATGCTGTGGAGCAACTAAGCCTGTGCGCCACAACTACTGAGCCCGCATGCCACAACTACTGAAGCCTGTGCACCTAGAGCCCATGCTCCGCAACAAGTCACTGCAATGAGAGGCCCACGCACTGCAATGAGAGGCCCACGCACCGCAATGAAGAGTAGTCCCTGCTCGCTGCAACTAGAGAAAACCTGTGTGCAGCAACAAAGACCCAACACGGCCAAAAATAAATAAATTTATTTAAAAAAAAAGAAGACTGGTTAGAGTTTGAGTCTCCAAAGGTGAAAGGGAAGAGTGGTCAAAGAGAAAGGAGATATACCAGGAAGGTGTGGTATTACTGAAGCAAGAGAATAAACTCTCAAAGATTTAAGAAAGAGGCTACAACTCTCAAAGGTTGCTCAGAGTCAAGTAGGATAAGGACTGAAAATGTCCATTAGATTTAATGACGTGGAATCACTGACCTCAGAAAATCCATTTTAGTGACACGATAGAGCTGAAAATAAAATAGAAAATAGTAGAGTTTAAAAGTTTGAAGGGACTGGCTGGAAGTAAAATAGAAAATAGTAGAAGAGCCTGAAAGGTTGAAAGGAATGCAAAGTTCTGAACTTGTAATTTTGGAGCATGAAAGAGTGAGACTTGACTGGAGAAACAGCATAGGACTGCTGGGTAGTTTAGAGGGCTCATTTGAGATTGGAGTCTGTAAATTTATAGTTAAAATCTGACTTACTGTGAGACTTCCCCCCAACTAGTCCTCAGCTACTTGAATGCCAGCAGATAACTGGGTTTATCCAAGGTTGGCATGCAAAGATAAAAGAACCAGAGAGTTTGATCTACTGAAAAGGGTGTTTCCAAAATGATGTACCTCTGCTATCTAAGTTAGATAGATAGAGGTAGATAGGAGAGGAAGAGAAGAAAGGAAAAATCATACATCGATTTGGAATGATTTGGAAAAATCATACATTAGTGTAGGGGTGTGTGCATCCTGATAAGATCAAAGAAACATTGAAGTAGAAGTAGCTGAACAAGCAACACAGGAGAGGAGGCTGTAGTTAGAGTGGGGTATTTGAATTAGTGACTCTGGAGGTGGCACAGCTACAGTTGATGATCAGATCCAGGATCCAAGGGAGTTTGTGGCTGAAGAAGGGTGGAGGTCACTAGAGATTAAAGGCCTTGGGTTTGACTCCATCAAATCTCTTTCACTTGCAATTGATGGAAAACCTAAATCAAACTGGGATTGGGAAAGGGGTATACAGAAGTTTTTGTTAAGAAGCAACATTGTGAAAATGACTATACTACCCAAAGAAATCTACAGATTCAATGCAATCCCTATCAAACTACCAATGGCATTTTTCACAGAACTAGAACAAAAATTTCACAATTTGTATGGAAACACAAAAGACCCCGAATAGCAAAGCAATCTTGAGAAGGAAAAACAGAGCGGAGGAATCAGGCTCCCTGACTTCAGACTATACTACAGAGCTATAGTAATCAAGACAGTATGGTACTGGCACAAAAACAGAAATATAGATCAATGGAACAGAATAGAAAGCCCAGAGATAAATCCACACACATATGGTCACCTTATTTTTCATAAAGGAGGCATGAATATACAATGGAGAAAAGACAGCCTCTTTAGTAAGTGGTGCTGGGAAAACTGGACAGCTACAAGTAAAAGAATGAAATTAGAACACTTCCTAACACTGTACACAAAAATAGACTCAAAATGGATCAAAGACCTAAATGTAAGGCCAGACACTATAAAACTCTTAGAGGAAAACATAGGCAGAACACTCTATGACATAAATCACAGCAAGATCCTATTTGACCCACCTCCTAGAGAAATGGAAATAAAAACAATAATAAACAAATGGGACCTAATGAAACTTAAAAGCTTTTGCACAGCCAAGGAAACCATAAACAAGATGAAAAGACAACCCTCAGAATGGGAGAAAATATTTGCAAACAAAGCAACTGACAAAGGATTAATCGCCAACGTATACAAGCGGCTCATGCAGCTCAATATGAAAAACACAAACAACCCAATCCAAAAACGGGCAGAAGACCTAAATAGACATTTCTCCAAAGAAGATATACAGATTGCCAACAAACACGTGAAAGGATGCTCAACATCACTAATCATTAGAGAAATGCAAATCAAAACTACAATGAGGTATCACCTCACACCAGTCAGAATGGCCATCATAAAAAATCTACAAACAATAAATGCTGGAGAGGGTGGGGAGAAAAGGGAACCCTCTTGCACTGTTGGTGGGAATGTAAATTGATACAGCCACTATGGAGAACAGTATGGAGCTTCCTTAAAAAACTAAAAACAGAACTGCCATATGACCCAGCAATTCCTCTACTGGGCATATACCCTGAGAAAACCATAATTCAAAAAGAGTCATGTACCACAATATTCATTGCAGCACTGTTTACAATAGCCAGGACATGGAAGCAACCTAAGTGTCCATCGACAGATGAATGGGTAAAGAAGATGTGGCACATACATTCAATGGAATATTACTCAGCCATAAAAAGGAAACGAAATTGAGTTATTTGTAGTGAGGTGGATGGACCTAGAGTCTGTCATACAGAGTGAAGTAAGTCAGAAAGAGAAAAACTAATACCGTATGCTAACACATATATATGGAATCCAAAAAAAAAAAAAGGTTCTGAAGAACCTAGGGGCAGGGCAGGAATAAAGATGCAGATGTAGAGAATGGACTTGAGGACATGGGGAGGGGAAAGGGTAAGCTGGGACGAAGTGAGAGAATAGCATTGATCTATATACACTACCAAATGTAAAACAGATAGCTAGTGGAAGCAGCTGCATCTCACAGGGAGATCAGCTTGGTGCTTTGTGACCACCTAGAGGGGTGGGATAGGGAGGGTGGGAAGGAGACACAAGAGGGAGGGGATATGGGAATATATGTATATGTATAGCTGACTCACTGTTATACAGCTGAAACTAACACACCACTATAAAGCAATTATACTCCAATAAAGATGTTAAAAAAAAGAAAAAAAGGTGAAGAGGTAGTTTAGCTTCAGGCAGAGCTCGTAGGATGTGATCAGGATCTGACTCTCCATCTTTCAGCTCTGTTGTCCTCTATATGGGTTCCAATCTCAGGCAAGCTCTGCTCTAGTGGGAGCAAAACGGCTGCCAGCAACCTCCAGACTTTCATCCTCACCAGTCTAAGATAAGCAGAGAAGAATAAGTGTCTCCTCCCCAACTATTTAAGTCAGAGTCCTGGGCCTCATTCTTACTGGTTCAAATTTGGGTCACATTTCCATCTCCAAACCAATCACTGTGATCACAGGCACTTAGTGCTGTGATGGGCCAGACCTGAGTCTCATTTCCACTTGGAAGATGGTTCATCAGAGGAAAAATGGGGTGTTCTTACCAGAAGAAGAATCAATGTATCCTGGCCAGTAAAAACAGATGTCTTACTTCTTCTAGTGTTGAGCAGGTTGTTCATGAGGCCATTCATGTTGGGAGCAGAGCTTGGGGTAGAGAGGAATCCCATTAAGCCAGAATCTTTGAAAGAGGAGGCATGGCCTGGCATCAGTGACTACATGTGTAAAACAGAACTTGGAGTGTTTGTACAGTGCCTATTAATAACTCTTCAGACTTGAAAGATCCTTGAGGGCAAAGGATTTTTTATCCCTGGTACCAAGTAGTGAGCCTGATACTCAAAAAATGCTTGTAAATGATGGATGGATGGATGGTAGATGAATGGATGATGAATGAACAAATGAATCACTGAGTTTGAAAATATCTTAGGAATAGGCTCACAGTATTTGACAAAGTTTTGAACACACAAATGCATTTTGAAAATGTATCTCTTCAATTATGTCAGAAATGGAGCATTGTGAAAATAGCATGGACTCTGAAGTCACACAAACCAAGATTTGAATTCTGGCTCTGTGTGACCTCGTGCAAATGATTTAGCCACCCTAAGTCTGTTTCCTCATCTATAAAATTGGGCAATGTTAGGGTGCCACCCTGAGGGGGAGTAGCCAATGAAACAATTTCCCAAGAAGATCCATGGGTGGCATTCATTATTTTGATAACTTATTATAAATGAGGCCTAGCTCTCAGCCTGACAGAATAAACTTCATCAGCACTCGGAGAGGGAAGTCATTTCCCAGACAGAGGCCCACATTAACCAAATTAGAAAGGCAGAGAAATCAGAATGCCAATGTATTAACTTACCATGAGAAATTATTTGGAGTATTCACGTAACTAGCACATTTTCTTCCTGCGCTCAGCTCTATTGGGAAGTAAAATCACAACCAGAAGATTGCTTGTGCTCAGGCAAGGGAACTTGGGGTGGCCCCTGCATGTAGCGATGGACCAGCCATTGGGAAACCCTAGAAAGAAAGTTCTTGGATGGTCACTGACAAGGTTTATCTCTGTCTCCTAGAATGAGTTTGTATATCTTTGCTTTGTTCATTATATATTTATGTCTTGGAGGGCATCTTCTTTCCTTCACTTGTAATGTCTTGGGAAAAGGCTCACCTCAGCCCCTAAAATGTCAACAATAGAGAAGAACACCTTTCCCATCAGTGCAGCCTGCATCAGCAGCGAGGGTCTCCCTGGCCCTCAGGATCTGGGTCAGACGGCTTAACTACCCAAGTCCACAGCCTGTGACATTCCCAAGCCCATCCCAGATTTCAGCAAGTCCCTGGGAGACTGGTGTTCTTGTGGTCTCCTCTCCTGCTTGCTCATGATCTCTGCCCAGAGTTATGTTAATCCAGACATGAATCACAGATTCTTCACCGGCTTCCACCAAAATAAAAAAATAAAAAATTCCACTTACACAAAACATTCATGAGTGGACTTTTCTAAAGAACCAAGGAGGTAGGGTGAGGTCTCAGGAAGGATTCATATACACACATGAGACGGCAAGCTGTTTAGAGCCCTATTAGACCTTCCTATTCTTCTAAATTTCCTCAGACGACACTGACACGGGGGTTCCTATTCTCACCAGCAGACCCGAGTCTCACTTCCCCACGCCTCTTTTCTGCCTCCCCCCCCCCATCCCCACCCCAGTGGAAAGTCAAAACAAACGCTCCACCTCTCTCCCTGTCTGCTCGACCCTGACACAGGCACAGCAGCCCCGGCGAGCAGGAACCTAAAGTCATACAAGGGCGACTCAAGTCAGAAGAAGGTCCTCTCTGCAGGAGTGTGTACTTAAAGGAGGAAGCAAGTCAGCCAGGGAAACCCGTCTCCACCTAGTCCAAGGCAGTGAGCCCGTGAGACAGAAGGAGAACAACTGCAAAGAAATAAAGGGTCCTGGGGACTTTATTCAGCAGCAAATGATCCTGGTGACTGTTCTTGTGGGATCTACCCCCTGCCAGAGTCCAATTTTAGCATCTGCAGGGACACACAGGGCTGGCAGGACCTCCCCCTCTCTCCCTTGGCGCTGGGGTTTAAGGACAAAGCCTCCAGGCTGGGACCCACGCTGGTTTGGGTCCTGTGCTGGCTCGGGTCCTGTGCTGGCTCCTGGACCTTTAATTCAGGTGCTCAAAGCAGGACTCTTCTCCAAGAGGCCTTTGTCTTGGAGGAAGGGCTGAGCCTAGCTGCTCCTGAGGGTTTTGTTTGGGGGTTTTGTTTGTTTTTTTTGTTGCTGTTGTTGTTTAATTGTGGTAAGAACACTTAACATGAGAGTTTCCCTCTTAACAAATTTTAAAGTGTATATAGTGTTACTGACTGTAAATACAATGTTGTACAGCAGATCTCTGGAGCTGCTTCATTTAGCTTGACTGCAACTTTATGCTACTTGATTAGTAATTCCCCATTTCTCCCTCCCTCCGCCCCCAATCCCTGGCACCCACCATTCCACTCTATGAATCTGACAATTTTAGATACCTCATATGGGAACTCATGTAGCATTTGTCTTTCTACAACAGGTTTATTTCACTTAGCATAATGTCCTCAAGGTTGATCCATGTTGACACAAATCTCAGGATTTCCTTCTTTTTAAAGGCTGAATAACATTCAGTTGTATTTATATACCACATGCTCTTTTTCCGTTCATCCGTCAGTGGACATTTAGGTTGCTTCCACATCTTGCCTATTGTGAATAGTGCTGCAACGAACACAGGAGTACTAATCTCTCTTCAAGAACCTAAAAATAGGACTTCCCTGGTGGCGCAGTGGTTAAGAATCCGCCTGCCAAGGCAGGGGACATGGGTTCGAGCCCTGGTCCAGGAAGGTCCCACATGCCGTGGAGCAACTAAGCCTGTGCGCCACAACTACTGAGCCTGTGCTCTAGAGCCCGCGAGCCACAACTACTGAGCCCGTCTGCCACAACTACTGAAGCCCGCGCGCCTAGAGCCCATGCTCCGCAACAGAAGCCACCGCACCGCAACGAAGAGTAGCCCCCACTTGCCGCAACTAGAGAAAGCCCGTGCGCAGCAACAAAGACCCAATGCAGCCAAAAATAAATAAATTTATATATTAAAAAAAACCCTAAAAATAAACAAGTGGGACTACATCAAACTAAAAAGCTTCTGCACTGCAAAAGAAAAAAAATCAACAGAGTGAAAAGGCAACCTACAGAATGGGAGAAAATATTGCACATCATATATCTGAAAGGGAGTTCATCTCCAACATATATAAGAATTCCTACAATTCAGTTGTAAAACAAACATGGGCTAAGGACTTGGATAGACATTTCTCCAAAGAAGATACACACATGGCCAAGAAGCACATGAAAAGATAAGCTAATCATCAGGGAAATGCAAATCAAAACCACAGTGAGGTATCACCCCACACCTGTCAAGATGGCTATTTATCAGAATAGATAAGTGTTGGTGAGGAGGTGAGACATTGGAACCCTTGTGCACTGGTGCTGTGAAAGGAAAATGTGGGGCAGCTTCTATGGAAAACAACGAAGTTTCCTCAAAAAAATAAAAGCAGCACTATGATCTAGCAATCCCACTGCTGGGTCTTTATCCAAAAGAATTGAAATCAGCACCTCAAAGAGATACTAGGACTCCTGAGTTTTAAAAATTTCTCTCAAAGTCTCTGCTACCCAGCTCCCCACAGCACATAGGTCCCTGTGACTTTTAAACCCCAAAATAAAACCTCACCGCCAACCCCCCCCCAACCCGCTGATCCCAGGCACCTCACTTCTTGCCCCAAACTGCCTTCCAGGGACAGAATTTTGCCCCCTGCCTTGGGGAGCGGGGGTGTCTCAGGCCAGGCCAAGTCCCAGGGGAAGGTGCCCAGCGACCTGCGGGAGGTCCAGGCACGCCCGGCCGTGCGGAAATCGGCCCTTCAGGCGGCCGCGCTGCCCGGAGCAGCGTGACGCGGGGGCACAGCGGAGACTCCAGACTCGCCGCGTGCTCCCCCGCGCCCGGCTTCCCTGGGCTGCCGCCAGTCCTGCTCCGCCGCCGGGGGCGGAGCGTGGCCCTTCTTGGTCCGGGGAGGCGTGGCCGCGGTGCCGGAGATCACTCGGCCGCCTGGCTGGCTGCTGTCACTTGCGCCCTGCGCCTGGCTCAGCTCGGCTCGCAGGTTTCCCCGCGCGCACCCGGGCTGCGCCCCCGCCCTCCGGAACAACAGCGGCAGCAGCAGCGGGCAAGCCCCTCCCTCCATCCCCCATCAGAGAGACCACATGGGCCTGGGGACCATCTGTCCGTGCAGGGGCCCCCTGCCTCGCCTCCAGGCATGGACCTGGGTCGAACCCGTGGTGGCCTCCACCCAGATGGCCACCTCTCTGTACGACGCGGGGCTGCTCCTCGTGGTGAAGGCGTCCTTCGGAGTCGGGGTCTTGTCCAACCACAGCGCCAGCCCATCGCCCCCGGGGGCTCTAGAGAACCAACAACAGAGAGCCATCTCCAACTTCTACATCATCTACAACCTTGTGATGGGCCTGACACCCCTGCTGTCGGCCTATGGGCTGGGCTGGCTCAGCGACCGCTACCACCGCAAGATCTCCATCTGCATGCCTCTGCTGGGCTTCATGCTCTCCCGCCTCGCGCTGCTGCTCAAGGTGCTGCTGGACTGGCCCGTGGAGATGCTATACGGGGCGGCGGCGCTGAACGGGCTGTGTGGTGGCTTCTCGGCGTTCTGGTCGGGGGTCATGGCCCTGGGATCCCTCGGCTCCTCGGAGGGCCGCCGCTCCCTGCGCCTCATCGTGATTGACTTGATCCTGGGCTTGGCGGGATTCTGCGGGAGCATGATCTCTGGGCACCTCTTCAAGCAGATAGTCGGGCACTCCAGCCAGGGCCTGCTGCTGACCGCCTTCAGCGTGAGCTGTGCCACCTGTGCCCTTTTCTACAGCCTCTTGGTGCTGAAGGTCCCTGAGTCCAAGGCCAAGCCCGGCAAGGCTGTGGATACGGTGTCTGGCACAGTCGGCACCTATAACACCCTGGATCCTGATCCGACAGACATGCAGAGTGTGGTGAGGCACCCTTCATCTCCTGCAAAAGCAAAGCCCAAGAAAACCATTATTGCCCTGCTCTTTGTGGGTGCCATCATATATGACCTGGCAGTGGTGGGCACAGTGGACGTGATACCCCTTTTTGTGCTGAGGGAGCCTCTGAGTTGGAACCAAGTGCAGGTGGGCTATGGTATGGCTGCAGGGTACACCATCTTCATCACCAGCTTCCTGGGTGTCCTGGTCTTCTCCCGCTACTTCCAGGACACCACCATGATCATAATAGGAATGGTCTCCTTTGCGTCTGGAGCCCTTCTCTTGGCTTTTGTGAAAGAGACATACATGTTCTACATTGGTGAGTCGAGTCTGGCATTCTTGGGGAGGCAGGACAAGGACACGGCGCATCCCCCGAGTCATGGGGCTGACCCCAGGGATGCTGTGGTCTAGGTGTCCCAGCTCAGCACCGGAGATTATACCTGCTACCTAGGAGACACAAGGGAGACAGGATTATGTGCACTTGAGTTTGTCGGTATTGTTACCTGTGTGGCCCCTGAAATGTTACCAGAGTGGTGCCCATAGCTCTAGGAAGTCAAGGGAGGGCTGGTCAGTGGTGCCTGGAGTCAGCAGGAGAGCCTTCGGGATGCCCTTGAGTGGAGGAGATGGGGTTGAGTTTCTTCTCCCCAGTTTTAAAGGGATAAAACTTTAAGCAATCCAGCTGAAAAAGTCCTTTAATTAAAATCATTTCAATCATTTTGGGTCAAGCACAAGCTTTTTAAAAAGAGAGAAAAATTCTCCATAAATGCCTTCCACAACCAATGTAATACATTCATTCCCTCAAGGAAGCAGAATGAAGTTCCTATCTTGAGAACAAAGACAACCACAAGCAGAGAGCCCTGGCCCATGCTCCAACAGACCTTTCTACAATGATAGACATGTTCTGTATCTGTTCTGCCTAATACAATAGCCATTAGCCACGTGTGGCTATGAAGCCCTTGAAATGTGGCCAGTGCAACTTAAAGAACAGAATTTTTCATACTATTTCATTTAAATTAATTTAAATAGTCACGTGGCTGGCTAATGGCTAACATATTCGAACAACTCTAGGTGGTTCCCAGAGACCGTCCTTTGGCGGAGGTCACACAACTCAGAAAAACCCCTCACAAAATGGCAAGATTACCTTTAGCCAGCTCCCAGTTCAACAGGCCGTGTGCAAGGGCCGGAGTCCCCCCTCCCCTTCCCTCCCCACCACCTCACACACACACACACCCCCGCCAAGGGATAATGAACAGGGCTTGAGGGAAGGAGGGGTGTGGCAGGTGTGTTAGTGGCACACATTTCTAGATGCAGTTTGCCAAAGCTCCTGGGACCACCTCCCGGAGGTGACGATGAACGGCGAGGGCAGACACCTCTCTCCCAGGAGGCAAGGAGTTGAGTGACATCAGCTCCACTTCCCTAGAAACAACTTAACTCTACCAATAAAGACACCCTTCACCCTCTGTCACCACTGTGCTTGGCACCATGCAGATGGGTCTGCAGCAATGTGCTCAGAGAATCAGCCTGCCCAGGGCGGGGGGAGGAGGTGGGGGGGGTCCTAGTCTGCCAGCAGAGAAACCATTTCTTCAAGGCCACATAGGACTGTGGGAGAGGGGGTTCTAGAGGAGGCCTTTGCTCTATTCTGATTTACTCTTTGGCCAAGGCTGGGCTACAGTGAGGAGTGTTCTCCTGTGATTCCTTTCCAGCTCGGGCCGTCATGCTGTTCGCTCTCATCCCCATCACAACCATCCGATCGGCAATGTCCAAACTCATCAAGGGCTCCTCTTATGGTGAGTGAAAGGAATTTCTCGGAGGTTCTCTCTGTCTGGACGGTTTCAGAGCCACTTGGCTTGAGGCACAGGGTTTGGACTGGCAGAAGGCACAGGAGAGAGTTCCAGAAGCAGCCGTGAAGACACTAGAAACACACTGGTGTCCATCCAGAGTGGAGGGAGTGAGAGCAGCAGGGTGGGAAAGACTCGGAAAGTCAGCCTCTGAAAAGCCACAGTCAAAGGGAGATACTACCATCCACGGGCCACGGGAAGAGTCAGCTGGGTGGAGGCAAGAATCCTGTAAAATGAGCCATGAAGACAGAGGGAGTCTGGGAAGGGTGAGGGGTCTCCTGAGAACCCCCCAGAGACTCAGCTCTCAGGGAACAAGGAGGGACAGCTTAGTAACCTTGGTAACCTTGGTCCCTTCCACAGGAAAGGTGTTTGTCATCCTGCAGCTGTCCCTGGCTCTGACCGGGGTGGGGACATCCACAGTGTACAACAAGATCTATCAGCTCACCATGGAGAAGTTCGTTGGCACCTGCTTTGCACTCTCCTCCTTTCTCTCCTGCCTGGCCATCATCCCGATTGGGTAAGACAGGACCAGCATCTGCTCTTTGGGCTGGGGCCTGGGGCTTAGGTCAAGGACTGTTGGAGCATTTCCAGCCCATTATCATAAAGTATTATTTATTTTCAACAATTACACAATGGGTTCTGAGTAGGCTCTCTCACAGGGAAAAAGTTCTCCTGTTCCCCCAAACTAATAGTCTGGCAATTTGGAAATTCCCTGAAGTTGTAAGTAATAAACAGAGGGCCCTAACAAGCTGGCTCACTTCCTGGTGGTTTTGTAATACAATTTATTTATAGGCAACTCATATACTTCCTTGTAATCAGGGGCTGGGATTAGAAACCTTCTTGTACCACTCAGACCTCTTTTGCTTAGTCTCCTTTAGGTGAGAGTCAGCCGGCCTCACTTCCAGGTACTCCTTCTTCTCTGTACCTTCCAAGGGTTTGGCAACTTCTGTGCTCAGTGCCCTTTAAATCTCATGGCCACCGGACTGTGTGAGCTCCCCTGTAGGCCGTGGGCAGTTCCTTTGACCTCTCTGGGGGAATTGTCTTGCTTGCAAAACAAGAGCGCTAAAGTCTGGAAGATAACAGGCAGGAGGAAGGCTAGAGAAGGAAAGGAGGGGTACTCCAGGCCCATGGGGAGAGTGCCAGCCTAGATCATCACCAAAATGGACCACATGGAACAGTCTGGTCTTCGACCAGCCCCATCCAAGGGAAATATGGTATGAGCCACAAGTACAAGCCATATTATGTGATTTAAAATTTTCTAGTAGCCACGTTTAAAAACAATCAAAGTAGCAGGTGAAATGATTTTAATAACATTTGATTTGGCCCAATAGATCCAAAATATCTTTGTAATCAATTTATGAAATCAATGAGTCTTTTAAACTAAATCTTCAAAATCTGGTATTTTATACTGACAGCACACCTCAATTTGGACTCCATTTGAACACCTTTCAAGTGTTCAGTAGCCAATGTAACAACTAGTGGCTACATATTAGCTCAGTTTTGGTCTGTTTAGGCCCTTTTATCCTTTCCTAAGGTGTGGTTGTCTCACACTTGTATCAGTCCTACCAGAGGATTATTGATATCCACAGTAAGATACAAGGGACTTGATATAGATTTGCATTTTAAAGGGACCAGTAGCACACCAGAGCCCTACATATCAGTAATGGTGGTGTTATAGGCAGCAGAGTTAGACCAGAATTGAAGGCAGGTTGAAAGTGGGAAGTGGATGGTGGCATCCTCACCATCTTCTTTGAATTCTCACATCGCATTGCACAGGTCCCTGCCTGCATCAATCATGAAGGCTCTTTGCTTTATTTCATAGTTGAGAAAATAAGATATGAGGATCAAACAAACAGCCGAGAGAATTTGTACAAAACAGCAGACTCGATTACTAGTGCCTTCTTGGGCCAGTTCTCATTTTCTCAAGGTGTAGGACTGAGCCAGACCTGTCCTCAAGCTGCCCAGCCCTTAGGCCTTTTCATGTGCCGCTGTTTTCATGAGAGTCTCAGCTGAATAGGTTGGGTTTAGCTAGAGCTGACCCACAGTGCAAACTTCTCAGGAGTCCCAGCTCTTTGTCCATGTGAGTAATGGGTTAGTAGCCGTGCCACCTGGAAGTTATCCAGTCCTGTCTGATTGGCAGTTGGTTGAAATATAGTCTCTTTGACCTAAACAAATCAACAAAAAACAACAAAAGAAAACAAGTCTGACTAGTTAATGTGTGTCATAGCTAGAGATATAAACACATGAAAGCAATGAGAATATGCAATAATTGGCTCCTTTCTGCAGTTTCATTGCTTCATATGTGTGCTAAGGAGATGCTTTCCCTTTTTAAGAGACTTTGGGGTGCATGAAACAGGTGTGCTGCCCTTGACACCTACCCCCCAACGTACTATGTAATATGCACTTGGACCCAGTCCTACACTGTGTGCATGGAATCTTGGTTAAGATATGCATGATCTTCATGATCTTATATCACAGAAACAGGGACAGAATCTTGAACCAATCATAAGTAACTGAATGCTCATGTGAATTGAGGCACTTAAGTAGTTGCTAATTGTTTTCCTCTGTTGTAGACATTTAGCTATAGAGGGACCCATGTGCAAACGAAGCCTCCTTTGCTTGCTGTACACTGGAATCACCTGGAGAGATTTAAAAACTACTGATGTCTGGCTCCTACCCGCAGAGATTTTGACTCAGTTGATCTGGGATGCAGCCTGGGCACAGGAATTTTTTAAAGCTCTCCAGTTTATTCGGATATACAACCAAGGTTGAGAACCTCTGGTATAAAGGGAGTTTTTCTATTACCTTTCCCTTCCACGAAGTCACAAGTAAATAAGATCCTGGAAAATTATTACAAGAGGCCAAGGCTGCACCATCAATCATTAAGCGCTATTAGCAGGAAAGACCAGAACTCTCTAACCACAGAAAGAAAAGCTACATTCCAATGACATAAAAGCCCAGGAAGACATGTCACAGCAGGGAGTGGAGGAGGCCACGGAGGGCAGAAGGCTGGGAGGAGAGGTTCCTGGGCTGAGCTGCCAACAGCCCATCTGCAGGAAGGGAGTGTGGCCCCAGCCCTTCCTGGTACCAAAGTGAGTCAATTTCATGTCACTGTGAGAACCTGCCCTCTCCTGCCTGCTCATCTTTACATGCGACAGGGAGATGCTGCGGGAATCACTGTCTGGCTCTGCCCATCCACAACCCACTGGCCGCCTGACACACATGTGCTCGGCTGCGGCCTCGTGCTCCATAGAGAAAACAGACGCCATCAGAGGGGAGTGGGCTCATCTTCTCCAAGCCTACGTTCTTTTGCACCCATCCTGTCCTTCTCCTCCCCCCAACCTCTCTCTGAAAGATAATAATAGCAAACACTTAAACAGCCCTTATTATGTGCCAGGCACTACTTTAAATATTTCATATATTTTAACCTTGTCAAACAATCCTCTGAGACAATTACATTTTATCCCCATTGTGCAGATGAAGAAACCGACTCTCAGATGTCATGTAACTTGCCAAAGATTACAGAGCTAATAAGTGGCAGAGACAGGATTTGAACCCAGGCAGTTGGTTCTCAGCCACTACTTGACTTGCTTCTTAGAAGAGTCACTGGGTATCTGGGTGCCACCTCTCCCCTCTCCTTAGACAGCTTACTTGCACTACTTAGCTGCTCCCTCTCCTGAATTCTTCCTATCAGAAGTGACACGTGATCTACCACCCTCTCTCCTCCTCCTTTTTATGGCCACGTTCTCCAGTGCTGGTCTGCACCTGCTGTCTCGTCCTCACCTCCCGTTCACTTTTCAACCCCCTATACAGACTGATTTCCCCCTTCAGTGCCACCAGGGCTACGCTAAGATCTGACTTCCTCACAGCTGAATGCAGTGGACACTCCCTGCCATCCTCATATTGCGTGGATTCTCAGAGGCCCCCAGCACTGTTGGTCACTTTCCTTGGAAGGCACTTGTCACTGTCACTTGACTTTCTTAACACCTCCCCTCCCGGGTTTCTCTTACCTCTCTGACTTCTCTATAAACCTCCACATGGAAGAAATCTTTGGGGCTCTGCTCTGGGTTGTCATCTCATGTCATGTCCTCTCTAAACAATCTTAAGTATGTTCAAAACCTCAAATTACCATTTCAATTTCCAAAATTGGGTCCTTGATGCCCTCCTAAAGTCTGCTCCCCTCCAGTCTTTCCCATCTCATTAAATGGCACCAGCACTCACCCAGGGTAGAAACTGGAGAGTCACCAATGTCCTCTCTCTTGTTCATCTCCCCACACCTCCCATCCATTAAGCCTCACTGATTCTACCTCCAACATACGCATCCAATTCATCCTTTTCTCTTTATCTCTACTGCTGCCACCCAAGCACTTGGGGGACCAAATTCGCCTCTGAGCCATTCTCCCCACATCCACACGTGTTCCCCTCTCATCCTCTCTCCATCAGGTGGCCAGAGCAGTTTCCTTAGAGTGTACATCAGTTCACATCATCTCCTGCCCAAAGCTCTGCGCTTGGCTTTCACTGCTCTTAAGACCCAAATTTCTTACCGTGGACCACAGGTCCTTCATAATCTAGCCTCCCATTCTATGCTTCAGCCCCAGGAGCCTACTCTCATGCTCTTCCCCCTTCCTTACCCACACATCTTTCTTAACACAACTTAGTTGTGGTCTTAACTTGAACACCATTTTCTCAAAGAGGATTTGAGAAAATCCCCTTCTCAATCTAACTTCAATCCTTCTATTATATGCTCCCCAAGCTTCCTATACTTTTCCTTCATAGCATGATAGTTGATGATTATTTAGTGATTATCATGTTTTACAAGCTTGCTCACTAGACTGTAGGCTCCCTGAGGGCAGGAACCACACCTGTTTGGCTCACCTCGTATCCTGTGTCCAGCAGAGAGCTTAGCGTGTACTCAAAGTATTTAATGAATGAACAATCTGTCAGAAGGGTGTGACACCTACTAGCCAGCACTGCTGACCAGCCGTATCCCAGAGCTGCCTGTTGACTGGCCATGAAGTCAGGGGTTGGCCATCACCATATCAATGAAGATTGATCAACAGTCAATCTAAGAAAGAAATAGAAAATTTTAGTCATGCTATCCTAAGGATTATAACCCGGGAGACAGTATTTCAGAAAACTCTGAGGACTGTTCCACCTGTTAGAGGTCAAGGCACAGTTACATAAGTTGTTTTTTGGGTTTTTTTAAAATTAATTTATTTTATTTATTTTTGGCTGCATTGGGTCTTCATTGCTGTGCACGGGCTTTCTCTAGTTGTGGCGAGTGGGGGCTACTCTAGGTTGCGGTGCACAGGTTTCTCATTGCGGTGGCTTCTCTTGTTGCAGAGCACGGGCTCTAGGCACGTGGGCTTCAGTAGTTGTGGCACACAGTCTCAGTAGTTGTGGCTCGCAGGCTTAGTTGCTCTGCGGCATGTGGGATCTTCCCGGACCAGGGCTTGAACCCGTGTCCCCTGCGTTGGCAGGCGGATTCTTAACCACTGCACCACCAGGGAAGCCCTACATAAGTTTTTCAGACAATGGGTTATACATCAAAGTAACATATTGCGGGGGCGGGGGGGCGAGGGATAAACTAAGAGTTTGGGATTAACATATACACACTACCGTATATAAAGTAGGTAAACAAGGACGTACTTTATAGCACAGGGAACTATACTCAGTATCTTGTAATAAACTATAATGGAAAAGAATATATACATGAATCACTTTGCTGTACACTTGAAACTAACACAACATTGTAAATTAACTATACTCCAATTTGAAAAAATTTCCCAATATGGACCAGAAAAGATAACCAAAGTAACATATTGACAGTTTACATAGTCCAACAAGGTGAGCAGTGGGTTATTATGACCCCTTACAGGATTGAGAAAGGAATGTTAACTCCTAGGGAGTTACCTTGCTGGCACCAGGAGGAAATTGCTTTTTTCTTTTTTTGGTGAGTAGGAATTCCTGTGTCTTTTAAGGGGATCTAGTTAGCGTATAATGCAGGCACACAATGCACACTAAAGGGGAGGAGGCAGTTGCTCAAATGGGCAGAGAATCTTATGTTTACAAGTTTTCTTGTCCTGCCTTAATTTAATTCATCAACCACGTGGCTGTGCCGTCGTGGTCCACAGTAGGGAGGGGTGAGCTGTGGAGTCGGGCCTGCAACCGGAATTCATGTGGTCCTGGGCTAGCAGCCTCTAAGTCTTGGCTTGCCTCTTACCAGCTCTGTCATACCATGAGCTCTAAGTACAGTAAGTGCTCCCCCCTGGAGAGCCCTGGGGCTCATGGAAGGTGGGGAATCAGTGTTTGGAAGTTTCCACAAAGCTTTTCCTTAGAAGGGTTTGGATTTATGCTCACACCCCATCCAGCAGCTCCAGATGTGGTCCATCCATCAGGAAGAACTGTGTGCCAGCTTAGAACCTGAGGTCCCTAGAGCTCAAACAGTTGAGAAAACTGGGGACACCAGAGGTTGAAGGACATGCCAAAGGTCACACAGATCCAAGACTTCAACTAGAGCTCCTCATTCCTATGCATTCACTTATCTCCAAATATTTTTAAACAATGTAATGATTTATGGAAGAGAGAAAAGGGCTATGGAAAGGCAAAAGAGGATGCAGCGAATTCTGCTTGGGATGAGCAAAACTTGATCTTGAGGTCCACATGGGAGTTCATCATCGGGCAGAAGTGAGATGGAAAGAGACTCCAAGAAAAGGAAAATGTAGATGCAAAGGGCTCTTGATGTTATGGGACAGGAAGGAGGCTGGAGTGAGAGAAGTTCCCTCGGGCCATCTCCCTTCATGCCGTACAGCATTCTGCTGCCATAATGGATAGAACCTCCTAGTCTACCAGTGATAAAGAGGTGGCCAGAGACCTCCCCGCCCCATTCCAGCTGTTCTCTCATAATTCTCTATTGTAAATTCTTACAGCATCGTGGCCTATAAGCAAGCCTCATGGTTGCAGCATGGAGACATCGCAGAGAAAGGAAGGTCCTGATCTGCGGGAGCCGGAAACACCAGCAATGGCTGGGGCCCTCTGAAGACCAAGGAAGGGAACAGGAACTGGAACCAAAGTAACCCATTGCTCAAGAAACCCGAGTTCCAGCCAGAGTCAGCCTCAGAGTGACTTGCTCTGGCTCAAGGGTCCCTGGTGGGTAGGGAAAAGCATTTCCCCTGATGGAGTAACTTTCTCAGCTTTCAGACATCACTATCAGTCAGAGGTTAGGTTCTGCAGACAGTAGAGTGTGAACTTTCAAGGGTGATATGAAGGCCACACACACAGCCATACCGGACACTGAAGCCCCTTTTCTTCCAGGAATGGAAGGGCTTCAGTGTCTGGTATGAGGGCTCCAACATACGGTAACTAGTCACCCAGGAGTCCTGTGTGAGAACTCAAAGGCACACATTTTCAACAGCCTGAGGGGAATAGGGAAGGGATGTTTTGTAAGAACTGCCAACAGTGAACGTCAGTCAATATTTTTTAAATTAAAATAGAAACTTGAAAAAAAGTTAGTCTTCTTCCCGGAGGCCTTGTTAGCTGTGAACAACTCCAGAGAAATCTGGAGCTCAGGCATTTGACTTCAGGGTAGTTTTGCTGTTACTGTTGTTTTTAAGAAGCAAATATCAAAAGGCTTTCTTCAAAGGAATATAATTGGATACTTTCAGTCAACAGTATTTCCTAAAGGGAGAGGGGTGATATACTAAGAGCCATTTTATTTTGAGGTACTTATTTTTATAGCCTATTTTAATTATGTGTATAAAAGACTCACCTCCTAATAAAATCAACATTGACAGCATGAGTGTGTGAATCATTCTTTCTTTGGTCAGTTTCCCACTAGAACTCAGACATAGCATTCTTAGACTAGGGTTAAACTTAAAGCTTGCAAATGCTTAAAAGCTAGCATTTAAATCTCAGAGCATTTGGGCTCAGAGTTGTATAGCTGATCCCTTGCAGGGACTGGTCAAAACCTTATGGCACATCTACTAAGGTCCCGGCACCATGCTAGGTGCTGAGGTACAGCAAGAACACGACAGCTCCTGCCCTACCAGTGTATTATCGAATGGGTGGAGCAGACAGAACAGGAGGCAACAATGATGTATCCTATAATAAACGCTAACATAAGGGAGCATATAATCCAGATACAAGAGCGCAGGGAGGGCTTCTCAGAAGAAGTGGCATAAGACTGGAAAGATAAGGAGTTACCAAGGTGGGACGTTGAGGGACATTCCAGGCAGAAAGAACATGCTGGAAGGCCTGAAGGTGAAAATATCCCAAAATATACGAAATCAATGTGAGGGCAGAAAAGAGGGACGGAGGGAGAGGTATCCAGGGCAGTGGAATCAAGAGGTGAGATTGGAACAGTGAGGAGGAACAACATCAAGACAGAGCCTTTAAAAAGTCTCTTTATACCTAGAATAGTCGAATTCAGAGTCAGAAAGTACACTGGTATGCCAGCAGGTGGTGGGGTGGGGAGGCGGAATGGGGGGGTCAGTGTTTAAAGGGGACAGAGTTTCAGTTTAGGAAGGTGAAAAATTCGGGAGATGGATGATGGTGAGAGTTGCACAACAATGTGAATGTACTTAGTGCCACTGAACTGTACAGTTAAATATGGGTAAAATAGTATGTTTTATATTATGTGACTTTTGCCACAATAAAAAAAATTTTTTTTAAGTTTCTCTTTAGAAATGCAAATCAAAACTACAATGAGATACCACCTCATGCCAGTCAGAATGGCCATCATTTAAAAGTCTACAAATAACACATGCTGGAGAGGGTGGGGAAACCCTCTTACACTGTTGGTGGGAATGTAAATTGGTGCAGCCACTATGGAAAACAGTAGGGAGGTTCCTCAAAAACTAAAAAGAGAGTCACCATATGATCCTGCAATCCCACTCCTGGGCATGTATCTGGAGAAAACCGTAATTCGAAAAGATATATGCACCCTAATGTTCACTGCAGCACTACCTACAATAGCCATACATGGAAACAACCTAAATGTCCATTGACAGATGAATGGATAAAGAAGATGTGATACATGTATACAATGGAATACTACTCAGCCATTGAAAAGCATGAAATATTGCCATTTGCAGCAACATGGATGGACCTAGACATTATCATACTAAGCGAAGTAAGTCAGACAGAGAAAGACAAATACCACATGATATCACTTACATGTGGAATCTAAAATGCAATACAAATCAACATATCTATGAAACAAAAACAGGCTCATGGATATAGAGAACAGACTTGAGGTTGCCAAGGGAAAGGCGGGAGAGGGAAGGAATGGTAGTTTGGGATTAGCAGAGGCAAACTATTATATAGGATGGATAAACAACAATGTCCTACGGCATAGTACAGCGAACTATATTCAACATCCTGTGACAAACCACAATGGAAAATAATATGAAAAAGAATATATATATAACAGAAGAAATTAACAACATGGTAAATCAACTCTACTTCAATAGAAAGTTTTTTTAAAAGGAAAAAATAGTTTCTCTTTAGAGTAATGGCATAGGTGTTGAAAGGTTTCAAGCAGGAGCATGGAATGCTTACCTCTTTATCTTAGAAAGAGGACTCCGGCAGCACTGAGAATGAATTGGTGGAGGAAGGAGTGAGCGAGACTTGCAGAAGGAAGACAAGCAGAGAGGCCTCTGCATGAATCCAGGTGAAGGATGGTGGTGGACTGACACTGGGTAAGAAGCTATGAGGATGGAGAAAGGTTAGATGGACTTGGAGAAATATTTGCAAGCTAAAGGTCAACAGAAGTTGGTGATGGATGAACTGCAAAGGGTGAGGTAGAGGGAGGCAAGAATGACAGATCTGGGGTTCAGGCAACCCCAAATCTTCCAAAGGAGGCAGAGATCCTCGCTGAGACAGGCAACATCAGCAGAGAAGGTGGGATGGGGCAGACGAGTTCAAGGCCATGCTCTACCTCTCTAAACAAACTCTCACCAATATGCTCATTCCTCTGGACTCCTGGCCTCCCCAACCCTAGCCCCGGAACCGGTTCCCCAACCTAAATGAATCTAATCATTGGCTTCTCCATTCCTGTCCTAAAAAACTTGCTCTTGACATCTAGAAAAATTTCCTTACTTGTCCACATTGACCCTGCCACAAACTTGTGGGTTTTCACCTAAGCTGGGCTCTCAACACCCTAGTATTGACTCTTTTTCAACCCCACCTGTCACCAGGGTAGCAGTGTCAAACCTTTTCAGCTTCCTCCAGGTCTTCTAGCAGATGTTCTAACCCATTAGTTCTCAGTGTGGTTCCTGGATCGGCGTCATCAGCGTCCCATGGGAACCTGTGAGACATGCAAATTCTCAGGCCCCACCCAAATCAAACTCTAGGGCTGGGGCCCCAAAATTGGTGTTCTCACAAGCTCTCAGGCTTAGGAACCACTGTTCTAATCTATGGGCCTTTTTCTCCTTACAAACTTTTGCTGAGTCCCCCTCCTCCTCTCCCTGCATCCTTAATTCTTGAGGCCCCCAAAGCCCTGCCTTTGGTTCCCTTCCCAGGTCATCTAGTCTACCAGAACTCTCGTTCCAGCAATCTAGTCAACACCTCCCCCTGGGTTTCCTCAAACGTTAAGTCCAAACCAAATTCTTCTCCTACCCCACCTTCTAAGCCTATACTTCACCTTCTATTTTTCTCTTGATTGATTTCATATTTCAGTAAATGGCATCACCTCCCAGCTCCCAGGCTGGAAATCTCCAAGTAATCTCTGACCCCTTCCCCTCACCACAGAAATCCATCTCCCTTTCTATCACTTCTTTTTTATGATCTAGTCCCATCTATTCCCCCAGACCTTCAGTCTGACTACAATCCTCCAGCATACTATTTTCATAATCTTCTTAAAAGGAAAACAGTTTAAAAAATGATATATCTCCCTTTTAAATTTTCAACTGGCAAAGCACACAGGAAGGACTGTTACCGGAACATCCTTGATATTTAAGTTGGCCATATTTGAACAATAGGACAAGTCTTTCCATAAGGGTTATCACATAATGAGGGCCCAGCAGACACTTAGGTGCTTTGTATACATTATTGCTAGTCCTATCAGCAACCCTTCAGGAAAGGCATGTCTTCATTTCAAAGGTCATAATACTGAATTTCAGAGAGATGTGACTTGCCCAAAGCCACATACCTAGAAAGTAGAAAAGCTGACATTTGATCCCCAATCTCTTATCCCACACCTTGCTGCCTCATTTTGTATAACTGAAGTCTTATATTAATGGTGTCTACTACCAGTAAGCCAAGTTTAGCACCAGTTTAAGTCCATTCCCAGTGCATTGCCATCATTAGGTAAGCTTAACTGAGCATTCTGGTCTCTAATTTACAACACACTCGAACGCTCTAATGAGCTATGGAAGTTTCTTCTTTCTTTACAGATTTTTTAAAAACACAGGAATCAAAAAAAAAAAAAAATCAGGAAATGACTGGCTCTGACTCAGAATATGACATTGTGCTTTGCTACGGGATAGAATATGAAGAAATCCTTCATGTACTTACCTGGGCTGGCTGCCAGCCTTCCTGCCAATCACGGTTACAGATGGACACTGGGTGGTTTCTTCATGTCCTCAGATTGGTGCCACCTTGTAAGATGTAGGAGAGGGCAAACTGAGGATAAGTCCAAAAAGAAATGAAGAATAAACACAGTTAAATTATAGGTTTTTTTTCCTGTCGCTATGCATATCCTGACTCTTGAAGGCAAATGGATAAAACTCTTCAGAGAAAATAAGAAAACAGAACAAGAGGCACGCATGTTTTCCTGTCCTATAAAGCCGTACAAACGGAACGTGACTCAAGGTAAAGAAAGCGTCTTTTATAGGTTTATTGGTCCATTACTTTAAGTTAATTGAGGTAAAGAAACCTGTTTTAAATTTACAAGCTAATAGTTTATCAAGCAATACAAATTCTTTTGTTTACCTTGAAATGTAATACTAATCCCATAGTACACAATGGACAGAATTTTTTATACGCAGATATATGAAAAAAAGTGGACAAAAACCTCATGCCAGCATCAAAAATGCAACAAGAACTTTTTTCTCTTTATAATCTCTGGGTTCCATAACAAAGGAAAAAAAAAAGGTGACGTTCTTTTTAAAGTTTGGTAGCTTCATGAAACAAAGACTTTGATCTGTAAATAAGTTGCCTTCTCATCTACAACACACATTCTCAAGCACATTTTTTTTTTTTTTTTCCCCCACAGCTTTTGATTTGGCTTAACAGCAGCATGGAGAGAAGAGAACACATTTACACGGAGGACTTGATCAATACCTCAGGGTTTTTCTTTTAAAATTTTAAATGTAAAGAATGATTTCTAAAATAATAAACAGTCCCTAATTTGGACATGACCTAAGCAAAAGGGTTTTTTTGCTTGTTTGTTTGTTTTTCCAACAGTTAAAATACAAGTTAGAAAGTTTGCTGGCAGTTTATTTCACGGGAATGTATCAGATGTACATCATGTCTGAACGCATTCCCGACACACAGACGTCAAGGGAACAGGTACAAGGGTACAACGGACAGGGCGCTATAGTACAGGACCAAAACCTCAGGGGTGCCCAGGAGAACGGTGCTGACTGCTAAGAACTGCTGGTTTGTTATTCGATGGGGGCCCAGCTGACACGGGCCTTGTTTTATCCCACTGAGTCACATTTTTGTTTGCAATGTACTTTCCCCTCCCCACTTCCCCACTGGGGAAAAAGCAATCCCCCTTCCCTCCTTCGAGTATCATCTGTGACTGGAGGGATGGTCTGAGACTGTGAGCCAGCCTGTCACACAGGGGAGCTGGCAGGTGTTACCTGCTCACACCTGGCCTACAGGCCGCCCAGAATCACCTGGTGAGAGGGCAGCGCCGCCCAGAGAGGCGCACGTGCTGTACCCAATCACTGGTTTTAATAGTAAAAGCTCTATGACAAAGGACTAAATTACGTGAGTCAACAGCACGTTTCGTGTTTTTGGCATTTCAACCTGCGGAGAACTTCTATGTAAAATATGCTGCTCTGAGGCCCCCACGGTATCTTTTAAGAAGCTGTTCTACAGAATCAGGGTAAACATTTAATATTGTCATAATCTATAGAGTTCTCTGTATCTAAGTGATTTGTCGATGCTGATACCGTAATATCAAAAATGTGCCAAAAGGCACTAAATTAATCTTTCACACTTTAAAACAACAACAACAACAAAAAAAGGTTTTGTGGTCCCTGTGTTTCCTTACATTATCAAAAATATCATTTGGCAATAGCAATACTTAGCTTTCTCCTCCCAAAAGGCAGCCCTAATTATGAACCTCAATTTCTTGCTTGTTTCTTTAAGAGGAACAAAGACTGGCTATGTTAGGCCTCAAGTATTTAAACTGAACAACTGATTACAACTCTAAAAACCCTTTCTATCCAGAATCTAAAAAACAGTAGTTGAAGAATAAGGCATATTAGCAGGTGTTGACAACTTCTCAAAAAGTAGAGTTAGGCTTTTAACAGTCTGTGGCATTTCTAAAAGTCTGGATTTGTTGACTTTCAAGTGCTAAATACACAAAATGTTTATGAATGAGACAAATATCTTACTGGTTTGTTAACGTTATTTCTTCAAAGCACTTATTTACAGACTATCTATAGTAGTAAAAACTACCTCGATAACGTATTTCTTTTGCCACACAGAAGGGGTCAGACAGTCACACCCAGAGAGCATTTCAAAGACATATGATTAAGAAAAAACAGTCACACCCTCTGTAACTGCTCCCCACCCCAAACCTTTTCTAATGTAGACAGCCCTGCGCATGCTCTGATCTGTGCAACTATGGAGAGACCAGATATCCTTAATACAGAAAGCAAACCACCTATTGGGTGGGTTGATGAAAAATCAGGTTCCTGGTTTATTCACTGAATTAACAAACCACAAAGAGGCGAACAACTCCCAACACACCCAGCTCAATCTGTAGGTCTGGCCCGGGGGATGGCAGGTAAATTTGAGGGAAATGTCGTCTGAATAGAGAAAACACAGTAAGTGAGAGGGCGTGTTCAACCTGGTGGCACATTGAGGATTTTTGAAAGTGAGAAGGTACACCCAAATTCCCAAAATAATTTTGCAGATAGGGAAGGCCAAAGCAGTGTTACCCCAGCCTTAGGATGAGATTACCCAGTTTCCACAGACCTTGAAAGTAGGTGTCTGGGAAGGTGGGGACCAGGACTGGTGTGCTGTACGCTGACAACAGGCAGACCTGTGTTGGGTCTTGGGATGGGTTAAAACTGGGCTCTACTCTGGCTGCTCTAAAGGGCCGCTTCTGCTCAGAAGACAGGCTGCTCTGGCCCTGGCCCTCCCTCCACTCTCACCAGCTCAGGACACAGGGCAGAGAATGACTCTTGTGTGGCCCAACGAATGGCATCGAAACAGAGCCAGGTGCCCATGATTTCAATGCTATCAACAGCAGGGCCAAGTCACGCAACCTCTGGGTGCCTCTTAGGCTGATACGGTCCCCAGAGAAAGTCCATGTGCACACCGCCACACGGCACCGTGCCCTTCTCTAAACAGAGCAGCCCATCGTCCCAACACAAATGGCAGCCTCACAAGAAACGAGCAGCCGGTGTGCGTTTAATTCCCTCGTGTGGACAGCCACTGAGAAAACACAGTCAAGTCAATAACACGAAGGACACACTCTGGGCGTGGCTGAAATTTGGCATGGAGACAAACTTAGGTTACATTCACCACCATCCCCAGAGTCGTGCTGGTTTTTGTTATTTCGGCTAAAGAAAGGTGTGTGGTGGGTTCAATGAGCAGCACGGTGAAATACGAGCCCGTCACGTCCATAATCGCACTTTTCTGAGGTCACCAGGAATCATCGTTAAGTCTTAAAAAATGATAAAATCCAACCCCAAACCTGGCTCGAGCAGGAGCAGTGGTTCCTTGCTTTGAGCAGAGTAGCCTAGAGTCTTCTTGGAGATCCAGCATGTGGTAAGGACGAGCGGTGTCCATATCTGCTGCAAATCGCAACTGCTCTCTTCAACCTCATCTGCATCTTTAAGATCTGCTCAGTTTCTAGGAATTCTTGCTTCTGCCCTAGCCTGGATTTCTAACCCAGGTGAATGGAACCTTTCACTTCCCCGGCCCAGGGACAGTTGACAGGGATGACTTTCCACTCCACTGCCACGTGCTCAAGTCTCAACCAGTCCACGTGTGTCTGCCTGAGGTAAGACACATCCTCAAGCAAAAACCTCTTGGAAAATAAATACAAGAGAGGAGTCGGTGATCTCAGCACCCCGACTTTTGTGGAGCCAAGAAGGATGGGGTGACGAAGCCTCTACGAGGCAGTCTTTGGCACAGAAGTCTCTGGGTTACACTTCTCACAGGGAATCACCTTCGTGCTGATGGAGATGGAGAGGTGAATGCTTGGGGCTGCTGACCCTCGGGGGCCCGAGGGAGCCGCCGGGGTGGGAAGGGCTGGAGGGCCTCCTCCACTGCCTACTGTCCCTTGCCTTCTGGGCCAGCCTCCTCACCTCATCAGATGCCAGCCAGAAGTAAGGGACAAAGGTCCCTTTTCTGGAAAGACCATTTCTCCAAGGAAGGCTGCAAGACACCCTGGTCCTCCAAGCTCTGCTATCAATGGCACGCTGGAGGTCGGTTTGCCTTGTTCCAGCTCTCTGGAGTGTTAAAGCACAGGCACATGACAGGGCGACCAAACAGAGAAAGATAAAAGCCCAAGATGCCTGCATCCCTTCAGAACCAGTCTTCCGCCTCCAATAATGTAAGGGGATGACTCTGTACCCCACCCCCTTCCTATGTCCTAGCAAGGAACCTGATGGTTTTTTCTTTTTTTTTTTTTGGTAGGGCTGCCTTCTCGCCCATCTAACCCTTCCACAGGAATGTGCCTGGGCTTTGGCAACTAGCAGCAGACTAGAGTCTAGTCTTCCTGTAACTCCTTCCACAGTTCTTTCCAAGCATTTGTCACACTGGACAACATTTATAAAGCATACGTTCCACCAGGAAAGACTTCACACGTTCCCAAAGATGAGCATTCGCCTCTGGGTCAGTCTAGTGTTTTCTGCCAAATATCCATAGAAGGCCATCAACCCACTATCACATACATGCCCCGAGTCTACCAGCAAGCTGTCAGGCTGGACCTGGACGTCGACACCCACACCAACAGGATGGTTTAGAGGTAGAATGAAACACTGACTCACCACTCGGGGTCTATGGACTGTTCTTACCCTTCTGCTTCAATGAATCGTCTCTAATTGTACCAAACAGAAAATTCACATCAAAGGATTTTAGAATGGCACAAATGGGGTCTAACAGCGTGCACAAGTACCAACTGATATACAAATTATCACTTAAACCGCGACTTTTTCAAACACGATGAAGCAGAACCAAACTGTCCTGGGCTGTCCAACGGCTGCCCCACCAGCATCACAGCCGTGGCTGCCCCAAGATCTGCAGCTAGAAGCGGAATGCAGTGACCTCAGCAGTCTGCACGTTGACCAGTATTTGCAGGTTCACTTGCAAACGCAGCAGTGTCTCAGCACAGCTGTTTCATTAAAAAAATAGTACTACCGCTTATTTGAGGCTCAGATTTGTAATTTTATAGAGATGAGCCACAGACGAGCGAACACAAACATGACACAGGTAGTTTTACTTCATGAGGGGAAAAAAACGAGCTGGAAGAGAGAACCTCTTTGTCTGTCTGTTTTGTGTTGACACACTTGAAAAGGAAACCTGTTAATAGTTTGAAATGAAGACTTTAGATGCAGCCGTCCCCAGGAACGTGGCTGCAAGCTGAGGAGGTTTCAGCTTAACTAGTAGCAAAGAGTTCGCTGTCACACTTGTCATCTCTGAGGCCCACCTGGATACAGACTCTTCTTCCTGACTAGGAAAGAGTAAGGTTAAAGCACTTCACGTAGAGCATTCAGACTGAGTTTACAAATCTTGACTGTATCATAAGAATATGCCAGCCTCTCCCCAAAAGGTTGCCCAAACATTCAATGGACACAGCAGGGGACATTAAACTAGGAGTTTTTGGTGAGGTAAAGGCAAATTGCACAAAGCAGACATGGGAGGTGGGGCTTGGTATATGCCCGCTGACCTCAACACCTCGGAGCTACTCTGACTTCAAGACAACAGATGACCCCTAACAGGCCTAACTCTCTACCCTGATGACATTTAACAAGCAAAAGAACATCGAAGAACGTCACAGAGAAAAATGCACCTTTTTTTCATTTTACACAAAACAGTTTCCAATCTACTACATTTTAGTGTCAGAAACAAGTTCGGGGAGCACTGCCCCCTCAGCTTCCCAAGGCATCGCATAAGGACAAGGATGCTGGCTTGCTTGCTCTAGCATGGATGCACCTAGACACTGATTAAACGGCCCTACGCGAACCGGAAACCATAACACAGGTGTCACTCATGACAGGCAGGCAGCAGGCCACACTCAGAGCTACGCTGCACATTAAGGGCTTTCCACGGAGGCGCCGACACCTCCTTCTAGGCCAAGACGAGTCAAGGCCCATGGAGGTCAATTCCAGAGCCACTGTGCATCCACGGAAAGCAGGAGCTGCCTTCTGTTCACGCCTTCCTCACGGCCTTGCAAAGCAGGACCCGGGTTCTCTTCCATGGCAGGCAACTCCGCTGTCCCCAAAGAGGGGACTATAACGAGGTGTCAGAATGTCAGCTGAGGGCTGTCTTGTCCCTCAGTTTCAAATCTTCGTAGTGTCCCACCGAACAGGTTCCTTCACACCACGGAGGTATGCTTCTTCTGCTGAGAGATGATGACAGCCTTACAGACGCCACCAAGGAATAAATACTCATTGAAAACAACTGTCGGACAAAGGTGGGGGGAAGGGAAAGAAATACACAAAAGAGAGATGTTTCTGTGGTTGTCTTCTTGGTGCCACCGCTCTAGCACTGCAGGGACATTCCAGTGTGGGCGCCATGCCCTGCATAGGTAGGAGAGTCTCTGTCCCAAGAAGGAGCTTACTTGGCCTCTTGCTTCTCCTGCAGTAGTGGGATAATCGACTCCCAAGCCATGAGGCACTGGAACGACAACACACACACAGAGCATCAGCGTGGAGTTTCAGATTTCAGGGTCAGCGTCTTCATTCTGCTTTGATCTATACCCTCACACTGTCAATCCGGCTGGGTCACCTTTGTCTAATGACACCTACATGTATTATCCAGAGCTAGCAGAGAGAAGGGAGGCAACAGGTGTTTGACTACATCTCCCCCTGCCCCCATCTCTATGAAAGACTGCAGCATCTCTATGAGGCCTAAATGCACTGTCCATAAAGCTCCTATCAGTGAGTGGAAATGTTTTCACTGAAAGAAATACCCTCCATTCCAAAAGCAGACGAGAGGGCAGGCTGCAAACCCTTGGTGAGGCCCTAGGTTCTCAGCCAGGATGGAGACACTGCTCCAGGTGTGGGTGGTGCCTGCAGGAATATATAAATTATCTTGGAACGGGCCAGCCACCTGACTCAGAGGGGGCGGAAAACCCGCTCTTCTTCAGCCACCTCAGATCTGCTTGTATGGGCCACTCCTGGATCTCCCATAAAGGAAAATGGGGGGAGGGAACTCTATTTATTGAGTTTTATCATGTCCAGACACTGTTATGTATTTTACATTCATTGTCACTAGTCCTCGGAACAACTGTAGGAAGTAGAATTCTTATTATTTATTACACAAACACACATTTCACAGGTGGGGAAAATGAGACCCGGAGAAGTTAAAAAAAAACTTTCCCAAGACACACAGCTCATAAGTGGCAGAGCTCGTGATTCCAAAGTGGATGTTCTTTCCACTACACACATGCCTTTCATTGCAGACCCTTCAGAAGAGCCAAGAACTAGGAAGACGCTGGCCCTCTTCTCTGAGAGCATGCCGCTCAGCAGGAATGGCCCTCCCTCTGAGCAGCCTCTTGCGTAAAGAGGAGAGAAGAACTACTACATAGGCCTTTCTTAGGAGCAGCCCAAGGGTGAAGCAAGGCTTTGTGTTAAGTCATCTGGGGAGGAGACCTGAGGACGGGGGAGGAGAGACGCATCCCTAGATCAAGCTGGGTGAAGGGAGTGGTGAAATGGTTCCTTGCTTCCTTCCTTGGTGACTCTGAGGTTGGAGAAGAAGCTGGACTCAGACCCTGCCCTACAGAAGGAAGCCCAGGGAAAAAAAAAAAAAAAAGAAGGAAGCCCAGGGGGCCTCAAGGAGCTTGCTGTCAGCAAGAGACCCAGTGTGGGGTCCGTGGCATCCTGGGTCCTCCTCTCTCCCTCGGCCATCATCTCTGATATGGAAGGTTCTTCTATGTCAATGATGGGAACCAAGGCCACACCAGCTTGCTTTTTCTTTCTTTCTTTCTTTCTTTTCTTTTTAGCGTTTTTAAAATGTATTTTATTATACAACTATTACATGGAAACATTTTCATTGTAAAAAACTTCAAAAACTACAAAGGAAGCAAAAGGTCCCCTTGACCATAGACCTAACTAAATACCAGCTTTCTTCACGAAGTTAACTATTGGACAAACACTCAAGCTTTTTTGCACCCCAGGACCCTTAAATATGTTGCTCCCTTTGCCTGGAATACTTGTTCTTTGTCTCCGAGACTCAGGTTAAATGTTACTTCCTCAGATTGGCCTTTCCTGCCCACTCTACTTGCCCCCTTCCATCCTGATCTGAATGATGCCCCCTAGTCTCTCCTCCCAGTTTCCTGTTCTTTTCCTGTAGGGAATGTATCTCTCTGAAGAGGTGGGATTCTTGGATTAATGTCTATCCTCCACTAGACAGACGGCTCCTTAATGGCAGGAGTCCTGCCACTTTGTTTACCAATGTTTACCTAGTCCCTTGTACACAGACAGCACACAAAAAGCATTTGTTAAATATAAGTAGGAGCCAAGACGAGGCCCCAAGATAGTGGCCCTGATTGCAGTATAGTGGCAAGACGTGGATAAAGGCCCTGGGTTTGAGTCCTAGGACCCGGGCCTTGGGAACACTGGAATTAATCACCAAGAGGAGGAATGAACATCCAAACTGAGTCAGCACTGGTGCAGTGGGAAGCGGGGCTAGAGTGAGTGCATGAGGGAAGGAAGCACCATTCAGTGAGTATCCACCATTTGCCAGGCACATTAGAGGTTCTCAGGCATCACTTCATTATTTCTTCACCATCATTCAGTGGATAAGGATCACTCCCATTTTGCAGATGAAGAAACAAAGGCACAGAGAGGCACCCTGTCTGAGAGCACAGTCAGTAGAGGAATGAGGCCTTGGCTGCACATGGAATGACGTTTCCACCTTTGGGCAGTCAGGACTGTCCCCAAACATCCGTGGTCTCTGCCCCCCTCACTGACAGTGTGTGGGAATTCTCAGACCTGTGGACCCGGAGAGCCAAGTCCGATCCTAGTTCAGTCATTCACAAGGTGAGTGACCTTGGGCAGAGTTTTAAAACCTTGCTGAGCTTCTATTTCTTCAGCTTTCAATTGAAAGCCCCTAAAACCCACTCCACAGTGTCATGGTGAGGGTTAAATTTAAATTTAATGAGATCACATATGCAAAGCATTCAGCCCAGTGCCAATGCAGACACACAGTGGGGGTCCCATGAGAAAGGTACTGAGGAAAGGCGTATGCCACCTTCCCCCTTCCCTATGAAACAGCCCTAAGACCTGGCAAGTAGGGCCATTCCATGACTCTCTTCCTTAAGCCTCCTCCCAGTCAAGATGCAGACACACTGCCTCTGCACAGCAGCCAGAACCAGCAAAGCTTTTGAAAAAGATGGATTCTTCTAGTTTGAGATGAGGACATGTTTCTAGAATCGTGATGGGAGTAGCTGAGTTAATGCTTGTTCAGCTGGATTTTAAGTCTACAGGTTACTTGTTGAATTACCATTGGGTCATTCTTCATCGATAACTTTAAGCTTTAAGGAATATTAGGATTCGTTAGCAGAAATGATCTAGGGTTGGATATGCTAGGAGCAAACTTTGATTGAGGATACTCAGCTGCAGCTTGATGACAGCTGTATGTGTGTGAGGGTGGCGGGCGGGATGCTTAACTTGAAGCCCACAGATCAAGGGGACTCAGCAAAAATACTGTTTTTAATAGTTTTCTTTTGTAATCCTACATCCCTTTGTTTTAGGTATTTAAAAACAGTATTTCAAAGTCTATTTAAAAAAAAACAAACAGTATTTTGATAAGGGGTCTCTAGGCTTCACCAGATGACCAAAGGGATCCATGGCACAATGAAGGGAAGAACCCCTGTGTGAAGAACCACAGAACAGCTTAAAGGAACCCCGAAGCCTCTATCAACTGGGGACATCCCTGCGCTGCAGGCCTGACTGACTGGGAAGCAGCCGCTGGAAGAACTAAAGGGCTTGGAGGATAAAACTACTGCTTCCATCAGCAGGGTGTGCAAGTGAAACCCCTGTGGGCACCCAGGGCCCCCCTGCCCCACCCCCCCGGCTTCCAAACCCAGCACCACATCTAGCACAGCAGGGTGAGGACACACAGGGGTTGCTAAGACTAAACACATAAATTAAGGGAAGGAGATGGGCCCAGCAGGACCCTTCTGGACTTCTGGCAGGCCCTGACCAGAGGCTCTGGCTATTAAAAACGCTTCCTTAAGGAGAGGACTGTCATCGTGTCAGCCTGCTCATTACCTTCTCGTAATATTGGATGTTCTTGTCGGCCATTCCCATGAGCAGCTGCCGGAAGTCCTGCCTCTTGCTGTTCTGCCACCTCTCCATGTCGGCTTTCAGATCAGCATTGAAACACTCCATCCGATCCTGACATTTCTCCACATCTGCTGGTACCTGGAAGGGGGATGCATACACGGGAGCTTTGTATGTGTAACGGGTACCTCATGCCCCTGTCTCACACATTTGTGAGAGGCCAGATTACTGCCTTAAAATGCCATGGACACACTCCCTACTCTGGAGGCATTTACTTGCAGGCACAGCCTTAGGTTTCCAGATGTAAGAAAGAATTCTGAAAAGTGCTATCCTGACCCAAATTTTTAAACTCATCCAAGCCAAACAGTGACTTGTGGGGGAAACACCTGCCTGTTTACAAACAGGAAGAAGAAACGCTGTGATTCAGAGTCATATGTCTTTGGCTCCTTTTAGGAGTTACTCATCCAAAAGTGAAAATGTGTGCAGATTTTGCAAGTGTACAGCAGTATTTGGTATTGCGCTGCTATTCTCCTAAGTCCCATATTGAAACTAGAAAAGAGGGTTTTCCGTATCACATGAACTGTTCCGTTAACCGTGACGTTTTGATGATGCCTATCTGCATTAACCAGAGAATTCATTGCAATAAGAAGACAACTGGCCCACTTTATAAATCAACTGGAGACTTGTCCACGCAACCCCCAGATAGCAGATAACCAAAAATAAAGAATTAAAATTGGGTAATTCTGGGGAAATGGGGGGAAAGTTGTTTATGCATGTCAAAAACCGTGAAATACAAAGAAGAAATATACAGCAGGCTATTTCTAGTTTTTCTTAAGGAAGTTTAGAAGACTTTCTCAAAATGGAACTAGGTCCCCTGAATTTCACAACTTTCACTTTGCTTTGGTGAGTTTCATCTGTCCTACACAGCTAGAAAGAAAATACCCAATATTATAAGAAGGTAATGGGAAATGATCACCCTGGTACCCAAAGCACAAAGCTGGCTTCTCTCCTAACTCAGGAGCTCCACTGGACTTTGATGGTGCCCGGGAGTGGGGGGTGGGGCGGTCAACATGCCCAAAGCTGGGTCACACATCCACCTGCCAAATGCTTTCCCAAAACAAGTGAGGCCTTGTACATTTTGTGTGCTGGGGCCTCTGATCCCAAATGTAACCATCAAAGTCAATCTCTACCAACCAGGGAAGTTTTATACCCAGACCTTATGGGCAGGAGCTGACCCAGAAACACCTCAGGCAAGGCCAAGCCTTGGGGAGCCAACCCCTTCAGGGCTTGCAAAGTGCTGAGGGCACTTAGCTGTCTGCCACACAGACCATTTGGCCATGGCTGCAGAACACAGGAGCAGGGAAAGTGGAGCCACCTAGGTGAGGGGATTCAAATGTGCCTGGCATGGGCTCTAAACTTGGGAGAGACAAGGATGAGTCAGAGAGGAAGATATACAGTCAGGCATCCTGGGCGACTTAAAAGCAAGGAACTTTTGGGAATTCCCTGGCGTCCAGTGGTTAGGACTCGGTGCTTTCACTGCCATGGGCCCAGATTCTATCCCTGGTTGGGGAACTAAGATTCCACAAGCCGCTCAGCATGGCCGGAAAAAAACAAAACAAAACCAAAAACCAAAAACAAGGAACCTTTTTTTGGGGGGTGGGGGAGGGGGAGCGTTCTCCAAAGCACTTAAACTTCTGGAAGAAATTTTAAAAAGGACTTGATTTTCTCTCCTGATCTAGGACTGAAGTCACTTTGCCTTTCCCTGCTGATTGACCTGTTACTGTTGGCCACCTTGGGGGAAACCTAAGTGTAAACAAGAGTGCCCTGGCTTTGCCTCTCCAGAGCCATTCCCTGACAAACATCCCAGGAACCAGCCTCAACAGGCACCCAGCGAACCAGTCTCTGGGCTGACACCCTTCCCTCCCCGCAGGCACAGTCCAGTTCCCTTATTCCTCTCCTGACCACTGCTCATTTCAGCATCTGGGGAAAAAGTGCCCACGATCAACTTCCTGTTTAGTTAATGACTGCAGCAAGGAGGAAAGCAAAGCACTGAAAGGAAAACCTCCTGGGACACGGTGAGAAGAGAGGAGCTAGGCTCTTTGATTCCAAGGAGTGCTCACCTAGCAAAGATTCCTGGGTCTGGTCTGGGGATGGAAACTCTGGATTGCATGACTGCCTGAGCCTCGACGTGGGAAGTATTTTTTAGCTCATCGTTTTCCCAACACACTCCTTGCTGGGCACAGAGGGAAAGTGCTTAGGTCTCAGCAGGCAAATCTTATCTCAAGTCACCCAGTCTAGTTGGGAAGAAAATGAACATGGCTGGACACTGAGGGGAGATGTTTCGAGTGCTTTCAATTCACTTGGAGCCTGAGATATGCACACTGTGAGGAGGAGCTGGAGGGTGAGGACAACTTGGATGGGGGAGCCGGCTTCCTTGAAGAAATACCAAAGAGGCGACTCTTAAAAGATGATGGAAGTGGGGCCCGTGACTCCAGAGGGACCGTACATGCAAGTGACAGACGTGAGACAACACCTGGACCCCCCTCAGGAACAGCTCACAGGCCACAGAGCCCTCAAAGGCAGAGACAGAGAGAGAGAGAACCCCAGCTGGCGGGGAGCAGATGAGAAACCTGGGGCTCTTCCTGAAGGCCAGGGGTTCTGAGGCCCATTTAACTCATGCGTCCTTTTTGGAAAATAGAAAAGCCTTGTGCTTCCTCTTACTATAGAGACAGTTCTAGAGCCAGACTTCCCGGGTGTGAATACTGCATCTACCACTTCCTAGATGGGTGACGTTGGGCCTCTCTACGCCTCAGTTTCTTTTTCTGGATAATACCCTCCACCCTTATAAGGTTGGAATGAGGTTAGATGAGGTAGTATATGCATAAAACTCCTGGTGCCTGGCATGTGTTAAGTGCCGAACCAATTATTTGTTAGTTCTGATCAGTATCAATATTGTAAAGCGCTGTTCACAAAAGAGAATCTATCATTTGCATAACCCCTCAAGTCAAGAATATTTGACTGAACTTTATTCCATGTCACATCAAAAGGTTTCTTTTTCATTTTCCAAATATAAAATATTATAATACTATTAAAACATGTTCTTTCAAACTTCATGCCACCCTTCACCCGTGCTACCTCACCCCAAGATTTCACCAGAGATAAGAGAGATGAGTCAACACCAAACTATACTGGCCTGGGATCACCCTCAGCATCCTGGAGCCAGGGTGATGGCTGAAACACCAGAAGGGACAGAGCAGACCAGCCTGGTGGAGACAGAACTGACAGATTTGGCAACCAACTGCACACAAGAAGTAAAACATAGGAAGTCCGAGAGGAGCCTGAAGTTTGGGTGGCAGTAGTCCACCATACGGCTCACGGTGAAGGACAGGTCCACAGACCAGATAAAGGAGGTAGCTGCAGCCATGGGAAGGGCGAGACCTCCCTCCACAAGAGGGGGCTGAGACAACTCAACAACAAAATAAACAAATAACCCATTTTAAAATGAGTAAAGGTCTCAAACAGACATTTCTCCAAAGAAGATATATAAATGGCCAACAAGCACATGAAAAGATGTTCCATATCACAGATCCTTAGGGAAATGCAAATCAAAACCACAGTAGGCTACCACCTCACATCCATTAGGATGGCTACTGTTAAAAAACAAACAAACCAGAAAATACAAGTAATGGCAAGGATGTAGAAAATTGGAACCTTTGCACATGTGGAAGAAAGTATGGCAGTTCAACAAAAAATTAAAAATAGAATTACCATATGATCCAGCAATTCCACTTCTAGGTATATATCCAAAAGACTGAAAGCAGGGCCTCAAAGAGATATCTGTACACCCACGTTCACTGCAGCATTATTCGCAAAAGACAGAAGCTACTAAAGTGTTCGTCCACAGATGAATGGACAAATAAAATGTGATATACACCTACAACGTAATATCATTCAGCCTTAAAGAGGAAGAAAATTCTGACACATGCTACAACATGGATGAACCTTGAGGGCATTATGCTAAGTGAAATAATCCAGTCACAAAAAAACAAATACTACTTCATTACAACTACTTATAAGAGATACCTAGAGTAGTCAAATTCATAGAAACAGAAAGTAGGAGAATGGTGGTTGCCAGGGACCAGAGGGAGGGGAAACAGGGCTTTGTTGTTTAATGAATATGGAGTCTGAGTTCCATAAGATGAAAGGAATTCTAGAGATTGGTTGCAACAATAATGTGAATTTACTATAACACTACTGAACTGTACAGTTAATAATGGTTAAGATGGTATATTTTACGTTTTGTGTATTTTGCCATGATTAAAAAAATTTTTTAATATATGGGGGAATAAAAGAGGGGGCTAAGGAGGGGAGAGCCAAAGGGTAGAACTCATGGAAAAGCCTACATGTATAGGCTTAATAAAGGAGTCAGCAAAAGTTACTAAGAAATATGGGCACAGAAGCAGGAAGTGAGTCAGAGACAGCAGAGCCACAGAAGCACAAGGGTGGAGGGGGTTAGAAGAGGGAGGAGATGGGAGGGCTTAAAAAGAAGAGAATAAGAGGGATTGCGTGAGCTGTCTGAAGTGACCAGCTGCTGAAGTTGCCCAACTCTACGGAGAGGAGGGCTTCTGGCAGCAGACGCTTGGGCTTGCATTCCTCTCACTTTTGTTTCTTTCTGGATGGTGTCTTTGTGACAATCAATTCACTGACTAGTAACACCCTGCATTCCTTCCTATCTCAATGTTCTGATTTTTTGACTGAGGTACTGTTAGAGTTATGTATGCTACTTTGTATTTGGAGGGGGTAGAGATGGGAATATCCAACGCTAACGGTCAGGTGTTGCTGATCACAAGATACCAAGAAGGGAAAAGAATCTCCAGACAAGACCTCAAAAGACAACAATTTCTAAACAGAGGACAAGACTGCATTCTTCACATTGGTTCCCCTACCTCTAGTGAGAAGTTCCATTACAGAATATTGGTTGTGGAGCAATGGGAGAAGGGTAACACGGGATGAGATTAAGCATGTGTGTGCTGGAGAGCAGGGTGGTAATGTGAATTCACTCAACATTCACTGAAAAATGTATTAATGAACTCTTTCCACGTACCAGGCATCTCTCAGCCCTACGATATGAATCTCTACCTAAGTATCCTTCTTGGAGCTAGACTGGAGGCATCACATTATCTGCTCCCATGAGGACAGTAGGTTAATAAAGTCCCCAAAGATTATATAAGGCAGACATGATCCCAGTACTGGGGGACAGGTGCCAGGACCAATGACAGAACCAATTCAAGATGGTTGTCTTCTCGGCTATATGCCACTAAGTGAAAAGCAGGGCACAGCTTCCTAACTGGTGCTGTGTGAACGACGGCAATATTATCCCCCCAGCCCTCGGGGAAGCCAGAGTTCCAGGCTGGCCACCTCCAGTTTCAAGCAACCTGGTCTTTGATCCCAGTGTGCCACACAAATATTTTCATTTTCTATGGGAGCTGTGAGATGAAGAGAAGTTGAGAAAACACTGAGGCAGGGTAAAGATTGAGAAGAGGCTACTGAATTAGGCAAATAGGAAGTCCTTGGTGTCCTGAAAGAATGTTTTAAAAAAAAATACATAAAAAGAAACAAACTTCAGAGAATGGCAGCTGAGGAGGGAAAAGCGAGCAGCCAGGTGGAGAGCAGCTGCGCTGAGAACAGGAGCCACGAGCTCCCCTGCCCCCGCTGAATGGACCAGCAGACACAGACTGAAGAGCCAGCGGCAGGCCAGGTGCTCTGCCCAGTCCCTCTCGCACCAGCCATGCAGCTTACAAAAGCCGGAAGCCTCACCCCTCAGTGAAGCAAAGACTGCTGGGAGCCCTTGCAGTGGGGATAAAGGGCTCCCACTTTGGAACCAGACACATCCGTGGCCCAATTCCAGCTCCACCGTGTGTGAGCACTGGCATGTAAGTCATGTAACTCCCCTGAGCGCTGGTTCCTCATCTGTAAGATGGGAACCGCATTGACAGAAGGCTGTCGTAGGAATCCAGTAAGGGAGGTGACAGAGTCCTGCCCTTCTGTGGCTGATGAGTCTGGTTTCCTAAGCTAGGCTGAGATCACAGCCGCCGTGGCGTGGACAGGACTGGGAATTATCAGGTGTGTGTCTCCTCACTTGTCGAAAGTATCTGGAAACAACAGATACCCCTGCAAAACTCTCAGGTCTGTCGAAGCTCCATATTAACGAGTCTCCCTGTTCCTAGCCGCTGCTTCACAACTGGAGTTCTTGCTCTCTGCCACATCCTCCCCATTCCAGAATGTGAACCATTCTGGTGAGTCTAAGAGACTTTGAAGGTCCACAGCCTTCAAGAGGCCTGTCCAGCTGACCCCAGGGGCTCCTTCCCCTCCTCACCGGCTCTCACCCTGAGGAGCAACCCGGCCCCGCACCACACACCTCAGCTCCGCCATGACACGACCCACTCCCAACAGCCTCTGCACCTGGCCCCGTAGCCAGTACCAGCTACCAGTGGGTCAGGGCCTGAAATAGTCCCTCTCTTTCTTTTTTAACCTTTTATAAAGCATTCTCTCCTGGCATCCCTTCTTTTTTTTATTTTTTGAACCAGCAACATGTGAATATATTAGCATTTGAAAAGAGTCAAATGCAGAATAAAATGTGCACGTTCCCCCCCATGGTCTACCCTCATATGAGTCCACAATAGACTGTGCATGCCTGACGTCCAGTTTTAAATGCCATTCCTCAGCCCCCCTGTGTTTCTAGTAATAGCTTTGTTTCAAGCTTCTAAGGAGGGGCAAATTCTCAGATTTCCCCACGTCTGTGGTCCTGACAGATGCAGCAGAAGGCAGCCAGCCCCCTTATTGAGTGCCTGTAATTTCTCCAACCTCAAAATTAAAGTGAGGAAAGCCAAGCTTGAAAAATCAAAGCTCCATCTTCCTGAAAATAAACCACCTCGGGGTCTGCTGAGTTTCAGCAACCTAAAGACAAAGCAAAACTTCAAATTCTGCGATACAAACATTTTCCCTCAGCTCTACAGGCCCCACCGCTGCCTGCCCTCAGCACACGCCGAGGAGCTGCAGCCACGGGGCTCTCCGGCCGGCCGGCAGCTGGAGCCTCTGTCCTCAGTCCTCTGTCCTCAGAGGTCCACTCCAGTGTGAAATCCCAGTGAGGGACACGGAGACCCAAGAGGCCATTTCCTTCTTCTGGGTTACGGAGAAGTAACCTCTCCATGGCTTCACACAAAATCAACTTTCCCTCACTCCTCAGAGCAACTTTTCAAGATTTCACCTCAAAACAAAAATCAGCCCCGAGATTCCCTCAGATCTTCTGTTAACATGCCCAGACCCGGGGCCTCCCTGTGAAAACTCTCCATCTTTCGGTGGGAATCCTCTCCTTCCCTGCAGCCCTGAGATGGACCTGTGAGCAATCTTGCTCCCATGACAGTTACCAACAGTACAACTCATTGAGTCCTGGGGGGAGAATCAGCCCTGACCCGCTTCCCGATACCCTGGCTTTTCTCTCACCAACAGCAGCTCTGGAAAGTGAAGCTCAAAACATAAAACAATAAACAAAGCACAGCAAAATCTTACGCTACTCATTTCCTACAACAGGTCTCTCCCTGCTGATGGGTGGTCAGGGAGGAAAGACGCTCAGGAGGCGTGGAGAAGCAGGGGACACTTTGGGACACAAGGAAACAATGCCCCCAACGGTGCAGTCAGAAAAAACATTTTTAATAATAAAAAAAAAAAAAGTGGCAACAAACCCAGAAAACGAAGCTCTCATTCAGCAGTCCTACTAGAGGTAACAGGAGCTAGTTTGGAAAACAGAGAATCTACCAATGAAGCACCTGTTACTACATCAGACACTGGGCTGATCTTTCCATCTTCACAGCAATCACACGTACGAATCCCACAAAGGCTAATGAGCAAACCAGTCCAAGCTGGGGGACAGAGCTGGGATTCAAACCGAGGGCCATGTGATTCTAAATCCTGTGCTCTGTCTACCAAACCATGGTTGACTTGGACAGGCTGCCAACTGAGCCCTCCTTTGCCCAACGAAGTAGCGGCTGCCCCAGACCCCAAACCGGAGACACAATTTCTGCTGCCCCCACTGTTGGATCCCACTCACTGGTACACGGTCGGGACAGCCCCTGTTTTGTTAAGTGTCACCACTGCTAAATAAGTAGCCAAGTTCGGTCTGGTGTGGCTCAGCATCCCACGAGAGAGAAGGAAGACAAACTCCGCCTCCCCACGGTGTGCTGAGGGTATAGGCGTGTTCGGGACCTACTGGTTGGTCTCCTTGGCTGGAAAGAAACCCTTCCCCATCTCGTAAGGACTCCTGTGGCCAAGAGAATGAGTCGTATGGGTAAGTGATGCTCCAGGGAGGTGAGAACAGCAGCAGCAGGAAGATTTCAACACTCCCTGGGAGGAGAAGGGAAGTCACCCCGGCCAGCAAGAAGGGTAGAGCACGAGGCGGGAGCTCTCCCAGGTGGAACGCGTGAGCCAGAAACAGCCGTTTCCTCTGCTCCGTCTGCCCCAGAGTGGGTGTGACCTGCAGGCAGCCAGCAATCCAGGGCACAGTCAACATTTAATTCGGCCTATTACTCATAACCTTTAGCTCCTGTCTTTGGAAAGGAACTGTCCCCAGTAGGGCTGAACATACACTAAATGCCAAAACCAGCCTCTGAGAAAGCTTGCATTCGGTGCTGAGCAGGTACGAATGCTGACAGAACTATTTAAGTGACATCTTTTAAATACAGGATCTTCAGCTTCCAAACTAGGCTAGTGGCAGAACTTGCTGTCTCTCCTTCCCTCCCTAGCCAGGAAGAGTGACTTCTATACTTATATTTAGAAGCTAGATTGTTAAGAGTGAACTTCTTAAATACAGTATTCCACGTCATCCCTTTAAACGAGACGGAGAGAGACGTGGGCTCAGCAGGCCGTGTTGCACAGTATCAGAGGGACAGCTAGGAATCAGTCGGCGGGACGGGCTGCTGAAGACAGAGGGCAGCTGTGCGCACAGGGCTGTAAAAGCGCTCACTCTCAGCTTCTGTGCTTTCCTCCTCCTGGGCTGGTTACAGTTTGTGGACCAGTCCGCAAATCACACTTTTGAGAACACTGATCTAGACTGTTCTTCCCCGGTCTCCTCAGCCCCATTTCATAGACAGGAACTGCCTATGAATGGCAGAGCTGGAAACCTTAAAAAAAAAACAAAAACAACCCAGCAGGAAACAGCAGGAAAGTCAACCCCCAATGTACATTAGACATAAAAGGGAGCAAAAAGAGGAAAAGAACAGCATCAACCCCGCCCAGCTAGCACTGACCATCTTGGTCGTATGGATCTAGGGACACGAATTCACTCGTCATCCGTGGGGCATCACTGCCGGAAGCCCGGAGCTACCCGCCCGCCCTGGGGGGTGGGGGGTTCCCCTGACCTTGGGCCGCTCTTCCTTCCTCAGAGCCACAGCTTCCAGTTTGGCTTCGTACTCGGCTTGCACTTGGTCCCTTTTCTTCAGCACGCTCTGTGGGAGGGAGAAAGGGCAGCGTGAACACAGCTGTTGCTTCTGTACCCCGTTCCTCCTTGAATCATGGCCCCAGCCAGCCACGTGCTCCTAGGACGGTCTGGCTGCAGCAGGACACGGGCTCTGGAGGCAGCAGGGATGGAGGAGGGAGAGAGGGAGAACCGCGCTCAGAGACGGAGCTTTCTAGCACGGTAACTCAGCCTGACGCTGAAAGCGACAGAAGCCCGGGAAAGGGCGAGGTAGGGGGAGCGGTGCCCACCAGCAGGCATGCGCACGAGAGGACTCTCGGCCTCCCTATGCACAGGGAGAACTCAGCTGTGCCAAGACGTGCAGCCTGGCAGGTGACAAGGCGGGACGTTCTCTGAACCATTAATGAGAAAGTCTAAGTCACAAGAGTTCTTGTCTCTTTAATTCACTGAGTTGACCCCTGGTGGACCGATTTGCTCATTGATCATTATTAGCTACTTATCTGTCCTCCACTCTGGGCCGGGTATGCAAAGAGCAAAGAGATACAGCTCGTATCTGAGGGGTTCCAGCTAAGGGAGAGGTTCAGACACGGTAGGAGGCTGCTTGTGCTCAAAGAGCCACGGACGAGGCCAGAAGCCCTGCAACCATGCGGCGAGCCTGCCAGAGTGAGCGGTGACGGGGCTCGGGAGCCAGCCTGGGTGGGACTAGGTGGAGGCAAGCCAGGCACCCAGGATGCAAAATTTAAGGAGACACTCAGTCTTGGGCCCTGTGCAAGTTCAAGGTTGGCACCTGAGTGTGTTTCCCTAAATCTGTGCCCTGGGCGCCTCCCTCGCCTCATCTGCTCCTGGCTCTGCCGCTACGACCTCACCAGGTAGAACAGAAAAGCTTTCGGTCAACCTTCTAGAAAAGTATCGGTTTCATCCCAGGGTTTCTTTTTTCTTCTTTTAGTAGAACCACAAGTGACAAACCCACAGTAATAAGAACTTTCTTTGCCACTAACTCAGAAGACACAAACTGCTATGAGAGCTTCGAATCTCACGTTCTCTGGCAGAGCATGGAGTCCGGGCAGGAAGGAGCCATTCCTTGGCTAAAGAAGTGGACACCTTGTGTCCCTAGCACATGCTAAAAGGTGATGAGTGACTGAACCACTGAGAACGCTCTGGGGACAACCTTCTAATGGACGGCGTCAGCATGGGGAACCTCAAGCCTCCCCTAAGTATTTACTTGGAGAAGTGTTTCACCACAAGAAGGACATGAAGTAAAACTTGCAATAGCTTCCCTTTTCACTGTTTGTCACTCAGCATTCTCTTCGGTGCTCTGAAGTTACCTCCCCACACTCGTCAGCCTCTGAGCAGGAACACTGATGGTGCTGTTCACGGAACTCCGTGCTGTGATGGAAACGTTCCATGATCTGCACTATCCAGTACAGTGGCTGCCAGTCCCACGTGCCGACTGAGCTCTTGAAGTGCGGCTGGTGTGACTGAGGAACTGGATTTAAATTTTTATTACTTTTACCTAATTTGATTAAACTGAAATAACAGGACTTCCCTGGTGGTCCAGTGGTTAAGAATCCGCCTTCCAATGCAGGGGATGTGGATTCGATCCCTGGTCGGGGAACTAAGATCCCACAGGCCGCGGGGCAACTAAGCCCACACACCACAACTACTGAGCCCGTGCGCCACAATGAGTGAGGCTGCATGCTGCAACTACCGAGCCCGTGCGCTCTGGAACCTGTGCGCCACAACTACTGAGCCCACACGCTCTGGAGCCCGCACGCCACAACTAGAGAAAAGCCCGCATGCCGCAACTAAGACCCGACACAGCCAAAAATAAAATAAAATAAATAAATAAATATTTAAACTGAAATAGCCACCTATGGCAAGGGGCTGCCATATTGGACAGAACAAATCAATACAGTAAAAAAAATAGAACAAAAAAACAGGGGTCCCTTCTGGATTTCACAGAGCCGAAAGCATTCTAAATCTCCTGGTCTGGTATCAGCACTAGCTGCTCTCCATGGAGACACAAAGATGGGTCCCTCAGGGCCAGGGGTGGGGGCACCTAGAATCTGTGCCACGGACTCCCTTCACAGGACGCCGCACATCTTACTGGGAAAGCGCACATCCAAGCTAGGAGCAGGGTTCCAGGAACAAGGATGAGTTGTTCCAGTGACACACCCCTGTCAGTGTGGCAAGAACCTCACAACCAAAGCTAGAAATGCTCTTAAAACAATACCTTGGAACACAGCACAGCTGTGTGTGTTTTGCTCTCTGCTGTATCCCTGGCACTTGGGTAAGTGAATGAAGGAACAGTAAGGCAAGGCAGAAACAGGGTGAGGATGGCTGTGCAGGGTGGGGCAGAGGCATGCAGAGTGGACGCAAGCATCTCCATGCCCTTCACCTTGTTGATTTCTGGTATCCACTAGAATCAGAGATCCCTACAGATCTCTGTGAGAAGCTCAGATGGTAAATGTCTGTAGGGACTAGCCTCCCACTCAAAACAGCACAGATTCTGCCGATAAACCTGGCCACACTAGCCTGTGGTTGAGGGGACCTGAGCCTACAATGGAGTGAAAGGGCCAAAATACTGTGTCAGCGTCTGCAGAGAGGTTCCTCTATCACTGAGTGACAAGCAAAAGACATTTACCATCTGAGCTTCTCACAGAGATCTATAGGGATCTCTGATTCTAGTGGATACCAGAAATCAACAAGGTGAAGGGCATGGAGATACTTGCGTCCACTCTGCATGCCTCTGCCCCGCTCTCCACAGCCATCCTCACCCTGTTTCTGCCTTGCCTTAACGTTTCTTCATTCACTTACCCAAGTGCTGGGGATACAGCACAGAGCAAAACACACAAAACCCCTGCCTACCTGGAGCTTACATTCTAGAGGGGAGGCAGATAATACACAAGTAAAATATAACAATACAGCACGTGTAAGGTAGTGCTAGGTGTCCAGGAGGAAAAATAAAATAGGAAAGGAGAATGTAAAGCACTGAGGGTTTGGGAGATGGAGAACTGTACACTGGGTGGCCAGGGAGGACCTCAATGAGAGGTGACTTTTTTTTTTTTTAATAAATTTATTTTCTTTTATTTATTTTTGGCTGAGTTGGGTCTTCGTTACTGCGCACGGGCTTTCCCCAGCTGCAGCGAGCGGGGGCTGCTCCTCGTTGTGGTGTGCGGGCTTCTCATTGCAGTGGCCTCTCCCGCTGCGGAGCACAGGCTCTACGCGCGAGGGCTTCATTAGTTGTGACACATGGGCTCTAGAGGGCAGGCTCAGTAGTTGTGGCGCACAGGCTTAGCCGCTCCGTGGCATGTGGGATCTTCCCTGACCAGGGCACAAACCTGGTCCCCTGCATTGGCAGGTGGATTATCAACCACTGCGCCACCAGGGAAGCCCGATAGGTGACTTTTAATTGGAGACATGGAATACATTTCTCTCAAACGCTATATATTTTTTTTAATGTAGAGCATTTCATCACAACTTCAAAATGATCCTAGTAATCTGGAACTTCACTACCCTTCTTTTCAAATGCAGAGGAAAAAAAATGACTTGTTTCTTTAATAAATAAACTGCAAGGAAAAACAGAGGGGGAGGGATTCTTAAAATATTTAAAAAACATATCAAGCAATGTATGGATTTTATTTATATCCCAATTTGGGAAAAAACTATAAAAAACAGTGTCTGAGACAACTGGGGAAATTGAACACTAACTGGATATTTGAGGAAATATTAAGGGAAAAAATCTGTTTAGGTGTGATAATAATGTGGTCCTTTTTCTTTTTTAAAAGAATGTTTGCATTTCAGAGATATGTATTTTTGTATGAAATGATGTGATGCCTGGGATTTGCTTTAAAATAACCCAGAGGGAGGGGGCTGAGAGCGGGGGGAGGAGAGCTAGAACAAGACGGACCGTGAGTGGGCGACTGCTGCAGCCGGCTGATGGGTACGTGGGGGACAGTTATACTTCCACTCTACTTTTGGATGTGTTTGAATTTTTCCATAATAAAAAAGTTAAGCAATGGAAACATGACACCTGTCATCCAAAATGTTTACTTTACAAACTAATAACAGCCATTAAACAAAAGTGTTTGGAAGTTCAATCATAGATACATTCTGTGTTTTGGCTCTCAACATCTGCACTGGATTTTCTCCAAGAACGTGCCACAACAGTCAGTATCAACAGGAAAGCCCAACATCCAGGAAACAGTAAAGTCTCCACCCCCAGAGCTCATGCTCATGTCTCCCCTCGAGGAGGCTGTCGGCTCACAAACATGGAGGAGGTGGAGGAGGAGAGAGCAGCCAAAAACAGCCCCAATGCAAATGGTCAGCAGCTACCAAAAAGCCTCCGCAGGTCCGGAAGGTTTTTAAGCTTCAAATCTTTTTGTAAGAGGGACATTAGGATGCAGGGTTGACAGTACAGGATGGCTTGTATTCTGGTGCGCCAAGGGCTGACAGCCCAAAAGACCCAGGAGGAATTTGTGTGGAATAATGAGTGTTCCGTAATAAAGAAGCTCAAATGAGAATAAAAATCAAACACCCAAAACCAAACAAAACCCAGACTCACAGATACAGAGAAAAGATCGGTGGTTGCCAGAGGGAAGAAGGGTTAGGAGGGTTACAAAATGGGTGAAGGGTATCAAGAGGTACAAACTTCCAGGTAAAAAAATAAGTAAGTGGACTTCCCTGGTGGCGCAGCGGTTAAGAATCCGCCTGCCAATGCAGGGGACACGGGTTCAATACCTGGTCTGGGAAGATCCCACATGCCACGGAGCCACTAAGCCCGTGTGCCACAACTACTGAGCCTGTGCTCTAGAGACCGCGAGGCACAACTACTGAAGCCTGCATGCTCTAAGGCCCGTGTGCCACAACTACTGAGCCTGCATGCTGCAACAACTGAAGCCTGCACAACTAAAACCCGTGCTCTGCAACTAGAGAAGCCACTTCAATGAGAAGCCTGCGCACCGCAACAAAGAGTAGCCCCTGCTCACCACAACTAGAGAAAGCCCATGCGCAGCAACAAAGATCCAATGCAGCCAAAAATAAATAAAATTTAAAAAATAAAATAAATAAAATAAGTAAGTCATGGGGATGTACTGTATAGCATGGAGAATACAGTCAATAACACTGTATTAACTTTGTAAGGTGACAGAGGGTAAATAAAGTTATTTTGGTGATTGTTTTGCAACATATACAAATGTGGAATCATTATGTTGTACACATGAAACTAATATTATATGTCAAATATACTTCAATTTTTAAAATTTATAACAATTTAAAAAGAAATCTGACACACGACAGAGCCCTATGGCCTGTCTTTGGGCGCCCCTCTAGGAGAGCATTTTCCTATGGGGAGGAAAATTAGTCTGAACTTGGTCCTGATGACATAATTTCTGATTAAATGACTGAACTTAGGTTGCCCCATTCAACATGCTCTTTTTACATATTCATTCTTTGATGACAGACAACCTGTGAGTTAAATTTTCTAGGGCAATGTTGGTAATACTAAAACCACACATCTTGCCTTAGTTTTAAAAAATACTTCTTATAGAAAATTTGGAAAATAAAGAAAAAGGTAGAGGAGGGGGGAAAAAGCACCCACAATCTCATCTTTCAGGCACAACCAGTAACACGTTTTGTCTTTACTTTTAGTCTTTTCTCTTGAATGACTCCTTTGATGCTCCCCATTTCTCTGTGTCTCTTCCTGGCACTTCTGTTTTTCAGATGTTGGGTATCTGAAATATTTTGGTCTGGCCCTCTCATTTTTATATTCTTTTTCTCTCCAATCCTCCATCTGTCTTTTTGTTTCACTTTAAAGTGATTTCCTTAACTTTTTCTGCTAGCTCTTCTATTGATTTTTTTTCATTTCTATCACGATCTTCATTTCCATGAGCTCTTTGTTTATTCTCTGGATTTTAAAAAATGCTTGTTTTATGGCTGTGACATCTCTTCTCTTTCTGAAGATATTGATTTCTTTTTTCCTGGAAATTTTCTTCTCCCTCAATGATGCTTTATGTTTTTCCTTCTTTGTATTTACTTGATACTCATATTAGAACCTTCCCTTAAATATTTGGCGACCCTTATCTGCACACTCACCTAAGAGGGAAACACTAAAAAACTGGTTGAAAGCTCTGTGACTTCGAGGTCTGGCTGACAGTTCTCTACAGGGACTCTGCTGGGTCATTTCATTGAAGATTACCCCATCCCTCTCAATATCAGTATATTCTAGTCTCTTCTCCCAACCTGTTTAGATTTTTCTAAAAGGCTCTTCTAATGCTTGCAGGGAAGGTATAAGGCTGAGAGCCAAGCAGAGGAAGACGACTAAGAATCTCAACTTTCAGTAACCTTTTGCTTTAGATTTTAGGATCTTAGCCCCCACCCTCAACTGTGCCTTGCGTCTCTCGGTCCAGAGACCCTCTATTTTTTTATCACCCTCCAGCTCTGCCGGAGTGGCGAAGCGATAGTGGCCCCTGTGTGAGGAGGGAGGACAGAATCGGAAGCTCTAACTGCTTCTGAAACAGACCCCTGGCTAATCCTTCTCTTTCGCTCCATCTTTCCCTCAGTCCCGAGGTACTTGGTGCTGGCAATTCTTGACCATTTTGAAGGAGTCCCCGGTGTAAACCAGGTGGCTTCTTAGTCCTTCCCCACCATCAGCCTAGGCGGCTTTGAGTCACCTGAGTCCCTGTCACCTCTCAATTTGCTTTTAGTTCCTAACTGTACTGCTATTGTTTCCCTTCCTGCTGCTCTTTGTCTTTGCAGAAGCATACCTTTAAAAAAAAAATCATTCTAGTGTCATTTTGGTTTCGTGAAAAAGAGGAAGTTTCAACATGTATCCAGTCTGCCCTAACTCAGAATCTCAGAGTTTTAATTTTTATACTTTTCTAATTTTTAAAAACATTTGAGCTCATCATGTACATTTCTACATCCTGATTCTTCACATTTTCAAGAAATCAGGCCCTCAGTCTATAACCACTTTTGTTTAGGAAGGAGGACTTTTCTCCCCCAAATCAATCTTCCCAAAAATCTCCTTTTTGGTTTTTGAAAGGCACTAGAAGCGGGCAACCTAAAGCATTGACTAGTCACTCGACTCATTAGCTCCGCCTTGTGGCCTCTGAGGAGAAAAGGTGGGCAGGCTGAAGAAACCATCCGGCAATTAAATAACCAGCATTTGAAAACAGCAATCCTGGAACGTTGCTCAAAGTATTTATCTCCAACTCAAACTGTCCTCAAACCCAAACTTCTGCATCCACATCTTACCTCTCTAATCACGATCAGCAATGACTTCCATATTATTAAATCCGATGGCCACCGTTTATCACGCTCTTTCTAAAAACATTTCTCTTGGTTTCCCTAAGGTCATCCTCTACTCTTTTTCTCCTACTACACTGACCATTCCTTCTCAGGCTCCTTTCCTACTTGTTCCACCCCCTAATTAGGTGCTAGACCACTAAATATTGCCAATGCCTCAGGAAGCAGTCCTGGACTATTTACCTCGATCTCATCTCACCAGATAATCTCCCAGACTCTTGTAGATTTAAATGCCATCTACACAGAAATGACTCCCAAATTTCTATTCCCACTCTAAACTCATAACCAGCTGCCATGACATCACTACTTTAATGACTAACAGGCATTTTCTTAACTGAATATGGCCAATACAACCTGATTCCCAACTCCCCAATCTGTTCCACCCCAAACTTCCCCATCTCACTAAACAGGACCACTATCAACACAGCTGCTGAAGCCAAATACCCAGGAGTCATCCTCAGTTCCTCCATTTCTCACTTCACATTAATACAGCAGCAAGTCTAGTTGGCCCTTCATACAAAATATACCCCAAATCCACCCACTTCTCCAAGCTCCACCACCTCAGTTATCTGCCACCTGGCTCCTCGCAACAGTCTCCTAATGGTCTCCGGACCTCCTCTCCCTGCCCCCCGCCCAACAACCCATTCTCCATACTGCAGCACTAGCTGTCTTCTTAAAGTAAAAACTGTATCCTGTCATTTCCCTGCAGGAAACTAACTGGCTTCTCTTTTATTCCTAAGAACAAAATCCAGATGCTTACCAACCATGGCCTCTAAGATAATACCGTATGTCCTGGCCTTTACTTATCTCTTTGACCATCCCACCTGCCACCTGCTCCCTTGCTCAACTGGCCCCACTCACACTGGCCTTTACCTTATCACCTACTCTTCTGACTCTCACCTTACTAGTCATCACCAAGACCTCTGAGATAAGCATGCTCTTTGACTTGCAGATAAAACTCTCTTAAAAATAACAAGATACATAATAACAATGAGCAGAGTTCCCTATGCTTTGAAAAAGAATAGATACAGGTATATGTATAACTGAATCACTTTGCTGTACACCTGAAACTATCACAACACTGTTAATCAACTATACTCCAATATAAAATCAAAAGTTAAAAAAAAGATACATGACATACACTAGTTATATATCTGTAAATGTTCTAAATGTACCACACTGCCAACTACCTTCTATGAATGAGGCAGTGTGGGATATGAAGTATAGGGCCCGGCCCTAACCTTCTTAAATAAAAATTCTCCAACTCTTGGCCTGGTCATAGTGATGCCACTACTCAAAAGGCACTGCCAGAACTTTGCTAAAGACTCTAACGTGTTCTCTCTTAGCCCATTACTATCATAATTACATTTTACACACACATTGTGTATAGGATGTGAGCCCATAGAAGGGCTCACCTGCAGATGTCTACAGTGTGTTTAACTTGAGTCCTGAGCCTGAGGGTAACTTTGGTACCCCTCTCTCTCAAGCACTGTTCACTTCGTAGCAACCTTGGAATACACATCTTCAACCATCTTTCCTGTACAAGCTGTCCTCATTGTTCACTGAACATTATTCATCTGTTCCACATGGCCTGATAATGACCCTCCTTTTTCTGTGCTTTCTCTCTGCCTCCAAAGGGAACAGAATGTACCCGGCCACAATTATACTTAGAGAGAGATAATTTGAGCCTCAGCTTTGAACAGCAGGAACTGATCCAGTTTCTCTCGCCAACAGTAAAGACACAAATATAAGGTGGCTGCTCATTAGAATTGGGGCCATGGAACAGAGAAAAGATTTATCCATGGGGTCTGCTTCTTCATCTATAAAATGAACAAGTTAGACAAGATGAACCTTGTCTACAATCGTAGTAGTACCCAGAAGCTATGCTCTCCAACTAGTCTAAGTGCAGGCTGGGGCAGTTTCTAACGTGGACATTAAAGCATTTGATCCTTACCACTTTTGTTCTAAAATTTTACAATGATATGCTTTGCGTTGGTTCTCTGTCCATTCCTTTTGCTGGGTAATTAACCTGTCACAGCCTTCAGCTTAGGGAGATTTTCTTGTACTATTTCTTTCATAATTTCCTTCCCTCAGTTTTCTCTGTTCTCTCAATCAGGAACTCCTATCAGTTGGATGCTGAACTTCTGAGATTAACCCTTCACGCCTCTTATCATTCTTTCACATTTTCAGTATTTTTACATTTTTGTTCTACTTTCCAACTACTTTTATTTTTTATTTTTTATACAGCAGGTTCTTATTAGTTATTTATTTTATACATAGTAGTGTATATATGTCAATCCCGATCTCCCAGTTCATCACACCACCACCACCACCCGCCCCCGCTTTCCCCCCATGGTGTCCATACAATTTTTTTTTATATAAATTTATTTATTTTATTTATTTTTGGCTGCTGTGGGTCTTCGTTGCTACGCATGTGCTTTCTCTAGTTGCAGCGAGCAGGGGCTATTCTTCATTGCAGTGCGCAGGCTTCTCATTGAGGTGGCTTCTCTTGTTGTGGAGCACAGGCTATAGGCACGTGGGCTTCAGCAGTTGTGGCACACGGGCTCAGTAGTTGTGGCTCGCGGGCTCTAGAGCGCAGGTTCAGTAGTTGTGGTGCACGGGCTTAGCTGCTCCACAGCATGTGGAATCTTCCCAGACCATGGCTCAAACCTGTGTCCCCTGCATTGGCAGGCGGATTCTTAACCAGTGCACCACCAGGGAAGCCTGGTGTCCATATGTTTGTTCTCTACATCTGTGTCTCTATCTCTGCCTTGCAAACCAGTTCATCTGTACTATTTTTCTAGATTCCACATATATGCATTAATATACAATATTTGTTTGTCTCTTTCTGACTCACTTCACTCTGTATGACAGCCTCTAGGTCCATCCACATATCTACAAATGACCCAATGTCTGAGTAATATTCCATTGTATTTATGTACCGCATCTTCTTTATCCATTCGTCTGTCGATGGGCATTAAGGTTGCTTCCATGACCTAGCTATTGTAAATAGTGCTGCAGTGAGCACTGGGATGCATGTGTCTTTTTGAATTATGGTTTTTCTCTGGGTATATGCCCAGTAGTGTGATTGCTGCGTCATATGGTAATTCTATTTTTAGTTTTTTAAGGAACCTCCATACTGTTCTCCATAGTGGCTGTATCAATTTACATTCCCACCAACAGTTCAAGAGGGTTCCCTTTTCTCCACACCCTCTCCAGCATTTACTGTTTGTATGTTTTCTGATGATGCCCATTCTAACCAGTGTGAGGTGATACCTCATTGTGGTTTTGACTTGCATTTCTCTAATAATTAGTGGTGTTGAGCAGCTTTTCATGTGCCTATTGGCCATCTGTGTGTCTTCTTTGGAGAAATGTCTATTTAGGTCTTCTGTCCATTTTTGGATTGCGTTGTTTTTTTGATTCTGAGCAGCATGAGCTGTTTATATATTTTGGAGATTAATCCTTTGTCCACTGATTCATTTGCAAATATTTTCTCCCATTATGAGGGTTGTCTTTTCATCTTGTTTATAGTTTCCTTTGCTGTGCAAAAGCTTTTAAGTTTCATTAGGTCCCATTTGTTTATTTTTGTTTTTATTTCCATTACTCTAAGAGGTGGGTCAAAAAAGATCTTGCTGTGATTTATGTCAAAGAGTGTTCTTCCTATGTTTTCCTCTAAGAGTTTTATAGTGTCCAGTCTTACATTTAGGTAAGACTTTAATCCATTTTGAGTTTACTTTTGTGTATGGTGTTCGGGAGTGTTCTAATTTCATTCTTTTACATATAGCTGTCCAGTTTTCCCAGCACCACTTATTGAAGAGACTATCTTTTCTCTATTTTATATCCTTGCCTTCTTTGTCGTAGATTAGGTGACCACAGCTGCGTGGGTTTATCTCTGGGCTTTCTATCCTGTTCCATTGATTTATATTTCTGTTTCTGTGCTAGTACCATACTGTCTTGATTACTATAGCTTTGTAGTATAGTCTGAAGTCAGGGAGTCTGATTCCTCCAGCTCCATTTTTTTCCCTCAGGATTGGCTATTTGGGGTCTTCTGTGTCTCCATACAAATTTTAAGATTTTTTGTTCTAGTTCTGCAAAAAATGCCATTGGTAATTTGATAGGGATGGCACTGAATCTGTAGATTGCTTTGGGTAGTATAGTCATTTTCACAATATTGATTCTTCCAATCCAAGAACATGGTGTATCTCTCCATCTATTTGCGTCATCTTTGATTTCTTTCATCAGTGTCTTATAGTTTTCTGAGTACAGGTCTTTTACCTCCTTAGGTAGGTTTATTCCTAGGTATTTTATTCTCTTTGGTGCAGTGGTGAATGGGATCGTTTCCTTAATTTCTCTTTCTGATCTTCCGTTGTTAGTGTATAGGAATGCAAGAGATTTCTGTGCATTAATTTTGTGTCCTGCAACTTTACCAAATTCATTGATTAGCTCTAGTAGTTTTCTGGTGGCATCTTTAGGATTATCTATGTATAAAATCATGTCATCTGCAAACAGTGACAGTTTTACTTCTTCTTTTCTAATTTGGATTCCTTTTATTTCTTTTTCTTCTCTGATTGCTGTGGCTAGGACTTCCAAAACGATGTTGAATAAAAGTGGAGAGGGTGGACATCCTTGTCTCGTTCCTGATCTTAGAGGAAATGCTTTCAGTTTTCACCCCTGAGAATGATGTTTACTGTGGGTTTGTCATATATGGCCTTTATTATGTTGAGGTAGGTTCCCTTTATGCCCAGCCTCTGGATAGGTTTTATCATAAATGGGTATTGAATTTTGTCAAAAGCTTTTTCTGCATCTATTGAGATGATCATATGGTTTTTATTCTTCAATTTGTTAATATGGTGTATCACATTGATTGATTTGTGTATATTGAAGAATCCTTGCATCCCTGGGATAAATCCCACTTGATCATGGTATATGATCCTTTTAATGTGTTGTTGGATTGTGTTTGCTAGTATTTTGTCGAGGATTTTTGCATCTATATTCATCAGTGATATTGGTCTGTAATTTTCTTTTTTTGTAGTGTCTTTGTCTGGTTTTGGTATCAGGGTGATGGTGGCCTCGTAGAATGAGTTTGGGAGTGTTCCTTCCTCTGCAATTTTTTGGAAGAGTTTGAGAAGGATGGGTGTTAACTCTTCTCTAAATGTTTGATAGAATTCACCTGTGAAGCTATCTGGTCCTGGCCTTTTGTTTGTTGGAAGATTTTTAACCACAGTTTCAATTTCATTGCTTGTGATTGGTCTGTTCATATTTTCTATTTCTTCCTGGTTCAGTCTTGGAAGGCTATACCTTTCTAAGAATTTGTCCATTTCTTCCAAGCTGTCCATTTTACTGGCATAGAGTTGTTTGTAGTAGTCTCTTATGATGCTTTGTATTTCTGCAGTGTCTGTTGTAACTTCTCCTTTTTCATTTCTAATTTTATTGATTTGAGTCCTCTCCCTCTTTTTCTTGAAGAGTCTGGCTAAAAGGTTTATCAATTTTGTTTATCTTCTCAAAGAACCAGCTTTTAATTTTATTGATCTTTGCTACTGTTTTCTTTGTTTCTATTTCATTTATTTCTGCTCTGATCTTTATGATTTCTTTCCTTCTACTAACTTTGGGATTTGTTTGTTCTTCTTTGTCTAGTTCCTTTAGGTGTAAGGTTAGATTGTTTGAGATTTTTCTTGCTTTTTGAGGTAGGACTGTATTGCTATAAACTTCCCTCTTAGAACTGCTTTTGCTGCATCCCATAGGTTTTGGATCGTCGTGTTTTCATTGTCATTTGTCTCTAGGTATTTTTTGATTTCCTCTTTGATTTCTTCAGTGATCTCTTGGTTATTCAGTAACATATTGTTTATCCTCCATGTGTTTGTGTTTTTTACATTTTTTTCCCTATAATTTATTTCTGATCTCACAGCGTTGTGGTCAGAAACGATGCTTGATATGATTTCAGTTTTCTTAAATTTACTGAGTTTTGATTTGTGACCCAAGATGTGATCTATCCTGGTGAATGTTCTGTGTGCACTTGAGAAGAAAGTGTAATCTGCTGTTTTCGGATGAAATGTCCTATAAATATCAATTAAATCTATCTGGTTTGTTGTGTCATTTAAACCTTGTGCTTCCTTATTAATTTTCTGTCTGGATGATCTGTCCATTGGTGTAAGTGAGGTGTTAAAGTCCCCCACTATTATTGTGTTGCTGTCAATTTCCTCTTTTATAGCTGTTAGCAGTTGCCGTATGTATTGAGGTGCTCCCATGTTGGGTGCATATATATTTACACCTGTTATATCTTCTTCTTGGATTGATCCCTTGATCGTTATGTAGTGTCCTTCCTTGTCTCTTGTAACATTCTTTATTTTAAAGTCTATTTTATCTGATATGAGTATTGCTACTCCAGCTTTCTTTTGACTTCCATTTGCATGGAATATCTTTTTCCATCCCCTCACTTTCAGTCTGTATGTCTCCTTAGGTCTGAAGTGGGTCTCTTGTAGACAACATATATGTGGGTCTTGTTTTTGTATCCATTCAGCAAGCCTGTGTCTTTTGGTTGGAGCATTTAATCCATTCACGTTTAAGGTAATTATCGATATGTATGTTCGTATGACCATTTTCTTAATTGTTTTGGGTTTGTTTTTGTAGGTCCTTTTCTTCTCTTGTGTTTCCCACTTAGAGAAGTTCCTTTAACATCTGTTGTAGAGCTGGTTTGGTGGTGCTGAATTCTCTTAGCTTTTACTTGCCTATAAAGCCTTTGATTTCTCTGACAAATCTGAATGAGATCCTTGCCAGGTAGAGTATTCTTGGTTGTAGGTTCTTCCCTTTCATCACTCTAAATACACTGTGCCACTCCCTTCTGGTTTGTAGAGTTTCTGCTGAGAAATCAGCTGTTAACCTTATGGGAGTTCTCTTGTATGTTATTTGTTGTATTTCCCTTGTTGCTTTTAATAATTTTTGTCTTTAATTTTTGTCCATTTGATTACTATGTGTCTCAGCATGTTTCTCTCTGGGTTTATCCTGCCTGGGACTCTCTGCATTTCCTGGACTTGGGTGGCTATTTCCCTTCCCATGTTAGGGAAGTTTTCGACTATAATCTTTTCAAATATTTTCTCGGGTCCTTTCTCTCTCTCGTCTCTCTTCTGGGACCCCTATAATGCGAATGTGGTGTTTTTAATGTTGTCCCAGAGGTCTCCTAGGCTGTCTTCATTTCTTTTCATTCTTTTTTCTTTATTCTGTTCCACAGCAGTGAACTCCACCATTCTGTCTTCCAGGTCACTTATCCGTTCTTCTGCCTCAGTTACTCTGCTATTGATCCCTTCTAGTGTATGTTTCATTTCAGTTATTCTGTTGTTCATCTCTGTTTGTTTGTTCTTTAATTCTTCTAGGTCTTTGTTAAACATTTCTTGCATCTTCTCCATCTTTGCCTCCATTCTGTTTCTGAGGTCCTGGATCATCTTCACTCTCATTATTCTAAATTCTTTTTCTGGAAGGTTGCCTATCTCCACTTCATTTGTTGTTTTGGGGTTTTATCTTGTTCCTTCATCTGGTACATAGTCCTCTGCCTTTTCATTTTATCTGTCTTTCTGTGAATGTGGTTTTCATTCCACAGGCTACAGGACTGTAGTTCTTCTTCTTGCTTCTGCTGTCTGCCCTCTCTCCAACTACTTTTAAAATTTGTTTTACTTTCCAAGATTTCCTCAACCTCATCTTCCAACTTTACTTTTCAATTTTATTTCAGCAATCATATTTTAACCTCCAAGAGCTCTAATTATCCAATTGTTCTTTTTCCACAACATTCTGTTCTTAATCAGCAGATGCTATATCTCAAACTCTCAGAGAACACTAATAAGAATCTCTTCCAAACTTTTTTTCTTTCATTTAATTCACATACTTGGTTCACCATGTGTTCTTTTTACATGTCCATGAGGTCAGTCCACATGTCTGATCCTGCCCACCCAGGAAGAAGGAAATCTGTACCACATGCAAATAGGCAAGAATCAATTACTCTTTGATTAATGACTACAACAAAGGAAGTACCTAAGTACACAAGAAGTGAGTCAGCTTACCTTCATGGAGTCAGAGTATAAAATATATTCCCTAAGCACAGGTAGAAAGTCTTCTGTCATGTCCTCTGTCAGCTCTTCCAAGGCTGCAGAGCAGTTGCCGATGCAGGCTGACACACCCTCCAGGGGCTCAGCCAGCTCCCCCTCTAACGCACTCCATGTGGAGTACACAGGCCCATATTCTCTCAGCTCTACAAGGTACTCTAAAGGAAAAAGAGAAACCAATTAAGATCTGGCTGGGTAGCAATCACTGGTATTACTGCCTCAATAACCAATGCAGCCAACAGCTCTCTGAGTATGCTTTCCCTTAAACACAACACTGTTTATAACCAATTTTTTTAATCTCCAAAAGCTGATACTACAGCTAACACTATAACATCAATCAACTCTACTCCATAATAGGAATGTCATGCCTCTGGATAATGGGGACCACAATGCCTTTGGGGGAAAGTGGTGGGAGCTACATCTACCAAATACCTTCCTAGAAACCTACTCATCTACCCCTACAGTGAAGCCATATTTTAACAGGCAATGGAGGCAGAGTTTCATATAGGTTTAGGGGGGGGTGTTTTTAAAAATTAAAAAAAAATCAGTCACAATGGAAAAATAATGGAATTTTAGGAAACACTTGATACAAGAAATGTGGTCTTACATAAGCAGACTCACTCTCTCACTCAGGGGTCACCCCAACACCTTGGTCCCATCAGAATTTACCCCACATGATCTTTAGGTGTAGATGGTACCTAAAGCCATTTCCAAAACCTGCAGGCCCTACAGGATACCAGCAGCAGGTAAAGGAGAATTAAAGCACAGGGAACAAGGAAAAATGTAGTTTGATTTCCCCCACAAAAAAACCTGGCCTATCATTTGTCACCAGGATTCTTGCCATTACAACAAAACGTTGTTGCCATTTTTTTAGTAACCAATGGATGGCAACTACCGGAGAATCCTTCTCTATGTGTTTCACATCACATGCCAGCATGATCATTAACGCTGTTCAGGTCTATTTGGCCTACACACGTGTAAGAAAACAAAGGGCCCCAACATTCTGGGACACAAAAAAGCAAGTGGCCATGAGAGGGGTGGGGAGGAAGTGGTGGCAACAACCAGGAAGGTTAAAGAAAGGCCTCATAACTCCCTGGGTCAGGAAGAGTGGGTTTGAAATGAAGCAAGGGTAGGCAGGTGAGTCAATTTCAAGCCTGAAGGCTCATTAGGATCGTAACTTTGGCAAACACTGCTCTCATTTTGAACCATCTTTCTGCCAGAAAAGATACTTAAGTTTATTTTTTAAATGATCATTGCTATGGATGAAGGGAAGTTGAGCGAGAGAAAAGTGGAAAAGCCTAGAGGCTGAGTGGTTGTTTGCTATGGGGAAAGCAAACACAAGGATGAAATGCAGGGCAAGGGACGGGGTGCAAAATTTTACTCTGGTCACAACTACCTCCCCCGCTCCCTGTATTTATTTATTAGTTTTATAAGCAAAATGTGGCCTGGTTCTGCTGCTCCAGCATTTCTGCATTTTGATTCTGCTTGGCACAATGAATGCCATTTCTGCAAACGTGGTCCCTGGGCCTGATCAAGAACTCGACAGAGAGCTCACCTATTTCTTCCTTGATGATCCGCTGGGCTATTCGATCAATGGTTCCCAGCTTGAGCGCAAATGTGTCTAAGTACTCGCCTATGGCTGCAAACTCAAGAGGCCGACTCCTCAGCTTGTAGCCGCCAGTGACATGCTTGACCGACTCACCCACTCGAGTCAGCAACGCCATCCCTTGCTTCTTATGGGCATTCAGGTCCTAAGGATGACATGTGAACAAACAAACTCAAAGGGCTCAACTGCTCACGTGGCCAGGACTCGTAAGCCAACTCGTTTAGGCAGTTTCCTTTTGGAAATGGAAGACTCAGAAAATAAGGAGGTGAGTTAGGTTAAGGCGCTCACCACACACACACACACACACACACACACACACACACACACACACACACGTCTCCTCTCCTTGCCATCACAGCCATCACACAGCCATCACAGCCACCACGCTCACACTCCTGCACCTTTACGCCCAGGTCTCTTTATACAGAGCTGGACTCCTACCTTTCCAATCAGGTTCACTCACCCAGCACACCTTCCTTTAAACGCAACTGTTTAAATACAAGTTTTTTAAAAAGTGTCCCTTTCTCCTATACAAAATATCCTAAATTGTCTTTAGGAGCAAAATTCAAGAGCTGAGATTCATTCCATTCATTTATTTATATCCTAACCAAAGCCATATAAGGGAAGTAGAGGGTGGGAAGCAGGAGACAGTGACAGGAAAGGCAGTGCTACAAAACCCAGGCCAAGGATAGATGCTGCAAATGACAAAACATTTTACCCTGGATTTCTTGGTCGAGGCATAAATGGGAAATACGTTCAGCTGCATAATCCACTGAACTGAAACCTGAAAAGCATATTAGTCTGCCAGGTAAAATAAATGTCTTCCTATCATTAAACTCTAAGGGGAATCTGCAGTATCTTTCCGTTGTTCTATGTCACTTACTTTAATGGTGCCTTCAAAAGTGGTTTTACAGAAGATGCAGGTGTCTGTTCCTTATGTCTACCCTCGATACTAACAGAATGATAATTCCTAGTCCTAGAGGGGCAGGTCTACAGGGAGAGAAGGGAACACGGCACAAGACCACTGCTTTCTGGTGACCTCGCCTCATGTAGGGATAGAGCAGAGGCTAACACAGCTGTCTGACAGCCCCTTCCCACGTGACACACCATCCCAGGCTCGGGTCTCCAAAAGTGCCTGAAATGTAGATCCCTCCTGATCTCACGTCCTTCTCCTCCATGCAGCCAAGGCCTTCACTTCTGCTCTTGATTCTGCCCTCTCCTGTCCACACTTCCCCCACCAGCCAAGGCCCTTGCCCTCTCAAGCATCCCTTCTCTCCTGTCTATAATTTCAATTTCTAATCCTTCAGCATGTGAAATATATGTGAAGCTCACCGATCTTAAAAATGGCAGCAGCCTCCTCTAAGCTCCCTCCTCCATCTCTGTCCTTCCTTTCTGTGCCACCTGCCTGAGACAAAGTTCTAAAGATCCCATCTCGGGGAATTCCCTGGCGGTCCAGTGGTTAGGATGCTGCGATTCCACTGCAGGGGGTGAGGGTTTGATCCCTGGTTGGGGAGCTAAGATCCTGCATGCCACAGACAAAGAAAAAAATTTTTAATAAAATAATGATCTTATCTCCCCTTCTAACTTCATACACTCTAGATAAAAGCATCCCCGTAGGCACCAGGCTTTCACAAGACCGTAACTGAAGCCCTGGAGTTCTAGGAATTGCTCCATAGACAATGTTTTTTTGGATCAGGGTTCGATCCAAATGGACTCACTGGACTGCATAAACTCTACTTCAAGTAGCACTTTACAAAGAACCCCCAGTTAACCAAGTTCATTAACGTGTTGAGTACAGTTATTTAGTCGTACCTATCTGACTGCTGCACCCATTCTGCCAACGATGAAAACACTGATTTGAACACAGCTGATACTAAGCACCCTCCACCTCCCCCAGCATCCGTGGCTTCTTCTTAAGGACCCTTCCAATTTGTGGTAAGATCATGTCATCACAAGGAAGAGGAAAGCTTCTGCATTTACTATGGCAGAGCATGTCAGTGGCTTATCTAAGGACAGGACCAAGTTATTCAAAGCGTTTTAAAAGAAAAGATGGGGGTATGGGGTGGGTGAGATGGGGAGTTATTGTTTAGTGGGTCCAAAGTTTCAGTTTTGCAGGATGAAAAAGTTCTGGAGATTAGATGTACGATAGGGTGAATATACTTAACATTTCCCAACTGTACACTGTAAAGTGGTTAAGATGGTAAATTTTATGTCATGTGTATTTTCCCACAATTAAAAAGAAAAAAAAGAAAAGATGAGGTTATTTAGTGCATTTGCTTCAGCAAATAAAACTGAACTAAGGCAGGAAGTTGTTCTTTTTAAACAAGCCAACTCCCCCGTACTCACTCACCTCAAGTTAGATTTTGATTAAGACTTTGAAGGGCTTTTAAAAAAAAAAATCAGTTAACTCTGATGATAGAAATCAGGATACTGTTTAACCTGGGGAGGAGGGGGGTGGTAGTGATTGGGAGCAGAGATGAGAGAGGCTTCCAGGGTGCTGGGGATTTTCTGTCTTGATTGGGTACTGATTATAAAGGTATGTTCATTTTGTGATCATTTATCGAGCTGTGATTTGTATACTTTTCTGTATGTATGTTATACTTCAGTAACAAAATTGAGCAAATTAAAAATAAAATCAGTTCATATTGCCTGGTCCACAGATGAACACCACATATACCAAAAAAAAAAAAAAAAAACCACCTTTCGTACTTATTCTTTACACAAATTCCTAATGACCGGGGGTCCAAGCTTTCTCCTCCTTTGTCTCTTTATTCAATAAAAATGACGAAACTTGAGGGCCTGTCTGGACAACAGACCACTAATCTGGGTGAAACAGTGAGCTGCACTTTTGGAGAACAGAGTGGGTTTTACTTTGTGTAGTCACTGGAAGAACTACGTCCGAGGAGCAGTTCACCAGGAAATACTTACTTTTTAAAAAGAACACAAGTTTGACCTGTGTGGGAAAGGCTTCCAGGAAAAAAAGAAGAGGAACAGGAATGTCATCAAGGAGGCTAAGTGCCAATTGAGGTCTAGGAAAAAGTAAAAAAAAAAAAAGAAACCACAACACTGGAGGACTTTGCCAGGTGGCTCTTATGTCCCGGAGAATGGCATCCCCTCCAACGTCTTTACGGCAACTGATGTAGTCTGTAAATACTTCTCCATTTTGCCATTTTGAAAAAGAAAACTGGAAAGTACCTGGGCCTTGATACCCTTGCCAACATGGAATGAATTACCTATGGCCTGAATGTGAGAATAGGATACATGAAAATAAACAGATGGGGCTGGAGGGAAGCTGGCACAAGAGTCTGAACACGAGCTCCCATATCTGCAGACAATCAGAGTCGAGCACCTCAGGTTGCCGGCCAGTTCTGCCAACACGGAAGTTCAGAGAAAAGTCAGGGGCGCCAATTTGAGTTTGAATACATAGAATCTGGCAGCTGTGTAGGCCCCAACTATTTCCCTGGCAAGTGCTTGGAAAATGCCCACCGGCTAGGAACTTGGCTGCGGGCAAGTAATGCTGAACTACTCTTGGTCGGGCAGTCCGTGGAAACTGTGGCCTCAGGAGCCACACTGACCCTATTTCACATCCTAGGGATACCAGCTGAACTAGTACACACGCCCTGAACTTTAGTTTCCTTGTCTGTGAAATGAGGCTATGAGCAAATACTCACAGGGTTCCTGTGGAAAATGTGCTTACCAAACACTCGATAAACATTCTTTCCCTTTCGTGCCCACCGTTGGTCAGAATGGCCTCACCCAGTAATATCACCGGTAAGTGTGCAGGGAAACACTTATCTCTGCTTTTTGGTAAGTGAAACTATTCTAACTTCCTTGACTGTTGCAGGGGGATATTTCTCCTAAATTCTAACATGGAAACCGTGCCAGGGCAGATGAGCACCAGAAACAAAAACAAAAGAAACAAACCCAGAGCAATTCTATGACACCCACTACAGGGGTGGCTTGGTGAGAGATCAAAACAGCTTTTAAGAAAGAGCCCGAAGAATGCTAATCTGGGAGAGGAGTATGAAAAATTCTGCCTTACCTTAGCAGTAAGGAAAACATTAAAGTGTTCATTGAAAGAAAGCACAGGATGATCCGTAATTCTTTTCAGGAATTTATCCAAAGCTTTTCTTCTGGTCTCCACAAACTCTTCTGAAAAACGATCCACAACACCTTTCACCACAAACTTCTCAGGAAGTGGCTACGATGACATGAACAAAAATATTCAGAGTAATTGATAAGAAAGTGCAAAGAAAAACCAGGCTAGCAAATAAGTCCTAGGACCCATCTGTCAAGAACAGTCTTTCTTCATCGGTCAGATCTTTATGTAGTCATCAGTATAAATATTTCTGAAAAAATACCAATGGAGTAAATCACAACTACCCTGTCAATTTTATAATACAAGAAATGAAACAGTAGAGCATGGTCCCTGGAACACAGAAAACAGTCGGTTAACATCTACCAGTAAATCCGATAGTATAGTTATCTTTACATTGCTTGATGAACAGGTGATATAATGGGAAAGTTAAGGCAAGATAAGAAAGAAAGGAAAGGAGTCAGACAACATCAGCCACACAAAAATTTATTTAAATATCTTAAGATCCTACTCCCAGTTCAAGGGGTAAAAGAATTTGGTGAATGAAAAATTAAGTACATTAGGGAAACCCATGTATCTAAAAAAATACCTTTTCTAAGGCAATTTTTTTGTTTAGGTTTATGCTTAAAGGTTCTTAATAAAATAACTTCCTTTACTCCTCACTCAAATAAATCTCTCCATCGTATTTACTCTGAGCCAATATTGTCGGCAATTTAAAACTACCCGGCTTCCAAGGGATCTTTGAGCTTTAACCTATTTCCGTAGCAGCTTGATTAGAAGGCCTTCCTCGTTACTGCCACCACAGGGAAAGAGAGTATCTGCTAATGCACAATTTGAAAATGTTTTGGTTATGAAATATTAAAAGAAAATTTATATTTAAAAAAGGGCAAATGACCCAGTAGACATTTCTCCAAAGAAGATGTACAAATGGCCAAAATGCACATGAAAAGATGCTCGACATCATTAGTCATTAGGGAAATACAAATCAAAACCACAGTGAGATAATCATTAGAGAAACGCAAATCAAAACTACAATGAGGGGCTTCCCTGGTGGCGCAGTGGTTGAGAATCTTCCTGCCAATGCAGGGGATACGGGTTCGAGCCCTGGTCTGGGAAGATCCCACATGCCGCGGAGGAACTAGGCCCGTGAGCCACAACTACTGAGCCTGCGCGTCTGGAGCCTGTGCTCCGCAACGAGAGAGGCCGCGATGATGAGAGGCCTGCGCACCGCGATGAAGAGTGGCCCCCGCTCGCCGCAACTGGAGAAAGCCCTCGCACAGAAACGAAGACCCAACACAACCAAAAATAAATAAATAAATAAATACATTTACAAAGCTCAGCTCCCTAGCTCTTCTGGGGGCAAATGCTTTAAAAAAAAAAAAAAAAAACTACAATGAGGTATCACCTCACACCAGTCAGAATGGCCATCATCAAAAAATCTACAAACCATAAATGCTGGAGAGGGTGGGGAGAAAAGGGAACCCTCTTGCACTATTGGTGGGAATGTAAATTGATACAGCCACTATGGAGAACAGTATGGAGGTTTCTTAAAAAACTAAAAATAGAACTACCATATGACCCAGCAATCCCACTACTGGGCATATATCCTGAGAAAACCATAATTAAAAGAGACATGTACCACAACGTTCACTGCAGCTCTATTTACAGTAGCCAGGACGTGGAAGCAACCTAAGTGTCCATAGACAGATGATGGGATAAAGAAGATGTGGCACATATATACAATGGAATATTACTCAGCCATAAAAAGAAATGAAATTGAGTTATTTGTAGTGAGGTGGATGGACCTAGAGTCTGTCATACAGAGTGAAGTAAGTCAGAAAGAGAAAAACAAATACTGTATGCTGACACATATATATGGAATCTAAAAAAAAAAAAAAAGGTTCTGAAGAACCTAGGGGCAGGACAGGAATAAAGATGCAGATGTAGAGAATGGACTTGAGGACACGGGGAGGGGGAAGGGTAAGCTGGGACGAAGTGAGAGGCTGGCATGGACATATATACACTACCAAATGTAAAATAGATAGCTAGTGGGAAGCAGCCACATAGCACAGGGAGATCAGCTCGGTGCTTTGTGACCACCTAGAGGGGTGGGATAGGGAGGGTGGGAGGGAGACACAAGAGGGAGGAGATATGGGGATATATGTATATGTATAGCTGATTTACTTTATTATAAAGCAGAAACTAACACACCACTGTAAAGCAATTATACTCCAATAAAGATGTTTAAAAAAAAAAAAAACCACAGTGAGATACCACTTCACACCCACTAGGATGACCATAATAGAGACAGAGAAAGACAGGAAAGGAAAGAACAAGTGTTGATGAGGAGATGGAAAAACTGGAACAAGCATTTAAGTCTGCAACCTCCTTAAACTCTGTAATATGTCAATACAGAGATTTTTTTTTTCTTGTAAGTTATAGACCCCCAAGCGCGCGCGCGCGCGCACACACACACACACACACACACACAAATGTTGAAATAAGATACAGGAATAAGGACTTACGCAATGTGGAATCCTAAGCACTTGGAGTGAGAAAGCCAAGAAGCAACCCAATTTATAACACAAAAGCTTTCAAATATTTAGGAACTGGCAACACCAGCACTGCTGGAAAGGAAGCACTTGGGTATGAGAGAATTCAACAGCCTCGACTTGAAGAGCTTTGGGAAGCCCATATGTTTTAGATCTCAAGAGTAAAGACTCTGCTGGGTGCCACCTTTGCCTCCGTGCCTCAAGTGGCTGTAGAGAACAGCCCCCTCCCCAAAGCTAACTATTCCACCTGTGTCCTTGACCCATTAGTTCACTATCATGCACCTGTCACCATCAATTAATTGTACCTTCTCTACTGTTTATCTTCAACATCTCCTCATCCAGCTCTATTCTGAGTCTATAAAAACATGGTTGGTTCTCTTTGTACCTGAAGAAAAAAAAAAAATCTATCTCTTGACCTTACATCATCTCCGCTCTCCTTCCTGTCTCATTCAACCTTTTTGAAAAGAACCATTTACATTTACTTCCACTCTTTCCCTTGATTTCTCAACCCCCAACCTTACTTCACCCCAAAACGAAGCCATCATTGGTACTGCCTTCAATGCTGCGTTTCTCTGCCCTATCCCTGCTTCATGCAGAAACCGCTCTTTTAAAGATCATCAGTGACTTTGTAATTACCAAACCCAGTGGATATTTTTATCTCATGAGTCCTGTTGAGCATACTCTCATTTGCCTATGCTGAACAGGACTTAGGAAAAAGGCCTAATGAGCAAATAAGTAGTTAGGTATGCCTCATTTCACGTAACAGATAACCTTCTGAAAAGAGTTATCCATTCTTCAGATTTAGTACATTGAACTTTGTTTAATGAATCAGGGAAGCTTGCTATTTAAAGGAACCCTGGGGTGAATCCTTCTGCAAACAGAATTTCCTTCTGTAATAAGCATCATTATTGCCAAATGTACATGGCTTCATAAATTTGTTTCTTCCTATTTCAAGCTTCCTTAAAGGGATATACCTACTCTCTGCCTCACCCTTATAATTACCTTCTGGGTTGTTTATACATAGGAACCTGGATTGCTGGTGAAATCAAGGGCATCTACACTCTGTAAATGAAATAATACAAGTGAAGAAAGAGTTCAACACAGCTCCCAGCACATGGTAGATATGGAATGAATGCCAACTATTTGTATTAATTGGTAAATACTGAGAACAGTATTTACCAATTACAGAACAGAACACTATCTATTTTACATTTTGTAGTGTATATATGTCCATGTCACTCTCTCACTTCATCCCAGCTTACCCTTCCCCCTCCCCGTGTCCTCAAGTCCATTCTCTACATCTGCATCTTTATTCCTGTCCTGCCCCTAGGTTTTTCAGAACTTTTTTTTTTTTTTAAGATTCGGTATATATGTGTTAGCATACAGTATTTGTTTTTCTCTTTCTGACTTACTTCACTCTGTATGACAGACTCTAGGTCCATCCACCTCACTACAAATAACTCAATTTCATTTCTTTTTATGGCTGAGTAATATTCCATTGTATATATGTGCCACATCTTCTTTATCCATTCATCTGCCAATGGACACTTACCTCACTACCCCTCTACCTCACTACAGCTCATATTGAGCTACATGAGTTTCTTGTAAATTTTGGAGATTAATCCTTTATCACTTGCTTCATTCACAAATATTTTCTCCCATTCTGAGGGTTGTCTTTTCATCTTGTTTATGGTTTCCTTGGCTGTGCAAAAGCTTTTAAGTTTCATTAGGTCCCATTTGTTTATTTTTGTTTTTATTTCCACTTCTCTAGAAGGTGGGTCAAAAAGGATCTTGCTGTGATATATGTCAAAGAGTGTTCTGCCTATGTTTTCCTCTAAGAGTTTTATAGTGTCTGGCCTTACATTTAGGTCTTTAATCCATTTTGAGTATATTTTTGTGTATGGTGTTAGGGAGTGTTCTAATTTCATTCTTTTACATGTAGCTGTCCAGTTTTCCCAGCACCACTTATTGAAGAGGCTGTCTTTTCTCCATTGTATATTCTTGCCTCCTTTATCAAAGAGAAGGTGACCATATGTGCATGGGTTTATCTCTGGGCTTTCTATCCTGTTCCATTGACACCTTGATATTAATCACTGAGACTGATTTTGGACTTTTGACTTCCAGAATTACAAGATAAAAAATTTTTGTTGTTTATGTCACTTTTTAAAAATAAAATCACCGGGCTTCCCTGGTGGCCCAGTGGTTGAGAATCCGCCTGCCAATGCAGGGGACACGGGTTCGAGCCCTGGTCCAGGAAAATCCCACATGCCGCGGAGCAACTGGGCCCGTGAGCCACGATTACTGAGCCTGCGCGTCTGGAGCCTGTGCTCCGCAACAAGAGAGACCGTGACAGTGAGAGGCCCGCCCACCGCGATGAAGAGTGGCCCCCGCTTGCCGCAACTAGAGAAAGCCCTTGCAAAGAAACAAAGACCCAACACAGCCAAAAATAAATAAATAATTAATTAATTTAAATAAATAAATAAATAAATAAAAAATAAAATCACCTGGTGTGAGGATGAGGGAGTGGGTAAGGACAGAGATGAAACAAGATTGGTCATGAGTTGGTAAGTGCTGAAACTAGGTGATGAGAACATGAGGGCTCATTGCACTGAATCTCCCTGCTTTGGTATGCTTGATATTTTCCATAATGAAAAAGTTTTTTTAAAACTACATATGCATATATATATTGGAACCTTCAAATAATCCTATCCGCAAAGCATTACAAGAACCCACTAAATATTTCAAGGTTTAATCTTAAAATATTTACATTTTATAGCACTTGATACTTTGGTAAAGCACTTTCACATATATCATATTTTATATTAGTTTATAAGAAAGTATTTTATAATCTGTGAAACAAAAGTATAGTAGATTGTCCCAGAAAAGCTACTATTTCTGGGTGGGAAATCTGGACAAAGATTTCATTTGCTCAGTCTTGATATGTCCCGTTTCCTCTTGTCAGCTTTTAAACTGTTTCTTCTATGCAATTCAACAAATATTTACTGCATACCCACTACATGACAGAAAACTATTTTTCCTATTTATATCAAACTAACAGAAAATATTGCTCCTAACCAAAAATAGTAACAAATAAATTAAAAGAGCATCAAGATTAAAAGGAAATCTTGCCATCTGCAACGACATGATGGACTTGGAGGGTATTATGCTAAGGTAAATAAGTAATACAGAGAAAGACAAACACTGTATGATATCATTTATATGTGGAATCTAAAAAATACAACGAACTAGTGACTGTAACAAAAAAAGAAACAGACTCATAGATATAGAGAACAAACTAGTAGTTACCGGGGGAAGAGGAAAGAGGGGAGAGGCAATGTAGGGGTAGGGGATTAAGAGGTACAAACTATTATGTATAAAATAAGCTACAGGGATATGTTGTACAATACAGGGAATATAGCCAATATTCTATAATAACTATAAGTGGAGTATAACCTTTAAAAATTGTGATCACGACATTGTACACCTGTAATTTACATAATATTGTACATCAACTATACTTCAATAAAATTATAGGGATAAAGTTTTTTTGTTTTTTTTTTTAAAGAACAGTCACAAAGCCTGATTTAATTCAGGTACTGGAAAGTTCAACTAATGATTCACTATTTATTAACTTATCTACTTGGTAAGCTAAAAGCATATATATTTAACAGTACCAAAAAAAGGAGCCAACTAGAAAGTGAAGTTAGACTTTTTACTGATTATTTCATATTAAGAAAAACAAATGCTGCATTACAAATTTCTTCCTATTAATTCCCATGAGTTTACCACTACCCAAAACAAAACTGGGTCCATAATAAATACAAATGCATCCTTCCAGCAAAGCTCCCTTCATAAAAACTGAAGCAAACATTAAATTTCTAAGTGAAATTAAAAACTAAAGACTTTAATAAATGTATGTGCTTTATCTTCAAAATGTGCATCCACTGAGACATGAAATCTCTCTGCTGTGTAATTATTTGTGCCCCAGTAAATGAAGCGGTGTTAAAACCAACTTCTGATACAAAAAATAAATTAAAAAGCAAAAACCACGTCACAATGAAGACTCTCTGGTGGCTCCAACTATTAGATTACAAAGAAAAACAAGTGAATTGCCATTATGAGATGACAAACATAACACATCCAGCACAGTTCTAGTTTTAGGTTGGCATTTGAAGAACATATGATTATTTCTTTCTGCTTTTAAAATTCCAGAAAAACAAAGCAATACAAAAAGAGAAAAATCTGTTGCAGCACCAGAAAATATAAAGGTACTGTTAACAGAACAGAATTTGTTAAAGACACAAAGCAGAAAAGATTGGATTGAGAGAAAAATCAATCAGTATCAACCATCTGGTGACACTACTCAAGCAAAGGAAGAGTCGGCTTAGGAAGTTAAGGGGTTGAATTTCCCCAGTAGAGCCCCAGAAGCTGCCAAGTTCAGAGCCATAGGGGCTGGAAACAGGGCAGGTCTCAAGACAGCCAATGGAGAGATGCAAATGAAAGAACTTGGGGCCTCCCCAGAACCACAGTCTGGCTGGCTGTTCACCTACAATTTCACATGGCTCCAGTGAAGCTCAAAAAAAGTGGGAACTTTATCTCCATGCTTATAACGTAAGCAATAGACTCTGAAAGCTTAGGAATTCTCACATTTTTAACCATAGCTAACTAAAATTGGCAAAAAGAAAAACCCACAAAAAACCCCCAAGAACCCACCACCACCCCCCATTTTCCAACTGATTCAAAAGATTCTAAAGTTCACCTGAAATATAAAATGTGCAAATAGCCAGAAAAACTCGGAAAACAAAGACTACTGTGGGCATAGATGGGGACCTATCCAACCAGATGATGAAACATTCTGTAAACTTATAATAATTCAGTAGTGTAGCAGGGACACCACACGAAAGAGAAAAGAGATCGATGAACCAAAATGTTCAGAAATAGCCCCAAAATGTACAAGTCTAATGCATGACATAGTCTAATACACAAACTATTACACTGGTGATTGATCGCTCCTAAATGGTTCTGGAACAACCCACCATCTGAAAAAAATAAGATCCTCCCATCTCACATCAGAAAAAATTCTAGATTTAAATATAAAACATGAGGACATAAAAGTAATAGAAGAAAATACAGAATATATTTTTTTAACATCCTAGGTTAGAAACAAGCTTCAAAGCCAGAAACTGTAAGGGAAAAATTAACTTGGCTGGGAGGGAAGGGATGTTATCTTTTATGGAGTCAAGTTGAAGACAAAAGACAACTAGAGAAAAAATAGATATTCTCAACTGGGTTAATTTCCTTCGCAGATATGGAGTGTTTACAAACCACTAAGAAAAAAAATAGAAAAATAAAGAGGCAATTCATTAAAGAAATGCCAACATTCAATAAAGTCATAAGAAGACATGTAGCTTCACTGGTTAAAGAAATGAAAACTAACTGTATAAGAACAAACTCAAAACAGATTGAAGACCTAAATTTTCTAAAAGCTAAAATTATAAAAATTTTAGAAGGGACTTCCCTCATGGCGCAGTGGTTAAGAATCTGCCTGCCATTGCAGGGGACACGGGTTCGAGCCCTGGTCCAGGAAGATCCCACATGCCGCAGAGCAACTAAGCCTGTGTGCCACAACTACTGAGCCTGTGAGCCACAGCTACTGAGCCCATGAGCCACAACTACTGGATCCGTGTGCTTAGGGCCCATGCTCCGCAACAAAGAGAAGCCACTGCAATGAGAAGCCTGTGCACCGCAATGAAGAGTAGCCCCTGCTCGCCGCAACTAGAGAAAGCCCGCGTGCAGCAACGAAGACCCAACACAGACAAAAATAAATAAATTATTAAAAAAAAGATTTTTAGAAGACAACATAGGTGTAAAAGCAACCTAAATGCCCATCAACAGACGAATGGATAAAGAAGTTGTGGTACATATATACAATGGAATATTACTCAGCCATAAAAAGGAACGAAATTGAGTCATTTGTTGAGACGTGGATGGATCTAGAGACTGTCATACAGAGTGAAGTAAGTCAGAAAGAGAAAAACAAATATCGTATATTAATGCATGTATGTGGAACCTAGAAAAATGGTACAGATGAGCCAGTTTGCAGGGCAGAAGTTGAGACACAGATGTAGAGAATGGACATATGGACACCAAGGGGAGAAAACTGCGGTGGGGTGGGGATGGTGGTGTGCTGAATTGGGCGATTGGGATTGACATGTATACACTGATGTGTATAAAATTGATGCCTAATAAGAACCTGCAGTATAAAAAAACAAACAAAACAACTAATACTAAACTTTCATTGGGTTATTTGTATGGAAATACGTTAATATAAATGTTTCAGACATTACATGAAATTTCTAAAAATCTTATATTTGTATTTGTATGGAAATATGTTAATATAAATGTTTCAGACATTAAAAAAAAAAAAAAAAAAAAAACAATACAGGGGACTTCCCTGGTGGTCCAGTGGTTAAGACTCCGCGCTTCCACTGCAGGGCGCATGGGTTCAATCCCAGGTGTGTGTGGGGGGAGGAGATCCTGCAAGCCAGCGAGGCCAATAAATAAATAATTAATTAATTAATTAATGCTTGACATAGTGCCTGGTACAACTAAGCATTCAATAAATTAAAAAAAAATACAAAAAAAAAAAAAAAGATTTTTAGAAGACAACATAGGTGTAAATCTTTATGACCTAGGATTAAGCAATGGTTTCTTAGCTAAAACACCAAAAGCACAAACAAACAAAGAAAAAATAGGTAAAGTGGACTTCATCAAGATTTTAAAACTTTGTACTCCACAGGACACCATCAAGAAAAGAAAGAGACAACACGTTAAACAGGAGAAAAATTTTGCAAATCATATATCTGAGAAGAGATTAGTATCTAGATTACATAAAGAACCATTTTAACTCAACAATAAAAAGACAACAACCCAATTTTAAAATGGGCAAAGGATCTGAACAGATATTTCTCCAAGGAAGATAATAAAGGTACATTTAAAAAAAAATTCAACATCATTAGCTGTCAGGGAAATGAAAATCAAAACCACAAAGAGATACCATTTCATACCCACTAGGGTGGCTATTATCAAAAGGAAAGATAATAACGGGTGTTGATGCAGACGTGGAGAAAGTGGAACCCTCATACACAGCTGGTGTGTATGTAAGACGATGCAGCCACTTTGGAAAACAGTCCGGCAGTTCCTCAAAAGGTTAAATATAGAGTTATACATGATTCAGCAATTATATTCCTAGGTATACACCCAAGAAAAATGAAAACATATGTCCACACAAAAGCTTGCACATGGATGTTCATAGCAGCATTACTCGTAACAGCCAAAAAGTGGAAACAACCCAAATGTTCATCAAAGGTGAATGGACAGACAAAATACGATATATCCATAGAATGGAATGTTACTTGACAATAAAAACAAAGCACTGACATGTGCTACGACATGAATGAACCCAGAAAACATTATGCTACGAAATAAAACCCAGTCACAAAAGGCCATTGTGTATGATTCTACTTACATGAAATGTCCAGAACAGGCACATCTATAGAGACACGTAGAGTAGTGGTTGCCAGGCAATGGGGAAGACAGAGGATTTGGAAGCAACAGGCAAGAAGTAAGAGGTTTCTTTTGGGGGTGATGAAACGGTTCTAAAACTGATTGTGCTGATGGTTACACAGCTCTATGAATACACCAAAAGCCCTTGACTTGTACATTTCACGTGGGTGAATTGTATGGTATACTGAATTATACCTCAATAAAGCTTTTAAAAAAAAAAAAGAAATGAAAATTTAAACAATAATTATGTTACATGTTTACTGGGTCTCCATCTGATAGTTAACTCCCCTGGGCAGGAGTCCCTTGTCTATCTTATTACCCTTCACCTTCCTAAGGGCAGTAAAAAGGCCTAGTAAAAGGACCAAAGTCGATTATTAATAACAGACACCTCCCAGCAAAGCTGCTGTAAGACGAATTTCTTTGGGGGGAAAAAAATGTTTGTTTGCAGTCTGACTTTCATATTTAAGTCAGAGATGCTCTCCTACATTAAATCTCTCTCCACCGCAGATATGCACTAAGAATTTATGAAGAAATTTAAGTCTCTAGATGCTTCTACTCACTGCTTTTACCCAGACCACAGGAAACCAGACTTAAAGATACTCTGGATCCACCTTGTGCATTCTGGAGACTTCCATTCTCTCAGTTCTGGCTTCAGTGTCTATGCATGAGTCTACTATGTTTCACCAGCAGGTGTCGCTGTCTAACCTTTGGTCTTTAAGTACCAAACTTCATGTACTCCTAGTTGCCAGGAAGTGGTGCATAACTCCCCTTATGCATAGTGTGGGCTACACATAAAGAGCAACTTCCTTCCAGTACAGTATGGAGAGGGAGAGAAAAAAGAGTAACTGTACAGTGGAAAAACCTGATAAGCACTATCTCAAGTCAGGTAATCAACATCAACAGTGATAAATACTGTAGATGATAGTATATACCCCTTATATGATGTAATGAGAATGGTACTTTACCCCTGTGCTTTTCTTCCTCAAAACACATCACGCCAGGCTAACTATGAGAAAAACATCAGACAAATCTCAACGAAGGGACATTCTACAAAATGCCTGCCTGGTACTCCTCAAAGCTGTCAAGGTCATCAAAAACCAGGAAAGCCTGAGAAACCGTCACAATCAAGAGGAGCCTGGGACCAAGTAGACATGACAACTAAATGTAATGTGTTACCCTGGATGGGATCCTGGAACAGGAAAAGGACATTAGGCAAAAAATGAGGAAATCTGAATAAAGGACTTTTAGTCAAAAATAATGTATCATTACTGGTTGATTATTTGTGACAAATGCGCCATACTAATAAGCAAAACTGGGTGTGGGGTCTGTGAGAATTTGCTGTACTATCTTTGCAATAATTCTGTAAATCTAATACTGTTCTAAAATAAAAGTCTGTTTTTAAAAAATTCACTAGCTGCCAGTTTTGCCAAATTAAGATTTTAAGGAATAGTTCCAACTGTTTAAAACTATAGTTTCTTTTTTGGCATGTTTTTAAGTGATTAGAAGACAGAAAAGCAAAACTTCAGGCCTGGAGAGCAGAGGGAATAGATTGGGGGGTGGGGGGCGGGGGCGGTGGTTTCCCTGAGAAAGAATGGAGCCCCAGGCAAGACCCATCATTCCCATCACAGCACTAGCAACATGGCCACTTTTGTCTTGAAAACTAAGAAAACTGCTAGTGTGTTCACAGCATATTCAGCCTTTTCCAACCATGAGGGGAAGACTGGAAGATGCAGTGGTAGTAGGAAAACTGGCAGTGCTAAGTTATCCAGCCAAGGTTTTTACTGAAAGATAAAGCCCTGCTGAAGAGTTTTATGACCCAAATTGCCCTAAAGCCCCAAAGCCCAAGAAACATCTGAGGTCTAAACAGTTATTTATATTTTTAAAAAAAGTGGAGAAGTACTCAATACATTTGTTGATTTTAAGTAGTCTTTTAAATTTTATTTGCTCTAGTCTTGTTTTTTAAAATGTGCAGCTAAAATAACAAATAAATAGTATGCTTCTTCAATGAATAGAGTCAACTGGCTTTTGGTTTGTTTTCTTAAAGGAAAAACTGTGGTTGAGTGGATTGTGTGCTAGATTCCTGCTCTCAGAATTACCCATGTCTAAAGAAAGCCCAGCCAGCTGTAATCTGAGACATCTTTCTCCACCTGGGGGCAGCTATCCAAACCGCAAGAATGGAGTCTAGGAAGGGTGAAACAGTCTTTAAGGAGGCAGCAAATGAGAATTAGGACTCTCCATACCTCAAAAAATTGTTATAATAAAAGTGAAAATCTATCCCAACCCACCCAAGAAACAAGCATACTGTATAGCAAATCAGAAATCAAAACCCAAAAGGTGAACTGTATTATACAGCATCCATAAAATGTACATTTGATGGGTGAATCTGGTATGAAATGTAAGGTAGAGTTCGTCCATAGTTTAAAGGGTGAGAGCTGAGTGAACACCGTCAGGAAAGAGAATGCAGGAAAAGTGAGTAACAAGCTGTACTGACTTAGTACCTACGGGAATGAGATGAGTGGGCTGGGATTCTTCCAGTTTGTTCCTCAACCAGTCAAAATCCTGGTATCTTCGACGAACAGAATATTCTGGCAGGTCAAACTCCACCCGAGTACTCTGCAAATGAGGACAGTGGAACAAAATCAGGGTAAGGGAAGAGTAGCATACCTTGGCAGAATGGAAGGAAAAAAGCTCTCTTTGAATAACCTGGACAAGAACACACTTTTCTTCCACCAAACGCACCAGCCAAATGGCAGGGCTTACCAACACGGAATGACAAGTCCGGGCCACGGGGTCCAGTTAAAAATTTCAAGGATCTAGAATGAAAATGTTGAGGTTTCATTTCCCCCTATCTCAGGAAATGGAACTATCCCTCAGAACTGTCCTTAGAAACATTTGATTCATTTCCTCCAAGTTTAACTCTGAGAATTGCTTTTAGCAGAATAATTCCCCTGAGGATATTGCTACTGAATCCAAATCTGTGAATCTGTTAAAAAAAAAAAAAGTCTCCACCTTCTGCTAAATATGCTGACAAGTTTTGCCAAAGGCAGAGGGGAAACAAACAAAAAGTAGAGATAACAGATCACCTGCTCATTTAGGAACCAGACTAGATGAAAACAGAAAAGGTTTTGCCCACTCTTCCATATTCTGCCAGGACCATAAGCTTGAAACTATATTGTATTTTAGATGATTTTTTAAATCTAGAAGGAAATAATAGTAAAATATCATTGTATTGCAAAAAAAAAAAAATTCCCTGAATTTAAGTTTTCTGAAATATGATTGCAACACTTTGATAACAAAAACCAACATTAAATAAAATTAATTTATACCAAAGCGGGATTTTTATACATTAATTTGTCCAAACCAAAATTATGTCTCAGATAAGCCATTTTTCCCTGTGAGGGTACCTACCGACTATACGACGGTCACAGTTCTCAGAGGTTAAAGCACAAGACAAAAATGGTTCAAACTACATTTTATAAATTTATTGAAATCTTTCAAGCCAAAAGTCTGTTTAAATCCATGGAACCAAGAAAATCTTAAAAACACATGAACAAGGGACTTCCCTTGTGGTGCAGTGGTTAAGAATCTGCCTGCCAACGCAGGGAACACGAGTTCAATCCCTGGTCCAGGAAGATCCCACATGCCGCGGAGCAACTAAGCCCGTGCGCCACAACTGCTGAGCCTGCACTCTAGAGCCCATGTGACACAACTACTGAAGCCCGCGTGCCTACAGCCCGTGCTCCGCAACAAAAGAAGCCACGGCAACGAGAAGCCCGCGCACCACAGCAAAGAGTAGCCCCCACTCGCCACAACTAGAGAAAGCCCGCGCACAGCAACAAAGACCCAATGCAGCCAAAAAATTAATGTTTTAAAAGGACAGTAACTTAAAAAAAAACAAAAAACAAAAAAACACATGAACAAGAGTCATCCATCAAAGCAGCAGCCAGTGAACAGCTTTGGCATCAAAAATTATGATTTCATCCTTCCCAGAAGCCAGGCTCACGGTCTGAGCAAAACTGTGCAGTTAAAGGACTCAGTCTTGGACTAAACCGCAACTAACTCTTTCTGCCTCTTCTCCCCTTTTCAAAGTTTCACACACCGGCATACGCCCATGAAACACAACCTTCCCGTATGATGCAGGGGTAGGGGTGGGAAGACATGGGGAAATTTGTTTAATTTAGGCATTTGTGATTTATTAGAAGACTCCCCAATGGAATTAGCATTTTAGAACTAGAGAGAGAGAGACAGAGAGAGAGAGAGAGGCAGAGAGAAGGAAAAAAATAAATAGAATAGTTAAATCCAAATCACTACTGATGAATCTTTAGGCATAAGGGTGGCAGAAATATTGGCAGCAGTAGCCTGGCACTCCTCCTGAGGCAGGGGCATGAGCAGTCCTAGCATCCCTGAGATGCCACCAAGCCTCCCGGAGCCTCAGTTTCCTCAACAGTAAGAAGGCAGTTTGGAAGGGACATTCCTCAAGACCGCACGGAGTCCCCCAGCAGATTCTGTCTGGGGACTTGTCGATGATTATGGGCTCAGGAAAGGTCTATTTTGAAGGGTGACAAATCAATGCAACTCACTTTCACTGTAAACAGAACTAATAGAGGGCTCTACTTTCTGCCCTCTTCTGTCACATGATATCCACTGGTTGTTCCTCTTTACTATGGCTTGCAAAACCACTTCATTAAATTATAGTCTATGTAACATTTCTACTCTAACTTTGAAATCAATCTTTGGTAACTACAAAAAGCAGTATGTATGATAAAACACAAGTTTTGTTTCTGCTGTAACCAATTTTACTTTCGAGCAACTACTTTTTTTCCCCTTCTATTTATTTAGGTTAGACACACTTATTTAAAAACTTCAGGAAAATTAAAGAAATAAAAAATAAAAGATCAGCCATAATCCCTCTAAATGGAGATAAATGCAATTAATATTATGGTTTATATCTTTCCATGTTTTTTTCTATGCACAGTCACTCATATTTTCCTATGTCTCTTTAATATATCTTGGACATCTTTCTGTGTCAGTAAGTTCAGATCTACATAATCATCTTTAACACACATGGATATACCATAATTAAACCAAATCCCCATTTAGGTTGTTACCAATTTTTCGATCAATAAACCATACCACGGTAAACATCACTGATAATCCTCTTGAAATTACGAAAGAATATACATGAAAGATGAAAGAGTATACGTATCTTTAATCGACAAATTGTTTCCAGTTATAGACTGATTTATATTCTTAGCATATAGTCTCAATACTGGTTATCTTCGATGGAAGTATAACTGAAAAATAACATGTCATCTTTGTTTTATTTTTGTTTCTTTCGTGACTGTTGTTGTTGAACATCAAGTGTTTGTTGGCTGTATCTTTTTCTTCTTTTGTAAGAAGTCTTTTTTTATATTTGTGAGTCTAGTCTTTTCCACTTGTGAAAGCTCTTTATAGCGATCTACCTATCATAATTGCCAAATGGCTTTTATTATACAGAATTTTAAAATTGTTATATAGTCAAATTCATCCATTTTTTCCCTTTATGGTTGCTACTTTTAGTGTCATTGATAAGAAGTCTGTCCTCATTGCAAGCTTCTGAAAATATTCACCTGAATTATCTCCTTTATTTATGGCATACGTGTGTGTGTGTGTGTGTGTGTGTGTGTGTGTGTGTGTGTATATATATAAAATTGTGGCTATGCTACTCCTAGGAATCTATCATTAGAAAACAATGTTTAAACTGTGGCAAAGATACCTGTATAATGATGTTCACTGCAATATTATTTAAAATAACAAATTCAAAGCAACCTAAATGTCCAACAATAAAAAACAGTCGGGGAAATTATGGTATATTTATTCTATGGTTATCAGTAATCATGTCTGTAAAACATTTTTAATGACAAAAATGTTTCAGTAATAGTTTTAAGAAAAAACAGCAGGATACAAAATTAATTATACATGTTTTATGATTTCATTGTGTTGAAATTTTCGACATAAAAAGTTAGAAGAGGGGCTTCCCTGGTGGCGCAGTGGTTGAGAATCTGCCTGCCAATGCAGGGGACACCGGTTCGAGCTCTGGTCTGGGAAGATCCCACATGCCGCGGAGCAACTAGGCCCGTGAGCCACAATTACTGAGCCTGCGCGTCTGGAGCCTGTGCTCCGCAACAAGAGAGGCCGCGATAGTGAGAGGCCCGCGCACCGCGATGAAGAGTGGCCCCCACTTGCCGCAACTAGAGAAAGCCCTCGCACAGAAACAAAGAACCAACACAGCCATAAATAAATAAATAAATAAATAAATAAATTTTTTAAAAAGTTAGAAGAGGGCTTCCTTGGTGGCGCAGTGGTTGAGAGTCTGCCTGCTAATGCAGGGGACACGGGTTCGTGCCCTGGCCTGGGAAGATCCCACATGCCACGGAGCAACTAGGCCCGTGAGCCACAACTGCTGAGCCTGCGCATCTGGAGCCTGTGCTCTGCAACAAGAGAGGCCACGACAGTGAGAGGCCCGCGCACCGCGATGAAGAGTAGCCCCCGCTTGCCACAACTACAGGAAGCCCTAGCACAGAAACGAAGACCCAACATAGTAATCAATCAATCAATAAATAAATCTTTACAAAAAAAAAAAAAAAAAAAAAGGTAGAAGAAAAATCTGGGACTTATGATGACAACTTTACATTCAACTTTATTTCCAAACTTTCTAACATTCTTATACAATACTTATAGTCACATACACAAAAAGCTCATTTTTTAAAACAGCTCCTTTAAGGACAGGGGATTTAATAAATCAGTAAAATTTGTTTGATGCTTTGGAAAACAATAACATAAAAAAAAAACCATCATGAAAGAGAAGGATGCTCACACTCTCTGACCTGATAATTATTTTACTTATTTTTACCACCACTTGTTCTAGAAAAGATAGAGTGATATGTGGAATATGATCAAATGACATAAATTAGAAGTAGGTGAGCAAGATAAAGAAAAACAAGGACAGAGAGAAAAAGTAGAGCTGGGAACGAGGCTAGCAAAACGCACTCACCTTGGAATTCTGCACACTTGTTAAAATTGGGTCACAGACATTACTGTATATTTCTGGAAAGAAATCTAGTCTGTTATAAGACATACAGTGCTCATAAAATATGCAGGCCAATAAAACCCCAATTATGAGTCTGTAGTAAAATTCTCCTCTGTGAAATTCAGGGTCTGACTTAGAAAGAAAAATAAAGTACTAATAAGTGTTTATCTCTGTTTTCTAGTATCTGTGGTAAACAAAACAATAAAAAAGAAAGTGCACACCCACAATTCCATAATCAGAGGCGACCACTTTAGAGTTTTGTTCTGTGTCCTTCCTTACGGTGTTCCCATACTCTAGAATGCCCCACAAAGATCATAAGGTCATTCGTACACACCTAAAGTCAGATCTACAAATAGGTAACCGAGCACAAGAGTTGTAATGAAGAATATTCATTCTCACCATTGCACCCTGTGAATATCTCTTTGGTCATCTCTAGGCATCTCTGCCAAATTTTGTTAAGTTTAATACTTTGGAAGACCCAGCACGGAGCCACAGTAAAATCAATCCCCTAGGAGCACATCCAGTCCCCTGGGCCCCACCGTCCCACAAAAGAACTCCTCTTTATTCCCTAGGAGCTGATGGGCCCAGTGACTATGGCCTGGAGCCTTTCCCAAGAATTTTCAGTCAACTGAAAAGTTGATTTTACAGTCAGCTCACTCTAGAGAGGCTTTGTCTCTGTCAGAAACGCCATCCGTCCAGGCCACAGCTGGATCCTAACAAGTCTGAGTAACCCCCTCCCCCAAAAAAGAACCTCTTCCCTTATCAAATATTAGCCAGCTAATCCCATTCTCTTTCAAAGCCCTGTAGCTCTAAGAGCACCTGAGAATGATGCTGAAGAGGTTTCTGGCCTCCTTCTTCTGAAACGAGCTTCCATTTATTTCCTCCTCCTCAGATCTTCCCACCCAGCTCTCTGCAACACCAGTCCCATAAGTAATAAAGTCCTGTAGTTCCTCAACCTGCTCAAATTCTGAAAGCTGGCTCTCCCCTGAGAATACAGCCCCCTTGCTGTCCCATCAAGTGGAAAGCTGCTGGTGTTCTTACATTTCACAAACCTCTAAGACCAAGACCAAGAGTTGCTGTTGACATCCTGCTCCCTCCACACCACTCCTCCCACCCCTGAAAATCCTTTTGAGGCTCATGCCATCAGGTTATAGACATCTCTACCTCTCCTCACACCTGTCATCTGCTGACACCTCTGGCCTTTCTCCTGATTCCCCTGAGAGCACCTCGTTCTTGGACTTCATAATCTGGGTGCCCACAAGACGCAGGTGGTTCCCACACACAACACCCACCTCTAAGCCAACTACATCTCACTCCATTGTCACGGCCTCTCCACAGACTTGGTCATCACACAGAAATTCAGACATCTCCCTCTCTAACCGGCACCTCCTGTATTTCAGACTCTTCCATCTCCCAGTACCCCTGGTTTTTCAGCCTCGGGACCTACAGTTCTTGACAATCCATCCACTCCTGTCTTTACTTTCTTCCTTACTCAGCATCAATTCCACCAACCATCACTTCAGCATCTTACTTGCCCACATCCTAAATGCCCCTTCCACACTGTCATTCATACAACTCTGGCAAAAATGCAACCACCTACTGCCTGCTTTTCTAGACTTAGGCACAGTCTGGAGGAAAAACAAAATCAGGGAAACACACTGACTGAAGCAATAAATTCTACAACTGGACCCTCAACACTGTCAAGCAATCTCTTGATACTTCCTTAGTCGACTCTCTTCCCATTTTCCCCATACTTCCTTAGTCGACTCTCCGTGAGTTAATGCAAAGCCTGTAGAAGTTTTGAAAGCTTCTAAGCCCCACTTCAAAACCTCCCCTTTCACTCTTCACGAAGACCTCATCATCTATTCATAGAGAAAACTGCAGATATAAGCAAAGAACCCCTCAACGTCCTGCCACAAAACAAAAACAAAAACAAACCACTTCCCTTCTTCTTCCAGAAACAATGAAAAAAGTATGCCTCCCCCATCAGAGGCCACTCCCTCCCCTCCACTTCTGCTGGGGACACTCTCCGCCCACCTCCTCAGAGGCTTGCATCCTACTCTCCAACCTTCAACCCACACTCTCCTTCTCCACCAACAATGGCCACGTGGCACTTAAACAAGTCTCTTTCACCCTTAAAAAACAAACAAAATGCCTCTCCCCCTCAAAGCCACATCCCCCCCTCCAGCTACTGTTCTCTCACTCACTTTCACTGCCAAACTACCAACACTCACCATGTCTTTTCCTTACTTCCCACTCATCCTAACCCACTGCACGCTGCTGTACCACCCCCCCCCCCAATGAAGCTGCTCTCACCATAGTCATCAATAACCTTCTCATCGTTAAATCTAACATTCACTTTGTAATTCTTACATATGACTTGACCTCAGCAGCATTTAGCCTGCGTTGACCACTGAGACATCTGAAAAGAGGAATTAATTGGGGCATAAGCCTTGGAGATGACTATCTGGCAATGGGATAAAAGCCAAGAGGAGGATGGCTCCCAAAGGGAGCTGAAGGCTGCTCTCTGTTTCCCCAACCTCCAGTCTACCTGCACATCATCATCAATTCCAATAGTCAGGCCATGGTAGTAGATGACAGTGCTGGTGCGGGGGATGGGAGGGGCGGTGCGGAGTACTTTCTTGAAAACCATGTCTTCTGAAAGCACAGCACAAGACAGATCTGGGTTCAAGTTTTAACACGTATTAGTTGCATGTCTTTGAGCAATTTTCTTAATATCGCTGTGTCTTAGTTTCCTCATTCGCAAAAGTAAGAATACACCAGTACCTACTTCCTTGAGTGTGAGGATTAACTGATGATATATCTAAAGCATTTAGCACAAAACAAATCACAGCTCAGCCACACGGCGGAACACTACCACAGTCTTAGAGATGATGGCGTAACAGTGTGCTCACTGGCATTTACTAGCAGAGAAAGACATTTGCATTGTACTAAGTGAATTGGCTGCATGTAAAATGCTCATTTTTGTGAATGGATAGAGACAAATAGTTCAGAGAATTATAAATGATTATTTCTGGCTGGTGAGCTTGTAAGTGTTCTTTTATTTTATTGTTTTAGCTTACTTGAGTTTTCTAATTTCTCTATAATGAGCACATATTACTTACATAAAATAAAATTTAAAGGGTTTCTACTGCAAAAAAAAAAAAAAAGTACAGCATATGGTAAATGCTCAATAATTAGCTATTATTATGATGTTACTTTCTAGAAGCCTACAGAGAAAACTGCCAGGATCTGCCAGCCCTGAGAAGGCCTCTCCCCACCACTGGAGAGAGAAGATAGCCACGACTTAGACCTCAGGGGGGAACACTTTCCCCGCACTGGCTCTCAGCCCTAGGCTCATTTTAGCTCAGGCAAAAGCAGCTCTGTACTTTGTCCAGCTTTTGTCATCCGGAATCTGAATCAGGCCTGGGAGTCAAAGCTCAAAGTCATAAAGTAAGTATTTGTACAACCTCGTCCTCTGACCATTAACTTTGCTTGAAAAGCTCAGCAGGAGTGGGCTGCTGGGACAAGATCAGGAGTTTGGGACCCTGTGTTCCCGTCTGTCCTCTCTCTCATCCCCATGCATCCCTACACGTCCTTTAATACAACACTCAGGAAAAAGGTTCCAGATGCATCACCAACGTATTAAACCTGGTGTCACTGTTTGAAACAGGAAAAGAAAAGGACTCTTGTTTGAGATCAGAAGTGGAATTCACGGTAAGAAGTAAAACTTAATCCTGCAACAACTTCACCCTTAAGGTGTTGTCCTCGAAGCCAAGTGAAAATGTGGGATTGGAACTTGGAAAGATTATCCTAAGACATTATCTGACTTAGAGGAAAAGAGATAGAAATAAGAGCACAATGGAGAAAGGGGAAGTGAGGACAGAGAGACAGCAGAGGAGAGAGTGGTGAGCTGCAGCACAGGCATCAGCCTGAGAATCCGCTGACAGGGAGAGAAACTGCAGGGTGGAGGACAAGCAGGGGCGGGGAAGCGTCAAGACAGGTGAGCACTGCTGTGCCAGGCGGTCACCTTGACATTCAGCTGTTTAGAGCACAAATTCAAGAAAAACATGTTTTGCATTTCACTGACTACAGGGTATAAAATAAGTTGACCCTAGGGAGAAAAAAATAAGTAACTGGAAATGATTCATGGGAGTATGTATATCATCCGAGGACGTCTGAGGATATAATACACATCTAAGCACCTAGCAATGCTGAGAAATACTACCCAGTGGCAAAAGAGACAGGGGCAGACTGTGTGAGTGCATATGCCTGTGCACACATACACATTTTCAAATGTGAACCAGGTGTGGAAAAGACAAGGCAGTAATATAGTGGTATACGGCAGAAAGTTAATAAATATTAGTTCCCACTCTTCTCTTACTCCTCCTCTCCCTGACATTAGGACTAACTACCTGTATGCAGAAAACTATAAGACACTGATGAAAGAAATTAAAGATGATACAAACAGATGGAGAGATATACCATGTTCTTGGATTGGAAGAATCAACATTGTGAAAATGACTATACGACCCAAAGCAATCTACGGATTCAATGCAATCCCTATCAAACTACCAATGGCATTTTTCAGAGAACTAGAACAAAAAATTTCACAATTTGTATGGAAACACACAAGACCCCGAATAGCCAAAGCAACCTTGAGAAAGAAAAACGGAGCTGGAGGAATCAGGCTCCTTGACTTCAGACTATACTACAAAACTACAGTAATCAAGACACTGTGGTACTGGCACAAAAACAGAAATATAGATCAATGGAACAGGATAGAAAGCCCAGAGATAAACCAAAACACATATGGTCACCTTATTTTTGATAAAGGAGGCAAGAATATACAACGGAGAAAAGACAGCCTCTTCAATAAGTGGTGCTGGGAAAACTGGACAGCTACATGTAAAAGAATGAAATTAGAACACTCCCTAACACCATACACAAAAATAAACTCACAATGGATTAAAGACCTAAATGTAAGGCCAGACACTATAAAATTCTTAGAGGAAAACATAGGCAGAACACTCTACGACATAAATCACAGCAAGATCCTATTTGACCCACCTCCTAGAGAAATGGAAATAAAAACAATAATAAACAAATGGGACCTAATGAAACTTAAAAGCTTTTGCACAGCCAAGGAAACCATAAGCAAGATGAAAAGACAACCCTCAGAATGGGAGAAAATATTTGCAAATGAAGCAACTGACAAAGGATTAATCTCCAAAATTTACAAGCAGCTCATGCAGCTCAATATCAAAAAAACAAACAACCCAATCCAAAAATGGGCAGAAGACCTAAACAGACATTCCTCCAAAGAAGATATACAGATTGCCAACAAACACATGAAAGGATGCTCAACATCACTAATCATTAGAGAAATGCAAATCAAAACTACAATGAGGTATCACCTCACACCAGTCAGAATGGACATCATGAAAAAATCTACAAACAATAAATGCTGGAGTGGGTGTGGAGAAAAGGGAACCCTCTTGCACTGTTGGTGGGAATGTAAATTGACACAGCCACTATGGAGAACAGCACGGAGGTTCCTTAAAAAACTAAAAATAGAACTACCATACAACCCAGCAATCCCACTACTGGGCATACACCCTGAGAAAACCATAATTCAAAAAGAGTCATGTACCACAATGTTCACTGCAGCTCTGCTTACAATAGCCAGGACATGGAAGCAACCTAAGTGTCCATCGATAGATGAATGGATAAAGAAGATGTGGCACATATATACAATGGAATATTACTCGGCCATAAAAAGAAACGAAATTGAGTTATCTGTAGTGAGGTGGATGGACCTAGAGTCTATCATACAGAGTGAAGTAAGTCAGAAAGAAAAAAATACTGTATGCTAACACATATATATGGAATCTAAAAAAAAAAAAAAAAAAAAGGTTCTGAAGAACCTAGGGGCAGGACAGGAATAAAGATGCAGACGTAGAGAATGGACTTGAGGACACGGGGAGGGGGAAGGGCAAGCTGGGATGAAGTGAGAGAGTGGCATGGACATATATACACTACCAAATGTAAAACAGATAGCTAGTGGGAAGCAGCCGCATAGCACAGGGAGATCAGCTCGGTGCTCTGTGACCACCTAGAGGGGTGGGATAGGGAGGGTGGGAGGGAGACGCAAGACGGAGGAGATATGGGGATATATGTATATGTATAGCTGATTCACTTTGTTATAAAAAACTAACACACCATTGTAAAGCAATTATACTCCAGTAAAGATGTTAAAAAAAAAAACAAAAACAAAGAGTAATTACACCAGATTATAATCATGTTCTCATCACAGAGCTTCAGGCTGATACAATGATTAATAAATTTCAAGAGTAATGAGATATTAACATGTTAAACAATATCATGATAGAAAATAAGTGAAAGTACGGGGTTTTAAAGTTTCATTTGAAAGACTGTAGTCACAATTTCTCCTTCATTTTAAGGTTAAAAAAAAAAAACTTATGTATAATCCTTTTAAATCTAAATATATCCACTCTCCCAAAAAGCTATACCCACAATTGTCATAAAGGTGAACAGAGTTGTACAAAGGAAGGGAAAAAGGAAAGGCAGGAATCATGGCAGTAGGACTTCAATTCTCCAAGACACTCCAGACAGGTGGAAGATAATAAAAAGACCTACTTTCGTGGTGATCCTGTAAGTGATGTAGGTCTCCATCGTACAGACATGCTTCTTGGGATCATCAACCGTGACAAAGAGGTCTCTGGTCTCACCATCGATGTCATCATCAAGTTGTAGTCTGTTGAGAAGGGAAGATGAAGAAGCTGGACTTGCAGGGCCTGCTGGAGTACCACCGTTGGGCAAAATGAGATCCTGAAGGAAGAAAAGAATCATCTTACAAAGTAGCTAAGAACACACACCTGGAGAACACCAGCAACAGCGGCTGGTTTAGCCAAACCAAGAAACACCTCTAAATACAAAAACAACTTTCAGAGAATCTGATCCTCTCCTTACTTACCATTTCTTAAGTGAACGAGTCTTTTACAACCAAGAGAAACACGACGGGCAATGCTCTACACCAAATCCTGTTGATTCATGTGTCAGCAAGCGCTGCAGGAACCAACAGTTCAGGGACAGAGAACATGACAGCCACCACCATCTTCAGACTTCAACAGAGAGAGAACTCCTGAGCACACCACATTCTCTCTTTTCCCCACTTTCTCAAGACCACCACTTGGGCCCAGGTAAACATTAAGGGGCCAGAACCCTCTTAAATATCCAACACATTTAAAAACCTAATCAACCATCACAAAGAGACAGCTAAACATTATGTGCCTCCTGGAATAAGTTCACACCACCACCTATGAGTATGCTTGCCAAAAAACTGGATATGAGTCCTGAACAAATCTCTAGACACAACACCAATTTATAGGCAATACAGAAGAGTGAGGAACATGTTAAATACTGCAAGGACGCAATCAGCGGCATCTACACGTTGTGAAGCTAAAGAGAACCAAAGACCCAGTTTCTTCAGTAAATAAATAAATTGTAAGGAAAAAAGAAAGACAGAGTTTGAAAGAGCACCTATAGATGTAAGGAAACTTAAGAGACCTATCAACAACTGCAGTGGGTCCTGATTAAAACACAGGGTTAAAAGATTTTGAGACATTCAGGAAATTTTGAATATTGATCAATTATTTGATGACATGAAGGAATTATTAGGTGTGATAATGGAAGTATTATGATCTTACAAAGTCTTCATCTTTTAGTAACACATAACTAAAGTATTCGTAGATGAGATGATAGGATGTGTGGTATTTGCTTCAAAATAATTAAGGTCGGGTAGTTGGGATACAGATGATACAAGATGCCCCAAAGCTGATCACTGTTGAAGCTGGTACTTGCAGGTTCACTACAAATTCTCTCCTCTTCTGTATGTGTTTAAAATCTTCCTCAATAAAAAAGTTTAAAAGGGGCAGGGGGAGCAAGTACCAGAAAATAAAGGGAAGGAAAGATTAAAAACTTATGGACTTCTTTCTTCTTAGGCCTCAGTAGGAAGCCACTTGAATCAATTATGTCCCTATAATATCCAAAAAAGATGCAGTCTTCCAGTTACCTTTTCTGGCTTTAAGATTTGATAAGAGAACAAAGCCCTGTCTAGCAGTAGATGTGAAAGCCTCTGAATGTCACCTTGGAATCATTAGAAGGCAAAGACTAAGGAAGATGGCAAGAAAGTGACATGATACTAAGCAAACAGCCTTGGTCAGGAATGTTTTCTGCATTCCTGACCTGTGGGTAATCAGATCACAGGCTGGGCGTGGGTCTTTCCCCAGAATGATCTCTTCTTGTGTGCAGGCTGGATATGACTCTTAGCCCCCAGAGAAGAGGACATACAGGAAATGAGAAGTCAATCTAACAGTCATGTCCATAAGCTCCAGATGAAGATGGCACATCTGGAAAGAGAGTATGGAATGAGGCAGAGGGAAGCATGGTCTGGGGTCAAGGGCAATGTCACCCAACTCAGTGGGTGATGGAAACTAAACAAAAAAGGTACCTTCCTTTGTCCCCCTGACCACAGATAATTTAATCACATCCTTACTTATGCAATGTCAAAAATACTTTTGTAATTACTGAAAGGGTACCATTTCACAGAAGGTACTCATGGGAATGGACCCCACCCCTCCACTTCTCAGCCCAGGGTCTCGTCAGCTGGGAAGGCAAGCCCCTCAGCAGCTGCTCTCCGTGTGGACCATAGAACCTAGCTACAGCAGCATCCCACGACCTGCTTCCTCAGCACACTGATGTCACTGAGGGCATGCAGTGTCCAAATCCCAGGGTCTAAGGATCAGCGAGGGGACAGCTTCTCTGGAGCTCCGAGACGACCATCACGTCTTCATCATTTCAGTAAATATTTAAACACTGACCTCAGGCAAGGCACCATGCTAGGCATTGAGGGGCCCACCCTTACATTTTAACAACACTAGCTCACTGGGCCTCAGAAAGGCTCCATCACCTATGGCTAAACATTGCACAAAAGAAAGAATGAATTCAAAACCTTTAGTCAGATAAGCCAGCATCAGCTCAGACAGCAATTTTCCACAATCTGGCCTGAACTGATCCTGGAACCCACTATGCTGTTTCATATTTCTCATCGTTGCTTACATAGCGCGCGCCCGCGCGCGCGCGCACACACACACACACACACACACCCCTCTTTTTCATGTAGAGGGCTCCAAGGATCTCATAGAAATCTGCTCAAATGCCCCCTCCTCCTAGAATCCTTCCTGGATCCAGCCCCTGACAAAATTTGTCACTCCCTTCTCAGTACCTTGAAGATACTTCCACTGAAGCAATTTTCACAGTTCTAATCATTTATTTACATATATAACTTATCCATAAGCACTGTGCGTCCAACAACTGTAACTGTGCCTTGTTCACCTTTGTGTGTGTGTGTGTGTAATTATCCATCCATCTGTTTGCCCGTCTCCCAGTGACTCCAGGCCAACTCCCCTAACCTCAACTCCCCTAACCTTTGCTCTGGGGACCTCAGCCAATAACCCTCCAGGAACGGCCCACATAAAGGTCTAAAAGGTCTTGGCCAGACAGTGGGAACTGAACTAATTCTCAAATCAGTTAGCGGGGGCTGGGGAGGAGAGAGTCACCCAGACCTTGTCACACAGCAGATTCTTTCCTTTAGGACTACACAACCAGGGAAGATACCCACACCCTTACTACAGGGTGCTTCCCGTAATATTATTTGAGCATATATGAATAGCTAATGAGCTACAGATGCCTGGACTTTCCTAAAAAGGGATGCTACCATCTCCGATTTCCATGGCACGTCTGTGCGCAGGGCTTCCACATTCTTATTTCGCTGCCCTCTACGTCAACCTCAACCTTGTGAGGTTAGCAGACAGATACTATCTCTACTGATGAGAAAGCCGACTCAAAAAGGTGAAGGACTTCTGTATCCAAATGTATGGAAGCCAGTTATCACTCTACTGAGTTGAGCTTAGGTATCTGGTTCCTAGTTCAAGGGTGTTATCAAGCTGAATCCCCTTTGTGTGGCTTTCCCTAACCCAACACTGTCCCTCATCTCCATTCTCTGGCCATAAATCCTTTTGGGTAAACATGAAGCTTCTGTTTTTAAAGCCAGTCGAGGAATGCTTCCATTTTCCCTTAGGGTCTTAATACAAGTTATCTCCCAGATAACTCCCCTCAAGATATGGTTCCCACAAGAAACAAACATGGAGGGAAAAGACAAAAATCTTAGGAGGAAAGGGCAGGGGCTTAGGTGGACTCAGCGACCCAGGCTCCTCTACCCTCAGAGTCCTCCGGTAGCGGGTTTGCTTCACTGAGACCTGAGTTCTAGAGCACGTATTGTGGGAGGGCAGCACCTTTACAACTAACACGAATTACAAAACGCGAGAAGTGAGAGAATCCCTTGGCTCAACACAAAAGCCTCCTGTTTCATTGTTGCTGCCCTACAGTCAGTCCTCCTTACTGCAGCCAGAATGCTCCCTGGAAAAGGTCAATCAAAACATGTTACCCCCCTGCTCAGAACTCTGAAAGACATCATCCAAACACATTCAAAATAAAATCCAGACTCCCTCCCATAACCCACAAGGGCCAACATGATCTTATCACAGTCTCTGACCTCATCCCAGACGTTCTCCCCACTCCCCTCCAGCTCATCCTGCTCTACACACCTGGCCTTGGCTTATCTGGACCTCAGGGCCTTCATACTTGCTGCTCACGCTGCCTGGAACACTGCTCTCCCCTCCGACTGCCACTGGCCTGGCTCTTCTCCTCAAACAGGTTTCTGCTCAAATGACACCTACTCAGAGAGGCGTTCTCAGCCCACAAAAATCTAAAAATAACCCTGCACCCTCCATCATTTTCCAGTCCCTTCCCTGCCTTTATTTTCATCATAGGACTTAGCACTGTCTGAAAATGTATTATATATTAACTGGTTATCTGTCTGTCTGACTTCCCACCAGTCTGTAAATTCCACAAAAGCAGAGACTGTGTCTTCTGGAACATAGTAGGTACTCAGTAAGTATCTGATGAATGAATGAGTTTTAGAAATGACCCAACTCAATCTCTTGCCAATATAAGCTACTCAATAAACGTCTGCTGAATGACAACAAAACTGAGGCTAACCTGGACGGACGGCCCAGTTTTGAATCCCGGTTCTACTATTTACTCGCAGCATGACTTAAGTAAATTCCTTAATCTCTCTATTGCCCCAGCTTCCTCATTTATAAAATGGGTATAATGGGATTGAGTTAGTTAGCATATGGAGCAATTGGAACAGCGCCTGGAACATGGTAGGCGCTATATCACTATTAAAATACTCAAAAAAAAAAAAAAAAGTCAATTTGTCTGCAAGTATTCCTGCATCCCCTTTAGACTGGGTTCACAGTAGACCATAAATGCTGCTGAAAATTAAAATTGCACCTAGAGTTACAGTTGGTGCCTTAACCACACCTTCCTCAATGATTTCCCTGTAGCAATAGATATATCTACAGTAGCCTTTGTGACAGTTACAACTACATAGTTGATAAATACATGAAAACTCCTCAACGCTCCAAAATATCAATTCTTGCTATGCAGTTTCAGTTATAAGAGAATTTCTTCTCCCCACCACCCCTTTTTACTTAGGAAGAGAAATACATAACCAGGCCACTTTGGAAACTGCCCTCGTTCAAAGAATTTCAGTTATAAGATCCACCATTGTGGTCAGCCAGCCGCAAGAGAGATTAGTAAAATAACGTTAGTCACCAGCAAAATTCTATATTACATTAAACATAGGATTATGAAAGAAAGTGGTATACCTTAGGGGCCAATATGGACTTAATAAAAACAAGTCATGCTAAAACACTCTAATTTCTCTTTTTGATACTATTAGAGGAGTGTGGGCAACATGATGATCTCATTTCATAAGAGCTTGCCAAAGCCTCTCAAGGCATCCTGACGGCTACAGGAGAATGAGAGCTCTCTGAATGCACAGACTGTACCTGACTTGTCTTAATTGACCTCCCTCCTGCCAGGCACACAGGAGACGCCTGAAGAATGAATGCGCCCTGCACAAACTGAACAGAACACTCCTGACTGTTGACTTTGCTGTAAAGTTAAATTTAGGCCAACTATGGGCAATAACTTCAAAGGGAAAATCTCAAAATTGTTCTGTTCAAAGATGTTCATAACAGATCAAAGAACACAGAGTGAACCCTGGAAAAGCTCCAAAGGCTCACTAACCAGGAAATGATTGTGTTTACATTAATAACAATGTTACACACTCACTAAAAACTTATAAATCTAGACTTCTAGACAAATGCACCGAATTAATAAGCTCAGGTCTTTGCTTTCTCCCTCTTTCCCCCTTCCAGATAACAACCACCTGGAGAATGGGAGAGAAAGAGCAGTGGGGGGGAGGGGAAGCGGGGCAGATAGTGACTGGAATGAGTACCAGATTAGAAACTAGGAAAGGGCACCATCCAAATGCCAAAAGTTTTGAAGATTTCCTACTGGAGATAATTGGGACTCAACTGAGAAAAGAACTAAGAGGTATCTTTAACCCATGTCACTAAAGTCACTTAGGGTTATCAAGGTTACCTAAGAAGTAGAAAATGTCCTGAACCCTCACAGACACTCTAATTTGAATTTGCAATTGTCTGGAGGGATGAGGGTATGGAAGGGCCCACAGTGGGGCAAAGGAGAACCCCCAGAGTGTCTGGCTGCTGTGAGCAAGGAGTGCCAGCACAGGCAGATATACACCATGTGAGGACCCCCAGCAGAGGGTGCCTTGCCCCCAGGGCTTCATCTAGCCAGGAGGGGTAGAGATGCAAGAGAAAGGTCAGAGGAACATGAAGGTGCCTGCTTGCACCTTCATGAAGTCAGCTGCCCTGGGTAGGTCCACCAAGCACAAAGGAGGCAAGACTGAAAATTCTGAAAAGGCTGGACTCTACCGAGATGGGGAGAGCGCCTAAAACAAGATGGAAGCCAGGCTATACTGGATCCAGACACAGAGACGAACTAGGCCAAGTCTTCCAGACCGACCGTCCCTGACCCTGGTTTTCTTTCTTCTGATTCTTTTCCCAAGGAGAGACCACTCAACTGATTTGTCAACTATTATTCCACTCAACCTAAGATCCAAGAAGACAATTCTAACATCAAGTAGAAACAGGGGGATCCAGGGAATTCCCTGGCAGTACAGTGGTTAGAAATAGGTGTTCTCACTGCCGGGGCCCCAGGTTCAATCCCTGGTCGGGGAACTAAGATCCCGCAAGCCGTGCAGTAAGGCAAAAAAAAGAAAGAAAGAGAGAAAAAGAAAAAAGAAACAGGGGATCCAATAATTCACTTCTTCTGGTGAGAGGCAAATAGCAGGCCTGTATTACCTCATCAGACACAAGAAAACCAAAAAATATACCAGCCTATATTAACTCATCATTCAGACCCAAGAAAACCAAAACATGAGGAAAAGCAGCACAGTCCTTAAGAGCAGATAAATATATATACATTTGAAAAGATTTATCCCATAAAACACTACACTTTAGTCCACATCTACCTTGTGCTCCCATTTAAAAAAAAAAGTCAAAACAAAGTGGAAGAGAACTGTACTTCACTGTACAGTAGAAACTAACACAACATTGTAAAACAACTATACACCAATAAAAAAAAAAAAAAAGAAAGAAAGAAAGTGGAAGAGGGGGACTTCCTTGGTGGCACAGTGGTTAAGACTCCGCGCTCCCAATGCAGGGGGCCCGGGTTCGATCCCTGGTCAGGGAACTAGATCCCATGTGCATGCCACAACTAAGAGTTCACATGCCACTGCTAAGGAGCGCTCGATCCGAAACTAAAGGAGCCCGGCTGCTGCAACTAAGACTCAGCACAGCCAAATAAATAAGTAAATATCTAAAAAAAAAAAAGAAAGTGGAAGAGGGAATAAAAAAATTAAAGCATAAACTGAAAACAGAAAAGAAAGAGTAAAAGTTATAAATAAAACCAAAATTTAATTCTTCTAAAAGAATTAAATATAGAATTATATTAATATAGAATTAAATATAGAAAGAAGGAGGGGAAAAATGAGCAGGCAAGAACGATTTAAATCTTACCTCTGTGTATGATTATAAATTACAAGGATGTGCTATGAATAGCTATGCTAATAAACCTGGAAGTCTCTTTGGCCATACACTGCAGGAAAATGTACGGCCAAAGAGAAATTAAATTGATGTAGAAAACCTAAACAAATAAATAACCTCAGAACTGCTGTCAGAGAACTTTTACTGAAAGGTGAGCTAAGCCCCAATGGTTTTACAGCTGAGCTCTAATGAACCTCAAGGAGCAAGTCCTGTTTTATTCGAACACTCTAAAACACATTTAAAAATGAGAAAACTTTCAAATCATTTTATAAGGGTTACCTATATCTGATATCAAAATAGTAGGACAAAAAAGGAAATTAGATGTAAGTGTAAACTTCGTCAGTAAAGTAACAGCAAATGGTACATTAGAAGAATTTTTTTAAAAAGAAAGAAAGAAAAATAATATACCAGGATTGAGTCAAACATAATCCAAGAAATCAAAAGTGATTTAACATTAAGAAATTTATTAATGCTATTTATTACATTAACTGATCATAGGATCACCGTCCAATATAATCATGCCCACAACTACCAAAATGCTTATTGGTATCATACACTGGTAAATATCAGCCATTCCATTAAAATCTCTAAGTAAAATTAAGAAATAAAAGGAAGGTTCCTAAATATGTTAAAGAGTATATATCAGAAAACATCAGCAATGAACCTTGAAAACACTGCTCTAAGTGAAAGAAGCCAGACATGAAAGGCCACATACATAATTCCATTTATATGAAGAATCCAGACAGGCAAAACCACAAAGATAGAAAGAAGACTTTTGGTTGCCAGGGGCTGAAGGGAAGAGGAAAATGGGAGCCAACACTTAATAAATATGAGGTTTCTTTTTTGGGTGACAAAATATTCTGGAATTAGATAGTAATGATGTTTGCACGATGCTGTGAGTATACTAAAAACCACTCAACTGTAATATAGTTTGAAATGGTGACTTTTAGGGTATGTGAATTAGATCTCAATGATATATTTTTTAAGCAGGAAACAATATGAAACACTGGAGGCATGTCTACAAAATTCAGAAACAAGACTCTGATACTTAATCACCCCATTATTCAAATCGTTCTGGAGCCTTGAGCTAACGCAACGGTGTACAACAGAGCTCCACACACTGCAATCATTCAAGAAGAAACATGCAGTGATCTACCACATCACTTCCTTGCAAAAGGTTGGTTTCTTCAAAAATTAATCTAAAACTATAGTACACATAATAGGGAGAAAATGTATTTAAAACTTTTTAAAATGATAAATCTAAACTGATGTCAGGTATTTACTAAATAACATTCAGTGACAAAAGGAGAAGACACAAACCACATGGTAGATTGTAGTATTCTTTGCAATTATTAACTCCTATTAACTCCGTACCTTTAAGAGGATTATACACACTCACTATTGCCAAGTGACTGCCGACCGGAGGGCACATCTCCACTCGAGTCCAGTGACTGTTGGCTTGGCTACGTAACGGGCTCTGGCCAATGGCACATGAGCAAATGTGACCTACACCAGATGGGAGCAGACACTTTAAGAGCCACTGCATGTTTCCATCAGCTCTCATGTGCTCTCTCCTCTGCCCTGAAACTAGCATGTCCCAAACAGGGGCTGTGCCTTCAGAAGGGAAGACTTGTGGAAAAGAGCCATAGCAATGGACTCCCAGCCACCGACACATAACTCGATCTAGAAATTAATGTTTGCTGCAAACCTCTGTATTTTTGGAATTTGTGGTTTATTAACCACAGCAAGACTAATACGTATAATTATTAAAATGTCTATGTAATTTAAAAAATCTAGGTAAGAGACAGTGTGTAAACAATATGGAATTTTAAGATGTAGGGATTTATCTTTTTTTTTTAATAACTGTAGAATTATTCAAAATGCATCTTAACCATATGACTTAAGTCCTAGGACCCTACTTGATTATCAGTAGAAGTTCAGTCTTCTTTCTTTCCCACCCCTGCCCCAGAATCCCATCTCCAATATTCTCCAAAACCTCCAAGGTTGCTTGCACAAGTTTCTCCAAGTTCCCAAGGCCCAGCAGTCTGTGGTTTCTAGGTTAGCATCTTCTCTGAACAGTCTTAAATTTTCCCACTTTGGATTCTGGATCATCACATATGAGGGAAAGACTCCTCTTTAGACATGGGTTAAGAGATCACCTTTAATTATTTGTAGGTTAATAAAGTCATTTCAAAACTGAAAATGTTTCCCCAGCTCTTCTATTAGAAACTCTCCCTTCAAGTAAAATCCACCCATTGGCTTGATGCAAAAGACGACCTCCAACAAGATCACAAACGAAGTCAAAATGCAAGAGCCCAAGTCCACATTCCTTGGCTCAGTTTCCAATGTCTATTACTAGCTTTTTCTAAGGATCTCCAGACTAGCAATCAGCTCTCCAGACATTCCTGTGATTGTTGGGAGCAAAGATTTTTCTCCCACTCTCAGATGAATTTAAATATGATCTCTTTTCATTCCTTCTAAAGAGGATACACTGTTTCAACCACAGAGTGAAACACCTAACACACAATGGACAATGTGCTGACACAGAGCTACCAGGATGTGTTTAAATGACTGTGTTTAAATGACTCAGTCTGGCTGGGCACGTGTACACAAAAACCTCTACCTATGCTGCAACGCAATATGGGTTATAACGGAGGTCCATGTAAAATGAAGGAGAGGCACAAAGGATGCTGGGGCAACTGGAGAAGAACAAGAAAATTTGCCAAATGGAAAAACAAGATGGTGGGAAAGCTTGGCATGGACATTCCATGCTAAGAAATCACGACCTCTGAAGGAGGAGAGGTATTTCCAAAAGCTTGTTCCTAACTGAATGATAACTAGGACACACCACACAAAAGTTCTGCCTCTGTTGCTGGTCAAGTACGTGCATGATCTGGAGGACTCAAATGCCCAAGCAGACAGCTTTCTAAAGACATGAAATTAAACCTCCCCCAAAAGTACACAACAAAGAGAACGTGACTCTAACTAAACACCTGCTCTCTTTCCTTCCCACCTTGATGCATTCTGCCAAATGAAAGCTAAGTAATAAAGGCACTCACTCCCCTCTGACATTTCTGCACCAAAATCACACAAGGGCCTGGGGCGGAGAACCCCTCAGATCATCCAAGTTGTTTGTGTCACTTATAAGAAAAGACTCGGAAGTAGCATGCATGAGGCCACTCAGGTGGTAACGTGACCACCAGGTCTTTGGTCACTTGCCTGGGGCTGTGGTGCCACAAATTGGATGCTCCACAGAATAAGGAGAGTGAAGCACACAAGCACATAAACAGCTCTAAAGACCAACTGAGAAAAAGTTACATGATGGGTGGTCATCAACAGAGGAGAAACGATGTTTCATAAAGACCATGAAGTTACCCTACTGGGGATACTCAGTCTAAGGGTCTCATTTCTACGCTCTCCCAACACTAACCCACTCCATCCACCTCTGGTCTTTAACAGAAGAGGCATGGAAGGAAGGAAGGGAGGGAGGGAGGGAGGAAGGAAAGAAGAAAGATAGATAGATCTGGGCTTAGAGTCCATATGATTGGGCTTGAATTCTGGCTTTGCTCCTCACCAGGCCTGGAGTAAGGTACACAATCTCTCTGAGATCCAGTTTCTCCATCTATGACATGGAGGGTGTAAGGATTAAAGAAAACACAAAAATAATGTGCTACTTAATCCCTTAATATACGTTAGTTCTTTCCCACCCTTCATACAACACTCCTTAACTGTACCATTTGTTCATCTTACAAAGCTGGTCCTAATTGACATGTTTTTGTGCTACCATCTGACACAGCACTGCATATGTGGAATGCCCTCAGTGTCTGATGAAACAAGTCAGATGCCTATGGGAAGTTAAAGGAAAGAGCATTTTCAAAACAGGGACCTAGATGAAACAATATACTATACAGAGCTGAATATCTACTAGGTGATCAAATACTTGTTGATTAATCATCACCTCAGACCAAACCTTTTCAAGGGCAAAAACCATTCAAGTGAGGAACAGACCTGGGCAGGACTCCACTACCAATTCATGTGAAGTGGTTACTGTTAGGTCCACGCTTACAGCCACACCACTTAGCTGTGCTTAAAAAAGCCTTGAGCAGGGGAGGAACCAAGATGGCAGAGTAGAAGGACGTGCTCTCACTCCCTCTTGCGAGAACACCAGAATCACAACTAACTGCTGGACAATCATCGACAGGAAGACACTGGAACTCACCAAAAAAGATACCCCACATCCAAAGACAAAGGAGAAGCCACAGTGAGACGGTAGGAGGGGCGCAATCAGAGTAAAATCAAATCCCATAACTGCTGGGTGGGTGACTCACAAACTGGAGAGCGCTTATACCACAGAAGTCCACCCACTGGAGTGAAGGTTCTGAGCCCCACGTCAGGCTTCCCAACCTGGGGGTCCGGCAACGGGAGGAGGAATTCATAGAGAATCAGACTTTGAAGCCTAGTGGGAATTGACTGCAGGACTTCGACAGGACTGGGGGAAACAGAGACCCCACTCTTGGAGGGTGCACACAAAATAGTGTGCGCATCGGGACCCAGGGGAAGGAGCAGCGACCCTGGGGGAGACTGAACCAGACCTACCTGCTAGTGTTGGAAGGTCTCCAGCAGAGGCGGGGGGTGGCTCTGTTTAACCGTGGGGACAAGGACATTGGCAGCAGAAGTTCTGGGAAGCACTCCTTGGCGTGAGCCCTCCCAGAGTCTGTCATTAGCCCCACCAAAGAGCCCAGGTAGGCTCCAGTGTTGGGTTGCCTCAGGCAAAACAACCAACAGGGAGGGAACCCAGCCCCACCCATCAACAGTCAAGTGGATTAAAGTTTTACTGAGCTCTGACCACCACAGCAACAATCAGCTCTACCCACCACCAGAGCCTCCCATCAAGCCTCTTAGATAGCCTCAACCACCAGAGGGCAGACAGCAGAAGCAAGAAAAATTATAATCCTACAGCCTGTGGAACAAAAACCACATTCACAGAAAGACAGACAAGATGAAAAGGCAGAGGGCTACATACCAGATGAAGGAACAAGATAAAACCCCAGAAAAACAACTAAATGAAGTGGAAATAGGCAACCTTCCAGAAAAAGAATTCAGAATAATGATAGTGAACATGATCCAGGACCTCGGAATAAGAATGGAGGCAAAGATCAAGAAGATGCAAGAAATGTTTAACAAAGACCTAGAAGAATTAAAAAACAAACAAACAGAGATGAACAATACAATAAATGAAATGAAAACTACACTAGAAGGAATCAGTAGCGGAATAACTCAGGCAGAAGAATGGATAAGTGACCTGGAAGACAGAATGGTGGAATTCACTGCTGTGGAACAGAATAAAGAAAAAAGAAAGAAAAGAAATGAAGACAGCCTAAGAGACCTCTGGGACAACATTAAACGCAACAACATTCACATTATAGGGGTCCCAGAAGGAGAAGAGAGAGAGAAAGGACCAGAGAAAATATTTGAAGAGATTATAATCGAAAACTTCCCTAACATGAGAAAGGAAATAGCCACCCAAGTCCAGGAAGCACAGCGAGTCCCATACAGGATAAACCCAAGGAGAAACACGCCTAGACACATAGTAATCAAAGTGGCAAAAATTAAAGACAAAGAAAAAGTATTGAAAGCAGCAAGGGAAAAACGACAAATAACATACAAGGGAACTCCCATAAGGTTAACAGCTGATTTCTCAGCAGAAACTCTACAAGCCAGAAGGGAGTGGCATGATATACTTAAAGTGATGAAAGGGAAGAACCTACAACCAAGATTACTCTACCCGGCAAGGATCTCATTCAGATTTGATGGAGAAATCAAAAGCTTTACAGACAAGCAAAAGCTAAGAGAAGTCAGCACCACCAAACCAGCTCTACAACAAATGCTAAAGGAACTTCTCTAAGTGGGAAACACAAGAGAAGAAAAGGACCTACAAAAACAAACCCAAAACAATTAAGAAAATGGTCATAGGAACATACATATCGATAATTACCTTAAACGTGAATGGATTAAATGCTCCAACCAAAAGACACAGGCTTGCTGAATGGATACAAAAACAAGACCCACATATATGCTGTCTACAAGAGACCCACTTCAGACCTAGGGACACATACAGACTGAAAGTGAGGGGACGGAAAAAGATATTCCATGCAAATGGAAATCAAAAGAAAGCTGGAGTAGCAATACTCATATCAGATAAAATAGACTTTAAAATAAAGACCGTTGAAGGAGACAAAGAAGGACACTACATAATGATCAAGTGATCAATCCAAGAAGAAGATATAACAATGGTAAATATTTATGCACCCAACATAGGAGCACCTCAATACATAAGGCAACTGCTAACAGCTATAAAAGAGGAAATCGACAGTAACACAATAATAGTGGGGGACTTTAACACCTCACTTACACCAATGGACAGATCATCCAAAATGAAAATAAATAAGGAAACAGAAGCTTTAAATGACACAATAGACCAGATAGATTTAATTGATATTTATAGGACATTCCATCCAAAAACAGCAGATTACACTTTCTTCTCAAGTGCGCACGGAACATTCTCCAGGATAGATCACATCTTGGGTCACAAATCAAGCCTCAGTAAATTTAAGAAAATTGAAATCATATCAAGCATCTTTTCTGACCACAACGCTATGAGATTAGAAATGAATTACAGGGAAAAAAACGTAAAAAACACAAACACATGGAGGCTAAACAATACGTTACTAAATAACCAAGAGATCACTGAAGAAATCAAAGAGGAAATCAAAAAATACCTAGAGACAAATGACAATGAAAACATGACGATCCAAAACCTATGGGATGCAGCAAAAGCAGTTCTAAGAGGGAAGTTTATAGCTATACAAGCCTACCTCAAGAAACAAGAAAAATCTCAAGTAAACAATCTAACCTTACACCTAAAGGAACTAGAGAAAGAAGAACAAACAAAACCCAAGGTTAGCAGAAGGAAAGAAATCATAAAGATCAGAGCAGAAATAAATGAAATAGAAACAAAGAAAACAATAGCAAAGATCAATAAAACTAAAAGCTGGTTCTTTGAGAAGATAAACAAAATTGATAAGCCATTAGCCAGACTCTTCAAGAAAAAGAGGGAGAGGACTCAAATCAATAAAATTAGAAATGAAAAAGGAGAAGTTACAACAGACATCGCAGAAATACAAAACATCCTAAGAGACTATTACAAGCAACTCCACGCCAATAAAATGGACAACCTGGAAGAAATGGACAAATTCTTAGAAAGGTATAACCTTCCAAGACTGAACCAGGAAGAAACAGAAAATATGAACAGACCAATCACAAGTAATGAAATTGAAACTGTGATTAAAAATCTTCCAACAAACAAAGTCCAGGACCAGACGGCTTCACGGGTGAATTCTATCAAACATTTAGAGAAGAGTTAACACCCATCCTTCTCAAACTCTTCCAAAAAATTGCAGAGGAAGGAACACTCCCAAACTCATTCTATGAGGCCACCATCACCCTGATACCAAAACCAGACAAAGATACTACAAAAAAAAAGAAAATTACAGACCAATATCACTGATGAATATAGATGCAAAAATCCTCAGCAAAATACTGGCAAACAGAATCCAACAACACATTAAAAGGATCATACACCACGATCAAGTGGGATTTATCTCAGGGATGCAAGGATTCTTCAATATACGCAAATCAATCAATGTGATACTCCATATTAACAAATTGAAAAATAAAAACCATATGATCATCTCAATAGATGCAGAAAAAGCTTTTGACAAAATTCAACACCCATTTATGATAAAAACTCTCCAGAAAGTGGGCATAGAGGGAACCTACCTCAACATAATAAAGGCCATATATGACAAACCCACAGCAAACATCATTTTCAATGGTGAAAAACTGGAAGCATTTCCTCTAAGATCAGGAACAAGACAGGGATGTCCAATCTCACCACTATTATTCAACATAGTTTTGGAAGTCCTAGCCACAGCAATCAGAGAAGAAAAAGAAATAAAAGGAATACAAATTGGAAAAGAAAAAGTAAAACTGTCACTGTTTGCAGATGACATGATACTATACATAGAGAATCCTAAAAATGCCACCAGAAAACTACTAGAGCTAATCAATGAATTTGGTAAAGTTGCAGGATACAAAATTAATGCACAGAAATCTCTTGCATTCCTATACACCAATGATGAAAAATCTGAAAGAGAAATTAAGGAAACACTCCCATTTACCACTGCAACAAAAAGAATAAAATATCTAGGAATAAACCTACCTAAGGAGACAAAAGACCTGTATGCAGAAAACTATAAGACACTGATGAAAGAAATTAAAGATGATACCAACAGATGGAGAGATATACCATGTTCTTGGATTGGAAGAATCAATATTGTGAAAATGACTATACTACCCAAAGCAATCTACAGATTCAGTGCAATCCCTATCAAATTACCAATGGCATTTTTTACGGAACTAGAACAAATCATCTTAAAATTTGTATGGAGACACAAAAGACCCCGAAGAGCCAAAGCAGTCTTGAGGGAAAAAAACAGAGCTGGAGGAATCAGACTCCCTGACTTCAGACTATACTACAAAGCTACAGTAATCAAGACAATATGGTACTGGCACAAAAACAGAAACATAGATCAATGGAACAAGATAGAAAACCCAGAGATAAACCCATGCACCTATGGTCAACTAATCTATGACAAAGGAGGCAAAGATATACAATGGAGAAAAGACAGTCTCTTCAATAAGTGGTGCTGGGAAAACTGGACAGCTAAATGTAAAAGAATGAAATTAGAACACTCCCTAACACCATACACAAAAATAAACTCAAAATGGATTCGAGACCTAAATGTAAGACCGGACACTATAAAACTCTTAGAGGAAAACATAGGAAGAACACTCTTTGACATCAATCACAGCAAGATCTTTTTTGATCCACCTCCTAGAGTAATGGAAACAAAAACAAAAATAAACAAATGGGACCTAATGAAACTTAAAAGCTTTTGCACAGCAAAGGAAACCATAAACAAGACGAAAAGACAATCCTCAGAATGGGAGAAAATATTTGCAAATGAATCAACAGACAAAGGATTAATCTCCAAAATATATAAACAGCTCATTCAGCTCAATATTAAAAAAACAAACCACCCAATCCAAAAATGGGAGGAAGACCTAAATAGACATTTCTCCAAAGAAGACATACAGATGGCCAAGAAGCACATGAAAAGATGCTCAACATCACTAATCATTAGAGAAATGCAAATCAAAACTACAGTGAGGTATCACCTCACACCAGTTAGAATGGGCATCATCAGAAAATCTACAAACAACAAATGCTGGAGAGGGTGTGGAGAAAAGGGAACCCTCTTGCACTGTTGGTGGGAATGGAAATTGATACAGCCACTATGGAGAACAGTATGGAGGTTCCTTAAAAAACTAAAAATAGATTTACCATATGATCCAGCAATCCCACTACTGGGCATATACCCAGAGAAAACCATAATTCAAAAACACACATGCACCCCAATGTTCATTGCAGCACTATTTACAATAGCCAGGTCATGGAAACAACCTAAATGCCCATCGACAGACAAATGGTTAAAGAAGTTGTGGTACATATATACAATGGAATATTACTCAGCCATAAAAAGGAACGAAATTGAGTCACTTGCTGAGATGTAGATGGATCTAGAGACTGTCATACAGAGTGAAGTAAGTCAGAAAGAGAAAAACAAATATCGTATATTAACGCATGTATGTGGAACCTAGAAAAATGGTACAGGTGAGCCGGTTTGCAGGGCAGAAGTTGAGTCACAGATGTAGAGAACAGACATATGGACACCAAGGGGGGAAAACTGCGGTGGGGTGGGGATGGTGGTATGCTGAATTGGGCGATTGGGATTGACATGTATACACTGATGTGTATAAAACTGATGACTAATAAGAACCTGCAGTATAAAACAAACAAACAAACAAAACAACTAATACTAAACTTTCATTGGGTTATTTGTATGGAAATATGTTAATATAAATGTTTCAGACATTTAAAAAAAAAAAAAAAAGCCTTGAGCACTGAGCAAGACTAAAAGTGTCCTTGCCTCAAAAACTACCTGAAGCTCACCATTCCTCTATAACAGGCACTCTTTCTCTAGAATCCAAAGACACCTCATGCCAAAAATTATGTGCAAGATTTTGCACGTGCACTTGTGAATCTGAATTTTCCTTTGCAGAGAACCTATCATTTTTAGAGTCCCAAAAATACTCATGGGGGAAGAAAGTTAAGCACTCCTGATTCTAAACTGTCTCTCTCAAAAAAGGAAGCAGAAGTATATTTGAACTCCCACGAGCTCCCCAAGTTCAAACTGCCCCTCAGCAGAGTACTCTCACGTTCAATGATTTGTGACGCTCAGACCCTACCTTTAGGGGCAGGGAAGTCCTTCAACACTCAACCCAAACCTGAAACTAACCTGAGATGAGAATTTGTTAAATTAGAAGGAAATATGTGACTATACTCAAATAGGTCACACTAGCTTGAGACAAGTTTTCACCTGAAAGGAGTCTCTCAATACTGGTCTTGTGGCATTAAACACTGTTGTGTTGATTCAGGAGCTAAAAGAGCTAGGAGCTAAAAGAGATGTTTTTCTGTGAAACTCTTCAAAGCCTGAGACACGGGTCCCCCCATGGCATCCTTTTTAGAAGCCTGGAGCATGCCCGCCTCCCCCCAAAAGCGCAGATGGACTTCCAGGCTTGAGATTCACCTGGCTCCCTGGCTGCTCCAGCTCTAAGTCCCACATTCCTACTGACGAGACTCAGACTGGACAGAGGGGATTCCTTCTTATTTCCACGGTGAATAGATTTATTGGGAAAGGAGAAGGAACTCAACAACCAAGAGTCTGATCATAGTCTAAACAATAAGGAGTGAAAGAAAAAGAGGGAATAGGACATTCTAAACCAAAACAGCTCAAAAGAGTTTCACAACTAAGTAACCAGACAAGAAAAGTGGGAAAAAGGCAGGAAGGAAGGACATGCAAGAAGAGGGCCCTACACTTCATACTGGTCGGTGTGGCCCTCTCACGTGGGCATTCTGAGCTCAGAGGCAGAAATGAGCCCTGTGAATAAGGGTGAGTGGAAGGATTTCAGACCAGGTACAAATGGCAAGGGGGCAGAAACAGACAAAGGAAGTCAAGGAATGAATGAGGAAAAAAACTGCAACCTTATTTTCCTATAAACCATGAGGATAAAACAAAGTCAGAAAGGAGGCAGCTCCCACATGGTGGTGCAGGTATCCATCCCCATGGGGAGGCAGGGAGGCTTGTCTTGAAGCCAATACACAAGAGATCGATAAACAGGAAGGATTTCTCAAGATGCTTTCATTTACACTTTACGTACGACAGAGAGGAACGTCAACTGTCCAAAGTGAAGATGACTATTATTTTTCAGTTAAGGTTGTTGTCGTGGGGTGGGTGGAGGCTGACAGATTAAAGGAGAGCCAGTTTTCCTCAAAGCCACTCCTAGGTATAGCTTGTTAGACAATATTTCGCTAAAAGATTACATTCCTACAATATATATAATTAAATATGTCTTCAGCATCTTTCTCCAAGGAATCTCTGTGAGATGGCAGAGGGAATGGGACAAAATAATTATCACTTTCTATTTCTTCTATAGACCAAAAAAGAGATGTTTTCCAACACACAGGAGTTTTAAGTAGCCTAATTACCAGGGTACTATCCTCCCTCAAACCACAAACTAGAGGATATGGAAAGAAAAATCTACTCCTCCATGTATTCATCCGAACAAACATTTATCGAGTTCCCACTGAGTACCAGGTACTATTATAGATGCAGGGGAAAGCAAGCTGATAAGGGATTTATTTGAGGAATCAAGTTTTGGGGTGGAGTACGGGGTGTGGCACAGACCCAGGCCAAACAGCCACGTGATGTAATGAGATAAATACGTGAATAAGGAAAAACTGCTGTGCTGGAGTCCAGAGGAGCCAAGAGTAACTCTGCCCTCGGAGGACGGCTCCAGAGAGGCAGCCTGACTGCACAAGGCCTGGCCTCACATTCCAGCTCTCCTACCAGCTATGCGGCAGTAAGAAAACCACTTAAATTCACCAATGTTCGCTGGAAAATGGCAAGGTCACCCCATCCAGGTGGCCAGGCCGCACGGAGAGTATGGAGAATGTCTGTGAAAGCCCCTGTACACAGCGACTAGCCACTCGGCAGGGAAAAGGCGTTCCTGGCATGGAGCACGGCCTCAGCAGAACTGCCACAGGGTGAGGTGCAGAGGGCACAGCTGGGGACCATCACTGTGGACAGAACGGGAGCCGCCCAGGGGCGGTGGCTGGAAACAAGGCCTGGAGGTCCAATGAGCTCCAGACTCTGAGGGATCTTAAATAACAGGCTTAAGAATTTGAGGCACACCCCACAGGCAGTGGCTAAGCTTTTAAGCAGGAAAGTGGCACTCATATGTAACTTTTTCAAAAAGACTTCAGAAAAAACACACAGATCAGATAGAAAGGGGAAGAAATAGGAGACACGAGAGGGCTCATTTAGGGAGCTCTTGTAATTGTCCAGGCACACCTCCCCCCACCCCCGAATGGCACCTGAGCCAGGTGGTAGATGCCACGGAGAGGAAAGGACAGGTGAGAAGTGTCATCAACAATAAGGTCGGGTGCCCTGGGAGACTCTGATGAATGTCTCCTCAGCAGAAAAAAACAGAGTCTGGCCACACCAGGGGGATCACGTTTCAAACACAGGTAAATTACAGAGGATTAGAAATTCCTGCAGTTCTAGCAAAATCGAGTAAGCACAAGTTCAACAGCCCTTCGTGCTGTGGTTAAATCCGCAAAGCCCATCCTTAGGACAAGAAGGCAAGTCCTGCCAAAATGACTGTGCTCAGCAAAGGCTTACACCAAGGTCCACCAAGGTCACCAGGCACTTGACATTCTTACCCAGGTGGGAGCTGCCTCCCAGAGGAGACTCCTCCCACTCACCTTCCATCACCTGCTTCAGGGATACCTGACTCAAGTCACTTCTCCACTGTCACAGCCAGCATGCTCACGGCAGGAACTCACGCGGGGAATCTCGCACCGTCATCCACTTAAGGCCAGATGAACAAACAGCTCACAGGCTGTTAGCGCCGCCTGGCTCCAACACCTGGCCAGAGGGTTCTCTCTGTCACCTGAACCCACCTTTGGCAGAGAGCAGAAGGTGGCCAGCTGAGCGCTCTGGGAGCCTGGGCTCTGAAGTGACTCACGACACAACAGAATTCCAAAACAGAAAGCAAACTCTTGGGGCTAAGAAAGATGCCAGGACTTGGAGACAAAAATCCATACTTTCTCACAGCGATCTACACACACACCTCTAAGTCAAGGGAAAATAAAGAAATTAAATATTGTAAGTTCGTACTATCTTCTGAGCACTGTGCAAGCTTTACACAGTATTCTCAACCCTTCAAATAACACAAGGGTGGGGGTGGAGGGTGGGCTTTATTGTCTGTGTTCCTACTAGGAGAGCAGGTCCAGGGACGTTAGAGGATGGGCCCAAGGTCACTCAGCCAGTAACAAGCAGAGGCACAACCGGGAGCCCAGCCCCGAGAGGCCACCGCCTGCCCCCTTGTCGCAAGAGACTTCGTGGAACAAGCACCTACCCAACAAGAGACCCCGTACCCACTACCACCACATTCACCTTTGCATCTGCAGTAGGGCCTGGTGGTGAGCACTCCTTCACATGTGTCCCTTCAAACAATTAAATTCCTGATCCACCAGTGCAAGAGAAATAAACCAAGTCACCTTGCCTCTCAAAGGATTTTTAAGAGCCAGCCAGCTCCAGAGAAGATCCAACAGAAAGGACCAGAAACCATTAACAAACAGCTCCATTTGGCCATCAGCAATCCCCCATGGACTCCAGAAAAATAAAGCTAGACCCCACCACAGTGTCTGCACATGGAAATAAAGCTGAGTGGTTAGACACCATGGTGCACGGGCACACCTGGCTTGAACACTTAGTGTTAATGCAGGGGGTGAGGGCTTCTCATCCCCAGAGAACTCTTGGGTAATATATATCCTGCCCACATAGCTTGATGATTCACCCTGTCATTCCCTAAACTGATGGGACAGATTTAGTATATGATAACTATGGAACTTCAAATAGTGAGGAGAGAAGAGATTAGTCCATAAATGCTGATGGAGAATTTGGTTAACCAGTTAGGGAACAATTAAGTTATATCCTTTTCTAACACCAAATGCAAAAATAAATATCAGGTCATGTAAAGAAATAAATGCAATACATCAACTATACCTCGATTAAAAAAAAAAAAGAATGAAATGCAAGATTAAAAAAGAAAACTAGATGATGATTTATATCAGGGGTTGGCAAGCTTTTTTGGTAAAGGACCAGATAGTAAATATTTCTGGCTTTTCAGGTCACAGTCTCTGTTGCAACAACTCCAGTCTGCTGTTGTGGTGCAGAAGCAGCCTCATACAGTAGGTAGACAAATGGGTGTGGCTACAGTCCAATAAAATTATGGAATGGACACAGTTATGTCTGAATTATGGACATAACTGTTATGGACACAGAAGTCTGAATTTCACTAATTTTCACATGGCATGAAATAAGTATCCTTTTTTTTTTCCAGTCATTTAAAAATGCCATTAAAAAACTCTTAGGACTGAAGGTGTCATGGGTTGAGGATGGAGGATGGGGTGGGCATGGCTAGAAAAGGGCAGCAGGAAGGAGCCTTGCTGTGGTGGAACTGTCTGTATGTTGACTGTGGTGGTGGTTATAGAAATCTACACACCTGACAGAACTGCACAGAACAAACTACACACATGCATGCACTCACAAATGCGTGCTTGTAAAATGGGTGAAATCTGCATGAGTGTTGTCCATTGTACCAATGTCAATTTGCTGGTATTGTTATGCAAGATGTTATCATTGGAGGAAACTGGACAAAGAGCACCTGGGACCTTCCTATACACATCTTTGGTAACTCCCTGTGAATCTATAATTATTTCAAAATAAAAAGTTAATAATGGGGGCTTCCCTGGTGGTGCAGTGGTTAAGAATCTGCCTGCCAATTCAGGGGACACGGGTTTGAGCCCTGGTCCGGGAAGATCCCACATGCCGCGGAGCAACTAAGCCCGCACTCCACAACTACTGAGCCTGAGCTCTGCAGCCTGCAAGTCACAACTACTGAGGCTGCGTGCCACAACTACTGAGCCCACGTGCCACAACTACTGAAACCCACGTGCCTAGAGCCCATGCTCAGCAACAAGAGAAGCCACTGCAATGAGAAGCCCGCGCACCGCAACCAAGAGTAGCCCCCGCTCGCTGCAACTAGAGAAAGCCACACACAGCAACAAAGAACCAAAGCAGACAAGAGTAAAATAAATAAAATAAATAAATTTTAAAAACCAAAAGCAGAATCCATAAAGGAAGAGTAACAGATTTAACAAATTTTTCTCTATGTCAAGAAAACAATAAATGTGAAAAGATAAACAGCAAACTGGGAAAAGGATTTGAACATGTATGACCATAGGTTGTTTGCTTCAACATATTAAGGATTTTGAAAATCAGCATTAAAGACATACTATGTAAAAAATAGACAACTGATGGGAACATATTGTATAGCACAGGGAACTCTACCTAATGCACTGTGGTAACCTAAATGGGAGGGAAGTCCAAAAGGGAGGGGAGGGACTTCCCTGGTGGCACAGTGGTTAAGAATCCGCCTGCCAATGCAGGGGACACGGGTTCGAGCCCTGGTCCAGGAAGATCCCATATTCCGCAGAGCAACTAAGCCTGTCCACCACTACTACTGAGCCCAAGTGCCACAACTACTGAAGCCCGCGTGCCTAGAGCCTGTGCTCAGCAACAAAAGAAGGCACTGCATGAGAAGCCCACGCACCACAACAAAGAGTAGCTTCTGCTTGCTGCAACTAGAGAAAGCCCACACTCAGCAATGAAGACCCAATGCAGCCAAAAATAAATAAAATAAATTTTTTTTAAAAAAGGGAGAGGATATCTGTATGCGTATGGCTGATTCATTTTGTTGTGCAGTGGAGGCTAACACAACAGTATAAAGCAACCGTTCTCCAATAAAAATTAATTAAAAAAACATTAAAGACAGACAGAGCCCAATATAAAAATGGACAAATATAGTAAATATGGCCAATAAATATTAATTGTTCTGGAATATTACTCAGCCATAAAAAATGAATGAAATAATGTCATTTGCAGCAACATGGATCTACCTAGAGATTATCATACTAAGTAAGCCAAAGACAAATATCATATGATATCACTTATATGTAGAATCTAAAAAAAAAATGATACAAATGAACTTACATACAAAACAAAAATAGACTCACAGACATAGAAAACACACTTATGGTTACCAAGGGGAAACTGGGGGGGAGGGATAAATTAGGAGTTTGGGATTAACTGTACACATTACAGGACGTCCCTGGTGGCGCAGTGTTTAAGAATCAGCCTGCCAATACAGGGGACATGGGTTCGAGCCCTGGTCTGGGAAGATCCCACATGCCGCGGAGCAACTAAGCCCGTGCGCCACAACTACTGAGCCTGCGCTCTTGAGCCCGTGCTCTGCAGCAAGAGAAGCCACCACAATGAGAAGCCTGCGCACCGCAACAAAGAGTAGCCCCCCCTCACCGCAACTAGAGAAAGCCCACGCACGGCAATGAAGACCCAACACAGCCATAAATAAATAAATAAATAAATAAATTTATTTATTAATTTAAAAAAACATATACACACTACTATATCCAAAATAGATAACAGGGGAATTCCCTGGTGATCCAGTGGTTAGGATTCGGCACTTTCTCTGCTGTGGGCCCAGGTTCGATCCCTGGTTGGGGAACCAGGATACCACAAGCCACATGGCACAGCAAAAAAAAAAAAAAAAAAAAAAATTAAAAAAAATAGATAACAAAGACCTATTGTATAGCACACGGAACTATACTCAATATTTTGTAATAACCTATAAGGGAAAAGAATCTGAAAAGGATATATATATTATATATATATAAAATATATATATATATATTTATGACTGAATCACTTTGCTGTAAACCTGAAACTAAGACAACACTGTAAATCAACTATACTTCAATAAAAAAAAAATAATTGTTCAACTTCAATAGCAAACAACAAAATAAAAATGAAAACAAGATATCATTTCTCCTATCAAACCAGTAAAGATTAAAAAGATTACCTCTGGTTCTAAAGCCACACAGTTTCTACTACATCACACTAAAAAAATTTTAGGACAACAACAAAATAAAATGGCTTTTTCAAAGCTCTGTTCAGAGCCAGAACAGCAAGGAAGGACTCTGTAAACAAGAAGAGAGACTGTGGGCTGGGTGACAACACTGTGGTTCGGGGACTCTGTGACTGGCTGAACTACCTTTATCAGCTTCGAGAAAATGTTGGTGATAGAACTGGTGTCCCCTCCTCCATCTTCAGCCACGCCTAGGTGCCATCAATGCCTCTGCCAAGAACAAAGATGCAGGAGACATGACCCGCATGTATTTGTCTTCACTGACCAAGTGCTTGTCCTCTGTCAGTTGTGACTAACGGCAGATGGTAATATTTATACCCAGTGAATTTCATCTTCCTATGAAATTCAAGCCCCAGGAAAGCAGACAGTCCTCAGAGTCACCCAAAGAAGCAAAGGACACAAACAGCAGCCAGCCAAATGCTGTGTAAAACTCAGTGTAAGGAACATGTTTGATTCTATGCATGACGGTGTTACTCACCTAGGGAGGAGTCCACGTAAAGAAGGCAGGAAACCCATTCTTCTTGGGTTCTGGTGCAAAGACAAGTTTCCAAAAGTGCACGTGAAAGGCTGAGAGATCTCACCTCCTTCCAGCTGCCATCAGCAAGCCCACATGTCAAGTGTTTTCAGGACTCTAGAATGATTTCCTTAGGCTGTGCCAAACGGGTATTACCACCTTTGCTTTCTCTTTTTTTTTTTTTTTTTTAACTGTGGTAAAATACACATAACATAAAACGTCCTGTCTTAGTCATTTTTAAGTGTACAGTTCAAATAAGTCCATTCATACGGCTGTCCAATTGCTCTCCAGAACTGTTTTCAGAACCTTCTCTTTCTAACCAAAGGAGTTTGGGGTTATGATTGGACATGCCCCCTCGCCCAAGTCTGCCTGCTTGTGCACATGTGCACGTTTATACACACACACACACACACACACCCCCAGGTGGCACAAGAACAAGTCTCACTGCCTGGGGACAACAGCATGTGCCTCCCCAAGAAGGGAGAAGGAGCAGCCCACAGGTGCAGACCAGAAGGTCAGTGCACTCCTGTCTAAAGGTGGCCAGCTCCTGCCCTAAGCCAGGATCACCATCTTGGACACACAGGCTGGAGATAAGCATGTCTGAAGGCACTGGGGGTACAGTGACAAGTAACCCTGTCCCATGTCCACTCCTCACAAGCTGAGAGAGTCCATCCTTAAAACAGAGATAATATTTTTATTATTTGCCTGTCTTGGAGAGTATCAAATGAGAGAGAATCTAAAATGCTCAGCCAAGGGACTTCCCCAGCGGTCCAGTGGTTAAGACTCTGTGCTTCCAATGCAGGGGGTGTGGGTTCAATCCCTGGTAGGGGAACTAAGATCCCACATACTTCACGGCCAAAAAAATAAAATAAAATAAAATAAAATGCTCAGCCAAGCACCTAGATGCTCCAGCTCCAGCTCCCATCCTCCTCTTCCCTTGTCTGCCCTTATCCTTCAACAGCAAACATAATCCTTATCTACATGCTCACTTAAGCTACAGATTGAGAAGGGAAGCACAGTGTAAGGAACAAGGGGAAGTGAATGGTGGAGAATGGAGAGGATCCAAGGGAGGATCCGCAAAGTGGAGCTTTTGAGGCTTGCTCTTCCACCATCCTCCTCAGCAGCCCATCCATCACCCCTAATATACTTCGGATACAGAACCAACTGAGGGCTCACAGGCCAGGCCAAGGATGCACAGAATCTGAAGGTAGAACATACCTACTTTTGCTACAGTTTCACCTCCCATCACATGTGCCAGCAGCACCCAATTACTTGCCAGTCCTCAGTCTACCAGCAATTCCCCCAGACTGCCATGAGCTCTCACACAGCCTACCACATCTCAGAGAGATATGCTTCCTCTCCCTGGGATGCCTCCTCCCTCCTTGTTCACCTAGCTAATGTCCCCTTGTGCTCCAAGACTCAGCTCCAAAGATATCTCCACTAAGATGCCTTCTTTCTCCACTGACCTCCCATCCATGCCAGCACTTGCCCAGTCTGGGTTAGATATCCCCCACCCTGCTCTCATCATGCCCCCGTGCCTGGTCCTCTCAAAACACTCATCATCTGCGCTGTTATTGCCTGTTTATGTACCTGCCTCTGCCCCGTAAGGTCTCAGGATCTGTGGTCCTGGGATCGGTTATCGTTGTATCTGCAGCCTGGCATCTGTGTCAGTTCATATATTTTAAAGGATGGCCATAACGGTATCTCCCATCCCACATGTTTATCTGCAATGTGCCCTGGCCGCTTCCGCCATCATGAGATGGAGTCTATCAGTCCCCCCTTTTGAATCTGGGCAGGCCCTATGAATGCTTTGAACAAAAGAATACGGCAGAACTGATGCTGTGCCTTTTCTGGGCTCAGCCCTCACATGGCCCAGTAGCTTCCACTTCCTGTCTCTTGGGATGCGCATTCTTGGGATGCGTCCTCCAGGAGCCCATCCAGCCTGCCTTGAGCAGCCCAAGCCACATGGAGATGTCACTTGAGTCAACTGCCAGCCACAAGTCAACTTAGGCACCCAGCGCAGTTGAGCCTTCAGATGACCACATGAGAGACTCCAAGCAAGAACCATATAGCTGAGGCCAGGCAACTCATAGAGCCACGAGGGATAAGAATAAATGTGTATTTTAACCTATCATTTTGGGGTGGTTTGTTAAGCAGCAGTGCATAACCAAAACAATGTCCACCTGGTACAGAGCGGGTACAAAGCGAAAGAACAATTAAATCAGCTCTGACATGAGATACGGCACATAGCACTCAATTTAATAGCTGCTGCTCTTACTGAAATTATGTGGAAGGGGAACAAAGAAACTGGTGGAAGAAGCCGTTACATCCCTGCCAGTGAAAAATAATGAAATCCACTACGTCCACAGTGGGGATGGGCTGAGCCCTGGGCTTGACTCTCGTGTTCCTCCAAATTCCACAGAAATGACAAAGGAAATATAAAATTAAGAATAAATCTATTTTTAGGGACTTCCCTGGTGGTCCAGTGGCTAAGACTCCGCACTCCCAATGCAGGGGGCCCGGGTTCGATCCCTGGTCAGGGAACTAGATTCTACATGCCACATTAAAGATCCCGCGTGTCGCCACTAAAGATCCCGCATGTGACAATGAAGATCCTGAGTGCCACAACTAAGACCCGGAGCAGCCAAATAAATAAATATATATATATATTTTTTAAACGATAATCTATTTTTTAAATCCGGAAAATGGGGATGGATGCCATCAGTCAAAAAAAAAAAAATTTTTTTTTTTTTTTGCAAAATTTCTGGAAGAGATGTGACAGGATCAAATTTACAGAAAAATCAAATTTAGCCAGAGTTGAGAAACCAAAACCTAATTGGGCCACAGTGGGAAATGCTGGACATGGGAAGGGTCTGACAAAACCCCCCACTCAGAAGTGAGTGACTGAGAACAGAAGCGGGCACTGAGCTGGCGGGTCGGGTGAGGAAAGGGTTGTGGAATGCTGAGTTTCTAGTGCAGCTTGAAGAAAGAAAAGAGGAAGGGTATTTTGGGATCAGCTGTGAAGTTCTCCAACTGCAGGGCAACCCTTTCCCCACTTCCTCAATTAAGAAGGGTCCACCCAGCCTATTGTCCTGTTATCAGCCAAGCGCACACACAGGAAGCCTGCCCAAGAGCAATTCCAAGGATCTACTCTCCATTCTCTTCTTACCGCATCCCATTCCAACCCTAACCACTGCAGCCAGGCAAAGGCTGACTGCAGAGTCTGTGAGCTGCTTATGCGCACATATGTACATGTTTATACGCAAACACAGGTACGCATGGCCACGCAAATACACGCCCCAGAGGAGGCCCAAGAGCAAGTCTCATTACTTGGGGGCGGGCGACAGCATGTGCCTCCCCAAGAGGGCAGAAGCAGCAGCCCACTTGTGCAGACCAGAAGGTCAGTGCACTCCCGTCTGAAGGTGGTCAGCTCCTGCCCTAAGCCAGGATCACCATCTTGGACATCACAATCTGAAAGCAGGTCCAAAAACATGATTGCTAAAACAAACATAAGTGAGATTAAATTTAAATTAAATAGAAAAGTAGAAATAGTGGAATGGAATGAAATTAAAAATAAATCCATCATTCAGAAGATCAAATCAAGGAATTCTCTCAACATAAAGAATGAAAATATAACCTGATAAAAGGAGCCCAGAAAAAGTGAAGACCCAAAAAGGAGAGATTAAAATCCAAATATCCACAAGTCCTTTCTCCTAAAAAAGAGAAGAATAAAAAAGGATGTAGACAAAGTGGTAAAATTGAAAGGGTTTAAAGCAGAAATACCTAAGAAAAATATATACCTAAATACAAGCAGGCTGGTAAATTTCTCAATTTAAGAAGAAAACTCTAGGGATATGTGGAAGATTGGGTACAGAAGAAAAAGAATCACTGGCACAGACTTCTCATCTGGGACTGTAGGCACTGAACTAACAGAAACAAAGGAATACTAGAGGGTCATTAAAAAAAACGGAAGGGAGTGGAGGAAAAGGGAGGGGAGAGGGAGGAAGAACTTTATGTACCATATGGAATGATCTCCAAGATCTATGACTAAGTGTACAGCAAGGTACAAGACTCTGCGTACGGTATGCTGACATTTGACTTTTAAAAGAATTACACGTATGCACTTTCATATTTATGCTTAACATCTACCTCTAGAAAGTTTCTCCAGAAACTGGTAACACTGGTTGCTTCTGGGGAGGGAAACCTGCTGCCAGAGAAAGGGAAATGATGGGGCTGGACAAATGGGAGACTTTTCACCGGATAAAATTTTGTATCTTCTGAATTTTGTGCCATGTGAATGCACTGGCCACACCAAACACCAAAAAATTTTCAATCTCTCTCTCTCTCACGCACGCACACACACACACTCAAAAATTTAAGTAAAAAAGACAAGCCACAGAATGGGAGAAAATACAATACATATATCTGATGAGCACTTGTATCCAGAATATATCAAAAACTCTTAATAAGGATATATGTGGTATATACATACAGTGGAATGTTATTCGGCCTTAAAACAGAAAATTCTGCCGTTTGCAACATGGATGAACGTGGAGGACATTATGCGAAGTGAAATAAGCCAGTCACAAAACGACAAATACTGCATGATTCCACTTATCTGAAGAATCTAAAATAGTCCATTTCATAGAAGCAAAGTGTACAAAGGTGATTGCCAGGGGATGGGGAAGGGGAAGATGGTTTGGGGGGGTATTAGTCAAAGGGTACAAAGTTTCAATTGTGCAAAATGAGTAAGTCCTAGAGATCTAATGTATATAGCACAGGGTCCATAGTTAACAATACTGTATCGTATACAGTACTTTAAGTTTTGCTAAGAGGGTACATCTTATCACAAATTGTAATGATATTAGTAATAATAATATAAAGCAGGTAGGAGGAAACTTTTGGACGTGATGGATATGTTTATGGCACAGACTGTGGTGATGGTTTCAAAAGATGTATACTTATCTCCAAACTCATCAAGTTGTATACATTAAACATATACAGCTTTTTATATGTCAATCATACCTAAATAAAGTGATTTTTTCACCTTACTGAAGAATATATAAGTAATTCAGTATAGATATTACATTCAATATATAGACAGATATGTATATATCTCAGTAAGAAAAACAACCCAATAAAAATAGGCAAAAGATTTGAAGATACTTCACAAAAGATATACAAATAGGCAATTAGCATGCGAATATAGGTTCAACATCATTAGTAACCATGTAAAAGAAAATTAAAACCACAATGAGATACTACTACACATCCACTAGAATTGATCAAACAATACCAAGTCTTGGCAAAGATGTGGAGCTACTAGAACTCTCGTATACTGCAACTCCACTATTCGGTATTTACCCAAGAGAAATGAAAACATGTCAACTAAAGACATGTACATGAATGTTCACAGCAGCTTTATTTGTGTCTAAGAATTTGTCCATTCCATCTAAGTCACACAATTTACTGACAGAATTGTTTGCAGTATTCCTTTATAACCCTTCATTATTTCTGTAAGGTCAGTAATGTCTACTCTTTCATTTCTGATTTTAGTAATTCTAATCTTCTCTTTTCTTGGTCGATTCAGCTAAAGGTCTGTCAATTTTGATTTTTTCAAAGAACAAAATTTTGGTCCTATTAATTTTCTCTATTGTTTTTCTATCCTCTATTCCATTAATTTCCACTCTAATCTTTATTTCCTTCCTCTGCTTGCTTTAAGTTTAGTTTACTCTCCTTTGTTCAGTGTAGTAGCTTAATTTGTAATAGCCCAAAGCTGGGAACAACCTACATGTTCATTAATGAGTGAACAGACAAACAAATGGTGATATATTCATTCATTGAATGAATGAATATATTCAATATTTTTTTAAAAAGAACAAACTATGGATATAGCAACAATAAAAATGTTGAGTGAAAGAAACTAGACACAAAGAATATATATTTTATGATTCCAATTATACAAAATTCTAGAAAATGCAAACTAACATAGTGACAGAAAGTAGATTAGTGATTGCCTAGGCCAACGGTGGAGGAAAGTATGGACTACAAAAGTGCATGAAAACTTTTGTAGGTGATGTTCTGTATCTGGATTGTGAGAGTGGTTTCACAGGTGTATACAACCTCTCTCTTGTTGCCGAAATTCACTGAATCACACACTTAAATGACACAGTTATTTTATATAAATTACACCCCAATAAGTTAATTTTCAACAATGCTTTAAACTTCTTAAACGTTTTTAAAGCGGAAAAGAAGGCAATGGGGCAATCTCCATATATGTCTCAAGGGGAAATACCTCAGCCAAATTACCAGACAAGAAAAGAATAATATATACTTTATACACTCACACAATAATATATAAACTCAGGTGTTGTTATATAATGTATACCATCCAGGGTGGTTGTGTTTTTTTCCTTAAGTTACTCTCAGACATAATGCAGCACGCTGAAAAATAAATCAGAATAAAGATTTGTTCAAGAAAGAAAGCATTAGTTTAAGGGAGAGTTGATGTTACTGTGAAATTTGACTCAACTGTTTAAAAAAAGAATTCATAACATAGAAGGGGCATTAATTAAAAAAAAAAAAAAAAAGACTGATCACAATCAGGAACTCAAAACTCAATAATTTCACTAAAACCTAGAAGGGGAAGTAAAGCAAGCCCAAGGTCTCTCCTTGTTCTGGAGAAAGTTACAGATACTAATTAAATCTTGACTATGGTAGAAAAGTATAATTATAAACGTTAGTCAAATAGAAATAGGAAATAGAAATTGGAGGAAAATAAAATTGAACAAAGCACACCTGATCAGTGTAACCAGAGTCAGGAAATGGAGAAAATGAGAAAAAAAAAAAAGCATAATAAACAGAAAATAAAGACTAAAACTAAAATTCCACATAAAACTGAACCCAAGACTAAGTAGGACTTATCCTAAGTATAAATGTAAGTATGGTTCAGTATTAAGAAATTAATTTAATTAAATGATAATTTCCATAGATGCTGAGAAGGCATTTTATTAAACCTGAATTCCATTCTTAAATTTTTTTAAATTAGTAAACTATGAATAAAAAAAAAAAACTTTGACAAGAAAACAACAGCAAACATATCTAATAAGAAAATACTCAATATATTCCCTTCAACAAGGAACAAGAATGCTCTCAATATTTTAAGAATTTCCATAGGTCTTGGCCAATGCAATAAAATGAAAAAAAACATACATTTTTGAAAAGAAGCAGTGAGTTGCAAAATATATGATTCTCTGGATTTCTAAGTAGAAAATAACTGAAAAATTATTCAAAACGTGTTAGGAATTCAGTAAGGTGGCTAATGCATGATAACATTACAAAAATAAATAGCTTCCCTATATACTGGCAATAAGAAACTGCAAACAACAGTAATTTTTATTTTAGAACTTTATCTTTTAATCTTGGGGCAAGGGAAGAGAAACTGGAACCTGAACAGTCCCGAAATGCAATGGTCTGTCCAAAAGGGATTTAGCTAGAAGCACCTAGAACAGTGCCGGGCACTTGATAAATATTTGATGAATAAATGAATGGAATATGAGCTTCCTGATTAGGTCTGGTTCCTCTCATCTACTTCCTTTGGGAGGGAATTCTGTTTTCTTGCCAGTTGAAACAGACCTTTCTTTTTAAGGTATATAGCTCACATATCAGAAAGATTCCTCTTTTCCTTTTATAGCATCGTGTTGAATGAGCCAAGAGTAATTTACGCTTACTCAAATAAAATGAAAATGCAATAAAGGAGAGGAAGTGAAAATATCTACCATAATCAAATCATGGTAATAATCAGATCAACGGTAATGTAAATATAACATGATTGTGAATGTTTATTGTGGCCTGTTTATTTTTGTTAAAGCTATCAATAATCTGGCCTTGAACTGTAGAAAATAAGCCTAGAGTTAACTCAAGATTTTCTTTCCCACAATTTATGGACTCTTTCTGCAGAACTGGGTCTGTTTCCTCTTCCTTTTTCTGTTCAGTCTTATAAAAATCCTTAACTATACAACCTTGCTATATTCTAGGAAGCATTTTTCCTTTCTTTCATCTACTATGTTCTGAATGTTAACACACCACATGATGCACCTATGCCTACCATCGGTACCTATCAAAAACAGGCAAGGAATCTTCGTAGTCATCTAAAATATGTTGTTCAGATCAGTTATGAGAATCAGTTATGAGAACAGCTTTTGGGGCCTACTATGCATAATCTCATTAAGTTATCAGAACAACCTTATTAGGTAGGTACTACTAGAATTCCCATTTTATTGACAGGATAACAGAGGTTCAGGGCAGGTAAGTGACTGCCCAGCCAGTAAGTGACTGTATTAGGACTCCCTTGGCTGAGTCTGAAAGCTCCATTTTTTCCTACTCAGCTGTGTCTGCTTCAAACCTACAACATTAACCTCTCTAAGGTAGCAGTTCTAAATTACTTTACATAGTGTACTTCCTTGATTTGGAACCAGAGGGAGCAAATAAACTTTATTCCTTCTGCTGCTGGCAACATTGTTTCTCATGATGGACAGATTCTCTACCCATTTCCTGCAATATCATAAACCTATATAATACATGAAGTTTCCTTGACTCATGAGTAAGTCAACAGCAAGACTTTTCTATCAGTTTCATCATAATTTAACCACAAAGAAAGTTTAAAATGGACAGTGTCGTAATTTTCTTGGCTTTAAATAAGTAGCCAACCTGCCAAGGTCAACACCTGAAAACATACTCACCTGTGTGATACCAAAACTGGTTTATGTAAAATGCAAACACTGCTTCCACAACTTATAATCTTGGAACACTGCGATGTGTCTTTAATAAATGTTACCCTTTTCCACTCACATGTCCAAGAGAAGAATGATTTGAGGAAAAACAAAAAACAGTGGCTACCTTCTTCTTCAGAGTCAAGTTGAAAGTGGAGAGGTGACCATTTTGCTCAAACCTCGGCACTTGAGATTTGCTTAGAAATCTGTAGATGCACATGTTAGCCCCAAATTTGGATCTCATTCAATCTAAAAGTCTGAACAGTCCGGTCTAAAATACTATATAAAAGACTACCTAGGTTACTCAAAAAGCTCCACAGATACCTACAATAATGTGTCAAGCCTCCCAGTAGACCAGGGGAGGAGAATTTGGTTACACCGAAAGACTCAAGTCAACTGCACCGTCTTAGAAAGAGGTGTCAGTCTACCCCTAACAAAACCACCTCCTAACACCACATCTTCCATGTCCACGTGTTTGAAAGTCGGCCGTCCCTCTCTCTAAGAAGCTGCAATGAAGCCCAGAACCCCTCACCAGGATAAGGATTGCCATGAAGAAAACTGGGAGGAAGAAGAGCTGATGTCACTGGGCTGAAAACACCTCATTCTCTTTCACGGAGACAGGCAAGGTCCACGGCAGCCCTTTAAAGGTCAGGGAGGGCAGAGGCAAGAGCATGAAATGAGGGTTGGACGAAGTCTGGCCAACTGGTGAAACAAGGGAAGGTCTTGCCCCTCCTCAGTGACTTGAACCAGGAAAGAAAAGAATTTCTTAATTCTTAACTCGGGAAAAACAGATAGTTCAAAATATTGACTGACTATCAGGAGAAAAGGGTAAAAGCTCACTCTGAGCCAGTATTCACCTGTATTTGATCAGAACAGATTGAAGACTACAGAAGAGCATTCTCTCTTCTAGCCCCTCAGTAACAGTTTAGCTCTGTCCTCTTTAGGTTTTGAGTGGTTATGACTCAGTTTCCAGGCAGGGACAACATACACATCCCACCCCACAGGACTACAAGTGACAGCCCCATTTTTCTTGTTTGCCTATTTGAAATTTAATTGGAGTTAGGGGTTAGTTAGTCAACTTTTTCCTTTTTCATCAATTATCAACTATTACTAATCAAATTAGGGAGAGAGAACGAGGGCTCTTTCTCTCTAATTTGGTCAGAGTCTCCAAGGAAGGAAGACTACATTCTCAACGGGTCAGAAAATTACCCTTTTGAGAGGCAATGGTGCATCCTTCCAAGGCTAGTGTACACATTCACACCTGTACTCTTACACACACACACTTACAAATGATAGCAGACTACACACGGCTTGTACTTTTTCTTCTTTTACTTACTATATCTTGCCATTATTTCATATCAGTATATATAGGGGCTGCCATATTCTTTTTAATACTACATTTTTTAAATGACCCTAGTTATAAAACTAGCTCCCCACTGATAGATATTTAGGTTCCTTCTTATCTTTTGCCATTAAAACTAATATTGCAACAAATACTCTTGTACATGTCATTTAGCTCATGTCCATTTACTGACTCAGCAAATATTTGGGTACCCACCCTATCCTAGGCTTTGTTCGTACACTGACATTACAGCAATAAGCAATCAGATAGAGCCCCTGCCCTCAAGGAGTTTACAGCAAAGTGTAGGAGATATACATGTCTGATGGCACATTCCCCTTGAGTGAATCAGAGAATGCTTCTAAGGCAACTGATCTCCACCTTGGCTGCACATTAGAATTACCTGGAAAAGCATTTTTACAAAATACTGCTCCCTGGGCCATCCTAGATTCATTAGATCCAAATTTCTTGAGGTGGGCCCCAGGCATCAGCATCCTCTAACAGGTCCTCAGATGATGGGAGTGCTTAGCTAAGCTCAATAACCTTGTTCTAAAACAGTGCTTCTCTATTTTTAATGCGCATACAATGACTTAGGGATCACGTCAAAATGCATATTCTGATTCAGTAGGTCTGGAATTAGGCCTGAGATTCTGTATTTCCAACAAGCTCCCAGGTGATGCTAATGCCACTGGTCCATGGACCACACCTTGAATAGCAAAGGTCTATGGCAATAGCAGGGGGCAGCTGGAAAGGCACACAGAGGACAAAAGCTCAGCAAAGGTGGGCAAGCAAGAATTCACATGACATGCCAGGCAGCTCATGAGTAAAATCCTTTGGCAGGGACATAACTTCCTAGGAGAGGATCAGAGAGGTAAATAGGTACCTGATCACAGAAGGCCAGGCTAAGGACTCAGACCATTACTGTGTAAGCAATGGAAAGGTCTCCAAAGGGAAGGTCTTGCTGCAGGTTTCCAAAGAGGGGAATGACACATACAATATTTTAGGAAGGTGAATTCTGGCTACAGTGTTCAGAATAAAATAGATTGGGGGGCTTCCCTGGTGGCGCAGTGGTTGAGAATCTGCCTGCCAATGCAGGGGTCACGGGTTCGAGCCCTGGTCTGGGAAGATCCCACATGCCGCGGAGCAACTAGGCCCGTGAGCCACAATTACTGAGCCTGCGCGTCTGGAGCCTGTGCTCCGCAACAAGAGAGGCCACGATAGTGAGAGGCCCGCACACCGCGATGAAGAGTGGCCCCCACTTGCCGCAACTAGAGAAAGCCCTCGCACAGAAACGAAGACCCAACACAGCCATAAAAAATAAATTAAAAAAAAAATAGATTGGGGAGGAGGGACCTGACTGACTCAAAGCAGGAAAACCAGTTAGATAATCATACATCTTGATTAGGATATTCACAATGACAATGGAAATGAAGACAGACATTAAAGAACAGTGATGTTATATACAAAAGTAGGATATTTAAAAGGGGAGGTGAAGAAAGGCATGGTTTTTAAATACTCTCACCATGGAGTGATTATAAGGTGCTAAAAACAAGAAACACAGAAATACTTGGAAAGATGGGTTTAAAGCAAGAAATGAAGATGTGGGAATCCTAAGCCCTGCTGCAGTAGTAAAGTCCATCCAGAGATGGTACATAAGGAACTAGCAAAGGCCAGGAACCACGGCTGGGTGGGCTCACAGTTAAGAGCTCAGGAAAAAAAAAAGGGGAGAGTCCAGAGAAGCAGGGGCAGACCACGGGAGGGCCAAGAGAGGAGAGAAACAATTCATTCAGTGAATGAAGCATCTGCTATGTGCCAGGCACTGGGCTGGGGAATATAGCAGGGAACAGAGTAAGACCCTGAGAAAAAAGACAGGGAAAAAAGCATTGAGAGGAAGTTGGTTAATGATGCCAATCAAGGAAAATGAGCACTGAACCAAAGGTCTGGAAACCTGGGTCCTAACCTCAGCTCTGCCACAAACTAGCTGGGTTACCCTGATCTGATAAATCAATTCTCTCCCTGGGCCACAGTTTCCTCCATTGTAAAAAGAGGGTCTTGGAGGGTGTGACCACCAAGTCCTCTGCAGCTCTAAAGGCCTGGGATGCTACAGCAGAAAAACAGCCACTGCAGTTCTCCGCGAGCTGTGAGTGGTAGAGGCAGGACCTGGCCCGTGGGGGCTCGATGCTGAGGCAAGAGGAGGCAGATGGCAAGGCAGATGGAAGCGGTGCACAAAGACCGCTCATCCAAGGAGCCTGGCAGTGACGGGAGAGTGAGCAGGCAGAAGGCAGCAAGCCTTGGGAAACTTCTCTCACAAGGGAGACTGGTTACAGTGAGGAGTAAGAGGCGGAAAAAAACCACAAACTGAGATGAGGGAAGAAACACAGGCTAAGATACAGAAGGGGCTGGTTTCATTTCCCTTGGCCTGAAACTGTGCTTTGCATAAGAAATGCAACCTACAGTGTCTAATGCATGTAAGCACTAGAAAAAGTGGGAAGCAGGTTTGGAAAAGGATGCCAATTTGCAGCAGTGGTGGTGGTGAAGAGAGTGGGCTCTAAAGTCGAACAAACCCTAGTTCAAATCCCAGCCCCACTCTCATCTAGCTCCGTGACCTTGAACAAGTTACTTCACATTTCAAAGCCTACATTTCCTCAGCTGCCAAAGGAGGAGACAGTAACTTCGGGGAGTGCTTCAAGATGATGCAGTACAGTTCCCAACCAAAGGAAGTGCTCCCTAAAGGTTCACAAGGATCTTGTGAACACACGTTACTATTATCTCTGGGTAAAGGTGAGGATAACTGAGGGGGCATATGCTGGACACCCTCGAAGGGGAAGAAATCAGAACAAAAGGAAAAGAGAAGAGAAGCAACAGTTAGGGAAATGACAACAGTCCCAAGCGTATGTTAAACATGAAAGGCTGGGCATACAGGAGACCTTGTTAAGATGTTAGAATGTTGACAGCAGATGGAGTGTTCCAGGCAAGCCCCACAGTCAACCAGACTGGAGAAGCAAGCCTTGGGGACCCCAACTCACTGCAACACACCCTCAGGATGGCAGCAGTCCTGACCCAGAACACCAAGATGGGTAAGAGGTGATATTAACAGGACCTGGAAACCAGTACCTCCAAAGGATATACTCAGGGCCAGCTTCACGAGGATCCTGTACTCAGAAGGGTTCCATACTGGGTTCAATGCTCTGCTGTCACTATCATGAAATTCTTAATAATTTTTTTTAACAGGGGGATAAGAATTTTAATTTTGTACTGGGTCCCACAAATTACATGGCCAATCTTGGATTCAAATTCAAATTCTCACTCATATCCCAACATTGACCACTGTCACCTATAACAGGTAACCCAAGACCTCCTTCCAAAGTGCTTCACTCAAAACTGTCTTTAACGCTAATAAATCACTCTGATTACCCCCATGGCATCCTGCACATACCCCTGTCATCATGTTAAACAGCAATGACTCACTTGTATTTCTTTGTCTCTCCTCCTGGACCTTGGGTAGCTAAAAGGTAAGGCCATCTGTTCATCTGTGTATCTCCTGAGCATGGCACAGAGAGGCTCATATAAATCTTTGAGAAATGAAAAAAAAGTCCAAGTATCCTTCACAATTGCTGATGCAAGTCATGAAATAAACAAGATTTACTGGACCGGACAGTGCAGAAAAAGCCTGCTATATTACATTTTTGCAGCACAGATGCTGATGCAGCAAGATGATAATAAGGCCACTTCCTTAGAACATACCTCTGCTCTAATTAAATAGCCCAAAAGAAGGTCTAGGTTTCCATTTTTGCAATACAACAACTATTTCACAACTATTTTTATTCTAATTACAGTAAGACATCTTTCACCTGGAATGTCTGAGACCTGACCTGTCCCAGGCTAATGTTATTTCCAAAATGTAGATATCTTAACTCCCAAGGAACATAATGCCTCACACAGCACATAGTACACAGAAGTCACTCAAACACATGTACAAAATTCATGTTAGCACTTCAAGTATTAATATGGTTTATCGATTCTAGTTAGAAATTAGATTTAAAAGTATATACACCCTCGGGACTTCCCTCTGGTGAAGTGGTTAAGAATCTGCCTGCCAATGCAGGGGACACAGGTTCAATCCCTGGTCCGGCAAGATCCCATATGCTGCGGAGCAACGAAGCCCGTATGCCACAACTACTGAGCCTGAGCTCAAGAGCCCACGAACCACAACTACTGAGCCCGCATGCTCTAGGGCCTGCATACCGCAACTGCTGAGCCAACTGCTTCTCCTGCAATGAGAAGCCCATGTACCACAACGAAGAGTAGCCCCTGCTCACCGCAACTAGAGAAAGCCCGCACACAGCAACGAAGACCCGACACAGCCAAAACAAACAAATAAATAAATAAAATTTTAAAAAAAAGTATATACACCCTCAAAGGGTAAAGAACAGTCTTTTCAGCAAGTAATACTGGGAAAATTGGATATCCACATGCAGAAGAATGAAATTGGACCCTCATCTTACACCATATACAAAAATTAACTCAAAATGGATTAAAGACCTAAGCCTAAGACCCAAAACTATAAAACTTCTAGAAGAAAACATAGGGGGAAAAGCTTCATGACACTGGACTTGGCAGTGATTTCTTGGATATGACACTAAAAACACAGGCAACGAAAGCAAAAATAGACAAATGGGACTACATCAAACTTAAAAACTTTTGTGCAAAGGACACAATCAAGAGAGTTAAAAGGTAAACTATGGAATGGGACAAAACATTTGCAAATCATATATCTGATAAAGGGGTTAATATCCAGAATATAAAAAGAACTCCTACAACTCAACAATAAAAAAATCAAATAATCTGATTTTAAAATGAGCAAAGGACTTGAATAGACATTTCTCCAAAGACGATATACAAATAGCCAACAAGCATATGAAAAGATGCTCAGCATCCCTAATCATCAGAGAAACGCAAATCAAAACCACAATGAGATATAACCTCATACCCATTAGGATGGCCACTATCAAAAGAATAGAAAATAACAAGCATTGGTGAAGAGGCAGAGAAATTGGAATCCTTGTGCGCTGTTGGTGCGACTGTAAAATGGTGCAGTCACTGAAGAAAACAGTATGGAAGTTCCTCAAAAATTTAAAAATAGAATTACCATATGGTCCAGTTTTTATATATAAACATTTGGGTACATATGTCCAAAAAAATTGAAAACAGGATCTCGGAGAGATATTTGCACATCCATGTCCACTGCAGCATTAGTCACAATAGCCAAGAGGTAGAAGCAACCTAAACGTCCATCAATTGATAACTGATTTTTAAAAAAGTGGTATATACATACAATGGAATATTTTTCAGTTTTAAAAAAGAATATCCTGGGACTTCCCTGGTGGTGCAGTGGTTGAGAATCCGCCTGCCAATGCAAGGGACACGGGTTCGATCCCAGTCCAGGAAGATCCCACGTGCCGCAGACCAACTAAGCCCGTGCTCCACAACTATTTAGCCTGCGCTTGAGAGCCCACGAGCCACAACTATTGAAGCCTGCGTGCCTAGAGCCTGTGCTCTGCAACAAGAGAAGCCACCGCGATGAGAAGCCTGCGCACCGCAACGAAGAGTGGCCCCCGCTCGCCACAACTAGAGAAAGCCCGCACGCAGCAATGAAAACCCAACACAGCCAAAAATAAATTAATTTTAAAAAAAAAGTTAGGATAAGTGCAAGGAGCCAGACACAAAAGGTCACATATTCTATGATTCCATTTTTATGAAATATCCAGAATAGGCAAATTCATAGACAGCAAAAGCAGATTAGTGATTGCCAGGGGCTGGGAGTGGGGAAAACGGAGCGTCTCCTAATGAGTATGAAGTGTCTTTTTGGGTTGACAAAAATCCTCTGGAATTAGATAATGGTGGCAGTTGTACAATCTTGTGATTATACTAAAAATCACTACATTGTATGTTTTTAAAAGGTGGATTTTATGGTATGTGCGTATGGTATTGCTTAAAGTAGTGTGAGTAAGATTCCTATTGTTCGCAAACAAGACTCCTGACCAGTACACCCCTGAATCCAGGAGGTCAAAGTCCCTGTGAAACTGCCTCCCCTCACCCTCCACACCTGCAAACTGACACTGCCAAGCTTTGGCACAGGCTGGGTCTTCTGCTCTAGTTACTCCTCCTGCCTCTGTCCATTTGGGAAATATCTACTTCTTCACTCTCCGGCTCAAATATCATCTCCTTTGGAAAAGCCACCACCCTCCTGAGCAGGGTCACTCCTTGCCCCACTCCCTACATGTTATCTCCATAATAACCGTGCAGATGTCATGGGTGTCCACCTATCCCCTCTCACTGGCCAGTTCAGTGCCCACTGGCCTGACTTCCAACCGCCAGCGCCCGCACTTCTTGGCCCGACTGCTCCCCCGGCTGCTCAACCTGCTTCGCCCACCCATGGGGCAGGCTGGAAAGTGCTTGGGAATTAATGCCCAAACACCCCATCCGTGGGGCGCTCAACCAATGACTGACAAGGGCTGCTGTTTGAAGACCCCAGGTCCCTCAATGGGGTGGGGATGACCGAGGTACGTGTTCTGTACAGGCTCCCAGAGGTCCCAGTGATTGCTTCTAAGGTAATAACAACACCTAGCATTTTCATAGTACTTACCGTGTGCCCGACACTATTCTAAACACTCATTTAAGGGACTTCCCTGGTGGTCCAGGGGCTAAGACTCCGTGCTCCCAACGCAGGGGGCCCAGGTCCGATCCCTGGTCAGGGAACTAGATCCTGCATGCCGCAACTGAAAGATCCCACACATGGCAACGAAGATCCCATGTGCCGCAACTAAGACCTGGCGCAGCCAAATAAATAAATAAACATAAAAAAAAAAAACCCCACTCATTTAATCTTCAGAACACCACTGCAAAATAATCCAAAATTTAACTAGGGAGACACTGAGGCGTTACAAGGTTAAGAAACTTGCCCAAGGCCTCAGAACTAGTAAATACATCTAGCATTTTTAATATTCTATTGCAACCATCTGGATATATGTCTCTCTTCTGCACTGGACGATGACCCTCTCGAGAGAGAGTGCTTTTTTTTATCTTTCTCAACGTCCCCAGCATCCAGCACAGAGCCAGGCATGCAGCAGATACTCAAGAGATTCAAGTTTTGGAAAGTGCCTGCACTCTGCCACCCAAACATGCCATGTGCTTTTCCCGCCTCTGTGCCTTTTCTCAAACAGGACCCCTGAAACACCTTTTCTGAGTGTGCCTCTTGCCCTTGTCTCCTCCTACCCCCAACACACACACACACACACACACACACACACACACACACACACACAGAGACAATAATTCCTGATCCCTGCTCTGTGGCAGCCAAAATGAGGAATTCTGTGGGGCAAGGCAAACAGGAGAGAGCATATGACCCCCTCTAGAATCTAGTAAACAAATCCAATTGCTCATACATGAACTACTGCACCTTTGCCAAGCTGTTATTTATGTACTTATTTTGAGAGACTCTCATCTGCCTTCTTCCCCGTAACCTCCACTAACCCCCAACTCTCCCCTGTCCTAAAGACCTTCCCTCAACCCTGCTTTTTCCCCAAGCTACCACCCTTCTTACTACAAACTGCTACAACCTCCCGCCTTCCATTTGATTGCTAATATTCACTTCGTTTAAATTCTGACCTCAACCTCTACATCTTCCACTCCCATCTCTCTTTGGATCTGCTGGGGTTACACATTTATATAACACAGAAGAGCTGCCCGGAGGCAGCATGTGTGCTAAGCCTTGAAGTCTGAGTGGGCTTTCAACGGCAGGATTCAGGCAAACTCTGACCCAGCTCCTGACTTCACACTGATGACTGATGCATTCTAGTCATCTTTACACTTGCTCACACTTGCTTCCCAATCTGTGTTCCCCCTCTCAGTGAGGGTACCAGTCGGCACCAGTCTCCTAGACTAGAAAACCAGTCATCCCCACTGTACCAAAACTAGTCATCTTTACATGTTCTATTCTTTGTTCTTCCAGGCAACAACTCCAACCTAAATCAAACTGACACATTTCTAACTTACCTCTTTCACTGCCAGTCTCTCCCCGTCCCAAGCACTGATCACACATTCCCCTGCTCAAAAACCCTGTACGGCTGGCTCCTGCCTAAGAATAAAAGCTAACCTCCACGTCAGAGCATTCGGGACAGTCACAGCCTCCTCCTGCTGTGTCTTCCCACCTCCTCTCTCACTAATCCCCACCTCTAGACTCTCCAAACCCACTCCCAACACATGACCCGACCCAGTGCAACCCCAGCAGGCACAAGTCTTTTCCGTCTCAGGAGCTCTGCTCAAGCTGCTCCCCTGGCCCATGACGCCTTCCCAACCCGGCACCTGAAAGCCTCCTCAAACTTCAGGGACCTGGTGAAAACACACCTCTGCCACCAAAGCTGATCTGCAGATAATACACTCTGAGAGTGGGGCTGACCAATAGGAATTAAGCACCCTCCTCTTAACGATCCCGAAGTGAAACTTAATTTTCACTTAACATTTTAAGGTCGACGTATTGATCTTTTTTTTTTAAGTTTCAAGTGACATATCAAATCAAATTGAATAGTATAAACAAAAGGGCATTCATGACCTCCTGTAACCAGGATGCCTGCGGAGCAGTGCCAGCTTCAGGCACAGCTGGCACAGGTGGATCTGGGATTCAAGTGATCTTCAGGGCCTGTCCCCCTCTTTTTCTCCAGCTCCACATTCCTCTCTGGTTTCATTCTTAAGCAGGCACTCTCCACATCACAAGAAACAAAGGCTCACAATCTAACAAAAAGAGAGATTCTTTCCCCCAGCAGCCATCTGAGCAAATCTCTGTTTGGCTATTTGACTCTGCTAGGGTCACATGTCCACCAAGGAAGCTATTTGGGCCAATGGATGATACAGATGAAAGACCAAAAGCAGGAGGAGGAGAGAAGCCAGGGTGTTTCTCCCCTACCCCAACCCCTCCTCTCTGGTTCAGATAGCATCCCTGGCCTTAGCTGCTTCCTCTCCAGGGCTCCCTCCCCCTGTGGTCCCTGCTCTTGTTGAGCAGCCCTGCCATGGTCTAGTTCCCACAGAAGCTCCTGGATTCTTCTAATCTCACCTCCTCCCACTGACCACCCCCCCCAGCCCTGAGGGTGACTGCAGTTTCCTGCTATCGCTACTCTCTGGGTTACCTCCCTGTCCTCTGCTTGACTTCACATGTTTCCCAGCACCTATGTAGCTAATTCCCTGTATTAAGTCTCTCAGGTTTGAAAAACCTACAGTGGTTTTTATTTCCTGACCAGACCACAACCGATACTGAAATTGACAAAGAATAGGCAAAAATGTACAAAGAAAATGTGCAGAGGTCAGTATCAGGGAATAACCACCACCACCGCCTCACAGTTATTAAAGGCTCACTATGCATCAGGCACTACTCTAAGTATGAACGCAATGGATCTTCATACCAACCCTGTGATGCAGGTACTTCTGTTACACCCTTTTCACAGAGGAGGAAACCGAGGCTCAGAGAGGTTAAATAATTTACTGTCACAAAGATTGTAAGTAGTGGAGCTGGGATTCAAATCCAGATGACCTGGCTCCAGAGTGCACGCTCTAAAACACAAATCCCAGTGAGGAGAGTTTCAAGCAGCGGGTTACTCAACAGGATCAAGTGCTACCTACCAAGAGGTCAGGGAAGACAAGGATGTGAAGCGTCTACTGGATTTAGCAATAAGGAAGTCACGAGGGACCTTGAGTAGTAAAGCCAGAAACCAGACAGCAGGAGGCTGAGAAGTAAGCCAGAGGTTAGGAAGTAGAGACAAGAGGAGCAAACCTTTCTTTCAAAAGGTGAAGAAGAGTCAGAAAATAGGGCATGAGATGGAGGAGAAGGAAGCATCACAACAGTTTTCTTTACTTGGTTTGTTTTAGAAATGAGAGCAACTCGAGCATGTTGAAACAGTAATGGGAATGCAGAAACAGACCCACAGACATAGAAAACAAACTTATGGTTACCAAAGGGGAAAGGGGCAGGGGGAGGGATAAATTAGGTTGGGATCGAAATACACACTAGTATATATATAAAGTGGATAACCAACAAGGACCTACTGTATAGCACAAGTGACTATACTCAGTATTTTGTACTAACTTACAAGGGGAAAGAATCTGAAATATTTATATATATCATATATATATCAGGTGTACAGCAAAGTGATTCAGTTTTATACTGATATATATATATAACTGAATCACTTTGCTGTACACCTGAAACTAACACATTGTTAATCAACTACACTTCAATTTAAAAATTAAAAAAAATTTTTTTTGATGGGAATGAGCCAGTTGATAGAGAGTCTGAAGACACAGGAGTGACAGCAGGGTCTCTAAGAGGCCAGAGGGGGCGGGCCATATACTCCAGGATCAGCCTTAGCAACCGAGGGCAAAGAAAGGGCGGCCACAGATTCTGAACATTTTGAGTTTGGTGAAAGGAAGTTCTTTTACAGTGGCTTCTATCTTCTCTAAGGTAGAAAGTGAGGCCATCAGCAGAACAGGAGGGGGGAGTAGGGGGGTGGAAGGTGTGAGGAGCAGAGAAAAGCTTCAGATCAGCTACAGTACAGAATGGGAGCCTCTGAGGAAAGAAAGGATGGCCCATGGGACCTCCCTGGCAGTCCAGTGGTTAAGACTCTGCACTTCTAATGCAGGGGGCACGGGCAACTGGTCGGGGAACTAGGATCCCACATAAAAAAAAAAAAAGAAAGAAAGGATGGCTCAGCACCACTGAGGCCCCGACTGTGATTGGAAGCTGTGAGGTTACACTGGCAGCCACTCTCAAGGTACCTCCGCACCTGAGGTGCAGGCAAAAGACAGGAACAAATGGAATGACCCAAGTTGGATGTAAAAGAAGGAGAGCAAGGGAACTGCGTAAAGGACAGTGGCAGGAGCAACTGACAAGTTAAGCTGTGGAATCTAAAGGAGGCAGGTGAATACAAGGGGTCAGGGTACAGGTGTAGGCAGTTCTCACTGACTGGGAGGAGGGCACGGCAAGATAAGAGCTATGTAGTGGCATTATTTCAGGGCAGGAACAGTTGTAGGTATTATAATGCAGGGATGTGGCCGGGGGAGAGGGCAACTGAACTGGAAAAAAGGGGAAGGTGACTAGATAAAAGGTCAAGAAACTGATAGTTTTCGAGATCTGGACAGAGTCCCCTGAAGTAAAGGCATGATTTGAGAAGACAGTTAGTTGGGGGGGTTTCAAGATTTTAATGAACAAGAGAAACAGGGAAGTTACAAAGTGACAGCAAAGAAGGCAGTGGAAGGTCTGTAATGGACATCTGTGAAACAACAGATGTTCGTCCAACATTCATTCGTTCCTCCTCCTTCTAGGAGGAGCATCCTGACTTTGCTTTGGAAACCACCTCCTTCCTCCCCAGGCACAGAGAGGGCTTCCAAAATACTAGCAAGAGCCTATGCCTTAACTTTATGTCTGTGTTCATTTTATTATTCCTTTAACTGTATAGGTACATTTTATTAATACAGATGCATTTCTATACTTCACGTATTTATATTTCACAGTTAAAACATACACACAAAAACTTCCCTTCTCCACCCTCCAAAGATAAGGACCTGGTCCAGGCCTTGGGCAGTCAGAGTTACAAAGACTGGCTTCAGCACCTGACCCAATTTAGGGCCAGGAGACACTAGCCCAGAGCTTTTGCTGGAATTATCAAGAAAGAGGTGCTCTCTTTCTGCTGGAGTTGCAAAGCTATATCCCTTCACCGGCTTGAGAATAGAGCTAACACAGAAAGGAGAAAGCAGAGCCAAGAGATGAAAAGTGACAGACTCCCAACATCATTTGAATACCTAGTTCCAGCCATTCCGGAAACCAAAATACCTGGGGCTTTTCAAATAAGCCAATAGATTTTTTTCTTTTCTTCAGCCAGGTTGCACTTGGTTTATGTCCTTTTGACGGAAAAGAAACCTAATTCAGTGGAATAGTCTAATAACGGATTCTCAACTCAACAGCCTGTGTGATCCTTTCAACACATAAATCAAATCACACCCTCCTTCTGCTCAAGTCCCTGCAATGGCACTCAAAATAAAGGCCAAAGTTCCCAGAGTGGCCTACTGGGCCCTAGACCATCTGGCCCCCTCCCTCTCTGCCCTTGGCCAAGGACTCCCCATTGCTCACTCTGCCCCAACCACACTGGCTTCTAGGGCAGTCCCCGTCACACCGCGCAGGAGCTGCCAGGCCTCTGCTTTGGCCATTTCTTCCACCGGGACACTCCTCCAGACATCCACTCGCCAACTGCCTCGCCTCCTTCAAGTCTTTGCTCAAATCTCAAGTTCTCAGTAGGGTCTAACTGAAGCCGCCTCCCTTCAGCCAGTGATCCTGAACACTCTCTCCCCCCCACTTTTTCTTCCTTTCACAGCATTTATTACATAAAATAGTACGTACTTACTAAAATATACCCAATGAGGGCAGGGGTTTTCAACTGGTGGATCTGAGTTCCTAAAACAGTGCCTGGCTCATAGGAGGCCCTCAAATATTTGCTGAGTGAGCAAATACAATGACATGAGCCTCAAAGGGGCAGCACTTGATTGTTAAAAGGCAGTGGAGAGGACTTCCCTGGTGGTGCAGTGGTTCAGAATCCGCCTGCCAATGCAGGGGACACGGGTTTGAGCCCTGGTCTGGGAAGATCCCACATGCTGCAGAGTAACTAAGCCCATGCACCACAACTACTGAGCCTGCGCGCCACAACTACTGAGCCCACATGCCACAACTACTGAAGCCTGTGCGCCTAGAGCCCATGCTCCGCAACAAGAGAAGCCACTGCAATGAGAAGCACACGCACCACAATGAAGAGTAGCCCCCGCTCGCCGCAAATAGAGAAAGCCCGCACGCAGCAACAAAGACCCAACATGGCCAAAAAAAAAAAAAAGGCAGTAGAGAGAAAGGACACTACAGACCCGCATCTCCTGAACCTGAAATAAGTGGAGTGTAAGAGGAAAAGACACTTCCATTTTGAAAACTTCAGGGGAAGCAGTGACTTAAGGGGGCAGGAAGTAGGTGAAAGAGTTCAGTGAAGAGACTGAGGATGTGGGTAGAGGTGTTAACCACAGGTGGGGCTGGAGAGGGCTTGGTGTTAAGTTTTGGGAGGTACACAGGAGTTAGAGGCTGAGTCAGGGGAGAAGCAAGCCCAAAGTGGTTTGCAGGTGAAAGTAAAAAACACAGAAAGGGCCAAGTGGTGTATTTACATTTCAGGTGGAGATGAAAGATACAGGGCTAGAAGGCCTGGGGAGTTTAGCCAGCATCAAAAGAATTCCTAGCAACCCTTGGTAGATAGAAAAGATTCTTCCCTTCACACCATGGTTTGAATGATTTTCAATTTTGTGGATGAAGAGGCCATCACATTTGGTCTTTTCCTCCTTCCCAGAACCCCAGAGGCCACTGAGAAGTGTCTGCTGGACTGAGACAAAAGGCTTTCCTGTTCATGGCACCTCAGCAATTCCCCTCTGCATAATATAATAACCCTGCACTACGAGCAGCCTGTCAAACCCTCATTCTCCAGACCCAGAACTGACTCTGAATCAGGCATCCAGGATCACAACCCCAAGGTCCATTATAAAAGGCAAGAAGACACAGGCTTCTTTTCAAAGACAGACCATAGCACTCAACGCTCCTACCTCCCCTCTGGTGAACCCCACACTTCCTGGGCAAGAGAAAGCAGAGCAAAGGGAAGGCTTCCTTCCACTGGTCCTGATTCACCTCTGTTGCTTGGTAGCTTCTCTCTGCAGAAATTTCTCCAGAGTTACGAGAACATATGTGTATGCCAAGATTCAAGGAAAATGTTACTCCCAGTCAGAGGAAGAAATTATACTGCTCTCTAAGGAAAAGTGGCTAACTATAAATCAGGCCTTTGGGAGTGATGTCATTTTGATGCTCCTCGCAGCTCTAAGGAGACTTATTAAATATTCAATAATTAATAAAAATGCCTTCAAGACCATCTCTCTCATGGAACTGTCCCTGTAAAGGAAGCCAGAAGTAATTAGACTTAGGCTTGACTTCCTGTCCACCAACTAGATCTCAGGGATACAGGGCATTTGTCCTCCCAGTACTTAGTAGCAAAATGCCCACACTTCTGCATCAGGTGTCCTCCAAGAATGGATCATTAAGCAGATATTTAAAAGAGCCATCTGTAGCAGGCAGCTTCCAAGATGCCCCGATGATTCCCGCTTCCTGGTATTCATACCTTCTTCCCAGGTTGTACCAGTGATGGCCAGCGTGACCAATAGAATACGGCAGAGATATGTCGCTTCCGAGACTAGATTACACAGGACTGTGGTTTGAGTCTTGGGATCTCTCCATCTCTTGGATCACTTGCTCTGGGTGAAACAAGTTGCCACATCAAGCAGCCCTATGGAGAGGAACTAAGGCCTGCCAAGAGCCAAGAGAGTGAGCTTGGAAGAGGACCTACCCCCAATCCAGTCTTCAGTGACTGCAGCCCTAGTCAAAGTTTGAATGCAAGCTCATGATAGACGTGAGTCAGAACCACCCAGATTTAAGCTGCGCAGATTTCTGGCCCACAGACACTATTTTCAGATGCTAAATGTTGCAGTAATTGGTTACACAGCGATATATAATTAATTCACTATCCTACACGGACCTGAGAAAAAAATCGTAAGTTTAACCTCAATTCCTATCCTACATGCACATAGGACCAAGTTCTCTGTCCATAAGAAAGCAAATTATTCATTCAACAATTACTTATTGAGTGTCAAATATGGGCAAGGTATTCCAAGCGACTCCAGCCTTCATATAGTCTATAATCTTCTATAAAATAAAGAGAAATACTTACAAAGACACACACACACACACACACACACACACACACATCCAGCTGCTCAATCCAGCTGCTCAATCCATTGGTTTCATTAGCTTTTTTAAGTTTACTTGCTACTAATGCTTTGCCTCCTCCCCCCCCCCCACCTTGCCCCACTCTTTGCTTTCACAAACCCTCTTGGGAAGGTACATCAAGTCCCACTTCCTGGTTAATTTGACTGCTCAGTGCACTCACACTCATTTTTACTGTACCACATGCCCTCCCATCTAAGGGGGAAAGAAATTTGGGTCCCCTGATTCCATTCAGTATTGGGACAAGGAGGCATTCACTTAGTATTTTACTAAGAGGAGACAATCCTGATCACAGGTGTGGAGAACAATTCTAATTTCTGCAATTAGTGACTAAGGGGCAACAGCAGAGCTGATACAATCACAGCTCACGTCCTGACAACAGCTGAAGTGGCAAGGGGGGGAAGGGAGATGCCGCCCCTAACCCCTCACTGTCTCTCAAAGCAGCAGGAGGGTCATACGCTGCTCTAAGAAAATCAGGAGCCTCCCTCTACGCAAAAACGGTCAAAGGGCGACCTTTCTCCCCTTCAGCCACAAAACCAGCCTCTGCCAAACCTAAACAGCGTGGGAGACAGTCAGAGGTAAATGGAGCCCCAGACAGAAAACCCCCGGGGCACTCTCCTCCCGCTGCCGGCTGGGGTCAGAGTCAGGTGACTCCTCAGGGCACAAAGCAAACCTAAACAAAGATCACTGACCCCATGACAGACGGGGATAAGAAGCCTCTGGCAGTAGGACCACGGAAAACCATTAACTCTTGCTTCTTTACAGTCGCAGCAAACTGGAGGAGCTACAAGTGACTCGGCAGCTCAGCCTTCAGAGATGCATCTGGAGGAACGGGGACCCCATCCCAGGACACAGGCTCTGAGCACTGCACACACGCCTCCAGCCACAACGGGCAGGCGGGACCCCTCCCCACCAGCTGTCACTGGCCTCGCGACCAGTCACAGCCGGGCAAGCCCGTTCCCTCTGGCCGCTCCCCCAGAGGCTGCGACCCCGCGGGGGCGGCAAGGAGGAGATGCTTTTTCCCAAGGCTCTGGGGCGAGGGCACGCCTGTCCCCCGGAAAGGGGCGCCAGGGTGGGCGCGGCCCGGTGCCCAGCGGGGCTCCAGATCCCTCATCCCCCTCGGGAGCGAAACGAGCCTCCCAGTCCCCAGCCCCGCGTGCCCCACCTTGTCGCCGAAGCTGCGGGCCGTCAGCAGGTCCGGGCTGGGCGTGCTGTCGCCGCCCACGGCCTCCTCGCTGCTGGAGCCGGCCAGCGGGTGCGGCATGTCGCGCAGGGAGTGGGGCCCAGTGGACGGCAGGGCCTTGGGGGGCCCGCCCGACATGGCGCGCACGGCTCGGGACGCGCCGCCGCCGCTTCCTCCTGCAGCCCGCCGCCGCGGGCTCCCCCAGAGCCCGGGCCGAGGCCCCGCTCGGCCGCGGCTCGGTCGGAGGCCCAGCACCAGCCGGGCTGGGAGCCACCGCCACCGCCACCCGCCGGCTCGCGTCTGCCCGCGCCGGGCTGCGCTGGGCTGGGCCGGACTGCTCCGCTCCTCTCCGCTGCGCGCCGGAGCCCACGGCGGACCCGCTCGCACCTTAACCAGGGCGCCCAGCCCGCCCCGCCACGCCGCCCAGCCCGCTCGCCGCCCCGCCCCCGCGGCGCCCGGCAGCCCCCGGAGGGGGAGGGGGCGGGGGCGGGGAGAGCGGGGGAGGGGGAGGGGGGGTGCGGGCAGCTCCGCCCTCTCCCGCCGTCCCGCAGGAAGTGCGCCCTGGGCCCTCCGCCACTGTCCACCGAGAGTCCAAGCTCGCCTCCTGGCCCGTTGGGGGCTGCGCGCAGACCCCGGAGCTAATGTTTAATGGAAATCAGAGGTGGAAAGAGACGTTGGAGGATCCTGTTCCATTCCACCCGCGTTTACTGCTGCGCCCAGGGGCAGCCACGCTTGGGGTTGGGGGCTTTAGGACACGCACGTGAGTCGGGATCTTCTGGCCTCTGAAATAACCCAGGATAGGAGGAATTATGACACATTTTATAAGAATGGCGTAAAAGGTTATGAGGCTCCCAGGAGATAGAGACATCAGGCGGGGAACCTAGAAGGAAATTCAAAGACGCAGTGTGGAGTTTCTTCAAATGCACGCTGAGATCCCATGCCATCTTGCTTCTGCAGTTCACCGGGTTTATGTAAGGTTAAACCTCAGAAGAGTGGGCATCAGTAAATAAAGAGGGAGTGCTACACATGATCTATGACTCTTAAACTCACACCTTGACCAAACTGCCATTTGAAAGAATCGTGAGGTTCCCGTTTTTATTTTTCATGCTTCTGTGCTTCCTTTCCAGGTCTTTGGCTGGGCTGCATTCTGAGCTTTATTTGCTAGCAGAATGGAGATAGTCAAGGCGTTACTTGGCTGTTTGAGGGTGGAAGTTCACCTCTTTTTTCCACCTTACCTGGCTTCACAGCTTCTGTGCTCAGGGCCAAGTCAGTAGAGGCCATCAGCCCATGTAAGAACAAGTTGATACTAGAAGAGTAATGGGGAGGAGGCCCGCTGTAAGGGAGCACATTTTCCCGATCTATTCCCAAACTCCTTAGGTTCGTCCAGTGTTACCTGACTAATCTTGAAGTCGGGATTCACTGTGGTCTCCACCACCCTTTTCTTCTAAAGAAACAAGTGATACTTCAGCAAGAGGAGAATGCCGAGAGTTGAAGCTGACCCAAAATATCGTCCAGGGATTCACTGAGCTTCACACACCTTCCCTTATTTCCCCTGGTCTAAGTCATCTGGCCTCAGTCCTCAAGTTATCTTTTCTCTCCCCCACGTGGGTCTGCCTTGGTTGAGGAAAATAGAACTCAGAGGACACCGGGAACAATTTTTTAAATGCTGCATCTACCTCACAGGAATGCCAGTGTCCGGTCCTCTTGGAGTTGAGTAAAATTAATACTTTTATATTCAAGGGCTGCTTACAACTACAACAGACCCTATTATCTGTTCTTCTGATTAAAACAAATAGCATGAATATAACTAGAAATGAGTGTTCTATAGATGTATAACATAGGTATTTTTTTATTGAATGATGTTGTTTAACAGCCAGGCCACCTTCCCACAATCGAGATTTCATTTTATTAAGACTCCACACAGCTTTCTCCTCAAGATGCCAGGGAAGAGTGAAAAGAGAGCCACATTTGAATTCCTGATTGCTAACTATAAGTGGGTGATCATGAGCAAGTTACCTAACCTAAACGAACCTGCTTCCTGACCCAAAAAGAAGGACAGAGAGCAGGTAATAATATTTACCTTACTTGGTGGTTGTGAGAATGAAACAGCCTTTGGTTATGTAATATTCCCAGCCAAATGCTGCCATGGAATAGATGCTCCCTGAATGTTAATTCCCTTCCTTTCCCTCTCTCTCATGCTTTCTCTACTATTCTTATGAAATGATAATCATAAAGTTTTCATAAATAAACATGCTCTCTCCAAACTCCTCTATTTGCTCATTTTGGGTCAGAGTATCATTTTTCTATGCTCCCACCGTTTAAAACACAAAAACAAAACAGAGTTCCTGAAAGGCCATATGAAACAGTTTATTTTCCAGTTTCCTCGTTGGTCAATGGCATGGGGCCACAATGATCCAGTGGGTAGTCATCAAAACTAAAGAAAGTGGATTTCTATGGAAAACATTTTGGGATAAAGTTTCCACCAGTCAAATTTAGCCCAGGACTGCCTATTCATATTCACCATTTCCTGTTGTATTTCAGTGTTCCTTGTGGTGGGAAATTGTCACTGAAACAGAGCAAGTGTCCTAGACTATGTGACTGTGCTTTTTCTAAAAGTTTTCAAAGCAAGACGATGGTGAGGAGGAAACGTGAAGTTTCTGTATCAGAGCAAAAGGTTGTAGTGTTTATTGGAATGTATGGAGGGAAGCTTGGGTTTCTAGGGCTCAGCTCTGAGGAAAATGCACTGGATGTGTGTGCATGGGGTACGGGGAGATGCCACCAAAACCCAGGAACACAGCATGGGCCCTTCCCCCACCTCCCAACCCCTCATTCCTGTCCACAAGGAACCTTAGGCACTTAGGCTGGAAACTTTCAGAAGACAGGGCCTTGGGCCCCAGAATTCAGTAAGTATGCCAAGCCAGAATCCCGAAACCGCACAGCAAGTCTATCAGGGCTTTACATGAGACCCAGACCTTAAAAACAAAGCAGAGTCACAATGAAGCATTCTTTCTTTCTCTCTCCTGGTACAGCATGTGTCTAGGCCTTATTCATGTTTGTGTTAGCTGCTTATCCTCTTCTGGTTTTTAATACAATCATAGCTTTATTTTATGTGGCATCCCAAACCCTGCCTCAAAATAACACCACCACTTCTGAAGTGGACGGCTGATGAGGACAAAGGAGGTTTTCAAAGAGCATTCAGAGTGACATGTAGAAGGCCACAGAGGGCTGCCTCAAACAAGAGGGGCAACTGAGAAGGCACTATCGCCAACAGAGGCAAAATTGTGTGCACAGTTTAATTCAGCCGGTGATGTTCCAGGAAAAAGCAAAAGCCAGCAGTTCCACTTGAGGCCAGGATCTGAGGAGTTTTGCAAACAAGAAATTAGAATTTGCCCCAGAACCGGCAGAGAGGCTTGTGGGTAAGTGATAGGATCATTTTACCTTTCCATGTAGAAACTCCTCCCCTGAGAACACAGAGCCCCTCTAAGGCGGGGAATGCAATACAGATCATGGAGTCGGTGCCTAAGAACCACCTGTGTGCTTGTTAAAGTGCAAATTTCTAGGCCCACCTAAGAGATGCTGATTCAGGGACGGGAATCTGGAATCTGCATTTTCTTAAACAACGTCCTAGCTGATGCTCATGATGATTCTGGTCTACAGACTATAAGAAATACTGTTCTCCACTCTATGACATAAATCACAGCAAGATCCTTTTTGACCCAGCTCCTAGAGAAATGGAAATAAAAATAAACAAATGGGACCTAATGAAACTTAAAAGCTTTTGCACAGCAAAGGAAACCATAAACACGATGAAAAGACAACCCTCAGAATGGGAGAAAATGTTTGCAAATGAAGCAACTGACAAAGGATTAATCTCCAAAATTTACAAGCAGCTCTTGCAGCTCAATATCAAAAAAACAAACAACCCAATCCAAAAATGGGCAGAAGACCTAAATAGACATTTCTCCAAAGAAGATATATAGATTGCCAACAAACACATGAAAGAATGTTCAACATCATTAGTCATTAGAGACATGCAAATCAAAACTACAGGGCGATATCTCACACCGATCAGAATGGCCATCATCAAAAAATCTACAAGCAATAAATGCTGGAGAGGGTGGGGAGAAAAGGGAACCCTCTTGCACTGTTGGTGGGAATGTAAATTGATACAACCACTATGGAGAACAGCGCGGAGGTTCCTTAAAAAACTAAAAATAGAACTACCATACGACCCAGCAATCCCACTACTGGCCATATACCCTGAGAAAACCATAATTCAAAAAGAGTCATGTACCACAATGTTCATTGCAGCTCTATTTACAATAGCCAGGACATGGAAGCAACCTAAGTGTCCGTCGACAGACGAATCGATAAAGAAGATGTGGCACATATATACAATGGAATATTAGCCATAAAAAGAAACGAAATTGAGTTATTTGTAGTGAGGTGGATGGACCTAGAGTCTGTCATACAGAGTGAAGTAAGTCAGAAAGAGAAAAACAAATACCATATGCTAACACATATATATAGAATCTAAAAAAAAAAATTGAAGAACCTAGGGGCAAGATGGGAATAAAGACGCAGACCTACTTACTAGAGAATGGACTTGAGGACACGGGGAGGGGAAAGGGTAAGCTGGGACGAAGTGAGAGAGTAGCACTGACGTATATACACTACCAAATGTAAAATAGATAGCTAGTGGGAAGCAGTCGTATAGCACAGGGAGATCAGCTCAGTGCTTTGTGACCAGCCAGAAAGGTGGGATAGGGAGGGTGGGAGGGAGACGAAAGGGGGAGGAGATATGGGGATATATGTATATGTATAACTGATGCACTTTGTTATAAAGCAGAAACTAACACACCATTGTAAAGCAATTATACTGCAAAAAAAATGTTAAAAAAAAGGACTAAACAAACCTTAAAAAAAAAAAAAGAAATACTGTTCTCATAGCTCCACCCATTTCTCTAAATCATAAATTGACATGCCCCTTATTGTCAATAGCACTTTTAAGTTCTTACTTTGGAAAATTTTCCTGTTTGCTGAAAAGTTGCTTAGATAGGCAAATTTCTCTTACAAAATTCTATTACCGGGTCCTTTTGCCCTAAACTTTTAGTGTTATTTTTATTGAGCAGTTACCAGGTGCTTAAAATTTGGAAGAAGATCTCAGATGAACTAAACTATCTGTTGACAGATTCATGTCCTAGGTCTGGCTGTAAAGAGCCTCACAGTGGAGTAGATATTTTTCAAAGCCCCGCAAACTTCTTTGGCTGGCCCTGCAGGCTCCTAGGAGCTGGGCCTCACCTGGCCACAGAAATATAATTTACTGCCAGCACAGAGGGCTACCTGTTAACCTGGCTTTCTTCACAAGCCGGCTCTGGAGTGTGTGGCTGTGTGTATACTCCTTTGTGGTCATTATCCATTACAGAGTTTGGGCTGAAGAAGGTATTGAGCTGACAAGTACTGGAAGCCTTGGCACTGAGTCTTATTAGTGAATCTTTGGATAGGATGGAAAGCCTGTTTATTGGCTGTGTGCCCCATGAACGTGTTTGATTCCATCACTAGGAATGATCTTTAAAGGCATCTAGAAGATGAACATTCAGACATCATATGACCCAACAGTTCCCACTCCCAGAACATAACAGAAATGCATATGTATATTCATCAAAAGGTGGATTCAAGAATCTCCACAGTGGGCTTCCCTGGTGGCGCAGTGGTTAAGAATCTGCCTGCCAATGCAGGGGACACTGGGTTGGAGCCTTGGTCCAGGAAGATCCCACATGCCGCGGAGCAACTAAGCCCGTGCACCACAACTACTGAGCCTGTGCTCTATAGCCCATGAGCCACAATTACTGGGCCCACGTTCCACAACTACTGAAGCCCATGTGCCTAGAGCCTGTGCTCCACAACAAGAGAAGCCACCACAATGAGAAGCCCACACACCACAACGAAGAGTAGCCCCTGCTCGCCAAGACTAGAGAAAACCTGCATGCAGCAACGAAGACCCAACACAGCCAAAAATAAATGAAATAAATTAAAAAAAAAAAACTCCACAGCAGCAGAGATTTATAGTAACCAAAACTAGAAAAAACTCACATGACTGTCAACAGTGGTGTAGTCACACAATTGAACATTATACCGCAAGAAGAATGAAGAAACAACGTGCTGGGGAGTTCCCTGGTGAGCCAGTGGTTAGGATTCCGGGTTTTCACAGCCGTGGCCCAGGTGCATTCCCTGGCTGGGGAACTGAGATCCCACAAGCTGCGTGTTGCCGCCGAAAAAAAAAAAAAAAAAAAAAAAAAAACGTGGTGAATGAATTACACAATCATAGCGTTGAGTGAAAAAAGCTAGATACGACGAAAGAACGCCTCCCGCTGATTCCATTTGTATAAAATTCAAAAACAGGCAAAACTAATGTATTGAGCTACAAGTTGACTAATGTTACCTTTGTGGGCGTTTCTGGGTTACTGATAATATTCTGTTTCTTAATGTGGGGCTGGTTCTTTGTAAAAATTCAGCAAGCAGTACATTTCTGCTCTGTGAGCCTTTATGTGATACCTCAATAAGAAGTTTACGTACATAAGGCATCTAGTCTGCGACCCTCACTTCATAAGTGAGGAAGCTGAGGCCCAGCTGTTAAGTAACTTGCTCGAGGTCGGCCAGTTAGTTCTAATGCTCGTGCTCCCTCCCACCTGGATGCGTACTGATGCAATGTGGGTTTGGGGAACGCAGGTTTGGGGGAAGCCAAAAGGTAAAGAAGTGAGGAAATAAGAGGGAGAGAAAGATGTGTGAGCAACTATTAGTTACCACCACTCCTTTGCCCCTCATGACTGCTAGTTGTCCCGTCTCTCTTCCTCCCTCTCCCTTCAAATGCAGCCTTGCGAGGCCCTGATGCCTGGAGCTGCTACAGCCATCTTGTGGCCACAAGCGAGACATTCCCAACTCCCTGAGTATAGCTGAGCGCATAAATGGAATGTGACCATGTCACTGATGGCATCATTGAGCCACTGCACCTGACTCCAGACTTCTTAAATAAAAAATACACATCCCTATGGTCTCAGGCACTTTAATGGGGATCTCTGTTAACATGCAGCTGAACTCATCCTTAGGGATTCAGAAGATGAGGAATACAAGCAGGCGAAAGAAAGTCTAAGAAGAGAGTGCCCCTTTGTGGGAAGCAATGTTCCCAGCAGTGGCGGCATCCTTCAATAGCGTGCATTCTCAGAAGGGGCAAGGTGAAACCTGGTACTTGGGGTGGAGGTGAGGGGAGCAAAAAGGTCTTAGATATTACAATGGCTGTCTGCAAAGTTCAGCCCCACCCAACAAAATCTGATTCCTTAGTATTTAATTTTTCTTGTTAGGGAAAATTTAAACCTAATTAACCTTTCCCACGTAGGAGCAGTAATATTGGGAAAGAAGAAAAAAAGGGTGGAGAAACATTCCTCTCTAAAGATGCTGGAAAACTCTAAAACCAAAGAGGAGCAGAGCTCCTGAGCCTTCCCAAAGCCTCTGAATTCCACCAGCTCTTCCCAGATCCTTGCCACTGTGGTAGCTCCGGGCAGCCCTGCTCTGCCCAGCCCCTCCTGTGCTTTGTAAATGGGGTGATAAATGATCATGCAGGCCCACAGACTCATCCTCATTATACAGAGGTAGTGAGACCACACGGGCACGAGGCCTTGTCTTTCTGTATAACTGGTGGGTCGGGTAGCAAGATGGTGCTGGGGGGGCACAGCAAGAAAGTTCTACTCAGTACCCAGATTATAGGTGCAGGTGAGGTGACTTGCTAAAGACAGGGCTTCTGCCCACCCCAGCTAGATAAGGCCCTTCATTGTGCTGGCGTTTCGGGATTCTGTGATTGGCACAGCAGGAGGCTTGGTTTTCCCTGCGCCCCACTCGGGTCTTCCTGCGATGTGGCTGGCAGAACACCATTCCCACACTCATGAAGAAAACGGGAGATACCTGAAGCGGCACTCACCACACAGCCATTAGTCTGATTCTCTCGGCTTGCTGGAATAGCAGACTTTGAGCTGGGGCCCATACATGGACGCTTCTAGAAGTCTTATCTGTAGGAATGTTCATTTTCTCCAAAATCAAACCCAGTCCTCTGTGAGACTTCTTAAACCACCCTGTCCTGCAATAGAATGGGGTTCGTTCAGCTCCCGGTTTCTAGTGCAGATGGTGTATCTTGGCTCCTCCACGTTCACAACCTTGTAAAGTCTTCCAAATTAACTCATTCAACAGCTTCTTGTTATCAAGGCAGACCTAAGTTCCCTCTAGGAAAAGCCACACACTTAGTCACTCAGGATAGGATCTTTGGAGGTTATTGATGATACAAGTAAGGTAATTTAACACGAATGAGAGCAGAGTTCTAGCCTCACCTTGGCCGCTGGATTTCAGTACAGCCTCAGAATTAAGGTCTGCTTTGCTGACTTCAGTCCATCCATCAGCAACACTACTGCCCAGAACCTAAGTACCCGGGTACATGGCCAGGGATCAGGAAACTTAAGGGGACACCAGAAACTAAATCATGTCACTACTCCCTTAAAAATGATCCTGAGCAGCATCTTGGGGGTTAGGGTTCGGGGGGCCTGTTGTCACTGTAAACCATGTGCTTTCTGGGATGGGGTGCATGGAGTGTGGCCAGGACATCCAGAATCGACTGTTCTAGAAGGCTTCTCTCAGCTGACTGTGGGAATTTGGACAGGGAAATGACTTCTGAAAAACTCCTTTCTGACCCACGCACATAATTTGTTCAAATTAAGCACTAGAGATACCAACTCCGTTGCTGAAGGCAGGATGCTTTCTTGGCCTTAGATATACTCCCTCAGGAAGGATGTGGCTAGCAAAAATATTTCCCCCTCCACTTTAATTTAAACTTTTTATTTTAGAATACTTTTTAGATTTATGGAAAAGTTGCAAACATAGTACAGAGAATTCTCACATACCCCTTACCCAAAGTCTCCTTTTGTTAACATCTTATATCATTATGGTACATTTGTCACAACTAAGGAGTTCAACATTGGTACATTACTATTAACTGTACGCTTTATTGTATTTCACTAGTTTTCTCCTGGTGTTCTTTTTCTGTTACAGAATCCCATCCAGGATACCCACAATACATTTTATAGTCATATCTCTCAGCCTCCACTATTTTGTGGCAGTTTCTCAGACTTTCCTTATATATAATGACCTTGAAAGGTTTGAAAAGTATTGATCGGGCATTTTATAGAATGCCCTTCATTTGGGTTTGTCTGGTATTTTTCTCATGGTCACACTGGGGTTATGGGTTTGGGGGAGGAAGATCACAGAGGTAAAGTGCCCTTCTCATCATATCGTATCAAGGCTACATAGTATCAACATGACTTGTCACTGATGATGTTAACTTTGATCACCTGGTCCAGGTGCTCTTTGCCAGGTTTCTTCACTGTTGTTACTCCTCTCCTGGCACCCCCTCCTCCCATACTGTAGTCTTTGGAAGCCTGTTGCTAAGGGCAGTTTGGCTCCTTTTTGACCATTGCTTTTAGGATCCCATTTTCAACTCTTTATTTGAAAGAGAAAGCCCTGTGGTCAAGGCAGGTATCAAAAGCACCCCGTGAGCAGGCATGATGTGCCCTGCAGTAACCACTTGTGGCCTGATTGAGACCCTGCCTTTTAAGGATGCTCCTCCTCCTTTCTCCTGCCCTTTGGGCCTGGCCCTCAAGGGTTTACCTCCCCCAAGTCTGTTGAAAGAGAAACCTCTCTCTCATTAGGTACAGTAATTTTGTCCTGAAATCTAGTCACGAAGTGGGAGTCTACTTGATTAGTAGCTAGGAAAGGATTAAGAAGTAAAACATTCCAGATGACTTAAAGATATAAATGTAAAAATAAAATGTTAGCAGTATATTTAAATAACCTTGTAGAAAATGGAGACCTTCAGCCACACTGGAAACTGGAAACCTAAAGTTGTAAAAGAGAAGATAGAGATATTTGACTATAAGAAAATTAAGGAAATTTGATATTAAAAATACTATATATACCAAAGCAAATTGTGATGGGGAATTGGGGGTGATAACTAAAGGATACAGGATTTCTTTTGGGGGTCATGAAGTATTTTAAAGTTGATTGTGAAGATGGTCACACAACTCTGTGAATATGGTAAAAATCATTGAATTGTACACTTTAAGCAGGTGAATTGATGGATATGTTAATTAGTTGATTGCACACCTTAAATATATATAATTTTATCTGTCAATTGTATCTCAATAAAGCTGGAAAATATTCGTAAAAAACAAACAAATAAATAAATAAAGGCATGAATTTTATGGCATGTGAATTAGATCTCAATAAAACTGTTACCAAAAAAAGACAAATGATATTCCAGAGAAAATTATTTAGAATGCAAATGACCCTCTAGGCGTTGATAAATCCTTGATACATAGAGCTCCTACATATTAATGACACAAACAATCAATCAAAAAATGGACAAAAGGACATGAATAGTCAAATCAAAGAAGAGGAGGGCTTCCCTGGTGGCGCAGTGGTTGAGAGTCTGCCTGCCAATGCAGGGGACACGGGTTCGAGCCCTGGTCTGGGAAGATCCCACATGCCGCAGAGCAGCTGGGCCCGTGAGCCACAGCTACTGAGCCTGCGCGTCTGGAGCCTGTGCTCCGCAACAAGAGAGGCCGCGATAGTGAGAGGCCTGCGCACCGCGATGAAGAGTGGCCCCTGCTTGCCGCAACTGGACAAAGCCCTCGCACAGAAACGAAGACCCAACACAGCCAAAAATAAATAAATAAATAAATAAATAAATAAATAATTATTAAAAAAAAAAAAAAAAAAAAAGAAGAGGAAATACAAATGGCCAATGTAGTATTAAAAAAATGTTCAATCTCACTAGAGATCTATGAAATGTGAACAAAAGCAAAAAGATGCAATCTTTGCTCAACCTACTGGCAAACATTTCAAGATCAATAAATTATAATCTGGTGAAGATCATGTTTTACATGGCCTGAAATTTAAACAATTTAGGGGGCCCTTTTCAAGAAAAAGAATTCAAAATTTCAAATATAAAATTTTGTACAAAGGTGAATATTTATTTAGGATGATAATGTAAAACACCACAATTATAAGTTTTACAAAACTGATAAATATCCCAAGCCTCACAAAAATTTTTTTAATTATTTATTTTCTGCCTGACAAACCTCTACAATATTATTTTCCACAGTCTTTGGATGCATGTTCTTTAAGACCTTCTTCTATAATATTATATAATATTTTCTATAGAGAGAGTAGAAAGATAATGAAGTCTTCTAGAATGGTTGATTGAAATTTGCTTTAAAAATAGTTTTTAATTGAAGTATAGTTTATTTACAATGTTGTGTTAGTTTCAGGTATACAGCAAAATGATTCAGTTATATACATATATATTCTTTTTCAGATTCTTTTCCATTATAGGTTATTATAAGATATTGAATATAGTTCCCTGTGCTATACAGTAGGTCCTTGTTGTTTATCTATTTTATATATAGTAATGTGTATATTTTAATCCCAAACTCCTAATTTATCCCTCCCCCCCTGAAATTTGCTTTTTTATTATTGATAGTTTAAAATGTTTCTTGCAGCTTCACATTTGTTGTTGGTAATGTGCTAAGATCCAATCTGATACATTAGCAGGCATAAAATATGTGGCTTACAGAAGTGACAGTGAACCTCATAAATACATCCCGTTAAACTCAAATAGATGCACCCCCAACTCAACTTTCAAAAATGCCTGCAGACACTCTAAGGTCATCCAACCCAAGGGGAAGTGTGAGTGGAGCAGAAAGGCACAATTGTCTTAACTTTTTGCCAATAAAATGACTTACTTTTTCAAATATTACAAAAATATTATACATGACCCTGTGAGCAAATTGCTAAGGCTTCTCCCTGGGAGGTAAGGGTTTGGGGGGAAAGAGATATATGTTCAAGTAAAGGACCCTGAAACTGAAACTTCATCGCTTTGCAGGAAATTGGCCGCTGCATCCACTGATACTGAGGACTTAGGGAGAGGACACTCTCAAAGAGTGTGGGCAGAAACATACAGTGCTGTCAAAATAAAAGCGCTCCTATCTAAGGATATATGTGCAAAGATGTTCATTGCAACATCGTTTGTATAAAAAAAGGAAAGTGTAAACGTATGTGTACATCACAAGGGAAAAGGTTGAACAAATTATAGTACATCCACACTATATTATGCAGCAATAAAAAATGAATTAGAGCTCTATATGTTGGGAGGTCTATGATACATTAAATTTAAAAAGGCAAGTTGTATACATCAGAAATTAACACAACATTGTAAATCAACTATACTTCAATAAAATAAATTTTAAAAATAAAACAGGCAAGTGGTAAAGTAATATGTATAGTGGGATCACTACATATGAACATATATATGTTAAATGTACATGTATATATGTTTATATGAGAGTAGGAAAATGCATGATAGTATATGAACCAGACTATTTAGGTTTATATCTTGGGGTGATGGGACAGCAGGGCAAGGGCAGGCCAGATTAACATTATCTTTCTACAACTTCGTTTGTTTTCTTTCATGCATTACAATGAGCATTTATTTCTTTTGTAATTTAAAAATTCTAATAAGGAAAAATTTTTAATCAAAACATATGAAACATCTGAGTTAAATATATTTACAATGTTTCCTACTTCTTTTCCAAGACTAAGCAACATTCTGTTATAAGCCAATGTTTTTGCTTACCTTTCTCCACTCCTAAAGTGATACAATTACAAGAATTTTAAGAAATCTCCATTATGGGACTTCCCTGGTGGCGCAGTGGTTAAGACTCTGCACTCCCAGTGCAGGGGGCCCGGGTTCAATATCTGGTCAGGAAACTAGAGCCTGTGAGCCGAAACTAAGGAGCCCATGTGCTGCAACTAAGACCTGGTGCAACCAAATAAATAAATAAACATTAAAAAAAAAACACCTCCATTATACCCCAATTAACAGGCCTTAGCACTTAAAAAAAAAAAAAGACTTTATCACGTATCACTTTTTATTTCAAATTATATTTATATGCTACACAACAGCAACAAAGACAATTTTCAGGCACAATCCTAGACGTCTACCTTACGGCTCTGCTCCCCCCACTCCTTTTTGTCCTAGCTTCACTTTTGTCAGACGTGTCTTGAGACACGTGTTAACAAGCAAAGTTGAATTCATGTCATATATTTTGAGGCACACTACAGAAGCATTTACAATTTTAGAAAAAATTTCAATATTACTTCTTATTAGAATTTTTTTTTACACTTCAGAATTATGTGTCCCTTTGCTAATAACTGTATGTATAATGTGTATTTTCACTGGAACTTATATGTTCCCAGCATCTTCATTTTGAGGATGATCTTAAGTTTTTTTAATATTCTGAATACATTCTGAATATAAAACATAACATAGCATATTCTGAGTTGTCTGGATGACCACCATTTAATTGACTAATGAAAAAGATATCAGTTCCCTATATTTACGTTTGTTTAAGATCAAGAAACTACCAAATATTTCAACATCAATTTCCTTACGTTAATGACAAATGAATAGCAACAGTCTTAATACATGGAAACTTGTGCCCAGTCAGGCCCATCTGAGCATCTGTGGGGCCTGAACCAGTGTACAGATGCGGGCTTACATTCCATATGTCTAAATATTTAAAAGTTATACATCCAGCTAACAAATATGTGTAAAGCTATGGCTTTGAAATGACTGAAAGTTGGCTAAATATCAAAGACAACTAACTTTATTTTTCATGTCTGGGTGGTCTGTTGATATTTGGTATGAGTGATAAAATAAATATTGACACATAAACAGTTCATAAAATTTATTTTTCTTGCCTTGATAGCAGCAAAATAATTATTTACATTATAAGATTATAAGATTTTTCACATAAATGGTGTGTTCAAAGATAAACTAAGGCATATTAAAAATTTTAAGAGTTTATTTGAGGAAAAATCAATTTGAAGCAGGCAGTGCCAAACCAGAAGTGGTTAGGAGCGCTCCACGGACAGGAGCTGGGGAGAGACTTTTGTAGAGAAAGGGTGGAAGTAAAGTAAAGAAATGATGGATTGTCTATAGCATAAAGCCTACTTGGCTCTTAGTGACTGGTTGTTCAATTTCATAACCTTGAGTTATTTACAGGCTTAGATTTGGGTTTGTCACAGCATTAGAGCCACCTCAGTCTAACGGCTTCCTTGATTAATTAAACAACAGTAATGTCAAATTGGACAAAGTTTCTTAAGTGATCGTACCTCTTAGATAGCTTTTTATTACTTTTAATTTAGAGAAAATGTGTTCTTTGGTAAGTAAACAACAACTGAAATTGCCAATTAATTCTTAAAGTAATATTTAGATTCAGAAATAAATCACAAATTTTATATATCATGTTAAAACACTGAAATAGGGATATATATGATAAATTATTATCATAGAATATTAGAATAAATTTTAATTTCATCATAAATTATCACTTATATTGCAATTTTTACCATCTCTTAAAGCAATATCTAGAGTCATACAGTAAAGAATCAGTATTATGCTTCACTCATGGTACATATAAACAGACATATATACAAATGAAAGGAAAATCAATTGTTTAATATTGCAGAAATGTTCCTCAGTCACGAGTCCAAATGTACTAATTCATGAGCAACTTCAGAATCACAAATGAGAATAAGAAGAAAAGCAAGAAAATGGACTTTCAGCACTAAAGAGAAAAATTGTTGGTTGTTCAAGAATTTATTGAATTCATCTGATCTGAGAGGAAGCATTTAGAATAATTAGTTTTTTCTCTTACCTAAGTACTTCTGCTGCTCAACTCTTCCTTGCACTAAAAAGCAGTGTCCATTTTTGACCTTGATGAGAAAATAGGAAAAATATATGTTGGTTTCTGCCTTCCACTCCCCACCTCATTCCTGGCACAGAGCCCCTGAAACTCTTGTGAATTCCTAAGTGTTAAGAACATTAGGGGACTTCCCTGGTGGCGCAGTGACTAAGACTCCATGCTCCCAATGCAGGGGGCCCGGCTTCGATCCCTGGTCAGGGAACTAGATCCCACACACATGCCGCAACTAAGTTCACATGCCACAACTAAGGAGCCCGCCTGCTGCAACTAAGACCCAGTGCAACCAAATAAATAAATATTTAAAAGAAAAAAAAAAGAACATTAGGAACCTCTTCTGTTCTAATAGTTGGCCTTTGACCCTGGCTTCTGAAACAGGGTTCCTAAATCCACTGGAACTTCCTGGGTAGCAGGAGTAGTTTTTGTTCTAATGAGGCGGTTCTGGGTGGGCTCCTGGATGGCTCCTGAATGGCAGCTAATCACCACCAGTAAGACCAAGTCATGATCAAAAGCTTGGAATTTTCAGCCCCATTCCCCAGTCTCCAGAGAGGGGAGAGGGGCTGGAAATGGAGTTCATGATCCATCCTGCCTACATGATGAAGTCTCACAAAAATCCCCAAGTATGGGGTTTGGAGAACTTCCAGGTTGGTGAACCTCCACATACCAGGACGGTGACACACCCCAACTCCACAGTGACAGAAGCTCCTGCACTTGGGGCCCTCTCAGATCTCGCCACATGTGTGTCTTCATCTGGCTGTTCATCTGTATCCTTTATCATATCCTTTAATGAACTGCTAGACATAAGTGTTTCCCTGAGTTCCGTGAGTCGTTCTAGCATATAATCGAATCCAAGTGGAAAGGAGGTCATGGGAACTTCCAATTTGTCGCCAAGTCAGACAGAAGTTGTGGGTAACCTGAGGATCTACAGCCTGCGGTTGACATGTGAAGTGGGGGTGGGCAGTCTCAGGGGCCCGAGCCCTCACCCTGTAGGATTTAACGCTGTCTCCAGGTGGATGGTGTCAGAATTGAGTTAGACTGTAGGACGCTCAGCTGGTGCCTCAGAATTGTGTGGAACTATCCCCCACCTCTGGTGTCAGAGGGTTGTGAGTGTGATAGTAGTGCAAAGGAGACACACAGGAGGAAGACTGGGTTTCTACCCAACCCAGACCTCAATGGGTGCATAACCCAAAAACTTTTACAGCATTCCAACCCAGCTGCCTTTTGCTTTAAGAGCAGAGGGCAAGAGATATGAAGTGTTTCCATCGGGCCTGAGTAGTGTTAGGAGCAGATATTCAAGGTTCTAGGTTATGCTGGGCCAGTGCCAAGTGACAGAGGTTCTCATCTGTTCCTTAACAAGTGTGTGTGTGTGTATGTGTACATGTGTGTTTTGTGCAAGACCCTCTAATATGTGGGGGAAGCAGCCCCTTTTGCTTGAGCCTAAGGGTAGTACTGGGCCGACTGAAAGCCAAATGACTTCACACAGCGCCATGCAGATGAAAGTTTACAATCTTGAGTAGAGAAAACTGGTGGGAGAGGCAAGCAAAATGAAAGAAATGCATGCTGTTGCTAAGGGCATCCTCCTCACACTGTGAATAGTGACCAAGTTTGCCAAAACATCAGGGTCACATAAAATTTAACATTGATTTGAATGTATTAGTTTTGTGTGTGTTTTCTTGCGTGATTAAGTTGTAAATAATTCTTAATTTTGAGAAATATCATATTTACCTTGAAAATCTTGTAAAGGTAAGTAGGACTTGTGTTGATTTACAGGTGTTAGGAGTAAAATATAGAAAACGATCATTCCTATTGTTGCCAATTAAAAGATTTCTCAAAATAATAAAACAATGTTTTTAAAATGCCCTGGGAGAATCATATGCTTAAAATAAACCACAGTGTAGCAAGAGAGACAGGCATGTTATTAATTCAAAGCTATAGTCACATATTTAGGTAGTAGATGGTAGATACTGTGAAAGAAAAATCAAAATGGAGTCAGTATTGCTAAGAGACTTCTCTAAAATACTGCCAGGGGAATTCCTTGGCTGTCCAGTGGTTAGGACTCCACACTTCCACTACCAGGGGGCCCAAGTTTGATCCCTGGTCGGGGAACTAAAATCCCGCAAGTCACGTGGTTCAGCCTAAAAACAATTAAATAAATAAATAAAATGTAGCTGGAAGGCCCCTGAGGAAATGTGATTTATGCACATCTCAGCCCAGAAGGAATCTGACCTTTTGACCACTTATTGTCTTAACACAGACATCCAGAACATCTGCCCAATGTTCAGAAACTCAAGATATTTACCACACCCTTACCCTAAAGTAACTTGTGACAGCCATCCCTTAAGGACAAATATTTCCTTTCTTCTATCAGAGTAGAGCCTCATGGCTTTTGCCTTTATAAGCCCCTGACACTTTCTCTTCCCCAGAACACTCTTGGTTTTACCCAAATCTGTGTCTCCAGAATTGCAATTCTTAAGACCCCAAATACATTCTTTTCTTATTTGCAGCCTTCTGCGTTTTTTGGGTTGACATTACTGAGCAGGAACCTTCCTTTAAAACAATGGGAAAATACTGTAAGAGATTACATTTGTAGCTCTTTTAACAGGATAATGTTGGTGCAAAATCTTCCTGTCTGATTTGTCTAGTATCATCCACATTGCCCAATATGGTACTTTACATGTAGAAAACACTCAAGGAAACAGCTCAGATAGTTAACAAAAAAAGCAAACTGCAAAAGAATATATATATCAGATAGAATATCAACATTTTTATAAAATTTTAAAACAATTTAATATATCTTAGGGATACAATGTAGCAAAAGTTTAAAGATATGTACTGGAGCAATGACAACTAAATTCAGGAAAGTGGCTTACCTCAGAGGTGGAGCGAGAGGAGCACGGTGGGGGAAGGGTGCCTGGGAGAACTCAAATGTACTTGAAATGTTTTGTTTTTTAGGCCAGGTAGTAAGTTCCACATTATCTATTATATTATTAGTTATAGATTTTTGTAAGCCTGAAATATTTCATTAAAATGCAACCCAGACAAAAGTCTTTCCAGCATTTGTTTCTCAAGTACTCTCACACGTGCTCTGAGTGAGCTGTGAAAAGTAATGTATTCAATATTAGTTTCCTGTGGCAGCTGTAACAAATGACCACAGACTTGGTACCTTTAAACAACAGAAATTTATCCTCTCACAGTTTTGGAGACCAGAAGTCCAAAATCAGTTTGTGCTGAAATTAAGGAGGCGAGAATGTTCTTGCTTCTTCCAGCTCCTGGGAGCTGCCAGCATTCCTTGGTTTGTGGCTGCATCACTCCAGTCTCTGCCTCTGATCACACCATCTTCTCTTCTGCCTATGTCAAACCTCCCTCTTCCTCTCTCTTATAAGGACATTTGTGATTATCCAGGCCTCACCTGGATAATCCAGGATAATCTCCCCACCTCAAGATCCTTAATCACATCTGCAAAGACCCTTTTCCCATATAAGGTAACATTTACAGGTTCCAGGGTTCAGGATTAGGTCCTGACCACAAATGCCTTTGTCTCCAGTTACAATAGGAATGCAATCCTTTCCTAAAGTCAGAGTTGAATAAAATTGGCCCAAGGGTAGTAAATTAAAGGTACTAATTAATTTTACAGGAACTGGAAGAATGCTAGGGGATTTGGAGAAGCATAGGGCTGGCATTTTATCATTAATGATCTCAAATAAGAGTCTTTCAACAAATACGTTAAATTTATAGATGGCACTGAACCTGGGGAGTAGTTAACAGTGTTAGTGCAGTAGTTTAAGAAGAACAAACACCTTGAACTTTAATGGAATAGTACTGCTGAAGAGCATATTAGCGGCACACAGTGAGAGCCCACAAAGCATTATTTGACTAAAGGATTAGATCAGCTTTTAAAGCAGTGAAAAAACAAAAGTGAGATTCTGGCCTGCACACTTAAAAGCATCCTATAGACAAGGACAAATCATTCAGTTTGTACTTCCATTAAATATCTATTGAATAAATGAATAAAAGGGCACATTTCAGCTTTCATTAGGTTTAAAAATCAATCAGCAGGTGTACCTGCTTAGCACTCTTCTTGGTACTTTGAGGATACTGGCATGTAGTAGGAAGTTGGCCCCTTAGAGGTGACCAAATGAGAAGGAGCTGACATGAAGCATTACATGGCACTTAGGCTGCCAGGCCCCCTGAGGGGTTTAATGCAGTGTAGTCAGTCCTCTTCATAGCCCACCAAAAACAGTAGGGTTCAATCTATTTAATTAAAGGGACAAACCAGTGGCAAAATAAAAGTAACTTTTTTAAAGTCAATCAATCTGTTAAACAAAACATTTCTAATCTAACCCTCACCCCTTCTTGCAGACCTCCTCTCCTTGCCCCACCTGAGAAGACACCTCTTTTCCTTCCCCCATGAGTGAAGAAGCAGAGTGGCCTAATGCCTTGGTATCTGTGCCACACAGACTTGGCTTGCAAACCATGGTCTAGACCTGACTTCACATAGGGAGTGGGACTCAATCTGCACCAGGGAACCCCTCCCTCACATTCTTATCCTTGGCCATGGTTATAAACGCAAGGGACAACTGCACGTAGTGGTTTAGTTCACTATTGCAATCAAAAAATGGTAGCATCTTGGACAAGTTTCAATGTATCCACATCTTTAAAATTGATAGATGATCATTGTATCCTTCTCAAAGGCTGGTCTTGAGATAATACATGCAGAGTCCTAGCATACAGCAAAGATTCAATGAAAGATTCCCCTAAGGTTTCTAGAGGTTTCATTCCATGGTAAGCAAATTCTCCTTAACCAAACCATCGAATCACCTATCTCCTGACTTAATTGAAACCCACTTCTCCTTCAAGGGTAGCTTCCCTTGTATTCCTATAAGGTGGAAAATGCTCTTGTGTCCAACCAGACATATCATGGTAGAGGATGCTTTTATTACCCTTTTCCACAGATGAGGAAATTGAGGAACAGAGAAATAATTTGTCTAAGTGTTCACCCAGTAAGTGGCAAAGCAAGAATCTGAACCCAGAGAGTCTGGTTCTAGAGGCTGCTCTCTTAGCCAGTGGGCAATTCTGCCCCTTTTTGTAGCAAAAAGTCTCCTAGACTAAGTTCACTTCATTTTCTATTATAGGATCTGAAGTAAGAATACATTTTGTTTGAGCAATAGTTGTGGTAGCCAGCTTCTAGGATGGTCCCTGCTTTGGACTGAATGTTTGTATCCCTCCCACACCTACCTCAATCCTAATCCCCAATGTGATGGCCTTTGGAGGTGGGGCATTTGTGAGGTGATTAGGTCATGTAGGTGGGAGTCCTCATAAATGGGATTAATGCCCTTGTAAATGAGACTCAGATCCCTCACCCCTGCAGCCATGTGAGGTTGCTGCAAAAAGACAGCCATCCATGAATGAGGAAGTGGGCCTTCACCAGAGCCCAACCAAGCTGGCACCTTGATCTTGGACTTCCCAGCCTCCAGAACTGTGAGAAATAAATTGCTGTTGTTTATAAGCCATCAAGTTTATTGTATTCTGCTGGAGCAGCCTGAATGGATAAAACGGTCCCCAATGATCCCACCTCCTAGTAGTCACAGCCTTGTAATAGTTCCCTTCCACAGTGTACCAAGGTTGGTCTGTGTGACACGCAGTATATGGCAGAAACACTGGTACGTCACTTCCAAGATCAGGTTATAAAAGATACTGTTGCTTCTGACTTGATCACTCTCACATCACTTGCTCTGGCTGTGAGTTGCCATGTCATGAGCAACCCTATGCGAAGGCCTGCATCGTAAGGAATGGAAGCCTCGTACCCTCAGCCACATGAGTAAGCTTGCAAGTAAATCCTTCCATGTAGTTGAGCTTCAGAATGACTATATCCCCTGCTAGCATCTTGACTGCAACCTTAAAAAAGATCCTCGGCTAGAACTACCCCTCTATGCTGCCATGATTCCAGCTCCTCAGAAACTGTAAGAGAATAAATGTTTGTTGTTTTAAACTGCCAAGTTTGGGGACAATTTGTTACAAGCAATAGGTAAGTCATACAGTAATTGTCTCAAGTTCCTACACAGTTGATTTTAAAGGCTGTCTGGCTTAATGCATTTCCCATAAATATTTAATCATAAAATAGCACAAGAGGGTTAGGGTGGCTCCAACTGGAATCTGAGGACTATTCTCAGCTCTCTACCTTGATACTGAAGGTCTGTAATAATCATAATGGCTTCAGGAGGAAGCACTTCACAGACTGCTACCTGACATTTCCTTATCAGTTAACAGTGCCACAGGATTGTCACATGCATCCCTTTTGTCTTGGACTTTCCTCTAGTAGATATGTAGGCTCTACCTACTTATCAGCTGACTTACTGATCAAGTACCAAGATATCCAGTAAAACACAGATCTTTCATAATTACCCCCATCACCACCATTCATCTCCAGAACTCTTTTCATTTTATAAAACTGAAACACTATTCCCATTAAATAACAACTCTTCATTGTCCCCTTCCCCCCAGCCCCTGGCAACCACCCTTCTATTTCTGTCTCTATGATTGTGGCTACTCTAAGTACTTCATATAAGTGAAATCACACAGTATTTGTCCTTTTGTGACTGGCTTATTTCACTTAGCATCATATCCTCAAGGTTCTTGCACACCGTAGCATATATCAGAATTTCCTTCTTTTTAAAAGGTGAATAATATTTCATTGTATGTATATGCTACGTTTTGCTTATTCATTCATCTGTTCAAGGATATTTGTGTTGCTTCCACCTCTTAGCTATCGTGAATAGTTCTGCTATGAACACGGACGTTTACATACCTCTTTGAGGCCCTGCTTTCAGTTCTTTTGTGTATAAACCCAAAAAAACCTTAATTTTTTGAGTAACCATTATACTGTTTTCCACTAGTGGCTGTATCATTTTACATGCACAAAGGTTCCAATTTCTCTGCCAACACTCATTATTTTATTTTCTGGGTTTTTTTTTTTTTTTTCCGATAGTAGCCATCTAATGGATATGAAATGGTCACTCATTTATTTTTATTTCCTTTTTATAGATGATAGAACTGAAGCATCAAATGATTAACTGTCAGAGCTGGGATTTGAACCCAAGTAAATTGACCCACTATTAACTAATATGTTAAAATTCTTGTGACACTGAAGTCCCAAAATCTCTCAAGGAGAAGAGAGGGGAGTTCAAGAGCTCACACTCACCAAATAAAGGGCAAAACAATCAGCAGCAAGTTAAATTTATCTTTCTCCTGATAATGTTCTGCGAATCCTGGGAGGCTGAATTTACTGGGAAATTACAAAATGTTGCTCTGGGGTAGAACTCTTCTTTTCAGCTTAAATAAGCTTGTTCAGGATGTCCATTTGGGACTTAGACTGGAGTTTTCTTATGCCCTAGTTTCTGTATTGTCTCGTCAGGCAACCTAAAACCAAAAAATTCTCCTAAGGTTCTGTCAGCCATATATATATCCAAGTCATCATTTTCGTCCGGCCAGAACTCAGAAAGGTCTCTTAACTGAAAAGTTGTCCTGGCCAACTACCAAAATGCTCACTTTATATCTAGATTAAAGTAGTCAGGGCTTCCCTGGTGGCGCAGTGGTTGAGAATCTGCCTGCTAATGCAGGGGACACGGATTCGAGCCCTGGTCCGGGAAGATCCCATATGCCGCGGAGCAACTAGGCCCGTGAGCCAAAATTACTGAGCCTTTGTGTCTGGAGCCTGTGCTCCGCAACAAGAGAGGCCGGGATAGTGAGAGGCCCGCGCACCTCGATGAAGAGTGGCCCCCACTTGCCGCAACTAGAGAAAGCCCTTGTACAGAAACGAAGACCCAACACAGCCAAAAAATAAATAAATAAATATTTTTTAAAAAAGTAGTCAGCAGACTACTGAGCTCCCTGAGCTGGTCTCAGAGGAATTCCTTCCTCCAGAGCAGAGACAATGTGTGAGATTTAAGAACCTGGACCTTTGCATCTGACAGGCCTTTAGTCGCTGAAATTCAACTAAAGACATAAAGTAACTGAACATTTCTGAGTCTGATATATAAATCATAAATAAATATATAATTAAATCACATATAAGTATATAAATAAATACGAATCATATATAACTCAGGGAATGACAGGACCAGAGCTGATGCACAGGAAGCACCTCGTACGTATAAGGCATTTAATAAATGCTCGGTAGTGTTATTATTTCAGTCATGGATCCATGCTCAACAAAATTGTGCATCATAAACGTTTATTACTGAGCAAACATCGATTATTAAGAAGGACGTTAAGATGGGTAACGACCACAGGACAGGTGACATACATCAATACAAGGTTACTGTTCAACGTAGATACGTAGCTCTACTGTGCTGGAATCAGGCCTTCGGGCGATCCCACTAGGAGAGACAGTGTTCTGAGATGTGGCATATCCATTCCTTAAATACAGATTCTTGCACAGTAGTAAAAATTTCTACAAGTTTAGTGTATAATTATTTAAACTATAAAAGAAAAGTATCACTGGGATTTGTGTACGTAAGACGCGCAACCCGAGATGGTTGATAAAGCTCATTCTCCGGGTCCCAACCGCAGCTCTGCCTCAGTCCCAACCGAAGTGCATTCACACCGTCGCAGGACCGGCTGACCTGGTGGCTTTTCCCCTGCAGCTGCCTGGACGAAAGCGCCACTTGAAGCGCTAGGGACACAGCCGGTCTCCATCCCCCCTCTACCTAGCCGAGCCGGCAGGATACGTCACCACGCAGCGGCCTGGACGAAAGAGCCAATTGCGGTGCTAGGGACCCAGCCGGTCTCTGCCCCGCCCCGTTCGGGCTCCGCCCCCGATGGTGCGGCCTGCGGGTTCCAGGAGCCTCTCTGGCTGCCACTCTTTGGAAGGGAAGTGGCGTATGCATGAGGTAGCAGTTAAAGTACGAATCGCCGTGAGGAGCAGCAGTTAGGAGGCGGGACTTCCTGTCCCTCGGGTGTAAGTCACCAGGAGGCGGAAGCGCAGCGGGGGTGGGAAGGTGGTAGGACACCGCCTTGAACTCGGTTTGCAGGTCTTTAAGTGGTCGCGCCCCCTTGGAGAACGCGACCAGAAGGCGAGGCGGTCCCGGGCTTCCTAGCCTCGCGGTAAGTAGGACCGCCTGGCGGCGCCGGGGATGAAGGTGTGTGGCCCCGGCGCTGACCTGCTGCCGCCGTCCCTTGCTACAGGGCAGTGGCTTCCCCGTCATCCTTGCCTCCCAGCATTTCTCACTCCCCCTCCTCTCCTTGGTATCAGCCGCAGCCCCCACCCCTTCCTGCCCTCCACGCACCGCCCCCCCACCCCCCGCGGGACCTTTCTGAGACGCAGATCCAGCCCTGTCACATCCCTGATTTACGTTCTCCGTCACAAGATGGCCCTCTTGTCCCTCCCGTCCTAAGCCGGCTTCGCTCGCTCTGTGCTTCAGCTGCAGGAGACACCTAACATTATTTCGTTCCAAACCGACATCTGTTTGCTAGCTCTTGTACTTTCCCGCTTACCCCAGAAGGCATCCCTCGTCTCGCCGGTAGAATCAGTTCATCTCTGCTTCCGGAGCACTGTTTACGCCTTGTAAAGAGCGCGTTTGTTAAACTTTTTTAGTACGGTTGCTTGAATGAGACTCTCTTTTTCCACCGGATTATATGTTTCTTGAGGGCGGGAGTAGGGTCTTGCTCATTTGGGATCTCCCCAGGGCCTAGTACAAAAGCACGAAGTTTGGAAGCTAACAGTCCAAAGTTTTCGCACTGGCTTTGTGACCTTGGACACGATCTCCCTATCTATGAAGTGGTGATAAATAAAATAATTTCAATCATCTTACAAATCTTGTATGGTGCAGAGTATGTACGCGATAAATATTCGGCTCTCTTTCCTTTCTAGCTTTCAGTATACACAGTAGTTGCTGGGTACGTTTTTTAAATGAATCGAGAGGCACTACAGATGAGTGATTTTTCTTCCTAGCCCTGTGATTGTATTGATGCTATCAGTTAGTTGATACATTTGGTAGTATTTGGTAAACAACCTAATGAAGTAATTAAAGACAGTAATGGTGAATGTTGGTATCAACATCTGCAAGAATAAACATTTAACCTTCACGCTCTAATTAAATAACTTGAGGCGTTTGATTTAAGTCTGTGTGCCCTTCAGACATGTTTCTGAAGAGATGAAGATATGTGTCTGCACATTATTTTTTACAGGTGATTGGACCACTTGCCACGGAACATAGTTGAAACAGAAAATAGGAAGATGGCAGCAAACCCTTCAGGACAAGGTAAATGCTAGGAACTTTTTCCTCATATAGTAAAGTATTTTGATAGAAAATCTAGCATAGGGCCGTTACTAGAGCCAGAATTAAAAATGAATAGCCAAGTAAAACCCCATATTTGAAGCAAGTCCAACGTTTCATCAGATATGTAACATCCTTAATAGCTGTTAATCCTATATGTTAATATTATTCACATTGTAAACCTTAAGTCCTCCTCAGACATTTGTGTTCTCATGCTCTTTTACTTGAGATTAGAACCACTTTTAAAGAAGTTATATTGTCACTAGGCAATATCCACTCCTTTATTTTCGTTTGCTCAAAAAACTTTTCATACACGTTTCACTTGTGTTAAGAGCTCTCTAAAGCAACTCAAGTTAGATACATCCCAAATAAGGAGTTTTTATTTAAAAATAAGTTTTCAAAAGTAAAATTTAATCTCTAGAAAGCATTAAATTCCACTTTGTAAGTTGTCTCCTGCTTAAGAACTTGGAGCAAGCTTCTGTTTCCTCTCCATATCAAGTCTAAACTCCTTATTTGACGCATCATATTTTTTGATTAATCTTAGTCTTGTTTTATTTTAAACGTCATATAAACGTGTTTGTGTCCAGTTGCTTACACTCACTGTACTGTCTGTGAGAGTCATCCATGTTATGCCATGTATCAATAGTTCATTCTTTTTTATTGCAGACTAGTATTCCACTGTATGAATTTACCATAATTTATTTATTCATTCCTTTTTGGAGACTTTGGGGTTGTATCAGTTTTGGCCATTGTGAATAAAGCTGCTTTGAATATTCGTTTGTAAGTCTTTTTGCAGATATTTGGATGAATATCTAGCAATGGAGCCGCTGAGTGTATAGTTTACTTTATGGAAAACTGCCAAACCTTTTCCCAAAGTGGATGTACTTTACATTCCCTCTAGTAAAGTGTGAGAATTCTGGTTGCTCCATATATAGCATTGTTGGTCTTTTCAATTTTAGCCATTTTAGAGGGTGTGAAGTGACATCTCATTGTAGTATTAACTTGGATTTCCCTGATGACAAATGTTGGCAAAAGCACTTTTTTATGTGCTTATTGGCCATTGCAAATCTTCCTTTGTGAAGTGTTTGTTTTCACTTCCTTTGTGAAGTGTTTGTTCAAGGCTTTTGCTCATTTTTTTAAAATTTGGGTTATTTTTATTATCAATTTTTTTTTAAGAGTCTAGATACCGGTCCTATGTCACTGCTAATTGCATCATCCAGATCATCTTTTGAGTTGGTTTCTGTTGCCTGCATTTTTTTTGAGAATGGGTCACATTTTCCTTTTTCTTACTATACTTAGTGATTTGTTATTGAATACTGGATATTATGACTAATACATTGTAGAGACTCTGAATTCTGTTATATTCCTCTGAAATGTGATTTTTATTCTAGCAGATGGCTTGGCTCAACTCATACTCCAAACTCTTGTCTCCCTTATGCTGGGCAGCAGCTGAAATCTCTGCTCATTCTTTTCAGCTTCCAGTTGCTGCTTTAGTGCTTTATTTGTCTCTCCCATGTATGTGTAGTTTAGCAGAAAGCGAAAACTTTGGGTGGATTTTATAGGCATGTTTTAGGCTTTACTCCTTCTGCCTTTCCCTCTCAAGTCTCTCCCCTAATTTTCTGGTTACTCTGCCAGTCCTGAACTCTGTCCTCTGATACCTCAAGCCAGTAAGGTGAGGCTGTGCAAGCTGTTCGTGGATTGAGGAGTGCAAAAGGCCACCAACTCCCAAATCTCACCAGTTGCAGTTTCTGCCTGATTTTGGTCAGTCTCTAGTGCCTTCAAATAATGAATATTTAGTATTTTTTCCAGAATTTATTATTATATTTGTGGCAGGATTACTCTAACCAAACTATTCTGCTAGCATTGGAAGTTGGAAGCCCACTGAATCTGTTTTAGTATATTAGTTGCATTTAGGACAGACTAAAGATTACATGAGTTTTATAGAAGTGTGGTATTGTGAAAAGCTAGCTCTGGTGATAGCTTTACTGGCTGTAACCAGCTAATACAATTCTGTTCTCTCAAATAACCAAGTGTGATTTGTGTGCTCTATGGACTAATCACAGGTCAGTATTCCCCTATGGTCTTTGACCTCCTCTTTTCACCAAGTTATAAGGATTCAGATTAAAAATAATTTAATTTGAACCGAAATGAAACTAAGAGAAATCTATTTTGGAGAGAAAATATGCTGCTAAAAATCACACAATGCAGTCCAAATGAAAACAAATTAAATATTTTTATCCGTCTGTTTTAATAGCACAAATATGCAAGATTTACAATTTGCTAGTTACTCTTTTTTTTTTTTTTTAAGCAGTTGCAATAAAGCACAATCATTTTTACTGTCGCCTTTGATTGATCCATAGTCAAATCCACTACGAAACATCCCTTAATCTAAATAGAAGCGAGGGCTTTCCTGGTGGCGCAGTGGTTAAGAATCTGCCTGCCAGTGCAGGGGATATGGGTTCAAGCCCTGGTCTGGGAAGATCCCACATGCTGCGTAGCAACTAAGCCCCTGTGCCACAACTACTGAGCCCATGTGCCACAACTACTGAAGCCCGCGCACCTAGAGCCCCTGCTCCATAACAAGAGAAGCCACCTTAATGAGAGGCTGCGCACTGCAACGAAGAGTATCCCCCGCTCGCTGCAACTAAAAAGAAAGCCCACGCACAGCAAGGAAGACCCAACGCAGCCAAAAATAAATAAATAAATTTATAAAACAAACAAACAAAAAAACATAGAAGCGAGTTTAGATTAGTCCTTTGGCTTTTGTTGCTCTTTTGTCAGTGATATTGTTGGTGTCATGGAGCTGCTGCTATTAGGCACCAGCAGAGGGAGTCCATATCATATTCTGTAGACTCCTAGACTCTCAGTGAAAATTTAAAATTCTTATTTATTTGGATCTATTGCATTTTACTCTCTATATTATTTCTGTACTGTTTATGTGTATTGGAACTACTTATTGTGGAGATTGAATACCAAGTTCCATAATTATCTTATAACTGAAAGAACAATGACTTTTAAGAAATCTTCATCTGTGTGTTGTAATTTATTAATGTCTCTGGCGTAGGGGACAGGCCCTCTTTCAGATCTAGCAGCCTATCATACTGTAATAGTAATCTGAACTGCTAAATTTCACAAGCTCTTGGCAGACAGTTACTGAAGTCTCATACTCTTAGCATCCATCACAGTGTGGAACATTCAGTAGGTTCATAATAATTATTTGATTGATAAGAAGTAACATTTTGAGAATTTAATATGTAGAGGCAGATTGTTAAACTGGAATTTGGCCAAGGTACCATTCCTATGTAAAGAGGCTCTCATCATTGGTAAATATCAAGATCCTGTGATTATGTGCTGGCAGTTGGGAGATTGGTCTAACCTGATTTCAGATGCACAGAGAAACCTGGTGAAAAACTGAGTAAAGAATGTGAATTCTTGGGACTTCCCTGGTGGCGCAATGGTTAAGAATCCGCCTGCCAGTGCAGGGGACATGGGTTTGACCCTGGTCGGGGAAGATCCCACATGCTGCAGAGCAACTAAGCTCGTGCACCACAACTACTAAGCCTGAGCTGTAGAGCCTGCGAGCCACAACTGCTGAGCCCGTGTGCCACAACTACTGAGCCCATGTGCCACAACTACTGAAGCCTGCGCACCTAGAGCCTGTGCTTCGCAACAAGAGAACCCCCTGCTCGATGCAACTAGAGAAAGCCTGCGCGCAGCAACGAAGACCAAATGCAGCCATAAATAAATAAATAATTAAAAAAAAATAGCGATTGCCCTCAAAAAAAAAAAAGAATGTGAATTCTTTTGATTCTGTTATAGTTATCTCAAAATGCTTAGAGTAATAACTATAAGCCCTGCAGATCAAGTGGTGGGAACTATTGATTTGGGGCCAGTTTGGATGCTCTTAGCTGTGATTTTAGGGCTCTGTGTAAGAATGGAACATAGCTCCTGGGAGGTGTCTTGCTTGACCTCAGACCCAAGTACAAGTTTCACCTAAACCACCTATGGTCCAGAAGGAAAGCAGATTTACCCTTCAGGCTTGTACTAAGGTATGCTACCTCTCAATTAAGAATTTACCCTAGTGATGCATAAAAATCATCTCAAAATTCTTGCATCTGTACATTTTTAAAGATGAAAGTGGACACAAAGACACAATTTGGAGTTCGTTTTTTAAAGCTAGATTTCTTTTTGTCTCATTTTTCACTGCCAAGGCGAAGAGTGTACCGTAATTTTCTGATGCTAGGATTGATCTGTAGGCCCAGGTTCAAATAGGAATGAAACTGAGTTGAGGCAGAATATGACATAAACTAGCATGAGATTGTTTGTATAGTAGAAGAGAGCTTGTGATCCCCAGGTCCATTCAGACTGGCCTGGGAGGCCTGTCATGTGAGTGTAACCTAGAAAGCTGTGCTAATCAATTGTACCCTGTGTAATGAAAAACAGTTTACTGACAGAGAATTGTCAGAATGGGGCTGACAAGAATCTAGTGAGGTTGACAATCTAAATGATAGAGAATACTAGGTAATAATAGCTAGTATTTATTAAGCAACTACCACGTGGCAGGCAGTGTGCTAGGTATTTTATTTTTATTTTCTATATTTCATATAACCACCCTTCAAAGTTGTCACTGTTATGTCCATCAGTCCTGCATAGTGAGGTAATTTTCGCAGTATTAAATAGTAACTGGTAATACTGAGATGAGAACCCAAATTGAATCTGTGTCCAAGTCCCCTGTTCATTGTTTTCCCATACTGCACTTTAGCTGGAGGGTTTGAACATTCTAATTATAGTATCTAAAAAAAAATTGGGAGCTCTAGACTAGGGGCAAAAGACCTCATCTTAATTTTTGTATCTCTTCTCCATCTGTTATTGAGCAGAAAATCCTTACAGGGAAATGGGCCTGTGAGTTTATCTGTAAGAGGAAAAGAAAAATGAGTGAGGAGGAAAGGGTGATTCAAGCAGAAGAGATTTCATCATCTTATTTAGCTAGTGCTGAAGACAAGAAACCTCAGTGGATAGAAAAAGTGGCGGTAGCTTAAAAGGGGTAAGTCCTTGGGGTCTGAGTGAGAGAGAACTTGAACACAGGGAGATCACCTGAGCAGGCATTAGGGCTTATTCCTTTCCTTGATCTGTATTTTCAGTAAATTCCAAAGGTGGCTAAGAGTTGAATAATTTTTTAATCCTGCAAGTTACAGGAAGTGTTTGCCATTAACTAGATAGCTAGAAGACTAGTTACTGATACTAATTACTTCATGTTAATAATGTTGTTGTATTTTTTATTCTGCTAAGACTTAGACATCAGGCAGTCTCCCCTGAATAAGTTTGAGTTTTAACCACTGAATACATTTTATATATCATTAAGGAGTTTGGTAGGCAGAATAGTATTCTCCCCACATCCCTCCAAAAAATGCTGACGTCATAATCCCCAGAATCTGTGACTTTGTTACCTTACATAGCAAAAGGAGTTTTTTTTTGCTCACGTGATTAAGGTTAAGGACCTTGAGATGGGAAGATTATCCTCACGTGATTGAGGTTAAGGACCTTGAGATGGGAAGATTATCCTGGATTATCCAGGTGGGCCCATTTTAATCACATGAGTCTTTATTTTTTATTTAAAAAAATTTTTTAAACAACTTTATTGAGATATAATTTACATGCTATAAGATTCACCTGTATTAAGATTACACTTCAGGAATCTTTAGTACCTTTGTAAAGCATGTAACTTTCACCAATATCTAATTTTATAACATTTCCATTAACCCAGAAAGAAAACTCATGCCTGTTTGCAGTCACTTCCCATTCTTACAGGCCTGGGCAACCGCTAATGTACTTTTTGTCTCTATAAATTTGCCTCTTTTGGACACCTTTCATATAAATGGACTCTTACAGTATATGGTCTCTTGTGTCTGGTTTCACTTAGCATGTTTTTGAGGTTCATCTGTGTAGTAGCATGTATTAGTAATTCTTTTTTGTTGTTGTTGTTAAACAACAGAAATTTATTTTCTCACAATTCTGAGATCAAGTTGTCAGCAGAGTTGATTTCTCCTGAAGCCTCTCTCCTTGGCTTGTAGATGGCCTGTGTCTTTTCTCCCTGTGTCTTCACATGGTCTTTCTTTTCTCTGTGTGTGCATGTCCTGATCTCCTCTTCTTATAAGGACACGAGTCATATTGGCTTAGGGCCCACTCCCAATAACCTCATTCAACCTTAATTGCCTCTTTAAAAACTCTGTATCCAAATACAGTCACATTCTGAGGTACTAGGGCTTAGGACTTCAATCTATGTGTTTTGCAAGGATACAATTTAACCTATAACACTCCACCCTCTCAGCCTCCAAAATTCAAGTCCTCACATGTGAAATATATTTGCCCCATTCCAACAGCCACAAAAGTCTTAACCCATTCCAGCATCAACTCTAAGTCTAAAATTTCATCTAAATAGCATCTAAATCAGATATGAGTGAGACTAGAGGTATGATTCATCCTGAGGCAAAATTCCTCTCCAATAGTGAACCTATGAAACCAAACAAGTTATCTGCTTCCAAAACACAATAGTGGGACAGGTATAGGATAGACATTCCCCTTCCAAAAGGAAGAAATTGGAAAGAAGAAGCCTTGACAGGTCCTAAGCAAGTCCAAAACCTAGCAGGGCAAATTCCATTAGATTTTTAATTTATTCAAAGTTTTAGTTTATTATATCAACATCAGTACTAGAACTCACATCTTTTACTCTCCAGTCTGCAACATTTCTACAGCACACATTTGTGTGCTGACATTATTTGTATGACAATATATGTGGCTGGGCTTCCCTGGTGGCGCAGTGGTTGAGAATCTGCCTGCCAGTGCAGGGGACACGGGTTCGACCCCTGGTCTGGGAAGATCCCACATGCCGCGGAGCAACTGGGCCCGTGAGCCACAATTACTGAGCCTGCGCGTCTGGAGCCTGTGCTCTGCAACAAAAGAAGCCGCGATAGTGAGAGGCCCGCGCACCGCGATGAAGAGTGGCCCCCGCTTGCCACAACTAGAGAAAGCCCTCGCACAGAAATGAAGACCCAACACAGCCATAAATAAATAAAAATAAATGAATTTAAAAAAGAGAGCTGAGAAGCAAGAAATGTTTAAAAATATATATATATATATATATATGTGGCTAATTTTTTTTTATTTTTATTATTTTTTTAAAGCTCCCTAGACTCTCATCAACTTGCAGACCTCTTTATCCCTTTCATCCTTCCTCTCTTTTTTTTTTTTTTAATTTTTATTTATTTATTTATATTTATTTATGGCTGTGTTCGGTCCTCGTTTCTGTGCGAGGGCCTTCCCCAGTTGTGGCAAGTGGGGGCCACTCTTCATCGCAGTGCGCAGGCCTCTCACTATCGCGGCCTCTCCCGCTGCGGAGCACATGCTCCAGACGCGCAGGCTCAGCAATTGTGGCCCACGGGCCCAGCTGCTCCGTGGCATGTGGGATCTTCCGGGACCAGGGCCCGAACCCATGTCCCCTGCACTGGCAGGCGGACTCTTAACCACTGCGCCACCAGGGAAGCCCCTATGTGGCTAATTTTAAGAAACTACTGTGGAAAATTCCATTAGATTTTAAGGCTCGAGAGTGAAATCCTCTTTGGCTCAATTTTCTGTCTAACAAGGGTGGTGGCTCTGCCTTCTCCTTCCTGAATTTTGTCCCCAAACCCTCTGGAACCAATGAGGAAACAGTCCTGCTGCCTGGGCCTGTGCTCTCTCTGGACCCATGGTGGCAGTAGCAGCCCTGCTGACCCCTGACCCACCTTCAGAGTCATTCCTCCCTGTACTCGAAGGATGACACATGTTTGCATCCAGACATCTCTAACATCTAACTTCCTGCTTGTAGAACCCCAGAAGTCCGACAGCCTTCCTTCATTTCATCCCACCTCTGTTCTCTTCAGTCCAAGCTGGCAGTGCTTCTGCTGAGATGGTTGATTGGATCCATGTGACACACCCATAATCTCTTTAGTAAAGACTGTCCAGCCACGTCTTTGGTGTTCTCTCCTGAACACACTTTCTCATTTTTTGCAATATGAATAAGCTGAGAATTTTCGGTCTTCAAGTTCTGGTTCCTTTTTGCATAATAATTTCTTTTTCAGTTGTCTCCCTCTCACACTTTACTATAAGCAGCAAGGAGAAACCACGTCACACCTTCAACATTTTGCTTAGAAATATCCTCAGTTAAATATCCAAGTTCATTACTGACAGCTTTTACTTTCCACAAAACACTAGAACACAATTTGGTCAAGTTCCCTGCCACTTTGTAACAAGGACTGCTTTTCCTCCAGTTTCCAGTAACATATTCCTCATATCTATCTGAGACTTCCCCAGAAGCACCTTTAACATTCATATTTGTGTCAACATTCTGTTCATGATGAAATATATATAAACAGATATATATATATATATATATATATATATATATATATATATATATATGCAGATATAGTGATAGAAGCTTTCTGTACAGTTCTCTCTTTCTGAGCTCTCAGAAAAATCACCTTGAATGACTGTATTTAGTCTCTTCCAGACAATCTAGGCTTTTCTTTTTTTTTTTTTGTGAACATGTAGTATTTATTTTTTTATTTTTTGACATCTTTATTGGAGTATAATTGCTTTACAATGGTGTGTTAGTTTCTGTTGTATAACAAAGTGAATCAGCTATACGTATACATGTATCCCCATATCCTCTCCCTCTTGCATCTCCCACCCTCCCACCCTCCCTATCCTACCCCTCTAGGTGGACACAGAGTACCAAGCTGATCTCCCTGTGCTATGCAGCTGCTTCCCACTAGCTATCTGTTTTACATTTGGTAGTGTATGTACGTTCGTACCACTCGCTCACTTCATCCCAGCTTACCCTTCCCCCTCCCCATGTCCTCAAGTCAATTCTCTAAGTCTTTGTCTTTATCCCAATCCTGCCCCTAGGTTCTTCAGAACCTTTTTTCTTTCTTTAGATTCCATATATATGTGTTAGCATGCAGTATTTTTTTCTTTCTGACTTAACTTCACTCTGTATGACAGACTCTAGGTCCGTCCACCTCACTACAGATGACTCAATTTCGTTTCTTTTTATGGCCGAGTAATATTCCATTGTGTGTATGTGCCACATCATCTTTATCCATTCCTCTGGCCATGGACACTTAGGTTGCTTTCGTGTCCTACCTATTGTAAATAGAGCTGCAGTGAACGTTGTGGTACATGACTCTTTTAGAATTATGGTTTTCTCAGGGTATATGCCCAGTAATGGGATTGCTGGGTTGTATGGTAGTTCTATTTTTAGTTTTTTAAGGAACCTCCATACTGTTCTCCATAGTGGCTGTATCAGTTTACATTCCCACCAACAGTGCAAGAGGGTTCCCTTTTCTCCACACCCTCTCCAGCATTTATTGTTTGTAGATTTTTTGATGATGGCCATTCTGACTGGTGTGAGGTGATACCTCATTGTAGTTTTGATTTGCATTTCTCTAATGATCAGTGATGTTGAGCATCCTTTCATGTGTTTGTTGGCAATCTGTATATCTGCTTTGGAGAAATGTCTATTTAGGTTTTCTGCCCATTTTTGGATTGGGTTGTTTGTTTTTTTGATATTGAGCTGCATGAGCTGCTTGTATATTTTGGAGATTAATCCTTTGTCAGTTGCTTCATTTGCAAATATTTTCTCCCATTCTGAGGGTTTTTTGTCTTGTTTATGTTTTCCTTTGCTGTGCAAAAGCTTTTAAGTTTCATTAGGTCCCATTTGTTTATTTTTCTTTTTATTTGCATTTCTCTAGGAGATGGGTCAAATAGGATCTTGCTGTGATTTATGTCATAGAGTGTTCTGCCTGTTTTCCTCTAAGAGTTTGATAATGTCTGGCCTTACATTTAGGTCTTTAATCCATTCTGAGTTTATTTTTGTGTATGGTGTTAGGGAGTGTTCTAATTTCATTCTTTTACATGTAGCTATCCAGTTTTCCCAGCACCACTTATTGAAGAGGCTGTCGTTTCTCCATTGTATATTCTTGCCTCGTTTAAAAAAGATAAGGCGACCATATGTGCGTGGGTTTATCTCTGGGCTTTCTGTCCTGTTTCATTGATCTATATTTCTGTTTTTGTGCCAGTACCATAGTGTCTTGATTACTGTAGCTTTGTAGTATGGTCTGAAGTCCAGGAGCGTGATTCCTCCAGCTCTGCTTTTCTTTCTCAAGATTGCTTTGGCTATTCAGGGTCTTTTGTATTTCCATACAAATTGTGAATTTTTTTTGTTCTAGTTCTGTGAAAAATGCCATTGGTTGTTTGATAGGGAATGCACTGAATCTGTAGATTGCTTTGGGTAGTATAGTCATTTTCACAGTGTTGATTCTTCCAATCCAAGAACATGGTATATCTCTCCATCTGTTTGTATCATCTTTAACTTCTTTCATCAGTGTCTTATAGTTTTCTGCATACAGGTCTTTTGACTCCTTAGGTAGGTTTATTCCTAGGTATTTTATTCTTTTTGTTGCAATGGTAAATGGGAGTGTTTCCTTAATTTCTCTTTCAGATTTTTCATCATTAGTGTATAGGAATGCAAGAGATTTGTATGCATTAATTTTGTATCCTGCTACTTTACTAAATTCATTGATTAGTCCTGGTAGTTTTCTGGTAGCATCTTTAGGATTCTCTATGTATAGTATCATGTTGTCTGCAAACAGTGACAGTTTTATTCTTCTTTTCTGATTTGGAGTCCTTCTATTTCTTTTTCTTCTCTGATTGCTGTGGCTAAAACTTCCAAAACTATGTTGAATAATAGTGGTGAGAGTGGGCAATGTTGTCTTGTTCCTGATCTTAGTGGAAATGGTTTCAGTTTTTCACCATTGAGAATGATGTTGGCTGTGGGTTTGTCATATATGGCCTTTATTATGTTGAGGTTTTGGAGGGTTTTTATCGTAAATGGGTGTTGAATTTTGTTGAAAGCTTTTTCTGCATCTATTGAGACGATCATATGTTTTTTATCCTTCAATTTGTTAATATGGTTTATCACAATGATTGATTTGCGTATATTGAAGAATCCTTGCATTCCTGGGATAAACCTCACTTGATCATGGTGTATAATCCTTTTAACGTGCTGTTGGATTCTGTTTGCTAGTAGTTTGTTGAGGATTTTTGCATCTATGTTTATCCGTGATATTGGCCTGTAGTTGTCTTTTTTTGTGACATCTTTGCTGGTTTTGGTATCAGGGTGATGGTGGCCTCATAGAATGAGTTTGGGAGTGTTCCTCCCTCTGCTATATTTTGGAAGGGTTTGAGAAGGATAGGTGTTAGCTCTTCCCTAAATGTTTGATAGAATTTGCCTGGGAAGCCCTCTAGTCCTGAGCTTTTGTTTGTTGGAAGATTTTTTTCTTTCAATTTATTATTTTTGGCTGCATTGGGTCTTCGCTGCGGCGTGTGGGCTTTCTCTAGTTGTGGCAAGTGGGGGCTACTGTTCATTGCGGTGCGTGGGCTTCTCATTGTGGTGGCTTTTCTTGTTGCGGAGCAGGGCTCTAGGCGTGTGGACTCAGTAGTTGCGGCTTGTGGGCTCTAGAGCACAGGCTCAGTAGTTGTGGTGCACAGGCTTAGTTGCTCCGTGGCATGTGAGATCTTCCTGGACCAGGGATCGAACCCATGTCTCCTGCATTGCCAGGCGGATTCTTAATCACTGTGCCACCAGGGAAGTCCCTGTTGGAAGATTTTTAATAACAGTTTCAATTTCAGTGCTTGTGACTGCTCTGTTTATATTTTCTATTTCTTCCTGGTCCAGTCTTGGGAGGTTGTGCTTTTCTAAGAATTTGTCCATTTCTTCCAGGTTGTCCATTTTATTGGCATATAGTTGCTTGTAATAATCTCTCATGATCCTTTGTATTTCTGCAGTGTCAGTTGTTACTTCTCCTTTTTCATTTCTAATTCTACTGATTTGAGTCTTCTCCCTTTTATTCTTTTTTTTAAAAAATTATTTATTTATTTATTTATTTATGGCTGTGTTGGGTCTTCGTTTCTGTGTGAGGGCTTTGTCCAGTTGCGGCAAGCGGGGCCACTCTTCATCGCGGTGCGCGGGCCTCTCACTATCACGGACTCTCTTGTTGCGGAGCACAGGCTCGAGACACGCAGGCTCAGTAATTGTGGCTCACGGGCCTAGTTGCTCCGCGGCATGTGGGATCTTCCCAGACCAGGGCTCGAACCCGTGTCTCCTGCATTGGCAGGCAGATTCTCAACCACTGCGCCACCAGGGAAGCCCTCCCTTTTATTCTTGATGAGTCTGGCTAATGTTTTATTATTTTTGTTTATCTTCTCAAAGAACCAGCTTTTAGTTTTATTGATCTTTGCTATTTTGCTATTTATTGATCTTTGCTATTTTTTTATTGATCTTTGCTTCATTTCTTTTTCATTTATTTCTGATCTGGTCTTTATGATTTCTTTACTTCTGCTAACTTTGGGTTTTTTTTAAATTCTTTTTTCTCTAATTGCTTTAGGTGTAAGGTTAGATTGTTTATTTGAGATTTTTCTTGTTTCTTGAGGTAGGATTGTATTGCTATAAACTTCCCTCTTAGAACTGCTTTTGCTGCATCCCATAGGTTTTGGGTCATCGTGTATTCATTGTCATTTGTTTCTAGGTACTTTTTGATTTCCTCTTTGATTTCTTCAGTGATCTTGGCTATTTAGTAGTGTATTGTTTAGCCTCCATGTGTTTGTATTTTTTACAGATTTTTTTCCTGTAATTGACATCTAGTCTCATAGTGTCGTGGTCAGAAAAGATACTTGATACAATTTCAGTTTTCTTAAATTTACCAAGGCTTGATCTGTGACCCAAGATATGATCTATCCTGGAGAATGTTCCATGAGCACTTGAGAAGAAAGTGAATTCTGTTGTTTTGGAATGGAATGTCCAAAATAATATAAATATCAATTAAGTCCATCTCATTTAATGTATCATTTAAAACTTGTGTTTCCTTATTTATTTTCATTTTGGATGATCTGTCCATTGGTGAAAGTAGGGTGTTCAAGTCCCCTACTATGATTGTGTTACTGTCTATTTCCCCTTTTATGGCTGTTAGTAGCATTTACCTTATGCATTGAGGTGCTCCTATGTTGGGTGCATAAATATTTACAATTGTTATATCTTCTTCTTGGATTGATCCCTTGATCGTTATGTAGCGTCCTTCAGTGTCTCTTGTAATAGTTTTATTTTAAAGTCTATTTTGTCTGATACGAGAATTGCTACTCCAGCTTTCTTTTGATTTCCATCTGCATGGAATAACTTTTTCCATCCCCGCACTTTCAGTCAGTATGTGTCCCTAGGTCTGAAGTGGGTCTCTTGTAGACAGCATATATACGGGTCTTGTTTTTGTATACATTCAGCCAGTCTGTGTCTTTTGGTTGGAGCATTTAATCTATTTACATTTAAGGTAGTTATTGATATGTACGTACCTGTTACCATTTTCTTAATTGTTTTGGGTTTATTATTGTAGGTCTTTTCCTTCTCTTGTGTTTCCTGCCTAGAGAAGTTCCTTTAGCATTTGTTGTAAAGCTGGTGTGGTGGTGTTGAATTCTCTTAGCTTTTGCTTGTCTGTGAAGGTTTTTATTTCTCTGTTGAATCTGAATGAGATCCTTGCTCGGTAGAGTAATCTTGGTTGTAAGTTTTCCCCTTTCATCACTTTAAATATGTCCTGCCACACCCTTCTGGCTTGCAGACTTTCTGCTGAAAGATCAGCTGTTAACCTTATGGGGATTCCCTTGTATGTTATTTGTTGCTTTTCCGTTGCTGCTTTTAATATTTTTTCTTTGTATTTAATTTTTGACTGTTTGATTAATATGTGTCTTGGCGTGCTTCTCCATTTATCCTGTACGGGACTCTTTGTGCTTCCTGGACTTGACTATTTCCTTTCCCATATTAGGGAAGTTTTCAACTATAATCTCTTCCAATATTTTTTCCGTCCCTTTCTTTTTCTCTTCTTCTTCTGGGACCCCTATAATTCGAATGTTGGTCCATTTAATGTTGTCCCAGAGGTCTCTGAGACTGTCCTCAATTCTTTTCATTCTTTTTTCTTTATTCTGCTCTGCAGCATTTTTTTCCCACTATTTTATTTTCCAGGTCACTAATCCATTCTTCTGCCTCAGTTATTCTGCTATTGATTCCTTGTAGAGAATTTTTAATTTCACTTATTGTGTTGTTCATCATTGTTTGTTTGCTCTTTAGTTCTTCTAGGTCTTTGTTAAATGTTTCTTGTATTTTCTCCATTCTATTTCCAAGATTTTGGATCATCTTTACTATCAATACTCTGAATTCTTTTTCAGGTAGATTGCCTATTTCCTCTTCATTTCTTTGGTCTGGTGGGTTTTTACCTTGCTCCTTCATCTGCTGTGTATTTCTCTGTCTTCTCATTTTGCTTAACTTACTTTGTTTGGGGTCTCCTTTTCTCAGGATGCAGGTTCGTAGTTCCCATTGTTTTTGGTGTCTGACCCCAGTGGGTGAGGTTGGTTCCGTGGGTTGTGTAGGCTTCCTGGTGGAGGGGACTGATGCCTGTGTTCTGGTGGATGAGGCTGGATCTTGTCTTTCTGGTGTGCAGGACCACGTCCGGTGGTGTATTTTGGGGTGTCTGTGACCTTATTATGATTTTAGGCAGCCTATCTGCTAATGGGTGGGGTCGTGTTCCTGTCTTGCTAGTTGTTTGGCATGGGATGTCCAGCACTAGAGCTTGCTGGTTGTTGAGTGGATCTGGGTCTTAGCATTGAGATGGAGATCTCTGGGAGAGCTCTCACCAATTGATATTACGTCGGCCGGGAGGTCTCTGGTGGCCCAGTGTCCTGAACTTGCTCTCCCACCTCAGAGGCTCAGGCCTGACACCCGGCCAGAGCAACAAGACCCTGTCAGCCACACAGCTCAGAAGAAAAGGGAGAAAAAAAAGAAAGAAAGAAAAATAATAATAAATAAAGTTACTAAAATAAAAAATAAAAATAATTCTTAAAATATAAAAAATTAAAAAAAAAAACAAAACGAGAGCAGCCAAACCAATAAATCCACCAGTGATAACAAGCGCTAAAAACTATACTTAAAAGAACCAAAAGCGCATAGAGAGAGCCCTAATACAAATGGTAAAAGCAAACCTATACAGACAAAATCACACAAAGAAGCATACACATACACACTCACAAAAAGAAAAAGGAAAAATATATATATAAAAAGAAAAAAAAAAAAAAAAAAGGAAAAAAAAAGAGAGCAACCAAATCAATAAACAAATCTACCAATGATAATAAGCTCTAAATACTAAACTAAGATAAACATAAAACCAGAAACAAATTAGATGCAGAAAGCAAACCCCAAGTCTACAGTTGCTCCCAAAGTCCACCACATGAATTTTGGGATGATTCCTTGCCTATTTAGGTATTCCACAGATGCAGGGTACATCAAATTGATTGTGGAGATTTAATCCGCTGCTCCTGAGGCTGCTGGGAGAGATTTCCCTTTCTCTTCTGTGTTCTCACAGCTCCTGGGGTTCAGCTTTGGATTTGGCCCCACCTCTGCATGTACAGAGGGCATGTAGGTGACCCTCTTGCATCTGTTCTTCGCTCAGACAGGAGGGGCTTAAAGGAGCAGCTGATCAGGGGGCTCTGGCTCACTCAGGCCGGGGGGAGGGAGGGGTACGGAATGCGGGGCGAGCCTGTGGCGGCAGAGGCTGGCACGTTGTTGCAACAGCCTGAGGCGTGCAGTGTGTTCTCCTGGGGAAGTTGTCCCTGGATCACAGGACCCTGGCAGTGGTGGGCTGCACAGGCTCCCGGGAGGGAAGGTGTGGATAGTGACCTGTGCTCGCACACAGGCTTCTTGGTGGCTGCAGCAGCAGCAGCCTTAGCGTCTCATGCCCGTCTCTGGGGTCCGCGCTGATAGCCGCGGCTCGTGCCCGTCTCTGGAGCTCGTTTAGGCAGTGCTCTGAACCCCCTCTCCTCGTGCACCCCGAAACAATAGTCTCTTGCCTCTTAGGCAGTTCCAGACTTTTTCCCAGACTCCCTCCCAGCCAGCTGTGGCACACTAGCCCCCTTCAGGCTGTGTTCACACAGCCAACCCGTCCTCTCCCTGGGGATCTGACCGAAGCCCGAGCCTCAGCTCCCAGTCCCCACCCGCCCTGGCGGGTGAGCAGACAAGCCTCTCGGGCTGGTGAGTGCTGGTCGGCACCGATCCTCTGTGGGGGTATCTCTCCGCTTTGCCCTCTGCACCCCTGTTGCTGTGCTCTCCTCCGTGGCTCCAAAGTTTCTCCCCCGCCACCCCCCGTTTCTGCCCATGAAGGGTCTTCCTAGTGTTTGGAAACTTTTCCTCCTTCACAGCTCCCTCCCAGAGGTGCAGGTCCCATCCCTATTCTTTTGTCTCTGTTTTTTCTTTTTTCTTTTGCCCCACCCAGGTATGTGGGGAGTTTCTTGCCTTCTGGGAAGTCTGAGTTCTTCTGCCGGGGTTCAGTAGGTGTTCTGTAGGAATTGTTCCACGTGTAGATGTATTTTTGATGTATTTGTGGGGAGGAAGGTAATCTCCACGTCTTACTCCTCCACCATCTTGAAGGTCCCCCTCCCACATGAGTCTTTAAAAGCAAAGAACTTTTTCCTGGCTGTGGTCAGAGAGAAATGACCACAGAAGGGTCAGAGACATGCAGTGTTGTTGGCTTTTAAGTTGGAGAAGGGGGACCACAAGCCAGGGAACTCAGGCACATCTATAAGATGGAAAAGGGAAGGAAACAGATTCTCTCCTAGAGCCTCCAGAAAGGAATGCAGCACTTGATTTTAGCCCAGTGAGACTACTGACCTATAGAACTGTAAGATAATAGATTTGTGTTGTTTTAAGCCATTAAGTTTGTGGTAATTTGTTACAGCAGCAGTACAAATAATATACCATTTAACTGTATGAGCCAAAAACCTCAGGACCATCCATGACACCTTCTTCCTCATTCTTGACTTCTTATTTATTCTATCACTGTCCTGTTGATTTAACTTCCTAAAAAGCTCTTGGGTCTGTTCATCTCTCTCCATTTCCCTGGCCACTAACAACTTCTGTCATCTCCACCTTGTTCTACTGTAATAGTCTCTTTTTCTCTTGTCTAGTGTATTCTCAACCTTGTAGCTACAGTGATCTTTCTAAAGGGGGAAGTGTTATTTTGTCCCCCACCCCTAATTAACCTAATTAATCTAACATTTCAGCTCCAGCATTACTTCTTGTGGGAGACTTCTCTGACACTGCTCCCCCTACTCCCAGTCTAGGTCAAGTTGATTCAACATTGATTCCTGTTGGTGGGAATGTAAATTGATACAGCCACTGGGGAGAACAGTATGGAGGCTCCTTAAAAAACTAAAAATAGAACTACCATATGACCCAGCAATCCCACTACTGGGCATATACCCTGAGAAAACCATAATTCAAAATAAGTCATGTACCACAATGTTCATTGCAGCACTATTCACAATAGCCAGGACATGGAAGAAACCTAAATGTCCATTGACAGATGAATGGATAAAGAAGATGTGGCACATATATACAGTGGAATATTACTCAGCCATAAAAAGGAACAAAACTGAGTTATTTATAGTGAGGTGGATGGACCTAGAGTCTGTCATACGGAGTGAAGTAAGTCAGAAAGAGAAAAACAAATACCGTATGCTAACGCATATATATGGAATATAGAAAAATGGTACTGATGAACCTAGTGGCAGGGCAGGAATAAAGACACAGATGTAGAGATCAGACTTGAGGATGGGGTGGGGAAGGGGAGGCTGGGATGAAGAGAGAGAATAGCATTAACGTATATACACTTCCAAATGTAAAATGGATGGCTAGTGGGAAGCTGCTGTATAGCACAGGCTGATCAGCTTGATGCTTTGTGACGACCTAGCGGGGTGGGATAGGGAGGGTGGGAGGGAGGGGATATTGGGATATATGTATACATATAGCTGATTCACTTTGTTATACAGCAGAAACTAACACAACAGTATGAAGCAATTATACTCCAATAAAGATGTAAAAAAAAAAAAACCTTGATTCCTATAATGATTGTTTTTAATGCTTATAGAATGTTATTTCTTTATTTCAGACTACTCATCTTAGACTCTAATTATACATTCATTTGTGTAATTATTTGATAATCTCTATCTTCACGGGAATGTTTAAGAACCATGAGAACTAGCATCAAATCAAGTTGTGGCTCATCATTTCATCCTTAGACTCTACCTTAGTGCCTGTATGTATGTCATGGATACACAATAAATATATGTTGAATCAGTAAATAACTTAAAACATGTTAAACTAATAGTGCCACTGTGACTTTCCTCCAATACTGAACAGCTGTCTTTTTTTTTTTTTTTGCCGTGCCACATGGCTTGTGGGATCTCAGTTACCCAATCAGGGATTGAACCTGGGCATGGCGGTGAAAGCCCGGAATCCTAACCACTAATCCACCAGGGAACTCCCCCTAAACAGCTGTTTTAGGATGATAGTTCATTTACTGTATAGTTGTGAAGAGTATATAGCTTGTAAGATAGTCACTTGAAAGGATTTGAATATTTTAAAATATCTTTTAAAAAATTGTTATGAAAGCAATATAACAACTGTAATTGGAAAGTAGATTGTCTATAACCCCACTAACCCCACTAATCAAACAATAATTTTCATTCTTTAGTTTTAGATTTTTTTCAATAAAAGGAATTCCTATTAGTCCTTGTTGAAGTGTCATAGAACTATTCATGCAAAGTGAATATCAGCTGTTAGGTTTTAAATGCAATTTGCTGTAATGCTAGTTACTCCAGAATATTTTTAGTGACACAGAAATGTGTGGGAGTTAAATGTTTCTATAAGTGAATATGGAAATGAGAATATATATGATTGTGAATGGAGATAGAGCTGTAGTTCTAAGTGGAACTTTTGGAGTGTGCTGCTTTATTCTAAGATAATTTTATTAGGAAAAAGTTTAGTTATAAAGGAATATTAAGTAATTCCTACTGTACATGAGATAATATATTTTAACACTCTCATGCTTTTAAGAATGTAAAAGTTACATGTGACTTTAAGATACATTTAAAATAATGCAAAAGTAAAATGTTGAATTATGGCGAGAGACAGTTTGTGTTTAAAAAAACAATTCATGTAGTGATTAGAATAAAAGTTAAATTTTATATGTTGATGCCTTAGAGTAAGTTTGTATTACAAACTCTGAAGGTGGGAGAATCTTGCTCTAGAAAATTACACTGAACTACTTCACATAACCCAATTGACTACCTAGTTTTTTGCCTTACGTTTCAAATTTGAAATAAGCTATTATTATTACCTAACTGCTATCTCTTGACTTTTATATATTTCTATAATACAGTAAATGTTTTGTACAAAACTGACATGTAAATTAGTACTAGATTATTTTTGAATGCTCAAGAGGGAAGCATAGGTTTCAGGGCATAAGACAAGCTCAAAGTAAAAGCCTAATAGACCTGACCATACCCTTTCCCTGTAAAATAGTTTTTGTGGCTCTCAGCTGCCTACGTGTAGACATTAAGTTCTTGAATGTTATACAGGAGATAACCTTGCCTGGTTAGACTGTGGAATAGGCGTTGAGAGGGGAAGATATTTTAGAGACATTGAGGATATAAAATTGGTTGGACTAGGTGATTGGTTGGATGTGGGTAGGAAGAAGGAGGTATTATAAGGATAAAACTCAGGCTTCTGGGTGGGAGCCTGGGGCATTAAGTGAGATACAGAGAGAGGCATTATCCTTTACCAGGGAAGGAAGGCTATGAGCTACCCCTGTCTAATGACCGCTTATTTAACTATTTTAGCAAGTTCTTTAATGTCTAAGGGGATTTTGTGCATGGAGAAAAATCCTCATCACTGCTCAAAATTAATGCGCAGTTTTTAAACCTACTTATGAACTAAGTTCCAAAATAGAATGTTTTAAGCATTTAGAATTGATTACAAGATTATTTAGTTAAATTATCTTTAATAACAGTTTAAATTACAATTAATTTGACTTCTATAATACTTCACTTTATATAGTGATTGCAAAACTTACTATACTTAAAATTAAACCTATTTTAAAATACTAACCCATGGGTTTAATTAATTCATTTACTCTCTCTGTAGTACTTTGTTTTTTTAATCTTCCTTGGATTTTAATAATCTTCCCAGATTCTTATTTCTGTACTTCCCCAGGATTTTAGTAATTTTTTTACACCTTCCTAGGGTTATGGTTGTCTTACCACTACCAAAACAAAACAAAATTTCAGATTAGTCAAGGTTTAGGGTTTGTTGATGGATTTGATTCTTAGGTAAATCACAAGAGTTGCTTATGCCTTTAAAGATGATTTAAAAGTTGCATTGGTGTGTACTTGGTCACTTTTGTAACTAAACTTGCTAAGTTAATGAGATTTTTTTTTTTTTTTTTTTAAACTCATGCCTTTTCTCATACATTTTTAGTTTCTTGCAACCTGGGGTTACTCCCTGAATGAAATACTCTTCTTCTTCTTCTTCTTTTTTTTTTTTTAAATGTGATTAGTATTTTATAACCCATTGTTCTGTTGTCATTATGAATTGCCCTTTTCTGGTAGCATTCCTGCCAGGAATTATGGACGTTTCATCTCCCAAGAAATCAGGGATCAGGTCTGTACCATTAGCTCTCTTTAGGATATTCTGCTAATTCATCCAGTTAGAGCTCAGGGTTTCTGCTTGGTCATTGTGTGTGACCATGGGTGCTCATCTACCACTGCGTTTCCTTTCAAATGATGTGTGTGTGTGAGGACCTGCACTGATCTGACCCTCCTGTTCTTGGTATATAACTTGCTTTTTCTGGGACTATTTGGCTTATCCACAGTTCCCTATATCTACCCCTTCCTCCTGTAACTAAACAAAAAAGTAAACAGCTATGCCTTATAAACAGACATAAACTTAATAGGAGAAACAAAACATCTAAATGTTAACACTAACCTAATTATTAGCATGATGACTATTATTTTACCTTTCTTTACAATCTTTTTATATACTTTAATTTTTTTTTTTTTTTGGCCGCACCACACAGCTTGTGAGATCTTAGTGCCCCGACCAGGGATTGAATCCGGCCCCTCAGCAGTGAGAGCGCAGAGTCCTAACCACTGGACTGCCAGGGAATTCCCTCACTTTCTTTTTTGTATCTTTTTATGAATTCATGGTTTATCATAGATTGAGTTTGTTCCATTTAGTTATAATTATTATTCTCTTTTTAATGTTCCAGTTGTTGCCTGGCCAACCTCAAGCTGGAAAGCATTCTTCACTTTACAAAGAACTCACTTCTGGATTCCTTTACATAACACATTACAGTATACTTATCCTTCCATAATTATCTTACCTTAATTTGTATTACATTACTTTTAGGGAAGTTTCTGTTATATAAAATCAGTAATACCCATATTCTGTACTTCCCGTCTGATCCATATGATACTGACTGACTGGTTTATTTGGGGAACGGGCTCACCAAGAGCAGTAAAACAGATTGAGAATAACATAGCTCTCCTTAGTGGGCAAAGGTCGTGGATAAAGAAACTAGTGTATTAATATTAATTTAGAGCCTATAGTTACTAATTTTCACACTTAATCTCCATGGTAACAGGGAGTTCACTATAGCTACCTGTGCTCCGATTGTCAAACATGCATGAAGTTTTTTTAAAGGAGGCTGTTATTGATCAAGCCAAGAAGGACATGTGACTTTTTTTTTAAAGTTAGTGAATCATATGAAATTATTGTTTCTGTAGGTAGAAAATGGTGAAATATAGGCAATTTAATAAGTTTAACTTACCAGTGTGCTACATTACTTTCGACGGTGTCATATTTTTGTGAAGTGGGTTTTTGGCAACTGCTTTGATAAAAAACAAGTACTGTGCGGAACAGGGAACGAGGATGGTAGTGTCTGAACTGATTCCCAGGTTTGCAAAGTTATACAGTGCCCAGGTACACACACTGCATTAGTGGTTATTTTAAAATGAAATAAAATATTTTTCTTTCAATTTATGGGTATTATTTTTTAAAAAAACTACAAGATGTTAGGACATCATACTAATTAGGTTGTTTGGACTTGACATTCTATATTACTTTGGTAATGGTGTTTCTTTAACAGTATTTCCATAGCATTAGCACTCACAGGCATTAAGTATCTACATTCTTGGGAGTTCTGTATTAAATCCTTCCTTAGGTAGAAGACTTCTCCTGAGGCAGTCCTGTCTATGAGGTTGGGTGGAGCAGGTAATGACATGTGGCCTGTAAAGGCCTTATAGAGCTTCTTCCCTGGAAGATTAACTAAGAGGTCGGCAGGAAGGAAGATTAGAATTAGGATTAGAATAGATGAAGAATCACCTGGAAGGCTTGCAAAATCATCTCCTCAGAAGTACCAGAATGTGTTAGTGTGAATTATCTGTTCCAGAAAGGAGTCTGCTATTACTAGAATTTGATGACAGGTTGATGGCATAAGCATGAGGGGGCAGAGAAGGAAAATGGAGATGATAAATTTCTAAAATGGCTGTGGCAGAGACAGGTTTTGCCCATTTCTGGCCTGGCCTGAAGTCAGTTTACTGCTGCTAGATTTAAGAGCAGGTTTAGGGGAAAGTGCCGCAAGCCTCAGCTGCTTCTGGTTCAGCCCAGTCTCAGTGTTAATCTCAGTGAATGCTCCTGTTCCTTGTACATCCTGCGCTGTCCCTGACCTGACTCCTCTCCCAGGAGAGGAGGAAATATGCATCCTACCGCCCAGTTCTCCTTTGCGATCAATATAAAGTGCTTAAAATCCCTCATGTGAGTACCCTGAGGAGTGCTTGCTGCGGCTCTGCTTGAAAGCTCCCTCCTTCCCCATTCTTCATGCTTTCTTCCAGCGCAGTGATGCTAACCCAGTGATTCGAGGCCCCTGGCCTTTTTTTGCCTCCATAGTTTTTTTCCTAATCCTTTAACCTTTCCATTTGTTTTCTTCTAAATTAGGGATCAGAAACTTAAATGCCTACAGGTATAAACAAATCTGATAAGGCCTGTAACAAGCTGGAGAGTGCCCAGCTAAAGGGGACAGCTGTTTCTTTGTTCTACCTAATTGTTGCCTTGGGGGCGTCCAGACCCCTACGCCAGACCTTGAGATGTTTCAAGAGAAGTAATCTGAGAATTTTGTATACAGTGTTTACATGTTGGCATTTAATTCAGATTTTAAAAACAGAGTTGGATGCTGCTCCTGGGCCAGGACTTCGAACCTCTGCTCTAGATCTTATGTTAAAATTGGAGCTCAAAATTGAGCCCAGTATTCAGGATTTGATAAGGGACCTGTTTGTACCCTGTCAGTTATGTTCCATTTCTCTCTCAGAATTGCTTTCTAGTCAGTTGCAGTTCTCTGACTTGTTCCTTGAAAGACTGTGTGTCATCTCTGAATGAAAGCAGTTAAGAAAAATACTGTTTTGACCTGAGTGTATCTAATGCTTTCCCCTCCTGAAAGAGGCATTCACAGAGAGGCCTAAAACTGAGAACTAAGAAAATCTTCACTCCCGGAGACAGAGCAGGATAGAGATTGGTCCCTGTAGCATTTGGGGCTGCAGAGATTTTGTTATAAAACAAATGCTGTTACCCATACTTTGATGATTAAAATTCTTTAGAACTAAGTCTTAAAAAAGTCCTCAGTCAGTATTATCCTTTGCATATTATCCTGTTAAATTTGCTGGAAAATAGGCAGTAGGGAGATAGTAACCATCTAGGGAAACTGCTTACTAGTGGGTTCGTTATCGTGTTAGAGAACAGAATTTTGCTTTCTGGGTTTCTAGGTAGCCTAGGTTTATAAAACAGCTCTAAAACATTTTATTTCTCTTTCTCGTCCCCAACACTCTCTCTTTTTTTAGGTTTTCAAAACAAAAATAGAGTTGCAATCTTGGCAGAACTGGACAAAGAAAAAAGAAAATTACTAATGCAGAACCAATCTTCAACAAATCATCCTGGAGCTAGGTATTGAAGAATAATGTGGTTTTTATATTCAGTGATATAAAAAATATCTTGGACAATATAACTGAAATTGGTTGGCAATGGTTTGTTTCTTTAACATTGGAATTTAACATGTTATGTTTTATTTCCTAGTTAGACTTGAAAAGTTAGATTATTTAATTGCTTAGATTTTAAATATTTTAATTCTAATCAGACTTAAAATTTCCCTACAGCCTACTTTCAAAAAAAGAAAAGAGTTTTGTATAGTTTTTTTGTTACTGAAATTATTGTTAATGTCCCACTTTTTAAGCATTATGCAAAATAGGTAAAGTTGCAGTAGCTTAATGATCTTTATTGTATTCCGTTTCTGCCATCTTAAATCTCTTCCCTGACATCCGTTATCCCATTCAGCCACCACCCTAACTTTCCCCTCTCTCTTTTTTTTTTTTATCTGTTTCTGTTATTTTATTAGCTTGTTAGATTGATTTCTAGTAAAAGTATAATATAGTATAAAATATTCTTCTGTTTCTTCAGGGGACTGTCCCTGGTGAATTCAGGTATACAGGAAAGGATTCACGTGAAAGCTAGAGCTAATTTATTTTTTTAGGTGTGCAGAGTCAGCCAGACCTCTTAAAGGAGTTGTCTGTACGTACTCACCTTTGCTTTCTCACTTATTTACTCCCCAGCCCACTACAATCTGACTTCCACGCCTCCCCACCTCCAACCCAAAGAACAGGTTTGAGCCTAGGTCACTTGCAACCTCCTCGTGGCTAAATCTGGTGGACCAAAGTCCTTTTCTTGTTAGACTTCCTAGCATTATTTGACACCACTGATTGCTCCCTCCTTTTTTTTTCTTTTTTTTTAATTGAAGTGGAGTTGTGTTAACTTCAGGTGTACTACACAGTGATTTGACATGAGCATACATTATGAAATGATCACCACAATGTCTAAGAACCATTGTCTCCACACAAAATTAATACAGTATCATGAATCATATTCCTTATGCTGTATATTACATTCCTGTGACTTCTTTATTTTCTCACTGAAGGTTTGTGCCTCTTAATCCCCTTCACCTATTTTGCCCACCCCCAACCTGCTCCCCTCTGGTGACCACCTGTTTGTTCTATGAGTCTGTTTTCTTTTTTTAATTGGTTAATATATATTTTAAATTTTTTTATTGGAGTATAGTTGATTTACGACATTGTGTTAGTTTCAGGTGTATATGAGTCTGTTTTCATTTTGTTTTGTGTGTTTTGTTTTTTAGATTCCATATATAAGTGAGATCATATGGTATTTGTTGTCATAAATGGCAAGATTTCTTTCTTTTTTTTCATGGCTGAGTGGTATTCCATTGTATACAGTGCCCTCCTTAAAATACTCTCTTTCCTTGGCTTCCATTCATCCACTGTTATACTATCTTGGTTTCTTTTGCAGACATTTCTCCACTGCCTCTCTCTCTCTTTTTTTTTAAATTAATTAATTAATTAATTTTTGGCTGCGTTGGGTCTTTGTTGTGATGCGTGGGCTTCTCATTGTGGTAGCTTCTCGTTGCGGAGCATGAGCTCTAGGCGCACAGGCTTCAGTAGTTGTAGCACACGGGCTCAGTAGTTGCGGCTCGCGGGCTCTAGAGCGCAGGCTCCGTAGTTGTGGCACACGGGCTTAGTTGCTCCGCAGCATGTGGGATCTTCCTGGACCAGGGCTCGAACCCGTGTCCCCTGCATTGGCAGGCAGCTTCTTAACCACTGAGCCACCAGGGAAATCCCACTTCCTGTCTCTTGAATGTTGATATTCCTCAGAGTTCTGTTCTAGATCCAGTCTCCCAGTCTATGTCTTTTCACTGGACAGTTGCTTTCACTTTCACAGCCTGTAATTTATGTGCCAGTTACTTTTATACATTTGCATCTCCAGCCTCGTCCTCTGTCTCAAGCACCAGACTGCCTCCTGGACATCTGCACTTTGATGTCTTCCAGGCATTTCAAACTGAGTATGTCCCACACCGAACTCATCTTCCCTCCCTCTCTACCTACTTAATATTGTTGGCTTGCTTGTCTCCATGAGTGGTACAGATCTACTAGTAATCAGAGTCAGAAATGTGAACTTTAATTGTTTATTATTCCCTTTTACTTCCATCTCTAAACATTTATCATTCTCTTATGTTTATATTTTGAAATGTGTCTCAAACTTGTCCATTTTTCTTTATTGCAACTGATGCTGCCCTGGTCCTGGCCACTCTCATTTTTTGCCTCAGTTACTACCTCCTGAATTTCCCACAGTCTTAAGTTCTCTCGAATACATTTATCAGTTGTGTCAGTTAGGATGTTTTAATCTGGAAGTGACAGAAAACCAAAAAGTTGGCAAAAATGTTAGGATATAGGTTAACCAGAAGCGTGAAGATAAGGTGGTTCCAGAATGGCTTACTGCAGTGGCACACCAGTGTCAGCACTGACCCAGCTTCCTTCTCTCCCTTCTGCCCTTGTCCATGGGTCAGCACCTCCTTACTGGTCAGAATATGACTGCAGTAGCCTAGGCATCACTGTACACCGAGCCCCCGTAGAGGCAAAAGCCAGAAAGGTTCCTCTCCTGTGTCCATTTTGTAAGAGTGAGGAAAACGTTCTCAAAGCCTTCAAGCAGACTACCCGTGAAGTCTAGCTGCCCAGAATTGTGAACCTTTCTCTTGCCTAAACAGGAAACCAGCAAGGGAAATGGTGTTGTCTTATACCAATCAAAGTTCACCCCCTGGGGGATAACCTGGCCCACCATGAAGAATGGGACCAACGATAATTGAACTAAGTGTGGGTTCCATTAGCGAGGAAGGAGGGAGAGCAACAGTTGTTGGGGAGATGACCAGCACTGTCTGCCACAGTGGCGGTCTTTCTGAACCGTAGTGTGATAATTCTGATCGAGTCACTCTTCTGCTTGTAACACTCTTGGGAGTCTCCCTTCACTGTTAGGATAAGGTCTTCATTTCTTAATTTATTTCACAAGGCTCTACATATCTCGGCACCTGCCTTCCTCCCTAGCCTCATGTTTTGCCAACCCATTTCTCCCCTCCTGAGCCCTGACCTCCAGTCCTACCTTTGCATGTTCTACCTTCTGCTTGAAACATTCAACTCTTTAGTTTTCATCATAAATGTAACTTTATGATAGACCAGAGTACCTCAAATCTGTTTGAAAGCAGAGGACCATAAATCATGAATAAAAAGGAGATAATCTGAAGCCCTAGTAAATAATATAGGCTTTCTTCATATAAATTAATGTAGACAGTGGGAGAAGGAAAAAAGACTTATTCAGGAAGTTCTTTTTTCTTTCTTTTTTGTAATCCCTATTTAGAATATCTAATGAACAGTGTGATTCAGAAGGAAGGGAGTCTCTAAACAGTCAAGTAACTAAGATTCCCATTTTAGCATTGCGCTCTCGAGACCCTCTCTTAACAAGGACTTCCGGGACCACGCTGAGCAGCAGCACATTGCAGCCCAGCAGAAGGCGGCTTTGCAGGTGAGGAAAGTGTGGCTGACATTCTTGTCTCATTGGAGATTTCCTGGGGCTTGGAAACCAGCACGCTTCTTATTTTGTATTTCAGTGGAGCAATATCAATAAAAACGTTCCACACGTAATTGCAGTTGTTTGCTGACGTTCAGTCATGCCCAGAGGATTTGAAGGACCAGATACGGCAGTAATGAAAGTATCTTTCATGGTGTTGACGTGGTCATGATTGATTCTGTGCCACACCTGGCAAGGGACTGCTGCACACAGAAGAGTTTAGGGTATTTGGATGGACAGAATGATCTTAAAAGATGAACTGGCTAGTTTAATAGTACATATCTATTTTTTCAAATTTGTCGTGACATTATGTCCTTTGATAGTCTTACCGGTTTATTATTGTTGTTTGGATTCTTTTTTTAATGGTCAGCATGTCTGTTGTGCAGGAAATGTTTAAAGACTATAGGAATGTGATAATCTATCAGTTAAAAAAATTGTTCTTACTATGATCAACAATTTTAGTATTTCATTGATCTTGGATAATTTAACTAAGATTCCTAGAAACCTTGCACTAGACATCGTTACCTAGGCTTTTAAACCTTAGAATCTCAGAATTGGAAGGGATATTAAAGATCATCTCACTTTAGACAACCTATGAACAGTCCTTTGTTTAGTGACAAGGGACGTCACTGGTGGTTTTCTGTTATTTATATGCCAACATCCTCTACAAAATGTTGGTATCTTAATCACCAGTAATCAGCTGTCTTTCCCCCTTCTCCTTCCAACTACTGCCCTTCTTTCTCACTCTCCTGCTTTACTGACCAAGAGCAGAATACTTTGGGACCTTTGTTGCTAGATTTCCTCCCCACTCCAAGGAACAAAGTAATTCATGTCTTCGACTCAATTATTGACTGAAGAGAATCACAGGGGAGAGAGTGGGGATGATATATTAGTACCTGGTGCAAATTGTTAATATGAATTCTTTATTATTGTCCATCTCCTGTGTATTTAAACAAAATTAACAGCATAAGAACTGATTTTTAAAACAAATTTGGTCTCAAGCACTCAGAAAGGATAAGTAATTTTAATGCCTTGGTTGAAGAATTGTGACTCTTAATAGCTGAATTGCCTTTTTTTTCTTTTTCTTTTTTTTTTAACTCTTCCCCAGCATGCACATGCACATTCATCTGGATACTTCATAACTCAGGATTCTGCATTTGGGAATCTTATTCTTCCTGTTTTACCTCGCCTTGACCCAGAATGAAGAAAATATTTGTAACAAAAGTGACTTTGTAATATCAAATGCCAAAGCTACTATCAGTTAGTGCTATACAAACTGTGACTTGCCGAATTTTGGTGAACTTTTACATATTTTGTTTCTTTAAAAGAAAGATATGTGTAAGTGAAAACAAAAAAGAAGGGTGACCAGGATGATGAAAGCTCTGGAAGCTGTATTATCTGAGGAACTGATTATGCTACCCATGACTGTAACTTTTGTGTAATGCAGTTTGATTTTTAATTCTGAGTCAGACTCTGAATTAATTGGATGTGGTCATATAAACCCACCCCACCACCAGCTAGTTGGACTGAGTATATTATGTCTACAGTAGACTTTCAATAACCATTTAAAGTACTTAACTTTAAACAAATGAGGGTGCTTTTTAAAAATGTGAACCAATAGGCTTTAATAAGTTACATTCACATTTGCTGTTTATAGAATTGATATCAGTGTACCTTTTGAGTTTATAATCAACGTATCCTGAAATATCCTTTAACTTGTGACTCGTTCCCCAATTCTCAATTTTAAAGGAAAACCCAAGATAAGACTAAGTTACCAACCAGTCTTAAACATCTTTTATAAACCTATGCCACTACAAATTATGTGACTAAATGCTATTAAAAACAATTAATAAGAAATGCAGTTTTAAATTTTGTATATGCTCTTATTTAGTGTTACTGCATAAATGGTGTGCCTGTACAGTTTTACTGCCCATTTTTGCTCTAATTAGAAACATTAATTAAAGTTGAGCCCCTTTTTAGTTACTGTAAAAAGGAAAGAATTAGGTTAAGCAAGTTTCTCAACATGATACATCTTTAACAGAATCCAGGGTGCTTATTTAAATATGCAGTCCTTACAGCTGACCCTAGTCCCACGGAATTAGTGTCTCTAATTCAAAATAAAGTCTGAAAACCATGGGTTAGAGAATTCAGTTGTAGGTCCCTGAAACTTAGAGGTCATTTAGCTAACATCGACATTTTTTTTACTTTTAATAGGACTGAAATTAAGTTTTCTACTATGTCACAGATATAGTATTTTTTGTAACTGACCTCATCTTGGCCTTGAGTCCCCATCCTCCCTCTCTGGTGGTAGCCTGAAATTTAAACTTGAGATTCCAGTTTGGGTCAATAATTAGAAAAAGTTCATCTCCCTTTTCGAAGAGTTTCTTCTCTCTCCTTCCCTTAGATATTTGTACCAACCACACAGCCCCATCTTACCTAAACTATATGAAAAGGAGTGGACAATCCTAGATACGGCTGTGCCATTTAGATTCTTTCTGTTGAGAACTGGGACTGGTTTTCTTCATTTGGGTGAGTTGGCAGCTGTCCCCATCGTAACGGTCACCATTACAGCAAAGGTGCCCTTTCTTCTGCTGCTGAGGATCACCTGGGGCCTTTGCCTCCGCCCTGCCTCAGGTCCACACAGCTAGCCTTGGCCCTTCTTATGGTGGCCCTCATTTTCTTGAATTGATTTGACTAAGTTTCTGTTCTGTGTGAACCAGGAGCTACTGGCATCATTCTAAATCTACTGATGCTAAGGAGATAAATTTTTTGGATTGTATAGTTTTTTATTGTTGAAGCCTCTGCCAAATGTGTGACTTTTATAACCTCGGTTAAAGAGATCTTTTTTCCAGTGGTATCTTTTCTGGTCTCAGCCTTTCAAATAGAGTAAGCACTTCCTTCACCCCTCTCCTTTGAGTCACTTACAAATTCAGTTCAGTTCCATGTGTATTTTTTAATACCTACTCTGTAAAGCTGTGCTTTGGGGGGAAAAGGAGAGTAAGACTTGCTCTTAAAGAGGTCACGGTGGAGAGGATCCTACTCTGGTACAGCAGTGAGGAAGCCAGCGTCCAGTGAGTGGCACAGGGGCCGCATCCCGGAGCACGCGCAGTCTACACAGGCCTAGGAGTGTCGATGTGATTTTACCTGGCAGGGGAGGGAAGAGCTGCTCCAGGTAGAGGTCAAGATTTCATAGTCAAAGAGAAGTAGGGACGACGACAGTTGTGAGGGCTGCAGAGGGTAATGGAGAGGGCCGCAGTGGGCTCCGTCAGAAGCCCTGAGGACAAGTGCCAGCGTTGCTCCCCTCGGGCCGCACGCGTGTGTGGCTAAGCCACTGAACCTTGAGCTTTACGTGTCACTCTGTCTCATCTGTAAGACGGCACAGAACACACTCTGCCTACTCCATAAAGTGTCTAGACCAGTATTTTTCAAAGTGCAGGTCTCAACACGTTACCGAATTGAGAGGCCAACTTAATAGCTGAATGGGGTGTGACCCGCTTTTTTTTTTTTTTTTATAAAATAGAAAATATCAGAGTACATGGCATGTAGTAATAGGAGGTTTTGTTCATGAGTCTTCCTTTTCTGTGTGTTTGTGTGTTTTACTTATTTTGTTTATTGTATGCTCCACTAGCATGTAAGGTCTTTGAAGGCAAGGGCTTTTGTTCCCTCCTTCCTTTTTGTTTACTACTGTATTCTGCTGAGAATAGTATTTGGCATATTGTAGGTAGTTAATACTTACTTATTGAAGGAATTAATGAATAAATATGACCTGGATCATAATATAAAGGTTTTTTTTTTTTTTTTTTTACTGTGAAACGGCAAAAATGTTTTGAAAGCCACTGCTGAATAATACAGATGATAGTGCTTTGTATGACTCTGGAATAAAAACTGAAATGACTTAATAATTTCAAAGGCAGATTTTTTTTTTTTCCCTGAACAATCTATAAGCTGTCTCATTATTTGTCTCAGTTCTTTGCTTTACTTTGGCAATAAAAACTCAGCTTTTATATGCACTTACGGCCCATTGAGGCAAGGGTTTTGGCAAATATGGTTACACTCAGAATAGAAGATCGACAGAGAGGACATCAGTTTGTTAGAGCAGTTGGTCCCCCCATTGGAATCCTACCAGCTGGCACTAGCCCCTTTCAGTAGCATTCAGTTCAACCAGTATTTACTGAGTGCTTCTTCCCCACCTCTGTCTGCACCATGACTAGCACACAGTTGACACCCACAGCTTTTTTTAATGAGCAAATAAAGAATGAACATGGATGGAGGAGGAGAACTTCGCTGTCCTCAAGAACCTGACAGTCTAGAGTAGGTGACACTAGTAGCTAATGCTAATAGCACACCAGTAGTGAGGAAGGAATGAGTACATGAGCGTGGAAGGACCAGTGACGGCTCCATCAGAGAACAATCAATCATTTGAACTTGGCTTTCAAGATGAGAGATTCCAGCCAGGAAAGATAGGAGAGCAACATTCAGAGCAAAAGAAAAACCTGCACAAAGGCAGGTAGGAGAGCCGGTGTAGGGGCCGTTGTGAAGCAACCAAAAGTCCAGTTTGGTTGGACTTGTATGGACATTGTGGGTAAATTTGTATATGGCAATAATTAGAATGAGGCCAAACGTAGGCTGGACTCATATTCTAGAGAGGCTGGAATTCCAGGGTGAGGCAAATGTCTCTAGCCCAGTATAGAGCTGGGAGTGACTGAACATTTTTGAGCACAGGCAGATATAGAGATGAACCAATTAGACCCTCATCAGCTCTTGGGAAAGGGGGACTTGCAAGGCACCAGAAGAATTTTCACTCTCAGTTTCTACTGAGAATTCAGACAGGCGTGTTCTGTTTACATCCATGCCTCAGCTCCAGCCCCATCTACCTCTGCTGTCTCTTCCGCTTAGTCCTTGGATTCTTAACCCAAATTTCTGTTTCCTCACCTCCCCCCTTATCTGCCTTTCGCTCCCACAGCTTTCTTCTAGAGCTCTACCTCCAAGAACCTTTTAAGAAAGAAAAAGCAAGGCGTCCTTGCAAATATTCATTTAACCTTCACGACAGCTCAGTGAGTGGACATTCTTAGTAGTCTACTCAGCACAAATTCTTCCTTTCCCCTTCCTAACAATACTCAGATTTTTACTGAGCATGACCCTTCCCTAATACAGCCAGTTTGCCGACTGTCTCAGCAACAGGGGTGGGCCTTAAGTGCTCCAAACCGATCAGGACAACTCCCTTTTGCCACAGCCAGTCAGCACGTGGTATATCACAGGCCACGGGAACTGGTTCAAGAGTGGACACGTTACCCAAATTCAACCCAAATGAGACTGCAGGAGAGGTTTGCTGCACGTATGGAAAAGATATGTTTTCACCTTTCTGAGACCGCTACCAAAAGGGAGTCTTTCTAGATGTGTAAAAGGAAATTATATATATTCTTTTCCTGAGTGTTGTTGGCAGCCGTCTTGTGACCATGAGGTGGAACAGCCTTAGGATGAAGCCACCACGATAAAAGGTGCAACAGAGAAATATAAAGAAACTGGATCCTTGAGGACATCATTGCACAGCTGAGTCAATTCCTAAAGTGCCGCCCTTCCTCTATGGAAGGGTATGTATGGGGGTAGTAAACTCTCATTATTGTTTAAGCCAGATTAAAGTAGGTTTTCTGTCACTTGCCATCTAAACACAAGATGTACTAACTTGCTAAGTGATCTCTTAGCCACACAGCTAGGAGGTGGGAGAGCAGAACTCAAAACTCCCATCTCGCCTTGGGTGCCACCCCCACTGCCTGCCTTTTGCTCTTAGTTGCCACCAGAGTGAGCTGCCCGCTCTTCCCTCCCTTGCGGTTCAGCCTCCTGCCCTGCACCTGTGGCCCCCAACCCTCCCATGACGTCCTTTCCTGATGATGCCCTGCTGTGATATCTGGAATTCCTTTGGTTCAATCACCAAAATAAATCTATACATACGTTCGAACTCTTTCTAGTCCCTGGCTTCCTCTCGAGGTCTACAGGTCTCCGGTGCCTCTCAGGAGGAGGCAGATCAGGGGTTACATCCCGGCTGCAGGTTCAGCTAGTGTCTGGCTCACTCACCATTGCCACTCCAGAGTATTCATTTCCTTTCAAAATTCACTTCTTAAAAATGCATGCCCCCTCCCCCCCTTAAAAATGCCAGCATCGCCGTTGCCCAGTACTCTGCCTGGGTGCTCCCTCCCCTTCTTTAAGGACTCGACTCCTACTTCACAGTCGTCCTCTCCCCTGCGTTACCCCTGCTGCTGTCCTGGAGGTATCGGCAGCCACTGTCGTGTGAACTAATACCCTAGTCTCCCAGGTCCTTGACATCCTGGGCTCTAAAGACTGCCTTCCCCGTTCTTGAGTCACCAGACGCAGGCCATTCTCTGAAGCTGGAGTCAGATATTCCTCTTCCGCCCCAAGTTCTGCATCCCCTCCTGCAGCCACATGCTCTCAGGTTCCACATTGTCAGTTATTTCTTTGCATTCCTAGCTTTCTCCACAGAATCATGCTTTTTGCCTATAAATGTGCACCTACTTAAAGATAGTCTTATGATCTTACATTTTGTCCAAGGCTGGACTAACCGTCCCTTCACCGCTAGACAGCATTTGCTTCTACAGCACCTCCCACTAGCACATCTAACCACCCTACCTGCATTTGTGACCATATGATACTCTGCCTTACTTGCTGTAATGGATGAATGGTTCACATTCCTTTTGAAAGCTGGTTTCTTCATTTGTCTTCCATTGATCTACATCCTATTATTTACTGCCCCATTTCTCTGCTTCCCTAACTCCTGAAAAGAGCTGTCTATGCCAACTGCCTTTAATTTCTGTCTGCATATTGTCTCTGGAACTCACCCTAATCAAGCTTATGTCTCCACAGATTCACTGAAATTATTCTTGTAAAACCACCGGTCGTCTCCACGTGGCCAAATCCAGTTGTCAGTCTTCATCCCTTGTCTTGCTTGAACTCTCAGCAGCATTTTCCACAACGAAATCACTCCCTCTTTCTTTTTTCTTTCTTTTTTTTTTTTTTGGCCACTCCGAGCAGCATGTGGGATCTGACCTGTGACCCCTGCAGTGGAAGCGCAGAGTCCTAACCACTGGACTGCCAGGGAAGTCCCCCCCTCACTTCCTCTTTCTTGAAACGCTCTCTGCACCTGTCTTCAGCAGCCCTGCACTCTCCTGGTTTTCCTCCTACCTTATTGGTTGTTTCTTCTCAGTCTCATTTACTGGCTTCTCCACCTTCCAAATGCAAAATGTTGGAATACCCTAGAGATCAGCCTTTCCATCTCCTTTCTATCTACAGTCATTCCCTGGGTAATCTTCATCCAGTACTGTGGCTTAAGTACAATCTTCTGATTGATTGCTTTCAAACTTAAGTCCCCAACCCTGAGCTCTCTTTGTGTTGGTTAGTCTCCAAAGATGGCTGCCATCCAATCCCTCTAGGCACATGCCACTCTTCTCATCAAAAGGCGGAGTCTGTGTTCCCTCTGCTCGCGTGTGCTGGCCCTGTGACATGTTTTGACCAATAGGATATGGCAGAAGAGGTGCTATGTCATTTTGGACCTATCCTTTATGAAGCCTGACAACTTCGGATCTCATCCTTTCTGGAGAAACCAGTTGCCACGTAAGAAGTCTGACTCCCTGAGGTGCCAGATACGTGAATGAAGATACTTTGGACCTTCCCACGTAGCCCACTACTGAATGCAGCCAAGTGAGTGATCCCAGCTGATGCCACATAGAGCAGAACTGCACAGCTGAGCCAGTCAGTCAACCCACAGGATGATAAATAATAAATTGTTGCTGTTTTAAACTCCTAAATTTTGGGGTAGTTTATTTATTATGCAGCAAAAGATAACTGAAATACCCTTGATCTCCAAACTCCCATATCCACTGTCAAACTGACATCTCCACTTGGAAGTCTAATAGGCAACCAAACTTAACACGTCCAGACTTGGACTCTTAACGCCTCACCTTCCCAGCATACTCTTCCCCTGGCATTCCCTGACTCAGTAAATGGCTATTTGCACAGCCATAAATTATAGGAGTTATTCTGGACTCCTTTCTCACACTCCTCTTTCAATCTTAGCAGCTCTAGCCTCAAAGTATATTCAGAATCCCAGGAATTCTTACCACTTCCACTTCTAACATCTTGTTCCAAGCCACCATCATCATATACCTAGACTTCTGCAACAGACTTCTAACTGGCTTTCCTCCTTCCACATTTGTCCCCTGTCCTTCATCTCACCCCACAGTTGAGAATTTCAACACAACAGCCAGAGTGATGTTTTAAAAATGTAAGTAAGGCATCTGAAAAGATGCTCAGCATCACTAATCATTAAGGAAATGCAAATAAAAAACCACAATGATGGCTGCTGTCAAAAAAACCCAAACAAACCAAAAAAACCAGAAAACAAATGTTGGTGAGAATGTGGAGAAATTGGAACCCTCATGCACTGTTGGTGGGAATGTAAAATGGTGCAACTGCTGTGGAAAACGGTATGTTGGTTCCTCAAAAAATTGAACATAGAGTTATCCTTTGATCCAGTAATTCTGCTTCTGGGCATAAACCCAGGAGAACTGAAAGCAGGGACTCAAACAGATATGTCTGCACCCATGTTCACAGCAGAATCATTCACAAAAGCCAAAAGGTGGAAACAACTTAAATATCCATCATCGGGCGAATAGATAAAAACTATGGTATATACATACAACAGAATATTATTCAGCCTTAAAAAGGAATGAAATTCTGATACATGCTACAACACAGATGAACCCTGAAGCCATTATGCTAAGTGAAATAAGCCAGACACAGAAGGACAAATATTCCACTTATATGAGATGCCTAGAGTAGTCAAATTCATAGAAACAGAAAGTAAAATGGCGGTTTTACTCAGGGGCCGGGAGAAGGGGGAAATGAGTTATTATTTAATGGGTACTGAGTTACACTATGGGATGATGAAAAAGTTCTGGAAATGAACAGTCGTGATGGTTGCACAACAATGTGAATGTACTTAACGCCACTGAACTGTAACATTTAAAAATGGTTAAAATGGTAAATTTTATGTACATTTTACCATAATAATTTAATATAAGTTAAGATCATGTCTTTTCGCTAATGAGTTTCCATCTCACTAAGAATAAAAGCCAAAATCTTTACAATGGATTACAACTATACAAAATATTGTCAAATGAGTCTCTGTTGGAACAAAGAGAATTTAGCTGAAAACAGGCAACGTTTTTCCCCCCTTGAATCTTAATGTACTCTTTTCTCTTTCCCTCTTAGAGTTATTAAGCTTTTCTACTGAGAGGCTGTTGATCTACTGAAAACGGCCAGTGACCAAAATGACAATTGGAATTTGAGCCAAAAGTATATGTGCTTCCATCTCGTGCTAGAGTTAACAGGTCTACATGATAGTGAATGTCAGTCCCTGGTCCAGAGTGATATTCTTATTCTTTGCAGCTTTGGTCAGACAAACCAGCCTGGTCCATCAAACAGAAAATAGTTTGACCTGAGATGCCCAGCCCTTCCACTCTACTGGAAGGTGATGATGTTTTCTTAGCCCCTGCTGTCTGCCTCAATGTCAGGCGAAAGCAGCTTTGAAGAGCTAGGGACCTCCCCCCAGCTTTTCCCTCTGCCTGGCACTGTCTTCCCCCCTTTACCCATGTAGCTTTGCTCCCTCAACAGTCTCAAGTCTTTACTTAAATGTCATCTTTTAAATGATGCCTTCTTGGACCACTGTATTCAAAATTTCATCTCCCTTTATCAGCAACCTTGCTTAATTTTTCTCCGGACACTTGGCACCTTCTAACATAGAATGTAACTGACTTTCTTACTTTGTTTATTGTCTGCCTTCTCCCACTAGAATATAAGGGCTGTAAGTGCAAATACTTTTGTGTGTGGGGGGGGGGGGTTCACTGATATATACCCTCAGTACTTAGAATAGTGCCTGGCACATTGTAACAAGTGTTCAAACATTTTAATGAACAAATGAAATAAGTCTGACCATCCAAAGGGAAAACTGGCATCTTGGTCCTCAGCATGGACCCTCTCCCCAAGTGAATGTACACATAGACATACACACAAAAAAACCAATGCCTATAATCTTAGGGGTTCCTAGACTCCCTGAAACCCAGCCATGGGTGCCAGGTTAAAACTCTTTGGTCAAAAGGAATTTAGCTGTACCTTTTTGGGTACTTCTCCAGCGCATTCTTTTGGAAATCTTCTCCACGCCACAGATGTTATGACTATTGGGAGTCTCCCAGGAGATTCCAGAGCCTTGTAATATTGTAGCAAACACAGTGAAGCTGGCAGCCGTAATTCTGTTAAGAAAACAGGAGTGTGTGCCAGCCCCTCATTATTCATTACTGAGCTATTAATTCAAGTTCTCTTAGGAAAACATCCAACAGTGAAAAGACAGGCTCTGAGCAGCCACAAGCTAAAGCACAGCCAGCCCTCTGTCCTGGTGTCCCGGGTTAGCCCCTTTGTGGGGCAAATGCTCAGCTGCTCCCTTTGAACACACCTGGCTCCTTGGGGATGGGAGTTGCCCTGCAGGGTGACAGTGACCGGCTCCTGGTCCTGTTCAACGTTGCTAACTCCCGAGGCTGCAGAATCCAAGAGGACTGGCTGCTTCTTAGAGGGGGAGCTCACATGTCCAGCGTGCCGGGCAAGAACTGAAGGCTGAGTAAGACTTTCACAAAAGAAAGGGGTGATGGCAGAGGAGCGGGTGGAAGGAGAGGGCATCCTGGGCAGAGGGGAGGGCAGGAGCAGGCCCAGTGCAGAGACGCGGGAGTGGGGAAACAGCACGAGCCAGCCTCCATGTGGAGGGTATGGAGCTTTATCAGAAGGGCTTTGGAGAGCCATGGATGGGGTAATGATAGAATAAGATGTGCATTTAGTGAGATTTTCCCAGGAAGCAGTGGAGGATAGACTAGTAGAGGCAAGAAGACCACTCAGGTTGCTTTTAAGTGATCCTGAGGCAAGTGGTATGGGCTGACCAAGCTGGTGGCAGCGAGCAGAATGGGAAGGGGAGAGATTCAAGGGTTATTAAGGCGGGTAGAATTATCCAATGATGGAAACACAATGGAGGATGAGAGAGGAATGGGGGGAGAGGGAGGATGGAGGTCATAGAAAATGTCAGGTTTCTGGCCTGGGCAACACGGTGGATCCAGGTGCCATTACCTTAGGAAGAAATACGGGTGGGACCTGGGTTGAGGAGCCTTTCTCAGCTGCGGTTCCACTAGAGAAGTAAGCACTGCTGCCCTAAGGCCTCCACCGTCTGGAAGGAATGAACGTCTCTCCCCTGATCTAGAATGGCACTAGTTCTCCTTAGGAGAACTGAGAAAACAGGCACTCGAGTTGCATTCTGCATTCTGCGGTTCAGACCAAGAGCCCCGGTTGAAAAAGGTTTCGATAATGTAGGTCTGCTTATGCTCAGGCCATGGGAGGGGATGAAATCGCCCTGACGAAGTGTATAAAATTGAATCAGTAAAAATGACAAGAGTCAAGGGATGAGGCGCCTGAGAATCTAGAGACACAGCGAAAAAATCAGGAGACAGTGACACCTTAAGTCCTCATGGAAGCCAAGGAGAAGGTAACTTCAGACAGAAGAGGCTGGCCAAGCTGTTTCCCACAGGGGTTGGCTGCACCCCTGGTGACGCTAGAGAGGATTCCTGGGGTACATGCGGGCAAACGCTTCTAACTTTAGTAGTTACGTATTGTTGTCTCTATGTACTGCAAGTAATCCAGCATTTATGTAGCAATATAAATAACCACAGCTAACAGTTATTATTTTTTGACAGTTACTAGGTACCGGCCGTTGTTCTAAGTGCTGTATACGTATTAATATTCTTACTTAATCCTCACCACAATCCTACAAGCTAGATATTATTGTTACCCCCTTTTTAAAGATGAAGACATTGAGGCACAGAGAGGTCAAATAACTTGCCCAAGGTCACAGAACTAGTAAGAGGCAGAGCTGGAATTTGACCCTGAGGGGTTTGACTCCAGGAACCCTGCTTTAAAAACAAGGATTTATTTCTGGCTTTAAAATAAATTCAAGTAAAAGAAAAGGATCAATTTCAAGAAAATAGCAAATAAATAATAGAACAAGTGGACTCAGCTATCACAAAATTGTTAAGGAGGGACACGAATGACTGACACTTGGGAAACAGCGCCCTGGCTGCATTGTTACACTGAGGAGAAACGCATGATAGTGAACTGTACATAGTCTGCACGTGTCCTGAGACTACGGGACAAAAGGAAACATCTAGATAATGCTGTTCCCTGCCTATGGGGAGGTCCAATTGCATCCTTTCAATTCTGGGCCATTATCCTAGGGACAGACAACAAACCACAAATATAGTATTAACTGTTAACTGTCAAAAATGTTATTTGTTATTGGTGGGCGTTAGATTCTTTAATAATGTCTTTAAAGATTCACTGGGTTCTTTAAATTTGACCAAACTGTTACACATTATCACCATACTTAAGTGTATTAGAAATGTGCTAAATTACTTCCATGACTGCATTTTGAACATTTCAACAGCTGAGTACATTGTAAATACTCCGGCAGGAATTTTGATTTCTCATCCTTATTTCTTTGGGATCCCATGAGTAATACAAGAAGCTTGTTTATTGCTGAAATATATCTTGCTTAATGTCTTTCATGTCTGTCCCTGGTGTCTTACCAGCAAAAATGGTAGTGAAAATGATCCTAAGCAGAGGAAGAAATCAAACAGGGAAACCGAAAGAAGAAACAGAAAAGGAAATGTCCTGGGGAAGGAAGATGGGCTGCACACCTTCTGGGGCTCCAGGTCCTAATCTGGGAGAGGGCAAGAAAAAGGAGATGGAACAGACTGAAACAAGCCAAAAGGTATTGTTCCTGAGAGATGCCCTCAGGCACTGGGAAAGAATGCCTTGACACCTAAGGGAGAGTGGGCAGGCACCAGGCCATTGACGCCTCTAGCTCTGTCTACCCTACGTAATACCTCCTTGCTGGTCCTTGCCTGCAGGTTCTCTCATTAGTAGCACATAGTTTCCAGAGCAACGCCATGAGGAGTATTTGTCCTCAGGCCTAGAAGGCCATGTGCTACCCCAGGCCTTCTGGGGCCCTGGCTCAGTGTGCCCATCTTGGGTACTCTGAGCATGATGGATCACATCTCAATCTGTATGTTACAACTAAGGCTGATGGGATCAACAATATTTCCACAGATCTACTCTCTGTATTAAAGGGAGAGACAAAATGTGTTGCTATCTAGTAGATGCAAACAAGGCCATGTTAACAATTCAAATTTCACTGGTTCTTGCCATTACTGTTACAACTCACCATTCTTGCCTGAAAATGTTCCTTGGGTATTATCTAGAGGGTCTTACTTGTATTTGTCAGCATCGTTACTCTCACCTCTCCTCAGGTCCTTCCTTTCAGCTTGAAGATTCTGTGATTCTATAAGATTGGTAAGGAGGGTTGTGGAGTCTCTAGTACAAGAGCTTTTTGTGTGTTTATTTTAAAGTCTGCCTTATAGAAAATTTCAAACATCTACAAAAAAACAGAGAAGAGTATAATGAATTCTCATGTACCCATTGATCTGCTTTAACAATTTATATACATCTACACCTCCACCTTCTCTACCCCTCTGGATTATTTTGAAGCATATTCTTAAATATTTTAGCATAGATCTCAAAAAGACAACTCATTTTAAAAAAATCTAGTGCAGGAGTTTTTAAACTTGGGTTTACATATGTAATGTTGCATGCAAATACGCATCTTCTTGAGAAAATGACCTACAGCTCTCATCAAATTTTTTAACTGGTTCAGGAGTCTAAGATTTTAAAAATCATTGCTCTAAGCAAAACAATGAGAAGAGATTAAATTTGCTTTAGGGTCAATACTTGTGAATGAAACCTCTCATCTTTTCACCATTACCACCATTACACTCATTCTTAAGTATTTTTCAGAAACTTGTTTCCTAGGAATGATTTTAGCTGTTGTATATATAGAACAGTAAATTTCAGCTTTAAAAGGTTTTAGGATTAAATGCACTCTCCAAAAGCCATAAATACTAATTTAAAGAGCAGAAAAACATTAGAGGCATGTATACAATGGTCAATATACAATCATCATGAGAGCGTTCCAAATGGGCCCTCAGCCTGCCAAGTGAAGAAATCTACATCAGAGAACCAGAGGAGAGTCAGTCAGAACTGATTTCACCAGAAGCATTAGCTCAGAGGCAGAGAATACAGGCACAGAACTGCTCAGAATGTCCCTTCGTTTTGCAAAATACAAAGGACAACATACTTCCAGGAATGTGATGCCAAAATAAAAAAATTCAGAAACCATACATACTGCTGATTAAGTTAAAGTTACTCAGTTATTTTAATAAAACAGACATAAAATATACATTAACATTTTCTTTATTTTCAAAAATCTGGGTTAAACAGGCAAGCTGCATGTACATAAACCAAACCAAACAACACACCAACAACTTAAAAAAAAAACAAAACAAAAAAACCCCAGAACCTTGCAAATTAAGACTCTACTGGACTATCAACTAGAGGGCTGGACTAAATGAACAAGAAACCCTGACGCTCTATGACAGAAAATTGATGGCATACGTGCTTTCCCACTCGGGTGTTCCCACGTGCACATACATGTGTGTACATGTGCAGGCATCACTGGAGGAAGAAAAAGTTGAAAATGGTACAATAAAATAATTCAAGTTACTGGCCATTTCCTCTGTCCTTCAGAATGATGTTTCCAGTGTTAAGAAATTATGGATGCCTCCTCTACATTAAAAAAAAAAATCCAGAACAGTGAAAACATCAGGACACAGTTTTATTGCTATCTTTTGAAACATACGGCTACATAGAAAATACTAAAAATTTCAATAAAAGCAACGTGTTTCTTGTCTAAGTAGTTAAAGTGAACGGACTTTTGTTAGTCACAGCCAAGCAAGAGGAGACCCTGGGAAAGGTTATAATTGGAGCTTATCCAGAAGAGGCTCCTTCTATCTGCAAGAGGTCTGCTATGCTTCAGAAGGAAAAACGAAGCAAACGCAAAGCAACCCCATTCACTTTTCCATTTCTAAATTTAAAGCAAACATGCTGGTGTTGTTGAAATTTTAATTTCCAGTTTAAATTGTCATGACCACTTGGGGCACAGACAAAACCTTTATATGACCAGGAAGGAACTGAGCAAGGCCAATGACACTCAGTGTTCCCGTGTGTTTTCAAGTCTGTCCAGTGCAAGCAAATGAAAACCAAAAGAAAGCAACCCAGCTTTAGTTCTAACACTGATAACTGTAGATCCTGGAAGGAAGTAATTTAGTGGGGTTTTTTTGTTTTTGTTTGTTTGTTTTTACTGCTTTTATTCCCTTACTATCTGAATTTAAACACAGTTCCATAAAACTTCAAGTATAGCTAAGGAAAGCACCTCACTGCCCCCAGCCAGCTTCCTGCTGTTGAAACTGAACTTTTCTGGCATTTGTATTCTAAAACAAGTTTCATTTCTCCTGACCTCTTGTTAAAACACAGATTTTATCTTCTGTAATTTTCTAATTTTGCACCTGTTGTTAGTTCCGAGTTTGGGAAGAGTGGCGAAGCACATAGGGATGGGCTCCACAAGCTCTGGTCTAGGCTATCAGACACCAGGATGAACGTGGGGACCCCTTGCCTTTTCTCACTTGGAAGCAAGGGACTCTTTCAGGATAGTGTTTTAAATGGTAGTGGGGAAAACAGCAATTTAAATTTTATTTGTAGAAAAAAGTATCTGAATTTTCTATTTTTACTATAATGATCATGCATCACTTCAGTAATAAAAATAAAGAAACACAATGCTGTCAGGTGGCAATTGTTTTTAGGTACATTTTCTTGTATTAGTTCAGCCCATTTTAAGTGAGGACTTTGGGCATTTTGGGATATTGTGGCTTCTGGCCATATTACCTATTTAAAAGCGTACATCTTTCTACCAGTGCGTAATGATCTGATATCCCACAGTCCCTTGAAATTATGATATTCAACAACAAAAAAATTTAACCAAGCTTTGCAGGTTGCAGTATAATTTATCTTTATAAGAATAGTACATAGATGGTTTATTTCAATGCTTGTCATAACTAAAAATATTTTCCATATCTTTACACATAAAATGTGTATCAAATCAAAGTTGTGACCAAAGTCACAACTTTTCCCCTCAGAATTCCCTATCGTTTCCTGACACTTGGTGCTATAGAGTAGAAGTCTGGAGCCAGAATGTTCTTTTGTTTTCTGATAGGCAACTTATTACTGTTTGACTGAATGCCTACAGGATTTTTCATTCTTTATCCTTGGTAGTTTAAAATTTTGCCAGGAGGTGATTAGGTACAAGTCTCTTTCACTTGTTTTTTTTTTTTTGGCCTGGAATGCAGTGAGACCTTTCAATCTAAATACACAGATTTTTGTTTTGTTCAGGAAAGATTTCATTTTTATAGTCTATTGATATTTTTCTCAATATACTCCTTCCATCAGGAAAGCAAATGTCAGTAATGTTAGCTAATGTTCTGTCTTCCAAATCCATTATCTTTCCCCTATTTTCATCTCCTGTTTCTTTTGAAAGAACGATAGGAAGCAAATCTCGTTTGTCCTTCACACTGATTTTTTTTTGGCCGCATCCCGCACCATGCGGGATTACTTCCCTGACCAGGGATCGAACCCGCACCCCATGAAGTGGAAGCGCGGAGTCTCAACCACTGGACCGCCAGGGAAGTCCCACACTGAGTTTTTTATAAGCATCTGTATTGTTCTTTTCTACTTCCAATGTGGATTTTAATCTGCTATTGTGTTTTTAGCTTCCTTGAAATCCTTCTTTCTAGTTTATCTTCATTTTATTCCATTGCCTTTTTCTCTTAATCCATTCCCATTTTAAGATAACATACTATTGCTGCATAGAAGCAATTCTTCTGTTCCTTCAATTATGACAAAGAGAATCCTAAAATTTTCTTGTGTCTTGCAGTAGACTACTTTCAACTGTTCTGGAAGCTGTTCATTTTCCTTCGTTCAGTCTTTTTTTTTTTTAATGCCGCATTTGTTTTCTCTATACTCATCCTTAAACGTGGTCCTTTCTCCTCAAAGCCAGTATTTGCCTTTCATTATGCTATCTGTCCACTTGAGTGTTTGTCAAATCCCTTTTTTGGATGCACAGGTTGAGGGTAAGAAGATGTGCATATTTCCAAGTCCAGTTTCTAGTTTAACACTTTTCTATTGAAGTGGCATCCTTTTCCTTTCTATTGTCTGGTTTTCTGGATCTCTGATCCAACACCATACATGAAAAATCACAATATTTGCATTTTCTGCTACTTATTTATTGTTTTTGTCCTCACCTAAAGGGCGTTTTTCTCAGAATGCACTATGCCTCCAATAGATCCTCTCTGCTTGCTGCTCACATTTTAGCCCTAGAACTTGGAGCTGGACTGAATGAAGAGGAGGTGGATGGGGAGATGGGAGAGAGGGTGGGATAGAGAAGCTTTTCACTTTATAGTGTGGCATCTGGTTAAGAGAAAGGATAAGCCTGTTATTTTTCTGGCACCAGAGCTCTGAGTAAGGAGACTGACATGGTTAATGAGAACAAGTATTAAATATCTTTCAGATTTTCTATTTCACAGAACCTGTTTCATGAAGCAAAGTGAAAGAAAACAGTGAGCTACAACCTGAAAGGTTTCGTCTCACTCCACTTCCAAATGCCTTGTAAATTGTATCGATTCCTTCTAGATTCTAGAATTGAGAGGTGGCCTTCTTCTGGGTCTATATGAGTGTTTTTCTTGGAAGGCAGGAACTCAATGGCAGGGCCTTCTGCCAGACAGCTCCATTAATTAATTTTTTAAAATCCAAATCTTCCAGCTATGGTATGGAGGAAAGATTCTGGATTAATTTTCTAGTCCTGAATCTACTACTTATTGTCTTGCTGACCTTGGATGGGCCCTTTAATATCTCTGGGCTTCGGTTTTCTTATTGGTAAAATGGGGGATTTTGATTATGCTGTCTCAGAGTTACCTATAACCTCTTATTTTTTAAGTCTCAAAACAAAAAAATCCCCATGCCCTGATAAAGGAAAGAATAGAAAACAAATGACTAAATAAGTATATTTTGCTATGAGGTCGCTTTAGCCTAAAGATTATAAAAATCCTCTGACATCAAAATTAAAAAGTGAAAGCAAAAACCCTGAGCATGTAATTGTGATGCAGGCTAGGAAGTCCTTTACATTTTAAGCAATGACACCCATTCAAAACAGGTGCAGTTTGTAAACGACTTGACTTTTATTAGAATAAACTGGCATGACCATCTGCCCTTTAAGGTAGACAATAGATAATATGAGTTATTTATTGGCTAAACACAGAAGGTTCTCAGTAGGCAGAAAATGTTATACTCATTCATAGAAAACCACCAGGCTTTCCAGGAACTACTGAATTATACCAATATATTGAATTAGTAAGAGAGTACATATAAGGTATGACACAGTATGGTTTGAGAAATGAAATATTTCCCAAACAAATAGAAGCTGTTTAATTTTTTAAAAGCTCTGTGATAAATGGACCTCTTTGGGCCTGAAGAAGGCAGTTTAGTTTAATGCGTTGAGCACTGTATTTGGAGTCAGAAGACCTGGGTTCAAACTTAAGTTCTCCAACTTATTAGCTCTGTGAGACTTTGGGAAATTTACTTAACTTCTCTGAGCCTTGGTTTCTCAATAAGTAAAATGGGAATAATTAGACCTACCTTGCAGAGCTGTTGTGAGAATTAAATGAGAATACGAGGAAGCTGTGAGAAAGCACTTACCACAGTGTTAGTCAAATCTGAATCTTCCAGAAACTTATTTGAACAAATCAGTAACAATAACTACGTTAAATGTAAATTAATTAAATCAGTTATACTGACCATAATATTTAGGAGCCCATTCTCAGTGGGGGAGAGGGACCTATCTAATTGCTTTTAATAGTAATGGAAGCAATATGCATCTACATATAATCCAGTGATTTTTTTTTTGGTCTTAATAAGTATTTCCTGAAATTATTAACTTCCATATGAACTGCATTAGATAAACAATAAAGCACTTTAATTGAGCATAAAAATCTGATTCTGATCAACAATTAAAACATAGGGAACCTCTCTGGATTTCTTGGGCTATAAAGAACTAGAAGTACTCAAAATCATCATCAAAATAGGCAAACTTTGCCAGAAGGATGGGCAGCCTCCCTAAAAGGAGTTTTGGGAAACCCTATGATGTCAGGATACATGGATACAGAACACACAGGAATTTCCAGAGATAAGCTAGTTTTTCATTCCCTACAGCCTCCTCTTCTCTCAGAAAGGGAGTTCAGCCTTAGGTCATCACCAATCTCTCCCTCCACTCCTGTTTTTGCTTAGGTGATAATTTATATGGAAAAACACAACAAACATTTTTACCTAAGAACTTTGCCTAAACAACTGAATGTTTTTCTCTTAAAACAGAGCATTAAAAATTCACCCCAAAAGTAAAAGCATTTAAAGATATACATGAATTTGAAACTTTTAATGCATTCTTCAGTTCAGGGCTGTTTGTTAACAGTTTCTCAATATGTATGGGTCTTAACTTAGACTAAATTGGAGCGCCTGTAGAGAAAATGAGGTAACTCTTCTTTGAGGTCTTCATCGTTTGCATTTCTTGCTGCCTAAAGTTAACTGGTTACTAGCTCAAGAACCCACTGTTAGCAATCCAGATTTCAATAAAAGCAACAAAGTGATGCTTGTTTGATAAGAGTAATATTTAAACATAAATATTTATTTAAGTGGTCACAATGTGGTTAGTGTTAGCCTAACCTGAGAAAAATAACATTCTGCTGCCTATAGAGATAGCAAAATAATTTAAGGAGCTGTCAAACTTAAAATTTCAAGAAAACTTATTCCTAAAGCAAGCGTTCCAATATAGCGAGAAGCACTCATTTAGGAGATTCAGTATATGATCTTGAGGAATTAGGAATTTTGCCTCCTAGTTTTGCCACTTCCTAACTACATGGCCTTGAGGAATTGCAGAAATGTAATATTATTCACTTTGGAGATGATCTTTTCCGATGATCTCCTTTCACAGCTGAGGAAAGTGAGACCAGCATTACCAAGTGAGGAGAGAAGGCGCTGCCAGCCTGGTAATCTTCCTTCTATAGCCAGAGGCTTCTGCTTCTACAGGAGGATTATTTTGTCTACATCGTCTCCACAACTGTCTATGAACATGCTGATAGGGTGGGTATAGCGTGATGCTTTTAATGAGGTTGAATTAAAATAAAAATCAAAGTAACAGAGTTTCACATTTCTATAAACATTTATCAGTCAGGGCAGATTAATACAGCATATAATCCAAGGAAAGCTGGGAAATGCCACATGACCGAGGAGACCATTTCCTTCACAACTTTGGTTAGGTTTTCCCATAATACTCCCCTTTGCAAACACACTAAACCATGGGAAAACTTTCTCATAATGCCTCTCAGGGCTTCTCTATGCTTTAATTGTTTTTGCTTACATCTGAGGTATCAGGGCTTGGAGGTGCTGGAGGTAGAATTTATGGGTATAAATGTGACCACATTATCAGGTTTGCTTTCCTCTTCAAGTTTAACTGTTTAAAGGAGAGAGAATCTCCATAATGGAAGGAATAAGTGGTACAGTGCAGATTAGGTGAACAATGTTATTACTCTTACCAAAGGTTGTAACTAAAATAACTAAGATTTATTGCATAAATAATACTATGTGCCTGGTGCTGTGCTAAAGGCTTTACATTTCATTGAATCATACCCTTCAAGCTGATGCCTCCATCATCTCTGCTGGAATAAACTTCCAAGGGGAGTCTGGCTAAATTCTGGGGAGGAGGTACCAAGCGAACGGGGCTTCCTTTAGAGCAGGTGCAGAAGGTGCCGGGGGCAAGAGCTCACCCAAAGGACTCCCTGGGTCCCGTAACACCTACAGCACCACCATTCCTGACGCAGAGCCACGGCAACTTGAGCCTTGGTGAATGTGCAAATTCCTGGTATTCATTCCCACTTCTGAATACAAAAAACACTAAAGGTAAGTGGAGAAAACACTCTTAACCTCCCCCTTTCTTCTCTTGGGAATCTCCTTTCTCCTGGCTTAGGCCAAGAGTAGAAAACCCTGGAGTCCCCAGAGGGTATGGTTTACAGCTGGCCGAAAAGACAGAACAACTGCCTTAGCTCTGAAGCCCAACAAGAGCTAGCTACTCTGCCCCCCTTCAGATCCTCTGAGCATGGACACTGCCATATAGATGGATAGGTGCTTCACCATATTAGCAGGTTTACTAGGTGTTATCACATATAAACTTAAAGTGTGTGTGTGCACACACACATACACATCTACACACAAATATATAATAGACAAAGTACCTATACAGTGGGTGGCACAGGAGGCATGTAATGAATGGCATTTAGGATGCTGAGATACGATTCTTTCCTTCCATCAGGTATCACTGGAGATTCTACCTCCTGACTTTGATTATAATCATTCACGTCAGAACTCTGAGGGTTGAAAGTCCATCAAATAGGTGATAAGCGACAAACCTGAGGCAGAGATTGTTATTCAGCTGATAAAAAGCCACTATCAACAGAAAGATTACAGCCTCTGGATCAGTTATTGCTACTTTTGGAAATGTTAAAATCTGAAAAGATCCCAGTGATATCTAATGGCAATTTCTTCTTGAATCTATTTAAAATAAAAATGGAGGTTTTATTACTTAAGCTGCAGGCCCTGCCCAGTAGTTCACATAGGTTATATTTCTGTTTAAGTGCAGTACTGACAAGAAAAACAACCATGTGCTTTCCTCAAACAAAATTTCCTTTGGGTGTTCACCCACTAAAGGAAACTGTACCTCGTGTTTTGTGTCTCTTTTAATCAAAACCTTAAAATCCCTATAGGAAAGTACAACAGAACAGTGTGCAATATCAAGTCATAACACTGCTTATTAAATATTACCTGTTATTTATATACAGATGGAGACATACCAAAGTTAATCTATATTCAAGAAAGATCAACTAGTAAACGAAATAAATGTGCAGGAACTAAAAAGGGAACAACATTAAACCTTAAGGCAGCATTGGTTGAGTCTTTTCCGGTAAAGGAAGTATTACATATTTCAATGACCAGTGAATGATTTTTTAAAACAATTAATTAAAATAAATACTAAAATAATGTTTTGAAAAAGAAATAGGGCTGATTTTAGGACTCCTACAAAATGAATGTATACTAGACTTTCAATTGTGGATTGGAAAACATACACACGAACAAAATGGTATGACGTTGTAGCAGTCTTTCCTCAAATACAAAATAAAGATTCCCTAGAAATTATTATTATTATTAATTAGTCCTCTTTGGGCTCCTTTTTCACTTATTCAGAGCAGTTATTATAACATTCTGTTAATGTTTGAATAACAAGTGGTCAGGTTCAGTCTCACCTGAGTGAAATGATTTCAAACTGCATTGATAACCTATCATCATGGTCTGATTTTTCAACTATGTCCTTGTTGCTGGGTTTGCTTACCTGGTAGGTTGCCTACATCCTCGTGTCCCAAGCATTGGTGCCAACCTAAAATGATGAGATCTCTTGTGGCTGAAAGAGTCATACTTTGACAAAAATATTTCAAAACTCTTTAATAAACACATTTTGGGATTTGTTTTCTTTGCAGCTTGTTTTGTTGGATTTTCCTGGTTACGCCTGAAAACTACTTTCAGTTGTTTTACAGTCCAGTGCTATATGCTGACAGAACAACTGTATGACACAAAGAACAGATGAAAAAAAAAACCTCTAAAAAATGTTCAAACGAAAATAGCTTTCACATGACGCTGAGAAAGAAAATGTAGGCACTTCTGCTTCAGGAGGTTTTTCACGTTTTGATCACAGACCGCTTTTCCAAGACACTTTCTCTCACTACTGGAAATTCCCTCATGGTACAAACCGTCTAGTTCATTGGAAACCTTGTTCTCACAAGCACCGTTTGGTGCATTAATCTTTTCTCATAAAACTGTCTCCATTGATGCAGAGGTCAAGTTCCTCCCAGGGCTGAGAGCAGTCCCCACCTTCCTATCAGCATGACTGAGCGTAGCTCCACGACCTTCCATCAAGCAAGGCTGCTTGCTCTGCAGGACCAAGTTATCCAACAACAAAATGTAAGGAGTGCCAGGTGCAATTTTTCTCCTGGAAATAGTTAACATGTCTGCCTCTCTCTTCCTAGTTCCTCACTGTGAGTGTAATTCCACAAAGTGTTTATAACATTCTAAAGCTACTAGGCTACTGGGATTTTTTTTTAGTGACTACTTAAACAGTTTTCTTCCCCCCCTCCCTTTTATTTTTTTTGAGAAAATCTGTGCTAAAAAGGCACTAGATAAAATGAACTTCCTCACTCTTGTGTATGTAGTAACTTATACAGTGCATTAGACTCTATAATTTAACAAAGGTGACACACATCTGGATAAAACATCCTAAGTATTCATCTACTTTCAGTTAAAAAAACAAACCCAAAGTCAAAGAAATCTTTGAAAGAAAGAAAGAAATCACTCAAAGTCCCACTGACAGGGACCAGCCTGACCATGAAGTCACGGTCATCCCTGCCGCCTCAGAGCCCTGGCCTTGGCTGTGGGGGAGCGCCCGCCTGCCAGGGTGTGTCGGGTGGTGGCCGGGACCCAGGGGAGACTCACTGGCAGCAGCTGTGGGAGCCAAGCCTCCTGGAGACCTGAGTAAATGAGACGAAGGTGAAGTTCTCACAGTTTTCCAGCTTGACCTTCTTGGCTAAGTTCGGGACAATTCCCCGAAGAGACCTCAGTCCCATCCTCTGTTCCTCGTACCACACGCTGCCCATGTCTGCGGCCTCCTTCCTGGCGGTAAGGTAGAAAGGGGACTTGGCCTCCATTTGGGTGGGTGGTCGGTGGATGTACATGTACTTGTAGAGGAGGCAGTAAGGGCACTGTTTGTGTCCCCTGGAATGCTCGTGGTAGATCTTCCCGTGGCACACTCGAGTGGAACCACTCCGACTCTCCCGCTTGACACTGTCTGTCCGGGCAAAATAGGGCTGGTTCTGTGGGTCTTTGAGCAGCTCAATGTCACCATACATCAGATCAGCATGCTCCTGCAGCGTCCGCATATTCAGGTATTGGCTGTTGTACTTGACCACGGTGGACAGAAGGGTGATGGGGCTGTCATCCCCCAGACACCCTGCCTGCCACATCTCTTCCTCATCAGAGAGGGAGAAGTAGACGATGTTGCGAGAACGGGCACCTGACATCCCTGCCTTACTCAGCACCCACAGCTTCTCCTTGAGCTTCTTGGTGGAGGAGCTGAAGGTGCTGCTGGTGATGGAGAAGCCCACGCCCGCGTTCTTCAGGATGCGGTCCAGGCCTCGGCGGATGGCATGGAGCGACGTGGCCAGGAAGTCTGAGCCGTCGCTCTTCTTAACGGTGACATAAAAGTTCTCAAGCAGCTCGTTCAACTTCACTGCAGGGATCTCAAATGAGACAAACACTGAGGTTACACATTTGCGGACACCCAAGTAGCCAGACCCCTCCTTCCTTCTCCTGATCCTCACTAGGGGCTGTATTTTGGATAGCCCTCTAGAGGGCTGCCTTCTTAGCATGGTACAGTGGAAAAAACAGTGAATTTCACGCTGGAAGATCTAGGTTCCACACTGGGCTCCACTTAGTCCCTTTAAACCTCAGTGTTTTAAGCAACAGGACGGGAGATAATAATCATACCTTCTCAAAGAATTACTGTAATGCTTAAATAAAGTAGTGGATGTGAAAGGGTTTGTAAATAGTAATGAACACACATACACACAACATATATATATGTGTGTGTGTGTGTGTGTGTATATATATATATATATATATATATATATATAATTATCATTATTTTTATTATTGGCCTTGTAACTTTCACTATTCCTCTCTGGAAAGCCCTTTCGTCTCTTTTCTAGCAAATCATTTCCTTCCCTCCCCTTCAATAAAATTCAGCCATCCTCTTTGAAGAGTTCCTGAACTAAACTTATCAAACTCTGAATCATTCCGACATTAATTTCCCTGATCTCTGCATGTACTTGGTGCTGTAGGGAAAGATGACTCACATGTCCATTTTGCACAGCAAATTAATGCCCCTTGATTTTTCACTTGAATTTATCTGAATAAGTCTGGAAATATTTCTGACTTAACAATCTGTAGGGTTTCAATGTCAGTATTTGTTCAAAAGATATGAAAGACTTAATGATTATACTGACAATTAGAGAGTGCTCCTTATTTAGGCATGGCAGGAGAAGGAAGGCTGGTGGGTAAGAAAGCTTTACTTTCAAGAGGGAGCCATAAAGATAAAACCACACCTTGCTCATAGTCAATTTAGGTTGAATACACATTCTAGGACAAAAGATAGTCTCAATAAGAGATGTTTTAAAAGCAGAAACTGTACTGGTAACATTCATTCTTCTAATAGCCCTTGGGTCAAAGAGGAAAATAAAAACTGAATTATAGATTAAAAATGAGGCAAACTGAAAACATTACATATCAAAATGTATGAGGTGTTGCCAAATATACTCCAATAACACCACAGTCTTAAATGCCTTTGTTAGAAACTTTATTAAAAATAAGCGAACACTATTCAACACAAAAGACTAGAAAAAGTAAATCAAATTCAAAAATAGTAGAGTGAATCAATAAAAATAAAACAAATTAATGAACTGGAAAAGATATAAATTGGTATAGATAAAAAATGAAAGTATGTAATCTTTGAAAAGACCTATAAAGTTGACAAACTTCTAGCAAATATGATAGAAAGAAAGAGAGAAAGAAGAGGAAAGGAAATATACACATAAACAATATTAGGAATGAGAAAGACTATAACTACAGAAAATGAATAAAGAATATGAAAGAATATCATAAACTTTATGAATGTTAATTTGAAAATATAAATAACCTGAATAATTTTCTAGCAAAATATAAATTACCAAAGTTGGTTCAATAAGAGGTAAGAGATCTGAAGAGCCCCAAACAAGAGAAGAGAATGAAATGATTGTCAAAGATGTATGTCACTCATAAAGAGATGGCGTTATGGAGTTGATTCACCTTTTCTTTTGTATGTAAACAGTTTTGGAGCACAGGAAAAATAAGCGTTCTTCATTTTTTTTCTAATCCAAATCTGATAGATATTATACCAAAGACGCAAGAGGGAGGAGATATGCGGATATATGTATATGTATAACTGATTCACTTTGTTATAAAGCAGAAACTAACACACCATTGTAAAGCAATTATACCACAATAAAGATGTTAAAAAAAAAAAGTATATGAATATAAATGTAAACTCCCCTAAGTAAAGTACTAGTGATTTCCGTTTTGCCCAGCACCAATGTAAAACAAAATGTACACACGTTAGAACCATGCAAGCAAGGGCATGGCTCTGATATGCACAAGTAGCAGTTAACATGGTACCAGCAAAATGAGGGCTGCCTATATTATCAAATTCAGGACTGCAGGAAAGCAATCTACGTCGAGACCAGTAGGGATTATCAGAGTGTAAGGATGATTCAATAGTAATAAATACTTCAATATAATTGACTTATTTATATATTAAGGAGAAATAATATGAACTTGATAATTACTGAAAAATTATTTGAAAGAATATGCTATCCACTTCAAATTTTCAAAAATGCAAATTAAATTTAGATTGGAAGAAAAAATATCCTCTTACTATGACGAAGAGTATTTTACAGACATGAACTATAAAAATTACACTCAAGATGAATCAAAACTACAATGAGGTATCACCTCATGTCAATCAGAATGGACATCATCAAAAAGTCTACAAACAATAAATGCTGGAGAGGGTGTGGAGAAAAGGGAACCCTCTTGCACTGTTGGTGGGAATGTAAACTGATACAGCCACTATGGAGACAGTATGGAGGTTCCTTAAAAAACTAAAAATAGAACTACCATATGACACAGCAATCCCACTACTGGGCATATACCCTGAGAAAACCATAATTCAAAAAGAGTCATGTACCACAGTGTTCATTGCAGCTCTATTTACAATAGCCAGGACATGGAAGCAACCTAAGTGTCCAACAGATGAATGGATAAAGAAGATGTGGCACATATATACAATGGAATATTACTCAGCCATAAAAAGGAACGAAATTGAGTTATTTATAGTGAGGCGGATGGACCTAGAGTCTGTCATACAGAATGAAGTAAGTCAGAAAGAGAAAAACAAATACCATATGCTAACACATATATATGGAATCTAAAAAAAAAAAATGGTTCTGAAGAACCTAGGGGCAGGACGGGAATAAACATGCAGATGTAGACAATGGACTTGAGGACATGGGGAGGGGGAAGGGTAAGCTGGGACGAAGTGAGAGAGTGGCATGGACATATATACACTACCAAATGTAAAATAGATAGCTAGTGGGAAGCAGCCGCATAGCACAGGGAGATCAGCTCGGTGCTTTGTGTCCACCTAGAAGGTTGGGGTAGGGAGGGTGGGAGGGAGACACAAGTGAGAGGAGATAGGGGGATATATGTATATGTCTAGCTGATTCACTTTGTTATAAAGCAGACTAACACACCACTGTAAAGCAATTATACTCCAATAAAGATGTTAAAAAAAAATTACACCAAGATGAAAACATTAGAATCTTTTTTATGAAGTCAGGAATAGGATGAGAATGATGAATACCATTGCTATTATACAACAGTGCTCTGAAGATTCTGGCCAACCAAGTAAGACAAGAAAAAGAAATTACACACACACACGCACACACATACACACACACACATGTATGTATGTATATATGCATATAAGAAAGGAAAAGGACAAAACATAATTGTTTTCTGATAATCTAATTGTTGGTCTAGGAAACTCCAAGAGATTCAGTCGAAAAGCCATCAGAAAGAATAGAGTAGCTGCATACAAAATATAAAAAGCAATAGTTTTCTTACATACCAGTAAAAACCAGTTAAAATAACTTCCCAATAACCATGACACCCAAAACTCATCTGGTTTCAGATTTTTATGCTGTCACTTGCAACTCCCTACTTGCAGGTGTTAACTTCTCTTTGTATTAGCTGGGACTTGTGTGGTTGCAAGAGAGAGACCAAACTTGAAAAAGCCTTGGCAAAGAGGGATATCAGAAATAGTGGATTTCAAGGCCATCAGGGCTCCACCTCTCACCTCTGCTTCTCTGTACAGAGCTGCTTTCTTTGTGTAGCCACGTAGCACTCCCCAAGGGTTATATCTTACAGCTTCAGGTACTGGCAAGAGTCCAACTCTCATTTTCAGCAGAAAAAAAGTCTGAAGGAAGGATTCTGATTGGCCCACGCCTGATCCAAACAACCGACCAAAAGGTGGGCCACTGTACTAACATAATGGCTTCTGCAGTAACCATGGGGATTGTAGGAGAAGAATGGTTCCTTAAATAAGGGGTGCTGAGCAGAAAATCGTACTACCTTAGTGTTTAAAAATAAAACAAAACAAAACAAAACAAAAAAACTAACCTCTGATAGCTTCCTTTTGCCCTTCAGATAAATTCCAAACTGTTTACCTTGTATACAAGCCTTTACAATCTGCTTCTACCCTATGGTAGATTGTTTGCAAAGATAGCCACAACCATCTCTCCCCTCCCTGTTCTTACACCCCTTTGCAATGTGACTCTGCTGCTCCTCCCATCAGGAAGTAGAATCTATTTTCCCACCCTTGGAATCATGGCTGGCCATGAATTAATTTGGCCAGTAGAATGTGGTAGAAATAACAATGTGTGAATTCCAAACCTAGGCCTCAAGGGGTTCTGCTTTCATCTTACAGGTTCTTACAGGTTTGCCTCCATTGTCGTAGTACATGATGTTGCCAGGTAAGGAAGCCCAGTTAGACCTCAGGAACGTGTGACTCAGAGACAAGCTGCCTCCCATCTAATATACAGATGACTGCACCCACATGAGTATCCCAAGTGAGACCAGTAGAAGAACCACTTAGCTGAGAAAACCCCATATCATCATGAGCAAATAAAATGAATGTTCTGTTAAGCCACTAAGTTTTGGGGTGGTTTGTTATGCAGCAACAGATAACTGATACACACCCTATTTCTCTAGCTTAATCTTTTGTTCTCTTCATACTCTGTTTTCCAGCTTCACTGAACTTTGTGCCATTAGTAGAAACCACAGGGCTCTTTCATGCTTCCAAGTCTTTGCATATGCTATTCCTCTGCCTAGAATGTTTTTTCTTCTAACCTTCTCCATTTGGAAAACCTCTATTCCTTGTTTCAGATCTAGCTCAAATTCTGTTGTCTATATAAAAGGCTTCTCCAGCTTCCCTAAGCAAAGTTACTCTCTCACCTGGGATCCCAAGGCACTTCATTTAAATTTTATTATGGCCCTCTCCATACTGCACAGCCTTTTATCTATTTATATGTCTGTCTCTCAAAGTGGACTGAAAGCTTCCTGAATGCAAGAATGACATCTCATACATGACTGGTTCTTCATGCTGAAGACCCTACCAGTAGGCCTGAAATGTATCATAGATACCCAATGAACTGATAAACATGGGTTAAAGCAATGAATTAACCCTGGAGTCAGGAGAACCAAGCTGACTTAGGGTGCAGAACATTTCTCTTGATTATACCACAAGTTTCAAAGAAAAATCACAGCAAAAGCAATTCCTGAAGAAATGTCAAGTCACAAAATTTATATTGTTTGTACACAAGAAACTGTTCATTCTGGCCCATGTTGCCTGCCTCCTTTGTTTTCTCAAACTGAATTTTGGTTGATAATTATTCCTCCAGGTCAAGATCCTCTTACCTAGAAAAGGTTAAGGTTAGGGGTTGAAGAAATGGTGATGAGGGTCTATGAGAAGAGATGAATTTTAAAATTATTATTAATAAAGGTGAAATTATTACCTTTTAATAGATTTATTTGCTTTTTTATTGTGCTAAAATATACATAATATAAAATTTACCATCTTAACCATTTATAAGTGTACCATCCAGTGTCATTAAGTACATTCACAATGTTGTGCAACCATTATCACTACTCATTTCCAGAACTTTTTCATCATTCCAAACAGAAACTGTACTCATTATACAATAACTCTACATTTCTTCCCCCTGCCAGCCCCTGGTAACCTCTATTATACTTTCTGTCTCTATGAACTTGCCTATTCTAGGTACGTTACATAAATGGAATCATACATATCTGTTCTTTTGTGTCTGACTTATTTTACTTAGTATAACACTTTCAAGGTTCAGCCATGCTGTAAGCATGTATCAGTACTTCATTTCTTTTCATTGACAAATAATATTCCATTGTATGGATATGCCACATTTTGTTTATTCATTCATCTGCTGACGGACATTTGGGTTGTTTGTACATTTTGGCTATGGTGAATAATGCTACAACACATATTTGTGTACAGGTTTTTGTATAGATATATGTTTTAAATTTTCTTGAGTATATGCCTATGAATGGAATTGCTGGGTGAGAGTAACCCTATGTTTAACTTTTGGGGAACTGCCAGACTTTCCAAAGCAGTTGTATCATTTTGCATTCCCACCAGAAATGTATGAGGGTTCCAATTTCTCCACATCCTCATCAACACTTGTTATTATCTGTTTTTCTTTTTTTTATCCTAGTCTTCCTACTGAATATGAAGTAGAATCTCATGTGGTTTTGTCTTGCATTTCCCTGCGGTCTAAGCATCTTTTCACGTGCTTATTTTCGTCATAATAATGGTTTAATGTCCTTGTCTGCTAATTCTAAAATCTGTGTCAGTTCTGGGTTGGTTTTGATTGATTCATTCTTTAGTGATATATTGATACTTTCTTGCTCCTTTGCATGTCTGAAAATTTTTGTTTAGGTGCCAGAGATTGTGAATTTTATTTCTTGGGTTCTGGATATTCTTATATTCCTATAAATATTCTTAAGGTTTGTTCTGGGACATAGTTAAGTTACTTGAAAACTGTTTGACCCTTTTGGGTCTTGCTTTTTCTTAATTAAAAAAAATTTAGATATAATTACCATATGACACTATATCAGTTTCAGGTGTATAACATAATGTTTTCATATTTGTGTATATTGCAAAGTGATTACCACAATAAATCTAGTCAACACCCATCACCACACATAGTTAAAAAACTTTTTTCTTGTAACGAGAGCTTTTAAGATCTACTCTCTTAGCAACTTTCAAATATACAGTACCATGTTATTAATTATAGTCATCATGCTGCACATTACATCCCCAGGCCTTTTGACCACCTTCACCCATTTCAACACCCCTCATTCCCAGCCTCTAGTGACCACCAATCTATTCTTTTAGCTAGGAGGTTTTTTGTTCTTTGTTTTTAGATTCCACATATAAGTGAGATCATATGGTAATTGTCTTTCTCTGTCTGACTTACTTCATTTAGTATAATGCCCTCAAGGTCCATCCATGTTGTTGCAAATAGCAAGATTTTCTTCCTTTTTATGGCTGAATAATATTCCATTGTACCTATACACCACATATTCTTTATCCATTCATCCATCTATGGACACTTCTATGTCTTGGCTATTGTAAATAATGCTGCAATGAACACAGGGGTGTATATATCCTTTTGAATTAGTGTTTTCGTTTCCTTTAGATAAAGGATCGTATGATAGTTCTATTTTTAATTTTTTGAGGAACCTCCATACTCTTTTTCTATAGTGGCTGCACCACTTTACATTTGCACCAGTAGTGCACAACAGTTCCCTTTTCTCCACATCCTTACCAACACTAGTTAACTCTTGTCTTTTGATAATAGTCATCCTAACAGATGTGAGGTGATAGCTCACTGCGGTTTTGATTTGCATTTCCCCGATGATTAGTGATATCTAGCACCTTTTCATGTAGCTGGGTCTTGCTTTTAAGATTTGTTGGGTAGGATTAGAGCAGAGCTCGGTCTGTGGCTAATTATTCTCCACATTTGATGCAAGACCTTTCTAAAGTCTCTACCCCAAGAATCCTGAGGTTTTTCCAGTCTGACTGGTGGGAAGAGGTACTGTTTCCAGTTCTGTGTGAGCTCCAGGTACTATTACCTCTGATTCTTTCAGGCGTCTTTTTTTTTTTGGCCAGCCTCGGGTAGTTTCCTCACATGCAGATGTTGATCAGTACTCAGCTGAATATTTGAGACAGAATAGCTTCAGTTCTCTCACGTTCTCTTTCTGTGTAGCTCTCTACTTTCAGATACTCTGTTATGACAATTCTAGCCACCTGGGTCTCTCTGGACTCAGTTCCATTTCCTCAACTCAGCAAATCTGCTGGGCTCTGCCTGCATGCTCCCTGCCTGCACCACAGCCCTGTAGACTCATTCAAGGCAGCAAGCTGGGGCACGTGTAAGGCTCACCTTGTTTCCCATCTCTCAGAGATCACTGCCCTTCTTTGCGTATTATATAATACCTTGCAAAACATTAGTTATATCATTTGTCTGTTTTTTGGTTGTTTCTGGCAGGAGAGTAAATCTCCTCCAAATTGGTTGGAAGTGAAAAACTTAACTGATTTTTCTCCTGGGCATGGGTTATATGTTCCCACTTCTTCCTATGTATAGTAACTGTTGATTGTATGCTAGAAATTGTGAATTTTACATTATTAAATTCTGGATTTGTCTTATCTTTTCAATGAATGTTGTAACTTCTTTCTAGTTGTTCTCATGTCCTCAGCTGCCCTGAACTCTGATTTCTGTCTCCCCTCAACTCAGCAAGATTGCCAGGCTCAGTTTGGGTTCCCCTCCCTTCAATGCAGTTTAAAAATTGTCTCCAGACAGAAAGCCTGAGAGGTGGTCAAGCGCCCATCTTAGGGATCAAGTCCTGTGCTGCCTGTTCTGTAGCAAGAGTTATTTCATATATTATGCCCAGTTTTCTAGTTGTTACAGCAGGAGAGTAATTCTGGACCCTTCTATTCCCTTATGGCCACAAGTGGAAATTTCAATTTATTTTCTAATCTGCTGGATCATTTTGATTAGTATGTTGTTGCTTTTTCATTTTTATAATTCTTTTCATTCTTTCAACAAACATTTCATACATCCTTAACCTGTAATCTACTATCTAAAGTCCCTGGTGTCTAAATCTGTTCTTTGTTGTTTCCATTCATTCTCATTCATGGTGATTTATTTCCTTAAGTGGATAGTGATTTTTTTTTTTTTAATGAGCACACATTTAGTTGGTCTTAATCTGTGAAAAATCTGAGTACCTATATTTTGGATGTTTCCCGTCAAAGATTATTAGCATATGACTCTGCAAGGAGCCAGGGTATGCTACTGACCAAGAACTTTAGACACTTTCAGGGTCTGCTCCTCAATCAAGGATTCTTCAGTTTAGCTCCCTGCCTCTTCCCTTCTTAATGATGTTATCAACATAAGCCCTGAGGAAGAGCCCTGCCTTTCACACGTGCTTACTGCTCACACTGCTCCTGTTTTGACCCTGTGGATGGCTCCCTTTCTTTCTGCAAGTACAGCAGAAACGCCCCTCACAGTATCTAGGGCACCATGCTGCCAGAAGTAGAAACCTGGATTTCCTATTTCATCTCTTGTTGGTGCCCTAAACACATCACCCAAACTTGGAGATGTCACCTGCCCTTGCGCTTCAGTTATGACTTCTATTTGCAATATCTTTGAATCTATACTTCCAGCTTTAACACTTCCCCCATGTTTTAAATCCCACCTTCCCAAATGCTTATTCGACATATCCATCTGGTAGACATCTCTAATATCTAAACTCAACATATCCAAATCAAAATACATCTTTCTGTTCTGTCTCTACATGTCCAAGAATTTTCCCTTCTATTCACAACCCTCAAACATTTCAAGTTGGAAGAGACTCTAAGGGTTCATTTTACAACTGGGGAAATTGAGGACCAAGAATATTAAATACATTTTTGCTCATCACCTCCAATTAATTGCTCTATAATATTAAGTTTCTTATGTTCCTTCCTGTTCAAAAAAATTCAGTGTTTCCCTTTTACCTAACCCTTAAGACATTTGCAGATCTTGTGGTCAGAGTGTTTTTATTATAACAGTCCCTTCTCTGCTGCCCACCCCCAATAATCCTTCAAATAAAGTCTCTCCTTACAAACAAACACAAAAACAAAACAAAACTTCAATGGTTTCCCAATATTCACAAGAATTCAGCTTGCCATTTAAGGGTTGTCAAACTCCAGTTTTATAGTCCACTACTCCCATATATGAAGCCTCTGCTGCAGGCAAGTGGGTCTATCCCTCTAAATTTTACTCTTCCTTACGTGACTCAGCCTAGAAGACCCTTGTCTTCAATTCTGTTGAAACCCTACCTCTCCCTCAAAATACAGTTTAAATATCAATTCCTTTGCTAGTCTCAACAAACTGCAATTAATTTATCCATCCGAATTTTTTGGCATATCTGATCTGTAAATTCCGAGAACACGTATTAAATTCTGTTTTGTACTGTGGATATTTTTCTTTCTATTTTATGGTCTTTCAAAGTTTCCTCAGGCAGAAAGTACCTGTTCCATGTTCCCCACAATACTTACCACAGTGCCTGGCACATGGAAGCTCAGTGAAGTTGACCAAAAGAAGAAGTAAACTTAAGGGTTTCTTACCTTGGTGATGTCTGTGTGATCTTTGAGCCCATTGGTCATACACCAATATCGCCACACATTCAGGGCATACCGTGTTGCTTTGGTAGTATTTGGGCTTACTGCACTGGTACACAGATCATTCAAGTCATCGTTAATATTAAATACAGGAAATTTGTTGAGCTTAGTAGAATAGGCTAGAAACAAAAACAATAAAAGGCATTAAAATAATTTGCCATTCTCTTCTTCAGAGAATTGTATCTTTGGATCATGTTAAATAGTAGAAAACTCCTAAGAGATATAACACATTAAACAATGAAATTTCTATCAAGTATACATAAATTAGAATAAATACAGTAGGGAATAATGTTTATAGCATGAAATCGATGTAGTAACCTTGCATTTAATCCCAACAATTTTGCCATATGTATTAACTGGTATACTAATGCAGGCATTACAATAATAGAAGGGAAAAAATGAATGCAGAAAAACAAAGAATGTTCTATCTAAAATTTTCACTGTAAAAAGATAGCATTTATGTTAACAACAATGACAAAAGGATAGAAAGAAAGGAAGACAAGTTATACATCCTTTCTCTTTCCCTTAGCACATGAAGAGCTGTTACTTCTCTGCAACATATAGTCTCAAATATCTTATTTGTCATCCTGGACAGCTCTGAATTAAATGGTACTAGCATATTTCTTTATTCCTATTCACAAATTGATAAAGAGAGAGAGATTTCAACCCTGACTCCACAACCCATCAGCTAGCTTAGAGTAAGAATGGAAGGTCAAGTAGAATATTAGGGAAAGTGGGGGATGCTCCAGAGAGGCTCACATTGTCTTAGAGGAGAGCAAACAGATTTTAAATTGCAATTGTTGCTGCAGCCTGTGGATCAAAAACCACATTCACAGAAAGACAGAAAAGATGAAAAGGCAGAGGGCTATGTACCAGATGAAGGAACAAGATAAAACCCCAGAAAAACAACTAAATGAAGTGGAGATAGGCAACCTTCCAGAAAAAGAATTCAGAATAATGATAGTGAAGAAGATACAGGACCTTGGAAAAAGAATGGAGGCAAAGATCGAGAAGATGCAAGAAATGTTTAACAAAGACCTAGAAGGATTAAAGAACAAACAAACAGAGATGAACAATACAATAACTGAAATGAAAACTATACTAGAAGGAATCAATAGCAGAATAACTGAGGCAGAAGAATGGATAAGTAACCTGGAAGACAGAATGGTGGAATTCACTGCTGCAGAACAGAATAAAGAAAAAAGAATGAAAAGAAATGAAGACAGCCTAAGAGACCTCTGGGACATTAAACAATATTCGCATTATATGGGCTTCCCTGGTGGTGCAGTGGTTGAGAATCTGCCTGCCAAAGCAGGGGACACGGGTTTGAGCCCTGGTCTGGGAAGATCCCACATGCCGCGGAGCAACTAGGCCCGTGAGCCACAATTACTGAGCCTGCGCGTCTGGAGCCTGTGCTCCGCAACAAGAGAGGCCGCAATAATGAGAGGCCCGCGCACCGCGATGAAGAGTGGCCCCCACTTGCCACAACTAGAGAAAGCCCTCGCACAGAAACGAAGACCCAACACAGCCATAAATAAATAAATAAATAAATAAAATAAACCCAAAGTTAAAAAATATATATATATATTTGCATTATAGGGGTCCCAGTAGGAGAAGAGAGAGAGAAAGGACCAGAGAAAATACTTGAAGAGATTATAGTCGAAAACTTCCCTAACGTGGGAAAGGAAATAGCCGCCCAAGTCCAGGAAGCACAGCGAGTCCCATACAGGATAAACCCAAGGAGAAACACGCCGAGACACATAGTAATTAAACTGGCAAAAAATAAAGACAAAGAAAAATTATTGAAAGCAGCAAGGGAAAAACGACAAATAACATACAAGGGAACTCCCATAAGGTTAACAGCTGATTTCTCAGCAGAGACTCTACAAGCCAGAAGGGAGGGGCATGATATACTTAAAGTGATGAAAGGGAAGAACCTATAACCAAGAATACTCTACCTGGCAAGGATCTCATTCAGATTCGATGGAGAAATCAAAAGCTTTACAGACAAGCAAAAAGCTAAGAGAATTCAGCACCACCAAACCAGCTCTACAACAAATGCTAAAGGAACTTCTCTAAGTGGGAAACACAAGAGAAGAAAAGGACCTACAAAAACAAACCCAAAACAATTAAGAAAATGGTCATAGGAACATACATATTGATAATTACCTTAAACGTGAATGGATTAAATGCTCCAACCAAAAGACACAGGCTTGCTAAATGGATACAAAAACAAGACCTATCTATATGCTGTCTACAAGAGACCCACTTCAGACCTAGGGACATATACAGACAGAAAGTGAGGGGACGGAAAAAGATATTCCATGCCAATGGAAATGAAAAGAAAGCTGGAGTAGCTATACTCATATCAGATAAAATAGACTTTAAAATAAAGAATGTTACAAGAGACAAGGAAGGACACTACATAATGATCAGGGGATCAATCCAAGAAGAAGATATAACAATTATAAATATATATGCACCCAACATAGGAGCACCTCAATACATAAGGCAACTGCTAACAGCTATAAAAGAGGAAATCGACAGTAACACAATAATAGTGGAGGACTTTAACACCTCACTTACACCAATGGACAGATCATCCAAAATGAAAATAAAAAAGGAAACAGAAGCTTTAAATGACACAATAGACCAGATAGATTTAATTGATATTTATAGGACAGTCCATCCAGAAACAGCAGATTACACTTTCTTCTCAAGTGTGCATGGAACATTTTCCAGGATAGATCACATCTTGGGTCACAAATCAAGCCACAGTAAATTTAAGAAAACTGAAATCATATCAAGCATCTTTTCTGACCACAACACTATGAGATTAGAAATGAATTACAGGGGAAAAAAAGTAAAAAACACAAACACATGGAGGCTAAACAATACGTTACTAAATAGCCAAGAGATCACTGAAGAAATCAAAGAGGAAATCAAAAAATACCTAGAGACAAATGACAATGAAAACACGATGATCCAAAACCTATGGGATGCAGCAAAAGCAGTTCTGAGAGGGAAGTTTATAGCTATACAAGCCTACCTCAAGAAACAAGAAAAATCTCAAATAAACAATCTAACCTTACACCTAAAGGAACTAGAGAAAGAAAAACAAACAAAACCCAAAGTTAGCAGAAGGAAAGAAATCCTAAAGATCAGAGCAGAAATAAATGAAATAGAAACAAAGAAAACAGTAGCAAGGATAAATAAAACTAAAAGCTGGTTCCTTGAGAAGATAAACAAAATTGATAAACCATTAGCCAGACTCTTCAAGAAAAAGAGGGAGCGGACTCAAATCAATAAAATTAGAAAGAAAAAGGAGAAGTTACAACAGAAACCGCAGAAATACAAAGCATTCTAAGAGACTACTACAAGCAACTCTATGCCAATAAAATGGACAACCTGGAAGAAATGGACAAATTCTTAGAAAGGTATAACCTTCCAAGAGTGAACCAGGAAGAAATAGAAAATATGAAGAGACCAATCACAAGTAATGAAATTGAAACTGTGAGTAAAAATCTTCCAACAAACAAAAGTCCAGGACCAGATGGCTTCACAGGTGAATTCTATCAAACATTTAGAGAAGAGCTAACACCCATCCTTCTCAAACTCTTCCAAAAAATTGCAGAGGAAGGAACACTCCCAAACTCATTCAGTGAGGCCACCAACACCCTGATACCAAAACCAGACAAAGATACTACAAAAAAAGAAAATTACAGACCAATATCACTGATGAATATAGATGCAAAAATCCTTAACAAAATACTAGCAAACAGAATCCAACAGCACATTAAAAGGATCATACACCATGATCAAGTGGGACTTATCCCAGGGATGCAAGAATTCTTCAATATACGTAAATCAATCAATGTGATAAACCATATTAACAAACTGAAGAATAAAAACCATATGATCATCTCAATAGATGCAGAAAAAGCTTTTGACAAAATTCAACACCCATTTATGATAAAAACTCTCCAGAAAGTGGGCATAGAGGGAACCTACCTCGACATAATAAAGGCCATATATGACAAATCCACAGCAAACATCATTCTCAATGGTGAAAAACTGAAACCATTTCCTCTAAGATCAGGAACAAGACAGGGATGTCCACTCTCACCATTATTATTCAACATAGTTTTGGAAGTCCTAGCCATGGCAATCAGAGAAGAAAAAGAAATAAAAGGAATCCAAATTGGAAAAGAGGAAGTAAAACTGTCACTGTTTGCAGATGACATGATACTATACATAGAGAATCCTAAAAATGCCACCAGAAAACTACTAGAGCTAATCAATGAATTTGGTGAAGTTGCAGGATACAAAATTAATGCACAGAAATCTCTTGCATTCCTATACACTAATGATGAAAAATCTGAAAGAGAAATTAAGGAAACACTCCCATTTACCATTGCAACAAAAAGAATAAAATACCTAGGAATAAACCTACCTAGGGAGACAAAAGACCTGTATGCAGAAAACTATAAGACACTGATGAAAGAAATTAAAGACGATACCAACAGATGGAGAGATACACCATGTTCTTGGATTGGAAGAATCAATATTGTGAAAATGACTATACTACCCAAAGCAATCTACAGATTCAATGCAATCCTTATCAAATTACCAATGGCATTTTTTATGGAACTAGAACAAAAAATCTTAAAATTTGTTTGGAGACACAAAAGACCCCAAATAGACAAAGCAGTCTTGAGGGAAAAAAACAGAGCTGGAGGAATCAGACTCCCTGACTTCAGACTATACTACAAAGCTACAGTAATCAAGACAATATGGTACTGGCACAAAAACAGAAAAACATATCAATGGAGCAAGATAGAAAGCCCAGAGGTAAACCCACACACCTATGGTCAACTCATCTATGACAAAGGAGGCAAGGGTATGCAATGGAGAAAAGACGGTCTCTTCAATAAGTGGTGCTGGGAAAACTGGACAGCTACCAGTTTTCATTTTAAAAGAATGAAATTAGAACACTCCCTAACACCATACACAAAAATAAACTCAAAAATAAACTCAAAATGGATTAGAGACCTAAATGTAAGACTGGACACTATAAAACTCTTAGAGGAAAACATAGGAAGAACACTATTTGACATAAATCACAGAAAGATCTTTTTTGATCCACCTCCTAGAGTAATGGAAATAAAAACAAAAATAAACAAATGGGACCTAATGAAACTTCAAAGCTTTTGCACAGCAAAGGAAACCATATACAAGACGAAAAGACAACCCTCAGAATGGGAAAAAGTATTTGCAAACGAATAAACGGACAAAGGATTAATCTCCAAAATATATAAACAGCTCATTCAGCTCAATATTAAAAAAACAAACAAACCAATCCAAAAATGGGCAGAAGACCTAAATAGACATTTCTCCAAAGAAGACATACAGATGGCCAAGAAGCACATGAAAAGTTGCTCAACATCACTAATTATTAGAGAAATGCAAATCAAAACTACAATGAGGTATCACCTCACACCAGTTAGAATGGGCATCATCAGAAAATCTACAAACAACAAATGCTGGAGAGGGTGTGGAGAAAAGGGAACCCTCTTGCACTGTTGGTGGGAATGGAAATTGATACAGCCACTATGGAGAACAGTATGGAGGTTCCTTAAAAACTAAAAATGGAATTACCATATGATCCAGCAATCCCACTACTGGGCATATACCCAGAGAAAACCATAATTCAAAAAGACACATGCACCCCAATGTTCATTGCAGCACTATTTACAATAGCCAGGTCATGGAAGCAACCTAAATGCCCATTGACAGACAAATGGATAAAGAAGATGTGGTACATATATACAATGGAATATTACTCAGCCATAAAAAGGAACAAAATTGGGTCATTTGTAGAGACGTGGATGGATCTAGAGACTGTCATACAGAGTGAAGTAAGTCAGAAAGAGAAAAACAAATATTGTATGTTAGTGCATATATGTGGAACCTAGAAAAATGGTACAGATGAACCGGTTTGCAGGGCAGAAATTGAGACACAGATGTAGAGAACAAACGTTGGACACCAAGGGGGGAAAGTGGGGAGGGGATGAATTGGGAGATTGGGTTTGACATGTATACACTGATGTGTATAAAATTGATGACTAATAAGAACCTGCTGTATAAAAAAATAAACAAAATAAAATTCAAAATTAAAAAAAAGGGTCTCTCCCTCCTAGGAGTTCATGCCATGCTCCCCTGCAACCCTCCCTCCTCCCCCCTCCACCTCCTTGGTATTGATGAGGTCTGGGCTACAAAAAAAAAAAAAATGCAATTGGCAAATTACTTCAGATGAAGACTGGTCTTCCTCAATGTGGCTGCTTTAAATACTAGTTGTCAGAGTAAATCCACAACCATTAGCTGGCCGCGTTTCATACTCTGTAATCCACTAACACTGGGCTTAAACTGTTCAAATTGTTGTCTTTGGATAGAAAAAAAAATCAAGGTAAACCATCTCACAGTGAAAACAATGCCAACTTATACTTTATCGAATGGTTCTGACCCTCTCTGGAATGTTTCTGTATTCAAACCAGGCACAGAAAGGCTGAGAAATAGCAAAATGAGTTAAGGCATTACCAAGGTGATCTACAAAGTGGTTTCATCTAACTCACCTCATCTTTCTCTGCTCCCGCTGAGGAACTCCAAACCACCAGCCTCTTCTTGTTCCCTAGAATCTGCCTGTGCCCAGGACACCCACATCACACCTTCCCTACACTTAGCCTGAGAAATCCCTCCATGGTCTTTGTGCCAATCAAACAGTATCTTTTTTTCAATTCCAATTCCAATTGCAAACTCACCCATTGCAAACTCACATCTATGTGATCTTTCCCCATACAAACCCAACTCCCTTATTCTCTCCTTCAGTATGAGCCCCACATTTGCTTTATTATTCCTTGGAACTAATAATCTAATTGTGCCCAGAAGATCTCTTCAACTGGTTTATATGCTCATTAAGACTGTGTCTTCACCCTTTAAGCCTGCTTTGAACTGCTGAACACACAATCTGCTCTAATAAATGCTTATAGCAAGAGAGCAGTAAACAGTGCTAGAAATGCTTTCCAAAGCAATTGAGTCACGCAGGCATATTCCTCTTACCGCCCTCCTAAGCTGACATAACTCACATTATTGCTGGGACTTGCTGGATATTAATGAAAGGATTCTAGTATAAAATTTACTATCATTGCCTCTAGCACTAACTGAATGCTTACTATATGCCAAGAGTTATGTAAATTATCTGTAGTCTCTAAGCAACCTGATACCTATTTTACAGGTAAGGAAACTGAACCTCACACATTTAGTAACTTCATACATCACGCATCCAATATTTACTGAGGTACTCTCTCTGTACCAGGCACTGTGCTGTCCCAAGTCATGGAGTTGGCAAGTACTAAAGCCAGGGTTTGCACCTGGGTCCTGCTGACTCTATGCCCTGGTCACTACAGCAAAGGAATCAGGTACTACAGGGATAAAATGCTTAGTAAGGAATACAATTTAGATATTAGCCACTTGTGCTTCTGAAAAATATCCTTGCCTCCCAAATTTACTCAGATTAACCTTCATAAGTCTGATTTAGTTAAACAACCACTATAGTTTCACTATAGCTTTTTAAAACAACAACAAAATGATTTATTTGCAACACAGCCTAGTCCCCATCATTTTATTTTTTATTTTTTTGGCTGCTGCTGGGCTTGTGGCATCTTAGTTCCCTGAGCAGGGATGGAACCTGGGCCCTCGACAGTGAAAGCAGGAGTCCTAACCACTGAACCACCAGGGAATTCCCCCCATCACTTTAATAATGCAGAGGAGTAGAAAAGAGTCACACTGCGAGATAGGATGACTAAGTTTAATTATTACATTAAATAATTAAACGGCCTTCACTGATTTATTTTTTTATCACAGGACAGAGATGGTACACTGAAAATGGAAACCAACGTCCTAGTATATAGAGAAACAGGAAAGAATGCTTGTATACTTACATAATGGGAAAGAAATTTGTGAAAATGAAATGATATATATGATTCCTTCATGATTGTATTTAAGGATTAAATTATGTTTATTTGACTGCTTTTTAAAAATTTTGAGTAGAAGTTCTAGTGTTACAGTGCTGAGGACATTTTTAGGAGAGTATATTGATGGAAAAACAAACAAAAGTAAGAACTTATAACTGAATACAGGGAAAAGAAGGGACTACTAAAGAAGGATTTGAATTTTTTTCCCCACTAGAAAACAGGCAAACTCTGAGCTGAAAGTTAGGAAGAGCAGGCCATGGGAGTGGGAGGGGACTATGGGGTTATGGTAGTGTAACCTAAGGACAGCCAGATCTGAATGATTATCCTGCTCTCTATACGTAGCTGCCACTTACATCATTTACAGGACAGTGTGTAAAGTGAGGGAATCTGCTGTGGAAGGCTACCCTCAAGGTCAGAGAGAAAACGGGCATTGCCTCAGGTAACTCTGGGCAGCCCCATTGGACAGAGAGGGAAAAAAGGAAAGCAGCTACAAAAAGCAAGAAATCCCCAAATGTACACCAACTCTCAGGTAGCACCTTCCCTGTGTCTACATTTGAGAGAGTTCCTGGCTTCCCAGCTTGTTTTCCGTTCATATACCCTGCAGGGAAGCTTATTCATGGGCTCTTCTTTGTCCACTCATTACAGCTGGGTGAAGTCCACCTGCAGAACCCTGTGCTTAACTATTACCTGCAAAAGTGAGCTCTGCCCAGGTTCAAACAGGAACCTTGAATAATGTCTAAGGAAATCCTATAAGTTATCAATAATGATAAATCTAGACTTTCATTTTAAAATGTGAACATACAAACAAGCATCACTTGGCAATTGGGGAAAACTAAAAGCATGGAAGTTACCAAGTTACACAAGCAGAGCAACTAATTTCACATCCCCTATCCTCCCCCTGAAAACAGACTTAATTCAGAAAACCAAAGAAAAAATTTAAAAGATAAATACATAGATTTGAGAGGATAATGCATCCTTAAAACAAGAACAGCTTTCATTGTAAAAGGAAAAAGAGAAGAACAAGGAAGATCCTGGAAACTTTAAATGATTGAGAAAACATATTTTAAAAATTCTGAGAAGAGCTGAGTATGAGAATGAACATGGCTAAAGGACAAATTAGTGATTAGGAAGGAATTTTCCCTGAAGGGCAGGCAAAGTAATAAAAAAACTGATAATTATGAGAGTGAAGTTAAGAAGCATGGAAGACAGACTATGGAGAAACAAAATCCATCTTATAAGAATTCAAAAGAAAAGGTTATGAGAGGATAGGATAACATAATCAAAGATATAATATATGAAAAGTTCTGTTAAAGAAAGATTTTAATCTTTAGGGTGTTAAGGTTCATGAACTGTCAAAGAGACACACTGAAAAGACACATATATAAACATATCTTGTTGAAATTTCCAAAATCTAAGAACGAAAAGAAAATTCGATAATCTTTCTGGTAGGGGGAAAAAAGGCATCAGTAGAATAACAAGAATTAGATTTTTCATCTGTGATACTAAAAAACAATGACTCAGTCTCCTCAGAGCTGTGAGGGAAAAGGACCGTAAATGAAGAATTCTATTACCTAGCTAAAGTATCATTCAAGGCAAAAGAAAGATATTTTCAGTCATGAAAGAAGTAGCATCCAAGCACCCTTTTTTAAAAAAAAAAAGTTAGTCATGGATATTTGCAAACAAAATGAAAAATGAATCAAAGAAAGGGAAAGATACTGTGTACAAGGTATAGTAAGAAGCAAAAAATTTACTTCTAACACTGAGTAATGTAGCAATTGAGCTCAACACAATTGTTAAGACTGTGAAAAGAGATGGGGCGTGATGGAACAAAATCTTGAACTAAAACTCCCCATAATTTCAATAAAATAAGGGAAAAGGGGAGAGGAAAGATAGAAAAAATATGATTAAGATCTCATCCTCTTTGGAAAGGATAAAAAGCAAAGAGGAAAAAAGAAGGGAGAGATTACCAATGTAAATTAATTTTTTATTTTAAAAATATATGTTTAAATCTGTTAAAAACAAAACATGAAAGAAACAACTATTAGAATGGATATAGGATTTTCAAGTAAGAGTAAATAAAGGAGTATCAGCAGAAAAAGTTAAACAAAAACAAAAATCCAGCATCTGCAATCTATCAAGCAAAACTTGGGACAAGTTAACAAACAAAATAAAGAACCAAGAAAGAAAACATGATGTAAAGAAGACATACATATGGTCAACAGGCACATGAAAAGATGCTCAGTATCACTAATCATCAGGGAAATGCAAATCAAAACCACAATGAGATATCACCTCACACCTGTCAGAATGGCTCTTATCAAAAAGACAAGAAATAACAAGTGTTGGTGAGGATGTGGAGAAAAGGGAACCATTGTGCACTGTTGGTGGGAATGAAAATTGGTGCAGCTACTGTGGAAAAGAATATGAAGTTTCCTCAAAAAATTAAAAATAGATCTACAGTATGATCTAGCAATTCTATTGTTAGTAGAAATTCAATCTAGTTGAAGAAAACAAAAACACTAATTTGAAAAGATATACACAACCCTAATTTATAATAACCAAGATATGGAAATAACCTAAGTGTCCACTGATGGATGAATGGATAAAGAAGGTTTGTGTGTCTGTGTGTGTGTGTGTGTGTGTGTGTGTGTGTGTGTGTATGTGTAATACTACTCAGCCATAAAAAAAAAGGTAATGTTGCCATTTATGACAACATAGATGGACCTTGAGGGTATTATGCTAAGTGAAAAAAGCCTGTGAAAAACAAATACTGTATGATCTCACTTATATGTGGAACCTAAAAAGCAAGACAAACAAACAAGACAAAAACCAAAACCTAGACTCATAGTTACACAGAACAGACTGGTGGTTGCCAGAGGGGAGGGAGGTAGGGGGGTCGTGAAATGGGTGAAGGGGATCAAGAAGTACAAACTTCTGGGGGACTTTGCTGGTGGCACAGTGGTTAAGAATCCACCTGCCAATGCAGGGGACACAGGTTCGAGCCCTGGTCAGGAAAGATCCCACATGTTGCGGAGCAACTAAGCCCGTGCACTACCACTACTGAGCCTGCGCTCTAGAGCCCGTGAGCCACAACTACTGAGCCCGCGTGCCACAACTACTGAAGCCCGCGCACCTAGAGCCTGGGCTCTGCAACAAGAGAAGCCACCACACTGAGAAGCCCGCGCACCGCAGTGAAGAGTAGCCCCCACTCGCCACAACTACAGAAAGCCCGTGCACAGCAACAAAGACCCAACACAGCCAAAAATACATAAATAAATGAATAAATTTATATAAAAATAATAAAGTACAGCATGGGGAATATAGTCAATAATACTGTATTAACTTTGTATGATGACAGATGACTGTGATGATCATTTTGCAGTGTATACAAATGTTGAATTACTATATTGTACACCTCAAGTTAATATAATATTGAATGTCAACTATACTTCAATTTAAAAAATGTCAGTCTGCATAAGAAACAAAACTCAGCTATATATGTTCTTTACACATAGGAATTAATAGGGTATAAAAGTTGAAAGCAAAAGGATTAAAAAAAAAAAGTTATACCATGTGAACAATAAAGAAAGGAACGCTGGTATAGCTATACAGTATCAGACAAAACAGACTTTAAGGCAAGAAGCATTCATTACCAGAAATAAAAAGAGATGTTTTAAAATTCAACAGAGAGATACAACAATCCTAAATTTGTATAGACTTAATAATACAGCCTCCAAATATAAAAAGCAAAAGTTGAAAAAATTTAAAAAAGAAATAGGCAAAACTACAACTAAGGTTTTAATACATCATTTTTCATAACTGACAGAACAAGCAGACAAAAAACTGTACAGATATAGAAGATATGAATGATGCAAGCACCAAACTGGATGTAATTGATATACAAAGAACAACATAACAATGGCAGAATACACATTCTTTTCAAAGGTACATGATACTTTTTTTAAAAATTGAAATACAGTTGATGTATAATATTATGTTAGCTTCAAGTGTACTACATAGTGATTTGACAATTGCATACATTATGAAATGATCACAAAGTTATTACCACATTACTGACTATGTTCTTTATGCTGTATATTACACCCCTGTGGCTTCTTTATTTTATAACTGGGGTTTGTACCTCTTAATCTCCTTCACCTATTTCGCTCCAGCCTCTATCCTCCTCCTCTCTGGAAACTACCCATTTGCTTTCTGTATCTATGAGTCTGTGTTTGTTTTTTGTTTGCTTGTTTGTTTTGTTTTTTAGATTCCACATGTAAGTGAGATCATATGGTATTTGTCCTTTTCTGACTTATTTCACTTAGCATAATACCCTCTAGATCCATCTATGTTGTAGCAAATGTCAAGATTTCACATAACCCTTTGACGAAAATAGAAATGTTAGGACATAAAGCAAGTCTCAACATTTCAAAAGATTAAGTCATTCAGAATATCAGTAGAATTTTAAAAAATCAAAGGGAATTAGAAAATACTTCAAAATGAATGATAACGACAATATAATGTGTCAAAGTTGTGGGATGTGGTTATTGCAGTGCCTACAGAGAAAATGATAGCATTAAATTCAGAAGAAAGATTGAATATCAACTATACCAGGAAATTATAAAAACAAATAAACCCCAAAAATAAAAAGAAGGAAGCAGTACACATAAGAACAGAAATCAATGAAATAGGAAATAAACTTACAATAAAAAAAAGTAACACCGGCTTCCCTGGTGGCGCAGTGTTTAGGAGTCCGCCTGCCAATGCAGGGGACATGGGTTCAAGCCCTGGTCCGGGAAGATCCCACATGCCACGAAGCAACTAAGCCTGTGTGCCACAACTGCTGAGCCTGCGCTCTAGAGCCCACGTGCCACAATTACTGAAGCCCGCACGCCTAGAGCCCGTGCTCCGCAACAGGAGAAGCCACCGCAATGAGAAGCCCACACACCGCAACAGGGAGTGGCCCCCGCTCGCCGCAGCTGGGGAGGGCCTGCGTGCCGCAATGAACACCCAACACAGCCAAAAATAAGTAAATAAATAAATTTATTAAAAAAAAAAAAGTAACACCAAGAGATGGATTTGAAAGACTAACAAAATTAACAAACTATTAAGAAAAAAAGAAGAGTCTGTGCAGTTCAAACCTGTGTTGTTCAAGGATCAACTATAATGCCAAACCTAAAACTTCTGCTAGAGAATAGAAAGAGGGAACACTATCCAATGTCTTCTATAAGGCAGCATAACTTTTCTATAAACATATGACAAGAGTAACACAATAAAATTACAAGCCAGCACAGCTCATAAACACAGACCCAAAATCCATAACACAAGAGCAAATTGAATGCCTACCTCACACCTAAACAAAAAAAGCAATTCCAACTGTATCACCTAAATGTGAATGGTAAAACAATAAAGTTTCTAGAAGAAAACACAGGAGGCCATTTTTTTATTACCTTGGGGTAGCTATATACTTTTAAACAGAACATCAACATTATTACCTCAAAAGTGAAAATCTGATAAATTGGATTTCATTAAGATTAAAAAGACATTTATCAAAATGTACCATAAGGAGAGTGAAAAGGCAAGTCATATAGTGGGAGAAAATTTTTGAAGTGCATATATTTGACAAATCAAATAGAAGGCAGAGAGTCCAATTAAAAATGGACAAACTTGAATGGGCATGGCATAAAATAAGAAATATCATTTATATTTCAGGAAATATAAAATACACTCATCAACATGTCTAAAATAAAAAACAAAATATGCAAATATCTAGTGTTGATGAGGGTGTGGAACAACAGGAACACTATTACTTAGCTGGTAGGAGTGTCGATTTGGACACTTTGGAAGCCAACTGGCAGCATCTACTCAAGTTGAACAAACACATATTCTATGATCCAGCAATCCTACACCTAAGTATATACCACACAGAAATGCGTACGTGTGTACTAAATGGCCTGTATATATGAGTGTTCACAAAAGCATAATTAATAATAAATAGGGACTTCCCTGGTGGTGCAGTGGGTAAGACTCCATGCTCCCAATGCAGGGGGCCCGGGTTCGATCCCTGGTCAGGGAACTAGATCCCACAGGCATGCCGCAACCAAGAGTTCGCATGCCACAACTAAGGAGCCGGCGAGCTGCAACTAAGGAGCCCATGAGATGCAACCAAGGAGCCCACCTGCCGCAATTAAGGAGCCCACATGTCACAACTAAGGAACCCACATGCCACAACTAAGGAGCTGGCAAGCCTCAACTAAGACCTGGTGCAACCAAATAAATAAATAAATATTAAATAAATAAATAAATAGCCCCAAACTGGAAATAACCCTATGTCCATAAATAGTAGAATGGGGCTTCCCTGGTGGTGCAGTGGTTGAGAATCTGCCTGCCAATGCAGGGGACACGGGTTCGAGTCCTGGTCTGGGAAGATCCCACATGCCGCGGAGCAACTGGGCCCGTAAGCCACAATTGCTGAGCCTGCACGTCTGGAGCCTGTGCTCCGCAACAAGAGAGGCCATGATAGTGAGAGGCCCGTGCACCGCGATGAAGAGTGGCCCCCGCTTGCCATAACTAGAGAAAGCCCTCGCACAGAAACGAAGACCCAACACAGCCATAAATAAAACAAACAAACAAACAAACAAAAAACCTATGATAAACCAGACTGGAAAAGAGCCTTAAAAAAGAGAATCTATACATACGTACAACTGAGTCACTTTGCTGTACAGCGGTAATTAACACAACATTGTAAATCAACTATACTTCAATAAAATATATGTATAAAAAATAGTAGAATGCATATGAAACTGTAAAATATTTATACAGTGAGTTATTATGTAATAAAGGAGGAATGGGCTACTGGAACAAATCATATGTACAAACATGTATGAATCCCACAAACACAATGTTAAGGAAAAGAAGCCAGACACAATAGAGTACATTGAAATGGTCCATTTATATAATTCAAGAACAGATGAAAATGACTCTATGGTGAAGTACTATAGTGGTTACCTTAGGGAGATAACAAAGGGAGGAGGCCACAGGAGGGAAACTTCTGGGGTTCTGGTAGTGCTCGGTCTTCCCCTGGGTGGTTACAGCAATGCATTTGCTTCATAAAAATTTATCAAGTTGTACACTAATGATTTGTGCACTTTTCTGTCTTATAATAAGAAAACTTTCCCCCAAATCCTTAAAATTAAAAATGTACAGGCATATCTCAGACATATTGCAGGTTGTTTCCACAATAAAGCGAATATCGCAATAAAGGTACACAATTTTTTTGGTTTCCCAAAGTGAATATAAAAGTTATGTTTACACTACACTGTAGTCTATTAAGTGTGCAATAGCATTATGTCTAAAAGAACAAATGTACGAACCTTAATTTAAATGTACTTTGTTGCTAAAAAATGTCAACCAAAGTCTGAGCCTTCAGCGAGCTGTAACCTTTTGGCAATAGTGACATCAAAGATCACTGATCACAGATCACCATAACAAATATAATAATGAAAACATCTGAAATACTGCCAGAATTACCAAAAACATGACACAAAGACATGAAGTGAGCAAATGCTGTTGGAGAAATGGTGCTGATACACTTGCTTGACACGGGGTTGTCACAAACCTTCAATTTGTAAAAAAAATGAAATATCTGAAAAGCTCAATAAAGTGGACTGCAATAAAATGAGGTGTACCTGTATATACAAACTTAATAAATGAAGAGCTATACCATGTACCTGTATGGAAAGGCTCAATAATATAAAGATTTTTAACTTCTTCAAGTAATCTTTAATTCAACGTAATTCTAATTAAAATCTCCCTCTTTGTCGTTACTTGTCTAAAATTTATCTAGGAGAGTAAATGCATAAAAAAAGGAAGGCAATTTTGAAAATAATAACTGGGAGGCCCTTCCCTGAAAGATATAAACATGTACTATAACACTGCAATAATTTAAAGTGTTAAGTTCTGGTAAAGAAATAGACAAATAGATTAATGCTACTGAATAGTCCAGAAAAGGTCTGTGTAAATATGCAAACTGAATATACAGTCACCCAGGACCTGCCCCACCCTGACCCCCACAGATACCAAAATCCAAGGATGCTCAAGTCCTATATAAAATGGCCTAGTATTTGCATATAACCTATGCATACACTCCTGTATACTTTAAATCATCTCTAGGTTACTTATAACATCCAATACAATGTAAGTGCTATGTAAGTAGTTGCCTGGCAGAAAATTCAAGCTGGAACTTTCTGGGATTTTTTTTTTTTTTTTGATCCAAGGTTGGCTGAATCTGCGAATGTGAAACCCACAGGTACAGAAGGCCAACTGTATAATAAAGGCTCCAATTAAAATTGCTGGGGAAAACATGGACTCTTCAGTAAATGCTTTAAGAGAATAAGCTATTGAGTTGGAAAAACAAAAACAAAGCAAATAATGTAAAATAGATAGCTAGTGGGAAGCAGCCGCATAGCACAGGGAGATCAGCTCGGTGCTTTGTGTCCACCTAGAAGGGTGGAGTAGGGAGGGTGGGAGGGAGACACAAGCGGGAGGAGATATGGGGATATTATGTATATGTATAGCTGATTCACTTTGTTATAAAGCAGAAACTAACACATCATTGTAAAGCAATTATACTCCAATAAAGATGTTAAAAAAAAAACAAAAAAAAAAAAACAAAGCAAATTTAGATTCCTATTTCATACGACAAGCAAATAACACATTTCCAAATGGATCTATTTTCAAAAAGCTGTTTCCATAAAGAAGACAATTTTCATGATTTTGGGAATAAGGAAAGCCTTTCTCAGTGTGATACAACCCAGAGATGTAAAAAATAGATTAACAAATCAGACATAAACATTCAAAAGTCCTGCACTGAATAAATTTTAAAAGACAATAAATAGTCCTGGAGAAAATACTTATAACAAAGTGACAAAGTCCATATGAAAAGGTTCTCCAAATCAACTGGAAAAGACAGGCCCAGAGTATGACAGGCAATTATTCAAAGAAATACAAATAACAAAAAGCAACAGTAATCAGACATTATAATCAAAATAGGATGTAATTCATTTGTTAGATTGGCAAAAATACAAAAAGGTCCATATCTAAAGACTGTCCTAAGATATGGGGGAACTTGCACTAGTATAGCAAAAAATTTGCAAAGATACACATCACACTGGTTAATAATGACTTCTCTGGGATTTTTAAGTTTTACAATATTAATGTATTATTCTTGCAAATTTTAAAAATCACTAGAACTTTGGAAATGTATATGTAGGAAAAATAAATTAAATGTTCTTTTTATTTGACCCAGGAATTCCTCTTTTAGAAATTTATCCTAAGGATTTAACCAGAGATATGTACAAAAATGTATGCTCAAGGGTGTTCTTCAAGGCAAATTTATAAAAGTGAAAAACTTGAAACAAACCCAAACCAACAAAAGAATTGTAAAATAGATTTTGGTACAATTGTGCAATGAAAAACCAAGTAGCCATATAATAATCACATTTTCAAAGGCTAAGTATCTTTTAAAAATGTAAAAAACAGTAAATACAGTTTGACTACAATTTTTGAAGTACATTTATGCATAAAAAATTCCAAAATAAAACACGAAAACATTAAAAGTTGTTATTTATGTGTAGTAAGATTCCTGTGATTTTTATTTCCTATTATATTTATTAGTATTTGCCAAATTATTCACAATGAATATTTATTTATTGCCTTAACATTTTTAAAACATTATAAATTTTAATAAAGAAAATGCTTTTTAAAAAAACAATAGTTCTGGGACTTCCCTGGTGGCGCTGTGGTTAAGAATCCACCTGCCAATGCAGGGGACACAGGTTTGATCTCTGGTCTGGGAAGATCCCACATGCTGCAGAGCAACTAAGCCTGTGTGCCACAACTACTGAGCCCGCGTGCCACAACTACTGAGCCCACGTGCCACAACTACTGAAGCCCGCGCGCCTAGAGCCTGTGCTCCGCAACAAGAGAAGCCACCGCAATGAGAAGCCCGCACACCTCAACGAAGATTAGCCCCCGCTCGCCACAACTAGAGAAAGCCCAAACACAACACAGCAACAAAGACCCAATGCAGCCAAAAATAAATAAATAAATTTATTAAAAAAAAGAAAAAGAGTTCAGTCTGAAAATGTCTGCCACCAAATTCAATGTTTTTTTTTAACACATCTTTTCAGATGATGTATCACCAACGTTAAGTATTTAATACATATTAGTCATTTTTGGTCACTTAAAGTCTTCTTAGAAAAGATTATCGTTAATAAATAAAAAATAAATAAAAGTTTTAAAAAAAGGAAAACACTTCTGACTTGTAGGGTGAATATTCCTCAACTTGAATTCTAATATTTTTCCCCTACTGGAAAAATAAAATTTGTTACATTTTAAATGTATAACTTGTAAACACATTTGAAGATGAGCTCCTTGTTTCTAAAGTACTAAAAATACAAACTAAGTTATAACCATTTATAAAGTAGTTTTGATACAATTTAAAGTATTATAATACAAAAATACAGTAATTGTTTCTATTTGGAATATTCAGCTTTCTATGGATAAATACTTTGGGAGACTATTCAAAGACATGAAAGAAATTTATTTGCATTTTTGCAAAACAATTGGCTGTGAGAGAGAACGTTATATTTTCTGGGGTTTTAATATACTTTTCTTTATTAAATAACTTTAATGACACAACAAGGATGTCTGAAGTTAATAATGATAATCATTTTGAACAACCATTCCTATCCTGCTCAAAGAGCATTGTCAAATGTGTTCAATGCAACAAATATCACATGGAGAATTTATCTGACCGAAAAGATCTTCCTAAAAATGAGGAAGTCTGGAACCTGACATCTACTTAGCTTGGTACGACTTTACACAAATGGCTGACAGAGCTCCACAGACGGACAGAAAGACAGAGTTTGCAGTGGAGTCTTCTGCTCCACTAACAGGATTTTTAGGCCTGGGGCTCCAGGAAGCATATGATTAATTAGCTATAAATGCTTTCCGAAAGTGTCTTCCCTACCTATGAGCTGTGTCTGAGCACTCACATATAGAAATGCTTCTCCTTCCATGATTTCCCCCTCCTCAGTGGTTAGAAGACACCTGACACAGGATGCTTTACTCAGTATGCACTGACTGTATCCTGAGGCTAATGCACTGTGACCAGGACAATTTTTTTTTAAATGTGGTTTAACTTGTCTTTTAAACTGTTTGTTGTAGCTACAAAAATCAGCCAGCTTTGCAGAACCATTTATTAAATGAATGAAGACTGGTCATACCCAAATACAGACAAAATACTGTGATTAAAGCATGCTCTCATTATAGAGACATCACTGATACTCATTAGCTGATTTTATTGTTTTTCTTATTTCTATAAGTTTTAGGCTGTACCAACAAATACTGGAAACAATAGAAAAATCACACTACATTAGAGGCAGACATTATCATACAACAGAATAAGCCACTGGGACATAAAATGAGAATTTTATTTAGAGCACAGGTACACAGACAAATATGAAGCAAAAACATTGAGCTGATAAAGATGAAAACATCGTGGTGTAAAAGATCAGTGAGCAGCAAAATAAAAACGAAACCTATAGTATATTCTTAATAACAAAAAAGTTCTATCATATTATTACAAATATCAACTGGCAGAAGATTAATTAACCAAGAGTATCACAGTCACACATTTTAAATATTAACAGAAATTTCCCTCCATTTCAATTCACCTTTCTCTTCTTTCTTTCATACATTATAATTGTAGCAGCTTAACAAGAGAATTTTAAAAGTGAGCAAGCACACATACGCTTTTTTCATGTAAATCAGTTAAAAGCTAAGTGGCCAGAAAATATATCAAATTGACTATCAAAAGGGGGGAAAGTAAATCCATCTTCAAAGAACAGTACCATAATTTTTCATAAAATTTTTCTAAGTATCGATTGTGGTAGTTATATTTCTAAACAGATGCCTAGTGTTAAATTATACTGACCAAATTGGTAAATCTACCTTTTTATTCCCAATTAACTTCTACGTGGTAGAATAAAAGGAATTTTAAAATCATTCTTATAAAAAAGATGGAAGAACTTATTTAAGTTGTATACAGCATCAATTCTATGAAATCACCAAAGTTCTTTATTTTAACAGATAAATGAGTCTCTAAATGTGATTGTGTTGAATCCAAAATGCTTCTAGTCATTATCTACCAGTTTTCAGGCCTATGGGGTTACAAGTTACATTTTCGGATTACAACGAAAATGTACAAACTATGAGGCTAATCTGGCAAATCTATGTCTAATTTCAGCAGTGAAAAAAACGTTAAAGTCATGGTGGAAACAAACTCTATAAATTAGAAACCTAATAAATATATATGTTATTATTTGATTAAAAAATTGCCCTAGGCATAAAGGCCTCAGGACAGACATACAAAAAGTACAAAAGACCCAAACAGGGTAAATAAACCCAAGAGCAGGATTCAAATAAATATGTCCATTACTATCTAATAGAAACTGTTAATCATCATATCAGGACATATCACGCCATAATCTTTGGTGTTCAAACTATAAAAGGAATTGTAAGTACAAAGATCTTGCCTGAAAACTCCCAATGCAGGAACCAAGAAATATTTTAGTGTCACTCTGGAAGCCACTGGACAAGGCGGAACTTCTTTAGAACATACATAATTGAATTTCCTTTTATTGCTTTGTCACCTCCATTGAGGGACAAATGTTTAAAGCATATTCTGGAGAAAACGCTCATAGTTAAAATATGCCTTTCTTTTCCTGTAAGCAAAGACGTGGCAGGGGCCTTGAATTCATTTTAATATTCTTAGAATTAAATCAGCAATTTCAGAAGCAATGTTTCCAAATACAGCATTGGCTGCCACCATATATCTGATAGTCACACAGAAAGCCTCTATGTAACTAAGGAGACTGTCCCTTTATTAAAAGAATCTTATAATTATAAACCCACTGAACAGTCAGAATGAAAACCCTGCACTAAGTGAGGAGTTTTGGAATGTTGGAAGGAAGAGCCTGCTTTTCTTAACATTTTATGATATTTCCCTTCCATTTTGAGTATACATGTATAAATAAAGTATAATGATATTTCCCCCATTTAACAAAGTATAGTAGAATTAATCCATTGAAATAATGTTCTCTCTAATGTCAGAGTTTGCTTGGAATTGCTGAGGCAAGCTGGAAATACCAGGAAGCAAACTAAAGACAGGTAGGCATGAAAAAATTTTGATGGTCATAAGGCAACCAAATATGTTAAGTAAGTCTATGCAAATGCTGAATATAAAAGTTAATATTTGGGAACTCTGAGGTTTCCATGGTCTCATAAATAAAATGAAAATACTAAATATTCTTATTAAATGCGATTCAAACAATACGCCTTGATAACCAACAAAGATAATGTATGCGCCTCATAGTCTTCTGTTATTACATTGTTCAACCTAAAATATCTAGATCAAGGGAAATTATGCTGCTACACTGTCATTCTATTGAATTTCTCAAGTATCAGGGGAAAAAAAAAAGATTTAAGGTGGGGAATACTAGGAAAGTTCAGAATTCTTGCTTTCTCTTTTTGCAAATGTTTCCCTTTCAAAGAGTTGGGGAAAGTGCAGAAGGAAAGCTGACCTGGAATTATACATATGAAGCAAGATTTTGAAGTTGGCATCACTTGACAACTATAACATTTCCTTCTGTAGAGGCCACTAAGTGCTGGTTCAAAATATTAAACAGCTAAGTACATACTTTCACAAGTCACACAAATGTTGACCGGCACAGCCTCTTAGCACAGTTTTTCAGTTTAACTACAATAAGTGATAGCAGCAATGGTTAACAATTCCACATAAATACCACAAACACACATATGAAAGAGCACCTGAAACAACATGCAAAATTTCAACAATGACATCACTGAATATACACAATGCATAGAAATTGTAATGGTTTTTGGCAAGATGGTGTTTTTTTTTTGTAACAAATACTTTATAAAACAAAAGTTCTTTTGTTATAAAGGCTATTTAAAAAGTTGTAATATAATGAATTGTAGATATAAAAGTTCAGTTAATCTGAGTGGATTAACACTAAGATGAACCTGCTACTTTATCCAGTATAAATAATCAATTATAAATTAATTTCTAGTGGAAGTATGTAATTTAAGAATCACAGAAAGTAAACAGGCATAAAAATCACTTAAATACAGTATGCACAATTACTGTTAGGATTCTATATTGCTGATTCTTCCTAATTCTACTTACCACAAATAAATAAACTATGCCAAAGCATTTTCAAAGCTCCTTGAAATGAGTGTATGATGGTAAAAATTTCTAATTCCAGTGTAATACAAAGAACATCAGAAGTCTAGTGAAATTCAACACTGAATTCAAAAGACAAATAATTCCACTGTACCTTTTTTTTTTAACATCCTAGAATTTCATCTTTTTTCTTCAACTATGATCTGGTAAACATAATTTATAAAATAAAAATTTGTGAGATTTAAAAAATACTTGTTTGAATTCCTTTTTAGAAGAGTAAGCTGGGTAATATAAGAATTCACAAATAGTTTGTATTTCTATGTCTTCCTGCTGTAGGTTTTTCATTAGTTCTCATTTTCTTTCCCCTTCCTATCTCTTAGGAAATTCACTTCAGAAACATCCTAATTATGTTGACAGAAATTTAATCCTTTTGATTGAAAATGTTCCAAACCTTCAAGATGATTTTTTATACTTTCCATAGACTAAAAAAGGGTATAGTAGACTGCATTCAAAACCAATAATATAGATGCTATGTAGCTGGATATTCAAAAGAATACCACTTTAAATAAAAAGTTACTTTTCAGTTCATAATCTATAACTGGAATTCATATACTTGAAAACTGTAGTTTGTTTCCCCTCCAGAAACGAAAACTGAATATAAATGGAGTAGGCTGAGAGCTGTTCCTGAAAATAAAAGGTGATTACAGTTAGAGCTTATCCCATCAAATCTCAAAAGGAGAAGCTGCTAAAAATTAAGGTGTAACATTACACAATGAAAAGAAGTTCACGTGCAAAATAACCTATTTGGAAACTGGCAGCTTGAATCTATTCCTTAATAGAAACTTGAGTGAGCGCTTAAAACACTATTAAAATTTTCAAAACAAGGATACCCCTTCTTACTCAGTGGGAATGTAGGGTTGTTTTTCCTCCCTAAACCCTAGGACTGGAAATCAAGGTGCCTGGATCCTAGTTCTGGCTCTGATTCTAACAAAGTGTGTGCACCTGGGCATTCATCTAATCTCTCTGGGACGGTTTCTCTCTTCCATAAAAGAAGAGGGATGGATTAGATTAGATGTTTTGAATCTTATTTTCCAGCCTGGCACACATGAAGGATGTGTAATAGAGGTAGTAGGTCATTCAGTCTAGTGAGTCTCAAAGTAGGAAGGTAGGGGCATAGGGAACATGAGAATTCCTGGGGGATCTGTGTTTCAGGATGTGTTCCCTTTGCGATCTCCAACCATCTCTTTGCCCTCCTTGCCCCCTCCCAAGAAGACATGGTGACTCCTATTCTTCACAGCACTGAAAATCACTGGGCTAGATGATCTCTTAGGTCTTTTCCAGGTCCAGCCTCTATGATTATAATTCACTCAACAAAGATGATGGTTACTTCAGTACTCTGACCTAATTAATATTCTGATCAAATTAGTACTCTGACCTAATTAAAACTGAGTCTAATTCAACAAAGGCATGGTTTACATAAAAACTCAATTTAAATGTATTAAAATACTTTCTTTTAAAAAATAATGCAATCTTCAGTACCAAATTAGGTCTTTTCTTCATCTTTGGCAGGCCCAATTAGTCAATTTACAAACAGGATGGAGTATGAGAAATTTTGTTTATCTTTCTTTTCTCTGCTTAGAAAAGTAAAATCAGAGTTGTTGGCAGTTTATCAATATCATCCTCTCTTTTCTGTTTTTTATATCAGTAGAAATACACCAACCACCAAAGGATGATATATGCAGTACATTTCTTTACCCCAGTTATGTTCTATGGCAAGGATCTCTTAAAATCATCCTATCTTCATCACTTTGTCTTATGAAAAACTATGTATTCATATCATCTCGGCCGGATCCAATGGGGAGGAGAAGCAATTATTCGAATACCATGCATTAAGGGAAAAACAACAAAAAACAATTGAGGATGCCCTTGCCAATGATGTATTTCTTAATAAGTAACTATCTACATCATATCATATGGTAGATTTGTGGAGATATATCTTGTATAAAGGAGTTGTTTGAGAAAAATCTTTTCAACTGATTGATACAGAACTTGTTAATTCCTTAGTATTTATAGTATTTATTCCTTAGTATTTAGTTATAGTTTTTCATGAATGAACCTTTTAAAAAATACCTTAATGTAATAAATTATCATACACTCCCCTTGATTTTTTTCCCCTAGGCTTAGAAATTTATTTCCTTTATCACATGGTAGAGAGTATTTATTTACAGATGTTAAGTATTACAGCTTTGTTTTGGCTAAAGGAATAAAGATCAAAGTGCTCTTTTCCTGTAGATAAAGAAAACCAATCAGAAGAAGGCTGACTGAAATCAGAACTTTTGTCTTTAATATCTAAAACTGTGGAGATAGTCAAACTAGAAAAAATCTGAATGGTCTTAGTTGATGTCTAATACTGAGAATCATAAAGATAGTATTTTCTCCCAAAAGTTTTCTGTTAAAAACAATCCTGATTAAAAAACAAAATAATAAAAAAATCCTCTATTAAATAATTAATTTGCTGGCACCAACTTGTAGAGAAGACCAAACTCCCTGGCAGATTGGCAATCAATATTCATATCTGGTGGATGACAATATCAGCTTCTGGGCTTAAGAGAGGTATTTCCTCTGCCTAGAACCTCCCCCTTCTCTGTCTGAATTATAAGGAACTCTTTTGAAATAGGATTTTTGGTTTATATGGGGTAAAAACAAAGGAGAATCATTTGTTAAAAAATATAATTAGGGACTTCCCTGCTGGTCCAGTGGTTAAGACTTCATGCTTCCAATGCAGGGGGCGCGGGTTCGATCCCTGGTTGGGGAACTAAGACCCCACATGCCGCGCACCACAGCCAAAAAAAAAAAAAAAAAATGTGTGTATATATATATATATATATATATATATGTATATATATATATAAAATTATTTGTCCATATACACATTCACCTCCGTGACAAAATTAAGAGTTCTTTAAAGAATGACACAAACTTTTGCTCTCTACTCATGGCGAAGGGGAAACAAACTTTGCTGAATGTTCCATCTCAAAATAACCACAGTTAGGGGGTCTATATAATTTTATGCTAACAAACATGCTAGGTGATGGCACTGCTCTCGGTCAATTCAGAGTTGAAAGAATATTGATGATTTTATTACACCAGGGATTCCACTTATAATTTATCACTTCAGAGAATCTAAAGAAGCACAGTAAATCACTTTGTGAACAGGCAGCTACAGCAGAAAAGGTTAGTGCTTAATGGTAGCTGGATATAGTTTCAGATCCTGATACCCTTATGTATTAAGTAATGTGGGCAACCTATTTGACTTCTCTGGATTTCCTCATTTATAAAAGAAATAATGATATTTACCCTCACAGGACTATTGTAAGAATTAAGTGAAACAACTTACAAAAGCACTCAGTACCATGGTACATTGTAAGTACTTAATAAGTGACACTCATTGATGACAGTCTGCACATTCTTATGCATGTGTGCATCTATGTGAACACAATGGATGGTGTAGAAATGGCTTTACCTTATTATTGACTTTAAAACAGGGTCTAAAAGATCCTCCACAAAATACTCAAAGCAGTATTATGTATTCTACAGCAATCCAACATATTCAATGGCGAAATAATGGACAAACTGTGTGAGTACAAAATTTGAGAAACTATGCAAAATAGTACTGGCAGAGAGTTTTTTGCTGGGCTCTCAAAAATGAAAACAAACTTTTATTACAGTATCTTTCATAAACTTTTTGAAAGCAGGAACTATTTTGTATATCTTTGTACCCCTCTTAGTGTCTAGACACTAGGTGTTCAAATATTTGTTGATAGAACTATAAATTTTCATCTCAGTGAAGTCATCTGATTTCATGGCATCTAGAACCTAAGCCATATGACTTAGACAAATTAATTCGATGAAAGTATCAGCTAACCATGATCTAGTTGAAAAACCAGAGACCTGATCTATACTAGAAAACTTTCAGACTATTCTTTTGTAGATCAGGAAGTGATTTAACATGGGGAAAATTTAACACAGGGAAAACTAACTATAATAAAAATATTTTAAGTACCTGATATATTATAAATCATATTCAGACCACCCCTACTAACCATGATAACAGATGGACTCTTAAGAATAAGCTCTGTTGGATAAACATCCTGACTATCTCTAACCTTTTCAAGCATTATGGTTTTTTTTTAAAAACTGCTACCATCTATGATTTTCAATAGCCAGTCACTCACATGAATATAGAAGAAAAACAATTATGCAGCTATGTCATCCAAATGCTGACAGATGGGTTTGGCATTTTTGTTGTAGACAGTGCAAAACTTCCAGAGTCATGTGAGGGGCACTGTGGAATTTCTTACATGACATCACACTGACCTTAAAGCGTAAATTGCAAATACAGTTTTATTGTTTTTGTATGAACCACAGGATTGCCTGGCAAGGCAGCATGTTCAGTTATAGTGAACACCTGCTGGACTGTTGAATTTTTGCTAAAGCACATACACGATTTTGGCATCAACCACTGCCGCAGTATGGATGTAATTTTTTAAAAAGTTAAAATAGCAAATAATAAATATGGTATCTGGCAGTAGTATATCCTCAGTATCGTTTGTACAAAAACACAAAATTTAGAGGTAGTTGCCGATAATTTTTCATAATTTAATTATCCCGAAGAGTTACAATAATTCAGCTAAAATTCTACCAAGCCATTCTTCAGAAAACAGTTTTCTAAATTTAAATGTCACAACGTTCCTATTTGGTTTGAGTTATCAAAGCAAAATATAAATAAATAAAAAATAATTCACATTCTCAATCTGCATTCTTCTAAATGAAACTGCTATAGGATTAAATAAGAGAGAGATTTTCAGTTTAGTACCTCGATATACACAAACAGGAATTCAAAATTTCCTAGTTCTGCTTTCTCAGTGCATACTGACTAACCTTCTTCTCCATGACAAACTTACTTTGCTGTCAAAAACAAATCAAGAGTTTTTAAAAGTATGTCAATGCAAAAACAAAATGCACAATCACATTTTAAATGTTTTACAGAAATCTTTTTTTTTTAAATGAGAGGTAACCTATGTTAAAAAAAAAAAAACAACTTATTTTTAAAAAAGAGTTCTCTCACAGTAGGCTGTCATGTGCACTTCTGAGCCCATTACAGGGTAATGAGAAGAGGAAGGTTTTGTTAAGATAATTGGAAGAATGAGGCTCTGTGGTTCAAAACGACCAGAAGAGGGGGGGACGAGGGGACACTGTGTGCCCTCATGAAAGATCACTCAGTCTTCCTTTTAATCAGACACTTGAGAGATGGGAAGACACTGTGTCCCCATCTCCAGCTCAAATCACTGGAAACTAATTACGGGTTGGAACTCAGAAAGGTAAATAGAAAAAACTCTGGAGTCAGATGACAGACAGTACCATTTCCTTAGCTATAACCTGCTACATCTTGATCTCAACATAAAATGGAGATAATTAACCTTCTTTTCAAAGTTGTTGAACGGATTAAAGATCATGTATATAGAAATAAATATGTATGTATTGAAATGTCTGAAGAAATATTTACTAAAATATTAACAATGGTTATTTTTGGCTGGCAGATTTATGAGTACATATTTTATTTTCTTTATGCTTATCTGGATTTTCTAATTTTCATAAATTAGTATTACTTATATAAGTGGTGCATGTAAGTCACTTAGCACACACAGTGCTGGCACACAGACTGCCTCAAAGATGGTGGCTACCATCATTATTAATACAAAAAAAATAAAAGCAAAGTATCTTCTGCTCTTTCTTCTTGTTTCTGGATGCCTCTTTATGGAAGGAAAGTCATGAAATGAAGTAGATTGCATAACACAAAGGCCACGGCAGATTTCCCACTCCTGAGCCAAAGGAAAGGTCACAGCTTAGAGTAATGGGTCTTTATGTGTTTATGACTTAGTGTTGGGAAGAGCTGCCTAGCCATGGGAAAGCTCAGCTAACATGATGATTTAGCAAAGCAAATCAAAATGAAATTTGTCCTGGTCGTACAATAAATTAAAACATAAAATACCACCTACCTTCCTAGCTAATGTGAATTATGAGGATGCTTTGAAGAACAAATACTTCCCAATAGAACGCCCAGATCAAACAAAGTGATTAAGATTTGGATTTTTTTAAATGTGTTAATGATTATACAAGATAGGAACCTAGCTCATCTAAATTATTTTATTATTGAAGTATCTCAACTAATAATTCACCATAGGTTTGAAAATAAAGACCTTGGAAAAACCACCATAGAGAGTTGTTTAACCAAAATTATAATTATTATAATTGCAGGATTATCACACATAAATGCGTTTGTATTTACTGTAGAAGAAACTGCACATTTTCAAGAATTCTTTGAATTCAGCTAAATTTGGTAACAAAATGCTGTTACCTAAAATGAGTGTCAATATTCCTTTGATCTCAACTACAGAGTCAAGTAATCCCCTAGGGAAAACAGACTGAAGTTCAATGCTTATAAATAAATAATTCAGGGGATTTGGGCTTTGAAGAGTATGAGGCTTTTGTTGTCTTGACTAGTGCTTCTAGATTTTTAGTAAGACTTTTCCATTCTCTACTTTCTCTTTATGTTTGATATACAATCTAATGCTTGGGAACATTTTCAAAGCTTTGGTAGTTTTAAATTTCTTATAAATCTGATAATCAAACTTCATTTACATTGATTTCTTAGAAAACAACAAACAAATCCTATCCAGGTTCAAGCACAACAGTAAAAATGAGCTAGTAACAGTCTTTTTTGCCATAATATTGGACTTCGTATATTATTTTAAAATTATATAGCTTCCAAACAGAATGGCACCTTTATTCCCTCCTTCTACCCTCCTCTGCCCCCAAAAGAAGTTAGCTAAACATCTAGATTTTCATAAATTGCAAAAAATGAGGCACAGAAACTAAAATCTAATTATGCTTAAAAAAAAAAAAGTATGTAAATAATTTGTCTGGCTTATATCAACATTTTCTTACTCTGGATCTGACAGTTGTGTGTAAGCAGTAAAGTTAGTGTTGTCTCCTCCTGATTAATGTAGAATTTTAAAAATTAAAAAAATAATGCCATTTATTAAGTAGACTAAAAATGAGAGGTGGGGTGGGAAGGAAAAGCAGGAGTTGAGGACACAAGTGTCTAGGCTGACTTTCAGTTTCCTTTTTGATAATTTTTTTAAAAAACGGAATTCTTTCTCTACTTTGTGTTGCCTGAGAACCACTAGGGTTTTGTAAAGTCTATAACAGTAATTATATTTAATCACCACGAGTACATTTGTTTTAAGCCTATGAATACTATGTTAGTAATACTAAACTATCTCCATTGGCTTATTTGTAAAAAGAAAAATATATTATATATTTATATTCTTATAAAGTTAACACTGAGGGCCGAGGAAAGGGAACGAGAAGCAGTGTTTCATCACAGTTCCTCTGGACTCAATAACCAGACTGGGGTCTTGCTCAAGCCACCTGGTCAAGCAGTGTCTGAGGAAGAGTCATAGGAGGCAGAGACGATGAAATTGCCGCTGTTGGAGTGCCCGGCCACTGACTGGGCAGCCTGCTGGCTCAGATTGTTACAGATAAGCACCAGCTGGTTGCTCTGGGCCTCGGACAAGGTGCTGCAGCTCTGATACACACTGAAGTTGGTCTTCCTGCCAGGGATGTTCCCCTTCTCGCACATGGTCTTCACCATCTTGGCCAGCTTGTTCTTGCCGAGGGCCTGGCAGTTGTACCAATGCAGAGCCGCCAAGTTCACGACTGGCTTAATGGACAAGTAGAAAGGGGCATCCTCGTAGCGCATAGCAGGAGGCCGCCGCTGGGCATACTCCTTATAGTCTTGCACGGGGCAGGTCTGTGGAGCATGCTGGGTGGCATACACACGGGAGTCTGTCCCCCCTCTCTTGGTTTTGGCATTTAGGTCACCAGTGTCTTGACCCATCCACTCCAAGTACTCCAGCCCCGTTTCTGTTACCCGGAGCCGAATATCACCCCACTTTAAGGTAGACCCGTGGAAGCCTGTACAGTGCCCAAAAGCTTTTGTGTTGTTGAGCCAGACGAGGTTGAGCAGACCCTCGGGGTTATAGCGGCTTAGCAGTCCCCTTTTCCGCAGAATGAGCTCATCAGCAAAGGTGAGCTTCATGGACTTGTGTGGCTTATTTCCTTTTCCTTTGCAGCGGAGTTCAATTTGCTTCTGTTTCAGGGCCTCTTGGGAGCGCTTGAATTCCTTATCCCTGGTGATACTGTAGCCATACCTGTGTTCTTTTAGGTACCGTTCAAGTCCACACTGGTAATTGGCCAAGCTGTTGGGTTCATACTCGGATCCATCCTTCTGCCTGGCATCCACAAAGAAAGAGGCCAGGTAGGCATCCAACTCCTTGCAAGGGATGACATAAATCTCTCTTGTTTCAGAAGGATACTTGGAGATGAGGAACTCCCGGAAATTGCGGAGCGCGGTCTGCGTGCTCCGGATGGTTTTCTCATTCTGCTCCCTGCTGAGCTCAGCTGCTCTTTCATCCTGGTCTGCAACAAATTGGGGAGGGGAGGGATAAAGAGGGTGTTGATAAGTTCAGACAATGCACTTTCTACTCTGAAATAAAGTTTCCTTTTATAATGAAAAAGAGAAAGAAGGAATCAATTTTACAGAGATCACTAATAAATGTTATTTACATACCTGTTGCATTATAATAGCCAACTTCAGTTTCACAAATGATGTACTAGACAAGAGACGGCCCACTACAATCAAAATGAGCTTCTCATGTCATTGGCACATAGCTTAGTGCACGAAGATTTGTGGAAAGAGTGGGATTAGAGGCAGCCTTCGTTTTAGGAAAAAAGACAGAAGTGTGCTATTTACCCTAATGCAGTGTGCGAGGGTCCCATCAGAGCAACACACTTATTTTAAATCACTTCATTTGTGAAAACAGAGGTTGTACTGGTTCCATTTTATTGAATTAAACAAAAATATTCGAATCTGTTATTTAGCATTATCTCTAGAGATCTATATTTAAAAATTACTAAATAGATCATTTACAGCAGTTAACGAGACACATTCTACAGCAATTCAGGTAAACGTGGTTTATAAATATTCTATATGTAATTGCAGGGCAGTTTGTAATAAATGATAAAAATATTTTGTGTTTTGCAAAATGAAAACAGACTCATAGATACAGAGAACAAATGGGTGGCTGCCAGACAGGAAAAGGGTGGGAAGGTGGGGCAAAATAGGTGAAGGGGATTAAGCGGTACAAACTTCCAATTATATAAATAAGTCACAGGGATGTAATACACAGCTTAAGGAATATGGTTATTAATACTGTAATAACTTTGTATAGGGACAGATGGTTACTAGATTTATTGTGGTGATCATTTCATAATGTATGCAAATGTCAAATAATTATGTAATACACTTGAAACTAATATAATATTGTACATCAACAATGTTTCAACACAAAAGAATCTGGTGTTTTGGGAAAGTAATGAGGATAAAACTTCACAGCTATAAAGACAGGACAATGAAATTTGAGTAAGGCTATTATAATCAAGATGTAAGGAAGGGGTATGTCTCTTGGATAGTTTTACTTTATTAATTTATTATTTATATTTTGCCACCAAAGACTGGAGGTGCCTCTTTCCATTATGGATCACCCATGATTAAGTAGTGTTGCTCTGGAGTAGTGGTTCTCACATTTTAGTGAGCTTCAGAATCACTCAGGATGCTCTATCAAAATCAGATTCCTCTATGCTCAGGATGAGGTTCAAGAGAACACACTTTGAGAAAAAAGATCTAGTGCTTATGGCTTATGAAGGAAGCCCTACTCTGTTTTACTAGATTTCTTTTTTTACAATGATTAAATTCAGTGATATCATTTAAATGATTTTCTCTCAGTAAATTGTAATTTAAATTTGGGATGTTAACATTAACAATAAAAACATTTTGTCAAAAATGACCACAATTATGTCAGACATGGTCTGGGTGGAACTCAAGAGAAATTCTAAATATGAAATTACACAATAGAAAAAAACAGGCTATCCTGTTGATGTTGAGAGGCCAACACTAAGGTTAATTTAAAACAACATAAAAATGTAATTTCTGATTCTAAAGTATAATATAAAATTATTTTGTTTATCCCAATTATCTTATTTAGGAAAACTTTAGATTAATTTTTAAGGCTGCTCAGTGAGAAGTCTTTGAAATAACCACATACAATAAGAAAAATAAAATTTTGAATAAACTGAATTTTATTCACAAACACTACTTTTTGTATTACTATACACATTTATGAATGTCCGCATTATTTTAAAATGACAGTTGTAAGGTATAATTGCCAAAGTTCTCATAACTTTATAAAATGAAATGAACTAAAAATCACTAAACTAGCTTATTAGATATTTTTATAGGCACATTGTTTGAGATCATATTTCCAAAATTCAAATACACAACAGTATATTTTATGCTTCATTAGACTTAACTTTTGGCTATGCTATCTTCTTCCAGTTGAACAATAAAGATGTGTATCTTTCCATTAGAAAGGTGAAGCCACATGTAACCTTTTACCATGCTAGCTTCCCTGACTGTTTACATGCAAAGCCAAAGGGGTCAGCACATCTGTTTATTGTGGCTACTGGTTCAAATATCTATCACAACAGTCTTCAAACTTTAAACAAAGACTTTCTAAGAAATAAACATTCAAAGACAACTTCAGGGAAAAAATTTCCAGTTCTTCAACTTTCACATGGAATCTTTTCTACAATTTAGTTTTCTGAGATGAAGACCGCGTCCATCCCAAACCTACTGTGTTACATACTCTGGGGAATTAAAGACTTTGAGGAGCCAAACAAAATTTATAAGTTATAAATCGATGATTAAATCCAAATATTGTCCACATTCTTGTCCTTCTCTGTCTTATACACATTCTGATATAGGTGAAATTTGCCATTGCAAACAGGGTATTTGGCCTGAATTAAGGTGTATTGAATTCAGGATTTTTGAAAGGGTTTTAGGTTAGTGAAGTTGATTCTTTTAATTGGAACTGGAATATTCTGCAGGACTGCCAAAATGTTCCAGATAAAGTAGAAGCTTAAATTTTTATTTATTTTTTTCATATTTAGCATGCTTTTGTTCACAAGATGACTAACAACTATTATCAAATCATATGAAATACTGATTCTAGTTACAGTCAATCCTCATTTTATAAAATATTCAATATTTTCTACCTTTTTACAAAAATAAACTGACTGAAACAGATCCACATTATTAGCACCCGGCTAACACACTCACAGTTGACCAACACAACAGCACTGCTTCAACATCCTCAGCCCAGCCTCATTTCCAAGTCTTTTTCTCCTTTCTATTTGGTCTCAATCTTAGTTAAGAACCTGTGATATGGTGATTTATAACAAAAAATATATATATATATTTGGTCTTCGTCCGGGTTCTTGGCACAGAGCTCCTAAAAGCCTTAGAATTATCTGTGATGAGGGTGATAAATGTGTCTTTTGTTAATGTTCATGAGGTGACTTCTGGAAAGCACCTACGGATGGATAGGGGCTGGTTGTCAGTGGAGGCAAGCAGGAGATTTCTGGATTGGAACTTTCAGTCCTACCCCACTCCTCCACCTTTGGGGAGAGGAGAGAGGCTGGAGATAGGGTTCAAACACCGATGATTTAATCAACTGTGTTTGTGTAATGAAGGCTCCATGAAACCCCAAAAGGACAGGGTTCAGAGAGCTTCCCGGCTGGTGAACATGTGGAGATATGGGGAGAGTGGTACACCTTGCCCTAAGCATCTCTTCCATGTGGCTATTCCTGAGTTATGTTCTTTTATAATAAATTGGTAATCTAGTAAGTAAAATGTTCCTCTGAGTTCTGTGTGCTGCACTAGCAAATTAATCCCTGCCAAGGATGGGGGTCTTTGTAATCTTCTATTTATGATGGGTCAGTCTTATAGGACTGAGCCCTTAACCTGTGGAATCTGATGCTACCTCTAGGTAGATAGTGTCAGAAGTGAACTGAATTACAGGACACCCAGCTGGTACAGGAGAATTTCCTGGTGGTGTGGAACCCCTCTACTGCCCAACATCAGAACTGGGTGTATAAATGTAGAGCCATTCCATCTGTAGGAAAATAAAAGTAGAGTGTCACATTATCATATCCTTTCTTAACAGCCTGGAATTCACCACAAGAGGAGGTTGGAAGGGTAGAGAAACCCTCATTCATTTTGCATGAATAGGGGGAAGTAAATGGCTTTAAAGTCAAGTAATAGTAATAACGTTTTTTGGCTAATGACAAAATCAAATAAAACTAGGGAAGATTGATAATAAAATACAGAACTGTTATAATTATCTTGCATTTATCTCTAGTTTTAGAAATTTTTCTGATCCACTTCCTTTTAAAAACTTTTTGTTAGGTATAACATGCATACCATAAAGTAGACCAGTCATTAAGTGCATGCAATTATTTTTCACAAATTGAGTCCCGTGCCTAGATCAAGAAAAAAAGTATCAGGGACTTCCCTGGTGGTCCAGCGGTTAAGACTCAGCACTCCCAACGCAGCGGGCCCGGGTTCGATCCCTGGTCAGGGAACTAGATCCCGCATGCCACAACTAAGAGCCTGCATGCCGCAACTGAACAATCCCACACGCCACAACGAAGGTCTCCCGTGCCACAACTAAGACCTGGCGCAGCTAGCTAAAAACACAACATAAGAAAAAGAGTATCACTAGCACCTCCGAAACCTTCCTCATGTCCCCTTCTTCCAGTTGCTCGCTCCCACCAAGAATAACAGCTATCCTGACTGGAAATAGCATACGTTTGTCTGGCCTATTATAACTTATATGAATGAAATCTTAGAGGATGAACTCTTTTGTGTCTGGCTTCTTTTGCTCAACATTATGTTTGGAAGTTTCATCCATATTGTTATGTAGTTGTAGATAATTTATCTTCTTTACTGTGTAACATTCCATTGTGTGAACATATCACAATTTATTCTTCCACTCTATTGAACATTTAGGTAGTTTTCAGTTTAGAGCTATTTCCAATAAAATAGTTATGAACACTCTAGTAGGTGTCTTTTGGTGAGTCACATGGATGCATTTTTTTGGGTGTATACTTAGAATCAGAACTGCTAGGTCATAGGAAATCACATGTTCTGCTTTAATAAATACTAACAACCAAGTTTCCAAAGTGGTTGTACCAACTTGCTTTCTCCATGACTGTGAGAGCTCAGATTGCTCCATATCTTCAGCAACACTAAGTAATGTTAGTCTTTCGTATTCTAGCTATTCTGTTGGGTGTGCAATGTTAACTGCACTGAACTTTTAAATTTTCATTTCTCTGATGACTGATGAAGCTGAACAGCTCTTCATAGGTTTATTGGCCACTCAGATATTTGCTTTTGTAAAGTGCCTGTTAAAGTTATTTTCTACTGGACTGTCTGCCTTTAACGGTTTTTTAAAATTTTATTTTATTTTATTATTTATTTTGGCTGTGCCGGGTCTTATTTGTGGCATGTGGGCTCTTAGTTGTGGCATGTGGGATCTAGTTCCCTGACCAGAGATCGAACCCAGGCCCCCTGCACTGGGAGCACGGAGTCTTACCCACTGGACCACCAGGGAAGTCCCTGCCCTTTACTGTCTGCAGGAGGTTTTAACATATCCTGCGTATGAGTCTTTGTCAGATAAATGTATTACAAGTATCTTGAGTCTGTGGCTTGCCCTTTCACTTTCTTAATTGTGTTTTCTAAAGAACAAGAGTTCTTAATCCTAATATAGTCCAATTATCAATTTTTTCCCTTTATGATGCATGCTTTTTTGCATCCTGTTTAAGAAATTCTTATTCCAAGATCATGAGAGATCTATTTCTTCCAAAAGCTTTACTGTTTCAGTCTTTACATTTTGATCTGCCATCTACTAGAACATCCATCTATATGTTCTAAGATAGAAATTAAAAGTAATTTTTTTATATGGACCTTGATCCTTTTGATTTTAATACAATTTGAATAAGCAATACAGCATATGGTACAGTATCTAAAAGCTACAAATGGGTAGGAAGTAAAAGTAAGTCACCCTCTCATCCCATCTCCCTGTCACCATATTTCCCTCTACATGGCAACCAATGTTACCAATTTATTGGGTATAATTTTGGGATTTTCTATGCACACACACTTATTCCTCTCCTTTCAAAAAAGGGTGGAGGAATATACTATGCATCCTATTCTGCAACTATGCATCCTATTCTGCATTTTGCTTTTTACCATCAACAATGTATTAGAGATAGCTCTATATCATAACACACACAGTTGCCTCAATCTTTCTAATAGCTGTAAATAAAGTATTTTATATGGATATACTATATTTATCTGATTCCTTGCTGATGGATATTTGCATTATTTCCATCCTGTTCCTATTATAAACAATGCTGCACTGGGTATCCTTGTACACATGACATTTCCTACACATGAGCAAGTATATATACAGAATGAATTTCCAAAAGTAGAACCGCTATGTTGCTATTGCCCTGTACATCTGCTGTGCCAATTTAACTTCTGTGATAAGGTATGAGAGTGCTGGTTTAATCGTATCTTCCGAGATATAAGGTATTATCAAACTTCTTAACCTTTGCTTATTTAATTTGTAAAATATATATTGTGGTTTTTAAATTTTCATTTCTTTTATGATAAATGACATTTAACATTTTTTCAAATACTTATTAGCCCCCTATATTTTCTCATTTTCTTTCTGTGGATTCTTTCTGTCCTTTGTCCATTTTTAAAAATATTTATTTATAGGAGCTCTAGATATATTTAGCCTTCTTTTTCTTATTATTATTCTACTTAGCCCTGTGTAATGTATATAAAGATGTGTATATGTGTATTTTTTTTTTAGTTTGCCTTTTGTATTTGTGACTTTAACATTTATGGGATTGAATTTATCTGTTTTTAAAAATATTTCCTACATTTTGTGTTATACTTAGACATATTTTCCCCACTGTGAAGCCATAATACAATTCTCTTTTGTTTTCTTCAAAGCATTCTTAATTTCATTTTTATTTTATTTATTTATTTTGGCCATGCCACGCGGCATGTGGGATCTTAGTTCCCCCACCAGGGATCGAACCTGTGCTCCCTGTGGTGGAAGCTCAGAGTCTTAACCAACGGACCACCAGGGAAGTCCCTTTAATATTTAAAATATTTGATCATCTGAATTAATTTTGGTTTAAGGTAGGTACCAACTTATATTTTTTCCTAGATAGCCACCTAGCTGTTATCAATAAATAACAGTGGTGATTGTGGTTGTAGAGAAGTCAATGGTCAGCATAATCTTTCTCCCTTTGGGGTCTCTTGATTGCACTTTGGGGGTGGGAGCTGGGTAGCTCAATGATTATTTCTTTATCTGTGAATGGCTACAACTTTACTAGGCTATATTTCAGTGTTGATCACTGGGCACCCATCTTTTTTCTGGTACACGGTGTGTCCTTTCAAGTCATAAATTCAAGCATTTCTCCATTGCCTTGTTGCAGTGGCAGATGACTTCCCATAAAGATGGCAAGTGTGTATGTGGTCCTCTACTCAGTCTTGCTTCCTCTGCTACTCTCTGCTGTCAAATAGGGTCCAGGGAAGCTCTGACCACCAACCCAAGCTCCCCATTCTAGTTCTTCAAAAGTGATTGTTAATTTTGCCACTCAGCAGTAGAAAACTGAGGTCTCATACCTTCATCTGAGAGCTACAGTCACATTTCTCTTGGTATCATATCCAAATCCCTGTTTCATCGCTGTGTTTGGCAACCCTTCTTTATATACTGTGGTTCTAGCAGAAGACTTTTAGTTTATTTGAGAAAATGTTTGTTTCTGTTTCTCCTTCTTGTCTTGAAGTGATTTCAAAGAGAAGTCAGAATTATGATCCAGCTCTTTGCATTTGAATGGGATTGCTGTCACTTCCAGTCCCTAACTTGGTGCCTTGCACTTAATAGAGATCCCATAAATGTTCACTGAATGCTTCCTGATCCATGAAATCTACTCTATGAAGAAGGGTTATATTCCTGAAGATTTTGGCATTCATCAAAAACTCAGCAGTCAAACTTCATTAAATTTTGTTTGAATGTATGTGGTAAGAAATAGAACTTGGATTCTAAATAGCAACAAAAATTGTTTTCAACACAAACAAAAAAAGATAAAGATCACTTTCAATTTTCTTAAGAGAAGTATGTATATGGTTCAGCAGACAAACTTAATGAGGCACTGGCATTAATGAAGAAAATGCACTGAGATGAGCAAAATGGTTTTACTATATCAAGGAAGTTGTGGTTAATAACAAATTTTAAAAGCTGAATGCGGGTAAAATCCCAAAGGTCTAGAAAACTGAACGGAGAAGACAAGGGAGCAGCCCAAAATATGCAAGTACAATTCTTTTTCCTAGGCAGATCAGGTATTTAACAATTGGAAGTGAAGTTTTAAAGATGGTGAATGAGTAGGCATTAGAATCGTGTTTCCTATGGTTCTCGTGAACCTAACACACCTAACAGTCTAATCACTGTATGTGCCCAGACCTAAAACGTAACTTAGCTCTGTCTCCACAAACTTGCTCTTCCACCCAGCCAGTGCCTCCACCACCTACCTACGTGCCCAAGCTGAAACCTGAGCACCATCCTTGACACCTGCTTCCCCCCCTCCTACAGCTAATCCATCAAGTCCTGCTGGGCCACCTCATTCCATGCGCACTTAATGAGTAACTAAAACATGTTAGGAATTAAGTAAGAACTGGGTTTAAAGGATGAGTGCTTTTGTGGAATTTACCATGACAAAATGACAAATGCTATGAAGAAAAATAACAGGGTACTGTGAGAAAGAATAAGTGACCCACTTAAAGACCTGAAAATGAGAAGCCAGTCATACAAAGTATAGGAGGAAGAGTAGAGGGAACACCACATGAGAAGTTCCTACAATGGAAACTGAGTTTGAGGACCTGAAAGAATGTCAGTGTGCCCAGCGTGAAGTGATCGAAAGGAGAGTGGTACAATGAAAGGTCTGAAAACTCACAGGCTGGATCTCGCCGGGCCTTGTCTCTAAGTCATTATTAATGACTTTGTATTTTATCCTAAGAAAACTAGTTGTTCAGAAAACTACATGGTCAGATTTGCATTGCTCTGTTATCATATAAACCTATCTCCTCCCATGCTAAGAAAATCTTCAATAAACTCTGCTTTATATAAGTAGGGCTGAGTTCACATCTGGATGATCGGGTGGAAAACATTCCCAGACAATGAAATGATCCATAATCGGAAACTTCTTGATGGAAGCAGAAGGTCAGAGCCAGAGGGAGCAAGAGAATATCCAAGTCAACCACCACCCCCCCTTCTCTCCTCCCCCACAAAAAAAAGAAAAGTTATTAGAAAATGTATGAAGTTTTAAAGCAGACAACTCTTCTATACTTATTTAGTCTCTATGCCCCATTAATTACATTATTTTTTCATGTATTTATCATTTGGGAATCCTGAGTACCCAGCATATGTTCCCGTACAGCAGAGCTACCAAATGAAGACTGGGTATGAAGATTGTCTGAATATGTACTATTAAAAGAATTTTAAATCCATAGATCCTCCACATATATTTTGAATGACTGAACATCTCAGGCTGTGACCTGAGTTTGATATAAAAAGGGAGAACTTCTGGACATGCATGGCTTTCAAAAATGTATTCTAAAAAGGTCTGCCTTTCCCCAGACCTTCAGTTTGTATTACCTTCCCTCTCCCCACACCATAGCCTGCTGGGCTACTATTTCAGTGGTGCTGGCTGTCACTGTATCACTAGTATGGTTTTGGTTTTAAGTAGGGAGGTTGGATAAACTCTGTATGCAGAAGATGTGAGTGACCTTGGTTCTTTGAATAAGTGGTCACATTTCTTGCCTGTACCATCCTCGAGAGCCATAATATTTATTACTAAAACTTACTTGAAGTTTCTCAAAAGGGGAAGACGCCATCCCATAAACCCAGTGTAGTGAAATGGGTCTTGGATAAACGTAGCCAACAGACTGAAAAGTTTTAGATTACTGACTTCCAAGAGATCTGTGACCTGGAGCAGGGCCCCAGGAAGAGCCTCAGCACCAGCCCAGGGAATCTTTGGAGAGCCTGAGTAAAGCTTTTATGCAGACAGCTTTTCTGTACTTATTTACATAGTCTCCATGCCCCATTCATCCAATTACTTCCTCCCTTGTTAGGAGATGGCATGGAAAAACACATAATTAGTGCCATATCTTGTGTTCTCATTGAATTTCAGGAGATTTATGTTAGATTTAAATTCAGATCCATTTGCTTCTATTGCTGTGGTGCTCAATTTAACAAAAAATAAACTTAGCTATCACATCCCTTTTGTGATTTTATTAAAGCAATACATCTGAAGCAATAAGAAACATTTCCTGATGTTTAACTTCTTTTTAACTCATTCAAGAAGAGTATTTTGTCTTTTTACTTGATAATGATGTTTAAATTCTCTTTATAAATCAATGAATGATAAGTCCATGAGCTTATTAAATAAGAATATATTTTAAATTTGAAAAGTAAAAAAAAGCAAAAGAAATCTGGTGAGTAGACGTATTTATGAGGCTGCAGTTGGAATTAATATCTAATCCACATTTGTGGCACAGGCTCCAGGTTCTATAGGAATTCAGAAAGAAAGAAAAGAGAGAGAGAAGTCAAAAAAGAGTTTGAGCTGGGTTAGAGCTCTGTTTTGGGGAACAGGGACTTGGGTTAGGTACTAAAGGATGGGTACCATTTGGTTAAGTGGAACAGGAGGGTAGGGCATTCCAGGAAGAAACTGCATGAGCAAAGGGAAAGGTATGGGAAGGCTTGCACTCATGAGGACTGTGAAACACCGATCCTGGTTTGGGGGTTAGAGTGGGAATAAAGCCAGGCCAGTGAGATGGACAAATGGAGGGTCTTATATGGTAATTATAAAGATATACACCAAGGAGAGGAGACTGAATATGCTAAGTGCAAAGGACCTCCACATGCCAAACATTTGAAGGTACTTTAAAAAAAAATAAATCAACACCCCATTTCTCTACCTCTGACATTCTTTACTCCCCTTACGCTGTTATCTTCTTCCATACTCCTATTACCATCTGACATAATACATATTTACTTGATAACTTGTTTAGCATCTGTCTCTGCCCACTCAGTGGGCTGTGAGCTCTATAAGAGCCAGGACTTCGCTGCCTTATTCCCAGGGTCTGAAAAAGCACTTGAGAAGTAGTAGCATTCAATAAACATTTGTTGACTGAAATAACAACAAAGCTGAAAGGAAAGTTACTGAGATAACTCTATGTGTGTAATTACACAATCCACTTTAGACCAACTATACTGACTGCATTGAGAAAGGACTAAAAATAAAAATCGGTGACATAAAATTAAATTTTGGGTCCCACAATCAGAATCTCAAAGTCACCTTATCCTTTATTAAGGTTCTTCAGAGTTAGCTGTGGTCAGGGCAGGTGATCTGGATGTCTATAATAATGAAATGATTTATAAGGCCACTGGAAGCTTTTCCCAGGGCTAATTTCTCAGGAAATAAGGACCTATCAGCTCTCACACAAATTGCTGTAAGACAATATCTTTATCTTAACTATCAGGATAAGGAAAAAACAAGTAATACTTTAACAAAAGTCCATACCAGAATTAATATATCCATAAAATCAAGGGACAGCTCCCTCCCTCCAATGCTGACCTCCACTTTATTTTTAAAAATATTTATTTATTTATTATTTTTGACTGCGTCGGGTCTTAGTTGTGACATGTGGGATCTTTCGTTGTGGTGCGTGGGCTTCTCTCTAGTTGTGGTGTGCAGGCTCCAGAGGGCACAGGCTCTGTAGTTGTGGCACGTGGGCTCTCTAGTTGCGGCACACGGGCTTAGTTGCCCCGCAGCATGTGGGATCTTAGTTCCCCGACCAGGGATCGAACCCGCATCCCCTGCGTTGGAAGGCAGATTCTCTTTTTTACATTATTTATTTATTTATTTATTTATGGCTGTGTTGGGTCTTCGTTTCTGTGTGAGGGCTTTCTCTAGTTGTGGCAAGCGGGGGCCACTCTTCATTGCGGTGCGCGGGCCTCTGTCGTGGCCTCTCTTGTTGCGGAGCACAGGCTCCAGACACGCAGGCTCAGTAGTTGTGGTTCACGGGCCTAGTTGCTCTGCGTCATGTGGGATCTTCCTAGACCAGGGCTCGAACCCATGTCCCCTGCATTAGCAGGCGGATTCTCAACCACTGCGCCACCAGGGAAGCCCTTTTTTTTTTAAATTAATTAATTTATTTGGCTGCCTCGGGTCTTAGTTGTGGCACGTGGGATCTTCGCTGTGGTATGCGTGATCTTTCGTTGTGGCGTGCAGGCTTCTCTAGTTGTGGTGCACGGGCTCCAGAGCACTTGGGCTCAGTAGTTGCAGTGCGCGGCCTTAGTTGCCCCACAGCATGTGGTATCTTAGTTCCCTGACCAGGGATCAAACCCGGGTCCCCTGCATTGGAAGGCGGATTCTTAACCACTGGACCACTAGGCAAGTCCCCTGACCTCCACTTTAAAAAGAGATTATACTGACATTATGGTGTCATCTATTAGGTACTTCTTCTACACACATATTCATTTGATGTAAATTTTCTTATGACTCTATGTTCAACGAAAATGATCTTGGTATTAAAAAAAATATGCCCTGGTTGGTAATCTTACGAATAGGTCTACTTCAATTTTATTTGTCAGGGGTTACAAAACTCGTATTTGCCAACATTCATGTTTCATTTTTTAAAATAGCAATATCTCCTAACCCCTGCAAATTTATTTCAAAAAACAGTGAGGTATATTTACTTTAAAGGTGGAAAACAAATTGAGATTACCTTATAACTACCATAAAATGTATTAAAAAGTCAGTGTCTTCCTTCTTTAAATACCCAAATCGTTGCGCATTTCAATGCTTTTTCCTAAAACTTTAAAACGCAGGCTATTTTCTAGGATTGTTAACATCACTAACTGAAGCCAGACTTGTATGCTATTATAGCTGTCTGACCAGCAAATTATTTTTATGCTCAGTTAATCTTCTCCAATAATGGAAGTAAAGCACATTTCTTACATACACATTCATGAGCATGAAAAATTAGCACAATAGTACCAGTTAGTCCGGTATGATTTTTGATAGTATTTTTCACTGAAGGAGATATCACTTAAATAAACATTAGTCACCTGCTCATTTCTCCTGGTTGTACGTCATGTGACTCTAGAACCTCTGGAGAATTCTCTCCTTGATAAAAATTTAGAAATAAAACAGGGCACAAAAATTACCAGTATTTATTTATTTATTTATTTTTTTAAACTTTGGGTTTATTTATTTATTTATGGCTGTGTTGGGTCTTCGTTTCTGTGTGAGGGCTTTCTCTAGTTGCGGCAAGTGGGGGCCACTCTTCATCGAGGTGCACGGGCCTCTCATTATCGCGGCCTCTCTTGTTGCGGAGTACAGGTTCCAGATGCGCAGGCTCAGTAATTGTGGCTCACGGGCCTAGTTGCTCCGCGGCATGTGGGATCCTCCCAGACCAGGGCTCGAACCCGTGTCCCCTGCATTGGCAGGCAGATTCTCAACCACTGTGCCACCAGGGAAGCCCACCAGTATTTATTAAATAAACAAAGTGCAGGCAAAAACCTCTTCCTCACCTATATTCACTGTTGTCTGTATATATGAATTAAATCAGGCCAAGGTGCTGTGTTTGTTGGAAGGTAAGGTGAGACATCACTTGTGTAAAGACTAGGCACTAACCTTGCAGATCCTCGCAACAAGGAATTAATTTATGGCCAACAGGGTGCAGGAGTCTCCATTTTTAACAAGTTCTCGGGTAGTTCTAATACAGCTTCGGTCTAAGGCCAGGCTTTGAAAAACAGAGCTTCATCTCTCCTTCCCCCTAGAAGGCCTAAAAAATGACTCTTCTTTCAAATAAGTCTCAGCCCAAGCCTCAGTTACAGCAGGTGACACACAGCTGGGATGGCAGATTTCCAGATCTGAACGTTTTTATGTCCCAGGCAGAACAGTTGCTTCATGAATAAATAATAAATGTTTAAAAGTGGCTTCTGTTTCAGTGAAAAATACTATCAAAAATCATACTGGACTAACTAATTTTGTTAGTCAACAAAATAATGAATGAGTCAAACAATTACTTCCCTCTGAAACCCACTGAATTCAGATTTTTTCTTTCATAATGTCTCGAATTTATTAAGTTCAACATTGTCTCCCTAATTGCCAAAGATCATTTTTAAAATCTAACCTTGCCTGGTCCCTTTCAGGGCAGTTGACGTAGGTAGTGTAGTTAATGGATAATGGCTCCAGCTTTGCCAATAAGAATGCCTACATTCAAATCCCAGCTCTGCTGTTTAACCATCTATGTGAATCTGTATAAGTTTTTAAACTTAAGCCTCTGTTTCTTCAATTGTTAAATAAATATAATAATTGTACCCATTTCTTAAGAGTTGTGTGAGAATTAAGGTAGGAAAGCAAACCACTTAGCTCAGTGTTGGACTCATAAATCATCTAGTTCAACTCTTTATAAATATTGCTGCTGAGAAATGTGTTCCAACCCACTAAATCAAAGTCTTCCTACTTCACCTGAGTCCTCCTCTACTGATGCTTTAATTTGCAACAAATATTTACTAATTCTTCCAAGATAGATCTATAAAGGCCACCAATGTTGGGCATTTGTGCAAAACTGAACATATCCTGCCATGGGCACATGGAAACAACTGGAGTTAATATCTATATCTAAAACAGCTCTCAGGAGACCTTCCATTCCACATGACCTAGGATCCTTTTTTTATTTTTTATAAATGTATTTATTTATTTTTGACTGCATTGGGTCTTTGTTGCTCCACACGGGCTTTCTCTAGTTGCGGCAAGCTGGGGCTACTCTTTGTTGCGGTACGTGGGCTTCTCATTGCGGTGGCTTCTCTTGTTGTGGAGCACGGGCTCTAGGCGTGTGGGCTTCAGTAGTTGTGGCACACGGGCTCAGTATTTGTGGCTCGCGGGCTCTAGAGCGCAGACTCAGCAACTGTGGTGCAGGGGCTTAGTTGCTCCGCAGCATGTGGGATCTTCCCAGACCAGGGATCGAACCTGTGTCCCCTGCATTGGCAGGCAGATTCTTAACCACTGCGCCACCAGGGAAGTCCATGACCTAGAATCCTGTGATTTGACACACTTAGTGTGTTACTATAAGAAGAGACATTATGTGACTGTATGAATTCAGTACAGTAATAAACAAAGGTATAATCATGGAATTCTCTCTTCTAAGAATGCTGCTCTTTTGGACTAAAGAAGAAAATGAAGGTTTCTCCTCAATTGCTCCTTCCACTCAAAAAGAGACGCAGCATCCCAGGTGAGACCTAATAAGCCTTGAGGGCAGCCCTGTTAGCTAGGGACAGCTCGAGGCTAGCCACATTTGCTTAGAAGGGAGTAAATTCAAACAGGCTTCACAAATAGAGGAGATGTGGCATTCAGTGACAATTAAGAAGACACAAAAGGCAAAAGGGAGACCAGATGACAGGAGTGAATAAAAACCAGATGAAGCTTCTCAAATCTCAAACTTAATTTCAAGTCACATAAAAGAAATTAAGCATTCCGAAGGTGAAAAGAATAGAACAAGAGAATAAATATTGTACTGGATTAATCACAATAAGGAGACTTTCGTCTTGGCCAAAATATATTCTTAAATCAACTTTAGAATGTGGCTGCATTTTCAAGCTTAGCAGCATGAAACCCACATGACTGTAATTAATGTAATAAATCATGTTGTGGAATTTTCTACAGAATCTGACAGCACTGATACATTGCTTATTAGAGACTAGAGATTTCTCGTGCAGTTTTTTATTATACTGCCAGAGACACTGAATCAAGAGTACCTTCTGATGTGTCTGAAATATCTGCTGCTGGTGTGATACATAAAATATACAGTGAGCTGCTATCAGACTTTGATATACAAAACATCATACACAATTTCCAAAAAGAACTTGTTTTTGAATTCTTACTTTTCTGGACTTAGGGCATTCGTAGAAGATACATGGATTCATTATAGATGTGACATTTACATTTTCCACGGTTTCAATCATAAAGTCCCAGCTTTACACACATGGCTCTCCTATTCAGTTCACTCTATGACGACTCCATTAGTATATAGAGCAGAATACTGTTAAACAGGCATTATTTCATCAACCTCTACATGTTCTTTCATTGTCTTTCAAAATCTGACTCTTAAGTAAAACTTTAATGAATTTAACTTATTCTCAAAAGTAAAAATTAGTCCTTGCACAGTTCAGGAATTCAGCCATGACTGCATTTCACCTCAGTGAGTTTACATACCCTTAAATATGCTTTGCATATATAAGCATCTTCTAATTTAGAAATATCTGAACTTTAAAAAACATATGGTTTAATGGCCCTTTATTCACATGGGTAACTATTCAAATGAGGAAAATATTATTTTAAGTATACTTCCCCTAATAAAATAAAAATCATTTTATCATAAAAGTAACACACTTAATATAAAAATTTTCCCCAGAAAATAAAAATACAAAGAAGAGAGCAAAACTGCCCATAAATTCATCCTTGAAAGACAGCCACTGGATACATTTTGGTATATATCTTTCCAACTTAAAATTTTAATTAAAAATATTACTCTTTAATAACCAAGAACTAATCCATTCTGTCTTAACTGTACACTTCTCTTGTGATTTATTTTATTTTTTTCTGGAAATATTGCTTTGTCTATGTTTAAGAGGAAAACTGTTAACACAGTAATACCTCGATAAGTTACTATTTTTGACATATTCCTTTTGATCATCTAAAATGACATATTTTAAGACTCGAATAAGAGTTTGGCATTGGATTTATTATCCACTGGTGACAAAGAAATTCCTTTCTTAGCTACTGAGAATTCCCTATATCCACTCTTGCTCCCTTTCAAACTGTTCTCCATACAGAAGCCTAAGTGAGTTTTCCTAAAAGAAAGCAGAGGAAATGAAAGTAATCTCATATTCTTTCTGGAAATTTTAGTATTTGCATATTTGCTTCAACATTCAACAAAAATATATTTGGCACCTCAACACGGTAGGCACTGTTTCAGGCACATCTGTATATGCTTCCTCAAGCATATACAGATGTGCCTAAACACATCTGTACAGATGCGTTAAACACTTTAATTTTCATTCCCTCGTTGTGGAGACAATTAGACAATAAATGCAGACGGAGACTGGGACTAGAAAAGGATGAACAAAAGTAGAAGTCCTGGCAAAGTTTTGGAGAAATGAAGAAAACTAAGGGAAAGTTGGTCCAGGTCCTAGAAGAGGATGGATGCTGAAATGTGTAAGAGAAGCATCACCATGGTCAGTGAGCCTAGTGGTTAAGAGCACGAACTTGAGAACCAGACTGCCTAGGTGAGAATCCCAGCTCTTCCATCCTCTTATTGTGTCACCTTGGGCAAGTTCAACCTTTCTTTGCCTTAGTTTATTCATCTGAGAAATGGAGTGCATCATAGTCCTAACTTCATAGAGTTGTAAGAACTGAGTTACCATAAGTAATCAGTGAGATAATAAGCATTCTGTAAGTATTGGCTATTATAATTGTTATTCTGTATACAGTAACCAGAGAGCTATCAGCATATGACCCTGCCTACTGAAAAGCATCTTGGAAGTAAAACAGTCATCACCATTTGTTAATAGTTCATCAGTATGTCAGAACTGAGTATTTGAAAAGCACTTTTCATGAGTTTGCTAAAATTCTATGGCTTCGATGAGTGAGAACAAACTTAAGCACAATACATGAGGCAACATTTGATGAATTTAAGAGATGAAATGCTATACCACAATAGAAATAGTTACAACAAACTTTTGATTAGAAACCATTTCTTCCTTTAAATTTACATTCAATTTACAGGATTGCATATCTTAACTAGTAAGGATCAAAATGTGAAGGCATCTTTTACTGAAAATGCATAATACAGTAAAAACTACAAAGGAATTATTCATCAACTTGAAACAAAAGATGTATGGCATATAAGTAAAGGAAAACAAATAACACAAAAAATAAAAATGCACAAAACTCTAATAAATTACCTCCTTTTCTGAGTTAGGCTATTAATATTCATTAAATTCCATCCAAGAAGTAATAACCTAATGGATAGGAGGATGCTAATTTCTCTAATTGTGTCAGTGGATAATAACAAAACATATTTTTGAAAAGCTCATTATAAAATAAAAATTAAAGTATTTTTCTATATGGATTGGCATTCTATTACACATTATAAGTACAGGCAAAACAGGAAAATAAAGCTTTTTTCTTAACAATGAGATAGCTGTTTTCCATTACATAAAATAATAATTTAGCAGCAGTAATTATAACAGTATGAAGGTGCTGAAAAGCTAGTGACCTGTAACATAAATCTTAATATACTCTAGAGACTAAAAATATTATATAAAATATAATTTCAGGTATTATTTTTAAGGAATATGTACTTATATTTATTGAACCAAGCCCTAAAGTCAAATTCACAGAAATAGCACATTCTAGGATTATAAAGATTATTTTTCCCGCTGAATGGAGTTAGGGGTGAAAAATTAAGTAATACTTAAATTATTAAAAAAAAAATTTCTCAGGGGAGTGACATCAGGAACGTGGCCAAGTAAGACATCCTCACCCCAACCCCCCAAAATAATTTGGCATCCATCCATGTACAAAAGTGCCTTTGTGGCAGGCTCGGGACTGGGTCAGAGATTGTAAAACCCTGATACAGTCCAAGACTGAGGACAGCTGTTTTGAGAAGGCAGGCTTGTGCCCAGGTGACTGATTTGCTGATCATGGTCCTGGCTACAGATCCAGAAACAGTTCCATATCGCCAGGGACTCAGTTACAGCCCCATCTGGCTTTGGTTCTGTCACCAGCACTATATGCCAAGGGACCCAGGAGGAGTCATGACCACCCATACATCGAGTAATAGGCATACACACCTTGGTTCAGGCTGTGGGCCCTAAGTGTCTCCAGCTCCTTTTGGCTGTGGTGTGGAGCCCCAGAGGTAAGTCCACCAAACTCAGACTAGAGATTCTGAAAGGGCCTGTAACAGGGGTCTAGCCCATCCTAGCCACAGTCACCAACAGGCTGACACAGGGACCTGGCAGGAGACACTCCCGTCTGCGCCCCTGGAAATTCTGAAGGGGTCCTGTAGTTGGTTCCAGCCCCATCACAGGAACAGGCCTGCAGGTCCAAGGATACAGCAGGAAATGCTCCTGTTCACACAACTGGAGATGCTAAAAGGGCCCTATACTCAGACAAAACTTTGCTAAGGAAATTGAACCCATCATGTTGGGAGAGCTGAGGCCTCTAATGTGGGTGCTCGTGTCTGAGACTTGTCTTTGGAGGCCTGCTGACCAGCCACCAATTCTCCACCCGCTATCTCTACAAAGAGTCCTGCCTGGCAATACCTACTTTTCACTCAGGAAAGGGCCTAGGGGAAGCAAACTTATTTACACAACTGCAGAAGAAACCAACACCAGATTCCTGTCCTGTGTTCTTAAATGTGAACAAACAATTAGACTAGGTGTCAGAAGAAAAGTAGCAGCATTAAAGAGAATGATGAATAAAAAGAAACATAAAAAATGAAGAGATAATTCAAAGACCAAATAATTTTTTAAAAACCTCTCTAATTAAAATTCTCAAAGAGATTTGATAGATTATTATAATTATAATCCTCATAAAAGAAACAAGTACTAAAGGAAAACTTGTTTTTTTAATTTATTTTTGGCTGCACTGGGTCTTCCTTGCTGCACACAGGCTTTCTCTAGTTGCAGCAAGCAGGGGCTACTCTTCGCTGCTGTGTGCAGGCTTCTCATTGCGGTGGCTTCTCTTGTTGCGGAGCACAGGCTCTAGGTGCTAGGGTTTCAGTAGTTGTGGCACACAGGCTTAGTTGCTCCACGGCATGTGGGATCTTCCCGGGCCAGGGCTTGAATCCGAGTCCCCTGCATTGGCAGGTGGATTCTTTTTTTTTTTTTTAACATCTTTATTGGAGTATAATTGCTTTACAATGGTGTGTTAGTTTCTGCTTTATAACAAAGTGAATCAGCTATACATATACATATATCCCCATATCTCCTCCCTCTTGCGTCTCCCTCCCACCCTCCCTATCCCACCTCTCTAGGTGGTCACAATGAAGCACCGAGCTGATCTCCTTGTGCTATGCGGCTGCTTCCCACTAGCTATCTATTTTACATTTGGTAGTGTATATATGTCCATGCCACGCTCTCACTTCGTCCCAGCTTACCCTTCCCCCTCCCCATGTCCTCAAGTCCATTCTCTACATCTGCATCTTTATTCCTGTCCTGCCCCTAGGTTCTTCAGAACTTTTTTATTTTTATTTTTTTAAATTCCATATATATATGTGTTACCATACGGTATTTGTTTTTCTCTTTCTGACTTACTTCACTCCGTACGACAGACTCTAGGTCCATCCACCTCACTACAAATAACTCAATTTCGTTTCTTTCTATGACTGAGTAATATTCCATTGTATATATGTGCCACATCTTCTTTATCCATTCATCTGTCAATGGACACTTAGGTTGCTTCCACGTCCTGGCTATTGTAAATAGAGCTGCAATGAACACTGTGGTACATGACTTTTTGAATTATGGTTTTCTCAGGGTGTATGCCCAGTAGTGGGATTGCTGGGTTGTATGGTAGTTCTATTTTTAGTTTTTTAAGGAACCTCCATACTGTTCCCATAGTGGCTGAATCAATTTACATTCCCACCAACAGTGCAAGAGGGTTCCCTTTTCTCCACACCCTCTCCAGCATTCACTGTTTGTAGATTTTTTGATGATGGCCATTCTGACTGGTGTGAGGTGATACCTCATTGTAGTTTTGATTTGCATTTCTCTAATTATTAGTAATGTTGAGCATCCTTTCATGTGTTTGTTGGCAATCCGTATATCTTCTTTGGAGAAATGTCTGTTTAGGTCTTCTGCCCATTTTTGGATTGGGTTTTTTTTTTTTGATATTGAGCTGCATGAGCTGCTTGTAAACTTTGGAGATTAACCCTTTGTCAGTTGCTTCATTTGCAAATATTTTCTCCCATTCTGGGGGTTGTCTTTTTGTCTTGTTTATGTTTTCCGTTGCTGTGCAAAAGCTTTTAAGTTTCATTAGGTCCCATTTTTTAATTTTTGTTTTTATTTCCATTTCTCTAGGAGGTGGGTCGAAAAGGATCTTGCTGTGATTTATGTCATAGAGTGTTCTGGCAGGCGGATTCTTAACCACTGCGCCACCAGAGAAGTCCCGAGGAAAACTTTAAAAAATCATATTAGAGGAAAGGAATTTTAAGCAATTTAAAGACTCAAAGTTTGGGACTTCCCTGGTGGCACAGTGGGTAAGACTCTGCGCTCCCAATGCAGGGGGCCCGGGTTTGATCCCTGGTCAGGGAACTAGATCCCACACATGTGCTGCAGCTAAGAGTTCACATGCCACAACTAAGGAGCTGGTGAGCCGCAACTAAGACCCAGCACAACCAAATAAATAAATAAATATTAAAAAAAAAAAAAAGACTCAAAGTTTACTTCCCACCTATCCCTTCTTGGGAAATTATTTTATGAACTCCAGCAAAAAAAAAGGAGAAAGTAAAGGGAAACATGAAATCTAGGGAACAGTGGTTGCAACCCAGGGGAAAACTCAGAGTGGGTGGGATGGTTACCTTAGGCTTACATTAAATCAACTTGTCCAAACTGCAGCAGGAAGACTGAAGGCCCAAAATAGGAATCTTGGAGGGACCACACAGATATGATAAGAGCACACTGTTCTTTTGTCAAAGAGTGCTATCACAAATTTTAGGAAAACACACACAAACACACACACACACACGCGCACACACAAAACCTCCAAACTAGAATAATACCATATTTCATTGATTGTGAGATGCACTTCTTCACATTTTAACATCTCTGAAATTTGTCTCATAATTCCTGGGAATTATAGCTTAATTAGTAGCATGCTTTTTATTTCTCTGTGGAACATAAAATAATGGTACATCTTACAATCAATGATATTTCAGATGCAATGAAATACAGTAGTAGTAATAATAATAATAATAATAATAATAATGCTGGGACATACTTATTGAGAACTTACTCTCTGTACCAGGCATTGTTCTAAACCCTTTATATGGATTAAGTCATTTATCCACATAACAACCCTTAGGAACATTCTCCTTTCAGTGTCCCAGAGGTTGTGAAATTCATCAGGATGAAAAGAAATTCAATCTTAGAACACTAACAGCTATGAACAATATTTACACTGTCAAAATAATATAAATGGTGTTATTGGTTTTGAACGTTTAGAGTCAACCTAAGGATAAAGCAGAAAAGACTTAGTTATGGCCATAGAAGAGAATGAAAATATTGACAACCTTGTGAAATTAAGAAGATGGTAAGAAGGGAGGGGAGAACAGACGAAGGTAGGATAAGGACGCTAATATCTTCACCCTTAGGTTGAGAAAGCATATTTATTTCATCTTTCATTATCTTTAGTTTTTCTATTGGTAACTTATGTGTTTTAATGGCATAACAATCAAATAATGGGAGGGTAATGAAACTGAATTAAATCATCATTTATAACAAGGAGTCTGTAGATATTTTCTGAAGTTGATAAATCAAGAAAAAAAAATCAAGAAACAGAAGTATAAAAAGTTTGTTTAAAATTTTGGAAGAACTGAAAATAGAAAGGCTCAAAAGAAGTTTCCTTTGAAGAGTGGGATTATGAGGTGATGAGAGCTGAGGCGAGATTGCTATTGTTCAGCAAATTTTATGGATTGCTGTGTACATGAATAACTTTGACAAAAATGAAGAACATTGAAAAAGGCAATAAAATTATTGTTTTTGTCTAAGAAAGCAATCCTATAGTTTCAAGGCAGTACTGAAGAATCAGCCTGATATGTGTATCATAACTGAAGTCAATAAACCACCTAAAAAAAAACATGCAAAAAAATAAATAAAAATAAACCACCTAAGATGCATCAATCAACTCAGATTTACTGTTCTCTGACCACTGTACTGATCACTGTTCTCACCTAAAATAAAGCTTAAATCACCTTGTAGCCACAGAAGCATAATTCATCATTTTTGCCATGTTATATAAACACTTCTTCTGGGTCTAATACACCCTTGGGAACACAAGCCATTAGTTACATAAATGAGATCTAGACTGAAAGAGAGGTACTGCTGGGCCTAAACTACAGTGGATCACCTGCATACTGTCCGTCCCTGCTGTGACCCAAGGTGGTCAGGCAGCTCAGTCTGTGAGGAGCAGGAGGAATCTGCTGCTTCTCAGAGGAAAACAGATACAGGGATGATGTCTGAAGCTAAGACTGCGGTACTCTGACACTGACTTGTCTGTCCAGGGGTTGTACATTATTTCATCTCTTCAGACCACAAGGAATGAATACCAAGGCTAGAAAATCAAGGTCAATGCCTCTTCAATTCTGAACTGGCGCCTAGCTTCCTAGCAGTCTTAGTCAAATCCAAATTCACTGAAGAGAATTATATTCTGAGGTTCACAGCAATTTGCTTGTCTGCTATATTTGGGTGCATTCTGCATATCAGGAGGTCTCAATTATATGTAGGTGAACTTTAAGTATATAAAAACAGTTTTTACTTCAATGGTATAGTACAAAAAATGCTTCTATTTTAAAGAAATAAAAAGTCAACTAGGAAGATTTTCTTGTAAAATATTAAGACAAATGACACTTAGGAAGTGCAAGCACTGGAAAAAATGCTGATAAAACTAATTAACTTCTCAGAAAATTATGCATTTGTACAACAGAGAGCAATTAACTTGATTTTCTACTTTTGCCTTTCAGAAAACTAGTAAACAATTATATTTTTAATTCTTAAAGACAGATCACTAGTTGTCTGCAAAAATAAGCAATAATACAATTTTAATTTAACTAGGCTCATGTTATTTTTAAATATGTAGAAAGTGTCTTGAGTAAATTATATTGTGGAATGGGTTGCCTGTAGCCTCTGCACTTTTAATTTCCCTCTAAGAAACACTTGCCTTTCATTTATCATAGTGGTTTAATTGTTCTCTTAACCACTTTTAGCCATATATCATCCTAGTCTTCATAAATATGTTATCTAAAGGCAACCAATTTAGTCTTAGAAAGCCACTCACAGTTTAACAGCATCTTCGTTCAGGAAATATTTTAAACAGTTTTAAAAAAAAATTCGGAATGTTTTGAGAGGGCAGGAGTTAAGGTGTCTCTCCCATTCAGAGTGCAGGCCGTATGTGAGCAAGAACCATGTTTTTGCCTTGTTCATTGGGTTACCTGCAGTACCCAGCCTGAACTTGGCACTTGGTAGGCTTCCAATGAATATTTGTTGAATAAATGGTCATGGCATGTTTCAGAACTCTTAACAGATGTTTCATCCTATATGCATAGAATTATGACTACATTGTAGATATATGGGTCCTGAAGACCTTTCAGCATTACCTACAACAGTGCTGTGCCTTTGGACAGAGAATACGAGGGTGGCAACAGAGATCCCAAGAGGCCAAACACTCAGAAGTCATCAAGTCTAATTTCCAAATCATCTAACTCTGTTTCCTCCACTCTAATGCCTTTATTGTTGCCTCATTCGAGCATTTACTGCCATCTCCCATCTGGATTACTGCAATTAATAGCCTATAAAACAGTTCTAAGTCCCAATCTCTACTTCCCCACTGCTATCAGTGTGATCTTCTAAGATAATGAACTGTGTCCCTCGGCTCCCCACGTTAAGTTTGTGACATCACATGAAAAGCCTTTCACAGGTGACCCCAGCCCATCTTTCCAGCACCAACTCTCCTAACTGCTTTGAAATCTACGCTCACACCACACTCAAATCTTTGCTTCCCTGCGTACGTTCCTGCCCTAATTTAACGTCTTTGCTCATGTTGTTCCATCTACTTGAAATACTCTTCCCTGTGTCCCAAAAGGCTGAGTCAACTGCTCCTCTTATGTTCCACAGCATTTTATATACCTCTTTCTATACACTTGGAGTTGGAGTTGTTGGTTTGTCTGCTGCCTTCTCTACACAATGATATACTGGGTCAGGGAATTTGCCATTCATCTTTGTATTTTCACTAGTCCTGTCATACGGTTGATCTTGAAATAAATGTTTGATAAACTGAAGTGCAAGTGACTTGTCCAGATGCTTAGTAGAAAAAGAGACTTAGACACATGTTTCCTGTTTCTGATAAAGCAAATCCTTGTATTAAACCCTAGGTCTTTTTAAAAATGATTCTCAGAAAAAAATAATCACTTTAGGATATACTCTAGCAGCCTAAACTTTGGAAAAGTTATAGGCATGACCTAAAAATAAAAGAAAGGGAAGGGGAAGCAATTAGTGGTGTAGTCTTTTCCTACACCAAGACAAGCAGAGGTAGGGACGAGCGTGCAAAGCACCAACCCCTTCTCTCTTAGTTAACAAGCAGGAGACCAGGCTTCTTCCCCTGGAACTCCAAGCAAATCATCTAGTTTCTTTGTAACTCATTTCCTGTCAGTAAAATGAAGGAAACAACCTCTTCTTCATGCAACTCAAGTAGTGCTGATCCTGGAAATGAAAGTGCTATATATCCATAAATAATAGAGGACATTTTGTTTTTGTGGTTTTTATTTATTCCAACAGAAGAACTTTAAAAAAAAATTCTCCCATGACAACATCACATCATAGTCATAAGGAGGAAAGCCACAGTGAAATTTGTGAGAATAATTCTCAAATTCTTGTGCATAAACAAGTATACTGGGAGATAATGGTAGTAAAGTTTGCTCTCTTACCAAAAAGCCCTCTATATTCAGTAAAAACAATAATGTCATATGCCTTCATCTCATAAATATTCCACAATCAACTTTATTTATGCTTCATGATCTATGTTTAAAAAGTAATCACATTTAGAAACATACAGAAAAGTATGCAGAATACTAAATTATGCTTACCATGAACCAGAGGGCTCTGTATGGATTACTTTAATCCTTATATCAACCCTAGAGAATAGATATGTTATTTTCTTCATTTTACAGATGATAAAGCTAAGCCACAGAGAGGTTAAGTGACTTGCCAAAGTCACCCAGAAAATGAGTGGCAGGGCTGGGATTTGCATCCAGGCAGCTGTGTGCCCAGATTTTCACAATTAAGCACTGTGCTTATATTGCCTCTTGTATAACACGAACTCATATTCCTGCCAGATTTAATAAATGTTAATAATGTCATATTTGTTCCATGGTTTTAAAAGAAAATATCACATAAAGAAGAAGTGGTACATATATACAATGGAATACTACTCAGCCATAAAAAGGAACTAAATTGTGCCATTTACAGAGACATGGATGGACCTAGAGACTGTCATACAGAGTGAAGTAAGTCAGAAAGAGAAAAACAAATACTGTATAATATTGCTTATATGTGGAATCTAGAAAAATGGTACAGATGAACTTATTTGCAAAGTAGAAATAGAGACACAGATGTAGAGAACAAACGTATGGATACCAAGGAGGGGAGGGGTCAGTGGGATGAACTGGGAGATTGGGACTGACATATATATACTATTATGTATAAAATAGATAACTAATGAGAACCTACTGTATAGACAGGGAACTCTACTCAGTGCTCTGTGGTGACCTAAATGGGAAGGAAATCCAAAAAAAGAAGGGATATATGTATACATATAGCTGATCCACTTTGCTGTACAGCAGAAACAATACTACATTGTAAAGCAATGATACTCCAATAAAAATTTTTTTAAAAATTAAAAAAATAAAATATCACAGATATTCAAGTTTCCTGTGTACCCATTCTCACCCCTCCTCTTTCCCAAAGGCAACCACTCTCATGTACTGATGCATCATGGGTCCTTCCAGGCCATGTTTCATAATTGATTACTGTGGTATGTGAGAGTGTAACATACAGTACATAGTAATGCCTGTTTGTTTTTTAGGTATTGTACTCTAAATATTATTCAGCAACTCCATTTTCAAGATTTATCTATATTAATTAATGCAGATCTGCCTGATGCAAATATTCCATTGAAAAATACATCACAATTTATCTACTGACAGACACTGAGGTTGTTAACGGATTTTTTTCCTTGTTATCAAAAAGAAAGTTGCAATGTATACCCCTCCACATTTCTCCTTTTATATATGAGGAAATTTCTCTAGGATAGATGCCTAGAAACTGAATGCCAAGGTTATATGATATGCACATCTTTAACTTTATTAGATACTATAAACTGCTCTCCAAAGTGGTTGTACCAATTTATATTCCCACCAGCATGTTCCCCATACTTTTAACAACGTCTGGAGTGAAAATTGAAAATTTTTTCCTTTCTAATGGTATCGTATTGTTGTTTTAATTTGCATTCCCCTGATAACCAGTGAGGTTGAACATTTTTCATATGTTTATTAACTATATGGGTTTCCTCTTATTAGAAGCGCTTCATTTCCTTTGCTCATTTCTCTACTGGATTATTTGACCTTTTCCCTACTGACTTGTGGCAGTTCTTTACATATTCTGTATATGAATATTTTTCGTTATGCACATAAAAATCATCTCATAGATTATTGTTTGTCTTTTAACTTTATGATATCCCTGTCCCAGCTAAGATTTTAAAGGCTGTCAGCATTTTCAATCTTTTCCTTTATGGTTTGTGCTTTTTTTTGTGTCTCATTTAAAAAACTGTACCCAACACCAAGGCCATTTTGCAAGATTTCCTTCAAGCAGTTTTAAGTTTTATATTTCCATATTTAGATCTTTAAATGAGGTTTATTTTCACGTCTGATGTGACGTAAGGATCTAATTTTATTTTGTTCTACACGGATGACCAACTGTGCAATATCATTCATTGTCTGGTCCATCCTTCTCCCACTGATTTGTGATGGCTCTATTTCACATACAGTTCACATATATGTGCAGGTGTGTTTCTGAGCTCCCTATCCTGTTCCATGGCTCTATGTGTCTATCTTTGTTGCCAAACTATTTCATTTTAATTACTACAGCTTTATAATAAGTTACATATAATAATGTTATAAATTATATGTTATATAAGGTATAGTGGGTTTTCATTACTGCCTTGGTAAAACGTTGGTGAAGACCTAAATATTTTGAAAAGACATGACGATATAGCCAATTATTTTTCTTTTCATAACAGAGTGCCTGTACTTAATCTCATGTCTCTCTCCCATACTCCTTCCCCAGTATAGAAAAGAAGCCTAAAAACTAATTTAAAACCACAACTTCGTCTTTTCTAAGAACTGCAAAACAGGAAGGAAGGAAGGAGGGAAGTGCCCCTCAGCCAGAGTCTGGAGACCACCATCTTAAAGATTAGTTTTAACTGGAACCACCAGTTCCTTAAAATCATTTTGATCACGGGAGTTCTACTATACATGATAAAACCTAAGACAATCCCCCCCCCCCACCACTCTGAGAACTGCCCTTTGATCAGCTGGGGAGGAGGGGCTCTGTGACACTTAGGTAGGGGAGAGAAGACCCTGTGACACTCAAGTAGGGCAGTCAACAGCTGGTGATCTTCAAGTACAGAAACAATTGAGACCTGTGATACTCAGCAGAGGGGTGGAAGGTGCCTCCAAAAGCCTATTAGAAGGGGTGCTGCTGATAGTAATATCTGAAAGGGTTCACAGTGTTCAGTAACACGCTTAGGGATCTATAGCTTCATCAAGGTTTTGACCTGCTCTCTCTTCCTATGGACATGCAGTCCCATATCATAATGGGAGAGAGGGACCTGATTTCTTCCCTGTGCAGTTAGGTGAGTGGAGTGTTGAGTGGAACAAAGTTATTGATTTTAGATGATGTTGCTAACATCAAGCAGTGAGTCCTGGAAACTCCTGGGAGCAGGTACCTAACTTTCCCCCTGGACACGTTCTCAACATTGACTACTTATCGACAGGATGACTGCATATGTACTATGCACAAGGCATTGGGACTCAAGAGAAGGGTGCTTGGTAGCTCCATTAAAGTCTCCCTCAGCATTACAAGAGAAGGGGTACACGAATAAATTAGGTAAGCATCTAGTCCATTTACTTTCTTCTAAGAGGCCTAATGAAATGACGCTCACTCCCTTTTACCAGATCTTACCAACCTTTCCACATTTTTACCACCCACTACTGATGTCAACTCAAGGGTGAAATTATGCAAAGAGAAAAAGAAATGGAGGGTAAAAAGGAAGAAAAGAAATAAAATATATGAAATGTCAATGTGCAGATTTCCTAATATCCTCCTTATTTGGGCTACCTCCTGGTGATTTTGAAGGTCAATCTCTCTGTCTCAGGGGATCAAACTGAGAAATAGTAAAGAAATAAAATAGATCATTTCAGGATATAGTAGCATCATGTGAACTGACATGAGAAAGAATACGCCTAAGAGAAAACTAATCTTTCAAAATTAACTTTTAAGAAATACTCAACATTGTGTTAAGAAGTTCCAACTGTGTTTTCTCTCATTTTTCCAAAACTGCTCTTAAAGCCCATAGCCGAATGCAAAGGTACTAAGTACCTCCTTCTCATTCCCAGTTCAGTGGAACTCCCCACAATGCACATATTTCAGCAAAAACCCCCACTGGGAAGGGAGAGAAGGTTTAGGGCGAGGAGAAGCTATCTCTACCCCTCAACATCTTACGGGTTGCTTACAGTTTGTATAGCAAGATAGCACACATTATAGGGCATACTGTATTAGTGGTTACTTACCAAGGGGCTATTTATTTTAGCTAAAAATATAAACCTAGTGATAAAAAGAAAATTATTTTATTTTTCATGCAACATCTAGGAGAGGTTAACACCCTTCCTGGGTTCAGAGGTTATATTCCTCCAGCTTCTTTGTTTAAAACAATGAAAGCCCAGTCTAGCTAGTTTAGGCAAGAAAAGAACTTAATAAAGGCCACACAATCAGGAAACCAGGTTTAGAGGTGACCACGCCACAGATTTGCGCTGTTGGAGACAAATCAGCCACCAAACTCCAGCCTGGGCTTCTAACGGTGGAACACTGCTCCTGCTGCCTCTAGAAACTGGACTGTATTTACCAAAAACAGATTCTTCTAGGTACTTCTTCCTTTTTTTTTTTGGCTGCACCGCACAGCATGTGAGATCTTTTTTTAAAATTTATTTTTGGCTATGCGCGGGCTTTCCCTAGTTGCGCTGAGCAGGGGCTAATCTTTGTTGTGGTGCGCGGGCTTCTCATTGCAGTGGCTTCTCTTGTCGCGGAGCACGGGCTCCAGGCGCACAGGCTTCAGGAGTTGTGGCACGCGGGCTCTAGAGAGCAGGCTCAGTAGTTGTGGCGCACGGGCTTAGTTGCTCCGCAGCATGTGGGATCTTCCCGGACCAGGGCTCGAACCCATGTCCCCTGCATTGGCAGGCAGATTCCTAACCACTGCGTCACCAGGGAAGCTCCCAGCATGTGGGATCTTAGTTCCCCAACCAGGGATCGAACTCATGCCCCATGCATTGGAAGCATGGAGTCAACCACTGGATCTCCAGGGAAGTCCTAGGTACTTCTGATTAGAGTCTAGAGTGAGTGCATTTGACTGGCAAAGTTTCAGGTCACTAGATTGTGCCCTCACTGAAATATAAACTTGGAAAAGCGAGTTTTTGGCCTCTCCAATGGGGAAGTGCAGATATACAAAGGAGGGAATTCTCTCAAAGGGGAAGAGCGTTCAAAGTCACAGTGCGGCCAGAGGGAATAACAATGTGCCCTGTAATGTGGAACCTGCATTTCCTAAATCCCTGCTTCTCAAGCTTCAGTGTGCATACAGATCACCTGGAGATCTTGTTAAAATGCAAATTCTGATTCTGTGGGTCTGGGGTGGGGCCTGAGAATCTGCATTCCTAATAAGTTCCCAGGTGAGACTGGTCCATAGACCATTTTAGTAGATGAATATATGTTACTGCATAAAATCAGAATCTATTATGCTTGACTATTCAAGAGTATTGAGCACAGTCTAATAATGGCAGCAATGATGATGACAATGAAAATATTAATAATCGTGGAAACTATTATTTATTGAATGTTTATCACATGTCATGTACTCTCTTTAGTGCTTCATCTATACTTTCATTTGGTTGTCAAACAATCCTGTGAGACAGACATGTTATTACTTTTCAAATGAGGAAAATGAATCTCAGAGAAATAAACTGACTTAACTAAGGTCACAAGGCCAGTAGGAGGCAGGGCTGGGAATCAACCTAGGCATGTCTGATCCCAAACTCTGAGTGGCCAAGCTCTAAAATCTCAGTGCCCAGCAGTGCCTGCCATATCAATCCTCAGATGAGCACCCCTTTATGAAAACGAGGGAAATGATGGTATTAACTGAGCCTGAATTTTAATTTTGCCTCTCTTAACTTTCAGAATTTATGTTGCAGGTCTTCCTGCAGGAAGGTACAGGAAAGGGTGTGGCTAAGAAAGCAAATTTAGTCTTGTTCCACCTTGTAAGAAGAGGCATATATTTCTTGTAGGATAAGAAAATATATAAAATAATGTATGCATGTATATGTATGTATACATATGCATATATATACAGACATAAAAGCATGTGTTTACTTATACATATTTCTATCCCTTATATTAGAACACTGTTCTAGTATATCTAGTCTTTGAATGACACATATAAACAACTCCTCTATCTGCCCACACAAAGAAAACTAAATGCTCAAAAAAACAAACAACAGCAACAAAAACCCACCCCACACAAATAGTAGTAGGTGTTTCTGGTGTGCTGCCTCTTTCAAGATTAGAATCCAGAATGTCCCTGGAAGAACACTCCCACCTGACCCCAACACTCAGCTGTGGGGTCTACTTAGGACTGGTCTCAATACAGTTCCCAGGGTATGAGCTTGATGCTTCAAAGACTAATTCGGGGGTTAGTGGGAAGGCGGTGACACAGGCTCTGTCTACTGCTAGGCATGAATCCCAGCAACACTTGGCAACCACCTCGGGGACCACGCAGGGATCAAGTATCTATAGGTGAAGCTAATACAGAGGAAGCTAAGATGAGACATGGTAAGAGAGAAACTATAGACATTGTTTGAACCCTGGATAAAAGCTCATTTGAAGATGTGTCCTTCGACTATAACGTAGTTAATTGTCTTTATACATTTATTTTAACTCAGATCTTCTGTTTCTGACAAGAGAAACCATTGTTTATTTGTGTCAACACAGACCAAATAACTAGAAATAATATGCAACTTAATTTTTAAAACCTCACTGAACTCAATTTTACATGAGTAGGTTTCAAAAAGTATTCTATTAAATGCTTTAGACTACAACCATTTTTCTCTGAATGCATTGTTTTATAGAAAATATAATCAACTAGTAAAAATTAGAAGAAAAAAGATAAAGAGATTAAAAAAACCCCAAAACTGAAAATCTAGAAATAGACCCAGTTATAAACAAAAATGTGATACATAAATCAATTCAGTGTACAATGGGAATTATTCAATAAGTGATGTTGGAACATTTGACTACCTATAAAAATAATGAAGTGAGGTTCCACCCTAAAATATACTCTGATTGTAGAGTTAAAGGTAAAAAAAGAAAGGAGACAGAAGGGGAGGCGAGGAAAAGAAAACCAAAAAACAAAACAGAAGACTATATAGGAAAATATTTATTTGATTCAAGACAGGAATTCGTAAGCAAAATGCCAAAGGCAGAAAAAATGATAGCTAACTAGACAGATAGGTAGGTAGAGGTTGAAAGAACAGCCTTCATAAAAATTAAGAAAATCCATACCTCAAAAAATCCCATCAACAAAATTATATAGAAATTAATGGTGGACTCCCCTGGTGGCACAGTGGTTAAGAATCCACCTGCCAATGCAGGGGACACGGGTTCGAGCCCCGGTCCGGGAAGATTCCATATGCCGCGGAGCAACTAAGTCCGTGCACCACAACTACTGAGCCTGCACTCTAGAGCCCATGCTCGGCAACAAGAGAAGCCACCGCAATGAGAAGCCCATGCACTGCAACAAAGAGTAGCCCCGGGCTTCCCTGGTGGCGCAGTGGTTGAGAGTCTGCCTGCCAATGCAGGGGACACGGGTTCGAGCCCTTGTCTGGGAGGATCCCACATGCCGCGGAGCAGCTGGGCCCGTGAGCCACAATTACTGAGCCTGCGCGTCTGGAGCCTGTGCTCCGCAACAAGAGAGGCCGCGATAGTGAGAGGTGCGGCGCGCGCACCGCGATGAAGAGTGGCCCCCGCTTGCCACAACTAGAGAGAGCCCTCGCACAGAAACGAAGACCCAACACAGCCATAAATTAATTAATTAATTAATTAAAAAAAAAAAAAAAAAAAGAGTAGCCCCTGCTCGCTGCAACTAGAGAAAAAGCCCGTGCGCAGAAATAAAGATCCAATGCAGCCAAAAAAAATAAAATAAAAAATTAATTAATTAATAAAAAAATTAATGGTAAAGTGGGAAAATGTATTTCCAATATACATGGATATGTATTTCCAATATATATGATAGACTATGAGTTAATATTTCTAATATATAAAGAACACATATGAATCTATTAGAAAAAGATAAAGATGTAGATTTTCAAAAGAAAACACATATATTACAAATGTGAAAAGCAAAAGTTGATTGCTTGCTACAATAAGACTTCTGGGAAAAAAAGGTGACTAATAAAAGGGGTTCTCCTACACTGTTGGTGGGAATGTAAGTTCGTACAGCCACTATGGAAAACAGTACGGCGGTTCCTCAGAAAACTAAAAATAGAATGACCATATGATCCAGCAATCCCACTTCTGGTAATATATCCAGACAAAACTATAATTCAAAAAGATACATGCACCCCTACATGCATAGCAGCACTATTCACAACAGCCAAAACATGGAAACAACCTAAATGTCCATCAACAGATGAATGGATAAAGAAGACGTGGTACATAAATACAATGGAATACTACTCAGCCATAAAAAAAAAGGAAATAATGCCATTCACAGCAACATGGATGCAACTAGAGATTATCATACTAAGTGAAGTAAGTCAGAAAGAGAAAGACAAATACCATATATCACTTATATGTGGAACCTAAAATACGGCACAAATGAACCTATCTACAAAACAGAAACAGACTCATAGACATAGAGAACAGATTTGTGGTTACCAAGGGGGAGCGGGGAGGGAAAGGGATGGACTGGGAGTTTGGGGTTGGTAGATGCAAACTATTACATTCAGAATGCATAAACAACAAGGTCCTAATGGATAGCACAGGGAACTATATTCAATATCCTGTGATAAAGCATGATGGAAAACAATATAAAAAAAGAATGTATACATGTGTATAACTGAGTCACTTTGCTGTACAGCAGAGATTAGCACAACATTGTAAATCAACTATACTTCAAATAAACATGGGGGGGTTCTTGCACAAAATCATAAAAGAAGCTGTGTGTATGTATGTATATTTAAGAAATATACACATAGAAACCCAACTCATGATGCAATAAAAATTTAAATTTATGACAAATGCTCCAAATTTACATAAAAATCTCAAAAATTAATGGAATCTAAACCACTGCGAGATAGTCAATAATTCTTCTAATAATGTATGTCCTCTTTACTCATGACTATTTGCTAAGATTTGAGTTGAGCATTGTAATAGGGCTGACATGAAAATTAATAATTTTATCCACACATTGTTAACATTTTATAACTTTGTGAGTTTAGTTCTAAACAGAAATAAGAACGGTTTTCCAATAGGGAAACAGATTTTTTTTTGCCACACTGTGCATCTTGTGGGATCTTAGGTCCCTGACCAGGGATTGAACCCAGGGCCACGGCAGTGAAAGCACCAAGTCCTAACCACTGGACCACCAGGGAACTGCCAGGAAATAGAATTTAAATGACGTCAGTAAAACTAAACAAAATGGAACAATTTCTCTTTGTTTCTGTCTGCCTAGTCATTTGTCAAATTATTTATTTTAAAAATATTATTCAAAGATATGCAGTATTTCTACAATGATTTGATAAAGACCCAAGGTTACACAACATCCATCCATTTTAAAAGTACCTGATGTTGCTTTTAGCTAGTTTTTTCAGAACCTTTCTTCTTTGCTTAGTCCTAAGTATGCTCTACATATTAAGTGCTTAAGGTCCATTTGTACATATTCATTCACATACATTTGGATGTGCTGGATTCTAAATTTTTTTAAAAACCTATGTTTAAAATAAATTTATTCTAATATAAATAAATATGCAAATAAATAAATAAAACTTTTAGAGCACAGAGCCTAGTTCAGGCTCTACAGAACAAAGGTAAATTATAAGTTAACTTTATATATCTCTCATAAAAGAAAAGTATCAATCAGATTTTTATTTGTCACATTGATGTTTCCAGTCCAAATAGTGTTTCTCTAAAGCTAATAATATCTTAGCAATATAATATCCTTCCACAGAACAATGGATCAAAACATCAGGATCATTCTTTAGGAAATTCCTGTTACAGTTAGTTTGAGCCTCAATGTCTCATTTACTATACACATACTAGCGGACTAATATCCACTAGGCAGATGCAAGGAAATCTTTCAACCTGCTTTTGCAGGGATAAATTATTAGAAGGATATACAATACAAACAACAGTTTTACTAAGCTGTTTTGCTATACTGGACCACTTTGTAAAATACATTTCTGAATTCTACCCTCAAATATAAATTAAGTGAGAATGTAGAAACTCTGTCAGGCTGTCTCCTATTTTACAAAAAAAAGGGGGGGGAGGGGGACAAATAAATAAACCAAATTCACAACTATTTAAGTGAAAAGGTACTACTTATATCCGATATGTATCAAGAGTTAGAGTCTTAGTACAAAGACTTTCACAAGCCTAATAAAGATAATATTGTGTCTAATGATGTGAATATTGGCCAAAGACCACGCTGTGATTAAGTGATTGAATTAAAACTAGAAAGGAAGGAAGGAAGAAGCAGAGACAGCCCAGGGAATGGGAGAGAATATTTACAAATCGTATTTAATAGAAGATTTACAACCAGAATCTATAAAGAACTCTTATAACTCACCAATAAAATGACAACATAACTAGAAAATGGGCAAAGGATCTGAATGGATTTTTCTCAAAAGAAAGATATACAAATGGCCAATAAGCACATTAAAAAATATATAGTCATTAGGGTAATACAAATCAAAACTACAGCAAGTTACTACTTCACACACCCAGCAGGATAATTTTTTCAATGGAAAATAACAAGTGTTGGTGAGCATACGGTGAAATAGGAATCTTTTAAAACTGTTGGTGAGATTGTAAAATGGTGAAGCTGCTTTGGAACACTGTTTGGCAGTTCCTCAAACATAGAGTTACCATATGACCCAGTGATTCCACCTCTAGGTAGCTGCCCAAGTGAAATGAAAATATATGTCCACATAAAAACTTGTATATAAATGATATTAGCAGCATTATTTACCACAGCCAAAAAATGGAAACAACCTAAGTATCCATCAGCTGATAAAGGAAAAACAAAATGTGGTCTATCCATACAATGAAATAGAAAGGAAAATAACACTGATAGACGCTACCACATAGATTAATCTTAAAAAAATTATGCTTAAGTACAAGAAGGCCATCACAAAAGGCCATAAAATAAGAGTCTATTTATATGAAATGTGCACAACAGGCAGATCCATAGAGACAGAAAGTAGATTAGTGGTTGACTGGGGCTGGGAGGAGGGAAAGAATTACTGCTAATGGGTATGGGGTTTCTTTCTGGGGTGATGAAAATATTTTGAAATTAGATACTAGTGATGGTTAATAATAGCCCAGATTAAATAAATACTGAATGTTAGAATTACAGAACATTTAGAATGTTAGAATTACAGATAGGGGCCTCATATAATAATTTCTTTCTCCTCTCAATCCATTCCAGTTAGGTCCATGTATTCCAGAAATGCAAGTTATCTGATTATTATAAATTTTGAGAGAAAAAATAAAATACTTCTTCCAGATATATTTGTTGCTTTTTAAAAAAACTTGTTTTAATCTGCCACACCAACTAAAATGAATAAAGTGCTAAATTGGTTCAAATAAATAATATTGAAAAAAAATCAGGTCTATTTTTATCGTATTCCTAAACCAACATCATTTTGGCCTCAAAGCAGTAACCAAAGGCTTCCCTGGTGGCGCAGTGGTTGAGAGTCTGCCTGCCAATGCAGGGGACACGGGTTCAAGCCCTGGTCTGGGAAGATCCCACATGCCGCGGAGCAACTGGGCCCGTGAGCCACAATTACTGAGCCTGCACGTCTGGAGCCTGTGCTCCGCAACAAGAGAGGCCGCGATAGTGAGAGGCCCGCGCACTGCAATGAAGAATGGCCCCCACTTGCCACAACTAGAGAAAGCCCTCGCACAGAAACGAAGACCCAACACAGCCATAAATCAATAAAATAAATTAAAAAAAAACAAAAACAAACAGTAACCAAGAGCATTAAAAAAATCTTTCAAAAATAACTTTACTTATAAAAATTCAGCTTAAGATCAGATACAAACCTTAAATACAGCCATGCAATATCAACAGCACAATCCTACAGCTGTCCTCTCAGCCCTGAGGTACATCGACCAGATAGATGGCCTTACTTCAGATGACTTTCCTTTACTGTATCACCTGGATGTATAAATATTTCATTATTTCTATCTTTCTGAGAATAATAAAGGCCCAAATTCTAGCAAATTGAGCCAGTGGTTTTAGGAGTGCTGACGGCGCAGAATTCTCTGATGTACGTGGATGAGGGACTCTGTCACCTCACGTGCCATACCTGGTATGCACTGTGCCGTGGCCTCAGTGGTTATGGTCGGAGCAACTGGGGGCTGCTGCTGACTGGAGCTCACTTCTGGCTCTGTGTTAACTGAGGGAGAAAGGGCCACCTCACAGGAGGAGACCTGGCTGGGCAGATGGGACAGGAACTCTTCAGAAGCAACTTGCTCATCCTGTCCAGGCAGCTGCAGGGCAGACAAAGGGATGCTGATCTGTTTGTTAGGATGGGATGTGCTCACCGGCATCTGTATGGCCACCTGCTGGTTGGTGCCATGGGCACCAGTGGGTCCTCTGTTTGGTGAAGCCAAAGATACCCTAGCAGTCTTCTGGACGATTGGTCTAGACATCACAGAGGGGGATGCAGACACACCATGTGGGTCTAGCTCTGTGCTGATGGCAGATGTTACATGGGGAATCAGCTTAGCAGACCCTATACAGGAGGGACCAGCATGAGTCTGAGGCTTAGGTTTTGCCATCTGCGTCAACGAAAGGGCTGGTCCATCTACCCCTCCGGTCAGCTCTGCATTCGCCACAATATAATAATCTTCAGGAATCTCCTGTTTGATTTTCTTAATGATCACATCACTGCTGCATTCATCAATCATCTGAGCCTGGGAGCTTGAATGGAGAGAAGATGGGACTATTCCAGGCCTTTTTCGAGCAATGCTTTGAGGCCTTTGGATTTGGGGTTCAAAGTCACTATCCTCATCTGTAACAGAAGACTCACAAACCATGTCAAACAGAGTGTTTTCATCTTCATACTCTTCAACAGCTTCATCCAGTTCAGAGGGCTCACTGCAATAAGAGAAGTCACAAGAGTCTCTGGTCCGATTACAGTCTAGCTTTGCTTTCACTGGTCTCCCAGGGTACCTTTCAACGGGGCTAGTTTGTGTCTCAGAGGGCACTCCAATTATACTGGGACTATCAGAGTTAAAACTTCTGTTATCCTGGAAACAGACCCTTTCTTGGGAGCCAGCTCTGCAAGTAGCTGTCAGTGGCCAGTGATAAGCATGGCCTGCACTACAGCCCCACATTGCTGTCAGGTTCCCATGGGAACCTTCCGAAAGCAAATGTTTCAGGTTTGGAATGAGGCTGCAAATGGTCCCATGGCTGTGGGCCCAGCTGACCAATTTGGATAGATTCTCAGATGAGGTATGAAGGCAATCCTCCATGTTACAGGATCAGCAGTGTCTTTCCTAAAGGAAAATAATCAGAATAAGAAGCTATTATTACCCAAGATATTCCCATATCTCAATCACTTCAATTTCCTTAAACTATGATCATGTGGCACTAAAAAAATATACTTCAAAACTGTATCCAGTTAATATCACTGCATATGGGCAGAGACTGGAAGAGAACACAGGAAAAAAAGTAAAAACAATCGATGGTTTATGGCTGTGGGACTTGAGAAATTTTTTGTTAATTTCCTTTATTGTTATAATGTCTACATAAGAATAAAAAGTGAAAGAAAAAAAAAAAAACCAAGCAATAAAAAACAGGTGAGTTTTTTTCATAGTACATTTTACTTCCAAAGTCACACAGAGAGAGGTTCAGTCAGCCCTGTAATAATAAAATGTGTGTATTATTTGTATTAACCAGGAGGATGAACTTCTAACTTCACCTTCTGCTACCATAAACTTCATTACTAGAGGCAGGGCCACCAAAGGCTTAGATCCATTCTAGGATGGATGTCAGAGAAGGGAAATCTGGTTTTCTGCTGGGCACCAGAAAACAAATGACACTACTGGGAGCCCAAGAAGAGAATGAGGGGCTATATCTGGGAAGTGGGGAAGAAAAGTCTTTAACAGAGATGGGAAAACAGTCCGGGAGGGGAGCCACTAGAGGCCCCTGCTGGGGTCAGGGGCACAGGCAGGCTGTAGACCAGAAGCAAGGATGGGTAGGCCGGGTGCCAGCACCCTAACCAAATCTTAGGAGTAGGCTTCCCACCTCCTTACTGTCTGAAATTCCTGAAATATTGCCTTTATCTCACAATTCAGAGGTAAAAACATGCATCTGGTGTATTTTACCATCTGAGGTTCCTATACGCCCAAGCTGGTATATAATCAACTACCAAAGAGGAATGAATCATTCCTTATTGGGAAGAGGTCAAAAAGAATACTTGTTATGGGTCCTTGACTGGGTAAGAGTGAGGACAACATGATGAAAAAAAAAAAGTAAAGAGGCACGTGGAGTCCACATGTGATTAGAAAGGTTTAATAAGGCTCTGTCAAAAGGGACATCCTGGGAAGAACTAGGGAGGAAGGAACAAGGATCTTTTTTTCTTGAATTTTTGAATTTTATTTATTTTTTATACAGCAGGTTATTAGTTACCCTTTTTATACATATTAGTGTATATATGTCAATCCCAATCTCCCAGTTCATCACACCACCACCACCACCACCCCCCGCCACTTTCCCCCCTTGGTGTCCATACATTTGTTTTCTACATCTGTGTTTCTATTCCTGCCCCGCAAACCAGTTCATCTGTACCATTCTTCTAGAGGAACAAGGATCTTGATGTGTATTCCCTGGTCATCTGCAGCTGTGGGTGACAAAAGGTACCTCGCTGGAAGTGGGCTCTGCACTAAGGTGCCAAGGTCCAACTACAATGCCATGTGACCATGCAAAAGGGCGCATATGAGCCACCATTCTCTGCCCTACCTCCATGGCACAGCATCAGTAGAGTTTGGTAAATTCAAATCCTTTAACATGTTTTGTAACATGTGTGATATGGCCTCTGTGATACGGCCACGGCTATAGTCAACCTCCCGACCCTCATTTTCTACTACTACTATGACCTTTTCCCGTATTTCCTGTCTCCTCTCTAAACAGTTTCTCACCTCCACTGGGCCTCTAAAAACTCATTCTTTGGCTTGATATGTAGCTTTCCTCTTTCTTCACCTGGAAAACCCCTTCAAGACTGACCTCGGGACCACCTGCTGTTGAAGTCTTTCTAGATAACTCTTTCAGTCTCAGAGATTTTAGATTTTCTTCCTGTACTTCCATTATCTCAAGAAACTTGGCCTTTGCTGTACTGTTATCAACTGACATTCTTATCCATTTCCCAGACTTGACTGAGCATTACCTGAGGACAGGGACTATGATATAATTTTTCATTCATCAATGAGGACCTACTTAGGGATACAGAAGTTAATAAGATACGGTCCTGCTCTTGAGACCTTATAATCTATTGCTGGTGCTGAATAAATGAATGAAGAGTGAATGAATGAATTTATAAATGCTGGCAGCACCATCAACACTAACAAAGTAAACATATAAGATCCTCAAATAAGAAACAAGAAATTTCCTCCTATGACTTTTATTGTAATCATTCAAGGGATTAGAGGATTTTCTCCCCAGTGGTGTAACCACAACACGGCTGTCTTGTGTATATAGGAGAGTAATACATGAACAACCAGATTTTATGAAGCAGCACAATAAATCAAAAGGACAGGGACTAGTGTGAGAGTCAAGAACTTCAAATTTTCGTCCTGGAACTCCTGTCTGTGGCCTCAGACAAGCCACTAATTATCTCTAAGCTTAAAATGACAGGACTATAATCTTTATGTTTCCTTCGTACTCTAGCAATTTAGGAACTTACTTCATTTATATTCCTTTCATATAACTTTAAAGTAGAAATGCAGAAAAACAGAAAGACTGGGGGGGGGGGTGTTGATGTTTGTTTGTTTGTGTGTTGTCTGCGCCGCACGGCTTGCGGGATCTTAGCTCCCCAACCAGCAACCGAACCTGAGCCCTCGGCAGTGAAAGCACGGAGTCCTAACCACTGGTCCACCAAGGAATTCCCTGATGTTTGTTTTTTGAGCTTTCTTAACATATCTGTTTAGTTGGTATGGCAGAGACTGCTGTTTGCCTATCCAGTATCCATTCTCTCTTATTCATTACAGAGTCCCAATCTATTGGAGCAGCAATATGCTCACCTAAAACATATTTCCCAGCTTCCTTTGACATGGGAAATCTCATGACACCGTTCTGGCCAATAATATGTAAACGGAAGTCACTGGGTGGGGCTTCTGCAAAAGCCCTTTGAAGCACAGACTTGTCCCAGTTTTTGCCTTTTTCCCTTTGTCCTTCCCTTTCTTCCTGCCTGGAATAAGGACATGATGGCTGGGCCTGCAGAGGCCATCTTAGGAGCATGAAATAAGGACTTGAGGATGGGAGAGAATAGCCAGAGGAGCTTGGTGACATCGTGGAGCCACTGCCATCAGCTCTGAACTGCCTAAGATTCCTTGTTACTTAAGGGAAAGATAAACCCCTGATCTTGCTTAAGCCACTGTTGTTGAAGTATTTGATTACACACAGCTGAACTCAACTACTAACTGATACACAAAAAATAATACATTCACCTCTGGTTTTTGAAGCCTTAGAGCAGAATCCTTCATTTTCTTTGCACTATACTCTAGGTTTCTCAGACTGGATTCCACAAATAAATCTTGGGAGGTCTACAATTTTACGGCATAATGTTTATAATTGTTTTCATTTTTATCATAATAAAAATACAATTAATATAAGCATATTATGAATCATCTAAATCTTATATCTAAGTATCACCTTGTAATTTTAGTTCCCCTTTGCCTCTGTATCTATACTCATATTAGTGTCCATAATCAACTAAAGTGACATCACTCAACTTCCAATTTGTTGGGAAACCTGTTCATGCTGTATTCTTTTTAGCAGATATAAATACAAAACTACTCTTCTGCATTAATAATTTTCAAATGAAAAGTATTATGATTTGACATCATGAAAATGGCATATGTAATGGTGAAGCAAAACACCTCTTTAAATGTCATAGGCTAACGAGAAAAGAAATAAATGATATATGCTCATAGAAAAAATCATATACATTATGGCACAATATTTGAATGAAGTCATTGTAACAGTTCAAACTGTAAAAAATGTGGCAGAATCAAAACACAAAATTGTATAAGCCTGAGGAAGTCAAAAGTACTTACTGTCCAGGTAAAAGCTACTATACAGTAGTAAAATAGTAACTTTGCTGAAGACCCGCAGCCAGAAAAAATTATAATTAAAATAAAAGGCAAAGTGGATAAAACTTTAAATTTTGTTAAAAGCTTATCCACTTAATTCTATAATAATCACCAACCTTTAAGAATCAACAGGTAGTAATCATAAGTCACTTTTATTACATTATGAAACTTACTAGCAATCTCATGAAGAGGCTCTTAAACTTTTCTTGAGTACCCTAAAATGAAAATATTTTTCCAGTATTACTATTAATATAATTCAACCAGGCAACCAATGTTAACTGGTAGCTATGAGAGCATAATTAGCTAATATTTAAGGTACTTAAATGGATTGAGTCTAAGCTGACAAGGAATAGCTATCAATATACTGCAATATATTCAAAGTTTAATACAAAACAGAATCAACCATAAGACAATCAAGGTACTTGCAAACTGCTGAGAATAAGTACAGCTAACCCTTGAACAATGTGGGTTTGAACTGCGCAGATGTACTTAAACACTGATATTTTTCAATAGTAAATACTACACTACTACACAGTCAGTGGTTGGTTGAACCCTGGATACAGAGGGCCTACTATAAATTATACACGGATTAACTTGGAGTTGTTCAAGGATCAACTGTAGTTTCCAGGATCTACTAATTTCCTTCAGCAGTCTGATGATAAGCTCTATGCTGAAAAATAATGTTTCTTCTACATTTTCAAGAATAGAAAAATAACTTCAGATAGGATTTTCCCACATTTTATATGGGCAATGATTGGATTAGACACTAAGCTTTACAGAATTATCATGGGACATGTCATTAAAAATTGAACCTCAAGGAGGCCTGCCTAGCAGAGTGTAGGTTAAGTATGAGATTTGATTATCCTAAATCAGCAAACAAAGCTATAAAGTTATCATCACCACATTGTATGTTAACTTAGGCAGATATTCTATGCATTAGTATTTATATTGTTAAAGTCAAAATCAGAAACATTAAATACAGAATCAGACTTTCTACCATTAAACCTAACATTAATTATTAGGTTTCAGAACAACATAAAACTATTATTATATCTAACATTCACTGAACAATTACTGATTGCCAGGTACTACTCTAGGACTTGACATATCAATAATCCTAATTATATCAACAATCCTAATAAATTAGGTAACTTATTATCCTCATTTTACTTGGACAAAGTAATGGTAGAGCCAAAATTTGAACTTCAGTCTTAACTCCAGAGCCCACACTGTTAATTAACATACTATACTGCCTCCAGCATTATAATATTAGAAAGATATTGTCTCAAGTCTGGTTTTCTTATCATATTAATGTTGTTAATTTGAACTTATGGTTTTGCAGGTTTACTTTAGTTGAATTTGTATGTCTGTTTTGATTTACAGGTTTATTAGAAGTATAAGCATATATTTTATGTATAAACATATTTAAATAACATCAAGATAAAAATGACTTAAAGCCAGCACTAGGTATAAAGAAGGTTCATGAAAATATTTTTCTTTCAAAAGTTTGGGAAAAACTATTTTTTAGAAAAAAAAAAGGTATAAAAAAATTATGTTGCTTTTCCAAAGCCTGACAGTGAGCTACCAGTCAAACACCATATCTAGTTGGCTTTCACCTGACTTCAGTTACAATTTGCCCCACAGTTCTTATAGTCTCTCTCTTTATGAGGTTCTGAACCTTTTAAAGGATTTGTTGTTGCTGTTGTTTTAATACCACTAAATCTTAATTACTGAGGCATAACAAAATGACACAAGAAGAAACAGAAAATCTGAGTAGCCATTTACCTATAAAATAAATTGAATTAAAAAAAATCTTTTCCAAAAAAAAGATTTCACTGGTAAATTTTATCACTCATCAAGGAAGAAATAATACCAAAATTATGCAAATATTTCCAAAAACTAGGAGGAAGAGGGAGCACTACCCAACTTGTTTGAGGAGGCCAGCATAACCCTTAATACCAAAACCAGACAAAGATATTACAATAAAGAAAATTATAGATCAATATTCCTAATTTGATGCAAAATCCTTTAAAAACATTAGCAAGCTGAATCCAACAATATATAAAATGGGTAATACATCATGACCAATCCCAGGAATGCAGACTTATCCCAGGAATGCAAGGTTGGCTGTTTATTCAAAAACTAATCATACTCCAATAAAAATTTATAAAAACAAAAACCAAAAACTAATCAATATAATTCAACATATTAACCATCCACTGGGGGGGGCCTATGATCAATTTCAATAGATGAAGACAAAATATTTGACAAAATTTTAAATCTATTTATGATAAAAACTCTTAGCAAACTAATAATAGTAGGAACTTCCTCAAACTGATAAAGTACATCTACAAAAAGTCTACAGCCAACATCATACTTAATATAAAAGACTGAATTGTTTCCTCCCAAGATCAGGAATAAGGCAAGAACGTACTCCCTTGCATCATTTTTATTCAACATTGTACTAGATGTCATAGCTACTGAAATAATACAATAAATAAAAAGGAAGAAAAATTAGAACAGAAGAAGTAAAATTTGTCTATTCGTAGATGATATGGTTGTTTATGTAGAAAATTCCAGAGAATTCACAAAACAACAGCTAGAACTCATAAATAAATTCAGCAAAGTAATAGGATACAAGATTAATATTTGAAAAATCATATACCAGCAACAAAATATTAGAAAATTAAAGTTTAAAAAATTATATTCAAAGTAGTGCCAAATGTATTAAATACTTAGGAACAAATCCAAGATTTCTATACTGAAAACTACAAAACACTGCTGAGAGAAATTAAACATGACCTAAATAAACAGAGATATATACCATATTTGTAGACTGGGAAGATTCAATATTGTTAGGTTGGTATTATTCCCAAATTGATCTATATATTCAATGCAATTCCAATCAAAATTCTAGCAGGCTTTTTTAGTAGAAATTGACAAGTCGATTCTAAAATTTATATGGAAATATAAAGAACTTATAGAATAACTAAAGCAAAATTCTAAAGTAAGAATAAAGTAGGAGGACTCACTCTACCTGATTTCAAGACTTACAATAATTTCCAGCTACAGTAATCAAGATCGTGGACAATAATTTCCAGCTACAGTAATCAAGATCGTGGGGTACTGACAAAAGAATAGACACATATATCAATGGAACAGAGGAAGTAGCCAAAAATAGACCCACACATATTTGGTCAATTGATTTTTGACAAAACTGTAAAGGTAAATCTTTCCGACAAACAGTGTTGGATCAATAGGATATCCATTAAAAAAAAAAAAAAAATCAACCTTTAGTTACACTACACGTAAAAATTAACTCAAAATGGATCACAGACCTAAATCTGAAACTAAAAAATTCTGAGAAGAAATCACAGGAGAATATCTTTGTAACCTTGGGGTAGGCAAATGTTCCTTAGGATGCAAAAAGCACGAGCCATAAAAAATTCTGATAAATTTTACCATATCAATTGCTAATGGAATATAACTAGCTTTAGCAGGGATGGAGAAGGGATCCATTAAACTTAAACACACTCAACATTGCTACCTTCTTTCAGGAGTTCCCTGAGTAACTTTCAATGCAAAGGAAACTTGGGTATGGTCTAAAAAGCACTGATGATGTCTCAACTAACAGACCAGTGATTTAAAAACCTAGAAACAACAACAAAAATAAAACAGAACATGAAAAGCAACAGCTCTTTTAAAAAAACAGAAATAAGTTTACTCTGTTTTTTCTTATTGAGAATGACGTAAACTTCCTATTTTATTTTCCCACCAATTAGAACTCTCAGAATCTAAGAAGTATATCATATAAACTTAATTTCTCCATATTCCCATTAAAGGATACAATTTATTATATATGTTAAATATGGAAAACTACTTAAACAACGGAGATTTTATCAAAAACAAAAAAGTCTGAAGAAAACAGTTCCAACATTAATGTGTAGAAAGGAGATACTACTTAAAAAAAACACAGTAAAGGATATGGAAAGGGTATTTATTGCTATTGAGGCCTAGAATGTGCTTTCTAAAATTTAAAATACATCTATTGTTTCAAACAAAATTTATATGTAAATTATATAAATTAGTAGACACTAAAAATGGGCTTACAAATAAAGAATTCAGAGAATATTTGCTTTTACTTTAAGATAGTGTATTTATTAATTTTCAAATGTCACAACTACCATGTAACTATTATGTAATTTTTGGAAACAGACAAATTCTAAAGATACTTTGTCCACATTATTAATAATTTAAAAAATCACAGTAAAAAATATTTTAATTCCATACCAGGAATATATAACATGTATTTCATTTACATTTCAATTCAGTAAAATCTACTGAATACCTGCTATATGCTAAACACTGTGTTATGGAGTAAACTGTATCCTTCCAAAAAGATATATTTTAGTCCTAAGTCCCACTACCTCAGAATTATCTTATTTGGAAATAGGGTCATTGCAGATGTAGTCAGTTAAGTTTGGATGAGGTCATACAGAGGTAGGGTAGGCCCCTAACCCAACACGACTGGTGTCCTTAAAAGATGACAGATACACAGGGAGAAAGCCATGTGACAATGAACGCAGAGATTGGAATTATGCAGCTGCAAGCCAAGGAACACCAAAGATTGCCAGCAAACCACCAGAAAGAAGCTAGTAAGAGGAAGGAAGGATTCCCTGCGGGTTTCAAAAGGAAAATGGTCCTGCCAACATCTTCATTTAGGACTTCTAGCCTCCAGAATTGTGGGACAAGAAATTTCTGTTGTTTTAAGCCACCCAGTTTGTGGTACTTTGCTAGGCAGCCCTAGGAAACTAATACACACTGTGTGAAGCATTCCGAAAAAAAAAGAGAAATAAAACTGGCATTCTTGACTTCAAGAAGTTTAAAGTTTAATAGTACACTATGTAAGTCAATTAATTAATAAACTATAATACAATATAAGTAAATGTTCCAGATATGGGGATAATGATTAATTCTACTTTTGGGGTGAGGAATGCAAAGGAAGTAGGATCTGCTTCCCGAAAGGGGTGAAGGCATTCTACACAAAGGCACAGTGACTTGAAACAGTATGGTGATTTTAGCCAACTATAAGGATTCAGTTATTACTGGCTTGTGACCTTTAAGACGGGAACTATGGAAGAAAGATTAAACTGAAGAATAATGCAGGGGCAAAAGCACGATGGTCTTTGTGTACCATACAAAGAGCTTGGGAGTTTACTTTGTGAAGGGCCTAAATCAGAAAACAGACATGGGCCAAACTCGTATTTTATAAAGACCATTTTTCAGATAGATTAAAAGGTGGCAAGGGGCAAAGGAGTCTAGACCAGAGTCTAGACCAGAGGCCTAAGGAATTAAAAAAGAGAGGAAGAGAGGGCAGATCTGTTAGAAGATAACAGGCAGCAATTGGTGATGAATTGCTTTTGAGGAATGAGGGTGAAAAGAGAGGCTAGAATAATTCCCAGCTTTCTATCTTGAGAGCCAGGATAGATTTGTTCTCCATCAAGATAAATATCATAAGAGAAAGAGCAAACGTATAGACTAGGAGTGATGATTTGTTCAATTTCCTTTAAAAAGCAATGGACTCAGGAATCACTGATTTTAACGGCATAACATGAACAGTCTATGCAACTTACACATAAAAACCTCCCAACCTATAGACAAGTATGCCTTTCTATAAAGCCTTGTATGACTTTGCAAAACCATTTAAGGTAATTTGAAAAGTGGAAAACATTTCAGTAGACTTTCAAAGTCATTTTAATCAGGTTTCCTGGGTGAGAGTATAAAATATGTGCCTTCAGAGAGATTCACTGTTTCATGTAACTTAGTTCCCTAAGTCAAATGTAAAGTGTCACCTGCCATCTATACTTTCAACAAACATGTATTAAGCATTGTGAAGTGCTGGTTGAATCCTGGAAAGAGAAGGGTGACAAAGGCAGATAGTCTGTGTCATCACAGAGCTTACAGTCTAGGAGGACAGAGAAACAATAAAACAAATAAATTCAATCAAACATAGTAAGTGCTACAAAAGAGAAAGAACATGGTGTTACAGGAACACGAGGCAGGGGCATCTCACCTAGACTGAGATGAGTCAGGGAAAGTTACCTGCCTCTCACCCCACTAGTTTCTATGTAAGCTGAGAACCAAGGGACACATAGAAGTTAGTGAGAGGCAGGAAAAGTGTCCCGTTTGAAGGCCCAGAAAATAGAGAACATGCTATGTTTGAGAAAATGGAAGTTGTTCAGTATGGCTGAATGGAAGAACATAAGGAGGGGCCCATAAGGAGTGAAGAATGTACAAGATGTGTCTGAAAAGGCAGGCAAGGGCCAGATCATGAAGATCTTGTAGATAGTGTAAAAAAGTTTGGGCTTTATTGTAGAGATAAGAAGAAAGTATTCTATGGTTGTAAGTAAGAAACTGACTTTAGAATCATCATTCTGATAATAGTTTGAAGAGATCTAAGTCAGAAGTAAGAATCCAGTTAGGAGACAGAATGTAATAATTGAGCTAAGATATATTGGTAACCCGCCTTGGATAGTGCAGGGATGTTAAAAGGACAATAGATTTGAAAACCAAGTTAAGAGGCAGAAGATGAAAGATTAGATATGGGAGGTGGGAGGAAGGAATAGTTTAGAGATTCTGACTTGGCCACTGAGAAAGGGTTTGGTTTATGCCATGTTACGTTGAGGTGCCTTTAAAACATCCAAAAGGACTTCCCTGGTGGCACAGTGATTAAGAATCCGCCTGCCAATGCAGGGGACACGGGTTCGAGCCCTGGTCTGAGAAGATCCCACATGCCACGAAGCAACTAAGCCCGTGCACCACACTACTGAGCCTGCGTTCTAGAGCCCACGAGCCACAAGTACTGAGCCCACGTGCCACAACCACTGAAGCCCACGCGCCTAGAGCCTGTGCTCCGCAACAAGAGAAGCCACCACAGTGAGAAGCCTGCGCACCACAACGAAGAGTAGCTCCCACTCGCCACAACTAGAGAAAGCCCACGCGTAGCAACGAACACCCAATACAGCCAAAAATAAATAAATAAATTTATTTATTTTAAAAAACCCACAAACATCCAAAAGGAGGTATCAAATAAACAGCTGGATAGACACATAGATCAGTATCAAAAGATTGATAAAAGGAATGACGCAAAACATCTATGAACATTTTTGCACAATCATAATATAGAGGATAAAAACTGGACACACAAAATGACATTAATGATAGCCTGATCTAAAAAAAAAAAAAAAATGGTTATGAAGGAACCTAGGAGTAGCACAGATGTAGAGAATGGACTTGAGGACACGGGGAGTGGGAAGGGTAAGCTGGGACAAAGTGAGAGAGTGGCATGGACATATATACACTACCAAATGTAAAATAGATAGCTAGTGGGAAGCAGCTGCATAGCACAGGGAGATCAGCTTGATGCTTTGTGATCACCTAGAGGGGTGGGATAGGGAGGATGGGAGGGAGATGCAAGAGGAAGGAGATATGGGGATATATGTATATGTATAGCTGATTCACTTTGTTATAAAGCAGAAACTAACACACCATTGTAAAGCAATTATACGCCAATAAAGATGTTAAAAAAATGCATTAGATAGAAAAGGATAAGCTGAGAACATTTTATTCCATCAAAAAATAAAAATAAAAAGGCATAAACGTGGGAAAAAAATTAATTACAATTACAATGGCATTCCATTCATTCAAAATATTCCCTATGTGTTGACTAGCAGTATTATTCAATCACATTTTAAAAGTGGTTTTGGGACTTCACTGGTGGCGCAGTGGTTAAGAATCTGCCTGCCAATGCAGGGAACACAGGTTCAAGCCCTGGTCCGTGAAGATCCCACATGCCACGGAGCAACTAAGCCCATGTGCCACAACTGCTGAGCCTGCGCTCTAGAGCCCGTGAGCCACAACTACTGAGCCCACGCACCGCAACTACTGAAGCCCGCGCGCCTACAGCCCGTGCTCCACAACAAGAGAAGCCACCGCAATGAGAAGCCCACGCACCACAACAAAGAGTAGCCCCCGCTCACCACAACTAGAGAAAGCCTGCGTATAGCAACGAAGACCCAATGCAGCCAAAAATAATAAACAAATAAAATAAAATAAAATTTAAAAAAATAAAAGTGGTTTTCCTGTCAATGAACATGATTTGACATGATGATTCATGCTTTACAGCCCATTCAAAGAAGTATACAGTAAATAGAAAAACTGAAATTCTATCTCAAAGTGAGTGATGTTAACATTTTTAGCTGTCTTTAAATTCACACAGCCTCATTCTCCTGATGGAATTTTCCAGGACTTAAGGAGTAGCAGGGCCTAATAATGAAGAATCTGTCCTAGATGCTGAAAATACAGCCCCACCTTGGTAAGTGAGCTAAAGGCAGGCTGATACCATATTTCAGAGAACCATGCAAAAACACATACTACTCCACTGTCCACTGGAACTGCTCTGACCAAGGTCACCAATAACCTCCATGTCAACAACCTCATCTGACACTCCTCGGTTCTCTTCTTTTGGCTTCTCAGTGGCTTGCAGAGCTGTTCTCTGCCTTACTCGAAACTCTGTATCTTTCCTTGCATTCCATGATACTGCCCTGTTATTTTCTCAGTTTCCTTTGCTGGGGTTCATCATCTTTTTTTTGACTTTTAAAACTATAATTTATCAGTGGTCCTAGAATTCTTCTCATTACTGCCTTACCAGGTGATGCTCTCATCCACCCCTACAGATCGGTTATCAGGTACATACCCTGACAATTAATATCCAAATTAATTTTCAATAAATGGCATTACCATCTCCTCACCTGCTGAAGTCCAAATCCTACAAGTCACTTTTGACTCCAATATGTCCTGCACATCTCTATGTAGAGGAACCTGCAGGCCTAGTTCAATTCTAAGACCTCACCTCTGGTCACTGGTTTCCAAAATACTAGGTTTTACAAAGCTTCTGGTTTATACTACTGCTACACTTCTAAAGCTTGTAATAAAAGATGAAACATTCAGACTAAGATGCATTTTCTCTATGCATAGTGGATAAGCTTTAAATAAACATTTTTAATGTAGTAATAAGTTAGTTAATAAGTGTGGATATAATTACATGATATACATGGATACAGCTACATAATACATAAATTAATTCTTATATCTTTGCTGGTTCTCAGGAAGGGAAGAGAGGTCTTTTTTATTACTGTGAAATATTTGCTCCTGGGAACGAGATTTTGAAGCTACTGTATATATCATATTAATAGCCCCTCCATTCTGACTTCCATTTTTAGGAATGAAGATGGTGAGTACTGAAAGTGGTAATAATTGTTCCAGATAAGATGGTGAATCAGTGACAGGAATTGAGAATGTGAGTAATCTATTTTTGTTCATAAAGCTAAATATTTTAGAAACTCTGAAAAGGGCTTAACAGATATCAAGATGACTTGAATTTCAGGGCATTGGTAATAGGACTAAACCCTCCAATATGAGGTCACAGCATTCATTTGAGAAAATACTCAAAGAAGGAAAGAGACCATTTCCCTGAGAAATGCAAAGGAATTTAAAAATTGATATGGTTTTGGTTGAGTATTATGGTCCCTTTGCAAAAGCACAAAAATTTCCTTACTTTTTCATATATTTCTATAGTTCATATTCTGATTCACTGCATATTTATCTATTTTACAATTAATACTGCATCATTTAAAATTCCAGTAGCTGAATATGTTTTTATATTTGGGAAGGTAAATCCCTCCTCATTATCCTTATTTTTCAAAATTGTTTTGATTCCTAATTTTTATGGCAAAGCTTCCAATGTTTAACGAATTAAGTATGATATTAGCTACCTGTTCCTCATAAATTTTCTTAACTACGTTAAAAATGTTTTCTGGGCTTCCCTGGTGGTGCAGTGGTTAGGAGTCCGCCTGCCAGTGCAGGGGACACGGGTTCGATCCCTGGTCCAGGAGAATGCCCCATGCCACGGAGCAACTAAGCCCGTGCGCCACAACGACTGAGCCTGTGCTCTAGAGCCCGCAAGCCACAACTACTGAAGCCCACGTGCCTACAGCCCGTGCTCCGCAACAAGAGAAGCCACCACAATGAGAAGCCTGCGCACAGCAATGAAGACCCAATGCAGGCAAAAATAAATAAATAAATAAATAAATAAATTTTTAAAAAAATGTTTTCTATGTTTCTTAATTAAAGAATGTTGGATTTTATCAAGTATTTACTCTATACATTTGATCTTCTTTTTTCTTTTTTACATCATAAGTTACATTTACAGATTTCTCACTGTTGACCCACCTTGCATTCCTACTGCTACTGCTCAATTTCTGTCACTAGGCCCTCACCTTCTCTTTCACCTTTAAAACTAACTTCATCAGTGGTTCTGGCACTCTTCTCATGGTGCTGTTTTACTAGATTATGTTTTTGTCTACCTCCGTCAATCTGGTTAGCAGATATATATTTCCCAATATTTTCCTAATTAATATCTCAATAAATGGCATCACCATTTTCCCAGCTGCTGAAGCCCAAATCCCAGATTTAGATTTCTAAATGTTTTTTAGGATTTGAGGATCTTTACACAAATACACTGCCCGAGGGCTCAACAGTTGTGAGCCAGGCATCTTCTTGCTCTGTAATCCTTCCCTAAGCACTGAATGCAGACTATTGGAGAGTAGAAACCTTGACCAGCACTGTGTTTTCAACACCTTTAACAAGCATGACACACAGAAGGCATTTGATAAATATTGCACAAGTAATGAATGATTACCTACTGAATGAACAAACTCAACTGAGTTCTCATGAATTCTTTAATTTGAAATATGCTACCCACCTGTTCTACCTGTCACCTAAACTTTAGCACTGTGTCTCCTCTGCCCCACTACCTCCTGCCCAACCTGACAAGAGCAGTTGCCACTCCTACCCATTCGCGAACAGGATTTCATGAAGCATAGAAGCAGTTCAGAGAAGGGGGTGTGGGCTGTCAACAACGCATGTGGGATATTCACTGGCTACACCTCCTTCAACAAGTACGCATCGTCTTTAATTGTAATCATACATTACTGAAAACTGACCCAGAAAGCCTGCTACAATCTTTTGCCTAGCTCACTAAAGAAGTCTTAAGTGAAGAAGGCTGAATAATATCCAATTTACAATAAAATCAAAGAGTAAAACTACGGGCCTGTGAATGAAGTAAGAGTATGTGCATATGCGAGTGTGTGTATTAGGTGGTAAACTTTGTAAAACCGTGCCCCGCTCCACTCCAAGAAAATCAGCTGGGGGCTACTGGCTTTGAAGGCAGCAGATGTTGCTCTGGGTACAAAAAAATGGTAGGGAAAAACCAACAGCTAGGTCTCTCTTGGAAGTATGGGGGCAGGAACTGACAGGCAGTTTAGCTTACCAAGGGAGATATGAGAGGTCATGGCGTATTCTGTACTTCACTAGGCTCTCAAGAGGTACCTAGTGAAGTCGGAGAGTGAACATCATGACCATCAATTCTGTGTGCTGCAATGCCTGAGGCCTGTTTGTTCCTTAACTCTCTCACTTGCCTGGCCTCTGCTCCTGGGATCTCAGGAACGTCTATGGTGACTAAAACTATAAATGAGTTCACTCACTCTCAATGAGATATCCCTTCAAAACGCTGCCTGGAGGTAAGCTCTAAGGTAGATGTTCTGTGCCCAGGAGATAGTACCAGCAACCCCGACTCCCACCTCCAAACCAGGCCTTGCTGCTCCAATTTTTGGAAGAATCTTTTGTTCTTTTGGGGGAAATTCATCTACTAATTTTTGCAGGGGGTAGGGGCAGGGAGAAGATTTTTCCTTGGCTTGTGCAAGGTGGTCAGCAGTAATTAGCTTTCTGAATAGTCAGTCTGATCCCATCTTCTTCCCTTCTTCCAGATTGTTGTGTTTTTGGTTGTTCTCCCAAAGTCCTCTTTTCTTGTTTTCCAGGGTTCCCACAGATTTTAATACATGGCATTTCAGTTGGCTTTAAGAGATGAGTAGAACCTTTAGCTCAGCTGACTGCGAGCCAATGCACAACTGGAGAAACACTGCAACAGTGATTCCCAAATCAAGCTGTACACGGAAATCACCTAAGGTTCTTGTTAGAAAAAACAGGGCCTGTTTCTTAGCTCAACTCTAAAGATTCTGATTCTGATTCACTGACCAAGAGGTCGGGCTTAGGCATCTATTTTTATCCAGTGTTGAGTGACCATCATGTAGGAATCTTCATTTGAGAACCACGGTTCTATACATGACTTTTTAATGATGGATAAAGTATAATTAACCAAGCCTTTACTTTTAGACATTTTGCTTACTCTGATTCCATGCAATGTAAGTGCTACAATGAACATCTTTCTATATCAACCTTTTAATATGCCTCTATGTCATTTTGATAAATGCCTAGACATAGAGCCAAAAGCAGAGACTTAATTCTTTTGGTCAAATTGCCTTCAAGATAGGGTCTACCACAGATGGCTCCCAACTGTAGTACCTGATAGCATCTATTTCCTTACCTCTCTGCCTATGTATGATAGTATTGTTTTTTCAAATAATTGCTAACTTTAGAGGTACAATGACATATTTTTTTAAAAAATAAATTTATTTATTTGTTTTTATTTTTGGCTGTGTTGGGTCTTCGTTGCCACGTGTGGGCTTTCTCTAGTTGTGGCGAGCGGGGGCTACTCTTCGTTGCGGTGCGCGGGCTTCTCATTGTCGTGGCTTCTCTTGTTGTGGAGCACGGGCTCTAGATGCACAGGCTTCAGTAGTTGTGGCATGCGGGCTCAGTACTGTGGCTCTCTGGCTCTAGAGTGCAGGCTCAGTAGTTGTAGTTCACAGGCTTAGTTGCTCCATGGCATGTGGGATCTTCCCAGGCCAGGAAGCGAACCCATGTCCCCTGGGTTGGCAGGCGGATTCTTAACCACTGCGCCACCAGGGAAGCCCAATGACATCTTTTTGAGTTATTTTATAATTGTAAAAATACTTATTCATTCAATAAGTATTTCTTGAACACTTATCAGGCCTTGTGAGCAACGTGAGCAAAAACAAACATGGTTCTTACTCTAGCTTATGTAGACAGTATCATTAATACAATAATCAAACAAATAAACCTAGTAAATGGTACTTATTATTATCACTGTGGTAAATGATGCCATTAAATCTTATAAAGCTGAAACTTAACCTATTTAGAAATGTCAGAGAAAGCTCCCCTGAGAATTGAAGTTAACAATAAAGATAATGATAACAACACACACTGACACAGCACTCACTATGTGCCAGGTTTCATTCTAAATACATCAGATATATTAATGCATTGACCTTTATGAAGAGGTACTAATATTATCTCCATTGTACGAATGAGAAAACTAAGTCAGATAGTTTAAGAAACTTGTCCAATGTCTCAAACCTAGTAAATAAAGGAGTCAGGACTCAAACCAAGGTAGCCTGCCCAAGTCAGTGCTACTAACCACTACATTATACTACCTCTCAGGTGATGTTCCTGAACCCAGTCCAGTATCCACACTCAGTGTGCTCCCCACCCCCTTGCCCCATCAGAAAGGGATGATGTGCTGCAGTGCTCCAAAAGAATGGGACTCAAGCTCTATGCTGACTCAAGCTCCTGAGTTATTTAGGAATATTAAGGATGACAGCTCCTCCCTTTCACTTCACAGCTGCATCCATTTCTCCATAACCCCTAGGTGCTGGAGAAGGAAGGGGGAGGACTTTCCTTGTTTTAAAATTAGTAATCCCCAATTCACCCATGTTGATGCTTTCTTGGTAATCATCTCCACATTATAACATATTTGAACATTAAGCACCACTGTTTCATGAGGGTGTGGGGAAAAAAAATCCATTGATTTCTGATTTATAGACTTCTCAAGCTACGAGTGATTGCTTCTTGTGATGACCCAGCCTGACACAGACCTGGTGCCCATAGGCTGGCAATTTATTCTTTTTTTTTTTATTGGCAATCTATTTTTATACTTGCATGTACGTTAGGCCTGTAAACACTAAGGATGGATTACTCTGAACACAATGTAAGCAGATAAGGCATTAGAAACACGGGAACTGTAAAGGCTTACAACTCAAAACCCAAAAGCCTCTGTCAGTCTGCTAAACTTTTGAAAGTTCAAAGTATGACAACTTAAAGAAACACATTCCAGGGATTTCTGTGAGAAGCACTCACTCAGTTTGGGCCTTGAATGGGTTAGTGAGCTAAATTCTCAAACAAATTATTGAGCAAACAGTCACTACTCCCACAAAGTACCGGGGTCCTCATTATCCAGACACATTAACTATGACCCTATAATCATGAGACTGTGAAGAGAAGCAAAAGCTGTCATACACAAAATATTCACTAATGAGCTGCCCAGTCCCCATTCAAACTCCCCCTCTAAATACTAGAGTCTACTTCTGGGAACCTGTTTATGTCACTCTCTCATTTTTGGATGCTGCAAATACCTGACCATATATAAGCAGGATGAATGTAAACTGAAACTACAAACTTTTCCAAAAATGCAGGATTTGAACAAGTTGCTGAAAAAATGCTGGAGAACTGATTTAATCATATGCAAAGCCATTTTTACAGATTAATGTCTGGCATACTTAGACCAGATAGCAAATGTGGGGAATTCTCAAAGATGATACAACAGATATTTCAAAAAAGAATGAATTAAAATCTTCTCTTAGGAAAACGGAAGAAACCAAGGGATATTTCCACAAAAGCATCGCTTTTCCTGACCCGGCTCAGTGAGATGAAACTGGTGAAGAACACTGTATTCTGCTTATATAATTTTGTCAGAAAAGCTATGCCCCCCAAATGAACATTCAAGCCACTTCTTGTTCATTCTGAAGATTAGCACAGAGCTTCGATTATATAGATCTTGTTAAATACAAGATTTTTAAAAAACTATTAATTTTTTTTTAGTTGAAGCCTATACAGTATCAGTGTTAAAAAAGGAATGAAATTCTAATACATGCTACAACATGGATGAATCTTGAAGACTTTATGCTAAGTGAAATAAGCCAACCACAGAAGGACAAATACTGTATAATTCCACTTAGAAGAGTTACCTTGGGGACTTCCCTGGTGGTCCAGTGGGTAAGACTCTGTGCTCCCAGTGCAAGGGGCCCAGATTTGATCCTGGTCAGTGAACTAGATCCCACATGCATGCTGCAACTAAGAAGTCCGCACACTGTAACTAAAGATCCTGCACGCTGCAACTCAAGATCCCACGTGCTGCCCCTAACATCTGGCACAACTAAAATAAATAAATAAATAAAATATTTAAAAAAAAGAGTTACCTGCAAGAGTCAAATTCAAAGAGACAGAAAGTTGAATAGTGATAACCTGCGGCTGGAGGAGACTGGAATGGAGAGTAACTGTTTAACAGGTACATTAAATTTTTAATTTCAGATGATGAAAGTTCTAGAGATGCATTGCATAACAATGTGCAATGTGAATATATTCAGTAACACTGAACCATACACTTAAAAATGGTTAAAATGGTAAATTTTATGTTATGTATATTCTCCCACATTTAAAAAAACCTTATAATAAAGCAGGAATAAAACATAATTTCCTTAACCTTAAAAAAAAACAAAAACAAAAACTGACGCAGTAAAAGGTTAATTCAGCAGGCTAGGGTTGCTCAAACACTGTATATTCAATGAAAGGAGAATTAATCCTTGACAAGCTCCTGGGAGGTGACCCCTAAATTCATGGAATATTTTGCCTGAGGAGACTGTTTTGTATGCCTGAGACTTAGGGCCACATTGTACCAGCCTGACCTATGGGGGCTGGAGACTAAGTAGTTAAGGTCAGTCACATGAGCATTGCATGCTTACGTGACTGACTCTCAACAAAAACCATGGACACCAAGGTTCAGGAAGCCTCCCTGGTTGACAAATATGTGACATGTTTTGCTGGGAGAATTAAGTGTGTCTTCATGTGACTCCACTGGGAAGGCACACCTAGAATCTTATGCATGGTTTCTCCTGGACTTCACTCATCTGCTTTTTCCCTTAGCTGGTTTTAATCTATATTCTTCCACTGTAATAAACTGTAACTGTGAGTATAACAACTTTCTAAGTACTGTGAGTCCTTCTAAGAAGTCATCAACCCTGGGAGTGGTATTGAGGACCCCCAATACAAAGCCCCAGTCAAGTCCCCTCACTAGCTACCATAAAATTTTCATCCCTACTTTAAGTGGGTTCACTTTAAATGCCCTTTCAGTGCCAGTTATCCTCAGCTAACAAGGACCTCCCTTACATAGCCTCATCAACGATCCTTAGTAGATGGGTAACCAAGAGTTCAGACTTGCTAGAATGGATGTTCTCAGCCACAGTGCTTCACCATGGGTATCTACTGATAAACTGAGATTCGTTACTAGTTATAAAACACCAGAGTACATAAACTGTTTACCTGTTAGTGGATTGACATTAGTGTGTATTTAGGGTTTGCCTACAGTAAAATCGCTCTCTGTTAGAGGCTCCAAAGAGCCAAAGAGAAGACACTGCAATTTTCTCAACATGGCTTTTTGCGGCCTCTGGATCTAGACTCTACCAGTGAGGCTGACTGCTCAAACTTAATTCCTTCCCATTCAAAAGCTGAGCTCCAACCATATTGATTCATTCTAGTTCTCCAATCTATGGTATCTTAACTCCAGATCTTTACAAATACTGTCTTTTTTTTGGGGGGGGGGGATGGTAGCTAAACATCATCCTACTCAATCTTTGCAACTTGATTTAGAACAAGGTTTTTCACCCCTCAGCACTACTGACATTTGGGCAGGGTAATTCTTTGTTGTGGGGACTGTTCTGTGCATAGGATATTTTACAGCATCCTTGGCCTCTACCCACTAGAAGCCAGTAACCGCCCCCCCTGACTCAAGTTGTGACAACCAAAAATGTCTCCAGATATTGTCAAATGCTTTCTTCTACCCCACTTCCATTTGAGAACCACTGATTTAGAGTCATTTCTTCAACCCCTCCCCATCAAAGGCTCTGTAGTTCCCACTTCATTTGTCCCCTTGGGACTTGATGTTACCACACTTAAATGTCCACCTCTATTAGAGTGTTAATAGAGGTGGTTTCATTAATCCACCTTGAGCATGGTTTTATTAATCATTACACTCAGCTCTGAGCCCCATGCCAGGCACATAACAACCTCAACAAATACTTGTGGACTAACTAAATGGATAGGATTAGGATATGCAGAACATGGGAATTACAGGGAGGAAACAATGTTGAGTAAACGCAAGAAGGTGGGAAGTTCAGGGTGCACAAAGAATAGCAAACATCTTCATTTGCTTGAGAATGTAGTAGATTAAGGAAAGTAGCAGGACAAGTTCAGAAAAATAAATGGAAATGACATGAAGAGTTACAAAGGCCAAAAAAGAGCCTGAACCTTACTGGGAAGGAGAAATCAGAGGACTGAAACAGATGATATTTACTACACCCCCTTCCACATAAACCATTCATGAGTTTATATATTAATGAAGCATGTGTTTATATATCACCCTAGCAAAAATGAGGCAGCACATCCTCTAGTGTTTCTTTGATCAACTGCTGTTCCATACAGCAGTCCTCTGCATGTTGAAAGCCAATGTGTGCAAATGTATAAGTTGTAGATTTTGGCACAGACTTAAGGAAATCTATCATTTCCACAAACCTCGACTCCCTGGAGTGACAGAGTAGATTACAAACATCCAACTTTTAGTGTGCTGAACTGGGATGCAACAGCTGTGGGCTGCATGTCCCTTCACCAATCTTGATTCATTTATTTATTTATTCAACACCAATAACTCAACGTCTATTCTCTTCCAAGCACTGTGCTCTGTGCCAGAGATGCAGCATTAAATAAGACAGCTGTTATCCCTACTCCCACTGAGTTTAAAGTCCAGCTAGAAATGCCTACAATTAAACAAGCAATTACAAAACAGTATGTCCGTTATAGTGAGGAAGTAGAACTTAGGGTTCTTCATCAGTAAAATAAAGCGGCTGAATAGTGGTCTCTCAGGATCCTCTTAGATTTGACATTTACTTCAAGCCTAACAACATATAAAAATTTAAAAACTTTTCAAGTTGCTAGACATTTTCCTCCATTTTATAGTAAAGAAGACCCCAGACATGAAAAGGGCTAAGAAACAAATCTAATATACTGTGAAACTGTGAGAAGCAGAATTTTAGTGCACAAAGATTGGGTACACAGAAGAAAAGAGGACATCTTCATTAAGACAACAGAGACAGAGACAAGGGTGCACATCTACCTCCTTTACGTAATTAATAGCAAGACAGCAACACAAACATCATAGAGAAATGTAAATACTGTAGGAAAATCTATGTTCCAATGACTTGATAGTTCAGCTAAAATCTCTTATAAATATTGTAAGTATTTCCATGACAGATACTTCATATATTTATTCCTTAAAAATATAAAGATTAAGCATCTTCTATGTACAATAAATTGTGCTAGACGCTATTATACCATAGTAAGCATAAATCAGACATGAATATGGCCCTTAAGAAGCTTGCTGTTTAGCAGTAAAGTTAATGAAGGAGTTAAGCATTTTACAGAATTCTTTATACAAACCTCTGAAACTTAATATCACATTCAGAACATCAATATAAACAAGGTGGTCACAAGATCTGGCCCACTCAGCATCTATTTACATTTAATGGTTAATTTTTTGCTCAGATATGTACGTGAAGTAGATGGTTATTTCTGAGTACCCATTGAATGTAAAGGGATTTAAATAATATTTGGGCTTTTTTTTCCCCCAAAAGATGTGCCTATAATGTGTGTTTTTTATAAATGGGTTGAAAATTTTGGGTTGTTACTAACAGGACGCGTCTGGATGAGCAATGTTCAAGCTGTCCAGAGAGTCAATCTCCTTAAGGTGGACAAAAGCCATGAAGAATGCTTGATTTATAAAATCTCAGGCAAACTGTGTGAAGCCTCAGAATTCCTTTCTGAACTACCAAAATACAAAGGTGAAGTAAGAAACTCACAAAGCAAGCCATGCGATTTCCCAGTTTCCCTCCTTTGAGTTAAGTTCTATCACTTTACAGATGGTAACTGGATCAAACTCCCCAGACCCAAAATACGACCAAATCATCAAAAGAAAATAGTAAACTTTAGAGCATCATCAGCTCCAAGTTTGAAAAGATGTTAAATTATCCTATAGCAAAAGAAAGAGATGTGTCTCCCAGATACACCCTAGATGTGTTTGCAATCTAATGTAAGAGGCACCCACTTGTTAATGTTGCTGTGAATGTCAAATGAGAAGGTATGGTAAGCACCTATTATTTAGTTATCCGGCACTTCACTAAGAAGAAAAGATCCAGATCCCTTAGTGGCCTGGAAAGCCCATTCTAAACTGACCCCATTCTAACTTTTCCATTCCATATCTAAACTAAAATCCAGGAATAAATATTAGATGACAGTCCTTTTAGTTGTATTCATATTTAATTATTTTGTATTTTGTTGCTAAAGCTTCCTTTTAACCAGTATATTTGTCTCAAAACACAGCAGATGTGTTGCTTAATAACTATTAGTATTTAATATACAATAACTAATACTCCTTTCATCAAAAAAGACTTTGAACATGAGTTCTGTGTCCACAAAAAGCACAAGAATATTAATGGTAGTATATGTGCATCTTACTATATATAAATTATACCTTAATTTTTAAAAAGGACTCAAGGTGCAGGGGCAGTGAACGGAGTTTGGTTTCAAACGTAGGAAGTCCAACCCTATACCACTCTTTATTACTAAACTACACAGTCTCATGAATGTGAGCCCAAGGAGAATGAAGAGAACTTGAAACAACAGTGTCTGGCTACACCCACTGCCTGGCATAGCAGTCATACTTACTTCTAAGAGGTGCCATCATTTCTTTAGTGTCATTAATCAGCTCTGAGTACTCAGATAGCCTAAGCTGTTTTCAATATCCTCTCTTTCTTGTCTTGGCTTTCCCAGAGTAGATGTAATAAATAATGATTCATCTCATGTGAGAGAGAGGGCTCTAAGTTAATTTGTCAAAAACTATTCAATAGAAGCCTATTCATAAACAGATCAATTCACTAAATGTACCAAGTTTATACTTTCATTCTTTGAAGATTCCAGTGAAATTTTAGTATTTGCTTCATAGCAGTATTTTAAGAACTATTTAATTTGTAAAAAGCAAAGAGCTATAGAGTGGTTTAATTTTCCTATAAATATATTCTTCACAAATATATTCAGTTAATGTGAATATATTCTTTATAATGATTATATTCATGAATATATCCTCCTCATGAATATATTCATGAATATATTCTTCTTTGCCCTATTGGGAAAATGTTTTAATGCAGGTTAAAATTAATAAATACCAATATATTCATGAACATTTTCATAAGTTAATATTCATATTCATAAGCTATGTTCTTGACCATATTGGGGCATTTTTGAACCTGGTTTAAAATTTAATGAATATCAATATACTCATTAAGACTATATTCATATTTTTTAAAATAAATTTATTTATTTTTATTTTTGGCTGTGTTGGGTCTTCGTTGCTGCGCGCGGGCTTTCTCTAGTTGCGGCGAGCGGGGGCTACTCTTTGCTGCGGTGCTCAGGCTTCTCATTGCAAAGCACGGGCTCTAGGCGTGCAGGCTTCAGAAGCTGGGGCATATGGGCTTAGTAGTTGTGGCTTGCAGGCTCTAGAGTGCAGGCTCAGTAGTTGTGGCGCACGGGCTTAGTTGCTCTGCAGGATGTGGGATCTTCCTGGACCAGGGCTCAAACCCGTGCTCCTTGCATTGGCAGGTGGATTCTCAACCACTGTGCCACCAGGGAAGCCCCAAGACTATATTCATATTTTCATCAGCACATATTCATATTCATGGCCTGTACTCTTTACCATAATGTGAAATTTTGAGCTGTTTAAAATTTAATGAATATCAATAGGTTTGTTAAGAATATATTCATAAGAATATAATTATATTCATTGTATATATTCAAGAAGAGTATATTCACAAGGCAACTAACCTATCCAATAATTTTAACCTTTGACAAAATGAACATCCCTTAAAACAGTGCTAAGAATGTATCTGTTTTTAATGGTGAATTGGCATGCTTTCTTCTAGAAGGGCTTTTATCTCCAAGCATACAGTGGCCCTAGGATTTACCCAGTGAAACCTATTTGGGCATGTACCAGTGGTGTCCCAGTATTTCTCAGATCTCTCTGCTTTTCTTTTACTCTAACACATTGATTTGGAACATATTCAGGACTAACAGGGTTTTTTTTGACTGAATGTAAGAACTTCTAGCAGTCCCATCAGCTGATTATTACTCTCTGTCTTCAGTAATCATTTCTGTTCTACTTTTTAGAATTGTTTTTCATCAGATTTATTTTTCATTTAACTCTCTGATTTGATTGCTCTGTTTTACCTATTTTAATGTTAGAAGAAAACTTCCTTAACCTAATAAATAGTATTTATCAAAAAACATAAAACCTTAAAACTGGAACAAGAGATGAGACTGCCATCAAAAATTACAAATAAACAGTCTATTCATGATTATTATTCAAACTGTTCTAAATGTGCTACCTAGCTCTGCCATACAAGGACACAATGAGAAGATGCCTATGAATGAGGAAGAGCGATCTCATCAGACTTCGAATCTGCCGGCGCCTTGACCTTGGACTTCCCAGCCTCCAGAACTAGCGCCCAAAAGTTAACGCTTTCTTATGATTAAAAATATTCTGGAGAGCAGCCAAGATGGCAGAGCTGAAGGACCCTAAGCTCACTTCCTCTTATGAGCACAATCTGCAGAACCATCATTAAAAAAGACTGAAAACAGGACTTCCCTGGCGGTCCAGTGGTTAAGACTCTGGGCTCCCACTGCAGGGGGCATGGGTTCAATCCCTGGTCGGGGAACTAAGATCCCACAAGTCACGTGGCACAGCCAAAAAAAAAAAGACTGAAACCTACCAGAAAAGATCCTCTACAACTAAAGATATAAAGACGAAACCACTGGTAGGAGGGGCGGACTTATGATATAATCAAATCTCATACCCCCTTGGTGGGCAACCCAGAAACTGGAGAATAATTATATTACAGAGGTTTTACTGCAGAAGTGAGAGTTCTGAGTCCCACGGTCAGGCCCCCTAACTCCAGGGGGTCCAGCACCCAGGAAGACAAGCCCCCAGAGCATTTGGCTCTGAAGGCCAGGAGGGCTTGACTGCAGGAGCTCCACAGGATTGGGGGAACTAGAGACTTCATTCTTAAAGGGCGCACACAAAATCTCACATGCACAGGGACCAAGAGCAAAAGCAGTAATCTGACAGGAGCCTGGGCCAGACCTACCTGCTGGTCTTAGAGGGTCTACTAGGGGGGCATCTGTGGCCCACCCTGGGGACTTGGACACTGGTGGCAGATATACTGGGGAGCATTCATCTGTGTGAGCTCTCTTGGAGGCTGACATTTTGGCACCAAGACGGCCCCACCCAACAGCCTGTAGGCTCCAGTGTTGGAACGCCTCAGGCCAAACAACAAACTGGGTGGGGACACAGCCCCATCCATCAGTAGACAGGCTGCCTAAAGACTTCCTGAGCCCACAGCTGCCTCTAGACATGCCCCTAGACATGGCCTTGCCCACCAGAGGACCAAGACCCAACTCCACCCACCAGGGGCCAGATATTAGAAGCAAGAAAACTACAGTCCCACAGCCTGCAAATGCAGGCCAGACACTACCCTAGGACCAGCTGGCCCCTGGTCCTCGGGTGACGAGAAGGGAGTGTACATTGCTGGGATGCACAGTACGTCTCCTACAGAGGGCCACTTCTCCAAGGTTGAGAAACATAACCAACCTACCACATACATAAAAATATAAATAGCTATTTAGACAAAATGAGGTGATAGAGGAGTATGTTTCAGACAAAGGAACAAGATAAAACCCCAGAAGAAGAACTAAGTGATGTGGAGATAGACAATCTACCCAAGAAAGAGTTCAGAGTAATGATCGTAAAGATGATCAAAAAACTTGGGAGAAGAGGGGCTTCCCTGGTGGTCCAGTGGCTAAGACTCTGCCCTCCCAATGCAGGGGACCCGGATTTGTTCCCTGGTCAGGGAACTAGATCCCACATGCCACAACTAAGTGTTCGCATGCCTCAACTAAAGATGCAACTAAAGATCCCACATGCCCTAAAGATCCCACATGCTGCAACGAAGATCTCGCATGCGGCAATGAAGGTTCCACATGCTGCAACTAAGACCCGGTGCAGCCAAATAAATAAATATTAAAAAGAGAAGAACGGATACACAGAGCAAGAAATTACAAGTTTTTAAAAAATGTGCTAGCCTATGCAATGAGGCAAGATAATAGACAAAAATATGGAGAAGAATTAAAAAACCATCGTTATTTCCAGATAAAATGTCTGTCTATCTAGAAAATGAATTTTTTAAATGGATTAGAATTTGAAATTCCAAATAGCTTAAAATTTTAATTTAAACAAAACCAAAAAGACTAGAAAAAATAATTTTATAATTTTGGAATGCTTAAGGCATTTACAACTTAATTAAATTTAAATTTAATTTATTTAAGTGTGGTTTTAAATTTTTAATATGTAAATATTTCAATAATGTTATCATAGAAAACATTCTAATAGCACTTTTCTTAAATTTTTATTATTATCAAATATAGATAAAAGTTGGGACTTCCCTGGCAGTCCAGTGGTTAAGACTCTGTGCTTCCACTGTGGGGGAGGGGTGCGGGTTTAACCCCTGGTTGGGGAACTAGGATGCTACATGCATGGCAAAACAAAAACAAAAACAAATAAAACTAAAACTAAAAAACCTCAACACTTAAGAACCGTGTTTCATTCTGTGTAAATTATACCTTAATTAAAAAATTCAGGGGCTTTCCTGCTGGCGCAGTGGTTGAGAATCTGCCTGCTAATGCAGGGGACACGGGTTCGAGCCCTGGTCTGGGAAGATCCCACATGCCGCGGAGCAACTGGGCCCGTGAGCCACAACTACTGAGCTTGCGCGTCTGGAGCCTGTGCTCCGCAACAAGAGAGGCTGCGACAGTGAGAGGCCCGCGCACCACGATGAAGAGTGGCCCCCGCTTGCCGCAACTGGAGAAAGCCCTCGCACAGAAACGAAGACCCAACACAGCCAAAAATAAAAATTAAAAAAAAAAAAAAAAAAAAAAATTCAGACACTCAAGAATAATTTTTAAAACATAGATAAAAGTTGATGGACTAGTAAAATGATCACTCGTATAACCCTCACATAGAATCAACTATTGTTAACATAATAAAACATTATAATGTAAATTTTAAGTATTTTGGTTTTTTCCTAATACCTGATTATAGTAAAATATTCAGATAGTATAGCAAAAGCTAAAACATGGACAGACCTTGAAAATAGTATCTTAAATGAAATAAGTCATATGAAAAGGACTACATATCCCATTTACGAAACAGATAGAATAGGCAAATCTATAGAGACAGAATGTAGATTACTGTTTGCTTAAAACCAGGAGTCAGTTTGGGGGGAAACTGAGAGTAAATGCTACTGGATACCATGTTTCTTTTTAGGGTGACAAAAATGCTCTCAAATTGATTGTGGGTGATCAGGTTGCAAAATTCTATAAATATACTAAAAACCATTGAATTATACAGTTTAAATATGTATATTTATAGTATGTGAAATATATCTGAAAGTTATTAAAAACAAGAAATTAATTACAGTGATATCAGTTGACTTCTTTTTTTAAAGGCATTCCCCAAAGTACACTTGAGTAAGGAAAGCAAGATGCAGAAAAATGTGCGTATGATTTCATTTCTGTAACACAATGACAAAGCTGCATATATGAATATGTGTACATGTAATTACCTAAGCATGGAATAAATATGGAAGGATATATACTGGGTTGTCAATATGGGTTACCCAGATAGGGGGTGCTAATGTAGGGAGAGGGTGACAAGAGGGGAAGGGAGTAGTAGCCATGCAATATAAGGACTATTTAGACAAACTGCACTTAAAAAGAAACCCACAGGGCTTCCCTGGTGGCACAGTGGTTAAGAATCCGCCTGCCAATGCAGGGGACACGGGTTCGAGCCCTGGTCCAGGAAGATCCCACATGCCACAGAGCAGCTAAGCCCGTGAGCCACAACTACTGAGCCTGCACTCTAGAGCCCATGAACCACAACTACTGAGCCTGCGTGCCCCAACTACTGAAGCCTGCGTGCCTAGAGCCCGTGCTCCGCAACAAGAGAAGACACCGCAATGAGAAGCCCGCGCACCGCAACGAAGAGTAGCCCCCACTCGCCGCAACTAGGGAAAGCTCATGTACGGCAATGGAGACCCAGTGCAGCCAAAAATAAACAAATAAAAATAAATAAATAAATTTATTTTTAAAAAAAAGAAACCCATCATGTGTCATGTCTGCAACTTACTTTCAAATGGTTCAGTAAGAAAGTATGTATATGCATACACACAGTTTCATACATACATATATGTACATACACATAAAGATGGATAAAGCAAATATAACCAAATATTAACCATAGTTTTTTTTATTATATGATATATAGTTATTTCTTAATTTTGAAATAATTTTGTGAACAGCTAAGTTTTGTTGCAATGATTTTGAAGGGCTACTTTGAGGGTCATTATTAAGAAAAGAGGCATTACAGTTTTGCAATTCTTAATTATCATTTTAGTGTATCATTTTAGTGTACTGTACACCCTCCTATCAATACACAAGGCAAGCTGATACCACACAGTGGCACACTAGCAGACTGGAAGAACTAATCCCACTAACAGCATGAAATGAGACTGCTACTAGAATGCAGACCCTGTTTTTGATGTTGCAATCCTAACTCCAGAGCTAGGCTACCAGATGCTGCTGGGAATGCCACCACTATTTTATATACACATCAGAATCTTCTACTGAAACAGACTACCCCCCAGGAGGCAACCAAGGAAATGATCACTCCAGTCCCATTCTCTTGCATGTCAAGATACTTCCCAGTGACAGACAAGGGTCACATTAGAAAAAAAGAAATTTTCCTCTGGCTTAAGGCCAAAATAATGTTCCTTTGAATATATCTCTATACATTAAGTTAGAAAGAAAAGTATTTTTTTTTAAGGCTTTACAAAAAGAAAAGATTTTAAATGCATCTGCCTTTTATTGTGGCACTCTTGCAAATTTTTTGGAGACTGGAATGTATCGTTTGTAAACCACAATCTCCTACCTATGACCCATCCTGAGGACACCCAGAGACATCAGCCTGCAAAAGCTACTCTGCAACTTCCAAGCCTCAGTTCACCTCCCCTTCACCACCAGAAGCTTAAAAAAAATCAAAAGCAAATAGATAACATAGGTATTTTTAATCCAAAGAGGCTCCCCAAGGTACCTACTGAGGCTATCAGTCTCCTATGAGAGGAATGTGAGGCTGTCCCTCAAAATGTGGTCTGTCTGTTAGCAGCAGCGGCGGCGGCAGCAGCAGCAGCAGCAGCAAAAAGCCCAGGCTCTGTGGCCTTTGGGCCCCTGGGTCTCCAACTTTGCTCCAGCTGAGCAGACATTACTGAAGTCATGGTTTCAATACATAAACACCGAGTGTTCACCTTTATACTCTGATCAATTTGTGTGTATAAATGAAGTAAAAATCCATCAAATAAAGATTTTTGAAAATGAAATAGAATATATTCTAAATTTGTAAACTGTAAAGTATTATTATTATAAAAATAAGAACTGGCTCACCAGATCATCAGTGGAGGAAACCAACTTGAGTTATGGAATATTTTTTTAAAGGCCTTTTAACTTTCAATATCTAGAATGGAGCAAACAAATTATCACCCAATAGAAATCCTTGTAAAATGTGTTTTTTCCTAAATTTTAAAAGTGCCTTCATTTCCTCATTAAACAAGTAACACATGCCAATTTTTTAAAATTGGAAAATAACAGCAAAGCTGTGTCACACTACCTAATAGGCATTCACTAATATTAACATTTTGGTATTTTCCTTCTAGTCTTTCATTTGTATTTGGGGTCAGTCAGATTCCTTTTAAACAAAGTTGTAATCAAACTAAATATTACTATTTACATCCTGTTATCTTAAGCATTTCTCATATTGTTGTACAATCACGTCATTCGTTATTCCATCAGCTGTAACTCAAGAATATGCTGAACATATAATACATAATGGAATTACTGACAGTTTCATAACAGTCTCTGAAATATTTAGTTAGAGATAAACATATGAAGAATTCCAGGCTTCTAAAAGCTAAACTTAATTTCTGGCAACCATGACTGGTAATTATAACCAAAAGCCAAATATTATGGAGTCCTTTTTTTAGACTAAGCAAGCTTACCACTCAGCATATATAATCACTGAAACACTTCCAGCATAATGATATCTGCTCAGCTACTGGCAACCATAAACATCGTTGAAGCCCAGAGAAATGTAAAAATTCTCTAATATGATGTGCAAAGCAAAAAATTATATCTGAACAAATTGAAAGCATAAAACTGATCATAAACATAATATATTTTGAGAAAACTCATACTCATATATATTTTCATCTTTGAAAAGTAGCTTTATAAATCATCACAAAAAATAAAACCAATATTGAAAAATGTTTTATCTACTTAATAATAATCTCGAATTTATAAGCACATCAAATTATTTTCAAACTCTATATGAAATCATTGAGGGGAAATTATTTAAAATTTCAAAAAAAGATACTTGAGTATCCTTATAGTATCAGAAAATAAGGAAGTGCTCAAAAAACAAATGTATGGGAGTATGCCAAAGGAACACAGAAGAGCTCCAAATGGCCAAAAGTAGAAAAGTAGAAAAACGTGAGCAACAAAATAAATAAAGTAGTATTGGATTATAAACCAAAATATAAAATAAATATCCATGAGTCCATACTGATATAAATAAATGATTGCCTAAAAAAATAAATGGGAGAGTAGAGACAAGTCTACTGTATAGAAGAATTCAGAATAATTTATGTAAATACTGCCTCCTCAAGAAGGTGGAGCATTACTCCCCACCCCTTAAATGTGGGATCCACACAGAGACTTCCTTCCAAAAAATAAAAGTACGGTGGTAGGGGTAGGGGGGAGTACTTTAGCCTGTAAAAACCTGACAAACACTACCTCAGCCAAGTGATCAAGGCCTCAACAGTGATAATGCATGTTGATAGCATGTACCATTAATATGAAGTGATGAAAATGGCACTTTACCACTGTAGTCTTCTCCCCAAGAACCCATAATCCCCATCTAATCATGAGAAAAATACTGGATAAACCCAAATTGAGGGGCATTCTCCACTCTACATTACTCCTGAAAACTGTCAAGGTCATCAAAAACAAAGAGTCTGAAAAACGGTCACAGCTCAGAGGAGCCTAAAAGGGCATGATTCCTAAATGTAATGAGGTCATGAATGCGATCCTGGACAGAAAAAGGACATTAGGAAAAAACTAAGTATTCTGAATAAAGAATGGACTTTAGTTAATAGTAATTTATCCGTATTGGTTCATTAATTGTAACAAATGTACCCTACTAATGTAAGATGTTAATAATAAGGGAAACTGGATATGGGGCATATGAAAACTCCTTGTACTATCTTCACTGCTTTTCTGTAAATTGAAAACTATTCAGAATTAAAAGTGCATATACAGATACATGTGCATATATACATATACATACCCATACACACACATACACACACCACTGACCCTTGAACAATATGGTAGCTAATCCACATATAATTTATAGTTAGCCCTCCATATCCATGGTTCCTCCATGTCCACAGATCCAACCAACTGCAGGCCAAAAGGCCATGTAGTACTATAGTGTTTACTATTGGAAAATACATGAGTATAAGTGGACCCGTGCAGTTCAAACACGTGTTGCTCAAGGGTCAACGGGGTGTGTGTGTGTGTGTGTGTGTGTGTAGAGAGAGAGAGAGAAAGAGGTCAAAATAGACATACAGTTATAGATAGGTCATACACACATCTAAGTTCCAAGACAGCAGGGACTTTGTTTTGGTCACTACTCTATACTCCATTGTTAGAACACCTCCAGGGACTCGATAAACGTTTTTGGAATGAATAAATGAACATTTATGTTGTGTGACACTGGTTTTATTTCTATAAAAAGAATATGGTATAAAGGTAAAGTATCACCTAATACTGGCCAAGAAATTAGAAAACATTAACATTAATGGGTCCATTCAACAAACATTTATTATATCTTTACTAGAATCTAAAAACTGTGATGGATGTTGGGGATTCAAAAACAAATAAAATATATGAAATTCACAGTCTAACTCTGAGGAAGAAAGTTAAGGACCTGGATGATACATAGATGATAATGACAGAAAATGATTAAGTATAAGGTTCTTGCTTTGGGTACCATAGGAGCGCATACCAAGGGCTTCTAACCCTGCATGAGATGGTAGGTGGTGAAGGATTCATAAGCAAAGGAAGTCAAGCAGGCCCAAAACAACTGATGTGTGGGGAGACAGAGAAAAATCCTGTCTATAGGTACAAAGCATAGTGTTGGATGGTGCTTGAAAGGCAAAGAGGCACCAGACTGTCAAGACGTCTAGGGAGTCACTGGAGGGTTTTAAGGAGGGCAGTGGCATGGTAAGATGAGTGGCTTCAATAGATGGCATCTCTCTGGACACACAGTAGACAGGGTTTAGGCAGAGTGTGATCAGTTACAAAGCTGTGGGAGCAGATCAGGCAAAGATGGTGAAGTGCAACAGTGGGGAGGGGATAGAGCTGAGAACTATTTAGGAGGTAATAAAGGCAGATATGGCAGTTACTGAATATGGATGGTGATGCCTCTTAACTCATTTCTCCATTTCACCCCTTGCCCTCTTTAATCCATTCCCCCCACAGCAGACATAATTATCTTTTTAAAACATAAAGCATATCATCTCGCTCCCCCAATTAAAACCTTCCCATGCCTTCACAGTACATATTCCAAAACTAAACTCCTTAGTGTGGTCTCCAAAAGGCAATATAATCGAGTTCCTGCTTTCTTCTCCAACTTCATCCTGTGCTACCCTCCTCCAGCTATAATGCTTTTCTTTCAATTCCTTAAATATATCAGGCTCCTTCCTACTTTACAGCCATTGTTTATGGCTGATATGTTCTTTGTCCTATGTGTTCCATGGACCTCCACTTAAATGTTACTTCCAAAGAGGCCCAAACTAAAAAGAAGGTCTCTGTCTTATCACTACCAATTACTCTCCATCACAGCAACCTGTTTCCTTCTTTGCACTTAAGATAATTTGCAAGTACAGTTGATTCTTATTATCTGCAGTAGTTATGTTCTGTAAAGTCACTGTGAACACTGAATTAGTGAATACTGAACTCCCAGAGGAAATATAGGGTTAGGTTCCTGTGAGCCTCTGGTCAAAAAATTTTCACCAACTGATCAACACATAATCTTGTTTTATCTGTGTTTCTGTTTAAAGATACCTATTCACTACACTGTATAGTGTTGATTCATGAACACTGAACTCATGGCCAACACTGCTATAACTCATGCCTGAACAAAGCTTATCTAACAAGTATTTTCTCTGTAAGACACATCACAGCTTCTTGTGCTCAAGAACACTAGACAGCACTCTGGCACTACGCTTTGGGGCCATAAACAGTGAAAGGACCAAAAAAAGCACAAACATGCAAAAAACGTGGCACCAAATAGACCATGAAAAGGAGACTTGTTTATAGTATGAGAGCTGAAATAAGAAGGCCAAACATTGCCTTGTTCAACCTCAGCTGGGAATGTGTGCATCAATTCTAATTTTTCGCTACTCTGTGCATGTCTGTGAATGACTACAAAAGTGCTGCAAGTACTAATTTCAGAGTTACAAATTAATGTTAGCAAGTAGGTGGCTTCACAAATATGGCAGAGGCCAGGACTGTCTGTCATCTTAGCATCTGGCACTCAGTGGACATTCAATAAATATTCAGGAATAAATAAATGCATGAATGTCCAACAGGTATGTGGATACAGAAACCTGAAGGTCAATCAGAGAAGAGGCTTAAGATAAAATAACGGCATGCTAAATAATCACAGATGTGGTAAATGCTGGAAAAGAACTTAAACAAGGTTCTATATGATAGGGAATTATATAGGAGACTAAATTAGGACGGTCCAGTAAGGTCTTTCTGAAAAACTGACTCTTAAGCTGAGAATTGAGAAATATGAAGGAGCAAGTCGTGAAGCTGAGTGAGGGGAAAATTCCAGGCAAAGAGAACACTAAGTGTAAAGATACTGAAGCAGGAGAGTGTCTTAATGCCTAGAAAATACGGTCTATTTAAAAGTTGAGATGAAAATGTGGGCTATGTAAACGTGTTAGTGCCTGAATGACTTTATCACAAACACCTCCCAAGCTTTTAGAAGCAGTAACTTCAACCTGTTTAGCATCTCCCAGAGATGTACAAAGGGGATTCCTTTTCTTAAACTCTGTAGAGAAACTTAGATAAATATGGACACCAAGACCCCTGACAGTCAAAGATTAGGATGGCACTGGGAGAATTCATCCATGGGGATATGCCAAATAAAAAACATAAAGGGAGCTTTCCAACTTCTCCCACTTCCAAGGCCCTTAATTACAGCCCCTGAATTCCTTCTCTTCTGTGGTCACCCAGGTTGAGTAAGTTGAGGGTCTATTTGTTCCTATTTTGACTATGCAATGAAATAAGTCTGCAAAACAGCAACAATAATCAAGGACACAATGTGGCTTCTCTCATTCAGAGGAAGCAAAATTGTGGAAACCTATGAGGACTAGAAAATTACATAAAAAAGAAGGACATAATCAATTCCCCTTCATATAATAGGTACTCGGCAAAATTACTTTTATATATGAATAACTATACCAATAAACACCAATAAAGCAAGAGTAACGGCATCATTAGGAACACCCAAATAATTCAGGCCATGAACAGACCACCAGTGGTCCCCAGAATCAGTCTACTTCACCATTACAGGGAACACACCATTATGAATACATGAAAACCACAGGAAATGCTCATTTTCTCAAGATTTCTTTGCTTACAGGGAGGTCAACTGCTGTGAATTCCAGGACAGAATGTACTTCTAGAGTTTATGGTCCTGAGAGAATGGGCAATGGGTGAATGATGAGAAATCAGAGTAAAGGAGAAAAGGAAATGTGTCAAATGTCAATTCAGAGCCAGAACAGTAAGATGTTCTCTGCTTATTCAGTATGTAGAACACCTGACCAAATACCTTCATTGATGAAATCATCTCTGACACACCAGTTAAAGAGTCAACATGTATTAAATAAGTCTTGCATACTTATTTGTGTTATAACCCTTTATGGAGGGAATCTGGAAAATAAAACACATGGAAAGTCTCTTCAAGAAGACTGAGGTCCAAACATGGTTAAATCAATTGGTAAAGAATACAATTAAGGGGGGGACCTTCAAGATGGCGGAGGAGTAAGATGTGAAGATCACCTTCCTCCCCACAAATACATCAAAAATACATCTGCATGTGGAACAACTCCTACAGAACACCTACTGAACGCTGGCAGAAGACCTCAGACTTCCCAAAAGGCAGGAAAATTCCCACATACCTGGGTAGGGCAAAAGAAAAAAGAAAAAACGGAGACAAAAGAATAGGGATGGGACCTGCACCAGTGGGAGGGAGCTGTGAAGGAGGAAAGGTCTCCACACACTAGGTAGGCCCTTCACTGGCGGAGACGGGGGGATGGTGGGGGGAAGCTTCAGAGCCACAGAGGAGAGCGCAGCAACAGGGGCGCAGAGGGCAAAGTGGAGAGATTCCCGCACAGAGGATTGGTGCCGACCAGCACTCACCAGCCCACGCGAGGAGAGGGGATTCCTTCCCCATGTGCCCACAGAAGGCAGAGCACTGCCTAAGCGAGCTCCAGAGATGGGCGCAAGCCACGGCTATCAGCTCGGACTTCAGAGACAGGCATGAAACACTAACACTGCTGCCGCTGCCACCAAGAATCCTGTGTACAAGCACAGGTCAATACCCACCCACCCACCCGGGGAGCCTGTGCAGCCCGCCACTGCCAGGGTCCGGAGATCCAGGGACAACTTCCCCAGGAAAACACACGGCACGCCTCAGGCTGTTGCAATGTCATGCTGGCCTCTGCCGCCACAGGCTCGCCCAGCATTCCAATTACAACTACCATACCATTCCCTCTCCCCAGCCTGAGAGAGCAAGAGAGCCCTAATCAGCTGCTACTTTAACCCCCTCCTGTCTGGGCTGGGAACTTGAGGGCAACCTACATGCTGAGGCGGGATCAAAACCAAAGCTGAACACCAGGAGCTGTGCGAACAAAGAAGAGAAAGGGAAGTTTCTCCATGCAGCCTCAGGCGCAGCAGATTAAATCCCCACAATCGACTTGATGAACCCTGCATCTGTGGAATATGTGAACAGACAAAGAATACTCCCAAAACTGAGGTGGTGGATTTTGGAAGCAACTCTAGACTTGGGGTTTGTTGTCTGTGACTGGTTTGTTTCTGATTTTTATGTTTACCTTAGTTTAGTTTTTGATGCTTGTTATCATTGGTGGATTTGTTTATTGGTTTGGTTGCTCTCTTTTTTAAATTTATTCACTTTTTTATTTGATTTTTCTCTTAATTTTTTTTTTTTCCTTTTCTTCTGAGCTGTGGGGCTGACAGGGTCTTGGTGTCCCGGCCTGGTGTCAGGCCTGAGCCTCCAAGTTAGGAGAGTCAAATCCTGGACACTGGACCACCAGAGACCTCCTGGCCCCACATAATATCAATTGGCGAGAGGTTTCCCAGAGATCTCGGTCTCAACACTAAGACCCAGCTCCACCCAACGGCCAGCAAGCTCCAGTGCTGGATGCCCCATGCCAAACAACTAGCAAGGCAGGAACACAACTGCATCCATTAACACAGAGGCCGCCTAAAATCATACTAAGTTCACAGACACCCCAAAACACACCACTGGAAGCGGCCCTGCACACCAGAAAGACAAGATCCAGCCCCACCCACCAGAAAACAGGAACCAGTCCCCTCCACCAAGGAAGCCTACATAAACCACTGAACCAAACTCACCCACTGAGGGCAGACACAAAAAACAATGGGAGCTACGAACCTGTAGCCTGCGAAAAGGAGAGACCCCAAACACAGTAAGTTAAACAAAATGAGAAGACAGAGAAATATGCAACAGATGAAGGAGCAAGGTAAAAACCCACCAGACCAAAGAAATGAAGAGGAAATAGGAAATTTACCTGAAAAAGAATTCAGAAAAATGATAGTAAAGATGATCCAAAATCTTGGAAATACAATGGAGAAAATACAAGAAATGTTTAACAAGGACCTAGAAGAACTAAAGAGCAAACAAACAATGATGAACAACACAATAAATGAAATTAAAAATTCTCTACAAGGAATCAATAGCAGAATAATTGAGGCAGAAGAACGGATAAGCGACCTGGAAGATGAAACAGTGGAAATAACTGCCTCAGAGCAGAACAAAGAAAAAAGAATGAAGAATTGAGGACAGTCTCAGAGACCTCTGAGACAACATTAAATGCACGAATATTCGAATTATAGGGGTCCCAGAAGAAGAAGAGAAAAAGAAAGGGTCTGGGAAAATATTTGAAGAGATTATAGTTGAAAACTTCCCTAACATGGGAAAGGAAATAATCAAGTCCAGGAAGCGCAGAGAGTCCCATACAGGATAAATCCAAGGATAAACACGCCAAGACGCATATTAATCAAACTATCAAAAATTAAATACAAAGAAAAAATATTAAAAGCAGCAAGGGAAAAGCAACAAATTATATACAAGGGAAACCCCATAATGTTAACAGATGATCTTTCAGCAGAAACTCTGCAAGCCAGAAGGGAGTGGCAGGACATATTTAAAGTGATGAAGGGAAAATCCTACAATCAAGATTACTCTACCCAGCAAGGATCTCATTCAGATTTGATGGAGAAATTAAAACCTTTTCAGACAGGCAAAAGGTAAGTGAATTCAGCACCACCAAACCAGCTTTACAACAAATGCTAAAGGAACTTCTCTAAGTGGGAAACACAAGCAAAGGAAAAGACCTACAATAACAAACCCCAAACAATTAAGAAAATGGTAATAGGAACATACATATCGATAACTACCTTAAATGTAAATGGATCAAATGCTCCAACCAAAGGACAGAGACTTGCTGAATGGATACAAAAACAAGACCCATATATATGCCGTCAAAAAGAGACCCTCTTCAGACCTAGGGACACATACAGACTGAAAGTGAGGAGATGGAAAAAGATATTCCATGCAAATGCAAATCAAAAGAAAGCTGGAGTAGCAATTCTCATATCAGACAAAACAGACTTTAAAATAAAGACCATTACAAGAGACAAAGAAGGACACTACATATTGATGAAGGGATCAATCCAAGAAGAAGACATAACAATTGTAAATATTTATGCACCCAACATAGGAGCTCCTCAATACATAAGGCAAATGCTAACAACCATAAAGGAGAAATTGACAGTAACACAATAATAGTAGGAGACGTTAACACCCCACTTTCACCAATGGACAGGTCATTCAAAATGAAAATAAATAAGGAAACAAGCTTTAAATGACACATTAAACAAGATGGACTTAATTGATAATTACAAGACATTACATCCAAAAACAAGAGAATACACTTTCTTCTCAGGTGCTCATGGAACATTCTCCAGGATAGATCATATTTTGGGTCACAAATCGAGCCTCAGTAAATTTAAGAAAATTGAAATCGTATCAAGTATCTTTTCCGACCACAAAGCTATAAGACTAGATACCAATTACACACAAAAAAACTGTAAAAAGTACAAACACATGGAGGCTAAACACTATGTTACTCAATAACCAAGAGATCACTGAAGAAATCAAAGAGGAAACCAAAAAATACCTAGAAACAAATGACAAACACGACAACCCAAAACCTATGGGGTGCGGCAAAAGCAGTTCTAAGAGGGAAGTTTACAGTAATACAATCCTACCTCAAGAAACAAGAAACATCTCAAATAAACAACTTAACCTTACAACTAAAGCAATTAGAGAAAGAAGAAAAAAAACCCCCAAAGTTAGCAGACGGAAAGAAATCGTAAAGATCAGATCAGAAATAAATGAAAAAGAAATGAAGGAAACAATAGCAAAGATAAATAAAACTTTGAGAAGATAAACAAAATTGATAAACCATTAGCCAGACTCATCAAGAAAAAAACGGGAGAAGACTCAAATCAACAGAATTAGAAATTAAAAAGGAGAAGTAACAACAGACACTGCAGAAATGCAAAGGATCATGAGAGATTACTACAAGCAACTATATGCCAATTAAATGGACAACCTGGAAGAAATGACAAATTCTTAGAAAATATAGCACAACCTTCCGAAACTGAACCTGGAAGAAGTAGAAAATATGAACAGACCAGTCACAAGCACTGAAATTGAAACTGTGATGTAAAATTTTCCAACAAACAAAAGCCCAGGACCAGATGGCTTCACAGGTGAATTCTATCAAACATTTAGAGAAGAGCTAACACCTATCCTTCTCAAACTCTTCCAAAATATAGCAGAGGGAGGAACACTCCCAAACTCATTCTATGAGGCCACCATCACCCTGATACCAAAACCAGACAAAGATGTCACAAAGAAAGAAAACTACAGGCCAACATCACTGATGAACATAGATGCAAAAATCCTCAGTAAAATACTAGCAAACAGAATCCAACAGCACATTAAAAGGATCATACACCATGATCTAGTAGGGTTTATCCCAGGAATGCAAGGATTCTTCAATATACGCAAATCAATCAATGTGATACATATTAACAAACTGTGATATGTGATACATATTAACAAATACCATATTAACAAATTGAAGGATAAAAACCATATGATAATCTCAATAGATGCAGAAAAAGCTTTTGACAAAATTCAACACCCATTTATGATAAAAACTCTCCAGAAAGTAGGCATACAGGGAACCTACCTCAACATAATAAAGACCATATATGACAAACCCACAGCCAACATCGTTCTCAATGGTGAAAAACTGAAACCATTTCCTCTAAAATCAGGAAGAAGACAAGGTTGCCCACTCGCACCACTGTAATTCAACATAGTTTTAGAAGTTTTAGCCATGACAATCAGAGAAGAAAAAGAAATAAAAGGAATCCAAATCGGAAAAGAAAAAGTAAAGCTGTCACTGTTTGCAGATGACATGATAGTATACATAGAGAATCCTAAAAATGCTACCAGAAAACTATTAGAGGTAATCAATGAATTTGGTAGAGTAGCAGGATACAAAATTAATGCACAGAAATCTCTTGCATTCCTATACACTAATGACGAAAAATCTGAAAGAGAAATTAAGGAAACACTCCCATTTACCACTGCAGCAAAAAGAATAAAATACCTAGGGATTAAACCTACCTAAGGAGACAAAAGACCTGTATGCAGAAAACTAAGACACTGATGAAAGAAATTATAGACGATACAAACAGATGGAGAGATATACCATGTTCTCAGATTGGAAGAATCAACACTGTGAAAATGACTATACTACCCAAAGCAATCTACAGATTCAGTGCAATCCCTATCAAACTATCAATGGCATTTTTCACAAAAATAGAACAAAAAATTTTACAATTTGTATGGAAACACAAAGGACCCTGAATAGCCAAAGCAATCTTGAGAAAGAAAAACGGAGCTGGAGGCATCAGGCTCCTGGACTTCAGACTATACTACAAAGCTACAGTAATCAAGACAGTATGGTACTGGCACAAAAACAGAAATATAGATCAATGGAACAGGATAGAAAGCCCAGAGATAAACCCACACACATATGGTTACCTTATTTTTGATAAAGGAGGCAAGAATATACAATGGAGAAAAGACAGCCTCTTCAGTAAGTGGTGCTGGGAAAACTGTACAGCTACATGTAGAAGAATGAAATTAGAACACTTCCTAACACCATACACAAAAATAAACTCAAAATGGACTAAAGACCTAAATGTAAGGCCAGACACTATAAAACTCTTAGAGAAAAACATAGGCAGAACACTCTATGACATAAATCACAGCAAGATCCTTTTTGACCCACTTCCTAGAGAAATGGAGATAAAAATAAACACATGGAACCTAATGAAACTTAAAAGCTTTTGCACAGCAAAGGAAACCATAAACAAGACGAAAAGACAACCCTCAGAATGGGAGAAAATATTTGCAAACAAAGCAACTGACAAAGGATTAATCTCCAAAATATACAAGCAGCTCATGAAGCTCAATATCAAAAAAACTAACAACCCAATCCAAAAATGGGCAGAAGACCTAAGCAGACATTTCTCCAAAGAAAATATACAGAATGCCAACAAACATATGAAAGGATGCTCAACATCAGTAATCATTAGAGAGATGCAAATCAAAACTACAATGAGATTATCACCTCACACGGGTCAGAACGGCCATCATTAAAAAATCTCCGAACAATAAATGCTGGAGAGGATGTGGAGAAAAGGGAACCCTCTTTCACTGTTCGTGGGAATGTAAATTGATACAGCCACTATGGAGAACAATATGGAGGTTCCTTAAAAAACTAAAAATAGAACTACCATATGACCCAGCAATCCCACCACTGGGCATACACCCTGAGAAAACCATAATTCAAAAAGAGTCATGTAGCACAATGTTCACTGCAGTACTCTTTACAATAGCCCAAACATGGAAGCACCCTAAGTGTCCATCGACAGATGAATGGATAAAGAAGATGTGACACATATACACAATGGAATATTACTCATCCATAAAAACAAACGAAATTGAGTTATTTGTAGTGAGGTGGATGGACCTAGAGTCTGTCATACAGAGTGAAGTAAGTCAGAAAGAGAAAAACAAATACCGTATGCTAACACACATATATGGAATCTAAAAAAAAAAAAAAAAAAAAAAGTTCTCATGAACCTAGGGGCAGGACAGGAATAAAGAGACAGATGTAGAGAATGGACTTGCGGACACTGGGCAGGGTAAGGGTAAGGTGGGATGAAGTGAAAGAGTAGCATTGACATATATATAGTACTGAATGTAAAATAGATAGCTAGTGGGAAGCAGCTGCATAGCATAGGGAATCAGCCTGGTGCTTTGCAACCACCTAGAGGGGTGGGATAAGGAGGTGAGAGGGAGACACAGAGGGAGGGGATATGGGGATATACGTATGCATATAGCTGACTGACTTTGTTATACAGCAGACACTAACACAACACTGTAAAGCAATTATACTCCAATAAAGATGTTAAAAAAAAAAATCTTGGAGCCATCCTGTACTCCTCCTCTCCTCTCTCACTCCACATCCAATCCTTTCACAAATCCTGTTCATGGTACCTTCAAATATATCCAGAACCCAACCACTTCTCATCATCTCCCCAATTATCCAGGTGACCCAAACCACCATTATCTCTTGCGTAATTGTTTTAATAGCCTCCAAATAAGCTAGGTAATTTCCTACTTTTGATAACGCGTTAATGTTAATAACATGTAACATGTGACATGTTAATATTAGGGGAAGTTGGCTGGGGGGGGTGTATGGAAACCTGTACTATTTTTCCAAGTTTTCTGTGAGCACAAATAGGAAACCAACAGAGGTCTAAGGAGATAAATATATCATATTTTGGAAAGAGCTACTGCTCTCAAATAAAGACTTGATTAAGGAATAATATATTTCATCAAGATTATGTCTCTAGCTCTACCTTACAGTAGACACAATATAATATTCTACAATTAGCAAATGTAGAAGGCACAGAAGAAACAGACATCAACAGGCCAACGCCGCAAACAACTGTTGCAAACAGAATCCACCGTGGATGCTAGAACTAGTGGTCAGAATTCAGAAGAGAAAAATGATTTACATAGTTTCAAAATATGTCTTCCAAGATATTTATTAATTATAAAGGGAGGGATAGTAACTTTACAATGGAGCAATTCGACAGATACCACCTACCCAAGTGATCGAGGTTATCACCAGTAAGATGCACTAAGGACGGAACCTCATTTCTGTGGCAATTTTGTCAAAAAAGCATAACCTCACTTCTATAATGAGAAAACATTAGACAAGTCCAAACTGAGGTTCATTTTTCAAAACAACTGATCAACACTCTTCAGAAGTGTCAAAATCGTGAAAGACAAGGAAAGACTAAAAAACTGTTACAGATTATAGAAGGAATGAAAGAGGAATAACAACTAAATGCAATGTGGGATCCTAGGTAAGCTGGTGGATCAGAAAAGGGACATGAGTGGAAAACTGTTGAAATTCTAATAAGGTCTATAGTTTAGTTAATAGTATTGTGCCAATGTTAATTTCCCAATTTTGATAATTTTACTATGATTATGTAAGTTAATATTAGAGGAAGTTGGGTGAGGGGGGTGTGGAAACTCTGCCCTATTTTTGCAAATTTTCTGAGTCGAAAATTAGCTCAAAATTAAAAATTTAAAAAGAAAAAAAAATCAGCCTTTGAAGATTTCTGTGCAGTTTTAGCTGAAGTGTTTTAGGGAATGTTCTCTTTTTTTTTTTTTTGGAATGTTCTCTTTTTTAAAGGTAAGGATCATATGATAGTATAGTCATCTTACAAATATTTTCTTTTTGAGTATATTTAATATATATGAATGTATTCAATGAAAACTGTATACTCATAAATAACAGTATGACAATGAATGTATTTTGTTATGAATATATTTGGTGTATGAATATATTCTTGATATGTAATAATATATTCTTACATTGTTTGTTGATTAACTGGCTGGCTTCTCTCTGACAAACTAAAGTCTTACACAAAGTATGTTTCCTGTATACTTCGCTTTTGTTTAATGATGTGTTTATACACTGATAAGGCATAAAATCTGAACTTTCCATTAATAAAGTAATTGCCTTAGAATTTTAGGGCTTTTCTTATTAAAGATTATTTTGGGAGTCAAAACTTATTCCATAGATTTGCCTTAATACCTTTTTTGTTGATGCCTTCCCATTCATCATCCAAATAGATATTTTATTTGTCTTTTTAAGAGCATAATGGCCTGAGAAATAAGGATATCCCTACACATTATGTAATAAGAAACAATATTTTTGTTAAAAATGAAAGAATACAGTTCAATATAATGTTTTTGAGAAAGAGGTACGTAGGTGAAAAGGTCAGGCAATTTGGCTATATGAAAACTTTGTTTTTAAAAAGTAAATTAAGAAGGAAGGCAACAGTCTGGAGAAAATATTCGCAACAATATGATAGACAAAGAACTGAGGTCTTTATGGCATTGTATTGTTTCACTTTCATGATTTACAAAAATATAATAATTTGGCTATATGAAAACTTTGTTTTTAAAAAGTAAATTAAGAAGGAAGGCAACAGTCTGGAGAAAATATTTGCAACAACATGATAGACAAAGAACTGAGGTCTTTATGGCATTGTATTGTTGTTTCACTTTCATGATTTACAAAAATGTAATAAAACTCCAGTTTTATAGATAAAATGAAGAACAAGAGAAATGTTCAGCCTCAATGATAATTAAACATAAAGTTATATGTGAATCTCAATACTTTAAAAAAAAGTCTATTGGGCTTCCCTGGTGGTGCAGTGGTTGAGAATCTGCCTGCCAATGCAGGGGACACGGGTTTGAGCCCTGGTCTGGGAAGATCCCACATGCCGCGAAGCAACTGGGCCCGTGAGCCACAATTACTGAGCCTGCGCGTCTAGAGCCTGTGCTCCGCAACAAGAGAGACCGCGATAGTGAGAGGCCTGCGCACCGCGATGAACAGTGGCCCCCACTTGCCGCAACTAGAGAAAGCCCTCGCACAGAAATGAAGACTCAACACAGCCATAAATAAATAAATAAGTAAATAAAATTAAAAAAAAAAAAAAGTCTATCAAATTAGCAAAAACATAAAATGAGATAATGCCCCATTGCTGATGAGAGGTAAGGAGGGGAGGAACTTCTTCTCATATCTATTGCTGATGGGTACCTAGTGGGGGTTTTTATTTGTTTGTTTGTTTTAAACTTAGAAGTTGTAGCGGAGGAAAAACTTCCTTCTACCCTCCTAGATTCTGTGGCTGGGTCTAAGAGTTAAACTGACATAAGACAGATTAACAGGAGAAAAGCATACAAATTTGGTTAATATTTTTTATGTGCACACAGGAGTCTTCATAAGGAAAATGAAGACCCAGAGAAGCAGTTAGGATTGAGAGCTTATACATATTTTAAACAAAGAAATGATAAATTTGTAGAGAAGGCACAAGACAAAGGAGTTTTAGCTTGGGGCTGTAAATTCTCAGACAGTGACTAAGAAATAAATGGGGGAAATTAATGGACGATAAAGGTTATTTTAGCAGGTTTGTTTGTTTAGATCCATTTTGGCGTTGACTTGCAGTTACCAGTGATAAGAATGTTCTTCTTTTCCTGTATAAAGAGGGCACCTTTCTCATGGGAAACTATATGACCTGCTTTTAGGTAGAAAGAGGGAGGTCAGAGAGCCCTTTCTGCATTTGTGATTCTCAAATGCTAACAGCTCAAAATAATCAGTATGCCAAAGTGGCATATTTTTGGCGGTGGCATGTTCCGAACCCCTGTGAAGTATAATATACATACAAAAGTGAATGTATCGTGTGTACAGTTGATAGGTTTTTACAAATTGAACACGTGTGACTAGCATTCTAATCAATAAGCAGGACATTATCAGCACCCCGCAGGAACCTCTTGTGTTCCTTCTAGTACCTAACATAGCCTTTCTGAAGAAAAATATCCTGACTGCTGAGTAATAGGGTATATATGTTCAGCTTTAGTAGATATTGTTACTTTTCCAAAGTAGTTCTATCCATTCACACCACCACCATCAGTGTGTCCCTTTTCTTTTTGTCCCCCTTCCTCATGTTTATCATTTTGAAAAGCAGTTTGATAAAATGTATCAAGGACCATAAATATATTCATACCCGTTTATCTAGTGATTCTAATAACTGCAAAGATATAAAAAGATACATGCACAAAAGCATTCAGGGAAGCAGAGACCAGGGACCACAGGCTAAATCTGGCCTGATGCAGCCTTAATCCAACCACAACCATTCCTTGTCTGTGGCTGCTTTTTTTGCTACAATGCCAGAGTTTAGTTGTTAGAGACCTTGCAAAGCAGAAAATGTCTACTATCTGACCCGCTCCAGAAAAAGCTTGATGACCCTTGCAATAGAGCATTATATATGGAATAGTGAAAGATTGGCAATAACCAATATATCCATCAGAAGGGGAATTATTAAATGAATCCTTGGTGTAAGGATTTAATGGAATAGGACATAGCCACTTGAAATGACGATTAGAGAGATTATTCATCCAACAAATATTTATTAGGCATTTGCTACTTTAGGTACTTTTCTAGATGCCTAGAAATCAGTAGAGAGAAAAATTCCTGCCCTTATAGAACTTTTAGTAGAGGAGACAGAATAAACAAGATAAATACAGAAAATAACACATAAGGGATAAGTGCTAAGATGGAAAAAAACAAAGCAGGGAAGCGAGATATGAAATATTTCAGGGTGAGGGCTTGACATTTTAGATTTAGAAGGCCTCACTGAGAAAATGGTTTTTGAGTAAGGACCTAAAATAAGTGAAAGGTCTTGACACTCAGGTAGCTGGAGGAATAGCATCTGAGGCAGAGGGAACAGAAAGTACAAAGGGCCAGACTTGGAAATGTGCCTGATGTGTTCTAGGAATAGCAATAAGGTGAAGGGCTGCTGTAGACAGAAGGAGGGAGGAGTTGCAAGGGATGAGGTTGGACAGGTAACTGGTGGGTAGGGGTGATGATAGATCACACAGAGCCTTGTGGCAACATGAAAAATCCCTACTATAAATTGTTCAAAAAAAAAAAAAAAAAAAAGCTCTTTCTCCCTTCCATTTCCCTCCCTCTTTCTCTGCTCAATAATGACAGTTATGTAAAGCAATGCATAAGGAAAAGATTGGAAGAAAATACCCTAAAATGTTAACATTTTTAATGTGCTGGGGTTATGAATTATATTTTTCTTTTTGTTAAACTTTCTATAATTTGGAAGGCAGCTATGCTCACCACTATACTACCAACACCTATAATTTGGCTATATTTTATAATAAAAAACATATTTAAAAACTTAAAGGATTTTGCTTATCTTTGTCTTTGAATAATTTAGAAATCAAGTACTTTAGATCCTCCCCAGGTTGACTGTAATCTGCTAGCAGGCAGCAGTGTCTTAAATCATCTGAGGAGTAGTTGTTTTCCTTTTTTTGGCCGCACCATGTGCAGCTTGTGGATCTACTGAACTTGGGCCCTTGCCAGTGAAAGCGGGGAGTCCTAACCACTGGACTGGCAGGGAATTCCCAGTAGCTGCTTTTTTTAATTATTAATTTTTCAGGGTTTGACCCAGAAGGAATTGTAGGAATGATCTATTTTATAGTTTAGCCCCTTTATTTTATGCGTAAGGAAATGATCTAGAGGAGAGAAGGAACTGGGGCTTCTAGTTCTTTTTCGTGTTTGTATGCTTCATCATCATTTGATGTGAGGTTTTCCAGCACTTTAGTGATTTTTGTGATTAATAATTTACCTAATCTTTAACTTAAAGAAAATCCTTGCAAATAATAATACCTAAATCTGTTTTGTCCAAATTCTCCCAGTGCCAAAACTACTGTAGCAAATATGTGCTAATAACGAATTCTTTTGGCTAGCACCCTGGTTAAGAACATGGACTTTAGACTCAGACTACCTGGGTTTAAATCTTGTTTCTGGCCCTTATTAGTGCTTAACCTCTCTGTGCTTTAGTTTCACATTTATAAACAGGATATAATACTAAGTATATACCTCATTGGGTTGTTGTGAGCATTAAATGAATTCATGTGAGTATAGAGTGAGGCACATAGGACAAATTATCATTGAGGTTTAAATATCTACAAGGGAAGGTATTTAAACACTAGACACCAGAGAAAATTGAGTTCAGCAATACTTATATTATTGAAAGTCTATATATGTCTCTCTACTTTGATTTCATAGCTAACATGTAGCAGTTTATTAAGAACATTTTAAAGCTAATCATTCTAATTAGCACAGTGGCTTCAAACAGTGTGCTGTTGTAGCACTTATACTATAAACTCTTATAGATGGTTATCAGATTTTGGAGAAAACAATGTTTACTTTTATTTTAATAAGAGAAACATGAGTTAGGTCTAAGTGGGTCATGTGATGAAACATGGGGCAGGATGAGTGGTAAAAGGCAAAGGACAGTGTCCAGCCAGCTCTAGGAAAGATTGCTTGTTTACTGGAGCATGCAAGAACTTTGCTTTGTGAGTATATAGGTCAGGACAGTAAAGAGCTCTATTTAAAGAAAGGGGATCAAGTAGAGAGTGATGCATGAGGATGTGACTCAGTCCTTTGAGGGGTACAACGAAAATTCTAGTATTTGAGTGTCCCCTAAACTCAAAGAGGCTGAAGGCCATTGAACTCACATAATGGATATAGTTAAGAATTAACAATTAAAATTTTTTTTTCTAGAAAATGACGATTTCTGAAATACCATATGGTAAAGCTTTTGGTAAAATTTGAAATATGAAGGAAATGAAATTTAACTTATAGAGTACTGTGACATTTTGTAAAAACAATTTTTTTGTGTGAAAAAAGTTAAATGTATTTTTCTTTGTGGCATTTATTTAAGGATAATTTTATATACATAGAGTGTCCCTAATGTATTTTGTGCTTTTGCTCATTTGGGGATTACATAAGATTCTATTGCTTTATACTTGGAAAAATCTGACATTTTTTTGCAATGTTGATATTGTTTTCTTCAGTGCTAAGCCTTCAGAAGTGTTCCTTGCTCAAGCTTTTTTTTTTTTAAAACATATTTAGATCAATGCAGATATAGACAGCAGTGTTTCTGCCACACTAGCTTTATAAGAAAGTTTCTACCTTCCTTGCAAAATCATGCGTTGTTACTTAGGGTTTCTGTGGGCACATTAATTTTGAATAGAACCTGGGGATTGTGCTTATTAACAACTAGAAGTGTAGCAGTTTTGGTAGTGAGTTCCTAACAGCACTCAGGTACTTACATGTTCAGTAGTACATTGCTGTTGTAGCAGTTGTGGTATTTAATTGAATCTGAAGGTCCCTGGGAATCTTCCTAGTCCATTATATTAAAGTGAGTGGAAAGACCTCTGACAAAAAAAATTTTTTAATGCAATTCAGTATTTATGATTTAGTTAATAGTTAAGCTAAGGACTTCTAGGAACATTTCCGAGGAGGGGGAAGGAAACCATACATTTACAGAGACGTTTGTGAAACATGAAATTGTGCTACTGAATTAGCCTTTCTTTACCAGCCCTCTGCTGGTACACCAGGCTCTGGTCCAAGGAGTAGCATATGACTCAGATTCCCCCTTAACACTCTTGTCAGTTACTCTTTTCAGGGTTTAGGTTGATACATCAAATGCACATAATAAATCTGGAGTGCTTAGGAAGGATGTGTGGAATCTCTCTTTCGGTTTTAAGAAATGACTATGATTGAATAGTTTAGTTTGATTCTTTTGAATAGGAATTTTTGTTCTGTGTGATAAATGTGCAGCATATTAGCACCAAGGGAACTAAATCTGAATCCACTGGGATATCAGTCAAACCTTCTGTACTTGTAAGATCAAAGTATGCCTCTGAGATAGTGTATCTTTTAGTTTTACTTGGTAATTCTTAATCTTTTTGCCTTTTTTTGACCTCTTTGCGAGTCAGATTAAAAACTTTGCACTCTCAAGCAGCAAGGTCCTACTGTATAGCACAGGGAACTTTATTCAGTATCCTGTGATAAACCATAATGGAAAAGAATATGAAAAAAGAATGTATAAATATGTATAACTGAATCTCTGCTGTACAGCAGAAATTAACACAACATTGTAAATCAACTATACTTCAAATAAAAATTTTAAAAAAAGAAAAAAGAGAAAAAACTTTGCACTCTCTTTTCAGAAAATGCACATTTGTACACAAACATATGATTTTGTATAAATTTTAGGAAATATGTGGCCCCCCCAATGCGTTATGCTAACAATCTCTATTTTGTGTATTTACATTTTAGCATACGACTTTTTGTCTAAGGATAGAAACCTTAAACATTTGAGATAAGGATTAGGAGAGTGAGCTTATGGGCATCCAGGGAAGTTTTACTTTTTTGGAGGAGGAGAGGATAACATGGTATTTTTTTCATCAGAAATCCATTCAAAATGTTATTTCTGATAAATGTACTGGTAGTGTGCATCTGGTTAAACCATTCTTCTGCACTGAAGGTTTTGAAAAAATAGTGTCTACTGGTGCACTCACAAAGGCAGTCTAGCAAGGAAAAATTAAAAAGCTTAAATTCTCATTCTCATTTCTACGGGAATAAAGAGGGAGAATTCATTATGTCAAGTATTACAAATAAGCATGTATTAAAGCGGCTACATATGATGATGGCACATTGTTGGAACACCCCATGAAAGATAATTTGCATGGAAGATGATTATTCAGTAGGGCTTTAATTTACAAGAAACATTCCACCATTTAATTGAGCCCTTTTAGACACACTGCTTCGCTTCAATAGATTGTGTTTGCTCCCTGCATATGTACAATGCTGGAAGGGTGGTTAAAGTCTGATTCAGTCTAGCTGGAAGGTGAAACAACAGCTGAAAGTCATGTCATAGATATATATATTATTAAACATTTGAGAATTGTTTTTATTTTTGTTCTTTTTTTAATATATTCTTACTTTTGCTATTGCTTTTAAAAAAATATATAGTTGATGTACAATATTGTCTTAGTTTCAGGTGTACTACACAGTGATTTGACATTTGCATACATTATGAAATGATCATGGTAAGTCTAATAACCATCTGTTCTCATACAAGTTATGACAATATCAGTGACGACAGTCCTTATGCTGCGAATTACAGTCCTGTGGCTTATTTATTTTATAACTGGAGGTTGTGCCTCTCAATCCCTTCAACCATTCCACCCCCACCCTCAACCCACTCCCCCCCCTGGCATCCACCCATTTGTCCTCTGTATCTGTGAGTCTGTTTTCGTTTTGTTTTTTGTCTTGTTTTGTTTTTTAAATTTCACATATAAGTGAGGTCATATGGTATTTGTCTTTCTCTGGCTTATTTCACAAGAATTGTTTTTGAAATTGGTTTTCTCTTGGCTAGTTTGTACTATAAAACTGATTGTCTGATTTTTTTTTCTAATAAGGTTTTTATAAGATTATTTGGTCCTGCTGGCCACTATATGGTTCAATTTAAATTTTTTTCATTTTTATAGACCACTCACCTATATTGTACTTTTGAGAAATGAGCAAACATAGACTGCATTTATAGTCATTATAGAAAGAAAATTATTTGGTGATAAAGAAGACACTAAAATAAAGATTTCAACAAATAGCTGACTTGTGATTAAAACGCCTGCAAAGATTATATATGGTTTTTTAAAAAGGTAATGTAGATATGTCTAATATCTTCTCTGTGTTAGCAGAATTGTGTATGGTTACGCTTTATCATAGTGAAGAAGCTTTCGGTGAGCCTGGAACCAGCTCCTTATGGATGTTTCACCCTTGAGGCATTTAAAATAAACATTGTTGTGATAAGCCAACACCCAAGCCCAGTGTTACGGGAAACACTGAAGTTTTGTCCAAATGAGGAAAAACACTGAAGGTCTGCAGGTTAAATCAGGAACAAGATAAGAATGTCTGTTATCACCATTGTTTTGGAGGTCCCAGTCAGGGTAGTAAGATAATGCAAGAAAAAGGGATACAGATGTTGGAAAGGAAGCCATACAGTTATCACCGTTTGCAGGAATAATGATGGGACAGAGGAAAGGAACATTCCTGAGAAAGATGAACAGTTGAAGTAGAGGGAAGGGAGCTTGAAACATTTTCTGTTGGGTGCCATCTATGTTTTTGGTGAGTGAAGGCTTTCTGCTAAAAGTGGAGGGGCTGAGGGTGAAATTGGAAAGAAAGGATTTGGAGTAGATGCTGTGATGAAAAACTATTTGGAATAGTTCTAAGAGTTAAACAGAAGGTGAACTGGTATGAAGACACTGTGGAGTCAGTCAGCAGAGGTTGGTTCTTGTGAGTCAGAGTGACTTCTGGATTCTCTGAGCATAAATAATTGATTACCTGTGGGCAGCTTGATAACCGCCTGAGGTAGTAAAGAAGTGGTTCAGCCCCTTCCACAAAAGTTTGCTCCTGAGATCTGACATTTGACTGTATGAATACCTGAAGTTGGAGACCCAACAGGATCAATTATAAGTAAGGTAAGGGAGAAAGGAAGGATGAAACTGGACAGGGAAGCCTGTGTGTTAACATCTCTCAGTAGAATGTCTAGTTATATAGAAAAGACCTAGGTGATAATTCCTCCTTCTTAGGTTTGTTATGGAGATTAACCAGATGTGGCAAGGAGTGTGAACTATTTCCCACAGTGCCCTGTTCTTAGTAGATAGCTGCTTTAAAAACAAAAGCAGAATTCTGTGCTCTGTGAGACATATTTAAGCAAGCCTGTCTCCCATACATACCTTCAATATTAAACTTTCTCTTTGCACTGGTCTGGCCCCTGCTCCTTCAACCTGCATCCTAAGAAACCTCTGCTTGAGCCTGCTGCTTCATGTTCCTGTTTCTCTCCTTTCTTTCACAGTCAGATTTCTTAGATAAACAGATTACAGTGCTATCTGTTGTTATCACTAATTTAGTGTCATCCCAGAGAATTCAGCTGCCACTACCTCCCTCCTCCTCAAAGTCTCCTTAAAGCTAAATGTAGATGATAGAGAAATAAACAAATAAGTAAACTATCAGGTGGTAATACGTGCCCTAGAGAAAAGTAATCCAGGTTAAGGGGGATAGGAAATGACAGGCACACATAGGGAGGTTTTTAGGGTGGTCTGAGAAGGCCTCTCTAATAAGAACACACTTAAGCAGACCTAAAGTGAAGGAGTAGATCATGCAACTCTCTGGGGAAAAGAGTGATCCAGGCAACCATGGCAAAATCCCTGAAGTGGGAGCAATGTTGGTGCATTTGAGGAAAAGCAAGGAGGATTTTGCAGATGGGACAAAGTGACCAAGAAGGGAACCATGTCAGACAGGTAGATGGGACATTGGGAGCATGTGGAAATTATCTTCTGATTGCTTCTCTTTCCTCAGTGAGAGTGACTATGGAGCAGAAGGAATTGGAGATTTGAAGAGATGTTCAATTAGGACAGTGGGAGAGTGAATGGATTTGAGCCAAGTGTGACCCCTTGACCAGCAGCACCAATATCATCTGGGAATGTGCTAGAAATGTTAATTCTTGGGCCTCATCCTGAGGCAGGCGATAGATGGGCCCCAGGCTGAGCAGCTGGAATCTGTTTCCTGTGGACAGATACTCCAAGATAAAGATAATGGCAGGAGCAAGGAGGAGCTGAGTCCTGCTTGGATAAAATATAAAGAGACCACATATTTCTCATTCTTGAGGTCAAGGAGACCTCCCAAACTACACATGCACAAAAAAGTTCTTCAGGGGTCAGAGAAGAGAGGGGGTGCCAGACCATAATATGTTCTGTCAACTTCCCAGAGACTCTTGGGCTGGAATCCAGCTTAGCTAAAAGATGCACGTGCACACAGGGCAGGGTCCTGAGTCAGACCAAATATGGACCCAGAGCCAGACAAAGCAACAGGGGACACTTGGAAGAACTGCCCCCATATAAGTGATTTAAACTACCCCAAAAGCATGTAACTCTCTCTCTGAGCCCGCGGTGTGTCTATCTGCACATAATTTTTTTCTCCTAATAAACACTTTACTTGTTTCACTACTTTCTGTCTCTTTGCTGAATTCCTTCTTCAAAGCAGACAAAGAGCCAGGGCCCTGCCCTAGCTACTAGTCCCTGGTGGTCTAGCAGCTAGGATTTGGTGTTTTCACCACTGTGGCCTGGGTTCAGTCCCTGGTTGGGGAACTGAGATCCTGCTTCAAGCCACTGCACGCTGCAGCCACCCCACAGCCACCCAAGATCAATCCCAGACCCACTGAATCAGAAACTCTGAAAGTTGGGACAAATGCTCTGTTTTATCAAGCCCTCTGGTTATTCTAATGCACAAAAACATTTGAGACCACTGGAATAGGGAGGTAGGTACAATCACTAGGTAGCCCTAAGGACTTACTTGAGTTTAGTGGTCATAAGTTTAAAGTGAAAACAGTCATTAGGTTATGTTGAAGAAAGAAAGGGATGAGGGAATTGAGAGTGTACAAGGGATTGTTTTAAATGATGTACTGGGTTGGCCAAAAAGTTTTGTTCAGGTTTTTCCAGAACATCTTACGAAAAACCCAAATGATCTTTTTGGCCAGCCCAGTACCATCAAATCTAAGCTGCATAAAGAAAGAAGCGAGGATGGGGTACTGGGACAGTGAAAACATGGTGGGATCAACTGAGTTTAGGTCCCAGTGAATCAAAGAATAGGTCAGTGAAAGGAATTCTCACACAGATTTGACTGATTCCAAATTCTGGGTATTTTTCCTTCAGTCAAGGGTCTCCATAACTATCATCTTGTTACCAAACATGAGTTCATGTGCCCAACGCACAATGAGGCCAAACAAAAGGAACCGTTGGAGTTTGGAGCACAGAAACATTTATTGCAGGGCCAAGCAAGGAGAACAGGTGGCTCATGCTCAGAAAACCTGAACTCCCTGATGATTTTCGTGAAAAGTTTTTATAGGCAAGATTTGGGGTGAGGGCTGCAGGGTGTGTGACTTTCTTCTGATTGGTTAGTGGTGAGGTAACAGGGCAGTGTTCCAGGAATCTTGTGCTCAGCCTGAAGTTACCATTCTCCACCTGGATGGGGGCCTTAGTTCCCGCGGAAGAACTCAAAGATATTGTTATGTATATCCCTTGAGGAGGAACCAGCATCTGCTTTAGTAGCTGCATTACCTTTTTTTTGATTGCTCCTCCTTTGTTTCTGCATTCCCTTACTTCCCTGATTAGCAACTGTTTGAATCTGCTCTTTGGTATTCAGGAAGGTCTAGGAGAATGAGGCCTTTATCCTGCAAATAAGAAACTGGGGACACGGAAAGACTTTTGTATCCCAGAGGGCAACCTCAGGGTCCTGCTCAGTTTCACAAAGAACCATGACTCATGGCTATGGCAAAAGTATGAATCTTGCAGAAAAGTAAGAAAAAAGTATTCATGACTATTGTTGTAATTGCTTGTCCTGTCATAAAGTATTGTCTTAAAAATACATTAGACTTATGCTTCTGGCCAAGATGAAGTAACTAGGAGCAGATTTATCAACTCCCTTGTATTATTCAGGTTCTCCAGAGAAACAGAACCAATGGGGTGTGTGTGTGTGCACGGGTGTACTTATTATAAGGAATTGGGTCACATAGTTATGGAGGCTGAGTACTCCCAAGTTCTCCAAATAGCAATCTGGAGACCAAGGAGAGCCTATGATGTAGTTCCAGTTTGAACCTGAAGGCCTGGGACCCACAAAGAACCAATGTCAGAAGGCAGGAAAAGACTGATGACTCAGCTCAGCTGTCTGGCAGGAGGTTTCCTTCTTACTCAGCTTTTTTAGGTCTTAGTTTAATTGGATGAGGCCCACCCACATTAGGGAGGGCAATCTGCTTTACTCAGTCTACTGATTCAAATGTAATCTCATTGAGAAACACCCTCACAGACACAGCCAGAAAACTTTTGATCAAATGTCTGGGCACCCTGTGGCCCAGTCAAGTTGACACTAAAATTAACCATCATACCAACTGAAACAATTAAGAAACCAGACAAAATAGAGTAAATGGTGATTTTTAAGACATTGGATATCAGGCAATGAAGTACAGTGATTTCTGAGAGATGAGAAATAAACAAAGGGAACTCCATGATTGCCTCAGCTTACTATATACCTCTTCAACATTTGGTGCTGGGGACAACCGGATTTCTATACAAAAAGAATGAAATTGGACTCCTACCTCATACCATATATATGAAATTAAAAAAATTTTTTTTTAATCTTATTGAAGTATAGTTGATTTACAATGTTGTGTTAATTTCTGCTGTACAGCAAAGTGATTCAGTTATATATATATATATATATATATATATATATATATATATATTCTTTTTCACATTCTTTTCCATTATGGTTTATCACAGAATATTGAATATAGTTTCCTGTGCTATATAGTAGGACCTTGTTGTTTATCCATCCTATATATAATAGTTTTCATCTGATAATCCCAAATTCCCAATCCTTCCCTCCTCACCCCCTCTCCCCCCTGGCAATCACAAGTCTGTTCTCTATGTCTGTGAGTCTGTTTCTGTTTTGTAGATATGTTCATTTGTGTCATATTTTAGGTTCCACATATAAGTGATATCATATGGTATTTATCTTTCTCTGTCTGGCTTACGTCACTTAGTATGATTATCTCTAGGTCCATCCATTTGCTGCAAATGGCATTATTTTATTCTTTTTTATGGCTAATATTCTATTGTATATATATATATATCACATCTTCTTTACCCATTCATCTGTCTATGGACATTTAGGTTGTTTCCATTTCTTGGCTATTGTAAATAGTACTACTGTGAACATAGGGGTGCATGTACCTTTTTTTTGTCTGAATATATGCCCAGGAGTGGGACTGCTGGATCATATAGTAACTTTATTTTCAGTTTTTTGAGGAACCTCCATAATATTTTACATAGTAGCTGCCAAAAAACATGAAAATTAACTCAAAACAGATCAACAATATGTAAGAGCTAAAACTATAAAATAAATACAAATAGAATAAACAGAATTAGAATAAATGACAGCCAAAGAAAGCAGAAGAAATATAATTCTTTGCTGTTTTTAACTCATTATTTCTCTATTGATTGCTCTATAAAATGTCAGATGGTTTTTACTAATCTATACTATTATTATACTAACATGAGATTTAACACAAATTAGGTGTTTATGATGTCTGAACTTATGCTCATAGCATCGCAAACTGTTCAGGATCCATTTGAAAGTATCATGATCTAGTTTTTTTTTTTAATTGAAACATAAGTTGATGTATAATATTATGTTAGTTGCAGGTATACTACATACTGATTAGATATCTACAGACATTATGAATGGTCACCACAATAAGTTCAGTAATCATCTGTTCCCATACAAAGTTATTACACTATTACTGACCATATTCCTTATGCTGTATATTATATCCCCTTGGCTTATTTATTTTATAACTGGAAGTTTGTACCTCTTAATCCTCATTCACCTATTTTGCCCAACCCTTCAGCCTCTTCCCCTCTGGCAACCACCAGTTTGTTCTCTGTATCTGTGAGTCTGTTTTCACTTTGTTTTGTTTATTTATGTTGTTTTTTTAGACTGCACATATAAGTAAGATCATATGGTATTTGTCTTTCTGTCTGACTTATTTCACTAAGCATGATACCCTCTAGAACCATCCCTGTTGTCACAAATGGCAAGTAATGATCTAGTTTTTACGTGTTGGACACAGCAAGACATCACGTTCTGGTATTTAAATATAATTTGACAATAACAAAAGCCTAATCAAAGACAAATATAGATGGCCTTTAGGAATTTGTTGTGTTTTTGAATTATCCTTGTGTCTCTTCTGAACATTTCTATACATTATTTTGCCTTCTTTCATGCCTGGTACATAGGTGCTCAGTGATTATTATTGAAAGAATAAATATTGTGTAAGAGAAGCAAAATAGGTGTGGTGATCATGAAAATAAATTCCAAATCCTACAGTTCTTTCAGGCATTTCCAGCAGATACATATTACTGCTATAAGTCATAGTAATGAGAAATGGAGTATACCTTTTGTAGTTCAAAAACATTTTTATACTAACTTGTTTCTGATAAAACAGTAACCGCATGGGAATAATTTGGTTGCACTGGACTACGTTCATGTAATTGTTGGATTATTAAAGCGTTTAATTAGTATTTCAGTAAGTGCTGATATAAATGCATCACCTTGTCTCTTGTTCCCAATTATACAATATTGTGGGAAGTGGACCAGTGAAATAGAAGAGAGGTGATTCAGTCCCCTTGGTGATATGTCATCTTAATTAAGATCAAGGAGTTCTTAAGTTTCATGTGTTTGGGAAAATGGCAAAGTGAAAAGTTTTTTGCCATTTTACACTTGGCTTGATCGATTAAACTGGCTAATAGAAAGGAAGCAGCAAATTAAATTGCTTTTACATTCTGAAGACACTTAAGATGGAAAATATAAAAGACAGAGGTAGATAAGCTACATGTGTACTACCTCCAAGAAAATTTAATTCAGTCTTTAGCAATGGCTTTGAGTATAAGTACTACCTTCAGTTGTAGATAAGATAATGCATGTGGCATAATCTCAAGTAACTAGAGACAGAATGAAATTGATATTTTGCAGTAGTTGTGCATTATTTAGTATGTCTGATAAAGCAACAGCATATACCTGATGCTTTCACCACCATTTACATGATAACTCTATACTCCAAGTAAGTGGGTATATTGGTCCTACGTTAACTTTTTTACAGTTAAGAGGTGTGGGCATCCTTTGTAAATTAATACCCATAAGCTTAAACTACAGGTAAGAGAGTGGCAGAGGAAGCAGAAGCACTGATAAAAAAGAAAACTAAAGGAACAGAGAAATAAACAAGGTTTGAAACTGTGAGAAATACACGGATTTTTTTCACTGTATTCACTATAAGTATTCTAAAAGAGGGAAAAATCTAGATCATCAAAAATTTATATTAGTGATACAAATAAATGTTAATTTTTACTTTCCAATAAGAACAAAGTCAAACTATAAACATTAAAAATGGAAGCTAGAAATACTAATATCCTGAGTTTTCCTTCTAATAAACCTTTCTAGACCATCTGTGGTTTGGATCTAGCCAGCATATGTCGGTCCTTTTCAATACTGTCCCTAGCACCTGGCATGCAGTACTTGGAGCTAGGAGGTGCTTAATAAATGATGTTTATATTTGATCTTTCTTCCCCCTTATGATGTGACTTGCTTGTGATGAGACTGCCATCTCCTCCTTTGTTTTTTTTGTTTTTATAAATGTATTTATTTATTTATTTTTGGCTGCGTTGGGTCTTTGTTGTTGCGCGTGGGCTTTCTCTAGTTGCAGCGAGCGGGGGCTACTGTTCATTGTGGTGCGCGGGCTTCTCATTGCGGTGGCTTCTCTTGTTGCGGAGCATGGGCTCCACACGCACAGGCTTCAGTAGTTGTGGCACATGGGCTCAGTAGTTGTGGCTCACGGGCTCTAGGGTGCAGGCTCAGTAGTTGTGGTGCATGGGCTTAGTTGCTCCACAGCATGTGGGATCTTCCCAGACCAGGGCTCGAACTCGTGTCCCCTGCATTGGCAGGCGGATTCTTAACCACTGTACCACCAGGGAGGTCCATTTGTTTTGTTTTTGATTGTATTAATTTCTCCTTTACCTTATAGTCCCTTTCTTCTGTTGTTGTTTTTTTTAAATCATGTTCAAGCTTGTTAGTTGAATATTTAATTACTTTATTCTTCAATCTTTAAACATTTTTTCTAATAAAAGCATATAAGGCAAACATCTTCCCGGGTCCATTGCTTTGCCTGTTCTCCTTGGGCTTTAATGTGTGGTATTCTTAGTGTCTTGTATTTCTAAATAGTTTACACACTACTATTTAAAGTAGTAGTTTTTAAAGCCTGCTTTCCTTTCACCTGAATCACATTTGATATCTATCCAGTCCCTGTTCTTCATACACCTATCTCAGCTCCTGGTGCCTTTGAAAGGACCACGAATGATTCTTGGTCCAACAAGTTCTATTCTGGAACCAACCTCCTCCTTGGTTCCATACCACAGATATGATTGACTTGAAATGTGTAGTCATTCTCATTGCTTGCTTTGACATAGACCCTGACCCTTGTTGAACCCACTGGGATCAGCTTCCTTATTTCCACTTGCTATATCTGCTTTTCTGTGGCTTGATCCTTGGGTATGGCATAAAGCTTACCCCCCTTACCCAGCCCTGAGTCTACAGCTGGGCAAGATGAACATACTAATTCAGAAGGACTTGGCTCAGCCTCTAGTGGGTCTTTGGTACAGCTGCCCATGGCACTGGTGCAAGGACTCCGTCTCATTATGTGGACCTAATATTCAGCATCTGTCTCTTGGTCACAGTGGGCAGAATGGAAATGTGAATCAACATGGCCCAGACTCTTTTTTTCTTTATAGTTTCATTCTCAAAGTGTGCATCGCTATTCACTACAGTTTGTCTGCTGTTTAGAAACTTTGCTGTCTTTGGAGCCCGTCACAGCTGCGCTGGTGGTGGAGCTCGCAGTTGCCATCCCTGGAGGCATCCAGCAAGTTCTTTCAGTCAGAATCTGCAGTTCTTTCTCCAGGCACATTTTTACTTGATTCCCATTGTTCTTTCAGGAGTTTCTTTTTCTCTAGGGTTTCCTTTGCTCTTTTTTTCCTTGCTTGCTTTCTCTTCTCTGCCTCTCAGTTTTCTTTGTAAACAGGACTGTTTTCACCATTGTAGAAAACATCCACTTTCTCTTGCAGGATTCGCTGAGCTAGGTTTCTGTTTTGATCGACGGATCTAGTCTGGTGGCATGTGCAACTCTGGCCACGTTTCTGTATCTGTAAAATGGAGGTAATACCATCTGATCTCAGGACTGGCCTCCCGGCCCCAATATTTTGGGTGAACCGGCATCGCCACAGAAGCAGGATCGCAAACGCCCCAGACTTCTTTTAGAGTCAAGTGGATGGTGGGAGTACCTTCAAGCTGACAAGTGTGGGTGGCCTGAATTAGCAAGATACAGGGCTGTGTAAAGACAACTGGGCAATATCTTTCCTACCTACAGCAAAGCCACCTACCATCATAGCCACCATCAACAAAACCACCAATTAGAAACTGACTTCTTCAAAACTGAGTTATTTGTAGTGAGGTGGACGGACCTAGAGTCTGTCATACAGAGTGAAATAAGTCAGAAAGAGAAAAACAAATACCGTATGCTAACGCATATATATGGAATATAAGAAAAAAAAAAAAGGTACTGATGAACCTAGTTGCAGGACAGGAATAAAGATATAGACATAGAGAATGGACTTGAGGACATGGGGTGGGAGGGCTAAGGCTGGGGCGAAGTAAGAGTAGCATCGACATATATACACTACTGAATGTAAAATAGTTGGCTGGTGGGAAGCAGCAGCATAGCACAGGGAGATGGGCTCAGTGCTTTGCTATGACCTAGAGGGGTGGGATAGGGAGGATGGGAGGGAGGCTCAAGAGGGAGGAAATATGGGTACATGTGTATGCATTTGGCTGATTCACTTTGTTGTGCAACAGAAACTACACAGTATTGTGAAGCAATTATACTCCAATAAAGATCTATTAAAAAAAAAAAGAAATTGGTTTCTTTTTATTACTCATGACACCTAATTTGAGAAGTGATGTCAGAATCAGATGCTAAGGGTGGAGGATGGTTCTGGAAGGACGCCAAAACCTTTCAGATACATTCATAATTGGATATGTTGATTTTAAAGCACCAACCATGTGGTTTTAGAAGCTGTGGCCTGGATTACATGAAATTTAAGCCATATGTCAGTTCTGGTCTCTGGCCTGGAATTTCCTCACCTTGTTTTATACTTTTGAAAGTCCTAAGGAAGGTAGTTTAGAATTTCTTAGTGAAATATTTTTCTAAAAATGATTAAGAATGAGCCCTTGAACAAATCTTTCTGGAACGTATGTGTATGAACACATGCTCTAATGTCATTTTAGCACAGGTCATTAGTCTAGACTTGCGTAGAACTGGCCCAGTATTAGCAGGCACTGATGAAATCAGCTATGCGGGGTGAGGGAGGGGTCAGGGTGCCACTTGGAGAGAAGAAGGGGGCATTGGCTGGCTGTAGAGTGTCCTCTGAGATGCCATAATTAGTGAGTAGATGGGGTCAGTGAATCTGCAAACTAGCAGAGGTGAGGTCAGGGGATAGAGCTGGTTTGGATGAGGAGCGTAGTTAATAATAGCTACCACTTACTGAGGACAGACTATGTGAGCTGAGTTGAGTGCTGAATATACAGCAAAACTGGAGAGGCGGTTGGCTGGACTGGACAGTGGCAGTTGTGCAGAGAAGTTTCTAAAAGCCTTTTTTGCTGGATATGTTGTCAGTCTTTTACATATGTCATCTTACTACATCCACAGAACTAAGGTACTGTTACTGTTATTTCCATCTTATAAAATGTGAAAATTGAGTCTCAGAGGTTAAGTGAATTCTTCAAAGTTATACAGCTAGTAGTTGCTGGAGCCAAGATATGAAACATGTCTGGCTGATGCCAGAGCTTGTGCATGGTGTATTGACTCACTGTGTACAGCACGTAAGATAAGACCTATGGGGTGATGTGTATCTTGAATTCTTTTCTTGAATTCTCCTTTAGAAAAAAAAAAAAAATGCCTCTAAGTTCATCCCACTTTGTCTTAACAGACAGATTTAACAGGAACTTTGCCCTGACTGGAAATCTGCAAGTAGCTCTTAGGTTTAAGATTTGAGGACGGAATGAGAGCTGGTAGGTTCAGCATCCATCCAACAGTGAATGTGAGTGGGCTGCCAGATGGTTACACTCAGGCCCACATCGCACATATGACGCCGTTTCAGCAGAGGTGCCTTCTTTCAAAGGCAGGTTGTTCCACGTTTATAGACTGCTGACCCACGGGACTGGGAAAAAGTGTGGGTATTTTAGCAGAACCACAGAAAACTCAGTGTATATGACCTAAACGTGGTTGACAAAGTTGTTAGCATTTCACTGTATATAAAAGAAAATGCTAAATTGAAACCCAAGATGAAAATATAGTGATAAAGTTAGCTCTGATTCAGATGGTTCTGGTTTTATTCTTGGACCTATGGGTGGGTAGGCATTGTTTATGTGGGGAGTTGTGTTCCTAGAAGTCACTGCATATATCAAACTGCCCCAAGTGGAGACTATACACTATATGCAAATCCCGATAGGTTTAAAGCAGGACTTTGGAGTAAGATTTCATAACTGAGGGAGCACTGAGTTTTATAGTTGATTAAGCACAATTGCAGACTGCATTACAGAGATTTTGAGTTATTGTTACTTTGGGGCCTTTGTCGACCCATCAACCCCGGCAACACACACACGCACACACACAAGGTTTTTGCTGCTCTTGTTCTTTCTAGCAAACTGATTTACCACTTCTAATTTTAATTTCTAAAGAATGGGATTTTTTTTTTGGTGTGTCCCTCTACCCCATCTTATTTCCTCTGTTGATTTCAGCTCTTTTTTCAGTATTGATGGATCGTTTCTCACCCCTATTCCCATGTATACATAGTCAACAAGATGTAATGGTGGCACTGATATTAGTGCTGAGGGATTAACATATCTCTGAAGGAGAGGACTGTGTGGTGTGGGAAGATTTGAGAAGGGTCTAATAACAATGCTGTTGAAATAAAAGGTGGATGGATCCAACCAAGAATATGTAAAAACTCAAAGCCAAAGCATAGGAAGTAGAAATGGACAGCAGGCATTGGGTTTTTTTCATATGCTTACAACCACTTATAAATTATTGGCTTTAGGACTTCCCTGGTGGTCCAGTGGTTGAGAATCTCCCTTGCGATTCAGGGGATGCAAGTTCGATCCCTGGTTGGGGAACTACGATCCCACATGCCACGGGGCAACTAAGCCTGCACACCACAACTAAAGAGCCTGCGTGCTGCAACTACAGAGCCCATGCACTCTGGAGCCTGCGCACACTATTAGAGAGCCCATGCACCGCAACTACTGAGCCCATGTGCTCTGAAACCTGTGCGCCACAACTAGAGACAAACCTGCATGCCGAAACGAAGAGCACTCGTGCCACAATGAAAGACCCTGTGTGCCACAATGAAGACCTGATGCAGTCACAACTAAATAAATAAATATTTAATTAAAATAAATAAGTAAATAAATTCTTAGTTTTGGTGAGCCCACACCTGAAGGAGGTCCAATTTAGTAACCAGCTGCAATTTGTGCCACACGTTGGAATATAAGGAGAGAGTGTAACTGAGAGAACTGCTCTTTTGCAGCAGGGGAGAGGGGGTAAAATACATAACATAAAATTTACCATCTTAACTCTTTTTAAGTGTGCAGTTCATTGGCATTAAGTACATTCACACTGTTCTGCTACCATCACTACCATCCATCCACAGAGAGCTCTTTTATGATGCTACGGAAAAGTGAGACGCTTTCCATCATAAAGATGTAGTGTGGTGTTGTCCAGAACTTTCTGTAATGATGGAAATGTGTCTCCCTCCCACTCTCCCTATCTGACCCCTCTAAGTGGTCACAAGGTACCGAGCTGACCTCCCTGTGCTTTACAGCTGCTTCCTACTAGCTATCTATTTTACATTTGGTAGTGTATATATGTCAATGCTACTCTCTCATTTCGTCCAGCTTATCCTTCCCCCTCCCTGTGTCCTCAAGTCCATTCTCTATGTCTGTGTCATTATTCCTGTCCTGCCCCTAGGTTCATCAGAACCTTTTTTTTTTTTTTTTAGATTCCACATATTTCTGTTAGTATATGATATTTGTTTTTCTCTTCTTGATTTCACTCTGTATGACAGATTCTAGGTCCATTCACCTCACTACAAATAACTCAATTTTGTTTCTTTTTATGGTTGAGTAATATTCCATTATATGTATGTGCCACACCTTCTTTATCCATTCATCTGTCAATGGACACAGGTTGCTTCCATGTCCTGGCTATTGTAGACTACTTCAATGAACACTGTGGTACATGACTCTTTGAATTATGGTTTTCTCAGGGTATATGCCCAGTAGTGGGATTGCTGGGTTGTATGGTAGTTCTATTTTTAGTTTTTTAAGGAACCTCCAAACTGCTCTCCATAGTGGCTGTATCAGTTTACATTCCCACCAACAGTGAAAGAGGGTTCCCTTTTCTCCACACCCTCTCCAGCATTTATTGTTTGTAGATTTTTTGATGATGGCATTCTGACTGGTGTGAGGTGATACCTCATTGTAGTTTTGATTTGCATTTCTCTAATTATTAGTGATGCTGAGCATCCTTTCATGTGTTTGTTGGAAAATCTGTATATCTTTTCTGGAGAAATGTCTACTTAGGTCTTCTGCCCATTTTTGGATTGGGTTGTTTGTTTTTTTGATATTGAGCTGCATGAGCTGCTTGTTTATTTTGGAGATTAATCCTTTGTCAGTTGCTTCGTTTGCAAATATTTTCTCCCATTCTGAGGGTTGTCTTTTCGTCTTGTTTATGTTTTCCTTTACTGTGCAAAAGCTTTTAAGTTTCATTAGGTTCCATGTGTTTATTTTTATCTCCATTTCTCTAGGAAGTGGGTCAAAAAGGATCTTGCTGTGATTTATGTCATAGAGTGTTCTGCCTATGTTTTTCTCTAAGAGTTTTATAGTGTCTGGCCTTACATTTAGGTCTTTAGTCCATTTTGAGTTTATTTTTGTGTATGGTGTTAGGAAGTGTTCTAATTTCATTCTTCTACATGTAGCTGTACAGTTTTCCCAGCACCACTTACTGAAGAGGCTGTCTTTTCTCCATTGTATATTCTTGCCTCCTTTATCAAAAATAAGGTAACCATATGTGTGTGGGTTTATCTCTGGGCTTTCTATCCTGTTCCATTGATCTATATTTCTGTTTTTGTGCCAGTACCATACTGTCTTGATTACTGTAGCTTTGTAGTATAGTCTGAAGTCCAGGAGCCTGATGCCTCCAGCTCCGTTTTTCTTTCTCAAGATTGCTTTGGCTATTCAGGGTCCTTTGTGTTTCCATACAAATTGTAAAATTTTTTGTTCTAGTTCTGTGAAAAATGCCATTGGTAGTTTGATAGGGATTGCACTGAATCTGTAGATTGCTTTGGGTAGTATAGTCATTTTCACAGTGTTGATTCTTCCAATCTGAGAACATGGTATATCTCTCCATCTGTTTGTATCGTCTACAATTTCTTTCATCAGTGTCTTAGTTTTCTGCATACAGGTCTTTTGTCTCCTTAGATAGGTTTAATCCCTAGGTATTTTATTCTTTTTGCTGCAGTGGTAAATGGGAGTGTTTCTTTAGGTAAATGGGAGTGTTTCTTTAATTTCTCTTTCAGATTTTTCATCATTAGTGTATAGGAATGCAAGAGATTTCTATGCATTAATTTTGTATCCTGCTACTCTACCAAATTCATTGATTACCTCTAGTAGTTTTCTGGTAGCATCTTTAGGATTCTCTATGTATACTATCATGTCATCTGCAAACAGTGACAGCTTTACTTTTTCTTTTCCGATTTGGATTCCTTTTATTTCTTTTTCTTCTCTGATTGTCATGGCTAAAACTTCTAAAACTATGTTGAATTACAGTGGTGCGAGTGGGCAACCTTGTCTTCTTCCTGATTTTAGAGGAAATGGTTTCAGTTTTTCACCACTGAGAACAATGCTTACTATGGGTTTGTCATATATGGTCTTTATTATGTTGAGGTAGGTTCCCTCTATGCCTACTTTCTGGAGAGTTTTTATCATAAATGGGTGGTTTTTGTCAAAAGCTTTTTCTGCATCTATTGAGATTATCATATGGTTTTTATCCTTCAATTTGTTAATATGGTATTTGTTAGTATGTATCACATTGATTGATTTGCGTATATTGAAGAATCCTTGCATTTCTGCGATAAACCCCACTTGATCATGGTGTATGATCCTTTTAATGTGCTGTTGAATTCTGTTTGCTAGTACTTTACTGAGGATTTTTGCATCTATGTTCACCAGTGATGTTGGCCTGTAGTTTTCTTTTTTTGTGACATCTCTGTCTGGTTTTGGTATCAGGGTGATGGTGGCCTCATAGAATGAGTTTGGGAGTGTTCCTCCCTCTGCTATATTTTGGAAGAGTTTGAGAAGGATAGGTGTTAGCTCTTCTCTAAATGTTTGATAGAATTCACCTGTGAAGCCATCTGGTCCTGGGCTTTTGTTTGCTGGAAAATTTTTAAGCACAGTCTCAATTTCAGTGCTTGTGACTGGTCTGTTCATATTTTCTACTTCTTCCAGGTTCAGTCTCAGAAGGTTGTGTTATATTTTCTAAGAATTTGTCATTTCTTCCAGGTTGTCCATTTAATTGGCATATAGTTGCTTGTAGTAATCTCTCATGATCCTTTGCATTTCTGCAGTGTCTGTTGTTACTTCTCCTTTTTAATTTCTAATTCTGTTGATTTGAGTCTTCTCCCGTTTTTTTCTTGATGAGTCTGGCTAATGGTTTATCAATTTTGTTTGTCTTCTCAAAGAACCAGCTTTTAGTTTTACTGATCTTTGCTCTTGTTTCCTTTATTCCTTTTTCATTTATTTCTGATCTGATCTTTATGATTTCCCTCCGTCTGCTACCTGTGGGGGTTTTTTGTTCTTTCTCTAATTGCTTTAGGTGTAAGGTTAGGTTGTTTGAGATGTTTCTGGTTTGCTGAGGTAGGATTGTATTGCTGTAAACTTCTCTCTTAAAACTGCTTTTGCTGTCTCCATTTGGTTTTGGCTCGTCGTGTTTGTCATTTGTTTCTAGGTATTTTTTGGTTTCCTCTTTGATTTCTTCAGTGATCTCTTGGTTACTGAGTAACACAGTGTGTAGCCTCCATGTGTTTGTATTTTTTACAGTTTTTTTCCCTGTAATTGATATCTAGTCTCATAGTGGTATGGTCGGAAAAGATACTTGATACGATTTCAATTTTCTTAAATTTACTGAGGCTTGATTTGTGACCCAAGATATGATCTATCCTGGAGAATGTTCCATGAGCACTTGAGAAGAAAGTGTATTCTCTTGGTTTTTGATGGAATGTCCTATAAATATTAAGTCCACCTTGTTCAATGTGTTATTTAAAGCTTGTGTTTCCTTATTTACTTTCATTTTGGGTGACCTGTCCATTGGTGAAAGTGGGGTGTTAACGTCCCCTACTATTATTGTGTTACTGTCAATTTCCCCTTTTACGGCTGTTAGCATTTGCCTTATGTATTGAGGAGCTCCGATGTTAGGTTCATAAATATTTACAATTGTTGTATCTTCTTCTTGGATTGATCCCTTCATCAATATGTAGTGTCCTTCTCTGTCTCTTGTAATAGTCTTTATTTTAAAGTCTGTTTTGTCTCATATGAGAATTGCTACTCCAGCTTTCTTTTGATTTCCATTTGCATGGAATACCTTTTTCCATCCCCTCACTTTCAGTCTGTATGTGTCCCTAGGTCTGAAGTGGCTCTCTTGTAGACAGCATATATACAGGTCTTGTTTTGTATCCATTTACCCAGTCTGTGTCTTTTGGTTGCAGCATTTAATCCATTTACATTTAAGGTAATTATCAATATGTATGTTCCTATTACCACTTTATTAATTGCTTGGGGTTTGTTATTGTAGGTATTTTCCTTTGCTTGTGTTTCCTGCCTAGAGAAGTTTCTTTAGCATTTGCTGTAAAGCTAGTTTGGTGGTTCTGAATTCTCTTAACTTTTGCTTGTCTGTAAAGGTTTTAACTTCTCCGTCAAATCTGAATGAGATCCTTGCTGGGTAGAGTAATCTTGGTTGTAGGATTTTTCCCTTCATCACTTTAAATATGTTCTGCCACTCCCTTCTGGCTTGCAGAGTTTCTGCTGAACGATCAGCTGTTAACCTTATGGGTATGCCCTTGTATGTTATTTGTTGCTTTTACCTTGCTGCTTTTAATAATTTTTCTTTGTATTTAATTTTTGATAGTTTGATTAATATGCGTCTTGGCGTGTTTATCCTTGGATTTATCCTGTATGGGACTCTCTGTGCTTCCTGGACTTGACTATTTCCTTTCCCACGTTAGGGAAGTTTTCAACTATAATCTCTTCAAATACTTTCCCACACCCTTTCTTTTTCTTTTTTTCTTCTGGGATCTCTATAATTCAAACATTGGTGCATTTAATGTTGTCCCAGAGGTCTCTGAGACTGTCCTCAATTCTTTTCATTCTTTTTTATTCTGCTCTGAGGCAGTTATTTCCACTATTTTATCTTCCAGTTCACTTACCTGTTCTTCTGCCCCAGTTATTCTATTGATTCCTTCTACAGAATTTTTAACTTCATTTATTGTGTTGTTCATCATTGTTTGTTTGCTCTTTAGTTCTTCTTGGTCCTTGTTAAACGTTTCTTGTATTTTCTCCATTGTATTTCCAAGATTTGGGATCATCTTTACTCTCATTATTCTGAATTCTTTTTCAGGTAGACTGCTTATTTCCTCTTCTTTTGTTTGGTCTGGTGCGTTTTTACATTGCTCCTGCGTCTGTAACATATTTTTTTGTTGTTTCTTTTTTTTTTGTTTGTTTGATGGGTGGTGCCATATTCCTGTCTTACTGCTTGTTTGGCCTGAGACGTCCAGCACTGGAGTTTGCAGGCAGTTGGATAGAGCTGGGTCTTGGTGCTGAGATGAGAACCTTCAGGAGGCCTCACTTCAACTGATATTCCCTGGGGTCTGAAGTTCTCTGTTAGTCTAGTTGTTTGGTCAAAGGCTGTTTTAAACAGGGTTTGGGTAAATCAGTGAATCTGATGAATATGTTAGTTGGGTAGATGAATCCTTCCTTGCATTAGTTGTGCAAAACCAGTCTAAAATTGCAAAACTAAAAAAAAGTTTTTTAAACTTCTTTAAAAAAAAGTTAAGAGAATTTTGGGGGGAGTGAAAAAAATCTTGAAAATGTTTCTATATCTGCTTGGATTCATCCAGATGCCAGAAAAGGATTACTTTGGCAAATTTCCAAAAGCAACTGAAATGCTACCTTTACTTAAACTACATTTGGGATATATTTTCTCTAAAAATGATTAAAATCTTAAGTTTCATCCAGGAGTTAAACTTTAGTTATAGAGAAATTCATTAATGTAGAGTTTCTTGTTTTCTCAAGATGCCAGATAAATGAAGAATATTACTGAATTGTAATTGTCATGAATGTTAACAATCTGAGTAAATCATAAAAGAATTAAACTCTCTGCAACAAATATATATGGGCTTATCACTATATTATAAAGCAGATAAACTACAAAAGCTATTAATCAAATTACTGCATACCTTACTTTTTTTTTTTAACCTACACAGATATCTGTCCCCCTTGATCAATAGGAAAAAAATAGTTTCCAACATAATAACAAAAAATCATTCTAGGAATAAATAAGGACTTCTAAGCAAGCAGGATAGAATCAGAAGCTTAGTTCTGGACTCTCCTCGTATCTATTCATAAAAACAGATGGAGCAGACCAAGAAATAGACTCACACATATGCTCAACTAACTTTTTACAAAGGTGCAAAAGAAATTCAATGGAGGAAGGATAGCCTTTTCAACAAATGGTGCTGGAGTAACTGGACATCCACAGGCAAAAATGAACCTCAACCTAAACCTCATATCTTAAATAAAAACTAACACAAATTGGATCAGAGACTTAACTGTAAAACAATAAACTAAACTAAACAAAAACTGGTATAAAACAACATACAAGGAAATCGCTGGGATCTGGGGCTAGGCAAAGAGTTCCTAGACTTGAAACCAAAAGCAAGATCCATAATAGGAAAAATTGGTAAAATTAAAATGAAAAATTTTTGCTCTGTGAAAGCACATGTGAAGAGGATTAAAAGACATCTATAGACTAGAAGAAAGCATTTACAAACCAAATATCTGACAAACGACTAGTATCTAGAATAAAGAACTGTGAAAACAGTAAAACAAGCCAACAAAAAAATTCAATTAGAAAATGGACAAAAGACATAAACAGACATTTCACTGAAAAGGATATACAGATGGCAAATAAGCACATGAAAAGATGTATAACATTAGCCATTAGCCAAAACCACAATATTACTAAACACACATCAGAATGGCTAAAATAAGAAACAGTGACGGGCTTCCTGGGTGGCGCAGTGGTTAAGAATCCACCTGCCAATGCAGGGGACATGGGTTCGAGCCCTGGTCCGGGAAGATCCCATGTGCCGCAGAGCAACTCAGCCCGTGCCCCACAACGGCTGAGCCCGCGCTCTAGAGCCCACGAGCCACAACTACTGAGCCCACGTTTTGCAACTACTGAAGCCCGCATGCCTAGAGCCCGTGCTCCGCAACAAGAGAAGTCACCGCAGTGAGAAGCCCGTGCACCGCAACTAAGAGTAGCCCCTGCTCACCACAACTAGAGAAAGCCCGCGCGCAGCAACAAAGAACCAAAGCAGCCAAAAATAAATTAAAAAAAAAAAAAAAAAAAAAAAAGCAGCAGCCAACCCACAGCTGCAGCCAGTTTAAAAAAAAAAAAAAAAGAAACAGGGACAACATCAAATGCTAACAAGGATGTGGAGAAACTAGATCACTTATATATTGCTGGTGGGAATATAAAATGGCACAGTCACTCTGGAAAAGTTTGGCAGTTACTTAAAAAATTAAACGTGTAATTACCATATGATATAGCAATTACATTCCTGGGTATGTTTCCCAGAAAAAATTAAAAGTTATGTTCATAACATCTTTATTTGTAAAGGTCAAGAAATGGAATCAACCTAGATGTCCTTCAGCAGATGAATGCTTAAATAAAGTATGATAAATCCATGTACTACTACACAGGAATAAAAAGGAACAAACTACTGATACATGCAACAACCTGGATGTATCTCCAGGGAATTATGCTTAGTGGAAAAAGCCAATCCCCAAAGGTTACATACTGTATGATTCCATTTATATAACATTTTTTTAAATGACAAAGTTCCAGAAATGGAAGACCTCGTAATGGTTGTCAGGGGTTAGGGAAGGGGTGGCAGGGTGGGAGAATGGAGGGGCTGGTAGAAACAAGTATATACACAGATGATAAAACTGTACTGAACCTAATACACACACATATGAGTAAAAGTAAAATTGGAAATCTGAATAAAAGTGGACAATTGTACAGATGTCAATGTATTCATTTGCTAGGGCTACCATAACAAAATAAATACCACAGACTAGGTGACTTAAACAACAGAAATTAATTTTCTCAGTTCTGAAGGCTAGAAATCCAAGATGAAGGTGTTGGCAAATCCGGTTTCTTCTGATGCCTCTCTCCTTGGCTTCCAGATAGCCACCTTCACACTGTGTCCTCACATGGTCTCTCCTCTGTACACACATCCCTGGTGTCTCTTTTTGTGTCCAAATTTCCTCTTACAAGGACACCTGTCAGAATGGATCATGGCCACCCCAACAGCCTCGTTTTAACTTAAGCACCTCGTTAAATGCCCTAGCTCCAAATACAGTCACATTCTGAAGCACTGGGGGATCAAGGATTCAACATATGAACCAGGGGGAATGCAATTCAGCCCATAACAGTCAACAGCCTAGTTGTGATATTATAAGTATAGTTTTACAAAATGTTAACCATCAGGGGAAACAGCAAAGTATGCAAAGAATCTATTATTTCTTACAATTGCAAGTGAATCTACAAGTATATGGGATGGCAGGGGTGAGGGCAGATAAAATAACTAGGATAACAAAAGGTAAGATCAACAGAATTAGGTGATGAAGTAGCCCCATGAACCCGAGATGAGCAGGCAGAAGCTAAAATACTCACATAAACAGGACTCACAGGATCAAAAACCGGGCAGGTGAGGAGAGAAAAAAAGAGAAGCTCTGATAATTATATAAACTGGAACAAGAAATTACCAACAATTACCCTCAAAAAGAAAGGATCCCATTTAAATGAAACTGGATGAGAGAAGAGTAAAGCTTCTCAGGCTTCTAGAGAAGACTACAAGACCATGGGGACCTACTAAGAGGCCTTAGAAAGAAAACTGTTGGGGGACTTCCCTGTTGATCCAGTGGTTAAGACTTGGCACTTTCACTGCCGTGGGCCTGGGCTGGATCCCTGGTCGGGGAACTAAGATCCCACAAGCTGTGCAGCGCGGCCAGAAAAATTTTTTAAATTAAAATAATAAAAATTTTAAAAAAGGGGACTTCCCTGGTGGTGCAATGGTTAAGAATCTGCCTGCCACTGCAGGGGACACGGGTTCCATCCCTGATCCAGGAAGATTCCACATGCCACAGAGCAACTAAGCCCGTGTGCCACAACTACTGAGCCCGTGCACCTAGAGCCCGTGCTCCGCAACGAGAAGCCACCACAAGGAGAAGCCTGAGTAGCACAACTAGAGAAAGCCTTTGCGCAGCAATGAAGACCCAACGCAGCCAAAAAAAGAAAAAAATTTAAAAAAAGAAAACTGTTGGGATTAAAATCTAAATCAAACAAAGAGGCATCACTAAGGATAAAGGATAAAGATACCAAAAGGAGGCCAATCTCAGAGAATATCACAGCAGAGACTAGATAAAGAGAACATATTTATTCCTGTATGTTGAAATATAATATACCATTAGAAAAGGGCAGAAATAATAAGTGAACAAGCTGCTCATATTTCACCATTTCACAAACAGAAGACATTTATGTAACCAGCAACCAAATCAAGAAACAGAATATTACCCGCACTCCAGAAGCCTCCACTTTTCTCCTTTCTAGTCACTAATCCCTCAACGGATCAAGCTTGCTAATGTCCATTGGCCAAAGTAAGTTATGTGGCCAAAATTAGACTCACTGTGGAAAGAGACAACACAAGGTTGTAGACACCAGGAGATGTGATTTATTTGGGGTCATCAATGTAACACCCTACCACATATTATACTGATGGTCATTTGGGCACACTTCAGTTTGGGGCCATTACAAACAGTACTATGAACATTCTTGTACATTTATTTGGTAAGCATTTATCTTCAAGTGGAATTACTGAGCTATAGGATATGCATATGCACAGCTTTAGTAGATACTGCCAAACAACCTTCCAAATTGCTTGTATCCATTTATATTTCTACACCAATTTACACTTCCAACAGCAGTGCATGAGAATTCCAATTACTCTACATTCTCACCAACACTTGGTATTTTTCATTTATTTCATTTAGCCATTCTAGTGGGTATGTATTGGTATCTCACTTTGATTTTTAATGGCCATATTTTTAAATACTTCACATAAGAAACCAAGGAGAAAATTTCAAACCTTGAAACTAAGAAAACTACCTTGGTCCACTTCCACCCCCATCACAGAAACCTCCTGAAGTACAGGTAAATCCCTCTAATTTATACATGAACAAGAGAAAAGAATACAATATAACCCTATGAAAAGTACTGTGAGAAAAAGATTAAAAAGAACCAAATTACGTACCAGTAGTCAATGAAGGAACGTCACAAAAGTATGGCCATAAAGCAGATGAAAACTGTAACATAATATTTCAATATGAATTGAAAGAAGTTAAGGAAATGATAGGATGCTATTAAAGAAAGCATACATCAGAAATAGAAAAGCTAAAAAAAAATGACAATGGCCAAATAACAAGAACATTTAAAAAGAGAAATGACAGAGTTCAGTATGGAATACGAAAGGAAAAAAAAATTCAAAAGGAAGACAAAACTAGAAGGTACACTAGGCTTAATAGATAGACACCATGGAAAGTACATTAAAGAGACTAAAAGAGGAAAAGAAAAAAATACAGCAAATATAAAAAATAAAATAAAAAGAATCTGAATAAAGTATAGACATAAAAGATAAGCAAAGAAGATTCAACACATATGTAACAGAAGACTTCAAGGAAGAAAATAAAAATAATGGAAAAGAATAATATAACTGATGAAAATACTTTTTAAAAACATTTGAGCCAACATAATAAAACATCCATTGTGTATCTGGAAAAATTAACAGAGAACAGCCAACACTTAAGACGTATTCTAGTAAAATTATTTGCCTTTAAAGATGAAGGGAGACTTCCCTGGTGGGTGGTCCAGTGGTTAAGACTCCGTGCTCCCAATGCAGGGGGCCTGGGTTCGATCCCTGATCAGGGAAATAAGATCCCACATACTGCAAGTAAGCCCACGCACCACAACTAGAGAAGCCCCGCACGCCGCAACAAAGAGCCCATGTGCTACAACAAAGACCCAGCACAGCCAAAATAAAAAAAAAAAATTTTTTTAAAGGGGGAGGAATGTCCTTTGGGCATCTAGGAAAAAAGATAAAGACGCTTAAAAAAGAAAGAAAATCATATTGGTATTAGACTCTAACAACACTTTTTATCAGAATACAATATAGTAGGACTCAACAAACTATGGCTTATGTACCAAATCTAGCCCACTGTCCAGTTCTGTAAATAAAGTTTTACTGGAACACAGTCATGCTTGTTCATTTATATATTCTCTATGGCTGCTTTTGCACTGACATGGCACAGTTAAATAATTGTGACAGTGACCTATGGCCCACAAAGCCTAAAATAATTACTATTTGGCCTTTTAAAGAAAAGGTTTGTCAAATCTTAAAACAGAATAACATATTTAAGATACTTGAGGAAAGGGGAATTCTCCAGTGGTCCAGTGGTTAAGACCCTGAGCTTCCACTGCAGGGTGCGCAGGTTCGATCCCTGGTCTGGGAACTAAGATCCCGAATGCAGCGCAGCCATATATAAATAAATAAATAAATAAATAAATAAAATTACTTTTAAAAAAAGAGAGATGCAAACATTAAAAGAAAAAAAAAAAGGTATTTGAGGGAAGAAAATGCAGGCTAAGTAATTATATTCAGCCAAACTGCCCTTCAAGTTTAAAAGCCACAGATGAACAGTTTTAAATATGAAAGACAGAAGATATTTCTCACACAAGCTATTTATGAGGATTCATTGAGCTTCAGACTATCAAATGATGATTATAGAAGCCTTAGCACAAAGATTTATGTTGTAAACTGAATATATTCAACTGTAGAACTAAAACCAATGACGGGCAAAGGTGACAGAGTAGTTTGTGACTTGTATGGGGTGAACAGACAGAACTGAGAAATCTTGGGGAGCAGGAACTGACTGCTCTAGGCACTTGATTATGTATGGAAGACAGGACTGAGAATAAGGGAGGCGTCACAGATAACTCCTAAATTTCTGGACTGGGAAAATGGATGGAGATAGTACCACTCACTAAGCTAGGGAACACAAGAAAAGACACAGATGTGAAGAGAAAGATAAATCAAGTTTTGGGCATGCTGAATGTGAAGTGTTTGTGGCATATCAAATGACTGTGTCCAGTTGGTTGTTGTATACATCTGGATTTCAGCAGAGAGGCCCTGAGTGGATATCAGATTCAAGAGACATCAGCCAAGGAAGGTGTGAACTGATCAGAATGGCGTGTAATTTACCGTGCAAGGAGCAAGGCCAATATCTGAAAAAGAGCACCAAAAGAAACATGTCCTTAGAATTCACAAGAAAACAGCATCAGCAGTTTCACTAAATTTGGCTACATTGAGATTCTCCTGCATTTGAAACCAATGATTAAGAATTTTCTACTTTAAACTATTCAAAATAAAGTATTTAAAAATAATGAATATGAAGAGTGAATAAAAACAAATTAAAGCCTTTAACTCCCCACTTTAATTATTTTTTTTATTAATTAATTTATTTATTTTTATTTTTATTTATGGCTGTGTTGGGTCTTCGTTTCTGTGCGAGGGCTTTCTCCAGCTGCGGCAAGCGGGGGCCACTCTTCATCGCGGTGCGCGGGCCTCTGACTATCGCGGCCTCTCCTGTTGCGGAGCACAGGCTCCAGAAGCGCAGGCTCAGCAATTGCGGCTCACGGGCCCAGCCGCTCCGCGGCATGCGGGACCCTCCCAGACCAGGGCACGAACCCGTGTCCCCTGCATTGGCAGGCAGATTCCCAACCACTGCGCCACCAGGGAAGCCCTTTAATTATTTTTAATGGCATACGAAGTTGATCATATTGCTGTCTACTGGACCTTGCACTCAAGTGAAAAAATGCCAAGAGAGTAATAAAAAAGGTATAAAAGATGAAAACCACTATAAAATTACACATATGGCGTGAAGTATGTATGTATGTATGTATGTATGTATGTATGTATATATGTATGAAAGACAATGGTGGAGGAATAGGCTGTATTATCAGCTGAATTGTGTTCCCTCCAAATTCATACACTTAAGTCCTAACCCCCAGTACTTCAGAATGAGACTGTATTTGGAGACTGGGCCTTTAAAGAGGTAATTAAGGTAAATGAGGTCATTTGGGTGAATCCTAAGGATATGGACTGATGTCCTTACAGGAAGAGAGGAGATTAGGTCACAGAGGGGCACATAGGAAGGACCATGTGAAGATACCTAAGGAAAACAACCACCTACAAGCCAAGGAGAGAGGCCTTAGAAGAATCCAACCCTGCCAACATCTGATAGCTTCCAGAACTGTAAAAATTAAATAAATTTTTGTTGTAGAAGCCACCCAGTCTGTCATACTTTGTTTCAGCAGCCCTTGAAAATGAATACAGGCTAGAGAGAGAAAGTAGTCCTAGTTGGGTAAGAGTCCACAGATATTGATAATATTCCAGTAAGTATGAAGCCTTGTAACAGAAAAGTAGAGCTTTTGCTATGTGGTGATTATGGCTTATATGCAACAATAAAATTTTTTAAACAGTAAGTATTTACAAGGGAAAACAGGGAAGATATTGACAAGGGAAAAGTGAAGGGACACAATATTGGCAAGTAGAAAAGGACGAAAGAGGTTAAAGTAGTGTCAGTTTTGAGAAAAATCAAGAAGAGAGAAATCCAACCAAGATATATCCTATTCCTGACATTTTAATGAACTAAAAAAGTAAATAAAATAACCCAAAAACAATTCAGCCAAGGAAGGGAGAGTAATGGAGGCAACTTTGGATAATTCTTTAGAACTCAAAAGAATTTTTTAAAAAAATTTCAGCTAATGGAATCCTTGATAATTAACAAATAAAAAAAAGTTTTCAGGCATCAAATGAAAAGATATTTGCAATGGGTATTAATGGAATTCTTTGAAAGTTATTTTTGTGTTTTTTGTTTTTTAACAAACAGGTAATCATTACTAGCAGTTGCACTACTTCTTGCCCTGCATCCAGAGCTACAGAGGCCCAAGAGGAAGTAAGGTGGAGGGGAAAGCAATTCTCCAACTTGAAGACCTGCTCTCTCGTGCCAGGCCGGTCAACATTCAGGCAGATCAGAGGGGGGAAAAAGCTGGAAGAAAAATGCACCATTTTGTGGTAAGACTTTCAATGTTTTAAAAAGTTTCTTAAATAATTTAATGTCTTCTTCAAGTTTTTTAAACTTATACTTCACATAAAGTTGCACAATTTATCTTTTGAGACATCTTTTGATGCTACTTTTCTTTCAGTACAAAAGGTCCAATTACTGATGTCCTAGACCACATCCCTTTGCTTTCTATATTACTTTAAGTGTGATAAAGTGTTTCTGAAATACATCTTCTTTGTCACTAGAGACACTGGTTTTACCAATATGCAATACTCAAAAAGCTCTCCAACGGTTTAAGTGTGAGACTTTGCAAAACAAACATGAATACTGCTGCATAATTTGCCTTTCTCCAGAAAAGGGTATTACACTTTGTTGACACTGCATACAAAATAAAATGCAAAAATTTGCATTTTCAGTACTTTTGGTTTCTTGACCTTTATTTGAATTTGAGACTAAGCTTTACCAAACAACAGAATTTACACTGTAACTAGCAAACCACAGTCCTCATTATGGAATCTGTGCAGTGCATTTGTTACCTCGGAAACAGAAGAGAGCACAGGCAGAGTGCAATTTCAGTATAGCAAAAGAATTCTCCAATCATGCTGGTAAATAAAGTCCATAAATCAACTAATCAGAAGCAAAGTCAAGAAGTACCATGGAAGAGTTAAGCTCTATGGAAACTTTTTTCAAGGCAAAAAAGAAACCTGTGGGGTTTCTTCAGGCAACTATGTAGGTCTCTTCACTAAATATTATGAGCAGGTTTCTTTACAAACACAAACTGTCAAAAAATAAACTGTTCAAAATAAATGGCTTCTCTCCAATCTTCAGCTTCTCTATTTTTGACAGTATTTAAGAGAAAAAGCTTCTTTAGAGCCAGCCTCATACATCTGGTAGCAGAATATTAGTCCAAGAATGAATTCTGCATTTTCGGCAAGCAGCAAGGGTATGTACTGCTCTTAAACAACGCAGGACGATAAAGGCTGGAATGAGAGGTCACTGTCCGCACCTCTCACAGTCAGGCCTACTTTCCCAAGCTACAAAAAACTTCAGGAAAAAGAACTTGAAAGGCACAGATCTTTTATAAAGAATAAAACTGTTAACTTTTCAGCTTTCCCCCTGGTTATTACTAATGATAATACTAGTCATTTGAGGGTTCCAAACATAAAGTGAACATTTTAAGTGTCTTTTAATGGTACCACACTAATAACTAACAAACAGGAAAAGACTAGAAAAGTCTATGGATTTTAAAGCCTATCAAATTTAACCGTGGAAAGCTTAGTGTTGTTAAAACAAAAAACAAAAACTGGTAAATATCAGATTCTACTGCTCAGCTATTGATACATTTAAAACCCAACTTTATGCAAATTCAAAATTTCTGGAAGCATGTCATAGTATCAAAAGCAGCAGAAAAAAATTTCAACCATGAGATGTGAAAAATAATTTACATGCCTTCCTAAACACCAACATACCAGACGAAAAATCAAATGAAAATATGAAGGAGTCTCTGGAATGCTTCTGATTAACTAAAATAGTTAATTATAGAAAAACAAAACACAAAACAAAAAAATTAATATCTACATATCACAGTCAACAAACAAAAACAAAACAAAAAAACCAGGTGTTATCTTTTAGCCAGCCTAAGTAAACACACCATGCCGATCCCAGAAAACTGTCAGACACAGCTACAACTTTGCCAAGCAATTCTCAATGCAGGCCACACTCTTAATGTTTAGTTTACACAGTGACTCCGTTAAACCTTAATGCTACAACTGACAGCCATGTAAACAAATACATAAACATGCAATTCAATTTGTTAGCTTATCTGTTTTCATACTGGGAAGAGCTGATGAGGAGTCTGTATCTAAAGAGCTGAAACTCTGGAAGTGTTTTAGAACTCTATTCCACCATTCATGATAAAGTCTGAACAAATTTCAACACTTAGCCTCTTTGGGCCATCCTTATTAGAAAAGGAAGAGGTATCTTGCCCAAGGGCCCACCAGCGCCTGACACTGAGCTCTGTGCAGAGTTTAAATTCATTTATCTAATCTAGAACAGAAGTCAAAACAGGAACTAATCAAAGAGGCTGGCATGACCTTTGTTAGATGTAGCCTCTTCTAAGTTTTAAGTAAAGTGTACAAAAATGTACACTCCAGGCATTTACAAAATAAGGCATGAAATAATATTAATCTGTTAATGTAAAACTAGGACAAGAATCTAGGATACATTTTTCTCCTAGAAAAAGACCACTATTTTAGGCATACTAAACTGTCTCCTCTTTATAATGACAAAAATCAGTTTGCCTAGTTAACACTATATTAAATTGTATATTGTTTTCTGACAAATTTCTACATGTTACTTGACAAAAATTTAAATAGCAAATATTTTTTCCACCATAATAATTTTCCTTCATGTTTGGATGATAATACTTTTATTTTTTAAGAAAGACTACATTTCCTACATATAGCTGTACATATAACTGCGTGTCCCCAAAACTGTGTTTTCTTTTTTGATCTCCTTGGTAACCATCAGATTTAAGTTTGTCAATACGGATTCTCAAACAATAAGCAAAAAAAAAAAAAAGTCTCCAGAAATGAGCAGTAGATAGAGGTGAATGCAAAGATATAAATCCACAACTGCGTTAAAAATCTGAATCTGGAAGGGCTTCCCTGGTGGTGCAGTGGTTAAGAATCCGCCTGCCAATGCAGGGGACACGGGTTCAAGCCCTGGTCCGGGAAGATCCCACATGCCACAAAGCAACTAAGCCCGTGCCCCACAACTACTGAACCTGTGCTCTAGAGCCCGCGTGCCACAACTACTGAAGCCCACGCGCCTAGAGCCCAAGCTCCACAACGAGAAGCCACTGCAATGAGAAGCTCGCCCACCACAACGAAGAGTAGCCCCCCACCCCCGCAAGTAGAGAAAGCCCGCGCAACGAAGACCCAATGAAGCCAAAAATAAATTAAGAAAAAAAAAGTCCCATTAAAAAAAACTGAATCTGGAAAATTAATTTTCTGGGTGCTTATGCAACTTCATTTATTATCTGAGTATCTACAAATACATAGCAATTGTTCATAAAAAACTTAGATAAATAATACACATCAGAAATATCACTTACAGTACTTTTCAAAAGTTATATCCACCATATACAACCCAGTTGTTGGGTTATAAACAGAGAATACATAAATACATATAATAGAATAGAGAAAGCACAATCACAGGGAGAAATTATCAGTTCTAACGTTCATGTTCTCCCCATATGTCGTGAAAGATCTCATATCTTAAACCAGCAAAAATAAAGGTTTTAGCCTGGACAGAAAGTTAGAGAATTGTTTATCGCACTCCAGTCTAACCTCCACTGTGGAAGTGACTTGCTTGTGAACTGTTTATTTAATAGGTAGAAGATTCTGTCATGTTAAACCTAAGGAGTCTGGGAAATAACAAAACTTTACCTCCAAAAGTTATACATATATGTAACAATCACAGCCATATTCATCTTTTATTTCTTGTCTTTAAGTCCCTATCTGAAAAAAAGAAAGAAAGAAAGAAAGAAAGAAAGAAAGAAAGAAAGAAAGAAAGAAGGAAAGCCATCAGAATACTAAAAAACACTCTTTAATTTTGGTCAGCCCAACCTTCTCCTAGCGAGGGAAATCTATTTCTCGATGTATTTGATAACAAACACAAATCACTGTGCGCAGCCTCAGACGGGGTGGGGGGGCGGAAAAGCCCTTCGGAGAAAGCCCTCCTCCGTCAGAAACAATAAATAAGGGACCCAAGCGATGCACGCTCCTTTACACACGCCCCAAACGCACCTTGGCGTGCCTCGCGGGAGGGAAACAAGTCTGGCAAAGCCCCGAAACACCTCTCTCCCTCTCTCTCCATAACCTCCTCAAGACTTGAAAACTAAGAGAGCACATCTTTTCTTTCCCCTTTCCCGCCCTCCTTCCCACCTCCAACAAATCCCAGAGAGGGAGCGGGCGAGCCAGACCCACGCAGCGCGCCCGCTGCCGCGGCGGCGACAGGAGACGCTGGGCGGCGGGCCGGCCCCAGAGAGACAGCCCAGAGCCGCGACCGCCGCTCGCTCGGTCGCCGGGGGTTTCTACCCCCTCATGCCCCCGAGGCCGTCGCCGGCGACGTCCGGCCGCCCGGCTCTCAGCCCTGACTCTCGGCCTCCTCGCGCCCCCCCCGCCCCGCAAGCCCAGAGGAACAAAAGGAGGGTTCAGCCGGGTCACTGCTAGGCCGCCGAGTGGGGGGAAAGCGGCGCGGACGCCAGTGCGACCGCCCCCCACACAAAGGGGCTCCCGACCCCGGGCGCAGCGTCGGCGCGCTCGTCCCCGCCCCGCGCGCGGGCTCTCACCCACCTGCAGGTGTCTGTGCGTCTGTCCATAGGAACGCGGGCAGCGAGGGGGCCTGTAGGAGCCCGGCAGCAAGGGCTGGAGGGGGCGGGATGGAGGGGAGAGAGGGAGCGCGGCCACAGGGCCGGGGAGCGAAGGTAAGTAGAACGGGAAGGCGCCGGACGGGCGACGGACTGAGGGGCTGGGGGCGGGGGGCGCCAGCCTGGCTCCGCCGACCGGCGCGCGCCACTCCGTGCGCCTCGAGCTCCGCTCGCCCGACTCCGAGTGCGGCGGGCAGGCGGGGGGCGGGGCGCGGGCGGGGCGGGGCCGGCGAGCGGGGCGGGGGCTCGGACCCCGGCCTCCAGCCGGCACCGGAAACGCGCTGTGGTCCGGGAGACCCACAGGAAGTGTGTAACGGCACCTCCCACGACGCGCACCGAGCTAGCGGCGGAGGCTGTCCGAAGGAGGTGTGGACCGACCCTCCTGCTACAGACACGCGACCAGGAGCTCGGTCTCCGCAGCCCGACAGGCGTGGGAGCCACGATCCCCTCTGCGTTCTCAAGTGGGCAACACCCCCTCCTGCCACACGCGCCAGGCCCGCGGCCCCCGCTGCCCTTCGCAACTCCGTACAGCTCCACCTAAACGCCAGGATCAGACCTCCTTGCAAGACCCTGGGGTTGTCAGGCGTGTGATACCTGTTTTAACGCGCTGAGTGGAGTCACCTCTACATCCAGGCATGTGCAAGAACACCCCCGATCGACAGACGTAAAACCCACAGTCACCGCTGCCCGGTGGAAGTTTCTAATACAGCTACAACCACACGCACCCATCCCGTGGAGGGAGCCGGGCTGCTGAATAACACCTAAAACACACCAAGACCGGGAAGCATATAGTAACACCACCTGCACAGCTCGGCACAAGGGAGGTAAGGCTGGACCAGGCGCCCTCCACCTTTATTTTATCCACCAAACACTTTCATAGTACTTACACTAAGTGCTTAGCGAATACTAATTTGCTTAATGCTAAGAACTCTATGAAGTGGGTCTTGTTAGCATTGCTGTTTTGCACATGAGGAAACTGAGGCACAGAGACAGTAAGAAAGCTGCCCAAGATCACATAGTAGCAGGAGGAACCCAGATTCGTCCCAGGCAGTCTGTCTCCGTGCTCCTTTCTATTTACAGCCCTAAGCATCTCCAAAATAATAATAATGGCAATAACTATCATTTAAAGCATATCTGATTAGCCATATGTAGTGCTCACATCTTGGCCTCACCCCAGCTGTGACAGGGAAACCTCATTCCCTCCTACCCTGGGGTAAGTGAGGGGAGAGAAGAGTATGACTGAGCAGAAAAAGAGACTAACTTCTGAACAAAGGAGAAAGGATTCCTAACACCTTTGTCTATCAACACTCCTCCTGGTCAAGGCTGAATTTAAAAATCTGTGAACATTTTTGATAAATAATGTGTCCAAAAAAAGAAAAAAACAGGGACTTTCCTGGTGGTGCAGTGGTTAAGAATCTGCCTGCCGATGCAGGGGACACGAGTTCGATCCCTGGGCCGGGAAGATCCCACATGCCACAGAGCAACTAAGCCCATCCACCGCAACTAAGCCCATCCGCCACAACTACTGAGCCTGTGGTCTAGAGCCTACGTGCCACAACTACTGAAGCCTGCACACCTACAGCCTGTGCTCCGCAACAAGAGAAGCCACCGCAGTGAGCAGCCCGTGGACCGCAACGAAGAGTAGCCCCCGCTCGCCACAACTAGAGAAAGCCCATGCGCAGCAACAAAGACACAATGCAGCCAAAAATAAATAAATAAAATAGATTTATTAGAAAAAAGAAAAAACAGTTAATCGCCGCATGTTTCAAGTACATAATCCTGTGGGAAAATTGAAATCCCGTGCATTGCTGGTAGAAATGTAAAATGGTGCAGCCACTATGGAAAACACTATGGAGGGTCCTCAAAAAACTAAAAATGGAATTACTATGTGATCCAGAAATCCCACCTCTAGGTATATATCCAAAAGAATTTGAAGCAAGAACTTAAAGAGACATTTGCAACCCATGTTCACTGCACCATTATTCACAATAGCCCAGAGATGGAAGCAACCAAAATGTCCAAGGATGGATGAATGGATAAACAAAATGTGGCATATACGTACAGTAGAGTATTATTCAGCCTTAAAAAAGCAATCCTGTCACATGCTACAACATAGATGAACCTTGAGGACATTACACCAAGTGAAATAAACCAGCCGCAAAACAACAAATACTGTACATAAGGTACCTAGAGTTGTCAAAATCACTTATATAAGGTACCTAAAGTTGCCAAAATCATGGAAACAGAGGGTATTATGGTGGTTGCCAGGGAATGAGGAGGGGATTATGGAGAGCTGTTGTTCCATGAGTATAGAGTTTTAGTTTTGCAAGATGAAAAAGTTCCAGAGATCTGATACACAATAATGTGAGGATAAACCACTGACCTGTACACTCGAAAATGGTTAAAAGGATAAATTTTGTATTATTTGTTTTTTTACCACAATTAACTTTTTAAATGCAGTCCCATTTGTTTAAAGCATATTTCTATCTTGATGAGTTTTTTAAATGATGCAGGCTTCCAGCTATGATGAGGTACCTTGTTGAACAAACTAACTCTCCCACTAAAAGCTATAAAAAGCTGCATTTAAAAAAAATAAAAGGCTGTTTAATCCTATTATACAGCAAGCCAGGCAGCCAAGGCGTGAGATTCCCAAGAGCCCAGCAAGAAGGGAAACACGATGAAGTGAATGCTCCATCCTAAGCCATGTTTCCTCCTCAGGGCATTGTTGATTTGTGTCTAGGAGTATAGAAATCTGAGAGAGGCATCCTAGAGCTTTCAATAGTCTGATTGGGCTGGAGGTACAAATTTTGGAGGTCAAGTCTATCAGGGTAGCTAGGGCTTGAGATGCTAAGATCCCAGAATAAAGGCAATCACAGTAAAGGAGTCAGTCATTCTACATATTTTCCCTCAAAGCATTTGCTGATTCCTAGCCTGTTCATGCAAGGGGCAAGAAGCCAGGAAATCAAGCAGAAAGCAGTTGTTAACAGGAAAAAAAAAAAAAAAATCTAAGAAATCTTTGGCTGTCTCATGGTGCTGGAAAGAATTATATAGAATTAAAGTTCTTAGACTTTCAGTAGTAGAGACTGGCTAGGATGTGACTGCCTTGTAATCACTTGGTACTTTCTCAGATAAATATATGGTCAATTGTGTATACTTTTAAGTTGCACTAACATTGCTTTTGTGCTTTTCGTGACTAAACAATATTTTTCATTAACCTTACAGTAATGGAAAGCTCAACTTGTATTATGGAAAAGTTTTTTAATGTATTATATTTTTCATTTCTAAAGTTCTATTTTTATTTTAATCTGCTGATTTTCAACAAATGATGCTGGAACAATTGGATATCCCTAGTCAGAAATATGAAATTTGATCCACACATTGCACATGTACAAAAATTAACTTGAAATGCTAAATACACCTAAATGCAAAACTTAAAACTGTAAAACTTCCAGAAGTTTTCAGTTAAGCAAAGATTTCTTCATTATACTGAAAGCATGATCCAGTAAAGAAAAAGATTGATAAGTTGAACCTCATTATTTTTTTAAAAATTTATTTATTTATTTTATTTTTGGCTGTGTTTTGTCTTTGTTGCTGTGTGGGCTTTCTCTAGTTGCGGCGAGTGGGGGCTACTCTTCGTTGCAGTGCACGGGCTTCTCACTGCGGTGGCTTCTTGTTGCAGAGCATGGGCTCTAAGTGTGCAGGCTTCAGTAGCTGTGGCACGTGGGCTCAGTAGTTGTGGCTCACAGGCTCTAGAGCTCAGGCTCAGTAGTTGTGGCGCATGGGCTTAGTTGCTCCGCAGCATGTGGGATCTTCTCAGACCAGGGCTCGAACCCGTGTCCCCTGCAATGGCTGGTGGATTCCTAGCCACTGCACCACCAGGGAAGCCTGAACCTCATCTATTTAAAAAAATTTTCTTATTCCTGTATCACTGGTAAGAGAATAAAAAGACAGTCTATTGAAAGGGAGAAAATATTTGCAAATATCTGAAAAATTACTTGTAACCTGAATATATAAAGAGCTCCCAAAATTCAATAATAAAACAAACAATGGAACAAATGTGGGCAAAGATTTGAGCAGACACTTCATCAAGAAGATATACACATGTCAAATAAGCACATGTAAAGATGCTCATCCTCATCAGGGATATGGAAGTTAAAATACAATGAGATACTACTACATACTTATTAGAATGGCTAAAATTTAAAAGGCTGTACATATCAGGTGTTGATGAAAATGTGAAGAAACGAAATCCTATACATTGTTAGTGAAATGTAAAATAGTATAACCACTTTGGAAAAAAGTTTGGCAATTTCTTAAAAAGTTAAATATATGCACACCATATGATCCAGTAATTTCATACCCAAGAGAATACAGGGACTTGGTACATGAATGTTCACAGCAGCTTTATTTGTAATAGCCAAAAGCTGGAAACTACCCCAATGTCTATCAACAGGTGAATGGATAAACAAACTGTGGTGTATTCATATAATGGCAAACTACTCAGCAGTAATAAAAAGGAATGAACTATTGATATATGTAATGACAAGAACAAATTTCAAAGTAATTATGTAGATTGAAAGAAGCCAAACAGAAAATATATACTGTATGGCTCCATTAATGTAAATTCCAGGAAAATGCAAACTAATCTGTAGTTATAGAAAGCAGATCAGTACTTGCTGGAAATGGGATTGAGGATGGGCATAAATGGCTACGAAGGGGCAGGAGGAAACTTTTGGATATGTTCATGTGTTTGGATAGTTGGTGATGGATAGGTTGACAGTGCAAAAAGTAAACATATAGGTAAATTTAAAGACTTTTTTTTCTCATTTTTAAATCTTTAAAAAGATAATTCACTGTTAACAAAAATATTAAATATACTGTAGAGTTTAAAACATATGTGGAAATAAAATGTATGACAAAGTAGTACAAAGGATGGGAATGGGAAATGGAAATATTTTGTGAGATTCTTTCAGGGAAGACAGAAAGAAATGGAAGAAGACCAGAAAAGAAGAACAAAGATATACAGAACAGATGGAATAAAGCAAATGGTAATTAATAACTTCCCAAAACAGAAAGCACCAGGTCAAGATGGGTTCACTGATGAATTCTAACAAACATTTAAGGAAGAAAATTATACCAGTTCTCTACAGTCCCCTTCAGAAGACAGAAACAGAAAATATTCCTAATTCACCCTGTGAAACCAGCATTACCCTAGTACCAAAACCAGACAAAGACATTATAAGAAAAGAAAACTACAAACCAACATCTCTCATGAACTTAGATGCAAAAATCCTCAACAAAATATTAGCAAATTGAATCCAACAACATATAAAAAGACTTACATACCACAGTTGTCTTAGCCTGTTCAGCCTGCTATAACAAAATACCAGAGACTAGGTGGTTTAAAAACAACAGAAAGTTATTTTGCACAGTTCTGGAGGCTGGGAAGTCCAAGACCAAGGCACAGGCAGATCTGGTGTATGGTGAGGGCCTGAGTTCTGATTCACTGGTGGCACCTTTTTGCCATGTCCTCACTTGGTGAAAGGGACCAGCTAACTCTCTCTGAGGTCTCTTTTATAAGGGCATTAATCCCAATCACGAGGGCCCCACCCTCATGACCTAATCACCTCCCAAAGGCTCCACCTTCTAATACCATCATCTTGGGGGTTAGGATTTCAATATATGAAATCTGTGGGCATAAGAACATATAGGCCATAAAAACAACCAAGTGGGATTTATCCTAGGTTTGCAAGGATGGTTCAACATTCAAAAATCCATTAATGTAATCTACCACATCAACAGGCTGAAAGAGAAAAATCACACGATCATAAAAATAGATGCAGAAAAACCATTTGACAAAGTCCAACACCCACTCATAATAAAATATTTCAGTAAGCTAGGAATAGAGGGGAACTTCCTCAATTTGATAAAGAATATCTACAAAAAACCTACAACTAACATCACACTTAATGGTGAGAAACTAGAAGCTTTCCCATTAAGATCATGAATAAGGCAAGGATGTCCCCTCTCACTACTGCTTTTCAACATCATGCTGGAAGTGCTAGCTAATGCAGTAACATAAAAGGAAATAAAACGTATACAGGTTGGGAAGGAAGAAATAAAACTCTCTGTTCACAGATGACATAATTGTCTATATAGAAAAGCTGTAAAAATTACCAAAGAAACCTCTGGGAACTAGTAAATTATTATAGCAGGGTTGTAGAATACAAGGTTAATATACAAAAGTCAATCACATTCCTATATACCAGTAATGAAGTGAAATTTGAAATGTAAAACACATTACCATTTATATTAGCACTCAAAAAATTTAAATATTCAGATACAAATCCAACAAACTATGCGCAGATCTATATAAGAAAACCTACCAAACTGTGATGAAAGATATCAAAGAATAACAATAAATGAAGAGATATGTCATGTTCATGGATAGGAAGACTCAATACTGTCAAAACATCAGTTTATCCCAAGTTGATATATAGATTCAACTCAAAGCCAATCAAAATCCCAGCAAGTTATTTTGTGAATATGAACAAACTTATTCTAAAGTTATATGGAGAGGCAAAAGAACCAGAATAGCCAACTTAATATTGAAGATCAAAGTTAAGATTGACATTACCTGACTTCAAGACTTACTATAAAGCTAAAGTAACCACGTAGCGTGGTATTGGTGAAAGGATAAATATATCAATGTAGGAAATAGAGAGCCTAGAAATATGCCCACATGAATATAGTCAACTGACCTTTGACAAAGGAGCAAAGATAGTCTTTTCAACAAATGGTGCTGGAACAACTGGATATACACATGCAAAGTAATAAATAAATAAAAATAAATAAAGGCTTTACACCTTTCACAAAAATTACTCAAAATGGATTACAGGGGGCTTCCCTGGTGGCGCAGTGGTTGAGAGTCTGCCTGCCAGTGCAGGGGACGTGGGTTCGAGCCCTGGTCTGGGAGGATCCCACATGCCGCGGAGCAACTACGCCCGTGAGCCCCAATTACTGAGCCTGCGCGTCTGGAGCCGGTGCTCCACAACAATAGAGGCCGCGATAGTGAGAGGCCTGTGCACCGCGATGAAGAGTGGCCCCCGCTTGCCACAACTGGAGAAAGCCCTCACACAGAAACGAAGACCCAACACAGCCAAAAATAAATAAATTAATTAATTAATTTTAAAAAAATGGATTACAGATCTAAATGTCAAATGCAAAACTAAAACTCCCTAGAAAATATCATAGGAGAAAACCTAGATGACCTTGGGTATGGCAATGACTTTATTTATTTATTTATTTATTTATTTATTTATTTATTTTTATTTTTGGCTGTGTACACATCTGATAAAGGATTGTTATCCAAAATATACAAAGAACTCTTAAAATGCAACAATAAGAAAACAAATAACCTGATTTAAAAATGGGCCAAAGACCTCAACAGACATCTCACCAAAGAAGATATAGAGGAAAGCAAGCATATGAAAAGATGTTCAACGTCATATGTCACGAGGGAATGGCAAATTAAAGCAACAATGAGATACTACCACACACCTGTTAGAATGACTAAAATCCAAAAAACTGGCAATACCAAGTGCTGACAAGGATGTGGAGCAACAGCAACATGCTGCTGGTGGGAATGCAAAATGGTACAGCCATTTTGGAAGACTATTTGGCAGTTTCTTTTTTTTTTTTTTTTTTGACAGTTTTTCTATTTGGCAGTTTCTTACAAAACTCACTCTTACTGTACAATACATATATTTTCCTTCCTACAGTTTCCTATCCTAGAAACTCAAAAGTCCTCTTTGTCTTGTTCCTTCACAAAAAAATTTATTGTTCATTGTTGTATCAGCTCAAGTTCTAACCACATCTTTGAGTTACTCATGTCTGAATGCTTCCATGTATATGTGCAATGCATATGTTAATACTTCTATTTGTTTTTCTCTTGCTAATCTATCTTTTGTTAGTCTAATTTACAGGGCCCCAACTGAAAACTTAAGATAGGTAGAGGAAAAGGACTTCTTTTCTTCTACTTAAGAGGATTATTTAAGAGGCACTATTTAAGGGAATTCCCTGGTGGTCCAGTGGTTAGGACTTGGTGCATTCACTGCTGGGGCCAGGTTCAATCCCTGCTCGGGGAACTAAGATCCCACAAGCCGTGTGGCACAGCCAAAAAAAGAAAAAAACAAACAAACAAAAGGCACTATTTAAGAGGATTTGTTAAAATATAGGATTACTAGCAACAAACCATCTTTTTTTTTTTTTTTAATTAAATAAATAAATTTATTTTTTTAAAAAAAAGGCTACCTCCAGAGATTCTTTTTTTTTTTTTTCACACACACACACTGTATTTTATTTTTACAAGAGATAAATAGACTGACACCAAGCATTGTACATGGATGACCACAACAAAAGCAACAATGATTGCAATTACCAAACATGAAACACACTCATACTATGCCATAATATTGACATTCAGTCCAGTAATCCTTCACTGTAACAGCTCCTTTACTTTGCAGTGAAAATTGATTTGTATATTCTTTGCCTCTGAGTCCTTGTGGGATTTTTTTTTTTTTAATTCAGACAGAAAGTCACACAAATTATACTCATCCTCATCAGTTCACTCAGTCCCATGTAATTAATTTTTTTTTTCGTCTTGATCTTTTGTTAGCACTTTTATGAGTTCATCAGTTTTTCATTAGAGTTCTGAAAATGCTTATTCATTCAGTTCAGCAGTACAGTCAGTTACCAGAAACCTGTACTTGTCAGAGTCTTTTCCATGAATTTCTTGAAGATGAAACCCTTTTATAGGAACATATTTGGAAAATCATCAGAGTACACCCAGAACTGTCTGTAAATGACAAAAGACTTAAAAATGACCACGGTTAAAGATTTGATGAAAGTTCATAATAATGCAGTTGACAAGAAAATTAGTTATTTCTGAGATATACATTTTAAAATAATAACTAGGATTATTACTTATAACATTATACCAGAACATATAAGATTTTTAGAAATTTCATGCAATGTCTGAAACATTTATATTAACATATTTCCATACATATTTCCATACAAATACAAATATAAGATTTTTAGAAATTTCATGCAATGTCTGAAACATTTATATTAACATATTTCCATACATATTTCCATACAAATACAAATATAAGATTTTTAGAAATTTCATGTAATGTCTGAAACATTTATATTAACATATTTCCATACAAATAACCCAATGAAACTTTAGTATTAGTCGTTTTGTTTGTTTTTTTATACTGCAGGTTCTTATTAGGCATCAATTTTATACACATCAGTGTATACATGTCAATCCCAATCGCCCAATTCAGCACACCACCATCCCCACCTCACCGCAGTTTTCCCCCCTTGGTGTCCATATGTCCATTCTCTACATCTGTGTCTCAACTTCTGCCCTGCAAACTGGCTCATCTGTACCATTTTTCTAGGTTCCACACACATGCATTAATATACGATATTTGTTTTTCTCTTTCTGACTTACTTCACTCTGTATGACAGTCTCTAGATCCATCCATGTCTCAACAAATGACTCAATTTCGTTCCTTTTTATGGCTGAGTAATATTCCATTGTATATATGTACCACATCTTCTTTATCCATTCGTCTGTTGATGGGCATTTAGGTTGCTTCCATGACCTGGCTATTGTAAATAGTGCTGCAATGAACATTCGGGTGCATGTGTCTTTTTGAATTACGGTTTTCTCTGGGTATATGCCCAGTAGTGGGATTGCTGGGTCATATGGTAATTCTATTTTTAGTTTTTTAAGGAACCTCCATATTGTTCTCCATAGTGGCTGTATCAATTTACATTCCCACCAACAGTGCAAGAGGGTTCCCTTTTCTCCACACCCTCTCCAGCATTTGTTGTTTGTAGATTTTCTGATGATGCCCATTCTAACAGGAGTGAGGTGATACCTCATTGTAGTTTTGATTTGCATTTCTCTAATGATTAGTGATGTTGAGCATCTTTTCATGTGCTTCGTGGCCGTCTGTATGTCTTCTTTGCAGAAATGTCTATTTAGGTCTTCTGCCCATATTTTTGGATTGGGGTGTTTGTTTCTTTGATATTGAGCTGAATGAGCTGTTTATATATTTTGGAGATTAATCCTTTGTCCGTTGATTCATTTGCAAATATTTTCTCCCATTCTGAGGGTTGTCTTTTTGTCTTGTTTATGGTTTCCTTTGCTGTGCAAAAGCTTTGAAGTTTCATTAGGTCCCACTTGTTTATTTTTGTTTTTATTTCCATTACTCTAGGAGGTGGATCAAAAAAGATCTTGCTATGATTTATGTCAAAGAGTGTTCTTCCTATGTTTTCCTCTAAGAGTTTTATAGTGTCCAGTCTTATATTTAGGTCTCTAATCCATTTTGAGTTTATTTTTGTGTATGGTGTGAGGGAGTATTCTAATTTCATTCTTTTACATGTAGCTGTCCAGTTTTCCCAGCACCACTTATTGAAGAGACTGTCTTTTCTCCATTGTATATCTTTGCCTCCTTTGTCATAGATTAGTTGACCATAGGTGCGTGGGTTAATCTCTGGGCTTTCTATCTTGTTCCATTGATCTATGTTTCTGTTTTTGTGCCAGTACCATATTGTCTTGATTACTGTAGCTTTGTAGTATAGTCTGAAGTCTGGGAGTCTGATTCCTCCAGCTCCATTTTTTTGCCTCAAGACTGCTTTGGCTATTCGGGGTCTTTTGTGTCTCCATACAAATTTTAAGATGATTTGTTCTAGCTCCGTAAAAAATGCCATTGGTAATTTGATAGGGATTGCATTGAATCTGTAGATTGCTTTGGGTAGTATACTCATTTTCACAATGTTGATTCTTCCAATCCAAGAACATGGTATATCTCTCCATCTGTTGGTATCATCTTTAATTTCTTTCATCAGTGTCTTATAGTTTTCTGCATACAGGTCTTTTGTCTCCCTAGGTAGGTTTATTCCTAGGTATTTTATTCTTTTTGTTGCAATGGTAAATGGGAGTGTTTCCTTAATTTCTCTTTCAGATTTTTCATCATTAGTGTATAGGAATGCAAGAGATTTCTGTGCATTAATTTTGTATCCTGCAACTTTACCATATTCATTAATTAGCTCTAGCAGTTTTCTGGTGGCAGTTTTAGGATTCTCTATGTATAGTATCATGTCATCCGCAAACAGTGACAGTTTTACTTCTTCCTTTCCAATTTGTATTCCTTTTATTTCTTTTTCTTCTCTGATTGCCGTGGCTAGGACTTCCAGAACTATGTTGAATAATAGTGGTGAGAGTGGACATCCTTGTCTCGTTCCTGATCTTAGAGGAAATGCTTTCAGTTTTTCACCATTGAGAATGATGTTTGCTGTGGGTTTGTCATATATGGCCTTTATTATGTTGAGGTAGGTTCCCTCTATGCCCACTTTCTGGAGAGTTTTTATCAGAAATGGGTGTTGAATTTTGTCAAAAGCTTTTTCTGCATCTATTGAGATGATCATATGGTTTTTATTCTTCAATTTGTTAATATGGTGTATCACATTGATTTGCGTATATTGAAGAATCCTTGCATCCCTGGGATAAATCCCACTTGATCGTGGTGTATGATCCTTTTAATGTGTTGTTGGATTCTGTTTGCTAGTATTTTGTTGAGGATTTTTGCATCTATATTCATCAGTGATATTGGTCTGTAATTTTCTTTTTTTGTAGTGTCTTTGTCTGGTTTTGGTATCAGGGTGATGGTGGCCTCATAGAATGAGTTTGGGAGTGTTCCTTCCTCTGCAATTTTTTGGAAGAGTTTGAGAAGGATGGGTGTTAGCTCTTCTCTAAATGTTTGATAGAATTCACCTGTGAAGCCATCTGGTCCTGGACTTTTGTTTGTTGGAGGATTTTTAATCACAGTTTCAATTTCATTACTTGTGATTGGTCTGTTCATATTTTCTGTTTCTTCCTGATTCAGTCTTGGAAGGTTATACCTTTCTAAGAATTTGTCCATTTCTTCCAGGTTGTCCATTTTATTGGCATAAAGTTGCTTGTAGTAGTCTCTTAGGATGCTTTGTATTTCTGCGGTGTCTGTTGTAACTTCTCCTTTTTCATTTCTGATTTTATTGATTTGAGTCCTCTCCCTCTTTTTCTTGATGAGTCTGGCTAATGGCTTATCAATTTTGTTTATCTTCTCAAAGAACCAACTTTTAGTTTTATTGATCTTTGCTATTGTTTTCTTTGTTTCTATTTCATTTATTTCTGCTCTGATCCTTATGATTTCTTTCCTTCTGCTAACTTTGGGTTTTGTTTGTTCTTCTTTCTCTAGTTTCTTTAGGTGTAAGGTTAGATTGTTTACTTGAGATTTTTCTTGTTTCTTTAGGTAGGCTTGTATAGCTATAAACTTCCCTCTTAGAACCGCTTTTGCTGCATCCCATAGGTTTTGGGTCGTTGTGTTTTCATTGTCATTTGTCTCTAGGTATTTTTTAATTTCCTCTTTGATTTCTTCAGTGATCTCTTGGTTATTTAGTAACGTATTGTTTAGCCTCCATGTGTTTGTCTTTTTTACGTTTTTTTCCCTGTAATTCATTTCTAATCTCATAGCGTTGTGGTCAGAAAAGATGCTTGATATGATTTCAATTTTCTTAAATTTACTGAGGCTTGATTTGTGACCCAAGATGTGATCTATCCTGGAGAATGTTCCGTGCGCACTTGAGAAGAACGTGTAATCTGCTGTTTTTGGATGGAATGTCCTATATATATCAATTAAATCTATCTGGTCTATTGTGTCATTTAAAGCTTCTGTTTCCTTATTTATTTTCATTTTGGATGATCTGTCCATTGGTGTAAGTGGAGTGTTAAAGTCCCCCACTATTATTGTGTTACTGTCGATTTCCTCTTTTATAGCTGTTAGCAGTTGCCTTATGTATTGAGGTGCTCCTATGTTGGGTGCATATATATTTATAATTGTTATATCTTCTTCATGGATTGATCCCTGGATCATTATGTAGTGTCCTTACTTGTCTCTTTTAACATTCTTTATTTTAAAGTCTATTTTATCTGATATGAGTATAGCTACTCCAGCTTTCTTTTGATTTCCATTTGCATGGAATATCTTTTTCCATCCCCTCACTTTCAGTCTGTATGTGTCCCTAGGTCTAAAGTGGGTCTCTTGTAGACAGCATATATGTGGGTCTTGTTTTTGTATCCATTCAGCCAGTCTATGTCTTTTGGTTGGGGCATTTAATCCATTCACGTTTAAGGTAATTATCGATATGTATGTTCCTATGACCATTTTCTTAATTGTTTTGGGTTTGTTTTTGTAGGTCCTTTTCTTCTCTTGTGTTTCCCACTTAGAGAAGTTCCTTTAGCATTTGTTGTAGAGCTGGTTTGGTGGTGCTGAATTCTCTTAGCTTTTGCTTGTCTGTAAAGCTTTTGATTTCTCCATCAAATCTAAATGAGATCCTTGCCGGGTAGAGTAATCTTGGTTGTAGGTTCTTCCCTTTCATCACTTTAAGTATATCATGCCACTCCCTTCTGGCTTGCAGAGTTTCTGCTGAGAAATCAGCTGTTAACCTTATGGGAGTTCCCTTGTATGTTATTTGTCGTTTTTCCCTTGCTGCTTTCAATAAGTTTTCTTTGTCTTTAATTTTTGCCACTTTGATTACTATGTGTCTCGGCGTGTTTCTCCTTGGGTTTATTCTGTATGGGACTCTCTGCGCTTCCTGGACTTGGGTGGCTATTTCCTTTCCCATGTTAGGGAAGTTTTCGACTATAATCTCTTCAAATATTTTCTCTGGTCCTTTCTCTCTCTCTTCTCCTTCTGGGACCCCTATAATGCGAATGTTGTTGCGTTTAATGTTGTCCCAGAGGTCTCTTAGGCTGTCTTCATTTCTTTTCATTCTTTTTTCTTTAGTCTGTTCCGCAGCAGTGAATTCCACCATTCTGTCTTCCAGGTCACTTATCCGTTCTTCTGCCTCAGTTATTCTGCTATTGATTCCTTCTAGTGTAGTTTTCATTTCAGTTATTGTATTGGTCATCTCTGTTTGTTTGTTCTCTAATTCTTCTAGGTCTTTGTTAATCATTTCTTGCATCTTCTCAATCTTTGCCTCCATTCTTATTCCGAGGTCCTGGATCATCTTCACTATCATTATTCTGAATTCTTTTTCTGGAAGGTTGCCTATCTCCACTTCATTTAGTTGTTTTTCTGGGGTTTTTGCTTGTTCCTTCATCTGGTACATAGCCCTCTGCCTTTTCGTCTTCTCTATCTTTCTGTAACTGTGGTTTTTGGTCCACAGGCTGCAGGATTGTAGTTTTTCTTGCTTCTGCTGTCTGCCCTCTGGTGGTTGAGGCTATCTAAGAGGCTTGATGGGAGGCTCTGGTGGTGGGTAGATCTGACTGTTGCTGTGGCGGTCAGAGCTCAGTAAAACCTTAATCCACTTGACTGTTGATGGGTGGGGCTGGGTTCCCTCCCTGTTGCTGTGGCGGTCAGAGCTCAGTAAAACCTTAATCCACTTGACTGTTGATGGGTGGGGCTGGGTTCCCTCCCTGTTGGTTGTTTTGCCTGAGGCAATCCAACACTGGAGCCTACCCGTGCTCTTTGGTGGGGTTAATGGCAGTCTCTGGGAGGGCTCACGCCAAGGAGAACTTCCCAGAACCTCTGCTGCCAGTGTCCTTATCCCCACGGTGAAACAGAGCCACCACTCGCCTCTGCAGGAGACCCCCCAACACCAGCAGGTAGGTCTGGTTCAGTCTCCCCCAGGGTCACTGCTCCTTCCCCTGGGTCCCGATGCACACATTACTTTGTGTGTGCCCTCCAAGAGTGGGGTCTCTGTTTCCCCAAGTCCTGTCAAAGTCCTGCAATCAATTCCCACTAGGCTTCAAAGTCTGATTCTCTAGGAATTCCTCCTCCCGTAGCCGGACCCCCAGGTTGGGAAGCCTGACGTGGGGCTCAGAACCTTCACTCCAGTGGGTGGACTTCTGTGGTATAAGTGTTCGCCAGTCTGTGAGTCACCCACCCAGCAGTTATGGGATTTGATTTTACTCTGATTGCGCCCCTCCTACCGCCTCACTGTGGCTTCTCCTCTGTCCTTGGACGTGGGGTATCCTCCTTGGTGAAGTCCAGGGGCTTCCTGTCAATGATTGTCCAGCAGCCAGTTGTGATTCTGGTGCTCTCGCAAGAGGGAGTGAGAGCACGTCCTTCTACTCCGCCATCTTGGTTAATCTCCAAGAGATTCTGATTTAATTGTCCTGGGATGTTGTCTAGACACCAGGGATCAACAAACCATCTTTAAAATGCCTAAATAACTTCATCAAACACTAAAAAGCCGAATGGCATGGTTTCCCTCCATACCATTCCATTTCAGAAACAGGGGTCAAATGGATACTGAACCACACACAAAATGGACATTCAAAACTTCTGGGAGACTCTACAACCTCAGTGCAGTTAATGGGCAAGATCCAAGAGAAGGGAACACATGAATTCATTAAGGCAGCTGGGGGATGTGGCAAGAGAGAAAGCTTTAGGAATGTAGCTGTGGTACCTTTATTTATAGTGAGCAGTACAGACTGCTCACTACGTCTTAGTGATAATAAGCAAAAAGAGGCTGCAGATGACCTCATCCAACTCCCTCAATTACTGATATGAAAACCAGGGCCCTGTGGAAAGATTTTCTTCTGATATCCTAAAGCCTTTTAATTAGCAAGTTCATGTTTCAGTAACCAAACTCCAGAATTCCTGCCTCACAATATTTTCTAGTTTTTATTTTCCCAAAGCTTTGAAGCCATGTGGAAAATGCAGAGAAAGGAGAAAAGTCTTTAGAAAATTTCAGTAGAAAAGGAGTCTGCTGGCAACATCTGACAGGGATCCTAATGTGGCTGGAAATGAACGGGAGATGCCAAGGGAGTTGTGAGGCTGCCACATCAAAGTCAATCTATCTGGGCTTCACCGAGGGGGAAGTGCGGTCTTCAAGTTCTATCCAAGGCCAATGTACAGGGAGGTTGTTGGAAAGGGCTTGTTAATTTTGACCTTGGACTAGTCCTTTCCTATCTCTGATCCTCTGTTTCCTCATTTGTAAAATACAGATTAAGTGCTCCTAATGTTATGATTCTACAAAATGTCAGAATTAGCTAAGTTGCTTAACAGCACAATAATATTAGTGAGTGGAAGGTGAGAAGTGAAAGAATTACACTGAACAGTATTTTTAACTGATTAAAAGGAAAGATAGGAGCTTAAAAAAAAAAAGTTTAACTTTTTTAAAACAAGAAATGAAACAGAGAAGGACCCTGTGGGGCCATCCTAGGTACAAAGCCTTTCTGTGTCCCCTATTTCTTGTTTGTAGGAAATAGGCTTCATTCAGCCTCCTTGACCTTCACTGAGTTACAAAGGGCAGATTCAAACAGTTGCTAATCAGGGAAGGGAGGGAATGCAGAAACAGGGGAGGAGCAGTCAAGAAACAATAGTGCAGCCTTGGGGCAGGGTCCTGGTGCCTCCTCAAGGAATATATATAACAATATCTTTGAGTTCTTCTGTAAGAACTAAGGCCCCCACCCAGGTGGAGGATGGTAACTTCAGGTTGAGCACAAGATTTCTGAAACACCTCCCTGTTACCTCACCACCAACCAATCAGAAGAAAGTCACACAGCACTCACCCCAAATTCTGCCTATAAAAACTTCTCCCTGACAACCATTGGGGAGTTTGGGTTTTCTGAGCACAAGCCACCCATTCTCCTTGCTTGGCCCTGTAATAAACCTTTCTCTGCTACAAACACCAATGTTTCAGTTTGTTTGGCCTCACTGTGTGTAGTGCACAGGAACTTGTGTTCGTAACAGAAATACAAACAAACTATTGCATTAGTTTACTAGGACTGCAATAACAAAATACCACAGACTGAGTGGCTAAAGCAACAGAAATTTCTTACAATTCTGGAGACTAGTCTGAGATCGAGGTGTCAGTAGGTTTGGTTTCTTCTGAGGCCTCTTTCCTTGGCTTGCAAATGACTGCCTTCTTGCTGGTCCTCACATGGTCATTCCTCACTAGACCTCACTAGGTCATTCCTAGTGTGTGCCTCCTTGGTCTCTCTTTTGTGTCCAAATTTCCTCTTATAAGGACATCAGTCAGACTGGATTATGGCCCACCCTACCCTAAAAGCCTGGGTTTTAACTTACCTCTTTAAAGATCTTATCTCCAAATACAATCAATTCTGAGATTCTGGGGGTTAGAACTTCAACATATGAAGGGGGCATACCATTCAGCCCATAACAACCATCTATTCTAATGTTCTCATTTCAAAACACTGTGACCAAGTGCACACTTTTGGGGAGGAATTATCTTAGGATAGATATTTTTACATACTTTAAAATAGGATATATATACTGCAGTTAGTTGAATTACATGAATAATATTTTCCTATAGGTAAAATACCTTACACTTAGGTAGTTAACAAAATATACTTTTTGTTTAATTTGTCTTCACAAATAGTATTTATTAAGTAGTTTATTATGTGATTTCTGTGAAAATGTAATATAGAAGATTTTCTTTAAAACAAATTTATAAAAATCTAAAATATCATTAGTATACAATCCTAAACTGAAAAGTTTAAAACAGACTAGTCTCATTTTACATGGGAAAAAGATATAAAAGAGTAATGTTGCTGCTTGACCCTGACTGATTACTAATAATACTTTTCCCAGAAGATGATGGTGTATGAGATACAGGACTCAGAGGGCAAAACTCACAAAATAAGAAAAACAGAATGTCTTAGAATTCTACTTAATGATGCTTATGTTTGGTTGGCTAGCTGTTTTAATTACAATTTCAACTCTTACAGATACAGAAATTCTATTTTTTCTAGAACAAACATGCATATCCTTATCATATAATAGGGATGAAAACAAACATTCAATTTTAACTATTGAACCCTTTTATTTTTGAGCTTAGCGGTCAACATTTTTTTTCTCTTCACAGCCTGGCATTCATCTGATTCATTAGTTTCTCCAATTTGATTGCTAGGGCCATGTTTCCTTTAATCTTCAATCTTCCTGACATGAATGCTATTGTTGGTTTTAGTTTCCCTAAAAAGAGAAAATGAGAGAGGAAAAATCAGCCATTAGTGCCCTTAGGGATGTACCGCTTCAAGAACATGCTTATAAAAAGAATCTCTGAGTTCTATAAACCTCTGAAACACAGAAATTTCTTTTATAGCATCTTTTTATCAGTATCTTGGGAATCCCAATTCCTAGATTTAGATGTTAACTATATCTTGTAGTATGAGAGATAATATAAAAGCAACAATCAACAAAAGATTACATCAAAAAGCAGAAGATGCAACATGCACAGTACACTGAAGAATAGATGGCCCTCAAATGAATTGTAGTAAACAAATACTATCTATTTTAGTTATTTTCCAATCTATTATAGTTCATTAAACTCTTAACATTTCAAGTTGAGTCAAAAAGTCAAATGGTATAAATGCATATAATTTTCTTAAGAAATGACATTAAAAGTATAGTGTATGGACACAGAAGTACGTCTTAGCAGTATTTTAACCACAGAAATGCCAGAATGTAAAATGGGGCATTAAAACAGAATTGTAGCTAATAACAACATATAATAAATAGGAGCTCCATGAAGGGAGGGAACTTTGTTTTTATTTGCTACTCTCATTTCCCAATCTTTTCACTGTTAGGCTTCAGCTAAAAAACTGGCTCCTTGCTCTCTCACTCTGCAGTGAAACCCACCAGTCCACAGCCCCACTCATGCATACACAGCTTCCAATCAGCTTTACATAGCCTTGCTTGTTAAAGATGAATGGGCAGCAAATGGAGACCAGGAAAAAAAAAAAATCACCCCAAAACCAAAAACAAATCAAAGCAATTTGGGGGAAACAGAGACTGCAGGCATAGAAGAAACAGAAATGAAACAAATGAACAAATTAAAAGTTCTGTAATTCATGTCCTCATTGATAAGACAAGCTGTGACAATGTATCAACAACAGGATGCTAAGAAAAGGGGTAAGGAGGAGAAGCACAGGAAATGGGTATTGAAGAGAGAGGTAGTGGGAGAAGCAGGTGAAGGTGAATGGAATGGGGTAGAGTGAGGAGGAAGAAGGGGGCAGTAAGAGAAGAAAAAATAAGCTGAGAAAACATGAGTGAACTCTTGGAAATTAAGATTTTGATATATCCACAATATTAGAATGTAATAGAAAGGAGACACTTGCAATCTTCTGGTCACAGCAGTCTCTCTATTGCAAAATTCCCCCTCCCGCTATTACAGAAGGCTCTCTCTATGAACCAGCACCCCCCCCACCCCCGCCACAATAATCTTTTGAAATAAAATTTTCCTTACTATATATACATATTTTTTTTTAAAGGAAAGAATAAGGCCCTAAGTGTAAGGTGATTAAATCAGAGATTTAATGTTTTCTTCAGAAAGTGAGAACTGAGAAAACTGAGATAGCTATCAAAGAAATAATATAAGATACATTCCCCAAGAGCCCATCAAGTATCCAGGAAGATGAATGAAAAAAAACCTTGTATCATTGTGAAATTTCAGAACACTACAGAGAAAGAGATCATTTTGATTCCAAAACTTTCAGAAAGGGGAGTGGTGGATACAAAAGATTAAGAATAGTATCAAATCCTCCATCGTAATCTTAGAAGGTGGAACAATGACTTCAATGACTTCATTTTCTGAGGGAAAATGAATTGCAACACAGAAATCTCTACCCAGACAAATAATCAATGTGTTGGGAGAATACAGGTAGTTTTAGATACTCACAAAAATTGCCTCTTATGTATCCTTTATAATGAAGCTACTGGAGAATGGGTGCCACCAAAATGAGGATGTAAACCAAGAAAAAAGAAAGAGATACAGGAAACAGGAGATTCAATGCAGGAGAGAGTTACAGAAATTTCTAGGATCACAGCTGTGTAGCAGACTTAATGAGCTATCTGTTTAGAACCCATTTCTTTTTCTTTTTCTTTTCTTTTCTTTTTTTTTTTTGGCTGCACCACACACCTTGCAGGATCCCTGACCAGGGATTGAACCCGGGGCCCCAGCACTGGAAGCATGGAGTCCTAACCACTGGACCACCAGGGAATTCCCCATGAGCTATCTGTTTGGATTGTAATAAGAAGACAAAGAGCTCCAGAAAAAAAGTACACTGACAGGTAATCTGACACAGGGAGAATGAATTCTTAAAACTCAAAAAAAAAATTAAATTAAACAGATAAAAAAATCCAGTTACAATGGGAAAAGGACCTGAATAGACATTTCTTCAAGGAATATACACGTATGACCAATAAGCACATGAAAAAAATGTTGAACAGCATTTGTCATTAGGGAAATGCAAATCAAAACGACAATGAGATATTACTTCATACTCACTAGGATTGCTATTGTAAAAAAACAAAAAACAAAAACAAGTGTTGGTGAGGGCAAGGATACAGATAAATAGAAATCCTCATACGTTGCTGGTAGGAATGTAAATGTTCAGGTGCTATGGAAAACATTTTCACAGTTCTTCAAAGAGTTAAACGTAGAATTACCATATGACCCAGCAATAAAGAGAAATGAAAACATAAATCTACACAGAAACTTGGACACAAATGTTTATAGCAGCATTATTTATAACAGCCAAACAAAATATCTTTCAACAGATAGTCATAAAAAGAAATGAAGTACTGACACATGCTACAACTTAGATGAACCTTGAAAACATTATGCTGAGTGACAAGAGCCACACACAAAAGGTCACATACTTAATGATTCCATTTACATAAACTATCCAGAATAGACAAATCCACAGAGAGAGAAAGCACATTAGCAGTTCCCATGGGAGGTGGGAAGCTGGAATGGGATGTTACTTAAATGGTATAGGGTGCTCTTCTGGGGTGATGAAAAAGTTTTGAAACTAAAGAGAAGTGGTGGTTGCATAGCATTGTGAATGCACTAAGTTAAATACCATTGAACTGTACACTTTACAAGGTTAATTGTATGTTATGTGAATTTCATCTCCATTTTTAAAGAAGAGAATTAAATACTGATACATGCTACATCAAGAATGAAACCTGAAAACAAGCTAAAAGAAGAAACACACTGCAAAGAAGCCAGTCACACAAAAAAATTCCATATGTATGATTCTCTTCATATGAAAGTCCAGAATAGGGAAATCTACAGACACAGGAAGTAGATTAGTGGTTGCTTAGGGCTAGGGGCAGGAGATGGGGGATATGGGATTAACAGTTAATGGGTCCTGGGTTTCTCTTTTTGAGGTGATGCAAATGTTCTAAAATCAACTGTGGTGATGGTTGCGAACATTTGTGAATATGCTAAAAAAACAGTCAATTGTTTACTTTAAATGGATGAATTACATGGTATGTGAATTATATATCAATAAAAAATTTAAAAAGCTATTGACATAGAACAATAAGTCAAATTGGTAATTAAAAATTTTCCCACAAAAAAATCCCAGGCCCAAGTAGCTTCACTGGTTAATTCATAGGATATAAAATTTACACAAAAGTCAAATGTATTTATGTATACTAGCAACAAATAATTAAAAAATAAAATTAACACAATAATTTCATTTACAGTAGCATTAAAAAAGAATGAAATACTTAGGGGAAAAAAGCATGAACCATAAAAGAAAAAAAATGACACATTAGACTATCAAAACTAAAAACTTTTGTAACTCAAAAGACACCACTGGGCTTCCCTGGTGGTGCAGTGGTTGAGAGTCTGCCTGCCAATGCAGGGGACACGGGTTCAAGCCCTGGTCTGGGAGGATCCCACATGCCGCGGAGCAACTGGGCCCGTGAGCCACAGCTGCTGAGCCTGTGCGTCTGGAGCCTGTGCTCTGCAACAAGAGAGGCCACGATAGTGAGAGGCCCGCGCACTGCGATGAAGAGTGGCCCCCGCTTGCCGCAACTGGAGAAAGCCCTCGCACAGAAACGAAAACCCAACACAGTCAAATAAATAAATAAATAAATAATTAAAAAAAAAAAAAAAAAACACAACTTTAAAAAAAAAAAAAAAAGACACCACTAAGAAAATGAAAAGATAAGTCACAGACTGAGAGAAAATATTTTCAAGTCACATGCATCTGGAGTTTATAAAGAACTCTTACAATTTAATAATAAAAAGACAAGTCAATTTAAAAACAAGCAAAGGGCTTCCCTGGTGGCGCAGTGGTTAAGAATCTGCCTGACAATGCAGGGGACACAGATTCGAGCCCTGGTCTGGGAAGATCACACATGCCAAGGAGCAACTAAGCCCGTACACCACAACTACTGACCATGCGTGCCACAACTACCGTGTGCCAAGAGCCCGTGCTCCGCAACAAGAGAAGCCACTGCAGTGAGAAGCCCGCGCACTGCAACAAAGAGTAGCCCCCGCTTGCCACAACTAGAGAAAGCCCGCGCACAGCAACAAAGACCCAACACAGCCAAAAAGATTAAATAAATAAATAAATAAATAAATAAAAACGAGCAAAACATTTGAATAGACAGTTCATCAAATATAAACAGCTATTAAGCACATGGAAAGATGCCCAACATTATTAATCATTAAGAAAATGAAAATTCAAAGCACGAGATACCACCACACACCCGCTAGAATGGCTATGATAACAAAGACACTGCCATTTGTGACATCATGCATAAACCTGGAGGATATTATGCTGCATGAAATAAGCAAGACACAAGAAGACAAAAACTGTATGGCCTCACTTATATGTGGAACCTAAAAAAGTCAAACCCACAGAGGCAGAGAGTAGAATGGTGTGATGTTGGTCTCAGGGTAAAACTTTCAGTTATAAGGTGAATAAGTTCTAGGGATCTAATGTTCAGCACGGTGACTATAGTTAATAATACTGTACTGTATACTTGAAATTTGCTGAAATTTCCTGAGAGTAAATCTTAAGTGTTCTCATGACAACAAAAAGAAGGTAACCATGCAAGGTGATGGATGTGTTAATTAGCTTGAGTATAGTAATTTCCTAGTGTATACAAATACCAAGTCATCGTGTTATATACCTTAAATATATACAGTTTTTATTTAGCAATTATACCTCAATAACACTGTAAAAAAATAAAAGGCACTAGTTAAGTGCTGGTGAGGATTTGGAGAAACCTGAACCTTTATACAATGCTGACAAGAATATAAAATTAGTGCAGCCACTTTAGCAAAGTTTGGTGGTTTATTAAAAAGTTACATATCAACTTACCACATGACCCAGCAATTAGACTCTTAGAAATCTACCCAACAGAAATGAAAATATATATCCAGACAAATATGTGTATGAAAATATTCACAGCAGCATTATTCATAATACCCCAAAACTTGAAACAACCCAAATATCCACCAGCTGGTGAGTGGGTAAATATGAGGTATATCCATACAACGGAATACTACTCAGCAATAAAAAGGAACTGAACTACTGATACATGCTACCACATGATGGATGAATCTCAAAAGCCTTATGCTAAGTAAAAGAAGCCAAATACGAAAGACTATATACTTTATAATCCCATTTATATGAAATGTCCAGAAACAGCAAATCTATAGAGACAGAAAGCAGGTTAGTGTCTGGCTGGCTGGGCAGTAAAAAGGGGGATTGACTGCAAAGAGACAGAGAATTTTGGAGGGAGTGATAGAAATGTTCTCAAACTGGATTATAAGTGATGGTTGTACAACCCTATACATTTACTAAAAATCATATATACTTATAATGGGTAGATTTTATGGTATGTAAATTATACCTTAACAAAACTGTTCTAAAAAATAACTTTAAAACTACTAGTAAGAACAATTTTATATGTATGTGTATGTGTGTATATTTCTCTTCCCAATATATTAATCAGGTAATCTTGTACAATATATTTTATTTCTATTATAATGCTTTACTATACAGTGGCCTCTACTGGCCAAAAAGAGAGATTTTGATTAGTTGATCAGTAGTTGCTTTAATTTTTTAAATTTATAACATATCCACTCTATAGATTAGGTCACAGAAATGGCTATGGCTTCTTAAAAGAGAATGCTTAGGATATAAGGTCTAAATTGCGCCCATTCAAAGGAGAGTAGATGGGATAAAGAATAAGAATGAAAAGACATAAGAAGCAGAAGCAAAGTTATTTGCTCCCAATCTGAACTGCTGCTATAAAATAAACCTTATAAGGCACTTTCCTGGCGGTCCAGTGGTTAAGACTCTGCGCTTCCACTGCAAGAAGTGTGGGTTCGATCCCTGGTCAAGGAACTAAGATCCCACGTGCCACTTGGCATTGCCAAAATAAATAAATAAAATAAAATAAACCTTATAAGAATATATATATTTTTTAATCACTCATTTAGCTGACTGACCTCCCCTAGCCGATCCAGGAGCACATTGACAGAAAGATATAAATGGAAAGCCCCTTATAAGTTTATGCTACACAAATAAAACGTAAATTAAGGAGGTAACTTGATTCTTTCACCTTCGGAGGGCAAAATAGCATAATGATTTAGAAGTGTATGAGCTGGCGAGTTAGCTTGGATTCGAATTCTAACTCCAACATTGACTCACCCGCCAAGTGACTCTGGGTTTATTATTTAATTAAGCAATACTTCAGTCTCCCTTTTTATAAAATAGAGAAAATCTTTTATCTCAAACCATTATTGGGAATATTGCTTAACTCAATAGTAATCATATACATATTAGCTAAAATTACTGTTATTTTCTGTTTGGAAATTGACAATAATTTTTTTATTTTTAAAGGTCTTTAAGTTCAAAATATTGCATATTTATAAGGTTCAAATTTACCAAACATTTATTTAGCATCCAAAGCACTATGTTTAAGCCCTACAGAGAAAGAGATTTTGAAACACTAAACAAACACTAAAGAAACTATTAAAATGATTAAAGAGGGGCTTCCCTGGTGGCGCAGTGGTTAAGAATCCGCCTGCCAATGCAGGGGACACAGGTTTGTGCCCTGGTCCAGGAAGATCCCGTGTGCCACAGAGAAACTAAGCCCATGCGCCCCAACTGCTGAGCCTATGCTCTAGAGCCTGTGTCACAACTACTGAGCCTGTGCTCTAGAGCCCGCGAGCCACAACTACTGAAGCCCGCATGCCTAGAGCTCGTGCTCCGCAACAAGAGAAGCCACTGCAATGAGAAGACTGTGCACCGCAACAAAGAGTAGGCCCTGCTCGCCGCAACTAGAGAAAGCCTGCACGCAGCAACAAAGACCCAAGTCAGCCAAAAATCAATCAATCAATATATTTATTTAAAAAAAATGATTAAAGTGATAACTATTCATTATCATTAAAAGATGTTGTAATGTACTAAGTACTTTTAATGTACTTTTAAGTACACTAGTACTTTTAAGTACTAGTGTACTTATAATGTACTAAGTACTAAGTGAAAAAGGTTACCAAACAGCAGCAATGCTATAATCTTGTTTTTATAAGCACACTTATATATTTATATACATTCATAAAAATATATATATGACTTTAAACCAAAAATCAACTGATGGTTCTCTTTCAGTAGTACAATAAAAAATAATTTTATTTATTTTCTTTTTTCCGAAGCATATTTTCTAATTTTTGTACCATGAATATTTAGCACTACTGTTTAAAAAAAGGGCGGGAAAGTTCAAGAAACCTCAGTCATTAGTAACATCACACACAAACTGGCTCAGGTAGTATGTAGGCCATTAGCATCCTGGGTTAGAAATGGAAAGCGAGACTTACAGGGCACAGAATACACTATGATCTTCAATTTATGAAGATTAAAACAGAATGAAGAATAAATAACGTTTATAACTCATTAAATGAATCTTTAGGATCTTCAGATTAAAATGTTACAATACTTTTGTTTAAAGTGCTGCTTCTGGGACTTCCCTGGTGGTGCAGTGGTTAAGAATCCACCTGCCAATGCAGGGGACATGGGTTCGATCCCTGGTCTGGAAAGATCCCACATGCTGAGGAGCAACTAAGCTCGTGCACCACAACTACTGAGCCTGTGCTCTAGGGCCCGCGAGCCACAACTACTGAGCCCACGTGCCACAACTACTGAAGCCCACACATCTAGAGTCCGAGCTCCGCAACAAGAGAAGCCACTGAAATGAGAAGCCCACCCACCACAACAAAGAGTAGCCCCCTGCTCTCCGCAACTAGAGAAAGCCTGGACGCAGCAATGAAGACCCAATACAGCCAAAAATAAATAAATTAAGAAAAAAATTTTAAAGTGCTGCTTCTAATAAGTACATGTGTTAATTAACTTACCATCTGGAGTAGTGTTTTAAGAGTAGAAAATAGAAAAAAATTACCCTTAAAATTTTTCTGGCACATTTAGAGATACATGGGCAAAGCAGAAAATTATGCAGATGCTCTTCTTAGTGATGGATTCCACAGAAAGCAGGGTCACTGGGCCACGGGAGATGGCTGCAGTTTCCTATTACAATAGTTGGCAAGACTGAAGCATGATCTTACTCTTGATAAACAAGCTGCAGCTAAGTTCAGCACCTCTGGTAACCAAGGTGTTACTGGAAATGATATCTTAGTCCAACTAGTAGAAATGAAGCCTACCTAACAGAATTTTCCTTGAACAATCAGTAAACAAGTAAAGTTAAAACTCACCTGAAAACATTTTTACAAAATCATCAGTAGACATACTCATCACCACATCTGCCCGATCAGAGGGCTCTCCATATCCGACATTGCCACCCTTGCTTTTAAGATCAAGAAACCATGTTCCACCATCTTCACCTACACAGAAAAGAAAGATGTAGAAATCAATGTTAAAGAAGCCCTGTTTTTCTTAAAGTTAATAACTGTACAATTAGAATAATCATATATAATGCTGTTACCCAGGTTGAAATCCCCAGGCCTCTAACAAATTCAGCCAATATTTATTAAGTACTTATTATGGGCCAGGCACTCGGCTAGGCTCTGAAGACTCCTCAATAACATGGTTCTTACAAAACAGGAAGTGGAGGGTGATGTGGAGTCAGGAAAGCCCAGCTGAGATTTAAAAGTTAAGTAAAAAAAAAAAGTTAAGTAAGAATTTGCTAGATGGGGGACTTCCCTGGTGGTCCAGTGGCTAAGACTCCGTGCTCCCAATGCAGGGGGGCCAGGTTTGATCCCTTGTCAGGAAACTAGATCCCACGTGCCACAACTAGAGTTTACGTGCCACAACTAAGAGTTCGCGTGCCACAACTAAGAGTTCACAACTAAGGATCCCACATGCTGCAACTAAAGCTTCTGCATGTGGCAACGAAGATCCCACATGCCTCAACTAAGACCCAGTGCAGCCAAATAAATAAATAATATTTGCTTGATGAGGAACTGAAAAAAGGAACAGAAGGACTGGAATGTACAAAGAGAGTGGATGGTGGCCTCGGATGAGCTTGTTAGGCAGTCCAGATGCAGAGCACAGTAAGCCATGTAAAGGGTTCGCTGATTTCATCCATACGCCATGGAAGGAGAATGACATTAGGTTTGTATTTTAAATAGATCAGCCTAACAGCAGTGTAGAGTAGATATTGAAGAGGGATAAAGAGGATACAGAGGACAATTTAGGAAGGTACTGGGGTTGTTCAGGAGCTTGAGGATGTATGCCTGGGTCAGGATTGCAGCAGTGGAAATGGAAAAAAGTCCGCATATTTGAGAGAGAACTTCAAAGCAATATCACAAAACTAGGTAACTGACTGAATGAAGAGGAAAAGGTAGGGAGGGTGCAGAAGAATGATCTGCTTTGCTAGTTTCTGGCTTGGGAAGCTGGGTAAATACTGCTGTGTTTTTTACTGAGAGGACTACTGAAGAAGAGCAGATTTAACAAGTAGTGCCAAAAGCAGGTATTGGGAATGGTGAGTTGTTACTGACATTTTCAGACTGAGGTACCTTTGTGACAGCCAAATGAAAATGTCAAATGAAGTCTGACCGGGCTAGGAAGATAGATACATAAGGAATCAGCCACTATGGTCACTAAAGCCATGTGACGGGTTGGGGTTTTCCTAGACAAAGTCTGTAGAGTATAAGGAGTGCTAAGACAGTGACCTGAAGAATATCAACATTTAAGGAAAGGATGGAGAAGCATCTAGCACAGGAGACTGACAAGACATGATTATAGACACAGAGACACAGAAAAAAGCAATGGAGCGTTTCCAGAAGGAAAGAGAGGTCAACAGCATCAAATGTTGCAGAGTGGCGACAAGGTAAGAATGACAAGTGCCCACTGGTGACACAGAAGCCACCGAGGACCTTGGTGAGAGCAAATTCAGTGGAATGCAGAAAAATGACACCAGAACAGAGTGAACTGTAGATGAAAATAAGTTTGGCTCTGAAAGGGAGAAGAAAGATGGGGGGTGGGGGGTGTGATTGGGAAGGTTGTTATTGCTGGGTTTTTTTTAAAGATAGAATAGACTTTGGGAATGTTAAAAAAACCACTGGGAAGGAGGCTTTAGGATGAACAGGTGGAAGAGACAGCACACATTTCCTGAGGAGACCAGAGGAAATGGGATCTAGAACTTTGCTACTCAAAGTGTGATCCATGAACTGCAGTACTGTCATCACATCAGAAATGCAAACTTCAGACCCTACCTCAAACCTACTGAATCAGATTCTGCATTTTTAGCATGCCCAGCGGTGATCAGTATGGACATTAAAGCTTAGGATGCACGGATGTGGAGTTGAGCTCTGCCTGTTGGGAGAGGAGGAAGAGAGGTCAATGCCTACAACAGTTTGGTATCAGATGGCAGGAAGCTGAAGCAATTCCTGTCTGTAGGCTTCCCTTATCTCTGTGAAAGAGGAGGTCACTTTATCTGCTGAAACTGGCAGGGAAGTGGTGAAGGGAGAGATGGGAGATTTGAGGAACACTGAGAGGTTTAAAAAAGTCACTGTGGAAAATGAGGCAATAAGCTGACCACAGAAACACAGAATTCTGACATTGGAGAGGAGCAGTGATGAATTTTTACTGGTACAGATTCACTGGGTGGTGTGATTCCACCCCCCACCCCCTGCCATTTCTCCAGCAAGACTTAGCAACCTGGATGCAAGTGTGGAGCAGCCAGAGAGTTTGATCATCCAGGACTAGGATTTTGACAGCTGGTGACATAAGCACCAGGTCAGGAAGTTTAGGATACAGGTAAAAGAGTGATTGAAGCAATGGACCATGGGTTCTAAGGAAAGGAAGTAAAAACAGGAAGATGCAGATGGATTAAGATAAAATAGAGGTGACAAAGTATAAAGGAACTGATAATGTCAAAGTTTGCGTACAATGGGACTGTGGTAGCTAATTCTTAAAACTCTTGTTAACATGCATTAATACTAATGCATTTTTTTTTGAGAAGAAAAATACTGAGAGGTTTTAAAAGCTGACTGCATTCAGAGTGACCTGAATAATATCAAAGATAAAAAATGGCAAGGGAGTTCCCTGGCAGTCCAGTGCTTAGGACTCGGCACTTTCACTGCTGTGGGCCCCGGTTCAATCCCTTGTCAGGGAAGTAAGATACCATAAGCCCGTGGTGCAGCCAAAAAACAGGCAAGGTGCACATGGTTGATAAATGACTGTATTATACTACCTGTCATGATCCATATACCCTTCTAAATAGGATTTTCTCTCAATTACATACACTAAGGAGTTACTTAACACTGGAAGTATCTGTAAGGAAATTTTATTTTACATATGTCCATATGCACTGATATTAACTTAAAAATACAAATCAGTAGAACAGAGAAGAACTACAAAAACAAGTAGAAAACAGGTCTATCACTTATATGTGGAAATACCAGTTTAAAACACATAGATATAATTATGGGTCAACATATATGAACCCCATGGTAACCACAAATCAGAAACTTAACAGATGGACAAAAATCAAAAAGAAAAGAACACAAAAATACAAACCAGTAGTTATTTGCTACTCTTAAATGTCTACATTCTCGGGTAAGGGTCTGGATATAGCCAACTATTCCAGGTTATTACTACTGGAGGCTGATATACTTTCAAGGGAAATATCCTACTTTGTTTCATAAAAGCTCCAGATTACCAGAAGTAACCCTTACCTGAGAGTTCAAACTGATAGATTGCTTGAGTGGCTTTAACAACATCATCACTGAGAGAGTCCTTAACAATTCTAAATGTTCCTTCCACAGCTCCAGAACGTGGTTTTGGTGATGGCTGCGCCTCCTCTTCTTTCAATTCTGGAAGAGCACCTATAAAATGTTATTGATATAAGTACCTTTAAAGCCTAGGCAATGTAAGGTCACACACAAAATTAATTAATTAGCAAACAGACTTGCTACCAATTAGACCCATTTAACCAAAATGACCTTAAATATATTCAGTGGCATCTTAAAGCATAAGAGCATAAATCAAACTGATGGAATAACAGCCAAACACGTCAGTTACGATTATAAATGTAAATGGTTTATACTCTTCAAGTAAAAGACCACCTCTCAGATTAGCTTTTAAAAAAACCCACTAATTTATACAGTGTTTATAATAAACAGATTTAAACAACCTATTAGAGTTTTAGTGGTAACAATTAATCACTCCTTTATCATCGTCCCTGAGTTCCAAAACCAAATGAGAAAAGAAGACCGTGGAGTCAGAAAGATGGAGATCAGAATATCAACTGTGTAAATGAGTGGAAATGAATTGGCGACTGTAGCTTGAATCAACAGCCAAGTGAACTTCTCAATAACTTTACCTCTAAATTAAACATATTCACCTAGTCTTTTCATCCCTGGATTGAACCTGCCTCCTCCCATCAAGGAATGGAAATGCCTCTGTAAGTAAAGATCACATGAAAACTGAGGATAGTCTACTCTGAAAGAAAGAAGGCTCAAAAGGGTCTAAACCACACTAACTCGTTTCTTCTCCCAATCTCAATCAGATTGGTCCCTCCCACTAGATGAAGAGGTAGGTCAAACCATGTATTAGTCTCATGAAGGCCCCACTACCTAGAAACGCAAGGTCAGGGGAATAGAGGTTGCAACATTTTAAATTTTGTAGTCACTTAAACCATTGGCCATAACCATTCAGCATATGATGAGCCAGGGGAGATCTGCAGTGCATAGGACAGTTCGAATCCCATAGCATGAAGCTGTCCCCCAATACCAACCTCTGTGTCTTTATTCATCCTCCTGGAATTATTTGTGGGCAGTTTGGCTGCCCCCAGAAACAGCTGAGAATAATTTGTTATTTAAACTAACTCAAAGGACAATCTGTACTCTAGGCTGAAGATTAACTCTCCATCTATCTCCCAGCTCAAATTATACCCAGCCATCTTGTCCAATATAACTCACCAAAGGTTATTAAATAAAATCTAACTGACAGCATAAAGATACTCCAGAGTACAACATAACCAATTCAAAAGTATCCTAAATTTATTGAATATAAACTGCCTTCCATTATGATGTTTCCAGACACAAATAAACAGTAAAACCCTTCTCACAAAGTTCAGCAGATATTAAAGATGAAATACTTAAGATCCAATGGAGCAAAGAATATATTATTATTATGGTATTTTGAAGACAGTTTAAAAATTCAGATATGTATTTCAATATTTAATGCTGACAGTGTAGTGAGGGAGGTACTCATATAATGCCAATATTTATAATTCTGGAAGGAAGTTTCATAGTATGTATCAGGAACCCTCCCATTGCCTGATTATCCACTTTTAGTGATCCACTATAAGAAAATCCTGTAACATTTATAAAATGAAACAATTACAAACCACTAAAATAAATATTATTCATGTGATACAATACTAAGTTGCCAATTTCAAAAATTTGTTTTTGAAGACCTGGATAATATTCACAATATAATGTTAAGTAAAACGAAGTATATACAATTAAATATAATATGATCCAATCAGGTAAAGTATATATTTGTGGATATGAATTTTAAGTTATATTTTCAAAAAATAAAAGAGACTGTAAAGAAATAAACCAAAATACAGACAGTATTTATACTTGGATGGTGGGTTACATGTGATTTAAAAAATTTTCTTTATGCTTTTCTGTACTAAGCTTTTCTATACAAATTAATTTAAAATGGTATCAAAATTGATTAAATTACATTACGAAATCTATTGGATGTGGCCAAAGTTATATTAAGGGGGTAAATGCACAGTCAAAATTATTTTATTATTTTTAAAGGAATAAAAATGAATATTAGCCTAACAAGCAAGAAAAGGAACAAAAACGTGTGACCTCAAAGAAAGCAGAAAAGAGAAAATAATAAAGCAAAAATTTTTCAAGTAATGAATCAAATGGTTGCAGAATTTTGTGAATATATTAAAAATCACTTAACTACATACTTTAAAATGGTGAATTCTTGGTATATGTAAATTATACCTCAAAGCTGTTATAAAAAGAAATAATGAATCAGTAAAGAGAAAAGCAGTAGAATGAAAAATGAAATAAAATTTAAAATCTGGTTCTTTTGAGAAAAAACAATAAGATACAGTAAAATTGGGCAACTTTCTGGACAATTTAATCAAAGAAAAAGGGAAAAAAAAACTTTAAAAAGAGAAAAGGGATAAAATAAATATGAAAAATTTTAAATTATAAATGAATACTACATGTCAACCCTTAAATAAATTTTAAAACTTCAAATGGATAGTTCTGGTTTTTTTATTTTAGAAAAAGCCAATAATTGAATGACAAAATAAAAACATTTTCAAAGAAACAACTTCGGAAAAGACTCAAATAACTTAGTAGGTGAGATATGTCAAACCTTCAAGGAAAAGAACATAGAAAAAGGAAGTTACCCAATTGACTGCCATACTCAAAATATAACAAAAAATAAAATATATAATAAAAATGTAGACATTAATCTAAATAACTGATAAAAAAATCTTAACCAGCATCTAATACCTTACTTATGGGTAAAATCTAAAGATTTTCCCTTTAAAATTAAGAATAAAATAAGAATATCTAAAATAAATAGTTTCAATAAATATTTCCAAATTCTTCTGGAAGTTCGAGTCAGTATATTAAGATATATGCCAGAAATAATCCTGTAAGATACTATTATTATATGTAGACAGTAAGTTTGGGCATTTAGGAAATTCAAGATAATTACTCAATGATAATTACATCAACTAACATTTATAGGGGACTTACTATATAAATTTCACAATATGATGCACTATCTATTATACTTAATCCACATGATACTCACATAAGGAAAGTGAGAGCTGAGAAAACTGTTTCAGAGAGCTGAAGTGACTTGTCCAAGGTCACAGATTTAAGTGACAGGGACAGGACTTGTACCCAGATCTGTCTTATCCCAAAGTCTATGCTTTCAGTAACTGTCTCTCTATTAGAAACTATTAGAAGTCTAAAACAAGACAAAAACTCATGAAGGTGACCAGATATAAAATAAATATAAAAAGTTAGTTTCCCCCTTCTTATTTATAATGTGTCTTGTTTCAGAAAGCATTTCAATATGTTTAATAAAATAAACACAATTCAAGATTAAAGTAAAAAGAAGTGAGTGAGGTTTTAAAATGGCAACTGGAACACTCAGTGACACACCTAAGGTTACATGGCAGTATGTGGCACAGCAGGAATTCCAACCCAGGCAGTCTGACTGGGTAATGCTTCCTCTACATTTTCTTCTATGTCTAACTATGTAATTTTATATAGCCAACATAAAGGCTGGGCAGAGAACCAAGACCTAAACTCAGCAGAACTGGACCAAGCAGAGGCTGCTAAAAGTGAGGAAAGCAAAGACACAGGCTTCCTTCAAGTTTCTGGAGGCAGGAAATATATAGGAATGTATTTGGTTTTAGTAGGTATAATACCAGACAGAACTAAGTTTGTCATATAATAACTGCTGGAACTCCTACTTCAGGTGATGTGTCTATTAATCAATATATCATCTTTATCATCTGAGACGCCAAGGAGATGGCAGCAAAAACTTCAGTGTAGCCTTTAAAGACACTTGCCAAGAGATAAACTGCATCATTTATCACCTGAAATATTTAGACATAGCATGATGACTCTGCACAAGAGAATAAAACTTTAGGAGACAACAAACAAACCAGTAATATATTTGAAAGGTACATTCAGTACACAACAAATATGGAAACTTTTGGGAAACAAATGAAACCAAGTTCCCCTAAAACAAGTTTACCAGGTTTATGATTAGTCTCTCTATCTAAAACTTTATTCCCTTTTTTTTTAATGATATTTGTCTTTCTCAGTCAAGCAGTACTTTCTTTTTTCTTTTTTAAATTAATTTATTTTATTTATTTTATTTTTGGCTGCGTCGTTGGGTCTTTGTTGCTGTGCACGGGCTTTTCTCTAGTTGCGGTGAGCAGGGGCTACTCTTTGTTGCGGTGCAGGGGCTTCTCATTGCAGTGGCTTCTCTTGTTGCAGAGCACGGGCTCTAGGCACGCGGGCTTCAGTAGTTGCAGCACACGGGCTCAGCAGTTGTGGCTCGTGGGCTCTAGAGCGCAGGCTCAGTAGTTGTGGCACATGGGTTTAGCTGCTCCTCGGCATGTGGGATGTTCCTGGACCAGGGCATGAACCTGTGTCCCCTGCATTGGCAGGCGGATTCTTAACCACTGTGCCACCAGGGAAGCCCCAAAACTTTATTCCCTTGCTTGTCTCCTCTGACCTTAGTGCCTTTCTTGTCCAGTCTGACTTCAATCCTATGCTAATTGAACACTAATCAACCAGAGTCAGATGACTAAAACTGCTGTTGTCGATAACATCATTGATGTACTAAAACTGCTGCTGTAGATTGCATCATTACTGTACAAACTCAGAGCAAGATGAATTAACAGGCCCCTGAGCCATGGACCACCTGGCCAGAGAATCATAAACCAGAGACATCATGACTCCCAAAACTATGATTAAGAAATGTCACAGAAATGTCACAAGAACTCCTTTACATGAAAACTAATATAAAACAAGGGCAGAAAGTCATATATAACTGGCTGAGATGAAAAAACAATAAAATAAAATGAAAAAGGAAATGGGAAACATGACAAACAAAAAGTATAATAGCAGAATTAAACATTAGGGGCAATATGGAAGAGAGATGAATGTGTCTAAAATCTTATCAGTAATACAGAGTACAAACTTGAAAAGGTCTCTCAGAATGCAGAAGAAAAGAACAAAAATATGGAAACAGTAACAAAAGATAGTGAAAACTACAGGGGAAAGGGACAGGGTAGCCAGACTAAGTGTTTCTGAGGGGAATCCAGAAAAATTGGAATAGAAGCAATTAAGACTATAACTAAAGAAAAAAAGAAAAAATAAACCGGAGGTTAAAAAAAAAGACTGAGTGAACTCCCTGTGTTGCAATGGGCAGGAAAAATCAATGAAGAGGGCTTCCCTGGTGGCCCAGTGGTTAAGAATCCGCCTGCCAATGCAGGGGACACGGGTTTGAGCCCTGGTCCGGGAAGATCCCACATGCCAAGGAGCAACTAAGCCCGTGCGCCACAACTACTGAGCCTGCGCTCTAGAGCCTGCAAACCACAACTACTGAGCCCGCGTGCCTAAAGTCTGTACTCTGCAACAAGAGAAGCCACCACAATGAGAAGCCCACGCACGCACTGCAACGAAGAGTAGCCCCCACTCACCGCAACTAGAGAAAGCCCGTGCACAGCAATGAAGACCCAACACAGCCATAAATAAATAAATAAATAAATTTATTGAAAAAAATAATAATTACATATATGTTATACAAAACAAATACACAAAGCACGAATACCAGAAAAAGTACAAGGCTGTCAATATTTTCCTCCCCCTTTGGAAATGAGGGATACACATTGACCTCTGGGAGAGACACTGTGAAATCAACATACAATAGATCTGGATATGGATGTAAAAAAATCACCTGAAAGAGTTAAGTTAGATCTCAGGCCAGAAATACTGAGCTACTACCTATATGAATATATTAATGTATCTACAGAAAATGTCAAGTAGAATTACAGTTGACTGAAACATCACTTCTCCACTTAATTTTTTGCACAGGGAAGAGAGGTTTTAGCCAAAGGAATTTGAGAATTCTGACCTCAAAGATGAGGGCATCGCGCCTGTAGAGATGGATATAGGGATTGCAGTCAATGCACCTGACATTCTGATCCCAAAGACAAAAATCACTCCTATCAAAGCCCGATGTCAGTAAACATTTATCTTACATTCTGCTTATCTAACCCATCTTATTCTGAGTCCATGGTCATGAAACAATCTTCTGACTGTGATTCTGTTCTCTATGTCATTATGCCCAGAGGGAGAGAACGAGCTGCTCACAGCAACTCCATGTTTAGTCCATGAGATGGCAACTCCTCATTATAAAATAAATTGGATTACTGGGGGGAAAATATGCTAATACTTCAAGTATTCAGGAGTTAGGAAATTAAGTTTACTGGTTAAGGATATGGCCTTTAGAACCAGAAAAATACGTATTTAAATTCTGGCTCTGCCACCTGCCAGCTCTGTGATCTCCAATGTAAAATGAGGACAATGATACCTGCCTTGTAGGATTGTAAGTATTAAATGAGACAATGCATGCAAAGTACTTAGCACAGTGTTTGCCATATAGTAGGTGCCCAATAAATATTTGTTGAAAAACAACATGAATGTATGTGATTGATAAGTGGTTCTTATTATTTAAATTTGGTATTTAAATGAGCTTAGCTTATACGCATCTTCCTCTAAAACATAGATCCAATCTTAGGGTACTGGGCAAAAATCTGGATTTCGGACTTGCCTATCTTGAAGATAGACTCTTCTAGACTTTGATAAGCTCTCTAACTTCTGCCATTCTGTATGAGGCCTTTTGAGGAAAAGATTGACAGCCTTGTTTTTTTTGTTTTTGTTTTTGTTTTTTTTAATTATTATTTATTATTTATTTATCTATTCATGGCTGTGTTGGGTCTTCGTTTCTGTGCGAGGGCTTTCTCTAGTTGTGGCAAGCAGGGGCCACTCTTCATTGCGGTGCGTGGGCCTCTCACTATCGCGGCCTCTCTTGTTGCGGAGCACAGGCTCCAGACGCGCAGGCTCAGTAATTGTGGCTCACGGGCCCAGCCGCTCCGCGGCATGTGGGATCTTCCCAGACCAGGGCTCGAACCCGTGTCCCCTGCATTGGCAGGCAGATTCCCAACCACTGCGCCACCAGGGAAGCCTGACAGCCTTGTTTTAATACTCTGATATATCCATGTGGCAACCAAATCAAAGATCTAATTTTTAAAAACTTAAATTTTAAAAGGAGTTATCTCTAGGTGATGGGATTATGAGTGACCATTTTCCCTTCTATATTTTTCATATTTTCTATAATACAAAAGAAAAGTTGCCTTTTTTGTTACTTAATTTTTTGAAATTGCCTCCAAAAATTTGGACAAAGAAAAGATAAAGATAGAAAAGATAAGATTAAGCTAGAAATAAAGTTTGTCACCGAAATGCATTGTGGTAAGGTTCTATAGGTTTCCTAAAGGTACAGAAGAAATGTTTTCCTAAACTTTCTAGCCTCCACCTAAAGAATCTATGGTCACTAAGGAGATTCACAGAGTCTATAATATAAAAATAAGGTAAGGGCCCAGAAGAAGCACTGCTATTCTTGTTAATAAACCATGAGAGAGGTCTTCCCTGGCGGTCCAGCAGTTAAGACACTGCACTCTCACTGGGTTCGATCCCAGGCAGGGGAACTAGGATCAGTGCAGCCAAAAAAAAAATAAACCACAAGAGAAATTCTTCTCATGGGGTTTCACTGTAGAGTGTTTCTTCTGACATCTTTCAGTAAGTTAGTGGCATCGTGCCAGAACACAAAGATTAAAATGTAAACTCTGGACCAATTCAAGAAAGCTATTGTTTCTAAACTACAAAAACAAAACAAAGCAAAACCCAAACCTCCTTTGTAGGTAATTTCTCCCATAAAGTAGTCACACAGCACAAACTCTGAGAATGGTGTCAGATGTATTTTGATGTGACACATTTTTCCTCAAAATAAAGTATCAACACAAAACACCTAAAAACAATGCCAAGGAAAAGAAATAAAACCTTTAAAAAGGTGTATTTTAAAGACAACTTTTTTTTTAAATCAAATGAAAAGAATACATCAAAAACTTCTTACTGGTAGAAGGAAAAGACAACCTTCCCTGGTGGCACAGTGGTTGAGAATCCGCCTGCCAACTCAGGGGACACAGGTTTGAACCCTGGTCCGGGAGGATCCCACATGCCGCGGAGCAACTGAGCCCGTGTGCCACGACTGTTGAGCCTGTGCTCTAGAGCCCGCGAGCCACAACTACTGAGCCCACATACCACAACTGCTGAAGCCTGCACGCCTGGAGCCCGTGCTCCGCAACGGGAGAAGCCACTGCAATGAGAAGCCCGCGCACCGCAACGAGGAGTGGCCCCCACTCGCCGCAACTGGAGAAAGCCTGAGCACAGCAACAAAGACCCAATGCAGCCAAAGATAAATAAAAATAAATAAATTTATTAAAAAAAAATTCTTTGCTAGAATTAACTAAGACATTACTTGTCTAGTTTAAATTACAAAATAGAGAATTCCCTGGTGGTCCAGTGGTTAGGACTTGGCACTTCCACTGCCAGGGGCCCAGGTTCTATCCCTGGTCAGGAAACTAAGATCCCACAAGCCTCATGGCACATGCAAAAAAAAAAAAAAGAAAAGAAGAAAAAGCTTAAAAGCAGAAGGCAGAAATGTTCAATTCTACATTTTGGAAGAAATACATAAGTTAGTAACTTTATTTTCCTACAGAAAATATGGTCTACGTCTTACCATGTGTTTCCGGTTTCTTGGTAACTATAACTGGCTGTTCATCCAGGAAGAAATCTGGTAACAAAGGATGGCCTGAAAAGTTGACCCCAAAAATAATCAGGTTAATGTAACAACTTCAGTATATTAAGATTTTAACACCTGTTTAATAAACGTTACATTTTTATTTTATTGATCATTCTGGTGCTGTGGAAAAGACTCCCATGAGAAGTGTCAAACTATCTGACCTTCATTAAGCTAAAACACTTTTCCTGTAATCCAGTTATCCTCCTCCCCTTCAACAAATTTCATCTTTAAGATCCAACCAAAGAGTTGCCTGTTATGTTAAGCCCTTAACTGCTCTCCCAAGAGCTTTTGCCCCTTCTCACCTATCCATGAAACCCTTCTGTGCTACATCCCTCCAAAATGCTCTGGACTCATTTCCTACCTGGCGCCCCAGAAAGAAGGGGGTTCTTCATTAAGAAGAACTTGTTTCCCATCTCTGTCAATGTGTGTCTGTCTTTCCCTCTCAGAAGATTAAAAAAACTGGAGGGCAGGAATGCACCAGTCTTTGTTATATCCTAACACTTAATCATAATTCCATACTCATATTAAGTTCTCAACACTTGATAGGATTTTTAATTTAAATCAAATTTAAAATTTTGTGCACAGTGACATTGTGTCTTTAAAACCTAAAGTGATAATTACTTCAGTACTTATATAAATATTAACTACTGAGTACTATGATTGTACCATAAGCCAGGTACCGTGCCCAGCACATTATATACATTATTGCATTTAGTTCTCACAAAAATCCTGTGTAGAAATTATCCTTCCCTTATTTTAACCAATAAGGAAAGTGAGGCTCAGAGAAAACAGGTGACATGCCTAAGGCCGCCCAGCTAGTGAGCAGCTGAGCAGAAATGGGAACTGGGTTATCTCCTCCCAAACTCCACTTGTTCCTAATCACTATACAGTATTGCTTCCCTCACAGGATTGCTATGAAGGCTAAACAGATAATGTATATAAAAGTGTTTTTTTAAAACTGCAAAGAGCTATTTAATTCAATTCAGTTCAAACTGAAGAGACAGGGATGATACAAATAGAAACGTGGTTTCTGTCACCTAGAAGCTCAACCTAATGAATAATACTTAAAATACACTTTTGCACAAATAAATACGACTCCCATTTGGGGCTATATTGTCTATTATATAGTATACTTTATACATAAAGTAAAAATGCATTATCATCACCATCATCACCTACAGTTACAACAGTAAGAATTATTTTTGAACAAGGGGCCTTCTGAGAACTTCTCAAATACCCCCTGTACATGGGGTAGACCCTGTTCATTCACCTTCACCATTCATCATGAAGTTACTCTCAGGCTGCACTTAAGAGACAACATTTGGAAAGCCCATAATCTTAAAAAGTTTTTGTAAAAAACTCACCACTGTATCATCTGTTACCATATCCTTGAAGGAAATCTTTACTGTGTGATTTTAAGGCCAACTTTAAAAACTAATTTTCATTTTTGGTTTCAAGATTTGGAAATGGTTAGAAGCTGATGTGACCTTCTCTATCTGTGCATCACTTAAAAAGCCTTCAACTCACTTCTATTTTCCCTTTCTCTTTTTTTCCAGTTGTGTTGGTCTGGGTTTTTCCTTTCACTAGGAGGACAGCTTTTAAAAGAGCGTATTAATTTTATAATCACATAAACATGCACGCAAAACAGATGTATGTCCATTGCAGAAAATGTGGAAAAACACATCACCACTTTTGAAAACTATATGCATTACCTGGTGTAATGGCATAGACATCAAAATTTTTTATTCCTTCTTCTTTTAAGATATTTTCATCAATAATAAAGTTACCAGTAAAACTTTTTGGCTTTTTGAAAATGCAATATGCAGCATCTGCAATGATATCAACTTTTCTACATTGGCTTTCGATACCAGATCCTCCCAGCATATCCATAGCAGCAGTGTGTATGGCTGTAGAGAAAACAAACATACACATACGTAACTCTAAATCGAGTAATAGGACTATGGGAGTAACAAGCAAGACAACTAATCTCTTTATAACTCAGGTGATAACAAAAAGGTCCAGAGAGCTTAAAGGATTTGCCAAATGTTTTACTGACATAACTGGGTGGACAACACATGTTCCTTGCTCTACACAACACTGCCTTATACAGTACTCCTTCATGAGACTCATGGCAAAATTCAATTAGATTTCTGATTAAGAATGCTCAAAGAATTTGCATACCATTCTTGAGAGACAAGAAAGCCAGTGAGGAATAACAGCAAGAGCACTGAGCTGTAAATCAGATGACTGACATTTTTATGCCAACTATGCCGTGACTTTCGGCAAACTACTTTAACATCTTTCGGCCTCAGTTTCCTGTCTCTAAAATATGGAGCTCCTTTCCTAAGCTTATTTTCTCTTTTTCCTCTACTAGAATATAGAGACAGTTTTTCTTGTTCATCACTGTATCCCTAGTGCCTAAAACAATGACAAATATACCATAAACATTCAATAGATACTGGCTGGACATGGGGGTCCCTTTTAAGTTCAGATACTACTTTCATTTATGAAATACTAGAAAATAAAGAGAATTAAAAGGAAGAAATTTTTTTTTTTTGGCCACACCCTGTGGCATGCCAGATCTCAGTTCCCCGACCAGGGATCAAACCTGTACCCCCTCCAGTGGAAGCGTGGAGTCTTAACCACTGGACCGCCAGGGAAGTCCCAAGGAAGAATTTTAAAATTATCTATAATCTCCCTGCCCAGAGATAATTACCTTTTTTAAAAATAAATTTATTTATTTGGTTTTAGTTTTGGCTGTGTTGGGTCTTCGTTGCTATGTGCAGGCTTTCTCTACTTGTGGCGAGCAGGGGCTACTCTTCGTTGCGGTGCGTGGGCTTCTCATTGTCATGGTTTCTCTTGTTGCAGAGCACCAGCTCTAGGCACTTGGGCTTCAGTAGTTGTGGCACGCGGGCTCTAGAGCGCAGGCTCAGTAGTTGTGGCTCACGGGCTTAGTTGCTCTGTGGCATGTGGGATCTTCCAGGGCCAGGGACCGAACCCGTGTCCCCTGCATTGGCAGGCGGATTCTTAACCACTGCACCACCAGGGAAGCCCAAATAATTACTATCAATATTTGCATATAATTCCCACTGCTTTCAGTGCATATAAATTTAAATTTTATTTATTTATTTTTGGCTGCGTTGGGTCTTTGTTGCTGCACACGGGCCTTCTCTAGTTGCAGCGAGCGGGGGCTACTCTTCGTTGTGGTGCGTGGGCTTCTCATTGTGGTGGCTTCTCTTGTTGAGGAGCACAGGCTCCAGGCGAGCCAGCTTCAGTAGTTGTGGCACACGGGCTCAGTAGTTGTGGCTCGCGGGCTCTAGAGCACAGGCTCAGTAGTTGTGGTGCACGGGCTTAGTTGCTCCATGGCATGTGGGATCTTCCTGGACCGGGGCTTGAACCCATGTCCCCTGCACTGGCAGGCGGATTCTTAACCACTGCACCACCAGGGAAGTCCCTAATTTTTAAATTATATGTTTTTTATGAAGTAACTTGAAACTCTACCATTAATACTACATTATTAATTACACATTGTCACAGTTGTAAATAGTAACTCAATTTACATACGTATTTTAGCTTACATTTAAAGCAATGAAAGTCAATTTGTTTAAATGTACTTTAGGTGTCAGAGTTTCCAGTAATTTAGATAAACTCTCCATTCCACTATTAAACCATATTGAAATCATTACATACTGGCAATTACATCCTAGCACACATCGCTCTTTCAAAGAGTGCACATTAACTTGGGGAATTTCCTAATAGCATTGAATTAGAAGATACTTCTCCATATTGTAACTAAAATGTCTTTACTAGGAATAATTTTTTTTACTTTACCAATAGCTCAAGAGCTCTGGCCTCACTCTTGACGTGGTACCTTACTAATAAAAAATAGCAGGGACTTCCTTGGTGGCGCAGTGGTTAAGAATCCGCCTGCCAATGCAGGGGACATGGGTTCGATCCCTGGTCCGGGAAGATCCCACATGTCGCTGAGCAACTAAGCCCATGTGCCACAACTACTGAGCCCGTGCTCTAGAGCACACGAGCCACAACTACTGAGCCCGCATGCCACAACTACTGAAGCCCGTGCACCTGGAGCTTGTGCTCTGCAACAAGAGAAGCCACCACATGAGAAGCCCACGCACCACGACAAAGAGTAGCCCCCTGCTCGCCGCAACTAGAGAAAGCCCGCGTGCAGCAACGAAGACCCAAGTCAGCCAAAAAAAAAAAAAAAAACCAGCTAACATTTATTATGTGTGTCCTGTGCTGGGCATGCTGCTACATACTCTACGTACATTATCTGAATGAATTCCATGAGGTATGTACTATTGTTATTCTCATTTTACAGATGACAGTACTCAGGCACAGAGGGGTTAAGGAACTTGTCCAAGGTTACAGGACCTAGAATTCAAACACGTGGCAGCTTTACTCCAGAGCCAGGCTCTTAGCCACCATGTGACTAATGGGCATACTTTGTTAACCAACAGTTTTGAGTTCAGTTATCATCTTACTCCCATAAACTGCAGAATTTTTCTGTAAATATTTCAATATAGTCTACAATAAGACTATAGGTATACATACACACTCCAGTCTCACTGTAGACTATATGACTGGCATGCAAATTCTTAAAAATTATTAATTAAGAATACGTCATGTAAGTACATACATGTCATGCATGTGTGTGTGCATCCATACACACACACACAATGTAAGAACAAGGAATGGTATTCCCAAACAACCTACTGTTACTTTAATGACCTTTCTACGGAAGATACAAAGAAGGCACAAATAAACCCCCCAAATCAGGAAGTGAGCCAAATAGTTATTCCCAACAAAGTTTCTACGATGTGAACAGGCCAACCCAACAGGTTATAAAACTGACCATAAAAACAGATTAACAACATGATCAATCAAGTCAAATTCCCTGATGATTTCTGGCAAAAAAAAATATATATTCAAGATTTGTAATACACCCCGGATCACAAGAATCCTAAAAGTAGCCCTAAAACTTAAGTCTTATTAAGGAATAATTGGAAAAGTATCTGCTACCTTTTGAGTGGTTCTCCTGATTACAGCTTGTTTTTTGTTTTTTTTTTAAAGATTTTTTTGATGAGGACCATTTTTTTAAAGTCTTTATTGCATTTGTTACAATATTGCTTCTGTTTTATGTTTTGGTTTTTTTGGCCACGAGGCATGTGGGAATCTTAGCTCCCCAACCAGGGATCAAACCTGCACCCCCTGCATTGGAAGGCGAAGTCTTAACCACTGGACTACCACGGAAGTCCCTGATTACAGCTCGTTTTATGTGAATAAAAGTATGTGAATAAATTTCTTTATGTTTTCTAAGCACAAGAAATAATTATGGCTTTTCTTTTTTTTTAAATTTATACGTATCCTCTCTACTTTATTCCCCTTAATTCAGTCTCCTCATTTGTAAAGTGTGGATAATAGCAATAATCTCACTGATCCACTGGGAAGGTCGGATGAGAGACCACAGGTAAAAACAAATACCATATGATTTCACTCATATGTGCAATACAAAAAACAAGCAAACAACAAAATAAATGAGCAAATCAAACCAAATAAAAACAAACACGTAGACACTGAGAACAAAGTAGGGGTTATCATAGGGGAGGGAGAAATGGGTAAAGGGGAATCAACTATATGGTGATGGATGGAAACTAAATTTTTGGTGGTGAGAACACTGTAGTGTATACAGAAGTAGAAATATAATGTTTTTATACAGGAAACTTGTATAATGTTATAAACCAATGTTACCTCAATAAAATATAAATTAAAAACAAACAAACACATTAAGCCTCTTGGTTTTTGGGAGGGATCCAATAAATTTTTTTTTAAAAATCAGTCATCAATTTTATACACATCAGTGTATACATGTCAATCCCAATCGCCCAATTCAGCACACCACCATCCCCACCCTACCGCGGTTTTCCCCCCTTGGTGTCCATACGTTTGTTCTCTACATCTGTGTCTCAACTTCTGCCCTGCAAACCAGCTCATCTGTACCATTTTTCTAGGTTCCACATACGTGCGTTAATATACAATATTTGTTTTTCTCTTTCTGACTTACTTCACTCTGTATGACAGTCTCTAGATCCATCCACGTCTCAACAAATGACTCAATTTCGTTCCTTTTTATGGCTGAGTAATATTCCATTGTATATATGTACCACATCTTCTTTATCCATTCGTCTGTCGATGGGCATTTAGGTTGCTTCCATGACCTGGCTATTGTAAACAGTGCTGCGATGAACATTGGGGTGTATGTGTCTTTTTGAATTACGGTTTTCTCTGGGTATATGCCCAGTAGTGGGATTGCTGGGTCATATGGTAATTCTATTTTTAGTTTTTTAAGGAACCTCCATATTGTTCTCCATAGTGGCTGTATCAATTTACATTCCCACCAACAGTGCAAGAGGGTTCCCTTTTCTCCACACCCTCTCCAGCATTTGTTGTTTGTAGATTTTCTGATGATGCCCATTCTAACTGGTGTGAGGTGATACCTCATTGTAGTTTTGATTTGCATTTCTCTATTTTCTTTTTTTAAGTATTTTATTGTGGAGATAAATATATATTTTAACCATTTTTAACCACATGTATATACATTTTAACCATTCTTTTTGATGGCTTGGGTGCATTTTATTGGTTTTCAGGTTAACCTTTTTTTTTAAACATTTGGCTTAACTAGCCAAGAGTTTTGTTTTTAATTGATTTTTTTTTTTTTTTAAATTTTCGCCTGTGTTGGATCTTCGTTGTGGCATGCGGGATATTTCATTGCGGTGTGCGAACTTCTCTCCACTTCCTGTGTGTGGGCTTCTCTCTACTTGTGGTGTGCAGGCTTCTCTCTAGTTGCAGCATGCGGGTTTTCTCTCTCTCATTGTGGCACACGGGCTCCAAAGCACATGGGCTCTGTAGGTGAGGCGTGCAGGCTCAGTAGTTGTGGTGCACGGGCTTAGCTGCACCGTGGCATGTGGGATCTTAGTTCCCTGAGCAGGGACTAAACCCGCGTCCCCTGCACTGGAAGGCAGATTCTTTACCACTAGACCACTGGGGAAGTCCCAGATTAACGATTTTTAAGTGTACAGTTCTTTGGCATTAAGTACATTCACAATGTTGTGCCACTATTACTACCATTCATTCCCAGACTTTTCAAAATATCTTTTAAAAAATTTACTGGGTTGGCCAAAAAGTTCGTTCTGGTTTTTCCATAACATCTTAAATAAATTTGTTTATTATATTATAGACGTTTCAGGACTTCCCGGTGTTCCACCGCAATGAAAAAGATCCCGTATGCCTCAACGAAGATCCCACATGCTGCATCTAAGACCAGACACAGCCAAAAAATAAAAATAAAGAAAATAAATTTAAAAAAAATTATAGACGTTTCATGTGTTTAACATTTTATTTCGACTTCTGTATACACTATACTATGTTCACCATCAAAAGTTTACTTTCCATTCATCACCATATAGTTGATCCCCTTTACTTACTTCACCCTCCCCCTCCCCTTCCCCTCTGGTACCGACTACTCTGTTCTCTGTACCCACACACAAACGTACACTCTTTTTTTTTCTTTTTAATAAATTTATTTATTTATTTATTTTTGGCTGTGTTGGGTCTTCGTTGCTGCATGCGGGCTTTCTCTAGTTGCGGCGAGCTGGGGCTACTCTTCGTTGCAGTGCGCAGGCTTCTCATTGCGGTGGCTTCTCTCGCTGTGGAGCACCGGCTCTAGGCGCGTGGGCTTCAGTACTTGTAGCACGCAGGCTCAGTAGTTGTGGCTCTCAGGCTCTAGAGAGCTCAGGCTCAGTAGTTGTGGCACACGGGTTTAGTTGCCCTGTGGCATGTGGGATCTTCCCGGACCAGGGCTCGAACCTGTGTCCCCTGCATTAGCAGGCAGATTCTTAACCACTGCGCCACCAGGGAAGCCCCACACGTACATTCTTGTATGTACTCACCGAACCAAAGATACCACTGATTATAAAGTGTACCACTGAGAGGGACTTCCCTGGTGGCACATTGGTTAAGAATCCGCCTGCCAATGCAGGGGACATGGGTTCGACCCCTGGTCTGGGAAGATCCCACATGCCTCAGAGCAACTAAGCCCATGCACCCATAACTACTGAGCCTGCGCTCTAGAGCCCATGAGCCACAACTACTGAGGCCATGCACTGCAACTACTGAAACCCATACACCTAGAGCCCGTGCCCTGCAATGAGAGAAGCCACCGCAATGAGAAGCCTGCGCACCGCAACAAAGAGTAGCCCCGCTCGCCGCAACTAGTGAAAGCCCGCGCGCAGCAACAAAGACCCAACGCAGCCTAAATAAATAAATAAATAAATAAATAACTTAAAAAACAGTGTACCAATGAGGAAAAAAACCCTGCCAATTAAACTACAATATATCATCAACTGTAAGAGCAACCTGATATCAAAGATGTAAAAATGTGAAAACATGGGCATCTCAGAATCAATGAAATATGGTATAAACTGCTTAACCTTGTTGGTATGTAGGTCCCTTGATAAACGGAAACCAGTTTTGGTTTCTAGTACCAAGAGAGGCCAGCTGCCACCTTGTCACCTTGACCTCCCTGGTTAGCTGAGTTCCCATGTCTACATGTAATGTGGTCCAGGTGACAGAGGGCTGCAGCTATTCTGTGATGCTTTTGTTATCTTCCTCTCCACCGCCATTGCCAAGATCAGGAGCCACCAGTTCCAGACTCCCCACCCCAGCTCACATGAAACCTATCCAAAAGTGGACCTTTGGGACTTCCCTGGTGGTCCAGTGGCTAAGACTCCGCACTCCCAGTGCAGGGGGCCTGGGTTCAATCCCTGGTCAGGGAACTAGATCCCACATGCTGCAACTAAAGGTCCAGCATGCCGCAACTAAAAAAAGATCCCACATGTTGCAATGAAGATCCCGCACATGGTAATGAAGATCCCACGTGCAGCTATTAAGACCCAACACAGCCATATAAATAAATATTAAAAAAAAAAAAGTGTACTTTCCTCTTCTACCACACTTGTTCTGACCAATCCAGATGCAAGACGCAGCGGGCGTTTTCAATAGCAGCCCTCATCCCTCCTCCCCTCCCCACCCTCCACATCCACAGAAACTATGAAATGGGTTTTGTAAAGAGAGAAAATTATATTTTTGAAGGTGACATAGTCGGGGGCCTGAGATCCTCATGTTGTGGAACTACTAAAGGCATGCTTTCTAGTCCCTTTTCTGGATGTGTTGAATTCACTGGTGTGAAAGTTCTAGACCCAGAAGGGGTAATGTAGCCAGTGTAGAGAAGGAACACTGAGCCAGAGAGGACGAACAGTGTGGACCAGGACACTGTTTTGATTGTAGATAATATATGTCACACTGTACTCACTTCATTAAGTGCAATAAATCTCCTCTTCCTGGAAGGGCAGTAATGTTGGGAGATTGCTTCTGGTTCCAGCAAGGATAAAGAAAGAACCACTCTACACAGTCCAGAAAGAAGAGATGTGTTTTTTAAATAGAGGCCTCCCAAACAGCCAGGAGCATGAACACCCTCTCAAATCCATTTTCATTGCCTCCATCATGAATAAAGCAATATTCTAACTAGGTTTACTGCCTCCTCTTTCCACAAACTTACAAGTCACCCTATATTCAGATGCCAAATTAAACTTCCTAAACCTCATCAACAAACCACCACTCCTCTTTTCCTTCTTATTATTGTTCTCTTGCTTCTAAAATTCTAAAGTGGCTCTCTGCTGAATAAATTCAAGCTCCTAAACCTGGCAATCAAGCCCCATGGGCTTAGTTTGTCCATCTTCCCCACAACCTCATACCCCCCCAACATCCAGGCCAATATGAACCCATTTGCAGATACTCAAGTTCAGAGGGTAATAAGCAGCCCACACCCCATCATAGGTACACTATATTAAACTCCTTGTAGTTCCACCAAACACATGGTATTTTCCCATACTGCAGGCTTTTTTGTTCCCTCTGCCAGGAATGCCTTGCCCAGTCTCCTTCTTGCTAACTCCAATATCCTCTTGCGGTCTCATTTCAATTGTTCCATTAGAAAACAACCTTTCCTAACCTTTAATCTGAAATACATGGCCCTCTTGCTACGTTTTAAAAGTATCCCGTACATAATTCATCGTGCCGTGTATCATGTGGAACATGACCGTCAACTGAGTTCACTATGCTATACAAATCTAGGACCCAAATGATACCAATGGTTCCAAGATGTCTAGTCAACCTAAAACGAACATCTCAAAGCTAAAGCAAAGTCTCAGCAGTCAGCTGATTTCTTTCTCCAATCCTGATACTGTCCTCCACATTCCCTGTCATACAATGTTCTCCCCCTTCCTTATATAAGCTTTGTTCAGGATGCCTATCTTGGACCTAGGTAGAAGGAAATCATAGTGCACATTCATTCATTCATAAAATACTTATTTAATGTCTACAATGACTGTAATAAAATGAACAAAACAGATACTGTCTCTACCTTCAAGAAGCTTTTCTAGCAAGAAAGACATTAAACAGGGACTTCCCTGGTGGTCCAGTGCTGAAGAATCCGCCTTCCAATGTAGGGGACGCGGGTTCGATCCCTGGTCAGGGAAATAAGATCCCACATGCTGCGGGGCAACTAGGCCCACGCACCACAACTACTGAGCTCATGTGCCTCAACAAAAAAGCCTGCGTGCCACAAACTACAGAGCCCACACGCTATGGAGCCCGCACCACAACCAGAGAGAGAAAACCCACACACCACAGCTAGAGAGAAGCCCGCACGCCGCAGCTAGAGAGAAGCCCACGCACCGCAACTAGAGAGAAGCCCACGCACCGCAACGAAAGATCCCTCATGCCTCAACGAAGATCCCACATGCCTCAACGAAGATCCTGCATGCCACAATGAAGACCCAACACAGCCCCCCAAAAAAAGACATTAAACAATTATAGTTACAAAATCACCAATTTAATTTCAAATGTTATAAGTGATATGAAGGAGATGTCCAGATTACTAAATCCAGTGGTCAGTCCCCATCTTGTAAGAGCTATGAGCAGCATTTGACACAACTGATCACTCCTCTTCTTCCTTGAAACACTTTCTCCAATTGGCTTTCAGGACATCATACTCTTTGATTTTCTTCCTACCTTACTCTCCTATGTGGATTTTTTCCTCTTCTTCCCAACCTCTTAACATTGCAATGGCCAATGATCCTTTCTCTTCTTCTATTCACTCTCTAGCTGACATCATCTAGCCTTGTGACTCTATATGCCATCTATATGCTGAAAATCCACAAATTTCCATCTCCAGCCTGGACCTCCCTCATGACCCCCGGACTTCCAAACCCAACTGCTTACTGACCATCTCCACTTGGATGCTCAATCACAATGCCCCAAACTGAATTTGTTCCCCAACCTCCCCTGTCTGTAGCATTCCCTCATCTCAGCTGACGGCAACTCCATTATTCCAGCTACTAAAGCCAAAATAATTTTGGAGTCATCCTTGACTCTTCTTTTTGTTTTATATCCTATATCTAATCCATCAGCACATCTTGTTGGTTCTAACTTCAAAAAATATCAGAATCTGACCACTCTCTGCCTCTGCTATCACCCTGGTCACAGCTACTATTATCTGTGCCTAGGTTACTCCAATAGCCTCCAAACTGGTCTCCCTGTTTCTCCTTTTGCCCTATGAGAATCTATTCTCAACAGAGCAGCCAGAGAGATTCTTCTACAAATTTAAAAGAATCAGGCCCCTCCTCTGCTCAAAACCTTGCAAAAGCTCCTCATTTCACTCACAGAGTAAAAACCCAAGTCTTGGCAAGAACCTTACAACGTCTGACCATTTCCTCATAAGCATCATCTCCTCACTTCCTACCACTCTCCCCTCACTCCAGCCACATTGGCCTTCTGCCTGCTCTTTTATCATTGCCAAGCAGGCTCACCTCAGAGGACCTTCCAAGGGCCTATGTCTTCTGTCTTCAATGCTTTTCCCTCAAATACCCCATTGACTAACACATCCCCAAGGCGAACTCCATCACCTCCTTACTTGAAGACTTCTACACTCAAATGTCACCTCAAAAAGGCCAAACCTTTCTACCCTATTTAAAATTGTAACTTATCCTCCCCAACACCTGAGACTTCTAATCTCCCTTACCTTCTTCTACTTTTTCCATAGCATTATCACCTTCTAGCATATTATATAGTTTGTTATTCATTATGTTAAATGTCTATTGTGTCTCTCCCAATTATACTATAAGTTCCATAATGGCAGATATTCTTGTCCACTTTGTTCTCTGCTGTATCTTAAGCAACTAGAACAGAGCTTAGGACATAACAGGTGTCCAGGAAATATTTGCTGATGAATAAAATCTCAAATTTTTAGCATTAGACTAGGCTTTTTCTCACTTTGTTACCCCAGAATCCCAAAGACCTAAAGGTTAGAGGAGTGGAGGCAAGGAAAGAAGGACAAAGTGTAAATGATGGCAACAAACTCTTCCATCTCTCGCATTAAGTGGTAAACTCTCTGAAGGTAAGGACTGCATCACATTCATCTTAGTACCCCCAGGTACCTTGTGCATAGTAGATACTTAATAAATTATCTGTTGAATACATAAGGAATAAATAGCGCAGAGAACTGTGCCTGGCATATAAAAATGTTTGGAAGATGAATGAATATAAAGCATCAAGTAACATAATAGAGGTACCAAGAGGGAAAACACTATGCTCAGACTTTATCTCAGAGACCTCCCTTTCTAACTAACTGCCTGACTCTCACTATCTATCAACTTTAGTAACAGCAATGATTAAGGTAGGGGGAAGAGGTTGAGAAAGGATGAGAGAAGGAAAAGAAGTTGAAAAAAAAGAGGCACAATAAAGTGTGAGCTTTTAAATTTTTTTACTGTGATTCACAAGTAACACTTTTTATCAGCATGACTAAAAACACATAATACCTACACATATACACTCACAAACATATACCTATTTCATTTATATATGAAAAAAGTTTATGAAACAACACTGACTCTTTCTATATGCAATGCTCTCTAATATTTTCTATTTTATTCAATTAGAAATAAAATGAAACAACAACAAAATTCTGGCTGCTACCTAGTAGATTTCACAATCCACTAAATTGATTTCATGCCTCACTAAATTGATTTCGTGACTCACCAATGAGTCTTGACATGTAGTTTGAAAAATATTGTAGAAGCAGTTTTTTCACTCTCATCTTTGCCTCACTGCAACAAATATCACTCTCCAGAAAATCTTAAAAGAACTGTGTCTGCTACAATAACAAGGGAAACGAAGAAGCAGTAAATCATGGTTCTGATCCCACAGTAGGTCAGGGCATAAAGAATCTTAGTCAAACTTCAGATGGAATTTTAAAAAATTGATTCCTCCTTAAAAAATTAAAAATAGAACTACCATATGATCCAGCAATTTCACTTCTGGGTATTTACCCAAAGAAAACAAAAACACTAATTCAAAAATATATATGCACACCAATGTTCACTGCAGCATTATTTACAATAACCCAGATATGGAAGCAACCTAATTGTCCATCGATGGATAAATGGATAAAGAAGATGTGGTGATACACACACACACACACACACACACACACACACACAATGGAACATTACTCAGCCATTAAATAAATTAAATCTTGCCATTTGTGACAACATGGATGGATCTATAGAGTATTATGCTAAGTGAAATGTCAGACAAAGACAAATATCATATGGTCTCACTTATATGTGGAATCTGAAAAACAAAATAAACAAACAAAACAAAATGAAAACAGACTGATAGATACAGAGAACAAACCCATGGTTGCCAGAGGAGAGTGGGGTGAAGGGTGGGGAAAAATACGTGAAAGGGATTAAGAGGTACAACCTCCAGCTATAAAATAAATAAGCCACAGGAATGTAATATGCAGCGTAAAGAATATGGGCACTAATACTGTAATAACTTTGTACGGAGACAGATGGTTACTAGACTTATCGTGGTGATCATTTCACAATGTATGCAAATGTCAAATCACTATGCAGTACACCTGCAACTAACATAATATTGTACATCAACTATATTTCATTTAAAAAATGTTTTTGATTACTGGAGTTCTTATTAGAAAAGAAAGATAGTGACTAGAGAGCTGGCTGCAACGGCTAAATTTTCCTAAGAGTTGCATTAGCAACATATCCCAGGGCTCCATAAATTCTCACCCACAGCCCCTTGTTCTCCCAGCTTCAATACCATAGACCATTAGGTCTTTCACTCCTGCCTGGCGCTGAGGAAATCTCCTCACCTAGTACACAGCAGATGGGAAGCAAAAGAAATCCCTCATTTGTTTCTAAGCTACAACTCTGGGTACAATTCACACTGCTATATGAGGCAGTTCCATTCAAGAGTACCTCTAGGGCTATCATAATTTGCAAAAATACTGAATTAAGTGTTCTTCTAACAGACAGCAGTGTTTGTTTATTCTTCCTGTGTCTGGATATTGGATCCCCTTAGCTGCACTGCACTTTTTGTCTCTTCACTGCTCTACTCACCCTTAGATAATTTAAACAACGGCAACCTTGGCAGCAGGGGCAAGTGCAGTGGCCTCTGCCCCACGGGTGGGTAATACAGTAGATGTATCAGTTACTGAATCCATTTGGAGGCCTAAAGGAGAATTCTCCCTGGTCTCCTCACTGTTCAGCCTTAAGGGTAGGAAATACTTATCTCACCTGTTGAATCACCCAGGTGAGGGCCTCAGATCTCCATGGGCTGAGCTCCCTCCAGGAACTTCTGAGTATTAATTCTCCCTCCAATGCTCTCTACTGGCCCCATTCTGTCCTCTGGCCCGGAGGGGAATAACCCCCTTCAAGCTTCTCAGTTACTCCTCTTACAGAATCAATGTCTTGCTCATTCCTTCCATGTCCTGCCTGCCTGCCACCCCAACACCTGCTCCACTCCGGGGAGTTTGCTGGTCGTTGGAAAGGGTAGACAGAAAGGCCATAAGTTTCAACAGTCACCTTCTCAGAAACCCCCTGTACTCTCAAATAAGTGAAAATATTCCAGTCTGCAATCTGTATGTTTCAAGGAATATAATGAAGAATATGAAGATACTTTCAAAGGGAATCCAAAATGATCATTCATTCAAAAAACACCTAAGTGACCACTGAATGGAGGGCACTGTCCTAGGAGCAGACACACCAGTTTGACCCCTAAGGAGTTTCCTTGGAAAGGGGTCACACTAATTTACATGTTGGGAGTACTGATGTTAGTGCCACAAAGGTTCTGTTAAATACATAAAATGAAAAAGTGATTCCCACTACGTTTTCCCTTTATCGTACTTTTGTGGGGTAGGATTGTCATTTATATTTAAGATGAAAGTAGTTAAGGTTTTCACAGGCATTATCTATTAAATATATGAAAAAACGTATAATAGACATAGTTTGTCTTGTCTTTTACCTCTGTTAAGCTGTTCTGATATATAAGTGGAGAATAAGAACCCACAAGGACAAGCTTTCCATTTCTGCCATTTTTACTGACTTTCCCTCATGTTTATACAACATATTCCCTAGCCTGCACCCATCAGCTTCCATCATACATTTAACTCTAAAGCTGCATACCCAGCCATATGCAGGTGATTCTGTCACCTAAAGGGGATCTAGGCACTCTGTGAACTCAGAACTCATGTGAAAGTACAGAAAAGTTGGTTTTTCATAAAGGAAAAAGACAAAGTAGTAAGAATACCAGAAAGTAAAGAAGCATCTGCTGGGATGTGTGAGGAGAAAACAAAAGTATGAGAATCTGTAGAATTTTTTAAGGTACCAAAGACAGCAATGGAAAAAAGGTTAGGGAAACGCAGATGGCTTCCTGTTGGCTTTAATGAGACTCTTCAAGTGTTCCTGGGTTCAGTGTTTCTAGTACAGCAATCATGTAGTAATGCAGATCAAGTCAAAGCTAGAAGATGATTGAAAAGGGCCTTTTATGCACAATAAAAAGTTGAACTTTTTTCCCAACAGACAGACTGAGGTTACCTTTGACAGTCTACTCACTCGCACCCCACCCCACCCAGCAAAGAATGTCAAAGACAATAAATGAGAATCCAATAAATGGATTTTTTGTAAGTACATACCTGTTTTAGGCCACAATGCATTGACTGCAATTTCACCTTTAAATTCTTCTGCCATTCCAAGCACACACAGAGACATACCATACTTAGCAATGGTGTAAGCTGAAAGAAACCACCAAGAATTTAATTAAGAAAGAAAATAATCTGTGAATTAAAATAACCAATTTCTTTCTATTACTATTTCTTCCTCGATATATTTTTTCAGAATTATTTAATCATAATACAAAACATAATTTTAATTTACTATTTTTAAAAGAACAGTTTTTATAGAAGTAACTGTAGTTTTATGGAAATGGTTTTTATATATATCAGGGATGAACCACTTATACATACTTCCATCCTAATATTAGATTCAAATAAAAAAGACAGTAATAAACTTTCACTTCTCTTAATATTATGGGAGTAAGTTACATTATTGTTTCTTAATCTGTTTTTTTTTTCTTTTCTTTTTTAAAAAAATGAAAGTGACCATTTAAAGGAAAACTACTACTAGTAAAACATAAACAAAAGGTTGCAAATTCATGTAACCTAGTCGATTAATACAGAACTCCTTTTAGTTTTGTTCTATGGGTTCCTACTTCAACTGCCTTCCTTTCCAAATTTTACTGAATTACGTTGAAATAAGGACTAAGTATCTGACACAACTATTTCAAAGGAGGCACCTATACATAAATCTTGTTATTTAGCATACTCACCTTAAATCACTAGTTTTCTGTGAAAGGTAAAGTATTCCATGGATCATTTTCACTAACTTTACTGAAGAATAAGTTACATACAATAAAACACACCCACTGGGACTTGAGAGAGCTTTCTAGGACAGGGATATCCACATCTCCATTTGTGTATTGGTTATACAGGTGTATACGTTTGTCAAAACTCATCAGACTGAACCATTAACATCTGTGCATTTTATTTAATGTAAATTATACCTCAATTTTTTAAATTAAAGATAAAAGATTAAGAATCTACTTACAAAATGCTATCAATTTCTGCATAGAAAATTTAATGTTGAACGCTATGTACAAAGTGTGATTACATCATAGATACACTGGTTTAATACAAAACGAATTGACTAAACAAGCCATCCCCTCATCCTAACACCTACCACAGTGCTGTTTGAACCACAGTGGATTTAGGTTCAGCGGTGGGCTGAGATTGAGGATATGAGCAATTTTACTCTTTTTCAAATAAGGAATGCATGCTTTAGATCTGAAAGCAAAAGAAAACACAAGTCAAGTTACTAGCTTTCTAACAGCTTCATTACTTTCTTAAGTTATATTTTAAACTACTTCTACAGAGCAACTGAACTTGTTCAATAACCGGTAGGGTACTTCTGTTGGTTTCTTTTGTTGTTATTCCCCCACTTACCTGGAATGTAGATAGGAAAAGCAACTAATATTCATCCTTTGAAGCTATGCATAATGGCCTGACAATATGATCTGCTTGATGAAAATAATCAAATCCGTGGCACACTAGCCTTAAACCCAATTTAGATTATCTTCAACTACATCCTTCCATGTCAGACAGACCTGGGTTCAAATCCTCTTTCTGCCCTTCATTGTGTGATCTGGGGCAAAATATATAGTATTGTAATTCTCAGTTTTCTCATTTGTAAATGTTGGTAATACCTGCTACTATCTAGGATTGACCAAGGGATTAAAATGAGATGATATATATGAGATACTTAGAACAGTGCATATATTAAACATGAAATAAACAGCTGCTATTATTAGTATTACATATTCTGATTTTTTTTCATCTTAGTAGGTATAGTATTCCTACCACACTGGAACTGTAATTTAATAACATGAACTCCCAATACATTACCAAATTTAATTTGTACCAATATGCAATGCAATGTTCCTTTGCGGGCAATATTAAGTTGTTTGTTTTTTAAACCCTTTCAAAAAGGTAGATAATTTATTTTACAAAAGATACAGGTCCAATATTTGTAAATGTTTAATTATTAAGCTATAGTATACAGCTTAATAACATATTGTAGCTTAATAATTTTATAGTTTTTAGTTTTATTTCACATTCAATAACTTCTAGGACTTGAAACTAGTCCATTCTTCTTAAGTCTGTTTCTTTATTACCAATGTACAACATTCTTGTTACCATCTGCAATGTCTTTTTAAGTTTATAAACCAAAAACAATCAATATCACTAAAGGGTTTTTGTACATATTGTTTTTCTGTTACAAAGGCGCTTCACTTTTATGGGGGTGAGGTAGAGAAGGGCAAACAATATTACAGCTGTTTGTCATTAGAACACTGAAGCTGCACGTCAAAGCATCAACAGGAAACAAACAACCTACTCCAAGCAATAAGACCATATTTCACACTCAAGGGAAGGAGTTCATCTCATTTACATTACAAACATGAGCTTCTCTGATCTATTAGACAAAACCTTTCCACCTGCACTTTGCTTGCCTAACCCTCAGCGTTACTAATCCTAATCAGGTACGTTTTCCACAGCAACATGCCCTATCTTACACATTATATTGAAAACTCTTAGCACCACGCTTAGATACTAATACCTTGAGCTTAATCAGATAGCTAAGTTCACTAGAAACTTACCGTATGCTAGGCACTGCACTTATTAGTTATTACCTTCACATGAATTATTTTACTTAATCAGGGTTGTAAGCTCCAAGGCCTATAGGGCATTTGAGTAAATGAATAAAGTGAGCTGGGTATAAGAAAGAGCAACGGTTCAGAAATACAATTGAGCCTTATTACTGAATTTCTATAAGCATTTAACATGATACAAACACATATAATACTGGAGATTATATATTTAATTAAAACTTAGAAATAGAAATAAGGATCTGCATTCTACCTCCTGTCTTCCAACCCTTTTTCTTTAAACCAGTAGAACACAAGACATAGGCCACAGGGCCCTGGGCACCAGGGATCAGGAAGCAGCTCCAGATCCTTGCTGAAATCTCCAAATAGGTCAGTTCTTTGGGCTTTCCCCTACTCTCTCCCTGAGGATGCTTCTCAGGCTTCCCTGAGAAAACAATCTGTACTTATCTTCCAGGAATGAAATGAGTGTCACTAAATAAAAAACAAAACAAAAATTTAAATGGAAATGTCTCATTATGAGTTTCTCTTTTATAACGTATGCCTTTCATAGAGGGCCAAAAACCTGACACCCTTTTTTGGGGTCAAAGGTCAATGTCAGGTCTTTCAATTGGCATTGTAAAATGCCTTTAACTGGGAACAATTTTATTTAAAAATAGCTGTTAGTAGGGACTTCCCTGGTGGCGCAGTGGTTAAGAATCCGCCTGCCAATGCAGGGGACACGGGTTCAAGCCCTGGTCCAGGAAGATCCCACATGCCGCAGAGCAACTAAGCCCCTGCGCCACAACTACTGAGCCCACGTGTCGCAACTACTGAAGCCCGTGCGCCTAGAGCCCGTGCTCTGCAACGAGAAGCCACTGCAATGAAAAGCCCGTGCACGGCAACAAAGAGTAGGCCCCGCTCACCACAACTAGAGAAAGCCCTTGCGCAGCAACAAAGACCCAATGCAGCCAAAATAAATAAATAAATAAAATTTATTTTAAAAAAATAGCTGTTAACAAATATAGGAACTTTCAACAGTGAATAGAATCTTTGCTTTAAAAAAGGGTTTTATTTTAGGGTATCTATTCCTGAGATATTTGTAGATCTATTACTCCAACGTACTCATATTTAGTTTTTAGTACCTTAGTGCCCTACAGCTTATGTATTCCATTTGTAGTTCTTCAACTACACAAATAGTTTTCATTGATAAAGGTAATTTTAAAAGGTTAGTTCATTTTCCTATATCGGAATTTTCTGGTTTTGTTTTGAAACAAATCTACAAACAGGAGTGTAGTTTAGGCCATCACTTTCATTTTTGGAAAATGACCTTGGTATAGGAAAGGGGACAAATTATTCTTGACAAATGGGTTTTCCAAAGACATAATTTCACAAGGAATGAGCAATGAGAATCATATACTTGTGTTTCCATAAGTCATAATGTCAGCTAAAAAAGCCAATTCTTTGACCCAATCTTTGCTTGGGAACTGAGTCAGGAATTTTCTCTTGGGTGACAAAAAAGAATTGATTTCTTTCTAATCAAAAACAAAATCTCTACAACAATACACCACAACCAGACAACCTTGTCACAGAACCAACAATCACTTTGTATTCAACATGAGTAAAGCACTGAACAGTCCGTAGTTCAAACCACGGAAGTCTATTTAATTCTTAGAATTCATAATGCCCGTTTTTAACTTTTTAGCAAGAGCAATGCCTAGTGAACAACACAATGAACAAACTTAATTTCTATACCTCTGTGAAACACTTCTACATTAGTTTAGACTTGTATAAGTTTAAAGTTAACCCTGACCATCACAGCCACACTGTCTATACCACTTTTTTTTTTTTTTTAATTTATTTATTTTGGGCTGCATTTGGTCTTTGTTGCTACGCACGGACTTTCTCTAGTTGCAGCCAGCGGGGCTACTCTTCGTTGAGGTGTGCAGGCTTTGCATTGCGGTGGCTTCTCTTGTCGCGGAGCATGGGCTCTAGGCACACGGGCTTCAGAGTTGTAGTGCGTGGGCTCAGAAGCTGTGGTTCGCGGGCTCTAGAGCACAGGCTCAGTAGTTGTGGTGCACAGGCTTAGTTGCTCCACAGCACGTGGGATCTTCCAGGACCAGGTATCAAACCTGTGTCCCCTGTACTGGCAGGTGGATTTTTTTTTTTTTAATTAATTAATTAATTTTTTGGCTGCATTGGGTCTTCATTGCCGTGCGCAGGCATTCTCTAGTTGCGGCGAGCACGGGCTACTCTTTGTTGCGGTGTGCAGGCTTCTCACTGCGGTGGCTTCTTTTTGTTGTGGAGTACAGGTTCTAGGCACGCGGGCTGCAGTAGTTGTGGCTCGCGGGCTCAGTAGTTGTGGCGCACGGGCTTAGTTGCTCAGCGGCATGTGCGATCTTCCTGGACCAGGGCTCGAACCTGTGTCCCCTGCATTGGCAGGCGGATTCTTAACCACTGCGCCACCAGGGAAGTCCTGATTACCACTTTTGATAAACCCACATTACATTTTCTAAAACATTTCTCAATCCTCAAGTCATTTCCTGATGTTCATGTCATGAGTATCCAGTCTAAAAAACGTTAATCACATCAAAATTATCCTGACACCATAAATAAATATAACTGGGTGGGTGGACTATTTATACCTGTGGCTTCATCATCTACAATAGAAACTGCGACAAATGATTTAAGTTTTTCATGCATCATGCCCTTCTAACCCTTAATTCAGCAGGAATAGTATTCCTGGTTAGGTTTATATTTTTAAACACTTATTTAAATGAGTGTTTACATTCAATCAAAATTCTTTCACAAAGTTACCAGCTGTAAAATATTTTCATGCCCAGATAATTTCTTCTTGTAACACATAACTGCATCACACAGCAGCATTGCTTATTTTATTTGAAAATAAACACAAACCTATTGAAATGTTAGTCCTTTTTCTAGTTCATTATGTTTTTCACCACAATCTTTTCAATATGCTTGCCACAGATTTTACTATGGTTTGATTCTCTATGGTTTCCATTCAGAAGAAATATAGGTTACACATTGAATTTATAGAAATATGCCCCACATCTACAAAGAAGCAAGCTCTCAACCATTTTACTTGCACATATGGCCCTCTTGGCATATGTCTCATTTTCCCACTTCAGATAGACATGGGTATGAGAAATATTTTATTTTCTCCTTTAATATAAGAAGAAAAAGTGCAAGCACAATGATAAGTGGCAACTTTTTAGCCTGCCCTCAGCATCCAGAGACAATTGTACCCAGTCCCCATCTGATAACGCAGTTGATACTCTGCCACTGGGCTATGGTAGCTAACTGTTGCCATGTGGGAACGCTGTCTCTATGTGGCCAATGTTTCAAGAAAAGCCAGAAATCGGGATTTTTGTGTAAATCTCCTGATTTTTTTCATGTAGGCAACTAATGAAATTATGAATATAGGTAACTAATAAAAACAAAATGTTTAACACTGTCAGAGCCAAGTTTTGCAGATCCAAAAAAACACACCCAAGGGCAAAGTTCAGAATTAAAGACAAATTTTACATTTAACCCTTATTACCAATCCTATGACATACTTCTCTATTATCCCCATTTTACAAATGAGAAAACAGACTCTGCAAGAGGTTAAGTTACTTGTACAAGGTCATGAAGATAGTGAGTCATGAAGGGTGGGGGGTGAGATTTGAATCCTCAAAGGAGTCTGCCTCCAAAGTCCAAGCTCCTAACCACCTGTTCTATGCAAACATATAAGGCAGATACACACAAGTACATATAAGGCAGATAAGAAAGTTCTGTGCTGATCTGTCCTTATATCCACATGAAAAATGGTAGAACCCGAAAGTAAATAAACAGATAAACAAATGGACAAATAAACAAGAGTGGACTAGGTCTGACCAATCCAGAACACAACAGGACTACATTTGCTCTCATTCTATATTTGATATTTTCCCTGACACTGCCCAAGATAGCATTAGCCTTTTTCAATTACATTAAAATGGGATTCATAATGAGCTTCTTGTTATTTACATAACTAAAACTCCAGTGTTTTTCAGAGGAAGAAGAGACTACTGCAGGTTTGCCAGAAGACTTGGTATGCATATATATATATTTACTCATGCAAATGTTTGAAAATGTTTGAGCTATACTTTAGTCTTTATTAGATTCACAGAGAAAAGGCACTCTGAATAAAACTATTTAAAATACTATCTACTGACTTGGAGCACTTTTAGGCCTTTATAAGGGTTGACTAGATTTTAAACTGTATTCCTAACCTATTCAAATCTGTTTACAACTAGTTCTCTGACAAAACACTGCAACACTCTCTCCCACAGGTCTTTAACTTACGTAAGATAGGTGCCTCTGGTGTTGACGTTCATCATCAAATCCACTTTCTTTGTAGGTGTTTCCAATGTGTTGGTCAAGCTAATAGCACTGGCATTATTCACCAAAATATCAATTCCTGTATTCAAATAATCAACTTCTTAGTAATGTCAATGTTTTTGTTAAAACAAAAAAAAATAAAAAAACATTTACTCTATATAGTTGAAGCCCGAGTTCACAAACACTTCTTTTAGATAATATGACTGACCAATACACCAATGCAAGACTCAGTAGCTATGTCAAAACAGCACCCAAATGATTTTCACTGGCACATGGAGACCATCACCAGGGCTCCACAGGAAACTGCAAGGAAGCTTAGTCCTTAGTGGTTTGTAGCTCCCATCATTATCTGTTCTCTTACTTCCTGGTCTTCCCTCCTTGTCTCCAAGAACCTTAGGTCAATTTCCTTAAAGTTTCCCCCCCATCATCTTTCCAAGGCCTGTCTCCCTTCCAAGCACACCGGTCTCCCTCCTCTCGAAGGCCCTTACTTAAATGGAAGAGCTCCTTTCTGGTCTTGGGAACTGGGAAAAGAGAAATGACCTAGAGTTTAAATTCCAGGCAAATCATGAAAATAGATCAAGTTTGTTTTGGTAACTTATACACAAAATCAATTTAGAATAATGATTATTTCTGCATATTCTATCCAGTCCTTATCCATATGTAACATTTATGGTTACAAGCTTAAATAATGTTAAATGAAAATGGTAAAATACAAAAGCATCTCAAACACACTTCTGCCTTTCTACATGGCCTTCACAATTCTTTTTCTTTAAATTGAAGTACAGCTGATTTACAATGTTGTGTTAATTTCTGCTGTACAGCAAAGTGACTCAGTTATAGATATATATATACATTCTTTTTTATATTCTTTTCCATTAGTTTATCTCAGGATATTGAATATAGTTCCCTGTGCTATACAGTTGGACCTTGTTGTTTATACATTCTATTCAATATATGTAATAGCTTGCATCTACTAACCCCAAACTCCCCATCCATCCCTCCCCCCTCCCCCTCCCCCTTGGCAACCACAGGTCTGTTCTCTATGTCTGTGAGTCTGTTTCTGTTTCGTAGATAAGTTCATTTGTGTCATATTTTAGATTCCACATATAAGTAATATCATATGGTATTTGTCTCTTTCTGACTTATTTCACTTAGTATGATCATCTCTAGTTGCATCCATGTTGCTGCCATAATTCTTTCTAAAGAGCATTTAATATTCTATCAAATAGATATATGACAATTTCTACTGCTGGGGTTAGACTGTTGCCATAAACATCTTTTATTATCCTCTTAACTTTGCTTTGTCCCTCTCTCACAATATGTGGAAAATGGTTTAAATAAGGGTATTATACTTACAACATATTAGTCATAAGCTCCCTTTCTTCATTTATAGTAACATTATAAAATTCTGATCACGTCCTCATTCCTCAATTTCCATATTCTTTAGCATAGTGTTTTCACTACTAATGTTTTCTTAAAACGTGTCCTTAGAATAACTTTGGATTCAACTATATTACATTTTATAGCTTCATTATAACAAAACTCAAACTCAAGTAAATCACCTGTATATATTGGACAAGTTTCACGTCCTGTGACTACCAGCTTTCCAGAATAAACAAAATGATGATGGTTTGCCTTCACAAGTGGCAAAGACCAGTGAGAGGAATTTTTAAATCCACAACATGCTTCTCAATTCACAAAACTAGATATTGCTCAATCTCATCACTAAGAGATAATCACTGAGGGGCTACTCTGTATAAGGCAGGCTGCTAGGGCCTAAGAGACAAGGAAGATAATATTCACTAAAGAAAAAGCCAGGTGGGAGCAAAGCAAATTGAGTGTGGGTCTGGGTGAGATGCTGGACTGATGGGTATGCAAACCACCTGTGTAGAATTACCCTAATTAAGGCGATGAAGCTAATGAGGGTTGATCCAATCAATGGATTCCTTGGGCAAATCCAACCTTTATTGATTTTATCTCTCACTATGTGATAATAAGTGACAGCTATGTTAGCAGAGCAAACATCTGGGCCCAAAAGCAAAAGAAAGTAGATGAGGAATGAAGATATACTGATTGGGCAAACTGTATTTGACTTGCCTGTGATAAAGAGAAAAAAACTAGGTCCAATTAAGAGATATCTTAAAATTTCTGAACTCAGATGGGCCAAATTAAAATGGATCAGGGAACAATGGTGGGAAATGATATAGAAAAGGCATATATGTAGGCCTGCTGCAGAAAAAAAAGGTGGCAGGAAAGATTACATCTGTGGTTTATGAAATAGCATAATTTACTCAAGGCCTGAAACACTCTGAAGATGAGGGAAGGCAAGATGATAGGGAGTACCATGTGGCAGAGGCCCCCCAGGGCACAGGTCAGAAAGCACCATCCACTGTGCAGGATTTTGTTAGGGATAATTCCCCAGCAGAGAGAAATATCAGGACAAAGGTAGAGTGTTCCCTAAAAGGCAGACTTCAAAGGCCTACAAAACTCCAAACCAGACCATATCAGTAGCAACCACAGTATGGAACTAAAACCAAATGAGCAAAAAATAAAGACTTGGGAGATCTGTGGAAAAAAAACACAGAGGAAAAAAAAAAGCAGGCTATGAATCATCTCATAAATGTGGCATACCTCCTGATTAGGAGACAACAGAAGCTGAGATGCTGAACAGAGCTCACTGAAGAATTAAGAATTAAGATTCTGCATTGTTATGCCAGAAAAGCAGAAGTTAATGGACAAATGGAAAGCAAAACACTTTAAATACATCAAAGTGGATCCTAAGGAGGAGGGAAGGAAATGTTAGGATAGATTCCAAAATAAAGGTAACTCCACCACCAATTTCTAAATTTAGCAAGAAGATAGAAATATTTCAGGGCTTCCCCGGTGGCGCAGTGGTTAAGAATCCACCTGCCAAGGCAGGGGACACGGGTTTGAGCCCTGGTCCAGGAAGATCCCACATGCCGTGGAGCAACTAAGCCCATGTGCCACAACTACTGAGCCTGCACTCTAGAGCCCGCGAGCCACAGCTACTGAGACCGCGTGCCACAACTACTAAAGCCCGCGTGCCTAGAGCCGGTGCTCCACAACTAGAGAAGCCATGGCAATGAGAAGCCCAGGCACTACAATGAAGAGTAGCCCCTGCTTGCTGCAAATAAAGAAAGCCCACGCACAGCTAAGACCCAACACAGCCAAAAATGAAATTAATTAATTAATTTAAAAAAAGAAGAAGTGTTTCAGATGCCCATCTCAACAATAGGTAGCAAAGTACATTGGGAGATTTTTTTCCCCAAAGATATGAAAAGCATACCTTCTTAACTGAAGATTTCTAGCAACTGAGCTAAGTTCTAGGACATGAAGCCCAAATCAATAATCTGGATCCACTGGCTTCTGAAGAAACAAAAACCAAGATTTGCTTTTGTCCTTATAGTTTTCTCTGTCTACTTCTGGAAAAGTAGATCACATGATAGACAAAGGTGAATTAATCCAACACTGAAGATGCTGAAGGAATGATACCAGGTTCAATGGAAGACAATCTAAGCTACAGTGGCTAAAAAAATGCAGAGCATCCATGCACCTGAGTGAACCTCCTTGGCTGGGACAAAATAGAGTTAGAAAATTGGAGAGGACAGATTTCTGGGTCTTAATTCTTCCAAGAAAGAGATTTCAGTTTGGCTCTTTAAATTCTCTGTGGCAACAACAGGAGAAGAAATCAATTTGTGAGACTTCAGTTTATTCTGGAGGATCCCAACTCTGGAAAGTGGAGCTGCTTCACATTTTGACACGAACAAATTTTTGGACTATGCTGTCATTAGTACATAATGTGTAACTATTTCTGGTGAACCAGATTAGACAATGCAGCTAGAATTCAAGACGGGAAGTTAAAAGGCGGGTGAAAACTATTATATATAAGATGGATAAACAACAAGGTCCTACTGTATAGCGCAGGGAACTATAGTCAATATCCTGTGATAAACCATAATGGAAAAGAATATTAAAAAAAGAATGTATACATGTGTATAACTGAGTCACTTTGCTGGACAGCAGAGATTGGCACAACTTTGTAAATCAACTATACTTCAATTAAGAAAAATAAAACTAAAAAATAAAAATGAAAATAAAAGGGGGGACTTCCCTGGTGGCGCAGTGGTTAAGAATCCGCCTGCCAATGCAGGGGACACGGGTTCGATCCCTGGTCCAGGAAGACCCCACATGCCGTGAAGCAACTAAGCTTGTGCGCCACAACTACCGAGCCTGTGCTCTAGAGCCCGTGAGCCATAACCACTGACTCTCGCATGCTCTAGGGAGCAACTACTGAGCCCACGTGCTGCAACTACTGAAGCCCGTGTGCCTAGAGCCCGTGCTCCGCAACAAGAGAAGCCACTGCAATGAGAAGCCCGTGCACCACAATGAAGAGTAGCCCCCGCTCACCGCAACTAGAGAAAGCCCGCGTGCAGCAACGAAGACCCAACACAGCCAAAAAATAAATAAAAATTTTTTTTAAAAGTTTAAAAACTTAAATTAAAAAAATAAATAAATGGGGGGTGAATTTTGGGCCTATATAGTATGGTCTTGAGTATCTTTAACTAATGTCCATCTTGACTCATTTCAGAGGTTTCTTGGGACAATACCAGACAACAGCTGAACTGCTGATGTTCTCTAACAGAATTACAGGACAGAAATGAAGATAGAGAAAGGCCTCAGACAAAGCTGGTAGCAGCTCTCCCCAATATTCTGATGATCTCATTCTCCAAGAAGGATAAACTTGCCCTCAGTTGATAAACCCAACGGATCAACAGAAAGAACTAAAACTGGATGAATACAGAGAAAGGAAAAGCTCCAGTCTTCCACCCTCACCCACCTTATCCCTTAATTCCTCCCTAAAAATGAATGGCTAAACTAATTAGGTTAAGTCCTAATTGGCACTAATTGCTCACTTTTACTAGTAGGTGAAGTCATTTTAGATAAAAGGTCCTGCACATGAATGTGGCTTCCTCTCCTTCCTCTTTCATATTTGCAGCCCGATCAGTAAGAAAACAAAAAACAAAAAAAATACCCAGTAATTTTGCATTCTCTCTCCTCTTCTCTCATGGGCATTCACATTACTTTGGGAAAGGCTGCCAACCAGGAGTAAGATTTTGGATTTAAAGGAAGAGACCCCATTTGAGCCAAAGCTTTGTGCTCCAGTCCAGAATAACACAGCACTCCACATTGGGAGTTATAAGCACGAGCCTTGCTAACAATAAAGCATTAACCTTGTTTCCCATTGGCCAATATCCTTTGCATGTACATATAGTCTCTGGAATATTATAGGGAGAGAGTGGTAATAGGGCAGGATTTGGACATGGCTACGTGCCTTGCTATAATGCCATCAAAGTCTCAGTTCAACTCCCAACACTTGCCTTCTAGAAGCTTATGAACCAATTGGGGAGAAAAAAGAAATACTAAGATCTAAAGTTGTACAAGATAAGGATCAAAGGAATGTTTTCGGAATTCAGAGAAAGAAAAATGTACACTTCTGATTAGTTGGCATAAGTCAGGAAACTGGCTTCGTGAAGGAGATGAGATTAAAGCACAAAAAGGTAGGATTTCAAAAGACAAAGAAGGGAACATTTCAGGAAGGATCAGAGGTGGAGAAGTGGGCACTGGAGGAGCCTCAGGAATAGTAAGAGCAAAAGCTAAGAGACAAAAAAAATTCAAGGTAAGGAAATGGATGTAAACAATTTTGGCTGAAGGAGGGAGTTTACATAGGGGTGTAGAAGAAAGATGAAACCAAAACAAGTCTGTTAACACCAGAATGTGAAAGATCTTGAATGCCAAGAGGTCATCTGCACTTTATTCAATTAATATTAAAAAGTCATCAAATGATGGTTACATGAACTGGGGAGAGACAAGTGGATGGGATCTGGCGAACCACTTGGCTAGATGTATGTTATTGTCAAGGTCTTAACTTTATTTTGGATGGTAAATTTGTTATACTATCCATAATGATTTTTAATAATTATTCAATTCGTCATCAGATGGTTTTAAGCTGTGCTTCTATATGAACAAATACCCATTTCTGATTATACTCAAAAAGACTCAGTAAAAAATAATCAAAAGAAAATTAAATATAAAATTATAGTTACACCTATACTTTACCAATATTCAATAATTATTTCAGAATGAAGGCTCTACCTCCAAATTTCTCAACTGCTTTCTCCACTGCACTGCTGATTTGCTGTTCATCTCTCACATCAACAACACATGGCAAGGCCTTTCCTCCAGCTGCTTTGACTACAAAGGATAAACAAAGAAACATTAAAGCATTCAAATATTAAACCTTTCATCAATATCAAACCTCTGACACAAGAGTCAAAAGAAAAAAGTACCCCATTTTCAGAAAATCAGTATAAATAACTATGTCTTATAACTACTAGCAACTCTGCCCTACAGTAGGACAGACTGATGAATCCATATCCAGCTGCAGACTAGCTAGGCCAACTCTATTAAAAAACCAAAAAGGAAGGTAATTTTTTAAAATGTTATTAAAATGGGGAAGGTAATTTAAAAGACCTTTATTATGGAAAATTTCCAAAAATGTACAAAAATATAAAGAATAGTATAATGAACTTTCATGAATCCATCTCCTATCTTCAATGATTGATAATGTTTTGCCAGTCATTTAATTTGTTTATCTACCCCCAATTTCATTTTGTTTTTTGCTGGTGTATTTCAAAACAAACCTCAGGCATCATTTCACTCATAATTGCTTCATATGTATTCCCCTAGCATAACCACAATACTATTAACGTAACTAACAAAACTAGCAATATCAACTGAAGCTGAAATTTAAGCCATTACTCCTGGCACAGTGCCTTGAATATAAGCACTCAATAGCTACTTGTGAACTGCAAGTATTAAAATAATGACTTGCGAATTATGCAGAGAACAAGTAACATGGAGCGCTTTTTCAAAGTGTTCACACCATCCACCTCTCAAATTCTTTCCTCTACATCCACTCCTCTACTCTCTGCTCCCATCCAAGAACCACTGCCCTCATGAGACATGATATTTAACGGGAGTCTCTCCCATCACTTAAAAGTGCTGGGGAGAAAAATGGTTCCCAAACACTGCTCTAAGGTGACAAAATATTTCTTTAACCAGATAAAATTATTTTTAGGGTAGACTTCAGATAGATATAATTAAACTTTCCAGCAAATTCTCTATGTATTGAAACTCACTTTCTTCAGCAGCACTATAGATTGTGCCTGCAAGTTTGGGGTGTGCCTGGGCGGTCTTTGCAGCAATGACTATATTTGCTCCATCCTTTGCTGCTTTCAAAGCAATAGCTTTGCCAATGCCACGGCTCGCGCCTGTGATGAAGACAGTACATCCTGCTAGCTTCCTACAACAGAACAAATGTGACCTTATTAGAAAGCTCAATGTTTTTATTTACTTACCAGTTTCAGGAATTCATGCACATAGTCACAAAACATGTTTCCTCCTCTATCAAACTTTCTCTAAACCCTCCTCCCTCCCCATCTGATAGCTAATAACTCTACTTTACTCCTATTGTACAATGATTTACAAATTATTACAACTGCAGCGGCCAGATTTGCTGTGACTTGGCAAACAAAATCTGCTCAAATGAGAAGTAAATCTTAAAGAGAAATGAGGAATTAATAAACTACATAAACGTATTTTTCCGACAGAAAAAGTGTTAACAAAGCTTATTCTTGAAAATTTTTTAAAAAGAGCTTATTTTTGAGTGGTGGGATTATGAATAAATTGTATCATATTCTTTATATTCTTCAGGATTTTTCAAATTTTCTGCAATGAATACATACCACTTAAAAGGAATTATGTAAAAGCTAATAATTGTTTAACAGATGCTCATCATTGCTTATAATAGCTGGAGTGGAAACAACATAAATGTCCATCAACTGATGAATGGAAAAATAAAATGTGATATATACATAATACAATGGGATATATTCAGCAATAAAAAGGAATGAAGTACTGATCTATGCTACATGGTTGAACCTTGAAAACATTATGCTAGTTGAAAGAGTCACAAAGGACCTCATATTGTATGATTCCATTTATATGAAATATCCAGAACAGGCAAACCTATAGAGACACAAGGATTGATGGTTGCCTAGGACTGGGGATGGGGGATTTGGGGGTTGACAGCTGAGGGGTATGGGGTTTCTTTTTGGGATGATGAAAATATTTTAAAATTGATTGTGGTGATAGTTGTACAATTCTGTGAATATACTAAAAATATATACCACTTAATTGTATACTTTAAATGGGTAAATTGTGTGGTGTGTGAATTACATCTCAGTAATACTGTTAAACAAACCAACCTAGAAAGCTGGCAAAGAACTCAGGGTATTGTTCAAAAGATTCTCTGATCCAAATGTACTTAGGAAAGTTCTCTGTGTCCATTAATTTTTTTATATCCACCAACCTTAAATTTTAACCTTCTAATTATTCAGTTGTTAGATGAGAAGAAAACCTGTATAAAGTCAGATAACAGAGAGGGAAACCTACTTTCTTGTTTACTTTCTAAAGGCAAATAAAAAGCTTGTTTAAGGAGAAGGATGGAGAGGACAGCAAAAGTGACAATGACAAAGAGAAAAAGGGACAGTAACCAGAGACAGGGGTAACAGGTAAGTAGGCTTGTTAACAAAAGAACATAAAGCTCTTGCCAAGATCTGGAGGATTACACTCTAGAAGCAAATTAAGAGGTAAAAGTGGGAGGATTTCAAAATAAGGAATAAATGGTTTAGCAAGAAAGAAGGGGAGTGGAGAAGTGAGGAAGGGACAGGGGTGTTAACTATTTTTAGTGAAACAGCAAACACACAAAAAGCATATAAACTAATGTGTATAGTTTAAAGAACAAAATAAGATAAATACCAAGAAATAGAAATAGAATATTACCAACGCCCCAGAAGCCACCTGTCTATTCCTCTCTAACTATCCTTCTTCTTCCTCCCGACCCACAAAGTGACAACTACTTTATTTATTTTTATTTATTTATTTTTTATACAGCAGGTTCGTATTAGTTATCTATTTTATACATATTAGTGTATATATGTCAATCCCAATCTCCTAATTCATCCCACCACCATCACCCCGACTCCGCTTTCCCCCTTTGGTGTCTATATGTTTGTTCTCTACATCTGTGTCTCTTTACGCCTTGCAAACCGGTTCATCTGTAACATTTTTCTAGATTCCATGTATATGCGTTAATATATGATATTTGTTTTTCTCTTTCGGACTTCTTCACTCTGTATGACAGTCTCTAGGTCCAGCCACGTCTCTTCAAATGACCCAATTTTATTCTTTTTTATGGCTGAGTAATATTCCATTGTATATATGTACCACATTTTCTTTATCCATTCATCTGTCGATGGGCATTTAGGTTGCCTCCATGACCTGGCAAATTGTAAAGAGTGCTACAAAGAACATTGAGGCACATGTGTCTTTTTTTTTTTAATGAGCTAACTTTTTGTTTTTAATAATTTCTTTCTCTATTTTTGGCTGTGTTGAGTCTCTGTTGCTGCACGTGGGCTTTCTCTAGTTGCGGTGAGTGGGGCTACTCTTCGTTGCGGTGCGCGGGCTTCTCACTGCAGTGGCTTCTCTTGTTGCAGCGCACGGGCTCTAGGCACACGGGCTCAGTACTTGTGGCTCGCGGGCTTGGTTGCTCTGTGGCATGTGGGATCTTCCCAGACCAGGGATCGAACCCGTGTCCCCTGCATTGGCAGGCGGATTCTTAACCACTGCGCCACCAGGGAAGTCCTGCAAGTGTCTGGTGTTAGGGAGTGTTCTAATTTCATTCTTTTACATGTAGCTGTCTGGTTTTCCCAGCACCACTTATTGAAGAGGCTGTCTCTTCTCCGTTGTACATTCTTGCCTCCTTTGTCAAAGATAAGGTTATAGTTTTCTGAGTACAGGTCTTTTGCCTCCTTACAGGTAGGTTTATTCCTAGGTATTTTATTCTTTTTGTTGCAGTGGTGAATGGGATTGTTTCCGTAATTTCTCTTCTGATCTTTAGTTGTTAGTGTATAGGAATGCAAGAGATTTCTGTGCACTAATTTTGTATCCTGCAACCTTACCAAATTCATTGATTAGCTCTAGTAGTTTTCTGGTGGCACCTTTAGGGTTCTCTATGTATAGTATCATGTCATCTGCAAACAGTGACAGTTTTACACTTTCTTTTCCAACTTGGATTCCTTTTATTTCTTTTTTGTCTCTGATTGCTGTGGCTAGGACTTCCAAAACTATGTTGAATAATAGTGGTGAGAGTGGACATACTTGTCTTGTTCCTGATCTTAGAGGAAATGCTTTCAGTTTTTCACCATTGAGAATGATGTTTGCTCCGGGTTTGTCGTATATGGCCTTTATTATGTTGAAGTAGGTTCCCTCTATGCCCACTTTCTGGAGAGTTTTTATCATAAATGGGTGTTGAATTTTGTCAAAAGCTTTTTCTGCATCTATTGAGATGATCATATGGTTTTTATTCTTCAATTTGTTAATATGGTTTATCACATTGATTGATTTGCATATATTGAAGAATCCTTGCATCCCTGGGATAAATCCCACTTGATCATGGTGTATGATCCTTTTAATGTGCTGTTGGATTCTGTTTGCTAGTATTTTGTTGAGGATTTTTGCATCTATATTCAACAGTGATATTGGTCTGTAATTTTCTTTTTTTGTAGTATCTTTGTCTGGCTTTGGTATCAGGGTGATGGTGGCTTCATAGAATGAGTTTGGGAGTGTTCCTTCCTCTGCAATTTTTGGAAGAGTTTGAGAAGGATGGGTGTTAGCTCTTCTCTAAATGTTTGATAGAATTCACCTGTGAAGCCATCTGGTCCTGGACTTTTGTTTGTTGAAGATTTTTAATCAGCTTCAATTTAATTCCTTGTGATTGGTCTGTTCATATTTTCTATTTCTTCCTGGTTCAGTCTTGGACGGTTATACCTTTCTAAGAATTTGTCCATTTCTTCCAGGTTGTCCATTTTATTGGCATAGAGTTGCTTGTAGTAGTCTCTTAGGATGCTTTGTATTTCTGCGGTGTCTGTTGTAACTTCTCGTTTTTCAATTCTAAATTTATTGATTTCAGTCCTCTCCCTCTTTTTCTTGAAGAGTCTGGCTAAAGGTTTATCAATTTTGTTTATCTTCTCAAAGAATGAGCTTTTACTTTTATTGGTCTTTGCTACTGTTTTGTTTCTATTTCATTTATTTCTGCTCTGATATTTATGATTTCTTTCCTTCTACTAACTTTGGGTTTTGTTTGTTCTTCTTTCTCTAGTTCCTTTAGGTGTAAGGTTAGATTGTTTATTTGAGATTTTTCTTGTTTCTTGAGGTAGGATTGTAGTGCTATAAACTTCCCTCTGAGAACTGCCTTTGCTGCATTCCATAGGTTTTCCATCGTTGTGTTTTCATTGTCATTTGTCTCTAGGTATTTTTTGATTTCCTCTTTGATTTCTTCGGTGATCTCTTGGTTACTGAGTAACGTATTGTTTAGCCTCCAAGTGTTTGTGTTTTTTACGCTTTTTTCCCTGCAATTGATTTCTAATCTCATAGCGTTGTGGTCGGAAAAGATGCTTGATATGATTTCAATTTTATTAAATTTACCAAGGCTTGATTCGTGATCCAAGATGTGATCTATGCTGGAGAGTGTTCCATGTACACTTGAGGAGAAACTGTAATTTGCTGTTTTCAGATGGAATGTCCTATAAATATCAATTAAATCTATCTGGTCTCTTGTGTCATTTAAAACTTGTGTTTCTTTATTAATTTTCTGTCTGGATGATCTGTCCATTGGTGTGAGGTGTTAAAGTCCCCCAGTATTATTGTTACTGTCGATTTCCTCTTTTATAGCTGTTAGCATTTGCCTTATGTATTGAGGTGTTCCTATGTTGGGTGCACATATATAATTGTTATATCTTCTTCTTGGATTGATCCCTTGATCGTTATGTAGTGTCCTTCCTCATTTCTTGTAACATTCTTTATTTTAAAGTCTATTTTATCTGATATGAGTATTGCTACTCCGGCTTTCTTTTGATTTCCATTTGCATGGAATATCTTTTTCCACCCCCTCACTTTCAGTCTGTATGTGTCCCTAGGTCTGAAGTGGGTCTCTTGTAGACAGCATATACATGGGTCTTGTTTTTGTATCCATTCAGCAAGCCTGTGTCTTTTGGTTGGAGCATTTAATCCATTCACATTTAAGGTAACTATCGGTATGTATGTTCCTATTACCATTTTCTTAATTGCTTTGGGTTAGTTTTTGTAGGTCCTTTTCTTCTCTTGTTTCTTCCACTTAGAGAAGTTCCTTTAGCATCTGTTGTGAGCTGGTTTGGTGGTGCTGAATTCTCTTAGCTTTTTGCTTGTCTGTAAAGCTTTTGATTTCTCCATCGAATCTGAATGAGATCCTTGCCAGGTAGAGTATTCTTGGTTATAGGTTCTTCCCTTTCATCACTTTAAGTATATCATGCCCTTCCCTTCTGGCTTGTAGAGTTTCTGCTGAGAAATCAGCTGTTAACCTTATGGGAGTTCCCTTGTATGTTATTTGTCATTTTTCCCTTGTTGCTTTTAATAATTTTTCTTCGTCTTTAATTTTTATCAAGTTGATTACTACGTGCCTCAGTGTGTTTCTCCTTGGGTTTATCCTGCCTGGGACTCTCCATGCTTCCTGGACTTGGGTGGCTATTTTCTTTCCCATGTTAGGGAAGTTTTTGACTATAATCTCTTCAAATATTTTCTTGGGTCCTTTCTCTCTCTCTTCTCCTTCTGGGACCCCTACAATGCAAATGTTGGTGCATTTAATGTTGTCCCAGAGGTCTCTTAGGCAGTCTTCATTTCTTTTCATTCTTTTTTCTTTATTCTGTTCTGCAGCAGTGAATTCTACCATTCTGTCTTCCAGGTCACTTATCTGTTCTTCTGCCTCAGTTACTCTGCTATTGATTCCTTCTAGTGTATTTTTCATTTCAGTTATTGTATTGTTCATCTGTTTCTTCTTTAATTCTCCTAGGTGTTTGTTCTTTTAACTCTTCTAGGTCTTTGTTAAACATTTCTTGCACCTTCTCAATCTTTGCCTCCATTCTTTTTCCAAGGTTCTGGATCATCTTCACTATCATTATTCTGAATTCTTTTTCTGGAAGCTTGCCTATCTCCACTTCATTTAGTCTTTTTTTTGGGGGGGGGGCGGTATCTTGTTCCTTCATCTGGTACCTAGTCCTCTGCCTTTTTATCTTGTCTTTCTGTGAATGTGGTTTTTTTCCCACAGGCTGCAGGATTGTAGTTCTTCTTGCTTATGCTGTCTGCCCTCTGGTGGATGAGGCTATCTAAGAGGGTTGTGCAAGCTTCCTGATGCGAGGGACTGGTGGTGGGTAGAGCTGGGTATTGCCCTGGCAGGCAGAGCTCAGTAAAACTTTGTCTGCTGATGGGTGCAGTTGAGTTCCCTCCCTGCTGGTTGTTCAGCCTGAGGCGACCCAGCACCGGAGCCCACAGGCTCCTTGGTGGGGCTAATGGCGCACTCCAGGAGGGCTCACGCCAAGGTGTACTTCCCAGAACTTCTACTGCTAGTGTCCTTGTCCCTGCAGTGAGTCACAGCTGCCCCCTGCCTCTGCAGGAGACCCTCCAAAACTAGCAGGTAGGTCTGGTTCAGTCTCCTATGGGGTCATTGCTCCTACCGCCGGGTCCTGGTGCGCACACTACTTTGTGTGTGCCCTCCAAGAGTGGAGTCTCTGTTCCCTCCAGTCCTGTCAAAGTCCTGTAATCAAATCCCACTAGCCTTCAAAGTCTGATTCTCTGGGAATTCCTCCTCTCGTTGCCAGACCCCCAGCTTGGGAAGCCTGACGTGGGGCTCAGAACCTTCACTCCAGTGGGTGGACTTCTGGGGTACAATTATTCTCCAGTTTGTGAGTCACCCACCCAGCAGTTATGGGATTTGATTTTATTGTGATTGCACCCTTCCTACCGTCTCATTGTGGCTCCTCCTTTGTCTTTGGATGTGGGGTATCTTTTTTGGTGATTTCCAGTGTCTTCCTGTTGATGCTTGTTCAGCAGGTAGTTGTGATTCCAGTGCTATCCCAAGAGGGAGTGAGCGCATATCCTTCTACTCCACCATCTTGAACCAATCTCCTCTCACAACTACTTTAAATATTATTACTCATTCCCTTGTTTTTTTACTATTCCTAACACCTATATATCTATGTCTAAGCCCAGGACTGAACCCAACCCTCCATCTGCTTTGTGCATAGTCCTAGAGCTAAGAATCGTTTTCACAGATGAACATTTATGATCAATTTGATGATAGGGAACACCAAATTTGAACCCCAATTAAGCAAAACATTATCTCCCTGTTATGCATTGAACTGTATTCACCAAAATACAATTGTACCTCCCTGTCATAGATTGAATTATATCTACCAAAATGTTAGGATATGTTGAAGTCCTAACCTCCAGTACCCCCGAATGAGACCTTATTTGGAAACAGGGTTGTTGCAGATGTAATTAGTTATAATGAGGTCATACTGGAGTAAGGTGGATCCTTAATCCAATATGACTGGTGTCTCTTTAAGAGGAGGAAAGCCTATGTAAAGACAGACACACAGGGAGGATACCACATGATGACAGAGGCAGAGACGGGAATAAAGCAGCTACAAGCTAAGAACACAAGGACTGCCAGCTATCACCAGAAGCTAGGAAGAGGTAAGGAAGGATTCTACCCAGAATTTCAGAGCATGGTCCTGCTAACACCTGGACTTCATACTTCCAGCCTCCAGAACTTTAAGAAAATAAATTTCTTTAAAGCCACTCAATTGGTGGTATTTTGTTATGGCAGCCCTAGGAAACCAACACACTCTTCCTTCTCCCCAAAAAAGAATTTCATTCTTGTCACTAGTAGATATGTATTACAAAAAAAGTACTTATTTTGAGTTTCACCAATTAAAAAATACTGTGGAAATTGGTTTTCTCTCATTATACATACATCTCTTATATGTGATGTTATAGATACATCTCTTACACCTACATAGTATCTCCAATTTTGCCTCTTGCCCAGGAAATCTAAAATATTTACTATCTGGCCCTTTACAGATAGAGTTTGCCTAACCATGATCTAAACAATAAACTGTTTAATTTTTGCCTAATGTTGAACTTTATATAATAGATTCATACAGTATATGTTATTCTATGACTTGCTTCTTTCACAAAACATGGTTTGGAGACTTACCCATATTTTGGTGCAAATAGTTACACTTATTTTAATTAATATACAATATTTCACATATGAACATACTATAAAGTATTTATTCATTCTACTGTTTATGGACTTTGGGTATGGTTTCCAGGGTTTTTTTTTTCTATTATGAACAATGGTGCTAAAAATAATCTTGTACACTTTTTCCAGTCACATGTGCATGAGTTTCTCTAGGGCATACACCTACGGGTGAAACTGCTGGATTACAGGACACAGTTGTAGATTAAACATGACCACAAATCCTTTGGCATCCCTTCCATCAAGAGAAGGTAGTATATTTTCCCCTTCCCCTTGAGTCTGGGTTCACCTTATGACTTTTTTGAGCAATAGAATATGATGAAATGATATTCTGGAATTTCCAAGCCCATGCTATAAAATGGCTGGTAGTTTCCACTTTCTCCTGAAGCCAAATGCTATGTTGTAAAGAAGAGGGACAGATTATCAACTGATGAGAGGCCATGGGAGAGAGGCCCTGGAGGGTAAGAGGTCATTTAGGACGTTTCAGCCCCAGCCAAGAACCCAGCTAAAAGCAGCCGTATGAATGACTTCAACTTATACTATATAGAGCAGAAGAACCCAGTCAACCCAGAGAACTGTGAATAATAATAAAGCATTGTCGTTTCAAACAATTAAGTTTTAGGGTGGTTTGTTACAGCAATAGATAACTGAAACACATGCTGAAGTTCAACTTTCGCAAATAATGCCAAACCTCCTTCAAAGTGGTTAATATTCCTACCAGCAGCAATATATGAGTACGAGTTCCTGCAGCTCCACACCTCCCCAACACTTGATGTCAGACATTTAAAATTTTTGACAATCTGGTAGATATGAAGTAGTATCTCAGTATGCTTTTAATTTACATTTCCCTTATTACTAATAAGGGTGAATATATTTTCATATGTTAATAGTCACTATGTTCTTTCTTCTGTGTAATTCCTATTAATTTGTTTTGCTCATCTTTCCACATGGTTGACTTTTTTCCTAATGACTCATAGAAGTCTATAAGCTTTTTTTTTAAACTTATTTTATTTATTTATTTATTTATGGCTGTGTTGGGTCTTCGTTTCTGTGCGAGGGCTTTCTCTAATTGTGGCAAGCGGGGGCCACTCTTCATTGCAGTGCACGGGCCTTTCACTATCGTGGCCTCTCTTGTTGCGGAGCACAGGCTCCAGACGCGCAGGCTCAGTAATTGTGGCTCACGGGCCCAGTTGCTCCGCGGCATGTGGGATCTTCCCAGACCAGGGCTCGAACCCGTGTCCCCTGCATTGGCAGGCAGATTCTCAACCACTGTGCCACCAGGGAAGCCCTATAAGCTTTTAAAGATTTGCAATCTTTTCATTTGTGGCTTCCTTTTCACAATCATTATAGTATATTTTGATGAGCAGAAATTATTTTCATAGAGCAGAATTTATGAATCTTTTATTTTACAGCCAATGCTTTTGGGGTTAAGAAATCCATCTTTAACCACAATTGTATTAATTTGTCTTCCAAAAATTTTATGGTTTATCTTTTAAATTTTTGTCTTTAATCTACATAGAATGAATTTTTGTATGTGAATTGAGGTAGGGATCCAACTACATTTTCCCCCATATGGTTAACCAACTGTCCCAGTCTGAAAAGTCCATTCCCACAGATCTTTAATGTCAGCTTTGTCATAGACTAAGTCTTCCTAAATATACAGTTCTAGGCTCTCTATTCTGCTCCATTTGGCTACATGGATTGCACTCTCTTAAATATAACAGCTTTCTTGGATATACTTGGACCTTTGCTTTTCCACATATATTTTAGAACCAGCTTATTTAATTGCACAAGCAAAATCAGTTGGGATTTTGACAGAAACTGTACTGAATCTATAATTCAACGTGGGAAGAACTGATATCTTTATGACACTGAGTGCTCCAATCCATGAACATGGTATTGCTCTCTATTTCACACCTGAAACTACACAGTGTCTCTCTGTAATCAAAGGTAATGTTAATTTTGACCATCCAACCATGGTGTTATCAATTTTTCCACTGTGTAATTACTATTCTTTCCCTTGCAACTAACAATCAACGCAAAGATGCTTAAAGACCATTTTTAAGTTTTTATTATGATGTTTTCAAATATATTCAAAAATAGAGAAAATACTAAAATAAGCTCCCATTTTAATTTAACAATTCAACAATTATCAAAATTTGAAAGTGATAATCAGAAAGCCAATCTCAGAAGTCATATAATTTCACCTATAAATGCTTCAGTATGCATCTCTAACTTTTATATAACAATATCATTATCACAACTAAAAAAATTGACAATAATTCCTCAATATCAACTAGTACCTATCCATATGCAAAGTTTAACAACTATCTCAAAAATGTCTTTTTACAGTTGGTTTGATCAAATCAGGATCCTGTCAGGACTTCACATTGCATTAATTTGTTACAGACATACCTCGAGATATTATAAGTTCAGTTCCAAACCACTACAATAAAGTGAACATTGAAATAAAGCGAGTCACACAAATTTTTTGGTTTCCCAGTGCATATAAAAGTTATGTTTACACTGTACTCTGTTAAGTGTGCAATAGTACTATGTCTAAAAAAAATGTACATACCTTAAATAAAAAATACTTCATTGCTAAAAAATGCTAACCATCAAAGCACGGTTGCCACAAACTTTCAGTCTGTAAAACACACAATATCTGCAAAGCACAATAAAGGTTAAAAACAATAAAACTAGGTATGCCTGCATATCTTATAAGTCTCTTTTAATCTATAACAGCTCCCCTTTCCATTTTCTTTATGCCATTTATTGGCTGAAAAATATAGATCATTTGTCCTGTAGTATAGCCCATAGTCTGGATTTTGAACTTCTCATTTTTATTGCCATTGTACTGTATTTCTTGTTGATTTTTGCTTGTGTGCAGAAATCTAATTCTCCTCATTGACTTTTGTATCCTGAAAATTTGTCAAACTCTTATTAAATCTAATAATTTAGTTATACATTATTTTGGTTTTCTATGTAATCATATTATCTGCAAATAATGACAGCATTGTTTCTTTCAGTCCAATCCAAATATTTTTTCTTTCTTTCTCATGCCTTATTTACTAAAGAAAGATTGAATGTTCCCAGATTGAAGGTCTGAGGTGCTATGCTAGAAGGAATAAAAGCCAAAGATATTAGTAAATTAAGTACAGAAATCTAAAAAAGTATTTATAATGATAATTATAATAATATAAATAATATAATAAATAATAGTATTTTGGAGATTAAAAAGATAGAATTAAAATATATTGTTACAATAACATAAGTTAAAAACTGAGTGACTGGAGTTCAACTTTTCTAGGTACTTGTATTGTTTGGGAAAATGGTAAAACTTTTTTACTTTAGACATTGGTAAGTTATATACATGTTAAACTTTCTAGGTTAAACACGATAAACAGAAATCCAAGACTTTAACAGTTTTTGTGACAAGAATGGGATCCTGACAGAGACATGGCTTTCTGGAAGAAAAAAGGACAAGAGCCCCCAGAGCCAGGTTAGGGGATAGAAAAAGACTCTAGTAGCACTCTCGCCCGTGGCTGAGGGGAGTAAGGATCCTCATCTGTTCTTTTGTTAAAGAAGCAGACCAACAAGAGGTAGGTACACTGTATACTATAAGACACAATGGTATTCAAATTACTACACTAATACCACTACCAATAATAAATCTACTAAGTAAAGTTCAAGATTTCTTTGCACTCTTTTTTTTTCTTTTAAAGTTATACTTTTTTTTTTGCATAGATGCTCCCCATTCTCCTCTCATTATTTATTTATTTATTCATTTATTTGGTTGCGCTGGGTCTTAGTTGCGGCAGGTGGGCTCCTCTGCAGTGGCATGTGAACTCTTAGTTGCGGCATGCATGTGGGATCTAGTTCCCTGACCAGGGATCGAACCTGGGCCCCCTGCATTGGGAGCACGGAGTCTTATCCACTGCACCACCAGGGCAGTCCCTCTTTGCACTCTTGTCTTTAGAGCAAATCCCTCTAAGAGTGCACAAATTACTATGTTAAAATTATTCGTGCTGCAACTAAGAAGCGTGCATGCTGCAACGAAGATCCTGCATGCTGCAACTAAGACCTGGCGCAGCCAAAATAAATAATAAATAGATAAATAGATAAGCAAGTAAACAATCTTTAATTGGAGAGCTAAAAGTATCAAAAAAAATTGAATTATTTTTCTATGTATGTTTATGTGAAAAACTTGACATATAGTCAAGTTCCTCTGTTTATGGTAACATTCCATTTTAGCTTATCTCTTTCCCCTCATCTTTGATGAGGGATGTTGTAAAACATGTACATGGTTTAAAAGTCAAAACTTATAAATGTGTATATTCAAAGAAGTTCAATCCCTTGCCTATAAGTAACTAGATTCCTTAATTTCTAGCTTATCCTTCTCATATTTTTGTTTTGAAAAATATGCAAACACACACACATACATAAGACACATCATGTGTGTGTGTGTATAATTTTCCCTTCTTTTTATACAAAAGGTAGTATGCATAGAGTGTTAAAATGATTTCTTTAAACGTGAGTATTTAGATGAAAATGTCCCAATTGTTGCTTTAAAAAGCCCTATCCCTAGCAGATGCAAAATATTATATACAGGATGGATAAACAACAAGGTCCTATATAGCACAGGGAACTATATTCAATATCCTGTGATAAACCATAATGGAAAAGAATATGAAAAAGAATGCATGTGTGTGATATATGTATAACTGAATTACTCTGCTATATAGCAGAAGTTAACACAACATTGTAAATAAGCTACACGTCAATAAAATAAATAAATAAAAACAAATTTTTTAAATAAATTAAAAAAAAAAAGAAATGAGGAAGCAAAGAGAGAGAGAAAAAAAAAAGCTCTACCCCTTTGCCTTTGGTTTAGTTGGATTGACTCCCAGTAGGATAAAGGACATTTTCATGCTCAAGGTCTCAGGAATTGGCAGAAAGAAGGGCAAAGGCAGCTTTCCTCTTAACCTGAAGACCAGGCCGTACTACTAAGGAACTCCTCCATCTCTAAAGCATTAGAACCAGAGTATAGAAGGCAAGAAAGAAAAAAGGTTCCAAATTCCTCAGTACTATTGGTAGACGCCTAAAACTTGCTAAAGTAGAGTTAACCTACACTACAATTTACCAAAATTCTCTGGGACCTCAAAATCATGGTAAATGTGATGAAACTTTTAACTGTTTTACGAAAGAAAAACAATCACTTAAAATTCTGAAAAGAAATCCAAATGAGGCAGGAACTAGCTTTCCGAGATACTAAAGCATTTTATAAAACTAGAGAAATTAAAATAGTTTAGTACTGGTACATGAATAGACAGACCAACGTAACAGAATTTTAAAACAGACCCCTAGATATACAAGAATTCAGAGGTGGAATTTCTAATAGAAAGAAAAAAAATAACTAGTCAGTCAATGGTGCTGGAACAACTGCACAGCCAGCCATCTGAACCAAAATAAGTGGGTTTCCTAACTCACTTCCTATGGCAAAATAGTATGCAAAACAGTATTTCATTTCAGGTAGATAAAAATCTGAGTGGGGAAAAAACCCCACAGAAATACTAAAAGAATACTTACAAATTAAAAAACAAAAAACTTGGTTTAAGATGGCCTTATAGCTTTGTCACAAAAACACAAAAACTTTAAAAGAATAGATTGAGGAGAATTCCCTGGCGGTCCAGTGGTTAGGACTCCGTGCTTTCACTGCCAAGGGCGCAGGTTCATCCCTGGTCGGGGAACTAAGATCCGCATGCCACAGGGTGCAGCCAAAAAAAAAAAAAAAGAACAGACTGATAACTCTGACTCGATAAAAGGACATGTTTCTGCGTGATAAACAAATTGGATAATCAAACTCGATGCAATGAAAAAAACAGAGAAAAATATTTCTAACACATATGATATAGAACAAATATTTTTACACTAGAGAGCTTAGAGATCAATCAAAAACCTAACTGTGTAAGCCAGGCAAAGAAAAAGGTACACAGCTGGCTTTAAACCAGGATTTCTCAATCTCTACACTACTAAAGACATTTTGGACAAGATAATTCTTTGTTGAAGGGGGCTATCCTGTGCATTATGTTTACCAGCATCTCTGGACTCCACCTATTAGACACTAGTAGCAACCCCCCTCAATTGTGACAATCAAAAATGTTCCCAGATGGGCTTCCCTGGTGGCGCAGTGGTTGAGAATCTGCCTGCCAATGCAGGGGACACGGGTTCGAGCCCCGGTCTGGAAAGATCCCACATGCTGCGGAGCGACTGGGCCCGTGAGCCACAACTACTGAGCCTGCGCATCTGGAGCCCGTGCTCCGCAAGAAGAGAGGCCGCGATAGTGAGAGGCCTGCGCACCGCAATGAAGAGTGGCCCCTGCTCGCCGCAACTAGAGAAAGCCCTTGCACAGAAACGAAGACCCAACACAGCCAAAAATAAATAAATAAATTAATTAAAAAAAAAAAAAATGTTCCCAGATATTGCCAAATGTCCTATGGGGGTCAAAATTGCTCCTTGATGAGAACTGCTGCTTTAAACGTATAAAAAGATCCTCATCCTCACTCTTTGATACAAATTTTAACTATAATGAGGTGCCATTTTTTTCTCTAGTTAGATTTTTATTAACAGAACAAATATTTTTATTATCAAACATTTTGCTGTTTGCCAACGTGTTGGACTAGGAAATCTCATTCATCCTTTTGGATGTGCAATCTCTTTGGAGGGCTATTGGTATTAGCTATCAAAATTTTAATTACCTCTACTCTTTGATCCAACAGCTTCATTTCCAAGAATTTATCATATGGATACACTCAAATATGTGCAAACAGGTGAATACAAGGATAATCATTGCAGCAAGATGGAGTAACAAAAAACTAGAAATGATCTGGTATCCAATGACAGGGGGTTAGTTAAACAAACAGAACACCACGTAACCATTAAAAGGGAGGAAGATCAACATGTACTGAAAATATGTTCCAAGACATACTAGCTAAAAATACCAAGGCCCAGAAGGGACTTTGCTACTATTTTTTAAAGTGGGGTGTGTGCGTTTAGGACTGTGTACCCAAATATATTTATAAATGCACAGAATATATTTGGAAACCTACCAGAAAGTAAGTAGGAGGCTGAAAGTTAAGGATAAGGAAACTCAACCTTCTGAGCTGTTTAAGTGTTTTGGCAACTTACCTATATGTTTCAAGTAAATTACAGAACGGACTTGGCACTCAGCTCAAAACACCCATACAGTATAGAAACAAAACAGAATGAGACGGGGGTAGAGGAGTAGTTTAACTGGTATAGAGTTTGTTTCTCAAGTCGAAAAAGTTCTGCAAATTGGTCGCACAACAGTGCAAACATACTTAACACTACTTAACCGTACACTTAAAAATGGTTAAGATGGCAGATTTTTCCTTATGTGTATTTTACCACAACTAAATATCGTTTTAAAGTGAAAAAACGTACCCCCAAAAGATACCCATACTTTAAGATTAGTTTAGTTTGTTACTCATTTGAAATCCCTTTTTAAACACCCCATTATTTTCTTCTTCCAGAATCGAGCGTTCCGAATAAGTGGAGACTCATTAGGCGCACAAGTGTTCCAGTGACCTTTCACCTAGAACTCGCGGCCTTCGGCAAGGCACGCAGCTACTGCTAAACCCAAAGTGAGACCCGCCTTGGGGGCGGCGAGACACCTCACTCTGGATCCTTTACCTGTGGAAGAGATTGTAACATGACTGCCACCCTGAAGTACACAACTCTGCGTTACTTTTCACAAGTTACCGCAGATTCGAGGAACACTGTGTCCGGCGCGGACCAGCGTTCCAGACCTCGCCGGACAGCTTCATTAACCCTCCCACCGCGGGGGCCGGGCCACCCATGCCATCCACTTCGCCCGGCGGGGTTTCTTCCCCGCGGCTCCCGATTCCCCTTACCCCGTGTTGGGCAACATGACTGTCGCACGTCGGAGTCGGTGGCCACTACGGCCTCAGTGAGCGGATACGAAGAGCGTGACTTCCTCTCCGCACTTAGCCCCGCCCCAGACCCCGACCCCCGGGGCGCCGCCCCGAGGCCTGCAGGGGAATTGGGCGCTCCAATTAACGGGAGGTGGCTGAGTGCGCCTGCGCACGCAGTGGGCCTCCGTGGCGCTCGGCGCTGGTTTCCGCCTCCCGCCTGCCTGGCCACTGGAAACCGACCCTACGCGCAAGCGCTGTGAGAGACAACTCCGCCCCGCCCCTCTTGCGGGAGCTCTGCGGTGACAATTGGTCTCCAGCCCGCGGCTAGAATGCTGGACGCGTCAGCTGCTGAGTACACCTTTTCCCGGCCTGTGAAGGGTTCCTCGCGGCAGCGCTGAGTTCCTTTGCCGGGTTGGGGGCGTGGGGGGCGTTTGAGTCGTGCACCAGGGACCTTGAGGGCTGAGGTGCGGCTTCTCAGCGGACTTTGGCTCTCGTTCCCCTCGCCGTCCACGCCGGCACCTGGACGCCTGCCCAGCTGCACGCGCGCCCTCTCGGAGACCCCTCTTAGGAACGCTTTTCCTGGGCAGATGAGCACTCTTCCGGCCAGCGGCGCATTTCGACTCTCCCCCGGAATCTGGACTAAAGCCGGCCGGACTATAGATAAACAGCTCTGTGGTGAGGAGCAGTTTCTGGATCAGAGATCTGCAATAGTCGCACCGAAGAACTGAGTTAACTCTGATTTTTCGACTCTTAGCCAATATCTCAGCGAGGAAATTCCCAGACTCAGTGGTGGAATAAGATGAACTCTGGGAGCCGGTATTGCTTTTGGTAGTATACCTTGGACATAACTCAGTTACTCTAATGAACTAGAGACCGGCATAATATTTTTAGGTAGACGTGAAGAAATTCTATTTTGAAGAGGTAGAGCAGGATGATGAGGTTATGTGAGTAGATAAAGAAAGTAACCTGGAAATAGGATATGTACTCTCTCTTTTATTACAAGACCTAAATGTCTCTATTTATTCATTTATATCACTTGCCAGTCTCATAGGCATTTGAATTTGAGGTCTGTGATATGGTCCTTAGAGACTCTGGAGGAATTTACTTATATTAGCACCGAGTGGGTGCTGGTCACTGGAGATACAGTGGGGCAAAAAAAGGCACGTTCTCTGCCTATATAGAAGGAACAAGGAGTAACCAATGTGTTTTTTTTTTTTTTCCTTAAAGGTTATCTTCATATTTATTTATTATTTGGCCGCACTGGCCGGCATAGGGGCTCTTAGTTCCCCGACCAGGGATCAAACCTGTGCCCCCTGCAGTGGAAGCCCAGATTCTTAACCACTGGACCGCCAGGGAAGTCCCCACTAATGTGTTCTTTAGACTGTTGTAAATGTTAGGTATTTTAGAGAGTGTTGATAGGGACTGTTAGATGAAAAAGCTTACTCTCCACTCATTCAAGAAAGTGAAGGCAACCTACAGAATGAAAGTATTTGCAAATCATATATCTGACAATGTCTAGTATCCAGAATCTATAAAGAACTTTTACAACTCAGCAACAAAAAGATGAACAACCCCCAATTTAAACGTGAGCAAAGGACCTCAATAGACATTTCTCCAAAGAAGATAAACGAACAAGGAAGCACATGAAAAGATGCCCAACAGCAATAGTTATTAGGGAAATACAAATCAAAACCACAGTGAGATTCCACTTTACACCCACTAGGATAGCTATAATAGAAAAGATGGAAAATACTAAATGTTGGCCAAGATGTAGAGAAATTGGAACCCTCATACATTGCTGGTGGGAATGTAAAATGGCACAGTCACTTTGGAAAACAGTTTTGCAGTTCCCCCAAAGGTTAAAGTATGGTTACCAGCTACTGGGTATCTACCTACAAAAGAGCAATTCCACTCTTGAGTGGATAACCAAGAGAGAGGAAACTTCTTGAGAGTAACCACTAGATGGCACTGGTATCTTAAAATTCACAGTTATACAATACAAAATGTTAATTTATTAACAATATTGTGACGTTATAATCTGACTTGGATTAAGGCAAAAATAGCATGAGGTTCCTTATAGGACCCTCATAAAGGGGAAATAAGAGGAGGCATAAATTTTAAGTTCCTTAAAGAAAGTAATACTTTTTATCATTAGAACAAATTGTCATAAAATAGTCAAACTTATCTTCACTTTTTGTGACTAATAAAGTCTATCAAGGGACTTCCCTGGTGGTCCAGTGGTTAAGAATCCGCCTTCCAGTTTCGATCCCTGGTCAGGGAACTGAGATCCCACATGCTGTGGGGCAACTAAGCCCTTGCGCCACAACTACTGAACCCAAGCACCACAACGAAAGATCCCGCATTGCCACAACAAAGATCTGGCGTGCCACAACTAAGACCTGACGCAGCCAAATAAATAAATAATAGATAAATAAATACAGTCTATCAAGTTTGGGACTTCCCTGGCGGTCCAGTGGTTAGGACTCTGCACTCTCACTGCCGAGGGTGGGGGTTTGATCCCTGGTCGGGGAACTAAGATCGCACAAGCCGCACGGCACAGCCAAAAAAAACCCTATCAAGTTTAATTCTCCAATTTTAAAAAGTGGTTTTCAAATACATAGGGGACTGAAAATGCCAACTTGAATTGAAATATCAAAGGATATGACACTGAAAACAAGTGTAATCTTACTGTCAAATTAGGACTCTTCTAACCCTGACCTTGCATAAGGGTATATTTTCTTAAAGTGTAGAATGCAGTGTAGAATTCAAATTTGTTGACCACAGCCAACATACATAAATTTCTCATCCAGACCCTGTACACGGTTTTCTATTTTATTTGAATCTATTATGTAGTACCCTGTTTTTTGTTTTTTAAAGTTGATCATAACCTACAAAGTTATTATTTCAGTGCCTCATTCTTGGATCATAACCTACCATTTGGAAAACACTGCTTTAGTGTGTTGTAATTTGCCATTGTGATTTTTCAACTTGCTTTTTAAGATATTCTAGGCTTCTTCAGTCAAATATAAAATTACTAACTGCTGGTCAAAGGCCAGCAATCCAATGTGACTAACAGCAGATGCTTTCAAGCGCGTTGGAAGAGTCAGGGATCTGTTGAAACTTTCCATTCCTTTCACCCCAAGGGAAATCCTTGGGGTTTTGAGGGTATAGCAATTACTTCTGACATGGTACCAAATCTTCCCAATAGGACCCCTAACTGCACCTTTTATTGCTCAGTGAATTGTTGCCAGTCATTTAATTAGTAACTGTTGGATATTAACTTCATTGCTGTATTTTAATGTCTATATTTTTCTGATAATACAGTATTCCAATATCTAGAGAAAGTGAAAGTTTCTAATATCACCCTTCAGAGATAATCATTGTTAACAGTTTGGCATGTATCCTTTAAGACTTTGAAATTTTTATATAGATTTTGATTGATTTAAAAAAAGCCTAGGGGAAATTATATATATTCTATTGTTTTGGAAACTTTTTTTGTTTTACTTAATGTATCATAAACATCTTTCCAAGTTTATACCCAAAAGTTCACCTTAACTTTTTTTTTTCATAGGTGTGTTACCAACCTGGGTCCTTGGACTCTTTAATCAATAGAAATTGATAAGAGGCCAGAGGAGAAATTCAGGCAAGGCTTTATTGGGAGTGAAAACAAGAAACAGGTGCCCTTGCTCACTCTCCAAGGAGGGCGGGCTGGTTCCTTAAATAGAGCGAGGGTAGGGGCAGATGGTGAATCGGGCAGGAGGGGCGGCTTAGGTGGTCTGCCCACCCCTGTGGTGGTGCTGTGTGCAGGGATCATGCGCAGTACCCTGCTTTTGCTCCAGGCACTTCACAAGTGGCAGTCGGTTTGTGGCCTTTTTGTAACATTGTTCATAATCACCCCACTGCCATGCATGCAGTTATTTTTAGTCCCTTATAGTTTCTTTGTATTCTGTTGTTGGAGGAGACATTTGTCCAGTAAAGGGTCCCACATCCCAGTTCCCAGCCTATCTTAGGTGCATAGTTTTCTTTTACATGAATATACTCCATATTAATTTTACCATTTGTGATGGACATTTAAGGTGTTTCAATATTGTCTATATTATAAACAATATTGCAATAAAAGCCTTTGTGTGTACATCATTGTTCACCAGTCAATGCCTTGTTTAGCAGCTGGTGTTTTCTAGTTCTGGCAAATGTGAGGTCTGCTGGGAAAGGTTTTCTTTTCTTAAAGTTTTTTCTTTCTTAAAGAGACCACAGAATAGATCGCCTCTTTTCTTCTAATGTTATTTCTGGATGTGATGCTTGGAACAGCTGCATCTATCTTGCAACCACGAGTGGAACTAACCTTCCCCTTTCCATAGCTCCTTCAAGGGTGAACTTTCTCCTATAACATACATGAAAGAAAGTTTGGGGTTGGGGAGCAGTTGTCTCCGAACCCTCCTGAGTCTCCCACCTAGCTTTCTAATTCTCCCCCTGCTCAAAGGCACACTGTGGGTTTTCCTCACTTTGCAGCTTGGCCATCTTGTAGAATTCCAGGAAACAGTTCCCTCAGCAGACAACTGCTCCCTCTCATGAGTGCAAGTAGTGGAGTGGGTGTGTGGACCACGCCATATTCCACTTTTTTGCTCTGTTGGTTTGCTTTTTGGGTTTTTTTCCTTTTTTAAAAAATTTAATTTTGGCTGCGTTGGGTCTTTGTTGCTGCGTGTGGGCTTTCTCTAGTTGCGGCGAGCGGGGGCTACTCTTCGTTGTGGTGCATGGGCTTCTCATTGCGGTGGCTTCTCCTGTTGCGGAGCACAGGCTCTAGGCGCGTGGGCTTCCATAGTTGTGGCACGTGGTCTCAGTAGTTGTGGCTTGCGGGCTCTAGAGCGCAGGCTCAGTAGTTGTGGCACATGGGCTTAGTTGCTCTGCAGCATGTGGGATCTTCCCGAACCAGGGCTCGAACCCGTGTCCCCTGCATTGGCAGGTGGATTCTTAACCACTGTGCCACCAGGGAAGCCCGTTGGTTTGTTTACTACACCATCCCCACACAACTCTTTGCCAAAGAGTTGAGGTTTATATGAGGGAATTACTATCTATCTATCTATCTATCTATCTATATATAAATAATAACTTTATATAACAACTGCTATGTCAGAGAGTATCTGCCTACCCATTACACATTCTCCACTTCTTATTAACGGTATATCTCTATTATTAGAGCTGGCAGTATGCCCAGCAAAAGCAGTGCATCTCTCAAACCTCCCCTGCAACTAGGGGTGTCCATGTGACCAAATTATGGCTAATGAGGTAAGTGGAAGATGTTGGGGAGGACTTATGGGAAAACTTCTTTAAAGGGCTTCCAGACATTTTGTGACCTTAAGACTGAAAGCCATATACTCATGTAATAGAACAAAAAGGAGACTGGATCTTTGATGAACATGGAGTGCCATAACAGCCCTGAAACCATTACTTCTAGGCTTCTTTTGCATGATAAATATATTTTTATCTAGTTTAAGGCACTGTTATTTTTGGTTTTCTGTTACATGCATCTGGACCTAACTCTTAAATGATACTTTGTCTCAAGGCAAAAGTATCAAAAGACTATAAACCACTGCAAGGGGTTCCCTCTTAAACACAGCCAAATCCCTAGCGTTGCTCCTGGTCTTCATATCTGCTTTTCTCCCTGAGAGTATCAGTTTTGTTCAAATTTCCTTCTTTAAAATTGTCTTTAATATCTCTACCCCCTTTCAGGAAATCCCATGCCCTGCTCAAAGGAGTTGGTCTCATATATTAAGATCCATCCTCTTTTCCTAAGCCAAACATTTTCCCAAGCATAAATTACCCATTCTATTTAGAATATGACTTTAGCAAGAGAGTCCACGGTGGGTGTAGGTGTTCCAAGTCCAATTCCCTTGGAGATATTTCCCCCTAATTCTTCCTGGGGTCCAGTAAGTGACTATTATGTCAAACACACCCACATCTCCCAAACTCAGGCATAAATTCAGAGACACAGTACTCTACTGTGAGTACACGTACTCTTTCCAAGCTGAGAAAGAGAAACATTTGATTCTTCTGTTATCAACATAGCTTCAACCCTGCTCACTATAAAGATAGCATTTTATGATTTTATATTGCAGAACAATACCAGTTATTTTTTAATCTTCTAGCTTTCAAACTGTGCCTACCAGGCATTTAAAAAAAAAAAAGACATTTGAAGTTAGCTTAAGAATCAGTCCCATAATTGAGCCATCTATCTCTTAATGGCCACTACTTTGCTACACAAATACCAAACTTTGGAATTACCCCATGTCTTTCCTCTATGCCAAATTAAATTCTTGTAGGTGTCATCCTCCTACTACCCTCTACTAAATTAAATTCTTGATTAAGGTCTCATACTCCTACTGCTCCAGTAGAAGACAGGCTATATGAAGACTTATTATCCTCTGATACAAGTAATCCTCCACCTCTAAGGGGGGTGGGAAGGAGATTTGCTTTTCCAGTTACATGAGCAACATATTCACATAGAGAAGTCCTCCAGATTGTTCTTTTGTTTTGCTTTTCTGCTACTGACCTTTTGCTTGTTTGCCTGTTCAAGGTTGAATATTTGCCTGGTGCCCTGCAGGATCATATGATGTAAACATCTTTTAGAACCATACTGGGGAGGGAGAGCAGTAGTTCTATCCAGTCGTCTGGCATTGCAGGAACCTTTCCACTGACCTTGTAAACTATGATCAGATTTTTGCACAAGACTATTTCCACAAAGGGCAAATAAGTAAAAATAAAATAGATATACTCTAACCAATCCATCTGACTCCTTGTTAAACAGTTATATCAAAAATTTTAGGGGAAGGTTTCACTTAATGGCCAGAGCAAAGGCCTTGTTCTAGTCGCAAATAAAATTTATATATCCTATTAAAGATATGGTCTCAGATTCCTAAGAAGGGACTATTTTGTCCCATATAAGAACATTTACAATATTATAGGCATCTATAATATGTATCAACTTCATATATCTGTAGACAAATGGAATACCAAGGAAAGGCACATCAACACTTATTATAGGAAGCTAACTTCAGTTCAGGGCACAAGAGTTATAGGTAACAGGTTCTTGGAAAGGGGGGAAAAAAGGACTTGTCCTTTTTCTTCTGCTATCCTACTCACAGCTATTCCTCCGCCTCCGCTTCTTTGAAAACATTGGGGTGAATCACACATTAGTTAACTGGTTAGGAATAGGTAAGTTAAGGGAGAATCATGATAAGGGCTGGTGAAAGACAGTATTCAAGGCTGCTTGAGAAGAGTGGAAATATTTAATCAAAGTCATTAATTGTTACAAAACTTCCAGGGAAGTGAACAAAAATGAACAAAAATGAACCTAAACCAGAGAAGAAATTTCAAGTATAATGAAACTAGGAAACTGACACAACCCTACCAAAAACTATGAAGAATACCTTCCAATTTGTATCCAAATTAAGGAAAGCAGTGAGATTTGACAAGCATTTCTTCTAATAACTCAGTGCCATTTTTTAGAAAGTAAATGAGATTGTCCTAAAAGTCCAGCAGTAATCTGAAATTTGAAGAAATGAGGACTGGTGACTTGGGTGGACCAGGAAAAAGTTAAGAACACCACCCTTGGGAGGTCTATTCCAAGATGGTAAAGAAGGTAGAACAGAAGAAGAGACAATATGACGTACATTTTGGTTTTCCAGGACTCAGTTTCCTGACCCATAACTGAAACTTGGAAGTTAGGGGCTGCTGAAGGGTTAACAATGACCTGCAAGACAGGTGTGCAATTGTTGACCAAAGTAAACTGAGCAGAGTAAATAAACACTGATTATAAGATAAAAATCCTACAACAGGCTGGGTCTCTCCAAAACACTCAAACTAAAAAAAGATTTTTTTTCTTTTAAATCTTATTTCCAGTAGAAATGAGTACGTCTCATACTCAGATCTTGGTTTCTAACCCTATACTCCAATAAAAGGAACCAGGGTTCCTTGGAGAAATGACTCATTTTAGGACTGGGACAGAAAATATACAAGATGATCCTGGAGCATCTTGTAGTGCCAGAAAGTAAGGGAGTACTCAAAACAGACCAATAAACAAACCCAAAACAAAACACCCCACATTGATGGAGGTATGTCAAAGGAGTACAAAAGTCAACTGAGAGATCTCTCAATGGCTAAAACTGAAACACTTTGAGCAACAAAATAAAGTGGTACTGGATTATAAAGTATAAAATAAATATCCATGAGTTGATAGTGATATAATTATATGATTGAATTAAAAATGAGGAGAAATGACAGAATTCCTGTACAGAAGAATGCCGAATAATTTCTGTAAATACAGCTTCCTCAAGTAGGTACAGAATAACTCTCCATTCCTTAAGTGTGGGCTGTACATAGTGACTTCTTTCCAAAGAGTACAGTATGAAAAGGGGAAAAAAATAACTTTACAGTGAAGAAAGCTGATAAACACCAACTCAGTCAGGTGATCAAAGTCAACATCAACTGTGATAAGCCATGTTGATAATATGTATCCTTGATACGATGTGATGAAATGGTACTTTTTCTCTATAAACCTCCCCAAAACCTATAAATAACTCTAGTCTAATTGTGAGGAAAATATAAGACAAATTGCAACTTAAGGACATTCTACAAAATACCTAACCAGTACTCCTCAAAACTGTCAAGGTCATCAAAAACAAGGAAAGTCTGAGAAACTGTCACAGCTAAGAGGATCCTAAGGGGATATGATGACTAAATGTAATGTGGTATCTTGGATGGGATCCTGGAACAGAAAAACAATATTAGGTAAAAACTAATGATATCTTAATAAAGTATGGATGATAGTTAATAACAATGTATCAATATTGTTTCATTAATTGTAACAAATGTATCCTACTAATGTAAGATGTTAACCATAGAAACTGGGTGTAGGGCATATAAGAAGTCTCTGTACTATCTTCACAATTTTTCTGTAAATCTAAAACTGCTCTAAACAATAAAGCTTAAATAAGAACCTGCTGTATAAAAAAATAAATAAAATAAAATTCAAAAATTCAAAAAAAAATAAAGCTTATTTTAAAATTTTTAAACCTTATAATAATGCTACATAAATTTTTAAAAACCCACCATTTTAAATGATTGGATTAATTGGAAGAAAATACGGATATCCCTAAGGCAATGGTTCTTAATGGAACTTGCATCCCAGGGAATATTTGTGAATGTCTGGAAACATTCTTAGTTGTCACGTTTGTGTGGGGGATGTTATTGGCATCTAGTGAATAGAGTCCAGGGATGCCACTAAACATGCTATAATACACAGAACAGTACATCCCATCCTCCCGAGAATATCCCATCCAAAATGTGCTGAGGGTGAAAAATGCTGCCCTAATTGATGAGGTTTGGGGACCTATATCAATGCTGACAGAAACAGGCTAGATTTTGTGTGTGTGTGTGTGTGTGTGTGTGTGTGTGTATAAGATACATTCAAAATATGTATGATATATATGTAAATCATGAGATAAAAATAAACATCTGTGAAACCATCACCCAGCTAAAGGACTGAAAATGATGAGTCACGTGCTTCTCTGGATTCCATCTCCCTGCCTCCTCCCGAGAAGTAACCATTCAGTTTTGTGTTTATCTTTCCCTTGTCATCTTTTATAAAATTGTGTGTGTGTGTACATAATATATTGGTTAGCTTTGCTTGGTTGTGCTTCCTTTTTAACTTTATAGAAATGGTATCTTAGTATATATAGTTTTCTCAGATTTACTTTTTTTGTTGTTTTTTGGGTTTTTTTGGCCACGCTGCGTAGCATGTGGAATCTTAGTTCCCCAACCAGGTATTGAACCTGTGCCCCCAGAGTGCAGAGTCTTAATCACTGGACTGCCAGGGAAGTCCCTGATTTGCTTTTTCATTCAGTATTTTGTTTTGATTTATCCATATCATTGCCTATTGTAGTTTATTCATTTTTCACTGCTGTATACTATTCCATTGTGTGACTATGCCACAATTTATTTGCCCATCTCTCTTGTTGATGGACATTTGGGTTATTTGCATTATCATGTTTATTATATAGAACTGTGGTGCTATGAATATTCTTTCATATGTCTCCTAATGCACATTTCAAGTTTCTCTAGGTTATGTACATATAGGAGTGGAATTACTAAAGTGTGGATGTCTTTAAATTGAAATTATGTTTAAGAACTCATTTTCTGTCCTGAAGTCATAAAGATAGTCTCCTAAATGTTATTCTAAAAGCTTAAAAATTTTGCCTTTCCTTTTTGAGTCACCTGGAGCTGCTCATTGTATGTGGGTATGAGGTTGATATCTATTGATATATTTGTAATGAGGTAGAGATAAACTTCCACTCTTTTCCCCATTGATCTAAATGCCTTCTGTGTCCTACATCAAGTTTTAATATATGCCCACATCTGTTTCATTAAATAATTCGTCTATCCCTATGGCAATACTACATTTTTCTTGATTATTTGACTTTATAAATTTTAAGATTTGGTGAGGCAAATCCTCTCACATTGTTATTCTTCAAGATTGTCTTATTCTAGAAATCATTTCATCAAATTCCTGGGAATATTGCTTGGGATTGCTTTGAAACCATAGATCACTTTGGGAAATTATATCTTTACAATTTAGTGTCTTCTACTCCATACATGATACGTCACTTCTTTAGGCTGGGTCTTTCCTAATACAGTTTCGTTTTTCTTTCCATAAGGTATTACAGATATTGGTTAGATCTATTCCTCAGTACCTTTTATTTTTGTTTTTATACAAAATTTAATGGCATCCTTTGTGTGTGTGAGTGATAAAATGTACAAAACACAAATTTTATCATTTTAACTATTTTTAAGTGTATAGTTCTGTGGCAATGGGATTACCATTTCTAAGTGATATTTTCTTTTTTTTCTTTCTTTTTTTTTTTGGCCATGCCACTCAGCTTGCAGTATCTTAGTTCCCTGACCAGGGATCGAACCCGTGCCCCCTGCAGTGGAAGCGTGGAATCCTAACCACCGGATCTCCAGGGAATTCCCTCTAAGTGATATTTTCTAATTGTTGTTGCTGGTATGTAAAATGCAACTGATTTTCATGTACTCATACCTAGACTGCTTACTAAACTCATTAATTTTAACAATTTTGACATACTTTTGGATTTTTCTATATAATTATATCAATTGCAAATAATGGGAATTTGCTTTCTCCTTTCCAATATTCACATCTTTTACTTCTGTTTCTTGTCTTACTGTACAGGAACTATGGTATAATACTGAATAGAAACTTAAGCAAAAGGCCCAAAACATAAATAAAAAAAGATTGATACATTTTATTTTGTTAAAATTAAGAGATTTTGTTCAGCAGAAGACACTATAAAGAAAATGAAAAGAGAAGCCACACTCTGGAAGAAGATATCTACTATAGTTATTACCAGGGACACCTAAAAACCAATAAGTAAACAACAATAGTCAAATGGAAAAAAATAGGTAAAATACATTACAGATATTATACTGAAGAAGATTCATGATTGGCCAGTAAAATATGACATGATATTCAATTGTATTAATAATTAGAAAATGAAAATTTAGGGCACACAAGGCATTTTTAAACTCACTGGCAAAATTTTAAAATTGTACAATACCAATTGAGAGTATGAGCAATTGGAGCTCTCAAACACTTGATAATAGTGGTAGAGAAAATTGATAAAATCACATTGGAAACAAAGTAAAGATGAAGATTAGCAAGTTCCATGACTCTGCAATTCCACTCCTGAACGTAAAACCTAGCCTGTAGGACCTAGAGAAATCTCTGTAAGTGCCTCAGGAGATAGGTACAAGAATATTCAGAGAAAAAATATTTATAATAGCACAATGACAACAAGGAGAAACTAGAAACCACTCAAATATCAATCAAGAGAATGGATAAATTGTGGCATATTCTCATAGAGAAATACTGCACAGCATTGAAAATTAATGAATTACATGGAATTGATCACAGACTCATAATATTGAGTGAAAAAACAAATGGCAGAAGAATATTAAAATATTCAACCATTTATATAAAGTTCTTATGGTTTAGGAATTTGCACAAATGTCTTAAAACTATAAAGAAAGCAAGGGTATAGGATTACCACTCTTTACACTGGGGTGGGAGAGATTAGAAATGGGATTAGAAAAGGACATAAAAGGACCTTCAATTTTGCCTTTGATATCAATTTCTCAAGTTCTCCTTGGTGGTCATTTTATTATTATGCTTACTAATTTATGTATTAAATTATTTTGAAAAAAATTTAGACATTCAGAAAAATTGTAAAATTTCTACAGAGCATTCCGGAATACCCTCTGTCCAGCTTCCCCTAATGTTAATCTCTTGTATAACCAGAATACAATTATCAGAACTAAGAAATTAAATCACTCAATACTATTAAATAAACTACAGACTTTGTTCGTGTGGTAGGCAGAATTCTAGAGGTTTTTCCCTCCAGCAATATTCCCATTCCCTGGTTTTGTAAACACTAATTGTGGGTACTGCTTGGAAGGGATTTTGCAGATGTAATTAAAGTTCCACATTAGCTGACTTTAGAAAATGGAGATTACCTGACCCAGATAACAGCCCTTAAAAGCAGAAGCTTTCTCTGGCTGATGGCAGAAGAGGAAGGCAGAAGAAGTCAGAGAGATTCAAAATATGAGAAGGACTAGCCTCACCAGTGTTGCTTTGAAAATGGAGGGGGCCACCTAAGAAGGAACACAGGTAGCCTCAAGAATCCCTGGTTGACAGCCAGCAAGGAAACAGGGATCTTGGATCTACATTCATGAGGAACTGGATTCTTACAACAACATGAAAGAGCTTGGAAGCTGACTTTTCCCAGACAGTCCAGATAAAAGACTCAGCTGGCCAATTCCTTAACTTTGGCATTGTGAGACTAAGGAGAGACCCAGTCAAGCTTCTGATCTGTGGGCTTCTGATCTACAGAATTTTGAGATAACAAATGTGTATTCTTTTAAGCTTCTAAGTTTGCACATGGTAATTTGTTACACAACAACAGAAAACAAATATCATTTGTATTTTATCCATTTATCCACTAATGTCCCTTTTCTGTTGCAGGATCTCACATTGCATTTAGTTGTCAGTGTCTCATTAGTAACCTCCAATCTGTAACATTTCATCAGTCTTTGTCTTTCATGATACTGACAATCTTGAAGAGTGCAACAAACAAAAAATATTTTGTTGAATTTCAAGTTTGTCTAGTGTTTTCTTGGGATTAGATTGAGTTATGTATTTTTGGCCAAAATACCATAGGAGCAATGTAACCTTGTCAGTGCAGTCTATCAAGAGTTCATGTCAACATGTCATATTACTGTTAATTTTAACCTTGATTGCTTAGCTAAGATGGTATCTGCTGGGTTTCTTTACTGCAAAATTACTATTTTTCTCTTTATAATTAATAAATATCTCAGGGGAGATACTTTGAGACTATGCCATCCTATTCTTAAAATTTTGCTCACTAATTTTAGCAACCATTGGTGGATCTTGTCTGCAGCAATTATTCTAACGATGGTTTTCTATTTCCCATATTCTGTCTATGCGTGTTAATTAGAATTCATCTGTAAGGAAGAGCTATCCCTTTTCCTTCACTTATTTGTTTCTTCAACTATTTATTTGTTATCAGTATTGGCTCATGGTTATTTTACTTTATGGGTTATACAATACTATTGTTACTTATTTTGTTGCTCAAACTATTTCCCTTTTGGTCACTGGGAGATCTTTCAGTAGACTCCTGTGCCCTTTTGGCATGTCCCTATCATTTTATAAGTACTTCTTTACTTTTTAGTGCCTCAAGATACTCTAGGCTCATTTAGTATTTTTGCTTCTGCAGCCCTGGAAACAATGACTTCTCTGAGGAGTCCTGGTTCTTTTTACTGGGGAACAGTATTTAGAAACTAAAATGTGGGCATAAGTTAATGACGTATCATTGTTCAGCCTTCTCAGCAGGTAAAGCTTGGAAATATAAGTATATATACCTACCCATGCCTACACACACATCTATGTTTAATTGTGCTATATTGTATGTTATAGAATAGAACCAGTCCTCTGTGAGGAGGACCTTCTTATCTTAATAAGAGTGGAGGGAAAGGTGCCCAACCAAATGTGGGTACTTAGCAGAATATTCAAAGTATTTTGTGAAAAGGTGTTGAGAGAAGGCATACCTTACTTGCCAGTAGTCTACTGATCTGAACCCTGACATAGTCACTCCCCCTCCACTATACCCACCAAGTAGTTGAAAGGTGAAACGAGAATATAAACCACTGATATCTAGCCCTCTAGCTGAATCAAAAGCAAAAAAAAAAAAAAAATCAATAATTCACAGGTAAGTGGAGAGGAGATTTATGACCTCTCAATAACTCACACTATTCTTTAGTAAATTTAAGATCACAGTAGAACTACCATCACTCAAAAATAATGTACCCTTCCCTGTCCTACACAGACAAGGAAAAACAATTCTAGCAGAAACCCATGCCAAAAACAACAATCACAAATGAAGTAGAAGAATATAATATGTGAAAACATAAGAACTGTACTTTTAAAGAAGAACAAACATGGATAAGAGGAAACCTTTGGGAAAAATACTTCTTTGCCCTATTTAGGTAATTAAACAAGGATTCCCTGAAACATGACATTTTAAAATATAGGTAAGACATAGGCAAAACATTCTCTGACATAAATTGTAGCAATGTTTTTTGGGGGCTGTCTCTCAAGACAAAAGAAATAAAGCAAAAATAAACAAATCAAACTTATAAGCTTTTGCACAGCAAAGGAAACCATAAACAAAACAAAAAGACAACACACAGAATGGAAGAAAGTATTTGAAAACCATGTGACTGGCAAGGGATTAATTTCCAAAATATACAAACAGTTCAAACAGCTCAATATCAAAAAAACAAACAACCCAATTAAAAAATGAGCAGAAGACCTAAACAGACATTTCTCTAAAGAAGACATACAGATGGTCAACAGGCACATGAAAAGATGCTCAATTTCGCTAATTACTAGAGAATGCAAATCAAAACTACAATGAGGTATCACCTCACACCGGTCAGAATGGCCATCATTAAAAAGTCTACAAATAATAAATGCTGGAGAGGGTGTGGAGAAAAGGGAACCCTCCTACACTGTTGGTGGGAATGTAAATTGGTACAGCCACTATGGAAAACAGTATGGAGTTTCCTCAAAAAATTAAGAATAGAACTACCATATGATCCAGCAATCCCACTCCTGGGCATATATCCAGAGAAAACTCTAATTCAAAAAGATACACACACCCCAATGCCAAGACATGGAAGCAACCTAAATGTCCATCAACAGATGAATGGATAAAGAAGATGCAGTATATATACACAATGGAATATTACTCAGCCATAAAAAAATGAAATAATGCCATTTGCAGCAACATGCATGGACCTAGAGATTATCATACTAAGTGAAGTAAATCAGAAAGAGAAAGACAAATATCATATGATATCACTTATATGTGGAATCTAAAAAAAAATGATACAAATGAACTTTTTTATGAATCAGAAACAAACTCACAGACATAGAAAACAAACCTATGGTTACCAAAGAGGAAAGGAGAAGGGATAAATTAGGAGTTTGGGATTAACAGATACATACTACTATATATAAAACAGATGAACACAAGGGCCTACTGTATCGCATAGGGAACTATATTCAGTACCTTGTAATAACCTATAATGGAAAAGAATCTGGAAAAGAATATATATATATTTTATATATATGTATAGAATATATATGTGTGTGTATCTGAATCACTTTGCTGTACACTAGAAACTAACACAACATTGTAAATCAACTATACTTCAATTAAACAAATGTAAATATGGGACTTCCCTGGCAGTCCAGTGGTTAAGACTCTATGCTTCCACTGCAGGGGGATGGGTTCAATCCTGTTCGAGGAACTAAAGATCCCCACATGCCGCATGGCATGGCCAAAAAAAAAAATGTATGTATGTAAGACAATAATGAGATGAAAAAAGAAAAAATCTGGCAGAGCTAGTGAAAGAATAAAGAGAAAAATTAAATTATATAATTTTAAAACACATTAAAAATAGTAAGGAATCAAATTAATACTATAGAAATCTGAGTTATGGTTGGAAAGAATAGGCTTGAGAAAATCATACAAAATATTAAGGGAAAAAAATATGACATTAAATAAAAATAAGGAAACGATCAATCAGAGACCAATAAATAACTAGTTAGTAATGCTAAGGAAGAAAATAGAACAAGTTTAACACAAATTGAATACAGTAAATAATTTCCAAATCAAAAGAAAGATTGTCTCTGCAAGGTACAACCTGTTTCATGTATTCATTTAATAAGATACTGGCTACTATGTGCTAGGCATTGTTCTAGTTGCTAAGAATACATCTGCAAACAAACACACACGGATATCACTGCTTTAACTGATTTTACATTTTAGCGAAGGGAGATGAACAATAAATAAAATGAGTAAGTTATATATGTTAGAGTATGGAGAAAAATAAAGCAGGGAGGAGGAGAGATAGTAGGGTGAGTATGCATGATTTCCCATTCCAAATAGAGTGGTCAGGAAAGGTCTTAGTGGGAAAGTGACATGTGAGGAAGGATAGGAAGGAGCAAACCATGTGGGGAAAAGCATTCCGGGAAGAGGGAACAGAAGGTACAAAGGGCTCTGAGATGGGAACCTGACGGGTCCCAACTAGGAACTACCAATCTGATGTTCAAGGAAGAGTTCGAGGCTAGAGAAAAAAATTTGGTAATCATCAGGCTATAGATGGTATTTAAAACCCTGAAACTGTATCAAGAGAGTAAGTATAGTAAGAGAAGGTCAAAGACTGAATCTTGAAAGTATCTGAATGCCATGAGTTCAGAACCAGGAAAGAAGATGGGAGTGGCCATAGAAGTACAAAAACATAACAAAAATGCAGTGTCCTGAGAACCAAGTGAAGAAAGTGTATCAAGGAGGAGGGAATTGTCAACTTCTGTGGATGGTTTGACTTAGATGGGGTCTGAGAATTGCCCATAAGATTGTTTCTAGAAAAATTAATAATGATTCAAAATAAGACATATCCTAAATAAGTATCTAAATTTCAAAGATGAAGAAAAACTTTTCCAAGTGTCTGCCCAAAGAAAGTTTATACAGAAGGAAAAAGACTGGCTTCAGTCTTTTCCATCATAGTTTAATGATGCTGAAGGAGAGAAGGGCTATAGCTATAGAGTTTTCTGGGGAATGACTCAATAGTTCTTCATCCACTTAAGTTTTACCTTAGATAATAATAGAATATGTAAGGACTCAGGAAACAGATAACCCAAGATCCCGTCTAAAAAAAATCTTGAAAATTTATTCTACTAACTGAAAGATGAAGTTAAAAAACACAACACTGTCAGTTATATCTAAATAAGTGTGATTATTTATAAAATTTAATGTGGATTATGACTCCATAGAAAATTTACATAATGTGAAAATAATAATCCCCTGGCAAAACTGACTATAAAGAAGGGAGAGAGTTAGTGGAGGGCTATTTTCTTTCATTTCTCAGAGTGGAGTACATTGAATTGAATACATTTTTGCTTCTGAAGCTGATGATTTAAGTATATTATTTAAAGATAATCATTACTAGAACTAAAACTAGGTCTTCTAATTTACCAGAGGAAGTTGCCAGAATTCTGATACCAAAACTGTACAGAGAGACCACAAAAAACTCTAAAGTGATCCCATTTATTAATAGAGGTATTAAAACCGTAATAAAAAATATTAGCAAAACAAATGTACCAATGTATTTTTTTAAATGTACCTTGACAGAGTAGGGTTTATTCTGTGAATGCAAGAATGGCTTGACATGAAGAAATTTATGACAATAATTTGCTGCATTAAATGAAATAAGGAGAAAAGCTACACCATTATCTCACAATCATATACCCCATTACCAAGATAATTTCAAATGCCAAAATTCAACATCTACTTGATGTGTTAAATTGATTATCTACCTGATGAAATTCTTAGAAAGCTGGAAATGTCACTGAGCCAAACTTGGGTCTGCAGGCCCACATGCAGTAAAGCCAATCTACCGACACTAGGTTGTGGTGAAGGAAAGTGAAGCGTTTATTGCAGGGCGCCAAGCAAGGAATTTAGGACAGCTAGTGCTCAAAACACCTGAGCTCACCGATGGGTTTCAGCAAGGCATTTTTAAAGGCAAGGTGAGGGCTGGGGGTGGTCGCAGGGTCTGTGATCAGCTCGTGCACATTCTCTGATTGGTTGATGGTGAGGTAACAGGGCAGTGTCACAGGGGCCAACATTATCAATCCTTATGTGCCAGTAGGTCTGGGGGCTATGCTCATGATCATCAAGTAGTCAATTTCTTCCATTTGATGGTGGTTTTAGCATCTGTAAAACAACTCAGGAAATGTGCGTCAGATAGTATTTTTTTTTGGCCGCTCGGCTTGCAGGATCTCAGTTCCCCAACCAGGGATTGAACCCTGGCCACTGCAGGGAAAGTCCCGAATCCTAACCACTAGGTCACCAGGGAACTCCCCAAACACTATTATCTGGGTACTTCAGAGAGGAGCTAAAGCAGAGGATATGCGGGAGGGGTCTGTCCTGGGAAGGCCCCGTAGTGTCCTGCTCGGTTACAGAGACAGAAGAAAAGCTTCCTCTTGGTGCTAGTATACTTTTTTTTTTTTAATCAATTTTTATCGGAGTATAGTTGCTTTGGTGCTAGTATACTTCTTACATCAATACTTTGTTGGTAATCTCCCTTTTTATTTTTTAATGTTTAATTTTTTTTGGGCCATGCCTTGCTGCATGCGGGATCTTAGTTCCCCAGCCAGGGATCCACACCCCCTGCAGTGGAAGCGCAGAGTCTTAACCACTGGAGTGCCAGGGAAGTCCCTCTCCCTTTTTATTAAAAGGAGAGATAGACCTCTGGTCCAGAACCTTCAGTAGATAATAGTATCTAGGTAGAATTTAATAACATTTCCTGTTTTCACTGTATTTGTTTTTATTTATGACAGCTCTTATGGCAAGTGATTGTGGTTTTTCCATTTATGATAGTGATATAAAAGAAAATAATTTTAAAATAAAAATATTGAGGTAAAAAAGTGAGGCGATTTAAAGAAAAATGTTAAATAAACAAGAGTGAAGTTGGTACATGGATAGAGTAAGAATTATGGAACTGGTATTGGAATGACTCAAGTTTGAGAACTGTTTCAGGCAAATGTTTCTTAAATAGGCCTGTGAATACATTCATGGAGGTCTGAGGGTTTTCTGCAACAATGTTTCAATTTGTCACATTTGTGTTTATAACATCTAAAACATCGTATAATGATACTCTAGATCAGGTGGATAACTACACTACTTTCACAACAAAGTACTACCAAGTGAATTTAGTGCCAATGTTCGTATTTCTATTTGCTTTCCTACCCACTAGTGCCACTTTAGTTGTCTTGGGCTAATGAGAAAAGAGCAGAGAGGCTTGATATGTAGATGATGCATTTGATTCAGATAGAGGGCAAATACCATGGCATGCTAAGAAATGAAGGTACATAGAAAGTTATTGATACAACTGAGTCTGCCACATCGCCTACTGTCGTGAAGTTATATCTATGCTGGTATCCAGCTAATATACAAAGTTTTGGCCCTACTAGTAGTTTAAGGACATTAATTTTGAATGGTTGATACCCAACTAGTGCCAGTTACTAAATATGTTGAGCATCTCCCATATCACTGGCCAAAGAACCTCTGCTGCAGGAGTCAGCACTATATTCACATTGTGAACAAGGATTTTTTTTAAATAGTCAAACGATTTTGTCTTCTGAAATTAATAACTGTTAACTTGGATTTCTATAGGCTTTGGAATTTTTACATTTAATTTTTAAATCTATTTTGTTTACTGTTGGGTAAGAATCTAGTCTAATGTTTCTAAATATTTAACTGCCATTATAATAAAACTAAGTCAATGCTATTTTAGTCAATGCAACTATTTCAATCAATGGTTAGAAAATTATTTTAAGTCAACTACTTATCTTCTTTTCTTTAAAAGCAGTCCAGGGCTTCCCCAGTGGTGCAGTGGTTGAGAATCTGCCTGCCAATGCAGGGGACAAGGGTTCGAGCCCTGGTCTGGGAAGATCCCACATACCACGGAGCAACTAGGCCCGTGAGCCACAACTACTGAGCCTGCGCGTCTGGAGCCTGTGCCCCGCAACAAGAGAGGCCGCGACAGTGAGAGGCCCGCACACCGCGATGAAGAGTGGCCCCCGCTTGCTGCAACTAGAGAAAGCCCTCGCACAGAAACGAAGACCCAACACAGCCAAAAATAAATAAATAAATAAATAAAATTAAATTAAAAAAAAGAAAAAGCAGTCCAGATGTGTAAATTACAAGGTTACATGGATGCATCCTTTTTAAAAAAAAATCTGTAGATTTCAATGTATGTAAATTTTACCTAAAAGAAAATAATTGAATGGAATGGTGGAGAGTGGGTGATGTTATAGATGAAAAAAGAATGTCAGAATATTGATGTAGAAAGTCCTAGAGTAAGACTATTAGAAAACAAGTGAGAAGAAAGAAAACTTCATAGACACTTAAGTTGCTCATGAGGAAAATGGACGATGAAGCAACAATGTGAAGAGGGGACAAGGCAAAAATTCTGTTATCAGTTCTCCGAAGTAGATGCCTGAGAGTAACTGTGGAAAAGTACATTCTGTGGGTTCAGGTTAGGAGAAAAAAAGTTATTAGGAATATAGTCTGCCTTGGGTTTAGCAAGAAACACATGCTTGAAGCTAAGGGGTAGTAGGGTTAGGGGTTGCAAAATAAACAGCTTTTGGTCAAGTAGTGGTTACAGAAGAATCTTAGCCCTTTACATCAAGGACAAAGTTTGGTTCCCATACTATCAGTGGCAACAGCACCAGCTAGAAATGCAAATTACTGGGCCCCACCCCTGAAGCAGAAACAATCAATTTCTGTTTAACAAGCCCTCCAGCTGATTCTGATGCATGTTAAAGTTTGAGAACTACTGCTGTACACCGATAATTTTAAAATTATCAGTGATTGGTAGTTGGGGATCATTAAACAATTCCATTTATTTTTATGTTTAAAATTTTCCACAATAAAAGATTAAAAATCTCAAAAAGAGAATATATTCATATATTACTTGTAAAATTAAAAAGTTAAAAATTGAACATAAAAGCCACTTCCCTGGCGGTCCAGTGGTTAAGACTGTGTGCTTCCAATGCAGGGGACACGGGCTCAATCCCTGGTCGGGGAACTAAGGTCCCACATGCCACATGGCTAAGAGATAAAAATTAAACAAACAAAAAACTAGACTAAAAAAAAAAAAAATTGAACATAAGGGAATTCCCTGGGGGGGTCCAATGGTTAGGACTCAGCGTTTTCACTGCCATGGGACTGGGTTTGATCCCTGGTTGGGGAACTAAGATCCCGCAAGCCACGTGGCACGGCCAAAAAAAGAAAAAAATTGAACTTAAAATCTAAAATTGTGGTAAAGAACCATTGAAAAAAATTTTCCAATACTCTCTGGGTTAATGCTTTTGTAAAAATACAATAAAAATAACTAAAAACTGAAATAAAAAAAACAGAATATTAATCCAATTTTATTATTAGATTCAAGAAAAATATTTCTGTCAAATTGCTATGAAAGTTTCTAGACTCTTATTCTCATATTCCATTCTTACCTTGTTAGGGACTAGTTAACAATTTATAAACCAGCACCTTTTCACAGTCCTCACCAAACAAATGATTCTTGAATTATGTTCTCATGGAATTCTGATGCCTTGTAAGCTCATAATAGTAATATGAAATAATAATTATTAATAAGTATAAACTTATTGAGCACTTACCATGTGCTAAACACTGTTTTAAGTGTTTTTCATGAATTGATCTGTTTAAACCTTCCCTAAAAGATATTAGAAAAGTACTATTATTATCCCCTCTTCAGGAAGCTGAAGCACAGAGAAGTTGGGTAATTTGTCCCAGTTCACACTTTTAGTGAAGTGCTGGTTTATAAACTTTTTGGTTTTGTTTTTAAAGTTTTGTTTAAAAAAATTCTGACAAATCAGGAAATGGGGGTTTAGGAGTGGTGGTGATGCAAAAGAGGGAAGCCTTGGGGTGGGGATAGGGGATTGTCAGGGGTAGGTGGCAGCAGTGTCTACTTCACCCGCAACCTGTGTGTCCTCTAAAGGGTCTATCCAATGTAGGAGGAGATGTCTACCTCATCAGAGTTCATTAATATTGAACTCAAAGTGATCCTGCCCATCACTGAGGATCTTGGCATCATTCTCACCTGACACAAGTGTGATGCCAAGCCCTTGGTGCCAAAATGGCCTGATCTGGCCACATAATGTAGGTAGGTGTCAGAATCCTCAGGAATGTTGTCATTAAAGGCAACGTTCACCTGCTCAGTGTCCATGCGTCAGCTGAATAGGTTGGTAGCCACAAGAATTCATCATTGAAAATCTTTAAACTGTTGATACCGGGAAAGCCACTCCTTCCAGGGGTGGTAATGGCTGGGATGGGAAGTTCTGCTCCACTGTGAGCTTGGCCAGGGCAATGCAATGCTGCACAGACTTCACAAAGATTTAAGATTCTAAACTAGCTAGTCTGGCTCTAGACCACTCTTTACCATACAGTACTATTCATTTCAGAGGTGTTCCTTAACCTAACTCAAACAGTGCCCCTTTCTAGTTCTTTGTTGTAGCGAATAGAATTTCCTCTCTTTTTGTGAGCATGGGGGGGAGGGTCCTCAGTTTGAAATCAGGCAGGATCAAATATACTTAAGCATCTCTGAAGAGGTATGTTGTCCTCTATTTCTAAGAGATCTACTTCCAAGCGGGGCCAAGGAAACTCCTAGGTGAGAACACACCCTCAGGGTAGAGAGTAGAGTGTACCAGTCTTAAGGACAAAAGGTCAGTGCTTAAGGGGAATGATGATTCTTAAAAGAGGGTAGTGATTATCACGCAGATTGTTCTCCGGCCTTGTCCCAGACTCATGCCTAAATCTTAAAGGATTTTCTGAGAATGAAAATGGAAAGGGCTGTTTTATTAAAAACTTTGAGAGACGTTGGGACCTCGGTGATAGAAAAATTACTCTTGAAAATCCACTGCTCAATGTCCATGCCTCAGCTGAGCAACTGGGCTGGCAACTGCTACTATAGGACAGTGACGAGAGACAGCATCTTCAATGCAAACGCTGGAGTGCCCTGAACCAAGCACTGGTCATGCTAGCAGCTTTACATGGAAATGATTACATCAGGGCCAGGAACAGGCTGAGGGAAATGGACATAACTCATGGTGGCAGAGAGGTCAGTGAGTATGCAGGAAACACTTTCAACTCTACTCAATCAGTTGGGAAGGACTCTGAAGGAAGGCTCATCATACAACAGACTGGGAAGACTCAGTGTGTGTCAGCTATTATAACCTAGTCTGCCTACTAAGTTGATAGAGCCTGAAAAATACGAATTATACACCTACACATTTTTCTTAAGCCTTTGAAGTTACTGCTTAACTACTGAACAAATAACATGTATTAAGGGAACACTTTGCAATATTTCTTTATTTTTATTGTTTTATTTTGAAATAATTATAGATTCACAATAAGTTTTAAAAGAAGTACAAAGAGGTCCCATGTACTCTTCACCCAGTTTCCCCCGATGTGTAACGTCTTAATAACTGTAACAAAACCAGGAAATTGACACTGGTACAATCCACAAATCTTACTCAGATTTTGCTAGTTTTATATGCACTTGTGTCTAAAGGTCTGTGCAATTTTATCATGTGTAGATTTGTATAACCCACCCCACAAGCTACAGACCTGCTCCATCACCACAAACATCCCCCTTGCTACTCCCTTATAGTCACACTCATCTCCTTCTCGCTCCATATCCAACCCCCCCACCCCCCATTTCCTAACACCTGGCAACCACTAATCTGTTTTCCATCTCTGTCATTTTGTCATTTTGAGACTGTCATATAAATGCAATCATATGGTTTGTAGCCTTTTGAGTTTAGCTTTTTTCACTCAGTATAATTTCATATGTTTGTGTCTTAGCATATATATGTTAACAATTATGATTTTATATTTATCAGGGGATAAAATGATATTAAAATGTCCACCTCCCAGATTCATCAAATGGCTGGTCTTATTTCTGACTTATATTGGCATCTCTGTATTATTTTTCTGTCTTAAGAAGTCTTACCTATAAACATGAATAGGGTAATAATGCTGGTTAAATGTTAACTACCACTGCATACTGCAATGCCTTAAGGGAAATGTTCAAAGGTTACATTTTGCCCAAACATAATAATGGAGGGGGAAGGGATGTCTCTTATCAGATGAAGGTGTTTCAGGGGAATTTCTTAGAATAAAAAAAAAAAAGAAAAAAAATTAGAATAAAAACACAGGAAGGTTAAATGCTAGAAAATTTATAAACTAAATTATTGTAACTGTCTTACTTTTCAAAAGTATAGAGCAATTAGCAAATAAAGAATGTGTTATCCTCTTTACCATCAAGAAGCCAGTATACAGAACATAAAGCTCTCATGCAAAGCCAGGTCATGTGGGTGATATCTGATCATTCCAGAAACTCAGAAACTTCTGCTGACATTATAGAAGGCCACGGTTTTCCAATGCCATATGGATTATGGGGATAGCTAGGGTTCTAAAAGTGTCATAGCATAACTAAATTCCATACTATCTACTGTTTTTGAATCAGAGAAACTCACAAACCTGTGGAGCTGAATCCATAAGAAGTCTTTTAAACTTACGACCAAGAGGCAGGGGAAAGGGCAGGGTTTCACCTTGTTTTCTGTCCTGAGTAGTTTTCTGATTATCTAGGCTTCTGTTGTAAAACTGGATGTTAAGTGTTTAGGAAATGCCATACAGTTCTATTCATTTTAGTCAGGTATACTTTACACTGGAGACTTTTCAGAGTTATTGTTAGTAACATGGACAGTGAGTTTGAGATAGACAACGTTTATTTTTTAATATTGAAATTTATTAGTTATCTTAAGGCATTGGCTAAGAGAAATAGAACTTTTTAAAAAAATAAAGAGCAAATTGGTTCAGCTTTTTGGGAATCATTTTGGCAATATTTATGAAATCTGAAAATGCTTATGCCCTTTGTTCTGCAATTCTGCTTCTAGCAATCTATTCCTCAGATATATGTGTGCAAAGATGTTCATACATTCATGACATTCTTTGCAATACTGTTAATTATTTTGAGTAATTAGAAACTGTAAATTTCCACTATTTTGGAAAAGGTTAAATAAAATTATGGCACATGAAACTATGAAATACTATGCAGTATTAAAAAGAATTAAGTAGATGAAAAGTACTGACATGAAAAAAAAATCTCCAGGATTTTTACGTGAGAAAAGCAAAAACCGGTGAAGGTCTTGGAAGGATGCACACACAATTGTTACACTGGTTATCGTGGGCAGTGGGTGGCTTGTGAAAAAAAATAATTATAACTTTTTAATATTTAATATTGCTTGAATTTTCCAAATGAGCATGTATGCATATTATTACTTGTGTAGCTAAAAAAAAAAAAAAAATTAAGGCAATTTCATCAACAGAATATATTCCCAAAACAACAATAGCAAGACCACATCAGCTACTTATCTTGCTGATATTTTTAATATCCATCTAGCAATGTAGGTTGGCAATGTTTACAACTGCAATTAGTATTTAGATTTAACATACAAAACAAAATATATTTGACCTTTTGGAAAGTGGGATTTAGGTTAGATACAGTATTTTAAAAATGATCTCTCTGAATAAGATACCTGAGCTGTTTGAAAACTGTTTTGCCAATAAATAAATAATAAATAAACTAAGAGAGAAATCCATGCAACCGCAAAGGCTGGGACCTGATTTTCTTGGATAGCCCTGCAGTGCTTGGCACAGAGTAAGTAATAAATATTAAGTGAATGATGGATTAATCGACAGTTTAAATCTTTTAGGTAGCACCCACTTTTAAAAAGCGGGATAATAGCAAGGATAGATGATTGAGCTTCTCGTTACTGGCTTTTCAAATGAGGATGAGAGGGAGCGGCCCCCTCTTTCTACTCAGGAGGTTAAGAATTTGGTGGAGGACAGCGTTTAGTGGCTCACGTTTTGGCGATCTCTGAATTGAAAAATCATTCAATTTCGGAACCAAACTGAATATAAAAGGGAAAAAAAGCGAGTTGCCACTAGTTATGTGCTTATAATTTTGCTCAGACTAAGAGAAAAGGGCTTTAGCGGGTGTGAAACTGTAGGCAAATCATTCTATTCATGTCTAAATTTTCATCTGAAAAACGAGAATAAGCACTCCCTCGTAGGTTTTTGTTGTTGTTTTACAGGGAGAATGTGGAAACTTTTATAAAATGCTAGCAATACAGTGGTCATTCCATATCCTGAGATGAATATTTCCTATAAATTCGATCCCAGACAGTCGAGGTCGAAAAGCACTCAGAGACTAAAACTGTATAAAAATGCAAACATTCTCAAGTTCGGGGCAGTCTCTTTCCCCTCTTTCATCTTCATCCCAACCACACCTATCGAGCCGGTGAGGGTCACCGGGCGGGTGACTGGCGCTTCCTGGGGCTGCAAGGCCTGGGGCTCCGAAGACCACAGCCCGCGCCGGGCCTCCCTGCTCCGGGCCGAGCCGCCAACAGCCTTGCCCACCCGGGGCAATTCCGTGGCGGTTCTGGGGCCCTCGCGGGACACTCCTACCTACTCTCCGGAGTCGGGTCCCCAACGCTTTTCCCGCCGGTAGAGGGAGGTGTCCAAGCTAGGCCGCCCCGGGCGGAGAAGCCGGAAGGCCGGCGGAGCCCGCGGGAGCGCGGGCGGGGCAGCGGAGCGGGAAGCACAAGGCGCGCGCTCCCGTGAGCGCAGGAGGGAGGCGGGGGCGGGGCGCGCGCGCCGGGGCGGGGCACCCGGAGGCGGAGTCTCAGGGCGGCCGCAGGAAGAGGGCGCCCTGGAGCCGAGCCGGAGGGCGGCTGTGGGCGGGGCCCAGGGAGGGCGTCGACGCTGAGGGGCGGGGTGAGGCGAGGCGGGGACGCGCTCGGGGGGGTGGGGAAGGCGGGGGCACGGCGGTGGCGGGAGCGTCCTTGGTCTCCGCCCCTGCTTTCCACTCTCTTTCCACCTTCGACCGGCCGGAGCTCCGGAGAACCATAGCCTGCCGGTACTCGGAGCCGCCCTGCTGCCGCTGCCTCCTCCCTCCGTTCGCGGTGGGCCCGTCAGTCTCCGCACTGTGCGCTCCTCCGTGTGGGCCATGGATGGGTAAGTGCTCGGCGGCCACCGGGCTGCGCTTGCCCGCTTCTTCTCGGCTCTCGGTCGGACGCGTCGGAGCGGGGGAGCCGGGTGCGGCGCCGGCGGCCCGAGGAGCGGCCCGGGCCGAGCCGGACGGCGGGGCTTCCGGGCGCCTCCTCGGGGAGTCCCGAGTCCCGGAGGGGCGGTCCGCCGCAGCCTCTCCTTCCCCCTCGCGGCGCCCCCGTAATGTCCGCTTCTTCACACCCTCGCCCAAGGAAGCGGAGGAAAGCCCGGTGCAGCCCGCGGGTGCCGAGGTCCGCCCTCTGCCCGAGAGTCAGGGGAGCCCGGCCCGGCCTCCAGACACTTCCTCTCAGAAAATGGTGCGCGGCGCTGGGGGAGGCGGAGGCGGCGCTCGGGGCGGGCGTCCTCCCGCTCGGAGAGTTGCTGTTTACCGGGGAGGTGGGGCGGGCGCTGGAGCTTCCTCTGGCGGGGAGGCGAGTGGCCGCGGAGTGGCGGACGGCGAGGGCACGCGCGGGTACACGTCTGGACGGCGACCCGGTCCCGGAGCCGGGGTCCCACGCGGTCTCCGGGCTTGTGCTGGGAGCTCTGTTAACGATTACCGTACACCGGGCGTCTGGACTCGGTGACCAGGGACGCGTGCCCCTACCAAACCCCCGCCCTCCAAGAAACTTGTGAATTCCCTGCGATGTGTGCAAAATATTGCATAAGTGCGATTTTCGGAGAGCTTTGAAACGCTTTAAAAGTCAATGAGGTCTGTGGCCAAAATAAAGATTTAGGATCACCGATATAAATGTTTCTCTGGGGACCCAGGATTATGGGGTGGGACCAGACAGATATTTGAATGATTAAGAAAACAACTAGATTAAGATCTTGGTTAATTAGTTGAAGGTCGTAGTCTATGTGCATCAAGATCCAAAAAAAACCCACCTCTATTAGAGCCTGCAAATCCACTTATTTATTTTCATTATGCACTTGAGATTTTGTTTGGCTTTTTACTTGATTTTGATGACAAGATTTCTGTAGACCTCTTGGTTGTGGAGTATACGGAACTTGCTTGAACAGTAAAGCCGCGTACATGTTGCCGTATAGTTGATTGTAATTATGCTGTGTAAAGACGATGGAATGTTCGAACAATTTTTGCCTTCATTAGATTTCGTTTATCCTAGTTTTATAATAAGCCTATATGATAATATATTGGATTAACTCATTTGAATGTACATTGCACACTGTTACAGACGTTAGACAAAGTGCAATTTTAGATTTCATTTGTGGTGGTGATGTTCTCCAAAGTATTTTAAAAATTTAATTGAATCTGTTTTTATTGTTTAATTGAAGCTTCTCTGAGAGCATTGTTGAAAACTCATTTCACACCACCTTTTTCAATTACACTTTACATGTGTGCAGAATTTTGCTATCTTAATTATTTGTATAATTATGCCAATATTTCAGTTGAGAAAGGCTGTGGAAGTAGTATTTCACTATGTGTAGTGAATTGTCTTGACTAGTGGTTTGACTTGAGATATGGAAGCAGACTAGCTTTTTGTATTGGAAAAGTTATAGTGATAAGAAAGAGGACTCTTGGCTTATGCATCTTGACTGTTAAACTCTTGGGCAACTGTGAAGTGCAGACTTACTCTTTCAGATAGTGTTTAAGAAGTTAACTTTCTCTTCACCCTAAATGTGGTTTGAAAGCTAAGAATGAGTTTATTGGTTTAAATATGTGGGGCAGTAAGACATACTGGAAGGTAAGTTCATTTGGAAGTTCAAGTAGCAGCATGATTTACTCTTTGCATCGGGACCAATATCGTAGTACATATTACACAATCTAATTTTTTATGCACAAATGTCAGTTATCACATTTAAATTTCAAACAAAATTTAAGTTTCAAAAGAAAAACTTTTAACTCTACATGGTTATTGTTTAAAACAGTTAAATTTGCATCATTAAACAAACTTGTTTACTTTTATTAAGTAATGATGACATAGATTATTAACAATATATAGAATTTTATTATAGCTTTCTCTTAGGAGATATGGAGACAAACTTAATTGAAGACGGTTTTTTGGGGAGTTGGAAGAGATGGATTTTTGCTTGGCAGAACTATGTGGGTTTTTTACATCTTGGTATTAAGGGATATGGTTTTGAACACAGTGAGTTTATGCTTTTAGGAGGCTACTTAAATTTCTACATTCTTCCATAGCCTGAAAAAGGTCCTTTTTCATTATTTTGGATAGTTAAAAAAACAAACCACCAGTCAACATATCTTTCTAGTTCTACCTCAAATCCCAACTGTCTTTTGTGTGTGTGTGTGTGTGTTCATTTCCTCCTGAGATAATTGATACTTAAACACAGTTTTGATGTGGTAGAATTTTTTTTTAAAGCAAATCTTTGAAAATTTTGATGTCTGAAGTTTGATGTTTGTGTTCTTAATTCTGAGAGACTGTCCTAGCTATATTTTGGTGAGCCCTTTGGGTGGTAGATGCAAATTTGCAAGTTACCGTCTATTTCTGTAAAATCCACTCACTGGTTTTGTTTCATTTAAAACTTTAAATATGATCATTCATACCAGTGATTTAAAAGAATGAACTTTGGTGATTTAAAGTTTTGGTTTGGGTTTGTTAAATAGAGGTAAATGGATAAACACGTACCAAAAGAGAATTTATTATTTGTTTCTTACATTGCTATTAAAGCTTTGCTTTTACACTCTGCTGTTGCTAGACTGTCCCATCACTTTTCTTTGTATTAACATTTCACAACTCATCACATTCTTATTTTTATTATTTGTTATTATAATGCTTTTTCTTTTTTTCTTTATCTTATTATCTCTGTCTTTTTAAAACTTGTTCTCTAACTTTGTTTTCCATTTTCTCTTTTTACTTTTTCCATACAGTGTTGTTACAGATCTTATAGCAGTCGGTTTAAAGGTAGGAATCTTTTAATATCCTTTCATAAGCATTTTTAAATCTTAGTTTTGGCATTTTTTTCCAATGGTGAAATCATCTCACCTGTTCATAAAATTATCTGTTTTATTGTATGATAATAATCTTTCATTTTTATTTAGCTCCAACATAAGTAGACCTGTAGCTAATTTTGGATTTTATGTGTTTATAAAGAGTGGTTACAATATTATCTTGTTTATATAAAATGTGAACAAAATGTTTAGCCCAAAATTTCGCTTTAACTATCAGGGTATTTATTTGCTTTTGTTGTTTTAGCAGTTACATGTAACCTAGGCTCTGATTTATTTTCCTGTCATGTCCTTTCTTTTATCTTGTCTTGGATGCATTTATGAGTAATAAAGTAATAATAGCAGCTAAAGTTTCTTCAATTCCTATTGTATGCAAGATGCTTTACATATATTTCACTAATAATTGAAACAGTTCTTCAAGGTAGGTATTAATATTCCCATTTTAGAGATGAAAAAATAGGTTCAGAAAGTTTGTGTTCAAGGTGTGGTGCACCAGAGTTCAAACCCATGTCTTTCTGGTTCCAAACCTGACCTTTTTTTTCATTGTACCTCGCTGCCAGCAATGAGGGTACTGTCTAAAAGGTGAACAGCGGGAGAGCTGGATAATTAATATTTTACAGTAATGATTCTTCTGAGTTATAAGTCATTTCAGTTTTGTCAAAGTCTTCTCATTTACTGGATTCTAAAATACAAATCGAGTTCATCAATATGAGGCTTTTAAAATATAAATGGAAGTTTTAAGATTTCTTTTAGCAATTTGGTATTTGATGCAGCTGAGTTGAGAATCTAGTTCTAGAGACCACTTACAGTTCATATTACTGTAGAAAATGGAAATAATTCATGTGTATATTATATGTATTTTATGTAAAGTTGTTTTGATGCTTTCTGTCCATCATCTCTAGCTAACAATTTCAACACTTCTGCATGTGGTTTTATTGGATCTGATGGTGGTGCTCATATTCCTAAAACATCTTAAAATATAAGCATAAAGATAGCAGAGTTTTAGACTAACAATAGGATGTTCAAGATTAGCATAATTGGGGACTACTGCTTATACTGTCTTTTGAAGTTGGATGGAGTTAGCTTGCTTTGGCAAACTTCGAACATATTTTATGAGTTGTAAATAAATGGAGAAACCTCTTTTGGTGGGATATACTTTTTCTTTTTGGTAGATACTTATGTTAATTTCTCATTTGGGAATGATACTCATAGATTAGAAACTGCATGCTTATGTCTTGGATCCCTTTTGGCGTCTCCGTAGGGGTCTGTGAGGGAAGGGATATTTAAAGTGAGAGTTGTTTTGATCTTACCAGAAATGTAATTTGTGATTCTAGAGTTTATCTGGGAAAAATGAATACATGAAACATTTAAAAAACTTACATTTGGGAGTTGAGTTATGCTTGAAGGACTGTCATGCCTGTTTTATTTTGGGGAAAAATATATCTTGATGATAGATAAGAGAAAAATTTAAATGTAAGGCTCAGGAACTAGATTTGAATACGCAATTAGGATCTCTGACTACCTGTGTTGCAGCAAGCACTTTGGAAACAAAGATCAGATCCTACTCTGAAGAAAGGATAAGCTGATTAGTTGATTCACTTGGCAATACTGGAAATGTCTGTAAAATTATTCATTATATGAAGAAAATTCTCATAAGATTGTTCTGCTTCAAAGCTTGGATCCCATCCAAGGAAGTTTAGTTACCAAGTAATAGGCCAATAAGGCTCATATTTCCTCTAGATTGTATAAGCCAAAATTAGCGAATTTAAATAAATTCTTCAAGAATGTCACTTATTTTCTTTTATTTGCTGTCTGAGTATAATGACACAAGAAATAGTTTTAGCCAGTGCAAGAGTGGATTTCAGGTTATGCTCCATCAGTTGCTTTCCCGAATGCAGAAAGTAATATGGATTTTATTTTAGAGAATTGAAAATACCCTTAAATATGAAGTCCATTACCTTAGTGAAAGAAAACTGAATTGTTTTTAGAGATTAAGTGACTCACTAGACTATGTCATGAGGGCAGGGATTTTTGATATTTCCTTCACTACTGTGTTTCCAGTGTCTGGCACATAGTAAGCTCTCAGAAATGTTTGATGAATGAATGGATGCCAAATTCTCACACAATCAATTAGGTGGCAAACTTATACTGGAGCCAAGCCTTCTGATTTTGCTAGTGTTTCTTCTAATAGGTATATACCATGATGAGAGAGAATTAAATTCTTTTTTTAGATTAGAATTTTCTTGAAGATGGATAAACATTTTCAGGCAACTTAGGGCTGTGCTGTATTTGAGATTTATTTATACCTAGTTGTATACCCTGGATGTTCTTTGCAGGGTATCAGTTTTTGAGCCTTGCCTAAATTAGGCAAAAAATTAGCTTTTGGTACTTCTCATAAAATATTTGTTTTATTTCCATATGTTATTTTGTATTCTGAAATGCTTTTAAAAACAGCGAGAAGTAATTGCTGTTCTTAATTTTCAATTCTTTTAAATAAAGAACGAACCAGGTGATGATGATTGATGCTGGGCATGTTTCAAGAACTTTATTATACCAGATAAATCAAAGCATCAGCATTGTGGGTAACATAGCTTTTTGTGTGTGTAACTAAGTGTATTTTAAATTTCTAGTTCATACTTTAATTATTACTAGCTAGTGTATCTTAAATTCAAATATTTCTCACATTCCTGGATAATTTTTCAGAATACTATAGTGGCCATTAAATGATTTTTTAAAATGATCTTCCATATTAAATATATTTTAGTCATTTTCTAGTTTACCTTTCTATTTTAAATGATTAGATGAGTATAGAAAAACCTACAAATTTAGGAAGGACTATAATTGGCCTCTAATAATTATCATGCCTGTCACTATATAGGAAAAAACACTACAGTGTATTTAAATTAATTTTGAAGATTGATTTTCTATTGCTCCACCAGGAGTTAGCAGACTACAGCCTGTGGACCAAATCCAGCTTGCCACCTGTTTTTGTAAATAGTTTTAGTGAAACACAGCCATGCTCATTTGTTTCCATATTGTCTGGATACTTTAACGATACAATGACAGAAGGGTTATAACAGGGACCATATGACCGCAAATTCTAAAATATTTACTTTCTGATCCTTTGCAGAAAAAATGCACCTACTGCTTGCTGTGTTTGAACTACAGAAAAGGCGTTTGCCAGAAATCTTTTTTTTTTTTTTTTAAACTGAGCAGTAACTTACATAGAGTGAAATGCACAGGTCTTAAGGGTACAGTGCAATAAATTTTGACAAATGTATCCCCGTTTCCTGTTGCCCTTTTCTAGACCCAGTCTAGGCAACTCTTTTGATTTCTGTCACCACAGATTAATTTTGCGTGTTTGATTTTCATATAAGTGAAATAAATATTCATACTCCATATATACAGCATAAGCTCTTTGATGCCTGGCTTTTTCTCAGCAAAATGGATTTTTAGATTTATCTATGTTCTGTGTATCAGTAGTTCTTTCTTATTTATTAACGAGAGTATTCCATTGTGTGAATATATCACAATATTTAAAAATCCATTCTCATGTTGGTGGGCATTTGGGTTCTTTTCAGATTTGAGCTACTGTGAATAAAGCGACTGTAAACATTTGTGTGTGTCTCTGGGTAAATGTGTGTTTCATTGTACACTATGCTTAGGAGTAAAATTGGATATGTGTATGTTTAACTTGGTTATTTTTTAAAATGTACCACTTTACACTTAGAGCCGCTTTGTATTCGAGTTCAGGTTGCCCCACATCCTTGCCCACACTTTACTGTTAGGCATTCTAGTGAGTATAACCAGAATGCCTAGTAGCATCTCATTATAGTTTTAATTTCCATTGACCTGATGACTGATGGTGGTGCGTACCGTTTCATGTGCTTATTAGCCATTCACTTACCTTCTTTTATGAATGTTAACTTTTTTGCCTATTCTTTTAAAGTGGGTTTCTTGTAGACAACTTTATCGTTAGGTTTTTTGTTGTTTTTTTTTAAATCCACTCTGAGCAATCTTTTAATTGGTGTATGTATGTAGGCCATTACCATTCACATTTCAAGGGATGATTAATTTAGTTAATAAGTACCTTGTTCATAACTGTTTGTATTCATTGGCTTGTTCTTTGTTTTTATCTTCTCACTCTCATTTTTTTTTGCCTTCTCTGGTTTTAATTGAGCATTTTATATGATTCCATTTATTTCCTCTATTAGCATCTTATACCTCTTTAAAAAAATTTTTTTAATGGTTGCGGTATACATTTACAGCTCATTTTATGTCCACCTTCAAATAATGCTATGCTGCTTCATGTATAGTGCATGTACCTTAAACAAAGCATTCCCAATTTCTCCTTCCTGTCCCTTAGGACACTGTTATCCTTCATTTTACTTAACCATATGCAGTAATCACCCAATACATTGTTACTATTATTACTTTAAATAAACAGGCTTTTTAGATCAATTAAGAAGTATAAAATACCTTCATTTATTCCTTCTCCAACAGTCTTCCTTTCCTTACGTAGATCTGAGTTCTGATCTATATAATTTTTCTTCTCCCCAAAGACCTTCTTTTAACATTTTTTGTAGGGCAGGTCTACTGATAATACACTTCCTTGGTTTTTGTCTGAAGAAGTCTTTATTTCTCCTTTACTTTTGAAGGATGCTTTTCATGTAGAATTCTAGGTTGGTGGGGTTTTTTTTTCTCCATTAACTCTTTAAATATTCCACTCTACTTTCTTCCTGCTTCCATGATGATGAGAAAGAAACCTCTGTAATTCTTATCCTTAGTCCGCTGTAGGTAAAGAGGTTTTTTTTCCTCAAGATTTTCTCTTTGTTTTTGGTTTTCTGCAGTTTGAATGATCTGCTGAAGTGCATATTTTTGGTATTATTCTACTTGGTGGTCTCTGAGATCCTGGGTTTGTGGTTTGGTTTCTGTAATTGATTATGGAAAGCTCTTGGTCATTCATTACTTTGAAATGTTTTTTTCTACTTCACTCTCTCTTCTTCTCTTTCTTTCTTTTTTTTCTCCAATTCTTTTTTCTTTTTGCATTTCTGTTTGGGAAGTTCCTGTTGAAATGTCTTCAAGCTCATAATTCTTTCTTCAGCCATGTCCAGTCTGTTGACGAGAGTTTGTATAAGACTGGTAGTATTTTTTCCTTAAATGTTTGATAGAATTCATCAGTGTAGCTATTTGTGGGTGCATTTTCTTTGCAGGAAGGTTTTTAATTATGAAGTCAGTTTTAAAAAATAGGTATTGTGCTGTTCAGATTTTTTTCTTTCATTGCATCACACGAAATTTGGTGTGCTGGATTTTAATTTTCACTCAGTTCAAAGTATTTTCTACTCTTAGTGTGATTTCTCTTTTTACTTATGATTATTTATAAGCATGATTTAATTTCTAAATATTTGGGGGTTTTCAAAGCCAAATCTTGGGATTTCTTTCTATTTTTAATTTTTTAATTTTTATTTTTATTGAAATTTATTTAATTAATTTATTTATTTATGGCTGCGTTGGGTCTTCGTTGCTATGCTAGTTGTGGTGAGTGGGGGCTGCTCTTCGTCCTGGTGTGCAGGCTTCTCATTGCAGTGGCTTCTCGTTGCGGAGCACGGGCTCTAGGTATGCGGGCTTCAGTAGTTGTGGCACGCGGGCTCAGTAGTTGTGGCACACGGGCTTAGTTGCTCCGCAGCATGTGGGATCTTCCCGGATCAGGGCTCGAACCCATGTCCCCTGCATTGGCAGGCGGATTCTTAACCACTGCCACCAGGGAAGTCCCTTTCTATTTTTTTAAATGCTACTTTGATTAGAGAACATGCTGTATACCATTTCACCTCTTTACATTTTCTGAGATTTGTTTTAATGTCAAGCTATAGTCTGTCTTTATGAATGTTCTATGTACACTTGAAAAAAATGTATAGTTTATTTTTGTTGGGTGTAGTGCCTTATAAATGTCAATAGAATAAACTGGTTGAAGTTTCAAGTCCTCTCTAACTTTCCTGATTTTCTTTCTATTCTGTTAATTACTGAAAGAGGAGAAGAATATTGGAATTTCCATCTGTAGTTGTGTTTTTTAAATTTCTTTTTGTAGTTCTGTCAGTTTTTGCTTTATATATTTTAAAGCCCAGTTATTAGATGCATTCACATTTAAGAATGTTATATTTTCTTGATGAATTAACCTTTAAAAAAATCATTTGTAATATATATCTTTATCTAGTAATAGTTCCTGTCCTGAAATCTACTTTGTGTGATAGTAATGTAGTCATTCTAGTCATTCCAATTTTCTTATGATTAGTAGTTGTGGGGTATATCTTTTTTCTGTTCCTTTTCCTTTTCTTTTAATCTGTCTGTGTTTAAGATAGGTTAAAGGATGGATGAGCCAAAGAGATAACAAATAGCAAGATGGTAGGCTTAAATCTACTTGAAGGATTAGGTTCCAAAGGACTGGCTTCTCTTGCTTTCTCTTTGTTTACTCTGATAAAAGTGAGCTACCTTATGGAGAGGCCCATTTACAGAATGAATCCTGCCAGCAACCACTTGAGTGAGCTTGGAAGTGGGACCTCCATTTCCTCTATTGAGCCTTGAGATGATTGCAGCCTGTGAGAGACTTTGGGCCAGAGGACCTAACTAAGCCATGCCCAGGTTCCTGACTCTCAGAAATTGAGTTTAAAAATACTTGTTTTTATAAGTTGCTAGATTTTGGGGTAATTTGTTATGCATCCATTCATAACTAATACAACTACCTAACTCAAAGTAGTGAATAAATACTGAAAAATGAATAATAAAATAGCTTATTCATGTCCAAGTAAGATCATGTAAGTGCAAATACTTTTTTGGTTGTAAATCACTGTGCATATGACTTTTTTATAACCACATTCTCTCTCTCTCTCTAATAGCTTACCATAATTTACACATACTTTGATTTTTCCTTTTTAAAGATTTTGTTTTTTCATAGTATACTAATGTGGTGAATTTCATTGATATCTTAGTTTTTTAAAACTTTAGTACAAACTTACAGAAAGTTTGTAGAATAGTATAAAAACTTACATAACCATTACCCAGGTAATTCACATTTGCCCCATTTGTTTTATTATTCATTTATAGTGTTTCTCTCTTTTTCTTTATACATATGTGTATGTTACTTTCTGTAGATATACATATATCTCTCTATATTCTTTTTTTCACTTTCTGAATCATCATTTGGTTCCATGATTGTCAGCCCAGCTTCTCCACTATATTAAGTTACTAATTTTCCCTTCGTAATTAATAGCTTGTCAAGGAGATTCCTTGAAACTTCATTGATACATTATTTTACTTTATTCTTTAACCCCTAAATACTTTAGAGTGTATTGCCTAAAAATAAAGACATTTTACATTACTGTAGCATAATTATCAAAATCTGGAAGTTAATCTAAAATGTTTCCTCAGTCTTTTTGATTCATGATATTGACGTTTTAAAAGAATATAAGCATGTTATTATGTAGGATATCCCTTACTTTGAGTTTATCTGTTTCTTATAAGTAAATTTAGGTTATGTATTTTTGCAGGAATACCACAGAAGTCATGTTATATTCTCAGGGTATTTTATCAGAAGGCAGAGGATGCTGATTTGTCCTATAACTTGTAATGTTAACTTTGATCACTTGGTTAAAGCTGTATTTGCCAGGTTTTCTGCTGTAAATTTACTGTTTTTCTCTTTGCAACTAGTAAGTATTTTGTGGAGTAGTACTTTAAGGCCATGCTAATATTATTTTAATTCTCAAATTTTAACCTACTAGTTTTAGCATCTATGTGATGCTTCTTGCCTTAATTCGTTATTATAATGATAGTTGCAAAGAGGTGATTTTCTAATTTTATTTTTGGAATCAAGATTTCATTCACTAGCTGCTTAAAATGAACTGATTAACTTTCATTCTTTTGCTGTTTTGTGGAACAACTTTTTTCTTCAAAGTTTAGTTGATCTCACCTGCAAAGTCATCTGGACCTGGGTTGGTAGTGGGGGATAGGGATGTCGTTGTCTATTACTTCACTATCTTTAATTCTTATGGTCAATTCAGGTTTTTTATTCCTCTCACAGTAATTTTAGGATTTGGATTTGCTCTTTTGCTTTTTTTTTTTTTCTTTTTTGAGTTAATAATTAACTCATATATTTTAAAATCTGTTTTCTCATAAATGTATTTACAACTATAAACTTATCTTAAAGTACTAAAGCTGGATCCCACAAGTTTTGGATTTGTGTTTTCATTTTTATTATATCTAAGTATTTTTATATTTTACTTATGATTCTTTAAAAATTTCCTTTATTTATTTATTTATTTTTGAAGTATAGTTGAGTTACGATGTTGTGTTAGTTTCTGGTATACAGCAAAGTGATTCAGTTACATATATATGTTTATTTATATATATGTATATATATTCTCTTTTTCAGATTCTTTTCCATTATAGTTTATTACAGATACTGAATATAGTTCCCTGTGCTCTACAGTAGGGCCTTTTGTTTATCTGTTTTATATATAGTAATTTGTATCTGCCAATCCCAAACTCCTAATTTATGCCTCCCTCCTCTTTCCCCTTTGGTAACCATAAGTTTGTTTTCTATGTCTGTGAGTCTGTTTCTGTTTCTTAAATTAGTTCATTTGTATCATTTTTTAGATTCCACATGTAAGTGATATCATATGATATTTGTCTTTTTCTGACTTCGTTTTAGTATGATAATCCCTAGGTCCATCCATGTTACTGCAAATGGCATTATTTCATTCTTTTTTATGGTTGAGTAATATTCCTATGTATATATATCACAACTTCTTTATCCATTCATCTGTTGATGGACATTTAGGTTGCTTCCACATCTTGGCTCTTGTAAATAGTGTTGCTAGGAACATTGGGGTGCATGTATCTTTCCGAAGTTTCCTTTTTAACTCCAGGATTATTTAGTGGCTTTAAAAGTTTAGTTCCCAAACATTAGCCACTCTTTTTAATTTTGTTTCTAATTTTATTGCAGAGAACATAGTGTGTTCAGTATATTCCTTTGGAACATATTGAGACTTCTTTTATGAACTAATATGGGAGTTGGCAAACTATGGCCCAAGGGCTAAATAGGGCTCACTGCCATCTGTTTTTATACATCCTGCAATCTAAAATGGTCTTTATACTTCTAAATGCTTGAAAGAAATCCAACGATTAATACTTTGTAACAGGTGAAAAATAGATGAGATTCAAATCTCAGTGTCTGTAATTAAAGTTTTATTGGAACACAGCCATGCTCATTCATTTTCACATTGTCTGTGACTGCTTTTGTGAGTTATGACAGAGACTGTATGGCCCACCAAGTTTAAAATCCCTTACTATTTGGCCCTTTACATATAAAGTTTGCCAACCTGATACAATGTCTGTTTTTATAAATGTTTATTCTTAGCTGGATGTCTGGTTCTGCATTCAATGTATCTATTAGTTCAAGTTATTGATTGTATTTTTTTTTTTCTGGTCATATTTTTTATGTTTGGTCTATTACTTTCTAAGAGAAATGTATTAAAATTTCAATTCAACTGTTGATTTATCTTTTTCCCTGACATTTCATCAAGGTTTTTCTCTCATTATTTTGGTTCCTGAAATCCACATATCCCTTCAGCTTCTACAGCTCCTCCAAGGTTGATTTTGGAGATGGGAGTTAGCAATTCATGTTAGCTTCAGGCTTCAGACCAACCTATTTATTACTTAGTACAGGAAGTACAAAGGACGGTGGTAGCTTCAGGCTTCAGACCAACTCATTCTAGTTTCAGGCTTCAGACCCACCTATTTATTACCTAGTACAGTGAGTACAAAGGACTATCACCTAGATATGTTATTGTGAAATTTTAGAGTTCCACCGATGAAGAGATGATTCAGAAAGCTTCCGGGGAGGTGGGGGCAGAAAACAAGTCAACTTCAAAGAAATGAATGTCAGACTGGCATCTTACCAGCCCTACTATATGCTAGATGAAAATGGTGAATCTTTTCCTAATTTTCTTAGGAAAAAAAATTTTTAACCCAGAATTCTTTGCTATCAAATGATTAATTATGAGGATAGAATTTTCTGACATGCATGGACCCAGAAAGTTTACCTTGGTGTTTACCATCATTTAGGTAGTTGTTTAAGGTTGTACTCCAGCAAAATAATAATGTGAACTAAGGACAAGGAAGACAGAAGTTCAGGAAAAAGTTGAGCCAACCCAGATGAAAAGTGAAAAGAAGACTTAAGTTAATAGCTGTTCAGAAGTCCTAGAGAGCAGTCATTCTAGATTGCAGCAGGAGAAAAGAGGGTTTTAGGAGGGAGATCTTAGGAAGAAAAATGAGGACTACATAGAATGAGTGGTGCCATGAAGAGTTTGGGGAAAATATGATGATATAATAAAGGATAATAGTGTGAGGAAAATAAAGACAGTTTAAAAATGTCACGGAAAGCAAAAATGAATGAATGAATAAATAAAAATGTCTAATTATGAACCAAATTAGAATGTAGCATGATGTTAAGAAATTGGTAGAGTATAATAAAGAATCCATTTGATCTTGATTCTAAGAATAGTCTTTTTCAAGTGGTTCTAAGGTTGTGACATTAGACGCATAGAGTAAAAAGTGAAGTGTTCCAGGATTATGTTTCCTTGAACAATATTTATATTGTAATAAAAGTGTAAATGCTGTGTATTGATTTTCAACTTTGAGTCAACCTTTGGACAGGACAGGAATGGACAAAGCCCAGAATGCTATTGTTGGAGGGCAGAATGTAACAAGCATACCAATAAAAGTAAAAATGAAGCTGGCAGAGGGAGGGAGGGAGGGAGGGAATAGATTACTAGCCCCAAAAGCTCTCTTTTGGAGAATCAAGAGGTAATGTCAAATTGACAAAACAAGCAGTAAAGATACACGTGTAGTATTTAAAGTTCAAAGATACTTACACAAGAATTAAAATTAAGAGCATATATTTCAAACATTGAGAGAACAGAAAAAGGAATTATAAGAGGTAAACTAAGTTTTCATATTAGAAGTCAGCCAGTTTATTTTTAAAGTTGATAACTTAAAAGTAGTGGTATAAGCATATTATCTAATGTTGTGGTGGCAACCATTAGAATAAGAACTGTTTAAAGATTCTGTTTGGGTGGAGAGATTTGCTTTTATCATATAGACTATTGTGTAAAATTTGTTACAGTACACGTATTTGATAAAAATAAAAATTAAATTCATGAATAAAAGTTAAAAGGACAGAAGTAATTCACCAAAAAATAAATTCAACTGTGTGTATAGGGAGATCTCTCATTCACATTGTTGTCCCCCTTCTTGTCTTTTCCCCAAAGATAACAATTTTATTAGTTTTTTCTTTACCCTTCTAGTACCTTTTTAATGCAAATACAGGCAACTGTACATATTTTTTCTTCCTCTTCTAATATAAAAGACAGCATATTTCTATGCACTGTTCTGCACTTTTTTTTCTCCAAAACATAGGAAATCTTCATTCAAGAGAGGAGTCCTGAGGAGTTGTATAGCAGTTTTAGGTGAAAGAAGAAATAGCCACATCCATAACTAGTCATAGATTTCAAGATCTCTCTTAATTATTGATAGGATAAGTAGGCAGAACATCAACATTCTGTTCACCAGTACTGCTTTTGCCTCCCTCTCCCAGATTAAAAAACTGCATTTTATCCCTATCCTGCTGGGTATCAGTATATAAGAAGTCATTTTAAAAGGAAACTTTGCATATCTATTATAATATTAGACTCATTTTACAGAAGAAAAAAACCTGTGGTGGTAACTGTAACATGATACCTTAGGTCAAACCTAATACCCTAGTGACAGGGGCTGGATTCAAACAAAGGTTTGTTTCCAAAACCAATGCTCTGTTTTTTACCCCTTGGTGTCAGTTGGTTTTAGGAAAACTAATATTCCAGATAGTATTTGGTTAATAAGCTCCATTATTTTTGGATGTTGGTTTGTTCTGGGATAAAAATAGTATACCACTGTTAGAGATGGAAGCATAGCTTACAGTCTGCTAAAGCAGTGAAATATACTTGTAGTTTCACTAAGGTGAAGAGGAGATTGGAGTACAACCCTGTTTTGTTTTGTTTTTTAATTAATTAATTAATTTTAGGCTGGGTTGGGTCTTTGTTGCTGCGCACGGGCTTTCTCTAGATGCGGTGAGTGGGGGCTACTCTTCATTGCAGTGCACGGGCTTCTCATTGCAGTGGCTTCTATTGTTGCGGAGCACGGGCTCTAGGTGCGCAGGCTTCAGTAGCTGCGGCACGCAGGCTCAGTAGGTGTGGCTCGTGGGCTCTAGGGCGCAGACTCAGTAGTTGTGGCGCACAGGCTTAGTTGCTCCGCGGCATGTGGGATCTTCCCGGACCAGGGCTCGAACCCGGGTGCCCTGCATTGGCAGGCGGATTCTTAACCACTGCGCCACCAGGGAAGTCCCACAACCCTGTTTTTGTGATGCATTGGAATTCCATCCATTGAGACCCATAGCCATTCAGTCTGCTCTTTCTCAACTAAAGTAATATGAAAACTAGCCTATGTTCATACAGTGTGGCTATTATAAAATTCAGAGGTGCCTTCAGATCATTAAATGATGCAAGAAGGAATTTTAAATTTAAAAAAATTTTAAACATTTTTGCAATGATAAATATGTTCCGTAGAATTGACCAAAAATTCCCATGAAATATATTTGATTGAAAGACCCAGGTATGGAGCTTAAAACAAACGTTGGCAAAATTTTTAAAGTTCATTTTTTTTTCAAAATGAAAATAGCCCATTTCCCTTTGATTAATTAATGTTTAAATGCGACAAGTGTAAAGGAGAAGGTAAAAGCTAGAAATAATAATTCCTGCTAAAATTTAGGTGAGTTTGCTTTTAGACCTTTTCATATATGCTCACAGTATATGTGCATATTTATTATTAATTTGCTTTACAAAAATGGAAACATAATACATGTTATAACTAATTTATATGGCTTTCAAAATGAACAATATCTTGTGAGTTTATATCAGGTTGATAAGTCTGGTCCTTTATCATTTTAGTAACCGTCTAGTATTTCATTGCATGGATCTGTTGTAACTCATGTAACTAATCTCTTATTATGAACATAGTGGTGGTTTAATATTTTAGTAGTTTAGTATAGCAGTTAAAAGCATGGACTCTGAAATTGGCCTGCCTGGGTTTGAATCCTGACCCCAACTCTTTACTTGTAGTGTAATTTATATAAGCTACTTAACTCACTTATGCCTTATTTTTCTCATTCACAAAATGTTAATAGGCTTTCCAACTCTGTGTTATGAGAATCTAAAAAATTGTTAGGATTTGTTTATGAATGTGTGAGAAGAGGGAAGTTTCAATGATAGGCTTAATAAAAAAATTTGTAAGTTTATATGTATTTCAGAAAATAGGTGTCAATATAATATTAGGGCAGTAAGTTATTAAGTATGACAACTAACCAAAACCCAGACCTTGTCATTTTTATGGGACATAGCTATACTTTCCAGAATTCAGGTGATCACAGGACATCTTTGTTAGAAATAACATTTATTTATAAGCAGTTTTATGACCAGAATTGTGTCTTTTTCTGCAGTTGTATTGGAAGAGGATGTTTTATCCTTGTCTTACAGAGATTTTTTTCACAAGCAGTTCAATAGTGCCTGTGGTTTCAAAGTTAAGCACTAATATTCCATTAGTTACAACCTTGAGGGGAAAAAAGAGAGTTGAAAGAGGTTTAGAACTTAAAATGTGGAAAGGAAAAGGATAGAACTAGTATTTTTAATGAATGAGGTATGAGATGTAATATTTTGAACCAACACTGATCACCATAATATTGCTCAGTGCTTAGCATTTTATGACCATTTGATAGTTCATTGATTCTAAGGCCCCCCCCCCCTTTTTTCCATATTAACATTTCTGACATCAGGGTGCATCTTAGTGTTGATAATGTACTACAGTTTGGTTGACAGCACTTTTTCTTTCTGGATATTAGATAAAATTATGGAGTCTTACACTTGAAGCCTTCTTAGATTACATGAAATATGTTCGATAAAGCACATAGAACAGTACTGGCACATATTAAGCAGTCAGTATTAGCTATCTTTGTATTTGTTTATTTTGTTCTTGTAAAGGATGATTACATGTACATATCTTCACGTACAGTTCTAATATAAAATGTCTAGATGTGGAATAAATGAATCAAAGGATTGGCATAAGATATTGAGAGGAAATTTGTTTATTAGACTGGAGAGCAACAGGTATGTCAGGTGAAAAATAAACCAGACCTAGATTTTAATTGTACCACCTACCCTCTCTGACCTACGTCGAATAATATAACCTCTGATTCTTTGAGGGATAATAATACCTACTTTGCAGAGTTGTGAGAATTGGAGAATACGTATAGTAAAATCTTTAAAATATCTGTTCACTGACTATAGGACAGAATATTTTACATTTAGGCCTATTTGGGATATCCAGGACATCTTTGACTTCTTCTTTTTCTCTCACTCCATGTGTAATTATTAGCAAACCTTTCTAAGTGTATTCATAATTCAACCACTCTCCCCAGTAACACTCCCTTTGCCCCTCATCTGGATTATCACCTTAGCTTCCTACTGGAGTCTCTGCATCTTTCTCTGCTTCATTACAAACTATTCTCAACACTGCAGCCAGAGTGATCGGTTAAAAAGTAAATCAGGGCTTCCCTGGTGGCGCAGTGGTTAAGAATCTGCCTGCTAATGCAGGGGGCCCGGGTTCAAGCCCTGGTCTGGGAAGATCCCATATGCCGCGGAGCAACTAAGCCCGTGCGCCACAACTACTGAGCCTGTGCTCTAGAGCCCTTGAGCCACAACTACTGAGCCCGTGTGCTGCAACTACTGAAGCCTGCGCACCTAGGGCCTGTGCTCCGCAACAAGATAAGCCACAGCAATGAGAAGCCCGCGCACTGCAACAAAGAGTAGCCCCTGCTCTCCACAACTAGAGATAGCCTGTGCGCAGCAATGAAGACCCAACCCAGCCAAAAATAAATAAGATAAATTTTAAAAAAGTAAATCAGATCATGTCACTCCTTTGTTCACAACTCTTTGTCCCTCGTTCCATTCAGTAACATTTTTTAGAATGGCTTTCAAGGCACCACATGCTATGACATACCCTCCTTGTCTCTTTAGTTTTCTTCTCTCCTTGCTCACACTCTTTCAGTCACAGTTGGCCTCGTCACTGTTTTCTAGAACATGCAAGGCATTCTATCTTAGTTTCCTCGGCCTACAACATTCTTCCCTCAGATGCCTATATAGCTTGCTCCTTACCTCCTTAAGACTACACTTAAATGTCACTTGCTCTTAAATCTTTCCTTGACCACTCTACTTAAAAATCGCAGTTCTCCTCTTTACCCCTCGTTGCTCCTTATCCTGCTTTTTAAAAAGCATTATGACTTTAAAACATACTACACAATTTTCTTAATTTGATTGTTATGTGTTTCCTTCTGCAAGATTGTAAACTCCACATGATAAGGGCAGGAATTTTTGTCTGTTCACTGGGATTTTCCCCAGTGCTTAAAGACCCTGGCATATAGTTTGGTGCTCAGTAAATATTTGTTGGATCTGTTGAGTGAATGAATATTGCTAAAACACTTTTACATATTGAAGTCAATGTGTATGATCTATGCCTATATAGTAGGAACTAAATAAATATTCAAATGAATGGCATTTTGATTAGACGTCATGAATTAGAAGGCTTTTGGAGGAATAATTTTGCTAGTCATTAAAAAAAGTGTTACTATTTATTGCTAAGATGTTCATATAAAATGAACACAATAAAAACCATTTTATTGAAACTGTGTCATAAATGAGATTGTAAACATTGTCACAGCTGTATATTTGAAGAATTTACCCCATCTTTACCACCTTGTTTATTCTCATTGTCTTAAAATCTCAACAGTGGCAGCTTTGGAAAGGAAAATGTCACAAACAATTTGGTAACTATTCTTTTTTTAGGGTAACTGTTCTTTAAGAAATATGTTTAGAGATAATCACACTCACTTAGTAGATGAGAGTGTTGATGGGGCCACAGAGTTTGTGGGGATATGATCTCCAAGTCATATGTGAGGCTTTGGGGTTTGGGTGTGTTTAGAGCAATAGGAGCTGTGAAGGTGAATGTTAACAAAAACCTAAATGTTAAAAAAAAAAACTTGGAGTTATCACGTACTGCCTCACAATTACTCTGAAACCCTTACTGAATATTCAGTTTATTCCCTTGTGTTTATAATTATTACTCTTTTTTAAGCAAAAAAGTTTTGAACACAGATTCCACTTCATTATTAGCTCCTGTAGAGGGGGATATAAAGGTGAGTCATCAGCAAGTGTATATAGTATGGTGAGACTCTACATAATAATATGTTTTTCTGTTTATGGAAAAACATAGTAACAGAGCAGGATCAACATGAGTTTTCTGTTCTCTGAAGTGTTTACAAAGGGTCACTAGACCTTTTGCTAGAAATTTTACAGAGGGGGCTACCTTACCTTTAAGCTAGGACTTGAATATTAATTTCAGTATTTAAGATTCTTTTATTTAAAAAAAAAAGATCTGGAAAATTGTGAAGTTTTTTTTGATAGCTCCTTTTTTATGGTCATAGTATCTTGATAGACTAAAACAAATGATGTCTTATTCTTGAATTTCATGTGCATTTTAGGTATGGTCTCAAGTTTAACCATGAGTTAATGGTTTATTTTCAGAATCTTCCTTACATGTTATTTTACTGGCTGTTTCTCAGTTGTGTGGACTGCCTTTTATTATATTAATAATCTCACTTTAATGCTAAATAAAACCACTTCCCATCAAATTTGATAATAAAACACTTTATTTGTGCTGCTTAATTACAGTATTCTTTTGCTTTGTTGGCCCAGTGTATTTAATTATTCTTTAGCAGGAGAGAGCTTCAGTAATTGATACTTGAGGCAGTGAAGCTGACTGGTGTATTGACTTAGCCAGAGAGCTAACAAGTCCACAGAACAACTGTTGCACTTACGTAAATTTACTGTGTGTTTCTAAGGAGACTGTTGATCCAGTATTGTTCATGCCCCACCCCCATCCCATGATGTCTTCATGATTTGGTTTGTTAAAGCCTTTTTGTTTAATGTTAATTTGTTTACCTGTGGTACAGACTCTTTTTTCTTTCACTTTTTAACAATTTTCTTTTGTTGATCATCTATAGTCACTCATCCAAATAAGCTTTCCATCATTTATTTTTTAGAGTCTTCATTCTGCTTATCTTCCATCTATCTCTTAAACTATAATCTCTTATCATAGCCGTTAGACCTTTTGAGAGTGAGGTGGAATAAAATATGCCCCTTTGGCATGTTGATTATTTTGAATTAAAAATACTTAATAAACAGCCAGGGACTTCCCTGGTGGTCCAGTGGCTAAGACTCCGTGCTCCCAATGCAGGGGGCCCGGCTTCAATCCCTGGTCAGGGAACTAGATCCCACATGCCGCAACTAAACATCGTGCATGCCGCAACTAAAAGATCCTGCATACCTGCAAGTAAAAGATCGTGCATGCTGCAACTAAAGATCCCAACGTGCTGCAACTAAGACCCGGCGCAGCCAAATATATATATAAATAAATAACTATTAAAAAAAAAAAAAGAGGAAAGAAACAGCTGGTGCAAGAAGGACACTGACCCTCCTTGGTCCCCCTGAAAGCAGGAAATAAATCTCTCATGTGAAAGTATCCTCCTTATACTAGGAGAGTAGAAGGCATCCTTATCACCAGAGATAGGAAATTCAAGGCAGAGAAGGGTGACTAAACAAACTTTGTTACTTCTTTATTAATTTGCTACCCCAAGCCCCAGACCCTTTGTTTTGTCAAATCTTCACAAATAATTGTTTCTTTGTCTAAAAGGTATAAAAACTGCATGCTTTTGTCACTTCTTGGAGTCTCATATCTTTATGAGCTCCTGTATATATGAAATTAAATTTTGTTTTTCTCCTGTTATTATGTCTCATGTCAGCTTAATTATTAGACCAGCCAAAGAACCTAAAAGGGAAGAAGGCAAAAGTTTTCCTCCCCTACTAGACACTCAGTTTTACCTAGGTCTGCATTGCTTTTCCTTGACTATAATGGAAAATTACTTTTCACACACTTAGGATATAACTATTAAGCATAATTTTCAGAAATACTTTTTGTTTTATATTGAAGTAGTCTGTAATTATAGGCAGTGTTGTGTTTTCAGGAGAAAGAATTTATGTCTAGGAAAGAAAAGTTTTGTTTTTTTTTTTAAAGAAGGGAATCTTTAACAGAACTGATTGTGTTTTTCTCACTTTTTACAAAGCTTACAAAGTAATATGACTCTTGGGATTTGAACTTTATAATATTTAAAAACCTTTATTTTCTGTAATTTGAAAATGAATCCTTGGGGGAAAAAAGCTTAGCCAGTAAATTTTGATTATCAGAATTTTTTTTTATGACTGCATTTTCAAATGTAAGCTCTTTTTTCTCTTTCGTTTATCATATCCTGAAATTATTAGGGTCAAAAAGTTACCAGTTTTTTTAAAGTATCATAATTATTTGAGATTGTGTGTTGTTTATTCTGTATGTTAAATGGTAAACCCCATCTCTGATATGAAACAATTTCCAGATGTGAAACTTTTGGATCAAATATTTTAATTTTTCTTATTGCGTAATAAGACAATAAAAATAAAAATAGGCATTCCAGCACTTCACTGGATACTATAGGGTTTGCGTTATTCATGCATTATTTTAGGCATATTCTTTTTGAAAGCTCTTCCTGTTACTATTGAAAGATCTAGTAGAATTATCAGACTTAAATGATTTTAGTTTGAAGACTCTAATGTTAACCATTTCCTTATTATAATAGTTTATATTTTGTGTGGAAACATTGAATGTGACAGTTAAGATGTTGCATTAATTTACTTAGTATGCCATATAAATTTAAGTTAGTTTTTCCAGTTTTTCTATGTTTGACTATTTGATCATATTTTTAGACTAAATTTTTCTTTTACAGTTAGAAATCCAAATGGTAATTTAGAGGTGAAGAATAAAGTTTTTAAAAAATCTGTTAAATGAATAGTTTTATTATATTTGCTCTACTGATTCATCATTTTTCCATGAGAGGAATTAGGCCAACTGCGAAGTTAGGGAACACAGTCCACGAAAGACTCCCCTCACTTCTGACAGAATTTGTAAGTTCTGGGGGTTTCCAAAACCACCCTCTGGTCCCATAATTTGCTAGAAGAACTTACAGAACTCACTGAAAGCTTTTGTACTCTTCATTACTGGTTATTACAGGGAAAGGATATAGATTTGAATCAGCCAAGGGAAGGAACACATAGGGCAGAAGTCTGGGGAAGTATCTAACACAGAGCTTCCTTTGTCTTCTCCCTATGGTGTCAGGACACATTACTTTCCCAGCATCAGTGTGTGACAGTACTCATGGAGTCAAACCGGGATGCTTACCGTGCTTTGGTGATTACATTTTTATTGAGGGGCTCCTTTATGTAAGCATACTTGATTGCTCTTGAGGCTGATCTTAGTTAAGTCTCCTCCAGCCCCTCCAGGCGTGTGGTCCACCCTGACTCTAAGACTGTCTGGTGACCCAAAGCCCCTCGAGTTAAAAAAAAAAAAAAGACATTTTCTCAGGCATGACCTTACAGGGGTTTAGAGATTACCTCCCAGAAGGAGAGGGCAAAAGCCAGACCTCTCTTTGAACAGGGTTAAATTCTTTACTTCTACAGACTGTGAGCCAAACTCTGAGTAGTATTAAAATGTCCAGAGCTAGAGTCATGTGCCAACTCTAACAATATTTGAAAGACCTCTATAGAAGTAAAAATGCTTCTTATTAGTCACTTGTAGTGTAGTAGGAACTTGAAGTTACAGTATACTGTTAAGCAGAAATTTGAGATTTCTTGCAGTTTTACCATCTTTTACCTTCACTCAAAAAGAAAAAAATTGTCTCTTTTACTTCTTAATATTTATTCTATGGATAGAATATAAAATATGGAAAATGCTATATTCTAAATTAATACAGCATAACTTATGGTATCAATAAATTACAAGTGATGCTAATATTTAGTAATAGGGGAATAGTTAGTATGCAATTATAGATTTTAAGAATCCATTAAAAATAATTATGATGGAGACTGTAACAAGGTGACAAAAGCTTATCAAGGATTACAGAGAGGAACATAGATTCATATTATAACTTTGTACAGTGCATATTAAGATAAAACAGAACTATCAAAATGAAAAATGATCTAGCTAATTAACATCTACAGATCTTTTCCTGAGATAATTGGATAAGTATGCAAAGATGCTTAAATGAGGATGGTTATAGTGAAAAATTTGACCTCCTTTTTCTCTATAAACAAATATCAGTGTTCTGCAGGAAAAGTTCTAATGCCCACATGCTTTATTCTTCCTCATTCTCAAAGGTTAATCATAAATGGGACTTTATTAAATCTCCTTTGCAATCCTGTACATTTTGATTTTATTAAAATCCAGTCTTTTATCAATTCATCTGACAGAAGGAAATTTCCTTTTTGTTAGTATCAAAAATTTTTTTTCTTTCTAAAACTTTAGAAAGTTTCCTTTATTGAAAGAATATCTTTCACATTTAGGAGATTGCTGTTCAATACTAATTACACTGCATACATATAACTATTGGCATATATAGCTTTTGAAGAGGATTGAGTAATGAATCATTAGTATTTATTTGCCACTGTTTAATGAGAGGTGTGTATATTAGAAATATCAATCCTCGGAGCAACCTATGAGTATGGGTACCATTATGACCCTCATTTTGCAGGTGAACAAACTGAGCCTTAGAGAGGTTAAATAATATGTAGTATAATATAAAGGTAAGTTTGTGGAGCATTTTCAAACCTAGATCTGGTCTGCTCCAGAAGACTACATTTTAAACTGCTATACTATTACGCTTCTGTGTTCGTTACAGCATCTGTTTATAGTAGTTCTCAGTTGGCTACACGTTAGAGCTTTGGAAATACAGGTGCTCAAACCTCAGCCCAGAGCTACTGATTAAGAATCTGTGGGGTAGGACCTGGTATATAGTATTTATTTTAAACTTGGATATGTGATTTTAGTCTATAGCCAAGGCAGAGAGCCATTATATTGTACCTGACACTATGCTATAGGGCATGGGGGAATATAATGAAGTATAAGGCACAATAATAGACCTCAAAGTAGCTGGGAAAAAACTGTGTACATATTTGACAAAATGTGTGATATTGATAGTTATATACATAGGAAGAATATATTATGTTAAGTGTACTAAAACCTAGAATCTTGCATATTTTAATGTTGAAAGACAATCAAAATTCAGTTCAATCTCTTCACTTTGGGGTTGAAAAATTTTCCAGATGTGGTATTAATTATCTCTGACCAGTAGGTAGGACTGGATATGTTGTGAAGAGACAGTGTTTGAGGCAGGAGAATAGCATAAAAAGTAGCAGAAATAAAGATGATGTATTTGGGGAAAATTACAAGACAGGAGTGTTATTGTGAGTAGGAGGTCCAGATTAGAAGGAGCTTTTAATCACCATCACAATACATTTAGACTTGATTCAATAAGCAACAAGGAATAATTTCACTTTAATAGTTGATTGGAGATTTATTTGTTAGGAAATTAGGTAACAGAGTTTATTGAATGAGATAGAAACAGAAAGAACCATGAGTAACTCATTTCTCCTCATATTGAAACTGAAATGGCATGTGTACATTAAGAAGACCACAACTTTTTGGATTCTTAGCTGGCAAGCCTTGTCTGGGGCAGACCTGTGTTAACAGTTTAACACCTTCTCTAGATGCCTTTTAAGTAATCTCGTGTAACTCCAAGAAAGTGCTTTCCTGAAAATTTGTTCTTTCCAGCTTTTTGATAATGAAATTATAGAGTAAGAGTTGGTTCCTCTCAGCAGGTAACTTCTTTGGAGGGTGGAAATATGTTTTGCACTTTTGGTTCTCTTATTCTCTCTTTGAAACATCTGACTTTTGTGACACTGTTTTATTCTTGTTTTTCACAGATCTGTCTTTTAACTCCTTTGGTAGAATTCTCATTTGTCTCTCCCTTGAGCTGTTGTATCGCTTTGTATTTTGTTTAGGAGAGGCTATAATATTTTCCTAAAAACTTTTTTCATTTTACAAAGAACCATTTACTCATAACATAAAGTTGTGTCATTTTTCTGTTATATGTTATCTTTTGATTCCTTCCTTTTCCTTATGTATAGATTCCCATAAGGAACTCCTGTGGTTGTTCTTTGAATGTTGTTTGTTTTTGGAGGGACACCTTCTGGACCACCATTGTATAGAAGGAGAGTGTGAGAGATGAGCTCTGAGAATGAGCTGTGGTAATTGACAGCTTGACCAGTCTTTTCTTATCCACTCTTGAGGGTTGAACACAGTGATGATGGTAATGACTATTCTAGGCTGGCAACAAGTCTTTCAAGTCAGTAGGAAGCCTCTGGCTCAGAATGATGTTATCTCTTCATAGTTGTGTTTTGTTTTATTTTTAACTTTTTATTTTGAAAAAATTAGAGATTCACAGCAAGCTGTAATGGTACTACAGAGAGGTCTTGTGTACCTTTCACAGTTTCCCCCAATCGTTACCTCTTACATACTTACACTATCAAAATAAGGGCATTGGGTTCCTGTGCATTTCTTCTGTTTGTTTTGTTACTAAAACACTGTGCCAAGCCCTGAGAGGGTTGCATCCCCCCCCCCCCCCCCCCGGTGTGTAACACATCTTGTGTCTCTCTCTGTAGCCTCCAGCAACTCGTATCTTTTGAACAAGTCCACTTTGGCATGGGGACAACTCAGAATGCAGTTGACAAAACTGACTCCGAAGCAGGCACTATTTGAGCACGCCCCTGTAGAATACTTGTTTGCAACTTGCTGACCTCCGCTGAAGCACGTGTGTGTGTGGGCATGTGCACGTGTGTATGTGGGCTGAGCCCTGGTGGGTCTAGAAACTCTACTCGCCTCCCAAAAGCCATTCGATCCTAGGAGAAGCCCCCCCTGGCCAAACTACACAGATCTGGAGGGCCTTGGGTGGACCCCAGAGGCAGGCTCGCAGTTGGAAACCAGGCGCGCTGTCGTGCTGTTGCTGGGGTCCTGAGCGCTGCCGTTCACCCCAGAGCCGACGCGGCCTTCCAGGCAGGCGCAGCCTGGCATTTGCCTCCCTGCTGCAGCCAGCTCCTGGGCTCTGCGGGATGGGCTCCGCGGCCACACGGCCACCTGCCTTCCCTGGCTCACTTTTCTACGCACAGAGGGGAGGCGTGTGCGGGCGTGAGGTGCGCCTCGGTTTATAATGTGGCTGCAGCGCCCTCACTTCCCGGCCTCAGGTGAGATGTTGATTTATTATTGCTGAGTAACTTCTCGTGATAGAAACCAAATTTCTTTTAATATATTACATATGGATGTACATACTCATGCGAAATATATGTACTTCGAGGGGATCTATTTATGTTCCATTGGGGGTCATTCTTTCCTATGAGGAGTCTCACCCGCTGCTTTGTGTGTTTGGTTAGATTCCTGGCACGTTTTGTTTCCTGTTGTTTAGTAAAGATGCTCTTTCTGGGGAAAAAAACCCAAAACAATAACAGGGTGGGATAGGGAGGGTGGGAGGGAGATGCAAGAGGGAAGAGATATGGGGATATATGTATATGTATAGCTGTTTCACTTTGTTATACAGCAGAAACTAATACCATTGTAAAGCAGTTATACTCCAATAAAGATGTTTAAAAAAATAATAATAAATAAAATTTTAAAAATTTATTTAAAGGAAACAACAACAAAAAACAAGGGCATTGACATTGATACAATGCCTGTGTATAGTTTTGTTTCATTTTATTGCATGTGTAGGTTCATGTAATTTTCACCACAGAACTAATCCATCACCGCAAAGATCTCCCTCATGGTACCCTTTTATAATCATACTATCTCTCCCAAGCTTCTCTGCCCCCTGGCAACTACTAGTCGGTTTTCCATCTTTATAATTTTGTTATTTTGAGAGAGTTATATAAATGAAATCATAGAACATGTGAGTTTTTGTGTTGAGCATGTGATCTTTTGAGATTGCTCTTTATGTTTAGTTTTTTAAGAAACCTCTAAACTTTTCAGAGTGGCTGTACCATTTTACGTTCCTTTCAACAGTGTATGAGACATCCAGTTTCTTGCACATCCCTCACCTGCATTTGGCATTGTCACTATTTTTTATTTTAACTGTTCTGATAAGTATGTGGTGATGTCATGCTCTTAATTTTTATTTGAAGTGATCTCTGTGGTTTTGATTTGCATTTCCTTAGTGACTCACGATGTTGTGCATCTTTTCATGTGCTTATTGTCTGTATACTTTCTTGGAGAAATGTCTGTTCAGATCCTTTGCCTATTTTTAAATTGCATTATTTTGTCTTTTTATTATTGAGTTATAAGAGATTACGTTCTGGGTACCAGTCCCTCGTCAGATAATAGATTTGCAAATATTTTCTCCCATTTTCTGGCTTGTCTTTTCATTTTCTTGATGGTGTCCTTTGAAGTACAAAAGTTTTTATTTTTTATGAAGTTCAATTTATTTATTTTTATTAATCTATTTTTTTTCTTTTGTCACTTGTGCTTTTGTTACCAAGGAACCATTTCCTAACCCAAAGCCGCAAAGATTTACTTTTATGTTTCCTTTTAAGAGTTTTATAGTTTTACATTTATGTATACACCCTTCTTGAGTTAATTTTTGCATATGGTGTGAGAAAGGGGTCCAATTTTCATCTTTTGCAAGTAGGTACATAGTTTAGATATATAATTTAGTTTTGACTACTTTTTGAACTCTATATAAATGCAACAATGTAGTATGTATTATTTTGTGATGGGTTTCTTAATGTGAGATTTTTGTATGTTATTGTGTAGAGCAGTAGTTGATTCTCGTTGCTGTAAATCATTGAATGAATTTACAAAGATTTGTTAATTCTATAGTTGATGACATTTGATTGTTTCCAGTTTGGTTACTAGAAATAAGGCTGCTGAGAACATTCTCATATGTATAGGTGCACATAGCAGGCAATCTCTTGAGTGTATGCATAGGAATAGAATAAAAGAGATCCTAGGATATTTATATATTCAACTTTAGTATATTGAATCAATTGTACCAATTTACACTTCCACTAGCAACGTATAACAGTTCTCTCACTTCACATTCTTATCAAAACTTGATATTGTCAGCCCTTTTAATATGTTTATATTTCATTGTGGTTTTAATTTGCATTCCCCGATGACCATTGAGGTTGAGCATCTTTTCATACGTTTATTGGGTGTGGTATTAGTCATTTAGATATGGTTTAGAAAAACATTTCTTGTGTACTTACAAAGTTGGTGGCTATTATGGAACTATACAGTTGTGTTTTTATTCTGGGAATCAGGCTGAAAGAGCAGCTTCTATTTGGGATATGCCCCTCTTGTTTCAGAGGGGAAAAGGAAGAAAAACGGCAGAAACTAATTCTTTCAAAAGTTCTGCTTGGATTTAGGTCATGTAGGTCATGTCCATACATACTCCATAGGCCAAAGCATAGCACAAAACTGTGCTCAAGGTCAGTGGGTCAGGGAGGTATCCTCCACTCAGAGGCATTGCAAGTCACATGGCCATAGATGGGGATGAATGGTTCTTTCACAGGAAAAGAAGGACACAAATACTCTGGAACAGTAATAAAGTATACCACTTTACTTGTGAGGTGCCTGTTCAACTCTCTTGTCATTTTCTGTTACCTTGATTTTTTTCACATCATTCCTAGTGGGGTAACCCCCCGCCAGCCTTTCTTCTTTTTCTTAGTAAGTTCTGGGTATACAATCTTTGTTGGTTATATGTACTGCAGTATTTTCTCCCATTCTATGACTTGCCTTTTTAATCTCCTAATGACGTCTTTTGTTAATAAAATTCTTTTTTTAAAAATTGAGATATAATTGATAAATAACATTATGTTTCAGATCTACAACATAATGATTCAATATTTGTATATATTGTAAATAAAAATAACTTCATTTTTGTGTAGTTTATCAGTTATTTTAAATAATTGTGTTTCTTGTTTAAGAAATCTTTCCCTACCACAAGATTATGAAGATGCTTTTTTCTGTTATCTCCTAGAGTCTTTATTGTTTTGTCTTTTACGTTTCAATCTGCAGTCCACCTAGAATTAATATTTAGTTGACATTTTAACATACTCCTGCAAGTCTAGAAAAGAGCTCAAGTGATCTCTAAGTTCGTCTGTCCTTCCTTCCTTCCTTCCTTCCTTCCTTCCTTCCTTGCTGCGTTGGGTCTTTGTTGCTGCTTGCAGGCTTTCTCTAGTTGTGGTGAGCGGGGGCTACTCTTCGTTGTGGTGCAGTGGCTTCTCGTTGCGGAGCACGGGCTCTAGGCACACGGGCTTCAGTAGTTGTGGCGCACGGGCTTAGTTGCTCCTCAGCATGTGGGATCTTCCCGGACCAGGGATCGAACCCATGTCCCCTGCATTGGCAGGCGGATTCTTAACCACTGCGCTACCAGGGAAGTCCCTCTAAGTGGTTTCTAAGACCAAATTAATTCAGTTTACATGTAGAAAATTGATACTTGATATTGACACTACACTCATATGTGTTGAAAATATATCTATTAGTAACACATAGTTTATCAAATTCCTCATATATAAAAACATGTTGGGCATGTTTAAATTTTTACTACATTTAAAACTGCAAAAATTCACCTTTCCGTATCCACTGGCAGGCAGCTATACAAAGTCTGTCTTTGTCTGCCAATATCTGTATTTCACATATTGCCTGTATTTCACATATTCTCAGGAAGACCTTTGCTTTTAGTGAGGTCATAATCCAAGTCTTTCTGGAATTTGAGATTTTCAATTTTATTTCATCTCACGTGCTCACTTAGTTCCTTTCTCTTATTCCAAACTGTCTCTATAAACTTACGGGTGAAAGACCAAAGGGAGTAATTTCTGGATGTTTAATACAGGAATTGTTTAAATAATTGTATTTATATTATGCAAACACATTGGTGGTTTGCTTTTCTTCAGCAAAGGCTGAGGTTGTTCCCTGCAGGAGTGGTCCTTACTCCTAAACATTAAATATCTGTTGGAGCACTGTTGATGTTATAACTTTTGTAGGATAGTTTGGGGATTAGGTTTTATCATCTAGTAGACTGAAATATTTGTTCTTAAAAGTTGACCGAGCTTGGGAATTCTCTGGTGGTCCAGTGGTTAGGACTCCATGCTTCCACTGCGGGGGCCCGGGGTGTGATCCCTGGTTGGGGAGCTAAGATGTTACAAGCCGCATGGCACCGCCAAAAAAAAATTGACCGACAGCTGAACAAACTACCATTTGAAATAGGTTGTTTTTAAATTTATACACGGTGTTTATTGTACTTCCTAGGTATAAACATTTTAATCTTGGTAAAAGACCTTATGGTTTTACAATGAAAAGGCTAGACTGACTTGTCTTTCAGCTTTGACAGTTCAACTCTGGAATTGGTCAAAACTCTTACCTGAAAAAAAGTCTAAATTACTTAAACAGTAGTTGTTTAAGAAATAGTACACATTAAAGATCATTTTAAGGATTAATGAATGAAAAAATCACTTACTTAAAGGATTTGACCAATATAGAAATACATTGCATCTTTGTGTTCAACTTTTAAAAATACACATCTATGAAAAAGTCAGAGAGTGCTACACAAATTATTTGCACGCAAATACTTAAAAATATACTACTGGACTTCCCTGGTGACTCAGTGGTTAAGAATCCACCTGCCAATGCAGGGGACATGAGTTCGAGCCCTAGTCTGGGAAGATCCCACATGCTGCGGAGCAGCTAAGCCCGTGCATCACAACCACTGAGCCTGTGCTCTAGAGCCCATGAGCCACAACTACTGAAGCCCGCGCCTAGAGCCCATGCTCCGCAACAAGAGAAGCCACCACAGTGAGAAGCCTGCGCACTGAAGTGAAGAGTAGTCCCCACACCGCAACTAGAGGAAACCCACGCGCAGCAGCAAAGGCCCAACGCAGCCAAAAGAAAAAAGTCATCAGTCCTTTATAAAAATATATATATACTACAAAACCTAACGTACTTAATATACCAAAATGTATTTAAAATATACTAAATATACTTAAAAATATACTACAAAAACAATGTCAGGATTCAACCCCTAAATATGGTTTTGATACTTCAGTTGTAACATCTCGGAGAATTGAGTTTGATTCAAAAGGGTTGTGGGATTATGCCCCCAATTATGTGATGGCAGTTCTCTTTTTTATAACTAACAGTCATGTGGATGTTCAATAATTTTTGTTTACTATTAAGTTCACTTCCAACCTTTAGATTTTATGATTCTTGAGGACTTCCCCTTAAGTGCCTGATATTCAGATTAAGTAATATTAGCTTTTAATATTTTTAGTAGTAAATATGGACCATTATCCAAGACTTGTTTTATTAACAGAATATTGCTCTTGCTTTTCAGCGGGGATCTGATGAGCTTCTTTCTTCCGACGTCGTTAACGGACCTTTTACCATGAACAATTCCACTCGTTCTGCAGGTGTGTATGGTGAGTTTTCATTTTTTCAAAATCTGAGATGTTGTCTTTCTCTGGGTTTCAAAAAATTTTTTTTCACAATGTTCTTATTTTGCTCATCTTATAAACATGGAGTGCTATTATTTATAACAAAAACTAAAATTTGTGGCAGTGAAGTTCATATAGATGAAATTACTAGTTACAGCACTCTTAAATTTTAAGCATTAATTTGGATTGGATTAGATAATTCCTTTTTTGACTGACATTCTTTGTTACATAGTTGTGATAAAATTATCAGTAAGTTGGTGATCTAGAACTATTGAGTAAAAGAGCTAGATTTAAAAACTTGTGTTGAATGATGATGGATTTAGAGTAGAAGTATTAAAACTATAAGTTCACATGATTTTAAAAATAAATGTTCTTGAAATTTAAGGACTGTAAAATGAATTGGAGGAGTGCAGTCCTTGAGAGAGAGTGAGCAGTTAGGAGGCTATTGCTGTATAGGAAATCCTAGTAAGGGGGGAGAATTTGTACTATAGCAGTAGTAGTTGTGATGGAGAGAATTAGAGAACTTAACAGAAGGTGAAATAATTGATGGTAATTGGTGATTAATCGAATGTTTGAATAAGGAATTCCATTGATGATTTGTAGGTTTAGACTTAGATAATTGGATAGGTGAATTGTGGTGCCTTCATTTATATTAGAAAGTACAGGAAGAACAGGGTTGGACAATATGGCAGGTTCAGTTTTTTTTGGCCACATGGCATGTGGGATCTTAGTTCCCCGACCAGGGATCGAACCCGCACCCCCTGCATTGGAAGCACAGAGTCTTAACCACTGGACCGCCAGGGAAGTCCCCAGATTTTTATATATTGATTTGAGGTTCCTCTGGGGATATCCAGATGGAAGTGTGAGACAGGTAGTGGGTTCTGGTCTCAACATCATAAAGAGAAATTTGGAAGTCAGTATCATATACACTTAACAACTGAAGCCATGAGAGTGGAGAGTCTCAGAAAAGGTGAGATTTTTATCCAGATGTTTTGGTGTTATAGGGAGTTAGGGAATGAGTAGACCTCACTTTCCAGACCCTGAGTTACATGATGTTTAGGAGAGTGAACAGCCTTTATGTGAAGACCCTATAAGAGAAGTGAACCAGGTTCAGTTAAGACAAAAGATGTAAAGAAAATCCAGTGAAGAGATTAAGAATGTTTGGGAATTGGTCAGCCATGGTACATTGCTCTAGAAGACTAAATGGAAGGATTTTGTAGGCAGGACAGCAGCAGGGGGTTTGTTCATGTGGAAGTGTGAACAGGGTACTTAGAGCAGGAGATTAAAGCGGCTTTCTCAAAATTGACCTGGCGTCAGAATCACCCGGAGGGCTTGTTAAAGCACAGTTGCAGAGTCCATCCTCAGAATTTCTAATTCAGTAGATCTGGAGTGGGTCCTGAGAATTTGCATTTCCACAAGTTCGCAGGTAATGATGATGCTGCCATTTGAGGAACCACACTTTAAGAGAACCTGCTGAATGAAGGAAATGCTAGAAATCTGAAGTTCCTAAATCTGATTATCCTCTTGATCTGGTAGGCTTTTAAGAAAATTTCGGCCCTTACTCCTAGAGTTAACAGTACATCTAGGGTGGGACCCATGTGTTTGTTCTTTTTTTTATAAATTTATTTATTTTTTAATTTATTTTTGGGTGCATTGGGTCTTCGTTGCTGCGCGTGGGTTTCTCTAGTTGCAGCGAGCGGGGTTAGTTGCGGTGCACGGGCTTCTCATTGTGGTGGCCTCTCCTGCTGCAGAGTACGGGCTCTAGACACGTGGGCTTCAGCAGTTGTGGCACTCAGGCTCAGTAGGTGTAGCTCACGGGCTCCAGAGCGCAGGCTCAGTAGTTGTGGCGCACGGGCTTAGTTGCTCCGCAGCGTGTGGGATCTTCCTGGATCAGGGCTCGAACCCGTGTCCCCTGCATTGGCAGGAGGATTCTTAACCACTGTGCCACCAGGGAAGCCCTGTTCTTATTTTTAAAACTGAGGTCAGTTTGTTTGGTCATGATTACAAACTACTGGGATGGATGACCAGAAAGACTGACATCCTGGTTGATTGATTACTTAGGAAAAGAAGTATGAGCTGTGAGTTTAGCTGGCATCAGTAGTCTGCTGTGTTTTGCTTTTATGTTTTCAGTTTCTTCTTGTATCCCATTCCATTCTAGGTTCAGTGTTTTTCTTCTTAAAGCACATCCTCTTTAGTAACTATTTCAGCAAAACTCTATAAATGGTAACCTCTTAGACTGACTAAAAATGTCTTTTTTGATATTACTATTGAATGGTAGTTAGCTATTTAGAATTCCAGGTTGACAGTTATTTTCTCTCAGTACTTTGAAGGTACTGTTTTATTATTCTTTTGGCATCTGTTGTTGAGAAGTCTTTTGTCAGTCTAGCTTATTATTTTGTAGATAGTATTAGTTCTCTGTAGTTGTTTTAACATTTTTCTCTTTAATTTTGTTCTGTGGTTTCTCTAGCTGTGTCTAGGTGTGGATCACTAGTTCTCAACCCTGGATGTTCACTAAAATAGCTTGGGAAGCTTTGAAGAAAATACAGATAACTTGACCTACTCCACACCGATTCCAAAATTACAGGAGGGGGAAGGGGGACCTAGGCACTGTTTTTAATTTGTTTCTAAAGTTTCTTAGGTGATACATGTAAGGTGCAGCCAGGGTTGAAGACCATTGCTGCAGACTTACTTTCATTTATTCTGTCTAGGAGTGACCCTACTTTCCAAAGAATTGTTTCCTTTTGGAACTCCAGTTAGACATGTATAGGACCACCTCATTTAGTCCTGCAATTGTTTTAACCTCTTACATTTACTGTCACCTTTTTCTCATTAAGGTCCTGTATTTTGGATAATTTCCTTGAAATGGTTTTCTGATTCACTCATTATTTGTTCAGCTTTGTCTAATATGCTGTTTAATACTTCTATTGAGTAATTGATTTCAAGGCATATATTTTTCATTTTTCTCTGTTTTGATTCATTTTTAAAGATCTAGTTTTGTTGTTATTTAGAAAAACGGTATCGTGTTCTTTTCTTATGGTTTCTATTGCTTTTTTCCCCTAATTTTTTAATTATTTAAAACAAAATTTTTATAGTCTCAGATTTTACAATTATGGAGTTCTTGGGGGTGCTAATATTACTGGGTTTTGTGTCTGCTAGTATTTGCTTATGGTATATTATTTTTCCTTGATTCATAATTTTTGGTTGTGAGGTAATCTATAGCTGAATTATTTTTTTCTTCTGTGAGAATCTTCAGGGAAGTTTTGTGTTTGCTCTGCTAGACTTGCTAGGGTATCACCAGCACCTAACATGTCCTAATGTATATGTTAATTTATTGCTTTGGGGATTCCTACCAGAAGGGAAGAGAGAATTAAAAATCCAGACATTTACATTCAAATCCATGAACAGAGATAAGACGTCCTTGTTAAATACCTGTGATACGTGGAAAATTTCTAATTTTAGTTTGCCTTTTATGAGGGGATGGCCTGCTGAAGGGTTTGCCTGTTGATAACCAAAAACTTTTCTTTTTTTAGGTCACCTATACATTAAAAATACTTCTGTAATATTTGATTCAGTATTTGCAATTCTCTAAAAGCTTCAAAAACTAAAGATTTTGGTACTCCATTCCTTGACTTCTTTGAATAAATATTTCTAATTGATTTTAAACAAATTGTGTCAGAAAGTTTTTAGGGTTCGTTTATAAACAAGTTAAATCCCTTTGTAAGTTACTTAAGTAGTTCTTCAAAGACACAAATAATTTAAAAAATCACATTGATAATGCATAGCTAAAAGAAAGCCATGTATTGTGTTGAAAGATCTTTTTTGTATTCAGTATAGTCTTCATCACAAAATTTTTGTAGTTCAGTTCATCTAAATGTGGATTTTAAAATATTTGTAAAATTTGACGACTATAATTTTTCTTTCTATCTGTAGAATATTGCTTGTTTGGTAACAAGTTATGTGTGCACCAAATCGATTGCAGATACATGTCTACTTCATGGGACTGTCAGAACACTGTTTTTGCCATGACATCTTGCTGCACCAAAATTTATATTTGTATTATTACCCCAAAGAAGTTTTATTTTTAGCTGAGTTTTTTAAACTGAATTTCCATTAGTGTCACACATTTCACTTTTGATAGAATGACTTCCCAAAAACTTTCCTTTTATTCCATTGAAAGTATTTAATATTATACCATTATTGGGTAATAACTGATTTTCTAATGTTAGCAGATGATGATAAAACTGATATAATTTAACTGTTTGCAAAGTTCTGTTAGTGGTGTCAACATATTAACACCTGACACTTTATTGTTTACACATGGAGAAGAAACTTTGCAAATTAATTCAGAATTACAGATTTATGGATTTACTATAAGATATAAAATGGAATGATTATAAACAGAATTGTATTTCATGTGTAACTGGCCTGTAATTCCCACATTTTCCACAGACTGGCAGCCTGGCAGCCAAATGAATAGCATAGGTAGCAGGTTGAATACTGATGGAAGGAGTTAGGAGCTATCCTTAGCTACTTGTGTCCCACTGCATTTCTTCTCTTTTTTAAAAAATTTTTTTAAAATTTTAAAAAATTTTTAAAAATTTCTTTTCAAATTGTTTTCTTTTTTTTTTTTTCCTTTGGCTATGTTGAGTCTTTTTTGCTGCATGCGGGTTTTCTCTAGCTGTGGCAAGCAGAGGCTACTCTTCATTGCGGTGTGCGGGCTTCTCATTGCAGGGGCTTCTCTTGTTGCAGAGCACGGGCTCTAGGCACACAGGCTTCAGTAATTGCAGCATGTGGGCTCAGTAGTTGCCGCGCACGGGCTTTAGGGCATGTGGGCTTCAGTAGTTGTGGCGTGCGGGCTCAGTAGTTGTGGTCTGCGGGCTCTAGAGTGCAGGCCCAGTAGTTGTGGCGCATGGGCTTAGCTGCTCTGCGGCATGTGGGATCTTCCCAGACCAGGGCTCAAACCCATGTCCCCTGCATTGGCAGGCAGATTCTTAACTACTGCGCCACCAGGGAAGTCCCCACTGCCACTGCATTTCTTTTCTTTTTTCTTCCTTCCTTCCTTCCTTCCTTCCTCCCTTCCTTCCTCCCTCCCTCTCTTCCTCCCTTCCTCCCTCCCTCCCTCCCTTCTTCCCTTCTTTCCTTTTTAAATCAAAGACTCTGTGTGTTGTCTGTGAAAAAGTCATGAAGAGATTCCGTCTCACTGGTTAACATTGGTTAACATTCAGATTTAATCACTGTACATGTGGTTTATAAACTATTAGAGGAGACCATGGCAAAAACTGGAAGTTAAAAAAATCAATTGGATCTACTAAGCCTATTCTAGCTTATTTCAATGCAACTGTTAATAATTTTTTTTCAAAAGAGAAGATGTTAAACTGTACAGGTTGCTAGAACAATGATGCCAAATTGTGACTGTCCCAGGCAAACTGGTCGTTCTGCTTAGATATTAATATTCCTTAAGAATGTCTCTTAGCCTATAATGGACATATGAACTTTAAATTATTTTGTGTAGTTCTAAAACAGCCCCTCATTCCCCATTCTTTCCCCATAAGATCTTAGGGATTCTGAAATGTTGATCTTTTTGTATAATTATTTTTCCATCTGGGAATATGGCATGTGAGTCCATGGTTTTAGGTCTTATTTTATGTCCTTTGGTAATTATGAAAATGTTTTATACTTTTCTACATAAATCATATGCTTTTCCTCCTAAATTTAATCTTAGGAATTATGGCAGAGATTGTTTGTTGGGTACCCCAATACTTTCTATTTTCTTTAGCAACAGAGCTCTAATTTTTATCTGGGCACATTGCCACCCAGATTAAATGACTGCTTTTCCAGTCTTCCTTATAGCTAGGTGTGGTCATGTGATTTTAAGTGCTGTCTAACGAGATATAAGTGGAAGTGTTACTTCTGGGGCATCTCTGCATGTTTTTTTCCTCTTTCGTCTTGCTGCCTGTAGGAGTTCTAGCTTCCATCTGTGAGAAAAGTGCTCCAGAAACCTGCCCTTGAATCTATTGGTGAATATTAAGCCACACATGCCTTACTGGTAGGGGTGGTATATCAGCTCTAGCATAAAGGCTATTCTAAACCCACCCTAACAAGACTTAAAAACAAGCTCCAAAACAATTACCTGATCTTAAAGTAACTTAACTTTTTTCCAGAAAGGAGACTGGCACTTTAAAGGAATAAAACAATTCCAGTGCTCACAATGTTGAACATTCAATCAAAAATTGCAACCTATAGCTAGGAGAAAAATCAGTCAACAGAAACACTCCTAGAAAATAACAGATGATGAAGTTAGCAGATTTGTACTTTGGAACAGTTATTAAAGTATGTGAAAGGATTTAAAGGAAAATATCAACATAACAGGGAGAAAATGAAAGCTAAAAATCAAATAGAACTTCTAGAGATAAAATTATAATATCTAAAAAAAAAATGGCATGGCTGTAACAGCACTAATATTCTGTAAAAGAAATGATCAGTGAATTTAAAGACAGCAATAGAAACTAAAGCACATAGACCAAAAAAAATAAATAAATAAAGACTGAAAAAGAAATGAACAGAGCCTTAATAACCTGTAGAACAAAATTAAGTGGTCTAAACATATGTATAATTGAAGTTCCAGAAAAAAAGTTGGGGGTGGGGAAACAAATATATCTGAAGAAATAATGACTGAAAATACTCCAGATATGGTGGAAACTGTAAAGCCACATATCCAAGAAGTTCGGTGAACCACAGGCAGGATAAACACAGTGAAAACCACACCAAATCTCCTCATAATCAAATTGCTGAAAACCAGGAATGCAGAACAAATCTTAAAAGTAGCCAGAGGAAAAAAGTCACATTTATTCAGAGAAACAAAGATAAGAGTAATGAGAGAGTGCTTGCCTGAAACTGTGCAAACCAGAAGACAATGGAGCAACATCTTTAAAGTACTGAAGATAAATACAATGAAACTGAAATTCTATATCCAGTTAAAATATTTTTCAAAAATAAAGTTAAAATAAAGCCTTCTTTGAGGCACACAAGAGCTGAGAGCATTTGTTAGTAACAGACTTACATTTTATGAAATGGAAAAGGAAATTCCTCAGACTTGAGGAAAATGATACCAGGTGGAAACTTGGGTCTACACAAAGTGGTAAATATGTGGATATGTGACTTTTCTTTCTCATTTTTTTGGTTAATTTAAAAGATAATTGAGGGATTCTGGGAAGATGGTAGAGTAAGAAGCACCAGGAGTCTGTCTTTCTACCTAGACAACAATTGTACTGGCAGAATCTGTCTATAGCTAATTTAGAACTCTGGAGTCTTTTGAAGGCTTGCAAGTTCCAGGGGAAGACTTGGAAGGTAAATTGTGGTTAATTTTGGTCAATTTTAGCTCTTAGCGCAGTAGCAGCTACCCATCCCTCACCCTCAGTCACATGGCAGGCAACTGTGTGGTTCCAGAGCAGCTTACAAATAGGAGCCAGGGTAGGCAAAAAGGACCTTGTCCTTCAACTTCAAGGGGTCTGTGCTCTGATTGCTGATTGCTTCTTCTGATCATGCAGGTACAGACAAAGAGGTAGGCAGCCATTGTTCTTGCATCTCCCCCTATTGTTGCAAGCCAGCACGCCCCACTCCCAATATATGTGACTTCCAGAGCATATAAAGGGCTGGTGCTTTCCACACCCTCCTCCCCTTCATTTTCCCTTTTTTCCCCTTTTGGGAGCCAAATATTGAAGACTAGGACATTAAAAAACAGCTGCATCTACAGGGAAAATTAGAATTTGATAGTGCATGCCCAGGAAAAGGCTCAGAAGACACCTGAGAAGAACTTAAATTTACACCTCAAGCTGATTCTTGGCGTAAACACAGTCTAAAACAATCAGAAACAATAAAAACAATAACACAAATGAGAAAACCCTTAGAAAGGGGAAGAATCTAATTTCCAGAGTTACCACATTCCCAAATTTGATGAAAAACGTGAATATAAACATCCAAGAAGCTTAATGAACTCCAAGTAAGATGAATTCAATGAGACCCACACTGAGACAGCTTTATAATCAAACTTTGAAAAGTCAGACAAAGAGAGAATCCTGAAAGTATCAAGAGAGAATCAACTTATCACATACAGGGGATCCTCAATAAGAATATGACCAGATTTCTCTTTGGGAACTTTGGACAGAAGTCAGTGGGCCAATATATTCAAAGTGCTAAAAGAATAAAACTGTCAACCAAGTATCCTATGTTTGGTAAATTTTTCTTTCAAAAGTGAGAGAGAAATTCCCAGATGAGCAAAAACTGAAGGATTTTATTACCACTAGATCTGCCCTGCAAGAAATATTCAAAGGAGTCCTTTAGGGTGAAATGAAAGGACACCAGACAGTAGCTCAAAGTCATATGAAGAAATAAAGATCTCAGTGAAGGCCCTTATAAAAGCCAATATTATTCTAACAATGGTTCGTTATCTACTTTTTGTTTTCTGCAGATTTAAGGGGCTAATACATTTTTTAAAAATTATTAATCTAAAAGCTACCAAGTGACTTGGTTTGTAACTCCACATTTTGTTTTCTAAATAATTTAGGAGACTCATGCATTAAAAGAATTGTTAGTTTGTGTTTCTGGGCACACGTTGTATAAAGATGTAATTTTGTGATAATAACGGAAAGGGGTGGGGACAGAGCTGTAAAGGAGCAGAGTTTTTGTATGTTATTGAAGTTAAGCTGGTCTAAATTCAAATTAAAGTGTTATAACTTTAGGATGTTAAATGTAATCCCCATGGTAACCACAAAGAAAATAGCTATATGATATGCACGAAAGGAAATAAGAAAGAATACTTAGAGTAGTCAGAATCTTAGAGACAGAATAGAATGGTGGTTGCTAGGGGCTGGAAGAAGGGAGGAATAGGGAACTACTTTTTAATGGGTATAGAGTTTCTGTTTTACAAGGTGAAAAGTGCTGTGGAGTTAGATGGTGGTGATAGTTACACATTATGAATGTGTTTAACACCACTGAATTCTACGTTTAAAAATAGTTAAGATAGCGAATTTTATGTTATGTGTATTATACCACAGTAAAAAATTATTTGAAAAAAAAGTATAGAATGCTCTCTATGGAAAGTTCCATAAGACACAATAAGTGAATAAAATAAGATACAAAAAGAAAAAAAGGTAATTGACTATTTAAAGCAAGATAATATTAATATATTTGGGGAGTTATAGCATATGTGAAAAGTATAATATATGATAGTAACACAAAGGATATGATAAGGGAAATAGACATATACTTTGAAAAGTTCTTACATAATACCTAGGTGTTATAATATTATTTTAAGGTAGACTGGGGTAAGTTAAAGATATGAATTGTCAATTTAACCCCAGAGCAGTCGCTTAAAAAAAAGTAAACAAAAAAAGTAAAGATTATAATTAAAAAGCAGAGATTATCTGCCATTTATGTGCATGTTTTATGTGTGACATATTATGTTTTCTTGATAAATTGATCCCTTTATCATTATGAAATGTCTCTCTTTATCCCTGATGATATTCCTTTTCCTGAAGTCTACTTTGTCTGATATTAGTACAGCCACTCCAGCTTTCTTGTGATTAGGGTTTACATATTTATGTTTTTTCATCCTTTTACTTTTAACCTGGATTTTATATTTTAAATGGGTTTCTTATTCACACCTTATAATTGTTTTGCTTTTATCCAGACCATAATCTCTGCCTTTCAATTGGAATCTTTATGCCAGTTTCACTTAATATAATTATTGATGTAGTTGGGTTTAAGTCTTTTTTTTTTTTTTTTGGCCATGAGGTATGCAGGATCTTAGTTCCCCAGCCAGGGATTGTATCCGCACCCCCCTAAGTCTTCCATCTTGCTATTTATTTCCTATTTGTCCCGTATATTTTGTTCTGTTTTTCCTTTGTTTCCTGGCTTTCTTTAGATTATTTTTTATATTCCATTTTATTTGTCATTTATTACTTTGTATTCCATTTATTTATATTTCTTGATAAATATATGTATCCTAAATATATATATTCACCTAATTACAGAGCTTCAGAATACATAAAGTAAAACTAATAGAACTAAACAGAGAAATAGACAAATCCACAATTACAGCTGGAGATTTCAACACTCCTCTCTCAGTAATTGATAGTGTAGTAGATAAAAATCAATAAGGATCCAGAGCAGGCATTAGCAAACTCTGCCCTGTGGGCCAGATCCATTCCATTGCCCATTTTTGTATTGCCCATGAGCTAAGATTGATTTTTACATTTTTGTTTAAAAAAAACATTTATTTATGTATGTATGTATTTCGCTCTGCCTGGTCTTTGTTGCGGCATGCAGGATCTTTGTTGCAGCACACGGGATCTTTAGTTGCAGCACGCGAACTCTTAGTTGCAGCATGTGGGATCTAGTTCCCTGACCAGGGATCAAACCCAGGCCCCCTACATTGGGAGCGCAGAGTCTTAGCCTCTGGACCACCAGGGAAGTCCTGATTTTTACATTTTAAATGGTGAAAAGCACAAAGAATATTTTCTGATACATGAAAATTTTCTGATACATGAAACTTATATGAAATTAAATTTCACTGTCTATATATAAAACTTTATTTGAACACAGTCGTACTTATTTATTGGCTTGGCCAAAAAGTTCGTTCAGGTTTTTCTGCAAGATGTCATCTACGGCTGCTTTCATGTTACAACTGCAGAGATGAATAGTTGGTTCAGAGCCTGTATGGCCCACAAAGTCTAAAATATTTATGTGACCCTTTAGAAGAAGTTTGTAGATCACCTAATATAGAAGTTTTCAACACTATCAACCAGCTTGACCTCGTTGACATATGGAACGGTCTCCCGCACACCATCAGCATACATATTCTTTTCAAGTTCACATGAAATGGTCAGCAAGGTAAAAACTGTATGCTGGGTCCTTGAGTCTCAGTAAATATGAATGCATTAAAATTATGCATTAGAATTGTATTAGCAGTTTTAAGAAATGATCCTCAAATATGTGAGAAAAAAATCTCCAGTTGCTTGGAAAAAGAAAGTAACACTTAATCCATGGATCACATAAGAAGTCACAAGGGAAATTAGAAGATATTTTGAAGTGAATTAATATATGAAAACACAATTTACTAAAGTTTGCAGGGTTCAGCTAGAGCTGTTCTTAGAAGGAAATTTACAGCTTTAAATATTTTATTAGAAAAAAGTCTACAATGAATGATCTAAGCTTCTAAGTGTAGCATAAGAAGAGCAAATTAAACCCCAAGTAAATAGAAAAGAAAATATTAAATATGAAAACAAAAGTTAATGACAGAAAATGAGGATTAATGAAACCAATAGCTGTTTTTTTAATAGATCAATAAAATTAATAAACCTCTAGGTAGGTTTATTAAAAAAAAGACAGAAATTACCAATATCAAGAACTATCCTGTAGACATTAAAAAGATATTGTTATGGACTGAATGTTTGTGTACCCCCAAAATTCATATGTTTAAGCCCTAACCCCCAGTGTGATGATATTTGGAGATGGGGCCTTTGGAGTGGGGCCCTCACTGGGATTAATGTCTTTATAAGAAGAGATGCCAAAGAGCTTGCTTTTTCCCTCCACCCCTGCCATGTGAGGACCATGTGAAAAGGTGGCTGTCTATAAGCCAGGAAGAATCCTCACTAGAAAGTGACCATGCTGACCCTTGATTTTGGACTTCTAGTCTCCAGAACTGTGAAAAAGTAAATTTGTATTGTTTAAGCCACTCTGTCTATCGTATTTTGTTATGGTGTCCTGAGCAGGCTAAGATAGATATCAAGTGAATATTGTGAACAATTTTAAGCCAATAAGTTTGACAGTTTAGATGAAGTGGACCAATTCCTTGAAAAACACAGGTGCAAAAGAAATAGAAAACCTAAATAGCCCTGTACTTGTTTTAAAAATCAAATTGATAATGAAAAAGTCCAGGTTCAATGGTTTTTTGTGGTCATATGGGTTATTTGTCAAAGGCTGTCATACTCTGCATTTAAAATGCAGGTGGATTTTACTATACCTAAAGAATACCCTAATAAAGTTGAATTTGTAAAAAGATCCATATTTCTAGGATAGTTTTCTTGGTAGATCCCTTCAGTTTTGAGATGGGAATATATGAATTTTTAAAAAGCCTCTTCCACTTATCCCTTTGGAACATAATTAATATGTAGTAGGCATTCAGGACTTTTCATTATATTAAAAAAATACAAGATTTATGCAAGCTAAGTATTTTGAATGCTTGTTTTCATAATACAATTTTGGGAAAGTCTGTGATGTATCCTTTTGTACAGGGAATAATTTGTCAAAGTTATGTATTCAGTGCATTGCAATTTTCTTTCCTCTTTTATTAAATTATAATTCCATATAATTGCTTATATGCATTTTTCATTTTTAGATTGTTATATTTATCAAGTCTTTAGATATAACCTTTTTTGGGTCATCTAGATGAGTAGTTCTTAGGCTTTTAGATTACACAGAATAATAAAATTTTCAATTAATTTTGAGCAATGTCAATTTTGCAAAGTAAGAACATCAAGAGAAAAAAATCCACTGTTGTCCACAATCATTATTTTAGCACCAAAAAAGTAGAAAGAACATACTTTCCAGGTAAAATAAGCCCTCCTAAGAAAATGAAGACATAGATTATTGATCACTTTGTACTAGGCATTGCACCTAGCATTTAAATGTTATCATATTTAATTTTCTAAATACTCATACTACATTTTCCAAATACTGTTATTATACTCATTTTATCCGAGAAGAATCTCAGGCTCAGTTATGTCAGAACAAGATGTCTGATTTCATAGCCCATACTCTGAACGTAGCGCAGGCACTTTTATAATGCAGAACAATTAACAACCTAAAATGGTGATATATTTGCATAATTCTTGATAAAAATTTGTCGCCATAGGTCTTTATTTGATAGTTCAGTGCAAGCTCAAATAGCTTGTGTAGGTATTCATTTTTTCTCACACATAGTTTTATGGAGATTATGAACACCTCAGTTAAAGAAACAACCTTCTTAATGTTCATTCATTCATTTTGGAATATTCTGGGTAAACTTACAAAAGCCTTTGGCCTTTAGTATGTTTTTCTAGTCTTTAACACTTTGTGCTGCTTAAGAACGCACAAGGTGGTGGTATTGTTGTCTAGCCATCTAGGCTTACAGGGAGGGAGGGTGCAGAAAGGCACTTCATGCTTGGCTTTCACTCCTGTCCAGGAGGTGATATTTGGCATTTAATCTAGTGACAGTATTATCATTATAATCCTCATAAACCTGCACATACTCTGAAAATTTATTGTCACTGTCAGGTTGCTTACTTTTTTCTACGAATGGTAAGACACTTTGAGATTTTTGTGGTTAAGAAAATTACCTTTAAACTTAAGTTTGAATAATGCTTTTATCACTTGCTAGCTGTGTACAAAAATTATTTAATCTCTGAACCTGTCTCTTCATCTGTTAAAATTAATAATATTTAACTTAGTATATTTTTGTCAACTCCAGTGAAGCAGTGTAAATGAAAGCAGCGTGAAAACTAGAAACTAATGGACATTTTAGGTAGCTGGAATCCTGTCAGGGTTTTTAGAGCAGGATAAAGACATGATACATCTGTTTAGATTGATATGATGTTGGATCTGAGTGGAAGTGGGGGAGGGGTGAAACTAGAGGAAGGGAGAGTAGAAGGGGCCAAGATCATAGGTGAGGTGACATTGAGAGTGGAGATGAAAATGGAGTCAGTCATTTTGGAGGGAAAAATCAGTATTTCATGATGATTAATGAGAAAGGAGAAGGAACCTCTTGCCTCCCAGATTAATTTCCAACAAATATTTGCCGATTATTTTCCGCACTCTCCTAGGCATTTGTTATATACAGGCACAGACCTGTAAGGACCTCTAGGAATTGATGGTATTTGGGTCCAGGTAGGATGTTGCCTGCATTCATGAACATAGAGAATTTGGGAGCAAGTGCTGGTTTTGGTATTAAGTCAACCTATTTACCTGCAAGCAAGTTGAGTTCTGTGCCACAGCTATGGGTACACAATACTGCCATATAATTTTTATGTGGTCCTCATGAAATTTGTTTATTTAGGATCACACACCTGATTGTAAAGTTCCACTAGTGTTTAGAAAAATGATAATCTTAGGTGTTTGGAAAGATTATATTTTCCTCCTAACACTGCTAAGTATTTTAGTATTAAAAAAACAACACTGTAATGAAACTTTTGGCTTTCAGATAATTTGCATTCAGTCTTACTTGGTGTTATTTCTGGGAGAAAAACATTTCTGAATCTTATGTACATAAATTTGAGTACTCGTTACAGGCTTGTCAGTTCTAGTTATTGTCACTGTTAAAACATAAGCTTTAAATAAAATTTGGCTGTAAACTGGCATAATGGATTTCTTAATTTTACAGCAGTGGTTCTCAAACTTTAGGTTGCTTCAGAATCATCTGGAGAGCTTGTTAAAACACAGTTGCTGGGATGTTTCTGATTCAGTAGGTCTGAGGTGGGGCTAAAAATTTGCATTTCTAGAAAGGTGATGATGCTTATATTAAGAACTGCCTGTATCATAAGGAATAAGATTATCCTAGGAAACCACAGTTTAGGTTCTAAAAGCACTTTAAAAAATAGATTGGTAAAAATTATATGATGCCTAAGAAATAAACTTATTTTCATAAACATGCGTCTCAAATCCAAATCCTCGTAGGGTGTGATAAATATAAAATTTTTATTACTGTCTTTCCTAAAAGTTATTATTCTTATTTGTTTAATTAGTAATAGGACAAATTAGAAAAATACCTTTAAAAATACATTAAAGATATTATAAATATTGTTCTCTATTCACAACAAATAGTTGACTATTTAGAGGTTTTGATACCTCTAAATATGTAATTCATTTACCCAGCACTTTTCCTTGAAGTTAAAAATCAGAGTTCAATTTAAAAAAAATATAATACCTGCAGTGAAAAATCAACCCATTCATTGAAAGGTGGATGGTTTTGTTTTCCACTGTCTTCTACTCTTCTCCCATCAGCCCTGTAGTTCCTGAATTTCAAAACCTGAAACTCTTGGAATATCAAATGTCAAATGTGATGATATGGTTAATGTAATATGTCAACCCAAATTAGTTTCAGTAATTTTTTTAAAAATCTTATATTTTTTAGCTAATGGGAATGACAACAAGAAATTTAAAGGAGATAGACCTCCCTGTTCGCCTTCCCGTGTTCTCCATCTTCGCAAAATTCCAAGTGATGTCACCGAAGCAGAGGTCATATCATTAGGTCTACCATTTGGCAAAGTAACTAATCTTTTGATGTTGAAAGGAAAAAGCCAGGTATGTAAGTTTTAAAGATTGACCCACAGTTATTATCTCTGGGTGTTAGTGATAAAATGATTTTTAGGGGAATTACCTGGCAGTCCAGTGGTAAGGACTCCATACTTTCACTGCCAGGGGTGCCGGTTCAATCCCTGGTGGGGGAACTAAGATCTCACAAGCCGCAAGGTGTGGCCAAAAAAAAAAAAGATTTTTATTTTCTTGAACATTTTTTTTTTCCCCTAAATTTCATTCTATTTAAATAGTTTTTAAAATAGAACTTTTTAATGACAGGAAGCAACAAACAAAAATGTTAATATAGGAAACAGGATTATCTCTTATTCATTGACTTGTTAACAAACATATTTTATATTCTTAATTACAAAATGGTTTATGAAAATATCCTGTGATTATCAGAAGAGATTGGATTGATTACCATCAGAGATTGGATAATGATGTCTGATTCAGACTCCTCTATCTTTAATAAACTATTTAACATCCCTGTTTAATGCAGATGAGGTTATTAAGAACTGGAGAAGTTAAATAATATGTCTTAGTATTCAGCCCTTGTGTTTACACGTTTTTCTTACATCTTTTGGAGATAGTGCATGCACTTGGATCTTTTTATCACAGATGCCACTATTGAGAATAGTATGGTTTGCACGGTTTGAAAGGGCCAACATGACCGTGTCTAATGGCTGTGAAATGTCTAACTGCCATGTGTTATGTACATTATCGTGTTTCGTGTAGTGTATCCTATGTTTTATGTCAAATAGCTCTGAGAGGCAGCAGGCAATGTCACACTTTCCTTTGTTTCTGCAGTTGGTTCTAGGTTTATATTTATCTGTAGTGCTAATTGACTGTTATGTTAATTGCTTGTCTTTTGATCATAAATCCTGTTTAGAAAATATCTTGTTAGTAATTACTTCAGCAGGAGATTCTGATGTGAGTCACTAGTAGTACTTGTAAGCATAATCTTTCCCATGGTTCTTGTAGGTGGAGTGTTGAGGACAGAGTAGGGGTTATTTTCACCAGCCTTTCTGTGGGTAGTGACTTTCGGTTTTCTCTCCACCCTACATTATGAAAATTGATCCCTTTGGATGCTTTGGGAAAACATAAATAATTCTTTTACTGGACTCCATGTGGGAAAATTTATTTTTACATATGAATTTTTTGAATTTTTAGGTTGTATATACATTTAGGAAAAAATTCCTGTGATAAGAATCATATTCCAAAGACATTGTTCAGCTTTTCCTTTGTGTGACTGATGTTAGACATTGCAGGAGTTTAGAAACATTTAGAAAGGAGTTTGCAGGAAGAGACTCTCCCCATATAATGAATATTATTAGAATACAGTTTACAAATTCTTTGTTGAAAAGATGATTAAAAACCAGATAGTTAGGAAATATTGCCATAGCTATTTTTGTTACCTTGATCATTTTTATCCACTTCTCTTAGAAATATTAGAAAAAGTGTATTATTGATACAATTGGATAGCAACTTTAAAGTGTGTCGTGGACATCTGTACCTTTTAGATAGTATAAATGACTCGAAGTCTGTTTCATTCCTCGAAGATAGTGATTTGGATCAGGGGTTCTTCCTGCATTTTAAATTTGAGATGTTCTTATAGGTAGTTCTGAGGGCTCAGAATACTTAGTAGATGTCTATATTTTATCTTCTTAACCATTAAGATAGGGTGATAAAACCTGCCACCTTAAAGGTCTGTAAGTTTCCTATTCCTGTCATAAGTTAATTGGAGTCCTGACAGCTAGGAGAAGCTTTATACAGAATAAGGCATAAATACCAAGGAGCATTTTCCATCTCAGTTCTTCTTGTGTTAGTCTTCAAATAGCTAATATTAGTACAGTGATTACCAATATCCAGAAAAGGTCACTTGAATGACCCAAAGCAATATTGACTTAATGTAGGAAGTTCTCACATTTCCCTAATTTGTACAATTGAGCCTTTGCACCTGAATGCTCTAATTGTATTCATAAATGGCTGTTTTATAAAAAGGTAAAGAAGAGCAAATCATTATGCCTCATCTCTGTTTGAGAATTTTTTAGGAAGAAACTGAAAGCATCTATTTATAGTAGTGATGCACACGTTTATTTTTGCCTTTTTAATTATTTGTAGATTTTAGAAGAAACAAGAAGAAAACCAAAAACCACATAAAATCATTTAATCAACTGGCAATTTCCCAATCCCAAATCGTTTATTGAACCCAACTTTTTTCAAATATGTTTTCAATTACTGTCAGTAATACACTTTGAAACAAGTCTTTTCATCCCCTTGGGGGCAATGTGATTTCTCTTGAGAATACACGAGTTTAGAGCAAGCTGGAATGACAAAGTAGTTCTTAGCTGCCTTTCAAAAACATGAGCTTTCACTTTACTTTCTTGTGTTTATTGCAGGCTTTCTTAGAAATGGCTTCTGAGGAAGCTGCTGTTACTATGGTGAATTATTACACTCCTGTTACTCCTCACCTTCGAAGCCAGCCTGTTTTTATTCAGTATTCCAATCACAGAGAACTTAAGACTGACAATCTACCTAATCAAGCTGTAAGTATTAAAGGCATTTCTAAAAATAGTTATAAGAACACATGATATAATAACTTAAATATAATTTTCTATTTTTCAGAGGAAGAATAATCATGTGTTTTTCTTCATCTTAGAATGCTCTACTGGTAAAGATTGTTTATGTAAATTCTTACCCAAAGACTTAAGAATAAGAAAGCACTGCCATTTGGAAGTAAGTTTGAAGATATGGTGTTAGAAATGGCAGATATTTAGTTTTCCCTTGAAACTGTTTTCATGAGTGGAAAAAAACATACATTGTTATGTCTCTCTTAAAAATCTCAGATCTGAAAGGAACTGTAGAAGTCAGTCCTTTTCTTTTTACAGAATATGTAACAAAGGCATTGAGAAGTTGAGTGATGCTTCTATTGTGATGTTAAGTAACTGAACTTAAGATGTTAATAAGAATTTGTATAGATATGTTCATTAAATGATTTTTGACTCTCCAAGATGAATGTGGAATATAGAATATGAACATTTCTTACCTCATTTTCCAGTTTTTATTTTGATACAATTCATGTTCAAACTTCTGTGTCTCTCCAGGTTGATTTTTAAGTAGCTAAAATAGTAATTTGAAGTAACTTCAGGGTAGGAAAAATTTATCCACAAAGCAAGTACATCTTAAGAAAGAGGTTTTTTTAATTATGTTGAGAGCAATTTGGCCGTGATACTCTTGCTCTAGGCAAAAGAACTCCTTCAGCTCTTTGACTCTGTGTTGAAAGTCATTATAATGCAAGCTGCTGAATTTATAGTTTTCCACATTTTTAAAAACAGTGACATTTCCTGCACACAATCCTTAACTTATCCAAGAGATATTAATGGCCTATAATAAACTATCTAAACTTAAGAGTAAATGAAATGTTAGATATTTTTAAATAGTATAATTTTTTTTAATGAAAAATTGCCTTGTAAATAGGATACATGCTCATGGTAAAACATTCAAACAATCCAGAAAAATAAAAAATAAACAAAACAATCCAGTTACCCAGATATAACTAATTAACTAACATTTTGCTAACATTTCACTGTGTACCCCTTCTCTATTCAGGTTATTGTCTATGTATATAATTTTATACCAATGGAATCCTAATAGTTTGAAAACTACTGAAAACTATTTTTTCTCTACAATATGTCAGGGATGTTGTTTCATGACAACAAATACAGAATTACTTCATACTTTTTATTTTATTTTTTTTACTTCATAATTTTTAAATGACTGCATAATACTCTCTTCAAAAGGGCAGCCATAATTTATCCCGTTTCTTTTCTTTTTTTAGTTTAACATCTTTATTGGAGTATAATTGCTTTACAATGTTGTGTTAGTTTCTGCTGTATAACAAAGTGAATCAGATATATGTATACACATATCCCCATATCCCCTCCCTCTTGCGTCTCCCTCCCACCCTCCCTATCCCACCCCTCTAGGTGGTCACAGAGCACCGAGCTGATATCCCTGTCCTGTGCTATCCAGTCTCTTGTTGTTAGATTGAGATTGTTTGCTATGTTATGCTCTTACAAATAGTACTATAGCAGCATTCTTACATATCTTGGCACACATGCAGCATTATCTTATTTATGTTCCTGGCAACAAAATTGCTGGGACTAAGCCTATGCATGTTTTATGTTTCAATATATGTTGCATGATTGCTTTCTCTAAAGCTTATTTGCTGATTTAGGGTGCCACTGATAATATATGAGCAAGCAGTTTTCCTGTCCATCTGTGTTAATATGCTAGTTAACAAATTGTATCTTATTGTTTGCTCTCTTTTATTTAATAACTTGTGAAGTATTTATAGTGATTTCTATTAATGCAGTTTTCCCCCCATTTTTTCAATTGTGGTAAAATATATATAACGTAAAATTTACCACTTTAACCATTTTTAAGTGTATGGCTCAGTGGCATTAAGTACATTTTCATTGTGCAACCCATCACCACCACCCATCTCCAGAACTTTTTCGTCTTCCCAAACTGAAACTCCATACCTGTTATACACTTACTCCTCATTTCCCCTACCCCGACCCTGGCAGCCACCACTCTATATACTTTCTGTCTCGAATTTTGTCTGCTAATGCAATTTAAAAATATTTTTATATAATAGTCAAATCTCTGAAGTTGTATTATGGTCTCTGACATGGGTGCCATACTCATAAAAACCCAGTATAGCAAGATTAAAAACATTTTTTTTACCTATGTTTTCTTATACTTTCATGTTTTGGTTTTTATTTGTAGTGTTTAAATCTGTTTTGTTAAGAATATTTTGTGGGTGGAGAGTGAGACTTTGGTCTTTCTCTTACTCCCAGGGACCAGTTTCTCTTTTGTTGTAGTTGAACAACCCATTTATCAATATTATCCACTCATGGGACTTCCCTGGCAGTCCAGTGGTTAAGACTTTGCCTTCTAATGCAAAGGGTGTGGGTTCAATCCCTGGTCGGGGAGCTGAGATCCCACATGCCTCGTGCCAAAAAACATAAAACAGAAGCACTATTGTAACAAATTCAATGAAGACTTTTTAAAAAATGATCCACATCAAAAAAAAATCTTAAAAAAAAAAATCCACTCTTGTGAAACTTGTCTTTTGTCATGGTCTAGTTTTCCATACACAGACTATGCATACTTAACAACACGCATATATACACTTGTTAGACACAACTACACATTCTGCTTGCGTGACCCCCATCTACCTTCATGTGTGTGTGGCTCACATGGTATGCAGTCCATGTCTAATCTGGACTACCTTTTGGATTCTGTTCTGTTCCATTCCTAATTCCGTGTCCCTAAGGCTTAATATGTTGTAGGGCAAGGCCCTATTCTTTACCCTCTCTTTTTAGATATTAAATGGATAATATGTTTTATTTATTTCTCAGGATATATTAGAATTATTTTGATAACTCCTAACCCCAAAAGACACAGTTAGAATTGGGTTGATTTTATAGATTTACTTGTAGATAATTAACATGTCTGTATTGCTAACTGATCCTCTTGAGGAGGAAGTTATATTTTATTTCCTATCTTTCAGAAGAATTTTTAATTCTCCTTCATGTAAGTCATGCAGTTTTCTCATTAATGTTATTCCTAAATATGTTAAAGTCTTGAAGACGAAATAAACAATTTAATAAAACTCTTAAAGACTGGATTATTCCAAAGGGAAACAGTGAGAAATCCCAGTTGCTTGGCAACCAAAGCCAGCCCAAATGACCTAGTTTATTCTTAGATAGCCTTGATTTCTTCCCAATACCCTTTCCATTTTGTTACTTTTGTCCATTTTTTGCATTGGTGTTTGATAAAATAATATTTTTCTTTTATTCAGAGTCCTACACCAAAGCTGAAGTCAAAATTGAAGGTCCTGTTTGCATATATAAAATGTACCAGATGTTTTTTTATTCAGACAGCCCTCAGAAACTGATAAATTACTGTTTCATTCTCTTCTCTTTGAATAGCAAGATATCCCAAAACATGCACATAACTTCTTTTCCAGCTTATGGACATACTTGGCAGAGGGTCAGGTGAATATCAAGTATCTTTGTCCCTTGGTTTAAGCTAAAATTATAGCTAAAAAATTTAGATCCTATTTTGAGGTACAGCATTTGAGGAGTGGTTGTATTAATAGGAGTCATTTTTGTATAGACAGTTTTTCTTGACCTTGTGGGTGGAAGTTTATAAATTTGCAAAGAGATGACCATGGAAGGATTTTCCCTTAAAAAATTTCCCCAAAAATCATCCAACTGAATGAACACTTAAGATCTGTGAATTTTGTTGTATATTCATTTCCATCTCAATTTTAGAAATGTCTTCTTCACATTATCCAGGCATGTTTAAATTTTACATGAAGTATATATACCTCCCCCACCTCAATAAAATATTTGTTGATTTTTCCATCATACTACTGCTATTTCCTTTACTACTAGTTAATGTAACCATTCCGGAGGGTTTGTTGCTGAAACATTTAAAACTATCCCATAATAAGAATTCTGCTGCCTCATAATGTTTAGTATCAGATACACAGAAAATATGTCTTCTGTGTATCTGAAATATCTCTTCATATTAAGAAGACATTTCTTTTTTTCCCCCTCACTTTTCTGTTGTCCTCAGTGGAAAGTATGCCTCCACTTTCATTTTTTTTTACTTAAATATTTTTGCCTAATTAAAAATTGAAACTATAGAGTTACTTATTAAATAAATCTTTTTCTCAGATTTTTATTGTCAAAAGAATTTTTTTGCATGCCTGCTATGCAGAGACTTTTGTACTCAATGCTCTGTGAAGTACTAATGCAAAGTATATTGACAACTCTAGAATGATTAGGACAATATATACCATGGCTTCTCATGTTTCTCCACTGTGGTATCTTCTGTGCCAAGGAGGAAAGAGTGAAGGAAGAGAAACAACAACAGTAGCAACAATAACAGCAATATAGCAGCAGTAAGCATATATATAGAATTGTTTAATAAAAAGGATTGATAGAATGATTGATGGGTAATGAAGTAAAGTCAGTGAGGTTGGGAATTCCCTGACGGTCCAGTGGTTAGGACTCTGCACTTTCACTGCTGAGGGCCTAGGTTTGATCCCTGGTCGGCGAACTAAGATCCCACAAGCCACGAAGCGCGGCCGTAAAAAAGTTAGTGAGGTTAAGTTTACTTTCAGTTATGCAGGCTTAGTTTTGATAAGATTTAATCATCCTGATACAAGAAGAAAAGGCACCATTATTCCATTGAGAGCCTCACTATGATGATTTTTCCTAGACATTATAAAGTTGTGATGTCCAGTATGGTAGCTGCTAGCTAAATGTGGCTAAATTTAAATAAATTAAAAAATAAAAAATTCAGTTCCTCAGCTGCACTAGGTACATTTGGAGTGCTCACTAGCCACTTGTGGTTAGTACTGTCATATTGCATACTGTAGATGTTGAACATTTCCATTATCACAGGAAATTCTGTTGGACAGCACTGTTGGTCTTCCATGTCTCTACTTAAACTTTCTTTTTTCTGTGTGTGTGTGCACGCAATACAGTTATAATAACTACTTTAATGTTCTTTTCTGCTAACTCTAATCCCTGTGTTAATTCTGAGTCTTTTTTGAATGACCTCCCAACATCATCATTGCCTATTTAAAGGCTCAAAGTGGAAATGTGAGCCAGTTTTCAAATTTGCATTTAATTTCAATAATCATTAACCGTGCTTTTTTTCTCCTCAATTTTCTCCTCTTTCACCTACTTTATTTTTTAAATAATTGTTTTAAATTTTGAGACAGTCACAAAATTTAAAAAGAGTTACAGATATATACAAAGAACTGTTGATTCCTTGAGGCATTTGGGAATAAATTGTTAATCTGGTCTGTGTTCATTGGCCAAACTTTTAGTGTGCATTTCCTTCAAAGAAGAATATTCTTCTACACAACCAGAAAACAGTGGTCAAAATCAGGAAATTAACATTTGATGCATTACTTCCCTCCAATCCTCAGTCCCCGTTCAAGTTTTTCCAGTTGTCCCAGTAATGTTTATTCCAGCAAAATAAGCATTATTCATAATCACATGTTCCATTTAGAAATCACATCTTCTAGTATCCTTTTATCTGAAACAGTTACAGGTTTTTTTTAACTTTCATAACCTTGACACTTTCGAAAATTATGGGCCTACTTATCTTTTAGGTTGTCCCTCAATTTGAGTTTGTCTGATGTTTCCTTGTGATTAGATTCAGTGTATGTAGCTTTGACAGGAATGTCACAGAAGTAATGCTCTTTAGGATATATGCATCCAGAGAAAGTAGATATGTATATTTTTATTTAACTCTATTACTTCATATTACTTTACATCAGCTAATTTTAAGGATTATATAATGCTTCTGTGTAACCACAAGTTCTCATTTTGGATTGTTAAATAGAGAGCCCAAGCTGCACTGCAGGCTGTCAGTGCTGTCCAGTCAGGAAGTCTGGCCCTTCCTGGAGCTCCTGCTAATGAAGGCACAGTCCTACCTGGGCAGAGCCCTGTGCTCCGAATAATTATTGAAAACCTCTTTTATCCTGTTACCCTGGAAGTTCTTCATCAGGTAAGGAGGAACATTCTTATGAAAGCAGAGTCAAATATGACCTCTGTAACTTTGGATGTTTTATGTCTTTAGTTTTTCAGGTTGTTGATTTTGGTTAATGTATTTGTTTAAATAATAAAAAAAAAAATCTTCAGCATCCTGTTTCATGCAAGAAATAATATCAATTAGAGATAGTTTTTTGAAAGCCTCCATTTTCTAACTTAAATAGTTGATTTAAAAAGGTATGTAAGAATTCAATTTTTTTATACCTAAGCTTGAAAATGAACAAAGCACAGACTCCTATTAAAAAGCACCGGTAGTAGTTGTTCCTCAGAAAGTAACATCAATATAGAAAACAACTAATCTATTTCTATTGACTCCTCCCTACACTTGAGTATTTTTATTTTAAAAACTCTGAAAGAAAAATATGAGTAACTTAAATAAGGAAGTATCATGTTAAATACTGACTGATTCTCAACATAGCTTTCATAGACTACCCATTACTATGTCTAAACTGTCTTGATAAGAGACAGTGTACCACATCATGGCCTACTGTGAAGATATAGAATTTAAGAACTGGAAGATCGATCACCTAGTTACATAATTTTGTACTGAATAAAACTGAGGCTCAGATACTTGGTGAGTTGAATATTGTAAAGAGTAATTGAAGAACCAGTTAGAACTCGAGTCCCCTAATGTCAACTCCAGTATTCCATTTCATTATACTTGACAAACTAAGTATAAAAATTATTTTAAAACACTAAAACATATTATATGCTTATTTTCATATTTATTTATTTATTTATGGCTGTGTTGGGTCTTCGTTGCTGCGTGCAGGCTTTCTCTAGTTGCGGCGAGTGGGGGGCTACTCTTCGTTGTGGTGCGTGGGCTTCTCATTGCGGTTGCTTCTCTTGTTGTGGAGCACGGGCTCTAGGCGCACGGGCTTCAGTAGTTGTGGCTTGTGGGTTTTAGAGCTCAGGCTCAGTAGTTGTGGCGCACGGGCTTAGTTGCTCGTTGTGGCTTGTGGGATATTCCCGGACCAGGGATCGAACCTGTGTCCCCTGCATTGGCGGGTGGATTCTTAACCACGGTGCCAGCAGGGAAGTCCCTATTTTCATATTTATATCTCATTATATATTAAACAGCATGATCTCAGGCCAGTCTAGACTCATTTAACTGCTTTCCAAACCTTTGGATTTGTACTACTGAATGAAGAGTCATAGGGGTGTGTGTGTGCATGTGTATTTAAGAATTGAAATGTATCCTATCCTCTTCTCACATTTTACAAGTAAGGGTGCTGGGGACCTTAGAAGTTGTTATTTTTCCCACAGTCATTGTACCAATTGGTGATAGAACTCAGATATATTTCCTAATATGGTTCATGTGCTATGCATGTAAATATCAAAATATACCATTTATTATGCCTACTTTATTCCCTGTGATAGTTTCCTGAGTACCATTTTCTAAATATGTGCATTTGTGAAGCATGTCCCATGGAGGGTTTTAGCAGTGGTATCCGTAGCCACCGTTGTTTCCTAAAAGTGTTCAGCAGTTACTTAAGTGATTGGTTTCTTTGTTCTTTTCTACTGTTTATCCCACAAAGTGGCATTGAACCCTCTGTGATCCATCAGCATTTTTTGTTTGCTTTTGCTACTGTGGCACTGTAGCTACTGCTAACTTCTACTGCTTTACAAAAGATGTTATTGCACCTGTGGCTCAACATTGCCATCAGTCAGCAGTGAATTTAGTCAAGGTTGTGTGGTCCTGTCTTGCCATTCCATTTATCATTTCCCTCAGACCAGTAACAAACCTTGTTTCTCTCCCAAAAGATCATGGGTCCTTCAGGTGAAGAGAGGTAACTGAGAGTCTTCAATAGTAACCATGGGGATAGGACTCTCAGCCCTTTAGTTATGGCACTCTCCTGTTTAATCCTTCTTCACATTGCTGTTGGAAAACACCAAAACTTCTTAGCAAGGCACTTAAGGCCCCATATACAGACCTCTCCCCATCTCTTTAACCTCACTTCCTAACTCTTCTGCTTATTTAGCACCCTAGCTTTTCTGGCCCTTTGACCCTCTCCCCCTCCCCCCTCTTATTTCTGTCCTTGTCCATTTCTCTTTTCTATTTCGTAGGCCTGGAACACTCTTTACCGAGATAGCCACTTAGCTGAATCTACATCATTCCATTTGCAGCTCAAATTCACCTCCTCAGAGAGTCTTTCTCTAATTACGTTAATTAAGCCCTCTCCCCCGACACTCTATTCCATTAGCCAACTAAAATGTAGTATAGCATAATGATTAAGGATACAGTATCTGGAGCTGGTTTGAATCCTAGCTCTACCAGTTACTACCTCTATAACCTTGGACAAGTAACTTACTCCCTCTGTGTCTTTTTCTTATTTATATAATGGGGATGAAGATGGTATCTATTTTATACCTTCATTGTGTGGATCACATGGGTTAATGCATTTAAAGCACTTAGAACAGTGCCTGTTACATAGTAAGTGCTCAAGAAATGTTAGCTGTACTTATCAGATGCTAGTAAATTGCACTGTAAGAAACTGATCCTTGCTCTTGTGGTCTTGTGGGTAAGATGTAATTTCATAAGTAATAGCATAAAATGTGATAAATATTGTGATTGGAAAATACATGGAAGTGTGGAGTTGGTTGCACATGTTATAATTAATTAGCAAGTAGAGTTGACATTAGCTAAACTGCTCTCTAACATCTATGGAAGCTAGTGTTTTTCCTTTAGCTCATGGTGAGGCGATTAATAATGACTGAGATGGGAGTGGTGCTATTTCAAATGAGGTAGGTTAAAGGAAGTGTTTACAGTATGATGACATTTGAACAGAAGCTTGAAGGATGTGAGGGTGTAAGTTATGTGTATATACGGTAGAACAATGATCCAGTCAGAAAGAACAGCAAGTGCAAAGTCCCTAAAATGGAAGTGTGCTTAATGTGTTCAAATATCAGAAAAAAGACTATATCATTGGAGTATAAAAAATAGGAAAGCCATAAATGATAGGCTCAGAGAAGGTGTTAAGACTAGATGATGCAAAGCCTTTATAATCTTTACACTGAGTAAAATAGGAAGCCATGGAGGATTTTGAGTAGAGGAGGGAGATGATAGGTTTAATGTTCTTGTTGCTATGTTAAGAATAAACTGTAGGCATAAGTGGAGGCTCTTATCATAGTCCAGATGAGAGATGGTGGTGACCCAGGTGGGAACGTGGGCACTGCACATGGTGATTAAGTATATATTTGGAATGATTTGCTGATGGGTTTAGTAGATGTGGGTTATGGAGAGAAAGAGAGTAATCAAGAATGCCTTCCAGATTGTGGATGTGAGCCTCTGGTAAAATAGAGCTATCTTATACTAAGATAGTAAAGACTGAGGGCAAAAAAGATTTAGGGCAGTGGTGGGAGGAAGGGGAGGAATCAAGAGTGTGTTTTGGACATGTTAAATTTGAGATACCTGTTAGACATCCAAGTGGGAGATGTTGAAGAGACAGTTGGGAAATAAGTCTGGATTGGGCATAAGAATTCACGCTGGAGAATTGGTAATCATTTGCATATGAGTGGTAATTAAGGCCATTGGATTGGATGGCATCACTTAGAGAGTATTTGTAGATAAAGAAGGCATTCAGCAACTGTTCCATTACATAAACTCAACCCAGCATTCTAAAAAATTTCTTTGTGCACTGAAGGAGTAGGTACAAAAACTATTATAAACAAATTGTGGCCAATGTGCTTGCTATTTTAAAAAGCTCTAATATAAATAATTCTTTTTTTACAAGTGAATACTGGTGAACATTTTCAGTTTCTGGCAAGCCCTCTTTATAAACATTACCCTGAAGATTAATTTTATCAGAATTTGATCTTTAGTATTTTATTAGTCCCATTTTAAAGTCTGAAAAGATTAAAATGCACAAGAAATGTCAAGAGTTGAGTCTATGTGTTTCTTATGTTTATGACAGCAAAGTAAATATATTAGGAAATAGTCAAAGACCTTGTAATCTATAAAAATATATATTAAACTTTCCTAAACATTGATGTTTTGAGACCAAATCTATTTAAAAATGAGTATTTTGATAATTATAAAAAGTTGTTAAAAACCACACTTCAGGCATTCCTGAATTCCCCAGTGTTGGTGCTCACTTACTTTATTCAAAAAGTATCAGATTGGGGACTTCCCTGATGGCACAGTCGTTAAGAATCCGCCTGCCAGTGCAAGGGACATGGGTTCGGGCCCTGGGCCAGGAAGATCCCACATGCCGCGGAGCAACTAAGCCCGTGCACCACAACTACTGAGCCTGCGCTCTAGAGCCCGCGAGGCACAACTACTGAGCCCGCGTGCCACAGCTACTGAAGCCCACGTGCCTAGAGCCCGTACTCCGCAACAAGAGAAGCCACCACAATGAGAAGCCTGCGCACCGCAACAAAGAGTAGCCCCCGCTCACTGCAACTAGAGAAAGCCCGCGCACAGCAACGAAGACCCAATGCAGCCAAAAATAAATTAAAAAAAAAAAAAGTATCAGATTGATTTTTGCAGCTACTCTTTCAGTAAATACAATCCAGGGGGCTCTAGAGAGCTATCCATGGTTAGCCAGTTGAGTTCATTCATATTCTCTTGGCACATTCAGATGAAAATTACACAGCCAAACACGTCTGTCAGGGAGGATATGCTTCAGGTTGTTGTTCAAGTTAAATGAGGGAAAGGAATCGAACTGTTAACAAAATCTGAAGGTTAAGTGGAAATTAACTAGGTTCTATAGCATAATACAGTATAAAATCCCAAATTTTAGAGCAAATTATATGCTCTTGTTACTTCATTAACAAGATATTTTACATCAAAAATGTTTATCATTTTTAAAATTGCATATTGCCATAATTTTTCAGTCAGGTCTCAGAGTATAATTTGTTATCAATTAATAATAAGCATTTACTCTGTGCCTCTTATATGCCAGGAATTGTACTCAATGATAGAGAAATGATTAAGACAAGGTATATACCTTCAAGGAGCTTTCAGTCTAATTAAAGGAGACATATATAAACAAATGTATAGACCAACGTAAATAAAACAGCTAGATAAATATTTGTATGAAGCCAAGAGGGGATATTAATATTTGGTACTAGAGAATGAACTCTATTGAGATTTGGGTGAGGCTAAGAATTTTCTGGTGGCATTATTCCCTGAGCTGAGTTTTGAAAAAGATAAATGAAAATTTACTAGATATTACGTAAAGAGTTACAGGAAAAGGGAAAAGCCACACGTATAGGCATGGAAGTCTGAAACCACTTAGTGTATCTGGAGAACTACTATAGACAATTCCCTATTGTTGATGTAAATAGTGTGGTATAAAAAGTGTCAGGAAATGAGGTTGGAGAGGTACACCAGGGAGAGATTGTGTATGTTATACCAAAGAGCTTGGATTTTACCATGTAGATAATGGGGAGATAGTGAGGAATTTAAGCAGGGAAAAGTATAATCTGACTTGTACTTTAGAACACTACTTGTGTCTGCAGTATGAAGGAGGGAGGTTAGGCAGTTATTATATCTCCTTTTATATATATACATACACATTTTTTTTACATACACATTTTTAATTAAGTCTGTTATACTTTATAAGGTGAAAAAAAAAACCAAACCTCAATTGATGCACTTAAAATATATAGATTGATGTGTGTGCATGCATGTAACACCATAGTATCACCAAGGATGGAAATTAAGAAAACATAATACCTTTTCCCAAGAATGCTTATACCTATATCTTAAAGAAAGATACAACATAAAATCTTTGACAGCTGAGAAGAAAGTAAATTTGGTATTCTTCTATAAACTTTAAGAATAGTATCTAGGACATGAGGGTGTACTGAGGAAATAACCTGTTATAAGACCAAAGTTTTCATTAAAAGAACAAAACAAAAAATTTCCTAGTGTTTTTCAAAATACAGTTATAATGAGGGGTTAAGGTCTCAAAGTTCTAAACCCTGAAATATGACCATAATGGAATTAACTACATTTTATTAAAAGTTTTAAATTTTTAAATTAACGTTTTTATCCTTAGAAGCAGAAGGGCAAGTTTCTGGCTCATTAAAATCCAGATTTAAAATGGGATGTCAGAGGAAAGCAAAATGCATTGTAGTAACCCTGGCCCTGAACTTGTGGTGGGGAAGTATAACAAGTGTTGTAAGAGCATTGGTAACCAGGGGTCTGTCAGGAAACCTTCCCCCAACTCTGTTTATTCCACTTCTCTAAAGACTCTTTAGAGACACCTTCCTTGAGCACCCTTGCACCTTCCCAACTTGGATTCCAGTTCACTCTCATCCCTTTCCCTTTTATTTTTAAAACAAAACACTTTTTTATGACCAGACATTGCTATTTATTGGCTTATTTGTTTATCGTCTGTCTTTCCTTATGAGAGCAGAGACTCGTTTCTTTCTTTGAGGATTTTCCAGGTATTTTTTTTTCTGTTATTGATTTTTAGTTTAAATCTATAATTGTTTGAGAATATACAGTGTATGATTTCTATTATTTTATATTTGTTAAAGTGTGTTTTATGGCTCAGAATGTGTCTATCTTGGTCAATGTTTCATGCAAAATTCAGAATGTGTATTCTGTTATTGGGTGCACTGTTCTATAAATGTCAATTAGATCCAGTTGATTGATGATGCTGTTCAGTTCAGCTCTATCCTTACTGATTTTCTGACTTCTGGATCTGTCAATTAGTGATAGAGCGGTGTTAAAGTCTCCAGCTACAATACTGTTTTTATAGTCCAGCAGCTTTTTTTCTTAAGTATTTTGATTCTTTTTCATTAAGCACATACATATTAAGGGTTGTTATGTCTTCTTGGATAAATGACCCCTATTATTATTATATACCCTCCCTCTTTATCCCTGATAATTTTTCTTCAAAAGTCAGCTTTGTCTAAAATTACTATAGCTGTACCAGCTTTTCTTAAAAATTAGTGTTAGCATGGTGTATCTTTCTCTCCCTTTAGCTTGAGTCTTTATATTTAAAGTGAGTTTCTCATGAATAACTTGGAGGTGGGTTTTGTTTGTGCTTTTTAAAAAGCCCACTCTGACAAGTATTTATTTTAATTAGCATATTTAGAACATTCACATTTAAAGTGATTTTTTATATAGTTGGACTTATATCTGCCAGGTTGGTAACTGTTTCCTACTTGTTTGTTGTTTCTTCCCCCTTCTCTTTCTGCCTTTTTTAGGTTTTTTTTTCCTGTTTCACATTTTGTTTTCTACTAGAATTCTTTAGAGCATTTTTAGTTCACAAAAATCTTGAGCAGAATATATATACCTCCTTACCGCCACAGACGTACACAGTTTCCCCTATTATTAACATTAGTATGGTACTATTGTTTAAAATTGATGAGCCCATATTGAGACTCTTGTTACTGTTTTGTTCACTGCTGAGTTTCTAGAGCTTAGAACAGTGCTCTATGAGTATTTGATGAATTAATAGAGCATTGAACATTTTGTTGTTCATTTTGTTGAATATTTTATAGTTTTCCTGTCTATAAAAATTTCAAGAAGTAGATGCTGATTCTCAGGCTGAAATAGTTTATCTGTATGACTCTTCCACTTCCAGGTATATGCTTTGTAACACCAACATCGCACAGCATTAATTAATTCCTGTTGTAACCTCCTGATTCAGTATTGTGCCATTTATGACATGCTATAAAATAGGTTAAATATTTAGTGCCTGTTATGTGTCAGGCACTGTTTTAAGCCATGCATGAGTGTTGAAACATGGACATCTTAGGCTTGATTTAAGTAATTTTGGTACCAGTAGTTTTAATAGAGGAAATTATTTTCATTTAAAACTGGGATTCATGAATCAAGTTGTATTTATAAAGATATGTTAGCAAATTTTTTTCCTTAAATTTAACCTAATGTGAACTTTTTTCCAGATATTTTCTAAATTTGGCACAGTCTTAAAGATTATCACCTTTACAAAGAATAATCAGTTTCAAGCCTTGCTTCAGTATGCTGACCCATTGAATGCACATTATGCCAAAATGGTAATTATGATCTTTTTTTCATTTTTCAATTGTTAATCAGTCACTTCAGTGATACCAAAGAAAGCCATCATGTCTTCTCCTTTGCTGTAGTTTACCATGTGTTTTTTTTTTGAAAATTGTAATAAAATATACATACTAAAATTTACCATTTTTAAAAGTACTGTTCCATATGCTCTTCTTACAGTCTAAAAATTACTTCTTTCTTCATATGAAATGGTTTCAAATCACCTATCATTTCTCAGATTTCTGGGACTCATTTCTGTTTGTCATATTTAAAGTCTAGAGTTGAGCACAGTACTCCTGATATAATCTGACTAATAAAGTAGAATTATCTTTACCCTAGTGCCTCATTTACTTCTATTAAGTGAGCCAAAGATTGATTGATTTCAGTATTTTTGCAACTGTATTCACTGTTGAATCTCATTGAGCTCTAAATTGCTAAAGACATTAAATCTTAGGAAATATGCTGCCTTCAATTCATATTGTCTTCTTGTTAGTACATGAGTGCTTGACTTTTGACAGGATGTAAAACTTCACATTCAGTTTGGTTACATTTGACCCATCTCCTATTGAGATCTATCCCTAACTCTAATTCTATCTTGTATTGGTATCTGAATTATTTCTAATTTTTTTCCAAAGATAGGGACTAAGGTTTATAGTACTTTTGTGTATCACAAAGTGTCTAGCTCTTGATTAGGAATAACATTTATATGTGCTGTACCCTCTACCCACATATATTATTTTGTACCTTTATGATGGCATACTGGTCAATAACTATTATGATAAGTCAGGGGTTTTTGTATATTTGTATGTTTTTGTTTTATTGATATTTTTTATGTTTTGGTTTCTGGTATCTATTTTTATAAATTGAAGTGTTTGTGGAAGTCATAAGTGGCTATAAATATCCCTTTGGTAAGTCTTTATTATTTTCAAAGGAGGGATTGCTGATTTTTGGTCTTGTATCTGATCTGACTCAAAACTTCCCTCAAGTTTATTACTCAAAGAAACTAAACTTACAAGAAAATCAATAAGTGGTAGATAATATTTCACATATTGTGGTTCTGACAGGTACCATTTACAAAGGCTTTATTTCATCTTAACCTATATAAATTACACTAAAACGAATTAAGATGAAATGTAAAATTTAAATATCTTTAAACATTTAAAAAATAATCATAATAATAGTACAATGTACAATAACGTATAATAGTTTTCTAAGCTTGTACATTTCTCCTCTTCCATTTGCTCTTATCATAGACAAGATAGGGATTATTGTCCTTACTTTACAGATGAAAAAACTGAGAAATAGAGATTTTCATTTTCTCTCTTAGGCTCACACAGTTAGTGACAGAGGTAAAAGTAAACACAGGTCTTTGGCTTTTAGTTTAGTCCTCTTTGCTTTATGCCTGATTGCCACTCTATCAAAGTAGAGGCTACTTGATTTATTATTGTTATTATCTTGCAAAACATCAGTCCCTTTCTTACATGCTTTAGGCTCTGGATGGCCAGAATATCTATAATGCATGCTGCACTCTGCGTATTGACTTCTCCAAGCTTACCAGCCTTAATGTGAAATATAATAATGACAAAAGCAGAGACTTCACTCGCTTAGACCTTCCTACTGGTGATGGCCAGCCATCCCTTGAACCCCCTATGGCTTTTGGTGAGTAGTTCTATTTTGGGTCACAGAACAAGCTTTCTGAAGTTAAAAGTTTCATTTATTAATCCATATATGTCAGGTGGTTTCTTCTTGGATTCTCTCAGGATTTCTAAAGAAAAGCGAGAATCATGGAACAAAAATGTGTTCATTAATTGAATCTTAATATTAGTAGATTCTATTAGTTGGCAAAAACAAGTGGATACCTGAAATTGAATTTATTTTCTAACATTAACATTACTCGTTCTTTATAAACCATACAACCATTTGCTTGAAATTAATAGTCTTATATATTACCACTGGTTTAAATAAGTTGATTTATAGGGTTGGCCAAAAAGTTCCTTTGGTTTCTAAGTACAAATAAAAGACACATTTTTCATTTTCACCAAGAACTTTATTGAACAACATATTCACCCTTTTGTTCCACTACCTTCTGCCATTTTTCAGGCAACTTCATAATTCTATCTTCCCACAACTTTTTATCTTTTTGAGCAAAGAACTGTTCCAGGTGCCTTTTACAGTCTTCCCGGAAATGAAAATTTTTTCCGTTAGGAGAATTTTGTAAAGACTGAAATAAATGGAAATCCGAAGGTGCAATGTCTGGTGAATACAGCGGGTGAATCAGAACTTCGCAGCCAAGCTGTAACAGTTTTTGTCTGGTCCTCAAAGAAACATGTGGTCTTATGTTATCCTGATGGAAGATTACACATTTTCTATTGACTAATTCTGGACGCTTTTTGTTGAGTGCTGCTTTCAGTTGGTCTAATTGGGAGCAGTACTTGTTAGAATTAATCATTTGGTTTTCCTGAAGGAGCTAATTAAAATAGAGGACTCCCTTCCAATCCCACCATATACACAACATCCCCCTTTTTGGATGAAGACCAGCCTTTGGTGTGGTTGGTGGTGGTTCATTTCGCTTGCCCCACAATCTCTTCCGTTTCACATTATTGTACAATATCCACTTTTCATTGTCTGTCACAATTTTTTTTGAAAACAAAACGTTTTCATTACGTTTAAGTAGAGAATCACGTGAGGAAATACAGTCAAGAAGGTTTTTTTTCGCTTATGTGGAACCCTAACATCAAAGCGATGAACGTAACCAAGCTGGTGCAAATGATTTTCAGTGCTTGATTTGGATATTTTGAGTATGTCGGCTGTCTCCCACATGGTATAACGTTGATTGTACTCAATTAATGTCTCAATTTGATCGCTATCAACTCAACTGGTCTACCTGACCATGGAGCATCGTCCAGCAAGAAATCTCCAGCATGAAACTTTGCAAACCACTTTTGACATGTTTGATCAGTCACAACACCTTCTCCACACACTGCACAGATCTTTTTGTGTGTTTCAGTTGCATTTTTACCTTTCTTGAAATAATAAAGTATAATATGCTGAAAATGTTGCTTTTTTTCTTCCATCTTCAATATTAAAATGGCTACCCAAAAATTCACCAATTTTGATAAGTTTTTTTAAAAATGCACGCTGGTCTGACAGCTGTTACAATACAATCTAACAAAACTGTTTCAAATGAAGTTAAGACAACTAAGTGCTACTAAAGGCATCTTACAGAAAAAACCGAGCGAACCTTTTGGCCAGCCCAATATAACCAGCAAAATATTGGTGTAAGTGGTCTTGAGAGAAATACTTTTCCTTTTTTAAGTAGTGATACTTTAAAACAAGGACCTAAATTAGTAGTATGTTCTTTCTTTATTCAAAGAAGAGGATTTACAATTTTTTGTTTTTGTTTTTTAAACATCAGAACTTTTCATCTTTACCCTGAGTTTGTGTGAAGTTGCATTTTTGCACTAATAAAAGTAGTCTTCTGCATTACTCATGCAAATGTTGCTTTGGAGAGCTTCCTTCTTTTATTTAAAATTAGTTCTCAATAATTTAAACTTTTAAAATAAACCTTTATGTAAAGGGAAAAGTAGTGGAGAGCCTACTTGGATATATCATTAGGTTAATATACTTTTTGGTTTTGCAACTCTCAAAGTGTGGTTTATTATTTAGATAAAGTATTTTAATTTTATTACCCTTTGTGATTGATTTTTCTTTCCGAGATGACACCATAAAATATTAGTTGAGACTTTAAGTGATATTTAGTTTATCTTCATTTTATAAGTGAGAAAAAAGAATCCTTAGCCAAATTGTTGTCCAAAATTTTCTAGAAAACAGATGGTAAATTTAGTGTAAAAGCTTTTTGTTGTTTATAACTGAAAAAGTCAAGTGGATTGTTCAGTTCATGTTCCTAAATTGTTAAAGTTTCTGTTTTAGTCTGAACAAATTTTTGTGTTTTATACAGTTGGGCTTCCATATCTACAGGTTTGGAATCTGTGGATTCAACCAACTGCAGATCAAAAATATTTGGGGGAAAAAAATTCCATAATGTTCCAAAAAGCAAAACTTGAATTTACCTTGTACCAGCAACTGTTTTACATAGCATTACAGTGTATTTACACCTATTTACATAGCATTTACAACATACTAGGTATTACAAGCAATCTAGAGATGATTCAAAGTATGCAGGAGTATGTGCAGAGATTATATGCAAATACTATACAATTTTATATAAGGGACTTGAGCATCCTTGGATTTTGGTGTCTACAGGGTGGGGGGTTGGGGAGTGTGCTGGAACCAATCCCTTGTGGATACTGAGGGACGACTGTATTTGTTATTAGCCCCTACTCATATGTACAATTTGGGAGAGCCAAAGGTCTTTGTTATTACCATTTTAATAACAAATGATAGAAATTGGGGCTATCACTCAAGTTTGCCAAAACTTAGCTATCAAATGCAGAACTGCACATATTTCAGTAATTGAATACATACTGTTGGTATAATTAATGTTCTGCATTGTGGGAGGAGGACATTTTAAAAATACAATTAAAAATTTGGGTTTCTGAATATAAAATAATCAGAATGTTACCATCCTTTTTTTATTGTATTAATAAATCCTTTGTCGTTGCAGAGTAGTGTCTACATTCTAAGATAAATAATTCATCAAACAGAGAACAGTACTTTTTTATGTGTTGTGTGAAAGTTTACTCTGCCTCTCACAAATATTTGAACAGTTCACTATTCCCTCTTTTTTTTCTCTTGGCTTCAGAAACACCACACTTCCATGACTTTTTTCCTTACCTCACTGGCTGTTCTTTCTTTCCTTTCTTTTAAAGATTACGGTTTAAAGGTCTTAGGGCTAAGTTGTGAGCATTCTGTCCCTCTTTTTAGAGATATATATTATACCTATAGAAAAGCTTGCAAAACACGTGAATACAGTTTTAAATACCCATGTAATTACTACCCAGATTAAGAAATAAAATGTTTACACATACTGAAGAAGCACTGTTTGTACCCCTCTCATTTATTGTGTTCCCACTCTCCCTGCTCCAAGATAATTTTCTTTTGTGATTCATCCATGTTCACATATGTGGCTATCGCTTATTCATTGTCAATACTGTCAAGTGTATAGATTCCCATTGTATGAATATACCACAGTTTGTTTATCTATTCTACTGTTGATAGACATTTGGGTTGTTTTAGTTTGAGGCTATTATGAACAGTGCTGCTGCGAAATTTTCTTGATTACCAATGAGGTTGAACTTACTTTAATTTATTTATTGGCCATTCTCCTTTATGAATTTTCTGTTAATACTTTTGCCTGTTTTTGTGTTTGGTTTCTTGTCTTTTCTTGTTTATTTGTGGGAATTCTTTATATATCCTAGACACTAGTCCTTTGTTGGTATTATGTGTTGCAAATAATTTCTCTCAGTTTTGGCTTATTGGTTCATTCTCTCCATGGTATTTTTATGTAGTCAAATTTATTTGCCATTTCCTTTATATTTGTGTTTTTGTGTCATGTTTAAGAAATCCTTTATTACTTTGACATTATAAATACTTATATTTTAAAGTTGATAGTATTTTAGTAACTTTTTATTGAAATACTTTAAGTTGCAAGAATAGTTCAAAGAATTCCCTAATATCCTTCAGATTCCCCAGTTATTAACATCATGCCACATTTACTTTATCATCTATTTATATGTGTGTGTGAGTGTGTGTGTGGTGGTGGTGTTTTTTTCCTCTGAATCATTGGAGAATAAGTTGCAGGCATGGTGTCCCTTTTAAATACTCACTGTATATTTTCCAGGAACAAAGACATTCTTACCTAAATACCATTATCAAAATCAGGACATTAACATTCACACAATACTATTATCTAATCCATAGACCTTTTAAAATTTTTGCCAGTTGTGAAAATAATGTTCTTCATACGAAAATTTTTCTCAGTATCAGGTTAATTTATTTGTCATGTCTCTTGGGAGTCCTTTAATTTGGAACATTTCCTCATTCTTTGTCTTTTATGACCTTTAAATTTTAGAAGAGTTCAGGGTTGGGTATATAATAGAATTTCTCCCAACATGCGTGTCTGGTTTTTTGGCTGAAATAATGTTGTGTCTTTCTCATTTCATTACATCAGGAGACACATATTGCCAGTTTATCCTATTCCTGGTGATATTAACCTTGATCACTTAAGGTGGTTTCTGCCAAGTTTCTTCCCTGTAAAGTTACTGTTTTTCTCTTTGTAATTAACAACATATCCTTGTAAGGAGGGTATGTTGAGACTATAAAAATAGCCTGTTTCTTATGACTTTTCACCCTTTAGTTTTAACATCCATTGCTTAAATTAGTTGTTACCCTGGTAGTTGTTGCTATATTGGTGATTTGCTAATTCTGTCATTCCTTCTCACTTATTAGCTGAGATTTTATTATAAAGAACTTTTTTCTTACCACCACTCCATTCATTCATTCATTCATTTTTATTACATAAATTCGTGTGAATTTAAGGTTTATAATGTGCTACTTTGATGTATTTATATATTGTAATATTCAGTTGTAGTGATATTTATCACATTACACAGTTTTAGTATAATATTGTTGTCTGTATTCATTATACAGTACATTAGCTCTCTGTGGCTTATTTACTATTCATTGTATTTATTTTTTCATGTTAGTATGAACTTGTAGGTTCTTATTTTATTCTATGGGTATTAATTTCATAGTATCATTTTTCATTTTATGTTCAAACTCTCCCAGATTTGGCCAGTGGGAGCCCTTTCACAGTAGCTTCTGTGGCCTTTTGACATATCTTCATCATTGTTTGAACACTTCCTTACTTTCTGGCAGAAGAGATTTCAGATCTTCTTTACTTTCCCTGCCATAACACTGCAGTCAGCCATTACTCCAGTGAGCCCTGGTTCCTTTTAGTAGGAAATAGTATTTGGAAATCAGTATCAAGGCATTATATGTGTTTATTGCTAATAGGGTGTCACTGCTTCTAGGAACTTTAAATGGATATGACTAGGATATATGTGTATGTGTACTTCATAAATATATTTCTGTGTGTGTGTGCGTGTGTGTGTTTGTGTTTAAAAAAAACCACAAGTTTTAACTGATAACTCCAATTCCAGTTCAGCACCCTTTTTTTCATATTGGTGATTCCCTTCTTCAAGAATGAGAAATCTAGTTTCCATTAGCCTCAACATATTTACTTATTTGCTCAATCCTATAATACACAAAAAGTAGTTTCAGAATTAACACATACCATTAACTTGAGGTTAATATATGCATGAGTAGTTTTCTGAGCATGGTTCCATTGGTCTATTTATTTGTCTTTCTTTTTGTCATTACCACAAGTCTCAATATCTGATAGTGTTAAGTCTCTTTACTTATTCTTCAAGAGTATCTTGGCAATTCTTGACCATTTACACTTAGGAATTTTAGGATCAGCTTTTCAAGTCCTCAAAGGGGGGAAAAAGCACTATTAGGGTTTTGATTGGATTATATTGACTTTATAAATCACTTAGAAGATAATTGACATCTTTACAATAGAGTCTTCCAGTCTTTGAATATTGTACATATCTCCATTCATTTGTATATTCTTTAGTGTCTTTGAGTAAAGTTTGGTGACTTTTCCCCATAAAGGTTTGCATATGTTTTGTTAGAATTATTCCTAAGAGCCATACTTTTTAGATTCTAATTCTAGACCAATCTTTATGATCCGTGTAACTTTGGGCAAATTGCTTAACTGCTCTGTACTTTTGTCTCTTTATATGTGAAGTGAACATAATAATAGTACTTAACAGGTAAGAGTTGTGATGAGTATTAAATGTGCTAATATATGTAAAGAGCTTAGAATGGTGCCCTGTAAGTTTTAGCCATCACTGTTATTTGGTTTTTAAACTGTTGCTAATATACAAATGCAGTGTTGTTGTTTCTTGATTTCATATTCAGCAACCTTGATAAACTCTTATTTCTTTCTCTAACTACTCTAATTTTTCTCTTACTTTAGTAAGATGCACTGAACTTCTAAAATTTACATAGAAATGGAAAAGTATCTAAAATAGTGAAAGGAAATAAATGCAAGGCTTAATATAAAGCTGCAGTAGTCAAACCAGTTTGATAGTGTTGAAAGGTTAGATATATAAAATTAATGGAACAGCATATAGAGTCTAGAAATCGACCCCCATGTATGTAGTGAGTTGATTTTGAGCAAAATTGCCAGTGTAAAAATTCAATAGGGAAAGGAAAATCTTTCAACAAGTAGTTTTTGGACAGGTGGATATCCATATTGGAAAAAGAATAAACATTGATCCGTATCTCACACCATACTGACACATTGACTTGAAATGGATCTTAGACCTATATGTAAAACTTAAACCTATAAAACTCCTGGAATAAAACATAGGAGAGGGGACTTCCCTGGCGGTCCACTGGTTAAGACTGCGAGCTTCCACTGCAGGGGGCGTGGGTTCGATCCCTGTTCAGGGAACTAAGATCCCACATGCCATGCTGTGTGGCACGGCCAAAACAAAACATACAAATAAATCTTATATTAAAAAAAAAAAAAAACTTAGAAAATCTTTGTAACCTTGGGATATGCAAAAGTTTCTTAGGTAAAACACAAAAAGCACAAACCATAAAAGGAAATAATTTATATATTGTACATACATCAACATTTAAAAATTTCACTGATTGAAAGGTACCATCAAGAAAACCAAAAGGTAAGCTATAGACTTGAAGAAAATATTTGCAACACATATATATAAGACAAATTCGTTATATCAAGTTATATAAAGAACTCTTATAGCTCAGTAATAAGAAAACAAACTATTAAAAAATGGCCAAAAGATTTGACAAGATATTTTACAAAAGATGGTATATAAATGGCAGTAAACACATGAAAAGGTGCTCAACATCTCTAGTCATCAGGGAAATGGAAATTAAATTACTGTAAGATGATATTACATACCCATTAGAACAGCTAGAGTTAAAAAGTTTCCTGTACCAAGGATGTGGAGCATCTTTTACCAGCATACTGTGTTGATGGCAATGTAAAATTTAGGAAACTCTTTGGTAAAGAGTTTGCCAGTTACTTAAGTTAAATGTGCACCTACAATATGACCTAGTCATTTACCCAAGAGAAGTGAAAAAGTTAGTGTCCACACAAATACCTGTATGCAAACATTCATAGCAATTCTATTTGTAATGGCCAAAATCTGGAAATATTCTATTAACAGGTGAATGGATAAACAAAATGTAGTTTATCGATGCGATGAAATACTATTCAGCAATAAAAAGGAATAAATTGTTAAGGACAACAGGATTATGTTGAATGAAAGAAGCCAGACAAAACATTATTATGAATGAAAGAAGCCATATAAAAAAGAACACCTGGTATATGATTCTGTTTATATATAATTCTATAAAATGCAAACTAATCTTTAGTGACAGAAAGCAGATCAGTTGCCTTTTGTACTTGTACAGTTTATTGTATGTAAATTAGAAAAGAAAAATAAGTCATATCATTTCAGTCTAATGCTGAAAGGTTCCCATTTCTTTCAGAGTAAATGCCCACATCCTTACATTGGATTGCAAGCCCTATACCATCCACTCCAATTTTACTCTTTTGACATATCTCCTTTGATGTTCTCCCCTTGCTCCTTTTGCCCACCAAACTGACATCCCTCTAAAACATGTTAGGTATGTTCCCACCTCCAGATTGTTCCACTAGTTATTCCCTCTTCCTGGAGGGATTTTCTCCCAGATACCCTCAGATTTTGCTCCTGCTGCCTTCTTTGACCTACCCTGACCAGCCTTCCCTCAGTACTCCTGATTTCTTCCTGTTCTATTTTTTTAGTAGTATTTATCACCTTCTTACGTATGCAGTTAACTTATTTACTGTGTTTATTGTTTAATTATGTTTTCATCAGTCAAAATAAGCTTCACCAAGGTAGTTTCTTTTCTTCTCTGCTTAGTTTGCTGATATTTGTTTCTGACACAAAATAGACCCAAAAAATATTTGTTGAATTAATGTTTATTATTTGGTTTTTCCCACTACTGTTTTCGAAGTTTAACACTGTTTTGTATTTTCATCTAGGATTTTTAACTTTCATACTTATTTTACCAAAATATAGAGTTAATTGATACCTATAATCTTTTCTTACATAATACAAGAACTTTAGGACACTTTAACTCCTTTTACCTTCTCTTACCTCCTCCTAACTCAAGATATTATTATGTTTAAAACTTTTTAGATTTTAAAATTTCAATTTGTTAGTATTATTTTATACAATCAATGTTCATTTAGATTAAGCCATATATAACTCTCTTAAGGCCTTTCATTTCTTCTTGCAACTCAGATATGCCATCTGGGATTGCTTACCTTCTGCCGGAAGGATATCCTTTAGTATTCACTTAAGGGGAAGGTCTGTGTTAACATGTTTGAAGTGTTCATTTCCTCAGAAATGCCTTTATTTTGTTGTCAGTTTTAAAAGATATATAGAGTTCTAGGTTGACAGGTTTTTTGGTTTTTTTTTCCAGTGTATTAGAGAAATCAGTACACAATAGTCTGGTTTTCATTGTTGCTCTTGGAAGGTCAGCTGTCAACCTAATTACTGCTGTTTTCTCTCTGGCTATTCTTTAGATTTTTTTTTTTTTTTTTTATCTTTGATGTCTGTAGTTTCAGTATGATGTGTCTGTTTAAGGATTTATTTTTTCTACCTGGAGCTCAAAAAGCTTCTTGATTTGGTGGATTGTTGTCTTTTACTGGTTCTAGAAATGATCTTCTCATATATTTCTCCTTCACTCTGTTTCTTTTCTTACTTTCTGGAATTTTGATTAGACCTGTTCTACTCTCTTACTCTGAGTATCTCAAACTTTCATATTTTCTATTTCTTTCTCTCTCTGAGCTGCATCCTAAATAATTCCTTAGGGACTTTCATTTTACTAATGGTCTCTTCACCTTTGTCTAATCTGTTGTTAAATTTGTCTGATAATTTTAGATTTCAATAATTGTGCTTTTTATTTCTAGAAATTTTATTGATACTTGGTTCTTTTTTTTTTTTTTTAAGTATCTTCCCTACAGATATTTTTCAGCATGGCTTTTATTTCTTCAAACATACTATTTAAAATCAAATCAAATCAAATCTGATAATTCCAATATCTGAAATCTTTGCAATTATTTTTCTGCAATTAGGTATTTCTTTTTCTACTTTCTTTTTTTCTTTTTGAGTTTCTCATTTTACTTGGGGAATTGTGAGAGTTCTTTGAGGCTTAGTATCAAGATGGTATGTTCCTCCAGAAAGAATTTACTTGTCTGCCTCAGTAAAGGATCTGTGTTTGGGACCATTTCAATCTAAATCTATAATTTTATTAATCTTCCCTTGAACTCCTAAGAAATGTGAATTTGGGCTGCAAATTTGCATGAAAGCTTGCTTTTTTAACTTTTCAGGAACTTTTTTGTCTCGTCTCTGTTAGACACCAAGGCAACTTTCCTTGCAATCTTCTGAAGGTAGGAGGAGTAGGTAATGGGATGGGTTATTTTAGGCTTACACTTCTAGATTAATGCCATGGAGGTCCCCTGTTGACTTCCTTTCTTGGGCTGACCCTGGGGTTTGTATCTTGTCTATTACACATGAGGCTGATAAAACCTAGCTGTTTCACAGAGTTTGGTTTTTGGCCTGGTTTATTCCTAATCATTTTGTTAGCTCTTAGATTTTTTTTTTTTTTAAGATCTTTTTACTCTTCCTTTGGGCATATCTACAGTAAGGTTGGTCTGTATTATTTAGTCTGCTACTGTACCAACATTTTTGAAAAACAAAATAATTGTGCTTTTTTTACATAGTACATACTCTTTGTAATATTTTAAATGGCTCTGTATTTTGTCTAGTGACTCATAATTTATATAATAATTCTTCAACTTAGACATTAAGCTTGTTTCTTTAGGGCTTTCCTATTATAAATAACACTGATAAACTGATTTCATAGGTAAAAATGTTATCTCTTCATTTGTATTACCTTAATTGCTGTTGTGGTAGTACCTTTTCCAAATGTAAGATATGTATTCTTAGTTATGCAAATCTTAAACCTTTTTCTTAAAAGTTTGTGTAAACCATTGCCTAACTGGTTACTTTGCTAAAATGTTTCTGTTTCTGCTTATTTGAGGAATGTAGATTTACAGAAACTTTACAAATGATTCTTTTGTCGAATATTAACAAATGTTCTTGTTAATCATATTTTACTTGGAAACAATTATTTAAAATTTGGCCCTGGTAATTGTTTGCCAATTCTTTCATTTTTTGCTATTTAATGTTCAGTGAGTGTTATCTCAAGAATTTTCCTCATTTCTCTAAAACCTACTACAAGTTTTCTGCCTCATACGCCCCACCCCATAGCCATTTGTATTAGTCTCTTTGTTTTAAAAGTACGTCCCTTGCCCTTCCCAGAAATCTCAGTGGTTTACAGCAATTAACATTTATTCCTCTCACATGACTGACACTTAAACAGCTGCGAATCAGCTTTTGCAAACTTCCTTCACATGTCTTTTTGATGGAGGGTCCAGGCTGAAGGTGTCACTACATTTGAGACATGGCATTCTTGTGGCAGAGAGTAAAAAAATAAGAGAGCTGGTGTAAACCCATAATGCCTCTTAAAGCTTCTGCATAGAGGCAGTTTATGTCCTGTCTGTCCGTGTGTTCCTATCACATGACTGAGTGCAGTGGGTGTTGCATAGAAATGTATGCTCCTCCCACAGGAGACACTGCAAGTCACATGACTGACCAGAGTTACATGGAAGGGTCAAGTGAATACTTGGCAACAGTAATACAATCTACCATATCTCTTCTTATTTTTTTTAAATATATTTTAAAATTTATTTATTTATTTATGGCTGCGCTGGGTCTTTGTTGCTGTGCGCGGGCTTTCTCTAGTTGCGGTGAGCAGAGGCTACTCTTCATTGCAGTCCGTGGGCTTCTCACTGCGGTGACTTCTCTTGTTGCGGAGCACGAGCTCTAGGTGCTTGGGCTTCAGTAGTTGTGGCTTGGAGGCTCTAGAGCGCAGGCTCAGTAGTTGCGGCACACGGGCTTAGTTGCTCCGCAGCATGTGAGATCTTCCTGGACCAGGGCTCGAACCCGTGTCCCCTGCATTGGCAGGTGGATTCTTAACCATTGCGCCACCAGGGAAGCCCTACCATATCTCTTCCTATATTTAATTTTCTAGTGTAAATTTTCACGATAACTCATACCTGTACTGAAGCCTCTCTGATAAGTCTTCCTTTATGCCTTAAATATAGTTATTTCTGTTATGAAAGTGAATCATTTTACCTATCATCTTTTTTTTTAACTTTTTATTTTATATTGGAGTATAGTTAATTAACAATGTTTTGTTAGTTTCCAGTGTACAGCAAAGTGATTCAGTTATACATATACATGTATCTATTCTTTTTCAAATTCTTTTCCCTATTTAGGTTGTTACATAATACTGAGCAGAGTTCCCTGTGCTATACAATAGGTCCATGTTGGTTATCCATTTTAAATATAGCAGTGTGTACATGTCAATCCCAAATTCACTAATTATCCCTCCCCCCAACCCTTCCCCACTGGTAACCATAAGTTCATTCTCTAAGTCTGTGAGTCTGTTTCTGTTTTCATTTTACCTATGATCTTGAGCCTACTTGAATGTAAGTTTAGCAAGGGCAGAGATTTTTGTCTGCTTTATTCATTGCTTCCTCAGCACTAGAAGAATGCTTGCCTCCTAATGTGCTTTCAGTAAATATATGTTTCCCTTCTTATTTCATCACTTACTCTGTCAGTTATTCTCATTTTCTGTGTCTTCATTTATTGTTGGTTCTCTCTGCTAGCTCTGTCCCTGAAGTCTCTCAATGACTGTATTTTCTTGAATTATTTTAATCACAGCTACATATTTAATAAATTCTGTTAAATAATTATCTTTAATGAAGAGAATAAACTTATATGATCTTTTAACTCCTCTGGAAAATGTAGCCTACATACTTCTTCCTATAAATATGCATATCAGCCTATCATTAGGGTAAAAAACCCCAAAACCTTCCCTTTGACTCTTACAGTGTAGCTTCTCACTGTTGCTCTAAAACTATTGTTTACCTTTTACATTTCTCACTCTCTTTGACTTTTATGGAAGGCCCCCTCCCCTAAAACTCTATGTCTCTGGATCCTGAGGGACTATAATTCATTATAATTCACTGTTTTGTTTTGCTTTCTAAGGTTGTTCTCTTTTTCTCTTTTCCTTAGAATGTTCCTCTTCCTTCCTCTACCACTTAAGTGTACTAATACTCCCAGGTTCTATTTTTAGCTTTCTTCATTTCTTCCCTTGTGCCCTTTTTAGCGGAGCTCTCATTCATATGGCTTTCACATTTATTTCTATATAGATGATTTACAAATCTGTGTCTTGTAATAGTTAGAAATTCTGCGTTTGCCCCCTCATTTCCACTTGTGGCATTCCCATTTGAGTGTCTTACTATCACCTCGACCTTAACTTGTCCCAAACCAAATTGTTTTCCTACTAGTACTGAGTCCTCCATTGGAACTAACTCTTGTTTTTATTGATGGTTCACAGTCGCCAGGCTTCTAAAAGGAGAGGGAATACCAGCCTTTGTTTAGCATCCAGTGCACACTAAGCACTGCTTTTCACTTACTGAATGTCCAGCTCAAGTTTTACCTCCTGAGAGACCTTCAAACAATCATAGTGATCCTTTGCAATCCCTTCTTCTTAGACCACTTGCAGTATATTTGTATTTAAACCCCTAGATCCTCAGCATGTGAATCTCCTGTAATTCATACTTTTAGTTTGTAAAGCCTCTCAAAGGCAAGGATTTTTATTTCATATTTCTTTTTGTCAGCACAGTACCCCCCAGGTACAGTACAATTTAATAAGTATTTGATGATTTTTGCATAGAAACAATGCTCTAAATAAGGAAAATAATATCAACTTAAATAACAAAACTAAATAAACTAAAACTAAGTAGCAAACTAATAACTCAAAATTAAATAATATTTTAGCTGTACTCTTGAACCTTGAACCCAGTTGAAAGGGGTTAGTTTCTGAAAGTGGCAGAGGCTCTTTACTTACCATTAAGGATCACCTGTTGAACAAATCTTTACTCTGTAACAGAATCTCTTTATCAGTAATACACCTTCATATAGCCATTTTATATTGCTATGATAACCACATTTATAGAAGGTAGTATATTTATTTTAGCTTCTCTTCCCCGTTAGGTGCACCAGGAATAATTTCCTCACCATATGCAGGGGCTGCTGGATTTGCCCCAGCCATTGGATTTCCTCAAGCTACAGGTGACTAACTCTAAAGTTGAATTTGAAATGATTTCTTAATGATGGTCTATATTTTCCAGGAACTTATCAAAATGAAAAATATTACCATATTTGAAGGATTTATAATAAAAGCATTAGGTGTTTCAATCATGGAAGTGGCTCATGTACAATATATGATGCACAGCTTCCTTGTGTTTATAAATAATTCTCTCTGGTTCCATTCTCAACTCCAAAATTCCCTTGTATATTCTGCATCATTTACACTTGCCATTGGCACAGATAACTATAGGTTGACTATATTAAATAATCTCTGATTTGCCTTTTTTTGGTTATTACACAAAATATATGAACTGCTTGCTTATAGGCTTATCAATTACATGTTAAACAGACTTGTGTCTTATTTATCTTTGTGTCCTTAAATGCCTTTGATGGCATTTAATACATAGTATGCAGTCAGCAAACATTTGAATTAATAAACATTTACTGTTAAACTTATTTGTAAATCCTCTTTTTTTGTTTTTTTGATTAATGGGTTTAGAAGATTACCGTAGAGGGTATGCATGCTGTTTTATTTCAGAAAAAAAATATTTTTTTTCTTTAAGTAATAGAAATAATTAAGAGATAGCAATCAGTTAATACTTTGATAATGACTCTCTGACTCTTTTCCAAATAGTAAACAAAATGAATTTGATCATAGCTTACGGAGGAGAAAAAAACACTTTATGGTTTTATTGCTGGTGCTTAACGAATACACTTGAGGTTGGTGATTAGAAAGAAGAGTGGCTTAGTGTTAAGCCTAGTCTACACAGTACCTTTTTACAGCTTCCAGCTGATTTATGAATATAACTGTTTTAAATTGCAACATAGTTGCTTTCTGGCAATAATCTTTGTATCCTACCTTTCTAATTCTGGGAATTTTAACTACTCTCTTAACTGGAGAGGATGAAGTTAACTAAAAAGAAAAGAGTGATTTAAAAGGTTGAGGTTCATTTAAGTTTTAGGTTTTTGGTGGTTTTAAGACATCTTAACGTATGTTTAATTAAGTGAGTAATTCTACCTATCTCATTAAAATGAAGGCATTATACATTGTTTTTATGTGTTTGAAGCTCCCAAAAGTTTAATTTTTATACATTTGGAGGTAGTGATATATGGTTTCCCTCATTTTAGTTATTTCTTTCTACACACTGTATGTATAAAACACTGTAGTAGATGTTAAGAAAGAGAAAAAATGTGTAAAGAGGGCTCCTGAGTTGATAAGACTTTTAAGGTGTAGCAGGGGGATGTACATATACACATACACACATGTATATACCCTACAGTGTAGCTAAGGTGTAGTGTTGGCGGTATATAATAGTCTTAAGGAAGTTATTCAAAAGTTGCAGGGGCATGGGAAGAGGTCATGCAAAAGACTACTGAGTATAGATTTCATGGAAAAGCATCCACCCTAAGAAGGTGATCTGTACAGTTTTAAAATTCAGCAAGATGATGGTAGTAATAACTTTCCTTAGATTGTCAAGGAGAATAGTATGATTGTAAACTATATTGCAATTTAATTACATAATTTGTGATAAACTGGCCAGACTCTGTCTATTATAAGGAATTTTGAGCTTAAAGAATCAATAAATTAAAGAACTGGTTCATTTTATATCAACTAGAGATTTTATCTTAGATAATTTTTAAGCTGAGAATACAAATAGTGGGACCTTCTGAGGAAGTGTAGTGTTTTAGGTATAGTATATAGTGTCAGTATTCCAGTATTGTAGAACTTGCAGTAGTTCTGAAATATCTGGGGGAGTAGAGAGCTCTGAAAATTCTTGCTGCAAAAGAATATTGAATTCTATAAATTTGTTCTTGATGGTAATAATGTTTTACAAGGTTACAAAATGTTTTTTCCCCATGCAGAATGTATGTATACAATTCACCTGTTTTAGATATACAACTCAGTGATTTTTAATAAATTTACAGAGTTGTGCAGCCATTACCACAGTCCAATTTTAGAACATGCATTACTACCTAGCATGCATATATGTGACTTCTGCTGAAGGACTTTTTACAAAAATATGTATCTGGTTTTATGGTAGAAGTCAATATGAAAATAACATCTACTTCAGAGAAATGTGCTGGAATATATTTATTTCAAGAAATAGAAGGAGTACTTGTAGTTATAGACCCTTTGAAAAACCTAATGGCTTTTAAGACCAGGGAATTTGGTTGCTCTGCAAAGCACTGTATAAATAATAAAGTACTAAGTATGATAGTATCAGTGAATAAAGAGCTCTACTTCCAGACAGACTCTGGAGGGGAGAAAACTGACCTTTGTTATCCTTATGGTAGCTTTGAAACATTTTCTTCTCTATTTTTGCTTTTGTCTTCATTTATTTACTTAAGTTGTATTAAGTGTTGTAATTCTCCAGATAACTAGAATATGAAATGCTTTTGATGTTTTGAAAAGGTCTGTCAGTCCCAGCTGGACTAGGTCCCGGAGCTCTTGGTCCTCTCACAATCACCTCCTCTGCTGTCACTGGAAGGATGCCCATTCCTGGGGCTGGTGGTATACCGGGAAATTCTGTTCTACTTGTCACCAATCTTAATCCTGATGTGAGTTGAAAAGTATTATATGTAAAAAGTCTTTCAGGAGGAGGTATTGTAGCTTCTGACCTAGAGTTAAATTCAATGAAAATGTTTATTTTAAGAATTTTTATTAAAATTCATCACTAGTATATATAGAAGCAGCATGTAAAAAGTCAGTGCTTTGAACAAGTAAACTTACTTAAAATTTTTACTTAGACACTGATATTTTGTGTTATCCTTTTCAAACAGCTTATTACACCACATGGACTTTTTATCCTATTTGGTAAGTAATTTTTTTTTTTTTTTGCTGTTTTTTATATCGTCTATGATGTGAATTGAGCATATTGCATCATTCAGTAATATTTATTACTGCTATGTGCCTACTAGTGTGTTTGACACTGAGGATAGAATAGCAAGGAAGACTTATTAAGTGATTACAGTTAGAACAAAGTTTTATAAAAAGGGAAATAGAGCTTGTAATAGGAACATACAGCTGGGAGACCTAACCTAGCTGAGGGAATCAAAGATGATGTACCAGTAGAAATGATAGTTAAGCTGACTTGTGAAAAATGAGGACACATTAGCCAGGCAGAAAGGGAGGGCAAATGTCCTTTCACAGATAGTAGCAGTGAGAGACAGAACTCGTGGAACATAGAAATGAAGGAAGCTCAATGGAGAGTGTAAGGGAGAGACATGTTGAAGCTGGGCAGATGGATAGGGGCAAGGTCATTAAGAGCTTTGTAAGCTATATTAAAGAGCTTCGTTTTTAACTTAAGAACAGTGGGAATCCATTGACTAGTTTTAAACAGGAGAGAGTCATAATGAGATGTTGATTTTAAAAATAATCCCCTAACTTTCCAATAGTGTGCCTCTCTCAGTTAAAAAAAATATTTAGCATGTACTCCTAATCTATATATGATTAATTATTCATAAATTTCATCCATCTTTTACTACACTCTTTAGCATAATATGTACAAACAGAAATATGAGCAATGAAGTGATATTTAATATTTTAAAGATTTTTCTTATGACACTTTTTAAAATAAAAATCTATTAACATTTAGTGAGAAGTATGATTTAATATGCTTCATTATTTTCAAAAACCTTTTTCATTTTGATTCAGTATCCCAAGAACTGATTCTAAATTCACTTTATTTTAGTACTTGATCTTAATGGTTGTCATAAATGAAAAAGATACCTCATAAAGATATGCGAGGGAATTCTCTGGCGGTCCAGTGGTTAGGACTCAGTGCTTTCACTGCCAGGTCCTGAGTTCAGTCCCTGGTCTGGGAACTGAGAATCCCGCAAGCTGCGTGGGCACGGCCAAAAAAAAAAAAAGATAGGCGATTTGAATGGAAGTGTTTCATTGTTGCTGTACTAAATAATTATGATACTAATTTTTCAGTCTAATCCACTAAATTTTGTTGTACTTTACCTAGAAAAGTTCCATTTTTCCTCTTGTTAAATTAGTTGATCTTGAAAACTGTTACATTAGCATAAGAGGGTTAAAACTCACTAGTACTCTTCATGTGGAAGAATTTTTAAGAGGATGGAAAATTGTTTCAAATTTTTTGAGTGGGTAGTAGGTTTTTTTAACAGCGTTTTTGAGTTATAATTTACAGCCATTACAATTCTCTGACTTCAGATGTACAACTCAGTGATTTTTAGTAAATTTACAGAGTTGTGCAGCCATTACCACAGTCCAATTTTAGAACATCTCTATCACCCCACGGAGAAGCTTTATACTCATTTGCAGTTACTATAAAAGTTTTTATTCATGACACATTTATGTAATTTTCCTTAACAAAATCATTTATTAATGCTAAATTTTCATATGTCTCTTTAATAGCCAGAGCACATTTCTTTCCAAAAGTAGTTAATTTCTCACTCCTTTAGAAAAATATCACCCTCAGGTTGAAGAACAAATTGTGTGTTATTTTTTACGGAGTATCTATTTCAGCCACTTGTCATTTCTGAAAAGGACAGCAAATTTGGACTACTTGTCTTTTTTTTTTTTTTTTAATTTTAAAACTACCATTCATCTCGTAAGTTTAGTTGCTCTTAGGGGCTTGCCCACAAGATAACCAATACTCCTTTGTGTGCCTTGAAGATTGTCATAGTCATTCTCTCATCCTATTACAAAGTATGGTAATGATGCTACTGTTTAAAGATCTTATTCTTATGATATTGGTGATACCCTGTTCCACATAAATTGCAATATATTTTAATACATTAAATTTAAAAAAATGAGAGAATGCCCTTCATATTGTAGAAACTTCTGTGTATAATTTCTTCTATATGTTGAAAATTAGTAAAATGTAGTTTTTCATACTGGTTTATATAAACAAATCAGGATAAGTAAAAGTTTATTTTCCTCCCACACCCCAGTGAATCATTTTGCTTGCTTTTGGGGATGTGGGACCCACTTTGGGGAACACTAGCATAGAAAAAATGGATGTAATGAGATCAGTTAGGAGGCTATGATGATAGTCCAGATGTGAAATGGTGATAATAGATTTGATGGTAGTGAGGATGGGAAGAAGTGGACAAATGTGAGAGATATTTAAGCCACAGAATCAATGAGTGCTGGTAGTTGACTGGATGTAAGTGTCTAAGGAAAGGGGTAAGTCAAAAGATGACTCCCAGATGTCTGACTGGAGCAAATATGTGCATGATGGTACTGTTTATCAACAGAGTTATTGAACACAGGAGGGTGCAGGAAAGAGCAGGTGGGACATCCAGGTGAAAGGGGATACTGGATTAATAAATCTGGAACATAGAAGAGATACAAATTTGGGAGCCTATGTATGAAATTGCCCAGGGAAAGCATATAGTATGAGAAAAGAAGCTTTCTTTAAATATATTAGTAAAGTTAATTGAACATTACACAATCAGCATTAAAACATTGTTTTGTTTTGTCTTTTTAATTAGGAGTATATGGTGATGTACATCGAGTGAAGATAATGTTTAATAAGAAAGAAAATGCATTGGTTCAGATGGCAGATGCAAATCAAGCTCAGCTAGGTACTAATGATTAATAATAATAATGATAACCTGCCCCTTTTGTATGTGAATTTTCCTATAAAATAAACTTACGGCTAGTAGGAAGAGTACCTCCTTATGTTAATGTCTCCATTATTTGGATCTGCTTATATTTTAAGATTTTAAAATATTTATTATTCTTTGAAGTTCATTTATCTATTTGAATATATTGTTGATGTTTAGAGCTTTGACTCTAGGGTTTTTCCATTAGCTTTAAACTAATAAACATGACTTGTTTTCTTTCATTTTATTTGTTTGTTTGCTTGTTTATTCTCCTTTCAAATTAAGTTTTCTAGAACTGTTGCATGGCATAACTGTTTGGGAATACTTCATACTGATGGTGCAAGAAAGTGTCATTCTGCAATCTCCCCGTTTATTATTATAGTGGCTGTTGAAATATTACTACTCAGATTTTTTATTAAAAAAAGCTTTACTTGAGATTAAAAATAGATAGCTAGTGGGAAGCAGCCACATAGCACAGGGAGATCAGCTCGGTGCTTTGTGACCACCTAGAGGGGTGGGATAGGGAGGGTGGGAGGGAGGGAGACGCAAGAAGAAAGAGATATGGGGATATGTGTATATGTATAGCTGATTCACTTTGTTAGACAGCAGAAACTAACATACCATTGTAAAGCAGTTAATACTCCAATAAAGATGTTAAAAAAATAAAATTTACTTGAGATTAAGCTAATTTATTCAATAATCATTTCCTGAGCATGTGGTATGTTTCAGGCATTCTGGAACTTCCTAGCACTCTGCTAGGAAAATAGTTACTTTTTGTTATATTGCTTTTCTTTCATTACAGAAAAACAGAGTCATGTAATACATTTTCGTATATAAGAGTTTTTAAATTTAAAGCCATTTAAGCCCTCAAATTGACAGTATAATTTTAAATGACTAAATAAAAAGAATTATGATAGACAGTTTTACAGAGACTCTATCTTAATACCCAGACTTTCCTTATTTTCTTCTTATGCACCAGCAATGAACCATCTGAGTGGTCAGAGACTTTATGGGAAAGTGCTTCGTGCTACACTGTCCAAACATCAAGCAGTTCAGCTTCCTCGAGAGGGACAAGAAGACCAAGGTCTGACTAAGGATTTTAGCAATAGTCCTTTGCATCGCTTTAAAAAGCCTGGCTCTAAAAACTTCCAGAATATTTTTCCACCATCAGCTACTCTGCATCTTTCCAACATCCCGTATGTATCTAATTAGTTACTATTCATTTAGATGATTAATAATCTACAGTATATGGTTTGGGGAGGTAAAAACTGAAATTATTCTAACGTAGCAGTTGTCCTATTCACTAATTTCTCGTAAGATGATTTATTTGCCATCATGCCTTAAGAAGTTTATATCTAACCATACACTATGAAAGTGAAAGATAGCAATGTTTTAAATTTTTCTTTCCAAACAGAGAATTAGCAACTAAATTACCTTTCAGTTACAGAATGGCAAAAATCTGTGCAGAAATATTCCATTGGTGTATACTTAGTCATCCTTTTGTGTAAGTAAAGACCCTTTAGTGACCAGCATAGCAAAATCAAATAATTTATGTATCTAAGAATTTGGTAAAACTGAATTCTCTATTTTTACCTACAAGCTGCAAAGCCATATATATATGTAAAAGCTAAAAATTTTCTTGTAACCACTCTGTATTTAACCAGTGTTGTAGCAGACTTGTTCTTTAGTCATCATCTAACTTAGAGATCGACAAACTATAGCCTAGGGGCCAAATCCATCTGTTTTTGTAAGGCCCATGAGCTAAGATTGGTTTTTACATTTTCAAGTGGTTAGGGAAAAACAAAAGAAAAATTTTTTGTGATTTGAGACAATTACATAAAATTAAAATTTCACCTTCCATAAATAAAGTTTTATGGAACACAACCATATTTATTCATTTATGTGTTAGCTATAGCTGCTTTTGAGCTATAACAACAAAGCTGAATAGTTACAACAGAGGCTGTATGGCCATCAAAGCCTAAGAAATTTACTGTATGGCCCTTTATAGAAAGCACCTGGCAACCCCAGTTTTAATTCTTGAAATCCTTGACCTACAAAGGGGGCAGTTTTAACTTTTTTTTTTTTTAATAAATAAATTTAGTTAGTTAGTTACTTTTTGACTGTGTTGGGTCTTCGTTGCTGTGCACGGGCTTTCTCTACTTGTGGCGAGCAGGGGCTACTCTTTGTTGTGGTGTGCGGGCTTCTCATTGCAGTGGCTTCTGTTTGTTGCGGAGCGCGGGCCCAGTAGTTGTGGTGCATGGGCTTAGTTGCTCCGCGGCATGTGGGATCTTCCCAGACCAGGGCTCGAACCTGTGTCCCCTGCATTGGCAGGCGGATTCTTAACCACTGCGCCACCAGGGAAGTGCCAAGGTGGCAATTTTATATAACTTAATCTAATACATGAAGAGGGATAAGCTTTGGGAAGGAAGGGTAAAAGCTGTGGGGTATAGTTGTGTGTGAGCACGTGTGTGAAAAGTTAAAGACTGAGGGAATGGAGAAGGGTACAGTTCTGGAATATTTCTGAGAATGAGAATGGGATTTGAATAGGAAGAGAAAATAATTATTCAAAATGCTGTTGAATGCCCAGGCTCCTAGCTAGTCTCCAATTAGGCTATATGGAGAAACCTTGAATCCGAATTGGGCAATGGCTCAAACCTCATGCCAGCCAGGCAACTGGAAGAGTCACTTGAGAAAAAAATCTAGAAATTTAGCACCTCATCACTGCAGAGTCAGGGAGAGAGGCAACATATTTAAATACTAAAGCAGGCTCCCTCTTAAATACATTTATCCAGGAGCTGGTCTCAAGTTGCAACCTGCATCGGACATGTAGGTAGAAGAGAGAAAGGATGTTAATACTTTTTTTAACCATCTGCCAAGTCTGGGCACTGTGGTGGTGTTTTACGTGTGTTACCTCATTTAATCTCCATAATAACCTTCTTTTAAAATTGTGGTTAAATACATAACCTAAGTTTTACCATTTTAACCGTTTTTGAGTGTACATTCACATTAAGTACATTCATAGTGTGCAACCATCACTTATATCCATCTGCAGATCCTTGTCATCATCTCAAACTGAAGCTCTGTACCCATTAAACAATGTCTCCTTGTTTCTCTCTACCCCCAGTCCCTGGTAACCACTATTCTACATTCTGTCTCTAGCAATTTATCCATAATAGCATTTGGAGTAAAGGTCATTAGTTTCATTTTAACAATGAAAGTGAGAGGCTCAGATTAAGTAACTTACTCAAGAGTTACATACCAGGTGAATGAAAAATAGAATGTGAACTTATATCTGTCTCCTTGCAGAGCCAATTATTGTTCTATAACACCATCCTTGCTGGGAGTTGTGAGATGAGGAAGAGTCTACTTTTAGTCAGTTGACTCTCATGTGATAGACCACTGTATTAGTTATCTACTACTGCGTAATAGATCACCCCAAAACTTAACAGCTTAACACAGTAGTAGATGTTCATTATCTCAAATTGTTACTGTAAGTCAGGAATCCAGAAGTGGCTTAGCTGGGTGGTTTTGGCTGAATCTCTCATAAGGTTGCATCTGAAGGCTTAACTGGGGCTAGAGAATCCACTTCCAAAGTGGCTCACCGTATGCTTAGTTGTTGACAGGAGGCCTCAGTTCCTTGCCACAAGGAGCTCTCCATAGGGCTGCTTGATTGTCCACGTGAAATAGCAGCTGGTTTCTTCCAAAGCTAGTGATTCAAGAGAGGGCAAGGTGGAAATCTCAGTGTCTCTCAGCCTCAGAAGTCACATGTGTCATTTCTACAATACCCTGAGGGTTACAGAGGACATCCTTATTAGATATGGGAGGGGAGTACCAAAAGTGTGAATACTAGGAGGCAAGAGTAGTTGGGGGCTATCTTAGAACCTGGTTACCACATACACATGTTCATAATTACCCTGAAAGTAATTGAAAATCTACTGGCCTAGTAGTGGAAAACGCTGGACCATAGAAGACAAGTCAGAGCTAGGGAAGTATCTTTGGAAGTACTAGAGTTAATTGTGGGTAATAATCCCATTGAAAGAATAAATATAGAAAGATTTTCTTGTTCTTTATATACTGCCCATGTCCTGTGCAAAAGATCTGAGACAAAATTCCATCGTTTGAGAACATGTATGCATCAACCTTGAACATCTTTCAGGGCACTTGCAAATCATGTCTTCATTGCGTGGCTTTATGCTCTTTGAAATGTGAAATATTCTGGAGACTTGATGATTTCAGGAGTTAATCTTTGCATCATTTGAAAATTAGGGATAAGATAGTTGACTCTCTCTGTAATGTTTTCACAGCCCCTCTGTTACAGTAGATGATCTGAAGAACCTTTTCACAGAAGCCGGATGTTCAGTGAAGGCTTTTAAATTCTTTCAGTAAGTCCATGCTTTTAAGAAATATATTAACATTATTTAATATGAACTGCAAATGTTTAAGGTAGTTTAATGAAGTCTTCTAGGGCTGCGGAAGAGGTTTGTAGGCAAAATTAATTCTATATGCTTTTTCTATTTCTTCTACCATTTTCAGGAAAGATCGCAAAATGGCACTCATTCAGTTGGGATCTGTGGAAGAAGCAATCCAGGCTCTCATTGAACTTCATAACCATGACCTTGGAGAAAATCACCACCTCAGAGTTTCCTTCTCAAAATCTACAATCTAACTTTTCTGTGAATTTTTCTCCTAAGACTGGACCATAATTTCAGTAAAACCTTCAGACATAGACTGAAGCAGCTCAAGACCAATTCTGCCTCTTTCACAAAATTAACTCTTCCTGAGTTTGATATTCAAGTATATTCAAAAAATCATACGATGTTCTCTTTTCCCTTTCTCCCCTCTGCCAATACATCATCAGAGGCGTGTTTTTCCTTTGTACCATAGTTTCTAAAATGAAAATAATCTTCAGGAAAAAAGAATCAGGAAAAAAAAATTTTTCAATAATTCAATTCCCTTTATTAAATTGGATTTCAAGAGGACAGTCTTTCTTTTCGTTTGGGTCCAGATCAGCCTTATACAACATTTCTAAACTCCTTTGTAGTTTGAAAAATTTAAACATACAGACTTTTAAAATTACTTGACATAAGTAATTTAAATTACCTACAACCAAGTTTTTAACTGTATGATTCAGAAGTTTGACTCCTCTAGGAAACTGTGTTCCCTTATAAGTTACATCAGTTATTTGGCATATACTGATACTTACTATACATAAACAAATTGGGTTGTATTGGAAGCAAATTTATAAATCTGCGTGTTTTCTTTCAATTTTTTTTTTCCACTGTAAGACACTCCTTTGCATATCTTTAACTTTTTAAGACTATTTGGAGAATGAAGTGTCTCAACTATCTCCAGGGAAATTAAGTAGAATTCAACCAGGATCTATTAAGATGTCAGAATAATTAATAATTTTATTAGGAAAAATCATGTTTTAAATTTCAAAATGACACTTGCCTAATAATATATGATCTTGGAAAATTTAAAAAGAAAAATAATCCTACTTATAAACTACTTTTTTATAGTTGTTTTCAGAAAAAAGTTTACAGTCTTAAGGAAAATATTCAGGTCTATCATATGGTTTGACAGATTTTTTAAAAGTTATTTTTGGTAAAGTCTTCTTTTAGAAAAAAATCAATCTCAAGGGTTTTTTGTACCACTATAATCTCTAATACTTATTCAGAATTACTGTGTATTTACTTAATTTCCTATTATGTGCCTTATTATGTGCTTATGATATAATAGGTTAGACTTTTATCTAAGTATCTTGAAAGCTATATTGTGGGCTTGGTGAGCATTTGTTTTTTCTTTCCCTGTTTTGGTAAGGATTTTAAAGTTTTTTTCATTGCAATTTTAAGTGATTTTCAATAACTAATAGTTTCTATTCAAATTTTTTGGTGCTTTGGTGTAGAGATGGGGTGAGGAAGGGTTAAACGGTTTTGGGAATAACTCAGTGCACACCTGTAGGCCTCTTCATATTGTGACCAATAGTGGTCATTGCCAGTTATAGCATACCAATTTGGGGCTATAACATGCAGTCTCAGTTCTGGATCTTGTCTGATCTTTATCACGCATTAGAATTTGTCTCAGGAGTACTTGGTTTTTGTCGTATACTCAAGTGAGAACTTGCTTTTCTTTGTTAATGTGACTTCATTACTGAGTGCCCACATATATGGAGTATGAGAAGGTGGATTCTTTCTCATACTCTGTCCCTCTTTTTAGTTGAATGTGAGAGTACATGTTAATGTTGCTTCAGTGATTGTATAATGTAAAATTGTTTCTTTTTAGTTAGATACTTTGCTTTTGTTAATTATTCCTTCAGTGCTTGATCGGATTTTTTTAAAGCAGAATTTGTTAAAAGGGTCATTTTTGTCCACCCATTTTACACTTTTCAGATTCTCAGAGTGGCTCATCTCACCTTTTAAAAGAATATTTCAATTTCTTTGCTATATTCCAGCCATTAATTTGAACACAGGAAGAAATTTTATAAAAAATTGGAGACTACAAAAGATAATTGTTAAAAAGCAGAATTCACTCAACGCTGAGCAACAATTAGTTGGTAGAATACAAAGGAGGACACTATATTGAGATCTTTCAAATGGATCAGTTTTAATATTAGCTGATAGGTGTAATCATTTATCTAATTTTTATTTTTTCACTTATGAAATATATTTTTACCAAAGCACTGAGTAAGAGGGAAGGGGAAAAAACAATTTCTTTAAGAAATCTCCCCAAATTGCTTCATTTTTTTCCTTCCATACAGGCACTATTATAATTTTCAGTGGCATGTTAAATTGGTTTTTTTTTAGTTAGGAATTATTGTGTAGTTTTAATTCATGATTCCTATAACAGTCAGTGTAAGTGTAGCAGAAGTGTAGCAGAAGGGAGATCACAATGGTATTGAATGTAATTTTGAAGTAGGGAATGGCCTTTATATTTGAGAGAGAACATTTGAATCCTTTTCAGGGATTTGTGCGCACATATGTGTGTGTGTGTATAGATAAGTGTATATACATACACTTTTCTAGTGTCGTACATACATATGCACATTACATACATCTTAATTTATTGACAAAGAACATTAATCAAATTAAGATTTGGAAAAGGTGAGATATTCTTGTTTAAAATAGTGTGTTTGCAACCATCAATTTGTGTCTAAAATTAGCTGTAGCACATGGATGTTGTCCATATTGGGCTATTTGCTCTTTGAATTATAGAGGTCTACAGTATTTGTGTTGGTATAGTTTCTGTAAAAAGATTTAAAAATATCAGGGCAGTGGAAAAACTAGATCCTTGTATTTTTCGTTTTGGCATGCATTTAGTTGATATCTTCTGAGCGATGTTTATTTTGCTGTTGAGCTGTCATAGTATCCTATTTTTAAGTTTATTTACTTAATTTTAAGGAGTATTGTCTTATTTTTGGAGGTGTCTGACTTTGACACAAAATATGTATATTCAGGACTTCATTAAAAAATAGCAGTACACGTTTAACAGTAGCAATTTATGCCCAAAAGTTCTACTTTGAGATTTAAATAACTTGCATAGCAGTAAATTGTGTTTCCTGTGAGATACAACTAGAAAAATAACCTTAATAATTTGATAACTTACAAGAGAGTATCAGAATTACCTACCTAATAGCTCCTGCAGAATGCCATAAATTTGTTGTTTAAGGCTAAATATTGTAATGTTAATTTGTAGTCATGTTTCTGATTTTGCTGAAAGTTGCAAATCTCACAGTTTTTAGAGGCACAATTTTTGCCTGCTTATTCCTTATGGAAGCAATGCCTTTTTTTGGCTCCACCTAGGATGGTGATTATAGGTTCTGCTTCAGTTGATTAAAAGTAACTCTCATGAATGTCTCTGATCAGTTTTATATAAACTTTTAAAAGCTTCCGTGTCATTAGGCAGCAAAGGTTATACATTTATATTAACATGTAATTCCTCTTCTGTTTCCACTCAGTATTTTTGGACAAAAGATGACAAGCTCAAAAGTATGTGTTTTTCCCCCCAATGAGTCACTTAAAAGCCCTGTTTGCCAAACTATCAGCCTATCTCTTAGAAAACCTAGTGTGTACTGCTATTTTTAAAACCAAAAAGACAGCATGACTATGCGTAAAAGCATTTTTCTTAACTTTTCCTTTGTCTTGATCTGTTGTTAACAAGAATAAAACTGCCAGACTTAAAATATTCTACTATTGTGCTAAAAGAAATACAATTTAGATTGCACAGAACTTTTTCTTTGAAGAAAATATAACTCAGCTGTCTTTTAAGAGCTGTGTTATTGTCTACGAGACTATTTGCAGTCTTTTTTCAGAGCAAATTTTAACAGCTAGTTGTGAATGATTTAAAAAATAGAAAATTACTAAAATGTTAGTTTTGGGGGTTTTATAGAGGGAGAAAAACAAAACAGGACCAAAGGTTATGTGCCTTCTTCAGTAGTCTTAATTGATCTTTTCTTCCTATTTGAGACTAAGGTAGTATCAGTATTCTGGTTTTCAGGAAATACATACTATAGTTTTAAAAGAATGTTGTCCCACACACCATCCGTTCAAGCAAACAGTTGTAACTGTAAAATGAAGTCTCAGTTATACTTTTTGCCTTCATCACATAATATTCATTATATAGCATTGAGCAGGTCCAAGAACAGAGCTGCTCTTAATCTTTGTGGTAGTCATCTTAGTTTCTGTAACCTGAGGCATATGTTCCAGAGAACAGGGATATTTTTCTGGTCCAGTGACCTTGGTGATAATAGTCATGATTGAAAGCTGCTCATGGCAAGCTTAAATCAGCACTGTAAACAGATTTTTGTTGTTGTTGTTGTTACATTATTTTTAGTTCTTTAATCTATGTAGTAGTTGTAATAACAAATACTTAAATAGCTATTTTTGATGTCATTAAAAAAAATCATACTCTAGCCTTTTTTCCCCCTTACCATTGTTACCCAGATCTTTAAAAAATTCATCCCACATCCAAAAACTACTAATTATAAAGATTGCTGACCAAGCAAAGTTTTGCATCAAAATGTCACCTCATTGCTCTGACCAAAGACTGACTGTTTTGGTTTTGACTCCTTTCTGTTAAGCATTTCTTTTCCCAAGCTCCTTTCTGAAAGAAGATCCAGTGCAAAGCGGCCTTTACTTTCTATTTCCTATCGGCGAATAGACTACTTAGAGAAAATGGGAGTTTAAATGTGAACAGAATGGATTAGGACAACATGGGTTTTATGGGCATTTTCAGTACTGTATTTAAGAAAAAAAAAAAAATAGCACAGCTAGGAGCCTCTGACATTGTCTTGTGTTTTATGTGGTCTGTTCATAAAATTCCCTTTTTCAGTTTATAAGAATGTTCATCTAACAGAAGAAAATGCTGTAAATATTTGTAACAACATTTTTTAAAACCAGGCCAAAAAAGAAAAAGAAAAAAAAAAACGGTTTTTGGGAACAAGTTAACATATAAAGTGGTTTTATATAAAACATCAATTGTCTTGTATATTTTGATAAGCAGCAGTACCAGCTTTCATTTGTAACACAGTTTGTGGCATTGGAAGAAAAGGATTCTGTGATTATTGAAGTGAATTATGTTATAAATGCAAAGAGAAGATAAAATATTAAAAAACATATTTTCTAAGTGCGTAGTGCATGGTTAATTCAAGCTTCTGTACACTACAATATATTCCATTTTTGTTCAGTTTGTATATTTGCTGACTATTACTTGATATCTCTAATCTCTTTCCTAACAAGTATAGCATTGTAGCATGCCTTTTAATAAATGTCATGACATCTGTACTCTCTTAAAAATATTTCTGTGTTCTTGTCTGTACTTTGGGTTTCCCCTTGTCTTACCTGTAATTCTAATGATGTCATATTTTCTTTGTCATAGCCATCCATCTAAACTTGTTATAGTGAGAGCATAGCAAGCACATATTCATACCACTTTAAAAACTGAAAAACCTTAAGTCTACTAATCACCTCTCTTTTAGTTAAGGAACAGTTCTCATTTTGAGAAACAGAATGCTTTTCTAACCGTCCTACAAACAGCTTCTTCAGGGGCACGCCCCCTTTGTACAAGTACATGTTGGCATCTTTGCATGAGTGCTGTCTTTCGCTCTCTCTGTGCATCTCTCTCTCTCTCTCTCTCTCTCTCTCTCTCTCTCACACACACACACACACACACACACACACACACACAGTATATGTGCAATGCCAAAGAAGAGTTGGAACATTTTTTCCAGTTCAGTTTTTGACTTCCCTAGGGGATGAGTATACATAAATTTTGAGACATTTTGAGGTGTGACCTCAAACCAAGTTTGTGTTTTTTTTGATTAAAGGGTAACACAGTTACCAGCTGCCTATATATTGCTTTTCCATAGGCAAATGTTTTATTCCTAGGTTCTTTGAAGCGTTATTGGATTGTAGGAGTCTAAGCAGTCATTTATTTTAATCTTTTATTCTAGGATCTTTTTTTTTTAATGTTTATTTATTTGCGTAGGGTCTTAGTTGCCGCACGTGGAATCTTACCTTGTGGTTCGTGGGCTCTTTGTTGCTGCGTGTGGGCTTCTCTAGTTGCGGCACATGGGCTTCTCTCTAGTTGTGGTGCACGGGCTCTAGAGCACATGGGCTCAGTAGTTGTGGCACACGGGCTTAGTTGCCCCACAGCATGTGGGATCTTACTTCCCTGACCAGGGATCGAACCCATGTCCCCTGCATTGGAAGATGGTTTCTTAACCACTGGACCACCAGGGAAGTCCCTATTCTAGGATCTTTTTACAAGTGGGAATTTTTTCTTGGGGCGGGGGGTGGGATTTATTTTTAATGGAATAGAAAACTAGGTAACTACTGCTGATCTTTGCTGGCTCATCCAAAATCTATTGTCTCCGTGAACGTAACTAGATCAATTTTTTTTTTTTAAGATCTAGAGGCATTTTTATCAGGAAAAGAAAATAACCCTATGGCCAAATAGGTTTTTATAAACTTGCTTGACCATGAAATGCTTATTTACACAGCAGAGGCTTGTAACCATCATTAACAGTCACAAAGTTTTGAGCATAAATGGATCTAAGAGGCTACCTAGTTCAATTTCCACCTTTTAAAGATAAGCGGCTCAGAGAAGGAAGTGACTTGCCCAAGGCCACATGCCACTTAATGGCAGAGTCTGGACTAGAGCCCAGGTCTCCTTAACATTATCCAGTACTCTCCATCGCACCCTGGTGTTGCAGTTCTGTCCTGCCAAGTGCTGTGAGGGTCGTGTTCTTGAAGGTCTGTACATGGGGTTGGGGCGTTTATATACTCTTCTGAGAACTGCCAAAACCAATTTAAAGGCATTGCCTAAGTGCTGGGGGTGTTTTTTTCTGCTGAAGAGTAAAAATGCCTACCTACTTCTGAAAACTTTAAAAGTGTAATTTCAAGTTGCAAATTTGAGAAAGCTAACTCTTAAAAAAGGTAGTTACTACAGTATATGTATTAGTTTGCTAGGGCTGACATAATAAAGTGCCACAGACTGGGCACCTTAAACAACAGAAATGTGTTTTCTTACAGTTGCAGAGGTTAGAAGTCCAAGATCAAGGTGTCACCAGGGTTGATTTCTTCTGAGACCTCTTTCCTTGACTTGTAGATGGCCATCTTCTCCCAGTACCTTCACATGATCTTTCTTCTGTATGTGTCTGTGTCCTAATCTCTTTTTATAAGGACACCATTCATATTGGATTAGGGCCCACCCATCTGATCTCATTTTACCTCAATTACCTCTTTAAAGGCTCTGTCTCCAAATACAGTTACATTCTGAGATACTGGGACGAAGAATTTTGACAGGAGGTAATTCAGCCCTTATCACTGTTTAGTGAAAATTATTCCTTCAGCTCACCAAGTACTGATTGTACCAGAACTGAGCTTTGTGCTGGGAAAGATAATGAAAAGTTAGGGATGTGGTGATTTACCTTTTAGAACTGTGTAATCTAGTGGAAATGTCAGCCTAAATCCATAAATCAAATAGTCTTGAACTCTTGCTTTCAATGGAAAGCCCCCCAAATGGATCATGAGGCCTCTCTCTAGGCCATTCTAATCAGAATACACATGGCTAAAGCTATCCTACAGCTAATTATGAGTATGTAGGAACACATACCCTGCAATAATTATCTCTAAGAAATGTCATTTCAGAGCAATGATCATTTCTAAGACATATGCCATTACTTGAAGAACAGTTGCAGAAATAAAGAGGGTACTGTCAAACAAGCTGTACCCAATTTTTAATGCCCAACATTTGTAGGTAATTAAACTGGATGCTATGTTAGGAATAGTTAAGAGTATTAAACCCACTTTGTTTACTGTTTGTGTGATCCTACATCAATGAATTTTTTTCTATTGTCTACTTCCAATGGAAATTCTTCACTATATGATTCTATCAAAACAATTTATGTTGAACTTATAAAATTCTATAACAGTTTTCTTGGAATTACTGCATTTGTAATCATTGGGTTCAGATGTAGAACTCCTACCTCTGCTATTATAAAAAAGTATAATTGCGTAGGAAAAGTTAATGAGTCTAATGTTCCATGAAGATCCCTTTATCTATTTTCTTTCATTCCTATGTTTGTTCTAAGGACATAGGGTAACAGGAAAAACTCATTGGTTTTGTTGGAATAAATTGCCCACAGTTCAGTTAAGTAAGCACCTATATCCTTGTTCTATGCCTAAAATTATGGAATTATCTAAGTCCTTGATCCTACAGAAAACAAGTGTCAAATTCTAACCTGTTAAGAGATTGTCTTTAGCCAAATGAAAGCCGGTATTAGTTATATAAATGTTAGACAAAGTACACGTTAGGGCCACAGGCACTATGAGAGAGAAAGAAATTTCATAAGGATGTATTTTTATAGTGGAACACTTGATACAAGTGAACACAATAAAGCTACATAAAACCTAAAGGGAAGAATCTCACAGATGTGATGTTGAACAAAGGAAGCCATACACAGAAGAATGTGTAATGTATAATTCTATTTACATCAAGTTCAGAAATAGGGTAGTGGTTACCTTTGGGAAGGAGGTAATTGAGGGCTTGAGGAGAGGTTTCTGGTTTGTGGTTAATGTTTTATTTCTTAACCTTTGTACCAGTTACCCAGGAGTGTTTACTTTCTGATAATTCATTGAGCTTGTACACTTAGGATTTGTGCATTTATCTGTGTATTGTACTTCAATTAAAAGGATTTTGAAAAATGATTGTAATTGAGCAAGGAACTGTAAACCATTCTCCTAGCTTCTTAAATCAGCTGATTATTCTACTCAGTAAGTAAGGCCATGTTATAAAGTACTCAAGATACCATGCACTGAGTTTCATCATGGCACTCTCCTGCATATCTGTATATTGCATTTCTCTGACCACGGCATACCTATGGGAAAAATGTTTCTCTGACAAAACAAAATTCACACACCGTGTTTTCAAGTAAATTTTACCATTTTGAGTGGTTTTACACCCCACTAGCTTCAGAAAAGATTTCATTAATACATTTTAGTTTTGTTTTTGCAAATATAAGCCTGATCTGGTAGGTTGATATCTAACCCCCTATGCATTTTCATCAAGAAAAGCCAGAAAAACCTACCTAGCTCTCTGGCATCCTACGAGGAGACTTTATACAAAAGGCTTAGCAGAACTTCTTGTCATTAAGATTCTTAAATATATACTAGTTAGTATAGTAGGATGGAGCCCTGTGTTCCCAATACGCAACTGCAACTAGTGGCAAATCTTGTTTCATCTACTCTTCATCCACTCCCTGGATTATTTTGAAACAAATCCTAGTCTTCATATAATTTCATCTCTAAATATTTCAGTATTTATAAATCCATACATTGCAATTGTTGATACAATCTTTTAATATATAGCTTTCCTTTCCATCCTTTTTTCCCCTTGCAACTTATTTGTTGAAGAAATTGAACTATTTGTTTTGTGAAAATTCTAACGATCTGGATTTCGCTGATTATGTCCCCATGATATTATTTCTTTAATAGGTCTCCCCACCTCAAATTTTCTGTAAATTGGGAGCTGCTGCTTTCCTTACCTCCTGCCTGCCTCCCTCTTTTTTTTTGGCAAGAATATTTCATAGATGGCACTGGGCACTTATATAATGTGTCTTTTCTTGTGATGGTAGTAGCCATTGCTGATCATTGCATAGGTCAATTAATATTTAGGGATTGTAAAATGGCAAAGTTCTGTCTTTTTGTGTGATTTATTTGGATTACTTCTATGTAATAAGAGAAACTTCCCAATATCAACTATTTGGTTACTCTGAGGTACAATCTCTATAGGAAAGACAAGATAAATGCTTGATTCTTTCACTTGCCTGTTTTTGAAATAATTACTTTGTTTCCTATCATGCTCCAAAAATTTGTTTACCTTGGTTTTTTTAAACTTGTGTTTTTATGGAAAATTTCAAACATTTTTAAAAGTAGAAAGATTAGCACAATGAAACTCATGTTCCTGTCACCTAAATTATGCATTCATATTCAGTGTTTTATCTTCTATAACCGTACTCATTCTGTCCTTCTATTTGGAAAATTATTGACTTAATTCATTTTACACAGTAGTTTTCAAACTGGTAAAAAGTTGTATATAATATTTAAAATTTTCTGCCTTGGGACTTCCCTGGTGGCTCAGTAGTTAAGAATCCGCCTGCCAGTGCAGGGAACACGGGTTCGAGCCCTGGTCCAGGCAGATCCCATATGCCGCAGAGCAACTAAGCCCACGTGCCACAACTACTGAGCCTGTGCTGTAGAGCCCACGAGCCACAACTACTGAAGCCTGCGTGCCTAGAGCCCATGCTCCGAAACAAGAGAAGCCACTGCAGTGAGAAGCCCGCGCACTGCAATGAAGTGTGGCCCCAATCAATGCAACTAGAGAAAGCCTGCTTGCAGCAACGAAGACCCAACGCAGCCATAAATAAATAAATATCCTTCTTAAAAAAAAATTTATGCCTAATTGGTAATTATAGCCATTTTTAATTGCTGGTTTTTTCTGCTGTGCCTTTTTTTTTTCTTCAGTCATCTTGCCAGAATAATTTTTAAGAACCTGCTTTTCAGTTGTTTTGATCCCCCAAGTAAGTTTATTTTTTAGTTCATTAATTTTTGTTTTAAATGCTGTCTTTGGATTTATTGATATGTTGTGGTTCTTCTGCAAAAGACTTTTGGTGTGTTAATCATAGCTGTCTGCTTTGATTGCCCTGTTTATCCTAAGGATTTCCACTGCATATCTATCCCTTATCACAAAAACAATAAATATGGGCTTGAGAGTGAAATAAAACTAGGTAGGGATAAAAACTTACTTGAAAAAAAAAAAAAAGTTTAGGATTGTCCCAATGATTCTCTCTCTCCCATACCTTTTATTCCTGTACTGCCTTTGTGTAGGCTGATTTGATAGACAAATATGTTCACTAGAGGGCCCAAAGTAGTAAAAGTTATTCTAACCATGCCATCAAGTGTGTAAAGCACTGGTATGTCATTTCCTGCAGCATGATACTAGCTTACAAACTAATTCTAAAGAATTTACCTGATTCATTGACAACTAGTGTTTCTAAACATCTCTGAATATGGTGCGGTGGCTCTCAGTCCCAGATTTTCCAGAACAGGCATAGAGTCTCTGTATTTTCAGACCATGCTTCCAGTTTTTTGTTTTTTTCAAAAACATAGTTCTTAGAGCTACAGAAACAACTATTAAATAGTGTGCTTGGCGTGTGACAAAGGCAGCTCACTTCTAGACTAATCTATAAATTCTCACAAAGGCAGAAAGATAAAAGAGATTACTGGGTTCTAATGATAACCCCTATTCACTAAGCAAGCATAGTCTCTCCTTAAAGCACCCCTGCAGAGACCAGTATACAGTAGATGATCTGTTGAATAAATAAAGGTTTGCATTTCCTTACAGCTGGTAGGAGCTTCTGGTGGAAGCAGCCTCCCATTTTTTTCCCTTGGCAGTCCCCATCCTTCACCCGTGAAGTAAAACTACTGAGACCATTATAGATAGAACCTTGGTGCTTCTGGTGACTTTGTAGACAGAAAACTGGTTATTATAGACCAATACTTTGTCTAAACCAAGCTGCCGGCTGGTCATTGAAATACACAGGGAGCTGAGTGAATACAGAAGGAGATGGGGGCCCTGCCTCAACCTGCAAAAACACCTACTCTCCACCTCCACTTTAGGGCTTTGGGAATTTGGTGACAAACTCCAACAAAGTGTATGTATTCACAGATTTCTACCCTTACTGGAACTATTGCCTCTGAACTATCCATTTTCAGGGTAGCCATAACTTGTTCCATCATGACCGCTAAAAGCATAGATTTCCCAGATATGGTCAATCCGAAGGAAGCCAAAATATTCCCTTGCATAATGTATTCATTTGCTAGAGCTGCCATTACAAAGTACCACAAACTGGGTGGCTTAAACAGCAGAAATTTATTTCCTCAAAGTTCTGGAAGTTAGATGTCTGAGATCAAAGTTGTCGGCAGGTTTGCTTTCTTCTCTGTGTGTGTCCTAATCTCTTATAAGGACACCAGTCATACTGGATTAGGGCCCACCCATGTGACCTCATTTTACCTCAGTTACCTCTTTAAAGGCTCTATCTCCAAATACAGTCACATTCTGAGGAACTGGGGGCTAGGACTTCAACAGAAGAATTTTGAGGGGACACAGTTCAGCCGATAGCACACATTTTTCCCTGAGGAGCTCATGGCACTGCTAAGAATCTTCAGGACCTTAGCAGCAAGACTCTGAGAAAAGCTGCCTATTCTTTAATCTCATTGACTGGGGCCTGTGCTCTTTGTGCAGGAAAAAGAGAATTGACATTGCAGATGTTTGAAAAGCAAAATTCTTAAATTGTTAAAAACATAAGTCTTATACCAAAGATAGCATGAGTTTAAGTTTTATTTAACTCATTAATGAAGGAGATGGCAGAATGACAGAGCTGGATAGAAAAGAATTAGAAGAACTAGGTTTCATATAATTAGTAGGGAAAGGAATTCTGAAATGAGATTTCTAATTTAAATATAAAACCAGTTAATCTTCTGCAGCAATTAAATCATATAACATTTGAGGTTCTCTTCTCTTCCAGATACTTAAAACAAAACAAAACATCCTTAACAGTTTTCTACAAGTTAACCTCTAACATTATAGGATTGTTAGTCACCTAATCATCATTTGGTATTATTTCAAAGTTTTATTTTTCTTGCATGAATAAAGTCATCACTCAGAATCTAATACATATTGTCATTTATCCTGAGTCTCCTTGAACAACTTTGCCAGCCATGGATCTTAAGAGACGCAGTTCTAAAGATTGGCTTCTGGCATGACAGCATGAGGGGCTCCGCTGACCTGCTCCCCAGTAATATTGGTGAAAATTTAAAAAAAACAAAATGGTTTAAGGACTCTGGAAATGGTCCTAAAGATAAACAGCACACAAAGAAACATGTATTCAAGAACATCTACAAAAACTTAGTAAGAAAGGTCAGAGTCTATGGTATTTGAACCAAGATGGCTTCCTCTCTCCCCGGTCCCAGCTCCCAGGCAGACAGCTGCAGCCAAGAACATCTCCCGGCACGCAGAGGATTTTCTTCCTGGGAGCTGCAGAACAACAGCTTTTCTCATCTTACCCGCAGCCATCTGTTGCTGAGACTAAGTCCCGAGTGTGGTCAAGATGTGGGGGCTTTGTTCTTCCACCCAGCCCCTAATCATGGAGTGGAGGCTTGTTCTCAGATGGGGCATGTTGAGAATACTGGGGCCTGTCACTTTTGCCCTGGCTACATCAGGACAGACTTTACCTGTCCGTTTAAGGAGACTTGACTTTATCTTGCACACAGTGGAGAACCATGAAAGTGCTTTAACTTGTGTTGTCAGTATGGCAGCCACTAGTCACATGTGGCTTACTGAGCACTTGAAATGTGGCTAGTCCAAACTGAGAAGTGCTGTAAGTAGAAAATAGACCCTGGATTTGAAGACTTGGTACAAAAGAAAGAATGTTAAATATTTTATTAATAATGTTTCATATTTATTACATGCTGAAATAATACTTTGGTATATTGTGTTAAATAAAATATATTATTGAAATTAATTTCATCTGTCTTTTAAAATGTGACTGCTAGACTGTTGTAAATTACATGTGAGGTTCAAATTTGTGGCCTATAGTTATATTGCTATTGGACAGTGCTGCTTTAACTCACTGGATGAAGACAGAAGAAGGTCAAGAGCATGATTTCTGAATCCAGACTGTCTGGGTTCAGAAGAGCTGTGCAAAGATCCTGGGCAAATTTCTTAGTTTCTTGGTATATTAATTTGCTAAGGCTGCCATAACAAAATACAACAGACTGGGTGGTTTAAACAACAGAAATTTATTTCCTTATAGTTCTGGAGGCTGGAAGTCCAATACCAAGTTTTCAGCAAATTTTGTTTCTTTGGAGGCCTCTCCCCTTGCTTGCAGATGGCCGTTTTCTTGCAGTGTCCTCACTTGGCCTTTCCTCTGTGCTCATGCATCCCTGGTGCCTCTTCCTCTTCTAAGGACACCAGTCATATTGGATTAGGGCCCCATTCTTATGACCTCATTTAACCTTAATTACCTCCTAAAGGCTTATCTCCAAATATAGTCACATTGGAAGTTAGGGCTTCAACCTATGAATTTGGGGGGACACAATTCAGTCCATTACACTTGACGTTTTGGTTGCCTCTCTATAAAATGGGGATGATAATACTTTTCTTATAAAATTATTGTGAGGAATAAATGAGTTACTATACATAAAGTACTTAGAACAGTGCCTGAACATATTAAATGTTATCCAAAATCTATCTATTTTTTGTTTTCAAAAGCTATCTGTTATTGAACAGTCATTTGTTCATCCAGGTCCTCGATCACATGATTGACCTTCATCTTCCTGTAAGGAAATGATCCACACCCTCCCACTAAACCAGAAATTTGAATTAAACAGGGTGCTGTCAACAAGGTGGAGCCTCTGCAGACAGCTATTCCTTATCCCTCTACCAGTGTCTTTTTTCAGCACTATTTTTTCCATTTACAGCAGTTTTTCTCAACTCTTCTTTATTCTCCTTTGATAAACATGCAAATCTCATGCTCCCCTTTAGGGTTATTAGAAAGTTTATAATAATGTAACCATCATAGCTAAAAACAAATAAAGCAATAGCAATTTTTGAGAACAAATGTATATTGGTCTTTTTAAAAAATCCATGTTTTTTAACCTTATTAAGGTGGTTATCAATGTGAGCACTGAGGGTACAGTACAGCTCCCCATAAAAGCGTTGAGTCTTATGCAGTGTGGAAGACAAAGCATTTTCTAAGTCAAGTCTGCGCCTGCTTGGTTTGCATAGCCAGAGGTGCACAAATCAGCTTAGCAAGTGTACAGTGTTGGAAATGATATAACGGCACACAAATTGCTTCTCTTCTCTGTGATAAACTGGGAACTACTTTAGTCCTAAATTCTCCAGTATGCTTTTCTAAATGTTCTCTTATGTAACTGACTCAAACTTGTGTTCATTTCAACCCTTCTTGAGATATTTCCTGGCAAAGACTGAATATCAGGAAGGAAGAGTCTTCCCCCGGAGTTTCCCAAAGGAAATTTGGGTCTACCCCTGACACGAGGAAAAGTTATCCTGAATTTATCCTGCAGCTGGACTGGAGGGGGTTGGAATTTGTTTTTCTTGGAAGCCAATCTCAAAATCCTTGTCCTTTAGAACATCATCAAGATGAGAAAATGAAAAGACATTTCGATATCAGCTTGAATCTAGAAATGGATTTTTGTTATAAATGCTTACAAGAACAAGCAAGTTTGGTGTTTGACCCTTTATAATTCAGATTCAATGTCTTCAGGGCTTCAATTCTATATTCCAAGCAAAACAAGCTCCACTGCAAAGTTAGGCTTTTTCGAAAATTTTGCAAAAGTTAGCCTCGCCCTAAAGTAGGGTAATAGTTTCTAAATTTAGCCAAGTGAATATTTCTTTGGCCACCCACAAACTTCAGTATGGAACTGAAGAAATTTGTACAAATTTGGCACCGTCATTCAGATATTCACAAAAAAGGCCAATAAACCAGTCGTTTTCTATCCACCCCCTGATTGCCTTGATGGCAACCTGCCAGCGACTCTAAAACTTACTGCAGCCACACCCATTGTTTGTCCCTTTTTTCCTCTTTCCCTCCTGTGACCAGGTTCTCATCCCCTCCTACCTCCCCAGAGATCTCACTCTATCCACCATCCATTATCTGTATCCATTGGCTCGTCTCTCCTGCTTCTTCCATCTCATCTGCTTCACTGGATTTTGCTGTCAGCCTTTTAAACATTCTCAACTCTCTCCAATCTTAAAACAAGGAAATAAAACCCCTGATGCTCCTTTGCCTACCATTCTACATCTCATCTTCCCCTTCACAGCCAGACTTCCAAACAGAATGGTCTCTGCTTCTTCATCTTCCTACACTCATCAAAGCCCCCTCTCTTGTGCATGGGAAGGACTCAAAATCAGAACTTGCTTTAAAATAAAAACCTACACTCCCCTTCAAACAGAGAATACTGACTTTGTGTTTGCACAGATGGTACCAAACATGCAGTATAGATGTTTGCTGAGCGCCATCTTGGTCCCGCAGCTTGTTCTGAATGCTTTCTCATTCCATGTTCTCCATGGGCCTGTTACCCTAAAGTGTCACACTTGAATCTCTGTATTTTGTATTAGGAAGTGAGTTTTTTAAAAATAAAAATATTTTCTGTGTTTCCCCCCCATTCTGAGAGTCTGACATGCTCCCTTCCCACCCCCTGGTTGATAATCACTGATCTAAAGAGAGTAAACATTTAGGGAAATAATAATTCCTTCTTTCTTCTAAGTAGACTATGGACCCAGACTTTCTGCACCAGTAGCAATGACATCCCCAGGAAGTATAGACGATTAGAATGCAAACACAGCCTTGCAATTAGGGCTTCTGAATGCCAGGTGACCTTTACTCTCACAGTGGAAAGGTCATTGTCATGTTTCTCTTTTAATTTGTGACTATGAGTGAATGTATCACCCACCATCTCTTGCTCAGAAGAGATTACCAGCCACTATGTAAATAACGCAGCTACAAGTAATTCGATTTCCCAAGATTGCAGACCTTTAAAGGGAGGTGATCCTTTATTTAAGGAACAACAGAGATAAAACCTGGAGAGGTATCGTCCTTGGTGAAACCAAGACGAATATGAACATACCTTCTGGCTCCAAACTCGGGAAATTTTTGGCCATTCATTCAGTACACGGTAAAGTACTTACTATGTGAGGTCCTGGGGTCACAAGGTCGAATAAGACAAGGCTCCTTGCCCCGGTTAGAGGGAGAGAAATAACTAAGCAGGCATTTATTAAGCACTGTAAGAAAGTATTTATAAAACACCAGCAGAGCACAATGGAAGGGAAAGGAGCCAGAGTGAAGTCTGGGCAGGGTCTTGAATGATGTAATAGTCAAGAGAGTGTAGGTGATGCTGTGATAACAGATAAACCCTAAAAATTCACAGCTTCCAACAATAAATAAAAGTTCATCTCTATGAACCAGGCAACCATCCTCCATCTTGTAGTTATACCATCTAAAACACGGCCTCCAAAGTCTCCTCAGCAGGGAAAAAGCAATGATCCTTAAAAGCCCTGGTTCTTCATCGTTTTTTTTTTTTTTGGCCAGCACACACAGCATGTGGGATCTTAGTTCCCCGATGAGGGATCGAATCCACGCCCCCTGCATTGGAAGCGCAGAGTCTTAACCACTGGACCACCAGGGAAGTCCCAAGGGCCTGGTTCTTAAATGCCCCACTGCTTGTCTGAGAAGTGACACATGGGACATACTCATATCATATTATGCAATATTGTTCATGAGATATTTATATCATTTTATGCATTATTATTGCATGCGTCATACTCGTACTGAAACAGTATTTGTTGTTGATCTGAAATTCAAATTTAACTGGGTATCCTGTATTTTTATTTGCTAAATCTGGGCATCAGTGAAGGAAAGATTTGCCGACATTTTGTAAACGGTTGCCACTCCCAGGATGGATGGGCCCTGAGCACCAGCCTGACATTTTTAGCTGCACAGTCGCCACAGGCCGCAACGGCTCTTGCTGGCACATAAGTTCAGAGCCTGGACAGTGGCCAGAAGGCCACAGCTGTTGGAAGAAACGCAGGGCTGCGGGTGTGGGCGGGAGAGCCGTCTCTGCCCTGACAGTCCCTCAGGAGTTCTTCCCAGGGCCAAGCCTCCCACACACCTGGCCTGGAAGCTTACATGGGCTTCTAGGGTCAAAGCTGGTCCCACCTGGTCTGTTGCAGAAGGGGAGAGGAGACACAGAAGGTGCTGTGTCTGTCCAAATGTCCTGGCAGCCACCCAACCCTGCACCCTCCATACGAACTACCATCAAAGACACAGGGTCCATCTCCCAGGCTTCAGCATCCAGGCCCAGCCCCCAGTGCCCCAGAACACAGGCAGGTTTCAGAGCAGCCGCTGGCAGGCCCGACGCTGTATTTGCAGAGTCTGGGGCAAGAGTACACATATCTCATATTGAATAATACATCTTCCTACAAAATTGAAAAATATGGGAACAGCTCTGACTTTTATATGGCTGAAAGTTGGCAGACTGTTAAGGTGACAGAATTTAATTATTACTGCACATATCTGGGTGTTCTGTTGAGTAGCCAGTGAGTGATGTTTGGATGAGTAATCAAATAAAGACATACACAATTTATAAGATTTGTATATGTACCCCATAAAAATATTTTTCTATTCATTTCAGCAAAATTATGTTGACATACTAAAGATTTTCACATAATTTGTACTGTTATGACAGTAAACATCCAAAGCAGAAGTTGGCAAACTTTTTCTATGGAGGACCAGATAGTAAAAATTTTAGGTTTTTGTGGGCCATACGGTTTCTGTGAAAATTACTCAGCTCTGCCACTGTATCAGGAAAGAAGCCATAGACAACCTGTAGATGACGAGCGTAGCTGTGTGCCAATAAAACTTTATTTACAAAACAAAAACAGATGGTGGGATCTATTTAATTCTGCAGCATTAAAAATACAATGTAGGAGTTCCCTGGTGGTGCAGTGGTTAAGAATCCGCCTGCCAATGCAGGGGACATGGGTTCGAGCCCTGGTCCAGGAAGATCCCACATGCCACAGAGCAACTAGGCCTGTGCGCCACAACTACTGAGCCTGCTCTCTAGAGCCCGCGAGCCACAACTACTGAGCCCACGTGCCACAACTACTGAAGCCCGTGCACCTAGAGCCCATACTCCGCAACAAGAGAAGCCACCACAATGAGAAGCCCGCGCACCGCAACAAAGAGTAGCCCCCACTCGCCACAACTAGAGAAAGCCTGTGCACAGCAATGAAGACCCAATGCAGCCAAATAAATAAATAAATTTATTTTTAAAAAATACAATGTAATTGTGTTCACAGGGTACAAATTTTGAATATATTTTATCAAAAACAGTAAATCAAAATAAAAAATTCAAATTATTTTAGTATTTACAATTTAAGAAGTTGTTTTCTAGGGACTTCCCTGAGGGTCCAGTGGTTAGGACTCCGCACTTCCACTGCAGGTGGCTTGGTTTGTATCCTTAGTCAGGGAACTAAGATCCCACATGCTACGAGGCACAGCCAAAAAAAAAAAAAAGTTGTCTTCTAAAATAGTCAAAATCCTCTGTTAAAATGAAGAGTAAAATACACATTATGATGGGTTAATATCAACATTTGAAGTCAAAATCATTTAAATAACGCTGACTTTTAATTTAATTTTGTAAAGATTTGATTAAGTCTATAAAATCTAAAAAATAAATCTATAAACTTAAAACTTTTCACAGTTCTAGCCTTTAATACTCATTTAGCTGCCAACAGTAAAGAACTGGGATCATGCATCATATGCATTAGATGTAGACCAATATATTTACAAATTTAAAAGTCATATGAATCGTTTTTTTTTAAATTTAATTTATTTTTTTATTTTTGGCTGCGCTGGGTCTTTGTTGCTGCGCGCGGGCTTTCTCTAGTTGCGGCAAGCGGGGACTACCCTTCATTGGGGTGCGCAGGCTTCTCATTGCGGTGGCTCCTCTTGTTGCAGAGCATGGGCTCTAGGTGCGTGGGCTTCAGTAGTTGTGGCACATGGGCTCAGTAGTTGTGGCTCGCGGGCTCTAGAGCGCAGGCTCAGTAGTTGTGGTGCACGGGCTTAGTTGCTCCACGGCATGTGGGAATTTCCCGGATCAGGGCTCGAATCCGTGTCCCCTGCATTGGCAAGCGGATTCTTAACCACTGCGCCACCAGGGAAGCCCCATATGAATTGTTAAGGTTGCAAAGTACTCAACTGTCATGGTTGCAAAAACTGTGCAAATTTGTGAGTACCTCTAAAGCCATGGATTAGGTATAACGTGAAGATATACTCCCCCCTAAATTATTACCTCCTCTGTCCCCCTGCTGAGTGCACGCACCTCCAGCTGCCACTTTGTGTCTATTGGCAGTAATTTATGTGGGATTAAAATGTATATATTTTTGTAAGTCACTTTCTTTTTCTTTTTCTTTTTTTTTAAATTTATTTATTTGTTTTTATTTGTGGCTGCTTTGGTCTTCGTTGCTGCTTGCGGGCTTTCTCTAGTTGCGGCGAGCGGGGGCTACTCTTCGTTGGGTTGCACGGGCTTCTCATTGGGGTGGCTCCTCTTGTTGTGGAGCATGGGCTCTATGTGCACGGCTTCAGTAGTTGCAGCATGCGGGCTCAGTAGTTGTGGCTCGCGGGCTCTAGAGCACAGGCTCAGTAGTTGTGGCGCACGGGTTTAGTTGCTCCGCGGTGTGTGGGATCTTCCTGGACCAGGGATCGAACCCGTGTCCCCTGCATTGGCAGGCGGATTCTTAACCACTGCGCCACCAGGGAAGTCCAAGTCACTTTATTTTTCAATAGGGCCAAGGGACCTGGTGGCTGAAACAGCCTGTGCCCACTGTCACCCATGTTGAGGGGGAGCTGGGACCACAGAGCTGGCCTCCCTCCCCAGACACCTGCCCGCACAGCTGGGGAAGCAGCAGTCGCTTCTTGGATCCAAGTCTGGCCTCAGGCAGGGGCTGGGCAGAGAGGGCTGTTGGAGGGTCACAACCACCGCCAGGCCATTCTTGTCACCACCGTATCCTTACTCTCCTACCCTGCTCAGGCCTGCTGGTGTCGGGTCTGGGTGAGGGGCAGCACCAGTGTGTGGCACAGGACTCTAGAGTGGGTAGTAGGGGGAAAGATCTCTCCCTGGGGTCTGGCTCCCAGGCCAGGGGAGATGAGCATGACAGTGCACTTGTGAGGCTTTCCTGAGCGCAAGGCTCCAACAGCAGCCTGACAGGCCCCCTCCCCACTCCAGTGGGCGTGGCCGAAGCTACAGCCTTGATCCCATCCCACCCCATCCCCCAACAGACGAAGTCAAATAAATGAGTTGATTGACAAAAAAAAGACAGAAAGAAAGAAAGAAAAACAGATAGTAGACACTCAGCACTACTGGAAAATGGTATTTCATCATGAAAGAATCTGTTACATCCGTACTATCACAGAGAAGGGATTTAATAAGTTAATTAATCTGTCTTCTCTCTCCTTTATGTAGTTTCAGTTCTCAATCCTCCCTACCCTTTGAAGTATCTACCTCTGAGGTCAGGAGTGATATAATGAGAAACTTTCTGGGTATTTCTGGGTATTAGGAAGCTGACACCTCTTGTTTCAAGAATGTGGGGCAGGGATTTCCCAAGTGATGCAGTGGTTAAGAATCCGCCTGCCAATGCAGGGAACACGGGTTCCATCCCTGGTCCGGGAAGATCCCACACGCCCCGGAGCAACTAAGCCCCTGCGCCACAACTACTGAAGCCTATGCTCTAGAGCCCACGAGCCACAAGTACTGAAGCCCGTGCGCCTAGAGCCCCTGCTCTGCAACAAGAGGGGCCACCGCAATGAGAAGCCCGCGCACCCCAACGAAGAGTAGCCCCTGCTGGCCGCAACTAGACAAAGCCCGTGCTCAGCAATGAAGACCCAACGCAGCCAAAAATAAATTAAAAAAAAAAAAGAATGTGGGGCAAGAGATGTGGAGAAACATTTCCTGAGTCTGGGTGGGGTTGATCATGGGGGTGGATGTTTAGAGTTACAGGTTGCTTATGACAATGCTAAGAGGAAAAGCCTGAGCGATTTTTAATAAATTAATGTTGAGGTTTTTCCTGACTTTCTTTTCTTCTTTATAATTTTTCTGTATTAAAATATTTCACTTTCCCAGGCGGCTGCCCAAGGTGGCAGAGGGTCAGGTCCTGGTGCTAATGGCCCCAGCCGTCTCCCTGAGCAGGTGGTCGCCCATCGAGGTCAAGCAAGTACTGCAGGGCTGGGAGGTGGTGGACATGCCCTGTGAGGGCACCGACATTTCTGGCAATTTCTACAGAAGCAAGGTAAGATTCCTGACCTTCCTCTGCAAGCTGATGAACGCTAACTATCGTGCAGCCGCCTCAGCTCCCGAGTCCCTTGCTGCACCTTTTGGATGGTGCATGGAAGGCTTTCCCCAAAACCAAGTGATGCTAAGCCGCCCTGAACCCTCAAGGTGTTTGATGGGACCCCACTGCCCTATGGCCAGAAAAATCAAAGCGTGGTTCCTGCCGCCCTCAAGGCCATGCGCGTGAAGCTTGTGTGAAAGTGTGCCTCCCTGGGGTGCCTGGCTCGCGGCGTTGGCAGTGGCAGCAGCCCCTGGAGGAGAAGAGGAAGGAGAAGGCCAAGGTCGGTTACAGGAAGGAAGGACAGCTCACGAGGCTACGGAAACAGGCTGAAAAGAACGTGGAGAAGAAAACTGACAGGGCTTCCCGGCTTCCCTGGTGGCGCAGTGGTTAAGAATCCGCCTGCCAATGCAGGGGACACGGGTTCGAGCCCTGGTCTGGGAAGATCCCACATGCCGCGGAGCGGCTAGGCCCGTGAGCCACAACTACTGAGCCTGCGCGTCTGGAGCCTGTGCTCTGCAACAAGAGAGAGGCCGCGATAGTGAGAGGCCCGCGCACCGCGATGAAGAGTGGCCCCCGCTCGCCGCAACTGGAGAAAGCCCTCGCACAGAAACGAAGACCCAACACAGCCAAAAATAAATAAATAAATAAATAAATTTAAAAAAAAAAAAAAAAAAAAAAAAAAGAAAACTGACAAATACGCAGACGTCCTCAAGACTTTCAGATTCCTGGTCTGAGCCTAATGAAGACTGTTTATTCCTCAAAGGAAAAAAAAGAAAAAGTTCCATAATTCACCCATATGACTTTCATAATCAGATGATGAACCAGAAAGTGCTATTTTGTGCATTAATAAAAGTAATTCTTAAGAAGATGGCTGTAATTGGCAGGGCCCTCTGAAAAGTGGGGTTCAGGGTGGCGCTCTTCTTGCTACAATTTAAGAGCATCCTGGTTTGGAGACACTTCCTGGGGAAGGCCTTTGAGAGCACCGTAGGCTTAGGGCTGGACATTAGCAGGATTTTCCTTTCAATTTCTGACTCTCTTCTCCGAGTATCTGTGGCAAACCAGATATCTCCAACCCTTAGGAAATTTCTTTGCAGTTATTTTTTTGTTTTTTGGGTTTTTTTCAGAGAAAAGCCCTCTTCTGTCTGTCTTGTGTTCTCCTTTGGGTCCCTGTTTTCATCTGTTGAAAATCTCCCCATCTTTTAGGGTCTAGTTTGAAGGCTTCCTCCTTAATGATATCTTTCTTGATCTGGGCAGCTGGAAGGCCCCTTATCTGAGGCCTCATAGGCCTTTGTTTAAGCCAGACAAATGCTTCTTAGAAACTAGGTTGATCTAGAAGCCATAGTCCTTCCTACATCTTGGTGGAGGCTACAAATGTAGTATGTGGTTTAAGGAAGACACGGAGCCTCCTTGCCTGGAACCTCCCCTTTTAGGCCACTCTAAACAGGTCCTGGGAGTCAGCCTGAGGTGACTTCAGGCTCATTACTTCTGGGTGAGGTGGAGAGCTGGTCTCCAGAAAGCCATTTCTAGTGTATTCTGGAGTCATCATGTTCTAAAAGACCAGAGGTAAGTGCAATGGACTGTATGCAACAGTGTAAAATGTAATGGGTAGGCATTTAAGGTCGTACACTTGAGTTATACAAGATGTGAGTCTGTTACAAGGGTTTACTATTAGGACCTGTGGGAAAAGATCCACTTGATTCGACACTGGTCAGACTATTCCTCAAGTACAGTGATCAGTTTGGGGCATAAATAACTCTTTAGGTAGATGTAGCTTAAAACAACAACAACAGGGACTTCCCTGGCGGTCCGGTGGTTAAGACTTCGCCTTCCAATGCGGGGTGGGTGTGAGTTCAATCCCTGGTCAGGGAGCTAAGATTCCCACATGCCTCATGGCCAAAAAACCAAAACATAAAAAACAGAAGCAATATTGCAACTAATTCAATAAAGACTTAAAACAACAACAACAACAACAGTAAAACAAAAAGTAGTTACCCAGAATGATGACACTCAAAGACACGTCCTAGAATGCCACATGGAGAGGGAGTCCAGCTCAAATAAGCTTTGATTTGTGAAAAGGCATATCAGTTAAGTTGAGAAGGGAGGGATTCTGAACAGCCAGCGTGCTCACAACTTACAGTCACACCTACTGTTTTTGCTGCCTGGCACCATTTACCCTTCTGATGAAACATTACCCTGTGTTTCCGTCGTGAACCCCTCCTTCCCAGCTCAGTCCTTGGGGTTTGGGTGAGGCTAACCCCACACTCAGGCTGAGCCCTGGTAGCTCTAGGTTAATTATTGATCCTGTCCAGGACTATGGTGTATTTGGTTTACTGTAGGCACCTGTCCCCAGGGAGAAATAGGCTTCAGGCTTTTGTGTCACTTCTGGGAAAGAGCTTTCTCTCTCCACTGGATTTGAAGCTGAGAGTATGTAAGAACTGCTTTGTGGCAGCCATCATATAGTCATGAGGGGAAAACCTGAAGAACAGAGCAAGCAGAGCTAAGAAGAAGAAACTGGATTCCAGGGGCACTGTTTGTGTTTGGTCAAGTCACACCTTAAGTCAGATCTGTCAGTGAACCTCTTAGGTTATGGGAGCCAATAAATTCCAGTTTTGCTTACAACATTTTGCATCATATGAAGTCACGTGAACCAAAAGTCTCCTAAGTAGCACACAGCAGGGAAATGAAGCAGAGGGACCCAGGAAAGAGGAATTTTGACAGCAGCTGGTGAGTTGGTAATTTGGAGAGCTAGTCGGTTTGAGCAGGTGCAAGTGGCTTGATTTCGATGATGCGTGGCACCTGTGTTTTAGGCGAGCATCTAAGGTTTGTGGCCTGTCAGCCTAATATTGTGCCTGTTATTGGCAAATTATATTTAAGAAGTAGCTACCATGATGAGAAAGAATAATTTGATTTAAAAATTACCCGTGAGTGCTTAAGGTTTATTCCACAAACCTGCCAGAGAAAATCAAAGCATAAGAAATCTTTTGAACTGGCTAATACGTGCTTCATTTTCCATTACCCACTTTGGCACAGATTCAAAGTTTCTCACTCATATCCATTTTAAACACCACTGTGCAAACAAGTCAGAACAATGTGGGGTGTCATCAGAGTCTAGGAGACAGTCACCTGGGGATAGATCATCTAGGAGCCACCAAGTCCTTGAAAGAACAGGAAATGAGACATGTAGGGAGATGACTAATCTGAAGATTGTCTACATTGGCTTCTTCCAAGGTTGCACAGCTGAACCAAATATTAACATCCACTGGCAACCTAGGACAGACAGTGACTGACTCCAATCTTTCCTTCCTTCCTCAAATATGTAGAATACTTACCAGGTACCAGGAGTTTTGCCAGATACAGGCATAGCTGGTTAATACAGCACTCACGTGGCCTTGAGCAACTTACAGTCTAATGGGAAGGATAGACAATTAAATGCTGCAAGTGACTTATAGGGCGACTTTGTTTTTTGGTTTTTTTTTAATTAATTAATTTATTTATTTATTTTTGGCTGTGTTGGGTCTTCGTTTCTGTGCTAGGGCTTTCTCTAGTTGCGGCAAGCGGGGGCCACTCTTCATCGCGGTGCGCGGGCCTCTCACTATCGCGGCCTCTCTTGTTGCGGAGCACAGGCTCCAGACGTGCAGGCTCAGTAGTTGTGGCTCACGGGCCCAGTTGCTCCGTGGCATGTGGGATCTTCCCAGACCAGGGCTCGAACCCGTGTCCCCTGCATTGGCAGGCGGATTCTCAACCACTGCACCACCAGGGAAGCCCCACGACTTTGGAAGTAGAAATGTATACTTAATATTTGTGTATTTCACTGTATGTAAATTATACCTCCGTTTTAAAAAACAGAAATTAAAAAGAAAGAATCACTTAAAAGTGGTACTGGAAATCCAGGCAGGGTATTATCAGAGCACCAAAATAGAGATGATTTGTGGAAGATATAAAGCAGATGTCAGATTAATAAAACCATGAAAGAGCCAATGCACCTCCAACCCATGAAAGCAGAAAGAGGCTCTTCAAAAAAGTGAACTTTCTAATTAGAACACCAGAATAACCTCAAGTTCAGAGACAGCAGGGACAGGGAGAAGGAACTGGTATGATGGTGAACTGGTAATTAATTCATGAGCCGCAAACATCTGCACCCATTTTCTGCCTTAGAAGTGGTGGGTCCTGGATTTTTTCCCCAAGTGAAAATTTTGAGTAAAGCTTATTGCTTATCAAATAAGATGAGATTTATGATACATGAGTCTTCCATAGAAGGCCCTGGAGTCAGAGAGAGTAGCCATTGTGCACTTTCCCCCTCCCACCCTCAAAATCATTAGAGCTAGGACCACTGTAACCAAATCTCCATTTACTCCTAAGAAAGCAGGGATTCTCACCTGGCCTGGGAAAATATATCCAAACTACTAATTCTAAACAGATGAGACTCTCATGTAAAAAAATAACGGGCAATTGAAAATCATGAAACAAATGAGGAAAACCAGCAGAAGTGTCATCCAATGCTACAAATAAATGAACAACCTCCTGATGAAAGAGTTAATCAAGAAAGAAAAGAACTTTAAAATATGACAGTTGGTATACTCAGAGGAAGTCAAGAAGTTATCACATTTACAGAAATAAAAGCATTCTATAAAAAGAAAGAGTTCTTAGAAATTAAAATCATGATTGATGAAATTAAAAAAAAATTTCAACAGACGGACTGAAGAGCAGAATAGGTATGAATGAAGATCAAATTAGTGAACAGGAAGATTGTGTTAGAGCAGTCTCCCATATTCAGTGAATAAAGGCAAAGAAGATGATGAGAATAAGATAAATACTGAGCCATGGAGGCTACAGGCAAGCTTTTAGAAATTGCCTACCATACATTCCAGAAGAGATAAATAGAAAGAACTGAGAGAACTAAACAATCAAAGAATTAAAGAAAAAATGTCTCTGCTGAAGAAAGGCTCAAATCTACAAATTGAAAGGGCCCAATGAGTGCTGGGCAAGAATGATGAAAAACTACATCCTGATGAAATTTCTGAATTCCAAGGATAGACAGAAAATCCTCAAAGCTTAGGTTGAGTGTCATGGGAGACACATCACCTGGAAGGAATTGGTAATCAAATTAGCCTGTGGTTCTCATCTGTAATACTAATACAGAAGACAAAATTCTGAGGAAAAATTATTCTGAATCCAGATTCTAGACACCATGACCCTATCATTTAATTATTTTGAATTCAGAATTCTCAACTCAGTTAATCTTTAAGTAAATGATGAGAGCAAAGTCAAGATATATTTGGACATGCAAGGATTCTGAAAGTTTATCATCCTGGAATAGTTTCTGAAAGAGATACAATGTACCAGAAGATGAAGAAGAAGGAGGAGGGGGAGGAAGAGGAGGAAGGGGAGGAAGGGGAGGAGGAAGAGGAGGGGGAGGGGGAGAAGGCAAAAGAAGGGGAGGAGGAGGGGGGAGGAGGAGGGGGAAGAGAAGGAGGGGGAGGAGGAAGAGGGTGAAACAGGAAGACGTAGGGCACAAAAACCAGCAGTTAGTAAAGAAACCAGTAAAACCTGCAGCTAAGTCCATTGCAAAATAATTGAATACACTATTTCTAATTTGAAGATTGCACTATTTACCAAGGTCAGTCATATGAGTCTTCACTGTTGGCTGGTATTTATCAAGCAAAGTCTAGCTCCATCAGCCTTCACAGCTGCTGTGGGCTTCCTCAGCAATTGTGTCAGTCATGGTTAGAGGCGCCCCACTTCTCCTCAGGGCTGTGGGTGGCTGCAAGGGTCCTCAGGCTGATTCTAGGTCCGGAAATGGGCTGTCAGCAGGCTTCCTTTTGGGGTTTGTGGAACAAACAGACCAACAGCTGAGGCTTCCTCAAGTGAGGCAGGTGACTGTGTGTGTGTGTGTGTGTGAGAGAGAGAGAGGGAGAGAGAGAGAGAGAGGGAGAGAGAGGGAGAGAGAGGGAGAGAATTGGGTGACAGAGCCCCAGTCTCGCTTGGTGTTGCCCCTGCCTCCTGAGATCAGGGGGAGGATGGTTGAATTCTATGCCAGCTGCTCCCTGAACTTCAATTGGAGTGCCTGAAGTTTGCTTCCAAATCCAAATCTTCCACCCCTCCAGCTTCTGCTGGTGGGATCACAGGATGTCTGAGTCCCTTCAGAGCGCCCTTGCCAGTGCAAAATGAGGAGGGAGGGCCTGCTCTACTGAGCCATCACTTCCCACCCATGTTTGCTTTGCTTTTCTGAGAACACTGGTGTCCTGGATGGGTGACACGTCAGACAGCACAGCTTCTAGCACAGCCATGTACAGCAGCCGATAGTCTACTTGTAACCCACGCTCCACAAACTAACTCCAGGTAGGGTGTTTGGTTTGTGTGTGTGTTCTGGAGGAGGGAGAGGCATGCTGAGGAAGGCAGAATAATCCTGCTGTTTCTCACATGGCAACAAAGTGTCTGAGAGTCATTGAGCTTTTAAGAATGATAAGTCTGGGGCTTCGCTGGTGGCGCAGTGGTTAAGAATCCGCCTGCCAATACAGGGGACACGGGTTCGAGCCCTGGTCAGGGAAGATCTCACATGCCGCAGAGCAACTAAGCCCGTGTGCCACAACTACTGAGCCTGCGCTCTAGAGCCCACGTGCCACAACTACTGAAGCCCACGTGCCTAGAGCCCGTGCTCCACAACAAGAGAAGCCAATGAGAAGCCCGCACACCGCAACGAAGAATAGCCCCCACTCGCTACAACTAGAGAAAGCCCACGCACAGCAACAAAGGCCCAAGACAGCCAAAAATAAAAAAAAATTAAAACAAACAAACAAACAAACAAAAAAAACCACAGTGATGGTGGCTTTAAGAATGGTAAGTCTACCAGTACTTGACTTATAGACAGTCATCAGCAGGGCATTTCTCCATAGAGACAGGTCCCTGTTATCAATTGGACAAATCTGCTTGAGAGGATGACTCCATTCTGGGAGGGTCAATGTGACCCCTTTCAGGCGGCCTTGCGGTGTTCTCAGATGTCACGTCAGCTAGGGATAGATGTGTGTGACAAATGTGTGTCAGCGTGGAGTGTGGTGTTACAGAGGGACTGACTTTTATCTGTTTCAAACTATTTTTCAACCAACATCATTCAAAGGCTTCAAACATTTAAATCATTCCTGGTAATGCAAACTTCAGGCAATAAGTTCAACACCGGAGTATATCCAACTCATTAGAATTAGACATTCAAACCATTCCCGGAATACCCACAGATAAGCAGTTTATTTACAATTTGCAAGCCCGCTAGTAGTATGCCCAAGCCAGCCTCTGGGAAAAGCAGTACGTCATTCCTGGTCAGGAGTGTGATGACCAAGCAAGGGACTTTTCCAGGAAAGTTCCAGGGTGTATGGTATCCAGCCTCCCTGTCCCTCTTCTCCTTCTGGCTTTATATTTTATCCAGATGAGAACCCACCAGGCAAACCCCAAACTTTACATTGTAAGCAGACACACTGAAGAGCTGCCTGGGGGAAAACGCTACAGATACTAGGCCAGTGTTCATTTTCTATTTTCCTGCCCTCCTCCTCCCCACACCCCTGGCTGCCTCATAGCCCATTCAGGGATCTCTAGGAATCCCATCCATTTGTGTCTCGGGGGTTGGGGGATGGGGCTTTCCAAGGGACCTTTCCTATAATTCTGATTTCCCAGGATCCAAAATTGATTTGGGGAGCCCTACATGTTAGTGCCTGCCTGAAATAAAAATTGGTACTTACATTTTTTTCTCATTGATTTTTAAAATCATTTAAATCATGTTTAAATGTACAGTTCAGCGACATACATTCACCTTGTTTTGCAACCATCAGCAAGACCCACCCACAGAATTTTTTCATTTGCAAAATTGAAACTCTCTACTCATTAAACATCAACTTCCCATTCCCCTCTCCCCCAAGCCCCTGGCAACCACACTTCTACTTTCTGTCTCTATGAATTTGACTACTCTAAGTAACTCACATAAGTGGACACTTACAGTACTTATCCTATTTTTTTTTTTTTTTTGGCCATGAGGCTTGTGGGATTTTGGTTCCCTGACCAGGGATAGAACCCAGGACCCTAGGCAGTGAGAGGGCGGAGTCCTAAACCCTGGACTGCCAGGGAATTTCCAGTACTTGTCCTTTTTTAACTGGCTTATTTCACTTAGCATAATGCCCTCAAGGTTCATCCACAGTATAGCATGTGTCAGAATTTACTTCCTTTTAAAGGCTGAATAATATTCCATTGTATGGCTCTACCACATTTTGTTTATCCATTCATCCTTTGATGGATATTTGGGTTGTTTCCACCCTCTGGCTCTTGTGAATAATGCTGTTGTGAGCATGGGTGTTCTTTGTTGTCACTGAATGTTTTGATTGTGTAGCAAGACGCATTAAGATGGACTTCAATATTTCTTAACCTTTGATGATGGGAAACAGGAACAAATCGGGAAGCTCTCTGGATTATGTATACCTGCTTGATGTCCTTTAAGATCACTTCCACAATATTGGTCAGTAATCTCAATATTTTAGGTAGGTTTAAAATATTTTGTCTAATCACATGAAGGCTCACTGATGAGTAAATTACTATAAAAAAACTTTTTAAAAAGTTAGAAGTTATTTTTTTAAGTGTGGAAAATGGTAATTTTTCTGGAGAGCCAGGAAACTGGCAATTTGGTGGCCCGAAGCCTGAAGAAGCAGATTGTAGTGAACAATATGTACACAGATGAGGAAAATAAAATGCTTTGAACTGGTAAAAAGTGTACTATGCATTTTTTCCCCAACAATTCCTACATAGTGGCTCTGGAGTAAATCTGAAAATATTATAAAACCTGCACAGGGCCTTCCCTGGCAGTCCAGTGGTTAAGAGTCTGTGCTTCCACTGCAGAGTGTGCAGGTTTGATCCCTGGTGGGGGAACCAAGATCCTGCATACCGCACAGCGCAGCCAAGAAAACAAAACAAAACAAAACAAAAAACCCCTAAAAATCTGAACATTGTGTTAATAAGTACAAATAGTAACTTGAAGTGTGCATATAATTTAAAACAATTTTAAATTACATGTATTTTAATTTTTTTTTTTTTTTACCCTACCTCCCATCTCTTTTAGTGGACATTTTTGTGGAGGCCACGTGGCAAATCTAATCCAATGCAATTCTCAAAGCTATTTGGTTCACTGATGGCATTCGCTCCTGTTTGAAAGCACTTCTGCATACTTAATTGGGTGTATGTGTGTATCTCTGGCCATTTTACTGGGATTTGGGAAGCCGTGGAGAGAGATCTTTCAGGGTTTATGATGCCATCTTGAAACCAAAAGTCAATTTTTTCTTAGATGAAGTCATTAAAATCTTGATATCATGGAAAAAAAGAGCTCTCTCTAAATTCTCTTTTAGAAGATATTTGTGTATTGGCCGTGCTCTCTTAAAAGAAGAACATTTTTCTTAAGCTAAATATTTTCTCGGCAATAATCTCATTGCTCCAAATTTAACGCTGGTTCAATATTCTCTTTTAATTCTAGTGACAAATACTGATGAGGAGATAATTTTTCATTCTGTGATTCCATGAACTCACCATTGGGTAGGATGTAGTTTTTTTGTTTTTGTTTTTTTTCAAAAAAATATTTGTTTGAAAGCAAAAAATGAGCCAATAAAAAGAACTGGTGAAAGTCACACAATCTAATGTAGAATATGAGTATAACGTATTGTACTAACGTAAAATTTTCAAAATTTAAAAAACATGGTTCATGCAAACATAAAATGAAAACTTATCTAAGATTTTATTTAACCAATTCATGAGGGACTCAGCAAAATGTTGACTTCAAAGGAGAACTAGTAAGATAATAAGGTTTACAGGAAAATTTGAAGAACATATATGTATATATATTAGATATATTTCAGATAGGAATGATGAAATTAATTTGCTAATAGCTGCAAAACTGGGTAACTGATTTATGTCATATAAGACAAAATCTAATTAGGTTTATCTTATTTTTTATCTGGCAGAAATCACCCATATCTCTACTGGAAAAATTAACTTGCATTGCTATGGACCAGAATCTTTTGCATTATCATCAACTTTCTGCAAGTTAACTTTACCCCTACAGAGTTATAAATAGCCTAGTCAATAGAAAGTCCATCAAAGGTGCACAACCCTCTAGAATCAATCTCCAGAAGGGCTACTACACAGCACCCAGCACCCCACTGAAAAGACACCCAGTAATCTCTTTTGCCCATTTCCAAGTTTTGGATATTTTTCCCTGACATCACCAATTAAAAAAAAATATATATATATATATATATACTTATACACATATATACTCAAATGTATTTAAACTTACTTATTTTTCAGGGGAGCATGGCAGAGAAGGAGAGGTATAGGTTGGCTTAAAAATGTCTTGAATGTATTTTTGTTGAAACAGTGACATGATTTCAAAGTTCATGGAGAGCGGAGCTTAACAAAGAAACTGTCTAAATAATAGGAGATAGTTTGCAGTACTTGCACTGTCCATCTCTACTCCCCAAAGCAGGCTCTTATCTTTGCTGAGCAAAAAATAATTAGCAAGAAAGCCTGCTGCAAAAGGGCCTAGGAAGTGTATTTTTAACGACTTCTTTTTAAGGCTGCACAACAAGTTGAGCCCTTATATGGGCGTGTGCATGGGTGGTTAGGGTTAGAGTGGGCTCAAGGCACAGAGAGAAAGCAAGTGAGGATATGGGTGAAGGAGTGGGGGGGCTCTGCTCTTGGGGAACCCTACAGACATCCCGAGCTGAAAGCCTTCAACCTGGAACTTATTTTTTCTCCCCCTGCAGCCTCTCTACCCTAACTTGCCACAATTCCCTTTGTGTTTCTGTCTCAGTGACTCCTGCCACCATCAACCCAGTTGCCCAAACCAAAAGTTTCGATGACATCTGTAATTTCTCTTTCCTTGTCCACCACAGTCCACTGGCCATAAAATCCAGTGGATTCCACCCAATACCACTGTCATTTGCCACTTCTCTCCACACTCATTGTCAATGCCCTGCTCCTGGACGTGTCCTCTCTTGTCTGGAACCCTGAAGCAGCTGCAGGCAGTCTCCCTGCCTCCTCAGACCCAATCCCAATCCCACAGAGCCGACCCTGGGAGCCTTTCCTGATGAGGTCGCGCTGCTGAAAACCCCGTGACAGCTTCTGAGCAACCTCCTTGACTTGGTTTATGAAGTCTTCTTTATTTCCGCAGCTCACTGCCGCTCTCCAGCCTTCCGTTCCAATCTGAGGAGGTCCTGCTCGCCATTGCTAGAATACACTCTAGTCTGTCTCTTTGCCCACGCCTCTCACCGCTTAGATTCCTCTCCCGCGCCCTTCTCACTCTCAGGTCTTCGCTTACTTCTTCCTGAAGCCTCCCTGACGCCCCAAGCTGAGTGTCCTCGGAGCAGCAGGAAGTCCTGCCAGCTCTCGCGCCCCAGACGGTCTTGTCGCCTGGTCAAGCCTGTCGCCCCTAGGTGGCCTGGGCCGGCGGCTTCTCGCCCTTGGAGCTCCAGCCACCTCACCCGGCTCGCTTTCAGCTCCTGGAAGATTCCCGCTCCTTCTGCCCCTCACCCCTCTTCCTTTGCCACCCCGGGGGTGCCTCCCTGAGCTCCCGACCGCCTTGGATCCCGCGATCGTTCCACACGCTTAGAGCACGGGGGACGTTTCCTTCTGGCACAGTCCAGGACTCTACGTTCAGCTGTGTCACTAAGCCGGACCCGCAGCGTGTCCCCGGGCCCCCCGCGTGCCCGGCGCGCAGCAGGTGGCACGGCCAGGTGAAGCCGCGAGTGGCTGAACGAGCGTCTGCCGCGGCGCGCGGGCCTGGCGGGGAGGAAGGGCCCGCGCGCCGCCGCCGCCGCCGCCGCCGCTCCCCGGGACCCCGCGGAGCCCTCAGCTCTCCAGCTTGGCGCCGGAAGCGGCCCGCCCGGCCCCCTCCCCGGGGCGCCCGCCGCCTTATCTCGGCGCCTTGGGGCCGCAGGAGGAGTCGCGGGCGCGCCGGGAGGTAGGCGGCGGCGGCGGCGGCGGCATGGCCCGAGGGCCCCGGGGCGCCGGCTTCCCGCCTGGGCGCCTGCTGCCGCTCCTGCCGCTGCTCAGCCTGGCCCTCGGCGTGCCCCGGGCGCCGGGCGCGGACGGTGAGTGCAGGCGGGGAGCAGACGCGGGGCGGGAGCGGGGAGCGGCGGCCCGGACGACGCCGGGCGCGCCCCGGACGCTCCCCCGCCCCTGGGCCGGGCTGGCGCGGAGCCCGGTAGCGGGGCGCAGGTGGGGGATCGGAGGGCGGGGCTCCGAGAAGCGGGAGGGCCTCCCGGGCGGGCTTCCCCGCCTCCGGCCCGGTCCGGGGCTGCGGAAGACAAGTGCGCAGCGGCCCTGCCCGCGTCCCCGGGGGACCTGGCGCGAGTGGGTACCGGGCGCGAGCGAGGGGGGCCACCAGGAGAGCCGCGCCCGGCGCGCGAGGGCGTGGAAGGGCGTTCCGCCTGCACTGTCACGCTTCCGGCCCGGCTGTGGCTTTTCCGCGACGAATTCTTGACCCGGAGCAGTTGTCTTTCTACCTTTTAATTTTTTCCCTTTGATGAAGAACCAGATGCTAATACGGTGAGGAAGAAGTGTAAGGAAGTTTATGGGAATAAAGCAATCATTAAGCCATTCATTCAACAGATGAATGGTCCTTGAATAGTTTCCCTGTGAAGGATGTGAGGTCCTGTGCTGGTCCTCACTGAGCTCATATTCTGCAGAAGACAGACAAGCAAATAAGCCATTTCTAGGCAGTTGGAGTAGTTTTTATTCCCCTTGCAGAACGCGGTGTTGAACGTGGTAGGAGTTACGCAGAGGATTCAGACATGGAGGGGAGGTGGCATTTACTCAAATAACTGTAATAAAGGCAGAACGCCATCAGTGCTCTGAAGAGGTGGGTGGTCAGAGGAGGGAAAGACCACTTCTGACCAAGGGAATCTGGTGGCCTCATGGATGAGGTGACCTTTGAACTGGGCCAACAACGATTGGTAATATTTGGATATGGGAAGAGGAGGAAAAGGCATCCCAACTCATAGCAGAGGGCACGGTTAGCTCTCCACAAATATGTGTAGAATGAATGAATTCCAGGTGGAGGGGACAAGGTGAGGAACCACACTAAGGCACGAAAGCATGGGGACTGTGTTTCAGTTTGACTGGTGTGTAGGAGGTGCGTGGGAAATAGGGGCAGAAAAGCAGATTGGATTTAACCAGAAGGCAGAGTGTTGTGATTGGCAGACGAAGGCATTTAGACTTAGTTGTTCCTGGGCAGTGAGTAGCCATTGGAAATCACTGCAGCTTTTAGTACAGGGAGTGATGTAAAAACTGGTATAAGAAAAGCGTCCAGCTTCCCTCATAAAATGAAACACTCTGTAGTGGATGGCAAATTCTATGTAAGGAGGTATGAGGGGACTTTGTGGCTCAGACTCCTGTTTCCCTCAATTCTCTTTACCTTGGGACTTTTACCATCACTGGACGGTGTTTTTCCTGACAGCCGAAACTTCTGGCGTGGCCATTTTAATACATCAGATGCTCTGGTGGGCTTTCTAGCTTCCTTCTCTAACTTGGTCTCCCACGGCAGTGTGCATAAAAGCTTGCAGATGCTTGGAGCCTATTTCAGAATCTTTGTATTAAGACTGTAGCCTAGGAAACTGTCCACTGGGGTCCCATTGGCTTGCTGGCCTGAGATGGTTGAACAAAGTAACTACCTAAGGCCATCCATCTGCAACTGCTTAATGGCTGTGGGGTGAATTTTGGGAAATGGAAGCCGGGGTTGCCTGGTTGAGCCTCCTCTCCTTACGCAGGCATTTTCCCATCATTTACAACCATGTAGAACCTGGTTTGATTAAGGGCAGGTTTCCTTGCAGTGGTCAATGTGGGAACTGACTGGATGCTTAGGGCCATTGAGGAAGTTGTAATATCTGTTCTAGAAGTTCTGAGGCCAGAAGACTGGCCCCACAGTCATGACAGCGGGAGATGAGGACTGCATGTAGGTGATAAGGTGGAAAGGGAACTGGAAGGACTTAATGACAGATGTTAAGGTGCAAGGGAACAGAAGAGGGAAGATGGAACACTAAGGGTTTAGGACTGGGTGACTTGGGTATGTGGGTCTATGGGAGGAGAAAAAAAGATTTTGGAAGAAAGATGCCTAGTTGTTTTGGAGATCCTGAATCCTCTCTTTTGGAGAGATGAAACCAGCAGGGAGTTGAGACTGTGGACAGTAAGTGTGTGCAAATGATGGAGACTCGATGGTCACTTGAAGCCTTGAGGTTGATAAGAGTAAGAGGACCAAGGACAGATTCCTGGAAAGACTAAGTTCAGATGGTAGATGCACATGGAGGAGAAAGAGCAGTGGCCACATAGATCGGAGGAAGACCGGGCTAGTAGAGCATCAAGGAAACCAGGGGAAGGGGAGCCAAGTGAGTGGAGACTGAGAACCAGGCTTTGGATGTGGTGACTCTGTCAGTGGAAGCCAGAGCTAGCAGAGCAGTGAAGGTGAGAGCCAGATGCAGAGGGCTCAAGTGAGTGCAGGCCTTTGGCTGCAGAGTAGGTATTCTTTAAAGAAGATAGAAGGAAAGAGAAGATAGCATTCAGTTGGGCTGGCCAGGTCAGTGCAAGAAATTTTTTTGCTGGGGGCAGTGGTAAAGCAGACTCCGGCACGAATGAGGGGAATTATTGGGTAGAGGGAGAAACTGAAAATGGAAAAATGAAGGAGATATTTATTGGAGCAGGTCAAAAAGCAAAGTTGGTCTACAAGTGGGGAAGTTCGATAGGGAGAGGGGAGGGAAGGGGAAGAATGGAGAACAACTCTTCCCTTCCCCCACAGCTAGCTACTTAGTGCTGTTCATTTTTCAAAAGCAGCCCAATTGTCCTCCCTCCTGGAAGCCCCTCTGTACCGTATTACATGGGCCACTACACACTTACTTATATACATACATATTTATAAGGTACCCTTGCTCTATACACTTACACCATATTGCAATGTAATTGTTTACTAGACTAAGAGCTCCTTGTGAGTAGGGACTGTGGCTTGTATTAGGAATCTGGTATGGAAGTAAACGAAGACCACTCAAATGAGAACAGGCAAAGGCTGTTCATTCAGAGCTTGCTCTAGCAAAAGAGTCAGCGATCATCATTTACATTTGTCAGAGACTCACAGGCAGGCCGGGGAGTGTAAAAACTTTACAGTGGAACAGAAAGGAAGGTTTCAGGTATGCCTGGGTTGGTTGGAGGATGTTGCCATGAGGAAGCTGGAGATAGCTTCTCTCTGACAGCAGGTATCTCGTGTGATTGGTTAGGGGAGTGTATTTGGCTTTCTCTGATTGGTCCTAAGTTTGAAGCGTGGGCAAAAATTATGGAAGCTGTCCAATATTGATTAAATCCTGACCACTTAGGACTTATTGCTACAGAGGTTGTGGTTTGACTTCCTAGACCGATGGCTGCAGATTGTGGGTCAGAGTTCTATTTTTATGTGTGGTCTGGGGTTGTCCATTTGTATATTCAGTCTCTCACGGTAACATTGCTGAATTACATTTAATTGTTATCCAAGACGTTTTCAGGGAGGAGAGAGTGGAGGAGCCAAAGTCAGGTGGCCTGAGTGTGAGGGAAGTGTGAAGTGATAGTTGGTAGAGCAGGAGGGTGTTGGTGGGTGGGCACGGTGCCAAGCCCTAGGGGAACAGAGAGGTTAGGAATGGGCCAGGAGGGCTGGAACCAGTCAGTCCTGTTTCTTAAGCTTTTCCTGGCATTGCTCTGAGTCTGGGAGTGGCTGGGGTTTGGGAAGGCCAGAGTGTGGGCAGCGGGCGGGCAGAGGCCTTGAGAGGCTTGGGGAGCGATGGTGGAGAGGGTTAGGGAAGTTGTTACTGTGTAAAGTGCACCTGACTTCCTGAATCGTGCGTTCTGTAGGCTTGGTCTTCACTCCGTCATCATGAATCACAGCAGCGTACTCCCTGTTCAGAGTGAGGAAGAGGAGGAAATAGGGGAAACAGAGCGGGTGCGTGGTTTTGGAGTGACTTACAGTTGCTCAAAGTACTGGAGCAGGATTAGAGCCAGTGAAGACGATCCCCGCCATGGCCTGTGTTCCCCCTCCAAGGACTTGGCCCTGGGCACATCCTCAGCTTCTGGTCAAATCCTAAAATGGGCTCCTAGGTCTCTGCAGCCAAAGGTGGCAAGAGGCCTATTGGCCTTAGCTCTGCAGAGGAGACAGGGGGGTTGAATTGCATGGATCTTAAAGAAACAGGTATTCAGCTTGCTCGAGAATGTGAGGCAGCCTGTTCATGTGTGACATTTGGGACATAAACCTAGGGTGTGGCTGCTTTGCTCAGAGCTCAAAAGCATTGACATTGGGCTGCTCGGCATGGGTTGGTTCCTAGTCTGGAGGCCAGGTGTGGGACCCCCTCTGCAAGTTGGTCTTGGTCAAACAGGAAAATGGTCAGAAGAGGGCAAAAGAGCAAAAGCAGCTGCGGGCTGATAACCGTTTTACACAAGGAAAGGTTCTGGGTTCCTGATGGGGGATGGCAGCCCTGGGTTGGGGAGGAGAAGGGGGCTGGATGATGGGTCCCACTGCCCCACAAGGATTATACTGCTTGAAAGAGTAGAGTGCTCTCTGTCTTGGCAGATTTTTATTTTATTTTAAAAATATTTTATTTATTTATTTATTTATTTTCTTTTTGGATGCATCGTGTCAGTTGCGGCATGCGGGATCTTTCGTTGTGGTGCAGGCTCCTTGTTGCGGCGCGTGGGCTTCTCTCTAGTTGTGGCGTGCAGGCTCAGTAGTTGTGGCACAGGCTTAGTTGCCCCACTGCATGTGGGATCTTAGTTCCCCGACCAGGGATGGAACCCACGTCCCCTGCATTGGAAGGCGGGTTCTTTACCACTGGACCACCAGGGAAGTCCTTTGGTGGATTTTTAAAGCACAGGCTATGTTTTTGTTTTTGTTCTTTTCTGTGAGGGATGTTGGAGAGGAGGTCTCTCAGGTTCCTTCTGTCTCTGGAATTCGATGCCGTCTCTTACAAGCAATGCAATTTTCCATAGTATTGCAGAAGACTTGGGAATACTTTCTCTTCCTGAGCTTTGTGCCCCTTTGCTTATTTCCTCAGGTCATTGGATCTGTTTCCACATGTCTCCACGAGTTTGAGAGACAGGATCTCAGGAAGGTTGTGCAGTGGGCTTGTTTGGTCTGACCGTGAATGGCTGGGGATGAGATTAAGATTTGAATTCAAGCACTCTATTTGTGCTTTTAACACTTCCTTCTTCCCTTGACAGTGGACAAAATCTCTTCACTGTTTTCTCACAGTTCAGCTGCTGTTATTTCAAGAGTGCATGTAACTTGTTGCTTGAGTATTGAAATACAGAGCGAGAGGAGCAGTCTCAGGCTGGCAGCCTCCACTCCATCCGGACGGATGTCGAGGTTGTCGAGGTTTACGTGGTGTGCGGGGGAGGGGAGGGAGGGGTGAGCAGGGCTGAAAGGGTGAGGAAGCTGAATTTCCAACTTCTGAGTCAGGTATGACCCAGAAGGCTGGGAGGATGTGGAGGAAGCAGGGAGTGATCATGGAAATGAAGGTATTATGGTTCCCAGAATATCAGCCCCATGCATAGTTGGGCATCTGTCCACACAGCGATGTTGCTTTGGGTTTTTGCATCAATGCAGCTCTCCATCACTCTCTTCATTAGTATAATTGGGAGCTGGCTAGCTGTCAGTACCTTCATTTACTCATTAACAAAGTGTTGTTGAGTGGTTGTATTAATAATGTCTCACATTCTAATTGCTTTATGCGTATTAACTCATTTACTCTTTAATCCTCAAAACAACCATATGAGGTAGGTTTATTATCATCCTCATATTACAGATTTACAGGAAACTGAGGCACAGAGATTATCAAGGATTACCCAGCTAGCAAGTGGCCAAGCTAGGATTGTAGCCCAAGTGATCTCTCTCTCTCAACCCTGCTCTGAACCAGTGTGTCTCCTACCAGGCACTGCATCACGCATGACTTGTTTCTAACAACAATAACAATATCTATGGAAAGAGACATAAATATTCATGTAAATTAGCTCTTTGTCTAGTGCTTTGAGCTCATACAGCATTTATATTTCTCATTTAATCTTCGCAACATGATCTCCGTCTTACAGATTAAAACCAGAGCTCTGACAGTTTCATTTGCCTCCGATCACATAATTAGGGAGCAAGAGACAAGACTCCAACTGAGGTTGAGACACCAAAACCTGTCTGGTCCTCTCATTGTTGGATGTGGTTTTAGCTGGCTTAGTCACTACAGGGTAGAGAAGGGAAGTGAATCTAGGGTGGCAACCCTCAGCTGGGGGACACAATAATAGTAACAAAGAGTACTTGTCAGGCTTTTCCTCCTAGATTTTTGGAGTCCGCACTCTCCTGTTTCTCTGCCAGTAATTCTAGGCATTCCTAGGGCAAGGGGAAGAGGGGGATCCCTCGCCCCTGTAGTAGTCCCCTCAGTTACTGTGTGGCAGCTACCCCTCTGCTCTCCTGAGCAGAATCTGCTGAAGACGGAAGTCAAGTCATCCTTGACATGGATGTGAAGCTGCTGCCTGACACAGTTCCCACCCCCAGGTTATAAGGAAGGCACAGTGGTCTTGACACAGGCCTGGAGAATTCTTCCCCATTGGGTTATTCTCTCTGTCACGGTGGTCCCATAGCTATGCTGTGCCTCAGTCTAGACTTGGTGAAAGATGTCTTCGGTATTACCTTTTCTTCCCCCAGGATTCTGACGCAAGTCCTTGAGATTGAGGGAGACTTTCAGTGTTGCTGGTACTGTGGTGCATCTGGGAGCTTCTTAGAAATGCAGATTTCCAGGCCCCACCCACACCTACTGAATCAAACTCTCTGGGGATTCTGTTTTAACAAGATCTCCAAGTAGGATGATCAGCTGTCTTGGTTTGCACCGAACTGAGGGGTTTCCTGGGACAGGGGACTTTCAGTATTAAAACTGGGTTGAATTGGTTACTCTGTCTCCAGTGAGTCTGGGTGTTTGTGTGTGTGTGTGTGTGTGTGTGTGTGTGTGTGTGTGTGAGAGAGAGAGAGAGAGAGAGAGAGACAACAGATGTTTATTGTTGTTTTAAGTTGCTAAGTTTTGGAGTAATTCATTATGTAGCAGTAAAAAACTATAAACTAGAAAGGAATAAATATGTAATCAATGTCTGCAAAATTTAACATTGTTGCAAAATTGCTTTGTAGACTAGTTGTATACATTTATGCTCTTCTCCAGCGATTCTTTCTTTCTTTCTTTCTTTCTTTCTTTCTTTCTTTCTTTCTTTCTTTCTTTCTTTCTTTCTTTATTTTTGGCTGTGTTGGTTCTTCGTTTCTGTGTGAGGGTTTTCTCCAGTTGTGGCGAGTGGGGGCCACTCTTCATCGCGGTGCGCGGGCCTCTCACTGTCACGGCCTCTCTTGTTGCGGAGCACAGGCTCCAGACGCGCAGGCTCAGTAGTTGTGGCTCACGGGCCTAGTTGCTCCGCAGCATGTGGGATCTTCCCGGACCAGGGCACGAACCCGTGTGCCCTGCATTATCAGGCAGATTCTCAACCACTGCGCCACCAGGGAAGCCCCTTTTCCTTGTATTGAGGTTGTGCTTCCTACCCACCCACTTTTTTTTTTCCCAGAAGACAACTTTGTCCCTCAAGCAATTAGAACTCAGAGGACCTCCCTACTAGGCCCTGCAGACTGGGCTAGTCATGGCTGAACAGGAAGCTTCAGCTGAGGTCCCTCTACCTCTGGAAACCACTTTCTCTTCTGCGGGTGGTCTGGGAAGCCTTTGGTAGACTGGCACACATCTTGTCTTTTTCGCCAGTATGGGAAACAAACATTTATTGAGCCAAACATGACAGGTACTGTCCTTGGGGCTACACTTATGCTAAATTATTCCTAATGGATCATTAAAACAGGTACCCTAAGAATGAAGTGTCAGAACATTAGAGGGAAAGGACTTCAGGGGCCCTTGAATCCCTGCTACTCAAAGTGTAGTCCACATGGCAGCTTGTTAGAAATGCAAAATATAGGGTCTCACCCCAGACCAACTCAATCAGAGCCTCTGCTTTAACAAGATCAGAGCCTGTGGGTGGTACTACTTTGCTTCTTAATATTTCGTGTTTATTAGATTCTCTCAACAGTTACATTAAGTAATCATTTTCTATCTAATGTAAGTTTCTGGAACTGGATGGATATAAAAATGCTGCCATCTTTATAAAGATAAATATTCCATATAGGAAAAAAATCAAACATCATTTTATTGTTTATTTCATTAGTATAGTGTTTGTATCAATAGAAAAAACCAATACAGATACATACATATATATGTATAACCGAATCACTTTGCTGTACACCTGAAACTAACATAATACTGTAAATCAACTATACTTCAAAAAAAAAAGTTTAGTGTTTATATCTATTATTGTACTACCCACACACGCTGGGGTGAGTGTTCATCATTATATGGTTGACCACAGCTGGGTTTGTGGAGGTGACCCAGGACCCATTATTTAGAAGGTATTTCCAGGATTTTGGTTGCATGTGATTATGGATTGACAGCGTCCTTATGGTACTGTTTTAAAATGTTGTGTATTAAAATATTAAAATGGTTAAATAGATTTACCCCATATTGGTGGACATTTAGTATGGGGACCCATTCTCCCTTCAGCTCTGTCTGTTGCCCCTATAATCAGGAGCCTTCCTGGTCTGTTTTCTCCAGGTTGTAAAACTCCATCTTATGCCAGGGTGAGTTAGGGGATCTGAGCATCTAACTACTCCTCCATATTTTCAACTTGTTCCTTAACTCTCAGCCCCTACCCTTTATGCTTGCCTTCTGGGGTGCTAAGTGACTCCATTCCTGGTCCTTTCAAGTTGGCTTTTATTTACGTTTTAAATTTTATTTTAATTTCCCCTCCCTCCCTTCTTTCCTTTCCTTCCTTCCTTCCTTCCTTGGCTTTTACTTCTTCCTCTCAGGCAGTTCCCATATGTCCATCTCTTTCATCTTCTGAAATATTGTCAACATCCTTGTCTGCTGTCATCTTCTCTCCCAGGGTTTGTACCTTTCTGGTCCTTGATTTCATTTTTAAATTTTTGGGTGAGGGTTGCAAGTGTATTAAATCTGCTGTGTTTAACTGGAAGTCTTTAATTTGTAATTTAAAAGAAATTGTTATGTATTTTTTGTTACAAGCTCTTTCTTATTCCTAATGTTGTGTGTTTGTATATACCCTTTTTTCCTTCACTGGTCTTGAGTTTTGACTACTGGTCTTTATGATGCACTGACTTTGGAAAAAATTTTTTGTTTTTCCAATGAATTTGAATATATTTTCTAATTCTTTAACATCTTTTTAATCTTTGCTGAGTCCTAACCACCCCCCTCATAAACCCCTATTTTGATTTTTCCTTTTATTCAAGCTTCTTGTATTAAAATTTTAGTTTCCCCCATCCCCCCAGCTGCCTGCTTTTCTTTCTCTCTTTTAAAATATAAAAACATGTCAAACTCAGATTTTCTGGTGTAGATAAGCTTTTATGTCCGGTATTAAACATTTCAATGTTGATATCCTCTTTGCCCCAAGAATTATTTAGGAGAGTGTTCTGTAGTTTCCAAGTAGGTTTTCTTTTGGGAATGCAAGTCTTATGTTTTTTTTTTTTTTTTAAGTTTTAATTAATTAATTAATTAATTAATTAATTTATGGCTGTGTTGGGTCTTCGTTTCTGTGCGAGGGCTTTCTCCAGTTGCGGCAAGCGGGGGCCACTCTTCATCGCGGTGCGCGGGCCTCTCACTATCGCGGCCTCTCCTGTTGGGGAGCACAGGCTCCAGACGCGCAGGCTCAGTAATTGTGGCTCACGGGCCCAGCTGCTCTGCGGCATGTGGGATCTTCCCAGACCAGGGCTCGAACCCGTGTCCCCTGCATTGGCAGGCAGATTCTCAACCACTGCGCCACCAGGGAAGCCCCAAGTCTTATGTTTTATTTTGTAGTTTTATTACATTATTACATGGTAGTCAGTATGACCTCTATAATTTCTACTTTTTTGAAACTTGTTGCATTTTTCTTTATGGTCTGGGATATAATAAATTTTGTAAATATCCTATGGTTAATTTAGTATTAGTGATAAGCATGGCTTGTCTCATTTTTGTGTTATATTTTGTTTAAAAAAAAAAAGCAAGCGTGGTTAAGAGAATTTATATATATCCCTTTCTCAGTTGGTTTCATGCCTAGAGCGGCCAGAGAGCTAAGTCTTTATTACCTGGGTGGTAATGGGGCCAAGACTAAGATGAAATTCCATGCTGATATGTTCTCCTTACTAGGCCACTCCTGATATTACAGACACTGGGAGTGTAACACAGTATCCCACATAGCCACGGGTAGAAATTCTTGTTTGATCTTGGGCCATGTATCACCATCTGGTAGATTTGAATGTTTCAGCAATTTTAGCCCCAAACATTTTTGCTGCTTATCTAAATAATTGGGATCTGGTCATCCTGCTGGGAGCTGGCTGTTATCTCACTGACATTTTAAACACATTCACCACTGTTTCCCTAAAAGGAAAATGGATAGGGCAATAGATGAGTTCTTCTTCCTTCCATTTGCTTTTTAAGTTGTAGGCAGTAGGACTGCAGTTTCCTTTATCCAGTTGGTCAATAAAAATACACTGAATGTTTATACCATGCCATAATGATGTATGGGCAAATGACATAATCCCTGTCCTTGAGAAGCTCGTTCATAATAGCAAGCTGGGAAGACAGAGGTGGAATAGAATATACTGACAAATTAATATGGTTGATGTGGAAATGTACAAGTGTTAGGGGAGCACAGAGGAAGATTTAATTTTCCTCAAGAATGGAGGAATGTGGAAGACCTCAGGGAGAGTGTGATGATTAAACTGGGTCTTGAAATAAGAATAGGTGCTAGTTGGACAGAGAAGGAAAGATAGGCATTCTAGACGAAGGGAACATCGTGACTATGGCATGACAAAAGACAGTGGCTAGCATGTATGTATGGGAAAGAGTAGTTGGCCTCTTGCCTGGAGAACACTGTGTGTATTTGGGTTTGGGAGCAGTGAGGCTGCAGGAGTTAGTCTGGGGTTAGACGGATAAGAGCCTTGATTGCCAGGTAGAGGGATTTGCACTTTACTCCATGGGCAATGGGTAACCATTGCAGGTTTCTAAGGATGGGATAAGGTCTACCCTTCATAATTTTGGTATTCAAATTTTGGTTCTCCATTTTAACTGTTTATTACCCAAAATGTGACTCACCTAGAGTAGGTGATTGAAATGTTCTTTTCCTGATATATATAATTTATGATTCAGCTTTAGATGTCTGTGCCACTTGCCATGAACATGCTACCTGCTTGCAAAGAGGAGGGAAGAAGATGTGTGTTTGCAAATACGGATTTGTGGGCAATGGGAGGACTCAGTGTATTGGTAAGTTCTGAATCCTGGGTTAAGTTGAAAAGTTGAGTCAAGAAACAAGATTCTCTAGAGTTAAAGAGTTGATGTCCTTGGGAGGAAAACATTATTTTGTTCATGTGTTTTTATTACAAGAAGTTTTGTCAATTATAATAAGTCTTTGTTTTAGTGTTGAGATGTATCCTTTCTCTAGCGTTTCCAAGGAATTATCCCTCATGTTAGAGGTCATCGAACTTGAATCTCTGGAAACTCTCTTACCTAACACAGATTTGAAATCTGTTTAACTTAACTCGAGTGAGTATTGCATTTTTTAATTTCTCTAGTTGTTTTGATAGGAAACTATTTAGTACCATGGGGAAAAACAAAACACAGTTGCCAACTTTTTGGCTGATTGGTGAAATACTGTTGCTTTGAGTCTCATGTCTACCAGAATCCATCCTCCAAATTTTTTGTAGTTGTGACCCTTTAGGGTCTTGGATGACTTAAAGAAGTACAGAGACCTTTAGGCTAGAAACATCTGGGATAATTTTTTGTCTCATAGCATTCACCATGCCATGAGAGTCAGACAATACCCAGGTCAAGCCCCATTCAGAGAGAGGGAGAGTTTCATAGTAACTTTGTAGTAGTGAATGTTAAGATAATCACAGTTTCCTGCCAGCAACCATGTTACCTGCAGTAAAAATATGGATAGTTTTGCCTTGTAGCTGTGGATTGACAGTATATACGGCCTTGTTGTGGTATCTTTGTTTTTGTTTTGTTTTGTTTTTCCTCCCTAAAGAAAAATGGCAATTAAGTCCTGAGTTAAAAAAGTCATCTTCTACTTCACAGGTACACGTTTTCACAATCACACACCATTGCCCGTTCCTGCAGGCTGGAGTTGGGCCTTCTTGACCCTTCTCTCTTTAGAATTCTGCCCATAAGATTCTTCCCCCACTGCTTATGAGCAGGTGCTTGGAAATGAAGTTGGGATTGGGGAGTACGGACAAGCCTTTTCTACTCCTTCCCCTACTGAAGTCCTCCTTTCGTGAAAGCTCACTGCAATCTTGATTATTCTTTGACTTCTGAACAATAGAAACTTCTCTGAATGGGTGGAGGGGGCTTTATTAATTTATGTGGTACTTGCTCCCAAACACTAGACACTGCATATCCCAGTACTTGGCCTGATGAGACCATGCCGTAGGTTACAGGTAAGATCATAGGTGTGCCAGAGGTGCTATAACATGGTATTACGTCTAGGGACCTAAGAATTCTAGAATCCCATACAAACACAGATGTCCCTTCTGATGAAGTCTGCAGGGAAGATACGCCTCAGAAACAATGGCAAAGGACAGGAATATTCCATCTTATGCACAGGTGGACATGTATCTGAAACTCCCGTGCCCTGCTCAGTAAGCTGGGCTGATTGGACACTTGGCCTGGCAATGCCTTGAGGGTCTGTTCTGCTAGTCTGAGCTCTCATGCAGATCTTACCACAGACGGTTTTAATGATGAATAGTGTTCCAGGTTTAATTAAATTTAAAAAAAGATAATATAAGAAAAATGAAAAAAGAAAAACCCCACCAGATTTTGAGTGGGGCTGGCGGGGGGCGGGGGGGTTGGCTCTTGAGTTAGCAGGAATGGAGTGCAATTGTGGGAGGCAACTGAACTGCTTTGAGGGAACCAGTAGTGGAATAAAACAATAAATAACAGACAAGAAAACTCCAGTTCATAAGTTGATGATATCCCCCCCGCCAAAAAACTAGCTGGTTAGATCAGCTCTCAAAGGATGCAAAAGAAATTGGTCACAGGAGTTTCCTCTGATGGTAGAGGCTAGGGCAGAGTCAGCAAACTGGAGCTTGGGGGCCAGACTTCAACTGCCGCCTGTTTTTCATTGCTAATTTGTTTATCGATTGTCTGGGACTGCTTTTGTGCTCCAAAGTATGGATGAGCAGTTGCAATTGGAGACCTATGACTGGCCTTTGACAGAAAAAGTTTGCTGACCCCTGGGCTGGAGGACAGAGATGGGAGGGAGGTTTACTTTCATTTTACATTGATGTCAAATTGTTGAATTAGAAATGCTCGGGGCAGGTTCTGTGGTCTCATCAAGCATCCCATGTTCCAGCCCCTCCTCACTGGGTGATTTACATTATTTATATGGATCGCTGACGGTTAGCAGGAGCTGCTCCTACCTCGCTATTAGCCCTGCCCCTGGATGAGGCTTGAGCACTAATTCCATTGTGTCTCCTGGTAACTCAGAAGTAACAAATTTTCCAGTTAATCATTGGATGTAAAATCATCCTACTCTGGTTTTCGTTAAAAAAAAAAAAGCAAGAGAATGGTTGGGCTGGAAAAGTGGGATTCTGTTGGATTTGTTTCCCCAGGCCTATGACAAGATCTTTTTAAGTGTGGAGAAGTTCAAAAAGCATTCCCTTCTCCCAAGCTTCAAATAAGATGGACTATCAGATTGAGATGTTGGGTTTCTCTTGTGGTTTTGTAATACACCTGGTGCGAGACTACGAGGGGCCCGTGTCCTGCAGTTTGAGAAGCATAGTGAGAGGAGAAGAGGCTGGGGAAATAGATCTTTCCGCTGTTGTCACAGAATATTGATTCTCAAGTCCATAACACAGGAGAACAGTCTGGGTGGTTGATCGTGCTATGGATTGACAGCCCTTTCTGTGCGTTGTCTCAATGTATCAACAGATAAAAACGAGTGCCAGTTCGGAGCCACTGTGGTCTGTGGGAACCACACATCTTGTCACAATACACTCGGAGGCTTTTATTGCATTTGCCTAGAAGGATATCGAGCCACAAACAACAACAAGACGTTCATCCCCAATGACGGCACCTTTTGCACAGGTACTCGGGAAGGGGGCTGCAGTGATGGCAACATGGTGATGGCAGGACGGTGCCTGGTACCTGGGATGTGGAAGAGGGCGAGGGTGGGGACAGGACATAGTGTGATTTAAGGGAGGGACTCTCCTTTGTCTATGAGGGAAATTTGGACTTGGACTAAGTATTAGTTAATATTAGGGAATTATTGTTCCCTTTGTTAGAGGGAATAACTGTACTGGGGTATTTAGGATAATATTCTTATTTTGGAAGCTGCATGCTGAAGTACCTAGGGGTGTTATTATGAACTATCTAGTGTTATTTTATCTGTAAGGTACTTTAAATGGCAAAATGCGAACGATTGTTGAATCTTGGGGGTAGGGGTGGGACTAGAGGAGACTGTAATATTCTTTTTCTTGTTCTGTGTGTTTGAAAAGTTTTATAACAAACAACAAGGGGGGGGCTTCCCTGGTGGCGCAGTGGTTGAGAATCTGCCTGCCAATGCAGGGGACGCGGGTTCGAGCCCTGGTCTGGGAAGATCCCACATGCCGCGGAGCAACTCGGCCCGTGAGCCACAACTACTGAGCCTGCGCGTCTGGAGCCTGTGCTCCGCAACAAGAGGCCACGATAGTGAGAGGCCCGCGCACCGTGATGAAGAGTGGCCCCCACTTGCCACAACTAGAGAAAGCCCTCGCACAGAAACGAAGACCCAACACAGCCATAAAAAAAAAAAAAAAAAAAAAAAAAAATTAAAAAGAATGTAAGCAGACAAGAATAGCATTAAAAAAATAAAAATTAAAAAAAAAAAAACAAAAAACAAACAACAACAAGGGGGGGCTCTCCGAGATGATGTGCCATCTGCAGTTTCCTTGAAGTGACTCTGGTACCCGCCAGCTCTGTGCACACTGCCCAGGGGGTGGGCCCTGTGATGCAGCAGCATGCTGAACCTGTTAGAGATGTGGGCTTGTCTCCTGGAGGAATAAGTTGAGTGAGGAGTGAATAAATCGAGCTTTTAGGACCTCAGTAGCTTTGAAGGTCAGATTTTGGGCATATGTTGGTCAAATACAAGGGGTGGGCAAAACCCTCCTAATTTTCAGTAGCTCCTGTATTATCTGAACTCTGTTTACAGCCCGTCATGATAATATAGCTCTTAGGTTTTCTAAGAAAATCTTTGAACAGTAATGAAGAGGAAAGGCAGGAAAAAACTCCTGGTTCTAAGATGGCTTTGCATAGTCTTAATGACTCTCCTTAAAAGCTTTGTGATATTTAAAGGCTTGGGGGAGAAAAAAAGAGAGGAGAGCATTTTTTATCTTTGTACCCACCAGGAACCACAGGTTTTGATGCTCCGATTCATTCTCCCTCTTGACCTGTACCAAGGTAAAAATCCCTCAAGGGGAACATTTGATTTGTTCTTGGCATGAATGAACACATTCCCTCAAAGAAAACATTTTACAATATCTTGTTGTTTTAGGTAGCAAATTACTTGTTACATGACTGCAGAAGTGCAGTGTTGCAGAATTAAATTAGGTGCCTTAAAAAAAAAAAATGATACTAATTTAAAAAAAAAAAACCTCGGGACTGGTGGTCCAGCGGTTAACACTCTGTGCTCCCAGCTTAGGGGGCCCGGTTCGATTCCCGGTCAGGGAACTAGATCCCGCATGCTGCAGTTAAGAGCCCACATGCCGCAAGGAAGATCCTGCTCAGGGCAACGGAGATCCCGTGTGCCACAACTAAGACGTGGCGCGGCCAAATAAAGAAATAAATATTAAAAAAAACCCAGAACAACCCTTACAAGACGATGATCTGGTGTTCAGTTCATTCAATATATTTACATTTTTCATGCACTTCCTATGTGCCAAGGCTATGCTAGTGGGAGGTGACGGCAGACAGCTAATTTCGTATAAAGTGTTAGTCATAGGTAAGCAAAGGGCGCTTTCCAGAATCCAGAATCTGTGGGGGCACTTACGTTGGAAGTGGGTGAGAGATTGGAGGACGTGATACCTGAAATTGTGTTTTCAAGGCTGTGGGAGTTTGACAGGAAAAACTTTTATAACTGTATATATCAGTATAGTTTCCAAGAATGCTTTCTGTTTTTAAAAAGGTAGGAAGAAGAAGAAGAAGAAGAAAGAAATATTTTATGCAAGATCCAAATAGATGTCAGCCTAGGAAGAACCAATCTTCCTGGAATAAAATCCTGATCTAGGCTCTGCTTCTATTTATTCTACTCCTTGTAATTATTTAGTGACCTTCCCCTTTAAAAAAAAAAAATTGAGATATAGTTCACAAACCATAAAATCTACCCTTTTGAAGGGTACAATTCAGTTGTTTTCGGTATAATTCACAAAGTTGTGCAATAATCTCCACTATCTAATTTTAGAACATCTCAACACCAAAAAGAAGTCCCATATCCATTGGCAGTTATTCCCATGACCTTTTTTTTTTTTGAGGTCCCCATTTATCACTTTGTAAAAGCTGATTGATGACTTTTCCTGATGACACTGAGTTTCTTCCATAATCACAGTTGCCACAGAAACATCAGTGTCTTTATTTTATTTATTTATTTTTTTTAAGAGTATGAAGAGGTAAGTTTTCCTCACTCTCTTTTAATTAATTATTTATTTATTTTTGGCTGTATTGGGTCTTCGTCTCTGTGCGAGGGCTTTCTCTAGTTGTGGCAAGCGGGGGCCACTCTTCATCACGGTGCGCAGGCCTGTCACTATCGTGGCCTCTTTTGTTGCAGAGCACAGGCTCCAGACGCGCAGGCTCGGTTGTTGTGGCTCACGGGCCTAGTTGCTCCGCGGCATGTGGGATCTTCCCAGACCAGGGCTCGAACCCGTGTCCCCTGCATTGACAGGCAGATTCTCAACCACTGCACCACCAGGGAAGCCCATCAGTGTCTTTAGGTGGGGCAGAAGCTTAGCAAGTTTTGGGGTATCAGCAGTTATCCAGTGCTTGCCTGGAACCAGAAGATTGTGAATCCTAGTTCTTGAATTCTGAGAAATCCTGGAACCTGGTGTTTATTGTACTCTGCAGAATTCAAGTCAAGTTCAGGTGCTTGTTGCAGTAGGCCTCTGGATGTCACTGTGTATAGATGAGGAATGAGTTGCAGGGGTTCTAGTGCTAGAGAACTTGCAGATATTCTGGCCCCCAGGCTGCCCCCGGAATGACTCCTGGCAATCATGGAAACTTTGCTATGAGCCATAATCCAGAGGAAGAAGCTCTGTGGTACTTGTGGTGTGAGGGCATTCCAAAATGCCAGAGGCCTTGACAAAGGTGCCATTGTCCCTCTTTGGGAGTGATGGGGCCATGCCTGGGTTCCTCCTGCAGTTTATCACCTCCCACACTTTACTCTTGCCTTTTCCCTGCCTTTTGACTTGAGTGGGTCAAGAGTAAGTGGAGACGGACTTCCCTGGTGGTCCAGTGGGTTGGAATCCGTGCTCCCAATGCAGGGGGGCCCTGGTTCGGTCCCTGGTCGGGGAACTAGATCCCACATGCATGCCGCAACTGAGAAGCCCGCACACCGCAATTAAGATCCTGCATGCCGCAACTAAGACCCGGTGCAGCCCAAATAAATAAATTAAAAAAAAAAGAGTGAGTGGAGAGATATGAGACTGATGTGAAAATAAGGCTCAGGGCTGTCATCTCCCCACCAGCATGACTCCAAATAGGCATGGCCCTGGTGTGTGTGCCAAATAGGCGTAGACCCCAGTGTTCAGGGTCTGCTGAAAACTGCAAAATACTCTTTCTGTGCTTTTGAATTCCTCAGCTCTTGGGAATCCATCTTGACTCTATTGACAACAGCAACATTCTTTTTCATAAGCTCACTTCCTGCAGTATAAGGGCCTAATGCCATTTCTTCTAGAGAAATGTAACAGCACTTCAGCTTTGGCTGAGAAATGAGGAAAATGGGGGTTGGGTGTGTGTGTGGGGGGAAAGAACCTGGAGGGAGTGAATGCTTTGCTTTGCCATTCGTCATTTCCTGGAACCTGCTGCCCCAAACCTGTATCCCATAGGTCTGCCCATGGTGAAGTAAACACCTTCATTCCTACACGTAAATCACTACCACAACTGAGACCAGTGTAGTCTGTTGGTGTCTCTCCCAGGTCAGGAGCCTTGTTTTCCATGTGAGCCTTTGCCCACAAGCTTCTCAGGTGCCCTGTTGTTTCGGGTCCCGGAGCAGCCTGCTGTGGTCTCAGACACAAATGCTCAGCCCCATCGAGATGCTGCTTGCTCGACGCGGGCTGCGCTCACTAGCCTTGCAGCCATCCTGAGATTTCTCCCAGTGCTGTCTCCAACAGAACTTTGCTGCCCAAATCCCCGTCCTTTGTTTTAGCTGGATTTATTCCTAGAGTCATGTTTTACCACTCTGGAAGAAAGAAGAAGCAAGGAAGGATAAATCCAAGGGAAAAATCACACTGGGGACGTGTTGCTTGCCACTGCCCAGAGCAGTGCTCATAGCCACTAGCTCCTTGCCTTACTCCCTGTGGAACCCCCTGCCTCCTGCTTAGGTCTCCAACTGTGGTGGGTGATGGCCTCAGACCCCTGCTACTGCCCCAGTGCCTTGGAAGGAGAGGCCAAAGATTCTCAATCAAAAGACGGTTAAAACAAAGCTCCATCCCCCCCAAATGCCAGAGGCCTTGACTAAGGCACCATTGTCACTCTTGGGGAGTGATGGGGCCATGCCTGAGCTCCCCCTACAGGTTAACATCTCCCACCCTTTACTCTTGCCTCTTACTTGCTCAAGCCCCAGGATATAGATAACCCAGGTTCTTTCCAAAGGCCCTGTCGAGTATAGTAAAATATATACACAGGGTTCTTTTATACTCTATTAAAGTTTTGGGAGGAGTAATAGGGACAGGAGCTGGGCTTAAGTTTATTTTTGAACTATCTGTAAAGTAGGCTTTCCTAAGCAAACTATCAATATTAGCAAGATTGTGAAGGAAATGCTTAGCCCTTTAAGTTCAGGCTCTTTGCTCATGGCCAACGCATCTCTGAGCATGAATATGGTTTTTTTTTTTTTAAATATTTATTTATTTATTTTGGCTGTGCCAGGTCTTAGTTGCACGGCACGTGGGATCTTTAGCTGCGGCATGTGGGATCTACCGACCAGGGATCGAACCTGGGACCCCTGCATTGGGAACCCGGTGTCTTACCCCCTGGACCACCAGGGAAGTCCCCAAGAATATGGTTTGAAAATGGTTTTCCACTTATTCAGCTACTGCTTTTGCAAAAGTTATGTGTCAAAAAAGGATGGAGCTGTTACCCTAGGATGAAGCTCTGGAAGAGAGTCTGGGTGAATGGGTCATTTACTTCTTTTTTTTTAAATTGAAGTATAGTTGATTTACAATGTTGTGTTAGTTTCAGGTGTACAGCAAAGTGATTCAGTTATATATATATGTGTGTATATATATATATATATATAACTTTATATATATATATTCTTTTCCCTTATAGGTTATTACAAAATATTGAGTATAGTTCCCTGTGCTGTACAGTAAGTCCTTGCTGGTTATCTATTTTATATGCAGTAGTGTATATATGATAATCCCAAACTCCTAATTTATCCCTCCTCCGCACTTTCCATCATTTACTTCTGATTATTATGATCCAAAATTGTTCTTGCCAAAAGGAGACAGAAGAATAAGTCATTATTTTCCCCCAGAGAAGGAATATAGCTTTATTTTGTCCATTTATTAAAAAAAATACTTATGTAGAAAAGTCAAGCAATTATGGACACATATAAAGGAGAAAGAAAAAAAAATTACCTAATATTAACCCAGAGTCAACAACTCGTTTTTTTTTTTTTTGGCTGTGTTGCGTCTTCATTGCTGTGCGCGGGCTTTCTCTAGTTGTGGTGAGCAGGGGCTACTCTTTGTTTCAGTGCGTGGGCTTCTCATTGCGGTGGCTTCTCTTGTTGCAGAGCACGGGCTCTAGGCACGTTGGCTTCAGTAGTTGCAGCACGTGGGCTCAGTAGTTGTGGCTCGCGGGCTCTAGAGCGCAGGCTCAGTAGTTGTGGCGCACGGGCTTAGTTGCTCCGCGGCATGTGGGATCTTCCAGGACCAGGGATAGAACCCGTGTCCCCTGCACTGGCAGGCGGATTCTTAAGCACTGAGCCACCAGGGAAGTCCCTGAATGGAATTTATTACATGGCTGTACCATGTTACTTAACTCATTATTTTTTCCCCTATTGTGATTGTTTTTCTGTTTTTTGCCATTATAAGAAATGCTCTAATGAACATTTTTGTACTTACATTCTTACAAGTAATTATCTCCTTTTTATAAATTCCGAAAAATAATTTCTATGTCAAAGGGATACCTACACATTTTACATTTTGATACATAGTGCCAGACTGTATTCCAGAAAGTTCATACCAATACTCTCTCACTAATCATTTCATGAAGGTCTTCATTTCTTCACATCCTTGCCAACACTGGATAATATCAATAAATGATATGAATTTAACAGTTCTGATTTTAAATGGGTGTTTGTGTTCCTCTAATGTGGCTTCTTAAGATGTAGGTTTCTGAGCTGAACTTGGCATTTGAGGAGGGAAGGTGGCCTCTGTCTTAGAGCATTTAGATCTAGTGCAACAAGCCATGTGGCCACTCCCCTGATTCCAGCCAAGAATCCCGTGACAGTGAGTGTATGCATGTGCACGCTCATTGCTCATGGTCAGGGTCAGGGTTATGAAGGAGTGGCTTGTGCTCCAGGGAGAACTGAGTCAGTAGAGAGGCGAGGTCCACTCATTTATTAGCTAACACGTATTGAGGATCAAAGTTCAGCCAGGCACTGTGCTAAGTGCTTTCCACATGTTTTATTTAATCTCTGCAAAAAGACCTACTATAATTAACTTCATTTTACAGAAGTGATTTGGAAAGGTCAAGGAACAGGTATTAGTACAACTAGTAAGTAGCAGAATCAGTTCTCAAACCTGGGTCTGTTTGACGTTCAAATCCATGAAAAGACTTTAAATATAGAACACCAGGGCCCTGGCATGAGGTCAGAGTGTCCTGCTCGGTTTTGCTACTTTCTACCAAGGAGTTGTTCTGGCTGTGGGTAAAATTAAATAATCCTATATATAGAATGGGGCATAGGGAATTTTCTCCCTTGATTAGTTAAGTATGTTAATAAAGTTGCTCAGAACATTTTTTCTTCACAAGCAAACATGTTGTAACCTTGGACACCCCATGGAATCTACCACTACGTGGAGAAGCTGTTCTGATGAATTTAACGTGTTTATCCAGCCCAGATTCTAGAAGTTTATTTATTTATTTTTAAAATTTATTTATTTATTTAATTTATTTTTGGCTGTGTCAGGTCTTAGTTGCAGCAGGCAGGATCTTTGTTGAGGCATTTGGGATCTTTCGTTGCAGTGTGCAGGCTTCTCTCTAGTTGCAGTGTGTGGGTTTTCTCTTCTCTAGTTGTGGCCCGCAAGTTCCATAGTGCGTGGGCTCTGTAGTTTGCGGCACACAGGCTCTCTTGCTGAGGCATGTGAGCTCAGTAGTTGTGGCGCGCGAGCTTAGTTGCCCCGCGGCATGTGGGATCCTAGTTCCCCGACGAGGGATTGAACCCGCGTCCTCTGCATTGGAAGGTGGATTCTTCACCACTGGACCACCAGGGAAGTCCCTCTAGAAGTTTAGAAAAGGGCTGGTTTGTGAGCATTAGGAGGTAGCAGGGGATTAAAAGTCAAAATAGTGTCATACTCATCTCAGTGATACAGGGTAGATACATCTAGACATCCTTAAGGCAATTGATATCTTTGACAATCTCTGTGGACAAGATAGAGAATTGTTGATTGGATGATGGTACAATTAGACTGTAAAGGGAGAAAAGGTGTGGCATAGTAGTTAAGAATAAGGTCTGAGAAGCCAGATGTCTGGCTTCTGATCCTGGCTTTTGCATTGCTTAGCCTGTGTGACTTCAGTCCAGTTAACCATTCTATGCTTCAGTTACTTCGTCTGTAAAATGGGGGTAATAATAGCATCAACCTCCCAGAGTTATTGTGAGGATTAAATAAGATGGAAAATAATCAGTAATAAATAATGAAGTGTTTAGAACAGTGCTTGGCATGTGCAAGATGACATGCAGGAGTTATTGTTATTAACAATCATTATAACAATTATTGTTATTAGGCTGTTGAATGATTTGTACACAAAGCAAACTGATTAATGCCTATAGTGACTCATACAGAGCTAATCAGTATCTAGAAACTCCAAGTCTTTTCCATACCACTGCATCTTTGCCTTATAATACTTGGACCCCTTATTTTTAGCAGTCTACTGAAAAATTCATTTTTCCCACTCACTATCTTTGAGGAGTCTGAGGCAGGTGGGCAGGCCGGAATATGGCTTCTGTGTTAAAAGGTATATACATAAACGCATTTTACAAATTCCTCAGTGGAATAAAAAAATCTTGATAAGCTAAAATGATGGGTCCAATCTAGGAACACATGTTAGATCCTGCAGTGTTGAAATCACTTCTAAAGTTTGTACTAGATTGAGATTGATTTTATTTTATATTACTTTTAAGAATCCTTTCTTAACAATTACCCAAACCTCCATGATTCTGTTATCAACAATTGTTTGTTTTACTGGTTTCATTTCTTACCACTCTTTGTTGTGTTTTATGATGTCTTCCCCTTTCTTGACATTATTTATTCTGATGTTTTTCACTGGCTCGAGTATTTTCTCAAAATCTTTTTCAGAAAGGAAATGTCAGTAGTGTAGTTCTTGAGATCACTCATGTTCTAAAATGTCATTCCTTTGCTTAAATATAGCACGATGTTTTGCTCTCTTTTCCTTAGAACTCTGTAAATATTACTCCAGTGCTATCTAGCATTTAGTGTTTCAGACAAGAAGTCCTGGGTCAGATTGGTTCTCTTTTCCTCATAAACTACCATTCCTTTCTCTCAGGAGGTTTACAGATTTTTCTCTTTTTCCATGAGATTCAGAATGACTCATTTTTCAACATTCATGCCTGTCACCTTAAAAGGCTATTTGGATTTGAATACATAAGCTGAGAGATTTTTCTCTTGATTACTCCATTCTCTTCTGTAATTCCTTTTAAATAGATATTGAATATTTTGGGTCTGTCCTCATATCATTTTTTTGTCCCATAGTTTCTATCTTATATAATTAATATTTCTATGTTTTTTGGAGAATTCCTCAGGTTGAAATTTGTGAATTTATTGTCTAGCAGTGACCAACCTATTATTCAATGCCTCCATTGAGTTTTTATTTTTGGCATTCATATTTTGTTTTTAATTTCCAAGACTTCATTGTTTTCTCAGAACCTCCCCTCTTTTTCATTAATACAGTATCCTCTTAACCTTGTTTGGGCTTCACAGTCTCTTCGTATGTCAAGAGTGTCTTGGTTATTTCTTACTGGATAACCCCACTCCTCCCACCCCACCACTACCCCAAATTTAGCGGTTTAAAACAACAATTTATAATTTGTCACAATTCCATGGCTAGGTGGTTTTGTAATGTGTAGACATAGTCAGCTGGTGGCTGGGCGAGGCTGGGCTGCGCTGGCAGATGAAAGAAGGCCTCTCTCAGGTCTTCTCTGGCAGCCCAGTGGTTAAGACTCTGCGCTTCCCCTGCAGGGGACGAGGGTTCGATCCCTGGTCGGGGAACTAAGATCCAGCATGCCGCCCGCTACAGGCAAAAAAAGACGGCCTCTCTCACACATGGCTCTGGCCTTGATGCTGGCTGTTCACCAGGCCACTTTAGTTCTCCTCCATGTGGCCTCTGTCTTCACATGTCATCTCATCTTTAGGGCCTCTCTGAGTGCCCTCTCTCCCAAGCACGGATTTTCTTCAGCATGGACACTGGATTCTAAAAGAGGGAAAGAGGGGGACTTCCCTGATGGTCCAGTGGTTAAGACTTTGCCTTCCAATGCAGGGGGTGCAGGTTCAATCCCTGGTCAGGAAGCTAAGATCCCACATGCCTCACGCCCAAAATACCAAAACATAAAACAGAAGCGATATTGCAACAAATTCATAAAGACTTTAAAAGTGGTCCACATAAAAAAAAAATCTTAAAAGTAAGTAAGTAAATAAATAAATAATGAGGGAAAAAGGAAGCTACCAGCCGTCTTCTCAGGCTGGGTCCAGAGCAGGCACTGTGTTACTTCTTCCGAGTTCTATTGGCCAAAGCAAGTCTCAAGACCAGCTCAAGGGGAGGGGAAATGGATTGCATTCTTGATGGGCAGAGAAGCATGCAAGAAAGCAAGGAGAGGAATTGTTGACAGCTATCTCTGGAGCTGATCTCCCACAGAGTTCCCAAAGTTTGCTGCCCTAAAGATGTAGGTTGATCAGAATTGGTAACTTGGGTCTCCTCCAGCAACTGAATGAATTACTGGTTCCCAGACAACAATCAGGAAGCGATGAGGTGTTCCTTGGTCCAAAACCAAAAAACAAACAAACCAATATAAAGAATGTAGTGGATTTTAATAAAATCACACTAAACAATTTAAAAGGATTCTGAGATTATATTCTTCCTTTTTTTGGGGGGGGGAGTTGTTAAAATATTCTTTTTTTAAATGAAATCATAGTGCTAGTTTTTTTAAAAAAAAGTCTTCACTGGCAAAATAGAATATTGGCCACCTTATATCAGTCCTTCCAAAGTGACTGGGCTTTGAAATCCCAGAGTCTGGGAACAACCAGGCTTTCTTCATTCACGATGCCCCCCTGTCCTCTGCCCCCCGATGGTTCTTGCAAATGTCCTGGAAAAAGTCCCCTTTTACTTAAGGTACTTTTCTTTCTCTAAATGAAATTGGTGTGTGTGTGGCTCTGATGGAGTTTCTAAAGTTTTAAATTTTGTTCACTTAGCCAGGTCTGGGGGGAAAAGACTGCTAACTGGCAGAGAGATTTCTTTTTCAGCCTCTGAATTATTGTGTGGTTTTTACTCCTGGAACTGCTACCAATGGCAATCTTCAGTCAAGGGGAAAAGTCGGCTAAGGAGCATGTCTTATCCTTCTTGAAGGCTGTTTTAAGCCCTTCTAATCTTGGTAAAATTAGGGAGACCCTTCTGAGTTATCTTCTTTACTTCTTGCTGCATCGTCCTATGCTCATGAGCTGGAAAGCATTTTTCACTCTGGTCTAAATTGTTTTGTATTCGGAGTTCTGCTTCAGATATTTTAGTATGAGGTTGAGGCTATCCTTATTTTATAGTAATTGAGTTTTTTTAGCATACTTTTTTGGGTTCATTTTGTTGGGTTGTTAGTGAGTTGGTGATACTTGTCGGTTTTTATAAATTTTCAGAATACATTGACAAATATTTATTGAGCACCTCTTGGTGCCTATGATGTGAAGGATACAGGAGAAGAACTGTTAAGGAGTAAAATAAAATTCATGATACAATTACAAACAAATGCATTCACTTATAAGTGTAGATTGGGAATGTGAGAAGTGGCTGTCACAATGTCCCCCCACTTTTTTTCTTTTTCTGTCCCTTGTTATATTCGGGATGGGTCTCAAGACATAGATGAGTGTGAGGTTTCCGGCCGGTGCAGGCATGGAGGACGGTGCGTGAACACTCGTGGGAGCTTTGAATGCTACTGTATGGATGGATACTTGCCAAAGGGTGGGCCTGAGCCTTTCCATCCGACCAGAGATGCCACGTCGTGCACAGGTGGGTTTTTGCCAAACAATGCAGCATCCGAAGGTGAGAGTCTGTTGGTGGTGACTTTCTCCTGCTCTGAGCCTAAGTCTGTGGGTCTGTGTTGGGGATGTGTGTTGGATCTGTTCCTTTGTACATGTATAACCTATGAAATAAAGTAACAGTCAAGATAGAAGGGGCTATATTAAAAAAGCTAAAATTAGTATGCTTTGGGGATTTTGAGTAGTTAATAGATATTCAGATATTAACCATTATGTTAGATAGTAAACAGAGCTGATCTGGTAAGAGCCACCATCTCAAAAGTGACCAGGGAAGTTATAAAGGCCTATATATCTTAAGGTATTGTGCAATTCAGGTGTTTTACTTTGTTGGACTAGGCTTCTCCTCTTTAGTTAGTATGAATTAGTGAGGGTTGATTGCCAAATCCTTTCAGTTTTGTGCATGTATAGATGCTATTACCTGTGGAAGGCCAGAAGAATGAATAGAGACACTCATTGGAAACATGCCCAGAAGTCATGTGGAAATGAACCAGCCTATTTAAAATATGGCTCGGGTGTGTATAGGTGAGGGGAGAGGGCATGGGGTAGAGGTGGAGAGAGATTATGAATTTTGAAAATTCACATTCATATAGTAATGAGTTTGACGTTAATTTGTTTTCAGAAATAGACTGTGGCACCGCTCCTGAGGTCCCAGATGGCTATATCATAGGAAATTATACCTCTAGGCTTGGCAGCCAGGTTCGTTATGCTTGCAAAGAAGGATTCTTCAGTGGCCCAGAAGATACAGTTGCAAGCTGCACAGCCTTGGGCACATGGGAATCCCCAAAATTAAATTGCCAAGGTGAGTTTTCCAAAGGTCCAGCTTCCCAGCTTATACCGTCTTGAGATTGTTTTTGTATTTCTCTCTAAATCTCTCTTTGGGGTACTGAATGAATTAAATAAATTCAATAAATTCCTATTGTTTCTAATAGGTTTTCAGTTGATTCTCTTGATATTTACAGGAATAATATTTTATCATCTGCAAATAATGATAATTCCATCTTTTGTTTTTCTATGTTTATAAAAGTTATATTTTTCTCTTGACTGACCACTTAGCTTGTGTTTTCAGAACAAAAATTTAGTAGTAGTATTGACTTTGAATATTCTTTTCTTATTCCTGACTTTAATGGGAGTGGTTTGAGTGTTTCATTATTCATTCATGATCTTGGCTTTTTGATGTTACATACATCTACTTATATTCTTATGTACACTGAGAGAGTGCTGTGAGCCAAGTGCTGTTCTAAGCATATATATATGTGTGTATATATATATATATATATATATATATATATATATATAGACTCATTCAATTATAATATCCCTGTGAGTGTGTGCTATTATTATCACATTTTACAGATGGGAAAACTGAGGCATGGAGAAGTTCAGTAATTTGTTTGAGGTTATCCAACTAGTGATGGAGCTGAAATTTGAACTTAGAATTCTAGTTTCTGAGATTGTGTGCTTAATCACTCTGGTATACTGCTTCCATTTTTGTGATGATGTTGGCTTTTGGTTTTTTTCTACTTTTGGCTTTCTCTCTCTTCATCATTTCACCAGTTTTTGACTACATGTACATAATATTGAGGAAGCCTTCATCTATTCCCATTTTACTGGGATTTAAAAAAAAATCAGAAATGAGTTATTTTATCACGTCTTTTAGGCATGTATTAAGGTGATCATATATATTTTTTCTCCTTTTAACCAGTTATATGCTGGCTTATATTTCCTGATCAATACTAGTTGCTGGAATGGATTCTTCTGGGTCTTTGGTGTTTTTTTTCTTTTAATCGGGATTATAGTTGCTAAATTTTACTTAGAAGTCTTGCATTGATATTCATAAGTTAGATTGGTCTATTTTCCTTTTCTATGCCATCTTTGTTGGTTTTGGTATTAAGGTTATTCTAAATTTTGAGAAAAGAATGTGAAAACATTTCCTTCTTTCTCTATTCTCTGGAATACTATAAATAGGATTTTTAAAGATTTCACCTAGAAAACCATCTGGATGTGGCACTTAGGGAGAGGCAGTCCTTGGGATAGTTAAAAAAAAAAATTAATACTTACTGGTCCTGTTTAAGTTTCCTATTCTTGTTGATATCCATTTTGGTAATTTACATATTCTAAGAAAAATCATCTATTTCAAGTTTATTTTCAAATTTATTTGTAGAGAGAAGTGTAAGGCACTCACGTTTTTGATTTTCTGTAGATATAGTTATTTTATAATAGTGAAATACTGGAAACAATTTCAAATGTCTGTTGATAAGGAAATTAGTTAAATAAATCATAGCATGTACATAAAGTGGATATTTTGTAGCCAATAAAAATTATGTTGGGAAGAATCTTTATTGACATAAGTAAGTATTAACAGTATACTACTGAGTTACAAACTGTATGAATAACATGATCTTAACTTTGAAAAATGTACATGTAAATGTACATGAAAATGTTTCATATGTACATGTATGTTTATGAAAAAGTTTAGAAAGCTATATATCAAAACGTTAACCATGGTAGTTTCCACTGGGAGGGATCCTGGATGATTTTTTTAATAAATTTATTTATTTGTTTTTTACTTTTGGCTGCGTTGGGCCTTCATTGCTGTGCGGCTCTATGCACCAGCTCTAGGCACCCAGGCTTCAGTAGTTGTGGCACAGCGGGCTCAGCAGTTGTAGCTCGAGGGCTCTAGAGCGCAGTCAGTAGTTGTGGTGCACGGGCCCAGTTGCTCTGCGGCATGTGGGAATCTTCCTGGACCAGGGCTCGAACCCATGTCCCCTGCATTGGCAGACAGATTCTTAACCACTGCACCACCAGGGAAGTCCTGGATGATTTTTATATTTTATATACTTTCTGTATTGAAGGAATTTTTTTTAATGTATTAGAAAAAGTAACAAAGTTGTTTCCATTTTGGAAAAAAGAAAAAAAAGTTTTCAGTGAGCTTATTGCGTAGCTAAGAAACCTCAGTGATGCATTTGGCTAAGTTAATCCTTTTGATATTCTGATTTGCAATTCAGGCTTTAAACACATTCTGATAATCATCATCCTGGGGGTTAAGAAATTCTAAACGTACAATTGAGTTCTAACATTATCTTTCCATGGATCAATTAAAATACAGAACTTAGATTAAAATGTGCCATAATGCATTTCAAAGAACCCTCTAGAGATTTATATAAGAAACTCCATATAAGACAATTTGTATTACTTTGAAAATCAGTAGTCATCCGGATTATTGTACTGAGAATGTAGAAAGTTAATTTAGAGGAGAGTGCTTGTTCCATTTCCCAAAGAACTGTCATTTAGCAGCTCTTCACTTCTTTTTTCCCTCCTGTAATAACTGTTCCCTTCGCCTGCTGACACCCTCCCCCCTCTTCCTCCCCCGTTTCACCACATGGCCACTGGCTTCTCCTGGCTGTGCCTGCTTCTCTCTAAGCACAGCCCTTCTTATTTATCCCTCATTCTTCTCTGGGGCTCCAGAATCTGGGCTATGTGCCAGCCGGCACTGTATTTTTAGCTCAGCGTTATGAAGCCACAGGAATTGGGAATTCCACTAAAAACACGAGCAAACTGTGAACTTGGACGCTGAGGAGCAGGTACTTTTGAAAGGAGCAGCCGTGCGTTCCAGACGGCAGCGTGTGTGTCCGATGACGGACTTCCCCGCCAGAGAAGGTACAGCTGGCGGCTCCTGGTGTTTGCCTTCTCCCAATTACCGTGTCTCTGGAGGCTCTGCTGCTGCCTTGGGGGAGGGGCATTGTGACACAAGTTCCCCACCTGAGCAGGCCTCAGAAGTGGATGTTGGAAGTGAGGATGAAATCTTCCAAAATGGGTAGGAATTTGTGGAAACATCCATCACACATTTCCATCCACTCTCTGGAAAAGACACAATCTCTAGCTTGCGTTTCCTGTTATTTTGCTATTATTATTACTTTTTAAAACATTTTTCTGCTGAACATTTTATGTTTTTAATTTATTTATTTTTGGCTGTGTTGGGTCCTCGTTGCTGTGCACGGGCTTTCTCTAGTTGCGGCGAGTGGGGGCTACTCTTCGTTGCGGTGAGCGGGCTTCTCATTGCAGTGGCTTCTCTGGTTGCGGAGCATGGGCTCTAGGTGGCAGGCTTCGGTAGTTGCGGCACACGGGCTCAGTAGTTGTGACTCGCGGGCTCTAGAGCGCAGGCTCAGTAGTTGTGGCACACGGGCTTAGCTGCTCTGCGGGAGCTTCCCGGACCAGGGCTCGAACCCGTGTCCCCTGCATTGGCAGGATTCTTAACTACTGCGCCACCAGGGAAGTCCCTTATTATTATTTTTTTTTTTGATTTTCAGAGAAGGTGCCAGTTGTAAGTGACAGCTTAAAGAATTTGAGTTTTTATAATTCAACCAAGCCAGGAGCAAGGTGAGGGAATCACTTTAACTGTGTTATCATTAGCAACAAATCCAGAGTCTGGCATACTTGTTAGATCCTGTGACTAGGTAAGTCTGGAGTCTGGGAGCAGAGTAAAGACAGGTACACCATGAGCTATTCTATAAGGGTGAACTCCTAAGTATCATGTGAGAAGAATGGGTAAAGACTAAGAGAGTTCAGGTGGGGAGATTGGGTGGTTCATGGAAGGGGTGGCATTTGTGTTCTTCCCTTTGGTAGTTTGCCTCCCATGGAAGGGTCCAGCGATGAATGGTTTGCAGTGTAGGCAGACCAGTTGAGGGTTCCGGGACTATCTGTCTTCCAGATTTTCTTCTCATCCTTTTTGGGGCCTTATCTTCCCTTCGGGCTGGGAATTCTCACCAGCAGTGTGTCTGGCACTGAATAGTCCCTTTAAGAATCCGCTTCCACGCTTACTTCTTCTTCTTAAAACCTTTCTAAAAACAGTGAAATGGCCACTGCACTTAGAATAAAATCCAAACTCCTAACCATGGATTTTGAAGCCAACAGGGGTTTGTCCTTTTTGGCTTTTATACAGGTTACGTCTCCCATCATTCTCTCCCAACCAGTATGTCAATCTCTTATCAGCTTCAGGGCCTTTTCTCTCTACTTGAAATAATTGCCAACCTGTTTTAAAAATTGTTATTGTGGTAAAATACACATAATAGAAAGTTTACCATTTTAACCATGTTTAAGTGTACAATTCCATGGTATTAAGTCCATTCACAATGTTGTGCAATTAACACTGCTGTCCATTTCCAGAACATTTTCATCATCTCAAAACAGAAACTCTGTACCCATTAAACAAGAACTCCCCATTCCCTCCTCCCTCTAGCCCCTGGTAACCTCTGTTCTACTTTCTGTCTCTGTGAATTTGTATTGTAGGTACCTCATATATGTGGACTCATACAATACTTGTCTTTTTTATATCTGGCTCATTTGACTGAGCATAATATTTTCAAGGTTCATCCATGTTATAGCATGTATCAGAACTTCATTCCTTTTTTTTCCTTTCAATTTTATTGAGATATAATTGACACACAGCGCTGTGTAAGTTTAAGGTGTTCAGCATAATGATTTGACTCACATACATCATGAAATGATTATGACAATGAGTTTAGTGAGCATTCATCATCTCATATAGATACAACATTAAAGAAATTAAAAAATGATATTTTTTTCCTTTTGATGAGAACTCTTGGGATTTACTCTCAACAATTTTCATATGTCATGTTGTACATTTCATCCCTAGTACTCATTTATCTTATGAGTGGGAGTTTGTACCTTTTGAAGAATATCATTCCTTTTTCAGACTGAATAATTTTCTACTGTATGTGTACACCACATTTTATTTATTCATTCATCTGTTGAGGGAGGCTACCTGCTTTCTGCACAGGAAGCTCCTTCTCATCTTTCAAGTTTCAGCTGAAATGTCATCTCTGACATTCTCTTGCTTAGTACACAACACGTCAGTATATTATTTATCATTATGTTCATGGTTTTTATCAGTCTGCCCTACTGGGCTGTAAATCTGGGAGCTCAGTGACCATGTAGTTTTCTTCAGTATCATCTCTTCAGCACCTGGCACAGTGCCTGGCATACCTAAGGCCTGTAGAAGCACCGTGAATCACCCCCAAAAGGTGGCCCAGATGATGGCAGGCATAGTGGAATTGGCTTCCGGACTGTGTCCCAGCTTGTCCTGTGGCTGAGCCTTGCTGAAACCCTGGCTTCCTCTTTTGTTTCCCCCCTCCAGCTTCATGTCCTGTCCTGATTCCACACCTTCTTACTCTGTCTTCTGCACCTTCATGCTTGCTTCTCACCTGGCATGACATTTCTATGCTGTGATAAACCAAAAACAAGGCCCTGGGGCTGACTCTTGGTTTCCCCATATCCACGCATGTGGCCCTTGCAGGATGGATGGCCCAACCCTGTGGATTGATTTCAGAGGCAGAGTTTCTTCTTTGAGTTGGTTAACAAGGGTGGGATGTGGTTTCTTAAGTCCACTCATAGCAGAGCCTGATTCTCTAGAGGTGACCAGCACTTGAAGGTTTACAAGGTTTTCCATAAACATTGTGTTATTTGCTCTTTAAAAATGCCTTCTGAGGTGATTAATAGGTTGGCATTATTTCCCATTTCACAAATATTCCATTTACCACCAATAATGGGTATTATTCCCATTAAGAACCAGAGCAAGGAAGTGGCTTACCTTATGTCACTAGCTTATGTATCAAGTTGAGAACCCAAAGCACTTTTCCAGAAGGCAAATTCCATATAGAAGTAGCCTTAGTGAGCCCTGGAGGTGGGAGGCAATGATGAAAAGCTCCATCCAGAAGGATATTTCTTGTTGCTGAGTCAACTCTTCATCTTTTAAGATTTTCTTAGTGGAGCCAAATCTCCTCTCTGCATAGTTGGGGAGGGTTTGAAAAGGCTTTGACAGAAGTTGGAATGCAAATGAGTGCATTCAGAGGAGGAGTGGCAGACAAGGTTCACTGTACTGCTGCCTCTGAATTTTTAGTAGTGTCTGAGGGTTCTGGGACCACATCCGTGCTTAGCAGGGAAGAGTGCTGTGATTGGCTCCTGACATCCTCCTGGGTGAGGGAGGTAGGCCTGGCAGCACACTCACCTTGTGTTTAGCATCTGTGTTCCAGGTGATGGGAGTTTTCTCCTTTGAAATCGATTTTCTGGTACCTCACCACATACTGGTCTTTAAAAACTGTCTTGACCTGCTGCGTGCAACAAATCTCTTGTGTGACCCTTTTGCCAAGTAAATGCCATTAAACATGTCACTTACAAATGGTTGGAGCCACTTGAGTGTGCAAAATGAATGATGACATTGGTTATAAGACTCAGGGTGATGAAACATGAGCTTTAGAATCAGAAAGTCTTGTGTGAGTTTTGGCTGAAATGCTTACTGGTTCCATCACCACCTCTAAACTTCTGTAAACTCAAGTTTCCTTCTGTAGAAGGGGAGAAAATTGTTGTCACCCTATAAAGTTATTATGAAGATTTAATGACATAATGATAAAAAGCACTTGGCATTGTGCTTGATGCGGAATAGCTGCTGGATAAGTGTTTGCCATCATAATAAGAGAGTCATAATCTAGTGGGGAGTGGCAGGTAATGTTTCTAACGAAAATTCAAGGTCTTTCTGAAACTTCCCTAAGTGGGAAGGTCTAAAATTTTTTAGCTTTCACTTTGCCTTATTTATTTATTTTTTAAATAGAAATCCATTTTTAATTTATTCTATTTATTTATTTATTTATTTTTGGCTGCATTGGGTCTTCATTGCTGCACGCGGGCTTTCTCTAGTTGCAGCGAGCGGGGGCTACTTTTCGTTGCGGTGCGTGGGCTTCTCATTGTGGTGGCTCCTCTTTGTTGTGGAGCACGGGCACTAGGCACGTGGGTTTCAGTAGTTGTGGCACATGGGCTTCAGTAGTTGTGGCTCGTGGGCTTTAGAGCGCAGGCTCAGTAGTTGTGGCGCACGGGCTTAGCTGCTCCGCGGCATGTGGGATCTTCCCAGACCAGGGATCGAACCCGTGTCTCCTGCATTGGCAGGCAGATTCTTAAGCACTGTGCCACCAGGAAAGCCCTGTTTATTGGTTTTTGATTCAAATATTCTATTTACAGCTAGAACATTAAAATGAAGAGTTTTAATGTTATTTTTTTTAAAAAAGAAAGATTCCTATGCAGCTCAAAGCATCAAAAACCATTTCACCTCTATGAATGGAAGATCTTTTTAAGAGACATGCTGATAAACTCTTGTTTTTTTTCTTCCAGCACTCACTCTTTTACGTACCCTATCACCTCCTCTGCAGTTTCTGAGTGTTCAGATTCTAGCTGTTTCCATATTAGACACTATTTGTTGACAGTAAGTGTTTTAATGTGAAATGGAAAATTTTCTTTTTCCTCCAAATGATCTATGAATACGATCTGAAGGAAATGTATTATTAGTTGAGGTTAAAGTTCATGGGAAACTTTAGAATAAAAAAATCCATCAAAAAGTAATTTTTTTCTTTCTACTGTCTTAAGGGCAAGTACACTTTTTGTTACTAAGGGGCTTAGTTACAACCGTTAATAAGCTATCGACACTTTTGAAAGTGTGCTTCAGGGAATGCTATAACCCTCCCATTTCCTTTTGATGACTGTGATAACATTGTCTAAATTCAAGTAGTCACATATTGCGATGTTAGATTCCAATGCCAACATCAGTGATGTACGTCATTTAATGCCCAAGTGATCCTGGATTGAGGGTCTAACTAAATTTGGCCAACTCAGAACATGCCATTAAGTGCATGAAACTTTGTCATAAGGTTACACTTTCAGCCTTATTCCTTAGGCCATATTTCTTACATATAAACTTCACCAAAATTAATGTTCCTAATAACTCACATGACTACAGGGGATATTCTAAAGATATAGAATATAGACACAGCCCACAAAGAGCTTACTGTTAAGAGGGGAAGAGAACATTTTTACAAATGAAGAAAGTATAGGTATAAATGCTGAATTATCCGATCTAGAACATGAATGTAGTGTAGACTCTGGTATTCATCTGCCTAGACTGTGGCCTTTACCACCTACCGTGTTGCACTAAATTCCAGGTGTTACGTAAACCTTCTGATCTGATCCTAAGGCACAATAGAGACTTCTTCCTATTATTGTTGGGTAAAGATGCACACTGGCTTTAATGTGATTTTCTTCCATTTTCATACTTGTATCTTCCCTTTTACTGGAGTTTTTCATCTAGTAGTTTATTTTTCTGGGAAGATCTTTTTTTTTTCCCTTTGGTCAATATCAATAGGTGGAATAGGTCAATCATTTATTCCCCCAGCATTTGGCAAAATGTCTGTCTCAATTTGTAGACATTATTGGTCATTATTTTTTCTTTCTCAGCTTGGTATTTTTTGGTCTCTAAAACAGTCTTAGATTAAGCCTTATTTTACTCTGTTATTTCTGTCATCAATCACATTATTGTGCTGATATGTGTAATAAATAGCAGTCATTGGTGATACAGTCAGCTGTTGATTAGACACCATAAATTGCCTATACCTTTCATCAAACAGATTTCCTTCTGGAATATTTTCTTGGGTAGAATTTTAAAACTAGCAGTGAGGATAAACATTTTTACCTTCAAGATATGAAACAGAGTTACAGTATCAATGTGGTCCTTGAAACTGGCACAACATATTTCCCCCCAGGGAGACAGACCTATTTTGAAGTTGATTATTTGAATAAAATCACAGATAATAGGATACTAAGGAAAAATTCCCAGCCATGTTCATAATTAGTTGACTGTATTCCTGATGCAGATCCAAACGTTGTTAATAATGTAATTAGCCAGAGAAACGTGTGCTTTAATGAACACCCCTATGCATATGCAATACAAAATTTGTGCTGCTTATTTTTTTTTTTTCTTTCCTTTGGATGTTAACTGTTTTTAAATGGCTTCTTTCCTTGTGATAGTGATATTTTTATTACCTATTGCAGTCTCTGTTGGATTGATTTTTGAATATGTCTTAATAGGGATCCCCTGCTTTCTTGGGTACCATTTGGTTTGAGTAGAAGTGGCAGTGGCTGCCATCTCTCTTAAGCATGGTGGGAATATCTGTGATGGGCTTATGTTCCAGGCAAAACCTGGGCCAGACCCCCATATCATAGGGTTAAACATCAGTACCAAGAAGGCTTCAGGGCAAATACAGTGGCAGGGGAAGTCCATTTCCAGCAGCTCTCTTCTCTGGGAAAGTTCTCGGAGACAAGATTGGGACAGAGGGAGTTGTCATAGGACCCTTCCAGACTGATTTAAATGCTTTTTCATGCAACCTTTTCTTCTGAGGTTTTAGCTGAACTATAAGATCAGTCCCAGTCAGAGCCTAGAGTGGACCCCTTCAGTGTGAAGCTGCCCAGATATAATGGACCTGGACTTTGGGATCACAAAAACCATGGTTTGAATACTGGCTCTGCCTTTTTTTTTTTTTTCTTTTTTTGGCTGCATTGGGTCTTTGTTGCTGCGCACAGGCTTTCTCTAGTTGTGGCGAGCGCGGGCTACTCTTCGTTGCAGTGTGCGGGCTTCTCATTGTGGTGGCTTCTCTTGTTGCAGAGCATGGGCTCTAGGCACGTGGGCTTCAGTAGTTGTGGCACATGGGCTCAGTAGTTGTGGCTTGCAGGCTCTAGACCGCAGGCTCAGTAGTTGCGGCAGACGAGCTTATTTGCTCTGCGGCATGTGAGATCTTCCTGGACCAGGGCTCGAACCTGTGTCCCCTGCATTGCCAGGTGGATTCCTAACCACTGCGCCACCAGGGAAGTCCCAAGGCTCTGTCTTTTAGTAGCGGTGTAATTTTTGAATGTGACAGACTCTTAGGACCTCCATTTTTGTATCTATAAACTACGTGAGAAAAACCCATCTACCTTGCAGTAGGGTTTTCTGTGAGAAATAAATAAGATAGTGTATATCTAATAGACTACCTTGTGTTTAGTAGGATTTTGATGCATGCTATTATGATTAAAATTATTGCAGTTTAAACAGCTTTCCCAGAATTCACTGGTACAAGACTGATACGTATTAGTTTTTGTGGGTCTTTTTCTCAGCTTTCATCTACTTGGTGTCTGGTAGCTATGAATTACCTCTTTTGGATAAAAAATATAGAGATAATGTGTTCCTATCTTGTTATTTATACTTACAATTTACTGATGTGTGTTTCCTTCCTCAGGGGTTGTGATCATATCGAAGTAACACATATTGCATCTTGAACAATGATAAAGTAGTAGCAAGCTACCAGTGAACAACTATTTATAATTTACCATGTAAAAACTACTATTGTAAGTAGGCATTGTGGGGAAGCAAGAGATTATAAGATAAAGATTCTGCCCTTTAGGAACTGTCCGTATATTTGGGAAGACATAGTCATTAAAACAAACCCACAAAATCCTCAAGGAGGAAATAAAGGTCAGATGAATAGGATAGATAAGTATTCTTGATTCTACTTCTTCTCTCACTCTCACATCCAGTCTATCACCAAGAACCTTGTTCTGCTTCCAGGATGCATCTCGAATCCATCCACTTCTTTCCATCTCCGCCATCACCTCTCAAGTGCATCCAAGACCTCATCTCTCTTTCTGCTGGGCTACTGCTCTAGACACTAACCAACCTCTCCTTTTACTCCTGTTCTCCCATCCCTTATCCACCCAACAGTCAAAATGGTCTTTTCAAAATCTAAGTCAGATTATTTCATTCCCTCGCTTAAAATCCTCCAATGGCATTCCACTGCTTTTAACTAACACCCAGGCTCTTTCCTAAGGCTTACAAGGCCCTCTGTGACCTGGCTCTGCTCTTCTCTGCACCTTCATCTCATGCCACTCTCCCTCTTGCTAACTGTGCTCCAGCCAACAGGTTGCATTTCCCTTTCTGGAGCATATCAAGAGCTTTCTCGCCTCAGGGTCTTTGCATTGGCTATTTCATTTGATTGAAATGTTCTTCCTCTGGTCCTGGACATGACTGGTTCATTCTCATCCTTCAGGTCCCAACTCTGATGTTACCTCCTCAGAGAGCTTGAACCATTCCTGACCACTCTATTTAAAAAGTCTTTCCTATCCTATCACGTTATCTTTCCTCCTACATAACATTCACTACAATCTGCAATTACCTTGTTGATTTATTTTTTTGTCTAATTATTCTCTCCCTAAGTTCTGCGAGGGCAGTGATCTTTTCCATTTTGTTCTCTGCTATAGCGACTAGCATAGTGTCTGGCATGTACTAGGTGCTCAGTAAATATATGAATGAATGAACAAATGAACATAGGCCACGAAAGTTCAGAGGAAGAAGGGATCCCTCCATTAGTCATGGAGCAGATTCATCACTGGGAAGGATTTTGCTAGGTCTGAGGGAGATAGAGTGTACCTCGAGGAGAGAGAGGATGAGCAAGGTGGAAGGGGATAGAAAGGGGGCATATACTGTAGGTTTTCAGAGATGGAGCTGCTCTTGAGAGGCAGTGGGTGTAGGAGAAGGAATCTGAAGGATGTGGATTCTGCTTCTAGCCATCACATGACTACCTATGCGACTTTGGATGTTTTATTTAACCATGTTGAGCCATTTTACCTGTAAAATGGGGGAAATAATCTCTACCATGGAGGGTTACTGTAAGAAGTAATGATATATACTTGGGGCCCTATCGGGATGCATATGATGCTAAATGGTAGCTATTCATACCAATATTTAATTTAGATTCTCAGCTGCGGGTGTGCATACAAATCAAATTTGCAGCTTTGTAGAAAAGTGGATGCCAAGAACCCAACTCAGTACTACTCATTCAGAAGAGTTATCTCTGGGTGAGGGTGGGGATGTGTGTGTGAGACTCCAGCATGGGTGATTTTTCAGAAGCTCCCCAGGTGATTCAGATTGTATAGCTGTTGTTTAGAACCATGTGTTTAATCCAAGCCACGCCGGAATCCTCTCTAAATATCTCCTGCCAAGGGACTGTCCAACTCGAATAGCTCTGTGATGGGAACTCACAACAGAGTTGGGTCCAGATTGCCTACCACTGGACATCTACCTGAGTCCCTAGAGAACAGGCTATTGATTTCTTATCTACCCCCAAGTTAATATTAATTTTAAAAAATCTTGGGACTTCCCTGGTGGTGCAGTGGTTAAGAATCCGCCTGCCAATTCAGGGGACACGGGTTCGATCCCTGGTCCGGGAAGATCCCACATGCTGAGGAGCAACTAAGCCCATGCGCCACGACTACTGAGCCTATACTCTAGAGCCTGCTCACCGTAACTAGAGAAAGCCTGCGTGCAGCAACGAAGACCCAACACAGCCAAAAAAAAAATCTTGTCGTCCCAGCTAAAGCCACCATGACTTCCATTATTCTTGGTGATGTCCAATATAGAAGCCAATTTAGTTATCTTCTGTACTCTTATTCCTTTAGTATCTATGCTTCTCCCCTAATCCGACTATCTGTCACCAGGTTCCCTCCCATATCTCTCCAATATGCTGTTTAGAATTCCAGCTTCAAGGTCCATAGACCTACATAAACCTATACCCTCAATCTATTCACTGATGATCCCTCTAATTTCCTGCTCTAACTGAACCCTGGCTTAAACTAGATGTTTTTGATGTCAACAATCACTGGGCAGTCTTAGGAAACATTAACCACCTGTTCGGTTGGTTGCTCATGTACACACAAATATACTCATGTCTTGGAATGTTTTGGGCCAGTAAACATGTCTAAAGGTTTGATGTTGGGAAAACATTCTGAGGGCCAAGGGGTCTTGTCTTGTGTCTGGTCAACATGTATGAGAAGGGAACAAATTCCTATGAGCAAACATGGGACTTGAGAGATAGATAGGGTTGGAGGATTTATTTAATGACCACCTCATTCTGGTCCCATAACTGCTCAGGATTTGCATCTGCACTGACCAGAGCCTAACTCTTTTTTGAAAAATCTCACAGCCAAATGACTGGTCAGGTGGGTTGAGCTGTTATATTGAGAGTCTTATGATAACTCCAATGACAGCAGATGAAACCCTGCTCCGAGAGGCCTCCCTCAGGGAAGTAACTCTGGGGTTCTAGAACAGACCAAACATCCATAAGGGGTTGGAGAAGAGTACAATTACAGTAAATCCACCAATTCTGTATCAGAAGCTCATTTAAGAGAAGCCACATATTTCTAATGCCATGAATGGTTAATGGGGAGTTGGGAACAGATCATAACATTTTCTCTGTTTTTGTATGCTTTATCTCCATAAATGGACTCATGTTTTAAAAGTCTGGATATCAAGAGTGCTTAATTTTCTTGGCTTTCTGCAGATGGGGGAGAAAACTAAAAATCAGAATGAAGGCCAAAAGTTATGTATTTTTCTTTCTGCACTTAGGTATAACTGGATTACATTTGCAATTATTATCACTACTTTACTTTATATTTTATATTTATTACATTTTCTTGAATAAAATTGTGTCTATGAGCTCCCCACTGCTGTATGGGAAATTTAGCATGTTTTATTTCTTCTCTTCACCTCACTGCTCAGATTTTATTGAAATAGTTTGGAATTTAATTTGCAAATTATTAATTTTTTCACATTGTTCAGCTTTTAGTTCTAGAATCCTTTACTGCTAGTTCTATCCAGCTCTACAGTCACACTTAAATGATTATGGAGACTTACCTGTACATCCTGCTTATTTCATTGCTCATTAGTGTTTCTTCTAAAGCCCTGTCCTTCTCCTTTCTTAGGGCATTTATTCTGATTGATTTTTTTTTGTTGGTCTGAGGTTATTTTTAATTTTTTTTCCAGAAAAGATACACGTATAGATTTTTAAAAAATTGTAAATATCTGAAAATGACTCTTTTATTCTTATATGAAGTAGAGTTTGGCTGGGTCTAAAATGGTAATGTCATAATCTTTGTCCTTCAGATTGTTTTCTGTAAATATTCCAGTGTCTTCTGGTAGTCAGAGTTGCAGAGAAGAAATTTCATGTCAATTTTATAATTCCAGGTTTGTCTCCCTCTATGCAACTGATTTTTTTTCTTTGAAAGGTGCATATATATTGAATGTTTAGGCTATAAGTACTTTCCCCATTAATTTGCTTTAAAAAGTTCAGAGATTTTGTATATATTTCATTTACTCTTCAGTTAGCAAAAAAAAAACACAACAAAACTACATTTGCATTATTATCTACTCAGGAGTTAATGATCTGAAGATACATACTAAAAGATACCAGAAAATCTTAATATGTAAAATAACCCTGAGATGGATTATTTCATTGACCAAGGAATTCTCTATAGTATAAATAATCTCATAATTGGAATATTTTCTATACATGCATGTTTATAAATTTTATTAAACTCAGAGATCTCTGTTTTCCTTACTTCTGAACAATCTTATTTTAAATACCTGCAACTGGATTATTTGATGGGGTTAGTGTTTTCTCTTCTCCCATATGACTGGACTCTATCATTACTAAATATTTATTTCTAAAAGGTGAATTATGGGGTAGAAGTCATGGGTCATAACAAGTGCTGTGCTACTTCCCATTGCAGAGATCGACTGTGGCCGCCCTCCGGAAGTGCAGCACGCGGTCCTGGTGGGGAATCACAGCTCCAGCCTGGGCGGTGTGGCTCACTATGTCTGTCAAGAGGGCTTTGAGAGCCCTGGAGGAAAGATCACTTCTGTTTGCACAGAGAAAGGGATCTGGAGAACAAGTACTTCGTCATGCACAGGTATAGACTCCATTCTGTCGGGCTCCTGTCTCGTGGAAGCAAACAGCGAACCTAAAACCTTCGATTGCTTACCCTGTGTATTGCCCTGGCTGTGCCATTTACCTGGGCAGGCACCTGGCTTTAGGTTTGTCAGCTAAACCCTGAAGATTTAGAGGGTGGATTGGGAAAATAAGTTGGATAGGAAATTTTATGTATCTAGTCTTTTGAAACCCACCTTAAATCACAGTGATTCCTGTCTCTTCTGCTTGGTTGCCTGAGATATTTTTCTCCATGAACCATTTTCTCAGGGGGGAATACTTAAAAGTCCTAATTAAGCACATGTTGACAACTTTTCAGAGAGAAGGTGGTGTAATGTATATTGAAGTTTTTAATGTTTATTTTTAATCGTGGTAAAATATGAACAACATAAAATCTACCATCTTAACGATTTTTTCAGTGTTAAGTGTATTCACGTTGCGCAACCAATCTCCAGAACTTTTTCATGTTGAAAAACTGAAACTCTACACCGGTTAAACAGTAACTCCCTACTTCCCCCTTCCCACAGCTTCTGGTACCACCATTCTGCTTTCTGTTTCTATGAGTTTGACTAATTGACCTCATGTAAGCAGAATCAGGTAGTATTTATCCTTCTGTGACTGGTTTATTTCACTTAACATAATGTACTACAGGTTCATTCATGTTGCTGCCAGTGGTGGGATTTCCTTCTTTTTTCTGGCTGAATAATATTTTGTAGTATATATATAAACATTATGCTTATCAATTCGTCCACTGATGGACAGTTGTGTTGCTTCCACCTTTTGCTTATTGTGAATAATGCTGCTGTGAGCACGGGTATACAGATATCTCTTTGAGACCTTGCTTTCAATTCTTTTGGATATATACCCCCAAATGAAATTACCAGTGAAAAGGAGTTTTGAGACTTCAGTTCACATTCTAGCAGTGCCATGTGTTAACTGTGTGTCATTAGGTAAGGCATTATTCTCTCAGAGTCTCAGTTTCCTCATCTATAAAAGGGAGAAAATAAAACCTGCTTTTCCTACCTCAAATAGTTGTTGAGAGGGAATCAAAGGAGATAATCTATGGGGAGCATTTTGAAGTTTAAACCATGGTGCACATGTTAGGTCTTTTACTGAAATGATTAACCTGGCTTGAAGAGGATCTTCTCATGAGTCAGAAGTGTAGACTTCCACATGCTTTATTTCACACCTCAGCCTCCAAGAAATAAGATGGGAAAAGGCAATGATTCTTAGGTTTGTGGTGGTTGGCCGTGGGTGTGACAAATGGTTGTCACCTGGTCTTGAATGGCTCTGGGAATTTATTTCAAGCTGTTAACTTGCTTGGCTCTGAAGACAGATCTCTGAAGAGTGAAATCTCAAGGTAGCTTTGGTCTAGGTCTCTGGCTTGATTTTGTAGCAGAATTATGGAAGAATGTCTTGGGTGTTGCCAATCAAAGTTTTCCATAGGAAAGTCTAACCAGAGCAAATACAATATGCGGACTGCTGGTGATTATTTGTCCATAGAGGAATGGTTCATGACCATTTTGGGGTTAGGAATTTGATGAAATCTATCAATTTGTTCAGTAGATGTTTATTTAGCATACACTATGTGTGAGGTACTTTGCTGGACACTACCTTCTTGGAATTTACAGGGCAATAGGGTAAATAGACTTTTCTCCAAAGAAATGCACATACGGATATACATATAATATTTTACAAAATCATGGACCTCTGAAGGCCTTGGGTAAAGCACCCCTGGAGTAGATGAAGAACTCAGCTCTGCTGCTGAGGCCCTGCCTGTGCCATGCATTTCCCACATTCAGTTATCTCCACCACAACTGCAGCAGGCTGTAGGCTAGAGATTGCAATCATAGTAACAAGGAAGGGCAGACACGGATGAGAACCCAGAGATCGAGTTTGACCTTCTCTTAGGTCCCATTGACTTGCCCAACTTGCACAGAGAAGCAAGGGCAAACCTGTAACTAACGCCAAGGACTCCAGAGTCCCAGTCTTCATACTTGGGGACATTGAGAAGAGCTAATGCCATTTTGAACCAGACTGATAGTCATTCCAAACTATTATTGCACCTCCAGCAGCACCTCTAAGAGTTATTTGGAGGAAGTGAGGCAGCTGCCTCGTGGGTTGCTGAATTCAACATCTGGGGAGGTGGTCTTGGCCCAGAGCTACCTATGGAGTCACTTGGTCAGAGAGCTGGGCATAGCTTCTGGACCCTCAGCCATTTGCTTCATTGTTCAAGCTGCTGTGCCTCCACCATTCAGAATTCAGTGGGGGTACCAGGATTAGTCACTCCATGAAAAACCAGTGGATCTGCATGGGGCATAGTAAGCTATTAATTAGCTGATGCTTATAGAGCACTTTGAAGAACAAACATGTTATGTAACTGCTAATTATAATTACCAACCTCAGCCTGCCACCGTTCACAAAGTCTGTGGCTCCAGCTGCAGCTGTTTCCATGGGTTTATGCAAGCTTTGATTTAAGGAGAGAAAACGCTTTCTCCCTGAGGGCTGTGATCTTTCTGTGAGGAGGCCTCTATGCCCTCAATCAAGATTGGCAGCTAAATTCAATTTCCTCAGATAAAGGGGGCGATTTACATGCTGATTAATTCATGGCACAGTGCACGTGATCGCTGGGTGGGTAGGTACGAGAGGCTTCTGGAACTGTAGTGAGAGATGCTGATTACCATGGCTCTTGCTCAGCTGCCCTCCCTTCCTTCTTTTTCCTGTTTTTCACCTATTTCTTCACACCTCCCCTTCTGTCCCAAATCTCTCTGTGTATTTTGTATTTACCTCCTTCAATGTGCACTTTTGGGTTTTCTCCCCATCTTCTTTTACATTTCTGCCTAACCTGTGAATGCCTTCTACCCTTGTCCTTTGTTTTCATTCTGTTTACCCATCTTTTTATACATGAGTGTTTCGTTCTAAATTGGGTAGAATAACTTATCTTCACTTTACGTGAGTGGTTGTTAGTTAAAAATATTTTTGGAATCCCTATTTCTTTGGATTAATAGGATGGATCTGTGTGTGTGTGTGTATATATATATATATATATATATATATATATATATATATACACACACACACACACGCACACATATATATATTTAATTTTATTGAAGTATAGTTGATTTACAATGTTGTGTTAATTTCTGCTGTACAGCAAAGTGATTCAGTTAGATCTGTATATGTTTTTAATGGAGTGTGAACTCCGGCAAGGCGGTGGGACTTTTTAATTTTTTTTTAAGGCCAGTTTAGACTGGAAACTCCAGACAGCTGAGAATTAGGCAATTACTTTAGTGTCTGGAAAAACCCCAGGTGGAAGCTTGATGTTCAGTGAGTCGGTTTACCTCAAGATCAAAGGGACTGATTCATTCTTGATAAGACTGTCCCTGGCTTTCATTCTGCACAGGTCGTTTGGCTTTTTACGTTTAGAATCTGAGTTAATAATTATGAAGTTGACGCTCACTCACTCCAGGCTCTCTAAAGAGCAACATCTCTATGGAAACACAGACTGACTGCTGGGATCCTTTCTGGGCCCCCTCACCCGACTCAGGGACTGAGTCCAAATGCCTCCAGGCCTCCTGTTAGCTCCTGCCCCTTCTGTTTTGTTGTTGATCCTCCTCTTCAGCCCAGTGAGTGCTCACTCGCAGCTAGACATATTTCAGATAGAAGAGAAAGGTCAGCCGGAATAAATGGGCACATTTATGCAGATAGCCACATGGCTGGGATTTGTTTGAATATGTGCATAATGTTTAGACCATCAAGCATTATAGCTACCATTGATTGTGCACCAACTTAAACACCCACGGCTCTGCTAGGAGCCTTGATGCTTGATTTCATTTTGTCCTCAGAAAAACCCTGTGAAGTGTTGATATTTTCATTTCATAGATGAGTAATCTGAGACTCATAAAAGTTACGCAACTTTCACAGGGTCTTTCAATGACTAGTAAAGGGCAGAGACAAGATTTGAACTCAGGCCTTTAAACCTGGAAAGCCCACGATCTGTCTCCTGCCACTTTCCTAAGCTTGAATTATTTGTAGACCACCCTGACAATGTTTGCCAGAACAAAAGTATTTTTTAGTTTAATAAGTTTCTTAAAACAACTTATGTTTAAAACTTAAAATTTTAATTTAAATTTATTGATCAAGGACACAGTAATACATGTGATATCATGAGTTTGATGAACACCTGGGTTTTTTCAAATATACACAAAAACCAATACAAAGCAGACATATAAAAATGTATTCATGTGCCACCAAAAAATCATCCTAAAGTGTATAATGCATTTTAGAAAAGCACTACTTTAAGCCATGCTGCTTCTACCTATTTTATGTGACCCTAATGACTTAAAAAGAAGAAAGGAAGCATAGCAAAACTCTTATAGCCAAACATGCATTTATTCAACGTTGTCACCTTGGGAAGCCATACCCTCATTTCAGTGATGCTGCTATTATCAAAATGTGTTGGTTTTGTAATCTATTTGGGAATTGCCTTTGGAGGTAGTTTATGAGTCATATTAGAAGACTGGTCATATCACTTTTGAAATCAGATACGAGAAATGACATTGAGCTTGACATTCTGTTAAGGTCTCTTGAATTTATTCTGTAGGACCTTTTACTGTTTTCAAAAGTAGAGAAAATGGATATAAAATTGGAAACCAAGAGAGTGCACTAGACTAGGCGCTGGCCGCAATGGGACTTCTGAGAGAGTAGTCTGTGCTCACTGTATTTGTCCCCGCCCACCCTCTTCTCTTCTGAGCTTCCTGAAGGAGAATCAGGCATCCAACACCCCACTTCACTGTAGCTCTCTCTCAAGGTCACTGATGACCCCCTGTCAAATTCATGTTCTAGTGTCAATCCTCCTTCCTCTTAACCTTTCCACAACATTTAGCATTGTTGATAAGCTACCCATACATTTATCCATCTATTCAACCAGTCAACCAAATGATAAATATTTTAAAAATATCTATGTCCAGCCAACTGTATTAGTTTCTGGGGATGGAGAGATAGATAGATCTTGTCTTTGCTGTCATAGAGCTTACATTCAAGAGAGATAGACATTAAATAACTAATTACAAAATTATTTAGTTACAAACATGATGAGTACCACAGAGAAATACTGGATGCTAATAGAATACTAAAATACATAACTTTATATATGTACATTTATACACACACACACGCGCACGCACCTATGCGCCACATGCAGAATCTAAAGCAAAGCAAAGGTACTTTATAACCCACGGAGGCTTTTGTCCCCAAAGTCCAATGCAGAGTTCAGCTGGATGCTATGGGGGCCTACTTTGTTTAGGCCAGAGAAGCCTAAACGTCCTACAACTGGACAAGGCAGAGACCTGCTCTGCCTGCCTCTGTCCAAAGTCAGACCTCAGATCTGATCATGGCACCACATGCCCTCCACTGGGGAAGAAAGAGCCATATGAGAGAAGAGTAAGAGGTCAAGCCCCCAGTGCTTATGTTCTGCTCCAGGCCCTTCTTGGGTGGGAGCGAGGAGGTTGGGGGGATTGGTGGGAAGGAAGGGAGATAACGTTCGAGGAAGCAGACACTCCTTCAGATCTTCTCTTTCCTTGACTCTCGAGGCATCACACTCTCCCAGCCAACCTCCGACCTCCTTCTGCATTCCTCTTTCTCCTCTAGTTTCCCCTTTGGTTTCCATGTGTCCCAGTGCCCTGCCATCACGCCACCTGCTCTCCATGCCCTACCTGGGCATGTCACCTGCACCCAGGGCTTCAACTACCATCTACCCATTGATGACCTTCAAGACTGTTTTTTTCACCCAGGTAGATTAACTCAGACTTAGCATGTTCTAAACACAATTCGTTCGTCTCTTTCTCACAAACCCAGTCTGCTTCCTCCTATATTTCTTATGAGTACAGTAGAAGGCAATCCATTCAGACTCTCAGGCTCAGAGACTGGCAGTCAGCCTAGACTCCTTATCTCTTGCCTCCTATTGCTTCTCCTTCAGAATCGCTCACGGTTTTAAATACAGTGCCCTGATTTCATCTTTTTACCTTTTTGCTGAATAACTACTTCAGTGCAAAGGCTCTGGGCTTTGGAGTCTGGCAGGTCTAGTTTTGAATCCTGACTTCATTGCTTACTAGCTGTGTGACCTTTGGAAGGTTACTTAACTTCTCTAAGCCTTAGGTCTGTAAAATGGACACGATAATGGATAATGTCAAATTCATGGTGTTATTTTGAAGATTAGATGAATGATACATTTAAAGTACTGTACATGCTATCTGGTCCATAGTAACAACTTAATAAATGTTCACTCATTATTGATTTTATGATTGCCTCCTATGACTGCTGGGAAAATGTGATCAAATCTATAAAGACCTATGTATCAGTGTTTGATGTATTGTAATCACTGAGTAAAGGGTATCACATTCTTTCCTTGTGACCTCCAGTGTCTCCTTCAAAACACACCAGAGTTATCTTTCTAAGAAAAGAAGTCCCCATCATCTTCCTGCTTTTAGCTCTCCAAGTCTCGTCGGAGTAAGTCTGTGCTTAGTCTAGCGAGCAGGTCTTCCCAAGTCTGATCCCTTCCTCTCTCTGCAACCTAGCTTCCCCTCTTTCCTCCTCCCCAGCACGTTACACGTCTCTGTCACCACTCTGAATCTGCCACACCCTTTACACTTGCAGGCATTGGACCTGCTGTTCTGTCTTCTGTCTTCCTCACTCTTCAGCCATTCAGCCCTGAAGGTCATGCCCCCCACGAAGCCAGCTTCCCCAGGTCTTCCAGTGAGAGTTGGTGGCTTCTTTCTCTATACCCTGTGGTACTTGTGTGCAACTTTGTTCTGATATTTATCAAGTTGTAATTTTTCTGCTTATATGTTTGCTCCCTCCATTAGAAGCCATGTTCCTGAGGGAAGGACTTCTGTTCTGATCATTGTCACAGCCCAGTGCCTGGCATGGGAGGATGCTTGGCATTCGATAATCGTTCAGTTAAGGGTCAAGTGCCCTGGAGTCAGTTCCAAAGAGAACTTCCAGAAATGTTTTCAGTTTTCGGTACTATTAGAATTAAGGCATAGTCTCCCAAGTCATCTCTTTTAAAGGGGCAGCATGGATATGGATGTTTAATAGCTGATACATTTATAAAGAAGTCTTTTCCAGCTGATTCGTAGACACCTGGAGGGAAAAGCAACCGGATTTTGTTATACTACTCCTTGGGATGAAATATCTGACATCCCTATAATCAGATCTGGGTCCCTCTGTGCAGAGAGCATGGCACAGCCTGGAGGCAGATAGCATTTTTGAGATGTTATTTGCAGTTGTCATAGTGAATGAGCAAAAAGGAAGAACAAGAAAGAAAACTTTCATGTTTCCTTTCTAATCTCTGCTTGGGTGGCAAAGAGGTCCCGAGTGGGAAGGAAATGTGCTTTACTGGCAACTCAGAGAGAAGGTGAGGGGTGGGATGTTTCCTTTTCCTTCTGGACCAGAGGGTGAGTATCAGAGGGATGTGGGAATGAGCAGAGGAGTCTAGAACTCTAGGGCTTTAAAGGTCAGTGGAGAGGGAAAGGGCCAGGAATATTTGGGGCTTGTTCAAGCTGATAAAAGACTGGTGCCAACATCAACATTATGCTACCCAAGGAGGTGAATGGATAGGTCTTTGCATCTATCAGGATACCCATGTCCACAACTGGAGTATTTCTTTGATTTCAAATTATCTGTGCTCCAGGGAGAAACATTGATGTAGAGACCCAGGAGTGCTTTAGACAGCCATAGGTGATCCTCTGGTGTCTCTCCAGAAGTTTGCCTGTTTTCCTCTCTCTGCCTCCATTTATTCCCACTTATAGTCAGCTGACCTGGGCTTACCCAAGACCAGGTAATGTGTAACATAGAATCTCGGCAATGCTGCTGAAGGGATGATTTAGTAAAGATATAAAATCTTCCATAGGCAAAGAGAGCAGTAGACTAGGGTCTGTCTAAAGATAGTATTGGTTCTGAGTAGAGGAGAAATTAGTCAACCCTACAGGTGCCTGAGGTGCAGGCTCTCTTTCCCACTTGGAGGCTGAGAAGAGATTTACTAGAAGGGAAGGATGGGAGCTGAGATGAAGAGAGGCATCTTCTGGGGCAGAGACTTATCTTTCTCATCCTTCTTGATGGGAGTCTTACCTTGGGTTTCCCAGAAAGCAGGGCCTGAGGCAGAGGGCTTATATTTTTTTCACAATAGGGAATGCTATCCCAGGAAGCAGGAGTGAGGGCTAAGGTGAGTAGAGCAGGGAAGGAAGCAGAGCCAGTGTAAGGACATCTTGTTGCAATGGTCTTCACTGAGTGCAAGTATTGCTCCATCAGTGCGACAGCGCCCTGAGAGGTCTTTGTAGGTCTGCCCTTCAAGGGGAAGAAAGATAAGGGGCAGACTTATCTAGTACCTCCTGTCCCCCAGGAGGTGTTAATTCCCCCCCCTCCCCTTCCAGGTTGCATGTGCTAGGGTGTGCAGCAGGGAAGCCCCAGCATGGGAGACAAGACACGGTCGTGGTATCAAAGCCCATGCAGGGCTGGAACAAGGAACAGGAGAAGCTGAGAGGTTCTAGGACATCCACAAGGGATGTCTGATTCAATGGGGAAGCTTGAATTTGGGCTGAGGAACATTCCTGTGTGGTGAGATGATGATTCCCTTCTCCAGAGGTGATGGTTTGGTAACTTCTACCCGCAGGGAATTTTATTCCTTTTGATGTTGGTGTAAGTGAAATTTTTTTTTTTTAATTTCCTTTTTGGATTGTTCCTTGCTAGTGGACAGAAATGCAATTGATTTTTGTACATTGATCTTGTATCTTGCAACCTGGCTGAACTCCTTTCTTAGCTTTGTGTGTGTGTGTGTTTGTGTATGTGTGGTGTGTGTGTGTGTGTGTGTGTGTGTGTATGTGAATTCCTTAGGATTCTTTATAGACAAGAGTATGTCAACTGCAAGTAAAAATAGTTTTACTTATCTGCAGGTAATTTATTAAATGGATAAAAAGCTAGATCCTTGCCCCCTTCCCATCTGGACAACTTCCTAGGTGGTTCACTAGGTTCATTGGAAACTGTTACCTCAGGAACCGAGGCCCTAATACTGTTTCCCACATTGCCAAATATATTACATGAAATACACACAGAATATATTAAAAAAGCAGAACAACTTGAAGAAATTAGTGGCTTCCTAATAAGTCAGGATTAAATAGCTTCAGTTAAAGGAGCCCTGGAAGTATCCAGGGACCTTGTGGAGAATTTATTTAGTTTACCCCAACGGGTTGCTCCTGAGGAATGGTCCCATGTGGTGATGCATGTCATTTCCCTCTTGGGAACAGCAATGACCTGGAAATAACGCTCCATCAGCTGGGTGGGATGAGGAAGCCGGAAGCTGATCTTACCTGTGCAGCTGCAGGGAGGATTCAGGGCTCAGCTCTGGGCCGCTTTCTATCCCACAGGAGTGGAACACCAGTGGCATCCAGTGGCCTGTCAGACCAATCACAGGTTGGAGTTCTCACCCATACTTAAGCAGGAATCTTTCCTTTTCCTCCAAATCAGGTAATGGGCCAAGCTCACTCATGCTGAAGTTAAATTGGGTGATTGGCCTGGGGTAGCTTGAATTGCTGATTCGGTTTCTGAATCAGAGCATGAATGGTGATCATCAGAGAGACCAGCTGGGCAGATAAACTAAGTCATGCCCTCTAATGTGGTGGTCATTAGGGTTTTTCCAAAGCTCATCGATGCATTTTGTGAGTGGACTCTCTCTTTTTCTATTTTAGAAACAATTATAGAAATTAATGACGTGTCAGTGTTTAATAACACTTGTGTGAGGTGGCAAATAAACCCAGGAAGAATAAACTCCAAGATCGTATATGTGGTAAGTAAAGTGAGCTCCTTTTTCCTGCTAGGGCAGAAATGCTTACCATGGGAATAAGAGTAGGAGGGACTTGCTTCCCGAAGTGCTTCTCAATCTAATAGCTTTCCAATCCCATAGTTCTTTAAAAAAGTGAACAGAATTTTTAAGATATCCGGATTATTTTATTTTACATTTTGTGTTTAGTATATTTGTCATCCTCCAGCGTGTATGTGTGTGGGATGTATTTATATTTGGCATCATCATTATCGCTTGTTTGCAAGCTCTTGTATTTCACTCCCCCAGAACAAGCCTAGAAGCATCTGCTGCCTCGGTGACAGTTTGCAGCGAGCGGGTCTCAGGTTGTGTTGCCTCCATTGATCGCTGGTTATTTGAGTGCAGGATAGCACTCCCTGGAGATACCCCTCATTTTATGTCGCTTCTCAGCATTTACGGATTACTGGGCTGATCAGATTTCATCATCAGATACCTGATAGCAGAGGTTTGCCCTATTTATCTCCCCTGGGGTGAGCAGTGCAGTATTAAAGGGAGTAGTAAGAGAGTAGGTTCCAGCACCACAAAAATCTCTCTTGTTCGTTTTAACTGGAGTCATGGTGGGTTCTCTTGTCTTTTCCCCTCACAAAGATATACATAAAAGGACAACGGTTGGACCCCGTGGAAACAGTTCATGAGGAGACAGTTAATTTGACCACAGACAACAGGACCCCGGAAGTGTGCCTAGATCTGTACCAGGGCACCAACTACACCATGCACATTTCTACTGCCTCTCCCAGACGCTCTGTGCCAGCCATCATTGGGTTCCAGACAGCTGGTAGGTGGAGGTGAAGTCTCATTTCCTCCTAGAAAATGCTAAGCACAGGATGTGGGGAAATGTGCTTCAGAATCTACTGGTCAGGAGAGTTCACGGTTGCTTTCTGAGATTTGTAGCCAGGGGGTTAATTGCTCTAAGGCTCAGAACCAGAGCGGGTCTGGTAAGAGAGATTCCTATCCTATTGATGCCAGGCTGAATGGTCACTGATGTATTGATGCTCAGCTGCGTCCTCTGGTTGACGTGGAAGGTAATAAGGCATTTAAAAGAGGAGAACAGTAGGTGATGATGCAGTCCATTTCAGTTATCTAAGGCAATAGAGGGTAGCCACATGGCTTATCTTTGGTAGGAAACTCAAAAGTCATTCACTCTTGCCTATGGGAAAGGTGGAGCCAGGAAGGCTGACCCAGGAGCTGTGCTCCAGGATGGGAACTGACCCTAGGACTGATTGGGGGTGGGGAACCAAGTTGAGAGTGGGCAGGTGGAGACGGGGAGGCAGCCCTAGGATGCAGGAGGGTGGATGCGGGGTGAAAAGAGGAGTGGACAAGAAGGAGCTTCAAGAAGTCATAATAAACCCCAAGGCACATAGTTATCACATGGATTTTTATATCATCATGACAATTACAGTAAGTTTTTTTTTTTTTCATAATTCTGGTTGTGGGGTGTCAGGACTAATTAAACTCCTAATAAGCAAACCTTGAAAAGCCATTGGTGACATTTATTATTTTGGATGAGTTGAGGTAGTTCTCAACTAGCTATTTGATGTCCTAATTAAGAAAACTCAACCTTTAGGTGTTGCTGCCACGAGGAACTGGGAAGTAACATGGATGTTGCAGAAATAATTGAAGTCTGCCAGTCTTAACAATATCAAGCCAACTATGAAATTATACAAAATAGGTCTCAGGGTACTTGTATATAAATAAAACAAAATGATTTATTTCTAAGTAAATACTAGGTAGGGAAAGATATTGTCAAATTAATATAGTAACTAGAGAAAGTTGTTCAAAGTTAAAAATAAACTACTGTGGATTTATTAGGAATATGTCTTCTTTAAAAGAGCATCCCAGGACTCCAAACTCATCTATCTCTGTTCAGTCAGAATGACTGCTTGCTGTTCAGTGTCAGCTGTTTTTACTAATATCCTCTTCAACCTCTTCAAGTTAATTTCCACTGAGAAAAGCATGGCCTTTTGGGTCAGACATACCTGGATTTGCATCTTAACTCTGCCGCTTAAGAGTTGGGTGACCATGGCTGAGTTTTTTAATGTCTCCAGACCTCCTTCCTCTGTCTGAAATGTTAAGTGGAGTTGGATTAAATTTGCAAATTAATCTAGTGAGAATTGGGATTTATATTGAATTATTCCAACTGGGAACAAGGTACGTTTCTACATTTACTCCATATCTACTCAAATTTTGTCTTTGCTGTTTCCTTATGCACTCTTGTGAAGATCTGTCATTCCCTCCTCTATATCCTGCATATTTAGCCATCTGATTTCATTATTAGCGTTATGCTAGTTCTCTTTAAATGAATTGGGAAGTTTTCCATATTTTTTATACCTTGGAAAAGTTTATATCACTTTAGAATTATCCCCTTCCCTTAAAGTTGGACACATTGCTCATAATATTATTTAAGTTTCACCCCTTTGGGAGATGATTCTTTGATAACTTTGTCAGTTTCTTCTATGCTTTTGGGGGTCTGTTTATGTTTCTTACATTTTCTTGAGTCAATTTTTATAATTTGTACTTTCCTAAGAAACGTCCATTTAGCTGTGATTTTAAATATATTGGCAGATATATTGGCAGAATGTCACATGGAATATTTGTTTACAACTCCTCTGGGGTTACAGATTATATAACCCCAGGTTATTTCGATTTGTAGTTTTGTGTTTCTCTATTTTTAACACTTGATCTGCTTCGCTTGGGTTGTCTGTTTTATTACTGTTGTTTTCCCCAAAGAGTAATCTCTTGGGTTTTTTAATTGTTTTTCTTTCTCTGTCTTATTAATTTCTCCCCTTATTTTTTTTTTTTTATTATTTCCTTCTCCCTGATTCTCTTAACTTTGTTATATTGTTCTATTACTAAATTCTTGAGTTGAATGCATAGTTCAACTTATTTCCATTATTTTCTGTTTGATAATAAAAGCCTTCAGTGCTTCTTCCTCCCTTCCGGATTTGAGCTTTGGCAGAATTCCTTAGGCATTTATACATGTTCTCTTTATCTTTACTTTCAAGATATGGTATAATTGCTATTCTGATTTTCCCTTGATCGAAGAATTATTTATGAGGGTGTTAATATATGTTCTCTTTATTTTTACTTTCAAAGCATTATATACTTGCTATTTTTTATTTATATATTTATTTATTTTTTTGGCTGCATTGGGTCTTTGTTGCTGCGTGTGGACTTTCTCTTGTTGTGGCGAGCAGGGGCTACTCTTCGTTGCAGTGCGCAGGCTTCTCATTGTGGTGGCTTCTCTTGTTGTGGAGCATGGACTCTAGGCGCGTGGGCTTTAGTAGTTGTGGCACACGGGCTCAGTAGTTGTGGCACACAGGGGCTTAGTTGCTCTGCAGCATGTGGGATCTTCCTGGACCAGGGCTTGAACCTGTGTCCCCTGCATTGGCAGGCAGATTCTTAACCACTGCGCCACCAGGGAAGTCCCTACTTGCTATTTTGATTTCCCCATTGATTGAAGGATTAATTATGTGTGTTATCAAGTGGTAGGTTTAAAATATTTTTAACATTTACACTTTGGTGTTGATTTCTAGTTTTTTTTTTTTTACATTTTAGTATTCTTTGTGGGGAATTTATCAACATTTTCTTGGGGCTTACTATTTGGCAAAGTTTTGTGATAATAGGTAGAGTGTTTGCTTGTAAGGTAAGATCTAGTCTTAAATCAACTCTAGTAGTAAGGTTTTTCAGGACTTCTGTTTTTGTTGTTGTTACTGTTTTTTGCTTACTTGGATTGCCATTCTTCTCAGTTTCTCTTAGAAATTCTAATTGTTTTGTTTCACACATTTTGATGTTATGATATTTATGTTCGTGATTGATATCTTAATTGTAGATTCTTACTTCCACTATTAAGAAGTGGCTCACTTTAGCCTATTTAATTTTTTTTTCCCTGATTTTCTTGATTTCTTTGTGCTCTATTTGCATGATATGCCTTTGCCCCCCTTTTGTTCTTCTTAAAAGCTATCTGGATAACATCGCTACAGATGTACTCTAGGAGACAGCATATGTTGCAAACCGTTTTGAGAAAAGTAGTAGTTAAGCAATTTACATTAGTGTTGTTTGTGATATGGTTTTCCTTTCTTCTGTCATCTTAATTTTTTCTCTTTTTTATGCTATGTTGCTATGTCCATTGTTTTCTCTTTTTGCTGCATGGATTTTCTTTTTTCAGTGATTCAAACAGTATAGATTTTGCTTTTATTCTGCATTACACATTAAAAAACAAAAATAAAAAAATCCTATTTGAATGTGTATTTCTCTTATTGCCTGTGTTGACTGAAATAATGTTAACTTCTCCCCCAGTAAGATAAGGAAGTTAGCATTCTTTACTTCCTTTTATTCCTTCCCCTTTTGCTTCCCTTATGTTATTGGTTTAATACAGCATTTTATTGCCAGCTTCTTATTTTTAATTATTTTTAACATGTACTACATCTTTAAAGGATTCATTTTTATATTAATTTATAGCAATATTCATAACAATTATTTAAATAGGTATATGTTTTAATAGTTTCAGTGTTTACTGCCAGTTCTTTCATACCAAAACATCTCTATCTTTCTCTGTATTTTTATTTCTCTCTCTGCACAGTGATTTCTATCTTCTTACTGAGGAATGGGATACTTTCTGAGCCCAGGATTATCTGAGAACATCCTTTTGTTGTCTTCACAAGTGAATAGGAACTTGATTGAAGATAAAATTCTTGGGCCAAAACCTTTGTTGTCAGAATTCTGGTGGCATTTCACATTGGCTTTAGGAATTTAAAGTTTTGAAAGAGGAATTTGAAGGTGTGATTAAAAAAAAAAAATCCTATGTAGACAATCTGATTTTTCAGCCTGGATATCATAGAAGCTTTCTTTACGTGTGAAGTTCAAGACTTTAATCATTTACTTGCACATGGTAAATGTTTTGACCACTTACTATGTGTTTGACATTGTTTTAGGCATCAGGAATTCAATAGTGAATGAGACATGAGTCCTTTCTTTCATGAAATTTCAGTCATGGGTTATATACATGTTAATGTTTTTCGCAAAGTTTTCCTAGTACCCTGTGAGTTTTTGGATCTTCAAATTTCAATCTATCTACACATTAGGAATATTTTCTTTCATTAAATCTCTGATTATTGTTTTTGTTTGTTTGTTTTTGCTCTTCAAATACTCCTATGTGGAATTCCTTGTCTGTCTGCATTGGTCTTCTATTTTCTCTTTTTTTATATCCGTGCCTTTTTCCTTTGCCTTCTGTGAGTATGTAGCAAGTTTGTTCTCTATATGCATTTATTCATATATGCACTATTTCTTTTTTTTAAAGATTAATTAATTAATTAGTTAATTAATTTTTTGGCTGTGTTGGGTCTTCGTTGCTTCACACAGGCTTTCTCTAGTTGCGGCAAGTGGGGGCTACTCTTTGTTGCGGTGCGTGGGCTTCTCATTGCGGTGGCTTCTCTTGTTGCGGAGCATGGGCTCTAGGTGCGTGGGCTTCAGTAGTTGTGGCACGCGGGCTCAGTAGTTGTGGCTCACGGTCTCTAGAGCTCAGGCTCAGTAGTTGTGGTACACAGGGGCTTAGTTGCTCCATGGCATGTGGGATCTTCCCGGACCAGGGCTCGAACCTGTGTCCCCTGCATTGGCAGGCGGATTCTTAACCACTGCACCACCAGGGAAGTCCCTGCATTGACATTTCTGATGCACTTTAAATTCTGTTGTTGCACTTTCATTTCTTTTTGTTTTTTGTCTCTTCTAGTTCCCTTTTTATTTCTGCCTCTCTCAACCAGCTTCCTCTCTGCTATCACATTCTCTTACCATCTCATCCTTAATCTGTTTGAATCATCTTTAAAATTTTTTTACTGAAAGTACAGAACAGATGTTGCTGAATTTTACCATTGTTTTGCTCACTATTTTTTTTCAACAGTGTCCATTCTTTGCCTTCTAGGCGCGATCTCCCTCTTCTTCTTTGTAAAATCATTTCATAGGCTTTCGCCCCCCCCCTTTCTATATTATTTATCCTTGGAAGATAAAAGTTTTATTTAGGTTTGATATTTCCCTCATAATAAAATGGATGGCATTCCCTTTGATCTTACTTTTTATTGGATAATATTGGTACGCTTATCTCAGGTCTCATCTTGAAGGATTTCCTGCTGGTTGGATGATCCAGTATCCTTTGGAGAGCAGCTGTGAGAAAACCTACTGCCCTGAGTTTTATTTCTGAGCACTTTGCTATCTTGAGTGGTGAAGCTGTAGCTGTTGGGCCAGCTCAGCATTGCCTGGCTTCATTATGGTGCCATAGCCTACAGAGGCAGGAAGGAACCAAGTCTCTCCTTTTGCCGACCCAGGCTGTCTGTCAGGTGGAACCTCCAGGTCCCTAGGCCTCCCCTTAGAAGTCCTTCCCTGTTACTGATCTCCATTGTGCTAAGGAAAGGCTATTATTATTATTATTATTATTATTAGAAGTAGAAATAGTGATAGCAGAGTATATAACCCTGGGTGCCTATCAGAATTGCCTGGTGAAGTAAAAAAAACAAAACAAAAAACCCCACAGATGTCCAAGCTTATTTTAGATCTGCCATGTCTGGGTGAGGTTGATGTGCATTTAGGATTGGGAACCCCCAGGCTAAATGGCTCCAGCTGGAGCAGTCCTGTGGCCTATCCTTGCTTCCAGCCCCTACCTCTATGGGCACCAGTCCTCCCCTATTCCTTCCTTTGAGATTTTGGAACCCTGCTCCTTTGCTTGGAAGGCATGTTGCATAGAGCTCTCAGCATCTTTCTTTACCTAGTCTCTTCCACATTGTGCTAAGCAGATATATCTTCATGTTTCTGCCTTATGGATGGCAGTCAATCCTTCTTTCCAACCCAGATGCAAATTTTGACCCATTTCCACTATTCTCAGTCACTTCTGTCAGGGTTGGAGGTGGGAAGTGGGAGCCAGATGCCTTTGTTTTCAGACTATAATGGCTATAGGTGGGAAAATCGTATTGAGATGGGAACTCTGCAGACAATACTTCTGCTTTATGCTCTGTTTGTGTACAGACATATACTATATGTGGTATTTCTCACGTACATATATTTGGTATACCTCAAAATCATGTGCGTACATGGGGAAATTTTTGTTTCTGGTGTCCTTATGAAATCTTGAAAATGAAAGCTATGAAGATAACGGAGAGCACATTGTGATAGGTCTTCAAATTCTCTCTCATAGCCATATTTTACATTTTCCAGTTAGAGCTAACCAAGAATATTTTCTCCCACAGCTAATTGCCTAGTGCTGCCTATGTCAGTGATATTTAAAATGCTGTGGACAATTCCAATTTTGAGTAGAATACTTTATTGTTATCATTATTATTTCTTAGGTAGCAAAGACTCCCGTGGGAGAAATATAACTATCTTATAGTGATAAAAAGCTTCTCTCTGTAGACATTTAACTTTTTCTCATTTGTAGAAAATGTACAGACCTGTTTGTTAGGAAATTTGCTTTTCCTTGAAAATTAGCCATGGTACTACTAGACTCTCTGTGGGTTGGTTCTTTAATTCATTAGTAACAAATTTCGTCTTCTTCTTCTTTTTTTTCGTTTCCTGCATTAAGGAAATAGAACATCGAAGGAATGAATTAGGCTGCAGGAGGCATGAAATGACTTTTTTTCTATATAGCGATGCAAATATATCAGCTCTCTGATTATTTCATTGCCTCATCTGAGTAGCTCTTGAAATACTGTCTGCTGTGAGAATAAACATCTTGCCTGGTCATCTACTTTCTGGTCATCTTCTAGGTTGGAAACACCTGCTCTGAGAGTTCTAATCCCTGACCTTTGACTTTTATTCAGCTTTTTCCTTATTCTCAGACTTTCTGGCTATTGATATACTTACCTTCATGACATTTTACTTATGGGCCATCCAAGTGATAGAATTAACTCTCTAAAAATCTCACAGCCTTGTTAGTTTACAACAGTTTTAAAATATGCATTATTTCATTTGATTCAACAGCCTATGATATAAGAAAAGCAAACCTGATTACTTGATTCCACAAATAAGGAAACTGAGGTTCAGAGGGGTTAGGTGACTTAGCTAAGGTCATGCAATTAAGAAGTTGTAGAGCTAGGACTTGAAGCCAGATCTGATGCTTCTGCTGTTAAACACTCTGTTGGCTCTCAGAGTTTCAGCTGTCCTTGGCCATGGTATGTTTTGCTAAGAAGATGCAACCTTTCCCTGTGTTCTCTCTTATCTTTTAGGTGATGATCTCTTAGAAGATGACAGGATTTTCAATATTTCAATACATAATGAAGCTTGTTTGAAATTGAACAGGCATTCTAGGAAAGTTGGATCAGAACGAATGTACCAAGTAAGAAGATCTCTTATGCTATTCGTTAATGAATTGTGTCACTTAAAAATTTGGGTGCTCTCCAAGTGGGGATCCAGAGTATTTAAAAACACTAATGGAGTGAACTTCTAGATTGTTTGATTTTTGTTTCTAGAGATGAATGTGAGATGGCTGCAAGTGAGGGACTAAATTGAAGGAAGACACTATTGGGTGATTTGCTATCATTTTCTCTGTCTGGTATTTCACATGTATTATATTTTATTTTGGTTCATTTATAGTTGCAGCTTATTTTGTCATCAAATTCACACACGGATGTGGGTTTTTAAGAAACTTATTGCAGGGCTCTTGGTCCTCACTTAACTTGAATTTATAAACATCACAAATCTCAAGTAAAATTATAAGTATATTCAGGCAGGAACTGAAATTTATTATTTTTGTATCATTTTTAGTGCCTAGCAAATCATCTGGCAGAGAGTAGACTAAGTAAGTATTAAATTAGAATTAATTCATTAACCATTTACCAAAAGAATATCATGTATTAGGACCTGGAAGTTCTATTTGAACTAATATAAACATACAAGTAAACAGACAACTACAATATGGTGTAATGAGAGCTTTGATAAAAAGTAAATAAATGGAATAGGAGACTGTATGTATGTGTATATATGTCCAGGTACAATTTTTAAAAAAATATATTTATTTGGCTGCGCTGAGTCTTAGTTGCAGCATGCAGGATCTAGTTCCCTGACCGGGGATCAAACCTGGGCCCCCTGCATTGGGAGTGCGGAGTCTTAACCACTGGCCCACCAGGGAAGTCCCCATGTCCAGGTACAATTTTTTTAACAAGAAGCAAAAACATTGCAGAGTCATAAACAGTAAGTAGGAATTAACCAGATAAAAGATGTTGGATGAGGTGAAGAAGGGCAGTGTGGGCAAGTCGAATAGCTTATTGGATAATTGAGAATGTGGCTTTCTTGGGGAACAGAGAAAGCAAGGGGGAGTAGGAGGAGATGAGGCAAAAATTTGGATAGTGATCATCCCTGTACCCTGTACTTTTAAGCTTGGATCTTATTTTTTATGTCTATATGGAGGCACTGAAGGATTTTAAGCAGGTGAGTGAAATATTCAAATTTTAATATTGGAAAGAACACTGGACCTAGAAATATATTCAGATACCCAAATAACTTAATATAAAACAAAGATTATTTTTCAAATGGGTACAGAAATAAATGGTTCTGGGACAACTGGTTAACTACTTGGTTAAGAAGATAAATGATTCTCACTTCATGTCCTACACTAAAGTGATTAAAGAGTTCAATGACTCAGCTCAGTCATCTCCCTGGTGGGAGGCCTTCATTGACCTCCTCCCCCAAACGCTGTCCCTGCTCTGAATTGTTTTTCCTACCCTTACTTTTCACATCCCCAACTCACCTGGTTAATGCTAATTTCTCTTTCAGTGCACAATTAAGATGAGGAAGCCTTCCCTGATCCCCAAAGAGGAGGGTCAGGTGTCCCTCCTGGGTACTCCTCCAGCTTCATGTATTATAACACTTATCCCTGGGTATTTTATTTGCCTAGATACTTACCTGTGAGTTCCTTGAGGTTAAGATCTGTATCTTATTTACTATTGTATAACCAACACTGTATACTCTGGCTGGCAAATAATAGGCAGTCTGTCTATTTATAGAATGAATTAATGATAGAGAAAAACTTTCTAATATGTTGTTAAGTAAAAGGACTATATTATAAAATTGTACAGACAGTGTGATCCAAAGTTTGTTAACTAGAAAGTAATTTTTTGTTTATAGACTGAACTACATGTAGTTTAGGATGAGACTGACTTTGTATAGAAATGCAGCCTCCATAGTTGTGAGGTTTTTCTCCAGCAGAGGGCAGCAGTCTGAATGCAGAAGTGGTGAAGTCAAACATCTGGATTGGCCCAGGGCTTTGAGTTTTCAAGAATGGGTGAAATTGAGAACAAAGCAGCAAGGGTGTTGAGGGTATCAGGCAAAGAGAATGGTGGAAGTGATAGACAATGGTATCCAAGATAGGTGGGAAGATGAGGATGGGGGTGTTAAAATATTGGTAGAAAATCTTGAGTGAGGAAATCTTGGGGGATTTCCTGAGAGAGACAGACTGAGTGGGAATGAGTGGTCCAGAAGAACAAGGAATTGTGAGATGTTGGTGGAGCAGCTCCGAGGATGACAGTCAAGGACGTGGCAGTGGATGTGGGTAGCTGAAGCGGAGTGGAGGAACTTCACAGCACTGAACTCAAGCAACTCTGAGGCCAGGTTTTGATGGCTTACCTATAAGGACCTTTATGTTACCCAAGAGAATGCTAGGAATTGGGGGAGAGAGGAATCTCCCAAATGAGCCAGGGTTTTGGATGTCTGTGGAAGAATGACAGTGATGAGGAAGGGTAGAGGGTGGAATAGCCAATGACACAAGCATCAAAGGAAACACTAAAAACATGTACATCCAGCTAAAACACATTGATTGATCAAGAGCTGATCGTATTACTTCTGTGACCTTCACATGTTTTTTTTTTTTTTCTCTTATAAATCCCTGTATTATACATACATCTTGAGTTGGCAGTGGTTAGAGCATTATTGGGTTACCAGTGTGTGTGATGACTCTGTGGACCAAAAACTGTTTCCCAGAACTCTAATAGGAAGGCTCCAGTGAAGTACCATGACTCAGTTGCTTTGAATGCATAATTTGGGATAGTCCTCATACAGTGTAAAAAGTCTGTTCCATGAGGCTTGTCTATGGATTCCTTATGAATGAAAAGAAATGAAAAGAATTTTGCCCAGTAACTCCAGTACAGTCTCCTTCACCTGGGAAGGCTCAAGGGGTTACTTTAGAATAGCCTGACATTTCGTCCATCTGAGATGTAGTTATGCATTTTAAGCTTAGTCTTATAGCTGGTTGAGAGGGAGGTTGAATAGGGTACGTAGGGTAGCTTTGTAAAGTTCTTGTCCAGTTTAGCCTGCTATTGTATTAAAAATAATTCTGTGTGGGTGAGGACAAGTAGAAGGAACCTTCCTGCTTTCTTTCCATTTTGCTTATAGTCTAGACATCTGCAAGCCAAATGAATTTAATGCATCGCTTTCTTTTAATCTCCCAACAGTTTAAAGTTCTAGGTCAAAGGCGGTATCTGCATAATTTTTATCACGCAACATCATTTAACTTCACAACGAGGGAACAAACCGCAGTGGTGTGTTTAGATCTGTATCCAGCAACTGAGTACACAGTGAATGTCACCCTCCTGGGATCTCCCGAGCAGCACTCAGTGCAAATAACAATAACAACCGCACCAGCAGGTGGGTGTAGATGTCTTTCTGTTTGGTATCTCAAGACAACAAGTTAAATATGTGTATTGAACTGTACAACATGGGGCAGCATAAAGAATGATAGTCTCAGAGTCAAGAGACCTGGGTTCTAGTTCTAACAAACTACCAATGTTTTCTGGGGCACAGGGTCCCTGAATCTTACCACCTCTCCCCTTTCCCACTTGGGTTCTGGCTCAGAGACGGTACAGACCAGGAGTGGACTGCTTTACTCAGGAATTCCTAGGAGTGATGGATTGAGAATACTGTAAGGCTTCCTATCTCTCACCTCAAATTTAAGACAGCTGGACTCTAAGGGTAGTCATTATGGGCAACTAGAACTAACTTCCAGGAGATCAGAAACGTGAGCTGCAGTGTGTTGAACATGGGTAGGACAAGGAGGCCTCCTGACGGCGCTGTACGAGTACATTAACCCGACACAGAGAACAGTGGCCTAAAGCAGGTCAGGCTCCTTCTCCTGTTGCTTGCAAGGAAGCCAAATAGAGGCGGCTGTGTCAACTCCACAGCCCTCCCTAGCGGAGAGGGATGCAGAAGTCTCTACCATTTCTTTTGTTCTTTCATCAGTTGGGTTGCTTTTTTTAAAAAAATATTTATTTATTTATTTGGTTGTGCTGGGTCTTAGTTGTGGCTCGCGGGCTCCTTAGTTGCCACATGCATGTGGGATCTAGCTCCCTGACCAGGGATGGAACCTGGGCCCCCTGCATTGGGAACGCGGCGTCTTAACCATTGTGCCACCAGGGAAGTCCCTCATCAGTTGGGTTTAACGGACAAATTTATGGGCAACCATTGAAAGAAAATAGTAGAATAAGATAGGTCTCGCTCCTACCTTCCTGAGGCCTTTATCCTGTTCACCAACTGATCTTTATGGGTCAGTAGTGGGCACATTGGTCTTTGTACTTGGAAGGCTCTGAAATGCAGTAGACACAAATGAGGGCCATGCAGTACCGGAGGCTGAAAATTCACTCTTTATTGTATTTTTCATCTCAGATTGTGCCTTTTATCAGCAGAGGTTGCACAATGAAGACCTCCTGACAGCATAAACCTAGCCCCCACATACATTTCTGGCTACAGAATAATGCTCACAATTTGAATATGCATTTCCTCCAATTATTAAATCCTCAGAGAAATTAAAGTCTAAAAATAACACCCACTTTTCCTTGTAAATTAACGTGTAAAGGCACTCAAGTCCCAGGTTCTTTCCTCCCCAGTGCCTTCTCTACTAAGCCTCTGTTAGAGTGGCCTCCCTGAGACAGAGAGTGTGTTCTAGCTGTTACATCCTATAAATCTTTTTTTTTGTAGTAGATGTTACTTCTTAGGTACCTCCAAAGTTGAATTAATCTTATTCCAAGTTTCATTGTCCCATTTCTCAGCATGAGTCCCAGAGATACAAAACTTAGAAAAGCAAAGTTATGTGATAGTTATACAACACTGTGAATGTACTAAATATCACTGAATTGTATACTTTAAAGTGGTTAATTTTATGTTGTGTGAATTTCATCTCAATTAAAAAAGAAAAGCCAATGGCTTAGATACGTTCTTCTTGCACCTGGGCCTCAGTTACCTTCTGAGTGATTCGTACGTGACGTAATGCAAGTAAAATGTTTAGAACGGTTCCTAGTACATAATAATGGTGATGACAATACTAGCTTTGTTTATTGAGCACTGAAGATGTCCAGGCATTTTTCAAAGTGCTATCCTTCGGTCAACCCAAACCTACCCAACCTTTTGAGGACGGCATTATTTTATTCCCATTTTACAGATTAAAGATCATGAGGCACAGAGAAGGTAAGCAACTTGCCCAAGATCACGCACTTAGTGAGATGTACAACTGGGATTTGAATACAGGCATTCTGGCTCCAGGGCCCTCATTTTTAATCAGTACATCTACTGCTTTTTACTAAATATTTAGTGCTTAAAAAGAAAAAAAGGAAAATTTTGTTCCTAGAACCTAGTGCATAAGTCAGTCTAGACCCACCTTGCTTTTTTCAACCTTGGACCGTGAGCAAAAACTTCAAATGTAATGGGTGTGTAAATGCATTCGTTTAATAAATGTTCATTTCTTATCTACTGTGTGTCAGGCAGGTTCTGATAGCTGACAATGTAGCAGCAATAAAACAGACTCAGTTGTCATGGGGTTGGAGTCAGGAGGTTGGAGAGGAGACAGATAAACAAGTAAGGAAATACATCAGATGTTAGGTGGGGCTAAGTGGTAAGATGAAGAATAAAGCTTGGCAAAGGGAGTGGCAATTGATGGTCAGGGAAGGCCTCTATTATAAAGAGACACGTAAGCACAGGTCTGAAGGAAGTGGGGGGGAACACCAAATGACAGGCATGTCCTTGGCATGTTCTGGGAACATCAAGGGAGCCAGCGTGGCTGGAGCAGAGTGAGCTGGAGAAAGTGGTGGGAGATGAGGTCTCTAGCTTGAGTATAACGAGGGGGCCATGGTGTCAAGTTCAGAAAGTGAGACTATCGTTACCTCATCCTTTGCAATGTGGACCCCAGATTATCAGTAGTGCATATAATGTAGCATGTGATGTGACAGCCTCTATAGGTTACTCAGCTGTCTGAAGTCCACCCCCTGTGAATTTCAACTTAATTTGGGAAATCTCTTCTCTTGAGGTTATTGGATTCAGTCTGACACCAGGCTTCCCATCTGTTGTGGGGGAAAGAAATTTATGCTTTTTGAAAATTTTGGAACTTTGCCAATGGTGGTTCCAGGTCTTTCTTGGTGTCTATCCCAAGTATTTAGAACCTTTTATTTTCATGTCTCCTTTGAGCCCTTTTTCTACCTACCCTCCACCATTGCTGAAGATCTTGATCTGTGTAGTGAAAGAGCCTCCTTTCTTTGTGAGCAGGACATCCCATATTTATAGTAGGAAACTCTTCAAGTGAAATGCACTGTCTTAAACAGAAATGGACTCACAGACATGGAAAACAAACTTACGGTTGCTGGGGGGTGGATAGCGGGAGGGCAGGGGGAGAGATAAATTAGGAGTTTGGGATTAACCTATACACACTACTGTATATAAGGTAGGTAAACAACAAGGACCTACTGTATAGCACAGGGAACTATACTCAATATCTTGTAATAACCTATAATGGGAAAGAATCTGAAAAAGAACAGATATATATGTAAAATTGTATACCTGAATCGTACACTTGAAACTGACACAACATTGTAAATTAATTATACCACAACAACAAAAAAGAAGGAGGGAACATGCCAAATGAGGAGAAAAGTACTGCAATAAACTCATATTTAACTAAAAAAAAAAAAAAAAAAGAAGTGCATTGTCTTGCATGCCTGCCTCCTTCACACTCCCAGTTTCCTGCTGTTTTCTCGGAATTTCTCTATCTCCAGAAAGATCCTAAGTATTGTTTTAATTCTGAGCAACGTGGCTTCCTATTATTGAATGCCTTGCTTCTGAGTCCTGCTTCCTGGTTAGGAGGTTTCCCTTGTCTTCCCTGGAGTATTACCCTCAGCTAATCCTTGAGCTGCTGTTGAGTTTCTGGAACCTGTGTTTTCACTGGTCTAATGAGGTCTAGGAAGTCCCTTAGTTTTAGTGGTTTTTCACCCAAGCCCCACCTTTCCTTAGAACTGAATTTCTGAGACTTGAACTGCCTGTGCTTCTTTGATGGGAACTGAAGCATTTTTCCTGCCACCATTTCCTTTTCTGCATCGGGAGAGATAATCGTCCAGTGTTCCAGGTCCTTCTAAGTATTCCTACTGCTCCGGCAGGCCAGCTGAGTAGTAAGCTTTCAACCTTCCATGCCAGCTGTTTCTGTTCCTTCTTCCTCCCCAGGCCTGGCTAATACATTTGCTTGGTCTTAGGACTTTCCTTCTCTATATTTGCTTTTTGTTTTCATACTTACATTTTTGTTCTCCTAACATATTACTTTCGATTCTGCCTGTGAGGTCTCTATAGAGCAAGAATGGTGCCACGTTCACCCAGTGTTCAGGTAAATTCTGCCCACCTTTCCCTTTTATTAGGAGGTATTTATTTTTATTCAGTTCAGCCTATAACCTCAGCCCTGATCAAGGGTCATGCTCCCTGGATCCTCCTTAATATTTCTCTGCTTTTCTGTTCCTTCTTTTCAAGTTCTAAATCCTTGCATTTCCCAGGCAGGCTTCCTTATAGCCTGGGCTATACCCTCTCTTTCATCTGTAAGGACAATGCCACCTTGGAATTCATTTAATGATACCTGAAGAATTCTACACTGATCCTTCTAGTATTTCTCTTTTTAAATATGTCCACGTTTTCTGTAACTACATAGCACCACAACTCCAGTTATTAAAGAGTTCTCCATTAGTGCCTACTCTGGGTTCCCTATTTAAAACTGTAAGAGGATCCTTTTTGATAGAATAATACCTGACTCTGGGTACCCTTTTAGGGGGGTCATTTTAGTTTGTTCTCCAAAATAGTCCCTTTATTCTTCTCTTTGATGATTTTCAGCCATTTCCCTGACTTAGTAAATATTTCTACTTTTCTAATCTCTTTAGAACAGTTACGTTTAGATATAGCTCCTTTTCCTTGTCATAGTTTTCTAGCTGGGCTAATGTGATTTCAAATTTTCTTCTCCTCCTTGGTGTGCTTTCCTTCACTTTATTCCATTCTCTCCTAATCTTGTCCCATTTGCAAGATCAAAACCTGTTTTGTAAACTGATTTCATTCCTTTTTCAGAGGCTGGGCAAATCTCAGAGGGTTCTAGGCCTACACCTTTTATGACTCCTTCCCAGCACTTGAGTTTGTAAAATCCCACTGGATTTTATCCTCTCCACCCAAGAAGAATCCCTGGTGTAGAATCCCCAGTCTGGGGCTCTGTAAAACAATCCAGAGCAATTTGAGAGCCTGTGGTGTTGGGGTGACTCCTGAGCCTGTAGACCAACCATGGATTCAGTCTTTCTCAGATCTCTTTCTTCTGAACAAGATAAAGAGGGACAGAGTTTTGGGCAGCTAATCTCCTGTTGTCTGCTAATGTCAGGCTCCCCCAAATGCTTTCTAAAATCTATCAAAATCTTCCACTAATGCTCTCTTTGTGCTTCTCAAACGTTAGCGAACAAAGAATCAACTGGAGAGCTTATTAAAGCACAGGTCCTTGGGCTCCATGCTAGAGGTTCAGATTCAGCAGGCCTGGAGTGAAGACCCCAGATTTTCATTTCTAGCAAGTCCCAGGCCTTGCTGATGCTGCCAGACCATAATTTGAGCAGCACTGCTCTAACCACATAGACCTTAGCTACTTCTGGGCAATTTAAAGCCCTCACTTGAAAGAAAAGACCCGATAAAGAGAAAGACCAAAAAAAAAAAAAAAAAAAAAAAAGTGATAACCAAAATAATTCCAAGTGCTCATGCCTAAGAAACCTGTGTGTTTTGCCTGATTTGTGAAGTTTTCCTGGTAATCGAATATCTACCTCATCTATTCTTGCAGTTCCAGCTATAGAGACCGAGAGCCTCCATCTTCCCTGATGGTGCTTTGCTCCCCGGTGGCGGCTCCTCTCTTTATATAAACTCAGAGTCCCAGTCAGTGTATTCACATGTTGCAGGGGAGAGAGACTGAATCTTACCCCTCCTTCCTGCAGGCTGACAAATGAGAAGGGAAATATCAGCTTTATTGCCTGAGCAAGTTCCCAGGAACTACCCCTAACACAGTTTCTAGTACTAAAAGTTATATTGGAGAATGAGGCTTAGAAATGGCCAAATGGGGTTTTCTACTGCCTCTCCCCATGGAAGTATGGGCAGTTGGATCTTCACGGGGACCTTGCCTGGCTTACCCACACAGACTTAGGCTGAAGATCTGAGGAGAGGGAGTGGGCAAAGACCGGTTACTTACCTCTTGGAGACTGGAGATACACATGCCCCTTGTGCCTAAGCGCAGGCAGGTCCCAGAGAGCAAAAATCTGCATCTTTTTTGGGCAGTGACCTGTAATGTATGAACTCCATCCACTAGGAAATGTGACCCAAGGAATAGTAGTCTCCTTCTTACCTGTCAGATTACATATTTACTGTTCATTCCTTGAGGATTAGTGAGTAGGGAGTGGAGAGAGGCCAAAATTGTCCTTTCCTTTATAAAAATGGGAAGACAGGTAAATAGCAGCCTTGAACACACATGACCTCTGTAATGTTAGAGGGTTGATCAGGAAAGGTCCATTCTAGTTCTAGGAGTCTATGTTAGGAAAGCAATTTTAAGTTCCTTCAAATTCATTTATTTCAACATCCAAATTTCTTGACTGATCTATTTACCATCATTATTTTATTCATCTATTCAATTTTGTGTTCTTATTGATATATACAACTTATTCATATAGTAAGAGTTTAATATTTGTGTCAAATATTTCTCCTGTTTTATCATTTCTTTTAATTCTCTTTATGGTGTTTTTGACATGTAATGTTTTTAGATTTCTAAGCAGTCCAATCTATTGATCTTTTCCTTTGTGATATTACGTTAATATTAAATATAGAATTTTTTTAAACAAAATTTTAAATTTATATCCCATCTTTTTTCTAGGAAGGACTTTAAGTGACCTGCATAGGTATATAAAATAAAAGAAAATAAGTTAAATAGGTAACCTAAAGAAGAATGAAAACAAAGTCAGGGACATAAAAAAAGATGTCGGATAAAGCTAAGAATAGTTCGTATCCTTATAACCTATTTACTTGTTCATTAGTGGCTCACACGTTTAGGTTTAAGTTTTCAACCCATCCAGTCAGAAAGGGAGCCGTTATATTATCCATAAGGTTACAACAAAGCAGTGTTTTTTGGGAGAAGTACAATTATTTTCAACACCACGATCAGATAGGAATTTCTGATTCTGGGGGGTTTCATAAATAGTTCCATGTATGAGCAGCATTTTATGAGGATTTTATGATGCTGTTTCTTACATCATCCCTCAACATGGCTCATTATGTTTGAGGAAAGCACAATTCATTGTGGGGTGGACAAGGAAAGATTCCTTAGAAATGCCTGTGCTCTGCTGACCTGGCTTGATTCAGGGGTAGGATTAGGTTATTTTAGATTATTTGGAGGAATGACTGGAGTCCATGTTTTTCAGGCAATGTTTCCTAAATATTGTTTCTCTCAACTCAGATTTGATAAATGATGGGGCCATTGTGCTTCAGACAAATCCTCTTCCATCCGTACCAAGGGAGCAGTTGGTCTGTGTTGCCAGTTGAATAACAAGAATCTGTGCCTGAAAAGAAGGCTGGCCACCTCGGTTAGTAGGTGGAGCCGAGCCTAGGGAGCTGAGCTAAGGGAATTGTATGAATCTGCTTCTCCATGGTTGAATCCCAGTTCCTCTCCATATAATGTGACCACATACTTTTAGCTTGAAAATCTCATGGTAGTTGTAACTAGATACCAAACTTGTCTTAAGAAAAATTTCAACAAAATAACAGTCAAACTCCCAACTTTAAACTATGTTATATCCTTCTAAGACAAATTGAAATGTACATCAAGGACAACTAAAGGATAATAAAATGATACCACTATTTATAGAGCTATAGAGGGGTTATAAAAATAGCAACTTTGCTTTCAAAATAGTTGACTTGTAGCCATTCTTTCCAATGATATTTACCCTGCAAAACCAACTGTCTATTTAGGTTGCTCCTAATTAGAGGTTTTAAAACCATATCATTTATGATCAAGAGAATACTGGTTTTTCTGTTCTCTTTAGCAGAGGACTGCATGCATTTAGTTACTTCTAAAATAGTGTTGGTAAATTAAAAAAAAATCTAAAGAAGGGACAGACCACTTTTTTCCTCTATTCCCTGGTAGAACGCCTAACTGATGAGGTGGCTTATGATGGCAGGTTTTCTAACAGCATGCATAATTTGAGATCTACAGGGACCTTATAAAACTTTCCGCATAACTGATTCCTGTTCACAGAATGGAAGTCCAAACAAAAGATAATAAAGACTAAATATTTAAACATTGTTTCTGATATTTTCCCACAAAATGATAAATATTGTAACAGTATTCTGTAGTGGAAAAGTTATGTCTGAAGGCAGCCTGCTTCTCTTATAAACCATCAGCCTGAGAAACTCATACTTGCAGTTGGCCAAGCCAGAAATTGGCATATATTTTGTATGGAATATCCAATCATCTGTAACATGCCAAAACTGGGAAGAGTAAACGGTTGTTCTTTATAAGATAAGATAATGACATTGTAAGATCGAGCTAGGTAGAACCATACCCATGTGGTATATAAAGATGAATAAGTTATTTGGAATTGGAGCCCATCACTAAATGGGTTTTAAATGGCTCTAGAAGCAATGGGTTCATCTCATTCCTTTCAGGGCCACGATATTCTAATCATGTGTACAGACAAAGAGGCTCCAAGACTATCTTCTCGGCTGAAATCAAAGACCGCTTGCTTCTGAGTCTACTCTATCCAGTAATACAATGAGAAGGAAAGCTAACTACAAGATGTTCTTTTTCATTTCATTTCCTTGTGACTTTTTAATTTTTTTTTTTAAAGGGACTTTGCAGGTGTGATTAATTTTATTTGTTTATTTATTTATTTTTGGCTGTGTTGGGTCTTCGTTTCTGTGCGAGGGCTTTCTCTAGTTGCGGCGAGCGGGGGCCACTCTTCATCGCGGTGCGCAGGACTCTCACTATCGCGGCCTCTCTTGCTGCGGAGCACAGGCTCCAGACGCGCAGGCTCAGTAGTTGTGGCTCATGGGCCTAGTTGCTCCGCAGTATGTGGGATCTTCCCAGACCAGGGCTCAAACCCGTGTCCCCTACATTGGCAGGCAGATTGTCAACCACTGCGCCACCAGGGAAGCCCCGTGACTTTTTAATTTGATATAATTTCTTTTTCAAAAAAATCTTTATTGGGGTATAGTTGTTTTGCAATGTTGTGTTAGTTTCTACTGTACAGCGAAGTGCAGTTCCCTGTGCTATACAGCAGGTTCCTATTAGTTATCTATTTTATACATATTAGCGTATATATGTCAATCCCACTCTCCCAATTCATCCCACCACCACCACAACCCCCACCCCGCTTTCCCCCCTTGGGTCCATACGTTTGTTCTCTACATCTGTGTCTCTATTTCTGCCTTGCAAACCAGTTCATCTGTACCATTTCTCTAGATTCCACATATACGTGTTAATATACGATATTTGTTTTTCTCTTTCTGACTTACTTCACTCTGTGTGACAGTCTCTAGGTCCATCCATGTCTCTACAAATGACCCAATTTCGTTCCTTTCTATGGCTGAGTAATATTCCATTGTATATATGTACCACATCTTCTTTATCCATTCGTCTGTCAATGGACATTTAGGTTGCTTCCATGACCTAGCTATTGTAAATAGTGCTGCAGTGAACATTGGGGTGCATGTGTCTTTTTGAATTATGGTTTTCTCAGGGTATATGCCCAGTAGTGGGATTGCTGGGTCATATGGTAATTCTATTTTTAGTTTTTTACGGAACCTCCATACTGTTCTCCATAGTGGCTGTATCAATTTACGTTCCCACCAACAGTGCAAGAGGGTTCCCTCTTCCCCGCACCCTCTCCAGAATTTATTGTTTGTAGATTTTCTGATGATGCCCATTCTAACCGGTGTGAGGTGATACCTCATTGTGGTTTTGATTTGCATTTCTCTAATAATTAGTGATGTTGAGCAGCTTTTCATGTGCCTCGTGGCCATCTGTATGTCTTCTTTGGAGAAATGTCTATTTAGGTCTTCTGCCCAATTTTTGATTGGGTTGTTTGTTTTTTTGATATTGAACTGCATGAGCTGATAATATATTTTGGAGATAAATCCTTTGTCCGTTGATTTGTTTGCAAATACTTTCTCCCATTCTGAGGGTTGTCTTTTCGTCTTGTTTATAGTTTCCTTTGCTGTGCAAAAGCTTTTAAGTTTCATTAGGTCCCATTTGTTTATTTTTGTTTTTGTTTCCATTACTCTAGGAGGTGGATCAAAAAAGATCTTGCTGTGATTTATGTCAAAGAGTGTTCTTCCTCTGTTTTCCTCTAAGAGTTTTATAATGTCCAGTCTTACATTTAGGTCTTTAACCCATTTTGAGTTAATTTTTGTGTATGGTGTTAGGGAGTGTTCTAATTTCATTCTTTTACATGTATCTGTCCAGTTTTCCCAGCACCACTCATTGAAGAGGCTGTCTTTTCTCCATTGTATATCCTTGCCTCCTTTGTCATAGATTAGGTGACCATAGGTGCATGGGTTTATCTCTGGGCTTTCTATCCTGTTCCATTGATCTATATTTCTGTTTTTGTGCCAGTACCATATTGTCTTGATTACTATAGCTTTGTAGTATAGTCTGAAGTCAGGGAGTCTGATTCCTCTAGCTCCGTTTTTTTTTCTCAAGATGGGCTATTCGGGGTCTTTTGTTTCTCCATACAAATTGTAAAATTTTTTGTTCTGGTTCTGTGAAAAATGCCATTGGTAGCTTGATAGGGATTGCATTCAATCTGTAGACTGCTTTGGGTAGTATAGTCATTTTCACAGTTGATTCTTCCAATCCAAGAACATGGTATATCTCTCCATCTGTTTGTATCGTCTTTAATTTCTTTCATCAGTGTCTTATAGTTTTCTGCATACAGGTCTTTTGTCTCCTCAGGTAGGTTTATTCCTAGGTATTTTATTCTTTTTGTTGCAATGGTAAATGGGAGTGTTTCCTTAATTTCTCTTTCAGAGTTTTCATCGTTAGTGTATAGGAATGCAAGAGATTTCTGTGCATTAATTTTGTATCCTGCTACTTTACCAAATTCATTGATTAGCTCTAGTAGTTTTCTGGTAACATGTTTAGGATTCTCTATGTATAGTATCATGTCATCTGCAAACAGTGACAGTTTTACTTCATCTTTTCCAATTTGGATTCCTTTTATTTCTTTTTCTTCTCTGATTGCTGTGGCTAAAACTTTCAAAACTATGTTGAATAATAGCGGTGAGATTGGGCAACCTTGTCTTCTTCCTGATCTTAGAGGAAGTGTTTCAGTTTTTCATCATTGAGAATGATGTTTGCTGTGGGATGGTCATATTTGGCCTTTATTATGTTGAGGTAGGTTCCCTTATGTCCACTTTCTGGAGATTTTTTATCATAAATGGGTGTTGAATTTTGTCAAAAGCTTTTTCTACATCTATTGAGATTATTATATAGTTTTTAATCCTTCAGTTTGTTAATGTGGTTTATCACATTGATTGATTTGCATATATTGGAGAATCCTTGCATTCCTGGGATAACCCCACTTGATCATGGTGTATGATCCTTTTAATGTGCTGTTGGATTCTGTTTGCTAGTATTTTGTTGAGGATTTTTGCATCTATGTTCAGCAGCGATATTGGTCTGTAGTTTTCTTTTTTTGTGACATCTTTGTTTGGTTTTGGTATCAGGGTGATGGTGGCCTTGTAGAATGTGTTTGGGAGTGTTCCTCCGTCTGCTATATTTTGGAAGAGTTTGAGAAATATAGGTGTTAGTGCTTCTCTAAATGTTTGATAGAATTCACCTGTGAAGCCATCTGGTCCTGGACTTTTGTTTATTGGAAGATTTTTAATCACAGTTTCAATTTCAGTGCTTGTGATTGGTCTGTTCATATTGTCTATTTCTTCCTGGTTCCATCTTGGAAGGTTGTACTTTTCTAAGAATTTGTCAGTTTCCTCCAAATTGTCCATTTTATTGGCATAGGGTTGATTGTAGTAGTCTCTCATGATCCTTTGTATTTCTGTAGTGTCAGTTGTTACTTCTTTTTCATTTCTAATTCTGTTGATTTGAGTCGTCTCCCGTTTTTCTGTGATGAGTCTGGCTAATGGTTTATCAATTTTGTTTATCTTCTCAAAGAACTTGCTTTTAGTTTTATTGATCTTTGGTATTGTTTCATTCATTTCTTTTTCATTTATTTCTGATCTGATCTTTATAATTTCTTTCCTTCTGCTAACTTGGGGTTTTTTTTGTTGTTGTTTTTCTTCTTTCTATAATTGCTTTAGGTGTAAGTTTAGGTTGTTTATTTGAGATTTCTCTTGTTTCTTGAGGTAGGGTTGTGGGTCGTCGTGTTTTCATTGTCATTTGTTTCTAGGTATTTTTTTATTTCCTCTTCGATTTCTTCAGTGATCTCTTGGTTATTGAGTAGCGTATTGTTTAGCCTCCATGTGTTTGTATTTTTTACAGTTTTTTTCATGTAATTGATATCTAGTCTCATAGTGTTGTGGGTGGAAAAGATACTTGATACAATTTCAGTTTTCTTAAATTTAACAAGGCTTGATTTGTGACCCAAGATATGATCTATCCTGGAGAATGTTCCATGAGCACTTGAGTAGAAAGTGTATTCTGTTGTTTTTAGATGGAATGTCCAAAAATATCAATTAAGTCTATCTGGTCTACTGTGTCTTTTAAAGCTTGTGTTTCCTTATTTATTTTCATTTTGGGTGCTCTGTCCATTGGTGAAAGTGGGGTGTTATAAAGTCCCCTACTATTATTTTGTTACTGTTGATTTCCCCTTTTATGGCTGTTAGCATTTGCCTTATGTATTGAGGTGCTCCTGTGTTGGGTGCATAAATATTTACCATTGTTATATTGTCTTCTTGGATTGATCCCTTGATCATTATGTAGTGTCCTTCTTTGTCTCTTGTAATAGTCTTTATTTTAAAGTCCATTGTGTCTGATATGAGTATTGCTACTCCAGCTTTCTTCTGATTTCCATTTGCATGGAATATCTTTTTCCATCCCCTCACTTTCAGTCTGTGTGTGTCCCTAGGTCTGAAGTGGGTCTCTTGTAGACAACATATATACAGGTCTTGTTTTAGTATCCATTTAGCCAGTCTGTGTCTTTTGGTTGCAGCATTTAATCTATTTACATTTAAGGTGATTATTGATATGTATGTTCCTACCAACATTTTCTTAATTGTTTTGGGTTTGTTATTGTAGGTCTTTCTCTTGTGTTTCCTACCTAGAGAAGTTCCTTTAACATTTGTTGTAAATGGTTTGGTGATACTGAATTCTCTTAACTTTTGCTTGTCTGTAAAGGTTTTAACTTCTCTGTCAAATTTGAATGAGATCCTTGCTGGGTAGAGTAATCTTGGTTGTAGGTTTTTCCCTTTCATCACTTTAAATATGTCCTGCCACTCCCTTCTGGCTTACAGAGTTTCTGCTGAAAGATCAGCTGTTAACATTATGGGGTTTCCCTTGTATATAATTTGTTGCTTTTCCCTTGCTGCTTTTAATATTTTTTCTTTGAATTTAATTTTTGATAGTTTGATAAATTTGTGTCTTGGTGTGCTTCTCCTTGGATTTATCCTGTATGGGACTTCCTGCGCTTCCTGGACTTGATTGACTATTTCCTTTCCCATGTTAGGGAAGTTTTCAACTACAGTCTCTTCAAATATTTTCTCAGACCCTTTCTTTTTCTCTTTTTCTTCTTGGACCCCTATAATTCGAATGTTGGTCCATTTAATATTGTCCCAGAGGTCTCTGAGACTGTCCTCAATTCTTTTCATTCTTTTTTCTTTATTCTGCTCTGCAGCAGTTTTTTTCCACTATTTTATCTTCCAGGTCACTTATCCATTCTTCTGCCTCAGTTATTCTGCTATTCATTCCTTCTAGAGTATTTTAAATTTCATTTATTGTGTTGTTCATCATTGTTTGTTTGCTCTTTAGTTCTTCTAGGTCCTTTTCAAACGTTTCTTGTATTTTCTCCATTCTGTTTCCAAGATTTTGAATCATCTTTACTATCATTACTCTAAATTCTTTTGCAAGTAGACTGCCTATTTCCTCTTCATTTGTTTGGTCTGGTTGGTTTTTACCTTGCTCCTTCATCGGCTGCATATTTCTCCGTTTTCTCATTTTGTTTAACTTACTGTGTTTGGGTTCTCCTTTTTGCAGGCTGCAGGTTCGTAGTTCCCATTATTTTTGTTGTCTGCCCCCAGTGGGTGAGGTTGGTTCAGTGGCTTGTGCAGGCTTCCTGGTGGAGGGGGCTGGTGCCTGTGTTCTGTTGGGTGGGGCTGGATCTTGTCCTTCTGGTGGGCAGGGCTGCGTCCGGTGGTGTGTTTTGGAGTGTCTTTGAACTCAGTATGACTTTAGGCAGCCTCTCTGCTAATGTGTGGGGTTGTGTTCCTGTCTTGCTAGTTGTTTGGCATGGGGTATCCAGCACTGGAGCTTGCTGGCCTTTGGGTGGGGCTGGGTCTTAGTGCTGAGATGAAGATCTCTGGCAGAGCTCTTGCTGATTGATAGTACATGGGGTGGGGAGGTTTCTTGTGGTCCAATATCCTGGACTCAGCCCTCCCACCTTGGAGGCTCAGGCCCGACACCTGGCCAGAGCACCAAGACCCTGCCAGCCCCATGGCTCAGAAGAAAAGGAAGAAAAAAACAAACAGACAGAATTCTAGGACAAATGGTAAAAGCAAAGCTATACAGACAAAATCACACAAAGAAGCATACACATACACACTCAGAAAAAGAGAAAAAGGATTAAAAAAATATACATATATATAAAAAGGAAGAGAGCAACCAAACCAATAAACAAATCCACCAATAAGTACTAAATACTAAACTAAGATAAACACAAAACCAGAAACAAATTAGATGCAGAAAGCAAACCCCAAGTCTACAGTTGCTCCCAATGTCCACCACCTCAATTTTGGGAACATTCATTGTCTATTCAGGTATTTTTCAGATGCAGGGTTTATCAAGTTGATTGTGGGGATTTAATCTGCTGCTCCTGAGGCTGCACAGAGAAATTTCCCTTTCTCTTCTTTGTTCGCACAGCTTCTGGGGTTCAGCTTTGGTTTTGGCCCCACATCTGCATGTAGGCCACCCTCAGGAGTCTGTTACCCACCCAGACAGGAGGGGGTTAAAGCAGCAGCTGATTAGGGCTCTCTTGCTCACTCAGGCCAGGGGGAGGGAGGGGTATGGTAGTCATAATTGGAATGTGGGGTGAGCCTGAGGTGGCAGAGGCCAGCGTGATGTTGCAACAGTCTGAGGCGTGCCGTGTGTTCTCCCGGGGAAATTGTCCCTGGGTCACGGGACCCTGGCAGTGGCGTGCTGCACAGGATCCTGGGGGGGTGGGGTGGGTAGTGACCTGCACTTGCACTCAGGATTCTTGGTGGTGGCGGCAGCAGCCTTAGCAGTTCATGCCATCTCTGGGGTCCAAGCTGATGTCTGTGGCTCATGCCTGTCTCTGGAGCTCGTTTAGACAGTGCTCTGCCTTCTGTGGGCACTCTGGGAAGGAATCCCTTCTCTTCGCACACCCCGAAACAATGGTCTCTTGCCACTCTGGCAGGTCTAGACTTTTTCCTGGACTCCCTCCCGGCTAGCTGTGGCTCACTAGCTCCCTTCAGGCTGTGTTCACGCAGCCAACCCCAGCCCTCTCCCTGGGGTCTGACCTCTGAAGCCCGAGCCTCAGCTCCCAGCCCCCACCTGCCCTGGCTGGTGAGCAGACAAGCCTCTCAGGTTGGTGAGTGCTGGGCGACACCGATCCTCTGTGTGGGAATCTCTTCACTTTGCCCTCTGCACCCCTGTTGCTGCACTCTCCTTCGTGGCTCCAAAGCTTCCCTCCCCCCCACCCCCCCTCCCCACCAGTGAAGGGGCTCCCTAGTGTGTGGAAACATTTCCTCCTTCACAGCTCCTTCCCAGAGGTAGGGGTCCCATCCCTATTCTTTTGTCTGTGTTTTTTCTTTTGCCCTACCCAGGTACGTGGGGCTTTTCTTGCCTTTTGGGAAGTCTGAGGTCTTCTGCCAGCATTCAGTAGGTGTTCTGAAGGAGTTGTTCCACATGTAGATGTATTTTTGTTGTATTTATGGGGAGGAAGGTGATCTCCATGTCTTACTCCTCTGCCATCTTGAACATCTTCTCCTGGTTTATAAGTTTTTAAATGGCATACTGTAACTTCCATGTATTGCCTATATAACATTCAAACTAGTCTATTCTATTTCCCTTTTTCTTTATTCCTTCTCCTCTCAATTTTTCAGTTGCCTTATTTCTACTTTATCAGAACATATACTGTTTATATTTTATCCTTCCATCTTGCCCCACCTTTATTTTAGTCTTAGATTTACAGTTTAATATATCAGATGCTCACCATCAGTCTTTTTACTGAAGTTTCTTCAGTTACCTCTTGGATGAAGCTCATTTTCTAGTAGATTCCTCAAGAGTACAGTATTCCCTGAGTTCTTAGATGTTTAAAACTGTTTCTGTATGGTCTTGATACTTGAAAGATAGCATAGCTGGATATAAAAATCTTGATTTACACTTTCTTTGTTTGAATTTCCTTAAAATAACTTCTTTTGTTGCTTTTTTATGTAGCTTTTGAGAAGTCTGGTGCAGCCTAATTCTTTTGCCTTTGGATCTTAATTGTTTATTTCTTTGAGTGGAGATGCTGAGGAGTTTTTCTTTATCTTTGAAGTCTAATAGTTTTACTTAGCTAAATCTTAGTGCTGATTGTTCTGGGTGAGTTTTCTCAGGTATCTGGTGGGTCCTTCCAGTATTTATATTCAGGTCTTTTTATTTTTGTAAGGCTATCTTGGATTATAGTTTTAAATATTCTATTTCCATGTTTTTCTTCTTTAGAGAATTTAATTATACATATGTTGGATCTTTGCCTATATTCCATGTCAACCACTTTATTTTTGATCCTTTTTACTTCCTTTTTAATCTCATTTTTATTCTTTTTGGTGGTTTTCTTGTATTTGTTCAATACATTTATATTCTAATCTATCCTTCTTTGGGAACCATGAAATTTAGTCTTTATTTCTGATGTGATATTGTCTCTTCCTTTGCTTTTTTCCTGAATTCAGTCACTTGTGTTTCATTTCCTTCCTGCTTTTTGTTCATTCTGTTCTTATGTTTGAATTTCTAATTCAAGGTGTTTTCTTTGTATTCCAAAAGGCTTGTTTGAGGATATTTAGTTGTTTATTGTCTTACAGGTTTCCCCCCCCCCCCCCATTTTGTGTTGTTTTTTAAAGTGGAGTTTTTCACAAGCAGAAATGTTTTGATTATAGTTTTCTGTTTCTGTTTTTAAATGAACACTCCTTTGTTTATTAATTCCACAGACAGAATTGGTCATTTGTGAGGGTCAAGAAGATTTCTAGGTTAAGAGTGCCTTCTTCTGTCACTGAATGAAGGGCAGTTTCTTTTAAAGGATATTTTTGTTTTTGTTTTTTTGGTGAGAGTGGGAATGAATTCTGTATTCTTCTATTTTGGGTTCTCTTTTGACTTGTAGGATCTTGTCTTTCCCCTGCACTTGTTCATCCTGTCAGCACTTAGTTTCCAAAGAACACCTATTCCTTCCTTTTTATCCTCTTCTTTCCCAGAAGCAACGCCTTTCTCATACTACTACCTGCACTCTCCTTTGTGGCTCCAAAGCTTCCCTCTCCCCCTATCCCCCACCCCTGGCAGTGAAGGGGCTCCCTAGTGTGTGGAAACTTTTCCTCCTTCACAGCTCCCTCCCAGGGGTCTCATAGAATTCTCACAGACTTTTCATCCTTTGCTTGTAGTCAATACTCTGATATACCAGGTCTCTTTTTCAGTATTTTCATACTTAAGGTGGAATTTCTCTTTCTGGGAGTGACTCTAACTCACGATTGGGCCCTTTGTTCCCTCTTCTCTTTCACAGGGCTCTTCTAGAGCCCTCTCAGTCTCTAGAATGACTTGTGGGAGACTGAGAGAAAGCTTTGCTGGAATTTGGTATTTATTTTTCCATTAAAGGGTAATTTAAAGTTTGTAGTATTCTCTGTCTTCCAGTGGTGGTGACAGCATTGGTTTTATGTTGCTTTATTTGCTTTTCCAGTTGATCTGAAGAATATTTTGGAGAATGTGTGGAGAGATTTGGATTTAAGGGGCCACCGTTATCCTTGAACTAGTTGGAAGTCTAATCTGTAATAAACTCTTAAGTGCTAACTTTCCCTCTCCATCTCTCTGCTCATGCCATTTCTTCTACCTGGAACCCACTCCCCTCTTCTTTTCTTCAGTTTCTATATTCCCTTCTTTCATGATCCCCTCGACTGAAGGTAAGTTTTCTTCTTTCTAAATTCCCATACTCTCTTTCAGGAAGAAATATTGGTAGGAGTTTGGCACAGTTACTCTGGGGTCAGGTTATCTAAATTCAAATCTCAGTTCTGCTATTTACCATCTCTGTGCCTTTGGGCAAGTTGTTTAACCTCTATGTGTCTAAGCTGCCTTAACTGTAAAAATGGGAATAATGTCATGAATTTGTTGTGAGACTAAATGGGTTAATGCATATGGAGAACCAGCACAGTACCTGATACACAATAAGCATCTATCAAATGTTAACTGTTACTTAAGTTTACCTTATGACATTTATTATATACTCTCATATTTTTGTTATATTGATATAGGGTGTAACTCCTAGATTAAATACATATTAAGACCATGTCTTATTCAGAGTACCTGTATTCTATTTGGTTAATATGATGTCAGTTGCTTAGCTTTCCCCTTATTGCTGATTGTTTGCATTTAAACAACCAGGAATGCTGTGCCCGCTACTGTCCTGGACACTAGGAGTACAAAGATGAACAAGACATGGTCTCTCATGATACACACATGGATAATAATACATACATAATATTACAATGCATAAAATGTATTTTGAGGTATTTGCAGGGGACTATGGGAGCCCTGAGGAAATACAGTAATGACTGATTTTGCCCAGAGTTGCTTGCCCACATTAATGAAACAGAAACAAAGTTTCAAAAAAATCTGACGAACTAAGAGCCAAATTTTCTCTTCTCTGAGGCATTCTTGCAGGTCTGGTTTCTCAACTTCAGGCTTCTAGCTTAGAAGCCCTGTGGGTGGGGAAAGGAGAGAGAGAAGGCAGAGTGACCACTGAAAATGGAGCAAAGGAGGAATATTTGAATGAGGGGCATGTACTTACTTTCCATAGCAAAGGATCAGAGAGTGGGGTAGGAAGGGACTCAGGATGAGCTGTATTCTTACTGGGGATCCTTTTCTCCCCAGTGAGCTCAGCATGGGTTCAACCTGCCTGTGGTTCAAACTGTGAACCCTTGGATGGAGAGAAGGGGACCTAGAGTGAGAGTCCCTCTCTGACCAAGATGGAATTGAACTTAACCAGTGTGATGTTTCTGTGAGCAGAAGGAATTGCAGACCCACCATTATTGTAACATTACATGTTTATGTATATTTGCATGTGTGTGTGTGTGTGTGTCCTTTAAGAAAAAACAATCATATATGTACCATTTTTCATCTTGCTTTTTTATTTTATTTAAAACATTTTTGGCTTTACAATATTCTGTGGACATACTTCTGTATCAGTTCCTATAGTGCCATCTCCTTCTCTGAGGGAAGCATAGTATTCCACTGTGGAGGTTCACTAATTTATTAACTCGTCCACTATGGAAGGATATTTAGGGTTTTTTTTTCCCCTTCAAATTTTTGTTGTTATAGACAATGCTACTTTTAATATACTTACATATATTATGTTTTGCTGGTACTCAGAGGCACATTTTTTCACATTCTAATATCTATGAATTCTTACAGTCAGGTGGCTGCCATGAACATAATTGTCATTACTCATGTATGTATCAAATTGGTCATAGCTACTTGCAGTGTTGCTACTTTTATTTAGTTATGGACATTAGTGACATATTAACATTTTGCTTACTGAAACTTTTTCAGAACTTTTCCAATGATTTGACATTGAAACAAAAAGTTATTGTGTATGTAGAAAACCATGGAAATAGATCAGCAATGTATAAAAGCAGGTGTCAGCATCAGAATGGCTTGCAAGAAAAAGAAAATAGAACATTTAAAAGAAATACTGCTTCACCAAGACTCAGGATAGAACATAGGTTGTGGAAATATACACTGATATCTCTTAATTGAAAAGTGATTGATAATTGTTACATACTGAATATGGAGAAATTTCAGGAGTGTCTCAATCACTTTTTTGATTTTTCTTTTATTATATATTATAAAATTTTAATGTTTCTATAGGTCTGAAAAAAACTCTTTCAACCAGTATAAAATAATTCTGAGACAAGAATATAATCATGACAGAATTTACTTGGCAGTATTTTTTCTTTCTTAATAAAACAAAATAATAGTGCATCTTACAAGAATGGTATCTTAGGTTTGATGAAATGTGCTGTATCTTTGCATAATTGGGCAGGATATTTCCGTAGAATTAAGTCTTAAGAGTGGAATTACCAAGATAAAGAGCCTCATAAATTCCTCTCCACAAAGACTGTATCAATTTACACACACACCTGTTTTCCAACATCTTCACCAATGCAGGATATTCCAGTTTTTTAATGTTTGAGGGCCTAATAAGTGAAAAGCATATTTTATTTTGGTTTAATTTGTACCTCTTTGCTTATTGATTGTCCTATTACAGTTTTCCTATGAATCACTTTTTCTATTTATTGCTCCTTTTCCTGTGTTGTTGGTGGTATTTTTCTTCATGGTAAGTGTTCTTTAGGTATCAGGGCCATCAACTTTTTCAAATATGTTACAATTTTTTTTCACACTTTGTTGCTTGTCTTTCAAACTTAGGTTGTTGAATCGTTTGCCATAAAGAAAATTTAAGATTTTATTTAGTCAAATTAAAAAAAATTTTTCCTAGTTTTCTTATTATTTCTTTCCTAACCAAGATCATAGAACTGTTTTTCTATTTTCTTTTCTATTATATTTTCTAACTAAAAATTTATTACAGTTGCAATCATTTTTGCCTGTATGTCAAGGTGGGGATCTAATATTAGTTTATTTCTATGGATAACTATTTCCCAACTCAGTTTATTTCCCACTGATTTGAAAGTCCACCCCTATCTTATACAAATTCCGATGCATAGATAGATTCGTTTCTGAGTTCTGCTCTGCTCCATTGACCTCTTTGTTTATTCCTTTGCTAGCAACAAACTAGCAATTTACTCTAGCATTCTCAATTCACCCCCTGGCAAAATCAGCTAAACGGGCAAAAATTCCTTCTCGAGGGGTGGAAAAATATTATTCTTTTAATATATGAATCATAGGACTTCCCTGGTGGCGCAGTGGTTAAGAATCCGCCTGCCAATGCAGGGGACACGGGTTCGAGCCCTGGTCCAGGAAGATCCCACGTGCTGTGGAGCAACTAAGCCCGTGCGCCACAACTACTGAGCCTGTGCTCTAGAGCCAGCAAACCACAACTACTGAAGCCTGCATGCCTAGAGCCCGTGCTCCACTACAAGAGACACCACCACAATGTGAAGACCGCGCACCGCAACTGAGAGTAGCCCCCCCTTGCCGCAACTAGAGAAAGCCTGGGCACAGCGATGAAGACCCAACACAGCCAAAATAACAAAAAAAACAAAAAACCCCAGGAAATTAACACTAAAAAAAAAAAATATATATATATATATATTTATATATATGAATCATAGATAAACATATAGTAAATAAGAAACATATACATACCTGTGGTATTAACATTTTATAAAGTGTGAAAGATTAGGGAAAAAATGTTTAAAAAGGCTCCGTGTAGGGCTATAATGAAAAAAGGTTGAGAAATACTGTCATAACTTTATAGTAGTTACTGAAACCTGGTTTTGTCCTGTTTCAATATTTTTATTTCAATTTTTTTCTTGTTATTCTCATTACTCTTCCCCCCGAAATTTAGCAGTAATTGTTTTTTTGTTCATTGAGCATGCCAAGCTGATTCCTGCATGTGGGGTTTTGACCTTGGAGCCCCCTCTGTCTGACCCCTCTTCCTCCACTCTTGATGCTCACTCACTCATCCTTCAGGTCTCTGCTCACATATCACCTCCACAGAGGACCTTCCATAACCATCCTTTCTATTCTTGTATGACGCTTTTCATAGTCTTTACCAGTGCACAAAATTATATATATATATATATTCTTTAAAAAAATAAATTTATTTATTTTATTCGTTTATTTTTGGCCGTGTTGCGTCTTCATTGCTGTGCGTGGGCTTTCTCTAGTTGCGGCGAGCAGGGCTACTCTTTGTTTCAGTGCACGGGCTTCTCATTGCGCTGTCTTCTCTTGTTGCCTTGCACGGGCTTCAGTAGTTGTGGCATGTGGGCTTCAGTAGTTGTGGCTCGTGGGCTCTAGAGCACAGGCTCAGTAGTTGTGGTGCACGGGCTTAGTTGCTCCACGGCATATGTTGGATCTTCCCAGACCAGGGATCTAACCCGTGTCCCCTGCATTTGCAGGCGGATTCTTAACCACTGCGCCACCAGGGAAGCCCTATATTTTTAAAATTTATTTTTTCACTTGTTTATTTTCTGCCTTTCTCACTAGAATGAATTCCATTAGGTGCAGGGACTTTGTTTTCTCACCACTTTATCCTTAGCCCCAAAGCATGCCTGGCACATGGTGAGAACTTTCTATTCACTGAATAATGTGTAAACTTATCACGTTCCAAGAAGGTCCATTGGAATCACCATTGGAAGTATATTCCACTTACAGATTAATTGGTGGAGAATTGATATCTTTTCACTTTTCAATCTTTCCATTCAAGGATGTGGCATTTTCTCTTTATTGTTTTATTTTATGTCCTTCTGGGGGGAAAAAATCTTCTTGTAAGTCTTGGACATTTCTAGTTACATTTATTGCTAGGTATTTGAAGTTTGTTCATGGTTTCTTCTCTTGTGAATAGAAATCTTTTAATTTTTCTATTATATTTTATTTGTGGTTTTAGTTTATTTGTGTCAGCAGGCCTGTGTTCATTGTGGGGTCTCAAAGGGAGGATATATTTCCTTGCCCTTTCCAGTTTCTAGACCCTGCCTACATTCCTTGGCTTGTGGCCCCATCCTCCATCTTTAAAGCTCATCAGTTCAACCTTAAGTTCTCTCTGGCCCTGATCTTCTTGTCTCCCTCTTTTAAAGACCCTTGTCATCTGGATAATCCAGGATAATCTCCCTATTGTAATCACATTTGCAAAGTCTTTATGCCATGTAAGGTAACATGGTTACAGATTCCAGGGACTAGGATGTGAACATCTTTGAAGGGACCATTATTCAGCCTACCATGCTTGTGCTTACAGATATGTAGAAAACGATTAGTTTTTCTATGTTCTTGTCTTTGGGTGCATTTTGCCAAATTCCTATTATTTTTCTGTCGTTTTCAAACAATTGCATATTTGTTTTTCAGTTGTTGTTTTTTTAATTTACTGTCAGTTGCATAATTTGTTCCCTTTCTTTCTGGTATTTATAGCTCATTTTTTTCCTTGCCTCGTTCTGCATTGTCTAGAATCTCCTGACTAATGCTAAATAATAGCTGTGAAACCATGCATCCTTGGATTGTTCTTAACTTTATTAGAAATTGTTTTACCACTGAGTATTGTGGTTTCTAATAAACATTCTTTTAAATCAAGGAGTTTTTATCAAATTAAATCCTAGTTTACTAAGATTTTTAGGCAGGAATGTACATTAGATGTATTAACCATTATGATTATAAAAGTGACCATATGGTTTTTCTCTTTCAATCTATTCATAGCTTTCCTAGTAATGATCATCTCTGTATTCCTGGAGTAAATCTCCCTTGTTTATAGTGTATTGTTCTTTGAATGTACTGCTGACTTCTATTTGTTAATATTTTATTTTTGTATTTATATTAATACGTGAATTTAGCATAGTGTGTTTAGTAATTGGTTGTGCCATCCTTGTACACCTTGGGCATTGTGGATTATCCAGTCATACTGAGTGAACTGGGAAACTTTCTACCTTTTTGTATGGTCTGGAACTGTTTAAATACTATTGAAGTTATATGCTTTTTGAAAGTTTCATAAATGTGAGTTTCCTTGGGCCACTACTACTTATCTCTAACCATCTTCCTTACCTTCCTTAAAGGTTGCTTTATCCTGAATCATCCATACTTTATTCCTTACTCTGTCTTACAACATTTGAAGAATAGCTTGTGACCTGTGGAACAGGTTTTCTCTGGGCAAAGCTGCCCCATCCATAAAGAGGGGTCACATCTATCAACTAGGCTTCATTCATAGGAACCTGTTGGTCCAGGGGCTTACACAATAAAGGTTTGGCTCCCATGAGATTTTCCTTTTTTTCACGTGCTTTGGGAGTTGTCTTTATCACTTATTAATCATCACAGTGTTCCTATGAAACTTCTTAGCAAGTCTGATGTATTATTTTCAGTTTAAGGACAGGGATCATCATTGAAGGAAATAACCTTTGATACCAGAGCTTTGAATAACCAGTCTTTTTAAAAATTTATTTTTTTATTGAAGTACAGTTGAATTACAGTGTTGTTTGAATAACTAGTCTTTATTTTAAAAAGCTTGGGGGATGTGCCTCTGTATTATATGGTACCAGTACTGAACTGTCTTTTGGATTCATTACCATGAAATTGAGCAGAGACCAAGGAATGCTTCTTTGATCATAAGAGATGAGGAAGCCCAAACCGAGAGGGACCACTCCCCCCTTTTCATCATGAAAAGCCTGACTGCTTGAGGTAGACTTTTTCATTTCCTCAAGGAGTAATTCTCAGTTCTCTGCCGAAATGTTACTCTCAGCTCAGAATTTCAAACTGATGCTTGTTTGTCTAAATGAGGTTGTCCAAGGCCTGGACAATGAGTCGCTGTTTTCGCTTAGTAAACCAAGGGAATTTGCAGTGAATCGACTTAAATAATTTTTTAAGAAGGATTCTCTGACTGGGTATCTTTTGATCTTAAATCTTTCATCAGGACTGTGTTTTTACATAAATATAAAAATGGTGTTTCTTGGACTGCTACCACTGATTTCTAAATTAAAATACTGCTGAAGTCATCCTCTGTAAACGCTTATCCTTGGAATATTGTTCGATTAAAAGGTAGTATTTTGGTATAAGGTGTAAGTTGATTTCTCATTCTTTTCCCCTTGCAGTAAAACAGACCATCAGTAACATTTCAATATTTAATGAAACCTGCTTGAGATGGAGAAGTATGAAGACAGCTGATATAGAGGAGATGTATTTAGTAAGTTACTGAAAGTTACTCTGTTTATAGGTGTTTGTCTTGTGTGGGAGGTTCAAAAAATATCAACAAACCAAAAAAACTACTTATATAGCTGCCGTTATCAGTGGAAGATTTGTAGTGACAATTGCAGTAAGAAACAAGAAAGTGGGCACTTCTGCTGCATATTTGAAGACAGAGACCTTGGGGATTGATGAGAAAATCATGAGAGGTTCTTGGTGCAACATAGCCTGATGCAGAGCTGATGTTCAGGCAGTGTCATGGAAGGAAGCCAGTGGCTCTTGCATGGGTGTGTCTCTCCACACCAGTGCCTCTGATCAGGGTCTGAATGTGTTGCCTGGAGAGTCAAGGGGAACTTCTAAAGCTAGATGTGGTTGTGAGTAACAAAGGTAAAGACCATGGGATGAGCTGCAACTAGAAGCAATTAAGTAGGAAGAAAAGTGCATGTATTGGCCCAGGTGCTGGGATGTTACAGTAAAGTGTAGGGAATGTCAGAAGGGGGTGGGCAGAGGAGAAAAACTCTTCCCAGGTTTTACCAAACCGACTAGGATTACCCTAATGCAGCAGTCCCCAGTCTTTTCGGCACCCGGGACCGGTTTCGTGGAAGACAATTTTTCTACCGCTAGGGGGTGGGGGGATGGGTCAGGCGGTAATGCGAGCGATGGTAAAGCAGACAAAGCTTCGCTCGGTCCACCGCTCCCCTCGTGCTGTGTGGCCTGGCTCCTCACAGGCCGTGGACTGGTACCGGCCTGCGGTCCGGGGATTGGGGACCCCTATCCTAATGCACGTTCTGCTCTGGGAGAAGCCTTAGTTCAGATTCTTAATTTTCTCTCTAGGAAATTGTTCTTTGGTCTTGCTCCTGTGGTTTTGCCAACAGACTTTCACATTGGGCATGTGCCGTTATATGTGTGAGAACAAGAAAGAGAAAGTTGTCGGTGTTGGGGCCTCGAGTTTTCGTGCATTTTGATTTAAAAATATGTTTATGATACTGATAATATTGTAATTACAATATTTACGGTATTACAACTCTAATATTTGCTTCCTGCCGTATTTCACTTTCTGAAGGAACTTTAGAGTCAAGAGTAAGAGAGTGTGAGAGAAAGGGTAGGTATCCAGGCATTCAGAGCCTTTCAAGCTAGCAATTCACCTGGTGAACTTTTCTATGTTTTAGTTCCACATTTGGGGCCAGAGATGGTATCAGAAGGAATTTGCCCAGGAAATGGTCTTTAATATCACTGCCAGCAGCCAGGCTCCTGAGACTTGTTTGGACCTGAGGCCAGGTACCAACTACAGTGTCAGCATCCAGGCTTTGTCTTCTGAACTTCCTGCGGTCATCTCCCTGACAACGCAGATAGCAGGTAAATCTTGAATAACAGCATTTGGATGAACGAAGTCACCGCAGAGCTGTATAGGCTCAAATAAAGAGGCACACTATTACTTTCAGTCTTTATATAATGAGCTTTAAGAGAAAGAGGAAGAAGGATGTGAAATTGGAGAGGGGAACTAAGGGGACTGCAGCCTGAACTGCAATGTTTTATTTCTTAAAAAGGTACCTGAAACAAAATAGGAGCATTGAAGAAATCTGGGTAGTGTGTACATGAGTGTTGGTTAAATTCCTTCTGGATATTTAAAATATTTCATACTTAAAAAGAATTTTTCCTATTACTTTTTCTTTCTCAATAACATATTTAATTGTTATTCTGTTACAAGTACCTTAAGAGTAGGTTACTCTCAGGGAAAAATGACTGGCAGTCCCACTCTAGTCCCCTAGAAAATTCACTTTTCACTCATTTTCTCATGTCTCCTCAAATCTGTGATGCTCACTCCATCCTCCAACACACACACTCTGAGTTAATATTCAGACTATTAGCTTCTTGTTTCTTACTTCACTGAGGAATTAGAAGTAATCAGGTGAGGGGGTGGTGGTGGGATGAATTGGGAGACTGAGATTGACGTATATACACTAATATGTATAAAATAGATAACTAATAAGAACCTGCTGTATAAAAATAAATAAATAAATAAAATTAAAAAAAAAAAAAGAAGTAATCAAGTGAGGACTTTCCACTCCCAAATCTCCCATTGTTGCCTTCATGCAGAACCTATATTTTATCTTCTCTCTTGTCCCCACTCCTAAGGCGAATCCTCCATCAACCCCGTCATCCCTTCTTGCCTCATCCTCAATTCCCTCCAGTAAAGAATTAGTCCCAACACTGCACAAGCATGTTGTAATATCTCATTTTCAAATGAAAACATAGAAAAGATAAGCACACTTCTTTTGATCCCATATTCCCTCCAGCTACTCTGCCTTCTCTCAGCCCCTCGTTACAGTAAAACTCCTTGAAAGAATGTTGTGTAGGCTCCACATCCTTACCTCCTCTTCTTTCTGTAACTGGTTCCAGGCCAGAGGCATTTGTCCTCAATGCTTTACTGGAAGTGTCTCCATCTTGCAAAACCCACTGCCCGATTTTGTTCTTATATGATTTTCTCTACAGCATTTGGCATTCCATCCTTGAAACACCTTTTCTCTTGGCTTTTGGATCCTTCTACCTTGCTGGCTGCTCCTTCTCAGTTTTTTTTCACTAGGTCCATCTATTGGGTTGGCCAAAAATATCGTTCGGGTTTTGCCATAAGAGCTTCCACAGAACCCAAATGAACTTTTTGGCCAACCGAATACTTTTATTGATGCCCCGCCCCTCGCTTTCTTCTATTCCTTTTTCTTCATTATTTACTCTTTTTGTCTAGGCGATCTCTACCAGTTTCATGGCTATAAACATTACCTATGTGCTGAGCATTCCCAAATATGTATCCTAGTCCCAATCTCTCCTCTGAGCTCCAGACTCATGTATCCACCTGTCTCCTAAACATATCCTATTGAACATCTAATAGGCAAACCCAGTAGAACTTTTGATTTCTCACCTCTTCCCTCACCCCCAAATCCATTTCCACCCAGGCTTCTCTATCTCAGTTATTGGCATTCCTTTTCACCAACTGCTCAGGCCAAAAAGGAATCATAATTGATTCTATCTCTCCCACCATTTCTAGTCCATCAACAAGCTGGCTTGTTTCTGAAATAAACATTCTGAATCCAACCACTTCTCTCCGCCTTTGCCTTTACCACTAGCAACCTAATCCAAGCCAGCAACTTCTTGCTTGGACTCCTGCAATAGCATTCTAACTCTTCTCCCTGTTTTCACAGTTGCCTATCACCTGCTGCCCTAAGTCTTAATCTTCACCATAACTTTAAAAACATCACTCAAAGTGTCATACTGAATGAATTAAGTCAGACGGAGAAAGACAAATATCATGATATTGCTTATATGAGGAATCTAAAAAAATGGTACAAATGCACTTATTAACAAAACAGAGTCACAGATGTAAAAAACAAACTCATGGTTACCAGGGGGAAAGGAAGGGAGGGATAAATTGGGAGATTGGGATTGACATATACACACTACTATATATAAAATAGATAACTAATAAGGACCTACTATATAGCACAGGGAACTCTACTCAATACTCTAATGACCTATATGGGAAAAGAATCTAAAAAAGAGTGGACGTATGTATATGTATAACTGATTCACTTTGCTGTACAACTGAAACTAACACAACATTGTAAATCAACTATACTCCAATAAAAATTAATTTAAAAATGCATATAAGAACATGTCATCCCCAGCTCAAAATGGTCCTATGAGTTTGCATTAGTGTTCTAACGGAATCCACGTTCCTTACCATGGAACATGGAGTCTGGCCCCTGCCTACCTCATTGACCTCATCTCCCTCTGCCCTCTCCCTTTCTCACTAAGGAGCAGCATCCTTCCTTGCTATTTCTCAAACAGGTCAAACTTGTTCTTGCAATCAGGTATTTCCATTTGCTGCTTAATCTTCGTGGGACACTCTCTCCACATGGCTTCTTTATAATCACTCGGGTTTCTGCTCAAGTGCCATTACCTAGAGAGCCTCTCCCTGCCCATCCTTTCAAAAATCATCTCCCATTGCCACCCCATCACTCTATCCATTTCCTCTGCTTGAATTTCTTCATAGAACTCGTTTTCAGGACTTGTATTTTAAAATTTACTTGTTTATTTTCCCCTACTAAAATAGGAACTCTTTGAAGACAGAGGTTTTTGTCTGTGTGCTCTACATTGAATCCCCAACACATAAGGACAGTGTGAGCACACGTAAGGACAATGATAGCACAACAAAAGAATATTTTTGTAATGAATGCATACGAGGGCTAACCCCCAAATGGCCAGCGGGTGGTATTGGCATTGAAGAAATGCCTGGTTAGTTAATAAAGGCTTTAGACCAAAAAGAATTCACCAGCTTTGGGGCTGGAAAGAGATGTTCAATTTGGGCATTTTTTCCCATGGTGACGTCAAAATGGATAGCTATTCAGTCTCCTACTCTTTGGTCCTTCTCATGTTTGGATGGTTTGCGTTGCTGATTCACATTAGCATTTCATATTTTTTGAGTTGGGGAGAGGGAGTTTCATCTCGATGAGACACTTATTTCTACCTTGTTCTGTACGCTAAATATTGCCCCGTAGCTCAAGCACCCTGTGTCTGTGTTCATGGCCACCAGGGGACACTGTGGAGCTGTTTAAGTTCACTGAAACCACGACTGCATGTTTTTCACTCTACTTTAAAGAACTAGCAATTTTTAAAAAGTGTGAAAATTCAAGTTGTTAAGATCTTATGAAAGAGTAACTAAACAAATAAAATAAGAACAAACCCCAAGCCCTCTCTTTAATAAGAGAACCATATATTGATGTGAAGAGGTATGCCTTTTTGCCTAAGATGTGGCTTTGTTTCAGCAAAATTGTGAACTTCTGAATTTTACCAGAAATGTGAGGCAAGGGGTTTGGACGTGGAATACGCAGCAGCTGATTTCCCAGAAGAAAAGTGAATGGAATTTCCCTTCTGAGTGTCTTACATTAAGCTAAATCTTACTGATGGGAACAGGATGAAAACGAGTGCTTTAAATATATTGCTGACCTCAGAGGAGAGTGAAAGCTTTTGGAATGTTGAAGGACAGAGGCAAGTGTTGAGGTGGCAATGGAAGAAGGTGCTGGTGAGAAAGGTGGTAAGATGGAGAGGCTATCACAGTGTTTTTGACTCATGGCCCACGTGCTTCCACAGGCAGCCCATTGATGGGAATTCATCAGAATAGTGCCACCATTTATACTCCCTTATGTAAGAACAAACTTTCATTCTTGATGTAGACCCAAAGGGTCAGAAGAGCTGCCCCACACTGGTTATGCTATTTTCTAGCCAAGTCAAAAAGCTTGTAGGCAAAATTTTCTTCTCATACAGAGAGGGAGAGAACCAGAGAGGGGGAAGTGGAGGGAGGGAGAGAAAGAGAGAGAGAGAGAAAGCAAGTGCCTGCAGGAATGTAAAGATAAACCACTTATTCCACACAATGTGGTGATCATTTGAGGTTGAATGTTTATTATGGAACCAAGAATGCTGGAAGAGAAAAGGGAAACGAATATGTAAAGGAAATCATTCCTTCCCAAGTCCACCTTCAATACCAAGGCTGGCAATGTACACGGGAACTTTCCCATCTCTACCTGCATTCATAATAAGAAAAACAATGTACTTTTTCAGATGTTCAGGAAAGCCACTGAAAACACAGGTATGTCCCAAGCGTTCTCAGGCTATCCCTCTAACAGAGAGGTCCAGTCAGGATAGCTCTAATTCCCCCTACAGGGCTGGGGACCACTGCCCCCTCCTCTGACCCCTCCTCTCTTACTGTTAAGTGTCCTCAGGAAGGACCGTGCAGGACCAGGTGTCTTGACGTTCTTCTGCTGTGAGCTTCTCTTCCACAAACCATCCAAGGACTGTGCACTCCTGTGTCCTCAGTGAGGACTTTGTCTCCTCAGGCTGGTTCCAGGGTACCACGCTTATTCCTGCTGTTTCCCCTGGCTCCGAGTGGGTAGGAACTGCCCCGGAGGTTAGGAGAGGAGTTGGCCTTCATCCCAACTGTTTTTCTTCGTCCAGGCTCTCTCAAAGTCTTTCACGGACACAGGTTCTTTGACATCTGAGGACCTAATGTTAAGTCAGGCCAGGAGGGAGGCACACATGTCCTTCTGTACCTCCATGGGCCACCTGTTCCTCTCATCCCCAGAAATCTCCCAACTACTTTCCAGCTTCAAATCAAAACCTAGCCTCTCAAGGAAATGGCTATATGGGGATGGATATCTCCCCACTCTTCTCACTGAAAGCATCTGCATCCCTGCTGAGGCCCCACTGAGACAAGATGGTACACCACAGAGGAAAATGGGCTGGATGTGTTATGTTCCTATATTAACGCTAGCTTTTTACAAAATATGGATGGGAAAGTTTCTTTACATCAGAAGCCTAAAAACCGGGGTTTCTGTGTGTTATAGAAGTGGGGGAAGGGTATGCTGCAACTTAACAACTTAATTCAGTGAATACCTATTGATTGGTTATGTACAAAGACCGGTGCCAAGTGCTGAAGGGGAGATAAAGATAAAAAGAAGATTGTTCCTTCTTCCTGGGAAGCCAAGTCTCATAACCTTATTGATGGGGGAGATGCAGCTCACCTTGTGATATCTGATGACTTATGGTGTAAGCTCCATTTGCTCTATTGCCATCGATTTCAATTTCTCATGCCTTGAGTGGGGGCCGTGGTCCAGTTGGGGAGATGCTGAGGATTAGAAAAGAACCATTGGGTGTCTTTATTTTTATATATTTATTTATATGTATTAGTTCCTTGCATTTACTTGAAGTTTATAGCATAAGGTTGCGACCTTTGTTTAGATTTAGTGCAGATAAAATTTTCTTTTACTTTTTTTTTTGGTTCATTTTAATGGGTTTTAGAGGAATTTTAACACATTTGCACTTCTGTTACCTCCTTCCTCTCATTGATTTTAATAGTTTGCTTACATTAATGGTTTTAATCTTTTGTTATACGTATTACACCCCCAGGTTATTTACTCTTTAATTTTCTTGTCAATATTCTTTTTGACATTTAGACATTTTAAGTTTTCATGTAATCAATTCTATTGATTCTTTTATAGTTTCTGCCTCTGGTCATGCCAAGAAAAGCCTTCCCCACCCTGAAAATCAGATCAATAATTTTTATTCTCTACTATTTTCAAATGCTTCTTAATGGTTTTGCTTTTCACATTGAAGGTTAGACCCATTTGGAATTTGTTTAAATGCGTGTATAAGGCTAAATTTACATGGTAATTTTTTTCCCCCAGATGATAAGCCAGTTTCCCCATCACCTTTGGAATGACTGTCCAGGCCACACACTATATTCTCATTTATTTATTTGGGTCTCTTTCTCGATTGTCTAGCTTCTTCCATTGCTTTGCCTATCCTGTGCTTGTACTTTCCTATTTCAGTTATTGTAAATTTATAGTATATTTAATATTTTGTAGGACAAGTCCTGCTTCATTGCTTTTTTCCTGACTCTTCAAAGTTTTCTCAGATGGTAGCCTCCATCATTTCCTTTGTCACTTGCTTCTAGTAGAGAATGGATACTGTTGACACCTAAGGGTAGTAATGAGTATGTCCCCTCATCTCACATACTCAGGGTGAAAGAACTCCAGCCTAGACACGACCCACTTCTTGCCTTGGGTCTGATTTGGTTTAAATCAGTAATGAAGCCGATGGAAAGGAGAGCAGATCTGCCATAGACAGCAGTTTGGGGGATGGGAAACAGCATCTTGGAAAATATGGCTGGAAGTTAAGGTTATTTAAACCCAAAAATGTGGCGAAGAACCAGCCTGATGAAGTCCAGGCTTTCACATTCGAGAGAAAAGGCACACTGTTTTCAAGGTGGGGAAGGCCTTGAGCAGGCAGAGCAGAAAGCAGCCTAGAAGTCACGTGTTGATGGAATCAGCTGCGTGGTAGTGGCACATTTAGAATGGCAAGAATGACGCTGGGGCTGAAAAGGGGCAGCGTGCCACGGAACAAGCAGGCGATGGCCTTCCTGCCCCCGTTGTGGGCCCGCCTTCGCCAAGCTGGGCGAGCACTTCGTTCTGCTGTTCCTGGGGTGGGTGAGAAACCTGGTGGTTTTAAAAGGTTAGCCAAGAGATTAGAGGACCTGGAGTTATTAATCTCAGAGAAGAGCAAACAGAGGAATAACTTGAGCCTAAGGAGAGTTCTCACACAGAAAAGAGTAAACAGTTAATCTGCCTCTGGGCTGAAAACAGGAAATGCGTGATAAAAACCACTTACTTTACCGTGATGACAAAACATCATGAATGAAAGGGCATTTCATTGATAGCCTGAATGGCTGAGTGCAGAGATACAGTAAGTCCCCTACATATGAACCTTCAAGTTGTGAGCTTTCAAGGATGAGAACGTGCGTTCGCACGTCCAATCATGTAAGTTAGTTCACGTGTCTGGCGTACATTGTCACATGCGTGCATCCTCTACAAGTGGTTGTGCTTTTGTGTACTTTACTGTACAGAACTGTATAGAGTACAGTAGTACGGTATCTTTATTTCAAGCCCATGATGACCAGAAGCAAGAATAAAAGCCGCGGTGATGTAGCTGGTACTGCTAAGAAGCACCAGGAATTGGAGGCTCAGAGAAAGGATGAAGAGAGACAAGAGGAAGAAGAAGTAACTGAAGAACTGAAGAGATTCACAACACAGGAAATGGCAAGGGGATTTCCTTTATGTGAGGAGGCACTGTTAGTTTTTGAGGCACAGCACCTGCACGTAGAATGGTACACGAAGGTTGCAACAGCCGTTCAGGATTCAATCCAGTGCTATAATGTCATCTATGATGAAAAAAAAGAGCTAATACCCAGATATCACTGGATCGTTTTTTCAAGAGGGTAAATAGAATTGAATCCAGCAAGGAACCAGAACCTGTGCCATCAACGTCAGGTGTGAGTAAAATTGCAGCTTGCCCTCCGTCTCCTATTGCTGACAATCCTTCAGCTCTGCCATCTCCCACCTCCTCTCCCTCCTCCAGTCAGCAACTCTTCTTACCTGTTCACTCAATGCCAGCCCCTGTATGCCAGCTGTTGTACTGTACTACTGAACTTTTCAAGGTACTGTACTGTAAGATTAAAAATGTTTTCTTTATTTTTGGTTTCTTTGTTTTTTATGTATTATTTGTGTGAAAAGTATTATAAACCTATTACAGTACAGTACTATATAGCCGATTGTGTTAGTTGGGTACCTAGGCTAACTTTGTTGGACTTACGAACAAATTGGACTTACAGACTCACTCTTGGAGCGGAACTTGTTTGTATGCAGGGGACTTACTGTACTCAAATGCTCACATTTCCCTGGGGAACCTGGTGGGGGTTTTTAAACTGCATTTTCCCCTCTCCCCATTACCGCTGCAGGAAGCTGGCCGTTGTCTTCCTCAGGGGTGTCAGTTATGGAATCTCTTTCTGGACACCTCTTGGAAACAGCATAGACCTTCAACACCGTAGTGTGAGGTCTTAACTGTAGGTGGGGGATTGTTCCGTAACAAACCCACGGATTTATGGAAAACATAATTTGTGTGGCGTATCTGGGTGACTTTGGAAGAAATTCTAGACTTAGCACTGTTTAATAAGAGCTAGAGGGGACTCTCACTCGTCCACCTGGTCTTAGATGCCTGGGTTTCCTGGTGGTCGCCCTAGGCCCGCATCTCTTCTCAGATGCGTTTATACCTTCCCCCTGGGCAGCCATAGCCTCTTCTATTGATGACTGACTCCATATCACCATCACGGTTTGCTCCTAAGCTCTAGACCCACATTTCTTACTGCCTGCTGGACGATTTCACAAGCACTTCAAACTTAACAGGTCTAGAAGTGAGCTGCGTCTGAACCTTCCCTGCAGACCTTGATGAATGACGTCACCACTGACTCAGTGGCCAAAACCAAAGCCCAGATTCCTTCCCCTTCCTTATCTTCCACCATCTTCCGTTCCATCTCTGCCCCACGTGTCTCCTCCATCTGCCCCCTCTTCTCCCTTCCGAGTGCCATCACTCGCTTCAGACCTCAGGCACTTCTTACCTAGATTTTGGAGAATCTGTGCTTTTGCTCTTTTCCAATTCATCCTCCAACAGGCGGTCCAAATTGTATTTCTAAAATACACATCTGCTAAGAATCGTTAGATGGCTTCTCATTATTTCTAGGACCTCAGATCTGACCTATACTCACACGTCTCACTTTACTGCCCGCTTCTACCCAGCTGGGACTCAACCTTTCGGGCACACTGAACTCCTGCAGTTCTGTCTCTGCCCACACTCTCTCTCACCTACTGCCCCTGCGTATGTCTGTTTCTGTATTTGATAGGCTCACCCCCCTGCCCTTGGTGTTCTTCCTCTGCACTCCCACCACCCTCTCGTGGAACTTTATCGTAGTTCCAAGCACTGCCTGTTTATAAGACTTTCTCCACTATTAGACTCTGAGCTCCTGGAAAGCAGAAACCATCTTCCATAGTTGTTTCTCCCAGCCTCACATAGAGGTGCATAGAGGTGGCTAATAAATATTTGTTGAAAGACAGTGTATGAATAACATATTCAGTAGAGCTTTAAAAATTATCTAGGAAGGTCTAAGTTTTTATTTATTATAATTTGAATTGAGAATTTTTGCCCCAAAGCTATTTTCTAATTGGGTAAATAGAGTCTTGAGTGTCTATTTTGGCCTCTTAGTGCTAATTTCACTGTGGCAGGATTCAGAGGAATTTCAGGGGAGGGGGGGGTCATATTTTATTCTTTCTCTTTCTCTCTTCCTCCCTCCCTTTATAAATCTCATCCACTTGATAGCACTGTGGAGAAGATTAAATGAGATGAGGCATATATAGGACACATCTATATATGTGTTGTGTGCCCAACACATGTAAGCTGTGTTACTCACAAGGCAGAGTGGCAGCTGGTACATCTATACCATGAATATAACTCCCAGTTAGATGCTAGAACGCTGGTGTCAACCAATCAACCAACATTCTCCTCCCTGTGGAATATCTATTTGGGAAATCTGGTTGCTGGGGAGAGCAAGATAAGGACAGACAGCTGTGTGATTATAAAGGATCTAGAATTCTAGGGAATTCCCCGGTGGTCCAGAGGTTAGGACTCCGTGCTTTCACTGCCGAGGGCACAGGTTCGATCCCTGGTGGGGGAACTAAGATCCCACAAGCTGCACGGCGCAGCCAAAAAATATATATATATATATAATAATAATAATAATAATAATAAAAAATAAACTGTTCCTAAAGGATCTAGAAGTCTGATAAGCTGGTCTCCCCACCAAATAAGAACCTATTTGCCAAGTTAATTGAAATGCCCACAGCATCCACCGTCTGTCAGTGCTGGGGCATCATTTTTTTTTAATTGTAATAATATATATACAACATAAAATGTACCATTTTAATTATTTTTCAGGACACAATTTATTGGCATTAAGTACATTTGCAATGTTGTAAACCATCACCATTATCTATTTCTAAAATGTTTTCATCACCCCAGACAGAAACTCTGTTGACCATTAAACAATAACTCCCCATTTCCTACACACCCCCTCAACCCTTGGCAACTTCTAATCTATTTCTGTCTCTATGGATTTACCTGTTCCAGATATTTCACGTAAGTGGAATCATGCAATAGTTGTCCTTCTGTGTCTGGCTTATTTCATTTAGCCTAATGTGTTCAAGATTCATCCACGTCAGAGCATGTGTCTGAGTTTGCTCATCTCTTCTTACATGAAAACTTTCCTCTTGATGCCCCATGAGGACCACTTTTTTCATGCTTCTGCTCGTTCTGATCATACCCCCTTTCTTCTTTTCAACATGTTTTCAGAGCCTCCCCTTCCGGAAGTAGACTTTTTCACTGTGCACGGAGGGCCTTTACCACGCCTGAGACTGAGGAAAGCCAAGGAGAAAAATGGACCCATCAGGTCAGTAGAGGCCTCTTTTCCATGGCTGCCCAGTGATCTCCATGGAGAGTTTTGAAAACTTTGGTTTGAGTGAGGAGGAGACTTCTCTTTAGGTGGCTGCACTGGAGTAGTTGAGTCAGTGCAGTCAGTGCCTCATTTTTTGTTTCCTTGGGTACAGACTGGGCCTTTAATTCCAACTAGCACCCTCCCTAATGAATAGAGAGACTTGTAAAGGACCAGAGACAAGTATTTGGGCAGCTGAGCTCGAGAAATTAAATCCGTTCCTTTGGTCATTAGATGAGCACTGGTTGGGTGCCCGTGACATGTCAGGCTATCACTTGGCACTCACGCCTCCAGGTACATCCTTTAGTGATGGTGGATCAGAAGCATCATTTCATTTACCAAAGACAGAATATATTTTCCTTTATTTAAGGATGACCTTGGGGGGTGTGTAGTGCTTTCTTTTTTATTTATTTATTTATTTATTTATTGAAGTATAGTTGATTTACTATGTTGTTACAATCTCTGCTGTACAGCAGAGTGACTCAGTTATACACATATAGACATTCTTTTTTAAAATATTCTTTTCCATTATGGTTTATCACAGGATATTGAATATAGTTCCCTGAGCTATACATTAGGAGTTTGTTGTTTATCCATTCTAAAGTAATAGTTTGCATCTACCAACCCCAAATGCCCAGTCCATCCCTCTCCCTCCCCTACTCCCATGTGTGTAGTGATTTCTGGAAGAGTCATTTGGATAATTCTAATTCATTCTTGTATTGAGATGTGAGCAAGACACTGCATTGTTAACAACTGCTTCTGGGACTCCAGGTGGTATTAGGATGGAATTAATTGACCTCAGTTGCTGGACTACCTTGTGGGCAATTAAGCTTTTTATTTACAAAGGTCATGGCAGGATTAGGAAAGCAGAAGTATTCCCTTTTTAGAGAGGAAAATTGAGGTTTGCCTGGAGAGATGAGTAACTTACTGACAGTAACAAATCAAGGAGATGGCAACAACCTGTTTCCTTGACCTAACTTACACTGCCTATGTCTCTCCTGACCCTTCAGTCTATGACCCTGCTGTACAATCAAGGTAAAATTCATGAGGTATCACAAAACTATAAAAAGGAAAGTCTATCGATATTATGTGTGTCCATTTGTAATGAAACTTGAGCTTTTTGTGTCTATTAGTTTGAGTTCAGTAAGTGCTCAAAAGTCTTTCCAGGCATGGATATGGCCTAAGTTGTTCTGTTTCTTGATTCCTGACAAGTTACTGGAAGGCATTGTAATTCTGTTGCTATAAGGAGAACAGAAGTTGTGATCTCACTGCCTGAGAGAATTTGCAAGACGTACGTGATATTTAGACCAGATGATTATGTAAGGCAGAAAGAAAAGCCAAATGACAGTCTATCCTGTGGCTCTGTGCCGGCCAGTGCCTCCAAAACAGGAAGTGGAGAGCTGTGAGTCATTCAAGGGAGGGTGGTGGTGAGAAAGAGGGGAGAAGTCCTTCTAGAGCAGTCATGCTCTAAACAGCCACAACTGCTTCCCCAATGTCATCGGGGCTAATTACCAGCAGGCAATTGGGGGGTTTTCTTGGCCCGACTACCTGGTTTGAGCTGGGGGTAACAGCACCGCCAGTGTCTGACAGGCCGGAGTCTGCCTTGTACATTGTCAGGGGACAGTGCCTTGGGCACATGGTGGAGCAGGGGCTCTGGGGCCACACCTCCCTTCCTTAGCTTGGTGATCTTGGGTGGATGAGGCAGCCTGTGGCTGGGCTCTCTTAATGCTAGTGTCTCCCACACTTGCCAGATTACCAGTGTACCTGGGGTGCTTTATCAGCTGTATGAATTCCCAGACTCTACTGGAGATTTTGATTCAGTAGGTCTGGGATGGGGGCTGGGAATTTGTACAACTATCAAGCAACTTGGGTGATTATGATCATGCTAATTGGGGAGACTGCTTTACGCGTCATGAATGGTGCCTCTACTGGGCAACGTTCAGAACCAAAAGAGTTCAGGTGAGCCTTGAACTTGCACTTGAATATTACCACCTACATGGAAAGATGAGAGGGACTTGAAGATGTGCTTACGGACAGCATGGAGTCTGCTGCGTATTTACTTTCTTACCTGCGGCCATGATTCATAGGGATGTCTTCAAGTCCCCAGGAAAGTTTGTTGTTATAAGTGTTCCGTTGTTGGCAGTGGAGGCTTAGTAAATGTTTACTGGTGATGGCAGTGACAACTCATTGCCCTGCAGGCTTTACTTTGTCCCTTTTGTAGAAAGCCCTATGCTGAAAGTGAACCCAGAAACTTTGTGGAAATCAGGGGCCTGAGGACACCTAGGAATTTGGGGAGCCTGGTTGGTGGATAGTTTCCAAATCCAAAACCTGCTGTTGGGGAGGACTCCCTTTTCTTAACATAGTAACTCATGAGCTCTTAGGAAGCAGGAGATGGGGCATTACGAATGTGGAGCAGGAAGCGTATACTTATTGGTAAAATAGAATTATGTGTGCTAATGAGTTTTGGAAATTACCCTAATCGTATTTGGTGCTGATGCATGTTTTTCTCCTTTACTGAAATTTCAACTCAAGAAACATTAGTGAGGAATCAGTCACAGCCAAAGAACTGTGCAAGGGTTTGCAAGGATACAAGAGTAAATCATTCAATAAAGACGCAGACGTAGAGAATGGACTTGAGGACACGGGGAAGGGGAAGGGTAAGCTGGGACGAAGACAGTGGCATGGACATATATACACTACCAAATGTAAAATAGATAGCTAGTGGGAAGCAGCCACATAGCACAGGGAGATCAGCTCGGTGCTTTGTGACCACCTAGAAGGGTGGGATAGGGAGGGTGGGAGGGAGATGCAAGAGGGAGGAGATATGGGGATATATGTATATGTATAGCTGATTCACTTTGTTATAAAGCAGAAACTAACACACCATTGTAAAGCAATTGTACTCCAATAAAGATGTTAAAAAAAAAAAAGCACACCTATGAACTTAAAAAAAAAAAAAAAAGAGTAAATCATTCAAATCCCTGCTATCAAGCCTGATAGAAAAAGCAGACATCCCAACACCTACTATACTAGAGGCAGAAGATGAGTCCCGAATAGATGTGAATAAAAAGAAAGGCGTGATTCATTCTCAGAGTGTTTTTGTTCTTACACTTCCTTTCACTGACAGATTTTCTATTTGGTGGGATAAATAATACTAAAACACATGACAAAAATGACACCTGATTGCTAGCGTGTTTCTTTGTCCACATCTAGGGAACATATGAGATTTTCCCCTTTCCGGCTCTTTCAGGATATTGTCAGACTAGATGAACTCATGGTGATCTGTACTCCATGCTTCTCGTTCATTTCACAGGAACTTTGGTATCAGTACGTGAACTGGAGGGAATGTAAATCACATGAGTTCCGTTTTAGGTACCCCATGTGATTGCGTGGAGCCTTTTTGCAGACTTAGTGCATTAACTCTTGTAGGCATTTGGCCTCCATGTGACTGCTAAACTCTTTCCACAGCTGGGCTTTATTTGCCCATGTGAAAAACACTGATTAGATCAACTTTAAGACACATATGCTCCGGGCAGTTATACGTGCAGCAACTTCTCCCAGCTAAAGAGGATTTACCAGATAGCCATCTGCAGCCAGAACTTGGAGAGATCCCTCACCCAGTGTCATCTGGCATTAACACTGTTGGTTCCAACTGGAGTTCCATGACTGTGGGAGCTGTCAGACCATAAATCCCACACGGGTGAGGACTTTTATCAAGTGTTGCATCTCCAGTGTCTAGAAAAGTGTTGATCTCATAGCAGGTGCTCAACAAATACGAATAAATGAATGAACGAATCCCCCAAGCAAGGATCTGATAGACATTTTCTTTCCTCTTCCAGTTCATATCAGGTGTTAGTGCTTCCCCTGGCCCTCCAAAGCACATTTGTTTGTGATTCTGAAGAGGCTACCTCATTCTTTAGCAATGCTTCTGGTGCTGATGGATATGTGACGGCAGAACTGCTGGCCAAGGATGTTCCCGATGATGCCATGGAGATATCTATTGGAGACAGGCTGTACTATGGGAAATATTATAATGCACCCTTGAAAATAGGGAATGATTACTGCATTATATTACGAATCACAAGTGAATGGAATAAGGTATATTTCTTTAAAAACTCTTGTGAATTCTATATTTTCCTCTTCATGTGAAATTTAAATATTTGAACATTTGTTTTCCCAATATTTGAGATGAACACTGCTTGTAAGAACAATAAGAACGTGTTGAATCTTTTCACTTTATAAAGGATGGGCAGGTGAAACCTTTTTGGAGGTTGATATTCTGAACTTGCTGGGGGACCTGTTTGGACTGAACTAGTTTGGGTTCTTAAGCTTCACGAATGCCCTCATCCTATTGCACTGCTGAAGCCTGAGTTGGAGAGGAGCATCTAGATCTTTCTGTCACTTCCCTGTACTCCTACCAGACTGCTGCCTCTCTTCATTCTCCAGGAAGCCAGCAGGAGGGGCAGATTAAGCTCAGCACTATTTTCTGGCTCTATTTTCTGCTTCCGTTATTTCCTTGGCTATTGCGTAAGCCTCACTCTCCTCTCTCCATCCTTAGAAAGGCTATGTTTTTCCAGTGCTGGTTCTTTCTTGAGACATAAAATGATATATTCATTACAGAATGAATAGATGGGGACTTCCCTGGCGGTCCAGTGGTTAAGACTCCGTGCTTCCAATGCAGGGGGGCGCGGGTTTGATCCCTGGTCAGGGAACTGAGATCCCATCTACCATGTGGTGCGGCCAAAAAAAAAAAAGAATGAATAAATACAATGAGCTGGACAAGCAGAATAGCAAGAGCTGGATGGGTCAGTCAGGGGTGGAAGATCTGGCAGAAACATTGTGATGGTTGCCCTAGGAGGACTCAAGGTTTGGTATCAATTCATATCAGTTGGTAATGGAAACTAGAAAAAATATATTAATATTAATAGAAACATCTCTCGACTGATGAATTTGAGCCATCTTGCATGTAAGGTTCATCACATATTTAAAACTGAAACATGCAATTAAATTCTGTATAGGACACAAGTCAAATGCGCCATTATCATGCTGATATAAAACTAAGAATATGTCCAAGTAGCAAAAAGTTCTGGTGGTGTTTTGTGGCAGTTATGTAGGGATTAAGAATTGGAAGACTAAAGTCCAGAATATATTGCCCTGAATTTGTTCCAAAGGTGTTTATGACTTAGACAAGGCCTCCTTGCTGGAAAATTACCCGGAGATCCTGACTTGGTGTTTCTAGCCATAGACAACACTGGCAGTACCATATGTGTGCAACTTAGAGATTGCTCAGAGAGCTGCTGTCTCAGATTGAGACTTTGGTCTGGGAGGGTGTATTAGTTATCTTGGGCTGCCATTTCAAAATACCATAGACTGCGTGGCTTAAACAACAGACATTTATTTCTCATAGTTCTGGAGACGGGGAAGTCCAAGGTTAAGGTGCAGGCTGCTTTGGTTCCCCGGGGAGGACCCTCTTCCTGGCTTGCAGACAGCTGCCTTCTTGCTGTGTCCTCATGTGGTGGGGACTGAGTGAGCTCTGATCAGTCTTCCTCATCTTATGGACCCTGATCCCATCATGTGGGCCCTACCCTCATGACCTCATCTAAACCTAATTACATTCCAAAGGCCCTACCTCCAAATAACATCACATTGGGGGTTAGGGCTTCAATATGAATCAATATCAATTTGGGACACAGAGGGAATGAAGTGGGAGGTTACGATAAGAATTCTAGTTTATAGGGAACTTTCCTGTGATGTCATTGATGCCTCTTTTTCATACAGCTAAGCAGAACACGTGCTTGTTCTTTGAAATAATTTATATTTGGACTCACATATTTGAATTGCTATTACTTCCCCTGTGGGTTTCAAATATATTAGTGTTGCAGTCATATTAAAATTAGTAGTGATTTATTTATTTATTTTTCTTTCTAAAACAGCTTTACTGAGATGCGATCCATATAATTCTAAAGTGTACAATTCGGTGGTTTTTAATATATTTACAAGATGGTGGTAATGCAACGATCACCATCTAATACTCAGACATTTAGCAGTGATTATTTTTAATATTTATTTTTAATTGTGGTAAAATACACATAAAATTTACCATCTTAACAATTTTTAAACTAAATTTGGTGGTGTCAAGTACACTTACACTGTTAAGAAACCAATCTTCAGAACTTTTCATCTTGCAAGACTGAAACTCTGTACCCATTAAACAACTCCCCATTCCTCCTCTTCTTCCCCAACTCCTGGCAACTACCCTTTTACTTTCTGTCTCTATGAATTTGACTAGTTACCTTGTATAAGTAGAATCATGCAGTATTTATCTTTTTGTGATTGTCTTATTTCATTTAGCATAATGTCTTCAAGGGTCACTCATGCTGTAGCATGTTTCAGAATTTCCTTTCTTTTTAAGGCTGAATAATATTCCATTGTATGTATGGATAAACATTTTGTTTATCCATGATCTGTAGATGGACACTTGGGTTGCTTCCATCTTTTGGCTATTGCAAATAATGCTGCTGTGACCATGGGTGTTCAAATATCTCTTTGAGTCTCTGCTTTCACTTCTTTTGGGTATACACCCTCAAGTGGAATTGTTGGATCGTTTGGTAATTTTATTTTTTAATTCTTTTTGAAGACCCCCATACAGTTTTCCATAGCCACTGCACCATTTTACACTCCCACCGACAGTGCACAAGCATTCCATTTTCTCCACATCCTCCCCAACACTTGCTGTTTTCTGTTTTAATGATGGCCTTCCTAATGGATGTGAGGTGGCTTCTCATTGTGGTTTTGGTTTGCATTTCCATAATGATTTATGATGTTGAGCATGTTTTCAAGTACTTTTGACAATTTGTGTATCTTCTTTGGAGAAATGGTTATTCAAGTCCTTTGCCCATCTTTGAAGTGATTTATTTCTTTGTTGTTGAGTTTTAGGAGCTTGCTATATATTCTGGATATGTGATTTACAAATATTTTTTCCCATTATGTGAGTTGCCTTTTTACTATGTTGCTAGTGTCCTTTGATGCACAAAAGTTCTTAATTTTGATGAAATCCAATTTGCCTATTTTTTCTTTTGTCGCCTGTGCTTTTGGTGTCATATCTAAGAAATCATTGCCAAATGTAATTTCCCGAAGCTTTTCCTTTGTGTTTTCTTCTAAGAGTTTTAAGTCGTATATTTAGGCTTGATCCATTTTGAATTAATTTTTGTATATGGTGTTAGGTAATGGTCCTACTTCATTCTTTTGCATGTGGTTATCCGGTTTTCCCAGCACCATTTGTTGAAGATTTCCTTTGCCCATTGAATGGTCTAGGGACTCTTGTCAAAAGTCATTTGAGGGAATTCCTTGGCGGTCCAGTAATTAGGACTCCACGCTTCCACTGCAGGGGGCATGGGTTCGATCCCTGGTCGGGGAACTAAGATCCCGTGTGCTGTGGGGCGCAGCCAAAAAAAAAAGTCATTTGATATATATGCAAGAGTTTATTTCTGGGCTCTCTATACTATTCCATTGGTTTATATGTCTGTCTTTAGGCCAGTACCACACTGGTTTTTTTTTTATTATTATTATTAATTTTTATTGGAGTATAGTTGATTTACAATGTTGTGTTAGTTTCTGCTGTACAGCAAAGTGAATCAGTTACACATATACATATATCCACCCTTTTTTAGGTTCTTTTCCCATATAGGTCATTACAGAGTATTGAGTAGAGTTCCCTGTGCTATATACTAGGTTCTTAATACCACACCGTTTTGATTACTGTAGCTTTGTAAATCAGGAAGTGTGAGTTTTCCAGTTCCCCTTTTTGTTTTTCCTTCTGTGTATCTGTCCCAATAAACATCATTACCATGTTCCAAGTTGTCAAGACAGAAATCTAGGAATAATTCTTGTCTCCTCCCTTTTTTCTTATCTTCTTGTGCAGTCCAACATTAAATTGTGTCAATTCTATCACATTAATGCCATTTAAGATCATCCTTTCCTCTCTTTCATTACCACTGTTTAGCTTTTGACATCTCTTGTCTGAACATCAATTTTCTAACTCATTTTCTTGTCTCTTATTCTACCTATCTCCTTGCTCCATACTACTGCCATCATGTGTTTTATAAAATGCACATCTGATCAAGGCACTCCATTTTAGTGAACTCCCTTCTTCACCTGGCCATTTCAATTTCTCTCTTTTAATACACTCAGTTCCCTAGTAACTGCCTTGCTGTTTGAGGTCCTTTTTCTTCCTCAGTGTCTTGAACTATACCCTTCACTGGTTACTCTTGCATATATCTTTTATTTTAATTAATTAATTATTTAATTAACATCTTTATTGGAGTATAATTGCTTTACAATGTTGTGTTAGTTTCTGGTTTATAACAAAGTGAATCAGTTATACATATACATATATCCCCATATCTCCTCCTTCTTTCATATCCCTCCCACCCTCCCTATTCCACCCCTCTAGGTGGTCACAAAGCACCGAGCTGATCTCCCTGTGCTATGTGGCTGCTTCCCACTACCTCTGTTTTACATTTGGTAGTGTATATATGTCCATGCCACTCTCTCACTTCGTCCCAGCTTACCCTTCCCCCTCCCCATGTCCTCAAGTCCATTCTCTATGTCTGCATCTTTATTCATGTCCTGCACCTATGTTCTTCAGAACCTTTTTTTTTTTTTTTAGATTCCCTATATATGTGTTAGCATACGGTATTTGTTTTTCTCTTTCTGACTTACTTCACTCTGTATGACAGATCCACCCACCTCACTATAAATAACTCAATTTCGTTTCTTTTTATGGCTGAGTAATATTCCATTGTATATATGTGCCACATCTTCTTTATCCATTCATCTGTCGATGGACACTTAGGTTGCTTCCATGTCCTGGCTATTGTAAACAGAGCTGCAATGAACATTGTGGTACATGACTCTTTTTGAATTATGGTTTTCTCAGGGTGTATGCCCAGTAGTGGGATTGCTGGGTCATATGGTAGTTCTATTTTTAGTTTTTTAAGGAACCTCCATACTGTTCCCATAGTGGCTGTATCAATTTACATTCCCACCAACAGCGCAAGAGGGTTCCCTTTTCTCCACACCCTCTCCAGCATTTATTGTTTGTAGATATTTTTGATGGTGGCCATTCTAACTGGTGTGAGGTGATACCTCATTGTAGTTTTGATTTGCATTTCTCTAATGATTAGTGATGTTGAGTATCCTTTCATGTGTTTGTTGGCAATCTGTATATCTTCTTTGGAGAAATGTCTGTTTAGGTCTTCTGCCCATTTTTGGATCGGGTTGTTTGTTTTTTTGATGTTGAGCTGCATGAGCTGCTCATGCAATTTTGGAGATTAATCCTTTGTCAGTTGTTTCATTTGCAAATATTTGCAAATATTTTCTCCCATTCTGAGGGTTGTCTTTTCATCTTGTTTATGTTTTCTCTTGCTGTGCAAAAGCTTTTAAGTTTCATTAGGTCCCATTTGTTTACTTTTGTTTTTATTTCCATTTCTCTAGGAGGTGGGTCAAAAAGGATCTTGCTGTGATTTATGTTGTAGAGTGTTCTGCCTATGTTTTCCTCTAAGAGTCTTATAGTGTCTGACCTTACATTTAGGTCTTTAATCCATTTTGAGTTTATTTTTGTGTATGGTGTTAGGAAGTGTTCTAATTTCATTCTCTTACATGTAGCTGTCCAGTTTTCCCAGCACCACTTATTGAAGAGGCTGTCTTTTCTCCATTGTATATTCTTGCCTCCTTTATCAAAAATAAGGTGACCATATGTGCATGGGTTTATCTCTGGGCTTTCTATCCTGTTCCATTGATCTATATTTCTGTTTTTGTGCCAGTACCATACTGTCTTGATTATTGTAGCTTTGTAGTATAGTCTAAAGTCAGGGAGCCTGATTCCTCCAGCTCCGTTTTTCTTTTTCAAGATTGCTTTGGCTATTCGGGGGTTTTTTGTGTTTCCATACAAATTGTGAAATTTTTTGTTCTAGTTCTGTGAAGAATGCCATTGGTAGTTTGATGGGGATTGCATTGAATCTGTAGATTGCTTTGGGTAGTATAGTCATTTTCACAGTGTTGATTCTTCCAATCCAAGAACATGGTATATCTCTCCATCTGTTTGTATCATCTTTAATTTCTTTCATCAGTGTCTTATAGTTTTCTGCATACAGGTCTTTTGTCTCCTTAGGGAGGTTTATTCCTAGGTATTTTATTCTTTTTGTTGCAGTGGTAAATGGGAGTGTTTCCTTAATTTCTCTTTCAGATTTTTTATCATTAGTGTATAGGAATTGCATATTATCTTTTATTAAATGCACTTGATGCACTAAGCATCAAGTCAAAATTTAGTCACATTCAAAACCTTGTGGCCATTTTAAGCTTTTCCCAGAAATCATCAGTGTAAATATAGTTTTTCAATTTTTAATAAAATTAACCCAGAATGACTAAGGTTGTCACTTGAAAGAGAATTACTTAATGAAGTTGAAGGGATCTTTCTCTAACCTCTACTATTTGGTTTCCTCTGGGGAATTTTTTGCTGACTTTTATCATAGATCAACAGTAATCCTAGCATCCCTAACAGACAAATATGCCTATAATATCAGCAGGGGAGAAGAAGAGAAGGTATTTCATTCCAATGAGTTTGTGGGTTGCTTCTACCATGGATGAGCTTTCATACATGTTCCTTTAGCTTTCTTCCTGGTTCTTGGCTATGTTTTGGGTAACTGAGGTTGCCTGGTAAATATCATCTAGAGAAGTGAAGTATTCGTATATACCAGGCCGTATCATAGCCTTGCACAAAACATGCATCACTACTTCTTGCTGAACCTGGATGTGACCCCAGAATCCTTTTCAACATACTGTAGTTCTCCAGGCAGTCAGTGCCAGTTGCTGAGAGCTGGCAAGGGGAATGGAACTTACCACCATCCCTGCTCTTTCCTCATAGCATGTGCTTCCTGAGATCCATTGGAAAGCTTTAGGGTTATCCATTCCTAGGGTCACTTCTGTATCTGCTGCCCACGCCAGTCCCTTTGAACACTTGGTGATCATAAGGCTAAATTGTAAGGTGTTAGAGCTAGAAGAGATTTTAAAGATCGTGTGGTCCAAAATAAGAGATAAAACCCTGCAACTTGTAGGGCTAAAGTGTGTTATTTAAACTGACATCACATGCCACCCAATTATATGTGTTGCTGTGTTTTCCTTTATAGGTGAGAAGAAGCTCCTGTGCAGTTTGGGCTCAGGTAAAAGGTAAAACCATTTTCTGCCTAAGACTGCTCTCCTTATTTCTCCTCTGTCCACTCTGCAGCATCAAGTGTATGTTAATGAGGTTTCTTTTTAAATTGTCACAGGTGATAAAAACGCATCTCAGACTAGCCTACAAAAAGCCATAGCTGAAAAGGATGGGGGGTGGGAACTTACGGAATTAGAACCAGAGTGGCATCACCAGGCCTCCAGAAACTGGGACTTGGGACTCAACACCATAAGTAGGACTGTCCCTTTCTATCTGTCTCTATCTCCTCTCTAAGTGTGAGTTGGCCTCATTTTCTTCTACTATAAGTTATGTGGTGGTGGGTGGGGTGGGGGGACCAGCTGCCCCAGCTTAGCCACTTCAGTGGGAACAGGCAGTTTTTCAATTCAGGGAGTCTCTTCTCCTAGCTAAGTGACTATCCATTGGATGAATCATTATTAAGAGGAGATAAGGTAGTATGATTAGCCTACCTTGGTTTGGGGCTTACTGGTATGGCTGGTTGGGGGCAGATCAATGTGATCAGCAACCTCAGCAGGGTTGCATTGAGAGGGGGACATGATCCCCATCAGGAAGAGACACAGAAAACCATGTTGGCAGACCAAAACAAAGAGCCACAAGCAGTCCACTACTTTCAACCATTTGGCTACTTAGCATGTGCACACACATACACGTACACTATTTAGAAAAACACCCTCCATTAAGAAAGTGAAATTATCCTCCATACAACCAAAAATGGAACCCAAGTAGAAGACAGCTCAAAGGTGGGTCTCTTACTGAATCCAGCTCCAAGACCAGGGTTCCTGGGGATGATCCGTCCCTCTTGATCTGATTAATCTAGATGTGCTTCTCATGATCTCTTAGCAATCTATGATTAAATGGCAAACGTAACCATTCTCAAACCACAGTATATAATATGAAAGGGAAAGTTGGATAATCACAATAAGTACGTTCACTTAGAAAGGAAGAAAAGATAAAGAACCGTGCAGTGGCCAGGGGACCCATAACAAGGACCACATCCTGCTGGACAGGAAAAGCAAGCATCTCCTGCCCTGGCAGCAGAATGGGTCACTTGGTCAGTTAGTTTGGCTGCCTCGGGCTCTGCCTGATGGGAGAACAGCCTTGTCCCTTTCCTCCAGAGCCTTCCCTAAGAGATGCAGAGAGAAGGAGCCCCACTGAGTGCCTACAACTTAAACCTTCTGCTTCATGGGGGCAGCTATCTGGGTGGCGGAGTTGCCTTAGGGATTGAGCAATCGCAGGTCCTTGTTTGCCAGGCTGGGATTTCCCTGGCAGTACATTTCTTTAAACCAGCAGGCAGCCAGCCACTGGATTTGATTCATAAGAATTCCATTAGTTTGTAGCTAATACCAGAAATCTTGTCAAGTTTATGACCTTTTGAGTCTGGAACTTTTCCTTGTGGTTCATGAATCCTAGCAACAGCCTGAGGAATTCTGCTCTTAGCCCAGAGTATCAGTTTAACTCCTTACATCCTGTCCCTCACCTCAGAGCATCATAAAACAATAGGCTGGGGTGCTTCCAGGAGGGTTCCAGTGGATGGTGCCTTACAATTGGGGGATTTGTTACCCTGTCTGTAGAGGGTACCTAGCAGGAAATGTTTGGGAGGAACCTGGAGAAATAAGCTTCCTTCGTTTTCTGCTTATCCCCTAATCTCATTTCCCATGTCTTTATCTCTACTCACACCAACTTCAACAAGGGTAAGGGGCATGGATTTTCAACTGGGCAAGACACATTACCTGACTGTCAGCCATCTTGGATGGCAGATTGCCAGGCAGCAAGGGGCTCTCTTTTTTCAATTTTCTTGAGAAAATAATTTACCTATAACGTTGTGTGAGTTTAAGGTGTACAATGTGATGATTTGATTCACGTACTTATTGCAAAATGATTACCGCAGTAATGTTAGTTAATACCTCCATTACCTCACATAATCACCATATATATATGTAATTTTTATATATATGTATATATTTATATATATAATTTGTGTATATGTATGTGTGAATATTTAAGATCTACTCTCCTAACATCTTTCAAGTGTACAATACAGTACTGTTAACTACAGTCAACATGCTGTAACATTAGAATATGTCCCAGAACTTAATTATCTTACAACTGGAAGTTTGTACCCTTTGACCATCATCTCCCCATTTCCCCCACCCCCTAGCCCCTGGCAACCACCGTTCTGTTCTCTATTTCTATGAATTCAGCTTTTTTAGATTCCATGTATAAGTGAGATCATTCCGTATTTGTCTTTCTCCGTCTGACTTATTTCACTTAGCATCATAAGTGAGGGCCTTTTTTTTTTTTTTTCCATTTTCTATATATATATTTTTAACATCTTTATTGGAGTATAATTGCTTTACATTGTTGTGTTAGTTTCTGCTTTATAACAAAGTGAATCAGCTATACATATACATATATCCCCATATCTCCTCCCTCTTGCGTCTCCCTCCCACCCTCGCTATCCCACCCCTCTAGGTGGTCACAAAGCACGGAGCTGATCTCTCTGTGCTATGTGGCTGCTTCCCACTAGCTAGCTATTTTACATTTGGTAGTGTATATATGTCCATGAGTGAGGGCCTCTCTTAACAAAGATGTGCGCTGTTACATTTCTGCGTGCAGCTAGACTAAGCCCCCTTTCTTAGAATTGAATGATGGCCACAAGAAACAATCACACATTCCAACATTTGGAAATTTTTCTGCCAATCCACTCCCTGAAGCTTTAAGGGTGGGATGGACTTCCTACAGGAAAAGAGGTGCTTTTACCAGAAGAATGGAGATGTGCAAGCATCATGGACAGGCACAGATACAATAGCTTCCAGAATCCGCTGCTTTCAGCAGCTGTTCAGTGTGATTAACAAACTCAAACTGGGTAGAAGAAATGGCCAAAGAGCTGGCTACAGTCATTCTACTGTGATTAAGTTAACAGGAAGGATTTTGCTTTGGAAATAACTAAGTGGCTTTTGGCAGTGCTTTTTTCCCCTCATGTTGAAAGAGAGTCTGAACCTTTAAATTCAAGCTACTGGAAAGAGCTGAGATAATAGAAAACCCAGTTATGTTGAAATTTTGAAGGCAGCTCTAGCAGATATACATCTACGTACAGAATGGGTGTGCGCTCACCTGGCAGTCTCTTTTTGCAAAAATTTTGGAGCCTGCCATTTCAGAAAGTAATTTGGAGAGAACTAGGATCCAAATAAGTCCTCAAATTGTTTCAGTTCACTCGTACCAAGCAACAGCCCCATTCTTGCCTTTGCCCTCTGATGAATTATGCTATTTACCTTTTGCACATTGCCCCTAAAAGAGCTTTGTGATGACTACCAGGGAGCCCGCAGTCAGTTTGATGGGAAATGCAGAGGCCTGGGCTTCTTTGCCCGAGTCCTGCTACTAATCAGCTGAGTGTCTTGGAAATTATATTTAACTTGGCTGGTTCTCTGTTGCCTTCCTCCAAGATCTCTGCGATCCCTTCCAGCCACAAAGTACTATGATTCTGTGCTTTCTTGAGTCACAGAGCAAGGTCATTTGATATATGTGAGATGATGATAAACTGTAACCAGGGAACATCCTTTAGTCATAGGCATGAAAGCTCTGAGTCATTAGTGACTACTCCTCTTTCTCATTTAGCCCACATTTTGCACTTGGGCAGACCTCTCTGATTGTCATTTCTGTGTTCACGCCCTGAGCAGAGGCCTTTGGATGACTGGCCAAGCCTCTTTCTCATCTCCCATCACAGTGTTCAGGTTTCCCTCTTCACTCAAGCCTACACTACCACCTGACATGTTCCCTCCACAGTTCTCCAGTATTTCTTTTTCTTTTTCTGACACCAATGTACCAGTCTGATTGAATCTCTCATTCCTCTCCATTCAAACTGATGTGCCAGCTCTTCTCTGGATATGGCCCTTGCTTTCTCTCCTTAATGTCTTGCTCATACGATTATGTACTTACTTCCACCTGGATTGCCCTATAACCTTCCTGTAATTTCTGTTTATTACAACCCCTCCTGTTCTTCAAGATTAAATTCAAATGCCGTCTCCTCCTTGACACTTTTTAAAATTTCCTCAACAGGGCAGGATCTCTCTCCCTCCCTCTCTTTAGCCATTCTGCCATATTTTCGAGTCACTGGTATACTTGTTTTTTCTTACTAGATTTCATACCCTTGAGAGAGAGCATTTGAAGGGCTGGAGCAGTGCTGGCACACAGTAGGTGCTCAATCAGAATTTATTGAATTGAGTTGAATGATTACTGGGGAACCAGCAGTACAGTCTGGTGAGAAAAGAAGCATAGTGGGTGCAATACTTATCAAATAAGCCAGAGAAGATTAACATCAAGGTATAAGCCTAGTGTGGACATTATCTATGAATATGCTATGTGCATGCATGTATACACATATACACTCACACTCATTTTATTTTATTTTATTTTTTTAACATCTTTATTGGCGTATAATTGCTTTACAATGTTGTGTTAGTTTCTGCTGTATAACAAAGTGAATCAGCTATATGTGTACATATAACCCCATATCCCCTCCCTCTTGTGTCTCCCTCCCAACCTCCTTATCCCAGCACTCTAGGTGGTCACAAGCACCGAGCTGATCTCCCTGTGCTATGTGGCTGCTTCCCACTAGCTAGCTATTTTACATTTGGTAGTGTATATATGTCAATGCTACTCTCTCACTTTGTCCCACCTTACCCTTCCCCCTCCCCGTGTCCTCAAGTCCATTCTCTACGTCTGCGTCTTTATTCATGTCCTGCACCTAGGTTCTTCAGAACCTTTTTTTTTTTTTTTTTTTTTTAGATTCCATATATATGTGTTAGCATACGGTATTTGTTTTTCTCTTTCTGACTTACTTCACTCTGTATGACATACTCTAAGTCCATCCACCTCACTACAAATAACTTAATTTCATTTCTTTTTATGGCTGAGTAATATTCCATTGTATATATGTGCCACATCTTCTTTATCCATTCATCTGTCCATGGACACTTAGGTTGCTTCCATGTCCTGGCTATTGTAGATAGAGCTGCAATGAACATTGTGGTACATGACTCTTTTTGAATTATGGTTTCCTCAGGGTATATGCCCAGTAGTGGGATTGCTGGGTCATATGGTAGTTCTATTTTTAGTTTTTTAAGGAACCTCCATACTGTTCTCCATAGTGACTGTATCAATTTACATTCCTACCAACAGTGCAAGAGGGTTCCCTTTTCTCCATACCCTCTCCAGCATTTATTGTTTGTAGATTTTTTGATGATGGCCATTCTGACTGGTGTGAGGTGCTACCTCTTTGTAGTTTTGATTTGCATTTCTCTAATGATTAGTGATGTTGAGCATCCTTTCATGTGTTTGTTGGCAATCTGTATATCTTCTTTGGAGAAATGTCTATTTAGGTCTTCTGCCCATTTTTGGATTGGGTTGTTTGTTTTTTTGATATTGAGCTGCATGAGCTGCTTGTATATTTTGGAGATTAGTCCTTTGTCAGTTGCTTCGTTTGCAAATATTTTCTGCCATTCAGAGCGTTGTCTTTTCATCTTGTTTATGGTTTTCTTTGCTGTGCAAAAGACTTTAAGTTTCATTAGGTCCCATTTGTTTATTTTTGTTTTTATTTTCATTTCTCTATGAGGTGGATCTTGCTGTGATTTATGTCAAAGAGTGTTCCTCTTGTGTTTTCCTCTTAGAGTTTTATAGTGTCTGGCCTTACATTTAGGCCTTTAATCCATTTTGAGTTTATTTTTGTATATGATGTTAGGAAGTCACACTCATTTTAAACCTTCATAATAGTGGTAGGAAGAATTCTAATATGGCCTCACAAATTCCTGTTCCTTGGGGTACACCCACTTTCTCTCAGTTATTCATTCAAAGGCCATTCTAGTTGTTGCTGTGAAAGGATTTGAAGATGTAATTAAAGTCCCAAATAGGGAGATTATCCGGATGGACCTGACCTAATCACATTAGCCCTTTAAATCTGTGTCTAGAAGTCAAAGACAGGGGAAATTGGAGATTCCAAGGGAGAGATGGATTTGACATAAAGGTTTCTCCTGCTGGCTTTGAAGATGGAGGGGACCACGTGGCAGGGATGCGGGCAGCCTGTAGGAGCTGAGTGGCCCCTGGCTGATGGCCAGTAAGAATATGGGGACCTCAGTCCTACAACTGCAAGGAACTGAATTTAGCCCACAACCTGCATGAGCTTGGAAGCATATTCTTCCCCACAGCCTCCAGAGGGAAATGCAGCCCTCTCAACATCTTTATTTCAGCCTTGTAAGACCCTGAGCTGAGGACCCAGTCACAGTGTGCCTGAACTTCTGACCCATGGAACTATGAGTTAATAAATGGCTGCTACGCTAAGTTTATGGTAATTTGTTAAGCTGCAATAGAGAATGAATTCAATAATGTTGTTGACTCATCAGGCTTTACTTATCTCTAAATTAGTTTTCTACTTTGATCTCCTTTGCCATCTCCTACTCTGCAGGGGATTCAAGCAAGGGAACCCTAGAATAACAGAGAGAAATTTAACACACTAAATAGAAGTCACAGTGCTAATTATTTGTGCCTTTTGGAGAACAGAATTGTTGCTTTCAGGAAATGACCCTGCTGGTGTAAATTCATGAAAAAATGTCCACAGCCATAGGAAGTCCTCAAGATGTCACAAAGTCTGAGAGTAGGAATAGGGCCTTTCTAACTGGCTCTTCAATACCTGTGATATTTCCATTAGTGAAAAGGTTCAAGATAAGCCCAGGGAATCCCTATCACTCCTCCTTAGCACTATACCTCTTTGGGGAGCCACCCTACAGAGACTGGTGGAGTTTAAGCCTAATGGATTTACTCGCTTTAAGAATGAATCACAGAGAATCTGGGATATAACACATGGTTCACTCACTTGGGTTTCTAAAAGAATATTCTACAAGTGACTGAGAAGAAAAATAAGTATGGTTTCATGGCATGAGACCATGGAAGGGAAGGTAACCAGGGGATGGCAAAACTCTGAAAAATGTAATTCACATTGGCCAGTTATACATTTTCTCAGTAAGGAATTAATGTGGGAAATCCCTAAAGAAGCATGTGGTTATACCATGATTGGATTGACTCATGTTCACAGAGTACATATATAATGTAGAAAAAAAGACATATAACCAGGAACTGTTCTACCAGCAAGAATTGTGCCTGGAGCTACAACCCAAGTCATGTTATACAGAATGAATAAAGATGATTTCCCAGTACATACCTCGAGAGTAAGGAATAGTTGGGCTTCCTGCTAAGGGTGAAAGATGTCCTCTTTGATATTTGAAAACTAGAGAAGAGCTAACTGCTCTCCATACATTAAAGTCTTCTGCCATGGATGAAGCACTAAATTCTAGCAGGCTCATACAATTTGCAAATGAGATGGATAAACCACTGCAAGTGATCTTTGAGGAATCTTGACGAAGAAGTGAAAAGTGGGAAGACAGAGGATGAGCAAAGGGCATGGAACTTTGTGAAAGGGAGGTAGATTTTGCAAAGTGTGCATGATAACTTGAAGTCAAGGCCAGGCATGGTCTTTAAGAGATGGCTCTGTGTCCACCTGGGAGAAGAAGCCGTAGTTCCCAGCAGTCAGTATGGGAGCTATGCGCAGATTGGATGAAACTGCTCTTCTTTCTTCTGGCACAGAGTCACTAAATGGTCAGGGAACTGTGGCTAGCACAATGGATTTTGACTTCAGCCAACACTTAACAATGCCCGGTAGACAGTGTGGGGAAATGAGAGCTGGGTGTGAGCTTAGAAATGGCGGGATGACTACGCAAATGTTGCTTATTAATGAGTTGATGTCAAATCCAGGCAGGTACAGAACATGGGTCAGTGTCCACAGTCATCTTCAGCTCACCATCATCATGAATCAATGACTCAAAATCTATAGAGGAAAAAAAAATCTATAGAGGATGAAACTATACAGGACAAAATACAGAGATGATGTAGATGATCAACGTTGGGAGGAATACTGGGTAGACTGCATGAAACGAACAGTGGAGGAAAGCACCAGATTCTTTCCACCATCTCCAATACTGTAGTTTCTCTTAAAAACAAAAACAAAAACAAAAAAACCCTAGGGAATTTAGTACACAAAAATGGCTTCTCAGTGTTTTAATTTGCATTTTTACTTGTAAGAGAGAACAGTTGATCAAAGGTTTATCAATCATCTGTAATCATGTTTTATACATGATTTACCTTTTGATAGAATTTGTTTATCTTGCTATTGAGGTACTTGCCTTTTTCCTTATTAATTTGTAACACTCTATATGTTAACTCCCTGCTTATTAATTATTCTCATTATTTTACCCAGTTTTCCGTTTTCCCTTTAAGCTTACTTATAGTCGTTTTTGGTATACAGAAGTGTATGCTTTTTAATATGGTCAAATCTCTCATTCTCTTATTTTAAGGTTCCTGCATTAATAAATATGCTTAGAAAATTCTTGCCTGCTTTAATGTTAGATAAGTATTCACTTACATTTTGTTCCAATTCTTTAAAATTTCAGTTTAAGTCTTTAATCCATCTAGATTTTGTGTTGGTATAGAGTGTAAACTCTAGTGATCAAAATTACTTTATTCTAAATGGTTAGCCTATTTTCTCAACACTAGTTATGAATAATGTATCATTTCCCCAATGATTTGAAATAGTAACAAAAAAACGACAATAGTAATTAATAATAGCTAAGATTTGCCAATTACTTACTGTGTACCAGGCACAGTTCTAACATGTCATAACATTTATTTATCACAATAACCTCATAAGGTGGGTATTATGGTTATGATTCCCATCTTATTAAATCATCGCTCTGTGGGGAAACTGAGGCACAGAATGGCTGAATAACTTGCCCAAAGTCACACAAGTGGGGAGTGGTGGTGTACAAATATAGACTTGGCCAACCTGACTCCAGGATTCAAGCTTTGAAATTCTTTTATATACTTGGGGTTGTTTCTGGGCTTTCTATTTTGTTCCAATGTATTCATTCCTCTGCTGATACTGTGCTGTTTTAATATCTAGTAATTCAAGTCACTCCTTTAATTTTTTTTCTTTATTAATTTCTAATTTAACCAGAACTCCTCCTCCTGTTTTATAATATGGCTTCTTAAAAATGTCAAAGCTTTTTTCTTCTGAATACCAAAAGTAGCCAAACAATACATGCCATGTTTTTCTAGAAAGTTTCTCTCTTTTTTTTTTTAAAGAATCAATTTTATTTATTTATTTATTTTTGGTTGCGTTGGGTCTTCGTTGCTGCACATGGGCTTTCTGTAGTTGTGGCGAGCAGGGGCTACTCTTCGTTGCGGTGCGCAGGCTTCTCATTGCGGTGGCTTCTCTTGTTGCGGAGCATGGGCTCTAGGCGCATGGGCTTCAGCAGTTGTGGCACACAAGCTCAGTAGTTGTGGCTCATGGGCTCTAGAGCGCAGCCTCAGTAGTTGTGGCACATGGACTTAGTTGCTTCGTGGCATGTGGGATCTTCCTGGACCAGGGATCGAACCCATGTCCCTTGCATTGGCAGGCGGATTCTTAACCACTGAGCCACCAGGGAAGTCCCTCTAGAAAGTCTCTTGACAACATTTTCTGAGGTAATGATTTACCAGGCTCTTTAGCAAAAGATATGTTCCATGGCTGCTTTTGCTGGTGCCAGCTCCCCTGTAGAGTCTCCAGTAGAATCAAACTGCTCTCAACCTAGTTGTAGAGATCTGAGCAGTGCCTCTCGGTAGAACTCTCTGCAGTGATGGAAAGATTTTAAAGCTGTGTTGTCCAGTATGGTAGCCACTCACCACCTGTGGCTACTGGGCACTTGAAATGTACACTTAAAATAGTATGACTGAGAAACTGAGAAACTGAATTTTAAATCTAATTTAATTTAAATTAATTTAGATTTAGATAACCACATTGTGGCTAGCGGCTACTGTATTAGACAGCACAGAATTGATGATGAAAAAGTTAAGTAGCTTGAACTGTTCTCAAATGTGCTACATTCACTGCCAGGGAAATAAGTCATCTATATTTTGAGGGTCTCAAGTCCAGGGGCTATTTTTCCTCTTAAGCCCCTCTCCCCTTACGGTAACAGATGTTTGCTTTTGCTGTTTTCAGCTCTTCAGTGGCAGTGTTGGATTACCCAGGGGGAGCACTAAGCATATGCCTGGTGCATCGGTAAAAGGAGGGTACAGACAAATGAAATACAGTTGGCCCTCCATATCTGCGGGTTCCACATTCATGGATTCAACCAACCGTGGATTGAAAATATTCAGAAAAAATAATTCCAAAAAGTTCCAAAAAGCAAAATTTGAATTTGCCACACACTGGCAACTATTTACCTAGCATTTATTGAATATGTTGTATTTACAGCTATATACATAGCATTTATGTTGTATTAGGTATTATAAATAATCTAGAGACAATTTAAAGTATACAGTAGGTTATAAGAAAATACTACACCATTTTATGTCAGGGACTCGAGCATCTGAGGATTTTGGTATCCAAGGGGGGCCCTGGAACCAACCCCCCATGGATACCAAGGGATGACTGTAATTTGATATTCCAACAATGACAACTGCAACAAATCATCTGGAAAAATTTGGAATTGGTTGCACTCCCTTAAACTTATTCCATGACTTGGTGGTATTTTTATTTTTAATTCTATACATGCAAAGTCAGCCCCCCAAGATCTTCTCAATGGCTGGTGGCACCATTGTACAGATTTTTGTTCTTCCAAAGAGGAATTTGAGCAACCACAGCCTGAGGCCCCATAATCATCAGCCTGTGGAGGAAAGATCTGGGCCAACACCCCTGACTTCTGGGGGAGAACATGACCCACTCTGCTGCAGAAAGAGCTGCATTCAGATCTGCACTGGGAAAGCATGGTGCTGTGGTCAAAAGCAAAGACCCTGGAGCCAGGCAGCTTGGGTTTGAATCCTGGCTCTGTCATTTACTAGCTGGGTGACCTTGGGCAAGTTTCTTAACCACTCCATGTCTGGATTCATCATCTATAAAATGGGAATAATAATAGTACCCAGTGTAATAATACCTGGTGCTATTATTATGGTACCCAGTGGGTGGTTAGGAGAGGCTTTAGAACAGTGTCTGGCACATAGTAAGTGCTAAGTAAGTGTTTGCAAGTTAAAATGAGATCTTTAGTTTAGAACATGATGCCCTGACTTAGTCACTTGTCCCAAATGTACAACTCAAATGTGTGTTTTTTTCAGTTAACAGCCAGGGATCTCCCTGGAGTTGACATGCGATGCACCTCTGAATAGAACATATGAATGTCTTTCAAAGAGCTTTTACATCAGTTTTCTTATTTTATCTTCACGGCAACCTGCTGAACAGAGCAGGGAGGTACTACCCTTGCTTCCTGTAGGGGAAATGACAGATGACTCTACCCAACAGAAAGGATTTGTTTGCTATATTTGTTTTTCTTTTAAAGATTTATTTATTTATTTTATTAATATTTTTATTATTATTATTTTTGGCTGCATCGGGTCTTAGTTGCAGCACGCGGGATCTTTGTTGAGGCGTGAGGGATCTTTCATCGTGGCACGCGGACTCTTCATTGTGGTGTTCGGGCTTCTCTCTATTTGTGGCGGCGGGTTTTCTCTTCTCTAGTTGTGGCGCACAGGCTCCAGAGCTCATGGGCTCTGTAGTTTGCGGCATGCAGGCTCTAGTGGAGACGAGCAACCTTAGTAGTTTTGGCGCGCAGGCTTAGTTGCCCCACAGCATGTGGTATCTTAGTTCCCTGCCCAGGGATCAAACCCGCGTCCCCTGCATTGCAAGGCAGATTCTTTACCACTGGAGCACCAGGGAAGTCCCTTTTTGCTATATTTGATCACTGGAGCTATCATTTTTGGAGCAAAAGTCCAAATGACGTCAGAATGACATCTTCCTCGACGCAAAGGAAAACTGCCGGTAAAAATCGATCAAGTGTAATTGACTTGAGAGAGGACCAACACACACAACACAGGATGCTGTATGTGTGTGCCCAACAAGATCAGCTTTTATCCCTTGTAACTTGAATGTGGCCCGGTTTTACGCTTCCTTTTCAAAAATGCCGAGGAACGGTTTTTCCTGATGCCCTGTTCTCAGGGCCAACTGAGGGGGCACAGAGGAACTCTGGGCATTCTTGGGATGGTTTGTTAAATGGGGCCAACCTCTGGTTAAAACAGAGCGAGCACAGGTGGGTGTGCACCTCCGGGGAGGGCCGTGATTCTGTGCTCTGCGGGTTCAGCGTGTGGTTCTGTCCCGCAGATTCATCGCTCACGCTGCAGCAGATGGTAGGCGTCGGGCTAGGCTCTGTGGCTGTGGTGATTGTCCTCGCATTCCTCTCCTTCTCAGCAGTGTGGTATGTGCGACTGTCAGTTCTGAGGAATGAGTGGAATGGAGGGAGGGTGGGGCTGGAGTCAGGAAGAACAGCTGGGATTGAGGAGGGTCAGAGGGGGAGTGCGGGAGGTTGTCCCAGGCTCAGCAGGTGAAAGGCGTGGGTAACTCTGCACCTCAGGAGGGAGGGGCGTGCCCTCCAGTCCCAGGAAGAGAGCAGGGTCAGTGATGGCGCCCTGACCACTCACAGAGTGGTGGCTCATCTCCTGTACCGCTTCCCGTGCACACAGGGATGCACCGCAGGAAAACCTAAGTGTCAGTGAACTCTCTTTTCCTCCGCCGTGTCTAGATTGCCGATGCTGCGTGAAGAGGCTGCACTGCTGCTGGGGCAGATGTTATGACAGCTTCTCAGGCGTGTGCACAGAGGCCCTGTGTGTGCGTGGGCCTGCAATCCCATTCCTGGATTCAAGACGGTGACTATCTCTTTGGAATCCCCCAAAAGGAGGACACTCGGGAATTGTTGATGTCTTCCCTGCTGCACGACCAGTTCTGTGTCTCTGAACTTGAGAACCTTGACGTACAATGTAATATTGACCACAGGCTACAGGTCACGTGGGCTGGGCCTGTGTTCTCCTCTGAGTGACGCCGGAGAGTCAGCTCCTCTAGGCACTGAATGCAAGAGACTGTCTGCCTCTTCCTTTATAGCATCTCTGTCATTAATTCAGAATCCATTCTTTTACAGTAAGTAATGAGGTAGACTTAAGTGTCGGCTAGAATTTGACTTTATGAAGGAGGTCATTGTAAAGGCTAGAGATCACTGACAGGCAAACACGGCAAACACTTTAGAAGCCCTTTTCCGACAATTGGTTGACACACTAATTAGAAAGTGTGCTAGCCTGGCCACTCCAGTAAGTTCCCTGCAATATCTGTTAGGCAGTGTTGCTTTGATACAGTTCCTTTTGTCTTATATGTATTCAAAAGCCATAAGTCTTCATTCCAGTAAAAATATTCTGTTAATTTAGACAGTTCTCTTTCACATGAACGTTTAGAAGAGCCTTGGCAAATTTTTTTTTCACTGAACATTTCCTAAAAATGCTCTGTGCCTCCTTTTAGACTTGCGGGTGGTGTGGTAACAATGGGTTGCAACACTATGAAGCCCACGGCCAGAGTCCTGTGTGGGGAGGGGAACAATGCGGGCGACACGATCGTCCCTTTTATCTACAACGTCAGTAACTATGAGTGTTACTTTATCATGAACCATGTCCCGGACCTACTGTCAATATGCTGAATTTACAGATGGAGTGGATTCAATTTGACTTTTAAAGCCCGAATCAGTGTTCTTGAACTTTCCTCCCTAATCAACAGTGTAACTCCAAGGCTCAGCAAGAAACGAAGGGAGAAGAAGGATGGAAGCTTGTGGCTTCTCTAAGTGACGGTGGTGTCCTCCTCCGCCTTCTCCCTCCCTCTCCAGGCCTAGGGCATAGAAAGCATGGGGAGAGGTGGGGGGGCAGTGATATTGCCCAACTCGGGGTGCAGCATATATGAACGTGGTCCTAGAATTGGGCAACACCACAGTCCTGAGGAAAAGGGACAGTCTTTCCCACATGGTGGGCTGGTGTGTTCTCCACCGGCTCACTGGGCACCGGTGAGGGACACATCTGAGCAGCCTGGGCTTGTAGGCAGATGAGGAGACATGAGCAATGATAGGAACAGGTGGCAACTCTCTATGAAGCTGCTCCCCCAGGGAGATCTGGCCCAAAGCATATCCTCTCAACTGGGAAGAGTCAGAGAGAGGGAAGTGATACCCTGATGCTTGAGTTTTCAAGGCCAGCTGTCAGCCCTGGCCCCAGCCAGTACTGGGCAGTATTAGGAATAATTGTCCTTTGTCCTCTGAGGTGCCGTCTCAGTCTACAACTTAGGACCAACATGTAGAACACTTCCTGCTCTCATTCAGGTGAACTGTAGAGTAGAACTCTCAATAGACTAACACAAATAGCTTCCGACTTTTAATTTTTATGTGCAACAATTCAAACTCATACAGTTTTCACAGCTCTTGAATTATATTTGGAATCTTTACAAATTATTTGATTAGTATGAGGTAGGGTCTCTGATGCGTAAGGATTTTCCTCCAAGCCTCCTCTAACCAAAGAGAGAATCTGAGTTTCTCCCCCTTATTATTATTTTTTACCAGTTCTGTAAATACCATATGTTTCTGTAGTCCCCCTAATTTCAAGTTCTAGAATTAACTGCCAAAGAAGCTACATTTGTCCACATGGGAACTTAGCATAATTGTCATTGAAAGGAAGAAGTCCTATTTGCTTGGTATCAAAAGTTTCTGGTTAAGAAAACTGACTAAAGATGAAGTAAAATGTACTTCTGGGTACAGTGCAGAAATGTAAAAGCAGTTCATGAAAGAATACTGAAATAACAAAAACATAGATTTTGTCCCTTCCTCTAAATGTTCCAAACTATAGCACAGAGTTGCTCAGTGTTAATACTTAACAGAAGTAGGTGCTGAGCATTTGCAAGAAGGGTGCGCCATTTTCCTGCAGTTCTTTTCTGATCATTTTCTCATGCACATGAAGGTAACCTTAAGTTCTCTGAATTCGCCTGGTAGCTTAACCACAATACCGTCCCTTTTTTTCCCAAGTGGATTCCTGGTTAAGGCGGGGAGAGCATCTCAGGAGACCAATAGTGGGTCTTCCTAGAAGCATGCAGGGTCCTTCTGTTGAAGGACTGATCAGGTAGCATTCAGAGTTGGGTTATGAGTGCCACTAAATAAAGCTAGATCCTCAGATAGTGATGGAAGAAGGATCTTTCTTTTCCTTATTAACTGTCTTGGGGACAGGGTGTAGAGGCGAGTGCCAAGATCCAGTCTTGAGCTCCCTTCTAGACTAGGAATCAAAACTGAGGGTTGCCCAGATATGGAGCAGATTGTTCCCTGGCTGAATTTTTTTTTTTTTTTTTGGTGCCCATAGTTTTTATTTATCTCCACCATAGTTTTTGTTTATACATGTTCTTTCATTCCATCCTCACAGCAGTTCTGTGTGGTGGGAAGGTTAAGAGTTATCATTTTCCCATTTTAGAGTGGAGAGATGGGTTCAGACAGAGACGTAACTTCAATTGTTACTTTTACTATTATAGCAACTGTGTCTTTTTATACTTATCTTTTCACTGTGATATACCTTCCCCCATCACTTCTAGAAGGAGCCACAAGCAACCAAAATAGATGGAGGTTAACTAGGGGAAATAGGTAATAGTCCATCCATGACTCCAGACCTAAAATTGCAGCTGGGCCCTTAAGATTAAGACCAGAGCAAAAGTCATTACCTTGAAATTCCATAGTAGATTGGAATAAAGTTAGCATTTAAATTGATTTTAAAGGAGGTATAAAAGAATTCTCAAGGCTCCCTTTTTTTGCTAATCTCATATTCCGATTTCCTAACTCTTTAATTTTTCCATTCCCTTCATCAGAGAGAAAACCAGTGGGTAGTAGACGTCAATCAAATGGTGTTTTAAGGACCATTTGCCTTCCACAGCCATCGTTGGTTAATCTCAAGTGCCTGATTTTGGAGAGGAAAGTGGGTGTGGATTTTTCTGTGTCCATTTGTGGGCAGGTGATGCAGTGAGGCAAATCAATTTTAAAAAGTGTACATCCATTGTTTCAGAAAGAGAGAGAATGAATGAGTCATTCTGGTGACGTGTGTGTGTGTCTCTGTGTGTGTGCGTGTGTGTATCCATATCCATACTTTTTTGGCATAACTCAAGGTTACCAAAATGGGGTCAAACTAGGCATGTGGTTTGTAACATGCATTGGACACATTTTTCATGTCAATCATGATGGCATTAAAAGTTGGTACCATAATTTATTTAACTAATACTCTGTTGAGTATTGTGCATTTAGAGTGTTTCCAGATGTTTACTATTCTTATATATGTCTGTATAATTGTATTCAGTTATCAGTTATGCTAAATTCCTAGACTTGAAGTTGTTGGAATGAAAACTATATATTGTAGATTTACTACATATTGTCAGAGGAATCTCAGAAAGTTTATACCAGTTTATGCTCTCACCAGCAGGAAGCCTCAACATACCTGGGCATCGTTGATATTCTTAATCTTGATTAATCTGGTAGGTGAAAAATGACCTTTCAATGTTTTGTTTGCATTTCTCTGACTAATTTGCATGTTGATTGGTCATTTGTAATTCTGTTGTGGTGATGTGCCTTTTTTCTCAGTAGTTGGCTTGGCTTATATTGATTTGAAAAAGTTCTTTGTATTATAGTAATTTTCACTTTTAGTTGTCACATGTGTTGTAAACAAATTTTCTACTTTATTATTTCCCTTTTGACCTGTTTGTGTCATGCATTGCCACACAAAAACTTTAAATTTGTGTAGTCAAATGTATCAGTCTTTTTCCTTATGTATTTTGCCTTTGGTACCATGCTTAGAAGGACCTTCCAATCTCAAGGTAATAACTATAATTCAGCAGTTAAAAAAAACATTTAAATCTTTAATCCATCTGAAACATTTTAGTATAAGGAGTGAGGTCAGGAGGGGTCTTTTTTTATTCTTGCTAAATGGTTTAGCCAGTTGTTCTATGAATATTCCTTGACTGTTATTTTTTTCCCCTCGTGATTTGACTCGTATACTGAATCATATACTAGAGTCTGTTTCTGAACTTTCTCTTTTGTTCTGCTGATTTATTTCTGTGCCAATACCACCTGCTATAAGTTTAAAATAGGGTTGTTTTTTTTTTAGTATGAAGTAAAAGAAGTTACCACCCTTTTTCTGTTAATTCTCAGAGTATTCTCAGGTTTTATTATATATTTATTCATGTATACATATTTATTATATGTAAACTAAAGAATTATTTGGTCAAGTTCCCCCCAAAATCTTCATATTTTTCTTGGGGATATATTAAATAAAGAGTGCTCTTATCCCAGAACACAATATGTGTCTCCATTTAATGTTTGTGTGTGTTCCTGTCTAGCGTGTTCTAATTTTCAACTTACAAGGTTATTCATACTTATTTTTGGTTGTGTGTGTCTAGATATTTTACATCTTGTTATCCTGAACTCTTATGTCACTACCTCTGATCCTGCCCCTGAAAGTGCATCCCACAGCCTCTTACTGCTGGCACTGTTAGAGTTCTCTTGCCCTGGCAATCTGCCTTTTTTGGGAAAAGTCACATCAAGATGGCTCCTCCTAAAAAAAAAAAAAAAAAGATGGCTCCTCCAGCTCAGTTACTTTCCTGGGTATCTACTTGACTCACAGAAACTCACAGACCCTTGCCATGCCAAATGAGGGATTGCCCCACCATCACAGATCACTCCAGCCACAGACTTTAGTTTTCTTACCCATTAGACCCTTTGGCCTCCATCAGTGGAAGTGTGGCTTCTACTACTTTCCAATGTGGTTCCCACTTTTTTGCCCTGATGCTGGCCTGACAGCCTCAGCTTCTTGATCCTTGGGTTTCTTATCCTTGGAGTCAGGTACCAGACCTCTGTGTCCTCTGAAGTTTTAGGGGACACAAAGTCTCTGAGTGGAGGTCCCCTTGAAGCTCCTCTTTCCTGACTTGCACTGAGGAAGGTCCCCTTACCTCCTACCGTCATGGTGGGGGATAGAAAATGCAGAGAATGCCAACAGCTTTCCCTAAAGAACTACTTTCTTTTGGCCTTTTCAATTTTAAACCCCTTTATAGCCTGGGTATTGGACTAAGGGTCACAAGACCATTTGGAAAGCCTTCTTTTAGAATATGGGAGTGTTTGCAACCTATTATTTTCAATTTTTTTGAACTTTGGTTGAAACAAAAAGGGTCCAATTTGAGGCCAAATGATAGGAAAATACAGTTCACAGAAAAAGAAATGTAAATGGCTCCCAAACGTAAGAAAAGATGCTCAACCTTACTTTTAAGAAAAGTGCAAGTTAGTGAGGTATCATTTCTCACCCGTCAATGAGAAAGCCAGAGATTTAACAACACAGTCTCTTTTGAGGCTGTGGGGAAATAGGAACATAAACGTTGTTAGTGAGAGTACAGAATGGTACAACCTTTATGGAAGGAAATCTGGCAATATTTACATTGCCTTTGTCTTTAACCCAGCAATCCCACCTCTGGGACCTATCCCATGGATTCATCTGCACATGTTCCCAATGACACATGAGCAAGGTTATTCATTATGACGTGGCTTATAATAACAAAAGCTTAGAAACAACCCAAATGCCTCTCAGGAGGAAACTAGTTACATGAACTATGATCCTTCTATGTACACAATGTAATACCCTGAGTTGTAAAAAAGGAACGAGGAAGGACTCTACGCGTTGATATGGGGAGATCTTTAAGCTGTATTGTTTTAATGAGGAAAACAAGATGGAGAATAGTGTATATCATACGCTATCTATCTCTTATGTAAGAAAGAGGGGGAATGAGAATATTTATTCAATTTTACATAAACACAGGAATGATAGCAGTGAGTTGATGTAAATGGTTACAAATGGAGCAAGGAAGAATGGGGTGAAGGTGGACAGGGTGAGAGTGAGTCTTTTAAGTGTTTATCTTCTTATTTTGTTTTGTTTTTAAACATGTAAGTATATTACTATTCAAAAGCATAAAAATAAAATTTCATAAGGAAAAGAAAGTGTTCCATTTAATATCCTATTACACATGTGTCAATAAAAATATGATGGGTACTGCTTAGTCTCCTTCTAAACCCAAGACACTTAGATTTGGATAAGTTTGGTTTAATTTTCCATCACAAAATTGGTGGGGCAGCCAGTGCTGTCTTTTAAGATTTCTGAAAATTCCATGAGGGGGTAAAGGTGGATGTGTTATATTCCCATGATCAACTCTAGGGCCTACTTTCTGCTTCCTATGAATTAATTTAGCTGATGGATCATCTCATCCTCCTATGTGGGGTCCCTGTTCCCCCCTGCATCGACTCACCTGTGGAACTCAGCTCCTTTTCATGATTTCCACCCAAAGTTTCACTAAGGACTTGGGGCATTTAGATAACGTGAATGGAGAGTGTATTAGTTTCCTACTGATGCTGTAACAAATTGCCACACACTTGGTGGCTTTCAACCACACAAATTTATTATTTTACAGTTCTGGAAGTCAGAAGTCTGCCATGAGTCTCACTGGGCTAAAGTCAAAGTGTTGGCTGAGCTGTGTTCCTTCTGGAAGCTTGAGGGAGAATCCATTTGTTTGCTGCTTCTAGCTTTTAGAGGCTGCCTATATTTCTTGACTGTGGCCTTTCCTCCATCTTCAAAGCCAACAGTGTGGCATCTTTGAATCTCTCTCTGACTCTGACTCTCCCGTCTACCCCTGCCCCCATTTCATTTATAGGAGATTACAGCGGGCCTCCCTGGATAATCCAGGATAATCTCCCATCTCAAGATCCTTAACTTAATCACATTTACAAAGTTCCTTCTACCATGGAAGATAACTTATCCACAGGCTCTGAGATTAATACGTGGACATTTTTGGTGGCCATTTTTCTGCCTATAACAAGAGAGTATTATATTTTAGATACACAAATAATTAAAAGAGGATGTTAGTTATCTTTGTTCTTCGAAGTTTCCTTCCTTTCCCATCCCTTCCCATCTTCATTCTTTATCAAATCCCCTAAATTCCTGAAATGCAGAACAACTCATCTATGTCTTTCTTTTTTTTAACCAAAGTACTTTACCAAAGTAATTTTTTAAACAAGAATAGTTTCCTCCTTAAGAATTCTGTTGCCAGCTGTTAACTTAAACTTTATATTTTTGAAAAACTTCTGAAAATTTCCCAAAGTTTCTGAATGTTGAATGCATTCTTCCTTGTTTCACAGTGCTGATTCAGATTTCTTAAAATTTTTTTATGAATCTTTGGTAATGTGATTTTGGGGGACAACTAGAAACTAGAAGATGAAATATTTGAGAGAGAATTATAGCAAAGACTATATATGCTTTTTTATTTTTTTATTGCTGTGTAACAACTTACCACAAACGTAATGGCTTAAACTACTACACATTTATTATCCTCCAGTTTTTATGGGTCAGGAATCCAGGTTTGGTTTAGTTGGTTTCTCTGCTCAGCGTATCACAAGTCTGCAAGGAAGGTGTTGGCTAGGTTGCATCTTCATCAAGAGGCTTGACAGGGGAAGATACCCCTTCCATGCTTATTCATAGTGTTGGCAGAATCCATTTCCTTGTGGTCGTATGGCTGAAGGTCCCAACTTTTTGCTGGCTGTCAGCTGGAAGCTGTCCTCGGGTCCTAGATGCCAGTCATAGTTCCTAGAGGGCCATTTGCAGTTGTTTGCCAGGTGGGTTTCCTAAACAGACTGCCCAATTCATCAAGTCAGCAAGGACAATCTCTGAGTACAGGGAGGGCCGAGTTCCTCTTTTAAAGGGCTTTCATCTGACTAAGTCAGGCCCACCCAGGATAATCTACCTTTAACTAACCAAAAAGCAACCAATTTGGAACCTTAATTACATCTGCAAAAGCCCTTCACTTTTTCCATATTCTGTTGGTTAGAACTAAGTCACACTCAAGGGGAAAAAATTACACAGGCTGTGGACACCAAGTGGCAGAGATTATGAGGGTCATCTCATAGAATTTTGCTTACCATAAGTTACTAAAGAAAAAATCAGTTATAGACTTTAAATTCTACCACAATTTTTCCTAGGTTCTTCTGACAGGGCTACTTAACTTTATAGCAAAAGCCTAGGAATACTTCTATTTTCTCTATGGAGAGGTACCAAGGCTGCCAGGGGTGGAAGTGACCAATGGCCAGAGGTTTCAGGAAGGTAACTGGGTCTGGAAGACTGCCATCTCCCCTTGGACTGGTTGCGTTCCCTTGAGCAAGGCACAGAGATTTGGGGAAGGGAAAGAACACCATTTCCCTGGGTCCATGGGCATGTGTCCCATCTCCTAGCCTTTGGGTTAGCAGGATTCAGGATTTGTGAACTTGGCCTGCAAAAGTCTATTTCCGCCAAACTCTAGTGAGCCTAGTGTATGGCCTGTAGGGTTAGTTGCCCTATAGTCCCTGTAAAGGGCCATCCTGCGTCTTGGTGGGCTGGGCAGGGTAAGGCAACACTGACCAGGTTCAAGGCTTCCGGAGGGTGGTGAGAGCTCCAGGGACCAGCGCTGGAGAGCACAAAGGTCCTTCCCAGCCCCAAGACCCTCCATAACCAAGGACTTGGCAGTAGCTGTGTGCAGCCAAGAATGGCTGAGACAAAGGGCAAAGCACGTACAGCTCTTGCCACAAGCTGTGATTCCTTCTGTCCAAGGGGCCTTCCAGTGAAGAGTGAACCTTAGAACCTGAAAGAGGGCTCAGCTCCAAGAACCAGAGGGAATTTGGGTTGTCTTGGGATGATCACTGTGAATTGAGATCTCACAGAGATGAACACCAGATGATGCAGACACTGACGCTTTGCTGTGCTGGGATGGTCAGGGACAACCATGAGGCTTTCCGCCATGCTGCTTTCTGGCCAAAGAGGGGCAGAGCCCAGGAAAGGGGAATTGTTATCACAAGACCTAGGAAGGGGCAGCAGCTGGGCAGCGCATCTCTTGCACCGAACAAGGAAGACAGTGTCTTGGTCCTGGCCAGAGATTATAAACGTCCGTACTGCGTGTGGCCCTGTAAGGGAGATGGTGCACGGGGCTGCCAGACTCAAAGACTCCAGCCTGTCTGCAGCTTGCCGCCAAGGACACAAAACAGCTGAGTCTGACTTGACTGCCTGTGATCAGCATTCATGAGCATTTTTACTGGATTTCTTGTAGAAAATTAACACATAGCTATCTGGTCTGAATATCAATCTGAGTTTGTGCATCTGGAACAGCTCAGTGGATTAGATGGAAGCTGAAGGAACTCCGCAAAGGTAAAAGGACCAGCCCCCATACTGACCTCGTGAGACTGCATCTCAGTGTCCAGCTGTAACACACCTCTGGTGTCAGCCCCTTTCCCCCACTTCCCCTCCTCTCTGCAGCCACTCCTCTGACTTCCTCTCCCTCAACATGCAGGCTGCTGCTGAGACCCCTGCAGACCTCTGTAAAGAGATCACTCAAATCGGGGCGGAGCTAGAACAGAACTGGAACCTACACTGGAGATACAGCTGGGAGGGCACGTGAGTTTCACTGTGAGCCAGGCATGGAAAGACCAAGGCTTGTCACTGGATGAGACAGAAGAAACAGAGACCTACTTCTGGACGGCAGGAGGCGGTCTGCTTTCCTGGAGGGACACACAGTGCCCAACAGACTTGGGGAGTTACCTGTGTGTCTCGGAGGGCTGCCTATGTGCATTGGAGGGATACTTGTGTTTATTCTACACTTGACCTGGGACTGTGGTCTGTATCGATTGTATTGCACTCATAGCTTTCCACGCTTGGCTGGCCAGCTCATCATCCTCAGCCTCTGCCTGCAAGTGAGTTGCCAACTGGCCCTTTATTGTCCACCCAGCTTTCTTCAGCTTTGTCACCCAGGTCGTTGACCTTAATTCCTGGGCCTTCACCAGTTTCCCAAGAATAAATTGTTTGGACTACTTCTAGTCTGCTGCTGTGTATTAGCCTGCATTTTTGGAAACTCTGATAAAGTTTCCAAACTGACTTACCTTTTTTAGCTATATGACGCCTGCTTTGCATACCTTTTTTTGCTCTATGACTCCTGCTTTGCATACCTTTTTTTGCTCTATGACTCCTGCTTTGCATACCTTTTTTTTGCTATATGACTCCTGCTTTGGGTAATTGTTTGCTTCATCAACCACCATGCTGCATTCTGGTAAACTGAAAGAAAAAGAAATTGTTAGAACTGAGCAACAGGGAAAACCACGTATTTTGAACCGATGCTTTCTGAGTGGAATGAGAGCCTGAGACTTGAGCCTGAAGGAGAGGCTGCGTAGCTATGCTGAACTTTTAAGCATTTCAACCGAGAAGCTCCAAAATTCTCTGATCTTAGTGAATTCCTATCTAAGTCTGAAGAGATTCCCCAGGAACCCCACTCTGAGGGTGGTGATAGGCCACTAGAATCATTTAAATCTATGTTTATAAGATTTATAATGAATATTTACAGTGAAAAGAAAGCTTTAAAAAAAAAAATCCATAGCACACAGGGATGGGATTTGACACCCAATGAAAGAAATCATAGCTTAAGTTAGCCTGAGTTATACTGTGTTTTGGAAATGCTCTGAACTCAATACTTATGCCACGTACTCTAAGACAAAAGTACTTAGATTTTATTATTATTATTATTCTCAGGAGTAAGCTTGCTGAATCACCACAGGCTTTTTGGTTTTTTAACTACCAGTTTGCGGAATGTCACTGTCCATTTGGCTTGGAGTTGCTCTGGGTCCACCCTCGAGCCCACCTTTTGAGCCTGTCATTTGGCAAAGTGCATTATTGGTGGTCCTTCCTGCTAAGTATAGAGCTTGGTAGTGATTTCAAATTAGTGGGGAGTGATAGATTATTAGGGAAGTGTGGGAATCAATGTCTAACCATTTGGGGAACACTTGTTTGCAATAAATATGATTAACAACGAAGGGAAGCCTCTTGCACTGTTGGTGGGAATGTAAGTTGATACAGCCACTATGGAGAACAGTATGGAGGTTCCTTAAAAAACTAAAAATAGAACTACCATATGACCCAGCAATCCCACTACTGGGCATATACCCAGAGAAAAACATAATTCAAAAAGACACATGCACCCCAGTATTCATTGCAGCACTATTAACAATAGCCAGGACATGAAAGCAACCTAAATGTCTATCAACAGAGGAATGGATAAAGAACATGTGGTACCTATATACAATGGAATATTCCTCAGCCATAAAAAGGAACGAAACTGGGTTATTTGTAGAGACGTAGATGGGCCTAGAGATTGTCATATATAGTGAAGTAAGTCAGAAAGATAAAAACAAATATCGTATATTATCACATATATGTGGAATCTAGAAAAATGGTGTAGGTGATCTTATTTGCAAAGCAGAAATAGAGACACAGACGTAGAGGACAAACGTATGAATACTAAGGGGGAAAGGGGCAGGTGGGATGAATTGGGAGATTGGGATTGACATATATACACTATTGATGCTATGTATAAAACAGATAACTAATGAGAACCTACTGTATAGCTCAGGGAATTCTACTCAGTGCTCTGTGCTGACCTAAATGGGAAGGAAATCCAACAAAGAGGGGATATATGTATACGTATAGCTGATTCACTTTGCTGTACAGTAGAAACTAACACAATATTGTAAAGCAACCATACTCCAATAAAAATTAGTTTAAAAAAAGAATAAAAGCTGTTTAAAATCAATTAAAAAAATGAGTTAATAGGCTTACTATATCAATAACAAAAACTGTAAGATCCTCCTGCAAGGGGAAAAGAATGATCAGACAATTCACAAGTTCTGCTGTTATTTTTCTCTGGAAGTCACACCTATATTTTAATTTTTCTTGCACCAGCAAAAATGAAGCAAGAAATGAAGAACATAACATGGGAGTAGGAAGCCAGGTGGACATCAGACAGCTGATCAAAATGTTCACTGTCCAAAGGCTAGGTGTGATTTCCATCCTAGCTCACACAGCCTGTGTCTTCGACCTTTCTATTCCCAGGTAACGCTTTTTTCTTTTCTTGCCTAATACTACTCTTCTCTAATTGATAGCTTCCAATGGATCATATCTGTCTGAGGCATGTTTCTTAAACCCTAAGGAGGATTTGATGTGTGTCCTCTATCTGGAGTATAGCCAGGAAACTTCCCAGTACTCTTTCAAAGAAATGAGACTGGAAGTGTGAAATCTAGTCCCGTCCTGTTAGTTTAGCATTCATTGTGAGCAGACTGGACTCTTGCCCAGCTGAAAGAAGCTGACGTCATCTGCTTTCATTTGACCCTGAATTTCCCCTCTGATTGAGACATCAGTCCAACCTTCATTTCACAACACCCAGCAAATATTTTACTGAATGCCTTCAGTGATGGAGTTTCTACACTACAAGCAGAATGGCAAGCAGAAAGACAAGAGGGAAGGGGTGCAAAGAAGAGGAAGAGGGAAGGGGGTAGCAAAGGTTACTCAGGTAGAGTTTGAGCTGGACCTTGAAGGATTAGGAGGGTTTTATCAGGCAGAGAAGACTAGGAGGGAAATTCCAGTAATGGAAGGGGGGAGGGGTATAAGAATATGAACAAAGGCAGGAAATTTCACGAAGAGACATTAAAGATCACAATAGAGGGATGGACCAACGTAAGAGAGACATTACCAAAGTAAAAATGAAGGAGTTGATGGTGCATTGGATTGGCTGGGTGCTGGAGGGATGCAGGGAGGTACATATAAGAAGGGGAAGATATGCTTATTAAGCCTTTGAAAATAACATTTAGAAAGAAGAGAACATCTGCTACACAATTTGTGACTCTAATGAGACTTTTTTCCCCCAAACATACTAGATATTCATTTAAATATACTTCTTCGAAGTACTTTGAAAAACTAAATAAACACTTATTCCAGTGATGCTATTAGTGTTTGAAAAATCTTTAGAAATCCCCTTTGGGAATTGCCTTCAGAATTTGTTTATGAGCTACCAAAGAACATCAAGCAGTTTTATTACCTCACGGTTTTCTGTCTCTGTTTCTCTACATACGGTGAAAACATTATATATGCATATAAAACATGTATCATTAAAACTTAACCAGTTGGACATATCTTTAATTTTTTTTTATTGTAGTATAGTTGATTTGCAATGTTGTGTTAATTTCTACTGTACAGCAAAGTGATTCAGTTACATATACATTCTTTTTTTAAAAAATACATTCTTTCTTTAAAAAAAATTAATTTATTTTATTTATTTTTGGCTGTGTTGGGTCTCCGTTGCTGCGCGGGGGCTTTCTCTAGTTGCAGTGAGCTGGGGCTACTCTTCGTTGCGGTGCGCGGGCTTCTCATTGCAGTGGCTTTTATTGTTGCGGAGCACGGGCTCTAGGTGCGCGGGCTTCAGTAGTTGTGGCTCGCGGGCTCTAGAGCACAGGCTCAGTAGTTGTAGCGCACGGGCTTAGTTGCTCCGCGGCACGTGGGATCTTCCCGAACCAGGGCTCGAACCCGTGTCCCCTGCATTGGCAGGCGGATTCTTAACCACTGAGCCACCAGGGAAGCCTTATACATCCTTTTTTAATATTCTTTTCCATTAAGGTTCATCACAGTATGTTGAATATGGTTCCTTGTGCTATACAGTAGGACCTAGTTGTTTACCATTGTATATATAAAATAATTTGCATCTGCTAACCCCAACGTCCCACTCCATCCCTCCTCCACCCTCCCTCCCCCTTGGCAACCACAAATCCGTTCTCTATGGACATTTCTTTTACAAGCTAGAACATGTTGGGGGGATTTCCCTGGCGGTCCAGGGGGCATGAGTTCAATCTCTGGTCGGGATCCCGCATGCCACTGGCATGGCCAAAAAACAAAAACAAAAACACTAGAACATGTGGCAAATGGCTTTTACCTATTTCCAAAAATTGAATACAATCTGAAAAACATTTCACTTATGGACTCAGAACACCCGCAAAAAATGTGCTTCAGGCTCTGACGGCAGTCTTCAAAGGGGGATTCCAGCAGTATTGGGCCTCCACAGAACTGAAGTCATGTGGACCTCCACAAGTGACCTCCACAGGTGACTGTTGCCACAGAGACCTTGTCCCTCGATTAGATACATTCTGGGGAATTTCTGTCATCGTGGCTGGACAAGTTGTCATATGACAGTTTATGGTCCATGTTGGCTTCCTCTGCAGTCACTCATGATTGGAGGCCCCCTTCCCCAAGTCCCCCGTGAAGACCTTGCCAAACCTGGGAAGGGAAGGGGGTTTCCTAAAACCATCGGGGACTAAGACCACCTAACGGCAGAACCTGAGGAGGACTGGGCTTCAGCTCACTGTTCATTCTGGCTTCGTTTCACAAAAGCAGAGCCCTTCTGCAGAGGGAGGAAAGCCTTTCCAGTGACTGGAATTGGGAAATAGGCTGCGGTGTTCCTCTAGGCACTGAATCCACTCTGGGGCAGACAGGACACGTCCCGTCCACGACCACATCCCAGGGCAATGTCTGGATCCAGAAAGAATGCAAAGCTTAGAAACAGCTGAACAGTATTCCTGGAAGGTACACACCACAAACAGGCAGTTATGATTCCTCAATAAATTGCCCAAAGGGCATGAGTGTGTGTATGTGTGCATATTTATGTTGTCTGTTGTGTGTGCACACATGTGTTATTGTGTGATGCATGTGTGTATGGTATGTTCACGTGGGGTGTGTATAGTGTGTATGGTACATGTGTGCATATGTGTGTTGTGTGTGCACACGTGTGTATTGTGTGGTGCGTGTGTATGTGGTATGTTCATGTGGGGTGTGTGTATGGTACATGGCTGCATGTGTGTGTTGTCTGTTGTATGTGCATATGTGTGTATTGTGTGGTGTATGTGTGTATGGTATGTTCACATGGGGTGTGTGTGTGTGTGTGTGTGTGTGTGTGTGTGTGTGTGTGTGAAGGGCGCTGGGACGATCCTGGCAGGAGTGAGTGATAGGAACTGCCATTGGTCATCCCTCTTCCTTCATCTTCAGAGTCTGTGGGAACACGTCAGTAGAGACAGGAGAAAAATTCTATCCGCTAAAGAACCGATACTTTTTCCCTTGGGAGGAATAATGATGTTTTCTCAATGACTACACAACTCTTTTCATACCAGAGTAGCAGCAAGTTGTCTGTCATTTGTATTGCACATATTTTCCCACATTTGTCCTTTGTCTTTCAACTTTATTTATAGGGCTCTTGTCTGTTTTTGCCATTGGAAAGTTTTCACTGTTACATAGTTGAGGTTATTAATCTTTTGTTTGTGATCACCGGCTGTCATGACATGTTCAGATAGACTTTCCACCCACGATTATAAAAATATTTGTCCAGTCTCCCTCCTAGTTCTTATGTAATTTTGGTTTTTACTTTAAAGCATTTGCTGTATTTGGAATTTATTTTGTGTAATGAATGAAACAAGAACCCACATTTTATTTAAAACATTTCACACCAACCTGTATTTTTCTTTCACACTATTCACTGCAGTTAAAATAGCACAATTATTTATGTGATTATCTTTTCCCAATCACCATTGATTTGAGATACCACATTTTTTTCATACAATACTTTGAAATATGCTTCTTTCTGTAAATATCATGTAGGGATTTTGACCAGAAAAGGGATTTTCTCGATTATTTTGGAAGAATTTATATGAGAATATTTCTGTGCACTCACAGGGGATGCCTTTTCACTTAGTCATATATTATCTTCTATTTCTTGGTAATTTTCTCTTTTTTTCACATAATTCAAATTTATTTGTATAATTTTATGTTTTGTACTTTTAAAATGGATGAAATTTGGGTTATATTTCTTATACATTATAAGACTTTTGATTTTTGAATATTAATATTATATCATCAAAACTTTCTCAACTCTCTTTTACTCTTTTAATTTTCAGTAATTTTCTGCTGAATCTTATGCTTTCTATTATCTGCAAATGATGATAATTTTGTCTTCTTCATTCCAATAGTTAAACCTCTTATTTTGTTCTTTTGTCTAACTGCAATGTCTATCACATAAAAGCAATGTCATATTATAGAAATTATAAGTGCTTAATTGCTAAGCTTGATATTGGCTTTTGGTATAAGATATGTTTTGATAGTAAGGAAATTATTCACCTAATCCCATTTTACAAAGAACATTTATCAAGAATGGACATTAAATTTTATGAATGTTTTATTGAAATCTACCATGGGATTATATGATTTTCCCCCTTTGGTCAACATTAATACAAATTTTCAAGCATTTAGCCACCTTTGCATTCTTGTAATACACAGTCATAGTAATGGTAAATTATTATTTAAATCTGCTCCCAGATTCTATTTGTTAATATTGGGTTGGCAAAAAAATGCCTTTGGTTTTTAAGTAAAAATAAAAGACACATTTTTCATTTTCACCAAGAACTTTATTGAATGTATTCACCGTTTTGTTCCACTACCTTCTGCCATTTTTCAGGCAACTTCATAATTCCATCTTCCCAAAACTTTTTATCTTTTTGAGCAAAGAACTCTTCCACGTGCCTTTTACAGTCTTCCACGGAATTGAAATTTTTTCCATTAAGAGAATTTTGTAAAGACCAAAATAAATGGAAATCTGAAGGTGCAATGTCTGGTGAATACAGCATGTGAATCAGAACTTCCAAGCCAAGCTGTAACAGTTTTTGCCTGGTCATCAAAGAAACATGGGGTCTTGCATTATCCTGATGAAAGACTATGTGTTTTCTGTTGACTAATTCCAGACGCTTTTCGTCAAGTGCTGCTTTCAGTTGCGAACAGTGCTTGTTGGAATTAATCATTTGGTTTTCCGGAAGGAGCTCATAATAGAGGACTCCCTTCCAATCCCACCATATACACAACATCACCTTCTTTGGATGAAGACTGGCCTTTGGTGTGGCTGGTGGTGGTTGATTTCTCTTGCCCCACGATCTCTTCTGTTCCACATTATTGTACAGTATCCACTTTTCTTTGCCCATCACAATTTGTTTTAAAATGGAACATTTTTGTTACGTTTCAGTAGAGAATCGCATGTGGAAATAAGGTCAAGAAGGTTTGTTTCGCTTAGCTTATGTGGCACCCAAACATCAAAGCGATGAACATAACCAAGCTGGTGCAAATGGTTTTCATCGCTTGATTTGGATATTTTGAGGATGTCGGCTATCTCCCGCATGGTATAATGTTGATTGTTCTCAATTAATATCTCATTTGATCGCTATCAACTTCAACTGGTCTACCCTACCGTGGAGCATCATCCAGTGAGAAATCTCCAGCACGAAACTTCGCAAACCACTTTTGACATATTTGATCAGTCACAGCACCTTCTCCATACACTGCACAAATCTTTTTTTGCGTTTTGGTTGTGTTTTTACCTTTCTTGAAATAATAAAGCATAATATGCCAAGACTGTTGCTTTTTTTCTTCCATCTTCAATATTAAAATGGCTACACAAAAATTCACCAATTTCGATGTCTTTTTTTAAATGCACGCTGATATGACAGCTGTCACATACAATCTAACAAAATTGTTTCGAATGAAGTTAAAGACAACTAAGTGCTGTTAGACCATTTTACAGAAAAAACCGAACGAACCTTTTAGCCAACCCAATACTTTATTTGAGAACTTTTTAAAAATCAATTTTGATATCTCTAGTTTTCTCTCCTGCGTTACCTATTCAAAGCAGCAGTCCATTGGTATGTGTTAATTGGCAAGAATTCCTTCTTTCTCTGGCCGAGGACATTTAAAATATGCTACTTCAGCTATGTAGATAGATAGTAATTATGCATCTCTTCCCATCTAGTTTTCCAAATGTGTCAGCATAGGATTATTCAATGTTCTCTGCGATTGTGAAGTAGTCCTTGCCTCTAGACACTGCCCCAATCTGATAGGAAATGATGACAGAGAAAAAATGATGTGCTTGGCAGGCAAGTATCTCTTGCAACACTGGGTCCCTTAGCAATCAATGATGGGTCAATGGGCCCCAGTGGGAGTGTTTCTTATTCTTCCAGCAGCTAGTCCCTGCCCTCAGGACTCATACTGGTGGGAACCTTCAGAACTGACTCCAGTTACAGTCAGTAACACCGCACTGTGGTCACGAGCTAGAAACTGCTGTCAGGTCATGCAAATCAGTTTGTTCCAAACGGCATTATAAAGGCTGCATTCTTCAGGGTGTATAGTGTTGAGGCCTTTCCCAGCTACAGCCTACTTAAAGTATTAATACTTTTCCTTGCTTTTGGTTCATTTTCGTTCCTGCTTGTGTTGGCGTAGGGTTTGGGGTTAACATGTACTTCTGCCATCATTTTTTTTTTTAAATAAATTTATTTATTTTATGTTTGGCTGCATTGGGTCTTCGTTGCTGCATGCGGGCTTTTCTCTGGTTGCTGCGAGCGGGGGCAACTCTTCGTTGTGGTACGTGGGCTTCTCATTGTGGTGGCTTCTCTTGTTGTGGAGCACGGGCTCTAGGCGCGCGGGCTTCAGTAGTTGTGGCTCGCAGGCTCAGTAGTTGTGACGCACGGGCTCTAGAGCTCAGGCTCGGTAGTTGTGGCGCATGGGATCTAGAGCGCAGGCTCGGTAGTTGTGGCGCACAGGCTTGCTCCGTGGCATGTGGGTTTTCCCGGGCCAGGGCTCGAACCTGTGTTCCTTGCATTGGCAGGCAGATTCTTAACCACTGCACCACCAGGGAAGCCCCCATATGGCTTTTTTAGCAGCTGAAAAAAAAAATTTTTTTAATCAAATATAATTTTTAGCAGTGAAACACAAATATTTTTAGAAAAACCTTTCTTAGTAGATGGGTTAAACAGAATATTAAATACAGCTGAAGAGAAAATTAGCAAACCAGGAAGACAGATCTGAAGCACAGACAGAAAAGGATGTGTAAAATGTAAAGAGGGATTGAGATACGGAGGTGGAATGTGAAGGTCTGAAATACATACAATCAGAATTTCAGAAGAGAGAATAAAGAGAATGGAGGAGAAGCAATATTTGAAAAATTTGAGATTTAGGTGTTTATAAAGTCCTAGGTATAACTGAATCACTTTGCTGTACACCTGAAACTAACATAAAGTTGTAAATCTACTATACTCCAATATAAAATGAAATTTTAATTAAAAAAATAATAAAATGAAGTAAAGATGAGGGTCCCCATATTTGGGAGTGTGAAAAACTATTAGAAAAGCCATGAATTGATGGAGGAATCTGGGGCAGAAGGAAAGACTGTGAAAATAGTACTGAAATAATGAATGTCCCAAAAGGCAGTACCTGGTGGCACTGAAGATGGGGCATTTGAGGTTCAAAGGAGTTTGGATTATGGAAATGATGGTGGCAGCAGAGATTAAGGAGAAAGCAAGCATGAGCTGATATGCTGATGGGAGATGGTATGTCTCCAAGGGAATCTGGAAAATTTTAAAATAAACCAATAGTTTATACTCAGTGTATTTTTAGTTTTTCACTGGATATAGGGCACTAGGGTAACCAAGACAGAGGAGCAGGACTTCAGAAGGAGAGTAGTCCCAGCTGAGGAATCAGAGTGAAGATTCAGAATACTGCATGTCTAAATGAAACCACAGGTCTTTTTTTTCCTGGAATCACCCTATTTATTAATTTACCCGAGTTATTTCTCATATCAGACCATGAGCCCCAAGGCAGAGCCCAGTTCGCTGCTCCATCTACTCACGTGAGAGCACCTGATTGCGCTTGGCCCCAAATCCCAGAATACCCAAGGGACTGGAGTCTTGGGATTAGTTTAGTAAATATTTCCTACAAATATTTTTTTAAATTTCCATTAAAAGGACAGGCAGGGGACTTCCCTGGCGGAGCAGTGGTTAAGAATTGCCTGCCAATGCAGGGGACACAGGTTCGAGCCCTGGTCTGGGAAGATCCCACATGTCGCAGAGCAACTAAGCCCGTGCACCACAGCTACTGAGCCTGTGCTCTAGAACCCGCGAGCCACAACTACTGAGCTAGTGTGCCTAGAGCCCCTGCTCCACAACAAGAGAAGCCACTGCAATGAGAAGCCTGCACACCACAACGAAGAGTAGCCCCCACTCGCCACAACTAGAGAAAGCCCACGCACAGCAACGAAGACCCAACGCAGCCAAAAATAAAAATAAAAATAAAATAAATAAATTTATTTTAAAAAAAAACAAAAGAAAAAAGGACAGGCAGGGACTTCCCTGGTGGCGCAGTGGTTAAAAATCTGCCTGCCAGTGCAGGGACATGGGTTCGATCCCTGGTCTGGGAAGATCCCACATGCCGCAGAGCAACTAAGCCCGTGAGCCACAACTACTGAAGCCTGTGCGCCACAACTACTGAAGCCCGTGCACCACAACTACTGAGCATGCGCTCTAGAGCCCATAAGCCACAACTACTGAGCCCACGTGCCACAACTACTGAAGCCTGCATGCCTAGAGCCCGTGTTCCGCAACAAGAGAAGCCACCACAATGAGAAACCCGCGCACCGCAAGGAAGAATAGCCCCCGCTCACAGCAACTAGAGAAAGCCCACACGCAGCAACCAAGACCAAATGCAACCAATAAATAAATGAATTTTAAAAAAATTTAAAAAAAAAGAGAAGGACAGGCAACTGGCAACTCCAGCCCCCTGCCCTGTCTACCCCAGTGGCCCCACCACGTGTCTTTTATTAAAGCCAAAACATTTCATCTGTGTCTATATGAGCTTTACATAACAGACAGTGACAGATAAGGGCATTTCTCTGGGTCTCTTAGTTTATAAATAGGATAAGGCTAGAGGGATGATCACCATCGATTAAATGCTTATCTTGTGCTAGGCGTGGAGTTATACATTTTGTGAACAACATATGCTGTGGATATCTAAGTATCATCGTCATAATTATCATTATCCCTACTTTAAAGATAATAAAACTGAGGTTTAGAAGCAGTTAAATCATTATCCAAGGTCACCTACCAGTACCTAGCAGAGTTGGAATTCTAACCCAGATCTTTGTACTGCAAATTTTTAAGCCTGGGGACTTCCCTGGCAGTCCAGTGGTTAAGACTTGGCGCTTCCACTGCAGGGGGCATGGGTTCCATCCCTGGTCAGGCGACTAAGATCCTGCATGCCTCGGGTGCGGCCAAAATTAAAAAAAAAAAAATCTTAAGCTTGGAAATTCTTTGTGTACACACAATTACGTAAAAGCAAAAATCTCTCATTATTAGAGGATTCTGTGGGTGAGAAACTCAATTTCCTGTTCTCTAGTTAAGAGATCACAAAAAGACTGACCCCTGGAAATAACATTCAAACACTAGCAAATATTTCTTTTAGCTTCTCAGCTGTCAGCGTGACACCTTAGTGCTCTGTTTTTTCAAATTTCAGTATGACTCATTTTGTTTCCCAGTAAATATGATTTTAGTTTTGGAAACTCTGATTTTAAGGTGGGTGTGAACATGTGTTTTTTCTAGGTGCTTGTGTGTCAAAACAATTTGTTGTACAGTTTTTTTTTGTTTTTTTTTTTTTTTTATTTATTTTTGGCTGTGTTGGGTCTTCGTTTCTGTGCGAGGGCTTTCTCTAGTTGCGGTGAGCGGGGGCCACTCCTCATTGCGGTGCGCGGGCCTCTCAATATCGCGGCCTCTCTTGTTGCGGAGCACAGGCTCCAGACGCGCAGGCTCAGTAGTTGTGGCTCACGGGCCCAGTTGCTCCGCGGCATGTGGGATCTTCCCAGACCAGGGCTCGAACCCGTGTCCCCTGCATTGGCAGGCAGATTCTCAACCACTGCGCCACCAGGGAAGCCCCTGTACAGTTAATTTTTAAATGCCTCTTGGCAGCTGTTTTAAACAACATGCTAGCTGCTGGGTGAGTTGAAAAATAAATGAGTTTGCTTCCTAGGAAACTACAAAATGAATGACTCCTTTCTTGTTCTTGGTAATTAAATTCTCACATTCAACTCCATATCAGAAGTAGCTTCTCTTTCATTTCCTGTGATATTTAAAACTTTTTTTTTTTCCTGCACAGTGACCAAAGCACCCCATTATGCAAACACTCTGACTCCTGCTCATGTTAAACCCCCCTTGGAAAACACCCCCATTCAAAGTATCAATAGCATTTTCTTTGAAGGACATTCTAAGTAAACTGGCTTGCAGAGACTATGTTCTGTCCCATGACACAGTCTTGGTCATCTGTCTCTAATATTTCTTCACACTATACCTTGCCAAAGCTCACATGTCCCAGTTTCAGAAAACAACATTACATTGTCAGCTGATTCCAAGGCCCCAGATCAGTGGTTCACAAGCTTTCGTGCACATTGGAGTCATCTGGGAAGCTTTAAAAAAATACTGACACAAGTCTCACATGACTCTGATTTAATCGGTCGGGAGTGCCACCTGGGAATTGAGATTTTTTTTTAAGGGCCTCAGGTAACTCTACTGTGCAGCTGAGTTTGGAAACCACTGCCCAGAGCCCCAGGGTGCAGGTTTAATCCTGTTTGGAACAGAATAAAAGGGAACAGGCAAATGTTAGGTAAAACCATTCTTACTACCTTGGTTATCAGGAAGCAGAGTCCCTGTGATGCCTCCTTCCATCAGCTTCCTCCCCCAGTGTTGGTCCTCAGAATCGTACTTAACTTTATCATTGTTTCCACCAATAGGGAGGTATAGCTGATTTTATTTTATTGTATTTATGTATTCATTCATTCATTCATTTATTCTTTTAATGTAGGGCTTAATGTTGAATTGAGACATGGCAAACCTTAATGGCAATACACATTATACGGAGCCTGAAACTAAGTAACACCATTTTCTGATAATCACATTATTTTAGTTCTTTTGGGAAGAAGTTTAGGGATGTTTATAACTCTTTGGTAGATGTGGATCCTCAGTCATCCGTTAGGCTCTTTCCACTGATTCCTTTATTCTGGGCCACAAACGTACAAATCTTCCCTGGGCTTTAAAACATTTTCCTTTTTCCTGCTTTCCACTCAACCCACCATACCACCTTCTTCCATCCTCCCACTGCTAAATTCTTCAAGAGTACTATCTATACTTTCCATTCTTTCCTGGACACCACCATAGCTAACTTCAATCTCCATATCTCCGTGGAAACTGCACTCACAAAGGTGATCAATGGTTTTGGGACCAAAATCCAAATCCAGTAGCTTCTCACTCTTCATTTTGCCTAACCTGTTATTTAACACCATTTAAAATTCTCTGAAGCAATGGTAATAAAAACAATATGTACTCAACATTAGAATCTATACATAGATCCTAGAAGCATAATTGAGTCCAGAAATAACCTTGAGTACTTGTGAGTAATTAACATAGGACAAAGGTGGCCTTTAAATTAAGTGGGGGCTTCCCTGGTGGCGCAGTGGTTAAGAATCTGCCTGCCAATGCAGGGGACACGGGTTCGAGCCCTGGTCCGGGAAGATCCCACATGCCACAGGGCAACTAAGCCTGTGCACCACAACTACTGAGCCTGCACTCGAGAGCCTGCAAGCCACAACTACTGAAGGCCGCGAGCCACAACTACTGAAGCCCGTGCGCCTAGAGCCCATGCTCTGCAACAAGAGAAGCCACTGCAGTGAGAAGTCCGTGCACAGCAACAAAGAGTAGCCCACGCTCACCGCAACTAGAGAAAGCCCGCGCACAGCAACGGAGACCCAATGCAGCCAAAAATAAATACATAAAATAAATAAATTTATTAAAAATCAATTAATTAATTAATTAAGTGGGAAAAGCGCCCATCTATTTATTTACTGGCTGTGCATCATGAGGAAAATGAAATTGGACCTCTTCCTGACACATCACTTACGGTAAGTATATCTCTGATTTATATAAGCTTTAAATGTGAAAAAAAGAAGAAAATGTGAAGACCTTATACATGAACTTAGAAAAGGGGAGAATTCTTAAGCAAATCAGAAAGCCCAGAATTTATAAAAGAAAACACAGATGTGCTTGGCTACATTAAAAATTTTGTTTCATATACTGAAAAACACCAAAACCAAAGTCAAAATCAAAGTCACAAATGACAGGTTGGAAAAAATATTAGTAATACATATAATAGAGATGTAATGCCCTAATATACAGAGAGCTCCTACAAATTAATAGAAAAATACTCCAAGAAGCCAAATTTTAAGTGGGTAAGGACATGAACAGGAAATTTATAGAAAAACAAATGCAAATGACCAATAAATGTGGAAGGCAGAGTAATACAAATTAAGGCAATTATGAGATATCATTTTTCACTTAGATTGGCAAAACATTAAAGCACCAATTATATGGTAGGAACGTGAGTTGCTGCAATCTTTAGGAATGGAATCCAGCTTTATCTATTACAACTAAAAACATATTTATCTTTGGCTTTGAAATCTCACATTTGGGAATCCACCTCCAAGAAATAAGGACACTGGTATGTAAGTATTTATATACGTACAAGGATCTTTGCTGCAGCTTCAATTGTGCTAAATGTCAGAGGGCCCTGAAACAAATCTTACAGACAACATACTCTTCTGAATTGATCTTCATCTTATTGTTTATAATTCAGTTCCTCCTTTCCTTGCTTCTTTTTCTGTTATTGCAGGCTTGATTTGTCACATTTAAGTAGACAAATTTGTCACATTTGTCATTTAAGTAGAAATACTTTAAAAACTTTTTAAGTAAAAGTTTCCTGCAATTTTTATTTTATACTTGCTGATGTCATGTTATTTGATACATAAAAGATAATGACTACTAAATATTAATTATAAATTATTATAAATTATGTACCTTTTTACAATTTGATTCTTTTTTCTGAATTCTACTTTATCTAAAATAATAACTACTTTTTATTATATTTTTGTCATGTTTTCCTGGTTGCACAGTGGTTAAGAATCCACCTGCCAATGCAGGGGACACGGATTCGATCCCAGGTCCGGGAAGATCCCACATACCGCGGAGCAACTAAGCCCGTGCGTCACAAGTACTGAGCCTGCACTCTAGAGCCCGTGAGCTACAACTACTGAAGCCCGCGTGCCTAGAGATCGTGCTCTGCAACAAGAGAAGCCACCGCAGTGAGAAGCCCACGCACCGCAACGAAGAGTAGCCCCCGCTCGCCGCAACTAGAGAAAGCCCGCGCGCAGCACCGAAGACCCAACACAGCCAAAGATAAACAAATAAAATAAATAAATTAAAAAAAAAACAACTATAGTCTCCACTTGCATTTAGTTTGCATTTGCTTCCGATTTCTTTGTCTATCATTTTACTATTCTGTGTCACTTTTAGGTTTTGGGTGTCATAGATCACATTTTAAATTCTGCTTATGGTTTCCTCTAAGATTTTTGGAAGCAGTCATTAAGCTATAATTCCCTGTTTGTCAACGATGGGGTTTAAGGAGGGAAATGTGCTTTCCTTATTGAATATGAGGAATTTAGAAAACATCTGCTCCTCCCTGTTCTTGCCAGAGCACTTGAACCACTGTAAATCTGGATGGATCCTGAATGCAGCAGTGGACCTTGTTTTTATACAAGTGGGTGTTTTGTATTAACCTATGAGATGGAAGGAGGCAGGGAATTAGGATATTTGGCCTCATGATCTCTCATTCCAGGGGGAACCATCTCTACTGCTGTCAATCTCATCTCTCACTGCCAGCTGCGGTTCTGTCAAAGGAAGCAGGATGAGGGTTAGGAGCATGAGGTCTGGGGTCTCTCCACCAAGGTTTGCACCCTGAGTTCATCACTTACTAGCTGGGTGGTCTTGGGTGATTAACTTAACACATTCAGCTTCCTAATCTGGAAAAAAAAAAAAAAAAAGGCTGGCAACAGCAGAATTCTGAATTCCATGGGGTGGTTTTGAGGATTAAATTACATAATCCATAATGCTGGCACATACTAAATGCTCATGAAATGTTAGCTGCTATTATTATTTTTATCATCATCATCCATAAAAGGGGATTGATAAGGGGATTGATGACCTTTAAAGATCATTTCTACCAGAGCTTGACAAAATGGCATAATAATGGTTGCTCTCTCTTCGCCTAGAATTTTCTGCTCAGAGTTTTCGCACGGACCAAACACATGTTGGCCTGTAATGGGATACTCACAGATCTATTAATGAAGAGTAAATTTACTCTTTTACTCAGGAGCAGTAACTGAGACTTTCTTCAGGTGACTCATTTCTCTAACATAACTTAAGGGGCAAGTCCTTACTACCTTCAGAAAGAAAGTTCTCCACTCAGAGCCCTCTTTTCCTTAAACTCTCTTTAGCTCTTCTTCCTACTTCCTCTGAAGTCCCCACTGTTCTTAGTTCCCACTTCAATTTTCTTGGAAAACTCAACCTCGTTGCAGGGGAGATAGAAGCCGTAGACTCCGGGATCTTCAAACATCACCTGGATGCTAGCGCCAGCATCCCCTTCTCACGCTTTGTCAGTTTCAAAGGGAGGAGGGGGTCTAGCCTATCAGTGCAGTAGATGGTGAGTTCTCCTCTTCTGGGTTACTTTTCCCTCCAACGATAGCTATGGCCGATTCAGTCTCAAAAGTTTGCTCAGCATCAAGCATATTTCATCATCCAGCTCAGGGGGTGACAAAATTTTTAATAAAACAATCATATATTGAATTGTTACATATACTAAGATCTGGGCTAATGCCTTCTTTTCTATGTATTTCTGTTAAATCTTGTATGTACCACTTATTTTATTCCTGTGGTTTTATAACATATTTTAGTAGACAACAGAGCTAGTTTCCCCTTCGGTGCTTTAATTTTTCAAAATTGTTTAGCGATTTGTGGCAGAATTTCATGTTGACTCCTCCTATCCCCATCCAAATCCTCCATCGCCTCTTCGTTAGAGGCTGGAGAAGTGAACACTTAAGGCCTCCACCCCCAACCTCCTTTGTCGCCCCAGTTGGACAGAGGATACAGTTCTAGCCAATTAGGCTGAAGTGAGGTCTACGAGGGGAGTTTCTGGGAAAGCTTTTATTTTACTGATAAAGGGGTCAAAGAGGGCTGTTGCCTCTCCTTTCTGCCTCTTCCTGTCTTGAAAGCAGTTGTGTGGCAGCCATCTTGAACTTAAGAATCATTTTGTCAAGTTAAAAAAAAAAAGTAAAGCCAGGGGAATTTATACAGCTCTATAATAGGGCTATATTATAAAATGTCCTTTCTCTAGAGCTGTGGGGGAAATTAGGCAAGTATTGGCTCAGCTCCTGAGAGTGAGTTTCATTAATTCGTCCATTTAATAAGGCCTGGTTGAGTCTTTCCTGTTTGATGTATGTGAGCATAAAAAATGAGCTTATCGTCAAAGGTTGATGGGTGTACAGATAAGGAGCGAGAAATCAACCTGGATGATGGTTTGCACTTGACACAATGACATTCAAGTCTGGGCAGTAGACCCCTGCCTCCTGTGGACTCTTTACAAGAGTGATTTCCCAGCAAACTGCTTGCATTTCCTGGGCTTGGATGTCTACCGGATCCCTACCCTCCGAGGATGACTTTTCCTATCTCAAATTGCCTTGTGTACAGAACATTCTTTTCCAGTAAGTCTGGATGTCTTACTGGGGAGCAGGTGGCTGCAGGAACCGTGCTTGAAGCCAGTTCTGCTACCACAGGGGTCTGAGATAGGCCAAGGGGATGACGATGACATGGACACATGTGTGCTTTGAAATCGGGAGGGAAGAGGCGACTTTAGGCTGGGGGATTGGAGACAATTTCAGAACCAAAGTGGCATGTGACCTCTCCTTCTTGGAATTACGACTAAAGTCCCACAGACCTTAAGCAATTCACCCAAAGTAGAAACAAAAACTTTTGCGGGGAAAGTGGAAATCGGATGGTGTTTGTTCTTTGTACCACAGATATCCTAAGACTTCCTGAAGTGGGCGGATGGTAGGACCAGTGGCTGGTTCAAAGTGATTGCTAAGTTGCTTCCAAGCCAAGACCTTGAGTCATCTTCAGTGGAGTCTGGTGTCCTGGGGAAGTCCAAATCACATACTTCTCCTCTTTATCACCAGGATCCTGACCTCCCTTCAGAGGTTTTCTGAGGGCACCCAAGACCAGTACCCACTGAGGTCTGGAGGGACAGCCTGATCTTTTAAGCTTGGAATGTAGAGGCCTGAACTTGCTCCTGGGCTAGAAAGCTCTGGGCCTAGACAGAATAATTTATTTAGGTATTCGTCTTTGTTTCCTTTGTACCTTACTCAACATTCCAGCAGGTAACCAAGTCTCTGTGCTCCCTTGCCGCAGGGCCTAAAGAAGAAGCTGTCTGCAGGCCACCTCCCTTCCTGACTTTCTCCTTTGTCCTGAAGGATTGAGCATACAATGCTAGGGAAGGGAGCCGTAGAGTGGCTTGAAGGATACAGTTCCTGGCTGTGAAAAAGCAAAGAATTTTCCCCAAGGGAAGAAATGGATGTCTGCAGTTTTTGTAAGTAATGGGCTCTGTGGCCCGTCCTCCACAGAACCCCAGGAAGATGACATTTCCATGTTAAGTATAGGAAGGTCTTCCGGACTCTGGCTACCGAGGCTCTCGGCCCTGGCGAAGATTTCCATGGGGCAACTGGGTCACCCAACTTTAACGATCTGTGTAAGCTTGGTCTACAGGCATCTTGGTGGAAACCATGTAGAGAAGGGGTTGCACCATAGGTCAAAGTTGGCCCGCCATGTTTTTGTATGACCTATAAGCTAACAACATTTTTTATATTTTTAAATATTTGAAAACTATTAAAAGAAGAATATTATGACATATAAAAACGATATGAAATTCAAATTTCAGTGTCCATAATTAAAGTCTTATTGGAACACAACAAAGCTCATTCATTTACCTATTGTCTCTGGCTCTTTTCAATCAACAGTGGCAAAGTTGAGTAGTTGTGACACAGTCCTGTCTGGCCTGCAAAACCTGAAATATTTTCTCTCTGGTCCTTTACAGAAAAAGTTGCTGGCCCCTGAGGCACACCTATGCCCAGAGATGTTCCTGAATGTTTTGCTTCACATCATGACTCCTGGTCATTAGCTCTGGGAGTGGGGATGGGACTGGGAGGCGGGGAGGGAAGAGAACCTTCTCAATCTCTGAAATTTAATTTCCCGACAGCTGAATGCAATAGGGCTCAGTGTCACCCCTACAGTAATTTTATGTAAAGTAGATAAACAATATGATCTTTCTTGCACGTTCAGGTTTGTGTTACAAATTCATTCTTATCTCATAGGCCTTCCTGGCTTTTGTTTCACAGATCCTGTTTTGGAAGTAACACTCATAGGTCTCTTCCATCTCTGCACATCCAAATCCTACCATCAGATCGTAACTTAACTGTTCACCTTCCTCTCCATCCCTGGAAGTCTAACTTTGTTTATTCAGCTTGCAGGTCCACCTAATAACATTTTTCAGAACAAACATACTTTCAAATATCCTGATTGCTTTTCCTCAGACAGCTGGACCATTTCTCCCAAATTAAAGTTTTGTTGTGATTTCTCCATCCTGTAAATCCTCATTGGACTCTGATACACATGATCACATTCTGGTAATTTGTATACATTTCTTGTGAGTTTCCTGAGTTCAGGGACTGAGTCTACGCTTGCTAAGCCATCCTGGGCAAGAACTGGCTCAACCAAGTTCAAATTCTGGTTCCAAAGCTAGCTGTATGACCACGAACATATCATTAACATCTACAGGCCTCAGTTTCATCATCTGAAAACTTCCATTAATGCTCTCTGTGCCTAGAGATGTAAGAATTAAATGAGATAGTGCCTTGAAAGTGCTTTTTAGGAATCAGTTGCCCCAGTACCCTTTGCAGTCCAACCCAGAGCCTAGAGCACAGGAGGCCCCCAAAATTGCTGAAACTCTGTTTGTGGCAGTCACACTGGGGGCAAGATGAGACCCTGGCTTTGGAAACGAACACTTTGCCCCAGCATTTCCTCTTTCTCCTGAGGGTTGTGACCAGTCCTGAGAACCAGCAGCATTCCCTTTGACCACCCCCCACCTTGGTCCTCACAGTTGCATCACCACCACATGATCATAGCTGTGGTGGGACCACCCAACAGGAGAGGAGGGGAGAGTTTGAACTGGACCAGGTGGGACTGTAAATGCCAGGGTAAGAAGGAGGCCTGGAGGGGCTCCCAGCAGAGGCGGATGAGCAGAGCTGACAAATGCTTCAGCAGATGCTACGGGCAGATTTGCAGCCATCCCTCAACCCTTTCCGAATGCTCCAGCCTCAGGCATCCAGTCACCAGGGCCACAGCTGATAAGGTGACTTTACCAGAGGAGATGTAACAATTATTCCCTCTCTGCTCCTGCTTGGCCCTGGCTTTTGTGTAATCTCGTTAGGAACAGAGCCAACTCTCTTGGAGAGGCCAAACAAATCTCAGGATGTACATCCTTCAGAGACAGGATAATTCATGATTCAAAATCCTCCAGATTTATTTATTTTAAATAACTGAGATATTGTATGTACTTCCTCCTGCGAAACATGCTCTGTGCATTTAAACCCGAGCCCCCCTAAAACCGAGATCCTCTGCTGAGTTTATGAGAACCTCTCTATCCAAAAAGTTATTACCTTTCTTGTCCAACACCTGTTCCCCTCAAGATTGAGGAGTATCAAAAAAGGGGGAGGATTGAAATCGAGCAGGACCCCTCAGGGTCCTCCTGGGTCCAAAAGTCTTTCTGTGTCCCCCGTTTCTTATTTGTAGGGAAAAGGCTTTCAGCCTCCTAGACTGTCCCTGAGTTCCAAAGGGCAGATTCAAACAGCTACTAATTAGAGGAGTGAGGGAATGCAGAAACAGAGGAAAGGCAGTCAGGAAACAATAGTGCAATTGCTGGATCATATGGTAGTTCTATTTTTAGTTTTTTAAGGAACCTCCATACTGTTCTCCATAGTGGCTGTATCAATTTACATTCCCACCAGCAGTGCAAGAGGGTTCCCTTTTCTCCACACCCTCTCCAGCATTTATTGTTTGTAGATATTTTGATGATGGCCATGCTGACTGGTGTGAGGTGATACCTCTTTGTGGTTTTGATTTGCATTTCTCTAATAATTAGCGGTGTTGAGAATCCTTTCATGTGTTTGTTGGCACTATTTACAATAGCCAGGACATGGAAGCAACCTAAGTGTCCATCGACAGATGAATGGATAAAGAAGATGTGGCACATATATACAATGGAATATTACTCAGCCATAAAAAGAAACAAAATTGAGTTATTTGTAGTGAGGTGGATGGACCTAGAGTCTGTCATACAGAGTGAAGTAAGTCAGAAAAACAAAAACCGTATGCTAACACATATATATGGAATCTTAAAAAAAAAAAGGTTCTGATGAACCTAGGGGCAGGACAGGAATAAAGACACAGACGTAGAGAATGGACTTGAGGACATGGGGAAGGGGAAGGGTAAGCTGGGACAAAGTGAGAGCGTGGCATTGACATATGTACACTACCAAATGTAAAATAGATAGCTAGTGGGAAGCAGCTGCATCGCACGGGGAGATCAGCTCGGTGCTCTGTGACCACCTAGAGGGGTGGGATAGGGAGGGTAGGAGGGAGACACAAGAGGGAGGGGATATGGGAATATATGTATATGTATAGCTGATTCACTTTGTTATAAAGCAGAAACTAACACACCATGTAAAGCAATTATTCTCCAATAAAGATGTTATTTAAAAACAAACAAAAAAAACAAAACAGAAAAACAATAGTGCAGCATGAAGCAGGGTCCCATTTCCTCCTCAAGGGGTCTATATACGTAACAATCTGATACAAATCTCTGAGTTCTTCTGTAAGAACTAAGGCCCCCACCCAAATGAAGGATGGTCACTTTAGGCTGAGCACAAGCACGTGGACCCCAGACTGGCTGGAACCAGAAGGCTGATGATTGACATTATTGGAACACCACTCTGTTACCTCCCCACCAACCAATCAGAGGAAGGTCACACACCCTGCAGACCTCCCCCCAAATTTTGCCTATAAAAACTCTTCCCCAAAAACTATTGGAGAGTTCAGGCTTTTTTTGAGCATGAGCCACCGGTTTTCCTTGCTTGGCACCTGCAATAAACTTTTCTCTGCTCCAAACTCTGACTCTAGGTTTGTTTGGCCTTACTGTGCGTCGGGCACATGAACTTGGATTCGACAACACACTTCCTTTGATCGCCTCCTTTGTAGGCTTAGATGGTCCACTTCTGTGAGCCCACTCCATTGGAGGGATGTCCCCTCTGTCAGACGGGGTGGGAATCCAAGTTTGGGAGACAGGAATCCTGCTTTCTGGCTTTTTCTCTAATCCATCTTTTCCACTCTTCACTGTCTCTTTACACAATTCGAGCCTCTCACAGAGGGGCTTTGTCTGCCTGTAGGACAGCTGTGAGAGAGTCCCTGAGGGGGTGGTTGACAGTAACCAGACTGGCTCTGCACCAATTACTTGTCTAAGACCACATTCTGAAGTCCTTTTGATGGGAAGACAGGCCAGTCCTGGGAGGAGCCTTCCACCTGCTGTTTTCTGCTCCCCCATAGTCACGGCCAGGGGTCTTCCTTCTTCTAGGTCTGTTTGACAGACTGTGTGTCTGGGTCTTCTCTCCAGACTCTCACGGCTGGGACACATCCACTCTTGGAGGCTCTGTGTCCTGGCTCTGTCCTTTGCCTTCTGAGGGGCCATAATATGTGGTTATCCTGTCTACTGCATCTTAAATTTCTCTTCTCTGGGAGACTCCCATCAACATGAAAACATGCTCTTTCTTTCATGCCCCCAAACCAAGCAAAAGCCCTGAAACAACCCTCCTTAGACCCCATGCTCCCCTTTTAGCTGCAACTCACTTTCTCTTCTCTCCATTACGGCCAGACTTCTCGAGAATATTGATTACCCTTGCTGTCTCCACCTCCTCACCTCTGTTCCACCTGCAGCCCACAGCGATCTGGTTTCTAGCTGAGGCATCTATTAGAACTCCTCTTGTGAAGCTGGCTTATTCAGTCCTCAGCTGACTTGATCTCTGTTGACCCCTTTCGTCTCCTTGAAACATGCTTTCCTTTGGCCTCTGTGACATCTCACAGTCCTGGATTTTTCTCTTACTTCTCTGACCATTTTTTCTTAGTCTCCTTTATCAACAACTGCTCCATCCAGTTTCTTTGGTTGGAGTTCCTCAGGGTTTTGTCTTAGACCCTCTTCTCATCCTATACTCATTTCTCAAGAAATTGCATCTACTTCTTTGGCTTTAAATACCATGAGAGAGCTCACATCTTACAGCAGAACAGCCCCACTGCAGTATCGGAGCTGTTGGCTTTGATGTGGAAGGTCAGGTTGGGTCAGGAGAGGCCCAGAGAAGAGAGAAACTGGGGTTTCAATCCATAGAACCACTGAAGAAGCAACCCAGTGAAATATCTTTCCTCACCTGAGAAAGTCACTCACTGGGGGCAGTCAAGGTGGGCTAGACTGTGATGGGGCTGGTGAGCCTGGGGACCCTTGATTGGCCTGGGGCCTCTCAGTCAGATGGGTTGACCTTAGCTCTTAAAGATATATTATCTGTATGATTCCATTTCTATGAAATATCCAGAATAGGCAAATCCTATTCTGTAGAGACAGAAAGCAAATTAGTGGCTGCCAGGGTGTAGGGGGAGGGGAGACAGGGAGAGATGGCATAATGGGTATGAGATTTCCTTTTGGGTTGATAAAAGTGTTCTACCACTAGACAATGGTGATGGTTGCACAACAGTATGAATGTACTAAATGTCACTAACAGTAGAAAAAATATATATTTTGGATTGACCCCAGAAGAAGACCCACTGTAGCTGAACCAAACCACCTAGACCAGGGATGAATTCAAGCGCAGCTGTGACAAGTAGGTAAGGAACTGTACACTGGAACTGATTCTTCCCACCAAAACGATTGAAAATGACAACTTGCCCTAAGATAGCGTACAGAATGTGCTATTCTATAAGACAGCTAGGGGATTTCTAACCATATTAATTCACAGTGAACCACAGGTGTGTAGTGTGACAGTAGAATACAGGTCTAAAGTTGACAGATACACTTTTTTTTTCAAGTCTATATTTCTGTGACTATGATGAAGTCACATCTGATGGTTCAGTGGAGAGCATTCTGGTAGCCTGATCTGAGGTTGGGGAAGGAAGCTGGTTTGAACTTTTTAAGGCCTTAAGAGCTGGCAGGACTCTGTAACCATTTGGAGAAGTCTAGAATTATACCCTTGACAAGTGAAGTGAGTGAACACTGTCCTGTGCTGGTCCTTTACTGATACTGTCTTATTGTATTTCTCACAACAACTCTATGAAGGGACACAGTGGACCCAAGATTTGAACCAAGTATATCTACCTCCAGAATCTATTAAATCCTTCTGAGCCTGTGAGCCTATTGGAGTACCTGAGTCAGAAAATGAGGAATTGGCTGGGGGAGGGAGCTGCTGGTGCCCCAGTGGTTCTGCCTAAGGTTGCTGAGCCAGCTTCCATCATGGCATATCTCTTACTGTGCCTACAGGCTGTGTAGACCGGAAGACATGGCCTACACACTCGTCTTGGCTGTGACCTTGACTTTTCTCTACTCTGCTAACAAAATGTGAGAGAACCGTCACTGCTCAGTGAAACTTCTAGAGTTTGCTTGCTTGTCAATTTCCCCCTCATACTTGCCATCCCCTCTTCATTTCCTGACTTGTAAACAATCAGGAGGAGAGCAGGTGACTGCCGGTTACGCTAACCAGATAACTCTGCTGTGCTCAGCACATCCTGTTATTGTGAATCTCAAGTCCTGCTTTGGCATCTACTGTCCTCTTTTCTCTCCTTTTTCTAGCCTGCAGTTAGGGGTGTGATTGGATTTATAGAGATTGACATTAATATTTTTCACTGGGGGAATCAACATGGTGTACTTGGAAGATCGTGAGCCTTGGGACTGGTGCTGGATTCAAATTCCAGTTCTAATACTAAACCTCAGTTTCCCACTTTACCTGGAAATAAATAAAAATATTGAACTCAGAATCCTTTCTATTTATTTATTTTTAAAATTTCTTTTATTGAAGTATAGTTGATTTACCATGTTGGGTTAATTTCTGCTGAACAGCAAAGTGATTCAGTTATACATATATATATTATATATACATTCTTTTTCATATTCTTTTCCATTATGGTTTATCAGAGGATATTGAATATAGTTCCCTGTGGTATACAGTAGGATCTTGTTGTTTGTCCATTCTCTATATAATAGTTTGCATCCGCTAATCCCAAATTCCCAGTCCTTCCCTCCCCCACCTCTCTCCCCCTTGGCAACCACAAGTCTGTTCTCCGTGTCTGTGAGTCTGTTTCTGTTTTGTAGATAGATTCATTTCTGTCATATTTTAGACTCCACGTGTAAGTGATATCATATGGTATTTGTCTTTCTCTGTCTGACTTACTTCACTTAGTATGATAATCTCTAGGTCCATCCATGTTGTTGCAAATGGCATCATTTCATTCTTTTTTACGGCTGAGTAGTATTCCATTGTATACATGTACCGCATCTTCTTTATCCATTCATCTGTCGATGGACGTTTAGGTTGCTTCCATGTCTTGTGCTGCTATGAACATGGGGATACGTATACCTTTTCGGAATCCTTTTTGAGGGTTGCATGAAATAATGGAAAAGGACCTAGCTCTTTTCCTGACTTTTAGTAGGCACTCAATAAATTCTATTTCTTTCCCTTCTCCAACCCCCCTCTCAAGTGTTTCAGTTTTAGCACTAAATCCAGACGAAGTCTTTGACCATGACACTGTCTCCATGCTGTGGTGCTCAGAGTGAACAGGATGGGATAAGTCACTGAGAATGTGGGATTCAGGTGGACACAGCAGGGAGGCAGCCCCTGCCTCTCCCTCAGTGAGGGAAGCAGGGAGGCTGCAAGATTCTGAAGGACATTCTGCCTTTTCCCTCTTCTCTTCCAAAGCTCACTCCTGGCCCAGCATCCTCAGCCTGGGTCTCCATTGACACAAGTTACTCTGCAGGCCTTGCCCCTCTTGAACCACGACTGAGAGTGGTGGGGTCTAGGCTTGGGAGAAATGATAAAATACGTGCTTTGTCTCTGGTGCAGCTAATATTCTGAATTTGGTCCTTTCTCTCCTTCAAGTTAGCTTTCCTCACAGTGTCCTTATCTCTCCTCTCCATCTTCCCCTCGACCCACATATATCCCAAACCTCAGCTTCCAGAAGGTATGTGGGTCAGGCCACGTCCCTCCAAGGGCAGCCTCAGTCCTGCCATAACATATTACAACATGGTTGCCCAAGAAATGCCCAGCAGAGCAGTGAAGAACGTCAGCTTGGTACTTGCATATTGGTACAATATTTCTCTGTTTCCTCCTTTCCTTCTTTCTATGTCAGCCACGTAAATTAGAACACCCAGAATAATAATATCAGGTATCATATATTAAGCATATGATATGTTTTCAGAACTATTCTAAGTTTTTTATTTACATGTATTTACTCACTAGCAACAACTCTATGAATTAAGAATGATTATTATTCCCATTTTACAAATAAAGAAATGGAGGCACAGAAAGGTCAAGTCACTCATCCAAGGTCATACAATTAGTGGTAAACCAAGAATCAAACCCTGGAAATTTAACTCTTACCTCTTGGGCTTTTAGCATCATGCTATTGCAGAATAGGATATAACATGACTTTTAGTGTTAAGGTCTGAAATTTGGGTCATGACTCAAAGGTCAATAGTTACTGGGATGCAATCAGTATCTTTTGGCTGAAACTTGTTATTTGCAAATTTCTATAATCAGAGCATGTATGTTGAGATATACATTGGTGCAGCCATTTTTGGAAAATATAATTTGCCCTAACATCTTTGAGGATGTTATAAAAATTAGGATCTTTATATAAAATATTAAAATTTATTCTACTAATAAAAAGTAAAGTTTAACCACAAAATTTCCTTCTTACTCTGGGTTCCACTTACACCTTCAAAGCATCCCCTATCTAGCGGATGGAGGTGACCCCAAAACCATAGTCTCTATATACAGAGAAATTAAAAAGACTACATAAAAAGTTTCTGTTTCAAACTTACATATTCTTCCAGGTAAAGAATGTATTCCAATCCCTTAGTTGATACTTAAAAACCCAGAGGGGGGAAAATTAGTTTCAACCATAAGAGGTAGAGAGAGAAGTCAAACGCTTTTGGGTGTCCCCATGTGTAGGTGAAGTAGTGGTAATGATGAGCATGACTGTTTTGTTTTCCCCACACTGTCCCGGATTCTGCTGGGCTGGACCTGCACTCCCTGAATATGGCTGCCCCCATCTTCTGGCTATTACTGCCTGGCAGCCTGCCAAGAGCACTTCTGGTGACATTCCTGTGCAACCTACAAACTCTCATTATAGCACAGGCTCTGTGATGACATGGACCCGAGCAAAGATGGGGGCTCCAAAGTTATTTCTCCCCATTGAGATAACTGTGATTGAGCACATATCCTTGTTTTGTTTACTGGAAAAAGAGACTGATTAACGGGCAGGAATGTTGAAACACGAAACACTATCATTAGAAAAAAATCAGTTCTAGCCACAAAGGTAGTGAAAGTCAGTTTGAAAGCATAATGCAATGTGGTTGAAAGAAGAATACAATATTAGTCCATGATTATTGAGCACTTTGCACAGTGTATTTTATTTAATTTTCACAACAAGCCCTATAAACTGGGTGTTAAAATTATCTCCATTTTTAATACTACTCAACCATAAAAAAGAATGAAATAATGTTATTTGCAGCAACATGGATGGACCTAGAGATGATCATACTAAGTGAAGTAGGTCAGACAAAGACAAATACCATATGATATCACTTGTATGTGGAATCTGAAATATAATACAAATGAACTTATTTACAAAACAGAAACAGACTCACAGACATAGAAAACAAACTTATGGTTACCAAAGGGAAAGGGGGTGGGGGAGGGATAAATTAGGCATTTGGGTTTAGCAGATACAAACTACTATGTACAAAATAGATAAACAACAAGGTCCTACTGTATAGCACAGGGAACTACCTTCAGTATCCTGTAATAAACCATAATGGAAAAGAACATGAAAGAGAATGTATATACATATAACTGAACCACTTTGCTGTACACCAGAAAATACAGTGACAGCACTGAGTCCTAACCACTGGACAACCAGGGAATTCCCAATAAAAAATTATTTTAAAAAATTATTTCCATTTTCCATGGATGGGGCAACTGAGGCTTTGAAGGTTGAAATAACTTGCCCACAGTCACACAGATGGTCAGTGATGGAGCTGGAATGCAAATCCAGACAGTCTAATGTTCACATTCTTAACCCCTAAGCAACGCTTTTGAGCCCTCCACACCTGCTGTTACTCTTCTGTAGCTTGGTTGAGTTAATGATATCACCTCCCAACTGGTCACCCAGATTCAGGAGTCATCCTTCACCAGGCCCTCTCCATTTCCTTCACAGCCACTATTTGTTTAACAGGATTATTGAGGCTCTGCCATGTGCCAGGTAGTGCGGATACAATGGGGTACAAGGCACTAAAGATTCCTGCTCACGTGAAACAGGGAAATGCCAGGCTGGAGAGCCTCTTGCAGCCATGTTTCCTGCTGTGTGACAGAAATCCAGAGCAAAGTAAGCTGACATTCAGAAAGAACCAAAAGTGAGAGATGGTCCAGGTACAGTGTCCAAGATTCGGTTTCTAGATGTTTCTGAGGCCAGCTGCACCCTGCTTTTGCTGCATTTATTTTAGCCTTTTGATAATTTCCACTTTCTGCTTCAGATGGTTAGAGTTGTGTTTCTGTGACTTGCAACTCAACTATTCTTGAACGATACAACCCCAAACAAAAAGACATCTACAAACTCACCCCCAGAGATAAGCCATTTTCACATTGTGGTGTGTATACTCACAGTGGCATCTCTTAGAGCATCTGCCCAGCTCTCAGAGAGTCTTGGCCATGGCCCCTGATTCACAGGGAAAGACCACCAGTTGCCATGTCAATGTTACGTGGCCGAAGTTTATTAATCCAAACAGTCACTCCTGGTCCAAGTTGGGCCAATCAGAAACTTTCTTCTTAAAATTTTACATTTGGACTATAAAGACACAGCCTAGGTGGGAATGATTTTATCAAAGCTGTAGAGGAAGAAGTTCTTCAAATCCATCCATCGAGAAGGTATACTAGTGGTGTTCTTGTTCCACATCCAACCATGTTTGGAAGGTACAACTCCCAATTTCATGAGATATTCTAGTGTTTTCTCAGTAAATTCCTCCCCTTTTTTCTTTCTTTTCTTAGGTTGGTCTAGGCCAGCCTTAGTGTCTTGCAAACAAAAGAACTTTAACTCATAAATTCTTCCAGACTTTATGTGTGTGTGCAAATATAATATAATGTCGTATACTATAATAAAAAATAAAAATAGGATCAAATTCTATAAACTGTTTTGTAATGTGTCATGATATATGTAACATATCATGAGCATTTTTTTTTAAACTTTATTTAATTCATTTATTTTTGGCTGTGTTGGGTCTTTGTTGCTGCACACGGGCTTTCTCTAGTTGTGGTGAGCAGGGGCTACTCTTCGTTGTGGTGTGTGGGCTTCTCATTGCGGTGGCTTCTCTTGTTGCAGAGCACAGGCTCTAGGCGCGTGGGCTTCAGTAGTTGTGGCACGTGGGCTCAGTAGTTGTGGCACATGGGCTCAGTTGCTCTGTGGCATGTGGGATCTTCCCGGACCAGGGCTCGAACCTGTGTCCCCTGCATTGGCAGGCGGATTCTTAACCACTGAGCCACCAGCGAAGCCCTATCATGAGCATTTTACAAAGTCAATAAATATTTATTTTTAGCACTATGTCATTTTATATATATATATATATATATATATACCCCATTATTTATTTAACCTAGTTTTATTTTTGGTCATTAGAGAATTTAACATTTTCCTCTATTAAAAATTCTGCTCCTTTCTTAGGATAGATAAATCCCTGAAAATCACATTTCTGGACAAAATAAATGGATTTTTAAAGACTTTTAATTTATACTGTATAGTTTCTTCAGAAAATGTGTGCCAATTTATATTTTTATCTTTGATGAATAAGAGCGATTTCCTCATATGAACAATAGCATTAGGCATTAAAATTATTTGGTATCTTTGTTAATGTAGTAAACAAAACAATAATCCTTGTTTTAATTTGTATTTCTTTGATAGCTCTAATCTTGAATATTTTTTTCCTCCCAAATTAATGGCCATTTGTATAACTTCATTTATAAAGTATCTATTTAGGTCCTTTATCCATTTTTCTGTTGGAATTTTCATTTTTTGGTTTTAATTTGTAAGAAATCTTTATATATAATATAATATGCACACATATATGTTTTTCAAACCACATTTGGTGTTTGAAAAAATATTTGTGTTGCAAATATTTTCCCAGTTTCATGTTTGCCTTTTATTTATGCTTTGTTATTGTTTTTATTGTTGTTGCTTTACAGTGATGTTTATGTAACTGTTATGTAACTGTTAGCTTTATTACTCTTTTCCTTTGTGGTTTCTGATTTTTGTGCCATGCTTCCAAAGGCTTTGCATATGCCAAGATTATATGAATATTTGTCTGTGTAAGCTACTATGATTTTTTTTACATTTAAATCTATATTTTATCTGAATGCATTTTGATGTAAAGCAAGGATCAATTATTTCCCACTAAATATTTGACCAGCTTATAGTTTTCCCCAAATGGTTAACCATATCAATTGTAGAATAATCCCTCCTTTCAGTGATATGAAATGCACCTTTATCATGAACTTAAGCCACATCGTACTATGGTCTGTTTCAGGAATTTCCATCTCCAAGTGCAGCCTCTGATTTTGCTCTCATGACACCAGACTCAAGTCTTCTTTGCACTTGTCCTTAAAGAAGAATCCAATCCATTAATGATCAATGCTGATTTTACTAAATATTTTCTAGGAGAGACAGAGGAGTGGGTTTCCATCAAGTTCCAACGTACAAACAAATAAATAAGCCCCCAGTCCCACTTGGGCTGAGCTGCTGTATGCTTCTCCACTCAGGGTCTGAGTCCTGACAGGGTTTTCAAATATTTGTTTTCTAGGTAAAGGTCAGTTCTCCAGCTTTGCAGGCCCTCTTGCCCAAGGGCCTTGGTGATCAAGGAATCTGGGTGCTTGAGGGGAGGAATCAGGGTGTTGTGTTGCCCTTATTTACATCCTTGTGGGATTACTGGGCTCTAGAGGTATGCTCCCCTCCTTGTCTGGGACAACTGGACCTTCTGACAATGATAGGTCTTCAAGTCCACAGCAGCCCACTGTCAGCTCCAGGCCAGTCTGGAGAGACCAAAGAAGACTTGCAGATAAAGGACTGTTGCATTTGAAAGGTGAATGTCATGACTGCTGTAGAGCAGATTCCAGACATCTGTTGTCCTATCTCATTGCCAAATGGCCATCTCCCTGCACCACCATCATACCAAGTTTTGCTCTCTGTAAAATACTTCCACATACGCTATCTTATTTCCTCCTAAAAATTCTGTAAGTGGTGATTGTCTCCAATTTATAGAAACGATAACATTGGAAGTTATATAACTATAACTTAGAAAATGTGGAACTAGATCAGAAATTTAACTGATAAGTCTGATGCAAAATTGTTTAACTTTCCCCCATGGAACAGGTATTATCCTTGCCTCACGCCCACCCCCTCACGCCCACCCCCAATTTGCTTTCTCCTATAACAAAGTCTTTTTTTGTTTTTTATAAACTTATTTATTTTATTTATTTATTTTTGGCCACGTTGGGTCTTCGTTGCTGCACACGGGCTTTCTCTAGTTGTGGCGAACCGGGGCTACCCTTCGTTGCAGTGCGAGGGCTTCTCATTGCGGTGGCTTCTCTTGTTGCAGAGCACGGGCTCTAGGCACGCGGGCTTCAGTAGTTGTGGCACGTGGGCTCAGTAGTGGTGGCTCGCGGGCTCTAGAGCACAGGCTCAGTAGTTGTGGTGCACGGGCTTAGTTGCTCCGTGTCATGTGGGATCTTCCTGGACCAGGGCTCGAATCTGTGTCCCCTGCATTGACAGGTGGATTCTCAACCACTGGGCCACAAGGGAAGTCTATAACAAAGTCTTTAGTTCAGTGTTTTCCAGGTCAAACCCTGGGCTCTGTGCCCTCTGGTCTCCAAGTTTTCCAAGCTTATTTTTCAGTTAGACTTTCTGAAAGGGCTAAAAGTGAGGCTGAAGTTTAGCTTGAAAAGAGACAAAGTCAAGGTTGCTTGAAAGGAATGGGCATTGTGCCCTGAGGTTTGCAGTGTAAACTGAACTTCTTGCATTTTTAGATAGAAAAAGGGCTCAATGCTGTCCAGCCTGAATTGTCAATCAGTGGCCCTGTTTTAAGGGAATTTTCCTGCTTCAGGGCTGCTGAAGTGAGGAGTGAAGCTCTGGGGTGCACAGGGGGTGCAATAAGTGAAAAGGAGCTTGGCAGATGAGAGAATTGTCTATTTCAGTGGTATCTTCATATTCATTAGGACACAGCAGTTTATGGTATTCATTAATGATTTCGAAATCTTCATATCAGTAATTAAGTCCTTTTAGACTCCAGATAAATGTAATTATTTGTGTTGCCTTGTTGTGTTTTTTAATAACTAGATTTGCCAGAGATTCGTCTCATTGTTTTTTGTTTTCCCAAAGAAACAGCTCTTGGATTTACTTATCTGTTCCATCCAATTTTGTTTCCTAATTAATTAGTTTCCACCTTTATCTTTATTCTTTTGATCTTCTTGATTTCTTTGGGGCAGATTTTATTTAAATCCCTGTCATTAAATGTTCACCCTTTATCATTATTCTTTGTTTAGTAATAAAAGCATTATTAAATGGAAGCATCCATTTATTTTTATAAGTTCTATTTTATAAATAGCTTGCAACAGTAAGTTGATGTTGGGGAGTGCTGAAGTCTTTTCTAGTTTCCAAATGGTGGATATTAAAAATCCAGATGGAATGTTGATGACACTTGCCAATATTATCTACATCTGAAACTGCAGAAATGCATAAATCATTTTCACCCAGCCAATTTATACTTCCCCTTAGAGGTTTGTGCAGAGCTGTATATAAGAAACACTAGGGAATTCCCTGGTTATCCAGTGATTGGGACTCCGTGCTTCACTGCCACCCCCAGGTTCAATCCCTGGTCGGGGAATTAAGATCCCTCAAGCCGCGAGGTGTGGCCAAAAAAAAACAAAAAAAAAAACCCAAAAAACAAAAAACACCACCACAACAAAAACACACACACTAATCAAATGGGAATCAAAGCACCCTTTTATTAATAGCTGAGACAGTTCATATAATGTCCAGAGAGAAGCTCTGGAGAAACTAGAATGGGGTCAAGCCTAACAGAGGCCCTGCTCTAAATCTTGGGACCAAATACTCAGGCCTCCGGCTGCAAGAGCTGGCTGGACTCTGAGAGGTGCCCTGATTATCGCCACCTGGGCATCAGGGATCCCCAGGCACACAGAAGTGGAAGAGGACGAGGAAGTGAGCAGAGATGCTGTAAAGCCACCTGGCTTGGGGGAAGAGTGTGAGGCAGGAAGCAAGTGGGCAGAGAAGCATGTGGCATGGGGAGAAGCAGCTAAACGTTCCCTCCCTGCATATAGTAGAGAGCTTATCTTTGTGTCATCGTTTTGTTATTCATGTCTACTTAACGCTTTGTGATCAGAGAATATGGTCTCAAAAAGTTCTGGGCTCAGAAATTAATGAGGTTTCCTTGCTGGGCTCTTTCTCTGTGCAACTGTTTCTTTGACATTTAAAAAGAAACAATTTTATATGCATTTCAATATGTCTACTAATTCAAGCTTATTATACGTATTAGTCAACATTTTTTTTTTTTTTTTTTTAATTTATTTATTTTTTATTTATTTTTATGGCTGTGTTGGGCCTTCATTTCTGTGTGAGGGCTTTCTCTAGTTGTGGCAAGCGGGGGCCACTCTTCATCGCGGTGCGCGGGCCTCTCACTATCGTGGCCTCTCTTGTTGCGGAGCACAGGCTCCAGACGCGCAGGCTCAGTAGTTGTGGCTCACGGGCCCAGCCGCTCCGCGGCATGTGGGATCTTCCCGGACCGGGGCACGAACCCGTGTTCCCTGTATTGGCAGGCAGATTCTCAACCACTGCGCCACCAGGGAAGCCCTCAACATTTTAATAAATTTATTTATTGTTCATTTGGTGATAGAGCAATAGGAAGTCACAAACATATTGCTACAATTGTGTATTTAGAAAATTACATGACAAGCTTTAATATTTCTTTTTTTTTTTAAAGTGAAAGTATTTTTTTTTATAACTTTTTTTTAAGGTTTTTGAATTTATTTATTTATTATTTATGGCTGTGTTGGGTCTTCGTTTCTGTGCGAGGGCTTTCTCTAGTTGTGGCAAGCGGGGGCCACTCTTCGTCGCGGTGCGCGGGCCTCTCACTATCGCGGCCTCTCTTGTTGCGGAGCACAGGCTCCAGACGCGCAGGCTCAGTAGTTGTGGCTCACGGGCCCAGCTGCTCTGTGGCATGTGGGATCTTCCCAGACCAGGGCTCGAACCCGTGTCCCCTGCATTGGCAGGCAGATTCTCAACCACTGCGCCACCAGGGAAGCCCTAATATTTCTTCATTCATCTTTTACCTCTTATTCATATAAAATGATTCTCTTTGTCTTGTTGAAGACTTAAGCCTTGGATTTCACTTTTCTGCTTTCTGCTATGAGTATTGCCAGGCCTTCTTTTTTTTTTTTAATTGAAGTAAAATTGACTTACAATATTATATTAGTTTTAGGTGTACAACATCGTGGTTCAATATTTTTATACGTTACAAAATGATCACCACCGTAAGTCTAGTTATCATCTGTCACTGTACAAAGATATTACAATATATTGACTATTTTCCCCATGGGGTACATTACTTGCCAGACCTTTTTGTATTTGTTTGATGTATCTTTGCCTACGTTTTAAACTTTCCTAAGTATTTTGCATTAACTGTGTCTTAATCTGAAACTTTTGTGCTATGTCTGTCACATTATTTTATATTTTTTTCATTTTAAAAAATATTTATTTGTGTTTTCATTCTTTTCTTCTCTCCCTTCTTCCCTCTCCCTTCCCTTCTTCCTACCTCCTCTTCCATTCCTTTCTCCTTCCTTCCTTCTTCCTTCCTTCCATCCTTCCTCCCTCCCTCCCTCCCTTATTTCCTCCTCTCTCCCTCTCCTCCCACCTTTCACTAACTGTAAATATACACTTCAATAGTTTTTAGTAAATTTGTAGAGCAGTGCAGCCCTGACCACAATCCAGTTTTAGAACTTTCTTATCATCCCCAGGCAACCAACAATATGTTTTCTGTCTATAAATTTGCCTTTTCTGTGAAATTCACTCAAGTGAAATCGCACACTAGGCAGTCTTTTGTGCCTGGCTTTTTTTTCACTTAGCATGATGTTTTTGAAGTACTTTGTGTATCATTATTTCATTCCTTTGTTGCTGACTAGGATTCCACGATGTGGATATACCACATTTTTTCTTCCACTCACCAGTTAGAGGACCAGTTTGGGGCTATTATGAGTAACGTTGCTATGAGTGTAATTCCCGTGTAATTATTTCTGTGAACATGTTTTCATTTTTCTTGGGTAGGTTCTCAGGAGTGAAATCTATGGTAAGATTTATGGTAAGTTTCTGTTTGACTTTATTTTTTGTTTGTAAAAATACAGGTAGAACAATAGATAATTTTTCCCAGCTATGTCTAGCCTTTCTATTTCTCTCCTTTTCCTTTTTTTCCAAATCGAGAAGAGTATTCTTTATGTAGTTGAATATATCTGTACAGAGTTGTTGCTTTAATTTAGACTCTTTGGGATGTGCGACGCAGTGCTTTAGTTTTAATTTAATTGAGATAATTCATATGACATAAAATTCACCATTTTAAAGTGTACAGTTCCATGGTTTTTAGAATATTCACTACATTGTGCAACCATTGTACTACCTAATTGCAGAATATTTCCATCACCCCTCAAAAAGGCCCCCTACCTATAAGCCATCAGTCCCAATTCCTCTCTCAGCCCATCCCCTGAGAACTGCTTGTCTACTTTCTGTATATATGGATTTGCTTATTCCAGAAATTTCATAAATATGGAATCATACAATATGTGGCCTTATGTGTCTGGCTTCTGTCAATTAGCCTAATATGTTTGGCTTTTTTAAAAAACACCCTATGTCACTTTGCATTCCCATCAGCAGACTATGAGGGTTCCAGTTTCTTTGGATAGTGTTGTTGTTTTTTGGGGTTTTTTATTTTGTTTTGTTTTGTTTTGTCTTCTGACCACACCACACGGCTTGTGGGATTTTAGTTCCCTGACCAGGGATTGAACCCAGGCCCTTGGCAGTGAGGGCCTGGAGGCCTAACCCCTGGACCACCAGGAAAGTCCCTGGATAGTGTTTTAATGATGACCATTCTTGTTATCATTATGAAATTGCAACAGAAGTGATGTTGTCCTTCTGAGTTGTGTCCATATGGCAGGGAGTGTGAACAACTAGCTGGGGGAAGGAGACATCCTAAGTTGATGCTGACTTTGTTCTGGGCTTTCTGGAGACTCAGGAACACTGCAATCTCATTCTTCAGGAAATGCTTCTTCCCACATCCTGGACTGAAGTGGGGAAGGAAATGGGACACTGGCTAATTTAGGACTTTTAAAAAGGCAATGTGAAATAACATCAAACACTCTCCGGGGTGCCTTTCTTTTTCTTTTCTTTCTTTCCTCTTCTTTTTTCTTTTCTCCTTTCTTCCTCTCTCTCTTCCTCCCTCCCTCCCTTCCTCCCTTTCTCTCTTCCTCTTTCTTTCTTTTCCTTTCTTTCTTTCTCTCCCTTCCTTCCTTCCTCCCTCTCTCCCTCCCTCTCTCTTCCTTTCTTTCTCTATCTTCCTTTCTTTCTTTCTTTCATTCTTTCCTTTTCCCTTCCTTCCTTTCTTTCTTTCTTCCTTCCTTTCTTTCTTCCTTCCTTCCATCCATCCGTCCTTCCTTCCTTTCTTTCTCTCTCTCTTCCTTTCTTTCTCTTTCTTTCCTTTCTTTCTTTCTTTCTTTCTTTCTTCCTTTCTTCCTTCCTTCCTTTCTTCCTTCCTTTCTTTCTTTCTTTTCTTTCTTTCTTTCTCTCTTCCTTTCTTTCTCTTTCTCTCTTTCTTTCTTTCTTCCTTTCTTCCTTCCTTCCTTCCTTTCTTCCTTTCTTCCTTCCTTTCTTTCTCTCTTCCTTTCTTTCTCTTTCTCTCTTTCTTTCTTTCTTCCTTTCTTCCTTCCTTCCTTCCTTTCTTCCTTTCTTCCTTCCTTTCTTTCTCTCTTCCTTTCTTTCTCTTTCTCTCTTCCTTTCTTCCTTCCTTTCTTTCTTTCTTCCTTTTTTCCTTCCTTTCTTTCTTTCTTTTCTTTCTTTCTCTTCTTTCTTTCTCTCTTCCTTTCTTTCTCTTTCTCTCTTTCTCTCTTTCTTTCTTTCTCTCTTCCTTTCTCCCTTCCTTCCTTCCTTCCTTCCTTTCTTCCTTTCTTCCTTCCTTCCTTTCTTTCTTTCTCTCTCTCTCTCCCCCTTTCTTTCTTTCTTTCTTTCTTCCTTCCTTTCTTTCTTTCTTTTCTTTTCTTTTTTTTCTTTTCTTTTCTCCTGGAAGGAATGAATGGTGTTTCCAACCAAGTTTGCAAAAGTGACTTACTTGATTATAAGAACTAGTCTGAAGGCAGAACACCTGCAATTCTGAGAACTGCAGCTCACCCCTGCTTCATGGCTGTGGTGGAACCAGTCCTGCCATGCACACTTCAGGAGAATTGAGGCAGCACACTGTTGCAAGAAGAATTCTGAGTTAGCAGCCGGATTTGGTTTGGGGGCTGGTTTCTTTGGGCACCTTGGGAAGTGACTTCACTCAATGTCATTGCTGCTAAAGTAAGTTATGATAGGTGTTGGAAGAACAAATATAATACAGCAGAGGGAGGAAGGGTATTAAAACTGTGGTTTGTTACAGGAAAACAGAAAAACAAACAAAAAAATATTATGCCAAAATTTATTTCTTAAGTCTTCTGTTTTGGGCCCTAGAGCACAGACAATTTGGATAGGTTTCCTCACAGGTTGAAAGAACAAATATCTCTGATGCGAAAACACAGTGTCAATGTCCCTTCTCCCAGTGACAAAACTCACATCCCCTTCTCAGCTCTAGGCTATTGCCTATCAGCTATTGAGGGTGTGTTTCCGGAGGATGGTCCAGGGCTGGCCCTTCTTCTATCAGTTTCCCTTTCTTACATATTCTGTAGGCTTGGGCAGACAAAGCAGTTTGAGAATATGCTCAATAACCCAATGCAAATAACAATACATGGGTTAAAAATAATTATTCAGAAGGCTACTTTCTCAGTGAAAGAAGGTTTGCCCTTTCTCTAATAACTGTATTTTAAATTCAAATCAACTCCCACATGTTTGGGTAAATTTATATATGCATTTTGAAAGTTTGCATCTCTCCAAGAATTTTATGGTGACTTTCCCCCTAATCATTATACTTAATGATTTGCAGAAACATTTATATATGTGTGAGGAAAAAAAGATCAGCTTTAAAGTTCTAAGTTGGGCAATTTTTAATTGTGTTCTGATGGCTTGCTGTCTTGAACATCAATACTTTACCATCTCCCAAGTCATCTGTTTCAGGGATTCATATCATTAAAGGTGGCTAATGGCATCTTGTTCAATTTCTATTTCTTTAATCAATATTCTTCCCTGTGGCTAATGGCATCTGGTTCGATTTTTATTTTTTAAATCTGTATTCTTTCCTGCAATATGGAACATTTGAGAGCTTTTAGGAGCACATGGAGTGAACATGCACAATATTTAGTGGAAATCAGATGAATGCTCTGGTGAGTGGATTGTCTAAAGGGTTTATTACTTGGTTAAACAGCTGTTTTTATTATTTATCACCTGTATTATTTGATTTATCCTCACAACTGACTGCTGATTAAAGGCAAAGTGGGGACTTCCCTGGTGGCACAGTGGTTAAGAATCCGCCTGCCAATGAATGCAGGTGACACGGGTTCGAGCCCTGGTCTGGGAAGATCCCACATGCTGCAGAGCAACTAAGCCCATGCACCACAACAACTGAGCCTGCACTCTAGAGCCCGTGAACCACAACTACTGAGCCCACGTGCCATACCTACCAAAGCCTGCACGTCTAGAGCCTGTTCTCTGCAAGAAAAGAAGCCACCTCAATGAGAAGACTGCACACCGCAACGAAGAGTAGCCCGCACTCGCCGCAACTAGAGAAAGCTGACGCGCAGCATCGAAGACCCAATACAGCCAAAAGAAAAAAAAAAGGCAAAGCATAAGAGACCCTGACATTGAAATATATGCCACAAACTAGTGAAGGATATAAAATAATAATTCTGCAAATTTGCCTCAAACTGATCTTCATTCTATCATGTAGCATTCACCCAATCTAAATTCTCATATAACAAAGAGTCCCTTGTACTTGAAAAATTAAGACGTAAAAAAAAAAGTGACATTCATGTCCCATTTACCTTTCTTATTTATTGGGAATAAGGAGTATCTACACCTAGATTGTTATATATTCAGAGAAAGTCTCCAGTTAGCTGCCTGGAACTTTCTTTCTAATCTTGTTATCCAGAAATAAAACGCAAAAATTAAAACAGTAAACCCGGGCTTCCCTGGTGGTGCAGTGGTTAAGAATCCACCTGCCAATGCAGGGGACACGGGTTCGAGCCCTGGTCTGGGAAGATCCCACATGCTGCAGAGCAGCTGGGCCCGTGAGCCACAATTACTGAGCCTGCACGTCTGGAGCCTATGCTCTGCAACAGGGGAGGCCGCGACGGTGAGAGGCCCACGCACCGCAATGAGGAGTGGCCCCCACTCACCGCAACTGGAGAAAGCTCTTGCACAGAAACGGAGACCCAACACAGCCATAAATATAAAAATAAATTAATTAATTAATTAAAAAAAACAGTAAACCCATGGATTTTTAATTAATTAATTAATTTATTTATTTATTTTTGGCTGTGTTGGGTCTTTGTTGCTGTGCATGGGCTTTCTCTAGTTGCGGCGAGTGGGGGCTATTCTTTGTTGTGGTGCGGGGGCTTCATTGTGGTGCACTCTAGGTGTGTGGGCTTTAGTAGTTGTGGCACGCAGGCTCAGTAGTTGTGACTCACGGGCTTAGTTGCTCCGCGGCATGTGGGATCTTCCCAGACCAGGGCTCAAACCTGTGTCCCCTGCATTGGCAGGCAGATTCTTAACCACTGCGCCACCAGGGAAGTCTCAACCCGTGGATTTTTAATGTTCAAAAAAATTTTTTAATTTCAAACAGTTATGAAAATGTTTTTTTTCTATTTTTGATGGCACATGCACTCTTGATTTCATTCTTCATTGTAGCATATGCTTGATCCCCAAACCAAACTCAACGTAACATGTCATTTAAATTTTTTGTTTAAAATTAGTGTTTTTCACATAATTAATTTAAAGAAAATTAGATTGTGCCATTTGTTAGATAAGAAAAAATAGAGTTTTACCTTTATATTGATATAGTATGAAAATTATCAGAGTACCTTAAAATGAACTTACAGTATACTGATATTGATCTAAAATAAAATATTTTAAAATTAAAATTGCTTCTTTATTATATACTATACAAAAATGATGACTTTTTTAACTCCTAAGAAATGGGACAAATGTATGAGTAATTAATAGAATGCGTTAAATGAAATTTATAACTTTACAACCATATATGTAAAGCTATAAATATATATGAAACTACATAGATGTGTAGATAGAAAGATATAGATCTAAAGGAAATACTTTGGACTGGAAATCACTTGTGAATATGTATTTTATGTTTGATGGGGGAAAATGGAACAGAAGGGGAGATGAGTGAAATACTGGCAGAAAATATCCTTAGTTATATCACAAAACCATTAGTCCACATGTCTCCTTTCAGAAAATTTACCTCCTTTCCAGGTGGTTCCCCCCATTTCCCCAAGAGTTTGGGACATGAGCCTCTGTCCCAAATCCCCCACTCTTTTTTTCCAGGACTAACTCCTATCTGAGAAGTTAAGAGTTTGGTGGTAGGTAATAACTTCTTCAGACCTTTCAAGGGTCAAGAGAGTAGGCCTGAATATTGGTTGGTTTTCCCTCTGTCTCACACTAGCTTTTTCTTTCTTCCGTCACCTTCCGGAGGCTGAGTCACATGAGCAAACAGGCCAAATGTTCTCAGAGTCAGACAAGCCACTAATATGTGTTGCATAACCAGAAAGTAAACAGCTGTGTTTGACATACAGGCAAGAGTGTCTAACGTTGGCATGGAACATGGACTGGTTTCCTGACATGAATCTCTTCACATACTTCTTGACTCTCAGATTGATTTTTCTTTCCCCAGTCTCTGGGTTCTACAGTTTGGGAGTTAGCTTCCTGCTTACATTTGCTTAGAATAAATAGCTGTTCACAAAGCAATCAGTATGCAAGTATCTAGTTCATCCCTTAATCCACAGTCCTGTGTCAGTCCCCAGACATCTGGTACAAGAGAGGAAACAGATGTCACCTCAATCTAGGTTCTCTGAGATCAGAGTCCATCATTTCGGTTCCTCTCTGGTTTCCTGAGACAGCCTTCTCCATGCTTCTACTACCAAGTATGCCTCAACTTTTGCATGGCTAGCTCTAAGCTCTTTTTATGGGTCCAGTGAAGCTTGACTTGTTAACTGTTCCTACAAGCAATGCAAAAAGAAGAATTGTTCCTAAAAGCAATTCAGTTTCCTAAGGCCTTAGAAACATGTCCCTTCCAAAACTGATCAGTACTTTCTAAAACTTTGCTAAAAAGTTTCATCTTTTCTAATCCACAGTCTTGCTGCATGTATCATGGTCCCCTGCTGGTGAAAAATCATGAAAGTGTCAATTTGGTGTGGTACTGGGGTCCCTTTGCCTTGCTAGCTGTCTCTTGGAGGTCCCATGAAAGAATACCTTTATCTAGCTACTTGGAAGGTGTATTATAGTCAAGGAGAGAAATAAAGAAGGACTCAAGAAAGGGAACATGATGGAAGCACTGAAAATCACTTAGTATATACAATAAGGACACATAGTTCCACAGTGACTGAAAAAGCCAAAGATTATTCTTGGAATTGATTGTTTGGTTAAACATGTATGACAATAACCTGAGTATAGAACCTATACTTGCCTATTTTACATTTTTTGTATTATAATCCTCTATGCTAAACTATAGGGTCTGTGAGACAAGAGATTTTTATTTCTCTACCATTGTGTCATCTGTGTCATATACATGCTATGTTCTCAGTAACCAAAATTGGACAGTGAGGAAAAAAAATGTGGGCTAGTCAAAATTTTAAAAACTTTTTCATCATGCAGAGAAATAAATGTAAATACTAATAGAATTAGAAGCATTGATTTATTTTCCAAAACACTATCAAAATTCTGTCATAAAACTTTAAGCTAAATATCCAAAGATAGAAAACAAAGAAAAAAAAGGAACATAAGAAAAAATGCAAAACACAAAATTTGAGATGAGAAACCAAATTTATCAGTCATAAAAATAAATGTAAATGAGTGAAATTGTCCTATTAAAAGACAAAGACTTCCATATTAATTTTAAAGGTCTGTTGTTTATTTATGTTTAATGTCTGATAAATAAATTTTATTTGTATAAAATAGGCCATTCAAAAATAGCTATTGTTATAACATCAGAAGCCATGAACATAGTCAAAGAGTTTTGGAAGTGTTGAAATTTAAAAATCTCTATGAGTAACACAATCATTTAAGTTACATCCAAAAAAGATTGAAAGTATGAGGATAGAAATGTATCACAGTTATGTACTTTTGGAAATACTACCTTCACCTCCAAGCACCTTTTGGGTGATAGCTATTTTATATGCACCAGAAATTCATAATAAATATTAAATTACCCCCAAAGACACAGATGAAACATTAACACAAGTATAAAAGTAATTTTATGTAAGGTTAAAAACCTATTTTAAAATGCTTCCAAATATGCAGAGCTATAGACTAATGCATTGTACCCTCTGAGTTGAGGGTAGAAATATAAGTAGGGGTAGGGTCATGAAAGAACTTATAAATAAACTACATTAGATTTTTCTTAAATGCAATGGGAGTTATGTAAAAGTTTTAAGTATAGGGAAAGGCATAATTAGATTTGCCATTTAGAAGGATCACTCTATTAGTCACACCAAGAATGAAGGATCTTGGGACGGGACTTCCCTGGTGGTCCAGTGATTAAGAATCTGCCTTCCAATGCAGGGGACGTGGGTTCGATCCCTGGTCGGGGAACTAAGATCCCACACACAGCGGGTCAACTAAGCCCGCGAGCCACAACTACTGAGCCTGGGTGCTCTAGAGCCCGTGAGCCAGAACTAGAGAGAAGCCCACGTGCCACAACGAAGATCCCGCGTGCCGCAACTAAGACCCAACGCAGCCAAATAAATAAATAAATATTAAAAAAAGAAAAAAAAAAAGAATGAAGGAGCTCTAGAAGTATCATAGAAGCCAGTTAAGGAGCTAAGACAAGCATCCAGGAGAGAAAAAATGGCAGCCTGCTGAAGGTGATGGCACTGGAGAAGTCGAGAGGTAAATACATTTGAGAGGTATTTAGAAGGTAGAATGGATAAGACTTGGTGATTGATTGTGTGGGTGAACATGGCAGGGTGTATTTCCAAAGATGGCTACAATAATATTTCCCATCCAGATCAAGAGATGGAGGCTTTCTCCCCACTCTTAACTCTGGGTGAGCTCTGAGACTACTCCCTCTAACCAGTAGAACATGCACGAAGTAACACTGTGTCATTTCCAGTGCTCAACCAGCCTGGTATCTTCCACTTCCTGTCTCTTAGAACCTCCAGGTAAGAAGTGTGACTACCCAGAGAACAAGCTGTGAGAAGCTCAAGGCCTTGGAGAGGCCCTGGAGGATGATATGCCATGTGAAGAGAAAGAAATAGAGGAGTACTGACGTGTCCCACACTGTGAGTAAAGAAGACATCTTGAAAGTAGATCCCCCACCCCAGATATCCCAGGTGATACCACCTAGCTCATAGCCAAGCCCTTCATGAATTCCTGACCCACAAAATCATGAGTCAAATAAATTGCTGTTTTTAGCCCCTGTGCTTTCAGAGTCATTTGTTATGCAACAGTGGATAACCAGAACAGTGAGGGAGAGGGAAAAGCATAATAGGAACTCCAGGTTTATGAATTTTGTGATGATGCCTTTTTTGGAGATGGAAGATGGTTGGGAAGATGATGAATTCAGCTGATTTCAATTCATCAACGAGAAACCGTTGTAGAGTTCCCATAGATACATAAATAGTTGGTACAGTGGGCAGAGTGAGACTAGAACAGCACAGAATCTCTCCAGGAAACCAACATTTCAGGGAGAGGAAAAGGAAGAGTTTGGTAAGAAGATCATGAAGGAGAAGGAGAAGCCAGACCCCAGACGAGTGGAGATTCAGAAACCAAGGTCAGAAAAGGGTCTCAAGAAAGAAAGAAAGGTGAATAATGTCACAGGCTGAGGAGAATTTAAGTCTTATATGGACCCAAAGTGCCCAATGGATTAGCAAGAGGAGCTTAGGGAAGTGATAGGAGAGAAGAGTAGACTGCAGTTCCTTCATGAATGGGAGGGAGGTAAGGACACGAGACAGGGAGTGCAGACACTATTTAAGACCAATTTGACTATAAAAGAGGAAAGAAAAGGGGGATATGTCTTGAAAATGACAGAGGTTGATTGAATGATGCTGCTTTTTTTTTTTTCTTAAGATGAGGGAGACAAACCTTTTGCCTTTAACAAAAAGAATACTTGTGGCAGTTTTGTCTGCCATTGTTCAACTATCCTCTGGCTACTTGCACTGCTGTGAGAGGTCCTAGTGTCTCCAGCCCTAAGCCTTCCTTGGGTAGGAATCATTTTGCTTCTTCTTGGCTTCCCCCTGCAGCCTCCCCACCTCCCTGTTATCTCCGATCTTTTCTGTCTGCTTTCCATTTAAAAAAATAGTACTGTATAGTATAGGGAACTATACTCAATATTTTGTAATAACCCATAAGGGAAAAGCACCTGAAAAAAAAAGATATATATATATATATAAAATTGACTCACTTTGCTGTACACTTGAAACTAACACAACATTGTACATGAATTATACTTTAATTTTTAAAAAATTGAAAAAATAAAACAAAAACAGCTGCTAAAATGTGAAGTGTAATCTGAAAAAGAATATATATATGTATGTATGTGTATATATATATATATATATATATATATATATATAACTGAATCACTGTGCTATACATCTGAAACTAACACATTGTAAATCACCTATACCTCAATAAAAAATAAAAAATTAATTAATTAATTACTTTAAAAAAAATGTTATAAAATTTTTAAAAAGTAGTACTGACTCTAAGTCTACTGTTATTTCCTCCACAATTCTCTTTGTCTTTGGTGGTTTATGCCTTTTGAAGAACGTTCCTTTCACTGTCATTTTAGGGGGGTTTTAATGAAGAGAGATAAATATGTGTTCCATTTGCCTTGTTTCATTGGAATCCCTTGCCCGTGGAATACTAACAACACCTCTTATTTGGCCAGGAAGAAAATAATCATACATCCTTCAAAGCAAAAATCTTATAGGTCATGTTGTCCAACAGCAATGGAAAAGGAGAAATGAAAATAGGGATATGAGACATGGTGGATTTTGCCATCAGGTTTAATGTGACTCAACTGTGACCCGGAAGTGAGGTGCAGTGCTTTTGGTGCGAACCAGGGACTTCTTTCCCTCACAGTCATTTGCCACTGGCAGCTGACAAATGGCAACTGTCAATGTGGGGACAGTTGGTGGCAATAAGGAAGCAGGCTTGAGCCAGATGGCCCTTCCTTCCTGGTCTTGTGTCATCCCCTCCCTGAACTGGAGAGCCTAGCCAACCTCAGACTGGGATGGCATCCTTCTTGCTGAGCATGAGATCCTCAGGACTTCCTAAACAGCCTTAGGAAGACTGAAGTGCAACCGAGAGGAGGTAGGGACAAGGGGGCAATGTAGGAAGAAGATGGGGATGAGAAGGGGGTAGGAGATGGGTGATGGCAGCTGGAGTTTGCCTCTCTTTGTGCTTGAGGCTGAAAGGCCTGATTAGAAATGACATCTCTCAAGTATCCTAAAAGTTGGCAGAAATCATTTTAGGGTCAGAACTGCCTGAATATTCTGAGGGTTTCTGGCCTCCACTCCAGAAGGTGGAAAGGCTGCAATAAAGTTTGCAAAGGGACAGGGAGACATTATTCTGAGCAGGGCCTTTTTCATGTGCTGTGTAGGTGAGCGCTTCTGCTGTGCCTTCCATTGTGAAGGGACTTGAGTTTGTATAGATAAGGGATTCATTGCTGCTGGACAGAGAAGCCTCAGTTATATATATATATATATATATATATATATATATATATATATATATATATACACACACGCACACACACACATATACACATATATATATTCTCTTTAAGATTCTTTTCCGTTATAGGTTATTACAAGATATTGAATATAGTTCCCTGTGCTATACAGTAGGTCCTTGATGATTACCTATTTTATATATAGTAGTGTGTATATGTTAATCCCAAACTCCTAATTTATCTCTCCCCTCACCCACTATCCCCTTTGGTAGCCATAAGTTTGTTTTCTATGTCTTGGCAGTCTTACTTTTAAAGGATCAGTCCCACAAAATCTTGATGGGAATTATAAATTAAATCCCTCCTAATACAATAGAGATGCAAGTTAAATATTGGGCTTCCTTTAAAAAGTTCTTTTAGCGTGTGGATTCTGCTTCTTTGAATATGACTTCATACCTCCTTGGATTTGAGATTCATAAATGTTGGCTGTGTTTTCCCAGAACTCCTGTCATGGGGATATTAGGCAGAATGAAGCTTTGCAGAACTCCAGGCAACACAGGCAGAAAAAGTGAAAGGAAAGCCAGGAGTGAGGACAACGCCCACGAGACTGTCATGGGTTCCATCCTCAGATGACAGGGATCACATGCTTCCCCACATGTGGGTCAGTGGGAACATCTCATAGGCCCTTCACATTCCTCCCACTTGGGGCTGAGCCTGCAGGACGAGTCTTGGGAGAGAAACATGAAGAGCCTAAAATTGCCCCTCCTATGAATACAGGGACCCTTGGCTGGAAATTGGACATCTCTTCAGGCTCTGTGGTGGTCCCTTGGCGTTTCTGGGTACTAGCTTTTGTCTGAGCTGGCAGCTGAGCTATTAGCCTTGCTTCTCTCTTTACAGGGATACCTAGCATTCGGGAGTAATGGAGCCTATAAAAGGAATTTCTGAGGGAGGGGGAAGGGAATTTCTGTGTTTGAGGGTTTTAGTGGAGTGGGTGGGTGTCGTCTTTTATTATGAGCGGCTGTGTAGTACAGAGGTTAAATCGCCAACCTTGGAACCAGACTTCCTGGGCTCAGAGCCTGGCTCTGTTCCCAACTAGTTTTGCGACCTTGGGCAAGTTATGTAATCTCTCTGTGTACCTATTTCCTTATCTATGAAATAGTGATAATAATAATGCCACTCTCAATGGATTGATGTGAATATTAAATTACTAATATATGTAAAATACACAAAATAGTGCTTACAAACACCAAAAAAAATAAAAAGTTTGCTATTACTCTCTGCGCCCTCCTCGGCTGCAGTTGCATGACTGCCACTAGAGGGCGTTGTTAGCCTTAGGGGCATGACGGTTCTCCCTCAATAGTAGGCACAGAATCCCGGGACTGAGGAGCCCAGCCCCGAAGTAGGCCCTGCTCTACCCCTCATCTGAGTAAGAAGGATTTGTTATTGTTGGAGATGCAACCAACCAAAGCCCAGGAAAAGGACAGAGTGAGGCCCGGCCACAGAAAGACCTCACAATTCAGAGGTGTCACGGCAAACGTGAGCTGCAGCTTGGGAAAAATAGGGACCCCGGGGCCCAACAAGGATAACCATTAAACCTTCGCTTTAGAGAGAGCGGTGTGCCTTTATCCCAGGCTGATTTCTGGAGCCAGCAGAGAAAGGGGGTCAGCAGGAAGGCCCTGTGTGTTCAGTATGGGGAAAGAGAGCACTAATGCTTGAATCCCGCATGAGGGCGCATGGAGAGCCTAAATATCTAAGGGGTCAAGTGGAGAATTGAAATGAGATACGAAGCCGGGGTCTGAAGGTGAGAACAGAGCAATCAGGTTCAGGAGGAATGTTCGGGAAGGAGCATTTATAAAAGGCCTGCCTCCGGAGCCCCGGGTAGGAGGCCAGCTCGCAGGGCCATTGGGACTCCCTCCTCTGCTTCCTGCTCCCCCTGTGTGTGACCCACGGTGAGTGCCTGCCGCTTAGTGGGCCCATGTCAACTGTCTCTCTTTGGGGGAAGCCACTCTGCAGCCTGAAGAGTCCTGGACCTGTGCTACTTCTCTTCTTACCACCTCATTCGCTGCACCCTCTGCAGAAATCTATCTGGTTCACACCCGATTGCTCTAGATGTTTAGTGGTTTCCACAGCCCGTTTCTCCCATCCCAATGAGTTCTCATTAACGTTTGTCTGCCTGACTGACTTGTTCTCACCCTGGCATTCTTGCACCCTGCAATCCCCCAGTATCTGTAGCCTCCTCCGTGAGTGCGTATGTGTGAGTATGAGGTAGGGAGATGAGATGAGAGCACCCGAACTGGGACTGAGATGGAACATTGCGCTTACCAAGTGGTGGGGCCCTGAGCAAACTGATTTTATTTATAGAAACAAAGAAATGTGACATTTCTTACATCAGAGTGTCATGCGCTCCCATAAGCTACACTGGTTTCCAAAAACTGCCCATGTTCAGAAGGGGGCACTTTGTGGTCTAATTTGCAATGGCCTTATAGAAGGTTCCCACTGCCCCCAGATATCTGCCCCACCACCTCATCTGTGTCTGGCATTTTTGTCATTAATATTATTCCTATATTGGGGCTATTTCCTTAGTAAGAGGAAGCCTTTACCACCCATTACTTGATGTGCACAGCAAGTTGCAAAGAGCTGGACCAAGAGCAGCCCTAACCGGGGAACTCTGCTGTTTGTGGTTTCTTCTCTGTGTCTGGTAAAACAGCTACACCAGGGACCAGTTGCCTGTATACTTTCTCAACTGTTGCTCAAGGCACATGGTGTGGTGGTGTGCAGCCTCCTTCCTGGGCCCCTGCCTTCCCTGTGCCCCAGAGTCTGCTGTTATCACACAAGCTGCTCCTGACCGCTGTTGATCCGCAGTGGCAGAGACGACGCAGGCACGGAGGTTCCACGGCTCCACCCGTGCTTCCTGGCCTCTCTCTTCCATATAAGGGGGAGTGGGACACATTTCCCAAGTTGGCTCTTTGTTTTTTCTTAGTCTACCCCCTTTTCAGGTAGTGGAATTGTGAGCTGCCTATTGGAAACTTCCTTCCAATAGTTTTCTGTCTACATGGTCAGGCCAGAAATCTCAGCATCATTTCTGATTCCTCCCTTCTCTTCACCTTCCACATCCAGTCTGTCAGCCAGGCCTGTCAGTTCTATCTTCATAAGGCATCTCAAACCACAGTGAACATACCTTACTTTTGTAACCAGAAAAATATAAACGTGTTATGTGTGCGTGTCTGTGCATATGCACACCTGTGGGGATGTGCATAGGGGGTAGTTTGTATGTTGGCAATTTTTCTTTTTTTTTTTTTTTTTTTTTGGCCAAGCCACACATCATGCAGGATCTTAGTTCCCTGAACAGGGATCGAGCCTGTGTCCTCTGCAGTGGAAGCGTGGAGTCCTAACCACTGGGCCACCAGGGAATTCCCATCCCAGTTTTAGATAAAAAGATTTGGCACAGTTAAATCAGTCTTCCCACAGGCCCATAAGTGGGAGGGCAGAGTTCTGCCAGGTGGTGTTAATCTCAGGTAACCTGCTGGTTTCCCTACAGGCAGAGTGGCTCAGGTAGTGATGAACAGAGGCCAGCCAGGGGGCAGGAGACTGATGGATGGTGAGGGACTGTTCTTGGGTCTGTAGCTCAAGGATTTTTCTCCAAAGGCTGGGGTAATTCTGAGGGCACAAGCAGGTGCCCTGGTATTGTAAGCGTCAGATGCCAGATTCCAGTTGGGATGAATGTATTCCCCACTGGCTGGGAATTGGGGAGACCAGATGGCTCAGGTTCCACACAGATGTTGGTTTCCCATCCCTGGAGAGAGCTCACTAATGGTTAGACCTAAAACGAAACCCTTGTGTAGATCTCCCCTCCTTCTCCAACTCCCTCAGCTTTATGAAAGGACATGGAAATGGTAATACGAATGTAGGGCTTTGGAGACTCATTTCCTGGGTTGGAATTTCCAGCTCTACCACATATTGGTTAGTGACTTTCGGCAAATTACCTAAATTATCTAAGTCTGTTTTTTCATTTGAAAGATGAGGAAATAATATTACATGCCTTGTGAAATTGTCATGAGCATCAAATGAAATAATGAAGATAGCATGTTTGATATAACACCTGGTCAAACAAAATAGATGCTCAATAGCTTTTAGCTCTGATTATCACCTCAGCAAGGATGTGGGTATGGCAAAACATCGGTCGCTCCAGATCCTGAGTAACAAAGGAGAGGAAAGTGTTCTAAGGTGGTACAATGGTACCTATGACAGCAAAGGACCTTCCCTGGTGCCCCCTCAATTATGGTATCATCATGGTGGTGGGAAATCGTGCCCAGGATGAGGCAGGGATGCAGAAGGAGCAGCATCCCAGAGGCCTAAAGCTGCTCAGACTCTGCCCCCCATCCTAGCCTGCAGGGCACCCCAAGTTTGCTATGCACCAGAAATAGGGAAGTACGCATTTCCAGAAAAATCATAGTGAAAGAAAATCAGCCTCAAGAAGTTGATAGTGGTTGGCTAAAATTAACTTTTGCCCCAAAAGAGAGACACGTGGCCAGAAGACAGAGGAGCAGTGAGAGTTTGCTGCCCAGAGCTTGGGGCCTGGTTCTTTCATCTCGGCTCCCACTGTCCAAAGGGGTTCAGGGTCCATCTCCATGGGATGGAGAGGAAACGGTGAGGTATCCACATCTGGGCTCACCACGCTGGGACTACTCAGAGGACAGGGGATTGGCTTTGTCAGTCTGGGGCTTGGTCAACCTGAGTCACTTTAGCTGCCCACCTGGCAGAGAAAAGAGGCAGGGAGAGAAACCGATCAGGGAAGCGGAAGAAGAAGTTCATGCACTGTGGTTGGTGATACTGTGGGTTTTACACCAATAACCAGCTGCATTTATGGGGTGTCCACCTTTTTATAGCCTCAGCACAAGCCGCATCTCCCGTTAATGGCGTGAAGGCCTTGCCTAAGGTCAGTACGGAGTCAGGGTTATGATCTGTGGACCAGCTCTTTCACCAGTGGTGCCCACAAGAGGAAACCCCAGCAGTCCTCCCTCCTGCTTGACCCTTGGTGGCTTCTCAGTTCCTAGCCGGGTGCCCAAGCTCCCTGTCCTTCCTATGCTGTGGGTGCTCCCTTCCCCCCTTCCCAACTCCATCAGACTTCACCACCGCTCACCCTGTGCCTTGCCTAGAGCTTGAGTGTAGGGGGAAGTCTCCCCAGCTTCCTCTTCCAGAAGGCCAGCACATAGACCCTCTTCCCTTTAATGACTGTATTGCTCCACGTGAAAGAGAAATAGGATCACAAAACCAACACATCTAAGAGAGTTACAAAACTGATCGTTTTTCTATAATTCAAAAAGGCACATGTACCCCTATGTTCATAGCAGTACCATTTACAATAGCCAAGACATGAAAACAACCTAAACGTCCATCGACAGATGAATGGATAAAGAAGATGTGTTGTATATATGCACAAGGGAATACTACTCAGCCATAAGAAAAGAATGAAATAATGCCATTTGCAGCAACATGGATGGACCTAGAGATTATCATACTAGGTGAAGTAAGTCAGAAAGAGAAAGACAAATATCATACGATACCACTTATATGTGGAATCTAAAATATGACACAAATGAACTTATCTACGAGACAGATACAGATTCACAGACATAGAGAACAGACCTGTGGTTGCCAAAGGGGAGGGGGGTGGGTAGGGATGAATTGGGAGTTTGGGATTAACAGATACAAACTATCATGTATAGAATGGATAAACAACAAGGTTCTACTGTATAGCACAGGGAACTTTCTTCAGTATCCTATAATAAACCATAATGGAAAAGAACATGAAAAAGAATATATATACATATAACTGGACCACTTTGCTGGACACCAGAAACGAACACAGCATTGTAAATCAACTATACTTCAAAAAAATAAATTTTAAAATAAAAAAAAATTTGGTATACAGAGCAAAAAACAAAAGCAAAAAACTGATCCTTTTTACTACTCTGGTCCCCAATCTGCATTCGTTGATTCCTTCATTCATTTATCCATTCAATGAGTATTTACTGAGCACCTGCTGTGTACCAGGGAGTGGCCGAGGCACGGAGGATTAGGCTGTGAACAAGTCAGACACAGACCTGCCTCTGCTCTCGTGCTGTTCCTGGCTCCCCTGAGCCAATCCTGGGAGCTGGGGGTTGGGGGCGGGGGTGGGTTGTTGTGCCTCTGATGTCCAGGTCCTGTGAACAAGCTCACTGGGGGCACCGCTCTCAAAGCCTGCATTTAAGGCCAGAAGCAGGACTAGACAGTCTGAGCTGTTGAGCTGGAGCAGCTAGAAGCAGTGAGGCCGTGGATGTGCTAGTTTAGTCCTGGCGGCTGAGGGAAGCCACAGGTCTGAGCCAAAGGGGTAGTGGCCTGGGTCAGGTCTAAGGGCTGCAAAGTGAGTCTGGGAATTAAGGAGAGGGCGGGAGGGAGAGTACAGGGGAGGGGGCTGCTAGTGGGTCAGGATTAGAGGAAGGCAGGGGTGCCGGGAGCTGGTGGAGCGGCAGGAAATGGGCTGTTTCTTGATGGTCACGACAACAACAACGACACTGGCCATCAAGTGTGTGAAGGGCTTCCTGTGTCTGTGCCAGACACCAAGCTAAGCGCTTGATATCTGCGGTCCCATGTTAAGTGGGGCCGGCCAGGACAACCGCTCTGAAGCATAGAAAGGAATTCACCACGCCTCCCCTTCCTAGACCCCAGCCAAAAGTTAAGACCGAGTGAGCCATCCCTCCTCCATCCCGTCCCCCTTCAAGCTCTTCCCAGCGTCTACCTCTATGTGGGCAAATGACGCTTTATCAGACGTGAAGATGAGGTGAAGGCAGAGTAACTGTCCCCCTCACCCCAAGTGGGCAACTGGCATCACTGAGCAACTCACCTCTTTACTAAGCCTTTGTATATTCCAGGGATGACCCTCTTTGGGCATCACCTTGCCAAAGGACACAGATTCAAGTGCCTCAGGCCAGGCAGGTAATGCAAGTGAGTGTGTGTGAAGAAAAACTGACCCCAGTCCTCAGAGCAAGCGAAAGAAAAAAGAAAATGCATGGGGGCTGAGGCCTTCTGGAGGGTGCTTCCCTTCAAAGCATGGAACCCAGTGGTCAGATCTTCTGTGTTTTTTCCAACAGAAGATAGCAATCCAGATTTAAGTAGGAAATCTCTAAGCTGTTAAATGTTGACAATAAATACAAAAATTAAAACAGACAAGCAATGCCTCTCTGGGACTTGTATCATACAAAGTAAATGAAACACATCTGAGAGCTCTCCGCTGGCCACTCTGCCTTGCAACTTATAGGCGCTTTCAAACCTGAATTCAGAGTCCTTAGAACTCCTTCCCCAAACATGTTAAATCCTCCCACAGGGATGGTAGTACTTTTAGGCATTGTGTGAGTACTATGTTCCCAAAACTCTAAAGCAGCTTCACAGTTCCATTACCTGCTGAATCAGGGAGGGGGGAAAGGGAGAGGTAAGAACACACAAGGGGAGGGGAGAAGATGAAAGAATTGGGGGGCGGCGGGGGTGGAAGGGGCGCTACTGTGTTCTGGGCCTGCCTATGCCGTGGATATCTTATCTCGTTTAATCCTTACAGCTTGTGCGGTTGGTACTCTTCATACATTCCTGAAGTGAAAATTTCCTAAGGTCACTCAGGGCCAGAGCCTATGGGAAGGAGTCCTTGCTCTTTCCAGTATATTCTGTGGAACTGACTGTTGGGTATCTGGGCCCGTGGCCTCAGGGTAGCTGACGCAGCCAAGCTCTTGCTCTGTGTGCCCCACTGGCCTCGCTCAGTGCTGCGGCGTTAAAGCACACACTAGCGCCAGGCAGCTGGGGCTGAAGGGATGGAAAGAGCAAAGGGATTATCCACAGTCCCCGCTGCATCCTTGCTTCACCCACAAGCATCCCTCACATGCATCTATCAAACACTTGCTTTCTGGGACTTCCCTGGTGGTCCAGCGGCTAAGGCTCTGTGCTTCCACTGCAGGGGATGTGGATTCGATCCCTGGTTGGGAACTAAGGTCCTGCATGCCACACAGAGCAGCCAAAATAAATAAATTCATTTCAAAAAAATAATAATAATACTTGCTTTCTGCTCTGCACTGTTCTTAGAAGACTGAGACAATCTAGAAGCAACTGAGGCTCCAATTTCTCCCTGCAGAGAGCATTCAGTTTAATAAGGCAGACCCACGGCTGCCAGAAAACACTGGGTTGAGGACATGTCTAAAGCAACTTGTGTCCAAGTGCAAGGTGAGATGGCTCAGATTTGCCCTCCCACGAAGACAGAATTGGAGGAAGTTTACTCAGAGCTGGGGGGAAGCCCTGTGAGTACCAATGTTGGACTTCCTCTCCAGGAAAGAGACCTGGAGGAGGGAGCCATGGGCAGGAGCTGCTAATTGAGTCCCATTCAAATCCACACATCTGAAACAGTGTTCAGTATTAAAGTAACAAAATATATACATAATGCAACGGGCATGAACCTCAAAGACATTATGTTAAGTGAAAGGAACCAGACACAAAAATCACTTATTGAATGATTCCATCGATACAAAATGTCCAGAAAAGGCCAATCCATAGATACAGAAAGTAGGTTAGTGGTTGCCTGGGAATTAACTGTAAATGGGTGTGAGAGATCTTATTGGCGTGATAGAAATGTTTAAAACTGGATTGTGCTGTTGGTTACACAACTTGGTAAAATTGCTGGTGAATTTTACAGTATCTAAACTTGTTTACACACACACACACACACACACACACACGCCATGGAGAAGCCAGAAATATTGCACCTTTGATACAAGGCCAAAGAGGAAATTAACTTAGACACAGAGGGGATCTGTTTCCCAGAGGTGCTACTTTCTCATCAAACCTGATTGGTCAGAATGACAGTTCGTAACCTCAATTTCACAAAAGTGGTTTTGGGTAAAGATGTTGGAAGAAGGATGGTGAGTTTGGTTATATCCTACGTGATTACAGGCAGGACTTGCAGGAAGGAAGCTGACCCAACCTCAGATTGACTGGGGAAAACAGCCCCGTCCATGAACACATTGCACTGGAGCCCTCCCTGGGCTTGCAACCCTCTGTAGTGGCTGACGGTGCTTTCAACAGAGGAAAGAGTCGGGACTTTACCATTTTCACAACGGTTCAGTGAAGAAGGCAGAGGTAAGTTTGGGAATAAAAGAGTTAAATCTTTCCTTGGAAGAGAGAAATAAGGAAGCCAAAGGGGGGTGGAGGGAGAGGAGGAGGGGTGGTGAAAAGAAATAAGATTCTGGATGATTTTAATTTATTTATTTTTATTTATTTATGGCTGTGTTGGGTCTTCGTTTCCGCGCAAGGGCTTTCTCTAGTTGTGGCTAGCGGGGGCCACTCTTCATCGCGGTGCGCGGGCCTCTTACTATCGCGGCCTCTCCTGTTGCGGAGCACAGGCTCCAGACGCGCAGGCTCAGTAATTGTGGCTCACGGGCCCAGTCGCTCCGCGGCATGTGGGATCTTCCCAGACCAGGGCTCGAACTCGTGTCCCCTACATTGGCAGGCAGATTCTCAACCACTGCGCCACCAGGGAAGCCCAAGATTCTGGATGATTTTAGCTTTCACTCACTAGGTATGTGACCTTTCTGTCATGTAAAACGAAAATGTCTCTTAATCTCTCTAAGCTTCATTTTTCTCATCTGTAATCAAATCTATCTCAGAGGGTTATTTCGAGGCTTAAATGAGATCATGCACATCAAGCACTTACTGTGATATCTCATAGATGGGTGCTTCATTCATTTACTTTGACCAGCTAATTTTTTTTTTTTTTTGAGCATATGCTACGTGTTAGGCAGTGAAGTGACATTGGCAGATACATAAACAAATAACATAATTTCTTAGGGTTAAGTGCTCTGAAAAAAGTGAAAAAATAATGGAATAGAGAGTAACTGAGTGGGGTTGGGAGGGGGGCAGGGGATGGATGATTTTAAATAGCGAAGGCAGAGATGAGACATCAGAGCAAAAATCTAAATAATGAGAAGGAGCCAACTATGCAAGGCTCTGGGAGGAATATTCCAGACAGAGAGAACAGCAAGTACAAAGGCCCTGAAATAAGATGGAGTTTGGTCAGAGCCAGGACTAGGGTGGGTGAGTGAAGCCATCACTCTCAGGGTCAAGCAAATACAGGATTAGAGCCTGTCTTTATTTAACATGTTGATATTTTGTTCATCATGAATTTGGGGGGGGGGCGGCATCGATTTTGATTTTTTTTAAGTTTTGTATTAGCATAGTATTTATTGTGGTGACTAGGTTTTTTGGCACCCCTTACATTTTTCACAAGATGAATGCCTCACTGTGATTTGAGCATGAGGTTAGGGTTATTGCAAAACAATCTAATAAAAAAATCTCTCTCAGTTTTCCTGTTTTTGGAAAACTCAGGAGCCCAGATTATATTCAGAAGCGTTTGCCAGATTATGCTCAGGTGCCCTGAGATTCCCAGTCCTCCGGCTTCCCCTTTCCCGACTCCTCTGAGGGCACATGTGTTGAGGGGACGCATCAGAGTATCCTCCAGATCCCTCCAGGTAGGGAGAAAACTCTGGGGCCCCTCCAGCCAGTCCCAGCAGGGCCCAGCCCTATGCTACTGTCACCACTCTTCTCCAGCCCCAGGTGACCTCCCTATTCTACAGAGTTCTCTTGAGAATGAGAAAATAAGTGTCAACTGCAAAGCTCTAACAAACACTCATCCGCTGGCTCTTGCAAGACCTCAGGCCTCTCTGATACCACTGGAAGAAAACCCTTCCCTCCCCTAGTCTGCCAACCCCTCAGGAGGACCAACCTGGGGTGGTCATAAAATTGTGGTCCCCAAGGTAGCTTTGCTTTTTCAGGTTTACAGAGCCTTCTGTTGGAGATCTAGGCCACATCTCATTTTTGCCAGTTGCCTCTTGCCTCATTTACTTTCTCTTGTAGGGATTGGAGAGAAGCAGCTTTCTTCCCTTTTACTTTGCAGTAAATTTCAGGGCTCCTAGGAGCCTTTATGCAAGTAGGCCCCCAGTGGCCTACTGAGATACCTTACCCTCCTCCCCTCTTCCTCCCTCCCTCCCTTGCTTCCCCTCTCTCTCCCTTAACAGATATATTTTTTGACTACCTATATGCATATCACCATACTGGGGACACAATGATGAATAAGACAGACATGACCCCCTCCCATATTGAGCTCTCAATCTGGTCGGAGAGACTGATGAAGCAATTACAATATAGTTGTCATGATGAGGGAAGTGTGGGGTGCCGTAAATGTTCATAGATGGGGTAGAAAAATCTCGAGCCTCTGTTCTTTTAAAATATGGGAATGAGGTTCAGAGAAGGAAAAAGTAGTGTCCTCAGTCACGTGATCCCAGAACTCTGGTTCTCCCCTTTCCCGACTCATACTCTTTCAGTCCTTTTACTGAATAATAAAGATCTCACTTTGGGGCCCGGAAAATCTCTAAAGGGGAAGGAAGTCGAGGTGTGCGACATAAAGCCGAGGGATTAACTGGGAAGCTTTCAGCAGATGGCAGGCTGCCTTTCCTGCACATCTGGCTGGCGCAGCCCTGGGCTCACTCTTACTCCACTGCCGCTGGGATGGTCCGTCTGCAGGAGAGAGAATCCTAGTCCTGGCTGGGGCCTTAATGCATCGTCTTACTTTTTCTTTTCATGTTTCCTGTGCCAACTCCACTTTTATGTGTAACGCTTAGTCTGCACAGTATTGGTTTTCTAGAAGTTGCTCCCATTTCATGTGGAGACCAGAAGTCTGTGACGGGCACTAAAAGCAAGGAGTGTGTCCATATTAAGAAGTCAAATAAGGACTTCCCTGGTGGTCTTGTGGTTAAGAATCCACCTTCCAATGCAGGGGACGCAGGTTCGATCCCTGGTCGGGGAACTAGGATCCCACATGCCACGGGACAACTAAGCTGAGCCGCAACTACTGAGCCCACACACTCTGGAGGCCACGCGCCACACCGAGAGAGAAGCCTGAGTGCCACAGCTAGGGAGGAGCCCACACACCGCAATGAAGAGCCTGGGCGCTGCAATGAAAGATCCCGCATGCTGCAACTAAGACCCTGATGCAGCCAAAAATAAATAAATTAATTAACTAAAAAAAAAAAGAGTCAAATAATTTCTTAAACTCCTCCATCTGGCCGTTCTCACGTGGGACCTGCCCTCACCTCCGAAGGATAGCTTTCTTGGGTTTCAAGAAAGACCTGAGACATTTTGTCATTTCTGTCTCAATACCTTCTATTTCTGTGGGCTTATTACAGAATAGCACCCCAGAGGCTGTGGATACATAAAGGCGTGACTCATCAGCTGACCTTCCACTCAACCTTGTCTTGAATGGTCTAATCTTAAGCAGCTCCCCTCTCCCCATAGCAGTTGTTAACAGGGCTTTCAGCCTGAGCTCGGGCATGTAGGTCTAGAAAAAGGCACTGACTAGGAAAAGATAAAGGGCTTTCTTCTCCCACACCCAGAAGATGGACATGGCTGCCAAGGGAAAGAGGCCAAGAAATGTACTCCCCAGAGGCAAGGTTATTTAAAGCTTCCCAGAACCTTTCTGAGCTAGAATAGTCTTTTTCCTCAAAATGTTTAGTCAGAGGTGAAAGCTGAGAGCAGGTGGCTGGCTGCTTGGAAATCAAGACGATCTGGAAATACAGGCAGAACTTTTTGACTTTGGAGTCACTTTTGATTTCCTCATCACCTCAGGCTCTCTAGGGTGGCCTGGTGATTTCTCAGTGCTCCTCTGAACTGACTCAATCTTGCATTCCTAGTGGCACAGAAGTCTGGCAAGTAAACAGAGCCACTTGCTTGGCTGGGTTTGAGGAACCATCAAACAAACATAGAGGTCAGAGTTCAGCCACGCTGTACAGAATCTTCCCTCACTTGTACCAGGGAAACATAAAAATTTCATTCTGTTATGACAGTTTGAGCAATTAACATTCCTGAAGGAAAATTTAAATGCAAAGTGTACCTGCCAGCTATGGTCCCCTAAGGGGAGGAATGTGGGAAAATCGAACCTCTTAACAAACAACTTGTGTGAAGAGTTTTATTCCTAAGAAATCAACACTTAATGTATTGTTTTGGTAAAATAATGTCCCGCAAAGCAGTAGTTATTAATCTTGACTGCACATTGGAATCATCTGGGGCGGGGGTGGGGATTTGAAAAATGCTGACATCTGGGTCCCATTCCAGAGATGATGACTTAAATGCTCAGGGATAGGGCGGGACATCAGTACAGTTGTCCCTTGGTATCCACAAGGGGTTGGATCCAGTACCTTCCTCCAATACCAAATTCTGTGGATGCTCAAGTCCCATAGATAAAATGGCATAGTGTTTGCATATAACCTATGCACACCCTCTCGTATACTTTAAATCATCTCTAGATTGCTTATAATACCTAAGGTAAATTCTACGTAAAGATTTGTAAATGCAAGGTAAACACTATGTAAATAGTTGCCAGCAGATTCAAGTTTTGCTTTCTGGAAATTGCTGGAATTTTTTTTTTTGAATTTTATTTATTTTTTTATACAGCGGGTTCTTATTAGTTATCTATTTTATACGTATTGGTGTATACATGTCAATCCCAATCTCCCAGTTCATCCCACCACCACCCACCCACCCCCACCCACCCACTGCTTTCCCCTCTTGGTGTCCCTACGTTTGTTCTCTACATCTGTGTCTTTATTCCTGCCCTGCAAACCAGTTCATCTGTACCATTTTTCTAAGTTCCACATATATGTGTTAATATATGATATTTGTTTTTCTCTTTCTGACTTACTTCACTCTGTATGACAGTCTCTAGATCCACCCACGTCTCTACAAATGACCCAATTTCATTCCTTTTTATGGCTGAGTAATACTCCATTGTATATATGTACCACATCTTCTTTGTCCAGTCATCTGTCGATGGGCATTTAGGTTGCTTCCATGACCTGGCTATTGTAAGTAGTGCTGCAATGAACATTGGGGTGCATGTGTCTTTTTGAATTATGGTTTTCTCTGGGTATATGCCCAGTAGTGGGATTGCTGGGTCATATGGTAATTCTATTTTTAGCTTTTTAAGGAACCTCCATACTGTTCTCCATAGTGGCTGTATCAATTTACATTCCCACCAACAGTGCGAGAGGGTTCCCTTTTCTCCACATCCTCTCCAGCATTTGTTGTTTCTAACTGGTGTTAGGTGATACCTCATTGTAGTTTTGATTTGTATTCCTCTAATAATTAGTAATGTTGAGCAGCTTTTCATGTGCTTCTTGGCCACCTGTATGTCTTCTTTGGAGAAATGTCTATTTAGGTCTTCTGCCCAGTTTTTGATTGGGTTGTTTGTTTTTTTAATATTGAGCTGCATGAGCTGTTTATATATTTTGGAGATTAATCCTTTGTCTGTTGCTTCATTTGCAAATATTTTCTCCCATTCTGAGGGTTGTCTTTTCGTCTTGTTTGTAGTTTCCTTTGCTGTGCAAAAGCTTTTAAGTTTCATTAGGTCCTATTTGTTTATTTTTGTTTTTATTTCCATTACTCTAGGAGGTGGGTCAAAAAAGATCTTGCTGTGATTTATGTCAGAGAGTGTTCTTCCTCTGTTTTCCTCTAAGAGTTTTATAGTGTCCAGTGTTACATTTAGGTCTTTAATCCATTTTGAGCTTATTTTTGGGTATGGTGTTAAGAAGTGTTCTAATTTCATTCCTTTACATGTATCTGTCCAGTTTTCCTAGCACCACTTATTGAGGAGACTGTCTTTTCTCCATTGTATATCCTTGCCTCCTTTGCCATAGATTAGTTGACCATAGGTGCATGGGTTTATCTCTGGGCTTTCTATCCTGTTCCATTGATCTATATTTCTGATTTTGTGCCAGTACCATATTGTCTTGATTACTGTAGCTTTGTAGTATAGTCTGAAGTCAAGAAGTCTGATTCCTCCAACTCCTTTTTTTTCCCTCAAGACTGCTTTGGCTATTTGGGGTCTTTTGTGTGGAATTTTTTATTCCACGTATTTTTGATCTGTGGTTTGTTGAATCTGGGGATGTGGAACCTGCAGATATGGAGTTTTAAAAGCCCCCCAGGTGGGCTTCCCTGGTGGCGCAGTGGTTGAGAATCTGCCTGCCAATGCAAGGGACACGGGTTCGAGCCCTGGTCTGGGAAGATCCCACATGCCACAGAGCGACTGGGCCCGTGAGTCACGATTACTGAGCCTGCGCGTCTGGAGCCTGTGCTCCGCAACAAGAGAGGCCCCGATAGTGAGAGGCCCGTGCACCGCGATGAAGAGTGGCCCCCACTTGCCACAACTAGAGAAAGCCCTCGCACAGAAACAAAGACCCAACGCAGCCAAAAATAAATAAATAAATAAAATTAAAAGCCCCCCAGGTGAGTCTATGGTGAAGCCAGGGCTGAGAACACTGTCCTAACAGGACTCTAGTCACCTGATTCCCACCCCAGGTATATACCCTACCCCAGAAAAAAGAAAAGAAAAAGCAACATTAGGTGGCACTAAATGAAACCAGCTCACCAGTCCACTGCAGATAGTAGGATAGTTCAGTTAGTCTAAAGTGATGCCAACCACAGCCCTGCACATCTGCAGAAGGAACAGAGATGCTCTGTTGACTTCAGCTTTACTTTTCCCTCAAAGTAGCCAAGCATTTTCCCCAAATGGCTAGATGAAATAGCCTATATTTTCTCCACTGATTTCACATTTTTATTATCTATTAATATTCCAGTATAATCGGGACTTTTCTGAAGCTTCTATTCTAGCTCATTAATCTACTTATTTCTGCATCAGTCTCACATGGTTTTAATTATATTAGGGTTACTATTCGTAATATTTCATAATTTACCCTGATTACAAAAATAATAACAGTGAAGTATTCTCCAGAAATAGCACTGTTAAAGTAACTCATATTGAGTAAGCAGTTGCGCTTGGTCAACCACGCTTCCGTGTAGCAACTTGTTTCATCTCCACAGCCCTATGAGTTATGTCTCGCTGCCAGCCCCATTTTACATAAAAGGACACTGAGGCACGGAGCCATTAAATAGCTCACCTGAGGTTACCCAGTTTATAAATGGCAGAGATGGGATCCAACACATGCAGTGTGATTCTAAAGCTCTTAGGCTGTATATATCTCACAGATTATTCAGTCTCTCTCTCTGTCTCTTTCTGTATAATGTAATTATATAATATGTTATATAATTTTATAATACAATTATAAATATTATTATATAAATAAATATATACATGCAAACATAAAAATATAAATGTGTATAAATATAATTATATTATATATCATGCATTATATATAATATAATGTGTGTATATGTATATAGGAAGTAAGTTTTTGAAAATTTATTTTATTGACGTATAGTTGATTTACAATGCTATGTTAATTTCTGCGGTACAGCAAAGTGATTCAGTTATACATATATACACATTCTTTTTTATATTCTTTTCCATTATGGTTTATTACTGAATACTAAATATAGTTCCTTGTGCTATACAGTAGGACCTTGTTGTTAGTCCATCCTATATGTAATTGTTTGCATCTGCTAATCCCAAACTCCCAATCCATACCCCCCTCCCCCACATCCCCTCCCCTTTGGCAACCACAAGTCTGTTCTCTATGTCTGTGTGTCTGTTTCTGTTTCGTAGATAAGTTCATTTGTGTCATATTTTACATTCCACACATAAGTGATATCAGATGGTATTTGTCTTTTTCTTTCTGACTTACTTCACTTAGTATGATAATCTCTAGGTCCATCCATGTTGCTGCAAATGGCATTATTTCATTCTTTTTTATGGCTGAGCAGTATTCCATTGTATATATAGAGGTATGTTATATTTTTAAAGGAAATATTTTACATACTATTTTTGGAGCTCACTCCCACCCCCACCCCTTGCCCACCCCCACCTAATGATGTATCTGGGGCACTTTCACAAGGAGTATATAGAGAGCTACCCCTGATCTCTGAGAGGCTGATTAATGGTCACATGCTTAGGCTCTTAGAGTGAGACTAACCAGATTCAAGTACCTGCTCCACTCTAGCTCTGTGGCCTTGGGAAGAGTCATTAAACTTCCCTAAGTCTAATTCTTCAATTTTAAAAAATAGAAATAATGGTGATAATATCACCTCTCATATTCTAATATTTAGTTTATTATAAGTGCTTATTAACCTTGAGCAAGCTCCTTAATCTCTCCAGGCCACTGTTTCCTCTTCTGTACAATGGGGATAATAATGGTAACTAGCTCATAAGGAAGATGAAATGGGTTTCTACATGGACAAGTGCTTGGCATAAGGTAGGTACTTACTAAATATTAGTTTTAAGAATTAAAGGAGAGGGGCTTCCCCGGTGGCACAGTGGTTAAGAATCCGCCTACCAACGCAGGGGACATGGCCCTAGTCCAGGAAGATCCCACATGCTGTGGAGCAACTAAGCCCGTGTGCCACAACTACTGAAGCCTGAGCACCTAGAGCCCATGCTCCACAACAAGAGAAGCCACTGCAATGAGAAGCCCATGCACTGCAATGAAGAGTAGCCCCTGTTCGCCACAACTAGAGAAAGCCTGCGCGCAGCAATGAAGATCCAATGCAGCCAAAAATAAATAATAAATAAATAATAAAATTTTAAAAAAAGAGTTAAAGGAGATGATATACAGAGTGAAGTAAGTCAGAAAGAGAAAAACAAATATCGTATATTAACGCACATATGTGGAACCTAGAAAAATGGTACAGATGAACCAGTTTGCAGGGCAGAAATTGAGACACAGATAGATACGTTTGTAGAGAACAGACGTATGGACACCAAGGGGGGAAAGTGGTGGTGTGATGAATTGGGAGATTGGGATTAACATATATACACTAATATGTATAAAATGGATAACTAATAAGAACCCGCTGTATAAAAAAATAAATAAGATAAAATTCAAAAATTAAAAAAAAAAAAAGAATTAAAGGAGATGAATCCTGAGTTAGCCAGGGTCTAGTATTTGAAAAAAAAAGATAGCTATCCCATGTTTATATTAGAGACTCACTCTTGTTACTTTGAAATTTTGTTTATTCCTTCTCTCTCCCCACTAGTTTCTGGGAGGTAAATTGAGAAATATAGAGATTCATTTCTTCAAAGATATCAATGATGCCAGTTCTTTTGAAAGACAAACACAGATAAAGTCAGTGAAGTTTTAGATAACTGCAAGATGACAGCTGGGGTTACTCTGCTCACAGGATTTATTGCAATCTAAAAAAAAAAAAATCCCCATTTCGGGGAATTCCCTGGTGGTCCAGTGCTGAGGACCCCGTGCTTCCACTGCAGGGGGCATGGGTTCAGTCCCTGGTTTGGGGGAACTAAGATCCTGCATGTGGCACGGCCAAAAAAAAAAAGAGTCCCAATTTCATAACTTGTAGAAATCAATGACTTTCTTCAAATTTTTGCAAGTGTTCGGGGAACCAACCTGCTCATGGTTACCTCTGCTCTAAGACCATGTTTCTGCTGAATCCGTTTAGATTATAGACCATCCCACGACAGCACATAGACCTAGACATGAACACAGCTACTTTCCTCCCCTCCCCTCCCCCTACACACATGCTCTTCATTTGAGGAGCTGATGACACCGAGAACTTGGAGAAACGGTGGAGTTTACGTCAAAACAATTCTAACAACCCAGCTCTGAATGTCAGGTATCCTCTTAAAAGTCCACTGAGCTCTCCCACCCCTGGGGGTTTTACTGTATCACTAGCCTCTGACTTTCCTCTGTTCTTGTCTTGTTTCTGTCCTCTCCTCTTAGAAGTCTAAAATAATTTCTTTTGTTCTTATAAAGCCTAGGAACTCTCTCTTTACACTTCAGGACCAGGTCATCCAACCTAAGAAGCAACATTATCTATTTAAATGGACTCTGAAATATTTTTTAAAACAAAGAGTGCTCTTGCCCTAAGATAAATTTTGGGACCACTTGTTGAGATGATTTAAAATATCTATTGTAAATAGTGCTGCAATATATACACTACCAAATGTAAAATAGATAAGTAGTGGGAAGCAGCAGCATAGCACAGGGAGACCAGCTCTGGGCTCTGTGACCACCTAGAGGGGTGGGATAGGGAGGGTGGGAGGAAGGCTCAAGAGGGAGGGGATATGGGGACATATGTATGCATATGGCTGATTCACTTTGTTGTACAACAGAAACTAACACAGTATTGTGAAGCAATTATACTCCAATAAAGATCTATAAAAAAATAATAAAATAAAATATCTATATAAGACTTTGCCCCTCTGTTACATTAAAATAAAAATTTGATAACTTTGGACAAATTTATACCTCTTGAGTCACAGCATGGGTTCCTTTGTCCGGCTCTAGGCAGCCTTCCCCACAGGCAAGAGAAAAAAATTCTGGGTTTTCTTGTTTGGGGCAAATCCATTGTGCTCCAATCAGGTCAGCATTATGACGAGACCTAGCACATGCGGGTCTAAGTGGAAGGAGAGGGCAGTGGAAGATTTTATGTAACTTATCCAATTTTTGATTTCCTCTATTCATAAAGCTAAAATTTTATATATATTCAATAATTAAGTATAACATACTACAATGCAATATAATACAATATGACTGTGAATCTATATTAGTGTTCTGAAAATAGATATAGCCAGAAGAGCTATGTTAATGAGACTGAAAGAAAAGCCTAGAAAAGTCCTATGTCTATACATTATTCGGTGTATTATACACACTATGTATATATAAACACTCTTCAGCATATTCTGTAGACAGGAAAGATTTGGATAATAGAAAAATGACATTGGAAAAGTCGACTAGCCATGGGGGGTAGAATATAAATTTGGAGTCCCTTTGGACTTTCTAGAAGAATATATAGATGAACATTTATATAATCTGAAGGCAAGAAAATCTTTTCTAATCATGGAATTAAAGACACCAAAATAGCTTTGACTGCCACATCAAAGCAATGCTCAAGGGGCCTGACTGAGCCTGCAAAGGGATGGGGACAATCTAAAATCTGAAGGCGTGCCCACAGAACCACGTGGGTCCCAACAAGATCAGATTTCAGAGGAAGGGAGTTGAGACAAAATTCACGAACACCAGCCCCTCAAGACTCCTGCATGTATGTGTGCACGTGTGTACTCACACGCACACGCACACACACACCATTGAAAGGCTGAACATAGGACATCCCTGTCCATTTTTAAGGACTAGAGCCAGAATCTACAGGGAATCCAAAGACACAGGAAGGGAGTAAAGGAGGAACCACACCCATGATTGAGGATCAAACAGAAGACTTGGAGAAAATGTCCCAGGAAGCAGCAGGGCTTTCAGACAACACCTGCCTTGTACTTTTCACAGACAAGAAAGAGCATGTGACCTCTGTGAAAAAAGAAAAAATGAGATAAAAGATGTGGTAATAAATCAATTGAATGAGATAAAACAAGGATGCTAGAAGAGCTAAGAAAAGAAAGCAAGGACAAAAGAGCATGTTAGAACGAATACATTATCATAGAAATAGCAAACAGAGCATAATTTATGCAGTAGCCGACTTTATGTGTGATGTGAAGAACGAGCTTAAGAAAATCACATAAACTTCAGACGAAAGCACAAAGAAATAAAAGCAGTTAGAATAAGAAGGAAGAGAAGCAGTGAAGAGCCAGAATATCCTTTTGACTGATGCTGTTGGTTGTTGGTCCCACGGTGGTTCTCAACCCCTTTCTCCCTTGCACTATATATGGGGTGAAAAAGCAAAATACTCAATAGCTCAGCCTCTTCAGGAAGATGTACATCTTCTGACTTGAAAACATGTTGAAACTACTTTAAGTGAGAGAAACAAATTGCAGAACTGTACAGAAAAAAAATTGTTATGTGACATACCATACCACACACACATACCACTATGGGTTGGATTCCACTCCCCACCCCCAGCCTTTGCCCCCCAATCGATATGTTAAAACCTAATCCCCAGTATTTCAGGATGTGACTGTATTTGGAGATAAGGTCTCTAAAGAGGTGATTAAGGTTAAATGAAGTCATTATGGTGGGACTCTAATCCCATTTGACTAGTGTCTTTACAGGAAAAGGAATTTAGGACACAGACACACACAGGGAAGGCCATGTGAAGACACAGGGAGAAGATGGCCATCTACAAGCCAAGGAGAGAGGCCTCAGAAGAAACTAACCCTGTTGACGCCTTGATCTCAGACTTCTGGCCTCCAGAATTGGGAGAAAATAAACTTCTGTTGTTTAAGTTACCTAATCTGTGGTATTTTGTTATGGCAGCCCTAGCAAGTTAATACAGCGTGTGGGTAATAACATAAAACTGGAAGAGAATCTATCAAACTTTTGTTGAGATTATTTCTGAAGGGGTGGTTCTGTAAGGGAATTGTAACTATACAATTCATTTTATACGTTTTTGTTTGAGTATATTGCACTAAGCACAATTTCTTCCTTAATGGAAGTAAGGAATTTTTTAAAAATTAGGTAGGATAAAAGAAAGGAAAAAAGCTAAAACACATAGTGACCGACATGTCTCTGTACATGGCCACATGTTTCCCTCTGAGTTGTCAACAATGCAACTCACACAAGTACATCTTGTTGCTTACACAGTTCACTGTGTCAAGGTGATAAAAGCCCAGATCACTGGTTAAGAGGTACCCACCTAGTACTGATAGGTGTGTCAGTCAAGAATTTTCCACCTGTCCTCACAAAGGTGACATTGCAAGCATTCTAATGATTCAAAATATGGCTGGTTCCATATGGCTGTTTTTCTATCAACCCTCAATATCACAGGAAGTGCAAGCAAAGGCAGTTTTATGGCTCCAGGATCAAATTGTACTCTCCAATTAGTCACACATCTCACCTGGCCTGCTTCACTTGTTTACATACTTGTCTGTTCTCTGCCGATACTTACATTTGTGACCCCAGTGTAAATAGACCGAGCATGCAAGGGGGTAGGGGCTTATGGAGTGGGGCCCTCTTCTTCTTTCTCTCCCTGACCCCTGCTTTGAGCAAAACCAAAGGAGTGGTGCCTACGACCAGCTATGGAAAAACTCAGTATTATCTACTTAGTATAGTTTAGTCTGGGGGCAAGAATAGAAGGTGGGAGGTGTTTACGGCAGGGGGTTGAGGAAAGAACCTGGATTTTTTTTTCTCCTAACGTGGACTGAGTACTTACTATACGTGAGTCTACTCTGTTAAGTGCATTTCATTTATTATTTCATTTAAGCATTGCAACAACTCTGTGAGGTAGATTCTGTTAGAGTCTCCATTTTTATAAATGGGGCAGCTGAGCCTGAAAGAGGTTAAGAGTTGGTCAAATCTCTCAGTTGAGGTAGAGGCAGGATTTGAACCCATGTTGGCTGGCTCAAAAGCCGATGTTTTCTTAATCACTACACCTTGCATAAGAAGGCTTGCCATCAAGTTCTAGTGCAGCTACTTGCTAGATGAATGATTTTGACAAACCCCATCCTGTCTCTGAACCTAACTTTCCTCCTTGGTAGAGAGGGGGTTCCACCTAGGTACCCTCGAAGGGCCCTCTAACTTAGCCATGCCAGGCTCGGCCCCATGCCATCGTTTTGGTGAAAGGTCTGTATGGAAGACCACCAACAGACGAGCCCTTGCCTTTGGCCCAGTATTTGGCTTGGGTTTGAGAAGGCACCTATCTCCAGAGTATAGATATCGTTGCCAGGGAAGATGGGGTGTCTTCTCTGCAAGATCAAGGGCTATGACCCACTCCTAGCCAGGCTGGGCTGCAGGATCTTGGGGAGTTTTAGGACCCTACCTACCTCCTCTTCCCTCCCCATCCCTACTTCTGTCTCTACTCTCTCTCCACTGCCGGCTTCTCAGCACTGCCCTGCCCCTCAGCTGATGCCTAAAGATTGACAGCTGTATTTCCAAACCAGTTAGATATGTCCCAGACCCACCTGCAACTAGAGGTATTGGGACCAAAGAATCTGCGAAGAGTAAAGCCCTTCTTAAAGGGCCATTTTCTAATGCAACTTCCCATCCTAGACCAGACTCCATAAAGAAGATGACTGTCATTCCCACCCTAGCTGACACTTCTCAGCTTAACACAACCGAGTAAGCCATGCTTTTTGTTTGTTTGTTTTCTGGCCGCTTGCTGGATCTTAGTTTCCTGACCAGGGATCGAACCCTCGCCCTTGGCAGTGAAAGCACGGGAGTCCTAACCACTGGACTACCAGGGAATTCCCAAACTGTGCTTTCTCTAAAAGCCACTTTCTAAACAGTACTCCATGGCAGGCCTTCCTTGGGGAAAGAGTTGTAGTTGGTTTTCTTCAAGGTTTTCCCATGCCAGTATCACTCCCATCTGCATTCTCTCCCATGCATGCCAAAAACTACCTGGGAAGGTAATAGAATAGAGGGGGTTATAGTTGATATTTCCTGAATCCAGACATCTGCGTGCAGCATTTTAGGATGAGAGAAGTCCCAGGGATAAGGAAGAAGGGCAGAGTGCATTTATTTTAAGTCCATGCTGGGGGCAGTGGCAGAGAGGCTAAGACGCTGTAGAAGCTAGCAGGGCAGAGGACACTGAACTTCCCATGCTCAGGGGTCACCTGGATGGACTCCCTCGGGGTTCAGATGGGAAACTGAGGCTCAGAGAAGGGAAGGTATCTGTGAATCAGTGACAACTCTGGATTCCTGAATGTCATTTCAAGGTCATTTTCACTGCAGCCCTTGTTGCATGTGAAAATTGCCACCTCCTCCTCATCTCCAACTGCACAGCTTAGAAAAGGCCAGTGTCTGGTGGATCTGGGTAAGGTTGTGTTTTCAGCCCTGATCTCTGGGGTATGCACAGGCAGGGCCTTTCAGAATCCAAGTGACACTTTCTTCACTTGGCCCTTTTAAATTCAGAACTTTTTTTTTCCTTTGGCTGCGTCACAAGGCATATGGGATCTTAGTTCCCGGACCGGGGATTGAACCCGCGCCCCCTGCAGTGGAAGCATGGAGTCTTAACCACTGGACCACCAGGGAAGTTCCTAATTCAGAACTTTTGTTTAAAAAAAAAAAATTGAGAGCTATCAGAACTTAGATGGCAACCTATACAACTTAGCCAAATTACTGAACACCAACTTTCTCTCTCTCTTTTTAAAAAAATGTAGTGGTTATTGTAGATTCTTTTTTGAAGTACCTGACTTTACTGGGGGGGGTGGGGGAGAGCTAGACTGGGAGTTTGGGATTGACATGTACACACTGCTATATTTAAAATAGATAACGAACAAGGACCTACTGTATAGCACAGGGAACTCTGCTCAATATTCCATAATAATCTAAATGGGAAAAGAATTTGAAAAAGAATAGATACATGTATATGTATAACTGAATCACTTTGCTGTACACCTGAAACTAACATAACATTGTTAATCAACTATACTCCAATAAAAAAACCCAAAAAACAAAGTATGTGACTTGACTTCTTACTCACCAAACTTTCAAGACTCTCATTGATTACAGCTGAAAGGCCAAGTCCTGTTTGCTGACTTTACAACACTCCAAGGTCTGGCCACGTCCACATTTCTAGTCTTATCTCCCACTCTGCCACCCACTACGCAATGCTTTGTCCAAGCTAAACTTTATTCTTTTTAATGGATATGCCCAGCCTTATCATACCTCTTTGCTCACGTGATAGCCTCCCCTGCTTGAAATGCCACATCTCTAAATCACTCCCACTTTCCAGATCTAGCTTTGAAGTCCCTCTTCTTTGAGACCTCTCTTCAAATTGGGAGTGACCTCTCTGCCCATGTCTGAGCTCCCACTGTAAGTTCTCAATTTTTTTTCTTTTCCTATTTTGGCCGCGGGGCATGTGGGATCTTAGTTCCCTGACCAGGGATTGAACCCGTGCCTCCTGAAGTGGAAGCATGGAGTCTTAACCACTGGACCACCAGGGAAGTCCCTCAGTTCTTTTCTTAAAGCATCTATCACTTCCTACCTCACCGCATAGTCATCTGGTAATCTCCCAACTGGACTGTGGACTACGAGGCAGGATTCATGTCACATGAAGCAGCTTTGATTGTCCACAGCACCTAGGATGTATCAGTGAGTAATAAACGGAGGGCACATGAGTACAGAGCATGAGTAATCAACTGAGTGAATACAGTTCCAGAGACTCTGAGGCATGAAAGCAAAGAATGGGACACAGAGATGGAAGGGAGCGGAGCAGAGCTACTCAAGGGGTATTTTATGGTGGTGTGGAAATTGATTACCTTAGGCTAGAGACTCAATGGAGGGCATGTAGAGAAGGACAAAAAAGGAGAAAGAAATAAGTACTATGGTTGTGAGAAAGAACTGTGGGCTGCCCACCCAGCTGCCCGGAAGGAAAGGGCCAGATATGGCTCCCTCTCCACCCTCTCCTGAAATTCTCATTCGTGTAAGACCCGAGTGTGGGGCAAAGTCCTTACTTTGCTTTGCTGATAGTTTCATGGTGGGGGCTAGGGGAGAGGAAGCGGTTAGAGAAGCAAGGGTGGAGAAGCTATACTAATCAAAAAGTGAAGTTAAATTTACGAGACCATGCCCTAATGGGGTCATTGCCTCAGGGGGATTAGGAAGCAAAAATGCACTTTTACTGTCATAAGGTAAGGTGTGTTTTTTTTCCCCCCTCTGAAAGAAATAACTGGGATGAGGCGAGACTTCTGCTCTCAGGGGCTGGGACACTGACATTGTAGGGAAAGGTGGTTCCAGGTAGATGAGATGGCCAAGTTTGGAAACTTGTCGGATGTAGCACTCAGTGATATGAAGACACCTTGAGAAAAGGGGCTGTGTGTGCATGTGTCACGTAAAGATAGAGCTGTGTAGCTGGAGGGCTCCCACATCGGATGTGACAACAGCTGAGCATAACACTGTAGATGAGAAGCACTATATTCCCCACCAGGCTCTGGTGAGAGGGCATGTCTTGAGAGTCAAAGCACTTTCTTCAGTGGCCAAGGTCCTCTGGGTTTCTAGAACACCATACATTGGTGAAAGTGGTGTCTAATCCCCATCATGTTTTTGCTGATGGATTAGAACAGCACAGAACTGCGGACATAGCAAGCATTGGAATTTCTAGCCTCTCTAAGCGAAGACGCCAAGGGAGAAGGAGGTCTGGAATGGGTTATTGTATGAGTTTTCTATGGATGCTGTGACAAATTACCACCAACTTGGTGGCTTAAAAATACAAAGTTATTATCTTACTATTCTGGAGGTCAGAAATAGGAAATGGGTTTCACTGGGCTAAAATCTGTGTCAGAAGGGCTATTTTCCTTCTGAAGTCTCTAGAAGAGAATCTGTTTCCTTGTCTTTTTCAGCTTCTGGGGTCACCTGCTTCCTTGGCTTGTGGTCCCTTCCTCCATCTTCAAAGCCATCAATATAGTCAACCTTAAATCTTTTCTGCCTCTCTCTTCTACACTTAAAGGACCTTAGTAATTACACTAGGCTCATCTGCATAATTCAGGGTAATGTCTTGGATTTTAAGACCTGCCGTTTAGCAACTTTAATTCCCCATGCAACCTTAATTTCTCCTTGCCATACAATATAACATGTTTACATGTAACATAACATATCCCCCCTAATCCAGGGATTAGAATGTGGACATCTTTGGTGGGGGGTGGAGAGGGAGCTTATCCTGACTATCACAGTGAACAAAGACTATCTGCCATAGAAAAATGGAGAAAGTATTCTTATCCTTACTTTCCTTCTATCATTCTCATCAAGTAAAAAGATCTTTGGATTCAAAAGAGAAGAATCAACACTGTTTGGACTCAAAGCTCAAGATAAGTGAAGAGGCAGTACGAGCTCTGGGCTCCTGGATCAGAATGGAATTCACCCCAAGATACTAAGAGAATTTAAGAATAAGATTTCCAAATTGCTCATGGAGAGTTTTGAAGATTTATGGGGGCTAGTAAAAGAGTTAGAACACTAGAAATGGACAAAACCAAGTAACAATTTTTAAAAGGGAGAAGATAGATTCTCTAGACTGTAGGTGAATGAGTTCAACGTTGCTTCTGGAAATAATTTTGAAAGAAGAATGGAAAAGAATGTTTCAAAGCATCTAGAAGAGTTCATCGCAATTATGAAACAACATGGGTTCATTGAGAACAAAACATATCAGACAAATCTTATTTCCTCCATTGACATAGTTTCTCCATGGTAGATCTAGAGGGAAGATAGACATCATGCATCAGCAGATTGTAAATATGTCACAGAGTTTTGTATGGTTCACCTGTACATCATCAGTGGTGTGCTGGAGTTGTCTCATGCTGACTCACAAGAGCTATTTGTGCACATTTCTTCCCAACAACATGTTCAGTGGCATCACATTTATAGTTTGGAATCTGCCATGTTGGAAGTAGTCACACCACGGAAATCAGCAAATACTACAAACCGTGTTTCCCCCTCCACCCCCTGGGCTGTTGGTTGTTAAACATTTACCAGCACAACATTGCCTGTACTGCAAGTATCTAGCACAATGCCAAGACAAAGCTTGTGCTGCATAACTGTTGGCTGAAGGAATAAATAACCTGAATAAGAAACTTGGCACAGTGTCCCATAATATGATTGTGGTCAAGAAAGAGACATCTTAACTGGTTGCCAGTGCAACAAGTATCAAAAGGTGAAGAGAAAGAAAGAAAAAGAAAGAAAGAAAGAAAGAAAGAAAGAAAGAAAGAAAGAAAGAAGAAAGAAAGAAAGAAAGAAAGAAAGAAAGAAAGAAAGAAAGAAAGGAAGAAGGAAAGGAAGGAAGGAAGGAAGGAAGGGAGAGAGAGAGGGAGGGAGGGAGGAAGGAAGGAAGGAAGGAAAAAGAATCTACGTCAAGTTGGAGAGAATTTTCTAAGAGTGGAATAAAAAGCTCTGTCCTTTGTCCTGTGAGTCTTGAGCAATCTTTGTACCAACAGGAGAGAATGAGTACGTTGTACGATACAAAGAAATCTTCGCCCACAAATGAACTTATCTATGAAATAGAAACAGACTCACAGAACTGACTTGTGGTTGCCTAGTGGGAGGAGGTGTGGGGGAGGGATGGACTGGGAGTTTGGGGTTAGCAGATGCAAACTATTGTATATAGCATGGATAAACAACAAGCTCCTACTATATAGCACAAGGAACTATAGTCAATATCCTGTGATAAACCATGATGGAAAAGAATATAAAAAGGAATATATATATATATGTATAACTGAATCACTTTGCTGTACAGCAGAAATTCACACAACATTGTAAATCAACTATACTTCAGTAAAAATGTCTATTCTTATTAAAAACAAAAAGAAGTCTTTGCCATCTGGAAGGATGAGCTGAAACTAGTGAGATGAAATTTCAGAGGCAAATATAAAGTCCTGTTGTTGGAATAAGTGAAAACTAAAATAATAAAACAAATCATGCATGTGCAGGACGGGGTGGCAGTGGGAAAATATAGCTTAGCAGCATGAGATGTGAAGAGTGAGTCTCAGTTCTCCAAACTGGTCGTATGTTGACTAAAGCACTGTGTCCACATCCAGGCACCACATAGCTGAGCATTCAGAGAAGAGTACCCAGAGTGATGGGAGATATAAAACTTGTCACGTGAGGTGTGATAGAAGGAATTTGGAGGTTTTCATTGGAGAAGAAAAGACTCAAAGGAATATAATGTTGACACTAAATATTTGGATGACTATTACAGAGACAGGGCCATCACACTGCTCAACTCCAGGGGGCACCATTTACATTGTAGTCTACGTGAACTGCAGCACCCAGAGCTGTGCGGTGCGTGTCTACACAACCAGAGTGCTACTCCTGCACGTGGGCAAGGGGTTGCTATTCCACATAGCAGAAGTCCTTGAGATTGTACGTCAGCTCAGTTTCAACAAGAACCTCGAAACTTCTTGGATGGATTCAAAGCAGAAGCTGGAAGGTCACATGTCTTGGAGGTACAGTAGGTGATTCTGGCAACAGAAAAGCAGAAGAGTTTTATTGGATGACCTTTAATATTTTTCCAATTCTGAGATTCACTAACGCAAAAGATGGGAACTATCATTTATAGAGCTTCTCTTTGTGCTAGGCATTGTGTTAGATACTCTGTATACCTGATTTAATTTAATCTTCAAAACCTCCCTACAAAGTGGATGCTATTATCCTTAATTTACAGATGAAGAAACTGAGACTCAGATGAATTATTTGTCCATAGTCATCCAATTACTATGTAGCTTAGCCAGTATTTAAATCTGGGATTATATGACTCCTTGTTTCTTCCTGGACCACTGGGGGTTGGGAGGAAAGCTAACCACTTCACCCTCTCTAGGACTAACTTGGTAACTGGGTGACCAGTGTCAATATCAATATTACACTCAGGGGACTTGTGGAGCCATAGCTGTGGGTTCTGTTGACTGGCCAGTGGTGCCCATGTCTTGTAGGAAAGATTTTATACGTTGCCAGAGTCGGTTTTGCTGGATCACACTCTTACTTTGCTCCTTCCCTTGTGCTGTCAACATCAATTCATAATGCCCCGAAGAGAATGAAGATGCTCACAGAAACACAGTCCCTGATGGAATCTACCTCTTTGGATTAAATGATGTGAGTCAGGGATCTCTTTATCCTGCCTCTTCACCTAAGACACTGAAACCCAGGTCTTGATGGTGACTCTGTAGGCTCATAAGTCAGCCCCAGGATTGCCTGCATGGAGCCACTGACAGCCTGGAGCAAGTCATTGGTAGCTATCATGCAGCTGATAAACTGGGAAGTGTGATCTTTTTTTTTTTTTTAATTTTATTTATTTTGTTTATATTTATTTTTGGCTGCATTGGGTCTTCGTTGCCTCGCGTGGGCTTTCTCTAGTTGTGGTGGTGAGTGGGGGCTACTCTTCATTGCTTTGGGCGGACTTCTCATTGTGGTGGCTTCTCTTGTTGTAGAGCACGGGCTCTAGGTGTGCGGGCTTCAGTAGCTGTGGCACATGGGCTCAGTAGTTGTGGCTTGTGGGCTCTAGAGCTCAGGCTCAGTAGTTGTGGCGCATGGGCTTAGTTGCTCCGCGGCATGTGGGATCTTCCCAGACCAGGGCTTGAACCCATGTCCCCTGCATTGGCAGGCAGATTCTTAACCACTGCACCACCAGGGAAGCCCGGGAAGTGTGATCTTTGACTCATCCATCCATTACACATGTAATCGGCACTGTAGTGCTTGGGTGTGCACCATGTGTCACCACATGCCAGAGCCACGCCTTTCCATTGCTGGATTAGCTGGCCTGGCTGGCTCTTGAAGCATTGGGAAGATGTTTGTTGACTTGGAAGAATCAATGCCTTTTCTATTACTTAATGAGCCATATCAAGACTGCCATTCCTACCTGCTAGTAATTCAGTGTGAGAACTTGGCCGTGGGCTGACGTTGTTTTGTGCAATTCCTTTGAATTTCTCTGGAGCCACCCAGTTGACATGTACTCACACCTAGGATTAAAGTCTACTTATTATCAGAGGGTAAAAACGTGTCCTCACAATGAACACAGCTAAAATTACAGTCAGGGACTCATCTCTCATTTCCTTTTAGGCCCTCAAAGGCACAGTTTATTTTTGGACTTGCTGTTTTTCCATCTGAATTATCTCCCTGCCATCCGGGCACTCTAAACCCCATCATCATTGTGTTCCCGCCCTTTCCCCTACCCAAATATTTTCCGAGTCAGTAAATTCACCACAGGATTGTAAAAATTGTTACTGCAGATAAGGAAATACAGCAGAGGAGGGTTCGTCTTACATAAAAGAGCTAGTGAAATGCTCTTGACACCCAATTACCATGTTCCCTTAAATGAAGAACTGTTGTAATGTGTGTCAGGAATGATGGGAATGAAACTGGTAAAAAGCAGTGCCTAACTTTATTTTTCTAGAAGGCTCTGATGTTGCCTTGGAAGTCACCAAGCCCAGAACTTTATGAATAAAGGGTAAATGAAATGGTGAGAATGCCTGAAGGGGGACTGTGGTATACACTGGGTAACAAGCCATGGTGGGTTCTGACCCCCAGCTCTTCAGACAATTCCAGGGATGACTCTAAAGCAGAGGGGCAGTTTGGGTCTAATTCTTTGTAGGCAGCGCCTGCTTCCCCATCTCACACCATGTGCCCTGCACTGGGAGGTCTGCCTCTTTCTATAGGATCTGTTTGCTATACATCATCTTTCTGTACAAGCTGAAGGTACTGTGTTTTTTTTGTTTGTTTGTTTTTTGTTTTTGTTTTTGGTTGTGCCATGCAGCTTGTAGGACCTTAGTTCCCCGACCAGGGATCAAACCCGTGCCCCCTGCAGTGGCAGCACGGAGTCCTAACCACTGGACCGCCAGGGAATTCTTTTGAAGATACTATGATGCTGAGTCTGGCAATAGCTGAGTGAGGCCGGCACTCTGAATCTCTCACCCAGGGACTCTTAGGATGCAGTCTGCTGGGATCCTTCTCTTCTAGTAGTTGTATTCATTACAGATTGTGATGATATAAAGGGGTTTTAAATGCTCTCTGGACAAAAGAGTTCCTTCCTGCTTGAGGTCAGAACTGAAAATGACTTCTCCATTTGCACAAGGCTCTGGCATCTCCTGTGCACCATTACTAAATGCCTCTACAGCCATAGTAAGTTGAGATATTGCTTTTTAATCCCCTTTTGCCCAATAGCACTTATTGCATGGTCACAGTTCTCTCTTCCTCTGACAAATAAATGCTGGAGAGGGTGTGGAGAAAAGGGAACCCTCCTACACTGTTGGTGGGAATGTAAATTGACGCAGCCACTATGGAGAACAGCATGGAAGTTCCTTAAAAAACTAAAAATAGAGTTACCATATGATCCAGCAATCCCACTCCTAGGCATATACCCAGAGAAAACCATAATTCAAAAAGATACATGCACCCCAATGTTCATTGCAGCACTATTTACGATAGCCAGGGCATGGAAGCAACACAAATGTCCATCAACAGGGGAATGGATAAAGAAGATGTTGTACATATATACAATGGAATATTACTCAGCCTTAAAAAAGAATCAAATAACGTCATTTGCAGCAACATGGATGGACCTAGAGACTGTCATACTGAGTGAAGTGAGTCAGACACAGAAAAACATATGATATCACTTATATGTGGAATCTAAAAAATGGGTACAAATGAACTTAGTTACAAAACAGAAGTAGAGTCACAGATGTAGAAGACAAACTTATGGTTAACAGGGGAGGGGGATACATTGGGAGATTGGGATCGACATGTACACACTACTATATATAAAATCTGTAACTAATAAGAACCTGCTGTATAGCACAGGGAACTCTACTCAATACTCTGTAATGACTTATATGGGAAAAGAATCTAAAAACAGAGTGGATGTATGTATATGTATAACTGATTCATTTTGCTGTACACCTGAAACTAACACAACATTGTAAATCAACTATATTCCAATAAAAATTAAAAAAAAAAAAAGAAAGACAGAAAGGCAGAAGAGTTGGTGAATAGTTTGAGTTCTCCAACTGCCATGTGTAAGGGAGGTCAGTGAGGTGCTGTCTACATCGTTCTACTGGAGAAATCAGAGGAAGGTTTGATGGAGGGAGATGTCACCTTGCCTATATCCATTCTCCATCCAGACAGGCTGTGGGCTACAACACTGGTCATCTCATATCATGACTGCAGAGAATTCCAAAGACTGCTTCTTCCTCATGAGAGCCATCCTTAATGGATACTCCCTGAAAGAAAGAGAGTCAACATAAAGTTTGCTACATGTAGGAGTATACCTATAGACTAAATCCCTAGAAGTGGAACTATTAGGTCAAAAGGCATGTGATCTGTAATTTTCATACCCCAAATTGTACCAATTTATACTTCCACCAACAGTCTAGGAGAGTGCTTGTTTTCCTGTGCCTTTGTAAATAAAAAGGGCTTTTAAACTGCCAATTTTATAGGTGAGAAAATTAAATAAAGTTTGCACCTAATGGTGAAAATTCATGTTTTTATCACCAGAGACTCTTTGGGAGAAGGAGACCTGGATTTTGCAGATGCTTCCTAAGGGTTTACTCATACCACCCAGGGTCAAGGGGATGGAAGAGGAGAGAAGAGTGGCAGAGAGCAAAAAAGGGGTGAGGAGGGTGAGGAAGTAGTGTAGCAGTCGGGGCAAATCAGAGCGAAGCTAGAGGTTATATTTCTGAGCTAATATGGGGGCATTCCTGCTCTCTCCCCACTCAACTTACCTCCTTCCATCCAACACAAACATTTCCACCCTGCAGCTCCACTTCCTGTAAATAGGGAGTTTATGCTCTGGGCATTTAAGCATTTTGACTGCTCATGCCATGTTAGGACCTTAGGACAGACACTAGACACGGATGCAACGACTGCCCAAGAAATACCTGCTCAGAGTGTCAGGAAAAAAAAAAGGAGCTGGTGAGGCTATACCTGAAGGTTTCTAAAGCTGTATCACTGATTATTTGAGATGGAAGAAGTGACCACAGGGAGTTCTGGGTTAATTAGAAGACCTCAGAGGGGATAAAACTATTGGATCAAAAATTATAATACTAATTTATATGGTTTGTACAGGTGCCGTTGCCAGTATAAAAGCTAGTGGGTTAGTCCCTTTGGGTTGTAAGGTACAAAGGGGTTCATCTAGACTACCCTGAGTGTTGGTAGTTTATGAAGTTATACATTTTAAGAAAGGGTGGTATCTTGACCATACAGCCAGGTCTCTGGCGAATCTATAAACAGCACAATAGCTAGCCTCCCCAGGGCCCAGAACACAGTTTGGTAATTGAAGGGCAGTATAGGTTCCTACGTGGGTCTGACAACTAGGTGATCTCTACCCCTCCCTCAGCAGCAGGAGGAGCTGATTGCTACCCTAGAGCTTCACCATCATTTGAATCCGGCTCTTCCATCTTTTCTTCTACTGTCCACAACCCTACCTAAAAAATGCCCTTTATTCTCCACCTGACCTCACAGCCTCTGCTCACTCATGGTTTCAGCTCATGCCTCTTGCTGCCTGTTCTCTGTGTCTTTTGCCCCTCCATTCAACTGTTCAATGTCCAATGTCTCATATTCAAAAATCCTCAAAAGACAGAATCTCATTGATTCAATTGGTCACTGGAGTGCTTACTGCCCAATTTAGAGAGTAGCATATAACCTGGCTACCCTTGCATCAGATACCCATTCAGGGATGGCCAGGCTAGAGGGGTCACCAGTGTGAGCACGGGACCTAAAAACGAGAAAGCTTTAGAAGGGGCTCATGAGTATGGGGCAGAAGTCATTAGACTTCTTTAGGACGACCTGACTAAAAGTCTGAGTTTGCATCCCAGCTTCCATATGATGGTAACTGCTTCCTTTATGACCTTGACAGACAGGCCTGTCAGGTGTGCAGGTATTTATTGTACATTATCTCTAAGGTTCTTCCTTGACTGGTGATTCCATCAGTCCCCAACTAACACACCTACTCGTCTAGGTTACTAGTCCTCCCTCCTATATGATTGCCACACTTACCGACTATTCTAGATAAGACAAAGACCACTGTCTCTCTTTCCTCATCAGAAGGGATTATATGATTGCATCAGCTGATGGTCCATGACTCAGGATGTTGCTATGTAGGAGGCACAGTGCTGAGAGGGACGAATGCGTGCTCCCCTTTCCTTACACTGTCACAGAGAAGAGAAGAAATTATGGGCAGATGTGTCCATCTCCTCTGTGCTTCCTGCGGCAAGGAAGATTGATTAACCAGAAGAGTGAGAATGTGGAAATCCTCTTTTGGAGCAGCCTACTGTCAGCAAACTCAGGTTCTCTGCTCCTTCAGGCAGTGAACTTACCAGTGTTCTGCCCCTCATAGAGGGAGGACTAAAATGCAGGGGATAAACAGTAGGAAGTCTGGGAGGTGAAGCTATGGTCTCCTTTATCAGCCAGAAAGCTAGTATTTTGATCTTGGACTGTGTAATGCCTATGATTAAATCTCAGTGGCTTTGGGAGCTGGCTTAGGAGGGAGGAGTATGGGTAATGAACATTACCCCTTTCCAAATACGCTGCCATCCCTAGGCCTCGATGCTGAGAAAGCATGCCACACCAGCTCTGAGTACAGGATATGGTGATTTGCCTTAAGGGTCCCAAAGCAACATGAGGAAAGAAGGACATCCTGCAGGAATACCAGCCTCCAACCAGGGAGCCCCAGGTGCATGACTCTATCCAGAAAGATGCTCCATCCCTCATCTTCCTTTGTGGCTTAATGTATTGAAAAAACGCACTGGTTTTGGAGTCAGAGGATTTGAACTCAAACTTCAGCTCGGCTGGTTACTAGTTGCATAACTGCACGCAGGTGAGTCTACTTCTGAGACTCAGTTTCTCCATCTTTAAAATGGGCCTTGTAATACCTACCTCAGAGAGTCCTTGTGAAGATTTCATTTAAGAGAAAACAAGCGGGAACCATGTTTGTAAACTCTGCAGATGGGAGTGGTTGCCATCAATCCTGAGGATGAGCACACTCTCCTTACCCACCCTCCTCCCTCTGCTTTTCCTATTAGGTCCCCGTGGTCCCAGGCAGGAAGTGAAAAAGACACAGTAGTTCTCTCCATGACTGTAGCATTTCTAAGTTTCCCATGAGTCCCTTAATATAGAGCAAAAGAAGAACAGGGGCCACAGCCAGGCCAACTGGGGCTAGATTAGCCTGGCGGGTGGGAATTCTGAAAACAGTGGGGAATCCACTTGTGACTCTTATCATCTGTAAAATGAATATAATCATGCCAACCTCATAAGATTCTTGGAATAAATAGGCTCATGGATCTGGCATGTGATAGATCATCAAATGTTACCTCTCTTCTTTCCATCAAACACTGAGTAAGACACTACTCCTCAGAAATGTTTCCTATAGAAGGAACATGTTCTGCATAAGTGCAACTTTTGAGGACCTCACAACAAAGGAAGTTAGGGAATGTCAAAGCCAACCTTCAATCCACACAGAGAAGATACTCTCATGTGACATCTAGACAGATTTGAGTTTGATCATTCTTTCATTCAAATACCAGAAAAAATGATTAGCAGTGACTTTTAAGAGATTAAAAATTGTGATTAGAAAGACATGTGAGTTCTTTGCCCACAGGCAAACCAGGAATGAGACTGCAAACCATCTCTGCTATCCTAGATCTAGACCCCTGATCTAGTCTAAGCCTCAGTGTCTCAACATAGACTAGAGTGAAGGTCTCTTCATTGGCCTTGTCATGACCTTAACTGAACTTGTCTCAAGTTTTTCCTTTATATAGCTTCCCTACTGCTACCAGTTTAATTCTCCCAATGTAATTGTCAGTTCCCTGCTCAGAAACCTGAACCAATTCCACAATCACACTTTCTAGACTTTCCTTCCATTCCTTCTTTTCATGTATCTTTCAACCCTTTCAATGGAACTAGTCCCTATATGGATCAGGCAGAGTCACCAGTTGCAAGCAACAGAAACTGTCTCTGGATATTGGGCAGTTTGCAGACCAAGAGAATCAGCCACAGTTCCACATTTCCAGGGACCCGAAACCATGCCACAGAACTGGTTTTATGAGAAAATCACCTAAGTTGTTTCCCCTGAGCACTAACCAAATACAGTGGTTTCTCTGCTGCCACTTCTGTGTCAGAAATTTGATTTTATTGCAAACATGACTGCTGCCAGTATCTGTGGCATCTCTTTACCAAAAATTCAGTCTCGAGGGCTCTGAGAGTCAGTTACTTGTTACTTTATCGACAGAAAAAACCATGCAGTACTGCTTCCTTACATTGGGCACTTTGAAATCTATGTCTACATGGATAAGCCTTATTGGTGGAGTCTGGGTTCCTTACATTTTATGCCACACTTGCCAGAAAAGCTGGGAAAGAGAGTCTTTTGGGCTTTCACCTTGGGGACATTAAGTGGGACTTAGAAGGTGGTAAATTTCCAAAATATACCAAGTCTGCTCAAAAATTTACTGGACAGCTAGAAAATGTGACAAATATCTACACTATAGTCAATCTTTTGTTTGCCCAGCAAACAAAACATATACCATTTTTGTATTCTTAAGCTTACCAATAACAACTTTCCTGCCTGAGATAATGCAACTATCCCTCAAATGAAAACAGGCTTATCCTCTGTCCGAAAAAGGAGTCAAGTTCTCATCTGTTAGGGCATCCAGCTTCAAGCCCAGGATCTCTGTGTGATGTATATTCTTACTCTAGTTCCATCTGGGTTCTATCTTTATATCCTGTAACCTATGGTTTATATTGTAAAGATAGCCACCGTCACCACACCCTCCATATAAATTAGTAGGGGAGTAGAAAAGAAGGAAAAGAATAATTAGTTATGACACATCAAGGAAAAATTACAAGTACACATTATAGCCTCCCCTCACGACAACTGGTCAAATGGTCAGAGTTGGTATTTATATGTCTTCTTTCCTCCATCATCTACCCCATGCTCCTTTGCCCTCAGTTAGCATGTTGCCTGGTTGCTTCTATACATGCTATGGCGACCTAAATCTTTATTTGCCTGTATTTGGTTTCTGCAGTTTTCACTTAAATTTTACTGGACAAACAAGTACTGGGAGGTATAAGGTATATCCTGGACTTCAGACGTACTCTTCCCTGCCTCCGTTCTATAACAGCAACTCTATTTCTCCTTGATTATCAGGATAAATCACTCCCATCAACACCATAACCCCTTGTTCTTCAAGTAATATAAGAAGCCCCGAATGGCCAAGTAACTGTTTCAGCTTTCACTTCAGTGCCATCCTTTTTGTGTCCCTGGTGGACAGATTTCTTGATTGTTTATGAAGACTTCTAAACTAGCAGAGTTCATAGTTGTGAAAATGAGCATCACATTTTTTTTTCTAAGTGGGTCATTAGATGTAATAGTGAAAGATGCTACACCCACCATTTCTAACCCTTGACTACAGAACCTACATATTTGGGCTATAGAAGAAATAGCACCACAGGTTCAGAGCATGTACTTCAACCCAAATTCTCAAGGTCTTGTCTTTAGCCCTTGCCATACTGAGTCTTCAGTAAACAATTTCACTTGTCTTTAAGGCTGGCTGCTTCTGGGTGACTGGGATACATGGTGAGACACCTGAATCCCATGAACACCAGCCCGTTTTCTTCTTAAATGATTAAATGAGTTTCTTGGTCAGAACCAGTAGAGTCTGTGATACCTGGAAAAAGCATGGAGAGAAGGGAAGACAAATTAAAACCCAGAAAAAATGTCTCTCCAGGGAGGACTATCCTCTGTAATGGAAGGAGTCCAATGAAATTAACCTGCCACCAGGTAGCCTACTGGTCCCCCTGCGTTATATTAGCATATCAGGGGCTTTGGTTTGGTTTTACTGCTAGTAAGTGAGCATTCAGTAATAGCAGTAGCCAGGCCAGCCTTGTTGAGGGGAATCCATGTTCTTGAGGTGTGCAAAACCTTCAGTCTTGCCACCATGACCTCCTCTGCAGTGGAGGCTTTTGGTGAGTATTCACATGGGACACACCCTCACACTCTCACATATCTTGTGAGGTTCTTCAACAAACTTCTTCCATTAACTTTTTGCCATCAATATGTTTTGGTCATTCCAACTTCTTGAACATCTGGCCAAACCATTAGCCATTTCCCATGAATCTACATTGTACGTTCCCCACGAATCTACACTATAGATCCATGCTGAGGCCACCTTACTTTACAGGCAAAGTTCTGCCTATTGGAGGATTTCTCTCTCTCACTTAAGGATGGTCTTTCAGGGCTAACCTTAAGGGGGCCTAAAAGGCTTAGCATTCTATACTTCCTTCTGATGCCAGAACATCACAGCGTCATCTGCATTAGGCCAACTAGTTATAAAAAACTCTGCATGAGATCATAGGTATGTGTCAAGGAAGAGGTGGCAGTGTGACGAGTAGAGGCACACTGAGAATTTGAGTTATCTGAATTTGTAATTTGTGCCTTCAGGACATTTTGATGGGGTGTTATTAAGTATGCTTGGCCTTATGGCTTGGTGGATCAGATAACTTCCCGTCCACAATGGACAGTCCACATTGTATAAACTCTTGGTGTTCACTGACAGGAATCCAATCACCATGTACCAGTAACAAGCCAAGACTGCTTGTCCAAATGAAAATAGTTACTTGCCAAAGAGTGCTTGGCTTTTCTCCAAAACCCAGGGGACTCTGTTGTGGTTCTCCAGTTGAGGTTTGCTACAGGTGCCATATAGCATCCTGTATCTACACACACACACCTCAAACACCACTGGATCTGCAGGAATCCTAAGTGCTGAGTGTTAAAAACAGCTGTGGAGTATTTTCCTTGCTCTGGGTCCTGCTCAATCCTGAAAGCCTTTTAGGTCCTGCTCAATTCCGAAAGCAGTAAAAGGGTCAACAGCATGCTTAATTGTGGTATATAGTGCCTCTAAAATCTAAAGAAGTAATGTGTTTCTTTCTTCCTTCCTTTCTTTTTTTTTTTTTATTGAAGTATAGTTGATTTACGATGTTGCAGGTGTACAGCAAAGTGATACAGCTATCTATCTATCTATCTATCTATTCTTTTTCGGGTTGTCTTCCATTATAGGTTATCATAAGATATTGAATATAGTTCCCTGTCCTCTAAGTAGGTCCTTGTTGTTTATCTATTTTATATACAGTAGTGTGTATCTGCTAATCCCAAATTCTTAATTTATCCCTACACCCCTCCATCCCACATGTGCTTCTTTCTTAATGGTAGAAGTTACAAGGTACACTCACTCATCTTTTCCTTTGAGGGTGAGATCCCAATTCCTGAACTTTATGAGGGATTTATACTTTAATGAGGTGGCAGCCCCCTATCTTTTCAGGGGTTACATCTCTCACTTTAGGCACAGATGTGTCCTTTTTTAAAATTTATTTTTATAATTTATTTTTTTATTTTTGGCTGCATTGGGTCTTCATTGCTGTGCCCAGGCTTTCTCTAGTTTCGGCGAGCGGGGGCTACTTTTCATTGTGGTGCGTGGGCTTCTCATTGCGGTGGCTTCTGTTGTGTAGCATGGGTTCTAGGCGTGTGGGCTTCGGTAGTTGTGGCACGTGGGCTCAATAGTTGTGGCTCGTGGGCACTAGAGCGCAGGCTCAGTAGTTGTGGCACACAGGCTTAGTTTCTCTGCGGCATGTGGGATCTTCCTGGACCAGGGATCAAACCTGTGTCCCCTGCATTGGCAGGTGGATTCTTAACCACTGGACCACCAGAGGAGTCCCTAGGCACAAATGTGTCTTACCCAAAGTATCTAAAGCATCTGCTACATCCTGGCCTCCAAGTCTTATTAGTTTGATGTCATCAACTTAATGAGCCAACATCACGTCCTGTGAAATAGGGAGAAAGTTAAGCATGGACTAAATTGCGGCACAGATGCAGAGTTGACATAATCCCAAGGCAAAACAGTGGAGGTGGACGGCTCTGCCTGCCAGGTGAAAGCAAATTGCAACTAATGCTTTCTTCTTATTTGAATGGACAGAGGTTACTGCATCCATAGTTGCATACTAGATGTTAGGAACTGTGCTGATTTACTCCAACAAAGAGACCACATCTGAAACAGCAGATACAATTTCAGTCACTACCTAATTAAGCCTTTAATAATCCTCTGCAACCAGCAAGGGAGCTGTACTCAATATTTTGTAATAACCAATAAGGGAAAAGAATCTGAAAAAACTAGATGTATATGTATGTATAACTGAATCACTTTGCTGTGCACCTAAAACTAACACAACATTGTAAATCAACTATACTTCAATTTTTTAAAAATCACAATAAAAAAATAATCCTCTGTATTTCTTTGAGATCTATCTGACAACTGCATAGACAACAGATATGTTAAAAAAGGATATGAAAGGAACCATAACCCCTGCAACTCTCAACTCTTTTTTGATTTGACTGCACATGCATTTCTGAGAATCTTCCAGGAATGAGACATTTTTTTGGCTTGTCTTCATGGTGGGGAGGGGAAGCTCTAAAGCTATGCTGTCCAATACCATAGCTACTAGCCACATGAGCACTTGAAATGTGGTGAGTCTGTAATGAAATGTTCTATAAGTGCAAAATATGCACCCTGTTTTGAAGACTTAGTACAAAAATAAGTATATTAATAAGTTGTGTATTGATTATATGTTGAAATGATAGTATTTTGGATGTATCAGGTGAAATAAAATGTCCTATTAAACTTAATTTTACCTGTTTCTTCTTCTCTTTTAGAAATATGGCCACTAGAAAATTTAAAATTAGATTTGTGGCTCACATTATATTTCTATGGGGCAGTACTGCTTGAAGGCTTAATTTGCTTTTCCTACTGTAATAGCGCTCTTGATAGAGGTTAGGAAACAAATCTGGAAATTATGCCAATGGCTGAATTTATTTATTCCAGCTATATGGTCACCATAAGATGAGTTTGGGGTCTCATAGGGCCCACTGTGAGGCTGATTAAAATTAAAGCATTTATAATCTGATCGCCATAAGGCTGCCACTGACTGGTAATCCATAGTGGCATTCTAGTTTCCCATTATTTCAAAGCCAAAGGTTGGGATATTTTCTTTCCCTAAGTGTACATTTACCCTGATCAATAGTTGTCTTTTGGAGAAGAGGAAGAGGAAGAGACACATATAAACCTGTCAAGTTATCAGAATCTTTTGTCAGGGATACGCAACCTTCCTTTCATTTAAGGGGCTCAGAATTTCTGAAATAAGTCATGCCTGGGAATTGAATGAGGAAGTGGAATTCTCTATTGCAGCAGCCCAAGTAAGGTCTCTTTCCACCAGACTGGTTTTTTTTTTTGGCGGAGGGGTGGGGCTTGGAGGAGTGGTTCATAAATCAAGTAAAACCTTGTGGTTGGCTGCCTATATTTCACTTCTGGATCTTCTGTTTAGTTAATTGGCTACAATCAAAGAGTCAGACCAATCAGATTACCACTGTAGCACCTTTGCCAATTATGATAATTATACATACCATGCCTCGGAGTGTTAAGTCTGATGTTTTGGCCTTGCTTAAGTGTCCTGCCCTCATCCTATTACCATTGTCGGAATCAAGGAGACAATTTCAGCACAGCTAGTTCCTCCCATCTGCATCCTTGGCCTACATGTGCTTTTCAAAGTTTCTAGGTCTTCTGAACCAATGTATTTTTCAATGGTTTGGTGATATGAGTACAGTGGTCTCCGTATATGGGTTCTGCATCCACAGATACAGAGGGCCGACTGTACTATGCCATTTTATATAAGGGATTTGAGCATCTGCGGATTTTGGTACCCACAGGGCCTGGGGAGGTGGGGGTGGGGGTGTCCTGGAAGCCATCCCCCCTCGGATACTGAGGGATGACTGTATATTCTTTTTTTTTTTTTTTAATTAAATTTTTTTTTTTTTTTTTTTTTGGCTGTGTTGGGTCTTCGTTTCTGTGCGAGGGCTTTCTCTAGTTAAGGCGAGCGGGGGCCACTCTTCATCGCGGTGCGCGGGCCTCTCACTGTCGTGGCCTCTCTTGCTGTGGAGCACAGGCTCCAGACACACAGGCTCAGTAATTGTGGCTCACGGGCCCAGTTGCTCCGCGACATGTGGGATCTTCCCAGACCAGGGCTCGAACCCGTGTCCCCTACATTAGCAGGCAGATTCTCAACCACTGCGCCACCAGGGAAGCCCGACTGTATATTCTTGATCTTTATTGAGAGGAGGGCTGAATCACCTATGGTAAATCCATTCCCAGATTCCTGTCTTCCTAAGTCTTTTTATTCATCCCTCTTTATTATATCCAGGAATTTCTGACTTCTTGGCTTTATTTGGTGTTGTCCATCTTTGAGTCAGTTTGAAGTCTGCCAACTGAGAAAAACAATTAGACTCACTCCGGCTGCTGGAGATACCATTTTCATCCAACATCTCTGGAAAGAATATCAGATCAAAAAATGTAGCCTAATCTTTGTTTATGTCTCTCTTTCCTTGGCCAAGCCCTTAATCTCGCATACATTCTCCAGGGTTTTGCTGATAAATTAGGAAAGACTTAAAGTCTTTTTATTTCTTAGCCTTATTCCGGGTTCTGGGTCCCTGGGGACAGGCTAGGGTATAATTCTCATTGTAAGTCTGGAGACAATCAAAGATGGTAAAAGGATGGGGCATGGAGAGAACTGGCTCCCTTTTGCAAGGTAAATCCCTATAGCAAGATCTCTGTGGGCTCCCAGACAGGAGAGGAGGAGGAGGAGGAGGAGGAGAAGGGGGAAGAGAAGGGGGAGAGCAAGGGGGAGATAGTTGGGGGAAGGAAGAGCTGGACCTGCAGCCAAGAGAGGCTCGGTGGGGATTTGGGATACTCTGAGTCACATGAATTCCCCCAGGTCAATTCTTGGCACCTACTTCTTTCTAGTCAGTGCCATAACTTTTGCCCTAGACCTGATGAAGCTCTGAATTTAACGAAGGTTTGAATTTAACATGCTGTAGAATCAAACTTTGAATATTAGGAAGCAGCAGGGAATGCCAAGCTGGTCATCATATTCAAGAGTGAGTAGGAGACTGGATGGGGAGATACAGCCAGTAGCACTGAGAGCCAGTCATACACAGAACCAATTGGAGAATGATGTCCGGGAGAGCTCAGGTAAAGGTGGGAAGTCAGATGAAATGGCTGTGATCCTGACATGGACTTGTCTTGGGTGTCAGCCTCCTGGGACCTTTAGAGCGGGGGGTCAAACCCTCATAAAGGCAGACTTAGGGTCGGTATGAAACAAAGATGAATTCTCATTGCAGAAACTAGGCAGCTTACAAGTGGTACATTCCCATCTGACCTGTACAAAAGGAAAAAAACAAAAGTTTCCATCCACACTTAGGTCACAGGGATGGATAGGATTTCTGTAAATAAACAGAATTCCTCACTGGGATTAGAGCAACAACTTTCCTGCTGGCTTCTCTACCTTCAAGCCTCATTCATCTCCACACAGCAGCCAGGGATATCTTTCTTTCTTTCCTTCTTTCTTTTTGATGTGGACCATTTTAAAAGTCTTTATTGAATTTGTTAAAACATTGCTTCTGTTCTACGTTTTGGCTTTTTGGCTGCAAGTCATGTGGAATCCTAGCTCCCCAGCCACGGATCAAACCCACACCTCCTGGGGTGGAGAAGGAGAAGGAGAAGTCTTAACCACTGGACCGCCAGGGAAGTCCCAGGGATATCTTTCTAACACACAAAACCTTTAATGGCTCCACTCTGCCCTCAGGATAAAGCCCAAACTCTTTAACTAGGCTCTCAAGGCTCAGCAGGCTGCATCCTTGCCGACCTCTCCATCCTCATCTCATTGTCCCCACCTCCATCCTTACCCCTATTCTCAACCCTACAGCTTTTCCCTGAAAGCTGACACTGAACTTCTTATAGGACTCTGGAGCAGATGGGGAGAAATGGTCTTTAAAAATGCACAGCCTTCTAATGAGGGTGGATGTTGTCAACGGAAAGACCATAATCACAAATTTTCTGCTAGGCCTTTTCGTTACTAAAGGAGAAATTGCTCTTTTTGTTCAGCTGAGCATCTTGATGGATTTTGGATGTGCACAGGTGAGCCTGGAGCAAAGTCTGACATCTGTAGTTAATTTGGCCTGTGTGAAGAGTGAGATGAATATGGGTAGGGAGAAAAAAAAGACGAGGAGCTGAGAAGGTAAAGAAAGGAGACAGCTAGGTTAAAGGGAGAGAGAGAGAGAGAGAGAGAGAGAGAGAGAGAGAGAGAGATACTACTGCTAGTAAGAAATCCTCAGTGAAAGAACAAAGGACTTTTGGGGCTTCCCTCGTGGCTCAGCAGTTAAGAATCCGCCTGCCAATGCAGGGAACACGGGGTTGAGCCCTGGTCTGGGAAGATCCCACATGCTGCGGAGCAACTAAGCCCATGCTCCACAACTACTGAGCCTGCGCTCTAGAGCCGGCGAGCCACAGCTACTGAGCCCATGTGCCACAACTACTGAAGCCCACGCACTTAGAGCCCGTGCTCTGCAACAAGAGAAGCCACAGCAATGAGAAGCCTGCACACCGCAAGGAAGAGTAGCCCCAATTCACTGTAGCTAGAGAAAGCCCGCGTGCAGCAAGGAAGACCCAACACAGCCAAAAATAAATAAATAAGAAAAGAAAAAAGGACTTTTCGTATCTAAGGAGCAAGTTCAAGTTGTTTTTTGTGCACTGCACCCCTTCCTTCAAGATTCGTAAACCTATATAAAACTTTGAACCATTTTTACTTCTCCATTTTCTTCTTTCACATCCCTACTCCTAGGTTTTGAGAGAAAAGAATTTTAGCTAAAGCTATTGAAATTTCCCCTAGAGTCGGTCTTATGTTATTCAAAAATTCTTATTATTCCATGTCACACTAGCACTATCCATTTAGATTATGACTAATACAAGGTACATTAATCACCACCGTTTTCCTGTATTTTTTGTCATCTTCCATGCAGAGGCTTTTGTTTGGGGTTATTTTCTTGAGAACTTTCTTGACAAATTTCCTCAGAGTACAGGGGTGTAGATTTTCCAAGGCACTATGTGTTAAAAAATGCCTTCTTTTTGCTCTCATATAATGATTTGACTGGATATAAGATTTTCAGATCATAATCCATTTTTCCCCCAAATAGCCTATGGATATCATACCTTTGTCTCTCAAGAGCCTCCAGTATTGCTGATAATCCAATTATGGCCTCCCTCTTTTTTTTGTCAATAACTTGTTCTTTCTGGCTGATGAGGGTTAAATTAATCCTTGAAGCTGAGAACGTTCACCGGGATACTTCTTTGTGTGAGTGTGTCTTTTCATTAAACCCACCTGGGACCAGGGGAGTCCTTTAAATGTAAATAATCAAGTCTTTCTTTGGTTTTCTTCTATCTTCTTTCTCCTTCTGGAACTCCTATTATTAGACTACTTAGTCTCTGCCTAATTGGTCCTCTATGTGTTGTATTTGTGCATTTTTCTTAGCAGTTAGTATGCTTTGTTTTCTTTTGCTTCGGGTTATTGGGACAACCCCCTACACCCACCCCAAATACCAATTTAGTTTTCAGAAACTATCATTCTCTTTCATTTCTGCGTTGAATTTCTCAATTTAGAAATCATGCTCCTTAGTTGCATAATTTCATTTTTTATGCTCTAATTCTATCTTCTTAAAAGTTCTCATTATGGTTTTTCCCTCATTCTGTTTTAATTGAATTTCGCTTCTGTGTCTCCCATGAATTCTGCCTCTGTTGCCCACATCTTCTGGCCATTCAGTTTGGGCTCTTCCCTAAAAATGACACGTTCCCTTTGTTTGTAGTCCGTTTGCCTGATCATTTGGTAACTCGGCTGCTGGAATCCCTCAAGCAGAGTGGACTGATTGCCGCTGTAACATGGGCCAGCAGTGTTGGGACAGGAAGCCAGGACTTTTCAGCTTAGGATTTAGGTTGTGGGGAGAGGTCATTGTTCTCAGATGTAAGAAAGCTAAGCCTCCCTTCTAGCGCTCCTGGCATCAGTGGAATCACCTCCGTTTCCCCCAGAGAGGGTCACAGCAAGGAAGAGGAGGTAAGGCAGCCAGATCTGGATCCTCACCCCTAGATGTCAAACAATAAGCTCTTAGCCGTGTCTGGACTCATCATTTGATGCCTGACTTGTCCTAGATGGGAGGGACTAAGATGAGGAGTGACTGCACAGGTTGTCATTTTCCCAGAATTCCCTAAGGATGGGCAAGGGCAGCACTTCTGGCCCAGATCAGTGGGACTCTAAAGGCCAGAGACTGCTTCCTACATTCCCTTGGCAGCTCTGGTTCCACCTCATTAGATACAGCAGTGGTACTCCTCCACCACATTTTTCTCCCTGGGCTGGTCCATGAAAACAAAGTAAAAATTTTAAATTCCAGTTACACTGGTGATAAGTTCAAAATCACAGTTTCTCAGAATCAGGGACGTAGAGAATAGACTGGTGGTTGCCAAGGGGGAGGGTGTGGGAGAGGGATGGATTGGGAGTTTGGGATTAGCAGATGCAAACTGGTATATATAGAATGGATAAACAACAGGGTCCTACTGTATAGCACAGGGAACTATATTCAATATCCTTTGATTAAACCATAACGGAAAAGAATATGAAAAAAATGTGTATATATGTATAACTGAGTCACTTTGCTATACAGCAGTAATTAACACAGCATTGTAAATCAACTATACTTCAATTTTTAAAAAAGACAAAAAATACTGCAGTTTCTAAGGAAAAGATGTTTGAATGGAAAACTTCGTTAACTTTTCAACTAGTTTTCCTTTGTTTCTATCTCTTTCATTACCAGACCTCTTGTTTGCCAATCAACATCTGCTGTTTCAAATGGCCCGCCTTGCAGACTCCTGGGTGTCGTGGCAACCTCTGGGGACTACACCCCTACTGGACCACAGTCTGGTTCCCGATCACAATTCCAACGTGTGAAGGGGGAGGTTTCTTCCCACATTGCCCAGCAATGCTTGGGACACCAGCTAGGTGTCCAAAAATTCAACTCAATTCTGATACTATCTACCTGGAGATAGCGTCAGATCCCACAGGTTAAGGACTCAGTCCTATAATACTGCCCAGCCCCCTCTTCAGGCACCAATTGCAAGTCCAGGTTGTCACCTGTGCTTCTGACCTACTGGCTATAGATGGGAGGCTCTCACGATTCCCTCCTTGGGTTCAATTAATTTGCTAGAGCAGCTCATAGAACTCAGAGAAACATTTTACTTACTTGATTACTAGCTTATTAGAAAAGGATGTAACTCAGGAACAGGCAGATGGAAGAGATGTATAGGGCAAGGTATGGGGAAGGGGGTGGAGTTTCCATGCCCTCTCCAGGCCTGCCATTCTCTCCAGATCTCCATGTGTTCATCAACCAGGAAGGTCTTCGAACTCTGTCCTTTCGGGTTTTTATAGAGGCATCAATACAAAGACACGATTGATTACATCATTGTCTATTGGTAACTGATTCAACCTCCAGCCCCTCTCCCAACCCCGGATGTCGGGGTGGGAGGGGTGGAGCTAAAATTGCCAACATTCTAATCACAGGGTTGGTTCTCCTGGCAACCAGTCCCCATCTTAGACGTGGTCCAAAAGTCACCTCATTCACATAACAAAAGACACTTTCATGGCTCTCATCCCTTAGGGAATGCTAAGGGTTTTAGGAGCTTTGTGCCAGGAATGGGGATGAAGACCAAATATATGTTTCTTATCATAAACCACAATATCACAGCCACTTCACCTAGAGATCGACGAAATGAGATCCTAAGAGCAGAGTCTCAACCTTCCTCTGCCCAAGGCCACCACCCTCCTCTGCTCCACTGTCCTTGACTTCCATAAAGTGCATTCCCCAGTGATGGACCTCCACTGAAATGTTCCTCAAAGTGTACTGGAAGGTGCCCGCATCAGAATCTCAGGAGAGCTTATACAGGCTGAGAGTTCTCGACTTCATCTCAGGGGAGTAGGGCCCTGTGGTTGGCATTTTACATAATTCTTATTCATACTACAGTCTGGGAACCATGGAAGCTATAAAGCCTTGTGGAAGAAAATTCCCTTTCAGATGGCCAGTTTTAATCCCCCACACTCACTGCTCTGAGTGCCCCAAGTCAGAGAACACCTGGGAAACTGCCTTTGCATTATACAAAACCAGTTGTCCATTAAAAGAATGATAGCTGGGAACATTCCAGCTGGGTAAAATTCCTTGAGTGTTGCCCACGTCATGGGTGCAACTCATTCCACAGAGCATGCGCAATGCCCTGCCGTAAACGCCAGGTTCTCTCAGCCTTGGGATTTCGTGGACTATTCTCGCAGGAATGCAGGCCTGTGTCCTGAAGCCTTCTAACTGCCTGCCATGCCTTGCAGCTCAGTCCATTGGTGCTAACATTCTGGACAGTATTATATGGGCTACACTAGCACTATTCATAATAATTCAAATTAATCAGATTGATTTTCTCCTTGAATGCTAGAATATTCACTCTGAACCATCAAGGGCTGAGGGTCAGTTGTCCTAGAAAAGCTCATGCAACCCTCTCCATTAGATTGTGAACAATTCTCTTCCTCAAGCCTTGAAGGAAAGAAGAGCTACTTTGTCGACTGGGTAGCGAAACTTTCGTTTTTACTTAGCGACCACAGCCTAACACTGGAGATCCTTATGATACTAACACAAAGCTTTTATTGAGAATGTGCCTTTGCATATGTATTATCTCCTTTAATTCTCAGATCAACCTGAAAAGGAGGTAACGCTGGTGTCCACTGAGGCACAGAGAGGTACAGGGAGCAAGTGGTGATACCGACAAGTGAATGCAAGCAGTCCGGCTCCACAGTCTGCATTCCTAACTGTTGCGTGATTAGCTATAGGCCTAAGATTCGTGATCAAGGCATACTTATCCTTATTTGTTCATTAATTCCTTCAATATAATGGACTTCGTGTCAGGTCGTAACCTGGGTGCTTGGGACACAAAGTCAGATACTACTGACCCTCCCCGTTGTGACATTCCCAATCGAAAGATGAAGACAAACAACTGAAAGGTCAATTAAAATAATGAGCGTTAAGTGAGGGGTGAGGTTATGGAGGCACAGACCCAGGGTGGAGGGGGGGCGGTACCTAACCCATAGTTAGATAAGTCATGGAGGAGTTGGCTTCTGAGTCCCAAGGTCAGGCTGGGGGGTTAGTTAGAGGAACTGGGGGACCCGGATGAGGAAGCAGAGCAGAACAAAGGCCCAGAGCAGGAAAAGGCAGATGTCAGGGAAGCTACAGGAAGTTTACTACCAGGAGAGTTTATATGAATGGGCTAGGCAAGGGACAAGGGACAAGACTGGAGGGATTGGCAGGGACCTAACTTAAATGGCCTCTGCATGAGAAAAGCTTGAGCTTTATCCTGAAGGTCACACCAAGCCATTCAAGCTTTTTAAGAGGAAGAGTAACTAGGTCGGTCAGCTTTTCTTCATATTAAAAGGATACTGGTGTCACAGGAGGGATGGCCTTGCCTGCCGCTCAGCTCTCAGATCACAGAGGCCCAAGTTCAATTGGCACAGGGGCCGCAAACCTCCTGGACAACAGCATATTTGGCCAGAAAGAGTTTGTAAAGAATTATGAAAATGCTATGTGCATCTCTATGGTGTAACTGACTAAAACTGACTTTTAAAAAAATGTAGAAAGTATGAACTGATTATTACCAATGAAATAAACTGAAAATGTTATTGAAGTGCCAGGCCCCTAAAGTTTTAAGGATAAATTCTTTCAAGCTTTCAAGGAACAGATAATTCCTAGCTAAATCATTTTTTTTTCTAGAGCATAGATTAAAAAAGAAAAATAAAAAGGCCAATTGACTTTGTAGTTAGCATAACCTCACTCTACAGCCTAGAAAATATTTCGTAAAATACTAGCAAATAAAGTTCAGAAATGTATTGGAAAAACAGTACCCAACAAGCTTTAAGTAAGCTTTATTTCAGAAATGTAAATATATGTAGACTCTGAAAAAAATGTTACTTCAGAACTGAAAAGGGTTTTGTGCTAAAAGAGGGAGGGAAATAACATTTGGGAAAACTGATCTTTGATCTGGATGCCTGCGTGGGCCATTTAGTTGCACAAATGTTAATCAATTATTTCCATGCCTACCCCATCTTGCCTTGGGGAAATATCCTAAAGGCAAAGATTTTAGCAGTGTGTTCTGGTTGGCAATGTAAATTGTTTCATATGGTTAAAAAGAAAAGAGGTGTGTAATAAGCAATAGGAAAGCCTTAAGACTCTCAGGTAAATAAGATTAAGAAATGGAAGAAATTTCAGTGGCTAAAAATCATACATAAAGAATACTCAATCATAACCAGTCACTTAAAAATCTATAATTTAGACGATGAGGTACAATATTTTCACCTGTCAAATGTAAAAAGATTTAGAAAATGGCAATCCCGAGTTCTAGCAAGGATGCCAAGTAACGAGCAGTTACCCACACCCTCTCTTGAAACATTTCGGCAATACGTGTCAGCACACTGGAAGGAAATAATACATTAACAGTGACTTTTATTTTTTCTTTATTTAAAAAATTGAGATATAATTCCCATACCGTAAGATTTGCCTTTTAAAATGTACAATTCAGAGGTGCTTTTTTGTTTGTTTGTTTTGTTGTTGTGCAACAATCACCACTATCTAATTGCAAAACATTTCCATCATTCCAAAGAGAAACCCTGACTCTGTTAGGAGTCACTCCTCTTTCCTCCCATCCTCCAGCCTCTGGCAGCTACTAATCTACTTCCTGTCTCCATGGATTTGCCTACTCTGGACATTTCATACAAATGGAATCATACAGTATGTAGCCTTTTGTATCTGACTTCTTTTACTTAGCATAATGTTTCCAAGGTTGTGTTGTGGCATGTATCAATATTTCACTGTTGCAGTTTCCAAATATCTGTGCCCATAGCTTTCATTTCTTCCTCACATGCTCCTTAAATCCCAATAATCTGATTTCTGCTCCTTCCACTCTACTGAACAGCCATGTTTTTTGGGTTTTGGTTTTTTTTGGCTGTGCCACGCAGCTTGCAGGACCTTAGTTCCCCAACCAGGGATTGAACCCGGGCCCTCAGTAGTGAAATCATGGAGTCCTAACCACCGTATCGCCAGGGAATTCCCAGAGCAGCCATTCTTAAAACTTTTTTTTGGCACGATGGTTACTCTCAGGGTCAGGAGCGATTTCTGGCTCTATCTGAACATCCCACCCTTTTCTCTTTCCCTGAAGAGAGTATAATGTAAAACAAGACAGACCATCCATAAAGAAGCTATGTTCTCACATGCTGACACTTCACCTATCATTATGCGACGATTCACAATGGCCTGAAATCCAACAACACTGGTGCCCCTGCAGGAAGTACTTCTGCTCCTGAACTCACCAGCCATCATTCCTTTTCGTCCATGACCCCACTGACCATTTCCTTCTTGAAACCTCTCTAAGGCACCCGTGGCACTCCTTTCACTACTTCGTCTTTGAAAGGGAAAAGGAGCTAACCATCACTTTATACACATTAGCTCCCCATTTCCACATGGTTAATAAACGTAGGCTCAGAAAGATTAAGTAAACTGCCCCAAATCCCATAGCTACCAAAAGGCTGTCAGACTCCACATTGGCAGCCTCTTTCCCTGGATGCTTTTCTCCTATTGTATGTCTAAATAGGTCCCCAAGATTCTCATCCATTGACACTCTATCTTTGGTTGTCACATTCATTGTCGTCAACTATCACGTCTATGGAAAGGACTCCCAAGTCTCCACTTCCAAGCCTACTCTTTTCCGTGCTCCAGAGCAGCCTGTCAACGGTCTGCAGAATTCTCTAGCATCCTGCCTATGTTCCTTCCACTGGCCTGATGTTGGTCAGCCATGAGGGAAGATGACAGAGGTTCCAGGGCTGATGACAAGGGTAAGAAAACAGTGAAAACAAGGTGGCAATGGGAGGTGTGGAGGCAGCAGCGGGGGCAGAACAGATACTTCCAGTCCTGGCATAAATAAGTGATATCCTTAAATTGTTTAATTACAAGTCCATGCTGTTAGCACGGATGTCTTAATGATGAATCGACTAAACAGCAAAGCACATGAAACTACCCCCAGTCTCTGCCAATCTCTCCCAGGACAGGGCAGGGGTCGTGTAAAGTGTTTAGCACATTTTGGTTCTTAGGCAAGTAGCTGCTTAAGAAACTGTTAAAGTTATACATTTTTACTTGTTTTTAGAAAATGTGGAGATAGTGATTCTAAGCTATCTTGCAGATATTAGTATTTTTAAGGCAAATTACTCAAACGCATTCCTTGCAGCTCTGCAGGGATAACTGCTCACCATTTTGCAATGTTTGTTTCCTTTCCAACAAAAAGAAGTTGGTGTAGTCATAAACTATAACTTGAAATGAATAAATAATCCAAACACTATATCCTACTAAACATGAGAAGGAAATGTCTGAACTATTTTCATAAACATGAACAGTCTTGTGGTATGTACTAATCTTATCTATCAAATAATATATGTAAAGCATTTACCTTAAACTAGCTTTATAATTATTCTTGTTTGGCAGGTTTGAATCTGGTTCTCTAGAACAATTTAAGAGTTGGAATATAGACGGTTATTGAAATTGTGGATTTTTAAAAAAATTTTACGGTTTATATACTGAGTTTTAAAGCTGTTGTAGGCAGAATTTTAAACAACAGGATCTAGTGGAGTGACCGACGATGTTGGGACCTGAAAGATGCAGGGGCTACTCCCAGCTCAGCCGACAACTGTCCTCCTACCCTCTGTGACCACAGCTTTCACAGTGGGTGTCTCAGTTTTTTACTCTAAAATAAGGGCAAGGGCTTTTCAAAGTTTGCCTAGCTATAAAACTCTAAGACTTACACCAACTTTTTGTTGATCGTTTCTTCAACGTTAGGGTTAGAAGTATACTTTACAAACCAGGAGGAATGAGCTTGTTTACTGGGTCAGGGTGCTAGGAGTGGGGCCCCTGGCAGGCCACAGCCAAACCCCTTCTAGAGTCTTTCTCCCCTGGGACTGGCTCTCCAGTTAAGAGCATTCTTCTCTCACGGGCTGGTGGTAAAACAGGCCTGGGGGTGCCTCTAAGCTTGGGAGGAGAGCCTGACCCCGGACAGTGTGTGGGATGACACGTAGTCTGTTTCTCTTTTAGATGTCCAGCAGCAAAGCCGTTCCTTTCTTTTCCTTGGATCTGCCTTTCCTCGCCATTGGGGTGGTAAGATCTCAAAGGCTGAGTTCAGGTTGTAAGCGCGGGCGAGAGGGGACTAAAGGACCACTGAGTCTTTTCTAAATGTTATAATGGGCCAGGGCTTCTCAAATCTGCTTGCACAGAACAAAGAGCAGTGCTCAGGCTCCACCCAGAATAATTAAACCAGACGCTGCAGGCAGGGCCCAGGCATCTGTATTTTTTTTTTTTAAAGTTCTACTGGTGATTCTAACATGCAACCAATACAGAAAAGCCTGACTTTAAGTCATACATCTCACCTGTAGCACAGGTAGAGGGAAGATTTCAAAATTAACACTACAGAATTCTTCAAATAATTCTGCTGTGAATGGTGGAACATGTTAGATTATTTATAAAAATATAAAATAAAAGACAAGAAACAAAAACACATGATTGCTAATGTTTTGATTGTATTCAAATTTTTATTTTTTGAACAAAAAACTTAAGACAATGATTTTAAATAATAAACATGGTATATTCTAGACACTTGGTGTTCTTTTTTTAGACGGTTTATTAAATTTGGACTCCTACAGTTCTGCTGTGATGCTTTCTTCATCATTATAATAACATTTGATATTATTTCTTGCCATTTTATCATCGCTCTAAACTTGCTAAACAAAGAATCACTCTGTCTGCTTAAGTGAAGCTTCACTGGAAGGAAATACTCCACTACCACATTAAAAACACACATATACAGAAGAGTCATTTTTTATATTTACAAACACAAGAAGTCTGTCCAGCCATTTGGGTTTTGTTGTTACACTGCCCATACCGAGATCAGCAAAAAGCTAAGGAATAAGCAAGATTTCACTTCAGCAGTGCAAAGGATGGCATCAACCAAACTTCGTTAAACAAACAAACAAATTACAAACACGGTCAGCAAAATTCAGCTTGCCTGATACTGACTTAAAAAAATAAACAGAGTGGGTCACAACTAGACTGGTTTTCGCTATGCAACTTTCCTCAGGGAACAATACTACCCCCATTTCACGTAGAAAGGAATATGCATCAAAGCCTTTGTTCATGAAGAAAATGCCCTTCAAACAAATTCATCATAAGGCAAAAAAACAAAACAAAACAAAAAAATGAAAAAACTGAATGAAGCAGTTTGGCCCAGAGAAAGCTTGTATATACCGTATATACTCAGTATACACACATTTACAGATATACTGCAATTTAAACCATGTATATACTCATTAGACAATTAAATGAAATTGGCTCAGTGAAAAAGTGTTTTTTATAAATATGCAGTTATTGCTAATATGTGACACATTATGCTTTGACATGGAAATTGCAGTAACTTAAGAGTTTGAAGCTGCCATATTGCCAGTGTCAGCCCTGCAGCAGGCATTCACATGGACAACATGCCATCCAATCCTGAAGAAAGAGCAAAACGTCCACTACAAAAAAAAAAAAAAAAATGAAAGGCTTATGCACTGTCCCTTACATTTCTGCCTATTCTTTTTTTTTCTTTTAAACAAAAACAAGTCCAGCTCACCACAAGTTAAGCACAACCTGACAAGCAAGTTTAGCGGCATGATGGGGAGAGAAGAGTGAAATACAGCATGCATTTACAACCAGAACTTCTCTAGTCTATTTTGTCATACAAACTGGAATACAAAAATCCAATTTAAATAAGACTAGTAAACAGTAATAGTAAATTAAAAAACAAAACAAAACACACAAACACACAGTAGACTTAGTTGGATACTGATTAATTTTAAGAGTAAAACTCATCCTGTCCCCTCTTAATACTCTACTGCAATTTATTTATTGATGGCTAGAATATTTATTTACTTAAAAAAGATATTAAATACCTGTATCATGAAATTACATTCTTTTTAACAATAAGACAGACCGTGTAAGAAAATAGCTCATGTGTGAAATGTGTCTGAAATGCATTTTTCCTCACAACTATCAAAACATCCATTCACACTAAAACAAACCCCCCCACCCCACCCCCTGCAAAAAGTTAAGGAAAGATGGGATGGGTCAGGTGAGGAGCAGGGAAGGAAAGACTTACCAGCACAGTGATTAACAATGGTTCAAGACAGAACCAACACGAGTTGGTCAAAAAGATGCCTTCAAGACATGGCTACAATTAAAAACCAAACTCAACCACTTTTGGTTCGTTGCGGTGAGACCGAAAAAATATTTCTCACAGATTCATATAAATACTAGACTCCAGCTCTTTTGTTATTATTATTTTTAAAGTTTTTCCATTTGTTTTTGCAAGGCCTAGCTACCATATTACAGTCTATATTTCCTCTGCAACGACTACAAGAGGTAGGCATAAAGCATGAAAAAGTTTCTCAGTTAGTACCTCACTGCAGGCAGTTCACTGCATTAATACCTTTCACTTTAGACATGAAAAGGGATTGCACCTTCTGCTCTTTTCGAGTCCCCTAAACAAAGCTGTTGCCATCCCATACATATTCTAAATGAGTGTACTCACCAATAAGAAACTTTCTCTACTGAAGGATACTGTCATAGTGTTTGTTGCAGAACATTCATATATATATAGATAGATTTATTTATGTATTTTTAAAAAGTAAACAAACAAACAACAACAAAAACCGAACCCAGGTTCCTAGAACCAATTCTCTTGATTCTCTACTTCCACAAAATAAAGTATAACCATTTGGCCAAGACTACAGATGTGGTTTTTTTTTTTTTTCTTTCCTTTTCACAGATGCAAGTGCCATGCAAAATAAATTAGAGAACAGATACCAAAACATACATGTGATAAAACTACGGAAGGTAGATTTTTTAAAAGCATTTATATAAACATAATTTATAATCCTCTTTTTTTCCTTATGTACAGTCACAAAGCTGTGGTTAGACATCTAGGATTTCCTCGGCTGTGCCTCCACAGCGTAGTCTGTAGCGACCAGTTCTCCAGCTTATCGTTGGGTCCCATAATGCCGACAAAAAAATGTATATTGTCATGGATTCACGGATGAACCAAGCTACTGCATAATCAAGTTTTGAAAAACACAGTGTGCCACCCTAGGAATTAAAAAAATTAATTATGTACTGTCAGACTAAAGACACAGTTTAAAAAATGAGATTCTTCAATTTCACTCTTTTAAATACACTATACAAAGTCAAGTCTGCTTCTTAAGATAATTCAACTGTCATGCTATATTGGTTAAGGAAATGTTAATTAGGAAGAAAAGCAGCATTAAAATAACTGCTATCCTAACATATTCTTAGTTTGAAGACTTGTTGATTTGCTTGACATCACTCTTTTTTTTTTTTGGAGCCTTAATAAAAGTGATTGTATAACCAGCTGAAAGTTGAAAATCAAGTTCCATTTTGTGTCCACGTTCCATTAAGGAAAGTAATGCTTAAACCTGATTTTAACCTTCACTGGGAGGCTGAAGAATGGCTCGGATAGATTTTCTTCAACCTCTTCTAAATCAAAAGTGTTTTAGTTCCACCAAATGACTGCCAACTTTCCCAAGCCTATCCACGTACCTGGACACCCCTGAGTTGAATGTAGTCAAATATAAACCATGCCAGGCAATGACACATGAAAAATACCATAATATCCCATCTGAATACATGGTGGGCTGCCCATCCAATAATTAAACTGGCAACAAAGCACTCTGAAATTGGCTCACAAATTATTGTTGCAGGAAGCATGTTAATTCGCAATTTGGTCCACCTTAAACAAACAAGCAAAAAGGGATTTTCTTTAAACAACAGCCTGGTTACAAGACTAATCAATTTTTCTCAAAATGATCAGCATTTTATCCTGTTATATAAAAGCCTTTTATATAAACTTTAAAGAGTATTTAATGAATCTCTTTTCTATTTTTATTTAGTATCTCAAAGAAAAAAGTCTATCAATTCATTTGTATGGCCTATACTCTGATGAATAAAGATCATAAAATTCAAAGGGTAGAAAGTTAGAAAATAGAGATTGGCATAAAAAAATTCAAAGCCTCAACATCTCTTTTTTGAAAGCTTTCAGTGTTACATAGGAAAGAAAATATATTTGGACGTTAAATTTATTTTAATAAGGAAGTTAACCTCTCTTTTTTGGAAATAAACAAAATCTGACTTTTAGTTTTTTTTTTAAAACGAAGTTAAAACCATGTAAAAATTACTCTCCCTTCCCCTTTTCTTTTAATAAAGTATAAAAAGAAGAAATCCAGCTGATTTACCTGATCATTCTGGATTGAAACTGAGAAATTGAATACGAGCCAGAGTTTTGCATTGCAACTTGAGTGGACATTGCAAACCTCCAACCTCTGAAAATTAAGACAATTATAAAATGAGCTATGATGATGAACACATGCAAGCATGACTGATTATGCATTTATTCATCCTTATAAAGAGTAAGAAGCATTATCTACAGTAGCCAAGATATGGAAGTACACACACACACACACACGCACTAGAATATTACTCAGTCATAAAAAAAGAATGAAATCCTGTTATTTGCAACAATGTGCAGGGACCTAGAGGGTATTATGCTTAGTGAAATAAGTGAGACAGAGAAAGACAAATACTTAGTGAAATAAGTGAGACAGAGAAAGACAAATAGTCTGTTATCACTTATATGTGGAATCTAAAAAATAAAACAAATGAATGACTAAACAAAAAAGAAAAGACTCACAGACTTAGAGAACTAGTGGTTACCGGTGGGGAGATGGAAGGAGCGAGGGGCAACATAGGGGAAGAGGATGAAGAGATAGAAACTACCTTGTATAAAATAGGCAACAAGGATATATTGCACAGCGCAGGGAAATACAGCCATTATTTTGCTATAACTTTAAATGGAGTATAATCTATAAAAATACTGAATCACTATGTTGTATATCTAAAACTATATAATACTGTAAATCAACTATATTTTAGTTAAAAAAGAAAAGTGAGCAACTGCCAGTGTTCAGGGTGAGCCTCGTCCCAGGATAGCACCCTACGTAGGGTATATCATACTTATACACATTTTAGTCATTACAGAGGCCCATGATAGTACCACCTAAGAAATGGAAGGAACAACTCCTCAGTTCACAGTTTAATAAACTTAAAATACAGACATTCTGAAAGTACTAAATGGAGTGGTTCCTGTATTTAATAGTTTAGTCTCTGAACACTATTAATCAAAAAAAAAGGGGGGGGGGCAGGGTGTGAAACCAAAAGTGGTATTCTGTATCTCATGAGAAACGCTATGAAACCATGGACCACATTAACACCATCAGGAGAGAAGTTTAAAAACATACTTCGATTTTTAAGATCGCATCTTTAGTAAATTATCAGACAAGGAAACGACCCCCTTTAAAAAAGCAAATGAGTGTCATTGTGTGATAGAGAAATGTTATTAAGCCAATCATGTGACTCATTAGGTGGCTTCTTAGCAAAGTATCAAATAATCTACTGAGAAATTTCAAAATTTGAAATCATATTCTTTAAATTTTCACCTACTGGCTTATGACTGCACTGACATTTTTAATTCTTCTAAAACACATAAAAATTTACATCCATAATAATGAAAATTTATAATCACAGAGAAGCTTCAATTTAATAACTTCAAACCACGCAGTTTTTTTTTTTTAGGGTTTAAATGTATTTATTTTATTTTTAAATTGAAGTGTAGTATAACATTAATTTACAATGTTGTGTTAGTTTCAAGTGTACAGTAAAGTGATTCAGTGTGTATGTATCTGTATGCTATACAGTAGGTCCTTGTTGTTTACCTGTTTTATATAGTGTATATGTTAACCCCAAACTCCTGAGTTATCTCCCCCCACCCCTCCTATCCTCGTTGGTAAACATAAGTTTGGTTTCTATGTCTGTGAATTTATTTCTGTTTTGTAAATAAGTTCATTTGTATCGTTTTTTTAGATTCCATCTATAAGTGATATTATATGATATTTGTCTTTCTCTGTCTGACTTACTTCACTTAACATAATCTCTAGGTCTAACCATGTTGCTGCAAATGACATTACTTCATTGTTTTTTATGACTGAGTAATATTCCATTGTATATTCAGACCACATCTTCTTTATCTATTCATCTGCTGATGTGCATTTATGTTGCTTCCATGTCTTGGCTATTGCAAATAGTGTTGCTATGAACATTGGGATGCATGTATCTTCAAATTAGAGTTTTCTCCAGGTATATACCCAGGAGTGGGATTGCAGGATCATATGGTAACTCTATTTTTAGTTTTTTTAAGGAAACTCTATACTGCTCTAGATACCACATTAATTTGAAGAATGTAGAGAAATTAGAACATTTATTTGCTTCATTAGTATATAACTGAATAATTAATAGGAATTACATTCTAAAAGTATTAAACTATTCTGTATTCACTAGCAAAAAATAAAATAAAATAGCTCTTAATCCATGGGTTTAACAAACAGAATAAACCAACAGAAGTTAGGAACCAAAATGTAACAGCCTAATTTAATTTAGTTTTCTTACCGGTCAGCTATTGCTTTGGCCATGAAGTAATCTTCAGCAATGTATTGAGCAAAAGCTATAAGCCCTCCTGCTTGATCTAACACATCCTTTCTCATTAAACAAGACATTCCCGTCACACATTTGAAACCAGTGACATTGGCAGAGATATAGGACCTTGGATGAGAGGTTCCAAAATACACCTGTCAAAACAAAGCCAAAAACATATGTATACAATTAGAATTTTATGTTAAAAGTATGATGTTTATAAATTCTTTTTCCTAATGAATTTAAGTATGATTGGGTGAATATTCTCTTATTCTTACATAAATTACCTGAATAAAAAGTGGTACAAAGTAATATTTACATATAGCAAGCAGTCAATAATTTCTTATTTGATTGACTACACTTGTTATTATCACCATTACAAAGAAGTATTTACTTCTAGGAGGGAAAAGTATATTTTATTCTCAAATAAATACTGTCTTCTCTAAAACTCCAAGATTTAAAGATTTACTGAAGTAAAACTTAATTTGGATTTAAATCAGACAGGTAAAAAATATCACTCACTTCATATAAAATATTAATATTTAACGTATTGTTCTCAGAATGTTCATGTAGATATACACACATCTACATATATAGGTATACGTATGTACATGTATATGTGTATATGTATGCATGTGGCTACACACATGCGCACATTCATACACACAATACTTATAGGTACATCAACCAATAGGACAATCTTATTTCTTAATTCCTTTTCTTGTGTCAAATAGCTAGCTATTTCCTGCCGGAGTCACTGAGCTTCCCAACTTCCCCATTTTTCAATGTATTTTTCATAAATAGGGTGGATACTAATATTCTGTCTTCCATTTTACTGCCCTTTTCCTAGATGTGCTTTGAAGTCATGAGAAATGCAAACTACTTAATTAATGGTAGAATTAAATGGTCATCACCCAACTTATCAGATATAAAACCTATTTATTATTTACATCTTAGATATGCTGCCTTTTGTAATTAGTCATCTTTCTGTATCCTAGGGGAATTGGTTCCAAGAGCCCTGTACCAAAATCCACCGATGCTATTTGCGTATTATCTACACCTGTCAGATTACTTGTAATACCTAATACAATGTAAATGCTATGTAAACAGTTGCTGGCACAAGGCTAATTCACATTTTGCTTTTTGTAACTTTCTGGAATTTTTTTTTCCGAATATTTTCGACCTACGGTTGGTTGAAGCCACAGATGTAGAACCCACAGATATGGAGGGCATTCTCAATGGCAGAAGTCACATACATGGCGTAGAACAAGGTAATTCTCAGAAACGATTACATATGTGATTCTTGCTACCTAACCTATGTCCAGACTGGAATGAAGCCCTAGTATTTGTAGGATGGGAGTGAATCAAACTTCTAAAACCAGAAGCACACATCTTAATTGCTTAAGCAGTTATTAAGTGAGGTTTTAGGAATGAGGTGGGACTAGGTACTGTGTTGAAGGCTCCCAGGACTTCTTTACAGAGTGGAATAATTCCTTTGGCCTATCTCCATTCACTCTGTATGACAGAGTGACCTTTAGGGATTAAACTTTTAAACTAAGGGAGAGGGTATAATCTGGGAGATATCTATTATTGACATACAAATCAAGTTGGATATTTCCAAAACAAAAAACACAACATGGTGCATAAGAATAAAAAGTTTTTGATTTTAAAGTAACTACCCAGAGCCTCTTTTACTAACCAAAAACTGGTATTTAAGACTAATGATTTCTTGCAGCGGGACAAATATACTCACAGGCAATATTAAGAAAGACCTCATGGTTCAAATTCCCAAAGATTAAATACAAGTTTCTACAATGTACCTTTCACCCTCAGATGATTGCAATTCAAAAGAACATAAATGCAGATATGCTTAAAAGCAAGTTGGTATATTTAGAGACTGAAACTGTATATCCTTCCCTTATAACATTAAGTCTTCCCTCCTGAATGTTTAACAGTACAGGAATGGTTAAGTATAGGACATACATATGATAGACTATGATAAAGCCAATAAAAATTATACTTTTATAAAATAATATTAATGATATGGGGAAAAGTTTATGAAGTGACAAAAATAAGATATAAATTATTTTGAGTATTATCTCCACTTTGTTTTTTAGAAGGTACATAGGAAGAAAAAAAGAGAGTCCTAATGCTAAAAGAAAAACAAACAACCTTAATTTTTAAAAATAGAAACTTCCTCTAATGGTAGGGTTCTGGGAGTGGTTTGTGTTTTGATCTTTTTGCTTATTATATTTTTCCCCATAACTTATATTTTCCTACACATAAGTTTATATTTCTGTTAAAAGGTGAGGAGTAAAAAGGGAAAACATAAAATAAGTTGCTCAGATAATTTTTAGAAGTCTGTTATAGCAGGAAATCAAATGGATTTTATAATGACTTGTATGAACAATTTTCCTTTTTTTATATATTTGAAATACTTCATGATACTTAAGCATTTCTTCACTAATGAAAACAGCTACTCTCAACTTGAGGATGCCAGAACTCAGCAGGTTAAAGCAGACTTAATACAGTTAACTTCAGGTAGCTCATCCCAACTCTCAGCATAGTCTCAAGCTTCTGGAAGATTAGGGATCTGATAACAAGAATATTATTTATAACCATTGCACTTACCTGTTCTAGCGTGGCGGCAAAGCCCTGTCTGTCTGCTACATATGGCAGCCCGTGAACCAGGCCTACTTTCTCTGTCATTTGGTTAACCATGTCCGTGAGTGTGTCTGGAATCACTAGGTTGCAAAAGAAAAAAAGGTGCAGAGGGAGAGAGGAAACAATTTCCTTTTAGTAAAATGCCCACTAATGTAAAATATAATTTATGAGTTATTAAATTCTTAATAAATGTTTTTCTTTGTATGTGGGTCTAATAAAATGAATCTCAATCACCTTTCTGAGTAGAATACAAAATTTCAGAGAGGTTAACTTATGGTAGCTAATTTATTCTGGACACTTGCAGGCTGGTACATAACTAATATGTAGCAGGGGCAGGATGTACCTTGAAAACGTTAACAGTCCGTTTCTGAACCTCCCAACTGGAATAACGGACAATATGTCCTAGTACAAAAGGTACAGGAGCAGAGGTCAAAGGGGCTCAGTGTTCACTATGACTCCTCCATTCCAACCATAGGGAATGAGCCTCCTCTTTCTGGGGGTATGAGATATTTTCTCTCAAAACTGCTAATTGGAATTGAATGAGAATATACTTGACAGAGACTGATACACTGAAAACATAGCAAATATATGATAGTAAATAATTTAAGATAGCAAATGTGAAAAACGAATGTAATCTCTGACCACGAATTGACAGATCTGTCATGATCTAATTAAGTAGGAGTGCCACACTTACTATTAATTTTCAAATTTGCACATTTCAAGCTGATAAAATTTAAATCATTTTCCCATTTTTAAATAGAAAAAAATCTCATATCATTTTATACGACTTCATTTTTATTTCCTTCAAGTATTTAAGAACTAAATCTACTGTATAAAAGTGTATTTGGACCTTAAATACAGGTAGTCTGGGTAGTGGTTCTCAGCTACTGCCCTGTAGGGGACATCTGGCAATGTCCAGAGACAGTTCTGGCTGTCACAACCAACAGCGGCTACTACTGCATCTAGTGGGTAGGGGCCAGAGATGTTGCTAACATCCTGCAGGACAGCCCTGACAACAAAGAATTACCCAGCCCAGAAGTGCTGAGGCTGAAAAACTTGAGGCAATTAGAATATAACAGAATATTACAGAACACCAAAATTATTGTAAGTATAAATGTTTAAAAATGCAAAAATACAAATTATAATGTCAGTATATTGATATTGAAATTATAATTTCAATATAATTGAAAACATTATTATTGAAATAATTCCTGATAAAATCAGCTAGGTAAAAAGCCATGAATGTATTCTAATAAATGTATGTAATTCTAGTAAAATACGCACCTATTAATTTCTGTCCCTTTGCATGAGACAGTACATTGCGCATGCCACAAACAGATTAAAGTAAAAGATGTCACATGAATAAGGGAAAACTTACACCTATGAAAAAGCTCATAGACTATATACCGGACCACGACTATTTTTTTTTTTTTTTGGCTGCATTGGGTCTTTGTTGCGGCGTGCGGGCTTTTCTCTAGTTGCAGCGAGCGGGGGCTACTCCTTGAGGTGTGCAGGCCTCTTACTGTGGTGGCTTCTCCTGTTGCGGAGCACGGGCTCTAGGCGCGCGGGCTTCAGTAGTTGTGGCTCGTGGGCTCTAGAGCGCAGGCTCAGTAGTTGTGGCGCACGGGCTTAGTTGCTCCGCGGCTTGTGGGATCTTCCCGGGCCAGGGCTCGAACCCGTGTCCCCTGCATTGGCAGGCGGATTCTTAACCACTGCACCATCAGGGAAGGCCCGACTATTTTTTTTTTTTTAATAGTTGGAATTTTCTCTTCAAAATGAAAACATTTTCACACATGTAACATTCTAGGTTAGTATAAAAAACATCAAAATCTTAGTAAGCATAACTTGACATATTACCATGAAATAATGATAAAATGAATTACTTTATTAGGCAAACAAATAGGATTGATAAATGTATTCTCAGACTGCTCTTGGCGTTTTATCATTGAATGAATAGTTCTGCAAAATAAATAAGAAAAACCTCACCTCTTATTCCACTATCACAAATCCATATAAGATCATACTTTGCAACTTCATATCCTGGCATTAAATTGTTAATTTTAGGATTAATGCCAACCTTTTTGCCACCTAAAAATTTTAAAGTACAGCAGTGAACAATTCATGCAATATTGGAAATATTTTCTATTATACATATACATAGTAGAGAGAAGTAAAAAGTACTTGCAGGTTTAATAATTTAAACAAACATACTTTAACATTATGTTTCTCTTGAGACACAGATGTAGAGAACAAATATATGGACACCAAGGGGGGAAAGTGGCGCAGGGTGGTGGTGGACACTGGTGGTGGGATGAATTGGGAGATTGGGATTGACATGTATACACCACTATGGATAACTAATAAGAACCTGCTGTATAAAAAACTAAATAAAATAAAATTCAAAAATTCAAAAAAAAAAAAGAAAATAGTAGGTGAAACCATCATACATAAAAAAAAGCCAAAAAACCCATTATGTTTCCTATTATTCATAATAATATATTTAGAAAAAAATTGTTCATTCTCAAAAAGAAAATTACATCATTTATCTTTGAAAATTCATTAGTTTCAGTTTTCTAATTCTTAAGTGCTTGCATTAATAGTAAACATTAATCAATATTTAATAGCAAATATACCTCTAATGAGTCTTTAGAATAAGCCTGTAGGCTTTTGGAAAAATATTCTTTTTGAAATATTACAAAAATGAATTCTATCCCTCAGTCCCAATTATAATCAATGAGATACAGAAAAGGCCATAGATTGAAAATATTAAAGAAACAAAAATAACAGACTCTCATGTCTGACTGACGAGTGAAACACAATTTGGGATAATTCTGTTAATCCTAGATATGAAAAAAAAACTTTGTCTTTATAACTTAAGTCTTCTCAAAAGGACAGAAACACCTTTCACTGTATCTAACAAACATGCGTAAAGTAAACATGCTAATAACTTAATGGGTGTCTAGCACCCTAATCTATAGTTTAATGCAAAGAAGATTACTGATATTTAATATATTAAAGCAAAAAGGTTATTGTAGAATTTGTTACTTACCTATAAACAATCTAGCATCAACATTTGGATATTTTCCAAGAAGCTTCTTACACACATCAATGGCTGGATCATCATGATCTTGGACACAGAGGAGTACTTCATACTAGTCAAAGAACACATTTTATGTAAATTAACCTCTTTTCCAAAGATAACCACTTATTATTAGCATTTACTGATAGATGAAAAAGCATTAAGAAAAACAAGCAATTGTACACACAAAGTTTAAAAGTTAAGAGAGTATTCATAATGGATGCAGACACTTAAAGGATTATCAAGTGTTGCTTTAACCGAAAACAGCTTCTCCAGAAGGGGCCTGTTTGCAAGCCAAAGAGAGAATGAAGAGATTGGCAGGGCCCACAGCTGAAGTCTTGCCATTGCCAGATAGGCATGGCCTAATGATTCAACTGGATTCTAAGCTTCTCCATGGCCTTCATCACTGAAGATTTACTAGATGCTCACAGGGTGCCTAGCAGTGTAAAAGCAACATAGAAAGCAACCAAAATGAACACACCCTTCGTTCCCTAGCTGCTTTGTCTCTGAACTTAATATCATTTCATCAAGGTGCTAAAAATTACATATTGAATACCACTATGATAAATTTAAAGAGGTTTCCCAAACTCTTCACAAGGACAAAGTGAGATTAGATGTTTTGTTGTATAATAATTTTCTGAAGTAAAATAGAATCTGATTTGATTAAAAATGTATCCTGAAAAGCACACTTAGCCTTTTAACTATGAAAACACCCAGGATTTTATTTTGCCCAGACCCATGTTTACTCTTTTTTTTTTTTTTTAATTTATTTATTTAATTTTTTTGGCTGCATTGGGTCTTCATTGCTGTGCGCAGGCTTTCTCTAGTAGTGGCCCGCTGGGGCTACTCTTTGTTGCGGTGCGCAGGCTTCTCATTGCGATGGCTTCTCTTGTTGCGGAGCATGGGCTCTAGGCCTGCTGGCTTCAGTAGTTGTGGCTCACGGGCTCTAGAGTGCAGGCTCAGTAGTTGTGGCGCTCGGGCTTAGTTGTTCCGCGGCGGGATCTTCCTGGACCAGGGCTCGAACCTGTGTCCCCTGCATTGGCAGGTGGATTCTTAACCACTGCGCCACTGGGGAAGCCCTATGTTTACTCTCTGATTGTACACTAAGGAAGTCATTTCTTAGCACTTGGCTGGCTGTGTCAAAATTACCCTCAGACAATTTTTTTAAAAAGAGAATACTGGGCCCTACTCTTAAACTTCTGAATCAGAGCATCTGAGGGGATTCTGACATGTAACTAAGTTTATAAAATCTTGAGCTCTAAGATACCATTTAGTAAACTACTGAATTTTTTTAAAGTGTTTGCTTTCACACATACAGATGCTACTCTATTATTTTGTGGGCTATGTATTCTAAGCAGTAATTTTTTTCAAAAGTGGTGATAAATTCATGCTGACTCAATAGCAAATTTCCAACCAAACCTTCTTTCTAAGACAGATTGAACATTTTTAAGCAAAGGAGGAAGGTTAATTATGTCCATGAGAAAATAACAAAGCTATGTGTTCTAAAAAATACAAAAAGTTGAGGACGCAATTTTTTAGGTGTCTAATATACAGGGACTAAAGCTAAGGTAATGGGAAGGCCTGTTTGATTTACTTCCATTGATAAGCATACACAAGTAAAAAGTGGAAATAAAATGTGTACAGTGCCTTGAGCACAATAATTACTGTTCACCTAATATATTGATACATTATCTCAGCAAAAAGTGGCAGCATAGAATTTAGTGGTTGAGCACATAAGGACCAGGACTAAGGTAAATAAAGGAAGTTTAGCTAACAAGGTAAGATTTTCTTTTTCAAGTGAAAAAAAAGTTTTCTCAATAATTAAGTAGAGACCTGGATGGACCTAAGAGTCTGTCATACAGAGTTAAGTAAGTCAGAAAGAGAAAAACAAATATCGTATATTAACGCATATGTGTGGACCCTAGAAAAATGGTACAGATGAACCTATCTGCAGGGCAGGAATAGAGATGCAGACGTAGAGAAGGGACGTGTGGACACAAGGTTGGGGGAGGATGAATTGGGAGATTGAGATTGATATATATACACTACCATGTGCAAAACAGATAGCTTGTGGGAAGCTGCTGTATAGCGCAGGGAGCTCAGCTTGGTGCTCTGTGAGTGGGATGGGTGGGATTGGGGGGGGTGGGAGGGAGGTCCAAGAGAGAGGGGATATATGTATACATATAGCTGATTCACTTTGTTGTAAAGCAACTATACCCCAATAAAAAAAAAAAAAAAGTAAAGGGGAAAAGCAATGTATACTTTCCTCATACTTTCTACCTATAGTTATTACATACTCTATCCAATATCTACCTCTCATGATGACTGACCAAAATTGCCACCTTAGAGGTATTGAAATAATTAAGCAACTTTACAGCCACTGGTCTCCAGAGATCAGATAAAAATCTGAGAATGGGATGGGCACCATTCCTGCCACACCCTGAAACTTCTTCAAGGGTTGACTCTAAGTCCCATAAAAAGTCAGCCATCCTCCCAACCAAAATGTTTGCTTGAGCCAACAAGACGCAGACCTTAACGATGAAGATTAGAAAGGTTAAGTGACTTTCCAAAGGGTGTAAGTAACAATTAGCTTTCCTACTATAGTGAGTTGCTCAGTCAGGCTTGCTCTAAAGAGTTCATTGTTTTTCCGAACATAGCATAGTTTTATGCTTTTATAATTTATGCCGTTTTACAGGTGTAAGTAAATATAGTGAAAGAATATGTTTATAAGTAATACAATTCCATAAAATATTATTAAAAACCTACTCTTGGCTTTTTCCTCAGTAAGAGAAAACTCTGTAATATATAGTACTAGACATCTACTCAATGGGAAGAAAAAGGCTATACTAGGTTGTAGCAAAAACTTTTTCAGAAGTATATGGTGTTAGTATAAGTAAGGGAGGTATAGTTTACCTTTATCCAAATGCAAGATTTAAAGTTTTTGTTTTTATTGATTACACCTCTTAAACTTAATTTCAAATGAAAAACAAATACCTCCTGATTAGCCAGAGCGCAGATGAAACTCAATTCACTTTATCTAAAAAATGTTCAGACTCTTATTAAAGATATAACTTTCCCTTAGTTGTTTCTGATATTAAAAATTATACCAAATTGGAGGTAGTATTCCAAGTGTTTTCTAAAGTATCAGATTTTAACCAAGAATCTTCATTTTTCAGCTAGAATCTCTATGTTTGATCAACATTTAATTTGCTAGGAATTTCTGTACTTAAATAGTTAAATCACTCCGACTACACTGCAATTGGTAAAACATAAGATATTAAGTTGGTTAAAAGTTTTCTTAGCTAACACAAAAATAATTTTTCAGATATTTTTATACTATCAAAAGAACTAGGCATAAATATGTGTTCAAAAATACAGCATTTATTAAAAATATTATACTTTAAAAATATTTCAAGAAAACATTTATAAACCTGAAAGAGATATAAGGTATAGTAAATTCCACTATGAATGGGCACAGTAATGAATACATAAAATCTAGAAATAACCCCAGAGTATTTTAGATGAGGTTAGCCTCATCTTAGTAAGCTTGCTATACAAATAGCTAAACTGACTAATTTTCCCTTTTTGTTTTCAAACACTGAAATGACTAAAAGGCTAAGTACAAGAGAGGTATAGACAATCCGTAAACTGGTATTTGGTCCTTTGATATTTAAGAATTAAATATCTGAAACTGCAATAATTATAAATTCTACTTTGCTTTTATGAATAAATTTAGATACATAAATAATATTCAATTTAGATATATAAATAATATTAAAAAATCTCCTCACTGATTCAGCCCTGTAGATATTAGGAATGTAAACTCTACCATACTAAACCACATAAAATATCCTCTTAAAATAGAAAAAATTTTTCAACATATATTAATCGATTATATTGCATATCAAGTAAGAATACCTTGAATTATTTATAAATTACACACGTTTAAAAAAAATGTTATGATGATATTTGGATTACAGCAGAATATAATTTCTACAACAGGAAGGACTTAGACTCCAAATGTCTAGAACATTCTCTGGCACTGAGTAGATGATGAATAGATTTGTTAAGTTAATACGTTTGTCCTAGGGTAATTTTGAGTGAAAGATAGATGCTTCCTTTGAGTGAAAGGAAGATGTTTTGTAAGAAAACTGCTCTGAATTCAAAGTTTTGATAAGTTATATCAAAAACTTACTTACTTTCAAGAACTAGGTAGTTTACATGATTTTTCAAATTTATTTGGTAAAACGCTAATCTTTCAGACGTAGTAGTTTTCTTACACGTATTGTGCCGATCTTTCAATAATTGAACCTATTTTCAATCTTTTTAAATTCTTTATTGTCATCAGTGACAATAAAGAATCCAAGTATGGCACTGGACTTATAACATTTTAAACCCATTCTATATTTGCAAAAAAGAAAAGAAAGTCACAATTACCATAACCTCACTCTGTTAATAACTCTACTCATTCATTTTAAAATTCTTCATATGGCCAGAATTTACTAAAGTAAAGCCATCAAGACACTTTAGATGCAGATTACTGAATCCTCCTACTATGGCTGAATTTCTGCCTAAATGCCTTCTTCTATGCTGATGCCAAATGAGTACTCGATTTTGTGAAAAATGAATTGCATTCATTTTCTTTATTCTTATATTTTTTCCAAGAATTTTTTTTCCCCAAGGAATAAATATCAATATAAGGTGGATTTACAAGATATTTAAAGCATGGATATCTTTCAGGGCACTTAGTATAATAACAGTCTCACCAAAATTTAAACCTAGAAATTCAGAACAAGTGTCAGTAATAAATCTTCTTGCACATGTCTAAAATTAAACGAAATTTTAGAATTTCAATATGTTATATACATATTTCCAAATGGCCTCTAAGGTTCCAAATCAAATAACAGAGGGAAAGAGTTACATCCAGAACAAAAACGTTTCCATACTTTTATAAAACAATGTTCACATTTGACAAATGGAGAATATTAAAGTGCGCTGGGCCTAGCAGTCACACAAATGTTCATTTCATGACTACATGCCTCCTTGATGACACAAACAACTCATGTTCACACTCAGATTTGTGCGATTTCAGTGGTTTAACTTCAGTCTCCTATAGAATTGCCATTGCGTTTTGTCTTTTAAAAAGCAAATACAGTGCGGTGAGATCAACATTTCCCTTTAGATTGCAGGTACTTTGCACTTTTGCTCTGCTTTCTAAATGTTCTTTTTACGCAGCTAACAATTCTTTTGTAATTAGAAAATAAAATTATGAATTAGAAAAGAATGAAAACAATCTCTTGCATATAATGTTATTCATTTTTGTAATGGGTCAAACAGCTTTCTCCTCAACCAAATAAATGTCTTAATGACATAACTTAAGTGGAAAAAGAACTAAGTGAAAAACTAGAGCTCTGGAGATAATTCCAAACTGTATAAAAAAAAACTTCATTCAGAAGAAGAAATCAATTATTGATTCATCCCAAATGTTCATAGTTAATGGATACATATGTTCCTGGGGTTATTTTAAGAAACTCTTTAAACCCACACTAACTTCCAAAACCATTTTAAATTCCAGGACTATTATATCACAAGAGCAGCAACATAAAAATTCCATAACTAAGTTTTAAGAGTGGTTGAATAGGGAAAGGGGAAAGGGTTGCATGATGGTTAAAAAATTGAAATTTGTGAGATTAAGTTTCACAAGGATAAATGCATATGGTTCCACACTATGCTCTGAAATTTATTCATAAAAAATCAATGAAATCAATGAAATCAATGAAATCAATAATCAATGAAAATATTCTTTCATTCACAAAAATAAATTCTCCTTTGCATTTACTTATATAAGGTGAGGCTTGAAAAACTTCCATTTTTCTTATTGCAAAGCTTATTTTACAATTAATTTTGTTTGTCTCATCCTCCCTGAATTATCAAAGGCCACTTTTTGCATTTTTAGTTTGAAAAAAAAAAATCAAGTACCAATCTTCTTATTTCTTCTAATTATATATTTAATTTATTGAACAGATAATGCATGCATATGATTCAGATCTCTAAAATTATTAAATATATGTACACACACAAACTAGAAGAAATACATAATTTTCTGCTTCAAATTAGCTTCAAATGCCTAGACTCCAAAACTCCAAAAGCAATAATATAGCAACACTAAAAAATAACTGAATGATACTCATGTCTACATACTGAATAAGAGCTGAATTAAGGCTACCACGTCTGTGTTTTCTTCTTCTTAAAAGAAAAGAAATAACAGCGTGAAAACCAGTCACCATGAGAAATGTGGTGTGTAGATGTCATCTTCTTTCTCACTACTTGGGCGACATTGTTCTAAAGAAATAGGAAGGAAAGAGTCTCCGACTGGCAAAAACTATGGAAAAACTGAGGCAATGACGGTAAAAACTGAGGAAAGTGAGTAGAGACCACAGAGGGAAAATTAAACTGGACTGAAAATCAAGCAGGTAGAAATTTAGACATATTTTCACAAGTAATCTACCACTGCCAGAACATGCTTTTAAAAGCAGCGTCTCAAATAGGCAATTGAAAAAGCTGCCATAAAACTAAATACAAAAATTAAGAAATATTAAGTTTTCCTAAGAAACTAAAGGGAAGAAATAAAAAGAATACTCCCATCTCAAGAAAACTGAAGTCTCCAAGGAAGGAAGTACATTGAGTTTATAGATAAACAGATTATATAGATAAAAGATATAAGCAATACAATTAGGTATTAAAACCCAGAAAAATCAAGAAATCAAAAATTAGGTGTTTTTTTTTAACATCTTTATTGCAGTATAATTGCTTTACAATGGTGTGTTAGTTTCTGCTGTATAACAAAGTGAATCAGCTATACATATACATACATCCCCATAGCTCCTCCCTCTTGCGTCTCCCTCCCACTCTCCCTTATCCCACCCCTCTAGGTGGTCGCAAAGCACCGAGCTGATCTCCCTGTGAAAAATCAGATATTGATGAAGCTCCACCTTACCACTAATTCTAACCCCAAAAGTCAGATTCTCAAGGGGATTTATCATTAGTTCTAGCTGTCCTGCATCCCATTTCTGACCACTGAATATTGCTTTCTCACTTTCACTGCGACTCTCATGGAATAAGATTTTCATACTCAAACTACCGGGCACTTAACACTGTCTGCGTTCCAGGAGCTTTATTCAGGGATTTCTAATTCAGGTTGACATATAGGTAGTTAGAAAAGGAATTTATACCCCTTCCTCAACCCCGTTTCTGTCCTGTGATGACAACCACAACCACAACAACTACTACTACTACTACTACTACTATTATTAGAGCATAAATATGATGAAGCCAACACCATCATGCATTTTTAATACCTTCACCTGATACAGTGTCAAAATTTCTCTCTAAGTGTTTATTATAAGAAAAAAAAAGTATGGTCTAGCCCGCCCATTCCTATGAGTACAACACTGTACTTACCTTGGGATAATCCAATTCAAAGAATGTTTCCAAGTTGTTGATTAGGTTAGGATCTACTCCTTTCAGTGGTTTCAGAAGAGACACCCCTGGGAGCTTGCTATATGGTTGTTTGTCTGTTGCCTTCTTGTTTAGGTGTAATCGGCTAAAAAGCGAATGATACATATATTAACATACATTTCTGGAGAACATATTAGGGCCAAATCTATATAAAGTATGTATCAAGCTACCAAAAATTACTGAATTTTTTTTTTAAGTGGCATCTTTCGAAAGGGATATCTGAAAATGAAAGAAAGTAGAACCAGGTAAGCTTCCAGTTGCGGAAAACCAGAACTAAGCAGGGTGAATGTTCCAGTGAAGGCTGAAGCTTAAGACTGTTGTTTACCGCTGTACTCTCAGAACCCAGAACAGTGCTAGGCCTGGAGCAGGCATTCAATAAATACCGGCTGAAGAAATACATGAGAGTGTTAGCCCACACATTAACTGCCCTTCCTCCCAAATCGCCATCAAGGTGGCCAAAGAACTATAAACATAGCAGGGAAAAAAAACCCCTATTTGCACCAGAAAAATATGGAAGAGTAACCAGAATTTGAGAAATTTCTATTAACAAACAGTCCACACAACCACTGATTGAAAGAACTACCAAGCCAGCCTGCATGGCAAGCAAGAAAATGGGATAACTATCAGAACTCCCAATGTCCACAATCTCAGAATGGCAGGGATGGAATAGAGGGAAATTGAAGGTAAGAAAAAAAATCTCAGTGATCACAGAAATGCCTATTAAGGACACTAGAAGATATACCAGTGCCACCAAATCACAGATAAGTTGGCCAAGGTTCTCAGAGCTGCTCCATCCTATGGGGGACGTAGCACAGGGCTCCCAATGGGGGGAGCCATGCCAATTAGAGAAGACAGAATGTGCTCCAGTTCATGTCAGGTTGTCACAATAAAGAGAGGAGATGCCCTTCAGCAGAGTGCTGAAGTTTCTAAAGAAAGTCACCAAAGGCGTCTTCCCTCCTTCTCATAAGCAGGTCTCCAAGCACTCAACAGTAATTAGAGGCTGGGACAATCACGGGGCCAACTGCAGGATATTTTAAGACACATTCTTCCACATTTTAACATCTCTGAAATCAATGGCATCTTATAGTTGCTGGCAGCCAGATGGCGGCCCGGACTTAATAGCATGAAAACCAACCCTTCTAGAAGATCAAGAAAATGCCAGTATCAATGCATAGTGAAATATACTATTCATCTATGAATGACTTCTGGAAGTATACCAGTACCATCATCCACAGAAGTTAGCCCCAGGCTCACTCCCCTAATTAAGGCAGGGGTGTGCTGCAGCAAACATCTCATGTTTCAGATAAGGCCATAAGCAGGGGTCCCCAACCCCCCAGGTCGGAGGCCTGTTAGGAACCGGGCCATACAGCAGGAGGTGAGCGGCGGGAGAGTGAGCGAAGCTTCATCTGCAGCTCCCCATGGCTCGCATTACCGCCTGAACCATCCCCTCCCCCCACCACCATCCATGGAATAATTGTCTTCCACGGGTCCCTGATGCCAAAAAGGTTGGGGACCGCTGCCATAATGCATCTTTACGGAAAGAAAAGCAGGTTACTACCTACAATGGAAAAAAATTTAAACCAACAAAAAATTTAAAGAACAGTGTGGTCTCAATTTTTCATCCGTAACATCAAACGCCAGAAAATAATGAGCACCATCTACAGCAGTGCTGTTCAGTGTGGCAGTGGTCCACAAGTTGCTTTTTACTGGCCAATGATGAAAAGAAATGGAGAGAAAGCATTTAGAAACTTTTATAGCAGCTTGACATTGCCATGCCATCCAAGCATATGATTAGTCATTTATTTTCACTGTAGTTTTACCAAAGTATCAATCCATGACAGATTGGAAAACTTTTAAAGAACTGATCCTTTGCCACAGATAGTTTGGAAAATATTGATCTACAGGGTTCATCTAGAGGGCTGGAAAGAGGTAAAACCATGATCTAAAATTTATATAACCACAAATATGACCACTATTCCATTTCTAACAAAATAGTAGACTAGATGTCTCGAGAAATCCACCCAGTACAGAACATCTAGACTGCCAGAAGGAAAAGTTTATATTATATACTTAATTGGTTGAAACATTTATGTATCCACATGGTTCAAATCACTAAAAATATCAAGAGGTTCATATAAAGAAGTCTCCCTGTCACTCCTGTCCCCCATCTGTCTTGCTGCCATCACCACCTCCTCAGCATTATTAGTTTCTTACTTATCTTTCCAGAGATTTTAAAAAATGCATATTCAAGCCAAAACATACACACGTGAAATTCTGACATAATATTTATAATTTTCTCTCCTCCTTCTTAATACAAACACACTAAAAGCATGTTTTTAAATATATGACTAAACTGTTAGAAATAAAAGGAAAGCGTCCCAAGTCAGAAATGAGGAGAAACTCCTGAGTGAGTAGTGCTGGAGACAATACTTGCACTGTGACCATCTGTTGGTCCCTAGTGACCTAGAGATGGTGACAAGCCTGAGACAGGAATGATGGTACATCTGTCTGAAGAACCTTGAATAAATATGGAATCTCTTACAGGCAAAGTAGAAAACTTCTGGACCACAGAGGGAAGATGGGGATGCTGCCTATCTTGGATTCAGTCCGAAGCAAAATGGAACAAAAGCAAAAAGGCTCCCTGGAGAACACCTAACCACGTGGGTTTGGAACCCAGAACACAAACTATAGGTGTTGCTTGAACAAAACCTAAGAGATGGAACGAGAGAGACCATCATATGTGACCACGAATATATGAAAAGAACTACACAACGTCTAGAAATGAAAATGGCGGTCACTGACATCAGAAACTCAATAGACAGGTCATAGAGAAGTTGCATACACACAGTTCAAAAGACAACTGGAGAACTGGAATCTAGATTTGAAGAAATTATCCAGAATGCAGCACAGAGAGAATGAGAGGCAATGACACTGAAATCATGAAAGGGTTTGAGACATGGAGGCTAGAATAAGAAGTCTAAAATCATAGCAATTTTTATCTATTGGTCCCATTGTATGCTCATTAAGTGCTATTAAATTGTAACAAAACATGCATGTGAGGTGATGACCAATTATGGAAAAACCTAGCCCACTAACACACTGCATTTGGCGAGGCTTTAGATGAAAAACAAGGTTAATTTAAACTGTGCTAAACAGTGTAGCGTTGATCCTGTTTTTCCCTTCTTCCCTTTGTCTTCATTAAGACATTTTACTTTAAATGCTAATATAGATATACCTCCTATCCTTTCATATCAAGAATGCAGCATTTTATCAAAGATAGGCTGACCTGCCAAACAACAATGAAGCCCTCTCCAGGTTTACAGTGAAGTGAATTGATGATAAGTACTATATCTGAAATTTCTACTCAAAATCATTATAAGCGCAACTATATCACAGGACCTTTAAAAAAATTCTCATTTGTGCCTCCTCCCAATATCTGTCTATCTATGTATCTAGTCCTCTCCCTCCCTTTCCCACCCCCCGCCTCTCTAACATACAAACACACACACAATTTTCCCTCCACACCCCAAGGGGTCATCTTACAGTTTGCCCCCTAGCATACAAGTATCCTACTTTGGAGAGTATTGTTTTGACTTATGTAATACAACTGACATAGCCCCTTGCTACAAATTACTTGAAATGCTTATCAAAAAAAAAAAAAGAATATCCATTAAGTCAACACGTGCACGCACACACGCAATCACATAACACTCTGCTGTGCACAGAGTGGTGTTCCATGACTACTCAGCGTTCCCTTATTGAACAAATCTATTCTGAGCCCAAACGTACACTAGGCATTATCCTATGCACTGGTGATACCATGACGAACAGACGGACTCCATACTGTCAAGGAGCTGTGGTTTAACGGGGGAGGGGCCCGCATACAGAAGCTCTTCTCCTTATAAAACTCCTACAGAGGCCAACAGAGCCACGCTCTAGAGCAAGAATACCTACCTGAACTCTGCCTGCCACACACAGAAATGATGCCGATGGGTACCTTGGCCATGGCCAGTGTGTTGTAAACTAATTTGTAGTTTTCAAATTATGAACAACAGCCCATTTGCCTGGAGTCTCAAAAGTGGCCTGAATGGTGAAGTCCCCCAAGTGGGCCAGTTTCATGAGTGTCTCTGACAGGGTCTTGCAAGGTTTCCTGGTTTCAAAGCAGTTTTTATTTAAGTATCTCAGGTCAGGGTTTCTGCATTACCTAGGTGGCATGAACGTGAGCTTACTGCCCTGACACCTTGCACAGGATTTCCTCTGGGTGCCCGTTTCCACCCTTAGCTTGATCAGGTAACTTGCTTTCTTGCAGGATCCAGGGTACAGCACTTTCTCAGTTTCAGCTGCTATACTGGGAATCCACTTCTACCTTCCCATCGTGCATCTGGCTTGAAGCCTTGACCTTTTTGTAGGGGAGCCAAGGAGTACTTTTTCTTGATATGTAACACATATAGTAAAGTCACATGTAAGTACACAGCTCAATGAATTTTCTCAAAGTGAAACACTCATGGAACCAGTACCCAGCTCAAGAAACAGAGTCTTACCAGAACCCCAGAAGCTCATGAACGTGCCCTTCTACTAACTACCCTCTCCTCAAGGTAACCGCATCCTGACGGCAAACACCATAGACTAATTTTGCTGGTTTAAAAATTTATCTAAATGGAACCTCGTAGGACATACTCTTTTGTGTCTGGCTCCTTTCACTTTACACCATGTTTGTGACCGTCCTTGTTGGTACAGTTATTATAGTTCATTCAGTCTCACAGCTGCATAGTATTCCTTGTATACCACACTTTATCTACTTTCTGGTGATGGACTTCTGGGTTGTTTCCAGCTTTGGGTTATTACAAATAGTCTGCGACTTTGTCTCTCACTTTACGTAAGTATAAAAACCCCTGGCTTCCCCTCTCTCACGCCTCAGGACTTCAACTTTTGGACAATATGAAGAAGCAGGAACTGGATTTACTCTCCCACCTGAAACAAACAAACAAAAAAAGCAGACAAACAATAGGAAATGGTTTTTAAGATACTGAATATCAGGTAAAGAAGTGATTCCTAAGACATGAAAAACGAATGAGGCGAGTCCTCCAACTGCCTCAGCTTACTGCTCTGAGACAATTTCCAGGCCAGGAGACTCCTGTTTTTTTTTTAAACGTTTAGTAGACAAAACGCCCACAGGCAGAAATCACAACTTACTGGACCATTCCAGCGCCTCAGAATCTGCATTTTCACAAACATCTCAAATGATTCTGATGCAGGCTAGCAGTGAACCACACTTGAAGACACACTACAGTAGGCTGTCAAGTCTCTAGGGTCCAACACAACAATGATACATAGTATGTTCACAATTTTAAAAAATGTTAAATAAATGAAGAGTAAAAAATGGTTGGCTAAATAGAGCTGGAAGGTATGGTTAGTCTAGAGATGAAAACATGGGAGTCGCCCACAGTTTGGTAAATACATAATCTCTCCCAGGTGGAGAATGCCATTAGCAGGTGGCCACAAATCAATATACTAATATTACAGAACCAGTAATGCATGAGGGAGATCAAGAGTGAGTGACCAGGAGAGTAGAAAGAGAGCCAGGAAGAAAGTGAAGTCACAGAAGGGTTTATTTGGCTGGGCTGTTTTCTTTTTGAAAGGGTTCAAGAAAGAAAAACATTGAATGCTGTCAAGGGCACAAGATAAGAACTGAAATGTCCACTGGATTGAAAAGTCCACAGAACTGAAATGTCCACTAGAATGTGTGAACACTGGTGACCTCAGGGTACTCTGGGCAAGGGGCAGATAGATAAAAATGGTTAAGAAGCAAATGAATGAGAGGTGAGCTGTGACAACAGTGAATAAACACTAGTTTCTCCTGAAACCTGACAGTGAAAAAGAGCCGAAGAGTAACTAGATGGAGAAGGGTTTTTCAGATTAATTTTTAATTATTTTTAGTTTTTAATCCTTGAGTATATATGGTCAGGGGAAAGAGCTAGTCAAAAGGTAAATAGAGAAAAAATAAAAATAATTAATGGCATGATAGGATCCACAGTGTGAAGTAGGAGTGAAGGTAATGTGACAAGAATGAAGGTAAAATGGTGAAGATTTAGAAGAGGTGCTGCCAGTCATGGGTGTCAGAGCTAAAAACAGAAACAAAGTATTGCCAGACACCAGCGTAGGCTTAGCTGAGATTTGAGACCATGAATGTGTAGTAGTACCAATTCACGTGGCTGCGTGATTACCTCTGCAAGATTCTGAAAGTTGAGAAGCTATAAATTATGAGATGGATACAGGATAATAGGGCAGACTGATATATGAGGGAAGGCAAGGGGCAAGATAATGCAAGGCAAGTGATGAATTGTAATGGAGAATTAAGTGAAACCAAGAGGTAAGCAGGTAGAGGCCACACCTGTGGATAAACTGCCTAGAGCAGCTGGTTCTCAGCCTTGACTGTACATGAAAATCATCTGGGGAGTTTTATTTTTGAAAATTCCTGATGCCCAGACCAAATAAATCTGAATCTCTTGAGTTGAGACCCAGGCAGCAGCATGCTTTTTTTAAAAAAACAAGACAAAACAAAACAAAACCTCCCCGGTGAGTCCAAAGTGCAAAGTTGAGACCCACGGACCTAGGAAGGCTAGATTACTGTAAGAACAGAAGAGGGCTGAGATGGAAACTCTCAGAAAGATCAGCAGTTATGGGATGGATGGAAAACAAGGAGCCTGTAAGGAGCCATACAAGTGGCACGAGAATGGGGAAGGGTTGTAGAAGAGAGAAAGTAAGGGCTCTCTCCCTAGTGATCTAAATGTTGCCAGTTATCAGAAACTTAAGATTCATAGCAACTGGAGAAATTCCCATACAGATTACCCTATCCCTATGGATTACTTCTGAGGTTATTTTTAGGTTATCACTGGCAGTGTATATAGCATACTGGTTTAAGAGCCAGGGCTGGAGGGGGACTGCCTGGATTTCTGTACCAGCTTCACAGCTAACTAGCTGTGTATCCTTGGGCAAAGTACTTCTTTATCTCAAGTTGTTCTTGTTGTTGTTTAAAGTGTGAATAACAGTACCTACCTCATAAAGTATTGATAGTTGTGAGAAACAGATGAGATTAAGCCACCAAGTAAACATTCAGTGATAGCTATCACTGGTAATTTTTTTCAAAAACTGCTAATTTTAAGGACATTTTCCACTAAATGTAACTTCTCTGAATTACCATAGTTCTGATAAGAGATTTAGAGATATCAAACATTGATGCGACATATAAACAAAAAGGAAGGACTGGAAATTCATAGATTTAAAGATTATTTCATATATATTTAAAGATTAGACCATTATGTTGGTTTTCTTTTTTTTTTTTTAGCATATGTATTGGAGTATAATTGCTTTACAATGTCGTTAGTTTCTGCTGTATAACAAAGTGAATCAGCTATATGTATACATATATCCCCATATCCCCTCTCTCTTGCATCTCCCTCTCACCCTCCCTATCCCACCCCTCTAGGTGGTCACAAAGCTTGGTTTTCTTTTTAAACATAGAGTCAACTCTTATGTATTAAGAAAGATTAAAGGGGGGAAAGGGAATCATCAAAAGTCTCAAATCATGGTTAAAACAGAATAAGTCAAAACATGGGATAAAACATTTAATGTAAAGTTTAAATTGTATCCAATATTTAAGCTAAAATTGTATTCAAGGTTTAAATTACACTCAAAATTTAGGAACCAATTTAAAGTTCTATAGGCGTCATCCAAAAGTATAAAAACAATGCAAGTATGAGAGTGAGAGGCATTAAATGTCACAAATTATTATTGCCCAAAATGACCTGTTACTGTTTTCTTAGGTGAGCTCTCCTTTAAGACTATTAAATGGGTTCTCACTTGGGCAGAGGTGCTGCATAGTCCTGGCTTCTCGAAATTCCTCTATCCTCAGAGCCTGGCTCAAAGTGTTGGATTCTGTAGCCACATGAATCCCCCCCTTCACTTGGCTCTGCTCGAGGGAGAGACTGTCACCCTCAGAGCTGACAGGCAGAGGCAAGATAATTGCCACAATGCAGCAGGTACAATGTACAAAGCAACTACTGGTTACTATGTAATCCAATCAATACCACCGTCTCTCATGAAGATATTTTGAGGCATTCCAAAGGGGACTGTATTCTGTTTTGTTGACCATTAAATCACCACGCCTAACACAGTCCCCAAAGCAAAGACTACAATGCAGCCTTCCTCCCGGGGGTCCAGGCCTGAGAGAAAGCCCCTCCCCGCAGCCCCTAATACCCCGCAAGCTCTCAGTCAGCGGCAGCATGTCCAGGCACCAGGACCAGCAGATCCACAGTCTGGGATTTTAATACTTTTCTTAGTTTTCTTGAAACAGAATCTCCCCTCCTAACATGCATGTCCATTTGATTTTCAGAAATTTGATTTTATTACATTTTCAGAAACACATTAGGTAAAAGAGATATGAACCTCATATACTAGCCAATGGTTTTGATTGGCTTCATTTTTGAAGAATAGGGGGCTTCCCTGGTGGCGCAGTGGTTGAGAATCTGCGTGCCAATGCAGGGGACACGGGTTCGAGCCCTGGTCTGGGAAGATCCCACATGCCACAGAGCAACTAGGCCCGTGCGCCACAACTACTGAGCCTGCGCGTCTGGAGCCTGTGCTCCGCAACAAGAGGGGCCGCGATAGTGAGAGGCCCGCGCACCGCGATGAAGTGTGGCCCCCGCTCGCCGCAACTAGAGAAAGCCCTCGCACAGAAACGAAGACCCAACACAGCCAAAAATAAATAAAAAAAAAAAAAGAATAAAATGATCCTGAAACTAAGGGAGCAATTGGGGAAGACAAGAAAGCAGGGTAAATTTTCAATACGTGTCATTTTCCCAAGGAATTATTTCTAAATTACATTTGAAATTGAGAGCTGGAGTCAAAAGAAAGAAAGAAAATCGAATTCATGTAATTAAGGCATGTCACTGTCAAGGACAGGGAGGGGCAGATGCTCACAGCGAGCTGCTGCAGGGATGTACCTGCCAGCTGCAAGGACAGGGAACAGGATGGTAGGTACCATCTGAGTTGCTTTCTCAGAGTAAGAGTCACTTCAGTCTAAAAGGTCACGAGAGATGAATCACGGGCAAGAGAGACAGGCCTTCAGGGTCCTGCTTTCCGTTGTGAGCTAGAAGGACATCTATTCAGGGAACACTTCAAAGAACTCCAAGGGATGGTAAGGAGTATTCAGGAATATTCTGCTGGACTTTATGGCTGCTTTGGCTTGATGAATCTTCACTGCGTCTCTGCATAAGCGTTTTCAACTTGTTAGCTGGTGGGATGGCCTTGTTCTTCCTCGTTGATTTTTATTTCCTAACATCTCAGTCTCTAAAATTGTTACTGTCCTTCCCGTCATTTTAGTTTATTGTTTTATCTTTCAAATCTTTTAGTCTCCTCTCTGCCCCTACTCAACAGTTTATTTAATGGTTTGCACCATTTTAAAATGACTTATTGTACAGTTTTGTATTCAAATTGAGTTTTGAGTGGGAGGGGGGCCTGGAATGAAGGGACACTTCTGGGAGGGGGCTGGCTGTCCTCGTCCCCTTCTGTCAGCCCCTTGCAGCAACCTTAAGACGGCACTACACCTCCCAGAAGTGAGGCACAAGAATCTCCCTAGAAGCTTCTAAGGGAGAATACGGATTCCTTGAGGGCAAAGTTCACCTTGCTCAACAGTCCCAGACTGTGCTGTGCAATTCAGCTGAACCAACTTATCTGACATTGGGAATTTTCTCCTCTGCTCCATGCCATCAAGGTTGTTAATATTTCATGTAAAATTAAGTTGATTGCTTGATCAGCAGATCCCCTACTTCATATAGTCCGTGCCAGCAATTCCCAATGATAAAAGGCTTCTGTTGTTGTTGTGAGCTATGACTGTGCCCTGGAAGGCTGTTACTGTGTTTAATAATCAGTATGTGTCATGACTAATGTTACTTCCATATAGCACTTATCTTGTCAAAAATGGTACTGCAGCAAAATGGGCTTCATCAGCAACACAAAGCATACCTGGTGCAACGTTAACTTTGTAGGCACAAGATTCCCCAGAGGACACAGAACAACCAATAATGAGTTAGCTTTACAGGAAAACACAGACTATTTCCAATGGACAACGGACTTGTACACTACAAAACACAAAAGATTCCATCACCATAAAAAACAAAGAGGAGATCTTTATTAATTTTGCTCCCCCTCCCTCCCCAAAAAACTCCACTCACTCACCCTTTGGTGACAAGAGTCAGCCCTAGTGTATGGGAAATAAATAGATCAAGGTATTTTGCTAACAGCAACTAATGGCTTTGCATTTCCCAAAGGGCAGATCTAAGTGTAAAGATTATGATGGCACGACAGGTATTCCCTTTGGAAAACCTTGGGGGGAAAATTCAAATCTAACAAATAATTTGTGGGTGAACATGTTATTGATACGGCCCTGTTTCTATTTGAACCACGATTAGTTAGAAATAGTGAGATAAAGATTCCATTTGGTCCAATTAATTTCATTAAAGACCATGGCCACTGAATGCATCCCAAATTCTGTCCATCTACCTCAAATCACAATGGCCAAATGACACTAAGTTAATGAGTGAGCAAGAATCCCATCACTACTGCTGGAAAAAATTCAAAGATCATTCATTCGACATGCAATAATTGAGTGCCAAGTAGCACTGAAGATACAATAGTAAGACACCTCCTTAAGGCAAGGATATACAATGGAGAAAAGACAGCCTCTTCAATAAGTGGTGCTGGGAAAACTGGACAGATACATGTAAAAGAATGAAATTAGAACACTCCCTAACACCATACACAAAAATAAACTCAAAATGGATTAAAGACCTAAATGTAAGACTGGACACTATAAAACTCTTAGAGGAAAACATAGGAAGAACACTCTCTGACATAAATCACAGCAAGATCTTTTTTGACCCACCTCCTAGAGTAATAGAAATAAAAACAAAAATAAACAAATGGGACCTAATGAAACTTAAAAGCTTTTGCACAGCAAAGGAAACTATAAACAAGAAGAAAAGACAACCCTCAGAATGGGAGAAAACATTTGCAAAAGAATCTACGGACAGTGGATTAATCTCCAAAATATATAAACAGCTCATGCAGCTCAATATTAAAAAAACAAACCACCCAATCAAAAAATGGGCAGAAGACCTCAATAGACATTTCTCCAAAGAAGACATATAGATGGCCAAGAAGCACATGAAAAGCTGCTCAACATCACTAATTATTAGAGAAATGCAAATCAAAACTACAATGAGGTATCACCTCACACTGGTTAGAATGGGTATCATCAGAAAATCTGCAAATAAATGCTGGAGAGGGTGTGGAGAAAAGAGAGCCCTCTTGCACTGTTGGTGAGAACGTAAATTGATACAGCAGCTATGGAGAACAGTATGGAGGCTCCTTAAAAAACTAAAAGTAGAATTACCATACGACCCAGCAATCCCACTACTGGGCATATACCCAGACAAAACCATAATTCAAAAAGACACATGCTGCGACTTCGCTGGTGGCACAGTGGTTAAGAATCTGCCTGCCATTGCAGGAGACACGAGTTCGAGCCTTGGTCCAGGAAGATCCCACATGCTGCAGAGCAACTAAGCCCTTGCACCACAACTACTGAGCCTGTGCTCTAGAGCCTGTGTGCCACAACTACTGAAGCCCGTGCACCTAGAGCCCATGCTCTGCAACAAGAGAAGCCACCGCAATGAGAAGCCCCCACACCGCAACAAAGAGTAGCCCCCGCTCACCACAACTAGAGAAAGCCTGCGCACAGCAACAAAGACCCAATGCAGCCAAAAATAAATAAATAAATTAAAAAAAAAAAAAGACACATGCACCCCAATGTTCACTGCAGCATTATTTACAATAGCCAGGTCATGGAAGCAACCTAAATGCCCATCAACAGACAAATGGATAAAGAAGATGTGGTACATATATACAATGGAATATTACTCAGCCATGAAAAGGAACGAAATCGGGTCACTTGTAGAGACGTGGATGGATCTAGAGACTGTCATACAGAGTGAAGTAAGTCAGAAAGCGAAAAACAAATATCGTATATTAACGCATATATATGGAATGTAGAAAAATGGTGCAGATGAACCGGTTTGCAAGGCAGAAATAGAGACACAGATGTAGAGAACAAACATATAGACACCAAGGGGGGAGAGTGGGGGCAGGTGGTGGTGGTGGTGGGATGAATTGGGAGATTGGGATTGACATATATACACTAATGTGTATAAAATAGATAACTAATAAGAATATGCTGTATAAAAAATAAATAAATAAAGATGTAAAAAAAAAAAAAAAAAAAAAGACACCTCCTTACCCTCAAAAGCTTATAATCTAAGTGGGGAAAGAGACAACGGAACACCTGTTTGTTTAGATGGGTAAATTCAAGATACTGTGGAAGGACATAAGAGGGGGTGCCAATTCCAATAAAGAGCTAAAGTCGACAATGACTTGAATGAGCAGAAGTTAGTAAAACAAAAAGGAAGGAGGAGGGAAGGAGGGAGAGAAGGGGAAAAAAAGGAAGGAAAGAGAATTCTAAAGAAAATTACATTGCATATTCAAGGGAAGGCCAGTAATTCAATGTTGCTGGAGAAACAGGCTCAGGGGATGGCTCAGCTCCTACAGAACTATACATGTCTTGTTAAGGAATTTGAATTTTAACCTGAAGGCAGTGGGGAACCATGGCAAGATTTTAAGCACATGATCCAAGATTACTGCACCAGAAAGATTAGGTTACAATAAGAAAAATAAAGTAGATAAGGAGCAAAGCTGTAGGTAAAGATACCAGAGAGTAGAGAGAGTTCAATAATCTAGGGCAGAGATAACGTGTACTGAACTAATAATGTAGGTAGGAAAAGGGAGGAATGATGAATCAAGAGAATCATCACTAAATATTAAAACTGAATTACAATTTCCTTTTTGCTTTTTAAAGCTATCACAATATAGTCCAATTCTGTATCTACCCCAGGCTCGGGTTCAAGGGGCTCAATTGCCTTATTCGTGTACCCAAAAGTGGTTCTGGTAGCAATGACCCTGACTGATCAACATCTGTCTAAAGTCCAAGTGCATCCTCAGGAATAAACCCAGAAAATAAGCTCTCAATTTACATTCTACTAAGGCTCAGAACATCAATGTATTAATGAATTTAAGGCCAAAAAAAAATCATATTATCTAAAAATAATATTTGAAATGCTAAAATTCACATTAAAAACACAATTACTTTCTAACAGAAAGTTTATCACAGTTATCCTGATACAGTGAGTATTTAAACTCCATTCAAAAGCTGTGCAGCAGGTATAAAAGTTGTTATACTAGAAAAATTAGGAAAGGCAGAATTAACTTGAGAAAAAAATCTTCAGGAAAAGGACCTCTGCTTTAGTAGAGGGCAGTTAATATTTACGGATACAAGTACTTCCACCATACCCTGGCACCTCCAGTCAATTAATAGAAAAGATAAAGCCTATCACTAAACATTAGGATACCATGTGTAGAGGGGAAAAAATGATAAATCCAAGGAGGCAGAGGGATGGGGGGAGTGAGAGGAGAAAAAAGCAAGGTGTCTTGCTTAGATACTCTTATCTAGCAGTATGGCTCCTAACGGCCAAACAGGGAAGAAAACAGCAGCCCCCAAGCTATCAAACCACACTAGCTCTCAAAAAAGGAAAAAAATCCATAAAGATCACTTAACCAACTCCGCCTACAGAGGATATAATCATTAGTTTTTTTGTTGTTATTTTTTGTTTTGTTTTGTTTTGTTTTAGGAAAATATAATCTTCAAAATAAGAGCCCTGAATTTTCAAATGCTATAATCTGAATGTGATCTTTAACATTATAGGGGAAGTCCCTGGTGGTCCAGTGGTTAGGAGTCAGCACTTTCACTACCATGGGCCCGGGATTCAATCCCTGGTCAGGGAACTAAGATCCTGCAAGCTGTGCGGGGGCGAGGGGGAGACATTATAGGCAAAATCCCACAAATGTCTGCCATCTAAAATATGTTATGAAATGATTAGGCATCAGTCGATACTAAATCTGGAAAGGAGCAAAGCAGTAGGTAGAGATACCAGTGAGTAGAAAATATTGAAAATAATGGTTCTCTAGTTTATAAATCATCTCAATTTTTTAAATTGTAGGCTTATAGGAATTGTAAGATATTTATGAAATTGGAGCAAAAAATTTCATTGAACAACAATTATTCACTGTATTAATCACATTGAGCTCCATTTTTAAACTACAGGCCAATACTTAGCTCTTTATCTCATTTTAAGAAGTTACAGGCTTCCCTGGTGGCGCAGTGGTTGAGAATCTGCCTGCCAATGCAGGGGACACGGGTTCGAGCCTTGGTCTGGGAAGATCCCACATGCCGCGGAGCGACTGGGCCCATGAGCCACAACTACTGAGCCTGCGCGTCTGGAGCCTGTGCTCCGCAACAAGAGAGGCCACGACAGTGAGAGGCCCGCGCACCGTGATGAAGAGTGGCCCCCGCTTGCCGCAACTAGAGAAAGCCCTCGCACAGAAACGAAGATCCAACACAGCCAAAAAAAAAGAAAGAAAGAAAGAAAGAATTATTAAAAAAAAAAAAAAGTTACAATACAATAGAACATTGAATCTAAATTAACTAGATACCTACACACTGTATTTAATTTTTTAAAAATAACCACTGGTTTTAAGAAAGAATGTTTTATCGTTTCTCTCAGCAATTTCACTACAATGTTTGTATTACTTAAACATTTTTAAACATTAGTAGCTCACAGATTATGCTCCTTAATCTGACGACCAGATATGGAGCCATATAAGGTTTTGAAAATAGGCTCCATTTCCACCAGTTGCAGGCACAAGGTTTTAGGAGAGGATCGATATATGATTATTTTATTTATACTTTACCTCGCTTAAAAAGGATTTGAGAGGACACAGAACACCTGCTCAGAAAATATATTCTTCAGTAAAATACAGAATGCTTAGCACAATATTTTAACCAAAATATCATTGCCAATGTTCTTTAACCTTGCTTGTCAAAATGTGGAGATTATCAAATTTGCTATTTTACTAAATACAGAAGAGAGAAGGAGAGGACAAAACCTTAGGGCTCTGCTTGAAAACAACTCATTAAATTGGGAAGTATCTTTACTTCAGTAAGAAAGGAATCAAATCAAACAGGTAAATAATTTTGATGGTGGGATGAGATGAAAGGAACTTAATTTTTAAAAAGGCAAGATTTAATTTATACATAAATTAAGCTGTTGATTATTTACTTTATGTTCAGTTATCCATTTCAGAAAGATAGTCAGAAGATTCCTACTCATCTGTTATAAACTAATTGTATTTTCTCTATTCTATTTTCACATAACTTTTCTGAATCCTGTTACTGTCAATATAAAAGGTAACTTTATGGGGCACTGGAAAAGAAATACAAAGACTCTTTACAGTATCTTAACTAAGCTAAAGTTTGTACTAGTCTCAAAAACTAGAAGTATTTTAAGTAAAAAAGTATTTAAGAAAATTCTGCAGTTTATCATGAAGCACAAAATAACTTAAAACAATTCTGGAGTTGTCACAGTCTAAGAGTATAAACATTCCCAAATGGTTATTTGAAGTATTAAGCTACATCACCAGCATTAAAGAAGTGTGACTTTATCATTATGTATACATCATAGAGGGAAGGGGATCCATCATGGTCCTATATTGAAAGAAGTCAACTTTCTTCCAATCAAGCTGTGAATTTAACAACTCCAATTTAAATACAAGATTACTTACAGTCTGAAAAAAAAAAGGTCCTAAAGTTCATTTTTAAGTAAAAATATATAAAAAGTTTAAAAATTTGCAAAAGAATAAGGAGGGGCTGGACTCGCCAGTAATATGGTAATAAAGGTAATAATACTTCATTCATTAAAACAGTGGATACTGTTACACTTTGTAAGGGTAAAGTGTAAAAAAAAATCTAAGAAAACTCAAAATACTAGAAGAAAAACAGATACTTACTATATAATAGTTGGGGGAAATGGAGAAGATAAAAAATTTTACCAGAGTCAGGAGAAAAAAAAAAAGACTACCTAAAACACACAGGTACACACTTTTTCTCCATGTTAAATACATGTACAAAGTTGAAAGACAAAAAAAACCAAAACCAAACCAAAACAAAACAAAACAAGCTGGGAAAAAACTGCAACATATCACAGAAGAACAATCTTCCTATTAAAAAGATTATCACAGCAATACATTGCAGCACAAGCAAAAGATTGAGTATGAAATTTACAACTAAATGTAACTAGTATTAAATATATGAAAAACATTCAATGGAACTAGTAATTAAAGAAATGAAAATAAAAAACAGAAAACAGTAAAAAGCCTGATACTTAGTAAGGGGAAATGGGGACCATCATACAATGTTACAAGGACTATGAATAGATACAACCTTCCTATAGGGCAATATGTAACAAAGTTTAAAATGTACCCCACTTCTGGCCCAATAATTCCTCTTTCAGAATGTAAACTAAGGAGATCATCTCGCAAAGATGTAAGCATATGAATTCATCACCATGTTGTTTGTAATCTTGACAAATTGAAAATAACCTAAATGCCCATCAATAATAACAATGAATACATATTAGTACCTCATAAACAAAAATGTCATGCATCTATTAAAAATGATGGAGAGATCATACATTTATTTTATTTTATTTTATTAATTATTTATTTATTTATTTTTTGGCTGTGTTGGTCTTTGTTGCAGTGCACGGGCTTCTCACTGAGGTGGCTTGTTGCAGAGCACGGGCTGTAGGTGCGTGAGCTTCAGTAGTTACAGCATGTGGGCTCAGTAGTTGTGGCTCGCATGGTCTAGAGCGCAAGCTCAGTAGTTGTGGCACATGGGCTTAGTTGCTCCGTGGCATGTGGGATCTTCCCCAACCAGGGCTCAAACCCATGTCCCCTGCATTGGCAGGCGGATTCTTAACTACTGTGCCACCAGGGAAGTCCCTCATACATTTACTGACATGAGAAAATTACTCAACACATTTTACATGGACGCTCCATGTGAGCAGGGGCCCTGGATGTATTGTTCTTCAATCTTATTTCCAGCACCTAGAACAGTGCCTTGTATATAAAAAAGAGCTTCCCAGCAAGTATTTATTAAATAGATGAATTTTGAGGCTGGTGAAAGAACAACCATAATATGGTCCCTTTCTCTCTCCCTCCTTACCTCCCTCCCCCCACAGAAATATAACTGGAAGGATAGTCACAAAAGGTTGACAGGTAATGGAGTTTTGGTGTGTGTGTTTAACTTTCTTCTTTCTTCCTCTCTGCACTAAATGCTCTATATAGTAAGCATGTCTTATTTTTATGATTGGAAAAAGTGACAAAATTGTTTTTTAAGAACTCATATATTTAAAATGAACTCCAGAATGTTCAGTGCCTACAGCTCACAAACTCCAAAACCTAAGATCAACAGTATCCAAGAAGCATTTTTCTTTCATCTTCAAAGAAATATCAGTATGCCTTGTACAATGTAGCATCTTTCTCCAGTACCAGGAAATGCCACACTATACTAATAAAATGCAGCATTTCCAAAAGGAAAAAGCACACTTTTTCTGTAGTGAAAAGGAAAAAGAACTATAAGTAATTAATTTCTTAAAGTCCTCCCCTCTCTTCTACTAACATATACCCTATTCTAATGGGTGGTAAAGATCACTATGCACCATCATCTTTTTGGGGTGCTAAAAATCCAGTGAATCCAAGAGTAATGCGCTCTATGCCAATTCTTTCATATCCTCATGAAGGCTTCCTTCATTTTAAAGACATTTGAACAATTGAAATATCAAAAGTAGCTACAGACTCTATGTCATATTCATCCATTACCCGGTTTTATTTTATTCATAGTCTTCCTCACTATCTGAAATAACCTTATTCGGAATTTTATTATCTGTCTCTCCCTTCTGGAATGTAAGATCTTTGAGGACAGGAATTCTGTCGTGCTCGCCACTGTGTCCCCAGTGAAAGGCATCTAATGAAAAGGTGGGGGGGGGCACATCTAAACAAGATAATAAATAAGGAATTGGGGGAAAAAAAAAAAAAGGAAAGAAAACCACACTGAAATGTACAAGCTGACATGACTCAAGGCTACAACGCCAGCTCAGAGATTTGGTGGACATTTTTCAAGGTGGACAGGTGCTTCACACCTATCTAAGGACACAGAGCTCTTCCAGGAAGAAGAAAATCCACAGGGAGGTCCCCAGGTGGCTGTGTGCAGCTCACCGAAGAGTGGAAACGATCATCACCATAATAGAAACGTGGCCCAGGTCGAGGGAAAAAAACAAAACAAAACACAATACACCCTACATCTTGGCCCAGATGAAAAATCACACGAATCCCCAACACAATCAAACCAAGCAAGCAACCTTCCGCCTGACACGTAAAAAGAGCATAGTCTCCTTTCCCCTGGCTGTGCAGTCGCCTGAAGCCCAGCCATCCCCTCACTCGCCACTTTTCTCTTCCAATGAACCCCCTGCCCCAGCTGATGCAAAGGGAGAGGGAATGGGAGGAAGAGTCTGAGAATTAGCTTTCTCCACCCCCATCCGATCCCAATCCCCTCCAAAGCGAAATTCCTCCCACCCTCGCCTGTCCCCAGGCCTCGACCCCCGCCACGGGCTCCTCCAGCTGCCCCTCACTCACGTGTAGATGATGGCCATGAAATGCATCAGCCACAGCACCAAGAAGAGGACGAACCCGAAGACGGCCATTCCCTCCAGGGCCAGGTCCAGCAGCGCCATCCCCCGGCCTGGCCCGCTCCGGCCGCCGCAGCGGACAGCGCTCCCGCAGGAGGACAGGGTGGGCGCCCGGCGCGGGGTCGCAGAAGTGGAGAGAAAGGTGGCGAGAGGAAGGGGCGGAGGGGGGTGGGGGCGGAAGGGGCGGGCAGGGCCTGCGCGCCCCCGCCCGCGCGCACTCGCTCGCGCGCTGGCCTGGGCGCGCTCGCGGATGCAGGCGTTGCGGTGGCCGGACTCAGTGGGCAGGGCGGCCGTGGCCCCGCGCTCCGGCTCGCCTCTCCACCCCCTCACGGCCGCCGGCCGGACCCCACACGCCTGCGCCTCCGCCGCCGCCGCCCCGCCGCCTCCCTGCCGCCTCGCCGTCGGGCTCCGGGCAGCGCAGCTCCGTGCCCTGCTTTGCAGCCGCAACTCCGCGTACTAATCGAAACCGCCGGCTTGCGCCCAGACTCCCCGGCGCACCCGGCCCCGCCCCGGCCCTCCGGAACCGCGGCGCCCCCCCCCCACCCCGCCTCCGAGGGGCGGTACGCGCCGCTCCTCTCCGCCCACCCTGCCGCCCTCGCGCCCGTGGCGTCACTGTCGTGAGCGCGCCCGTGGGAGGCTTCTCCAGCTGGACGCAGGCAGGGTTTTCCCCCACCTCCGGACTCAGGCCGCCGCCCACCTCTCAGTGACCGGCGGAGGCTACCCGGGCGGCCAGCACTGCAGCTCTGGGCCAATCTCCGTCGGCGGAGCGGGTTCCTGTATCCAACTCGGAGGACACTTTCCCTTTGTCCGGTTCTGGTGTTCCAGGGCGCCCCAGGAAAAGACCCGGGGTTCCAGGCAGCCCCCGAGTTGTCTCGCAGTCCAACTTCCAACGCTGTGTTCGCAGCCGCTGCGCCGGGCATTACTCGGAGCGGCTCAGGCCCTATTCCAAGACACGTTCCTGGGCGCCAGGGTATCCCATTGCCTTCCTCCCTCGCTGGTTCTAGTGCTGTGGAGTCTTGGATCACAACGGACCGAGAGTAAAAATAATCTCCTTGTGCTTCGCAGATCTCTAAGCACCTTAGAGGCAGCGTGTAACATAAAAGAAATTCTCAAACTCAGAATGTAAAGAATCAGCTAATACTGAAGTCCTCAAAGACTACTCCTGCGCAATACTGTAGCCATAGGGGGTATTGAGCGCTTGAAATGTGGCTGGTAGGAATTGAGATGTATTGCGAATGTAAATCATACACCTGATATCGAAGACCACCTCATTTATTTTATATTGATTACATGTTGAAACAATATTTTGATATACTGAGTTAAATTATTAAAATTATTTCACTGTCTTTGCTGTTGTTTTACTTTTTAAATTTGGTTAGCTACTAGAAAATTTTAAATTACACAGGGGGATAGCACTGCTCTAAAATGGAAAGAAATGGCATTTTGGATAGTAAGGTAACTTAGTGTTTATCTTAACTTTAAATCAGTCCAGGGAGATGGGTTAATCTAGTACTAAATGTTTGTTTCTTCAGCCTAGATGAGTTTATATAGTTTCTCTGTTGTTTTATGTTTAGACGATGTTTATTCAAGTGATTTCCTTTTAAATAATCCATGACCTCCCTTGAGAGATTTCAGAATGGAATTCAATTTTGAAAAGAAGTTTATTTTATTATTGTTATTTATTATAGTTAATATTGATCGAATGAGCTACCCCAATCTATAAGTAAATGATAAACTACAATCAGAAAAGAGTTTTAATTAATGTCTATAGTGAGAATCAATCCTGGATTTGCTATACCCTTTGTTTTACCCGGTTAAAGTCAGTAAGAAAGAACAGGGCTTAGAAACCAAACTTCCATTGTTGAGAGTTACTGGTTGATAAAGTTAAAGCCCAATAGTATATTAGCATGGAAATAACACTACAAGTGGAAATTTTAAAACATCACTATTTTAGTTAATCAATTCTAAGACATACTTTTAAAAAAACATTTCATTTTAACATTTCTTAAATAGAAATGCATCTCACAGTCAAGGGCATCTTACAACAAATAGGTAGATTTTTTTTTTCTTAATCGTATATAAAATAATACTGCATTCAATTAATGTACTCTAAGATTTGATGAACTACATCAATTGGTCAATTGAAGCGTTTTGTTGTACTCTACATTTCTCCAAATGGTTTTTGGAACCTTACAACAAAGGATTTTATACAGTATGATCAATGACTTGGAAAAGGAGGCCAAAGAAAGTTGAAAGAACCCGATATTCTTAACAGTTAACAGAACTCCTCTGATTGAGTATAATCAGTAGATAATAGATCAGCTATGTTGTACTTGAGCCTAGTTAAACTTGGTCTGTCCAAACCTGGTTGATGAGTTTAAAGTAGCAGCTTTAGAATGTGCAATCCTAACATTCTATAGATATAGAATATTCTATAGATATAGATATATATATTCTATAGATATGGTAAAAGTGTAAATTTTTTCCATGTAGCACAGCAGCATAGGAGTCTAGCAAAGACCCTGTCCACCAATCTCACTTTTGGCAGCTAACATTGTTTTGGTTGTTTGTCTAAAGGGCTCTCCTCAAATTCTACCAAGTTCAGGGCCTCTGACTTTTTCCAGTGGCAATCTAGTAACATTAGTATATATTAGAATTCATACATTTTAAGAAGCAATGTTTTTAGAGGTAAACAAAAGCCAAATTTGACTGTCATTTAATGGCCCTAGATAGTTTAGTTATAAAACCTTAACCAGAAAAGAATGCAAAATGTCTGGTTCAAACCAAGTAGTTGGAACACATTTTCAGTTTGAACCAACTCCAAGCCAAAATAATTGTAGCTGATTCCAACTGAAACTGAAATGAAATTATATTGGTTCTAGTCACATGTCCCAGAAAAGACAAGAGTGGAGGCTGGGAGAACCCAGGTACATAAGTTACCTCAGAGAAATGAAACAAACTTTGGCAAGTTGATACTCTGTTATATTGTGCCCCAAATGCGTATATATAAAAGTTAGTTTTACATTTTTTAAAGTTGTAATATTTTCAATAATCAGGATTCTTTTTTTAACGATGTATTTATTTTTTTAATTAAGTAATTAATTAATATTTGCCTGCATTGGGTCTTCGTTGTGCTGCACACGGGCTTTCTCTAGTTGCGGCGAGCTGGGGCTACTCTTCATTGCAGTGCGCGGGCTTCTCATTGTGGTCAGTGGCTTCTCTTGTTGCGGAGTATGGGCTCTAGGCACACGGGCTTCAGTAGTTGTGGTTCGTGGGCTCAGTAGTTGTGGCTCGTGGTCTCTAGAGTGCAGGCTCAGTAGTTGTGGTGCATGGGCTTAGCTGCTCTGTGGCATGTGGAATCTTCCTGGACCAGGGATTGAACCCCCATCCCCTGCATTGGCAGGCAGATTCTTAACCACTGTGCCACCAGGGAAGTCTAATAATCAGGATTCTTGATTTGGATTGCATCTAAGAAAAACATCATCTTTAGTGAGATTTCTAGAAAAATCAAGTTTAAAATGTGACACAAAGCCTATGTACAGAAAAAAGACTAAAAGAAATTACACCAGTTATGAGTACTTATCTTTGAGGAATGAAACGTGTTGATTTTTTAAAATCTACCTGTTTATATTGTTGACTTTCTATAATGAGCATTACTGTTTCCATGAAGAAAAATGACCATTTTCTATTTTACAAATGAGTTATCAATGATGAAAAATCATGTAGAAATTTTTCATAATTTAAAAAAAAATTACAAGTGATACAGTCACTTTGGAAGATAGTTTGGCATTTACTTACAAAACTAAACATACTCTTACCATACAATCCAGCATCGCGCTCCTTGCTGTTTAGCCAAATGAATTGAAAACATAACCATACAAAAACCTGCACACGGATGTTTATAGCAGCTTTATTCCTAATTGCCAAAACTTGGAAGCAACCAAGATGTCCTTCTGTAGATGAATGGATAAATCCATTGTCTGGTACATCCAGACAATGGAATATTATTCAATGCTAAGAAGAAATTATCAAGCCATGAAAGACATGGAGGAAACTTAAAGGCATATTACTAAGTAAAAGAAGCCAATCTGAAAAGGCTACATACTGTATGATTCCAATTATATGACATTCTGGAAAAGGCAAAACTATGGAGACAGTAAAAATGTCAGTGGTTGCCAGAAGGGAGAGAGGGAGGGATGAATAGGCAGGTCACAGAGGATTTTTAGGGCAGTAAAACTATTCTGTATGATACTATTCAATATAATGGTAGATACATGTACTATACATTTGTCCAAAACCTTAGAATGTACAACATCAAGAGTGAACCCTAATGTAAACTATGGACTTTGGGTGACTGTGATGTGTCAATGTAGGTTCATCAGCTGTAACAAATATACCACTCTGGGGCAGGATGTTGACAGCGGGGGAAGCTGTGCGTATGTTGGGCAGGGAGTATATGGGAACTGTATTTTCTGCTCAGTTTTACTGTGAACCTAAAACTGCTTTAAAAATAGTCTATTTTGTAAAAAATAATTAGTGAGTGCTCCATTTGAAGTACTGGAAATGTTATAAGTCTCTGAATTAGTGAGATAAAGTAGTTTGTCATCAGATCCCAGGGCTTTCCACCTTCTAGGCACACAAATATTTGTTGAACAAGAGAATTAGTTTATTTAAACTGATCTACACTGAGAGAAGTCACTAGAAAAATTGTTCAACTTTCTCCTTTGTTTGCAAATACTTTAAATATGTTTTTTTTCTCTGTGGAAAACAAATACACATTAACTACTCATAACCCTCCTTCAGATTACAAAATTAGACCACAGAGTTAGAGTGAGTGAAAGTAACTACATATTAGTTCACCTAATCACAACCTGAAGACCTGCTCCAAAGCCCATGCTCTACTTGACAGAGTCAACAGCATCATTTTTATGTCAATATTGGACATACAGTTGACCCCTGAACAACAGGGCCCCACTTACATGCAGATATTTTTTCAGTAAATACTACTACAATACTACGTGATCCGAGGTTGGTTGAATGTGGTTAATGTGTTATTTTTAAAAGATAGGTATACTGTAAATTTTCAGCCCTTATAAAAACTTTTTTAAAATGTAAAAAGTGATCCTCCAGAAATTGGGTAAATTTGAAGTTTCAAAAACAAAGTTAGAATCAATTGATGTGAAATTTGTTGTGCTAATGCCCAAAGAAACAATTTAATTCTTGTCCTTTTTTTCCCCTAAGCATGTTTGAAATTAGTAGAAAAATGCCTTATCTACTTAGCAGTTCAGGTGCTTAACCTACAGTGGTTTTTTTACCCATTAAATGGTAACTTTGTAAAGGCTTTCAGATCCTGAGATACTATATCACTATGAAGACTTCAAATGTACAAAGGTTCTAGGCAAATTGTCAGTTCAAGGCCTGATCTTGATAAACCACTGGTATAGTGTGTTTGTATGTATAGGTGTGGTCCAGGGGAGTGCCTAGAGTTTACTAGAGTTCGTTTCATTCTCAGCTGTTTTGCTAGCTCATATGCAAATGACTAATTAAAATGTTTTACCTCATACTCATTTCTTTTCAAATTTCATACTTGATTTTGTTTTAATCCATAGTGTGCTAGGTTGAAGCACTGATGTTCATTCCTAAAGGAAGCTAAATTCTAAAGATTTCCAAATGTGTCCCATGTAAGTATCAATTATTTTCTTTTTCAAAATGTTTTTGAAATTGCTTTCTTTTTAGATAGATATTCATGACTCAATTCAATTTATTTATTAAAGTTTATAATGTCAAAACTTTCACCTAGGCTCTGCATGTGTGTGTGTGTGTGTGTGTGTAAACAAACTTGGTAGATTTATTGGAGAATGAGAGAGAGACAGAGACAGAGACTGAGACTGTAATACAGTCCTCCCTTGGTATCAGTGGGTGATTATTTCCAGGACCCCCTCAGACACCAAAATCCACAAATGCTCAAGTCCCTTATATAAAATGACATAGTATTTGCATATAACCTAAGCACTATAGGTATGTATTATATAAGCATATAATCCTGTATACTTGAAATCATCTCTAGATTACTTATAATATCTAATACAATATAAATGCTACGTAAATAGTTGCCAGGACATGCAGCAAATTCAAGTTTTGCTTTTTGGAACTTTCTAGAATTTTTTTTCAAATATTTTCTCTTCTGGGTTTGAATTCCAGTTGGTTGAATCCATGGACTCAGAACCCACGGTTATGGAGGGCCAACTGTATTTACTGAACACAAGAACATAAGTTATGTGCCAAGCAAATTTTAAAATATTAACTTGACTTTCACAAATGTCATGAAATATATAATTGGAAGCCAAAAAGATAAAGTTAACTACCAAAGTTATACATCTGATAAGGAGGGAGCTGGAGTTTGGACCCAGGTCTGTCAGACTCCAAAGCCAATGCTCCTTATATTAAAATGTACAATATTAAGTTAATTTAAACAATGTAGAGTAGATAATCAATCCTCAAAGTTCAGATCACGAAGTAGATTTTGGTTTAGCATTATTTAGTTTGATAACCAATACTCTGTAGAAGGCAATTTCAACATCTGAGACATAGGAAAGTGTATTTAGAATAGACCATATATTTCATGCTAAGATGCACTAAACATCTTACTCTTTACCACATCTTTTACTTCAATTAAGAGGAATTTCACGAAATATACCGTCATTTCAGAACAATTCATCTAAGAGAGTAAACAACAAGTAGGAGAATTTAAAAGATCAGAAAAATGACAATAAAATCTGTTTCTTATTGTATTATTTCATAGTATTAACAACAATATAATTAAATGTGAGTTTAACTTTTACTAAGGAACAAATGCTGTGGAGATAACCTAGATCTCTGGAGTTTAGGATCTCTTCAAAATACTTTCTATCTGAAGAAAGCTTTGTTTGAGGATACAGTGTAGACTATCAGTTAAGCACATACATACATTGTGAATGTCAAACTGCCTGGGTTTGAATTCCAGTTCTACCATTTACCAGCTATATGACCTGTGTTGTGAGGACTAAAGTTAACATATATAAAATATTCAGAAGAGTAGCAGACATGTGTAAATTTTTTGAAACTTTTATTGTTATTCCTTAACAGAGAGCATTCCTTCATTCTAATTTCATCTAGATCACTAACTTATTTTCTCAATTTCTTCCTTTACTGTTTTTACCTATGAAAAATAAAATTAACTATACTTAAAAGGATTTTTTTTTTTAAAGCAAATTGGTCTCTCTGTAGCAGAAGCATCAACACTCAACAATTTTTGCTTATAACACAAACCAGGATATCCTTTAGATCTCATCATTTTGCTAACATAACTGGTTTATTCAGTCAGAAACAAATGCAATTAGATGATAATTGTATAGAATAGGAATAATATCATAAAATAGTAAAGAGCAAACCAAGATACTTTTATTCCATAAGAAAAATAAATTTCAGGGCTTGAAATAAAATATTCTATACAAGCAAAGAATAAGATTTAAAAGGTATTTAGATACACATGGGGTCTTCTGACATGTAAGAAACAATGATATTGAGTGTTAATATTATTTTTGGTAATAAATACCTTAAAAATACTTAGAATAAAATGCATCAGGATATCAGGATTAACAGAAAGCAGTTTTCAGAGTCTAGTTTACATGACAATATTTTTTTTTTAGCTCTGAATTGGTTTAAAAAAAAAAAGGAACATCTGCATGAATGAGACCAAACTAACAATGAATTTGTGAAGAAGATGAGCCCTACACCCAGTCTAATAATTTAATTGTTCAGAGATCATATCAGATTATTTTTAAGTCTTTATTTCATTGTGAGTATAAATTTGAAGCATTATCTCAAATATGAAGAAGCATGAAACAGTCCACTGGACAATTCAGGGTAACAGAAACAACTCTTGGGGGTTTTCTATATTAAGCTCATCCTTAAATTCAATTGCCCATTTTAATTATTTTGAGATCATTTGGGCTTGTGAGGCATCATTAATGGTTAGTTGCTACAATGGAAAATATTGAGCAAAATTAGTTGAACAGACTGTTAAAATGACAAAGCAAACAAATGAATGGCTTTCCTATCCAGTTATTTCTTTTCCTTTATTCCTCAGCAAATATCAAAAGAAACTATGTTCCAGGAGCACATTGTTCTCATGCTTTGGATACAAAGTTGAAAATGATATAATCCTTTTTCAGGAGATGTTCCCAGTTGGCTATGGAAGATAAACACAAGAACAGATCATTGTAATGCAATGTTATTGAGTATTGATAAAGAGGGATGAGGAGAATTGTGTGGGAGTTGGGAATGGTTACTTTTATTTAGAAAAGTCTAGAAAGACTTCATGGAGAAGTCCTAGGTCCTGAAGAAAGAGTAAGAGTCAGAATGTTTCATTTGGTTACTTTTTGAATCTAAACAACTGAACAATCTGAGGGAGGATGATGGGAGGTAGCCAGAAAACAGTCAAAATGGACACAACTTGAAAACCAGTTGACCTTAGTTAACTGCTAAATTGATTGATATGTGATTGAAAATCCAATTATCTTGAGTGTGACCATATAAATGAAACTGGAACACTTTTCAGAAAGAGAAAGGGCACCATTAACAATCAAGCTAGGAAAACTGGTGTAAACTGAGACTGTCTAGGCAAATTAGCCATATGGTCACACACTACTTAAAGATTATTAAAAGGACACAGGAGTCCCGCAAGGCTCAATCAGGGCTCTTGCTCCATTTTTCTGAGATAGTCTTGGCTCTCTCCTTCTCTGTGTGTCACTTTTGTCTTCAAGCGGACTTCTCTCATGGTTGGTAGATGGCTGCTAACCTGTACCTCATGGTTTTCCCTTTACATGCAGAAAAAGAGAAAACGTATTAGTTATTCACAACCACCTAACAAAAACCTGGGCTTTCTCTCCCCCACCCCGGCCCCCACCCCACTAATTGGAATACCCTTGATGCCACTTGTGTACTGGCTTAAGGTATGGCGAAGAAAACTAGAATGGTCAAATCAGGACCCATTGAAGCTGCTAGTAAGGATAATCACACTCAAACTGCATGGCAGCTATGTAATGGATGGGGAAAATTAGAATTGGAGAGCTAACCATAATACCCACTACACTGAGTTTTCGCGAAACAATGGGAAATTTCTAGGAAGTTTTAAATATGAAAGATGCCAGTTAAACTCCTTCAGCTTTTTGTTTTTACTAACAGCTTTATTGAGACGTAGTCATACCATAAAATTCACTCTTTTAAAGTTTATAATTCAGTGACTTTTTGTATATTCAGAGTTGTGCAACCATGACCACCTAACTTCAGAACACTTTCATGACTGCAAAAAGACACCCCATACCCATTAGCAGTCATTCCCCATTTCCCCTTCCCCCTAGCTCATTGCAACCACTAATGTAATTTTTGTCTATAGATTTGCCTATCCTGGACATTTAATAAAAATGGAATTATACAGGGGCAGAGTCAAGATGGCAGACTAGGAGGACGCAGAATTCATGTCTCTGCACAACTAAGGCACCTACCAGGCACAGGTGGGGGACCATGGACACCTAAGGGGACAGAAGGAACCCCCAGCGACTGGCTTGCAGGATCATGGTTCCCAGGCAGGAGGTCGGGCCTGAGCTCCTGTGGTGGGAGCTCCTAGTCCAAACCACTGGACTAACACAGAACCTCAGACCCCAGGGAATATTAATCAGAGTGAGGCCTCCCAGAGGTCCTAATGTCAGCACCAAGACTGGGCTCTATCCAACTGCCTGCAAATTCCAGTGCTGGACAGCTCAGGCCAAATAACAAGTAAGACAGGAATACAGCCCCACCCATCAAAAAAAAGAAAGAAAGAAATGACAAAAAAATATGTTACAGACAAAGGAGCAAGGTAAAAACCTACAAGACCAAATACATGAAGATGAAATAGGCAACCTACCTGAAAAAGAATTCAGAGTAATGATAGTAAAGATGAGCCAAAATCTCGGAAACACAATGGAGAAAATACAAGAAACATTTAACAAGGATCTAGAAGAACTAAAGAGCAAACAAACAGTGATGAACAACACAATAACTGAAATTAAAAATACTCTAGAAGCAATCAACAGCAGAGTAACTGAGGCAGAAGAACAGATAAGTGAGCTGGAAGATAAAATGGTGTAAATAACTGCCAGGGAGCAGAATAAAGAAAAAAGAATGAAAAGAATTGAGGATTGTCTCAGAGACCTCTGGGACAACATTAAACACACCAACATTCAAATTATAGGGGTCCCAGAAGAAGAAGAGAAAAAGAAAGGGTCTGAGAAAATACTTGAAGAGATTATAGTTGAAAACTTCCCCAACATGGGAAAGGAAATAGTCAATCAAGTCCAGGAAGCGCAGAGAGACCCATACAGGATAAATCCAAGGAGAAACATGCTGAGACACGTATTAATCAAACTAACAAAAATTAAACACAAAGAAAAAATATTAAAAGCATCAACGGAAAAGCAACAAAAAACATACAAGGGAATACCCATAAGGTTAACAGCTGATCTTTCAGCAGAAACTCTGCAAGCCAGAAGGGAGTGGCAGAACATATTTAAAGTGATGAAAGGGAAGAAACTACAACCAAGATTACTCTATCCAGCAAGGATCTCATTCAGATTCGACAGAGAAATTAAAACCTTTACAGACAAGCAAAAGTTAAAGAGAATTCAGCACCACCAAACCAGCTTTACAACAAATGCTAAAGGAACTTCTCTAGGCAGGAAACACAAGGGAAGGAAAAGACCTGCAATAACAAACCCAAAACAATTTAAAAAATGGTAATAGGAACATACATATTGATAATTACCTTAAATGTAAATGGATTAAATGCTCCAACCAAAACATAGGCTGAATGGATACAAAAACAAGACCTGTCTCTCTACAAGAGACCCACTTCAGACCTAGGGACACATACAGACTGAAAGGGAGGGGATGGAAAAAGATATTCCATGCAAATGGAAATCAGAAGAAAGCTGGAGTAGCAATTCTCATATCAGACAAAATAGACTTTAAAATAAAGACTGTTAAAGGAGACAAAGAAGGACACTACATAATGATCAAGGGATCAATCCAAGAAGAAGATATAACAATGGTAAATATTTATGCACCCAACATAGGGGCACCTCAATACATAAGGCAAATGCTAACAGCCATAAAAGGGGAAATCAACAGTAACACAATCATAGTAGGGGACTTTAACACCCCACTTTCACCAATGGCCAGATCATCCAAAATAAAAATAAATAAGGAAACACAAGCTTTAAATGACACATTAAACAAGATGGACTTAATTGATATTTATAGGACATTCTATCCAAAAACATCAGAATACACTTTCTTCTCAAGTGCTCATGGAACATTCTCCAGGATAGACCATATCTTGGGTCACAAATCAAGCCTTGGTAGATTTAAGAAAATTGAAATCATATCAAGTATCCTCTCCGACAACAATGCTATGAGACTAGATATCAATTACAGAAAAAAATGTAAAAAATACAAACACATGGAGGCTAAACAATACGCTACTAAATAACTAAGAGGGCATTGAAGAAATCAGAGAGGAAATCACAAAATACCTAGAAACAATTGACAACGTAACACAAAATGACACAATGATGCAAAACTTATGGGATGCAGCAAAAGCAGTTCTAAGACGGAAGTTTATAGCAATAAAATCCTACCTCAAGAACAAGAATCATCTCAAATAAACAACCTAACCTTACACCTAAAGCAATTAGAGAAAGAAGAACAAAAAAACGCCAGAGTTAGCAGAAGGAAAGAAATCATAAAGATCAGATAAGAAGTAAATGAAAAAGAAATGAAGGAAACAATAGCAAAGATAAATAAGACTAAAAGCTGGTTCTTTGAGAAGATAAACAAAATTGATAAACCATTAACCAGACTCATCAAGAAAAAAAGGGAGAAGATTCAAATCAACAGAACTAGAAATGAAAAAGGAGAAGTAACAACTAACTGCAGAAATACAAAGGATCATGAGAGATTACTACAAGCAACTATATGCCAATAAAATGGACAACCTGGAAGAAATGGACAAACTCTTAGAAAAGTACAACCTTCCGACTGAACCAGGAAGAAACAGAAAATATGAACAGAACAATCACAAGCACTGAAATTGAAACTGTGATTTAAAATCTTCCAACAAACAAAAGCCCAGGACCAGGCGGTTTCACAGGCGAATTTATCAAACATTTAGAGAAGAGCTAACACCTATCCTTCTCAAACTCTTCCAAAATATAGCAGAGGGAGGAACACTTCCAAACTCATTCTACAAGGCCCCCATCACCCTGATACCAAAACCAGACAAAGATGTCACAAAGAAAGAAAACTACAGGCCAACATCACTGATGAACATAGATGCAAAAATCCTCAACAAAATACTAGCAAACAGAATCCAACAGCACATTAAAAGGATCATACACCATGATCAAGTGGGGTTTATCCCAGGAACGGAAGGATTCTTCAATATATGCAAATCAATCAATGTGATAAACCATATTAACAAATTGAAGGAGAAAAACCATGTGATCATCTCAATAGATGCAGAAAAAGCTTTCGACAAAATTCAACACCCATTTATGATAAAAACTCTCCAGAAAGTAGGCATAGAGGGAACCTACCTCAACATAATAAAGGCCATATATGAGAAACCCACAGCCAACATTGTCTCAATGGTGAAAAACTGAAACCTTTTCCTCTAAGATCAAGTACAAGACAAGGTTGTCCACTCTCACCACTATTATTCAACATAGTTTTTGAAGTTTTAGCCACAGCAATCAGAGATGAAAAAGAAATAAAAGGAATCCAAATTGGAAAAGAAGAAGTAAAGCTGTCACTGTTTGCAGATGACATGATACTATACATAGAGAATCCTAAACATGTTACCGGAAAACTACTAGAGCTAATCAATGAATTTGGTAAACTAGCAGGATTCAAAGTTAATGCACAGAAATCTCTTGCATTCTTATACACTAATGATGAAAAATCTGAAAGAGAAATTAAGGAAACACTCCCATTTACCACTGCAACAAAAAGAATAAAATACCTAGGAATAAACCTACCTAAGGAGACAAAAGACCTGTATGCAGAAAACTATAAGACACTGATGAAAGAAATTGAAGATGATACCAACAGATGGAGAGATATACTATGTTCTTGGATTGGAAGAATCAACACTGTAAAAATACAATACTACCCAAAGCAATCTACTGATTCAATCCTTATCAAACTACCAATGGCATTTTTCACAGAACTAGAACAAAAAATTTCACAATTTGTTTGGAAACACAAAAGACCCCGAATAGCCAAAGCAATCTTGAGAAAGAAAAACAGAGGAATCAGGCTCCCAGACCTCAGACCATACTACAAAGCTACAGTAATCAAGACAGTATGGTACTGGCACAAAAACATAAATATAGATCAATGGAAAAGGATAGAAAGCCCAGAGATAAACCCATGCACATATGGTTACCTTATCTTTGATAAAGGAGGCAAGAATATACAATGGAGAAAAGACAGCCTCTTCAATAAGTGGTGCTGGGAAAACTGGACAGCTACATGTAAAAGAATGAAATTAGAGCAGTCCCTGACACCATACACAAAAATAAACTCAAAATGGATTAAAGACCTAAATGTAAGGCCAGACACTATAAAACTCTTAGAGGAAAACATAGGCAGAACGCTCTATGACATAAATCACAGCAAGATCCTTTTTGATCCACCTCCTAGAGAAATGGAAATAAAAACAAAAATAAACAAATGGGACCTAATGAAACTTAAAAGTTTTGCACAGCAAAGGAAACCATAAACAAGATGAAAAGATAACCTGCAGAATGGGAGAAAATATTTTCAAACAAAGCAACTGACAAAGGATTAATCTCCAAAGTTTACAAGCAGCTTATGTAGCTCAGTAGCAAAAAAAACAAAGAACTCAATCCAAAAATGGGCAGAAGACCTAAATAGACATTTCTCCAAAGAAGATATACAGATTGCCAACAAACACATGAAAGGATGCTCAACATCGCTAATCATTAGAGAAATGCAAATCAAAAACTACAGTGAGGTATCACCTCACACCGGTCAGCATGGCCATCATCAAAAAATCTACAAACAGGGCTTCCCTGGTGGCGCAGTGGTTGAGAATCTGCCTGCCAATGCAGGGGACACGGGTTCGAGCCCTGGTCTGGGAAGATCCCACATGCCACGGAGCAACTGGGCCTGTGAGCCACAATTACTGAGCCTGCGCGTCTGGAGCCTGTGCTCCGCAACAAGAGAGGCTGCGATGGTGAGAGGCCCGCGCACCGCGATGAAGAGTGGTCCCCACTTGCCGCAACTAGAGAAAGCCCTCGCACAGAAACGAAGACTCAACACAGTCATAAATAAATAAATAAATGAATAAATAAATAAAAGAACGTGAATTTCTTTAAAAAAAAAAATCTACAAACAATAAATGCTGGAGAGGGTGTGGAGAAAAGGGAACCCTCTTGCACTGTTGGTGGGAATGTAAATTGATACAGACACTATGGAGACCAGTATGGAGGTTCCTTATAAAACCAAAAATAGAACTACCATATGACCCAGCAATCCCACTACTGGGCCTATACCATGAGAAAACCATAATTCAAAAAGAGTCATGTACCACAATGTTCATTGCAGCTCTATTTACAATAGCCAGGACATGGAAGCAACCTAAGTATCCATCGACAGATGAATGGATAAAGAAGATGTGGCACATATATACAATGGAATATTGCTCAGCCATAAAAAGAAACGAAATTGAGTTATTTGTAGTGAGGTGGATGGACCTAGAGACTGTCATACAGAGTGAAGTAAGTCAGTAAGAGAAAAATAAATACTGTAGGCTAACAGATATATATGGAATGTAAAAAAAAAAAAAAGGTTCTGAAGAACCTAGGGGCAAGACAGGAATAAAGACGCAGATGTAGAGAATGGACTTGAGGACACAGGGAGGGGGAAGGGTAAGCTGGGACGAAGTGAGAGAGTAGCACTGACATATATACACTACCAAATGTAAAACAGATAGCTAGTGGGAAGCAGCCGCATAGCACAGGGAGATCAGCTCAGTGTTTTGTGACCACCTAGAGAGGTGGGATAGGGAGAGTGGGAGGGAGACACAACAGGGAGGAGATATGGTGATATATGTATATGTATAGCTGATTCACTTTGTTATACAGCAGAAACTAACACACCATTGTAAAGCAATTATACTCCAATAAAGATGTTAAAAATGTTTAAATATATATATAAACATATATATATATTTTTTTAAATATTTATTTATTTATTTTATTTATTTGGCTGCGTCAGGTCTTGCTCACACAGGATCTCTGTTGCAGCATGCGGGATCTTTTTGTTGTGGTGCGTGGGCTTCTCCAGTTGCAGCGTGTGGGCTTCTCTCTAGTTGTGGTGCATGGGCTCAGTAGTTGCGGCACGTGGGCTCTCTAGTTGTGGTGCTTGGCCTCAGAGTATACAGGCTCAGCAGTTGTGGCACGCAGGCTTAGTTGCCCCGCGGCATGTGGCATCTTAGTTCCCCGACCAGGTATCAAACCTACGTCCCCTGCATTGGAAGGCAGATTCTCAACCACTGGACCACCAGGGAAGTCCCTGCTTATTTATATTTTGAAATAATTGATTTGGATCTTTTCCTTTTGTGGATGTACATACAAAATTTTACCAGCCAAAATACTACCTCAAAGATAAACAAATCTCAGTTCCTTATAAGCAGAAGCTAAAAAGAAAGTCATCCTGAGAGTGTCTGAAGGTCATTCTGAAGCATATAAACTTTTTAAAGGGCTACCAGATATAGTTATGCTCAAGGTGGTCCAGTATTAATGTCATTAATATTAATCCTCCATAGACAGTAAAAACTAATTGTGATTTTAAAAGGAGCTCCAACTCAGTTGTACTAAAAAATCTTTACGCTGGTTCAATGTCAGCTTTGTGATCACTTTTGAGCCTTGAAATGGAAAAGTCTAAAGAAATGTGCTGCTCCAGTTGGAGCTTATTACCAAGTCCCCAGAGCTGCTGATATTTCTCTCATTCAAGCAGTTTTCAGTGTTATAATAATAATTACAACCTTTGGGTCCCACACAGTGTATTTCCAAGGAGTGCAGTAAAGGTGAACCAGTATTTATCTCTAGGATATCACTGATTCTCTGTTACTAGCTCCTTTGTTTCTGAAGTCCCCAGCAAACTTTTGTTTCATTCTGACAGTGTGTGAATAACAAAGGCTGTTCCAAAATTATAAGTAATGATTTGAAATTAAGTTGCTTCTCACTGGAGCAAGTCTATCTAGTATCTTCCATGGCAGGCTATGCTCTAGAGAGGAGAAATGAGAGAGAACCTCCTGAAGGGTAAAAGGATGTGCTCCTCTGAAAGGGGAACTGAATGACACAGTGACCATCCAGGCTACACATATTAAATCTGGTTACGTATATGCGTATGCCACCTGGTTTTCACTTACAATAAAAAAAAACAAGACATATAGAGTATATTGCTTGCTTAGACACTGACTAAATTAACAAAAACCAAAACTTACTATACCCCCCAACCAAAGAAGGAATATTTGTATACACATGAGGGGTTTACTTTCGATATGAGGAAAGAATTACATCATGTGATCATACATAGAATACATGACCTTTAAGCCCGTGAAATTATTTTTATCATTATAGCAGCAGCATGACTCATAAAGTTACATGTTTCTCTTTTTGCTTCTATTTTTATTGTTTAGGTCTCAGCTTAAATATTACCTCTTCAGTGAGGCCTGCTTAGACCATCAAGTCTAAAGTCACTTGGTTTTAATTTTCTGCCAAGTACTTATTATATCTGATTTTTTAAACTTATCACTTTACCTCTATACTTTTGGTCTCCCCCACTTTAAAATGAAAGCACTATTTCGTGAATGCAGGAACCTTGTCTGTCTACTGCTACAGCCTCAAAACCTAAAATTAAGCTCGACATGCCATAAATATTTACTGACTAGAAGAATTAATTAATGGATATGCATGGCTGAGTTGCTTTGCTGTGCACCTGAACCTATCACAACATTGTTAATAGGCTATACTCCAATATAAAATAAAAAGTTAATAAAAACAAACAATAAATAAAAGTAATCAGTTAACCTTAAAAAACAAAAGAATGAATTAATGAATGAGCATTGAAAAATTAGCAAACTTCCCATTTTATTATGTAAACCTAACACAATCCTCACACCAAAACCAGAATTAGCACATACAGAAAGAATACTGGCCAGAACAAATTTATTAATGAAAATAGGTGTGAAAATTCTAAATAAATCACTAGAATAACAAATAAAACTGCAAATTAATAGAATTTAATACCACCATGACCAAGTAGGGTTTCTCTCAAGGTTTTGGTACTTTTTTTACTTTAAAAAAATATTATCAAAGTAAACAAAGATGTGATTTAATTCTTCATAATAGGCTAGAAGCATAGAAAATTAAAAGTGAATGTCTTTTATAAATTCTTACTCCCAAATCTCATCCCACTTTCTATATTTGCTCCATTACCCCTACCCCTCGACTTCCCAACTTCAGCCAGATACACTGATATTGCCAAGGTTAATAACATTTTATCCCTTTCATTTCTCATAAATAATACTTCTATGCTCTGTGGCAAATGATTGGTTCAACACGAAATCAGAGTGCTAGACAGTGGTCAGATCATTCAGGGCATAAATAACTTTTAGTCTAAATTTTAATATAGATCTGAAAGTTCTAGTCAATGTTGCAAGATGCAAAATAGATATAAAAGGTATAACTCTGAAAAAGGATCAGAGAAATTTAAAATTATTTGTTAAAACTAAATGCGAAGGTACAAATCACATACTTAGTAGTTCAATCATATTTATTTTATCTAAATCTTCTAACCTTATTTATTTTCTGTCTACTTAATGTTACCAACTGGTAGTGTTGAGTGAAAATTCCTGATACACTTTTTGTTTCTTTCCATTTCATTTTGTATTTCTAATAGTTTTTATTTATGCATTTTGTACAGTTACATAGAACATGAAGTTCTAATGATCCCATTTGAATACAAAAATATGTCTTGCATTTATTATTTAACAATGGAGATATTTTTGTCTCATTTACTTCAATTTTTAATCTACTACATAGTGTTCTAGTATATGAGTGACTCATACTTTATTTTAACCAGTCACCCATCAATCAAGGGCATATATCGGACCTTTGCCCTTGCTGTTCTGTTTGCCTGAAATGTTCTACTCTCAGTTATCTGCATGATTGACTCACTTCCTTCAGATTTCTGGTCAAATGCCATTTTATTAAAGATGCATTTTCTGGCTGCTGCCCACTAAGATAGTGTGCATGTGCACACATATGTGAGCACACACATACACACACACACTGTTACCCTTTAGTTCCTTTTTCAAACATACATATACATACAGTAGAAACACTTTTATTCAATGAAGTCAAGATTATCAGTGGTGGTTTAATCAAAAAAGTAATAAAATAGGAAATAATAAAAAATTATGTATTTTTGAACATATTTTAACAATTTAATTCTAACTTAAAATCTTTTCTCTGGGTGTGAGTTTATTTATTAGCGTTTCATGTTGCTTTTCTTGAATAAACTACATACAAAGTGCATTTTCCATGCTTTTCATTTAAAGCAAGCCTGTAATTTTTAAAACATTATTTATGTCTCAGTAAATGAAGACTTAAACAATTTTGAAGCAATCTCATCACAAAATCCTTCTTGATATTTCAGTTTTCCCCCAATGATTTTTAGTTGTTTCTCCCACAGCTAATTTGATAGCTTTTTTTTTTTAAAGAAGTCAACTTTATCAAGTCTTTCCAAAGCATTCACATAAGTGATGGCTTCTTTTGCACTCAGTTTTTAATTAGTTTATATAACATTTAATTTAATTACTTAAATATAATAATACCCACAATTGGCATAAAAAGGCTTAAAATAAATACAACTGACTTTTGGTAAGCATGAAACTCACCTGGTAGAAGCCATCATGTGGATACCATAGGTATTCATTGTGTGTTTTACAAGAAGAGTGAAGGGTGTTGGTTAATCTTATGAGTCAGTTAAGTGGCTATTTGGTTAAGAAAGCATCTATTTTGAGTGGAGGTATGTGTTTATGTGTGTATATGTTAGTATACACAGAGAAACTTTCTGGTTGAAAATTCAAGAAATTGCTAACAATAGTTGCCTCTGAGGAGGAAGAGTGGAGTAAGATTTGGGAGAGGGAATGACATCTCATTGTACTGTTTGAATTTTTTGCCACATGCATATATTACTTTTCTCATTAAAAATACTTTTAGAAATTATCTGTGTTTATCACATTTCAGACTACTGTTTTTGCTTGTTAGGCATTCCTTCTACCTCTTCTGGCGAGAGATCCTGAATCTCTTGCCTCTGGCCCAGGTGAGGCAAATCAGAGTACCATCCCCTATGGACAGTGATTGGTAGAGGGAAGAGCACAAGACCAAGGCCAATAAGGACTAGGCTAATCAGGTTCTTCCTTGTGTTTTTTTCTTAATTGAAGCATCTTTCTGGTGAAGAAGCTGTATGAAGAGAGTCCTGTTCCCACTTAGGAGGTAGAAAGCCTCAAAAGACCATTACTCCCATTCTAACTACACAAAAAAGCCAGATAATAGACAAAATCTTAATTTTTTTGAGTCCATCACAGAGCTCAAGTCATAAGGCAATCAAGTAAACTGAATTCCAAAGAGTGACAAGCTACTCCAAAGAGAGATGGAACCCACAAACTCTCTCACCTGTGGCAGATCATGGGAGAAAAAGGTTACCAAAATAAAAACAGGTAAGAAGAAACTGGCTAAAATGTTAACAAATTCTTGAGGGCCAAGTGTGATCTAGTGTCATTTTGAAATGACTAGAATCCCCAGACACAAGAAAAGTTTGCACTCACTAGCAAACTCTATTCCTCGGCCTCCACTGAGTACTCACAAGAAAGACTGGGGGCAGGATAGGAAAGTTGTGAGAGGCTCCCCACAGAAGGTACAGGCATGAAGAAAGCGATCAGCTGCTACTGGGGGTCAGGCACAAAATCCCACCCAATTTCCCAGACCCTTCTCTCAAAGGAAACAAAAGCCTTAAGCCACTGGGCAGGGACAGCAAAATTTCACTCCCAGAGCCAGGCAAAATTCTGTGGCCTGTGGGATAGGAGTAGAAGCAAAACCAGTCTAGCACCAAGTAACAAGTAATATCCGTCTACTATTGGTAGCAGGGGGCAAGAGTGTGGAGAGAGACCCCATCTGTGGCACAAGTATACAGGAATTGCTGAAAGCTGAGAGTGAAGCAAGAAAACAGATAAATTTTCTAGGATGCCAGGCCCTACTATAAGCATAAGGTAATAGCAACCAACTGCTGGAGGAATAAGAAGATTGCGGAGCAGTGAAGGTAATGAAACAACAAAACCCAAACAGCTCAATTCGTGACTAGGTTGACTAAACTCTCACAATATTAGTCTGACAAAAGAAGAGGTATACTCATTTCTGGACATAAATACTATTAACTCAGTCTCTTCTGCCTTGCTACACACATTATCTAGCATTCAATAATTTTAAAAAATGACGAATTATACAAAGATCAAGAAATAAACAACCTATTGCCCAGAGATAAAGCTAATTAACAGAAACAAACAGAGATAACCCAGATGTTGAAACTATCAGATAGGGAGTTTAAAACATCTATGATTAACATGTTAAAGGATCTAGTAAAAAAAAAAAAAGGTGAACAACATGCATAAACAGATGGTAAAGTTCATTAGGGAGACAGAAACTATAAAAAACAGTCAACTGGATATGCTAAGGAAAAAACATGAAAGGAATGAAGAATTCCTTCAATTGTCTTGGTGGCAGATTGGATATAGCTAAGGAAAGAATCAGTGAATTACGTCAGTAGAATTGTCCAAACTGAAACATCTTGAGAAAAAAAAATAGAGAAAAGAGCATCCAGAGTTGCGGTATCAAACAGCCTGATAACTGTATAACTGGAGTGACAGAAGAAGAATAGAGAACAAAGCAGAAGAAATACTTGTTGAGCTAATGGCCAAGAATTTTTCAAAATTAATGAAAGACACCAAGACATAGATCCAAGAAGCCCAGAAAAGCCACAAGCAGGATTAAAACAAAACAAACAAATCTTCCCAGATACCTCAGAGTCAAACTTCTGAGAATAAGAAGTTAAAGAGGAAATCTTGAAGGCAGTCAGAGGGAAAAAATTACATGCAGAGAGTCAAAGATAAGCATTATAACAATTTTTAACGAAAAAAGAATTACAGCATACTTAGAATTTCGGCCCAGAATTTCATGCCTCATGAAAATATCTTTCAAAAATAAAAAAAGGCAAACTGAAGATTATTTTCAGACAAAAACTGAAACAATTTATTGTCAGAAGTCCTGCACATTAAGGAATGCTAAAGAAGTTCTTCAGGCAGAAGTATGATACCAGATGGAAATTTAGATCTATACAAAGAAATGAAGAGCATCAGACATGAGAAAAATTATGATAAATACATATGAAAGACAATTTTTCTATTTTTAATCACTTTAAAAGAAGCTTTAAGGCCATAAGTCTACAACTTCTGTTCAGCTTCATTAGAGAAGTCTGTAAGAAAAAATTCAATAAAGAGTAAAGAAGCAGAGATGAGAGATGGGAGGGGAACGCATACGAACAGCATTCAAATCCTTTGTTTTGGTGAACCCTAAGACAAACGCCATTTCTGTCTTTCCCATGATTTTGTAATCTGCTTGAGCTAGCATGAGTTGGGTTTCTGTCACTCTTAACCAAAGATTGTCCAACTTGCCATCTTCTTTGATTTATACTTGTGCCAAGGTGACTCTGGGTGAGACTGGACCCCAAGATTTTTGAATATTCAGTAAAAACAGCCTGAAAAGGACTAAGTTTTACATAGACTAAGAGATGACCTAAAAGTTGAAACTGTCAGATGACCAAACTTAACCCAAATTGAGTAGTGATTTCCCAAAAATGACTTTTTTTAGGATTTAGAAAGTTTACTAAAGACATTGTGTGTTTGTGTCTTATTGAGTCCATAGAGCCAGATCACATGTCTATGACTTGGTTTCCCTGCAGGTAATACATATCCCACTGCCAATTATCTTAGGTAAAAGATGTATTTTTGAGGAAGAAACTAGAAGTCATGGAGAACTTAAGTGGGTCTTGGAATGAAGTAGGAGGAAAAACGACCCTTCTTTCTGAGGCTAGAGAGCCAGTTCGGCTTGAACTCTGGCATGGAGGTACCAGTAGTAGAATTGTGAACTAACCCTCCAACCATGGAGGCAGTACATGAGCAAAGCAAGAAGTTGGCCCTGTCACGAAGAAACCTTAGGATAGAGTTGGGCTTGTGGGATGGTTATAAGTTGTTTTCAATATTGCACTACTCTTCCATGATCCCTGAACCATTAGACATGTCCCATTAAAAGTTATAGACTGATCTCTGAACTGTGGTGAATTACACAATTTCCAAGGTGTGTTCTACACATTGGAAAAGTGGCCCTTAGCCTGAGGGTCTACTGGTGATAGCAGGTGTGATCTCAAAGAAGGAATTCTGTAGCCAGTGGCTCAGCTATATGAGTTGTAGGTAGCAGAGTCTGCAGCAAGGCAAATTCAGGAGGAGACCACATAGACGATCATGAGGGGCCAGTTCCTGATCACACATGAGGCAACACCCTGGAGAATGCTTAGAAATTGATGAGGAATATATTTCCCTATACTGAGTGCCCTGGAGGCAGAGCTTGAGATAGGAACTTGAAGAAAAGTAATTTATTTGGGAGATGATCCCAGGGAGCAAGAGGGAGGGAGAGGTAGAGTGAGACAGAGCAGGCTTATGTGGATAGCAGGGTACAACTGATTTTAAACAATATGGGTTTTTTCTCTTTCTTTTGCCCAGATCATTTTCCCTCACTATCCAAGTAGCAGGAAGAGCTTTTTTCTACACAAACACACACACACACACACACACACACACACAAACATGGGTTGAATTATTTGGATTTTGAGCTCTTGAGTAAACTTTTATAAAATCTAGCAGAGACAATAATCTTGAAAGTCATGGTTTTCAACTTCATGACCCTGATGCTTTAGAGAGAAAGGAATAAAAATTTGACTTTAAAAAAATAAGGGGAAAGCTGGATGACTCAGAGCATAGAATTCCTAAAAACTTTTTAGTGAATTTGGGATCAATGAGGTTAACATAAGAGCCATTTTTCCACCTAAAGAGATTAAAGTTTGACTGACTAGATGAGAAGGGAGAGGGTGTGACTAAACCCTAGGTACTGCCTAAGTCCTTGTGAGGGTTTCTAAAACAATACCTGCTGGTGGTGGGATAAGAGGAGGCCCAGAAAAAGAAACCTCTGACAGGGTTTAAAAGACTCCAGAATCCAGAAGATGCAAGCCTCATAAAAAAGCCAAGAGTATAATGTGGGGCCTTAGAGAAATGGGAAGATGGGTCTGAGGTCAGCCAGCCTCACCTTAATCCTACTCTCTCCAGTGTAAACTGGGAAAATTAGGTCAGAGGTCCTGAGTACTCAAGGGTGTGGCACATGGAAGTGCTGAGTTTGGATCAATGTTCCAAAAAGGGCTCGGAGTTGCTGTAAGAGGATGTAGGATGTATAGATGGCCTCATCCAAGGTCAAGTCCCCTTCCCAGGGCAACCCTTATCCAATGCTGATCAATTTGCAGATATAAAGACCCAGCCATCTCACTCCAACTTAGGACAATTCTGATGGGTCATCCCAATTTCAGATGGGAACATACTGGCAGCTGAGGCTTCCATTGAGACTACTTCACAGTTTAACTTCTTTTTCTGTTCAACCTTGCTTCCTTCCTTTCCCCTTCCTAGATGTGGCACCAAGAGGACTCCCTAATAAACCTCCTGCATGCTAATCTCCATCTGAGTCAGCTTCCTGGGAAGCCAAACTGCAATAGTCTTCCAGCCTGCTTTGGGTGTGAAAGACTTTGTAAATCAGGTTAAGAGTTTCAACATTACTCTGAGGAAAAGGAAGAGTCATTGAAGAGTTTTAAGAAGGGCTGATGTGGGCTTCCCTGGTGGCGTGGTGGTTGAGAGTCTGCCTGCCAATGCAGGGGACACGGGTTCGGGCCCTGGTCCGGGAGGATCCCACATGCCGCGGAGCAACTGGGCCCGTGAGCCACAATTGCTGAGCCTGCGCGTCTGGAGCCTATGCTCCGCAACAAGAGAGGCTGCGATAGTGAGAGGCCCGCACACCACGATGAAGAGTGGCCCCTGCTTGCCACAACTAGAGAGGGCCCTAGCACAGGAACGAAGACCCAGCACAGCCATAAATAAATAAATAAATAAATTTAAAAAATAAGGGCTGATGTGATCAGCTGTGGGTATCAAGTCCCCTAGAGAGTGGACCAAAGAGGGCTTGATTGGAGGCAGAAACACAATATATGTGACTACTGAATCACACAGACAAAAGGTGATAATGCCATGAATTTGGAGATGAGACAATAGAGATGGAGGTAAGCTAACAAATTCTAGAAATATTTAGGAGGTTCAATCAAAAGGACTAATTGATTATACGTGGGAGTGAAGGAGTGGGAAGAGTCAGAAATGATGTCCAGGTTTCTGGATTGAGCAACTAGTGATGCTATCACTGACCCCAATTCAAAACACAGCTCTTAAAAAAGAGGATGACACTTCCTACTTCCTATTGCATCTGAGCAGCCCTGTAATTTGGTAAGCAACGCAATAATCTCTTAGGTCTTGTATATTGCAACTTTCTCCCACTCACTCCTGATAGACTGTATAGCCAGGCATCCCACTTCCAATGCCTAACCACCACTAAGGAAAGATGGAGTATTGGGACCAAATATTTCTGCCGCCAAAACATGTATATAAATATTTATGCCTAGAAGAGAACATAAATTTAACACATGAAAACATTGAGGAGAAGTAATACAGAATAGAGGTTAAAAGTATGCATTTGGAATTTAGACTGAGTTCAAACCGTGGATTTACCAGTTATGACATATCAATTTGGGTAAGTTATTAACTTCTCTGTGCCTCTACTTCCTTTATCTACAAAATATGGATAATGACGGTACCTACCCTAAAGGATTGTTGCAAACATCAAATAAGTTAGTACAAGTAAGATGTTTACGACCATGCCTGGCATACAGTAATCATTTAATAAATGCTATCAATTATCATTCCACTAGAATGCAAATTCTGTGAAGATAGGAATTTGTCCTTTTTCTTTTCCTGATGAATCCTCAATATTTGGAATAGGGTCTGGTGACTAATAAATAGAGTCATATATTTGTCGGGTGAATGAAATCCCTGAGAAGAGAGTACTAGTTGCCTATCTCAACATGAACTCTTCCCTCCCTCCTTAGTAACAGAATCCAGATTTTTGTGTGGGCATATTACCACCTGGAATTATGTCTGCAACTTCTCTTGCAGCTACTTTTGGTCAATGGAATGTAAACTGAAATGTTTTGTGGAACATGAAGGCCACATAAAGAAAACTATCCCATCTGGAAGTGGCCCTTTACTGTCCTCATGCCCTTTTTCCTTCTGATCTACAAATAGGACAAGATGCCATCCTGAATCATAAGGTACCTTGAGGATGGAAGCCATGTGCTAAGATGTTGGACAGAAAAATAGTAGCTTGAAGCTCTTATGTTATCAGAGAGCTGCTGAGTCAACCCAGGAATGCCTACTTCCAAGACATCTTTTATATGAGAAATACATTTTTGTATTTTTGAGCCATCATTGTTTTTAGGGCTTTTGGGTAAATGCTGTCAAACTAATCCTAACTAATACATTTGTCAAATTGATGATTTTAAACTACAGTAATAAGGCCAATTATTCAATCTCTGAGTCCTGTTCAACAATCTTTAACAGCAGCATAGTATGAGAAAGATGGAAGATCAGAGATGGAATGGATAAGAATAAAGACACCTCTTATAGGGCTTAAGGGTTACTTTTTTTAATACCATGCATTACAGGGAGAAGAGGATTACTTCACACAATCAGCAAAGGCTGCAGAATAGGGTTTTGAAAACCAATTTACAGAAGGTACAGTAGTATTTAGTTAAATGGTCTGAATAGACCATTTTACACTTTAGGACTTTTTCTATGAATTTAATAGGAGACATACTTTGTCCATAATAAGAGGAAAGGGAAACCCATATATATATTATATACGCAAAATGAGTTAACTTCTTCCACATACAGGGATTTATTTAAACATCACATCTGGGACAGTGTGTACTATTTACTACACTTTCAAATAAAGAAACTGAGGCTATATTTGTTTAATTGGCTTGCCCTCAGTCACAATACAAATGAATAGTAGACATAGGATTTGAACCTGTGTCTGTTTGGCCCCAGAGCCCTTGTCCCTCCCCTCAATCCTCATTCCACACAATCAACTACATAAACTCACTCTCAAAGGCGCAAGATCTGTGTTCCTCATCACATGTCTAAGGAGTGTAGGCATATTTATTTCCTTTGGCATAACCTGCCTTTACTGTTTCATTTTCTGGCTTTTTTTAAAAAATAAATTTATTTATTTATTTTTGCCTGCGTTGGGTCTTCTTTGCTGCATGCGGGGTTTCTCTAGTTGCAGTGAGCAGGGGCTACTCTTAGTTTTGGTGCATGGGCTTCTCATTGCAGTGGCTTCTCTTGTTGCAGAGCACGGGCTCTGGCGTGGGGGCTTCAGTAGTTGTGGCACGTGGGCCCAGTAGTTGTGGCTCACGGGCTCTAGAGTGCAGGCTCAGTAGTTGTGGCACACGGGCTTAGTTGCTCCACGGCATGTGGGATCTTCCTGGACCAGGGCTCGAACCTGTGTCCCCTGCATTGGCAGGTGGATTCTTAACCACTGCGCCACCAAGGAAGCCCCTAATTCAAATTATTATTGGGAACTAAATTACCAGGATACTTCGGGGTTAATATATTGATTTCTAAATTCTCATTCCTTAGCTTCTGCTTTTGACAAGTGATACTATTACTTGTAATACTTAACACTGTAAGTACTAAATAACTAATTATTTGATTCATAGAATTAGATAATCTTAAATCTCATCTTATTGAATGTCTCAACTGGTAGGAGAGGATGAGGATTTTTCAAAATACACATGCCTCCAGCACAGGAAACCATAAACAAGTCGAAAAGACAACCTTCAGAATGGGAGAAAATATTTGTGAACGAAGCAACTGACAAAGGATTAATCTACAAAATATAAAAGCAGCTCATGCAGCTCAATATCAAAAAAACAAACAACCCAATCCAAAAATGGGCAGAAGATCTAAATAGACATTTCTCCAAAGAAGATATACAGATTGCCAACAAACACATGAAAGGATGCTCAACATCACTAATCATTAGAGAAATACAAATCAAAACTACAATGAGGTGGGCTCCCCTGGTGGCGCAGTGGTTGAGAGTCTGCCTGCCAATGCAGGGGACACGGGTTCGAGCCCTGGTCTGGGAGGATCCCACATGCCGCGGAGCAACTGGGCCCGTGAGCCACAACTACTGAGCCTGCGCGTCTGGAGCCAGTGCTCCTCAACAAGAGAGGCCGCGATAGTGAGAGGCCCGCGCACCGCGATGAAGAGTGGCCCCCGCTTGCCACAACTGCAGAAAGCCCTCGCACAGAAACGAAGAGCCAACACAGCCGTAAATAAAAATAAATAAATAAATAAATAAATAATTAAAAAAAAACTAAAAAAAAAAACCAAAAACTACAATGAGGTATCACCTCACACCGGTCAGAATGGCCATCATCAAAAAATCTACAAACAGTGAATGCTGGAGAGGCTGTGGAGAAAAGGGAACCCTCTTGCACTGTTGGTGGGAATGTAAATTGATACAGCCACTATGGAGAACAGTACGGAGGTCCCTTAAAAAACTAAAAATAGAACTACCATATGACCCAGCAATCCCACTACTGGGCATATACCCTGAGAAAACCATAATTCAAAAAGAGTCATGTGCCACAATGTTCATTGCAGCACTATTTACAATAGCCAGGACATGGAAGCAACCTAAATGTCCATCGAAAGATGAATGGAGAAAGAAGATGTGGCACATATATACAATGGAATATTGCTCAGCCATAAAAAGAAACAAAATTGAGTTATTTGTAGTGAGGTGGATGGACCTAGAGTCTGTCATACAGAGTGAAGTAAGTCAGAAAGAGAAAAACAAATACTGTATGCTAACACATATATATGGAATCTAAAAAAGAAAAAATGGTTCTGAAGAACCTACGGGCAGAATAGGAATAAAGATGCAGATGTAGAGAATAGATTTGATGACATGGGGAGGGGGAAGGGTAAGCTGGGACAAAGTGAGAGAGTGGCATGGACATATATACACTACCAAATGTAAAATAGATAGCTAGTGGGAAGCAGCCGCATAGCACAGGGAGATCAGCTCCATGCTTTGTGACCACCTAGAGGGGTGGGATAGGGAGGTTGGGAGGGAGATGCAAGAGGGAGGGGATATGGGGATATATGTATACATATAGCTGATTCACTTTGTTATATAGCAGCAACTAGCACACCACTGTAAAGCAATTATACTCCAATAAAGATGTTAAAAATAAAATACACATGCCTCCACAGATTCAGTTCCTGGAATTCACAACTAAGGCAGAACATTAGAATAATCTGAGGAGCATTACAAAAATACTGGTGCGTGGAGACCCAACTCTAATTTGGGCCAGAGTGAGTCTTTTTGAGGCTTGCCTACCATAAAACAAAATAGGGCTGTAGCCAGAAAGTTCTGGGAAAGGAAAATGATTTATTGACAAGAAACTAGTATAGAAAAACCAGTAGGCAATTATCTTCATGCTTCTTGAGTGTTAGGAAACCACAGGGTCTGTCATGGTTCATATTAAACTATCATTTTCAATAGGACACCTCCTTTAATGAGGAAAGAAGATTATCAGGAAGAAAGATGAGAATAATATATACAAGGTAATACTGCAAACATCTGCTCTTAAACTGGAACATCTATTAGCAAAATAAGAAATTTGACTATCTAGATGAGACCCTGAGGTTGATATAGATTCTAATATCTTGAGCATGACTAAGCCCTTGAAATGTGTCAAGGAATAAATTTAAGTATGGGCCTTAGAGAACTGGGCCCCAAGTATTTTCATTGAGTCTGTTGAAGCAATGGTTGGTGTCACTCTGGTCTATTCTTCCTTCCTCCAATGGCCCTTTTAGTTATAAACGGAATGTACTGGCAAGATTCTCCCCACTCCTCCACTGGGCCCACAAGGACCCTCCAAAGAGGATTTAACCCTGCTCAACAAATCTAATCTTAACCTGGATCTCAGATGTGGTCTCCCTGACCCTTGAGAGCTAGATTAAACTGACTCAACTCTCCTAATTCCATGACCAGCAAGGGTTCAGAGCCCTTTGTAAGGTTTTTGCATAGTCTAGGAGCTTACATCTTATAGTCTCTTCTCATTCCTGGGCTTCTGCCTCCTTTGTTCCATTTTCTACTCTGAGCAGGTCAATCTATTCACGAATATGAGTCCTTCCACTGGTTTGCATACAAACCCCCACTCATACCTGTAGATTTTATTTAAGAGTTGGGGTTATGGGGGAGAGATTACATCACATAGCACACATTAAACAACTCTGAGAAGCCAATTTAGGTATTCTTGTTTTAAAAAGTCTTTTTCGTGGCCCTCCCCATTTCCTGATTCAGGGGACTCCTCCTCTCCTGGCCATTCTGCCCACGCAGAACCCAGTCTCATATCTTCCCCCACATTCCCTCTTTTTCCTCTCCCATTACAATCAACTGTTCTCTCATGTCCTACTGCCACTCCGTCTTCTCCAGATAAACAAATTCCTCTCTTTGACTGAGGTAGCAAGGCTGGTCCTGTCAGCCTGGTCTTCAACTGACACACATGCTTTTTGGGTCCCATCTTCTACTCGAAGCAGTTTTGAGGCATTTTTCCCTCCTTAAGTTTCCTCTCTTAGAAATTTGGGTGCCAGTTGTTAGTTGAATATTTTCCCCACCTTATTACAAACTTTCCCCAGGGTTAGAGGTGGGCCTGGAACAAACAGGATAGACTTGCTTTCCTCATCCACGCCAGCTCAGCTACTAGACTGCTTCTTCCCCTCTGTGCTTGCTCTACTGTGAACTATGGAGAAGAGGGAGGAAAGGGAAGGAATAGATGCGGTAGGGCTGTTAAGAAAGGCACTCAGGGGAAGTCAGTGCTTGTGACTTGAGAAAGAAAAAACTGAAACTACAAAAAAGAATCAGGAAGTACGGTGCTACTCCTGCTGCATGCGACCCCCTTTCTTTCCCTCTCACTTCTTTCTCAAGCAGGATTTGTGGTCCTGAAATCTGGAATCTGGTGCCCCTGGGTTCGGGTGGGTTCTAGTCTGATCCTTACTTTCATTAAAATGTTGATATTTTGTTCATCATGACTTTTTTCATATTAATTTTTTAAATAACAACTTTATTAAAACATAATTCACATACCATAAAATTCATCCTTTTAAAGTGTACAATTCAGTGGTTTTTCAGTATATTTACATTTGTGTAACCATCATCACTATCTAATTTTAGAACACGTTCACCACCCAAAGCATTCATTTTAATTTTTAAAATATTACTTCAAATATTATTTATCTTGATTACTGAGTTTTTTGACCCCTCCTTAAATTCTGCCCAAGGTGACCAAGGAAAGTACTTCATTCATCTGACCCTAGTCTTGGCCCTGCTAGGCTCCACTGATAGATGAAATCTGGGGTGTCTCTTATCTTTAGTGACCCTATTGGACAAAGGTACTCGGCAGCGTAGCAGGCAAAGGTAAAAGCATCTGTTGAGGAAGGAAATGGGAGTCATGTTCACTGACTGCTTGCTCTGGGCCATGCGTTTAGTATATGCATACTATTTAATTTTTATAACTATGCACAGTAGTCATTACTGTACTATTTTACAGATGGGGAAGCTGAGACTCAGAGAGTTTGAGAAACTTGCCCAGGGTCACACAGTTAAAGATGGAGCCAAGATTTTCAGAGAGATCTATTTGATTCCAGATTATGAGTTCTTTCCCATTGTTCTTCTTTTTGATCAGTAAGCAGAATAAACATGAGATCAAAGAAGGCAGAAAGGAAATAACAGGAAAATTTAAGGGGTTCAGAAAATTATTTTCTGTAAGGTCTGTTTTGGGAAAGCAAAAAGGGTGGGATAGTTCCTATTTCTTCTAAGAAATAGGTTTCCTAAGCACACAGCTTCATAATTTGGGAAGACCAGTGTTTGTCTTCTTAGGACAAAGGTTGATGCAGAAAAATGCTTTCTACCACCTGATATTTTTAGTCCATTATCCATTATGAATGTGTATTTCACAAGTCTTATAAAGGTCATGATTGTTCATCTTCCAGTTTTCATTGAAACTCATGTAGCATGCTTATTATTTCCCCAAGTCCCACATTATGTTGTAGTAGATCTGCCATCTTTTTCTAATTAATTTCATAAAGAATGCTTATTTAGTTCAGATGCTATGTTCATGGTTGTACAGATGGAGCTAAATAAACATAGACCCACCTACAAAAGGTTAAAGTCTTAAATGGGTGGTTCAGAGAACCTCAAGCTGGCAAAAAATACGATCATAATGCCATTTCACATTTAGCAGGATTCTAACCCTTTCTGGGTCTTAGATTCCTCTTCTCTAAAATAAGAGAGGACTGGACCAGAGAAGTATTTCTCAATTAGAAGAAAAAACAGTAACATCCAAGTTATCTAAGGAGCACTGAACCACTCTCTCATCCCCACTCTCAATCAAGGTCTAAGATTCTGTTAGTTATCACCCCCTCCCCCATTATCCTAAATGAGAATCACTAGCTAGCATATCTCTGATCTAAACATTCTTCACGTCTACAAATTTCCAGGACAGAGATGAATAAAATATTAATACTGTATATAAACAAAGAGGCTGGTATGAAGCCTCAGAGATGTGGCTCAGACTCAGGGATGCTAAGAGGGTGAACACACAAAACCTCAGTGTGGGGAACTTCCCTGGTGGTCCAGTGGTTAAGAATCCACCTTCCAATGCAGGGGATGAGGGTCTGATCCCTGGTCAGGGAACTAAGATCCCACATGCCATCGGGTAATGAAGCCCGCATGCCGCAACTACTGAGCCCGCAAGCCACAACTAGAGAGAAGCCCGCGCACTGCAAATAAGAGCCTGCGCACCGCAATGAAAGATCCCGCGTGCTGCAAGTAAGACCCGATGCAACTAAATAAATAAATAAATAAATAAATAAATATTAAAAGAAAAACCCTCAAGGTGAACATTCTTGGGTATACCCCTTTCACCTGAGTTCCAAGAGAGCACGTTGAAGGCCATGCCCGGGGCATAATTGAGGAAGCACTGTGTTGGAATCTCACTGCCCACTTGTGTCTTAGGCATGACTAACCCAAAGGGCGGGGACTGAAGGTCTTCTTTTATTCACGTTCAACCTGCTCTGAGCCAGCACTCAGTGTATCTTCCTGGTACCTGGAGACAATGGAAACGGGATAAGCAGGTCAGACAGAAAAACTGCATAACGGTGACTTGGCGTTCCTTCTTGTAGGGTCTTACTGTTACATAGGACCTACAGCACACACCTACTAACCATACATACACACGTGTCATAAACATGTGTACACTGTTCTATATGCCAACACACTAGAGCTCCATCCAGTACATATACTCTGTCCTGATACACACACACACACACACACACACACACCTTTCTCTTACACTTGTCCAAACATAAACATATAACCTGTCCATACACAAATAACTTAAAAAAACATATCTTACGCATAAATAAGCATAAATGTCCCAAAGGTAGCTTCCTCTCTCTCTCCCTCTCTCTCTACCCGCCCCCCCCGCCACACACACACACACACACTCTACATCCAATCCCACACCTCTAAATATCCTGTCATGTACATCCACATACTTTGTCCCTACCACTTTACCCCACACCATACACTTGGCTACCACCAACCATTTTCCCGTACACACACAAACATGCTCATAATCAGTCCATTCACACTGATTTTTTCCTCTTTTACATTACACAATTAGGGGCCCACACCATACTCACCTCCACCCTCATATAGACCTTAACCACATATACATCTACAACCTTTGTTCTACCATCCTATTCACATCACATACTTGGCTTCCACCAATCATCCTTATTTTTGCATGCACACACACACACACACACACACACAGCCTCTACTCAGCCTTCACATCTGACACACACGTCCCGAGCCACCCCATACTCCCTATCCTGGCCCCAGGGACATCACATAGCTTGCCCCCGCTCTCCTTTAACTCTTTCGCTCCTTCCTCCTGACCTCCTGCCCACTAGCACCAGAGGCACTGCTCAGCTATGCATAGTAACTCTACCCCAAATATCCTGTCCTTTCCCTCACACATTACAACATTAAAAGAATTGGGAGATATATAAGGATTCCAGGGTTACTGGGGGGAATGGTTATGTTTACTAGACCTACAGATACTTTTTTCTTTCATGTTGAGGGACTAGCGTGGGATTCCATTAGTGACTGTAATTTTGGGTAACACATAACATTTCCCCCACGGACATGTAGTCAGTTACCACACATCTTCAATTATTACACTGTGATCTTTTTGAAAAAGGCCAAGGAAAGCCTGGCCACATATAGACACAGAAACACATAAATCAAAGATAAACTGAAAAATTAAGGGCTTTTTACTTTCCATTGACAGAAACTACTTCCTTATCTTTATGCCCTACAAGATCTGAAACCAAAAGTAGTTGGCACATCATTAATATGTGTATGCAACCGTTATACCTGCTAGGTCTCAGAAGAGGATTCAGTAACATAGGCAACTTTCAAGCTTGAAAAAAAAAGTGTGTGTGGAGAGAGTGCATTAGCATTCTTGAATCTTAGGGTTAGAAGTAGTCTAATAATTAATTCTCACTGCAGTCCAGAAATTCTGTCTGTGGCAGCAGCTCCTTACCAGGTGAGAATTCGGCTTCCTCCTGAACCGTTGAGCAGCTCTTGACTTCTCAACACTACCACTTTGACCTCTGATAGTAGGGAATTTTGGGCCGTGTTGAAGTAAAAACGATTTTCCTAAATGTTAATGCTGTTGGCCATAGTCCTCACCTCTGGAATAAAGTAGAACGCTCTGTTCCATCTAATCTAGCAAACAGTCTGTAGGGAATTTATTCTTTAACTCATTCAACAAATATTTATTGAACTCCACTGGGTGCCATGCACTATAGTAGCATGGAGAACTATGCTGGGGAAATAATGGTGAGAAAATGAGTCACAATCTCTGTTGCAAAATCTAATAAGCATGACTTCTCTGGGAGTATTTGGCAATGAAATTGTGAAAGAGAACCTGAATAAATGTAAAGAATTAGTAATGTGCCTTGGGAAAGATAGGTGATTGTTCAATTAACCTCAGGATCCGCTAGTCGTTCCTGCTCTCTTGATGAAATGGGAACTAGAGAGAGGAGGTAGAAATCGCAGGAGCCAGAATCTGACATTAGACAAATCCAGGAGACAGTTTTGGTTCCAGAAAATAAAACTGAAGAGATGCCAATGGACTCCAAGGAGGTTAGATGGTAGGCATATCTTGAATGTCTGGGGCAGCCCAGGATCTATGTGTGCCCATGATGTTAGGCTTACAAGATAAAATACAGGACATTCAAACAAATTTGAATTTCAGCTAGATAAAAAATAAAGTTTTTAGCATAAGTATCTGTCATGCAATACTTGGAACATATACTAAAAAACGATCCATTGTTTATCTAAAATTCTAATATAACTGGACATCTCGTATTTTTATTTGCCAAATCTGGCAACCTTACATGATGCCACTGATAGGTGAGGAAGACAAGGTTCTCCAGTTTGTGTAACTGGCCTTTTCAATGGGCTAGTAAACAGAAAGTAAATGGAGCCAAACTGAAGAAGCCAGGAACCCCAGAGATTTCCAATGGGTAGAAAGAGAGAGAAGGAGGAGGTCAGAAACAAGGGATTGGCAAGCGATAACGAAGCTACAGCCAATGACCTAGGGCTCATTTCTTGTTGCCAAGCCAAAATCTACCTCAGGTCATGTGCATATCTTAATTTAACATTTGGGGCAGCTAAAAATGAGGCGGAAAGGAGCCAGAAGCTATAGCCTCTCTTAACTGTGCTAATAGCATTTTTTGGCTGAGTTCCAGTTCACTTTAGGATTAATACGTAATCTGAAAGCTTATTCTTTTCTAGCTATCGGTGTAGCTGACATTGTTTGTTTGCTAGATCATTTTGATAGCAAAACTTCTTTTTAGAAAACTCCAACTGGTCTAAGAAGAAAAGAATGTTTTCTATACCCAACACTGGCTACATAATTTGTGAGGCTCAGTGAAAAATAAAAATGCAGGTGCCCTTGTTCAAAATTGTTGTGAATTTCAAGTGAGAGACATTAAACCAAGCATGGGGTCCTTCTAAGTGTAGATCATACATCCACGAAGCCAACACTTTCCATACCTTAATCATGATAGAGAAAATCTGTATACTTATAGCTAGGGACAGTTATGGAAGAAGTCTGGACTCATTTTAGAACTCACAGGGATAAAATAAACTGGGCAGAGACAGAGTACACAGGTAGGACAGACTGACCTTGGAGTGGGTGAACTCATCTAGCAGGTCTCCTCCTCCTTGTTTCCTTCCAAGTTTTTTTTTTTTTTTAACACTATCATCTGACATGATTTATTTATAGACCCTCTTAGTTTTATTACCTCTCACTGTCCTTCCCTCTTCATCTACCTCTGTTCTGCCTCCCCATAGAAAATCATGTTTCACATATGGCCACAACACACAGTAGAGTAAGACAATTCCTCCCTTTGATCTGGACCCTACTTTCAATCACAGTCTAATAATATGTTAGCCTTTTCAACAGCTGCTTCATGCTTTAGACTTATATTAAGCTAAGATTCAATTAAAACCTTTCAACCTAGTCCACATGACCCAATCTAAGTCAGGACCTGAGTTTCTGAAAATTCCCTTTAAATTTAACAGGTCAGACTTTATATCTGCCTGATTTAAATTTCAGTTTGTTGGTTTCATACAGCATTTCAGCCAACTGAGATCACTTTGGAAATTGATTCTGTCATCTAGGGTCTTAGCTGCCCTTCCTGGCTTTGATCCACCTGTAGATTTGGTAATTCTGCTATCCATGTCTTCATACACATCTCTGTTTAAAATGCCAGACAGGGCAGGGCCAAAGACAGACAGGACCCTCCACAAGAAGCTTGTTCTGGAGTGACACAGAGACAATAATACCATTCCTCTAGGTATGGTTCTGTCAAGCATGGGAGGAAGTATGTGAGGAATCGTAAGAGGAGCTTATTTGACATTCCTTGAGAAGTGAGCAGTCTGAAGAGTTATTTGAAATATTTTCTAAGGGAAAGTGTTAGAAACCCAACTATCACGAGCAGAAAAATTTAGATGCGCAAAGAGATAGCTGTAGGCATAAGACAAATTAAGAAGGGAAAAAAATAGGGAGACAAAAGAAAAAGAGATTGGGCAAAAAGGAAGGATGAGGATCAAAAGGAAGGATGCAGAGAGATCAAGAGGGAAAGATGGAGAGAGACCTCAGTGATATCAGTTTTAAAAGTCATGTGACCTTGTTTTAAGATTTATCACTTCCTGCCTCTGAATGCAAAATGAGGCTAATAGCCAGTCCTTAAATAACCTCACCTCTCTGGTGAGTATAATAATTGGACTTACGGGCCACATCAGATAAAAATCAGGATTTCCTGCAGCTAATCCAAACTGACGTGGAACTATTTGAGGTTTGGATTCTACTTGATACAAGTGGTCATATTCCTCTCTTATGAAAAATGGAATTAACATCCTTCTGATTTGAATGAAATACTGCCAGGAAAATCAGCTGAGAATAATTGAGAAATTGTTCTCTTGACTACTCCTATTAATAACCATTGCCCTCAGTGAAAGTTAAAGAGATGAAAAATTTCCTTTGACTTTCCTCTCCTGTATTTGGTAGTAAGGCACTTCTGATTAAATGATATAGAATCATATTTTATTCTTGTCAGTTTTTTAAGGATTCTGCCAAGACGAGGATTAAAACTGAGCTAATTTTATTTTTACTGCAACGCCATCATCAGAATAGGTGAGCAGGACTCCCCTTTATCCACATTCACACATGCTCAGCCATGCCACCCATTTCCAACTTCATGTGCTCTCACTCTTCCATGGTGTGGCCATGATGTCCTTCTGTTTGGAATGCCTTTTCTCCTTTACCTGCTTGGCTAATTGCTTCTCATCTTTTAAAGGATGAGTTCAAGCCTCACCTCCCTAGAAATATTTCCTAATCACTCAGTTGAGTTAAGGAATACAGATGTCCTACCTGGGCTCCTGGATGTAGTAACAAAGTCTCTCTTTCCTCTACTAGACAGAGTATTAAGGCAGGAACTGATTATTGTTCATCACTAAATCCTCAATAATTAATATAGGACGTGGAACATTGTGGGTGCTCAGTAAATGTTTATATAAAAGGACGAGAGGGAAGAAGAGAAGAGAGGAAGAAGAAAGGGAAGGAGATAGGAATAGATTATAAAATCTCATCCTATGGAATGGCTTTTATAGTATAGTAACTGAAAAGAGTATGTGACCTTTAAAAGACTCTTCTAGTCTTAGCATTCTAGCCTGTCTTTTCATTGACAGGTTTTCATCTATCTGAATTCTGTGCGATGACCTATGATTCAAAGAGAAGACAGATGACCATTTGGCAGAGCTGCCCTGAAGATATTCAAGTACGCTGATGAACGTCATCCTGTGAGTTCAAGGAAATCTTCAAGTTTCTGATGAATGTTCAAGTGCACTTTGTGATGATATTGATAACCAGTGTGTTATAATGAAAAAAGAATATGTTGATTAGTTTCAAGCAATAGAAGATAAATTTTAAATATGTAATGAAGTAGTTGAGGCTGACAGAACAATTATCCATCAGAGAAATAAAGCACAACTTTATCTGAGTGAATCTGGAATATGATAAACTTCTGAGAAGTAGTTTCAACCAGAGGCCAAAGACATGCTACCCAAGAGCTCGCTCCTCAGCATTTCTCAGCCTCTGCTTCTTTCTACCCTAAATGTAGCACATACTATGTTAGCAGATGTACTCCAAAGGGGAGGGTGACACATCTGCACATGAGTGCATATTAGTGCATTTTGACTCCCAGAGAAATAGTAAAGTTATTTTTTATCAAGAGTTTTGGGAGCCTTTCTCCTAATAAATATGGCTGCACATTGTCCCTAAGAGATTCCTTAATTATACAAAAATATAAAATTCCCAACAAGGACCCAGAGTCATACTGTCATTTCCTGCTCTGTCATAAGACTAGGTAATTTTTTTCTGGATTCCACTTCTGGAGATTGAGATGAAATTCAGAATTGTAACATGTGTGTTTTCAATACCACTGAAATATCTTTAAAATCAATGCATTAATATGCCAAAAACTTAAAGGCCCTTTGGAGGAGAAAACACTATGAAAAGAAATACTCAGGGACCACCCCCTCCATCCAAGTTCATGCATAGTTACATGCCTTTGATGTATCAGAGTAAGGAAGAAATTTGAATGTCTCGGACTGATCTCTCTCCTAAAGATACTACATGTTTGCATCTCCAAACTTCCTACTTTACATTTATACTGGAATAGCCCATCAAACTGTAATTTAAAAAACTAAAATCTCAATTCCTAATTCCTGTTCCTGAAAATATTTCCCCTTTTTTGACTTACTTCTATAAATGGTGTCCCTGAAGAAATGCTCAAAGAGGATGTTTCCCAGGTGAAGCAAAGGCCTAGTGAACAAGGACCTACCTGGTCTAGAAGCTTCTGAGATGCAAGTAGAGAGGGAGACAATAATGATACTGAGAGTTAACTGATAGAGTAAGGCCCATGAGGAGGTGGAGAGGGATAAAATTCACAGCACAGGTAGCTTCGGCTTTAGATTAGCTTTCGATCAGAGGATTAGCTTTAGACCAGGGGAAGGAGGAAAGGATGTGAACAGATGAAGGTAATTTTGCATACTGGAGATGAGGAACAGAGCCTTAAGTAATTACTCTTTAATACTTTTTATTTTCTCTGTAAGGTGTCAAATGAGGCCATCTTGTAAGAGTGAAGAAATAGGGTGGGACACAGAAGCAGTAGAGAGTTTGAAAAGAATAGAGAAGTCTGAAATAACTGCTATGGGGAAATAGAAAAGAGAGCTGACCAGTGATGTGTCAGAGAAGGCCCAGCTGTTTTTCCAGGTAGGTTAGGTAAAAGGTTAAGGGGACAAAAGAACAGACACTTCTGTCAACACAGTGATTGATCTGAAAGGCTAAGAATTTAGGTTGGATAAGAAAGAGACAAATAGACTGGAAGAAAATGGAAGAATCAAGTACTGGGAGGTCTTGTTAGGATCAGAGAGGTCTAGAAGGAGCAAGGCATGAGAGAAATGGAAGATTGAAGCCATAGAGTAAGATACTAGAGTTTAAGATTCCGGAGGTAGAGTAGTTTGGGGCAATTGACGAGATCCAAGATTTGTTTGTGAATGGGGATGACTAAAGTTACATGGAGGTAATGGGGTTGAGAAGGTCAAGAAGCTGTTGGATAGGTCATCCATATGGACATTGTGGTCACCCATGGTGATTGTGGGACTGGAGGTGGATCAGGGGTCAGAGGTAAATGTGGGGAAGGGACACAAGAAAGATGGTAGTTTGAGTCACAGAAGGGAGCTGTGATATAGGGAGCCTGAAATTCAACAGAGGAAAATTATTTACTTGAGGTTATAAGAGTAATGGACTGTAAATGACATTGGGATGTAAGAATGCTGCTCTTTCTTCTGGGTCTTGTGGTAGATGGGAGTATGGAAAGGGCAGGAGGGGAAATAGTGTCCTTAGGGGAGAACCTATGTCATTTACAATAGGAGAAAAATGTCAAAGATGTAGAGGACTTTAGTTATTACGGTCCAGGGGTGGGAGTGAGGGGAAAGTGGGAAGCTGATCTTGGAAGTGGGAGTAGAGTAAGAAAGACCACATCCTCCAGGGAACTTTTCCCCTCATTCCCCTTATCCCTCATTCTCTGCACTTCTAAAAATGAATGTCTTCAGGTACAGAAACTGAATGGCATTCCTCAGCATTCAGATTGTCTGAGTCATTGTAGAATGCTGCCTTCCAAGTATCCTCCTAGATTCTGATGAGGTTACATACTGCCCTGAGTTCAGACTTCGTGAATATCCCAGCTTTCCTCAGCTGGCCCAGCAAGTTGAGAATGATCAAGGGTAGGTAGTCAGTGCATGCTCTGACTGAAAGAAGCCTTAGCAATCGCAACACGTCCTGATTCCTGCTTTTTTTTTTTTTTTTTTATGGCAGGGTAAATGCCAGAGGAACACTTACCAGCAGATTCTCTGCTGTATCCTTTCTAAGGACTCATGCCTTCAGCACCAAAAGCAAGCATACTCTTAGGATTTAGGCATGAGCTCATAGCCAGGGGTAGCTCTTTTGCCTTTTCTTCTGCAAAATCCTCTCCATCAGGTACTCCAAGTCCAGGTGAAGCCATTTGGTCACTGACACAAGTTACATATACTGTTCACAGCAGCAGACTGAAGTAAAGGCCATGGGCTAGAAATTCCAGAAGATGGTTGGGCCATGACCATCAAACTAACAATGCCAAGATGGCTGGTGATCAGGAATTCACAGACATTCTGACATTAGTGGGCTTAGATATCCCACCTGGCAGAGAGGGGAACTTGAGCTCTCTTATATGATCAGGCAGGAGATCTATAGGCAGAAAACTGCCTTTCACGTTGAATATCTTCTATCTGCTTTTATGGTCTTTCCTCCCAGTTACAATGGTCTGTCTCAAGATAAGATTTCTTATCTTGAGGACCTGAGGCTGGATATATCTCCGAACCAGATGGTGCAAGTTCTAGGTACTGGCTCCTCTCCACCTACCCTGTTCTACTGAAGTTAACTGGGCCATTCTCAGCTTTGTTCTAGGATATGACAACTTATCATGTGGAGAAAAGATCATTATTAATAATAATAGACATTTATAAGAACTTATTATGTACCAGACACTTTATGTATATAAAGAGACTCATTTAATCACCTCAATAACCTAATCAGGTTGGCCTTATTGGCCCCATTTTTTAGATAAGGAAACAGAATTTAACTATACCCAAGATCACAAAGCTAGTAAGTAAGCAGTAGACTCATTCTTCAAAATCAAACAGTCTGAATATGGAGGCCTTGCTCTTAACCAGTATGTTATACCAACATGCTTATTTTATAGAGACAACATACAGATGACCAACAGACTCCTGAAAAGATGCTCAACATCCCTAATCATTAGAGAAATGCAAACCAAAACCACAATGAGACATCATCTCACACCTGTCAGAATGGCCATCATCAAAAATACCACAAATAACAAATGTTGGAGAGGGTGTGGAGGAAAGAGAACCCTTGTACACTGTTGGTGGGAATGTAAATTGGTGCAGCCACTGTGGAAAACAGTATGGAGGTTCCTCAAGCAACTAAAAAAGAACTGTCATATGATCCAACAATTCCACTCCTGGGTATATATCCGAAGAAAATAAAAACGCTAATTCGAAAAGATACATGCACCCCATTGTTCATAGCAACATTATTTACAATAGCCAAGACATGGAAGCAAACTAAGTGTCCATCAACAGATGAATGGATAAAGAAGATGTGGAATACATACATATATATATATAAAATGGATACTGCTCAGCCATAAAAAGAATGAAATGTTGCCATTTGTATCAACATCGACAAACTTGGAGGGGATTATGCTTAGTGAAATAAGTTAGACAGAGAAAGACTAATACTGAATGTTATCGCTTATATGTGGAATCTAAAAAATAAACTAGTGAGTATAACAAAAAAGAAACAGACACACATATAGAAAACAAACTAGTGGTTACTGGTGGGGAGAGGGAAGTGGGGAGGGGCAAGACAGGGGTAGGGGATTAAGAGGTACAAAATACTATGTATAAAATAAAGGATAGGACTTCCCTGGTGGCCAAATGGTTAAGACTCCACTCTCCCAATGCAGGGGGCACGGGTTCAATCCCTGGTCGGGGAACGAAGATCCCACATGATATGCGGCGTGGCCAAAAAAAAGGGTATATTGTACAGCACAGAGAGTATAGCCAATGCCAATGTTTTCTAATAACTATAAATGGAGTACAATCTTTTAAAAATTGTGAATCACTATGTTGTGCACCTGAAATTTATATAATATTGTAAATCAACTATACCTCAAAAAAAGAGAGGTAGGGACAGTGTGTGGTTGCTGTAGATTGTACATTTCACTAAACGAGAACTCTCCACAGATGGAATGGGCGCCTAAGTGAGGGGGTAAAATTCCTCAAGCAGTGGCTCGGTATCAGGGACGCCACAATGGGGCTTCAAATCGTGGATGGATGGTAGGAGACAGTCAGTTTAACAGAGAGCGCTGAGGTTGAAACTTAGGTGAACCTTCCAATGCCATTTGAGTGGACCCATTGGATGCTAAGCTCTTCCACACACACACATGTAGGATTATCACATCCAACAAAACTGGGGACACCCATCACTTCAGAGTGAACAATATGTTCTTTCATTCTAATGAGACATCTCTTCCGATGAAATGCATACTGAAAAAATCGCAGGGGTGAGATTTCAAGCCACAAATAACCAAGTGCATACCTGTTTCATGCCTGAACTTGTGTCATTAGCCAGTCAACCCAGGGTGCAAAACTGTTAATTGTCTTTACTGACAAGTGCACCCTGGTGGGGGCGGGGAGGATAGAGGGGAAGGAGAGGAAAGGAAGTGATCATGTATCAGCCAGGTCCAGTGCTACCTCCTTTTTAGACAAAATTTCATTGAATCCTCACAGAAATTCCATTACATAAACATTATCATCTCCACTTTACAGATTAGGAAACTGGGAATCAGTCACATAACTAATAAGGGGTGGAACCAGGACTTCAAAGCTGCTGGGTTTTTACTGTAGCTTTCTGCATACTCATGTAAAGGTGGGAGGGATGGCAACTTCCACAAGGGCTTAATGAACAAAAGGAGAAGCTGAAGCTGAAGTCAGTATAAGTAATGTTTGGTATGCCGAGAGATATTATATCCTTGATTCACCTGGCTTGAACTGAATACGGAGAGAAGCCAGGGCTCTGTGCCTTTCAACCATATCTTCCCTCTTGTCCTAGATGCAGGGTCCACAGGGCTTGTTGCCAGTTCACCTTTCTGCTTCCAACCTCTGGAAGCCAAACTGGGTATAACCGCAGCCTGACAGAACTAAATAAAGACCCAATCCTCTTATTGTACAGACCAGGAGACTGAAGCCCAGAGAGAGGTAAGGACTTATTCAAGAGCAGGCAAGAGTTAGCATCAAAGCCACGACTGGAACCTGGACCTTTTTTCCGGACAGGTTTTTAGGTAACAACTAGGCTGGCCCTGGAAAATTAGCGATTCTATGCCACATCTCCTTAAATCCTGTGTTCAAGTCTAATTGTATCTTTCTGGGGATTTAACCATATGAAAATGTCAGTGAGGATGAAGAGGATACATTGTATTTACGTTCAGGAGACATATTTATTTGGGAGCTAAACATCAATAGGACTAATGTGAAGAGTGACTGGGTAGAAACCAAGGGATCCATTATGAAGTTCAAACCCCAAGTAAGAAATGTATCAGGACCTTCAGAAAAACCCTGGCCCTCGGTTGTTTCAAAGAAGGGGACCTGGTGTGGATGGATAGTGATATTCACTCTGTACCTTGCTCTGAAAAGCCTGTGCTTTTCCACATAGTCTGTGTTCCCACTCTGGTTTATAACTCCCTGACCTTCCCATCAGAGGATTACAATCAGAGAACGTGGATCTGCTTCTTTGGGGAGAATGAGAAAAATGTGCCCATTCTCTGGGTCCCTAGCCTCATGTCTCAGTGAGCAGAACATGGGCTAGATTTCTGCCCTGACTTACCTCTTCCAGGCACTCCTCTACAAAGCCCAAGTTGCACAATCATATTGGGCAGTGGCTCTTTCTGTCCCTCCTCCAAAGAGCCCATCCGTGTACTTACAATTGCCCACAGAACCTTACCAACCAAGTGTGGGTGTAGGACAGGGTGTTACTCAGGCAGATGCAACTCTGATGGGAATTACTCACTTTTAACTGAACTTTGTTCTACTTATTGCTGAGTTAGAGTCTGACAAAAACCCACTTCAGCTCCTGATGTTGGGATTTTTTGGACTCTCCTAAATTGGAAGTTGGCATATGATTCTTAGCACCTTCTTACTGAAGTAGTGTCTGGCACACATAGCTCAAATGATGTCTGGTGAGTGAAGGAAAGAAAATGGGAAGAAGGAAAAGAGGAAGGGAGGGAAGAGCAGGGATGGAGAATCCTCTGTGACAAAGATCATGTCTATGTGATGAAGAATATAGAATTCCCGGATCAACCTTGGGCCATGCTGTATCCAGATGGCTGATGCATGATTAATTAGGTTGAATGGTATGTCTAGGTGACAATGACCTGCATATGTCTCTCCCCCTACCCCCAGTCTGCAGGTCTGCAATTGCCAGACAAAGCTTGAGTGGATGTGTTCAGCACCTGAGAGATAGGAGCACATCACTTAATAATACGCTTTCTGTGCATGATACTTTGCTTGACTAGTGAGCACTTACGGCTTCCTGAAAGGTGGGTTCCTCCCAAACACCGTGGGTTGCTCTCAACCACAGCATCAACTACTGAATGGAGAGAATTTCTAGAGTCAGGGTTACCAGAGCTGATGATGAGATACCTGGAAAACCCCTTTTGGGGGCAGAATGATATGCTGAGAGAGTACAGAGGAGAGACTCTTTATAGCAGGTAGAAGCCATGCCAAGGGGCTCAGCCCTGAGGGAAATGAGCAGTGGCATTGTTGACATGCCATTCTGGGGAAATCACGGTGTTCACTCTTCACAAAGAAAGCTCCAGTGCTTTGCCTTATGGGATGATGAAATGAGTTCTTGCTCATCTCATTATTGGCACTATGACAAACATTATTTGTAATAATAACACTGTCAGCAAGTAGTTATTGGGTGCCTACTCCATAAAACTGTCAGCAGGATCTCTGGGCTTAGCTTCTGAAAGCCTTGCTCTTCTTAAAAACCCTTAAACAGAGAGCCTTAAGATTAGTAATACTGTCAATTTAAGATTAGTAATATTGTCAATTTAAGATTTAGAGATTAAAGCAAGTGGGTTCCCATAGACTCTTTGAACAAAAAAGAAAATCCATGCCGCAGGTTTGAAAGATACCAAAGTATAGATGGAGAAAAGTAAGTCTCCCTCCTACCTCTGTCATCTAGCCTCCCTATTCTCCTCAAAGTATTTACTCTTTATGGGAAATTTTATCGGATGACAAGAGAAGGGTTCTAGCTGGACAATAAAAACCTTGTCAAAATCTCTGCAATGCCACTCACGTGTGTTTTGGCCAGGAAAAAGTCCTAATGATTATTGACTGCTGTCCCTTGCTAGGGAAGCAGAAATTCAGAATGCCACTTAAGACAGGAAGGACCCCAATACTGTTGACCTCAATGTTAGTTGACATGAGTATCTGTTGTTGTTACTGACAATGGTAGAACCAAAATCCCAAGTGTTGAAGCTAAGAAAAAAATCTCAGAAATCCCATGGAGATATGGTTCCTCTCAAGCCACACATCCAGTGGCTCTAGTTTATACTCCCAATAATTTATTCAGGCTGCATAGATTCTTCCTGATGGGAAAATGTAAAGTGGCCCAGGCCCAAAGAGTAAGAAGAGTTCTTTTGTAGTACAGCTCCTGTATTTAAATTTCATTTTAATTTTTACTTTTATTCAAGTAATTTATGGATATGGTAACATATCAAATAGCTCTGCTTATGATGAAAAACAATAGTCTCCTACACTACCCCACTCTATCCCTGCTTCTGTTCTCAGGAGGCAGCCTCTTCTAAGAGTTTAGAACTTTTATTGGTTACCTCCATCAGGTTATATATACATTCTTAAACCTCTACTTCTTGATTTATCAATTTTAAGTATTTGGCTCACTATTCCCTTGAATAATTTTATACTATTATTTTTGGTTCTTTTATTGATTATATGCTTTGTGGATTATATGTTGAATTTTAAATAATATGCTTAAACTTCCATTTCTTATTCCATCAACTTTTGACAGGGTCTCTTGACTCCCTACTTATGTGAGAATGTTAATTCCCGTACACTTTTTCCCCCTCCCTTGTGCCACCACTGTCAGCAGATTTTTATTTTTACTTCATTAAGGTGTTAATGTGTGCATTCTGCCTGCAACAACAACCAAGACTTCCTTGGTTTTTCCAAGATGAATCTAAAAGCTGTAAACCAATCAACAACACTTACATTAGTATGACAATGTAAATACTGTCCAATGCTGGGCCAGGTAGCATGTTAGGATTAAATTTTCTCCTCCGGTGTCGGGATCCCTCAGCGGTATAAGACAAATTGTTCCTAACATCAAGGCCAAACCAAGGCATCTATTTTCCTATACTATCAACCAACTAAAATTATGCTACATTTTAGTTTGTTTCTTATTTCCCTTAAATCATATTTGTCTTATATTAATATTGCCATCCCAGCTTCTACAGGGTTAGTAGTTAAATGACCTATTTCCATTCACCTATTTTAATCCTTTTTGGATAGTTTTGTTTTAGATGTGTCTCCCAGACACACAGAGTTAGATTTTTTTTTTAATTTTTATTTTATTTATTTATTTTTGGCTGTGTTGGGTCTTCGTTGCTGCACAAGGGCTTTCTCTAGTTGTGGCGAGCGGGGGATACTATTCGTTGCAGTGCACGGGCTTCTCATTGCGGTGGCTTCTCTTGCTGAGGAGCACACGGGCTCTAGGCACACGGGCTTCAGTAGTTGTGGCATGTGGGCTCAGTAGTTGTGGCTCACAGGCTCTAGAGCACAGGCTCAGCAGTTGTGGCACACAGACTTAGTTGCTCCGCAGCATGTGGGATCTTCCCAGACCAGGGCTCGAACCCGTGTCCCCTGCATTGGCAGGCGGATTCTTAACCACTGCGCCACCAGGGAAGTCCAAGTTAGATTTTTTAATACCCAATTTTTGTCTTTATTTAGGTGGGTTTAATTCATTTCTATGTTTTGTGACTGATGATGTATTTTAACTTAATTTTACCATCTTAATTTGTGTTTTCTGTTTACTATCATTTTTCTTGTTTTTTTTTCTTTTTCTCTATTTTCATGCCTTCATACAATTTGTTTTTCACTTCTTTGTTTCCCCTCTATTAATTAATTAAATATGATTATAGATAATACTTCCATTCTTAAATTTAAAAATTATTTACATAATTAATTATAAATTTTTTTTCTAAAGTTCATTTTTTTTCACATCTTTATTGGAGTATAAATTCTTTACAATGTTGTGTTAGTTTCAGCTGTACAACAAACTGAATCAGCTGTAAGTATACATATATCCCCATATCCTCTCCCTCTTCATCCTCCCACCCACCCTCCCTATCTCACCCCTCTAGGTCTTCACAAAGCATCGAGTTGATCTCCTTGTGTTATGCAGCAGCTTCCCACTAGCCATCCATTTTACGTTTGGTAGTGTATATATGTCAATGCTACTCTCTCACTTCATCCCAGCTTCCCCTTCCCCCCCGTCAAGTCCGTTCTCTACATCTGCGTCTTTATTCCTGCCCTGCCACTAGATTCATCAGTACCGCTTTTTAAAATTCCGTATATATGTGTTAGCATATGGTATCTGTTTTTCTTTCTGACTTACTTCACTCTGTATGACAGTCTCTAGGTCCATCCACCTCACTACAAATAACTCAATTTCATTCCTTTTTATGGCTGAGTAATATTCCATTGTATATATATGTGCCATGTCTTCTTTATCCATTCATCTGTTGATGGACATTTAGGTTGCTTTCATGTCCTGGCTATTGTAAATAGTGCTGCAATGAACATTGTGGTACATGACTCTTTTGAATTATGGTTTTCTCAGGGTATATGCCCAGTAGTGGGATTGCTGGGTCATATGGTAGTTCTATTTTTAGTTTTTTAAGGAACCTCCATACTGTTCTCCATAGTGGCTGTATCAGTTTTCTTATAAAGTTTATAATAATTCAGTATTTCTATTATACCCCTAATCCAGTCACAGATCTTAGGATGCTAGACCCATTGAATACCAGCCCCATCATCTTACCATTATTTAGAGCTATAGTTTTAACTCTATTTAAAAATACACAGAAATTAGGGTTGTGTTTTTTTACAGGAAATAAACTTATTGACATATTTTATTCATGGTTTTTCATATCTCACATCTTCTCTCTGTTCATATTTTTCCTTGCTAAATTACATCTTTAATAGCTCTTAATTTAATGGGGTTCTATGGATGATAAGTTCTTTTGGGTTTGCATAATTGAACATATCTTTTCCCCTCTCAGTAATGAATCATAGTTTGTCTGTATAAAAAATTCTGTACAGATGCATATTTTCAACAACCCCATCATTACTGTTTTCTGATTTCTACTATTGCTGATATTAAATCTGCTCTTTATATGTTACTACTCTGTAGATAATAATCCATTTCTTTCCTGGAAGATTTTAAGGTTATGTCTTCAGGGATCTTCAAGATGGTGGAGGAGTAAGACGTGGAGATCACCTTCCCACAAATACATCAGAAATACATATATATGTGGAACAACTCCTACAGAACACCTACTGAACACTGGCAGAAGACCTCAGAATTCCCAAAAGGCAGGAAACTCCCCATGTACCTGGGTAGGGCAAAAGAAAAAAGAAAAAACAGAGACAAAAGAATAGAGACGGGAGTTGCACCTCTGGGAGGGAGCTGTGAAGGAGGGAAAGTTTCCACACAATAAGAAGCCCCTTAACTGGCGGAGACAGGGGGTGGTCAGGGGGGAAGGAGAGCTCAGCAACAGGGTTGCAGAGGGCAAAGTGGAGAGATTCCCACACAGAGGATCAGTGCCGACCAGCGCTCACCAGACTGAGAGGCTTGTCTGCTCACCCGCCGGGGCGGGTTGGGGCTGGGAGCTGAGGCTCTGGCTTCGGAGGTCAGATCCCAGGGAGAGGACTGGGGGTGGCTGCGTGAACACAGCATGAAGGGGGCTACTGCACCACAGCTAGCCGGGAGGGAGTCCAGGAAAAAGTCTGGAACTGCCAAAGAGGCAAGAGGCCATTGTTTTGGGGTGTGCAAGGAGAGGGGGTTCAGAGCACCGCCAAAACGAGCTCCAGAGATGGGCACGAGCCGCAGCTATCAGCGCGGACACCAGAGACAGGCATGAAATGCTAAGGCTGCTACTGCAGCCACCAAGAAGCCTGTGTGCAAGCACAGGTCACTATCAACACCTCCCCTCCCAAGAGCCTGTGCAGCCCGCCACTGCCAGGGTCCCGTGATCCAGGGACAACTTCCCCGGGAGAACACACGGCATGCCTCAGGCTGTTGCAACGTCATGCCTCTGCCGCCGCAGGCTCGTCCTGCATTCTGTACCCCTCCCTCCCCCCGGACTGAGTGAGTCAGAGCCCCCTAATCAGCTGCTAATTTAACCCCATCCTGTCTGGGCAGGGAACACATGCCCTCAGGTGACCTACACGTGGAGGCGGGGCCAAATCCAAAGCTGAACCCCAGGAGCTGTGCAAACAAGAAGAGAAAGGGAAATCTCTCCCAGCAGCCTCAGGAGCAGCGGATTAAATCTCCACAATCAACTTGATGTACCCTGCATCTGTGGAATACCTGAATAGACAACGAATCATCCCCAAATTGAGGTGGTGGACATTGGGAGCAACTGTAGATTTGGCGTTTGCTTTCTGCAGCTGGTTTGTTTCTGGTTTTATGTTTATCTTAGTTTAGTATTTAGAGCTTATTATCATTGGTAGATTTGTTTATTGCTTTGGTTGCTCTCTTCCTTTTTTTTAATATATATATTTTTTCCTTTTTCTCTTTTTGTGCGTGTGTATGTATATGCTTCTTTGTGTGATTTTGTCTGTATAGCTTTGCTTTTACCATTTGTCCTAGGGTTGTCTGTCCATTGTTTGTTTGTTTTTTTTTGTATAGTTTTTAGTGCTTGTTATCATTGGTGCATTTGTTTTTTGGTTTGCTTGCTCCCTTCTTTCTTTTTCATTTTTTTTTTTTACTTTTAATAATATTTTTTTATTTTTTATCTTAAAAACATTATTTATTTATTTTTTTCCTTTCTTTCTTTCTCTTTTTTCCTCCCTTTTCTTCTGAGCAGCGTGGCTTGCAGGGTCTTGGTGCTCCGGCCAGGTGTCAGGCCTGAGCCTCTGAGGTGGGAGAGCCAAGTTCAGAACATTGGTCCACCAGAGACCTCCCAGCCCACATAATATCAAACAGTGAAAGCTCTCGCAAAGATCTCCATCTCAACACTAAGAACCAGCTCCACTCAATGACCAGCAAGCTACAGTGCTGGACACCCCATGCCAAACAACTAGCAAGACAGGAACACAACCCCACCCATTAGCAGAGAGGCTGCCTAAAATCAAAATAAGTTCACAGACACCCCAAAACACACCACCGGACACAGTCCTGCCCACCAGAAAGACAAGATCCAGCCTCATCCACCAGAACACAGGCACCAGTCCCCTCCACCAGGAAGACTACACAACCCACTGAACCAAACTTACCCACTGGGGGCAGACACCAAAAACAATGGGAACTACAAACATGCGGCCTGTGAAAAGGAGACCCCAAACACAGTAAATTAAGCAAAATGAGAAGACAGAGAAACACACAGCAGATGAAGGAGCAAAGTAAAAACCCACCAGACCAAAAAAATGAAGAGGAAATAGGCAGTCTACCTGAAAAAGAATTCAGAGTAATGATAGTAAAGATGATCCAAAATCTTGGAAATAGAATGGAGAAAATACAAGAAACTTTTAACAAGGACTTAGGAGAACTAAAGAGCAAACAAACAAGGATGAACAACACAATAAATGAAATTAAAAATTCTCTAGAAGGAATCAATAGCAGAATAACTGAGGCAGAAGAATGGATAAGTGACCTGGAAGATAAAATAGTGGAAGTAACTATGCAGAGCAGAATAAAGAAAAAAGAATGAAAAGAATTGAGGACAGGGTCAGAGACCTCTGGGACAACATTAAACACATCAACATGCGAATTATAGGGGTCCCAGAAGAAGAAGAGAAAAAGAAAGGGACTGAGAAAATATTTGAAGAGATTATAGTTGAACACTTTCCTAATATGGGAAAGGAAATAGTCATTCAAGTTCAGGAAGCAGAGAGAGTCCCATACAGGATAAATCCAAGGAGAAACATGCCAAGACACATATTAATCAAACTGTCAAAAATTAAATACAAAGAAAAAATATTAAAAGTAGCAAGGGAAAAGCAACAAATAACACACAAGGGAATCCCCATAAGGTTAACAGATGATCTTTCAGCAGAAACTCTGCAAGCCAGAAGGGAGTGGCAGGACATATTTAAAGTGATGAAAGAGAAAAACCAACAACCAAGATTACTCTACCCAGCAAGGATGTCATTCAGATTCGATGGAGAAATTAAAACCTTTACAGACAAGCAAAAGCTAAGAGAATTCAGCACCACCAAACTAGCTTTACAGAAAATGCTAAAGGAACTTCTCTAGGCAGGAAACACAAGAGAAGGAAAAGACCTACAATAACAAACCCAAAACAATTAAGAAAATGGTAATAGGAACATATATATTAATAATTACTTTAAATGTAAATGGATTAAATGCTCCAACCAAAAGACATAGACTGGCTGAATGGATACAAAAATAAGACCTGAATATATGCTGTGTACAAGAGACCCACTTCAGACCTAGGGACACATACAGACTGAAAGTGAGGGGATGGAAAAAGATATTCCACGCAAATGGAAATCAAAAGAAAGCTGGGGGGCTTCCCTGGTGGTGCAGTGGTTGAGAGTCTGCCTGCTAATGCAGGGGACACGGGTTCGGGCCCTGGTCTGGGAAGATCCCACATGCCGCGGAGCAGCTGGGCCCGTGAGCCACAGCTGCTGAGCCTGCGCGTCTGCAGCCTGTGCTCCGCAACAGGAGAGGCCGCGATAGTGAAGAGGCCCGCGCACCGCAATGATGAGTGGCCCCCGCTTGCCGCAACTGCAGAAAGCCCTCGCACAGAAACGAAGACCCAACATAGCCAAAAATAAATATAAAAATAAATAAATAAATAAGACCCGGCGCAACCAAATAAATAAATATTTTTTAAAAAACACAAAAAACAAAAAACTAGTGCTGTAAAAAAAAAAAAGCTGGAGTAGCAATTCTCATATCAGATAAAATAGACTTTAAAATAAAGACTGTTAAAAGAAGGACACTACATAATGATCAAGGGATCAATCCAAGAAGAAGATATAACAATTGTAAATATTTATGCACCCAATATAGGAGCACCTCAATACATAAGGCAAATGCTAACAGCCATAAAAGTGGAAATCGACAGTAACACAATAATAGAAGGGGACTTTAACACCCCCGTTTCACCAATGGACAGATCATCCAAAATGAAAATAAATAAGGAAACACAAGCTTTAAATGATACATTAAACAAGATGGACTTAGTTGATATTTATAGGACATTCCATCCAAAAACATCAGAATACACTTTCTTCTCAAGTCCTCATGGAATATTCTCCAGGATAGACCATATCTTGGGTCACAAATCAAGCCTTGGTAAATTTAAGAGAATTGAAATCATATGAAGTATCTTTTCCAACAACAACGCTATGAGATTAGATATCAGTTACGGGAAAAAAGTCTGTAAAAAATACAAACACATGGAGGCTAAACAATACACTACTGAATAACCAAGAGATTACTGAAGAAATCAAAGAGGAAATCAAAATATACCTGGAAACAAATGACAATGAAAACACAACGACACAAAACCTATGGGATGAAACATAAGCAGTTCTAAGAGGGAAGTTTATAGCAATACAATCCTACCTCAAGAAACAAGAAACATCTCAAATAAACAACCTAACCTTACACCTAAAGCAATTAGAGAAAAAAGAACAAAAAACACCCCCAAATTTAGCAGAAGGAAAGAAATCATAAAGATCAGATCAGAAATAAATGAAAAAGAAATGAAGGAAATGATAGCAAAGATCAATAAAACTAAAAGCTGGTTCTTTGAGAAAATAAACAAAATTGGTAAACCATTAGCCAGACTCATCAAGAAAAAAAGGGAGAAGACTCAAATCAATAGAATTAGAAACGAAAAAGGAGAAGTAACAACTGATACTGCAGAAATAAAAAGGATCATGAGAGATTACTACAAGCAACTATATGCCAATAAAATGGACAACTGGAAGAAATGGACAAATTCTTAGAAAAGCACAACCTTCCAAGACTGAACCAGGAAGATATAGAAAATATGAACAGACCAATGTCAAGCACTGAAATTGAAACCGTGGTTAAAAATCTTCCAACAAACAAAAGCCCAGGACCAGATGGCTTCACAGGCAAATTCTATCAAACATTTAGAGAAGAGCTAACACCTACCCTTCTCAAAGTCTTTCAAAATATAGCAGAGGGAGGAACACTCCCAAACTCATTCTACGAGGCCACCATCACCCTGATACCAAAACCAGACAAAGATGTCACAAAGAAAGAAAACTACAGGTCAATAACACTGATGAACATAGATGCAAAAATCCTCAACAAAATACTAGCAAACAGAATCCAACAGCACATTAAAAGGATCATACACCATAATCAAGTGGGGTTTATCCCAGGAATGCAAGGATTCTTCAATATAGCAAATCAATCAATGTGATAAACCATATTAACAAACTGAAGGAGAAAAACCATATGATCATCTCAATAGACGTAGAAAAAGCTTTCGACAAAATTCAACACCCATTTATGATAAAAACTCTCCAGAAAGTAGGCATGGGGGAACCTATTTCAACATAATAAAGGCCATATATGACAAACCCACAGCCAACATCGTTCTCAATGGTGAAAATCTGAAACCATTTCCACTATGATCAGGGACAAGACAAGGTTGCCACTCTCACCACTATTATTCAACATAGTTTTGGACGTTTTAGCCACAGCAATTAGAGATGAAAAAGAAATAAAAGGAATCCAGATTGGAAAAGAAGAAGTAAAACTGTCACTGTTTGCAGATGACATGATACTATACATAGAGAACCCCAGAGATGCTACCAGAAAACTACTAGAGCTAATCAATGAATTTGGTAAAATTTCAGGATACAAAATTAATGCACAGAAACCTCTTGCGTTCCTATACACTAATGATGAAAAATCTGAAGGAGAAATTAAGGAAACACTCCCATTTACCACTGCAACAAAAAGAATAAAATACCTAGGAATAAACCTACCTAAGGAGACAAAAGACCTGTATGCAGAAAACTATAAGACACTGATGAAAGAAATTAAAGATGATACAAACAGATAGAGAGATATACTATGTTCTTGGATTGGAAGAATCAACATTGTGAAAATGACTATATTACCCAAGGCAATCTACAGATTCAATGCAATCCCTACCAAACTACCAATGGCATTTTTCACAGAACTAGAAGAAAAAATTTCACAATTTATATGGAAACACAAAAGACCCCGAATAGCCAAAGCAATCTTGAGAAAGAAAAATGGAGCTGGAGGAATCAGGCTACCTGACTTCAGAGTATACTACAAAGCTACAGTAATCAAGACACTATGGTACTGACACAAAAACAGAAACATAGATCAATGGAACAGGATAGAAAGCCCAGAGATAAACACATGCACATATGATCACCTTATCTTTGATAAAGGAGCCAAGAATATACAATGGAGAAAAGATAGCTTCTTCAATAAGGGGTGCTGGGAAAATTAGTACATGTAAAAGAATGAAATTAGAACACTCCCTAACACCATACACAAAAATAAACTCAAAATGGGTTAAAGACCTAAATGTGAGGCAAGACACTATAAAACTCTTAGAGGAAAACATAGGCAGAACACTCTAAGACATAAATCACAGCAAGATCCTTTTTGACACACCTCCTAGAGAAATGGAAATAAAACCAAAAATAAACAAATGGGACCAAATGAAGCTTAAAAGCTTTTGCACAGCAAAGGAAACCAGAAACAAGATGAAAAGACAACCCTCAGAATGGGAGAAAATATTTACAAATGAAGCAACTGACAAAGGATTAATCTCCAAAATATACAAGCAGCTCATGCAGCTCAATAGCAAAAAAACAAACAACCCAATCCAAAAATGGGCAGAAGACCTAAATAGACATTCCTCCAAAGAAGATATACAGATTGCCAACAAACACATGAAAGGATGCTCAACATCACTAATCATTAGAGAAATGCAAATCAAAACTACAATGAGGTATCACCTCACACCGGTCAGCATGACCATCATCAAAAAATCTACAAACAATAAATGCTGGAGAGGGTGTGGAGAAAAGGGAACCCTCTTGCACTGTTGGTGGGAATGTAAACTGATACAGCCACTATGGAGAACAGTATGGAGGTTCCTTAAAAAACTGAAAATAGAACTACCATATGACCCAGCAATCCCACTACTGGGCCTATACCGTGAGAAAACCATAATTCAAAAAGAGTCATGTGCCACAATGTTCATTGCAGCACTATTTACAATAGCCAGGACATGGAAGCAACCTAAATGTCCATCGACCGGTGAATGGATAAAGAAGATGTGGCACATATATACAATGGAATATTACTCAGCCATAAAAAGAAACAAAATTGAGTTATTTGTAGTGAGGTGGATGGACCTAGAGTCTGTCATATGAGTGAAGTAAGTCAGAAGGAGAAAAATAAATACCATATGCTAACACACATATATGGAATCTAAAAAAAAAAAAAAAAAGGTTCTGATGAACCCAGGGGCAGGACAGGAATAAAGACGCAGATGTAGAGAATCGTCTTGACGACACGGGGAGGGGGAAGGGTAAGCTGGGATGAAGTGAGAGAGTGGCATGGACATATATACACTACCAAATGTAAAACAGATAGCTAGTGGGAAGCAGCTGCATAGCACAGGGAGATCAGCTTGGTGCTTTGTGTCCACCTAGAGGGGTGGGATAGGGAGGGTGGGAGGGAGATGCAAGAGGGAGGGGATATGGGGATATATGTACACGTATAGCTGATTCATTTTGTTATACAGCAGCAACTAACACAACATTGTAAAGCAATTATACTCCAATAAAGATTTAAAAAAAAAAAGATTATGTCTTCATCCTTGATGTTCTCCAGTTTTATTATAATATAGTTTGGTAATTTTATTTATCCTCCTTGGTACTGAAAATACAAATTTAATCTGAGTGAGGGCATAGATTTCATTTTGTTCACTGTTGTATTCCTATGCCTAGCACAAAACAGGCAACCCACAAATATTTCTTCAATAAATCAATGTCTTTCTTCAGTTTTTAGAAATTCTCAGCCATTCTTGCTTCAAATATTTCTTCTCTAACCTACTTCCATTCCCCTTGTGGAACTTTTATTAGGCAATTGTTGGAGCCTCAAAATCTATCCTCCATGTCTTTTAATGCTCTTTCAATTTTAATCTATCTCTACCTGGCATACCAAGTTCCCCAGTAATGTCTGCATTCCTAAGTTTTCAATTGTTTCCAGTTTTGAGAGTATACTTGACTACAACAGTTTTTTATTCCAATGATTAAACTTCACTGAGGTATAATTTATATACTATAAAATTCACCCATTTTAAGTGTACAATTTGAAGATTTTTGGTAAATTTATAGAGTTGTAGATCCCTCCCCACAGTCCAGTTTTAGAACATTTCCATCACTCCAAAAAAAATCCCTTTTACTCATTTGTAGTCAATCCTTATTTCCACTCTCAGTCCTCGGCCATCACTAATCTACTTTGTGCCTCTATAGGTTTGCTTTTTCTTTTTCTTTCCTTCTTTTTTTTTCTTTTTGACATTTCACATAAATGGAATCATACAATCTATGGTGTTTTGCATCTGGCTTTCATCTAACATAATGCTTTTGAGGCTCATCCTTGTTGTTATATATATCACTTCATACCTTTTTCAAATGATTATATTTTTTATTTCCAAGATTTTGAATTGGTTCTTTCAGTTATCCAATGTTCTAGTTTCATTTCTACCTATTTTATTTACAATCCTATGACCTTTAAAGGGAAATTATGTCCTAATTTATATTTTTTAACATCCTCAACATATTTATGGTTAAGGTCTTATCAGACCATTCTATAAAGTATTTATCTGTATTGAATTCCTGTTCTAATTGTAGATTTTATTGGCTTATCTTGTTAGCAATTAATTTGTGTCTTGAGATTTTGCTTCATTTTAAGTGCAAATTTGTTTTTTATCTTATGGCTTTCTCTCTCTCTCAAGCTTTCTCACCTTTGTTTGTCTATCAGTTTTTTAATTACCTTCACTCAGGCCTCTGTATCCCTAATTCAGAACCTGGTCTCATAATAGTGAATCAGAGGTGATATTAAGGATAGGGCAGATTTTGTCATATACCATTGGATGTTTTGGCTTACCTCCCGGTTGCAAGGCTATGATCTTGACCTTGGCCTCCTTTGGCCTGCAGTTCACTAGAAGTTATGGTCTCAGGCAGCAGTTAGCAGTAGTTCATTTTCATTCTCTTTTCATAGTGTTGAAGGTGCCCCACGACCACTCGGGGCTTTGAGTTATGTGTCTGGTTCCACTCTCCTGTCTCATTTGAGCGCTTTAAATCCTTTTCACTTTATAAAAGCCAACTCCCTGCTGCCCCAGCTTCAGTTCTTTTCACTGTTTTGAGTTTCTAATCCTTTGGGGATTTTGAATATATTTATCTGGTATTTGAGCCTAGTTATACCTTTTGCTTTTCTTTCTCCATATTTTATTTTTATTATTGCTGTGGATGGAGCAAGTGAGCTTTCATGGCATAAATCCACTGCACCACCTTGAAAGTCTATGTGCTTCATATCTGGGTCATGACTCTCTTCTGTATTTCTTAATTCTTCTCCTGGAATTTCTAGTGGCTTTTCTTTCTTCTTTATTTATTTGTATTTACATTTTCTTCAAATTTTCCAAGTTGTAAAAAATACTTCCTTTAATATTGGGTTCCCTTTATTTCTGTAAGCTTTCCTCCAAGAGCCCTTAATCTTCCAGCTTCAATCTGGAACAGTTGCTCCATAGACTTGTGAATTAGCTTCATCCTGGAACTTCCTTCCACTGCTTTTTTGAGTTAGAGTGTTATACTCTTTTCTGGATCTCATATCTCATCTTTGTGGTCTGTTCTCTAATTTTGCTGGAGTACACCCTCAAGTAAGTTCTAAAAACAGGTACTTGGAAGGTGAATTTTTATTTTTGTGTGTGTCTAAAAAGATCTGTTTTCCTCCCTTATCCTTGGTTAATAGTTTGCTTAGTGTTGGATTATACTTTGAAAACAATCTTCTCTCAGAACTTGAAAATTCTGGAAAGACTTTATGTGGAGGGACATGTTCTGGAAGATGTCCCAGTGATATTCAGGATCAGAAATAAGTGAGCAATTCCTTAGGCTTCTGGAGGTTTGTCTTTATGTCTGCTTCAGGTGTGTGTGTACATTAGAAGGGGACAGGTCAGGCTGACAAATGTCTCTGTGGGGAGAGTTCAGGGTTTTGAATAGTCTGGAGAGGTTGGCTATGTTCATTTTAGGACAGAGACAAAACACCTGGAGATGGGTATCTCTGGATTTAACTGGCTTTTCTTGGTTACAACAGTTCCCCTTTGAATTCTTCATTTTCTGGGGCCAGCTCTGGATGGCTGGGAGAAAGATTTGGGCGGGGGGGGGGGCCGCATAATCAAGCTCAGGTGCAGAGTATCTGTGTGCTTCCTGTACCAGATGGTGCCCAATCATCACTGGGGCTGGACTGCTGAGATATCACAAGGCGGGGGAATGAGCAACGTGGAAGTGTTTGTATTTTTATTTCCCTTGTTTGTGAGATAAGGCATTATCTACTTGCCTGTCCAGTGCCTACAGGACAGAAACAAAACCTGGCCCACCTTGTACGAGATGAGGTAAGTTTCTAGGGCCTCAGTTGTTCTAAGCTCACTCCCTGAGGTTTCGTCTTCATGCCTCTGAGGTAGCCTTTAAAGCCAATAACTCTAACTCCCACATGGGGTAGTTGTGGAGTCATAGTTATCTGGCTCCTCTATGAATATGATAATCCTATACCAGAGGGATGGAAGTAAAGCTTCTGACAATATGGGGGTGGGAAAGGCTTGGGATGATGGGAGTTTTTCATGGCTTGAAGATGTAGCAATGCATCACACAGTATGTTCTTTTTTATGAGGTGGTTTGGATAAAATTGGGAGATGAATTGTCCATAAGACTACTAAAGCCAAAGATATGCTAAATACTTCCCATAATTTTGAGAAAATCCCATTTCAAAACCATTGTTAACTTATTAGGCATCACGTGGAAGTCTTGTTTGGTTATGTGGACCAGTAATCAACCTGTGAGTCCTTAAACACAGATCAACGGTTAAGCCAGTTCTTACTATATTGCATCCAGGAATATCCACGTCCGTGATTTCTGTGAAGCTAGATTTTTGGTGTAGATCAGGAGGATGTCCCAATAACAGTAAGTAAGTGATGTGGTGTCATAATTAGCACTTGAGCTGTGAAGTCATGTTTCCAGGGTCTTCCTGGCTCTGGTGTTTACCGGCTGTGTGACCTGGAGCAAGTTACCTGCCTTCAGTTTCTTTTTCTGCAAAATGTGATTAATAGTAGTACTTATCTCATGGATTTGCTGTGAGGCCTAAACTAGACATCCTATAAAGTACTCAGCACAGTGCCGGCATAGAATAAGTATGTAATAGATCAGCCGTTATTAATAGCTATTAGTTCAGGAGCTCCTTCTGGATCCTTACCATTTGCCACTGGAAGATGATGGTGGGAGGGTTATCCAATAGTCCAAATAGTATAAAATAGTATAAAGATGCTCTCAAAAGCCAAGGTATAACATGGGAGCTGGAGAGTTGTGTTTGTTCATTGCTTTAATTGTAGGTGCCCCAAAGACCCAGCTTCATGAACACCCATGTTCTGGGGTTGGTCCAAAGGTTGGCCATCAGTGAAACTGTGTAGCTGTCTCAGATGGTGAGCCCAAAGAAGTTGCAGTAATCCTGAGCCAAGCAGAACTCACAGAAGAGCTCCAGGATTGCCATTGATTTGAGGAGTGCCCAGGTTTGGAAAAGGCATATAGCAATGTAATGGGAGTATTTTTCACAGTCATATACATTCATGTGTGCAGAGTGGAAATGATTTCCTTATAACTCAACTTACTTTAGCTCTGGAGTCTTTATTTCACTGATGATTGAAAACCTAACCCTGTAATCCAATGTAATCTCAATGTTTTTTGGATAAAGGTCAAGTTAATATTTTCTCCCTTCACCTCCTTCTGTCCCTTCTTAGCAGTAATCTAAGTTCTGAAAGTTCTAAACGATCCAAGTCCTGGGTGGTCGATCATCCTGACTTTGAAGGTTCACGGTCATTGCAAACCACCTAGGTGGTTTCTGCTGAGAACAATCCCTGTTTCCCCTGTATTGGTTGCCTTTTCCTACTATAACCATGCTGAAATGTCTGTGTCCTGGTGACTGGTGAGCCACCAGTCACCAGGACATTGCAAGTCACTCTAAATCCATCTTATCCTGACCTCTCCAGGCCTACCGGCCTCACTTTCATTTTTGTCTTCCTACTGCAGGTATGAGAACATTTTCACCTTGATTTTTTTAAATTGTGGTAAAATATACATAACATAAAAATTTCCATTTCCACCATTTTTATGTGTACAATTCAGTGGCATCATTGTTCATATTCACGTTGCTGTGCAACTATCACCACTATCCACTGCCATGACTTTTTCATCATCCCAAACTGAAACCCAGTACCTATTAAATAATAACTCTCCATTCTCCCCTCCCCCAAGCCCCTGATAACCACTATTCTACTTTCTGTCTATTCTAGGCAACTCATATAAATGGAATCATACAGTGTTTGTCTTTTTGCATCTGGCTTATTTCACTTAGCATAACGTTTTAGAGGTTCATTCCTATTGTAGTATTAGAATTTCATTCATTTTTAAGGCTGAGTAATATTCCATTGTATGCGTATACCACATTTTATTTACCTATTCATTTGTCAATGGATATTTGTGTTGTTTCCACCTTTTGGCTATTGTGAATAATGCTGCTATGAACATTGTTATAGAAATATACGTTTGAGTTTTTGCTTTTAATTCTTTTTTTTTTTTGGCTGTGTTGGGTCTTTGTTGCATTGCACACAGGCTTTCTTTAGTTGCAGTGAGCGTGGGCTACTCTTCATTGCAGTGTGTGGGCTTCTCATTGCGGTGGCTTCTCTTGCCTCGGAGCACAAGCTCTAGGTGCGCGGGCTTCAGTAATTGTGGCACGCAGGCTCTAGAACGCAGGCTCAGTAGTTGTGGTGCATGGGCTTAGTTGCTCCGCGGCATGTGGGATCTTCCCGGACCACAGCTCAAACCAATGCCCCCTGCATTGTCAGGCAGATTCTTAACCACTGTGCCACCAGGGAAGTCCCTAGCTTTTCATTCTTTTGAGTTTACAGCTAGAAGTGAAATTGCTGGATCATAAGGTAATTCTATGTTTAATTTTTTAAGGAACTGTCACACTGTAGCTTAGGAATTTAGAAGGTTCTCCCACACCATGCAGGGGTGTGCAGGACTCTGAGAAGCTGCCTAAGGCCCATTTACCTGGTGATCTCATTTAGCCAATGCTCCTCCTCAGCTCAGATGCTTTCCTAGAGACTAAGGCTTCACCACAGGCTATGCCATCTCACCAGGCACCACTCTGGGGAGCTGGATGATGGTTCTCCTGCTCTGAGAGCCCCCTAAACCTTAGCGGAATAGCTGATGTGTTTTGCCCATATTCCTCTTGGGATTCAGTCTGAAGAGCATAAAGGACAGAAACTACCCCCATGAAGCCAAGTTTCTTTCATGTTCTCTCCAATTCTTTCTCCTGCCAAGTCCTGGAAATTTTACTTCCTTTTGCCTTGGAAAACTGCTCTTACATCATCCTATATTGTTCCAAAGTTGATAATTATGGTATAAACTTTACATTTGGATTTTGGCTTTTGATTTTCAAAGCCAAGCTTCTGAACTTAAGCATACTTTCACTTTCAAACAGCCCAACTTTTGCAATTTAAAAGTCTCTACTTGCACTTATTGTCTCTGCTATCAATTTCAAGAGCTTACTTTAGAATTGAAAGCCCAGAATTTAACTTTTTGTTCCTGGCTCTGTAGGCAGTACCTTTAGAAACTATTGCTGCTACCCAACTGATGGGAAGAGGATAGCTGTTCAAAAAAGCACAAGTGTCAAAAGGAAAACAACCTTCAATATCTTAAAATATTTTATACCTGTTAGCTTATTAGCTATAATACAGATCATGGACACAAAGTCTTAAGAGTTTCTGGGGGTATGAAACCAGTCAGCCAGAGAAAGGCCTAAGATAGTTTCTCGAAACCAGAATATAACAGAACATCAGAGAGCTCAGGGAGCTGATAATGCAGAATAACAGGATTCTCATGCACCCTGGGATGGGGATCCTAAGCAAATACAAGTGTTGAGGGCTGGTACTGGTGACTGACTTTGACATATTCTCTATGGGGCTGGCTAAATTGAAAGGGCCAGGAACAGGGTAAAGTGTGCAAGTGATCCACCTTACACCCTAAAGCGTTCCTGGTACCCCTGTGTACAGCATGTTAGCCTATAAATTCCCCCAAAAAGACTCAGCAGGACCATGTACTTTTGATGCAATTATCCTTTGATTATCTAAAAGCACTTAGTTGGTCATTATTGGGAAGGAATTTTCTCAGTAGATGTGTGTGTGTGTGTGTGTGTGTGTGTGTGTACGTGCGAGAGAGAGAGAGAGAGAGAGAGAGAGAGAGAGAGAGAGAGAGAGAGAGATTTTTAAATACAATTTGTTTTGCTTATTATATATACCAAGGAACAACAAAGCCCACTTCTGAATCCCACAAACCCAACCACAGAAAACAACCATAACATTGCTGAAGGTTAACAAAGGTTGATTAAACAAAGCTTTGTGATTGAGATTCAGGGTTCATTGAATTCTAGTCTTTATCCTTGCCCTTGAGTAGCTGTGGCTTTGGCTAGGTCATGTTGTCTCTTTCTGTGCTCAAGTTCCTTCCTTCACTTGCAAAATGAGGTTAATTATAGGGACCAGCCTCACTCCCAAAGTGGTTTGTGGTTGTTGACTATTTTGATTAGCAAGTCTTTTAGTACCAAGAATCATCAAAATAAATTATCTATACTCTTTATTGGTAATTGTATGGGTAGAGATGTAAATGTCACATTTCAGAAGTTGTTTTTTTTTTTTGTTTGTTTGTTTTAATTTATTTGGCTGTGCCGTGTCTTAGGCATGCGGGATCTTCGCATGCAGGATTTTTTTTTTTTTTTTTTTTTTTTAGTTGCAGCATGCGGAATCTTTAGTTGTGGCATGCAGGATCTAGTTCCCTGACCACGGATCGAACCCGGGCCCCTGGCATTGAGACATGGAGTCTTAGCCACTGGACCACCAGGAAAGTCTTGCATTTCAGAAGTTTTTGACAAAAGGAAACCATGTAAGGGTCAGTCTCTTTCAACAAGTGCCAGTTCACAAGAAATAAATGTTTCTGATGTTGTACATTTAGATACCTCTCCATGAATGTCCTTCTAGTTAAATAAAATCTTAACTAAGTTTTAACTCAGGATGCTGAAAGGAAATGCAAATTAACTTCATCATCTTCATAATAAATATTAGGTCTTTGCCATTCTTATAATGTCTCCTTTGGCTTCGGTGAATCCTACCAGGCTCTTGGCTTCCAAACTTCTCCATGTTTGTAGAACACAGGTCATAAAAACGGGGACTATTTTTCCCAAGCAGGAAGAAGCACACAATCTTCTTAAAGTTAATGGGCACCCATGTGACTGTCCCATATCGTGTGATATCAGAATGGCTAATAACTCACTGGCCTTCAGACAATGTTCTCCTAGCACTAATTTGTGTCATCTGAAGGCTCACAGGGTATCCAACACAGGAGGAACATTATGTGCCAGCACCCTGCTGGTGCTTGTGCACCCCTGATCTCACCTATTTCCACAACAACCCTAAGAGTATTTTACACTTGAAGAAACTTAATATTAGAGTTTAAGAACCTTCCTCCTATGACCACATAGCTATGAAGTTACAGAACCAGGACTCAGACTCAGACCTCTATGACACCAAGCCCAGGATTTTCCTGAGATGATATATGAAAAGTATTCAGAACAGTCTCTGATTCACAGCAAGTTTCATTTAATATTGGCAATTCTTTAAGTCATTATGAGACATTCCAGTGTTTCTCAAAAGAGCACTCCCTCTTTCTTCTGAAAATGATTCCCATATGCCAATCATGGGGAAATGGTTGAAGATGACATTCTTCCCAGATCTCATTCATACCAGGAACTTGAGAACAGATATTGCCCAATTTATAAGTAAGGACATCCTATTTCCCACTTTAAAAGCCAGTTTTTATAAGTCGTTTGAGATTATATCTTCCTCCTATATTTTGCCCTCCCTCTGACCTTTCCGTCAGATGTGAAGTTGCTGACATTTTCTTGAAGTTCCCAGGGGACACTGGGCCAGCTGTCATAGGTTTACCTCTTTCTTTAACCTTATGAAGACATGATCACATCTTGTGACTTGCGTGGTGTGTGCCTCTAAAGCATTTAGCACAGATACACAAATTTATGAATAAGGCAGACTTGTTCGCTCTTTGCTTGGGGGAGATACGAAAAGCCATGTGAGTGGCACATAGGAAAGACTTGAGTGCTTTCACCACAAAAAAGACACGATAATTATGGGACATGATAGATGTGTTAGCTACTGCCCCGGTGATAATCACATTGCATTATATAAGTGTATCAAATCAACATGCTGTATACCTTAAACATACAAAATGTTAGATGTCAGTTGTACCTCAATTAAAAGAAGAATCAAGAGGATTTTATTGATCTATAAGCTACTCTGTATAAAACTTCAATTTCTAATTAACATTCTAACACTGCTGATTTTTTACACACCAGAAAGGGGGCATAGAGTTCCTCCTCTAAAGGAAAATATGAAATACGGACTTATCTTTTACATAAATGGTGTACCTCTCCAGCAGCCATACTGATAGCCACTCTGGAGTTCCCCCAAAATTACACCTGTTTTGCTGCTAAGTGTAGCTAGCCATTGAAGTTCAAGTATGTGTGAAACTAGTTTTATTTTTATGTTGAATTCAGCTCATATTCTAATGGATAAGAATGAAAAAAAGTAGCTGGGGTTATAGGAGGAGCCATTAGGAAACTCTAAGGAAATGAGGACGGAAAATGAGAAAGTAGATGCAGGGAGAGAAACTCTCCAGAACTCCCTTTTCCCCCACTTGTAAAATCCTGAGTATGTTTACACAAAATGTAGTTTATAATTAGGGTGACAATACTCCCTGGTTTGCCTGGGATAGCCTCCATTTGTTCTTGCTGCCCTGGCATGATTATTAGTTTTCTTCTTTAATTCTTAGAAGTATCAGGTTTAGAGAATAAATTATATGGTCACTTTATTTATAATCTAATGTCCAAAGTTCTGGTTTCATGCCTATATAGTATTTTTCAACTATCAAGGATTAGATTTCAGCAAGTCAAAATTTTTATTTGTGTTTAACCTTCCTTACACACAAGTGAGTATAGAAATGTTGGCACCATTCAAAGAAGGTTTGACAAACATTCCAGAATTAGCTGAATTAACAGAAGTTAAATAGCTTTAGCAGAACTTTTGAGATCATGTACTATCCTTTAATACAAAATGGTTTGTTTTCTTAGATTGTCATATGAAATCCAAAGTCAGATTCTGTACAGGGTTATTTAGAACTGTCTTTTTTTTTTTGGTCATGACTTCTGCCTTCACACCTGATTGGTTGAGGTAGGATGGTATAAGAGTGGGGAATAGTCCTATTCTGTAAAATAGATATGCCTGCTGGGATAGAGCGGTATTGGATCGAAGCCCAGCCAGACACCGTAGCTCAGAAACCAAAAAAAAGTAAGTAGTAGTAGACAGACCACTTCAACATCCGTATTGGACCAGACCCACCTGCCTGGCATCAGCTTGTTATTGTTAGGTAGTCCTCACAAGACAGTTAGTTAAATCTTTCAGCATTCACACTTTAACCTACGGTACTTTTACCAAACAGCCAGATCAAATTACTTGTGACTAAGAGGAACCTCTGCACATATCAAAACTCATGGGGTGATTATATCATGATACTTCTTAAATTCCCTCAATTCTGAATTTAGTGGAAGTCTCTATAATCATTGGAAATCAGAAACAGGCCACCTGAAGCTTGAAGAAGCAAGTTTTTCTTAGTTTTCTAACCAGAATTTTTGACTATTTACTTAGAAATTTCTCAAAGGATGAATGTGCCCTTAAGATTCTACATCCAATTCTGATGTGTGGGTTTTTTTCCCCATACCAAGCAATTTTCTGACACCAAGATGGGTGTTCTACAATTCAATTAAATTCTGAAACTATATACCCAGAAAGAGCATCAGATCTCACAGGTTAAGGGCTCAGTCCTACAAGACTGCCTCCCACTACCACCACTACAGATGCCAGTTGCAAGTCCAGGTTGTCACCAGTGCTTCTGACCACCTAGCTGTAGATCAGAGGGCGTCCAAGAACCTTCTCCTGGGGTTTGATCAAATTGCTTGATGGACTCAGAATTCACAGAAACATTTTACTTACTGGATTACCAGTTTATTATAACAGGATATAACTTAGGAACAGCCAGATGGAAGAGATGCATAGGTCAGGATACAGGGAAAGGGATGCTCTCTCAGAGCATGCTGCTCTTCCAGAATCTCCACATGTTCACCAATGCAGAAGCTCTCCAAACTCTATCCTTTTGGGGTTTTATGGAGGCCTCATTACATAGGTATGGTTGATTAAATCATTAGCCATTGGTGATTGGACTCAATCTCCAGTCCCTCTTCTCTCCCAGGAGGTGGCAGGGGTTGGGGGGGTGGGAGGAGGTGGAAAGGATGGATGGAACTGAAAGTTTCAACCTTCAAATCCCATGGTTGGCTCCACTGTTGTGTTTTCTAAAAGTCACCCCATTAACATAACAAAAGATAACCTTTATCTGTCTCATCACAGGAAATCCCAAGGGCTTTAGGAGCCCTGTCCCTGGAAACAAGACAAAGACTAAATATATATTTCTTTTTTTTTTTTTTAATTTTTATTTATTATTTATTTATTATGTTTATTTTTGGCTGTGTTGGGTCTTCGTTTCTGTGTGAGGACCTTCTCCAGTTGCGGCGAGTGGGGGCCACTCTTCATCGCGGTGCGCGGGCCTCTCACTATCGCGGCCTCTCTTGTTTCGGAGCAGAGGCTCCAGACGCTCAGGCTCAATAGTTGTGGCTCATGGGCCCAGTTGCTCGGCGGCATGTGGGATCTTCCCAGACCAGGGCTCGAACCCGTGTCCCCTGCATTGGCAGGCAGATTCTCAACCACTGTGCCACCAGGGAAGCCCTATATTTCTTTTAATAAATCACAATATCACAGCCACATTCCTTTTGGAATATTTCCCAGGTATATATTTCCTTTGGGAAGACTTATACTCTCCCCAGCTTCCTCTCATCTTAGGCATCATTATATGTACTGGCAATCCAATTACCTTTTTCATAGCATTTTTCAATACTCTCCCTAGACTCTTAGACAATTGTACCCTAGTACCACAGACAGTTTCTCTGAGTCTGTATTTGTCAATATTCTCCCTTCGCTGCTTACATTAGAAACAACCCATCATTTGTGTTACATAAATACAGAAAAGAAGAAATGACATGACTACGGGGTAGGGGGGAGTCAAAAGAAGGAAAATGAGGAATAGAAGTAAAAAGAAAAAAAATTTAAGAAAAAGAGGAATAAGAGACAAAAACATAGGGGGGAAAAGAAGCAAGAAGAGAAGATGGGCAATAAAAGCCTCAATAAAATTTAAGGGTTTAAGAAAGTTGCTCTTGGGACTTCCCTGGTGGTGCAGTGGTTAAGAATCCACCTGCCAATGCAGGGGACATGGGTTTGAGCCCTGCTCTGGGAAGATCCCACATGCTGCAGAACAACTAAGCCCATGTGCCACAACTACTGAGCCTGTGATCTAGAGCCCGTGAGTCACAACTACTGAAGCCTGCGCACCTAGAGCCTGTGCTCCGCAACAAGAGAAGCCACTGCAATGAGAAGCAGCCTGTGCACCGCAATGAAGAGTAGCCCCCACTCGCTGCAACTAGAGAAAGCCTGCAAGCAGCAAAAAACACCTAATGCAGCCAAAAATAAATAAATAAATAAATTTATAAAAAAAAAAAGTTGCTCTCAAAATCTAAAGTCAAAGCAATCTTGAGGAAGAACAAAGCTGGAGCCATCACACTTCCTGACTTCAAACTATCTCCCAAAGGAAGAGGGGTCCAAGCCCCACATCAAGCTCCCCAGGCTGAGGGTCCTGCACCTAGAAGGCAAGCCCCCAGAACATTTGGCTTTGCAGGCCAGTGGGGCTTACTTTTGGGAGAGCCGGAAGGCTGTGGGAAATAGTCTCCACTCTTAAAGGACACACACAAAATCTCACAAGCTCTGGGATCCAGGGCAGAGCAGTAATTTGAAAGGAGCCTGGGTCAGACCCACATGCTGATCTTGGAGAGCCTCCTGGAGAGGCAGGAAGCAACTAGAGCTCACCCTGGGGATGCAGACTCTGGCAACAGCCATTTTGGGGAGCTTGGTCTACCACAAAGACACTGGTGCTGGCAAGCACCATTTTGGAATCCTCCTTCTAGCTTATTAGTGCTGAGAACTGGCTCAGCCCACCAGCCTGTCAGTACCAGTACTGGGACACCTCAGTCCAAGCAACTAGCCTGGCAGTGACACAGCCCCACCCACCAGGCTGGCTGCCTTAAGACTTCCTGAACCCATAGCCTCCCCAGGACCCAGCCCTGTCCACCAAAGGACCCAGGGCACAGCTCCATACACCAGTGCACAGGCACTAGCCTCAGGGCCCACAGGGCCCTGCAGCCAGAGACCCTAAACCTGGCTCCACCCACCAGAGTGACAGCACTATCCCCAGGACCAGCCTCATCCACCAGTTGGTGAGCACCAGCTCTGGGATCCCCTTGACCCTGGCCCCAACCACCAGTGGGCCGAAACCAAGACCCAGGACCACCGCAGCCTGTCATCCTGTCATGTCAGGATCCAGTCCACCCACCATCAGGCTGGCACAACCTGGGGACCCCCTGGGCCCTGGACTTGCCCACCAGCAGTCCAACACCAGCTCTGGGACACCTTGGGTCCTTCAGCCAACTGCCTAAGGATGCAGCCCCACCCACCAGTGGGATGACACAAGCTTTGGGACACCCCAGACACCACTGCCAGCTATGTTAGGAACAGGCCAGCCCTGCCTACTGGTGGGCTGACACCAGGCCTGGGACCCCCGAGGACCCTACAGCCAAAGACCCCGGGGCCAAGGTCTGCCCAACAGTAGGCCAGCTGTAGCTATGGGACCCCCTATGTCCTGGTCCCACCCACCAACAGCCAGCACCAGTTCTAGGACACCCAAAAGAGAATCACACAAAGACACATTGTAAGTAAAATGGCAAAAATGAAAGATGAAGCGAGAATATTAAAAAGCAGCAAGGGAAAAGCAACAAATTACATACAAGGGAACTCCTATAAGGCTATCAGCTGACTTTTCAGCAGAAACCCTGCAGGCCAGAAGAGATTGGTCTGATATATTTAAAGTGATGAAAGGAAAAAACCTACAACCAAGAATATTCTTGTCAAGGCTATCATTCAGATTTGAAGGAGAAATCAAAAGTTTTACAGAAAAGCAAAAGCTCAAAGAGTTCAGCACCACCAAGCCAACTTTATAAGAAATGTTGGGACTTCCCTGGTGGCGCAGTGGTTAAGAATCCACCTGCCAATGCAGGGGACATGGGTTCGAGCCCTGGTCTGGGAAGATCCCACATGCCGTGGAGCAACTAAGCCCATGTGCCACAACTACTGAGCCTACATTCTAGAGCCTGTGAGCCACAACTACTGAGCCCGTGCGCCACAACTACTGAAGCCCTCGTGCCTAGAGCCCATGATCCACAACAAGAGGAGCCACTGCAATGAGAAGCCCACACACTGCAACGAAGACCCAACACAGCCAGAAATAAATAAATAAATTTATTAAAAAAAGAAATGTTAAAGGGACTTCTCTGAGTGGAAAAGAAAAGGCAACAATTAGAAACATGAAAATTACAAAAGGAAAAAATATCATTGGCAAAGGTAAATATACAGCAAGGGTAGTAATTCAACCACATATAAGGCTAGTAAGAAGGTTAAAAGACAAAAGTAGTAAAATCATCTATATCCAAAATAACTAGTTAAGGGACACACAAAACAAAAAGATGTAAATTATGATGTCAAAAACAGTAAATGTCTGGGAGGAGGGGGGAGTAAAAATGAAGGGTTGTTAAAATGTGTTTGAACTTAAGAGATCAACAACTTAAAATAACCACATACACATATAGATAGATAGATAGATAGATAGCTATATATAAATCTCATGGTAACCACAAACCAGAAATCTATAATAGATACACACATACAAAAGAGAAAGGAATCCAAACTTAACACTATAACAGTCATCAAATCACAAGGAAAAAAAGCAAAAGAAGAAGAAAGGAACAAAAGAGAACTACAAAAACAAACCCCAAACAATTAAGAAAATGGCAATAAGTATACACCTACCAATAAGTACTTTAAATGTAAATGGACTAAATGCTCTAATCAAAAGACATAGAATGGCTGAATGGATACAAAAACAAGGCCCATATATATGCTGCCTACAAGAGACTCACTTCAGATATAAAGAAACACACAGACTGAAAGTGAGGGATGCAAAAAGGTATTCCATGCAAATGGAAATCAAAAGAAAGCCAACATAGCAATACTTATATCAGAAAAAATACTTTAAAATAAAGACTGAACAAGGGATGATCAAGGGATCAATCCAAGAAGATAAAACAATGATAAATATATATATATGTACCCAACATAGGGGTACTTAAGTACATAAAGCAAATATTAACAGACATAAAGGGAAAAATAAACAGTTATACAATAATAGTAGGGGACTTTAACAGCCCACTTATGTCAATGGACAGATCATCCAGATAGAAAATCAATAAGGAAACACTGGCCTTAAGCAGAACATTAGATCAGATGAACTTAACAGATATAGAGAGAGCATTCTACCCAAAAGCAGCAGAATACACATTCTTTCAAGTGCACATGAAACATTCTCCAGGATAAATCCCATGCTAGGCCACAAAACAAGCCTCGGTAAATTCAAGAAACCTGAAATCATAATAAGCATCTTTTCTGACCACAACGCTATGAGACTAGAAATCACTTACAAGGAAAATAACTGTAAAAAACACAAATACATAGAAGCTAAACCCAATGGGTCACTGAAGAAATCAAGGAAGACATCAAAAAAAATACCTAGAAATAAATGAAAATGAGAACACGATGATCCAAAATCTATGGGATGCAGCAAAGCAAAGCAGTTTTAAGAGGGAAGTTTATAGGTATACAAGCCTACCTCAGGAGAAAAGAAAAATCTCAAATAAATATCTTAAAGTTACACCTAAAGGAACTAGAACAAAGAAAAACAAACAAAACCCAAAATGAGTATTTATAATAAAGATTATAAAAGAAATAAGTAAGATAGAGACTAAAAAAACAATAGAAAAGATCCATGAAATTAAGAACTGCATCTTTGAAAAGACAAAAAAAATTGATAAAGCTTTAGCCAGACTCATCAAGAAAACAAGAGAGAGGGCCCAAGTCAATAAAATCAGAAATGAAAAAGGAGAAGTTACAACCAACATCACTGCAATACAAAGGATCATAAGCGATTACTATGAACAATTATATGCCAATAAAATGGACAACCTAGAACAAATGGAGAAATTCCTTGTAATGTACAATCTCCCAGGATTTAGCCAGGAAGAAATGGAAAATGTGAACAGACCAATCACCTGTAATGAAATTGAATCAGTAACCAAAAAACTCCCAACAAACAAAAGTCCAGGACCAGATAGGTTCACAGGTGAATTCTACCAAACATTCAGAGAAGAGTTAACACCTAGCCTTCTCAAACTATTCCAAAAAATTTCAAAGGAAGACTTCCAAACTCATTCTATGAGGCCAGCATCACCTGATACTAAAACCAGAAAAAGATATCACACACAAGAAAAGAAAATTACAGGTCAATATCACTGATGAGTATAGATGCAAAATATTAGCAAACTGAATTCAACAATGCATTAAAAGGATCATACACCATTATCAAGTGAGATTTATCTCATGAATGCAAGGAAGGTTCAATATCCACACACCAATCTGTGTGATACACCACATTAACAAATTGAAGAATAAAAATCATATGATCATCTCAATAGATGTAGAAAAAGCTTTTGACACAATTCAATATCCATTTATGATAAAAACTCTCAACAGAGTGGGTATAAAGGGAACATACCTCAACATAATAATGTATGTCAAACCCATAGGTAGCATCAACAGTGAAAAGCTGAAAGCAATTCCTCTAATATCAAGAACAAGACAAGGATGCCCGCTTTCACCACTTTTATTCAACATAGTATTGGAAGTCCTAGCCATAGCAATCAGATAAGAAAAAGAAATAAAAGGAATCCAAATTGGGAAGGAAGGAAAACTGTCACTGCTTGCAGATGGCATGATACTATATATAGGAAATCTTAAAGACATCATTAAAAGACACCATTAGAGCTCATCAGTGAATTCAGTAAAGTTGCAGGACACAAAATTAATATACAGAACCTGTTGCATTTCTATACACTAACAACGAATTATCGTAGATGACACAAACAGATGGGAAGATATACTGTACTCATGGATATGAAGAATTAATATTGTTAAAATGACCATACTACCCAAGGCAATCTACAGATTCAATGTAATCTGTACCAAAATATCAAAGACATTTTCCACAGAACTAGAACAAATAATTCTAAAATTTAATGGAAACACAAAACACACCAAATAGCCAATAGAATCTTGGGAAAGAAGAACAAAGTTGGAGGTATCATGCCATCTGATTTCAAATTATACTACAAAGCTACGGTAATCAAATCAGTATGGTACTGGCACAAAAACCAACACACAGATCAATGGAATGGAACAGAGAGCCCAGAAATCAGCCCACACTTATACAGGCAATTATTCTATGACAAAGGAAGCAAGAATATACAATGGGGAAAAGACAGCTTCTTTAATAAATAGTGTCAGGAAAGTTGGAAAGCTACACGCAAATGAATCGAACTGGGTTTCTCTCTTATACCATGCACAAAAATAAATTCAAAATGGATTAAAGACTCAAATATAATACCTGAGACCATAAAATTTCTAGAAGAAAACATAGGCAGTAAGCTCTTTGACATCAGTTAGTAATTTTTTTTAGATATGTCTCTTCAGGCATGGGAAATAAAAGCAAAAGTAAACAAATGGGACTACATCAAACTAAATAGTTTTACATGGCAAAGGAAACCATCAACAAAATGAAAAGTCCACCTACTGACTGGGAGAAGATGTTTGCAAACGATATACCCAGTAAGGCGTTAATATCCAAAATTTACAAAGAATTCATACAACTCAACATCAAAAAACCAAACAACCTGGTATAAAAAATGTGCAGAGGATCTGAACAGACATTTTTCCAAAGAAGACATACAGGTGGCCAACAGGCACATAAAAAGATGCTCAACATCATTAATCATCAAAGAAGTGCAAATTAAAACCACAATGAGATATCACGTCACACCTCTCAGAATGGCTATTAACAAAACAGCAAGAAATAATAAATATTGGTGAGGATGTTGAGAAAAGGGAACCCTCATACACTGCTGGTTGGAATATAAATTGGTGCATACTTTATGGAAAACAGTACAGAAATTCCTCAAAAAATTAAAAATAAAACTACCATATGATCCATCAATTCCACTCCTTGGTATTTATCCAAAGAAAATGAAAACACTATAATTCGAAAAGATATATCACCCATATTTCATTGCAGCATTATTTACAATAGCCAAGATATGGAAGCAACATAAGTGTGTATATATACACATATATATGTATATATGTGTGTGTATATATTTATACACACACACACATACATATACATATGAAATTATTCAGCCATAAAAATGAATGAAATCTTGCCATTTGCAACAACATGGATGGACTTAGAGGGTATTATGCTAAATGAAATGTCAGACAGAAAAAGATAAATACTCTATGATTTCACTTATATGTGGAATCTAAAAAAGAAAACAAATGAACAAAAATAACAAAACAGAAACAGAGTTATAAATACAGAGTACAAACAGGTAATTGCCAAAGGGGCAGGGTGAGGGAGATTAAGAGGTACCAACTTCTGGCTGCAAAGTAAATGAGTCATGGCTATGGAATGTATAGTGTGGGAAACATAGTCAATAACTATGTAACATTTTTGTATGGTGACATATAGTAAGAAGACTTATTGCATTAATCATTTTGAAATGTATAAAATATCAAATCACTGTATTGTGTAACAGGAACGAACATAGTGTTGTAGGTCAATTATACTTCAAAACAAACAAACAAAAAACAAACAAACAAACAAAAAACAAACAAGCTCATAGAAAAAGAGATCAAATGTGTGGTTACCAGAGGCAGGGGGTAGGTGGAGAGGGAAATGGATGAAGGCAGTCAAAAGATACAACCTTTTGGTTAGAAGACAAATAAATACTAGGGATGTAATGTACAACATGATAAATATTTAACACTGCTATATGTTATATATGAAAATTGTTAAGAGAATAAATCCTAAGAGTGCTCATCACAAGGAAAAATATTTTTTCTATTTCTTTAATTTTATATCTATATGAGATGATGGATGTTCACTACAGTTATTGTGATAATCATTTCTTGATGTATGTAAGTCAACTCATTATGCTGTCCACCTGAAACTTGGAAGGAAGGAAGGAAAGAAGGAAAGAAAGAAAGGGAGAGAGAGAGGAAGGAAGGAAGGAAGGTAGGAAGGAAGGAAGGGAGGGAAGAAAGGAAAATGACAGTAATTCACAGGAAAGCGGAGCCCTTTGGAGGCTGAAATTTCAGTTTAGCATTTTATTGGGATTGTACTCTACAATCACAATTAATAAAGTAAAAACCAACAGGAAGATAATAGAAAAAAAGATCTCATTTGTAATAACAATGTATAAAATACAATTAAATTTAGTATGTAACATGAAATGCATATAGTATATAAACACATATAACATTAGGTAGTACTTATATGGTACTTACTATGTGCTAGATACTATTTTAAGTACTTTATGTATATTAACCCATTTCATCTTCACAATAAGTCTAGGAGGCACTATTATTATTGTTCCCATATTACAGGAGGGAAAAATGAGGCACACAAAGGTGAATGAATAGGTTACATGATTAGCTAATGGCACAGCTGAGTTTGGAACCCAGGCGGTGTGATTCTTGCATACATGCTCTAAAGCACTATGCTCTACTAAAGGGTTCATGTATATACACACAGCTACGCAAAAATTGTAAAATTATAAAAGTACTGGGAGAAATGAGAGAAGGCTTGAGTAAATGGAAAACCATATCAGGGTTTCTGATTTTGAAGATTCAAAACCAGACGTATTAAATATGTCAATTCTCCAAATTAATCTATAACTTTTATTCCATCTCAATCAGAATCCCAGTTTTTTTAAAAATGTGGAATCTTGACAAAAACTTTTCATATGCTGATTTTTAAGAGGGTAGCCAGGAATATTTCTTTTAAAGAAGAGTAGTAAATGAGATTGCCAGCCAGAAGTTAAAACTTTAATAATTAAAACAATATAAATAAATAAATAAAAACAGCCGAGGAGTAAACCATCAATAGAAAAAATGACAGATCTAGAAAGTTGATATATTTATACATATATGAGAATTTAGCATATGGGAGTATGTAATTTAAAGTCAGAAGGGTAAATCAATAAATAACTCACTAAACTATATAAGAAAAATATTAAATTATAAACCTATGTTATGCCATACACACATACACACAAACACATAAACACACACACACACGTAATCCCAGAGATTCTAAACGTAAAGGATGACATGATTAAAACAGAAGAAAACATACCTGAATATTTGGAATGGAGGTGGCCTTTCTAACCATGACCCTAAAAGCAGAAACAGTAAGAAAGAGAATGATAAATTTGGCTACATAAAAATAAAAAACAAAAATTGAAAAATTACTCTCCCATTTTCTTCCTACTCACTGATTTTAAATAACATAAAGAAACTTGTTTGTTAAAGGTGTGTGGTACTGGTGTTTCTAACTGGATAATACAGACTTCAACCTAATGTTGCCTAAGATATTTTATCAGAATGGGAGGGTTTGTTTTTCCTTCTGCTTAAATGAACAATAAATACCATGTATGGGGATGAGTCACATCCTGAAGTGCTCTTATTCCTGGTGGCCAATAAATCTCTCATGATTCTCAAAGTGGAAGGATATGTTCTTAACAGACATTTACTCATTCATTCAGAACATATTCAATAACTACTCAGACCAAGGTAAAGTGCTAGAATATATGGGGGGGAACCAAACTCAGAAGCCATAGGTAGTGTTGTAGAAAGAGCCCTTAATTGGAGACATAACTCTTGGGCTAGAGCTTAGAACAATTTTGCTCTTTGGCAGGTCTCTTGATCTCTCTGAGCCTCAGTTCCCTTATCTTTTGTAAAGTATAATCACACCTTGGAGAATTGCTATGCAGATTAGAATCAAACAAACAAACAAACAAACATTTATTGAGCTCCTACTCTTTACCAGGTTCTTTGCATGTATAAAAGAGTTTTTGTAAAATTCTACACAAAAGTATGTTACTATTACATAACAAGTTCCCTGCTCTAAAGGAGGGCAAAAAGCATACATATGATTAAAGATAACAAAATCTGAAAGTGAGGAAAGCTCCACCAGGGGGATAAAAGGAAAGAAGGAAGGAAGGAAGGAAGGGGGGAAGGAAGGGGGAAAGGAAGGAAGGAAGCAAGGAGGGAGGGAGGGAAGGAAGGAAGGAAGGGAAGAAGGAAGAAGGAGGGAGGGAGGAAGGAAGGAAGAAGGAAGGAGGAAGGAGGGAGGAAGAAGGAAGAAGGAAGGAAGGAAGGAAGGAAGGGAGGATCAGAGAAGATTACAGAATTCATCTGGGAAGTTTGAGCTGGGCTTGAAAGGTGGGTGGGTATTTGGACCTTTAGAGTTGTATGAGAAGGATAACATAGACAGAGGGTATGATACAAGTGAGAGCAAATAGAAGAAAAGAAAGCAAAGAGAATATGAAGAAAACAACATCACTTTAACAAGAGTGTGGGGTAGATGAAGGTCAGCAGTAACTGGAAAAAGTTTGGAGCCAGATCACAAAGAATCCTGAAGGCCCAACTAAGGAGCTTAGACTTGATTCCTTAGGGAATGAAGAGTTCAGTAAAATGTATGACTTTGGCATAAGACTGCCATGGATTTGAAACCTGGCTCCGCACTTCCTAGCCATATAGTTTTGACGCCACCTAACCTCAGTTTCTCTTTTATATGATTGAGATACTACTAACTTGAGTCAAGTTCCAAGCATAGCACCTTATAAATAGAAGATGCTTGATATGGCATAGTTATTATGTATAAGCATTGGTTGACTACTGAAGGACTCTAATGAAAACAGTGGACATAATCTAAATTCTACAGCACTAAGCAGACTACATTAGAGGCTAGGAGAACAGTTAGGAGAAAATTACAGCAGGCTAGGAGTCCTAGGGGATACAGAAAAGTTAAAAAGTAAAACGATCAAAATAAGTTTTAGAGAATATTTTAGGACAGAATATAATTAATCAGACTTTGGACACAGTGAAAATGCAATACAGCAGAGAGAATGACGATGTACACGAGAGGAAACAAGCTATGAACTAAATTCTGGAGAAGGTGAGTGGGGATGAGATAAAGAATCCAAGGGGAGGGACTTCCCTGGTGGCACAGTGGTTAAGAATCCACCTGCCAATGCAGGGGACACGGGTTCGATCCCTGGTCTGGGAAGATCCCACATGCTGCGGAGCAACTAAGCTGGTGCACAACAACTACTGAGCCTGTGCTCTAGAGCCCGTGAACCACAACTACTGAGCCCGCATGCCACAACTACTGAAGCCCACGCACCTAGAGCCCGTTCTCCGCAACAATAGAAGCCACCACAATGAGAAGCCCGCGCACTGCAATGAAGAGTAGCCCTCACTCACCACAACTAGAGAAAGCCCACGCAGAGCGACGAAGACACAACGCAGCCAAAAATAAATAAAATTAAAAAAAAGAGAGACTTGATGCTGAACTGTCTCAGTCTAATAAAAAAATATCAAACAATTTTTTAAAAATTAAAAATAAATAATAAATAAATAAGAATCCAAGGGGAATAGTACTATTTGCCTGATTTCTTATCTGTTTTTATTCTGTGATACAGAATGCATTTTTGTAGGTAGCATAATTTGGGGAATAAGGTAGGGCATAAGTATTGACTGAAAATAGTCTTGAAAAGAAAGAGAAATACTTATCCATAGAAAGAAGAGAGTAAGAAAATGCCAAATGAGGCTACATAGGCATTTTGAGACAAAAAGAGAAAAGTGAAGGAACATAACTTCTCATTCAAGAAGAATGTGAAGCCATCTGCAAGGAATGAGGTAGGTTTTATATATATGACTAGAAAAGTGTGGAAATAGTTTAGTCTTTAGTTAGTTAATATCAGGATTTCTCAACCTTGGCACTATTGATGTTTTGGGACGGATAATTCAATCTTTTTTAGGGAAGATGTGGGGTTTTCCTCTCTTTTTTAGAATGTTTAGCAGCATCCTGGACTCTACCTATTAGATGGCAGTGGCAGCCTTTCCCCCAGTTGCGACAACCAAAAAGGTCTGCAGACATACTTAAATGCCCCCTGGGAGATAAAAATACCTCCATTTGAGAACCACTGGTCTAGGTGTTGTTGGAATATGATAAGGGGCCTAAAGATACAGACATTGTCTTGTTTGAAGTTATTTCTCACATCTAGGACATTGTTGGCACATACTGACTCTCCAGATAGATGATAGATAGATAGATAGATAGATAGATAGATAGATAGATAGATAGGAAGAAAATGAAAGGAAATAATGATTGATAATTGGCATTGAAGGACGAGATGAAGTTGCATAGCGTATATTTGTAGTGGAACCAATGAGACTGATTTTATAGTTAATATTTTCTCCCCAAATTATGGAGATTGCAGGTCCAGAAGAGGTGAGAGAAACCAGAAAGCTAGAAGTCAAAAGAGGAAAGTATTTAAAGGAGAAGGAGGTCAAATAGTGTTAGTTGTTAGTTGTTTTTGCTTCCAGCTATTTTTCTTTTTGTTCTTTTTTTTCCTGTAAAAGACAATACAAGTTGTTTAACTTCCTATTAACTTTGTACATACTGAGCACATAGTAGCTGTTAAAAAATTATTTGTTAAATTAATTTATATTCTAAAGTACAAGATTGGGTCTAAATTCAAAATATGAAGTGGTCTGAAAGGGAAGTTGAGGAATAGGATAGAGATAGGTTAAAAAGTAGACCTTAATTACATCCTTTGTTACTAAAAAACAAAACAAAACCTAGTTGAAATAAATAATACAAAAATTGAATATTTGTTAGTTCTGGATGGCAGGAATATCTATGAAATATCAAATAAATAGAAAAATAAGGAAAAATAAAATAAAATAGAATAAAATATGAAGTGGTGAGAATTGCTGTTTACAATTCAAATCTTTTGATTTATGGGAAAAGCACTCCCTCAGTTTTTCATATAATTATTTTTCCTGCATTTGGAAATGTAACTATTAATGTAATATCCTCTTCCCAAATTTAGTTTAATGCCCAATCTCCTCCATTTAAAAAATATAAAGCATAAATACAATCAAGGATGCCTCAAACAATATTAAGACTTCTTCTGGAGAGAAAAAGAGAAGTAATCATTTTCCCACTTTTTATAAGTATGATATTGGCTACCTTAGATATTTATGACATTTGTTATAACTAATTATAGTTTGAATTTTCAAATTTAGACCTTAGGAAGTTATTTATTTTATAAGTTGGTTCATTTTTCATTAGGTACATAGTAGTACTGTTACGGCTTTTGTGGCTCAAACAGCTAGATTTCCCATAGTTGTGGTTAATCTGGTGAAATATCTAAATGAGTTACCTAATCAATTATTCTTCTGTATCTCTACAACTTATTTGTTAAAATAATACAACAGGGGCTTCCCTGGTGGCGCAGTGGTTGTGAATCTGCCTGCTAATGCAGGGGACACGGGTTCGAGCCCTGGTCTGGGAAGATCCCACACGCCGTGGAGCAACTAGGCCCATGAGCCACAACTACTGAGCCTGCGCTCCGCAACAAGAGAGGCCACGATAGTGAGAGGCCCGCACAACGCAATGAAGAGTGGTCCCCGCTTGCCGCAACTGGAGAAAGCCCTAGCACAGAAACAAGGACCCAACATAGCAATCAATCAATTAATAAATAAATCTTTAAAAAAATAATACAACATTTTCTCCTTTTTATACTCCCATAACTCTCAGGACATTAATTTTCTGAGGGAATAACTAGTTACTTATGTGAATGTCTCCTTTTCCCTGCCACAGTGACAGAGTAGAATCATCTGCTCTCCCCAACTAGCATGGTTCCTCCATATAATATACGCTTAAAAATAATTGATGGATAAATCAGTGACTGAACAATTACACCTCACTGGTTGAAGTCAGAAGACTTGTGTTCTAGACCTACCTATGTAATTTTGGGCAAATCGCTTACCCTCACTGGACCATGAAGTGTTATAACTGAGCAGGACCTTATGGGGCCTTCCCAGGACAGACTTCCCCCCCATATCCTCTGCTTTAACTCCTCTCTGAAGTACCTACATAACAGTATCTGATGCATATTTCCTGAGTTGTTTTACAGATGGTAAAACCACCAGCAAATGGAAGAAATTAACTACTTGATGATCATAAGCACGTAGCCCCCAGACCTACTGGCGCCTAAGGATTTGATAATGTTGGCCCCTGTCACACGCCCTGTTACCTCACTATCAACCAATCAGAGAATTGTGCACAAGCTTATCACATACCCTGGGATGTCCCTCCCTCACTTTGCCTTTTAAAATGCCTTACTGAAACCCATTGGGGGAGTTCTGGCTTTTTGGAGCACTAGCTGTCTTGAACTCCTTCCTTGGTGACCTGCAGTAAATGCTGCACCTTCCTTTACCACAATCTGGTGTCAGTAGATTGGCTTTACTGCATAAGGGTGAGTGGACCCAAGTTTGGTTCGGTAACAGTATGAAAGGTGTTAGGGTAAATGTTACCCAGGGAAATATTAAAGTGTAGAGTTGGCTTTTTCATTTTTCCTAAGGAAATGGACACTCAAGCATAACTGTTTATTCCAGCCTGTGTTTTCTTTGGTGGGTACAGAGTCAAATATAAGCATGGATAAAGTTTTCATCCTGGCCAGAAACTTCACTTATGTGAATTTTCAATGCGTGTGAAAGATCTGATAAACATGTGAGGTATGAGATGGCTCATAATTAGAAAAATGTTGAGGGGTTAGACATGTGGAACAGAGAAAAGTGATAGTGTTTATAGAGACAAATGTTGCAAAAATAAGCTACAATAACATTTGGCTTCTTTATGTGAAAAAAAAAGTAAACTAGTGAATATGAAATGTTAGGTTTCTCTTCTATACTTGAGAAAATTTCTTTACATGCTGATGCTACCACAGCTCTTTTCTAGCACTATTATCTAGGTTAATTAGATTAAATATGTTGTGCTAAAATGTTTGCTCTCAATCTATTCATGTGAAATAGTCCCTTACTGATCAAAAGATAGTATGTGAGGCTACACCCATAAATTAGCAAACAAGACAATAAGCTACTTATGCAACACATTTGTGCAATATTATTTCATTTCATATATCCAGATTTTCTCCATTAGCAGTTTCAGACTAATCTGCAATTCTGTTTCAAGATGATTATCTGCCATATTCATGTCATGTTCCCTTTGGCTGGTGTGTGTGTCTGTGTGTGTGTGTAATATTTCATACACATTAGTGCTCTTGCAAACACATCAAAAACCTAAAAATACCAAAAAAAATTTTTTTGATAGCTATTATTTCAAAATGACCTAGTGCCAGATTTTAAGTAAATTAAATATTCATTTCAGAGCTTATTCTAGATAAAGCATTGTGCTAGTTACAAAGTATATAATTAAGACACGGTCCATGGTCTACCATCTCAGGAAGACCGCAGTCTAGTGGGGGAAGCAGACACAAACAAAACAATTATAAACCAAAGCATGAACATTTCCCAAAGTGGGATGTTGACAAAAACTGTAAGAGTGCTGAAAAGGTAACAACTAATTCTAAAAGTATCAGTGGGAGGAGGAAACATTTGAACTGAACCTTATAGAATAAATTGGGTTTCAACATGTGATCAGAAAACAAAATAAAACAGCAGGAACAAAGACTTGGAAGTGGGAGGATCTGGGAGATGTTCAGAGAATGGCCAGCGGTTCAGGGTTGCAAAGTAAATGGGGTTGAGTGAGTAGTCGTTCCTTGGTAAGGATTTCAGATTTTATCCTGTATGTGAGAGAAAGATGAAAGAATGTGCAGCAGAATGATATTCTCAGTTAGTTGTTTTAGAAATATCATCCTGGCAGCAGTGTATAGAATTGTCTGAAGAGATGAAAAACAACCTCAGACAAGGATTTGTGAGCTTCTTAAAGGTAAAGATTTGTTTTCCTTATTTTTGCATCTTCAGTGCTTTGTATTGTGCCTGGCAAAAGTACGTTCTCAAAAACATTGAACATTATTACTATGGCCTCGACAGCACAGCATGTGAATATAACAATGAAGCTTAACATCATCACGGGAGATTTCCTCAAATGTGTGGAATTAATCTGGATAGAAAGGGAGCTTTCCCCCCTTCCTTTATGGCTCCTCAACTTAGTTTATATCCAAGTGTATCTAAACATTTATTTCCACCTGGATTCAAAATAATAATGGAGCAAATAATGGTGAATTAAAACTTATGGGGAAAAGTAATTGTCCTAAGATTCTCTTTAAATGCATAATTTTAGAAATTATGCAGAAACATTACTGAGAAAAAATACAGATGATTTAGATATGATAAAATTCACTGTAGATATATAAAGAAAACTTTTAGAAATTTCCAAAGATAAGCAAAGAGAAAACATTCGCAAAACATATAGCAGACCAAGAACAAATATTCCTTTTAAAGAGTGTATGGCCTAGCTAAAAGCATGGATTCTGAACCAGACTGTCTGGGTTTGCAATTCTGTCTCATACTTTCTAGCTTAACACTACTTAAATTAGATACTTAAGTTCTCAATGTCCCAGTTTTCTTATCTGTAAACTGGGGTTTGTAATATGGTATCTAGTTTATAAAGAGTGGCAAAGTGTTTATAATAGTGTTTGTCACATAGTAAATGCTCAATAAAAGTTAGCTGTTTTTAAATTATTATTCTTAATGTGGCAGAGACTACTATGTATGTCCCCCAGATCTGTTCTCTCCTTCCTATTTTAGTAATAGAATCTCCAAGTTGTAACTATGCACATGACTGTCCAGAATAAAACCTGAATCTTCTAACCTTTATTACAGAGAGGACTGACCATGTGACTAGGGCCTGGCCAATGAGAGGTAAGCAGAAGTGTCATGTGGAAGCTTACGGGAACCTTCCTTAAAAGACAGCTAGATACTTACCAGATTCTCAAAATTAAATAGAATGAAATTGATCAGGGTCAATGAGAATATAGAGCAACAGGAACTCTCAAACGTTGCTGGTGGGAATGTAAACTGGTATAATCATTTTGGAAAACAATTTGGCATTCTTGAATTAAATGTAAAAATATGCACATTTCTCAATAATCAAGAAATTCATTCCTAAATTTATATTCTAGAGAATGGTATATGCGTTCTAAGATACATGTACAAGGATATTGACAGCAGCATTATTTGTAATTGCCCAAAACTAATAATCCAAAGATCCATCAATAATAGAATGGATAAACAAGTTGAGGTATATTTATATGAAGGGAGTAGTTCAACAATGAAATTGAATTAACATATATACGTACAAGAACATCCACTGAATGGAAAAAGCAAGAACCAAACTAACACAAACAGTAAGATTCAAAAATAGGCAAAACTATATCATTTAGAAATGCATACTTGGGTGAAACTTTAAAGAAAAGCAAGGCAATGATTATCATAAATCAGGATTATAGTAATCTCTAGATCTAGGAGGAGAATTCCTCTAGGGAAAGTTATGATTAGAAAAGGAAACAGAGAGCTCCTGAAATTCTTGTAATGCTCTGTTTCTGAGTAGAGTTGCATGGATGTTTCTTTAAAATAATTTTTAAACTACACATTGTCTTATGGACTTTTCTACATGAACATTGTATTTCACAATTTAAATTACAGATTCTATAAAGGGACATTGTGCTTTTGGTCTCTCTTCTTTTTCATTCCTTCCTCCATCCTGATGCCTGAAACATAGATACTGTCACCTGAGACCATAAAAACAAGGATCACAAACTAGGAATATCAGAGTAATGAGCTGGAAGGTAAGTCCCTGAGGACTTTGTGAGGACAGCTGCCATATCAGTTTTGAACCTTTTACCTCTATGCTTCATTTACATGAAAGAGAAATAAATTTTATATTATTTTGGAATTTTCTGTTTTTTACACAGCCAAACTTGATATTAACTAATATACCTATACTCAAGATCTTCAGAAAGACAACCTACTCAATAGAAAAATTGCATGATCTCATACACACACACACACACACACACACACACAATTCCTGGGCAATTAGTTCCTTGAAGAAGAAATCCAAAGGGCTCATAAACTTCTAAAAAGTGCTTCATCTCAGCAGCAATCAGAGAAATGCAAATTAAAACAAGATAGTATTTTTCACGTATCAGATCAGCAAAAATATTTAAAGAGCAATATATTCATTTCTGTTGAGTATTCAGGAAAATGGTTCCTCTCAGGCACTGTTAACATAAAATGCATAAATTTTTGGGAGGTAAATTGGCAATATCTATTAAATCTGAAATGCTCTCACTTACGTGAGTCAGCAGAACAACACAAATATATACCATAGAAATAACAGCAATAATATTCAAGACCATATGTCCAAGAATTCTTACTGCGGTATTATTTTCAAGGTAAAAAACTGGAAACAATCTGTTAAAATCCATCAGTAGTAGAAAGTTTGGATAAATTATGGCACATCCTTACTATGAAATATGTGGCTGTTTAAAAATGAGTTAAATCTGTATGTCTTGATCTGGAAGGTTGTTCAGGATGTATTGTTTAGTGAGGGAAGTAAGTAACCCATTTTTATATAATCGGCCAAACTATTTTGTGCATGCATACCTGTATAAATTTGTATGAACATGCAGGAAAGTGTGAAAAGATACACCCCAGATTGTTAACATCATCTACCTGGGAGTTGGGGTGGTAACAGAGATTACTTTTTCTGTATCCATCTTCGGATAGTTTTACTGGTTATGATGAGTATAACTACTTCGTGTTACTTTTGTAATTTTTGCAAAATTAAATTAAAATTGGTTTAATAAAAGGTATACATCCAAGAACACAGAATAATTAACGTAACTCAATGCCAGATGAACACCTTTACAATTGATTGTTACTAAACATAAAATCCGTATCGCTGTAGCAAACTGCACAAACCTCTACAACGTAGAATGAAGTAGGTAACTTACTGTGGCTTAACCATTGAGTTTCATAATTAGTATTTCGTTAATAATTAACTTGAAAGAAATCCATGTGTTAGTAAACTAAACAAGTCTATGTTACTTCTTGCAATCCTCTGGGAAGGAATCAAAGGCCAAGCTATGTCAGGAAGGCAGGAGTTAAGAAATGGACAGAGGGCTTCCCTGGTGGCGCAGTGGTTAAGAATCTGCCTGCCAATGCTGGGTACACGGGTTCGAGCCCTGGTCTGGGAAGATCCTACATGCCGCGGAGCAACTAAGCCCGTGAGCCACAACTACTGAGCCTGCGCGTCTGGAGCCTGTGCCCCGCAACGGGAGAGGCCACGACAGTGAGAGGCCCGCGCACCGCGATGAAGAGTGGCCCCCGCTCGCCGCAACTGGAGAAAGCCCTCGCACAGAAAGGAAGACCCAACACAGCCAAAAATAAATTAATTAATTAATTTAAAAAAAAAAAAGAAATGGAGAGAAAGGGACAAGTCTCCTTCCTTCTAGGGTGGATCAAGGGACTCCTAAATGGGTCTGTCGGTGAAAGGGCGGCTGTGATCAAGGTATACAATTTGCATTTCCCCAGTCTAACTCGTTCTCTTCCTGCCCCTCCTCGAAGGTTCTTCTGCCAAGGCACGACCATCACTTAGCCAGACATGTCTGGAGTCACGTTTGCCTCCTCCCTTTTGCTTTCCTTTGCCCCTGAATCTGGCTGCTAAATCCTCTCATCTGCCCTCTGGCACGCCTCTGCCCTTGCCCTCATCTGGTCCCTCCGCGTTCGGCGCAGCCACACCAAAGAATTCCAGACTCCTGTGGCCATCGCGACTTTTCACACCGGCTCCTCCGAGCTTCCCGCCACCATCCCCACGGTCACTGTCCATCCTGTGCCGCGAAGGTTTGCTCACCCGTGAGAACCTCGGCGCTGACCACATCACGTGCTCGGGCCGTCTCCTGCCTGGGCGTCCCAGGATGTGGGCCACGGCAGACGGAAGTGCCCTCATCCCGAGGGGCGGGGCAAGAGGGCGGGGTGGGGCGACGCCTGGCCCGGCTGGCCAATGAAAGCACTGAGCTCAAGGTCAGAGGTCAGGTGTCCAGCGGGCGGGAATTTTCTCCTGAGAAGAACGGGAGGACGCGATTTCACCTCTGGTAAAAACCCTGAGAGGCTGGAGAGAGGAGGGAGGTAAGGTGTTCTTGAGCTGAGGGGAAGAAAAGGTCGGGCTGGGGCTAGAGTATGGCGACTCCGAAATCTCTAGAAGACAGATTTGTGAGGCCCGGCTGATGTGGTTCTGTGGGGACAAGACCCCAGAACCAGCGCCCACCTAACCTAACTGGTCAAGAATAGAGGGTGTGAAAGGAACAGAAAGACCAATAGGATTTCTAGCCACTAATTAGGTTGCATAGATTAAACAACTTGAGAATATCCGTGAACCTTGCCTCCTCTGCGATTTGACAATGGTGAAAGTGTGGTTTTTATGCAAGGAAGTGAGGAAGGGAAGAAATCTCCCGATACCTGAGGCTGGTGGAAAGAGATGGGAAGACTGCAAACCACACTCACCTCTGTGTGATCTTAAGTAATCTTGGGAATAATATTCCATTTTATATTTGTACGCTGTAAATAGATACAATTTTGATTGGTCAATTCTGCCTCAATAAAGCTAGGTGGAAAAAATCTTGGGAAACCTAACTTCTCTAGCATTGTGCATAAGAGCCTGACCTAATGATTTGTATGCATTTCTATTCTGACCCAACAGAGTTCTGTCAGGAGGTAGCACAGGAGCAATAAAATTTTTAGGAATATGTAAGGAAAACTATTTCAGGAATTGCTGCAATTCAGAAGTTGATTATTTTAAGATACCTTCTCTCTAACCATGATTTTGCTTGTTTTCCCCCTTGTCTTGGATTTTAGAAGTAAGGCCAGTTTCTCTCTCTTCCTGTCCACCCACTGCTATGAGATGGATTCAAATATCTGTAATGCAATGAAATACAGTTGACAGATGAAAGAAATTTTATGAATGTATATGATGTCCGGTATCTTATTTAAGTACTATACATTTAGCATGAATTTAAATGACTAACTTCAATACAACAGTAATTATTGTTTAAGGTAGTTGATGAGAGTGATGAATCCAAAGCTGATAGACTATTAGGCTTCACAAGAAAGGAAAATTTAAGATAAACGCTGACAATAAACTGAATGGATATACTAGGTAGAGTTGGTTGATTTTTAACTTTTTCTACTATCGGGCACATTCAGATAATTTTTCCTGAAAGTGCAATATCAAGAAGTAGAAATTCTAGAATCAATATTTGCTTCAAAGATCAGTGATACTCTGTATGGAAAAGGTATGGAAGTACAATGGTTGGAAATATTTCCAGAGAAGTAATCACCAGTTAGAAGATGCTTATGTTGGCATTAAGAGTGAAAGAGGGTACCAACACTATGTGTTCCCCACATTTGTTGATATCACAGAATCTAACAACATTAAAAAGTATTCATATAACTTATTGGGTTTGTTTTCATTGGAATGCTTATTATAATATCCAAAATGTCTTCTGATTCATTAGTGAAATAAAATAATTTTGCTCTATATTAAGAAGTTTGCACTTAGATTTTTAACCCAGTAATTGAGTAGTTAAGAATGTTCACTTGACGATAACTGAAAATAGGAATAGATTCATAGCCAATTAACATAAATGAGATCTTCAGTTCTTCTGGAGAGCAATTTTACTATTTGGAAATAGGTAAACCTCAAACAGATTTTAAATGATAATGAAACTAAGGCAACACCATTTGGATTAAAATGTATATTTCATTCACTGAAAGCTTACTGAAAAACTACTACTGTATGAAAACTTCTAGTTTATATCTGAATTCCCAAAAACATTTTAAATGATTGATCAAAATGCTAAGAACTTTCTGATAAACTGGACTGTGTCCTAGAGTAAATATTCTAAGCTGTAATTCCTCTGATTCTCACATAAATGAGAACCATTTTGGACTCATTCAGCATTCAAAATTTATTGAGACAATCTGGGACTAGCAGATGCAAACTATTATATATAGGATGGATAAACAACAAGGTCCTATTGTATAGCACAGGGAGCTATATTCAGTATCCTGTGATAAACCATAATGGAAAAGAAAAAAAAATTTACTTCATTAGGTGAATTTGTTGATTTACTAATAATGACCCAATGACCTAAAAATAATATACCATAGTTGCTTTATTCCAAATGAGGTAGTAGGGAATTCTAACTCAGGCTTTTTATTTTCTAAGAGAGTGGAATTTTCCAAATCCTACTCCACTGCTTCAGCACAGTTTTGCCCTTGGTTATTCGATTTCGAGACCACTTAGGAAATACAGTTATCCTGAGAAAATCACTCTATCAGTCTTGTGAACCCCAGCCTCTTTTGCAACAAAATGATCGCATTAAATATATTGCAATCCACCAACTAGGAGTTATATGGATAAAATAGTATGAAAAAAAATATGAACAATTTTATACCAATATATATTATTTTCATATTAGATTTAAATCATAGTAATAAATGTTATTTTCATAGTTAAATTTTTATCATTCAGAGCCTTTTTTAAAACGAATGAACCAATGTTTTGTGATTAAGAATGGTTTTCTGCTCCTGGCTTTGCTGTTTTACCAACATTTACTTTTAATTTTTATATTTCCGGACGTTGAAATTTGTACTGCTTCCAAAGAAAGAAGACATGTTTCCAGCATTCAAATATTGCGCAATAGACTATTCATATGAGGTAGAGTGTTACTGGATCACTACCTATTTACTAAAAATTATGATATAAAAGTGTTATCTACATTCACTATATGACTATGATCATTTTTCAGTAATCCTTAGTCTAATTACTTTGAAATTCATTTAAAATTACTTTCCACTTTTAATATACCTTAAAAATGCTACTTTGGGAAGGAAATTATTGACAATTTAACATGAATTTGAAGCTGTCAGCAGAAAAAAATATAGAAACTCTTGACAAGTTTGGGCTGCTTTTATGAATGATCTTGAGTGATCTTGAGAGGAGTGGGGAAAAAGCAATCCCAGTTATCTTTATGATAAAATGACAGTAACAGTATGTATTGGCCACTTACTATGGGCCAGATACTTCGCTCTTTGATGGATTATATCATTTGATCACTTGCTCTTTTGATGGATTATGTCATTTTGATGATCATAACTACTCCATGAGGAAGATACTATTATCTTATCAGGTTTTACAGTTTTACAGGTTAGAAAAATGGTGTCTAGAGCAGTTAAATAGCTTGTACAAAGCTGAAATTCAAACCAGGCACATTGTTAAGAAACTAATTAAGGACTTCCCTGGCGGTCCAGTGGTTAAGACTCTGCGCTCCCAATACAGGGGACATGGGTTCGATCCTGGTGGGGGAACTAAGATATCGCATGTCGTGCAGCAAAAAAAAAAAAAAGAAAGAAAAAAGAAACTAATTAGAATAGTTGTCACACAACAGTTCATAGTTCTTATGATCTTAATTAACAAGTTAAATTTTGGGTTTCTTTATAACCTTGACCCCCATCTATCAGGAAAAAAATTGCTCCACTATAACTAAAACTGTGTTATATTTTATAGGAAATAAAAAAGGTATATAGGTATCTTCAGGTTTTCTTATTCCCTCATAACCAAGGAAGGCAAATGTATCATTATAACACATATATGGTAGGGAATCAGAGGTCATTGTTACACAAATATTTATGAATATATTATCCACTTGCAAAATTAGTCTATACTCAAACATCCTCAAACTTTTATCCTCGCCAATGGTATCTTAGTTTCTTGCTGATATCTTAGTTTCTTGCCATGATACAATACAAATATACTAATCAATGGCAAATCTTGCAAAAGATACTGGGTTTTGTAAAGTTCGTGAAAACAGTGTTGAAGAACCACTCAAATAACAGGTAAAGCTATTATCAGATGAAGATTTTACAAAATTAGACCAGATTACAGACAAGAGAAAGAGAATGGTTTGAATATCAAAGGAGTCAGAGATGCCTTGGGAAAATTTGATTAAATCCTCAAATATTTTCTAGAAATATTTATGATCAAAGGTGAAATAATGATTAGTATCATGCATATCATCATATAATACAGTTTTGAGGGAAATTATGACAAAAAATCAGTTATAAATATAAGCTAACTATGAACAAAATTTCATTAAATATAAATTTTAATTTTTATAATTTTATTTCATTTTTTAGACAAAGTTCCAATCAAGCTTTTCTTTCCTTTTTACTATGAATCTTTGGTCCTCATTTTATATAAATTACTTTAACTGAGCTTTTCTTTGTACCATTTATTCTTAGATAATGAAGACCTCTTATTTAATATGTTACTATACCTTCAGCAAACAAACTCTTGGGAAGTAATGCAAGAAACTATCATTTGTCCAAATACATAGAATAATGAATTCTGTGGGAAGTTGAGAGTCACTGAGGGACGGCTTCATAGAGGAAATATTGCTTAAGATGAGCCTTGAAAGATGAATAGAATTTTGATAGCTAGAGAAGAGTATCAGGGCATTTTTCAGAGGCACAGTGTAGACCACAGTGTTGATGAGGAAGTGACCACTAAATGTTAATGGGGTAGTAATTGATCTATTTAAAGACCACAGTTAGTATTAAAGAGTAATGGGAAATAAAGCAGGAAACTAAAGGCAGACCCAAGTATAGAGAATTTTGATTTATAAGCTTACTTAACTGATTTAACATCCTTTTAAGGTTTAATTATTAGATTTTTTTAAAAATTAGTAACATATTTGCTGGATGTCACAAGTGAAACTGCAAAGACATGGAAAACAAAAGTTAAGATAGCCATATTATACTGTTAAGTGAAAAACAGCACATTGCTAAATGGTATATAAATGATGTGATTCCATTTTTTTTGTCACACGCGCGCGCGCGCACACACACACACACATTTTAGCCTAATCTAGAAAAGAAAGTATCTAGGAAAATACACGAAACTATTACTGATATGACTAGGGACCTTGACTTTCTCAGTTATGTGGTTCTGTGTTAGATATTTTATAGTGAGCATGTATTACCTTTAAATAAAAATAATATAAATTTGAAAGAATAGAGAATTTTAATATTCTGAATATTGACAGATAAGTATTTTAAATCCACTATCTATATATTAAAAGATTTTATAATCTTACTTTCTTACATAGAATGTAGTTAGAAAGAAGTTTTGCAGAGCTTTATTGCTTCGAATCCCTTCATGTTTATATCAAGATGAAAATTATCCTGCAAGAGTTATTGATAATAAATTTAGGAGGCCATGGACAAGAGGTATGTTTTATTTTTATTTTTTAATAATCTATTTTTAAAAGTATTTCAGAGTTTAGCATAATAAATTATTAAGAAAATGCAGTGATTTTCTCATTATATAAAATTGTATTCATATCAGAATTCCAAGAAGTTTACAAATTAATATTTTTATGACAGAATTTAGGTGACAAAGTAAGGAACTGGAAAGCTTATACTAGATATGACTAGAACAAATAAAAGATATGTAGGTGATGAAGTCTTAAAATATTCTAACATTGTAACATTTGTTGTACTATAATAGGATCTTGTTCAACTGTAGGAAGGCTACTTTAAGTTGTAATAATACACTGAATATAAAACTTTTTAAATGTATATATACAAAATACCATCTTTTGCTTTTATCATGTCATAGACTTAAGAAAGACTAGCCTCCCTGGAGGATACAAGTCAGTTAACAACATTTATTTACCCTGTATTCTGTATAGGCACCATTACAGGTGCTAAGAACACAGTTACTAATAAGACATAGAAATAGTCCCTGCCTTCAGTGGGTTTTCAGACAGGTAAGGAGGATGCAACAATAAAACCATTAAATATGTAAACTAATATTTGGTATTGATAAATGTATAGAGAAGACACATACTGTAATGTTATATGAAATTTCAGGAGTAGGGAATGCTATTTCCTAAGATGGTTAGGGTAGGACTACAATGAAGAGGTGGACATTTGAGTTGAGATCTGAGTAATAAGACAACAGCAGCCATAAAAAGATATAGGGGAGAAGACTTTCAAGCAAATGCAAAATTCCTGACTCAGGAATAAACTTGATGTGTGTAAGGACCAGAAAATTAGGCCATCATGACTACTTAATGAAAAAAGGGGACATCTGACAAGTAGGCAAGTTCTGAAAGATATGAGGCTTTGAAGGCCATAAGATGGAGTTTGTTTGTTTATTTATATTATGGCTGATATGGTAAGTCATTGGACAGTTTTAAGAAAAAGTGGCATAACCTGATTTTTGTATTAGAAAAACCATTCTGGTTGTTTGGAGGTTGGAAGGGGTAGGGATTGGGAGGCAAGGGTAGAGGTGAGAAAATCAATCAGGAAGCTACTGGTATGGTTCAGAATCTAGACTACTAGGTGAATCTATACTCTACATAAAAGATGGTACCTTAGACTAGGCTTATAGTAATAAAGATGTGAGAAGTGGTTGAGATTGGGATTATTTTAGAGGTCCAGCCAACAGTGAGAGGGTTAAAAAAAAAATAGAAGAATAAAGAGTTTCTTCTAGGTTTTTGACCCGAGCAACTGGGTGGATGGCAGTGCTATTTCCTAAGATGGGGAAAGGCTTGTGGGGAAGCCAATTCATGGCTGGAGTCAGTAGCTCTGCTTTGGCCAGGTTAAAATGCCTATTAGGCATCTAAGTGGAGACATCAAGAGGCAATTGGTTATATTAATATTGAGCACAGCTGGAGTTTCAAATTGGGGTCATTGATATGTAGACTGCACATTCATTTGTAGAATTGTATGAAGTCACTGAGAGCATGAGTATAGATAGAGCAGAGAACCTAGGACAAAGCAGTAGAACACTCCAACCATTCAAAGGCTGATATAGAAGGTGAACCCAGCTAAGAAGACAAGTGAGGTAGAAAAACCAGAAGAGTGTGGTGTTGTAGAAGTCTAAAGAAGAAAGTGTTTCAAGAAGGAAGAAGTGGTCAAAAGCATTGATCCCTGTTAAAGTGTCAAGTGAGATGAGAATAGTGTGTTGACCATTAGCTGAACTAAATGTAGATCATTGATGACCTTGGTAAGAGTGGTGCCACTGGAATATTGTGTAGAAAAGCCTGATCAGAGTATGTTGAGAAGAGAATGCGAAGTGGGATGTGAGATGGTAGTTATAAACAACTCTTTTGAAGAATTTTGCTATGACGGTAAATAGAAAAATAGAGGTGCATTAGCTGAAGGGAGAAATAGGGTAAAGAGTTTATTTTTTTAGATGTGCGAATTAAAAAAATATATGTGTGATAAGGAAAGAGACTATAAAATGTTTGTCTGCCAATGGAAATAATCTTGGTAAAAAGAAAGAAAATGATGATGCAGGAAGTAAAAAGGATAACTTAGTAAAAGAGGATAGTATCAAGAGCACAATGGGAGGAGTTGGTATTAGAAGCCAGGATGGTTCTTCCACTATGATAGGATAGGAAGGCAGGGTTTGTAGGTACTTATGCTAGTGAGATGTTAGAATTGGTGATAGAAGATGAGGTCGTTCTTTTCTATTTGTACTAAGTTTTTGTGTGGAGGCAAGGACATAGAGAGTGGGTAGGGGGATGAGTATCAAAAATTTGAGGGGGGGGAGTGTCACATAGTTGTCCTGAAGAATGAGAAAGTCAGTTTCATTAAGAAGGATATTAAGATGAATTACCATTATCATCTGTCAATGTTGGATGCCCATTTAGAAGTTATGGTCAAAATCTCAAGTGAGCTTATTCAGAATGGCTTTTTTTTTTTCCAAATAATTTTCAACTGTTCTAGTGTACATATACAAAGTGAAGAGTAGGGGGTTTCCTAAGTTGGTATAAGGGAAAGAGAGGCAAGGGAATTAAGTCTTTGTAAGGGAGTGATTATGAGACTGGCTGTGGAACCTAAGCTGTATGAGAAAGGAAGTGAGGACATGAGGGAGGATGAATATATTGTAAAAATGGAAGGGTCAGTGGATTGAAGGTCTCAGTCAGGTTGGAAATAAGGTAGAGAGTAGCTTTCATCAAATGCTTCTGTAAAACTATAGAAGGAAAAAAATAAGTTAATTATTTTTCCTATTTCTTTTCCTTTTCTTCTTTTTAAAAATAATAATAACAATAACACCAAAATTTATTAGGCATTTACACCATGTCAGGCACCATTCTAAGCAATTTACATGTCTTATCACATTTAATCTTTACAACAACACTTTGAAAAGGCCATTATTGTTCCTAATTTGTAGATAAGGAAACTGAGATAGAAAGAGGTTAAGAGATTTACCCAAGATCATACAGTTAATAAGTAGCAGTATAAGTATCTAGGCAGGGTGATTCCAGAACCTGTATTCTTAACCACTAAACTTCTATATTTTTCAGTGAGGCACAGACTCAGATGTTCAGTTGTTTGTTCAAGGTAACAAGAATAGTAAGAGCTAACGCTTAGGTAGAATACAGGTCCTTTGCCTCTTCACTCAGTTGCTGCTTCTGACACTAGCATATGACGTGGTCCCGCTACTTAAGGAACCAAGGGTCTAATTTGGGAGACAAGCTATAGATACACATAAAATTTTAAACTATGACTGTATATGATTAAGTACTGAAGTGAGTGCCACTGACAATATTATGGCCCTTCAAGGGGAATGTATCAGAGTGAGCTGGAATGGTAAATAAAGGCTTTATGAGAAGTTACATGAGCTGTTGAACAGGATTATCTAGGATGGTAGTGCTGTATAAGCAAAAGAGAGGCTGTAAAAATGAGGATGCTCTGTTCAGGTGATATTGTTCTGACTGTGGTAGAGAGGGTTTTTTTTTTTTTTTTTTTTTTTTTTTTTTTTTTTAGTGGGGGTTGTAATAATGAGAATGATTATTTAAGTATTTGGAATCTGGTATAACATTGAAAAAATTACATTTGTGAACAAATAAAGATAACACCATAATGTAAAAGGTGAATGTTTGGCTTCCTTGTATTAAGTTTAAAAGAAAATTCCAGAAGCTAACGTTTACCATTCTCCTTTCAAGTTTCAGCTGTTTCAGTTACGGGAATGACAGAAATCTCAGCCTTGGATCAACAGAAAGCAAATCTCTTTGTGGAGGAGCTCCTTGAGAAGTATGTGTCCTTAATCCCAAATTTCCCCTTTACATCTAGAAGATGAATAGTAAATTCTCCAGACACCTAAGAGAGAAGATCCTTTCCTTTATATCCTCACAGGTTTTCTTCTTTTATCCAAAAAACAAGCCCTAGTCTGAACCACAAAGGAGGGGTTAATCAAAATGATTTACAGCCTCTTTTTTATCTTTCCCTCATTTATCACATATTAACACTTTTCTATGCATTTGTATTGCAAAAGACAGAAATAAATCCAAGACGCTATTATGCTTTTAACAGTAAGTAAACTTTTGGTGGAAAGAGTCTATAAAAAATCCTTTCTATTAAAATCAGTCTTTTTATCCCTGTAGTAGAAATACAGATTAAGGTTGTTTTCTAACATACTTTGTCAAAACGTTATTTATTATTAGTTCAGTCATTCATCAGATATTTATTGGATACCATTCTGTATGCTGCATACAGGATAAAAAATGAATAAGATACAGTCTCTGCTCTCAAAGAACACAAGAAAATAGGGAATAGAGATTTATAAATAAATAATTACAATAGAATGTGGGAAGTACAATGCCAGAGATAGGAACACAGAGCATAATATGAGGAAGAACATCTAACCCATTCTATGATGTTCAGGTAGACATAAAGTAGAGATTTTAGTGCAAATATAAATAATTTACTCTGCTGCTTCACTTCATGCAAAGAGTGCTGATCAGACCCAGGAAGGATTTAGTTATTGTTCAGATTTCCAGTTTTAGTAATTTAAGTTTTCCTTAGTTACAGAGAAGCCCAATATACTATTTCTGTCATCTAGGAATTTAAAAATCAGGTTAGGAAGATAATATATGAGCAGAAAAAATTAACAATGTTAAGAATTAAATGATAATATAAAATGACCATCAAAAGGTCTTTCACAAGGTATAAGGTCAATGCAAAGTATCTATCACATGACTAAACTGTAGAGCAGGGAGGAAGCAGAAAGCTGTAGTGAAAAGAGCTCTGCACTATGAAATAAAAGATGTAGACTTGATTTGAAAAGTCAAGTACTGACTCCTCAACAAGTCATTTTCTCTCTCTGATCTTCACTTTCTGTTTCAGTATAATGATGATCAGTCAGTGTTTCTCAAACTTTAATGTACATATGAATCACTGAGGATCTTATTAAAAATGGAGATTCTGATTCAGTCAGTCTGTGTCGGGACCTGAGATTCTGCACTTCTAATATGCTCTTAAGTGTGCTGATGCTGCTGGTCCAGGAGCCTACTTTGAGTTACAAGATACACGATGCTCTCTAGAATTTCTTTTCACCCTAAGAGTTAGATTGGTAGGGCTGTGCCTTTATAAGCAGGAGAGATCAGCTTCATAAAGAAGTAGGAACTGAGCTTGAGCGGGACAAAGAAGGAGAAACTAACTTGAGAGAACGCATTTCAGGCAAAGGAAACAGCCCGTCTGAATAGAGGCAAAAATGTGCAATAATTACTCAACGAAGGCAATGATGAGGCTCAAACAAAAGATTCCTGTATGAGAGAAATGCGAGGCCCTGAAGGAATGGGCACCCCGTCATATCTGACCCTCCATTTTGCAGTACCAAGATCATGTCCATGGCAAAGAAGGTGGAATCTGTGGCACCACCTAGAATAAAATTTATATTTCTCTGCCTCCCTGTAGCCACGTGACTGAGCTCTTCCCAAAGCATATAAGCAAAAGAGGCTTATGCAATTTCTGAGGGATGTCCTTAAAAGGAAGTGGTGTGTCTTGCTCCTCACTTTTCTCCTTCCTGATGTTATTGATAGAATACAGATGTAACAATTGGTTCCAGCAACCACCTTGGAGTATACAGGATAAGAACTAAATCTAGGAATGGCAGAGTGGAACAAAAGAAGCCTCAGTCCCTGATGAATTGTGAAACTGTCTCACTAGCCATGACCTTCTAGCCTTGAGACTTTTTGTGTGTGTTTTAGCCATCATTAATTTCAAGTTTGTCTCATGAAGTGAAATTTAATTTTTAATAGACTTTACTCTTTAGATCAGTTTTTGGTTCACAGCAAAATTGAGCAGAAGGTTTAGAGATTTCCCATATCAAAATTTAATTTTAAATTTGGGAGTTTTATTACCTAATGGAAATTAAGAGTAAACATTCTGATCATTAGCACTACCTAGATTTCCTAAACCTTGCTTGTCCTCTCTTTCTCACCTCTGTTTCTTCTTCCTGTTTTGTTACTTCTTAATATTGATTCTAAGACCTCAGTTTTTTTACTTTTATTAATTTATTAGTATACTGTTTTAACATATATAGGCATTTTCTGCCATGTGTCCTGAAAAACCTTATGTTCTTCAAACCTGCACAGTAAAAATAACAGGGCATACAGGAAAATTAGCTTCTGTAGTCAAAGCTATGCAACTTGCAACAGAGCACTAATAAAAATAATAACTATTCTAATTTATTTTAAAAAAGACCACCAGCATACTTGAAAAGACATGTTAAATTCCTAACAAATAAATACATATTAGGGTAAATATAGAAATTTGAAAAAATGAAGCTATCTTAATGGACAGGCTAAAGGAGGAGTTGAGGCTACTGAATTATGGAGACAAGGGCAAAATGCAAAAAGATCATGGATAACCATGCAGTAAGCTTCCTAGCTTCCAGGACAGAGCTCATGGCCAAGTAGAGCAAGAGGAAGAACATATAACAACATTCTCTATTCCTCTGTGGCTTGCTGCATTCAGATAAATGCAGTTGAATACAGGACATTGCACATATATTTAGTTCATGTACACCTCATAATAACTATGTGAGATGGGTATTACAATCCCAACATTACATGTAAGAAACTAAGACTCAGATTAAGTCAATTGCCCACAGACATGTAGCTAGTCAATAGTTGGAGTGAGGATTCAAACCCTCAAACCGTAGTCTGTATGACTTCACACCCTATACTCTGGTTTGGTTTATATAACATCTTTATTGAGATAAAATTCATATCCATATAACTCCCATTTAAAATGTCCAACTCTGGGACTTCCCTACTGGTCCAATGGTTAAGACTTTGCCCTCCAATGCAGGAGGTGCAGGTTCGATCCCTGGTCGGGCAGCTAAGATCCCACATGCCTTGCAGCCAAAAAAACAAAACATAAAAGAGAAGCAATATTGTAACAAATTCAATAAAGACTTTAAAAATGGTCCACATCAAAAAAATCTTTTAAATTTTTTTTAAAAATTTAAAAAATAAAGTGTCCAGCTCAACAGTTTTTAGTATAGTCACAGGGTTGTACAACCATCACTACAATCAACTTTAGAGCATTTTCATCAACACAAAAGAAATTCTGTACCTATTAGCAATCACTCCCTATTCTTTCCCCCTTACCCTGGACGGACAACCACTAGTCTTCTTTCTGCCTCTCCAGATTTGCCTATTCTGTACATTTCTTTTAAATGGAATCTAACTAAAATCATACACCAATCCCAGCAGGGGGGGCGCTGGTGGTGATTTCCCCACACCATGAAGCAATGCTCTAACACCAGCTGGGTGTCTTACGATTCAACTCAATTCTGACACTATCAACCTGGAGATAGCATCAGATCCCACAGGTTAAGGGTTTAGTTCTACAAGACTGCCCCCGCACCCCACACTTTAGATGCCGTTTGCAAGGTTATCACCTGTGCTTCTGACTGACCATCTATAGATTGGAGGTTCCAACAACCCCCTCTTTGGGTTCAATCAACTTGCTAGATAGACTCACAGAATTACAGAAACATTTTACTTACTGGATTACCAGTTTACTACAAAAGGGAACAGTCAGATAGAAGAGATACATAGGGCAAGGCATGGGGAAAGGGCATGGAGCTTCCATACTCTCTCCCGTCACCCCACTTTCCCAGCACCTCCATGTGTTCACCAACCTGGAAGCTCTCTTAACCCTGTCCTTTTGGGTCTTTAGGAAGGCTTCATTACATAGGCATGATTGATTACATCGTTGGTCATTGGCAGTTGATTCAACCTCCAGCCCCTCTCCCCTCCCTGGAGGTCGGAAGGGTGGAACTGAAAGTTACAATCTTCTACTCACATGATTGTTTCTCATGGCAGCCAGTCCCCATCCTTAGGTGCTTTCCAAAAGTCACCTTATTCACATAACCAGAGATAACTTTATCGCTCTCATCACTTAGGAAATTCCAATGGCTTTAGGAGATCTGTGCTAGAAACGGATATGAAGACCAAATATATATCTCATGTTATAAATCACAGTATCACACATACAGTATGTGATCTTTTGTGACTGGCTTCTTTCACTTAGCATAATGTTTTTAAGTTTCATCTATTTGGTAGTATGTATTAACACTATTTTTTTTTTGGCCATGTGGCATGAGGGATCTTAGTTCCCTGACCAGGGATCAAACCCTTGCCCCCTGCAGTGGAAGCATGGAGTCCTAACTACTGGACTGCCAGGGAATTCCCAGCACTTCATTTTTTATAACCAAATAATATTCCATTTTGTGGATATACCACATTTTATTTATCCATTCATCAGTTGATGGATATTTTTTCCCCCTTTCTGGCTATTATGAGTAATGCTGCTATAAACATTTGTGGACAAGTTTTTGTGCAGACATATGATTTTATTTCTCTAATGGTGGAATTGCTGGATCATATGGTAACTTTGTGTTTAACTGTTTGAGGAATTGCCAGACTGTTTTCCAAGCAGCTGTATCATTGTACATTCCCACCAGCAGTATATGAAGTTAAAATTTATTTACATCTTGTCAACACTTGTTATCATCTGTCTTTTTGATTATAGACATCCTGGTGGGTGGCTCATTGCATGTCATTGTAGTTTTGATTTGCATTTCCCTGATGACTAATGATGTTGAGCATCTTTTCATGTAATTATTGGCTTTTAGTATATCTTCCTTGCAGAAATGTCTATTCAAGTCCTTTGCCATTTTTAAATTGTGTCATGTGCCTTTTTATTATTGACTTTTAAGAGTTCTTCATGTATTCTAGATACAAGTCCCTTATTAGATATGTGATTTGCAAATATTTTCTCCTGTGGATTGTCTTTTCACTTCCTTGGTGGTATCCTTTGAAGCACAAAATTTTTAGATTTTGATGCAGTTTGATTTATCTACTCTTTCTTTTGTTATTTGTGCTTTTGGTGTCATATCTAAGAAGGCTTTACCTCAACCAAAATCACAAGGATTTACTCCTATATTTTCTTCTAAGAGTTTGCCTGTGATTTTTTTTTTAAAGCCGTAAATCAGATCGTGAAATGTCTCAGTTATTGGTGGTTTATCCATTTCATCAATGGTATCCCATTTCACATAGAATAAAATCCAAAGTTCTTACCAAGTCCTGTAAGATCCAACATGATCTGATCCTTGCCCACCTATCTAATCTTACTCAGTTCCAGTCACCCTGACCTTTCTGCTTTTCTTAGACTATGCCAACCTTGCTCCCCTATTTTAAGCCTCTGTATGGCTTACTCCCTACCATTATTCAGGTAGCTGTAGCTCCTCAGAAGGCCATTTACTAACTACACTCTCTAAAATATACCTTTTGTCAACCCTCTGGCTGTTACTTGATGTTCTAATACCTCTTTTTATTTCACTCATAACAGTTTTTCACCACCTGGCATTATGTTATTTACTTATTTATATATTTGTCTGTTGTCCCATTAGCAGGTAAACTTCATGAGGGCAAGAACTTTGTTTTGTTCACCATTCCACTCCCAGTGCCTAAAGAGGTGTTAGCACATTGTAGACACTCAATAAATATTTCATTTAAGTTAAGGAATTAGTGAACTGCAGTGGATTAATTTACTCAAAAAGAATGATATGGAAAGAAAGCAAAGACAATATAGACTGGAAGCCTGGGAAACATCAGCACTACAAGTTAGGCAGAGGGAGTGGCACCAATGAACAAGGAATAGATAATATTGGACAAGGAGGAGATCCAGGAAATACTGGTCTTTACAGTTCACTTATATCTAGGGAAAGAGAATTGATGCGGTTTTCTCAAAACTATAGTACCAAGGATTTTTATAAAGTAGTGACTCTGTCAGTAATATTTATTTTTTTAAAAAGCAGTTATCTAAGCACTAAATTTAGAAGTCTATAAAGATCCACATAGGAATCAGTGTTCTTTTGAGTAATATGGACCTGGGTGAGTTGAAATATTTTTTCTTGTACCTTGCATTTTCTTAAAGAGTAAAGCAGAAACTTTAGAGATTTTTCTATATATGATTTGGGTATGACATGTTCATTATTTTTCTCTAATTACATTGGGGAATTATATTGATTTTGGTTCTTTCAGTCTGTACAGAGAATTATTAAGGCTAAAATATTTTAGGATATCATAAAAAATGTATATCAGAATGTGTAGCTAAATTGCCAATAATATATTTATCTGTTGCAAAAATCAGTGGAAAGATCTCTTGTAAGTCCAAATACCCCAATGATATGGACAATGGCAGATATACCTGGATCAATCAGGAAACAGGCAAGGTACAGGCAGGGTCAAGGGAGCCAAAAAAAAAGTTCCCAGGACTAACAACAGCTGGAAGTTGTTACCACCCTAAGCTTGAAGGAGCAGTAACCAAAACAGTAAGAACTGCAGCTATGGGAGAGAGGCTGTCTGATAAAAGATGTAACTGTTGGTAGAAGAATGCAGCCACTTCTCCAAACTGTGGCCCAGGAGGGAAAGATTTGGAAAGAATAATATTTCAACCTGTTTGTTTTCCCACCTCTGATCTCCTGCCAATGCTTCCACTGTTTGAACGCAACCAGAAGACAGAGCAAGGGAGCCTAGTTGGTTCACAGAGATCAGTCTCCTAGGTTGTAGAACAGAATGCAAAAGTTGGATAATGACATGGAAAAACAGACATTCAATATCCAGCACAAGGGCATTTTGGCAATGCATGGCAAAGTCTAAAAATCTATGTATCTTTAACCTCATCATTTCCATTTTTAGGAACTGCGTTTTGAGAAAACGATTAGACAAGTGCACAAAGATATTCCTTGCATTGTTGCTCATAATAGCAAACAATTACAAGTTTAAATTTCCAATACTAGGGAACTGGTTGAATAAATTATTATTTACCAATACAATGGGTTCTTGTTCATCCACTCAAAAATGGAGTGAATTGTACATTGATTGACATATAAATGTGCTCATGCTTCATTGTTTAGCAGAAGAAGAACAGGTTACAGAATACTATGTACTTGAATCCACTTTTATTTTAAAATATTCCAAAATAATTGAGAAAATACAAAATTTTAAAATTCATCTCTTGAATGGTGGAGCTATGGGTAATTTTTCTCTGGATCTGTTGGAATTTGGAAATTTTCTAGAGTGAACATATACTATTTGTTAATAAAGATGTTTTAAAATAGGACATACACAAAATCAGTAATTTTCTAAAGTCACAGGAAAACAGTTACAGGAATGGTGGCTAAGCTTAGCTGTGAATTTGAGGAAATTGTTCCAAGTCCAAATCCAGACTCCCAAACTGAAGTAGAAGAAGCCAGCTTATATACCCATAAGGACTACAATGAAGTCTTTACACCTGTCAACGGCTTAGAAAAATGTCCATTACTTCAAGCACAGAAGCAAGGTAAAACATTTGTTATTTCCATTGTTATAAAACATTTCTTACTAATATACAAATGTTCATTTCGGTGACTTTTTTTTCTTTTATTGGATTTTTAAATTTTTTATTTTGCTAAGGATATTCACCCACAAAATTGTAATTCTAAGTTTTACATTAGTGAAATATTTTCTTTCATATTAATCCCCTTTTTGTAAATGTAGTTGTTTTTGGAGTTTAAGTGTGCTGAGCTTCAGAATAGCCTCAGAGGTTTGATCATAGGTTGCTCACAACATATTGTTATAATGATATTAGCATCTCTGTACAGATCTGATGACACAGCAGTCTGGTGTAACATTAAATTAGTAGATTATTAAGTGATAGTTATATCTTATTTTCCCAAATATGCTAAAGATTTTCAATCTTATCTAATTTATATGAAACCATAATTCAAAGTGGAGATAGAAGAGTTGCAGTATTAGGTCAAGAAATTCACTCCGTTTTTACAAATTTACAGTAAGTAATAATTAAAGATACATTTTATCCAAACTATATTCCAAATCTCTCATCTTACTAGAGGGTGATAAATTTTTCCAACTGTGTAAAAACTTGCTGATAACTACCTTTCTTGTATGTATAACAACCTATCCCATTTTTATATTGAAAAACTTATGTCTCCATTATATAATTGCTACTATCATTTAAGATATGCTTTAGCTTGAACATGAAAAATAATTTGGTTCTTTTAGTGCTGTTTTTATGTATATATATAAATGGTGTATAAAATTTTTAGTGTTGGTAAATATGTGTGTGATATAGAGAGAGTTAAATCCCTCTTATAGTTTGAGAAGATAGAGATTGCATTAAAGACTAAACTTGAGAGCATGCTATAATAGGAAGAGCCTGAATTTGGAGTCAGAAGATTTGATCATAGTCTAAATCTACTCTTAAAAAGTGGCACAATTTTGACAGTTATTAAAAAGTTTAAGGTTTTCAATTTTCTTCTATAATTTCTTTCTTTTAATTCATTCTTTTAATTTCTTATAAACAATTTTGTGGGGATCAAATTATATATATGTACATGTAAAGATATGATATATAAAAAATAACAGGCTACCCAACCACAACTGTTATTATATTAATGGGGCAAGCTAGAAGCATCTATTGGCAAATTTCATAATATCTGTCATCAGCTAGAACCAGAAGCTTCTTTAACTATTATACACCGAATGAAAATATGCTTGAGTTTCCCAAATACATATGAATTGTCCATATCCTATATCTCCTTAAGGGTCCTGTGTCATTTGATGTCACTTTATAAATTTAAATTTGCAATTCCATTTATTTTCCTTGCAGTTATATTGATTGCTACCAGATTTATAGATACTTTGGTCTCACTGTCTAAATGGAAAAGAATGTATTATACTTTGAGATTCAATTGATACTGTAAATTTGCTCTGTCTTATAAGAAATATAGTTATTACTAAATTATAAGTTAATTCCAAACATATATTTCTTTAAGACATAAAAACAGTGGGTATTTTTTTTTATTGTTTGTTGGTTTGTTGATATGTACTAATTTTTCTATAATATTCACATATTATTTGTCAATAAATGTAACCATTTTTATGAATATCCTTTTAGACATCCCAGGAATATATAAACAAATACAAATTTTTAATTTTTAAAAATTGTACATGTACATAGTTTAGAGAATCACATAGTTATTCAATGTTTATAGTAAAAAGCAGCAGCCCCCTAGCTTCATCAACCACCCACATGTATTTTAGCTTTATAGAGGTATAACTGACAAATAAAATTGTAATGTATTTAAAGTGTACAATGTAATGATTTGATATATGTATACATTATGAGAGGATTCCCACCATCAAGTTAGTTAACACATCCATCACCTCACATATTTACCTTATTTTTTCTTCTTTCTTTTTTTTTTTTGGTGGGAACACTTAAGTTCTACTCTCTTAGCAAATTTAAACGCTACAGTATTATCACCTATAATCACCATGTTATACATTAGATCCTCAGACCTTATTTACTTATAATTGCAAGTTTGTACCCTTTACCAACCTCTCTCTATTTCCCCCACACCCCAGTTCCAGCCCCTGGCAACCACCATTCTACCCTCTGTTTCCATGAGTTTGGCTTTTTATTTTTTAATTAAAAAAAATTTTTAGATTCTGTATATAAGTGATACCATGTGGTAGTTTTGGTTGTTCTCTGACTTATTTCACTTAGCATAATGCCCTCCAGTTTCATTCATGTTGCAAATGGAAGGATTTCCTTTTTCAAGGCTGAACAATATTCCCTGTGTGTGTGTGTGTGTGTGTGTATCACATTTTCTTTACCCATTTATCTCTCAACAGACACTTAGGTTGTTGGCTATTATGAATAATGCTGCAGTGAACGTGGGAAGACTGTCTTCGAGATAGTGATTTCATTAGGCATCTGTTTCTCCCTTTACAACATTTATATCTTTTTTGGTCTTACTGTGCTGGCTAGGATCTATAGTACATTGTTCAATAGAAGCAGTAATAGTTGCCATCCTTGTCTTGTTTTGATAGTAAAGGAAATACTTTGTTTCACCATTAAAAATGATGTAAACATTATTTCAATGTTTACATCATTTTCAACGGCGAAACGTTAGAAAAACTTACATACTTTATAGGGTTGAGGAAGCTTCTTCTATTCTGAGTTTGCTAAGAGTTTTTGATCATGAATGAGGACTGAATTTTATCAGTCCTCATTCATTTAAAATTTTATTAATGAATTTTATGTTTTCCTACATCTTAAGTATATAGAATGTCCCTTTACTAAAAACTTATAATCCTATAATCTAAACAAAATTGTTTTACTATTGTGATCATATTGTATATGCCTTATAGTATTTTTAAATGTTAACAGTATTTTGGGAACATTTCACCATATATTTAAGTTTTCTTCCAAATCATGGCTTTTAATGACTGCAGCTTTTAATCTTATTCATGTATTATAGATTTCCCAATTAATGTTGTTTTTAATTTAAAGTACGTTCCTAAATGTATTGTGGACCTGAAATAAATAGATTGCCAGATATTTCTCCTGCAAAGATGGGTTTATTTGGGATCAGCAGAGACTTGCAATTCCAGGTCTGCAACCATGGTGAGCCACATGTAAGTCCTTGCCCAGCAACGGGGGAACTCTTTTATAGAGGGGAAAAGGAAGTTGGGAGGGCTATAGTAAACAAAGAGTCTATGGCTTTTCATTGGCTGAGTCCTTGCCAGGAAAGAAGAGGCGTCTTCCTTCTTCTGTTGGGCTCTGCTATCATAGCAGAGCATGAGATCTTCCCCTGATCATCTCCCAACTCTATTTAATGAGGCTTCTGTTTCTTAATTTTTTGCATTATGTTTCCATTTCCAATTATTTCCTTAGAGTGAATTTCTGGAAATGAAATTATTGATGTAAGCATTTTTTGGCTATATGTCCACTAGCATGGTATGAGAATACCCTATTCATGCCAGCCTTATCATCATTACTCTTGATGTTGTAATACATTTATCCAATGTGATGGGCAAAAAATTATATTTTTGCTTGCATTTTTTAAATTACTGGTGTTTAATGTTCATTTGCATATTTTTATGTTGTGAGATGATTCTCCTTTGTCTCTTTTTCTATTCTTATATTTTATCTTTATGTATCAAAGATATCAATAACCCCAAATATATTTAATTTGAACCTAACCAGTCCTGTCAATGTTTCCTTTGTGATTTCTTTCATTGTTTTTAATACTGAGAAAATTCTTCCTTGGATTAAATAAATATTTATTCATATTTTGTTTGAGGTTTTCTTCAAGATTTTAGCATATGTTTAAAAGTAAAAATAAAAAAATTTTTTCCTAAATGTTTTGGCAGTTGTCCCAATATTGTTTATGGAATACTCTTTCCTTTCCCCACTGATTAGAAATGCCACTTACATCATATGCCAAATCCTCATCCACATTACTGTTTGTTTCTGGATTTTCTATTATGTTCTATTGATTTACCTATTACTGTGTCAGTATCATACAGTTTTAACTATTTAATACACTAGTGTAACATGTATTAATAGTCTCCTGATTTTTTTCCTACTCTCACGTCTATATTCTTCCAGACTTACTTTATAATCAGTTTTCCAAGTTCCAAGACAGACCACTTGAGATATTGAAATGTTATTGGTACCTTTTAGAATTTTTACCATAGTTAGTCTTTTTAGCCAGGAAAATGGTTTATCTTGCCTTTTCTTCAAGTTTATTTTTTGGTTGATTGATTGATAATGCTCCTCAGTAACATTTTATGGTTTCCTCCATATACTTTCTGCACATTTTTGTTATGTTTATTCCTCAATATTTGCATATCTGTGGCCATCATGAACGAGTTTTTCCATTAATTTTTGACTAGGTTTATATATATATATATATATATTTGAAAACCATTGATTTTATAATTTTTTATCAGACACTTTAGTGAACTCAGTTGTTTTCATTTCGTTATCTTGGGTTTTCTAAGTAGACAAAAGTATCTTCTGCAAAGAATAACCCTATCTTCCTTCCTATCAGTAGACCTCTTTCTTTCTGCTTTTTTTCATAGTTAACTAGCCAAAATTTTGTTTCCTCATGACAATTTAACACTCCTCTACAATAGAGGAAAACAGTCTCCTCATATCTGTGTTGGTACATGTACTAGTGGTAATAAGGTAAGAAATCCAGGGTATGCTGGATTTCTTAGAATATAAGGAAGTAACATCCCTGGTAAAACCTTTGATAGTTATAAAGAACATTAGTTGTGGTGTGATGCTGCCCTCAAGTGGCTCCAACAGAAAAAGGTGGTTACAATGTTCATTGCAGCACTATTTACAATAGCCAGGACATGGAAGCAACCTAAGTGTCCATCGACAGATGAATGGATAAAGATGCGGCACATATATACAGTGGAATATTACTCAGCCATAAAGAGAAATTGAGCTATTTGTAGTGAGGTGGATGGACCTAGAGTCTGTCATACAGAGTGAAGTAAGTCAGAAAGAGAAAAACAAATACCATATGCTAACACATACATATGGAATCTAAAAAGAAACAAAATTGTTCTGAAGAACCTAGGAGCAGGACACGAATAAAGACGCAGACGTAGAGAACGGACTTGAGGACACGGGGAGGGGGAAGGGTAAGCTGCGATGAAGTGAGAGACTGGCATGTACATATATACACTACCAAATGTAAAACAGATAGCTAGTGGGAAGCAGTAGCAAAGCACAAGGAGATCAGCTCGGTGCTTTGTTTCTACCTAGAGGGGTGGGAAAGGGAGGGTGGGAGGGAGACACAAGAGGGAGGGGATATGGGGATATATGTATATGTATAGCTGATTCACTTTGTTATACAGCAGAAACTAACACACCATTGTAAAGCAATTATACTCCAATAAAGATGTTAAAAAAAAAAAAAGGTGGTTAGAAAACAAGACCTCATAACTGATATGAGACATCCTCATGGACTCCCAAAAATACCAGGATGAGCCTGTAGGAAGGAAAGACAGCTAGAGGGGCTGAGTTTGAAAGTGGAAGGTGGAGATGGGGATATAAATGAATGCTGTTTGGGTTTTTACTGTTAACATGACTTCATTAGTACTTACAGAATGGATTTGCAAACAAACCATCTTTAAATCGTCTCAGCTAAACCCTGCTTAGACATGGAACTGATTTTGGCTAGCTTTCTGCGGTGTATCATGCATGGGAAGCTCTTGGCCACAGGATTGTCAAGAACTTAACAGGTTCCAATAAACAGATAAACAATCTCTTAGGAGGCTAGTTTACACAATAAGTTCTCTTTTGGTATTTTAAGTTAGCACTAGGCTAAGAGATGGTCCCTGCCTCTCTACTCTACACCACATATTTATTAAGCACATGTATACCAGTGATGTAGCTGGTCATGGGAGACATCACTTCATGCTATCCTTCTCTCGTACCATTCTAAAATTACTTAACTGAAAGGCCACTGCCCAAAACAAGAGACCATTGCTTCCCCTTCAAGGTGGCTTTCGCTTTGGGGAGCTTGGTTTTCTGAGTAGTTCCTCATCTGAGCTTATATTTTCCTCTTTCTTTTTCCACTCAGAGATTATTGAGGAATGGGAGTAGGTTTTATGTTCCCTCCTGGGCCTAGAAACTGCTAAAGCACTGACACTGTTAGCTAAGATTCTAAAGTGACCCAAACATGATAGGGTCGGGATAGAGAGGAGAAACCTATTCCAACAATTAACTGTTAGCAGTCGTGTTTCCTAATATGTAAGCTGTATCACATTTTTCTAGTAGATACTTCACTACACAGCTTCCATTGTAATTAATTGTATAACAAACATGTTTGAACAACCTTAGCGTGCTAGAATGAGAGTTGGTCTCATTTATAGGCTTTTTAGACCATCTCCATTCCCTACATGTCAGTCTCTGGGGATGAATTGGAGACCTTAAGAGATAAAATCTTACAGAGAAGAAAACACTAGGGTCAGCAAAAGTCAAATGCTTTTATTTCTTTACAATCTTGCTGAGGCTAGCCCTGGCTATTTTGAGGCATAAGACCACAAGATATTTTCCTCCATTGATTACATTAATTTTGTTGGAAAAAAATATGAGCCTTTACAACTCTTTCAGGACATTTGGTTACTACTCAGTGTACTAAATAATGTTAAATTTTATTGAGTTTCTGCCTATGTACCAGTACTATGCTACATGATTTATTTGCACAGTACAATGAAGAACTAAAGAATTTAAAATTTGTTTGACTATTATGTATAAAATAAGCTACAACAATATATTGTACAACACAGGGAATATAGCCAATATTTTATAATAACTATAAATAGAGTATAACCTTTAAAAATTATGAATCACTATATTGTGCACCTGTAACATATAATATTGTACATCATCTATACTTTAAATAAATAAATAAATAAATAAATTTTAAAAATGTGTTTGAAAACCCCCGACTGTATCAATGGCTGACTACAGTAACTATCTAGATCCTTTTGTATAACTTTTAGATTTCTTCTTCTTCCTTTATATTTCTTATTTATTTTCAGATTTTTATATTGATGATGAAGAAATAATTTCTGTAAATGATTTGATGGCCTATAGAAGTCAGCTACCAACTTTGCAAACTCTGTTGAGTAGGCTAAAACTGTTTTTGGTAAAGGATCCCCTGTTAGATTTCAAAGGACAGATCTTCACAGAAGCTAATTTTTTCAGGTACTTAATTGCCCAGTGTTATGAATATTTTTAAGAGAAGAAAATATTCTTTGTATGCTCACAAGTCTAGATGTTATCAATCATAGTATTTTATCATTGTTTACTTCAACTCTAATTTTAATCACTATGTATTTTGATTAACTACATTTGGTATGTACCTTGCTTTTAGTAAACACTAATATAATGTTTTATTTTTTGTTAAGGGAGTGTTTCTCTTTTCAAGGAGATATGAAAGGTTTTGTGGAAGATTTTTACATGGATAAAGAGAACTTTTATCAGGAGAAGCTAGAAGATACAGTAGGTTTAAACGAAGCTGTAATATTTGCTTTCAGTAATTTTTAAATAAAAGTTAGTAAATCACACTTTTACAAGATGTAGTAATATACATTGGCCATCTACTATTGTCAAGTTAAAAAGACTTGATAATGGATTGAACGTGTATCAGTTAAGGAGTCAAATTTACTTCAGAGACAGTGGTCTAAACCTTGGCTACACATTGGAAGTACTTGATAAATTTTAATAAAATTCTGAAGTCTGGATCCTACTCAGATATATTCTGATTTAATTGGTCTGGTGTGCAGCCCAGGTATAGGGAATTTTTTAATAATTTTAATCAATATACCTGGTATAGGACATTAAGTGGTCATATATATATTGGTCTTAAGGCGTTTAAAGGTTTTTTTTTTAACTAAAAACTTTAACACACATGGTAAAAATATTAATTCACCTATTAGCCCCTTTTCTCCAGTCCCCCTCTTCCTCCCCTGTTAATTCTGAGAGTTATGCACATATAGTCTCACTTGTTGAAGAATCCAGTTCTGTAGGAATGAAAGAGAAATAAATTCTATGGAATGCAGTAAAGATCCATTCCATTCCATCTGCTCTTTTTACTTCTCTCCATTCACCAGCTCTCATTTGCTGCAGTGATTGTTTTTAATTTAGAATTTTGAAAATTTGTTATTAACATAAAAGAAGATACTTCTGCATCTAGGGATATTGTATGTCACTAATGTAATCAGTGGCCATGAAGGATATTACTCAGAGAGAACATTGCTTGTAATATATTTTTTTGGCTGCTACACTTACTTTGTAAATAAAATGTATGCAGAGCATTAAAATTTTTGAGTGTGGGTTTAGTCTAAAATTTGGTACACCAATTAAGCAAATGTATCTATTTATGAACTCAGAAATATTTATTTGGAAAACCTCACTAAAAACTAGTTTTACCTATATGTTATTTCAGCCATCAATTTTGCCTGAGTGTGAATTCTTAATATCTACAAGCCTCAAACAAGAAGTTGATATTCCATCACTCTCAGAACTGAAGGAGTCATTAAACTTAATGCCAGAAATAATAAATTATGTAGATGAAAATGAAAAGCTTTTCAAAAGAGGTGAGAGTTAATTTTTAAATCTATTACTTGTTAGAAGTACTTACTAATGTTTGTTATAAAAATTCTTGTTCATTAAACTTTTTTCTGAACCTTCAGATTTTTGAAGTGTCCTGTAAGTTTACACAACGAAATCTCAAAATTATTATTGATAAGACACTTTTCTCATTGTCTCCTCTTTATACACTTGCAAGCTTAAAATGTCTCTGAAATTAATCTAACCATTTCAAGATAATTATAAAAATAGAGCTAAAACACATATGACTGTATTAATTTTTTTGAGTTATTTTCTTATACATAGTGACAAAGCACTAACAACTTCTATGCTGACTTTAGAAGCTCAGAGTAAGGTTATGATTCATGGAATCAGATGACTGGGAGAGTCATAACCTAGAATTTAGATGGTTTCTTCCCAGTTAGACTAGTAAATATTGTTGAAGTCTTTTAATATAATTTAAGCCCAAATATTTAACTGTCCTCTCATACATTCCAGTTGAAATAATCGAAGATAAATAATATTAGGGAGAAGTGAAGGGGGATTTGTGATATCCATTGACAATAGGGATGCTTGCCATCAACAGAATTGAAGGAATTCTTGCAGACAAGACTAAATCAAGGGGATTACTGATGAGCCTACAAGTCAAGCAAGGTAATGAAAAGCCAACCTAAGTAAATAGATCAAATTTATACCAGAACTTGGAAATCTAGCAGAGCTCAAAACTGCAGGTGGCCCATGGGCTTGTTAGAAGGACACAGATCTATGCATGGTAATGGAAAAGGACAGGTGAATTTACTGAATGACTGTGGTGCTACGCTCCCAGCCTTCACTTGGCCCTGATGGTGTACTAAATGACTCCTCAGAATCATTGCCACTGAGGAATGAATAAGATTACAGAAAAACTAATATCATAGTACTTTTGCTGGTAGTAGACTTTCTCCTTTTTTTTTTTTTTTCCAGATCTTACTATCAAGCATGGAATTCACATTGAGGATATAAAATGCAGCTCCACAGAAATTTTGGCCATTCAAAGTCAATGTGAACCAGAGTACAAGGAACCAGGTAGAAATTTTGAATAAATCATGGAGCTTATCAGGGGATACCTATATATGATGTAAAAGTACAATACATTCACATATAAAGTCTACTATGAGACAGTTTTCATGTTTAAAATTTGATTATTGCAAGCCAAGTTGTTCTTTTCTCTTATCTATCCCTTTACATTTGTTACTATCATTAACATCCTTCTAGCATCAAAAGAGGAGAGTTACAAAGATTGAGGAAGAGGAATAGAGGAAATAGCATTAATATTAAAAATAGAAATCTTGTAATTTTATAGCTCAGTTAAAAAGAACTTTATATTTTACCTCAGTATTAGCAATCTTGCTGACCCTTGTTATACTTTTGTAAATTTAACTTTTTAATCCCCAAAGCAATCCCATCATTATTGTTACTATCACTATCCTACCAAATTTGGAATCTCAGAATCATCTCTTGTTCCAGTGTAATGCCAGATTGTATTGCTCCCTAACTATGTTGATGATGCTGTTATTTAGTTACATTTATATCTGATCATATTAATCATCTATTTGGTAGTATACTGCTTTATTTATGAAAGTGACAGAAACACACTGACTACTTATGATAAATGAGGATTAGTTTTTCAAGCCCACCCTATAAAAGATATAACTCTGTGCTAGGCCACCTAGACTCCATACTTTTTAAGGTGAAAAATTACTGTCTATTAATACTATTTGTTTAACATCACCAGTATTTAGTATGGAGATAAAAATAGTACTACCTCTTAAGTACTGACAACATAAGTTGTCAGAATTGAAAACATTATTACACATAAGGTCTTAGAATTTATCTTATATAGTAAACAATAAAGTTTAGTTGCCAACGTATTTTTTAAAAATCACTAGTATCATAGTTGAGACACCATGTGGTATATGTGTAATCCTTTATATGGATGGAAATTTAAAACTGTTATTTTGTATTTCAAATGACCCAAATTTCTTTTGATTGAAAATTTCTGTTGTAACACAATGATCAAACATAATAGTTGCTTACAGAAAGTTATGAATTATACATAATTTTATTCAATGTTTATGTAACATGATTTTTTAAATTTTATATATTCTAGTAGAGTTAGAAATGCCATTAACTCATCTACACCTAACAAACCAACATTCTTCAGTGAATTCATTATGTGCAGAACTTCAGAAATTTCCATCTTCTCCTTCTTGTAAAATGTAAGTAAAGATTAAATCTAGAACTCAAATTGCAATTCAGAAGAAGCAATCTTTAATTAAATCTCTCCATATAAAGTCAATTTCCCAGATAGCTCTGTGAAAAAAATGTAAGAGATTAAATGGTGTTCATAGTAAGCAACTGAAGGGAATATATGAATATATATGTACATAATTGTTTTTATATGCATAGAATATCTTTAGAAGGGCACACAAAAATCAGGTACTGTTGGTTGAGCCCAGAAGGGAACTGGGTAACCTGGCAATATAGGAGCTAGTAAGTGATCAAGCTAGGCTCTTTTATACTTTTAGTATTTTGAATGTGAATATATTACCATTAAATATTAAACAACTTGAAAATTTTAATTTAAAATTTAAAATTTAAACAATCTGCTTAGAACATTGCCAGTGGATGCTTACCAATGACACTGCCTCTGTTGTCACTCATTACCATGAAATACAGTGTAGCGGTATATTGGTTTGTTAGGGCTGCCATAACAAATACCATAGACTGGCTGGCTTAAACAACAGAAATTTATTTCTTCACAGTCTAGACGCTAGAAGTCCAAGATCAAGATATCAGCAGGATTGGATTCTTTCTGAGGCCTTTCTCCTTGGCTTGTAGATAGCTGTCTTCTCCCTTTGTCTTCATGTGGTCTTTCCTCTATGCATGTCTATGTCCTAATCTCCTCTTCTTAAAAGGATACCAGTTATTTGGATTAGAGCCCACCCTAATCACCCCATTTTAACTTAATTACCTCTTTAAAGGCCCTAGCTCCAAATACAGTCATTCTAAGGTACAGAGAGTTAGGGCTTCAACATATGAATTTTGAGGGGGACAAATTCAGCCCATAATAAGTAGTTAAGAGTCCTGAACTAGAGCCAGATTGCCTGGCTGTATCATTTACTAGCTCTGTGATCTTAATTGCCCTGTGCCTCAGTTTCCTTATCTGTAATATTGGGATAATAATTGTACATACCTCATAGGGTTGTTTTGGGGTCTTCCAAAAGATTTGTCATACCTCTCTGACCAGGAAGAGCCAAGGATAACAGAGCAGTGTGTTCAGTGGTTGAACAATAGATTTGGCTATCAACTTACTTCCCTAGGAGTACCAGAGATCACATCCCCTCTCTAACAGAGGACATCCACTGACCTTCTTTACCTGTGTCAATGTGGTATTGGTGTTGGGGAAACCAGATATGTAGAACCAGATACTGAGCCACAAATATGTTCAGTACAGCCCAGGATGGTCTGTAATCGTCTCAGAGTTTATACTGCAGGGTTGGATCATTGTATTCTAGTTTTAACCAAAATTGCATAGCTTAATAGCCCGGCATCTTTGTCCTCTGAGTCTGAGATAGCTTTGATTGCTATCTTATACCATACAGCATACCTGTAATTTAATGTTTTTTATGTTAGATTAGTCTGCCATCCTGGAATAAAGTCACCTCATTCCCCTACTTCTTATGCTAGTTACACAACTAAGAACATAACCAGTACAACCCCCTTCTTCCCCACTGTAATCCTGGAACTTCATATGTCCTAAAATAACACAGTTTAAGGAAAATTACAGGAACGTCTCCAAGTCTCTAATAAATTATTCCCAGAGTGGACACTGTGTGCTGTGTTTTGAGTTCTTAGCTGTGATTGGCTGATCTGCCAGAGGAGAATGCTCTTGGATTACTGGAAGCAACTGGAGCATCTCACCACTAGCTGCTCAGGCTTCTATTAATGGTCTCAGGAAGGTGTCACAGCATAAGGTGGAGGAGCCTGACATTGAGGGCCCCAATTATCTTCATCTTCTGGCAAAGAGGTATTTCCTTTGGGGGGTAAATTTGTGCTATACAGAACTCTACCATGAACTAGAACTGCCCATATCAGATATGAACTCTAAAAAAATAGCATGGGATGAGTACAGAAACTACCTAAAATTGGTTTAAATATTTTTAATCCCTTTGTTAAGGTGCAAGATGTTTATTTGCAGGACCTATACTTCTTTTTTTGTGTGCTCTTTTACTCTTTTATTTACTCCATATACCCTAATCCATCTGTTAAGGCAGATTGGCAGTTAGAAACAAAAACTAGCTGAAATTAGTATAATCTTGAATTTCAATCTGATACTGAAAGTATTTACTTAAACTGCAGTAAACTCTTTAATCACACAAGTTATATACCTACTTATTGTTATAATTCAAATATCTAATGAGAATTTATGAAACTTGTCTTATCTGTGTATGATGATTTGCCAAAGTTAGAACAAAAAGACTTTTTTTTTTGGTGTTTTAAATAGCAATGTTATTTTATTCTATTTTATTTTTTAACATCTTTATTGAAGTATAATTGCTTTACAATGGTGTGTTAGTTTCTGCTTTATAACAAAGTGAATCAGCTATACATATACATACATCCCCACATCTCTTCCCTCTTGCTTCTTCCTCCCACCCACCCTCCTTATCCCATCCCTCTAAGTGGTCACAAATCACCGAGCTGATCTCCCTGTGCTATGTGGCTGCTTTCCACTAGCTATCGGTTTTACATTTGGTAGTGTATATATGTACATGTGTGGAGAAAAGGGAACCCTCTTGCACTGTTGGTGGGAATATAAATTGATACAGCCACTATGGAGAACAGTATGGAGGTTCCTTAAAAAACTAAAAATAGAACGACCATATGACCCAGCAATCCCACTACTGGGCATATACCCTGAGAAAACCATAATTCAAAAAGAGTCATGTCTATTTACAATAGCCAGGACATGGAAGCAACCTAAGTGTCCATCAACAGATGAATGGATAAAGAAGATGTGGCACATATATACAATGGAATATTACTCAGCCATAAAAAGAAACGAAATTGAGTTATTTGTAGTGAGGTGGATGGACCTAGAGTCTGTCTTACAGAGTGAAGTAAGTCAGAAAGAGAAAAACAAATACCATATGCTAACACATATATATGGAATCTAAAAAAAAAAAATAGTCATGAAGAACCTAGGGGCAAGATGGGAATAAAGACACAGACCTACTAGAGAATGGACTTGAGGATAGGGGGAGGGGAAGGGTAAGCTGGGACAAAGTGAGAGAGTGGCATGGACATACATACACTACCAAACGTAAAATAGATAGCTAGTGGGAAGCAGCCACATAGCACAGGGAGATCAGCTGGGTGCTTTGTGACCACCTAGAGGGGTGGGATAAGGAGGGAGGGAGGGAGGGATACGGGGATATATGTATATGTATAACTGATTCACTTTGTTATAAAGCAGAAACTAACACATCATTGTAAAGCAATCATACTCCAATAAAGATGTTAAAAAAAAAAAAAAAAAGTCATGTACCACAATGTTCATTGCATCTCTATTTACAATAGCCAGGACATGGAAGCAACCTAAGTGTCCATTGACAGATGAATGGATAAAGAAGATGTGGCATATATATATATACAATGGAATATTACTCAGCCGTAAAAAGAAACGAACAAAAAGACTTTTAACGCTCATTCAAAGCGTTACACTCGTTAAAAGCCTATGCTCGTTCTCTGTCTAGCTGTGACCGGCTGAGGCAGCGCGGCGGCATAGGGACGGTAGCCTTGCCTGGCTACTGCAGCACTAGGGTGTCAGTTGGTCCGGCCCAGAACACTTCAGTTCTGCCCTGCAAGTATATATTTAATAACTGATTGGTGTGTCCCTATAATACAAGAAAATGGAAACTGAACAGCCAGAGGAAACCTTTCCCAACACCGGAACCAATGGCGAATTGGTAAACGCCCTGCTGAAGATATGGAAGCTGAACAAGCTTTTAAAAGATCTAGAAACACTGATGAGATGGTTGAATTACGCATTCTGCTTCAGAGCAAGAATCTTGGGGAAGTGATTGGAAAAGGAGGCAAGAATATTAAGGCTCTCTGTACAGACTACAATGCCAGTGTTTCAGTCCCAGACAGCAGTGGCCCCGAGCGCACACTGAGTATCAGTGCTGATATTGAAACAATTGGAGAAATTCTGAAGAAAATCATCCCTACCTTGGAAGAGGGCCTGCAGTTGCCATCACCCACTGCAACCAGCCAGCTCCCTCTCGAATTTGATGCTGTGGAATGCTTAAATTACCAACACTATAAAGGAAGCGACTTTGACTGCGAATTGAGACTGTTGATCCATCAGAGTCTGGCTGGAGGAATTATTGGGGTCAAAGGTGCTAAAATCAAAGAACTTCGAGAGAACACTCAGACAACAATCAAACTTTTCCAGGAATGTTGTCCTCATTCCACTAACAGAGTCATTCTTATCGGAGGAAAACCTGATAGGGTTGTAGAGTGCATAAAGATCATCCCTGATCTTATATCAGAGTCTCCCATCAAAGGACGTGCTCAGCCTTATGATCCCAATTTTTATGATGAAACCTATGATTATGGTGGTTTTACAATGATGTTTGATGACCGCCGTGGACGTCCTGTGGGATTTCCCATGTGGGGAAGAGGTGGTTTTGACAGAATGCCTCCTGGTCGGGGTGGGCGTCCCATGCCTCCATCCAGAAGAGATTATGATGATATGAGCCCTCGTCAAGGACCTCCTCCACCTCCTCCTGGACGAGGGGGCCGGGGTGGTGGCAGAGCTCGGAATCTTCTTCTTCCTCCGCCACCACCACCTAGAGGAGGAGATCTAATGGCCTATGACAGAAGAGGAAAACCTGGAGACCGTTATGATGGCATGGCTGGTTTCAGTGCTGATGAAACCTGGGACTCTGCAATAGATACATGGAGCCCATCAGAGTGGCAGATGGCTTATGAACCACAGGGTTGCTCTGGATATGATTATTCCTATGCAGGGGGTCGTGGTTCATAGGGTGATCTTGGTGGACCTATTATTACTACACACGTAATTATTCCCAAAGATCTGGCTGGATCTATTATTGGCAAAGGTAGTCAGCGGATTAAACAAACCCGTCATGAGTCAGGAGCTTCGATCAAAATTGATGAGCCTTTAGAAGGGTCTGAAGATCAGATCATTACCATTACAGGAACATGGGACCAGATACAGAATACACAGTATTTGCTGCAGAACAGTGTGAAGCAGTATTCTGGAAAGTTTTTCTAAGACTAGTGGAGAACTGAAGGAGTCCTTTGTCTTTTTCTTTTATCTGCTTCTATTTAAAAAGCCAACATTCCTCTGCTTCATAGGTGTTCTGAATTTGAGGTGTAGTGAAATCTTTGCTGTTCACCAGATGTAATGTTTCAGTTCCTTACGAATGGGTGGGGGTTGGAGAAGGGTGTGCAGAAACACTGAAATTTTGAAACAGCAGCAGAGTGAGTGAATTTTAATTTTTGTTCATTGGTGGTGGTTTAAAAAAAGATCCGGGGCTTCCCTGGTGGTGCAGTGGTTGGGAGTCCGCCTGCCAATGCAGGGGACACGGGTTCGAGCCCTGGTCTGGGAAGATTCCACATGCCGCGGAGCAGCTGGGCCCGTGAACCACGATTACTGAGCCTGCGCGTCTGGAGCCTGTGCTCCGCAGCAAGAGAGGCCGCGATAGTGAGAGGCCCGCGCACCGCGATGAAGAGTGGACCCCGCTTGCCACAACTGGAGAAAGCCCTCGCACAGGAACTAAGACCCAACACAGCCATAAATAAAAATAAATTAATTAATTAAAAAAAAAAAAGAAAAATGGAATAATATTAAAAAAAAAATCCCCCCATGTAATTATTGTGAACACTTTCCTTTGTGGTCTCTGTAACATTTGGGGGGTGGGACAGGGAGGAAAAGTAGCAATAGTCCATATGTCCCTGGCATCTAGTCAGAGCAGTGTGCAGAATGTAATGCTCTTTTGTAAGAAACGTTTTACGATTTTTAAAATAAATTTAGTGAACCTAAAAAATAAATAAATAAATTAGCCGAAGGTTCCAGGGCCATTTGAAACAACTTAAAGGAATTTTCTCATCACTGGCGAAAAGTAAATTGTTTCCATTGGTTCATGACTATAAAAACTTAAAAATCCCTATTTAAGAAATAGATTTACACCTCAACTGTGAAACTAAAAACAAAGAGAAAAAGTGTTTAAAAAAAAACAGAAAGGAAAAATAATATGTAATGTTATTATACTCTTAACTTGCTTTTATGGCCCTAATTACTTTTATTTCAGAACACAACATTTTGGCTGGAGGTAGGCCCAGTTAACAAATATTCTGAGTTCCTGCTACATGTAAAACTCTATGCTAGATTTTATGGTGCTAAAAAGAAAAGTCTGTATGGCGTTGCATCTTTATTTCCGCACTGATTACTGAATCGTGAATATATTTTTATACATGACCAAAGAAGATATCAAATTCAGACGTATCTTCAGAAAGCTCCATTAAGAATGAGAATAGGGACTTCGCTGGCGGTCCAGTGGGTAAGACTCCACGCTTCCACTGCAGGGGGCCCGGGTTCAATCCCTGGTTGGGGAGCTAAGATAGCTGCATGCTGTGCAGTGCAGCCAAAACAAAAAAAAAAAGGAATGAGAATATTTGTCTGTATTATTGTTTTCTGCTGAACATGGCTTGCCTAAATATTTTCTCTTCCTTTCACTTTAAAATAATCGCCTACAATATGAGGTGTCTGGTTGTCAAGGAGACCTTGGTAAGGTTGAAGAATTGTCTAGATTCTCAAATATTGCCACCACATGCCAGATTTTTTGATTATATGGGTAAATTGGATGGTTTAGACGTAAGACCTAGTTGTCTGCTACTACTCAGAACTGTCAGTTTAACTAGCAATACCTACAATTAGCATGCTCATATATGCTCCATATGAACAGAGAAACAAAATACAATCAATTCTCACTTAGGAGGGAGTGGGAGGTTTGGGGCATAGATTAAAGGGTTTGTGAATTAATGGTCTCTTCCCTACCAAGGCTAATAACTTCATATCTACTAATAAGCTGTACTTACTGATTTACACTGCTTGTCATACATACTTCCTTCTCTCCTCAGCACCCAAAACACACAAACAGACGCACATCGCTCACTCACACACAAGACTGAAGGACTTGAACTAAACTTTAGGGCCTGTCACTTCCTGAGAAGGTAGAGCAGACAGAACTTTTTCATAGTTCTGATCCTCAGCCAGTAGTAGCTCCAGAAGTTCTGTTTAGAGTGGACTTGGTGGGGACAGCAGTTTTATAAAAATTTGTGTTGAAGCTACCATTTTGTACGGTAAGCAAGGTAATTTTATGTAAATCGCATTTTTATTTTGGGTGGCTTATAGTGTTGGTGCTAGCAGGGTTTATGGAAGGAAATGCTAAAACCCTCCCAAGTCAGCCCCCTGTGGCTCCAGGTTCCACTGAAGGAAATGGAAGGAAGTAGAAGTAAGTTATAGGAAAGCAGGAGCAGTTAGGGAGCTGACAAACTGACAAACCTTCCTAGGGTAGGAGGAAATAAGCACTTGAAATTTGGTCTATGGAACTCTCTATTTCAGTTTACACATTTATAAAATAGAGTTCATTTTTTAAAAATAAACTTATTTATTTTATTTATTTTATTTTTGGCTGCGTTGGGTCTTTGTTGCCGCACGTGGGCTTTCTCTAGTTGCGATGAGCGGGGGCTACTCTTCGTTGCGGTGCGCGGGCTTCTCATTGCGGTGGTTCTCTTGTTGCGGAGCACAGCCTCTAGGCGCGCAGGCTTCAGTAGTTGTGGCACGCGGGCTCAGTAGTTGTGGCACATGGGCTTAGTTGCTCCGCGGCATGTGGGATCTTCCCGGACCAGGGCTGGAACCCGTGTCCCCTACATTGGCAGGCGGATTCTTAACCACTGTGCCACTAGGGAAGCCCTAAAATAGAGTTCATTTTTGACATGCTTTTGAGTGTAGAAAATACTTAGAAAAATACTTTTCTTGAAATTTTATTATGCAAAATGATAATATAATTAATAAATTAAACTTTAACTCTTCTTTTTCAGTACTTTGCTTATTGCTGAAGAATCAGCTAACAAATACTGTATGGTGTGGCAATCAGAAAGCTGCAGAAGCTCTTTGAATCCATTTTTGTTTAGAGGTAAAGATTAATTGATTTTGAATGCTAAATAGAAAGTATAGATAAAAGGTACAATCAGTAGAAATGTATTGTCAGTATTGTTATTATTATTATTGAAAACACTGTCATTATAAAAAACACCATTCCAAAATTAGGATTTCAAAATTTATAATTCTAATTTTGGGTTGAGGCTTGTAATGCAGTTAATAATATTAAGTAGTTGTGCTACTTCAGTTCCTCCATACAATATTCTGTGTCCCTACTTAGACTAAAAAGTAATGAAGCGGAAAGTTCTGTGTCATGGTATTTAAAATGATAGTCATCATAAAAATCTGATAAAATATATCATCTTGTTTAGGCTCATAATAATGAATTGGAATTTCTGATTTAATAAATCTTACGTTACCTCTTCAAAATATTGTCGAGGGCTTCCCTGGTGGCGCAGTGGTTAAGAATCTGCCTGCCAATGCAGGGGACACGGGTTCGAGCCCTGGTCTGGGAAGATCCCACATGCCACGGAGCAACTAAGCCCGTGCACCACAACTACTGAGCCTGCACTCTACAGCCCGAGAGCCACAACTACTGAGCCTGCGTGCCACAACTACTGAAGCTTGTATGCCTAGAGCCTGTGCTCTGCAAGGAGAAGCCACCGCAATGAGAAGCCTGCACACCGCAACGAAGAGTAGCCCCACTCGCCGCAACTAGAGAAAGACCGTGCTTAGCGATGAAGACCCAACGCAGCAAAAAATAAATAAAATAGAATAAATAAATTTATTAAAAAAAATATTGTCTAATGTATTAATTTAGTAATTACTAAAATGGTCAAACAAAATAATAGTTCCATCTCCTACTAAATAGTAGAATAGTGTTAACTTCATGATATTTCCGTAAGTTGAAATAAACCTTTATGTGACTTCTATTGCTATAATATTTTGGACTTTTACAAATACTAGCATCTTGAAGATGAAATACTAGACATAACTTTATTTTACTTTTTTTCTAATTTGTAAAAATCTATTTAGTAAGAAATTTCCAGTGTGGTTCTGTTTATTGCGTTTTTTAATCTTTGTCCTGTGGACTGTTTCTCACTATTTGTTCTTTGGTTTGTTTTGGTTTTTTAAGTGCCAAGAACTGAAGAGCCCAACAGTCTATATTCAGTTGCAGATTTTAAAAAGATATTTTCTATTGAAGAAGAAAGCCTTGTGGTTAATCCTGAAAACGCAGAGTGGTGGAAACAAGCAGGACTAAATCTGATAATGACAGAAACTTTGGAACATCTAAGTACATATCTGCATCATAATAATCTATCTTCTGATGATAGTAAACTGGAGACATTTTTGCCTACCAATGTGCTTCAATTAGAATGTAAGTATGTAATAGTAAATATCACTTGTGTAAACATTTTCAGAATGAGATGTTAGATACTGGCTTTCCACTAGGTTATTGGGAAAATAAAACTAAATTCCAACATTCAATATAGCTCTGGCTCCACCAGAATTTAAAACTTTGACCTTCACTAAGCCTCATTTTCTTCCTTGAAAAAATGAGGAAGTTTGACTAGCTAATCATTAAATCTCTTTCTGTCCTAAAATTCTATAGTCTCAGCTTTAAATGGCTAGCCATTTTCAATTAGTGTCTTTGTTTTCTTTTATAAATGATTAATTTCTAGCCCATTTTCTGTTTACATCAGCCTAGATACAAACCAGCACTGTTATTTTTCAACCTGACAGCTGAGCTTTAAGTGTTCAATAATATCTAGTAATCTCTCTTCAACAATAGAAAATCTTCCTTTGTTACCAAAAAGTTTACTCATTAAGGGTTTTTTACTTGTATAATTTAAGAAGTCAAAAATGTCTTTTGAGTTAATTTTTTTTCTTCTTCTAGGAACTTTATGTTCTCCCAAGTTCTTTGAGCATATTTATGATTATTACCTTGAACTCTTTATTGGGTAGATTGCTTATCTTCACTTCACTTAGTTCTTCTTCTGGGGTTTTATCTTGTTCCTTCATTTGGAGCATAGTCCTCTGTCCCCTCATTTTGCCTGATTCACAGTTTTTATTTCTATGTGCGTGGTAGGTTGGGTATGTTTCCCAGTCTTGTAGAAGTGGTCTTTTGTAGGAGATGTCGTATGCGTCCCAGCAGCACACTCCCCACTGGCCACCAGAGCTATATGCACTAGGGGTGCCTCTTATGTGGGCTGTCTACGCACTTCTGTTGAGGCAGACTGCCTAATGTGAGTGGTCTGATAGGCGTGGCTGGCCCCTTGTTCAGTTGGTTGCCAAGCCCTGCCCTTGTGTGGAGGCTGCAGGCCACTAGTGGGCGGGGCTGAGTCACAAGGTGGCTGGAGCTCTGGGGGCCCCTGGGGTTACTGTTGACCCACTCATGGGCAAAGCCAGGTCCCAGGATGGCTGGTTATAGACCTGCAGGTCACAGATCTAGTGTCAGCCTGCTGGTAGGCAGGGTTGGCTTTTGACCTGGCTAGCTGTGGGGCCTGGGGTGTCCTGAAGCTGGTGTCGGCCAGCTGGTGGGTGGGGTCAGATCCTGAGGTGCCTGGCTGAGGGGCCAAGGTGTCCCAGAGCTGACATTAGCCTACTGGGGGGTGGCAGTGGGGATCAGGGGATGCAGGGCTAGTGCCCACCCACTGGTAGGTGGAGACAGGTGCTGGGGTCTCTGGCTGCAGGGTCCTGGGGTGTCATAGCTGGTATTGGCCTGCTGGTGGGCAGGGCTGAGGCCTAGGAGATTCTGGGGCTGTTGTCCAGCCACTGGTGGGCAGGAATGGGTCCTGAGCCTTCTGGTGGGCAGGACCAAGTCCCAGGGTGGCTAGGGGTTCAGGGGTGCCTGCTGGTGGGTGGGGCTGGTGGGTGGGGCACGCAGCTAGCTGGTTGACCTGAGGCATCCCAGTACTAGTCCACAGGCTGATGGGTGGGGCCAGTCCCAGTGCTAATAAGCTAGAGGGAGGATTCCAAAATGGCACTTACCATCACCAGAATCTTCATGGCAGAATGAGCTCCCAAAAAATGGCTACTGCCAATTTCTATGTCCCCAGAGTGAGCTCCAATTGCCGCTGGCCTTTTTGGAATCTCTCCAAGATCAGCTGGTGGGTCTGATCCAGGCTCCTTTCAAAGTACTGCTTCTGCCCTGGGTCTCAGGGTGAGTGAGATTTTGTGTGCCTCCTTTGAGAGTGGAGACTGTTTCCTACAGCTCTCCTGCTCTCCCAAAAGTAAGCCCTGTGGTCTTCAAAGTCAAATGTTCTGGGGGCTCGTCCTCCTGGTGCATGACCCCAGCCGTGGAAGCCTATGTGGGGCTCGGACCCCTTACTCTTTGGAGAGAACCTCTGCAATTAACCTCTGTAATTATCCTCCCATTTGTGGGTCACCCACCCGGTGGGGGGGTATGGGTGTCTACTATACTCTGTCTCCACCCCTCCTCTCTGTCTCATTGTGGTTTCTTCTTTATATCTTCAGTTGTAGAAGATCTTTTTCTTCTAGTCTTCAGGTCTTTCTCATCAGTAGTTGCCCTGCAAATAGTTGTACTAATTTTGGTGTGCCCATGGGAGGAGGTGAGCTCAGGGTGTTCCTGCTCCACCATCTTGGCCACTCCCCCTCCTCTTTTGAGTTATTTGGGTTGCTGTGTATGCCATTATAGTAAATGGAACATACTTAGACTCAATTATACCTTTTTGAAATATGTATTGTTTTAAATACGTATTGTTTTAAAATCAGTTTGTGCAATAGTTAATAAATTTAGCTTTTAAAGGAGCTGGGGAAGTTTACTTTTTGTTTATTACAGAGTAAATAAATATATTTAAAAGTGAATTTTAGGGACTTTCCTGGTGGTGCAGTGGTTAAGAATCCCCCTGCCAATGCAGGGGACACAGGTTCGAGCCCTGGTCTGGGAAGATCCCACATGCCGCAGAGCATCTAAGCCCATGCACCACAACTACTGAGTCTGCATGCCACAACTACTGAAGCCCACGTGCCTAGAGCCCGTGCTTCATGAGAGAAGCCACCGTAATGAGAAGCTCGCGCACCACAACAAAGAGTAGCCCCCACTCGCCGCAACTAGAGAAAGCCTGCGCACAGCAACAAAGACCCAACACAGCCAAAAATAAATAAATAAATAAATAAATAAATAAATAAATAATTTTTTTTTAAGTGAATTTTAGACATTATTGTGTAAGTTGGAAGACTGCTCTAAGGAGATAGGAATTGGGGTGAGAATTGTTATCAAGGGATGTTTCAAAGACAGAAGACAGAGGGCTTTGGATGTGGTAGAAAAGAGGGTAGATAAACAGACTAGGTCAAGCAAATGCACACCAGTCTATCCTAAGACCCAGATGGTTACCCATGGTAGAAGAAGAATTTTAAAAGAGATGAGGTCAGATTGTGAGACAAAGAAAAGAGAGAAGATGATTTTATGGGGTCTTCCAATATCCATAATAATGTATTAAATCTATAAAACTATGTATAATCTTTATTATGATATGTAACTATATTGAGGTTACAATGAAACATATAACTCATCCTGTTATCTAGTAGAATTATGAATCCCGAAGTTTCATTCTGAAGTTTAAAAAGCAATAACTTTATCAGGAGCCCATGGCCACGTTGTCAGGATAGGGGTGGTTAAAGAGAGTAGTAGAGGAAAATAATCAGAAAAGTGAAATTGTAAACAGTTCCTATTTACCTACTAAACACTCCAGAATATCTCTAGAAAATATCTCAGAGGTTGCCAATTGGTAGCACTCAGATCCTGTTCAGCCCATGTACTGTTGACCCATATGGTATTTTAATTAGTTACCAGCATTTAAAATTTGGAGGGTTGTACAAAAGTGATCTGTATTTTGAAATTGTCTTTAAAATTCCAAAAATCAGACTCAGATTCTCACATGGCAACAACTGGTTAGGGCTGGTAGTAGCTCACCATTGAGACAGACCATGCACCCTCCAGTTCACCGTAGTTCCCAGCACTCACAAATTGAGGCCAGGTGTTGGTTGGTATTTAGCATTACTCTTGCACTTTTGTCTTATATTTATAATAGTTAAGAGAAAAGTAAAATGTTTCCGATACCAGTATCTGTAATAAAAGCAAAAGCAAAAAAATTTATAGACCACATTTTGGAGGAAAAAACCAAAATCTATCTTCCCAAAGATTATGATTTAAGCACTGGCCCTATACTTCACTCATTTACATTATTTAGCTGGCCTATAAGGCACTTATGTTTTTCTCAAATAAACTTTGAGGTATAATTTACATATAATAAAATGCACTTGTTCTAACTGTACAGTTTAATGAATTTTGACACATGTATTTTTATACCATGAAACTATCACCACCATTAAGATATAAAATATTTCTATCACCAGGAAGTTCCCTTGTGCTCCATTGCATTCTATAGTGATTCTCCTTCTATCCCACCCTTCTCCCCTACCAACCTTCACCCCTGACTTCAAGTAACCACTGGTCTACTTTCTGTCACTATATATTAGTTTCCCTTGTTCTGGAATTTCATTTATGGAATCATACAGTATGAACTCTTTCGTGTCTGACTTCTACTCAGAATAACATTTTTGAGATTCACTCATGATGTTGTGTGTATCTCTAGTTCATTTCTTTTTTATTACTGAGGAATTTTTCATTATATGGCTGTACCAAGATTTGTTTATCAACTCTCCTGGATTTTTTTCTAGTTTTTTACTGTAATGAGTAAAACTGCTATGAATATTCTTGTAGAAGTCTTTTTGTGGACATTTGTTGTCATTTCTCTTCAGTGAATATCTAGGAGTATAACTGTTAGGTTTTATGGTAGGTGTTTGTTTAACTCTTTAAGAAACTACTTTTTTCCGAAGTGGTTGCTCTGTTTTACATTTACACCAGCAATGTGTGAGGGTTTCAGTTACTCTATATCCTTGCCAACTCTTGGCATTGAAAATCTTAAATTTTAGCCCTTCTGATGGGTATGTTGTGGTATCTCATTGTGGTTTTAATTTGTATTTTCCTGATAATTAATGACGATGACCATCTTTTTACAAGCTCATTGGCTCTATTTATACCTTCTTTTAAAAAATATTTAATAGCTTTATGGACATGTAATTCACATACTGTATAATTCACCCATTAAAAGTATATACGTCTCTGTGAATACACTAAAAACCATTGAATTACCATTCAAAGTTAGTATATTCACAGAGAGGTATAATCATCACCACAATCAATTTTAGGAGACTTTAATCCTCCCCCAAAAGGAATCTTGTACCCATTAGCAGTCACTCCCATTCTCTGTCTTTATAGATTTGTCTCTTCTGTATGTGCCATAGAAATGGAATCATACAATATGTGGTCTTTCGTGACTGCTTTCATTTAGCATGTTTTCAAGATTCATCCATATTGCACCACGTGCATATCTTATATAAAGTATTGATCAAATATTTTGTCAAATTTTTAATTGACTTTCTTTTAAAATATTAAGTTATAAGAGTTCTTTATATATTTTGGATACAGTCTTTTTTAAAGTATATGTATTACAAGTATTTTCTTCTGGTCTGTGGCTTGCTTTGTATGTAAGTTTTTGACCCTTAGAATAACTGTAGGTATGATAGCTCCAAGGCTATGACTTGTTGTTAAACTATTGACAATAGTCTGGAATTCTTTCTTTGCTCAGTAACCTTAGCTCCAGTAGTAGGAAAAAGAGGTGCTGAATTTTTATCCTTTAAAAAATTATTTTATTCAGACCAAAAATTGATTTTAAAAGCAGTAAACAAAGTACTCGTAAGGATCGAATTATATTAATAAGAACCCAGAACTAAAGGTTATCTTAATACCCTAGTAGAACATTCATTTAGGCATGAAAGTCATTGGATATTTTCATTTTCTGTTTTCAGCATGGCTAGAACATAAAAGTTGTTCTTCACCTATTAAACTTATTGAGATATCTACAAATGATCATTTATCACCTTCACAAAAGACTCCACCTCTGGCAAAAGAAGTAACAGACTCGTATTTTTCTGATGAATATGTCGCTGTTGAAAGACCACAAAAAGAAGAAAAACCAAAGAATGACCTAGAACTAGGTTATAGAATAATCCGAACTAAAGAAAATAAAGATTACTTGGAACTTGACAGCACAGTACCATCTACTGAATCATCTTCCTCTTCCAAAATTGAAGAAGCATCTTTTAAACGTGGTAAAAAACAGGAGAATAATTTGGACCTTTTGAATGACTTTATTATGCTGCGAAATAAGTATAAGACTTGCACCTCAAAGACTGAAGTCACAGACAGTGATGGAAAAGATGGTGAGTAATTTAGTAATATTTTGGTGTAGGTATGATAGCTTCAAGGACTAAATGTATAATTTATTATAGAAGGTAAAGAAATAAAGCTCTTCAGATAAAACACATTATTCTTCAAAGTCAAAGAAAATGTCATTGATTCATGACACATTATATACGGAGATACATATGGGATATACAGATGTAGATATGTATTTTCCAAAAAATTTAAAAGTGCATTTGAACTTTTAAGAAAAAACTTTTAAGTTTACTATTTGTAAAAACTCACTTTCTACAACTTGGTCATACAGATTCATAACATTTTTAACTTTTGCTGATCATTCTGCCATTCTTTTTTCTCTTTTAGCTCACAGTTCTACCTCCATATTTTAACTTGTATTTTAATGTGTACTTAAGAACCTTTTGCCTGTTTGATTGCCTATTACTCTTTTTAACTTTATCAGAGAGTTTCTGTTTGAGTTGTAACTGTTTTACATTCATCGCTTATAAACATATCAAAGTAGTATAATGCGTCATATCATTTCACTTCTGGTAAAAAAAAAATTCTAGAATTCTAGCATTCTAGAATGTGTTTGACACAGATTACCCAAATGAAATAAGTACAAAAATATTTATTTGTGAGAGTTAGAGTATACTTAGGTCTTACTGTCCTATGTATTGATACTGTTAATGTACACAAGGTCTTGCCCCTGAATAAACTGTAAAATAAGACAAGAAGTAAAATATATACCAAAAATTAGTTTGAGAGTCCAATGAGCTTGCTAACTAAACACCAGAATTGGGCAGAGTACCTACCCAGACCCAGACTGTGCTGGGCTGGGCCAGGATTCCCCATGGTTAAGGAGTTGCTTGGGAAAAAGTCATGACATAGAAAAGCAGAAAAGAATGCTTGTTCTTTGTGTGCAGCATGATATGACAGCCTTTTATAGATCTATATAAAGTTATATTACTTTGTCAATCAGTGCATTTTCACAATGAAAAATTCAACAAAAATTCAGAAAAGTATTTAAAGATCTCAGAATTTTGTGACCCTTTATGTTTATATATATTTGTCATAAAGTTTCTTTTCATGTAATTGTTTGACCACATTATAACTTACCTTGCTAGGTGACAATTCTATATGTAACAGATCTTTCTAACCAATTTGCACCATAATTCAGAGCATAATTTCTACATGAAAGAATGAGCAAAATATAAAGAATTATCTTATGAATGTGATGCATAAATAGGAATTTTTTAAAGATTTGTTGTTTTCAGGTTTGTGAATGTTTTCAGATTCTATTCATATTTGAGGCCAGAAAACAAAAAAAAAAAAGGAAACCAATCCAAAATTAGCTCTGACATCCTTTTCTGGTTGTCATACTTGTGATGATGTCTTGTAACAAGGTATATTGGCAACAGAAAATGAGAGAAAGCAACAAGAAAGGAGAAAAAGATAAAAAGAATATTTTCTTATTTTAAAAGTTAGCCATTAATTAAACAATTAAAGGAATACTGATGTTAGGTGGGAATGCTCTGTACTCTTGATGTTTCCTCTATTAGTATTATGTTCCTGGCCTCTTTGCCCTTTAATGTGTTCTCCCCAGAGGAACTGGAATTAATTATCTGTATTGTAAACTTGAAAAAGAATAAATTGGGCATAAGCTTGCAGGAATGAGCTGCCTCACAAGTAACAGGCATTCTCCTCTGCTTCTCTATGTCATGAATCTTTCCCAAGCAGTTCCCCAACAGTGCAGAATCCTGGCCCAGTCCAGTATAGTCTGGGGCAGGGTAGGTAACTCTAATTCTGTTGTTTAATTAACAAGCTCTTTTGACTCTCAAACTAAGCTCCTTTCTCCAACTTAGTTTTTATTAGTAACAGAGGTAATATTTTGATATATATTTTACTTCTTGTCTTATTTTATAGTTGATACAGGGGTGAGAAAGAATGCTACAACTTATTAGGCCCCCTCAAAAACTCCAATAATTTGTAGTATTTAATCATAGCTATTTAAATTATTTATAGTTAATAAAAAATATACTTGAAAATAATAAAAAGCTAGTTTAGGATATTTCACTCTGGTTTTTTTTCACTGTGTATTTAAAGCTCATATATTCAAACGTTTCAAGATGGCAATGTTTTCCTAAAATTATCTTGTAATCATATTATTAATGGACAACATTGCAATCTAGTTAATATAACTCTAATCATAAATAAATTACATATATATATATATTTTTTAATCCTCTACAATACTTACAAACGAAGGAAGAAAACTACAGTTATTGAACATTGTGTACCAGGCACTAAATCACATATCAGAGATAAACATGATAACGTTGCTGACCTTGAGAAGCTTACAGTGTAATAGAGTGGACCAGACATGCAGATAATTTCCATACAACATTGTCAGTGCCAGGAGACTATGCCGAGTGCTGAGGAAACAAAAAGGAGAGGCACTTTGCTGGCCTGGAAGTAGAGTGGGCAGTTATATAAGGCTTCCTGTAGAAAATGCCTGAGAGCTAAAGGGTAAGTAGTAAGAAATGACCTTATTAAGAAAGGATGGAGACAGGTAGGGTTTGGGGCATAGGAGAGAATTAGTAACAGAGGAAGGGTCTGTGGACAGTCACAGAGAAATGAAGTAGAACAGTATGTGGCTTTTAGGTGTCAGGAATCATCCTTGGTGTTTATAACACCTTATAACAATATTCGAAGTAGGTATATTAATCAATATTTTACATATGAGGAAACTGAGGCTAGTGTCAGAACTGGGATTGAAACACTGATCTGATGCCAAAGTTCCTTCCTTTATTACCATTCAGCTTCCTATCCAGCACAATAAGTCCGTTGACCTGAATAGTTGATCAATTTAATACTGATGCATTTCAGAGAATTTTAACAATTATGATCATATTACAAGAGAGCATTTTAATCAACATTAAGTTTCCCTGAACAATGCAAATTAATATTTTTATTAGAACTTCAAGACAAAGAAGAACGTTCTTTAACTCTTCAAGAAGAAAATCCTATTGTTTGTACTAATAAAACAGTAGAGAAAGCAAATCAGGAAAGGAGAGCAGATAATGTCATTGAAATTCAAGCATCAGGTATGCATTATGCTTTTTAAATGCATTCAAATTAAGTAAATTTGAAAGCCCTTTCCTGGGTATCTAGGACACACCTTATTTTCCATGTAATTTTCTTCACTTGTTTCAGATATTTCTTCATTCCAGTCCTACTTTCAGGTTATTTCCAAACCTGGAGTGCCTTATTCACTGCCTCTGCCCCTCCCTCCCCATCGCCCTATTCCAGTCCACTAAGTGTTATTTCTTCCTTCATTTAAACTGCTGCTTCTCTACATGCATCAGAGAACAGCAAACTGCAACTCCTCACTCAGACTTTTCTTCCCAGTCTGGAAAAATGAACTGTTGATGGTTGCTCTCTCTGTTCTCTTACCCACCATCAAGGTGGTGTAAATAAGTTATTATTGATTCCTATACCAATTAAAATTATTTGTTCTGCTGTAAAGAAAAATATTCTTTACATTGACCACTAAAGAACAGCCTGCTTAAGAACATCATGCTCACTATTAAAATCGATAAGGAAATATGACACTAGTTCTTGAATATCATTTCATTCTTTTGGCTAAATTTCATTTATGACCTTTAGATGACAATGCAGATCTTTAAATATTGATATTCTAGTGAAAACTAAAAACAATTTGTCATTGTTATAAATGTGTTCATCTTAAGGTTGTAAGCTAATAGTGGAGGGAAAAGAAAAAAGTTATGTGATTCTCTTCCTTATAGTTGCCCTGCCAAATTAGTCACTGAATAAATCCTTTCTAATAAACAAGATAGCCATAAAATTATATTAATTCTACAGAGGGTTTTTTTGTTTTGTTTTTACTAGTTTATTTAGAATAAATATCCTAAAATAAGCCTGTATAGAATCTCATGATTTTTAACTCAGAAAAGAATTTGGATTGAGTTCAGGTTTCCATGAAGTAACATGTATGATTGATTTGTCAAAAAGAACATACCATCCTTATAAAAACACTGCCTTTAATGCTTTTATTTTTGCAGATAGCCAGTGCCAAGCATACTGTCTCCTAGAAGCAGCAGCTTCTCCTATCTTAAAAAAACTTGTATGCCTCTGTACTCTTCCTGCTGCTACCTGGAAATTTGACACTGTCATTTTTGACCAAACAAGGTTCCTCTTAAAAGAACAAGAAAAAGTAATAAGTGATGCCATTCACCAAGGTGAGTACAAATAAAAGTCACATTATTTTAAAGGATATAAATTTATGGATTATTAGAAAATGCAGAAATTAGTCATAGATGGAGGCATAACTGTAATTCAGCATATGGCACCCACAGACCAATGCTGGAATATCAGCTAAGCAAGGATAAAAAGGTAAGAAATACAAGTGTCGCCTGCTTTTCATGTTTGCTTTATGTCACTTTGATTTTATGAAGACCTACATTAATATCTGTTTTCACTAACTGAAAGAAATCAAAGAGGATTTTCGTTTTTATGAAAAAAGGTATTTGCTTCTTTACTCCATTTCAGCTTACAGAAGGTTTCATAGGAACTCTCTATTTTCAGATAGTGGGGGAAACCTGTATCATCTGGCATTGCTTCTCAGTAAAGCTCCTAGTTGACATATATATTACTTGACAGATTCCTATTGCAGAAACCAAATTAACCCTATTATTGTTAGCATCTGAACCACTTAGGTCCCTCCCAAAAAGGTGGGGGGAGGTCAAAAAGTAAATTGATTAAAGTCAATCCTGGACTTTTGCTTCTGGCCAAAATGGAGTAACAGGGATTGAATTTACCCTCCTTCCAGAAATAACAACAACAAACAAACAAAAAGACAAAGACAAAATAGATGAAACCAGTTGTTAAGATCCTAGACATCAGGCAACGAAGCACAATGATTCCTGAGAGATGGGAAACAAGTGAGGTGAGCCCTACCATTGCCCTAGCTTACTGCCTTGAAAGAAATTCCAGGCCATGGCACAGGGAGAGGTACCAGAGGCAGAACTCAGTGGACAATCTGAGTTGAAGAAGCAGAGCTAAGAGTCCAGGGAGACCAAGGCAGCTAAAGTTCAAAGGATAGAAGGTTAGGGGCTTCCCTGGTGTCACAGTGGTTAAGAATCCGCCTGCCAATGCAGGGGACATGGGTTTGAGCCCTGGTCTGGGAAGATCCCACATGCCGCGGAGCAACTAAGCCCGTGTGCCACAACTGCTGAGCCTGAGCTCTAGAGCCTGCAAGCCACAACTACTGTGCCCACGAGCCACAACTACTGAGCCCGCATGCTACAACTAATGAAGCCTGTGCACCTGGAGCTTGTGCTCTGCAACAAGAGAAGCCACTGCGATGAGAAGCCTGCACACCGCAGTGAAGAGTAGCCCCCGCTCGCCACAACTAGAGAAAGCCCATGCACAGCAACGAAGACCCAATGCAGCCAAAAATAAATAAATTAAAATAAATAAATTTTTTTAAAAAAGGGTAGAAGGTTAGAGAGCAGAGAGCTTCACAAGGAGAGTCCTAGAAATTTGCAGAAAATCACCCTGAAGTATTCAGCAGAGTACTGATCAAAGAGTATATGTGAGGACAATAGCCAAAACATAGAAACAACCTAAATGCCCACTGACAGATGAATGGATAAAGAAGATGTGGTACAGGGCTTCCCTGGTGGCGCAGTGGTTGAGAGTCTGCCTGCCAATGCAGGGGACACGGGTTCAAGCCCTCATCAGGGAGGATCCCACATGTCGCGGAGTAACTAGGCCCGTGAGCCACAACTACTGAGCCTGCGCGTCTAGAGCCTGTGCTCCGCAACAAGAGAGGCCTCGACAGTGAAAGGCCCGCGCACCACGATGAAGAGTGGCCCCCGCTTGCCACAACTAGAGAAAGTCCTCGCACAGACACAAAGACCCAACACAGCCAAAAATAAATAAATAAATAAATAAATTTATTTTAAAAAAAGATGTGGTACATATATACAATCGAATACTACTCAGCCATAAAAAAGAATGAAATAATGCCATTTGCAGCAGCATGGATGGACCTAGAGATTATCATACGAATTAAAGTAAGTCAGACAGAGAAAGACAAACACCATATGATATCACTTATATGTGGAATCTAAAATATAACACAAATGAACTTATCTATGAAACAGAAACAGACTCACAGACATAGAGAACAGACTTGTGGCTGCCAAGGGGGTGGGGTGGGGGAAGGATGGATTAGGAATTTGGGATTAGCAGATGCAAACTATAATATAGAGAATGGATAAACAACAAGGTTCTAATGTATAGCACAGGAAACTATATTCAATATCCTGTGATAAACCATAATGGAAAAGAATATGGAAAAAAGAAAAAAAGAACAGCCATCTCAAAAAAAATAAATGTATATGTGAGGAACTAAACTACCAGAGGTTGGGAAACAAACCATCTGAAAGGATTAGAGGGAATAGTACTGTGAATTCACACGGGGCAGGAAATAATGTCTGTTCCCACCAGCCAGACTAGAAAAACTCATAATTCATAGAGTATTGATCATCATACTTAGAGAAGTCTTGTCTCAGTGGTGGGGAATAATTATCCCTAGATTTAGCACTGCTCTGGACCTGCCTAAAAAAATCATAAAAGCAAGACTCAAAGTTATCAAACTATTTCCAAGGAAATTAACTGCATCCCAGAACAAAGCTTAAGACTATTTATATGAATACAAAAATATTTAGCACTAACAAGGTAAAATTCACAATGTTTGACATCTGATCAAAGATTGTCAAGCATAACAAGAGACAGGAAACCACAGCCCATAAGGAGAATAATCAATCAAAACAAACTCAGAGCTGACAAAGATGTTAGTATTATCAGAGAGGACACTGAAACTTATTATAACTGTATTCCATACATTCAATAAGCTAGAGACACAAAAGAGATGCAAATCATAGTTTTAGAGAATAAACTACAATGCATGAGATGAAAAATACACTGGATGAAGTTAATGGCAGATTAAATATTGCAGGAGAAAAAACTAGCTAACTTGTAAGCATAGCAATAGAAACTACCTAAAATAAAACCCAGGTGGATAAAAGAATAAAAAAGAAGGAAAGAAAAGAGCATAACGGGCTGTGAAACAACTTCAAATAGCCTTATATACTAGCATTAGAGTTCTCAAAGGAGAGGCAAAAGGGGGTAAACAGATAAAATATTTGAAGAAATAATGACTGAAATCTTGCCAAACTCAGTGAAAACTACAAACCCACAGATCCAAGAAACTCAGTGAACCCTAAGCACAAGAAGCATAATAAAGCTACACCAAGGCATATTATAATCAAGTTGCTTAAAACCAGTGATAAAGAGAAAATTGTAGGAGCAGCCAGAAGGAAAAAAATATATGCTGCAAAAGAGAAACAATGACAAGGTTGACATCAAATTTCTTGTCAGAAATAGTGCAAGTGAAAAGACAGTGGAATAACATCTTTAAAATACCTGAAAGAAAAAACCACCAACCTAGTTTTCTGTACTAGGCAAAAATACATTACAAAAACAAAGGGGAAATAGAGATGTTTTCAGACATACAAAAGCTGAAAGAATTCATCAGCTGCGGATCTGCACTGTAAGAAATGTTTTCCTAAAGACAGAACAAAATGATACCAAATTTGGTTTCTCTGCTCTCTTCTTTTCCCTTCCTGGTCATGATTGACTTGTTTACACAAGTCCTTCCAGGGAGATACTACCCATAACTGGTTTTTCTGTTGCTCCTTGATTCCCAGTGACCACTGATTATTTGCTTTGATCTTCATTGCTTAAATCAATAGTTTTCATACTTTTTTTTTAACATCTTTATTGGAGTATAATTGCTTTACAATGGTGTGTTAGTTTCTGCTTTATAACAAAGTGAATCAGCTATACATATACTTTTTAGCAGAACTCTTTGTTCAATAAATATTACATGGCATCCCACTATATAAAACAGAGAGAAGTAGAGCTTCTCTGGTTAAATTAGGCCTGGAATCCGGTCTTCTTGGCCCCACTTTTGCATGCAGTAAAATCCAATCTATCATCTTCAATAAGCTCTGGAACTACATGGAACGTATTAATTAGATAACTGTCTTGTCCCTATAAGTACCTCTTTTGTTTGAGTCATATCTTTGGACAAATATTCCCAGGTGTCTACCTCCATTTCAAGATATTGCTTTACGTTATGATCCTCCACCTTTATCTAAACCAGTTGGCAAGTTATGAGTTTAATTTTCTTCTTGTTCCATAACTGGGAATCATTGTCCTTCTTCCCACCAAGAGTAGAAATAATTGAACATTCTCTGGAAGCAGCAAAGTATGAACTCTAAGGTTAGCTGTAGGGGTTGGAATGCCAGCTCCATCATTTATTCACAAATTGACCTTGGGCAGTTACCTAACCTCGTTAAGACTGTTTTCTCATCCATAAAATCAAGATCATAGTAAACTTGTCTGATAGGGTTATTGTTATAGATTCAATGAAATAAACAGATTATATACAGCTTGGCACATAGTAAGCACTCAATAATAAATGTTATCTATTATTGTTAAGCATTCTGATATATATTCTAAAATTCTAATGTATATTCTGTCTTTAAATTATGTTTTTGCTTACCTAGGTAAAAATGTTGAAAGAGAAATGACATTCAAGTGTGCTGCCCTCTTACACCTTTTGGTAACAATTAGAGATGTCCTTTTAACATGTAGCTTGGACACAGCATTGGGTTGGTGTGAAAATTTTTTATTTCCCCTTTTCTTCTTATTGAAATATTTTGTCTGAAGTAACGTTTACTTTTCTGAAAAAGATGCGCTTTGTAAGAAATTATGTAGTTTTTATTCCTTCTGCATTAAACATTATATATATATTGACATAATTATAATGGAATATATATTTTATTCTACTTATATTCATTAAAAGAAATTTTCTGTAACAACAATCATCACCTAGAAAAATAGGTGTAGGATTCTCTATTCTAGGCCTGAATTACAGACTCCTAATGGCCTTAAGGGATTTGACTGTGTAATCATTATTATGCACTGCATTTTTTAAAACATCTTTATTGGAGTATAATTGCTTTACAATGGTGTGTTAGTTTCTGTTGTACAACAAAGTGAATCAGCTATACATATACATATATCCCCATATCTCCTCCCTCTTGCATCTCCCTCACACTCTCCCTATCCCACCGTTCTAGGTGGTCACAAAGCACCGAGCTGATCTCCCTGTGCTATGTGGCTGCTTCCCACTAGCTATCTATTTTACATTTGGTAGTATATATATGTCCATGCCACTCTCTCACTTCGTCCCAGCTTACCCTTCCCCCTTCCCGTGTCCTCAAGTCCATTCTCTACATCTGCGTCTTTATTCCTGTCCTGCCCCTAGGTTCATCAGAACCATTTTTTTTTTTTAGATTCCATCTATATGTGTTAGCATACGGTATTTGTTTTTCTCTTTCTGACTTACTTCACTCTGTATGACAGTCTCTAGGTCCATCTACCTCGCTACAAATAACTCAATTTCGTTTCTTTTTATTATGCACTGCTTTTTAATGTAAGATGACACTTAGACATGTACATTTTAGGTCCTCATTGAATATCTGTGGCTTCGAATCTTTGCTAGATGCAATATAGCTATATAGCAAGATCTTCTGCAATTTCTTTTTTAGTTGTGCATGTAAGTTAGGATATGAATTACTTGAGTATTAAAAATCAAACTATTTTGAGTGTGTTGAAAATTTTAAAGATTTTGGAAATTTTTTCTAAACTATTAAAATCCCTAAAGTATCTGTCTTACTGCATTACTGTTTTAGGCCCCTTATTGCAGGTTGTTTAGACTTGTTTAGTAATGGTATATTTTTAGGATTATGTTTTATAATTTAAAGTTTCTAGAACCCATTATATACAAAGTGAAAATAATTTTTCTCTGATCTATGACCCAGACATTTTCTCTTATCTGTGACTCAGACAAATATTATTTCTCTAATCCAAGGTTTGGATAAGTACTGGGCAGCAGCGAGTTACAATTGTACTCCCTCTACATCACTGGGAGTTGTAATACTTGGCCAAGTATTATATTAGTATTATCTGGCCAGGTATTGTAACTAAGTTACAGCTACCTTTAGAAAGCCCAACATGGTGCTTTTCCTTTCTTCTCCAATTAAAGCATTTGAGTGTTGATGCTGAATGAAGTTGTCTTGTCTCCATTCCCAGACAACTATAGCCCTAGTTTACAGTATCTGTAGCTAGTATAATGGTGTAGTGTCACATGCTTCTGTTTAGCCACCTGTCTTCATTATAATTTTCAGCTGCCATAGAAGATTGTCAGACAACAACTAAGCTAACTATAAAAGCATAATAGTAAGGCAGAATATCAGAATCTAGAATATTTGGATTCCCAGGGAGAGTACAGTTGTGACTCACTCGTGCTCAATACTTATCAAAATCTTGAATTAGAGAAATAATATTTATGGAGGATTGCTTAAAGTATGTTCACCTTTAAGTATTCTACATTTTACCCTAGGATTAAGTGAGACCATTGAGAGCTATATACTTGAACTGAATTGTTTCCGTTCCTCAAAGAAATGCCTTTACTAAATCACACTTTGGCATTATTATTTGGCTACCTTGAGGAACACTTATAAAAGTAAAATCCTTGTTGGAAAACATAACTTCTTAAACCCTGGGTACCAAGCCATAATGAGTAACCTTGCTGCCTTGGACATTTTTAGTAGAAGGCTTTCTCACTCCTCTAAACCTCTCAAAATCAAAGAGCAAGTTAGGTTGTCCTCCTTTCTTTCTTTGTGAATAGTGACAGAGGAAGAAAGGTCCATGTGGGTCTGGCTGCCTACCCTGGACCCAGAATTCTGTATTTTCTCCCAGCTTCCAATTTGCTTCTTCTCCCAAACTAGCAAGGTAATTAGTTTCAAGGTTTAAAGTATAGAGTTTCACTTCTGGGCTTTAACCCAGAAATAAATTCAGTATTGTGTAATGGGTACTGTAGTAAAGATACATAGTAATGGCACAAAGGATGGTGACTGTTAGCCTTTCAAGCTGAATTTTTTTTAAAATAAGTAGGAGTTTGCCAAGTAAATAAAGTACGAAAGGGTATTGTAGGCAGAATTAAGAGCCCAGAAGAATGACTTAGTGGGTGTATGACAAACGGTTCCATGTGGCTAAATTGAAGAGTACAAGGTGGAAAGCAAAGAGAGCTAAGCCTGAAGAAGTAAGAAAGAGCCAAATCATGAAAAGCCTTTTAAGCTACACAAAAGAATTCAGTCACTACTCTGTAAATAATAGGGAACCACTGAAACAGGAAAGCTACTGGATTAGGTTTGTCTTTCAGAAGGTTACATCTAATGGCAGTATGGAGAATCAGTGGGAAGTTTGGAGATTAGTAAGCAGAAAGAACATAAATCAGTCTCTAAATTGCCCATCATTCTAGCTGTATTAAAATAAAATTAGAATTAATATGTACATAGTATAAAAATATGAACATGAACATTAAATTTTTGATTTATTATTGTATTTATTGTCCAGATATTCATTGAATACCTGATCTACATAAGTTACTCTGCCAGGTGCTCTACTTCAGTAATTCACAAAATTCACTGTGCAGTAGAATCACTGGGAGAAGTTTTACACATAGGAATCCCTGGAACTCAATCTAGATTTCTTGAATTTGAACCTTCAAGGATAGGTCTCAGGATTCTGTGTTTAAAATTGCTCTTAGTGAGTCTGAATTTAGGCACTTCTGTTTTAGCAGCTACATAAATTAATTATGCTTAAATATCATGGATTATGAGAGCTTATAGACTAGTGAGGTTGTTAAGTCATATACATAAATAACCAGAAATCAAGTGCAAAGCTGTATCGATAGCATACCAAGAAAATCTCAGTGAAATGCATTACCACAGGACTTGCATGTAAGTGTAGATTCTAGGATTTAGGAAGAAGGCAATAGCATTTAACAAGCCAGAAGCCAGGAAAGGATGAGAAATATTCAGAGAATATGTAGAGTATATCCAGTTATATTGGTATTATGTAGCTTAAAAATAGACATTTGCTACATATTTCTCAGCGTCACTTAAATTTAAGGTTTTCATTAGTTGCTATCTTTGATCAAAATCAGAAAAGTAGTAAAGGGAAATTTAACTGTCTCTGCTATGACCCTTATTTCCTTTTAGGTTTTTACCATGCAGTTTCTAAAAGAACAAAAAGACATGCTTTTTTTCCCACTTTTGTTTTTAACAGGATATTTGTCAAATGCAAAAGATATCTACAGAAGCATTTTAGGCTCCTATTTGGATGACATTTGGCGACAACTGGAGATTGTACAGTTTATTAGGGAAAAAAAGCCTGAAACCAACTACAAGATACAAGAATTGCAATGTCAGATACTAAATTGGGTGCAAAGTGGACAGCAAATTAAGGTAAGTACTGAAATAAAGCAGATAACAGCAATCAGCTTATATAAGAATTGGATGTAAGATAAATTTTTGCATTTAATTTGAAATTATGAAATAGTATAGTATATACTATTTGGTCCCTTGACAGTTTTCTCCTTAAGTAAGTTAACAGGACAGAATCAGACCCAGAGAAGGGATCATTGGCATCATTATTTATATGTCTTGAATTTTTTTAATACTTTAATTTTTATTATACATAGTTTTCTGTGGATTAATCCTTTAAATCTCAAAAATTTTGTTTTCTACTTGTAAGTTCATGAACACATACCCAACAATAGAACTACAATAATTAATTTTTAGATATTGAGCCAGAATCTCATCTTATATAATTCTAAGAAAAAAAAAAAAGCTCTTGTTTATTCCTTGGATTATGTTGGAAATTTTTTGCCCACTCTACCTCAAGCATTGAACAAAATTTGCGTAAGTAAAGATTTAAGAGAAAATACTTAAAAAAAATTTTCAAGCAGAAAAGCATCTCAAAATCTTTACACTAAATCTGGAAACAAATTTGGCCTTTTTCTTCGTTTTCCTCTCTGTCCCTGCTGGGGATATTTTTATTCCCAACTCTGTGGTTACTTGGGTAACTGCCTAAGTCATTAAAACAAATTAAATCAATCAGTAAGAAATTTAAAATTGGGGAGTGATGTCAGCATCATAGCAGGAAGAGATGCTCTCTCGGCTCTCCCCTTCAATCTGCAACCAGGAAAACATCCACAACTCAACAAAAGGGCCTTTGCCCAACACACCAGGACACTGGAGAGTTCCACCCATCTGTACATGTAAAGATAGGTGGAATGGAACCCATAGAAGAGGCGGAACTGGAGGATCAGCATAGGCAGTGCCTGCAATTTTGGCCCCTGGGCTGCAGCAGGTGAACCCCAGTCCAGAAGAACCCAGCAGCAGCGAGGGCGGCATCCCACATGACCCTGGCCTCCCACTTGCACTGGTACCCACAGCCACAGATAGCTGAGCAGCCGTGGCACAAGGCCTGTGACCCTGTTCCTCCAGCTCAGAGCCACCCACAGCTCTGGCGCCCCACCCTCCATCAGCAGTGGGTGAACCCAGAAACCCAGGAGCACCAGAAAAGGAACGGCACACATGACCCCAGTTCCTCCTCCCGGCCTTCCTGCTCCTCCTGCAGTGGCAGAGCCTGTGACTCAAGGATCCCAAATGAGGCCACCATCCTAGTACTCAGGCAGTGACATCAGTAACACCAGAAACAGCAAGGCACCAACAACCCCAGAGGCACAAGCAGTGATAACAAATGCTTTGGGTGACCCCTCTGACGTAGACACGGAGGGTAGAAAGTGCCAATACTCAAACACAACCAGAGGCAGTGCAGGTAAGAGGAAACAATGTGCTGTAGTGTCACCTACTGGAAAATAAGAGAAAGGCTTCTATTTACAATGGAGAAAAGACAGCCTCTTCAGTAAGTGGTGCTGGGAAAACTGGACAGCTACATGCTAAAGAATGAAACTAGAACATTTCCTAACACCATACACAAAAATAAATTCAAAATGGATTAAAGACCTAAATGTAAGGCCGGACACTGTAAAACTCTTAGAGGAAAACATAGGCAGAACATTCTTTGACATAAATCACAGCAAGATCTTTTTTGATCCACTTCCTACACTAATGAAAATAAAAACAAAAATAAACAAATGGGATCTAATTAAACTTAAAAGCTTTTACACAGCAAAGGAAACCATAAACAAAGCAAAAAGACAACCCTTAAAATGGGAGAAAATATTTGCAAATGAAACAGCCGACAAGAGATTAATTTCCAAAATATACAAATAGCTCATGCAACTCAATACCAAAAAAACAAACAACCCAATCAAAAAATGGGCAGAAGATCTAAATAGACATTTCTCCAAAGAAGACATACAAATGGCCAAAAAGCGCATGAAAAGATATTCAACATCACTAATTAGGGACTTCCCTGGTAGTCCAGTGGTAAAGAATCCACCTTACAACGCAGGGGACACAGGTTCAAAGCCTGGTCAGGGAACTAAGATCCCATATGCCGTGGGGCAGCTAAGCCCGCATGCCACAACTACTGAGCTCACATGACTCAACTAGAGAGCCTACAGGCCCCAAACTACAGACCCCACGCACTCTGGAACCCGTGCGCCACAACTAGAGAAGAGAAAACTAGAGAGAAGCCCATGCGCTGCAACGAAGAGCCTGAAGTACCGCAACTAAGACCCAATGCAGCCAAAAATAAATAAAATAAATAATAAATAAATCTTTTAAAAAATCACTAATTATTAGAGAAATGCAAATCAAAACTACAACGAGGTATCACCTCACACGGGTCAGAATGGCCATGATCAAAAGATCTACAAACAGTAAATGCTGGAGAGGGTGTGGAGAAAAGGGAACCCTCCTACACTGTTGATGGGAATGTAAAGTGGTACAGCCACTATGGAGAACAACATGGAGGTGCCTTCAAAAACTAAAAGTAGATCTACCATATGACCCAGCAATCCCACTCCTGGGCATATACCCAGAGAAAACCATAATTTGAAAAGATACATGCACCCCAGTGTTCATTGCAACGCTATTTACAGTAGCCAGGACATGGAAGCAACCTAAATGTCCATCAACAGAGGAATGGATAAAGAAGATGTGGCACATATATACAATGGAATATTACTCAGCCATAAAAAAGAACAAAATAATGCCATTTGCAGCAACATGGATGGACCTAGAGATTGTCGTTCTGAGTGAAGTAAGTCATACACAGAAAGACAAATATCATATGATACCACTTATATGTGGAATCTAAAAAAAGGGTATAAATGAACTTAGCTACAAAACAGAAATAGAGTCACAGATGTAGAAAACAAACATGGTTAACAGGGGATAAGGGGGGAGGGATAAATTGGAAGATTGGGATTGACATATACTCACTACTATATATAAAATAGACAACTAATAATAACTTACTGTATAGCACAGGGAATTCTACTCAATATGCTGTAATGGCCTATATGGGAAAAGAATCTAAAAAAAGAATGGATATATGTATATGTATAACTGATTCACTTTGCTGTATAACTGAAACTAATACAACATTGTAAATCAACTATACCTCAATGAAAATTTAAAAAAGAAAGAAAGGAATAGAAAAGATGGTGTGGAATTTGGAGCATGGCCAGGCCAGGAGTGCGATTTCTCTGGAATCCTCTGCCCCAGTCCCAGAGGATGCATTAGGTTTAAGGCAGAAAAATGACTGACAAATTACTAGGTCACTGAGTGTGAAATTTACATTTTTTGCTCCTTGCTTTCACCCATCCAATAATTATATCAACCTAAACAGTAAAGATATTGCTATTGTCTTCTTTATTGCAGCACCTCTGAAAGGGGAACTGCTGTGTCTCAGTAGATTTTTTTTGCTGGATAAATCTTTTCCTTGTGATAAATAAATCTCCTAACAGCGTCTTATGTTTTTTTAAAAAAAGAGAAAGGCTTCTAATTTATAACTTGTTGGTTCATTAAAATCAAGTAGAAAAAATTATTTTTACCTAAAGAAGAAAGGTGTTCACTACTTCAGATGTGTCAGCTGAGGAACAACTTATCCAGCACCATGAAGAACCACAGCAACACTGTATCACAAAAACAAAATGACAATTCAGCAGAAATCAAACTTAAAGTCATGGAATATTGCAATCTAACTGATAGAGAATTCAAAATAGCTGTCATGAAGAAATAACAAGCTACAAGAAAACTCAGAAAGGCAGTTCGATGAGCTCAGGAATAAAATTAATGAACAGAAGGAATACTTTACCAAAGAGACTGAAACTAAAAAAGAACCAAACAAATTCTGAAGCTGAAGAACTCAATAAATGAAATTGAGAATTCACTAGAAAGCACTGGAAATAGAGAAGACCATATGGAAGAAAGAATTATTGAGCTCAAATTTAGAAATCTAGAGATGGTACAGGTAGAAGAGGAAAAAGAATTAAGATATAAAAAAGGGGGAAATTTTATGAGCATTATCTGACTCTTTTAGGAAGGGCAACATTAGGGTAATGGTTATCCCAGAAGAAGAAACAGAGAAGGTAGCAGAGAGTTTATTTAAAGAAATAACAGCTGAGGACTTCCCAAACCTGGGGAAGGAACTGGATATACAAGTCTATGAAGCTAAGAGAACACCTAATCACCTCAATGCAAAAAGATCTTCTCCAAGACACTGTCAAAAGTCAATGGAAAAGAATTTTAAATGCAGTCAGTGAAAAAAGGATGCAACCTACAAAGGAATCCCTATTAGCGGATCAGCAGATTTCTCAGCAGAAACTCAACAGGCCAGGAGGGAGTGGAATGACATTCTCAAAGTACTGAAAGATAAAAACTGTCATCCAAGAATACTCTATCCAACAAAGTTATCATTCAGATATGAAGGAGAAATAAGGGCTTTCCCAGACAAACAAAAGCTGAGGGATTTTTATCAACACTAGACCTGCCTTATAAGAAATGTTGAAAGGAGCTCTGCTGCCAGAAAAAAAAGGCAAAAGTACACAAAACTTTAAGGTGATAAATAGCTGAACAGAATCAGAAAATTGCAACTCTGTATCAGAATAGGTTTTTAAATACTTTATTACAACATAAAGGTTAAAGGGAGAAATATCAGGAAAAAAACAATAGCTACTTCAATTTGGTAACTAATGCAATATAAAAAGGGATAATTTGAGACAAGAAAAACATAAAAGGGGAAGAGGAAAAGAAGGGAACCCATATAGGCAAATGAAGATAAGATGCTATCAGCAGAAAAAGGACTACTTTATCTATGATACATTTCACACAAACCTCTTGGTAACCACCAAGCATAAATCTAGAACAGAGACACAAAACATAAAAAAAAGAGGAAACTGAGAAAAACATAGAAAACCACCAAACCAAAATGACAGAAAGAAACACAGGAAAAAGAAACAATGGAGATATAGAACAAACAGAAAACAAAAGATAGAATGGCAGTACTCAGTACTCATCTATCAATAATCACCCTAAGTGTAAATGGATTGGATTCACCAATCAAAAGACACAAAGTGGCTGGATGGATTAAAAAACAAGAGCCGGGCTTCCCTGGTGGCGCAGTGGTTGAGAATCTGCCTGCCAATGCAGGGGACACGGGTTCGAGCCCTGGTCTGGGAAGATCCCACATGCCACGGAGCAACTGGGCCCGTGAGCCACAATTACTGAGCCTGCGCGTCTGGAGCCTGTGCTCCGCAACAAGAGAGGCCGCGATGGTGAGAGGCCCGCGCACCGCGATGAAGAGTGGTCCCCACTTGCCGCAACTAGAGAAAGCCCTTGCACAGAAACGAAGACTCAACACAGTCATAAATAAATAAATAAATAAGTAAAAGAACGTGAATTTCTAAAAAAAAAAAAAAAAACAAGAGCCAACTATATGCTGCCTCTGGGAGACTCACTTCAGCTCTAAAGACAAACATAGGCTCAAAGTGAAGTGATAGAAGATGATACTCCAAGCAAACGACAGCCAAAAGAAAGCAGATGTAGCCATACTCATATCAGACAAAATACACGTTAAGCCAAAAAAAGGTAACAAGAGACAAGGAAGGACATTATATTCTGATAAAGGGGACAATTCATCAAAAAGACATAATAGTAAAACAACAAAAAAAGACATAATAGTTAGTAATATCTATGCACCTAACATAGGAGCACCAAAATATATAAAGCAATTTTTAACAGACCTAAAGGGAGAAATTGGTGCAGCACAATAATAGGAGAGGACTTTAACACCCCACTTACATTAATAGATAGATCATCCAGACAGAAAGTCAACAAGGAAACAGTGGTCTTAAATGAAACATTAAACCAGATGGATTTGATAGATTGGTACAGGACATTCCATCCAAATGCAGCAAAATACACATTCTTCTCAAGCACACATGGAACTTTCTCAGGCATAAACCGTATGTTGGGACACAAAACAAGTCTCAATAAATTTAAGAAGACTGAAATCATATCAAGCATCTTTTCCGACCACAACACTATGAGACTATAAGAAGATAGCTGAAAACATCACAGATATGTGGAGACTGAACAACATGCTACTGAGCAACTATTGGGTCAATGAAGAAATCAAAAGAGAATTTTTAAAATACCTTAAGACAAATGAAAATGAAAATACGATATACCAAAATCTATGGGATGCAGCAAAAGCAGTACTAAGAGGGAAGTTTATATCAATACAAGCCTATCTCGAGAAACAAAAGTCTCAAATAAATCATCTAACCTTACACCTAAAGGAACTAGAAAAAAAACAAATGAAGCCCAAAGTCAGTAGAAGGAAGGAAATAATAAAGATCAGAGCAAAAATAAATAAAATAGAGACTAAAAAGACAATAGACGAGATCAGTGAAACTAAGAGTTGGTTCTTTGAAAAGGTAAACAAAAATGACAAACATTTAACCAGACTCACTAAGAAAAAAAAAAGAGAAGGCTCTGATAAATAAAATTAGAAAATAAAGGAGAAAAATAACAATGGATACCACAAAAATACAAAGATTGTAAGAGAATATTCTGAATAGTTAGTAACCAACAAAGTGGACAACCTAGAAGAAATGAAGAAATTCTTAGAATCATGCAACCTTCCAAGACTGAATTATGAAGAAATGGAAAAATTGAATAGATCAATTTCTAGTAAAGAGATTAAAACAGTAATGAAACAAAAACCTCCTAAAAAACAAAAGCCCAGAATCAGATGGCTTCACAGGTGAATTCTACCAAACATTCAAAGAAGAATTAATATCCATCCTTCTCAAACTCTTCCAAAATATTGAAGAGGAGGGAACACTTTCTAACTCATTTTACAAGGCCAGCATTACCCTGATACCAAGTCCAGACAAAGACAATACAAAAAATATACATTACTGACCAATATCTCTGATGAATATAGATACAAAAATCCTTAACAGAATAGTAGCAAACCAAATACAATACATTAAAAGTTTCATATAGCATTATCAAGTAGGATTTATTCCAGGGATGCAAAGATGGTTCAATATTCTCAAATCAATCAGTGTGATACACCTTAGCAAAATGAAAGATAAAAAACATATGATCATCTCAATAGATGCAGAAAAAGCATTTGACTAGATTCAACACCTATTTGTGATTAAAAAAACTCTCAATGAAATGGGTGTAGAAGGAGTGTATCTCAGCATGATAGAGGCCATATATAACAAACCCACAGCTAACATCATACTCACTGGTGAAAAGCTGAAAACTGTCCCTCTAAAATCAGGAACAAGACAAGGATGCCCACTCTCACCACTCTTATTCAATATAGTATTAGAAATTATAGCCAGAGCAATTAGATAGAAAAAGAAATAAAATGCATCCAAATTGGAAAGGAAAAAGTAAAACTGTCACTGTTGCAGGTGACATGATTTTATGTGTAGAAAACCCTAAAGACTCCACCAAAAAACTATGAGAAATGACAAAACAAATACAGTAAAGTTGCAGGGTACAAAATCAACATATAAAAATCTATTGCATTTCTATATGCTAAAAATGAGCTAGCAGAAAGAGAAATTAAGAAAACAATCCCATTTACAATCACAACAAAAAGAAAAAATACCTAGGAATAAATTTAACCAAGGAGGTGAAAGACCTGTACACTGAAAACTATAAGATATTGCTGAAGGAAATTAAAGATACAAATAAATGGAAAGATATTCCATGCTCATGGGTTGGAAGAATTAACATTGTTGAAATGTCCATATTACCTAAAACAATCTACATATTCAATGCAATCCCTATCAAAATCCCAAGGACATTTTTCCACAGAAATAGAACAAAAAAATCCTAAAATTTATATGGAACCACAAAAGACCATAACTAGCCAAAGCAATCCTGAGAAAAAAGAACAAAGCTGGAGGCACCACAGTCCCTGATTTCAAACTACATTACACAGCTATAGTAATCAAAAGAGCATGGTATTGGCAGAAAAACAGATACATAGATCAGTGGAACAGAATTGAGAGCCCAGAAATAAACCCACACATATATGGACAATTAATTTACAACAAAGGAACAAAGAAGAAACAATAGAGAAAGGATTGTCTCTTCAATAAATGGTGTTGGGAAAACTGGACAGCCACATACAAAAAAAAAAGTAGACCACTGTCTCACACCATACACGAAAATCAACTCAAAATGGATTAAGGATTGGAATGTAAGACCTGAAACGATAAAACATAGGCAGTACACTCTTTGACATCAGTCTGAGCAATATCTTTCTGGCTATGTCTCCTCAGGCAAGGGAAACAAAAGCAAAAACAAACAAATGGGACTACATCAAACTAAAAAGTTTCTGCACAGCAAAGAAAATCATCATCAAAATGAAAAGACAACTTATTGAATAGGAGAAGATATTTGCAAATTATTATATTCAATAAGATGTTATATCCAAAATATATAAAGAACTCATACTACTCAACAACTACAAAAAAAATTTAAAATGGGCAGAGGAGCTTCATAGATATTTTCCCAAAAAAGACATACAGATGGCCAATAGGCACATGAAAAGATGTTCAACATCACTAATTGTTAGGGAAATGCAAATCAAAACCACAATGAGATATCACATCACACCTATCATAATGGCTATTATCAACAAGGCAAGAAATAATAAATATTGGTGAGGATTTGGAGAAAAGGGAACCCTCATACACTGTTGGTGGGAACATAAGTTGGTGCAGCCACTATGGAAAACAGTATAGAGATGCCTCAAAGAATTAAGAATGGAACTCCCATATGAACCATCTACCCCACTTCTGGGTATTTGACCAAAGAATACAAAAACACTACTTTGAAAAGATACACCCTTATGTTCATTGCAGCATTATTTACAATAGCCAAGATACGGGAACAACCTATGGTTGATTTGTTATCTCCACCCTGCACACCCCCAAAACTGTAATGGTAAGTAGGAAAGTATAGTAGCAAATCATTGGTTTTCTCCAGCAATTCAAACCTGCCTGGGTTAAATTTAACACTTACAGTACAGGCAGAGACAACTTATATATAGTCACCTATATTGGAATTCTTGAGGAATGCTAGGAATGCCCTACCCCAAAATACTTTCCTCATTAATATTTGATCTTACTAGAATTTATTCCTTTGTGTTCAAGCACTTATATCTTTTGCAACACAAATATTTACTTTGCCACCTTATTGTCATTAGTTTCATGTAACCAATGAAGTTTGTTATTTTTGTCACTGTAGCAAAAGAATATGAAAAAGAATAATCATTCAGATATACATGTATATGAAATTCTTATTTTTGAACAGGTGCTGATTATAATAAGAATGGATTCAGATGGTGAAAAACATTTACTCATTAAAACCCTTAACAAAATAGAAGGTAGGGAGTTTTAAATTATGCTTCATTTGATAACAAATGCTTGAATATATAAAAATGTACTGATCTAACCAAGTTTTTAATTAAGATATGATTAACACACCATAAAATTCATACTTTAAAAATATATAATTCAGTGGGATCTAATCAGTTTTTAAATCAATGTGGACTATATTAGTCTGCAATATAAATATACTACAATGTACTTATATGTACATTATCATTACTGTTAATTATTATTACCAATTGACACCTTTTATTGTCTACTAATCACTAATATTATGGACTACTTACAACTCTATGAATAGGTTTTATTAAGTCAATTTTTACAAATGAAGAAACTAAAATTCATAAAAGTGATGTATCACGCCAAAATCGCAGGTAGTAAGTGAGGGAATCAGGATTTGAACCTAAGTCTCTCTTGTTCCAGGGTCATTTTTCAACTCTTCTACCCACCACTGCCACCTCTGCCAACCCTTTCCACCTTGTGCTGTGGAACCCATTGCTAAGATGTAAACTTTTCTCCTTCTTCATCTCCTTGTCTTAAGTGAAACCCAACTTTCTTTAGATGATAATGCTTCCCCTGTATCCCTTTCATATAGAAGCTGATAATTTTCTCTCTCTATGTATAAGGATGAGAAGGCCATTTCTTGCTTTCCATTATCCTTTCCAAAACTTTATTCCTCCATCCTTTGAGGCTATGCCATATTGCCATGTCCTTCTCTACTACCCCACAATCATCCATGGACAGTTTTGCATCTGGTCTTGCCATTATCCTAGGTGTCTTTAATGTGAATGATTCATTCAACACCCTGACCTTTTAGTTTCATTGGCCTTCACAACAAATATGATATTCACTCCTTCACTTTGCTATCGACCTTGTGATAATACAGAACTGTCCTGCCTCTAAACTTTAAACTCTGATACATTGTTCTGTGTCTACAGCTACCTCTAGCTCTTTCATGATCTTCAGCATTCTAGAGATTTATAAATTGTCAACTCCTTTTTTCATTTTTTTCTCCTTCCAGAATTGGTGATGGCCATCACTTTAATCAGTCTTGTTCTTCTATTGTATTGATAACTTCCATTTAAACTTCAACCCTCAATCAATCAAGATTTAATCTCTCTATCCTACACCTGAGCTGCTGATCATTACTGGAGAAAATCAGATAGATTTGTACCACTACAAAATCAGGTTCTCTGAACTTATAAGGGCTTTTAATAATTCTTAACAATCTTTCTGTATGTTCTTAGTTCCCATTCCTATCATACTAATGGCTGTACCATAAACCCGTATCATGCCACTCATCCCCTCATTTTGAGAAGGGAATTATGCCTTCTAACATCCTTTAGTCCAGTAATAATCCTCCTCAGTTTCATCTTCCCCACCATCTACAAACTTACATTTATTTCTTCTATTCTTTTATCTTTCCTCCTTTCTCTACAGAGGAGGTGAATCTCCACCCTTTGAAAACCAATCTATCACTTGTGCTGTGGATCCCATCTCTTCATGCAGTCTCAAACATTTTGTTCCATCAGTTATTTCCCAGCCAGCCTTCTTCTCTAATGACTCTTTCTCTTAATCTTTAAGCCTTCCAGTCTTAAAAATAAAATAAAATACCACCCTCAACCTGTGTTAACCTTTATTTATTCTCTTCCCTCTATGAACTGCATCTTTTGTCATCTCCCAAAATATTTCTTTGCTCTAACCCTACCAAACTATTTATCATGCTGTTTCCTATCTCCATGCCTTTACACTTCCTGTTCCTGCTATCATAATGCTCTTCTCTCTTCTTTAGGAAGCTAACTCCTACACATCCTTTAAAAATTAGTTAAAACATTTGTTTAGGAAAACTTGATTTAAATACTTTCCCTCTCTACTCTTAGGGTATTATGTGCATCCTTCTAAGGCACTTCTTACCATTCTGGGCTATAATAACTGATTATCTTGTCTGTTTTCCTCACTAAAATTTCAGCTTCTGGAAGGTAATGACCATGCCCTGATTTGTATCTCCAGCACCCACAAAAATGCCTGGAACATGGAAGGCACCTCATAAAGATTTATTGAATAAATGAATGAGCTAATGAATACCTCCCTATATACCCTACTTAGACTAAGACTAGTGAGAAAGATTTAACTGAAATATATGCAAGTATTGTGACAAATATCTGCTTCTCTTAGTAAACTATTAAAACATATCAATAGTAATGTGAGAATGGAAACTCTTTTAAGCAGAGCCTTATACGGTGCTATTTCTTGATGATGTTATCATGTGCTAGAGTCCAAATTTTCAAGCATGGATCTTATTATTTCATTCAGTATTCCAGTCCTGGGAAGATGAATTCATATTTACCAAATCACAAGATCCTTACTAGTACCAAAATGCTAGAGCAATACTTAACAATTGTGGAGCTGAAGCTGCCACAGTTGTCTAGACAATCAGGGTAATTGGAAACTTTTTTTTTTTTAATTGGGGTATAGTTGCTTTACAATGTTGTGTTAGTTTCTGCTGTATTGCAAAGTGAATCAGCTATATGTATACATATATCCTCTCTTTTTTGGATTTCCTTCCCATTTAGGTCACCACAGAGCACTGAGTAGAGTTCCCTGTGCTATGCAGCAGGTTCTCATTAGTTATCTATTTTATACATAGTAGTGTATATTGCGCTGATCAATGTTAGCATTATAAAACAAAGGGGGATATATGTATATGTATAACTGATTCACTTTGCTGTACACCTGAAACTAACACAATATTGTAAATCAGCTATACTCCAATAAAAATTCTAAAAAATAAAATTTAAAATATTAATAAGACAAAGGGATTTGGATAACCAAAGGAATATTTTTGTGGAGAAGCTGAGGAAATATTCCTGCCCCACAGAAAAGGATACTTAAACCTACTTAATGAGACACATTTTCCTTTGATGTCACGTAAGATATATTGGCAAATTATTGCTGTATATATATCGGTTCTTATGTAGGTTTCATGCTGAACATTCCTATTTCTCTTGACATTTGGGATTATATCATTACTACTCTTATTGTTTTGTTTCAACAAGGTCTGCTGACACAAAAATATTGACTCTATATACTGAAAAATGTTCTTACTCTCTTTGTAACTGGCAACTATCCTCTGTATCTAGAAGCTAGGCCTTTTTTTCTGTCTAGTGTTAGAAAATAAGATGTAGTTCCATCGTTCCATGTGTTTGAAAGATCCTAGTAATGTGCTCAGCAAGTAATCTGCTTTGGGATCAAAGCTAGTACAAACCACTTAAGGAGATGAGGTTTTAAATAATATGACCTCATAAATTATAAAAGAGAAATACTACTAACTCCATTCTTATTATCACCAAAACTACTGTCATATCAAGTAAACATGAAATTATTAAACATTACTCTGCCATTATTACATCACACCTTTGGGAACTCTACAGTTGACAAAAGTTCACTAATAGAGTATAGAATTTATTTTAACTAGAATTAGCTACTCTTAAATCAATTATGTCTACCAAAAATAAACTGTATATGTGGGTATAATAAAATTTTTAAGTTTATTATATTTTGTTTAAAATATAACATAAATAATATAAGTAATTTAAATTATAATTGAGAAGCAGGAGTGAATCTACGAAACAGGTAGTGTCCAGGAAGTCTTCTTTTTCTTATACAGCAAGGAGAAAGGAAAAAAAATTCCTACCAGACTGAAATATAGTCTCTTGCTGTTTAGTTATGTACTTAAATTTTTGGCTAGAAAAAAGGTAAAATCTACCATAATTTTTAGCAAAATAAAATGAACTGCACAGAATTGGTGAGTGTTTAGTTATCTTAACATTAAGTTTTTGATCCATTTTATTATTTTACATAATAAATTCAGAATTTCCAGGCTTATATACACACAACATATATACACACCAGAAACAGTGCCCATGGCTCAAACTTTCTGATTCCCTAGACTTAGAAAAATAATCCTTGTGCACAGATCTTTAATTCATTTTTATGGTAGTGAAATATATGACACACCTAAAAATATATATGAACAAAATATTGAAAAAAACTTTTTGTATTACTCTTTTTTCCAACAGGTTTGACACTGACTGTCTTCCATTCGAACAAAAAAGATTTTCTGGAATCCAAAGGTGTTTTAAATGGGTAAAAACATATTTGTTCATCTATGGGGAGGAGACACACCAGTTCCACAGGAAAAGCACAGTTTCTCCTAGAACTTAACTTTTTTTTTTTTTTTATAAATTTTTAAATTAATTAATTTATTTATTTTATTTTTGGCTGTGTTGGGTCTTCATTTCTGTGCGAGGGCTTTCTCTAGTTGCGACAAGCGGGGGCCACTCTTCATTGCGGTGCGCGGGCCTCTCACTGGCGCGGCCTCTCTTGTTGCGGAGCACAGGCTCCAGACGCGCAGGCTCAGTAGTTGTGGCTCACGGGCCTAGTTGCTCCGCGGCATGTGGGATCTTCCCGGACCAGGGCTCGAACCCATGTCCCCTGCATTGGCAGGCAGATTCTCAATCACTGCGCCACCAGGGAAGCCCTAGAACTTAACTTTTTAAACAGTTTTTTTAAAACCAATTTTTAAAAATTTATTTATTTATTTATTTATTTGGCTGCGTCAGGTCTTAGTTGTGGCACATGGGATCTTCATTGCGGCATGCGGGTCTTTTCGTTGGGGCACGTGGATTTCTCTAGTTGCAGTATGTGGGCACCAGAGTGCACAAGCTCAGTAGTTGCGGCGCGCGGGCTTAGTTGCTCTGCGGCATGTGGGATCCTAGTTCCCCAACCAGGGATTGAACTGACGTCCCCTGCATTGGAAGGCAGATTCTTAACCACTGGACCACGAGGGAAGTCCCAAAAAAGGTTTAATAAAACCTGAAATTAATCAATGTCTCTACTCTCTTCCTGAAAAATGCTTTAACTAAGTTTATTGCCTTGTGTATTATGTATTATTGTCATCCAGAACTTTAGTTCAATCTTTCTTTAATATCTCCAAATTATCATTGCTATTGTTAGTGACAGTACAAGTAGTACCTATTTAGACTTACACTTGTTTTTTTTTTACCAGTGTTTTTGCTCAGCATTGTTTTTTATATTTTCTTCATTCCTTTTGAGTTCCCTTCTTCTTGTAGTACATCACGTAGAAATTCTTTCAGTGAGAGCCTGCTAATAATAAATTTAGTGTTGACTTGTCTAAAAATGTTTTTATTTTGCCTTATTTTATGTGAAATTATTTCTAGATAGAAAGCAGCAATAGAGAATTTTAATTATAGTAAATGCTATGTTATATGAAATTTGAAGATGGGAAAGATAAACTTATGATATTTAAGTACCCATCTTTTTGTTGTTGTTAAATCACTTATGAAGCCCATTGAGGAAAAAAAAAGCCATTTCAAAGTTGTCAGGTAGGGACTTCCCTGGTGGCACAGTGGTTAAGAATCCACCTGCCAATGTAGGGGGCACGGGTTCGAGCCCTGGTCCAGGACGATCCCACATGCTGCGGAGCCACTAAGCCTGTGCCCCACAACTACTGAGCCTGCACTCTAGAGCCCACGAGCCACCACTACTGAGCCCGCGTGCCGCACCTACTGAAGCCTGCGCACCTAGAGCCCACGCGCCGCAACAAGAGAAGCCACCACAATGAGAAGCCCGCGCGCTGCAACGAAGAGTAGCCTCCGCTCGCCACAGCTAGAGAAAGCCCGCACGCAGCAATGAAGACCCAACACCGCCAAAAAAATAAAAATAAAAATAAAATAAATAAAAAACAAAGTAATCAGGTAATATTCTACTATATAGATTCTCAAAGATTAAAATCTCACATTTATAAGAAAATGAGGTTGATTTCTCATGGTGATTTGTGTATTACTGATAAGACTCAGGTAATAAAATAGGGTCCCTTGCATATGAGGATGTCAAATAGTCCACAGTTTTTTTATATCCTGGTTTGTTTGTTTTTTTTAAGTATGACCATCAAAAAGAAAGATAAAAAGAGATTAGCACGATTGGAAAACAAGTCAACAGAAAATACACCAGTGTCCTTCCAAGATAAGTAGGCATAGATTAGAGAAGAATAAAATAGCCAAAACAGTCATCTTTTAGCATTCCAAGTATATAATGACACGAGACTAATTCTATTTTCTTGGCTTTCTTTTGTCTTCAGTACAAGTTTCTGTGCAGTTGTACACAATCAATATATTGGAGCAGATTTCCCCTGGAGTAATTTCTCATTTGTGGTGGAATACAATTTTGTAGAAAACTCTTGTTGGACTGAACATTGCAAAAAATTGAATATTCCTTACTTGGCCTTTAAAGTGATTCTTCCAGACACAGTTTTAAAGAGTAAGGATATAAACTAAAATTCCTTTTTTGTTCCATTAGCGTGAAAATTTTCTGCTTTCTATTTCTGATCTATGGAAAGAGAATAAACTATAGCATTAGAAGACTTGAGTTCAAGCTCTAACCTCACCACCAACTGTGTGACCTTGAGCAAGGCCTTTAACTATCTCTTGCCTCATATTCCTCTTTTGTAAAATAGCCTTTACTGATTCTATTTGTCTTCATCCCTTTAGCTTCTAAATTTTACTTACAATAGCACAATTAAATTATAATTATATCTAATCTTAATCTGACTTTTATGCAACAATATTTTTATTGAATTTTAGGGGAAAATATGTCATAGTATGTTGACTGACACAGAGAACTTTTAATACACAACAAAAAATAATGCACAAATGCTTGGCAAAGAGCCTAAACCACTTTGCATAGCATTTGGTTTCTTTGTATTTCTCAGTAACGCTTCACATGACTAAGGTTGTGAATTCTCAGATCCATTAAATTAAAAAGCCTGTATATTTTTAGTCCCAGTGCATCTCTCATTCAAAACTTGCCATAAGTTACTTTCCATCCACCTGAAGTATGAGTAGGAAGTTTGAATTCTGAGACATTCCAACTCAATTCTAAAAATACAGTAACCATAATTATTACTTTGGAATCTTTGATACAGAGATTTAAGCGTTAACTTCATTAAATAATGAAAACATGGGTTCAAGAAGGGATAAAAGTTAAACATTCATCTTTAAACTGAATTTATTCAACCAATTCCTTATTTGGGTCATTTATAATGCTTCAATTTTCTACTATTATACCACAAGATTTACAGTAGCTTATATATCTTATATATCTTTATGTACTTGTCCTGAGAAGTAAAAATTCCAGGGTAAAATGAATTGCCGGTTCAAAGGTATACACACATTTATATATTGCCAATAGCTTTCCAGAAATTCTATCCCAATTTATGTTTATGCAGAAAGTGTGAGAGAATCCTTTCCCTCATATTTTTACTATGAGTAGGTATTATTAATCTTTTAAATTTTTGAAAGGATTAGAGGCAAATAATATTTTATAGTTGTGTTAATTTGCATTTCTTTGATTATCCATATCATTTCATAAGTGAATTGATCTTGTATAGCCATTCTTTTATAAATTGCCTGTTTATGTCCTTTGTCCACTTATTTGTTGAGGTATATGACCTTTTTCCTATTGATCTGTAGTATTCCCTATGGATTATTGTGCATAATTTTAAATTTTGATGTAAATCAGTATATATATTTACACAGGAAATGTCCAACATGTACTAATTGAATAAAGCAGATATTAACATTCAGGTAGAGTATGATCCTGTTTTTTCTTTTCCTTATTTTTTCAAGTGAATGTACATGTGTAAGTATAGACAAGCAAACATATAGAAAAAAGTGTGGAAGTATGTGTTAAACTCTGTTTTTAGTATATAGTAGTTTTAATAAATTCTATTAACTATTATTTCTAGGAGTAGAATAACATGGTTTTTATTTTATTCTTCAGACCTTTCTTTATTCTGAATTCATATTTTTACAATGAATATGTTTTATTTTTATACTACTCCTTGAGCATACACCTGTTATTCTCATGTTTAGTAAAAAGAGAAAGAACTGAGGGATGAGAAAAAAGAGAAATATTTATAAATTTTTTCATATTTAGGGAGCAACTTGCTGGATAGTTTTGGTGGTTTTCTTTTGGAAATTCAGATTCCATATGTGTTTTTTGCATCTGAAGGACTTCTTAATACTCCAGAAATACTTCAATTGTTAGAATCCAAGTAAGTTATTGATTTCATAACTTAGGAAAGATATATATACCCTAATTGGCTAAATATTATGCTATATATGTGGCACTATTTCTTTCTGATTCAAGCCTGGAATTATATCACATAGGAATAGTTTTCCATAGAGTTTATGTCAACTTATACTCTCTCCCTATAGTACACCATCATAATTATTGAATATTGTCTTTTTTTGGTTATATATCAATTTTGTGGAGAAAAAATAGTTAATTATTATTTCAATTCATATTTTAATTGCATTTCTTTTGTTACCAGCAAATATGAACATTTTATGTGGGGGGGTTTTCTGTGAATTACATGGTCATGTCTTTGGGTCATTGATATTGAGAATGAGTATTCTTATTTAGGGGACTTTAAACACTGACTAGGAAACAAGATTATGAAGTTCTAAATGAATTCTCAAGTTTTTAGACCTTTAGTTCTAACATCATACCAACACGGAGCATTTTTAAATGATCTAAAACACTATCATAGCATACAAGTTGTCACAGGAAGGTTAGACATAGGATTTTAGACAAGGAAGGATAATTATGCTGTGACCTTCGTTAAAATGCAGATCTATTTTCCATGCTTTTGTTTTTATAACTTAAGGCTGTGCGGCATTCACAGAAAACTGCGAGCTTGTAAAAGATAGTTTAAATCTAGGCAACTTTTCAGGAGAAAAAAGAAAATTCTGATAAATGCAGAATGTTTTAGTCTCATAACACAATGTTTTAATTTCATGAATTATTACTTGCGGAGCCAGAATAAATTGGTCAAGACATTTATAATAGGGGAATTCCCTGGCAGTCCAGTTGTTAGGACTCTGCACTCTCACTTCCGGGGGCCCAGGTTCAGTCCCTGGTGGGGGAACAAAAATCCCACAAGCCGCGTGGGTGCGGGCAAAAAAAAAACCCCAAAAAACAAACAAACAAAAAAAACATTTATAATAGTATCATGTACAGTAATATTTAGCAAAATACCTAAGGCAACACATATCTCAACTAATTTGTCATAAACTGAATAATTCATAGTTTCATTCTTCAAATTTCTTAAGTAGAATAAATTGAGGTATGAAACTTGCACAGTAGTTCAAATAATTTAATATGCAGGAGGACAGTACAGTTTTTCTTAAAGAATTTTTCTTAGCCATCTGTCACCCCAAAATATTATATTTTACAGGTATAATATCACACTGGTGGAGAGGTGCTGCAGTGAGTCACTGAAACTCTTTGGTGGTACAGAGCATTATGTAGTGGTGACAATTGATGAGAACACCACCATAATTTTGCAGGTAAAACTATACAATAAAAAATATGAATCAAGTATATTAAAATACATGTGTAACCATGTAATCTATTAGCTTTAGAGAGCTTAACTATAATCTACTCATGATTTCTTCCAAAACTTTGCAAATGGACCATAAGTGCTAAAATCATCACCGTAGAAAATGGCTATTACCAAGCTTTTTCAATGCCTTGTAATTTTTAACATACTTTAAGAAGATAGAGCAAATATAGTATCTTTAATATTCTGTATTGACCTATTTTTAAATACATTTATAGAATAATTATAGTGTTGAAAACTTTAAAAATCAAATTCTAGCCACTGTGTTTCTTAAAAGGAGGTAACATATTAATCTGTAATTGGTAATACGGGATTTCCTCTAAAGTAAGTGGGGATTGCCTATAGATTAGTCAGTTTTTAAAAAGAGAGAGAAAATCTCTTCAAAAATCCATATATTTTAGAATTTAAGATGTATGAATCTCCCTGATTTGTTTGCTTGATTGGAGTACAAATTACAAAGAAATTAATTTAATAGTGTGGGAGTGGAGAGCAGAAAGCAGTTTGATGGTATGGAGTGTAAATTAATGGCACGTATTATGGTAAGGTAGAAGTCTGATTTGATAAGCAAATGTTAATACTATAAGAATTATATGACGGAAACAAAAAAGCTCTGTTAGAAAGATTCTTATGGAATATTGTGTCTTGCATATTTAAGGTTATTAAATAACAATTATTTGTGGGAGGGAAATCCTGTTTGGGAAAACTGTTTTAATCCATGCTTACATAACTTACTGTTAGAATAAAATACTTCTTGAATTATTCACTCTATCAAAAATTAATATTGTTAAAGGAAAATAGGGATTCTAGATCATTAGAAATACATTCCTATAAGTCCATTAACTGCTGCTTTTTCATCTTCCTTAAGTAAGCATTAAGTGCAGATTATCCCATGGGTTTTTGTCCTTAAGAGTAGCCAGATCCCTGTCTACAAAGAACTTTGCCCAGATAGGAGCACTCTGTAGACTGCTTGCTTCATGTCTAGGACTTTGGGAGATTCATGAACCCTCCTTGCTGAGGCTATCATTAACCGTTTTACAACTACTGTAGCTTTTCCCCTACTACTTCCAGTGTGACTTTAATTTTTCCATAAAATGGGAACCCATACCCATGCTTCTTCTCAAGTTATAATTTATATATCATAGATACTAGAAATATGGCAACAATAATTTCGTAACAACTGGTCAACCCAGTGAATCTTTTTATTTTATTTATTTTCTGGTAGGACCTAGAAGAATTAAACTGTGAGAAGGCATCAGACAATATCATTATGAGACTGATGGCATTATCATTCCAGTACAGCTATTGTTGGATAATTTTATATGCCAAAAAACCATTAAACTCAGAGTAAGTAAACACGTCTCCATCCAAAGTCACATATATATCTTTTAAGTTATTCCATTTTCTTCTTCGAATAAAAGTAGCTATGTAAATTTTCCTCTTGCTCATCTAGTTTGCTTTAAGTAAGGGATTCTCAAGGTGAAGGCATGCCCTTAGAAAACAAATCGGAATTTCGGAGATGATGTATTTCCCCTGGACAGTCAGTGCAAATCATGCTCCCCTCCTCTACCTCACTAAGAATTGCTGCTGTGAGTGTTTCACTTCTTATTAATTTTTAATTCTGGACTCGTCTGTTAAAAAATGTCATTCTTCAATCACTTCTCTCTAAAATTTTATTAGATATACCAACTAACTAGCATCTTACTATACTTCCTTTCATTGATGTGCTTAACTGAAAAATTGCCCCCCAAATCCACGCCAAGACACTGGCTCAAATTATCATTATATGTCTCTCCTTTCCCTCGTTCTAAATTTTATGAACGTACTGCCTTCACTTTCTCCTTTTATTCTTTGCAATCTGGCTTTTCTCTCTATCTCTATACTGATCTCTATCTCTCAGATGTCACTCATCATTTGTGACTTTCTTATGATCATATCCAAAAATATTTTTATCTTTCACTGCTCTGAAGTATTTAAGACTATTGTCAGTGCTTTCTGTCTTGAAACTCTTCAGTTCCATGGCACTTCAATGTTTTTGATCTTCTACCTCTCTACTTCTTCTCTGTCTTTACCTCTTCTTCTTCCTTGTCCCAGTCTCCAGATAGATATGAAATCTCTTTTTTTCTTCTATTTTGTCCATTAAAAATCTTATCCTCTCCCATAGCTTCAGTTATCATCTTTCTGCATATAATTATTATATTTCTATCTGCAGCTGCAGTCTCTCTTTGAAATTCCTGACATAATATCTCTAATTTTCTATATAATATTTCCACTCTTATATTCCACAGGCTCTCAAAGTTAACATAGTATGAGTTCATTTTATTCTCTCTTCCCTCCAAAACTGCATATCCTCTTTTCTGCCCTTTAGCTATTTATGACCATTGCCTTTCTTTTAGTCATCAAGACTGGAAAACAAATCCTATAGATTCAACCACTGGACTTTCATCTCTCCCCTCGCTCTATTTATATTACCAACATCTTAGTTCAGTTTCTCATTATTTTATGTGGACTATTATAACAAACGGTTTTCCCACCTCCAGATGACTCTCAACATTACTCTCCATAATCTGTCATACACTCAATTAATATTCCTAAAACCAGGCTCTTATTATTTCACTCTGATAAAACACCTTCACTGACTTCCCCATTATTTACTGAATATATACAGACTACTCACCCTAATAGTCAAAGTCTTCGGCATATAATCCTAACCTATATTTTCAGGCTTACTTTTCACTGCTTTCCATTTCAATCAAAAGTTCTGCTCATTAGCTTGCAAACATCCTCCTTGCTTTCCTACTTCTACTTTTGCTCATACAGTTCTCTCTTCCTACGATATTCCTTCCTTCCTCCAGCTATTCCATCTGGTGAAATTGTGCCTATTTTTCAGGACCTATCTACTTTTTCTAGTCAACCTTTCTTCAGTATCCCCCACTCATGCATATAAACAGATATTTAGTTGTAACCTTTCCAACCTTCGAACTCCTTAGCTCCCTGTTTTCTCCTCATCTTTGATATTATCGTATTTTGTTTTGTATTATCATTTTGGGGCACTTGCCCTACAGCAGTGACCACATTGCTTTCATATGATAGATGCTTGGTAAATACTCCTTGATTGAATGAATGAATCTTCCCAACTAAATTGCACACTAGCCTTATTCACTTTTTTAATCTCTACAATACTACATTACACATACCACATCATAGTAGAAGTTTCAAAAATATTCTTTAGTTATTAGATAAGGTACAGATATCTTATCTTATTTAACATTATATTATCTGTGTGATTTTTTTCCATTATTGACTTTCTTGTTTGACTCCATTTTGTTTATCTTACTGTACCAAGCTCTTTGTATAAAATTATTATTATCATGTGACGATACGTGTAAGTTAGAATGTAAGAATACAAACAACTTGGTTCTTATTCCTTCCTCTATTAACAATAACCTCTAGTAGTCACTTAATATAGTTTTTCCTTTCTACCAGAACTGAAAAATTAAAATAATTATTCAGTTCTAACGGGGGGATGGGAAAGTTGGGACGAAGTGAGAGAGTAGCATTGACATATATACACTACCAAATGTAAAATTGATGGCTAGTGGGAAGCTGCTGCATAGCACAGGGAGATCAGCTCGATGCTTTGTGACCACCTAGAGGGATGGGATAGGGAGGGTGGGAGGGAGACGCAAGAGGGAGGGGATATGGGGATATGTGTATACTTATAGCTGATTCACTTTGTTGTACAACAGAAACTAACACAACATTGTAAAGCAATTATACTCCAATAAAGATATTTTTAAAAATTATTCAAGTCTAAAATCTTCATTTTGAAGATTAATAAAGGCTGTAAAGCATGTTAAGCTTTATCAAGAACTTGGAAGTATTCTGGATAAATAATTGATTTGAAATTTTTTAAAGTTGTTTTTAGATTGGTATCCACCTAGAGGTGCAATTGAAGTACAAGAGATTATAAGAAGAGATTTACACTTATTTTTATCCAGATGTTCATGAAAAAAATTAATTATGTAACACTCTGAGATTGTTTTGTGTTCAGGCTAGAATTATCATTTATTCACAATAATATATTATTATAAAATGTAATTCTGTTCAGACTTCTAGGTATCTCGGTTTCATATTTTTAGATCATTGGAACATTTTTAAAGTATCTTAATCAACTGACCAAATGAGGAGAATTGAAAATACAAAATAAAAATTTTTAATTACTTTAGTAGTTCATGCCATTAGTTCCTATTTGAGAAAATGTGTCAGGAGTCCCCAAGACAACCCCCAAGTTGATGATTTGTTAGGAATATTCACAGCGCTGAAAATATTCTTGTACTCAAAGCAAATTCAGCAAAGGGAGAAAGGGCGTGGATCAAAGTCCAGAGGAAACTAGGAGGAAGCTTCCGAGAGTCCTCTCCTAGGAGAGTCACACAGAGCATGCTTAACTTCCCCAGCAACGAGTTGTGATAACGTTTGTAAAATGTTGTCTACCAGGGAAACTCTCCAGACACTCAGTGCCCAGGGCTTTCAGTAGGAGCTAGTCACAAATCAAAACTCTAGATTCCAAAAAGAAAGCAGGTGTTCAATAGAAACCACATTGTTTGAACAAACAGTTTAGGCACAGTGTGTCTCTCTTATCAGCCACTCTTTTGAAAAGAGCTTACCTGAGAAAGAAGCCAACAGAGGAAAAAGAGCAAAGAGATTAAGAGAGCCATTGTCTCAATGACATTGTTTGAGTCCCTGGGTCCAAAAATGTCTTCTCCTGGACCCCTTAGTAATATAAGCCAACAAATTTCTTTTTCGTTGCTTGGAGTACTTAAAGTGGATAAAGATAGTAGAAATATCCACCCACAGCTCGAGTCACATCTGACCTGTTTAATAACTATAGACAGGAAAATAGCGGTGTTTTTTAAAATTACTGAGATATAACTGAGATATAAGATTGTGTAAGTTTAAGGAGTACACTCTGTTGATTTGATACATTTATATACTGCAATATAATTACTACCTTAGTGTTAGTTAACACCTCTATCACATCATATAATGATCATTTAAAAGAGTGTTTTTTCTAACAGTTCAGGGAAAAGACCCAGGGAGGATTCTAGTTATCCTGGCTCTGGTCATATGTTCATATCTGAACCTGATACTTTGGCCAGGGGGATGGAGTATTCTAGCTGGCTAGGCTTCAGTCACATAGCCATCCCTGGGGCTAGTAAGGGGATGAGTTAAACTTTTCTACACACACACACACACGCACACTCAGCATCTCCTAGATTTAACGGTACTATTGAAGAATGGAGGTGGAACTGTTCTTACAAAAGAGTACTGAGTGGAAGAAAAAATGAGTCTGCCACACAAGCATTGTTTTAGCCAGGTTATTCTAAAAACTTTATAAAACGTGAAAAATAAAATGAATTTTAGTAAGTATAGTCAGACATCAAATGAGTAGAATATAATAATATAATTTTTTTTAGGTACTATCTTACAGAAAAGACACTTCATCACCTAGCTTTGATTTATGCAGCTTTGGTTTCATCTGGGCTAAAATCAGAAGAACTGGATGTAAAGGTATTCTTTTTCTATATGTTTGTTTGTATTTTTCATAAACCAAAATTTATGAAATCTGAAACTCAACTGCCCAGTGAGAAGAAACATTAAATGGGTAAACTAAAAAACACTTAAAAGCCATATAAAGAACAGTTTCAAATTAACAAATATTCTTTCCACTTAAATTTCTGCTCTAAAAGCCTTTAATGAATTTAACTTCATATTTTATCTCTTCATTACTACTTAGATTTTTTGAAACAGGTCAGGATATGAATAAAAATAAATATCCCTTGATCAAAAATGCTCACTTATGAGAGACATACTGTTTTTATCTGCTGTAAAATGGAAATCTTATGACATATGAATAGAGCAATATCTTGATGATCTCTAATCAGTCTCCTTTCTTGGCTTTTTTTCAATGTCCCACTCTGAAGTTTATATATTTCCCCAAAATTCAGGGCTCAGTCCTCTACTATTATCACTTTATATTCTTTCCTTGATAAACTCAGACATTCCCACAAATTTAGCTTTCATTTTTAAGAAAATCCTTAAAATTTTTCTAACTTTTCTTAAGGTCTGCACCTATATTCTAGAATTCTACTGGAAATCGCCACATGAATATCCCACAGGTGCCTCAAATTCTGCATATCCAAAACACAACTTCTCATCCTCCCCCAAACTTGATATTGACCTAAAACAAGTAGACTGCCAGTTATTTCTGCAGCAAAAATGGGTTTATACGGGATCAACAAAGAACTGCAACTCAGGGCCTGCAACCATGGCAAGCCATATGCAAGTCCGGGCACAGCAACGAGAGGCGAAATCTTTTAAAGAGGGGAAAAGGAAGTTGGGAGGGTTATAGTAAACAAAGAGTCCATTGGAGGAGTTGAGAGTTCGAAGTATAGTGGCTTTTCATTGGCTGAGTTGTGACAGCCTCTTATTGGCTGAGCTCTTGCTAGGAAAGAAGAGGAAGTCTTTCTTCCTATTGAATTGTACTATCATGGTAGGGCATGAGAGCTCCTCCTGCTGGTCTCCCAACTCTATTTTAATTAAGGTTTCTGTTAGTTTTTTACACCTAGTTTATGGCATCACTATTCTAATCTAATCAGTAGCTAAATCTTCCTTTTAACTCTGCAGTGTCTCTAGAGTATGCCTCTCCTTTCTACTCCCATTGCTATTTCCCTAAATTCAGGCCTTCACCTCTCACCTGGCGTTCTAAGGTAACTTCCTAATTAATCTCTTTATTTCTACTCTTTTCCCACTCCCGTGCATCATGTATATTGACACCAATTACATTTCTGAAATAACAGCTGTGAATATTTCACTCCCTAGACTGTAAGCATAAAAGAAAGGGAACATGCTTTTCATTTTTGTCTTCCTAGCACCAAGCACAGAGCCTATGTAGTAGGCTCTTGATAAATATTTGTTGTTGAATTGAATTTTTGTGCTCAAAAGACCTTCTGTAGCTTCCTACTTCATCAAAATGGAGTTAACCTCAGGTGGATTCAAACTCCTCCATGATTTGACCCCTAGTAATCCTTCCTTTAACATCATTCTACTCACCTTTTCCTGAATATGCCCCCACCTCTCAGCCATCTGATTCTGTCCTGTCTTCCCCCAGAAATACTATTCCCCATCCCCTTACTGCCAGTCTTCATAGTTCTGACTTTTTCTACCCAGCTCAAATACCACCTCCTTTAAAAAATTTGCACCAGTTATACTCTCTCAAGAGGAATCTCTCCTCCCATCCTCCTAATAATGCTTATACCTTTATTATAATATGAGATGTTTGTTCATATACCCTCCACCCTGGATGGTGAGAACTAGGCCCTTTTCTTTGTAAAGCCTATAGCATCTAGCACAGTGTTTTGTACACAGTAAAAATATTCAACAAACATCTACTAAATAGAATTCAGTGAAAGCAGAACCTGTTAAGAAAATCAACAAATGATCTATTTGAAATAGAATCCAGATAATTTTGATCCTGTGATGCATGTTAAACATAGAAGTAAAATTCTTAGAAAAGTTATCTAAATAAATATAAATTTGTCTCATTTATTCATTCAAGTGAGGTTTTACCACTTAATCAGCCTCTTTTCTCTTCAGCTAATAGAAAGCAGTCATATGCAAAATATGCTTTAGAAAATCATTTAAAAAATCTATACATGGGTTATCTGATACCAGTAAGTGACCCTATTCAGGTACAGTGACATGATCCACAGAGGACATGTTCCAAGGAAGGCATTTGGAGATGAAATAGGAGGTACTGCTCAGGCACAGTCCATTCCAAATGAAAGTCTGTTCCCACCTGGATCAAACTACTCCAAAAGCTTTTCAAGTTTACATAATAATCTTAAAAGTATATCCATTTTTCCATGGAATTTAAGAAACAAGATGATTAATTTGCTCTAATTCTTGTATCAATGTATCACCAATACTCAAGCCTCCCATTCTCCTAACTTGATGACCTTATGACATTAAAGGGGGCTCCCGAGACTCGTATTATTTTAGAATACACTTAGTAATATGGCTTTTGGCCTCTTAGGCCAAAAAAATCCATCAGGTTGGATTATTTTTTTATTTCCAAGCGTCTGGAGAGCCTAGCCATAAAGGGAACATTACGAAATTTAAGTACATTTTCTCAAACTAAAAGAAAATACAGCTAGTAGTGTCATGCCATATTTTACTCTAATATAAAAAAATTCTATAAATTTCTTATGAATTCTCTTTGCAGAAAAATGCATAGATACACACATATGCAAATTTTTGAAAACAATGTTAGCGGGGGTTCTTGAATCTCCCAAAGTCTAGCCATGAGCTCCAGAATCCTTACCCTTAAGTTAAGGTAATATTCATTACCATTATAAAATTACGCCCTTTAAAATAAAATTTATATTTAAATAAAAGTCTCAAATCTTCTCAAAATGTCCAAAACTTTTAATAAAATAAATTTGGAATCAGTGTATTTCTGTGTACTCTATATATTTAATATAAAAAGAAAATCCTTCTTTAGCATGCATATACCCCCAGGTATATGCTAGCAGTTTTATTTATTTATTCTTGTGGAAGAAAAAAAAGTCATAATTATTTTGTGAGGTTTGTACAGTCTTTGTTTTTTAAATTTCCACTACAGGACAGAATATTCATATTTTTAAGATGTGATTGTTTAGGGCAGTGTTCTCTATCCACATTAAACTGCTAACCCATGAACTATCTTTCCTTCAACCAAAGCCAAAAGATGAAGCAGAAGATAAAAATAGAAATGAAAGGGGAAGGAAAAGGCTGGCATTTCAGAAGAGGGAAGGGCATGGAGGAAAACACAAGAGACAGACAGGAAGTAGGGGATATTAAGAAATTCTTTTTAGAGTTAAGTTTAACACACACACACATCACACATTTTTGGCAGGGGTATCTTACCATCAAATAAGCCAAGATTGGATGAACAATACCAAGAATACTCTAAATCAAAACACATTCTTCTTTTTGAATACAGCATCAAATTAATCTGTAAATATCCTTATTTTTCAACTTTTTTTTTGAAAAATCTTGCACTATTGTTTAATTCTTATTTTTATTTGAGAACTATTAAGTTTAACCTAGAAAAAGCAAAATATTAATTATTGCTAGTGACATCCAAATTGCTTTTTTTCTAATACAGATGAAATAAAACACCAAATATGTTTAAAAGACTTTATTAATAAATGCCAAATGGAAGTGAAGAATAACAATTTAGTTCCAAAAATTAGAAACTACAAGGATATCATATTTAAAGAAGGAAAGTAAATTGTTTATCCTCACAAATAAAACATCCTGGATTTCACATAGATAAATTAGTAAATTATATCTAAAACAGTGTACAAAGATTAGAATCTGCTGGGGGAGTTTTTCTCCTAATTGCAAACAATTTTTGAGTGATATATTTTGTTTCCTAGTATTTCCTATAATCTAACATAAAAAATATATTTTAGCTTATAATTGCCCCAGGAGTGGAAGAGACTGCACTGCTAATTCGACAAATTGCTGACCACAATTTAATGACCTCGAAGAGGGATCCTCATGAATGGTTGGATAAATCCTGGCTTGAAGTTTCACCATCTAAGGTTTATTTCCTAATATATAAATTAGATATTTGCAAAGCAAATATAAATACATGTACTTGAATTCTCTTTCTGGTAGCATTTTCTTGTTCTATCATGCTTGCATGAACATATGTAACAATAGCCATAATGCACAGCATTTATTTAGACAGTTTTCCAGAATTATGAATATTTTCAATCTCATAGAACTGTTTTTTTATAAATTTATTTATTTTTGGCTGTGTTGGGTCTTCGTCGCTGCATGCAGGCTTTCTCTAGTTGCAGCGAGTGGGGGTTACTCTTCGTTGTGGCACACAGGCTTCTCATTGCGGTGGCTTCTGTTTGTTGCGGAGCATGGGCTCTAGGCACGCGGGCTTCAGTAGTTGTGGCTTGCAGGCTTAGTTGCTCCACAGCATGTGGGATCTTCCTGGATCAGGGCTCGAACCCCTGCCCCCTGCATTGGCAGGCGGATTCTTAACCACTGCACTACCAGGGAAGTCCCTCATAGAACTATTTTAATGGGATCTTTTATAATGAACTTTCAAATCTAACTTATTATAGGGTGATCTAATGGCTTCAATGTCTAATATTCTTAAAATATAATAATTTTTCTAATTCCTACATTTCAGCATTCAAGAATAGTAGGTATATTATGAGAATAGCAAAATTCTATCATTCTGTGATTTGTCAGTAACTCAATTATATAATTGAAAGTAAAGTTATGAAATAGTTATAAGATTAGTTAATTTTCAGAAATTCCTTTTGTTTAAGCATAAATATTTCCAGGCTCTCATACCAACCTAGTGTTTCTGTTGCCTTTATTTTTAATATATTCAAATCCTGAAGCCATGAGAAAAGAATGATGAAGATCGTTATGTACTAACTTGGAATGACCTTCAAAATATATTAAGTGAAACATGAAAGTTGCAGTGCAGAGTATGCAGTACACTACCATTTGTGTAAAACAAGGGGAAATTAATATTTATATGTATTTGTTTGTAAATGAATAAAATATCTCTGGAAGGATACCAAGAAATTATAACATTGATTATCTCTAGAGAGAACTGAGGTAATGGAGTAGGAATGGGACTTTTCACCATATACCTTTTAGTGCCTCTTGAATTTTGAACCATGTGACTATTTTACCTACAGAAAAAATAAAATTATAAAACAAATAAATAAAATAGTCATATATATTAAATCACAGGACTTTTACATGCCTAACAGAACATAGCACTATCAACAAGTATGGGTATAATTAATTATGACATATATGTATGTATGTGCAATTTCCTTCCTACAAAGGCACGTCCAATCTATTCACATGTCTGTCGTTTGATAAACTAAAAGAGGGTGCAAAAAGCCAGTGTAACCCAGAAAAAAAAAAAAAAGAAATTTGGCAATAAAGGTGGCTGCTACATTTCTAGACATTTATGAGATCTCTCTGAAAATGTATATTTTTAGACTGTCAGGGTCAGTTCTGGTTGATAGTAATTCTTCCTGTACTTTTCACAATAAGCCTTTCCTGAAATTATAACATCTGCTAGATATCATAAACATGGTTCATTTAACCAAACCATGATAGTATATGGTCTTCAAAGGGAGAGCTAAAGAAATCTTGAGCTATATAACTAAGTCCCCTAAAACGGCGGTCCCCAACCTTTTTGGCACCAGGGGCCGGTTTCGTGGAAGACAGTTTTTCCACGGACTGGGGTGGGGTGGGATGGTTCACACGGTGATGCAAGCGATGGTTCAGGCGGTAACGCGAGCGACAGGGAGCGGCAGATGAAGCTTCGCTCGCTGGCCCTCCGCCCACCTCCTGCTGTGCGGGCGGGGGGCTGGTTAACCCTGCCCTGAAAGGTAGAAGAGCTGTCATTAGATAAAACGATTGTCATTTGAAGGAAATGGACTGTAATGAGTCTCTTTGGATGAGTGATTAGACTGAATGAACTCTAAGATCCTTCCCAATTCTGGGTGTATGAATCTTTACTGACAAACAAGTTTCCTTCCTCCTGGCCATACTTTTTTCCCCCAAGCATCTCAAATTGAGTGGTAGGTGCAACAACACAAATTTTAATCTGCTGGAGTGAGTAGAGTAAGAAAAAACCACTGGCTGATTATTCCTTACACTTTTTTCTAGGAAGAAATGTACTTACTTGATTTTCCAAGTGTTAATCCATTGGTGGCTCAGCTCATGTTAAATAAAGGACCTTCACTGAACTGGATACTATTAGCAACTCTTTGTCAACTTCGGGAACTCCTACCTGAAGTTCCAGAAAAAGTGTTAAAGGTTAGCTATTTGAGATCCATATTCTTCTATGAGTTTATTTCCTTTGCATTTGAGTATCTATTTTTACCATAAGGGTTTTCAAAATGAAGTTATCCAAGTTTGTTTTGGACTTCACAGAGCAAAGAAATGATTTACTTAAACTAAATTTCATACAGAATTCTCATTGGTCGTCAATCACATTATATATTTTAAAGCTATCTTATATAGATAATTCTGTACAGATCGTTTATCACACTTCAAATCATTTTGAAGTGTTATACTACCCACAGATATTCAATTACACACTCTATTCATATGTGTTTACATTATCTCTTCCAAATAATCCTGAAGCCCTTCTTTATAGTAGTAGCTAAAAAGAACTTTAGTCCTATCAGTAAGTTTCTTTAATTTTTATGAAGGAAATGGTATTCATGTAAATTGTGTAACTAAAAATTTTATTTTAAGTGATTAGAAAATAGATGCAAATTACAATAAGTTTTTCTTTTAATGGAGCCTAATTAAGTCATGTTCTCACTACATGGATCAATATAATACCTTTGGATGGACTTATTTATATTTTTCCTTATTTCCATTTAGATAAACGTCATTACTTATATTTACTTGACACATGTTTATGTTGTATTTTTATTATATTAATTAATTTTTAAAATTTTTTTAGCATTTTTGTGACATCACTTCCTTATTCAAGATTAGTCCTTCCGTAACAAAATCACCTCAAATTTCATCACCTCAGGAAAATAGGAATCAAACTAGTGCCTTTACTTCTCAGAGTTCAGCTTCTGGCTCTTCAGATTCTGTCATTCAAGAACATAATGAATATTACCAATATTCAGACTTAGGAGAGACAGTGCATGAAGACACAAACACCGCTTCAAATTATAACTCTTCCCTTATGAAACTAAAAGAAATGCCATGCATTTTACCACCTGTGACTTCTTACAATCAGACCAGCTACTGGAAAGGGTCCAATTGTAACCCTAACATAGTGCAGAATAATTCTTTCCTGACTAATACGGAAGCAAGGAATGTGTCTGGTAATTCCTTTCTGAACCAGAATGATTCAGAGTCAGATGTCTTTTCTTTGGGTCTAACAGCAATGAATTGTGAAACCATGATATCACCAATTGACACTCAGAAGAGAGTTACCCCTAACTTTATAAATTATCAGAAAAAGGGAACACATGAAGCAAAAGGACCTACAAATAAAGAATTGTATGCCCCTGTCTTTTCACTAGAGGGTTCTCAATCTCCTCTTCACTGGAACTTTAAGAGAAATGTATGGGAACAACAGAATCACTCATTCAACTTACAATATGGTGCAGAGCAGAATACATGTGACAAATGGTACTCTCAGAAAGATAATTTATTCACTAATCAGCAAAAATGTCTATCGGATGAGTTAGAAGGCTTCATATGTGAAAGTTCAAATGCTGAGACTAAAAAGACTTTCTGGAAAGAATTACCATCCGTCCCCAGTTTGGATTTATTTTGTGCTTCTGATTCTGATGTAAGTCAAAAAGAATTCAACAGTCTTTATTTCTACCAAAGAGCTGGAAAATGTTTAGGACAGAAAAGGCACTCTGTATCTTCATCTAACTCAGGAGACAAGAAATCATTAACAGGTAATACTGTCTATAGTTGATAAAATGACTCTCTAATGTAATTTTAAAAGATAGACTCATCTCCAAGTTAAAAAAAATTTTTGTTTTAATCACTACACTTAAGAATCTTCAATAACTTTGGCATCAAAGAAAATCAAAATTCTAATTATAGACTTTTAAGAAAATAAAGGCAAAGAAAATATGTCAAATTCTCGTAGCTTTAGATGAGCTAAGCATTTAACTTAAGAAGTTACAAGTAAAAACATGGAACAAATCTAAGTCAAGCAGAAGGCTAAAATTAACAAAGATTAAATAAAGAAATTAGTGAATTAGAAAAGTAGCCTCTTTGTCAAGCAGGGATATTTAATGAGCTAACATTTATTAAGAACTTATTATATTTCCTTTATGTGGATTATTTAATTTTGACAATCCTATTAAATAGATACTACTATTGGCTCTCTATTTTACAATTGATGTTTCTGAACATTTAGTCATATCAATTTTTTAAAAGAACAATTTTATTTTCTCACTTCTGGTAATTATACCTTTTTTTTCTGTGTTATTTCTTATTGCCTTGGCCTAAGCATTTAGAACAAAATATTAAGTTCTGATGGTCATACAAAGGTAGCCTTACTATGATGGGGAAAAAACAAAAAGAAAGGAGAAGCTGGAAGCTTCAAAACTCCTCTTTTGCCCAGGCCATTTTGTGAGGCCAAAAGGGGCCCAGAAAATCTTATATTCTTTGTTTTATTAAAAGAGGAACACTCAAACTATAAAAGTTCCAGACTCACAAAACTTGGATTTGGTCCCATTTAATAGTCATGATTTGTTTTGTTCCTGATTTTAAGGGAAAATATTCTATCCCTAGTTTTGTAAGAACTTTTGTGAGGAATAGATGCTGAATTTTATTCAAACTCTTTTTGGTCCCTATTGAGGAAAATCAAACATGTTCTCTCTGTTGACATTAATGTAAATGCTTACAGGTTTACTAATAATCATTTTTGTCATTTCTGTGATAAACCTAATTGGCTTTTTTTAAATATCTTTATTGGAGTATAATTGCTTTATAATGTTGTGTTAGTTTCTGCTGTACAACAAAGTAAATCAGCTATATGTATACATATATCCCCATATCCCCCTAATTGGCTTTTAAGGAATGATTTTTTTAAATATGCTATTAAATATGGTTGCTAATATTTATTTGATTTTCATATCTACATTCATAATGAAATTAATTTATTGTGCTCTATTTGTACTCCATAACAGTCTGACATGAAGGTGATTCTGGCTTCATAAATGAACTGGATGAAAATTTCATCTTTTTTCCACCCTGGAACAAATTAAGCATGTGAATTACTGTATATTTTTTTAACATAGGGCATCCCAATGTATGAGATAACCCATTTTCTCAATGAGAAGATCTCAGAAATTATTTTTTAATAAATTTTAGTATTTAAGGTTTTAGGGATATAGATGGAATAGTCAATGTCTACCTATATTTTAATTCATTAATTTAGTTATAATATATTTTACAATCATATATCATATAAATAATGTTGGTTTAAAAATATTTCTTTTTTCCACTTTGCAATTATTTTTATAAAATAACTTAATTCAAACTGTTAACAAGAATCTTTGATGCTAGTATCTTCATTATCACTATGGCAACTTTTGACTTTTTTACTGTGGTTTTCCATAGCACATCATTACCTCCAAATATGTTGTTTAAGATGTAACACTTTTTGAATTCATATTGATGCAGCCCTAGAAAATTTGTCCAGAGACATTGGTATAACCTCAAGATAATTTTCCGTTTGTTCTGAATGTATATTTGTGGTCTCTATGATAAAATTATTTATTGCCTTGCCTTTTGAATTTGCTTATAATGGCATCCAACTCTTGCCATTGAGATTATATGGCCAAGAATAATTACTACTGTCTTAAATATTTTAGCCTCCCTTTTTATTGATTTAATGAATCAATCTCTATAAGTATCCAAATCTAGAATATTTTAGGCTAATGTGTCATTTATAATACAATCATGAAAGATGAGTCTATACATGATCACTACCTATCATATATCAGAGCTCAGGATAAATTTCACAACATTACAGATATGCATTAAGAAACAGGCTTAATGAAGGAAAACTTAAAAGCAAGAGTCTTAAATCCAGGGAGATTTAATTGTTTGTACAAGGCATGAGCATACAAATACAAATACATGTATCTAACACTAATCAGTATTGGGCCTTTAAGAACAAGCACATATATGCTAAAAAAATGTAATTTTTAATAATTATTTTATCTCAGTTTGGAAATTTTAACACTTTGTAAATAGATGATGAAGAGACAGGATCCACTTGAACCGCTGGAAAAAAAATACCTGCACGTATTATTATCAGCAATAAAATGGTTTTCCTTTTTCTCCTTTTAACAGATTTCACATGCTCACAACTACCACCATTCAAAACACGACGTCTAGTGTATGAAAAAGTCCCTGGTAGACGTGATGGACAAACTCGTCTGAGGTTTTTTTGAAAGAAAGGATAGTGCTGCATGCCACATTTCATTCTTTTTTATGATAAACCAGTAATAAAATGATTTAGATTTGCTCATATATCAACGAAAATGCAATTGTTCTTTGATGTTCTCGGTGTTTCTACATTAAATTTTCATAATATATATCTTGCCTTATAGTTTATATCTTTGTAAGTAAAGTATCCTAATTAACATAATATTGTTATAAGATCCAAATAGCTCCCAGATTCACTTAAACATGAAAAGCCTTTTTTTTTTTTTTTAAGAGAAATAGAAAACCTTGCCGGATGTATATCAAAGGGTTGTTTGTTGTCTCCTGAAGGGCCTGCTGCCTCCACCTTTCCAACAGCAAAAGCCTTTGAAATGAGCCTCCATCTCAGTCTGACCCTCTAGTCCAGAAGTGAAGATCACCACAGTCAACCCTCCACCACCAAGAAAGTTAAAACCTAGGGCAAAATTGAAGTTAGAGAACTTCCAATTTAAATGCTGTCTTCATAAACAAAATTTTCAAACAAACCACTAAGAGAAAATATTTGCGACCCACATGACAGAAAAAGGGCACACATTCCTAATATACAAAGAATTCCTACAAATTGATAGGAAAAAAGACAACCTAATAGAAAAATGGGCAAAATATATGAATAGATATTTCACAGAAGAAACAAAAATAGCCAATAAACATTTGAAACAATATGCATCTTCATTATTTATTAGGCAAATGCAAATTAAAACAATAAATTACTGTTTTTTCACGTATCAGATCAGCAAATTTTTGAGAATTCCAGTGTCAGCATATGGGAGAAAGAACGCTTTCCTGTATTGTTGGTACAACATTTGGGGAGGATAGTTGGTATATTTTTACATGGATGATTGTAGGTTTCTAATTACTATATTACTTGTATTCCATTGAATACATTTAAAAGAAAGATGTAATAATTTTATTTTAAAATGTCAGTATTTCTAATAAAATTTTATTCTTTGCAACTATTCAAAGTTCTGATAAAACTTTTATATGTCAACTGTAAAATGGAGGTACATGGATTTGGGACATTCTTTTTGCAAAAATGTTTGAAGACCACAAGCATTCTCTCTCTCTCTTTCCTGGCTTCTGAAATTATCACCCTGTTACTACCAAAATTGACCTCTATCTTTTTAGATCCAAAGGACATTCAGACATCACCTCACTTGATTTCTCTTCAGTGTTTGATACTGTTAATCACGTCCTCCTTTTTGAAACTGGCTTAACTTGACTTTAAATCAACTCTCTTACTCTTTTATTACACTTTTATTTATAGGATGTTTGGTTTTGCTTGGGTGTGTGGTGGGTGGAGACTTCAAAGAGAAACTATTTCTGGAAATTTTATTGGAATTTCTGTTGTGCTTTCTTAAAGTTTTGGCAGGATTTCTCCTAAACTAAGGTAAGGCTGTCTTGGCAGTTTGCGGATCTCCTTGATCCCATCCTTTTTTTTTTTTTAACTTTTTTTTTAAAAATTTATTTACTTATTTATTTTATTTATTTTTGGCTGCGTGGGGTCTTCGTTGCTGCACGTGGGCTTTCTCTAGTTGCGGCAAGCAGGGGCTATTCTTTGTTGCAGTACACAGGCTTCTCATTGCGGTGTCTTCTTTTGTTGTGAAGCACGGGCTCTAGGCCCGCGGGCTTCAGTAGTTGTGGCACTCAGGCTCAGTAGTCGTGGCACATGGGCTTAGTTGCTCCGCAGCATGTGGGATCTTCCTGGACCAGGGGTCGAACCCGTGTCCCCTGCATTGGCAGGCAGATTCTTCACCACTGCGCCACCAGGGAAGTCCCTTGATCCCATCTTTAATCAGCTTGCAGAGGAGAGGAGTTTCTTTACAGGCCCTAGACTGGGGCCAGCTTAGGCCAGGCTATCAACACCCACCCCCCTGCTTCCTCACCAAATAGAGTGAAAGCGTCTGAGTCCTCCTGCCTGTATTTCTCAGTGATGCTCGGTGTTTAAGGACACATTCATTCTGCGTGGGTCTGGAGCAGCCTCTCATGCTGTTGCCCATCAGAGGTATTATTGGGAGGCAAGTCTTGTGTTGGTAGCCTGGGAACAGAGGATAAAGTAAATGAGTTCTGCTTCAGCAGAGCACTCCCAGGGAGCGATTGTCACATGACCGCTTGGGTTGGCCCATAGGAGAAGCCTGAAGGGTTTGGATAGGCCCTTGTTAGGGAGTCAAAAGTGTCAGTCCAGCCTCCAAGATCCTCTCCCAAACACCATATCACATGGAATTATTTAGAATAGGCCCAACTTCCCAGGTTGGCTCTTGCCATGGAAACTTCGATTCTCTGAGAGCGTTTCCCCATGAGGTTTTTCATGTTCTAAGGGGAGTTACTTGCCCTTAGATCTATGACTGGTAGTTGTGATGCTCACCTTTGAGGGCTTTTGAGTAGCCTTACCCCCAAGTTCCTAGGCCCAGCCCAAACTCTGTAGGACTCATCAGAACATCAGCTGTCCCTTCCAGATGTGGGTGGACATAAGATACTCCTTCCCTCGTCAGTGAGACTCAGCGTACAACTGGGGATCAACACCAGGGTGTCCCACGCCTTGCCTCTCACAGTAAGAGCCTGGTTATTCTCCCCAAATAATAAGCCTGCCCTAAAGCAAAGTATCCAACAATTTAATAAATGGAGTAGCCTAGGTTGGAGGGGATGGGGGAGTGCAAACTGTAGCAATCCAAAATGAAAGCTGAAAAAAATATGTTTTCTGTCTTTTGCTTTTTTATTTGGTTTATCATTTTTACCGTACAAGAATTTTAAATTCCATACTAAATTAAATTATTTATTTATTTAAGTTTAATTTGATCATCAAGTATACACATCTTCTCTTTTTTGATTTCTGGGTTTCCTGCCTTGTTTACAAAGCCCTTTTTTACCCTAAAGTTACACAACTATTCTCCTAACTTTTCTTCTAATGCTTTTTTATCACCTTTCTTTAACCTATGTGGAATTTTTTTTGCATAGTATAATACAGGCCCAATTTTATTTCCTTCCAAATGCATAGCCAATAATGCCAGCACTATTTGTTAAATTAACTATACTTTCCACGGAATAGAAAAAAAAAGTCAGGTCTATTTCTGAACTATTATGATACATCCAATCATCTATTTGTCTAGTGCTATACTACAAGAATATTGTTTACTTTGAATTTTTTGTTTTGAATATTTTGTTTTTTTAAGTCATATTGTTCTGATTCAGCAGGTTCAAAGTAAGTTAGTATCTGCTAAGGCAAGTTTCACCCTCCCATGTTTTATACACACACATGCACGATTTTGTTTTGTTTTATTTATTTTATTTATTTTTTATTTTTGGTTGTATTGGGTCTTCGTTGCTGCACGCGGACTTTCTCTAGCTGCAGCAAGCGGGGGCTACTCTTTGCTGCGGTGCACGTGCTTCTCATAGCGGTGGCTTCTCTTGTTGCAGAGCATGGGCTCTAGGCCCACTGGCTTCAGTAGTTGTGGTGCATGGGCTCAGTAGTTGTGGTTCGCGGGCTCCAGAGCGCAGGCTCAGTAGTTGTGGCACATGGGCCTAGTTGCTCTGTGGCATGTGGGATCTTCCTGGACCAGGGCTCGAACCTGTGTCCCCTGCATTGACAGGTGGATTCTTAACCACTGCACCACCAGGGAAGCCCACACGCACAGTTATAAAAGCTATTCTTGGACACTTGATTTTCCATATAAACTTTTAGATATTTTAACCAGTTTCCCTTAAAAAATAAAATAGGAATTCCACTAAATTTATATAAATTTTAGTAAGATTGCATTTTAATGAAATTGTCCTAATATCCTGAAATTTATTTGGACCCTGTTCTATAAACATCAGTAAAATCTTTTATGATTCTTACACTTTTGTTAAATGTATTTTCAAGTATTTTTTACAGTTTTGTCATTAAAGTGGAAATGGGATAGTTTCCATTTCTATTTTTTAAAATTATAGTTGATTTACAAAGTTGTGTCCATTTCCATTTTTAACTAGCTATTGTCAGTGTAGAAAATGCTTTTTATTTTTCTATACATACTTTGTATCCAGCCAGCCTCCCAAATTGTAATATTACAAATTCAAGTATTTCTTTTACTAAACTAAGTTTTCAAAGTGTAAAATTATATAATCCATAAATACAGATATTATTTCTTCTTAAATGTTTATGCCATCAAGTCATTTGATGAAATCCAATAGCTGTTCTGAATAAAAACTAAGTGAATTAGTGAAATAAGAGAAACAAAGATGATAAAGGCAGTTTATTAAAATCAACAGGAAATTTCATATTACATGGTGAAATGTGGAAGCATTCAGCATATTAGGAACACACAAAATACTTTTTATCACCACTATTATTCAGCACTACTTTGGAAGTCTTAGCTAATGCAGTAAGATGAAAAAATGAAATGATGTAATAAACATTCTCTTCTTTAAACCCTTCATGTAATGAATGACATTGATAGATTTGCTTATGTTGAACTAGCTTTGTAAGGTTGTATCTTCTCTTGATAAACTACAGAACTTGACTTGCTTATATTTAAGACGTATCTATACTCATAAGTGAGATGTCTATAGTTTTCTTGTACTATCTTACCAAGTTTTTGCCAAAGGGAAAGTGAGATCAAGAGATATTTTTCGACACAAAAAAACTCTACATAATTAACGTATACAACTTAATGAATTTGGAGATACGTATACACCTATGAAACCACTAACACAATCTATGCCATAAACTTACCCATCACCTCCAAAAGTTTCCTCCTGCCTTATTATTTTTTGTGATAAGAACAATTAACATAAAATCTACCCTCTTACCAAATTTTAAAGTATCCAGTACAGCACTATTAACTACAGGCACTGTGCTAAACAGTAGATTTCTAAGATATACTCATCTTTTATAGCTGAAAATTTGTTGTTTTTTTGTTTTTGTTTTTCGTTTTGTTTGTCTGTGCTGGGTCTCAGTTGCGGCACGCAGGATCTTCGTTGCGGCATGCGGGATCTTTTAGCTGCGGCATGCAGGAATCTTTTAGTTGCAGCATGCAGGCTCTTAGTTGCAGCATGCGGGATCCCTGACCAGGGATCGAACCCGGGCCCCCTACATTGGGAGCATGGAGTCTTAACCACTGAACCACCAGGGAAGTCCCGAAAAGTTATTTTTTAATGGAGATTTTTTTTTTTAATGCTTTTTGTTGTTAAGATGGAGAATGGAACATGTTTAAATGCTGATAAAAGGATGTAGTAGAAATGTTGAAGATAAAGGAGAAAAAGGCTAACTGATAGTGTGACATTTCAGAGAAGGTGAAACGGATCCACAGAATAAATAAGAGGGTTAGAAAAAGGACACCTGAATTTTGATCGAATGGAAGGGATTCAGATCACTTAGATTTGGAAGTTTAGTGGCCGGAAGTTAAAGGAGTTCCATCTTATGACTTCTACATTCTCTACTATAACACTACTTATGTTCAAATATATTCTCATTTATTTATTTATGGATTTATACATAGCTATTTCAAAGAGCAAATGTTGCCAGTAATTGAGGTATTTCTGCATGTTATACATATATCTATTTTTCACAAAATTCTATGAGGGCTTGTAAACAAAAATTTCACCTCCCACTTCCAGCACTCAATCTCACAAGCAAACAAAATCTATGAAGCCTTAAAACAAAATCAGATACAAAATGTTGCTGTCATTAGCAGAAATTAAGCAGAAATTTTATTTCCAAGCTCTTCAAAGATTATAACAAACACAAAGTATTCTTTTAAGTGTCCCAAATTAAATCAAAGGCACATCATCAAAGTAAAACACTTGTGACATTGAGAATTCATTTAGGTTGTAATATTTTCACATCACTTTTTTTTTTTAATCATTTGCAATATTCTGTAGATCACATTTAAACGTTGTTTTAAAGACATGAAATAATTCAGTATTTTTTTTTAAGTAAAACCACCATTATAAAATAGAGGAACTTAAGAAGACAAAGATCAAATCTGCTTCATATACAGGATGGGGCAATCTAATACACAACACAACATTAATCCTTTCAAACAAGTTTGCTAAGAAACAGCTCCCATATTTAGTGTTAAAAATAAAACAATCCTCTCATTTAGAAAAATCAAGACATCATTTGATTAATAAAGCCCATTCTTCCCCCAATTTTATACTTGCTTGTCTTCATTTAGAAATTATAAATTCATGAGAAAAGAACAAATTTTGTTATGGTATAAAAATCTTAGTCGGGAACAACAAATTACAAATATTTAATTTTTTTAACAAACAATACTGTTTTCCTTCCCAAAATGTAAACATCTAGTAAATAAAACATACGTAACATTCCAGGTATAGAAACACTAGTAATTCACTTAATGAAAGAGGTGTATTTTGGTATATTTGGTGGTAAGGTTTTTGTTTAAGTATAAAGCACTTCAACAAAGAACCAGGCCATTATTATTTAAAATCTACTCCTTCACCCAGTTTCCTTGAGTAGAAACTCATAAATTTCCATAGAATTTTGGCTAAAGGACCAGGCCACAGGAAAGGTCCTGTGAAATATCTAAAAGTCATTTGGCTGGAGAAATGTGTTCTTGAGATTTGGAGGCAGTCATTCATCACTTGGTGTTTGAAAGCATTGCTCAGCGGACTTCTTCCCTACTGGAGAGAGAATTTGGTAGGCTTTCACTTAGTAAGATTTATACATAAAATTAACTAGTCATCATTTCATAGGTCACTTTAGGGTTCTCAAAGAAGAAAGTAACATGTTAATACCAGAAAATCCAAAGTACACCATTGAATGAGTAGGACCCATGAAAGTGCTCTGTAAAAAGAAAAATGTTATGCCAGCATAAGACTATTATTTTAATACCATAAATGTGGACATTTTCCATTAAAAGGTACAATAGTATCTGATAGTATGATTACTTCCTTCTTGTTAATGTGAATAATTTCCTTTTCAAGTATATGAAAAAAGACCTAAGATGATTACTTCCTGTATAAACACCCCTTAGAACATGTAATTTGAAATATATTGGCCCCAAAAGACGCTAATAATTTATGCCCTGACCTGTTCCCCCGCCTCCAAAAAAAACAGTGAAAATGTGAATGAGACCCCATACAACACACTAGAACCCAGGAAATTTATTATAGGCCACCAAAGAGGTGTTTTCATTTCAAGAATAAATTTTTAAGGTTCTTTTAACCCTACTCACACTTTCCCCAGTTACTCCATTTCTTCCTCCATTAAAATACAGAAATACATTCTGAAAGCTTCTAGGAAAGAAATCACAGCTGGTGATAGGACCAAGTCTCCTCTGGGGAGTCCTTAGTCCCAAGAGTAACAAGTCAGTTGATAGCACCAAGCAACAAATCACAACTCCAGGATGGTGTAAGGACAGAGAAGATGGTATTGAGGTCACGAAATTATTACTGGCCAGCTCAGCTCAAAAGCTCAAGTACATAAGGATATTAGCATCTCATGAGTTAGTGCAAAGAGAATTGAGACTCTTCTAATTAGATGTATTCCACAAGCAGGCGGATTAGAGTCACCCTTCAGGGAAAGTTGTGCATTTTGCTGGGTTTATTTTAATTCCCCCAAGAACAGTAGATATTTAAAACTCAGTTGCCCAAGTCCTTTGGGAAGCCCCATGATAATGCCATGGCCCCAAGACGGCCTGGTGTATCATTACTCACCAGCCTTCAGAGTAAAGCACAGGATCTGGGCTCCCGAAAGGGGTTGCTTCCGGCTGGAACACCTACCAGCAGGGCGTCCTTGCAGGCATTCTGCATGCAGTACTGTTGAAGCTCTGCCGCCGCCTGAGAGACCTGAAACAAAGGAACAAGAGCTTGACATGCTGCTCACAGCCAGATCCATCCCGCAGCCACTTGAGACTCTGAAAAATGATCATACAACCTGACAAAGGTCATACTTTGTACAACCTCCAAGAGTCTTTTTTGCTGAAAGTTCTAATAATTGAACTCCAAAGAGGAAAGGTTACAATTTCTATAACCTTGATTTAGGGTATTTTTGGTTTAGTGGCTTACTCAACGAAGGAAAGATAAAGCCGTATCTTTCATCCATTTAGAATCCTAGTTTTGAGACTGAATTTGTAAAGAAATAGCTTATCCTAGTGTGCCCTTTACAAATTTTCACTTATAAAGCATGCATTGATATATCCAGGTCTGCCATGTGAACAGACTATTTTAATGTTTACAAGGCTGGATGGAGCCTTATCTGGTCTGCTCAAAACAAGTGACGAGGTCCCTCCATCATGTTTTTGAAGCAGAACAGCTTATTGGTTAAGAGTGCAGTCTCTGGACAAGTTACTTAACTTCTCAGTACCTGTTTTCTCATCTGTGAAATGTATTTAGTAACAGTGCTTACCTCCCTGAGTTGATGTAATAATTAAATGAGTTAATGCACGTAAAGCACTTAGAATAGTGTTCACACTAGTTAGCAATCATTTGTGGCAGACTGCGGAAACAGTCACAATATTTTGCAGCTCCTACCACCAAGAAGTAAAGTCTTTATCCACCCCTTGAATCTGGGCTAGCCTTGAAACTTACTTTGACCAGGACAATGGCAGAAATAATGGGCAAGTTCCAGGCTTAGGCCTCAGAAGCCTTTGCAGCTACTTCTCTTGCTATAGTTGCAACTGTAAGACCACCATCAAATGAGCCCAAGCTAGCCTACTGGAGGTCTTGTGGAGGAGAACCAGTCAGCCAAACCCCAGCCACCTGCCTACCAACCTCCAGACATATGAGTGAGGCCATCCTAGATCATCCAGCCATCAGCCAACCCTCCATTTGATGGCAGATGCACAGAGAGCCCAGCAAAGACCAGCAGAACTATACAGCTGAGCACAGCTTAAACTGTTGATACAAGAATGGCGAGTTTATAAAGGTTGTTTTAAACCACTAAGTTCTGAAGAAGTGTTTTAGGCAGCATTGACACAATATTATTCTGCCTTTCTTCTTAGCCTCCATTTGATGCATATTTGTACTTGGAGGCTTTCCTTGCTTTCCATTTTTCTTGTACTGAAAAAGTGTTTTGTATAAAATCTTACCCATATTGTACAAAAATGTTCCAATTGCTGTTCAAGTATTACTACTAATTTGTGTTAATTTTCCAAGCTTCCAAATAACTCAAAAAATCAATTCCTTAGGTGTCAGTTACCATCTAGTTTCTAGAATACTTTAGGAATTTTGGTTTCATTAATGTAATAACAGTCTACTTTATATCATATAAACATGTAATAGAATATTGCCAAACTAATGTTTAAGCTTGCCTTTCCCTCCACAGAAGTTCTGACATTTTCATGTTAATTATAATTGGAATTACTGATTATATATATATATGTTATTAATTCAAAAGAAATTTGGAACCAATTATGCTCATGCTTATTATTTCACCTTCAGAGGGAACGAGTGAACTCCACACATGATGGGTGGAAAGAGACTGTCTCCCAGGACTCCCAGAGAAATGGGACTAACTGCACCCTAGCCTAAAGAACATGGTCAAAAAGTTAAGGTGAGGGATATGCAAAGCAAATGAGAGAAGGGTAAAGTGGTCAGCATTTCTCTAGCACTTTCAAGGGAAAGAAACTCTGGCCTGGGAGAATACAAACCCAAACCCTTAGAAGTTGTATCCTCCCAATGGAGGTGGGATAATTCCTACCCAAATCACATGACTTTCTTTGGTTTGAGCCCAGGCTGACCCATCAACTTCTGAGAGACTTCTCCAAAGCAAAGAAGGGGTCTTTGGAAGGATACTGAGCACTGAAGCACTGGGAAGGGGTGCCCTCCATCATATGCTAAGAAACTGGTATTCTGGTTTATTTACCAGTTAGCAAGTCTGTGAAAGAGAAGACGTCTCTGGGTGTGCTGAGAACATCCATCCGTCACTGAGCCCTGAAATGAGTCAAACCAGACCCTGGAAGGTTGTGATTCCCTAAGGTGCTGCCTGAGAGAAGCCCTGCCCAGCACCCTGAACCATACTCCCATGAGGACACCCCCGCAAATAAGCTTATTATCTGTGTGACTTTGAGCTATTCACTTGACTTCTCTGGGTCTCAGTTTCATCACCTGTAACTACTTTTTAAATGTAGATAAGAATACCTTCCCCAGCTACTTCACAGGGTAGGCAGGCATCTGGCTCACAGTTTTTCTTTCCACTTCAGGTCCCCACATCATCTTAAACATTTCCAACAACCCTAGTTTCATTTCCCTGAGCTTCTCTCTTCAAACAACCTTCTCCTCAACAGCAGTAGTTACAGCCAACACCTGTAACTGCTCCGCATCTGTAATTTCACACTCCAACATCCCGCCTTCCAATCACAATCTCTCCTGCCCATCCAGGGTGCTGCTTCCTTTCTCCTCACTATACCTGCTCTTTGACCTCAGGGGGAACATCTCGTCCTTTTTTGTCTGGCCCATCACAGGGAGGCTGGCTCTTTTCCTTCTCCATTCAGCCTGGGTTCAGCCTCTTTCCAGCCAGACTCTCAAATTCCTTGCTCTCCACTCCCATTTCTGTCTTTCTGGCAAAACTCCCCCGCTAACCCACTACTTGGATCAACTACCATTCACCTTGGGCACTCAGATTCGTGGGCAGCCAAATACTGCTGGAGACAAAAAAAAAAAAAAAGTTGGACAATCAATCTCACAGTAGCTGGGTCTTCAGAATCACAAGGTGTCTATGATTGTGCCTGCTAGGGGGTCCTCTCCCACTCCCAACAGCACTCTCTCCCTCATCCTCAGCGCTTGTGACACCATAAGTTCCCTTTTTTCTGCCTTAAAAGAAAACTTGGCCTCCTATTTCACAAAGAAAATTGTCATCATACAAGGTCTTAAGCCCTTATCTGGAAACATCTATGTTAACACATAACCTTCCTCCTTTCTTCCTGTCTCAGAAGGTGCCCCTCCAACCCCAGGCCCCCTTAGATAGACTACCTGTCTCTACCTCCAGTTCTCCTTCTCCATTTGTTTCTCCCCCTCGACCTAAAAATACAGTGTGTTCCTTCCTCTCAACCTCAAAACACAGCTTTTCATTTCCTAGATTAAAAAAAAAAAAGGTTTCCTCTCTAAAACCAGATTTTTTTTTCAAAAAAGTCTTTCTATCCTATTACAATCTAGATTCAGCATCTACTACTACATATGTCACTGAAACCCCTTCTGCTTTCCACAGCTCTCTCTCTACCTTGTTTTAGAATCAATTACATCAATTACTCTCTGAAATTATTTTATTTATTGGTTAGTGTGTTTATTGTTTATCTTCCCCACCAGAATGACGTATTCTCAGTACCTAGAATAGGGCCTGGTACAAAGAAAAGGCACTATTGAGGTCCACAGACTATCGCAGCAGTGTCCATTCATTCACACACACATTCTACAAATAATGCTATATACTAGTTGGTAAACACAATTACACATCAGATGCTTTTTAATCAACTGACTAACCATTGGACACGTTGACTAAGCCCCAGATTTGTGAAAACCCCTCCTTCCTCGCTTCAGTACCCTTGCTTTCCCTTGCTTCCCTTCTCGCGGCCATCTCTTTCGGCTGGTCCCTGGGTTCCACGCTCTGGTCACTTCCTACAGTTTTCACTCCCATACGTTCTTTCAGCCTTGTTCTCTGAGCTTCGGCCCCGGTAGCCAAACACCTCCCGGGCATCCCCTCAAAGTCCACGTATCCGAAACTTACGCATCATCTCTCCTCCCTACCGTAGCGAATGGCAACGCCATCCATCCTGTCACCAGGCCAGAAACCCGAGCAGCGCCCTCCTCCCCCCCTCATCCTATCAACCCATCACCGAGGCCCATCCATCCATTCAGCCTCCTCCGCAGCTCTGGACCCCATCCTCCCGCACCAGCCAAGTCCGGGGGGGCCACCAGCACGTCGCCCGCATTCCTGGTGTCCTCGCGTCCGTCGGGCACCCCGAGTCATTGTCCCCATCACTGAAACGTGACCGCGCCGGGGCTCTCGGTCCCGGACCGCCCTCGCGGGGACAGGTGCGTTTCTCCCGGGCGCCGGGGTCCGGGCCCGGCCCTGCGCGGACTCCCATCGCCCGAGGCCGAGCTGCGAGCCTGGTCGGGCGCCGTCCTCGGGGCCGCCCACCGCGTCCGGCCAACCGGCTCGCGCTCGGGCCGGCCCCGCAGCTGTCCGCCCGGGCGCGGCCTCCTCCTCCCAGGCCCGCGGACGGCCGGGGGGGAGCGGGCGGTCTCCGCACCCCGAGGCCAGGCGCCGGCGCGGGCCTCACCTTGATCCTCTCCACGCCGGCCTCCAGCTTGAGCTGCTCCACCAGGCGCTGCAGGGCGCTCACGCTGGCCCCGGAAGACATGGCGGCGGCCTGGGCTCCGAGCAAGTGAGCAAGCCGGTGGGCGGGCGGAGACGCGAGGCCCCGAGGCCCGGCGCCGCCCCGGGGCGGGGAAGCCGCTGCGCCTGCCCCGCCGCCCGCCGGCCGCTCCCGGCCGCTCCCGGCCTCGCCGGGCAGCCGCTCCCCTCAGTGGCAGACCCAACAGGTAAGCGACACCTTGGGGTCCCGAGCTGACTGACACCTAACTCTGCGTGCTAAGCAGGGAGGGCGCCTGCGTCTACCCCTGTCCCCCGAGCCGCGTCGCGGGGCCCACACAGGGCGCCCACCTGCACATCGAAGCTTCTAGGAGAAGCAGGAGTGGGTGTGGGGAGTGGAAATGGCGAAGCGCTCCCCGGGAGACTCGGAACTGTGACTGCGTGTGGCTGGAGCAAGGTGTGGAGCGAGTGGCAGAAATAAGGCGCCACGTGTGAAGGCTTCGAAGCCCTGCGAGGGAGTTATCCTCGGGTAGGTGAGGACGGTCGATGGGGTTTCCATGCAACAGAAACAGGTTTCTGCGTTAGCCTGTGACTGTGTGACGGGAATCCTAGCAGTTGACCCGGCAGGGTCAGTAAAGTAAGCAGGGTAAAATCGCAGACCCTGACATCTTTGCAGAACATACAGAAGAAAATTCAATTCAGCCCCCCTCACTCCCGTCTCGCTGTTCAACTGTAACCATTGTTTCTGTTGTGCTGCATTTTTTTTATAATGGACATTAGTTTGTTTCACAAAACTGGCATCATTACTATATGTAAAACGTGTGGTTTTGGGGTTTTTTTTAATTAATTTATTTTATTTTATTATTTATTTTTGGCTGCGTTGGGTCTTCGTTGATGCACGAGGGCTTTCTCTAGTTGCAGAGAGTGATTGCTACTCTTCATTGCGGTGCGTGGGCTTCTCATTGCTGTGGCTTGCCTTTGTTGCGGAGCACAGGCTCTAGGCCTGTGGGCTTCAGTAGTTGTGGCATGCGGGCTCAGTAGTTGCGGCTCACCGGCTCTAGAGCACAGGCTCAGTAGTTGTGGCACACAGGCTTAGTTGCTCCGCGGCATGTGGGATCTTCCCAGACCAGGGCTTGAACCCATGTCCCCTGCATTGGCAGGCGGATTCTTAACCACTGAGCCACCAGGGAAGACCCAAACGTGTGTTTTTTATTGATTTTATTTTTCGCTTAATGTATCATGAATATTTCCTTATTATTTTTGTGCGCCATTGTATTTGTTAGAACCCACTTAAATTGAGTAATGCAAAAAGGTAATACACTGGCTTGTGTAACTGAAAAGCCCAGGGACTTTAAAGTAATGGGTTTAATTGCCCAAATAATAGCTGTGGGGCTCTCATTCTCCATCTCTTGGCTCTGCTTTTGCTGACTGTTGGCCTTGCTTTTTTCAATGGTAAACAGACTCTCTCTAGTGCTGTGAAGGAAAGTTTCATGCTTTTATTGTCCCAGCCTAGGAACCCCAGGAGCAGTAGCACCTCTTTTCTGTCTTTCTAATTGCTGCAGCAAAAATCCCCATAATGGACCTCACTGACCTTATTGAGTCATGTGTCCACCCCTGAACAAGTCCATTCGAAGGCAAGGGTTTGTGTGGTGTTGGAATGCCTGGATTAGTTGCCCCTGGCCGAGAGCAGGATGAGGGCTGGGGTCAGCCCCACCTCTAGTGGGCCCTGTGGTGTGCCACCCAACTTCCCATTTAGGACCAAGGCATTCATTGCCCCACCTGCCGGGAGTAGCAGCGGCTGATGCCTCTCAGCTGAGTCCTTCTGGAAACTGCCCTTAGCCCGAGAGCCCCCCCTGCCAGGGTCATCCCTCATCCAATGACGGATGTGTGGGATGCATAAGATCTGCACCCCAACCCCCTTGCCTCAAGCTGCCACAACAGTGAAGGATGACGGCAGCTCAGAGCGCCCCCTGGGGTCATGTGAGGCCTTTATGGCAGCTGCCTCACAGTTCAGTTCCTCCCTCTGCCTGATCCCCAGTTCCTGGACTGACCCACAGGTGTTGATCCTGACACTCCCCAACAGACTTTCTGCGTGAAAATCTCCATCTCAGAGTCTGTTTCTCTGGGGAACCCAAACTAAGACACCCACCCAAACCATATGGACTGAAAGGGGAAGATCAGTTCCCTAAAGGAAAACCAGGATGCTGATACTAGAAGGGGGCCAGGGGGAGTCAAAAAAAAGATCTGCTCTTCAACTATTATTAATGACTGCATGATATTCCATTGTACAACTGGGTCATAATTTATTTACCTTATTGCCCTATTATTTAACACTGTGGTGGCCACCTGAAACATACAGCTTTGTGTATGTTTTTTATTTCCTTATGATGCATTTCTAAAAGTGGAACTGGTGGATCAAAGAATATAAAACAGTTTTTAAAACTTTTCCCTTCTTTATCCTCCAGAAGGTGGTAGCAATTGCTATTCCCACCAGAAGACTGCCTGTTTCTCTGCACCCTCACAGTTCTGTATTGTGGTTCTTTATCTCTAAAAACCTAATAGATGAAAAATGGTGTCTTAAGTCTTTTAGATGTCTTAACTGTTGAGGCTGAACATTTCTCCTATTCCTTCTGTGAGCTATGTGTTCAATCTTTGAGGTGTTAAAAAAGAGTTTTTCTTATCTCATGACAAGAGCAGATTTGCAAATTTTAAAGCCCTCTCCCGTGGGCTCCCTCACCACAAAGAACGTATATTCCTGTCAAAACATGAAAGTACACGTTAGAAACGTGACTAAATTGGTGACAGAATAGAAAAGTTGTGTGTCAGAAAGATGAGGCAAAGATCTCAGAGCAAAGATATAGCCTGGAGGATCAGGAAAAGCTCATCTTAGATGGTGAGACCTAGACCTTGGAGACATGTGTCCTGCAGATGGCAGAAAGGAAGGGGGAAAGCAGGGAGAACAGGAGGCCATGCACACGTGGAATGAATTAGTGAATGAATAAAAGAAGGCTCTGTTCTGTGAGGAACAGAAAAGTCACAGAAAACCTCATAAGAAACAGGAGTTTGCGGCAAACAGCGGGGTAGCCACATGGTAAGACATTTTAGGAATATTCATCTGGGATGAGGATAGAAAATGAACTGAAGCTGGGGAGACAAGATGACTTCAGTAGTAGTTTTGTCCTTCTGGTGGAGTGGCTGGATCCAGGCCCTAGAGAGGACTGTGAAGGTGGGATGGAGAACAAATTCAAGAGATTAGATCAGTAGGACTTCATTGTAGTTATGAAATGCAAAGGAAAGTGGGCAGAGGCTTCTGAAGCAGAGAATAGGTGAGATCTGATGCCTGTCACAGAAATTAGGAAACAGGACTAGGTTTGAAGGTAGGAGAGAAGAATAAGGATGAGTTTGGCTTAGGAGAAAGTAAGTCTTCAGCTGTACTGCTTCGTGCCTCTAGGCTGCTGAAAATGTTTAGTGGCAGATGTTGATGTGGGAGACATCTGCACAACCTAATGGTCGCTGAAGAAATGAAATGATCTCTAGTTAGAAAAGGGGGCTCTGGGGTTGCCCACGGTGAGGGAACACCCAAGGTGATACTTGTGTGTCAGCCATGAGGTAGCAGAAAAGGTCTAGGAGTGTGCCCCATCTCCCTCCTTCATGCCCGATCACACCCACCACCCTGCTTGCTGCTGTATGATTGATTGTGCTTTTCTTGGAGAGAAGTGGTCTGGCTTTGAAAGAAACAGCCAGGTTTTAGCATCCAGCCTCCTGCAGTGATCCATGGACAGGCAGGCTGGGTACCACTTGTAACGGAGGGCTGACCATCTGTGCTTTGCTTTATACATCACCAAACTGTCTTCTCATCCATTATTTTTGCATCGTGGAACTTCAGAGTGGAAAGAGACCTTCAGATAAGGTAGTCCATTCCCAGTTTTAGAGACGAGGAAACTAAGGCCCACTAAGAAAAGTGACTTGCCTAGTATCACACAAAGTGGGAGGAAAAGAACTTCCATTTTAGCTTTCAAGAGAAGTCACTGCTCACCTGGAGGACTAGAGTCTGTCCCCACAGATGCAGTTATTTCCAGAGCTCTGAAAGGTGAGGCATGGGGACAGAGTATCCTTTCCTCCTCACCCCAGCTAAAATGCACAGATCACCAGTATATTATTTTAGAGAATTTGTTACCCATTTTTTTCTTGGTTAAGAATAAAACTTATAAATTTCCACTGTTTCTAAGAGTCTCAGTACTTTTGAGAAATGTCAGTGTCCTTGTAAAGACAAACATTTCATTTGTTTCCCTGTTGTGATCTGTAATTCTTCACTCCTGACATGTATTTTGTCACCCTTTTACTAACAGTAGGTTATTTTTCCAGAAAAGCAGCTTTAAATCACTCTTCTCCATAAAAATAATGATAAAATGGGAAGGTGTTTCTGCTACCTTCAGTTTTCTAAAAAAGAAACAGGGAAACACATTAACAACTATATTTAATGTGACACAGTATAATGTACCCCAAAAAAATCATTTCACTCCCTTCTACCCATTGCATTATTTTTAGAACTTAATGACTCAGGAGTAAAAGATTCGCCAACAGATGTGTGGATTCAGCTTCTCTGGAGAGATTTTTACAGGCTGCTTGAGACTTTGCGAGGCAGTGTGACTTGGGGCTACTTGATGTTCTTTTGAGCAGCCATTCCAGGCATGCCTCTGTATCTCACTGGAAGTGTCCCTTCTGTAAATGGAGGCCTTGAACTAGTGAGTAGCGGATTATTCTATTCGCTCTGAAAGTTCTTTCTTTCCTGAGTTGTCATCTCAGCTGCTTCACCTGGTACCCCAGGGCACGACAAGGGGCAGGCGGCTGCTTTTAAGACACACAATTCCAATGCTAAGGAGCATCACTCTTCCACTCTAGCACCGTACTCCGCACAGAGTAAGGGGTTCAAATACCTATTTAAATAATAAAGAAACAACGGGTTTGTAATCATCACCAGACACTCTATTACCATGGATTTTAACAAACGAGACTCTTTCCTGTTCCCTCTGAAGCATTAATATATGCCAGCCATTTTACCGCATCTTATTTAATTCTCATAATAATCCTGTGAAGTAGTTAGTATCCCTGCTAACTATTAGAGATGAAAAATGGGGCTCAGAGGTTAACCTGCCCGAAGTCAAACTATTCACTGCAGAGCCAGGAACCAAACTTTGGTCCATCCGGCTGCAAAGCCTGAGCCACTCCCCTGCACCCTGCTCACTCTTCTTGAGGTTATAAAAGGAGACACTGTCAAACGGGAGGAAGTTTCTTCATCCCCTGATGAAACTGGGGAGGAGCCTGTAGGAAATCCCATAGGTCCCTGCTCTAAGACCATGTGATCCACTCCATGCATAACTGTCAAGGATACTCTGAATACGTTAAGAAACTGATTAAAGTTTATGACAAATCATATAGGCTTTTTACTTAGATACTCATAACCTTTCTCAGTTGCAGGCAATCTAACCTCCTTCAGACCCTAAACCTATGTAAATTTGCAGGCTTATAGGTTTTTAAGTCCTAATTATCTAAAAAGATCCCCTCATTTCACAGATGAGGAAACCAGAGAGGTTAAATTTGTTTAGCAAATTTTATTTAGTTATCAGGGGCTAGATTTGGCCTTAGCCCATATTTAAATGTGAAGAGTATCACACTTTGTAAATAAAATTAATTATAACTCATCCGGGGCCTTCCCTGGTGGTCCAGTGGATAAGACTCCACGCTCCCAATGCAGGGGGTCTGGGTTTGATCCCTGGTTGGGGAACTAGATCCCACATGCATGCCACAACTAAGAGTTCACATGTCACAACTAAGAAGTCCGCATGCCGCAGCTAAAAAAAGAAATTCATCCGTACACAACTATTTTGTATCAATACCAACATTTATCTGCCTCAATTGCACAATTATAACTCAACAGAGACCATGTCTGATTTAAAGTCTTTAAGTAGCTAGACCTATTCATACTAATGTCTAATAAAAGCTATTTCTCTTTAACTTCCACAGAACTTTCAGTATGGGGCTGGCACACTGGTCCATAATACTAGCTGCATGTTAGCTTAGCAGTTGGCTTCTACTCGAGGAAATATTTCCAAGGTGTGGGTGTTAAAAGTTTCCTGCCATTTCAGTCCAAAAAAAAAAAAAAAAAAAAGAATCTCAAAGGAAGTAAAACTACTATTTTTCTAAACATAAATGCAGTAGTACTAAAATAGTTAATTCTATAAACTGAACTATTTTTTCATGTAACATTTAAAATTTCTGTATACCACTTGTAGTGTTTAAAATTCTACGCATGGCCCCTACTTGATAGATATGTTATGAAACTGCAACCCAGGATTTGTAGAGCTTGGAGAATTCATAAAGAAATAAGACCAGTGAGGGAAGGGTCAGTTTTAGAAACTGCTCTGAGGATATCTGACATGAATGTAAGTAACCCTAAGGGTAATTTTAGCACAGACCTCAATTATAGGAAGTGATAATAGAAAGCAATAAGCAGCTATGCTCTATAAACCCCTGAATTCCAAGCAAGGAGGAAATGGTGATAGCCCTCAAATGAAGCACAAGAGAAATTTTCTAACTATAGTGGGGTTCTGGGATCCCCTGCCCAGGATTCTTCTCCAAGTGTTTCTGAAATGGAGAAGCTTTTGGTTCTTTGGTGGGGGATTGGCAGAGTATGGAGATAGTAAAGATACCCAAAATACGTGAATGACACTTGTGACACAACTAATTGCCCTTCCTTTCCTCCAGGATTTTGAAGCATAAAGCCATTTTGTTGAGGGAAGGGGAGAAAAGAATCATAGTCCTTCCGTTAAGGCGAATCCATTCATATCACCCATACGATGACCATGATTCCAAAAGACCAACCAAACTTTTACCAAGTGAGCAGGCTGCCAGAACAATTCCAGAAATGAGACTTCTATATAAAGACAGAAATATAGCAATCTAGCATATATGCAAAATAATATCCAAAGATACATGGTTTTTATCAGCCAACCTTTATGAATGCTAACATATTCAGTCCTCCTATTTTTCCTTATCACTAGGTTTTTTTGAAATACAGTTAATCATAAATTTATTTGAAATTTTAACAGAAGGGCAAGAGCCTCCGTTTCTTTCTGGTCTGCATAACATATGGTACCCACGTCTAATCTTAGGTGATAATGCTGTTGTGTGGCACGTGTGTGGTAACATCTTCGCTGGGACAGGGGTTACTGACTGCAACCACAGCACCTTTCAAAGGCATTTACCTATGGTGTAGAGTTGGGCATTTGGGGTTTGAAGCACAGCTTGCTACAATTTAGCACTGTAATTTCTCCACGCTCCCAAAAAAGAATGGATGCATAAAACACTTTCATCTCAAGTTTACAAAAATATAAATATTATATAATTTCAGAATTTTAAAGCTGCAAAAGGCCTTAGTGATAATCTGGTCAAACTCCTCCCCTAATTTTCTAATGAGGAATTGAGGCCTTCACTCACAGGCTAAATAACCCACCTCAGGCCTTTTGCTGTATTAGCAAGGATGGAACTCTTCCCTCCTGCATCTTTGTATGTGTCACATATTTGGGCTGAGCTCCTGAAAGGACTAGTTTACTTTGAGTAGAAACAGACTCTGCATAGCTACCATGCTACACTTTTATGCTACGTCTTTTACAATTATATAATACAAAAAGCAATATGTTAATCTTTGACTTAAAATGTCATACCAACAAACTTGTGATATATTGCAACCGTTTTATTAATATGACGGACTGGGATATGTCTTTTAACAGGAGTATTGATTCACTACCATGAATGTGTTTCGATACTTTGCTGCAGTATCATACTTGATTCAGTCAAATTACGTGTGAATTACTGTCACTTTCACACATATAAAACATTTACATTTCATTGATAGAACAGCACACAGCCATGCACCTCTTCTTTCTGGTTTATATGCATGTCAATATGCTCACATAAAATGGATTTTTCACCACTCAAGGACTTCACAATATATGAACTTTTCATGACACTATTTCTGCTCTTTTTTTTTTTTAATTGAAGGGGGGTAAAAAAGCAATACTGTGGTACGAAAGACCTTCTTACAAGGTTCTTTCTGGAGAAATGTGTGAGAATACACTTATAGTCCTATAATGACTGTAATCAAGCTCATCCTACAAGGACATGAAGGTAGAGTCACTCTCCTGGAGAGTTTCTGATCTTAGTAAGAATATTATGACTGGGGGGGAGATATTATAAAGACAGTCCAGCAGAAGACTCTCCTAGAGAGATATTTTGAACATATTTCAAACCTATAATGACTGTCATAAAGATGACATGATAGTTGAATCATTTTGCTGAAGAAGTCTGTGTCTAGAAAGACACTCAAAAATGTAATTAAATGCTGTTATAATTATTATGTTTTGTGAAACTATTAGAGGCCACGAAAGCAGAAAAATGTAGCACTATAACAAAATAAGGAAACACTTTTGAAGAATAAACACTTAACACGCAAAAATTTTAAATGGTATTTAATAAATTTTCATGTCAAATTTTTTAACCAAACATATAAAATTTTTAAGTGGCAACTAATAAATCTTCATGTCAAATCTTTTAACAAAATCCACAAATTGATTATAAAAATTGAACAATCATAAATGTCTTATGTATAAAGTTTGAAGGGAAAGTTTAAATTTCTACATTATTCTGTTTAATCAAATACTTGAGGAATTTTAGTTACTGCTGAGGAACAGTCAGTACATTTCTAAAATAATTCAGTTATGAAAATAGTATCACAATTAAGGTTTGGCATAGTAGCATTCCAGCAATCTTCAGTCATCCACAAACATTAACCGTCCGGGCCCTTCATTCTTCATCCACCTCCTATATCTCTTCCATCTAGGGTCATTTGCCAGTCTTTTCTTTAGTTCCTCTTCTTGTTCCTGTTTGTAGACCTGTCAGCATAAATAACATAAACTGACTTGACAATCCAAAGAGAAACATTTGTCATTAGCTTTATGGCATGTTTATATTTTTCAAATATAACTTTAGGTAAAAGTTTCCAATGAATGTATTGGTTTGTCTTCTGAAGACCATGCACCTAAGATTACTAAGCAATTAAGCACTTTAATGTTCAGTGTTAAATAAAAACGAATAACTTGTGCAAGAACTAGTAATTTTTTTCACTGATTTCTGTAACCTGGAAATACATTCTTTTCCTCCTTGAAATCATATATAAGCTGAGTTTAAAGGGTTTAAACATTTCCTCTCTATGACTAATGTCCAATATTAAAGAATCAACACTTTATTTTTTTAACTCTGTAAATTTAACAGATGACTTTCAGTTTTGTTGATCCTAACCAAGGAACAAAGTGACCTTATAAATACATTTGTCTCCAGATTGAACTTACAACTACTTTTATCTTCAATGATAATTATTGGTTTTTCAAAATATTTTTAACTAAAGTTCCCAAAGACAGTTAAATAAACCACAGAGGTTAAGAACAAAGAACATCTTTCATTTCTATAACCTTTTGTGGGTATCAGTTGAAGCTAAATGGACAAGTTTTCATAACCAATTTCACAGCCATATCAAATTTCAGAAAGAAATTATTTTACTTCCAAATTTCAGGGAGTAACGACTAAGATAACCTCATGTAATACCGTGATAATTCAGCCCAGGATAGCACTCTATGACAGACAGAGCTTATTGTATAGTGGGCAGCTTCAACTACTTAAAAGTGAAAACTTATCAAATAATTTAGGAGCTACCATGTTACCCTCCATTTTTATGTTCTTTGTAAGTAGGCTGAATATATCTACTTGCCAAATCATTCTGGCAATTCACAGTACAGTTTAACACAACAAATTAGACCATACTTCAAATTTTTAGCATTAGTAAATTAAAGTATTTGAAGTTCATCTTATAAAATGACAAATTATAGGTTAAAAACCCACTGTTCCACTACTAAATATAGTCATACAGTCAACAAAAGATCTTTCTATATTTAACTCTTCGATTTCAGAAATTTGAGCACACTTCTGTGATCCCTTGTCACATACCTAGTTTTAAGTTGGTAACGAAGGTTACAGTAATTACTCACCTCATAATTCTCCTTTATCCAAAGCTCCCGTTTAAGAAAAGTTTCTTTCTGATGATCTTCTAGACTATCAAACTGAGACTTTGACATCTTCATAGATTTACGTATGATATATAGTCTTTCTTCTTCCCCATATTCTTTGCCTTTGATGTTAAAATTATAGATCCACCGGCAATACCAGACTATATATGAGCACAGGTGAAAGGGAGCTAAGAGAATTTGAAACAGGAGAAGGTCACGGAACTGGGGTTTCTGATAGCCTCCCTTTATATCTATTTTACTTTTTATAATGTTCTTTATGATGTTCTCCTCCTCGTCACGAATTTCCTCTTTGGACTTTTTGTTTCTGCCCTTCTCTTTGGCTTTTCTCAGCAATCCCTGCTGCTTGGCAATCTCCATGGCTTGGATACGGTACTTGGGCACTGTGGCCAGGTAGCTGATTGCCTTGTTGTAGCTGTTCCACCAACTGAAAAACTAGAATATTTAACAAAGAAAACTGGGTCATTTTTATTACCAAAATTCATCTTGGTGAACACAACAACCCCCCCCCCAAAACCTATTCTGATTAAAAACAGGACCTCAAAAATCTTACTCTGTAAGTTAAAGATACAGTTGAATAATGCCCATGTGGACACGGGATCTCCAGGCCTGATAAGTCAGATAAGCCCTGAGCTGAGCCAAAAAGCCACTGATTCTCCACAGGAGACACCCAGGATCAGAGGATGGATAGGTGGAATCACATCACACCTGTTGATTTCACATCTTTACCATGTGACTCTTCCCTGGATCACAATTAAGAAATCCCTCTTCTTCTGTTTTTTTTTTAAGGTTGCAGTCTACTTACTGGAGGAAGAATCGAATGGTAAAACTAGTTGGTGAGGAGTTTCTTTCAAAAAATCCCTGGGTATAGACTTAGGCAACTATAGACCATCTGCACATACCACAGTAATGCTCATCATATTCTGAACTGAAAGATTCAAATAGGTTTGAACTCTTTACTTATTTGGACAGGAAGACATTAAGTCACTTCATAAATATATTCAACCGCAAAGGGTTTTATTATCAGAAAAAGTCCTACTCCTCATATAGTACCTCCACACATTTCAGCTATTTTACTGAATAAATACAGCAGTTGTACCAATAATATCCTGAAATATTATAGTAGCAATCTATTAGGAATAGCAAAAAAAAAAAAAAATGACTAGGGTATTACGTTATCTAAAACAGAAAAGTAAGATTGCCCTTCCTCTCCCTGTTGAAAAGGCAACACTACAAAAGCTGATACATTTAAAATATACAGCTTTAGTTTTCAATAGGAATTCTTGTCATATCGATTGAATTTCATTTCTGGGAATTAAACTGGAGAAGTAATTCTGAAACTAGCAAATTGCTTCATTCTAGTCACTTGACTTTCTTTTTTCTTCCAGAGGAGGATATGATAGGTGTGGTTAGTTGAGGAATAATAGTAGGGAAAACTCATTTCAGGCTAAACTTGTATTTCTGTGATATTTTAAAACAACATAAAAAGTTACTGTAGCACTTTTAGTCTATTTCAGTGGTTTTCAAACTGAGCAGGAGTGCCCTTAGCTGCCATGGGGAAATGTGTGCGACATTTTTGTTTGTTACAATGATGGCAAGCTCTACACTCCTGGCATTTGGCAGGTAGGTGCCAGGACTAGTTAGGCCATATTAAGGAGTCTGGAATTTTCCCCAAGTTTAATGGGAAATCATTGAAAAGTCCTATGAAAGTAGTTTCGTCCTTGAACAATGCGGGGGGGCACCACCCTCTGCAGAATCTGAGTGCAGCGTATAGCTGGCCCTCCGATTCAGCCAACCTCAGATGGCGCACCGCTGCGGTTCGGTACTACATGTAGTGAAAAGAATCCGTGTGTAAGTGGACCACTGCAATTCCAACCCATGTTGTTCAAGGGTCACCTGTAAATGATATGATCTAGTTGGCATTCACTCTGGCTGTTATATGGAAAATACTCTAGAGGGGGCCACGAGAAAAAGATCTGAGTTTTTTGTTTGTTTTTGACAGTTATATAATGACATTCATGATTTCTTAGATTGCCTGCCAACAAAGATTCCAATATTATCAATTGGTTAAATAAATATTTTTCTAATATAAAAAATTAATCTCACCTGGAAGTAAAATTCTACAAAAAGGTACTTCTAGTTCAGTATGAATGACTAGCACTAGCCACTGTGCACTCCTGCACATGCACGTAGATACACACATCCATCAATACACACCTGAAACACTGAAATAGCGCACACACTGACCAAGATCACAACTCTCACATCCACTTTAGGGGCTAAGCGCCTGCTGTAGTAGTGGTAGTAATGGCTGTAGTACTCTTCTGGGTGATCCAGCATGTAATCATAATCTTTTCGAGTTTCTTCATCCTGTAAAATAACAAGATATCCAGTTTCATAGGGCAGCTCATAAAATGGTCTTAGTTAATAATCTGTTAAAGTCAAACCTAGAATTTTGTAATTATGTAATCAATCTGAATAAAAGAATAAACTGTCAAAATAAAAAAATTTCCCATAATTCCTCAAAGGGACACACAAATTTGTTTCCAGAACTTTAATACTAGGTATAAAGCATAATTAAAAAATTTCCTCAAATTCTTGAGGAGTATTAGTCCTCCTGGAAAAAATAAAAACACTTCAGTAGCAATGAACCATGCCTTTTTAGCCAGTGCTGTGGTGCTAATAAGGATGTCGCCGTGTTCTTACAATTGAAGAGCATGTTGACACCTACTCTCAGTAACTGTTGATAGAAAAAAGAATGTTTATCTCTGTTGTATATATTCACAATCATTTCCCAACCTTGTATAGAAGGTTTTCTTTCGAAAGCAATGATTAAAACAACAAAAAAGTAGACGAAACCAGTCTATGCCCTCAAAATTGAATTATGCTCATCCCAAGGAAACACTGAGACATCGATGCAGGATAATGGTCAAAGTCTAGCTTTGTGATATTAGGCAAAAATTTTAGCCTCTGAGCCTCACTCTTCTTCACTTGTAAATTAGAGATATTAATAGCTGCCCTACTAATTTTACAGGGTTATTTTGTATATCAGATGACATACAGTATACAAAAAAACAGGTTAAAAATATGTAGTATTTCACTATTATAACACATTTTCACAGCCCAGTTCATAAATAAGGTAATATATAGCTCTTTTTTTTTCTTTATTTTTTTTTTTAAATAAATTTATTTAGTTATTTATTTTGGCTGCACTGGGTCTTTGTTGCTGTGCACGTGGGCTTTCTCTGGTTGTGGCGAGTGGGGGCTACTCTTCGTTGCAGTGCGCGGGCTTCTCATTGCGGTGGCTTCTCTTGTTGCAGAGCACAGGCTCTAGGTGCACGGGCTTCAGTAGTTGCACCACGTGGGCTCAGTAGTTGTGCCTCGCGGGCTCTAGAGCGCAGGCTCAGTAGTTGTGGCGCACGGGCTTAGTTGCTCCGTGGCATGTGGGATCTTCCCGGACCAGGGCTCGAACCCATGTCCCCTGCATTGGCAGGTGGATTCTTAACCACTGCACCACCAGGGAAGCCCCTGTATAGCTCTTTCTTAATCATGCAAACATGTTGAAAAAATTATAGCATTCTGAAATGCTGCTCAAATGGTCACAAATAAAGCATTTCTTAAAACCTTCTCTAATTTTAATCAGTTTCCAACAGGTATAAACGCCAATCTTTTACTGAGCTACATAGGTTGAAAAGCTAGGTTATGATTTGCTTTTTTTTTTTAATCCCACAGGAAACCTATTTTTCAGCTTGTCTTGTTTCCAAAAAATGTTAAAGACTAAAACTACAGCAAATTCTTTACTCTCTATAAGTGAGTACAACATAAACCATTATGAAAAAAAATCTTTCTTTAACCTAGATGACTTCTTTCTATGATAAATTAATTATTCAGCATTCATAAAGTTGCAGATTATTAGCTAAACATTTCAAAATCTGCACTTAGTGCTTTGTTACCACAGAGGCGCTGGGGTCTGTTCAGGGCCTCCTCCTTTCTTTTTTTTTTAATAAATTTATTTATTTTTAATTTATTTTAATTTTATTTTTGGCTTCGTTGGGTCTTCGTTGCTGTGCGCAGGATTTCTCTAGTTATGGTGAGCAGGCTTTCTCTAGTTGCGGCGAGCGGGGGCTACTCTTCGTTGCGGTGCGCAGGCTTCTCATCGCAGTGGCTTCTCTTGTTGCAGAGCATGAGCTCTCGGTGCGCGGGCTTCAGTAGTTGTGGCTCGCAGGCTCAGTAGTTGTGGCACACAGGCTTAGCTGCTCTGCAGCATGTGGGATATTCCCGGACCAGGGCTCGAACCCGTGTCTCCTGCATTGGCAGGTGGATTCTTAACCACTGCGCCACCAGGGAAGCCCTCAGTAACAGTTCTTACATTCAAAATATTTTTTACCTCTGACTGGAATTTGAAACTAGATGAAGTAGTATCTAGTATAATTAGATGTAAATATATTTAAAGTCTATTCCATGGCACTGTATGGAGGGCCAATATGCGAATCATCTATTATATAAGGAAAGCTGAGCTCAGGCTGATTTTTTTTGTAACTTTTTTTTTTGTTTTTAATTTTTATTTATTTATTTATAGCTGTGTTGGGTCTTCGTTTCTGTGCAAGGGCTTTCTCTAGTTGTGGCAAGTGGGGGCCACTCTTCATCGCGGTGCGCGGGCCTCTCACTGTCGCGGCCTCTCTTGTTGCGGAGCACAGGCTCCAGACACGCAGGCTCAGTAATTGTGGCTCACGGGCCTAGTTGCTCCGTGGCATGTGGGATCTTCCCAGACCAGGGCTCGAACCCGCGTCCCCTGCATTGGCAGGCAGATTCTCAACCACTGCGCCATCAGGGAAGCCCCTCAGGCTGATATTATTTTCAAATTCACTCCTTGTATGTTCTCTTCCATTAGAAAAGATTTTCTCGGGAGTTCCCTGGTGGCCTACTGGTTAGGATTCCAGCCTTTCACTGCCATGGCCTGGGTTCAATCCCTGGTAGGGGAACTGAGATCCCGCAAGCTGCGTGCCACATGCCTCAACTGTCAGTCCATTATTCCTCCTATAACCCATCATCATATTCTAGAGTTTCTAACCTAAAGAGGGTAAAACGTTGCAGGTCATAAGCCTATGTCTCTTGATGTATTTCATTCTGAGTACTTCAAGACATCCTTTGAGAATTTTTCCATTCTCCCTCCATTTTTTTGCCCTTTTGGCTAATTTTATAGATATGCTCTGCTTTTGGCCTGAATTCGTTGCCTTTTAAACTCAGCCTCCCAATCTTGGCAGATGCTTTTTGAAATGTATTTCTTCAAACACGATTCTTCTCCTTGCTCCAACTAGATTACAGGTAGTTTTGAAACTAACTGCCCCCCTGAGATGAGATTCCTACAGTCCTCCAGCATCACTATCTCTGCACAGTCCATTGCCCAGTCTGACTGTCTGTACTCCTCCTGGTTGAAGTATACAGCAAGATCTGTGAGTGTCACTGAAATCTGCTCTGTGAACGTCATGCGTCTAGTGGCTGTTCTCTTGTTTGTTCTCTTATCTTAGTGAAGGTCACAGTCCACAGAATGCAGATGTCCTTCTTCAAGCTTTTCACCCATATCTTCCCCCCGAGTCACCATCTCACTGGTCCCTGGATTTGTGACTTCATCAAGTCCAGAGCTTCATTTAACAGGATGGTCAGCTAATGCTCCAGTACCAGCAACTCCAAAATTTATACCTTATGTCTCGCCTCTCTACTGTAACCAGAGCCTGCAGGGTCTATTCAGGGCCCTCTATAATGAGTCCTCAAACTACCTCATCCCTGTAAAAGGTTTCAGGGTCAAGTCTGACTTCTCTTAGAATGGTTTTCTTTTCCTTGGGGCCACCATAATTTCATGACCCTGTTTTGGTCATGATTAGAGACAAGAAGGTCTGCGATCTCCTTGTTACAGCGTTTATTCAGCCACAATCTTCTTTTTTTAATGTGTTTAAAGCTTTCTCTCCAGAATGAAGAAAATGGATTTTAGGCTGAGGCATGCATAATACACTTTACAAGGTTGTTCAAGGTTGGCACAAATTGAAGAGTTAGGGATTCTCAACAATCTAAGTCAAAGTCCTACTCTTCAGTAGCCTACTAAGTTTAGAATCAACCTAGTAAGAACACAGGATACCAGGAATATTAGCAAAAAAGAAAAGACAGACTGGGACCCAGTTAGAGAGTTTCACGTACATTCTTACATATTTTTACCACATATTTATTTTTAATACCATATATTTATTTTTTCTCCTACCCATCTTGGGACTAAAGTAGCCTCACAGTTTGTTTGTTTGTTCTGTCCAACACTTCCCAGTGTCTAGTAAGGTAAGTTCAATTTTCCTTGTCATGCAACAAGGCCTCCATAACTGACCCAAACTTACCTACTTAAGAAACATCTTATCACTCTCCCTTCTTTTGCCCATAGCAAACATTCAGATAGCAATTTCTGGAATTTGGTGTGTTCTTCAAGTACAGCATGCTCTTTTATATCTATGACTGAACAGATAATTATTCACTTTAACTCAAATGCCCAAGCCTTTCTTCCAACCTCATGAGCTCCTATTAATCCTTTAGAACATAAACATTAGTAGACAGATTTAGACCACTCTTATTACACTTATTACCTATTTATTATAGCACTTATCACATTGTAATCATCAGTTTTTTTCTTTTCCTTGAATGAGAACTTCTAGAAGGCAGGTAGGGTGATTCCTTAATCTCTGTATATCCAAGGCCTAGCACAGTGCCTGGCATTCAATAAATACCATTTCAAAACTGAATGAAATTTTATAAAGGCTCTCCCTCACTACAGACATCTCTCCAGCCACACAGGTCTCCACCTCACCAGGAAGGTGAGACGGGTGACTATGCCACAAAAACTTGGGCTTGGCAGAAATGACTGCTTGTCTTCATAGCTTATGAAGATATGCTAATGTGGCTAAAATAGCTTAAACCTTAAAACAGTGTAATATCTTACCTTTCAATAAGGTAGTATTTTTTCTTTCAGCAATTTTGTGGATCTTAACGTCCCAGGGTCAGGAGATTCCAACTTCTTTCCAAAACCAAAACCTTTATACTTGTTTCTTCCTCCTCTCTGTCCTGAGCCTTGACAAGCAGGGCAATAAGCTCCTTGTTTCTAATCTCTACAGGAAAAAATGGTGCTTCTGCTGGTGTCCACTCCACTCCCAATCCTCTTGGGCATATGCAGGAGGACTGGAACATAACCACCAATATCTAGATCAGAAGTGAACAAGAGGAAACCCACAAGCAAAGAAAGCACTGAATCCTTCCTTCTCTTATGAAAATGATCGTTCCCCCCTCCCCAGAGGCAAAAATATATTATGTTCTTGTCCTTGAAAGAAATAATGAATTGTTTGATTTCAATAAACTTAAATTGCAATAATTAGATATTGCAGCCAGTTTCACATTTAAAATCTTCGATTATACAAATAATAGAAACCATTTAGGATGGCAAAGGCCAAGAATCAATAATATATGAAAATATAGTAATAGTTTGTTCATTCTTAAATATATATAGTAATCCTGTTTTTAAGAGAAATACACACACAAATGATCCTTTAAAAAAATAACATCTGTTCCCCTAAATTTTTTTCCAGGACATTACACCCTACTAAAGAGGAAGAAAGTTAACTGCTCTGAGTTTTCATTTCTCTTCCTGTTCCCTACCCACCAGCCACTCGTGCAACTATCTTCTACGTCTTCTCTTCTCAGTCTACATGTGGTCATAGCAACTTCCATCATTTGCAGTATCACCTATATATCATATACGAATGACACACAGATCTGTTTTCCCTGCTCCTACTATTTTCAGATACCTCCTGAACACTTCCTAAATGTAACATAAATATCTCAAATTCAACATGCTCAAAACCCAAATCTGCTCCTGTGTCTCAGTTAACGGTATCACCATCTACTTGGTTACCTGAGCTTTAAAAAACCTTAGTTATTTTCAGTTCAGCAAATAGTTATGCAGGGCCTTAAGCCATGTGCTGAGCACAAAGGAGGATAAAAAAACAAATAAATTAAGGACCTGGCCTCAATAACTCTCCCATCTACAAGAAGAATCTAGCAAGCAAGAAGAGCACAATTCAATGTACTAAGGACTAACTCTGCCTGAGACCACTGGTAATGGGATTCACAGAAGACATGAAATGAGTGCTAGATCCTGAAAAGCAAGTAAGATGTGGTAAAATTTGTTCCAGGCAAGGTGAACAGCAAGTGTTAAGGTACAGAAGCATCAGTGTATAGAACAGATTCAGTGAAGCTTAAGCACTGGGGAAGTTTAGGGAAGAAAGGAGTAGTAAATGTGGCCAGGAAGATAGGTTTGGATAAGAACCACAGGGGATCTTATATGCCATGCTAAAGTGTTAGGGTGTTACTGTCTGTGCTATTCAAACATAAAATGTTTTCAAGTATGAGAAAAATAAATAGCATTGAGTAGAAGTGTATATTTTGGGACGATAACTCTGATAGTATTGTAAAGAAAGGAATGAGGGAGAAACAGATTTTAGAGACTAAGAAGTAGAACAAATAGGACTTAGTGATTAAAGGGGTACAGGAATCAATCATGTTGAGCATGAGTGATGTTTCTAATTATAGTCACTGTGTGAACCATGTTATTCTAAGAATAAAGGAAGAGGACAGCAAGTGTGGAGAAGAGGCAGGGGAAAATTGTGGAAGATTTTGAAATGGGGAGGAAAGAAAATTACTGGATAGCTTTTCAATGCCTGGAGCCTCCAAGGATTATCCCTGTAGGAGGGGTGTGCCTTTATTTGTCTTTGAAAAGTCTATTTTAACTTTGTAGAGAAAGAAGTAACTTGTGGAAAACTGGAAGTAATGCAAATAATTCTTATTCACAAAAAGACAAATCGTGACCAGTGGAATTAAGGCAACTGATAACTGCCTTGTCATACTGACCAGTATTACAGGCATTTCAGCACTCTTTGTCTTGACTGTAAACTGTGTGGCACTTTTTCTCTTTTGAACCAGTTTTAATATCTTACTGGTTCCCTCATTAATTAATGAGTTAAATAAAATCTTTGACACATGTTCATTTTGTATTTGTACAAGAGTCAACCTCTTTTAAAATGTATGCTTTAACAAAGAAAACAGGATTAGGTTCATGTATAATTTTGGGTACCTGTGCTACAAATGAGAGACAATCGAAAAATATGAACCTAGAGAATACACGAATTTCAGGGTTGTCAAGGATGTAGTTGAGTTTCATCAGGACGAGCTTAGAAAATAAAAAGAAAAGAGTACCCAAAGGACAGGACTCTAAGGAAATGCAATGTTTAAGGTAAAGGCAGAGGAAAAGAAATACAGACTAAAAGAAATGGCTAGAAAGCTTGGAGAAAGGGGAGAGAATTACATGAAGGGAGTCAAGGGAGAACAGCTTAAAGAACTACGTGGTCAACATCAAATGCCACAAATAGTTCCAACAGGAAGAGCAGCCCTCTGATCTGATGCTTAGAGCATCACTATTCATCTTAGGAAGAACAGCTCCAGAACGTGTGCTGATGCACATGTCAGTCTATGATAGTTTAAATGAAAGGGGTATGAGGAAGTAAGGATGGCCAACAATGAAGAAAGAAGAAAAATTGACCATAGCTTTAAAAGAAGCAAAATTAAGGAATGAGAAATGAACCAAATAAGAGATTCTTAAGTTACCAAAGAGGAATGATGAGATTCCAGAAGACTAAGATGGAAATAAAATGAGTTCAGCCAAGAATACCTTCCTGCCTTCCCCCAACCCATCTTCCACATTGTTCCCAGAACTTTCTTTCTGAAACAAACATCAGATTGTGTTACTTATGCACTTTAAAACCTCTGGTAACTTCAATACATAAGGTTCACATGCCTGAACACAGCTTAAAGGGTCGATCCCAAACTATTTCCAGTCTCCTGAAACATTCTCCCTACCATGCACCTGACAGGCTTCTAACCTAGAAATAGTAGATCCCCTACAGTCTCTAAAAATACAGTAAGGGTCTTTGTGCTGTGAATATCTCAAAATATTCTGTTTACCCATGATAAATTTGCACAAGCAAAATTAAAACATCAAGTGCTTAGTTTCTGGCTAGAATTATATCAACTCAGTAGTTTTTGTGTTACTCGAAAAAGCTCTGATGTGTTGTTGATACCATCATGTGTCAGGTAGTCACAGCACTAGATTTAAACACATCTGGTGTATAATCAACCTTGGCCATAAGTAGGGAATAACAGGTGAAATTAAGGGATGAGTAAAAAATAAACAACACTTATGGGTTCACAGCAGAAACAGCAAATGTGGCACATAAGGTACCACACCCTTCTCCTGGGCCCATGGGAGAACAGTTTAACATGTCATCTTTTCCACTAAACCCAGACAAAGGCCCCAAATTTACAAGTGTTACATGGAGTCGAGACCAATTACAGTTGGCATGTGAAATGAAAATTATCTGCCATCAAGCTTACTTAACTTGGCTGTTTATCAGCATCACAACTGTAATAGAAATTTACATCATTTCTATTAGTTTTATGAATACCCAATTATTATGAATGACTGATTAAAACCTGGATCGATGCTGGAAAAGAAATATTGTAATACCAATAAGTGCGGTTAATTTTTTTCCTCCAAAACGAAGAGTCCCTGGGAAAAGCATAATAAAAGTGATCCTACATCTCATTCCTGGAACAAGCCTTGCACGCTCATGACTCCACGTTTTCGTGGATCAAGACTTTTCTCTACCAGAAATGTCCCTCCAGTCAACCTTGGTGACTGTTCTAGATCCAGATCAAAGAGTACATTCTTCTCCAATCCCCTGAGAAGAAATAATTGTGTTCTCTCAGTGCTGCAATATAATCTACAAGTTTTTATTATATAACTTAGATAAATAATAACCAAACAATAAGTATCTGTATCCTTCTTATACTAAAAGCTTAAAGGCAGGAACTGTGCCGTTTTCATTGTTATGGTCTCCTCCCCCAGCACCTGTGTCAGTACCAGTTAGAGGAAGGGTTAAGCGAATATACAAAGGGAGAACAATAAACAGTAACCATAACAGGGCAGGGAGTTCATAATCCCCTTTTTGTCAAATCACTCTTAAGTGCTAAAGCCCTGCCACATCAACCAGACTGATAAAAAGAAACTGACATGTTCCTGTGACTTCCCTGCCAAGACAAGGCTGGAGGAGCAGAAGTCTCTCTCTATACATCCCTTCAATTTATCAGATAACCTGCATGCCAGTAATACCTCCAAGACCTTTTCTGTATTCTTCTCTCACGATCTTGCAGAATGCTGTCAAACTCTACCATTTTCTACCAATTACAGTTTTTCTAAGTGCATCCTTACCACCTATTCCCTCATCTGATTTCTATGCCATCCTTCTCGTTTTATCTAATTCATCCAGTTCATATCTATATCAAAAATAATTAATGTTCTTAAAAGCCCTGAGAAAATAATTTCTCCTTAAAAACAGAAGTATAATTTTTCTCTCATGCAGGAATTTTTCATTCATACCCATCCAATCTACTTTATCTGTACCACTCTTTAAAACTACAATTAATTTGGGGTAAAATGCCAAAGTAGGCTTCACATAACAATGTCAAAACGCCAGAAATCCACTTTCGATTTCCATCCTATCTGAATCTATCTCCAGATAGGAGTTTTTATTTTACAAGCATTCATTATCTATGTGCCAGACACTGTGCTAGGTGCCATGGATATACATGCAAAAATGAAGTTTAGTGGAGAGGGGAGAAGGGCTACTCAGGATTTACAGTGCAGTGTGATAAGTGCTATATCCACATAAAAAGATCGAATGTTGACACAGCGAGTGAGAGTCTGTTTACTTAACTTCCAAAGTCCATGTGTCCCTGAATCCCCAGTAGTCAAATACACTAAATAGTTATTTCACCGTCTTAACTCATATTATGAAACAAATATAAAGCAGTGTGTGAAATCATAATGGTTTCAAGTCCTGCTGAGATCTAGAGGTTTAAGTTATTTGAGAACATGAACTAAGCATGACTTGGTAAAAGCATCTGACAAGTCCCTTTGCCTTCCATTATTACCCATCCTTCTTTTTCTGGTTTTTCTCAATCTCTCTATTCACAGGTAGAATCTCTGTTGCTATGAAAACAATGACCAGCTGTGATAATATCTCCTTGTCTGACCAACTGCATTTAAATCATGTTAGTATCCTTATTTTTTAACAATTTCCATCTAAAAAAACTCTCTCTCAAAGAGGCATTTATTTAACCAAGACAACTTCAGAGTCATAAATCCACTATATCTTACACAAATATATCTCTCATTTTGGTTATTCAGAGATGCTTGGTTGTTATAAGTTTTGATGGAACACCACTGTAAGACTATAATGAGGATATAGTATAGCTTTTTATATCATACATGTTAAAAATGCTAAGAGACTTGAACAGACCAAGAATAAGAAATTAAGAAGGTTATCAAAACATTATGGGGAGAGAAAAAAGGCTCCTGGCTCCAATGAATTTACAACTAATTTATTTCAGATTTCACAAAAGAAACAATTTCTGTTAGATACACTGTTCCAGAGATGGAATCCACCTGGGCATTCTACAAAGCAAATATAGAATCAACTTCTCCCTCTATATGCCAGCAATAACTGAACATGGCTGTGAAGGAGGACACAGTATTCCCAAGGCCCTCCCTCCTTTTCAGCTCTCACAGGGTTTATTGCTATTCTTTATGGAGAAATATATAGCGTATAACAAAAAGAGCAAATAGAAATGAAATGTGGTCCCAGGTCTGCAGTTGCTGCCCCCATGAGATGATATATGGAATTTCAGGTAGGCTTCTGCGGCTCATCTTCATTCCAGAGCCACTGGAACTTATCAGCTTCTCCCACTATTCTATCTGACCTGCTCGTAGTAAAGGCCAGGTGGACCTCTTATCCCTCACAAGCCCTCTTTCCAGTCTGTGGATATAATCCAAGCAAAACAGTGGTTACATCCCTGTTGCCTCAAGGGGATGACCCCAGTTTATCAGATCTCTGCATTACCCAGAAATGATATCTTCTGGCAACCTTCTCACAATTCTCCATTATGACAGCAATAAAATTAGACCACCCTGTTTGTTTTTAATAACTTCTTCCACACATGGCAAGTCAAAGTCCTTTTCCTTATTCCAGAAGAGAGCATCTGCAATGAAGTTTTTTAAAAAGTTTCTGAAGGTGTTCCACTTGGAAGTGGAATCCCTATCTATCTCTATAAATTTAACATGGGAGTTTTCATAGAGCTCAACTAAGTCTGATTTCCATGGGTCCAAACTAAGCCCAGACAGCCCTTTTCTCTCACAGATAATTTTCGTTCTCCTGCAGTAATAATGAGTGGGGTTGGGGAAACTATAGAACACTCTCTCCCACCCTCCATCAGTGCAACTCCAATTCTAGTTTCCTGTTTGGAGGCATTTGCAGCTACCGCAAACCTGTCCCAGTCAAGAATAAGTGTTACTTTCTCCAGACATACTAGTTTTTAACTGCCTCAAAGTTCCTTGTTCTTGAGTGGACAAATTATTTTATTGAGCTTTTTGTTAGCTGACAAATCAGTGCTAAACTTGTAGCAGCATTTAGAGGCAACCATTACAGCCAGATCAGCCTCTGAATTTGTCTCTTCAAGAAAATGGCAAGAATATTTAGAGTCCTGGGATTCCTCCCAGCCAGATTTTCTACAGTCTCTATTTCTTGGCACTTTTTTTCAAAGTTCTTACTATCGTGCTCACCGTTTTCATGCCAAATCTACCCGTCTCCAACCCCAGCAGAAGGCAACAGTCGCCACTGTTTCTGCTGCCTCTCTTCTGGAAGTTCTCCACCTGCCCAGTGCTCCCTCTTGTGCCACGAGGGCTTTGGAGGACCAGTGGCAGCCCTTCTGGATGCTCGTCTGGACCACTATCTTTCCTCACTGCAGAAAAGCAGACTGGAGCTTCAGATGCTGGGCTGCCTTGAATGAAGTTCTTTCCCATCTTTCTGAAGTCTTTCCTCAATCACTCTCTATCCCAAATAATAGGCAACCAAGCCCTCTGGCCTCAGCACTTTCCCAAACCCCCCATTCCTCAGTTAACTGCCAAGAAAAATTACAATCTCACCAATGCTGGTGAGAATTTAGTGAATTTTATGACTCCATATTATCCAAACTGCTCTGGAAAGTAAGCCATGAACTCCTTGACTCAGTATTTTCAGCTCTGGAAATCTAACCTGGAAAAATAATCCATGGTTAAATTATAGCATACCCACTCAAAGTAGTCACTAAAAGCAGATGATACAGCAACATGGAAAACTCTGCCTCAAAAAGAAATGAAAAAAAAAAAAGCTAGAAAAAAGTACCCTACAACTGCAACTGCTGTTGCATTAGCATGATGGGGCCCTTGAAGCAGTAACACTTCCACCAAATATGATTTGTACATAGTGATTTTTTATGGTTTGCTTTTCCCAGCAGTAGAAGAAAACAGGATCAGGCTAAATCTCCCCATCCCCACAAGACTCAATAAAACCTTTGGCAAATGACTATACATATACTCACAAAATATTTCCTACTAGAAATTCTCAGTCTTGAAACCCAAGTCATTAAGCACCTATTTGCAGGTCCTGTATAGGGGGTTTCTCATTTATCATTTAACCTCATAACAACCCGTGGAGCAGGTATCATGGCCTTAATTGTGCCTATGAAGAAACAGGCATATTAAGTCACTATCCAAGGTCATACAGGGGTGTTCAGAGCCGGAGTCAAACATCCGGTGTTGTTCTTAGTATTTTTCTACATCCTTAAACCCAAGCTAAATGTCACAATTAATACCATCCCCAGAAACCAAGTTTCTGTCAACTCAAATTCGGGCCTCTCACTGTCACTGGAGCCCTTTCCTGCGTTCTATCACAGATCTTGGTAATAACAATCACCCTGCTTTCCGAGAGTGAGCTGCACGTTATTAAAACATTTTCACTAAATCGTAAGAAGCCCAAAGCTTTGCATAAAAAAGACTGTAACAAAAAGGAGGGGGCTGGTTGCCCTCCAAGACCGAGGGGGTTCCCATCTTTGTCAGTGGGCCGTATGCGCTCTCTCACGTGGGGAAGCGCGAGCATCCTAAGGGTGGTGGCGGTGGTCGCGCCCGGCGCCGGAGTCACAGGGAGCCTCGCTCCCCGGGCCAGGGGCCGAAGGGGCCACGCCGCGCGCTTCGCCAGCGGGTCCTCGCAGCCCATCCGCGCCCCCAGGCTTACCTTAAGAGTCTCGTAGGCGGTGGCCACCAGCAGGAAGGCCTCCTCCGCGCTCTGCGGCGTCCGTCCGGGGCCCTCGTCGCCGGGCTCGGGCCGGTAGCGGTCGGGGTGGTAGCGCCGAGCCAGCTGGCGGTAGGCCCGCGCGATCTCCGCCTTGCCCGCCGTGCGGCTCACCCCCAGCACCTCGTAGCAGTCCCGCGTGCCGCAGTAGAGCCCTTCCACCAGGGCCGCCGCGGGCCGCGGCAGCAGCACCGCCAGCAGCAGGGGCGGCAGCAGCACCAACCAGCGCCGGCCGGTAGCGCCGGCTCCCCGGCGCGGAGCGATCGGCGTCGCCATCCCGGCTGGGCCACGGCTCCACTAGCCCAGCCGCACCCCGGCACTCCACCGCGCGCCCGGCTGGGCTGCGGGACCCAGAACCACGTCAGCACGCGGCGCCTCCGCGCAGGCGCACCGGGCGCGGCTGCCTCAACCACTTCCGTCACGACCGTTGCTAGGGGAGTAGGACGCTTCAGCCTCCCGGCTGCTTCGGCTGTCTGTGAACGCGTTCCTAGTCCCAGCAGCCAGAGGGTTTGTCCTCAGTTGGACGGACCTAAAGGATGTCTCTGTGTCTGAGGTGCACTTAACCAGTGTATGCAGAGTGCTTTACTGTCCACAGTGCCCTTCCCAGGCAATCTTTTAGGCATCATGACTTCGTTTGCTGCCATTGGTAGGTAGTCTGGCTCTCTTGCCCTCTGGTTATCAGCCTCAAGATGTGTGCCCAGGGTTTTAAAGCTGGGTCTCAGCCCCGACTCCGTCTCACTAACTCCATTTTCCCTTTCCTAAAGGAAGTTTAACTTAGAGATTCTAGGCGCTCTCTGCCTTAAAGTTCATGGCCATCTAGTTCCGGGTTTCTTAGCCTCCGCACTATTGACATTTGGCCTGGATAATTCTTTTCCTTGTAGGGACTGTCCTATGCATTGTACGATGTTTAGCAGCATCTCTGGCCTCTACACACTAGATGCCAGTAGTACCACCACCTCAGTCGTGACAATCAAAAATGTATCCACGTATTCTCAAATGTGTTCTGGGGGTACGGCTGCCAGAAAAGATGCAGGTCGCTCAGTTAAATCTGAATTTCAGATAAACATTTTTTTAGTATATTATGTCCAAAATATTGCATGGGACTCTATTGCAACATGAAGAACTTTACCTCAAAAAAGTTGTTTCTATCATTCACTCAGTAAATATTTCTTGAGTCTTTACTATGAACTAGACACTGTTGTAGGCTCTGAGGACATAGTGGTGAGCAAGGTAGACAAGGTTCTTAATTTCAAGGAGCATATATTCTGGTGGAGGATGACAGACAATAAACAAGCAAATAAACTTTAAGAAATAATAAATTCTTTTAAGAAAATGGAACAAAATAAAGTTAAAAATATAGTATGATATAGCATATATCATACTATATATGTGTATGTATATTATATATATATAGGAAAGAGAGAGAACAGAATTAATGCAAACACATAGGAGAGTTGCCGAACTTGAAATTATCAGAGTCAAGGACAAGTGTTAGGGTCATTGACTAATTATTCTAGGAGGAATTAACATCTAAACTGACTTTAAAGGAAAAATAGAGGATAATTTGAGGGGTGGGAGTAAGGGAGAAGTTTTGGGATAAGGGAGTGGTGACATAAGTACCAAGAAGAGAAAAAGAGACAGTCAAGGAAAAAAACGTGATTTTTTATTTTTTTAAAGAGCAAGTTTATTTTCCCAGCCGTAGGCATATTGCTAATTATACCATCTCCATCTCCCCCTTCCCTCTAGCCACTCCTTCCCCCGTGGTTCATATCCCAACCTGAACTTTAAAGGTTCTTTTTTTGTTTGTTTGTTTGTTTGTTTTGGCTTTTTTTGTTTTGTTTTGGTTTGGTTTTTTGGCCTGCAGTGTACCATGTGGGATCTTAGTTCCCTGACCAGGGATTGAACCAGTCTCCTGGTGGAACCCTGCAGTGGAAGCGCAGAGTCTTAACCACTGGACCGCTGAGGAAGTCCCACGTGAAGCTTTTCAAGAAATAAAAGACAACCCATATGGCTGGGATGGGGGTGGGGCTGGGGGATGAGGAGTGGAGGGGATGAAACTGGAAAAAGCCAGATTATGAGGGGTCATTTTGTTCCATGTTGAAGAAATTGCTATTTATCCTAAGAGCAATGGAGAGCCAGTGTAGAGTTTTTAAGTAATAAAGTGACACCGTAAGATTTGCATTTCAGAACAATTACTCTGCCTGAGAAAATGAGCTGGGAGATATCAGGAAGACCGTTATGAGACAGTTATAAGAGTCCAAGTAAGAGATGCTACAGGCGTGTTTCAAGGTAGTAGTATTGAGAATGGAGAAAAGTTGAGACGCATTTATGAAGCAAAATGGGCAGTATTTAATCATTGGTTCTGGAGGAGTGAAGGAGAGCACTGAGTCCTGATAACGCTAAGGTTTCTAGATTAGGAAATCAGGTGCCATTCCTGAAATAAGGAACACAAGGAAAGTAAACTTACAGTGTAAGATGATGCATTCATTTGAGACGTGTTGTGTTTGAGATGCCAGCCATCTCCACATCAGATCGTGTCGTTTCCATACTTGAAACATTTGATGATTCTCATTGAACCTTGTCTCCCAAGAGGCTCTTCAGCTATGCAGGTTTCCCAGCCCACTTCCTTCGTGCACATTCCTCCTATAGAAGCTCATTGCTGCCTGTTCAGGGCTCTCCTTCCCAAACAGAAGGAGTTCCCATGCTGCCTGGAGATAAAGGAAATTTTCTACATTACAAATTTGGTCATGTTACTCTTACCCAACTTCACCCTCAGATTAGAGTTCAAATACCTTAACGTGGCTTTCAGAATTCCATAACAACCTAGGGTCTCCCATGCTTTGCTTCTGCTCATACTGGTCCCTCTGCCTAAAATATCATCCCTCTCCCACTTCAAGGCCTTCCAACCTCCTATAACCTACCAGACCTAGCCTAACCAGCTCCTCTCTTTGGACTCTTCCCTTCCCAGGTTTTAGTCCCAGAGCTGATTTAGAGCTCCGTAGTCAAGCTAAAACTAACGTAGGGAAGGCTCACTTCAAAGCAGACAGAACTTTAGTCTGTGGCTGTTATGAATTTATTGCCTCTGAGCTGCAAAGCCCATCATCCCTTGCCCCAGGGAACAGCACTCTGCAGACTGCATTTCCCTGTTGCCAGCTGGCTGGATGTTAAACTCTGCCAGTAGAGGGTGCTTGAAGCACACTGCAAGGCTGGAAAAGGAAAAGGGGACTTTTTTTTCCCTCAAGTAAACAGGTCTATGTGCAGATTTCTCTGTGTGGCATCAGTTTTCTTTGCCACCACATTGGTGATGACTCCTGTTGTGGGTAGAATTGTGTCTCCCCAAAAAGATATGTTCAAGTCCTAACGTCTGGTACCAGTGAATATGACTTTATTTGGAAACAGGGTCTTTGCAGATGTAATCAGTTAAAATGAAGTCACTGAATCCAGTGACCTTATAAGAGGAGAAAATAGAGACGTGCACACAGGGAAGACAACCATGTGAAGGCAGAAGCAGAAATTGGAGTTATGCTACCACAAGGCAGGGAACACCAAGGATTGCCAGCAACCACTAAAAGCTAGGAGAGAGGCATGGAAGAGATTCTCCCTCAGAGGTCCCAAGAGGACCCAACCCTGCCAACACCTTGATTTCAGACTTATAACCTCTAGAACTGTGAAACAAAAGTGTGTGTGCACTTTAAAATGGCTAAGGTGGTAGATTTTGTTATGTTTATACATAACAAAAAAAAATTTTTTTTTAATGCATTTTAAATTTATTTATTTATTTATTTATGGCTGTGTTGGGTCTTCGTTTCTGTGCGAGGGCTTTCTCTAGTTGCGGCGAGCGGGGGCCATTCTTCATCGCGGTGCGCGGGCCTCTCACTATCGCGGCCTCTCTTGTTGCGGAGCACAGGCTCCAGACGCGCAGGCTCAGTAGTTGTGGCTCACGGGCCCAGTTGCTCCGCGGCATGTGGGATCTTCCCAGACCAGGGCTCGAACCCGCGTCCCCTACATTGGCAGGCAGATTCTCAACCACTGCGCCACCAGGGAAACCCTCAAAAAAAATTTTTTTTAAAATAGTAAATGCAAAGGGTAGCTACTACCCCTGCGACTGAGGGAAATGTAAATAAATAAGGAACTAAGAAACTCAGAGGAGGCTCTTGCCCCAAGTCTGAGATTAATTTTTTTTTATTGTGGAAAAATACACATAACAAAATTTACCATCTGAACCAGTGTATGTATTTATGTTGATGTATAATTGACATGCAGTATTATATTAGTTTCAGGCATACCATTTTAAAGTGAGTGTACAATCCAGCGGCATGAAATACTTTCACAAAGTTGTGCAACCATCACCACGATCTAGTTTCGGAAACTTTCATCACTCCAGAAGGAAATCCTGTACCTATAAAGCATGCATTTGCTACTTCTTTCCTCTGTACCCCTTAGAGTTCTCTTTTACCCCTTTTGATTATTTACCATGGCCGGCATCATCAAGGAGGATGCCTAAGCTGGGGTTAGAACTCTGAGAGAAGGTAAGACAAACTAGATGGCAACCAGGGAGGACCACAGAAGGGCCAGGCCAGGTAAGAGTCAGATGATAGACTAGTCATGGGGGTGCTACATCCTGGGCAGAATTACCCTGCTCAGAGGGGTGGACGATGTGTTTGAAAAGTGTTGACCTGCTCAGGTTTCATTTCATCTGTCTCATTTTAGAAAACTCCATGAAACAGAACCTAGAATAAAATATTAGGAAAACCACCAAATAGATAGTAAGTTGAAAACATGGGTGGGATGCAGAAGTTCCTAGAAATATATAAAATGCCAAAAGTGGTGCTTGTATAAATATTAAGGAAACTGAAAAAGTCATCAGACTGTCATCAGACTGTTGATGACCAAAAAAGTCATCAGACTGTTCTCCTGAAAAGAACAAGTTGTTACCAAAAAAATAGACAACTTTCAAAACCTGCCTACTCGTTTCATGAAGTTAGTGTAATATAGATTCCAACACCAGATAAGGGTAAGACAAGAAAAAAATAACAGCTAATTGAATCCAACAGTATTTGTAAAAAGCCCTACATCTTGATCCAATAGGAATGGATGTACTACTAACTGCAGCCACAGGGCTATCCCATTTGTAATGTTTTCCCCACAACCCTTTTTTTTTTTTAAATTTGGTTGCGCTGGGTCTTAGTTGTGGCTCGAGGGCTCCTTAGTTGTGGCATGCGAACTCTTAGTTGCAGCATGCATGTGGGATCCAGTTCCCTGAGCAGGGATCGAATCCGGGCCCCCTGCGTTGGGAGCGCGGAGTCTTAACCACTGTGCCTCCAGGGAAGTCCCTTTCCCCACAGCCGTTGTCCACAGAGCAGAACTTCTTCTTTCCTGACTTTCTTTCCCAAGGCTGTGCTAGAAGAAGCAGGGAGACTTATCACTCATTGGTTCATTTCATACTAGAACCCGGGGAATGGGGTTTAAGAGCTATTACCTCCTGTGGCTCAACTGCTTAGGTAAAAACACGTTCAATAAATCAACAAAACCCCAACACAATTAGGGTTGTGGTGACCAATATTAAATTATTTCAGCAATAACATCTGAAACCAAAACATCCTTATTATCTAATCTCTGGCCTTTGGCTCTAGTTATTTTAGTCCAAATTTCAAGATTAGATGAGCAAACGTGGAATTTTGAGATGTAGCCTATACATTCTATTCCTTATTTATCTCTTCCTTGGATTTCTTTATAAAAGGAGAAACGATAGCATAGTAAACAGTGATTTCCTCACAGACAATCTCTAGTCAAATGACCTCAGTGAGTTAGTAGACTTATAGCCTAAAACAGCGTTCATGATTAGCAACTTGATCACAGCTGAATTTTGGATTCTGGTAACTGAGATTGACCTCTACAGCATTTCTAAGTTTTGATAAACAGTATTGGAAAGTCATATGGAATACAATTAATTTTCTAGTATCAATATGGACTTGAAACTTCCATAAACTTAATTTTATTTCATTTGATGTTAACTTCTCACAGACTAAGCACACATACTTATTCCAAAATAGAAGTCTCTATTAACAGTAACATTTGCAGATTTGCAAGTACACTCACAACTAATTCACACACATTGCAGGAAGTCTCAAAATCTTTCTTTTCCAAATGAAGAAAAAAATGCTCAATGCATATATATTTTAAAAATAAAATCACAGATTAAAAAGCTCTCTCAACTTGAGTATGTTGGTGACTTTAACAATACAACACCAAAAGCACAATCCATGAAAGCCATGATTGATAAGTTGGACTTCATTAAAATTTTAAAACTTCTGCTTTGTGAAAGACAGTGTTGAGAGAATGAGAAGACAAGCCACAAACTGGGAGAAAATATTTGCAAAAGACGCATCTGATAAAGAACTGTTTAGCCAAAATATACAGAGAACTCTTAAAACTCAACAATGAGAAAATGAAAGACCTGATTAAAAGATGGGCCAAAAATCTTGAGACACCTCAACAAGGAAGATATACAGATGGCAAATAAACATATGAAAAGATGTTCCATATTGTATGTCATCAGGGAAATGCAAATTGAAACAACGAAGTATCACTACACATCTATTAGAATGGCTAAAATCCAGAACACTGACAATACCAAACGCTGAGGGGGATGTAGAGCAGTGGGGGCTCTCATTCACTGCCAGTGGAAGTGCAAAAAGGTACAGTCACTTTGGAAGACAGTTTGGCATTTTCTTATAAAACTAAACATACTCTTACCTTACACTCCAGCAATTGCACTCCCTGGTATTTACCCAGAGGAGTTCAAAATGTGTCCACACAAAAACCTGCATATGGATGTTTATAGCAGCTTTATTCATAACTGCCAAAACTTGGAAGCACTAAGTTTGTCCTTCAGTAAGTGAATGGATAAATGTGGTACATCCAGGCGATGGAATAATATTCAGGGTTAAAAAGAAGTGAGCTATCAAGCCAGGAAAAGACATGAAGGAAGTTTAAATGCATATTACTGAGTGAAAGAAACCAATTTGAAAAGGCTACATACTGTATGATTCCAACTATATGACATTTCTGGAAAAGGCAAAACTATGGAGACAGCAAAAAAAAAAAAAAAAATCAGTGGTTGTCAGGGGTTGGGAGAGGGAGGGATGAATAGACAAAGCACGGAGGATTTTTAGGGCAGTGAAAATACTCTGTATGATATTATAATGATGGACACATGTCATTATACATTCGTCCAAACAAACAGAATGTTATACAGGAATGAATGAGCCCTAGTGTAAACTATGGACTTTGGGTGATTGGGATGTGTCAGTGTAGATTCATCAGTTGTAACCAATGTCCCACTCTGGTGGGGGGATGTTGATAATGCGGGAGGCTGTGCATGTGGGGGAAAGGGGTGTATGGGAACTCTCTGTACCTTCCCCCCTCAATTTTGTTGTGAACCTAAAACTGCTCTAAAAAATTGTCTGTAAATAAACACTAAGGCCATAATGCCTTAGCATTCAATAAATACTTTCTGAATGATGAATAAATTGATTAATCTGCCAGGCAAAAAATCTGGGTAAAACAATTTGGATTCAGTTGGCTTTGTCTACATATCCAGTGACAAAACAGTAAAGATAAAAAATTGCTCTACACAACATTGTAAAACAACTATGCCCCAATTTAAAAAAAGAAAGAAAAAAAATTACTAAGGCAAAAAAAAAAATTGCTCTAATCATAAACTTTAGCCTAATGGATCTACTGTCCAACTACAGCAGTAAGGTTGTTATAATTCATACTTCCAGATAGCTGACCCTTGTACTACCATGCTGGGTGACTAATGATTGGTTGACCAAAATGCACAGACCAATGCAGATGTATCGATAATCTCCATTTACCTGAAATGAGAGAAGACCTCTTGTTATAATCTCTGGGTACAAGACTTTTAAAAGTTCTTTCCATTCAAACTGAGTATACTTTCTTCATACTTCCATTGACTTGCTTGGCCTAAAAGTTGATTTGTATTAAGTGAGCAAAAGTTATACCTACACACTCACAAATCAATAGTTGAAAAACAACCATTCCATATATGACTTTTGGATATTGCAGTATTTTAAAGTACACTATACTTATAAGGCAAGGAATTGATACTATAAGATCATTTTTTTAAAATAAAGAATATCTTAAAACTGGGCCGGGAGTAGGGGCTAAGTCAAAGCCAGCATTACTCTTGAACTTCCTTTTGGTCATGTCTCTAGCCCAGAGGTCTGCTAGTGTGAGTGAGGTGGTTTATATAGTTGGAATATCATGAATTGCATTGCCAACCCCATTTTTAAATTTTGTCAGACTGGTATGAATATAACCTCTCTTCTGCTTTCTTGATATATGCCTCCTTTTTTAAGAGTTAGTATCTGTTTCCTCCTTACCTCTTCTATCAGCCATCCACTTAAAGAATGGAGGGGGGAGGGGATTCTGTCAATATTCCTTCCAGTCTTTTTCACATCCACTTGCCCTTTACTGTCCGGCCCACTCAGTCATTTCTGTGGAGAAACTCATTTTACAATCCTCCCACTCCTCCAGCATCCTTATTTAGAGCAAGCGGAAAAATCACACAACTCACACAGGCCACTCCTAGTGGGTTTATAGCCTGGACCCACTAGGTCATCAGGGAGACAGAGGCCAGCTGCTTACTTGCTGACCACCAGAGAGCCACAGATAGAATCTGGTTGAGCAGAGATTCTAGAGGGATCTCACCCTGGCCCCATATCTCTCCAACTGGTTACAATGCATCCAACAGAGACTACGCCAGTTCCAAAATCATCCACTGAAGAATGCTACCCATCCCTGTACAGTCTGCTACAGGTGTCTAATGGCTGAATTCCACAATTTAGAATGGTTCCAATTTTTCTTAGCCTTCCTTCAGAATTCATGCATGAAGCACTTTTTAAAACCAAGCATCTACAAAGGGAAGATAAACCTATCTGATTGGTTGCCTAGACAAAAGGGGAAAGCTAAACATAGCTCCAATGCCCGTTCCCTTGGCATGCTTCTTAATGGGTTGGTGGTTAAGAGGATTTTGAGCCAAACACACAATTGATACACTGGTGTTTGGCTTCTTCTTTTTTTTTTTTTTAAATGGGAAAAGCACGAATGCAGTCCCCCACTACCACAAGTTATGCAGTCGAGTTTCCCACATTTGGGGAAATTGCAGGGGTCAGCACATCCGGAGTGCAATGGATACGTTTGGCTTCATTTTTAAAGGGAGGAGAAAGATTTGCAAAGAAAAATCTCCAATGTGTAGGCTAACACCTATTTACTTTTAGTCTGAATAATCTGTGAAGTTAGGTAAACAGTCATTTCAGAAATATTCTCTATAATAAGGTTTTATACGGGAAGCTTAAGGACACGTGGATCTACTAATTAGCATAACATCCACTCAGGTGTCTGGCTCCAGATTGTAGGCAGAAGATGTAAATTTGGGAGCCTTTATAAGTGTTTTCTGTCTTTTTATTTGCAGTGAAAATCTTCGAGTTGTTACAGAAGAGGTTAGTTATGCAGGGGAAAAGAAATAACCCAAGTAAGCCCAAGAAGGTTAGAAGAGTTGGGATCCGAGTACTACTTTAACCTTTCATAGGAGAGACACTTCCTCCATCATTGCAGGAAGAAAAGATGGGTGCAGATGCAGAGAAGTTGGTAGCTTTGACCACGAAAAGACAAGGTCTCTGGTCTAGTGGCTTCTGTTTTCTCAATGAAGCGTAAGATAAGAGTATCTATTGAGGGCTGAAGTGTGAGAACAGAAGTGAAAGTATAAAATTGTTATCACATTGTGTGAGAAAGCAAATTTACTGGAGAATCCTGGAGTTGCTGGACAGGGTTGAGTGTGCCTACACATTGTCTGTGATAATTAAAGTAAAACCAGTCAGTGTGGTTGTGTGATTTTTCACAGTGTTCAGCTGTTCATGGGAAGGAGTAGAAAAGTCAATGGTTGGTTTTATTCGGGGATTTATGCCAAGGTGATTGAGAGAGAAAGAGAGAAACAAGGAAGCTGAAGGCATTTGCCAGGGAATAATTACAGTGGAGCACGTTGGAATCTTATCTGAACTAAACTGGACTAAAAATTAATGTCCACTATGATTATGGTAATCAAAGGCCCAAAAGTCAAAACCAGGGAAAGAAGAGCACATAAAGGAATTCCCTGGCTGCCCAGTGGTTAGGACTCCACGCTTTCACTGCCAAGAGCCCAGGTTCAACCCCTGCCAGGGAAACAAAGATCCTGCAAGCTTCAAGGCATGGCTGAAAAAAAAAAAAAAAGCACATAAATCAAAGATGCATAAAGGACCCTTAATAACGATATTAAAATTGAGCTTTGTGCTCTGCCAAATCCTCATTGCTTGTTCCTTTCCTGGTAAGAGGCTTTTCAACAAGCCTGACAAGTGCAGTGAGGGCATTAGCAAAAAGCACCAGCTTTGCATTTCAGCCTCAGCCAAAACAAGCATGCCCAGAAGTGTCCAGCTAGAACCCTCAGCCTCTGCTATGAGGACGCAACCAAGAGATGTTTCTTCTCCCAAGTCTTTCAGACAGATAAAAGAATATAGACCACTTTCTTACTGACTCACTTTTTTCCTGGCCAAAAGCTTCTAGCTGGGCATGCAGTAATCTAGCAGAGAAATGGGTGCTTGTTATTAAACCCCACTCCCACGGACACAGAATTTGGGAGGGCCAGCATGGAGCTTGTGGGACACAGGCAAAATGAGGTTGTCCCGCGGCCATGTGGAGGTGAGGAGATGCAGATGTGGAATTGTGTGCAGCAGACAATTAAGCATCAGGTACAAGGTAATGAGACGGCAAGCAGAGACCCCAAACAGATTTTATGGCTTCAGAATGCCAGGCAGGAGCTGGGAGACATTTCCTGGGATGCTGGAGTCTAGCCCACAATGATGTGTAATGAGGAGAGTATTAGGGGCCACAAGGCCATTTAGATTGCACACATGCACACACACATACACCCTCACACCCAGATCACCATTAACAAAGCAGAACTAGTATTTCCCTGGGTTCCCCGCACTGAAAGCTATCACGCTGTACTTCTCAAACTGTAAAATGTACATCTGAATCGCCTGAGGATCTTGTTTAAAATGTAATTTCTGAATCAGTAGGTCTGAACTGAGAACTCGAGATTCTGCATTTCTAACAGGCTCACAGCCGCTGGTCCAGGGACCGCACTCGGGGGAGCAAGGCTCCAGTACTCTTAACGGTGACCCCTTCCCACAGCCATTCCTCTGTGTGCTGGGATGCACCATGAGTCCAGCTTCTCTTTTTTTTTTTTTAAGTGAGTGAGTTGTTTTTTTCTTTTATTTTTGGCTGTGTTGGGTTTTCGTTTCTGTGTGAGGGCTTTCTCTAGTTGCGGCAAGCGGGGGCCACTCTTCATCGCGGTGCGCGGGCCTCTCACCATCGTGGCCTCTGTTGTTGCGGAGCACAGGCTCCAGACGCGCAGGCTCAGTAGTTGTGGCTCACGGGCCCAGCTGCTCCGCGGCATGTGGGATCTTCCCAGACCAGGGCTCGAACCCGTGTCCCCTGCATTGGCAGGCAGACTCTCGACCACTGCTCCACCAGGGAAGCCCCCAACTTCTCTTGAATAACATTCTCTTGTTATCTATTCTGTGCCCTCATTGAATTTGGCTTGCCAAAGAACGGTAAAAGACAGAGCAGATACACTGGGTCCAAAGGGCCTTGGCCTGACGACTTGCATCCTTTGAAAGAACCCAAGTAGCTGTCCTCCGGCTTTAGACTTGGTCATGTGTAAATTACGGTGGGAGAACCAGGGGGTGTCCACCGCTTGGATTTTCTCTCTGGAGCTAGTACCAGTCATCTTTCTTCTAATAGTGTTTGCCCCTCCGGAGGGTTTCCCTTCTTGGTGGCCTATATTCTCTTAGGAATGAGTCAGTCATCAAGATGTCAGTGGTGCTGAGTGGGTTGAGGAAGTAACAGGGGCAAAACTATAGTTGCTATGAAATAAGGTGTTCTGGAGGAGGATGCTGGGAATTGTGCATCATATGCTGGAATGGTGAGGAAGGGGTCAACTGAGATCCTGGAGGAAGTTCAGAAATGCAAATTCTCTTCAAACCTTCTGCAGCTCTACCATTTGGCCACTGATTAGTGGTTTTGAATAATGGCCAGGTGGATTTAGATTCCAAAGGTCATTAATAGTACTCTTCAAACCAGAAGATAAGACGGGGACCATGGTTGCATGTGGGAGCGGCTGGATGGTGCCAAGGTTGTGCAATAAGAAAACTATGAATTGGATCCTTCCAAATATTCATTTAGAGATGGGAGTGGAAAATGAAATTACTTTTTCTTTTGGCCACGTGGCTCATGGGGTCTTAGTTCCCTGACCAGGGATGGAACCCAGGCCCTTGGCAATGAAAGCACAGAGTCCTAACTACTGGACCACCAGGGTATTCCCTGAAATTACTTTTTAATTACTTTAATTAAATTACTTTTGGTTGACAAAATGCACTTCTCTAAACATGACTGCATGCTTCTGAACCCTGTAATTGTCAAGAACTGTGAAGGGGCTGAGATTTTTAACCTTCCTTTTGCCTGCCACACAGATGCTGGTAGAAGACTCAAAACTCCTGGGTCAGAGACAAAGGACTTTATTACTTATGGCACGGCAAGCAGCATGAGGTTCATGTTCATGTTGGTTTCCTCTTGCCACCCCCAAGTTCACAGGGGAAAGACAGAGGGGCCCATGTGAATGCCATGCTTGCAGAGGATTTGCATCACAGCTGAGGAGCTCTGAGCTAGGGAGCCCAAATCTTGATAATAGACATTGCTACCAAAGGGAGACATTATTACACTAGAAAGAAAACACAACTGCCCCCTGCTCTGGAGGGAGACCCTGTATCTTCCAAGGCTGTTTGCTATACAAACATCTTGGAGAAAATAGTCCAGAACAAAGGTGGTCAGTGCCTCTGCTCCCAAGACATGCAGAAACATGGAGAATTGTCTCCCAACAAAAATAATAGTAGCCACACTCCTATAGCTTACTGTGCATTAAGAGCCGTTCTAAGTGCTTTGGTGCTTTATATACATTATCCCACTTAATCCTCACAATAACTCTGTGAGGTTATCCCCATTTCACAGATGAGAACATTGAATTTTATAATGATACAGAATGCTAGACAGTCATGGAGAGGGCATGATGTTTATTTTTAACAAGCCCCACAGATTATCCTGATAGACACCAAACCTTAAGAATCACTGATTTAAAAGATAAGCATCACCTTTTTAATTCCGTTCACTATTTAGCAAAACTTTTTACTCTTCTCTATATTTATGCTTACCTAATAAAGCCAAGAATTTTATTTCCTTTTATTTAAAACATAGGATTTTGAGTTCTTACTGTGTAAGGAAGACAGAAACAAAAAGGAAAAAAGCATAGATTGTTTGCAATAAAAATGTTTAAAGAAAGTACAAGCTTTGAAAGGACTGGCTCACTATATTAACAAACACAACATGTATTTAAATGAAAAGAAAATCACAAGATTGCCAGCATTCCCAAGTTTACACTCAGTTTGTTCTTAGTGGAAAAATATATTTTCTCACATGATTGTGATAGCCCTGAATGTTGCAAATCTGCAAAAGGTCAGCATTGAAAATGCTACGGATGGAGTTATGTCAGGGAGTAAGTATATAACTTACAGGAAAAATTCAAGGTTCATTTATTTTGGCACTAAAAGTATGCAGGGTAAAAAAGAAGTTTGCAGGGTGATGACCCTGGGTTTTTGTGTGCTTGTTTGTTTACAGTTCAGAGCTTTCTTTACTGGATTGAGAAATGTGTGCATATTTCCCCACAATGGTGACGTGGCAAGGTGTCATACGCATCCATATATCTTTGGGAAGGGTTCCTTTTCCCAGTTTCGTTAATTTAAACCATTTGTCTAAACTACCTGTTTTTACTTATTTTTTCTTTCAAAGTCAATGTACTTTCATATTTTTTACAGTAATTACACAAGTTAATTAGACTGAGCAGCCTCCTCCTAGCAGGAGTCAGATGGCACACCCACCCAGAGGGCAGTGTGCAGGGAAAAAGGAAACCAACAGGGCCTGGGAAGACCCCTTGGGCCCAAAGGGGTCAGGGGAGGGAGGTGTGCCCAGGGGCTGCCTGAAGGAGCTGTGGCTTTTGTTAGAAGGACACAGCCAGTCCGAAGTAACCTATAGGGAGAATCAACACTAGACCGGCCCAAACCAAGCAGAAGCTTAGGGAAGGGGGCTGGATTTGTGAGAAGCAGGGTGGAGAGTGGATCTGGAGGGCAAATGGAGAAAATCCGAATAGGGTCAGGTCTTCCTGCCTCTCCCTGAAAGTGGGTATTTTTGTTGTCTTTTTTTTTAAATAAATGTATTTATTTATTTTTGGCTGTGTTGGGTCTTCGTTGCTGCACGCGGGCTTTCTCTAGTTACGGCGAGCGGAGGCTACTCTCCGTTGTGGTGCGCGGGCTTCTCATTGCGGTGGCTTCTCTTGTTGTGAAGCAGGGGCTCTAGGCACACAGGCTTCAGTAGTTGTGGCACGTAGGCTCAGTAGCTGTGGCTCACAGGCTCTAGAGCGCAGGCTCAGTGGTTGTGGCGCACGGACTTAGTTGCTCTGTGGCATGTGGGATCTTCCCAGACCAGGGCTCGAACCCATGTCCCCTGCATTGGCAGGTGGATTCTTAACCACTGCGCCACCAGGGAAGTCCCGAAAGTGGGTGTTTTTGACTGCTTATTCCTATCACAGAGCACTTTGGTCCCTATATTAATAATTATAAACAATTATTTATACAGCCCTTTGAGGTCGGAGATTGTTTCCATGTACCTTGTGTCACAACTCTGTCAGGGACATGAATATGTATGTATGATCCTGCGAAGAGATGTGACTTACCCAAAGGTACAAAGCAGGTAAGAGGCCAGGCCAGCCTTCAGATCCAGATCTTCTGCTCTTCCCACCCAGAGACAAATACCTGTGGGTCTTTCTGCACAGTCTTCAATAAGAAAAGTAAACATTGTTTTCATATACTCACAACTTAAGATGAGCAAATGAAGAAGACAAGGGTGATTTTTAAAAAAATCTTTAGTTAATATTAACCAAACAATAACGAATGAATTCCTGATTGATTCCCTAAATGAATTTCTTTCCTAGAAAATTGCCATGTCAGAGACTGATACAGAGAGTTTCTGCTCGAACTTGCCTAGAACTGCATGGAGGCTCCCAATTTAAATTATCTTTCTTTCATTCAGCAGATGCACAAAAATACTGCACTGGTTTATGTTATTTTTAATGTTATAATAAGAAAACAAATTGTTACTGTATAATTTATGAGTTCTGTATCAGTAGTAACTTCAACCTGAATAACGAGCATTCTAAAAATAATTTGCCTTCACCCAAAGTTCTTTTGGTTTAAACAAATTTAAAAAGCTTTGGGACAGATTTTATTCTATGATAATGAGAAGCTAGGGCAGATTTGAAATGCCTCTGAATCCTGCCTCCTCACCTTCCAAAATTTGGGGGAATTTCTTTTCTTTTTTCCTTCCTCTTTTTTGACTCCTTTCTTCCATCCCTCCCTCCTTCCTTCCCTCTCTACCTCCCTTCTCCCTTCCTTCCTTCCTTCCTTATATCTACTCTGAGACATAAGTTTTCCTGTGTTTCAGGTGCATACATCAAAGGGTCCCACTGAAAGGTGATCTACAGTAATCTATATAATAGTAACAGTCTATAATCTGTATTTTCTAGTTATTTGGATGAAAATTTGAAACAGGTTTGCTGTTGTCCTGTTGCTGTCACACTTCCCTCTTGAATCTCTTTATCCATTTGTCTGTGTTTTCTTTTTGGGAGTGTTCTCATCCCTGGCGGTTAAAACTGCCTTAAAGGAACCCTCCTACACTGTTGGTAGGAATGTAAATTGGTGCAGCCACTATGGAGAACAGTATGGAGGTTCCTTAAAAAACTAAAAACAGAGCTACCATATGATCCAGTAGTCCCACTCCTGGGCATATATCCAGAGAACACAGTAATTTGAAAAGATTCATGCACCCCAATGTTCATTGCACCACTGTTTACAATAGCCAAGACATGGAAGCAACCTAAAGGTCCATCAACAGATGAATGGATAAAGAAGATGTGGTACATATATACAATGGAATATTACTCAGCCATAAAAAAGAATGAAATAATGCCATTTGCAGCAACATGGATGGAGCTAGAGATTATCATACTAAGTGAAGTCAGACAGAGAAAGACAAATATATGATATCACTTACATGTGGAATCTAAAAAAAATGATACAAATGAATTTATTTACAAAACAGAAACAGACTCACAGACTTAGAAGACAAACTTATGGTTACCAAAGAGGAAAGATTGGGGGTAAATTAGGAGGTTGGGATTAACATATGCACACTACTATATATAAAATAGATAATCAACAAGGACCTACTATACGACACAAGGAAATCTACTCAATATTCTGTAATAACCTATATGGGAAAAGAATCTGAAAAAAAATGTATATATATATGTATAACTGAATCACTTTGCTGTACACCTGAAACTAACACAACATTGTAAATCAACTATACTCCAATATAAAATTTTTAAAAACTAAAAAAAAAAGTAATATACAAACTAAAAAAAAAAGTGTTAAACACATACAATGAAATATTATTCAACCTTAAAAAAAGAAATCCTGTTACATACTACAACATGGATAAACCTTGAGAACATTACTCTTAAGTGAAGTAAGCTAGTCACAAAAAGACATATACTGTATGATGTCACTTGTATAAGTCATCTCAAGCAGTCAAACTCATAGAAATAGACAATAGAATTGTGGATGCCAGGGTTTGGGGGTGGGGGAGAGGGGAATGGGGAGTTGTTCAGTGAGTACAGAGTTTCAGTTTTCCAAGGTGAAAAAGTTCTAGAGATCTGTTACACAATAATGTGAACTATACACTTAAAAATGGTTAGAATGGTAAATTTTGTTACGTTTTTCACCACAAATTTTTAAAATGTAAAAAACATTCTTAGCTTGCAAGCCATACAAAAATAGTAGGCTGGGGGACTTCCCTGGTGGCCCAGTTGTTAAGACTCCCCGCTTCCACTGCAGGGGGCACGGGTTCAATCCCTGGTCAGGGAGCTAAGATCCTGCATGCTGCACGGTGCAGCCAAAAAAGCAAAACCAGTAGGCTGGATTTGACCAGAGGCCATATGTACTTTGCCAACTCTTGATCTAATCTGTAGGGCATATTCAAATTTCACAGTTGTTTCAATCATGCCCTTTATAGCTATCCTTTTGCCCCCGGTCCAATCCAGTTTCCTGCACTGCATTTAATTGTCATGTCTCTTTAGTCTCCTATAAGCTAGAAAATCAATTCCTCAGTTTTCCCTTGACTTCTATAACCTGGACACTTTTGAAGATTACCAGCTAGTTATTTTATAGAAGGTCCTACAATTGGAGTTTGTCTGATATTTCCTCATAATGAAATCCATGTTATGCATTTCTATCAGGATACCACAGAAATGATGTTGTGTGCTCGACGCACAGTATCAGAAAGCACAAGATAATGTCTGTTTGCCTCAACACTGATGTTGACTTTGAACCGTTATCTGTCCTGTTATTCTACTGTAAAGTTACCTTTTCTCCTTTAATAAATAACTTGTGAAGAGATACTTTTAGACTTATTCTATTCCTCCTCAAGCTTTCACCTGCTTATTTAGCTTCCATGATTTTTGCCTGAATCAGTTATTAATACAGTGGTTGCAAAATGGTGACATTCTAATTCCATCTTTCCACCCACATTTATTAGTTGGTATTCTATTGTAAGGAAGATCTTTTCCTTATCTCTACATTTATGAACTCATGGTAACTTATTTTATGGGTGATAAAATATGTTAATTACATTAACATATAATTGTTATTGTTAATCATATGGGTGCTAATATGTTAATTTTAAATTTGGTGGGGGGAGGATATACTTCTTTTTTTTGCCCACAATAACGTCTGGGGGGTTTTTTAATTTTATTTTTTTAATTGACGTATAGTTGATTTACAAAGTTGTGCCAACCTCAGCTGTACAGCAAAGTGACTCAGTTACACACATACAGACATTCTTTTTTAATGTTCTTTTCCATTATGGTTTATCACAGGATATTGACTGTAGTTCCCTGTGCTATACAGTGGGACCCTGTTGTTTAGCCATTCTTTGAATTTGTTTTGATGTTCAACTTGTCTTAGATTTGGCCTATTGCAGCTCCTTTAAGAGGGTTTCTATGTCCTTTTGACATGACCCCTATCCTTTTGTGTCCCCATCATATTTTACATACTTTCTTACTTGTACAAAAAGATGTTTCAGGTTCATCTTTATTTTCTCTGCCCCAGTCCCAGCACCTGCCATCATGAGGCAGAAAGAAGACTGCCACAGAATTGCATCAGACCCTAGCCAAGTGGATAGGAGGATGGCAGAGGGACTAAGAGGGGAAGGCCAGGATGAGAGAGTGACATTCCAAGATGTTCAGTGTATTTGGAAGCGAGCAGAACCCTGCAGGGACCCTCCCAAGTACAAAGGCCCCTCCATGTCCCCTGCCTCTTGTTTGTAGAAAAGCTGAACTCTCCCAGGCCTCCCTGAGTCCCAAATGAGCAGGCTCAAACAGTTAATGATTAGGACAATAGAATCACAGAATTCTTCAGTGTCTGATGCACATTCCGGAGTCATTTTACAGATACTATAACTGCCACCAGAGGGGAAAAGCTAACTGCATGATGACCAGACTGCAGCCATGACATAAGCTGTTCCTTCTTGAGCAGTACTGAATCCATGGCTAGCACAATTCCAAGAACTGGCCTTAAGAGAATGGGATTAACACTACTGCTCATAATAATCTATATCTTTGTGGGCATCAAAGTAATTGTATCTTGTTCTGCCCATATATGTAAGCGGGCAACTAAAATTGTCAGCAAAGGGATGCTACAGACCCATGTCAACATTTTCCACTCTAAGAATACAGTGCTGTATGTCAGCATGAAGAAGTTACAGAAGACGGACCTTTGCCCATAATCCCGTAGAAATGGAATGATGTTCTGACAAGTGGGGATTTGTAAGCAGCTTTTGGCAGGAAAGAGCTCTCTGCAGGAGGCCCCTTTTGTCTTGTCTCTTTAGCAAAGCTATATGGTAGCTAACCTTTAACCAGTCACCCCATGCTCTACTCATCTCCAGCCCAAGCACACCTTTCAATCTTTTGATCACATTATACCTTGCCTAACTTTCTTTCCATAGATCTTTCCATAGTTCTTTCCATAGATCAAAGAAGTAGAAATGAATAATAAGTAATTAACAGAGGACCAGATCTCTTCCCCAGCTTCACCTTCAGTAATCTCACAAACAAACTGTGTGAACAAGATAGCATAAAAAGACAGATCACGAGGAGTCAACAAGCCTGCATGCAGTGGGAGACGGCTATGAGTCTGATCCCCTATCTCAGTGACTGAGATTACTTCCCTTTTTCCCTTTAGAAACTTCCATGGCCAAGCAGAATCTTCAGAGTTGGTTTTGGGACATGAGCCCACCTTCTCCCCAGATTGCCCAGTTTTCTGATTAAAGCAACTTTCCTTTCTACCAACAGTTGCCTCTTGAGTATTGGCTTTTGAGCAGCAAGCAGCCAAACCTGAGTTTGGTAACATATTTGCATGTCTAAAATAACATTATTGGGACTTCCCTGGTGGTCCAGTGAGTAAGACTCTGCTCTCCCAATGCAGGGGCCCTGGGTTTAATCCCTGGTCAGGGAACTAGATCCCACATGCCTGCCGCAACTAAGAGTTCGCATGCCGCAACTAAGAAGTCTGCATGCCACAACTGAGAAGTCCGCATGCTGCAACTAAAAGATCCCACGTGCTGCAACTAAGACCCGGCACAGCCAAAATAAATAAATAAATATTTTAAAAAAGAAAAAGAAAAAGAATAAAATAACATTACTAATCATAGTTTACAGATATCCCATAAGTGTGACCTTTCCTAAATTTGCTCTTACCTATTAGAGGAATCCGTCTTGCCTGTATTGGAAAGTAAAACAGAACAGTGAAAAGTATGGGGCTTTGGAGCTTGTTAACTCAGATTCAAATCTCAACCCTGCAACTGACTAGCTATGTGATTGTGTCTAAGTTATTTTACTTCTTAGAACTTCAGTTTCCTTAGGCTCTGAGGAAGATAATAAGAACAAGTGCTTCCCTGAACTGTTATAAGGACAAGAAATACTAGGTACCAAGCTCTTCTCTAGGGTAAGGCTCACAGTTAGTGCTGCACCAATGCATCTCCTAGTACTGTGGGAAGAGGCATAATCATCCTCTCCCGAAATGCAGTGTCTTACATGTATTAAGGGGTTCTTTCAATTATGAGAATAATATTACTACCCAGTTTTATAATTATTTCCCAAGCATTATCTTACCAGGTCAATGCAATGGAAGTTGTAGAGAAGGAAGAGATGAGTGTCCATTCTGAAAGTGCGTTGCCATAGAAAAACATCAAAAGGAATCCTCCCCAAACAGAGAACAAGGACTTTTGCTTCTTACACTGTGTGCATCTGTATTGTCTGAATTATTTGACAAGATGCATTCTCTTATTACTTCTGTGATTGTATTAAACAGTGAATTGTTCCCTCAGCTAGCTAGATCAGAGCTCTCTGAACCCTAAGGCTGGAGGACTGAATTGAATTCGGTTTTGTCTCAGAGCAAAATAAGGGAAAATGTTTTCCCTTGGCCTTTTCCCCACATTCTAATTCTGTCTGTGATGACTTAACAACCATGACTTAGCTTAATCACCATGACTTGGCAAATTTCAGTGATTAAGCCTGACAGAGTCACCACGACTGGGATCCTGTTTGACCTGGTGTGGCCAAATCTTATCCATACCTTCTATTTGATATCAAGTGAGTAAATGGTTTTTTTTAAAAAACAACAAACAAACAAACAAACAAGAAGTGAGTAAATGTTTGAGGGATACTTTGTTCCAGGCACTTTATTGCTATAATTCATATTGCTTTCCAAAGACTTTGCACACCTGTGATTTTGTTAACACTTCCAGTATCCAATAACAAAGAGTGTCTTTCTCATCTTTGATTCTCTGATATACCTGAAACATGCTTTGTTCACAGCTCAATATTTTTAAATATTTAATTTTTAAAAAGTCATGATAGAGAAGAGAGGAAGGAAGATGTTTGGGGGGCTTGGTACTTGCCGGTACTTTATATCCCATGTCACACAATCTTTACAACAATCCTGTTTAATAGTGTAGTGGACATGACAGATGTTTCCCTAAAATCCACTCCACATATGCCACATACGCCAGGTAAGCTTTGGAAACACACCTCACAGGCAGAGGGGACTTCCTGACCAATTGCCATGATATTCCTCTCTTCATCTGGAAGAAGGATGGACTTCATCAATTCTCACCAGGGAACCAGGGAGGCACAGGCTCACCTGCTCCATTTGCAGGGGGTCAGGGCTGGATTCAGTGGTTCCAGAAACCCAAACTACAATGGTTTAAAAAGCACTTTTTTTGTTTTCATGTAACAAGGACTCCAAAGAAGGAAGTCCAGGGCTCATGCAACTACTCAGGAAACCAGACATCTTTTCCCTTTCTCTACTGCCACCTGTCGTGAGTGGCTCCATGGTCACAAAATGTTCGTTGCACCCCTGGGCAGCGTCTCCACGTTTCAGGCAGGAAGAAAGACAAAGGACAAAAGATGCATGTCTATTGAGTTTCTCCCTTTATATTTTAATTGGGAAACAATACGTTTCCTAAAAGCCCTACCCATTAGATTTCTGCTTGTCTCATTGACCAGAACTATGTCAAAATCCCAGCTACAAAGGAGCCTGGAAGCAGAGTTCTTTAACTGGGTACACGGCTACCCTAAACAAAATTGGGCTATGTATGTAGGAAGGACAAAGAGGATATTGGATATTGGACAGGCAACCAACATGGTCTGCCACTGGATATACCAGGCATGAAATCTTTTTCAAAGTCTTTATATCTGGCTCTCTGCCATTAAGTGTACATACTTATTACTTTGGTTACTTTGCAATATTTCTGTTAGAGAATAGAGGAAACCATACATCTTCTGAGCCCCAAATGGGAAGGCATATGTTGCAACTTGGTGTCACCACTTGGGCCAATGTCTCAGATAAAAAGAGGGAAGCAGTTTGTCTTGTGTCCATGGAGCTGGACTGTAGCAAAACCTCTCTCTACGCTCTGCTAAGAAGATGCGGGAGGGGTGTCTTGATTTCCACACTGTGCATATTTCATTTTGGACTGAGGGCCGGAGGGTTGAGTTCCTCATACTCATCAGAGTTTACAGTGTACTATCACCACTGGTCTGCCAAATTCTCTCTCTCCCTCTGTCTCTCATTAATTTATGTGCCTTTAAAAAGCAATCCCCATTCCCTCCTCTTCTCCTCCTGATACCATAGGCAACTATTGTGATGTATTTAATATGTAGTTTGTATTTTCTGTAAATGTTCTTGCATAATGTGCACTAAGGGCTCATAGTGCCCTTAATTTATAGAAATGATACCGGGTCACACACTTCTTTCTGTTCCGTACTTTTCTCATGCAGCGTTGTGTTTTTAGGATCCATCCAGGCTGCTTTATGTCCATCTAACCCAGTGCTTCTGATAGCTGCGTGATACCTCCCAGTGTACATCCACCACACTTTACCCATACACTCTGTTATGAGCTGAATTATGTTCTCCCAAAATTCATGTGTTGAAACCCCAAACCCAGAACCTCAGAATATAATCATTTTTGGAGATAGGAGTTTAACGAGGTAATTAAGTTTAAGCGAGATCATATGAGTGGGCTCTAATCCATGTATCTGGAGACAGGGCTTTCTTTCTTTCTTTATTTTTGGCTGCTTTGGGTCTTCATTGGCACAGGCAGGCGAGCAGGGGCTACTCTTCGTTGCGGTGTGTGGGCTTCTCATTGCGGTGGCTTCTCTTTGTGGCAGAGCACGGGCTCTAGGCATGTGGGCTTCAGTAGTTGTGGCTCGTGGGCCCTAGAGCACAGGCTCAGTAGTTGTGGCACACGGGCTTAGTTGCTCTGCAGCATGTGGGATCTTCCTGGACCAAGGCTCGAACCCGTGTCCCCTGCATTGGCAGGTGGATTCTTAACCACTGCGCCACCAGGGAAGTCCCTGGAGACAGGGCTTTCAAAGAGATGATTAAATCCAACTGAGACTGTTAGGTAAGGTTAAAATCCAATATGATTGGTGTCCTTAAAGAAGAGAGAGAGACACCTGGGATGTATGTGCACTGAGAAAAGGCCATGTGAAGACACAGAAAGAAGGCCGCCATCTGCAAGCCAAGGAGCGAGGGTTCAGGAAAAACCAAACCTGCCAACACTTTGATCTTGGACTTCCAGCCTCCATAGCCATGAGGAGATAAATGTCTGTTGTTTAAGCCACCGAGTCTATGGTATTTTGTTATGGCAGCCCTAGCAATCCAATATACACTCTTTCAGAGACATCCAGATTTCTTTCAACTCTTTTGTGGAAAGTTTTTGAAGCCAACAAACAATCCTTCCTGCGAATCTGGCAATACTGTATAGCTAACATCTGATTATTACTTAATGCTATATCCTCTTGGAGTTCTGAATCTTTCACTCAGTGCCTTGTTAAAAAGAATCCTATCCCTGGTTTAGATAACCCAGGCCTAAGATTTTCAGTCTGGGAAAATAAAAAAATAAGATGCAGAGTACCAGCTTTAGAATGATCACGTGTTTGTGAAAACGGGTCGGGGGGCGGGGAACCTTCTAAGTGTATATGTCTGAATGACTGTGGGGAAGAGAGGGAAAGGGTCAGCAGTGGACTGGTAACATCTGTTGCCTTTCGGAGAGGGTAATGCAGGAGAAGGGGCAGTGTTCTTTAAACATCTTTGCATTATTTCACTGTTTATGTGACCGACCAGGATTGGGCTCGGAGTTGGGGGTGTACAATTGAATGAGACAGTGTGGGGTGCCTGGGACTGACTCAGGGCCAGTGGGGAGATCAAAAGATTGTTACCGGGATCTAGCGTTTATTGAGCTTACCACACGCCAGTACTAGTCTAAGCACTTGGTGTTAACTCATTTTATTCTTTAAAAAGACTTAATTTTCATGAAGCACTACTCTTATCCCGATCTCGCAGATGGGTCAGTTAGGCAGGAAGGGGTTAAGTAGCTCATTCAGAGCTGCACTGTTAGGAAGTGGTGGGCGCAGGCTTGGAACCGAGCCCGGGCACCTTTGCCTTGCGCACAGCGCGTCCCTGGATCCACCATTCCTCCTGGAGTCGCCGGGGAAAGGCCCTACCAAGGGCTGGGCGTTGCAGGGCTGCGGCGGGGTGGGGCGCCCGGGTGGGGCGCCCTAACTAAAGGGGCGCTCACTCCTGCCCGGGAGAGTCTGAGAAAGACTCACGGAGTCGGTGAGCCTTGAATTGGCTCTTGCAGGGTAAAGAGGTGTTCATCACGGAGACTGGGGCCAGGCGGGCACGGGGCCAGCACCCGAGTGCCAGGGTGGGGGTGTGGACGCCGGGCAAGCCGCGGGACTGAGGAGGAGCCCCCCGGCCGCGGCGGGACCCCGCCTTGGTCCCCTTGCTCCCTGGAGGCTTTTACTACACACACACACACACACACACACACACACACACTCTCCTCGATCCCTGTGACCCTCCCCGGGCCGGTGCCCACACGCTTCCCGGAGCAGCCGCGCCCTGGGGGAAACCCCACCCTCTCCTGGGACCGGCCGTAAATCCCGGCTCCCGGAGTTGCGCTGCGCAGTCCCAACTCCCTGCGTTAGGTAATGGAGCCTGCGGACGTTGGTAAGTAAATATGCCCACCCCACAGCTTTAGAATCTAGACTCCCCTGTGGCGGAGCGTTTGCGTGCTGCTCGCCCTCTCCTAATGCTGAGTAACCTCTGCGTCTTGCCCTCGGAAGAAACTTGGAAGCAGGACGCCCGGACCGATGCTTCCTGGCCCGTGCAGGTTCCTGGAGAGATGGGAGACGGCTGCCGGAGGGAAGGGCGTGGCCTGGCTGTATTTCGGGTGCCTGGCATAGCTGCCTGCACCTGGGAGGGGGCTGGCGAAGGAACTTGCGGGACTACAAAAGTGGGACAAGTGTGGAAGGAGAAGAAAGGCAGGGGTCGGAATTCATTTAACGGACGGGTATGGGCGCGGCGAGGAGGTGGGATCCGGGGGCGAGTGCGCCTGGACCGGGCATCCCACCTGGCCCCCTTCCTCTAGCGGGTGGGGCTCGTCCTGATCCTCGCCTGCCTCCGCAGTCGCGCCCTTTCCACGGGTGCTTCTGGACTTATGGCGAGTCCAGAATTCTCAGCGGCTGCCTTTTTTGGGAAAAAAAAGACAAGTAGGAACAGTAAGGTTTCGGGTCGAACCACCTCGATCGCTCCAAGCAAAATGTCCTGAGAGCTCAGGGCCGCCTGAATCATCTTCTCTTGGCCTTGTCTGCAGGCAAGTTTAAACCCAAACAGACCCTGATTTCCCCGTTGGTGCCAAAGAAAACTCGCGCTTGAAAATGGGGCTGAGCGCAGCGCCACCCGGCGGTTGTCAGGTGTTCCTGAGACTGCTTGCCTTAGAACGCAGCGCTCTGTCCCTTTGAAAGATGTGCATGGACGTCGGTTCTTTGTGTTTGATACTTTTTCTTAGAATTCGCTTCATATGAGGACAGAAATGGAATATTTGCACTCCAGGTAGTTGTTCAGTGCCCTAGCGAAACCTTAGCAGTGGCTAGGAGGAATTTGTGTGGGTTAACGTTGTTCCTTGCCTTGGAGATTTCTAAGGTAGCCTCAGTTTCCTCTTCTGTACAACTGTGCACTGGCAATGATAATACCTATCTTATAGGGAAATTATGAGGGTAAAATGAGATGATAAGTATGACGTGCTTAACACACCAATAGAAACGGTGAATACTAAATAAACGTGATTGATGTTAAATGATAATGGCAAAGTTGATGATGGGTAGACCCTGCTGTCTGGCCTCAGCGCAACACTTAGGGAGCCATAAGAATCCAATCACTTCATGGCATTGACTACATGTTTACTGTGTTCTAGGAGCTTCAGGATGGTTCATGCTAAGAGCTGGACCCTGAAGAAGCACTTTGTAGGCCACCCTACTAATAGTGACTTTGAATTGAAGACAGTCGAACTCCCACCCTTAAAAAATGGAGGTAAGTCATACTTATTAGATTTAAGTTGGAAGAGACTATATCAGTTTGCCTTTGCTGGATAACAAACTACCTCCACATTTAGTGACTTCAAACAACAATCATTTATTAGTTCACAATTCTGTGGGTTGGCAGTTTGGGCTGGGTTAAGTTGGTGGGCCTTCTGTAGGTCTCATCTGGGCTAAATGGTTAACTTAGGATGGTCGTCACTCACATGTCATGTAAGCCGGCTTTCTGCTCAGGTGCACGCCTCAGTTCTCCTCTATGTGGCCTTCCTAGCTGGCTGGTTTGAGCTCTTTGTTTTCACTGTGATTTCATAAATCTAGAGCAACAGGAATTGGCAAGATCCAATATGCAAGCACTTTTCAAGCCTCTACTTATATCATGTTTGCTAATATGATGTTCATCAAAGCAAGCCCAGATTCAAGGTGTGGCAGTAGACTTCTTGATGGGAGGACGGCAAAGAAGCCCGCACACAGGGATGGGTGGTATCTGTGGCCCTTTTGCAAATGGCCGCAGAGACCTTTTCAAGGCTGTGTGTGTGAAGCCTCAGTGTCATGTTAGAAGATCCCTCTACTTTCCTTGGTAATTGAAACGCATTCTTGGGTGCATTGTTCTTCCTGACTTTCGCCAGCCCATGGGGGGGATTTCCTCTCTGTCCCAGTGAGCCCCACGATGACAGTAGGGTAAGAACTGCCTAGCAGCACTGTGAAGACCTCAGACTATCCCTGTGAGCAGACAATATCCCTGCAGAAATTGAAGGGAGAGAAATGGTGACACACCCCATCACGTGTTTGGAGACAAGCTTTGCAGAGCACGTGCTAAAGGGTGTCTCTAAGGGCTATTTTCAGGTAGGTAAGCTTTGAGAAAAGGGCATGCAATCAAGTAGCATGGCAAAGTTATCGATCCCATCTAGATTGGGATAGCCAAAACTCAGAACCAAAATTCCAGAGGATGGGTGCATGAGGGTCACTCCAGCAAAATGCATGTATTTTTTAATACTAACTGAGACTGGTAATAAAACCCTATGTGAGCCCTGTAACATAGTGGTTACAAATGTGGCCCTGGTCAAGATACTTAACCTAAGCTTAAATAAAATGGAAACAATAATTGTTCAGAACATCATATGAAATAGTCTATGTAGAGCATGGAGTGAGTACTGTATAAATAAACATAATTTTAAATTTTATTTAAAAATTTTAAAAATTAATTTTATTTTTATTAACTGGACTGAGACAAAGGTGAGAGCCCTTCTTGGCTCTTCAGTAGAAAGCACAGAGAGGGCAACCCAGAAGCAGAGAGATTGTCTGTGTTTATTTAGAAGGCCAGAGACAAGGCATCAGGCCAGGGTTTCTAATTGCCTGTGGAATGCTTTATTTTGTAGAGGTCCTGCTGGAAGCTTTGTTCTTCACTGTGGATCCTTATATGAGGTATTATTTTCCTCCAGAAAATTCTTATGTTGTGCATTGGACACTACTTTGACGTGGTCAATCTTTTAAAATATCCAGCTGATTCAAAACGCTGTGACTTCCCCCTGTTTCTCCCAGTAGGATGTCAGTGATGGGATTCACGGATGCTCATCTTTTTCAGGCCAAAGTCTGAGCAGAGCAGTGAGGGATTACACTGGCCCCTTTACTTTACAGCCATCCCCTATCTTCATGTGCACAATTTACCTCTCATTGTTCACCAGAATTCCTTCCCAAAAACGTAAAAGAAGAAAGAAGCCAAGCTCGAATTTCTCCATTTCACTACTGGCAAATAATTTGGGTAGAGAAAGACGCTAAGACTAAAATTAGGTTTTCTTGCCTTTCCTTTACCTATATTCTTTTAATTTAGGTAATCTGCAGTCGACTAAAACGTGTGTACTTAGTAAACAGTTCAGGGAGAGGAGAGAAAAAACGCTTTCACTGGCCACTGACTCAGTAACTTTTTGCCTAGGTAAACAATGCAGCCATCATTCTTTTAAATAATTTTTTTCATAGTTGATTGGTAGAGATTAAAATCTAAAGTGAAAAATATGTTTCCAAATGTTAACTAGCATCCCTTTTTGTGTGTCTGGTGTTTTGGGTAACAAGTACCCAGTGTACCTGGCTTATGTTTTTTTGTTTTGTTTTGTTTTTTTATTAATGTTTATTGGAGTCTAGTTGCTTTACAATGTTGTGTTAGTTTCTACTGCACAGCAAAACGAATCAGCCATACATATACATAGATCCTCTCCCTTTTGGGTTTCCCTCCCATTTAGGACACCACAGTGCATTAAGTACAGTTCCCTGTGCTATACAGTATGTTCCCATCAGTTGTCTATTTTATACATAGTATCAATAGTATGTATGTGTCAATCCCAATATCCTAATTCCTCCCACCCCACCCCTTTCCCCCTTGGTATCCATACGTTTGTTCTCTACATCTGTGTCTCTATTTCTGCTTTGCAAATAAAGTCATCTATACCATTTTTCTAGATTCCACATATATGCATTAATATATGATATTTGTTTTTCTCTTTCTGACTTACTTCACTCTGTATGACACTCTCTAGGTCCATCCACATCTCTACAAATGACCCAGTTTCATTCCTTTTTATGGTTGAGTAATATTCCATTGTATATATGTACCACATCTTCTTTATCCATTCCTCTCTTGATGGACATTTAGGTTTCTTCCAACAGTGGGGGTGGAAGGCAGGTTGCATTGGGTTATCAAGTGAATGGGAAGTGAAGAAACTTGGCTGTTAAAAGAAGAAGAAGAGAGAGAGACGAGGTAGAGATAGGATGAGATTGTAAGAAAGGGACAGTAAGAGAGGAGAATGTTGAGGATTCAAAAGAGAGGAAGGGCTAAGAAATGGAGGGTAGCCTCTGAAGAAGAGAAGAGGCTGGTGTCCAGGTCACCTTGAGCCAGAGGATGAACACCTCTTGCTTAGAGAGAAGAGTGAGTGATGACAGGGACAGATGCTGGACCAGTTGAGAATTCCTCTCTGAGGGCCCATATTTTTTCTTGAGGAGGAGAGACCAATGGCTAAGAGTTCAGATGGAGAGATGTGGTAGGGTATTAAATCACGGAACATGAAACTCAGTACCCGTCTGTGGCCATTAACCATGCAGCATCGGACTCACTGGAAAGGAAAGGGGTTTCCCGTGTCTGAATGTGCTGTCTCTTTCAGGGTTGTGGAAAGTAAAAACGCAGCCTTCCCAATAGGAACTACTGTAGTGGCTCCTTCCGGCTGGACAGCGCACTCCATTTCTGATGGGAAAAACCTGGAAAAGCTGCTTGCAGAGTGGCCGGACACGTTACCACTGTCTTTGGCTCTGGGAATGGTTGGCATGCCCAGGTGAGTTTCATGGGTTTATTTCACTCGTTTGAATACCTGACATCCTGGTTTTCCAAAATGGTTGGTCCAGAACTTGATCAACGAGAAGAGACTCGAGACGTTCTAGGCTCAGGGGCTGATTAGAAAGGATGATGGGACTAAGAAGGGAAGAAGAGGGGCTAGAGTTAGCCTTGGGACTGAAGGAGAGAGAGGGGAACTCAGGTGCAAAGAGAAAGTGACAGTGAGGAGCAGCGTGGGAGGGAGGGGGCGCATTGTCCCTCTCAAGCCTCTGGTAAATGGCGTGACACAAAGGAACCAGCTCCTTCTGTCCCTGGAAAGGTCTTGGCTTCACCCCTCACTCATGTCTGCCTCCATTTCAGAGTTTAAAAAGGGAAAAAGAGTTCAGTGTACCTTGGCCTTTCTGTACTGTCTCTGACACCTCACCTCCTTTCCACATCTGAGTTTCCGGAGGTGTCAGGGGATCTGAAGTTTAAATAACTGAGATGAATCACAGTATAGTTGTACAGTCAGTGTGGTGCAGATTTAAAACACTCAAGTGTCTCTTGGCCTTATCCCTCAGGAAGACTCCTGGTCAGTTCATCCTGTGTCTGCCCTCCAGGGCCCAGCTGCACTTTGCACCTCAAGTTTCCTCTCAGGTCCTGGAGAAGCAAGGTCAACTGAATTCCCTTTGAAGTCCCCCAAATTTTCCTAGCCTGGAAAGTTTCTCTAAGTAATTTCTCTAAGTTGTGTGATCCTTTTCTTTCTTCATTCCTTCTTCCCACCCTTCCTCCCTCTTTCTTTTCACCCTTTGAAGGACTTCTAAAGAATGAAGCAGAAATATATATATCCCCAAATGATCAGCCTCCAGCAAAACCAGTCCCATACCCCCCAAGTTCATATAACACACAGAATTTGAGCTCCTCAGAACTGCCACAGCCAAGAGACAACATTGTGAAATTAGCGGATGCTTAAGGCACTAAACAGAATGACAGCCCTTTCTGGTCTTTCCTGCCTGCCCGTACCCTCTACTAGTGACAGCTCTTCCTCTCCCACCTTGTTATCCCATCCATCCTTCTCTAAATGGTGAGCTGGGGGTAGGAGCACGGGGGTGAAGGCAGACATGAGGAAACCAAGGAGCCAGTCTCCCATGACTTAGTTGGAGAGAAAGTAATTGGTAAAATATTAGGAGATTTGAATTCTAAAAACAGAGGATAATGTATTCATTTGTGGGTATATTTCTCATTCACCCATTTCAAGCCCCTAAGGAGTACGCTTTTACTCCAGATAATCAACTTCATACCAGTGGTTCTCAAAGACTGAGGGGGAGGGGTTACATATGCCATATTTCTAGCCTCCATGAGCAACACACCACCAATTCTTTGAGAATTCCTGCCATTATGCGCCCTTACCAGTGGGATGGGTCAACCCTTCCAGAATGCTGGAACTTCTGCTATAAACTATAAAAGAAGTTGAACTTTGAACCTAGGGTCTTTCAGCTGTCCAGGCTCCAAAGATTTAACATCCTCCCAAAGTATTGCATTATTTCCTTCAATAGGATCTCTGTCTTCTTGTTAAGCTGGAAGAATTCAAGTGTTTTGCTCTCCAACCTGTTGATTCTATCCAGTCCCCCTGCGTCCAAAGCATACCTTTCATTTTCCCTCTAGGATTTCTTTACTGCTGGCTTCTTCATCCTATCTCCATTTTACTTTTAAAAGGAGGTGATGTTTGGGAAAGACCTTGTATATCTTAGGTCAGTATGTCTAACTGAAAGCTGATTTTGCAGACATCTAGACGGGAGATTGGGGGAGGGGGTGTACAGGTTGTCATGGGTGGAATGACCCAATCTGAAAATGTACCTTCTGCTTCTCTTTGGGAGTTAGGCTAACTTGCCTAGCATACTCTGATATCAGCATTCATTAAGGCGGTGGTTCTCAGTTGCTTGCATTCATAAGAATCACCTAGAGTCCTATTAAAATTCATATATCCACATCCCAGTATTTTTGAATCAGTGGGTTTGAGGCAGGGTCTGGGAATCTAAATTTTTAATAAAGCTCCAGGTGATTCTGAGACAAGTGGTGTTCCATCCATCTTTTGAAAACAGTGGGTTAAGGGAATATTAGATATTTGGAGCCTCAGAAAAAGTGCTGTTTGCCTTTCACTGCTTTCCCTTCAATGCCCAACTCTAACAAGCCCTCAAATGTAGTCAAGGCTGAATAAGCTTAAGTCACGCCAACGTGTAGTTTGTTTTACACAGAAATGACTTTATATGAATTATCTGAAATTTTGCCAGTGGCTTAACCGTCACCGTAATGGGTATAGATTTCATGGGCTCAGACTCAGGGGTGCAAAAATAGAACTTAAAATGTTTCTACTCCTGTACTTCATTTCTATCTCAAGCTGGTGTAGTAAAATAAAACCTCCGTTAAACCAGTGATTTCTCCCATCATTTCAGGTTTAAAACTCATAATTTCCTTTGTCTTCTCCCTAGGGTTGATGTAAAGCTCCCAGGGCTAACACAAACCCAGCAGAGGGGGGACAAATTCTTGCTCTTTTTTTTTTTTTTTAAAGGAAATTTTAATGTCATTAACATATATCAAAGGTCATTTTTTTTTTTAAGTATTTGTTTATTTATTTATTTATGGCTGTGTTGGGTCTTCGTTTCTGTGCGAGGGCTTTCTCTAGTTGCGGCGAGCGGGGGCCACTCTTCATGGCGGTGTGCGGGCCTCTCACTGTCGCGGCCTCTCTTGTTGCGGAGCACAGGCTCCAGACGCGCAGGCTCAGTAATTGTGGCTCACGGGCCCAGCTGCTCCGCGGCACGTGGGATCTTCCCAGACCAGGGCTCGAACCTGTGTCCCCCGCATTGGCAGGCAGATTCTCAACCACTGCGCCACCAGGGAAGCCCAACTTCTTGCTCTTGATCTTAGTTTTGTGTTGGTCCCCCCGTCTCAAAGTGTAACTTTTCTCATTGAGTCCTCAGCCACATCCCCTTCCAAGCTGGAAATCCACTGAAGTGTGGTGGTTTCTTGACCTAATCCCCATCAGTGCTATGTGAGCTGCATCTTTGCAGGCCCACTAGTCGTTTCCCTGCAAGCTAACTTTGGCATCTCACTAGGGATGAGATGCGGGGATTGCAGCTGTTCTTTCATACCACTCTGGAGCCATGGGAAGTTCAAGGTGTTTCTTCCTGGCCCTCTCAGGCCTAGACACCATATACCATTATATCTGTTTATGGCATCATGATGACATGGAGGCTTTCCCCATGAAGCTCGCCATCTCCCTAGAACTTACATAGGAATGAGGCATAAGCTCTCTGTTCTTGGATCCCTAAAGTTTAAGGGGGATCTATTTTCCTTCACCCCTGAAACTTCGCCAGAAACTCCCCCCTTCCAGCCACCTCTCTGTTCCCTCCCTAGTTCCCATCATCTTTTTTCCTCTCCTGGAGGTAAAGAAGGAGGAGGTGGACCATTAGTGGCTGGTAATATCCATTTCCTATATTTTCTGTCTTTTACGTGGACCCATGGCACTGAGCTGCCGAGAAGGCCTTCAGGGTATATATAAATGAGATACAAGGGAAAGAAACAAATTTATCCCCATAGCCTTACTTTTCTTCCCTTAGCCTAAAAGCCTGCTCTGGCCGGCTTGACATCTGTGGTGTGCAGGGTGGAGAAACAGTGCTGGTTAATGTGGCCGCAGGAGCAGTGGGCTCCGTTGTGGGGCAGATCGCTAAGCTCAAGGTGTCTTCCTCCGTAACAAACATTTACTCAGCGCCCACAGCGTGCCCTGGGAATACAGAGGTGAACACAGCAGACCTTTTGTCGTCTCAGGGAGTTTGGTCTACTAGTCTATTTCGTTGAGAAGCTGGAGATTGGGAATGACTGAGAAACGGGGGGAATGGGGGAAATGGCGCAGCAAAGATGACCTGAACACTGTAATTTGATACCACTGCAGGTCTCAAGTCAGGAATGGCCTCTGCTAGAGTAGTGAATTTGTAAGCAGTAACTATTTTCATAGTTTTTACTGAACATTTCTTGTTACAACTTAATCTCCTTTCTTCATGATTGCCCCCAACAATTAAAAGAGGAACTTGAGATCAGCCAACCAAGAGTCATCACTCACACGGCCCCATTGCAAAAGGCTACTGCAGTCAGCCCAGAGCGGTGGGGCCCCAGCTTGGGAACTAACTCATGGGAGGCACGCAGGGCATGGAAACATTGCCTCTGATCTGGACAGGTGTCTGTGCTCAAGAGATCTGATTTGATGGTAGGGGTACAAGACATCAGGCAGCTCACACATGCTCAGGATGTATCACATAGTGGAAATGTTCCAAGGTGATCTGGTTTGGCTTATCCTTTGCCAGAGGCTGGATGTTGGATTCAGGATCTAGTTTCTAGGGAAACAGGGAGAATACAGATAAGTACAGGACTACAACCAACAGCCAAGGGTTTGGGCTGGTCTCCAGTGCTAATGGGAGCTTGGAATACAAATAAAGAGATGAGGCTGTCATACAGGTTGCAAATTCTGCAGTTAAGGAATTACATTAGTTTTCTAATGTTACACCATAATAGCATTCTGAAATAATCGTTATTTACCAATGGTGTATTATGAATTTATACTTTTGGATTTGATTTAATAACATTTTATATAGAATTTTTGCATCTATATTCATAGGTGAGTTTGGTTTAAAGTCTTTTGTTTGGAACTTATCAGTGTTTAGCTTTGGGTTATGCTAGACTTACAAAATGAATTAGTAATACTTCCAAAATTCAAATTTTAAATGTTTTATTAAAACTTTAAGGGATTTTTATTTCAAAAATTTGATAGGACGTATTTTTTAATTAGGGAAGAGCCGTCTCTCTCCCTTTTCTTTTTTTTTTTCTGGCTGTGCCATGCAGCATGTGGGATCTTAGTTCCCCAACCAGGGATCAAACCCGTGCCCCCGGCCATGGTAGCGCAGAGTCTTAACCACTGGACCACCAGGGAAGTCCTGATAGGACTCATTCTTAAACCTATTCTTTTAGAAACTCTGTTAGAGACTGCCATGCTAAGAAGTTTGTGCTTAATCCTTAGAGGAATGACATGATTAATTCTGCATTTTAGAGAAATCTTTTTGACCCTGGGAGGAGAATAGTTCATAGGGACACAATACTAGAAAAAAGAAGTCAGATTAGGATGCTCTTACAATAATTCAGATAAAAATTATGATACCCTGACAGTGAAGATGGGACGTCAGAGGCAGCTTTTAAGGATATTTGTTGAAAAAGAATAAACACCTGGTGATTGGATGTGGATAACAGGAGAAAGGAAAGCATCTCCTTTGACCCACATGTTTCAGGTTTGGATAACTGCGTGGTATCACCCACTACAATAAAGAATAGAGGAGGAACAACAGGTAAGAAGCAAGGAAAAAAAAGATTCCATTTTAGACACATTGATTGGAGGCCCCTTAGGCTCTCCAAGTGAAGATTGTTATAGGTCGTTGGAAATACTGATTTGGAACTCAGGAGAGAGGCATGGCTGGAGTTAATAAACAAGGGAATCATCTGCATGAAGGTGGCAGTGAGGTCATAAGAGTAAATGGGATCATCTTATGAGAGTATAAGGTTAGAAGGCAAAAGGACCAAGGATAAGAGATTTTGCAAAATCGTTTTTTCTTGAATCATGAAGGAATGGAAAAAGTATATGGCAGTTGTTTGTACAGATACATGTACGAACCCAAAGGCCTTTCCCCAGTTGGAAGTGAACAGAGGCTGATATTCTGGTCTTCACGATACATTCAGAATAGAAGAGAGCTTTCTGAAGATCTACTCTCTATGTACCAATATAATCTCTAGTCTCAACCTGAAAGTGCTTCTCAGAATGCACTCCAGTTCCTCTATGATTAGGCAGCATCTAGTCCAGTGCTTTGGGCCAAATCACAGAACACGGGGCAGTTACCAGGAGGGCTGTCTTTGATATGAGAGTCCCAGGGCAGAGCCAAAATTATAGTCTAAAGAGTCACTGCACCAAGAGATAGCATGCAAGTCATTGCAAGGGAGAAGAAGCCCCAACATAAAGAAACAGGAGAGTCAAGCCAGCAGGTTGAAATGAGCTGCAAACCACCTAAACATAGGAGGGATCGGTGGGGTGGTCAGAGGCAAGCTGAAGTTATGGTTGGGTTGTATCATAGGTTAGTTTAGGGACGAATTTCACCTAGGGGGTCTGTTGGCCCATTATATATGTGGCTCAGCACCTAGGAGGGTGTTTTGGAGGAATCTGGCCATTCTAGACTAGGAGGATAGACTTGGCCCATGCTTGTGGTTTATAAATGGTTTCCATTTTTCTCCCCATTTAGGGCTGCAAAGTTGTTGGAGCAGCAGGGTCTGACAAAAGGGTTACCTGCCTTGAAAAGTATGGATTTGATGTTGCCTTTAACTACAAAACAGTAAAGTCTTTGGAAGAAACTTTGCAAAAAGCCTCTCCTGAGGGTTATGATTGTGATTTTGATAATGTAAGTACAAACTGGACTTAATATCTGATTTACTAGCAAAGCAACAAAGCACTATATGAGGGAATCTACTTCTAGAGTTTCCATCTAAAAATATATGAGGAAAGCACATATGCCTTTTTTAAAAACTAGCTTTATTGAGATATAATTTACCTGTTTAAAGCATAGAACTCAGTAATTTTTAGTGTATTCACAGAATTGTACAACCCTTGCCACAATTTTAGAACATTTTCATCACCCTGAAAACAAATGCTTGTGTTCATTAGCAGTCACTCCCCTTTGTCCCCCCAAAAGTGATATTTTGTGACTGGCTTCTTACACTTAGCAAGTTTTCAAGGTCCATCCATATTGTAGCATGTATCATTTTTTCATTCCTTTTTAAAAAATTTTTAATTGAAATATAGTTGATTTACAATGTTACTTCATTTCCTTTTTTATTTAATAAATTTATTTATTTATTTATTTATTTTTGGCTGCATTAGGTTTTTGTTGCTGCGTGCGGGCTTTCTCTAGTTGCGGCAAGCAGTGGCTACTCTTCATTGTGGTGCGCGGGCTTCTCATTGCGGTGGCACAGGCTCTAGACGCACAGGCTCCGTAGTTGTGGCTCATGGGCTCTAGAGTGCAGGCTCAGTAGTTGTGGTGTGTGGGCTTATTTGCTCCACAGTATGTGGGATCTTCCTGGACCAGGGATTGAACCCGTGTCCCCTGCACTGGCAGGCGGATTCTTAACCACTGCACCACCATGGAAGTCCCTCATTTCTTTTTATGGCCAAATAATATTCCATTGTATGGATATATCACATTTTATTCATCCATCCATCGGTTGATGGGCAACTGAGTCATTCACACTTCTTGGCTATTATGTATAATGCTGCTATGACCATTCATGTACAAGTTTTTGTGTGGAGATATGTGTTCATTTTCCTTGACTACAGTTGGAATTGTTGGGTCATATGGTAACTCCACGTTTAATATTTTGAGGAACTGCCATACTATTTTGCAAAATGGCTGCACTATTTTACATTGTCACCAGCAATCTGTAAGGGTTCCAATTTCCCCAAATCTTCAGCAACATTTATTATCTGTCATTTTGATTGTGGCTATCCTAGTGAGTTTGAAGTGATATTTTGTTGTGGTTTTGATTTGCAGTTCTCCAGTGGCTAATGATGTTGAGCATCTTTTCATGTGCTTATTGGCCATTTTTATGTCTTCTTTGGAGAAATGTTTGCTCAAATCCTTTGACCATTTTCAGTTGGGTTATTTGTTGAGTTGTCAGAGTTCTTTATATATTCTGGACCCAAGTCCCTTATCAGATACAGTCAATTCTCAGTATTCCTGGTTGTTATGTTCTATAAAGTCACCACAAACACTGAACCATTGCTCCTACTGGAAGTGTGCACACACATGCACATATCTTACATAGATTACAATCTTAAGTCCTTCCTATAGCTTCTCTTTTCTTTATTTCAAAAGAGAAAAATTTTGTTTAAAAGTGTTAAGTAACTTGTCTGAGGCTGCCCCAGGACTAATCCTCCCACAGTTGGGATTCATACTCCATTCAGCTGGCCCGAGCTGGAGCTTCTTGAACCACTCTACACTGCCCCCTACTGTCTTCATCCTCTGGTAATCTCTGGTATGAGAGCTGAAAAAAGAAGGCAGACCCTTGGCCTTTTTTGACCTTAGCTGGGAACTTTGTGTCTCTTTTGCCACTAGCCACTCTGTGTATGTCTGCAAATGACCAGGGAAAGCTCTATGAGTATTGATTTTGGGGTTATAAATAAATTTTAGCAAGTCGTCCAATTCTCAAATACGGAATATACTTATAATGAGGATCATTAGTAATAATATCTCCTGTATAGGGTTTGCAAATATTTTCTCTTATTCTGTGAGTTGCTTTCACTTTCCTTTTCTTTTCTTCCACTTTCTTGATGGTGTCCTTTGAAACACAGAAGTTTTAAATTTTTCATGAAGTCCAATTTATTTTTTCTTTTGTTGCTTAGGCTTTTGGTGTCATGTCTAAGAAGCCTTTGCCTTATCCAAGGTCACAAAGGTTTACTCCTATGGTTTTTTCCTAAGAGTTTTATCGTTTTAGCTCTTACATTTAGGTCTATGACGCGTTTTAAGTTAATTTTTGTGTACCGTGTAAGGAAAGAGTCCTATTTCATTCTTTTCCGTGTGGATGTCAGTTGTTCTGCACCATTTGTTAAAAAGACTGTTTTTTCCCCTGTTGAATTGTTTTGGCACTCTTGTCAAAAATCAATTGACTATAAACGTAAGGGCTTATTTTGGACTCTCAATTTAGTACTATTGATCTATATTTCCATTCTCACACTGTCTTGATTGATACAGCTTCGTAGTAAGTTTTGAGATCAGAAAATGTGAGTCCTCCAACTTTGTTCTTGATATGGCTTCTGAGTTATTTTTCCATAGTTTTAGATAAGGCAATGAGATTATTGAACTGATCAAAAAACCCCAAATTATAGTGAAGTAAAATTTATAAGTTATACAAGGTATATTTCTACAGTCAAATGAAAATGCCTAGTTTCTAATGTCTTTTTCCAACTGCAATTTTCTGCCCTGCGGTGCTAATTTAATCAGTGTTATTGCTGCTAAAACAAGTATTGTGAAATGATCATTGTGAGTTAATGATTTTCCTGAATCTTCTAGGGTTTAGGTTATTTAAAGGTTTCGGTTTTTTGTTTCCCTGTCTGTTTAGGTGGGTGTAGAGTTTTCCAACGTTGTTATCCCCCAGATTAAGAAATTTGGAAGAATTGCTATACGTGGACCCATCTCTACATATGACAGAACCGGCCCCCTTCCCCCAGGTAATGAGCTCACACACATGATCACAGGTGTAGAAAGATGGGACAAGGAGGAGATTCACAGATATGGTATAGGCCAGTGACTATCAAAGTATTTAAAAGATTTCCTAATATTCTTGATGAAATAGTATTTATTAAACTAAAAATACATAATTGTGTATATTTGTGCTAAATCAGCTTATACTGGATTTTGACATAGAGAAAGTAACAGGAGCTGAAAATATGGAAGAAACAGAGTTATTAAAAGTTTTAGTTTTTTACCTACTGTTTTCTGCAAAGTTGTAAAAAGCCATGATTTGATTTAGAAATAGAACACGTTGTCCTGGCTGGTAAAAACTTAGGGTTCTTCAGGATATTCGGGATGTGCTGGAGGTTTGGGGGTGGGTAGATGGTGGCTTAATGTGGGTGAAGGGAAAACAGGCTGCCATTTCCTTCAGACAGTAGTGGGCAGAGTTTCCTGCAGCAGCACCAAACTGACAATTTCCACTACAAAGGAAATGAGCATGCATTTTCTCTCCATCCCTAGAATGTCCTTGTTTTGCTTCTCCTGTGCCCTGCCATGCCCTCCATCCCCCGCTTCTCCACTCTCTTATGCTGAGACCTTCCCCTCCCACCTCCATGCTCAAATAAGTCCAAATGCAGCATCAACTAGAGAACTATATTCATTAAATCTCAATTTTCTAAGAGATGTCGTATAGGCCTCTTATTTTACAGATGGGGAGATGGATGGCCAGAAGGACCAGAGACTCTTTCAATCCTATTAGCGACAGACTCAGAATAAAAGCAGATCTTCTGAACTCCTCATACAGAGTCCTTTCTGCTACAAATGATTCTGTGCTGTTGGTGAGATTACAGATTTACCTGTGGTCTAAAAATTTTTAAAAAGGAGAAAGAAGAACAAAAAGGAATCTTCCAGATTACCATCAGGATCCAGGCAACCACAAATAAATGATGGGCTTCACTCGTGGGAATGAAACCTTATAACCCTGCTAGTTAACAACACCTCGGCTGCACTGAGACAGGTGGGTGGGAGTGGAAGAGGCTGAGGAAGGACCACTTGTAGATTCCCTGCTGGGTTGTGAAAAATCAAAGACGCTACTTTCTCCAAGAAGGACACTCCAGGTGCACCTGGCAATCTTATTAGGGGCTTTTCCCCCCATATTTTTCTAATTGATGCTAAGCTAGAGTCCTGGGAAATCTTCCTGCCAACTGAGCAGAGGTCCAGGATGCATTTTCCTGACCACAGCCAAATATTTTGGACACAGTAACTTGATCTAGGCTTTTAAGCAATTAGTCTTTGCAAGTTCAGCGGCTCAGGTCTCAGGTCTTTGAGACCTATCTGGCCTTGTGGACAAGCTGGCCTTGTCCATTCTATTTTAATCAGGTGAGATTCTGCTCTGCCTCTGATCTCCAGAAATTCTAACATATTTCACTGTTAGGAGAGCTTGGAGGCAAGTAATTGTTTCCCCCAGCTTTCATGCCACATTTGTTTTCTACTCGCAATAAAGAAACCACATCCCCATCAGCGTGGACAATCCCAGAAACAGTATTTCATCCTCTTCCAAGATGAGAAAATGAGGACTCCACTTCTTAACCCAAGAGAAATATGGCTGGGGTGAGTCTTCCGGAGAAGCACTCTTTCTGCAAGACTAATCTAGCATTTGGATGTGTCCCTCTCGTGTCTCACTCATCTTGCATCAGTTTCTTTTGGTTCAGGACAAAGCCCTACTTTTCTTTCTTTATCTCTCTTTTTTTTTTTTTTTTTTGGCTGCTTTGGGTCTTCATTGCTGCAGGCGGGCTTTCTCTAGTTGTGGCAAGCGGGGGCTACTCTTCTTTGCCGTGCGTGGGCTTCTCATTGCGGTGGCTTCTCTTGTTACGGAGCATGGGCTCTAGGCGCGCAGGCTTCAGTAGTTGCAGCGTGTGGGCTCAGTAGTTGTGGCTTGCAGGCTCTAGAGTGCAGGCTCAGTAGTTGTGGCGCACAGGCTTAGTTGCTCCGCGGCATGTGGGATCTTACTGGACCGGGGATTGAACCCGTGTCCCCTGCATTGGCAGGTGGATTCTTAACCACTGTGCCACCAGGAAGTCCCAAAGCCCTACTTTTCTGACTGCTGACATTACTTTCTTCAAAGTAGCAAGTGGGAACTTTAGGCCTGAGTAATGCCAGTTAAGAAGGATGCTGAAGCTAGATTCTGCCAGTCGTCTGGGCTCTTCTGGCCCTGATATTCCCTGGGCATTTTCACCTGACTTCCTGGTACTTGTAAGACTATGCTCAGGTGTCATTCCCTCAGTTTCTGGTCACTTAGGATCCTTGGGAAAATAAACCAGGCAACCAATGCGACCTTTTCTCTCACGCACAGAAGAGTACTATCTTTTTTACAGGCTGCAGGGTCGCCCTGTGCTTTTCTACGCTGGTGGTTCTCAAAGTGTGGGCCCCAGACCAACAGCATCACCGTCTCCTGGGGACTCGTTAGAAATACAAATCCTTGGGGCCCACTCCATCTCCACAGTCAGAAGTTGGGTGAGGGGCCCAGCAATCGCTTTTCACAGGCTCTCCACGTTATTCTGACACTTATGAAAGCGTGAGACCCACTGTTTCAGGCTAACTCTTGGTATCTTGAAATGGCGAGGGCAGGGGCAGGTGTGGGATTTGCTGAGCCCCTTGATCTATTCTCTTATTGGCTTGTAGGCCAGGGGTGGACACTAGTTGTTTTGCATCCGCTTTGAGAACAGAACAGAAATTGATAGATTTACGCCATGAAATGACTGTATTAAGCCATAAAGAAGAACATGCTAAGTATTGTGAATATCAGGGTATTCACCCTTGAGTAGCACAGAAATGTTTCACGTGTTATCTTCAGGACCTCTTTCTGTTCCCTAGAACTGTTTGGGAAGTTTTTGGTGGACCTTGCTTCTGGCAGGTGAGCGGTGAACAGTTCCTGGCTGACTGGCCTGTACAAGGACTCCACGTGTGTGTCGGTTTCCCATGGCTGCTCTAACTCTTACCACAAACTTAGTGGCTTAAAACAGCACAAATGTATTGTCTTACAGTTCTAGAGGTCAGAAGTCTAACATGGGTCGGCAGGGCTGCATTCCTTCTGAAGGCTCAAGAAGAGACTCGTTTCCTTGCCTTTTCCAGTGCTAGAGGCCGCCTGCGTTCCTTGACTCATACTCCCTTTCTCCACCTTCAAAGCCGGCAGCACTGCATCTCCAAATCTCCCTCTCTCTCTCGCGCTCTGACCTCTGCTTCCATCATCACATATTTTTTCCCGACTCCAATTTTTCTGCATCCCTCTTTCCCTTACAAGGACCCTCGTGTGGGCCTACCTGTATAATACAGAATAATCTCCCCATCTGAAGGTTAACTTAGTCATATCTTCAAAGTCCCTTTTGCCACGTAAGGTAACATATTCACAGGCTCTGGGAATCAGGATGTGGACGTCTTTGGGGGCCATTATTCTGCCTACCACAGAGTGCATGTTGACTTGTGGGCAGTCCCGTGGGTCAGAAAGAGTGGAGGAAACAGAAGGGAGGGCACTGGGAGAACTCTGACATGCCTTGTACCGCTTGCGTTTTCACCACGGCCACCTGCCTGGGCCCTGGTGCCCAAATGTGCCCTCCTCTTCACAGGCCCACCCCGGAGGCCATTATCTTTAAGGAGCTTCACTTCGAAGGCTTCCCCGTCTACCGCTGGCAAGGAGAAGTCCGTCAGAGGCTCTGAAAGACTTGCTGACAGGGGTCTCAGAGGTGACAGGCTCCAGAGCCACTCCTCCACCAGATCCCCTTCCCTTTGGATGCTGCAGATTTCATTTCCACTGGGAATATGGGTTCATCTCACTGCTCCGCCTTTTATAACAAAATACCTGGAAGTCTTGTCTGCACTCACCGTCTGCAGTCCCTCTTTCCATTCTTTCTTAAACCCGCCTATCAGGTTTTGCACTGTTGCCCTTCCACCGACACAGCTTTTGTCAAGGTCGCCGATGCCCCTCACACCGCGAACGCCAGTCGTCGGCTCGTAGCATAATTTGGCTGTGGGGAGTGTTTGACAGAGGGCATCACTCCCTCCCTCCTTCCTTTGGCTTCCCTTGGCTCTTGGTTTTCCTCACTGATTGGTCCTCCTCAGACTCCTCTGCTAGCTTCTTTTCTTCTCTCCAAATTAATAACAGTGTCCCCATGCATGGTCCCTGGGCCTCTTTTCTCCTCTGTCCACTCTCTCTCAGCCCTTCATTATCTCATCCACTCTCTTGCTTTTAAATATCATCTGTATGCTGACAGCTCCCAACTGTCTGTCTCCAGCCCAGATCTCTCCCCTGAGCTCTAGACTGTTCAACAGCCGTGCTTGGATGTGCAATACACTTCTCCATCTCTGTCTTAAAGTGTTAAAAACCAAAAATGTCTTGATCTTTCCTGCCAAACTTGCTCTATATATAGACCGCACCGTCTCAGTTATGACAACCTTTTTAGTTGCTCAATTCAAAAACGTTGAAATTTATCTTTGATTCCTTTCTTTCTCTCATATCCGTGTCTAATCTGTCGGGAAATTCTGGTGGCCCAACCTCGGAGATACATTCAGAATCTGCCCTGTTTCCCCTCCTCCACCGCCACCATCCTGGTCTCGGCCACCGTCTCGTCTGGCCCGGATGTTGTGGTGACCTCTAATCTGCTCTCCCACTTTTTCACCCCTACAGACAATTCCCAACACAGCAGCCAGAGCGATCTTTTAAAGCATAAACCACACCAAGTCATCTTATGCTCAAAACCCTGCAAAGCTCCCCATTTCACTTAGAATAAACCCTGCAAGGCTGGACACTATCTGGCCTCCGTTACCTCTCTAATTTCATTTCTTACTGTCTCTCCCCACACCCCTCCACTTCTCTGTAATTGCTTACTTAATTCTCACCCCCTCCTTCACATTTTTGCTGAAAACTGCCTTCTGAATGAGGAAGCTTTGAACACGACCCTATTTTATATTGCAATCCCCCTTCACTGGTTGATCCTCTTTATCTTACTTTGATCCATAGCAATTATCATCTTTTAACATAATATACACTATAATTCACTTATTTATTATACTTATTGTCTGTCTCCCTCCCATGAGAATGTAACCTCCACGAAGGCAGCAATATTCACACATTTTGTTTTCTGATGTGTCCACACCACCCAGAATAGTCTGAATAGGCACTAGATGAACATTGTTGAGAAGAATGAGTGTTAGAGGGGCGTATATTTTGCCATGGCTCTTCGAGGTCCTAGAGTGGAGTCGTCTTATAGCCATGCCTTACAGATCCAGAGGAAGAATCCAATCGCTTTGTCCTGAGCTGTGATCATTTTCCCACCTTACGCCATGTGGAGTTTTAGTCAACAGAAATCTGAATAACCGAGGTGGCATTATTTTCGTTTCCCAGGAGAAAAGTGGTACCATACTTCCTAACTCCTGGCTTCCTGATCATTTCCAAATTCAAAGACATAGACTGCTCCCCTGGCATCCCCTGGAGCTTGGCGTTCTTCCCAGTCTAACACTCTCCGAGTGCTGGGCTGGGCTCTTTCCAGGGAGCTGGGAAGAGTGGGATGCTTTTAGAGTTCCCAGTGTGTAGCCTCTTTGTCCCTGTTGGTGAAATCAAACATGATCACAGCTGACAGCAGACACCACTGTGCTGGTGTCCCAAATGCTTTCTTCCTACAAAGTGAACCTAATTATAATTTTGTTCTAAGTAACTAGTGAATTGGTTTAATTTCTCTCTCATCTACTTATTTCTTTCTCATCCGTCCCCCTTTTTTTAATACACTTTTTATTTTAGAATAGTTTTAGAGTTACAGAAAAATTCCTGAGAGTACAGAGAGTTCTGTATTCTATTATATCCTAATTTCCCATATTATTAACATTTTATATTAGTATTCAAGCTCTACTTTTAACCTCTAAACTTTTGATTATAGCTTTTGACCCTTTCCAGGTTCTTGGCCTCTTCAAGAACAGGAATGAGCTGGGGCTTTCTATTGATAGTTAAGTATTCAAATCCCAGTTTCCCTACGTACTAGTTGAGTGACCTCAAGCAAATAAATAGTCCCTCCATAAATCCATAAATGATGCTAAACCATCACTGGATACATTAGGGAAAAATAGTATAAGGTAACTTAGGTCTCCACATAAGACCTCTTTAAAATAATGTGAGAATGTGAATTAGTTCTGTTTAGTAGACTGTGCCTTGTAGAAAAAAGAGAAATGAAAACCCTTCTTCACTAAATGAACTCTTCCCTCCCACACTCCTAAATGAATGTTAAACATGTATTGAACAAATCTTGGCTTGAAGGGAAGACATATTATTAGACTGCCGTCGTATTTACATTTCCTGAACAGGTTCTGCCTCTTCAGGGGTCAAATAGAGGTAATGATGCTACAGCATTGGGCTACTGGAAAGATGAACACAGATGATACCCTGCAAGGATGTCCCCTGCTCCATCTGCATCCACCTCTTCTGAGATCATTACATTATTAAATTTTTCTGTTCAGTTTACTTAGAAATTAGTTAATTGCTTCCTTGTGATATTTCTCGTATTGTTATACTGTGATCTGACGCCCATTATTAAACTCTTATGTGTACTGTAATCTGTTACATACACTGTGTATGTGGGTCATGCCCCCCAAATGACTATAAGTTCAAAGAGAATAGGGTCTCCACTTCCTAGTTCCAAGTTTCCCATGATGTACTGATAAATTTGTTGCTACAATGAGTATATAATTTAGAATATAAAATTAATCTATTATATTTGTTGTTGTTTTGATACAGGGTAAAATCCAGTACCATGAACACATCACTGAAGGATTTGAAAACATGCCAGCTGCATTTATGGGAATGCTGAAAGGAGAGAATTTGGGGAAGCAATAGTGAAAGCATGAACAAAAATGACACATGGAATCTAGAAATCATTTGGATGATTACTTAGTTTCTTTATAATCATTTAGTAAAAGGTACGCTGTCTTCATGATCTAAAAAACATTAATTGTAATGCATTTGATCTACCTAATAAAATACATTTAAGTGGAATATAATTAGCAAGAGAGAGTGAAAATTTCATATTGAACAATGGCCAAATGAACTTACTGCCTGCTATAGTTCCCTCAGGGTTATGGTAGAAAATAATGGCTTTTGAGTCCAAAAGTTTACTGCTTCTGTGACCTTGAACTTCTGATTTTTCATCTGTAAAGTGAGGACAGTAACATCTGCTTCACATACATATTATACATTTGTTTAAAACACCAGCATAACACGTAGCATATATTAGGTACTCAGTAAGTGTTAGCTACCTCCCTGCAGAAATCAGTGAATTTGAAGTGAAGATCACCACCCCTATGGCTTATGGTTACACAAGGAGAAATAACCATTGCTGATGTACACGGACTCAGGGGAGCCCCCATTGGTCCTCTGCGGGCAGGTCTAACGTGGCAGACCAAGGAAGGAATCTATCGCTTACAACAGCTACAAAAAAAGATAACATATGGGAATCTTTATAAGCCAACAAAAATGTGAGAGATTATTATAAAGAAAGCTTTGAAACATGACTGAGGAACACAAAAGAAGACTGAACATATGGAAGTTACCATGCTCTTGGACTGGGAGATTCAGTATCATGAAATGTCAGTTCTGTTGATCAATTCTGCTACCAAATAGAGGAGGGATCAAATTGGAGTACAAGGAAAAAATAAGGGAAAAAAGTGTGCGATTGTGTGTGTGTGTGTGTGTGTGTGTGTGTGTGTGTATAAAACCTCTGGAAAGATGTAATAACCCAGGGACAAGAACTGAGGTGTGCCTGAAGGATGGGGGATAAGAGAAAAACTACACTTTTGTGCTTTTTGAATTCTGAATCTAATGAACAAATTTATTCACTATTACAAATGCAATTTAAAAAATTAAAGTCCCTCCCTGGTGACGCAGTGGTTAAGAATCCGCCTGCCAATGCAGGGGACACTGACGGGTTCGAGCCCTGGTCCGGGAAGACCCCACATGCCACGGAGCAGCTAAGCCCGGGCGCGACAACTACTGAGCCTGCGCTCTGGAGCCCGCGAGCCACAACTACTGAGCCCACGCACTGCAACTACTGAAGCCCACACACCTAGAGCCCGTGCTCCACAACTAGAAGCCACCGCAATGAGAAGCCCGTGCACCAAAACAAGGAGTAACCCCCGCTCACCGCAACTAGAGAAAGCCCGCACACAGCAACAAAGACCCAACGCAGCCATAAATAAATAAATAAATAAATAAATAACTTAATTAATTAAATAAAAAAACAATATGTGGAAAAAAAAAAAAAAAAAATTAAAGTCCCTGTGCTTCTGTGTCCCCTTCCCATATGGGGGAAATAACATATGCTTGAGAAAAAACTCAGGAAAAGGTGGGGTCACCCCTAAGGCTGGGCGCCCCCTGGTGTTTTTACCTCTCGAACTTGTCCACAAGTTTGAGCCTCCAGCAGCGTGTCAGCTCCAGGTGAAGGGTTCCTGCCCCGGCACTGGGTCCTGTGGTGGGTTCTGTTCTAGGGCTTCTACCCCAGTAGCTTGTGACTCTCAGTATCTGTCTGACTCTCCCACTCTGGGGGCAGTGGTTTACCCCGTGACCTAAGGTCTCTGCTTGATCTCAAAAGAGTTGTTAATTTTTTTATGCTCAATGTTTTTCTTGTTGTTAGGACAGACTGATGACACCCAAGCGCAATACATGCTGGACCAGAAACCAGAAGTCAAGAGCATGTGTGTACATATATACATACACACACATATATATATTATAAATATATATATATTGGGTTTTTTTTTTTTGGCCTCCCTGTGTGGCTTGCTGGATCTTAGTTCCTCAACCAGGGATTGAACCCATGCCCTGGCAGTGAAAGTGCAGAGTCCTAACCACTGGACTGCCAGTGAATTCCCAAGAGGATATATTTTAAATTTTGATAATACTTACCATTTTTTCTTTGATGGTTAAGTGCTTTTAGTCTTTCACCTAAGAAATCTTTGCCTATCTGTAGGTCATGAAATTTTTCTCCCATATTTTTATTCTGTAAGTTTTACCCTTTTAGCTTTTACGTTAGATCTGTGATGGAGCAGGGAATAGGGGATTGGGATTGACTGCAAAGGGGCAAAAGAGAATTTTCTGGGGTGATTTCAATGTTCTGTTGGGATGGGGGTGACATAAGGGTAGACATTTGTCAAAACTCATTGAACAGTACATTTAAATGCGTGCATCTTATTGCATATAAATTATACGTCAGTAAAGTTAACTTTTAAAAAGAAGAAAAATAGGTCCAGTACAAAACTTAGGCCACAAGACAGGAGCTTGCTTGCTACCAAAGTGCTATGGACTCCTGGATTACTTGTAGGGAGAAAGAAGTACAATAAACAGCCAAAGAAAGGCCAACATCTGTAGGATCCACAATCACATGTTACATTCTTTGTGGAGAAGCCTCCCAAGCGGGCACTGATATATTTCACCTTAAGAGGAGACAGGAAGAACAAAGATCTTCATGTTTCCCCCATGCCCATCTAAATCTCTTTCCAGAATTTATTTTGGGCCCAACAGTAAGATAGGTATCCATCTTTATTTTTTCCAAGAGACAAGCTAGTTTTTCATACACCACTATGGAATAGTCCATCTTTCCTTTATAATCTATTCTATTAATAGATAACATGGTTCCACATCTAGACTCATCTGTTCGTTTTTTCCGTTACATTATTTATTTATTTATTTATTTATTTATTTATTTATTTATTTATGGCTGTGTTGGGTCTTTGTTGCTGCACGCGGGCCTTCTCTAGTTGCGGCGAATGGGGGCTACTCTTTGTTGCAGTATATGGGCCCCAGAGCGCGTGGGCTTCAGTAGTTGTGGCTCGCGGGCTCTAGAGCACAGGCTCAGTAGTGGCACACGGGCTTTGTTGCTCCACAGCATGTGGGATCTTCCCAGACCAGGGCTCAAACCCGTGTTCCCTGCATTGGCAGGCAGATTCTTAACCACTGCACCACGAGGGAAGTCCCTCCATTACATTTTTGATTGGTTGTTGCTGGAGTTCTGGACAGTTTTTAACTACACCTATCAATCTATGCACAATTAATTTGTACATTTCTGGAATAAAGTATTAAAGAAAACAGTGCTCTTTTGAATACAGTATTTCAGATTAATGCATTTAGAACTTTTGCCACAATGTTTTAGCCTGATGCTTATGGCAAATCCATAACTGCTGCCAGGTAGCTAATTGGACTTGATATAACTCACCGCCTCAAGAAAATACGATTTTTGCCAGCATGTGCTATTATTCTACAACTCAGACATTTAGTTTATGTTCTGTGAACTGGTGTATATCCCAGGTGCACAAATCTTTTTCAGTGAAATCTCGATAGCAAAGTGGTGGTCAACATTCCAGGAGACATTCCCTGGTAAGAACCAGGCAGGATTATCACCAATGACAGATTTTATCAGCCCCACTGAAAAGGTTAAGCAAGATCTACAGAGATTCCAATTTTAAGGTAGTAAAGAATTCTGCCTTCTCCTCTGGAAAATCCAAAACAATATAGATGATAAGAAACAAAAATTGGGAAGAATTCCCTGGCGGTCCAGTGGTTAAGGCTAGGGCTTTCACTGCTGTGGACCCGGGTTCGATCCCTGGTCGGGGTAATAAGATCCCACAAGCCACACATTGCAGCCCAAAAAGAAAAATTTTTAAGAAAAATTTAGGGGAAGCTGTAGAATGTTGTAATAAAAAAGACAGAAAATAACAGGTGATGGCAGAAAGATGAAACAATGATCTTACCAATTTACTCATACACTCCTGGTGGAATGTAAAATGGTGAAATTTAAAGAGGTAGTTTTTTGCAGCATTATTCACAATAGCCAAGGTATCAAAACTACCTCAGTGTCCATCAACAGATAGATTGGTAAAGAAAATGTGGTGTGTGTGTGTGTGTGTGTGTATATATATATATATATATATATATATACACACACACACACACACACAATAGAATATTATTCAGACTTAAAAAAAGAAGGAACTTCTGTCATTTGCAGCAACATGGATGAACCTGGAGAACACGCTAAGTGAAATAAATCAGAGAAAAACACTCTATAGTACCCCTTACATGTGGACTCAAAAAAATAAAAAATAAAAGAACGCATAGAGTAGAAAGTAGAAAAGTGGTTGCCAGGGTTGGGTAAAATAGGGAGAGGTTAATCAAAAGGTGTAACTGAGTTATAAGATGAATAAGGTCAGAGGATCTAGTGGATAACATGGTGACTACAGTTTTTAACACTATATTGTATAGTTGGAATTTGCTAAGAGAGTAGAACTTACATGTTCTTGCCAAAAAAAAAAAAAAAAGGGCAAATATGTGAGGTGATGGATGTGTGGACTCATTTCACAATGTATATCAAATCATCATGTTATATACTTTAAATAACTTACATTTTTGTCAATTGTACTAGATAGACAAAATCTGAAAAAAGGTGAATTTTATGTAAATTCCATCTCAATAAACCTGATATAAAAATTAAGAGACATATATAAGCCCAAACAATAATATTTGAAAACATATACCGTTCGGAAGAATTTTACTGACTTAGTGCAGGAGAAAAAGCCATGACTGCCTTCTGAAAAGGTACTGATGAGATCCGGACGATTCACGAGGTGGAGGAAATCAGGGACTCAAAGGAGAGAAAGTGCTTGAAAACACGCATCAGAGCGGTTCAAGCCCCACATGCCACTCCCACCCTTCATGGTCAGGGACTGTCCATCACCCTATGAAAATTTCACCCCCATTGAAATCTAAGGTATCATCTTTCACCAAAGAGAACTTGAGAGGCTTTTAACTTGGGGACCCTGGCCCTGGAGGACATTAGGCTGAAAACAGATTACATGGAATTCTGTATACGGGTGAACTCCAACACCCATACTACCATGCAGCTTTCTTCCACCTGTTCCAGAAAAATAGCCAGGCTTATGGCCCCTGGCAGCTTAAGTCCTTCTCTAGTAAAACTGTAGACCCTTCTGAAGAAATAACACTGCTCCAAGGACTGACAGACACTGACATTTAGGGTTCCAAAGGCAAAATCTAAGTGAACACCCCCATCACCCTTCTGTGAAGCCCACAAATTGACCTGCTGCTCCCATGGACTCAAACTTCCAACCCAGAGACCCTGGACTTTGAGCTGGGAACATGGATCGAATCAGACTTCGGACTGTCTCCCTCGGGGAAAGTATGTACAACGTGTGGTGTGGGAAGAAGGAAAGGGTGTGGTTATCCTAAGCCAGAGGTTCCCAAACTTTCTTGGTTACAGCATCCTTAGTAGCAAAATCCTTTTCTCACAGTGTCCCTGGGCCAAAAGAAATACCTGACTGTTCCATTTGCTAAATAGTTAGGTCCAAGCAACATATTCGTTGGTGCCATGTCCAGTAGTTATAGCTGTTTCCCTAAAATTTAAAATATCCTAGGAAGCCCTTGTGAATTCTCTACAGTGCCCTGGGACACCTTTGCACCAAAATGGGACCCAAGGTTCTAAGCTTTTCCAGGCCAGTGCTTAGAAACATTGTATCATGTTCCAGGTCTTGCTTTCCTTGCTTCTGGGACCTTGGAGGCCGTATGTTCCAGATGGCATGACTACAAAATGTTGGAAAGAAAACGGTGGAAGTCTGACTGGGAAATAAACTTTTCCTGAGTTAACGTCACTCTGATTTGTTGGGTTCTCTGTGGCTAGCACTGCGTACTCCAACTCTGTACTGTTCAACATGGTAGCCACTTAAGGCGACTGAGAACTGGAAATACGGATAGAGTGCCACATTTCAAGGTTTAAAAAACTGAGGCAGAGTAAATATTTTTCCATTAAACACAACTTTATTGTTTTGGTAGAACTACAATTCACTTTAACTGTTGCACGGCACAGGACGTTGCTGTTGTATTGTAATGCTTGTACAGGAACGTGCATGACTTCTAGTATTACAGATAAACACTTCACCAATCTAGTCAGTATCAACAGACTGATTCAGTTCAGATGATTTTTTTCTATGCACTGAAGTAACATCACAATGTGTCTACTTGGATATTTTATGTAGATAGTACAAGTTAAAGAACACCTATGCAGACAGCACAAGTTACAGTGACACCTATATGTAAACCATAATCATAAATTGAGACACTTATTATTTTAACTGTAATATAATAAAATTATCTAGGCTAAAAATATGGAAAAATATTTAGATTTTTAATGAAGGCATATTAATGAGGCAGAATTCAGTGCAATATAGAAGCTAGTACCACGAGTATAGCAAAGAAAAAAGAGTGCAAGAGGGTACAGTGCACATTCGATGATGAGTAGCAAATGCAACTCACTGCAGGCACAGCAAAATGAGAAGGCTGTTTGTTGTACACAAGTGTTCAATACAGTAGACAATATTTAAGACAGCAGCTAATAGTTATTTCATTTTTTCAGCAACAGTTTAGTGATAAGTATTCTCCCAATAGTCAAAAAAGAATCCACGAAATAAGTCCTACGAAATGAGAATTACATTTCCATCAAAAAATTTAAACAATTTTTAACAGGATTTCAAGCTTATACTTGGCCAGCTATAAAATGGTTTAAATTCTTGCACATGTGCGTGCGCGCACACACATACACACACACACACACACACACACACACAAGGATCTTCGATGGAGAGATGATAAAAGAAATGACCATTTTAATTATGGTAATCTAGTTAGAAAATTATGAGGAAGACTTAAAAAGACACATAAAAATTGAAAATTTTAATTAACCTTCTAATTTTGCTCATAGAAGACAAGAAATTTCTCGTAATATCAAAGATCAATTGGTTCAAAATTAGAAAAATTTCAAGTACTTAGCTTTAGGTATGTAATATAAGATATAAGACACTGCCAACTGAAAACTTTGAGTACATTCTGTCTCAAAGAACATCCAAATTTATAAAGAAATGTCAATTCATTGCCTAAAAACTCAAACGCATGACAGATATTTTTGACAATTTTCCACCGGATAAAGAAGAAATTTCAACTAGAGAAAAAAATTCGTTTCTATCATAAAGATAAGACTGCAGCTGTGTTAGGTCCAAAGACAGATATACTGGAATTTTAAAGCAAGAGAATGGTATTTCCCTCATTGCTTTGTTCCACTATATGGTAACTATTGAAAATATCTGTTCAGTTTTCTGAAGCAGACTCCAAGAAGACAGACATGAATATAGATGTTAAAATTCTTCCGTACATGCGTGCAAATGATATAATCAATGCTAGTTTATGAAACTTTTGAAAATAGTGTTTTTAATGATCTTGTGTTCTTTACTGATACTCCTTGGTTGAATCATAAAAGAATTTTACAAAGATTTCCTGTACTGGGAATTCCAATTCAAGATTTTCTTGAAATGAAAGGAATGACTGCTAAGTATTCGAAAATCAAAGACAAAAAGTGGCAGTATCACACTGAATATGAATGAGCTACATTTGAAGCTTCTTAGAATGGGAAAAACTTGTGACCTACTCAGGTGAGAAAAATTAGTTAAAATTGAAACATTTCATAATATAAACAAAAAATAATGACATTACACATTTTTCTAACATGAGTCAACATGCAAATTTTCAATGTAATCAATAGCATTGTATAAATTGGCTGCAAAACACAAGAAAAATGTGAAGAATGGTTGATACTGATAAATTTAGTTTTGTTTCCATGTATGCAATGCCTCATTGAATTTAATGGTAATAACAGAGTTGACAGAAGAGTTGAATTTATTTAAACAGATATTGCTTTGAAACTATATGCTTTTGTTTCAAAATCAAATCAATTCTTCTAATAAAAAGATGAACAACTTTGTAAATGTGGATGCAAATATCGAAGGAAAATAATTTTCTGATACTTGAAAAATTTAGGTATATGTAGACTAACAACAAAGTGCATTTGGAAGAACTATGTGAATCTACTTTTTAACTCTAAGTTTTATTAATCTCAATATGGCTCAAGTATTTCAAATAAAAATTTAGTGTATGAACTAAGATGTGCTGCAACTGTAAAATACACATGGGTTTTGGAGACAGTGCAAAAAATAATATAAAATATCTCACCAATAATTTTTTTTACTGATTATATGTTAATATTATGGATATACTGGGTACAACAAAATATATTATTCACCTGTCTTCTCTTACCTTTTTAAAGTGGCTACTAGAAAATCTGAAATTATTAAGTGGCTCACATTCTATTCCTAATGGGCAGTGCCACAGTAACTGAAACACCTTCCAAGTGGTGTTTTAGAGCCCTCTTCTTAAACGTGAGTAGTCAAAGATCACCAGAAGTTTGAGGAAAGCCTCCAAGGAGAAAGAGAGAAAACAAGTAAAAACAACTTAGAGGAAAGATAATGAAGGGAGCGGTAACACTAAAAGACACCATATTAGCATCCTCCGAGAAATGAGTATTTCACCCATGACACGAACAGAATATGATTTTTTTAAAAAAGGAGTAAGCAGAGAATCAGAAAATGCACTTGGAAATATAAATATGACAACAAAAATAAAACATTCAAAACATTTAGTAGTAGAGTTGGAAGATAAAAGTTGACAACAGCTTCCAGAAAGAAGGATAAAAACCAAAGACATGGAAGGACTGATGTCAGGGAAGATGGAGCAGTAGGAGGTGCCAGGAATCCATCTCTCCACCTAGACAACAATTGTACTGGCAGAAAGTACCTAAAGTGATTATTTGGAACACAGGAGTCTATTTTAAGGCTTGTAGTGTCCAGGAGAAACCTTAAAGTGGTAAAGTGCAACTACTAGTGGTGGGTTTTAGCCTTTAGCACAGTAGCAGCTACCCATTCCCCATCAGCCAGCCCAAACATTTCTAGTTTGACTTGCTGGAGCCAAGGTGGGCAATAAAGACCTTTTCCTCCAAATACCAGGGTCCCAGGTCCTGACTGTGGATGGTTGCTTCTGATCAAGAAGGAAGAGCAGACACAGAGGTGAGTGGCCATTCTTCCAATTCCCCCCACTGGCTAAAGTGGCTCCCAGGGGATTTAAAGCAGGGGTCCCCAACCCCTGGGCCACAGACCGGTACCGGTCGGCGGCCTGTTAGGAACTGGGCCGCACAGCAGGAGGTGAGCAGTGGGCGGGCGAGTGAACCTTCACCTGCCACTCCCCATCGCTCCCCATCCCTCGCATTACCGCCTGAACCATCCCCCCACGTATGGGAGAATTTAGAAAGCCTCTGCCTCTGCCCAGGGAAAGGCAGGCTCAGAAAAGACCTGAGAAAAGTCTAAGCATTCACCACAGACTGATAATTGGCACAGAGACGACAACAAACAATAAAAAAAAATCTGAGAAGGAGAATCTGATTTCCAGAGCTACCACACTACAGTAGTCCCCCGCCTTATCCATGGTCTGGTTCTGCACAGTTTGTTAACAGCTGTCAACTGCAGCCCGAAAACACCAAATGGAAAATTCCAGAAATAAGCAATTCATAACTTTTTTTTTTTAAATTTATTTATTTATGGCTGTGTTGGGTCTTCGTTTCTGTGTGAGGGCTTTCTCTAATTGCAGCAAGCGGGGACCACTCTTCATCGCGGTGCACAGGCCTCTCACTATCGCGGCCTCTCTTGTTGCGGAGCACAGGCTCCAGACGCGCAGGCTCAGCAGTTGTGGCTCACGGGCCCAGCCGCTCCACGGCATGTGGGATCTTCCCAGACCAGGGCTCGAACCCGTGTCCCCTGCATTGGCAGGCAGATTCCCAACCACTGCGCCACCAGGGAAGCCCCCAGCAATTCATAACTTTTACACTGCACACCATTCTGAATAGTGTGATAGAATTTCACACCATCCCGCTCCAACCTGCCCGGGATTCCCAACCAAAAACATCTTCTGCTCCCAACATCTATCCATCAACATCATGTTCAGTGATCCAGGATCACCCAAAGCAGATGATCCTTCTTCTGACACAGTGTCAGAAGGTCAATAGTAGCCTAATACTATGTCACACTGCCTATGTCATTCACCTCATTTCATTTCATTACATAGGCATTTTATCATCTCACATCATCATCATGAATACAGTATAATAAGATATTTTGTGAGAGAAACCACATTCACATAATGTTTATTACACTATATTATCATAATTCCATTTTATTATTATTGTCAATATTTTATTGGGACTAATTTATAAATTAAACTTTATCACAGGTGTGTATATAAAGGAAAAAACATAGTATATATAAGAGTTCAGTACTATCCGCAGGTTCAGTCATCCACTGGGGGTCTTGGAACGTATCCCCTGCACATAAGGGGGGATGATTATGTAAGATTCACATATCCAGTTTTCAACAAAAAAATATCACAAGGCATACAGAGAAACAGGAGGTATATCTGAGGAACTCAGACCTGCTAGACAAAGACTTTAAAATAACTGTCAAATATGCTCAAAGAGCTAAAGGAAGGCTCTGAACATGTTGGCAGATCAAGAGAGAAAATGAAGAAGATTCTTCAGAGCAGAAAAAAACTGGGGAATATGTATCCATTAATGATTAATTTAAAAAGGGGCTTCCCTGGTGGCGCAGTGGTTGAGAGTCTGCCTGCCAATGCAGGGGACACGGGTTCGAGCCCTGGTCTGGGAAGATCCCACATGCCGTGGAGCGGCTGGGCCCGTGAGCCACAGTTACTGAGCCTGCGTGTCTGGAGCCTGTGCTCCGCAACAAGAGAGGCCGCGATAGTGAGAGGCCCGCGCACCGCGATGAAGAGTGGCCCCCGCTTGCCGCAACTAGAGAAAGCCCTCGCACAGAAATGAAGACCCAACACAGCCATAAACAAAATAAAAATTAAAAAGGAATGCTCTCCTTGGTCGCACTTTACAAAAAAACAAAACCATAAACATCTTGAATATCAATGGGGAAAAGCCCCTGAAGAGCTACAGGTAGATTTAGCAAAGCTGTAAGTTATCAGAACCACTCTATAGGGAGAGACACCTAAGGACTCCAACCTGAAATAATCTCTTAGAACTTGTGAAAAAAAAATAAAAGAAAAACCTCATGCAAAATGAAGACTGGAAGCCCTGAAGAGAGAGCTCTCAAGCACATACCAGCTTACTCTACGTTCCTCAGCAGGAAGAAAGACTTCTCCCTCGCCAACAACAGCCCGGCCAATGAGAAACCACTGCAACTCAGCCAATGAGAAGCCACCACAACCCCGAATTCTCATTCTCCTCCAATGAACTTTCATTCAAAACAGCCCCTCCTAACTTCCTCCTTTCCTCTGTAAAAAGAACACTCCTCACCTTCCTTCTCCAGACATGCCTATAAATTTCACCATAGTTTGCATGTCCCAAATTGCAATTTCTCTGTTATTCCCAAACAAACTCAATTTTGCTGGCCCCTGGGGTAGCCTTTAACTCTATGTTCATTAATGTGTTGAATAGGGATCTTTCTCTTCTAGTTAAAAGGACCAGGATGGAATGGGAAATTATTTCCACTCCAGATTTATTTAATTCAGCAAATCAGCTCACCTGCACCACAGATGATTCAACTAAAAGGAAGACCACTAACTAAAATCCTCAATTTTCAACTCCACCAAGTGGAGGCCCCTAAATGAAACACAAACCCTCCTGGTCTTTGCCATTACTGCAAAAAGCCAGCACATTGAAGGAAAGACTGTCACAAGCTTAAGTGCGCCAGGCACCTTCAATCATCTAACCAGCTTCCCCAATTCCCAGGGAATTGCAGGGGTTTTCCTGAATCCTTCCCCTCAATCAACTTACAGAAACCACTCTCCAGCTTGGGAATGAGTCCCTCCATCCTCACTGACACCAGAGCTACAGTCTTGGGGCTCAACCTCACTGTTACTCAATAGCTCCTGACTCAGAGAATTAAAATGGCTCAGTGGGGGGGGGGGTGGTCTCAAAATAAACCTCCCCAGGTTCCTGTCTGTTAACCTATCCCCTTTGGTTTAAGCTAAGAGATAGCTACCCTTTTCTCTTTAGTTCCTCTATCCCTGTTCATTTATTGGTCCAAGATTCCTTAGAAAAATGTCATGCTGGCATTTCTACCAAAAGGGGACGATAAATCTAGAATTTGATAGCAGCAACCAAAATAGCCAACTGGATGAATCAAATGATCTAGCTTTTAATACATTAAAGAAAGCTTGATAAATCTCCCTACTATTGATCAACTTCCCTTTTTCCTCTTCATATGAGAGAAGAAGAGAAGCACTTAGAGTACTTACCCAAAAGCATGGGGATCACCATCACCCCATAGGGTACTAGAGTTGGCAGCTAGACCCTGGGCACGAGTATACCCCTTTGGTCTTAGAGTCATTCCTGCTACTGTCCTTTTAGTTAAGGCCACCAAAAAAATAATCATGGGATCCTCTCTAATCATCTCTGTACCCCAAAGAGAAGCCCCACCTGTTCAACATATAATCCTGGGAAACCTGTCCGCCCTGCCCCCAAACATTTTAAATTGCCCAGTGGACCATCAGAGTTGGAAAATGGACTTTACTCAGCTACCTCACCCCATGGATACAAATATGTCTTGGTAATGATTTGTATGTTTTCCCACTGGACTGAAGCTTTCCCACATAGACAAACTATTGCCTCTTCAGTAGCTAAAACTTACTGGAAAAAGTCATCCCTACCTGATGAACCCCTCTTGAGCTCCACAGCAACCAAGGGACCCGTTTTACTGGTCAAATATTACAGCAAGTATGTGTTGTTTGGCCAAATCTTCAGTACTTTCACTCTACACATCATCACCAGGCTTCAGGACTAATCAAATGAACTAAGTGTCATCAAAACTCAGTTGGGGAGGGGGGGGGCTTTGCTGGTGGTGCCGTGGTTAAGAATCCGCCTGCCAATGCAGGGGACACGGGTTTGAGCCCTGGTCCGGGAAGATCCCACATGCTGAGGAGCAACTGAGCCCATGCGCCACAACTACTGAGCCTGCGCTCTAGAGCCCATGAGCAACAACTACTGAACCCACGTGCCACAACTACTGAAGCCCACGTGCCTAGAGCCTGTGCTCCTCAATAAGAGAAGCCACTGCAATGAGAAGCCCGTGCATGGCAACAAAGAGTAGCCCCCGCTCACTGCAACTACAGACGGCCCATCTGCAGCAACGAAGATCCAACGCAGCCAAAAATAAGTAAGTAAATTAATGAATTAATTAATTTTAAAAAAAAACCTAGAGTTTAAAAAAAAAACTCAATGCGGTGGGGGCGGCAGAGTCAAGATGGCAGAGTAGGAGGACACGGAGTTCGCATCTCCTCACAAGTACAACAAGAATGCATCGAGGGGCTTCCCTGGTGGCATAGTAGTTAAGAATCCTCCTGCCAATGCAGGGGACATGGGTTTGAGCCCTAGTCCGGGAAGATCCCACATGCCACGGAGTAACTAAGCCCATCTGCCACAACTACTGAGCCTGCGCTCTAGAGCCCATGGGCCACAATTACTAAGCCCACGTGCCACAACTACTAAAGCCCGTGCCTAGAGCCGGTGTCTGGCAACAAGAGAAGCCACTGCAATAAGAAGCCCATGCACCGCAACTAAAGTAGCCCCCACTCGCAGCAACTAAAAGAAAGCCTGTGTGCAGCAACGAGGACCCAACGCAGCCAAAAATAAACAAACAAATAAATAAATAAATAAACTTATTTATTTTTAAAAAAAAGAATGCGTTGAAGTAATGCTTGCAGAACACCTACTGGGTGCTAGTGGGGGACCTTGGACACCTAAGGGGATGGGAGGAATCACTGCACAATCAGACTGGGGGTCAGGCCGGAGTTCCTGTGGTGGGAGCACTGAGTCCAAGACGCTAGACTAACAGAGAACCTTAGGCCCCAGAGAATATTAATCAGTGTGAGCTCTCCTGGAGGTCCTCATCTCAGCACCAAGACCCGGCTCCACCAAACTGCATGCAAACTCCAGTGCTGGATGTCTCAAGCCAAACAACCAGCAAGACAAGAACACAGGCCCACCCATCAAAAAAAATGAGATGACAAAAAAATATGTAACAGATGAAGGAACAAGGTAAAAACCTACAAAACAAAAAAAATGAAGAGGAAATAGGCAACCTACCTCAAAAAGAATTCAGAGTAATGATACTAAATATGATCCAAAATCTCAGAAATAGAATGGAAGCATAGATTCGGAAAATACAAGAAATGTCTAACAAAGACCTACAAGAGCTAAAGAACAAACAGTGATGAACAACACAATAACTGAAATGAAAAATACACTAGAAGGAATCAATAGCAGAATAACTGAGACAGAAGAACAAATAAGTAAGCTGGAAGATAGAATGCTGGAAATAACTGCCAAGGAGCAAAATAAAGAAAAAAGAATGAAAAGAATCGAGGACAGTCTCAGAGACCTTTGGGACAATCAATATTAAAGCACCAACATTCAAATTATAGGGGTCCCAGAAGAAGAAGAGAAAGAGAAACGGTCTGAAAAAATATTTGAAGAGATTAGAGACAAAAACTTCCCTAACATGGGAAAGGAAATAGCCACCCAAGTCCAGGAAGCACAGAGAGTCCCATACAGGATAAACCCAAGGAGAAACATGCCAAGACACATATTAATCAAACTAACAAAAATTAAATTCAAAGAAAAAATATTAAAAGCAGCAAGGGAAAAGCAAAAAAAAACATATGAGGGAAACCCCATAAGGTTATCAGCTGATTTTTCAGCAGAAGCTCTGCAGGCCAGAAGGGAGTGGCAGGATACATTTAAAATGACAGGGGAAAACCTACAACCAAGATTACTCTATGCAGCAAGGATCTCATTCAGATTTGACAGAGAAATCAAAAGCTTTACAGACAAGCAAAAGCTAAGAGAATTCAGCACCACCAAAGAGCGTTACAAAAAATGCTGAAGGAACTTCTCTAAGCGGGAAACACAAGAGAAGAAAGACCCACAAAAACAAACCCAAATCAATTAAGAAAATGGTAACAGGAACATACATATCGATAATCACCTTGAATGTAAATGGATTAAATGCTCCAACCAAAAGACACAGACTGGCCGAACAGATACAAAAACAAGACCCGTATATATGCTGTCTACAAGAGGCCCACTTGAGACCTAGGGACACATACAGACTGAAAGTGAGGGGATGGAAAAAGATATTCCATGTAAATGGAAATCAAAAGAAAGCTGGAGTAGCAATACTCATATCAAACAAAATAGATTTTAAAATAAAGACTGTTACAAGAGAAAAGAAAGGACACTACATAATGATCAAGGGATCAATCCAAGAAGAAAACATAACAATTATAAATACTTATGCACCCAACATAGGAGCACCTCAATACATAAGACAAATGCTAACAGCCATAAAAGGGGAAATCAACAGTAACACAATAATAGTGGGGGACTTTAACACCCCACTTACACCAATAGACAGACCATGCAGACAGAAAATAAATAAATACAAGCTTTAAAAGACACAACAGACCAGACAGACTTAACTGATATTTGCAGGACATTCCACCTGAAAGCAGAAGAATACACATTCTTCTCAAGTGCACATGGAATGCTCTCTAGAATAGCTCACATCTTGGGTCACAAATCAAGCCTTGAAAAATTTAAGAAAATTGAGATTGTATCAAGCAGCCTTTCTAACCACACCGCTATGAGATTAGAAATCAATTACAGAAAAAAAAACTGTAAAAAACACAAACACATGAAGGCTAAACAGTACGCTGCTGAATAACCCAGAGATCACTGAAAAAAATCAAAGAAAAAATTTTTAAAAACCTACAAACAAATGACAACGAAAACACAACGATCCAAAACCTATGGGACGCATGGGCTTCCCTGGTGGCACAGTGGTTAAGAATCTGCCTGCCAATGCAGGGGACACGAGTTCAAGCCCTGGCCCGGGAAGATCCCACATGCTGCAGAGCAACTAAGCCTGTGCGCCACAGCTACTGAGCCTACACTCATAAGCTTGTGTGCCACAACTACTGAGCCCGTGTGCCACAACTACTGAGCCCATGTGCCACAACTACTGAAGCCCGTGCACCTGGAGCCCGAGCCCCGCACAAGAGAGGCCACTGCAATGAGAAGCCTGCACACCACAACAAAGAATAGCCCCCTCGCTTGCCGCAACCAGAGAAAGCCCGTGCACAACAACAAAGACCCAATACAGCCAAAAAAAAAAAAAACCTATGGGACACAGCAAAAGCGGTTCTAAGAGGGAGTTTTACAGGAATACAATCCTACCTCAAGAAACAAGAAAAATCTCAAATAAACAATCTAACCTTACAACTAAAGCAACTAGAAAAAGAAGAACAAAGAAAACCTGAAGTTAGTAGAAGGAAAGAAATCATAAAGATCAGAACAGAAATAAATAAGATAGAAATGAAGAAAACAATAGCAAAGACCGATAAAACTAAAAGTTGGTTCTTTGAGAAGATAAACAAAATTGATAAACCTTTAGCCAGACTCATCAAGAAAAAAAGGTAGAGGATTCAAATCAATAAAGTTAGAAATGAAAGAGGAGAAATTACAAGTGACACTGCAGAAATACAAAGGATCATGAGAGACTACCACAAGCAACTATATGCCAATAAAATGGACAACCTAGAAGAAATGGACAAATTCTTGGAAAGGTACAACTTTCTAAGACTGAACCAGGAAGAATTAGAAAATATAAACAAACCAATCACAAGTAATGAAATTCAAACTGTGATAAAAAAATCTTTCAACAAACAAAAGTTCAGGACCAGATGGTTTCACAGGCGAATTCTATCAAACATTTAGAGAAGAGTTAACACCTATCCTTCTCAAACTCCTCCAAAAAATTGCAGAGGGAGGAACACTCCCAAACATGTTCTACAAGGCCACCATCACCCTGATACCAAAACCAGACAAAGATATCACAAAAAAAGAAAATTACAGACCAATATCACTGATGAATATAGACACAAAAATCCTCAAGAAAGTACTAGCATACAGAATCCAACAACACATTAAAAAGATCACACACCGGGCTTCCCTGGTAGCACAGTGGTTGAGAGTCTGCCTGCCGATGCAGGAGACACGGGTTCAAGCCCTGGTCTGGGAGGGTCCCACATGCCGCGGAGCGACTAGGCCCGTGAGCCACAGTTACTGAGCCTGCGCGTCTGGAGCCTGCGCTCCGCAACAAGAGAGGTCGCGATGGTGAGAGGCCCGTGCACCGCGATGAAGAGTGGCCCCCGCTTGCCGCAACTAGAGAAAGCCCTCGCACGAAAACGAAGACCCAACACAGCCAAAAATAAATAAATAAATAAAATTAAAAAAAAAAAAAAAAAGATCACACACCATAATCAAGTGGGATTTATCCCAGGGTTGCAAGGATTCTTCAGTATACACAACACAATCAATGTGATACACCATATTAACAAATTAAAGAATAAAAACCATACGATCATCTCAATAGATGCAGAAAAAGCTTTTGACAAAATGCAACACCCATTTATGATAAAAACTCTCCAGAAAGTGGGCACAGAGGGAACCTACCTCAACATAATAAAGGCCATATACAACAAACCCACAGCAAACATCATTCTTAATGGTGAAAAACGGAAAGCATTTCCTCCAAGATCAGGAACAAGACAAGGGTGTCCACTCTTGCCACTATTATTCAATATAGTATTGGAAATCCTAGCCATGGCAATCAGAGAAGAAAGAGAAATAAGAGGAACACAAATTGGAAAAGAAGTAAAACTGTCACTGTTTGCAGATGGCATAATACTATACACAGAAAATCCTAAGATGCCACCAGAAAACTACTACAGCTAATCAGTGAATCTGGTGAAGTCACTGCATACAAAATTAATGCACAGAAATCTCTTGCATTCCTATACACTAACAACGAAAGATCAGAAAGAGAAATTAAGGAAACAATCCTACTTTCCATTGCAACAAAAAGAATAAAATACCTAGGAATAAACCTACCTAAGGAGGCAAAAGACCTGTATGCAGAAAACTTTAAGATATTGATGAAAGAAATAAAAGATGACACAAACAGATGGAGAGATATACCATGTTCTTGGATTGGAAGAATCAATATTGTGAAAATGACTATACTACCAAAGCAATCTACAGACTTAATGTAATCCCTATCAAATTACCAATGGCATTTTTCACAGAATTAGAACAAAAGATTTTACAATTTGTATTGAAGCACAAAAAACCCCGAATAGCCAAAGCAATCTTGGGAAAGGAAAGTGGAGCTGGAAGAATGGAGGAAATCAGGCTCCCTGACTTTAGACTATACTACAAAGCTACAGTAATGAAGACAATATGGTACTGGCACAAAAACAGAAATGTACATCAATGGAACAGGATAGAAAGCCCAGAGATAAACCCACGCACCTAGGGTCACCTAATCTATGACACAGGAGGCAAGAATATACAGTGGAGAAAAGACAGTCTCTTCAGTAAGTGGTGCTGGGAAAACTGGACAGCTACATGTAAAGGAATGAAATTAGAACACTCCCTAACACCATACACAAACATAAACTCAAAATGCATTAAAGATCTAAGTGTAAGACCGGACACTACAAAACTCTTAAGAGGAAAACATAGGAAAAACACTCTTTGACATAACTCTTAGAGGAAAACATAGGAAAAACACTCTTTGACATAAATTACAGAAAGATCTTTTTTGACCCACCTCCTAAAGTAATGAAAATAAAATCAAAAATAAATAAATAGGACCTAATCAAACTTAAAAGCTTTTGCACAGCAAAGCAAACCATAAACAAGACAAAAAGAAAACGGCCAGAATGTGAGAAAATACTTGCAAATGAAGCAACTGACAAGGGATTAATCTCCAAAATATACCAATAGCTCATGCACCTCAATAACAAAAAAGAAGATCCAATCAAAAACATGGGCAGAAGACCTAAATAGCCTTTCATTAAAGAAGACATACAGATGGCCAAGAGGCACATGAAAAAGATGTTCAATCTCACTAATTATTAGAGATATGCAAATTAAAACTGCAATGAGGTATCACCTCACAGTGGTCAGAATGGCCATCATCAAAAAGCTACAAACAGGGCTTCCCTGGTGGCGCAGTGGTTAAGAATCCGCCTGCCAATGCAGGGGACACGGGTTCGAGCCCTGGTCCGGGAAGATCCCACATGCCGCAGAGCAACTAAGCTCGTGCGCCACAGCTACTGAGCCTGCGCTCTAGAGCCCGTGAGCCACAACTACTGAGCCCAAGTGCCACAACTACTGAAGCCCATGCGCCTAGAGCCCGTGCTCCACAACAAGAGAAGCCACCAAAATGAGAAGCCTGCGCACCGCAATGAAGAGTAGCCCCCGCTCGCCGCAACTAGAGAAAGCCCGCACACAGCAACGAAGACCCAACACAGCCAAAAATAAATAAATAAAATAAATAAATTTATAAAAAAAAAAAAAAAAAAAAGCTACAAACAATAAATGCTAAACAGGGTGCAGAGAAAAGGGAACCCCCTTGCACTGTTGGTGGGAATGTAAATTGATACAGCCACTATGGAGAACAGTATGAAGGTTCCTTAAAAAACTAAAAATAAAACTACCATATGACCCAGCAATCCCACTATGGGGCATATACCCTGAGAAAACCATAATTCAAAATGACACATGCACCCCAATGTTCGGTGCAGCACTATTTACAATAGCCAGGACATGGAAGTAACCTAAATGTCCATCGACAGATGAATGGATAAAGATGTGGTATATATATATAATGGAATATTACTCAACCATAAAAAGGAACAAAATTGGGTCATTTGTAGAGACGTGGATGGATCTAGAGTCTGTCATACGGAGTGAAGTAAGCCAGAAAGAGAAAAACAAGTATCGTATATTAACGCATGTATGTGGAATCTAGAAAAATTGTACAGATGAACCTATTTGCAAAGCAGAAATAGAGACACAGACAGAGAACAAACGTATGGACACCAAGGGGGGAAAGGGGTGTGGGATGAATTGGGAGATTGGGATTGACATATACACACCATTAAGTGTAAAAGAGACAACTAATGAGAACTTACTGTATAGCACAGCGAACTCTACTCAGTGCTCTTTGGTGACCTAAATGGGAAGGAAATCCAAAAAAGAGGGACTACATGGATACATATAGCTGATTCACTTCAATTTACAGCAGAAACACAACACTGTAAAGCAACTATACCCAATTTAAAAAAAAAAAAAAAAACCTCAATAATCAAAATTTGCGGAAATCCTCCAAATACTTTGGCCAAAAGCACTGCCTCTGGTCCTTCTCAAACTCAGGTCCAGTCACTTTGGAACTCATAAACTCTCACCCTTTGATCTAACTGCTGGGCACCCCATGCATCTAGCTCCTGCCTCTTTCATCTACAACTAATGAAAAGAGATATACTACAATGTTGCATAGGTCTAATTACATCTATTAAAAATAACCATGCTTGGGCTTCCCTGGTGGTGCAGTGGTTGAGAATCCGCCTGCCAATGCAGGGGACACGGGTTCGAGCCCTGGTCTGGGAAGATCCCACATGCCACGGAGCAACTGGGCCCGTGAGCCACAACTACTGAGCCTGTGCGTCTGGAGCCTGTGCTCCGCAATAAGAGAGGCCGCGATAGTGAGAGGCCCGCGCACCGCGATGAAGAGTGGCCCCCGCTCGCCGCAACTAGAGAAAGCCCTTGCACAGAAACGAAGACCCAACACAACCAAAAATAAATAAATAAATAAATAAATTTATTTTTAAAAAAAATAACCATACTTTAATAGAGCAATCCTCTTAAAGATGAAGACGTCAAACGCCACACTTTGCAGCCTGGAGATTTCTTTATTGGAAAAGACATCTCCACAAAACACTTTATTCAACCATGCTGGAAAGGCCTTTATCAAGTGTAACTGACCAATCCTTGCACCACCAAACTCCAAGGAGTTGACTCCTGGATCCACGTGTCTCATCTAAAGCCTCAAACCCTTATGGGACCTGCACACCAACTGGTGACCTCACTCTGAAGATTTCCAAGAACTGAAGCAGACGACAGCCAAAGGAGACAGCTTTCCCAAAATGATGAGACCAGGCCTGTATACCCTTTTCTTGCTCTTGTTTCTTACCTTATTTCCCCCCTCTTTCTTGGAAAGGCAACGCTCTTGTCCACATCTCCCAATCCATTGCAAAAGGGGAAAACCTTTCTGACTGTTGGATCTGTCACCAGAAACTCCAGTCTGTTCACGATGACTGAGACCCCTTGGTCTTATCTGTAACCAGTTTCTCTTTAATCCCAAGTGTCACTGCCAATTATATCTACAAGCCTACGGATGTTACCTACTGGGTTAGGCTGTAACAATTGGATGTTCCCATACCTGTTTCAATCTTTCTCAAGCCACAACCATACTAGCTCAACCTTGCTCTTTTTATAAAATACATACCTTTTAATCCTTTTTTTAAATTTTATTTATTTTGGCTGTGCTGGGTCTTTGCTGCGGCACGTGGGCTCTTCGTTGCAGTGCACGGGCTTAGTTGCAGTATGTGGGACCAGGGATAGAACCCGGGCCCCCCACATTGGGAGCATGGAGTCTTAACCACTGGATCACCAGGGAAGTCCCCCTTTTTATCCTTTAAATGCAGCTTTTATGTGGATGCAAGGTTGCTCTAAGGCAGGCATATCTATAGACTTTAATATGATTCAAGAAAAAGCAAAGTCATGTGACAACTTAAAGCAGAGAAAGTTGAAAGATGGAAAGATGGAAAGTTTAATGCCGGCAAAGGATGGTTTGATAATTTTAGAAAGAGGTTTGGCCTAAAACAATGTCAAGATAACAGGAGAAACAGCTTCTTCCGACCAAGAGGCAGCAGACTTCCCCAGATGCCACTAAGAAAATTGCTGAGAAAGAATATCTGCCTAAACAGGTTTTTAATGCAGATGTTTAAGTGCCCTATTATGGAAAAAAATGACAAAGGACATTTATTAGTAACAACGAGAAGGAAGCACCAGAATTTAAGGCAGGAAGGGACAGGCTAACTCTACTGTTCTGTGCAAATGCAGTGGAGTTTATGATCAGGGCTGCCCTCAACTATGAAGCTGCTAACACGGAACCTTGAAGGGAAAAGATAAACACTAGCCGGGACGAGAACACTTTCTGCACTGGTTCCATCAGTGCTTTGTCCCTGAAGTCAGGAAGTAACTTGCCAACAAGGGGCAGCCTTTTAAAGTTCTTTTGATATTGGACAATGTCCCTGGCCACCCAGAACCCCGTGAGTTCAACAATGAAGGAGTCAAAGTGATCTACTTGCCCCCAACACAACATCTGTAATTCAGCCCCTGGAGCAGGGGGTCATAGGACCTTTAAGGCTCATTCCACATGGTACTCTACAGAAAGGACTGTCAGTGCTATGAAGAGAACCTAGACAGAGAGGACACCATTACAGTCTGAAAGGATTACATCATTAAAGACACCATCGTTGTTAAAAGAAAAAGCCATGAAAGCCATCAAACCTGAAACAATAAATTCCTGCTGGAGAAAACTGGGTCCAGATGTGCATGACTCCACAGAACTTACAACAGAGCCAACCAAGGAAATGATTAAAGAGATTGTGGATATGGCAAAAAAGTGTGTGTGTGTGGGGGGGGGGGGGGTTGAAAGGTTTCAAAACAGGATCCTGGAGAAATTTAAGAGCTAACAGAATGAACAGAAGATGACTTGATGGAGATGGGTGCTTCTGATGGATCTAGGTACAGTGAATTGAAACCTTCTGGAAAGGATTCACCGTTCTAGATGCCACTAAGAACATTCATGATTCATGGGACAAGGTCAAAATACCAACATGAACAAGAGTTTGGAAGAAGTTGATTTCAACCCTCATGGGTGACTTTGAGGGGTTCAAAACTTGAGTGGAGGAAGTAACTGCAGATGTGGTGGAAATAGCAAGAGACTAGAATTACAAGTGGAGCTTAAAGATATGACTCAATTGCTGCAATTTCATAATAAAATTTTTAAGGAATGAGGAATGCTTCTTATGGATGAGCAAAGAAAGTGGTTTCCTGAGATGGAATCTACTCCTGGTGAAGAACGCTGAAATGACAACAAAGGATTTAGAATATTACATATATAAACTTACTTGGCTAAAGCAACAGCAGGGTTTGAAAGGACTTACTCCAATTATTTATTTATTTATTTATTTATTTATTTATTTATTTATTTATTTATTAGGGGCTGTGTTGGGTCTTTGTTGCTGCGCACGGGCTTTCTCTAGTTGTGGCAAGCGGGGGCTACTCTTCGTTGTGGTGCACGGGCTTCTCATTGCGGTGGCTTCCCTTGTTGTGGAGCACGGACTCTAGGCGAGCGGGCTCAGTAGTTGTGGCACACGGACTCTAGAGCACAAGCTCAGTAGTTGTGGTGCACGGGCTTAGTTGCTCCGTGGCATGTGGGATCCTCCCGGACCAGGGCTCGAACCCGCGTCCCCTGCATTGCCAGGTGGATTCCTAACCTCTGTGCCACCAGGGAAGTCCCTCCAATTTTGAAAGAAGTTCTGGTGTGAGTAAAATGTTATCAAACAGCACTGAGAGCTACTGAGAAATTGTTCATGAAAAGAAGAGCCAACCAATAAGGCAAACTTCAATGTTGTCTTATTTTAAGAAATTGCCCCAGCCACCCCAACTCAGCGACCACCATCCTGATCAGTCAGCAGCCATCAATGAGGCAAGACCCTCCACCAGCAAAAGGACTGCGACTTGCTAAAGGCTCAGATGCATTTTGTTTTAGCAATAAAGTATTTTTAAATTAAGGTATGCACATCGATTTTTTAGACATAATGGTATTGCACAATTAACAGACTACAGTAGAGTGTGAACATAACTTTTATATGCACTGGGAAACAAAAAAATTCGTGCTATCCAATTTAGGCAACATTTGTTTTATTGCAGCGGTCTGGAAGTAAACCCACAATATATACAAGATATGCCTGTAAACACAAAGATGCACAAATCTAGACAAATTATAATCAAATTGTCAAAATCCAAAGACAGAGAACCTTGAAAGCAACAAGAGGAAGTAACTCATCGTATAAAAGGGATCCTCAATGAAACTATCTTATTTCTTCTCAGAGACCTTGGAGACCAGAAGTCTGTGGGTTGATATATTCAAAGTGCATAAAGAAAAAAACTGTTGGTTGAGGATTCTATATCTAGCAAATCTGTTTATCATAATAAAGTTCATTAATGAAAAGATCACAGCTAACATCATACTCAACAGTGAAAAACTGAAACCTTTTCCTCCAATATCAAGAATAAGACTAGGATACCCACTTTAGTCACTTCTATTCAACACAGTACTTGGGTCCTAGCCAGAGCAATCACACAAGATAAAGAATTAAAAGCCATCCAGCTTAGGAAGAAAAAAGTAATATTATCTCTTTTCACAGATGACATGATCTTATGTGTTGAAAACCCTAAACATTACACACACACATACACACACACACAAAAACTGGTGAATAAGCAAATACAGCAAAGTTACAGAATATAAAATCAAAATTCAAAAATCAGTTGCATTTCTATACACTAACAGTCAACAATCCAGAAAGGAAATTAAGAAAACAATTCTATTTACACTATCATCAAAAAGAATAAATTACTTAGGAATAAACTTAACCAAAGAAGTAAAAGATTTGTACACTGGAAACTACAGAACACTGCTGAAAGTTGACACAAATGAATGGAAAGACATCCCATGTTTATGGACTTGAAGACTTAATATTGCTAAAATATTTATACTACTCCAAGTGGTCTTTCGCAGAAACACAAGAAACCATCCCCAAATTCATATGGAATCTTAAAGGACCCCAAAGAGCCAAAACAATCTCAAGAAAGAAGAAAAACTCTGGAGGCCTCACATGTCCTGATTTCAAAACATACTACAAAGCTACAGTAATTAAAACAGCATGGTACTGGCATAAAGACATATAGACCAGGGACTTCCCTGGTGGCACAGCTGTTAAGAATCCGCCTGCCAATGCAGGGGACACGGGTTCGATCCCTGGTCTGGGAAGATCCCACGTGCCGTGGAGCAACTAAGCCCGTGTGCCTCAACTACTGAGCCTGCGCTCTAGGGCCCGTGAGCCACAACTACTGAAGCCCACGTGCCACAACTACTGAAGCCCGCTCACCTAGAGCCCCAGCTCTGCAACAAGAGAAGTCACCACAATGAGAAGCCCGCGCACCGCAATGAAGAGTAACTCCCACTTGCTGCAACTAGAGAAAGCCCACACACAGAAATGAAGACCCAACACAGCCAAAAATAAATAAATAAATACATAAATAAATAAATACGTTTATAAAAAAAAAAACAAAAGAAAAAAAAAAAGACATATAGACCAATGGAATAGAGAACACAGAAACACATCAGTGCATATGGCCAAATGATTTTCAACAAGGGTACAAAGACTACACAATGTGGAAAGGATAATATCCTCAACAAACAGTGCTTGGAAAACTTGATACCCACAGACAAAAGAATGAAGATGGACCCTTATACCACACACAAAAATTAACTCAAAATGGATTAAAGGCCTAAACATTAAGACCTGAAGTGATAAAACTCTTGAAAGAAAATATAGGAGGAAAACTTCATGATACAGGATATGGCAATGATTTCTTGTCTATGACACCAAAAACACAAGCAAAACAAAGCAAACACAGGCAAATAGGACTACATCAAACACAAAAACTTCTACATAGCAAAGAAAACAATCAAAGCAGTGAAAAGGAATGGAATAAGAAATGAAAGTTTTCATTAAAAAAAGAGGCAAAGGACTTGAACAGACATGTCTCTAAAGAAGGCATAGAAATGTCTAATGAGTATATGAAAAGATGTTCAACATCACTAATCATCGGGGGATGCAAATCAAAACCACAAGATATCATCTCATACCCGTTAGGATGGCCACTATCAAAACACAGAAAAAAGTAAGTGTTGCAAGGATGTGGAGAAACAGAAACCCTTTGAGCACTGCTGGTAGGAATGTGAAATGGGTGCAGCTGCAGTGGAAAACAGCATGGAAGTTCCTTAAAAAATTAAAAATAGAATTATCATGATTTAGCAATCTTGCTTCTGGGTATATATACAGAAGACTGAAAATAGACCTTGAAGATATATTTGCACACCCATGTTCACTGCAGCATTTTTCACAATAGCCAAGAGATAGAAGCAACCTAAACGTGTATTGATGGATGAATGGATAAAGAAAATGTGGTATCTATATACAATGGAACATTATTCATCCTTAAAAAAGAAGGAAATCCTGTTGTACGCCATGACATGGATGAACCTTGAGGGCATCCAGCAATTCCACTTCTAGGTATGTATCTCAAAGAACTGAACACAGGGACTCAAACAGTATTTGCACACCACTGTTCATAGCAGTGTTATTAACAAGAGCCAAAATAATGGCAATAACCTAAACGCCCATTGAAAAATGAATGCACAAACAAATCATGTGGTATATACTTACAACAGAATATTACTCAGTGTTAAAATAATGAAAAAAAATGAAATTCTGATGCATGATACAACATGAACCTTAAAAACATCATGCTAAGTGAAACAAGCCAGACACAAAAGGACAAGTACTGAATGATTCCATTTATACGAAGTACCTAAAATAGTCAAAATCATAGACATATGAAAAAAAAAGTCAAATAGTGGTTACCAGGGGCTTGGGGGAGGAGAGAATGGGGAGCTAATGGTTAACTACTAAGTTTCAATTAGGGATGATGGAAAAGTTCTGGAGGGACTTCCCTGGCGGTCCAGTGGTTAAGACTCCATTCTTCCACTGCAGGGGACATGAGTTTGACCTCTGGTCAGGGAACTAAGATCCTGCATGCCACGCGGTGTGGCCAAAAAAAAAAGTTCTGGAGATGAATAGTGGGGATGATTGCACAACAATGTGAATGTACTTAATGCCACTGAAGTGTACACCCAAAAAGAATTAAAATGGTCAATTTTATGTTATGTATATTCTACCACATTAAAAAAGAACTCTAGGGACTTCCCTGGTGGCACAGTGGTTAAGAATCCACCCGTCAACGCAGGGGACACAGGTTCAAGCCCTGGTCTGGGAAGATCCCACATGCTGCGGAGCAACTAAGCCCGTGTGCCACAACTACTGAGCCTGCGCTCTAGAGCCTGCAAGCCACAACTACTGAAGCCCGCGCACCTAGAGCCCGTGCTCTGCAGCAAGACAAGCCACCACAATGAGAAGCCCGCGCACCACAACGAAGAGTAGCCCCCGCTCGCCTCAACTAGAGAACGCCCACGCGCAGCAACAAAGACCCAATGCAGCCAAAAATAAATAAAAAATAAATAAATTTTAAAAGGAACTCTAAAATAAGTAAATAGAAGTGAATTAACTGACAGGAAAAGCCTTGTCTTGTCCTGAGACAGAAAAGAAATTTCTTCAATATAAACTCATTAAGAGGAAACATTTTTAAATGCAAGTTCTTCATTTTGAAGTAAAATGTGTCATAGATAAAGAGCATAAAGTAAAACAGGTTAATAAAAGCAATTCTATAAGGAGTCCAAAGAAGTTTAAAACCTTTTGATGATCTAACCCCAAAAATGAATTTAAATATTTAGATAATAGGCCAGACTAAATATCCTTTAGGCAATTTTATGTAAGCAGTTACTGAAACCAAACTTTTGATGAATATTGTACAGCAGGATTTGAGGTTGTCTTCTGTGCCTAGTACATGGTATTTAGAAAGTTCATACTGGATAAAGGACTTATAGGTAGAATAAAAAGAACTGCAAGTTAATAATATAAATAACGTGTGGACAACACATTTCACCAAAGGAGGTACATCAACAGCTAAAGAACACATGAAAAGATTCTCAATATCATTAACCACAAAGAGATACCACTTCAATCACTAGGTTGGCTATAATAAAAAATACAAACAATAACAAGGGTTGGTGAGGATGTAACTTCATCAGGAACTGTCATACACTCAAGTTCAGAATGTAAAATGACATAGTCACTTTGGAAAACAACTTGGCAACTTCTTAAAAAGTTGAACTAAAATTCACCATATAACCCAGCAACTCCACTCAGGCATCTAAGAAAAATGAAAACATTATGTCTACACAAAGACTTGCACGCTAATGTTCAAAGCAGCATTATTTTTCACAGCCAGAAAATGGAAACAACCCAAATGTCCTTCAACTGGTGAATGGACAAAATATGGAACATCCATACAATCAGATAATATTTGACAATAAAAAGGATTAAAGTACCAATATGCTACCTCACAGATGAATTCAGAAAACCACACGGATGAACTCAGAAACAAGTTAATGAAAAACTAAAGACGACCACATATGATTGATTACCTTTAAATAAAATGTCCAGAAAAAGCAACTCTAAGGAGACAGAGAGTAGAATGATTAGTGGTTGCCTAGGATCAGGGTGGGGATGGGATTACTCTAAATGGGTGTGAGGGATATTATCATGATGATAAAATGTTCTAAAAACAGATTGTGGCACCAACTGTACAACTCAGTGAATTGGCTAAAACTCACTGAATTATACATTTGAATGACTTTTACAATATATAATTTATACCTCAATAACACAGTAAAGAAAAAGGGGGTGGGGGTTATGTTCTGGATTCCCAACTGCTATTTATATAAAACTTCCTCTTATGAATGCTGGGGAATGTAAGAAGTAAACATCCGGGAACAAGCCTCTTCTCAAGATTTTTACGTATTTAATTCTTAGATTATATCTTTCCAGAAAACAAACCAAGGTTTCTATCCTTTCAGAAAAAAACTTAAGCCGGGGTGAATAATTCTGATAAGCCATATTCCTTTCATGACTAGAATGTTTCCAGCTGGTCCACTTAGCAATAACTACATAGACTAATTTATCCCACAGCAACACTTGAACTACTGTGGGGTGGTGCACAAGGAAGAAACCAAAAACATCATCCAGAAGTAGCACTGCAAACTAAACCCATTAAATCACAGCAAATATTGCTGAATCTCAGATGAGCATTAAGCATCTCTTCACTTCCGGAAGCCGAAAGTTTACCCGTTTTGTTCTCTTTCTACAGGAGCTGCCTCAAATTTCAACTTTAGGAACTCTGCACCACTGCTGAGTCAGTGGGGCTCCTCTAGAACCCTATGACCTGAGACCCAAACCTAACTGACCCAGGGTTTTCAGTTCCTTTTTCACAGTTAGAATTATTCAGACTCCACCACTGACATTCATAAGACATAACCCACTAATATCTGTATAGTCTATTCCTGTGAGGTCTAATTTCATAACAGAAAACTTAACTTAAAATTTATTCTGTATCATTTCTACATTCTTTTCTTGAATTTTACTATCAGTGGAGTCTCTTTAGATTTTAGGATACGTATTCTCCAGATGGTAGGGGATTGTAATGTCAGTTTCCTACGGTGGGCAAGTCAAGCTACATAAATGAGATAACTTTGCAAGTATGAGAATAGATTCCCCATCTAAAGGTAGCAGCAGCTACCCGAAACCAGCTGACTGCCCCACTGAAATATGGGCCCAGTACTGTCAGCCCTTATTAATTTTTCAAAACAAGACTCTTTTTCGGGGGGTATGAAATTTCCTAATTTTTAAATGATGACAACTAATTACATACATACACACACACACACACACACACACACACACACACAAAACCACCTTACCATACAGGCCAACTAAAACATGTAAAAGGGCCCAATCTTAGCTTGTGACCTTTGCCATACAGAACGTTTGCACTTAAATTACAAGAAGCTGTACTTAGTACAGGCAAACTTTTTAAAAAATAGAATTCTATTTTGCAAAAGACAATCTATCCAAAATAGCCGTTTTCAGTACCCGTTTCCCCCCCAACCCCTCACCTATTTTCCTAGGACTGTTACTCTCATGGCTGAGATGGCCCAGGAGCATGCCATCGAGATTCCCAATCCCCACGGCCAAAGTCTAGAGGAAAAACAGGTTGGGGTCCTTTGTCCAATCAAAACACTCCCTGAAGGCAAACCTGTTTGAGCTCTACTGACTTGTTCCTGTGCACAGCATTTGAGCAATTCTGGCATCAAGTATTCAAAAAGCATACTGCATTGTCACTAAGCCAGAAGTTCAGTAGCTTAAATGAGTTATTTTCTACTAGGGAAACTTGAAAATGCCAAAGAATCAAAAATGTTTAACTTATTCCCACAGCTTCAGAAAGTACCAGAGGTACCAAAGAAAGAAACCTCAGAAATCATTAGTCCCACCCCTTCACTTTAGCAATAAAGAAACTAAAATTCAGAAAGGTCAAATGATTTATCCAAGGTTATATAGGAAGTTGGTCAGCAAACTGGGACAGAACCCAGATTACCTGACTACAGTCAGGTCCTCTTTCTATAAAACTACATGGTAGTGAACGCGGAAGCTAGGAGAGAAGGCAATCTGAAGAGAAGAGGTTCGTAAGATGGGCCCTGTGCACCCCTCTCCTGCTTTTTAAATTCACATTTGGCTTTTCAGAATCATTTCACATCTCATACTACTACTTTCTTCTCTTTTCATGTGACTTTACCAACCCGAATCACTATCTACTGAAAGTTGACATCCTTGCAAAGAAGAGGGGTGAATGACAAAAAGTATCTTTTTCCTAGCTGCCAACCCATCAAAGTTGCAGCTACTAATCAATGCTGCGGCAGTTTACACCCCAGGTTTTTAATGAGGGACTAATGTGACTAAATTTCCTACTAACCAATGATGTGGCAGTTTACACCCCAGGTTTTTAATAAGGGACAATTGTGACTAAATTTCCTACTAATCAATGTTGTGGTAGTTTACACCCCAGGTTTTTGACAAGGGACAACTGTGACTAAATCCAACCCCCCACCTTACTATATTTCCAAGAATTACTCTGCAGAATGAAATCCCCGATGCCTGATGAGGCCAGAATTACTTTTGAATGTCTTCTCGCATTCGTTGCATTCGTATTCTCTCCTGCCGGTATGAATTTTCAGGTGTTCTACAAGGATTGAGCTTCGACTAAAGGTTGCTCCACAGTAGTTACATTCATAGGGTTTCTCTCCAGTATGAATTCGATGATGTTCATTAAGAGATGAACTCTGACTGAAGGATTTTCCACAGTCCTTACATTTATAAGGCTTGACGCCCGTATGAATTCTCTGATGACGGCTAAGGAGCGAATGGGTAGGGAAGGCTTTCTCACACTGGGTACACTTGTAAGGTTTTTCTCCTGAATGAAGTCTCTGATGATAAATCACAGATGTAAAATGGCTAAAAGTCATCCCGCAATCATTACACAAATACGGCTTTTCTCCAGTATGAATCCTCTGATGTCGGGTAAGGCAAGAATTCTGTCTGAAGGCTTTCCCACACTCACCACACTTATAGGGTTTCTCTCCGGTATGAATTCTCTGATGTTTGGAAAGGGATGAGCTATGACTGAAGGATTTTCCACAGTTTTTACACGTGTAGGGTTTTTCTCCAGTATGAATTCGCTGATGCTGAATAAGAGATGAACTGTCACTGAAGGGCCTCCCACATTCTTTACATTTATAGGGTTTCTCTCCAGTGTGAACTCTCTGATGTTTAATGAGGTGGGCACTCAGGGTGAAAGATTTTCCACAATCATCACACTTGAAGGGCTTTTCTCCACTGTGGGTTCGGTGGTGTGGTGTGAGTGATGAGCTGTCACTGAAGGCTTTTCCACACTCATTGCACATGTAGGGTTTCTCCCCAGTGTGAATTCTCCTATGTTTGGTCAGTGAGGCGCTATAGCCAAAGGCTTTTCCACATTTGCTGCATTTATGGGTTTTTTCTCCCGTCTCAGTTCCCTCGTCTTTATCTACGGCTGCATCTTGACCTAAATCTTTCCAACATTTTTCGCACGTAGAGGAGTTTTTTCTCTTACTAAGGGATGAGTTTTGAGTAAAGGCTACCCCACAGCTACTGCACTTCTGGGACTTTTCCCCAAAATGGATTTTCTGATGTTTCTGATGTTCAGTCCGAGATGAAGAGTGACTTAAGGCTTTCCTGCCTTCATTACATTTTCGTGGCTTTTCTCCACTGTGTTCCTTGCGGTTCGGGACAAGGTCTGAATGAAAACTGAAGGGTTTCTTGCCTTCGTTATACCTCCGAGATTTGTTCCTTAAGTAGATTCTGAGATGTTTAATTAGGTCTGAAGGTGGTTTGAAGTTATTTCCAAAAGGGCTCTTTTCTGAGTCAAATTCCTCACCCTTATTGCCTCTCCCTTGAGTTTTCTTTTGTGTGATTGCTACTTGTGAATGTTCCCTATCACTACGACCCTCCTCTAGTCTGCCATAATGTTTCCAGGATTCTCCCGTCAAGTCACAATCACCACTCATTAGATACCTTTCTATTATTTTATCTAAAGTCGATTCTTCCATAAGAACATCTTGATTTCCGCCAGATTCCTTCAATTCACCGCTAAGTTCACACTCTAAAAGAAATAACAAATACAATATTTCCTGTTTGCAATAAAGGAAGCTGCTGCATTTGGGACTAAAATAGGAATAGAGACAGTAGAGACTGTAAGAAACAGGGTGTGGACAATTCTCAGAGTGTCATAAAACAGGGAAGGGAAAAGTGACATGTGGGAACTGGGGAAACTTAGAGCTTAGGAAAAATACTGAGGAAGATGAAAGGTTTGTGCTTTATAGTTAGAGATGCAAGTTCTCACCCTCATTTCAAATTTCTGTAATAGGTTCAAACTTATTCCTCTTGCCATCCAATCTATCCTCCTTCCAAATAATAATGATAGTGCAAACATTTATTGAATAATTACCAAATGCCAGGTCCCATACCAAGCACTTTACTTGTATTTCACTTAATTTTCACAATAACCCTATGAAGTAGGTCCTATTATTATCCCTGTTTTATGGATGTGACAACTAGGCACAAAGAGTGTAAACAGCTTTCCCAAGGTTACGTGTACCGTAAGTGGTAGAGCCAGATTTTTAACCCAGTCTGACACCAAAGCCCACACTTCTGACCCCTGTACCATACTGCCTCTCCTCAAAGCAGCCAAATAGCACTAAGTTTATAGACAATGTTAATCACATCACAGATATGCAATAACACCTATGCTAGACTTTCAAAGGTTACCACAATCTGGCCCTACCAATCTTATGAATACTCTAACCAGACATCCATTTATGGTCCCTACTACACGACAGCATCTTAATACTTCATACTGCCTAGAATTCAATCCCTATGCACCTTCACTATCACAAACACAGAAAATCTGATAGGGCCTAGGGTGCAAGTCCCACAATCTCCAACACCACCCTCTCGAGATTTGTGCTCCTCTCAGAACCCTGAATTCTTTTATTAACCACATCATTCATCCTGGCTCTTAGTTATGAGATTCCAGTGTCACTTTCATAAGACTTTTTAACCAGATAACTATAAAATACAAAATCCTGGATGGCTCTCAAGACTTGACAGTCACCAACATGCCATCCAGACTAAGGAAGAACTGGAAGCTTAGGGGCCACATGAGCCCCAGCCATGATCGCATCAGCAAACACCAGAAGCATCTGGGAGGCCAGGGTAATGCTGGTGGCACATGTCACCAGAGGATCAATTTCGAAAAATATCACCCAGGGTTACTCTGGGAAAGTTGGTATGAGGCATTACCACTTAGCAAGGAACTAGAGCTTCTGCCCCAATGTCAACCTGGATAAACTGTGGACCTTGGTCAGTGAGCAGATACGCTAAATGCTGCCAAAAACAAGACTGGAGCTGCTCCTATCACTAATGTGGAGCAATCGAGCTACTACAAAGTTCTGGGGAAGAGAGAGCGCCCAAAGCAGCCTGTCATCCTGAAGGCCAAATTCTTCAGCAGAAAAGCTGAGAAGATTGGCGAGCGCTTTTCAAAACATAAAGAAATAAAATAAGACATAAAATCCTATTACCCAGAAGTTAACCATTATTAAAAATTCTGTGTATTTTCTTCTGGAAATTTTTCTGCACATTGTAGAATAGAAAATCTATGTATAATATGTACAGTTACTGTTTTTATTCATAATTCTTTCCCACCTCATTAGTTAATTCTTCATGATTTTAATCACATAATAATCCATCATATCAATATATTACTATTTAGTTATCTCCTTATGGCATGTTTATCAAATGATTAATACTTCCTCAGAACTCAGTCATAAAAGTGGAATCACTGAACCAAAGGGTAGAAAAATTCTATCACCACATAATACATGATGAGAAGTATCTGACTACTCTTCTATGGTCAAATGCTTTTTCTCTAAACCTTTGCAAATTTGATTCATAATAAATAGTACTGTTCCTTAAATGTAAATTACATTGTTGACCAGTGATTTGGAACACTTTTTTCACGTTAACAGCTCCTTAAATTTTATTTTTGTCAGTTATTTTGGTTAGCTATCTGCTGAAGTTCCTTGCTCATTTTTCTGACATACTCAGTGTTCCTTGCTGATTTGCACGAGCTTTTTATAAATCATAGCCCTTGATTCTGGCTTTGTCTGTCAAAACCTTTTTCTCCATTCTGTTGTAAATGACTTTTTAAATAAGTTGTACATCTAAATGATGCTTCTTTTACATAAGCATCCTGGGGGGAGAGGCGTGTATTTATACCAATGCTGCTAGATTTTACTCAAAACATTTTTAGAATCCGTTTTCAAAACAACTCTCCCAAATGTACTTAAACATAAAAAGACAACTGCCGTCCTTTACTTGTGTAACTATGCTGGAAACAGCCAATAGGTTGACTAAAATGAACGGTTAATAAGATGGAATAGAGCAAAGTAAATTATTGGTTTTTTCCTTAAAATAAACCAAGGTATTGATATATAATAATTTATTTTGATTTTTAAAAATACAAACTTAATATGTTTATTATTAAAGTGTAAGGAAGAAAATAGAGAAAAAATGTAATCCCTCAATGATAACCAGTGTTAACATGGAATGTTCTCCAGACAGTAAAATCCCATATGTATCTATACATTTAAACATATACATGTATATGTACTTTTTCCTTTTAACAAATTATACTATACATGCTGTCCATTGAACGAACTCCTATTTCTTCTCCAAGACTCAATTCAATTGTTAATTAAGCCCTTGCTCCTGTATCTTCCCACTGCTCCTTACACATGCCACCATTAGGACATACATCCCATTACCAACACGTTTAGTTCTGATGTCTGCATCTATGGCATCCATGGAAACGTGCCTCTCAGAGCTCCTCCTCTGGGGTGCTTACCCAACAGCCCCCCGCTGCTGCTCAATGACCACCACAGCATCACACCAAGGCCACTTTGCCACAGGTGCTCCCAGTCAATTTCAAGTATGGCAGGGATACTAGGCCCATTTCCGTGAGGCATACGACTCTGATAGGTGACTCTTGGCGGGAAGACTCTTTTTTGGCTTTGCCAAGACCTCCTCAACCTGCACTTCAATCTAAGACTCATCCTACCCAGCCTTCCTTCCTTCCCTCTCTCGTCACAGGTGTCAGACCTGCATCACACTCTGACAGCAATCCCAGCCTCTTCCAGTCCCCTCCCAGCTTTCCTTCCCTGGAATTCTCCCCAGTAAGTCTCTGACCTGGCTAATCGTATCTGGGCATCTGCTTCTCGAGGACGCAAACTAACAGTCTCCCCTGTTAAACTGAACATTCCAGGACGGCAAGGTGGATATTCTAATCATCTTTCTATGTTAGCACCGAGCCCACCCAACATTTCCAAAATTCCTCCAAATGGCTTGGTAAAGCAACTACTTCAATTTCCTCCTCCACTTTTCACCGACTCACCTGGTCTGGAGCCTCTTGAGGCTTGTTTTTGCAGCAGCCGTGGTAGTCCAGCCCACTTTAGCTGGGAAATCAAATCTAACTTGGAAACTGGAAAGCCTGCTCATAGAGAAAAGAATAGAAAATGGCTGTTTTTGCCTAGAACAAAGACATTCCAACATTCACAGCCTCTGGTTCTCCAGGGAAGAAAAGGATGCTGCCAAACAGACTTCAATACTGGCATTTGAGGAGAACACTGGGGAAGGTATGGCCTCGGCGACAGCAAAATGGTGCTCAACATTTTCAGCACAATGAAGCAAAGACTCTTTCTTGGAGAAAACATTGTAGAAAAGTACATTTTTAGGACCCATTTTTAGGATTAGTCACATCACCCCTGTAAGCCCAGCCAAAACAGTTAATAGCACTTATCTTTCAATAAAAATGGACAAAAAGATACCCAGCTTAGATGCTAGATTATGAAGAGAAGATGTCTTTACCCAGAAATTCTAGGTTCCTATAGTTCTCCAGCAGCACTTCCTTATATATCTCCTTTTGAGAAGGCTCCAGCGTCCTCCACTCTCCTCTGGAAAAGGCCACAGCTACATCCTTGAGTGTCATGGATTCCTAGAACACCAAAGACAGCCTTTTCGCATTGGGTTATTCCCAAATAGATCCTAAGAATTCAGAGAAGTAGTTAGGATACAAAGTACTAGTTTTGATGGTATTCAAGTTTCTGAGAATTCCAAAGCAAACTTCAAGGTAGCTATTATACATCTATTACAAGTGACACAGAACAAGATTATGAAACAATCCCTGCCTTTGCCATTTAGTTCCTGGTGTGAAATGCTGTACAAGGATTCTCTGGAATGTCTAACACTGATCAAATTCACCCTAACACAATGATTTCTAGGATTAACAGAAAATATTAAATTAAGGATACAAATTACATTCCCAAACCCGAAATCTGCAGAATATAAGCACTACAGGCAATAATTAAACATGTAAGAGTAACATCAGTGACTATATTCTAAACTGTAACTTCCAATTGGCTCTAAGTAGCAATTATTTTCTATCACAATCAAACAAGGATCTGTGTTCAATGACAAACTCACACTTACAATTACTCCAAATTACAAATGAGCACAATTAATCCTTAAAACACACTTTCCATAGCATCCTCTACAGCATGACATTTTGAAAGGCAGTACAACAGAGCGACTATTAGCACTTGGAGTAGCTTCCTGTGGCTCCTATAACAAATTACCACAACTCTGGTGGCTTAAGACAACAGAAATTTATCCTCCCAAATTCTGGAGCCCAGAAGTCTGAAATCCAGGTGTTGCGTGAACTGCACGCCCTTCAGGCTCTGAGGGAGAATCCATTCCTTGCCTCTTCCAGTTTCCTTGGCTGTCAGCATTCCGTGGTGTTCCTTGGTTTGCGGCCTTATCACTCCAATCGCCACGTCCCTTTCTCCTGTTCCTGTGTTCAAGCTCTCTCTAAGTACACTTGTGATGGCATTTAGGGCCCACCCATATAATCCAGAGTAATTTCCTCATTTCAAATCCCTATTTTATCACATCTGCAAAGACCTTTCTTCCAAATAAAGTAACATTCTCAGGTTCCAGGGATTAGGAAGTGGACATATTTCAGGGGGCCATTATCAGCCTACCAGAGCACTATTATTTACCATTGTGAATAAGAATTTTTTTTCCTGACTGATAATTATTGGTATACAGGAAACTTACTGATTTGTAACCAGCTACTTTTCTCAGCTATTGTATGAGTTTCAGTACGTGTTCGGTTGATTCTCTGAGGTTTTCCAAAAAGACTATGTTATCTGTAAGTAATATACACTTGCTTCTTTCATATCTGTACTTACCTCATTTCCTTCTTCTAGCACTGTATTGGCTAGAATACTCAGAAAATACTCATTAATAGCAGTAAGGTGAGACATCCTTATCTTCTTACTTTTTATTGTGAGGACTGCTTTTAATTTTCCAACATTATCCAGCTGGAAAATTTTCTTATCATGTTCAGGAAATATAATTCTATTTCCACCTGGCCAATTTTATCAGGAATAACTGTTGGAATTTTAATAAATATTTTTGTTTTTATTAGAGTCAGACATGATCAATTCTGGTAACTGAAGTAAAATAGCATATGAAGAATGAGCTCTAAGAATGTGAAGGCTGTGAGGAAAAGGAGACTGTCTTAATTATTCTAGCATCTTTATACCACCCAGGAGGAGCTCAGTGAGTATCTACTTAAGAATGAAAACCTGTAACCATACATGGTGACGTATGTTACCTAAACTTACTGTGGTGGTCATTTCACAATATATACAAATATCTAATCATTACATCATACACCTGAAACTAATACAATGTTGTAGGTCAATCAAACCTCAATTAACAAATTAACTTAAGAATGAAAATTTCCGGTAAAAAAAAAAATGAATGAATGAAAACCAGTGAAAGGAAGCTTACTTGGGACTCAGTATTTGGAGGAACAGAAACTGTTTTATCTTCTTCAGGATTCTCCTCTTGGGAAATAACAGAATCTTGAGAGATCGTATCTAGGAAGGGGGAAAAAAAAACAGTCCAACCTTTTAAATGAGCTCCTCAGACTAGAAATTATTATATATGTCACTCTGGAGAAAAAGGTCAGAAAAAACAGAAAAAAAGTTTTCCCTACGCTTTGAAGACACACAGGACAGCCAAAGATACAGTTTCCTATTAAAACCCAAGCTTCCCCCCCACCTCATAAAATATCCTTTCAATTTCTAAGCTCACAAAAACTGATTTCATTCATTCCATATACCCACTGTTTTAACGTATTTAATTTTCATAATAATCTTTAAAATATTTATAAGGTATATTAAGATGAAATACCACATCTGTTTTATGTAGTAAAGTGTTTTCTTCATAGTCCTTGCACAGTGGCTTGAGCAAGAATCACTTATTAAATGAAAGTGCTCTTTTGGGGAGTTTACTTTCATATCTTGAGGAGATCTCTCCCACTTCCTCCCTCCATCTATTAATCTCACCTTCCTTTTCTTCAAGCACTTGGGTCAACTCCTCCACTAGGGTCACCACTTCCTCGCTACTCTCAGGATGTTGTGACCTGACCCAAATCCTGATCTCCCCTGGCAAAACGGTCAGGAATTGCTCAAACACCAAAAGCTCGAGAATCTGTTGTTTCGTGTGGATGTCTGGTCTCAGCCACTGAATGCAGAGCTCCCACAGTTGATTCAGGGCTTTTCTGGGTCCAGCCTCTTCGGAGTAACAAAACCACCTGAACCTCTGTCTGAAAGACTCTGGGTCAACAGTGTCTCCTCTTAGGAGCGCTTCTTGATCCCCAGGGGTCTCCATTCTTAGCACCTTGTTTTGTTCACTTGAGACCAAAGTGTGAGGATCTAGGGAGACGGCTGTCATCTCGCTCAGGCTACTCCGGCTTGCAATGTGTATCACCAGGAGGAATTCAGTCCCCTTTAGACTTCAAGTGTCAACACAGGCCACCAAAAGGCACTCTCCAGCAAAATATCAAGTGTTCCAAGGATCCACTTTATGGTCTTGCAGAAACTGTCAAGAAATATAAGTTATGAAATAAATGAAACAAATTGTGACTCCTAAAAAACATTGTTCTTAGTTTGGTTCTGATACATACATACACACACACACACACACACACACACACACATTCTCAGAGGCCTAGAACCGCCCTACTGTATTAAAAGAATAATTTTCTCTGTAGGTGAAAAGCTGAGAAGTTACTTGAGGGTAATTAAAGGTACCCTCCAAGAAAACAGTTTCTTCAGACTAAATACTCCTCATCAGCAAAACATATCAGAAAAGGCTCACTGCTACAAGAGGATCCAAACCTATTCCACTCCTGCCCTCTCTCAATGAATGGCCACACAATTTCCCACCAGCTGCTCAACTGAGAAACTTGACTTCATATTTGACTCTCAAATTTCTAACAAAATCAATAACCAAGATCTGGTGGTTTTATTTCATAAGAACCTCTCCATTCTCTCCTACTGAAACTACCTAAGGACAGCCTTCTTCAATTCAGTCTCACACCAAAGCCTAAGGATTCCTTCTAATATGCAAGATATGGTCCTATCACTCCCCAACTGCCTCAAGATAAAATTCAAACACTGAAGCCACAAGTGATGGTCTAGAAACCCTGCCCTGATGACCTCACCTCCAGCTCTAGCTGCCCCTGATGGACACTGCAGCCGTAAGAAGGTATCTCTCCATTTCCAAAAACTCTAACTCCTTCCGCCTTTGCACTAGAGCCATTCCCTCTCCTTGGAATGCTGCCTTCTTTTCCTCTCCTACCAAGCTTACTCATTAAAACTTGACTCCTTTCCACTGTCACCTCTTGTATGAGGCTTTCTCTGATTCCCAAGTGCTCTTCTGCACAAAGCCTGCCCTGTGTTGCATGCATTTTCTCATTCCACAAATAACTGACCATATACAATGACCTGAGAGTGGGACACTAAGGAGACAGGCATGGACAGTGAAACTGGGCCCCCACCCTCACAGAGCACCCAAAAAATGACAATATAGTCTGAGATGTGCTTCACTCCGGCAAGTGAGGACACTGTCCTCCAACTGCAACTATCATACCAAAAATTACCCACCTCCGAGCACAAAGGCCGGCACACAGTATGCATTACGTCATTTCTTCCTCCGCCAAATATTAGGCGCCCACCACGTACCTGGCGCCGCGCTGGACACCTGAGACTCTGCAGTGGTTAAGCAAGGCACCTGTCACGATCTCCAGGGAGCTTACAATAAAGGCTCTGCGAAAATGTGACGCAGGCAGAAAGAAGTTCTCAAACGAGGGGGGTGCGGGGGGGAATTTGCCCCGCAGGGGACGTTTGGCAATGTCTGAAGACATTTTGGTTATCACGACTAAGGAGGAGGGATGCTACGGGTACCTAATGAGTGAAGCCAGAAAGGCTGCTAAACAACCCGCAGTACACGGGACAGTCCCCTACCCCCATGCTCACACAATTAATTTTCCCGCCCAAAATACCAAAGTAGCGAAGTTGCAAGACCATGGGCGCAGGGAAGCGATGGAGGAAAGCTCCATCCAGGAGCGCGCCCACCTCCCGCAGAAGCTGCGGCGTTGGGTGTGCACAGCGAGACTGCCCTCGGCCCCCACCCCGCCCAAGGTGCGCCCTCGGAGCTGGCGACCTGGCCGCAGCCCCCAAACTAAGGGCCCAGGGCAACCACTACCTGCGTCAGGACCCGCAGCCATGACCCACACCACCGCAACAAGCTTCTAGAAACTGGTCCTGCAGAAGCTGCGCGCGCAAGCCCCACCGGCGGGGGGCTCACTGCGCCTGCGCAGGGGCGCAGAACTACGATTCCCGGGATGCGCCTGTCCCGTTTTGCGAAAGTCCCGTGCTTTCCATAGGCTCCCAGCCCGGCCTGTTGCGCATGGTCTTTGGGAAGCGCTGGTGGTCTCAACTGCGGAATTATTGCTGCGCCAGAGGGCTAAAGGCCTAGAGCCGTCTCACGTTTTCAGGTCTCTGATGTTCTGTTTCCTTGGTAACCTCAAACCGTCCCTCCCCTCTTCCTTACCCTTCTCCGAAATCCAGGCTGCAAAAACCCACTGCAGAAGCATATTAGTGGTGCATTCACTGCAAGCCATAATTAATGCCGCAACTTGAATTAAACAAATATTAATTTTATGGCTTACACACCTGCCACCATAATGGTCCAAACCACCATCATGTCTCGCCTGGATTATTGCAATAGCTTCTTGATTTCACTTTTCTTCTCTTGTCTCTTCATGTTGCAGCCAGAGAGATGCTTAAAAAACCAAAAACAGATTATGGACTTCCTCTACTGAAAACCCTCTAAAGCCTTCCCATTTCACCCAGGGTAGAAATTCTAATTTTTACAGTGGGCTACAAGGCCGATGGAATCTGGCCACTCATAACCTCCCTGACCTCTACCCCCACTTCCCTGCTCTAGTCACAATGGCCTCCTCGCTCTCCCTCTCCCTCCAACCTGCCTGGCACGTATGGCTGACTTGCTGCCTGCCTAGGTATCCTGTATGGCTCACGAATCTTCTCAGTGAAGCTCTATCACTTCTCTGCTTAAAGTGGAATCCCATCCTCACTCCTATTTCCCCTTTCAACGTATCATATCATTTTCTTATTTGATTACTGCTTATTGTCTGCTTTTTCACTAGACTATCAATTCCACAAGGATAAGGATTTTTATCTGGTTTGTTCCATGGAAATACACTCTCCAGGCCCTAGAACAGTACCTGGCATGTAGTAGGTGCTCAACAGATATTTGTTGAATATGTGAATGGTACTTGCAGGGATTACTGGGGGAATAGCAAAAAGGGCTGACGAACTCCAGAAGGATTGTCGGGAGTGTCCTATAACTAAGTGACTTTTGGAGCGGTGCCCTTGGGAGAGAAAAGTATTCTAGACTGAAGGAGCAGGGTGAGTCAAGGCTCTGAGACTTTAAAGGAACAGAACAAGCTCAACTAAATGAACCCCTGCACTCATCTCACAGACAGCAAGGCAAGCCGAGGAAACGGGGCTGCCCGAAGTCAAGAAGCTGTCCAGTCCCAGGTCTGAATGCATTTTCTTCTCCTCTACCACCTCCCCTTGACTGGCTGAAAATGGAGGGGACATCAAGGAGAAGCTGGAGGGGGCTTCCCTGGTGGCGCTGTGGTTAAGAATCTGCCTGCCAATGCAGGTGACACGGGTTCGAGCCCTGGTCCAGGAAGGTCCCAAATGACGCGCGTGGAGCAACTGAGCCGGTGCACCACAACTACTGAGCCTGCACACTAGAGCCCGCGAGCCATGACTAAGCCCATGTGCCACAACTACTGAAGCCTGCGCGCCTAGAGCCCGCACACCGCAACGAAGAGTAGCCCCTGCTCGCCACAACTAGAGAAAGCCCACGCAGAGCAATGAAGACCTGATGCAGCCAAAAAAAGAAAAAGAAAATTCAATTCCTTAAGACAGGAACCTCTTATTAAAGAACTATATCATAATAACAAGAAATAGAGAATGCATAGGTTGGAAATTTAAACATGACCTTTGCCCCTTTAAGAGTTAATCTCTTATTCATTGTGCTCCTCTAGTCATCAGAACGCAAATTTTTCTAATTATCTCTTCTATTCTTGAGAAATGCTAGACCAACAGAGTACTTTGGATTCCCAGAGAATTTATGTCAACAAGGTCATTTCTTTTTTTTTTTTTTTTAAATGTTATTTATTTATTTATTTATGGCTGTGTTGGGTCTTCGTTTCTGTGCGAGGGCCCTCTCTAATTGCGGCAAGTGGGGGCCACTCCTCATCGCGGTGCGCGGGCCTCTCACCATCGCGGCCTCTCTTGTTGCGGAGCACAGGCTCCAGACGCGCAGGCTCAGCAATTCTGGCTCACGGGCCTAGTCGCTCTGCGGCATGTGGGATCTTCCCAGACCAGGGCTCGAACCCATGTCCCCTGCATTGGCAGGCAGATTCTCAACCACTGCGCCACCAGGGAAGCCCAGTCATTTCCCTCTTATCTATTATCATTTCAACCTATGGTTTGTTTTAATTTCAAGCAAGCTTGAATCAAAGTTTGGGACTTCGGATTTTCATTCTGCAACACCCAGAAATGAAAGGCTCTGCTGTTGCTGGATCACTTGGTTGCAGTTCCTTGGGGGATGATCTTCAATTCCTGTTGCAGAGATCCTGGGAGCTGCCCAGGTCCTATCCTTCATGATGTTTAGTTTTTCTTTGTTTCTGTGAACTACTCCAGTACTCTTCTTCAAATATTTTTGTACATACATGAGATTTTTCTGTGCCAGGAACCAGAGAAACCCCAACTGACGGTACTCAGTGACAATATGTAGATAGTGAATAAAAGTGAGGGAGAAGGCTTCCCTGGTGGCGCAGTGGTTGAGAATCTGCCTGCTAATGCAGGGGACACGGGTTCGAGCCCTGGTCTGGGAAGATCCCACATGCCGCGGAGCGGCTGGGCCCGTGAGCCACAACTACTGAGCCTGCGCGTCTGGAGCCTGTGCCCCGCGACGGGAGGGGCCGCGATAGTGAAAGGCCCGCGCACCGCGATGAAGAGTGGCCCCCACTTGCCTCAACTAGAGAAAGCCCTCGCATGAACCGAAGACCCAACACAGCCAAAAATAAAATAAATAAATAAATAAATAAAGTAGCTATAAAAAAGAAAAGTGCTTTAAAAAAAAAAAAAAGTGAGGGAGAAGAAGGGATTATAGGCTACTCCAGGGTCTCTGGTTTGATCAACTGGATGCTGGTTCCACATACACTAAGGGACACAGGAAGAAGGTTTGAGAAAGAAGATTAACATTCAGCTGGGGATACATTGAGTTTGAAGCACATGTGGGACATCTAGGTAGAGATGACTTAACTGGAGAAAGAAATTAAAGAGTCATTTAGTAATTAAAGATGAGGGAGTGAAGTTTGCAATGAAGAGGAGGTGGAGTGAGAAGCGGTCTGTGGTTAAAACCCAAGGAAATGCTGACTTTGAGGGGGTGGCAGAGAGAGAAGGCAGTGAAGTTAACTGGTAAGTAGAAAAGAATCAGGAGAAACTGGTAAAGGAAAACCAACAGAGGAGAATTTTGAAAGGGACGATGGAGTCAATAGTTCTAATGAGATTGGAATGAAAAAGTGTCCATGGGCGTTTGCAGTTGGTTGATCCTCAGGCAATTAATTTCAGGGAAGTCCAGGGGGTTGAGGAAAGAATAAAGGTGCAGCCTGAATATGAGAATGGAAAGAGAAGGTATTGGGTAGGTTATTTTTTCAAAGAGAGACTAGGGACAGAATAGGATAAGAAGGAAGAACACTGAAGATGCATTGTTCTGGAACAAGGGTCCTCAGGAGTACATGAAGATTTTCTTAGGATATAGGGGCATGGATAGTACTAAGAAAATCAATCTCTAGATCATATATAGTGTTTCTTCAAATTGCTTTGCCTAAGAATGCCTTTAAAAATCAGGATGTCCTGTTTCACAATGGCCCTTCTCTCACTTTACAAAAGCAAGCCATGCCTCTCAGCCATCTCCCGACTAGAATAACGAGGGTTGATTGCCCTCAGAGGAAGAACTTGACGACTACCATCAAAGGGACAATTTGATATATTAAATTAGGTAATGAGGAAGTGAATAACAGCAACTGGGTATCTTTTTTTTTTTTTTTTAAAGCCCCTGTCCTTTTCATTGAAATACATTTCCAATAAAATTTTACTTTTCATGTTTAATAACTCTCAAAAGCTGTAACATAAAAAAAAAGCTGTAACATAAAAAATATGCTAATCACTAATAGTTGAAACCTTAAAAAATGTTGTAATGTATTTTATGTTGTTTTTGATAAGTTGTGTACTATTAATTATGATTATTCATAGTAATTTTTAAAATAACCATAGAAAAATTTTCAAATATTTAAATTTATATACATATTTTTGTTGAAGAAAAGGATGATAAAGTAAACAATAAGACTTTCAAGGTTAAAACTATATTGCCTTAGTATAAATTGTTGTGCACTACTCCTCGTTGCAGTGTGCGGGCTTCTCATTGCGGTGGCTTCTCTTGCTGCAGAGCATGGGCTCTAGGCACGTGGGCTTCAGTAGTTGTGGCACACGGGCTTAGCTGCTCCGTGGCATGTGGGATCTTCCCGGACCAGGGATCGAACTCGTGTCCCCTGCACTGGCAGGTGCGTTCTTAACCACTGCGCCATCAGGGAAGTCCCAGGCCTTTATTTTATTTTATTTGTTTAAAAATATTTATTTATTTATTTGGTTGCCTGGGGTCTTAGTTGCGGCACACGGGCTCCTCAGCTGAGGCATGCATGTGGGATCTAGTTCCCCGACCAGGGATCGAACCCAGTCCCCCTGCAGTGGGACTGCGGAGTTTATCCACTGTGCCACCAGGGAAGTCCCTGGGCCTTTATTTAAAATGCTACTATTTACAATAGAATTCATTGTCAAAATTTCTTCTTTTCAATTATTTAAGTAATAAGGGGAAATTTTAGATGTCAACCTAAAAATGTGCAAATGGGTTACATTGTTTTTCAAAAAAAATTTTTTGGGGGGAGATGTGAACAAAAACCTGTGAAGTCACTGTCCTAAGGAAATCAGAGGAGGTAGAATCTTCTGGTATAGGGATAAATCCTATCCCTAGAAGATAGGGGACAGGTTGCCTCATTCTCCAAAATGCAAGGTGTAGTATTATACTGGACCAGATCAGCTTTTTGCCTTTCTCCAGTGATATTTGGGAGGGGAAAAATAAAGTGAATGGTGGGGTTTGCCCAAGGTTGGGAATTGATTGGCACTGTATGTAAGAGAGAAATCAAGGAAAGAAAAACTTGAAGGTGCTAATAAGGATTCATTGCCATGAACATAAAGTGGTCAAAAACTTCGAGGTGATGATGAGGATCTAAAATGTACTCTATGTTCCTAAAAATAAAGGCTTAAGCTAATCAGGATTTTGTTTTTCTCATTCAGTAATAAAATCGGAATCAGGCTGACCATAGCTTGTATGGCAGCTCTCACAATACATTCAGAGACCTGGCCTCGTGCTATGTTTCTGCTTAAATGGCCTGTAGGTATGTCATATTCACAGCATGGCCACTGGAGCTCCAGCCTTGCCTAAATTCCAGGCAGAATTAACAGAAAAGGCAGGAAGCAAAAATGACATATCTGTTGACTCAGACCCTTCTAAACAAATTACAGCTATTGCATTAGTTTCTAGATGCAGTCAGCCATTCCACAATTGGAATTGCTTCAAAAATTGCTTTTCCACAGTCTTCTATGTTCTTTCCACCTAGTCTTCTAATAGAGAAGTTTGAAGCTTCTATGTTTTCAAACTCATTTTTTGTATTTTCTCTCTCTTAATTCTTCTGACAGACATACTTTTAGCATTCCTCTATCTCCCAATTTGCTAATTCTCTAGTTTGCTATGACAAGCCTACTGTTTTACTCGGTTATTAAAATTAAAAATAAAATGTTCAATGATTAAAAAAATGTACTCCAATCCACAGGAATTAGTAAAACAGAGGAAAGATTCTATATGGTGGTTAGAGATTGATGTTTCTGAGTTCAAGTTTTAGAAAGTGGAATGTTTTGAGTCATGACATGGTTTTATGTGCCATGAAATATGTCTTCAGTCAATAACTGACCGAGAAGAGCAGAGAAGAAGATCATTAGGGTTGTGCCTCTGTTGGCGGATTGGATCCAGTCCCTAACTTTTTCAGCAACCGAAACAATTAGACTTATTTATATAAGTCTTATTTATATTAGACTTATTTATATAGAATTTTGGCTTATCTGGGGCTCTTTGGGAATGGATAATTGAATCTTTTAGGATAGCTGGATTTTCTAGATAGCTTAGAATTAAACCTTTAAGCACCAAAAATTGCTTACTTATTATAATCATTTTAGATGAAAAGCTTTGTAAAATATACTTCATACTTCCTTGATTTTTGTTGCTTGAAATTAGACATAATTTCACCATTTCTTTTTTTTTTTTTGGCCACACCATGCAGCTTGTGGGATCTTAGTTCCCCAACCAGGGGATTGACTCCAGGCCCTTGGCAGTGAAAGCATGGGGTCCTAACCACTGGACAACCAGGGAAGTCCCTATTTCACCATTTCTTGTTGTCAGGATTAGCACCATAAACATCACTTATTCAAGTGAAATGATTTCAGGGCCTATGTGGTGGGTAGTGCTTTCAGTACTTTATAAATAACCCCAGCATGCTTTGCTTTTTGAGTTCTTATAGCTTCTTTTCATAATTTTCCTCCTTCTTCCCTTGTTTTCAGGGTGTCCGTTAGTACTTTTGTCATCCATGTACCTGCCCAGAAGAGTGCCCTCTAATATTCTGCTTCTACTCTGCTTTGACTGACTATGGAAGCAAGATTGTTCACCTTATCAGAACCATGCAGATATTTAGTGTGAGTAGGACCTACAAGAGGGAGAGGGGACTTCTAAGGAGTAAAATACAAATTTTTAATTCTTGGATTTTTGTGATATATTATTTTGGTTTCTCAGTGGCCTTTCTTGGCCCCCCTCTTACCCTCCCCCAATTACTTCTTGTCTGTTTTTTGAAACTGAAAAATAGGATGTACAATATTATGTTAGTTTCAGGTGTACTACATAGTGATTTGACATTTGCATACATTACGAAATAAATGATCACCAAAATAGGTCTAGTAACCGTCTGTCCCCAAAGTTCTGATATTATTGACCATATTTCTTATGCTGTATATTTACATCCCTGTGCTTATTTATTTTATAACGAGGTTTGTACCCCTTAATCCCCTTCACCCATTTTACCTTCCAGTCTCCTCCCCTCTGGCATCACCCGTTTTTACTCTGTATCTATGAGTCTGTTTTCATTTTTTTCAATTAATTAATTAATTAATTAATCAATTAAACTTTGGCTGCATTGGGTCTTTGTTGCTGTGCGCGGGCTTTCTCTAGTTGTGGCGAGCAGGGGCTACTCTATGTTGTGGTGTGCGGGCTTCTTATTGCAGTGGCTTCTCTTGCTGTGGAGCATGGGCTCTAAGCGTGCGGGCTCAGTAGTTGTGGCTCACAGGCTCTAGAGCGCAGGCTCAGTAGTTGTGGCACACGGGATTAGTTGCTCCGTGACATGTGGGATCTTCCCAGACCAGGGATACGAACCCGTGTCCCCTGTACTGGCAGGCGGATTCCTAACCACTGTGCCACCAGGGAAGTCCTCATTTTGTTTTCTCTGTTTTGCCTTTTAGATTCCACATGTAAGTGAGATCATATGGTATTTGTCTTTCTATGTCTGACTTATTTCACTTAGCATAATGTCCTCTAGATCCATCCATGTTGTCCCAAATGGCAAGATTTCTTTCTTTTAATGGCTGAATAATATTCCTGTATACATGTATCCATTTCTTCTTTACCCATTCATCTATTGATGGACACTTAGGTTGCTTCCATATCTTGGCTATTGTAAATAATGCTGCTATGAACATTGGGGTGCATGTATCTTTTTGAATTAGTGTTGTTTTCTTCAGGTAAATACCCAGAAGTGAAGTTGCTGTATCATATGGTAGTTCTATTTTCAATTCTTTTTTTCAAATTTTTCTTTTGGCTCCACTGCACAGCTTGTGGGATTTTAGTTCCCCGACAAGGGATCGAACCCAGTCCCTTGTCAGTGAGAGCACGGAGTCCTAACCACTGGACCGCCAGGGAATTCCCCTATTTTCAATTTTTTGAGGAACCTCCATAGTATTTTCCATAGTGGCTGCACCAATTACCATTCCTACCAACGGTCCATGAGGGACTTTCTTGGTTTTTTTTTTTTTTTTTGGTTGCGTTGGGTCTTCGTTGCAGTGCACAGGCTTCTCATTGTGGTGGCTTCTCTTGTTGGGGAGCATGGACTCTAGGCGCACGGGCTTCAGTAGTTGTGGCATTTGGGCTCAGCAGTTGTGGCTCGCAGGCTCTAGAGCGCAGGCTCAGTAGTTGTGGCGCACGGGCTTAGTTGCTCCGCAGCATGTGGAACCTTCCTGCACTGGGGCTTGAACCGGTGTCCCCTGCATTGGCAGGCGGATTCTTAACCACCGTGCCACCAGGGAAGTCTCCTGTCTGTTTTTTAAAGTTGAAATAAATTCTAGATAGGAAGTATCTCAAGGCTACTATTCAAAACCATAGTGCCTAGTAAGATGATGACGTTATTTAGTGGGAAAAATAAACTATAAGTAGTTTGAAGGAAGAAGCAGCTATAAAAAAGCTTAAACAGTAGTGATTAGAAGCAGCATTGTAACCTGCTATAAACTACTGTATATAATGAGATGTTAATGCCATCTTTTTTTTTTGCCTAACAATTCCATGTCTACATATAGAAATATGTGACTTCATAAAGATGTACTTATAAGAATGTTTTACAGTAGCATTGTTTGCAGTAGTAAAAAATTGTAGAAACTTAAATGCTCATCAATAGGGGAATGATTAAATTTTGTCATGTACTTATCATGAAGGGTCTTTTTTTCTTTTTTGCAAGTCTTTGTTAAAGACTATCATGCAGTCATTTAAAAGAATGAGGTAGTTCTGCACATACAGATCAGAGCGGTTAAGAATGTAGACTCTGGGGACTTCCCTGGTAGTGCAGTGGTTAAGAATCCACCTGCCAATGCAGGGGACATGGGTTTGAGCCCTGGCCCGGGAAGATCCCACATGCCGTGGAGTCAATAAGCCAGTGCGCCACAGCTACTGAGCCTGCACTCTAGAGACCACGAGCCACAACTACTGAAGCCCGCGCGCCTAGAGCCCGTGCTCCACAGGAGAAGCCACTGCAATGAGAAGCCCATGCACAGCAACAGAGTAGTCCCTGCTCGCGTCAACTAGAGAAAGCCCGTGCACAGCAACGAAGACCCAACGCAGCCAAAAAAAAAAATAAAATAAAATAAATTAAAAAAAGAAAAAAAGAATGTAGACTCTGGATCCACACTGTATCGGTTCAAATTCCTGCCTCACCACTTACTAGTTTGCGGCACTTTTGTTTTGTTCCTCAATCATCCTGTATCATAAAAATCCCTACTTCATAAGATTGTTGTAAGGATTAAATGAATTCATCCAAGTAAAACACTTTAAATAGTGCCTGGCACAATTAGTATAGCTATTATTACTGATATAGAAGGATACCTGTGATATACAGTTTGGTGAAAAGGTAAAGTTACACAGTAATATGTATAGTAGGATTTCATTTTTGTCAAAACAAACAAAATCTGCGTGTAAATACCTATATGTGATTTGCACACATGTGGGATTCTGGAATGCCTATATAGGAGGAATTTATGAGTTGCTAACTGGCCTTGTCTGGAAGTTAAAATTTCAAACGAACTTTTTTTTTTTAACTTAGATTCTATACTTTTGGCACGGGTTGGGGGGGGGACGGTGGCTTGGCTTTAGAAGGATCTATTGGAAGTTACGGGAAGTCAAAGTTTCCCCATACTACTCCTTGGTACAGTCACTCTATACATTCATAGAAATGGTCAGGAGAGGTTGTATGCACCAAACTGTTAACAGGGATTATTTCTAGGGAGTACGATGAGGGGATGGTGAGCAGGAAGGTGGAGGACAACCTTTACTTTATACACTTCAGTATTGTTTGAAGATACTTCATTGTGATTCGATTTTGTGTCACCATCAAACAAAAAGAGCCAAAATGTGCTCAAAAAAAGGGACTGGTTAACTTTATATACTATGAAGTCATTAATAAAAAGAGTGGTGGTGGTGTAGAGCTTTTTGAGTTAACGTGGAAGAATGTTTATGGAGGAAAAACACTGATACAGAACTTTATCATGAGTCTGAACCTCCTCCCCACTTCGTTATTTTGGGGGCCGTATACACATGTGCACAGAAACAAGGCCTTGGAGGGTGCACGCTCAACTGTACCTGTTAACCATAGTTTCCTCAGGGGAGTGGGATGCTGGGAGGGGAAGCAAGGCCTTTCATTTTCATTTTTAAATTCTGAATTATTTGCAGTTTTTACAAAGATCATGTATAATCTCTATAATAAAAGCAATAAAGGACATAAATGTCTTTAATGTTGTGTAAGTACCTTTTACTTGCCCAAGTTACATCTGGAATGACATATATTCATTTTTCAAGACGTTAACTAGGGCTTTACAGATTTCTTTTAGGGATAAAGGCAATTTCAATTCAGTTAGGATCTTGATTTCTTCCTCTTATACCAAAAAAAAAAAAAAAGTGTATCTGACCTTGTACCTAATTTATGACAGTACTGTCACTTAAAGTACAGCAATTATGCAACCCCTTAATTTGAATTCCATATTGCAAGTGTTTTTCACTAAGTGACCTCACGGACAAACTGAAGGCATAAAGTTAAGATCGCTATATTCAAAATAAATCACTCGGGTTACCAAAAAGAACGTAGGGATTAGAATTAAGATCTAAGAAAACAACTCCTATAAGCATATATACTTGAAATTGAACTTTAAAAATCTTGGCTTATTGAACTTTAGTGGGGCTTAGCGATCTTCCCTCACTCGGTAGTCCTAGTCTAGTTTCGAAGAGCATCAGAAACCTACACTTTATCACTATCTTTAAGTAAAAAAAAGGCGCCCTGGGCACCGGGGCTCGCCCGGGACTGAGTCAGCGGCGGGGTCGAGAAGTTCGGCGGGAGGCGCAGGGCGGGGCTTCCTCCCGCCGACTCCGAACCCGGCTCAACTTTTCCGAGTCCACGTCTCTTCCTTCGGAGAGGCGTGTTTCTCCAGGTCGGGACCAGCCAACGTGACAACTACAGACCTTTACAGAAAGAGCTCCCGTCCCGCCTCGAGGACCTCCCCCCGGCCGGGGCAGCCCGGACCAGCTCGACCAAGCCCCTCACGGACTGCAGCGCGCGGCTCCCCGAGGCCGAGCCCGCCTCTCGTCTCGCTTCTGGGCGCCCGCGTCGCGGCGCCGAGCGCAGCATCCCCGGCATGGAGACCGGCTCGGACTCAGGTCAGAGGCCTGCGCGTCCGCGTTCCGGAGGCCTGAGGCGTTCCGCGTCGGGGCTGCCGGAGGCTGCGCGGGCAAGGAGGGGCGGCGAGGAGCGGCTAGGCCGGGCCGCCAGTGAAGGCCGCCGCGTGCCGGGTCCGCGCAGGGAGCGCTCGCGGGCCGGCTCCCGCGCGCGGGGCGGGCGGCGGCAGGTGGGCAGGACGAGCCGCGAGCGAGCGAGCGAGGGCGGGCGGGCGCGCGAGGGGCCCGGCGGGGGGGCCGCTGGGAGGATGGCTCAGCTCTTTCTAAATATAAAACCGGCGTGAGTTGGGCGAGCGCGGCGCTGAGCCGCAGAGCCGCCGCGCGGGCCGGGCGTACCGGGCCTCGGCCGACGGACAGCGGCGGCTCCGCAGAGGCGCCGGACTGCCGGAGAGCCCGAGTCGCGAGCTCGCGGGGGACGGCGAGAACTACGCGTGCAGCGAGGAGGACGCAGGCGGCGGCGGCGACGGCGGGCGGGCCTCGTGGGCGCAGCGCGGCCCGCGCCGAACTACCGGAGGCGGCTGCCGGCCTGTGCTGCACCGAGAGCGGCGAGCCCCCAGTGCCGCCCGTCCGTGCCCTCCCCCTCCGGCCCCTCCCTCCCTCCCTCCCCGGCGCAACATGGCTGCGGCCGCCGCCTCCGCCTCCCAGGACGAGCTGAGTAAGTGCCACGGCCAGCCTGCGGCCGCGAGCCGGAGCCGGCGCAGCGCCGGGCCGGGTCGGGCGGGAGGGCCGGGGAACAGGGCCGGAGAGCAGGGCCGGGCTGGCGGGCGTGCGGCGGCCGCGGCGTGCGGGGGGCTGGGGCGCTTGGGCCTGGCGGGCGGGCGGGCGGGGCGCCGGCCGCCGCCGGCGTTTGTAGGCCTCAGGTTTGCACCGTCACGTTGCGAAATTGAAACCGGAGCCCCGGGCGGAGCCACCTCTGTGTGCGATCCGCCCCGGCCTGGGGGTGGGGGGAGCCTAGCCCCCTGCCTATGGGGGCTGGGCTGGCTGGGCGGCCGGAGCCCCAGGGGGGCGGGCTGTGTCTGCCGTCCCGTCTGACCCCCTCCGTGGACCCCGGGCCCAACTGTTAGGCGAGTTCTAGAAGTGGAGCTTTCGGGGAGGAGGAGAAGGTGCTGTGTTGTGACACTAGAAATCAGCGGAAAGGTCAGGAACAGGCGGTGACCCTCAGGTGGAGCAGGAAGGACGGGCGGGCAGGGAGGGTCGCGGCGCTAGCCGCAGGGGAAACCTCGGGGTGACAGCGCTTTCAGAAAGGAGAGCCAGTGCACACTTGACCTTAAACGTTGCAGTTTTCCGGGGGACGGCGATCCACGCTCGGGGAGAGCGGTGGTCACCCTGAATCGCAGGCCACCTCGCCCGCCGCCCGGGTTCGCCTCGGTGCTTTGTGGGAAGTGTAGTCCCCGGGCGCCGCAGGCCCACGCTGGGGTCATAAAAATTGAATTTTCCTAAGACAGTTTCTGATTGCCTTTGGGGTGGTTAGGTGAAAAGCTTTAGGCTGAGGTGTTTTCTCAACGCTGCCCTTCAGCTTATGAAGAACAAGAAAGGTGTTATTTAGGGATGAGGTGGGTTTTAAATGGAATGAAGCCTGGGTGAGGTGTCTCAAGCCTTGTGAAGTTTCTGTTGTTACAGCCCTCTCTGAATTTTCATATGAAAGTAGCTATACGCACAATAATTTCTGTTTCTTTGGTGCTTGGCAGTTTAAAGATACTTTTATATACATGATCTCACTTTTGTCCTCCTAACAGCCTAGTAAGGCAGGTAGGTAGGAATTATCCTTGTTTTAAAGAGGAGGCAGGCTTAGAGAGATAAGTGCCTTGCTGCTTTGACACAAAACTGGTGTAGCAGCAGTGGTGTTTGCTCATTTTGAGGCTGAAATAAAGAATTGGTGTCACCCTGGGCAGGATGGAGAGTCTTGAGTAGACAAGGTCTCATGCGGTGGTTAGAGATAGACGGGGCCTGATAGCCACAGAGTTGATTGCTTGTGTGTCAGTTCCAAGCTGGAGCACCACCAGGCCTTTTGGGGAGATCAGCTCCCTGATCTTTTTTCTTCCATTTTTTGTTACTGTGGTAAAATACACATAATATAAAATTTACCATCATAACCATTTTTAACTGTACAGGCCAGTGGTCTTACGGACATTCATATTGTTGTGTAACCATCACCACCGTTTATCTCCAGAACTGTTTTCATCTTGCAAAACTGAAACTCTATGCCCACTAAACCCTCCCTTTCCCCCCTCCTCCCAGCCCCTGGCAGCTACTGTTCTACTTTCTGTCTCTATGATTTTTTTTTGTAAATAAATTTATTTATTTATTTTTTGGCTGTGTTGGGTCTTTGTTGCTGTGCGCGGGCTTTCTCTAGTTGCGGCGAGCAGGGGCTACTTTTTGTTGCAGTGTGCGGGCTTCTCATTGAGGTGGCTTCTCTTGTAGCGGAGCACCGGCTCTAGACGCACGGGCTTCAGTAGTTGTGGCACACGGGTTCTACAGCGTAGGCTCAGTAGTTGTGGCACACGGGCTCAGTAGTTGTGGCACACGGGCTCAGTAGCTCCACAGCATGTGGGATCTTCCTGGACCAGGGATCGAACCCACGTCCCCTGCATTGGCAGGCGGATTCTTAACCACTGCACCACCAGGGAAGTCTCTGTCTCTATGATTTTGATATCTCTAGGTATCTCATGTAAGTGGACTCATACAGGATTTGTCTTTTTGTGGCTGGCTTATTTCACTTGGCATAATGTCCTCAGGGTTCATCCATGTTGTACCATGTGACAGGATTTTCTTTTTAAGGCTGAGTAATATTCTATTGTATGCATATGTCATATTTTCTCTTCCATCTGTCGAGGGACACTTGGGTTGCTTGTATGTTTTTAGCTATTGTGAATAATGCTGCTATGAATATGGATGTACACATCTCTCTTTGAGACTGTGCTTCCAGTTCTTTTGGATATACCCAGAAGTGGGATTGTTGGATTATATGGTAATTCTATTTTTAATTTTTTGAGGAACTACCATACTGTTTTCCACAGTGCCTATACCATTTTATGTTCCCACCAGCAGTAAACAAGGGCTCCAGTTTTTCTAGGACCTCGCCAACACTTGTTATTTTCTATATTTTTGATAGCAGCTATCCCAGTGGGTGTGAGGTGGTCTGACGTTTTAAGTTGTTCCACTGCAAGATATCTGAGTTCATGTTGTAGCACTAAACACATTAAAATATAAATTACTAGTTGGAATGGGGAACAAAACTAGAGGAAGAATTGGATATCATTCTTAAGTGGCTGATGTATTTGTATATATGCGGTGTGCTCCTGTAAATCAGGGACCTGTTAAAACGTTTTTAGTTCTTCTGGTTGAGGAATTTATTGGCTTTAGCAGCTACTGGAAAAGTTAGGAAGAAATAATTCCAGTGCTTGCTTTTCCATTGTTTTGTTTGGTCAAGTCACCAATCTTTGGCCACAGATGTCTGTTGACTTGGTTTCTGCATTTCTTCAGGAGAGCTTAAATACTTGGCACTTGGTACCTTGGAATAATTTAACTTGAAATCACACTGATATATACCGAACATGTATATAAGGAACTTCAAATAAACCATTTTCAGTTTCAGAAAGGTTATAGTTAAAGGAGAGATGGCTGGTAAAAAGGTGCTTTTTAGAATTCTGCTATAAAAAAAAGCAGCTAAGTATCTGAATATTTGCTGGCTATTATTTCTGACTAGTAGATGATAATAAAAGTAAACTACTAGATGCCAGCATTGGTTCTCCCCCTAATATTTTATCATAAAACTCTTCAAAAATACAGAAAAATTGAAAGTGAGCATTCATATACCCACTACCTAGATTCTACATGTGATATTTTACTTCTAGCTTTATCACATATCTGTCCATTTTCAAGCCACATTTTAAAATGTTATTTTAGTTATTTTATTATTTAAAAAAGATTGTGGTAAGATACACATACATAACATAAAATTTATCATTGTAACTTTTTAAGTGTACAGTTCAGTGGCGTTAAGTACTCAATCCATCTTATTTTGATGCATTTCAGAGTGAATTGGAGACATCAGTACACTTCCCCCTAAATGTTTCAGCACTAGCATTGTTTTAAGTGCTTTGTGTATATTCTCTTTTTTAAAGATTTTTTAATATTTATTTTATTTATTATTATTTATTTTTGGCTGCGTTGGGTCTTCGTTGCTGTGCACGAGCTTTCTCTAGTGGTGAGTGGGGGCTGCTCTTTGTTGCGGTGCGCGGGCTTCTCATTGTGGTGGCTTCTCTTGTTGCAGAGCATGGGCTCTAGGCGCATGGGCTTCAGTAGTTGTGGCACGCGGGCTCAGTAGTTGTGGCACGCGGGCTCAGTAGTTGTGGCTCGCTGGCTGTAGAGTGCAGGCTCAGTAGTTGTGGTGCACGGGCTTAGTTGCTCTGCGGCATGTGGGATCTTCCCGGACCAGGGCTCGAACCCGTGTCCCCTGCATTGGCAGGCAGATTCTTAACCACTGCACCACCAGGGAAGCCCCTATATTCTTTTATTCATCAAAATAATCCTAAGAGGTAGGTAAAGTTCTTATTTCTGTTTTATGGAGTGGAAAACAGTCATTTTAGGTTCCCTAGGTCCCTCAGCTAGTAAATGGTGGAGTTGAACTGGATTCCAGGTGGCTCACAGGCACTCATAACCAGCCTTTAGGCTGGATTACCTCCGTGTACCATAGAGTGTTCATGCTGATGAAGAGATCAAATCAGATGCATTGCTAAATTCTCAGCTACTTGATGCTTTAATCCAATGATTTAACTGCTGTTTAACACTGCTATGGTGTCCAAAAGAAACATGAAAGTCTACTGATGGAATTATAATACTACTGAGAAGAAAGAGGAAGAGTACTTGTAAACAGATATGTAAGGACCAAAGCGTATGATTTGTTATAGTTAGTAATGCTAGAGTAATATTATCATTTTTGGTTCCCAGGTCTGTTATTTTGAGATGTATAACTCGTAACACTGCCTTTCTATACATTTTAAATCAATGCGTTTTACCTTTGCATTTGAAGTGATATATATGTCATAAATTTAAATGAAATCTGTAGCTGCTTTCAGTTGTATCTGATACTGCACTCTGTAGGAGCTCCTGAGAAGCAGAATTGACAGGTTTGTCTTTTACTTATCTCTTTTCTTTTCTTTTCTTTCTTTTTCTTCTTCTCTTTTTTTTTTTTCGAGTAGTATCATAGAGTAGTATCATGTATGAAAGTTGTCAAAAGGTAAGCAGGATAATCTTGGGTTGGGGTTTGTTAAAATTTGTTATCCTTTCAAAATATCCTGTAATTGTCACTTTGAGTCAGGTGATTGTAATAGAATAATGGTAAAGCTAATGTTTTTTGAGAGCTTACCATTGTGTTCTAATCACTTTGTACAAATTAATTGATTGAATCCTTACAACAACCCTGTGACTTCGGTACTATTGTTGTCTGGTGTCGCTTCTCTCATGTTACAGAGTTAGGGCTTGAACTCAGATTTTTTGATTCCAAAGTTTATTTTAATTTTGTGCTGCTACTGTACTAGTGTCTCTGAAAGGGAAAATATAGTTTATAAGAAGATCAACATGGCTTTTTTCCCCATGTCTTGCTAGCCTCCAGAAGAAACCTGCTATAGTGTATAAAATGTGGCAATATTCTGGTTCATTGAATAGGACATACTAGATTTGGGGGTAAGATGCCAAAATAGAGAACAATTAGTTCTGACTGTTAAAGGCAGTTCTGAAATCTAGTTTGTAAATTACTTAAGATCATAGTCTGTAGTTTTCTTTCTTTATATTTAGAGTAATATAACTGTTTGGAATGGAATGAAATTCAATGCAAGGCATGTGGGCTAGTTTTTCTTCTAATATTATCCTCTGCCAGTTCATGGAAAAGTTGACATTGTAGTTATATTTCAGCAATGGGTAGGGAGATTTCTGACAGAGGGAAGGAAGCATTTGAGACTTTTCACCTGGTCAGCTGTTCAGTGGTTTCATGTTCTGGGCTTTATAATTCTAAGGCATCCTTAGAATCTGATCTTCATTGGGATAAAGACAGCTCATGAAGGAGCAACAGCCTATAATCTTAAAGCACATTGATGCTATTCAACTTGACCATTCGACACAGCCACTTCAGTTGCAAAAGTTGGCTGGATAATCAACATGTCAGGTGTCTTCTGAGAGAGTCTCTGCCAGTGCCAGGCGTCCTAGTGGCTCTTGTAGAGGATGAGATGGGGACGCTGTGTGTGTAGCTGTGTAGGTGAACGTGATTCTGTGAGCATACTGAAACAGCCCCAGAGAGATGGCTGCTTTAATGACAGCCATATATGCAGCTGAGCTGAGCTATGTAGAAAGGCTAAATCAAGCCTGTATTATTTTAATTTTGGGTACTTAGCCAGATCGGAAGGTTAAAATGGAAAATAGTAATGATATTTCTGTTTTTTATAATTTCTAGTTTTCCACTTCTACCCAATCTGGTTTTGAATTATGCTTTCAGTAAATTGTAATATTTAATAAAGGCCAGTGTTGGTGAGAATAGTTGGCACTGGGGCATTCCACCTTGTTCAGAAGATAGATGTTAAAATTATAGGCACTGCCAGTGTGCTCAAATGGTCTGATCTAAGTTGCTGGTCTCTGGTTTCGAGCCTGGCCGGTCTCTGCCTTGGTGCTTGCCATCTTATATGACTCCAGTTCTTTAAAAATGGAGTTACTAACATATGGTCCTGGCCTCACAGGGTTTATAATTCAGTGCAGAGGCAGATTTATATATAAATATAAATAGCTAATAGGAAGTGTGATACGAAAAATGCCTAACACAGTTCTTAGAAATGTCAAGGAGTGAGGATAGTATTCCAGGCTAAGGGAACAATAGCTTGAGCTCAGTCATAGAGTTTGAAAAATATTGTGCATTTTCAGGGAAAGTTGGAAGGAGTCTGATATGCTAGAATGGGGGTACTATGGCTGCATGAAGTACTAGGAAAGGAGTTAAAATTTGGAGTCTGAGACTTGGCCTTTTCTGCCTTTCACAATTTGGGATCTTGAGCAGATTATTTTACCTTACTAAGTTTAAGTTTCTCATACAATTGGGATAATTAGAAATACTCATAGTGTTGTTAGGCTTAATGTACATGTTAATGCACTGTATAAACAATTAAATTCTGTATATTATTTTTAGTGGAGGGGGTGGTAGGAGATAAAGCTAAGGAAAAGAAAGGTTGGGACCAGCTTGCCTAGGAATGCCAACACAACTAGTTTTTATTTATTTTTTTGGCTGTGTTGGGTCTTTGTTGCTGCGCCCGGGCTTTCTCTAGTTGTGGCAAGCGGGGGCTACTCTTTGTTGCGGTGCGTGGGCTTCTCATTGCGGTGGCTTCTCTTGTTGCAGAGCATGGGCTCTAGGCGCACAGGCTTCAGTAGTTGTGGCTCTTGGGCTCTAGAGCGCAGGCTCAGTAGTTGTGGTGCACCAGTTTAGTTGTTCCGCAGCATGTGGGATCTTCCTGGGCCAGGGCTTGAACCTGTGTCCCCTGCATTGGCAGGTGGATTCTTAACAACTGTGCCACCAGGGAAGCCCAACACAACTAGTTTGAACTTTGTTCTGTAGACAGTAGAGGACCATCAAAGGCTTTCAAGCAGGGGTGTAACCTGAGTAGACCCTTTTATAAGGATAACAGGTGGCAGTGGTATAACATTGATTGCAGGGGTCCAGAGACCAAGAGCAGCTAGACTAAAAGGACAATATTACAGTAGCCAAGTTAGAAGAAACTTAGGGTCTGAACTGGGATAGTGGAAGTGGATTTGACAGGTAATATAATCTAGAATCCCTAAAATATGTAGGAACTATTGGCTGAGTAGTGGAGAGTTATTCAACAGAAGGAGTTAGAGAGGATTCCCAGAATCTACCTAGAGATTAAGGGGGTCGAGAATATAGCCTCTAGACAGATTTGGGGAGGTAAGAGTGGAGAGAAGAGAGAGCAGGTTTGTGTTCAAGAGATAAATCATTTGTTGAATGAATGGGTTGAATTATTGAGGCACCCATGTTGAGTTGTTTAGGGAGACTGTTTTGAATAGTGACTAAAACCTCTGGTGTTGAAGTCAGAACTGGTTTTGGATCTTGACTCTGGCACTTTTTAGTTTTAATGTCAAGGGATCTAACTTTTAAGCCTTGGATTTCTCATTTGTAAAATGGGATAACAAAACTATTTTATGGGGTTGTTATAAGAATGGGAAGAGATAATGCATGTTAAGAACTTGGTATAGTGTTGGGCACATGGATTACAGGTGTGTGGGAACTTTGGTTCTGAAACTTGGGAGAGTGGGGGGTGATGTGGACGGATTGTCCAGAGGACAGCTGTCTGGGGGCTATGAATATATAGGGATGAGAAGAAGACAGAAAAGAACCAGGGAAGGGGATCAGAAGTGCCTAGAGAGGGCAAAGGTTTCCCAGGGTTATGACGATCAAATGTTTGCATTCTCAGTTGTTATAATGTGTTAATCAAGTGTGCCCATCCCCTAATACTCTTCTTATAAAATTATTGTGTGAATCAGACACTTTGTTCTAATTTTAATGTAAGGTTTTGTATGTTTATGATATATATATAGACACACACAATGTATGTTGTATTGGGGTTTTTTAGCCTTCAGTGAATAACTAGCAGTATATATGTATTTTAAGTATTAACATATTTGTTCTACACACTCAATTTTTTAAAATTGAGTATTGTTGATTTACAATGTTGTGTTAGTTTCTGGTGTACGTCAAAGTGATTCAGTTATACACACACACATACACACATATATATACACATATATTCTTTTTCATATTATTTTCGATTATGGTTTATTACAGAATACTGAATATAGTCCCTGTGTTGTACAGTAGGACCTTGTTTCTACACACCAGATTTTATTTATGGACATATTCCTTACTATTTCTCCAATTTGGTAATCACTATGATTTCCCACCCTCATTCTGAATTTGCAAAGCAGGGCATCAAATTAGGAGCTCTTAGCATGGAAATGAAAAGTGTTTATTTTGTTTTTTTACATGGTAGCTATGAGTATAAATCTTTTAATTGTTTTTTTTTCCCCTGGTGTTCTAAATAATAGATTCTTTATACAATTGCATATGTACGAGTGGATGAACACACCATTGGTGATCCAGAGGATTTTTGTCAAGACTGGATAAACCATGTATCACATTGATTGTAGAGGTTAGTAGATTTAGTTCCTTAGGATGTGTGCATTTTTTGTAGTAGCATTTAAAAATGCATAGGTTATCAAGTAGCAATTTCCCCCCAAGATCTTCATGGGTTTTTCTCCTTTTCTAGCTATCCTGAGGGAATCAGTGAAGTTCATTTTAGTTTATATATGCTTGAAGCTTCTATTCTCTGTAATTACATAAACATTAATTTAAAAAGTTAGCAAGCAAAAGATAAAACTTGAAGATGTTCTTTAGCAGTGTGTGCAAGGAAAAGGCTGTGGGTGTTAGTTTACAAGTAGTATTGTCTGCCACGACCACGAAGTATGATTTTATGTGCTCCAGGAATGTCATCATGGATTTAATTGTTTTATTTGTGAAAAGAGGTAAGGAGAAAGGCATCATCATGGTATTTGGATATTCCTGATTCTGCCATTTTGACATGCACTGTGATGGAAAAGCCACTTAATTCTACTTTGTTCTGAGGCTGAACAAGAATATGGTGTCAGTTTCACTCTTGGATGATATTGGATGGTCCTTTGATTGAAATTCTGTAAATTCAGATTGTAATTCTCTGATATCATGAGCTCAATATCCAGGGAGTACCTGAGATTTTGTAGCTTCAATCCAAAGGTGCCTTTTGTTGCCGTCTTTCAATTTAACTACTGGATTCCCCTTCCCCCGGTGCATTCTACTGTTTTTTGGAGTGTATGTTGCTGCCAATGGTGTATGATGCCTTAATTCATTAGGTGGAATTTTGAGTTATGGAATGAATGGAATGTTTTATAAACCAAAGTTCAACTTTAGAATAAACTTTGACTTATTTTTACTGTTTCACATATCTTCATTCCGTTTTAGAGAAATGGAAAATTGGAAGGTTGGAGAAAGTGTTTAGAAGAGAAATGACATTATTTACGCCTAGATTATTTTTTAGAGCTTTTGGACCTGTATAAATGTGTTAATTGCCATATACCGAAAGCAAGCAGGTCAAACCACAAATGCTGGGATTTAAATAGTGACTTAAATAAAAGACATTCTAGAGTTTACACATCCAAATGAGCATTGTTCTAGGTAATTAGCCGCTTTGGGTGGATCTTAACTATCATACATTTGACTTCTATGCAGTCTGAACTCTTGCATAGAATGTATCATCTCCTTTAAGCTGACTTTCATAAGCTGAACTAATCTTTCTGCTCATCAGTTTACTAACACTGATTTCTAATTGGGCGTCTGCCAGCTGCTGTATCTGGGGGAAAGGGCCTCCTTGGGAGTTGGAAGTGTTTGTGGACCTCAGTGCATCTGGAGTCTGGCACTTGTTCATTAAATCTAGGGTACAGATGAGCGCTGCTGTTTCCTCACTTGACCCAGCCCTGCCAAGCTAACTGTATGATGTCTTCTGTCCCTCCCTCTTTGTGTGTGGTGTTGCCTGGGGTTGGGGAGTGATGGGCAGGGGCTGTGTGTGAACAGGGAGGCATCGCCTTACTTTGGGCTGTACTGGGTTGGTAGGGGGGCTTAAAGTAGCCTGACATCATATGCAAATGGCTAGGACTTCTGAAGTGGCAGAAGAAAGGCTTCTTTCCCCTTCCCTGGAAACAGTCTAGTCACTCGTGCATCCTGATGCAGGGGTTTCCACATTGGGGTATCTGCTTGGGCCTTGGGGCTAAGACTGGTGGGCTAGGGAACAGGAAGATGGCTTGTCTGATTGCCTTAGTTCTGGGGGAAAGGAGTATCAGCAGGGACTTTGTCAGCAGGAACCTCCTGCTCAGGACCTCATTGCCTGCAAAGGTTCTTATCTACTGACCCCTTGGTTCTTGGGCTGCCCTGGGTGGAGGGAGGCAACTCCCGCAGGAACCATGATGGATTGTCTCTTTCTGGGAATGAATCCTCCCCCAACCCCTGACTTACTATATTTGTGTTTACTGCTGGACTTTTCAACATTTTCCTTTTAATACATTGGTGTTTAATGAGTTCTTTTAAAAAAAAGTGGGGAATGGGGGAAAGCCTGTATTTAAAAACACAGAAGTGGACATCACAGTTCTAAGCATTAATTCCTAAAGAAGTATCCTACTGGCCTCATTTAGATTTTGCCAGGTATTAGAGTGGCATTTAGTGAATTGAAATGGTATATAGGAACCAATAGATGATGTGGACTTTAACTACCAGTTAGTATTTGGTTAGATTTTTAAAAATTAATCAATTTATTTTTGGCTGCGTTGGGTCTTCGTTGCCGCATGCGAGCTTTCTCTAGTTGCGGCGAGCGAGGGTTACTCTTCATTGCGGTATGCGGGCTTCTCATTGCGGTGGCTTCTCTTGTTGCAGAACACGGGCTCTAGGCACGCCTGCTTTAGTAGTTGTGGTGTGTAGGCTCAGTAGTTGTGGCTCGTGGGCCCTAGAGTGCAGGCTCAGTAGTTGTGGTGCAAGGGCTTAGTTGCTCCGTGGCATGTGGGATCTTCCTGGACTGGGGCTCGAACCCGTGTCCCCTGCATTGGCAGGCGGTTTCTTAACCACTGCGCCACCAGGGAAGTCCTAGATTTTTAATTCTGGTAGATTGATGTACCAGAAGAGATTGAGTATTACATACAAAATCTAGATGCCAGCTAGGGCTTCCTTATTCTTCGTAGTTTTAGCCTCAGACTCCTAATTGCAGATTGTCAAAGTCCAGAGGTACTCACCCACCTACCCCTGCAATCTATCACATCCAATTTTTGTGAATTTTCTAGTTTAGTTTAACTTATGCTTTTCTTAGCTTCTGGGCTCCCATTTCTGAAAATGGTGTTTTGGTTCCACCCATGTCAGTTTGGACGTGAAACCCGCCTGTTTCACTGGTACACACACACACACAGTCCTCTTTTCCCAAGCATTTCAATAATTCACTTAGCTCTTCAAGAGCTCTTAGCTCTTAGATGTGGTGAGTCATGGGGAAAGGGCTTGACTTTCTGCCCTTTCCTGGTCTGTCCTCCCCTTCCATCTTTTTTTTTTCTCCTATCCTTCTCTTTGCAGTAACTACTGCACCCCTCCTGATTTAGAGCAGAATAGTTCTGTCACACAGTCAGACCTTCTGGAATTTCTCTCCTCCTCTTCTTTTTTTTTTTTTTTTAAACATTAAGCACTTATCATGACATTAAAAACCTAGGGCTTCCCTGGTGGTGCAGTGGTTAAGAATCTGCCTGCCAATGCAGGGGACACGGGTTTGTGCCCTGGTCTGGGAAAATCCCACATGCTGCGGAGCAACTAAGCCCCTGTGCCACAACTACTGAGCCTGCGCTCTAGAGCCCGCAAGCCACAACTGCTGAAGCCTGTGCGCCTAGAGCCCGTGCTGTGCAACAAGAGAAGCCACCGCAATGAGAAGCCCGCGCACAGCAACGAAGAGTAGCCCCCGCTCGCCGCAACTAGAGAAAGCCCACGCGCAGCAACAAAGACCCAACGCAGCCAAAAATAAAAATAAATTTAAAAACTAAAAACATATAGTCCCTTTTCCAAGAGATTCTGATGTCAGGTGTTATGAATTGCCACTAATCCCCTCCTTTCCTTTGCCACAGATGTTAGATGTATAAACTTCTAAATGGCTTTTCCAAATATGAGGAATTAATATTTCATACACTCAACAAATATTTGAGCAACTTCTTTCTATAAGGCACTAAGTTAAATGCTGGGATACCAAGAGACTACTTCACAGTTTCTCAACCTGAGGAGCTCTGGAGATGGATGGAGTAAATGAGTAGGCACTCAGGTGGAGTCACACCTCAAAGAGCTGTTATGGTCTAGGGAAGGGATGATCGGGCAGTTACATAATGTACAGCAAAAGATAACAAGTGCCAGGAGAGATGTAGAAAAGGTCTGTGGGAGTTTGTAGGGCCAGGATGGGATGTGTAAGTGTGGAGCATGTAGTATTTGAGCTGGACCTTGAATGGAGAGGATTTAGATATGTGGAGATGCAGAAATGGTCAGGAGAGGTTGGTAGAGTATTCTTGGATGAGGGGCTTGGTTGATCAAAAGAATTGTGCAAGAAGAACATATGGTGCACTTAAGAAGCTCTTGCAGTTTGGACAGCTGTTGGGGAGCAGTGTGATGCATGGTCAAGAAGGTCCTTTGTGGCTAGATTGGTCTACTCTTTTTTTTTTTTTTGAATTTTATTTATTTATTTAATTTATGGCTGTGTTGGGTCTTCGTTTCTGTGCGAGGGCTTTCTCTAGTTGTGGCAAGCGGGGGCCACTCTTCATTGCGGTGCGCAGGCCTCTCACTATCGCGGCCTCTCTTGTTGCGGAGCACAGGCTCCAGACGCGCAGGCTCAGTAGTTGTGGCTCACGGGCCCAGTTGCTCCGCGGCATGTGGGATCTTCCCAGACCAGGGCTTGAACCCGTGTCCCCTGCATTGGCAGGCAGATTCTCAACCACTGCGCCACCAGGGAAGCCCTGGTCTAGTCTTAGTAAGGACTTCCTCTCATCTGATATTCACCTCCGGCATATGCTACATGTGCTAGCTGCTTATTTTTTAATGTACTTTTATGGAAGTAGATTTTTCCCCCCCTTGGCAAAAACCTTCCGTTTACATTTGGACACAGTGTTAAGGTGGTATAAGCAAAAATGGGGCACTTACTGTAAGGAGTCATGGAGTCTTATGGAAATAAGAGGGACCCTCAGGAGGGGTTTGGAACTAAGGACTAGATGTCCTCCAGTTCTTCCACCTTCTCTCTGCACCCCCTGCCATTCTTTCTTCAGACCAGCTTCTTCTGATTTTGTGCTCCATGGCGTAGGCTGAAGATGCCCATGTCATATCTCCTGGCTTACTCTCAGAGGTCCAGGCACTCAAGGGAGGCTTGACTCTTTGGTCCCAATTCTGAGTTCCTGAGGAAAGGATAAATGAGTCAGGGACTATCCCTGTCACATTGGCTGTGGTCAGGGTACAAAGTCATGTTGTGCATAGTTATCTAGTAAGGCTTAGTGTCATCCCCGCCTACTTTCTCTGCCTCAGCTGTGCTGTAATTTAGCATACTAGAAGGAGCATTGGGTTTGCAGTTGACCGCCTGGAGTTTGAAACCTAGCCCTGCCACTTACTTACTACCTTTGTAATCTTGGTCAACATTCTCAGTGAATTCTGGGCTCTGTTTCCTCATCTGTAAGTTGAAGCTAATATTACCTACTTCAGTAAGTAGTACTTTAGAGGGAGGTACTGTGTTCTGTTGTGCACTTGGAGGATAAAGACCTCTCTAGGTTCAACTTGTGATTCTTTGTGTCATTAGCTTGGTGACCTTTGGCAAGTCAGATCCTGAGCCCCAGTTTTTCATCTACAAGTGCAGATAATCGCTGCCCACCTCACAATGTTTTTCTGAGGCTCAGAAGGCCATGTGAAACTGCTTTGTGACTATAATGTATTTACATATGTGTGAAGCAGAAGAAGTTAAATACTATTAGGGAGACTGTTTTCCTTGTGAAATTATTCTGTTATAGTCTAGTGTATTTTGGTAGTAACTTGACAGATCTTTCTCAAAATATCCTGTAACGTTGGATTATTAATTGATTTATGATGCAATGGGCAGTGGTCCAAGTATTTTCAGCTTTCCCTTTCAATCTCAGCTTCCACTTAAGGCTTCTAACCTGATTTATAATTTAAAATTTACTTTCACATTCAGAAAAAAATGATGTTCTTTGTAGAAAATTTAAACGAATGTAAAGAAATCTGAAACCTGTCACACTGAAATAACCATTTTCTCTTTTTAATTCACACAAGTAATTCACGCTCATGAAGTTAAGTTAGTAATGACATAGAATTAAACCAGCAAGCCAAAAAAGAGTCCTCTGAAATTCCACCACATAAGGATAATCACTACCTTAAATATAGCCCTTTCTGTAATCTTTTTGACAGTAATGTTTTTCTTGCATACTTTCTAAGGAATGATTTCATGTTCAAGTTGTCATGAAGAGGTGATTCATCTAAGGAAAGTGATTTATTGCTTTTTCTTTCCTTCTTTCTTTTTTATTTTTTAAAGTATTTTTTCCATAAGTGATGATATGAGTGAAAAGCCAGTATTTGCCTTTTATAATCCTGTGAAAAAAATAGCCTTTCTTCCTTGACTCAGAAGCCAAAGTTGTATTTTTTGGAGAGATATGAAGAATGAGTGATTTATGTGGACAGTTTTATTTCTCAGGAATAATTATATGTTTTCAGACTTATCAGTGGCCAATGGTAGATAACACTGAAGTGAAGTCCTTAAACCTTTACTGGTTATTTCTTCCTTGTGGGGTAGAAGGAAGGAAGGTCCCATCTTTCCCTTTAGATAGAGAAATTAAAGACAGGCAAATAATATGAATTAGAGAATTATTTAATGGAAAGTAAATGAATATATTTATTCTTTTTTTAAATCTTTTTTTCTTTCTTTCTTTTAATATTTATTTATTTATTTTTGGCTGCATTGGGTCTTCGTTGCTGCGCATGAGCTTTCTCTAGTTGCAGCGAGCGGGGGCTACTCTTGGTTGGGGGGCATGGGCTTCTCATTGCGTTGGCTTCTCTTGTTGCAGAGCATGGGCCCTAAGAGCACAGGCTTCAGTAGTTGTGGCATGCGGGCTCAGTAGTTGTGGCTTGCGGGCCCTAGAGTGCAGGCTCAGTAGTTCTGGCACACGGGCTTAGTTGCTCCGTGGTGTGTGGGATCTTACTGGACGAGGGCTTGAACCCGTATCCCCTGCATTGGCAGGCGGATTCTTAACCGCTGCACCAACAGGGAAGTCCCAATATATTTATTCTTAGTAGATTTTTTTTCCCACAGGAATGTAATAGCTGACATAAGCTAAACTGGGATTTGTTTTTTTGTTTGTTTGTTCATTTGGGGATTTAAGAATCTCAGTGTTTCTGATATGTTTCCTTTGAGACTAAATGTTTTTTTAAAGACTATTTTTTAAGAGCAGTTTTAGGTTTACAACAAAATTGACAGGAAGGTACAGAGATTTCCCATACACCCCCTGCCACCATATTTGTATAGCCACCCTCATTATCCACATCACTCAACAGAATGGTACATATTTTACAAAGGATGAACCTACACTGACATATCATAATTACCGCACATCCATAGTTTACCTTATGGTTCACTCTTGGTGTTGTATATTCTGTGGGTTTAGACAGATGTATAATGATATATATCCATCATTGTAATATCACAGAGAATATTTTCACTGCCCTACAAATCCTCTGTGTTCTTCATATTCATCCTTCCTTTCCCCTTCCTCCCTGGCAACTACTGATCTTTTTACTGTCTCCATAGTTATGCCTTTTCCAGAATGTCATATAGTCAGAATCATACAGTACGTAGCCTTTTCAGATTGGCTTCTTTCACTTAGTAATATGCCTTTAAGGTTCCTCCATGTCTTTTCATGGTTTGACAGCTCATTTCTTTTTAGCGCTGAGTAATAGTCCATTGTCTGTATGTACCAGTTTATTTATCCATTCACCCACTGAAGGACATCTTGGTTACTTCCAAGTGTTGGCAATTATGAATAAAGCTGCTGTAAACATCCATGTGCAGGTCTTTGTGTGGACATAAGTTTTCAACTCCTTGGGTAAATACCAAGGAGTGTGATTGCTGGATTGTATGGTAGGAGTATGTTTAGTTTTCCTAAGTTGTTGTCTTCCAAAATGGCTATACCATTTTGCATTTCTACCAGTAAATGTTCTTATTTTTGTTCTACCATATTCTTTTTTTAAAAAAATTTATTTATTTATTTATTTGGCTGCATTGGGTCTTCGTTGCTGCACGTGGGCTTTCTCTAGTTGCTGGGAGCAGGGACTACTCTTCGTTGTGGTGCATGGGCTTCTCATCGTGGTGGCTTCTCTTGTTGCGGAACATGGGCTCTAGGCGCACGGGCTTCGGTAGTTGTGGCTCGTGGGCTCTAGAGCGCAGGCTCAGTAGTTGTGACGCACGGGCTTAGTTGCCACGTGGTATGTGGGATCTTCCCAGACCAGGGCTCGAACCCCAGTCCCCTGCGTTGGCAGATGGATTCTTAACTACTGCGCCACCAGGGAAGTCTACTTCCATATTCTTTAAGGTTCCTTTCAAGTTGTAAAATTCTGTGATTTAAATTTCTTTATCCTTGAAACATGGATTCATTTAAAAAATTTGCTCTGTATGTTATTTTTTCTAAAAAGAAATGTATTTTTACTGAAGAGTATTTGAAAAGTACATGAAAATATAAAGAAGAAAAATTACTGATGTATTTTCTTCTTTTTATATAGTATCATAAAACAATTATTATGGTATATATATTCTTTTTAACTAATGAAATATTTCAAGTATGAAGAAAAGTATAGAGAATTATCTTAGGAACACTTAGGTATGTCCCACTCATATTTGTCAAATCTGTACATTTTTTGCTATTAGCTTCAGGTCTTTTATTTATTTAGCTATTATTATTATTTTTTAACTTTTAAAAAAATTTTTATTTTAATTATTTATTTTTGGCTGCGTTTGGTCTTCGTTGCTGTGCGCGGGCTTTCTCTAATTACAGCGAGCAGGGGCTACTCTTCGTTGCGGTGCACGGGCTTCTCATTGCGGTGGCTTCTCTTGCTGCGGAACATGGGCTCTAGGTGCACGGGCTTCAGTAGTTGTGGCACGTGGGCTCAGTAGTGGTGGCTCACGGGCTCTAGAGCACGGGCTCAGTAGTTGTGGCGCACGGGCTTAGTTGCTCCACAGCATGTGGGGTCTTCCCGGACCAGGGATCAAACCCGTGTCCCCTGCATTGGCAGGCAGATTCTTAACCACTGCACCACCAGGGAAGCCCCAGGTCTTTTATTTTTTAAAGACATAAACATTACTGATACAATTCAAACCCCCTGTGTTACCCCTTACAGATTTTCCTTTTCTTTCTTTTTTTCTCTCCTCTCCCCTTCATTTTTTCTTCTCTTTTATCTCCTTGACCAAGGGTTGTCATTCCTGTGCTGTACATATCATAAGCAATGTATATGTTGCATTTAAAAACTTGACATAAGTGGAACCATAATGTACATATCCTGCAACTTGCTTTCTTTGTTTGATCTTAGTTTTTAAGATATTGTCATGTTGGTCCATGTGACATGTGACTCTTGCTTATTTTCATTGTTGTATGACCCTGCCACATTTTCTTTATCCATTTTCCTGTTGACTGACATTTAGATTGTTTCCTTTTTTTTTTTTTTTGCATTTACTGACCCTGTGGCTATGAACAGTTTCTTACAGTGTCCTTGTGCTTGTCTTTGCCTGGGAGTTTTTCTCCAGGACAGTGATACACAAAGAAGTGTGGTCTGAGGACTTGGGAATTATGTCTTGCAAACAGGGAACTTGTGGCAGAATCTAAATCAACTCTCACTGTTAATTTATTTAACATTTCTTATGCTGGTAAGACTTTCTCAGTGAAGCAAGAAGTGTTCCTTCTCTCTTAGAGGGCTGGTGACAAACAGTTTGCAGCTGCGCTGCTTTGCAGCTGGGCACTGCTCTAGAGTATGGTCCCCTGGAGTAGGACTGCCAGGTTGAAGGGGATGTGCCTCTTGAACCTCACTGGAGACTACTTAACTAGAGATTTGTTCCTCAGAGATTGTATCCGTGTACAGCCCATCAGTGGTGAGCCTGAGTTCCTCTTGGTTGGTTTCCAGTCTTTGCCAACATTTGAAGAGTTTTTCTAATGTGTAGGGTGCAAAATTGTATCTCATTATTGTGTTAATTTTATGTATTCCTGATCAGTGTGACTGAGCATCTTTTTTTTTTTTTTATTTTTAAAAAAATTTTTTTTTTTAAGACTGTTGCTTTTTTTTTTTTTTTTCTTTTAGTTAATTAATTAATTAATTAATTTATGGCTGTGTTGGGTCTTCGTTTCTGTGTGAGGGCTTTCTCCAGTTGCGGCAAGCGGGGGCCACTCTTCATCGCGGTGCGCGGGCCTCTCACTGTCGCGGCCTCTCTTGTTGCGGAGCACAGGCTCCAGACGCGCAGGCTCAGTAGTTGTGGCTCACGGGCCTAGTTGCTCCGCGGCATGTGGGATCTTCCCAGACCAGGGCTCGAACCCGTGTCCCCTGCATTGGCAGGCAGATTCTCAACCACTGCGCCACCAGGGAAGCCCCCTGAGCATCTTTTTACGTGTTATTAAATGTATGACTCTCATCTCTGAATTGCCTGCTTATACTCTTTGTCCATTTAAAATCTTTGGATTAATTTGCTTTTTCTTGATTTGTAGGAATTTTAAAAGTATATTTACTCAATTTCTTTTCATTTAAAAACATTGTAGCTATTTATATCTTATTCTTTTACTTTATGGTGTGTTTTATATTTTAAAATCTTAACCTGTTATTTATTTTTTAAAATTTTATTTATTTATTTATTTATCTATCTATCTATCTATCTATTTATTTATTTATTTATGGCTGTGTTGGATCTTCGTTTCTGTGCGAGGGCTTTCTCTAGTTGTGGCAAGCGGGGGCCACTCTTCACCGTGGTGCGTGGGCCTCTCACTGTCGCGGCCTCTCTTGTTGCAGAGCACAGGCTCCAGACGCTCAGGCTCAGTAGTTGTGGCTCATGGGCCTAGTCGCTCCGCGGCATGTGAGACCTTCCCAGGCCAGGGCTCGGACCCATGTCCCCTGCATTGGCAGGCAGATTCTCAACCACTGCGCCACCAGGGAAGCCCAACCTGTTAGTCTTTAATGCCTTGTGCTTAAGTTTTAATTTTCCCTTCTCAGTTTTCTTTTAAAAGCTTTAAAATCTTGCTTCTTACACTTGTGTCATTAATTTACCTGCAAGGATTTTTTAGGTTTTTTTTTTTTTTAAATGGGCAAATAAATTTTTTCCAGTTCTTCCTGACTAGTCCATTTTTTTTCTTTCCTGAGTTGTTATGACCCCATACTCAGTTTTCTTCCTATTTTTGTCTGTTGCCTATCCTTCCGTTTTTCAGACTCTCCTTCCTCCATCCTTAAATGCTCTTGTCTTGAGCAGTCTATCTCTGGCCTTCTGTTGTTTTCTTTCTACTGCAGTTACCATACACGTGTGCTAAACCTGGACACCAGCCTTGCCTCTTCCTTCTCTACTCTATACCCATGACCACCAAGCTCTGGCACACAGTAGGGCTTCAGTACATACTTGAATGAGTGTGTGAGTGAATGTGTGATCTAGATAGGGGAATTAGTGCTTTACAGGGTGAAGACAGCAGGGTGCTGGGCCTTGATGGAGGAGAGAATTTGGCAGAGCAGGGAGAAGGAGGAAGGGTAAATTTAGTTTGACATGTTTGGTCTTAGCTTCTTATTCATAGTAGTGAGCTTTCTCTGGTGTTTTCTGACCTTTGAATTTGTACATTTTCCCGTTGTCATAAATACCACCTGAATGAGGCAAATTCTTATGACCTTTTGGTGATTCTCTCAAACAGGGCTCCCTGTAGAAGGTGCAGTATACAGGGATAGTATCATATAAAATACAGGGTCATCGTTGTAGACAGTTGCATGGGTAGGTAAGGGTTTTTAGACTGAAGGTCAGAAGGCCCTATTCTAGTTCTTGCTTGGCTGTAATTACCTCCGTGACCTTAAAACTCACTGTGCTTTTTTATATTCAACAGTCTTTCAGTCCTCTCTGACTCCAAGTGGAGTAGAAACCTTTCTTTGTACAGGTTTCATAATAAATTTTTTTTTCTTGACTTGGGCAGTAGTTATATAGGTGTTTATAATAACTAATTAAACTACACTTATGTTTTGTACGCATTTTTCTAAATGTTTTGTTTCACAATGAAAAAGATTTTAAAAACCCACAAAAGACTAGGTTTCTTACATCCCTCGTGTGCCAAAAAAACTCCAGCTGGATTAAAGACGTGGATACAGAAAGGAAAATCGTAAGAGCTAGAAGAAAACACAGATAAACATATGTGTCAGGGTTTCCAGGACCACCCCCAGGTTCCATGACTTGCTAGGAGGATTCACAGGACTCTGCACATATTTGTACTCATGGCTAACATTTATTACCGTAAAAGGATAAAAAGCAAAATGAGCAAAGGGAAAAGGCACATGAGGTGGAGTCTGGAGGAAACCAGGTGCAAGCTGCCGAGAGTCCTCTCCCAGTTGAGGCATATGGGACATGCTTAATTCCTTCAGCAATGAGTTTTGACAACATGTGTGAAATGCTGTCTACCAGGGATATTCTTTAGAGACTCGTTACCGAGGGTTTTTATTTGGTGCTGGTCACATTGGCACCTTCTGCCTAACACGTACTAGAATTCTAGATTCTCAAGAGGAAAGCACGGTTGAGCATGAAGCATATTGTTTGCACAAACAGTTCAGGCACAGCGAGTAACTCTCATCAGCTCTGGGAATGGTGGGAACCCTCCTGAAATCCAAGTCTCCAGATGGCAGCCAAGGACCAGCCTTGGCAAACAAAGCCTTGTAAGGATAGCAGTCTCAGGCCCGCTGTGTTAACTCTTCTCTGCAGAATATAATATTTTTTATAATCTTAGAGTTAAAAAGGCATTTCTAAGCATGACTAGAAACTCAGAAGCCATAAAACAAAGGAATGGTAAATTTATGTTTAAAAAACTTAGATATGAAAAGAAAGAATGTGCTATAGAGTCACAAGGCATACTAGGAAAAAAGTATTTTAATGTATGGAAGAACAGGGGGTAGTTTTTTCAATATTGTATAAAAGCTTTTAGAAGTCAGCAACTCAAAAGAATAAAGCAATTTGCTGAAGAAGATATGTCAAATGACCAATAAGGGACTTCCCTGGTGGTGCAGTGGTTAAGAATCCACCTGCCAATGCAGGGGACACGAGTTCGAGCCCTGGTCCAGGAAGATCCCACATGCCGCGGAGCAGCTAAGCCCATGCACTACAACTACTGAGCCTGCGCTCTAGAGCCCGCGAGCCACAACTACTGAGCCCAAGTGTCACAACTACTGAAGCCCGCGCGCCCTAGAGCCTGTGCTCTGCAACAAGAGAAGCCACCGCAATGAGAGACCCGTGCACTGCAACGAAGAGTAGCCCTCGCTCTCCGCAACTAGAGAAAGCCTGCGCACAGCAACGAAGACCCAACACAGCCATAAATAAATAAACAAACAAACTTTACCTCAGTAATAGAAGATATAAAACAACAGTGAGATTTTTTTTAATTTATCATATTCAGCTAAGGTTGATTACTTACAATCTTTGTAAGATTGATTACTCATTGTAGGAGTGAGTATAGGGAAATTGGTACTTACATATACTGCTGGTGGTATAAATGAGCACAGCCTTTTTGAAGGACATTTTTCCAAAATCTCTTAAACTTGACGCTCGTACCCTTTAACTCAGCAGTTTCATTTCTAGGGTTTTAGCTTACAGAAACCCATACAAGTGCACAGATACAGATGGATAAGGATGTTCTTTGTTTTTTATTTTATTTTATTTTTTTTAACACCTTTTTTTTTTGACATCTTTATTGGAGTATAGTTGTTTTACAGTGGTGTGTTAATTTCTGCTGTATAACAAAGTGAATCAGCTATACATATACATATATCCCCATATCTAAGGATGTTCTTTGGAGCGTCGTTTGTGGTACTGTAAATCTGATAATAGCACAAATAGTTAAATAAATCATACTACTTCTATAGACATAGTTGCCATTATCAATTAGATCTTTATTTAGTGCTATGCAAAGATATTTAAGATTTTATACATATCCACACTTTTTTTTTTTTTAGTGTAATTCTTTGGGTATTAAAACCTGACCTGAATGGATATGAGGTTCTTTATAATCTTTGACTATCCCACTTAGTGTGAGCATCCATACGTCTTACTGCAGTAATCTGGATGTATTTAATTATAGGCACTGCCCTAGAACACACAGGGTGGATAGGGTTATTTGAAATACACAGCATATACACTTTATTTTAATTCAAAAATCTGAAAAGTCCTGAGACATCTATTGCTCCAAGGGTTTTAGATGATGTGTTTGTGTTAACTAAAAGGAAAAAAAAGGCAAATTGTAAAATAGTATGTGTCATATTCCAGTTTTTAGGTTAAAATAATGTTAGTGTATGAATAGGAAAAAATAGTTCAGAATATATTCCCCACATTTAACAGTGATTATCTGAGGTTATAGTGATGTCTTTTAATTTTCTTGTAAGCGAAATTAACTCAATATGCGTTTGAATAAGAGGAATAACATCAAAATTGTGGAGAGGGTGGAACTTGCCCCTGACTCTAAAGTAATGTTTGTCATACCTCAGATACTTTGGTGGTGACCTGGGGGATCTCAGTTCCTACAACTAAACACTGAGTCCTCGTGAAAGGTGAACTTGAGTTTTAGATTCCTTTTGAATTTTCAGAACTTTTGGTTACAGCCCTTCTTGTTTCTGAATAGACATGTTTGGGGGCAGAGGCCTAATTTGGATTGTCACTTTCACGGGGCTGAGTTTCCAGGGTTGAGGGTAAAGGCACAGGGTTCACCTTTCTGTGCCGTTAACAGCAGGATTCAGGCACCATACTGTTGCTAAATCTTTGCCCATATTTTGCTAACTTTGGTAGGCTGAAAAAGTTAGTGGTTGATTATATCTGCACTTTTATTTACATTTCTTTTCATAAAGTTTGAACGTGTTTGATGATCGTTTATTTAAAGCATAGATGTTTGTCAGAATGACACAGCAGTGCTACACTGATCTCCTCCTTTGCCTCTTCCTTGGGTATGCTTGACCTGTTTGACAGGGACCCCCGTGTGATGTTTGGTGCCCTTTCTTTCCATTCCCACATTCCCATCATAAACAATTTTACTGTGTTGAGGATGTTATCTTTTCCTTTCTAGTGAGCGAGAGTAGAAAGTGTTAGGTGCTATGCTGGGGATACATAGGAAGCACCCAAATGATTGTATGAAAAATGAGAAGGACCAGATACCACCTGTTTTTTTTTTAAGCCTGTGGCACAGATTTTGCAGGTTAGTTTGTTATGAAGAATTTCACTTTTGGCCTTCTTCCACAGAACAGTTCTTCTAAGTTTCTGTAGCCAAAATCTGTAGGCAGTTTCCACTGCCTAAGATCTATAAGGTGCTGGGGCAGAGACTCCTTACCTGTTACTTCCATGGGTGTTGTGGATTGAATCCACTGTTCCTAAGAGCTCCTTTTTATAGCAGCATTCAGCTGTTAGCAAATAGAAGCATTTGGTCCGATAATCTCAGAGTCAGCCTTCCTGCTTTCCTCCCTTCCTTCCCTTATTATTAATTTTAAAAGCTAAACTCAAGACTTTATTTGGATTTCATCAGTTTTTCCGTTAATGTCCTCTTTCTGTTCTGGGATCCAGTCCAGGGCACCACACTGCATTTAGATGTCCTGTCTCCCCAGACTCCTCTAGTCTGTGACAATTTCTTAGTCTTTCTTTTTTTTTTTTTTTTTTTTTTCACGATCTTGAAAGTCTTGAGCAATACTGGCCAGGTAGCCTGCTGTAGAATGTATTTTAACTTGGTGTTTTTGTTGGTTTGTTGTTTTACTCATGAGTAGATGAGGGTTATGAGTTTTTGGAAGGAATACCACAGAGGTGAAATGCCTTTCTTGTCATGTTAGTGACCCTGATACCACATGGCATTGCCTGGTTACAACAGTGTTTATCAGGTTTCGCCACTGTAAAGTTAACATTTTCCTCTTTCCCTCTTCTGTTCTTTGGAAGCAAGTCACTAAATCTAGTCTACCCTCAAGGGGTGGGTAGAGGCACGAATTAAGCTCTACCTCCTGTAGGGGGAGGTATCTACATAATTATTTGGAATTCTGTAAGAAAGACTTGTCTCTTTTCCCCAGTGCGTTTAATCATTCAGTCATTTATTTATATCATGGAGTCATGTAAATTTATTTTATACTTTGGGTTAGAATCCAGTACTATGTTATTTATTTTGTTCCTCAAATTTGTTCCAGCCTTGGCCATAATGGAGCTCTTTCAGGGTGGTTCCTGCATCCCTTTGACTTATCAGGCCCTGTTCCCTTTCTGGCCCTACAGGATGCTTCAGGTTCATCTTGTTTTTTCCCTGCCTCAGCCCTAGAATCAGCCATTTCCCCAAGAGTCCGGCTCCTTTTACTGGAGAATGGTGTTTAAAAACCCAAGATCCGGGTGCTGGGTGTGCGTGTTGCTACTAGGTTGTGCCAGGTTGTGCCTGCTTCTAGGCTCCCCTGGAGATACATATCTATATCTATGTATCTATATATGTGTAGATATATATATCTCTTCCTGTAAAAAATTGTTATGGAAATTTCAAGCATATACAGAAGTACAAATTCTCAGTATCTATCACATAACTCGAACAGTTATCAGCTAGTGACCAATCTTGGTTTCACTTACATGGCCCCTCCCCATTCCTCACCCCAGCACCCCCAATTATTTATTTATTTTAAAATGAGGACCTGAATGAGGCCATGACTTTATTTTTATTTTAGTTTCTGAAATAATTATATATATTTAAGGTGTACAATGTGATAATTTGATACGCATATACATAATGAAATGATTACTTCAGTCAAGCTGATTAAGATGTCTTTTTCTCACAGTTGCCTTTTTTTTTTTTTGTGAGAACATCTGAAATTTACTCTCTTAGCAGATTTCCAGTACACCTCTGATTATTTGATGTAAATCTAAGTAACTGTTATTTCACCTGTAGATACTTTAGTCTTTATCTCTGAAAAAAAGGACCCCTTTAAATAAATTTTTTTGTTTTTTATTTTTAAATTTTAAAATTAAGGTATAATAGATACAGTAGAAAGTATGAAAGGATAGAGCTTGTGAATTTTTATAAATGTATATAGCTGTGTAATCATCACTCAGATTGAGATGTAGGAGGACATTTCCAGCTCCTTAGAATGCTTCCTAATCACTTACGGATAATTTTTGTAAGAACCTCTAAAAAACAAACATAACCACAATACCATTGTAACACCTAAAAAATTAACAATAATTAAAAAAAATCAAGTATCCAGTCATTTGCCGTTGGTAGGTGCCCCTTTCACCTCAGCACTCTCCCCCTCCCCTGCAATGTATTGATTAAAGAGACAGAAGCTCTGAGTGTGTTAGTTGATTGTTCTGTAGTTGCCTGGGTTTTGCTGAGAGCATCCCTTTGGTGTTAATATGTTTCTCAGTGGCTTTCTTGGTGGAAATTTGTCTCTCACATTCTGGTTGGCTAATTCCAACAGTAATGGGCAGTGATTCTGTCTTTGAAGAAATTTCATCAGTAAGACGGTTTCCCCAAAGATATAATATTATCCCTGGTATCTGATAAAAGTTCTCCTGCATGGCTCTGCTAGCTAGGTCTAGGTGATTTCTTCAAAGCTTTTGTATCTTTTCTGGTATCCAAATCCTTTAGAAAAACTGAATAACCTTTTATATAGGAGAGAAATTTGTTATTCTTGTCTTTGTTTTCCTCTCTTCTAGAGGTTAAATGACCAGGACAGTTGTAAGACAGTATAATTAGCTAGTAAACCTTTTTAGTGTTGCTTCATTGCTGTGTCAAAATCATCTGCATACAGGGCTAGCTATGGTTAAAGTTCTGGCTGAAGGATCTGCAGTATAGAAAAAAGGATTAAGCTATAAAAGTGTTTGGTCTTAGTTCTGTTTGATTTGCTAAGTTCTCCTTTTCTCTTTTTATATTGTAGATCAGCTTGAACGAGTCTTTTTACGACTTGGCCATGCTGAAACAGATGAACAATTACAGAATATTATATCTAAATTCCTTCCTCCTGTTTTGCTCAAGCTGTCCAGCACCCAAGAAGGAGTACGTAAAAAGGTAAGCATGCTGGGACAGTTGGGGGAATTAAATAGTGAATAAATGGATGTATTTTATGAAGTGAGTTTTCTGTTCCCATTATTGAAATCTAGCTTCATGATCCCAATTAGGCCTTTCACAATGGACAGTAAGTCTAGGACCAGCTTCCATGATTTAAAAGTACCTTTTGTATGCTTAGCACAGCTGCATTTAGCTCCAGCTGTACACTTGGCATCAGTACTGGATGACATAATTGAGATAATTATTCTGGAATGTATGGAGGTCTGATCTAAAATCTATGCCCTTGAGTCCAATATGAAAGTCAGGTGGTAATGGGTCAAAAATATTTTTTAATCATTGGCTGACTGTGAATATGGCCTTAATTAAAAGTAAGCAAAAGAAATGTTTTTAAAAGCAAGATACTGTTGTATAGCTCCTGTTTTAGAATTTTTTGAAGAACTGTTAGTAAAAGCTGGGTAACTGTCAAATCAAGATTTTCGTTTTTAACCTAATGTTCTACATGGGACATTTGGACGCTTCACCTTTAAAATAATTCATTTGTCTTCTCGTGTATTTATACTAGACCTTTGGGTTTTTGAGCTATCATCAGGTTTCAATCCTTGAGCCACTGTAATTGATTGGCCGTGATCTTCCCGGAGGTCTGCCCTGAGAGGGATTCTGAGGGCTGATTTGAGTTCAGTGGAGAAAGAGTATCTTTAAGAATGTCTGTTTTGTTTACAGGAAGGAATAGGGCATTCTTGTCATGTATTTGACATGCCTGTTGTTAATACTGCTTTGCTAAGATAGATAACGTGTTTGATCACATCATTCTCCTATTTAAAACTCTTCTATGGTCTTTTCTTACCCTAAGAATAACTAGGTATAAAAGGCCTTCATGAGTTGGTTTCTGTTTCCTTATTTAGCTTCATCAATCTCATCATTTATTTGGCAAATATTTACTGGGTACCTTCTATATGCCAGGTGTCAGGGATACGTTGGTGAAGGAAAGAAACGTCTACTTGGGGAGACGAGTATTAAACAATAAGGCAAAGAGTATAGAGTTAAAATGGCAATAAATGCTAAGATGGAAAAGGATTGTATGAAAGAATATATTGGGGGACTTGATTTAAATTAAGTATAAGGTGTAAGGGAGGTGTGTAGGAAGTAGCCAGGCATAGAGATGGGGAGACCACTAAAGGCAGAGAAGGCCCTGTGCAGAGATTCTGAGCTGGAACTGAGTGTAAAGCCTTCAGGGAGCTGAAGAAGGCCACAGAGATGCACCCTGTGCACCAGAGGAAGAGTGATAGGAGTTCAGGCATGGGGATTCCAGTGGCAGCCATTTGAAAGGGTATTGGTGGTAGTGACATAATCATTCTGGCTGTGGGGTGGAGAAAGACTTGCAGTGGAGAAAAGGGGAGTAAACAGAAGGAAGTTTTTGCATTAGTCCAGGCTTCTAGGCTGAGTATTTTCATTAGGGTTGTTTTTTTTTTTTAAACTTATTTACTTAGGAGTTTTATGTTTCCTTGTATTTTATCTTTAGTAGAAAATCATTCATCTCTAACCATCTACTTTATATGTTCAGTTGTATATTATTTTTTAAAATTTATTTGTTTATTTATTTTTGGCTGTGTTGGGTCTTCGTTTCTGTGCGAGGGCTTTCCCCAGTTGCGGCAAGCGGGGGCCACTCCTCATCGCGGTGCGCGGGCCTCTCACTGTCGTGGCCTCTCCCGTTGTGGAGCACAGGCTCCAGACGCGCAGGCTCAGTAGTTGTGGCTCACGGGCTTAGTTGCTCCGCGGCATGTGGGATCCTCCCAGACCAGGGCTCGAACCCGTGTCTCCTGCATTGGCAGGCAGACTCTCAACCACTGCGCCACCAGGGAAGCCCTCAGTTGTATATTATTCACGTCTATCATACTATTATTCTTAATATTCTGTTACCATTCAAGTGGAGAAATTCCATTCTTGTTTCTAATTTTTTTGTTACTACCAAAGGTTTGCTTTTTTTAATGGACCAATTTAAAAGGAAAAAGAGTTTTATATTAATTTTTTCAAGTGTATTTTTCTTCTATTTTTACTCACATTATTCCTTTTTATGTTTTCCTTTGGTGTGTTTTTCTCACATAAGATTTCAGTTTGTAAAGTACGTAATGGTAAAGGTCATTATGTGCCAGGAAAAATGCTAATCACCTAAATACTCACAAGATTATGTGAGGTGTAGGTGTTATTTCCATTTTATAGATGAAGCTGAGGCTTGGAATGATTAAGTGACTTCATTAAGGTGAGATAACAGAAAAACAGAACTGAAAACGACCTCAGTTTCTGGATTTCTCTTTGATTACTATTTTGGTTATGCCCCATAGTTACACTGGTGAGCAGTATTAGGTTATTTTATTTTTGACCTAATAATTAGTTGATAAGAACATTGTTTTTCATTTCAAAATAGTGTAAAATTTGTCTGGTTTTACTGCATTCTGATTTGAAACCACAGTGAGCAAATGTTCTAGTCTTTTAAAGCATATTATTTCTGATGTTCATAAAAGCTATTCATAAGATTAAAAAAATATTTCCTATTGGTGGAATACGGAGCTCAGTGTGTGGATAGGCCACTCAACACTGTGCTCTCGTTTCTCAAGAAACCTGTCTTCCAGTACTGTTGTAAATTAATAGTGAATTACAATCTCCTGCTGCTGTTGTAGTTTTTCTGATTTTCCTTTTAGTTTTAATAATTTCACCTTGATGTGTTTTTTTTTTTAAAGTGTCCTTTTTTTTTTTTTTAACATCTTTCTTGGAGTATAATTGCTTTACAATGGTGTGTTAGTTGCTGCTGTGTAACAAAGTGAATCAGCTATCTGCATACATATATCTGCATATCCCCTCCCTCTTGTGCCTCCTTGATGTGTTTTGATGCACAAGTTTAAGATCTTGTGTTTCTTAGTAATTTGTATTATATTACATACTTTTCTTATCTTTCAAATCTCATTTAAGATTTCTTTCCCCAATACCTCTATCGTCTAAGACTAGTATTGTAGCCAGTGTTTTCCTTTGGTGTAAGTTAGATTGAGGAATCTTTGCCCCAGCCAGCAGTCTTAACCTTATTTACTTTAGCTGCATATCTTCATCAATATAATTGAGATGTCACATTTTTTTGAGGTTTGGATTGAGGGCATGTACATCAGTTGTTCCGGTTATTAACCTTTCTCATCACTTCATCTGTTCTCATTCTCTCCATCTCTCCCTCTTCTCCCTTCCCTCCTCTTCCTGCCACACATTTTCTGTTTAAGAGTTTGATAACCTATATTCTGTTTTAATATAATGATTAATCAAGCAATTCTATCCACATTCTTAACATTTCAATCATTAATTTGTATCTAAGTAAACAAGATGTTTTACTCAGTTACCATCAAGTAAATTATTTTATCTTGTTCAGATTTCTTCCTTCTCCCCCACCCTTATATTTCTTACTAGAAATAGTAATTACCTTCTTATTTCGTTTTTCTTCTTTTTTTCATTTATATTTATTTTTCATGTTGTCCTTTATTTATCTATTTATTTTTTAAACATCTTTATTGGAGTATAATTGCTTTACAATGGTGTGTTAGTTTCTGCTTTATAACAAAGTGAATCAGCTATACATTTACATATATCCCCATATTTCTTATTTCTTTTTATTTCTTACTAGGTTGTTCCCTAGAAATTTTCCTTTGATTTTCTTCTCATATTCCAAATAATGCTGACTTTGATCTATTGGTGAATTTTTCTAACCTTTTTACAAAAAGCTTGAAGGAAATATACAAAAATGTATTTACTTTGAGTGATGAGTTGTACAGATGATTTTTAAAAAACAACTTTGAATCCCATGGAATATTATGCAACTACTACAAAGAATGAGTTAGGTCTAAATTAAAAAGCTTATATATTTTTAACTGGAAACAAAGCGGACTCTGTGCTAACGTGAATGATATATAGCTCATTTTTGTAAAAAGTAAACAAGTAAAATCTAAAGATATAGCTAGTGGGAATCAGGAGCATAGCACAGAGAGATCAGCTCAGTGCTTTGTGATGACCTAGAGGGTTGGGATAGGGAGGATGGGAGGGAGGCTTAAGAAGAAGGGGATATGGGGACATATGTATGCATGTGGCTGATTCACTTTGTTGTACAGCAGAAACTAACACAGTATTGTGAAGCAATTATACTCCAATAAAGATCTATCAAAAAAAAATAAAGATGTAAATATGTTTGTAGAAGTTTTTGTGGATACAGAGAAAGATGTGAAGATGAACACCAAAATATTAATACTGGTGTCTTCAAGTGGCTATGAATGGACTAGGGAAAAGGGATAATTATGATTTTTCACTTAATTTATTGTAATAAATGTGTTTTTCTATTATAATATTAAAAAGCAAGAAAATAGAATAAAGTAATAGAGATATAATCATTGTGAACTTGTATATTTAATTTATATTGTAAAATACTAATTTTGTTTGCTTTTTTTACATATCAGATTTCTCTTGGTAAAGGGGTTTTGTTGTTAAGTAAGTTTGAAAACTTCTGGAATAAGGGAAAAGAGATCTAACAGCTGAGACACCTGTTTACATTCTAAGCAGTATGCTAGACTCTGACATATCCTTCCATTTAATCCTCATAGTAGCCTGTGAAATGTTATCATTTGATTTCTGCAAATGGGGGAAAGTGATTCAGAAAATGATAATAGTGCAAAGTGTTAAATGCCTATGTGGACATTGTCTCAGTTCATTACAACTCATTTAACAACTCTGTGGGATATAGGTGCTCATTTTATTCCCATTTTATCTAGGAAGAAACTGAGGCTCAGAGAAGTTAAATAACTTGCTTTGTATCACACGACTAACAAGGGACTTTACACATGCGAGATAATTCCAAGACTAAATGATTTCTGCCAGGCTTTGCCTTCACGTGATGGCAAACATGTTCATTCTTTAGCTTATGTATGAAAGTGAATTCAGTACATGAAGGGTCAGTGAATGAAAGGTGAGGATAAAAGAATGTCTGAAAGCAATAACATAATTTTGCCTGCATGTTATTTTGACTCCTGGTAGTAGGCTTGATGTGTGTTTCCTTTTATTTGTTTTGAAGTATAGATACTTGGTCAAACTTTTATTTACTTTGAAATATAGCTACCTGGTCAGACTTTCATGATTTGTACAGTCCTGTACTCATACTAATACCTCTTGCAAATAGAACCAATATGATAATTGGAGTTCTGGTTATTATATAATTGTTAATAAAACAAAGGATATAGATATTGATCACAAATCTAGAATGCAGTTACAATTATTAGACCATTTTTTACCATATAAAATAAGACTGTCGTGTGAAAGCAGAGTATTTTTTAATAAAAGCTTACATATAAATAATTTCAGTATGTAAAATTTTGTAGTCAATGACACTAGGGATTAATTTAGTATTGACTTTCAGTTATGTAATTTTAGGGCTCCTGACTGTCAGTTTCATAATGTTTGTTAGGCTTAAGCAGGATACCCGTAAAGTAGCTGATAATTTGTGGATAAATTGGGTGAAAGAGAAATAAGTTTTATTTTTTATTTATTTATTTTTTGGCTGCCCCGTGTGGCTTGTGGGATCTTAGTTCTCCGACCAGGGATCGGCCACTGGCCCATGGCAGTGAAAGCGCCGAGTCTTAACCACTGGACTGCCAGGGAATTCCCAAGAGAAATAAGTTTTAGACTTCTGCTGTCATATCACTATTTTAAGGAAAATGAGATATCTTATGTAGAATTCTATTTTACAGCGAACCTTGTATATTCTGACTTCTTAGAATAGGTAAAAATTAAAAACTGACCACTGCTGGTGGGAGTGTAAATTAGTATAACCACTTTGGAAAACTGTTTGGAAATATTCTAAGGCTTATCATATGTATACTTCATGACCAAGCATTTCCAGTCCTGGATTTGTATACAACAGAAGTGTGTATACATGTGCACCAAAAGACATAGCTAAGAATGTTCATAGCATTATTCATAATGGTCCAAACTGGAAATAATCTTATATCTATCATGATATAGGAGAATGGATAAATTCTGGTTTTTTCCTACTAGAGCAGTGAAAGTGAACAACAACGTGGATGAATCTCAGATATAATATAGAATGAAAAACACATGAGTTCATCCTATTTGTTCCATTTATATAAACTTAAATATGGTGTTAGAAGTCAGGAAGAGGGGTTAGTGAGTGGGGTGCAGGGCCTTTGTACTTCTGGTGGTTACAAAGGTGTGTTTACTTTGTGAACATTTATTAAGCCATACATTCTCAATTTTGCACTTCAGCTATATGTTATACTTCAATTAAAAAGTTTACTAATGAGTAAATGAATGAGTAATAAGGGGAACTGATAGGGACAAAATACTATATACCCGAGGCTGGTAATTCTGTAGGCTTACTGACAGAGGTTAACTGTTGTCAGTTTAGCTGGGAGAAGGACTGGTTCAGCGGATTTCTTAATTTTTATGGGTTTATAGAGGATTGCAGGCAGTGGGTAACCAAATTTAGGAAATGAGTCAATATTTAAGGTGATAATATTGCTAGAAGAAAATTAAGTAGTTAATCTACTTAAAATTTAAAAAATTGTCGTAAAAAAGAAAGTATGTAATTGTGGGCATGATTGTCTACCACCATCAATAATGATTTTCCATAGGATCCTTCTAGGAATCAACCTAGCTTAGATCATCAGAAGAGGGCTGTTTCCTTTAGCCTGGCTCCTGATTTTTTTCCCTGTCATCCAGCTGAATCACAGGTCTGGACAGGCAGGAGGCTGGGTGAGGTATGTGTGGTCATGCAAGTTTCTAGGTCTTTGTAATGTATCAGGGCTCCCAAGGGTGTCTCACAGTGACAGACACTTTAGCTGAATTAAGCTCAACTGTCAGTGTCTGATAAGGTTAAAAATATGGATTCTGGAGTCAGATCTTGACTATGCCACTTGCTGGCTCAGTAACCTTGGACAAGTTAACTTCACTTCCTGAGCCTCTGCTTCCTCACGGGTAAAATGGGAACGACAATAGCAGCTCTCCAGTTGTTGTGAGAATCAGATGAGATAAGGAATGCAAAGAGCTGTCCTGCGTGGAAACTGCTCAATAAATGTCAGCTATTTTACGATTCTTCTTATCACTCATTTAACAAACATTGATTTTTAGATTTGTTGTTATTTTTAAAATTCACTTATTTCGTGATTGCTGTAGATAACTTTGAACTTTTGCTGTTGCTGTGAACATCCCTACAGCTCTCCTTAATACTTGCTTTGAAGCTAGAGCTCAAATTTCAGAAGTGATGGAGAACAGTGTAAGCCTGGCCCTCTGGAATAGTCACTTTAAATTCTTGAGTCTTTAGGTGAGGCTTTCTAAAAATCTTATATCTCAATGCTCCTTTCTTAGCAAGATAATCCCACTTTTATTGTAAGCTTGGGGTCATTTGACGTAAACCTCTGTAGCTTCCTTTCCACCCATGGGTATTGTTGACTTGTTGACCTCTATTTCTGTCTTTTCCCACTTAAAGGAGAGGAAGCTTGATATTACTTACTTAAAACTTTTTAGTAGAATCAGGTGATCTTCAAAATAAAGTAAAAATTTCTCAGCATTTTACCCAAATCCTTTTGTAATCTAGGTTCTGCTTTTATCTCTTACCACTCTGTGTTTTAGTCAGATGCCGTGCACTGTGTTCTTTTAGACCTCTTATACCTTCTTATAACTGATCTTCTGCTTGGAATTTCATCTGCTCTTTGGGACTTAGTTTCCTGTCAGTTCCTCCCGGAAGTCCTCCTTGATCTTAGTAGATACTTTTTCTTCCTGAAACTCTCAGTACCTTGTATATTTCTCTTGCTGTAATGTTCATGTTGTATTTTAGTTAGTTTGGGCTGCTATAACAGTATACCACAGACTGGATGACATAAACAGCATTTGTTTCTCACAATGTTGGAGGCTGGAAGTCCGAGATCAGAGTGCCAGCATGGTCAGGCTCTTCGTCGGGAACTTTTCATGGTGTACGGAGGGCTGTCTTCTTGCTTTATCCTCAGACGGCAGAGAGAGGAAGAACTCTGATACTTTCATCCCCTTTGAAGGGCACCCATCCCATCGTGGGCACCCCACCTCCCGACCTCCTCCAAACCTCTTTACCTCCCAAAGCCGTCACAGTGGGGTTTAGGGCTTTAAAACGTGAATTTTGGGAGACACAGACATTCAGTCTGTAGCATGGTGTGTTGCTATCGTTTGTTCACAGGTCTTCTGGGGGACTGTGCCTCAGTGTAGGCCCATCTGGAATCTCAAGTTTAATCAACTAAAGGACATTGTAAAAATAAATTCACTACTAAAAATCTGGTGCATGGATTCTTGGGGATAGCATTTTGGAACAAGATTCTAATATTGTATACTCCCTTTCTGGGATGTCAAATTTACCTCCTTTAAGAGAACAAAGTAGCTACTATTCATTAAAATAAGTAATATCTGAGAAATGAATTCATTTTTAAGATATGATCAGTAATTTCAGTTTATATCTTCCTGTATTTTAGGTAATGGAACTGTTGGTCCATCTGAATAAGCGTATAAAAAGCCGCCCCAAGATACAGCTCCCAGTAGAGACACTCTTGGTTCAGTACCAGGACCCTGCTGCAGTTTCCTTTGTCACAGTGAGTGTTATCTTGGAATATTTTCTGACTTACAGTAAGTTTTCTTTCATAACATTTATTAGATGTCGTCAGTATATTGGCCAGCCTAGAATTTCACCTTAGACTAAATGAAACATGAGGTGTTTTTCTTCAAAAGGACACACTGTTTTTCCACTGAGTATTGATCTGGAGGAAATGGTAGGAACAGGATAATGTATGGCCGTTTACACAGGGCAAAGGAATGCTGGTGTAATGACTTGTCAGGTATGTTGATTTACAAAAGAATGATTGATTCTTGGTAAAAGATTATGAGAGGTCAGTCTGAATTAGAAAGAGAAGGTTATTTTAGTAATTGACCAGTTGGGAAATGGCAGCCTAGGATTTAACATGGGGTCTCCTCTTAGCTTGAAAGGATTAATGTAACAAACTGGGAGAGCTGATACTGATGTGTAGTATGTAGGTTTAGGTAAGTCAAATGATTACTTTTTTCTTTTCAGTGAAAAGTAATTGCACATATGAGTACTTTATTTTCTTCCCAGCTTTATTGAGGCATAACTGACAAATAGAATTGTATACATTTAAAGTGTACAATGTGATGATTTGATATACGTATAAGTGCTTTAGACTAGATCATGCTCTCTCATATGAAGCCCATCTTAAAAGTAAGCATTTTGAGTAAGTGGGGCTGGGGTTCTTCCTGAGATATACTAGTTTGTCAAGCTGTAATAAACAGGTGATAAACATGAGGAAGGAGGATTCAATTTCTTTATTATAACAAAGCTGCCTAGGTTATTAGTCATGTGTTTTTGTTGAAATCCTAGAGTATTTCTTTCATACTTACTTGAGTTTCTCTTGTTGCATTAGAATTTTACTATAATTTATGTTAAGATGGGCTATCCTCGCCTACCAGTGGAAAAACAATGTGAGCTGGCTCCTACACTTCTTACTGCCATGGAAGGGAAGCCTCAGCCCCAGCAGGACAGGTATGCTTTCCTCGGTTACCTTATTGCCCACCTGTGAGAGTCAACAGCTGCCATTCAAAAATAGATCCACACATTTGGTTTCACTTGGGCAAATACAAAGGCTTGAGTTGAGCTCTTTGAGTTGACAGTTCTGTGTTACCTCAACATTACTGTTTTGTTAATTTTATAAATTATAAAATTTCTTGTGAGCATATCAAAAAATGTGTAGAACTAACATTTTTCTCAATCTAAATGCATTTTTATTTCGGTTAGTTATTTTGAAGCAACTGATTTTCTGTGATTGCAAAAATTTGAGATCTAATATGCTTTTCATCAGACATTTATGTCTTGGAGGATATAAAGTTTCAGGCAGTTTTCTTAAGGAACTAATTACTCGTTTGTATTAATATGGGAATTGGAGAGGTGAAAAGGAATATAATCCTTAGTTTCTAGGCTTAGCTCAAAACTTCTGTATCCTACCTAGCCCTGTTGTGGTGACAACCATGAAAAGAAGTTGTGGAGGAAAGATGGATTTAAATCATGTTTTCACTTCACTTTTTAGAGCATAAACATTTTTAAAAGATTGTAATACAGATATTTACAAGTAAAATTAATAGACATTGTAAACACTTTGACATTTTCGTGTTTTAATAGCAACAGGTATAGTGAAAGAAGAAAAGAATCTGTGTTACTTAAATTCACACAGTGGAAATTTAATATTGTATTCCAAATATTGACCTGATTGATGTTTAATTTCTTTAGATTTAGAATGACTTTATTTTTAATTAAATGTGGAAAGGAAAAAAATGATTGACAGGACATGTTATAAGTTGAACTTTACCTAAGGTTTAATATTAAATCTCTTGTGGTAATAGATATTAACACTGAGCCCATATTATGTACATTTTTCTCAGGTGTTTTTAGTGATTAGCCAGATTGGCTAAATGTCACTTATTACTCAATATCCTGAGCGTTTAATAAGAAAGAAATAAGAATGAAATCTAGGCCACTCCCTAGATTAGGACTTTGTAAATTAGTGGTATTGAAAATGAATGGCCCTTAGTACAATTGCTACTTTTTGTTATGTGATTTTTATTTTTCTGGTTTTGTCTGTTATTTGCATGTATAAAAAACCTTATTTTTTAAATAGTTGCAATAAATGTAATTGTTTTTTCAGCTTAATGCATCTTTTAATACCAACCCTTTTTCACATGAAATACCCTGTTGAATCATCAAAATCAGCTTCTCCGTTTAACCTTGCTGAGAAACCAAAGACTGTGCAGCTGCTTTTGGACTTCATGCTCGATGTCCTTTTGATGCCTTATGGGTAAGTAAAAAAAAATAAAAACAAAACAAAGCAACCTTGTTCTTGATTGCTTTTACTGTGTGCAGTCGAGTACTCTTTTCAGTGATTCAACTTTCTCTTGAAAATGAGTGTCTCAGGTTTGCTTTGCTGCAGCCCTGACCTCTTCTGAACTCCAGCCCCGCTGCTTACTGACCTTATGGGTGTGGAGCTGCTGCTGTGCTTTCAGACGTGGCCCGTCCAAGCTGAAATCAGGCTTCCCAGTAAACATAGTTTCTCTTCTTTAACTACCATCAGTGCTGTGATGATTCTCTTAGCCTTGTAGGCGCTCAGTTATAAATTGCCTCTAGCTTTCTCTTCCTCGTTGCTGCGGTATCAGTTCCGTAAGACCTCCTTCCTCCGCCTCCCTGTGTCCTGGAACCATTCCCACTGCTGCCATCTAGTTTCGGCTCTTTTCAGCTCTTTTCATGACTTTCTCACCAGCTGCTCTTCTTCAAAACTTTCTACACTGCCACAGAGTTTCCTGATTTTTAAAACACAGATTTTATCAGGTGACACCTTAAAATCCCCGGGCTGTTATTTTCCAGTCATTACATGCACTCATGCATTTCATGTACTCTGTGTCTCCTTGCCTGTCTACATTTTAAGAGAAGACAGTTTTCTCTGCTTAGAATGCTTCCCCATCAAGAAAGAAAGGAAGAAGGAAAGAAAGAAAACAACAGGAAACGACAGCCAGGAAAACCACTTTGAAAAAGCCTCACAAACTAGCTTAGAGGCCAGTTCTGTTGTCTCTGACTAAATCCCTGCCCTAGGCACAGGACTCTTCGTTGTCCTCATAAGGCTAAGCACCCATCTGAAGTGCCAGTTTGTGCTTTTATTGCGTTGTTGGCTTATCCCATCCTAATAGATTGGGAGCTCTTTGAAGTCAGGAGCTGTTTACTCTAGCTCTGGTTCCTGGCGTAGTGCCCACGTTGTCATCTGCTTCCAGCCTGCTCCTTTTCTAGGTTGTCCTGCTGCCAGAGATATTCTTCTAACGTATTGCTTTCATTACATTTCTTCCCTAACCAAAAATGCAGTATACGCTATGAGCATGGCATGGGGGGCTCCACATCACCTGCCCCTCCATCCAGCCACGAGAGTTCACGCTGTACGATTTCTTTCCTCTCCTTTTTGCTCTCCTCCCGCTCCTCTAATTTGGCAGCTTTATTTTCTGCACCTTCCACTACCTCTGTCATATCATTTCTTACTTCCCTGCAGTTTCTTTGTCATTGATGACATATCATATGCTGTTGCACGTGTTGCGTTGTTATTGTCTCAACTTGCTCCAGATGGCAGACACTCAGTCTTACACCTCCTGGTGTTCCTCTGTCTTGTGCTTAGGATGGTGTTTTGCACGATGTTAGCTGTTCAGTAGTTATTAATTGATTTACTTACTGCTGCCAGTCTTGCTGTAACTGAGAAATAAATGAAAACCTCCTTTTATAGTTGTTGAATCAGGAGGCAGCCAGAATTGGCAGGTGATGATGGCTTTGGTAATTTAACTTTGAAATCCAAATTTAACTTAGGCACACAATGTACCCAAGCCAGTAGTTCCTCACATTTTTCTTACCAGTGAGAATTTGCCTGTTTATATAAAAATATTAAAATGATTCTTTAACAGGTTTTTAAAAAAAAAATTAGATGAATTTAAGAATGGAACAAATATGGTATATAGTAATGTAGAATAATCTACTGTGCCATTAGGTTTCAGGTGTTTTCTTTAATTTTTATTATAACGGGTATTTTATTTTAATATCCAGTCTGGTAATTTGTCAGCATAGCATTTTAGAGTTCAGAGGGACTTGAATTAATATTCATATCAAAATTTTCATTTTGTAGATGAGGAATGCTAGTTTAATTGGTTCAAAATGAATTTATCAGAAATCTTATTTTTAATCTATAGAAGCTGAAAAAGAAATGGGATGATAAATTAATAACTAGCTGCAAAGCTGTATGCTTTGAACATATAATGGAAAAAGCTGGTCCTTATTATGATTTTATTTCCTCTTTGGATCCTTTTGAATTTTTTCATTTTTGGGGTGTATGTGCTTGTATGGTAAGTGGTTTGGAGGTTTCAGTGAGTTTTCTTTTTCTATTTTTTAAAAATAAATTTATTTTATTTGTTTATTTTTGGCTGTGTTGTGTCTTCGTTGCTGCGCGCGGGCTTTCTCTAGTTGCAGTGAGCGGGGACTACTCTTCGTTGCGGTGCGCGGGCTTCTCATTGCCGTGGCTTCTCTTGTTGTGGAGCACAGGCTCTAGGCACGTGGGCTTCAGTAGTTGTGGCACACGGGCTCAGTAGTTGTGGCTCGTGGGCTCTAGAGCGCAGGCTCAGTAGTTGTGATGCATGGGCTTAGTTGCTCCGTGGCATGTGGGGTCTTCCCGGACCAGGGCTCGGACCCGTGTCCCCTGCATTGGGAGGCGTGTTCTTAACCACTGCACCACCAGGGAAGCCCTCAGTGGGTTTTCTAATGCAGAAATATAAGGAGTTCAAGGAGAATTGAACAGAAATGGGAATGACTATAAATATTCTCTGCTTTGGGTATAAAACAATAGTTCCCCCTCCACCCCATTACAGTCAGTAAACCTTTGTCTGTATTTGTCAACTAAAAACTCAAAATGTAGTGAGTCCATAGTGGCTTTTAGAACAATTATTTATAGATTAAGAACGAACATAATATTTATATTCATTGTTGGTAACTGTTACAGTTCATTTGTAACCAAGTTGAGCAGATGTACTCTAATGGTTAATTTGCTGAAGATGTAGATACCTTTTTTAGATAGCTCTAAAATTTTTCTTTATGATAAAATTTTAATTTCAAGTGTTTATTCTTCTAACAAAATTCTGTGGGAGGAAAGTATATAATTGAATGTGCTATATATATGCGTGTGTTTGTATGTGTTTGTAGAGGGGTTAAATTCCTATTTCCTTTCCAGATATGTGTTAAATGAATCCCAGAGTCGCCAAAATTCATCTTCAGCACAGGGTTCTTCTTCAAATAGTGGGGGAGGTTCTGGAATACCACAGCCTCCCCCAGGAATGAGCTTTTATGCAGCTAAACGAGTTATTGGAGATAACCCATGGACACCTGAACAGTTGGAACAGGTATCACACACTGCTTGTTCATACGGAGCTTAACCCTGCACACTTGCCCCTTTGAAGTCCGTGGAAGCATGTGTCACATAATTCCAGCGTATTCAGCTTCTCTAATGAAATACGATTGATGTAATGTGTTCTCGTCATCATGTCATTTATTGGTTAAAGCCCCAGGGAAAGGGAGGAGTGGGAAATGCTCTTTAGTTTTTCTAATACTGCTTACATATTTCAAGTATAAAATATAGCTCATTTATAAATTAAGTAACTTCTTTCATTTTAGTTTTTAATTACAGGTTTAATAATTATCGAGCTGCTTTGGTGCAGTTGAAATACAATTTATCTTACATTATTTAGCTTTTTAGGGCTGTACATTTTGTGTAAAGTGAGGAACAAGTGACCATATGGGGGAAAAGCATGATGCCCTTTTATATTTCTTCCTGGGAATTGAAAAATTGGCATTAAGAATTTTATTCTGGATTTAAACAGGACACAGATGTTCTCTGAGCAGCTTTTAAAAAAGACTGGTGCTCTACAGAGAAGGTGCCTCACTGTGTCTGTGTCATCAGGCACCTCAGGGAAGAACAGATGAGATCAGTATGTAATTATTTTGGAATTCAAGCAACATGGGTTAGTCTTCCAATCCTTCCTTTATCTCTCCATGGCAGTCTAAATGATTTGATCCTTTTCTTTTTGGCAGTGTAAGCGATCACTGATCAAAACAGTGTTCCCAGGAAAGGGAAAAAGGCAAGTGGGCATTCTTGCCACTCAACAAATTTATAGAATGATTTGTTCAGCAAGGGCTCTATTTGATTAGATTAACATCTTCGTGTTTTATAGATCTTTTTTCTTCTTAAACCATGATGTAAGTAAGAAAGAAGGGTAAATAGTAACAGAAGCTACTCTTTATTGAGTGTGATCTATGTGACAGGCACTATGCTGAGTACTTTGAATACATTATCTCATTTAATCCTCACAGCAACCTGACAAGGTATAGAAATTGTTAGTTCCATTTTGTAAAAGGAATTGAGGTTTTGAGATTCACCACAGTCTCACTCCTAGTATTAGGCTTTGAATCTAGGTCTGTCTGAGGGCTAAAGCTATAAGTGCTGGAGAATCATTGTTAACATTATAAATTGTAATCTTAACATTAGTCATTATTTGCTGATTTCTAAGGGCTTCTGTATGCCTTTTGTCAATTTCATGATCTAGTGTTGAACAGTTTAGTTTCAAGGATGAAAGCTGTTTTCCTCTAATTTTTAAATATCTCTTTTTTTACATTTTTTTCTTTCAGATAAGACAGCTTTTATTTTTTTCAAATGATAAAGTTAGTGATAATGTAAATGTTCAAGTAATACAGAACATTATAACGAGAAATTTAAAATTACCTGGAATCCTGCCACCCTAGTTTGTCATTCACCTACAGCCTGCTCTGTGTACATGTGTGTGTACACAAATGTAATTTTACACAATACATTTTTACGTATCACATAACACACTATTTGAACTTCATTTTTTTCATTTAATAGTATATCAGGTTTTTAAATAATGTCCTTTTTAATGTCTGTATTAAATGTAATTATGTGTAAACCACATAATATGTTTTAAACTAGTCTCCTATTGCTGGACATGAGTATTGTTCTCAGTTTCCTTTGCACACTTTTTTGTGTATATCTTTATGTAGTTGACTCCCGTAACTGTGGGTGCGGTAAATGCTTGCATCTTCTCTGTTGTAGCTCTTGTTGCAGGTCAGTTGTGTTGAACATGGGGAGGGAAGGCAGGCATTTTTATGATCCTTTTTAATTGCATCCTTTGTCATTTAGTTATTGTAAACTTTATCAGTCCTAATTCATATACATGAGAACTATCACGTAACTGATTCTTAAAGGTAAAGTTTCATTTTTCAGGTATATTTATCCTAAATAGAGTTATTTGTATTGAAATTCATAGCTCCTTCACATTGCATGAAGTTCTAAGCAGAATCTCTCTTCAGTCTGTGTTTCATTTTAGCCAGTTAGACTGAATACTGTTTGATTAGAATTTCACTTGCATTTGCAGTTCTTGCATATGTTTGAAATCATGTTTTTTTCAGTATGTAAGAATACTGAGGACAGAGTTAGTATGTTAACAATAGATTAGAACTTCATGGACTGTGAGTTTAGTTCTTTTTGAACTGTCAAAACAATCCATGGAGTACTTTACTTCTGATGTACCCCACTTCTACCTGGAGGCTCCAGATTTGGACTTCAGTTCAAGGCTTCATCATTTTAGAGAGGCTGTTAACCTAAGTAGGAAGGCTTCGTATCATAATGGCCTTGGAGTCCGAGACTTGGGTTTGGATTGTGCCTTCATCATTTACTAACTGTGTCTTAATCTCTTCAGCCTTGCCTCAGTTTCCTTATCAGAAACATAGGTATAATTATACTCATCTCACAGATTGTGAGGGTTAAATGAAATCACGAATATATATGGTTTAGTATAGTCCCAGGCACATTGTAAGCCTAAATAGGAATGGCTACTGTTGTTCTATTAATCTTTGGTTTATGAGCGTACTGATATGTGAAACAGATGTTTTAGGTTGGTGGTCTTGGTTTCTCTGATCAGTGGTTTTCCTTCCCTTCATTTATCTACAGTGCAAATTGGGTATAGTGAAATTCATAGAAGCTGAGCAGGTGCCTGAGCTCGAAGCTGTTCTCCACCTGGTGATTGCTTCTAGTGACACACGCCACAGTGTAGCCACAGCAGCGGACCTGGAGTTGAAAAGCAAGCAAAGGTAAACTGCTTCCCTTTTAAACTTTCGAAATTAAAAAGAGGCTAGATTTCTAAAAGCTTGCTCAGCACATATTTGTTCTTTTCAGGTTTTGTGTAGTGAGACATTCAGTTTATGAGATTGTGAAATATACCTAATTTGTATGAAAGACAGTTTGCTAAAGAGCAGAATTCTGTATAAGACAAAGAAGAAAAGCTGCTTGGAGAAGTAGTTTAAAATTGGAATGGGTTAGGATTATAACTGTAAGAATTGAAACCTTTGTCTAGGTAAGTGAACTTAAAGAACTGATGTTAAGAAAAATGTCAAAACCCGGAAGTTATTCATTTTTGATTTTTCCTCTATCTCAAATTATTTGAGATGGCTTTTAATAAAGGATATGTAGGTATTATGGTTAATATGAAAATCAGGTCCCCTGAAAAGAGGTGTTGAATAGATCTTAATTTATACAGGAGGAAATACATATAGTAAATAGGCTCATAGAAAATATTGTGTTTAAGAAATCAAATCATACACAATAAAACAGTGGTATGCCAATTTGTACCCATTGGTAAATAAAATTGTGCAACAGTTGATTACTCCATTTAAGTTTCTGTTGAAACTGCTATTCTTATGCCCTGTTGATTGACACTGTAAGTTGAAATAATTTTTGGAAAGCAGTTTGTAGTAGGTAATGAATCATAAAAATATTTACAATCTTTTATCTGAATCTTTTGGGAATTTATCCTAAGAGAATCATTCAAAAGAAGAAAAATATTATATTTAGAAAAATGTTACAGATTCATTCATTATACCATTTCCTGTAGTTGTTCAAAAAAAAGGAAACAAATTCAGATTTCCACAATAGGTAAATAGTTAAATAAATAATGTGACCTATTTGGAATATTATATATCTGCCCAAATGATTATAAAAATAATAAAGCAACATGTAAATTGCCTCCAAGTAATGGCAAATGAATAAAGCATAGTACAAAATGATATATGTACTGATTTTAATAAATGACATGTGCAAAGACTGGAGAATACATGAAAAATTGAAGATACTTCGTTAAAAAAATCAAATTATGGAATAGTTCTTTTTTGAATTTATTTTAATGCTCAATGTAGTTAACAAAATGGGATATCTCTAGGTCCATCCACGTTGTTGCAAATGGCATTATTTCATTCTTTTTTATGGCTGAGTAATATTCCATTGTATATATGTACCACATCTTCTTTATCCATTCATCTGTTGATGGACATTTAGGTTGTTTCCATATCTTGGCTGTTGTGAATAGTGCTGCTGTGCACGTTGGGGTGCATATATCTTTTTGTATTATTGTTTTGTTGGGATATATGCCCAGCAGTGAGATTGCTGGATCTCACTGGCAACTCTCTTTTTAGTTTTTTGAGGAACCTCCATTCTGTTTTCCAAAAAATCTTCCTTTAAAACTTCTCATTGTGTTTGAACTGACTCCATTCTTTACACCATACAGTAGATTGGATTGTTGGAACTATAAATGTGGTGCTCAGTTATTCTAATTAGTTTTGGTTTTGTCTATTAAAATAATTGTATTTTCCAAAAAATAGCATAACATTGTTAAGAGGTAAAAAGTGAGTTGAGAACAATATGTAGATATCCCATTTTGTTAAATAAAAGTATCTCTTCAAATGATACGTCTGTTTCTTTATCTACCTGCCATGCCCATCCAACTATTTTACGTGCATAGGAAAGAAGTCTAGAAAAAGATAGACAAAAGTTAGTGGTTACTGAAAAGGAATAGAGAGGGTTATGGTGCAGATTATAAGGAATTTTATTTTCTGTGTTATTCATTTCTGAATTTTCACAAGCATGTAATCAGAAAACTAAAACTAGAAAGGTGGCAAGAGGAAAAGTAGAAGAAACAGTGAAAATTATCCTTATTAGTTAATCACTATTAAGTTTTTAGTTTGTTTTACTAAAGTGTGTGTGTGTTTTGTCACAAATCGCTAAACCTGAAGTATTTATAGGAAGGAAACAAAGATGGAGCTTGAGGATTAGTTAGTAGCAATCAGCTGAGGAAAGATATAGGTAAATAATAAGTAGAATTATAGAATGTCTTTGAGGCTGGTGGAATTGTGGATATCCAAACAAGAGGTGGATTGATAAGCTATGAAAGAAGAGATGGATTAGAAAAACAGTCAAAGCAGCATGATAAATTATGTTTGCACAAATACAACATAGTTTGAAAGCAGAATCAATGTCAAAGGAGAGAAGAGAGTATGGTTAAATCTCACTAATCAAGTGAAATGCAGGATTGCGTTATTGCTAGGTTTATAAAATGACGGCAGGGGCTGCTGCAGGGGGTGGGTGCCCATCAATAGTAAGTCACCTTATTGTGATCCTCAACTAGGAATAAGTCTTAGTGACTAACGGCAGCAGGACTGCTCTGTAGAATTAGGTGCTAAAATTGCAAGTGGGTGCTGGGAGATAAGAGGGGGATACTGGGGATCACAGTGACACGGTATTTGAGAAATGCCATGGGCTGCAAGCTTCCTAGGGTGTGGCTTTAATGGGTAAAATGTTTTTTGTCACTTTCTGTATCACTTTTGAATTTCCAAGTGGCTGAACAGAAGAATCATGCCTCAGGGCTCTTTGAACAAGTGTAGTATGGCTCTGCTGTGTTGGAACTGCTCCGTGGCATTGGCCCTGAGAGTGGAGGACAGTCCAGATTTCTTGAGTAGTACCAAATTGGGCCACTGGATACACTGATCTATCTTACGTTGAATCATGGTGGGATAAGTGACTTTTTTTTTCTGTTTGAAAACTAACTTTGATAGAAGTTAATCCCTTTCCTTCTCTTCTGCAATGTCAATTACCCATTTCATTTGTGTATTTATAATATTTTTCTTTGGTAACACATATTGAGGCTATGATTTTTTGAAATTATTGGAGTGGGAGAAAAAAATAATAATTTTAACAAGCTTTGTTGAAACCTTCTGTAGCTTGATTGACTGGAATAATCCTGCCATCATTAATAAGATGTACAAGGTATACCTTGGAGATATACCACTGAAGACAAAAGAGGTAGGTTTTTTTTTGTTTACTCTCACATCATCATAAAAAGCATTTTATTGACATAGCTCTATGTATTTGAACATTTTCTCCAGGTTATTTTGATTTAAGCTGAATCTATGCTGTGGGAAATACTGATACTAGTTTTAAGCCATACGGTAACTTTGTTTACCTGATCTGGTGTTTTCAATTCAGGTGCTTAAATAATGATTGTCCAGATTATGCTTCAATGAACTTTTTCTGTAAATATTTTAGGCTTTATTGGATATATCGTTCTAAGGCTGCAGCTGCTCAACTCTGCTGTAGCATGAAAGCAGCCATAGGCAGAACAGAACTGAATGAGCATGGCCGTGTGCCAGTAAGGCTTTATCGTTACTGAAATTTGAATTTCATATTATTTTCATGAAATATACTTTTACAAAATATTATTTTGATTTTTTTTTTTATTTTTTTATTTTTAACAAACTCATTAATTAATTAATTAATTTATTTATTTTTGGCTGTGTTGGGTCTTCGTTTCTGTGCGAGGGCTTTCCCCAGTTGCGGCAAGCGGGGGCCACTCTTCATCGCGGTGCGCGGGACTCTAACTATCGTGGCCTCTCCTGCTGCGGAGCACAGGCTCCAGACGCGCAGGCTCAGTAGTTGTGGCTCACGGGCCCAGTCGCTCCGCGGCACGCGGGATCCTCCCAGACCAGGGCCTGAACTCGTGTCCCCTGCATTAGCAGGCAGACTCCCAACCACTGCGCCACCAGGGAAGCCCTTATTTTGATTTTTAAAAAATCATTTGAAAATGTAAAAACTACTCTTAACTCACAGACCTTACTAAGATAGATGGTAGGCCAGATTTGGCCCATGGGCTGTAGTTTGTTGACCCGTGGTCTAGAACCTAGAACAATAGGTGGGTTCTTCTGAATTCTGGAAATAAGATGTTTGCTTAATAACATAAGTTCTGTTTAGTTAACTGTGTTTAAAAGTGTTCCAAGTTGAAACCTTGACATACAAGATTATTTTTTTGCTTTCTAAACGATTAATAGTTGTTTTAAAAATCATATTAGCTCCAGGGAAAACTGGACAGCTACACGTAAAAGAATGAAATTAGAACACTTCCTAACACCATACACAAAAATAAACTCAAAATGGATCAAAGACCTAAATGTAAGGCCAGACACTATAAAACTCTTAGAGGAAAACATAGGTAGAACACTCTATGACATAAATCACAGCAAGATCCTTTTTGACCCACCTCCTAGAGAAATGGAAATAAAATAAAAAATAAACAAATGGGACCTAATTATACTTAAAAGCTTTTTCACAGCAAAGGAAACCATAAACAAGACAAAAAGACAACCCTCAGAATGAGAGAAAAAATTTACAAATGAAGCAACTGACAAAGGATTCATCTCCAAAATATACAAGCAGCTCATGCAGCTCAATATCAAAAAAAAAACAACCCAATCCACAAATGGGTAGAAGACCTAAATAGACATTTCTCCAAAGTAGACATGACAACAAACACATGAAAGGATGCTCAACATCGCTAATCATTAGAGAAATGCACATCAAAACCACAATGAGGTATCACCTCACACCGGTCAGAATGCCCATCATCAAAAAATCTACAAACAGTAAATGCTGGAGAGGGTGTGGAGAAAAGGGACCCCTCCTACACTGTTGGTGGGAATGTAAACTGATACAGCCACTATGGAAAACAATATGGAGGTTCCTTAAAAAACTAAGAACTGGACTTCCTTGGTGGCGCAGTGGTTAAGAATCCACCTACCAATGCAGGGGACACGGGTTCGAGCCCTGGCCCAGGAAGATCCCACATGCCGCGGAGCAACTAAGCCCGTGCGCCACAACTACTGAGCCTGTGCTCTAGAGCCCGTGAGCCACAACTACTGAAGCCTGCATGCCTAGAGCCCATGATCCGCAACAAGAGAAGCAAGCACAATGAGAAGCCCGCGCACCGCAATGAAGAGTAGCCCCCGCTCGCCGCAACTAGAGAAAGCCCACGCGCAGCAACGAAGACCCAACATAGCCAAAAATAAATGAATAAAAATAAATAAATTTATTTAAAAAAAAGAGTAGAGAGGCAAACTCTAGTTATTGAGACGGGTATTTGGCATGTATTTTGTCTTTTAAAATGAAAAAATGAGGCTTCAAAAAAACAGTTAACATGCTTTATAGGCAAAGATGAAAGTTGAGGTTTTAAGCAAAAGCTAGAATTTTGGGAAATTTGTATTCATCACGATGAGCTTGACAGCTTGTCAGTGCTTACAGACTTTTCTGATGAGATTGGTCATGATATTAACATGTGATTTTTTGTGTGTGCGTGGATGTTTTATAATGAAATATTTGCTTAACTCGGTGAGCCAGTATTTTCCAAATGACCAGTGATGTGACAGAAGCATACAGGGTAAGGGAGCCATTCAGTATGCAGATAGACTGGTGGAATTTAGTAGAACAGTATGCAGATGTTCCATTGATATGGTTTCAAATCCACATGGCAATTAACCTTTAAGAACCTATTGCAGGGGGCTTCCCTGGTGGTGCAGTGGTTGAGAATCTGCCTGCCAATGCAGGGGACACGGGTTCGAGCCCTGGTCTGGGAAGATGCCACATGCCACGGAGCAACTAGGCACGTGAGCCACAACTACTGAGCCTGCGCGTCTGGAGCCTGTGCTCCGCAATAAGAGAGGCCGCGACAGTGAGAGGCCCGCGCACCACTATGAAGAGTGGCCCCCGCTCGCTGCAACTAGAGAAAGCCCTCGCACAGAAACGAAGACCCAACACAGCCAAAAATAAATTAAAAAAAAAAAAAAAAAAAAAAAGAACCTATTGCATATCAAGTTTTGGGGTGGCATCAAATATCTGTAATTACCTGAAAAGGCTAAAATCACCCCCACTTTTCCAGTCACATATCTCTGTGAAGCTGTTTTTTTTTAACATACTTAAAACAACATATTACAACAAATTAAATGCTGACAGATATAAGAATCCAGCTTTCTTTTATTAAGGTGGACAGTGAAGAGATTTACAGAAAATATAAAACAACGCCACTGTCTCAGTGCAGTTTTTTGTTTTGGAAAATATAGTTTTTTTATTTTTCTTAAAAATATGTTATTTATGAAAGTATATAATGGGTTTAATATTATTTTTAAGTGAATAAGTACTTAAAATATTTTCAGTTTTAATTTCTAGTATATTAAATATTGATAGGTATTCAGTATAAACAAGAGCTCTTTGGAAGCTTCAGTAATTTTTAAGAGTATAAAGGGATCCTGAAACAAAAGTTTGAGAGACCATTGATTTAGATGATCTCTCATGACTGTTTTCAATTCACAATAATTTTGAAGTGCTGAGTTATAATCACACATATTTACAACAGGGAGCAGTTCTGAAGCCAGAGCTGAAAAGGGACCCAGTCAGTACAAGGGTCAAGTTAAAGATTGTCCCCCACCTCCTTCGTTCTAGACAAGCTGCTGAAACGTTCCCAGCTAACATTCAGGTAACTCATTCTTTCCAGAGAAAAATGGCCTGTTTACAACTTTCATGTTTGTTTAACTAGACAAAGAACTGCATTAATGGATATTCAGGAGGTAGGTTGATATGTATAACAAGATTAATGAGATTCTTTTTTCTCTCTCAAGTTTAGCTGCAGAAAATACTTTTTAATTATAGCTATAATTAAAAATATATTTTATTAATATATTAATATTATATATAAATATATATTATGTATAATATATATTATACATTTTTATTATCGAATATATGCTGTATATGGTTACCATTCACCCTAAATGTATGGTGATAATTCCTTTCAAACTAGTGCTTTTCTGAGTGGCTTTTTTCCAAAAATGGTAGCACTAGACACTTGGTCATTTAGGTGGGAAAATGAGTCATCCTTGACTGGAGTCCCTCGTGAAGGCAGTGGCCACAGCCTCTGGATGCTGCTGCCTCAGTGTCTTCACCCCCGTCTGCCGAATGCTCATGTTAATGGAGATCGTCACTTCTTGTTCTGCTTGCCGCAGTCGTCTTCCTTGTTGCCCTGCCTCTAGTCTTGCCCACTGCCAGTCTGTTTTCTGTGTTGCCACCAGAGTTATTTTTGCAGTTGGAAATCCTTATACTCTGTTGGTGTGGGATATGAGCCCCTCCGGAAAAGCTCTTGCCTTTTGGTCCAAGTAATGACCAGCTCAGCTCTGGAGACAGACTCATTTGAGCATAATTTTGTCATTAGTTACTTACTTTTGATCTTAAATAAGCCTCAGGGTTTTTCCTGTTTTTCTTTAAACATAAAAAAAAATCTGTAAAATGGATGTAATGATAGCAGCTACCTCATAGCAATGTTGTAAAGACTGAGTGGGTTAGCAGGTAGAAGCTTTAGAGCAGGGTGGCTAGTACTCATTCAGTTAGCAAGTTCTCAGTAAATGGTGGAAAGGCAGCAGTTACTTCCCTTCTGGTCTCGTATCTCACCATACCCTTGCCCTGTACCTTATGCTCCAGCAGAGACTGTTGCTGTTTAAGTATGCTGTTTTCATGGCTCTGTGTCTCCACTCCTGGCATGGTGGCCCTCCCCCCTGTAGCCTGGTAAACGTCTACTCCAGTTTCAGGATTTGCTCCGGTGTGCCCCTTCCTATCTGAAATGTCCCCGTTTCCTGCCTCTCATCTCTTTCAGTCCCTAAGTAAGAACACTGTCCTCTTGCTCACTGTACGTGTGTGGTGGACATTGGCTTCTGCCTTCGCATCTCTGCCTCTTAAGGCTTATTTGTTTAAGTGGCTGCTTCCTCCTTTTAGGTGATACAACTTTTATTCCCAGTATCTGGCTCTCTAATATTTGACTGATTTCAAGTACTCTGTTCTGTGTTTCCGTAAACATAAAATAATCACAGAACTTCTTCCATTTCACTTTCCAGGCACTGTTTCCCTGACAGTGTTTTGATAATTTTGGTTCAGAAAATTTGGTTGTAGTAACACTACATTATATAATAAGCAGCTAGAAGTTTGTGGCAGAATATTCATAGACATCCTGTAGGTGTACCCTTTATTTGTAGTTATTTATGTTTTCAAAATGAGTCCACATGTAATTAAGAAACGTAATACCCCCAAAATAATCTTCTCTGCTCATGTCCCTTGCGTGAGAGTGGCAGCCCACTGCAGCGTGAACTCTGTGTTGCTTCCTAGTGGTAGCCCCACAAATTTTGCAGACTTGTAACATCTACCATTGTGTTTGTTGTTACTCCACAGACTGTTGATTGAAGCTACTGATTGGCTTCCTAAGGCCGTCAGCTAAAATATTTGTATGAAAGAGAACTGCATTAATTTTGAAGAACAAGGTGTAGTGCAAAAGACCTACTGTTGAATCCTTAATAGTATTTGAAGATAGTAAATTGCTATTGTTAATCGGTATTCTTGATGTTGTTCCTTTTTCATAGGTGGTATATGATGGACTCTTTGGTACAAATACAAATTCAAAATTAAGAACATTATCCCTGCAATTTGTGCATCACATTTGTGTAACGTAAGTTTTTTGAACTATTTGTAAAGTTTTCAAGCTGTTGGAGTGATGAAGTGATGCAAGTATATCTTACCTAGAAACAAATCGTGTTTGCTTATCTTAAAGTATTTCATACTTTAATAGATTATTTAAATTTACTTCAGTTATGTCTCTAAGTAATAATCTGAAAAGATATGTAATTATGAGATTCTTATATCTTGCTTTGTATGTGTTATTTTTTTAAAAAGCTGTCCAGAAATCAAGATTAAGCCATTAGGTCCAATGCTTTTGAATGGCCTCACCAAGCTAATCAATGAATATAAAGAAGTAAGTGACTTGTTTTTTTAAATTTTTGTTAACATTTTATATTTTAAAGTATTTTCTGTTATAAACTTTGCTGGTCTGTATGTTGATATAGTTAAAGTTTGCTGTTGTTCCATCATTTCTTAACATTTTTAATTGAAGTGGTGCAAATTTCAGAAATTACCACCATCTTCTGCCCTTTTTTTTTTGAAATAAGTATTAAAAACTGATACGGATCTTGAGGTGGTCTTATCATTTCTTTAAATAACATTTTAAAAAGCTAGTACATTTTATTTTACTTTTAGGCACTGTGCAAAAATGGAATGAAAAGAATTAAATTTTAGTTTATTATTTATTTCCATATAGGTCTATTTGGATTTGCTTGTTTTGAGAAACGGTGTTAATTCTTAGGGACTGAGATTTTATTGATTCAAAACTCTGTCAGACTACCAAATACACTACCAAATGTAAAATAGATAGCTAGTGGGAAGCACCCACATAGCACAAGGAGATCAGCTCGGTGCTTTTTATCCCCTAGAGGGGTGGGAAATGGAGGGTGGGAGGGAGACGCAAGAGGGAGGAGATATGGGGATATATGTAGATGTATAGCTGATTCACTTATATTATACAGTAGAAACTAACACACCATTGTAAAGCAATTATACTCCAATAAAGATGATAAAACAAACAAACAAACTGTCAGAACATGCATTCAGTAAATTTTTGATTCCTTAAGCTAAGTGGAATGAGGATTCCTTGGATTGTAGATTTTCAAATCCTGTTTTTCCTTGCTGTATCACTCCTACCATTTCTAGTATTTCAGGGGAATTTGCTAAAAAAGGTAAGGTTTCAAGAACTCTAGTTAGTATTTCTTCCTAAGTCTTAGCTAAACATGAATGCATGTTTGCAGTAGTATAGTGACCAGTATTTTGCCATTTGGATTTAGAATTGAGTTTGAATTCTAGTTTTGTTCCTTGGTGAGTTACTTAAATTCTTTGGACCTCTGTTCTTTATCAGAAAAATGAGGATAATAGTATCACTTCACTGGATTATTGTGAAGATTAAATGAGATAATTCATGTAAATTATTCAGCACAGTAAAGGCATATTAGTAGATATTATTAATGAAAAGCTATTCATTTGTTGTGCAGCTGTGCTTTGGGGCAGTGTTAGGCCTGACTCTCCTGTCTTCTTCTGTTGATTGAATAGAGCTTGCATGGTTCTTAAGGCCTTGGGAAACTTTCAGATTATTTTTATGGCATAGTCAGATTCTTTGGATGGTTGGTAGGAATAAAAATGCTTTGGGGCTTTTAGGGGAGGAACTGTATATTTGAAGATAGGTTAGAGAGGCCAGATAAACTACAGGGCTGTAATCCTTTTACCTCCAGATGACACTGCATGTCTTCCCAACAGATGAGTCTGTAAGAGTGGCCATGTAGGTGTGTGAATCCTATGTTAAATGTATAAACTTCAGCTCACAGAAGTGTTACTATGTTCTAAGTAATGTCAGACTATTGGTTTTCCTAAAACCACGTAAAATTCTATCTGTATCTTGAGTGGGAACCTCACTAACTCACCCGAATACTATGATCCCTTTAATTTTTTATGGTGGAAGGTATGAGAAGAAGCTGTTTCCTATGGTGCAGATTTTTAGACAGTTGCTCCCCAGCGTACTACAATTTTGGGTGAGAGAGAGTGGATCCTAGCCTGTTGGGCAGGTGAATTTTCTAATAAGTTAAGCTTTTTTCCCAGTACGTTGGTGGTGAATTTTGGTATTTGCAGGTTATATAGTATTGAAACTATCCTGAACTTAGCACCAGCTAAGAGAACCTTTTCATATATGACCACTGCATTTTCCTTTTGGAGTAAGTTGGGGATATAAAGTTTTGTTTTGTTTTTCCTTTTACTACTGTGATTCATTCTGGGTTTGGACATTTTTATTTGTTTTGTTCAGATGCTGATATCATATAGTTAGGCAGGGTGAGACCTAGGTTTAACAAGGAGTAAAATAATGCATTTAATTGCAGCAAAAGGGTTTTGCTGTTTACTGTGTTTTTTGTTCTGTCTGCTTTTTGTTCTTTTCTTTTCTTTTTTTTTTTTTCCCTTAATTTCAAGGACCCTAAGCTACTGTCAATGGCATATTCAGCTGTTGGAAAACTCTCCAGGTGAGTAAACTCTTTTTCAGTGAGAGATATCCTGTTGGTAAACTAAGAAAAATTGTGGCATTTAATAATGGATGGAGAATAAATTTGTTATGATTCTGAAAGGGTCATAGGTTGTTTAGAAATGTCTTCCTTGTAGAAGGATAATGAATGTGAGACATTTTAACTTACATCTGAAGATGTGTTACCATATTAAATGGCAGTCTTGAAATGAGATTTTGAACTGGATTGTGTCATAATGTGTTACAGTTTTCTTGTACCCTAGAGACATTTGATTGACCTTAAGTGTTCTTGTTGCTACTTACTACCAGCGTTTATAATCTCGATAATCGAGAATTTTTCTAGTGATTCTCTTTTCTGATAGCATTATATTATGATTCTGAGCGGCCCTGTTTCCAAAGTTGGATTTTTTTTCTTCTGCTTAGTATGGTTTCCTGCACCCAGTTCCTCCTGGTTTCCTCTTCCTTCACTGTATTTCAGAGCAGGGGGATAGAGGAGCAGCATCCTCAGTGGTACCAGGTGCTGCTTACACCCTGGCACAGGTTCTGTGTTCGCCTGTGTAGACTAGGTCTTGCTCTTCTGCACTGTGTAGGGAAGGAGTCTGGGGGCTCAGAAGACCGCCACTTCAGATCAGCTGATACAGCATAGGGTTGTCAACAAACCTTGTCCCTTGTGTGTTGGCATGAAGTGACAAAAGTCCTTGTCACCAGAGTCATTAGTTTAAATAACATTTAGTCTCATCTATTTTCTTTATTTTAAAATCAGAAATGTTAACTGAATGCATGGAATATTCTAGTGAGAATATCTGGATAATAGGTATATTAATCTAGAGTTATTTTATTAGGCAGTTGAAGAATTAAATATTTACTTTAAAAAGTGTTTGATTCTTTGGGGGAAGTAATCCAGTGATGTTCACATGGTTCAGAAGTGAAAGTGCAAGTTTAGGCAAGTTTGTGTTTAGTTTCTTTTTTTTTTTCCATCTTATGGAAATTTTTGATAGTAATGATGATCTCATATTCTCTTACAGTCGAATGCCCCATTTATTCACTAAGGATATAGCTCTTGTGCAGCAGCTTTTTGAAGCCCTATGTAAGGTAGGGAAACACCTGGCAAGTGTATGCTTTCTGTTTGGATGCTCACTTGGAAACCCAACAGGGAGGGAAACACTGTTTTTATCATCTTCATAGGAAGAGCCCGAGACGCGACTCGCTATTCAAGAAGCACTATCCATGATGGTTGGAGCTTATAGTACTTTGGAAGGAGCACAGCGGACTCTCATGGAGGCACTTGTGGCTTCGTACTTAATAAAGGTAGGTCCAACTATGTGAACTACAATGGCGGGTAGTATATGAATTTTACATTTTTTTTTAAACATTTTTTAAGCTCTCAGTTTTTTAAAAAAATTTATTTATTTATGGCTGCATTGGGTCTTCGTTGCTGCGCGCGAGCTTTCTCTAGTTATGGCGAGCGGGGGCTACTCTTCATTGTGGTGTGCGGGCTTCTCATTGCGGTGACTTCTCTTGTTGTGGAGCACAGGCTCTAGGCGCATGGGCTTCAGTTGTTGTGGCTCATGGGCTCAGTAGTTGTGGCTCACGGGCTCTAGAGCGCAGGCTCAGTAGTTGTGGCACACGGGCTTAGTTGCTCCGTGGCATGTGGGATCTTCCCCGACCAGGGCTCGAACCCGTGTCACCTGCATTGGCAGGTGGATTCTTAACCACTGTGCCACCAGGGAAGCCCTACATTTTTAAGATCAAAATTTGAATTGCTTTTTGTCTTAACTCTCTATAATGAAGAGGAATATTTGCTTTCACTTGGACTGTGATTTATGATCTGTTTTAGATTCCTCGTTATTGGAATCTGATCTTAGGGAAGAAGGAGTAGTCATATTCACAGAGGCCTTATGTTTAAAGCCTTCCTTGTTGGAAAACTGTTCTTAATATCATGCTCTCCCAGTTGCAAGTGTTTTGTTTTAACTGGTAGCTGAGCACTACAGTCCACTGAGGTGGAGTTCTGTAGGTAACACTGGGTGAGAAAAGCAGAAGGAAAGAAAGGCACGATTTATGGATCAAAATGAGTCTGTAGGAAGTAAGCCAGTACCATCATCCATACTCTTCTTCCTTCTAGTCCTCTTCATTTGCCTGCCATGGGAGTTTGCAGGAGAATTTTTAGTATCTGTGGTTATTTACACATATGTATACATGATATATAATATGCAATATAAAATAATACATTATGTATTTGCTTTAGTCAGTTCTTTGTCCTCCATTTCTAGGAGTAGAGAGGGAGATTAAAGAGGGAATGATGTCAAATATTGGTGAGATTAATATGAATTGCATCTTAACTGAAATTTGGCTACCACGTTTATTAACACATTTATATTGAGGAATTATTAAAGGTTCAGAAAGGTATCTGGTTTCTGTTGAAATATGACAGGATAATTATGTACACTCAGAAGGCTTATTATATATAGCGTCCCATTGTCAAATGCTCTTGGTGTCCAGTGTACCTGGTTCATGATCATATAACATGGACAAAGAAGTATAGGCTTATTTGGAAGCTCATTAGAGTCAAATACTTAAAACTTTTTGTAGGTAGCCTTACAAGGAAATGGAATGCTTGTATAATGCACATGGGTGCTGGTTATACTTATGCAGATCAAATCATGTAACAGTATTACCAAGCCAAGGTAATTTATTTTCTTTTCTCAGACTACATGTAAGGCAACCAGACCCTGGGCTAAATGATATAGGCTGGTCCGTAATATCATTGCCCTTTACAGTAGCTCCAAAAATGCTAAAGAGCAAGAACACCTGAGTAAATGAGGTAGTACACGTTTCTAAGCATCTCTCATCTCACTTATGTTGTGACTGGAGGAATGACCCAGGGGGAAGATACACGAGAATAAAGCTTAAGCATCAGTAGACTCTACAACTGCTTTTCTGGCTGAACTTCGTATTCATAGATTACAATCTTAATCTATTTAAGTTAATTGGATATATTTATGTAGTTGAAGCTTTGCTTTGGAGTCAGTTTTAATTTAAGAGCTAATCTGAAAGCGTTGGCGGTATTTTGCTTTAAATTTGTAGGGATTCCAAGTAAGCTCTGTTTGTGTTCCCTGCAAAATATCTGAATTTCACTCATGTGACTGAGAGTTTAAGAGTTGGAGAAGCAGAGGTGGTGGCTAGAAACTGCCAGAGTGACCTTGGTCTGATGGTTGGGCCTGAGGATGTGCATCTGCAGAGAGATTCTCTGGTTATGGTCTTGGTGGGGTTTCCTGCTCTACTTGGAGCGTCCTCTTAGATCATAATAGTATTCTTTAAATAGTGTCATTGTCCAAAGACTTTTAAACAACATGATTAAAGATCTGGACTAAATGATGTTTTATTTATTTAGATATATTTATTGAAATATCAACTTAAATTTTGATTGTTTACAATTAAGATGACTCGACTGGAATGAGTTGTTGGTAATTGAATTCTTTTTTTTTTTTTAATCTGTGTGTGTGTGTGTGTGTGTGTGTGTGTGTGTGTGTGTTGTGTTCTTGCATTTATGTGTCAAATAGCCTGAAGTTCAAGTTCGACAAGTGGCTGTGAAATTTGCCAGCACGGTGTTTCCCTCAGATCATATACCGTCCAGATATTTGCTCTTATTAGCTGCAGGAGATCCGTAAGTTTCAAAGGTGTTAATTTGAATTTGGGTTCATTTAAAATTTAGTTGAAAATTGAATAAAATTTATGTTGTTTGCAGTGTTCATCTGTGGAATTTAGGAGCAATTTATTAGGGTTAAAAGTATGGCTCCCTTGATACAATATATAGACCTGTAGTCATACCCTGTCTTGTTTTTTCCTGTGGGTAAAATTCAAAGATGAAAGCCATATGACTCTCCACATCTAATGAAATTTCCAAAAAGAAGCAATTGCTTATCATGTATTTTATGCCTCTTTGCATAGATAGCGAAAAATATATTTAAGACAGATGACAAATAAAATTGCTGTTCTTAGTCTTCATATGATCATTCTCCAGTTGGTGAAATTTATTTATGTTTCTTATTTATCTTTCTGAAAGACGGGAGGAAGTTCATGGAGAGGCACAACGAGTTTTAAGGTGTCTTCCTGGTAGAAATAGAAAAGAAAGTGCTTCTAAGCAGATGCCATCTTTCCCAGAAATGGTATATTATATCCAGGAAAAGGTATGATATTTAACTTCAGATAATAGTTTAAGTCATATAATGAATGATGAAAATAAACTTACATTTTTTTAGGTGACACATTTTAAAATGCTAATCACTAAATGTTGAATAGTTAGTAAAGTTTCTAACAATGTTAATACAATAAGAGGAAGGTACGAAGTGAGGAGAAAAATATAAATCTCAGATGTAATTAATCTGTTTTGCCCAAATCTAAATTACTTACAATTCCTTTTATGTTATTCAACATTTTGGCTGTGTTTATTTTATTATTATTATTATTATTATTATTTTTAAAATTTTTATTGGAGTATAGTTGATTTACACTGTTGTGTTAGTTTCTGCTGTACAGCAGAGTGAATCAGTTATACATAAACATACATCCACTCTTTTTTAGGTTCTTTTCCCATATAGGTCATTACAGAGTATTGAGTAATGTTCCCTGTGCTATACAGTAGGTCCTTATTATTTATCTATATTTTATATAGTAGTGTGTATATGTCAATCCCAATCTCCCAGTTTATCCCTTCCCCCCCTTTTCCCTCCTGGTAACTGTAAGTTTGTTTTTTACAAATTTGACTCTATTTCTGTTTTGTAAATAAGTTCATTTGTACCGTTATTTTTTATTTTATTTTATTTTTTTAAAATTTATTTATTTATTTATATTTTTGGCTGTGTTGGGTCTTCGTTTCTGTGCGAGGGCTTTTTCTAGTTGCGGCAAGCAGGGGCCACTCTTCATCGCAGTGCGCGGGCCTCTCACTATCGCGGCCTCTCTTGTTGCGGCGCACAGGCTTCAGACGCGCAGGCTCAGTAATTGTGGCTCACGGGCCCAGTTGCTCCGCAGCATGTGGGATCTTCCCAGACCAGGGCTTGAACCCGTGTCCCCTGCATTGGCAGGCAGATTCTCAGCCACTGCGCCACCAGGAAAGCCCTGTACCATTATTTTTATTGGCTGTGTTTAACATTTTTACCCTTGGCATGACATGCTTGAAATATATCTTTTCTATTTTTAAGGGCATTATTTAGGGCAGCATAAGTTTAAGAATGCTTCAAGGAGCAGTTCAGACTTTTTCCACCATGATCGTAAGAGAGCATTGCGTCTGCTTTTGCAAGTCTCCTGTTTTTGCTGGTAGATCAGAGTATTGACAGTCATGACCCCCCACCCTGACCCTATCCTACTTTTTACATTGATGTTTCTCTTAGTGTGCTGGGGGGATACCTTACTGTCTTTCACCTCTACTGGTGGTCTTAGCTTTTTGCTTAGAGAGACATCTTAAGGGTGCTGGAGGTCAGTATGTAGCAGCCATGATTGTCTTCTCCATAACACTGTCATATTTGTGGGCAGAAGATGCTTTTGTGCTAATATTTTCCTTCGACCTCTATTATTAATGAAAATAACTGGCATGCAGCACCCTGGGGTGACTGTCAGTAGATGCCTGGAGTGGGTTTATTCTTTTTATTTTATTTTATATTTTTTACTTGCTACTGTGTCATCTTTGCAGCTTTTTTCTTTTTCTTTTTTCCTTTCTTTTTAAAGTATAGTTGGTTTATAGGTTTATTCTTTTTAAACAAGCCAGTCAAAAGGCAACACATCTGTAACTTAGGGTTTGAGGTCCGTGCACAGTCAAGCATGATTAATGGAAAAATGTTTTGACTAGAAAAAAACAGTAGCAGACAATAATGTAGTTAGAAATACAGTTATTTTTGAGTTGAGAAAGTGCTTTGTTTTCCAGTAATTGATTTTTGGGGTTTATTTTTATTAGGCTTCCCATCGAATGAAAACGCCAGCCAAGTATATGACTGGGACAACTGTCCTTCCATTTAACCCAGCAGCCTTTGGAGAGGTAGGGCTGGCATATATTTCTATTTTGCTTTCGCTAAAGGTTCTTAATGATAATGTCACAGTCAAAGAGATGACTGTGAATTTTTTGTGTTCTAGGTAAACCCATAGAGTGACGTCATTGTTTTATACCAGGTTGTTTATTAGGAAAACAGTACTTAGTAATTGGTGTTATTTTAAATCATAGTGGAGTCTAGAAATACATTTATCTCAGTGAGATTCTCTTCGTGAAAGAAGTAGATGCTCTGCATTGGTTGCTATTGGGAATTTACAGCAAATTAGATTTGAATTTTAAAGCCAACAATATATTGAGGTTATTTGGATTATCCAGTTTTGAAGGTTGGAGAATTAGATTATCTCATTTACTAAGGGAAATTCTGTTGTTTCAGTCATTGACTTGCACTAATTAAATGGCAAGAGATAATCTTGTTCAGAGTGAGTAAGAAGACTCATGATGAAATTACTGCCTGTCCTGTTCTAGCTGTCAAGGAAAGAGCTTCCAGAGGACTCCTTAGTAGCTAATTATGTCAGAGGTTTTTAATGACATCGCAGCTACTCTTCTGTAGATGATTTGAACCCATTTTCTCAAATTCTTGTGTCAGTGGAGATTAAATGCAGCTGGAGTTCCACAGGAACAGATCATTGGTCCCAGGTTTCTGCCCAGTGTCTGTCTGTCTGTCTCTCTCACATACATACACACACATCTTTAAAAAAAAATAATGATTTTCCTTGTTACATTTTAGACTTTAAAAGTGGAGTTTGTGTTTTAACTCCATTTAACTCTGTTAAAAACCACTCTTTGGATTATAAAAGCTGGTTATGTAAGTTCTGCTCCATTGTGGTAATTTCAGTTCACACGTTGAGTCATGTTTTCCAGCTTCTGTGAGGGCTGTTGAATAGCTTTATGAAGGAAGGTGGGAAATCAAAGCTGGGAACTGTCACTTTGAAGAATATCTCCTGCCTTGAGTTTTTGAGACGCTTATCTGGTGTCCTTCTTCCTTCTGTCTGTAGATAGTCCTGTACTTGCGCATGTGCCTGGCTCACAGTGCGGGAGTGGTGCCCACCTCTCAGAGTTTGGCTGATATGCAAGACCACGCCCCGGCCATTGGACGCTATATACGGACTTTAATGTCGGGCAGCCAGACAACACCCTCCTCGTCTTCTTCCAAGAGTGGGGAAACCAACCCTGTTCAGATCTACATCGGCCTGCTTCAGCAGCTGTTAGCAGGGGTTGGAGGTAGGCGGTCATGACGCTGAGGATTATACTAAAGCACTTAAGCAAAAATCTAATTTTAAACTCAGCTGAGAATTTATAGCAAAATTATTTTCTGTCTTCTCTCCTACAACTGAACATGAATCTTTGTTTCTTTTCTAAACTTGCCTGAGTTCATCTTTGGTCCACTGTTTCTTTTTTCAGAAAGAAATGCTTAACAATAGGTAATATAGTTTTACTTTGGAAGTGGATGTGAAGAACAGGGCATCTTTTTATAGACAATAAGTCTGTAAATTTGCTGTATTGAATCACATACTGTATTTAAGTTAACTTTTGTAGAACTGGGGAATGCCTCCTAAAGCTGTAGCCTTATGCTTTAAAGGAATGTAGTGATCTCTGTACGTTTATTGCTTTTCTTGAAATCAGAATGGTTCTGAATTCCTTCTTATTTAGGTTTGCCAGTCATGTACTGTCTATTGGAAGCTGTCTCAGTGTATCCAGAAAAGCTGGCTACCAAATTTGTAGACAAAACCGAATGGATAAAGGTATATCCTGTGCATGTGTATTTCTTTTTGATTCTATATTTTAAACTTTGGTCTCATGATGTCGCCTTCCTACCAGTGTTTCGGTGGCCTTTTCTGCCTTGAGGTCATTTTGAAACTCTCATCATTAAACACTTACTGGGAAGCGTGTAGGTCCATGTATTGCAGTGATCCATTTAGGTGAGAGGGGGAGATGAATTGGGAGTCTTATAAGTAAGAAAAAATTATTTTTCTGTTTTAAAAGTTTAAAAAAGTAATAAATATGTATAATTTAAGTAAACAATTATGTAAGATGTCTCCTTTGCATAGTCTCTCAGCTACCCAGATCCCTTCACCTTCCTGCCTCTTCCTCTCTCACCTGACAGACATGCATAGGTTATCACTTATTTGTATATGGTGTCCCTTCTAGAGTTTATTTATGCATATACACACAAATGAAATTAACATTTTTGATTTTTCTACCTTTTTTCACACAAAAGGGTATTATACTTTTCACACTGTTTTTTAAAAAATTTAATTAATTAATTAATTTATTTATTTATTTGGCTGTGTTGGGTCTTTGTTTATGTGCGAGGGCTCTCTCCAGTTGCGGCAAGCGGGGGCCACTCTTCATTGCGGTGTGTGGGCCTCTCACTGTTGCGGCCTCTCATTGTGGAGCATGGCTCTAGATGTGCAGGCTCAGTAGTTGTGGCTCACAGGCCCAGTTGCTCCGCGGCATGTGGGATCTTCCCAGACCAGGGCTCGAACCCGTGTCCCCTGCATCGGCAGGCAGACTCTCAACCACTGCGCCACCAGGGAAGCCCTTCACACTGCTTTGTACCTTACTTCTTTCGCTTAGCGTTAGAACATGGAGTTATTCCTGTATAACTACAGAGAGAACATCCCCTTTGTTTTAACAACTTCATTGTTTTCCACTGCATGAATGTGCCATAATTTATTGTAGGTCCTTATTGATGGTCATTTAGGGTACTTCCAGTCTGCTGCAATGAACAATCCATCATTTTGAATATGAGTGGGTATATTTTTAGATAGATTCCCCAGAAGTAGAATTGAGGACACATGGATGCAATTTTAATAGATAATGCACATCCTCCATATGAGTAGTTCCAATTCACACTCCCACCAGCCATGTTGGAGAGTATTTTTGTCCCGTGGTCACACCAAAAGGGTTACCAGGTTTAGCAAATAAAAATGCAAGATACTCAGTTAAACTTGAATTTCAGATAAACAGTGAATAATCTTTTTTATTACAGGTCTGGCTCATATAGTTTTGTATACCTTTTGTGCTACATAATGTAGTTCTTTTTGGAAAATGCAGTTTGAATTATGGTAAAATGTACCAATTATTTAAGTGTGAAAGCATGAAGGTAATTTACCAAGAGGAGTGAGTTTTGTACTTTTCTGGAAAATCTAGTCTCATGAAATTGCTTCTAGTTTAAAAAGATTTTTTAATCTTTGTGAATATTTGCTGATTTTAAAATGATCTTAGAGTTTTTGACCTTTGATCTTGTAGCTCAGGGGTCATTAACCTGTGGTCCATGTGCCAAATCTGGCCCGCCTCCTGTTTGTATGGGCTGCAAGCTAAGAATACTGTTTACATTTTTAAAGGGTTGAAAAAAAATTAAAAGATGAACAAAATTTCCTGACATGTGAAAATTAGAGTGTCTGTAAAATTGTACTGGAATCCAGCCACACCCATTTGTTGTCTATGACTGCTTTTGCACTGCAATAGTAGAGTGGAATCATTGCGATAGATTTGGCTCTTTACAGAAAACACATGCTGACCTCTGTTTCAGATCAGCTGTGTATTAATTCCACCTGTTTTATACTTTGTATCTTTGATGAAAATGCACATAAGATTTTGGTCTATACCTCTGCTGTTATTTTGTTTTAAAATAATAGCTTGTTGTGTTCTTTTCTCATAGTTACCAATAGATGGAACATTGTAATGTTTTAAATGTTAGACGTTGTCAGCAGGGAGATGATCATATGTTATGTGTGTATTTCTTTTTCTGCACCGCTCAGAGTCTGATGAATAGCAGTAAAGAAGAGATGCGTGAACTGGCAGCATTGTTTTATTCTGTGGTGGTATCTACAGTGTCAGGAAATGAGTTGAAGTCAATGATAGAACAGCTTATAAAGACTACAAAAGACAATCATGTATGTTATCAGTTTTGTCTTTATCCTTTTTTGTGGGAAATAGTTTTACAAAAGCATCTAATATATTTTTAGTTTTTGTGTTCTCATTTGTAAAACGAACTCATAAATTTCTTGCCTTTATGATTGTAAAGATTAAATGAGATAGATAATACATGGATTCAGTCAGTTCAGTCAACAAATTTTGAGTGCCTCGTGTCTCATAGGCATTGTTTTAAGTGCTACGAATACGGCAGGGAGTGGATACATGAGAAGCTCTAGTAGCGCTTGGTGCTCAGAAATGTTAGTTCCTTTTTTCTTCCCTATCTACTGCCACCTCTCATTGTACCTGTCCCGTTAGGAAACACTGTTGAAACCATGTGCTTTCAAATATTTTATTTGCATTTGGAGGTTTTAGCAATTAGAAATAGGATCTGTTCATTGTATTTTGTTGGCAGTAGAGGGAAATTATGCTTGAAAGTTATGACGGTATGTTTACCTAAGTGTTATTTTTAAGCTCGAAGAAAGTGTGGGTGCTTATAAGAGCATGCGATGGACTCACCTCACCCAGAGTTGGAGCTGGGTATGGGATTAGGGAATCTTAAGTCCAAGTGAGTCAGGACTCAGCTTAACTTCTCAGAATTCTGTGTTTGAAACTCAAGTTTTCTCTTGTTCCCTAGCCGATTTATTAACATCCAGTGGAGCCTCACATGATCACTTTATTCTTTAGCCTTATATTTTATTGGGGAGATGACTGTAGTAAACACACAGTTATTTCATTGCATTCACACACGTGTGAGAGAGACAGACATACGGTATTGTGTTGTTAAATCCAGAGCCCGGAGATACAGCACGGATCCTTGCTTGCATTGGGATTCACAGTAGGAAGATATTTGGCTAAGAAGAAAATGAAAATGGCAGAGCAGCAAGACGTGGAGACAAATGCTGATTTTCTGCCCGAACAAGAGGAACTCATTCAGAGTGCCACAGAAACTATCGGTAATTAATGTGTTTATGCGGATTTGGATGTCAGCATAAGTAGGTTACAATTTTTTTGAATTAGGTTAAAATTTATTGTAACATTTTAATTTCTTTTTATAGCATTGCACTCTAAATACACGAGCTTTTTCACAAAATCTTGATGCTAAATAAATTCTGTGTTTTTAATAACAATGCAAGTACTCTAGTTTTTCTATATATATATTTTTTCTATATGTTTCTATTTAACAGAGATGATTCCATTATGGGAAAAAATGTAAACATTAAGAAAGGACATGACTCTGGTGTTTTATTACTAAAGAAATGCTAACAAATTATCAACTGGAAAATATGTTATATACTTTGATTTTGGTTTGCTGTCTTTAAAAAAATCTTGAGTACATTGCTGGTTGCTTTGGATTCCAGGGGTAATGATATAAAATTTTCTTTTGTCTAAATGTGTTTACAGGCTCATTTTTGGATAGTACATCACCCCTCCTGGCAATTGCTGCCTGTACAGCCCTGGGTGAAATTGGCAGAAATGGTCCACTCCCAATCCCCAGCGAGGGATCTGGCTTTACTAAGTTGCATCTTGTGGAAAGCCTGCTAAATAGAATACCCTCCAGTAAAGAAACAAATAAGGCAAGTCTCTTCCTTTTATCCTTCTCTTCTGAAATTCTTTCCATTCATAGGTAAATAAATGAGTAAAAGCAGAATCATAGTCAGGATAGATGGCATTACAGCTGGAGGAAGGATTGAATGTGAAAAAGAATGATAAAGAAGAAAGTCTAGGTGACTGTTTAATTTTGAGTTGGGGATGATTTGTGCACCGCTTTTGTGTGTATACCACATGACCCAGTTACTCCAATTTAGGCCCATAACTGTTAAGATTTGGGTAAATATTAAATGTATCAGGTAATTCTTTTGTCATGCAAAAGGGGGGTAATAAAGTGTTAAATAGTTTTACGATTTTTGTAATTTCAGACCAAATCTAAATCTTAACTTCCTATACCTAGTTTGGTTTTAAGAAGTCTGGGCAGTAGTAAGCAGTGTGAGTAATCTCTGAGGAAAAGGACACTTATGGTTTTATTAGTTTTAGATAAAAACTTTCATAGACTTCAAAAATTTTCTTTGGGATAAGAACACCTCAGTGTTGAAGTATAAGATGATTTAATGAACAGAAAAATCAGCTTACTACAAGTTTAATAAATATGTAATTTTATTCTTGATCTAGCTACTATTTAAAACTTTCTGAGATCACAGTAGTTTTTATTAGCTGTTAGCAACTAGTCATTACCATCCGTTGTTGAGCACTTGCAATCTGCCAAGCATATGCTGAGTGCTTCACATGCGTTAATTAATTGAATCCTCAGAAGATCTAGTGAAGTAGGTACAATTGTCATCTCTATTTTCCGAGATGAGGAAATAGTGTCACAGAGAGGTGAAGTAACTTGCCTGAGGTCACACAGTTGTAAAGGCTATTAAAATGGTCGAGCTGTGACTTGATCTTAGGTCCTCTGGGCCCAGAATCTACATTTATAACTGTTACAGCTTGTAGGATAATGAACTAGTTAAAGACTTTGTTCTTCCTTCTTTTGCAACTGTGGACCCTTAATGAACTCAGTTTTATGTCTTTCTACCGCCAATGTCTTCTAGACATAATTCTGTAAAATTGGATACTTAAAAAAAAAATTGTGCTGATGCATTAGTTAGACAGACTCCCCCTCCCTGCTTTCTCATTTTGGAAACATTTTTTCTGGGACCAAGTTGTTATATACTTCATTTAAAAAAAAAAAAAAAATTCTGTGTTCTTCAGATGAAAGAAAGAGCTATCCAAACACTGGGATATTTTCCAGTTGGGGATGGAGATTTTCCTCACCAGAAACTCCTCTTGCAAGGTCTGATGGATTCTGTGGAGGTATTTATATTGCTATCTGGTTGTTAGTCATTCAAACAAAAGGCATTTTTCTTAATTTGGAATTTTGCATGCTGTGAGGTTTTAAATTAAAACTTTATTCATTTATTCACCAAGTACTTACTGAGTACCAGCTGTGGGCCCATCACTGTGGTAATCATAGCATTGACTAAATCACCTCTGTGGGGAAGTCCTTTTCTCATGATTTTTTTTTAAAATAAATTTATTTATTTATTTATTATTTTTGGCTGTGTTGGGTCTTTGTTGCTCTGCACGGGCTGTCTCTAGTTGTGGCGAGCGGGAGCTACTCTTCGTTGCGGTACACGGGCTTCTCATTGCGGTGGCTTCTCTTGTTGTGGAGCACGGGCTCTAGAGTCCGTGGGCTTCAGTAGATGTGGCGTGTGGGCTCTAGAGTGCAGCCTCAGTAGTTGTGGCGCACAGGCTCAGTAGTTGTGGGTCGCGGGCTCTAGAGCACAGGCTCAGTAGTTGTGGTGCACGGGCTCAGTTGCTCCGCGGCATGTGGGATCTTCCTGGACCAGGGCTCGAACCCGTGTCCCCTGCATTGGCAGGCGGATTCTTAAACACTGCGCCACCAGGGAAGCCCTTTTCATCATTTTTGAGTAAAGCGTGGTGCAGTGTAGGTAGAAGGGGAAATGTACCCATTCAGCTAGATGTGGGGAGTGGGTGCCAGTATTCTGGTTGCCCTTGAGTCTGATGACTTCGCTTCTGTCTTCTAGATAAATGTCCAGTGTGGTGGAGAAGACCTATAAGTAGACAACTGCTAGCCAATATGATGAGTGACCTAACACAGTCTGATGTGGCCCCTGACTGGGCCTTGCTTCTTGTCACTTACTCACCAGCCACTTTTGTTCACCAGCCTCTTAGTCTTTCTTTGCTCTGAGCTTTTGAAAGACCCATGCTTCCTTCTTTCTCAGTTTGTTGCTATAGCTCTTTGAAAAGTTTCCTGACCCTTCAGACTCGAGTAGATTCTTTATTTATTTGTGCTTTCATGCTGCTCCATACCTTTCTTCACAACATTCATCACAGTTGCTAACTGCCCACTAGGCTGGAGGCAAAGTCTGTTTTGCACCCCCATCCTCACCCCCTTATACAACAGGGGCCTGGCAGCGTAATTGGTAGTAGCAGGACCTCAGACATTTTTGGAAGAGTAGCTGAATGAGGAGATGTTTGCGTGTAAGGCAGTGGACTCACGAAGGCGGGCGTGAGCACTTCTGTCTGGGGGAGCTGGTGCACGTTTTTTGGTGGCAAAGTCGCTGCTGGGCCTTGAAGGAAGAGAGGGAGGAGAGGGGAGAGCTGTGGTTGAGGAATAAGGCAGCTGAGTGATAGAGCCGACATTAGGATTCAGGTCTCTGGATTCTTGAGGGAGTATTTTTAAGGTGAAAGTTTTTGACAAGAAATTATAACCATATCTCATTCTCCCTGGATGTCACTGACATTGTAACATCTTGGGGAAAAGCTTGTGATGTCTCCTTTCTCATCTTTTTTCTTTTTATATATCTATGGTAGAGATGGGTTTCTTCCAGTTTTGTTTAAATGAATGAAGGTTTGTCTCGGTTCTTAACTTGCTACTGAAGACATTATTTTAAGAGTTTAGAAGTACAGAGCTATATGAAAAGCTTGAAACATGCTAGAGAGAATGAAGGAGGAGAATTTTTAAAAAGCAGGAATCAAGAGAAGCAAAATATCTTCACAGTCATCTAGGACAAAGTTCTAAAGGTTTTTTTTGTTGTTGTTTCTTTTAACTTTTTATTATGGAAAATTTCAAACATGCACAGAAGTAGAGAGAATAATAATGTAATGATCCCTATTTACCCACTCTTTATTTCTAGAATATTTAAAGCAAAATCTGGATATCATCTTCACAAATAGAGTTAGGGAGTTTTGTTTTTGTTTGTAATACCAACTATGTTGTTATTAACATGTAAACTTGTAAAAACAGGCACATAAAATGACTCCCTAATATGGGATCCTCTGTTTTGAGGTAACCTTTTCTCAGCTTAGAGTTGCCAAGAGAAACTTTTGACCAGGAAAGCTGTAGGACTGAAGCCTTCAAATACTTTTTATCGGAGTAGGAAGTGTGCGGTATCAGCACTTAACACCTCAGCAAGCCTAGAGCATTTAGTTGATTGAGCTTGGAAATGGCTAGACTGTTGTCTGTATGCTTTACAGTGTTCTCCCAAAAGGCCCATATTCCCATACCCCTCATATTCTCTGTTCTTCATTCTCTTCTTACTCTCCTATTCTTAGTTCTTTTCTGATTCCCAGCAAACATTAGAGGAAAATGCCAAAGGGAGCTGAGGCTGGCCCAATTCCATATTAGTCAGTGATTCATAATTGTGAGATGTGTCAATTTCTAAATCTGATTTTAAAAACTTGAGTATGTATAGTTCAGAATATTTTAAACTTTTGATTTTTGAAATAATTCCAAATTTACAGTGTGGTTGTCAGAATAATGTAAAGAACTCCTGTATACCCTTTATCCAGACTTACCAAATTATAGTATTTTACCACGTTTGCTTTGTCATTCTCTGGTTTTTTTTCTGAACCATTTGAGAGGAACTTGCAGATATCATGTAATTTAAGCGTGCAGAGAGGAGGTGTTAGTAAATGATAAAGGCCGCTGTTAAGGGTGCAGTTACTACCAATCGAGTGTCTACTAGATGCTTTATGTAGGTTAACCTCGTTTAATCCCTACGGGCCTGACGAGGTGGATGATGGTATTATGTATGCTCATGTTACAGGTGACAAAGGTGAGTCTCAGAGTTTAAATAAGTGTATGTAGCTGGTGAGAAACAGAATTTCTACCAAGACCCGTATGGCTTCACAGTCCATGCCCTTCTCCCCCAAGTAAATGGTTCCATTCTTCCAAAGATTAAAAATCCCTGCTTAGTGGTTCCCTGCTGAGGGGGAAGGGTGCAACACAGACTTGGGAAAAGATCCTCAAGTCATTCTTGGGTTCTCCGTTCCCTCACCCTGCCTCACTTTCCAACCATCCCGTTAGCTGAGAGCATTGCAGGCAAAAGAGTAAAAACAAAAGCATGCCGAGAAACAAGACAGTAAGCAGCTTTTTTGTGGAAATGGATGTTTTTGGGCAATGTTCTCTCTGACTCCTGACTTTTGTCCCCTTCATTGCAGGCCAAGCAGATAGAACTTCAGTTCACTATCGGCGAAGCCATCACCAGTGCTGCGATAGGAACTAGTTCCGTGGCCGCCCGGGATGCCTGGCTGGTGACTGAAGAAGAATATACGCCCCCTGCCGGTACCATATAGTCAGCTAATCGGTTTATTACCACCAAGTAACCCTCTTCTGTTCTTGTTATCACCTTTGAGCAAAAGAAAAAAATGTATACATTCCATTTTAACTCTCTTTCCAATATTTATATATGTCTTATCAGTTTGGCTCAGTCAAGAAAGATAGTTGGTTAAAGGAGACTGAGCACAAAATGAACGAGAACTGTTTCTTTAGTCCTTTGGCAAGCAGGCAGGGGAGTTAGCTATCGATTACCTTCAGACTTGTGCTCTATTCGTGAGGATTGGTGTATTTAGCCAGTGTTAGAGGCTGAGGCCTAGCGGTTTCCAAGTTTTATGTCCCCTAATCCTTTATCACACAGTGCAGGTCGTGCAGCAGGTGCCTCTTCACTAAGTCACTCTGGCTTTTAGTGACCACATGGGTGAAGGGGCATGCGTTTTCTGACGACATGTTACAGGTACTGTGATTTCACACGTCTCGTGTGCCGTGAACATCCTGCAGGGCGCAGGATGGCTCTCCACAGCAGAGTGTCCTGCCGACCTCAGTAATGCCGAGGTTGAGGAACTCTGAAGTGACAGAGGAAAGGAGAACAATGGCGTACTAGCTGGAGGAGGAAAGTGAGGTTAATAGTGGTTGGTTTGCCTGTTAGTGTTTAGATGGAGATGGGAAGGATACGGTAGAGAAAGAAAGATTGCTGACACTAGAGAGAATGGGGATAATTAAAAATAATTAAGACAAAACTAATATAACATCTTAAATTAACTATGCTCCAATAAAAATTTAAAAATTTAAAAACAAATAAATAAAAGGAAAAATATTTATTTTAAAAACTCCATGTGCAGTTAAGGTCTAAAAGGAAATATAAAGGAAGAGAAATACTTTTTTTTCCTGCTGTCACTGTTTAAATGAGTAAAATTACATTAATCATATGGGTATTAAAAAAACTTGAGACAGTTTTTTAAAAAGAGAAGTTTTAGGTTCAGAGCAACATTAAGAGGAAGGTGCAGAGGTTTCCCGCACCCTCTACCCCTACGCATGCCTAGCCTCCCCCATGATGGTGATAATTTTTCATTCTAGGGAGCTAAAGTTATCTGAGTACCTTTGACAGGTTATTTAGTTTATGCTAGGTTCTGAAATGAATGACTATCAATTCCTTCAATTTATTTAAACACCTTAGTCATTTAGATCTTAATAGGTGGTAGGATTGTTGTATTGAGTAAATGTTGATTAAAATTTAATCTTTTTCAGGAAGCTCTATTCAGTTATTTTAATTGCTTCTTATTCTTTCCCTTTCTCTAGGAGCTAAAGTTAATGATGTGGTCCCCTGGGTGTTGGATGTGATTTTAAATAAACATATCATCAGCTCCAACCCACATGTGAGGCAAGCAGCCTGTATCTGGCTCCTTTCCCTTGTGAGGAAGCTCAGTACCCATAAAGAAGTGAAGGTGAGCCATTCTGTAAATGTGATCCAGCTCTGTTGGAAACTGTTTATGAAATATTTATAATAGAAAGGTGGTAGGAAGGGAAGTGTATGAGGGTGAGGGCCACTAACCAGTAACACGTATTTTGAAATAAGCTATACGTGAAGGAATGAAGGATGGTACCTGATATATATGGGCTGGAAGATGATTCTTAAGTTGAAGGTTCAATGTCAGAGGAAGTGGTGAGGATGGGGAGGCTCAGACTGTGTGCGATAGACCACCTGTAAGTGCTACAACCTTCAGGTAATTTGGCCACCTTCGAAGATGAGAGCACAGCAGGGTTTGTGACTGCCTCTGGTCGTGAGACTTCACAGGGGTTGTGTACCCTGAGAGCAAGATTTTTATTCTCCCAAGGAGGTGGAGTTTCAGTGTTCTGAATGCCTTTTTTCTTCTTTCAGTCTCATCTTAAAGAAATTCAGAGTGCATTTGTTTCTGTTTTGTCAGAAAATGATGGTAAGTAATTGGTAAATATTTGATTTCCAAACTTCTTTAAACTTGTATTTTAAATTTTGAAAAATCTGGATTAATGAACATAAAAGAAGGCTACAGGAAACTTGATTCTTAATGTATTTATTTATTAATTAGATCATTTATTCATTAGATCAGTTTTGCATTTGCATGTAAAAGTGGAGCCGAGGCCTTCTTTGACATTCGTACTTGTACCAAATAATAGCTTTCTTCTACTGATACTTAGAGTTCCTTTTCTCTTTGTGATTTAAGCCAGGAGAGAGTGAAAATATTTGTGTTAGACATTTAAATAGTAGCTTTGTTTTATTAATTGTTTTAAACATGTGGTCTAATGTTGACTTTCCATTTAAAAAATTACATGTGGGCGTCCTGAAATCCTGTGATTACCTCTCATGTGTGCAACGTGCATCCATTGACCCTTTGTCACCATGCACTGCACACTAAGGCCCAGCAGGGTTGACTTGGTTTGTGAGTTGGATCTTCTGTGAATGTAGTTCTCATTTACAGAGACTTGCCGGTGTCATGTCCACTCAGATGATTTAGTATGTTTTTAACAAAATAGGCAGGTTGATTATGTTTTCATATCTTTACTTTGATATCATTTTGGGTTAATGTTACAAGTCTAAATTTTTTTTTACTTGATGGCCAGAGGACAAATTTTTCTTAAAAGAATATTGTTTTGTCTGACTTCTGTGTAGAACTTAGCCAAGATGTTGCCTCAAAAGGCCTTGGGTTGGTGTATGAACTGGGCAATGAACAAGATCAACAGGAGTTGGTTTCTACTCTTGTAGAAACACTGATGACTGGCAAAAGGTACAGTGAACTTGAAAATTTCAGATTTGAACACGCAGGACAAGTTTTGCGCATACTGAGAACATGAAGTGGAAGAAGGAAAGTTCAGCTTGTGATTTTCCTGTTTATTAAGCCTTTTCTAAATTGCAAGTCATCGATTGTTATGCTGTGGATAGCAGTTTAATTATCCAGTGTATACTGTTTAGAAAGTAAACTAAAATACTGTTTAGAAGCAGGCAAGTAATTCAGGCTTTGAAAATTGAATGATCTTGGGACAGGTAAAGCATTGGATTACAGAAGTACTGTAATTACTGTTGGCTAAATGGAATGAAGATGTGGAGAGGAAGCGTGTCACGCAAGTCCGATCTGTGAAGAGGAAGAAGGGGGCAGTCATTCTCGTAATTGGTTGCTGCTTTATGTTAACCTTCCTTGTAGGAAGAATAGTTCTCAACGTGTGACCACATTTAATTCAGTGTAACTTTATGTGGGATGTCTTTTATATCTATTTGTTCTTCCTAGACTTCATTTTACAAAATTCTCTGGCTGATGGGAAGGGTTAGTTGACTTTTACATCTTGCACACTGTAGATACTTGATAGGGAATTTGATTTTATCAGTTTACAGATGAAATGTATGCATTAGTTGAATGGTGGTATGAAAATTTTGAGGCTAATTTAAATTCTTGGTGTTGTTTTTGTTTAGAGCTAAGCATGAAGTTTCTGGAGAGACAGTGGTGTTTCAAGGGGGAGGCCTTGGCAAAACCCCTGATGGGTAAGTGTGCCAGATCCATTGATCAGTCACTGTAGACATCTTCTCTCCGTTGGAAAGGGTGCTCACCAGGTTGATTTCCACCCTCATGGGAGGTGTTGTGTGTTAGTGGAAGAAGAAAATGTCAGTGAAAAAGCCTAGTGTTTTAGATTGGGTTTCCTGTGGGAACAGACTGAGATGGAGGTGTGTATGCTGGAAGTTTATTGAAGGGTGCCTGGGGTCGTCACCCTGGGGGAGTGAGGAGGCAGGACAGGTCCGGTGGCCGAGGAGGAGCTGAACTGCTGCCCCCGCTTACGAGATCGTGACCCGTCAAGGAGCTCTGGGACTGGGCTGGGAGGGCCTGCAGGGAGGTCCTGCTCTATGTCCCCTCCTCAGGTCTTTTCACTGCCTCAGTGACTAGCCATTGGTGGTGGGCTGCTCTTGGGGAGGACCTGACCTTGGACTGAGGGCAGTTCTGTCAGCTCCCAGCCAGTGGGTCCTCAGGGAGGAATCAGCACCCACTGCACCTAGTTTTTTTGGGGGGCATCTCTACTTGGTGCTTTGGAGTCTGCCAACTTGGCATTTCAAATTAATTCATAGACCTTACCTCTTTTGTCTTATCATTATTCCATCATGGTTATGCTGTTGCTTTTCCTCTGAAAACCCTGAGGTCCAGCTGCAGCTTGCTGGGCCTTGCTGGGGAGTCCCCAGAGCCCTGCCTCCCCAGAGCCCTGCCTCAGGCTGTCTCTCCCGTAGCTCCGTGTTTTCACACTGAAGTTGTTTCATTCCGCTTATCCTCCCTCTAGACTCCCTCTGAGTTTTAAAAAAAAGTGCTCACTTTTCACAAAATAATGAAAAAGATCAGGTAGTTGAGCAAATAAAGAGGGAAGTTAACAGGACTTGAAGAAGTTATCAGGATTGGGATGCTGTAGCTTAGAAAAGGCATAGGGAGGACAGAAGTTGTCTTCAGACGGCTCTCTTAGGATCCTGAGAGAGATTGGTGCACAGTGTACTGAAGAATTATTGCTGTCTCCTGAGGTGATGAGGGCTCCACCTCCATGGGCATCACAGGTGCCTTAGGTCATTTACCAGCCATTGCTGAGAACTGAATTAGGCGACTTTTTATATTCTCGTCACCCTGGTTCTCTGCCTCTGTGGTAATGAGATAACTCAATATTGGAAATTTAGCAAAAACATAATTTTAAAATGTCCTAGTAATATTGGTAATGTAATTTTTAATAGTCTGGAGGTGGAGAAATACATTACAGCATACTTTTTCATTTTTGTTTTCAAGCCAGGGCCTCTCTACTTACAAGGAGCTTTGTTCTCTGGCAAGTGATCTTAGTCAGCCAGATCTGGTGTATAAATTTATGAATCTAGCCAACCATCACGCAATGTGGAACTCTAGGAAGGTAAGTGGCTATTGCTGGATATTTTATTTTTTTCTTCCCTCCAAATCAAACCTCCTGCATTGGCAGACGGTGACAACTGTTAATGCAATGTGTTTTGTAAAAGTCTGTGATTAGAGAGATCTAGACCACCATATAGCTGCTATTATTGATTGGTAAAGCTGGACACCCAGTAAATCAGGCTCTATTCATGGACAAGGATAGGAGGAAGAATTTTGTGATATTTAATATGTGGATATTATATCTGAGCCACTTTGTTATTATTTTTTTAGGGTGCTGCTTTTGGTTTTAATGTAATTGCTACCAGAGCTGGAGAGCAGCTAGCTCCTTTCCTGCCTCAACTAGTTCCTCGTCTTTATCGTTATCAGTTTGATCCCAACCTTGGCATTCGACAGGCCATGACAAGTATTTGGAATGCGCTGGTCACTGACAAGTCAATGGCAAGTATCTGTGAACCCTTGTCCCAGATTACACATGGCATGTAAACCCATGCTCATCTTCCTTTCTACTTTGTGTACTTATTTGTTTAAACAAGCAGACTTTCTTTCATCCCTTGCTTTCTTCCTTCTTTCAAGGTATCAGAGATGCTCATGGCAACATTTATTGAAATCTCAAAAATGGAAACAATCTAAATGTCCATTGGGTGGATGGTTAAGGAAGTGGCAGTGTATCCACACAAATGGAAAACTGTATGTCGATAGTTAACCACTGATGTAGTGGAGAACAGGTCGTGGTTCTTGCCTTCAAGGAGTTCACGTAGTTGGGGAGGTAGATAAGGAATCAGGCAATTACCATATTTGGTTTTTTCTCATCTGGCTGCTTCTCATATTCTCCTTCACTGTTAGATACGAGGATTTCTCCGGGCTTGCCTCTGAGTACCGTTTACTCTCTCCACTTTCTGTTTTTAGTTGAGCTCATCAGTTCCAGGGCTTGTAAGTGTCATCTTGATTGTGATGGTTCCCAATCTTTACTTCTGGCCCAGGCACGACTTGTGCTCCTGACTTGTCTATCTCACTGCCTGCTTGACATTGTCACTTGGATGTGGTTTCGAGATACCTTAGACTTAATATGTCCAGAACAGGACTTAAAAAAACAAACTTCCCCCTCTCTTCTCCTCGGCGTTCATTCATTTACCCCAGCTGGGAAACTGGGCATCATCCTTGATTATTGCCTGTCTCACCCTCACCCTCAATTGAATCCAGTAGCAAATTCTGTTGATTGTGCTTCCAAAATATTTCTCCCTCCCTCCTTCCCTCCCTCCCTCCCTCCCTTCCTTCCCTTCTTCCCTCCTTCCTTTCTTTCTCTCTCTCTTTCTCTGTTTCTCTCTTTCCTTCTCTCTCTCTCTTTTGCTCGTTCTTTCTTTCTTCCTCCCTTCCTCCCTTCCTTCCACCATGTGGCTTGCGGGATCTCAGTTCCCTGACCAGGGATCAAACCCGGGCCCACAGCAGTGAAAGCGCTGCATCTTAACCACTGGATCTCCAGGGAATTCCCTCCAAAGTACTTCTTGAATCTATTCTCTTTTTTCCTAATTCTTCCCTGATGAACAGGTTGTCATCTTCCTCTTCTCTTTGCCTTCTTTCATTTAATTACCAATAGTAAAAGTGATTTTTAAAAACGCAAATTGGATTGCATTTTGGGTTAAAATCCTTTGGTGGCTTCCTAGTTCACTTTAAATAAACCCCATGACCCTTACTCTGTCTTTCCATGCCTGAGCATGATGCAGTCCTTTCCTCTGTCTCCAGTCTGAAGCTGGTAGGCACTGGAGGGTTCCATCTTGAGGGTTCGGTGAGTTGTTTGCTCTAGGAGAGTACTTGGTACCACTGGGTCAGCTGAGACCTAATAGGTCGAGTTCAGGGCCCAGGCTTAGGCTCTCAAGATGTGAGTGTCATCTCTGTGTGAGTGGAAGGTGAAGCCACAGATGTGGATGAGATCACTATGGAGACTGTCTAGAGACATGGACATAGAAAGACATCAGTTTCTTAAATCTTAGGTGAGTTATTTCCTCCCTGTCTTGGTTTTCTTAAATGTAAGTGAGGATAACAAAACCTCTCCTACCTACAAGAGTAAAAGTGGAAAAGCCATAAGTTTTGAAGTTCTTTGGATTAGCATAAAAAGTGAATCTACTATCAGTGTGTAGTTATTACCAAATGGATAAGTGTATATCAAAACTAAAGAGGCTTAAAAGATTAAATTCGTCTTCATTCTGAACAATCAAATGCTTCTTTATGTGCCAGACGTGGTGCAGGGTACCAGGGAGGCAAAGACAAGTGAGACACTGTCCCTGCCCTTGAGGTCTCAGTGTGAAGGGGCAGGACAGTTACTGTGCTGTCTGATACAGTGCGCTTAAGAAGGTGCCGTGGGAACATAGGGCAGAGTAGGCCAGTCCTGTCTGCGAAGGTGATGCCTGATTTGAATCTTGGACAAGCAGGAGATGGAAGAGGTAGAGGTAGTGTGTGCTAGGAAGTGGAGGTGAGACAGGACATAGAAGAACTTGGGCGCGAGATGGTCCCAGGAGGGCTTCGTATCCACGCCTGGGTGATTGGACTTTATTCTCACGCACTGAGGAAAATAAGAGGATCACGTTTGCATTTCAGGATGATCAGCTGGGCAGCTTTCAGCAACTAAAGTGGGGAGAAAGTTGTGGACTGAGAGGCCTAGGGAGACACTTAGGCTGTTACGTACAGAAACACAGTGTGGTAGAGATGAATCATTTGATTATTGATGGATTTTGCATTCTCAGTTTTATCCTTTTGCTTTCATTAGGTGGATAAGTATTTGAAGGAAATTCTTCAAGATCTGGTTAAGAATCTAACCAGCAGTATGTGGCGAGTTCGAGAATCCAGGTACCATTTTTGGAAATATAAGACTAGTCAAGTAAAACTGAATTTGTTTTCCCTTCAAATTTCCAGGTTTTATACTTTGTGCAAAAGGAATAAGTTAAAACCACTAAAAAGCATATTTCTGGTTGGGTTAGACAGTTAATGATACTTAAGCTCTAGTCAGTGGTTTTCCTAAGTTGTATTAGTTTTTGTAAGTATGAAATAACAGAAGTAGATCACTGTTAAATTAGACATCAAGATACATTTATATACTCTCATGACTTTGTAGGGTAGCATTTATTTATACATACATAATTTATGTTTATTCAGTGCCTGCTATGTGCTTGGCAGTGTGCTAGGCCCTGGAGGTATATTGGTAAGTAAAAAATGATGTATCATCTTAAAGAGATTGTATTATAGTTGTGGGAAATAGACATTTGATGAGTGTACATGCCATATGCCTGTGTTATAGTTGAGGCACCAAGAAGAGAGTAGTTATTGCCGTCGTGGGGTGAGGGAGGTTAAGACTAGAAATATAGGCAGAATCCATATTCTTGTTTGATATGAATGTTTCATAGTAAAAGATTGAGCTTTCTAGATCATATATTTGAAAGCAAATTGTTTATTTTCAGCTGTTTAGCTCTGAATGATTTATTGAGAGGAAGACCCCTAGATGACATCATTGATAAACTTCCAGAAATTTGGGAAACTCTCTTTAGAGTACAAGATGATATAAAGGTACTATATACATAAATCTGCATTTATTTATAGAATAGCATAAATTGGAATTGTTAAAATATGTATGTTACATATTTCAAAATTCAATATCCAGACAATTTTTTTAAAAGACCAGAATTTTCCTCCAAAGTTTCAGTTTTGATGTGTCTGTGAAGTGGCAAGTTTAGGTATCTTTAGATCTAAATTTAATTAAATTAAAAAAAAAAAAAAAAGGGTAACTACTGCCTGATTTTCTTTTAGTAGAGATCTTGTGATGCTGTTGATGAGGAACAAATAACAGTTTAGAAATAATCCAAAATAACTCTACTTAGATCAGCTTCGTAACTTGGATCAGTCATTCCCAAATAACGTGACCAGTTTCTCTTTTGCCTCGGCAGTCTAAATTTTAGATTTTTACATCTTACCATTAAAATTAGGCACTTCAGTTTTTTGCTTTATTCATCAGAGATTTTTTTTAAGTCTTTCAGAATCTTCACATAGCTCTCTATACATTTGCTTTTATAATACATTTAGTTTCTAAACTGTTATACTTAATATCCATATTTTTGTAAGGTCAAAATAGGTTATATCTAATTTAAAAAATAGTAGTATGGCATAGCTCTCTATACATTTGCTTTTATAATACATTTAGTTTCTAAACTGTTATACTTAATATCCATATTTTTGTAAGGTCAAAATAGGTTATATCTAATTTAAAAAATAGTAGTATGGCATGGTAGTATGTTCCTTGACGGGCAAAGAGCCTAGTGAAACACCGTTTTTTACCTGGTAATGAAAGTAGGATTTTTCACCAATTTGTGTAGATTTGGAGGCAGTTTAAATACACATTTTGGGGTAGATGAGAAGGAAACTCTGACGTTGTATAATGTCATATTTTTCTCATTTTTAGGAATCTGTACGAAAAGCAGCAGAACTAGCTCTGAAAACGCTGAGCAAGGTGAAAACTCTTGTCTTATACTGGGGGGTGAAGTGGGGCAGGATTCTGTGTGACAGTGAAAATTATGACTTATTTTTTTGTCATATAAAGTGACATTTAGTTGCAGTGTAACTGGCTTCATGTTACAGCCCACTTCTTAACAATGAATGGGAAACTGGTTGCTATTACATTAGAATACTAGTATTTTTAACAAAGTGTGTCTCTGGGCTCTTTAAATGGAGAGCTCTTCTGGGCCTTTATATAAGATAGGACTTTCTCTTGACCCTGAAGTACACATTACATTTAGATCAAGCAACATCTATTCTCTTTATTATTGCTATGTTTATATGTTAATCTGCCTTTCATACTTATGAGGTTGGCAGCCTTTTTGAAACTGGTTTCCCACTTGAACTTGATTTTGTGGTATATCAGGGCCTTCTAATATATTAGAAGGTTTTAAATCCAAGTGTTTCTTATTCCACATTTGTGTTCTTGACCTCTGTGTTATGCTGCCACCCAAAGTTATTGATGATGATCATGATAATAATACCTTAAGACTTCCTCAGAGTGCTTTCTAAACATTTTCTCATTTCATCTTCAGCTGTTTCCTGTTTCACAAATTAGAAGACCAAAGCTTAGAAAGTAAAATGCATTACCAAATTTTCTGTTTAATTATTGGCAGACATAAGACTCAGTCCCAGATCATGAGATCTTCTTTTTCTTTCTGTGATATCGTAGAAAGTAGAGTCACTTATCCTTTTCTATGGATATAGGAAGTAGGAAGTATTTTGTCAGATGAACACGTTATTGGGTGAGAGGTCAGTTTCACTAATTTCCATGCTCTTTGTATGTGAGGTTTGTGTGAAAATGTGTGACCCTGCCAAAGGAGCAGCTGGCCAGAGAACCATTGCTGTCCTTCTGCCCTGCCTTCTGGACAAAGGAGTGATGAGTCCTGTGACAGAAGTTCGAGCCCTCAGGTTTGAATTAGCTGATGAAATTGAATGTATTGGATTTACTTAGTTCATAGCCACCCAGTAGAAATTGGGTTCCTTTGAATGTTAGATTCTTGAAAGAATGGAGAAATGAGTTGAGGAGAATCCAGTGGGGTGACCCAATAGCAAATGTGAGAAGTGGTGAGTCAGAACATTTTTGCAGAGACGTTCTCATGGGAGCCTTGCTTTTGTCCAGCCTTCTGCCACTCTGCCGCAACCTTGAGTAAAGTGTGTTATTTTCTTGTCATTGGCCTCTGCCCCCAGCAGGCACATCTTCCTATTCTGCTACGCCTCAGGTCCTTGGGAGCTTGCTTGTTGGTTATACCACTTAGTAATGTTTCACAGATTATTATGTTTAAAATAAACTGTTCACCGCCTGTGAAGTATTCAAGAAGTACACATTTAGATATATATGGCTCTTTTAAGTTAAAATCAGCAGTGAAGGATTCTATTTTTTTTTTTTTTTTTTTTAACTAGAGTGCTATCTGGGAACTTCATCTGTTCCATTTTTTATTTCACTCTTGAAATTAGATCAAATTAATTGTACCAACACTATTTCACGGTAACTAAATAGTTGGTATGGGAAAGCTCTTCTTAGAAGGATTCAGCTAACAAATGCAAAGGAATGATAAAATTAGGATATCACCATTTTGCTATCCTCAGTAAGATAATCCAGGTAATGATCATAAGTGGCTCCTGAGTCCACTGGTAAAGGCTGACGGGGGGAGCATTATAATGGATGGTTGGTTCATGCCGACCAAACTTGAACCTGCTGTTCACTCTTTAACAGCACAAAAAAAGACAAGCATCCTGATGTGATGAGACAGGACATGTGCAGACCACCTGTGAAAGATTCTTGTTTTAAAAAAATTGAACTGAACTTGATTTAGCCTGCAGATCTGTATAAGCTACAGAGGAACCTGTTAAGTGACACCATCAGAATACAAATCAATAGCTTAAAAAAAAGAGGACGGAGAGAGCACTGTTGAAAAAGATTCAAGAAATGCAGTAAATTGCAATGTGTAGATGGACTCTGGATTCGATTTCAGCAAACCAACTCTTACGGACACTTGTGAAACAATCAGGAAGTTTGGATATTAGATGATATGAAAAAAATTCTTAATATTTTTTAGGTGTGAAATGGTATTTTGATTATGATAAAAAGTCCGGGTCTCTTCATGATACATGCAGAAGTTTAGTTAGGGAATATGCTTCAAAATACTACAGTGGCAGGGGGAAAAGTATATGTATGGTCTGTATGTATGGTGGATGCCTAAGTGAGACAAAATTGGCCAAAGGATGCTGATTGTTGAACTGGGTGGAGAACGTACAGAATTGCATTTAAGATTCTCTTTACTTTCATATATGTGTGAAAATTTCTATAATAAAAAGTAAAAACAAAAACCAAAAAAAGAACAACACAGAGCTACGACCAGGCTCTGTACCCAAGGGAGTATGTTCCTTAATGCAGTAAAGTGCAGGAGCTCCTCGTGATTAGACCTGTAGGGCTTCTTGCTTTTGTTAAAAGGACTCAGGAGTTGTGTTTTGTGTGTCTGTAGCATTAACACCCTCGTGAAGATCAGCAAAAGTGCAGGAGCCATGTTGAAACCACATGCACCAAAACTCATCCCAGCTCTGCTAGAATCCTTAAGTGTATTGGAGCCTCAAGTTCTCAATTATTTGAGTCTCCGGGCTACAGACCAAGAAAAGGTGAGTTGACAACACAGCCATATTGGTAATTATCATGAAGGGAGAGCCCTGTTAAGATACTCACCAGGCCTTCCAGGGTCCTTGTCTTTAGACAAACTCCATGACTCAGATGATACTTTCACCACTCTTGAAACACCTCAGCTTCTATAACCACATGCCGTGTTTTCTTAGGGGGGGCGGAGAGGGCTCATACACTGTTATGTGAGGTGAATGAAAAATGACACTTCCGTCCAAAAACATACATCAATACATTTATTTAACACAGTTTTTTGTACATGTTTGTTTATTTTCTAGGGGTTGGGTCTACACCCTCAGAGTCCTTCTATGGACCATTCCTGCTCTGCAAATCAAGAGGATTTGTAGCTAGACTTTTGCATAGTCCAAATTAATTATTCTGCTTTTTAGGTATACTGTAGTTCCCTAGTCTCTGATCAGAGTTTTGTTTTGTTTTGTTTTTTTAATTACAGATGAAACATATTTATTGTGAAAAGTTAAAACAACACAGAAGAGTAGAAAGTAATCCCCTAGGAGTCCCCTCTGCTCTGGCAGCACAGTATCATTTCCTGAGGAGTACTCACTGTCAGCAGTTTCCTGGGTCTTTTTTCAAATTCTTTTGTAGTCATAGGCTGCAAAATCAAACAAACATACTAATTTTAAAATAGAATCAGACTGCGAATATTGTTCTGCAACTTGATTTTTGTTTTTAACAAAATACCATGTGTATATATATATATTTATTTCATTCTTTTTAGTGCATGCATAGTATTCTACAGTGAGATGATTTTGAAGTTTTGTGTGAGATTTTGTGGCATCAAAAGTTATGAATGTTCTGTTTTCTCCACATCTTTGCCAACATTGAATAATATCAGTCTGATAAGCAAGAATCTTCATTATTCTAATTTAGTTTCCTATTATTAGTGTTGTCCATTGTCTTTTCGTATTGTGTCAGCCATTTATAAATATTTCTTCTGTGAGTTGAATGTTTCTACTCTATGTCTGTTTTTCACTTGTTTATGTTTTTACATTTGTCTTTATTAGAACTGTCAAACTCCTGTTACATGATTGTAAAAGTTTTCTCTCAGTTCACTATTTGGTTTTTAACTTACCTAAACTATTCTGTTCTAATCACTTACTCTGTTTTCCCTTTGCCTCTGATATTGCTGTTTCTTCTCCAGTCATCATTCTTTCCTCTTTCAGCAGTAATCTTGCCTTTCCTAGGTTCTCACCTACTAGGTGTTGAGAATTAGGAAAACATAAATTCTACTCCAAACTTTGCAGCCCTAGGCAAGTCACTTTTGTATGCCTAATTTTTCTCACTTATTATGTCTGGGTAGTGTCAACCTCTCCTGTACCATAGTTGTTTGATTAAAATGCTATTGTATCAATAGATAGGAGGGTCCTTTATAAAGTTAAAACAATACATGTATAAAATTAAAAATCATGTATTAGATAGAAAATTATTTAGTCTGTTTCTTTATTTAATGGAGGGAGAACCTGAGGCTCAAGAAGGCTGGATAACTTGCTCAGAGCCATACTATGTTCTTTTCTAACTGCAGTTAATTTCTAACTGTCGTCTGCATTTGTCACTTACGGTGAGCTGCTGCCTCTACATATATGTGGTTGAGTGGAGGACAAAAGAAACTATTTAGACTTGTGTTTGAATTTGTTGTATCTATATATTATTTTTAAAAATATTCCTTAATTTGTCAGTAAAGCCCAGTTTGAGTGTGTGAAGGTTCTTCTTTTATTTTGGCTGTGCCGTGTGCAGCTTGTGGGATCCTAGTTCCCTGACCAGGGGTCGAACCCACGCCCTCAGCAGTGAAAACCGTGGAGTCCTAACCACTGGGCTGCCAGGGAATTCCCTGGAGGTTCTTCTTAATTGATTGAAGGTGCTTGCATTTGTGTTCTCAGGCTGCGATGGATAGTGCCCGACTCAGTGCTGCCAAATCCTCTCCCATGATGGAAACAATCAACATGGTAAGTGCCTCACGTAATGAGAACATTTACGTTTGCTTACTTATTAGAGTGTAATTGTTCAAAGTCTTCAGTTTACATTAAATGAAGTAGAGGTTTAAGGGATGAGTCAAGGCAGCTGTTGTGACTCTAGTTTTTTCTTAGTATAGTTCTTTTTTCTTTTCCTGTATTACTAAATGGAATACTTGCCACAATACTAGATTGCATTAGTCCAGATTTGTGTTACACAGGAGAACAATATATTAAAAGGTCTGCCTATAAATCTATCTATCTGTATATCTTTTGGCCTGTCTATTTAGAAAGTTCGGATACTTGTCTCTGCCTGAGCATTGTCTCTGGCAGGACCTAGGAAGGTGTAAGTAAGCTGGAGGTGTCAGTGAAGTAGGCAGCATAAAAGGTAGGGAGAGAGAACTGAGCAATGTTGGTAGGTTGTTCAGTTAAAGGAAGGGCCTTTGCAGAAAAGAGCTGCTTGGCACCAAGTTTCGAAATCCCAGTGTTTCTGGAATCGGGGGCTAAGAGCCTCTAAGGTCACAAAAGCCGACTGTGCTGCGCATTCTCTGGAGTGGTTAATTGAGAGCCTGTGAGCTACTGGAAATTGTTTTGATGGGCAGATCACAGGACTGGACAAGAGAAGAAGGAAGTTTTTTAGTGCTTACTGGGGAACTATTACCAAAATTTGGTCTAAGGATGTCTTTGTTGGATTATGAGGGGAAAAGAAAGCTTAAAGAAATAGGAATAGTTAGCAAACACCTTATAGATATGCTCATCAGTAATAGAATATATGTCATTACATTTTCAAAAACATAGTATAGCAAATTCAGCTAAGAAGTCAACTTTAATAAGATGGCTTGATAGCGCAGGCCCACGGAAGAAGGTCAGTTTTAATCTAGGTCTTTTACGCTAAACATGGATTGTTAAAGAAGAAGTAGGCCCAGAGAGACCCTCTCTTCTTGGATGCTCATTATTTATTTTCTCCTTTATACATCAATGTTTTTTATTATTTTTGTTTTGTTTTTAATGTTGATCCACTGATGAATGGTTTTCTTGTTTGTAGTATAATGATTTTAACATTGAAATTGGAGCAAAATCAAACCAGTGGTTTTTGCACTTCATGTCAAAACCAGTTGGGTACATAGTTGACATGGGCAGTTTTTAATTCAAGATGTGGTACTGACTTAATTATTTGCTAAGGTTAACTTTATATTTATTCTCTTCCAAAAGTGCCTGCAATATCTTGATGTGTCGGTGCTCGGTGAGCTAGTTCCTAGGTTATGTGAACTGATCAGAAGTGGTGTAGGTCTTGGAACTAAGGTAAGCAAGTGTATTTTTCACAAGAGGAATTTGCATCTTCATTAGTTTGGGCCACAAAAATAGAACAGCCGTCATGTGTGAAATTCATTTTTTTTCTTAAAACCTGACTTTATTTTATGTTAACTATTTTGTTTCTATGACTGCACTAATAACTTAAAACATGTAACTCATTCAGAATATAGAACATGTGACTTATATTCAGTAAACATTGTCATACTTTTTTAGTGGAATCATTTCTGTCCCCTGGTTGCCAGGTACATGCCCTCTGGGTCCTCGTTCATAATCAGTTATTAGTGGAAATGCTTATCCAGTTATCAAGTCATGGTTGCTTAAGGTGGTGATTAGCATTTGTCACAGAGGAATCAGCAGGTATTTAGATGGAAAAATGTCTTCCTTTCCAAGATTTTTCAAGGATCAGATCCCACGCCCTACACTTTGAAAACAAACAACTCACGTTTATTTCTCCTGACAAAATTAACATTTACTTCTATTTTAAAATTTTAGCATTTATAGATCAGGAGAAAGTTAAAAGTTGTCCGTAAGTTTACCACCCATAGGTAATTGCTGTTGACATTTCAAAATGTTTCCTTCTGGTCTCTTTCTGTGCATGTGTCTTCTACGATGTCCTCTCTAATGGCCATATACTCTCTTGTGTGGCTGAAACATCATTTATTTTAACCCATCAAGGAATACCTGATTTGTTTTCAGCTTTTTTGATACTAAACAAAGCACTGTGATGAATGGTTTTGGACACATCTGAAGCTGCTTCCTTTGGTTAAATTCCTAGAACTGGAAATGTTAGAACAAGCATGGACAAGATGACATGTTGCCCTCCCAAAAGATTGTACGAATCTCCTTCTCACTTGCAGTGTATGAGAGCCGTGTACACTTGCAGCAAGACCTCTGCAGGAAGTCTTGAAGGAAATCTTTGTGTTAATAATTTAAAATAAGAGTTTTACTCTTTCTAGATAGAATCTTGGAGGGGCTGTAAGGCTTTGTGTATTTCTTTAAATCTTTGACTCCTAAAACAAAGGGTTTCATAGAACACTGTGACCATCAAATTTAGACCTTTGCCTTTGTAACCCTGTAGGGAGGCTGTGCCAGTGTCATTGTGTCATTAACCACTCAGTGTCCCCAGGACCTAACACCTTACTCAGGTGAGTTTGTCAAAACCACTGGGGTGATGTTTTTGTATGGCCATGTCTTGTGTGACAAGGTTTTAAAAGGAAAAACAGTGATCATTCAGACATGCTTGTGATACCGTGTACTTTTTCTTCCCTCAAAACTCTCCCACTTCTACCTTTATCTCTGTTTGCAAGAGGTACAGGATGATCAAGTTTAGCAAGTTTTTACTGTTTTATAAGTGTTTATTTCTTGGTGGTATAAGGAGGTGGGAGTATCTGCTATTCTGTACTGTATAAATGGTTTATTACCATTTATATTTAATTTTACATCAGCATTTTTCTTTTCTTGAATTGGCTCCTAGATGGGGCTGATGAACTTTATGTACCTAACTGTTGTTTTTACAACTGTCCCTATAATAGTCTAGATTAATTAATTAATAACAGATTAATTTTTAATTTTATACCAGGCAAAGAGAAGCAAATGGATATACAAATGTAACATGCAAGGGTTCTAGACTACTACGGAATAAGTCAGATATTAATTATAGGGTTAAGTTTGTTTTGGTCCTACGAACATAGCAGAGCATTTGGTCAGCCAAGTATCAGATTTTTCTTCTTTGTTTCCACTAGGTAAACTCATGAGTGCTTTGCTTAGTGGCCTGACAGATCGGAACAGTGTAATTCAGAAATCCTGTGCATTTGCCATGGGCCATTTAGTTCGGGTGAGTTGAATTTCTTACTTAGTTAAGTAAGTATACTTTGATAATTATGAAGAACTGACCAGGATTGTTTCTCTTCCAGACGTCACGGGATAGCAGCACAGAGAAACTCCTGCAGAAACTCAATGGCTGGTATATGGAGAAAGAAGGTACCTTTTTTTTCCTACTTAAATTATTGTTAATTTAGATGTAAACAACCTAATGAAACAATACAAATCAGGTCTTACCCTTTCTGATTTTATGTGGTTTGCTAGGAACATTTCTGATTGATTTTACTGGTTTGTTTTGCTGTGGTACAAGCCGAGCAATGGTCTGTTTTGATCAGTTACCCTTAAACACAGTAAGTGTCATAAAGATTGTTTTTTTCTGCTTCTCTTTAGAACCCATCTACAAGACCTCTTGTGCTCTGACTATTCATGCTATTGGACGGTACAGCCCTGATGTACTGAAGAACCATGCCAAAGAAGTTCTGCCTTTGGCATTCCTAGGCATGCATGAAATTGCTGATGAGGAGAAAGCAGAAAAAGAAGAATGTAATTTATGGACTGAAGTATGGCAGGAAAATGTACCTGGTTAGTAAACAGTGCCTGTGAATTAAACCTGTTTCTTAAGAACCACAGTTGAAATTTTTAACTCATATTTTTTTATTCATAGACTTCTGTAGTTACTTTCCCGGGACCTTAACAATGTGTGTCCCATTGGGTTCTCAGCCCATTCAAATTTCCAAGTTCTCAGGTTGGCGCTCAGAGCTCTTTTCTTTCCTCCCTCATTGCTGCCCATATGAGAGAATAGAAACTGCCCAAGCGAAGCAGAGCTTTGCTTATTTCAGTTGAGAATGAGCAGTGATTTTTGTGTTGCCTTGAGTATTATTTTAGAGTAGTGCTTCTCCACTCTGCTCTTCACCTTGACACGCGTTCGTGGACGAGAGCCCTCCTGCGGACATATCCAGTTCATAACGTCCTGCTGTTGTAAAGATTTCTCACACCACCACCCACTTTCTCTCCCTTTCAGAGAGTAATGTGGTGTAACCGTTGAGAATCACTGCTGTAGATTGATGGTCACTGACTTTTATTCCAGACTTAGAAAAGAAAAATCAGTTAGTTTATATATATATATATATATTTTTTTTTTTTTTTTTTTTTTGGTCACTTAAGAGTTGCTTTTAATTTTGCTTTAGGTTCCTTTGGTGGCATTCGGTTATACCTGCAGGAGTTGATTACTATCACCCAGAAGGCTTTACAGTCTCAGTCCTGGAAAATGAAAGCCCAGGGTGCAATTGCCATGGCATCAATTGCAAAACAAACCAGCTCCCTGGTACCTCCGTATCTGGGAATGATACTGACCGCATTACTGCAAGGCCTAGCTGGACGAACATGGGCAGGAAAGGTAAAGGAACCATTCATGCCCAGTTAAATTTAAGGTATCCTTAAAGGATTATGACTTCATCTTTCATTTTTCATTTTCTTTAAAAATTAGAATGTCGTTTTGTGGGACATCAGATGGGTTGTTTTTGTAAACCAGATTTCCTGGACAGTTGGGAAGCTTTGGGTAAACTTTGCCTGATTAAATGTGATATTTCATCAAAGTATAACCCACGTGTCCTTGAGTACTGCACAGTAGTGCTGGAGGTTGATTTTTATTTATCATGTTCAGCTTTCCGAGAGAAGTCTTAAACCAAGTGGTCACCCTTTTGTCCCTGTTGACCGCATGAACAGATCAGAGTTTGGGCATGTGAAATTGAGTAGCAAGGCAAGCTGTGTCTAAACCCCGGGCTGAGGATGCCCATCTCTGGGGCCTCTGAATTAGTAAAAGTCATTTTTTATACAAGGGTGATGGTAGGTTATACATAGTGACTACTCAGTGGGGAGCGCGAGACTGTGGCCTCATATACCGTCTGGTTGACGTGGTAGAAGCCAGTAGTGGCCAGTGCAGAACTGTAGACGAAGTACGGGTCTAGGAGTCAGACACAGTTCTGATTCCATTGTTGACGCTTCTGCCTCTGTGACCTTGGGCAAGTTGGTTCTCCAGGCTTTATAAAATGGAGAGGAAGACAGTTACCCTGCTTCCGTGGTTTGGAGTAAAACTCTGTGGATGTGCTTGTTAAACAGTTAAGTGTGTCAAAGATATGGTGACTCTGGTTAATTTTTGTTGTCATAATTTTTAAAAATTTATGAGGTAATTATAGTCATGTATAGTGTATGTAAATGACACGTTTGCTTAATAGTATTCCCTCATCTTTCAACCCTTTAGGAAGAACTGTTGAAAGCCATTGCCTGTGTGGTGACAGCTTGCAGGTAAATGTTCCTTCAGTGAAGATGCCATTTCTTAAACTGCACGTGAAAGCTGCAGCCTTTGTTAACTGTTGTGATGCTTTTGTATGGATCCTGCAGTGCAGAGCTGGAGAAGCCTGTGCCCAGTCAGCCTGGCGCCAGTGAAATCCTCCAGGCTGTTCTGAAGGAGTGTTGCAAAGAGAATCCCAAATACAAGATTGCAGCAATCAGCTGTGCAGGGGATGTCTTAAAGGCCACCAAAGAAGACAGATTCCAGGAGTTTGCTGACATTGTCATACCTCTCATCAAGAAGGTAATGATCGCCATATCCTTCCAGGTCTGGTTTATACTTTAAAAAATTAAAAAAAAAAAAAAAGGAAAGAAAGAAGGAAAAGATTTTCCTGTGTCCTGTTTGCATATTTTAGTAGGATTCGTGTAGCTGCAAATAGCAGAAAAATCCCCACATATCATGGCTTCAAACAAGGTAGACGTTAGTCTCTCACAGAAGAGTTTAGGGAGTCTGGCTCTTTGCAGCTCCCAGCTCTGCCTTCCCTGGGGTGTGGCCATTGTCTTCATGGTCCACCGTGTATCTGCATTCCAGGTGGGTGATGGCAGAGGAGATGAAGAAAGGATGAAGGATCAAAGTAGGTATGTCAGTTCTCTCTTAAGGAGAGTTCCTGGAAGCTGCTACAGGGCCCTTTCACTTCTGTCCCACTGGCCAGTGCTTAGCCGGGTGGCCACACCTGGCTGCAGGTGAGGCTGGGAATAGTAGTCTTCATTCTAGGTATCCGTGTCCCCTCCATGGGAGAAGGGTGGCTGTTTTTTGTTTTTTTAAAAAACAAAAGCGGAACGATGAGTTTATTGCAAGGGTTTCATCCTGCGAGCCGGGAACCTCAGGGCCATGGGAGCGGTGCGTTCCCGAGGGTGGTGTTGGAGTGGACGGACAGTCCCTGTCTTGCTGCTGACGAGCTTTGCCTTGAAAGCATGTGCTGCAGCCACCCCGGGCACCCCAGAGTGAAGACAGACTCTGCCACGTGCTGGGGGACTTTGATCAAAAGCAGACTTTGGTTTCATTTGGAAAATGAAGTGCTCGTTTTTAAAGGTTGGGCACTGGTTCAAAGAAAGAAGAGTATGGTTTACCTATTTACTTTTTTGTGAAACATGAAAAATTTTAAATAGCATTCTCATTCTGTTTCTTGTGTTGCTGCTAATTTGCTGTTGTAAAAAAGCTGTTTAAATAATTTCTGTTAAGAGGGAGGGGAAGTGGGGATATATGTATTCATATGGCTGATTCACTTTGTTGTACAACAGAAACTAACACAGTATTGTGAAGCAATTATACTCCAATAAAGATTTGTAAAAAAAATAAAAACAGTAAGAAAAATAAATTCAAAGTAAAATAATTAACTCTCAGAAAAAAAATTTCTGTTACATACATAGTGATAGTGTATGGATTTGGGAGCCTGTATCACGAGCTTGCTGGACAAGTCACTTCTCTGCCTGTTTCCATATCTTATTAAGAAGGAGTTTGGATTTAGATTATTACCGGGTTCTTCCTCCTTTAATTCCGTGATTCTAATGCAAGTCTTTTTTATGTTGTACTCAAAATACTACACATATGGTATTTTTTTCACCTTTTCCTACAGATTCCTTTAGAGGATTTCCGAAATTTATTGGAGAGGTGTAGTACTCCTGTTACAAAATCTTTTTACAAATAGAAAAACTCATGGTAGAGACTGTAGCATTTAATTCTTGGTTAACATTTCGTACTCTGGTACCCTGATTGTTTTAATAGTATGCCTGTAACTTTGAAGGAAACAAAATTAAAATTTGCTTTCCTTTTTTTTTGACATGTCATAGAACTCACCTGAAAGCATTGGAGTCCAGACAACCAAAAATGAAGATGAGAATGAGAAGGAAAAGGAGCTCCAGCTGGAATCTCTGCTGGGAGCCTTTGAGGGCCTGGGCAAAGCCTGGCCCCGAAATGTGGAGACCCAACGTAAGCAGCAGAACCTGCATTTGAAGAAGTGCTGTGGCCAGGGGTTACTTCATGACAGCAAAGGTGTTCCGTGTGACGAGTTATAGCTGCTGTTTCTTGTAGAGCCTGACTGATTAACGGCGAGAATTATCCAGTATAAATTTTACTCCTATGTTGGCAGATAATCTCATTGACTGTTAGTTTTCTAGGGCTGCTGTAACATAGTACAACAGACTGGGTGGCTTCACCCAGGGAACTGCATTTTCTCACAATTCTGGAGACTAGAAGTCTGAGATCAAGGTGTCAGCAGTGTTGGTTTCTTTTGAGCCCTGTCTCCTTGGCTTGTAAATGGCCATCCATGTCTCTGTGTCCAGTACATTCTTATAAGGACACCAGTCGTCTTGGGTTAGGGCCCACCCTAATGGTCTCTTTAAAACCCTGTCTCCCAACTCAGTCACATTCTGAGGTACTTGGGGTTAGGATGTCAACATGTGAGTCTGTGGGACACAGCTCAGCCCATAACAACCATGATACATTTTATGTAGATGGTTTGACTATAAAACGAATTCTTTTACTCTTCTTTATGGTGCTGTATTCAGAGGAATCTACAGAACTTATTAGTGAGGTCTCTTCATCTCAAAATTAATGGCCTTGTTGCCAAATCTTCAATAAGCAAATGAAATCTCTATTTCCCTGAGAAACTTGAAACTTTCTGAGAGTTTTCCAGAATTGAACATATCTTTCCAAAGGGTTAAGTAAATAAAGAGTAAACCTTTACTGTTGGATTGGGTTGTAGTTCGTAGGAGTTCGCCTTGTGTTGGTTCCTGCACGGCATCCTACATCTTAATATTCATGAGTGTTATGAAAAGTATTGTTGACTGTGATTGGGTGTTTCTAAAATCAGGCTTAAGATTGTCTTTGAGCCTTGCCATCCTTTGTGTGAACTTCAGGAAGTATATTTGCTATGTATAGGGAGGGTTTTCCAAAAGATACAGATTTGTAAGAGGTCTTATTTCTTGGTATTATGTTATGGACTGCAGTGGAAGTCCACTTATTTGACATCATTAGGACTACTAACTTTTGCTTGATAGGTAGAAGAAGTTAAAGTCGGGAATTATATAAAAACATGATACATACACAAAGCAGTTTTAGTATAAGGAACAGAAATGTACCTTTGCTGGATTGGTTATCATCTGGGGGAAGGGCCAGGGCCTTTGAGGATTTGGTCCACACTGGCTTCTCGTATACGTCTTACTCATAATGTATCATCTTCAGTTTCTGGTTTTGTTTCTTTATAGTGGAGAAAGAAATTACAGTCTCTTAGGAAGCAATTCAAGTGCAGAATTGTAGATTTTTTTACCCTCATCCATCTTTACATTTGTGAACCATACTAAATTCTGCAGCATTTAAAAAATAACTACTTTGTTGAGCTTTATACTCCTGTTTCATCACTTAGCATAATATTAATTATATAATTATAACAACAAGTGCAGTTGGCATAACAGGTTTGGATAAGGCACCGTTAACTCTTGTTAAGCCTACAACATGCAGAAGCTTGTGAGCCTCCAGAGTTCTGCTCTCTTTGGCTGTCATTCAGGGTGTTTTATGGGGAAAAGGCAGTGTGGTTTAGACTCTGTGTCAGTTCCTTAGAAAAGGATATTGCCTTGACAAAGAACACTTATGAACAGATATATAGGATTTTGGGGGGAGGGGGTGTTTCTGATCAGGGAAGTTTGTGGGAATTGGGCATAAAGTCATGCTGAAGTGTTTCCGAAATGTCATGGCTTTAATTAAAGGCATTTGTTGTTTTAATTTTTCCTCTCCCCTTCTCTCTCTCCCTCCGTCTATCCCTCTCTGTCCCTGTCTCTCTCTGTCTCTCTGTCTTCCCCTCACTTGCTCTGTCTCTTGCTCCTTCACATGCTCTGTCCTCTGCCCCATTCTTTTTTTCCAGGTTGTTATCGTCAAGAGCTTTGCAAACTGATGTGTGAGCAGCTAAAACTCAGCACGTGGAAAGTGCAGCTGGGAGTCCTACAGTCAATGAATGCCTTTTTTCAGGGGTAATTTGCTTCATAGTTCAGTCATTTATTTCCCCTTCCCCTACCCCTTAGCATTTTATATATAATCAGTGGATTTTTTTTTTAACATCTTTATTGGAGTATAATTGCTTTACAATGCTGTGTTAGTTTCTGCTGCAGTGGAATTCTTTTAAGTTTTAAAACTAAAAGCTAAAGTGACATCATAAAGCAATATATACAGATCGAAATTGTTTGTGCCAGAAAGGTTTTGGAATGTTTCTTAATAACTAGTATTTGTATCTTGCTTTCTGATTTGTACAGATTAATGCTTTTAGAAGAAGAACATGCAGATCCTGAGGCTCTGGCTGAAATTCTGCTTGAAACTTGTAAATCAATCACATATTCTTTAGGTGAGTGGTAAATTGACATAGATAAGGAGTGTTCATTTTAAAGCTCAAGGAGTTAAGCTTCAAACATTCCCTGCCTTGTGCTAGGAACTAAATTTATGGAACAACTACTGAACTCTCCTATTTAATATACTCAATATGTGCCCCCAAACTGGAATGTATTAATCTGGAACTGTTAATTTAGGATTTCAACACCTAGATTAGAAAAACCTTTGTGACCAGTATTTTTTAAAACCCTGTACTTGGAAATAATTTCAAACTTACAGAAAAGTTACAATAATAATGCATGTAATTCTTGTATATCCTTTACCCAAAGTCACCTGTTAACATTTTGCACCACTTACTTTATTACTTGCACTTCTGTATACATACTTTTTCCTCAACCATTTGAAAGTATATTGCTTACATCTTGCCCCTTTCCTCCTGAATTCTTTAGTGTGCCTTCTTTTACATACCAACTTTAGATAGTATAACATTGATGCAGTATTTTTTAACCATTCATATTCTGGGTTTTCAGTTGACTCAGTAATGTTCTTTATATAATTTTTTCCTCTCCTCCATTAAGGAATCCAGTCCGGAATCATTTAGTGAATTTAGTTGTCGTATCGTTGTAGTCTCCTTTAATCTGGAACACTTCCTCAGCCTTTCTTTGTCTTATGTGACATTGACAATTTTGAAGAAAAGCCTCCCCCTCCCCCCATTTAAAACTACAATGTTTCTCATTTGGTGTTTGTCTGATGTTTCCTTGTGATGAGATCCAGGTTATGAATTCCCAGTAGGGCTGCTCTATAAGTGATGTTATGTCCTCTCACATCAGGAGGCACACAGTGTCCACCTGCCCTCACTGGCAGCATTAATTTTGATTCCCTGGTCAAGGTACTACTCAGTTTCCTCTGCTGTATGGTTACTATTTTTCCCCCTTCTGTCTGATAAGCAGCCTGTGGAAACACACTTTAAGACCATTCAGATAACCTGCTCCTCTTCAAAGTATCTCCTTTGGACTTAACATGCATTGATGGGTTTTTCCTGAACCAGCTTTTACTAAGATGATTTTCCAACTCTAGCACTTCTTCCACATTTACCATTTGACAGTTGGCATCCTCCCATAAGCAAGGTCCCTCCCTCTCTCGAACTCTTTATCTGTTATCCATATTGATTCATGGATTCCTTTATTTTCCCCTTTGTTTATAATTATTTTCCTTAATTAACTTGTTGCTCAAATTATCCCAGATTTGGCCAGTGGAAGCCTCTTCAAGCTGTCTTCTGTGTCCTATTGCTGGCTCGCCACCATTCTTTTAAGCGTTTGCGTACTTCGTAGCATGACAGCCTGTTATAAGCTCATCTTTTGCTTCCTTTGTCTCGGGTCTGGTTGTGTGTTAGTTTTTTCAGTAAACAGTTTCACTGTGAACTAGATGCTGTGTCTAGAGTAGACACCAAGGAAGCATATTTCAGTTGTGATTCTTGGAGGTAGCCGCATGCTTTTGGATAAATAACTGGCAGCTGAGAAACTAGTCTTCACAGGGTCGGGTCGCAGCCAGGTGTCCCTAAGTTGGCCTTACCCCTGGGTGATGTAATGTTCTTTGGTAAAATGAAGAGGTCATGCAAACCTAAAGACCTTTCTTAGGTATCCTGTGAAGTCAACTTCTAAAATGGGTCCTTTAAATATTGCCATTTGTTGTGGAGATTGGTATATTTGGTATATTTGACAGCTTTTTTTTTAAGTAAGGAATGTGGACATATAGCACATTTCAAGTATTTGATGATAATTGGCTAAGGGAAGCTTACTTAGGAGCACGTGTATCTTTCCCTGAATTTATAATTTCTGAACATCTTTCTTTTGGTAACACCAACTTAATCTTAGATGTTCTGTTTGTAAGGCATATATAAAACAAATAATGTGAACTATTTGATTTTCTTCTTAGAAAATAAGACCTACTCATCTGTGAGAACAGAAGCTTTATCTGTGTTAGAATTGCTGCTTAAAAAACTTGAAGGTGAGTTCTTGATACTTCTCATTGGAGGACCGGAAAGCCAGGAGACTTTATGGCATATGTTTTTGGAATTTTTTTTATTTTCTGTTGTTGTTTTTAATAAGCATATACTCCAAAATGTAAATTAATATATTTGTACATGGAAGTGGAATATGCATAGCTAAAACCTTCCAATTTTATGAAGTGTTAAATTTGGTACTCTTTTATTTTATATACTTTTAATGCATTATGAAGCTATGGTTATCTCAATGAAGTTTTGGTTTCCATGGTGAATCTTGAGTTAATCTTGGTTAATTACAGCAAGAGGCTGACAGTGGCAGAACAGAGCTCACTATACGCATGTAAATAAACAATGACACTGAAAAGTGGAGTTAGGAGAACATTTAACAGTTATCTAACAATTATCTACCTGAGTCATCGAATTTGATAGCAGTTTTCTTAATCCTATTTTTTTTTTCTGTTTTCCTTTTTTTAAACCGTCTTGCAAAGAAGCAGATTTCGTCTAATGGTCTGTTCTGTCACTGGTAAAAGAAGACTGTTAGCATTTTCTCCAGTGGTGTATCTGTTACTGATTTCAAAAGGAGGCCTCTTTTCGTTTTTCATTTTCCTCTTTTTATTATTTTAACCACGTGGATGAAGAATGGGGAATATGGAACACTTTTCTCTAGAGCATTGTGTATCTGCTGTTTCTCCTTCTGTCTCTCTGTTTGCTTAGCAATTCAAGCACCTCTGTCAGGGCTCCATAAAACAGGCCGTTTAGACTCAGCGACACTACACGTCTCATAATCCCTTTTTTCCTTGTTGAAGTAGAAGAGCTAGACACTTAGATATATCTCTGAATTCTCACAGTTTGCCAAATATGTATGAATATATTCTAGATGAGGAAAATGAAGCTCAACAGTGAAATAACTTGCCTGAAACCACATTGCCAGAAAGTATCAGAACCTCATAAACAAGATTTAGGATCTGATGTACTTTATGAATTTCTAATATTTTGAGTATGCCTGTAGTTCTCTGATGCTTTTCTTAAAGGAGTAATAAAGTGTCATCTGTTCAAACTGTCTTTGCAGTTATGAAATTTATTGAGGATTTTTTTTTACTGAGCATATCTTACAAAGATATATTCAGCTCAATTGCTGAAATAGCTTTTTTGTTACTGTGTGCCCTGCCTCAATACTTCCTGCTTCCCAGTTGGCTTCAGGCTCCCTTCATTCTCTTTGTCCCACCTGCTCTGGGGACAGAGGATGAAACTCCCTGATTGGCCCTCAGGTTATTGTCAGTAATTAGGTTTGGAGACAACTCTTAAACCTGTGATCATTATATACAGAACTGTTACCACGGGGTTGCTTTGCATTTATTTTGGGGATAGGATATGTGGAAGAAAAGCAGAAAGAATAGTTTTGGATTCTCTGCTTGCTTCTTCTATAAGGATTCTTTTGTTGTTCTTTCTCTTTCCATTCAGAATCTAAACAGTGGGAAAGTTTGACATCTGAATGCAGAGTGCTCCTGATTGAGTCTTTAGCAACTATGGAGACAGACAGCAGACCTGAGCTGCAGGAGAAAGCATCGTTACTGAAGAAAACACTTGAAAATCTGGAATAAATTAGAAGGGGAAGAAACAAACAAGTGCCATGTTCATTGGGGGTTGAAATGGTGGTATTCTTTGTGGGGAAAAGTAAAGATTAATCTGTAGCATGCATCATTCCTTGGCTGAAATAAAAAAAAAAAAAATGCCTTAAATTTTGTTCCTTATTAGCTTTATTTTACTTGATGTTTTAAAAGTATCTGGGCTGAATAAGCTAAATGGAACCTTGGATATTTGAGAGGTGGTTATAGGTGAAACTGACAGAAATAGCTGTTGAAAGAGTTAAAGCTGTTATTAAAGGAATAGACAAAGTTGCAGAGGAAGCTGCATAAAAATCTTAGAACTGCATCCAAATTTTAAAAAGTTATTTCAGGAAGGGGCTGTATCAACTACTTAGTTTAACCCCCTTCTTTACACCTGAAGAAACAGGTTATGAGATGACGTAGCTTCCTTTCAGAGGCCTGTGCCGAGGCTGGAACCTGGGTGATGGAGGACCTGCCCAGGACACTTTCTTTTACAACCTGCTGCTAATCAGTGCTAACCCTGGCCTACCTGAGAAACTCCCAAGATGAGATGGTACAGCAGTCCTGGCACCAGAACTGAACTGACCCATTATGTAAGCACCACTGGATTCTTGCAATTCAGAAGTTGAACATTGTCTTGTCATTTGTTTAGATGATTGGTTTTTAGAAAATGATTATCTACCAACCTTACAGGTTGAGATGGAGGGAAAATTTGGTCTCCATGTAATCGTCCTCCTTTTATAAGCAGATGAAGGTAGATTAGGACAAGATTGTTCATTTTGTCTGTTATGTATTTTGCAAAACACAAACCAACAACGAAATCGTGACTGCTTAGTTTAGACCATTTATAATCTCAAAACTGTAAAGACAAATTAAAATTTTCTACCCGCTTTTATGCTAACAGTCACGACTATGGGATAGAAAGGAAAACATTTTAATTAGCCATCTGTGAATAACCTGATACCATTCAAAGTAAATAATTGCAGCTAGGGTTTCTTCCTTTCCTTATGCTGCTCAGGCCCCTGCCTAAGGATGTAGGGTAAGGGGAAAAAACAAATTTAACATAAGTGTTTATTAAAGTAAAAGGAGAACTCTCTAGCTCACCTTGGATTCCAAGCACAAAATTGGCTTACACTCAATACTGACCCCATGCTGATAGTAACACCAGGGTGGAAACTCCGTGTTGTTATTTTTTGTGGTCTCTATTAACCAAAGTATTTAAAATTTTCTTGACTGTGACCCATAGTAAAACTTTTTTCATCATGACCCAGAACAGTGTGTGTGGGGTGGAGGGGAGGGAGGGAGGGAGAGAGAAACAAAGAATGAATATAAAATCTTTAACTGAAATAAAATGTTTTGTGAAATGGTACATACTATGTGTGATCTGCTTCGATCCCTCCCCGCCAACTCCCCACCACCGTTTTGAATGCTCTTTCAGACCCACTAAATTCATTTCCTGACTCATAAATGGGTTGTTACTCACAGTTTGAAAAACACTGCCATAGATAGTACCTAAACCTAGCTGCATATGCTATGTTCTGGGGTTGCTTCTGTTTGGAAAAGGGGTTTACAAATGAAAATTTAAGTGTTTATTACCAAAACATCCTCTTAGCTGGTACTGAATATAATTGTGAGTTTTAGTAGCATCATGAATTTTAGGTAAACTATCGTGGACTTCCACTTGAGAGTGGTATTTGCTTGGGGAAAAAAAATCAACTCTGGGTGTTTTTCAGAAAGCTTGCGTCCTTATAGGACTTGGTGTTTTCCAGATCTGTATTTCCCCCTCCATGAAGTGCTCTCTGACTTTCATTTACAGTACCTGGGATACTCTTCCTAGGCAAGAGTGCCATGTAGGTCAGGTATTGTTGGAAGGTAAGAGTGTAAGGGCAAGAATTGTGCTCTTGGCCCGTATCAAGTTTAAAACCTCATCAGATTTTATGCTTTTTAAACTTTTTGTTATTCAATATTGGGAATTTCCCATGGTGCTGAGAGAGGTGCTAAGATACTTGAACCTTAGTGCTTAGTGCTGTTGAATTAATTTGTTTTAGTTTTCTAAGCACGTTTCTAAGTTTTACACTTAACTGCCTTCATCTTGACCAGCCAAGTCATTTGTACAACTAGTAACATTAACCATGGTCTCCCAATGCAGCTTGTGTTGGTGTGCATGGGCACACATATTTATTTAAAAGAGTTAATAACTGAGAGTTTGTCATTGTGGAATGTTGATATTAGTGAACAAATGGCAAAAGGACCCATGAACATTTATATCTTTGGCCTTCATTTCCCAAAGCTACGTGGAACAGATTTTTATTTTTTTTTTCCCTAGGAATATTCAGTGCTACTTGTCATATAGGCAACTGATTTAGAGAGTCTACTGAATTCCTTATTCCTGGAATATATTTCGTCACACTAGATAGATCGTCACAAATTTATTGATATGTGAAAAGGAGGTACCTGAAATTTGGCAATTGGAAATCAAAACAAAGTATAAAATTGTCTTTTTTGGTGATAAAGAGCAGCCATTTCTTTAATTAATGTTTGTGTCTAATTTACAATTGCCGGTGTGTCTGCCTGTAATACAGTGTACCTGCACAATAAAACTGATTGCCACCAAATCCCCATTGCTTTACCCTTCCATCTTTTACTTGTGTATTCACTAATGAGAAGAGAAAAGAAAAAAAGATGTGACCTTGTTGGTCTGTGCTCTAGTAGCATTTGCACTGTGTGAACACTGTCTGCCCATTGGGGGAAGTTTCTATCTGCTGCTGCCACAATATATTCATGCTGCTTGTGAAGTACAGGGAGTTATTTTGACATTGGCACTCATTGTAATGTACAAACTGTTGTTAAATGGATGTATATGTAACAGATTTTTGTATTTTATATGCGAAGTCTTCATAGAATCCTGCAATATGTACTAAGCTAGCTAAGCATGTGGTAGTCTTGAAAGGAAAAATCCTTCCCATGCCCAAGAAGATATTAAGTGGTAAATAAAAGCTGCATGATCAGTTCTTTGAAGTGGTGCATTAATTTTTACTGGTTCTCTGGGAAAATAGTTAACTTCCAAGGCATTGCCTGGTTATACTTTAAAGACCAAAAAAAGCCCTACTGCCTGCAGTATTCTGAGCTACTTCTACCAAGCAGAAATTGTTGGCTTAAGTGTCTGGGAGTTCCAAGGCAAAACACAAACAGAGGCAAGGCACCTGAATAATTGCTGTTACATGCTTGGAGAGAAGCAATCATTGAAAGATTGGAGTTTTTGATATAGGTAATCCCTGATGAACACATAGAAACAACAAGCAGATCTGCTTTTGATTAAGATTAACATACATGGCTATGCACATAAAATATCAGAGCTATAGGTACATCCTATGTTGTAAATAGCCAAAGAGATTCTAGGCTGTGGCTTTTTGTCCGACATCTTAGCGAGGTGCGGTGGTAGCAGCTGCTCTCCCGGCTTCGCTGTGTCGCCCAAGAATGACAAGAAGAAGAAGGATGCTGGAAAGTCAGCCAAGAAAGACAAAGACCCAGTGAACAAATCTGGGGGCAAGGCCAAAAAGAAGAAGTGGTCCAAAGGCAAAGTTCGGGACAAGCTCAATAACCTAGTCTTGTTTGACAAAGCAACATAAGACAAACTCTAAAGTACCCAACTGTAAGCTTATAACTCCAGCTGCCGTCCCTGAGATACTGAAGGTTTGTGGTTCCCTGGCCAGGGCAGCCCTTCAGGAGCTCCTTAGTAAAGGACTTACTAAACTGGTTTCAAAGCACAGAGCTCGGGCTTCCCTGGTGGTGCAGTGGTTGAGAGTCTGCCTGCTAATGCAGGGGACACGGGTTCGAGCCCTGGTCTGGGAGGATCCCACATGCCGCGGAGCAACTGGACCCGTGAGCCACAACTACTGAGCCTGCGCGTCTGGAGCCTGTGCTCCGCAACAAGAGAGGCCGCGATAGTGAGAGGCCCGCGCACCGCGATGAAGAGGGGCCCCCGCTCGCCGCAACTAGAGAAAGCCCTCGCACAGAAACGAAGACCCAACACAGCCATAAATAAGTAAATTAAAAAAAAAAAAAAGAAAATTCTAAAAAAAAAAAAAAAAAAAAAAAAGCACAGAGCTCAAGTAATTTACACCAGAAATACCACGGGTGGAGATGCTCCAGCTGCTGATGAAGACACGTGAACAGGTCCCACCAACTGTATATTTTGAAAAATAAAACTTTATTAAACAAAATTTTTTTTAGTCTGTGGAAGATATGCTTGAAGGTGAGAGATACCTTGCTTTTTCTCGTAGCAGCTAAAAAGCCTAAGCTGCTCCCTTTCTTCTATGCTTTTCCTCCTTTTTCCCTTCAAGCTAGTACCAGATTATTTGATTAGAATAACAATTGGTTTTTAAAAAGTGGAAAACCCACAACTAGAAATATGAAAATCACTAAAGGAAAAATCTTATCGGTAAAGGCAAATATACAGTGAAGATAGTAAATCAACCACGTATAAAGCTAGTATGAGCGTTAAAAGATAAAAGTCATAAAATCATCTATATCCACAATAAGTTGAGGGATACACAAAACTAAAATATGATGTCAAAAATAGTAAACGTGATTAGCTCTAGTAGTTTTCTGATAGCATCTTTATTATAAAGCAGAATCTAACACACCATTGTAAAGCAATTATACTCCAATAAAGATGTTAAAAAAAAAAAGTAAACGTGGAGGGAGGTAAAAATGCAAGGATGTTAAAATGCATTCCAACTTAAGGGATCTGCAACTTAATCACATATATATATACAGATTGCTATATATAAACCTCATAATAACCATAAACCAAAAATCTATAATAGATACACAGAAAAGAGAAAGAAATCCAGGCATAATACTAAAGATAGTCATCAAATCACAAGGGAAGAGAGCAAAAGAAAAAAAAAGGAACAAGAAAGCTACAAAGACAACCCCCAAACAACAAAATGTCAAAAGTACATACCCATCAATAATTACTTTAAATGGACTAAATGCTCCAATCGGAAGACACAGAGTGACTATATATATGTTGCCTACAAGAGACGCCAGATCTAAAGATGCACACAGACTGAAAATGAGGGAATGGAAAGAGGTATTCCATGCATGTGGAAATGAAAAGAAAACTGGAGTAGCAATAGTTACATCAGAAAAATTGACTTTAAAACAAAGACTGTGACAAGAGACAAAGAAGGACATTACATAATGATCAAGGGATCAATCCACGAGGAGATATAACAATTGTAAATATATATGCACCCAACATAGGAGCACCTCAATACATAAAGGAACACCTAATACATAACATAAACCTAAAACACCTAACATAGGAACACCTAAATACATAAAGCAAATCTTAATAGATATAAAGGGAGAAATCAAGAGTAACACAATAATGGCAGGGGATTTTAACACCCCACTTAATAATTTTCATATATAACGTACAGCAGTGTTAATTATATTTATATGTTGTACTTTAAATTCCTAATACTTATTTAACTCATAACTGTCAGTTTGTACCTTCATTCTATTTTCCTACCTCCCAGCCCCCACCTCTGGTAACTACATATCTAATCTCTTTTTCTGTGAGTTTGTTTGTCTTTGAAGTAAAATTGACCTACAACACTGTTAGTTCCTGGTGCATGGCATAATGACTTGGTATTTCTATACATTACAAAATGATCACCAGGATAAGTCTAGTTACTATCTGTCACTGTACAAAGATGTTATATTATTATTGACTTATTCCCCACACTGTACATTTTATGCCCATGACATTTATTTCGTAGCTGGAAGTTTGTACCTCTTAATTTCCCTTACCTGTTTCTCTCATGCCCCCAACTCCCCTCCCCTCTGGTAACTACCTCTTTGTTCTCTATATCTATGACTCTGTTTTTGCTCTCTTTGTTCAGTTGCTTTGTTTTTTAAATTCCACATGTAAGTGAAATCATACAGTGTTTGTCTTTTTCTGTCTGAATTATTTCTCTTAGCATCATGCCCTCAAGGTCCATCCATGGTGTTGCAGATGGCAAGATTTCATTATTTTTTAAGACTGAATAATATTCCATTGTATTTATATGTATATGTGTGTGTGTGTGTATATATATATATACACACACATATACACACACATATATATGTACATATACATACACATATACACACATATACATACACATATATGTGTATATATACATATCACTTCTTTATCCATCTGTTGATGGGGACTTAGGTTGCTTCCATATCTTGGCTATTGTAAAGAATGTTGCAATGAACATGGGAGTGCATATATCTCTTTGAGATAGTCATTTAGTTTTCTTTGGATATGTTCCCAGGAGCGGGATTGCTGGATCATATGGTAGTTCTATTTTTAATTTCTTGAGGAAACTTCGTACTGTTTTCCATAGTGACTGTACCAGTTTATATTCCCACCAACAGTGCACAGGGTTCTCCTTTCTCAGTGTTGAATTTTTTTTAATAGATGGTGAAATGTTCTAGGATTGATTGTGCTGATATTTGCATGACTGTGAATACACTAAAAAAAAAATCATTGAATTGTACACTTTAAATGGGGGCAATTGTATGGTATATGAATTATATCTTAGTAAAGTTTTTAAAAAAAGACAATCCATTGTAACTGGTTGGGGCATTTTAGAGTATTTGTAAGTTACAGATAACGAAACATGTATTGATTATTTTTCCATACACAATATTTGTTAAAATATGTTAATAAATTGTGTTCCCTAACAAAATGAAGCACAAGATACCACTATATACCCATTGAAATGGCTAAAATCAAAAAGAGTTACAATACCAAGCATCGGCACAGATATAGAGTAACAGAACTGTCATATATTACTAATGCAGTTTCAAAATGGTACAGCATCTTTTTTAAAAAATAAATTTATTTATTTTATTTATTTTTGGCTGCAGTGGGTCCTCGTTGCTGCGTGTGGGCTTTCTCTAATTGAGGCGAGCGGGGGCTACTCTTCGTCGCAGCGTATTGGCTTCTCACTGTGGTGGCCTCCCCTGTTGCGGAGCACGGGCTCTAGGCGTGCGGGCTTCAGTAGTTGTGGCACGCGGGCTCAGCAGTTGTGGCTCGCGGGCTCCAGAGCGCAGGCTCAGTAGTTGTGGTGCACAGGCTTAGTTACTCTGCGGCATGTGGGATCTTCCTGGACCAGGGCTCAAACCCGTGTCCCCTGCGTTGACAGGTGGATTCTTAACCACTGTGCCACCAGGGAAGCCCCCTGGTACAGCATCTTTAAGAAACAGTTTGGTATGTCATATGAAGTTAAGCATATACTTGCACTATGACCCAGAAATTTTACTCCAGAGTATTTACCCAGGAGTAATAAAAACCTATGTTTGCACAAAAACTTGTAAGTGAAGAGCAGAATTATTCATAATAGCTCAAAACTGAAAACAATCCAAATGTCTATCAACTAGTGAATAAACTGTTGTGACAGATTTATACAGTGGAATACTACTCAGTAATGAAAAGAAATGACCAATACAAATATAAAACATTTTGCTAAGTGACAAGGCTGTATATTATATAATTCTATTTATAGGAAATTCTAGAAAAGGAAAACTGTAGTGACAGAAATCAGATCAGTAGTTTCAGGCATGAGGTCAGGGGAGACTGACTGCAAATGAGCACAAGAGAACTTCTTAGTTGTTGGGAATATTCTATACCTTGATTATGGCCATAAAACGAATTATGGCTCTCACTTATTTAAAACAGCTCTCCATTGTCCGCAAAATTAAATTTAACCTACTTAATCTGGCATAAAAACCATTTATGATGTTATTACTGCCTACTCTTAACAGCTTGTAAGTTTATGCTTCCGCCTGACTTTTGTCAATCAAAACAACTTTCAGATGCAAGACTGTGCTAAACTAGAAGTTCTGTGTTTAGAAAATAAGGCTTCTTGAGACTTCCTTGTTCACCAACAATTCCAGTGTGTGCTTGGAATCTTTTTTGAGTCATCTGGGGAGAAGCCTCCATGGACCCTCTGTACCTTTGTGCTCACATAATTCCATCATGAAATGTATACAATCTGAGTGCTTTTAGGTGTTCTTTTTTATATGTAGCTCCCAATATTACACTTTAAGTTTCTTGACAAAATAACTTTCTCTTTGAATCCCTAAAGAATATTTACTCACAGAATGTATCCTATCTTTTAATTGGTTTTACCGAGGCTTTTTAGTCTGAGATCAGCTCACCAGTTCTGACCGCAGCTTGAATAAACTCCTGCCTAAAGGAAAAAAAGTCTCAAATCCAAAATCCTTACCAAGTTCACACTACACAGTCTCTCACAAATATTACCCTTAAATAGTCTGAATGCCTGACCCAGACTCCATGGTATATGAGAAAATGGCTATTGTTTTACGGCAATAAGTTTTGGTTACTTTGTTATGTAGTAAGAGGAAACTGATACTTCTGATAGTAAATTTTCATACCATGTTGGAAAATCACTTAAAATCTACTAAAGATGGGCTTCCCTGGTGGCACAGTGGTTAAGAATCCACCTGCCAATGCAGGGGACACGGGTTCAAGCCCTGGTCCGGGAAGATCCCACATGCTATGGAGCAACTAAGCCCGTGCGCCACAACTACTGAGCCTGTGCTCTAGAGCCCGTGAGCTACAACTACTGAGCCTCCGTGCCACAACTACTGAAGCCCGTGCACCTAGAGCCTGTGCTCTGCAACAAGAGAAGCCACCTTAATGAGAGGCCTGCACACTGCAACAAAGAGTAGCCCCCGCTCGCTGCAATTAAAAAGAAAGCCCGGGGGCTTCCCTAGTGGCGCAGTGGTTGAGAGTCTGCCTGCCAATGCCGGGCACATGGGTTCGAGCCCTGGTCTGGGAGGATCCCACATGCCGCGGAGCGGCTAGGCCCGTGAGCCACAACTGCTGAGCCTGCGCGTCTGGAGCCTGTGCTCCGCAATGGGAGAGGCCGCGGCAGTGAGAGGCCCGCGCGCCGCGATGAAGAGAGGCCCCCGCTTGCCACAACTGGAGAAAGCCCTCGCACAGAAACGAGGACCCAACACAGCCAAAAATGAATAAATAAATAAATTAAAAAAAAAAAAAAAAAAAGCCCGTGCACAGCAATGAAGACCCAATGCAGCCATAAATAAATAAATAAATAAATAAATTTATATATATAAAAAAGCTAGAGTAAATATTAAAAAAAAATCTACTAAAGGTGACTTAAGCATGTTCTATCACTTACTGCTTTCACTCCTAAGTATATACTCATGCACAGACATGAACTAAAAGGTACACATGCAGGTTTGTAACATTAGTTGAAGTAGCCAAACGGTGGAGCGAGCCAATTAAAATGTCTAACAACAGTGGATAAAGTATGTTATGATCATAAAATGGACTATCATATAGTAATAAAAAATGGACAAACTGCAGCCACATCAACATGGATCTTGCAAGCATACTGTGGAGGGAAGGAAGCCAAACACACCACAATGCATAGTCTGATGGCATAAAATCAGCAGGTAATGTTCCGTGTGTACTCGAGAAAAATGTGTATGTGTATTTGTATATTTTGTTCGGTGGGTATTCTATAGGTGGTGTGAAATCTGGTTGGTTTATAGTGTTGTGCCAGCTTCCTATATCCTTGTTGGTATGCTATCTAGTTTTTTTTTTTTTTAACCAATTATTGAGAGTTCAGTATTAAAGTCTTCAACTATTACTGTTGAATTGTCTAGTTCTCCCTCTAATTCTGTCAGTTTCTGTTTCGAGTGTTTTGGGGCTCTTCTTTTCAGGTGCATATATATATTTATTTTATTTAGGCTTTTTAAAAATTTTATTTATTTCACTATTATTTTTAAATTTATTTACTTATTTGTTTTTGGCTGCGTTGGGTCTTCGTTGCTGTGTGCAGGCTTTCTCTAGTTGCAGCCTCTAGTTGCGGCGAGCGGGGGCTACTCTTCGTTGCGGTGCATGGGCTTCTCATTGCCGTGGCTTCTCTTGTGGAGCACGGGCTCTAGGCGCACGGGCTTCAGTAGTTGTGGCACATGGGCTTGGTAGTTGTGGCTCGTGGGCTCTAGAGAGCAGCCTCAGTAGTTGTGGCGCACGGGTTTAGTTGCTCTGCAGCATGTGGGATCTTCCCGGACCAGAGCTCGAATCCCTGTCCCCTGCATTGGTAGGTGGATTCTTAACCACTGCCACCAGGGAAGTCCCCATATGTATATTTATAATTGTGTCTTCTTGATGGGTTGACCTTTCTATCATTACTAAATATGGGCCATATTTTCCTGTTTCTTTGCATACCTCATATTTTGTTGTTGTTGAAAACTGGACATTAAAAATAATATTGTGTGGCAAATCTGAAAATCAGATTCCCTTCCCATTCCAGAGTTTGTTGCTGTTGGTGTGTTCTATTTTTAGTGACTTCGTGAACTAATTCTGTAAAGTCTCAATTCTTTATTGGACCCGACCAATGAAGTCTCTACTCAGTTAGCTGAATGGTCAGCTAATGACTGGACAGAGATTTCCTTAAATACATTGCACCAAGAAGTTCCCCATTCTGGCAGCTACTCCTGTTCCTCCATTAGCCAAAGCTCAATTAATTATCCAAGACTAATAATAGAATAATAATAATAGAGAATAGCTAAGACCAGCCAACAACCTATAATTCAATTTGAGCTATCACTATTTTTATAGATCCTTAGTCTTCCCACCCAGACCCTCAGGGCTCAGTCCGTCTTCCACCCTGTGTTGAGCAGCTTCACTACCTCATCGTAGATGATGAACACGAGGGCCACGTCCAGGCAGGCCCGGCCCCGGCGGGGGACGATGCCACTGTAGAATGCTTTGAGCTCCTCATCCCTCAGGACCTGCTAGCAGCCGTCTACGTGTTCGGTGTTGCTCCGCCTCCCGGCCCTGCATCCGGTCTTGACGTAGTCCAGAGGCGTGTTCCCAAAGACGCTGGCTGCGCTCGCGATAGCTCGGAAACCCCGTGATCAGCGGTTTCAGGGCCTAGCTAGAGTTGGGTCCTGGGTACCAGTTGTGTAGAGAGCTTCTGACCAAGAAGCGGACGGCCCGCTGGGATCTGCCAGCTGGCGGCCCTGGTAAGTCCTCTTCAGCCCTTGTTCCCGAACAATCTCCCTGACCCCGTGGGGGAGTCCTCTGTACTGTGGGTTTAGGGGAGATCTGGTCGTGTATGAACTTCACCTCGATGGTCTCCCTGGGCGCACGGCCTCGGCCTCGCGGGCGCCCAGGCCACACAGCAGCCCACGTGCTGTCCAGAGGTCCCTGGGCACGCCGCGCGTGCGTGCTGAGGAACGCGACCATCCTGGACCTGATGGCTGCTTTGGGGCTGGAGCCGTGGAGCGGGGAGGAGGCCTCGGTGCAGCCCAGGGCACCTGAACGGCGGACCTCCTGCCATACTCAGTCCCAGTGCCCAGGGACCCGGCCGTGTGAACGCGCGTAGGGCTGCACCTGTGTCATTATGTACCCGGTGGGGAAGGTGATGCAAACTGCGATCCGGCCGCTAGGGCGCCTGTGGGGACCAGGGACCCGCTTCTGAGAACCCTGCCGCCCCGCCGCCGCGGACTTGGCTGCGTCTGAGCCGCTGGGAGGCCTAGCCGGTCCCCACCCTCCACCCGCGTTGTCCTGGCGAGGCAGAGGGGTGACACGCAGGTCGAGCCCCTCCGGAGTGAACTTTTAAAAAACATATTTATAATTAGGCATTTAGGTACCCCAAATATAAAAATATTGTGGAGATTCTTGCAGCCATTGATAATTCAGTGACTAAAAAAGTTTAATATTTGTGTAAGAAAAATAAAATACCTTAGTAAAAAAAAAATTTAAAAAATTTTTATTTTATTGAAGTATAGTTGATTTACAATGTTGTGTTAATTTCTGCTGTACAGGAAAGTGATTCAGTTATATATATATATACATATATATTCTTTTTCGTATTTATTTCCATTTTGGTTTATTGCAGGGTATTGAATATAGTTCCCTGTGCTCTACAGTAGGACCTTACTGTTTATCCAGTTTATATAATAATAGTTTGCATCTGCTAATCCGAAACTCCCAATCCATCCCTCCCCCACCCTCCTTCCCCTCGGCAACCACAAGTTCGTTCTCTGTGTCTGTGAGTCTGTTTCTGTTTCGTAGATAAATTCATTTGTGTCATATTTTAGATTCCACATGTAAGTGATATTTGGTATTTGTCTTTCTCTTTGTGACTTACTTCACTTAGTATGATAATTTCTAGGTCCATCCATGTTGCTGAAAATGGTATTATTTCCTTCTTTTTTATGGCTGAGTAGTATTCCATGGTATATATGTACCACATCTTCTTTATCCATTCATCTGTCAGTGGACATTTAGGTTTTTTACATGAATTGGCTATTGTGAATTGTGCTGCTATGAATATAGGGGTACATGTATCTTTCTGAATTACAGTTTTGTTGGGCTATATGCCCAGGAATGGGATTGCTGAATCATATGGCAACTCTATTTTTAGTTAGAAAACATATTTTTTAATGAACTATTTAAAGATAAGTTGGAGGGTAAGTCACCCCTTTAATAACAAATACTTCAGTATTTAACAACAAGAAAATTCTCTTACATAACCACAGTGCAGTTATGAAGATCAAGAAATTTAACTTAGGGACTTCCCTGGTGGTCCAGTGGTAAACAATCCGCCTTACAATGCAGAGGATGCGAGTTCAATCCCTGGTCAGGGAACTAAGATTCCCACATGCCACGGGGCAGCTAAGCACATGTGCCACAACTATTGAGCTCACGCGCCTCAAGGAGAGAGCCCACATTCCACAAACTACAGAGCCCATGCTCTCTGGAGCCCACATGCCACAACTGGAGAGAGAAAACCCGCACGCCACAATGAGAGAGAAGCCCGCACACCACAACAAAAGATCCTGCATGCCTCAGTGAAGATCCTGCATGCCACAACTAAGACCTGACACAGCCAAAAATAAATTAAATAAATAAGTAAATCTTTAAAAAAAATTTAACTCAAAAAAAACTAAAAAGAAAAAAGAAATTTAACTCTGATACCATACTGTTATCTAATTCACAGCCCATATACCAATTATGTCCATTGTCCTAATAATGTACTTTAGAGCTAAGTTTTTCCTGGTCTAATATTCAGTGCTGGGTCATGCATTGCCTTTAGCTGTCATGTCTCTTCAGTCTCCTGGAATATTTCCTTAGCCCTTTTGTTTTTCTGTTTCCCGACCTTGACATTTTTGAAAAGAATAGGCTGGTTATTTTGCAGAGTATCCCTCAATTTAATTTTGTCTGGTTTTCCCTCATGAGTAGATTCAGGTTATGTGTTTTTGAGAGGAATCCCACAGAAGTGATACTGTGTCCTCAGTGGAGGCACGTGGAGTCAATATGTCCCATTATTGGTGATGTTAAGGTGGCTCTCTGCTGTAAAGCTATTATCATCTTGTTTTTGAAATTAATAAGTAGTTTGTGGTGAGATACTTTGACATTATGTAAATATCCTGTCTCTCATCCAGCTTTTACCTATGCAACTGTGATATTTACATCTACCTACTGTAACATTTTACCTATTATAATCTATTACTATAACAACCTAAACCTTGATTGATGATTTTCTAACTACATCATTCTTCTATGTTTATATTTTGGCATTCTACTGTAAGGCAGACCCCTCCTTCTTCCCTCCCCTCCCCTCCTTTCCCCTCTCCTTCCCTCCCCTCCCCTCCTTTCCACTCCCCTCCCCTCCCTCTCTCCCTACCTCCCTTCCTTCCTTCCAAAAGAATTCATGCATTCTTATTTCATTCTATGGATTATAATCCATTTTTACCATTATTTATTTTGATGCTCAAAATAATCTGTCCCAGACCTGGCCAATGGGAGCCTCATCAAGTGGGCTCCTATAGCCTTTTGAAATATCCCAGTTGTTCTTTGCATACTTCCTTATGTTCTAGTGCAATAGGGTACTCCAAGCTAATCTTGTCCTATTCTTGCTCTAGCCTTGGCATCAGCCATTTCTCTAAGGAGCTACAATATGTTTCCTATTAGTTGAGAATTGCATTCATTTAGAAACCAAGGTGTGGGTGGAGGTGTTCCGTTGCTTAAAGGCCCTCTCAATATGTGTAATTGAATAAAAGTTCTGATCACTCGTTGGGACAAGTGGCTTAACGAGTAAACTTTCTTCCTTTAATCTCTGAAAAGTAGAGAGCGGTTTCACAAATGAAAAAAAAAAATACATGTAGTTTCACCAATGAAAAAAATACATGTCTTAGAATTCTAGGGATACCTTTTTTCTATATACTGTTAAGTATTCTACACTGTAATCTTTCAAGAAAAAAAAATTTTGATATAACTAGGTTGGACAGGGAGGAGTAGAAGACTCTGTTTTTATGAGTTCTTTGAAATTATTTTGGGGGAACTGTGGTTCACTCAGTCTCAGTTTTTAAAAGTTTGATATAATTGGATCTTTGGGACATTATCCCTGAAGGAGCTGAAGTTTCAAACCTCTGCGTATTATAGTTGCTGAACTGTTAATTGTTCAGGGACAACAGGTGTTTCCCCAAAACAACAGGTGATTTAAATTTACATAGTATTTCAGTTGTTATACTTTGGTATTTTTAGTTACTGAGGTAACAGTCAATACTTTTGAAAAAAATGAATTGCATTTTTGACTTTCATGTAATATGTTTAACATATTTAACATAGATGCATTCATTCTTTCTTGCACATAGCTAACTTTATGAAGTATATCATAAATAATATTTTATTTGGAATTGGTGCAGGGAATTGAATTTTTCTTGGATACTATTTCTAAACAGTAGAAAATATCAAGTTGCAGGCAACTGGGCTGATTTTTCATTCTAAAAAAATTGTGGGAGTGTCCTGTGAGGAGCTTCAATACACGTCCCAAGCTAAGGTGTCGGCTCAGCCGTTTCACGAGGAGCTCTGGTCTGAAGGGCGGGGGGCAAGGCCTCTGCACGGGGCCCGCTATGAGCAAGTGAAACAGACTAAGCACAAAGGGAAAAAAGGTGGATGAGCTAGGCCTGAAGTGAGACTGCCAGATTTATGTCCTTTCCAGATAAAGTGTGGATCCTCTAGCTACAAGAGGTGTGAAGAGAGAGGACCTTCAGGATGGCGGGGGAGTAAGACGTGGAGATCACCTTCCTCCCCACAGATACATCAAAAATGCATTTACAGGGGGCTTCCCTGGTGGCGCAGTGGTTGAGAATCTGCCTGCCAATGCAGGGGACACGGGTTCGAGCCCTGGTCTGGGAAGATCCCACATGCCGCGGAGCAGCTAGGCCCATGAGCCACAATTACTGAGCCTGCGCATCTGGAGCCTGTGCTCAGCAACAAGAGAGGCCGCGATAATGAGAGGCCCGCACACTGCAATAAAGAGTGGCCCCCACTTGCCGCAACTAGAGAAAGCCCTCACACAGAAACGAAGACCCAACACAGCCATAAATAAATAAATTAATTAATTTTAAAAAATGCATTTACATGTGGAACAACTCCTACAGAACACCTAGTGAACACTGTCAGAAGACCTCAGACTTCCAAAAAGCTGTGTGGCTGACAGGGTCTTGGTGCTCTGGCCAGCTGCCAGGCTTGAGCCTCTGAGGTGGGAGAGATGAGTTCAGGACACTGGACCACCAGAGACCTCCCAGCCCCTCGTAATATCAATCAGCGAGAGCTGTCCCAGAGATCGCTGTCTCAACGCTAAGACCTAGTTCCACTCAATGACCAGCAAGCTCCAGTACTGGACACCCTATGCCAAACAACTAGCAAGACAGTAACACAATAATAGTAGGTGACTTTTACACCCCACTTTCACCAATGAACAGATCAACCAAAATGAAAATAAATAAGGAAACACAAGCTTTAAATGACATTAAACAAGATGGGTTTACTTGATATTTACAGGACATTCCATCGAAAAACAACAGAATACACTTTCTTCTCAAGTGCTCATGGAACATTCTCCAGGATACACCATATCTTGGGTCACAAATCAAGCCTTGGTAAATTTAAGAAAATTGAAATCGTATCAAGTATCTTTTCCAACCACAAAGCTATGAGACTAGATATCAATTACAGGAAAAAATCTGTAAAAAATACAAACACATGGAGGCTAAACAATATGCTACTAAATAACCAAGAGATCACTGAAGAAATCAATGAGGAAATAAAAAAATACCTAGAAATAAATGACAATGAAAACACGATGACCCAAAACCTATGGGATGCAGCAAAAGCAGTTCTAAGAGGGCAGTTTATAGCAATACAATCCTCCCTCAAGAAACAAGAAAAATCTCAAATAAGCAAGCTAATCTTACACCAATTAGAGAAAGAGGAACAAAAAACCCCCAAAGTTAGCAGAAGGAAAGAAATTGTAAAGATCAGATCAAAAGTAATGAGAAAGAAATGAAGGAAAAAATAGCAAAGATCAATAAAACTAAAAGCTGGTTCTTTGAGAAGATAAACAAAATTGATAAACCGTTAGCCAGACTCATCAAGAAAAAAATGGAGAAGACTCAAATCAATAGAATTAGAAATGAAAAAGGAGAAGTAACAACTGACACTGCAGAAATACAGAGGATCATGAGAGATTACTACAAGCAACTATATGCCAATAAAATGGACAACCTGGAAGAAATGGACAAATTCTTAGAAAAACACAACCTTCCAAGACTGAACCAGGAAAAAATAGAAAATATAAGCAGACCAATCACAAACACTGAAATTGAGACTGTGATTAAAAATCTTCCAACAAACAAAAGCCAGGACCAGATGGCTTCACAGGCAAATTCTATCAAACATTTAGAGAAGAACTAACACCTATCCTTCTCAAACTCTTCCAAAATATAGCAGAGAGAGGAACACTCCCAAACTCATTCTACGAGCCCACCATCACGCTGATACCAAAATCAGATAAAGATGTCACAAAAAAGGAAAACTACAGGCCAATATCACTGATGAACATAGATGCAAAAATCCTCAACAAAATACTAGCAAATGGAATCCAACAGCATAGTAAAAGGATCATACCCCATGATCAAGTGGGGTTTATCCCAGGAATGCAAGGATTCTTCAATATATGCAAATCAATCAATGTGATACACCATATTAACAAATTGAAGCAGAAAAACCATATGATCATCTCAATAGATGCAGAAAAAGCTTTTGACAAAATTCAACACCCATTTATGATAAAAACTCTCAGGAAGTAGGCATAGAGGGAACTTACCTCAACATAATAAAGGCCATATATGACAAACCCACAGCCAACATCGTTCTCAATGGTGAAAAACTGAAACCATTTCTACTAAGATCAGGAACAAAACAAGGTTGCCCACTCTCATCACTATTATTCAACATAGTTTTGGAAGTTTTAGCAATAGCAATCAGAGAAGAAAAAGAAATAGAAGGAACCCAAATCGAAAAAGAAGAAGTAAAACTGTCCCTGTTTGCAGATGACATGATACTATACATAGAGAATCCTAAAGATGCTACCAGAAAACTACTAGACCTAATCAATGAATTTGGTAAAGTAGCAGGATACAAAATTAATGCACAGAAATCTCTTGCATTCCTATACACTAATGATGGAAAATCTGAAAGAGAAATTAAGGAAACACTCCCATTTACCACTGCAACAAAAAGAATAAAATACCTAGGAATAAACCTACCTAAGGAGACAAAAGACCTGTATGCAGAAAACTATAAGACACTGATGAAAGAAATTAAAGATGATACCAACAGATGGAGAGATATACCATGTTCTTGGATTAGAAGAATCAACATTGTGCAAATGACTATACTACCCAAAGCAATCTACAGATTCAGTGCAATCCCTATCAAACTACCAATGGCATTTTTCACAGAACTAGAACAAAAAATTTCACAATTTGTATGGAAACATAAAAGACCCTGAATAGCTAAAGCAATCTTGAGAAAGAAAAACGGAGCTGGAGGAATCAGGCATCCTGAATTCAGACTGTGCTACAAAGCTGCAGTAATCAACACAGTATGGTACTGGCACAAAAACAGAAATATAGATCAATGGAACAGGATAGAAAGCCCAGAGATAAACCCACACACATATGGTCACCTTACCTTTGATAAAGGAGGCAAGAATATACAGTGGAGAAAAGACAGCCTCTTCAATAAGTGGTGCTGGGAAAACTGGACAGCTACATGTAAAAGAATGAAATTAGAGCACTCCCTAACACTATACACAAAAATCAACTCAAAATGGATTAAAGACCTAAATGTAAGGCCAGACACTATAAAACTCTTAGAGGAAAACATAGGCAGAACGCTCTATGACATAAATCACAGCAAGATCCTTTTTGACCCACCTCCTAGAGAAATGATAATAAAAACAAAATAAACAAATGGGACCTAATAAAACTTAAAAGCTTTTGCACAGCAAAGGAAACCATAAACAAGACGAAAAGACAACCCTCAGAATGGGAGAAAATATTTGCAAATGAAGCAACTGACAAAGGATTAATCTCCAAAATATAGAAGCAGCTCATGCAGCTCACTATAAAAAAAACCAAAGAATCCAGTCCAAAAATGGGCAGAAGACCTAAATAGACATTTCTCCAAAGAAGATATACAGATTGCCAACAAACACACGAAAGGATGCTCAACATCACTAATCATTAAAGAAATGCAAATCAAAACTACAATGAGGTATCACCTCACACCAGTCAGAATGGCCATCATCAAAATATCTACAAACAATAAATGCTGGAGAGAGTGTGGAGACAAGGGAACCCTCCTACACTGTTGGTGGGAATATAAATTGATAGAGCCACTATGGAGAACAGTATGGAGGTTCCTTAAAAAACTAAAAATAGAACTACCATATGACCCAGCAATCCCAGTACTGGGCATATTCCCTGAGAAAACCATAATTAAAAAAGACACATGCACCCCAATGTTCATTGCAGCACTATTTACCATAGCCAGGACATGGAAGCAACCTAAGTGTCCATCGACAGATGAATGGATAAAGAAGATGTGGCATATATATACAATGGAATATTAGCCATAAAAAGAAATGAAATTGAGTTATTTGTAGTGAGGTGGATGGACCTAGAGACTGTCATACAGAGTGAAGTAAGTCAGAAAGAGAAAAACAAATACCATATGCTAACACATATATATCGAATCTAAAAAAAAAAAAAAGGTTCTGAAGAACCTAGGGGCAGGACAGGAATAAAGACGCAGACGTAGAGAATGGACTTGAGAACATGGGGAGGGGGAAGGGTAAGCTGGGACGAAGTGAGAGAGTGTCATGGACATATATACACTACCAAATGTAAAATAGATAGCCAGTGGGAAGCAGCCACATAGCCCAGAGAGATCAGCTCTGTGCTTTGTGTCCACCTAGAGGGGTGGGATAGGGAGGGTGGGAGGGAGACGCAAGAGGGAGGAGATATGGGGATATAGGTATACGTATAGCTGATTCACTTTGTTATACAGCAGAAACTAACACAACAATGTAAAGCAATTATACTCCAATAAAGATGTTTAAAAAAAATTGTGTTTTCTTTACTAGTTTTAAGAATAGCACAGAAAAATTGTTTCTTTGAAATCATCTCTTACAATAATATAATAAAGTTTTTGTAGGAAATTTGTTGAATATAAAATCTAGCAGAGAAGTCCCTAAGAAATCATCTCTTAACTAACAAATGAGTAAGAACTAACTGCTGAGATGTAGTAAAAATGGAGCTTTTAGGAAGAAAAGCAAAAACTGCATGCTCAGGTGCCGCAGAGGGCAGTAGTACTGACAAGTGTTCTCTAGAATACTCAAAAGAGTATTCAGGGTTACTGATAATGTTTGTACCTCACTGTAAGCTGCTGGAGGTCTGATGACTAAAACAGAAAAAAAAAATGACAGGATTTGCTAATAGCCTGGATATGTGATACAGTGGGGAAGAGGTCAGAGATAATAATGTAATATAATGAAAAGTATTTGACAAATATCATGCCACTGTTATAGGGCCATGTATAAGGTATTGCTCACACCATTATTATTTTCACCATAACCATTTAGACCAGGTTTTTAAATATGAAGAACTGGGAGACAAATGATAATAATCACTGTATTAGTGATGAGAAAGTGAAGACTGAACTATTGTAAGATAAACCATATAACTAAGGAATTTACCTGTGAAAGAAAGAGCAAAAATAGGATGGCAATTTACATATGTAGCATGACAATGAAGGGAATTTTTAAGAACAGTATATTTGAAAATAGAAAAGAATTAGTGGGGAAAGGAAGAAGATTGATGGTGATAAAGAGCAATATCAGTGCGTAAGCAAGGTAAGTTTTTGTAATTTTTTTTTTGGCTAATAATGTGAAATGTAAAAAAAAAAGAAATAAAACCTTAAGTGTCTGGTATATAATTAGATGATCTATAATTTTTTATTATATTCACTAGTTTGTTTTATTTTTTAGATTCCACAAGTAGTGATATCACACAGTATTTGTCTTTGACTGATTTCACTAAGCATAATACCTTCCAAGTTCATCCATGTTGTTGCCAAGAGATTTTAAGATAATTTTTAAAGGGAGTTTAACTTCTGCATTTTCTGGATCTTCATGAGTTTTAATGTATAATAAGAGTATTGCCTGGGTATAATTTTTAGAACTATTTACATACTCACAAAGGTATGGCTCCCAATAATGAATGAAACTGTACAGGGGATGTAATAGTGTTTAAATGAGGTAGGTTATTTGACATGACTTGTAAACTGGCTCTTACATAGAATCAGAATGGGTATCCACAGTGCTTCAAACAATGTCATCATTTTTAAAACAAGTGTGTGGACCTCTAAGCTGTTAGCTGGAAAGGACAGAGTTCATTTAGACCCAGAACTTCATAGGTGTTAGTTTAAAACTCATTTATTTGTTCCTTTCAACATTCCTCCTCTTCTTCCAGTGAAGATCATTACTGGTTTTTATTTTTACAAATGTGCTTTATTTTCCTCATTTATTTGACTAACTTTTCTAATTAGTGCTCAATAGCGTATTCAATGTTCTTTCATATTTTTCATTACTCAGTATTTTCAAATCTTTACTGAAAACCTGCTGTGTGCCAAGCAAAGGATTACGAGCTGAGATTCAAATATTAAATTTGTTTATTCTTGGTTTCAAATTCACTCTTTTCTAAATTTTGTTTTGAAAGAAGGGCAAAGAAAACTGAAGAGACTTCTAATCTACTGATTGTGCTCTTCAGACCCAACACCAAGCTGGCTGAGCTCTAGTTGGTTCGTCTGTAAGTCACTGACCCACCACTGAGGGACACAGGCCAAACCTGTTTCCCCTCCTCTTAGATTGATAGATACATTGTCCTGTGATTTCTTATGGTAAAATTGTGCTTATAATAGTGAAAATAAGTTCGAAAGTGTTTTCTTAACTCAATGAACATTATACTTTATCCCTCTCTTTCTGTCCTCAGATGAAATGAATAGAATAATATTAGAATAACTACAGGTGAAAGGAAGCAAATGCAAGGCGAAAATCTCACCAGTTGGAGTTTTTTTTTTCCTGGAAGGTTTTTCTAGATACCCAAAGTTAGAGATTGTTCTCTTCGTCTTCAGCCTTATAATGCATCTGATAACCCTCTTGGGCAACAGCACTCTTAATCACTATCCTAGATTCATGCCTTCAAACTCCCATGTACTTGTTCCTTGGAAATCTCTCTTTCATGGATATTTGTTACACATCTGCTTCTATTCCAATTTGCTGGTGACTTGCTGTCATCCCAGAAAACCATCATCTTTTCTGGGTGTGCTGTACAGATGTATCTGTCCCTTGCTCTGGGCTCCAGGAGCAGTGCCTGCTCCTGGCTGTGATGGCGTATGACCATTACGTGGCCATTTGCAAGCCGCTGAGATACCCCGTCATCATGAACAGGCAGGTCTGTGTGCAGATGGCCACTGTCTCCTGGGTGAGGGGCTCTCTGACAGCCCTGCTGGAAACCAGCTTCACCCTGCAGATACCCCTCTGGGAATTTCATCCCTCACGTCATGTGTGAAATTCTGGCAGTGCTGAAGCTAGCTTGCACAAGGTCATTGCTCATGGACACGATCATGCTGGTATTTAGCGTGCTCCTCCTGCCCATTCCAGTGCTCTTAATTTGCATCTCTTATGTCGCCATCCTTTCCACTATTCTGAGAATCAGCTCAGCAGAGGGAAGAAACAAAGCTTTTTCTACCTGGGGTGCTCACTCAACTGTGGTGTTCTTGTATTATGGGGCTGCACTCTCCATGTACCTAAAGCCTTCTTCGTCAGGCTCACAAGAAATAGATAAAATCATCTCGTTGCTTTATGGAGTGCTTACCCCTATGCTGAACCCCATAACTTACAGTTTATGAAACAAGGAAGTCAAAGATGCTATGAAAAAAGTGCTGGGCCAAATATACTTGCAGCAAATACAGGAAAATCTCTGACTGGGGGCCTGCGGTTTCGCCAGGGGTATGCTCCTGGCAGAACTCACCAGAGAGATTCAAGACAATATACTCACCCTTAGAACACTGACTTGAACTTGAGTTCTGTCATCTTACAGCTGTGAGATAGGTGTATACAGAGTGATTGCCTATGGGCGATAATAGGTTCCAATTTGCATTTGGTAGTAATTTCTGTCTTTTCTGTCGCATGGTTGTGAGAAGTTTGGGGCTATAGGGTCATCACACATTTGCTCCAGAAGGAAACTTGTATGAATTTAGAGTCAGTGAATGTTGGTGCAGAAGAAACTTGTCTATCATTTCTGCCTTAAATCCTTTCCAGAATGAGGTGAGAGCATAAACAAACAAAGAAACAATAGAGATTGGCCTTGCTTACTTAAGCGAGAAAGCAGAATCAGTGAAACAGAATCAATGAAAAATTAAAAGACTTGCTCAACATCACAGTTGTAGGACCAGAACTGCAACCCTTATCCTTTGGACTTTTTCGCCAGAGCTTGTTCTACACACTGAGTGGCTCCCTAATTACCCTTCCTCATTCAAAACTCATTAAAACTCTTGACTTCCTGAGTAAGGCAGCAATGCCTACTTGATTTGCTCAGCTGCCAACCTTGCTTTTCTAAGCACCTAGATACTTGCACAAATTGTATGAATTCCTATGCCAGTATACCACCCATACACTAATTAGGTCTTTTTTTAATGTGTGTTTGTTTTTTTTCTTCATTGGATGATTGACTTCACAAAGTCATGGGTTCCTGTTATTTTGTACGTTTTGTTTACAGCAGTCATCCAGTAAACTAATAAATTTATCAGCTTTCAACCAATTTCTTTATTTGAAAAGTAGGTACCATTTGTGAAAATTATGAAGAAGAAACAGCGTGGGCCAGAAGGTCTATTGCTTTGTTAATATCCAACAATCACAGAGACAATATTTACATTTGTTGTTTTAAATCTTTTATTTGTATGAAAATATTGCTTCTTAAAAATGCAGATTCTGGGTCCCTACTCTCAGATGTTCTGATTCAGTAATAATCTAATATTATCAGATTATTCTGATAATCTGCACTTATAATAGATCCCCAAGAAACTCTGAAATAGGTTATAAGATGACCATACATTGGGAGACATTATTTCCAGTGAAAACCTATCATTCCAAAAGAAAAGTGGAAATAGCTCTTATTTATCCATTTTTCCTTTTCCTTTTGTTTTTTCCCCCATTCTTTCTGCCTCCATGTGTACCTTCTCACTTGCCTACCTCCACTTCTACAGTAGGGAAGGGGAGAGGGTTTTGAGTGGAGGAAGGTTAATCCACTTGAAAAATTTCAAAATATGAAAGACCTAAAAACTTTTAGTATTGGACGTTGAGTTCTGGATTGTTTAACTCTTATACCATTCCCTTGGATCTGCGGCTTCTATTACATGTTCCTGGATATGTAGCCCACACAGAGAGACACTTGAAATAATCCCATGGCAAAATTCTGATGATGGAGCAAGGGGACAAATTTGGTGCCACATGTTGTTGCCAAGAGATGTTTGATGGTGGGGGATGGAAACAAGCCGTGAGTAAATGGTTTTAGGATGGTAGGGGAGAGCTGACCAGGAAGCTTTCATCCTAGAAGTAATTCTTTTTCTCTTAGATACCTCAACCTTTTCAACCCAACTACCACACTCATTTCCTGGCAATTTCAAAATCATTTTGAAGTGACATTTGATAGTAGGCTTTTATTAGAGTAGCAGAGCTGGATTTTATAGTAGAGTAGAATGAATTGTCTGCCTCCTAGACTTAGTTATAATATGTGTGGTACCAAATATAAACAGGAAGAACCAGAGTTACAGAAGTAGCTGAAATCTTTACTGCAAAGAATGAGCTATGAGAATTTGAAGACACAGAGACTGAACACTCTTAGTAATTAGTATATCAGCTTTGACACAGGGAACTGAGTGTATTGAGATGGGTCACTGAAGTAGGTTATAAATGATCCTGATGTCAGAAGAGGACCCAGGATGGAACCCTGGCAGATATCTCCCTAGTAGCTCTTGGCTAAGAGATTAGGAGTTACAGTAGTTACAGTGATATGTTACATAAAGTTACTGTGAAAAACAACAAGCGAATATAAATATAAATGTGTTTCATGTATTACAGGCAATACTAAAGTTCATTATTGGCAAATGGTACATTCTGTCATTTGGGTTAGATTCCATCTCAACCAGTACTAATTACAATCATTAGTTTTATAGATTCTCAGGTAAGGGATCCTTGTCAGGTATCATTAAAAAGAGGAATATATTTGACAGAGAAGGTAAAACCACCTCTGACAGAGTCAGTTCCTGAATGAATGATATGACCAGATTTATGCTTCAAAAAAATCAGATCATGTCATTTCCCCGTTTAAATCCCTTAGTGGCTTCTTCTTACCCTAAGCTTGAAGTCCTTAAGATGTCATGCACAGACTTTCATAATCTGATTACCCACCATTTACATCCTCTGCTCTGGGAACCCCAAATTCCTTTTAGTTCTATTAAAGTGTTGTGCTCTGTCTTCTTTTATTAAAAGCACTTATCACAATTTGAAATTTGATAATAATTTGTGGGTTTACTTGTTTAATATCTCTCTCACTAGTCTGTGGGTTCATTGAGGCAAGGACTGTATCAATTTCATTTACCACTGTAGACCCAGAGCTTAGCGCAAGGTCTGGCATAGGGAAGACATTCGGTGCATACTTTTTGTGAAGGACCAAGTGCTCAGTGAATATCTGTTGAATACAAATATGCATATAATAAACTTTTGATGGCTCTTCAAATAGGTACTTGACCATTCCTGTGGTGAGAGAGATGAGGATGCCAAAGGTGACTTCCAGGTGTCAAAGAAGGCTGATATGTCATTAACTGCCACAGGGATACTTGAAGAGGACCAAGTTTGGGGGTTGAAGGGTAAACCATGCTTTGTAATTTAGACATGTGGAATTTGTCATGATTTTGAGATATGTAAGAGATATCAAGGAGTCAGTTGGATATGCTAGTTTGGAATTAACAAGAAAGATCAGTCTGGAGATATAAACTTGTGACATATTTGCATATATATAATAATTTAAGTATTGAACATGGTTAACTTAACTAGGGAGAGAGTATACAGTGAGAAAATTGCCTAAGTGAAACTAGAGGAACACTAATATTTAAAGCCCATCAAATAAGAAAAACCAACAAAGCGGCATTGAAAAGGAGCAACCTCTAAAGCAGGGAGAGGGCAGAAGCCAGAAGACAAATTCCAGTTTTGATCAAGATGAAATAAGCCCACTCTACCCTGCTTTTCCCACTGAATGCAATTAAAAACTCTAGACAGAATGCATGGACCAGTCATTTGAGGGCTCTGAAAAATAAATGGTAGCACACAGACCTGGGAAGGAAACTAGAACACAAGGTACCAACAAACTGATGGTGATTTTTTTTTTTTTCTTTCTCTCCTCCACCCATCCAGCACCTCTTGGCCTAGACTCAAGGGCAGCCTGAAACCCAAACCTACACACTGGGTTCAGAGAGAAAGATAGAAGAAGCTCCAAGAGAAGCTCCCTTTTTGTGGTCTGAAAAGGAGAAATGGGGAGCAAAGGAAATTTCCTGATTTAAAAAAAATTATCTCTGGGCCAACTCCCAGGCGATCCTGTGGTGACAGTGGCAGCACCAGCAGTGGTGGCTGGGCAGGAAAGAGAACCTTCTTCCTGACTGGAGGAACTGTGGTCCCACGAGCTTGGGAAGAGTCCCCACTGCTTTTTTTCTCTCTCTATCCTCTCTTTCATACCTGAGGCAGGGACTTCCAGCCTCCAGAACTATAAGAAAATACATTTCTGTTATCTAAGCCACCGAGTCTGTGGAACTCTATTATGGCAGCCTGAGCAGACTAATGCATGGCCCTTGCCTCCATCTCCAAGGCCAGCAAAGATGAGTCCAGTCTTCCTCATACTGCATCACTCTGACCCTGCTTGTGTCGTCACATCTCTTTCTCTAACTATCTCTTCTGTCTCCTTCCAGTTTTAAGGACCTTTGTGATGACCTTGGACCAAGACAGATAATCTCTTTATTTTAAGGTTAGCTGATTACAACCTAGTTCCATCTGCAACCTTTATCTTCTTTGCCATCCAATCTAACATATTCTCTGATTCTGTATCCTGATTGGATGTGGACATCTTTGGGTCCTTTATTTTTCCTGCTACATCTTGATTTCAGAAGGACTGTACCGTGAAATGGGAACACTTCTGGATTCTTGGACATTCATGCAGAACTTACTCCAATTCCTAAAGACCCAGAATGACACTGCAGAATATATGTCAGTGAGTCTGCCTATGAATCGCAGGTGACTGAGATTCACTTCAAAGTTCACACATGGAAACTCTGAAAACAGCCCCATGGTTACTTCCTCAGTTTGCATGTAATATTTGGAATAGATATTATCAACAAGTGGTACATCCCCACGTTGGCCCTATGAATTATGGAATAAGGAACATTATAGTAGGAAAATCCAAGCTGAGGCCCCTGGAACTTCTCTTTGCTACCAAATTATAACATTAAAGACCATATTGCAGGACTTCCCTGGTGGCACAGTGGTTGGGAGTCCGCCTGCCAATGCAGGGGACATGGGTTCGAGCCCTGGTCCAGGAAGATCCCACATGCTGCAGAGCAACTAAGCCCGTGTGCCACAACTACTGAGCCTGTGCTCTAGAGCCCGCAAGCCACAACTACTGAGCCCACATGCTGCAACTACTGAAGCCTGCATGCCTAGAGCCCGTGCTCCACAGCAAGAGAAGCCACTGCAATTAGAAGCCCGCACACCACAACGAAGAGTAGCCCCTGCTCGCCCGCAACTGGAGAAAGCCCGCACGCAGCAACAAAGACCCAACACAGCCAAAAAAAAAAAAAAAAAAAAAGACCATATTGCATTCCTGGTGGAATCATAGAAATCAAAGGCTTAGCATAAAAAAGAACAAAATAATGCCATTTGCAGCAACATGGATGCATCTAGAGATTATCATGCTAAGTGAAGTAAGTCAGAAAGAGAAAAACAACTACCATATGATCTCACTTATATGTGGAATTGAAAATATGACACAAATGAACCTATTTATGAAACAGAAACAGAATCCCAGACATAGAGAATAAACTGATGGTTGCCAAGGGGGAGAGAGGGGAGAGGGTTGGATTGGGAGTTTGGGATTAGCAGATACAAACTGGTATGTATAGAATGGCTAAACAACAAGGTTCTACCGTATAGCACAGGGAGGGAACTATATTCAATATCCTGTGATAAACCATAATGGAAAAAAATATGAAAAACAATGTGTATATATATATGTATAACTGAGCCACTTTGCTGAACAGCAGAAATTAACACAGCTATACTTAAATTTTTTTAAAAAAGGAAATCAAAGTCTTAGAAGATTCAAGGAGTGGTGATTTCTATCACATCCTCAACTTTCCAAATTGGTAGGTGCAGAAGACTGACAGGTTTTGGGGAATGAAAATGAATTAAAATATACTTATTTTTATGGTGGTTCTAATTGCAGCTACTTTTCTAGACCTTATTAGAGTGGTGGCTTCCTTCCTTCCTCCCTCCCTCCCTCTCTCAAAAATGTGAAAACAAAAAACCATCTGTTTTCACTTGGCAGAGTTAGCAGTATGCCTTTACCTCCACCAGATTACTTCAGGCCTTTTCCTCAATTCTCTATTTCTATTTGACAAATAGATACTGGGATATTGGTCTGTAGTTTTCTTTTCAAGTGATTTAAACAATACTAATACATTTTAATTTATTTGTTTATTCATTAATGATTCAGTAGATATTTACTCAATACTGAATGAGTGTGAGGTGCTTTTTTGGGTGTCATGGAGGACGCAGACATAAGCAAAACATGTTTTTTTGTCCTTAAGGAGTCCAAAATCTAACAGGAAAGACGTGTGAAAAAATCTAAAAACCAAGGCAGAACAATCACTTCACATTATAAATAATGCTTTTGTATTACCATACATCATGATGATAACAAACCTTTAGGTGATTTCTTTGTCTTGCTTTGGTATAAGGGTAATGCTGGCCTCATAGAATGCCTTAGGAAGTGTTTCTTCCTCTTCTATTTTTTGGAAAAGTCTGAGAGCATTGGTGTTAATTCTTCTTTAAATGTTTAGCAGAATTCACCAGTAAAGTTTCTGGTCCTGAGATTATCTTTGTTGTGAGAATTTTGATTATTGATTCAATATTTTTACTAGTTATAGGCGGGTCCATATTTTCTATTTCTTCATGAGTCAGATTTGGTAGTTTGTGTGTTTCCAAATTGGAAAGGAAGAAATAAATAATCCTTGTTTGTAGATGACATGATCTTATGTATAGAAAATTCTATACAATTGAAAACAAACTCAGTGGTTGAAGATACACGATCAACACACAAAAATCAGTGATATTTCTATACAATATCAGTTGACAATGCAAATAAGAAGTTAAGAAAACAATTCCATTTGTAGTAGCATCAAAAAGAGTAAAACACTTAGCAATAAATTTGATTTAAGAATTACAAGACTTGTACACTAAAAACTACAAAATTGTTGAAAGAAAAGAAGACCTAAATAAATGGAAAAATATTTCATGTTCATGGATTGGAAGACTTAATACTGTTATTAATTTTTAATTAAATTAAAAATTTAATTGTGATTAAAAAACTCATACATAAAATTTACCATCTTAACCATTTTCAAGCGTACAGTACCATAGTGTTAAGTATATTCACATTGTTGTGCAGCACATCTCCAGGACTTTTTCATCTTGCAAAACTGAAACTCTATACGTACTGAAAAACAAATCCCCATTTCTCCTCCTCCTAGCTCGTGGCAACCATGATTCTACTTTCTGTTTCTATGAATTTGACTAGATGCCTCATATAAGTGGAATCAGACAGGATTTGTATTTTTGTGACTGGCTTATTTCACATAGTATAATGTCCTCAAGGTTCATCAGTGTTGTAGCATGTGACAGAATTTCTTTTTTTAATGAGGTTGAAAAATATTCCATTGTATGTATATACCACATTTTCTTTATCCATTCATCCATTGATGGACAGTTGGGTGGCTTCCACCTCTTGGCTATTGTGAATAATGCTGCAGTGAACATGGGTGTGCAGATATCTCTCTGAGATCCTCCTTTCAGTTCTTTTGGATATATATGCACAAGTGAGATTGTTGGATCATATAGTAGTTCTACTTTTAGTCTTTTGAGAAACCTCCATAACAGTTGTTAAGTTTTCCATACAGCTGCACCATATAACATTCCCACCAACAGTGCACGAGGGTTCAATTTCCCCACATCCTTGCCAACACTTGTATTTTTTGTTTTTTGTTTTTCTTGTATTAACCATCCTAATGGCGGTGAGGTGGTATCTCATTGTGGCTTTGACTTGCATTTATGATTAGTGATGTTGAGCATCTTTTCATATTTGATTAGTGATGATTAGTGATGATTAGTGATTAGTGATGATTAGCATGATTAGTGATGTTGAGCATCTTTTCATATACTTTTTGGACATTTGTATATCTTCTTTACAGAAATGTCTATTCAAGTCTTTTGCCCATTTTAATTATTTTATTTTATTGTCTCTATTATGTCCTTAATTCTTCAATATGGGTAACTTGGCCCTTTTTTTTTCATTAAGACTTTAGAGTAGTTTTAGGTTCACAGCAAAATTTAGGGGAAGGTACAGAGATTTCCCATATAATCCCTGCTCTTGCCCCCTTAGCCTCCACCATTATCGACATTCCCACCAGAATGGTATGTTTGTTGATGAACCTACAGTGACACATCATAGTCACCCAAAATCCATAGTTTACATTAGGGTTCACTGTTGGTGTTGTACATTCTATGGGTTTGTACAAATGTATAGTGACCTGTATCCATCATTATGTCATCAGAGTATGAAACTTTACAGTATTTGTAATTTATAAAATGGAGTAAATTTCTTAAACTTGAGAGTAATACTTTCCTTGGACATTTTATGAGTACTCTGAAGCACCCCCACATCTCAATATTGCACTGTTACTCATAAATAGAATCATTTCACTTTGAAGGCACTTCAAATTCCCCTTAGGAAACTTTCTGAGAAGAAGAGTTCCCCTACTAATAAGTCTCAATTGGATTTTCCCAAGTTCACTGCAAACCTATTGCCTACCCGTGGGGCTAAATCCCACGGTGTCTTATTTAACCTGTGTGCACCTCCAGGGCAGCAGGGCCACATGGGTTCTAAACTGTAATGAAGCCCAGTGAAACACAGCTCCCTCCAGGGCAGTCAGAACTGGCCTGTGACCTGTACTTGTGTAGTGGGAATAGTGTCATAAAGAAGAACTGAGGTGCTATAGAGAAAGAAAAGCATTATGATTATCTTGGTTAGGTAAATTTTGTCAACAAAAGTATGTTCTAGTGTTATTTGGAGAGCTAAGTCAAGTAGCTGCTCCTCAAGGGGCCATGGGAAGATCTTCTCAGAGGAGTAGTGGAGCATCTGGAATGAGAGAAAGACTAGGTAGAGTGGTGTGCGTGCATTTTACTGCTCCCTGAGCAAAGAAGTACCTTCCCAGTATGATTCTTTCTTCATCTTCTATTTCCTTTCCTCAAATGGGCCTTCAGATTAACCTATACAACATTTCCCCCTACAGGCAAACCTTGCTTTATTGTGCTTCACTTTATTGCACGTTGCAGGTAGTGTTTTTCTTTTTTTTTACAAATTGAAGGTTTGTGGAAACCCTGGGTTGAGCAAGTCTATTAATGTCATTTTTTTCCAACAGCATTTGCTCACTTCATGTCTCTGTGTCACAGTTTGATAATTCTTGAAATGAACTTTTTCATTACTATTATATTCGTTATGGTGATCTCTGATCTTTGATGTTACTGTTGTAATTGTTTTGGGGCACCATGAACTGTGCCCATATAAGATGGTGAACTTAATCCATAAATGTTGTGTGTTGTCTGACTGCTCCACCAACCATTGTTCCCCCATCTTTTCCCCTCTTCTTGGGTCTCCCTAGTCCCTGAGACACAATATTGAAATTAGACCAATTAAAACCCTACAGTGGCCTCTAAGTATTCAAGTGAAAGGAAGATTCAAACATCTCTCACTTTAAATCAAAAGCTAGAAATGATCAAACTTACTGAGGCAGGCATGTCAAAAGCTGAGATAGGCTGAAAGCTAGGCCTCTTGTGCCAAACAGTTAGCCAAGTTGTGAATGCAAAGCATAAGTCCTTGGAGGAAGGTTCACTACCGTAGTGAACACATGAATCATAAGAAAGTGAAAACAGTCTTGTTGCTGAAATGGAGGAAATTTTAGTGGTCTAGATAGATGATCAAACCAGCCACAACATTCCCTTAAGCCAAACCTAAGCCAGAGAAAGAACCTAACTCTCTGCAATTCTATGAAGGCTAAGAGAAGTGAGGAAGCTACAGAAGAAAAGTTGGAAGCTAGCAGAGGTTGGTTCCTGAGGTTTAAGGAAAGAAGCTGTCTTTGTAGCATAAAAGTACAAGGTGAAGCAGCAAGTGCTGATGTAGAAGCTGCAGCAAGTTATCCAGAAGATCTAGCTAAGATAATTAATGAAGATGACTAAACAACAGATTTTCAGTGTAGACAAAATAGCCTTCTATTGGAAGAAGATACTATCTAGGATTTTCATAGCTAGAGAGGAGAAGTCAATGCCTGGTTTCAAAGCTTCAGCACACAGGCTGGCTCTCTTGTTAGGGGCTAATGCAGCTGGTGACTTAAGGTTAAAGCCAATGCTCATTTACCATTCTGATAATCCTAGGGCCCTGAAGAATTGTGCTAATCTACTCTGCCTGTGCTCTAGAAATGGAACAACAAAGCCTGGATGATAGCACATCTGTTTACAACATGGGTTACTGAATATTTGAAGCCCACTGTTGAGACCTACTGCTTAGGAAAAAAGATGCCTTTCACAATAAATATTATACTAATGCTCATTTGACAATGCACCCAGTCACCCAAGAGCTCTGATGGAGATGTACAATAAAATTCATGTTTTCATGCCTGCTAACACAACATCCATTGTGCAGCCCATGGATCAAGGAGTAATTTCAACTTTCAGGTCTTATTATGTGAGAAATACACCTCATAAAGCCGTAACTGATGGGTCTGGGCAAAGTCAATTGAAAACCTTCTGGAAAGGATTCACTATTTTAGATGCCATTAAGAACATTCATGATTCATGGGAAGAGGTCAAAATATCAATATGAACAGGAGTTTGGAAAAAGTTGATTCCAGCCCTCATGGATGACTTTGAGGGGTTCAAGACTTCAGTGGAGGAAGAAACTGCAGAGGTGGTGGAAATAACAAGAGAGCTAGAATTAGAGGTGGACCCTGAAGACGTAACTGAATTGCTGCAGTTCTACTGTGGGTAAAATGCTATCTAACAGCATTGCATGCTACAGAGAAATCGTTTGTGAAAGAAAAAGTCAATTGATGCGGCAAATTTCATTGTTTTATTTTAAGAAATTGCCAAAGCCACCTCCACATTCGGGAACCACCACCCTGATCAGTCAGCAGCCATCAGCACTGAGGCAAGATCCTCCACCAGCAAAAGGATCATGACTCACTGAAGGCTCAGATGATGGTTAGCACTTTTTTTAGCACTGAAGTATTTTTAAATTAAGGTATGTCGACTGAAGAAAAATGAACAACCTAAAAGTTGCGAGTTAAGATTTATTAGGAGACCTTACTGAGGACTGATAGCCCCGGGGACAGCCTCTCAGATGGCTCTGAGGAACTGTTCTGAAGAGGTAAGGAAGGAGCCAGGATACATAGGAATTTTTGCTGAAAACAAAAAGGAACCGAACAAACCCATGTAATCGAACATCAAAAGATTACTGCTAATAACAAAAACAGACATCTCAAGTTAATGACTTAAGTGCTTTCTATGTATGGGAAGATGGAAGAGTCTGGGCTCATTGAAATGATTCCTTAGATATGCATCTTATCTGTCTAGGGCCAGTGTCCTGAGCACAGAATATTTCCTGTTTTTCTCCATCCTGAATTCCCTTCAGGGTGCACCGTGGTGCGGGGGAGGTTAGGGGAAGGGTCTGCAGTGGCTGATGGCTTGATGGTGCACAACATTCGGTATTTACTGGAATGGCAGGGACCATTCTGTCTCCACAGGTATGTACTTTTTTTTAGACATAGTGCTATTGCACACTTAATAGACTACAGTATAGTGTAAATATAACTTTTATATTCACTGTGAAACAAAAATGTCATGTGACTAGCTTTATTGCAATATTGACTTTTTTGCGTTGGCCTGAAACCTAACCTACAATATCTCCAAGGTATGCCTGTATTCTTATCCTCTTGACCCACTGTAAGGGAAGAAAGTTCCTTTGACATTGTATTAATAGTAGCACACTGCCCAGAACAAATCAAGGGCTAGTCCCCTCCTACTGCATATGGGTCAGAACTATGTCCACAATGCCTGTTAATTTTAGATGGAATGTACCACCTACTTTAGCAATTATTCTGAGCAGTCCTGGTCCAGGGGCGGCTACTTCCAGTATCAGGTTGCCTACCAGCTGTGCTTCAAGAAGAGCTTTAGTAGCTCATCAAAATTCTTTAAAATTTTCCTTCTAGCATTTGTTGTTTTTCAGCCAAAAGACAAAGGTTAGTGCCGGATGGATGGAATTTACATCTGGAAAATGGCATTCCAACTTAAGAGAGACATTGATAAACAGGGGTTGAGTCATATTTTATGCAAATATTTTGTAAGCACATTATCCTTGAAAAAAATTATTTTACCTTCTGTTGTATTTTTAAATTGCACAGTCAATGAATAAATATATTCTTGTAAAAACTATTAAAGTGAAATGCTTTAGCAGAATTCTCCTTTGAATACATTCGCACTGGTCCCAGACCCCCACCCCAGAGGTAATTCCTCTAATCAGAACTTTATGCAATACTATAGTAGTTCTTGAACTTGACTGTGCTTGAGAATCACCTGGAGAGCAAGTGGCTTGATTCCACAGCCCCCAACTCAGAAATTCTGGTTCAGTAGTTTTGGGGTGGGAAGTAAGTATGTGCTTTTCTAATTAGATCTCAGATAATGCTGATACTGTTAGTACACAAATCACATTTTGAATAACGCTACTATTGGCATATGGTATAGAAATGGTATAGAGTTATTTAATACAACTTTATGTATATGGTTTCATGCAAATGTTATACTGTTTGCATTGTTGTATAATTTGCTTTTAAAAATTAACAATGTGTCTTAGAAATAGCATCATGGCAATACATAAAGATTTGCTGTATTTTTCTAAGCTCCTGCAGAATATCATATATTTTCTTCTAATTTATTGCGTGCTTTTAATTTATTAGAATTACTTTTCCTTTCTCGCACAACAATTTATGTTCCCTAGAGTTAATACTTGCCTTTTTAATGCTTTTTTAAATGTTATTTTTAATTAACTCAAACCCAGACACCAGCCAGAGTGTATATTTTCTTTCAATATATTCACATACCTTAATTATTCTATAAATTTCATCTTTTGAAGAAATCTTTCCTCGGATACTTCTAACTTGCTAAGTCTTTACAGGCCACTCTTTAGACTTGGTATAGAACTATGATTTTTGGGTCTCTCTTTATATTAGCCCGAGGGTTGCTTTTGCCTCTGACTATGGTTGTGTTCCCTGATTCCTGATTTGATGTCTTCCTCCTTCTTGGTTTACTGCCTTGTTTTTTTTTTTTTTTAACATCTTTATTGGAGTATAATTGCTTTACAATGGTGTGTTAGTTTCTGCTTTATAACAAAGTGAATCAGCTATACATATACATATATCCCCATATCTCCTCCCTACTGCCTTGTTTTGATGACCATCCTTCAGTAGCTTCCCAGGAAAAGGTGCATAAGTGCTAATTTCTTTGAGACTTTGAATGTCTGAAAATATCTGTTCTGTTGATGGTTTGTCTGGCTATAGAATTCTAAATGTTTTGAAATTTCTTGATGATATGCCTTTGTATGGATTTTTTTCACCCATTGTGAGTACTACCTGGAAACTTTCGATATTAAAACCCACATCCTGGGACATTAAACAAAATACTTTGATGATTTTCTTCCCTTTATTTTCTTTTGTCTATTTTTCTGGAACTTTTATTATTTATGTTGGAACTTCTGGATTGGTACTCTAATTTTCTAATCTTTTATCTCTCTTTGTGTTTTTGGTTTATCCTCTGGGAGATTTTCTTAATTCTATCTTCCAACTTTTCTGTGTAATTTTTCCTGGTTTTGATCATATTTTTAGTTTCCAAGAGATATTTTTATTCTTTGAATGTTCCTTATATACCACAACTTCTTTATCCATTCATCTGTCAATGGACACTTAGGTTGCTCCCATCTCTTGGTCATTATAAATAATACTCCTATGAACATGGGGGTGCAGATATCTCTTCGACATAGTGTTTCTGTTTCCTGTGGATATATTCCCAGAATTGGAATTGCTGGACCATATGGTGGTTATATTTTTATTTTTCTGAGGAACCTCTATACTGTTTTCCATAGTGGCTGCACCAATTTACTCTCCTATCAACACTGTGCAATGGTTCTGTTTTCTATACATCCTCACCAGCACTTATCTCATGTCTTTTTGATGATAGCCATTCTAACAGATGTGAGGTGATATCTCTGTGTGGTTTTGATTTGCATTTCCCTGATGATTAGTGATGTTGAGCACCTTTTCACGTACCTGTTGGCCATCTGTATGCCTTCTTTGGAAAAATGTCTATTCAGATCCTCTGCCCATTTTTTAATTGAATTTTTTTTTTTTGCTATTGAGTTGTATGAATTCTTTATATATTTTGGAAATTAACCTCTTATCAGGTATATGATTTGCAAACATTTTCTCCCATTCCATAGGTTTCATTTTGTTAATGATTTCCTTTGTTGTGCAGAAGCTTTTTATATTAGATTTTGATTTATATATTTCAAAGCTATTCACTTAAATCCGTAAAAAAATCATGATTATTGTATCTTCCTGATGTATTGAAATGTGCTTGCATAGTTATTAATATGTAATAATCCTCTTGGGTCCCTCTAGTAAGTTTCATCTTATATTCAATTTGACATTAATATTGTTACAGTTTATTTTCCATTAAGCATTTTTAATATATCTTTTTAAAAATTGTAGTATAGTTGATTTACAATAGTGTGTTAGTTTCAGGTATACAGCAAAGTGAGATATATCTTTTCTCATACCTTTGTTTCAACATTGTCTTGTTATTTTGAGCCTGTTTTTTAAAAATAGCAAGAGTTTATTTTTAGGCTCCTCAGTGTGTGAGTCTGTCTTCTAATATAAATTTTACTTCTTCATATTTATTGTTATTTATGATATACTTAGGCTTGTTTCTACTCTTATTTATTTACTCATTCTTGCTTCTCCCTTTTTTCATTTGTCTCCCCATTCCCCTCTATTCATTATCGAATTGATTGTTTCTCTATTCTTTCCTGCTATTAGAAGAAATAATGCCATACACATATTTAAGCTTACATCCAGGCTCTCTGTCATGTAATTTTGCAATGCCCTCTTAATATCCTGGAGCTAACAATGTCTATCAATTAATATCTACATCTGTATCATTTGGCTATTGCTATGATGATGTTTTCTAACAAACTAAATAACCTAAATAAACCCAAACAATAGCAGTCTTTTTCACCATTCAAGCAGCTGTGCAACTGAATTGAGGTTCAGCTGATGTAGACTAGGCGTGGTGGCACAGCTCTGCTACTCGCTGTAGCTCTGTGGGATGGTTGGAATAGCTTTGCTTCAGGCTGTGGCGGTTGGGTGGTTCTGCTCCATGTGTCTCTCATTCTTTTCTGGGAACAGTAGGGGAGCTGGGGCAGGTTCTTCTAATAGCAGTGGTGGAGACACAAAAGAGTGAGCTTAATCCTGAAAGCCCCTTTCAAGTCTCTGGTTGATTCATAGTGGCTACTAAGCACGGAGTCAAGGGGTGAAGAAATAGACTCCAGGATATTAAGAGGGCATTGCAAAATTACACGACAGAGAGCATGGGTGTATAATCCTATTACTAAGCAAAGAGAGAAAAGTTAGAATAACGATGCAGTCTACCAGGACGTTCTTCCCTTTAACAAGATGCATTAAAAAAAATGTATATAGTTCCTCCGTTATTCCTACCTGTCGTCTTCTGTGTTGATATTTGAGATTTTTGTTGTTCGATATTTAAAATTGCTATTATTTTTAATCTAAACACATATGCTTATTGAGATAAGGACCTATAGGGCACTGCATGGATCTGAGTTCTTGCAGTGGATGCTATAATGTGCTGATCCGAATCTCCATCAGGAATGAAAGACTCTCAGCTGTAGAGAATGCTGCCAGCAGCCAGTTCTCAGCTCTCAGCCACCATAAAGGATCACCTTGACTGAAGACAGCTGCCTTGACAAGGTCATGCCCTCTTCCCAGGTGGTCACATTCAATGACTGTTCAATACAAGGGTATAAAAGTCCAGCCCTCTTGCCCCAGTTTGGGATGGTTCTGAAGGGTAATCCAACTTTTGGAACTCCTCAGAGAATCAGGTAAGGCTTCTTTCTGTTTATATTGTATGACTGCCCAACTTCCACCTCATCTTGCTCCCTTCTCTTCCCCAGGTGTTTATCTTCAGAGCACTCCCTAACAAACATTTTTACACACTAACCTCTGTCTCGGGAATAACTTGTGTTGGTCTGAAAACTGCTAAAGGTCTTTCAGTATTATGCCTTGTGGTTTCATGATACAGAGAGTATACACACAAGTAAGAATTAATTCTGTTAAGATAGATGGGTCTGCTTACCTGTCCTCCCCCCCATTTTGGAAAATGGAATGTTGCATGTAATGGTCAAACGTGATTGACTTCATCAAAACGTATTTCCAAAGCAGTACGTGGAAGGAATACTTCTGAAAAATCAAACCTTTTGAAAACACCAAAATGGGAAAAGAAGTACTTATCTGCTAAATAGTCATGGGGAATTATGTACAGTGAACCTACACATATACATTGGGGTTTTGATATTAATTTACAACTGGTGTGTAACTATGAGAGTTTTCCTTATTCTATCAGGCCTAGATTTCTCTTCTCAAATAATTTAGGTTCTATTGGTGTTTTTCCATGTAGTGGACATGATGAAGCTTTATTTGCATAACATTTTTGAGGACACGGAGGTAGAGTATAGGCCAAGATTTCTTCCTTGAAAAAGTGAAGGGAGTGTTGAGGACAGTAGGATTCAAACAAAGAGGGGATAAGAACTCTACATAAATTCTTGGTGAAACAAGGAGAGAATGAAGCTCTGAGAGTGGAAATGCATAATGGATCTCCATCTTGGGATGTCATTTGGGTTCAGCAGGGGGAATTCTTTTGGGCATGACATTCTAGGGTTCTTAGCCAGGTGCCTTTGGCTCAGCTGAATACCTTTTTCTCAGTTATCATAGCATTACTTTTTTCATGATCCAAAAATGTTGTAACCCCTCAGATGTCAGAAACTTCTGGAAAGAGCTATGATCATTTAAGCAGAGAAAAGTAATTTCCAACTTCGGGGCATTGGTGGAAAGCACCAGTAATTGCATAGACGTGTGAAGAGCACTGGTGGTCAGAGGTTACTGATGCTAGCAGGTGGGCAAGAAGAACATTGATAATATGAACTCTTGTGAGAAACTAACAAAGCTGAGTATCGGCTCAGAACAAAACACCGTATTATCGTCACCCAAGTTCTTCATATTCCGTCTAGCTGGTATACTCTGGAGGCAATCAGGGTCTGTTTCTCCTCCTCTTTCTCCTCCTCTCTCTCTCTCTATCCTTCTTTCAGAATGCATATTTGTATTTTGGATTATCTCTTTCCACGTGTTTTGATGCCATTTCCTTCTACCCGAATCTGATCTTTCTTAATGACCTATTGTTAGTTGAAAGTAATGTATGGATCTTGTTAAAGTAAATAGAAAAAAAAAAAAAAAAGAAAGAAAGAAAGGAAAAAGAAAAAAAAGAGGAAAAAATAAATAGATTTACCCCCAAAGACAAATCCCTTGATTGTTTAAAAGGATAAATTTATTAATGTCTTTTAATTGACTTTTTTCCAAACAGGATTATTTTGAATCTTGGGCTCATGCAAATTTTTATAGGCACACTAGGGGGCACTGTTGAGTTATAAATATTCCAGTGCTGTTTGCCTGGTTTATATTAATGCTGAACTTGCAACTCCTTTCCTTGATGTCAGTATTTCACCTTCTGTGCTAGCAGGATATGAAATAGACGTGGAGATTTGCTTCCAGTGCAGAAAAAAAAATAATGATGACTTAAAACAGCACTTGTTGATGAAAGTTAGGGAAGAAAAATGCATATTTGTGAAGGAGTACTGATTTTTCTTCTTTTGGCATTTTTGGATTATAAATTCACATTAGTGATACAGCCAATATACAAACCACAGTTGTAGCAACCAGAGAAAGAAACAGGATATGACCCCCTTTGTGAGACGCTCATAGTATTCTCAAGGAGGCAGGGGAAAACTTCATTCATCTGCAGTTTATTCAGAATGTTCTTTTCTTTTACTTGTCATTTTGGAATGGATTTCACTGTTGCTAAAAAGGTACAGGAACAACAGCCTCAGAGCTAGAAATCATCTGTTTCTTCACAAAACAAGTTCACCCCAGATCAGCCATGTGACCTGCCCCAGCAGTGCCCAGCCCTTTGACCCGACTCTTGCTGGAACAGCATCTCTTTTGGGACTGAAAAAGAATTCATGTTCTAAGTCCTTCATACTATTTCTCTCAAGTTTGGTGCCTGCTATAATGTTGAGTCCTTTTTCCTTTTAAACCAGGTAGTGAAAAGTAAAACTAAAAGCCCAAATCCATTCAACCGAGAATTCGATGTGCAGATTTGAGATAAAATAAGCCACGAATATTTGAGCAGTATCATGATATACATTGCACAATTAAAAAAAAAGTTGGTTAGGGTGATTTGAGTTTTCTCATTGGTAGAACTAGGTTAGTTATGTGGCCATTTAAATTGTTTTAAACATTATTCAAGCCAACCTCAGAAGATTACTAATTTTTAAAAATTTTTTATGTTAATAGAATCATGTCTAAGTCTGGTTTTTTTCCATCTACACTTAATACAGTTATATCAGTTCAGAAATATTTCAGGAATGATGTGCTCTCATTAATTTCCATTAAAAGCATTTATTAAAAACATGCATTTGTTTATGTAGTTACTATGCACAACTAGTTATGCATAGTGACTCCTAGTCACCTGATGTCCGCCCTCCACCGAGGCACCAGATACACCTGGATTTGCATCCCAGCCCAGCGGGTTTTTCGTCCTGGGGCTCTCTTGGGCAACTTAGTTGATTCTCAGAGTCTCAGATTGATGAAGATAATAATAGTTTTATCATAATGGCTTTATAAGGATGAAATGATGCACTGATGTAAAGTGGTCAAGTTGGCAAAGTATTCAGTGGAATCCAGTGTGCTCCTTTTCACATCTACTTAAGATCAGCAGTGGAGGAGATTAACCAAGATGGCGGAGTAGAAGGACGTGCTGTCACTCCCTCTTGCGAGAGCACCAGAATCACAACTGGCTGCTGGACAATCATTGACAGGAAGACCCTGGACTTCACCAAGGAGGATACCCCACGTCCAAGGACAGAGGAGAAGCCACAGTGAGACGGTAGGAGGGGCGCAATCAGAGTAAAATCAAACCCCATAACTGCTGGGTGGGTGACTCACAGACTGGCGAACACTTATACCACAGAAGTCCACCCACTGGAGTAAAGGTTCTGAGCCCCACGTCAGGCTTCCCAACCTGGGGGTCAGGCAACGGGAGGAGGAATTCCTAGAGAATCAGACTTTGAAGGCTAGTGGGAATTGGATTGCAGGACTTTGACGGGACTGGGGGAAACAGAGATCCCACTCTTGGAGGGCACACACAAAGTAATGTGTGCATCAGGACCCAGGGGAAGGAGCAGTGAGCCTGGGGGAGACTGAACCAGACCTACCTGCTGGTGTTGGGGGGTCTCCTGCAGAGGCGAGTGGTGGCTCTGTTTCACCGTGGGGATAAGGACACTGGCAGCAGAGGTTCTGGGAAGTTCTCCTTGGCGTGAGCCCTCCCAGAGTCTGCCATTAACCCCACCAAAGAGCACGGGTAGGCTCCAGTGTTGGGTTGCCTCAGGCAAAACAGCCAACAGGGAGGGAACCCAGCCCCACCCATCAACAGTCAAGTGGATTAAGGTTTTACTGAGCTCTGACCGCCACAGCAACAGGGAGGGAACCCAGCCCCACCCATCAACAGTCAAGTGGATTAAGGTTTTACTGAGCTCTGACCGCCACAGCAACAGTCAGCTCTACCCACCACCAGAGCCTCCCATCAAGCCTCTTAGATAGCCTCAACCACCAGAGGGCAGACAACAGAAGCAAGAAAAACTATAATCCTGCAGCCTGTGGACCAAAAACCACAGTTACAGAAAGATAGAGAAGATGAAAAGGCAGAGGGCTATGTCCCAGATGAAGGAACAAGATAAAACCCCAGAAAAACAACTAAATGAAGTGGAGATAGGCAACCTTCCAGAAAAAGAATTCAGAATAATGATAGTGAAGATGATCCAGGACCTCGGAATAAGAATGGAGGCAAAGATTGAGAAGATGCAAGAAATGATTAACAAAGACCTAGAAGAATTAAAGAACAAACAAACAGAGATGACCAATACAATAACTGAAATGAAAACTACACTAGAAGGAATCAATAGCAGAATAACTGAGGCAGAAGAACGGATAAGTGACCTGGAAGACAGAATGATGGAATTCACTGCTGCAGAACAGAATAAAGAAAAAAGAATGAAAAGAAATGAAGACAGCCTAAGAGACCTCTGGGACAACATTAAACGCAACAACATTCGCATTATAGGGGTCCCAGAAGGAGAAGAGAGAGAGAAAGGACCAGAGAAAATATTTGAAGAGATTATAGTCGAAAACTTCCCTAACATGGGAAAGGAAATAGCCACCCAGGTCCAGGAAGCGCAGAGAGTCCCATACAGGATAAACCCAAGGAGAAACACGCCGAGACACATAGTAATCAAAGTGGCAAAAATTAAAGACAAAGAAAAATTATTGAAAGCAGCAAGGGAAAAACGACAAATAACATACAAGGGAACTCCCATAAGGTTAACAGCTGATTTCTCAGCAGAAACTCTGCAAGCCAGAAGGGAGTGGCAGGATATACTTAAAGTGATGAAAGGGAAGAACCTACAACCAAGATTACTCTACCCGGCAAGGATCTCATTTAGATTTGATGGAGAAATCAAAAGCTTTACAGACAAGCAAAAGCTAAGAGAATTCAGCACCACCAAACCAGCTCTACAACAAATGCTAAAGGAACTTCTCTAAGTGGGAAACACAAGAGAAGAAAAGGACCTACAAAAACAAACCCAAAACAATTAAGAAAATGGTCATAGGAACATACATATCGATTATTACCTTAAACGTGAATGGATTAAATGCCCCAACCAAAAGACATAGACTGGCTGAATGGATACAAAAACAAGACCCATATATATGCTGTCTACAAGAGACCCACTTTAGACCTAGGGACACATACAGACTGAAAGTGAGGGGATGGAAAAAGATATTCCATGCAAATGGAAATCAAAAGAAAGCTGGAGTAGCTATACTCATATCAGATAAAATAGACTTTAAAATAAAGAATGTTACAAGAGACAAGGAAGGACACTACATAATGATCCAGGGATCAATCCAAGAAGAAGATATAACAATTATAAATATATATGCACCCAACATAGGAGCACCTCAATACATAAGGCAACTGCTAACAGCTATAAAAGAGGAAATCGACAGTAACACAATAATAGTGGGGGACTTTAACACCTCACTTACACCAATGGACAGATCATCCAAAATGAAAATAAATAAGGAAACAGAAGCTTTAAATGACACAATAGACCAGATAGATTTAATTGATATATATCGGACATTCCATCCAAAAACAGCAGATTACACGTTCTTCTCAAGTGCGCACGGAACATTCTCCAAGATAGATCACATCTTGGGTCACAAATCAAGCCTCAGTAAATTTAAGAAAATTGAAATCATATCAAGCATCTTTTCTGACCACAATGCTATGAGATTAGAAATGAATTACAGGGAAAAAAACGTAAAAAGGACAAACACATGGAGGCTAAACAATACGTTACTAAATAACCAAGAGATCACTGAAGAAATCAAAGAGGAAATCAAAAAATACCTAGAGACAAATGACAATGAAAACACAACGACCCAAAACCTATGGGATGCAGCAAAAGCAGTTCTAAGAGGGAAGTTTATAGCTATACAAGCCTACCTAAAGAAACAAGAAAAAGCTCAAGTAAACAATCTAACCTTACACTTAAAGAAACTAGAGAAAGAAGAACAAACAAAACCCAAAGTTAGCAGAAGGAAAGAAATCATAAAGATCAGAGCAGAAATAAATGAAATAGAAACAAAGAAAACAATAGCAAAGATCAATAAAACTAAAAGTTGGTTCTTTGAGAAGATAAACAAAATTGATAAGCCATTAGCCAGACTCATCAAGAAAAAGAGGGAGAGGACTCAAATCAATAAAATCAGAAATGAAAAAGGAGAAGTTACAACAGACACTGCAGAAATACAAAGCATCCTAAGAGACTACTACAAGCAACTTTATGCCAATAAAATGGACAACCTGGAAGAAATGGACAAATTCTTAGAAAGGTATAACCTTCCAAGACTGAACCAGGAAGAAATAGAAAATATGAACAGACCAATCACAAGTAATGAAATTGAAACTGTGATTAAAAATCTTCCAACAAACAAAAGTCCAGGACCAGACGGCTTCACAGGTGAATTCTATCAAACATTTAGAGAAGAGCTAACACCCATCCTTCTCAAACTCTTCCAAAAAATTGCAGAGGAAGGAACACTCCCAAACTCATTCTATGAGGCCACCATCACCCTGATACCAAAACCAGACAAAGACACTACAAAAAAAGAAAATTACAGACCAATATCACTGATGAATATAGATGCAAAAATCCTCAACAAAATACTAGCAAAGAGAATCCAACAACACATTAAAAGGATCATACACCACGATCAAGTGGGATTTATCCCAGGGATGCAAGGATTCTTCAATATACGCAAATCAATCAATGTGATACACCATATTAACAAATTGAAGAATAAAAACCATATGATCATCTCAATAGATGCAGAAAAAGCTTTTGACAAAATTCAACACCCATTTCTGATAAAAACTCTCCAGAAAGTGGGCATAGAGGGAACCTACCTCAACATAATAAAGGCCATATATGACAAACCCACGGCAAACATCATTCTCAATGGTGAAAAACTGAAAGCATTTCCTCTAAGATCAGGAACGAGACAAGGATGTCCACTCTCACCACTATTATTCAACATAGTTTTGGAAGTCCTAGCCACGGCAATCAGAGAAGAAAAAGAAATAAAAGGAATACAAATTGGAAAAGAAGAAGTAAAACTGTCACTGTTTGCGGATGACATGATACTATACATAGAGAATCCTAAAACTGCCACCAGAAAACTGCTAGAGCTAATTAATGAATATGGTAAAGTTGCAGGATACAAAATTAATGCACAGAAATCTCTTGCATTCCTATACACTAATGATGAAAAATCTGAAAGAGAAATTATGGAAACACTCCCATTTACCATTGCAACAAAAAGAATAAAATACCTAGGAATAAACCTACCTAGGGAGACAAAAGACCTGTATGCAGAAAACTATAAGACACTGATGAAAGAAATTAAAGATGATACCAACAGATGGAGAGATATACCATGTTCTTGGATTGGAAGAATCAACATTGTGAAAATGAGTATACTACCCAAAGCAATCTACAGATTCAATGCAATCCCTATCAAATTACCAATGGCATTTTTTACTGAGCTAGAACAAATCATCTTAAAATTTGTATGGAGACACAAAAGACCCCGAATAGGCAAAGCAGTCTTGAGGCAAAAAAATGGAGCTGGAGGGATCAGACTCCCTGACTTCAGACTATACTACAAAGCTACAGTAATCAAGACAATATGGTACTGGCACAAAAACAGAAACATAGATCAATGGAACAAGATAGAAAGCCCAGACATTAACCCACGCACCTATGGTCAACTAATCTATGACAAAGGAGGCAAAGATATACAATGGAGAAAAGACAGTCTCTTCAATAAGTGGTGCTGGGAAAACTGGACAGCTACATGTAAAAGAATGAAATTAGAATACTCCCTAACACCATACACAAAAATAAACTCAAAATGGATTAGAGACCTAAATATAAGACTGGACACTATAAAACTCTTAGAGGAAAACATAGGAAGAACACTCTTTGACATAAATCACAGCAAGATCTTTTTTGATCCACCTCCTAGAGTAATGGAAATAAAAACAAAAATAAACAAGTGGGACCTAATGAAACTTCAAAGCTTTTGCACAGCAAAGGAAACCATAAACAAGACGAAAAGACAACGCTCAGAATGGGAGAAAATATTTGCAAATGAATCAACGGACAAAGGATTAATCTCCAAAATATATAAACAGCTCATTCAGCTCAATATCAAAGAAACAAACACCCCAATCCAAAACTGGGCAGAAGACCTAAATAGACATTTCTCCAAAGAAGACATACAGATGGCCACGAAGCACATGAAAAGATGCTCAACATCACTAATTATTAGAGAAATGCAAATCAAAACTACAATGAGGTATCACCTCACTCCTGTTAGAATGGGCATCATCAGAAAATCTACAAACAACAAATGCTGGAGAGGGTGTGGTGAAAAGGGAACCCTCTTGCACTGTTGGTGGGAATGTAAATTGATACAGCCACTATGGAGAACAATATGGAGGTTCCTTAAAAAACTAAAAATAGAATTACCATATGACCCAGCAATCCCACTACTGGGCATATACCCAGAGAAAACCGTAATTCAAAAAGACACATGCACCCGAATGTTCATTGCAGCACTATTTACAATAGCCAGGTCATGGAAGCAACCTAAATGCCCATCAACAGACGAATGGATAAAGAAGATGTGGTACATATATACAATGGAATATTACTCAGCCATAAAAAGGAACGAAATTGAGTCATTTGTTGAGATGTGGATGGATCTAGAGACTGTCATACAGAGTGAAGTAAGTCAGAAAGAGAAAAACAAATATCGTATATTAATGCATGTATGCGGAACCTAGAAAAATGGTACAGATGAGCCAGTTTGCAGGGCAGAAGTTGAGACACAGATGTAGAGAATGGACATATGGACACCAAGGGGGGAAAACTGCGGTGGGGTGGGGATGGTGGTGTGCTGAATTGGGCGATTGGGATTGACATGTATACACTGATGTGTATAAAACTGATGCCTAATAAGAACCTGCAGTATAAAAAAACAAACAAAACAACTAATACTAAACTTTCATTGGGTTATTTGTATGGAAATATGTTAATATAAATGTTTCAGACATTACATGAAATTTCTAAAAATCTTATATTTGTATTTGTATGGAAATATGTATGGAAATATGTTAATATAAATGTTTCAGACATTACATGAAATTTGTAAAAATCATATTTGTATTTGTATGGAAATATGTATGGAAATATGTTAATATAAATGTTTCAGACATTACATGAAATTACTAAAAATCTTATATTTGTACTTGTATGGAAATATGTATGGAAATATGTTAATATAAATGTTTCAGACATTACATGAAATTTCTAAAAATCTTATATGTTCTGGTATAATGTTATAAGTAATAATCCTAGTTATTACTTTAAAATGTATATCTCAGAAATAACTAATTTTCTTGTCAACTGCATTATTATGAACTGTCATCAAATCTTTAACCGTGGTCATTTTTAAGTCTTTTGTCATTTACAGACAGTTCTGGGTGTACTCTGATGATTTTGCAAATATGTTCCTATAAAAGGCTTTCATCTTCAAGAAATACATGGAAAAGACTCTGACAAGTACAGGTTTCTGGTAACGGACTGTACTGCTGAACTGAATGAATAAGCATTTTCAGAACTCTAATGAAAAACTGATGAACTCATAAAAGTGCTAACAAAAGATCAAGACGAAAAAAAAAATTAATTACATGGGACTGAGTGAACTGATGAGGATGAGTATAATTTTTGTGACTTTCTGTCTGAATTAAAAAAAAAAAAAAAAAAAAAAATTCCACAAGGACTCAGAGGCAAAGAATATACAAATCAATTTTCACTGCAAAGTAAAGGAGCTGTTACAGTGGAGGATTACTGGACTGAATGTCAATACTATGACATAGTATGAGTGTGTTTCACGTTTGGTAATTGCAATCATTGTTGCTTTTGTTGTGGTCATCCATGTACAATGCTTGGTGTCAGTCGATTTATCTCTTGTAAAAATAAAATACAGTGTGTGTGTGAAAAAAAAAAAAAAAAAAAAAAAAAAAAAAAAAAGATCAGCAGTGATGCAATAGACAGAAACAGAGTCCAAACTGCCGCATCATAGTGTGTCCTCACATCACTGAAAAAAATCTCGCAAAGGAAAAGAAAATACTACAAATGGGGATGCACATTTCATGCACTGTGGTGTCAAAGGAAAAGCATATTTCCTGTCCAAAACCTAGAATAAATTTGAGCTATTTATAGTATATGCTGCACTCCAGAGTATTTTAATCAAAGTCTTGTGAATGACTTTGTTTTTTAATTAATTAATTAATTAATTATTTTCTGCGTTGGGTCTTCATTGCTGTGTGCGGGTGAAGCGTTCTCTAGTTGCAGCGAGTGGGGGCTACTCTTCGTTGTGGTGCGTGGGCTTCTCCTTCGGTGGCTTCTCTTGTTGCAGAGCACAGGCTCTAGGCACACGGGCTTCAGTAGTTGTGGCTTACGGGCTCTAGAGCGCAGGCTCAGTAGTTGTGGCACACGGGCTTAGTTGCTCTGCGGCATGTGGGATCTTCCCTGACCGGGGATCAAACCCGTGTCCCCTGCATTGGCAGGCGGATTCTTAACCACTGCGCCACCAGGAATGTCCCTTGTGAATGACTTTGGATCAAAGAAATGAATCAAACAGTCAACAGAAGTAGAGCCTCTATTTCCTTAGTGCCCCATATTCATGCTTAGAATATGGTGCTTTTAAAAATTTATATTAAAAACAAATTTTGAAAAGACAATAGAGCTCAAAGTCCAAGAAGTGCAAATGAAGATAGATGGATATAAAGGAAACAGTCTCCCTTGTACTCTTCTGATCATTGCCCTTCCCGAAGGCAGTGTCTGCTATATTCTTGAGTATCTTTCTATTGAGAGCAGATAGGTAGATAGATAGATGGATGGATGGATGGATATGAATATGGACATAGATATAGATGTAATCTTTTCAAACATGTGGGATATATCTTTAGGCTAAATTGCTAGAAAAAATATCAGCAATGCCTGTATTCTTCAGTAGCACCATTTATTACTTTTTAAAATCATAATTTGATGGTATAAATGATATTCCAGTGCAGTGTCAAAGAGTACTTTTATTGTGAGTGATATTAATCACCTTTTAGGAGCCATTTTCATTTTTTTCCTGTGAACTGTCTTTTCATGTCCTTTGCCCATTTTAAATTGGACTCAGTCTTATTAAGATATTTATCAATAAAAATGTATTAGGAAAATAAGACCTTTGTCTGTAATCTGAGTTATGAATATTTTCCCCAGTTTTCTATTTATCTTTTGGCTTTTCTTATGTGAGTCTTAATATGCAGGCATTTTACATTTTTCTGTGAACAAGTCACCCCAAGATTATAAAAACATAGAATTTGCCACATGCTGAACTTCTAAGTGTATTTTGCTATGTTTAGTGTTTAGAACATTGCATCTTAAGAGAATTTTTTTAAAAATTTTCTGGAATTATTATCTTTCACTCTAAAGAAATATAATAAAGGTATTTCTAAAAGAGTTGGCGGAGACCAACATGGATTATAGAAATGGATTGTATTAAAGACTGCACAATCTCTAAGACTAGAGTAAGACATCATAGCTCATTTGATACCCTTAGAGGCCTTGCTTGGCGAATATAGGCAAATGATTTTAATTAGCATGTTGTGTGCCTGTAAATGGATGCTTCTAAAGAGCCTGAAATGAGTCCTTTTCTTAATTTGTTCTTTTAAGACAACTTTAGTTTAGAGGAACCTCTGTGAGGTACCCTGACACTAGGAATATCTCGTTGGCATAGCCAACTACTTTTTACCATTTCTGGGCATGTCTGTCATAGATGACAGGCATATCTTGCCCTCTTCAACAGCGAAAGTTACACTCTTAATATAAGTTCAGAGAACTGTTTTATTAATGACCTTGTTTACATTATTGATATATGTATGTGTGTGTGTATTCTAAAAGACAATGATGAACCTCAGTGGACAGTTTCCAAAATGTTTCTCACAAACCAGTAGAGCCCAACTTGATGAGGTTTCTCTACATTATTTGCAGAACATCAGACCATCACGTATTATATTTGTAAATATTTAAACAGTGTCATTGGGAGAAATTTTGGTTTATAAAATTGTTTTAGAAGTAAAATTATTTTGGAATTAGAATTTAGGTTATTGTAGAAATGTGCTTGGAAACCATTTATATAATTGTAAAAAAAATCCTCAGTGATTAAAAATGGTTAAAGAAAGGCGACGGGTGGGTTTCTTTACTGGTTTCTTCTCAGTGCTCCCCCCCAACCCCAGAAGTCTCTGGCTTGTGTTACTAAATGGCTACCTATGGCTTTATTCAACCGTTGTAACTTAAGACTCTCAGGGCTGGTTTCTTTGAGTGAAGGCTGCTGGATTGCTCTTTTTCCAATAAATATAGAGTCTGAGTTTTTTCATGGTAAGTAGACAAAGATTCCCTTTGAAAAATGTAGTCTGAGCACCAAACACTGGACTCATTGTCTCTGACACAATAAGTGCCACATTCAGTCTTTAGAAATGGTGAGTGATTTGCTTGTATTCAAGAACCAAAGAAGTTTTACACATCCAGAAAAGTGATGTACAGCTGAGTTTCCAATAATGCTAATACTGTGTGTGTGAGTGTGAGTTCACACTGTGATGTGTACCGTGCTGTCCCCTGACTGGTATATGCCACTCATGGGTCAGCTTTGGGCTGCTCACGATGAGTTATTTACTGGGTTATACAAAGAGAACCCAAATGAAAGTAGAAAGGATTCCTGCTCGTGTTTCATTTTGCATATGAGGGTAGAGAATTAGATTATATTTGTCATACACATTTTGGATGTAATGTGGCATTCCAAATTAGGGGTGGCCTTGTGTCAGTTTCTCCAGAAGCTGACCCTGAATTGAGGATTTATGTGCAAATGATTCATTCGGGAATTGCTCCTAGGAGAAACAAGTAAGGGAGTAGGAGAAACATATCAGTGAAAGGAAGGAATCCAAGCAAGGGAACAGTTTCTGACAAAGTTCTAGCCTCAGCTGGATCATACAGGAGAACTTTGGAGAGAAAGTTATAGCTCAGATTTTGTCCCAAATTGAGGCAAGGGGAGCTGGGATTTCATAAGTCACTCGTAGGCTAAGAGCCACCCAAACTAAACTAAGGGGGACCCGAACTCTCCGATACTCTGAGATACTTCCAGCCCTTGGCACAGGTAGGCAGAGTGGCATCTGTGGCTGAAGGAAGTCTCCGGAAGATAATCACAGATGGGGGCCCACAGAAACAAAAGCACAAAGAAGCTGGGGATGGCGGGCATGGGTACAAAGAAATAGCCAAAGGGCTTCAAGGGGATCCAATACCAAAAGTTATTTGCTAGAGGGATTACTTCTAAATTCTAATTAAATGATTCCCAATCACTAAGAAAAAAATTCACTTAGTGATTCTGATACATTTTTTAAAAGAATTGTTACTAAGTAAATGATTCTGATCAGATATTAGCTTAGTCAGGGGCTGCACTATAGAAAATCTTACTCCTTAATATTTCTCAAATACACCAGGCACACTGCTGTCTCAGGGGCTTTGTACTTGTTTCTTCTGCCAAGGTCTCACCCCACAGATTGATTTTCTTTTTTAAAAAATTTTTAAAAAAAATTATTTATTTTTGGCTGTGTTGGGTCTTCATTGCTGCACGCGGGCTTTCTCTAGTTGCGGTGAGCGGGGGCTACTCTTCATTGCGGTGCGTGGGCTTCTCGTTCCGGTGGCTTCTCTTGTTGCAGAGCTTGGGCTCTAGGCGCGAGGCCTCAGTAGTTGTGGCATATGGGCTTAGTAGTTGTGGCTCGCAGGCTCTAGAGCACAGGCTTAGTAGTTTTGGCGCACGGACTTAGTTGCTCCACGACCTGTGGGATCTTCCTGGACCAGGGATCGAACCTGGGCCCCCTGCATTGGCAGGCGGATTCTTAACCACTTTGCCACCAGGGAAGTCCACATAGATTGATTTTTGATAAAAAGTGAGAAAAATACGACTTTGTGATAGAGGAATTTGGCTGTTTCACCCTGATCCAGCCTTGCCATCATTGACTAGATGTTGTATACTGCTTAATATGAAGCAATATGAAATATACAACATCCTCGTGAATATTCTTCCCCAAAACTATTTAAACAGAATCTGATCAGACCTCTCCCTAACTTCCGGTTTACAACATTAATATGATAGTTTTATACAGTCAATGTCCTTTGGATATTGGGTTTGCCCACATATTTACCATTGTTTCATCATCCTTCTTTCATCTCAGTCATTTTACCTACAATCATTTTCCTTCTATCTGAGGTATATCTTTTAGTGCTCTGCTGACCAATATGATAACCACTAATCACGTGGATATTGAGCACTTGACTTATAACTACTCTGAATTGAGATTTGCTGCTAATGTAAAGCACATGCTGGATTTCAAAGACCTAGTACAAAAATGTAAAATATCTCATGAATGATTTTTTATATTAATTACATGTTGAAATGATACTATTTTGGGTATATTGGATTAAATAGACCATTATTCAAATTGACTGTACCTTTCTTTTTGCTTTTGAAAATGTGGCTACTAGAGCATTTAAATTTACATGTCCCTCCTATTGTATTTCTATTGGATAACTCTGTTTTAGAAGTGTCTTTAATGATGGTCTAATGGTGGCAAATTCTTAATTTTTGTTTTGTCTGAAAATGTCTTTATTTTACGTTTGCTCTTGAAGTCTTTTTTACATATACTAGGCTAGATTGAGTTACTTTCTCTTGTATTGATATTATTTCACTGTTTCTGGTTTCTGTTTTTGCTGATAAGACGTTAGTTAGCGTTGTCACTCCTTTGGCTCTAATTTGTCTTTTCTCTGGCTGCTGTTTGAAAAATCTGCTGGTTTTTAATATTCTGATATTTCATCATGATGAATCTAAGTATGGGTTTCTTATTATTTATCCTGCTTGGGATTCACGGGGTTTTCTGAAACTGTGTATTAGTTTCTTCTGTCAGTTCTAGGAAATTACTAGTCATTATCTCTCAGATAGCACTTCGTCCCCATTCTATTTCGCACCGCCTTCTGAAACTCCAGTTAGACCTATGTTAGACTTTTACTTTATCTTTCCTCTATTTTTCACCTACCTTTTGTGTTTTCCTCATTTTTGTCTCTGTAAGGTGCATATTGAATTAATTCTTCATAACTACCTAACATTTTGCTAATACCTTTATCTGTGTCTAATATTCTGGTTCAACTCCTCCATGGAATTTAATTTCAATGATATTATTATTATTTTTTTGTTATTTTAAGTACAATTTGATTCTTTACAAATCTGCTTATTTTGACTTAGTCTGTTCAGGCTGCTATAACAAAAATGCCATTGACTGGGTAGCTTAACAACAAACATTTTTTTCCTCACAATGCTGGAGGCTGGGAAGTCCAAGATCTAGGTACCAGCAGATTTGATATCTGGCGAGAGCTTGCTTCCTGGTTCATAGATGGCTGTCTTCATGCTGTGTCCTCACAGTAGGAAGGGGTGAGGGAGCTCTCCGGGGTCTCTTTAATAAGTGTGCACATCCCATTCATGAGGGCTCCACCCTCCTGAGCTAATTACCTCCCAAAGGCCCCACCTCCAAATACCATCACATTGGGGATTAGGTTTCAACATATGAATTTTGGGGGGACACATTCAGTCTATAGCATTTTTTAGTTTCTTGTTCTTTAATCATATTTTAAATACCTCATTTCTTTAAAGATTTTAATCTAACATACTTTCCCATACTGTGTCTAATAATCCCCAATAACCGAACTCTTTGCAAGTCTGATTTTGCGCACTGTTATTACTGCAGACTTTCTCTGATGGTACCTTCTTTCTTTGCATACTTTGTGATTTTTGACTGTTCGCTGTCTATATTCTTTGGAAAAAGAAATTTTTTTTTGAGAATTCTTTGAGGCCGGTGTTGAGGGTTGATTCATTCCAAAAGGATTTATATTTGCTTCTTCTAGGAACCTAGGGGCATTAATAATCCAGTGGGACAACTTTAAACTAAATTCTCAGTTTCAGGTTGTTGGACCATCCAGTTGGTCAGAATTTCAGACTCTGTGGGGTCTGCTAATGGAATGAATTTTAATACTACCTTTTTACTCATCTCCAAGTAGGCAATTTTCTCTGCTGTCCCCTTGATGCATGAGGTGAATTTAATTCTGCTCGTCTTACATTGATGTACATGTAGCCCTTTGCAAGCCCATTTATAATTCCCACAGTCTTCCATGAGATTGCCCATTTCAGGTGAGCTCTGTCTTCTTTCGGTATCTAAAGAATTCAGATTCCTTTAGCACAGTGTTTTCAAAATGTGGTCTACAGATTTCTAGATTTCTGGAAAGGTCCTTCTGGGCAGCTCCAGGGGTCAAGGATGAGCACAAGCCCATCTATCTGGATTCTCTCACCTCTGAAAACAGAGCCACTTCACTTTTACCTGTTTTATACACCAAGTTTCTGTGTTAGTATTCATTTGAAGGAAGGAGCAAGCTGTTAAGACATTTCTGAAAACTACCCTATTTTTTTTTTGGAGGAACTGGTTCTTTATTTCACAAAGACACTTACCAATTTTCAGGATCAAAACAGTTACACTATTGGTTTTTCTTTGTCGCAGTTGGCCCCCAAAGAGACCACACCAAAGGAGAGTACATTTTAAGCCAATTAAGCTGCAGGATGCACACCTAACAGACCTCACTGAAACCTCACCAAAACCAGCACACTGCCAGCCCACAGACTGTAGAGAGCTCTCACAGCTAGATGGGGTGACCAGTGTGCCCCAACCCCAAAGAAGCAAAGTTTCAAAATAATATAAAATTTAAAAACAGTGAAAACTACTCTTTTGATGTGTGAATAACATCTTACGTTAAGTTATTCACTTTTGGAAGCTTCACTGAATATTTCAGTATACCAAAAACTATGAATGCTGAAGGAAATTGATCCCAAGAGAAAACAATGGATTAAACTGCCTAAAAGGACTTATGGGAGGGGCAAATGACCTAATAAGAGGAGATGGATATAAATTATTTTAACAAAAAATTAGCCAGCTACCATGAAGAAGGGCTTAACTAAAATGAACTATGACTTGCATGTGAACTCAGGTCGTGAGTGGGTCAGCTTAGGGGTTGATAAAGTGTCAGCTCCTTTTATTTTTACTCTTTTGTGACAGTGTCTAAGATACAGCTCTTCCTCCACTGAATGCACAAGGATAGGATGCTGGTAATTTCTGTTAAGGCCACACACAGGCACTGATTGGCTGTGAGGTGGGCAGATGACTTGAGAATGTCTGTGGTAGGGACATCAGTGGGCATCAGTGGGATTGAAGTCTCAAGGTGGAAGACTAAACTTAAGGAACATCCAGACCACCAAGAAAGGAAGTTTTCATAACAGAGTACTTATTATATGATGGTGAGTGAGTGGATTAAAATACAAGGCTAAAATTTGCGGAGGGGGCTAGAATGAAGTGTAGAGTTTAGAAACATGGTTGAAGATGTAGATGGGAGTATGGTTTTGGGAGCTTGATCATTTCCTGTTTGGCACTTGTAACTGGCTTTTGCTGGGATCAGTTTTAGGGTGGGGTAAAAAGCACATATTCCTTCTCTTCCCCTTTCTCTGTTTTCTTCTTCCTTATCATCTCATATTTTATCTTGTAGGTATAATCACATGTTTTTTTAAAAAGCCTTCTCTTTCTGATTGATTTTTTAAAAGAATGAATAACTTAACATAAGATATATATATATATAATATACAATATTATATGTGTATATATATGTGGGAACACTATTTATCTGGAGAGAGTTATGTTGAGGCCAAGTGGCAGGAAATGATTGAGCTACTGAAGGGGTGGGAGTTACTGTGACTCAAGGTTGCCTTTGAGGCACAGAAAACCTTTTCCAAGAGGACCCTGGCTGATGTGCTGATGCATTCCAATGCTTCCAGCCTGAAGCAGTTGAGTTGGGAGGGGGGTCAGCAAAATGCCTGGAGATGTGAGCTTTCCTCTTTGAGGGATCTGACTTCTCTACTGAATGAGTGCTGGGGAGACTATGAGGCCAGCCAGGCCCTCTGGCCCTCAGGCTGCAGCATTAGGAGGAAAGTAAGGACTTCCCATCTCAAGAAACCCCCTCTCTCAGGTGAGAATGCTACCACTGGCACAGGGTGTCCAGAGGAACCTGTTCAGCTGGAGTGATTTATACCTTCGGTAGACCCTCACCACAGGCTGTGATGGTTTTTGTGGCCTTTTCTGATATGGCATCACCTAGAACACGGTGCCGATACTGTGGCTGTGTGGCAAGATCTAGGAGCCTGTACTTTTAATAAGTATTCTGGTGATTCTGATACAGAGAGACCAGCACTCTTTCAAAAGATGTAGTTTGGAACCACCGATTAAATGCATAGACAACTGTGATGTTGCATCTGCAGAAAGGACAGGCCTAGAGGTTTTACAGTAGCCCTATCCCATCCTGAAACATGAACTTCACTGGGGCACCTTTACTCCTATTCCCATTTTCTGATTTTCATACTCCAGCTCTAGGGATTGGCTTCTGGCCATCCCCTGTTTTGCAGATACATTCAGACTCCCTTTCTCTGGTTTCCTGATCCCATTCTCCTGCTCATCCCCCCATCTGGATGCTTGACTGTAATTCCGGGTAAGGGATGTGCTGATCCAGATCTTGCCCCTTAGCATTTACGCTGCTCAGCCTCCCTATCAGCAAATGGCACTTGGACCTTGAAACTGCTTGAGGACGTAATGCATCCTCCTTATTACCGGTTTTCATAAGGAAGATTTTTCCCCTAAATGCTCCTCCTATATTCTTTCCTTAGACCCACCTCACACAGTCATGGGTGAACTACCTGATATAAGATTTTGAGAAAGGAACTGGGCATGCTTAGCTCAGCCCCTTATTTCTTCCCTTTTCTTAGAAGCAGACTGCCTGAAGGAAGCCCACGTACTGGTCGGCTCCTCTGTGCTGTACACTCTACAGGTACAAGCCCCAAAGTAGAAAAGTCTGAGCTTGTCCATTTGGCCTGTGGTAGGCAGACAAGTCTGCCTAATTCTGGGCGTACATATTATATTAACGAGCCCATCTATCTGGCTAATAGATGGAAAGCCTTGTCCTTGCATCTAGCCTGTATAGAAATAAAGGAGATATTTTGGCCCTCATCTGCTTGTTTTTTGGTCTCTCTCAGTGGGTTCAGAATTCCAGTAGGAAAAGAGGAGTGCCATTCATTTGGGTTCCCTCAATTGGTCCCAAATCCATAATATAAGACGGAAGCTTTCTTAATTGCTTAAGGTAATTTGAAATCCTAGTGTATTGTGCAGATGAAGTGCAAATCCACATCTTCCTCCCTACACCTCCTGAGCTTTTTCTAAAGCAAAAGAATATAAGCCAAACATAAGACATAAACTGTGTACGTATTTGTACCTTGAGGAGCATACAACTCATCTTGCTAATGACTTGTTATGGGAGAGTGAAAAGGTGACATGGTATAGTGGCACTGAGGAATAGTGAAAAAGCGCAGGAGACGAATAACCAGAGGAATCGAAGTGTAAATTACACTCCATCACTTAATAGTTGAATGACCTTAGACATTTTACTTAAGCTTTAGAACTTTACTTATTTCTTCTTAAAATGAGACTAGTAATACCTAGCTCTTAAGACTGTAGTGATAAAATTAAATAGAGCTTGAAGGACTTGCCATATAGAAGGAACTTAGAAATAATAACTTTCCACTTCCTGTGTGGATGCAAAAACCTGATCTCTTGATTTTCATTATAACAATATTGTGCTGAATTTGAATGTTTTCTAAATAATATTCTACCATGTTTAGTAAGAGGCTTAGGATATTCTGTTTTGTTCCCATTATCTCCATTATCTTATGGAACTTATTCCTTTGAATGTGCTTTTTTTTTTTTAATGGTTTTCCAAGGTGAAGGAGTAAAATATATTCATCTGCCAAACAAATTAGCTAAATACTATTGTTCTCCTTTGTGCATGGCATATTTTATGAGTGGATTTGGAAGATAGACTAAAATTATGAAATACAAAAATGTCACTTTAAATTGATCTAAAATTAAGCTTGGTTTAGCTGTGTTTCTTTTTTTTTTTTAACATCTTTATTGGAGTATAATTGCTTTACAATGGTGTGTTAGTTTCTACTTTATAACAAAGTGAATCAGCTATATATCCCCATATCTCCTCCCTCTTGCGTCTCCCTCCTACCCTCCCTATCCCACCCCTCTAGGTGGTCACAAAGCACCAAGCTGATCTCCCTGTGCTATGCGGCTGCTTCCCACTAGCTATCTATTTTACATCTGGTAGTGTATATATGTCCATACCACTCTCTCACTTCGTCCCAGCTTACCCTTCTACCTCCCCGTGTCCTCAAGACCATTCTCTACGTCTGCGTCTTTATTCCTGTCCTGCCCCTAGTTTCTTCATAACCACTTTTTTTTAAAGATTCCATATATATGTGTTAGCATATGGTATTTGTTTTTCTCTTTCTGACTTCACTCTGTATGACAGTCTCTAGGTCCATCCAACTCACTACAAATAACTCAATTTCATTTCTTTTTATGGCTAATATTCCATTGTATATATGTGCCACATCTTCTTTATCCATTCATCCGATGATGGACACTTAAGTTGCTTCCATGTTCTGGCTATTGTAAATAGAGCTGCAATGAACATTGTGGTACATGACTCTTTTTGAATTATGGTTTTCTCAGGGTATATGCCCAGTAGTGCGATTGCTGGGTCATATGGTAGTTCTATTTTTAGTTTTTTAAGGAACCTCCATACTGTTCTCCATAGTGGCTGTATCAATTTACATTCTGCCATCTTGAAGGTGTCCCTGTGTTTCTTCTTATATCAGTAGTTTACAAAGTTTTCAAGTCGGAAGTGTCATTTTTTCCCACCTTAAGTTGATTTTAGGTATCTATCTGCTGAAAAAAAGGCATGTGCCATATCAGATTGCAGACTCCTTGATCCAATTTGCAGCCCTCCACAGTTTCAGATCTCCCAGATTGGGCAATATTGCCTTTTGGGAGACATTTTGGGGTTGAAAGGGTCTTCTTTAGATCAGGGAACTCAAATCATTTTTCAGGACGCTATGCTTCTTTGTGCTCAGATGAATTGTCAGCATTCAGATAATGGCCCCAGTTTCAGCACTCTGAAGGGTCAGCATTCAGGTGGGGTCAGATGGAAGGGCATTTCACATCCTCCTATTTTATCTGTCACTGTCTGTGGCAAACAACTTCTCCCAGGTGGGTTGGATAGTTAATGGGCTCACAGTTTACTGTTTCCTTCAGTAAAAGGTGAATAGAGGATTACATACTGTCAGGTCAAAGTGATGACAATACTTTCTGTGTGTGTGTGTGTGTATGTGTGAGAGAGAGAGAGAGAAAGAGAGAGAGAGGGAGGGAGAGAGAAGGGGAGGAACTTATTGCTTTGTCTAATTTTGGCTCCATGGGACTGATGATTTGTAAAAGTGTCCTTCCTTCTATTATAGCCCAAATGTTGGGACCCACCCGAGAAATTCATACATCTAAAAATCAAAAGAAAATACAAGTGTAACTAGAAACATTAAAAAATGATGTTGATTTTTACCATTGTTTTCTTGTGGCTATGGGAGATGGGGTTTCAGTGCATACCTTAGGACAAAACTCCTTAGAAGTCCTCTTTAAACATCTTTTTTTCCCTAAAGTTTCACTCCATCTATTAGCTCCTATATTTTTCCCTTTTCTTTTTCTTTCTCACCCTTTGCCTGAAGCTCTTCATCCCCTTTTTCATCCCTCCTCAGAATTCTACCAGCATATCTCCTTCAGACATTAATCAAGAAAACGGGCGGCTGACAGCAGTGAGACGAATGAAAACCCAGGTCTGATCATCCTTGTCCCCCAGGCATGCCTATTGGGAGCCCCCCTTCATCTTACCGGTCTATCATGGAATAGCACCATGGAATGGAAAAAGCACTGAATCTTCTGCCACCAACAAGTGGTGTGGCTTCAATAAACTTATTTGATGCCGAGCGCCGTCTTCCCCATTCTAAAATGGGGCTAGTAATACTTACCTTCCTTACCTCATAGGGCTGCATGAAGATCAAGTTCAATGGTGAAAGTACTTTTAAGAATTGGAAACCGCTTTGATGCTGCTATGTGTTCTAGAATGAGAATGGGATAGGTGAAGGGGTCTTAGAGTTATCTAGTCCTAATCTTCACTTCAGCAATGGGGAAATTAAAATCCAGAAACTGTCATAACTCACTCAAGGCCATGAAGACAGGTAGAAGCAAAAATCAGGTTAGAGCCAGTACTCCCAATATTAGAGACTATAGCTAGAATGAGTTTTCAACTGTTCATTAATGAGTCAACCACAAATTGATCGATTGGCTGTCACTTCTGGAAGTGATGCTAGCAGATCAAGGATGTGCTAGGAGGAACAGGGCCAGAGACATTGCTGATAGTAGACAAGGAAAACAACATTAAACAGGGTATAGGAAAGAGGGGTGAGTTGTCACAAGAGGGTGGCTGGGGACTTAACGAGGCAGTAGCATTTGTTATTTTACCTGTTCTAAAATGCTATGTAAAGATTTCTTTTGTTTGGAATATTTATTTATTTTGAACGATTAACGATAGATTAGCCACTCAGATTGAACTAATTCCCTGTCTTAATTATGGCTATGTAACATCTGCGGATGTGTGTCAGAAGTCTATTTACTGGAATGAGAAAATTTCCCTTACCCATGAGTCATGAGAATCTTCTTGCCACTGGAGTTTTATTTTAATGAAGCCAGGGATTAAGCAATTGGTAAGTTATTTGGTTCATGATGTGCAGATTCTCACAATCTGCATACATGTGTTGCTTATTTTTTAGTCTTTGGTTCTCTACCCCTTGGGTGAATAATCCTCAGCTGAGGCAGATGGTCAGAACATTCTCTCCTTATAACAGGCAATGTCGACCCGATGACCAAATGGTCACTAGGTAAGGAGCTGGTGCTCTCTAGACATCAGATTGACGTGTGTTAGGAATGAAGTTAGCTGGTTTACTCTTCTTTTGAGTTTTTTCCATTTAAATGTCACATGTATGTATTCTTAAAGCTTATTCTATTATCAATTGTACCATTTTTCCTCAGCAGTTTCATCAAGGGAAGTTTCATTACCTCTTTCTTTGAAATGATACTCTCCATCTGTTTTTGTTGGCAACACAGGGAATAATTTCCAGTACCTAATTAAAGTTATGTGGACTGACTTTTATTAATATGTCCCTAAATGTTTCTAACTATTGTGCATTGTTTACTAAGAGAATTAAAATCAAGGTCCCTTGATAGTCACTTTCTGAACTTTCTAGAATTTACATGTGTTCTGAGGCCCCTCTTTAGAGGTACTAATGCTTTTTTTGTTGTTGTTGTAGAGAGAGCAGCGTTTAGTATGAGAGAGAGTTCCTTGGAGAGCTCTGTGTTTAATAGGTGAGACTGATAAGCTCATTCAGGTTCTTACCATGAGTATAAATAGATGGCTCTGGTCCAAGTGTGGAACTTTAATACACATTCACGGTTTAGACACTCTTCTTGTACAATTTGGAAATTCTCATTTCTCAAAGCGTATTTTGTCTCATCACCTCTTAAACTCTTGAACCTATTCTCAAGATGGACTTAGGTACAATATGAATTCATCTGCTCATTGCTAGATTCATAACTCAACACAATTAATTTTGTTTGAAACATAATGGACTCTGAAAGGAACCTTTCCAATGATAATATTGTTGGATTATTTCCTTAAAAAATTGCCACTCACAAAGGAGATAGAAAAGGGGGACAGATCTGAAGAATGAGAACTGACTTATTTTGCTGTAAGGCAGTAAGGGGTTTTGGGAAGAGAGAGTGAGAGAGAAAAGAGAGAGAGAAAAGAGAGAGAGAAAAGAAAGAGAGGAAAGAGAAGCAGAGAGAGAAAGAGAAGCTGAGAGGGGGAGAGACAGGAAGAGAGAGAGAGAGAGGAAGGGAGGGAGGGGGGAGGGAGAGAGAGAAAGAGGGAGAGAGAATATAAATCTTAGATAGCAGGTGCTGAGATCGGAAATTCCCTTGGATCCCGGCATCCTGGTACTGGCTGTGTCTTGGGAAATATGGCTGCTGGTGGGTATGTATAAGGCTGGAATAACTAAGGAGCAGAGCTGAATTTGGGCTATTGGTTGAGAGGTTCATAGAGGCCTATGAACCCAAGTGACATGGACCTAGACAGTACAGCATGTGTCTGTGTTTCCCCTTTTATCTTTTTGCCCCTGAAGTTTTATTTTAATGAAGATAGTGATTAAGCAACTGGTAATCTCTTTGGTTCATGAAGTCCAAATTCTCAGAATCTCCCTATATGTGTTGCTTACCTTTTAGTGTTGGGTCCTCTGCTAGTTAGTTGAGTAAACTTCAGATGAGTTGCATTCCCATTGGTAGAAAAGCTTGAACTGAGAGCACTATGCCTGGCAGTGGACACAGTTATCACAGAGATGATGGGCTGAAAGATTTTGGTGGAGGTCTGTGCATTTTGCCTAAATCTGGCAGGAAAGAAGTTGATCTTGCCTACGTGATGAAACCATCTGGGCTTCAACAGGGACGCCATGTGGCAGCGTCAGCCCCAGTGGTGGTAGAGAATAGAGTTATCTGGTAAACACATTTTCTCTCTAAAAGGGACTTATAACCAGGAATGAAGCCTTGAACTGGGTGGTCAGTTCCTGGGGTTGGTGGATTTACCCTGGGTGTGGTGGTAGTTTGTGGAGAGAGATGAAAGTTTCAAAAATGTGACTTTGTTTTCTGCTCTAAGCTGCTAAAGCAGGCAAATATCCATTGCACAATATTAATTCCATGGGATTTCTCTTAAAACTGGGAAATGAAGACATCAACTTCCAATTGAAGAGAATGCTTATGTTTTCATTATTACATTTGATCTAGAATATAGAGAAATTCCATAAATGGTAAAATATCAAAATTCAGATAACAGAGGTCATGCTATTATGCAAAAACTGGTGAATCCTAGAAGACTTTAGGGAGATCTTCTCTCTCCACCTTATGAGGAAGAGCTCATCCTAATAACCTCTGGTCAGTGTTCTTTATCTGAAAAAAGGAATTTTTACCTGTTTTGAACGCAGCAAATATATCTAGGACATTCTTTGGTAGGTAGAAACAAAATTTACAATTCCAGGGTCTTAGTATTTACATGGTATTTGTCTAATTAGAATATCATTTGACTGCATGTATTCCCAAACTAACATACACTTTTTTCAGTTTTATTTTATTTTTATTGAAGTATAGTTGATTTACAATGTTTCAGGTGTACAGTAAAGTGATTCAGTTATACATATATATTCTCTTCCAGATTCTTTTCCATTATAGGTTATTACAAGATATTGAATATAGTTTCCTGTGTTATATAGTAGGTCCTTGTTGTTTATCTATTTTATATATATTTGTGTGTATCTATTAATCCCAAATTCTGAATTTATTCCTCCCCCCCTTTCCCCTTTGGTAACTATAGGTTTATTTTCAATGTCCGTGAATCTATTTCTGTTTTGTAACATATACTTTTTTTTTTGACAACAAAGGAGTATCTTTTATTCACATTTATACCTTCTCACCCCCTACACAAAAAAATACAGGGCCTGGCAGGGCATCTGTTGCCCAGGAGGATGACAGTAAATGTTGTAAATACATTTTTTAAAAAGCCATAAAATTATGCATCAGAGAACATAAATTATGAATATAAGGCTTGAGGAGGGAATATGAACTTTATGACCTTTTAACTCATCTGACTTACCCTGCAACCCAATGGTAAAGGAGAGCATTATGGAGACGACTATGACTTTCGAATCATAATGGCCAAGATTTGAATTGTTTTTCAGTGTGACCTTGAGCTTCAAATTTCTTATCCATAAAATCAGCTTTGTTATAAGGATAGTCTTTTAAATAAAATTCCTGACAGTTAGTAGTTGCTCATTTAATGGTAACTTTTATTAATATCCCTGTTTGTGTTCATGAATTGTACTTTATGTGTATACATTCAGGTTCTTACATAATTTTTAAAAAAGATTCTTACATATTTTGCCATCTTTTTCAGAAACAGCATGCATCATATTGGTAAACCTTGGTAGCTGATTATATCAGTAACAAAAACCTCCTTGTCCAATTAAATAGTGTAAGATTATAAAAACTATAACATATACATTGTTTATATAGATATCATTTACATTCATTTATAATCTGTATCTATGATTCCTTTTTTACTTGGGCACAAGGTCTAAATATTGGATTCAGAGTTATCTAAAACCTGTGAAAAATTACTAGAGAGTGCCGTTAAATGGAATTTTAATGGGCAAAGGAAATGAAAAAAATTATTTAGAAAGATAATGAAGTTAAATAAATGTGGAAAAAAACTTCCTTGGAAATTAAAGAAAAGGAAACAGTGAGATACCACTTCCCATTAATTAGTGAAATAACAAAGAAAAGAAGGAAAATGGTCAACTAGAACTTGAAATTTTTAAAATGACAATACCCCAAATTTGAAGAGGGAATGATGAAATTGATACTTTTTTTGTTTTTGTTTTTGGTGAGAGTACATTTTGCAGGAAAAGTCAAATTGAAAAGCTAATTTGACTATATATATTTATCAAGAATCAAAACTATTTATTCACTTTGACTCAATATCCTATCTCCTTCTGAGAATTTAGAATGCTTTGGGTCAGGAAAAGGCTAAACATGTTCCTTACAATATTAGAAACAGCTTAAGTGTTTAAATCTTGGGGATAGTTTAAAACATTTTAAGTTCAATAAATACGAATTAGGAGTTTGGGATTAACATATACATACTATACGTATAAAATAGGTAAACAACAAGGACCTACTGTATAGCACAGAGAACTATACTCAATATTTTATAATAACCTATAAAGGAAAAGAATCTGAAAAAGGATAGATATAAATGTATGTATAACTGAATCACTTTGCTGTGCACATGAAGCTAACACAACATTGTGAATCAACTATAATTCAATAAAAAATAAAATTAAAAAAATGAAGCTAGTGAAAAATCATGAAGACCACAAGGCATATGAAAATGCCTAATGATAAACTTTTAAGGGGAAAGGAAAAACATAAAAATTAAATGCACGCTATCATAACAAGTACAAAGCTTTGAAAATGTCCTTTCTCTTCGTTCTAGGAGGAGGTAGGTCTGGCTTATTTCTCAAGTCACTGACATCCCCAGACCTAGTGAATGATGGCCTCCCTTGAGTCCTCATTCCCTACTCCTAAAGTCAACTTGCTGTTTACAGAAGCTACTTGTTTCCCTCTCTTTTCATTCCTTTGGACCACACTAAACTCAGTTCTTTAAAGAGCAACTCTACCTAGTATCTAAGTGTTCTAAGACATTTTTAGACTCCGCCCTCTTATGTTTACTATTTACTGTCCATGGGGCTAGGGCAAAGATCTGTAGGGGAAAGAGATGGTGCTGGAGAAAAATCTGAGTAGCATACACAATGCTGTACTGAAGATGACCCCTTCCTTCTGGTCCTGACCCCAGTGTGTTTGGCCTAAGCAATTATGCTTCATGTTCCCATTTCTTATGATTGGTTTTTAACAAAGAAGCTTGTCACTTTTTGGAGTAAATAGCCCCAGATGGGCCACTCCCCCAAACATCCAGTCTTGCCCAAACCCATCTAAATTTAGAATGAGCACATTTTAAATGCTGTTATACCAATAATCACCTACACTCCCTCATCCCTCACACAGACTTGGTGGGGGGGGGGTGTCTGTAGTGCATATGGTGAGCTTTGAATAGACTATATTATTACATAAAATACTGACAATTTTTTTTTTCTGAGTTAGTTTGGTAGTTTACAGGTTGGTTTTCATTGGTGACATTTGTTTTTGTTTCTTATACAATACAGTTCTAGTTCTGCCACTGAATAATTGGATAAACATGAGAAACTTTAAATTTGAATTCTGGATTTATGAAAAGAGCAGGTAGAAGTTGATGTCTTTAAGACCCTCATCAGGAAACTCTGGGTGTCTTGGTTAAGTTCAAGGTGGCTTCCATGGGCCATTTATCTTCCTCTCAGATTCCCAAGACTCAGCCTGTATTTCTCCCTGTCACTACCTGCTACCTCTGTTGGGTTTGTATAACCCTCAGATTCCTCGGCATTGGCTTCAGTATTTTCAGATCCTTTTTGCCTTTTTTGGTGTGTGTATGCTGAAAGGAAGCAATTATGGCCTTACGGCTTTGAGTTTTACTGTTGTGAGAAGACAGGGCACAACCGAAGTAACAGTCCAGAAAGTTAAAAAAATAATCAAAGTTATGTACCTAATCTATATTTGCCAAGTTCCTTTTTAATATGATAGCTGGAAATGTCTTTTAGATGGTTCTAGAAGTTGCTTTTAAGAGATGACAGTTTTAGTATAGTTAATTCACTTTGTTACAAAGCAGAAACTAACACACCGTTGTAAAGCAGTTACTCCAATAAAGATGTTAAAAAAAAAAAAAGAGATGACAGTTTTAGAGTAAGCTATTTAGAAGGGAGCCTGAGATACTGCTATTGCCAGGTCTGGTGAAATTTTCAATTTGTCTTCTAATCTTTTTTCATTTATTATTATTATCATCATTATCTATCCATCCATCAGTCCGTTTGTCTGTCCATCCATTTATTTATTTGTTTGTTTATTTATTTAATTTTTTGGCTAGATTTTTTCCAGCTTTATTGAGGAATAATTTGAGAAATAAAATTGAAATATATTTAAAGTGTACAATGTGATGACTTGATGTATGAATCCAGTGTGAAGGACTCACCATTGAGTTAATTAACACATTCACCACCTCACATATTTACCTCTTTTTTTTTTTTTTTTGGTGTGACTTTTTTGGCAATTTTATTTTTATTTTTATTGATTTATTTTTTTTTTTGGGATATAGTTGTTTTACAAAGTTGTGTTAGTTTCTACTGTGCAGTGAAGTGGAATTCACTGTGCTATATAGCAGGTTCTCATTAGTTATCTATTTTATACATATTAGTGTATATATGTAGTCCCAATCTCCCAATTCATCGCTCCTGCTTTTTCCCCCCTTGGTGTCCATACGTTTGTTCTCTACATCTGTGTCTCTATTTCTGCCTTGCAAACCAGTTCATCTGTACCATTTTTCTAGATTCCATGAATATGTGTTAATATACGATATTTGTTTTTCTCTTTATGACTTAATTCACTCTGTATGACAGTCTCTAGGTCCATCCACGTCTCTACAAATGACCCAATTTCATTCCTTTTTATGGCTGAGTAATATTCCATTGTATATATGTACCACAACTTCTTTATCCATTCGTCTGTTGATGGGCATTTAGGTTGCTTCCATGACATGCCTATTGTAAATAGTGCTGCAATGAACATTGGGGTGCGTGTGTCTTTTTGAATTGTGGTTTTCTCTGGGTATATCCCCAGTAGTGGGATTGCTGGATCATATGGTAATTCTATTTTTAGTTTTCTAAGGAACCTCCATACTGTTCTCCATAGTGGCTGTATCAGTTTACATTCCCACCAACAGTGCAAGAGGGTTCCCTTTTCTCCACACCCTCTCTAGCATTTCTTGTTTGTAGATTTTCTGATGGAGCCCATTCTAACAGGTGTGAGGTGATACCTCATTGTAGTTTTGATTTGCATTTCTCTAACAATTAGTGATGTTGAGCAGCTTTTCATGTGCCTCTTGGCCATCTGTATGTCTTCTTTGGAGAAATGTCTATTTAGGTCTTCTGCCCATTTTTTGATTGGGTTGTTTGTTTTTTTGATATTGAGCTGCGTGAGCTGTTTGTATATTTCAGAGATTAATCCTTTGTCTGTTGATTTGTTTGCAAATATTTTCTCCCATTCTGAGGGTTGTCTTTTCATCTTGTTTATAGTTTTCTTTGTTGTGCAAAAGCTTTTATGTTTCATTAGGTCCCATTTGTTTACTTTTGTTTTTATTTCCATTACTTTAGTAAGTGGGTCAGAAAAGATCTTGCTGTGATTTATGTCCAGGAGTGTCCTTCCTATGTTTTCCTCTAAGAGTTTTACAGTGTCTGGTCTTACATTTAGGTCTTTAATCCATTTTGAGTTTATTTTTTTTGTATGGTGTTATGGAGGTGTTACATTTAAATTTTACTCTCTTAGCAAATTTTTTTTTTTTTTTTTTTAATTTTTATTTATTTATTTATTTATTTATGGCTGCATTGGGTCTTTGTTTCTGTGCGAGGGCTTTCTCTCGTTGCGGCAAGCGGGGGCCACTCCTCATCGCGGTGCGCGGGCCTCTCACCATCGTGGCCTCTCTTGTTGTGGAGCACAGGCTCCAGACGCGCAGGCTCAGTAATTGTGGCTCACGGGCCTAGTTGCTCCGCGGCATGTGGGATCTTCCCAGACCAGGGCTCGAACCCGTGTCCCCTGCATTGGCAGGCAGATTCGCAACCACTGCACCACCAGGGAAACCCTCTCTTAGCAAATTTTAATTATACAATACAGTATTGTCAACTATAGTCACCATCTTATACCTTAAATCCTCAGACCTGATTCATCTTGTACCTAAATGTTTTTACTCCTTTCTCAGCCTCTCCCTATTTCCCCCACCATTCTGCTCTCTGTTTCTGTGAGTTTGACTTTTGTTTTCTTTCTTTTTAGATTCCACATATAAGTGATACCATGCAGTATCTGTCCGGCTTTATTTCACTTAGCATAAAGCCCCCCATGTGTGGCAAATGGCAGGATTTCCTTCTTTTTAAAGGCTGAATAATAAACAGCCTAAGTATGTGGTGTGTGTGTGTGTGTGTGTGTGTGTGTATGTATGTATGTGTGTGTATCACATTTTCTTTACCCATTCATCTGTTGACACATACTTAGGTTGTTTCCATGCCTTAGTTATTGTGAGTAATACTACAATGAACATGGAAGTGTGGATATCTTTTTAAGATACTGATTTCATTTTCTTTGGATACGTATCCAGAAGTGGGATTGCAGGATCATATGGTAATTCTATGTTGAATTTCTTGAGGAATCTCCACACTGTTTTCCATAGTGTCTGTACCAGTTTACATTCCCACCAAGTACACAAGGGATCCCTTTTCTCCACATCCTCACCAAAATTTTTCTTTTTTCTTTTTGATGATAGACATCTTAATAGGTGTGAAGTGATACCTCATTGTAGTTTTGATTTGCATTGCCCTGATGATTAGTGATGTTGAGCACCTTTTCATGTACCTGTTGGCCATTTGTATATCGTCTTTGGAAAAATGTCTGTTCATGTCCTTTGCCCGTTTTTTTTTTTTAACATCTTTATTGGAGTATAATTGCTTTACAATGGTGTGTTAATTTCTACTTTATAACAAAGTGAATCAGTTATACATATACATATGTTCCCATATCTCTTCCCTCTTGCATCTCCCTCCCTCCCACCCTCCCTATCCCACCCCTCTAGGTGGTCACAAAGCACTGAGCTGATCTCCCTGTGCTATGCGGTTGCTTCCCACTAGCTATCTATTTTACGTTTGGTAGTGTATATATGTCCATGCCACTCTCTCACTTTGTCACATCTTACCCTTCTCCCTCCCCATATCCTCAAGTCCATTCTCTAGTAGGTCTGTGTCTTTATTCCCATCTTGCCACTAGGTTCTTCATGACCTTTTTTTTTTCCCCTTAGATTCCATATATATGTGTTAGCATACTGTATTTGTTTTTCTCTTTCTGACTTACTTCACTCTGTATGACAGACTCTAACTCCACCCACCTCACTGCAAATAACTCCATTTCGTTTCTTTTTATGGCTCAGTAATATTCCATTGTATATATGTGCCACATCCTCTTTATCCATTCATCCGATGATGGACATTTAGGTTGCTTCCATGTCCTGGCTATTGTAAATAGAGCTGCACCTTTGCCCGTTTTTAAATTGAGTTGTTTGTTTTTTTTGCTATTGAATTGTGTTTCTTGTATATTCTGGATATTAACCTTTTGTTGGATATGTGATTTACAATATTCTCTCCCATTCCATAGATTGCCTTTTCATTTTTTCATTTTGTTGATGGTTTGCTTTGCTGTGCAGATGCTTTTTTTAAAATTAATTAATTAATTAATTGGTTGCATTGGGTCTTCATTGCTGCGTATGAGCTCTCTCTAGTTGCGGTGAGCGAGGGCTACTCTTCGTTGTGGTGCTCGGGCTTCTCATTGCAGTGGCTTCTCTTGTTGCAGAGCATCGGCTCTAGGCATGCGGGCTTCAGTAGTTGCGGCACGCGGGCTCAGTAGTTGTGGCTCACGGGCTCTAGAGAACAGGCTCAGTAGTTGTGGCGCACGGACTTAGTTGCTCTGCAGCATGTGGGATCTTCCCGGACCAGGGCTTGAACCTGTGTCCCCCGCATTGGCAGGCAGATTCTTAACCACTACGCCACCAGGGAGGTCCCAACTGTGCAGAAGCTTTTTAGTTTGATATAATCCCACTGTGTATTTTTGCTTTTGTTGCCTTTGTTTTTGGTGTCAAGTCCAAAAATTCATTGCCAAGACCAATGTCAAAGATCTCATCCCCTATGTTTCTTTTAGGAGATTTACTGTTTTAGGTCTTTGCTCAAATCTTTAATCCATTGATTTTTGTGTATGATGTACAAGAGGCATCTAGTTTCATTCTTCTGCATGTGGATATCTGGTTTTCCCACCACCATTTACTGAAGAGACTATCCTTTTCCTAGTGTACATTCTTGACTTCTTTGGCATAAACTAATTGACCGTATATACATGGGTTTATTCCTGGAATCTCTATTCTGTTTTATTGATTTATGCATCTGTTTTTATGCTAGTTATGCCAGTACCATACTGTTGTAATTATTAATACTATAGCTTTGTAGTATACTTTGAAATCAGGAATTGTGATGCCTCCAGGTTTGCTGTTCTCTCTCAGGATTGCTTTGGCTATTTGGGGTCTTTTGTGTTTCCATATGAATTTTAGGATTGTTCTATTTCTGTGAAAAATTCCATTGGAATTTTGATATGGATTGCACTGCATCTGTAGATAACTTTGGGTAGTAAGAACATTTTAACAATATTAATTCCTGTAATCTGTGAACATGGAATATCTTTCCACTTATTTGTGTAGTCTTCAGTTTCATTCATCAATGTTTTATAGTTTTCAGTGTGTAGATCTTTTACTTACTTGGTTAAATTTATTCCTAAGTATTTCATTCTTTTGATGTTATTGTAAGACATTGTTTTCTTAATTTCTCTTTCTGATATTTATTGTTAGTGTATAGAAATGCTGCTGATTTCTCCCCCCTGATTTTGTGGATTGATTATTTTATTCTGTAACTTTACTGAATTCATTACTTAGTAATTAGTTCTAACAGTTTTTTGGTGGAGTCTTTAGGTTTTCTGTATAATATGCCATCTGCAAATAGAGAGACAGTTTTACTTATTCCTTTCTGATTTGGATGCCTTTTATTTCTTTCTCTTTACTCATTGCTCTGGCTAGGACTTCCAGTACTATTTTGAATAAAAGTGGCAAGAGTGGGCACCCTTGCCTTGTTCCTAAAGCCATAAAAGTTGAGGCACTAGATGTATGGTCCAAACCCATCGCTCCTCAGAGAGAAACTGGGAGTTGGGGGTTCCCTCTTGATTGTATGGCACGGTGCTGGGGTGAGGTTTATGGGGAGAGTGTGTCTCAGCCTTTCCCACCCATTTCTGTGTGAGTATTTTCTCATTTGCCCAGAGTATTTTCTCATTTGCCCAATGTATAGGAATCATTCAGCTCCTTCTGGATTTTTCTCAGAGAGAGTTGCTCCATGTGTAGCCATGTATTCATGTGTCTGTGGGAGCAGGGAAATTTAGGAGCCTCCTGTGTTGCTATCTTGGTCCAGAGTCTCTCTTACATTAATTTATTATTTAATGTGATAAATAAAACAATATAGTTATGTACAGAATGAAAAGCAGCACATTGGAGAGCTTGACTAATTCCAGGAAAGACTTTAGGGAAAAGACGATATCTGAGCTAAATTTTAAAGAAATAAAACAATTTTTTTCCAGGAAGACCAGGGAGTTCAGAGAAATTCCAGGCAGAGGAAACAGTATATGCAAACGCACAGAGATATAAAAGAGTGTGGTATAGTAGGGCCATAAGGACAGATCAGTTGAGTGAACAAGAGTCATGTCATAAAGAGCCTGAAGTGTCTTGCTAAGGAGCTTGGATTTGATATTTTTGAAAATGGGGAGCAATTTTTGAAAATGAAGCATTCAAGCAAAGGAAAGTGTGATTCTTTTTGTTCCTTTAGAAGGATGGACTGACAGTAGACAAGGCTAGAGACACGAGAGCAGCTGTGAAGATGTCCAAGTAAGAGATGATGGATACAGGCATTAATCAGTTGGGATGGAGAGCAAATACAAATTTTAAAATATGTAGGAGATAAACTTGGTAGAGATTGATATTTTTGGTATTGGAGGTGAGGAAAGCAAAGGAGTCAAGGGTTACTTCCTGCCTCTGGCTTGGGAAACTTGGTGACTTTTGTGACCATATACATAGAGAGAGGCACTGGAGAGGTAAGGCTCTTACATTAGGATTCCAGGTTAGGCTGCTATGATAGAGACCTCAAAAACACAGTTCCTGAAAAAAAGATAAAGTTTATTTTTCTCCCCTCTAAATGTCAGGACAGCGGGTCCAGCGAACTCAAAACCTTTTCCCTCTCTCTTTTTGTTCTGTCATTTTCCAATGTGGTTTCCATGCCAAGATCTAAGATGGCTGGGCCAGCTCTGGCCATCATGGACACATACTATGCACACACCTTCCCCTCAGGGGCATGGTTTAGAAGCTGACCTCATCATTTCTGTTTATATCCATTCTGCTCACATACATGGACCAATCTTAATCACAAGGCTATATCAGATGTGAAGGAGGCTAGGAAAAGTCTTAACTTGGGCAACTATGTGCCAGTTAAAATTCTGGTCTGTTATTAAAGGAAAAAGGGGAGCATGGATAGTGGAAGACAGACAGCAGTGTTTGCCATATGTGTGTCAAGTTTCAAGTGGAAATGTCCAGTATGTATTTGGAATATATAAGCCTAGATCAGAAATGGGGTCTGAGTTGAAGGGAGGGAATTTGCATTTAAGGAGTATGAACTCTTTTCATTCTTCCCCTGTGGCAGATACTGTCAGTTCTCCCCAAGTATCCATCCTCCTCATCTTCCTATTGGCAACAGGAGTTTTAGAAGGGCAAGTGGCTACTCAGCTTAGAAACTCTGCTTACCAGCCTCTCTTGCAGGTAGATGTTACCATGTAATGAAAGAATGGACTTTTAAATTAAAACCATTTTTTTTTTAGTTAGACATGCTGGAGCAGTAGAGGAAGAAGAGAGAATGTTGGCAACTCGAGGCCTTACACAGTTTGGCCAGATGCCTCCAACGTTCACATTTAAATTACTTTTCGCCAACTTTCGTAGTTTTTTTTTCCCAACCACCAGATTGCAAAGGCCTTAAATTCACAGGGTTACATCATTCCCATTTGACCAAGAACAGTGCCCTTTTGTATGAAGACAACTTTTTAAATGTAACTGTCACTTACATTGAATTGTTTCAGAAAAATAATTCTAGGCTTCATTTCCTTCTACCTTCTTCTATATGTATGGATGTATGTATGACATATGTGACAGTTTCCACCACTAAACTGTGAATCCTTAGACCCATGTATAATTTAGTCATCTTTGTACCTTTATGTCTGTCATGCTGTAGGTTCTGTATAAATGTATCTTGAAGTGGATAAAACCAATAGGAGCAGCTCTCATATCCCATCTTTTCCCTCTTTCCACCTCTATTGCTATCACATGTTCGTTTTTGGAAAAAAGGCAAAGTGGAGGTTTTAAAAGCCCGACAGCAGAAAGCTGCTTAAGAAATTGCTTTGAGTCCTCAGGAGGGAAGCATGACAGGAGGTGAGATAATGGGTTTTATACACTGCATAGTAAGTGTAATAAACTCCAAGCTGGGAGGACAGCAAGGGTGCTCTGAGTGGGTTAATTGGTGCCCTGCCTACATTTGAGAGGAAAATAAATTTTCAACCACATCAAAGTCTCCCGAAGAAGAAAAAAATGCTCATTAAAGATGCCATTTCCAGGAACCCTGGCAGCCAGACAGTAAGAAGGCTGAAAAATCACCTCTGTCGAGCTTGCTGCTCCCTCAAACTTTGAACTCTTTACCTTGAGAAGAACAAAGAAAGTATGTAGATAATATATTTAAATTCAGCTTCTTAGAAAGTGGAGTGATTTAGCTAGAGTTGGCCTCCATCAGTTTGAGGCCTCCTAAAGCCTCAAAATTTATTACTAGGAATGTGTAAAAATTCACCCTTGGATACGCCTCCATCTCATAAACTGCTTACAGCATAGTACATGGATGCATCCAAAATCATATTGCTACTACTCATGATGGGGGACGATGCTGAGAAAGAGCAGATTGGCTTCTATATTTAATCCTGATGGAAGATTTTATGGTTCATAGATTTTTTTCTACCATTTACCTCATTTATCCTAAGACTGAATCATTGTTAGATTGCTGAGGACAGGGAACGTATTTTATTCTCTTTTAAATTTCAGAATCATTTTATATTTATGGAAAGGTTGCAAAACTGTTATAGAGAATTCCCATATATCCTTTACCCAGCTCCCCCAATGTTATAATTCTACCTAACTATGGTACATATTTCAAAACTAAGAAAATAACATTAGTACAATACTATAAACTAAACTACCAACTTTATCCAGATTTTGTCAGTTTTTCCACTAATGTCCTTAATTCCACAATTATTCCATAATTCCATAATTCAATCCAGGATACTGCATTGCATTTAGATCTTATTTACTTTTGTTTTCTGGTACCCAGAACAGTGCTGGATAGGTGCTCAATATATGCTTGCTAAGAGAACAAACTGGAGAAAACAACCAGAATTTAACAGATACTTAGGAGGGGATTCAGAGTGGGAACCATGGAGGTATCTGCTGCACAGAATTCAAGTTGGAGGATGATTTCACAGCAGACCCTGGATCTGGTAGCTGGCAGGTCATTGCAGGCTTGTCTCCATAGCGTCAGGGGAGGGATGGGGGCAGTGGACAGCTTCAGTGGCTGAAGGGTGAGTGGGAAGGGGAGACAGTGAGTGCAGAGAACTTTGAAAGCAGTTTGTCAATGAAAGCACGGAAAAGTTCAGTGATTGAAGGAGATATAGGTCCTGAGAACAGTATTAGGAAAGGGAATGGTGAACCTGATTTGTAGTCAGAGAAAAGGAAAACTTAAAGGTGGGGAGGAATTAAGGCCCAATAAAGATGAGATGATTGTTGAAGTCACAGCTGGGAGAAAGCAGGGGGAATAGGATTTGGAGTCTAGGTGGAAAAGCTAGCCTTTGGAAAGGAGGAGAAAAACTTCTTTCTGCTGAAATACAAGAAAGGGGGGAATATGTGAATGAATGTCTTGGATCTCTTTGCCCAATTTCCCTCTTTTCTTTTTCATCTAGTTTTAATGGCTTCTAATTTTTAAAGAGAAGTAGAAAGATCAACCTCTGAGAGTGAGAGAAGCAGGAATGAATTGTATTCAAGGCCCTCAGAGACTGATAAATATTGTTGGAGTATCTGCTCTGGGTTAAGGAAAATGAAATCAACTGAGAATGAAAGAAAAGAATGATAGAGCATCCTTGAGGGCCCGGAGATCTGTTACATTTTGGGTCTGGAGCTAATGATACATTGGTGCCACTCTTAGGCTGCCAGACTCCCCCGAGGACATGCTAGCTTTTAAAAATTCACTTTTCCATTTCCTTTCATATTATTACATCATTGGTCAAATTATTTGCTTTGTTCTGGAATTCAATTAACCGGCTTTGTTGAACTAACAGTGGATAACTTTTGTTATGGAGTAGCCTGTCATATTAACAATGGAATTTTTCTCCTTTGCTTATAGTAGATAATTCTAGGAATATTTATCCTAATAAAAACAATAACTATAATCAGAATTTCTTGAGTTCCTGTTATGTTGTAGCACTGTACTAGACATTTTACATATACTAGATATATGTGTACAAGGTATCTCAGTTTCAAATGTGGGAACTAAGTCTTGGAGAGAGTCATTCTTTCAACAAGTATTTATTGTGTCCTCCGTGTGTCAGGTTTCATTTGAGGCAATTGGGATACATCAATGAGAAACTAGACAAAGATCCCTGACCTGTGAAGTCACATTTTAGCAGAAAATCTAAGTGGGTAACTATCTTAGTTTGGGCTGCTATAATAGCATACCGTAGACTGGGTGGCTTATAAACAACAGAAATTTATCCTCATAGTTCTGGAGGCTAGAAGTCAAAGATCAAGGCACTGGCTGATTTGACATCTGGTGAGGGCCTGCTTCCTAGTTCACAGACAGCTGTCTCTTTGCTGTATCCTCACATGGCAGAGGGGGTGAGGGGCTTCCTCTTTGGGTCTCCTTTATAAAGGCACTAATCCTATTCACGAGGCCTCCACCCTCATGACCTAATCACCTCCTAAAGACCCTACTTCCAAATAGCATCACATTGGGCATTAGGTTTCAACATATGAATTTTGGGCGGAACACAAATGTTCAGTAAACAGAAGAAAGTGATTGGCCTAAATTCACATAAGTAAGTAGATACAGTGACTTACTAATATTTGGTTGCCTTTTGTCCATTTCACTTTCTTTTGGTAATCTTTTGGGGACAATTTGCCACTTTCCCTATTTGATACAGTTTTGTAGAACAGTTAATCAGGGTGTATGCTGTTTTCAAGAGTAGGTATATGTATGTAGCACATTCTGCTTTCCATCAAGTAGGCATTTGATCACATCTTTGTCGTTTTTATGGAAATGGCTTATCTTTGAATAGTCCAGGCTGTGTCTGGGAGTTTTTATTTTGAAATAAACTTTTTGAACAGAGAAAAAAAAAAAGAGTAGGCACATGACTAGTCTTTACTAGGTTAATTGACTAGGCCAATTGAATGATTTATTTATTTTTCATGAAATTTGAATCCTGTATAAAGAAAAACGGGACCGAGAATCATTGGAAGTCATCCAAACTTCTGTTTTCCTGAAGATTTTTTTTGAAGTGAGATCCCCTAATGTGTGGTTTTTGTCTTTTCCAAGACTGGTTTGCCAGCCTTTCCTTGAATTCTGAGATCTCCCCCATAGTATTGCATCATCATCATGATTTTTGCTTAAGTTAGCCTTAGTTTCTGTTGCTTACCATCAAGGAACCTAGATTTGTCTAATTCCAGAATCAATCCCTTAAGTGCATGAAGCTTCACTGGCATACATGCCACAACACATGGGAGTTCCTGAGGGTTGTTCCAGGGACCTTTTGTTACTATACATTTGCTGTTTTGAAAAATTTCTGAATCTAGACAGAGTAGGAGATCAAATCATCTTTGTCTCTTGATATTGAGCATGACTCAAGATGAACCCTGCTTCATTTCCCTTGGGATATGGAACAAGCTAGACAGAATATCAAATTAGCTTTTGCTCAGTTGGCCCTCCTACCATTGTGAAGTACTTTGAGGATTGGGCAATGGTCTTATGGCAATTTCATGTACTTGTTGTGACATTATTCCAGCTCCATGGGCCCGGTCCACAGCTCCTGCTACCTCTGGAGACTTACACTGCTGGCCCTGGCTGTCAGTGTTCAGCTGACATTATGAGCACAGGCAGAATAGCCAGTATTGCTGTCACTCGCAGGGATCATCTATATTTGTGGAAACATGGTAATGCTGTTCCTAGCCTCCTTGCAGGACTGCAGCATTGACACACATTAGGTACCACTCAGATCATAAGCATCACAGGTGGCACTCCCAGAGTCAAACAATGGAGTGTCCCTGATTCCTGGTGTGGAACTGGCTTCTTGCCTCTTTCTTCCTCCTTGGTGTGATACCTCTGGATGCTGGCCCAGACTTCTTTCTTAGGATTCTCTTTGTGGTTGTTTCCTCATGCTTTCTCTACGAGTTTCAGACTCAGAACTTAGATCTATCCTCTGGATTTCTTTTTCTCATCTGTTGCTTTTTTTTTTTTTTTTTAAGAATTTTTGTGTGTATGTGTGATTTTTTTTTTAAATTTATTTATTTATGGCTCTGTTGGGTCTTTTTTTCTGTGCGACGGCTTTCTCTGGTTGTGGCAAGCGGGGGCCACTCTTCATCGCGGTGCGCGGGCCTCTCACTGTCACAGCCTCTCTTGTTGCGGAGCACAGGCTCCAGACGCGCAGGCTCAGTAGTTGTGGCTCACGGGCCCAGTTGCTCCGCGGCATGTGGGATCTTCCCAGACCAGGGCTCGAACCCGTATCCCCTGCATTGGCAGGCAGACTCTCAACCACTGCGCCACCAGGGAAGCCCTCTCATCTGTTTTATACAAGAGCTAATTCCAGGATATGCTCTGTATGTGCAGAGACTCTCACTACTCTTCACCCCTCGCCTGCCTGACTCCTGATCCTGCCTCTTCTCGCATTTTCTATTGGACGCCACTAAAGAACCGGCCTTACCACTTACCAGCTCTCTGCAGTGTAAGGGCAGGACCATTCCTCAAATTGACAGAGCTCAGTGCAGAGATTCAAATGAGTGTTCACATATCATGATATCTCAGTATTTATGTTATACGTCAGGCTAACACATTGTTACATAAAATATCTTCTGTCCACCTATCTTGACTAATATACCTTCATAATGAGTTAGAACGTCAAGTTTCTTGGACTTCTCAGATTTCTACTCCTGAACACGGCAGCCTGAAGGAACCTGACCCCTAGTCCATACTTTGGCTCCCTCTTTTCTTCTCACTCTGGCTCTGTCCAGTACCATGCGTGGACTCATTTGCATGTGTGTGGATACCCCAGCCTATAGGTACAAGTGTCATCCACGTCCACATACACAGGTCTCTCTTGGCCACTCCTTGGGCCTAGGAGTATCCTATTCATTGGCGTGGCCTGGTCTGCTCTCAGGATGAAAGGCCCAGGGAATTAGTCTGCTCTGGTTCTGGAAGTGGGCTCAGGGCCATTTTTGGCAGGGAATTCTGGGGTCCAGGTATGAGAAGAATGGTGTTGAGGGAGAAATGCAGGCTGTGGGTAACCATGTACCCTTGGCTCCAGGAAAGCCTTGCTCCATGAGAAGGGACATGGTCAGAAGAGTTCAGGGATCTTCTTCCCCAAGTTTAAAGGTATAATGGTAAATGGCCAAGCCAGTCTCATTCTCCTGTAGTGCTGGCAGTGTGTGTCAGTTCAGCCACGCTCTTCATCTTCATAGGGAACATTTGGGGCAATATGGAGATAATGGTCATCTGTATGTTCAAGATGAGGAAAACGTAAAATACAGTGTTTCTGACCTACTTCTCAGAAGGCAGTGAACATGAAGAGAGTCTCATTGTCTCTGGCTTTTCAGGAACTTACGTAAATGATATCAGTTGTTTCCGAATAGCATTATGGACTAAAATGGCAAGTATAAATGAGAAACAATTCAAATACCACATACGTGAGAGAAAGCTCCACATGGTCCCAACATCAGTGAATATTTCACTCTTAATTCTGTGCAAGAATTAATGACAGATTGCATTCTAGCTATTCTGCCTTTATTCCATAGAGCGAACATTTATTGACTATCTATTATGTTTTGAATTCTGACTGCAAGGCTAGGGAGGAAGGAGTTAGAATTTGAGCTGCATATGGAGGGATAAGTAGGTTATTGGTGGATGATCAAATTGGGAGATGTCCTTAACAGGCAAGTTTCCTTGTCTGTACATGGGGATAATGATAGTGCTTATCTTATAGGGATATTATGAAGATTAAAAGAGTAACAAAGGACAGACACATAGATCATAGCTTGTACTCAATAAACATTAGCTATTTCTATGATTTCTTTCTGGGAAGAACGATAAGATAAAGATGTGGAATATGAACTTGTTTGAGGAACAGGGAGCAGAGTTTTGCAGAAAAACAGTTTGCACAAGAGAATTGACTGGAGATTAGTTTAAAGAGCTGATTGAAACCAGATTGTATCATCTGAAAGAATTTAAATATTGTTCCATAGGAAAGGGGACTCACTGAGATCAAGGGGAAACTTGAGTGGACACATAATAAGATTTATCGTTTTAGAAAATTCACTCATATGATGTCATAGAGGATGATTTAGAGATAGAAGAGAATAGAAACAAGATAATCTGCAATTATTAAGATAATAAATGAGAAGGAATTAAAGTAGGCTAAGGTTGTGGAATGCATAAGAGAGGGTGAATGTTGGAAGTAAATTTAATGGCACTTGGTTCAAAGGGTTAGGAAAGTCAAGTGACAAAGATACTTGAAGGTTTCTGGCTGTTGCAGTAGCTGAGGTCAAGGGCAATGAACAGATATTTCAGTGAGCTGATAGAGTGAGAGAGAAGAGGCCTAAAACATTCAGTAGAAAGGATATGTGAAGGAAGAAGGAACAACAAAGGAAAAATTGAAGGATAATGGGAAGGAGAAGAGATGATGCCAGCAGAGAGATAAAGGAGCTACAGGAAGAAGGTGGGGTTAAGGTTGGAAAGTGCCAAAGATGAGATGCTTGAATGAGATAGAGATTGAAAAGTGGCCATTGGATTTGCCAGTTGGGAGGTCATTGGTTATCTTAGTGAGGCTGAGAATTGATTAAGTGACAAGAAGAAACAGCTTGTTAGATCTAGTTATTGTGAATTTTGGGGGCATTTTTTCTTTTGCCATGTTTGAATATATATGATACTTTTATAAAAACAAAAGTAAAACCATATTTATATTTGTGTATGAATGTATTTGTATATTTGTTTCTCAGAGATATGGAAAAGTAATGCTTTGTGGTTAATAGTGTTTACTTCAAGATAATGGGAATTAAAGAGTAGTGGAGAGATATTAGTAATATTTTCTTTGTAAACTTTTTATGGTTTCAGTGTTTAAGAGTATTTCTTTTATAATAAAAATATTCAAAATATGACATTTACTAATAGTTGGTAACTTGAAAAAGTAGATTCGTGCCTACCAAAAATTAGATGAATATTAGTAATAGTAATAATAATAAATAAAATAGAGTATAAATAAGCCACAGAAGAAAATAGAGTAAGTATCAAAGCTCTGAAGTGTGGATGACTTCCTAAGCTCAGAAAAAAATACAGATATCACAAAGGAACATACTTATTTCTAGGTAAATATTATAAAAATTTTAAAGTTAATTATAAAAACCTCATAACTAAACATAGATGGGGTAAACAGTAGATTGGGGAAAGCTGCAGCAGATGTAGCAGAAAGTCTAGTATCTTTATTATACAGAGTCAGGAACATGTAAACTGTTAACAGATGGGTAAGGGCTTCCAGCAAATTCTGGTACATAATTTCTGCAAGCTCTCCATTTTCTCTCCCTTCTTTGAAAGTTGAGTGGGAGAAGTGACCTCTGAGTGTGCTTCCTGTGAGGCAGGTTTTCGTCCAAGAGAGCAACTGTCTTTTCTCCCTGGACTCACCCTCCTTCAGAACCAAGAGGTGTTTTTTGTTTTTTGTTTTTTGCCTTGCTGAGTGCCAGGTTGGTCTCACTTCCTCTCTGAATCTTGAAGCATTTAAAAATAAAATGACTGTACTCAGAATCTTCTCAACTTTCCAAACCCTCTTGGCTGGAAAAAAATTAAAACAAAAGCCTTGTTGCACTGAACTACCTTAAGCCAACTTTGAGGAGTTCCTGACGCAGAGGTTATGCTGTCCTTTTGGCTTAGGGTGAGCTTTTCTAGCCATTTTAGATAAAACCAGTATTTTATCCTGGTCTCTGAAATCATGCAAAAGAAGAACTTCCAAAACATTTTAAAAAGCAGAAAAACCAAAGACTTCATCAAAGTCTTCAGCATTTATGGACAGAGCAAGACTCAGAGGGACCTTCCAAGATACCCTCTCTGTGAATAATTTAACAGAGTGACATAGAAAGAATAAAACTTTACTAAAATAGAGTTCTTGATTGTTTTGTTCATTTGAGCACCACAGCTTGGTTCTAAGAGTCAAGCAGAATCTAAGTACCTATATTTAATAATTTTTATGGGACTTTTTGAGAATGATGACATAATTTGTCAAGAATCCACACTCTGACATAAGAATTACATGCTCTAAATTGGGCACATCTACACATGAACTACATGTGAAACATTATCAAGTGGGATCCTCATATCAGTTCAAACTCTCACTTGCTCAGTATGTGGTGATATCTGTTAGAAACTGAATAATTTTGGTTCTGATCCAGCCTACCCTTTCCCTTGCATTTTTGCATATCTGCATTAGAATGTCCCTTGCCTGTTTCACGTTTACCAGGATTTGTACATTTCTTAGTTTTTGCATCTACAAATGTCCAATATTCACTTTCTGTACAGAATTTTGATTCTCTATAATTTGTCCAGTAAAATGCTCACCAGATGCTTGAGGTTAACTGTGGGGGTATGTGTTAGTTTGTTTGCTGGGTCTAAAGTTCTGGTGCTCCATCCTGTTTTTAATTCTCTGCTGGCTTTTTGCTCTCCAGCACTCTCCAACAGTGTTTTAGAACCCTTTGCTGCCCATTAGAATCCCTGATGAGGGGGTAGATTTTAAAACGTATAAGTGCTCAGGTCACACTCCAAACTCATCAGAATCTATTGGGGTGAGACTTGAACATCAATATTTTTTTAAAGCTCCCCAGGTGATTCTAACGTGCAGCTTGGTTTGACAAACATTACTCTAGGGTTAAAGGGGACATTTTTGCGCTATTTCTTTTGGTACGAATTCACTTCCTTGTTGGGTGTCAAAAGTAAATTAATCATCTGATTCTATAGTGCAATGATACTTACTGTGTAACTCTATTAAACATCGCCTTAGCAGCGGTAGCCTTTTTAGATAAAACCAGTATTTTATCCTGGTCTCTGAATCGTGCAAAAGAAGAACTTTCAGAACATTTGAAAAAGCAGGGAAACCAAAGACTTGATGATTTCAGGGCTCTAAGTCTGAAGCATTCATGGCCAAAATGAGACTCAGAGATCTTCTAAGATACCTTCTCTGTGTGTAATTTAACAGAGAGACATAGGGCGAATAAAGCTTTACTAAAATAGAGTTCTTAGCTCATGAATATGGCTATTCAAGCATTTCACATTCAGTATTATGTAGGCTGGTAGCTAGCATTAATAGTATGGGAGAGCCTTCTTTAAGAATTGGGCTTCTGATTACAGTTACTTGTAAGCTGATTTTCATGGGGTGAGTGGTTATCTGTCATCAATATTAAGTTGATGGAGGAGTGATAGACTTTTCTTTTTATTCTAGGGCTGTAATTTTTATGATGGGTTTAGACCTACAGGGTTTCTGAGAGATGGCAATTTCTCTGTTTTCTCTTTCTCCAATCCCTACATGTAGGGATTTGAAGGTGACACATCACCTATTATCCTCATGCAGAGTGATAGTTTAAAGCTTTCTAAATAATGTTTGATTCACACCACCCTGCAGGGGAGGCCAGTGTGCCTGTAGCATCTCTTTTTCCAGGCTGTTGTGTATAGACCAGAGGCTGGATTCTGAGGGACAGTGCCTCATTGGAGACTGAGAAGCAGGTCCAAGACTGGCCATAAAGGCAAGAAGCTGGCATGAGGCTAGATTTAGAAGCCTTAAATTTAACTTTGAGCCCAACTCTGAGACCAGCAGAGTTCTATGAACTAGGAAAAATGAGAGGTGCACAATGAGTGATTGTGAAGTAGTTTTGAAAAATTCTGGAGATGGAGATCAGTGATTCTAATTTTTGACAACATCATGCCCGGTGTCTCTATAGTGAATATTATTTACTAGTGATGCAGATGGGATGGACACTGAAATAAACATCCCCAGGGCTATTTTGTTTGAATGGTTTGGTATATTCCAGAAGTATTGGCATTATTTATGCAAACATCAATTTTGTCTTTGCCTCACTTGTAACCAATTTCAAATTAATATAGGAAAATGATGTTTTAGTGAGGTTTATTAAGGCAAACAGTTTGTGACGCTTGTGAATGTAAGTCCATCAATTCCTTCATTTCTTCATTCAGCAAACGTTTATTGGGTGCCTACCATGTGCTAGACCTATGATTTAAAATTTATAGAATTCATTTTTGCCACTTTAAAAAACATCTTTATTGCGATATAATTCATATACCATAAAATTCACCCATTTAAAGTGTGCAAAATATATGATTTGTCTATTCTGGACATTTGCCTATAGATTTGTCTATTCTGGATATTTGATATAAATGGAATCACACAATGAATGGTCTTTTGTGTCTGGCTTCTTTCACTTAGCATAATATTTTCAAGGTTCATTCATGTTGTAGCATGTATCAGTACTTCATTACTTTTTATTGCCAAATAATATTCCATTTTATGGATGTATCACATTTTATTTATTTACTCTTTAGGTGATGGACTTTTGGCTTGTTTCTACTTTTTGGCTATTGTGAATCATGCTGCTATGGACATTCGTGTACAAGTTTCTCTTGGGTATATACCTAGGAGTGGAATTGCTGGGTTATATGGTAACTTAGTTTAATCCTATGTTGAGAAACTACCAAACTATTTTCCAAAGTGGCTACATCATTTTACATTTCCACCAGCACTGTATGAGGGTTCTAATTTCTCTGCATCCTTACCTGCACTTGTTATTATCTGTCTTTTTGATTATAGACATCCTCGATTTTGCTACTTTTAATGACAAATATATGGTGTTTACTACCCTTTAGGTTTTTGTAATTGGGTTTTATAAGTAACAGGATGGAAATTGTCTACTTTGAAATTATGCTGTTGCAATGGAAAGTTTTATCTTACGCTGGTTTAGTCTTTATAAAATAAGATGCAGTATGAGAATCTTTGCAGCAAAACAAGGTAGATGATATAGCAACTCTGAATGAACTCTATGAATGAAAATTAATTCATCCAAGATCGGAAAACGTGTGGCACAGCGAGCTCTCAGCGTTCTGAGAACCGGGGCCGTTTGGTAAAGCATGAGCCAGATCCTCACGGTTGTTTGCCTGAGGATACGAGAGGTCAACACAGCTCTCAAAAGACTTCCTCTTGAAAGATGAAAAATATGATTGGCAGGAGTGCGGAAAAGTGCCAAGATTGAGAGCAGGACTGGTTCCTGATTCTAAGACCGAATCATGACCTCTGGATCAGGACATGAGAACAAGAGAGCTCTGTATTGCTAGTGTGGATATGAGGGCCTGCTCTGTCCCAGGCTGAGCATCTTGCGCTGCAGGTAACATCTGGCAGCAGGAATGAGAGACAAGCCTGCAGCTGCTGACTGTCAGCTTTCCCAGAATCACACGGACAGCAGAGTCCTAATCCTACCAGGCCTCGCATCCTTACCAAACGGGGCCACCCCTCAAATTTAAACCCTTCTTGTCTTATTTGTTCCCGTACTTGCTTGCTGTTAGTGTTGTGTAGTCCTCTTGCCTGACCCAAGTACACACTTACTCCTCTCCACTTCCCAAACGTTTCCTGGGTGCCCTCTGGAACATTCATTCCTTATTCGACAAACTCTGTTCTTTACAATCTCTTTTTCCGGCTGCCTGCACGGCATGCGGGATCGACAAGCAGCATGGGCTTCCCCGACCCGGGATGGAACCCGCGCCCCTGCAGTGGGAGTGAGGAGTCTTAACCACTGAACCATGAGGGAACGCCCTTCAGTCTCTTTTCTGAAAGATCCTTCCACCTCCTGCCTTAACTGAAATGGGCTCTCACTTCAGGGCTCACCCCTCCCCCTGCGGCCCCCTCAAGTGGCGGCAGCTCATTCACTCAACTCTCAGCTGCTAGAGAGATCAACATCCCGCTGACCCCACTGCACTCAGCAAGCCATCCCTCTTCCAGTTCCACCGGAGATGTTCCCTCTGGTGAAGTTCATCCTATCTAGCTAAGCTGTCCTCTATGCGCCAGATCACTGATGTCATCCATGACTCTTGCTCCCACATCATGTTCACGGACCGGTCCTTGGCTCAGTCCTTGCATTGTCTGAGTAAATGCCATGCCCATATGGACAATGTCCCCAGGACCCTATCCTCACAGTTCCCTGACACTTTATTTCATTTATTTTTTTAAATAAGGTTTTTCTTTTCTTTTCTTTTCTTTTGTTGGCCAGGCCGCACAGCTTGCAGCTTGCAGGATCTTAGTTCCCCGACCATGGATTGAACCCGTTCCCTCGGCAGTGAAAGCACGCAGTCCTAACCACTGGACCGCCGGGGAATTCCCTCCCTGACATTTTAAACTCTAATGACTCTCAGCCACCCACTCCAGGACCACACCTTGGCCTCATCAGCAAACCTAACATACCCAGCTCTTAAATCTTAGATTCTAAGTACTCGCGGTTTGCTATGATCCCTCATTCAGCTTGCTCTCTCTCTCACTTGTTTTATGCCTGTTTTTTGACCTCATTTTGGAACTACTTTCTCTCAACCAAAAATGTATAACAGTGGGGAAAAAAGCAAGGCTTTGGTTACATTTTGCTGGGTTTAAACCTATGTTTATTGTTCGTTGGATGTCTATATTTTCTCATATGTTAGTTGTTTAGAGTTCTCCTTTGAGTAATTTATTTCAGGTAGGATCAGTTTGGGACCTTTGCATACCTGAGAATGCATTTCTGTTACTTTCACACATGTCATGTTGTCTATATGTGGATTTCTTTTTATTGTGTTTTCCCCAAAAAACTCAAAACACATTGCTGCATAGTGCTTATTGTTGTGTCATTCTGGAACCAGACTGAGTTTTCTTTCTTTCTGTCTAGTAGACGGTGGTAGTTAGTGTTTTCCTCATCTAGTTCTTCTGGTTCCTTTGGGAAAATCCATGTGGTTCTGTTGAGCCTCATTCTGTGCCGGCCCTGACTCCCCTCCCCACGCCCCACATAATGCAAGCAGATCAGTCAGAGTGCCAGTCACTGGAGATAGTGGATTGCTTCTCACCGGGATCCTGACTCAACCAGGGCCAATCAGAACTTCCCTGGGATTGATATAAGGAGTTGACAGAAAGAATTGTTTCTGCTAGGTTTGATTAGTAAACAGTGTGAGGCTGGGGTAACAGAGGGTACTGATAGCTGTCTCTCTCTCTGTCATTTGTCTGTCTATCTATCTACCCATCTATAGATATATCTAGATAGATAGGTAGATAGATATAGATAAAGGTAGAGGGAGAGAGACTGAGAGAATGAATGTGAAAATGAAGGTAAGCAGAGGCACACAGACTTGAGAAATGGAAGGAGGAAGATAGCTCTGGAGATACCACGTGGAGCCTAATTCAGCTGACTCTAAACCAAATTCATTCTGGACTTCCCACAACTTCCCAGATTACATGAATCCAAACTTTTTTTTTTTTTGCTTAAGTTAATTTTTTTCTTAAGCTAATTTGAGTTTCTTTTGCTTATAGTTGAGGGACTTTTGACCAGTAGTAATGAATCCATTTTTCCCCTTTGAATATTTGTGGGGTTCTTTTTCCTATCCATGAAGTTCAAAAATGTCTGCAGAATATGGTTAAGTTGAGATACCTCTTTAGTAGATTTGCTTGAATCTGTAAAATTAATCACAAAAGCTTTTTTCTATTATATCTCTTAATACTGCTTTTGTTCTATTTGTTCTTTTCTCCATATGTTGAATATATGACTGGTGATTTATATTTGTCATTTCTTGATATTTCAACTTGTTAATCTTTTTCTCTGTAGTCTGAGAAAACTTCCAATGTTTTCTTCCATGTCATGGATTTGATTTTCTATATATATATAGAAAGTATATATTTTTTCTAAATATATATATATTTTTTAATTGAAGTATAGTTGATTTACAATGTTGTGTTAGTTTCTTGTGTACAGCAAAGTGATTCATATATATATATATATTCTTTTCCATTATGGTTTCTTACAGAATACTGAATATAGTTCCCTGTGCTATACAGTAGGACTGTGTTGTTTATCTATTTTATATATAGTAGTTTGTACCTGCTAATCCCAAACTCCTAATTTATCCCCCCCTCCACCCCCTTTCCCCTTTGGTAACCATAAATTGGTTTTCTATGTCTATGAGTCTTTCTGTTTTGTAAATAAGTTCATTTGTATCATATTCTAGATTCTACATATAAGTGATATCATATGGTATTTGTCTTTCTCTTTCTGACTTCCTTCACATAGTATGATAATCTTTAGGTCCATCCATGTTGCTGCAAATGGCATTATTTCATTCTTTTTTATGGCTGAGTAGTATTTCATTGTGTGTGTGTGTGTGTGTGTGTATGTATATATATATATATATATATATATATATATATATATATATATATATATATATGCCACATCTTCTTTATCCGTTCATCTGTTGATGGACATTCAAGTTGCTTCCATGTCTTGGCTATTGTAAATAATGCTGCTGGGAACATTGGGGTGCATCTACATTGTATAGTTTGGTCTTGATCACTTCCAATGAACGTTTGCCTTCTATTATATTATTTTCCCATGTTATGGCTGTATTAAATTCAGATTTAAAAAAAAATTTCTGCCTATTTCTCAGCCTCTGCTTTTGAGGCTGTAAGCTTTAATTAGTCCATATTTTCTTAAATTTGTGGAAAGCACCAAGAAATTCATCTGAAGTTTTTCTTCCCGTTACAAATCTTTTTCAAATGCATATGCTTCATCTGCAGAATACTTTCATATTCATAGGCTCATATATTTCATAGCCTCCTTTTTTCTTCTATTTATATCTTCTTGAATAAAGAGAGGTCTATTTGCCTTCGGTGTTTACCTGTTTAACCATAAACAGACTGGCTGAATTGTACTTGGATCTCTTCCCTATGTATCTGATGATGATGTTAATAATAATATTTTAAGCTGAAGGACTGACTGGCATATATTTACATTACCAGCAGATTAAGGTGAGCGGAAAAGGAGCAGGATTTTGGACTATCACATGGGCAAGAACTTAGTGTTTATTCATCGTCTTCTTTCTTTGAAGCTGTTGTGCCGGATGCTAGCTCTCTGTGCACAGCTCTCCACGTGGCATGGCTGTGTCTGTCCTCCATTCTTGCTCTGCTGCCCAATGCCTCAAAAAGGAGGCTTGCCTCCCTGGGGAGAAGTGCTGCTGTTTCCGAGAAGTCTCACCACACTGCCTGCTCCTGCTTGGTGGAGCAAGAGGATGGTGCCTGGGATCTCCTTGAGTAGCTGCTTTTGAATGGTGCTGACCCACAGCTACAGCTATGACTCTAACAAGTGCTCCCCTTCTGTTCTCTGCTGCCCTCCTCCCAGCCCTTTCCCCTCCACACTTAGGAGTGGTAGTAGGGCTCTGCCAGGATGTTGTTTACTTCCTTTTTTCTCATTAGAGGATCATAAGTGTTGTCTCTAGACGTTGTTGTCTTTCTGGATGGTTTTATCAGAATCATTTGGAAGCCATACAAAAGGATCCTTCTCAATTTTTAGCACGAATGCAGGTTTTCTTTCATGTTTATGTTCCTTTTCTCATTTTGATGAGGTTTGGGAGGAAAAGAGGAAACTTGGGCCTGGTTTTTCCAAGTATCTCTTACATCTGTACCCTCTTTATTCCCTCTCCACTATTCCTGCCTTATCTCATATCTGATCATGTCTCTTTCTTGATAGAGTCTCCTGCTGGATCTTCCTGCCTCTTTTTTTGGCACTGCTCTCCTGGCATTGGCACTTGGTAAGATAGTGGCTCGGCTCCAGGAGATATTTTGTTGTATTGTTCAAGTACTCATAAGCAATTCTACTGTAGCTTAAGCAGAAAACAAGAAGTCCAGGGGTGGTCAGGACTGGTAGGGTGACTCAGTGATGCCATCGGGTGCAGGCTCCTGCTGCCTTCCCACCTGCCGCTTTCCTTGAGGTCTGTTGCACCTCCAGGCTGTGCAGGTCTCTCAAGAGGGAGAACGGGGAGAGGAAGAGGAAGCACCAAGAGACTTCTGCCTACATTTCTTTGGTAGCAGTGTGTCTCCTACCACGCTCCTAGTCAACAGGAGGCAGGGAAAGTGAGTCCTTACCTTTTACAGACTCTATGGCAGAGGCAGGCAAGGAAGAAAAGGGTGGGGAAAGGAGGGGGGTCAGCTAAATTCTAGTGCAGATCACCTTCCTTGTTCCCACACCTGTTGGCCAGAGGAAAGTCTCCTGCCCATTCATAATCATGGCCTCAGAATGTTGTTTTTATAGAGGGAAAAAAAAATGTTGATTGGAAGGGGAGTGGCCCTAAGTGGGTGTTTATTCTTTTCCCCATCTACCACCTCCAGACCTCTGTCTTTCCAAATTAGAGGATATTAGGATTTTCCCCCAATTTTCTTCCACTTTATCCCACCACACTGCACAATTCTTTCAAGAACAGTGATATGTGGATGCGATAGTTGTGGAAGTTTGCACTGTGAGCTTGGAACTTTTCCATGGATTTTACATGGACTACTTTTGTTCCATAATTGTGCTTCCTTTTTTTTTTTTTTAAATTATAGTCTGTCTCATGAGGAGAGATTTCTAAATATATATGTATGTCACCAGCTTTCCCAGAAGTACCCTTGGTGTTTTGTTTTGGGGTTTTTTTTCAGGTGAAGATGACGGTGTGGCCCCAGGTCTTCAGGATCCTTGCTTCTCTCATATCTGAGGCCCTACTTATTTCTTTTCCATCCTTTACCCCACATGCTCTGGCTGCTCCTTGGCATTTTGGACCGCTCCAGACATTAAGTGGCTTTTTCCATTTCTTTTGTGTGCCTCAGCGGCCACAGCAGGTTCACAGTTGCAGCCCAACCATGGAGAAGGTCAGGAAATGCTAATGGGACATTTAGCAGCAAGTGTTCCTGCTTGACTTTCCAGGGAAAACAAAATTGAATTGACAGAAGGAGAAACGCAGTTCTATCTTAATGTCAAAACGGTCCCAAGTTAGGACTGCCTGTTATATTAGTCCTTTATAGATGTTATTAAAGATATTATTTCACAAGAAATGACAAGGAGTGGTAGATCATTATCGTCTGTGTCACCAGACATATTCCCTACTGAATACTTCTTTTGTAACATATTAGAATTCGAGTGTGCTTAAATGCAGTAAATTGTGTACATTAGAGTTATGGTGAAGGGACTTCCCTGGTGGTCCAGTGGTTAGGACTCTGCGCTCCCACTGCAGGGGGCATGGGTTTGACCCCTGGTTGGGGAACTAAGATCCCGCATGCTGCATGGTGTGACCAAAAGAAAAAAGCAAAAAAAAAAGAATTATGGTGAAAATTTGAATTTGAATTTTGAGAATAAATGTATAATTTTGTGATGTGTGCTACTACAGTTGTAATTGAAAAGACTTTTAATCCACATACCTATGCAGAAACATCACTCCCTATAAATATTATTAGGTATTCTTGTTCTCCCCCTGTGAGGCTATGTGATAAAGTGAAAAGATCAGGTGTTTTAGGGTTAGAAAAGCTCTAAGTATGAGTCCTGCATCTCACATTTACCAACTACGAAATCAGAGAAATTCCTTGGTTCCTGATTCTCAGTTTTACCATCAACGGAATGGTGAAAGTGGCAATTTCAGAGTTGGAAGTATCACAATGCAGGATATAGTTTGTAAATTGCAAAGCATTATATATATGTAAGTACATACTATTTTGTAAACTGCTTTTTCATGTAACAAACTACAACACACTTTCTATGTGGATGGGTGATATTTCATTACGTAGATGAACCAAACATTTAGGTTGTTATGTATGTGTATCTATCTATCTTTCTGTCTATCTATCTATCTATCTATCTATCTATCTATCTATACGTATACTGTCTAAGAAGCTTTCAAATGTATAATAAGTATTGTTAACTATAGTCACCATGCTGTACCTTATATCCTCAGAATTTATCTTATAACTGAAAGTTTGTGCTTTTTGACCACCTTCACCCAGTTCCCCCATTCCCCACCCCGTGCCTCTGGTGACCACTCATCTGTTCTTTGTATCCATGAGTTCACTTTTTGTTTGTTTGTTTTGGATTCCATAGGTAAGTGAGATCATACGGTATTTTTATGGATTGTTCCAATTCATTGTAGTGATCACTTATTGTTTGTATAATCATGAGAAATTGTTTTTGTGGTAAAAGCTCACTCCCAACTTCTGCAATGCAAAAAAAATTCTATAAATAAGATAAAAAGGCAAAAGACTACTGGCAATATTTTTTACAGCATACATGGCAAATAGGTTAATTTCTTTAAACACAAACGGCTTTTAAATAAATCAACAAGAAAAGTTGAGAACCCTGATATAATTTAGGTGAAGAACATGAGTCAGCAGTTTATGGAAAAAAAACCCCAAACAGGTGGCAAATATGTCTATCTTCTCAAACAGCTTTCTTTTAATTAAAGAAAAGAAAATCAGAGTTCTTTTTTTTTTGACTTGATTGGTAAAGATTAAAAGGTTTGAAAATATTAAGCGTATTTGAGGATATAGGAAAATAGACACTCCATGGATATTTAAATTTGTGTGACTTTTTAGGAGTCAGTTTTGTAATATCTTAAAACATTTCAATGCAGATTTTGACCCATTATTCTCCTTTCCCGGCGTTTATCCTGTAGAAATACTTGATGAATATGAAAAGATAGCAGTATATGTCACTGGACATTTGTGCATATGTATGTGTCAGCAAAACAAATAACCAATCTATAAGCTACCTGTATAGCCTGTATATGGCTATACATGGTACTGCTCAAATTTATGAATATTCAAAAAATGGAATTTTATATAGCGACTGAAAACTTGACTGATTTCTGCATACTTATTGGAAAAGACATTCCTGATTATGTCGATAACTGGAAAAAGCAAGTTCAGACTTGTTTTTATGCTTTTGTGCACTTATATCACATGATATAGGCTATTAAGTAGGAAAAAACATGATTGTATATTCATAGACAACTTCTGGAAGAATAAATAAGAAATTGTTAACAGTGATTACCTTCTGGGAATTAGACTGAAGAAAGTGAAGGAAGAGGGGAGGAATTTACTTTTTACTCTATTAGTTTCTGTACCTTTGGAATTCGCCCCCCTCCCAACAATATTTGCTTATGAAAAACTTCAAACACATGGCAAGTTTAAAAAAACTGAACAGTGAATACTAATAAATTCACCACCTAGCTGCTGTAATGAATATTTGCTATAATTGCATTATCACTAAATTAAAAACAAGGATGATGAATTATTTTTACAATTTAGTAAGTAATTAGAGTTTAGCAGGAAGAGTACACTAGAGTAATTAGATAGCAAAATCAAAAAGTACATAAATCTGCTGGAAGAGAAAACTAAATAGGATAATGTGATAAATATAAGGAGTTTTTAGGAGCACAAAGTTCAAGGTAACAGTTCTGTGCAAAAGCAAAGACAGAGGCTCTGAACCTTAGGAGGGCTTTCCTGCCTGCAGTTCTTCAGACCTGGGGCCAAGGGAGGATGGTCCCAGGGCAGAGAAACCTCTGGGCAGGTAGCTTTTTGGCTCACCTGGAAGACCTCTAAGCCTCTTCTCCGACTTGAGCATGTGGTAATCACCAGGGAAACTTGCTAAAAAGCATTTGACCCCCACAAGCTGTATGTTTGTGTGTGGAAATGAAAGATCTCACGAAAGTGTAAACCAGTTTGGATCTGAGTGAGGTCAGGAGAGGAGAGTTTTGTTTTGCTTTGTCTTGTTTTTTAAACTTCCTAGTTATTCAACACTGAGCTACTGCTCTGTGGGTAAACCTTGATTCAGTAGAAAAGAGTTGGGGTCCAGAAATCTGAATTTTAACAAGCACCCAGTGACTTCATTGCAGGTAAGTGTTGCAAAATATTGTCCTTTTGTAAGGATGGGGTTTATTTAGGCCCCATGAAGATCCAGCTTCTCTAAGAGTCTGCATGTTACTTTGCCAGGAGGGTCTATCTTCTCAAACAGCTCTCACTCATTTTCCAAATGAACTTAATCATGAAACTCCTAAGGAGCAAACCACAAAGGGCTTTATCTCTTGGTAACTGATTTCATCCAAGGTGTTGGAAACCAGCTTGGACCTGGGTGGCGGGTCTAGAAAGAGGAGATTATTATTTTTTAACTTCCTAGCTGTTTGATGTTTACATTCTGCCTAAACCATCACAGGGGCATCTGATGCCATCTTCTCTAACCTTCGATTTACTGGCTCTTCCTGATACACGTGGTTTAATTCTTTAGTTTTCTAAGGGAGAAAATCTCCAAGTCCCTTTTCCTGGTTTTTTCTTTGGCAGCTTTTTCCTACTGTTATCACAGAGTATTTGAATTCTCATCAATTTTCTTGTGACTTTTGTGGAATGCGCTTGGTAGAGCAGCAGCTGTTGTATCTTCTACTTAGAACAGGTTTTCTTCCCCTGAAGGATTAATAGGGAGGCAAACTATTTGCAGTTGCTTCACTCCACCTCTGACAGGTCTTTAACCCCATGAGAAAGAAGAATCTCAGAGTTTCTCATTCTCTCTCAGCATGACAATTGTCATGAGTTCTTCCTTGTCCATTCTTCTTACCTTCTCTTTTTCTGTGTTGGCCAGTCAATGTAAGCTGAGGAATTTGTTTCTATGGTGACCCATCGGCCAAAAGAAAACATGCTGTACCAAGGAATGAGTAACTTATTTTTATTGTTTTTTATTTTTTTAAAAATACAGTGGACATTTCTTGTTCTTCCTGTGCATTGTGCTAAATGCTGGAGACACGGGTGAAAAAGCAGGTAACGGCAGCCAAGTCTTCAAAGAACCTTGATAACTCCAGGTTGAGAACATCCTGTATAATGAGGACCAGCATAAGTAAAAGTCTGGAAGTGAATTTGTAGAATGGAGAATATTCAGATATGATTGGGATACAGGGTGCTTGGTGAGAAATAAAAAGTTCTTTGAAGACTTGATGCTGCTGTCAAAAATCTGAACATTACTTAATAGGAAATTACTTCTTAATTTAAAAAATGAAGATATGGAGAACACATCATTCTGGTGTAAAAACAATAAATAAAATAATACTGCCATTTTCTTTTGTATTCAGTTAGGTGAGGGAAGTATGAGAAGAGATGATAAGGGTAGAGATGATGAAAGGAAAAGGGGAAGAAATTCAGATTGATAGATGGTCAGAAAACAAGAAGTATTAGCAAAGAGAAAGCTACATAGAGAAAAAGGTTGACAAATACGTATCCTAAGGGCCCACAACGGTGTCTGGCACATTGTAGGTGCTTATGAAATAGCTGTTAAATGAAGGACAGGATGAATGGCACGGGGAGAAAGAAAAATAAAAGGAAATAGGGAGATGCACATGTCCAGAAAATATCACGATATTACAAGAAAAATATTGAATGACAACCAATGCAGATAGAAATACGTATATCCAAAGGAAGCAGATTGGAAAGGGAAATAGGGAAAGAAATAAAGGATTGGGACTCAAGGAGGCTCATAAACTTTTGCAAATACTATTGACCAAATGATTCTTTGTGGGTACTGTGTCTTGGATGCTGTGCTGGGTATGTGATGTGGACATGGGGAAAGCCATTCAATGTTTTTGAGTTTCATCTGTTATAACAAATTAAAGGTGGTAAAAGGAAATGGAATCAAATACAGTGTTGTAAAATGTTGTGATCTGATAAAGTTAGTGATGGGTGCATGGGATTTTTGCTGTACTATATTTAAGGTTATGTTTGAAGCTTTTTGTAATAAAAAGATCTTAGGGCTTCCCTGGTGACGCAGTGGTCGGGAATCCGCCTGCCAATGCAGGGGACACGGGTTCGATCCCTAATCCTGGAAGATCCCACATGCCAAGGAGCAACTAAGCCCATGCGCCACAGCTCCTGAGCCTGCGCTCTAGAGCCCGTGAGCCACAGCTACTGAAGAAGCCCACGTACCTAGAGCCCGTGCTCAGCAACAGGGGAGGCCACGGCAGTGGGAGGCCCACGCACTGCAGGGAGGAGTAGCCCCCGCTCGCTGCGGCTAGAGAAAGCCTAAGCGCAGCAACGAAGATCCAATGCAGCCAAAAATTAATTAAATAAATTAAAAAAATAAAAAAATAAAAAGATCTTAAAAAATAATAAGATGGTTAATAGCTGAGCATGGGCCCATCTAGTTCTTCCCACTCCCACAGAGTCATAGTTAGAATTGTAAACATGGCCAAAGATTGGATAGATGGAGGCAGATGGGAGGAGGAGGTCATGTTCACTCCAAGGGTTGGTGTCTAGGTGACTTAGGGGGTGATCTAAGGTTGGTGCCTAATGGGATGGGGTTTGGAAAGGAAGCTAGTAAGTTCATTTGTTAGTAATGTTGGGGGAATGCTCAAGGAAATATTTGTAGAGTTTCACAAGGCTCAGTGGAGAGGCTCACAGATGGAAGGCGTGGAGGTGGGGAGAAGCGGGGGGTGGGGGGGATGGCTGGGGAAGGATGAGAAGAGAGGCTGGGGCCTTGCTTATAATTTTCAGTAGTGAAGAAGGAGGGGCTTGGGTGCAAGCCTGGAGGGAGGGTGTGGAAGCTGAATTTGCTGAAATTTCCAGTCACAGCGTTCCTGGTGGAATGTTGAGTTGCTGGCCTCTGCAGAGTTCTTTGCCTCCCAGGTGCTGGGCACAATTGCTCAGAGCAGCTCCTGCAGGGAGGGTCAAAGGTCAGGAAGGAGGGCAGTCAGAGGAGAGAGCTGGAGATACGGGCCTCTGCAAAATGCTCTTATTTTTCTTGGCATTTGACAGGTGGTCTAGATGAAATCTAGCTGGGAGCCAAGCCAGTCAACAGATTCCCTTAACGATTTTCACCACCCCCAGAAGGTCCTCCCTTGTTTAAAGAATCTCTTCTTCACATTTTTTTTCTTTTAATGGTCATTCTACTTCAGTGTTTATTTGCTAAATGACATTTTAAGGGAATAGGCATAATAACCTAGTTCAACGAAAGTGGTTTCTGAAAATGCCATATCAGTTTAATTAATCAAAGAAAATTTAATGTTATTGTGAATTCCAGATATTTAACACTATTTTTTTTAGGAATTGGAGGTACCTAACTCATTAATTGAACTAGAGATTTTTTTTGATGTCTGAGATTAAGAAGTAATTTTCAAAAATTTTGTCTTCATGAAGGAAGATTCCTAATGCAATGATTATTGATTGGTTTAGAAAAATCACAAATCTACCTTATAACATGCTCATGACAATAAACACTGTTATCACCATGGATTCCAAGCAAAATCATTATCATGTCCCAAATAAGTACCAGCTGTTTAGAAGATCATAGAGGGGGATGGGAGAATTCAAGCTTAATTAATTATTTCCTTGGTTAGAAAACAGAATCTTCAAACAAAGAGAACATTATATCTACAAGACACTAGCATTTCTAAGATTCCACCCACAGTAAGGCCAGTGAACATAAAGCCAAGTCTTTCACTGGATTTTGAATCACTTGTACAAACTTGGAAAATTACAACAGAGTAACTGAGATTGTGTCCAGATAGCTGAAGTCAAGACTGGTCTGCTTCCTTTTCTATGTCCTGTCCTCTGCAACGCCCCCCAAACCCCCAGCCCCGAGCATACCAGCTGCGGTTCTTCTCTTTAATTCCTTTGCATCCAGATTGTCATCAAATCCTACTTCTTAAAAATATCATCTATGTGATTCTTCAATATCAGTTTCCATCAAACTTCAAAACTTAATAGAGTAAGCAGCTTAATTAAAGTTATTGAATCCCAGGCACTGTCATGTACACTGTCATATTTTATCTTTATAGCAACCTTCCAATAAGGTATTATTATTATCGTTATCATCACAGTTTCACAGATAAGGAAACTAGGCCTTACAGCAGTGGGTCTCAGCAGTGGCTGCCCGTCACCTGGGAACTTTGAAAACTATCAATACTCAGGCTACCATCCATCTGGACCAATTAAATCAGAACCTCTGAAGGTGGGATCTGGTCTTCTGTATTTTTTTTAAAGCTCCTCAGGTGAATACGAAGTACAGTGAAGGTTAGGAGTACTGACTTTTAGAGCAATTAATTAACCAGCACAAGGTCACAGGGCTGATTGATGGAGTTGGGGTTGAAATCCAGGTTTGTTAGATTTCAGAGCCTCATCTTAAACCCCTCTACTATATCACCTCTCAAAGTCTTTAAGGTTTGTTTTAAAATTAAAAACAAGTATTAACCTTTCTGTTTTCATATTTTAGATACCTGTAGAAAAGTGCATAAAACATGTAGAGCTAATGAATGATGATATAACACACAGCAGTATAAAAACCACGCAAATTTCAAAATAGGACACTGTCAGCATCTCAGGAACTGCATTATGTGCTCGTCTCTGATCATAACTTTTGCCCTTCTCCCTAGAAGAATCCTACCTCCTGACTTTTTTTTTTTTTAAAGATTTATTTATTGATTGATTGATTGCTATGTTGGGTCTTCGTTTCTGTGCTAGGGCTTTCTGTGGTTGCGGCAAGCGGGGGCCACTCTTCATCGCGGTGCGCGGGCCTCTCACTATCGTGGCCTCTCTTGTTGCAGAGCACAGGCTCCAGACGCGCAGGCTCAGTAGTTGTGGCTCACGGACCTAGTTGCTCCGCGGCATGTGGGATCTTCCCAGACCAGGGTGCGAACCCATGTCCCCTGCATTAGCAGGCAGATTCTCAACCACTGCGCCACCAGGGATGCCCCCTCCTGACTTCTTTGATAATCATTTTTGTTTTGTTTTTGGGCACGCTGAGAGGCTTGTGGGATCTTAGTTCCCTGACCAGTGATTGAACCCAGGCCCTTGGCAGTGAGAGTGCAGAGTCCTAACCACTGCACCGCCAGGGAATTCCCCTATATTTTTCATTATGTTTGACCACTTATGGATGTTTTTCTAAACAATATTGTTAAGTTTGCCTGTTTTTGAACTTTATATGGAAGGATTCATATGGTATGTATTATTATTTTGTCTCTGGCATTTTTTTTTTGCTTAATGTTATGCTTGTGAGATTCTTCCATGATGTTATGGCGATCTATTGTTGCTTCATGTTCACTGGGATATGGTGTTCCATTGTATGAATATACCATAATTTAAAAATCTATCTTACTGATGACTCTTGGGTTGATTCTAATTTGGGGCAGTTGGTAACATGTTTCTTGTATATGTACATGAGACTCTCTAGAAACAGACTTATCAGGTCATAGGGTATGTCTATTTTCAAATCAATAGGTAATGCTAATCAAATTTCCAAAATTGTTATGCTAATTTACCTTCTACCAGCAGTGTATGAAATTTCTTACTGCTCTGCTTCTTAACTAGCACATGGTAGTGTCAGACTTCAATGTTTGCCAAAGAGGTGGTTTTGAAATTATTATAACTTTTTGAAAAAAAGATTTATTTATTTATTTTATTTATTTTTGGCTGCATTGGGTCTTAGTTGCGGCATGCGGGATCTTCGTTGAGGCATGCGGGATCTTTCGTTGCAGCACGTGGACTTCTCTCTAGTTGTGGCGTGCGGGTTTTCTCTTCTCTAGTTGTGGTGCACAGGCTCCAGGGCGCGTGGGCTCTGTAGTTGTGGTGCATGGGATCTAGTTGAGGTGTGCGGGCTTAGTAGTTGTGGCGCATGGGCTTAGTTGCCCTGGCATGTGGGATCTTAGTTCCCCAACCAGGGATCGAACCTGCGTCCCCTGCACTGTAAGGCAGATTCTTTACCACTGGACCACCAGGGAAGTCCCTATTATAACTTCTGGTATTTTTAATTTATATTTTTCTGCCTACCAAGAAAATCTAAAATCTTTTCATACATTTATTATCTATTTAGAGTTCCTCTTTCGTGAACTGTTTATTTGAACTTTTGTCTATTTTTCTATAGGTTGTCTGTGTTTTTTCTTCTTGATTTATATAAGTCCTTTATATATTTAGGATTCTAAAATATTTTAAAAGCTTCATAGTTTTGCTTTTCATATTTAGGTTTCGATTCGCATGAAACTGATTTTTGTGTGCACGGGAGAGAAAGGCAAATTTTCATTTTTCCCCATATAGATACCCAATGGTCCCAATACCATTTTTTGACAAGTCTGTCCTTTTCTCTATGATTTACAGTGCTGTTCTGTCATATACCAAGTATCTATGCATGAGCCTCTTCTGGCTTTTCTGTTCTGTTGCGTTGGTTGATTTGTCTATCCTTGAGCTAATACCACATTATCTTTTTTTTTTTTTAACCACATTATCTTGATTATTATATGTTTATAATAAGTCTTGATATCTGGTCAAGCAAGTCCTCCTAACTTTTTCAAAAATACCTTAGGCATTCTTAGATATTTATTTCCATAAAATCAACTTATCAAATCTCACAATGAAACCTGCTGGATTTTGATTGAGTTTGCAATATGTCTATCAATCTACTTGGGGGAATTTGTATCTTTACAATTTTGAGTTTTCAAATCCATAACATGGTATATCTATCCATTTAAAAAAAATTTTCATTAATAGCTCTTAAGAAAGTTGTCAGGAATTCCTTGGCAGTCCAGTGGTTGGGACTCCACACCTTCACTGCCGAGGCTGAGGGTTGGATCCCTGGTTGAGGAGCTAAGATCCCGCAAGCCATGCTACATGGCCAAAAAAGGAAAAAAAAAGTTGTGTAATTTTTCTCCTTACATTTTTGTATGTCTTTCATTTAAGTTAATCCTGTGTCCTTCATGTACATGAATTATTGTCTGTTTAAAGTGTTAACTATATAAATTGAATAATAAATTTAATTTCTAATGATATATGATTGATATGAGGCTAACATAGTCATAATACCACCACCTGACAGGGATACTAAAAAACTGAAAAATTACAGACCATCTTACTCATGACCGTGATGCAAAAATCCCCCCAAAATTTAGCTAATCAAATTCAACACTGTATAAAACAACTAATTTATCATCACCAAGTTGCATTAATTCCAGGAATGCCAGTTAGTCTAATGTTTCTAATATTAGAAACTTCATTTACTGTAACTCACATACTTAAAAATAAAAAGAGGTAAAATATGATTATTTTGATAGTGTAGATTTTTTTTTTTTTAATTCTATTATAGCTAATCTGATCAGTCTCTTTTTTTTTTTTTATAAACTTTTACTTTAAGTATTTGTTTATTTATTTATTTATGGCTGTGTTGGGTCTTCGTTTCTGTGCGAGGGCCTTCTCTAGTTGCGGCAAGCGGAGGCCACTCCTCATCGCGGTGCGCGGGCCTCTCACCATCGCGGCCTCTCTTGTTGCGGAGCACAGGCTCCAGACGCGCAGGCTCAGTAATTGTGGCTCACGGGCCCAGCCGCTCCGCGGCACGTGGGATCCTCCCAGACCAGGGCTCGAACCCGTGTCCCCTGCATTGGCAGGCAGACCCTCAACCACTGCGCCACCAGGGAAGCCCAATAGTGTAGATTTTTTAAATAAAATTAAACATTCATTCATGATTTGCAAACTAATAATAGAAGAAGACTACTTTAGTCTAAAAAATGTTAGCTTCAAAAACCGTAGGGCAAACATTATTTTTAATGGCTAAACATAGAAAACATCTCTTTTTAGATTAAGAAGATTCCAAGGATGACTTATGTTTAATATTAAAATGAAAATCCTTGCCAGATTAATTTGGTAAGAAAAAGAAAGAAAAGCATAATGATTTGAAGAGAAGAAACAAAACTGTCATTATTAACAAATGATATTATGTTCATTGAGAATTCAAAAAAATTTATAGATAAATTAGAATTAATAAAAGAATTTAGTAAGTTTGCTTGGTACAAAAATCAATATACACAAATCAATTGTATTGCCTTATACCAGCAACCAAAAGTTAATGTAATTGTAGAAACACATACTATTTAAAATAGTGAAAAAATATACACTACCTGGAATTAAATGTACCAAATACTTGCAAACTTTTAAGGACAAAATTGGAATATTTTATTAAATTAACATTAAAATCCATACCATGTTCATGGGTTGGAAGTTTCAAAATCATAAAAGTGGCAAATCCCATCAGTTGATCTGTAGATTTGATGTAATTTAAGTCAGAATACCAACTTGTTTTTGGTGAACTTGCCAATCTGAGTCTAAAATTTGTATGGAAAAGCAAAACTTAATAGCTTTAGTTTTAGGCAAACTAAAAGCAAAACTCATTCCTGAAGAAGAACAATGGAGGTGGAATGCCTGACAAGGTATAAAGAATTATTATAAAGCTATAGTATAGTAAGTTGATATCTGCAAATGCAGGAACAAAGACAAATGCAACAGAGTAGAAAACTCAAAACCAAAACTAATATATATAAACTCGGTTTATGACAGCGCTTTCATTGAAGATATACTTTACAATAAAAGGAGCTATGAAAACTGGTTATTCATATGTGAAAAAATGAAATTGGGTTCCTATTCATACCATATCCTCCTTTCCAGTAAATCCACCTGTGTGAAAAAGATAAATATGAACAATAGAACTATACAATCTATATAGGAAGTTATCTATAAAAACTTGGAACAAGAATAGGTTTCTGGGACTTCCCCTGTGGCAAAGTGGTTAAGAATCCACCTGCCAATGCAGGGGACATGGGTTCAAGCCCTGGTCTGGGAAGATCCCACATGCTGCGGAGCAACTAAGCCTGTGTGCCACAACTACTGGGCCCACGTGCCACAACTACTGAGCCCTCATACCACAGCTGCTGAGCCTGTGTGCCACAGCTACTGAAGCCTGCGTGCCTAGAGCCTGTGCTCCGCAACAAGAGAAGCCACGGCAATGAGAAACCTGCACACCGCAACGAAGAGTAGCCCCTGCTCGCTGCAACACAGCCAAAAATAAAAATAAATAAATAATTAAATTTATTTTAAAAAAATTGGTTTCTTAGAGAAGACACACACACACACACACAAACCATAAGACAAATGATTGATAAATGTGACTACTCTACAATTGAGAATTCTGTTTAGCAAATGGCATCATAAAGAAAGTAAAAAGACAAGCCAAGAAGAAGAAATTTGCAACACATACAACCATTAAAAGAGCAGTAATCAGAACACAGAAAAAAATTCTACATATAAATAAGAAAAAACAATCCAATAGAAAAGTAGGCAGAAGTCTTGAATGGCACCACATAGAAGAGAATACTGAATGGCCAATAAACATATGAAAAGATCTTCACATTTTTAGTAATTAGGTAAGTAAAAAGTAAAACACTATGAGATATCCTTTTACACTGTCCACCATGAAAAACAAATTAAATATCTGAAAGTATCAAGTGTGATGAGGATATAGATCAATGGGTGCTGTTATACACTGCTGGTGGCAATATGAATTTATACCACAATATTAGGAAACAGTTTGGCATTATCGAGTCAAATTGAATATGTCCATACACTTCTGGGTATATGCCTTATATTCTTGCATTGGGGTACATGTATAAGAATATTCATATCAGCCCTTTTTGTAATGGGAAGAATCTAGAAACAAACAGAAATGTTTAGCAACAGTAGAATGGACAAATAAATTTCAGTGTGTGCTGTAGACTGAATGTGCTGTATCCCTCAGCAAATAGACTGAATGTGCTGTGTCCCTCAGCAAATTCATAGTTGAAATCCTAACCCCCAATTTGAAGGTATTAGGAGGTGGGGCCTTTGGGAAGTGATTAACTCATGAGGGTGGAACTCTCATGAATAGGATTACCACTCTTATAAAAGAGGCTCAGGGGAGCTCCCTCACCCCTTCTGCCATGTGAGGACATCCTCCCCAGACACCAAATCTGCTGGCACCGTGATCTTGGAATTCCCAACCTCCAAAACTGTGAAAAATAAATTTCTGTTGTTTATAAGCTACCCAGTCTATGGTATTCTGTTAAAGCAAGCTGAATGGACTAGGACAGTCTGTGTGTTAATAAAATGGAATACAATACAGCGATAGATTTATGATTCCATTTATTCACAGCCATAAAACCATATAATTTGATATTTGGGTATATAATCATATTTGTGGAAATTTGCAAAGAAAAGCAAGGGGAGGATAAAGCAAAAATTTAGGGAAGGTATTGGGTCATGGGAGGAACATACAGAAAGCTTCAAATGTAATATAATGTTCTATTTCTTAAATAACTATTGTTTTTATAAAAAATGTTTTTATTAATGCAATTCTAGCAATATAAAGTACTATGCAAAAAATTAAAACAAAACCCCAAACTCCCCACCAAAGATGTCACCACCTACACACATTGTGATCATCATTCCATAGTATTCTTTATGCGTATATACAGAAAGACTAGATACATAGAAAAAAATTAGGATTGCTTCAGTTATCTAGTGGCTATAAGAAACCACCCCCAAACTTAGTGGCTTATGTAACAAAAACCAATTATTTACTCATGATTCTGCAACTGAGCAGAGCTTGGTGGGGTGGCTATCTTTACTTCATATGTTGGCTAGAGTTACTCATGTAGTTGTGTTCAGCTGGCAACTTAGGTGGGGTTGAATCATCTAAGATCACTTCCATGTTAGGAATCTCTGCTGGGACGGCTGGGACAGCCTAGGGCTCACGGGCTTCTTTTCTTGCATGGAAAAAGCAGAGGCTACAAGTCTTTTAAGATCTGGGTGCCTAAGTCCCTGAACATCACTTCTGTGAATTCTTTTGGTCAAAGCAAGTCACAAGTCCAGCTCAGACTCAAGGGGAAAGGAAACAGAGTCTATCTCTTAATGTGCAGGGAGACATGCCTACAGGGATGGGAGGAATCTTTGGAGGCTCTTAGGAAATGATATACCACTGTGATTGTAATCTATACATTACTTTTCATAGTCTATTGGCAGAAAGCTGGTTTTGCATGGTTCTTTGAACAACTTCATTCAACAATTATTATTGAATATCTACTAAGTACCAGGAACTGTTTTAACCACCATAAGAGCAGTGAACCAAGAGTCTAGATTTAAATTATTTAGGAAATCGTTCCAGCCATATGCCATTTTATACCAGAAAGGAATAAAATTTGGCTAAAGAGAGAAAGTTTGGTTAATTTAAATAAAAGAATAAGCACAAGTGACAGTTGCTGACCTTACTCAGTGGTTCACTTTTGATCAGATAGAACTAATAGGAAAAAAAGTTGCCAGAAATAAAAATCTTCTTGAGATTCCATTCAAATGCATTCAGCAAATACCTACTACGTACAAAGATCTTTGCTGGCCTACTGGAATGGGAGCCTATTTTGGAAGCATTTTATTTGATTCAACTTAATAAGGATGTGTTAAATATATGTGTGAGGCACCAAAGGCACCAAAGGAGATACAAAAGATTAAAAACACAGGATTCCTGCCCTCATGGTGGCAACAATGTTGAATGCTCATGACTGTATCAGAGGTAAGGTGAGTGCCATAAGTTGATATCAGTGTAGTGCTAGGGGGCTAATAGAAGCTAATATCTCATTCGTTTGTAGCGATCATTGAGTCTTCATGAAGGAAATCACATCTGAGTTGGTTCTTGAAGACTGACTACATTTTCATTTGGGGAGGTGCCAGCAGGTTTATAGAAGGACAGAACAACTTTATGTGTTCTGTTACCATCAGCTCAGATGGTGGGTGCTCATTACCTCCTTATTTCCAGACGAAACAAGCTGGTGTGGTCATTAATGGTACTTCAATGGTTTCCATTTTCTACCTGAATTCCTTGTTTAAATGACCTATTTACATTACTACTCTGGGTGACACCTATGCCTAGAGATGTCTGCTGGTTGAAAATGAACAAACAGCAGCTAGGTATTTCTTATCTCTAATGGATGATCTGCAAATCCCTTAGCTTTAGCATTTTGTGTGCAATGTATTTTTTAAAAAATGAATAAAAGGAAGAGAAAATGATGGACACATACATCTAGGTGCTTTGTGCAAACAGCATGTTATTCTTCTGTAAAGGTGACTCTAAGCTTAGGACAGGCAGTTTGGATGTGGCTGACACAGAACTGTGTGTGTCTTCTCACTTACTCGGTCTCCTCTTTGTGAAAAATGGACTTGTGTTTGAGGTTAAACTTGTTAACCTCTGCTATACTAATAGTCTTAGAGTACCACTTTCATCAGGATAATCCTCTATACAAAAGGCTAAAATGAGTCTGAACTGCCTAGTTTAGCCTTGTCTTTTTTTTCTGTGCTCTTCGTTCTTAGAATAATAACTGTACTGTATCACAAACAGCATTCCCTTTCTCCCCTTCCCTCTAAATATTCTTTCATTTATTTATATGTTCAACAAATAAACATTTATTGAGCAACTACTATATACTAGCCACTATTCTATGGACTTGGGATACATTTATCAAGAAAACAGACAAAATCCATACTCTGTTGGTGCTTATATTCTAGCAGGGAGAAACAAAAATAAATAACAAATTCAGTTTAAACAAGGAAATTATATAGTATGTTTAAAGGTGATATGTCCTATGAAAAAAATAGAAGGCAAGGGAGTTGGAGATGAGTGCGCGAATTACAGCTGTAAATAGATTTGTCTGGGCGGGCCTCATTTAGAACTGGGTTAGCCTCTGGTCATCCAGGTGTGAGAGCCTTCTGGCCAGAGGCAGCCACCAGTGCTCAGGCCCTAAGGTGGGAGTTTGCCCAGGATTCTCTAGGAACAGCCCAATAGGTTAGTGTGATTGGAGCACAGTGAGCAGGGGGTGAGAATAGTAGGAGAGGAAGTGACAGAGGTAACGGGGGCAGTTGATATAGGGACTTGTAGGACTTTGTAAGAACTTTGGCTTTTACTCTTAGTGAAATGGGAAGGCACTGGAGGTTCTTCAGGAGAGAAGTGACCCGTTCCCTTTCTTTGTGCTATTGTTGACATATATTTTACTTCTGTAAATGTTATTATTATTATTTTGAGATTTTATTCAATAAAGAGTCGAGGTTTTTTTTTGTTTTTTTTGTTTTTTATAAATTTATTTATTTATTGTTTTAGCTGTGTTGGGTCTTCGTTTCTGTGCGAGGGCTTTCTCTAGTTGCGGCAAGCGGGGGCCACTCTTCATCGTGGTGCGCGGGCCTCTCACTATCTTGGCCTCTCTTGTTGCGGAGCACAGGCTCCAGACGCGCAGGCTCAGTAGTTGTGGCTCACGGGCCCAGTTGCTCCGTGGCATGTGGGATCTTCCCAGACCAGGGCTCGAACCCGTGTCCCCTGCATTGGCAGGCAGACTCTCAACCACTGCGCCACCAGGGAAGCCCAAGAGTCGAGGTTTTTAATTAAACCAAATTTAAAGTAGTATTTGAAACTAAAGTAATAATAAGCATATTTTGGTGGGTTCTTTAATCTGTTGCCTTTATAGTAATGTTATAGATGGTTAATATTTGCAACCGTACTGCTTTCTTTGTACTCAAAAGAAACTGATTTCAACTTATTACACTTTGTTCCTTTTTAAGAGTGGCAGTCATTGAGTCATTGTAATAAAATCAAATGATCATAAATTTCTTCCAGGAATTATATTCCTGATACACTGTGGTTTACTTGGAAGCTATTTTATAATATGGTACCAATCAATATCCCACTGTATAAAGAATTAAATAAAGAACCCCAATTCCCAGGATGTAATTATTCAGTTCATATGTTGTTATTATTTTTGCTTTAAATATCAGTTGATTTTTTGGGGGGATAACTTTTAGATTAATGTTTGCATGACATATCTTTTTCCATTTGTTTACTTTCAGCATACCCATGCTCTTATATGTGAAGTGAGTTTTTTGTAGATAGCATATTAATGGATCATTTTTTTTTACCTACTGTTCTAAGTTTGGTCTTTTAATTGGTGTATTTAGATATTTATTTTGAGGGTAATTATTGATATGTTAGATCTTAAGTCTGCATTTTTGTTGTTTTCTGTTTGTTTTCTCTATTTCTCATTCCTCTGTTTCCATTTTTTTCACCTTCCTGTGAGTTACATGTACATTTTTTAGGATTCTATCTTGATTTATCTATTATCAAGTTTTTGTGCATATCACTTACATAGTTTTCCTAGTGGTTTTCAGGGCTAACTTAATTTTGATATAATTTCAAAGTTAAAGAAAGGTTGCAAGAGTAATGTAAAGAACTCCTTTACCCTCTTTTTTCTTTCTTTTTTAAAAATTGAGGTATAGTTGATCTACAACATTATATTAGTGTCAGGTGTAAAACTTAGTGATTCAGTATTTTTACAGGTTATACTCCATTTAAAGTTTTTTCAAAATAGTGGCTATATTTCCCTGTGCTGTACAATATATCCTTTTTGCTTATTTATTTTATACCTAGTAGTTTGTATTCCATACCCCTATTTTGCCCTTCCTTTCTTCCTTCTCCCCACTGGTAACCACTAGTTTGTTGTCTATATCTGTGAGTCAGTTTCTGTTTTGTAATAGTCATTAATTTGTTTTAATTTTTAGATTGCACATATAAGTGATAACATAGAGTCTTTGTCTTTGTCTGACTTATTTCACTAAGCATAATACCCTCTAGGTCCATCCACATTGTTGCAAATTGCAGGATTTCATTCTTTTATATGACTGAGTAATATTCCATTGTGTATATATACCACATCATCTTTATTCACTCATTTGTCGTTGGACGCTTAGGTTGCTTCTATATCTTGGCTATTCTAAATAATGCTTCTTGGAACATTGGAATGCATTTATCTTTTTGAATTAGTGTTTTCATTTTCTTCAGATATATGTCCAGGAGTGGAATTGCTGGATCATATGTTAGTTCTATTTTTAGTTTTTTAGTAACCTTTATACTGTTTTCCACAACGGCTGCACCAATTTACATTTCTACCAACAGTGTACAAGGGTTCCCTTTTCTTCATATCCTCGTCAACAGTTGTAATTTCTTGTCTTTTTGATGATAGTCATTCTGACAAGTGTGAGGTGATATCTCATTGTGTTTTTTGATTTGCATTTCTCCGATGATTGGCAATGTTGAGCATCTTTTTATGTGCCTGTTGGCCATCTGTATGTCTTCTTTGGAAAACTGTCTATTCAGGTCTTCTGCTCATTTTTTAATCGGGTTGTTTGTTTTTTTGGTATTGAGTTATATGAGCTGTTTATGTATTTTGGATATTAACTCCTTATTGGTCATATCATTTGCAAATATTTTCTCCCATTCAGTAGGCTGTCTTTTCTTTTTATCAGTGGTTTCCTTTGCTGTGCAAAAGCTTTTAAGTTTAATTAGCTTCCATTTGTTTATTTTTGCTTTTGTTTACTTTGTTTTAGGAGACAGATCCAAAATAACATATTGCTATGATTTATGTTAAAGAGTGTTCTGCCTATGTTCTCTTCTAGAGGTTTTATGGTTTCAAGTCTTACATTTAGGTCTTTAATCCACTTTGAGTTTATTTATGCATATGGTGTGAGAAAATGTTTAATTTCATTCTTTTACATGTAGCTCTCCAGTTTTCTCAGTGCAATTATTGAAGAGACTGTCTTTTCTCCATTGTATATTCTTGCCTCCTTCATTGTAGATTAATTGACCATAAATGTGGGTGTTTGTTTCTGGGCTCTCTATTCTCTTCTATTGATCTATGTGTCTGTTTTTATGCCAGTACAATACTGTTTTGATTATGGTAGCTTTGAAGTATAGTCTGAAATCAGGGACTCTGATACCTCCAGGTTTGTTCTTCTTTCCTCAGGATTGCTTTGGCAATTCAGGGTCTTTTGTGGTTCCAAATATTCTAGAATTAGTTGTTCTAGTTCTGTGAAAAATGTCCTGGGTATTTTGATAGGGATTGCATTAAATCTGTAGAGTGCTTTGGGTAATATGGACATTTTAACAATAATCATTCTTCCAATCCCTGAACATGGAATATCTTCCCATTTCTTTGCATCATCTTCAATTTCCTTCATCAATTTTTTAAAAATAGTTTTCAGTGTATAGGTCTTTCACCTCCTTGATTAAATTTATTCCTAGGTATTTTATTCTTTTTAATGTGATCTTAAAATGAGATTGTTTTCTTCCTTTCTCCTTCTGATAGTTCACTATTAGTGTATAGAAAAGCAACAGATTTCTGTATGTTAATCTTGTATCCTGCAACTTCACTGAATTCATGTATTCGTTCTAATAGTTTTTTTGGTGGAGACTTTAGGGTTTTCTAAATATAGTATCATGTCATCTGCAAATACTGATAGTTTTGCTTCTTCCCTTCCAATTTGGTTACCTTTTATTTATTTTTCTTGTCTTCCTGTATCCTTTTTTCTGAGATTCACCAAAATTTTACATATTTCCCTATTTGATTAGCATTCTCTCTGTGGAGTATGTATTTATGTGTGTGTGTATGTGAGTAAATTTTTTGAGCCACTTGAGAGTAAGTTGAAGGTATCATGCCTCTTTACTTCTAAATATTTCAGTATATATTTCCCAAGAATAAGGACATTCTTTTATAGAAGAATTATCAAAATCAGGAAATTCACATTGATACAATACTATTATCTAATTCACAGTCCATATTCAAATTTTGTTAGTTGTTTTAATTATGTTTTTTATAAAACTCAGTCCCTTTAGTCTCCTTTAATCTGGGAGCAGATTTTCATTTTTTCCTTATATTACTTGACCTCAAATTTTTTGAGGAGTAAAGGTGATTATTTTGCAGAATGTTCATTAATTTGGGTTTGTCTGATGTTTCTTAAGGAAATATTCACATTACTTATTTATAATGGAGGACATTTGGAAACACTCTAAATCTGGCATTTTAGGGGTTTGTTTAAACAAATTAAGATATACTATGAGATATTATGCAGTCATCAAAATGATGGCATTTTTTTAACATAAGAAGTTCTAAATATATTAAGAAGAAAAGGCAAGGCACAAAGCAGTCTGTAAAAATGAAACAATTTTTGTAAGCAAATATATAGTTATTTACATGGGCAAATTTGCATAGGAAATAGTGTGGAAGGAAATACACCAAGCTATTAATTCTAGGTGTTAATTATCTCTGGGTTACCACCCAGAGATATTGTCCCCCTTTTTTTCCTTTTCAAGTTTTTCTCCAATGAAGATCTATTATCCATGTGATTTTAAAAAGGAAAAAACATTTTTTCTATAAACCTAACAACCTTTTAAAGTTTTAAAACTGAAGTGCCTTTATTTTTCTAGGAAAAAAGAATGGATAGAGTTAGATGAAGAGGCATTATGGTGTAATGGAAAATACACTGAACTGAGATCAAGACCAAATACCACTATTTACTATTTATAAAGTCGTGCTCAGGGGCTTCATGATTTTTGAGCCTCAGTTTCCTCATCTTTAAAATGGGAATCACAGGGACTTTCCTGGTGGTGCAGTGGGTGGGACCCCATGCTCCCAATGCAGGGGGCCCAGGTTCGATGCCTGGTCAGGGAACCAGATCCCACATGTATGCCGCAACTAGGAATTCACATGCCACAACTAAGGAGCCGGAGAGCCGCAACAAAGGAGCCCATGAGCTGCAACTAAGGAGCCCGCCTGCTGCAGCTAAGACCTGGTGCAGCCAAATAAATAAATCAATAAATAAATATTAAAAAAGTGGGGATCACAGTATCACTTTTCTGTCTGCTTCACAGAGTTGTTTTGAGGCTGAAATGGAATACTGTTATGTTGCTTTTTGTAATTTTTAAAAACCAATACCAATATTAATAAAAGGCACTCTTATTTTATTTTATTTTTCATGGAAAACATTTCCAGATCATTGTATACTACAGGTGAATTTTTCCTAAAATTATTTACAGTAAAAAAAACCCCAAACTCCCAGGCATCTGAACTTCACTCTTGAAAGTTTCTAGTGTTACTAATCTTTTCATTTTGAATAGACAGAACAGTAAGAGGAATTAGCAGATCACCCACTTTAACATTTATAGCTTATCCATGTCCTCAGCTAAAAAAACTTTGTTTTTTCTATTTATTCATCAATTTTTTCCCACTTATTATGTGATCAGTTATTTCTTAGCTTTGAAAGATGGTGGAAAGTTCTTCTTTCCTCTTTAGAGACTTCTGATATGCCACATCCTAGGAAATAGAAATATAAGAGAAAGCTGTTAATGAACATGCAGTTACACCTAGGTGCTTCTGGGCTCTTGATCTTTCTCATAATAGTACAACCCATTTTGGGGATGGGGATACCTTATTGCGTTTTGCTCTTCCTCCTGCCCAGGACTGCTGACCAGTAGGAGTAGCAGACTAGTTCAGGATGGAGACACAGGGATCTACAGCATCACACAGCCTCAACCTGCACTGTACAGTGAATTTTGGAGGGAAGCAGAGTCTTCCATAAACACCAAATAAATTGCAGAGATAACCCACTAAGAATTAGCAATATATTCCATGAAGTAAGAAGTAAACATCACAACATAGAACAAGTGGAACAATATCCAAAGTAGGACATAACAAGGAAGAAAGGAACAGTTAGTCAAACTTGTTAAAAATTATTTAAAGAATCAATTGCTTGGCATACCTCATTAAGAGGTGGGATTGGTAACCCCTCCCCCTTAAATCTGACCTTACCTTAGTGACTCACTTGTAATTCAGAGAATGCAGCAGAAGTGACATTGTGTGATTTCTAAGGCAAGGTCAGAAAAGGCCATGTGCCTTCCACATTTCTCTCTTGGGATAAAGAAGCCATGTTCTATCATGCGATAGAAGAAGCTCTGTAAGAAATTCAACTAACTAATAGCGCCACGCTGGAGAGGGTGTGAGTAGTCAGTGGAGCTCCCAGCAGAAGTTTAGCAGCACTTGCCAGCTACATGATTGAGCCATTTTGGATGTTCAGCCAGGCAAGCCTTCAGATAACTGCAGCCTCAGTGGACATCTGAATGCACCTGCATGAGAGACCCCAAGTGAGAGCGCTTCCCAAATTCCCCACCTTTGACATTGTGAGCAAAACCAAACCATTGTAGTTTATACTACTAAATTGTGGAATAATTTTTATACAGCAAGAATGACTGGAACAATCATATGGCCTCATGCATTTTAAGGAAAAGTAAAAGCAAAGATTTCAAGTGTAATTATTTTGCTATGAGAATCCCGGAGCAGGCACTCCCCTTGCCAGAACCCAATCTTCCATTTCACACATCACTCTCCCTCCCACGTTCTCCCTTGGTCACACCCTGCAGCCCTGCACCAGCCCCAAATCTTAGCAAGCCAGGGTCGTTCAGGTTTTTCCTAGACCTTTTCATTATTCTAGTAGTTTCCAGCTCTATAAAAATCTACGGTGTGAGGAATTACTGTTCAAAACTAGCAGGAGAATAGAATATGTGTTTTGCTCAAAGCCGCTGATTGGATTTTGAATTATTTTGATTCTCTCTGACGTTCCAAGAACAAGATGCTTGTTTTTCCAAGATTCTTTCCTGCTGAATAATGGACTACAAATCATGGTGTAACAGACTTTTGTTGTGAACCAGCCACAGAGGCTAAACTATCCTCTTCCCTTCTTCCTTTTTGATTTTGCTCAGACTACCTTCCTTAGGTTACCTTCCATGGAGGCAGGAGGAGCATGTAAGAAGTAGATTTTTCTTGACCATTGTATAGGCTTTTCCCATCTTGCCTCCATTACAGTGACTTACATTGCTCTGACTAAAATTTAAGGAAAACCTAATGCATGATTTAGTGAAAATTTCACAATTCATTGGCTATTTGAGGAGAGGCAGCAATACTTCCTCCCTCCCTCTCTTCCTTCCTTCCTTCCTTCCTTCTTTCCTTTGTTCCTTCATTTTTGCTATTTCTTTCTTGATATAAGAGACAACTTATCACCTCTGGTATTTTCTTCTTATTTTTCCCTTTTTAAATTTTTTCCCTAGAAATAAGTCACTTTTATTTTTTCTTATTTATTCATTCAACAAACATTTACTGAGAACCTACCATGTGCTTCCCACTGTTCTAGCTATGAGAATCTATGAGTAAACAATACAAAGTCCTTGGCCTAATGGAGATTTCATAAATTAGTGGGTGTAAAGTATTATGCAGAAGAATAAAGTAGAGTGAGAAGGGTAGGTGTAGAGATGGAGCAGAAGCTCTTCCTATTTTATTTAGGTGTGTCATAGTCTTTTTGATAAAGTAATGTTTGAGCAAAGATCTGAAGGAAATTCTGTAGGCAGAATAATGCCCCCCTCCAAAGATTTCCATGTTCATATCTCTAAAACCATGCACATGTTAGTTACCTTACATGAAAAAGGTACTTTGCAGATATGATTAAGTTAATGATTATGAGATGGGAAGATTATCCTGGATTACCCAGGTAGGCCCAATGTAATCACAAGGGTCCTTATAAGAGGGACGCAGGAGAGTCCATTAGGAGATGTGTATCAGAAGCAGAGTCAGAGAGATTTGAAGAGGCTATGTTGCTGGCTTGAAGTTGGAGGAAGGGATCATGAACCAAAGAATGCAAACAGCCTGTAGGATCTGAAAAAGGCATGGAAACAGATTCTCCCCTAGAGCCTCCAGAAAGGATACAGCCCTGCTGGAGCCTTGATTCTAGGACTTCTGGCCTCCAGAACTGTAAGATAATAAATTTGTGTTGTTTTTAAGTTTGTGGTCATTTGTTACAACAGCAATCGGAAACTAATACAGCAATGCGGAAGCAAGATTTGCAGGTAACCAGGGAAAGAGAAAACCCAGAGGAGAACATAGCAAGAGCTAAGGTCTTGAGGTGGCAGCATGTAGGATGGGTTGACGAGCTGAAAGGGGTCCATGTGGTGATGAGTCAAGTGAGTTGGGGGGAGGGTGTAAGAGTGGTAGAAAGAGATGAGGCCGGAGAACTGGAGGGTGTATGGACTCGGACCTTTTCTCTGAGTGAGCTGGAAACCCCCTGACATATAAAGCATTCATTACAGCTGAAAATATACAGCCCAGTTTCTTATTTGCTCTGTTTTCCCTAATTGCCAAAGTTTCTAATTTTCATCTTATCAGACCTGTTACATTTTTCCTTTAAGGATTTCTCCATTGCTTATATGCTTAGAAATTTCTTTCACACCTTAAGACTAATTAAATAAGCAGCTGTAATTACTTCTGGTTTTTAATGATTTCATGTCTCCATTTAACTTTGTAGTCTGGTTTGTTAAGTTTTATACATAGTATTAGGTGAGGCTTTCACTTTATTCTTGACGTTTTTTTCCCAGTGGAAGCCAATGTTCCCAATAATATTTGTTAGATAGTTTATTATGTTCCCATGGGTGTATGATAGCATTTTATAATATATTAAATTCTTATGCATACTAAAATCTGTCTCCTGACTTCACATTCTGTTCCACTGATCTATTTGTTTGTTCTGGACCAGACCCTTTAGGTCTCTAGCAAAGCGTCAAAAATATAAATGAGCAAATATTTTTTGAACAACTTGCTGAAGGTTTGGAGGTAAGAGGGAATTTGAGTCATTTGGGAAACTGAAATCAATTGTTCATATCGTTGGGGCATAGGGGGAAGGAGGGGAGAAGGTAATGGGAGGGGGCAGTGTCTGGAAATGAGGCTGGAGGCATAGGCAGGACAGGTACTTCAAGCTGAGTAATATATACTATATTACAAGGGCAACAGAAAATTATTTATTAAAAGGTTCTAAGCAGAGAAGTGACAGGATCAGATACAGCATGGGCATGCTAAGGCAACCATAGTCCAAATGAACTCAGCAGAGAGTTAGAGCTCAAAGCCAGAGGTAAGCATAAGAATTTAAATCCTCTAGAAATTTGCATGATCTTGGAAGAGAGCATTGGACCTCACCAGTGCCTTTCCAAAGGTGAGCCCAATTGACACTTGGGTCACAGGGAATTGGTAAAAAGAAAAATGGTGGCACATCCATAGTTTAAACTTTTTTTCCGTATTGGAGTAAACTCTAACCCCTAACCTCAACATTACAAATGATGCTGTAGGAGAATTTTTAACGAGATGGACAACAATTTGTGACATATTGCTAAGTGAAACTGGAAGGTCATCTCTGAGTAGTAGATTTATGAGTGATTCTAACCTTTTCTATTGCTTATTTGAAAAAATTTAAAGAATAAACTTGTTATACATTTTATAATTAAAAAGGGAAAATTTACTCTAAGAAAAAAAGACACTTGGATTCTGTATTTTCTGGATTTTTTAATGTCTGGAATGCCTGTTTTTTCTTTCACACAGGAATAACTACTCATGTGGAAATAGCATTTTTGTGCCACAACTTTACCCCCAGAAAATTCTATAGGCTTTTTCTCTATTTTCTTTTGACATTTTTTATTGGAGAGAATTTTGAGGCCAGCACGATGTTGTTTGTTGCTGGTGGTGGTGGTGGTGATTTTTAATTTTAAACATTTCCTTTGTGGGTAACATCTCTTTGTCCCTGAAAAGTTATAGGATATTTATCCTTGTAATGGAAGAATTTTGACATTGGTCTGCTTTTGGTAATTTTACTTAGAACTTGTTAATTGCTTTTGATCTGAATATTCTAATTCTTATGTTTCTAAGCAGAAAAGTTATGAGTTCTAAAATTCTGATTTTGTTGGTGTGACCATAACTTAATCCTTTGATTAGATTTTCATCTGAGTGCTCTATATGTATAATTTCTTGCATAGTTTTTAGCTCTTGTCCTTTACAGCTACATTTTAGGAAAGCTCTTCAAGTTATTTTCCACATTTGCTTTATTTTCCATGTCATTCCTTCTCTTTAATATCTCCATTGCAGATTTTAATTCTGCTATTTCAGTGCTAATTTCCATTTTGTCCTTCCTTATCTCAGCCCCTGTTTATCTCTAATTATTGCCCTTGCTTTCATTTTGTTGCATTCTTATTTGTCTCCGTTCTCTCTCTTTTACACTCACTATGTCCTCTTGGGCCCTATTTAGGATTGCCAAGTTTTCTAAAATTCCCCTGTGATTCCTGCCAAATATCATTTTCAAAGATAGGTAGGTATCTTTTAGGTTATCAGAGTGATATTATCTTTTCCTCATGATACAGTACTTTTTTACATAGGGCCTATTTACATTTTTCTTCTTCTGTTTCTTAAAAAAATTGAAAATTAAAAATTTTACAAAAATTAAATTAAAATTTTTAAATTAAAAACATTAAAATGTTTAATTAAAAGACTTAAATTTTCACTTAAAATTGAAATTAACATTTTTTTCTTCTTTTTTTTAAAGCATGATAAGACCTATTCAGACTTGGTATTTATGTCATCAGCAAGATAAGTGGCTTTCCCTTGAGTCTTTTTTTTTTTAATTGGGGTATAGTTGTTTTACAATGTTCTGTTAGTTTCTACTGTACAGTGGAGTTCCCTGTGCTATACAGCAGGTTCTCATTAGTTAACTACTTTATACATATTAGTGTATATATGTTAATCCCAATCTCCCAATTTATCCCATCCCCCTTTTCCCCCCTTGGTGTCCATACGTTTGTTCTCTACATCTGTGTCTCTATTTCTGCCTTGCAAACCGGTTCATCTGTACCATTTTTCTAGATTCCACGTATATGCATTAATATATGATATTTGTTTTTCTCTTACTTCACTCTGTATGACAGTCTCTAGGTCCATCCACGTCTCTACAAATGACCCAATTTCATTCCTTTTTATGGCTGAGTAATATTCCATTGTGTGTATGTACCACATCTTCTTTATCCATTCATCTGTCGATGGACATTTAGGTTGTTTCCATGACCTGGCTATTGTAAATAGTGCTTCAGTGAACATTGGGGTGCATGTGTCTTTTTGAATTATGGTTCTCTCTGGGTATATGCTCAGTAGTGGGATTGCTGGGTCGTATGGTAGTCCTATTTTTAGTTTTTTAGGAATCTCCATACTGTTCTTCATAGCGGCTGTATCAACTTACATTCCCACCAACAGTGCATGAGGGTTCCCTTTTCTCCACACCCTTTCCAGCATTTATTGTTCGTAGATTTTCTGATGATACCCATTCTAACCAGTGTGAGGTGATACCTCATTGTAGTTTTGATTTGCATTTCTCTAATAATTAGTGATGTTGAGCATCTTTTCATGTGCCTCTTGGCCATCTGTATATCTCCTTTGGAGAAAGGTCTATTTAGGTCTTCTGCCTAATGCAGAATGCCTTTTTGGATTGGGTTGTTTGTTTTTTTGATATTGAGCTGCATGAGCTGTTTGTATATTTTGGAGATTAATCCTTTGTCTGTTGACTTGCTTGCAAATATTTTTTCCCATTCTGAGGGTTGTCTTTACGTCTTGTTTATGGTTTCCTTTGCTGTGCAAAAGCTTTTAAGTTTCATTAGGTCCCATTTGTTTATTTTTGTTTTTATTTCCAATACTCTAATAGGTGGGTCAAAAAAGATCTTGCTGTGATTTATGTCCAAGAGTATTCTTCCTGTTTTCCTCTAAGAGTTTTACAGTGTCCGGTCTTACATTTAGGTCTTTAATCCATTTTGAGTTTATTTTTGTGTATGGTGTTAGGGAGTGCTCTAATTTCATTCTTTTACATGTATCTGTCCAGTTTTGCCAGCACCACTTATTGAAGAGACTGTCCATTGTATATCCTTGCCTCCTTTGTCATAGATTAGTTGACCATAGGTGTGTGGGTTTATCTCTGGGCTTTCTATCCTGTACCATTGATCTATATTTCTGTTTTTGTGCCAATACCATACTGTCTTGATTACTATAGCTTTGTAGTATAGTCTGAAGTCAGGGAGACTGATTCCTCCAGCTCTGTTTTTTTTTTCCTCAAGATTGCTTTGGCTATTCGGGGTCTTTTGTGTCTCCATACAAATTTTAAGATTTTTTTCTTCTAGTTCTGTGAAAAATGTCATTGGTAATTTGATAGGGATTGCATTGAATCTGTAGATTGCTTTGGGTAGGACAGTCATTTTCACAATATTGATTGTTCCAGTCCAAGAACATGATTTATCTCTCCACCTGTTTGTGTCTTTTTGTGCTATCTCATTGCGTGCTTCAGCCAAAATATCATTATGTTCTGTACATTTGTAGAGTGCATTCTGCTGGAATGAATCATGCTTTTGTCTTAGCTCCTTTTTCTAAATCCAAGAGCATGTGAAATATCACAGCCTGTGTTGTATATTCTTACCAAGGTCCTTCCCATTTCTGCCTTTGCTATAGATGTCTCCTTGTATGGAGCCAGAGAAAGAGACTAGAAGAAGGATGAAGTGTCTCCACTGTCATGTTTCAACTCAGCAGAGCCCTTTCTTTCACATAATTAAGCTTGAGAATCCCTGAATTATCTTTACTCAATCCAGCTCCATCGAAGTTTTAAGTTGGTGGAAATTGCTTTCCTTCCACACATTTCTATTATATTGTCTATTAATCTTATTGCTGGTTTCATCGTTTTCTGAATCTTCATCAGAATGTTAGTGTGTATTTAGGAAAAGTTGCTGCAGAAGTTGCTTAGCAGTACCATTTTATACCAAAGCCTTATATTTCCCTCTATTTGGTGGAAATATTTAAGTCTTTTGTTCAATTGAAATATTTTTTTCTCAACATTGTTTTCTCATATAATTCCTTATTCTACTACATCCTTTCAATGTCTCAATTATTCTTTCTTTTCATTTCCTTTTAAGTCTCTTAAAATCCTTTTTGGAATTTGGAGGGACATAAATAATGAATACATAAAATGAATTTTTATTTTTAAAAAAGTAGCCAAATCACTAATATTAAAATAATACATAACTTCAAAAATTAATAAGACTCACAATTTCCAATCCAGATTGTGAACACTGAATGCTTCCTGTATATTATTAAGTTGATTGTCCACTCAGCGAGCTAGGTAAACACTATCATATTTATCTCTGTGCCAAGAATAAAGAACTGCAACCCATAGAAGAATTATTATTTTGATGTTTATGCTGCACTGTTGTTTTGAAGCAGTTCCTGTTTGTTTACAGACTTTTCATTCATTTTGAAATAGTCCCTGAAGAAGGAAGGAAGTGTTTCTATCTCTTTAGACCATGGGTTGTCTGGGGCTTATAGATGGAGAGACAGGCATTCTTGATTATATGTTTTCCAGCCCATATACATCTCCAAATTCTCTGTTTTTTCTCTGTGTCATGCTGCCTCAGTATTACCAAATAGTTCTGTCCCAATAACGAGGATGGTCTCTCTACTACAATCTGCAGAGATACAGTATACTGTAATAGTTGTGATCAGTTGCAAACATTTTGGGTACTGCCATAGTTTCCATGAAATTTTATTCTGTCCAAATTCTCAAAAGTATAATATATGACCAGAAAACATTTCAAGACTAAGGGAGAATTCCACTTAGTTTTCTAACTGTGTAAAATAATCTCATTTTCCCAGAATTGTTCAAGAATGCAAAAGGATATAGATTATTTCTTAAGACATGTGTGCTCCATATACCATGAGGGACTCTCTATCCTCAAAAATAAACAAGGGTAGTGAATAATTTCTTCTACTTTTATAAATATTTAATCTGGCATCCCTAAATAACAGATTAGACTGGTGAAAGTTGATGTGATTGTTACAACTCTCAGTGAAAATTGTTGAAGAAGTTGATGTTTAAGATTCATATGTTGCTGGAGTGTATGTAACACATGGAGTTAATCTTTGCTGTCAGACATATTTTGGGTTCTGTCGTGCTTAACAAGCGTGTGCACACTGTTTAGCTTGGGTCTTCATGTTCCTGGTCTCTGTCTTTTGTAAAGAATGTTGTTAATGCTCAGCTGGAAAGCTTTGTCACTGAAAAAGATGGTAGACCACTGGAATTTCCCTCTAACAAGACAAAATTGAAGTTGTATTATTCTGTAGCTCCTTCCACAGAGCTGAGTTATCGAGGAACTGAAAACACCCCGTAGAGCCTAAGGACCCTATAGTTTACTTTCAAATAATGCTACTGAAGAAATAGCTATCTCTCTCTCCCTTTTTCTTCCTTCCTCCCTCCTTCCCTCCCTCCCTCCCTCCCTCCCTTCCTTCCTTCCTCCCTTCCATCCTTCCTTCCCTCCTTCCCTCCCTCCCTTCCTCCCTCCCTCTCTCCCTCCCTCCCCCCTTTCTTCCTTCCTTTCTTTCTTTCTTTCGAGAGAGTTTGCACAAAATACTACATAGAGAAGGATAATTTTAGAGTGTAGTTGATTTAAAACAGTAACTTATCTATTTGCCTAATTAAACTGATTATCAAGTCATTTAAAATTTTTGTCTCCTTTATTTTGGTGACAAATATAGCCTTTTTCCCATGTTGTGCCCCAGACTTATCATCAACTTTTACTGCCAATGAATGTTGCTGCACGTGCATTCTTCCTCCCATTAGTGTATGATTATAGACATTATACAAGATGTGATAGGAGAATGTTATTCTGGTCCATGTCTTCACTGTGTCCTATAGGTGAGAAGAAACATTAAAAAACTAATAGATCAGAGACAGAGCATTCAGAGTAAACATGGGAGGTCATAAAAAATGCCAGCAAGAGAATATGAAGCAATCATTCACACTACCATAAACATTCCTTCCACACCTCTCGGTACAGTAGATTTTTATGGACTTCACTTGGCTGAATTGGTTAGTATACAGCAGTGGTGAAGAGTCTGGAATCAGACTGTCCAGGTTCCAATCCCAGCTCTACCACTTTGTAGCTGTGTGATCTTGGGCAGGTTGCTTAACCTTTTTTTAGTGGTAGCAGCAAATGCTAGACTGATCCTCTGGTGGTACCTGGTCTGGGGTTAGTCTGTTCAGCCTCCCTACTTCCTGCTGTTTCTTGTGCCTGCTTCTCCAAGCTTCTCAGCAATTTTAATAAAGCTCTTATCATGTAATTCAGCCATAATTTATTCTGTTGCTTACAACTAATGACTCAGTGTACACAGCCATCTAGATGTCGTGTGACCATACATTTTAGTTCCCTTCCGCTACCTAGTTTCCACTATATATATTGTTCAGAAGTGGACACCTAACACTCCAGGCCACTGCTACATGCCAGCCAGCAGTTCAGTGTTTGCAGTGTTATAAGCTTTATCTTATAAAATAACAGTCTGGAATTACTTGATATTTCTTTTACCCATTCTCCCAGCAAGTGTTATTGAATAAGTAGTACTATTGAATAAATAATAGCTAGACCCAGTGCTAGGTCTATGCTAGGTGTTAAAGTTGCATTAATTTAAAATGAACTTTTATTGCACCCATAATATAGTAAAATATTCTTTTCATTAAAAATCAGAACGTTACCGATTAAAGACTAAGTCCCTTTTGACCAACCCCATTCCTGTTCCTCTCCACACCTTCTTACATGTAAAATTATTTCACTTTTAGAGTAACTTTCTACAATAGATATCTTTTTTCTACATGTAAAAAACAATAAAACTATATGGAAAATAGAAAACCACTCTATGTGTTCTGGGAATAAGGATTTAATATAGGTTTTAGTGACCTTCACAATCATTGGACCATAAGAAGAACTGGAGGAATGAAGGGCATGCTACTTCTAAAGGGCTTTATCAGTTAGAGGGATTGGTTGTATGCCACAGAAATGGACTCTGGCTGATTGAAGCAGAAAAAGACTTTATTAAAATTGCTCAGAATGTTGAAGTAATAGGGGGATCTTCCAGGTATCATTTTCTGAGCAAAGGACAGTTCAGAAATGTACACTAACCAGTTCAGGATCTGGGAAGTCCATCTGCATCAGAGAAACAGTATGTCTCTCTGCCTCAGACACAATACCAAGTGGAGATGTGCTACCTGTGTGCCTGTGGAGTCATGGTGGGGTGGCTAATCCTGCCACCTTTGGATTCCAGGTGCCATTCTTCTTGCAAATTGACCCCATCTTTCACTACTCCTCATTCATTCATTCTACCAAAATCTCATTCTCCTTTTAGCATTCCTGTGGAAAAAGGACCTGGGGGAAATCCTGGAATTATGATGATGCACTGGGTTGAATGCAGGGATTGACAGAACAGTCCAGAGACCTTAGCAATACCGTACAATTAATATACAGTCTCCACTGAAAGCATTGAGTCAACAGTAGACACTTTTGTACCATTGCTCTAGGGGAATTTCTTGTCTCTGTCCCATGAATCCCACTGGATCATTCTTGTTATTATTATTTTTTTTAATGATATTGAAACATTGCTCTGACTTTAAGTACCATAATATTTAACAGTGAGAGTGAAACAGGATCAGAACAAGAACTGTTGATACTACAATTAGCATACAATACTGTAGAGGAATTATTGCCAATGCAATAATATCCAAGCAGTCTGGGAACCTTAGGAACTCTTCACCTTCATATCTTTTAGATTGGCTATAAAAGATTTATAAATAAGGTAACTATTTGTCTCTGTTTCTGCAGGAATGCCCTGGTTTACAGCTGTTGTCTCAGTGCAGTTATCAATAGTGTCCCTGTTTGAATGATAAATTATATAATCACCCTGTTTATAAAAATCTCCCTCCCTCTGGAAACCATTATTCCAGTAAATCTCTATAGATTTTAAAATCCCTAACTACTTTAACCTATATTGCCTGGTGTTTGGGGCACATGTTTTCTGATTTTTTTTCTTTGTTTTCCACTCATGCCTTTTAAAATAATACTTTGGGTTTCCCGTTTCCTCTTAAGCACACCCTTATCTGGGATGCTGACTTTGGTTACCTTTTCCTCTATGAACTAGCAAACAGGCTAGTAATTAGAATCCCTGATGGCCCATACCCCAAGTCACGATCTTGGCACATTGTGGAAATTTGTAATGGTTAGGGGAAAACTCATGATGTAATAATGTTAAGGAAAAGAAGAAGGATATAAAACTATTTCCATGTGTGGTACTAATTATGATTTTTTAATAGCCATGACTGGAAACATAGTAATTTGAACAGGTAACAGTTCATATCACTTCATGGGAAGATTATGAATCAAATATTATTTTGTCTTTATTTGTACAAATTGTTTTTATTCCACATTTCATACAAGGTCATATCATATTTTATAATCAGCAAAAGAATGTAAAAATAATGCAGTAGTGTTAGTTGTCCCTTTTGCCTTAAGGAGTTCAATGTCTAGAAAGGTCTAGAGGTGTCCCATCAATCTTTTAGTAGATGGATTTTAGATTAGTGACAAACCCCTCCACCTTTCCGTATTAACATGTGAAAAGAGGCTCTGAAAGAGCTTTTCAGAGCTTCTCTATAGTGTTTCCTCCAGAGGAAGTAGTCAGGGTCTCTGTTATAATTTGGAAAACCTCTCATTAGAGACCGTCAGGAACTCCTAAATTTGTCAAGCTTTGCATTAACCTGTTCACAATGAACCCAAGGAATTTTGACTGGACTAGATGGCCAGTTCTAGGCCCATCTGATATTTCCTCTTCATATTCCAAACACAGGTTATATTGTCTAATCCAGACGTAAAACAATAAGTTAAGCATTGTGGATAATCTCTGAGGAACTTGATTTGCCAGTGTATCCTTGTGAGAATTCTCATCTTTTCAGAGGTGGCCAGCATAATGTTGTGAAAAGAACATGTCTTTCCAAGCCAGGTTGACCTGGGTTTGAGTCTTTAATCTGCCACTAATTTACTAGCTTTGTGTCTTTAGACAACTTTTTTTTTTTTTAAACCATTATGACTCTTTTTTCTTAGAATAATCACAACTTCTCATTGATTGTTGGGAACTTAAAAAAAAATTTTTTTTTTAATTGAAGTATACTTGATTTACAACATCGTGTTAGTTTCAGGTATACAGCATAGCAATTCAGCTATATATATACATATACATATGTATATATATATTATTTTTCAGCTTCTTTTCCTTTATAGGTTATTAAAAAATATTGAGTATAGTTCCCTGGGCTATACAGCAGGTCCTTGTTGGTTATCTATTTTATGTATAGTAGTGTGTATAGGTTAATCCCTAACTCCTTACTTATCCCTCCCCTCAACCCCTTTCCCCTTTGGTAACCATAAGTTTGTTTTCTATGTCTGTGAGTCTCTTTGTTGAGAACTTCTTAAAGGTGTCTTCTGTGGTGCCAGGTTTACAAATAGTTTACTCAAGCGGCTGGGATGCAAAGATTGGCAAGTGTCCTAATTTTCAGTTAATTTTCCACAAATGCAGTGGCAGATCCTGCCCAGAGGGTGGCAGTCTTACTTCCAAACGCCAGGTGGAGAGAAGGGACTGGCAAGTAGAGTCAGTCCGTTGGTGCTATTGCTTTGGCTTTTGTTGCGTGTCATTGCTGCTGTAAGGCGGGTCCTGCTCAGTAAGATGGATGCCTGTCTGCAGTTGAGGAAATGTTCTTGAAGGCCTGGATTCCTGCCAGCACTGCAGTGGTTCCTGGCTGGACTGCCATGTTCTGAGCTTGGACACTGTTCTTCAAAAAGCTCAACATCAGGCCAGAGTGGCTGAGCCTGCAGGGCGTCCTCTCTCAGCCACCCACTGTCTTTCTCCTTAAAACCTGGGCTTTTCTTGAGGCTGTACCACATGCTCAAGAAAGGCCAGTCTTTTTTTTTCCCCCTCAGTGATTTCTCCTTTGGTGAACTCATTGTCACTTTCTTCCAGCATCTCTTGCTTAATGGCACCCTGGTTCATCCCAGATTTCCCTGGTCTTTGATTTTGGGGGAATAGGAGTTTCAGTCTCATCCTTTCCTCTTTGAAGATTCTGGGCTTCTTACGCAAGTTGATACACTCTCTACCTAGAACTTTCAGTGAGGGGGTGTGACCTTTCCCCAGGTGAAAAGTGGCTGCTGGCTTTATATTTGCTTAATCAAGAGCAGCCCCAAAAGTGAACTTTCACAGAGTACAGACCAGCTCCTAGGGGACTACTTTCTAGATCTTTTCTTAAACCGAGAGATGACTCCAGAATAAAAACCAAACAAAGCAAAATCCAGGTGCCTCATCAGTTGCCCCTGTCAGTTATTATATTTTGTAAATTCTAAGACAACATGGACAGTGAATGCAGCATTATTTTATGTTCCACTAAAAAACAAGAAACAAAACATAACAAAAAAACAAACCACAAAAGCAAACAAGCAAACAAGCAAAAACCTTTTCCAATTAAACTATGAGGCATCATTGATTGTAAGACTCATCCCAATTTGAGATGTTAAAATATGAAAACCAAACCAAACCATACCCAAACAACAAAACCAAACCTGGGTCTTAGAGTTGATGAAAAAACAATAGATGATTTTCCCATCAGTGGGAATTAAAGAACAACTCCCTCCCACTCCTCACCATCTTAGTGGTTAGGAGACTAATCAGGCCAGACAGTATCCTGTAGATTCAGAGGGAGGTTAAAAGGTTTGGAATAAGCAGGTGAGGAGGAAGGAGTAACAAGGTGGCTTTACTTGGTCTGCATTAAATGCAATCATGTTAAATTCATGAGTGAGAAACCCCCTGCTTTAAGCCTTTGTTTTAAACTTGGAATATATATACATTTCTCCCTTCTTTCCATCTGGACTTAGTTGAAGCCTCAGGTCAAGCCAGCTTGAAAAAAAATACAGCGGAGCTACCTTCTACAGTATGACATCATGTCTCCAGTGTTTCTCATTATAAAGTTGAGTTTCAGATGTTAAAATCATACTCTCCTCACCCCTCTTTGTTTTCTTCTTCCCCTCCCCTTCAACAATTTCATCCTGATGGAGCTCCATTGTTTATAGTTGAACTACAACTGTTTTGTGCCAGGCACACAAAGTTATTAACCTGACATTGGGAAAACACATCTTATGACTAAGAATTCAGCTTCTATAATTTTTAACTCTACAGAGTTTTTATTTTTTCACCAGCTGCCGTTCTACATATTATTTTCAAGTTCCAGTTTTGAACTACATGCAAGAGGTTATATTTTATAAAATGAACAACTTTGGATTCGCTAATAAAAAGCATCACATAATTTTTTAGGGACCCATGTGAAGTTGTAACATAGATTATACAATTTTATTAAAAAATATGAAATGAATAGTGACATAGTTTAAAAAATTTAAAAATAGTGGAAACATGCTGCAATAATGGAATGATGCTCCACTGGAAAATATAGAAACGTTGCATAAAAATTTTGGCTACAATGTACAGTAGTTTCTAAAATCTTAATTTAAAGCCAATCAAGTTATATTATTATAAAAATTTTTTTAGGAACAAGAATTTATAGTGAAACTATAACTTGAAATATAGCCCAGTTATTATTAATATTATTTGAGTAATTATAGCCCCTAATTTTTTATTAAAGAGGCACATTTGCGCAAGGTACTTATTAATGCCAGTGAAAAATAACAAACTAGCCATTTCTAAGATACGTTATATTTTACAGAATTATGGCAGTGAGATACGTGAAGCTGTCATCTACCACCACTCTGCCATCTCTAAGCATCTATTCAGAGAGAAGTTGTAGAAAACTGGAAAATGAGTAAAAGGAAACTAGCAGAGGTGTGGATCCTGGGAGGAATGTAACTGACAGGCAGTGTTTTATCTAAGAATAGACAGGAGGAAACAGGAGAGCTGATATATAAATAGGTATAAAACTTTGTACCCTACAAAGAAAACACTTTTTTTTTCAATATCTGTGGATATTTAAAAATTACAGAATCATGTATTAAGGTATAAAAATTGTCAATAAATTAGAAAACTAGAAATAATTCCAATCCCATTGTTTTACCCACTGCAAAAATATTAGAAATTAAAAACAAAAAATTTAAATAACAAATCAGATCACTGGAAATATTTTTAAAACTCTCTGTGGCAGACACTGTGATATTGTTCCCTGTTTATCTGTTTTTTCATTTTACATGGTAATAGAATTTTTAATTGGGCATATGGCCAACCGAGAAAAGACTACATTTCCCAGGACCCCTTGAGTCTAGCTGCAGCCATGTGACTAAATTCTAATGTGGATGGTAGTGATAGGTGCAAATCCATTCCTTCCCCCTTATTCTTCTTCTGTGGGTTGGAATGTGGATATGAAATCATGATGTGGAAATGGCCTACTGTGGAAACTGGTAGGATATCAAGATTGGAAAAGACTGAGATGCCGTCCACCGTGGACTGCCTGCATGGACATTTACTTTATTTTAGCCACTCTCACAGCAGCCAAACCTGATTTCTAAGTAATATGTCTCTTTTCTTGAGTTAAGTAGGAAAAACACCTGAAGCTGAGATTATTGAAAATGATGACGAGAACACTGAATATATAAGAACTTACATATTTGAAGCTAAAAATATGACCAGAATGCATTCTTTCAGTGCATTTCTAGTACATCAGAAAGAATTAAAATTAGCTAATACCATTAAAGAGTTGTAAAATAATCAAATTAATCTAAGGGAAGCAAGAGAAAAGGATTAAAGATAAAATCAGAAATTAATCCAGACAGATAAAAAAGAGAAATTGGCAATAAATTTCATCATATATAGAACATAGTATTATGAATTAAAATGGGATCTAACTCAAATAATAGAGTTATAAAAATCTAGAAGAGAATATGATATTTAATACTAATAGGTATGAAAACTGGCAGTTTTGGAGGAAAGTGTATTTTGTTCAAATTGAGTCAGGATACAGAAAAATTGAATAGACAAATAACCTTCAAATTAACTGAAAATGTTGCAAAAAGAATTATTTCCAAGATGGATAAAGACCTGAGTCATTTTTATTTGTGAGTTTTTCAAACTTTGATAACTGGTGATTGCCACAATACATGACATATATGACATATTCTATAGTACTACATAAAAGTAAGGAAAGTGTCCCAATTTATTGTACAGCACTAGCTAAACACTGATACCAAAATCTGACAAAACTTACAGACAAAATTAAAACTCTACATTTATGATCACTGAAGCAAAACTTCCTGAAATGCTTACCACAGGGGGAAAAGTTTTACATTTGCAGTTGCAGAGTCAAAAAAAGCTACCTAAAATTCTTATAAAAGAAAAAAATAAGGGGAATTCCCTGGTGGTCCAGTGGTTAAGACTCGGGCGTTCACTGCCGAGGGCCCTGGTTCGATCCCCAGTGGGGGAAGTAAGATCTCACAACCCGCACGGCGTGGCCAAAAAAAAAAAAAAGACAAAAATAAAACTATATAACTATATTGGGACTTCCCTGGTGGCGCAGTGGTTGAGAATCTGCCTGCCAATGCAGGGGACGCGGGTTCGAGCCCTGGTCTGGGAAGATCCCACATGCCGCGGAGCAACTAAGCCCATGAGCCACAACTACTGAGCCTGCGTGTGTAGAGCCTGTGCTCCACAACAAGAGAGGCCGCGATAGTGAGAGGCCCGCACACCGCGATGAAGAGTGACCCCCGCTTGCCGCAACTAGAGAAAGCCCTCGCACAGAAACGAAGACCCAACACAGCCATAAATAAATAGATAGATAGATAGATAGATAGATAGATAGATAGACAGACAGAATCTGCCTGCCAATGCAGGGGACACGGGTTCGAGCCCTGGTCCGGAAGAGCCCACATGCCGCAGAGTAACTAAGCCTGCAAGTCACAGCTACTGAGCCTGCGCGCCTAGAGCCCATGCTCCCCAACAAGAGAAGCCACTGAAACGAGAAGCCCACACACTGAAACGAAGAGTAGCCCCTGCTCTCCCCAAATAGAGAAAGCCGCCCGAAGCAACGAAGACCCAATGCAGCCAATAAACAAATAAATAAATAAAATTTCTAAAACTATATTTACAACTATAGAGGGAAAAAAAACCTACCTAAATTCTTTACAAACCAAATGTAGAACTACATTAAAAGAAATACGATTTCTAGGAATATGGAATAATTTAACACTAGAAACTCAGCATAATGGCATGGCATCATTAGATCAAAGGAGGAAAACCATTCCTGAGATTAATTTTCTTTACTTGGAGATGCAAAATTTTATACCCATTCAAAACAAACTTCAAGGAAAACTAAGGATGGATGGATAATATCTTAATCTGATAGTAAATGTCTCTCTCAAACTAGCACCAACATCATACTTACTAGTAAATGCTAAAGGCATTTTATCAAGTCTACAAAAAGGACAGGAATAGTAACTTTCATCACTTTTTTTTCTCTCCGTTTTATTGAGATATAAATGATGTACAGCACTGAATAAGTTTTTTCATCACTTTAAAAAATAATATTTTGGCAGTTTGAGCTAAGAACAAGGCTATATTATCAATCTTTCTCAGTGATATTCTCAGTGAAAACAAACAAAAATGATAATAACAAAAAAATCCTAGAGAGAAAAAATAATGGAAATATAAAAGTCCAGTTAAAATAACTATACTATTGTTTTCCTATACATATGGAAAAATATATAATTAAAATTTCTACAAAAATATATAATTAAAATTTAACTTAAGGGAAAACAATACAATAAGAGAGAGAATATTCAAATAAAAATTAATAAATGGAGATGTAACATGTTTTTGATAGGATGACCCAACATATCATCAGTTCTCCTCAGGTTAATTTATGTATTTAATGTGACTCTAAGCAAGATCCCAACATGGGTATTCTGGGCTTATCAATTATTTTTTTTGGTGGAAGTATATAAAGCCAAGAATATTCAATATATATGCATTAAACATTCTTAAACATTATTTTTATTGAGGTGTAATTAATACAGTAAAATACCCAGATCTTGGTTTTACAGCTCAATGAAGTTTTACAATGTATATACCCTTTGTGACAACCACACAAGATATAGAACATTTTCATATCCCTAGAAAATTTCCTCATGCTCCCTCCCAGTCAACAGCCCCAGTACAAAGGTAATTACATTATTTCTATCATCATAGATTAGTTTTGCCTAGTAATGAATTGCATAAAAATGGGATCTTACAGTAGATGCTCTTTTTTGTCTCTTTTTGACATTTATCCATGTAGTTAAGTATATCAGTTCTTTTTTATTGCTCTGTAATAGTCCATTGTATGGCTATAGTACAACTTGTTTCTCCATTCTCCTATTGATGGACATTTGGTTATTTCCAGTTTTGGGCTATTAAGAATAAAGCTGCTATAAACATTCTTGATCAAATCTTTTTTGTGGCTATATGCATTCATTTCTCTTGGGTATATACATAGGAAGAGAATTGCTGGATCACAGGGTAAGTGAATGTTTAACTTGATTAGAAACTGATATATATTTTTCCAATGTGATTTTCACCATTTTTTCACTTCCGCTAGTGTTGTGTGTGAAGGCCAGTTGCTCTACTTTCTCATCAGCCCTTTATATTGTCAGTCTTCTAATTTTAGCCATTTTCATGGTGTGAAATGCTATCTCACTGTTGTTTTCATTTTAATTTTCCTAACTGTCTTAGTCCATTGAGGCTACTATAACAAAAACACCATAAACTGCATGTCTTAAATCAAAGCATTTTTTAATTTCTTTTTTTTTCCTTAAAATTTTTTTTGTATAATTCCATTTATATGAAATGTCCAGAAGGGGCAAATCCATCCGACAGAAAGCAGATTGGTGGTTGCCAGGAACTGGGGGAAAAGGGGAATGGGCAGTGACTACTAACAAGCATAGGGTTTCTTTTTGGGGTGATAAAAATGTTTTAGAGTTGGACAGTGGTGATGGTTGCACATCCTCGTGAATATACTGAACTCCACAGAATTATACACTCTTTAAAATGGTGAATGTTAAGGTGAATATTTTCTCAATGAAGAAAATGAAAAAGACAAATATTGTATATTAATGCATATATGTGGAATCTAGAAAAACGGTATAGATGATCCTATTTGCAAAACAGAAATAGAAACACAGATGTAGAGAACAAATGTATGGACACCAAGGGGATAAGGGAGGGGGGGGAAGGATGAATTGGGAGATTGGGATTGACATATATACATTATTGATACTATGTATAAAATAGGTAACTAATGAGAACCTACTGTATAGCTCAGGGAACTCTACTGAGTGCTCTGTGGTGACCTAAATGGGAAGGAAATCCGAAAAAAGAGGGGATATATGTATACGTATAGCTGATTCACTTTGCTGTACAGTAGAGACTAATACAACATTGTAAAGCAACTATACTCCAATAAAAATTAATTTAAAAAAAAAAGGAAAATGGAAAAGAAAGAAGCAGAACCAAAAAGAACAGAACAAGAAACCAAGCCTCTTGTTTCTTCTTCTTTTCCCTTTGCTTCCCTGTTCTTCAGAATTATTCTGAATACCATTGAATCTTGACTCTTGTAACTCTCTACTGACTGGGGCATGGGTGGGGACATCATAGTCCCAGTGTGTCAAGGGCCAGTTCAGAGACCCCCAGCCCCCTGACGGGAGTCTCATCCCCACATTTCCATTGAGTTGGAATGTCAGGAACCACATTTAAATACAATGATGTGGATAAGACTTCATGGAGAAATTCTTGTACCAGACAGCTTTCAAACATGGGTAGGGGCTCTGAAGTATGGAGGATGTGAGGATCAGGAGTGGAAAAAAAAGATTTAGTGAATATGTACCCACGTAAGAGACAGGAGGCCTGGCTTCCAGTTCTGGCTCTAATGCTCCCTTCTTGAGTGATTTTTCTCAAATTCCTTTCACTCCTTTAGATTCATTTCCCCATCCCCACTCCCAGCATTTCTTATAGGACCCAGTCTCTCCAAGGCCCAGCTCTGCCAATGGTTTACTGTCTGACCTTGGACAAGTAGATACCACTCTTAGGTTCTCCATTGCATCATTTATACATGGAGAAGATTAGACCTGTCACCTGACCTTCTCCAGGCCAGAAGGTTTTATTTTCGTGTCCTGACTCCGCTGTCTGCAGGCCTGTGTTTTGAACTGTTATGGAGTGTTTTTTGTTCATGTTATCTCAGCTTCCTTAGATTCCTCAAGCTAGGTCTAAAGCAGTGGCTCTTAAGCTAGCCTGTATGTTTATGAAATTATTAATGACAGATATTATCTCATATTTCCCTCATTCTCTGCTTTTAAAAAAAGTTCTTTTTTGTGTTTTAATTTGTTTCTATTGATCTGTCCTCAGATTCACTGATTCTTTCTTCTGCTATGTCTAGTCTGATATTAAGCCCATCCAATGCCTGCCTAATTTAATTTTTTAAATAAATTTATTTATTTATTTATTTATTATTGGCTTCATTGGGTCTTCATTGCTGCACGTGGGCTTTCTCTAGTTGCGGTGAGCGGGGGCTACTCTTTGTTGCGGTGCACAGGTTTCTCATTGTGGTAGCTTCTCTTTGTTGCGGAGCACAGGCTCTAGGTGCGCGGGCTTCAGTAGTTGTGGCTCGTGGGCTCTAGAGCACAGGCTCAGTAGTTGTGGCACATGGGCTTAATTGCTCTGCGGTATGTGGAATCTTCCCGGACCAGGGCTCGAACCCGTGTCCCCTGCATTGGCAGACAGATTCTTAAGCATTGTGCCACCAGGGAAGTCCTGCCTGCCTAATTTTAAATATGGTAGCATCCAGATTTTATTGCTGCTAGTGCTTCCATTCCTCTGTTGAAATTCTCCATCTTTTCATAAATTAGGTCTAAATTTTGCTCTAATTTTTAGAACATTTCTACTAGTGATTCTGTAGTCATTTTCAGTTAATCCCACATTTGGGTCATCTGTAGTTCTCTTTCTATAGATTTTATTTTTCCTTTGAATAAAAGTCTCATTTTCCTTCTTTCCATGACTTGACTTATAACTTTTTATTGTGTTTAAAAATTACAGAGACTGAAATAAATATTTCTTTCCCCCAGAGGGGGAGTATCTTTTCTTCTTATCAGTCATCTGAAGAGGAGTAAAGAGTATTTTTGCTTTGATCTTATCAGGAATTTAACAGAATTCAGGCTGGTTTGTAGCTTTAGTTAGTTTTAGGTTGCATTTGTTTTCAAACTTTTTGAGAATGCAATCTTATCTGTGTATATAACAGACTCTTCCTTCTAGTGGACTTTGGGATCTATATTTGCTTTCCTGCCTTGCCCCAGATCCCCAGATGCTTCTTCCAGACACTGAGCAGAAATCTAGAGGGGAGAATTGCTGGAAGGAAGAACTAGCTGTGCATTTGGGGTTCCTAAGATTCTATTCCATTACACCACCTCACATGACATTTTCACCATGCCAGTTAAAAGTTTAACTGGTTTCTCCCTACCCCAGCAGATTCTTTCTGTGTAAACTCAGCTAGGGTTCCCAGGAGAAAAGCAGTCCAGGGTCTCTGCTCAACCAGGAAGGGTCTATTCCTCTCTCGGAGTCTTTAGATTCTTTTCATTCATAGCTCTCCAGTGTGTTGAAACATAGGAATTTTTATTTAATCCATATTTTTATAATTTTTCTGGTGAGAGCAATGATCTGTCACAACCTTCTGCATCTTAACCCGAAGTAAAATTCTGCAATAGAATTGTGAAAAAATAAAAAGAATTATGAAATGACATTTGCCTCATGGAAATTTAGAACATATTATAATTTCATATTGTGGTGTTGGCACAAGAGTAGACCAATGTAGTTAAATCAAACAGAATAGAAAGTCAAGAAACAGAAAAGGTTTTAGCTTTTGATAAAGATAGTTTTCCCCAAAATTTTGCAGGGTAATGTATTATTCAATGTAAAAAAATAAAGTTAGAGCCTTTCCTCACCCAGTACTCATAAAGAGATTACATAGGAGTCAATTTGAAAGATGAAACTACAAGATAAAAATTCTTAAAAATATGGAGGAACAGATTCTGCTTACAGGGTTAGTAAAATATTTCTAAGAATAAAATTAAAGAAAAATAATAGAAGAGAATAAGAAATAGATTTTTTCTACCTCAAAAATTATCATGAACAAATTTAAAAGTCCATCTCTAAAGCAGGTAAAATATATTTGTAAAATAAATGACACAGAATGTTATCACCCTCAATATATAAAGAGCTCTTATAAATCAACAAGAAAAAGGCAATTAGGAATATGTCTTAACAGGTAATTCACAAAGACATACAACTGTCTTAAGATATTAAAAAAAAATACATCATTAGTAGTCAAAGATCCCTCTTATACCATTTTTTTTGTTTCTTACTCCACTGTGTGTGTGGGAGGGGGAGGAATAACCTTAATATTCTACTAGGCTTTTAAATGATAATTTTATAGTGAATAAAAAATTTGTCAAAGAGTGAATTGCCTAAAACATAGTTAACCTGCAGTATTTCAGAAGCCTGCCTTGCTTCTATTCAGTCTACTTAAGTGCTGTTGTTTTCTGTGCCCATTTTGTGGTACTACTTTTAATATGTTTCTCTGTGAAAGTTGTTTTTTCCAGAACTCACTGGTACTTAGGTCTGGATAGGGTCAATATAATAATAAATCCCACTGGCATCTGCCCAAGGCTGAGAGAGAAATTCCAGCCCTTTCATGTCTTACTGGATTATTTCTCTGGTGTCTTACTTTAGCTCATGCTTTTCTATCATGTGCACCCTTTTGACTGTCTGATGTTCATGCAACTTCCTGAGAATTGTGACTCAGCATCATCACCACTACTGGCGTCCACCACGACAACATTGAGGACATTGCCAAAAGATGATTTCCCAAATCCTTACGCCCTTGAGGTGTTTAAGTGTCACTGCAATTCCTTTAGTCCTCGCTAAACCAAAGCTGTGTGTGGAGGGCAGAATGGGGGAGCCTGCATCCTTCCTGACTCTGTGTTACACTTTGTCACCTGGGTAACACTGTGCTCCTTTTTCTTCCTTGGGGTAACAGCTCATTTGCCTCACAATCCTTCTGTCTATTCCAAGGTACCAGACTAGGAACCACAACCAAGATATACCCTTTTATTCCATCCCAGTTAGAGAGTAGTCTCCCATGCAAAGTTCATCTGAACTTTCTTCACACACAAATTAGTGCAGACAAAAGAACACCTAAGATGCCTGGTCCACCCCTTGTCTGTCATGTCCAGATATGAATGAACGTCCTTTACAATCATCTACAACATGCAAGAACGCATTCACAGGCTGAGTTAGAAATGAATGATGCCCCATTCCCCTGCCTCTTTCTGAATTTTTCCTTCACAAATGTCAGGAAGGAGTGAGGGATGCTCCATTCCATGATGTTTTTGAATTTTCCTTCACACGTGGTGGAAATTCTACTTCAACATTGACTGTACTGTGAATACTTGTTTGACCTCAGCTAAACCATTTTGCTCTAGGGCCCTCATTTTCTTTCTCCATATGATATGTCAATATCTTTATCTCTAGTCTAGGGACATGGTGACCCAACACTGATTGACTAGAGGGAAGCAAGTGGCAGAGAAGCCCATGGCAAGCATACTAAAAATCTTAAGACTCTAAACCAGTGAATCAACTAAAGAGGCAAAAATCTCCCTAAGATAGAGAGGTGACCTTCTGAGCTTTTGTCCCTCAGGGGATATTAGTTTTACCTTTCCTGCTAAAATGATAGCAGCCAGGCTGGGAACTTTGGATAGATTACTTATTCAATGTGACAGCCCCTCCTCCTTTTTCCCTCCCTCTAACCCTTTACCCATGACCTTTCCAGACTCTTCAAGTTTTTTTAAACAAATCTCATCAAAGAATCAAAATTAGATGAATAGGCATTGATCACCTGAGTTATTTTTGTTTCTCTTTGTCTCAAAAACAAAAAAAAATTTAAACATTTCCCAGGTGATCTTTACCTATGAAAATTAATGGCAACAACAGCAGCCTTTAAAAAAATGTTAAATTATCACTGATGATCAGAAAAAACAAAAGTTCTGTACTTCCAACCGCATGTGTGGTAGAAGGAAAAATGAATTCTTGAAAGAGGCCTGTTGATTACAGCTTTCTCTTGTTAAAAGAGAGATTGCTCAGTGGGAAATGAAAGATCACAAATCTTCTCCTTTTAGAACCAAAAGGTAGAGTTATAATGCTCTAACAGAAAGAAAACCTCCCTCAATGAGCTACCCAAACACTGCACTGCTTGAATAATGCGCTGAGTTAAGTAGTGAGGCCTGAGATGCAGTAATTACGCCAGGGAGGCGGCAGGGAAAGGAAAGTACATTCCAGACACCTAATCATTTACAATTGCGTTTAATGAGGTAGTAATTTACAGCTTCGGGGTGGATGTATGGAAAGGTCCCTGCCAGGACCTGGGCAGACTCTTTAAAATCCTGGAGTTTAATGAAGGCATTGGAGGGCAGACTCACACAGCTGAACTTGTGTAATTCCATCTGCTCAGGGCTTGGACAGGAAGTAAATGACAGGGCACTTGGGACCTACATCTGGAAACAACATGTTTCAAAGGATTTCATAAATCCTGCAGTAAAAGAAGAAGAAGAAAGAAGGAGAAAAAAAAAAAAAACAGAGGTGAAAGGGCATAATTATAGGGGGATGGGGAAGCACAACAGAGAAGGGCCATGGCAGGTTGTTTTTAGTTTGAAGAAATAACATTTTTAATGTCAAGGTCAGTCATGATAATAGTTGACAAAACATGATTGTGATTGTCAAGCCCAATATGAAAACAGAAGGGACTGAAGTTTCCTTTCTGGATAGGATTTCGGGGAAGACTGCAAAGGAGTTCAGCATCCACTGAAGTTACCTGAATACCCCTTTTCAATCTTCCAGTAATGTTGCTGGTACCTTCTTTATTGTCATTATTTCTTGGTTCATAGTATAGTGGGTTAATTTTACTTTTTGTTCGCTGGTACTTTTAAAATCCAGCTAGCACATGAAGGGAGTTTGTCTTAAAGAGATGGAAAAGGCTCAAGGTATAATTATGTAGTGTGGGGATAAAACGTAGCTGCTAGGCTGGGCTTTCATTATGTCATACCAGTGATTGACATATGCAGAGGTCAGTATTTGTTTTCTTCTCATTTAGGCCGAATGTCCTTCATCTTTCATTTTATGTAACCTCATTTCAAATCTCCCAAGTGTCAACCTCGTTCTACCCAATTTCCAAATCCTCAAAAACCAAAGTTTCCTCATTCTTTCCTTTTTTAGTTGTTTCTGAAAGTTGGGAAGAAAGTTGAAGGAACAATGAGGGTAGATCGAATGGAATAGAAAGGAGCCTTTGCATTTCTTGACTTCTAGGAACAAGGATCCAGGTTAAAACTCATCCCTTCATCAGGCTATTACAAAATATTTAGGAAGGAAACACTATGTGGCTGTGTGCCATGCAGGCAAGTGCTACTAGGAAGGGAAACAGTGATCACAATCACATTCACAACTGTAATTGCTCTAACAGGGCTGGAGCATTTACTCTGTGCTAGGTGGTTTACATATATTATTTCATTAATTCTTTCAGTAACCCTGAAAGTAGGAAACAGGCCATACTTTTATGCCATTTTGCAGATGAGAAAACTGAGGCTCATAGAAGTTAATTTAATAGCTCAACGTCACTAGGATAGTAGGTCGAATGGAGAATTCAAACTCAAGTCTGTCTGATTTGAGAGCCTATAATCTTTTTTTAAATTTAATTTAATTTATTTTTTATGCAGCAGATTCTTATTAGTCATCTATTTTATACATATTAGTGTATACATGTCAATCCCAATCTCCCAATTTCCTCCCCGCCTCCCACTTTCCCCTCTTGGTGTCCATACGTTTGTTCTCTACATCGGTGTCTCTATTTCGGCCTTGCAAACCGGTTCATCTACCATTTTTCTAGATTCCACATAATATGTGTTAATATACGATATTTGTTTTTCTCTTTACTTAATTCACTCTGTATGACAGTCTCTAGGTCCATCCATGTCTCTGCAAATGACCCAATTTCGTTACTTTTTATGGCTGAGTAATACTCCATTGTATATATGTACCACATCTTCTTTATCCATTCATCTGTCGATGGGCATTTAGGTTGCTTCCATGACATGCCTATTGTAAATAGTGAGAGCCTATAATCTTTTAACTCCTATGTTATATTACCTTGAATTTTATATGTTTGCATATCAGATTGTAGGGACATTAAAAAGATTTGGCCAGAATGCAGAGTGATGGTCCTAATGACATCTAGGAAACCATTCCATGCCCCCCCAAAGCAAAAAGTTTCAAGTATCTCATATGACATTTGGGCTACTGAATACAGAAAAAAAAAGGAGTGTTTTTTTCTCATGCAATATCTTTTAAACCATAGATCTTAGAATCTGGCTCAAAGAAAAGGGAAAATTGGTTTTCAAAAGCTTTATTTTCCTATTTTCTGGAGAATGAGTTGTTTTCCATGTCTTGAACACAGTCTTTTGCTGATTAAAAATCAGAAACAAGTTTTTAAGTTTCTCAAGATCTATAGTCTACCTTTTGAAAGTCTGGCAAAATCTGTTCACTGGAATAATAATTATTCTTTGGAAAGCTATGTACGCCTGTCCACAACAAGAAGCATGTGACAAGGTACTTAGTTATGTTTCAATCCACGTGAACTGGGAAAGACTTTCAAGTTAAATAAATCTTCACACGTGTGACAAAAACAAGCTTCGATACACTATGGGTAATGCCAGCAGTGAAATCTGAGACCGGAAGCACTTAATAAGGGTGGAAAATTTTGAAAATTTTAATATTACGCTCTTGTTTCCTCTCTCTTTCTGGTCTGCAGAGTTAACAGCCTGATTATTGAAATTTCCCTTGGTACTATTAGTATATTTCCAGTTTTGAGAATATTATACTGCTAATCTTAGAGAAACCAATCTCTTACTTGGAAAGTGTATGGTAGTTACCCAGAAATAAGAAGAAGAAATAACTATTTTCTCTCTTTAGAAGATCACAGAACTACTAAAGTAAGTAATCTCCCATTCCCTGGACCAGTGAATACCAACTTATGTTGGATTTTTGATATCAGATGTTACTTCCATGATGCCGAAGTTGTGATATAGAAATTACCTCTCAGATACCTTTGGCATGAGTCAAACACAAAAGTAAAAATCAAGCCCACTTGCTGATTCTCTTTTTTATTCTTCGGAGAAGTACACTGATGTTCCATTTATGCAGCATGCTTGGGGGTTGAGCTCTTCCATTAAATAGATTTTTTTTCCAGAAATTTTACCTCTTCAAATGCAGCCTTTAAAAACTTACCACCAGATTCTATGGATATCTTTCTAAAGTATACGAGTTATCTGTCTGCCTTCTTAAGAAGAAGATACTGAATACAATTTAGTCTCATCCTCATGAGCTCAGATCATTGTTGTAAACAATTACTGCCTTATGTTACCCTGTACTTGAGTGTGGTAGGAGAATCAGTGCTGAGGTGTGAAGGGCTATTGAGATGTGAAGGGCTGTGCTAGCGCTGAGTGAAAGCACGCTAGGTCATTTAGGTTCTTGGAAAGGCTTTTGGAAATTGTGTGTATGTCTGTGTGTGGGTGTGCTCCCTCTAGTACCATCCTCATAGTTGGTTACTTTTAAGCTTCTGTGGTTGGAATACCTAGACCTAAACATGTGGCTCTGAGAGCCTGCTAATAAGCTCCTCGTGTGTAAGCTTGGGCTTTGAGACATCGGCTTAGGTCACTTAGAGGCTGTGGTTGTTCCATTTCTCATTCTGGATTGTGCTGTAGATATCCAAGACTGCCAGATTACTCACCTCTGAGTAAGCAGGCAGTTTCTCTAACGTTATGCTTATTTTGCAAACTAGTAAATGGTTTCACAACGCTCCGTCTCACATCATCTTTCTCTCATAGACCCTAATTTACTAATGATTCTGCCAGCTATTCCAATCACCCCATCAGAGGCGCAGGTTGTAGCGTGAAGCTTTGGTTGTAGCATGTAGCATGATTTTAAAGTCAGGTACATCTGCGTTTGAATCTCTGCTCCCCAACTTAATAATTGCATAATCTTAGGCATGATAATTTATCTCACCCGTTCATTTAACAAATATTTATTGAATACCTGTTATGTGCCAGGCAGTGTTCTGGGCTTCCGGGGTAGAGTTCTTGGAGACTACAGGCTCATTGGGGGAGATAGGCAACAAACAAGCAAATAAATATATGGTGTGTGAGATGGTGCTGTTGCCAGGGATATGGAAGATAAAGAGTGTGAGTGATGGAGGTAGGTGTGGGGATGTTTATGAAAGCTGTTTCAGCAGAGGGGTTGGGAGGAAAACCTGATAGAAATGCATGTGAATAAGACTTGAGACACCTTGTATAGTCAACCTTTTATAGAAGTTTTGCAGTAGAGGAAGACAGAGATGTATTATGGTAGCTGGTGGGAAGAATGTGGGGTCAGGTGAGGGTTTTATTTTAAGATCTGGCATTTCTGAATGCTGATGTGAATGACTCAGCAGAGAGAGGAAAATTGAAGATGCAGAGGAGAGAGGAAACAATTGCTGAAGGAGTGTTGTTGGGTTGGCCAGAGCAGTGAGATCTACCGCACAAGTGGTGGGCTTGGCCTCAGCTTGGAGGCCAAGAATTTATCCAGGGCCACAGGAGGGATGGAGGAGAGTAAGGGCACACAGAGCAATATGTCAGTAGAAGTGGTCAAAATCTTTTTCAGTTGCTCCTATTTTCTCAGTGAAAAGGAAAGCAGGCTCGTCATGTGAGAGCAGAGATGGGGAGGAAGTGTTGGTTTGAGGAGAGAGAAAAAGGTACCAGCTAGTCACGTTTGAGAATAGGTAAGTGAATGAGCTACAGAAATATAGTTGAATTGCTGGGAAGCTCTAAGTGACCATTTGAGTTTAGTGATCATCCGTGTAAAGCTAGATCAGTTATTTTCTTTTTTATGTAACACACTTCCCCCCTTTTTTTTTCTACCTTAAAAGAAAAGTTGTAATACTGTCATTGCCTCTGAGAAGTACTGGATATTTCTGTCTCCATTCCCCCCCTTCACTCCCTTTCACGATTTCTTTCCCTTGTTCCTTCACTCCTAGGGAAGCCTGTTAGTGGTTTTCTCTTTTCAGTTTCCAAAACAGCTTACACACACCATTATTAGAGCACTCTTCAATAAGCCGCAATCAGTTCTTTACATTTATGCCTCCATTCTCATCTCTACTATGCACATATTTCTACTCCCAGCCCCTAGTACAAGATCTTCATATTGTAGATTTTTTAGGTAAATGTTTACTGAATGGAGGAAGGAAGGCAAAATAAAAGTTCTGCCTTTAATTTCCATATTTACAGTTCTCATAGATGTCCCATTTCTGGCACTCAAAGATTATAAAGCAAATCACCCTTCCCTTTGTGTCTCTAGAGACAGACTAACAGTGATTTTTGTTTTCCTTTGGATTTATTTTGGAGATTCCATTTCTTTACCTAATATTTGTTATTTTTCTTCTGGTATGTCTGAACAATGAAGAACATTTCTTGGCACCCATTTAACAAGACACAGTCAAAAAAGATTTATTTTCTAACAACTGTTTCCCTTTCAGATAATGGCAAATTACATAAAACATTTTTAGGTCAAACAAGGCAACTGAGAAATTTTGACTTTGACCACGGCTGAGGCAATTTGCTGTGGAGATGGCTGGAGGCCCACAGAGGTTCCTGAAGCCAGTTGGGGGCTGTAATGGATTTCAGATGTGCTCTGAATAACACTGAAGATAAATGTCCCAGAGGTAGATTATTGGAGGGCTCTTTAGCTGTTTCTAATAACATTTTCTTTAAAATTCCAAGATATTTTTTTCTACAGATGCATATAATAATTCCAGCATGAACTAGTGGGCCTGAATGAAAACTACATGTTTGTTAATAATGTTCCATTTCCCCCTAATTATGAAAGGAATTCATGGTCTTGGTAGAAAAATTGAAAGTTACAGATAACTATAAAAAACAAAATAGAAAGAATCATATACATATTTACATACATACATTTATCTAGTTGAGATCATGCAGAATGTAGTTTTGTATATTAGTTTTTATGTGATATTATATCCTGAGCTTTTGCTCTCATCTTTACAGATGTTTCAAAGTATGAATTCAATAGTCTTATAATATTGTACAGCAGTTTTTTCTTTCACGGTTTTCCATAAAGTCTTAGGGATTCTTAGAGGTGTCCCGGGGGCCACCACAGAGCTTGGAGGAAGCAGGAGTTGGGACAGAGGCCATTGAGTCTAGGCTCCCCTTGTACTTTTCAAACAGAGCAGCTCCACATTGAACTAATTTATGTATATGGCTTCTGCACAAAATTCTCCTTGAAGGATTCCCAAGCACATCAAATTTGAAATCAGTTACCCCTGAGCCATAATTTATTTAACCATTTTGCATTTGTTGCATATCCAGTGTTTCTGTAGTTTTAAGTAATATCATGGACAACTTTTAAATTATATAATATAAATGTAATATATTCAACATAAATATGTAAATAAATATATAATGTATATTTAAATTCATAAACTATATAAATATATAAGTATTCCTTTAAGATATATATGTATAAATAGATCCAAACTCAGATACTGGGTCAAGCATAGATGCTATTCTTTTGTGCTAGAGAAATATGGCCTGGAGGATGGTTGTATAACTTCAACTCCTAACAGCAATGCACAAAAGGACCTGTCTCACAGCACATAACTGACCCTTTCTTGGTGTTATTTTCTGTTTGTTGGTTGAAAAGTAACACATCACTGTTATTTTAATAAGCAATTATTTTATTATGGTAAAGCTAAAAACTTTAATCTGCATGATTGTTAGTGATATTTTCTTGCATGAATTTTCTTTGCTAAAATTTCTGTTGGCGGATTAGTGTTTTTCCAATGGATTTTAAGATTTATAAGTATGCTTTGTCTATTAAGGGTATTAACCTTTTTTCCTATTTGTGGCTATTTTTCCAGTTTGTCACTTAAGTATTACGATGATTTTCTTATATCATTTGACATACTTTATGGAGTTGAATTTATCAATTATTTGTTTTATGATTCTTTCCATGGCTTTTACATTAGGAAAATCTCTTTCCATTTACTTAAACCTTCACCTATAATTTCTAATAGTCCAATAATTTCATTTTTAAAAATTAACATTAATTCACAAAAGTTTATTTGGGATTAAGATATGTTTTGTTTTAAATTTACAATAGCTAATTTTTATGTTGCTTTAAAAAATAATTCATACCAGCCTTATTGGATTATTAATGTGTGAGAATGCAATTGATTTTGTATATTGACCTTTCATACAACAATTTAGCTAAACTGTATTATTTGCTTTGGTAGTTTGCTTGAAGAGTTTCTTGGAGTTTCTAAATGTCAAGAAATATTACCAGGAAATAATTATTGTTTTGTTTCTTCCTCTCCAACCTGTATGCCACTTATCTTTTCTTCTTTGCTTACCCATCTGGCTAGGGTGTCTGGTGCAGTGTTGAATAGAAGTATTGATTGTGGGTATCCTTATCCTATTCCTATCTTCAAAAGGAATGCTCCAACTTCTCACCATTCGGGGTGATTGTTGTAGGCTTTCAGTAGATTATCTTTATCAGGTTAAGGAAGTTCACTTTTATTTTTATTTGCTAAGAGTTCTTTAAAATCATGAATTATTTTTGAATAATAGAAAATCATTTCCTTCATCCATTGGAATGTTCATTTCTTTCCTCTTTTATTTTGTTAAAGTGACTGAATTACATCAATTAGGTTTTCAGATGTGAACCCATATGAAATTGGACATGAATGAATTATTTATTTTATACATTGTTGGATTCAATTTGATAATATTTTATTTAGGTATTTTTTGATCTATATTTTTAAACAAGACTGGATTAATCTTTCTTACAGTACTTCCGTGTGCTTTTGGAATCAAGGTTATGTAAGCATTATAAAATGAGTTTGGGATGTTCCTTATCTTTTTATTCTCTGGAAGAATAAGTATGGTAGAATAAGTCTGCAAAACCAGCTGGGCCTGGTTGTACAGACGTGTATCATAATAATAACAAAATTTATTCTGGTGGGTTGTCTGCAGAGGTAGACATGAGCAATGGGACAGGAGGAGCCCATCCTTGTCTGCACATGAAACTCTATTTGCCTTTTCTGGAACCTGTGACTTGCCTTCACCAGTAGAATGCAGCTGTAGTCGTGCTGTGCCCGCTGTGGCCCGTGGGAGGCTGGGCACCTTCTGTTTTGCTTCTCTTGTGATCAGTCACCATGTAAAGAAATTCAGGCTAGGTTACTGAATGATGAGAGGAGAGAGAATTGATTGACTGAGAACAAGAGAAGTAGGTAACAATCTTGGAACCTCCAAGCCCCAGCTGAGCTGCTATAGTCAATACAATGTGAGGTAGAAATAAGCTGTCTATTCTGAGCCTTACCAAAATTTCAGAATCTTGAGAAGCAATGAATGATTTTTATACTAAATTCTAATGTGTACTTGGGTCTGTTTCAGTCTCTTATCATTTAGTGTGATTGGTATCATCTAATTTTTTTTCTTACCCATCTCTCACATTGTTCTTAATATTGTTTGATTGCATACATTAATCTGGTAATGCAATTCCCTCTTCTTATTCTTGTTTTTCAAAATATTGTAGCTACTGCCACCTGTTTTTTCTTTCAGGTGAATGTCAGAATATTTTTGTCAATTTCCTAAACCCCTTGGAACTTTCATTAGAATTGCATTAAATTTATGAATTATTTTGGGAAGAATATTTGCATGGTTATCTTTATACTCTAGATTATGATTTGTCGTTCATATCTTCAAATATTTTTACATTCCTTAGTAATTTTTTAGTCTTTACATATTTTATTTGATCCTTCATTCATTCATTCAGTTAATTACTAATTCAGGGGCACATTTCTTCCTAAGCTCAAGCTTGCAGCCCACTGCTAGCAAGTGTACAGGACTTTACAGAAGGTGCTTTGTATAATCTATCACCTGGTATTATTTTATTTCCTACTTCATACTCTTTTCCTATTTATTTTTATTTTATTGTGATTCTGATGTATTAGGGCCACCTGGAGTTACACTGTGTACATTAATGCCCAGAGTTTTATATCTCCAGCTTGCTTGGTCATTGGATGCGTGCTGCCTTGAGAAGGGAGAAGGGTATAACCTTGGGGAAAGCAGTTCTAGGCAGATGAGGCTGACCCTTAAGTTGCTGTCAGCTGGAGGCTCACTCCTGACCACAGTCCTCTTAGCTGAGCAACGAGTCCTATCTTTTTTTTTCTTAAATAAATAAATTAATTTATTTTTTGGTTGCATTGGGTCTTCGTTGCTGTGCGTGGGCTTTCTCTAGTTGCGGTGAGCGGGGGCTACTCTTTGTTGCTCCACGCAGGCTTTCTCTAGTCGTGGTGAGTGAGGGCTACTCTTCGTTACTGTGCGCGGGCTTCTCATTGCGGTGGCTTCTCTTGTTGCAGAGCACGGGCTCTAGGTGCGCAGGCTTCAGTAGTTGTGGCACGTGGGCTTCAGTAGTTGTGGCTCGCGGGCTCTAGAGCACAGGCTCAGTAGTTGTGGCACACGGGCTTAGTTGCTCCGCGGCATGTGGGATCTTCCGGACCAGGGCTCGAACCCGTGTCTCCTGCATTGGCAGGTGGATTCTTAATTCCTGCACCACCAGGGAAGTCCCAGTAAGTCCATTCTTGAAGGGGGACCTGGGTTAGTGTATTGCTGTATTCACCACAGCCCAGTTCTGAGAAACTTGGGAAAGTCATGTCCTTGGCCCTGCCAATGGGGGTGGCGAGATGGTTCTCCATAATATCTGCTGCTTCTGGCTGTTCTGAATTCTCTGTGTTTTTCTCCACCACAGCTTTTCCTCTCTTCCCTGATGACTGTTTATTTAACTTGCTTTAAAGTCACTGGAGAAGCTTGACTTCCAGCTTTGATGTAAAGAGTGACGGTGAGACCCTCAGCATGTAGCTGTTCACACATCAGCCCCAGTAATGCACAGCCCCAACAGAGCAAGGGGCCTCATATCTGGCTCTGGAAGGAGATCCCAATTAAATTGCATTGATGGCTTTCCCTTTAATTGAAACCTCTTGGTATGCTACCACCGTTGTTTGCAGTTTAATCAGATTCAGCTGATGCTATCATTGAAAAAAAGTCTGTCTATAAGCAAAACAAAATTATTTTTTTCTTTCTACATTACCTGTTTCTCTAATCATCTCAATTAAGTTCTCCTTAGGACCATTATCTAGGGAAAGTAAGACAATTTAGAAATGGATATGAGAGTAGCAGAACCCCAAATAGGTTTTTATTAAAATAAAATTATATTTAACAGTTATATGCATTGAATTTCCAAAGAAATATAAAAATCTATTTACAATTAGATAGTCTCAGCAAGTAATTTGGAAACAGTGATCTGTGATCAAGATGTTTTAAGCACTTTTAGGTTATGCAACTGTTTATGTGAACAATGCCTACTTAGATTTGGCACTACCAAATTTACTTTTAAAACTCAGTGTATGATATGCCCTTTCCCCATATTCCATTAGGGTGTTACCAGTATATAAAACTAAATAAAAATACCCTAAAACCAAATAAGAGGAAATAAAGCCCCTAGAAACTATGGATAATTGGAGACCACGTTCCAGAGAACAGAAGGCAATTCCACCAGCTGCAATGACAACAGAAGTTGGGTTGAAACTAAAAGACCAGGACCTATATGCTCCCTTAGAAATGCCACTAGAGCATGGCAGGTAGGAAAATAAGGCAGAGATTTTGACTCACCTCCACTCTCTGACCTTAGCTCTGAGAGACAGAAGGTTCACAGGCCAGAAGAAGGTCAACCGTCCCTCGACACCTCATATATATGAATTTTTTGGTAAAGGTGCCAAATATACTTCTATCTCTCTCTCTCTCAAATTCCTAGTCCCCATCAAGTATCTTCTTTTGTTACTCATGGCAGCAACCTGTCAGTTGCACGAACTAATGGAGAGGGGTACAGGGGATGTGTTATTTTCCAAGATGTGTATTTGCTTCAACTAAGAGGAGATATGTCAGGGAAGAAATGAAAAGGATGTGGTGGGTACAAGGAGGGCTTTCGGAGGGTATCCGTGAACAAAGTAAAATCTCAGGCTGCATGCAGTTTCCTATTATGGTCAGAGACTTGGAGCTACACTAGAAGGCTGTGAACATCAGTGGGTCTGAGATGGAGATCCAGTCAGGGTGCAAATGAATGGACAAAGAGTAAAGATAATCTACCTTGTAGTGCCCAGTAGAGGTCTCCTTGTTTATGCACGAAAAACAAAATAACATGAAGCCTTTGAAATATTCTGAAATTTGCATTTTCATACCCTTATAATGTAAGCATTTAAAAATGTTATTAGAAACTTACCATAAACCTATTTTAATGACTATATGTTACCCTGAATGGAGGTACTAATATTTTCATAGTTATTCTCCTATTCTCAGATATTTGTATTATTTTTCACTACCATGGATGAAGACATAACAACCAAATCTGTGATAAAAATTCTACTGCAATCAAATTTTTTTGTTAGAAGAGAATCCTAGAACTGGGATTACTGGTCAATGGCTATTAATTTTTAAATCATCTTACTACATACTGTCTGGTTACTTTCTAAAATACTGTAGCCCTTTTTACCACCACAACCAATGTATGAGCATGCTTATTTAGTGGACAGCTGCCCACAATGGGCTCTTGTGTTTGTTTTCCTTTAATAATGTAATGGGTGAAAATTTATATATTATATTTATAACCATTTCCTTAATTAATAGGAAGCCTGGAGACTTACAATTATTGGTTGCAATGATTACTATACTTTCCCTTTTTGTGAAATCTCTGATCACTTATTTTCATTTACTCTGCTAATAACATGATACTAGGAAAGATTTTAATGGTCTAATTTTTTTTCCAGGTAAAGGCGAAAGACAATTTTGTGACAGTTGAATGATAGGTCATATCCTTAAATTCAACCATGAAAGCCGTGACATGCTTAGTATTTTTGAAGGCTTATTTTTATAACTTAAATATCTTATGATTGAATATTAATAATTGTAGTAATATTATTAAAGACAGGTACTATTTATTATTTTTTCCTAAGTGTTTTAAGTATTAAAAAATTGTTTTAAGTTAAGAACTATATTTTGTTTTGTTAATGGACAGGAAAAGCAAGACTTAAAGGGACAGAGCTAGAATTCAAATCCAATGTATATGACTCCAAAACCCAGGCTTCCATTCTTCTGGTGTAATACTTTCCTGTGTTCACATCTGCAAGTCCTTTTCAGAGACATTACCCTCTTTGTTTAGCTCTCAGCATTCTGTACATTTTAGCTAGTTTCTTTTAGAAACAATACTTTTTAAGACTGGACATATAATATTAAAAGTAGTCACTATCCTAGCAAAACTAATAATTTTTGCTGGGTCAATAGTAAAAGTAATTATTATAATGACAGTAATAGGGAATATTTGCAGGATATTTCATATTTTACATTGCCAACTGCAATGCATTGTGAAATAAAAATGGAAATACAAAACAGCCTGTATCTGTGATCCTATTTTGTTATAAATATGTATGTCTTCACAAATATATGCATAGTCAAAAGATAAGTGTATATTCCAAAATGCACACTGGGTATGCATTTATGAGTAGTTTTAAATTTTTTTAGAGTGTCTCTTTAAAAAGTATAATATTTTTGTGTTCTTTTCATAATCATTGTAGTTAGTCTTTTTCATAATTTTAAGGCAACCTAGAGAGAATTAAAGGCAAACACCAGATTAAGCATTTTAAAAATGGTAATATATTTAATATATAAAGGACCTATGTAATTTTATCACAAACATATTGGAAACCTGTAGTGGAATGGGCAAAAATTATGACATTTGATTCTCATAATAATCTAAAGTAGATAGGACAGTTTTTTGTTGTTGTTATTGTTTTAAAAAATTTATTTATTTATTTTTGGCTGCGTCCGGTCTTTGTTGCTGCCTGTGGGCTTTCTCTAGTTGCGGCGAGCGGGGCTACTCTTCGTTGCAGTGCGCGGGCTTCTCATTGTGGTGGCTTCTCTTGTTGCAGAGCACGGGCTCTAGGGCACACAGGCTTCAGTAGTTGCTGCACACGGGCTCAGTAGTTGTGGCTCGCGGGCTCTAGAGTGCAGGCTCAGTAGTTGTGGCTCACGGGCTTGGCTGCTCCTCGGCATGTGGGATCTTCCTGGACCAGGGCTCGAACCCGTGACTCCTGCATTGGCAGGCGGATTCTTAACCACTGCGCCACCAGGGAAGCCCCTGTTTTTTGTTTTTTGTTTTTTTTTTAACAGAGGAAGAAACTACAATTTGGAGGAGCTTGAGTGATTTTCCCAAACTCAAACAATTAATGATTTTTGAAGCTAGCACTAGAATTAAAATTTTCTGACTATGAATAGGCAGCTGTAGACTCTTAAACCAATTAATATTTCATTTTTAAGGACAGACATAGCCAAATAAAGCAGCTGCAGTCCCTTGTAACCAGAAAAATGAGGAGAAAATGCCTTGGAGAAAATGAAGTCAGAAGTTGGACAATCAGGTGGCGATAGGCACCCCCCAAGTTGCTATCTGCTGATGGGCGTGCACTTTCACAAAGGAGCCAATGGTCTAGGGACACCCTGAAAATCCAGGGGTGTGGTACCCATGGAGAGAATAGTTCCAGCTGGCCTCCGGCCTCCCATGCTGGAGGGCCAATCCTTGCTGGACGAGCTCCAAATTACCCTGAGAGGCACCAGCCACTACTGTGCTAGTGTGTCAGCTTCAGAGCCAGACTTTCTCCTGACTCACATAAACACAGCCCAAATGTGCAGCTCCAGCGCCAAGTCTCCACTCCCGACTCACAAAATTTCTGTTGAAATTGTTAGTTATTTCAAATCTGGTTGCTTAAAATGGCTTACTCTGCTTTCCAGACTTTCATTACTCTCCTGTGGTTAGGTAGCAGTTCTCCTAAGAAGCAGTCATCCTTGGAGCCCTCCTGGTCTAGAGAGAGCGGCACTTGGATGGATCAGGTTAGCTCCTGGGGCTCATGTCATGTTCAGATATAGTGTGTTGGACAAGCATTTGGACCTAGGTCCCATCCTCACCAACATGCAGAGAAGAACTTTCCAATCACAAGATAGATCCAAATATACATGGTGATCTAGGTTTCGATACACGAATGTGGGATCCAGAACGTAAACCAGGGGAGTCTTAAATTTTCAGCCAGCATTAGTAGTGGGTATAGGGAGATAATGACTCTTTTTGAAATTTTGGAATCTGACCTGAGAAGGGGAGCAAAAATAGAACCTAGGAAATTCTGGTGGAGATTTTAAGAAAGTCACAGTCAGAGTTAGAGTGACAAAACGGAGAGATAGATGGAAGTGAAAAAGAGAATGGTGGTTGAATAAATGATACAGCATCTAGCATCTTGTTAAGGGTGACAGGAAAATATAAATATACTGTAGTGCTTGTTTTGCTGCTTTGTTTCGGGGGTTTTTTTTGGGTGTTCAACCTTTCCATTTGCTTTTGATAATAGCACCTGAATTTCCATGTGGAAATGATCTTTCTCCCATTAAATACAGTCTAATGGTTAATGAAGTCCAGTTGGAAATTCCCTGCTTGAACTTTTAATTATGAGCAGAATGATGAAAGGCTGTTAATTATTGGAATTAATTCATTATGGCGTCAGTTCCTGGGGAACCACTGTAGTTCCTGTTACCTAAGCTCTCTGGAGCAGTCTATTTTCTGTATGTTGCATGCCTGGTTTCCAAGCTTTTTTTCAATCCTGTGACTTCCTAATAGCCTTTCGATAAATTACCCATTTGTTTAAGTTAGTCAGTTTATGGTAATCACAACCAAAGAACTAATACTCAAATAGTCCAGATTAGGTAAAGTAATTAAAGGTGAGCCTTGTGATGTTCACAGTAGCAGCAGTATACTGAAACAATACAAGCAATCCTATTTTTGAGAGGAGAATGGAGCTGTAATTCCCCCAGATTAAAATGATCAGGAGTGGAGAAGGTCGTTGGAGGGGGTGAAGGACATGAGTTGATTTCTTTTTCCCTCCAGCATTTTATTATGAAAAATTGTAGGCATACAACAAAGTTGATAAATTTTACAGTGAACAGTCCTATGCCTGCTATCTATATTCTATTATGAACATTTTGCTATACTTTCTTTTTTTTTTTTAATTGGAGTATAGTTGATTTACAATGTTGTGTTAGTTTCTGCTGTAAGTGAAGTGAGTCCGTTATACATATACATATATCCACTTTTTTAGATTCTACTCCCATATAGGTCATTACAGAGTATTGAATAGAGTTCCCCGTGCTATACAGTAGGTTCTTACTAGTTATCTATTTTATATATAGTAGTGGGTATATGTCAGTCCCAATCTCCCAATTTATCCCTCCCCCCCTTTCCCCTGTGCTGTACTTTCTTTGTGACATATTTATCTATCCATCCCTCTAAGCATTTATTAATCCATCTTATTTTTGACGATGCAATTCAAAGTAAATTGCTGACCTCAATATACTGACATCAGTATGTTTTATCATGTATATATCATTAGCAAGAGTTGAATATTAATTTCTAGTTTTTTCTTTTGATGTAAAATTTACGTTCAATGAAAGTCACAAGTCTTAGGTGTTAATTTCGAGTTTTAACAAATGCATACACCGGTATAGCCCAAACGCCTATTAAGGTACAGAACATTACCTTCATTTCAGAAAGTTCTCTTGTGCTTTGTCCTAGACAATCCTTGCCCCTGTTTCTGCTCCCCCTCACCCTTCCAAAGTCAACCACTCTGATTTTTTATCATGGTGCTGATTTCCTATAATTGTGAAACAGGTGAGCCAAGAAGACAGATGCCTGGATCTCTGGTCATAGGGGTACTAAAACATTACTGGAAATGTAACTATGTGGAGAAAATTATGTTTTGAACAGCTGTTCTTAAGGAGAGTTCTGTAGGTGATTGAAGAGTGTTTTGCCTAGATAAGCACTTCAGTTGGAAGGAGTTGGCTTCTAGGAAGCAAACTCTAGTCATGGTCACTGGGTTTCTTGTTCCAGGAGAATGCAGGAGAGGCTGAGGTCCTCCTGACTCAGCATTCAGCAAGGTTGGATATATACCTAAATATCTGTTTGAAGGCACACGAAAGATTAGCTATCAGTAGAGTCAAATTATCTGTTGTCCCTGGGCATGAAGAGAAAGGAAAACATGTGCTGAATAATGTAGGGCAATTCTGTTTATGCCACTTTAATTACTAACAAGGAGACATATACTAGGTTTTACTATCATTCACTTGCTACAGAACACTTGACTGAGAAGACTGGAAAGAGAGGGTGGAGTTTAAATTCACAGATGGTAGGCTCTGGACAATGAAAGGGATGGACTGGAATCTGGTAAAGAGAGAATATCCTCCCTTTTCTCTACTTTTTTTCTCCAGAGAAGACTTTGTGATGTTCTGTGGTTGTCATGAATTGGTGAAATTCCAGATTCTGATGTTTTCTGACTACTTCTCTACTGCTGTAATATTCCTTCACACTGACAGAGGTGTGATCTGACCACTTAGCATAATTCAATTTTAAGTTTGTGCCCACAGGTTCCTTAGTTGTTGCAAAGGGTTATTTTTACCTGGAAATTAAAATGTATGTGGTTCAATGAGATATCGCCTCTCGGGTGTTATTACAAAAAGGCAAGAGATAACAAATGTTGGCAAGGATGTGGAGGAAAGGGGACCCTTCAGTGAGTGGAATGTAAATTGGTGCAGCCATTATGGAAAACAGTATGGAGGTTCCTCAAAAATTAAAAATAGAGCTACCATTCTACCATTTGATCTACCATATGATCCTGGAATCCCACTCCTGGGTATATATCTGAAGGAGATGAAATCACAATCTTAAAGAGATATCTGTACTCCCATATTTATTACAGCATTATTCACAATAGCTGAGATATGGAAACAACCAAAATGTCCTTTGGCAGAGGAATGGATAAAGAAAATGTTGTATACATATGCAATGGAATATTATCCAGCCTTAAAAAAGAAGGAAATTCTGCCATTTGTGACAACACGGGTGAATCTGGAGGGCATACGCTAAGTGAAATTAGTTGGATAGAGAAAGACAAATACTGTATGGTATCATTTATATGTGGAATCTTAATAAAAAAGAAAAAAAAAAGCTGATTTCATAGAAACAGAGAATAGAATGGTGGTTGCCAGGGTCTGCGGATAGGGGGAAATAGGGAGATGTAGGTCAAAGGGTACAAACTTTCAGCTGTAAAATGAATAAGTTCTGAGGATCTGTTGTATACTTGAATATGCTGAGTAGACCTTAAGCATTCTCACCACACACACACACACACACACACACACACACACATGAGTTAACCATGTGAGGTAAGAGATGTATTAATTACCTTGATTTTGGTAATCATTTCACAATGTCAAATCACAATATCAGATCATCATGTTGTACACTTTAAATAGTTACAATTATATTTTTCAGTTATTCTTCAATAAAGTTGGAAGAAAAAATAAAATGGAGATAATAGGGTTAAAAATATATGTGGTTGCGGAACAGGAATAAAGACGCAGACGTAGAGAATGGGCTTGGGGACATGGGGAGGGAGAAGGGTAAGCTGGGATGAAGTGAGAGAGTAGCATTGACGTATATACACTACCAAATGTAAAATAGATAGCTAGTGGGAAGCAGCCACATAGCACAGGGAGATCAGCTTGGTGCTTTGTGACCACCTAGAGGGGTGGGATAGGGAGGGTGGGAGGGAGATACAAGAGGGAAGGGATATGGGGATATATGTATACATATAGCTGATTCACTTTGTTATACAGCAGCAACTAACAACATTGTAAAGCAATTATACTCCAATAAAGATGTTAAAAAAATATATGTGGTTGCTCAATATTAGAGTACCATTTTTTCTTCTTGAGGTTTATTATTTATCTATTCTACAAGAGCATCCTTTTTTTGGTGGCCCTCCTTAAAAACTTGCAGTGTGGCTGAATCAAGATGAAAATGGGAACCTGTGGGTGACTGGGCATCACACACCCCTAACAATCACTTGAGGTTGGCTACTGTCCATTCTACCAGGAGCTCTTAAGCCATGTGGAGCCGATTTTGTAGCAAATATACTGCTGTTCTTTTGTAACTTAATATTTTAAATATTTTAATCCTTTTAATTGCTTAAAATATTGTTTGCCATTTTGCACTCATCCTGCTGTCTATTTCACTTCTCTCTCTAATTTCCTACGTGAGTCCAAAACTTTTATGCTAATGGTGTAGATAATATATATTTTCCTTATCATTTTTAATCAGTATTATCTCTATCCATGAGTCAAAACGTTTTCCTTTTCATCTAGAGTTTTAAGGTGTTTTTGTGAAACTGAATTTATTTTTCTTTTTACCCTTTTTTGGCCCTTCCCTTATATTTGTGAATTATTATTTTTAGCATATTTTCATTAAGTAGAATTTCTAAGTTTAATTACACAAGTTTTCTGTGGCTCTTTATTCACATTCCCATATATGAAGATGCCACATTTATTGTACCTTCATCTATATTCAGTGTTTTTTTAAAAACAAAGTTATTAATATCATGTATTTTGAAATAGAGCTTTAGAACAGTAATCATAGCTGTGCAGCAGGAAGGCACACAAGCATCTGGAAAAGTAGTTTCTGTCTCATTGACTGCCTATTAAAATAATTTATTGGTTTGTAACCCAGAGGTTTCTGACCTCTGCAGTTGTCAGAAGTAGCACTTCCCTTTAATTCTAAATGAAAGGATCTGAGCCCTCATTATGTTTGACCACAGGAAAGTTAGGCTTTTCCCATTTTCCCCTCCCTAAGGTCTCTGGGACTCCATATAGAATGCTTGAGTGTTTCCTAGATCAGTCCTGGATTTCACTGCATACTTGGGCCGGCGACCTCCCTCTGGTCTGCATCTCTAATCTTTGGATAACAATTTTTAATTATTTCTTAACTGGTTGCTAAGGGCACTGCAGCTCACCTTGTACACCTTCAACCTGAATATGGACATAAGCCCACTGATGAATACCCAGAGCTCAGCTAAGATCAGGCTGTAACAGTGAACAAAACTCTACTAACAATACCAGATAACAAAAGGAGATTCGGTATAGAAAAGAAAATACTGGGTATTAGATATGAGTACTTCTGGGATTCATAAACCAAAACCTATTCCCCATTCCCAGGACCCTTCAGGGCATCTGTCTTGTTTCCCCTGCCCCTATTACCAGGTTGTAGGAACTGGTTCACGTTCTCCAAATGGGGTGTCTTTGACCTTGTGCCCTACAAGAGTCCGTGGCTTTCAATTCCTTCACAACCCAGCAAAGGAAAAAATCTCACCCTCCCTCAATCACTTTTAGCCCAACATCCCAATTAAAAACAAACAAAAATCTGTAGGTGAACACCTTTATCTATAATTAAGCCTCCACAAATTCCAAAGAGCTGATACTAAAAGACATAGAGATTGATTTTTAAAAATCATTAAGCAAACATTAAGCAAAACACCATCATCAAGGAAATTAAAAAAAAAACCTGTGTAAGTATTGATTCAAAGTTGATATGTAACTGAGTGGATATGAGAATAATATGTGATAAAATATAACAGTGTTACTCAAAGTATCATAAGTCATAGTCACTGTGATTTGGAGAAAACACCAAAGAATAAATCTAAAAATAACTAGAACTAGTAAAATAGTTGAGAAAAAATTCTGAGTTGAAGATAAATGTATAGAGGAGACCTTCAAGATGGCGGAGGAGTAAGATGCGGAGATCACCTTCCTCCCCACAGATACATCAGAAATACATCTACACGTGGAACAACTCCTACAGAACACCTACTGAACGCTGGCAGAAGAACTCAGACTTCCCAAAAGGTAAGAAACTCCCCACATACCTGGGTAGGGCAAAAGAAAAAACAGAGACAAAAGAATAGGGACGGGACCTGCACCAGTGGGAGGGAGTTGTGAAGGAGGAAAGGTTTCCACACACTAGGAAGCCCCTTCGCGGGCGAAGACTGCGGGTGGCGTAGGGAGGAAGCTTCGGAGCCACGGAGGAAAGCGCAGCCACAGGGGTGCGGAGGGCACAGCGGAGAGATTCCCGCACAGAGGATCGGGGCCGACCAGCACTCACCAGCCTGAGAGGCTTGTCTGCTCACCCGCCGGGGCGGGCGGGGCTGGGAGCTGAGGCTCGGGCTTCGGTCGCAGGGAGAGGACTGGGGTTGGCGGCGTGAACACATCCTGAAGGGGCTAGTGCGCCACAGCTAGCCGGGAGGGAGTCCGGGAAAAGGTCAGGAGCTGCCGAACAGGCAAGAGACTTTTTCTTGCCTCTTTGTTTCCTGGTGCGCGAGGAGAGGGGATTCAGAGCGCCACTTAAAGGAGCTCCAGAGACAGGCGCGAGCCGCAGGTATCAGCACGGACCCCAGAGACGGGCATGAGACGCTACGGCTGCTGCTGCCACCAAGAAGCCTGTGTGCGAGCACAGGTCACTCTCCACACCGCCCCTCCCGGGAGCCTGTGCAGCCCGCCACTGCCAGGGTCCCGTGATCCAGGGACAACTTACCCGGGAGAACGCACGGCACGCCTCAGGCTGGTGCAATGTCACGCTGGCCTCTGCCGCTGCAGGCTCGCCCCGCATCCGTGCCCCTCCCTCCCCCTGGCCTGAGTGAGCCAGAGCCCCCGAATCAGCTGCTCCTTTAACCCCGTCCTGTCTGGGCAGGAACAGACGCCCTCAGGCGACCTGCACGCAGAGGCGGGTCTAAATCCAAAGCTGAACCCCGGGAGCTGTGCGAACAAAGAAGAGAAAGGGAAATTTCTCCCAGCAGCCTCAGGAGCAGCGGATTAAATCTCCACAATCAACTTGATGTACCTGCATCTGTGGAATACCTGAATAGACAACGAATCAACCCAAATTGAGGAGGTGGACTTTGGGAGCAACTGTAGACGTGGGGTTTGCTTTCTGCATCTAATTTGTTTTTGGTTTTAAGTTTATCTTAGTTTAGTATTTAGAGATTATCATTGGTAGATATGTTTATTGATTTGGTTGGTTGCTTCCTTTTTTTAATATATATATAGATATATATATTTTTTCCTTTTTCTCTTTTTGTGAGTGTGTATGTGTATGCTTCTTTGTGTGATTTTGTCTGTATAGCTTTGCTTTTACCATTTGTCCTAGGGTTCTGTCCAGTTTTTTGGTATAGTTTTTAGCACTGGTTATCATTGGTGGATTTGTTTTTGGTTTGGTTGCTCTCTTCTTTCTTTTTTTTTTTACTTTTTACTTTTTTTATTTCGAATAATTTTTTATTTTTTATTTTAATAACTTTTTCTTTCTTTCCTTCCTTCCTTTCTTTCTTTCTTTCTTTCTTTCTTTCTTTCTTTCTTTCTCTCTCTTCCTTCCTTCCTTCCTTCCTTCCTCTCTCTCTCTCTCTTTCTTTCTTTCTCTCTCCCTTTTCTTCTGAGCCGTGTGGCTGACAGGGTCTTGGCGCTCCATCCAGGTGTCAGGCCTGTGCCTCTGAGGTGGAGAGCCGAGTTCAGAACATTGGTCCACCAGAGACCTCCCGGCCCCACGTAATATTAAATGGCAAAAGCTCTCCCAGAGATCTCCATCTCAACGCTAAGACCCAGCTCCACTCAATGACCAGCAAGCTACAGTGCTGGACACCGTATGCCAAACAACTAGCAAGACAGGAACACAACCCCACCCATTAGCAGAGAGGCTGCCTACAATCATAATAAGGTCACAGACACCCCAAAACACACTACTGGACGCGGTCCTGCCCACCAGAAAGACAATATCCAGCCTCATCCACCAGAACACAGGCACCAGTCCCCTCCACCAGGAAGCCTACACAACCCACTGAACCAACCTTACCCACTGGGGGGCAGACATGAAAAACAGCAGGAACTACAAACCTGCAGCCTGTGAAAAGGAGACCCCAAACACAGTAAGTTAAGCAAAATGAGAAGACAGAAAAACACACAGCAGATGAAGGAGCAAGGTAAAAACCACCAGACCAAACAAATGAAGAGGAAATAGGCAGTCTACCTGAAAAAGAATTCTGAGTAATGATAGTAAAGATGATCCAAAATCTTGAAAATAGAATAGAGAAAATACAAAAAACGTTTAACAAGGACCTAGAAGAACTAAAGAGCAAACAAACAATGAAGAACAACACAATAAATGAAATTAAAAATTCTCTAGAAGGAATCAACAGCAGAATAACTGAGGCAGAAGAACGGATAAGTGACCTGGAAGTTAAAATAGTGGAAATAACTACTGCAGAGCAGAATAAAGAAGAAAGAATGAAAAGAATTGAGGACAGTCTCAGAGACCTCTGGGACAAGATTAAACACACCAACATTCGAATTATAGGGGTCCTAGAAGAAGAAGAGAAAAAGAAAAGGAGTGAGAAAATATTTGAAGAGATTATAGTTGAAAACTTCCCTAATATAGGAAAGGAAATAATCAAGTCCAGGAAGTGCAGAGAGTCCCATACAGGATAAACCCAAGGAGAAACACGCCAAGGCACATATTAATCAAACTACCAAATATTAAATACAAAGAAAAAATATTAAAAGCAGTAAGGGAAAAACAACAAATGACATACAAAGGAATCCCCATAAGGTTAACAGCTCATCTTTCAGCAGAAACTCTGCAAGCCAGAAGGGAGTGGCAGGACATATTTAAAGTGATGAAAGGGAAAAACCTACAACCAAGATTACTCTACGCAGCAAGGATCTCATTCAAAATCGATGGAGAAATCAAAACCTTTATAGACAAACAAAAGCTAAGAGAATTCAGCACCACAAAACCAGCTTTACAACAAATGCTAAAGGAACTTCTTTAGGCAGGAAACACAAGAAAAGGAAAAGACCTACAATAACAAACCCAAAACAATTAAGAAAATGGTAATAGGAACATACATATTGATAACTACCTTAAATGTAAATAGATTAAATGCTCCAACCAAAAGACATAGACTGGCTGAATGGATACAAAAAAAAGACCCTTATATATGCTGTCTACAAGAGACCCACTTCAGACCTAGGGACACATGCAGACTGAACATGAGGGGATGGAAAAAGATATTCCATGCAAATGGAAACCAAAAGAAAGCTGGAGTAGCAATTCTCACATCAGACAAAATAAACTTTAAAATAAAGACTATCACAAGAGACAAGGACACTACAGAATGATTAAGTGATCAATCCAAGAAGAAGATATAACAATTGTAAATATTTATGCACCCAACATAGGAGCACCTCAATACATAAGGCAAATGCTAACAGCCATAAAAGGGGAAATCGACAGTAACACAGTCATAGTAGGGGACTTTAACACCCCACTTTCACCAATGGACAGGTCATCCAAAATGAAAATAAATAAGGAAACACAAGCTTTAAATAATGCATTAAACAAGACGGACTTAATTGATATTTATAGGACATTCCATCCAAAAACGACAGAATACACTTTCTTCTCAAGTGCTCATGGAACATTCTCCAGGATAGATCATATCTTGGGTCACAAATCAAGCCTTGGTAAATTTAAGAAAATTGAAATTCTATCAAGTATCTTTTCCAACCACAACGCTATGAGACTAGATATTGAATACAGGAAAAAATCTGTAAAAAATACAAACACATGGAGGCTAAACAATACACTACTAAATAACCAAGCGATCACTGAAGAAATCAAAGAGGAAATCAAAAACTACCTAGAGACAAATGACAATGAAAACACGATGACCCAGTACCTATGGGATGCCGCAAAAGCAGTTCTAAGAGGGAAGTTTATAGCAGTACAGTCCTACCTCAAGAAACAAGAAACCTCTCAAATAAACAACCTAACCTTACACCTAAAGCAATTAGAGGAAGAAGAACAAAAAACCCCGCGAAGTTAGCAGAACGAAAGAAATCATAAACATCAGATCAGAAGTAATGAAAAAGAAATGAAGGAAACGATAGCAAAGATGAGTAAAACTAAAAGCTGGTTCTTTGAGAAGGTAAACAAAATTGATAAACCATTAGCCAGACTCATCAAGAAAAAAAGGGAGAAGACTCAAATCATTAGAATTAGAAATGAAAAAGGAGAAGTAACAAGTGACACTGCAGAAATCCAAAGGATCATGAGAGATTACTGCAAGCAACTATATGCCAATAAAATGGACAACCTGGAAGAAATGGAAAAATTCTTAGAAATGCACAACCTTCCAAGACTGAACCAGGAAGAAACAGAAAATATAAACAGACCAATCACAAGCACTGAAATTGAAACTGTGATTAATAATCTTGCAACAAGCAAAAGCCCAGGACCAGATGGCTTCACAGGCAAATTCTAGCAAACAATTTGAGAAGAGCTAACACCTATCCTTCTCAAACTCTTCCAAAATATAGCAGAGGGAGGAGCACTCCCAAACTCATTCTACGAGGCCACCATCACCCTGATACCAAAACCAGACAACGATGTCACAAAGAAAGAAATCTACAGGCCAATATCACTGATGAACATAGATGCAATAATCCTGAACAAAATACTAGGAAACAGAATCCAACAGCACATTAAAAGGATCATACACTATGATCAAGTGGGTTTATCCCAGGAATGCAAGGATTCTTCAATATACACAAATCAATCAATGTGATACACCATATTAACAAATTGAAGAAGAAAAACCATATGATCATCTCAATAGATGCAGAAAAAGCTTTTGACAAAATTCAACACCCATTTATGATAAAAACTCTCCAGAAAGTAGGCATAGAGGGAACTTTCCTCAACATAATAAAGGCCATATTTGACAAACCCACAGCCAACATCATTCTCAATGGTGAAAAACTGAAACCCTTTCCTCTAAGATCAGGAACAAGACAAGGTTGTCCACTCTCATCACTATTATTCAACATAGTTTTGAAAGTTTTAGCCACAGCAATCAGAGAAGAAAAGGAAATAAAAGGAATCCAAATTGGAAAAGAAGAAGTAAAGCTGTCACTGTTTGCAGATGACATGATACTATACATAGAGAATCCTAAAGATGCTACCAGAAAACTACTAGAGCTAATCAATGAATTTGGTAAAGTAGCAGGATACAAAATTAACACACAGAAATCTGTTGCATTCCTTGCTCAACATCACTCATCATTAGAGAAATGAAAATCAAAGCTACAGTGAGGTATCACCTCACACCAGTCAGAATGGCTATCATCAAAAAATCTACAAACAATAAATGCTGGAGAGGGTGTGGAGAAAGGGGGACCCTCTTGCACTGTCGGTGGGAATGTAAATTGATACAGCCACTATGGAGAACAGTATGGAGGTTCCTTAAAAAGCTAAAAATAGAACTACCATACAACCCAGCAATCCCACTACTGGGCATATACCCTGAGAAAACCGTAATTCAAAAAGAGTCGTGTACCACAATGTTCATTGCAGCTCTATTTACAATAGCCAGGACATGGAAGCAACCTAAGTGTCCATCGACAGATAAATGGATAAAGAAGATGTGGTACATATATAAAATGGAAAATTACTCAGCCATAAAAAGAAATGAAATTGAGTTATTTGTAGTGAGGTGGATGGACCTAGAGTCTGTCATACAGAGTGAAGTAAGTCAGAAAGAGAAAAAAAAAATACCGTATGCTAACACATATATATGGAATCTTAAAAAAAAAGTTCTGAAAAACCTAGGGGCAGGACAGGAATAAAGACGCAGACGTAGAGAATGGACTTGAGGACACGGGGAGGGGGAAGGGTAAGCTGGGACGAAGTGAGAGAGTGGCATGGACATATATACACTACCAAAATGTAAAATAGATAGCTAGTGGGAAGCAGCCACATAGCACAGGGAGACCAGCTCGGTGCTTTGTGACCACCTAGAGGGGTGGGATAGGGAGGGTGGGAGGGAGATGCAAGAGGGAGGAGATATGGGGATATATGTATATGTATAGCTGATTCACTTTGTTACAAAGCAGAAACTAACACACCATTGTAAAGCAATTATACTCCAATAAAGATCTTAAAAAAAAAAAGATAAATGTATACAGAATAAAATGGCTTTAACTATTTACCATAATAGATGAAGATGTTAAAGGAAATGAAAGTTTTACAAGAAAAACAAATTTAATGATAGCTTAAGAAATGTGGAAATTCAGTGAATAAAGTTATGAAATATACTGATTTAAAGTTCACATAAAGGTAGAATTCTATTATTTATGCATTTATTCTTTAATTTCACAATTATCTTTGCACGTTTACATTCCAGGGACAACATTTAGCTCTGGGAACACATCCGTGAACAAGACAGAGATGCTCTCTGCCTTCATGGATTACTGCCTATTATGAGAGATGGACATTTTAAAGATTTGTGTACTTGAATAATTACATGACTAAAACTGTGATAATTGCAGTATATAAGGTAGGGACTACCTACACATTTGTAAAACATGAAGTGGGAAACAGTGGCACATTTGAGGAATTCAAAGAAGGCCATGGTGACTGAGTGTAGAGGGTGAATGGGAAAGAGTGAGTTTGCAGAGGGAGGGAGGGAGGCCCTAGAGCAGGGGTCCCCGACCCCCGGACTGGTAGCAATCTGCAGCCTGTTAGGAACCGGCCACACAGCAGGTGAGCAGTGGGCGGGTGAGCAAGGGAAGCTTCGTCTACCCCTCCCCTTTGCCTGCATTACCGCCTGAACCATCACCTCCCTCCCCCCACCGTCCGTGGAAAAATTGGCTTCCACGCAACCGGTCCCTGGTGCCAAAAAGGTTGGGGACCGCTGTCCTAGAACATATGGGGCCTTGTGACCATATTACAGATTTTGACCTTCATTCTAAGAGCAATAGGAAGCCATTGAAAGGTTTTATGAGGGTTAAAAAGAATATTAATGGCAGGAAATTACCTATCTATCCAACAGAAGGGAGAGGCTTTAGAAATTATTTTATAACCAGAGATAAAATACTTTTCATTGTGAAAAATGTTTATTGGGAATTTTTAGTGACATGAAAAATGAAGCTAACTGAAGTAAAAGTTAATATTAAGCGTGGCATCAACTATGTTAATACATGAAAAAGTCAGCAATGGTAATCTAGGATTGAGGGTTTCAGTGAATCTTCTTTAATATTTTTCTAGGTTTTCCACATTGTCTAAAACAAATGTACATTTAGTTTTACAAAGGTAGGAAAATGTAATATTTTAATTTCTGATCCCTTCTGAGTTGGTCACATCAATAATTTATTGGTGGGCCCAATAACAGTGAGTTTTAGGGTGAACTTAATTCACTTATTTTCTTTGTTTATTTGGGTGTGGATGAGCCCAACACATTCCTGTACACTTGGTAACTTGTACTTAAGGGTGAACATGTGTGTGCAGAAAAGAGTTAACACAGCAGGCCGCAGACTGCTGTCCTTGGAAATGCCTGCTTGCAAGGTGGCCCTTGACTGGCGTCTGGAAACTTGGATTTCTGCAAGGTTTCTACCATTCCCAGAACTGATAAGAGCGGCTCACTCTGCCTAGACAGTTTGTACAAACAATATGGCTTTTGCTGAATACCTGCTTTCCTTCTGGGAGTCTGGAATTTTGGCACATGCTAGGCAGAGGGTGCCTATGTGACCAGCCCCCAATAAAAATCCTGGGCGCTGCCTTTCTAATGAGTTCCTTGGTAGACAGCATTTTACACGTGTTGTCACAACTTGTTGCTGGTGATTTAACTGCTTCCTGTGTGACTCCACTGGGAGAGCACTCTTGGAAACTTTGCATAATTTCCTCTGACCTTTGCTTCAATTTTGCTTTGATATTTTTGCCGTAATAAATCATAGCCATGAGTATGGCTTTCTGCTGAGTCCTATGAGTCCTCCCAGCAAATCATCAAACCTGGGGGTGGCCTTGGGGACCCTGACACAGTTTTCATGTTGTTGAAACTCTTATCCCAGAGTTGTTTTTAATTGACTATTAGAAATTTATTTAACTGTAAGAGTTTAAGTGAAGAAGCACGCTGGCTCTGTCACTGCAGTAAAATGTGTTATATTTATATTTGCATATGACAACATAGAAATAGTTAAACTTGTGCTCATTTGCAGTAAATGTTTTACTGACTTGGTCTGGGCATTGATGATTCACAGGGACAGCACAGTTGTATTTGAAAACAAAAATTTCTAAATAACTTCCAAATAGTGTGCAGGTCGCCTAAAACCAAATAGTTTCTACTTTATACTATATCATATTTTCTTATTTTGCTCCAAGTTATTACAGCTCAACACAGTATATAGTTTTAGCTTCAAACTTGATGAATATGTATGTATGTGTGTGTGTCTAGGTCTACTCCTACTTTGTTTGTTTCACTTAACATTAAATTCTGAATATTTTCAAGTCAGAATATATCTGCCTAGAGCAAAACCTCATTTGCCACAGCGTTCCGTCTTATGGATGCTCTACATAATTAACTAGTCTCATCTTATGATACATCTAGGCAGTCCGTCAATTTTTAGTATTTAAACAATAATGTTATTAATATCCTTGATCCAGATTTTTGAAGGATTATATTTAAAGGAATTATGGAAATATATAACAGATTAAAAGATACAAAGATATCAAAAATTTAAATATATAAAAAATAGAAGATTCTGAAGATAATATAATTCAATATTTACATAATCTTGGAGGAAGACTTTTAAAACATGGTCTAGAACAGTAGCAGAAACTACAATAAAATGATTGTTAGCTTTGCATAACAAATAGAAACATACTATAAAAGGAAAAAGTCATAAAAAGGTTAAAAGAGGGACTTCCCTGGTGACTCAGTGGTTAAGAATCCGCCTGCCAATGCAGGGGACACGGGTTCGAGCCCTGGTCTGGGAAGATCCCACATACCGCAGAGCAATTAAGCCCGTGCACCACAACTACTGAGCCTGCGCTCTAGAGCCTGCGAGCCACAACTACTGAAGCCCGCGTGCCTAGAACCCATGCTCCGCAGCAAGAGAAGCCACCACAATGAGAAGCCTGCACATTGCAACGAAGAGTAGTCCCTGCTTGCCTCAACTAGGGAAAGCCCACGCGCAGCAACTAAGACCCAACGCAGCCAAAAATAAATAAATAAATAAATAAATAAATTTATATTAAAAAGTTAAAAGAAAACAAACTGAGAACAAACAGAGAAACAAAGAAACAAAACTATTCGCAACCCACATAACAGATTAAAAATAACAATGATAACTTACATGTTTATTAGGAAAAAAAATAAATGCAGCAATTGATAGGTGGGAATCAGTAGGGAATTTGCAATGGTCAAGAAAAATATGGAGAAGTTTTCAATTTCATTATGGAAGATAATCAAAATGCAAATTAAAATAACACAAATTTTTATTCTATTTTGTCAAACTGAGTACAATGAAGAATTATAAGACCCACTGTGAACATGGGTACAATGAAAAACTCATACCACTGGGGGGATCGTAACTAGCATAATATTTAGCATATACTAACCCCCCCAAATACTTGTTAATTGAACAAAAATGCATAAAAGTAAGCTTCTAGGACTGATTATTAAAAAATGGTTTGTGAGCACATAGGCAACATTGTTTATAAGAAAATAACTTGGGTTTTGTTGCATATTAATTCCATTCTCTTTGACAGGGAGCCAGGTTGGTGGGTGAAGTGAATGCAATAGACATTGCATCTTGCCTTCAGCAAGGTGTATGACATGACCTCTTCAGTGTGCTTATCAGCAAGAGAGAAAAATACAGTTTTAGGTAAATCTAAAAGTGAGTTCTGTGGATGTTAGGTTTAATTGCCAGTTGTTGGACCTCATTCTAAACCTATTGAATCAGAATCTCTAGAAATGAGTCCAGGAAATTTACAAGCTACCCAGGTGACTCTTAAATATACTAAGATCTGAGCACCTTTGGGCTAAATGCCAGAAACATGATGGGAACTAATTAATGTATATGGAGATTTTCATATTTTCTGCGGTCTGTGTCCCCCAAGATACCCTGATAATCATTTTCATCAGTGACTTAGATATAATCTAGGATTGTTCTTTACAGATTTTCAGATTTCACGGAGTTGGCTGAGTTCATGGATACCTTGAATGATTACATCAAACACAAAGGATTGGGACAATTAGATTAAAGTGAAATTTGATGGAAATAAAGGTAAGGTCACATACTCTATTCCAGATAGTACTGCACAAGGGACAGGATGATAAAGAGAGTTTTGGCTTAGCTGCACTGATTATGAACAGCTCATAGGGCTTCAGTCACTAGTCATTGACTCAATATCAGTCAACATTGTAACTTAGCTGCCCTAAAGGGCTAATATGATTTTAGGATGCATTAATGTTAATGAAGTAACCATATTAACCAACAAAATAAACCTTTATTTTGTGCCAATCATTCCATATCAAATATATTCAGGTTAGGTGCCAAACTCTAGGGAGGCTATTCATAAATTAATCTATATTCAGAGAAAATCAACAAGGCTAAAAAAGTGACTTGAAATTATGCATAGGAGGATATATTGAAAGAAGAGGGATTTTCAGTTTGAAATAGAATAAACTAGTATTGGAGAAGGGGATGCATAATTTTAATTTATTTTTTATTTTGCTTTTTTGTTAGATTTAGTGTTATTTAAATGTAATATATTTGCATTATTTTAAAAATTAAAAATGGAACAATACCTCACTGAATGTGCTTTTAAACATTGTAGCATTTCAACACACACAACATAATATCCAGGATAACTAATTCAACAACCTCAATGAACTTAAGTTTTATATTTTCCAGATTTTTTCCTTATGATTCTTTCATTTCCCAAATGAAATTTACAATTATTTCATCAAGTGAAAAAAAAGTCCTGTTAAGAGTTTGATTGGAACTGCACAAAACTTATAGTTTAATTTTGGGAGTTTTCCTGTCCCAAATAAGACAGACATTGTTTTATGTCTTTCTACAGAGTTCTTCAAGTTTTAAAATTGAGATTTAATTCAAATACCATTAAATTCACCCTTTTTAAAGTGTATAATTTAGTGGATTTTAATAAATTCAGAGAGTGTGCAAACGTCACCAATATCCACTTCCAGAACATTTTCATCTTCCTGAAAGAAACTCCCTAACCATTAGCAGTCACTTCCCATTCTGCCTCCTCCAAGGCCCTGGCAATCACTAACCTGCTTTCTGTCTCTATAGATTTGCCTATTCTGGACATTTCATATAAATGGAAGCCTATAATACATGGCTTTTTGTATCTGCCTTCTTTCACTTAGCATATTGTGTTCAAGGTTCATCCATGTTGAAGCATGTGTCAGTACTTCATTCTTTTTATGGCTGAATAATATTCCATTGCATGGACAGACCACATTTTGTTTATCCATTCATCAGTTGATAGACTTTGGATGATTTCCACTTTTTGGCTATTATGACTAATTCTGCTATGAACATTGTGTACAAGTTTTTGGGTGAACATATATTTTCGATTTTCGTGTTATATACCTAGTAGTGGAATTGCTGGGTCGTATGGTTATGGTTACTCTGTGTTTAAATTTTTGAAGAACCGCCAAACTGTTTTCTAAAGTGGCTATACCATTTTACAGTTCCACCAGCAATATACAAGGGTCCTGATTTTACCCCATCCTCACCAAGACTTGTTATTGTCTATTTTTTAGAAAAAATTATAGCCATCCTATTGGGTGTGAGGTGGTAGCTCAATGTGGTTTTCACTGGCATTTCCCTATGGCTAGTGATGTTGAGCATATTTCAGTGTGCTTATTGGCACATTTGTATGTTTTCTTTGGAGAAATGTCTGTTCAAATCCTTTGCCCATATTTTAGTCAGGTTATTTGTTGAGTTGTAAGAGTGCTTTATATACTGTGGATGTAAGTCCCTTATCAGGTATATGATTTGCAAATATTTTCTCACATTCTGTGAGTTTTTTCACTTTCTTCCTAGTGTCTTTTGAAGCACATATGTTTAAAATTTTTATGAAGTCCAATTTATCTATTTTGTTGTTGTTGTTTGAGGTTTTGGTGTCATATCAAAGAAAACAGCCTAATCCAAGTCATGAAGACTTGTGCTATGCTTTCTCCTAAGAGTTTATAGTTTTAGCTCTTCTACTTAGGTCTTTGATCTGTTTTGAGTTGATTAGTGATGTGGTATGAAGTAGATTCATTGATTCCAAATTCATTCTTTTGCATGTATATACAATTGTAGTAGCAATATTTATTGAAAAGTCTATTTTTTCACATTGTATTGTCTTGGCACTCATCAAAACTCAATTGACCATAAATGTATGAGTTTATTTTTAGATTCTCAATTCTATTCTATTGATCTGTATGTCTATCCATATGCAAGTGCCATATAATATTGATTACTATAGCTTTTTAGTAAGTTTTAAAATTGGGAAGTGTGGGTCCTCCAACTTCTTTTGTAAAATTGTTTTGGCTCTTCTGGATTCTTAGAATTTTCATACAATCAGCTTGTTAATTTCTGCAAAAATAAAAGTCAGCTGGGCTTTTGTTAGGGATTTCATTGAATCTATAGATCAATTTGTTGATAATTTATACTTAATAATATTGTCTTCCAATCCATGAACATGGAATGTCTTTCCATTTATTTAGAGCTTTAACTTATTTCAATGATTTGCAGTAGTTTTTCAGTGGTCAAATCTTGAACTTCTTTTATAAAATGTATTCCTAAGTATTTTATGTATTTTTGGTAGAATTGAAAATGAGTTGCTTTTTTTACAAAATAGTTCCATTTATCCCCATTCTTTGTGCTCTTGTTGTCTTATATTCTGCTTTTGCATATGATATAAACCTCACAACACAATGCCATTATTTTTGCTTTAAATTGTTAATTGTGTTTTACAGAAATTAAGGAAGAACAAAAGTGCTAGCCTTTGTATTTATTCAGCTATTTACCACTTCCAGTGTTATTTATTTCTTTTGTGTCAACAAAACTCTTCCTCTGATATGTCATTTCCTTCAGCCTAAAGAGCTTCCTCTAACATTTCTTATAATGCAAGTCTGCTGGGTACAAATTCTCTTAACTTTCCTTTATCCGAAAATGTGTGTATTTCATTCTCATTTTTAGAAGATATATTCACTGGTTAAAGAATTTTAGGTAGACCTTTTTTGTTTGTTGTTTTAAAGAACACATTCCCTTGTGTCCTATTCTCCATTGTTTATGATAGAAAATCAGACATCATTTTTATCCTTATTTTTCTGTATTTAAGGTCCTTTTTTGTTCTATAGCTCCTTTAAAATTTTTCTCTTTAGTAGTTTGACTGTAATATACCTAGGCTTGATTTTGCTTTTCTTTTAGTTTATGCTACTTGGGGTTTGCTGTGCTTCCTGGATCTGTAGGTTTTTGTTTATAACCAGTTTTAGGAATTTTCAGCCATTATGTCTTCAAATATTTTTGAGCCTTTTCTCTCCTTATTTGTAGGATGTGGCTTTTACTTAAGGTCATGGTCCTATTCCTAAGACATGATATTTATGGAGTTCTCTATGAGCCTCAACAGTGGCTGGAGTAGAAATCCACCATCTCTCAGCTCCATTGATCTCTCTTGTCTCCTGTCAGCTCTCAGTCCTGCATCATCTACTCTTTGCTGGCCTTGTGTTACCTTATCCTGTGTATATAGCCCAGCCTTGTCCAGTAACCCACTGGGCACCCCATGCAGATTTTGGAACCTCTCCTCTGTGCATTACTTCTTCTCTTGAACTATGAAGCACAAATTCCAGCTGCTTCAGTAGCTCTGAACTCTGAGTCCTGCTTCGTTAGCTCAGTGAGACTTCATGCTCTGCTTGGGCTTCACCTTCCTACTCAGTCATCTGGAAATTTTCCCCAGGCAGCAATCTATGGAGAATATTGTTCATATCGTGTATTTTCCTTCTCTTGAGGATCATGATCCTGTATTGCTTGTGGTTCAATACCTGAAAGTAGTTGCCTTGTATATTTTGTCCAATTTTAGAGTTGTTTAGGGTGGTTTACTCTGTCATGGCCAGAAATAGAAGCTGCCTTTTCTTGTTAAATACTTTTTAAATACTTGGAAAAATATGGAGTTAGATACATCTAGTCTAAATAAGGTTAGCAAATTTAGATGCCCACAGGAGTAATCCGGTAACATTAAAAACAAGTAAGGTGATCTAGATAATCAACTCCATTAGCTACTGAGCTATGTGTATTGTTTTGGAAAACATGTGGGCCAAATGAAACACTCAAAGTATGTTTTTGGCCTATTATGGTTCATGAGCCACTGGTGGCAACCTCTGTTAAACTTTGGATTTTAGCTTTGCCACATTCGTCTAAGTCTCTGTTTCTTCATTTGTAAATTTAGAATAATGACACTTAACTCACAAGGCTGTTGCCAGCTTTAAATGAAATAGATACAAGCAATACTTGGTGTATAATATTCATTCAATAAGTGGAAGCTCATATAGTAGCTGCTTTTGTCTGTAGGTTCTGGATCCACCATCATCCCAGTCAAGTGAGTTAAGTCTGGCTACTAGGTCCATTGACTACCTTTCTCAGAGAGACTACTGAGATCAGATCCCCCATGCTTCATCTTCCTTTTTAATCAGTCAAAGCATGAGTGAAGTTCCCATCATGCTTGCTGCTTCCTTCCTCTTCAACTAGCCGCTCTACATTTCCTCACCTCCCAAACTCTTTTGCTCTTCTCTCTAGAACCGCTGCTCCATAGCCAGTGACACTTTTCCTCATATTTTCAAACTGTTGCCTGAATATTCTCTCAGCTTCCTTGCCTTTCATGAAATCTGGCTCTTTCCTGAGAAGACCTGAAGCTCTCGTAAGTGGCTGTGGCTGTTTACTGTCACAAACCCTATATACCTTAGGACAAGAAGGTAGGGCTGGTGTCTTGCTAGCTTACCACTGCCACCTCCATTTCACCACTGTCTTGTAAAAACCCTCTCCACTGAGACTTAATCCATTTTATTACCCTCTATCCTATTGCTTGCTGTCATACACCAACTTTCCCAGTCATTTCCCCTGCCATTCATCTAAAATATTGGCACCTGCCTAATTTTCTCCGTCTCAGTTCCTCCCATCTTTTCCTGTAATCTGTGGATGATAATGGCATAGATGACCCATTCTGTGCTATTAACTCTGATTTCTTTCTCCTCTGCACTTCTGCCATGTGCTCTCACATTACTAGTACTTCTAATTGATCCATTTACAAAATCACTACTTCATACATCATTATCTGTAGCCAAAATCTCCTTCCCTGACAGTTGCTTATTCTCCTACTAGAATTTTCTTCCTCTTTTCAAAACATGTAATCCAACAACTCTTCTAGCTTCTTTTTTCTTCATTTCCCTCTTTATTTCTGGTTTAGAGTCTAAGGCTCATGATTTCAAAAACACCCCTTCCTGTAGCCAAAATTCTCTTTTACTTCTGTTTCGTTCATCACCTTGGTCTGGTAAATCCCTGATCCTAGATGAATCCAGTTACCTGTTCTTTCCATGTCTGCACCCAGTGCTGCAAGAGGAAGTTATGCAATAGGTCACAATGGTTCAGATATAAAATTGTAATTTACTTACCTACTCTCTGCAATGGCTATGTCACACCTCCTGCTTTCCTTCTTCCCACTCTGATGTTTTGAACAACTAGAATAATGCAATATGGGCCCTGCATTATATGAGGTATAGATAGAGGCTTCTGGTCTAAGGCTATGGGCAAATGCCTAGCTTCTGTTCATCAACTTGGGCACATGTGTGGAGCTCCTTCAGTCCCAGTTCATACATGAGCCACATATTCCCAGTGTTCAGTTTTACAGGGTGAGCCCAGTTCTGGCTCAGCACAGCATTTGAGTCTAATGGTTTCAGCTTCCCTCACCACAGGGCACCAAAACCCCAGCCCCAAGGCCTGCATTTCATCTGGGTCCTCTATTGGCTTCCTGACTTAGGTTCCTACCAAACACCATGGGTTCCTTCTCTGTTTTTTGTTCCTTAAGACCTCTCTCTCTCTCCTTCTCTGTGTAGTTTTAAATATTTTTATTTATAATTTTTATGTAGCATTTATCTTCATTTGGAATAGGAGGAAATGAGTTGTAGTTTGTGCATTTTCCCATCTTGACCTAGAAATCTCAACCTCTCTTTTGTGACAGATGTCCTTTTATTTGTAACAGATGTAATTTTATATTTGTTTGTGTGATTATTTGAATATTTGATTAATGTCTGTGTCCCCCATTAGACTCAAAGCTTTGTTGGGGCAGACATAGTTTTGCTTACTATGTGTTCCCAGCCCAAGGCACAATTCTGATATTTTATGGGCATTCACTAGTTGATCAAATGAATATATCATTTTTATTATTAAATATGTAACAATGTCTTTTAGCATCCCAGACCATTGCTGTTCCTAGTCCATTCCTCTTACCTCATCAAGCCAAAAATTTCCCTCCTGTAGACTCATGGGAGGTTTGTATAAAACCATTCTCATCTTCTGCTTGTCAGCTTCAGATTTCACTCCATGTTAGTCACTTACAATTACAAAAATATACTGTCATCTTCTGAAACCACCCCTGAATCACTTAGGATGCCCTTGGCTGCAATGAACAGAAAACCCAGTTTAACTTGCTTTAAAAGATAAGGGAATTTATAATTCACATAATAAAATTTAAGACATAAGGCAGCTTTAGGCATATTCATCATGGTTGGTTTTATTATTCCACAATTCCCATGGTCTCTGTCCTCCTGTCTGTGCTGGCTTTGACCTTAAGCTGGTAGTAGGGGACCAAGACACTACAGCATCCAAAGGAGGAAGGGGACTGAGTTTTTTCCATGTGCCTCTTTACTATAGTGATGAAAAACATTCCCAGAAGCTCCCCAGCAGACTTTCCCTCATTCCACCAAGACTAGATTGCAGGCCTAGTCCTAAACCAATCCTTGATAGAGAGACTGGGATTACCATGTTTAGTTTAGTCTAATCATTGGGATGGATTGGAAGTTGATGGTGTCAACCATTTTGACCTCCCTAACTCTACTTTTAAAATCTAATTTGGGGGCTTCCCTGGTGGTGCAGTGGTTAAGAATCCACCTGCCAATGCAGGGGACACGGGTTCGAGCCCTGGTCCGGGAAGATCCCACATGCCGCGGAGCAACTAAGCCCATGCGCCACAACTACTGAGCCTGCGTGCCACAACTACTGAAGCCCGCGCTCCTAGAGCCTGTGTTCCGCAACAAGAGAAGCCACCGCAATGAGACGCCCGTGCACCGCAACCAAGAGTAGCCCCCGCTCGCCACAACTAGTGAGCCCGTGCACAGCAACAAAGACCCAAAGCAGCCTAAAATTAAAAAAAAAACTAATTTGGAATTCCCATTCTGATTACACTTCCTATTCTTTCATTTTTCTCACTTCTTGACCTTCCCTCAATCTCTTCTATGTCTTTATTGAATCCTGTAGTCTATCAATAAACTCAATTTTTCTAAAACATCAGCCCTCAACTGGCAGCACTAACTCCGCTTCCTAATCTAACATTCTTTCCCACAGGACTCTTCAGCGCACTCAGTTACTTCATCATGACCATACTTTAGCCACAACAACCAAATCAATCCTCAGTCAATCCTAGATGACTTCAACAATTAGCTTTGCTGGAAAAAATGGCATTGTTCTACAAGCTTGTGTTACTGTGAATTCGTAGATGTTAAACTGAACATGGCCCTTACTGCTGTGCAGGTAAGGTGGGTTTTATCCGGATTCTACAATTCACTAGGTTGTGTGACCTTGGGCAAGTCATCCAACCTCTCCGTTTCGCAGTTACTTCATCTCTAAAATGAGAACAATGGTACCTACATCAAGAGATTGTCTTAAGGATTAAAAGAGCAATATACGTAAAGCAGTTTGTCCACTGGCTGGCATATAGTACTCAATTAATGCTAGCCCTGGTTTTAGTGGCAAATCCTAAACTTTGCCCCTCTCCTTATATCGTCTCCCTTGAACTTGCTTTTCCTCTCCATTGGCCTCTACTCTTAATGACCGTCTTGACTTTATGGAGAATAGAGGCCAACATTTGTGGATCCTCTGGTTTCCTTTCATCTCCAAATATATGAAGAACTGTATTCATTTTTTTGCACCCTAAATGGCTAGCACAGGCCTGGCAGTTGAAAATATCCGGTGCTTGTTTGTTCCACTGAATTTAAAATGTCCTCATTTTTTTATGTTCATTCCATGAAATTAGGGCAAGATAAGGGGGCAGGAATCACAATTGCAATCGTTTGGAAATTAGGCTAAATATTTGCTTGTGATGGTTGGAGAAAAATAAATCCTCTGGTATTTAAGATCGGCTTGAAGGAGACTTGGGAATCAGGAGATGTCTACATGAAAGGACTCATTTAGCTCTGATAATTAGCAACATAAACAAAAAACAGATGAATAAGCTGGCTTTATTTGTAAATAACCATTTATGGTCCAAATAATTTCCCCTCTGTGACAGAGGCTTCCTTGCTCAATATTGCAACATTTCTCAAATATAAACAGTAAAACCAAATGGCTACAGACAATGATCAGGGTGTTTTATGATAGCAGTACAGAGGGAGAACAAACATTCCCCTACTAACTAAACACAGCCAACCAAGCAAAGTCATTTGAACCTCTCTTGTGTCAGGATCGGAATATAATAAATGTGTTTTTTCAATGTATACCGAAACTGAACTTCTGTGACCAATTCTGACAGTAACTTAAATTTCTTTTCCTGAAGTAAGCTTGGATTTAGGAGAGAACATTAGAATGATGTTATTTGCTTGAGGATATTTATTCTAGTATATAAGTGTTGTAAGCTAAGATCATGGTCTAGAAATCTGAGATATGGAATTTTAGCCAAGGAAGGTTGTGGATTCAAACTCCTTTGAAAAGTCATTTTCTCAACAACTTTTTTTCCCTCAAGACTACCCATTTTATTTGTGTTCAGTGTTGAGTATATAGACTTTCATAAGCCACTAGTCTTCATGGGGTTTTGAGAAGGGAATATGCCACTGGTAATTTCTGAAATGTGAGGACATTGGTTAGGTGAAATTAAACTGGTTGTGAGTCAAACACCCACCATTTAGAAGTTCAGATAATTTAGAGATTTTCTACCTTCCACACAAATTTCATGTGCAGTTGCAATGATCCATTCCTAGAACTGCCTATACAGATTTAATGGGGTTTTCTGTTTCTGTAGTAGAAAACTGTAACCCACTTGGTCCCCAATTTCTTTTCTTTGGCTCTTCTTTATTCAGACAATGTATGTAATGTTTCTTTTTCTTTTCATTAATTTCTCATGTTTTCCAAAAATAATCACTTGAAATTGAGAATGGAACATTGATACAAATTCGAATTGACATCACATATCAACGAATTGAGTTGTGTTAACTGTGTGTTCGTAATGATGGTCTATTAGGATTCTAAGTCACAGGAACCAAACTCTAATTAAACTTAAGCAAAATCGATGGATTTGTTTGATTCTAGGCACTCTCATGGGATTCAAAGGTGATACGATACCATGTTTCAGGAGTAGACTGAGAAGGAACTGCTCTGTAAGTCCTCTTTCTCCGTTTTCCCCCATACTCTCACTGCACATCAGCTTTATTTTTATTAAAAAAAAATTTTTTTTATATTGGAGCATAGTTGATTAACAATGTTGTGTTAATTTCAGGTGTACAGCAAAGTGATTCAGTTATACATATACATGTACCTCTTCTTTTTCAAATGCTTTTCCCATTTAGGTTATTACAGAATATTGAGCAGCGTTCCCTGTGCTATACAGTAGGTCTTGTTGATTATCTATTTTAAATATAGCAGTGTGTACATGTCAATCCCAAACTCCCAATCTATCCCTCCCTGCCACCCTTCCCCCTGGTAACCATAAATTGGTTCTCTAAGGCTGTGAGTATGTTTTTGTAAATAAGTTCATTTGTATCATTTTGTTTTTACATTCCACATATAAGTGATATTATATGAGATTTGTCTTTCTCTATCTGATTTACTTCATTTAGTATGATAATCTCCAGGTCCATCCATGTTGCTACAAATGGTGAAAGAAGTATGTCAAAGGGTATGTGCCCAAGAAATTCACTAGTCTTGCACTTCTGGAAGCAGTGAATGACCTATTGAAAGGAGGCATTTATTTGATTTAGTTTTGGTTCATGATCAGTTTTCATCTTTTTTCCAGTGTCTTCATAGTCTTTTAAAATAATTTTTATTGAAGTATAGTTGATTTACCATGTTGTGTCTAATTTCTGCTGTACAGCAAAGTGACTGTATTCTTTTTCATATTCTTTTCCATTATTTCACAGTCTTTTTCATAAGAAGTGGATAAGCTAAATGGGGAACTGCTAGCCAGATGTCATTGTAATCCAGAAGTGTTTTACAGAATTTCTTAAAAACTAGGGCAAGTTTTAGTTATTTTGAACTCTATTAACTGTCCAAGATACAGCCATTACTTCTTGCAATTGGACGTTACTGACCAACAAATGACGTTGGCGCCCAGTGGCTTGTACTTGTTTCATTAAGAGATTCCAGGTTTAAATTAGAAGCTCAAGGCACTGAACTCCAATCGGATGAGACTCAAACTCTATTTGCAACATCGAACAATCAGCTATAAACAAAGAATGGGGAAAAAATTTACTTTTTGTATAATTTCCCTAATTCTTGTGTGCCCTTGGATATAGTGGCCTGATTGGGTGTTAGGTATCTTGGTCCTCTCAAATCAAACTGTTCCATGGGATTTTGTATTTAAGGCAGTTTGGTGTACAAGTCATTAGGTTGACGGTTTTAAGGGCTTAGTCTTCCTGGGGCCTGGGTACTGAGTATCTCATGGAATAGGCCTGTTCTTCTGAGCTTTGAAATGTTATTCATTGGATGGGAGCTGTGTCTGCTGACCAGGGGAGCCTGATTTGCAGGGATTCAGCTGCAGTAGTTGCTACCGATCATCAGGGGCTGGGAGAAGACAATCCCCTTCTAGCAAAAACAAGTAAACAAAAATGATCTCACCCCTCTGGGCTATCTCATCTCTGTGTGCATTTTAGCAAACAAGTTGTGCTAAGGGGCATGGAGAGCATAATGTTGGTAGGTGGAGACCCACATTTTATCATCCCTTCCTACAAAGTTTTAATACTTGAAAATACCTTGAAGTTTCAAAGAGTTTGATATAATCTGAGAGTGATCGACAAACCCTGCAGGGATGTTCCCTTTGGAAAGGAATCGTGGCTCAAAGGTACTAAGTTATAGAATGTACTCTTTCCTGGGACCCAGAGCTCCTGGGTCCAAATCCTGCCTCTAAATAGCTGCATGTCCTTACTCACTTCTCTTTTCTTTACCTCCGTTTCCTCATGTCTAAAACCAAATGGCTGATCTTTTTTTTTAATTTTTAAGAATTTATTTATTTATTTACGCATAGCACAGGGAGATCAGCTCAGTGCTTTGTCACCACCTAGAGGGGTGGGAGATGGAGGGTGGGAGGGAGACGCAAGAGGGAAGAGATATGGGGATATATGTATATGTATAGCTGATTCACTTTGTTATAAAGCAGAAACTAACACACCATTGTAAAGCAATTATACTCCAATAAAGATGTTAAAAAAAAAAAAGAATTTATTTATTTATTTAGCCACATGTGAAGCATGCAGGATCCTATTTCCCCAACTAGTGATTGAACCCATGCCCCCTGCAGTAGAAGCGCCGAGTCTTAACCATGGGTAACTGCCAGGGAAGTACCCCAAATGGCTGATCTTGATTGACATAGAGATGCATGTAAAGGGCTAAAGCATAGACAGGGCTTAGGCTACCAGGTGCTCAAAAAATGTAGTTAGAACTCCCTCCTCAGTTCAACCTCAGGATAAACACCTGGGAGGAGGATGCTCTTAGCTAATTAGGGGAGCAATTAGGAAATTGCTTCCTATGGATTAGGCTTTACTATTTGTTTTATGGCAATGAGCGTGGCTGCTCTCTATATGTGTTTGTAATGATTTAGCAGTTAACTGTTGGGCAATCTGAAGAGGAAAGAAGTTTGTCTGTCACTTATGTAGGTAAGGTGACCTCTAAGGGGAGCTGGGAAGTGAGCAGCTTTTGCTCACTTAGTCATGTCAAAACAAGCGCAAAAGAAACTGTCTTGAATAAATGTGTAAGGTGACCGCTGTCAGGTCTGGTACCACTTCCAATACTGCTTAACAGATTTTCATTTAAGCAGTATTTATAGGACCCTTACTTTCTGCCAGGGACAGAGATAGAACAGAGCTCCTGCCAATAGGATGATTATAATGGGGAGTGAGACAAGCAAGTCAACAAACAGTTGCAAGTCAGTGGGACAGATGCTTAGATAAATAAGTGCACAAGAAGCTTTGGTTGTACACAGGAGGGACTGCTTCAAGGGAAGGAGCATCAGGGAAGCCTTCCTGGAGTCAGAGACTCCTGAATCTTGAAGGATGAGCAAAGATGTTAACCAAAGAGGTAGATGGAGGAAACTCATTGAGTGGCACTCTTGGAAATATGTGAGCAGATCCTAGCAAGTGTGTTGTGTGGAGCATCATGGAATGGGCTATTTAAATATCAAGGTGGGCTTTGCAAAGTATAGTGTTGAATAATTGCTTACTGAGTGAATGAATTAGAGACTTTTCCAGGTGCCCTGATAAAGTTCAGGTAAGTATTTTCTATTGCCTTTCCCTGATCAGCCTATCATAATCTATTAAAAGAGAAACGAAGTTAGTTTACCACAACCATTTTTCTATAACCATTATGGTTCTAGTGATCTTTGATTTTTCTTTTTTTAAAATTTTTATATAATTTTTAAAGGTTACACTCCATTTATAGTTATTAGAAAATATTGACTATATTCCCTGCGTTGTATAGTACATCCTTGAGCCTATCATGTACCCAATAATTTGTATTCCCACTCCTATATTGTCCCTCCCTCGACCCACCACTAGTAACCACTAGTTTGTTCTCTATATCTGTGAGTCTGCTTCTTTTATGTTACATTCACGAATTTGTTGTCTTTTTTAGATTCCACATATAAGTGATATCATACAATATTTATCTTTCTCTGTCTGACTTATTTCACTTAGCATAATGCCCTCCAAGTCCATCCATGTTGCTGCAAATGGCAAAATTTCATTCTTTTTCATGGCTGAGTAGTATTCCATTGTATACACATATACCATCTCTTCTTTATCCCTTCATCTGTTGATGGATACTTAGGTTGTTTCCATGTCTTGGCAATTTTAATTAATACTTCTATGAACATTGGGGTGCATGGATCTTTTCAAATTAGTGTTTTCATTTTTTTCAGATATATACCCAGGAGTGGAATTACTGGGTCATATGATAGTTCTATTTTTAATTTTTTGAGAAACCTCCATACTGTTTTCCACAGTGACTGCACTCTGATTTGTTTTTCAGTGGTTACAGTTGCTTTTTTAATAAGGGTCGATACTAAAAAAATTCCTTAGTGAACAGTTTGCAGAATCTATCTTTTTCAATATTGGAATTATATTTTTCTCACATTTACATTTTTCAAAATTCAAAGATGTAGTGACTTAGAGATTTCATAAGCAGGTTTGCTCTGTAAACTGGTATATAATTATCACCTACCCTTAGTCAACTCTGTGTTGATCAGAATTAGATCCGGAAAGGAAATACTTTTGTAGAATAATGGAAAAGTATGAATTTGAGAATGAAATTAACCTAGTTTTGAAGAATAGTTCTCCCACTTACTAGCTTGTGTAACCTCTGAGTTTTATTAAGAGTGTTAAATGTGATAACATCTGTGAAAGAAATAATTAATTTTCCTTTTCTCTTCCCTCTGGGTAGTCAGATGGTTCAGTTGATTTCCTCTTTTTTTTTTCCACCAAAATTAAAAAAAAAATTAAGGAGAGTTATCCCCAGTACCCCATTTTTATATATAGTTTGCTTCATTTTCCATATTCTATTTTAATTCTTCTCTCTATTCAGATCCCTTATTACATAATCCATTTTCACACTAGCATCTCATTGCTTGGATTACTTTATAAAGTGTTTCAGTGAGGAATATTGAAATCTGTTTGTCGGAAATTTTTAAAAAATTCAATAAATCTAGAAATCAGTTTAGAAGTGAATTTAAGACTTTATTGATAAAGTGATCATCATTCTATCTCTAAAGATTATGTAAGGGTCCGATAATAGTTTTGCATTCTACATGTATAGCAACACAATACTCTTCATAACCCACAAAGTAAATATTATTGTACTCCTTTTACAAATAGAGAAGTTGTGGCTTACAGGGGTTGGAAAGCTTGTCCTGGGTTGTATCTACAAAGTGACAGAGCTGGGATTCAAAGCCAGGTCTTTTCCTGTTGTATCACGATACCTTCTACCTTATGATATTAATTCTTTTCATGTTTTATACCTTTACAGTTCATGTGAATTTAGCATTGGCTTTATTCCTAAGGTTTCTGTGACTATTCTTGTGACAGTTAATGGCCTCTACACCCTACACCAGATTTAATAATATGTCATAGTTGCTTCAGATATTTTATTCTGTTAAAGAAATAAAATGTTAGTGATACAGCAGAAGCCCATCTTTTCTCTTCCCTCCCTCCTGGGAGCTAGCTTGTGTCCTGACGTTCTCATGCATGTCTTAAATCTTTTACCATAAATGTGTATATCCATAAACATAGTATTCTAAATATGAATAATATGGTCATTTCCTCATATATATTTTCATATTTCAAAGAATCAGACATCATTTCAAGATGAACCAATTCAGGATGAACCATTAAGCAGATGTATCACTTAACAAAAATGTGGGAGGGAACTCAAAACCAAAAGCATTATATTTAAAACAGATGCTCTAGTATCTGAAACAGAAAAGAAAATCTAAAATCACAGAATGAAAAAGAAAAATGGTCACTTCAAAAAAAACATTTGTGTTACTTTATATTTCAGGAGGGAGATATGTTAAAATATTTACTTTGGCTACAATTAATCAAGTATGGAAAAATTGATACTAAAGGAGGAAATGGAATAAAAAGAAACCCAATGAGGCTTTTATATACTTTGCATCCTGAGGACTATAAGATTTCCTGGCATATTAAAGACTATAATTGGAGAGATCAATGATGAAACAAATTAGTACAGGACATTTTTCCTTCGTCTAATTAAACTCCCTGAATCATGGAATTTAAATTATACGTGGAGATGCTCTGTCAAAACGCTCTCCTGCTTCTCCAGTAATTGAAAGCAACTGGATGTTTGCCCCTGGTCCACAACATCTGGGAAACTTTCATCCTTTTTTTTTTTTTCCCCAAGTGTGTATACACATAAAAGCGAGTATCTCTAGTTTTCCAAATAGATTTCAACTTTGTCCTCATTCAGCGTTTTGTTGAATTTTAATCTGTCATTAAAATTATGTCATAGACATAGCAAAAGAAAATCAAGGTGAAGGGAGACCTACTTTAAGCTTGCGTACAATTCTTGTTATGTTTACCTGGGCCATATGTTTATCCTGCCCTCAGGTCTGTGCTAGTGGCATGACATTTCAGGGTTATTTCACTTGGGTTTAGGATTCTTTTGTGGAATGCAGCCTCTGAATTATAGCCCCTGGGAACTAAGACAGATAAGGATGGAACTCAGGTAAGTTCTGCCTCAGAAGTTGAGACATCCTGGGGCTATTAGCCTTCTGAAGCTGACAGTGCTTCCCAAGTCCCTGGGACTGTTTCTCCAAGAGAGATCCCAGCTCTTACTTCACTCTTCTCTTTACCTGGGCGATCCCTTCTTTTGAAGTGAGATGGAAGCTATTACTACAATTGCAAGATACAAGGGATCTTAAAATATACAGGTCTGTAAATATTTTGATTCTTCATTCAAAACATCTGTAGGATTTGTACTAGAAATAACTCTTTACACTTAAGCCATAATGTGCTGATTTTCAAATATCTCATTGTGTCTGGAATAATTTAGAGCAATCCTATAAACATTTTAGAGTACTTAGGCAAAAAGGAAAGTCAATCAATAGTTAAATTCTTCATTAATCAGTAGTTAAATTGGGATATATCTAAAAGATATGTTTGAAATGACTATTGGTAAAATATGATTTTAGGAATTGTTTCTAAAAAGATTGATTTTTAAAAATGGCATTGAACAACAAAAGAATAGTTTTTTTAAAAACCTCTCCCTGCACAATTGGTAAGCTTTTTAGCAATATAAACAGGACTCAAGCTTTGAAATCAAACATGAAAACTGAAAATATATCAGAAAAGGAATTACTGATTTTCAAGTTCTAGATCAAGAGAGAGAAACAAAGAAAGGAAAGACATCATAAGACGAAGAAATTTTAGACCCAAATTTTACAAATAATTTTTGTTTTTATTCTGAATATTGGTCCCTAGAAGAATGTGTGCATGGTAGGGATAGGGGTCACCTACAGACATGGAATTTTCATGTCTTTCTGCAAAAATCGTCTCCTTCACTGGTCCACCACTGTCATAACCACCCTGCCCAACTCTGTTAAACTTCCTGCCTGAAATTGTCATCATTTCAAACCTCTGTGGTGAATTAGACAATTGATGAGAAAACGCTAGACAAAAAATACTTCATATTAGACTGAACTGTTTGTATTTCAAAACTTTTTCACTGTTATCTCTGATGAATTCCTGCCCCTTCATTCTTAAAATCCCAACTTGAAGACCTTCTCCTTCAGGAAACCTTTAATAACATTCCTCACCTGTTTCCTGTGCATTCCTCTCCCTGACACATTGATGGCGTCTTCTTTTGTGCTGTTTCTACACCTTGTATGGACTTTAATTGTATCATTTATAACCATTGAATCACACTTGATTACTGACACACTTGTAAAACATACTGCGAGATCTTTGAGAATAATGACTTTTTTTTTAGCTTCAAAGCATTGCTAAGAACCTGTCTTACGGTCAGCTCAACATAACACGTGTTCATGAGTAAATTATGGGAAGGTGAAGAAAAGTCCTGGGGCAGTGTGGCACATCAGCTTTAGCTGATCATGGCTCTGGAAGTTTGAGGGAAAGGATTACTTCAAACAAATTTTGAGAGGAATAGAGAGTTTAATTTAATGGGTAGTGTTTCATTTTGGCAAGATAAAAACGTTCTGGAGATTGGTTGTACAACAATATGTATATACTTAACACCACCAAACTGTCCACTTAAAAATGGCTAAGATGGTAAATTTTATGCTTTGCGTGTTTTACTACAATTAAACATAAAAATTAAAAAAACAAAGTTGGGTGACAAGGAAGAGGACATATGAACACAAGAAATCATAAGTGACCTAACGATCCCTCAGGTGTGTCAAGTGGAGGTAGTAGCCATGACAACTGGCTACTCAAACTTGGTCATTTTCCTTTTTGGTGCGTAGTGTTTCACAAATTATATCTTGTTTGATTTCCTTAACAACCCTATGAATGGAACACATTTTTTATCCTCCATTTTAAAGACCAAGAAACTAAGATGAAAAGAAGTGATTTGTTTGTGTGAATTGAGCTGGGGATCTGTTGGGTCACTGCTGCGGTTGGTGGGTCAGCTGTCCAGTGTTAACCACCTGGGCTGGGCTCGCACTCCCGTGATGACTGGTCCCACCTGCAGTGCTTTACGCTCAGAGGAAGCCACTCTGCACCCACTTTCCCCTGGGGCTCTGGTAGCTGGTCCAACATACTGCTATTAAGAGGTCATCCTGGAGTGAACAAGAGAGAAAGATTTTTCTCTCAAGGATGGCAACCGTCCTCTGAGGCAGCTAGTCTCCTCACATTGAAATCTGTGGTGAGGGTCCCTTCTCCACCCACATTCCCTCGATGCTATTATTATTATCATTGTTACAATACATGAGCCCTGGTGGATCATGGGAGACTGAGTGGTTTTGACTGCATAGTATCAGTGTTTATATCTACTTGTTCTTGTCTGCTTGGCCAGCCTCAGGTCCAGGTGTTATATACTCTTGTGCACACTATAAATGCCACGTTCTGAGCCAGCCTTCGCTGAGCCAACTGAATCACAGGATTGCAAACTGTTAGCTTCTGTATTGCCCAAACGTTGTCCACATGAGCCTCAGCCGACGCAGTGCTGGCCACTGTAACACGACTACCTGTATTTTTAATTTTTATAAATTTATTTATTTATTTTTGGCTGTGTTGGGTCTTCGTTGCTGCACGTGGGCTTTCTCTAGTTGCGTCGAGCGGGGACTGCTCTTCGTTACGGTGCGCGGGCTTCTCATTGTGGTGGCCTCTCTTGTTGCGGAGCACAGGCTCTAGGCATGCGGGCTTCAGTAGTTGTGGCACGCGGGCTTCAGTAGTTGTGGCTCTTGGCCTCTAGAGCGCAGGCTCAGTAGTGTGGCGCACGGGCTTAGTTGCTCCGCGGCATGTGGGATCTTCCCAGACCAGGGCTTCAACCCGTGTCCCCTGCATTGGCAGATGGATTCTTAACCACTGCGCCACCAGGGAAGTCCCTGTAACACGACTACCTTTAAACCAGCTCAGAGAATTCTATTTTTTAATGCCAACAAAGTCCAGATTTAGGAGTAAGGCAGAGAACTCTCATTCTTCACTTTCGGCTGCCCAGGTGGAGACTACGTTTCCCAGCCTCTCTGGCAGCTGGGCGTGCCCGTGAGACTGAGTGTTGACCAATAGGATGTGAGCAGGAATAGTAACTTCCAGGTTGGCTTTGATTAAGGAAGTCACTTTTACTGCTTCTCTGCCCTCTTCCATGAACCTGTCCAGTGCATAAGCCTCAACCACGCTGCCTTGGATCATACTCGAGGGTAGGGTTTCTCATATTTTTTGGTTTCATGGCTTCTTCAGACTCTGAAATATTATTGAGGACCCCAACTAGCTTTTGTTTCTATGGGCAAATTTACCATATTTATTTATTTATTTTAAAATGTGTATTTATTTATTTATTTATGGCTGTGTTGGGTCTTCGTTTCTGTGCGAGGGCTTTCTCTAGTTGCGGCGAGCGGGGGTCACTCTTTATCGCCGTGCGCGGGGACTCTCACTATCGCGGCCTCTCTTGTTGCGGAGCACAGGCTCCAGGCGCCTAGGCTCAGTAATTGTGGCTCACGGGCCTAGTTGCTCTGCGGCATGTGGGATCTTCCCAGACCAGGGCTCGAACCCGCGTCCCCTGCATTAGCAGGCAGATTCTCAACCACTGCGCCACCAGGGAAGCCCAAATTTACCATATTTAGAAAATAGAAGTAAGAAAATTTTATTTATTATTTAAGTCATTTAAAAATAACTGTAATAAACCTATGACATATTAACATAGTATTATATATTAACATATATAGTACATTTTAATGAAAACTAGCCATATTTAAAATTTTTAATTATTTACTAATTCATTTAAAATAATAAAGCTGGTACGTGTTAAGATAAGTAACATATTTTAATTAAAATAACTATATTTTCCAAGACAAAAAAATTAGTGAGAAGAGAGGAATTTTTTACATTTTTGCAAATTTCCTAATGTCTGGCTTAATAGAAGCAGCTGGATTCTCACATATGCTTCTGCATGAACTCTGCTGTGATAGGCTCTTTTGCTTGAAGTATGTGAGGACGAACTAGCCTTACACAGATAAGTAGTTGGAAAAGGGAGGAGTGTTTTAGTAGTCATTTCAGAAAATTTTATTCTTCTTTGATACTACAACAAATATAAGTGGTAGTTTCTTAAAGGTTAGTGACAATGTGAAATCTGAAACTATATCAAATAACTTTCATACTCAGGTACATGAAGAACATACTGGTCTGTTTTGCACTTTAAATGGATCTTTTACCCATTCATGACTTTACAATATTGCTTCACCAATTTGTATAGATCTTTCAAATGTTGACACATTTTATTATACAACATCAAAGCATCCCAACTATTCACATCAACACCAATCTCAGAAAAAACAATGTAAGTAACTTAAAGATAGTCAAGTCTTTAAGTACTGGGAAGCTGTCAAGTTCAAGGTACAGGCACAAATTTTCCAAAATTGTAATTGTTGCTTCAAAGCTCAAATTTTGTAATTGCCAACAAGTACTGTCAGTTGTTTTCCGTGATTTGCTTTTTTAATTTTCACAAAGAGGTCAGTCAAACACCCAAATCTGAATAAGAACATTTGTCTTTCTGCTAATTTTTCAAGTGAAAATCATGTTCTGTGGAGAAAAAAAAAAAAGTAGCTAGTTCTTGAAACACAAAATTGCACAAGTGCTCTTCTTGGAGACAGTTACCTTGGAATGCATCAAACTTAATGCATACTGCCAAATTCATCACCCAGAATATTAAAAAAGAATCAAGAGTTAATGAAATTAATACTTTTTACTGCTTTATCAAAGACATTTTAAAGTGAAACTGGCTTTTCCCCTTGTGAATATGTGGCAGTAAAGAAATACTAGTCTACTTGGACTTTTTGGTGTCCCTGCCTTGATTTACACCAGCAGTTTTACCTACCATTGCTTCTGTACCATCAGTTTAAATGTCAGTGCAGTGAAAAAGGCATGATACCTTAGTATCATTACGAAAATGGTTTTGACCTATGATCTTCCTGAATGGGTCTCTGGGATTCCAATGTGCATTACTGGGGAAGGTCAAGGCCTTCAAGTTCTTGGAGATTTCCCCAGTGTCCTTGTGGAGCTACAACAAGATGTTAAATGCAATGCCACAGTGGGGGCCGCCCACAGAACCTAGACTTATGACCTACTGTTCTGAGTATTCTTTATTCCTAGCTGAGCTAAACTGTCCAGAATGGGAAAGTGAGCTCCTTATAAAACCTTTCTTTCAGGGCCTGGGAGGATGGGGCAGGAGCAGCAAGAGGCGTGGACTGGTGGTGTGCCGAAGTCCCTACGGCCACAAGCTTCCTCGGAAGCATAACGGAACACGTTCCAATGTTTCTGAAAACCGGGGTAACAAGGGTCGCCAGACATTACTTTGCCTTGAAACTCTCCCACCCAAGACTTTGTAGCTTCTGCAGCCCCATTTGGGGATTACCAATCCATCCCTCTATCTGTTCTGCCCAGAACTCCTCCATCCCACCCTTTCTCAAGATATCCGAGGGAGCTGTGGGTTTCCTGTATCCTTACAGTCAGCTCTGTAGGTACTGCTCCAGAAAGCTAGCAGGGTCCTTTCCAGGCGTCTGGCCTCACTGGGAGAACAACACTCTTATGATCATAAGTGAAGCTTGTTTCAAAGTAAAGGACATAATAGGGAATGGGGAGACTGGGTGGAATTCTGGTGGTGTCCTGGGAATTCTGTTTGTGGTGTAATTCTGATAACATCTTGGCATTCCCTGTTGCTGGTTTATGATTCACCTTTCTTGGGTCTGATAAGTTGGTTATTATTCATCTCTGCATTTTTAGATTCCAAAAATTTATTATTTCACTCTGAGTCAGCTCTGGGATGGTGACAATAGACCTCTCTTTTCCTGGCGTCACCATGCCCTATTGGTCATGGTCCATACCCTGACAAATGTGTCATATTTAATCTCTAAAAGAGGACCCAGGGCCACTTTACATAATTATAGTTTGCCTATTTGACAAAGGCACCTGACCCCAAGAGTGAATGGGGACTGGCACCCAGCCCTGTTCTGCTCACCAAACTGTATTCCCACAGGACTAGATCTGCCCAGAGAGGGCATCTTTTTCTCTTGTCTCCATAGAAGGGGTACCTTTCTTTAGCTCATACCAAGCTCTTTCTATAGGGGCTTGCGGAGGCTCTATCAGGACTTACCTTGGCCCATCCTGGGTCCTTTGAAGGATGTTTTCCTTCATGGCTTGCCCATTTGTGTCCTACTTAAAAGAGCCTTTAAGACCTTCCAGATACAAGTCCCATTGTCTATTTCTTTCTTTTTTTTTTTTTTTTATATATCCCAGAAATTTATTTAATGTTTGCTTGATACATTTTATATAGAAAGGTTAGGACTATTTGCTTTGGGTGCCCCTGGTAAATCTCGTGGAGGCACTGAACTACAAGGGATGCCAATCTGGAGACATCAGAAATGGAAATCACACGCCCCATTTTATGACTGTTCTTAAAGATTTGTCTCTAGTGAAATTAGGCCACTCCCTTAAAAAATGCTCAAGATGTTAGAGCTACTGTGTGAAAACAGCTGACATTTAGGAGGGCATTTCACATTTTGGTCTGTCGGAACATTTAAATACTTCGAAATAAAAAATACTCAACTTTGAAGCTTTCAATACTGGAAGACTTTCAAGTCTAGGCTTAACAGCCAGGAAGGCTGCTTTGTGTTCCTTAAACTGGACTCTGTTGCCCACAAAGTTAATCTTCGGCTTTGGCTTCCGTTTCTTCCACATTATAATTTCCATCCACTTCTGCATTTTCTCTCTCAAGCCTCTCCAGCTGCCTTGCAAGTTCAGTCTCATCTGTATCTGTGACCACTTTGGGCTCCATTTGAACACTGAAGACGCCCCTCTTTTCCTCAATCTTTTCTTTTATGACAGCCATAGCTTGGTTGAGGACAGAGAGGCCTTCTGTTCTCTCCAGGGTGGTTGTAGTCATTACATACCGAGGAGGAGCTATTAGATTAATCTTGATGGCATGGTTTCTGTAGAACAATTCAAACCTGCTCTCAGGGCTGCTTTTACGGCATTGATGCCTTCATAACCATAACAAGCCACTTCACTGTCTGCTCGAATTTTGACAGCTTGTGGGGTTAAACGCCTATTAATATTGTTAATGAGTACTTCCCGTTCATCTTCATTCAAATCTAAGCTATCCAAAATAGATGGCTCTGAGACTGCGTGCTTAAATGCATCATAGGCACCGTATCAGGGTCTCTTGTACTTGTCATCGAAGACCCAAGCAGTCCTCTGGAACAGGCTTTCCAGCTGTTCGTCCCTGGTGTATTCTAAGACCTCAGCAACATGACGAAGAATGCTGTAAACAGTTTTGAATTTGGTAAATTTATCTTCACATTTGACTGCTTCCTCAGAGAAACTCTTCTTTTTGAAAAATCAGTACATCCTTTTTCTTTGTCCTCTCTAATGACAACCACACATTCATTCCTGCCAATTTGGATGAGTTTGTTTATAGAATGGATACGCCTTCTGGACAACTCACTCAGAAGAATCATGCTTTCGATGTTGTTGTATTCCAGCAAGCTGACATAAGCGCCCATTTCAGCAATGGACCTTACCTTCACCATCACCACATCTTCCACCTCAGGAAATTTGTGCTGATAAAATCTACAAATTAGACCCGGCATTGTGAGGTATGTGTGTGAATTCCCCACTGGTGTCCCGCGCCACGCTCTTCAATCAGAGAGCTCAGACTTGATCCGCCCACAGCAGCCGTCGACTCTCCTCAGCATCCCATTGTCTATTTCTTTCCTGCCCAAACTGGCCTTTGCGCAGGGCCCTGGGGGAGTGGGCCAAGAGCTGTACTTCATCCCTGCTGGACCACTGGACTATCCAACTAAATTGCAAGGACTAAGTTCTACCAACTAATCTCCTTCCTGTGTCCACAGCTAATGCACACCCTCTTCCTCAGCAAAAAGAAAGCCTTTGTTACATATAAATATAGGAAGGAGTGTCTGATAAGCCAGAGGCCAGTATACAGCCAGCAAGCACCAAGCAGCCACTGGGGAGACCACGTGAGTGAGGACAAAAATGTGGTTTTCCTCTCATCACGACCAGATGACCCCAGCTATGACAAGATCATACATAGTCCTAAAAGTGGCTACTCTTGCTGTTGCTACAGTTCCCTTGGGCAATCCTTTGTCTAGAGCTGCTGCATGCAACAGAATCTGTTACAGATATTTCTTTCTTCTTCCCTGGCCCCTCACATCAAAGGGTGCTGTGAGCTTTCTGTACTTGCTGGTCCCAAAGTGTCTGCAAATCCCTGGTTCTTTTCATCATGGCCTATGTGACTAGTTCCTTTATTTAAAAGTCTTAAAAATGTCCACCTGGGAGTATGGTTGGTTTCCTGCTTCTGGCTGGTCCTTACATCCTCATGAAATTACAGAACAATGGGGACAAAGAGAACATCTTATAAGCTTGGAGGTAGAGGTGGGTGGTTGGGAGAAGATGTTGGCAGAGAATGATTGTGGATTTTTCAGTAGCAACTGAGAAAGTTAGAAATCAGTGGAGCAATTTCTTACAAATTCTGAAAGAATTATTTTTGACTTAGAATTTTATTCCCAGTCAGCACATCAATTAAATATGAAATAGACTGAAGATATTTTCAGAACTTCATGGTCTCTAGGAATCGACATCCTTTCTTAGGAAGGTACTGGAGGAAGTGCTCCGTCACAACGAGAGTAAACAAATGAAAGGAAGATGGGGGCCTGGGAAACAGGAGATCCTGTGGGAGACAGGGGTGAAGGGAATCCTCCAGGTGAGGGCCAGGGGAGAGCCCAGGACGGCAGGTGTGTGGCAGGCACAGGAAGCAACTGAACCAGTGAAAACAAGTCAGGGCTCCAAAAGAAGCATTAATAGAATATTGAGAGGAGATTTAGACAACGCAGAAAAATTTGAAAATGTATTAGTGATAAATATATAGAAAACAGCAAAAAACGGCATACTTCTGGGCTCAACTGTGGATAATGTAAACACTGACTATTGATCTAACTAAAATTAATATACAAGCATGTCAAAAGTACAAGGCAATAGGAAGTGTGTGATTGTGTGTGTATATGTGCGTGGGTGAGTGTGTGCGTGGTGTGTGTGTGGTAGTGGTGGTGGTGATGGTGGAAGTGGGGGAGAGATGAAGAGCCATCTAGGCCAAGGCACCAGCCAGCTGATAACACCTGAAGCTGACAAAGCAAGAACAATTACTATAAGCATGGTTCTGAATATATGGAAGTAGATGCTTAAAGAATCAGCTGAAAGATTTGAGAGTGGTTGTCTTTGACTAGCAGGAGATGGGAGGGAGCTATGAATTGCTATTTTTGTTTTTGTTTTGTGATCTATTTTCCTTTTTATAACAAACCTTATAAACTCTAAGTTATGTGCAGGTTTAATTTTAAATTACCTATTATAAAAAACCCAAACTAAAACCTAAATATGGGGAAAAAAGATGTGAGAATGTAGGGATTTATGTGATTTTTTTCTTTCCTCTAATTTGTCTTATTAATAAATAATCTTTCACAGTTCCAAAACAAAAACCCAAACCATTAACATGTGGATCTGAAACAAAACAGCTGGGCAGAAAACATTGCTCCCCTGCTCCCCTGGGCTGGTTCAGGAGATCTTGCCAGATGGCATACTTAGTACCCAGATAGCTTTGATCTTTGAACTGCAAATGAACATCCCATTTCCTTCCTGAACATGGTCAGAGCTCTCTGTGTTCCAGTCACACCTCACTCCTCGACCTCCCTAACCCTTGAAAGTTGTAGTGGGTTGAATTATGTTCCTCAGAAAGATATGTCCGACTCTTAACCCCAGGTACTTGCAAATGTGACTTTATTGGAACTAGGGGCTTTGCAGATATTATTATGTTCAAGAGCTCAAAATGATGTCGTCCTGGTTTTAGAGTGGGTCCTGGGTCCAATGACTAGTGTCCTTATAAGAGAAAGAGAGGGAAATTTGACACACAAACACAGAACAGACACAGGGAAGAAGGCCACGTGAAGATGGACGCAGAGATGAGAGTGATGCAGCCACAAGCCCAGGAACACCAGGAGCCACCAGAAGCTGAAAGAGGCAAGGAAGGATACTCCCATAGAATTTGTAGAGGGAGCATGGCTCTGCCAGCACCTTGGTTTCAGACTTCTGGACCTCAGATCTGTGAGAGAACCAATTTGTGGTCATTTGTTATGGCAGCCCCCGAGGAAACAATACAACACACGGATGCAGATGGAGGAGAAGCAAGCCTTCGAGCCTGTGGTGTGAGTTTTTCAGGTTCTCTTCTCATCAAACAAACATTTGCTGAGCTCCTGCCATTTGCCAGGCTGTGGGCTGGGCCTCATGGCTGGGGATGAGAATTTGGAGGCTGAGGCATCTTGACCAAAGTGCTGTGGGCCATGTCATAGTGTTTGGGCTTCATCTCCTGAACCAGAATAGGCCACTGAAAGATTGTTAAGATGAGTTTGGTGCTTTGGAAAAAGAAGTTGGAGCAGAGGGTAGTACGGAGAAGGGATTTTAGTGGGGACTTGGGAAATGTCAGTTAGGACCGGGATTTTCAAACAGGGAGCGCGGGGCCCTTCACTGTGGAGACTTGGGCAGGAGAAGCCTGTGCTGTCTGAAACAGAACATTCAACAGGCCTATTGTTTTCATATTATAGATGATAAGAAATCTCAGCATGAGAAAATCTTGGAATTTCTGCATAAAGAAATTCTGCATAAGAGAGCATGACAAAACGTTGTAGGGTGATGGATTCCAAAAGATTAATCATAGTACACCCCATATTTTCTGAGTATTTTACTATGCACTATGCCAAATGCTTTTTACTTATTTCACTTAATTCTCTAACAGTGCTATGAGGAGAGTACTGTTACTAATTACCTCTATTTTAATCATGAATAGTTGAGGCTTAGATTTGGGTCAGGTCACACAATTAGGTGGAGCTGGAACTCTAACTCCAGTGGCCGTGCTCCTTAACCATTCCCCAGCATTTCACTCCCTTAAAAAAATTAATTAAAATTTTATTTTTAAAAATTGTATTGAAGTATAATTGATTTACAATGTGCTAATTTCTACTGTACAGCAAAGTGGCTCAGTTATACATATATATATTCTTTTTCATATACTTTTACATTATGGTTTATCACAGGCTATTGAATATAGTTCCCTGTGCTATACGATAGGACCTTGTTTATCCATCCTATATATATTAGTTTGCCTCTGCTAATCCCAAACTTCCAATCCTTTCCTCCCCCACCCCCTCCCCCTTAGCAGCCACAAGTCTGTTCTCTATGTCTGTGAGTCTGTTTCTGTTTCGTAGATATGTTCATTTGTATTGTATTTTATTTTTATTTTATTATTTTTTAACATCTTTATGGGTATAATTGCTTTACAATGTTGTGTTAGTTTCTGCTGTATAACAAAGTGAATCAGCTATATGTATACATATATCCCCATATCCCCCTCCCTCTTGTGTCTCCCTCCCTATCCCACCCTCTAGATGGTCACAAAGCACCAAGCTGATCTCACTGTGCAATGCAGCTGCTTCCCATATATGTGATATCATATGGTATTTGTCTTTCTCTTTCTGACTTACTTCGCTTAGTATGATAATCTCTAGGTCCATCCGTGTTGCTGCAAATGGCATTATTTCATTCTTTTTTATGGCTGAGTAATATTCCGTTTTTTATATATACATATACATATAGATATATAGATATAGATATATATCTATCTCACATCTTCTTTATCCATTCATCTATCGACAAACATTTTGGTTGTTTCCATGACTTGGCTATTGGAAATAGTGCTGTTATGAACATAGGAGTACATGTATCTTTTTGAATTGTAGTTTTGTCTGGGTATATGCCCAGGAGTGGGATTGCTGGATCATATAAAAACTTTTTTTTTTAGCTTTTTGAGGAACCTCCATACCATTTTCCATAGTGGCCGCACCAGTTTACATCCCCATCAACAGCATTTTATTCCCTTTGAAAGGTTTAGTTCAGTGGCTAATAGGATGTGCCAGAAATTATAAGGATTTGAATGAAGGCAGTGACAGTCAGTCTGGGTGGGAAGACAGATGTGAGGGCTATTTCAAAAGACTTGGTGACAAATCAAACAGGGAAAGGTGAGGGGAAAATATAAGTTGGTGCACAAGCAGAGATACTATCCACACTTTTTTCTTTCTGCTTTGGAAATATTGTATGATATTTAGAGTTTTGTGTTTCAAATATTAAGAGTTTTGCAGAATCAACTCAATTCAATCTGTCTAAAGCAGTACACTGTTTCTTTCTTTCTTTCTTTCTTTCTTTCTTTCTTTCTTTCTTTCTTTCTTTCTTTCTTTCTTTCTTCACACACACACTGTATTTTATTTTTACAAGAGATAAATAGGCTGACACCAAGCATTGTAAATGGATGACCACAACAAAAGCAACAATGATTGCAATTACGAAACACGAAACACACTCATACTATGTCACAATATAGACATTCAGTCCAGTAATCCTCCACTGTAACAGCTCCTTTACTTTGCAGTGAAAATTGATTTGTATATTCTTTGCCTCTGAGTCCTTGTGGGATTTTTTTTTTTAATTCAAACAGAAAGTCACAAAAATTATAATCATCCTCATCAGTTCACTCAGTCCCATGTAATTAATTTTTTTTTTCATCTTGATCTTTTGTTAGCACTTTTATGAGTTCATCAGTTTTTCATTAGAGTTCTGAAAATGCTTATTCATTCAGTTCAGCAGTACAATCAGTTACCAGAAACCTGTACTTGTCAGAGTCTTTTCCATGAATTCCTTGAAGATGAAACCCTTTTATAGGAACATATTTGCAAAAGCATCAGAGTACACCCAGAACTGTCAGTACACTGTATCTTGTGGTACATCTGAGCCATAGAATGGATGTAATTTCATGCAACCCTATTCATCAGTAAATTCTGTAGCAAAGATGATATAAAATTCAAGTAACCACACACTAGCTTCTCTCCTGGATGGTTAGACTTCTATAGAATGTGTAAATAGATGAACAGATTTTACAAAATACAGTTATGTGTCATCAATACCCTCAATGGCAAAACAAGCCTGATTTTTTTTTCCCATTTAACTTCATTTTGGGAAATCCCGGCACATATTTTATGCCATGTTTAATAAGTGTCTGTATTGGTTTGCTAGGGCTGCATAATAAAGTGCCACAGACTAGGTGGCTTAAACAACAGAAATATATCTTCTCACAGTTCTGAAGGCTGGAAGTCCAAGATCAAGGTAGCAGCAGGTTTGGTTTTCTACTGAGGCCTCTCTCCCTGGCTTGCAGATGGCTGCCTTCCTGCTGTGCCCTTACTTGGCCTTCTCTGTGCATCTGTGTCCAAATCTCCTCTTCTTCTAAGGACACCAGTCATATTGGATTATGACCCACCCAAAAGACCTCATTGACTTAATCACCCTTTAAAGACTGTCTCTCCAAATTTAATTATATTCTGAGGTTCTGGGGGTTAGGACTTCAACATATGAATTTAGGGTAGGGGACAGTTCTGCCCACAGTATGATCCAAGGTCATAAAGGTCAGAGCCATATTCACACTGTAGGAAGCCGTTTCTTGAGATGATGGGATCCAATTGCTCAGGCCATTTGGACAATCAGAATGGAGCCAAAAGTGACTTCACTGTGGGACACTTAACGAAGTTACCTCCCTCTTTCTTATTACATGGCCTGTTTCCCAGGGCTAGAGAGAGATTTCAGTCATTCTTTGGCATTATTACTGGCCATGGGGACCTCTACATCTGATATTTGAAAGGGATGAGAACATGGGTGGGTGGAGGTTGAAAGTATTTGTTTAGATATGAGTACGTGGAGAGGCTGAATGAAATGGTGCTGGAACTGGCAGAAACGTTGGAGGTCAGTGCTCTGGGGCTTCTAGAACTATGTCCCCTTCTCCCTAGTGCAACTCCCCCTATGAAAGGTCACCGCACATTCATCAATTTGGCATCATGGAAGAAAAGCTTCCTTTAATCTTGTTTTTCCTTATATATGATTCAAAGTCCATTTATTAAGGGAAAAGACTGTGGAGGTACACGTATATTTCCTAATAAAACAAGGTGAGGGGGAATTTTTTTTTTTGCTACATATTGTTTGATTAAAACACATATTTCCAACTAATTAGCTCTATAATAAAACAAAACAGGATAACAGCCTTCTACTATTTAAAAATCCTTTCCCGTCTCCCCAGCTGAAGTATTCTTCTGCTCCCCTGTCCAGTGAATGGCCTTCTTTTTTTTTTTTTGCCTCACCTTTGGCCTCACACTAGAGTCTCAAATCTATATCTACCACCTAGAATTTTCCCCTGAGCTTCAGGAGTTGATTGCCAGTACTCTCTAGGTCTTGCCACTTCACTGCTCTATAGGGCACTTATGCTCAATATGTACAAAAGTGAACTTCTTTTTAAAAATTTATTTTATTGAAGTATAGTTGGTTTATACTGTTGTATTAAATTTCTGCTGTACAGCAAAGTGATTCAGTTATATATACATTCTTTTTCATATTATTTTCCATTATGATTTATTACAGGATATTGAAGATAGTTCCCTGTGCTATACAGTAGGACCTTGTTGTTTGTCCATTCTATATACAATAGTTTGCATCTGCTAATCCCAAACTCCCAAAAAAGTGAGCTTACTGGTGTCCCTCAGAAATGCTGCTCATCTTCTACATGCCCCGTCCTGGCTCATGAAACTTACTTAAAGAACTTAGAGTTACACTTGCTTTCTTCTCACCCCTTATCTCCCACATTTAGACCCCCAATCCTACTAACTCTACATCTTAAATACATTTCCTGGTTATGCTTTCCTCCTCCTCCTCTTAAATTTAGATCCCAACCATCTTTCCCCAAGCCTATTGCATTTGCTTCCCCAGGTGTCTCCCTGTCTCCTGTCTCACCTCTTTCTCCTTTCCTTGGCATCCTAAACCTATAGACTCATTTCAACTTCCTTAGCCCAGCATTCCAGGCTCCCATCCTGGGCCTGGCTACTTATCCAACATTCTATCCTGAAACACATCTTTTCCTACAACTGTTTACAGATAACTTGTGTTGCTTTAATGTAGCCTGATGTTCCCCAACTTGAGGTCATGAGCTCATGTGCATAAGCAAACTCCTACTTCTCTTGCAAGCATTACGCCAGTGGAATGCCTTCTTTGGTCCCCAGAACTTGGACTTGGTGCTCTTTTCTGTGGCTCATGGCATATTGTGCCCATCCTTCATTTCACTGGTCTACTGAACTGGACCAGTTTCCTTATCTGTCTTATACATTAGACGTCCAGTTCCTTATAACAAGGGAGAGTTTTATTCACCTCTGTGCCTCTGGCATCTAGTCAGTGTGTGCTGCATAGTAGTCCCTTTAAGTATATTGAATAAACAAATGTGAAAGTGCTTTGAAAAGTTTCAAATCTGATGGAGGTATAGGGACTCTTTTTTATAAACATTATCCCTTAAACATCTATAATGAGCTATTGTTTTATTGTAAGAAGATCAGTGGGGTCTGCGTAAAAGCTTCAAGTGCCAGTCTGTGTCTATCTATAGTAGTTAATTTCCTTGACTGTAAAATGGGGCTATCTAAGCCAATTGTTGTGAGAATCAACTGTGATAATGTGGGCAAAATTTATTTCTAAACCTTAAATACTGTTCTATGAAAACATGAGTTAACACCAACTATGCTCAAGTCTTTCTAAAACTATATCCACCTACCTATCTATACATATTTGTATTTACACACATATGTGTATTTTTTTGTACTTTGTCCTGCTTGACTATTTAAAATAGATCTTCACCATCTGTGTAATGTTCCCTTGAGTGGTGATTCAGTGATTTCCTCATTTTCGAAAGAGAACAAATTTTTTTTGGTAAGATTAGGTCTCAGGGACCTGTTCATCATATATTAATACAAATAAAAACAGAATTATCTATTCAAATTCAACCTTTTCTCATAAATACAGGGAAGAACCTGGATCCTATTTGGGTAGAGAGGATTGTTCCAAGCCAGAAAAATCAGTGGTTGGATGACCTGAGCACACATTTTTATTTTACCTGAAAGAACCAATAGGTTGTACCAACATTTTCAGATATTTTGAGAGCAGGTGGGCGTTAGCACTGATTTTGGGTTTAGGAATGAAAACAGATCCTCCACCCACCCCCCATAGACATTTTCTGTTTTTACACAAGGTATATAGAAAGTGCTCAATAATTAGGGTGATCTTACCTCCCATTTTGTTCAGAACAGTCCTGGGATGTCCCTTTGTCTAGGTGGAATAATAAATCAACCCTTCGTTCTCTAAACTACAACCCCAGTACCTGTTGAATAAATGAACAAATGAATGAATTTTTATCTTCATCCAACGAAAGGAAGCAAAGATAAACGTTTCAACTGCAACATTCTGCATTACATTATCTAGCAGCATTTTACCTGGAAGCATAATTCAGCCATAGAAATAAAGATTCAGGTTTTCTAATACAGAAGTAGAAAGATGTCCCTTCTCTCCCCGATTCTCTTCTCTCTCTTAACTTTTGCCACTTTCTTCTTTAAAAAATTAACGTAGTGATAATGCTGGACAGACCAGTGGAGCCGTCAAGGTTCAGGAGAGGGAACAGCTGTTGTGGCAGAATCAGAGACCCTACAGGTCACCAGATGTCAGTGTCATTTTCACATGATGTGTGATTTTAACTAACCTGGTGGTGATGAGATTTATAACATTTATTTTATTGACGTATAGTTGATTTGCAATGTTGTGTTAATTTCTGCTGTACAGCAAAGTGATTCAGTTATTTATATATATATATATATATATATATTCTTTTTCATATTCTTTTCCATTATGGTTTATCACAGAGTATTGAATATAGTTCCCTATGCTATACAGTAGGACCATCTTATTTATCCATCCTATGTATAATAGTTTGCATCTGCTAATCCCAAACTCCCAATCCATCCCTCCCCCACTCCCCTCCCCCTTGGCAACCATAAGTCTGTTCTCTATATCTGTGAGTCTGTTTTGTTTCTAGATTTATAACATTTATCTGTAGAATTAACATTGGCTCCATTGGATCCGTAGTTTGAGTTGCTTTAATCTGTTTCAAATGGAATTAATGTTATTATAGTTATGGGTTTATTCTGTTTGTCCTTTGACCTCTCCATCTCAGAACACCTGGAGATACGGGAAAGCAAGTCCTTTAATGTGTATAAAATAAACACCTGCTGCCCCTTTGGGAGACTTGCCAGGAATAAATGCACATGACAGAAGCTCTTCGCAGGAGACGCTAGGACTCCTTTGGCAGGAGGTCTGGCAGGCTGAGCAGCACCGTTGAAATCTCTTCTCCGGACTGAAAGTGTGATCCATGCGCTCGGGTTAGCATTAGCAGAAGCTGTCAGGCCAGGGGGCCTGCTGTGGGCTGCAGAAGTCCTCTAAAGCTGCTGGCAGTGGCTGCCAGGTATTTACTTAACACCCTTCAGCCGGGACAAAAGGAAAGTTTATGGTGTAGAATCCTGCTAAGGGAATAAACGCCTAAGGGAATGGAGGAAGCTAATTAAGAGGAAAATCGGAAACCTGCTGAGATTTCATTTCCTTAAGTGCTCCAGACAATCGTGGGCTGGGTTACCCCGCCCTGCTGCTGTCATCTTGTGGTCCTACTCTGAATGTAAATCCCCACCAAATGTCAGCCCCTGGCATCTGAGAACACCCGCTGGGACAGCAAGTGTAATGGGGCCTCCAACCTGAAACCTGGGTCTGCCAGACAATACAGATGGAGCCCTTGGACTAAGAAGGAAGGGAGGGACCAGGTGAGCTCACTCTTAGGTGGAGTCTAAAAAAGTCTACTCCCAGAAGCAGAAGCAGAGCCTAGAAGGGTGGTTGCCAGGGCCACGGGGTGGGGGAAATGAGGAGAGGCTGGTCAAAGGGTATGAACTTCCAGTTATAAGGGGAATAAGTTCTGGGGAGCTAATGTACCTCATGGTGACTGTAGTTAAAAATACTGTCTTGTTGGGACTTCCCTGGTGGCACAGTGGTTAAGAATCCTCCTGCCAATGCAGGGGACACGGGTTCGGGCCCTGGGCTGGGAAGATCCCACATGCTGCGGAGCAACTAAGCCCGTGCGCCACAACTACTGAGCCTGCGCTCTAGAGCCCGCGAGCCACAACTACTGAGCCTGCATGCAGGAACTACTGAAGCCTGCACACCTAGAGCCCGTACTCCGCAATGAAGAAAAGCCACGGCAATGAGAAGCCCGCGCACCGCAACGAAGAGTAGGCCCCGCTCGCCGCAACTAGAGAAAGCCCGAGCACAGGAATGAAGACCCAGCGCAGCCAAAAATAAATAAATAAATAAATTTATAAAGAAAAATACTGTCTTGTATAGTTACACTTCTCTAAGAGAGTAGATCTGAAGTGTTCTTACCACACACACACACACATACACGAGCACGCACGCACACAATGGTAACTATGTGAGGTGGTGCATGTGTTGCTGAACTTGACGGTGGTGACCATTTTACAATGCGAACATGTATCAGATCACATCGTAGCCGCGTACCCTTCATAGAGGACACACTGCGGCAAAGTCTGTGGAGCCGAGTCCACAGCCAGGCACGCGGGGTGGCAGGGCTCAGGTGTGAGTGAGTTCAGCTTGTAGAGCAGGGGCTCAGACTCTCCGTGGAGGCCTCCAGTGGGTAAGTGACTGGCTTTTGGATCTGCCTGACATCCCGATTCGTCGTTAAGAATGTCACTTCACAAACAAAGAGGTAAATTAGGCTCGTGTGAATAGCCAATATCTTTCCAACTTCTTGTATGGAATCTGGTTTTTAAGAGAGAGAGCTTACATTCTGTCATTTGGGATCATTTCAAGTGGTTGAGGTCTTATGAAGCATGGCTAAGCAACATCTTACAAACAACTTGCCTTTGCTTATTTCGGTAGTGTGACAAAGTGAACGTTTATTGGGACAGTAGTTCCTGAGGGAGGGGAATGTACAGAGTGGTTACAACCTGTGCTAGGGATACAGACAGACCCAGCTCTTAGTGGTTGCTTTGTCACTTTCTAGACCTTTTCCCATCAGTAAAGTGGAACTAATAACCATGAGAGATTAGATGAGATTTCAACCTGTGTCTTTACCTAGTAAACCTGCACTGAATGAGACCAAATGGTTTATGAATGGATTTGTTAGGGAAAAAAGAATCACAACTGCTCCTTACCAGTGGAGACTGTGGGCTGGATTTCCCTGTTCTGCTCAATCTGACCTTCTCTAGGGGGTTAGCATTTGGTCAGTCACTGACAGGTTGTGACTTTGCCTGAAGAACATGTCCATCTGCAAGCTCTTGTATAATAGACATAAATCTCGTTAAGGCCCCCAGGACTGGTTATGACCCTGAGGTGGGAAGGTATAGATAGGTCTTCTGAGGTATAGGTTATACAAATTCCATCATCACAGGAAAAATAATATCTAACATTTTTTGAATATTACTATGTGCCAGGGACTGTGCTAATGTTTTATTTTAAAATTTTTTTGGCTACGCTGCACAGCATGCAAGATCTTAGTTCTCTTGACTAGGGTTCAAACCTGCACCCCCTGCAGTGGTAGCTCGGAGTCTTAACCACTGGACTGCCAGGGAAGTCCCGGTCCTAATGTTTTAAATGCATTTTCTCATTTAATCCACTAATGACTCTATCAACAGTCAATACGTCCTCCTTTATTAAGAAAGTCAGAAATGCAGAAATTATCAGGGGATTCATTTAAATTGCAAGCCCCTTTTCCCTGCTACAGTGTTTCTCCTCTAGCTTTATTAAGTTATAATTGATGAATAAAAATTATATATATTTAAGGTGTACAAGGTGATACATTGTGAGATGATTGCAACAATCAAGCTAAGTAACACATCAACTCATGTAGTTATCTTTGTGCGTGTGTGTGTGCATGTGTGTGTGTGTGCATGTGTGTGCGTGTGTGTGCGTGCGTGTGTGTGCGTGGTGAGAACACTTAAGATTTGCTTTCAGCAACTTTTGAATACATACTATTATTTACTACAGTCACCATGCTGTACATGAGATCCCCAGAACTTACTCATCTTATAACTGGAAGTTTATACCCTTTGACCAGCGTCTCTCCATATCTCCCACCCTCCAGCCCCTGGTTAGAATCTCCATTCTAACCTCTGCTTCTATGAGTTGACTTTTTTAGATTCCATGTAAAAGTGAGATCATAGATATATACAGTATTCATCTTTCTGTGTCTGGCTTATATCACTTCGCCTGACATTCTCCAGGTTTATCCATATTGTCTCAGATGGTAGGATTTCCCATTTTTATGGCTGAATAATATTCCGTTGTGGTGTGTGTATGCATATATATACCACATTTTCTTTCTTTATTTATCAATGGACACAGGTTGTTTCCATATTTTAGTCATTGTGAATAATGCTGCAATGAACACGGGAATGCAGATATTTCTTCAAGGTACTGATTTCGTTTCCTTTGGATATATATATTCGGCAGTGGGATGGCAGTGAGATCATGTGATAGTTCTATTTCTAATTGTTTGAGGAACCTCCTTCCTATTTTCCATAGGAAAATTTACCAATTTACATTGCCACTAACTGTGTGTGAGGGTTCCCTTTTCCCCACATCCTCACCAATACTTGTTTCTTGTCTTTTTGATAATAGCCATCCTAACAGGTATGAGGTGGTAGCTCATTTCGGTTTTGATTTGCATTTCCCTGATTATTAGTGATGTTGGGTAGTGATTCAAAATATCAGTTGATTTAACAAAAATTCCATGTATGGTTGTTCACACACTTCTGTAGGGCAAGGTACATTGATGGATTTGGGGTTTTGAATAGTGTTCTTTCAGGTTCCAGAGTAAATTCTATTTCTTCTAATTCTTAATCTGGTGGGTCAGGAAGGGAAAGGGAAAACTTTGGGAACCCTCGGAAGCAGCAATTAAGAGCCTAACCGGTCTCCCTGTCTTGGGGCTTCCATGATGGCGCTCACTCAGGTTAGGCAAGCTGCTGCTCCTCGGGCAACTTGGAGTTGATTGGACCGGAAGTAGCCTGGTACAGCAGAGCTTGATCTTTACTGCTTGTTCCTGAGAATTAAGGAGCTCCATATTTTGCTTTGCCTACATCACTTCTTTCTGCTCCCTCCCCCTGTACTCTGGGCCCTTACATGCCCTTCTTTCTCCCCCTATCCCCATCAAAGTCTACACTCAGATTCCTCTGTCACAAGCTAGCAGTGATTTCCAAAATGTGATACAAGGACCATACACACCAGAATTTCCAATGGGGCTTATAAAAAATGTAGATTCTGGGCCCCATTCCAGACTTACCAAAGGAAGCTCTCTGAAGGTGAGACACTGGGAATCTGCATTTTGATAAGATTTTAAAAAATTGAAGTATAGTTGCTGTACAATATTATATAAGTTACAGGTGTGCAATATAGTGATTCACAATTTTTAAGTTATACTTCATTTATAGTTATTGTAAAATATTGGCTATATTTCCTGTGTTGTACAATATATCCTTGTAGCTTATTTTATACCTAATAGTTTGTACCTTTTAATCACCTACCCCTATCTTGCTCTTCCCCACTTCCCTCCTCCTACTGGTAAACACTAGTTTGTTCTCTATATCTGTGAATCTGCTTCTTTTTTGTTATAGGTAATCTGCATTTTAATAAGCAACTCAATTGTTGCCTTTGCACATTAACATTTGACAACCAATGTAGAAAAATAGAACAAAGTGTTATTGCTCCCAGGGACCCTAAATTTTTAACAGAAATAAACAGCCTTATACCAAAGGCTGTTAAATTAATAGAAGAAAACTATCTTTCTATAGCAGTGGCTCTCAGCCTTCAGTTTATATTTAAATTCCTTAGGGAGATTTAAAAAATAAAAATAAAAAACATGCCTGGGCCACACTCTAACGGAATCTCTGGAGGGAGGACTAGGCATCAGTACTTTTTAAAGGCTCTCCAGATGATTCTAATGTATAGCCAGGACAAGAACTACTGCTCTGCGGAATAGAAGGAGGATACAGAGAACTAGAGCATCCTTTCTCAAACTGAATATGCATACGAGTTAGCTGGGGATTTTATTAAAGTGGAGATTCTGATTCTGTAGATCTGGATGGTGCCTAAGATTTGCCTTTCTAATGAGCTCCCAGGCCCTCAGCCCACACTTTCACTAACAAAGCAGTAGAGACCCTGTTCTCAAACTTTGCTGCCTGTTAGAATTCGCAGGGAGCTTTACAATAAGTGGATGCCTGGGCAGCACTCTAGGCCAATTAAATGGGAATTTCTGGGAGTGGGACCCAGGCATGAGTAGTTTTTTAAGCTCCCCAGTAACTCCAGTGTACATCAAGGGCTGGGGGCCGGTGCTGGAGAGGTTTGTTAAATTAATCTAAATCCCAAAGAAAACAGGAGGTTTTAGCCATGCTGAAACCCCAAAGAGCAGAAGAGATTAACCCCATTCATTGATGATGCCAAAATCTAGCATCACTGAATTTTTATATCTTAATTTGTTTCACTTGGTAGAAGGGGACATTGTTCTCCCTTGATATTCCCACAATCCCCTTCACACACCTCCCTTGTTCCACGCTCATGGTGAGGATTCATGTAGTTCTGCAATTTCCTGGTCCGAGCATGACTGGGGTGAACTACATACCCAGTTATCCTGTCATATCATGTTACTTTGCTCAGACAGGGGCTGTGCTGACTTTTTTTTTTAATTTAATTTTTATTTTTTTGTCTGTGTCGGGTCTTCGTTGCGGCATGAAGGATCTTTTGTGTGGGCTGTTTGTTGTGGTGCGCGGGCTCTCTAGTTGAGGTGCGTGGGATCGGTAGTTGTGGCACGCAGGTTTAGTTGCCCCGCGGCTTGTGGGATCTTAGTTCCCCTACCAGGGATCGAACCTGCATCCCCTGCATTGGAAGGCAGATCCTTCACCACCGGACCACCAGGGAAGTCCCTGTGCTGACTTTCTAAATAAGACATGAAGTCCCCAAATTTAAAAACATGTGAGGTCATAGGAAATCTTTTTAAAACAAATAATTTGGTACTCATGGAAACAAGAAGCTTAATTACATTGTCTAAGAAAGCTGTCTGGAAGGACTTCCCACAGCTCTCAAATGGCTCTTGGTTATCAGGCGCTGGGAGCATCCCAACTGGCGGGAAGCACATCAGTTTGATGCCATGTAAGAGCGGATAGATGGAGAATTTTAGAATTTTGCTCCATGTTTAACTCCATCGGGACAGATATTTCACTTTTTCCTTGGCAATCTAATAGAGAATTTTGATTTGCGAACAAGTCCTAAAAATAAATTCATATACCAGCACTGTTTGGTTTGAACTTCATTTTTTTCCCCAGTGTGTGCTAAGTTGGGTCTCGTCTAAGTTTTTTACGTGAACCCTATTGCTTTTCTCCTGAGATTATTCAAGATTATGACATAACCAGGCAAGCCTTACCTAGTGATTTTTGTGTTTCCTGTAAGATGTGACACATAAGCTTTCTGTCTTTCTTGCCTGTCTGAGTCCACTGGGTTCTGTCTTAGGATAAAGGTCTCAGCACTATGTTCATATTTACGTTTCATAGTTGTTTCTGCAGAGGGGAGGAGACTTCGTCTGTCACAACCAAAGAATTCTTCCATTTATCTTTGAGAGAATTTAAAAAACCAGAAAAAATCTTTTATATTTACTGCCACGTTTGCCATTTTATTACTATACTTACCATGTTGACTTTTACTGCCCTCTGTATTTTATTGTCTTTTATATTTACTGCAAAATTTGTCATATTAAATGCTTAAGGAATTGTTAGGGTCTTAGCTAGAACCACGAGCTAATGTACTACTGAATTTCTCATTTTTGGAAAATGTGAGATAATACAATATATTTTTGCTATTTACATTGCTAAATTTTGGGTTAATTTGTTACACAGCAACAGATAAGTAATACAATAATTTAACATGGTTATAATCACTGTTTTAAAGTCCTTGTCTGCTTATCCCATCATCTCTTTTATTCCTGGGTTTATTTCTATTGTCTGATTTTTCTCCTTGTTTTATAACAAAAGTGCCAAACAAGAAAACACACACACACACACAAGAATTTTTCTACTTCTTAATAATAATTTTTAAAAATTGTGGTAAAATGTACATGACATGAAATTTACAATTTAACCATTAAAAAATTTACAATTCAGTAGCATTAAGTATATTCACAGTGTTGTGCAACCATCACCTCTATCTAGTTCCAGAACATTTTTTTCACCCCAAAAGGGAACCTGTACCCATTAAGCAGTCATTCCTGATTCCTTCTTTCCACCACCCCCTAGTCACCACTAATCTGCTTTCTGTCTCTATGGATTTACCTATTCTGAATATTTCATATAAATGAAATCGTGCAATATATGATCTTTTGTATCTGTCTTCTTATACTTAGTACAGTGTTTTCAAGTTGTCTTGTTGTAATTCATGTCAGTAATTCATTCCTTTTTTGGCTGAATAATATTCCATTGGATGGACATACCACAGTTTGTTTATCCATTTATGAGTTGATGGACATTTGGGTTGTTCCCACCTTTTGGCTATTTTGAGTAGTGTTGCTATGAACATTCATGTCAAGTTTTTGTTTGAACACATGTTTTCAATCCTTTTGTGTATATATCTAGGAATGGGATTGCAGGGTCATATAGTAATTCTAGGTTTAATTTATTGAAAAGCAATGTGAGAATTTCTTTACATCTTTACCAATACTTGTTTTTTTCCATATTTTTTTTATTATGGCCATTCTAGTGCGTGTGGAGTGGTATCTCATTGCAGTTTTGATTTTCATTTATCTAGTGAATAATGGTATTGAGTATGTATAATCATGTTTATTGGAGTCTAGACAATGTGATGACTACATTGTTGAGCGTCTGGGTTTTGTTGCCTTCCTTTAATCAGCATTGGATTTTATTCTGGAAAGCAGTTACTTTAGTTCTAGATCTTGATCCTTTTAAGGCATTTTGACACTTCAGGTAGCCTTCACTCTACCTTTCCTAAGGTGTAGCCTTCTGTGGATTCTAATGAATGCCCTGAGTGTTCAGTGAGGTTTCTCCACTTTGATTGCTCAGACCGAAAGGTTTCTTAACACTATGAAAGTTCTGGTAGTTGTTCAACTTACAGCTCCACATAAGTTTTCTTCCTATAGTGGTTGCTCTTGTATGTTCTCATCCTATAAATACACAGCTTATTATTTGACTGAATATTCAAGGTCATTCCCATGAAGATTTATGGAGCAATTTATCTAGGCACCTCATTCCTTTCTGGTGCTCCATACAAGTTCTAGCCACTTTGGCACTCCTGAACGCTGACCTTTGTAACCTCAGCTTATTGAGACTGCTGTGCTCTGCTTGGATTCCTCCTCCTTGAGTCAATGTCTGGTAAATATCTCCAGGTAGAAAGCTGGGGTAATCATCGGATTCAACTCACTTGTTTTCCTTCTTTCAGGAGTCACAATCCTGTGCTGCCAATTGTATGGTGTCTAGAAATAGTTGTTTTATAAATTTTGTCCAGTTTTCTAGTTGTTTACTGTAGGAAGGTTAGTCTGGTATCAGTTATTCTATCATGCCCAGAAGTGGAAATGTAAAGGTTTTTTAAGGCACTGTCTCTCTGTTTTGTTTTTTTTTTTTTTTACTGTATAATTAGTTGTTTTAATTTCCATTTCTTATCTTCAACTTATTCTTTAAGTTAACTTTAGTTCTTATATTATATTTTTTTAAATACATCTTTATTGGAGTATAATCGCTTCACAATGCTGTGTTAGTTTCTGTTGCACAACAAAGCAAATCAGCCATATGCATACATATATCCCCATATCCCCTCCCTCTTGAGCCTCCCTGCCACCCTCCCTATCCCACCCTCCCTATCCCACCCCTCTAGGTGGTTGCAAAGCACCGAGCTGGTCTCCCTGTGCTATGCAGCTGCTTCCCACTAGCTATCTATTTTACATTTGGTAGTGTATATATGTTGATGCTACTCTCTCACATCGCCCCAGCTTCCCCCTCCCCCGCCATGTCCTCAAGTCCATTTTCTATGTCTACGTCTTTATTCCTGCCCTGCCACTAGGTTCATCAGTACCAATTTTTTTTTTTAGATTACATACATATGCGTTAGCATACGGTATTTGTTTTTCTCTTTCTGACTTACTTCACTCTGTATGACAGACTCTAGGTCCATCCACCTCACTGCAAATAACTCAATTTCGTTTCTTTTTATGTCTGAGTGATATTCCATTGTATATAGGTGCCACATCTTCTTTATCCATTCATCTGTCAATGGACATTTAGGTTGCTTCCATGTCCTGGCTATTGTAAATAGTGCTGCAATGAATATTGTGGTACACGTGTCTTTTTTAATTATGGTTTTCTCAGGGTATATGCCCAGTAGTGGGATTGCTGGGTCATATAGTAGTTCTATTTTTAGTTTTTTTAGGAACCTCCATACTGTTCTCCATAGTGGTTGTATCAGTTTACATTCCCACCAACAGTGCAGGAGGGTTCACCACACCCTCTCAGCATTTATTGTTTCTAGATTTTTTGATAATGGCCATTCTGACTGGTGTGAGGTGATACCTCATTGTAGTTTTGATTTGCATTTCTCTAATGATTAGTGATGCTGAGCATCTTTTCATGTGCCTCTTGGCCATCTGTATGTCTTCTTTGGTGAAATGTCTATTTAGGTCTTCCACCCATTTTTCAGTTGGGTTGTTTATTGAGCTCCTGGACTTTTGTTTGTTGGAAGATTTTAAATTACAGTTTCAGTTTCATTACTTGTGATAGGTCTGTTTATATTTTCTAATTCTTCCTGGTTCAGTCTTGGAAAATTGTAGCTTTCCAAGAATTTGTCCATTTCTTCGTGGTTGTACATTTTATTGGCATATAGTTGTTTGTAGTAGTCTCTTATAATCCTTTGTATTTCTGTGGTGTCAGTTGTGATTTCTCCTTTTTCATTTCTAATTTAATTGATTTGCATCCTCTCCCTTTTTTTCTTGATGAGTCTGGCTAAGGGGTTATCAGTTTTGTTTATCTTTTCAAAGAACCAGCTTTTAGTTTTATTGATCTTTGCTATTGTTTTCTTCATTTCTATTTCATTTATTTCTGCTCTGATCTTTATGATTTCTTTCCTTCTACTGACTTTGGGTTTTCTTTGTTCTTCTTTCTCTAGTTGCTTTAGGTGTAGGGTTAGGTTGTTTATTTGAGATTTTTCTTGTTTCTTGACGTGAGATTGAATTGCTATAAACTTTCCTCTTAGAACTGCTTTTGCTGCGTTGCATAGGTTTTGGGTCATCATGTTTTCATTGTCATTTGTTTCTATGTATTTTTTTATTTCTTCTTTGATTTCTTCAGTGATCTCTTGGTTATTTAGTAGTGCACTGTTTGGTCGCCATGTATTTGTGTTTTTTACAGTTTTTTTCCTGTAACTGATTTCCAATCTCATAGTGTTGTGGTCAGAAAAGATGCTTGATATGATTTCAGTTTTCTTAAATTTTCTGAGGCTTGATTTGTGACCGAAGATGTGATCTATCCTGGAGAATGTTCCGTGTGTACTTGAGAAGAAAGTGTATTCTGCCACTTTCAGGTAGAATGTTCTATAAATATCAGTTAAATCTATCTGGTCTATTGTGTCATTTAAAGCTTCTGTTTCCTTATTTATTTTCTGTTTAGATGATCTGTCCATTGGTGTATGTACGGTGTTAAAAGTCCCCTACTATTATTGTGTTACTGTCAATTTCCCCTTTCATGGTTGTTAGCATTTGCCGTATGTATTGAGGAGCTCCTCTGTTGGGTGCATACACATTTATAATTGTTATATGTTCCTCTTGGATTGATCCCTTGATCATTATGTAGTGTCCTTCCTTATTTCTTGTAACAGTCTTTATTTTAAAGTCTATTTTGTCTGATATGAGAATTGCTATTCCAGCTTTCTTTTGGTTTCCATTTGCATGGAATATCTTTTTCCATCCCTTCACTTTCAGTCTATATGCGTTACTAGGTCTGAAGTAGGTCCCTTGTACACAGCATATATACGTGTCTTGTTTTTCTATCCATTTAGCCAGTCTGTGTCTTTTGGTTGGGGCATTTAATCCATTTACATTCAAGGTTATTATTGATATATATGTTCCTATTACCATTTTCTTAATTGTTTTGGGTTTGTTTTTGTTGGTCTTTTTCTTCTCTTGTGTTTCCCACCTAGAGAAGTTTCTTTAGCATTTGTTGTAAAGCTTGTTTGGTGGTGCTGAGTTCTCTTAGCTTTTGCTTGTCTGAAAAGCTTTTGATTTCTCCATCAAATCTGAATGAGATCCTTGCTGGGCAGAGTAATCTTGGTTGTAGGTTTTTCTCTTTCATAACTTTAAGTATATCCTGCCACTGCCTTCTGGCTGCAGAGTTTCTGATGAAAAATCAGCTGATAACCTTATGGGGATTCCTTTGTATGTTTTTTTTTTCCATTACTGCTTTTAATAATTTTTCTTTGAATTTAATTTTTGTTAGTTTGATTAATATGTGTCTTGGTGTGTTTCCCCTAGGGTTTATCCTGTATGGGACTCTCTGCACTTCCTGGACTTGGGTGACTATTTCCTTTCCCATGTTAGGGAAGTTTTCCACTATAATCTCTTCAAATATTTTATCAGACCCTTTCTTTTTCTCTTCTTCTTCTGGGACTGCTATAATTCGAATATTGGTGCATTTAGTGTTGTCCCAGAGGTCTCTGAGATTGTCTTCAATTCTTTTCATTCCTTTTTCTTTATTCTGCTCCTTGGCAGTTATCTCTACCATTTTGTTTTCCAGCTCACTTATTCGTTCTTCTGCCTCAGTTATTCTGTTATTGATTCCTTCTAGTTATTTTTCATATCAGTTATTGTGTTTTTCATCTCTGTTTGTGTGTTCTTTAGTTCTTCTAGATCTTTGTTAAACATTTCTTGTATTTTCTCAATCCGTGCCTCCATTCTATTTCCATGATTCTGGATCATCTTTACTATCATTACTCAATTCTTTTTCAGGTAGATTGCCTATTTCCTCTTCATTTATTTGGCCTTGTAGGTTTTTACCTTGCTTCTTCATCTGTGACATATTTTTTTGCCGTCTTTTTTTTTTTTTTTTTTTTGGGTGGGATTGTGTTCCTGTTTTACTGGTTGTTTGGCCTGAGGAGTCCAACACTGGAGTTTGTAAGCTGTTGGGTAGAGCTGCATCTTGGTGCTGAGATGAGGACCTCCATGAGACCTCACTCTGATGAGTATTCCCTGGGGTCTGAGATTCTCTATTAGTCCAGTGGTTCGGACTTGGAGCTCCCACTGCAGGAGTTTCGGCCTGACCCCTGGCTCGTGAACCAAGATCCCACAAGCTGCACAGGGTAGCAAAAAAAAAAAGGAGAACAATAAAGAGTAAAAAATAAAATTAGACTAGGAAAGTAACAGATATATTAGAAAGAATATAAAAATAAAAGTAGAGCTGAAACAACAACTGGAAGGTAAAACAGAACCACAATAGTAAAAAGGAGAAGGAAAAAAAGAAAAGGGAAAAAAAACAAAAAAAAGGTGGAGAAGGCCTTGGCTGTGGAGGGTGGGGCCTAAGCAGGGGTGGGGTCTGGGTGGTGGGTGAGGCCTATGCTTAGGACCCACAGGGCTGGAAAAGACCCTGGGGAGTGTGGGGCATGGGGCTTAGGGTCAACGGAACAGAAGATGTCCATGCCTCTGGTCTCAGAGGGTGGGGGACCCCGCTTGGGAGCCCAGCAGGTTTCCCTGCCCAAGTGGGCGGGGCAGACGCCCTCCACTCTTCTCTTGCTCCTGCATTCTGGAGGGCCCCTCCTGCCTGCCTCTCCTGTTCTCCCCCCACTCTCTCTCCTACACTCCCAGGACCATCATGGCCCAGATGGGGCCTCTGAGGGTGTAGGACCCGGCAGACTTCCCCTGCTGATTTGGCAGGTGAAACGCTCAGTGCATTCCCCCCAGTTTGAGCCCCCGAGGGTCCCTCCAGGCGTGGGAACCCCTCCCCCCTCTCAGCCACCCCTCAGGGGCACTGGTCCTGTCCGTCCTCCACTTCTTCTCCCCTTGTCAGTCCCCCCATGTCCTACCAGTTCACTTGGGGCTTCCTCCTGTCTCCTTGGGCATTGAGGGTCCCCCACCAGCATCCAGCAGGTGTCCTAGTTACGGGGAGACACGAACTCCACATCTTCCCATGCCTCCATCTTGACTCCACCCCTAAGTTACTATCTCTTAAGAACTAGAAAACTTCTTACCCAATGCTCCAGTTCATCTGCAAACCTCCAGTGCCTTTCATTGGTCAGAGGGGGGTATTAAATTTGCTTATTTCTGAACCAATCTCTTTGGTTATCAGATTATGCTACTTATAAATCAATCCCTATGACAAGGTGGATTGTAGTCCCTGATTTGCTTAGTTCAATCAAGACTAATCTTTCAAACTGAAGGTGCAGTCAGGTGACCTACAATTTTTGAACTCCATGGGTGAGAGGTGGTTTCCTGAATGAAAAGTATGGATAATGCTAGGATGACAGAAGGGGGGATTAAATTCTGGTAACGAACCAGAATTAGGTAGCATACGTTCACTACATCCATTTTATAAATGAGAAGTGGAAGGACAGAGAGGTTAGGCGACCTGAGCAACATCCCAGATATAGTGAGTGACTGAATTAGGACTGACCCATCTAACTCCAAAGGCAATGATGATGACAGAGCAATGTATTCAAATAGACTTTTACAATTATAGAACACTTTCATACATCTTCATTCGTTTTAATTCTTCCATCAATTTAATGGGTTAAGCAAGGTAGATATTGGCCCCATTTTACAGATGAGGAAACTGTATCTCAGAGATAAAAAAGTGACTGATTCAAGAATATATGATTTGTGCAGAACTGGGATTAGAACCCAAACCCTCACGCTCTTTCCATGGAATATAATCTTTCCAAAATTCCTTTAGTTATTTAGCCCAGTTCCTCCCTTCTCCCCCTTCTCTTACCTGTTAAAGAGAATAGATTCCAGAACTTCATTGTGAACCATTTGGTTTTTGTTTCTTAATTTTACAGCTGAGTTCCTTTCACTGGGAGTCGAAAACCACATAACGAAAGAGAAAATAATGTGTTTGCTTTATTCCTTTTCTTGGTGAAAGGTCTTGGCTCATGGGATAAATTCACTTTGTTTGGCAACTTGAGATAATCAGAAATTGATTACTTGAATCATTTAGATCTCTTTATCATTTAAATCTTTTCATACAGAATTAAAGATGGTCATAGGTCAGAGACTACAGGACAAGATTTCAATGCATGCTTTTTCGAAAAGTAAAGAAAATAATTAGAAGACAGTATCTTGGAAAGAACAAGGGCTTTGGAGACTGGAAGACCTGAATTAAATCCCATTCCAGCTACTTAGTAACTTAAGGATTTTTAAGCCTCAGTTTTCTCTTATAAAGTGAGGATAATAATAAGTACTTGGAAGGGTCATTTTAAGAACTAAATGAAATACGGAAGGTTCCTACTGTAGCACCATCACATAGTTAATACTCAATGGCAGCTACTATTTTCATAACCTTAATGCTATGGAAAATTCTGGAGCTCTGAGAGCAGTGTGCTAACATTTTTATCTTTGTCAGATCCTTTCTCCTAGGCTCATTAAAATGTATCAGTAGGATAATCAGGGTCCAAAGTCTTAGAAAAACTGGTTAGGCTAAGATAGTTACTTTCTCTTAGCCTTAAAACCATAGTAGCCTTGAATCCTTGAGTTTAGAGCAGTGGTTAAGGGGACAGGCCCTGGAGCCAGAATGTCTGAGTTACTCCCTGCCCATGGGACCCTGAATATCATTGTAAGCTTCAGTTTCAACATCTATAAAATGAGGATGATGATAATAAATGTGTCTACTTACAGGCTTAGTTTAGAATGAAATGAGACCATCTCCCTAAAATACTAAGAACTCAAACAGTGCTGCTCAAATTGGAGAAGGACCTGGAATGAAGAGGGGAGTGAAGACATTTCCTGGTTCTCCATGAACTCTTCATTTAACTCCCAGAATGTAGGTTTTCCAACCACACGGAACTGTTTATTAGCTTCCCCTGAATGCCTATATCATCATTCTTTCCCATTATTTTTTAAATCTCTCGAGAGCTGGACTATCTCTCTCTGGAGGCTGAACTACAGAGAAGGCCGCTGGAGTTGTCATAGCAGGCAGACTGATTGTGGACGGGGCTGTGGACCCCCAAAAAGAGGATGAGAAAAGTTACTGAGTTAGAAAATGCTGCCAGCACAGGAGGGTGAAGGGCATGGAATGGGGGCCAGAAGGAACTTGGGGGAAATAGTATTCAGTGCAATGGTGAGGAGCAAAGGTTTGAAGAAGCTGAGAAGGTAACTCTGGGTTTTAGGGGAGGGATTACACCATATTTCTAGGTCTGAGAATGGAGAAGTACATAAAGAGACTTGAGGAGGTCGGATAATATATTCAGCTAGTGGCTGCCCAACGTGATGCCAAGTAGGAAACAGAAGAGTCCCAGAAGAGTCCACCACCCAGACATCCCAGAGGGGAACTCCACTCATTAGGCAGTTGTTATAGGCCAGTCAGTGTCACACATATGTCACCTCAGTTAATCCTCAAAGCAACTCTGTGGGGCAGACACTATTATCGAATCCATTTTGAATTAGATATCAGTAGCTTTCCCAAGGTCATGTGACTAGTCAATGTTAGAACTACCCATCTTCTGTCATTCAGTTTAACATAGTTACTTTGCCTTCTGAAAAACCTGGGGAATAAATCCACTAGAGATGGCAACAAATTTATGTAAGCAAAAGTTAGGTAGATTAGATGCTAAACACCAGTTCACTAAGAGACTAAATGCAGCTGACAAAGAGAAATGGAGAAAGTAAATCTGGTACAATGAGAACAGCTATTGGTAAACTAGGAATTATATGCACTGTAAATGCCAACTTGGAAACAATTTAAAATTATTTGATTGTTCAAATGAGAACTACATGGCATTAAAATACTTTTGAATATAAAACCTACCCTTCCTTCCACCCTCCCCTCCCCACAATAAGAGAGTACTTCCTACTATATCTGGATCCTTAGGAATCTAGGCTTAAGGAGTTTCCTAGAACTCTTAGGGAAACCATATGGTTGGAGGAGCACTTCTTGGAATTTTCCACCAAACCCCAAGAAATTCCTGCTGATCACATATGGTGGCTTCTATGAGCTCAATCTCTTCCCTCCATTTTAATCAAGAGCACACCAATGCTATTTTAAAATCCATCCAGATATCTGGATTGCCTAGGAATCACCTCCTACCTCAACAAATCCAGCCCAATAAGAGAGATCTGGGCCAGGGCCTTCAGATCCCCTGCCTCCATGTGCTCTAGGAAGTTGGGGGGGAATCCCCTACCTCTAAGACTTTCCTTTTCATTGACTCCTTCTCTAAATGACTGCTGGCCTGACAAAGTGACCTCAGAATTGGCTTGAGGGCAGCAGAATGTCCTCCCAAGAACAGGATTCAGTCCTCAAAGTCATCACCCTCTGTCATCACTCTCTAAACAAGAGTCTGCATAGGTCTTTCTGAGGATTTCTGGAGACCATTGGGATGGGCATTTTTCATCTGATCTCACAAAATTCTTATCAATGAGGTCAATTTTGCCTCTTTACTTTCCTAGAAGCCATGGGCCACGTACTATCAGCTCTCTTTTGAAAGTTACCCTACCCCTTGGGAATTCCCCAGCAGTCCAGTGGTTAGGACTCTGCACTTACACTGCCGAGGGTGTGGGTTCAATCCCTGGTCAGGGAACTAAGATCCCGCAAGCTGTGTGGGTTGGGAAAAAAAAAAAAAAAGAAAAAAAAGTTACCATATTGCGTACCGCTCAACTAAGTTCGTATTTTCCATTTCTATAGCTTCTGCCCTTTGCCTGGATCAGTTCCTAGAACCATCCTCTAATGAAATTATATGTTTCTTTAGCTTTTCCATGTCTCTGCATAAATGTTTAAACCAACAGGTAACTTACCTGCTCTGTTAAGAATAGAAAGTTCCCGCTGAGTTGGGTTCCAGAGCCACACCATTCATTTCAGGATGCGCAGTACTCCTTTTTCAGTCACCCCTTTCTACCAGGCATTCCCAAATAGGGTTTTCCTGTTATTGATAGCTCTGGGCATTCTCTGTAGTTCTTCTCACTTCTTCCTTGGACAAGGGTGTTAATTATCATAATATTTCACCCTCTGCGAGGGTGTTAGTGCAAGGGGAAGAATGGGGTAGAAAGAGTCCTGTAGTTCCTGAGTAGTGGGATATTATTGGTCACATTCTTGAATAACTTTTTCCCTGATATCTAACTCATCTGAAGCTGGAAAATATCCAGACAGCTAGCCACCCCCCAAGTCTCCTACCAGTAGGATTTTGATCTTCCTGATTTGCCTTTGTGGAGCAGTATTTCACCAGTTTTGCTATTCTGAGAGAATAGAATTGGGAATGAGAAAGTTGGGACCTTATTCCCTGCAGCAAAAGAGTTTTGTGGAAGCACGTTGAAGATATATTTAGGTCTGGGTTCATTCTCATGTGCGATTTAACATTTCTTTTTTCCAGGAAATAGGATGCCCTTATACTAAGAAGAGTGGCTTGTATAACGCACTCTAAAAATTTGAGACTCTGGTACTGAGATTATGAGTGTGCAGAGTGCTGAGATGGTTTCTTTTGCTCACTGACCAGTCTCTGTGGGCAGGGTTTGGACTGTGATCCCTGGTAGGCAAGAAGAGGAAGTGAGTAAGAGAAAAAGCTGATGAGGAGAGAGAAATAGTGCCAGGTTCCAGATTTCCTTTGTTTTTCTTTCCTTTCTTCAGCTCAAGGTGGGAGGGAAATAATAATTTTAAAAGTCTACAAATGTTATTCCCTTAGGGTAATAGAGATGGAATCTTTAAAAGTAAGTAAAAATAACCTAAAATAGACATCTTTGGGGGAATTTCATTTGTCAAAAGTACAGAGATAGTTGCAGGACTTCTTTTCCATCCTACCTGGAGTATTCCTTTCCTGCCTTCTCCCCCACCTGCCAATTCTTTTAACCCACCTTCTAATAACCACTTATTAGAAGGTGGGTTTTGTATTTGAACAATTTTACTTCAAAGTAAAATTGTTCAAATACAAAACCAAAAATAGCATCATCAGCAGCATCACCAACGTCAAATTTGAGAAAGATACCTTTTTTCACACATTCTATGAGTTTGGGGAAAAAAGAGGAATATAAAATTGTGGAGAAATAGATGTCTTGGTATGAGAATAACTTTAACAGGGGAAAAAAGGTCACAACCTCCGGGATTTGCTACCCGAGGAGAAGGAAGTCTTCTGCTGTCTTCATCTCAGGGTCTGGCTCCCCTTCCCAGGCCAGGCTTGGCTAAAGTTATTTCCCTCTGAAAGGCTGCTGAGGGAAGGGGATCCCACAGTTGGGGAGCTTGATTCCTAGCTCAAATGTCAGTTCAAAGCTCCCAGCAGTTCTTTGCTCTGTGTGTGCATGTGGGGGACATTCCTTTGTTAGGGGAAGACCACCACAAATACCCCATTTGGGATTGGAGAGCTGGGAGACCATGTGGTTTCCAGGAACAAAAATCCTCTGCTATTCCTATAAAAGGTTGACTTCATTGTGGGCAGAGTTGGATCTTTGCAGATTTTATTTCCTTTTGGAAAGTGCTGCTTTTCTAAGTATGACTTAGACCCTGCACTGATATTAAAAATTATTTGTTTTTCTTATGAAGTGTGTGTGTGTGTGTGTGTATGTGTATGTTTTCACAGTTCTCCACAGGCTATATATACATAGTATAATATAATATATATTAGATATTTTATACATTGATTTGTATATAGTATATGTTATACATCACTATATATGGTGATTATATATTGTATATATAAAATATACAATACACTATATGTTATACAACATTTTAATATATAACATGTTATATATGACATAAATATATATATTATAATATATAATGTATTATATATAACAATATAAATATATATAACATTATATACAACATATATATAACATTATAATTATATATAATATAATATAATTATCTATGACATTATGATATATATAACATATAGTATATTGTATATTTTCACTTGAATACAATTTGGTAATGAAAATCAATTGTCAGTTATGTCATTGAGGAGTCAGGAAATTAGTACAGTTATTTTAACTTATTCTGAAAAGACCTTTAATGAAGGTTGAAATTTCAAGAGCTCTTAGCATACAAAAAAGCGTCAGAACTTGACAAATGGTACTGGAGGGGAGGGCATAACCTGATAGGCATCAAAGATGGGAATGTGGGAACACTGGAATAAGAGGGTAGCAAGAAATTTTGCTTGAAAGAAATGAAGATGTTAAAAGGGAGAGTAGTCTGGTGAGAACTAAAAGTGGGGAATTCAGTAGATAATGCCTTGATATGTGTGCAGTGAGCTATGTGATTTGCATAAATGAATAGGTCTGAAACTTGGAATTTACAATAGAATTTGTATTTTAAAGCTAGAAGGAAATTTGGAAGGAAAAAGAACCTTTCTCAAGCAGTATCTATGTACTGAGCATAATGGTTTCATGCATGTATTCTTAGGGGAGGCAATAGCTCTGAAGCTAGCAAAGATTCAAATCTCTGCTCTGCTACTTTTTTGCTTTGTGACCCTGGGCAAATTAACCTCTCTGAGCTCCAGTTTCTTCATGTATAACATGCGGAGAGAAAACCTTTCTTTGCAAGGGGTTTTATGTGAAATATAAAAATTAAAAAAAGTGCATGGAATATTGTATCTACTCTGTGAATGTTAATTTTTGCATCCCTTTAATAATTTAGAACATTGAGTCTAGAGATTAGGTGCTGTCTTTCAAAATGAGATTTGGCCAAATTTCAGTTTCCTTTTTCCTAGTCTGATTCCCCCCGATCCCCATTACACTTTGTCACCACTCGAGTTTGAATGACCTCTACAAGGCAACCTGGACATATCTGGTTATGCCAGGCCACTAGGCAGTTTCTAGGAAGGCAACTGTTCCTTTCTGTTTCCTGGAAAAGCCCCCAGAGTAGCACTATTGTAGAGACAGCAAGGCAAAAAGACAATAAACTGTCCCCGAAGGTACAGAATTTAGTTCAGTGGTTGAGTTAAAGAGAGAAGTGTGAGATATTGTACAGTTGTAAATGGCAGGCACTCAGCAGATCTGAGTGGAACAGTGAAGGCATTTATTGAGGAAAAAGTATTTCTTGGTGAGCCCCTGGGATGGGGAAGCTAAGCCTTTGGGTTATTATGGATATGAGATGAAAGCTATGTTTCAACTTAGAGATAATATTTCCTCCATCATTTCCTGGCATAATTATCTGGACATTAACAAGACACGTGATTGAACTTTGAACTCACCGATTGGAATTCACAGGGAGCAGAAGCTCCAAAAAGCCTGTGAGGTCGTTGTCTGCTCTTACCTAAGCACACTGAGGCTCCAGTGTTCTCTTAGTCGCTCTGGATAGATTTAAAAGGGCAATGGCCCAAGCTCCTTCTCTTTCCCCATTTGTTTTTTATGGCAAAATGTACAAGGATGATCATGTCTGTATATTGTACAAGTTCAAGAGCCATGTGACTTGTGGTTTTCTGAGCTTCACCAGTAGCTCTTTCCAATGTGTAATATCCACCCTGCTCCTCGGAATAAACCCTTGGAGCAGATATGTAGATGTGTTGATGTGTAGACATGAGACATAGTACCCTCTACCGGGGCTGCGGTCCTGGTGGACAGACGGGAAGCAGACACGGTGAGTGGTTTGTTCTCAGACAGTAACTGGAAAGATTGATGTCATTTTATAGTCCATATTTCACAATAAGGCACTAAGCCTGGCTTTCTGTCCTCTCAGAACTGAACCATGTGCCCAAGCCTTAAAAAGGAAAACTAAAAGCAGAACATGAAGAATATGTTCCATTATAAGCTCAGGAGGGAGGTGAAAAGTTTAAACAAATGAAAAACAGAATAATTGTCAATGGTTGGCTATCGTGATTCGACATACTGATGCGTGCAACCATGAACCAACTGCCAAATGTCTTTTGGGGGCAGAAGAATATACTACATGTTAGAAGGTAGGTGTTTAGTTATTTTTCCTTAGCGTGATAAAATGCAGGCTTTCGACCTTCTACCAACTCCTGTGTGCTATGGGGAAAGAGCCTTAATAAAGAGTGAAAGAACAGACCCCCGCCACAGGGGCATGAGCTGGTATAATCAGAGGAGGGAAAAGACCATATTATTTAGGATAAACAAGAAGGGGAGAGCAATTTAATTGGTTCCTGATGTCCCACATAACACAGGCCAGAGCTCTTAAAACCTAGTGGCTTATTTTTATTTGTGAATAGATTTTTTTTTTTTTTAAATGGGTTTTCCATCTGTGTTGGTGGAATTCCGGTCAAGAAACTTCCATCCTGGCTGCTTTGATCTTGTGCTCACCTTTGAAAGACATAAAAAGGTCTTCTTTTTCCCTTATGTAAAAGTACTTCCAGCCAATATTTAATATGAAAGTATGAAAGAGATGTTTATCAGACTTGGGACAGGCATATTGAAGCTATTCAGGGGTTGGGGCTTTCTTTCCCTGTTTCATCTTTTTCTCATACACACAGGTTTTTTTTTTATCTGTCAGCCTAGGTCCCTGGCCTATACTTCCTCTTGTGAGTTTGCACAGCAGAGGGAGGTGGCAATTAATAAAGTTGTTATAAAAGTAAGTGAGAAGAATGGGAATTCAAGGGGGGGGGCGTTGCCCTGTAAGGGAGAAATGTGCATTAATTCAATTGCAAAACCTCTGACTGACAGCGGGTGTGATTATTTCAGAGAGCTGACAATTTCAGTACTGTCTGTTTGCCAGATCTTGATGTGAAGTCCAGACTTAGAGGCGGTATTTGGAAGATAATTCTCTGTGGGTGCTGCTGTTACTTTTTCCCCCTTCCTATCTCTAGGAAAGCTATCTGTCTATAAATTATTTAAATTCGGCAAATCAAATAGGTCTCTTTGTGAACTTTTGCAAATAAAACAGAATGTGTTATTTTAAAAACCAACTGATAATGATAAAATAGATCTTTTTTCAGGTGAAAGAAGTTATATAGTTCTTGGACATAAAGCCTGGTCATCTGAGACGATTCTAGAGCCAACTAACATTTTTCAGTCCACTTTCCACATAATGTTTTTTATAAACGGTGATACTCACCAGTTAACTTACATATAATTACCCTTGTTTCTTATGCAAAGTAAACATGGTTATAGCATTTGTGTTTCTCCTAACATTTAAAGCAAAACACTCCGTGAGACAGAAATGTCTCCACTTTAAGGAAAATGGGGGTTTGCAAAATAAGTCACAGCAGAATAATTATTTGCACAATGAAAAAATTAATTATTTGAACCCCAGATTACTACAAAATTCCTTTAAATATAGTTTAAATATATTTTTATTAACCATAATTTAATTAAATGCACCTTTTCAATAACATTGATTGCAATAAAGAACAGTAAATTTCTAAACAGTTTTCTTTTAGCTTTTTGTTTTTAATAAAACAACCACCACAGACTTTGCCTGTATTACCCACTTTTGCAGCCAACAGGCTTTGAAGAGATTGCTTCATTTTCTGCTCACACAGACCTCTAAAACCACGTGGAAGAATTAAGCCTTTTTACACAAGGGCTATAGGATGGAAACTTTCTCAAAAATAAGCAGTGAAATTGTGGTGAAGGATAAAGGAGACAGGACAATGTCAGCTTTTAAATAGCCATTTATCACACATTCCAGATGACGGAGCAGAAATGCTGGAGCAACAGGTCAGCTGTTTTCATGCTTCTCCCTGAATCAGAGGGAGGGTACTTTATGGATCCCAGCTGTGCTTATTTTGGGGTTTTTCCTGGCTCTTTACCATTTTCTAGGTTGTAGTCTACGTGTCCAAAGCTCAAGGGAGATTTTGGTCCAGCAGCTCTTCCCAAAGTTAGCTTTCTTTTCTCTTCCTTTCTTTTCTTTTTTCTTTTCTTCTCTCTTTCCTTTCCTTTCCTTCTTTTCTTTTCTTTTTAAAAATTTTATAAAGAGTATCAGATACTTGTAATGTTCCAGATACTGCCATGGTGTCCTTAAATGCCAGGTCAAGTCAGGACCGGGCAGGAGAGTCAGAGGAAAACAGAGAGAGAGAATGAATGAATGAATGACAAAAAAGGGAGGAAGAAAGACTAGAGACCAGAAAGTGAGGCCAGGGTGTTCCATTAATTTCCCAAGAAGGAAGAAAGGAAGAGAGAAAGGAAGGAACCAAAGAATCAGGAATTCAGAGGACTGAAGGCCTTATCTATTTTTTACTTCTTAAGTTTTAGTGCATATCATAATCATCTGGGAAGCTCGTAAAATGAAGAATCCCAAGACTCGCTGACAGTTTCTGATTTATCTGGAGCTCAGGAATCTGAATTTTAACAAGAAACAACTTAATAGTCTTAATAATGTTGAAGGGCAGTAGCTCCCAGGTACTGGAGCCTGCGGAAGTTGCCTGAAGTGGCTCTGTAGGCACGTAATGAAGTCACAAGAGCAGAAAGAAGAATGAACATTTGAGAGGGAACTAGGAAAACACGGTCGGAGGAGTGTGTTAGGAGCAAAACAAAAGTGACCTCATGAGATGTGGGAGAAAGAGGGTTAAAAGAGGAAGGGAGGGGCTTCCCTGGTGGCGCAGTGGTTGAGAGTCTGCCTGCCAATGCAGCGGACGCGAGTTCGCGCCCTGGTCTGGGAGGATCCCATATGCCGCGGAGCAACTAGGCCCGTGAGCCACAATTACTGAGCCGGCGCTTCTGGAGCCCGTGCTCCGCAACAAGAGAGGCCGCGACAGTGAGAGGCCCGCGCACCACGATGCAGAGTGGCCCCCACTTGCCACAACTAGAGAAAGCCCTCGCACAGAAACGAAGACCCAACACAGCCAAAAATAAATAAATAAATAAAATGCTGGCTTAACTCCTAGAGAGTTTCATTATAAAAAAAAAAAAAAAAAGAGGAAGTGAGTACCTATAGAGATTCTTTTTACCTTCTAACATCCAGATTTGCCTGATGAGATGAAATAGAAGACAGGAAAAGGAGAAGACATAGAAGATGGTCAAGTTGCTGTGAAGGCATTAATTAAATTAGCCAAAACTTGGGGCTGAATTCCTTGATCACTTGATAAGTCCTCTGTCCCAGTATTTCTCTTTGAGATATTTATTACACAATAGGGAAATCATAAGAAAGTATTATCAGAAATAAATGACTGATTGAATTCATTGCCCTTATTCCCAGAAGTTCTACTGAGGTGCCTGCCTTTTATTAGAGACGAAGATAGAATTTCAAAATAGCTGAAGAAAATCGGATCTGGAAGAGATAGGATTAAAAGTTGCCAATGGAAAGATGGAAGGCTGTTATTCCCCACCTCAGAAAAGAAAACTTCAAAACGTCAAAGTTCAAGTGTCCATTTTAAGAGCTGAGAGTTCAAAAATGGTATCTGGTTAGCCACTGATGATTACAAAATTTCTTTGTATGAGGGACTTGCAGGCAGTAATAGGTTTGGAAGGGAGCCAGAGTTGGGTTTGTATAGTGCTTTACATAAGTTTGAGAAAGTCAACTGTTCACCTCAAAGAATGAGGGGTGATGGAGATTATTGGGGGTAGGGCAGGGGGGTGGCTAAAACCATTCCAGTCTCTTTTTTTGGTGTACCGATAACGAGACTGCTACTCCCTGAAGCAGACTCACATAAAGTCTCACTAAAATAACTATGAAACCACAGAGAAAATGAAAACATGGGTCTTCAATAGACTGATAAGCAATTGCCTGCATTCTGGAGGGGACTTGGCTGACTACAAAGACCTTGAAATAACCTGTGTACACCTTACCACCTGGAAGGAAGCAAGGTGGGCATTTCCCCCCCACTGCAGCCGACACTCACCGGCCTCCCAGTCTACCCAGTGCCCTTGGGTCACCCACGTGAAGGGGCATGGGAATGTCTGGTTCCCCTGCATGGCTCACACAGGTGTGGGAAGCCACCTCTCCAGCCGCCGTCCTCTGCTGATGCTGCATTATAGCCCTCACACATCCTACATTGTTGGACCTCGCACTGAGCAAGACTAGATAGGGCTTCCCTAGACCCAGGGAAGCCGTCCACTAGCTCCACGGTCCTCAGTTTCCCTGATACATTTTCTGGATGTTTTTTATTGACCCCTATGCTAAGAGGAGGAAAGTGAGATCCCCAGGATCTGACTTCATCCTTCTTTTTCTCCAAACTCCACTAGAAAAAGAAAGGATGGACTTTCATTCCTTCCTGCGTAGCATGGCCTTTGTTTTCTGAGTTCTCCCTGCTTAATACTTGTAGCGGAACTCTACGATCAAGTTAATGATTATGAAAGTGAGATTCAAAGAATTGAGAAAATCCTTTTCTCTCTGGGCAAAGCCATTTGACAGAAGCTGAACAATGACCTTTCTATCTCCTGCATTCCTGCTCTTAAGAGTCCTAATTACCCCTGACCATCATCCAAGTCAGATGGCTGCTCAAAAAGGACAAACCACATTAAAATATTTCAAAAATATTGTTCATCTAACACAAATATTTCTCCAGTTTATCATTTAAAAAGTGTTGCTTGTTTTTATTTAGAGGTATTATAAATTGCTATAAAATTCCCTTATTGAGTAAACTGAGTGAACTGCCCTCTCAGGACTGTTGCATTTACCTTCCCTTTTACCTGGGAGGCTTACCTCCACCCCTTCCTCACCCCCTTATCTGCTTTTCTCAGGTCTCTGTTTACGTGCCATCTTTACAAAAGGTCTTTCCTGACCATTGGATCTGAAATAAGTGCTCCCCTAATCACTCTGCATTCACTTTTCTCTAATCCTCTTCATAGCACTTATTGCTGCCCGACACATTATCTGCCTTTTGGTTGATTTTCTGTCTCCTCCCATTGGAATGTAAGCTCCTTGAGGGATAGCTATATTTTGTTCACTGTTGTGTCTCCACGGTGTAAAACGGGACTTTTCTGCATTTATTAAGATGTATTTTGTTTTCTCCTTTGACCTCATTTTGCGATGACTTATGAATGAAATTACAAGTCACTTTTAAATTCCTAGAAATAATTTTATGTGGTTATTTTGAACTTTTATAATACTGCCATCTATTTGAAAATGTTGCTTCCGGAATACTTTTATCTATAGTTGTTAGTCAAATTGATTTGTACTTCCTTTTACTATCTCAAAGTCTTCTTGTGCTTCCAATAATTTTTGCTCTACATAGTTGACGCGATATTGTTTGACATGCCAAGTTTCGTTACTACAACTTTTTGAAAAATTATACCATCAGTTCATCTGAACTGTCCATTTTTATCTCGTTTCATTTTTTTCCTTGACTGTTACTTATTCTGATCTTAATAATGCCATTCTTGAGTTTTTAAACTAGCACTTGCCTAGTATTTTCCTATTCTGCTTATTTTCAAACATATTTTCTTTTTGCTTTAGGTCTGCTTCTTTTATTTATTTATGTATTTTAAATTTATTTATCTTATTTATTCTTTTTTTGTTTTGGCTGCATTGGGTCTTTGTTGCCTCACATGGGCTTTCTCTAGTTGAGGCGAGCAGGGGCTACTCTTCATTGTGGTGTGAGCTTCTCATTGCGGTGGCTTCTCTTGTTGCAGTTGCACAGCATGGGCTCTAGGCCCATGGGCTTCAGTAGTTGTGGCACGCAGGCTCAGTAGTTGTGGCTCGCGGGCTCTAGAGCGCAGGCTCAGTAGTTGTGGCGCACGGGCTTAGTTGCTCCGCAGCATGTGGGATCTTCCCAGACCAGGGCTCAAACCCGTCTCCCCTGCATTGGCAGGCGGATTCTTAACCACTGAGCCACCAGGGAAGCCCTAGGTCTGCTTCTTTTAAACAGCAGATAATTGTTATTTTATTCAAACACTGAACCTTTAAAAAAACCTTTTAAAACTTTTTTCATCAATACCTGTACCCACATGTGTTCTTTGGTTATTTAGAAACAATTCTCAGATATCATATTTTATATTTAACACTTCAATATATATCTCTAAAAGAAAATAACTTTAAAATACTATTGTCACACCTAAACATTAATAATAGTTTCTTAATATCATCAAATACCCAGTCACAATCCAAATTTCCCAATTGTCTCATTTTTTTAAAACAAAATGTATTTGTTTGGATCAGGATCCAACAAGTGTCCATACATAGCTATTGGTCAATATGTCTCTTAAGCTCTGTTTAATCTAAAGTTCCACCTGTACCTCTGTATTTTTTCCTTACTCCTCTACCCTTTGTGAAATCTCTCACCTAAAACTGTCCCAAGTTGAGCTGTCAGGAGAGAGCCCTTGGATGGGACTACTGTATATAAAATAGGTAAGCAACAAGGATATACTGTATCACACAGGGAATTATACTTACTATCTTATACTAACCTATAATGGAGTATAATCTGCAAAATACTGAATCACTATGCTGTGCACCTGAAACTAACATAATATTGTAACTCAACTATACTTCAATTAAAAAAAAAAAAAAGAAAGAAAGAGAGAGCCCCTGGACTTGACAATGAACAGTATTCTTCACTGCTACCCTCCCACTTATTTTCCATTTCTCAGGATTCATCAATATGCTGGACCGAGTCTGGTGCAGGTCATCTTTCCCTGCTGCTTCTGCTATGTCTATAGCTTCACAGTGGTTTCACTAGACAATATGTACAATCAGTGAGAATCATATACAGTCATTTATGTGAACTCTCTGAAAATCCTCACCTTCCTCCTTTCTCCTGGTATAGACTGGGGCTGGGGAAAACAGTGCTGTTAGTGGCTAGGGACTGCTGTGTCATCTCTCATTACACCATGTAAGTCTGTTCCTACTTGTTAGTGTTTCTCTTTAGAAAGCACACACTTGGAATCTCCTTATTTTCAGCTACCAGCCTTAGTAACCCATTTTTGTAAAACTGGAAAAGTTTTCTTCAACACCCTATTAGATACGTATAACATTTGATTTTCCATATCTCTCTTTTACATTCTTTGTCTTCTCTATTAAAAATTCCACTTCTTTGCTTTTTACTGGGTATTGATAATGATAGCTAACACCTGTTAAGTATTTTATGTAACAGACGTTTAGATTTTGCATAAATTAATCATTTAATCCTTATGGCACTCCAGTGAAGGAGGCACTATTTAGCTCAATGTTATAGATGAGGACTTGAAACCTAGAATCAGTACTTAGAAAAGATAACTAAAGTAGCACAAGATGAAATACATGAAAAGGAGTGGGGCTACAATTTGAGCACAGGTCATCTAACTACAAAGTCTAGGATCCCATCACAACACTATACTGTGGTTACACTCTGTTCTAGGAGAAGTCTAGCAGTGGATCTAACCCATTAATTTGATTTCCATAAGTGTCCATTCTGCCACTTGTCAGTTTTGCTTTTAGTTGTTTATTTATTTATTTATTTGCAATCATATTTTTAAATCTATAAGAATTCATTCTTGCTTTCGATGACTACTTCCTAATACCATCTAATGGAAACCCATTTTAATTTTATCTATGCATTATCCTTTAAATCTCATGGGGAGTATCAATTACAATTCTTTTGAAGTTCTGTTTGGTTTTCCCCCATGACTACTGTTAATAGAGGTCATTTTCTCTGACTCTTCAGAAGAGAACCTGTCTTCTTTCTGGTGGCAGATTCTCTTCTTTCATCTAGTTATTTTTCGCTGTCCACTCACTTATGAGTGAAGGGTTAGAACAATCAGCACCAGTGGCCAACGTGGATTTCCTTAGCAATCTTGTTGGATTGTGTTGAGCATCCCTTGGTAGTCCTCTTCCCTTCCAGCCTTTTGGAGGGCAGGTAGGTGTAAGGATCTTGGATAAACTGAATCAGCTGGTCTGGGTCAGAAAACTTTCTTCTTTTCCAGAGGTGTCAGCTAGAAGCAGACCTGAGGAACAATCTCAGAACCACCCCTTTAGGGAGTTCTTGGGGGCCAAAGCCCTACTCAACTTCACTTGTCTCAAATGGAGTTCAGGATGAATGATATGCCAGCGGTCTGTACATGGGCCACTCAGGGTGGCTTTCAGCATCCTGTGGTTTGCTCTCTGGTAGCTGACTATTCCTCAACCTGCCGTTCACGCAGCCTTTGCTCATGGGATCCCAGGGACACTGATGGCTGGTTCGAAATGTCGTTGCCAATGGGAAGCAGGAGGGGTTACAATGACTAAGCATGAGTGGGGTTTTATAGATATACTGAGCTGTCCCCCCCACCTCCCATGTGGTTTTGTGGTGGAAACTTCCACTGAGCAGAATTTTTGACTTCACTCTACTTCAGAAGCCTGCTACAAAGAATTGTCCATTTTATTTATTTGTGCCATCCTCACCAAATGAATTCTGGAGATAAACACCAGAATTGGCCACTGTCTATGACTTTATATTCATTTATATTCATTATTGTGGTGTAATGGTTCATCACAGTATCGATTAACCATTATACCACAGTGTTATACCAGTTTACTCAGGGAGGCAAGAGGGCATCTAACCCAAAGGTAGCCAGCCCTACAAGAAAGCCTGGTACAAAATGGTTTTGTCCAAACAGGGATAAGCTGGGCCAGTCAGATTCTCACTCTCAAGAATTCAAACAAGGAAATATGGTGAGATTCAGGCAGTGGCAGGAAGAACAGAAGATAAAAGGGTATAGAGAGAGATCTTGAGGTATTTTAGGGACCAGGATCAAGTTAAAGTTATGAAGAAGCAGAAAACATTTCATTTAAATCAAAGACATACAGTCAAGGGTGATGAATTCAGTTGATAGTATGAGAAGCAAGAAGACACAGAATACAGATTGAGATAGCAATGGAGTCACACTAAATGCATGCTTTACAGTGAGTATCTATCAACCTGCTTCTCTCAGAGATCCAGTTCCAGTCTCCATGAGATCACAAAGAGCAGCAGAGTGCCCCTGGACAATGTATGACAATTACATCCTTTGACTTTTGGGGGAAGATGATTTGGTTCTTAATCATCAGACCATGCACATTTCAGAAATTGAGAAAATAGAAAAGTGTCAGATATTTTATGGGAAAAAATTTCTCAACTTTCATTTTTTTCCCTCTACTTTATACAGTTAAAATTCCAATGAGAGAGAGAGCATTTTGTTCTAGAACATTCAGTGAGAGTCACTAGCAGAATAGGTGAAGTCTTCCTGATGATTAAGAGTGACACAGACATACCCTTTACAAAATCCAAGCAGGCAAGTCTTTCAGAAATGGATCAAAATGAAGTTCTGTATAATAGTTGAGGGGCTTCTCTCTTCACATTTGAGCAGAGATGTTTTCTCAATATTGTTTGATAAAAGTTTCAGCCTGGGGCTTCCCTGGTGGCGCAGTGGTTGAGAATCCGCCTGCCAATGCAGGGGACACGGGTTCGAGCCCTGGTCTGGGAAGATCCCACATGCCGCGGAGCAACTGGGCCCGTGAGCCACAATTACTGAGCCTGCGCGTCTGGAACCTGTGCTCTGCAACAAGAGAGGCCGCGATAGTGAGAGGCCCGTGCACCGCGATGAAGAGTGGCCCCCGCTTGCCACAACTAGAGAGAGCCCTCACACAGAAACGAAGACCCAACACAGCCATAAATTAATTAATTAATTAATTTAAAAAAAAAAGTTTGAGCATGGTTGTCGGAGGAGAAAGCAATAAGGTGATGGCTGCAATAGCCTATAGAACCTAAAGAGAGACAAAAAGACCCTGACCAGATGGAGTGTAACTAAGGAGACATTGTGGAATGGAAACTATCTGTTATGAAAAAGTAGAGAAGGCTATGGTGAAAGATTCAGAAAATAGGAATATTAGAATAGATGCTAAGGTGCTATAGGAAAAAAGAGCCCTAAAATACAGGGGCTTGACTAACACAGTAATGTATTTCTCGGTCAAGAAACAGTCTAGTGGTCCAGATTGGTGGGAGAGCTTTCCTGTCTTCAGTTAATCATTCAGGAACATTGTTTCTTCCATCTTGCTGCTTCTGCAGTCCCTAGGGTGTTGTCCTCATTAATCATTTGAAATTAGATCAAGCTAGAAGGAGAAAGTACAGAGATGGAGGGCAGGCAATTTCCTTTTAAGCAAATGGTATAGAAGTCGCATACATTTCTTCCACTCACACTCTTCCACTTTCATTGGTGAGAACAAATCACCTATCACTGATCATAACTAGGTGCAAAGCAGGCTGGGTAGTGGAGGCTCTAGCTGAATGTCCATGTGCCAGGTAAAATTCCACTATTAAGGAAGAAGAAAAGAAAGGATTTCTGGTAACCACTAGCAGCGTGCCACACCAAGATAATCCCTACTAGGGCTTAAATCTCTTGAAAAGTTTGGGAACCCAGGTCAGTAATGTCTTTCTCTGAGAGCCCAAATCCATCTTTGTGGGTTATGAGTCAAAAGGCAAGTCTGTGAAGTCTGGCACAACAGTGCAAATGGAGCCTTTTCGTTACCACCATAAAACTTCAACTATTGTTGAAATCGTTTTCTGTTTGCTTCATCCCCAAAGATTCTGTCCAGAATATTTTCTTTGCTTTTCTAAAAGGCACAACCTAGACCCTCTCTTTTAATGCCCTGAAAGATTAGCTCTGCTCGGGGATATCCTCAAATCTCAGCCTTTCGTTTTTCTCCAGAGCCTTCTTCAAGTGCTCCATTGTTTTTCCTCACAAAGGAACACAAGGCAAACTCTCTCCAAAGGGGCCAAGGACTCTTAGTTCTCTCCTTCTGTCAGGACTTCTTAGGTAGCTCCAAAAGCTTAAATAAGTATTGGAATTTATTGGCTTATGTAACTTAAAAGCTCAAGGGACAGACTATAGGTACACCTTGATCCAGGGGTTCAAATTATGTCATCAGGATATTATCTCATTCCCTCTATGTCTCTCAATGCTACTTTTCTGAGTGTTGGTTTACTCCTTTGGCAAGTTCTCATTCGTGTTGGCCTCAAACATTTCAGGCTTTAAGTTTCATAGCTCTGATTGTAGCAGGAAAAGAGAATATACTCCTTTCTCCTCAGCTGAAGCAAAAGTACCCAAGATTGTACATCAGTGGCTCTGATAGGATCACTGGTTCATGTTTGAATTAATCAATGTGACTGTGGAATTGAATGCTTTGAATGGTCAGCACCACATCATAGGAGAAGGTTAAGTCAACACAAATCAGTAGAAAGGAATATCAGGGTTCTGTTAGCAGAAGGGAGCATGGATCCTGGTCAACAAAACAACAACAGATGTCCATTGCTCATTTATTTGCCTATGAAGTTGACAAATCCAAACTGGTCTTAGGATGACTCTTAAATACTTGCCTTTGAATAAAGATACTTTAAAGCCCTTTAAACTGCTTAGTTTCCCTGAGTTTTCTTCTTGCAGTCATACTCCAAGTGTTTGTCATTATCATGTCCTCATATCCTTTAACCCTGAGGGCAGGCATATGCCTTCCTTCAAGGACCTACTGATCATGAGTTACATCACAGTAATTGCCATTTTGCAATTATAATTTCTTAAGGTTTTCATTTTACAGCTCACTTCCATTTTCTGTAACTTCATGCTGTACTTTATTTCTTTTTTAAAAAAATTTATTTATTATTTATTTTTGGCTGTGTTGGGTCTTTGTTGCTGTGTGTGGGCTTTCTCTAGTTGCGGCGAGCAGGGGCTACTCTTCGTTGCGGTGTGCGGCCTTCTCATTGCGGTGGCTTCTCTTTGTTGCGGAGCACGGGCTCTAGGTGTGTGGGCTTCAGTAGTTGTGGCACACGGCTCAGTAGTTGTGGCTCACAGGCTCTAGAGTGCAGGCTCAGTGGTTGTGGCGCACGGGCTTAGTTGCTCCGCGGCATGTGGGATCTTCCCGGACCAGGGCTCAAACCCGTGTACCCTGCACTGACAGGCGGATTCTTAACCACTGTGCCACCAGGGAAGTCCCTGTACTTTATTTCTAATGAAATGGATTACTTAAAAAAACTTCACGTCCCATTTAATATAATGAGGGACACCAAAACTAAAGCATCCATAGCAAGAGTAACTTGTAAAGGATTTCAGGAAAGAAAACCTCCTTTATTTCTTAAACAGAATAATAGATCTCTCCAAGATACAATGGAGACTGGTCCTATTGATAGTTGGTTATATACCCTGCCATAGTCTCTAAGGCTTGGAATAGATAAGACGTTTGCCACAGTAATATCAAGATCTTGTTCATATTAATGAGGACTAAGCAGGGAGCAGGGACTCCAGTTTTACCATTGTTCTCTTGGAAAAAGCTAGATTCGCTGGGACTTAAACAATGTAGTGTAGGGTGAGGTAGTTAAGACCATAGACTCTGAGACTTTTTCCCCAGGATTAAAATTCTGCATCTACTACTCACTGCCTGTTTGACCTTAGGTAAGTTACTTGACTTCACTATTCCTTAGTTTCTTCAACTGCAAAGTAGAAATAATAATAGTATTGACCTCACAGAGTTGATGTGATGCTTCTATGAGTTAATATGTATAAAATGTTTAGAATAGTGTAAGAACTATGAAAATAAAGTAAGAGCCATATAAATGCATAGTAAGAACTTTGTTAGCTATTATTATTTAATTTTTCATGAATATTCATATATAAATATTTAAATAAACAAAGTGAGGGAAGTATTCAGTAGCAAGTTCCTTGAAGAAACAACTGAAGCACAAAACCCACATTTTCTTTTTATGAATCCCACTTAAATTATCCACATCTGAGTAAGAAAGTGGGAATGACATACTAATGGAAAAACAGGCTAACCTAGTTTCACATTTGAGAGGTGGAATAATTTATGGGAAGGCTCTCAAGACTTCTAAATGCTGCAATCAAATCACTATATGGAGAAAGCTACAAAATCAAATTCCAAACAATGAAAACATTAGTTTCTTAATGGAACAGTTCCAACCATCTGGCATTCATATGTTCGCAGGGAGGTTATTGTGCAGACCCAATCCCACCTCTAGGCAAGAAGCTTTCATGAAGGAAGTTTACCCTGGCCATTTGTGGCTGGTTAATATCACGAGAAGAGGTTTTATGGGTTTTTTTGTTTGTTTGTTTTTTTGTTTAACTGTTCCGCTGTTAATGTTTCAAATTCGAACTTTTTTTTCAAGAGAACACAGAAAGAAGGAACTTCAAATATATTTGTGGAGTGCAAAAGAGTGGGTAGGAGATTTCAGCATCTCAGAAATAAGCTTTTTCTTGAAGGCAATTTTTAAAAAGAGGTGCCCTGTTGGCATAGGCTGGATTCAGTCTTGATGATAATCTATTATCTCTTCTAAACAGATTTAAATTAAATGTTAGATAATCATCTCATCATACTTTAACAACCGATTTTGAATGAAACTTGGAACACGGAAAATAATGACATTTCATTTTTCTTTGAATGAACTGCCAATTTTGTTAGCATATTATCTTTTCTCTCTACTATGGAACTTGACCTACTGTTGAAGGTTCATTCATTCACTTAAGATTAATAATCCAACAAGTACTTACTAAGCCTCTACTAAGTGCTAGGTACTGCATGAGGCATACCTATTTAATAGAGTGTAAAAAGATGAGTTTTTAAGAAATGAAAACAGGTGTGTTACGAAAAGGGCAGTTTGATATAAAATGTTAACGGCATGAGAGATTTTTAAAAAGATAAAAGGAAGAACTGGAAAACAATTTAAAATTCAATGTAAATAAAATCCACATTGGAGTGATTAGAAAGAAAAATACGCTATGGATAATAGAATCAATCATGTGGGTTTCGCACTTTATAAGGTCTCCTAGGATGCAGGGCAAAAGATTAAAAAAAAGGCAAAGAGATAAAAATGACAACAGAGGAACTGAATGGAGAACAGAGAACAAAGAGCCAGTATATTGATGAGGCTGACCCTGAAGGGGACAACAAATGAAGCAAAGACCACAATTACCTATATAGTAGAAGAAAACTTTCCTGAGCTTATTGTATAAATTTATAAAATGAATTATAAATTTATTATATAAAGACCTATTTCTGTAGATTTGTAGTTTCTAGGTTACAACATAATTTACTTTTTATTTTTTTGAAGAGAATAGAAAACATTCAAAGATACACAAAGACTAAATATATACTACCCATAAAGCCTTGTTGAGAAATGTAAACATTAGTCCAAGTGCCTGAGGTGTATACCAAGTTGAGAACATTTAAAAATTATTATTAAATTTTTTTATTAAAAAGAAAGAATAAAATAAATTCATTAAGCATTCAGCACCAGAACCTAAGGAGATTTACAAAATAAACCCAAGGAAGTCAGTAGGAAGGATTTAACTATGAACAAAACAACTAATGAGATACACAGCAGAAGATGAATAGCACTGATAAATCCATCCTAGATCTGTTTCTTTTTTTCCTAAAGAGTCAAAAAAAATCCGTAGCAAAGCAAATCATTAAAACAAAGCAAAACAAAACAAAAAACACGTAACCTACAGTACTAGGTTAAACAAAGGGGTGAAGACCGTAACAATTCCAGTTCAAGCAATTTGAAAATCTCAACAAAAAGACTATTATATGATGATCATTGAAAGATAAATAGAAAGATAAATAGGATAGAAACTGTGGAAGATACTTGTGCAGGTTGGGTTCTATGTAGATGCGGAGGCTGAGGTAGGAGAACAAAGAAAGGGTTTATTGGGGAGTAACATCTATGAAAAGAAAAGGTGGAGAAGAAGGATAGGACAGGGGGAGCTACCAGACCATGATACAGACCCAATAAAGTCTTCACTAACCCAATACAGACCTTGGGAGCAAAGATGGTTCATTAGAGAAGTCCCTCGTTAGACAGAAATGGCTGGGTCCTTGTACCACCCCCTCGCTCAGTCATTGGCCATGGTTGACCATGAGAAGAGTGTAATCTTGGCTATCACTTTGCTTATTCACTGGCTCAAGGGATGCCCTAAGAAGAATGTGGCCTCACCTTAAATTGCTGAAAGCCATGGACCATCTGCTAACCGCACCCTTTGCAGCAGGTTTGTGAGTTCTTTCTCGGAATGGGTTTGAATGGCACATCTCCGTGTCTGCGGAGCCGGCTCAGCATTCCTGCTCGTGGAGATGATCAGGAATTCCACCTCTTCCCTCTCCTTTACCAATTGGAAGAATTACGGAAGGGGGAGGATCATGTTCATTCAAGTTCATCTTGGAATATATTACGATACTCAGTGTAATTTATACTTGCCAAAACCTATCCCTAATGGGTCAGATCCATGACCTGTTAGTCTAAATTTCTACAAGTCAGTTCAGATCTCTCTCTGGGAAAAAGTCCAGTTATTGTTATTGCTGTTTATCTTTTAGCAACTTAAGTTCCCAGAAACGGCTTTTAGATAACTTTTCAGAGATATTTTTTTCTAGATATTTTCTCAGAAATTGGAGATTAATTAACCTCATCCTCAAATTCTGTCAAGGCTCAATTGCTATACTTCCTTCCTTCTGGTCACTCTGCATCTTCCCAGGGGTTTTAGAGTATCCCGTGTTACTGTCTCAAACCCCCTATAGTCCCTCTGTACTCTGCAAATTAGCAGTGACTTCTGTGAAGTCACCTCTTGTCTGCAGAGCAGTCCTCCCAAGGTTGTGGCCATATTTTATATCAAATTAGTTCCTGTTCTAGGGTTTGTGATCTTTCCATGGCACAGATATAAGGTGGCCAGGGGTTCTTAGCAATCATGGATAAGAACTCCATATTTAGTGGGTGTTACAGGCTGAATTGTGTCCCCCCCAAACTCTTTTTGAAGGACTTAAACCTCAGCACCTCAGAATGTGACTGTATTTGGAGTCAGGACCTTTAAAGAGGTGATTAAGGTAAAATGAGGTCATAGGGGTGGACCCTAGTCCAACAGGACTATCCTTATAAGAACAGATTAGGGCACAGACACACACAGACTGAGGGGAGGCCAAGTAAAGACATCTGGAGAAAACCGCCGTCTGCAGGACTAGGACAGAAGCCTCAGAAGAAAGAACCCTTCATCTTGGACTTCTAGCCTCTAGATCAGTGGGAAAATGAATTTCTGTTTTTTAAACCACCCAGTCTATAGTACTTTGATATGGCAGCCCTGCCAAACTAATACAGTGGGTATCAATCTCAGCCAATAAACTTCGATATTCAAGAAGGATTTTTCTATATTTCAGATTAAATTCTTATTCTGGATCTCCCATTCCTCATGGTTGGTGGGAAAACATGAGCTCAGTTCTTTTGCAATTTTCTTCTTTTCTTAGGGCATTATAGTTACACACCCCTGTCTAGTTTTATATAATGGCAACGTGTTGGAGGGGCTTCTCTAGCATCGGTCTGCAGAGGTTGCCTCTGAGACTTCCTTTGTCCAAGTCCACTGCTAATATGTTACCTGTGAGACATGACCATCTGTGACTAAGCTATGCCATGTTCCATCTACCTAAACACATCTTGCAGTCTTTTCTTCTAAGGCGGCTTGCTTTCTCTCCAGCAGAATTGCTGGGAAGCAGGACAGAGGTGCCCTCTGTTCTTGGGATACACAGTCTTCTCTCTGTTGCTCTCACATTCCAAGTATACTGTTTTTCCTTCAGGTCTATACATACTGTTTATGTCTGTAAATCCTCTTCTCCTAAGAGCTTAGGTTTTCTATAAAGATTTTTGGCTCTTCTGTTTTCTGTTTTGTCATATACTTTCCAGAGCAATGAGCACAGAACATACGGCTATCAACAATGAAAGAAGGAAAGTAGAAATACAGGGAGAAGAAAACATGGGAAAAAAATCTCAAAATATAGTTTGGTCATGTAATTATTATATCCTGCTAAAGTCAGAAGACACATACCATTGATTATATAAATATATTTTATGGTTATATAGAATTAGAATCCTAGCCATGGAAAATCACAGGCTTTTTACATAGAAATAATCTACTGACTTGCTTATTATTAAAAAAAAAGTTTTTATTGAAGTATAGTTGATTTACAATGTTGTGTTAGATTCTGGTGTACAGCAAAGTGATCCAGTTATACATGTATATATATTCTTTTTCATTATAGGTTATTATAAGATATTGAATATAGTTCCCTGTGCTGTGCAATAGGAACTTGTTGTTTATCCTGACTTGCTTATTATAGTTAATTTTTCTTAGGACATGTGTAGAGTGTATCTTGGTTTTATATAGGAGTAAAATCATTCTCTGCTCTTAAGTGTTGTAGTGTGTAATATGTTCAATCACAACAGCAGCCCTCAGAGGATGTGATGGCTGAATATTATTCCATAATAGTTTGTCTTAGAAATATCATTGTATGGATAGATCCAGATAATTACACTTGTGTTTTAAAATATACTATTCAGGTGTAATTTACAAATAATAAGTTACACCAACCTTAAATGTTCAGTTCACTGAGTTTGGACACATATATACACCCATGTTACCACAACACAAAGCAAGATATAGGATAGTTCCCTTACCCCAGGAAGTTCCCTTGTGTGCCTTTTCTCTCAGTCCCCATTCCCTACGCAATCATTGTTCTAACATCATAGATAAATGTTGCCTGTTCTGGAACGTCACAGAAATGAAATCATATAGTATGCACTGTTTTGGATCTAATTCTGTTCAGCATATTTTTGAGATTCATCCATACTGCTGTGTGTATCAGGAGTTTGTTCCTGATATTGCTGACCAGTCTTCCATTCATGTCCATTATTGTTTTTCAACCTGTGGAATTTACTCTGCTTCTGGCAGAGTAAATGTTGTCAGAGAAATGAGGGGGATTGGCAGAGGCATTCAGTTAAATGTAACCAGTAGAGTTTGTGCAAAGGTGTAACACGCCCACTTCTGGCGAATGCCCACTCTAGAAGGCAGGCCATCAGAATCTCTACTTTTCTCAGATCAATCCACAATCTAGGCTATAGGGTGTCACTGAACCCCTGAGATTACAGTCAAAATGTGTATGAATATATATATATATAAGTTAAGCCAAAGTAACTGAGAGATTCCCCAAATTTAGTGGCTCAAAGAACAAAAAATTTCTTTTTCACATAACAGTCCAGAGAGGTGCTCGCGTCGGTAGAGAGGCTCTCCTTCACGTGGACAGGAGCGTCCTTCAAGCGTCAGGAGTCATGGCTGCCTCTCATCTTCCATCCGTGGCTTCCAAGGTTGGTGTGGGTATTGCCATCCCATCAACAGAAGGGGCAAAGAACCTGAGGGAGCACACCTGAGAGGAGTTTCTGGTAGTCCTAGAATCAGCAGAAGTCACTTATGCTCAAGTTATACTGGAGACAGCTCAGTTACGTGGCCTCGATTAATTGCAAGAGAGGCTGGGAAATCTAATCTAGCTGGTGCCCCAAAAGGAGAGAATGGATATTGCAGTTGCTTCTGCTACAATATGTATATCCTACGTTTACCTGTAAAGCAGTTTCATAGCTTTGATTCAGTTCTGAAAGGGGTCCACATCCAAAAATGTTTCAGAGCCTTCTGTTAAGGGACCACTACCCCACTGCTTCTTCCACCTTGCTCTAGGAGGTATAATAGGCTATCAATTCAAAACAACAGAGATGACATAAGATACACATGACTTGGGAAAGCCCCTGTCCCATTTTTGCCCAGAGTGTCACAATACCGCTCATATTCCTTGGAACACTCATTGTAGGTCTTGAGGCAGACATCACATCAACTACTAGAACTCACAAGAATCCAGCATATTAGAATCGGCCATATATTATTTGAAAGAAAAGAGCAGACTCTTTTATGGTTTGTACTTTTTGTACCATTTGTAAGAAATTCTTCTCTATCCTGAAAAGATGAAGATATTCTAAAAATCTGGAAGTTTTACTTTAGGTCTTCACATCATTAGGAACTTATGTTTGTTTACAGTGTGAGGTAGGTATCCCATGTTGTTTTGAAAATATATTTAGAGAGTGCTAAGGAGAACTACAGAGAACATCTTTGATGTACTATTTTACATGGGCTTATCTCATTTATGTGTGGTTCCGTTTCTGAACCTGCCATTCTCTTTCATGAGATTATTTACCAGTCTCTGCACCAATCCTACATTGTTTCAGTTGGTGAAGCTTTAGAATATTTTGATACCTGGAGCGACAATTTTCCCTCCTTATGCTTCTTCAGAATTGTCTTAGTTATTCTTGGCCTCTTCCACTCCCACATGAATTGTAGAATCACTTTGTTAAGGTCTATGAAAAACCCTATTACAATTTGGAGTAGATTGCACTCTGTTTATGGAGTCTTTTCATCCATGAACATGATATTATCTGTCCATTTATTGAGGCCTCTTCATGTATTTCAATACATTTTTATAATTTTCTACATATAGTAAATACAGATACTATACCTTTTAATTTTTATTCAAGTTATAATAAAAATTTGTTGCTATATAAGTGAGACCTTCAAACATTTATTATTTCTAATGGGCTGTGGCTTCATTGTATATAGATCTTTTATTCAACAATGTTGCTAAACTCTCTGTTCTAATATTTTATTAGATTTGCTTGAATTTTCTCAGAAGACAATTATATCATCTACAAATCATTTTTTTCCTGTTTTCCAACCCTTATATCTTCCAATTTCTGTGTGTGTGTGTGTATGTGTGTATGTGTGTTATTATCTTGGCAAGGTGCTTTAGTACAATTCGGAATAGAAATGGTGAAGTGATCCTTGTTTTCTTACTTTAAAAGGAAAATGTTTAATGAATTAACACTAAGAATAATGCTTCTAGAATTAGGTTGTTGGTAGCAACTCTATCATGTTCAGGAAATTCCTCCCTTTTCTAGTTTGCTGAGATTAAGAAAAATGAGTGGCAAATTTCTTTACATTTTCTACTATGAAGCCATTCTTACATTATGGTATCAGCCTGATGTGCTTGTGATGTATTTTTTAAAAACACATTGCTGAACTTGGTTTGATTATATGTAAGAATAAAATTTTTTATTCCTTTTGAGATTGGTCTATAATTTTCCTTTCTATTTTTTTGTCTGATCTTGGCATCAAGATTTTATTAGCTCATAAAATAACTGGGGTGCTTTCCTTCTTTTTCTCTGAAATCATTTGAATAGAGATTACCTATGAAGATTTGGTAAATCTTTGCCACCAAATTTTTGACCCTTTTTGTAGGTAGATTTAGAAATATGAATTCAATTTATTCAATGGTTACAAATATATTCATGTTTTTAATTTGTTTGACTCAATAAAGTTTTGTAATTTGCATCTTATTAAAAAGTATCTATTTCAGCTAAGTTCTAAAAATGTTCACAACATTCTGTTAGTATTAGAAAAAAAGTCTCGAAACTATAATTTTAATCTCATTCACAGTCTTGTTTCTTTTCTCTCTTTCCTCACTATGTCTTACTAGAAATTTACCAATTTTATTATTGTTTTATAGAACTAACTTTTTGTTTTGTGACCCTTTCTATGATTTTTTGGATATTTAAGTCTATTTTTAGCTCTAAAATTATATATATAACACACATATATGTTTTTTTCATTTTCTTCCCCCCTCCCCTTCTTTAGATCAAAATCTTTTAGATCAAAATCTTTTTATTTGGGTGAGGGAAACTACAGGAAAAGGATTTGCTCACCCTTGATCTACTTCAGACACTACCCAGATTATTCATGCAGAAATACGTGATAAGAAAAAGGTGAGCAAACAGTCACTCTGTTTAGGGCTTTCATTTCATTGTAGTCTGGTCCTCATACAGGGCTGCTGCACACACAATCCCATCTTCTACTCTCTGTTCCTAGAGTCTCTTTATGTCACTTCTACCCTGAAGAGTGTTATTTTATTTTATGCTATTTTAGTTTTACTACATTGGGCTGACCTCACCCACCTCTGCCACTGGCCTTTTAAAATAGAAAGGTTTCCTAAGGAGAATGATTTCTTTCTAGTCAAGGGGAAAAACAGCAGCAAGGTATAAATACCCCATTTTAAAAAGGAAGAAACCTCTGCCTGAGAGGCACCTGAAAAATTTTCCCAAGCAGGCTGAATTCTCTCAGGGTATTGTTTCGCCGGAATACCTTCTCTGCATCAGTCTCTACATTAACAGACTGGAGGGAAAGTTTCCAACAGATCTTTTTGCTGATAGTTTTGATTACTCTCTAGTAGAAAATTTCAAAGGCTTTTTGCCAGAAGGAAGGGAATGTGGGAAGGCAGAGGGAACTGGCATGACCAGCAAACCCTTCTGAACAAATAACAGAGCCAAAAGTAGTGACAGCCAATGTTTCAATCCTAAATGCTTTGCAAATTATAGTCCTTGGACCACTAGATAACAGCAATAATCTGACAAAATCTACAGTTATCAAGATATTAATGTAAACTGTACTTGAAATACTCCTCATTCAAATTCTCTTCATTTTGCTGAAAATATTTTTTCTCATGTTTGACAGCACCAGCTATCTTTGGGCCTCTGGCTCTGGTGAAGTCATTTGAAGAAACAGATCTAGAGAAACATTGCTTGGCAGAGGATAAGAGAGAAAGGTTAGGACAGAAAGCATTAAGATGACTATCCAAGAAAGGGAATCAGTTTGAATGGCAAGGGGGCCACAGACAGATAAAAACATTAAAGAAAGTATATCAAGGTATCCTTCTGCATCTCTGTTGAAATAACATCACCTACTGTTGTGTTTGAAGAAGCCTGCTCAAATATATTATCTTACTTCGTTAAAGGCAACCTGGAACCTGATAAAATAGACTTTATTAGTATTATTATCCCAGTTTACAGATGAGAAAACTGGCTCGTTTGGAACACAATACTAGTTTTGATGGATTAATCTCTGTGCTGAACTGGATTCTGTATTGGATTTCATTTTCTCTCTCCTTTTACCCTGGGCATACAACCTACAGTTGATTTTTAAAGTTATTAAACTAAAACTGGGTGAAGAGCAGTCTCATTCAGACAGGTCCACATGTGTCAGGGAGACAGGTCTGTCCAGGCTGACCTTGTACTTTGCTCTCCAATTCATTCTAGGCCATGGTAGGCCAAATAAAGAGGAAAGAAAGTTTTTTAAAGCAAATAACTTGGAACTCTTGAATACATGTCTTGTGTGGACAGAACTCCTCATTTGATGTTAGAAAGGACCACAGAGTAGTTAAGGCAGTTAATATATAGTCAAAGCAGAAGCAACCATATTCCTTAAGATGGTAAGAGGTAAAATCAATATCCTGGGAAAACATTCAAGCTGAGTGGTAGGCAAGAAACTCATTTGCACTTTATCTTTGATTTATGAGGAAGGGTGAAAGGTTGAAATAATTAATTTGTAAATTAATTAATTATGTGATACTATTACTGTAGTTAATATAATAATTTAATTATTTTAAATAAAATTTTAAAATATTCTTTTTACTAGATATAGAAGTTTTGGTATTGAGAAACCCAACAGTAAATACAGAGAGCGTGTACTAGAAAGAAGACAGGAAAATGAGCTAAGTGATTTTTCTGAGGTGGGTAGAGCTATGGTGGAAAACAAAAGTCCCTTTCAGTATAGTCTTTCTTTTCTTACCAATATATGCTTTTTATTATATTTAGATTATATAGTGGATATTTTCCTATTTGTCCTGGTATCTTCTTTTTAGAGTTTAAGATCAGCTCTCATTATTTTTGCGATAAGAGAGTTTTTATATGCATTTCTGCATGCTGTAAATGAACATATTAGCACCGTGCATGTATTAAAATTTTTATTTTTTCACATTTTAATGGATTATTATAAAATAAATGATAAAATGATAGGAAAGGAGAGGAAGCAGAGTTGTTTAAGGCTGATTTTTTAACAAAGGGGATTTGATACATTGTTTGAAAAAGGAAACAGCTTCAGATAGTAATGGATGAGCAGTCAGGGTTTAGCTTTGAGCGTCCTGTGAAATCCGCAAGACGAACTCAGTCAAGGTTCGAAGCAGTCACTTGCGGGCGACGGTCACGTTCTCTTCGAAGCAGACCTCACTGGAAGCTTGAGACGTTTCCATCCCCACCAAGAAGTCTTCCCCTCCCAGCCCTGTGCGGTTTCCGGTGACCTCTCATTTCTGCGAAGCCCGAGGTTACCGAGTGACCGCCACCAACGCAGCCCTCCCTCCTGGTTCTGCGTTTCTTGCTTATATGTACTTGTATCAGTCCTGCCAAGTTCCCTGACATACTGTTGTCGTAGACCCCACGTGCCGTTTCAGGCTAGAGTTTGCCCAGTTTTTACTTGTAAGCTGCTACTTTTGTTGTGTAGCGGCTTTAGCAGTGGAGCTAGAGGCAGAGAATTGCCAACACTCCAGGAAGCCAAGGGTGGGAGGTGGGTAGGGGGTGGCGCGGCTGGAGAGCCCCCCGGTGGACCGGGTGTTGTTCCAGAACCTGGGCGAATCTCTGTGGCCGCCACTTTCCCGAGAACCATCCCCAGGCCTTAGTCCTGCGCCGCTCCCGCCCACACCTCCAGGTGTGTATTCCCCGCCCTTAATTACTCTTCTAAATTGATAGTTTGCACTTGCAAAGTTACACTGGGAAAGCGGAAGAGAAATTTATAATCATGGATATGGAGAACTAGGGGAGCACCGTCGCACTTGCTTTGGTCTGCAGACCCAGGCAATCGAAAACTCGGAAACGTGTGCACCTTTCCGGCAGCAAAATTGACTCTGCGTTCTTTGCAGCCTCGACTTGAAGGCTGCGCTGGGAGAAAGTCTGTGCCTCCGGGAAAGTTTGGAAACGGAACTACGGGAGAGGCCAGACATCGGGGATTTTGCGGGCCCTGCGATGTCTTCCAGAGCTTTTCAAGTGGGGAGAGAAGAGCGACAAAATGAAAATGCATCGTGTAGGGGAGCCCGCCCGAGTCCCGCAAGTTGTCGGTCGCAGAGGTGAGCGCGGGAGCGGGTGGCGATGGGGATCCGGAGCTGGAGGCCGTGGGTCTCCAGCCGCGGGTGGGTCCGATCCGGGTGGGGGGCGGTGGGAAGATGATGAATGGGAGGCTTGGGCTACCCTCCGCCCCCGCCTTGCAGGCGGGGCGGGGAGTCCGGCAACTGGATGGGGGAGGAGGAGCACAGAGGGTAGGGGCTCTGGGGGCATCGCGCCAGGTAAGGGAATGAGCCAGGGGGAGGGAGTCGGGGGGGTGTGGGAGTTGCTGACTTGTGCTACGTGGAGCCTGCAGAAAAGAAAGAAGGCGGAGGAAGAAGGGGGCTGGCGTCCGCCCTGCTCCCGCGGCCCTCCCTCGGCGCCCCCCTCCCCCGCCGCCCTGCCAGCGCGCCAAAGCCGGAGCAGTCGGGGCCGAGCGGCGGCTGACGCTCCCGGAGCCGCGACGCCCCTGTCCCCCAGCGGAGCCTGCCGGGATCTCGGGCGGCCTGGGCCCCGGCGCCGCCGAGCCCTCCCCGGCCTCCCGGCCGCGCGCGCGGGACCCCGGCGGGGTGGGCGCAGGGGGCGGCCCCGCTCCGGGCGACGGCCGAGGGGCGGGCGGAGGGCCGGGCTCGGCGGGCCGCGGGGCGGGGGCTGCGGGGATTGACCGCGCAGCCTGAAGCCAGCCCGGGGGCGGCGGGAGCCGGACGCGCGGCGGCGGCGGGCGCAGGTAAAGGGACGGGCGCGGCGCGGGGTGGCGCGAGGGGACGGTGCCCTCTGAGCGCGGAGCCAGCTTTCGCCGGGTCCCTTCCGCCGCCAAACGGCGCGCTGGGATCGCGCTGTCCTGCGGCAGACGGGCTTTGTGGCTGAGTGTGTGTGTGTGTGTGTGTGTGTGTACGCGCGCGCCTGTGCCGGGTGTGGGTGGGTGTGCATGCTCGCGGGCCGACCTGCAGGAGGCGAGGCGCTCCTGGCCTCCCCAGCCAACCAGTTGATCGAGCCCCGGGAGGGAAGTGGCCGCAGCCTCCCGGGCCGCCGGCCCTCCCGTCTCCCAACCGGGTCAGCGCTCCCCGGGGCCCACGCTGTGCCCCGTGCCAGCGGCCGGGACCCGCCCAAGTGACACGTAGGTGGTCTCCGGTTACCTGGGTCTGGGTGGGGGCCCGAGCAGGCTGGCGGGAGGCGCTCGACATTACCCCCAAGCCGCGTCCCGGTGGACGTGGCCCGCCGGGGGTCCCCGCGCCCCGCAGCGCCGAGCTTCCCCACCACTTGCTTCTCACCGGCCACGCAGCGGTCTCTCCCCGCCTGAGGACTTTAAACTTAAGTTTCTGTCCGGACGCCTAACAAACACGTTTATCAAGTAACTGGGGAATTTAAGGCAAGGGAGGGACCTGGGTTTGAGTTGGTGGTTTTGAAATAGACGGGCTCGTTTTGTGTGTGTGTGTGCGCGCGCGTGTGCGCAGGACTAGTTTGTTGTGAATGGATTTACCCATTTATTCTTGTTTTTCTTTGCTGCCATTTGGACTTTGATGTGTAAGAATGACGGTATCCAGGACTTGTTGCTGCCTTCAGTCTGGGGCCTGAGATTGCTGCTTTCTGCTGCTACTTCTCTTTTTTGTTGTTGAAATCCATGGAGGTTTCGTAAATGTGGGTTTCCAGCGAGCGCTGGGTTGTTAAAGTTTCACTATGAACGCGTTGTTTCCCATTGGAATAGATACATATTTACAAACATGAATCTTGAAAACAGGTGACTGCAGTTATGAGAGCAAAATCCTCTATTCCTTCGGGCTTTTAACAGTCCGTGTTTTTCACCTATTTGCATAAGTGTCGTTTGCCCAACCTAAGCATAACTGTGAAGCAGGAGGTCTGTTATTCAAAGCTTGCAATTCGGGTCAGAGGGAGACCGTGCTGGTTTAAAACTGCTAAGTTCATTCTCATAAGAAACTATTCCCTTGTCAAATAAGAGTAGTAAGCCCCAAGGAAAAAGGGTGTGTACTGAAGTTATGGCTATTTGGACCGAATTAAATTGCATTAACACACACATGCATAATGTCATCCATTTGTTTCTGCCTTTGATTCTCCAGTTCTGGGGAGGCCAGAGCATATTTGCCCCAAAAGCAAAATTGTGAATAACGATCGGCATTGTTAAGGCTGCATTTTTCTTGATACCATTTAATATGAGGATAAAGAAGCCAAGTAGCCAGAGAAAGAGGTAGTGTGTGGCGGGAAGGCCGGGCTGAGGGGCCAGGCAGGAGGACTGGGTTATCATAATCTGAGCCCACAGACACACCAAGTCCCCTAGCGGTGCGACTTTAGCCGGTTAGGTCAGCCGGTCCTCCTTCTCGGTGTCCTCATCTGGAAAAATGGAGGGGTTTGATCATCTCTGCTGTTCCTTCCAGCCCCCCCCCCCCATAACTACAAACTGGAGGGTGGTTATCCCATGTTAGAACGGTAGGAAGAGAGTAAAGGGAAGTGTCAACTGTTAGTCTGGGAGGTAAGGGGGGAGGGCAGGAAGGCCAAGAGGGTTGAGGAAAAGCAGCAGTGGGAGATGCCTGGAGGGAGAAGAACCTGGAGGTGGGAGTCGGTTCTCCCCTGGTTTTTTTTTCCTCCTGCACAAGGACATCAATAATACCACCCCACCTCACCCCAGTCAGTCGTCCATTACCCATATTATTTATTAAAGTGGGTGAGCTACTTAACCTTAAAATTGACTTGGAGTCTGTAGTCTGACCTGCCCAACTTCCCATTTGCATCGTTGTCTCTCAAGAGGCAAGCTGCTGCTCAGTGCTGCGGGCACTCAGTGGGTCTCAGAAATCTCTGCGAGTGATGGGAAAAGTTACCAGAGATGGGAATGTAAGTGGCAGCCCTTTCAACACCTGAGTTTGAAACGTCTATTTTTATTTGAAGCTAATCTTTTCCGAAAAGTAATTTGATTTAAAAGAAGATTCTACCACAGATTTCTCAAGGTTTTACTGAATCTGTTCTGACTGTTAGACCTACTGGAAAATTCAAAGCAAGTAAAACTCTCACTTGCTAAGTCTTTTTGATACATAATGACAGTCAGTCTGAAGTTCATGATTTTTAGGCAGGAGAATCTTATTTCAAATGCTTAGTAAGGAAAGTTGCAACCTGGGCAGAATATACTGTATCATTTTCACTGGGAAGCTCTAAGTGTCCACATAACAAGACCTGAAATTTAGTTTGAGGTCATGATTTTAATATCTGTGCTTGATGTGTGGCCTGTCTCCCTTTTATTTAATTTTTTTTTTTTTGGTACCTATATGCATACACACTTGAGGAACATGATGTATTTTAAAAGTGAAGTGTGATGTGATAAAACTTGGTTTAAAGTCTGAAAGCTTGCTCTGGCCTTGCTAACTCAGCATCTTATTTGGTTTCTAATGTTTACATACCACGCTATGTTCCAAATCCCTGTAGTGTTACTTAGCTATCTCATGGAGAGCTATTATGAATGCCTTAGAAAGTTGGTAGAAAAGGAGGAAATTTTAATTGGATAAGCAGTTACTGAATTCCTTCGACAGTGGCAGATACAAGGATGAGAAAAGGGAGGCTCTAGAAAGAGCTGCAGTACAGAGGGAAAAGATGCAGCTAACTTCAATATATAGCAGCTGGGTTGCATAACTAAGTGGCAGCTGTAGAATCCAAGAAACTTGGCATGCCAGGGAATGGAAAATTAAATTCTGTCTCTGGGGAAGACTTCACAAAAGGGACTTGAAGGATGAAAATGATGTGTCTCTTAAAAGATGAATGGTGGGGAGTGAACTATGTAGTTGGAGTCCGGGGTAATGAAGGCTGGAAAGATACAAGGCGATAAATTGTGGAGACCTTGGCTGTTATTTTAAGGAATTGTACTACCTAGGGACAGGGAAGGGGAAGTACGGTTTAACCCCACAACGCAGGAAGACACTGAGTCACAAATACTGGGCATAGAGAGGGCTGAAATGATTGAGAGGTGCCTGAGCCCTGATTCCATTACATACCCTGGTAACTCAGGCCGAGTGAGTTTCAGGGCACTGCTGCCAGCTTATCCAGATTATAGAAAGGTTACAGAATAAAGAATATTGCCCCCAAATTGATAGTGGCCTTTTGAGAAATTTAATTTAGTGAAAATTAATGATGTTACTGTGTTACATCTGGACCTTGCGAGGCCCTTGAAGCATGTGGGTTAAAATTGCTCTCCAGGCTCAGAGCTGACCAAGAAAGCATTTTGCTTTGTTTTTGTTTAGGGAAGGGCCTGCTAGTTAATGCTAATTGAAACGTGAATCTAATGGCAACCGACATTCTTGACTGTGTTTATGTTATACATAGTATTTCACAGTGGTTGAATATTTGCAGCACAGAAGAGAATTATTATTAGTTTAGAAATGGGGTTAACGCCCTTGTAAAAGGTAAGGGGGTGATGTTGGGGAGAGGGGAGAAGCACCCTTGCTTGGTGTTGCAGTGAGGGCTGACGCAACCACGAAGACCCTTTATTAAGTTTAACCTCCAATAGAAGTAGCTTGCCCAATGCTGTAGATGAATACTTCTCTGACAACCTCTTTCTGGTCATCTGCCTCTTTTGTTGTTGTTGTTCTTTCCCCTAACTCCCCTGAGCGAAGGTGTATAGCTCATTATCTCTCAGACAGGAAGAATCTCTGTGGGCTCCATTTGGGAGAAACTTCCAGCAACTCTGGAGGTTTCCTCTCACACCGCAATACCTCTGTGTCAAAGGTGGGAGTGGGTGGCGTTTCAGCTGCATGTCAAAGGTGGAGCTGATTTGAGTAAGTCTTCTAATTGCCTTCGAATCTGGAGGTGCTGGGCTAACAAGGAGACATGATGAAAGGAGATTAGGTCAGCTGCTTGTTACTGTCTTCTGAATACAATTTGAATGAATGATCCTCCCAGCAGCTTGTTTTATCTTCTGCAAGGGAACTTGGGTTTGGCACGTTTAATCAATTAATTAAATTAGTTAAGTTGAAGTAACTCAAAGTTTTTTGGTTTTTATAGGAGGGGGAGGGAGAGTGCTGGTTTTGGTGATTTTATTTAAATTCCCTGCCTTTTTTTTTTCAGCAGGTTGGTATGATTTCAAAGTAATGTTGTTGTTACTATTATTGACCTGGGGGTGTGGGGCAAAGAAAATTGTCTCAATCCTTGGATGTTGGCTCCTGTCATCTGATCAGTACTGTAGAAACTTCAACTTTGAAGTTCATGTAACATTCAAATTTCTTTCAGAAATGAGAGGACTATTTTACTACATGCATGGATTTAGGCTATAATTTATTTGATTTTTGTGGTACTGTTTTAAAAAAAAGTGATGTAAGGACAGGGCAGACTCTTAACTTTAGTCCAGTGCTAAAACAAATACGTGTAAGCCTGAATGAGGTAGATCAGGTTGTGTTTGTTTTCTTTAATATGGAGATAAAGGAAAGGGATTTCAAAACCAGCCTCTTTCTCTGAAAGAGAGAAAGTTGGACTAATAAAACCTGGTTATGGATCTCTTTGGGCTGGGATTTCCAAGGTTGAAACTGTTGTTAAAGGAACTCTTGTTCATTACGGCCATCATGTGTGCCTTGGCTTCTTAAGGTTTAGGATTCACTATACAGAGAGGGCTACTGTGAACCATTCCTTTTCAGCAAGTTTTCTTTTTTCCCATTTTCTTAAATCTCAGAACAATAGACTGGACTCGATTTCATGTAAGTCTGCTATACTCAACTTTCTTCCTGTATGTTTAAGTGGTTCTTCTTGACCAATCCCCAAGCTGCCTTCATTCTGAAACTTGGCCCTAACAGAAGGATACTCCTGGCTCTTTGGAAGGAGACATGATTTGGTGGCAGAGGAAACAAGTTCTGTCCTACCCCTAGCAGCACTGAACTGACCGCCTGCTATAACCCAAGCATTGTGCTAGGTGCTAGATGGAGGCAGGGAGTGGGGATGAATAAGGCAGGATTCCTACCCTCCAGCAGGAGCTGAGCTTACCGACATATTAACAGATGATGATTGCAATTCAGTGTAACAGGTGTGACGAGGGAGATAAGCTCAGGGCACTGTGGGAGCACCAAGCAGGGGCACCTGACCCTCACGGGCATGGGGTGGGGGTGAGGGTGAGGGAAGGCTCCTAGGAGATTAAGATCTGGGAGGAACCTAGGAGATAAAGCAAGAAACACAGAAGAGAAAAAGGTGATCAAGATAGAGGGAATCAAGAGGCTTTTAATTTCCAGTGTTGTTATTGCTGAATGAGTCAAAGTTCCATTCTTTTTATATCTGTAAAATAAGAATAGGCACTGATATTATCTGGTTGCTAATTCTAGTTTTCGTTTACTTGTTCCTTAATCTTTAATTTGTTCATTTATTCCAGATGCAGTAGATATTTGTTGCACACCTACTAGGTACTGGGGAACAGTAGGAAACAAGACATGGAAGGTCCCCTCTCTCAAGGAGTTTGCATTCTATCATATTATGTTAATGACTGAAGTTCTTTTGAAACATCTTCAGATATGGAGCATGTTTGTTGAGTTTCAACTTTAGGAATGTTTTCTTCAAACGAGGCCCAGTGTTTTCAGGTCAGTTAGCTTTTCTTAACAAGATGAGAAGAGATGGATCCTGGTATTCTCATTTTTGTTTTATAAACTTGAAACTTTTTTTGCCCAGATTTACCTCTTAGTTTACCTCTTAGTCAAGTCTAGAGATAGACATAACTGTGTCTTATCTGTAGCCCTGGCTTGCTTCCTTCTTATTTCAGATATTCTTACTTGTGACCCAATTTGTGTTTGAGGTTCTATATTCAGTTGATGACTCGCTTCCTAGAATAATCCAAACCTAGCCTTGGTGGGAAGTCAGACCTATTTTGAGGTCACGCCACAGTGAACGCTGCTTCGTTAATGCATTTTACTCATCCTGTTTAAGTCACTCGGGTATGAGCACAGTAGAAAGTGTTCTCACCAGAAGAAGATAGCTGCATTCATTTATAGAAAGATGGGGGTTTTGTAATGATTCAAATGATACAGATGTGTCTAAAGTAAATGTAATATCCCTCTGCTCTTTCTAGCTTACCCGTCTGATGTAACCAACCCCTCTGTCATGAATTTGTTATACAGCCTTCCATACTTGTACTTTTGCTTATACAAACCTAATGTTTGTGTTTATATATATTGACGCACGTGGGGTATGTGTCTGTGCGTGCATGTGCTCTCTCTTGCCTCTTTTCGTTTTAGAGAGGCTGTGATTGAGGTTGCCACCGTGGGCCAGACGTTTGAGGTCCCAGAAGCCTGCATGGCTCTTCCTGAACGGGTGCAGCGTGCTATGAGGAATTCCCTGGCGGTCCCGTGGTTAGGACTCCACGCTTTCATTGCAGGGGGCACGGGTTCAATCCCTGGTCGGAGAACTACGATCCCACAAGCCGTGTGGCCGGCCAAAAAAAACCCCAAAAACAAACAAAAAAAAAGGGTTCTTGTCCCAGAGATGGGAAGGTTGGGCTATTATGAATGGGAAACAAGAAAACGATTTCCAGCTGCCTGACAACCAAGACAACAAACATCATTGCCCCAGAATGTTATTTCCACCAGGATTCTACTTCATCCGGGTCTCTGGCGAGGGAAGGAGGGGCATTTAGAAGTACGGGGTGGGCATCTGCGAACCTTTTGTTAGGTGCAAAGCAAGGCAGCTGGGGAAGGCCTATCAACTGCTTCTAGAGCAGAGCAGATAGGGGGAGTTACTCATTATAGGCAGGTTTCATTATGGGAGCATTAAACGAGGCCCCCCCCCCCCCCAGCAGTCGGCAATCAGCAGATGATAAGGATGGAGAGTTCTTACCCAGGGAGCAGCACAGCCGACACAGATTTGCCTTTTGTTAAGGGGCTGCTTTGCCATCTTGGACTATGATTTGTTGGGAGAGGGATTATTGTCATGTCGAGAAGAGGAGGAATTCATTCTGTACCCGGTATTTATTATAATTCCACAGAGAACTGCTTGCTTTCTTTCTGAGTAGACACAGAGACCCAAAGCTTCAAAGGCTAGGGCAGGATGACTTGGCTTTTCCAAATTCAGTAGGATCTGTGCTCTCCTCCCTTTATCTGAGACCCTGTCAGTTCAGTTTCATGCAGCTAAAATCTCTGCACGCTTATGAGATTCAGTCCCTAAGCTTGGCTGAGGACACCACAGTAAAAAAATTAAAAAAGGAAAAACAACCACCAAGAAAGTATGGTTCCCTGCTCTCAACCAGCTCCTAAACATGGAGAGTCATGGATGCAAATGTCTGAGATCATGCAGACAGTGATAAATATTGTAAACCGAGGTTTAAACAAAGTGCCATCTGAATATCTGAGGATGGAGAGAGTGACTCTACCTTGGAGTAGAGGAAAGATCTGCAGGAGGTTTCTGGCCTCAATGGGCAAGTGGGCTGAGAAGCTCATTCCGTGCAGAGGAGTCATAACGAAGGCCCGGGAGCTGCATGTGAGTGATGGGTTACAATTTGTGGCTGAGTGGCGGTCTGCTTTGGGTCAGTCTTTTTTTTTTTTTTTTTTTTAATTAATTAATTAATTAATTTACTTTTGGCTGTCTTGGGTTTTTGTTGCTGTGCACGGGCTTTCTCTAGTAGCGGCGAGGAGGGGCCACTCTTCGTTGCGGTGTGCGGGCTTCTCATTGAGGTGGCTTCTCTTGTTGCAGAGCATGGGCTCTAGGCGTGTGGGCTTCAGTAGTTGTGGCATGCGGGCTCAGTAGTTGTGGCTCACGGGCTCTAGAGCACAGTCTCAGTAGTTGTGGTGCATGGGCTTAGTTGCTCCGCGGCATGTGGGATCTTCCCGGACCAGGGCTCGTACCCGTGTCCCCTGCATTGGCAGACGGATTCTTAACCACTGCGCCACCAGGGGAGCCCTTTGGGTCAGTCTTGAAGGGCCAACAGAGGGGTGCAGGGAGCTTCTGGGGACAAAAAAGGGCACGTTGATGCCACTAGCAGAGAGCAGGGGCATGAGACTATGAGGATTGTTTCAGTGAGGCATGCTGGTTTTAGACATGCGTAAAACTAAAGAGGCAGAGATTTTCAGCTGGTAGCTGGAAATTTGAGCTTGCAACTTAGCTGAGAAACTAAAGCGTGGCAGTATTTAGGAGTACTTGTTATATGTCAGAGTAAATACCAGTGAAATTTATGTGATAAGCTGGAGAGAAGTTTTAGAGTGAGAAAAGTGATATATACTCAGTGGGTTTTAAAAAATTATTTAAAAAGATTTTCTCCCAGCTCTATTGAAGTGTAATTGACAAAACTAAGATATTTAAAGTGTGCAATGTGATGATTTGATATCCGAACACATTGTGAAAGGATTCTCTCCCATTGATATAAGTACTAGGTGTCTTAACAAGGACAGTAAGTCATATTTTGATTCTTCAGGTACTTTTTCTATCCAGCAGGTGCTTAAAATAGTGTTGTAGGTTGTCAAACATTCAGTGAACATCCACTATGGCTTCTCTGATGAGGTGGTCCTGGTATGATACAAAGGAGATGGAGTTTCAGTTTGATGTTCCTTTGAGATGAATAAAAGCTTCCGAAACAATCTGTTCCGGCAAAGGAAAAAAAAATCCTGAAAAGAATTGGAAGATTCTTGGTGATTTGGGGCCTGAGTGGAGTTGCAAATATAGTTTTAGTTTACTGCTGTACTAACAGCATTGAGTATCATATTACTGTCATCACTGTAATAAAAGACAAGCTGAAAAACTTCTTAGCCTAAAGCCCAGACTTTGAGAAACCCCAGCAAGTTTGCCATGGGGGTTTATAAACTCTGGTCAGGTAAATTTAAGCTTTAATTGCTTGATGAAGGTTAAAAATAACATACAGTAGAACTTTGCTCTTTACCTGGTTAAAAAAAAAAGATCTTTTCCAATTAAAAATATATTTTCATTTCAGGGAATGATATGGGCATGCCTTCTTGCAGTAAGATATAGCAAAGATAATCTGTTCTCAGCCTTTTTCTCTCTAAGCCATTATGATTCTTTAAAATTATACTCATTTCCATTTGAAAGTTGTAAAAACAGCACATGCTCATTTTGGAATTTGGAAAGTCCAGGAGACTCATCCATAGTTCCACTGCTCAGGGATAACTTCCTTATTCCATTTTGGGATAACTCCTGCAGTTTTTAAAATATTTGATCTTACTGAATATTTATAGCATTTTGCTTTGTATCATAAGTACACATGCCATTAAAATCTTTTACGTTAATTTTCCATTGACCACATGATAGTCACGGTATTTAATATGTATCATATTTAATCATTTCCTATCTCTATTTGCTTCTTTATTCTTTTAAGAGTTTGTGCTTCTCTGCCCATCTTTAGGTACTCATGTTCCCAGAGTTCTATCCTTACTTTAAGCAAGAACCATATATGGACTTATCTACAGAGTAGACTGTGGTTTCTAGCCCTTTGCCATCGACTGTACCCTCTTGCTGGAATGCTCTGTTTCCAGGTATCCATATGGTTGCTTTGTCATCATTTTCATGTCTTAACTCAAATGTCACCTTCTTAGTGTGGCCTTCTCTAATTATCACTACATTTAACATTGTATAACCCTTCCCATTTACTGAGCTTGCCTGATATTTTCTTCTCCATTGCATTTTATATTGTTTTTACTTCTTTGATGAGGGAAAGTATTAATTAAAAAAAAAATTCCTGTTTTATTTACTGCTGTTTTCCCAGTGTAATAGCCTTAGGGTAATACCTTGCACGTAGAACTCAAATATTTTGAATTAAAAATTTGTTTGAACTGAAATTTTTTGAATAAAAAAATCAATATATTTACCATCTCCACATGTTATAGTAAATAAGACACAGTCTTGACTGCATGAGATTTACAATCTAGTGAAGGAGACAGCCTCTGAACAAGTAACTCCAAGTGTAATTGGAATTAGGGAGGAAAGCACGGTCTCCTGGAAGTGTCGCATGGGGATTGACCTTGTCTGCGAGGGTGAGGAAAGTTTCTCTGAGAAAGTGGCGTTTATGTGGAGGCTTGAAAGGTGAGTTCAGATAGGTTAGTGAAACTGGGAGGTGAGGCTAGAAGAGGAGGGACACATTGATTAAAGAAAAAGATGCGCTGATTTGATGGGGAAAAAAATCAAGAAAATAGACAAAACTCTGGTTCTCATTTCTTGAGTTGATATTAGGTCATTTGTTTTCAGTGGAAGAGTAGACATTGATCAACTTTGTTGTCATCTTTGACGTACATGACTTCATTTTCAATGATTTTGAAATAATGAGCAGTATTTTATTTTAAATTTTGAGTCAGTCATTATTGAGGGAGGAGGCATTTTCATATAAAAGTCTGAAGGTGGCAGTTAAAAAAATGAAGATAGCTTAACTTCTATGTTTTGTGCTAATATAATTACTAAAAATTTAAAACAGTACAGGGAAAGTAAACATTTTTGTTAATACCTGACTTTATTGGGAATGCAACTAGCGGCTCAGTATGACTTGGCTGAATATTGCTTTATTGTTTACATATAAACTTTTGCATAAATTATTGGTTTTGTTTATCATGGTAATTAAGTGAGGTTTGTACAATTTTTACTTATTGTCTATTAGGGATTTCTGTGTCCTGAGGATTGAAAAGAGCATGGTTTCTACAGGTGACAAGTGCAGATATGTTTACTAACTCAGCCACTATAGTAATATTATTCATATCCTGTGTGTCCTGATTCTGTACTTGAGCTGTCACAGACTGATAATAATGGTCCTTTAGTCTCTCTCTACAAATGGGCTTTTGTCAGTTTCTTTATAGCAATTTCTATGTGTTAACATAATATTAAATGCATAAAGATTACTGTTAGGCCTTTATTATGCTTATCAATATAAAATAACACTTTATGCATTTGGAACTACATGCTGCTATTTTCCTGATATTAATGTTGCCAGTGTTTTCTTCTTTTCTTTGTCTAAGATAATTTCATTCATCCTTCTGATTTTAAACTTTTGGTGTCTGTCATTTTGTTTCATATATTTTTGCTTATAAGCAACATTTAATTGGATTTTAACATACCTCTCAAAGGGAAACTTATTCCTTTAATATTTATTGTTATGGCCAATATGTTTGACCTTAATTCTTTAAGTTTTTTTTTTCTGAGAGGTACTATGAAAAGCACTGGTTTACTTCTTCCCACCAGTATTTAGCTGCATGGCCTCAGATAAATTACATAATGTCTCTAGGACTACATTTTTTATTTGTAAAGGAACAACATGCATACACAAATTTTCAATTAATCCTTTAAAAGTGCCTCGCACACTGAACAGATTAGCTGACATTATTATTATCATTGTTGATGGATTGAGTCATATGAAATTGTTATTTGACTGCTTTTGACCTATAAAAATGGCAGTTTCCTACGGTTCAATCTAATATGCTTTCTGGACTTTATTTTCTGTCTTTTTCTATGTATCATTTGTTTCATATATATAAACTATTTTTAAATGGCCAAATCTAGTTTTCACTTTACTAGTGATTGTCTTTGTTTTCCAAATACATTCATGATTCTGTGTTTCTCTGGTTCCCAAAGTCAAAGAACTGAATAACTTTTGATCCCACTCCTCTGCACAACAGAGAATTTAGTATGCCTTTATTTTTTTTTTGCCTTCTTGCGGCTTCTCAGTTTCCATCATATTTATATATATACACAATATATATATTTCAGTGTATAGCTTAAATTTTAAGTATACACTTTAGAGTTTTGTATTCTAGTTTGTAATAAAATCTGCAGCAGTATTTTGTGTGTGTCTCTAGTTAGTTTTGACCCTCATTTGCACTTGGGGTCCCCTTGCTTATGCTAGTCTGAAAGGTGCCTCCCATGTAGTTGGGGTATGTCCTCATCTTTATCTGGCCAGTTGTATCTTCTGCATTCCTGAGTTAGACTCAGAATTTTTTCTGCATTTATCAGAGCATCTGACTTGTTGAATTTCCAAAGGTGCAGAGTGAGTCTTTCAGGTTCGTGTGGTTCAAGAATTTTCTTTTTACCCATCCTTCACAGAGTTAGTGGAAATAATGCCTAGATTTTGGCTTTTCCCTGCCTCTTTCTAGTACTGCTGCCAGTTTTGCCATTTTGTGCACCTTTTTTTTTTTTTTTTTTTAAACATCTTTATTGAAGTATAATTGCCTTACAATGGTGTGTTAGCTTCTGCTTTATAACAAAGTGCATCAGTTATACACATACAATATGTTCCCATATCTCTTCCCTCTTGCATCTCCCTCCCTCCCACCCTCCCCATCCCACCCCTCTAGGTGGTCACAAAGCACCGAGCTGATCTCCCTGTGCTATGTGGCTGCTTCCCACTAGCTATCTATTTTACATTTGGTAGTGTATATATGTCCATGACACTCTCTTACCCTGTCACATCTCACCCCACCCCCTCCCCATATCCTCAAGTGCATTCTCTAGTAGGTCTGTGTCTTTATTCCCGTCTTGCCACTAGGTTCTTCATGGCCTTTTTTTTTTTTTTCCCCTTAGATTCCGTATATATGTGTTAGCATACTGTATTTGTTTTTCTCTTTCTGACTTACTTCACTCTGTATGACAGACTCTAACTCCATCCACCTCATTACGAATACCTCCATTTCATTTCTTTTTATGGCTGAGTAATATTCCATTGTATATATGTGCCACATCTTCTTTATCCATTCTTCTGTCGATGGACATTTAGGTTGCTTCCATGTCCTGGCTATTGTAAATAGAGCTGCAATGAACATTTTGGTACATGACTCTTTTTGAACTATGGTTTTCTCAGGGTATATGCCCAGTGTGCACCTTTTTGAGCATTTTGGTGGGAGGTTGGGAGGAGTTGTATTGGGACATTCAGTTCAGTGGCTTTCCAACTTTTTGGACCATGACCCATAGTTAGAAAGAGTCATATATATATGAAGAAAATGGCAGTTTCATGCAGCTTACTACATATAATAAACATTATTATACTCCCCATTTCTGTTATAATCTGTTCGTTTTCATTTAAAAGAAGTGTTGGTCATAATTTAGAAGTTTTGAAAACACTGATCTGTCTGTGAAGGGTGGTTTGAAAAACACTGATCTAGTTTGTTGCTGTTCTATGTGGAATTAGGGTTATTCATTCTTCTACAGGTCTTTATTATATACACGGTACCAGTTCTTATGCTAATAGCTGGACTAGAGTGGGGAATAAAGCAGTGATCATCACTGCGGGCATGAAACAGAGTCCAGTGGGCAGGAGGATATTGACCAAATGAGCACCCAAACATATATGGACAAACGTGATGAGTGTTACAAGGGAAAAGCACAGGGAGTTTCAGAAGAAATTAAATGGGGAACCTCATCTGACTTTGGGGTGATTCAGGATTTCCCTAAGGAAGTGACATTTGATTAGATCTGCAGATTGAGAAGGGGTTAACTCAGTGAAGGGTCGAGGTGGGATGTGTGTGGGATTGTAGAGTCATGGAAGAACTGAGTAATGTAAGCAAAATAAAGTACTGGAAGTGAACGACAGATGGAAGGCAGACCTTTTTGTTTGATGAGTTGGCATTTTTGTGATACTTAGTGGGCCTTCCTGTTTGTGGCCTTTTTTTCACTTGACAAAAGTCAAAGAGGAATAGAAAGAATGTTTTGGGGGAGGTGGGTGCCAGTGTGTTTGAAGCAGTTTTGTATTATAGCAATTTTGTGTATTGCTAAATAATAATAGCATTTGTTGCAGGTATGCTCTGCACTGGAAACTGTACAGAGCTCTGTGTGGATGTGGAGAAGTAGTTTTGGTTGGATTAAAAAAAAAATCCTATGTAGTGTAATTACCAATCTAGTAAGTGTGCATAATTTGTGAGAAAGTAGAACACTGAAGTTAAGTTTTAGTAAGTGGAGATCTGATGACTGAATGAGCATTTCATAGCTTCTTAGTGATTTTTTAAATAATGGTTTGGAATTATTGCTGTGTTAGGATTTTTATTTTTTATTTCCTTATTTTGTCATGATAGGGCTTTAGGGTTCATTCCCCTGGCCCCTTTTTAAAGCTGGGTGAAGAGTTCTAAAAATATTTTAAATTGGATATCCATAAATTAAGTGGACTGATTGCGACTAAGTAAGACAGGCGACCATAATTCAAGTACCAGTTTCCCCACCGCTGTCCATGGGGCCTTTGACAGGACCCACCCTTTCCAGGCCTCAAGGTCCTTGTCTTGAAATAGAAGATTCAGAAAAATGTGCATAAGTCATTCTCTCCATCGTATTATGCAGTGACTTCATGCTTTTTATTTTCAACTTTGCTCTGGCTGTTTCACCTTCAAAGAATTGATGTTCTTGTGCCACTGAGCTAATTTAGTCTGACAAGCTCAAGCTAAACATGGGAGAACTCCCAAGTATTTGCATCCTTGGGAGGCTCAGGTGGTACAAACATCTTGACATTGGACACCAGCACTGATACTTCTGGAAACACGAAGAGTGGGCAAAGATGAAGACTTTCCTGAGCAAATTCTTGAGACTTTAACATCATAGTTTGTAGTTTGCCCACACTTGAAATTACATTGGTTTTTAACTTTTCTGATTCAGTGAGGGTGAAAAAATCATTATCTTAGGTTTATATGCTGGATGCTTGCTTTAGGGGAAATGTGTAGTATCTAAATTGTTATACATAATCCACATTTTACAAAAACCCATTGAACAGTAGTGATGTTATATCAAAGAAATTTAAAGGGCTAAGGAATCCCATGGAAGACTAATTCAGTTATAATGACTATTGCAAGTTTAAGGAATATTGGACAAGGATTGGGTTTTCTGTGAAAGGGAATGAAAAGTACTTGGCAACTCAGCTTTTCTTACCAGTGTGTTAAATCAGTTGATTAAAATACATTAGTTTTGGTAATTTCAAAATAATTTTCAGTCTTCCAATTTCACTGACAAGTACTTTATTTCACTTGTTCTTATTTTTGAGGAAAATATATTTGAGGAAACAAAAGATAAGATTCATGCTTTTTCTTTTTGAGCACTACCTAATTCCTCATTCATAATAAATATTTATTCAGGAAGTCCAAGTAACTGTGGGTATTTTACTTAGCGTGTTTTGGTATTGCTTCATCAGCTTATATGCCTTTATTTGCTGTTGAATATCTTCTCCTTAAGCTGATACTATGTGGAAACCTAGCCAGGACCTCAGGCTCCCCGTCTGGGACAAGGCAGAGGCAGGTCACACAGGCGGTGTTTGGGATCAGGTTGGGCATAGGTCCAGGCACGTAATAGGTATGGATGTTGCTCAAGGCTGGTTCTTAGAAGTAGGTTGGATTAGAAGGGGTTGGAGTCATGGGGTTAGGTTAGGTTCAAGGCTGACAGAGCCAGGAAGATGCACAGAGTGTTCTCATGCACCACCTAGTATTTTAAGGCAAGGTGCTCCGGATAGCCGTAAGAGAGAAGCTGCGGAGACAGAAGTCGAAAGCTCCCTGAAGGAATTTTCTTTTCAGAGTCGGGAGCATCAGTTGACCATCTCTGCTTGTTCAAGGGAACCTGGATGCTCTAACAGGGCTGTGTCACCATTACCTCGGGGAGCGCAGTCCCTACAATCCTCCAAGCCTTTGGGCACCTCAGAGTGGAGGGATACAAATCACAAGTTTTTATTTGATTCAGGGATTAGGGACCTTGTTGAATACCTTCTTCAGGAGTGTGAATCAGCCCAGGTTTCATGTCTGTTCCTGCAAGAGATTTCCTTTAAAACAGATTTAACATTCCATTTTGGGGAAAGTAAGTATTAACCCTGGCCAGTAGCTGTTATGACGGAGGTTAGTGGACTGTTTTGGGCTTATTTTAATACGGGAAGGATGCACAGAATTTTTTACCTACCCAAACCCCTTCCTTTTTCTGTTTTCATCCTATTTTGATGGTGGAATAACTCCGCTGGTAGAAAAATTTTCAGCAAACACATATTAAAGTATTTAAAACTCTCCAACTCATCTAAAAATATTTGTTTTTATGTAAAACACTGTTTAGAGTATTCTTTAAAAAGTTTTAAAAATTACTTTTGAAACCACATTATGGCAATCTTTAAATAAATCACCTGTTCATATTTGCAGTTCCCCAATGTAATATATTTTTCATTTAATCATGTTAGTTTTATGGTCTGTTCCCATTATGGTCTATTTTATGATGTAATTCTACCTAGAGGTAACAAATGTGTTTTTGTTTCTATTGACCAATTTCTCCCTATTGTTATATGTGACAATATAGTCTGAATCATTATATTTTTTATGGCTTAATAGTAATCCATTAAGTTGTTAAACTATTTTTCCTTCAACTATTGCCCTATTTTTGGACATTTAGTTTTATTTCTCATTTCTTTGCTATTTTATTTTATTTTATTTTTTGCTATTTTAAAAAAAACACTGCACCCAACAACTATCTATGTAATTTTCTGAGACTAAGAGTGAGATCACTAATTTGAGAGTAGTATCATTTGGTTTCTAAGTAGATTTAGAAAGCTTATTAAGAAAAACTTTTTAAATTACAAAAGTATGTGTTCATTGTAGAAGACAAAAGAAAATATAAAGAAGAAAAAAAAGTTGTTATAATCCCCGCCCAGAGATAGCCATTATCAACTTTATGGGCTATTTCCTTCTAATATTTCCTCTGCACATTTTACTAGTTGGTTGAAATCCTGCTGAGTACAGTGAGTATACTGTCTTTTGTCTTAATAGTGTATCATAATTAGAGGTGACCTTAATTCCATTCAGAAGCTCTACTTCACTGCAGTGAACACCTTTTTCTGTGTTTTGGATGATTTGTTTAGGGTGGATTCCCAGTTACAGAATGTACTGCCTCAAAAGGTAGGGATGATTTTTTGACTAGTGGTGAAAAATGATTAAATCAATTTCCAAAACAATGATAACACATTATACTCCTACCAACCGAGTTTGAGAAAAATTTAAAGATAGAAATTTGCATGAATGAAATGTAGGTTTGTAGAACTTGCAAAATGAGTAGAGCAACGGGAAGCTTTGATAATAATTGGTCTTGGATGACACTGAGTGCAACTGACCAGACCTTACTGGTGGATGTACTTCTTTCCACTGCGCAGTGATAGCCTTCATTCCTTTACAGTTCCGTGTTCTAACAAATAGCATCTTGTAGCTTTCTTTGGTCCTGTACCCTTTGAGTGGACAGATTTTAATGTGCCATAAAATATTTTGGTTTTAACTGCATTCACTCTCTTGACTGATTGTGGAAAATTCCTGGTTAATATGCTTCTGCAAAAGAACTGGTTAACTACTAGAAAATGGAACAAGTACTCGAAAAATGGATAGCAAAGGATTAAAAACTAAATAGTATTTATACCTGTACTTGTTTGGTGTGTATTACTCATATTAGTCCCCATAAGTTTTATTTTCCTCCAGATGCCAATTGGTCTTGAGGCCAGGGACTACTTTTGCTCTTTTGGGGAAATTAAGTGAGCTTCCTTAAGAGATAGTTAATTTACCATTTCATCCATATCTAGAAGGAATCACATGTAATACAGTTCAATTTGATATTCAATTAATGGTCACTTATTAGACTCCACAGATACAAAGATGAGTAAGATGGAGGCCTTGTCTTCAAAAAACTCACAAATGGAAGAGGTGGGAACTAAATGAAAATACTGTGTGGTGAATGAAGTGCTAGAAGTTAGTTACTTGAATATTTCCCTACTGAGGGTAAAGAAACTTAGTAAGCACAGGAAGGAAATGCAGGAAGAGAAAGTGAGAGTGTGAGTTTCAGGAGAGACCAAGGCAGAGGGTCCCCCTCAGGGTCCTATCCATGTATTAGGAAAAGGCCACACATTTCACTGTCCTTGCTAGTAGGTGACACGAAGAGGGGACACAAACAACTGTATGATCCAGAGAGCCTGCAAGTATAAGGGCTAAACAAAGGGCACAACTCTTCATGGTGCTGGGAGGAGAGAGGATTTTATTAATGGTTCTTTAAACATTCAGTATGTTAATGTAATGAACAATGTCTCCAAACACAATCTTTACAATGAATATAACCGTGGGGTTAGAAAGACACCAACAGCGTTGCCCAGTAGGGGTCAATGGCATAATGCCAGAGTTTGTCTCAGAAAAGCAATTCTGTGGGAGCCAAAGCAAGACAGTTCAGACAAGTAGCTCTTGGCTGGTGTAGCTCTGTACAAGGATAGACATTTCACATTCCTCGTGGAATAATGGGCTAGATACCTTCCAGGATATTGCCTGTGAATGTTATTCCTTCAAAAATAATATTTTTGTTAAGTATTGAGTAGCAGTGAGTTTGAGGTTATACAGCTCGACACTGTATCCTTTCCTTGTACTCAGGTAAGTGGGGAGCTGTGTGCTTTAAGTGTCACCCCTGCTGGGCAGCAGGAACGAGGATCAAGAGTGCGACCACATCCTATGGGAATACCTACAGGCATGTTCTGTAGTCTTTTCACTTAAAGGAGTAGAAGGAATAGAAATGATGGCCCTGGCATTTTATGCCTTTGGCTGGAGTTTGCAAAACAGGCAGTCTGTGTGCTACATGAATTTGGCCCCATATGTGTTTTCTTTGTTCAGTATAAGGTTTTAAAAGGTGACATAGCCAGGCAGGCATTATGATTGGTCCTAATCATGCAGAGTTGAGATCTGTTTTCACTAGATACTTCATTTATTTATGATACCTGGTTGGTCCCTGGAGATGTTTGTGTTTGTGACACCTGCCAAAGTATGATCACAGTATAATGTGAAGTATGTGTGACTTTCCGAGGCAGCATAGAACAGGTAGTGATTACTCTGGGTGGGGAGGAGGGTCATAAAAGGTTTCGTTGAGAGGTGGTTCTGAGGCTGGGACTGGAAGGATGAAGTAGGTGTTGGCTAGGCACAGAGTTTGGGCAAGGGAAGGTGTTCCAGGAAGAGCCAAGCGCGTGTGTAAAGACAGTTGTGTGGGTCAGCATTATGTGTTAGGGCAGTTTCGAGTAGATCCAAAGTGCTGATGGTTCATGAGGATGGTAGGTTATGGCTGAAGTGGGAAGTAGCTGGAGGACTCAGTAGGCTGTGCTCAAGGACCTTGGACTTGAGGCAATGGGAAAACATGGAAGGGTTTAAAACTGAGCATTGGCATGCTAGATATCTCTTCCAGGAAGATTAGTCTCCACACAGCTAAGGGAAATGGTGGTAGGGGGAAGGGACTTGGAATATCCTAGGGGAGATGATTAGGGCCTGAATTAAGGCAGTGATAGTGGGTTTGGAGGGAAGGAGTCAGATGTGAAAGATGTTCGGGAGGAAGAATTGACACAATTTAGTGAATGGGTAGATATGGTAGGCGAGGGAGAGTGGGGAGTAATGGTGAATGAATGGTGATTCCATTGACTAAGATGGAGAAGTAGGAGAGAGCAAGGAGGGCATGGGAAGTCTATGCGTTTGCTAGGGCTGCCATGACAAAGTACCACAAACTGGGTAGCTTAAACAATGGAACATTTTCTCATAACTGGAGGCTAGAAGCCCAAGATCAAGGTGTCAGCAGGGTTGGTTTTTATTGAGGCATCTCTTGGCTTGTAGATGGCCCCCTCCCTGTGTATCTTCATATGATCTTTCCTCTGTGTGCATGTGTCTGTGTCCCAGTTTCCTCTTCTTCTAAGGACACCAGCCATATTGGATTAGAGTCCACCCTAAAGACCTCATTTTAACTTGATTACCTCATTAAAGACCCCATATCCAAATAAGGTCAGATTTTGAGGTACTAGGTGTTAGGACTTCAACATATGAATCTTTGGGGACACAGTTCAGCCCATAACAGGAAGGATGAGGAGTGTAGTTGGTACATGTTGAGTTTGAGATGCCTGTGGATATGCAGTGGTGGTTCTGGAATGCGTTGAGAGATGTGAGAACACAGCTCAGAAAAGTGCTCCAGATTTGGTAGTTGAAACCGTGGGGGTAGATAGTTACCTTGGACCATGGTACCCAACCTTGTCTTATTTTAAGAATCACCTTGTGGGGGGAGCTTTTAAAGTAAATCACACGCAGGGGCTCCACTTGAGACCCTCTGACCCCGTCTTTGGGACAGACACTGGGGCAGCCACCTCGTGATTCTAATGTGCATCCAAGTGTGAGAGGAGTGTCTAGGGCATGTGATGGGTGAGCCAGAGAAGATGTATGGAAGAATGGCCCAGATCACTCAAGTGATGGCTGGAAGGGGAGAGCAGGAGGGGAAGGGCAGAATTTAAAGAGCCTTCTTGCCTGATGTCCACTGATTTCTCCATGATGGTTGTGAAAGTTACGGAGCTTATTTGAGAAGATAAAAGGCTTAGAAGAGATACCAGGAGAAATGGAAGACAGCAAAGAGCAGTGACACCATTAATGGCTGCTGTCATGAGCTCTGCTGAGATGAGAAGAACTGATGAGCAGTGACATCTTCATCTTGTCCATACGTTTTCTCCATGGGGCCCCTGGAGGCTGTGAATGGGGGCAGAACTCATCAGAATTGAGGTGTTAAAAGGCAGAAAGGAGTGTGTGAGGTAACAGGCTGGTGGTGGGGTGGCCCGTGACATTTAGGCTGGATATTGTGGGAACTGAGGCTGGACAGAGCTGATGAACAGGGGAAAATGGAGGGGGCAGGAAGCTGGATATTTTGACATCCAAGGGCAGATAGAGCATATGTGAGTGCTAACAGCTGTACGGATGTACAGTTCCAGTTAGAAAGGAGATTTTGAAGTGTCATGGGGCAGTTCTGGGTAATGAGGGGCTAAGCAGAGAGGTCAGATTTGGGGGTATGTTGAAATTACTCTTGCTAATGACTTGCTTGATGACTGAGTTGTTTGAAGGAGGGAATGGAGGGTAGGAGGGATTTACTAAATAACCTTTAAGGTCCTTCCAGCCCTATGATTTAACAAAATGTCATTTTTTTGAGCCACTGCTATCCTTTTTTTCCTTCCTTTTGTTGTTTTGGAATCCAAATACAGCAATCTGGAAAGTAACCATTTAACACTTCTATTTTTATTGATCCCCTTGTAACTGTAAATGTTTGCCAGGTTATGGCCTCTTTACATGCCGTTGGAATCTATTAGGGCACGTTTCGTAGGGTTCACATAGGGTGAAGTAGTACATTGGTCAGAAATGTCTCCACCAAACAGCTGGCTTCTGAGGCCTGTAAGGAGCAATTATGACAGGAAGGAGAGGAGTTACTGAAGTTCCTTTTAAAGGTAACATTAGTTGGATTCATCTTTTACCACATGGCAAAGGTCATTGTTACTACATTTACCATTTCGGGTTAGGAGTTTAACCTCTTTATTGTGGATTTGTTGGTCCTGGGCATTTTAGTTTTGCGGTAGGATGTTTTGTCTGCAGTTTGCGTCTGTATTTGGAATGAGAACGAAGTATCGTTTTTAAAGCTAGGACCCAAAACAGTGGAAAGAACTGTGAGGGCACATTCTGTGTTCATTGGTAGAATTTCTTGTGGATGTTGGAGGAGATAAATTTGACCCTCATCCTAGCATATAAAGATGACTCTTGAATTCTTGTTGCAGCAAATGTAGACATCAACTACTTGGATTTTGAGTTTGCTTATTTGGGGAAAAGCATTTTCTAAATCACATCAAGCTTAGTATTAATACAAGAAAGCTTGAAAATTGTAAGAGTGAAACTCCAGAGCGTTCACAAAGCTACGGGCTGAAATCCAACTGGTGTGTCTTGTATAGTCACAGAAATCCCCCTCCTCTTTTGCTTGGGGTTTTACGTTTTCTCTCCTCTCATTCCTTGCCTTCCTTTTCTTCTTTCTTCTGGCAAGTCCTCCACATTGAACAGTTTCTCAGCTTTTTACCACCCACCTCCAAGGATCAAGTGTCAGTGAATAATTGCTTTAGGATATTTATTTCCCTAAATTCAGTCCCATCTCATACGCTGCCCTTCTCCTCATTCTCCTACTACATCCCAGATACTGTTCTCCCTGTAGGGACAAGTTTGGACTGGAACTAAAAGAAGGGATTACCAGTACTGGCTTCTAATACCAGTTTAACCATCAGTTGAAACCAGCCCAGATTGTACTAGTCACTTGGATTCTGCCTTTGTGGACCTACAGGAGGTAGAGGCGGAGGGAGAATGAGAGGATGAGAGAGAATGGATGGATTTGTGTGTGGTTAAGCGGTAATCACTTAGCAACCGTGAAGGTAGGGCACGGGTTCTTGCCTTTTACTTTGCGTCAGAATCAACAGAGAGTATGTTTAAAATGCGAAGTCCTGGACCCTCTCACAGAGATTCTGATTCAGGCAATCTGGGAAGGGTTCAGAACTGCATTTTTAACAAACTCTACTGGTAGACCACATTTTCTTTTTTTTTTTTTAACATCTTTATTGGAGTATAATTGCTTTACAATGGTGTGTTAGTTTCTGCTTTATAACAAAGTGAATCAGCTATACATATACATATATCCCCATATCCCCTCCCTCTTGCGTCTCCCTCCCACCCTCGCTATCCCACCCCTCTAGGTGGTCACAAAGCACTGAGCTGATCTCCCTGTGCTATGCGACTGCTTCCCACTAGCTATCTGTTTTACATTTGGTAGTGTATGTCCGTGCCACTCTCTCACTTCGTCCCAGCTTACCCTTCCCCCTCCCTGTGTCCTCAAGTCCATTCTCTGCGTCTGCGTCTTTATTCCTGTCCTGCCCCTAGGTTCTTCATAGCCATTTTTTTTTTTTTTTTTTTTTTTAGATTCCATATATATGTGTCAGCAATACGGTATTTGTTTTTCTCTTTCTGACTTACTTCACTCTGTATGACAGACTCTAGGTCCATCGACCTCACTACAAATAACTCAATTTCGTTTCTTTTTATGGCTGAGTAATATTCCATTGTATATATGTCCCACATATTCTTTATCCATTCATCTGTCGATGGACACTTAGGTTGCTTCCATTTCCTGACTATTGTAAATAGAGCTGCAACGTACATTGTGGTACATGACTCTTTTTTTTTAAACATTTTTATTGGAGTATAATTGCTTTACAATGGTGTGTTAGTTTCTGCTTTATAACAAAGTGAATCAGTTATACATATACATATATCCCCATATCTCTTCCCTCTTGCGTCTCCCTCCCTCCCACCCTCCCTATCCCATCCTTCTAGCTGGTCTCACAGCACCGAGCTGATCTCCCTGTGCTATGCGACTGCTTCCCACTAGCTATCTATTTTACATTTGGTAGTGTACGTATGTCCATATATACATTACCACTCTCTCACTTTGTCCCAGCTTACCCTTCCCCCTCCCCGTGTCCTCAAATCCATTCTCTAGTAGGTCTGCGTCTCTATTCCCGCATGACTCTTCTTGAATTATGGTTTTCTCAGGATATATGCCCAGAAGTGGGATTGCTGGGTCTTATGGTGGTTCTATTTTTAGTTTTTTAAGGAACCTGCATACTGTTCTCCATAGTGGCTGTATCAATTACATTCCCACCAACAGTGCAAGAGGGTTCCCTTTTCTCCACACCGTCTCCAGCATTTATTGTTTGTAGATTTTTTGATGATGGCCATTCTGACCGGTGTGAGGTGATACCTCATGGTAGTTTTGATTTGCATTTCTCTAATGATTAGTGATGTTGAGCATTCTTTCATGTGTTTGTTGGCAATCTGTATATCTTCTTTGGAGAAATGTTTATTTAGGTCTTCTGCCCATTTTTGGATTGGGTTGTTTGTTTTTTTAATATTGAGCTGCATGAGCTGCTTGTAAAGTTTGGAGATTAATCCTTTGTCAGTTGCTTCATTAGCAAATATTTTCTCCCCCATATTTTCTTTGAGAAACTTTTAGGGACTTTAATTTTTATAATTCTCAGTTTCACAGTAATACCATATTTCAAGGCTGGACCCATTTGAAGTGGCTGTTATCTCAAACTATAGACTTTATTTCATGATAGTGTGTTCTTTAAATACCTCATATCTGAAAATTAAAATGAAAGCAAGTGAGATGTAGGTTTCACCGTGTTCTGGGTTGGTCAGAAGCACCCAGCAAGGGTACTGTATTGTGTTTTAGGTTGTAAAAGGGGTTGTAAAGGATCTATGAGATAGGAATTTTGAGAAAGGAAAGGAATAAATGGGTGACTCGACCTCTCTTGTCGGCCTGATCCACCTTCAGGTGTTGGAAGGATGAGATTCAATTTGGTTACAGAAGAGCAGCTGAGCCCCCTGGATGGGCTTTTCAGCCAGATGATTTGAACTATAAGAGAATTTCTAGCGAGCAACCTGCCCAAGGACTTCATGGCTGGCCTGGTAAGGGACTGAGCTTCCTGTCATTGGAAGTGTTCCAGCAGATACTGGAGAATGTAGATGAGATGAAAGCTTTGGGGAAGAGGTAGAACTAGACGACCTCAGCAGTTTCCTTCCAATTGTGAGATGCTACTTATTTCATCAACAGCACACTTAAAAGTTTTAGGATGCTATACAAGACTCCAAGGCGAAAATAAGACTAGGTAAACTATAGTTGGTCAATGGATTACACAACTCTCTCTCTCTCTCCCTCTCCCTCTCTCTCTCTCTCTCTCTCTCTCTCTCTCTCTCTCTCAGGCTCACAAATGATAAATGCCAGGCTGGTTTTGGGTTGCCTTTGAAGTTTATTATTTGCAGGTGTAGAAGCTCTTAGTTTTAGCTTGTAATGTTTCGAGACATGAAGTGCTCTCTTGAACTGTCTTTGATGATTTGATGTTTATACATCGGTTCTGCTGTGAATTTGGAAGGCACTGCAGAATCACTCTTTTAAAGATCGGAGGAAGGCTGGATAGAATAAATTAAAAGTTTTCTCCTGATATTTTGTAGATTCTTGTTCTTTGCCTAGGGATCTGCCTTCGGAGATCTGCTTATGGAAAGAGGGAGTCATGGCAATTTATGTGAACACATGAGCCAATGTGAGGTTTTCCTATCATTAGCTAGTAACATATATTTAAAGTCACATAAAAGTATGCTGCCTATGGTCTGAATTTGTATTCCTGAATAAATTAGAGATTGAAATCTGTGGTTTCTAGTTCAAGGATATTGTACATAAACACACAAATCATGTATCTGATGTGGATTTTGACGTCATGAAAGAGAAGTGGCAGCAGCCAGACATTATTAGCTGTCCCCCCTTTTTCTTCGTTGCATCGGTCTTCTGCCGTTATGTTGAAAGGCGGTAGTAAATGTTGACTTTCCTTCTCTAAATGCCAATAATTGTACATTTTGAAGTGTTTTTTAGGTAGGTGGTTTTAGCCCCTACCTATCTTTTTTCCTGGTTCTCTTGCTTTCACTGCTCTTGTTCCCAAGACTCAAAATTGAGGCCAGATGTGTGTCAACATTGAGAAACCCTGACTGGCTCTCTTGTTCTCTCCCTTCCTGATATTAACGCACGAAGGAAACTGCGACACCAGGGACGGCCACCATTAGCATTCTTCTATTATTTCTGCCCGTGATTCCCCTGCAGTTTCTGTATGAGATCTGCACATATTTTTGTTCTGTGCTTTAAAATTTTAACATTTAAAGGCAACACTTTCCCATAACATCATAAGTCTCTGAAAACATTATATATAAATATATGGATATGCAGCAGATTTTAAATTTTGATTATTTTATTTTTGGGGGAGAGTTGAGTATTTTATTTTTATTTATTTATTGGCTCATGATTTATAAAATTTTGATTATTTGATTAAAATTATTTATTTATTTATTTTTGGCTGCGTTGGGTCTTCATTGCTGCACGCGGGCTTTCTCTAGTTGCAGTGAGCAGGGGCTACTCTTAGTTGTGGTGCGCAGGCTTCTCATTGCGGTGGCGTCTCTTGTTGCAGAGCACGGGCTGTAGGTGCACGGGCTTCAGTAGTTGTGGCCTGCGGGCTCTAGAGTGCAGGCTCAGTAGTTGTGGCACACTGGCTTAGTTGCTCCACGGCATGTGGGATCTTACTGGACTGGACTTGAACCCGTGTCCCCTGCATTGGTAGGTGGATTCTTAACCACTTGCCACCAGGGAAGTCCCAAAATTTTGATTATTATTATTATTTTTTTCCCTAGTAAGCCAGAACAATGTCTTTTATATTAAGTATACATAGTATCATATCATAATGTTCTCCTGTAAGAAAAGAAAAAGAAAAACGCAGTTTTTGAAGAAACACACATGTGTTTGTGAAAAACTGGTAAGTAGAATTGCAATGTCCCTATTTTGTGGCCCTGTGATATTTATTTATTTATTTATTTACATCTTTATTGGAGTATAATTGCTTTACAATGGTGTGTTATTTTCTGCTTTATAACAAAGTGAATCAGTTATACACATACATATGTCCCCATATCTCTTCCCTCTTGCATCTCCGTCCCTCCCACCCTCCCTATCCCACCCCTCTAGGTGGTCACAAAGCACCGAGCTGATCTCCCTATGCTATGTGGCTGCTTCCCACTAGCTATCTGTTTTATGTTTGGTAGTGTATATATGTCCATGCCACTCTCTCACTTTGTCCCAGCCTACCCTTCCCCCTCCCCGTATCCTCAAGTCCATTCTCTAGTAGGTCTGTGTCTTTATTCCCATCTTGCCCTTAGGTTCTTCATGACCGGTTTTTTTTTTTTTTCTAGATTTCATATATATGTGTTAGCATACAGTATTTGTTTTTCTCTTTCTGACTTTCTTCACTCTGTATGACAGTCTCTAGGTCCATCCACCTCACTACAAATAACTCAGTTTCGTTCCTTTTCATGGCTGAGTAATATTCCATTGTATGTATGTGCCACATCTTCTTTATCCATTCATCTGTCGATGGATACTTAGGTTGCTTCCATGTCCTGGCTATTGTAAATAGAGCTGCAATGAACATTTTGGTACATGACTCTTTTTGAATTATGGTTTTCTCAGGGTATATGCCCAGTAGTGGGATTGCTGGGTCATATGGTAGTTCTATTTTTAGTTTTTTAAGGAACCTCCGTACTGTTTTCCATAGTGGTTGTATCAATTTACATTTCCACCAATAGTACAGGACGGTTCCCTTTTCACCACCCCCTTTCCAGCATTTATTATTTCTAGATTTTTTGATAATGGCCATTCTGACTGGTGTGAGGTGATACCTCATTGTAGTTTTGATTTGCATTTCTCTAATAAATAATGATGTTGAACATCTTTTCATGTGCCTCTTGGCCATGTATGTCTTCCTTGGTGAAATGTCTATTTAGGTCTTCTGCCCATTTTTTAACTGGATTGTTTGTTTTTTTGATATTGAGCTCCATGAGCTGTTTGTATATTTTGGAGATTAATCCTTTGTTGTTTCATTTGCAAATGTTTTCTCCCATTCTGACTGTTGTCTTTTCATTTTGTTTATGGTTTCCTTTGCTGTGCAAAAGCTTTTAAGTTTAATTAAGTCCCATTTGTTTATTTTTGTTTTTATTTCCGTCACCCTAGGAGGTGGGTCAAAAAAGATCTTGTCAAAGAGTGTTTTTCCTATGTTTTCCTCTAAGAGTTTTATAGTGTCTGGTCTTACATTTAAGTCTTTAATCCATTTTGAGTTTATTTTTGTGTATGGTGTTAGGTAGTGTTCTAATTTCATTCTTTCATATGTAGCTGTCCAGTTTTCCCAGCACCACTTATTGAAGAGGCTGTCTTTTCTCCATTGTATGTTCTTGCCTCCTTTGTCATAAATTAGGTGCCCATATGTGTGTGGGTTTATCTCTGGGCCTTCTATCCTGTACCATTGATCTATATTTCTGTTTTTGTGCCAGTACCATACTGTCTTCATTACTGTAGCTTTGTGGTATAGTTTGAAGTCAGGGAGCCTGATTCCTCCGACTCCGTTTTTCTTTCTCATGGTTGCTTTGGCTGTTTGGGGTCTTTTGTGTTTCCATACGAATTATAAAATTTTTGTTCTAGTTCTGTGAAGAATGCCATTGGTAGTTTGATAGGGATTGCATTGAATCTGTAGATTGCTTTGGGTAGTATAGTCATTTTCACAATATTGATTCTTCCAATCCAAGAACATGGTATATTTCTCCATCTGTTTATGTTATCTTTGATTTCTTTCATCAGTGTTTTATCATTTTCTGAGTACAAGTCTTTCACCTGCTTAGGCAGGTTTATTCCTAGGTATTTTATTCTTTTTGTTGCAGTGGTAAATGGGAGTGTTTCCTTAATTTCTCTTTCTGATTTTTCGTTGTTGGTGTATAGAAATGCCAGAGATTTCTATGCATTAATTTTGTATCCTGCAACCTTACCAGATTCATTGATTAGTTCTAGTAGTTTTCTTTTGGCATCTTTAGGATTTTCTATGTATAGTATCATATCATCTGCAAACAGTGACAGTTTTACTTCTTTTTTTCCAAGTTGTATTCCTTTTATTTTTCTTCTCTGATTGCTCTGGCTAGGACTTCCAAAACTATGTTGAATAAGAGTGGCAAGAGTGGACACCCTTGTCTTATTCCTGATCTTAGTGGAAATGCTTTCAGTGTTTGACCATTGAGTATGATGCTTGCTGTGGGTTTGTCATATATGGCCTTTATTATGTTGAGGTAGGTTCCCTCTATGCCCATTTTCTGGAGAGTTTTTATCATAAATGGGTGTTGAATTTTGTCAAAAGCTTTTTCTGCTTCTATTGAGATGATCATATGGTTTGTATTCCTTAATTTGTTAATGTGGTGTATCGCGTATATTGAAGAATCCTTGCATCCCTGGGATAAATCCCACTTGATCATGGTGTATGATCCTTTTAATGTGTTGTTGGATTCTGTTTGCTATTATTTTGTTCAGGATTTTTTCATCTGTGTTCATCAGTGATACTGGTCTGTAATTTTCTTTTTTTGTGACATGTTTTTCTGGTTTTGCTATCAGGGTGATGGTGGCTTCATAGAATGAATTTGGGAGTGTTTCTCCCTTTGCAATTTTTTGGAAGAGTTTGAGAAGGTTGGTTGTTAGCTCTTCTCTAAATGTTTGATAGAATCCACGTGTGAAGCCATCTGGTCCTGGACTTTCGTTTGTTGGAAGATTTTTAATTATGGTTTCAAAATCATTACTTGTGATAGTAAATGCATACTTTTAAAATATAAAAGTACTAGAGTATATATTGCTTTGTAGGGTTTTTTTGTGGTTTGGCTTCTTTTAACTTAGAAATGTATCAAATATTTTTTGTCAGTAAATGCACTATTAAGTTTGTTTTGGTATGAATTTCTTTTTATTGATCTTGCTGTTTCCTGTATCTGAGGATTCATGTCTACCACCAGTTCTGGTTCATTTTTGTCCATTATTTCTTTAAATAACACTTCTGTTCTGACAGTTCTGTGGTTCTGGATATCCATTTAGATGATTATGAGACCTTTTCAGTATCATTCCTGCCTCTGAACCTCACTTTCAAATTCTCATCTCTGTGTCTCTGTCCTCCATTCTGTGTTAATTTTTTTTTTTTTTGTAGTAACAGTCTCATTTACTGATTTTCTCATCAGTTGCACTTAATCAGGTAGTTATCTCACACAGTGAGCTATGGTTTTCATTTCTAGAAACTCTGTTTGAATCTTTTTCAAATTCATGTGGTCTTGAAAAATGTACCATTCCTTTACTATATCCTCATCCTCTTTTATTGTTAAACATACTAAACATTTTACTTTTATGGTCTGTATCTGATAATTCCATTATCTGTAGACTTTGTAGGTCTGATTCTGCTATTTGTTGTTTTTGATGACTCTGGTATGTGCTGACTTGCTTCCTCATGTGTTCTGTGATTTTTTTTTTTTTTTTGGATGTGAGCTCATGTTTCTAGGAAGTTTTCCTCTAGTAATTCTTTGAGAGCTTAAATACAGAGAACTTGTATTTGCTTCTACTGATGCCTTAAGGGCACTATCAACTCATGTCCACATCAGTTTAAATACCCCGGTTGAGTTTTTTGGGTGGCCACAGCAGTTGTATGAGTTCAGGCCCCCAGTGTATTAGGGGCAAATGTCTGGATAGAAATTCTCAGAGGAGGCACCTTCCTGCTTAGATCCAAATCTGAGACAGTTATGTTTCTTTATCCTCTCCCTGTGTGACGTGGGTCAGTACTTTTCCCCCTTGTTCACCTGTTGAGGGTGGGATGTCCCAGCTTTTTGATCTGACTTCCTCTTCCCACTTGATTTCTGCTTGTAAAAGTCAAAACTAGAGGTCACGTGGGATTGGGATATAACTGGTTGCTAGGTTATGTGTTCTTTTACCTTGACATAATTTGGCTTCTCAGGAGGTTCATTACTTTTTTGGCCAACTTGGCTAAGCATTTAAAAAGGTAGGTAGGGATGTGCGTGTGTGTGTGTGTGTGTGTGTGTGTGTGTGTGTGTGTGTGTACGTTTACATATGTGTTCATACACCCAGCAGTTTTAGGTGTGTTTTTGTACTGGGAGGGTTTTCAGGGTATTTTGTCCTCTGTATTCCTGGAAAGGAAGTCTACAGTATGACTTTTTAATAGTAGGGCATAATTCATCCTTTGATTACATTTTTATTTACTTAAATAATCCTCTTCCTTGGGACCTTAAGGTTGCTTTCAACTTTTGTTGCAAAGGATATCCTCATATAGATATCTTAGCATAGATGGCTGATTATTTTCTCAAGATAAATATCTTGGAGCAAAATTGCTAGGTCAAAGGGTATGCTTGTTTGGTTTTTGATAGGTATTGCCAGAGTCATCCTGAAGTATGAGGAGAATTGTCCCACATTGAAACTCCTGAACACAGCACTTGAAAGTGCCATACTTCATTAACCACTGAGTGTTATAAATTTAAAGAAATCATCAATGTATCGGGGGAGATGACATTTTATTTTTAAAATTCAGATTTCTTTGATCATTGGAGAGGTTAAGCACAACTTTTTCTTAGCATTGAATGTTTGTATTTCTCATGAATTTCCAGTTCATCTTTACAATCATTTTTCTACTGGGATGCTCATGAGTAGTTTTTTTTTATTCATTTAAATTATATACTTAATATATATATAATTCTTCTTTTTAAAACTTTTGAGATATTAATAGCTTTTCATATAATGTAAGACATTTTTCCAGTGTGCATTTCTTTATTCTTAAATATAAAGAGGCTTTAAATGTTTAGATAGTCACCTTTATCAGTCTTTTAGGCTTTTTGCTTTGGCATTATGCTAAAATAGCCTCCCCTACTCTAGGATTATAAAAATGTGTATTATGTTTTCCCTTAGGTCTGCTAAGGCTTTGTTTTTCGTAGAAAATGTGTTTGTTTATGTAATGTGAAGATCTGTCTCTCACTTTATACCATTGTGGATTTCTTATTCAAGCTGGTTTGCCTGTGTTCCTGTTTGGAGGTATGATTTAGATAAAGCCAAATCATTTGGGAATTTCTTCATGTTGAGGCTGTAACTTTTGAAAACGGAATTGGCATGATATAGAATTGGTATGATACTGAATTGGGAATGTAGATGTTTATGCAGGCAATGGGGTGAACTCCAAATCCATGATGAAAAAAGCAGGTGAGTGTGTTAAGGAAGAAAGAACGAGTTAAGGGCTGTGGTAAAGAAGAAGGTTAACTATAGGGCTTAACCATCACAGGGTCATCTTCCCACCCATCTATGTGTGTTTTCTGTTGTCCTGATTGCTATTGGAAAAAGAATGTGTGGCATGGACCAGAAAGGCTCTTGCATTGAAAAAGCTAGGAAGACTTTTATTACCCACACTTTGTTTCTTATGTGAAATGGCTTTTTGTATGCAGTGGATGCTCAATCAGTATTTGTTGCATGAATGAATAAATGGAGATTCCCTGGTTAGGAAATAGAGCTGTGTTTAAATACTGTGTATTTTGGGGTAAACCAATTTTTTGGTTCATTTTTCATTTCTAGTGGTTCCTTGTCTGCCTTCATTTCTCCTTTTGTCCAACAAGCCTTTTATGAGGACTGTCTCTATGCCAGACACACTGAACATTAGGATAAAAAGATAATTATGGTGCTGACTTTGTCCTCAAGGAGCTCAGAGTCCAGTAATTGTCTCACAAGTGAATAGAGTTTAGTGTGATGAATGCTGTCTCTTATGTGCAAGGTGCAGAGGGGATGGCATATAGGAAGGCACGAGCAACGCACTGCTGCTGCTGATGTGTGTGTTAGGGGGTGACTTAGGAAGGAGACTTCTGAGACTTGGTAATGAAAGACTGAAGAATAAAGGAGAGTTCACCTTGTGGATAGGCGGTGGAAGAGGGCATTCCGATCGTGAAAATAGAATATGAGAAGACATGAAATAATGTGGTGTTTTCCAGGAACTCCAGGTGGTTTGGTTGGGAGGTAATGGAAGACTTGCTCAGGCATGAGGCAGAGGCCAGACCTCTTGTGGGCTGTTCCAAGGAGTCTGAAGTTTGCCTCTTCTCTGTTTCAATTGTTGTTAACAATTGAAAGCATTTCCACAGTTTTTTATTTTTTGTTTTTTTGTTTTGTTTCCAGTTAGATCGTTATGGGAGGTTAAATTGGAGAGATACAGAGAAGTGAATTCAGATTAGAGATAGAGACCCTTGCAGATGTCCCAGGGAGATGACCTGAACTAAGTGGCAGTGGGGGCTGGAGGAGAAAGAATGGATTTGAATTTATTGAAAAGTGTAGTCAACAGGATTTAGTGACATGCTCAGCGTAGGAAAATAAGTTGGGGCTGGGGTAGTTTTGAACTGGGGTTGCTTTTTTTTTCCACATTATTTATTTATTTATTTATTTATGGCTGTGTTGGGTCTTCGTTTCTGTGCGAGGGCTTTCTCTAGTTGCGGCAAGCGGGGGCCACTCTTCATCGCCGTGCGCGGGCCTCTTACTAGCGCAGCCTCCCTTGTTGCGGAGCACAGGCTCCAGACGCGCAGGCTCAGTAATTGTGGCTCACGGGCCCAGCTGCTCCGCGGCATGTGGGATCCTCCCAGACCAGGGCTCGAACCCGTGTGCCCTGCATTAGCAGGCAGATTCTCAACCACTGCGCCACCAGGGAAGCCCGAATTGGGGGTTTTTAAATTATAGACAGGTCAATTGGAGTGTGGGAGAATGTTCTGGAATGGGGCTGCATATTTAAGAACCAAGAGCCTGCAAGTGTCTTTGGGATCCATTGGCATGAATAAGATGGCCTAGCGAGAGTGAGCAGAAATAGAAAAGGGCAAAACAAAGGACTCGGGGTGGGGGTGGGGGTGCACCAACATTTCCGGATCCTTCGAGGAAGAAGATGCTGCAAACAGGCCTGAGAGAACCAGCACACAGTTGGATAAGAATCAAAGGAGCGTGGTGTCATGAGTAGGGCAAGTTTTTAAAGACACTGATTAACAATGTAAAATGCCACTAAAGAATCAAGTAGTCAAGGACAGAGAAATGTGCTTATTTAGAGGAAAAGGATCTTTTCTCAAAATTTTGAGCAGTGAGGGCAGAAACCATGGTACATCTTACAAGGATGCAAAAGCAGTGAGCACAGGCTGTTCATTCAATATTCTTGGCCTTGAAAAGAGAGAGCGGATGTGGGAGGGGCAAGGAGCTGGGGAAGAGGAAGGGGTAATAGTTGGGGTCAAGGAGTATTTCTTTCTGTATTCTTTTTTAAATGGGAATCATAGCATGTTTTCATTCTGAGGGCTGGGAACTGAGGAGAGAACAAAGCTGAAGGTACAGAGAGGGAATAATTGAATGAAACCAATTTTAGTTCTAAACTAGACATGGCCAATTGGGGACAAGAATGGGTGGGAGAAATGTCTTACAAAGTCAGTGTTGGCCAGGATTGGTGACTGTTACTATCATTGGAAGATACAGGTTTTCCAGGCAAGCATTTCACAAATGTTTATGGGCCCAAAAACTCTGGTAGCTGTCTATTCGGTGTATGCTACAGCCTTAATTATGTCTTAATGGAAAAATTAGCTGGGTGTTTTCCCCTAAGTCTGAATAGTTGGGATAACCTTTATTGGATCATTAATATGTCTTTGATACTACTAACAGTATAAGAATATTACATGTCCCTTGGAACAATGTTCAAAGGTATATATAAGTAAATTCAGTTACTTCTGGATTATTGCTGCCCAGCCTAATTCTGGTTTCCCTTACATTCTTGTTTCTGTGAGCCACAGGAACCTGAAGTACAGCCAAAGGTTTTGGGGGATGATCACTATGATATGTGGCTCCAGCGTCTTGCCTGCACTTCTGTAAAGACTGGTTTATTTTTCATGCTCCAGCTCTGTGGGATGGTGCTCTTGGGAAGGAAGGAAGCTCCTAACCCCACCAAGTTGCATGGGTACCTGGATGATGCTGCCCATTCCATGCTTGTTGCCACCACTTTTTAGTTACTGCACCCCAAATAATTGTTCACCTTACTCCAGCCCCCTGAAACAGAAGGAAGTTTTCTTTTCAAGTAGGAAAACTTTTTAAGGCATTTTCAGAGATGCCTGCGTGTTTATAACTCTTTAAGTGCCAAAGATAGCCTTTCTTTTTCAATTTGTGGCACCTTCCATTAAGCAAATTACATTAGGTTTCCCTAGAGGATATGCTCTGGGATGATTTGTGTGCCACCATGCTGGCCTCACTCTTGCCAGCCTTTTTCTTAACAAGCACTTGTGTGCACCTATAAGCTCTCTCCTACCTTGGAGTGTTCTGGGTCGCCTACTAAAATCCAGGGATTGAGGCAGCCATAGTCTGTCCTTCTCTGTTTTGAGAATGGATGTCTGTGGTTTAAATACTTTCCTATTGAACCCCACAGGATTTAGGGATTTCCATTCTAAATGACCTGGATTCCTAGAGTTCCTGATCTGGGTATGCAAATTAGCCTTCTTATAACCAGCACTTCTTTATTTTAAAGAGATGTCGCACACCCCTAATACTTTAGAGTTTGGATGGACCACATATTTCTCGAGCCTGTCCTTTGTATTCCTCTTTTACTGATAGTTTTAATTTCTTTGTTCTTTTAGCCTTGGCGAGAAAAATCCTATCTCTATTTGTGGCTTTAGATCCTCTGGTTTATCTAACTTTGATTAGTGACGAGAATGCCTTCCTATCTAGCTCTCAGAAGACAGTGGATATTGCTTTACAATCAGCCTCAGTATTCCCCACCCATTTTTTTTTTACAGTTTAATTTTTTTAATTGAGATAGAATTGACATATATTAGTTTCAGGTGTACAACATAATGGTTCAATATATGTATAATGATATAGTTTACATTTTTTTTGCCTTTTTTTGCTTTTCAGCCAACTTAAAAATTTTTTTAATAACACGTCCTTTTATTTATTTATTTAATTTTTATTTTATATTGGAGTATAGTTGATTTACAATGTTGTGTTAGTTTCAGGTGTACAGCAAAGTGATTCAGTTATGCATATACGTATATACATTCTTTTTCCGATTCTTTTCCCATATAGTTTATTACAGAATATTGAGTAGAGTTCCTTGTGTCCTTGTTGATTATCTATTTTATATATAGTAGTGTGTATATGTTAATCCCAAACTCCTAATTTATCCCTCCCCCCTACTTTTACCCTTTGGTAACCATAAGTTTGTTTTTGAAGTCTGTGAGTCTGTTTCTCTTTTGCAAGTAAGTTCATTTGTATCTTTTTTTAGATTCTGTCCCCACCCATTGTTAGTTCACATCATGTGACACTTTTCCTGATTTTAAAAGATAAATTCTTTATGAAATATGTTCTTACTTGTTTCTGGTTTTGTGTGGTTAACTTTGACACACAGTGAGTACTGACTGGTAAAATTAACTGCTTATTTTACCTTACATTAACTACAATACATATACATATTACCCTGATTTACTGTTTAGTGTGCAGAGTGAGGTGGCTTAGAAATAAGTTTGAAAATTTATTTCTCAAGGGAATTTTCTGTGGAAAATATAATAGATGAATATGTAATTAGAACTCTATTCCTTTTAAAGGAACATAGGACAGCTTAGCGCGTCCATGTGTTTGATTTTAACGTATTAAAAGTTAGAAAACATGATGAACAAGAAGGGTTAATTCTGAGCTTATTATAACTACTTGTCTTAATGTTTACATTGTTCTAGATGCATTTCATTAGATTTCATGCTGACTCCAAAATGACAGAATTCTCTGGAGACCCCATTTTGTAGAATGATGCTTCTTCCATTTTCATTGAAACGTGACAAAACTTTTTTCCACTTCACAGTTTTTGTGGACAGTATGCCAGCACTGCCCAATAGAAACTTTTAGAGATGGAAATATTCTATTTTTGCACTGTCCACATATGGCAAGTGACTATCATATTGGACAGTGCAGGCCTTGTCTTTGGAGTTAAAAGCATCCCTCATTTGCTAGCTGTGTAGCTCCTAACTTGTGTCAGAGAGCTTATTCTTCTGGGCAGACACAGCTGCACAGCGAGGCACACAACTGGGCAAGTGGTCCAGCGCTTTCTGGATTCCAGCCCTGCCTCTCCCACTTAGTCACATGCCCTTGTGCAGTGACAGGGACCATCCCCCGACTACCCGTAGGCTCTGCACCTTGACTGCTAAAACAGGAGAAAACCCTGGCCCCATTTCGCCAAGAAGTCTCCCCAGTCAAAGTGGGGCCCATTCTTTCCTGAGTTACAAATCAATGCTGAGAGGCTTGGCTATTGAAAAGGAAAATTGTCGTGTTAGAATTCTTCCTCTACCCAGATCTTTTAGAACTGGATTTCTGTTCTCCCGTATTCAGGAGGCCACGCACAAGCCAGTGGATTATTTATTGTACTTACTGATTTATGAAAAAACTTCTTAGCACAGAACTTCTCAGAGTGATGGGAGAAAGGGATAATAGTGGATCGCTGGCTGGTCGAAAGCAGAGCTGCATGGTATGGAGCTGGTCCATGCTGTTCTCTTTGGTCCCCACCCCTTTTTCTGGAAAATGAGATAGAGTGGGGGAGGTCTGACCCTTCTAACTTATTTCTCCCTGTTCGTTTTCAGCAAGCAAAGCATTCATTGGACACTGATTGTTTTTAATTCAGCTCCACCTTCACCTCACTTAATAGATATTACACTGCACTTAGTGTGTATTATTCCCAGGTTCTTATAAATGGCTGGCTGCTCTTCTTGGTTTCAGAGCCAATTTTGAGTTTTTGCCTTTTTGTCTTTATGTGTATTTTAACTGCAAATTGGGTGGGGCCAGTCAGGGAATTTGGGCTAATGTCACCTTTATTAAGAAGTCAGTTTATGACCATTTACAGTATGAGTTATTTAATCATAGCTTTTGATTGTAAGGAAATGCCTCTGGTTGAACTGGCTGATCTCAAAGATTTTGGACGTTAATGTTTCTTAAGAGGATTGACACAGCCGCACTGAGAGTCACGTGGTGTATAGGAATTACCTTTTGACAGATCAAATTCCATTTCCAAATGATGTAAAACCTACCTGTCCACATCCCTCTGCCTTCTTTCAAATTTATAATTTAAGAGCTTAAAAAAAAACCTCTGTATGAGTTAGATATTGCCTTTCCAGTAGAGCTATAATATGATCTTATGCTCATGAACAGGAAATGAATTTAAGAAACCTCAGATGTGTTGTCCAGTCCTTTTTTAAAGGAGAGCTTGCTGTAGACTTCGTCAGAACTAAAGCTGTTGCTTTTGGCAGACACCCTTCACCATTCAGGTGGAGACATTAAATAGCTCCACTCCACAGGCCACTTCGTATGGTGTGGTGGGTACACTGCAGCTCTTTTATTCTTATGGACACACACTGGGATCAAGTCCTGCTCAAAAACAACTTGTTCTTAGCAGCTTCGCTAAGTGTGTTTTTAAAAAAGTGTCCAAGGTTTATGAATGGTTCTACCTGCCCTGCATTTTTCTGTGGTGTTTCAGTTAAAGTCTTTACTGAATAATCCAAAAGCTCCTTCCTGAGAAAATTCCTGGCTATCCTCATCATTGAATAGGTGAAATGACCCTCAATTTGGATTATAATCTAATTTATTTTTTTTGTTAAAGAAAATTCCAAATGCCTGGTATCAAAAGCACGTGAGGGGACTTCCCTGGTGGTCCAGTGGTAAAGAATCCCCTTCCAGTGCAGGCGGATGTGGGTTCAATCCCTGGTGTGGGAACTAAGATCCCATGTGCTGCAGGGCAACTAAGCCCGGACGCCACAACTACTGAGCTTGCACGCCTCAATGAGAGAGGCTGCGTGCCACAAACTGCAGAGCCCACAGGCTCTGGAGCCCATGCGCCACAATGAAGAACCTGCGCTGCAACGAAAGATCCTGCGTGACTCAACGAAGATCCCACATGCCGCAGCTAAGACCTGACGCAGCCAAAAAAAAGAAGGGGGGGGGAGGGAGGGAGGGGGAAGGGGAGGGAGGGGGAGCGGAGGGGGGGAGGGAGGGAGGGGGAGGGGAGGGAGGGGGGAGGGGATTAAAAGAAAACAACACATGAAAGCGGTTTTTGGTTAATAGTACTCACTGCTTACACTTCAGACACTTATCAGAGACTTCAGTCTTGAATTATCTACTTTCCAGTCCTATCAAAGGCCATTTGAGGCAACCGGTATATTAAATGGACAGTCCAGTGAGTGGTTCCCAAAGTGTGGTCCTGGGACCCACAGCACTAGCATCACTTGAGAACCCGTTAGTAAGTGCAAATTCTCAGGCTCATCCCAGACCTACTGCATCAGAAACTCAGGGGGTGGAGCCCAACCATTGATGTTGGAACAAGTCCTCCAGTGAATTCTGGATGCTGCATGCTACAGTTTGAGAATTACTGGTCTTATGCAGGAGTTAACACATCTGGCTTTCAGCCTAGGCTCACTTTGAACAGTTGTTAAAATACTGATTCTTGGTTCCCACCTGTACAGAGTCTGATTCAGTAGGCCTCAGGTAGGGCCCAGGAATCAGTGTTTTTATATTCTGTGGCAAAGCCTGCTTTGGGAACCTTTGCTCTCACTTTGTGTCATATTACATTAGTCAGTAGCTTTACGTGAAGAATACAGTACTTTGGTTCCTATGTAGATGTCCTTGTAGAACTCTGATTTAAGACAATGGCATGTGATCAGAGGTTGCTTCAGAATTACTTAAGGAGACTTTAAAAATACCGGAGACTGGGTTCTACTATATCAAGAGATCTGGTTAGGGGTGAGAAGTATTTGTTTTTGTGTATGTTTTGTGTTTAAGTTCATGGGTGAAATGCCCATGTATTTTTGTCTTCGGATTTCATTGAGAATTGATAGAAGAAATCATCATATTAATACTTCTGTGTATTTTGTTCTGTATGAGAAATGTTACTAGTATTTAGTAGAAGAGAATTGTCCCTCTCTCCTGATAGTTAATGTGCAACTCTTCTTTTTTCTTTTGCTTTGGTTAACAGCTCAGAGTGAAAGTTTGCACAAAATTTTGAAATAATCTATTTCCATTGCCCACTTCAGTCCATGACTCTTATTCTTTTTTCCCCAGTTTGAGATATTATTGACATATCGTGTAAGCATAAGGTGTACAACATGGTGATCAGATACACATATAGATTGCAAAATGATTACTACAATAAGGTTAGTTAACACATCCATCATCTCAAAAAATCAGCTTTTTTAGGGGTTGGAGATAACATTTAAGATCTACTTTCAACAACTTTCAAGTATATAATATAGTATATTAATTATCATCTGTACATTAGATGCTATACATTAGATCCCCAGAACTTATTCATCTTATAGCTAGAAGTTTGTACCCTTTGACCAATATCTCCCCATTTCCCCCACCCCCTAGCCACTGATAACCACTATTCTACTATTTCTATGAGTTCGCTTTTTTTAATTTAAAAATTTTTTTAGTGGAATTTCCATTTTATTCCCATTTTTTTTAGTTTTTAAAATAACAGCTTTATTGAGATATAAATCATATACCATAAAATTTACCCCTTAAAAATGTATGTTTCAGTGGTTTTTAGTATATTTACAGAGATGTGCAGCCATCACCATCATCTAATTTTAGACCATTTTCATTATCACAAAAGAAACTGCATGCCCAATAGCAGTCAACTCCCATTTTCCCCTCCCACCAGCCCCTGACGACTGCTAATCTCTATCTATGGATTTGCCTATTCTGGGTGAGTTTGCTTTTTTTAGATTTCATACATAAGTGAGATCTTATAGTATTTCGTCTTTTTCTTTCTGACTTATTTGACTTTGCATAATACATTCTAGGTTCATCTATGTTGTGGCAAATGGCAGGATTTCTTTCTCTTTTATGGTTGAATAATATTCCATTGTATATATGTTATACATATACACCATATTTTCTTTATCCATTTATCCATTGATACACACTTAGGTTGTTTCCGTGTCTTGGTTATTGTAAATAATGCTGCAGGGAACATGGGGGTACGGTTATCTCTTTGAGATAGTGATTTTATTTCCTTTGGATATATACCCAGAAGTAAGATTGGTGGATCATATGGTAGTTCTATTTTTAATTTTTTGAGGAAACTTCATACTGTTTTCTGTAGTGGCTGAACCAATTTACATTCCCGTCAACAGTGTACAAGGCTTCTTTTTTCTCCACAGTGTTGCCAACACTTGTCTCTTTTTGATAATAGCTATTCTAAGGGGTGTGAGTTGATATATCATAGTGGTTTTTTTTTTTTAAATGTGATGATCCATTTATTCATTTATGTATGTATGTATGTATGTATGTATGTATGTATTTATGGCTGTGTTGGGTCTTCATTTCTGTGCGAGGGCTTTCTCCAGTTACGGCAAGTGGGGGCCACTCTTCATCGCGGTGCGCCGGCCCCTCACCATCGCAGCCTCTCTTGTTGCGGAGCACACGCTCCAGACGTGCAGGCTCAGTAATTGTGGCTCACGGGCCTAGTTGCTCCGCGGCATGTGGGATCTTCCCAGACCAGGGCTCGAACCCGTGCCCCCTGCATTGGCAGGCAGACTCTCAACCACTGCGCCACCAGGGAAGCCCCCATAGTGGTTTTGATTTGTATTTTTCTGATGATTAGTGGTGAACATTTTTCATATATGTGTTGGCCATTTGCATGCCTTCTGCGGAAAATGTCTATTCAAGGCCTTTGCCCATTGTTAATTGAATTGTTTGTTGTTTTGCTATTGTTGTATGGGTTCCTTATATATTTTGAATATTAACCCCTGATCCAGATAGATGGTTTGCAACTTTTTCTCCCATTCCATGGATTGCCTTTTCATTTTGTTGATGGTTTCATTCGTTATGCAAAAGTTTTTAGTTTGATGTAGTCCCACTTGTTTTTGCTTTTACTGTTTGTGCTTTTGGTGCTATATCTAAACTATCATTGCCAAGACCAATGTCTAGGAACTTCTTCCCTATGTTGTTTTCTAGTAGTTTTATAGTTTTGGGTCTTTGCTTGTTTGTACATACAATATCATATCATTTGCAAAGATTTTTCTTTATCCATTCATCTGTTGATGGATACTTGGTTTGCTTCCACATCTTAGCTATTGTAAATAGTGCTGCTATGAACAGTGGGGTGCATGTATCTTTTCAAATTAGTGTTTTCATTTTTGCTACAAATATACCCAGGAGTGGAATTGCTAGATCATATGGTAGTTCTATTGTTAGCTTTCTGAGGAACCTCCATACTGTTTTCTACAGTGGCTGCACCAGTTTACATTCCCACCAACAGTTGTACAAGAGTTCCCTTTTCTCTGCATCCTCACCAACATTTGTTATTTGTATTTTGATGATAGCCATTCTGACAAGTATGAGGTGATATCTCGTTGTTTTGATTTGTATTTCTCTAGTAATTAACGATGTTGAGCATCTTTTCATGTGCCTGTTCACCATCTGTATGTCTTCTTTGGAAAAATGTCTCTTCAGGTCTTTTGCCCATTTTTTGATTGGGTTGTTTGTTTTTTGATATTGAGCTGTATGAACTGTTTATGTATTTTGGACATTAACCCCTTATTGGTAGTATCATTTACAAATATTTTCTCCAATTCTGTAGGTTGTCTTTATTTTTGTCAGTGGTTTCCTTTGCTGTACAAAAGCATTTAAGTTTAATTAGGTCCTATAGAGAATAGACTGGTGGTTGCCAAGGAGGGCGGGGAGGTTGGGAGAGGGTTGGATTGGGAGTTTGGGATTAGCAGATGCAAACTGGTATATATAGAATGGGTAAACAACAAGGCACTACTGTATAACACAGGGAACTATATTCAATATCCTGTGATAAACCATGATGGAAAAGAATATGAAAAAGAATGTATATATATGTATAACTGAGTCACTTTGCTGTACAGCAGTAATTAACACAACATTGTAATTCAACTATACTTCAATAAAAAATAAATTAAAAAAAGAAAAGTTTAAATTAGATCCCATTTGTTTAGTCTTTTATTTCTTTTGCCTTAGGAAATGGATCCAAAAATTATTGCTAGGATTTATGTCAAACAGTGTTCTGTCTATAGTCTCCTCTAGGCATTTTATGGTTTCAGGGCTTACATTTAGGTCTTTAATCCATTTTGAGTTTATTTTTGTATATGGTGTGAGGAAATGTTCTAATTTCATTGTTTTACATGTAGCTGTTCAGTTTTCCTAGTTTCCTAGTCTCACTTATTGAAGAGACTGTCTTTTCTCCATTGTGTACTCTTGCCTCCTATGTCTTAGATTAATTGACCATAGGTACATGGGTTCATTTGTGGGCTCTCTCTTCAGTTCCATTGATCTGTCTGTTTTTGTGCCAGTACCATGCTGTTTTGATTACTGTAGCTTTGTAGTATAATCTGAAGTCTGGGAGCCTGATACCTCCAGCATTGTTCTTTTTTCTTTTTTCTCAAGATTGCTTTGGCAATTTGGGGTCTTTTGTGGTTCTGTATGAATTTTAGGATTATTCTAGTTCTGTGAAAAATGTCCTGGGCATTTTCATAGGGATTGCATTAAATCTGTAGATTGCTTTGGGTAGCATAGCCATTTTAACAATATTAATTCTTCCAATCCAAGAGCTTTCCATTTCTTTGTGTCATCTTCAGTTTCCTTTGTCAGTATTTTATAGTTTTCAGAGTATAAGTCTTTCACCTTCTTGGTTAAGTTTATTCCTAGATATTTTATTCTTTTGATGTGATTTTAAACAAGATTGTTTTTTAACTTTCTGAGAGTTAATTATTAGTGTATAGAAAAGCAACAGATTTGTGCACATTAATCTTGTATCCTGCAACTTTGCTGAATTAATTTATTAGTTCTAATAATTTTTCAGTGGAGACTTCAGGATTTTCTATATAAGTTATCATGTCATCTACAAATATTTACAGATTCACTTCTTCCCTTCCAATTTGGATGCCTTTTATTTCTTTTTCTTGTCTGATTGCTGTGGCTAGGACTTATAATACTATGTTAAATAGAAGTGATAAGAGTGGGCATCTTGTCTTGTTCCTGAATTTAGAGGAAAGACTTTCAACTTTTCACTGTTGAATATGATGTTAGCTGTGGGTTTATCATAAATGGCCTTCATTATGTTGAGATATGTTTCCTCTGTACCCACTTTGATGAGAGTTTGTGCCATGAATGGATGTTGTATTTTGTCAGATGCTTTTTTGGCATCTATTGAAATGATCATATGATTTTTATCATTACTTTTGTTAGTGTGGTGTATCACACTGACTGATTTGCAAATGTTGAATCATCCTGTGTCCCTTTAATAAATTCAACTTGATCATGGTGTATGATCCTTTTTATATATTGTTGGATTTGGTTTGCTAATATTTTGTTGAAGATTTTTGCATCTATATTCATCAAAGATATTGGCCTGTAATTTTCTTTTTTTTGTAGTGCCTTTGTCTGATTTTGATATAAGGGTAATGGTATGGCCCGGTAGAATTAATTTGAGAGTGTTCTATCCTCTTCAGTTTTTTGGAATCATTTGATAAGGATAAGTATTAGTTCTTCTTTATATGTTTGATAAAATTCCCCTGTGAAGCCATCTGGTCCTGGATTTTGTTTGCTGGGAGGTTTTTTTTCTTTTTATTACAAGTTCAATTTCACTTTTAGTGATAGGTCTGTTCAGGTTGTCTGTTCATTCCTTCTTGATTCAGTCTTGGCAGGTTGTATTGAGTGTGTTTCTAGGAATTTGTCCATTTCTTCTAGGTTGCCCAATTTGTTGGCATATCAGTGTTGTAGTGTTCTCTTATGATTGTTGTATCTCTGTGGTATTGGTTCTTATTTCTTCTCTTCCGTTTCTTATTTTGCTTATTTGGGTCCTCGCTCTTTTCTTCTTGGTGAGCCTGGCTAGAGGGTTGTTGATTTTGTTTTTCCTTTCAAAAAAACATCTCTTGGTTTTATTGATCTTTTGTATTGTTTTTTGATATCTATTTATTTCCTCTCTGATCTTTATTATTTTCTTCCTTCTGCTGAATTTGGGCTTTATTTGTCCTTTTTCTAATTCCTTTACGTGGTAGCTTAGGTTGTTTATTTGAGATTTTTCTTGTTTCTTGAGAAAGGTCTGTATCACTGTAAACTTTCCTCTTAGGGCTGCTTTTGCTGCATCCCATAGATTTTGGAGTGTCATGTTTCCATTTTCACTTGTCTTGAGGTATTTTCTGATTTCCTCTTTGATTTCTACATTGACCCATTGGTTTTTTAGTAGCACTTTGTTAGTCTCCACGTGTTTTTTCTTTCTCCATTTTTCCTTCTGTAGTTAATTTCTAGTTTCATTCTGTTGTGGTTGGAAAAAATGATTGATATTTCTATTCTCTTAAATTTGTTGAGACTTGTTTTGTGGCCTAGCATGTGATCTATCCTGGAGAATGATTAATGTGCACTTGAAAAGAATGTGTATTCCATTGTTTTTGGATGTAATGTCCTGCAGATATCTATTAAGTCCAGCTGGACTTATTGTCTCTTTTTAAGACCACTGTTGCCTTATTAATTTTCTGTCTGGATGATCTCTCCATTGATGTGAGTGGGGTGTTCTCACCTACTATTATTGTATTGTTGTCAGTTTATCCCTTTATGTTTCTTAGTATTTGCTTTATATGTGTAGGTGCTTTTGCATTGGGTGCATATATATTAATGAGTGTAATATCCTCTTCCTGTACTGATCTCTTATATAATCGCCTTCTTTGTCTTTTGTTATAGCCTTTGTTTTAAAGTCTGTTTTATCTGTTATGAGTTTTGCTGTCCTTGCTTTCTTGTCATTTATGTTTGCATGCAACATCTTTTTCCATTACTGCACTTTCAGTCCATATATGTCTTTAGCCCCGAAGTGAGTCTCTTGTAGGCAGCATGTAGAAGGGTCTTGTTTTTTTTTTTTTTAATAAATTTATTTATTTATTTTTGGCTGTGTTGGGTCTTCATTGCTGCGTGTGGGCTTTTCTCTAGTTGTGGCGAGTGGGGGCTACTTTTCGTTGCAGTGTGCGGGCTTCTCATTGCGGTGGCTTCTCCTGTTGCAGAGCATGGGCTCTAGGCGCGTGGGCTTCAGTAGTTGTGGCACGCAGGCTCAGTAGTTGTGGCGTGCAGGCTCTAGAGCGCAGGCTTAGTAGTTGTGGTACATGGGCTTAGTTGCTCTGCTGCATGTGGGATCTTCCTGGACCAGGGCTTGAACCCGTGTCTCCTGCATTGACAGGCAGATTCTTAACCACTGTGCCACCAGGGAAGCCCGGCTCTTGTTTTTTTATTCAGTTAGCTGCCCTATGTCTTTTGATTGGCGTATTTAGTCCATTGACATTTAAAGTAATTATTGATAGGTATGTACTTATTGCCATTTTAGTACTTGTTTTCCAGTTGTGTTTGTAGTTCTCTGTTCATTTTAAATTCTTTTTGGTTTTTTTTTCTCTTGTAGTTTGATGGTTTGCTTTACTAGTATGTTTGTGTTCCTTCCTTTTTGGTTTTTATATATCTATTGTAGATTTTTGGTTTGTGGTTACCATGACGTTCATATATGTTGACCTGTAACTATATCTACTTGCTTTAAACTGGTAGTCATTTAAGTTCAAGCACATTCTAAGAGATCTACATTTTTTTTTCCTCCGCTCCCCCCAATTTTGTGTTTTTGATGTCCTATTTTACGTCTTCATGCTTGTCCTTTTACTGTTTATTCCAATTATAGTTGCTTTTACAGTTTTTTTGTCTTTTAATCCATGTACTGGCTTATTTATGTGGTTGATTCTTAATCCTTACCATATATTTGCCTCTTCTAGCGGGGTTTTCCCTTTCCTGTGGATTCTTTCTTTTCCATTTAGAGAAGACACATCAACATTTCTTTTAGGGTAGGTTTAGTATTAATGAACTCTTCTAGTTTTTGCTTCTCTGAGAAGTTCTTTATCTCTCCTTCTATTCTAAATGATAATCTTGTTGGGTACAGTGTTCCAGGTTTCAAGTTTTTCCCTTTCAGTGCTTTGAATATGTTATGCCACTTCCATCTGGCCTGCAAATTTTCTGCAGAGAAATCAGCTGATAGCCTTATGGGGATTCCCTTGTATATGACTCTTTTTTTTTTTTTTGTCTTGCTGCCTTTAGAATTCTCTCTTTAACTTTTGCCATTTTAATTATGATATGTCCTGGTATGGGTCTGTTTCGGTTCATCTTGTTTTGGACCCTCTGTGCTTCCCATACCTGGATATCATTTTCCTTCTTCAGGTTTGGGAAGTTTTCAGCCATAATTGCCTCAAATTTTTTGATCCCCTTCTCTCTCTTCTTTTTCTGGAACCCCTATAATGTGAATGTTGGAACACTTAATGTTATCCCAGAGATCTCTTAAATTGCTTTCATTTTAAAAAATTTGTTTTTCTTTCTGACTTTCTGATTGGGTGGTTTCCATTATTCCATCCTCCAGATCACTTATGCATTCTTCTGTATCACTTAGTCTGCTATTCATTCCTTCTAGTGTGTTTTTTATTTCCGCTATTGAATCATTAATTTCTGATTGGGTCTTTTTTATATATTCTAGTTCCTTGTTCAGTGTTTAAGTCAATTCTTTTTCCTAATTCAGTTAACGTTTTTGTTAGCAGTGTTTTGAATTATTTATCTGGTAAATTGTATATTTTTATTTTATTATTTTTTCAGGGGTTTTCTTTTCCTCTTTCAATTGAGTAGTTCCTCTGCCTTTTCATTTTGCTAAACTTTCTCTGCCTCTATGAATTTAGATAAAAGAGTTACCTATTGTGGTCTTGAAGGGGTGTTCTTATGTGGGAGCATCCCTATACAGACTGCTTTTAGCCATTGCCTTTGGTGGGAGTGCTGGGTTTGACATGGATGCCATTCCCATCTTTCCTTAGGGTGTGCTGGCAGCTTTCACCTTGGTGGGGGCGGGGGTGCTGGAGATGGAGGGGCTAGAGCTGGAGCCAGGTGTGAGCTGGGACTTCCTTTCTGCTGCTCAGTGGCTGTCACCGCCCTGTCAGGGGTGGGGGGTCTGATCCCAAGTTGCTGGGGCAGAAGCCCTGAGGGTCGAGCTCATGTTGGCTCTGTTCCCTTTAAGTGTGTGTTTTCCCTTCTCCCTTCACTGGGACTTTGCCCCAGAAGAGGGAAGTGCTGAAGCAAGTGGGGCCTGTGCATAGACAGAGGTCTAATGTGTTTCCTCCGTAGGTGGCTGTGGCTCTGCTCAGACACAGCCTCAGGTGTGAGCCCCCTTTGTCTCTCATATCCGATCATTCTCCCCTTCCTTTACCACCCCTGCCCTGTTGTGGAACTACTCCACAGGGCTGGTGGGAACCTGCGTGGATTCTCAAGGAGTGTTGGAGAGTTAGCTGTGGTAGGGGGACGCCATCAGAGATCTGGGCAGCTCCTGGGGCACTACCTAGATAAGCACGTTGCTCACGCATGCTGCTTATGAGTGGAGTCCAGTCTTCTCCAGCCTTTCTGTCTGACTCAGTGGTCTTCCAACTAGCCAAGGGGGTTGTCTCCACTGCGTCGGACCCCAGGACTAGGATGCCCAGTCTCTGGCTTGACCTGCTGACTCCCCAGGGCAGGTGTCCACTTGTGTAATCTCCCTTTTTCTCTGGGTCCCTTCCCAGGGGCACAGGTCCCAAGCTGACTGCTTTTCTTCCCTTCCTACTTGACTACTTTTGTATCTTTCTTACAGCCTTGGATGTATAGGAGTCCTTCTGCCAGTTTCCAGGTTTCAGTGAGAATTTTTCCACATGTAGATGTATGTTTGATGTGTTTGTGGGAGATGATGAGCTCTACGTCCTTTTACTCAGCCGTCTTGATCTTGTTCCCCATACTGTTTTGATTATTATAGCTTTGTAATGAAGCTTGAAATCAGGAATTGTGATGCTTCCAGCTTTATTCTTCTTTCTCAGGATTGCTTTGGCTATGTGGGATCTTTGATGGTTCCATATCAATTTAGGATTGTTTGTTCTATTTCTGTGAAAAATGCCATTGGAATTTTGATTTGGATTGCATTGAATCTATAGAAAGCTTTGGGTAGTATGGATATTGTAACAATGTTCTTCTGATCCATGAGCACAAGATATCTTTTGATTTATTTGTATCTTCAGTTTTTCTCATCAGTCTCTTGTAATTTTCAGTGTACAGATCTTTTACTTCCTTTGTTAAATTTATTCCTAAGAATTTTATTGTTTTAGATGCTATTGTAAATGGGATTGTCTTTCTTTATTTTTCAGGTATTCATTTTTAGAGTATAAAAACACAACAGATTTTTGTATGTTTATTTTTATATCTTGCAACTTTACTGTATTAGTTTATTACACCTAACAGTTTTTTGATGGAATCTTTAGGATTTTATATAGTTAAGATCGCATCATCTGCAGGCAACTTTACTGCTTCCTTTTGATTTGGATACCTTTTATTTTTATTGTCTAATTGCTCTGGTTAGGACTTCCAGGTCTATGTTGAATAGGAGTGGTAAGAGTGGGCATCCTTGTCTTGTTCCTGATCTTGGTGGGAAAAATCTCACCCTTTTACCATTGAGTATGATATTAGCTGTCAGTTTGTCATATATAGCCTTTATTATGTTGAGGTACGTTTCTGCTATACCCAGTTTGTTTTGAGTTTTTATCATGACCGTATGTTGAATTTGTCAAATGCTTTTTCTGCATCTATTAAGAGGATCATATGATTTTTATCCTTTACTCTGTTAATGTGGTATATTACATTAATGGATTTTTATTATGTTGACCCATTCTTATATCCTAGAGATAAATCCCACTTCATCATGGTGTCTCATCCTTTTAACATGGTGTTGAATTTGGTTTGCTAGAATTTTGTTGAGAATTTTTGCATCTGTATTCATCAGGGATATTGGCCTGTAGTTTTCTTTTCTTGTAGTGTCCTTATTTGTCTTTGGTATTAGGGTATGCTGGTCTTGTAAAATGAGTTTGGGAGTGTTCCCTCCTCTTCAGCTTTTTTGGGAGAGTTTGAGAAAGATTGGTATTAATTCTTCTTTAAGTGTTTGATAGAATTCACCAGTGAAACCTTCTGGTCCTAGTCTTTCCTTGTTGGGAGGTTTTGCTTTTTCAGTCTCCTTACTCATTATTGGTCTGTTCAATTTTTCTATTTCTTTATGATTCTGTTCTGGTGGATTGTATGTTTCTAGGAATTTATCCATTTCTTCTAGATCATCCAATTTGTTGGCTTATAAATGTTCGTAGTCATGACCCTTGTTCTTTTATAACCTCTTGTAACCTGGCTGAAACTTGTTTGGAGATAAATGGGGTCCAGAAAATAAGTAAATGATGGAATATCTGCCTCTGCTTTGAAACGAGCTTCTTGTTTGGAGAAACTTTCCCAGCTCTTGGTCAGTATTTCTTTGTCTCCTCCATTTGATGGATGCACTACAGTTATCGCCTGGCTGTGAAAGAGTTAATGTTTGCCATTACCAGGCACTGACATAGGCAGTAGGGGAAGTCTGGCTCATTTTGTTTCAAAATACACCATACCTCAAGTAAGTACAAACAGCTGCAATGTGGGATTGGGGCCAAAAGAAATCCGTGTGGTGCTCTGAGCTCCAACTGAGAGGAGTTCATGTAACATGGACCTGAGATCAGGCTCCAAAACGAAACCATTAGGTCCCGGCAGGAGGCGAGTCCTTGCTTGTCATCCTGGTCCCCTCCACAGCCACCGCCCAAAGAAACTGGTGTGGTTCGAGGTGACCTTTTCCTTTTCCCTCTGGACCCACTTCTCTGCAGCAGGTTTAACACTACATTCAGTTTCTTGGAGCCCAGAACTACAGTAGTGTAAAATGGAGACATCTTGGAACACAAAGCATTTATAGATATGTTGCCTGCTTATTTTATTTCCATGACTTGGCCTAAAATAGCAATCACACTAAGTCCGACCCTCCAGCACACTCCTTTTCAAGCCCCAGTTTCAAGCCCCAGTTCTTGGTCAAGTAGAAACTGCTGCAGCTGAGTCTGTTTGGTTGTTTCCTCATCTTCCAGATTTTTTAGGTAATATCAGTTTAGCAAAGCCTTTTTTTTTTCTGATCCCTTTTATAACCAGAATTTCATTTTTCATGTTATAATGCCTTATCTTCTCTTTGGAGTGGCCATATAATCCCTTTCACACTAGTGAGAAATTTTCTGTATGACACTCTTCATTCTCCACATATTTGGATTTCCCCCTGTGATCTTCTGGACATGCAGGACAGCATCTTTCAGGCTGATGGTTAGATGGTTAGAAGTCTTTAAAGTGGCACCTCACAGCTGTTTTTAGGTCTCCACTTGGTTCTTAGGTCACATCTCAGGCAGAGGGACTTGTGACTACTTTGTGGTTTTATTATCTCACATCTCAGGCAGAGGGACTTGTGACTACTTTGTGGTTTTATTATCTCCTCACAGTTTAAAAAAGGCTTCTTTTTCCTGTCTATATTCTGCTGCTTTTGTGATAAACAGCTTCAACAACAATTGAAAAAGATACCAGATACCCACTGTTACATTGAAAACCCTTTCATAAAAGGAAAACAGGAGTTTGAATACCATTCACTTGAAAGTTAGGGAGGAGCCCTTTTTTTGTTTATTTGTTATCATGGTTACTGAATTATTGTGAACAGAGAAGAGTCATTTTGATTCCCTTTGCTTCACATTCCTGATTTCTTCCACAGGGTGATATGTTTGAAATGTTGCTCACAGAATTGTTGCATTAATGAATGAGGCCATCCTTTCCTTGTTGACCTCTCAAGTGGGCAAAAGCATGTATGTGAATTCTCAGGAAAACTACAGTCTTCACGTATCTTCAACCCAGCTGGGAATAACTCATCCTCCAGCACAATACTAGTTTTCTTTAGATTTCCCTCTATTACCTACTGTTTTAAAGAGATATTGCCAAGAAGGACTTCACTGAAGAAAAGTGGTATCCATTGTAGCAGGAAAGGAAAGGAAATTTCATTTTTTTCCCCCGTGGTGAATTAGATACTAGGGTTGTATTCAACAGGTTTGATTTTTTTTTTTTTCCCCTTAAAACTTTGGGCAGGATCTATAAGTCTAGATTTAGGATGTACACTGATTTTTTTTTTTTTTTTAAAGCTGTTATCTCCGACTTAATTAGAAGTTAGTGAAAGAAACAAGGTTTCTTATTTGGCTCTTGAACTCTGAAAATAAACAAAAATTTCATATTTTTGAATAGCACACTGTGGGCCAAACAACATCTGGAAGAGATTATTCTCACTAGTTGGCAGAAGAAATTTCATAATCCACCGTCTCAAAGAACATGGTACCTTGTCACATTTTCCATATATCTGGGAAACAGAAGACATTCTTAGGACCACATTTGTGGGGTATCTGCCCTTTTCTTTGTTCTGCATTGAATATAGATGTGTCTCTCTAATACTATAGTATTTCTTTAGCTTTTGGAAATACAGCAAAACTTGGTGGCATGATGCTGCCTGCACTGTTTACTGTGGTCCAGATTTCTCCTTTTTCAAAAGACCTATTTGACTTTCGGCAACATGCCTCTTATACTCTGCCATTTGTCTGAGACGTCTATTCCTGTCTTCTCTAAAATCAGGCACATGTGTGTCTGGGATAGTGGTGTAATTTGTAACAGTAACAGTAACTTCTAATTAGATTAAAAATTTTTTTCTTTAAATTCAGTTTCTTCTTGTGCACGTCTATTCCTATGGTTAGTAGTGACACAGGAACACTCTTCCAATTAAACACATTTTATTTTAGATCATGGGGCTTCTCCTCCTCCCCGTGCTCCTCCCTTCCTCCTCCCCCACTCCTCCTTTCTCAAACTTACAGAAAAGTTGCAAGTGCAGTACAAAAATGCAAAGAACCTTTTATCTTGCCAAGTCAATTAGGAATGAATTACTGACATGATGTCCTAACACCCTCAAGTACTTTATAATGTATTTCCTAAAAACAAGGGCATTCTTCCACATAGTCACAAAACAATCATCAGAGTTCAGAAATTTACATCATTATTATACTATCGGCTAATATTCAAATCCATTTAAGTTTTCCCCAGTTGTCTCAATAATACCCTTTATAGCGAAGGATTCATTTCAGAATCTTGCATTGTGTTACTTGGTCATGTCTCTTGTTAGTCTCTTTTAATATGGGGACAGTTTCTCAGTTTTTTTTCTTTTATGACCTTGATCTTTTAAAGATTATAGGATGGTTATTTTGTAGAATGTTCCTCAATTTGGGTTTGACCCTTTTTTTTTTTTTAATTAAACTCAGATTTTGAAACTTTGACAGGAATATCACAAAAGTGATGCCATAGTCTTCTCATTGCATCCTATCAGGTGGCACACAATGTGTATTTGTCCCAATTTCTGGTGATGTTTACTTTGATCACTTGATGAAGGTAGTGTCTTCCAGACTTCTCCACTGTAAAGTTACTGTTTTTCCTTTGTAAGTAATAAGAATTTTGTGGGAAAGTATTTGAGTCTATGTAAATATCCTATTTCTTGTCAAAATTTTATTAGTTAATTTATATTATAATGAACTCTAGATTCCTATTTTATTCAAAGGGTTGTAAATCTGTTCTGTCATTTATTTTGAATCTCAAAAATGTCCATTTGAGGCCAGGGCGGGGCCCTTTAAGCTAATTTCCTTGTCTTTTTAACCTCTTCATAATTCTTTGAGTGCTTGCTTTCTTTCGGGCACAAGAAGATGTTCCAAGTCATTGTATACTTCCCTGGCCACAGCTCTGGACTCAGGCGTTTCTCCAAAGAGCCTGGTTCCTTTCAGTAGAGAATGGTATTTAGAGACCAAGATCTAAGTGCTAGGACACTCATAGTTATTGGGGTGCCACTACTCCCAGGCCTCTGACTTGCATACACACACATGTACACCCCACCACACACACTCTTAAACCTCTATTTTTATTTCTATAGCTCTTGAAAACTATGAGTCTGTATCTCTCTCTCCTCCTGGGCTGGATGCCTCTTTACCTTTTATGCTCTGACAAGTGCTCTCAGCTGCCTTCCCATGGGCACATCCTCCTTACCTTATTTAGCCTCTTGACACTCGGCATTGGGCTGCCCTTGCGTTGTTACAAGTATATGTATATATTATAGTTAGTGCTCAGATTTTCTTATAAGCCAGTGTTTTCCTTTCAAGGAAAATATTCTTTAAATATTGTATTTTAAAAATCTATATCATGGCATTTTTCTTTATTGTAAGACATGCTTTGTATTAATACTTTTTATCAAGGACGTGTATATAAGTGCACATATTTAAAATGTACAATTTGATTTGTTTTGACGTGTGTATATACTCTTGAAATCATCACCACCATCAAGATAATGAACATATCTACCACCCCTCAAATTTTCTCCTGTCCCTTTGAAGTCCTTCCTTCTGTTACTTTACCCTCCCCTCATATTTTCTGGCAATTACTGATCTGCTTTTGGTCACTATAAATTAGTTTGCTTTTTCTATAGTTTTATATAAATGGAATCATGCAGCTAATGCTGTGTTTTGTTTGACTTCTTTCACTCAGTGTAATTATTCTGAGATTGGTACATGCTTTTGTGTCTATAACTAGTTCATTTTTATTGTTGAGTAGTAATTCCACTGTATGGACGTTACAGCAATTTGTTTATCTGTTTGCTTGTGAATTGACATCTGAGCTGTTTCCAGTTTTTGGCTATTAAAGATAAAGCTACTGTAAACATTTGTGCTCAAGTCGTTGTGCTGACATACTTTCTTTACTCTTGAGTAAATACCTAGGAGTGAAATGGCTTGATTGGATAGTAAGTGCATATTTAATTTTTAAAAAACCTGCCAAATTGTTTTCCAAATTGATCCTATCTTCCATTCCCATAGCAGTGTGTGAGAGTTGCCGTTGATTCATATTCTCACCAACACTTGGTATGGTCAGTCTTTTTAATTTTGGTTATTCTATTGATATGTAATGGTATTTCATTGTGGTTTTAATTTGTTTCTTCCTAATTGTTCTTCTGTGCTTATTTGCTGCCTGTATATTATCTTTGGTGAAGTGTCTAAATCTTTTGCCCAGTTTAAAAAGTGAGTTTGGTTTCTTACTGAATATTGAGATTTTTAAAAATACATGTTTGGGGCTTCCCAGGTGGCGCAGTGGTTGAGAATCTGCCTGCCAATGCAGGGGACACGGGTTCGAGCCCTGGTCTGGGAGGATCCCACATGCCGCGGAGCAACTAGGCCCGTGAGCCACAATTACTGAGCCTGCGCGTCTGGAGCCTGTTCTCCGCAACAAGAGAGGCCGTGATAGTGAGAGGCCCGCGCAACGCGATGAAGAGTGACCCCCACTTGCCGCAACTAGAGAAAGCCCTCGCACAGAAACGAAGACCCAACACAGCCATAAATAAAATAAAATAAATAAATTTAAAAAATATATATATTAAAAAAAAACATGTTGGATACAAGTCCTTTATTAGACATGATTTGAAAGTATTTTCACCCAGTTTGTGGCTTGTTTTTTAAATTTACTTAGTGTCTTTTGAAGAGCAGAAGAACTTTTGATGAAGACTAGTGTTTCAGTTTGTTTTTTTATGGATCATGCTTTTGATATCTTACCTAAGAAAAATTTGCCTGACCCAACTCCGCAGAGATTTTCTCTTATGTTTTCTTCTAGCAGTTTTATATCAGTAGTCCTAGGTTTTACGTTTAGGTCTATGAGCTAATTTAAGATTAATTTAAGTTAATTTTTGTGGTTTGAATTATGAAGCAAAGTTGTTTTTTGTTTTGTATTCAAATATCCAATAGTTCAGCACAATTTGTTGGAAAGACTCTTCTTTCTCCACTGCATGGCCTATTTACCTTTGTCAAAAATTAGTTGTTTATATAAGTATAGGTCTACTCAACTTTCTATTATGCTCCATTAATCTATTTGTCTTTCTTTAGGCCCATACCACACTATCTTTATTCTTTATATCCTTTAATGTCTATGGGGTCAGTAGTGACCACCCCTCTTTTGTTTCTGCCATTAAAAATTTGTGTCATCTTTTTTTCCTAACCAGTTTGGTTAGAGGGTTAGCAATTGTATTGATTTTCTCAAAGAAACAGCTTTTGGGTTTATTGCTTTTATTTTCTGCTATTATAATATTATTGTTATCTGCTGTTATTCACTGTTTCCTTTTTTCCTGCTTACTTTGGGTTTAATTAGATCATCTTTTTCTGGTTTCTGATGGTCATTTATTTGAGACTTCTTTTCTACTATAAATGTTCAATGCTATCATTTTCCTCTTCGATACTGCTTTAGTGGCACCCCATAAATACTGATGCTTTGTTTTTATCTTCATTCAATTCAAAACACTCAAAATATTCATTCAGTTCAAAATACTTTCTAATTCCTCCTTCAATTTCTTCTTTATTGCATAAAGTATTTAGAGAGATGATAGTTTTCCAGCATTTAGTGATCTTCCAAAGATCTTTCTGTTATTGATTTCTAATTTAATTCAGTTGTGGTCAGAGACCATACTTTATATGATTTGAATCCTTTTAAATTTATTGAGACTTGTTTTATGGCCCAGGATATGGTCTATCTTGGTACCAGTTCCTTTTGTGCTTGAGGAGACTGTGTATTCTGCTGGCGCTCAGTTAAGTGTTCTAAAAACGTCAGTCAGATCAAGTTGATTGATTATGTTGTTCAAGTTCCTGTTATCCATATTGATTTTCTGTTCTATCCATTAATTACAGAGGGGTATTGCAATTTTGGCTGTAATTGCGGATTTATCTGTTGCTCCTCTCATCAGTTTTTACTTCATATCATTGGAAGTTCCCTTATTAGATGTATAAACTTTTATTACTGCTATGTCATCTTGATGAATTGACCCCTTTATTATTATTAAATGACTTTCTTTATGCTTGGTAATATATTTTGCTCTAAAATCTACTCTGCCAGATATTAATATAGGCACTCCAGTTTTATTTTTAGTGTCAGCTTGGCAGATCTTTTTCCTTTTCCTTTTAAACTATTTGTGTCTTCATATTTAAAGTATGGTTCTTGTAGGTAGTGTATCTTGTAGGGAGTTGGGTCTTGCTTTTCTATCCAGTCTGACAATCTCTGCCTTTTAATTGGGTTGTTTAGACCACTTCTTGTGTGTATGTGTGTGTATATTGTGTATATTGTTATGGTTATATTTAAGTTCATCATCTTGCTCATCTTGCTGTTTGCTTATTTGTCCTGTCCATTCTTTGTTTCTCTTTTTTTTTTTTACATTTGATATATTTTATGATTTTTATCTCCTCCTAAGCATATTACCTCTAATTCCTTGTTTTGTTTTAGTGGTTGATTCAGCATTTATAGTAGGCTTTACTTTATTTTAAGGTATATTTATTTAATTAAATTAATTATATTAAGTGATATTTTCTTAAGCGATACTTTTAAGTGATATTATAACCCTTTATAGTATAAGAATCTTACAACAGTATATTTACTTTTCTCCCTCCTAACTTTTCTAAAACTTTTATTTCTATAATAAACCCCATCATTATTATTTTTGTCAATTGTCTTTCTAGCAGCTTTATTGGGATATAATTCAACTATTTAAGGAATACAGTTCAGTGGTTTTTGATATATTCAGAGCTGTGCAACTATCACCACGGTGTTAGAAAATTTTCTCCATCCCCAAAGGAAACCCCACATCTGTTATCATTCATTCCCTATTTATTCTTTCCAATCCCCTGGCAAACACTAATCTACTTTTTTGTCTCAGAGATTTGCCTATCCTGGACATTTCATATAAATGGAATCACAGTATTTGGCCTTGTATGACTGGCTTTTTTCACATAGAATAATGCTTTTAAGGTTCATGAATGCTATAATAGCATTTATTATCATTTTATTTTTTTCTTGCCCAGTAATATTCTATTGGTAAGTCCCCTACATACGAACCTTCAAGATGCAAACTTTCAAAGATGTGAACGTGCGTTTGCATGTCCAATCATGTTAGTTAATGTGTCTGGTGTGAACTACTGTACGTTTCAAGGTACTGTACTATAAGATTTAAAATGTTTTCTTTATTTTTTGTGTTTCTTTACTTTTCTGTCTTTCTGGTTCTCTCTTCTGTGGTACTCTGTTCTGGGAACTCTCGCTGCCTTGAGCTTCTTGGGTTCTCACATCTGCCTCTTTAACTCAGTAAGTTCTGTGGATCCTACCTGGATTTCCCCTGTACTGTGGCTGGACACTCTTGAGGCAGGAAGCTGGGGACATCATAGGGCTCACCTTGTTCTTTTCCCACTTCTTAGATGTCCAGTATTTTATAGTTTCTTTCTTTCTTTTTTTTTTTTTTTTTCAGCCACACAGTCATCAGGTCCCTGTTACTCTATCTTAACCCTGTACATTACTTTTCTGTAGAAAATTAAAATACTCATACCACCTCAGGGCACAATACATATATATGTATAATCTTGTTGTGTGTATGTGTTTCTCAAATGGGAGTGATATATAGATACCTAATTTCAATACAATTTAATTTTTATTGTCTGTAAAAGATTGAATTGCATGTGAACATAGTTTTAATAACTCAGTTGGCAAGCACTGTATTATTAGATAGTTTCTAAAATTTTCTAGTAATATATTGCATTAAGCCCTCTTGTAACAAAATCTTTGTTCTTAATTAACACTTTCCACAGTATAAACTCCTAGTTGTAGAGTTACATACCCTCTGATTCAACATACTTTTTAGGATCTTGATGCAAACCATACACACACATGCACACATCCATATTGTATTCCAGGAAGATCATAACAGTTTATCTATACCAGAAATAAATTTGAGTGCCGATTCTCTTACGTTGTGGCAAACACATCAGAAAGCTGTCTTCCAGGCATAATCTTTTTATGTTGAGGTACGGTCTTATTTTTATTTTTAAAAATTTATTTTATTGAAGTATAGTTGATTTACAATGTGTTCATTTCTGCTGTATGGCAAAGTGATTCATATATATACTTTTTCATATTCTTTTCTATTATGGTTTATCACAGGATATTGAGTACAGTTCTGTGTGCTATACAGTCGGACCTTGTTGTGTACCCATTCTATATGTAATAGTTTGCATCTGCTAACCCCAAACTCCCACTCCATCCCTACCCCCCCACCCCCCTACTTGGCAACCACAAGTCTGAGGTACAGTTTTAAACCACTCTTCTTTAATTCAGGCCCTCAGAATTGATTTTGACTTACTCTCTGAAAATAACTTGAAATTTAAGCTACTGGAAACCTTAAGTAATGGAAGATGCCTCTGTCCACAGACTCCTTTGCTGTTATTATTTTAAAAATATATTTATTTATTTATTTTTGGCTGTGTTGGGTCTTCGTTGCTGTGCACAGGCTTTCTCTAGTTGTGGCGAGTGGGGGCTACTCTTCATTGTGGTGCGTGGGCTTCTCATTGCGGTGGCTCCTCGTTGTGGAGCACGGGCTCTAGGCACGCAGGCTTCAGTAGTTGTGGCTCACGGGCTCCAGAGGGCAGGCTTAGTAGTTGTGGCGCACGGGCTTAGTTGCTCCGTGTGTGGGATCTTCCTGGACCAGGGCTCGAACCCGTGTCCCCTGCATAGGCAGGCGGATTCTTAACCACTGCGCCACCAGGGAAACCCTCCTTTGCTGTTATTAACTGTTATTCTGGGCTGGATACTTTTCTTATCACAGCTGTAGACTTCTGCATTCTGGCCAGCTATTTTGACACTTTGCCCCCACCCGCATTTGCTTTCCCTTTTTCCCTCTTTCCCTTCCCCTTACACCCTTTCTATTCTAAGTAATCTGTGAATTACTTCTGATTTTAGAAACATGCACTTGCTCTTAGAAGGAACTATCCCCCAAGACTCCTCCATTGGCTCTGGTTGGAAGAGTCTAGCTCAGCCTGAGGGTTGGTTATAAAGTTGTAATCTCCTTGTCCTGAAACCTGTGGACTGCAGACTTTCCAGCATGGCTCAGAGGCTCGCTCCATGAACACTCCTCAGTAGAAATGTATCAACCCTATCTATGCTTCCACTTTCTTGCGCGGAACTCTTGATTACCGTTAGTCTTTTCAGGGCTCTTGCTCTGGGTCCCTGTACAGTTGGCTGAGTCAAGGCACGCAGATACTAAAGAGATCAGGAGTTTAGACATTGTGGGCCTTGGGTAATGGAAAGAAACAGGGTGGTAGTAAGTCTGTCTCTTATTCAAAGAGTAATTCTTTTAATTGTCCTATCTTTCAAGAGGGTTTTCTCAGTCTTTTGAGTTGACTTCTCTTCCTTTGTTCTCATCGCCTAGTTCTTCTTGCTCTCTCCCTTTATGATTGAGCACCATTCTTTTTTTTTAAATTTTTTTTTTGAACTTACATGGTGTGTTTCTCTTTTGGCCAATTTCTGACCCATTATTCCTAAACTTCAGATTTCCCCCATTTTCTAAATAATATAGCACAAAGTAGCTTGAGCTTGAAACTCTAAATAGAGTGTGGCCAATACATCCTTGGCCCTAGTAGTGACAACTGTTCTGAGATTTTTCTGAAAATTGTGTTTTTACAATTCCTGGTTATTTTGACAAGTTTCAGGATAGCATCTCTCCCCAGCAGGAGCACTTTCCAAAAGGGAAAACTGTATGCCTGTCAATACAGTCTTTGAAATCCAAACAGTGAGTTTATTTAAATACTTCTTGGCCAGTTCCTTCAATCTGTAGAATCCTGAACTCTGAACTGTTAAAATACGTGTAAAACAGTGCGACTGTGGTGCTTGTGTTTCTTTTGTGCAGGCAGCACAAGCAGGATGGGCTAGCTGTATTCCTGCCTTTGAATGCATTAGCTGAGTGCCATGTGGAAAGAACGGTAGACTTTTAGGCCAAATGTAGGTCTGATTGAAAAGCTGGAGAAGCAAATGGAAAAACTGATCCTCTATGTGGAAAAGGAAAGATTTTTAAGAGCATGAAATATACTGTCTTCAGTGAGTATATTGAAGCAAGATCTTGGGTCTGATCCGTTGAAGAAGAAAGTTTCTGCTGCCATAGGTAGAAGGTGGTATTTTAAAACAAAACATGAGGAAATTATTTGGTCTCTCAAGTGCTTTTCTGACTTCCTTGTTCTAAATCTGCATGTGAAGCAAATGGACTCTGAAAGTGATCACAGCTTTCTTCATCCCAGCTGGACCATTTGCCTCCCTGGTTTTATGGGAAGCAGTGGTAAGGATAGGAAGCTCAGATAAAAAAGTGTAGCACTGCCATCCCTTTGTCACCCATTTCCCCTTTTCTCTTTTGGCTCTTTAAATTTGGCCTGAAATTCCTCTTTTAGCAACTTTAGAAATAAAACAGTATTGATTGACTCTCAAAAGGTGAAGAATGTTTTCTTTTTTCTTGCAATTTCCTGGAGTTTTTATCTTCGTTCATTACAGTTACATGCATTTCAGTCATATAGCTTTTCTTTTAGTAGTTATAATAGCTGCATTTTTTGGTCACCGTTATTATCACAGATATTCTTTGTTTACGTGGATTGATAAGAAGTTCATGCCGAGGCTCTCCTAAGCACATTAATTTGATTTGACACATGATTACCTGTATTATGTCATCAAGTGGAGATTTCAGGGTGAAATAAATCCTGATTATATTTAATACACGTGCCTTGTTCTTGCTATTGCAGGTAAATGACACCTTGGCTGAATGTATACTTTTTGAGTCATTCTATATTTCTGACAAAATAATGAAAATTGCTTCTGTGTCTCGTCATCTGTTGTGGCCAAGCTGATGACTGTGTCCAGCCTAAGTTTTTCCCTTTGTGATTTGATTTTTCCCCACTTTGTTTTTTAATGGGAATTCTTTTAACTCTTGAAGTTTAATTATTTAACAAACCTGCATTTTAACTGTGGTAACATAGAAGTGACATGTAATTTACCATCTTAACCATTTTCAAGTTCAGTAGTGCTAAGTATATTTACATTGTTGTGAAACAGATCTTCAGAATTCTCTTCATCTTGCAAAATGGAATCTCTCTACCTATTAAACAATTCCCTGTTCCCTCCTCCCCCAGCCCCTGGCAACTACCATTCTACATACTGTCCTCTATGAATTTGATTGCGATAGGTACCTCATATAAGTGGAATCACAAAGTATTTGTCTTTTTGTTACTGGCTTATTTCACTTAGCATAATGTCCTCATGGTTTGCCCATGTTATAATATGTGCCAGAATTTCCTTCTTCTTTAAGACTGAATAATATTCAAGTGTATGCGTATACTACATTTTGTTTATCCATTCCATCTGTCCATGGGTTGCTTCCACCTTTTTGTCTATCGTGAATAATGCTGCTATGAACATGGGTGTACAAATCTCTCTTTGAGACCTTGCTTTCAATTCTTTTGGGTATATATACCCAGCAGTGGAATTGCTGGATAATATGATAATTCTATTTTTATTTTATTTATTTATTTATTTATTTTAAATTAAATTTTATTTTTTTTAACATCTTTATTGGAGTATAATTGCTTTACAATGGTGTTAGTTTCTGCTTTATAACAAAGTGAATCAGTTATACATATATCCCCATATCTCCTCCCTCTTGCATCTCCCTCCCTCCGACCCTCCCTATCCCACCCCTCTAGGTGGTCACAAAGCACCGAGCTGATCTCCCTGTGCTATGTGGCTGCTTCCCACTAGCTATCTATTTTACGTTTGGTAGTGTATATATGTCCATGCCACTGTCTCACTCTGTCCCAGCTTACCCTTCCCCCTCCCCATATCCTCATGTCCATTCTCTAGTAGGTCTGCATCTTTATTCCCGTCTTGCCCCTAGGTTCTTCTGATCATTTTTTTTTTCTTTTTTTAGATTCCATATATATGTGTTAGCATATGGTATTTGTTTTTCTCTTTCTGACGTACTTCACTCTGTATGACAGTCTCTAGGTGCATCCACCTCACTACAAATAACTCAGTTTCTTTCCTTTTTATGGCTGAGTAATATTCCATTGTATATATGTGCCACATCTTCTTTATCCATTCATCTGTTGATGGACACTTAGGTTGCTTCCATGTCCTGGCTATTGTAAAAAGAGCTGCAATGAACATTTTGGTACATGACTCTTTTTGAATTATGGTTTTCTCAGGGTATATGCCCAGTAGTGGGATTGCTGGGTCGTATGGTAGTTCTATGTTTAGTTTTTTAAGGAACCTCCATACTGTTCTCCATAGTGGCTGTATCAATTTACATTCCCACCAGCAGTACAAGGAGGGTTCCCTTTTCTCCACACCCTCTCCAGCATTTATTGTTTGTAGATTTTTTGATGATGGCCATTCTGGATAATTCTATTTTTAATTTTTTGAGGAACTGCCATTCTGATTTGTGTAGGAGCTGAACCATTTTACATTCCCACTGGCAGTACATAGAGGTTCCAGTTTCTCCACATCCTTTTTTTTTTTTTTTTTTTTAGCAACCATTCTAATGGATGTGAGGTGTTATCTCATTGTGGTTTTGATATGTATTTCCCTAACTATTAGTGATGTTGACTATCTTGTCAGGTGCTTTTTGGCCATTTGAATATCTTTGGAGAAATATTTATTCAAGTCTTTTAATTTTTAGTTCGGTTGTTTGATTTTGTTGTTGTTGAGTTTTCTTTATATGTTCTGGATATCAATTCCTTTTTAGATATATAACTTGCAAATATTTTCTCCCATTCCATGGATTATCTTTTCACTCTTGATTGTGTTTTTGTGCACAGAAGTTTTAAATTTTGATTTAGTGCATTTTATCTGTTTTTTCTTGGATTGTGTTCTTTAAGCCTAAGAACTTCTAATCTTTTAAGAAAAGTTTACTTTTATTGTTAAATAACTTCTGTTCCATTTGTTCTTCCAGGGGTACCAATTATTCTTATATTGAATCTCTATTTTCTGTGCTCCACAGCCATAATTTCTAATCAGTCTATTAACTATTTTTAGCATAAGCACGTGTGACTTTTCTTAAGCTTGTCTTCCGTGGCATCAACTTGGTTTTCTGTAGTGGCACTTCTGCCTGTTATAGTTTTAAATACATTTTTGGTTTCAGCAGTGATATTTTTTTCCTTTTTTTGCTTTATTTTTTTAATCAATGTTAAAATGATTTAAATGTTCACATGTTTGAAATTTAAAGTGTCAAATAGCTATATGAGGCTTTCTAAGAAAAAGGAATTCTTTTCTCTCTCCCTGCCATTTACCTTCCCCATAGCTACCATTTTCAGTTGGTTTAGCTGCTTCATTGGGTATTTGCATTGCATCACTAAGACTTGTACTTTTTGATACATCAGTTTCAAGTATTGATAGACATCCTTTGTGGAAGATGTGCTGCATGCATACTCCCCTCCTGTACCTCTTCATCCTGATGTAGTTAGGTCGTGATTTTGATCAGACCATATTCAGTGTCAATGTTACTATGACCTTGTTAATGTCGCTCACAGTGGAGCCATTTAGAATTCCTTTAGCATTCTGTGGATTCTTTTCCTCTTCTGTAAATTCTTCCCTTTTAAATTTTAATTATTCTTCTTATGTTTTCTTATTATTCTTCTTATGTTTGCTTATTATTTTTCTGTGTGCTTATTAATCTGTTCTATGTGCTTAGGATTCTACGTGCTCATTCAGTCACAAACTCTGTCAGTTCTAGAAGTCTCTCAACATACCCAGACAGGTGGTTATTCTGCAAACCTACTTTGTGAGTCCACTTACCTGTCATCCAGCGATGTCCTTTCACAAGTAGGCCAGGCATTCCCTTTATTTTTCTCCTGAATTGAACTCCTGTTCCTGTATCCCATGCCTTCATTTTGATTAGTTTCCTCCCTGTTTTGCAAAGGACATCCTACAACAAGATTGTAGACTGTAAATCACTTTCTTCATTGTCCATTGTCTTCTAGCTTCTAGATTGCTGTTGAGAAATGCAAGGACTTTCTGATGCCTAATCCTTTGTTTATGAGCTCCCCCCATCACATTCTGATCAGTTACAGGAATTTTAAAAAAATCTTGTGTTTAAAAAAATCATGATGATGTGCTTAATGTGGGCATATTAAAATCGATGCAGGTGGGCAGGTATGCATCAGTGGACCCTTACAGTCAACAAACTTAGGACTTGTCTGTCGCTTTAGGAAATGTTTTGAGTTTGTTGTTTGATCCTCTCCCCACCCCCGTTCCATTTCCTTTATTTTTTTTTTATTCTGGAATTGCTTTTATTTGGCTGTTAGATCCCCTGGATTAGTCCTCTAGCTTTCTCACTCTTACTGTTCTGTTTTCCTTCACTTTGTTTTTTGGCTGTACATTTTGGGCAAGTTTCTTAACTTTATATTCCAATCCTTCTCCTGCATTTCCAATGATTGGTTTTTAAGTCTCCTGTTGTTGTTTGAATAGGTGCAATATCTTCTTCCTGATGTTACTGTTGTTAAGGTCTTTTCATCTACTCAGATTCAAGAGAAGAATCTTCCAGTCTCAGCCTTTAGATATAAAGCTGGCTTCAGATGCTTAAGATAAATAAATAGATAAATAGAAATAGATAAATACTGAGAAAGACAAGCTATAGCTCTGACCTTCCTCTATCACATCATCTTGTCTGTCCAGGTTTGAGGTTGAGAGTTTCTTCTGTTTGGTTTCTGATGGACTCTATAGAGTATAGAGCTCTCTGAAGAAGGATACACACGTTTCAAGTCTGAAATTTTTTCCTACCTGATCTAAATGGCTCTATTTATGTGTAACACTTTTCTAAAATTTTGAGGATAAATGTATCCATTCCTGGTTTCAGCATTGATGACTTCTTTCCTCCTTTAGTACTTTGTGTTCATCTGTTCTATTTTAGGAATGGAAGCTTTGAAATCTTTAGTCATGTAGGCCCCACCCAAAGCTCTGGTTTATCTTCTTTCAGTAATACCGTTTTCTGCTTTTTTATTCTGTTTTCTACTTTATCGACTGCCTTCATTCAAGTTCATAATTCATAATTTTTTTGTTAATGCCGACTCATTTCTGAGCTCATGTTTTTCTGAAGTTCTCTTTTATGTAGTATACCTATCTTCTTAAGTAAATATTTGCTCTGATTCTATAGTCTTCCTTCTCTTGAGCCCCATAATATTTTTCATTTGCCTGGTGGATTTGGATTTTTCTGTCTCTTATCCTTAGAGAATGAAGTCTATGCATATTCAGTATCAGGTATTGCCCTGCATTCTTTCTAGAGACTGAAATGAGTCACTGTTTGACTCAAGTCCAGATGAAGGAAAAAGGTTAGCTTTATAGTAGATAAATTTGCCAGTTGGAAATTCATCTTCCTATGAGGCCTAGGAAAAGAGCCAGCATCAGCTCCAGAAGTAATCAAAGGGAACATTTGTCTCAGAACCAGAGACTTTTTTTTAAGGTATTTGGTGTGGCACTCAGTAATTAGCAAGATCATTGTCACTTGGCATGGCTACCCATATCAGAAGCCAGCTGGTAGTGCTTTTTTCCCACATATTTTCTGGGCCAGTCATTATGGCCACATGTAAATTAGAAGTAAATACAGCCAGAGATTACTTGCTCAGTTGGAGCCATGAACCCCTTTTAAGGAGCCGAGTGTATTTTAAATGTACTCCAACGCTCCCTGGCTTAGTTCACTCCAGCCGTCATCCCTCTGAACAGGGAGCAACATTGTGAGTCTATTGGGGTCTCATTTACTTATTTTCTGTCCACCTAATTACAATTTCACATGAAGGGAATGTTGAGCCTTAAAGGTTCTCCAACCTTCCATATTGATTCTTTCCAGTATATTTCTGGAAGTTTAAGCAATAGCTGGGATCCAGCTGTGGCTTCTAGGGTTGATTCAGGGTATTTCCTTTTCTTATATTCAATTGGTTATTTTCCGTTAATCTAGCACAGAACCATGAGCCTATGTAGCTTTCTTACTTGTAAATGGTATTTTATCTATCCATTTTTTAAAAAATCATTTTTTTAAATTGAAGTATAGTTGATTTACAATGTTGTATTAGTTTCAGGTGTACAACAAAGTGATTCAGTTATATATACATGCATATCTATTTCTTTCAGATTCTTTTCCCTTATGGGTTATTACAAAATATTGAGTAGAGTTCCCTGTGCTGTACAGTAGGCCCTCGTTTGTTACCTATTTTATGTGTGTATATATATATACATTTTGAACTATAGGGAGGGATTTTGAGGTAATTCATACCCAAAGACTGTAAAATGGATGAATGGGCAAGTCAACAGGTGACAAAGCTCATATTCTGCAAGTGAGTGGCATTAGATGTAGTTTTGCGGTTTTGAGAAGAATGATATAGATTAGAAGTCATGCCTAGAATGGAAAATGGGGACAACTAGGGAATAAGAGAATGGGCAATAGTGATGGCCAAGGGCACCTGCGGTTAATGGAGCTGACTCACACTGCTTTGTGGTTTCCCATACCTGGAGCTCAAGCAAAGGAAGCAGAGAGTTACGGTGAGGGCAGGCTATAAGAATTGCAGGGCAGGTATCTAAATACTTGGAAGAGTTCAAAGAGGGAAGAATTTCTTTAAAAATTCCGTGCAACTCTGTAGTTGGCAGTCTGGGGCTCTGGGAAAGCAGGACACAAGATGTCAAAGTAATCCAGCTTACTTGGCCAGAGACTGAATGACATCATTATTTAGGATATTGTCTTTTTTGTCATCACATCTCTTCCCCCATGATTTGTACAGTTTTGTAAATAGGCTGGGAAGTAAATAGGTTTCATAAATGTAATTTTAAGACATTGCTCCCTGAGAGAGCTATTTTATACCCTTTGAGGTAGTATTGCTTAGCCCTTATATTTTAAGAGTTAAGTAACCATATCCCATCTTACAAAAGGCTCTTATAACGTAAGAATAGGTTCAACATACACTTTTATGAATCTTCTAGTGTTATACACTATTATCTCAGAAATAGAGATCTCTTCGTCTGAAAAAAAAAAGGTTTAACAAAAGCATCAAAACTCGATATGTCTTAGATGCTTTAGGGGAAGACAGTTAATGGTCTATCTTGATCTTCTTCTTCAAAATATGAAACTAACAATCTGTAGTATCTACTGTGTAGCTCAGGCATGTGTCACATAAATCAAAACTAGGGGCACATCATGAAAGTTTTATATGGATGAGAGCAGCCCAGGGTACTCTGTTTCAGGGTTTGGGGAAAGAGTTACTCTGCAGAACGTCTGACTTGCATTCTGCTTCCTGAAGGACTTTCTGAAATTTTTGCTTCAAAAAACTCCAAGCACTTTCTCACTGTTAATTTTTGTACACTTGGAGGGTTCATCTATGGAAAGGCCCTGGGGTGGGTCCTGGTTCAGGTCTCTGCTCCATCATTTCCTGACCACATGACTGGGAACAATGCATTGAGTTTCTCATCTACGAAATGAGTTGACAATATCTGCCTTAAACTGTATGTGAAATGATTGTGCCAGTGCTCAGCATCTAGTAGGTGTTCATTAAATCCCAGTCTCCTGCCCCGCCCCCTTTGGCTGTCAGCAGTGATGCCATATGGCATATTTGTCACATCCGTTTCGATATCCCTTTCCCGACGGCAGGCTGGGTGCCCAGCATTCACCTTTTGGGCAACTCTGTGTACTCTGATTATTGAAAATATTTTATGGTTTTATCGCTTAATGATTTAGCTCGGCAGAAGTGATATTGGGCCAGCACACAGAGCGTGAGTCTTTTAGCATAGAATCTCGCTTGCCTGCTTGTTTTGCTTTTTGGTTATCATTGTTTATATATTTATATATTATATAATATATTTATATATTCATCTGTCCACTCCACATATAATAGAGCAAGAAGATGTGAACTGTCAATACGTGAGAAGGAAAAAGGAAAAATACAAAAGTAGGGGTGGCACAAAACGGTGCCAGAAATAAGTTCAGTACAAAAGAGTGCGCCATAGGGCCCTGTAGTTTTCCCAGGGTAGGCTCGGCTCTCTGGCACCCCTCATGAAAGAGGAAATACACTCTGTGGATGTGTGCCTTTCTCCTGGGCTGTTACTTAAAATCACAGTGTAATAAACAGCAAGTATTTTTCCCGCTAAAACTGGGACTGAGGAGAACATCACTGTTGTCTTAGGGCAGCTATGGAATTTTGTGTGGAATGTTAGTCCAAAATGTGGCTTGACAGCTTTACTTCTTATCTATTAATAAAAATAGTCACTCTAACAGAAAGGTAGAGGAAGAAAATAGGAAGGTGCCACGGTTCTAAACAGCTAAAACCTAAAGTGATTAAAACTACAGTATGAAGGATAATACACAGAGACAGGATAAAACTCAGAATGTAATATTCAAAAATCAGAATGTAAGTTGCTGCCAAACCTTGATTGTTTCTTAGGAAACAGTTCTTCTGAGGTTATGTGACTTGCTCAGCATAATCCAGCTAATAGAAAATAGTGCCAGAGGATTTGGCAAAGACTTGGGTTAAATATCCAACTCTGCCATTACTTAACTGCTCAAGACTTGGATCTTGTGATCCTGGTTCATAACTTTTACTGTTATGAAGAGTATCCTTTGGCAATAGTTTGAAAGTATTCCAGTGTTATCTTGCATGCTGCTGAAACCAGAAAGTATATTTACAGACAAAAGTTCCCTGCAGGCAGGGGCAGGCTCAATTTTATTCATTATGCCCTTAGTTCACTGTAGATGCTCCATAAATATCTTTTGAATAAAAGAAAGAATATTGTAAGATGGTATGAAAACAACCTAAAAGTGAAAAATTTTCTTAAAATGAATTTATTTTCTTAAATTCTTAAACTGGAAAAATGTCCCCTTCTGGACTAAATTGCAATGTGGAAATTATCGCATAGGTCTAGCATCCTCTCTCTAAGGATGTCGAGAGGAATTGAGAAATGTACTCTTCCTCATACATGTGGAAGTCTGATTTACAAAGCTCCCGCCCTCCCCCAACCCAAGTACTTTACTTTTTCTTGTGACCGACTCACGTCTATAACTCTGGGGCATCTTCCCTTTCTTTAATCCTGAAAGTGGTAACAAGTTCCCTAAAGAAATGTAAACATGGAACACATTCACTTATGTCTCATCTGGGACTGGGACTTGCTCGCTGCTCTAGGGCTGGTTCTGCCATTAGTGAAGAGTAAGCTTCCAGTCATCTCTCTTCTCCAACCCGCATGGTTTTTCATCTGCTAATGGGCAGGGTTGAACTGGGTGTCTCTGAGACACTTGATACTATTATTCTTTTTGCCCTTTGTCTATAAACTGTCAGCTCTTAATTGTGAGTCACTCAATTCCTTTGTTATTTAATGACAGGGTGGCTCTTCCCTCCGCCCACTCTCCCTATCTTCACAACTTGAAGTCACCTGCCCCAAACATCTAGCTATCATACCAAGTTGCATTCAGACTTATGAAAATACATCAACTGATTTGGATGAATGGTACAGAAGTCCTCCCATGAGATGTTAGATGCTCCCTCCCGGGTTCCTCTTTTCATTAAGCTGGTAGTTGGCATTTGGTACAGGGGATTTTTCACTTCCCGTGGCCAAAGGTACTTCACTCGCATATGCTAGTCCTCCGAGGCTGACGGTGGGTTTTCCTGTCCTTTTCCAGGTACACAGCTGCTCCTAGCATGACCGTGATCTGATCAGCAACCACGAGAACCTGACTCCCGTGTGGGGTGCCTTAGTGCTGGGGCCTGGTCACCGCCCACAACTCCAGAGCTGCCATGGCTGCTGCCGCTACGTCCACCCCTGTCATTTCACAGCCCCAGGTGTGTGATTCAAACCTGCACAGCTCTGGGCTCATCATAGTTTTGTTGAGTATTTCAATTGAGCTTCAGAAAGTGTGTTTCACTTTGGAGATCATGTGTCTCCTTTGAAGTATCATTTGGTGGGGATTTTTTTGAAGAGTATTTTTGTGAGGGAGGTGCTTATGGTTTTCAGTGCCTAGGGGTGTCTGGCCGTTACTGTAGGCATCAAACTCCAAATCAAGACAGTCAGTAGTAAATCCTGCTGTTGGCTTTTTTAGGGTTTATTTTGGAACAGATCTAATCTTTTTTTTTTGGCTGTGTTGGGTCTTCATTGCTGTGCGCGGGCGTTCTCTAGTTGCGGCGAGCAGGGGCTAGTCTTCCTTGCAGTGTGTGGGCTTCTCATTGCGGTGGCTTCTCTTGTTGCGGAGCACACGCTCTAGACGTGTGGGCTTCAGTAGTTGCAGCACACAGGCTCAGTAGTTGTGGCACGTGGGCTCAGTAGTTGTGGCTCGTGGGCTCTAGAGTTGTGGTGCACGGGACTTAGTTGCTCCATGGCACGTGGGATCTTCCCAGACCAGGGATGGAACCCATGTCCCCTGCATTGGCAGGTGGATTCTTAACCACTGTGCCACCAGGGAAGTCCAGAACAGATCTAATCTTACAACAAGTTTTCTGAATGTCGTCTTGATGTCCTCCTCTTATAATGATGATTATTTTGTCTTGACCTGTTCTAGTAACTTTGAGAAGAAAATGCAATTCCAGAAGCTTCTGAACCACAGTAATATGAGTTACTTTTTCTGTCCAGTGAAGAACAGTCACATGGCAGGAACTTTGTTCTCACTGTTTTACAATCTGATCTATTCAAGTATTAACCGGACTCTTTCAGTTTCAGCAGGCAGCGTGGTATAGCGGGGAAACAGACTTTGGAGTCATTAGGCCTGTGCTCACATCTCAATTGCTGGATAAGGTGCCTTAGTCAGGCTAACCTCCCACAGCTTCCATTTCTTCTCATGTAATCATCTTTCACAGCATGGTTATGGGGATTAAAGGAGAGAAGCTATGCAAAGCACGTAGTGCTCAACAAGTGTGGTTTCCCACTTGCTCTTCCTTTATCTTCTTCTCTTCCTTTTGGGCTGTGACCTCTGATCGCATTCACGAGAATCACTTTTAGGCCAAGGTTGAAGAAAAAAATACACCTTTGAGAAAAAGCCATATTGATTGAAATTTGAATCATTATGATACAAAATATTGTTCCATACTTTCTTTTCTTTGTATCATTTTGCAGGCTACTAAATTTTGTATATATTTCTTTTTTTTTTAATTGAATACAAGTTTTATATGATATGGGAGCCTTCTTAAGGAAATGGAGATCTGAAGAAACAGACCTATGTATTTTTATACTGGGTGGGGTTTTTTTAAAAAAATTTTTTGTTTTTTTATAGAAGTACAGTTGATTTACAGTGTTATGTTAGTTTCAGGTGTACAGCAAAGTGATTCAGTTATACATATATAGAGAGAGAGCGTGTGTGTGTGTGTGTGTGTGTGTGTGTGTGTGTGTAAAGAAGGGGACGGAGGGAAAGGAAGAAGGAGAGGGAGAAAGGAGAAAGGGGCATTTCTACTTGATTTACTATAAATGCTTTTCTTCTTCTCTGGAAGACCTTGGAATTTTATCATATGGAAAGTCATTGCTGTTCCTTAACATTATAAAGTTTGTGGTATCATTTTCCAGGATGTTTCGTGTTATCACCATCATGTGTATTTCTGTTTCTGGTAAATGGATCATTGCCTTTTCAACACCTCATTTACTTTGGGTGTTTGGTTTCCATTGCCCTCAGTAGTGTTCTTGGTGCCCGAGAGAGAGACATGGTAAATGGGTAAAAAGATTTACTGCCTGTTACCTGAGGTCACCATTTCAAAGTCCACTGCAGCTGTTCCCTCGCAATGACTATTCTTAGCCTTTTGTGGAGTGAGTTAGGCCCTAGGACAGGTTTTCTGGACAGGGCATTCCAGCATCCCAGTCTCATTGCTCTCTTTTGTCAGCATTTCCAACAGCATCATCTTATCTACACATCTTCCCTCTTATACAAGCTACTATCAGCTGGTGAGTAATGTAAATATTTTTAAATGACTCATTTAATGAAAATGTTTAGCACCGCCCTAGGTAGAAAGAGGTCATATTTAGTATAACCACTTGGGGGAATATATACTCTTGTAAAGTCTCTGTGGGAAAGTAAATTGGTCCAGTCACTCTGGAAAGTAATTTGACAGTATCTGTTAAAATTATAGACCTTTGCATATGCTCTGTTCCCATCTTGGTACCTATGTTAGAAACACGTGAGTCCAAGAAGATGTGCAGGAAGATATTCATTGACGCATTCATTGAAGGCCAAGAAGTACAAAACTTTCTAATATTCAATAGTAGAAGGACTTAATATAGTCGGTCATGTTGATATGATTTTAATACTGCAGTTAAATGATGGATATCTGTCTATCTCAGCACAGCTCTGTCTCCTCAAGATATCTAGTGGAGTGAAAAGAAAGCAAGATGCAGAATGAAACTTACAGGAAGATATCATTAAAACTATGAAACAAGACCATATGTTTTTAGGGATAAACATATGGTACATTATGTAAATGCGTATAGTGAAAAATCTGTAACACACATTGTCAACGGGAAAGAGATTGTCCCCAAGAGGGCAAAAATTGGATCTTGGGAGATGAAAAATCCCTCCAGAGCTTAACCTTGCCCGATGAAATCCTATTCCTTAGTACTTATAGGGAGAATTTGAACTTAATTAAAATTTCCTCCTTGAGCGTCACCAATAGAAAAAAAAAAAGTTAAGAAACACTGGTCCAGAAGGATACACAAGGTTCTTCAGTCACATTGCCTAGGTTCAAATCCTGGCTCCAGTATTTCGTAACTGAGCCTGTTGGGGGAGAGGAGAAAAGGTATTCACTCTCTCAGTGCCTTGGTTTCCTCATCTGCAAAATGAGCATCATCATGAAAAAGTCAACTTCATAGGGTGGTTTTAGGGTTGAAATGAGATCATGTGTGTAGAACTTAGAACAGTGTCTGACACATTGCTCAATACATCTCGGTATTTTTCAGCAAGCACTGTGGCAGGCCTGGGGATGCAAGAGTTAAATAAGATAAAGAAGGCTTTTGCCCTGTCAGAGTTTATAAATGTAGTGGGAAACACACAGATAAGCAAACAAAAAATTAGAATGCTGTGTCACAAATGCTATGATACAGGAAGTATGGGTGCTCTGCGGGTAAAGTGGAACAGCAGAAAAGACGTGTAGAATCAGGGAAGGCTTCTCGAAGGAAGACTGCCAGGTTGGGAGCTTGTGAATGAGGATGAGTTATTCTGGTAAGGGAGAGGAAACAGCCCGTGTGAATGTCAGGTGTCCCAAGGTGCGAGCTCACAGCATTGGGATGTGAGTTCAGGGGTGGCTGCAGTAGACTGGGGTATGAGTTTGTGAGCAGTGATGTCTAGAGCCAGCTCTGCCAGCTCACAAGATCTGATTGTTCAACTTTCAAAGGGATTTCGTGAGCCAGTTGACTTCATGCTTATAGCCTGAAATCAGCCAGGGTGGAGTATTTACACCACAGAAATTGGCAAACACAGGCCCTCATTCCTGAGCACCCATTGTTAAATACTTATCGGCATACTTAAGGTTGTAGAAAAGGTAGATGTGTTAGATTACAAAGTTGGAGAAGGTTTTGCAGGGTCTCGGAAGCCAAATGAAGGTATTTAACATTAACCTCAAACAAGCCTGCGTAGCTCGTGTGCCTTAGACCTGGGTTCAAACCTTGACTATTAACAACTGCGTTGAACCAATTAATTAATGAATCTCAACCAGGGAAATGAGTCCCATGATTCTCACCATGTGTTGGGAACAGTAGTAGCTTCTGATAGTTGGGGGAACTCAAGCCCTCTTGGAAGGAGTCGGCTGTAAGCTGGGGTGTTAGGTCACAGAGAGAGGCAGCTTACCCTTCCGGAGAGATGCAGATCATTGGGTCACTTGGTTCCCAGGATCCTCTCGCCCATGATGAGCATCTTGATTATATGTCAACTCTTCACATGTAATTTGTGCAGTCAGATTTTAATCCGAGGCTGATTTGCCCTTGCCCCCAAGCCTGTATTCATGTAATCTCTCCTATTATCAAGTTTTCCCCAGGTTCAGAGAAGGTAAAAGTAATTTAAATACAGCATCTCCTTAGGCAAGGCGTAATAAGCTGTTCACTCAATCAGCTTCACCCGGTATTGTCTGGCACATCAACTTGCATTCTTTTAGAGTGAATTCAGGGACCTGTGCAAAGATAAACCCACATTCAAGTGTGAAAGGCCTGACAATCCTTTCCTAAGACAAAAACAACAATTTAAAAAAAAAAGCTTTTGGTTTTGTTTGGTACTCTATTCATTTGGTAACAAAGAGCATTTTTCTAATCAAGGCTGCCTATTACTAGATATAAACTAATTAATATGAACAAAATAGCTGGTGATTGTTTCCAACAATAATAGGGAAGAAAGGTTCATTGTCACTCTTGCTGGAATTGCTGTTTAGTCAGTGAAAGATACGCCTGGTGCTTTGAAGTGGGCCAAGTTTGTATTCCCTGCTTGACTCCTGCCTAGACTGTAAGATGGATTTTTGTTTGCTCACGCTGGGAGAGACAGCACCTTGTTCTGAAGCTAGATGAATACTGAGGCGAGACTGGGCTTAGCCGCAGCAGGAAGGCTGTGTTTGGAGCTGCTTTATAGTTCCGCTGGTCCGGATAAAGAGCACCCAAACGAGGCTCCGGAGATGTTTGCAGACAGGAACATGTTCGTGCTTTGGTTAAACTAATGTGCTCTTACCCTGTGGGGATGGGAGGGGATGGAGGTAGAATAGGTAACCAATGACCATTTTCTGTTTCTAGAACAATGCTGTTTAGCAGGACTTGAACCGTGGTTCATCCAGTTACTGTGGGTGGAGTATGGATTAAAAGTTTTATTTTCTTTTTGAATGGAGGGGTCAATAGTTCAATCCATGAATGGGTGGTTTGGGCTCTCTCAAACCGACTGGTATTAGAGATCAGAAGAGGTGTTTAAGAACTTCAAAGGCGTTCGGATCTCACACCTGTGATTCCAGTAAGGAAGGAATCTTTGCCATCAGTATTTTACACGGTATTTCATTCTGTCTCATTTGCTAAGTGGCTGTCTTGGTTTCAAGCCAAGGAAACGAAGATATTTTGATCCCTTCAAGTGATGTCCCGTAGCTTTCATTAAAGATGTGAATTTGGGGCTTCCCTGGTGGCGCAGTGGTTAAGAATCTGCCTGCCAATGCAGAGGACACGGGTTCGAGCCCTGGTCTGGGAAGATCCCACATGCCGCGGAGCAACTAAGCCCATGAGCCACAACTACTGAGCCTGCGTGTGTAGAGCCTGTGCTCCGCAACAAGAGAGGCCGCGATATTGAGAGGCCCGCGCACCACGATGAAGAGTGGCCCCCGCTCGCCGCAACTAGAGAAAGCCTGAGCACAGAAACGAAGACCCAACACAGCCAAAAATAAATAAATAAATAAATAAATAAATTTATTTAAAAAAAAAAAATGTGAATTTGGGTAGATGCTCAATGTCTTCAACTTCATCAACAGATTTGTTCCCCTAGTTCTTACCCAGTTCTCTGATATAACTAACAAGTAGGTCTCTACTTGGTGTCTGCTGGAAGACAGGTGTTTTTGAACATCATTACTAATAGGTATTTAGAGGTTTTATTTCTGATATTAGAGAGTGGATACATTTAGATTGAAGCAGTTGAATTCCATGTTCAGTGGGTTGTGTTTTTTGAGATTGAAAGACTTCTGTTTTTTTTTTTTTTTAGAACTTTGTATTATGCAGTTTTCAAACATTCACAGAAATCAAAAGAATAATATAATGAATCCCAACATAGCCATCACTGAGATTCAACAGTTATTAACATTTGGCCAAACTTGCTTCACCTTCTCCCATTTTGGGGGGATGAAATATTTTAAAGCAAATCTTTGGCATCCTGTTATTTTATCTCAGTCCTCATACATCAATATGCATCTCTAAGAAAGAATTCACTTATATAACCACAGTCCCGTTCTTACACATAGCAAAATTAAAAACAACATTTTAATATCATTTTCTACTGGTCCATATTCAGAATTTCCCAATTGCTTTTCTCAAAAGTGTTTTTGCAGTTGGTATGTGAAGTGTTATCTTTTAAAAACACTGATTAGATCAGTTTACTCTTCTGCCTGAAACTACTCAATGACTTTTTAAGGTTTAAAAATGGAATTGTTGCATGTGTTAAATTATCAGTCCCTAAAGTAAGGGATCATGGCTATCTTGGTAGTAACTTTCTTTTGGACTAAAGTGTGAGCAATTACTTGTAGTATGAAGTATGTTTCCAGTGCCACATAATGAAGACATAGTGTGGTCTGGCTTCACCTACCCAGAGAAAAGAGAATGCGTGGGCTTAGATCCAGGTGAATTTTGGCTCAAATATAGGTTTAAATCCCTTTCAATATAGATCTCTCTTCAGCTAATTCTTTTTTCTTAATGTCTAGAATTCCAATAATATACACTGTGCTCACAGATTTAAATAGCAATATATCTGCTAGGTGCTTTGTACAGTATTAACCTCTTAATAGATCCCTGACATCTGTTAGTTCCTTCCTTTTTCCCCATAATTATTCCCCATAGTTTTTTGTAGGGAGTGAGTGGTTATCTCTACATATGGCCTGTGTGTATGACGCGCTTATGTGTAGTATGCCAGAAGATCCATCAGAGGAAAGCCAAGTTGGATAAACACTCTAAGGAAAACTCCAGTGTATTGCCAGGAATAAATGCGTGTGGAGATAAACACTGAGATTTCTGACTTACTCCATCTTGAACCATGTTTCTATTAGAAGTTAAATTTGTTCTCATATTGCAATTTGAATTCATCTCTGCCCCCTTTTGTGTTTATAAACACAGATAAAGTTTGAGAGGATATCTTATTTCAGAATCCAAGGGCACATTTGGAGTTTTCTATTCATAAGACAAAATTTTACTGGGATACCTAGGGTAAACCACAAATGAGACCTTTCATGTTTGTTTCTTTTTCTTTCTAATTGGTTTAGTCTTTAATGATTAATGGAGCCAATTCTTTATCCTTCAAAGTGATGTGGCTTCCTCCCTCTTACTGCCCATGATGGTGCTCTTGGCCTATTTTCCTTTTTACACTCCTAGCTTCTCCAGTTATTTTTCTTTGAACTTTAGTTGCAGCTATTCCATGAGTAAATGCTAAGGTGGGAAAATGCCCTGCTGTTTTTACCAGCTGAGGAGATGGTAATCAGAGGGTCCAGGGGATCTTTGTCTTTTGAGAACTGTACCTTGCTGTAATAAGACTGTCATTTAAAAATTCCACCTTCATTTGCTGCGTGATGATACTACCATTTGGTAATCACATAGCATCCCTTAAAGAACTGCCTGTAAGTTAGACTTATTCCATTTCGTAAATGATCATCCTGGGCAGGCTCAGGCTGGGAGAGGAGTGATAGTGGGTTGTTATCTGCTCCTTAACATCCGATAAAATGTTTCTGAAAGGGCCATGAGAGGGATGAATTCCTGAAAGGCAAGGTTAGGTATTAAGCAACTTTCAAAGATTCAGACAACCTTTGGGAGCAAGAGCGCCTGTCCTGTAGGAAGAGGGATAGGGTATGGTTGTTGGTGAACGAGATAGCTGCCCGATTTAAAAGTATTTGCACTGAGATGAACTTCCACCAGCCAGCATAGGGAGGTTTGAAGCCTTAGTTCAAGCCTGGGAGAAAAAGTCATTCATCTGGATTCAGGTTTGGGCCCCAACTCCAAGGGCTTTGCATATTCTAGAACTCTGTTTAGCATTACCTTAACTGTGGTTGATCAAGTTACTAAAGTCACCTGGCAAAAACAAAGGGCCCAGGAAGAAGCCCAGCCCTATGGCCTGTGCTCTGGGCTTACCTCTGACATGCTGGTTTGTATATGGATGCACAGTGGGAACTCAGGACTCAGAGGTTATGGTCAGGCATAGATGTGACAAGTCCAGATGGAGAGACTCAGCTGCTGGTCAGCTCACTGTCTCATTCAAGACCAGCTTGGAAAAGCAGAGCAACACAGCCTGCAGCTGGGAATTCAACTCTGTATCAGCGGAGAAAGAAAAGGTAGAAAGAACAAGGTGGCGAATGACAGGGAATCTGCGAGATTGTAGTCCTGTTATGCCAAGATGTGTAACTCAAATGATGTATCTGGAATACACATTTATTCTTGTGAGAACTTTTCTGCATGATTTTTTTCTCAAAAATATTAAAAAATTGCATTAAGTATTTAAAATATTAAAAACTGCCTCTTTTCAGTTGCACATCTTATTGCTTTCCTCTAAGCTAGTCACGGAAAAAGCATCGAGAAGCTGTTTGTAAGAATAAGAGAATACAGTAAGTATGGGCAGTAGAATACAACAAGAACTTAAAGAATAGATATACAAATCTGATTTTTTAAAAATTGAGAAGCGGGGCGCGGTAACGGACGCCTGGACCCCGCGGCGGCAGCGGCGAGTTTAGTGAGGCCTGGCAGGGCTTAGAGGCCCGGCCGGCGCGTGGCCGCAGCCGCGGAGCCTGAGGCCGGGGCGTCGTGCGCAGGCGCTACCCAGCTGGGCCGTGAGCCGCCGGCGGCCTCGGCGGCGAGGCCTTCCCGATGCCGGTTGGGGCTCTGCGGCGCAGAGCGGAGGATGCGCCCGGGCCGCGGGCGGGGTAGAAGGCCGGCGGCCAGCTCCCCCCGAGCGCGGTGGATGCGGCGGCGGCGGCAATGGATGCCCCAGAGGAAGAGAGCTTCCCGCTGCCCGTCTCTTCGCCTCTGATGCAGAATTTGGTGCTGTGGTTGGATATTAAGAGGACATTATCATGGATGGTGAGTTCCAGCTATTACAGAGGAATTGCATGGGCAAGTACTACCAGGAGTTTGAAGACACAGAAGAGAGTAAGCTCACCTACACACCTACTTTTAACGAATATATTTCTTTGGTAGAAAAGTATATAGAAGAACAGCTGTTGGAGCGGATTCCTGGATTTAACATGGGGGCTTTCACTACAACTTTACAGCACCATAAAGATGAAGTGGCCGGTGACATTTTCGACGTGCTTCTCACGCTTACGGATTTTCCAGCTTTTAAAGAAATGTTTCCGGACTACCGAGCAGAAAGAGAAGGCTGGGGACTGGACTTAAGCAGCGGTTTAGTGGTGATTTCATTGTGCAAATCATCTTCTATGCCACCTTCCCAGAACAATCTGCGGCACTAGGTCCCACCTGCAGGTAATGGGATCTTTCTAGACATCACCAGGCCAATAGACTGGGAGAGGCTTTGGCTAATGATGTCAGAAGAATACGTCTTGGAAAGACTGACTCTGTTCTGCAGCTCTTCACTAGTGTTAAGTACTGATGGATCAGAAGAAAATTACCTGACTTCCTGGACGCGTTCTTGTCTTCGGTAACCCTAGTACTCCTCCCTGAGTAGACACCTCTCGCAGGAGCTTCTGAGTCTGGCTCCTGCATGAAGCCCAAGACCAGCATTCCACCTGGGGGGCACTTCCTCAGCATACATGTTGGTGTGCCCATGTTGGAAGAACCCTATCACCAACTCTCTTGGGCCAGCAGGCATTGCATGTCCCACCAGGCTTTTTGTGCACTCACAGCTTTTTATATGGGTCAGAGTTTCAGTCCTGCAGCCTCAGTGGGGTTTTTGACTGGGAGTATTTATCTAGGGGTTAACTCAAGCTAGCTGCCCATCTTAAGATTTCTGAAAATCCTACTGTCACAGCTAGTCTTGGCCGTAGGAATCAACTTAGATTTCCTTTACCTAAAAGGTACATGTGAAAATCAATTCCTAGTCTTACAGGTACAGTCCTTGTATCACTGTCTTCTACTGGTCCTGATGTAGTCCCATTGTTTCTATAACTCTCGTTTACGTGTTTTTTAAAAAATATTTTTATAGATGAATACTCAGGCTAACCTAGTGGATATAATCTTGGAACTTCCATGATTCCCCACTTCAAGATCAAAGTATTATATGCTGTGTGCTTTTTAGCTGTTAGTGCTATGAAAGCAAACATGCTTGCTACGTTGGTGTTCCTATTTTACTGGGCACCAATGAATGTATGCTGGAAGTAGTCTGAAAGGTTTCCTTTCTTAGAGCATGTTAGTGTTTGTGCAGGTTTGCTTAAAACCCTTTCTGTGTAAAACAGCTCCTTAGGTTTTCTGTTGGGGTAGGGGCTCTGCACTTACTTCTTACTGTCAAAATAATCCTACCAAGATAGTGTTCCACTGGTCTAGCTCAGTAGGAGGTAGCAAACAGCTTTACTGGTCATCTGTCTGCTTGGATTTAGTACACTGGTTTAGTACAATGTTTGATAGAACATTACTGACAAAACATGGATGTCATATCTCTAGAAAGAAAAACTGTAGTAGTTCAATTCCCAATGTGTACCTTAGTTGTTATTTAGTTTGTTTTTATTTTTATTTTTAAAGTAAAAATAAGAATCCCTGCTGACTTTTCACTTGGCTGTTCTAGTTTTAAAGGATGAGCTATATAGGCTGTGTGTTTTTCTGTACCGATGTGGCGCTTATTAAATACTTTTTACCATGAGTAAACATAAAATAAATAATAAAAAATTGAACACCTAAAACTAATACAATGATCTATGTCGGTTATATCTCAATTTAAAAAACTGTTAAATGAGAAAACTACCCAAAAATCCTGTATACAAATGCCTTAAAAGTATCAAGTATTTAAGAATAACTCTAATAATAAAATTAGTATAAGAACTCTGAGATTATTTATAAAACCTTATTAATAGACATTAAAGAAGACTTAAACAGAGAGATACCATGTCAATGGATTGTAAGATTCATTGATTTCATGTCAGTTCTCTTTAAATGCATCTGTAGGTCCAATGCAGTCACAATAAAAATTCCAAAAAATTGTCTTGAAACCTCACGAGCTGATTCTAACATTCATATCAAAATACAAAAGGTCAAAACTAGCCAATATCATCTTGAAGAAGATGACCTAGGTGGGAAAAAGTGATCTTCCAGATATCAGAATTTATTATAACATTATAATAAATAAGTCAGTGTGGTATTTGTATAGGGATAGATAAACCATTGGAAGAAATAGAGCCTAGACACCAGTCCACACGTATTATTGTAAAAAAAAAATGGATTTGAAACAAGATAATAAAGAAAGATATTCTGTTCTTAGCCTATGGAAATAAAAAGGGCCAAGAGAAAATAATTTTCTTCATTGGATGAATTATTTAATTATCTTGTTTTGATCTGTGAGTTCAAGAAGGGTGCATTTTAGAGGTGGTGTTTGGTTTATGAAGGTTTAAACCCTCTGGGTTACTTGATTTAAAAGTTTCAGGAGAAATGGATGTTACAGAAACTGAATAATAACTCAGTCCTTAAAAGGTGGTGTTTTTCTCTCTGTGTTACAGATGAGGAGACTAACTCCTAAGAGGAGAGTGTTAAGTAATTTATTGAAGTCATATTAGTAAACAAAACAACTGGAATCTGAACCCAGATCTCACCAATTCTGGGGTCTAAGCTCTAAGCTAATAATAAGCTTAATAATAAGCTAATAAGCTCTAATCTGTAATGTTATCTCCCAGACCCTTTGCTGTCTCCCAGGAAATAGGAATGTTAAGTGAAGCATGATCACGTATTTCAGTTTTTATCCGTTAATCATTCTTTGGGCCTGGTGGAGCCTAGCTATAGCGCTCACTACTTTTCTTCCCCTCTGCTTCCTTCACCTCCCTGCTTTATTGACAACAGAACCCATTTGCTTTGACTCCGACTGAATAAGCTGTTTGTTATTTTAAAAATATGTCGGGATATAGGTATATGTATAGCTGATTCACTTTGTTATACAGCAGAAACTAACACACCATTGTAAAGCAATTATACTCCAATAAAGATGTTAAAAAAAATATGTCAAGCATACAGAAAAGTGTAGAGAGTGTTATAATACGATAGGATGTCTATTACCCAGCTTTTAAAATGTTAACATTTTGATGTAATGGCTTCAGAATCTTTTGGGTGAAGATGGTCAAAAGGTACAGACCTCCAGTTGTAAAATAAAAAAGTCCTGGGAATGGAATGTACAGCATGGTGACTATAGTTAATAATACTTATATTGCATTATTGAAAGTTGCTGAGAGTAGATCTTAAAAGTTCTTATCACGAGAAAAATTTTGTAACCATGTATGGTGATGCTTGTTAACGAGGCTTATTATGGTGATCATCTCACAATATATACAAATATCGAATCATTATGTTGTACACCTGAAACTAATGCTATATGTCAATTATACCTCAATAAGAAAATATCTTAGGCTTTAATAAATAAAACAAAGAACCATTATAGATAAAGTTGAGCCCCTTGTACTCCTTCCCAATTCTATTAACCTCCGTCTTGACTCAGACCATAAATATTGTTATTTATCATCTCCCCGCATGTGTTTGTGGGTATATACATATGTGAAGAAAATGTTTAAACAATATATAGTGTATTTTTGTAAGTTTTTTACATTTCTAAGAATGGTGCACTGCATGTATACTTTGCAAATTGCTTTAGTCATTAGCATACGTAAAGCTCTACTTTGTTCATTTTGACTGCTTTATAGCATACCCTTTTGGTTATTTTGCAGTTTATCCATTCTCCAGTTGACAGATATTTACATTGCTTCTAATATTTTGATATTATAAAAGAGTGGCAATGAAAATTCTTGTATATGTCTCCTTATGCACATGTGTGAGTTTTTCTGGGGTTAGAGTCTCTCAATCATGTGTATGAACATGTCCAATTTAAGTGGTTTTTGCCAAACTGTTTTGCAAAGCAGTTGTACTGAAATTTTATTCCCACCATAACTGTATGACAGTCTTCGCCAACTCTTGATATTTTCAGACTTGTTAAATTTTGCCCACCTGATGGAATGATTAATTGGGTCTGACGGCAGTTTGTATTTAACTTTCTTTGATTCCCCGGAAGGGTAATTATCTGTTCATGTGACGACTGGCCATTTAGTTTTCCTCTTCTATGAATTGCCTGTCCCCGTCTTTGCCTATTTTGCTAGTGGATTGTTTGACTTTTCTGTTTTGATTTGTAAACTAAGCCTTTTTTATGTGCATTGCCAAACTTTTTACTATTCTTCAGCTTTTCTTTTCACTGATTAGGAAGTCTTTTCCTGCACAGAAGTCTTGAATTTTGTCAATGTTTTGGTCTTGTTTAGAAAAATCCCCCTATTCACAAATTATAAATATATTCTTTATTTGCTTTTTACATATGTCTTTATATCAACTGAAATTGATTTCTGGGTATGATATGATATGACATAACAATCAATTTGTTTTATTTTTTCATATAGATGAACAGTTACACTGTTTTCCCCATTGGTGGGTAAAGCCATGTCTCTTATATCGAGTTACCATGGAAATGTGTGTTTCTGGTTCTTTATTCTATTCCATTGGCTGTTCATGTTTTTCTGTGCCAATATCATGTCTTACTATTATCACTTTAAAATAACATATGCTTTTCCATAGGGCATCTAGTTCTTTGTTTTCCAAGTTATCTTGGATACTCTGGCTCTTCTGTACTTCTGTAGCAGTGTTCAGGGAGCCTGTCAAGCTTCGTGAAAAACCCTTTTGGGATTTTCATTTTATTGCATTGAATTTATATATTAATTTTGGGAAAATTGGCATCTTAACACCTTTTTCTGTCCATGAAATAGTATCTCTTCAGTTATTTAGGTTTCGCTGTAAGCTTTTGAATATTTAGACTTATTCCTAGATACATTAGACCTTTTGTTATTGTAAATGGGTTGTCCTTGAAATAGTAATTAAAAATTTTTTTTCTGGTGTTTCTGTAGGAACACAGTTGATTCATGTGGCTTGATAGTTAATCCAGCAAATTTACTAAACTCTGTTAGTACAGTTTGTTTATATATTATCTTGCATTTTATATGTAACTGATTAATCATTTGTGAAAAACAGTAAGTTTTTCTTTTCCAATTCTTTCCTTTTTTTTTTTTCCTTATTGTTTTGGCTATAATCACCAATACATGCTAAAAGCAACTGGTGATTGAATCACCTTTGTTTTGTTTCTGCCTTAAAAGGGAATATTTCCATCAAATATGACAATTGCCATACATAAACCTTTTACCAAGTTAAGGAAGTTTCCTTCTAACCCTAGATTGCCAAATTATCATGAAAGGATATTTAAATTTACCAAACGCGTATTTCCATTTCTAGTGAGATGATCATTGGCCTTTCTTCTTTCCTTGAATTTGTTCGTGTGGTGAATTCTATTACCAGATTTTTAAATGTTAAATCATCTTTGCATTCTGGAATAAGCTCTATTTAGTCACACCTCTCTCTCTTTCCCTATATAGATCTAGATCTAGATATACAGATATAGAAACTATATTTTATTTAGGAACTCTTCATTTATGTTCTTAAATAATACTGGCCAGTAATTTATTTCACTCTTAATCTCCTTTTTGTTCTTGTACCGTGGGTATGCTGGCTTCATACAAATATAACCAAATAAACTGAGAATGGAAAATCAAAACAGTAATATGAGGTAATTTTAGGTAGGTTTCAAAACAAATGGAAGTAAAATGCTGAACCACAGTAACATGGGAACCAGAGGTGTTGGAGTGAAAGCTCATCAAGGGAAGAGGATTACCTTTAGACTTCAAGTCAAGTATGCATGTTAAAATATTAAAAATAAGCATTAAAGAATAGAAATGGAAATGTAACTGGAACCAGTTGAAGTGGAGAAGGGAGAATGCAAAACCTCAGTCGGTTCAGTCTTGTCTTTAGTCTGATATTCTTGGGTTCTATCCTACTGTGTACTGTTCTGCCGATTCTCATACATGGTATCCTTCCTGTGTGTTTTTAGTCTTTGGGATGATGAATTCATCATCAGTGGGGCTGATTCGAGAGAATCCTGTGTGGCTGTATTGAGGTCTGGCCCTCTGGAGAGGTTTGATGCTTGCTAGTGCCAGCACGTGGATGGGAGGGGGGCGGAGATATCACAGGCTAAGGACTGTGGTTTGTGTTAATTTCTCCTCCTGTGGGTTCTCAGATTTGGCAAAGGTCTAACTTCATTCTCAGACTTGGCAGAAGGTCTAATAACTTCAAATCCCATCTTGATTGGGAAGGGAGGGGTCTTGATTTCTGAAGGGAGTCTTTTAATTTATTTATTTCCCAACCTGGAGCCTAAGCTAAGACAAACTTCCTTGTTTTCCCCAGTGCACCTGGGTAGATTGTTTTTTCTGTTCCACTCTTTTACTGATAGGGAGATCTTCAAGACTCCTGGCTTAACTATTGGGTCTCAGTTCTAAGTCACTTCCTCAGTCAAGGCCAATGGCTCATTTTCTTTTTCTCAGTAATATTTAATGCCCTGTCTCCATGATCTTGACAGTCTGCTGCCAGGGCAGCCTATCACCTCAGTTTGCTGTTCCCTTTTAGCTCAGCAGTGCATCTAAAACACTATATTTTTCTCCAGCATGTCTTAGTGTTTTTAGGCTTGTTTGTTTGTTTGTTTGTTTTCCATTTCTTCCTCTTGGGCCCAGACTCAAAATTCTCTCCGGAAATTCAACTGATATGATGTCACTCACTCAGCCTGTTACAAGGGGCCATAACAGATATGAAGTATTTTTATTGATTTACACTTTGTTTTCCATAGTTTTCTTTTTTACGTGTGTCCATCATATTCACGTACATTGTTATGTATAAGAAGTAGCATTTTATGTACTTTTTCAGGTAAAGTTTGAAAAATCTAGTAGTTGCACATTCTTCAGCTACTTTGAGGATAACTTTCTAACTTTAGAACATTTTTAGTTTGCATCAGCATTGTTTTGTGTCCTATTTTCTGATTATAGTGGTAGATCATTCCTTTTTTTTCTTTTTATTGTTTCTAATTTGAGACTCTAAAAAGTGTGAGAACTATTTTTCTTGTTAATAGAGACTTAATTGCATTTAATTAAATTATGTGCCCTCTCTTTTCAATCTTTTTTTGGTGGGGGGAAGAGGGAGGAAATGTGTGGAAGGTCTGATTATTTTAGATTTAAGAACTAGAATTGAAGAGCCCTTAGAGATATCTTATTTCACAAATGAGAAATTGACACTTAGAGCAGTTATGAGACTTACCAAAGACCAGATTAGCTGGTGAGTATCAGAATCAGGAAGAAGTCCTCACCCACTCCATTGTTGTACTTTAACAGAAGTGGGAAACCAAATTGGCTTGATTTAGATCTTATTACTGGTCCTTTATTCAGTATAAATTAAAATCTCCCTTTAGGATGTCAGTAGAGTACATATTTACATTCTTATCTAAATGCTTACTAAATCATAAAGGTTTAGTTACCAGTTCGTGAGATTGTGCTAAGTGCTCCCTTCTCCACTTGGCTAATGAAGATGTAGTTGTCTTTCAGGAGATTAAAAGCCACACTGGGGGCTTCCCTGGTGGCGCAGTGGTTGAGAATCTGCCTGCCAATGCAGGGGACACGGGTTCAAGCCCTGGTCTGGGAAGATCCCACATGCCGCGGAGCAACTAGGCCCGTGAGCCACAACTACTGAGCCTGCGCGTCTGGAGCTTGTGCTCCGCAACAAGAGAGGCCACGATAGTGAGAGGCCCGCGCACCGCGATGAAGAGTGGCCCCCACTTGCCGCAACTAGAGAAAGCCCTCGCACAGAAACCAAGACCCAATACAGCCAATAAATAAATTAAAAAAAAAAAAAAGACTATATTATTAAAAAAAAAAAAAAAAAAAAAACCACACTGGATGGACCGTGAGTGACCCCACACCAGGCGCCCAGGTGTTTCATGTTGGTACCCCTGGAAGGCATAGCGTAGCGCAGTGCCATGCCCATATCTGGCATTCCAGAAATGTTTGTGAATGTGCCAATGAAGAAATGAAGTGCATAGCGAAGATGAACACCCTCTGTGTCTCTTTAGAGTTCAGGCTTGGCAGAGTTGTTATGACTTCTTTTGAGATGACACGATAGGGTGAGGTAAATTTTTGAGATTTGGAGCATCTGTTCTGTAGAGCAGCCAATGAGGCCTCCTCCCTCCACCCCATCGTCCTGAAATGTAATTGGTGGATGTGCAAAGGGCATGAATGTGGACTTCTCTTTTTAGCTTTGAGGACAATGTATTTTTGGAATCATTCTATTTTGTTTATGTCTTTGTTTCTTGAGCAGGGCGGAATTCCGTAACTTATTACAGAGAAATTTCTAATTATAGTTATTGGCATTTTGGAATTATGGACTTTAAAAAAGTATTTGAGTTTTGTCTGATTATATTCTTGTTTCCCCCTAAATTTCTTGCAACAGATACTTCTTTTCTAAAGAAGAAAAGAAAACCATTTATAGTCTTACCTATATAAATTTCACAGAATTGTCATTCTATACATTGTTTTTTTACTCTATTTTCTCCAGTAATATGAAAAGTAATCATCTTACTTTTAGTATATTAACTACTCAATTTGGTGGCTTTTGAATCGATTATATTGAAACTTATTTTTGAAAATTATTGTTACAATTTAAATAGTATGTTTTGATTCATACCTGAGTAATAAGAGAAAATGAACAGATATTTCCATACTTCTCTTCCCCCATTTTTAAGTTCTTATTGATACAGTTATTCCAGATTATTATTAATTTATTGTCTTTATAATAAGTATACCCTCAAGAGTTATTTTTGATATTTGCTTTGTTTTATAACCATTTGGAGAGCAATTACTTAGACTCAATTTTGTTTTGTGTATTTTTGATGCTTGCTGCCAGTCTTTTTATTCTATTGTGGTTTTTATTTTTACTTTTTTCATGGCTTACTTGCATTTGTATTTTCTTTAGGAAGGAAATGTAGATGATGATCTTTCTGAGCTCCCACATCTCTGGGACTCTTCTTTATTATCCCCTGTGAGAACATCAGTATAGTTGGCTGTGGAATTTATGGATCTTAAACATTTTCTCCATATAATGGAGATTTTTTCCAAATTGAAGTATAATTGAAATAATGGAGATTTTGATTGGTTGTGTTCTATCTTTTGGAATTCTACAGCAGAAGCTTAGCAATACCATATTTTCTCTCTCTCAATATTTGATTTGTTTGCTTTTTGTTTGTTTATTTTTTTATATTTTTAGAGTTTCGAATGTTAACCTTGAGATTCCAAAATCTAACCTAGCTGTATCTGAATTTTAGTTGATTTTAATCAACTCTTTTGTAATTTATGTAAACTTAAACCAGTAATCTGAGGTCTTTCTCTTTAAGCAATAACTTTTCTTATGCTTCAAGCTGTGTTACTTAAGCTTTGTCCTAGTCTTACTTGGAAAGCTAGTTATGTTTGGAATTTTTTTCCTATACGTGCCTTTTTTCCTTTTATTCTTACCTCTGACCATCTTCTCTGAGCACTGAGTAAAATTCCTAAGTTTGTTTTCTATTTGCCATTTCAGTTTTCTGGAATTTTTATACTTCATTTCATTGCCTGAATTATTGTTTTTAATTGAGAAATGGTTTTTCATCTCTTTGGTGGGCACAGTGATGAAGTTCTAATGATGTCCATTGCATACTTAATCCTGGAACCACTGAATAGGCTAATTTACATGGCAAAAGGGGCTTTTCAGGTGTGATGAAGTTCAGGATTTTGTGATGGGGAGATTATCCTAGGTTATCTGGGAAGGTAATCACAAGGGTCCCTAAATGTGGGAGATGGAGGAAGAAGAGTCAGTGTTAGAATGATGTCAGTGTGAGAAAGACTTGGCTGGCCATTTCTGGCTTTGAAGCTGGAATGGGGCCAGGAGACAAAGAATGTGAGCCGTCTCTGCAAGTGGAAAAAGGCAGAAAAATTCTCTTCTAGAGCCTCTGGAAAGGAACACAGTCCTGCCAACACCTTGATTTAGCCCAGTGAGCCCCACTTTGGACTTCTGACCTCCAAGACTATAAGATAATAAATTTGTCTTTTTAAGCTACTAAATTTTGTGGCAATCTGTTACAGTAGCAATGGGAAGCTAATATAGTCTCTACGTAGTTTTTTCTGAAAAAAAAATTTTTTTTTTGTCTTCATAATGGCTTGCTCTATTTTCAGTGCTTGTACCCTAACAAAGCATTTTGAGAATACAAATCAGAAATATCCTAGTATTTAATCTTTTCCATTCCCCCCCCCCCTTTTTTCTTTTTTAATAAATCTGCTTCAAAGGGAGGTATTTTCTGTTATTCTTTAGGATGGCCATCTCCTCCTCTGAGATTGCTTTCTCCCCATTGTGTTTGCTAATTTTTTCTGTTTGCCATATCATTATAACCATGACTACCTTAATGTCTTATAGTCCAAGCACAGTTGAATTGCATTCTCTCGGAGCTTGATGTGGGTTTCTGCCTAAATCCATCAGGTCCTGAAAAAGTAAAGAAGCACTTTCACACTACCCTTCTGACTACCATTGAAGATGCTGCCAGGGTGTCCTTCACTTATTCTCCAGATCTGCTGCTTTTTGCAGATAATAGGAGAAAAGTTTTAATTCTTTCAATTCAGTCCTCTTGTACTAAATCTAGCTGAAATTCCTGATTTTTTTCTCAGGTATATTCTACCCCTACTATTTTTAATTCCTGGTATATTTTCTACTGCTTTAATATTTAGCTGGCAATTTGATTAAATATAGAGTTCTTACCCACAATATTCTTAGTATAGAATTTTAAATCTGAAATAGACCTTATGTATAATTTAGTCCAATTTCCTCATTTAACAGATGGTAAAACTGAGGTTCAAAAAATCATGTAAGTTATGTCATTAAATATGATATGGTTTTTATGGTATCACTACTCAATTTTTGAGAGATAAGAGATGGAATAGAACCAGGTCACATGCCATTTGCTGAGTAAACATTGGATACCTTCAGAGAAAATTTGTCAGTTTTATTCATCTTAGCATATTGTGGCTTAAAAAGCCAATTTATACTTTATTTTGTCATTCTTTTTTTTTTAAATTAATTAATTAATTAATTATTTTATTTTATGGCTGTGTTGGGTCTTTGTTTCTGTGTGAGGGCTCTCTCTAGTTGTGGCAAGCGGGGGCCACTCTTCATCGTGGTGCGCGGGCCTCTCACTATCGCGGCCTCTCTTGTTGCGGAGCACAGGCTCCAGACGCGCAGGCTCAGCAATTGTGGCTCATGGGCCCAGTTGCTCCGCGGCATGTGGGATCCTCCCAGACCAGGGCTCGAACCCGTGTCCCCTGCACTGGCAGGCAGATTCTCAACCACTGCGCCACCAGGGAAGCCCCATATTTTGTCATTCTTAATTATATGGTTTTTCTATGTGGGAAAAGCAAAGAAGCTTTTCATATCACTGCTTGACTTTGTTGGCAGTTGGCGTTTAGAAGTTGGAATGCTGTGAAATACTACATGCTTCTTGTTTGATTAAGAAATTTCTTTGTCCCGAGAAAGTAAATGGTTACAGGGGCTAAAGGAAAGAACAAAATTTTGCATTTATATAATATTTATGATTTTTTTTAATATCCTTTGCAGAAAGAAAACTTGTGAAGTGTAAACATTTTTTGAATTATCTTTAATTTATTAAAGCAATCAGTATATATTTAGCATCTAATCTAATAGTTGGATGCTATACAACAGTGAACAAGAAAGCTAGAATCTCTGCCGTCATAATGCTTACAGCCTAGTATGGGGAGGTGTCAATAGATAATGAAGTAATTATTATACAGTGTGGTAAGTGTTATAGGAGTAATGCAGGGAACTGTGGTAGGAGGCACCTTGCCCAGACATGGGAAGATCTGGGGAGAATGACTAGAAATAATAATATTTCAACTGGTACATGAAGAATGAGTGTAAGGTGAAAATGGGGGGAAGATTGTTCTAGGCCAGTGGTATTCAAAGTGTGGTCCTTAGCCCAGGAGTATCAGCATCACGTGGGGCCCCACCTCAGATCTACTAAATCAGATAGATGTGGTCATCAAGCTGTGTTTTACAAACCCTCTGGGTGCTGATGCAGAAAACCTCTGTTCTCAGCGATGCTGAGAACCAGAGGTGAGAGAGAGCACAGTACATTAAAGAGAGCTGAAGCAGAGAGTTTAAAGTCATTAATAGCTTGAGTTGAGGCTGGAGAGACCTGATAAGGAGGCCTGATAAGGTGGTTGAAGAGTATGGATTTTTAGCTTAAGTGCACTTGTTAGCCATTGAAGCGTTTTTAGTAGAGGAACAGTTTGGGCAACTTTGTCTTTTAGAAAGATCACTAGAGAAGAGATTGGTGCTAGGTAGAAAGAACACCTAGGAAGCCAGTGTAGTAGTAATGCTGGTGGCCATGAGGATGGAATAGTAAACAGGTTGAACAGATACTTAGGAAGGAGAAGGTACAGGGTATGGTTATTGATTAAATGATGAAGATGAGGGGAAAAGGAATTCCCACATTTAGCATTCAGGCCACTAGAAAGATAGTGGTTCTCTAGCCTCTGAAATAGTGACTGTGGGAGGAACAAGTTGGGGAAGGTTATAAATTTGAGCTTGGTTTTGAACACAGAGACAGAAGTAATTATGAGGTTGTCAGAGATAACAGTGGGCAATTTGGTATTTGCTTAGAGTTCAGGAAAGAAATAGGGGTCAAATACGTAGATATGGGAGTATTTGAGATATATAATTGAAATCTTGGAGGACATATTAGAAAACTCAATGAAAGTGTGTTGAATGAGAATATAGGGTAGAAACAGTAATGTTGCACAGCGGATGGGGAGCCTCAGAAATGACTGAGAAGCACCAACCAGGGAGAGAGAGAGATCAAGAGCCAGGATAGTATGATGTCATGATAGCTAAAGAAAGAGAATTTTCTAAGAAAGAGGCTCCCAGTCATGTATCTGATGCTTTGAGGGGTTAGTAAGGTGAGGACTGAAAAATTTCCATTGGAACAGCTACCAGATTGGTGTGATTTGGGGAAGTTATGTGAAACTCAAGAATTGACTAGAGTGGATTTGATGGAGGGGAAGGGGGAGAAGCTGTACCATAGGTAATTGAGAAATTTGTGTGTGTCCAGTGAGACACTGGAGAGCAATTGGCTATGAAGGGGAAAAGTCATCAGAGCTGGAAGCCAAACTTGAAGTTATATGGGGATTTCTTTCTTTCTCCCTCCCTCTCTCCCTCTCTCCCTCTCTCCCTCTCTCCCTCTCTCCCTCTCTCCCTCTCTCCCTCTCCCCCTCTCCCCCTCTCCCCCTCTCCCCCCTCCCCCTCTCCCCCTCTCCCCCTCTCCCCCCTCCCCCTCTCCCCCTCTCCCCCTCCCTCCCTCCCTCCCTTCTCTCCTTCCTTCCTTCCTGTTTTTGGTAGAGATTAAACTTACTTGAATATGGATAGGAAAGATTCAAGGGAGAGGAGAAGGAGTGAGGAGGGAACTGAAGAAAGGAAGCAATTTATAGAACAAGATTCTGGAAATAGTAGGAATGGATGGGATTCAGAACACTTGGATGGCAAAGGGTACACCTTTTCCATTGTAACAGAAGGGGAAGAAAAAATAGTTTCTTGAATAGGTAATTTTAAAGGTAAAAGAGTTCCAATCTGATGATTTCTAAGTTTCCTCTTTTGGCAACTGCTGCTGGAGAGAGGGAAGGTGAGACTCAAGAGAGAATAATAAGTTTAGTTACTGTGAAGAAGATACAGAATAATAATTAGGGAGAAAATCAGATTTCTTGTGGCATTAAATTCTCAGTTGAGGCTAGACATCATGAATTTATAGCAGAATCAATCTGCCAGATATGTTGATTTTTCTCTAACATTTCTCAGAAGCCTTGGTGTAGATGTAGAAGTGGGAACCAATTACATCCATCCAAGACTGTTGTTATTCTAAGAAATTGTTACAGAAGTGCAGTGGAGCAAGTAGATTAAAAGATAAAGGTCTCTACTTCCTTATCTGAAACTATAAAATTTAAGAAGGTCTGAAAACTGATGACTTTTTCTTAGTGGCAGAAGTTGCTCTGAATGAATACATATGAGGCTACTTATAACCTTTATTTATCAAACTTAGTGTATATATTCATATGTTTTACTTTAGAGATTAACATGTATCATTATGGAGTGCTGTCTCAAATTTTGATGGGGCTGTTACATCAAACATAGATTATGTCCTCTATAACTGTTCTTAAAACCGGCAAATTTTTGAATTCTGAAGGACACCTGACCTCAGAGTCTTCAAGAAGAGACTGTGTTCTTGTATTAGCAAAAAAAAAAAAAAAAAAGAGGTTGAAACGATATACTATGGAACCTAAGCCAGATAGGGAAAAGGGGGAAGATAGGGAAGTAATCCACTGGGAAAAAGTAGCATGCTTAAGGAAATAGATGGCTTCAAAGAACTGATGTAGGGGGATCAATTGAGAAATTTGGAAGAATGGGGAGGGAGTACTTAGAATGTATAAATTTGGAAGAATGGGAAGAGTAATTAGAATAGAAAGAGTATTAGAATGTATCAATCGATTATTTCCAAAGGGAGACAGTTCTGAGTGGTTACAGAGTCCAGGGTGTGACCTTGGAAGTGGGCAGCTGAGTTGTAATGGAATAGAAAGTCATGAAAGATGAGGTTAAGAAACTGAGAGGCTAGAAAATTAGATGAGATACCAAGAGTAATGGCAAGATTTGGAGTGGAATGGAACATGACAAGTTCTCAGATCGCCATTGAGTGGGGTTCTGTGGAAGGTACATTAGATACCAAGATGTGTAAGACAGGGTCTTCACTCTTCCCCTGGACTATCATCTTTTTAAGAAACAAGGTGGTAAATAATTATACAACGTGGTAAGAGTGATTATTATAGAAGCATGATCTAAAAGCTATTTAGTCTAAATGAGGAAAGAGACCCTAGATGTCTGGACAGATCAGGAGACTAACCATTCAAGAAGAGTTTCACACACTGTTTTGGAACTTTCTGTGTTTGGTAAACATTAAGGCACAACTCACAGATATTCGGTAGAATATTCGATCAAAAATAGTGGTTAAAACTGTCATATTTGCTAGGTAATTTACTAAATGCAGTGTAGGATATGAAGAAAAAGCTTGGATGTGAGCTATCTTCAAGAATTATTCTCTAATTTTAGGAGTCACAGACAAACTTAAGGCTTTAGGAAAGGTGATTTATTCTATTTGATGTGTAATTTTCTAGTTTCTCCGTGTCACTTTTTACTTTCTAATTTTGTTTTAATAGTTTTATCGACGCCTATATCATTTTACTAGAAACTTCCTCAATCCTTTTGAATTCAAGTGAGAGTATAAGTAGTTAAAAAGCAAATATATTCTGATTGATGATGTTAAAAATAAGAAAACACGTAATGAAACATTATCGCTCAACATTTAGAAGGTGTACTTTCAGAGCAGTGTCAAAGTATGAACTGCTCCCTGAAGGTTACATTAGTTACATATTTCTTATGTCCTCCAAGAAGAAGAAGTTCTCAAACGTCACAGATTGTTTGATGAATGCTATTCTGGGGTAAGGAGTTGTGGGGGAAGACAGTGCTGACCACAGGAATGTTGAACAGCAAATGCTGGCTTTGGGCAAAGTAGCTTTGATGCATAGTGACCTCTTTGAAATGTTGGGACTGATGGTCCTTGTGGGGACTTGCGTTATAAAATGTCGACACAGATTGAACATACTATGTGAGAACAGAAATGCAGAATAATAGGGCAATAATACCCTATCTATAAACCAACTGTGTTTACAGATTCCCTAAATAACAGGCCAAAGTAGATTTCACTATGGTAAATATTCCAGTTGCAATGCTCTGCAAAATTCTCATCTGTCTCATGTATTTTAGGCATGATTTCTGGGTCATGTGGCTTTTCTAGTAGACTTCAATGATGTGCAGCCACCAAGAACAGACCTTGTCATTTATTTAACTCCAACTGTCTTTAATCTCAAGAACAGTAAAACAGTAAGAAACCTTAGGGTTTCAACATAATCATAGAACATTACACAGGATCAGATTTTCAAATTCTTTGCTTTTGCTATTTTTTGGCCACATTTACCGTAGAAGACTTGCGTTATCTACACATCTTTAAATTTGGGTCCGTGGTTTTTCTCTTTTTTCATCTTTCTTCCTTTCTCTTCTAGTTCACAGCCATGAATGAACCACAGTGCTTCTACAATGAGTCCATCGCCTTCTTTTATAACCGGAGTGGAAAGTACCTTGCCACAGAATGGAACACAGTTAGCAAGCTGGTGATGGGACTTGGAATCACCGTCTGTATCTTCATCATGTTGGCCAACCTGCTGGTCATGGTGGCGATCTATGTCAACCGCCGCTTCCATTTTCCTATTTATTACTTAATGGCGAATCTGGCTGCTGCGGACTTCTTTGCTGGGTTGGCCTACTTCTACCTAATGTTCAACACAGGACCCAATACTCGGAGACTGACTGTTAGCACATGGCTCCTGCGTCAGGGCCTCATTGACACCAGCCTGACAGCCTCTGTGGCCAACTTACTGGCCATTGCAATCGAGAGGCATATTACGGTTTTCCGCATGCAGCTCCACACGCGGATGAGCAACCGGCGGGTGGTGGTGGTGATTGTGGTCATCTGGACCATGGCCATTGTTATGGGGGCCATACCCAGTGTGGGCTGGAACTGCATCTGTGATATTGAAAACTGTTCCAACATGGCACCCCTCTACAGTGACTCTTACTTGGTCTTCTGGGCCATTTTCAACTTGGTGACCTTTGTTGTCATGGTGGTTCTCTATGCTCATATCTTTGGCTATGTTCGCCAGAGGACTATGAGGATGTCTCGGCATAGTTCTGGGCCGCGGCGCAATCGGGATACCATGATGAGTCTTCTGAAGACTGTGGTCATCGTGCTTGGTGAGTTTTGTCTTGACTGTAACTTACTTTACAGATTCTCAATGTCTTAATACAAACCAGAGTAGTTTATGATAGTGGTAAACAACATTGTGAACATCACCGGGTATATATGCAGGAATTACAAGGGGACAAGGCACCTTTATAGCAAATGTTTATGATGAAGTCAGCATCCCAGTCTTTCTATAATTACAGAACTGGTTTTAGGGAAATAATATCTCAGTGATGGGTTATAAATGGTGGTGATGTGGAAAATATCATTGACGAGTTTGGCTATCAAGTATTGAAAAATATCAGCTTTTGAAAGGTTTTATTACAGCCCAAATTGTGGAACTTTTGCCTATAGTCTCTTTATTACAGATTCTCAGAAAGTGTTTTTAATGTCCTATGAATATGCTTTCACACATAGTTATTTTTATGAGTCTGTTTCCAAATAAGGAGTCTTTCACATTCTGTCATTGTTACTGCATACATGTAGGTAAGTATATCAAGATTTTATATAGATTTATTGTGCAAAATGGGTTGGAATTAATACCATCTGTGACAGTCATCTTTATGAAAACTTACTTTTTTTCCATTAATTTTCTGTTTTTAGTGGTGGAAGTTAATTCATATTTCAAGGTGAAAAGCAGGATTTTATTCTTTTATGTAATGTATACTTGAATAACTTTTGCCTTTAAATAACTATTGTTTTTCCTGGGTGAAAAATTCATGGTAATGATCAGAAGGAATATATTTATTCATTTATGTATTCAGAAAATAGTTAAAGAGAACCTCATGAGTTCCAGGCCCTGTGCTGACTCCCGGAAATGTGTCCATGAAGACGGTATACACAGAACATTTCTTTTGGAGCTTAGAAGGCCTATTTTTAAAGTTCACCCAGTGAGCATTTTAAATAATTACTCTATTGAATTACATTTTCTCCATGGGCTATATTTGGGTTAATGTCTGATCACATTTAAAATATATCTTTTAAAAAATCTTTAGTAGTTCCTCTTTCTCCATGGAAATTCAGTGGAAAGTTCCTCTAATGCTCTCTGTTCCAGTTTGTAAAGCAGGGTTGAGTGGATGGAACCTGGGATGGTGTGGCTCCTCTGAAACTCTGGGAGCTACTTTAATCTTAGCCCCAGGAAAGAGAGCCCTAATTATGGCTCTAAGAATAAAGACCAGGCCTTGGGATTGCCGACACAACTAAAGCCCTGTCTGTAACTAACTGGCACGTGTAGGTAGTATCCCCACTGAGGCCCCCACCACCTCAGATGTGAAATTGTCTTATTCCATCCAACAGAGTTCAGTAGAAGTATAAAAATGATTTCCCTCTATGTTTAATTATCAACAAAAGCCTTGAGCATACCTGTGCCACAAGTATACATTCTCCATGATAGGGATGAAGCACATCTTTGTTTACCATGGATGCTATTTTTTGTATTAAATTAAGTAACATGAGAGATTTCACTTCTGTATTGACTCAGGTATTTGTTTGTTTACTGCTGATCTGAATGTTGGTTGAAACTTTTCATACGGGTGCACTTTTTCTAGTATCATCTCAAGCACTGCTTATGGTTCATAGAACCACCAGCAGAAAATGACTACTGAACTTGGACCATGAACCTGCTAAGTTCTGGTTTTAATTTTGACCTTTGTATAACGCATAGCATTTTCCGGTGTGTAGCACGCTTAACGATTCATATAAAATTAACTTTTGTGCCTCATTGGGTGGTTTTGCAGGTTAAATGAGAATTATTCTGAGGGTTTATGGGGCCACAGTTTCAGTGCACGTTGGCCCTAAATGCCCCTTCTGCCCTACCACACCAAGCCCAGACTTGAAAATAACAGAATATAACACTGGTTTCTGAGGTTAACCTAGTGGGCTCCACAAAGATTGAATACATGTAGCCGCCTCTGGAATAAATGGCATTATCTCTATAGATGTGTGATGGAAGACGTTTAGAACATGGAGGACTCCAATCAGGGTGATAGGCAAAGAAATTTGGTGAGGCAAGATGTGTATGGGATTGTAATATAGGAAGGAGAAATTAAATAAGTGGACTGTAGCCTTGCAGAGAAAAGCAGCAAGAATGGGAGAATGGGCAGGGCTCGGAACAGGTAATTCACCACCCTGAACAGCCAGGTGTTTGTCAAGTTGGTGCCTGTTACCATTCGTACAACGTACTCCCCTGCTTGAATTCTATGTAGTTGTGATTGCATGCGAAAGATGGGTTGGTCTTGTAGGAACAAGTTTATTGACCATCAGGTTTTGTTGTGGTGCACGTTCGGTTTTTTAATATGTCTTCTCTGCCAGATCGTCAGCTTTGCGGCAGTGAGCAGGAATTGTAATGATGTGTTGTCCAGTTTCTCCACATTACCTGTTGTGGGATCTGGCACAAAGTAGGTACTTGTAAAATAACTGTTGAATGAATGAATGTGGTGACAAAACCAGGTTTTTGAGCCTTCAGAACTGAGGACCAGAGAAAGCCATAGTGAATTCACTAAGTTGATGCCACTTTGTTCAGTCGTGTGGCAGAAGCCAAACCTAGCTACACCCCTATTACGTTTTGTGCCTTCCAGTCAAATACAACAGCTTGGAAAGTGACCACAAGGGCTGCTCAATAAATAATGTGTATTTTGTTCATTTATTCTGGGGATGATTACAGTTTGATTAAGTGTCAAACCTTCGGTTTCCATTTCACCATGTCAAAATGACCTCTGGGTTTTAGACCCATTCAGTTCAATAAACCAGTGTTTATTGGTTATTTATCCTTCAGTAAAAGGATTTGTTAGTCAACAAGTTGAATTTCTAGGAGTCAACATAAAATAAAGGGGTCTTTGAGATTTATGATGGCAATACCAGCAGCAGTTTTGAAGCACAAGATTGTGTATAAGCTGCTCTTGAGTGAGTACTGGATCTTAATAATTTTATTTGTAAAACACATATAGCATTAATCATGTGCCTAGCACTACTCTGCCTTAGAAATGAGTTTTTGTAAAGAGCATCCCTGTGGAGTCTAGGTTTGTTAGCTTCATTTTTCAGAGGTGAAAACTGAGGCACAGAGAGGTTAAGTAACTTGCCCAAGATCACACAGCTGGTTAAGTACAGGAGCTGGGATACGTTTCAGGCAGTCTGGTTCCAGAGCCCATGTGTTTTTCACCTCCATGCTATCCTGCCTCTCTATAATACAAGCAACTACCAGCACATGCTGGATTGTTTTATAAAGTTTGAACAGCACTGTGCTGTTAAATTGAAACATTGTGATCCCATTTATTTCTCTCGATACTGCCTAGCTGCCTGTGCTTCATTTCCTGGGTAGAAGCAAGCTTTCAGGGAGCATTCCTTTCCTCCCTTTGCTTCTGATCATGATGGTTATGACTCTCATCTCATCAGCCCTTTTCCACTGTTTGGTGTTGGAGCACCAGTAACTGACTGCTTCTGATTGAAGGAGTGTTTAGTTCAAGGTGTAGTTAACTAGAGGGTTCATTGTCCTAGTGCGAAGTCATGTAATCCTTCCCCAGGCTTGAATTCTCCCCACTTGACATTTTACCAAGAATTCCTTTTGAGTCTGTTCCACGGTTGAATCAGAGTGGCTGTCAAGTTCTTCCTTATTTGACCACAGTCTATCTTGAGTTGTAAGTCCTTGCCTTTCTTGCTCTGTTCCTTCTGATGACACTTATGTTGGGGATAATTAGAGAAGAGGGAAACCAGGATTTGGAAAGAGAAAATAATGGTTATGATGTAGAGGTTTTTGCATCTTAATTGTGGGAGAGAGTGAGGAAAATAAAGCAAAATAAATCCAGGTGGAGCCTATGTCTTTGGGGAAGAAGAGAGAGATACTTTTTCTAGTTGGATCTGTTCTGGCTGGAAATGATCACCACTGAAGCTAAATTACTGCTTTTTACCTACGTACCCTGTGCCAGGGTCAATACTCGGCATTACTCTTCATGCACTGTTTATAACCTTACACCAAGGAAAGTTGTGTTTCTCCCATTTTATACTGGGGGAACTGAGTTAAGAGAGGGTAAGTAACTTGTTCAAGAGTGCTTATTTTGTAAGTAGCAGAACTGGAATCCAGCTGTAAGAATGTTGTGGACCATGACCTTCTAACATAGGACACTGGTCACGTGCCATATAAGAGACTTACTGGTATTAATAATAGTAGTTGGGGCCAGATGAGTTTAAGCCCATTGTTTTCTCGTTACTCTGATGAAGGATAATTTGGCAAATATCCTGTAAGCAAATCTTTATGTACTTCTCTGTTCAGTTTAATTCAACAGACATATTGTTGAGTGCTAATTATGTGCTAAAGGATAAAAAGATGAATAAGGTAAACACGATTTATTTAAACTGAGGCAACATTGGTTTATAACATGATATAAGTTTCGAGTGCACAACACTATATTTCTACAGCATGCTTATCACCAAAAATATAGTTTCCATCCATCACCATACTGTTGATCTCCTTTATCTGTTTCACCCTCCTCCCTGCCCCTTCCCCTCTGGTAACCATTACTCTGTTCTCTGTATCTACATGTTTGTTTTTATTTGATTTATTTATTTTTTTTAATTCCACAATGAGTGAAATCATATATTTGTCTTTCTCTGGCTTATTTCACTTAGCATAATACCCTCAAGGTCCATCCATGTTGTTGCAAATGACAAGATTTCATCTTTTTTATGACTGAGTAGTATTCCAGTGTGTGTGTGTGTGTGTGTGTGTGTGTGTGTGTGTGTGTGTGTACACACATATATACTACAATCTTCTTTATCCATTCATCTGTTGATGGGCACTTAGATTGTTTCCATCTCTTGGCTACTGTAAATAATGCCGTGATGAACATGGGGTGCATATATCTTTTCAAATTAGTGTTTTCATATTCTTTGGATAAATAGCCAGGAGTGGGAAAGCTGGATCATATGGTAGTTCTACTCTTAATTTTTGAGGACTCTCCATACTGTTTTTCATAGTGACTGTACCAATTTCCCACCAACAATGTAGGAGGGTTGCCTTTTCTCCACATCCTCGCCAACACTTGTTATTTTTTGCCTTTTTGATAACAGTCACTCTCACAGGCGTGAGGTGATATCTCACTTTGGTTTTGATTTGCATTTCCTAATAATTGGTGATCTGAATATTTTTTCATGTACCTGTTGGCTATCTGTATGTCTTCTTTGGAAAAAATGTATGTTCAGCTCCTCTGCCCATTTTTTAATCAGATTTTTGTTGTTGTTGTTGAGTTGTGTGAGTTTTTTATATGTTTTGGATATTCACTCCTTACCAGATATATCATTTGCAAGTATCTTCTCCCATTTAGTAGGTTGTCTTTTTGTTTTGTTGATGGTTTCCTTTGCTGTGCAGAAGCTTCTTCGTTTGATGTAGTCCCATTTGTTTATTTTTGCTTTTTAAACTTCATTCTTTGCTGAGCTTACAGCGTGTTAGAGGAGACTGAGAAAGAGTTGCAAAGCAGTCGGGTCCACGTGCTAGTTGATGTCTGGGCAGAGTGGAGGGAAGGGACGCCTCCCACAGGAGGAAATATTGAGCTGGGTCTTGATGCGTGTGGAGGAGCTTGTCCTCCTGTAGGGTGAGGGTAGAGGAGAAGCTAAGCAAAAGCTCACCTTTGGGGAACTGAAAGTAGTCAGGTGTGATTACCATGTGGTGGGTATGCTGGATAGAGTTTTTTTTTTTTTTAACATCTTTATTGGAGTATAATTGCTTTACAGTGGTGTGTTAGTTTCTGCTTTATAACAAAGTGAATCAGTTATACATATGTTCCCATATCTCTTCCCTCTTGCATCTCCCTCCCTCCCACCCTCCCTATCCCACCCCTCTAGGTGGTCACAAAGCACCGAGCTGATCTCCCTGTGCTATGCGGTTGCTTCCCACTAGCTATCTGTTTTACGTTTGGTAGTGTATATATGTCCATGCCACTCTCTCACTTTGTCACAGCTTCCCCTTCCCCCTCCCCATATCCTCAAGTCCATTCTCTAGTAGGTCTGTGTCTTTATTCCTGTCTTGCCACTAGGTTCTTCATGACCTTTTTTTCCCCCTTAGATTCCATATATATGTGTTAGCATACTGTATTTGTTTTTCTCTTTCTGACTTACTTCACTCTGTATGGCAGACTCTAACTCCATCCACCTCACTACAAATAACTCAATTACGTTTCTTTTTATGGCTGAGGGATAGAGTTTTGACTTAGAGCCTTTATAACGTATTAAGGAGTTTGAATTTCTGCCTTTAGGTGATCAGAGATGCTAAAGGATTCCCTAAGATAAAGAACACCAGTTCCTTATAGGGATAACCATATAATTTATCATCCAAACTGAGAGACACTTCTGGTAGTGAAAACAGGCACTAACTGGGACAGTGGGACAACAGGCCTAAACCAAGACTAGTCTGGTCAACCCAGGATGTACAGTCACTCTCCTTCTAGGCTCTGCTTTCTGTTTGTTTATATTCTTTCTACATTTTCTTTTGGCTTTGTAAATGTAGAGCTCAACACTGGACTTGTTCCACTGTGTAAACATAGTAAAGAACAACTTCTTCGTTTTTTTTTTTTTTTTTAAAGCAAGGATCTGTCCAGATTTAGAATTTTAGAGCTGAAAGGTCCTTTAAAAATCACACTATCCAACTTCCTAATCTTACAAATAAAGAGACCGAAGCTCCCAAGTTAATTGAGAAATTTAGGTCTGAGTTAGCTGGTGGCTCAAACCAAGAACTAGGTTTGTTAACTTCCAGTAAGGTGCTGTTCCTACTGCCTGGGCCTCCAGCTGGTTCATTTCCATCCACACCTTCCATCATTTTCTTCCTTGTGAACATCAACATGTATTTCTGTGGCTACCCAGGTTTAGGTGTAAACATTGTGGCTATAAAGGTACCCGGAACCCACAGAAAGTGTTCCCTTGAATTTGGCCTTATTATAAACAACTGGTGATCTCTGAAATGAAGCTTTGACAAAAGTCATTGGAAACTGAATTACTGGCACATTATGTAGTTTATACACATCTTATCATCCTGTTTGCTTTCTTCATAACAGCATTGTATTAGTTTCTTATTTATCTTGGTTTTTTATTGTTTCTATTTGACCGTGTGTGTGTGTGTGTGTGTGTGTGTGTGTATGTGTATGTGTTTCCCCACTTACATTCATTGAGGCAGGATGCCTTTGGGATCTACTCCTGACTCTTGTCATTAACTGTCTGGGTGATTCTGGGCAAGTCACTTTCTCTGTGCAGCAATTTCTCTGTACTTTCATCTCTAGGATGGAGTTGGCCAAGTTGATTTCAAAGGTTATTTAGAGTTCTACTAACTCTATAAATAAAATGATAAAGACATAACTACTGTGGATCAGCCACGTAGAGTTTTCTAGTGGAAAACGCAGAAATAGAATTGGAGTAAAAGCAAGGGACTCTGATTTTTCTCCATATCAGCTTTTGAATAACTAGGTTTAGGTGTACTCTCCCCCATTAAAGGGAGTGGCACATTGATAGAGGAGAGTCTCAAAGAAACGATTTAAAAAAAAAAAAGGGGCTTCCCTGGTGGTGCAGCGGTTGGGCATCCGCCTGCCGGTGCAGGGGACACGGGTTCGAGCCCTGGTCCGGGAGGGTCCCACATGCCGCGGAGCAACTAAGCCCGTGTGCCACAACTGCTGAGCCTGCGCTCTGGAGCCCGTGCTCCGCAACAAGAGAAGCCACCGCGATGAAGAGTGGCCCCCGCTCGCCGCAACTAGAGAGAGCCCGCCTGCAGCAACAAAGACTCAACGCAGCCAAAAATAAATAAAAATAAAATAAATAAATTAAAAAAAAAAAAAGACTCTGCAGTAGAGAGCTGTGTGGCGAGAAGGGAGGGTTTCCCAGTTGGTCTTGTTGTTAAGGGAAGGGACAAGACACAAGAGTCTCTTATTCCCTGGCCACAGGTGACCAACTGCACATCCTGTTGCTCTGAAGAGGAACCAGAGCTACCCCGAGTCTCCTCAGGTCCCCGTGGCGTCCCTGTAGGGGCCTCTTTGAGGAAGGACCTGTGAGACCACTCATGAGAGCCTCCGTTGTTGGGCGAGCCGCGGGGCTGGCTGGCGCTGCGGGTGTGGTCAGGAGAGAGTCCCTGCGGAAGCCCCACGGTGCTGCCCAGACCCCAGATTCTGGGCCTGGTCAAACGAGAAAACAACTTGCAAATACCAGCTCTTTGTACCCTTTTGTTGCCCAACTCCATTCAAATATTTTTACTCAGAAGAAACTTTCAAACAGAAACAGAAAACAAAAATACCACATGAACCTAACAGGGTTTCTTCTGAGGTGTGGGCGGAGCAGGCAAAACATGAAGCCCTTTCTTACTTTAGGTCTGATGAGAGTGATTCAGACCTCGTCTCGTTGGGACGCCCGTCAGTCCCAGAATGAACCTTACACAGTCATTTGTCCTCGTCCTTAAAGGTCATAGAAGATGCAAAGGTTTCCTGAAGGAATTGTGGTGGCCGCTGGAAATCACTGTTGCTTAGGGCTTGAGAGCTTCGATTCGGAATAAAATAGGCCAGAGTTTAGAATTGGAATCCTGACCCCTCACTTATTAGTTTCATAGCTTTGAGGAAATGACTGAACCTCTCTGAGCCTCAGTTTCAGAATTAATAGCATAGGGGTAGTAGGACCTTCCTATAATCAAGTGATCATGAGCATTAGACGAGGTAATTCATGTAAAGCATGCTTAGCACAGGATCTGGCTAATGTAAAACACTTACTGAATGGTAGCAAGTATTGTCATTACCATGAGGTCTTGTCTGCATGTGCCTTTTCTCCCCCTGCGCCCCGCCCGCCCTTTCTGTCTCCTCTCTGACATACCTCCACTCTTCCACACACCAGCGTACATACAATAGTGGGTTTGGTGGCTGTGATGGCGCTTCATTTCTATGACACGGTATTAAAGTACTGTTGTGGTTTAGCAGCTCTTGGCTCTAAAACAGGCTGTAAATTTTATTCTGAGTGGCCTTTGCTTTTCCAGAGATACATCTGCACTGCAGAGTTGCCTGCATCTTGTTTGTTGAGCCTCAGCCGTATGTATGAAAAGTCCTATTACCCCATAAGAAATGACAGTTTTGACCTGGTAACTCTCTGGACGTCTCCAGATTAAACAGTTAAATAGTGTTGGCCATTAAAATGAGTTTTGAAATGGAACAGGCCACTTTGTCAATATCTGTTAGAAGGGGTCATTAGCTCCTTTTGGTGGACCTGCCATGCTTAGGGCACAACTGGCAACCCAGCCATCATTCAGGGCACCATTCTGTTTCCTTTTGATCTAAAGTGAAAGACTGTGTCTGGCATAAATGAAAGAAATGGCAAATGGAGAGGGTCATGAGACCACTTGCGATTCCTTTAGTCTGGGTCCCATCACCATCCACCTAGAAAGGAAAGGATATTTCACTCCCCTTCTAATCTCTCACTGCTACTTTACGTACCTCTTTGGAGTATTGTTTTGGGAATTCAGTGATGGCAAGGTTTTATCTTGTTTCCCAGCCCCTAGAACAGGGCCTAGCACTTGGAAAACTCTATTTTCTGAATGAATAAATGAACTACACCTTTTATTCTGGATGGAGTTTTACCGGTTCCCTAGTAACAATAGAAATATACCTGTGTAGCTTGAAATTCAATGGGATTTAATAATGAGTCTCATTCAAAGGAATATTTGTTTAAAGGTAGTTGTAATAAGGCAGTTCCACATCCTGCCTGTCAAGGGCATTTCTTTAGGTTAAGTTCCAGTGTGAGCTTGTTAATAATAGTTTGTTTTGTTAACAAACATGCATTGAATGTGTACTAGGCCCTCTGTTAAGGAGTAGGGAAGTGGAGATCAGTGAAAATATGGACCCTGTTCTCAAGCGGCTCTCATTTTAGGAGATCATAATGGATAATTTAAATAAATAAAAACGATGTAATTTGGTAAATAAAATATGGAAGGTGCTGTGGAAGTGCTGTCTTCTGATTGGGCAACGTCAGGATATTTCATGATGAAGGAGATTTAGGGATAACATCTTAGATGATGTATAGGAGTTTGCCATGTGAACCCAGGCAAAGAAATTACTACTCTTAGGTATTCTTTGCCCTCTGAATTAAGTATTCAGTTACTTCCTTATATTGCAATTTTTACGTTACTTAGATATGCAAATAACCCATTTGGCATTTTTTGGGGGGTGGGAGGGGAAGCTTGCATGATTTTAAGACAACATTGTGCTTAATTTTTTTGCCTGCATTTTGCACTGTATAATTCATTTTTTGAATTGACTGTAGTTAATCAGATTCACATTAAATTGGTTATGAAGTAAATGAGTTTGCATGGTTACTGACCTATAAGGAAAGGATGATTTTTCTGTGTGTGCAAATTAACATCTTGTAGCAAGTAAGAAGTGCTCTGTAGTGACATGTATGTTTTCAGGACTTGAAAGATCATTGCCTGGAGCTGTGGACACTTACACTTATGATGAACACGCATATAGGCATGCAAATTGCCATATTTAGCAAATATAAGTAATTGCATGGGACATACTCATACTAACAAAAGTATTCGTTGTTTGTCTGAAATTCAGATTTAACTGGCTTTATGTATTTTATCAGGCAACTTCAACACACACAGCATTGGATGGGAAGGAAATAAAGCATTTTAGATGGCAGTCAACTCTCTATACATAGATTTTTTTTTTTCTATGTATTACAGGTTTCTGTATTATCCTGGAGATCAATTTAAGTACACAGGGGTTTCACTTACTTAATATTTCTGATTTTTATTTTGGGTTGTCTAGAAATAAAGGGACATATCTGCTTTATAGAATCATATTTATTTCTCAGCAATTATGTATGTTTACAAACAGGTAATGTATACCTTCAATTCAAAACTGAATTTTTCTCTCCTTTTACATATACTTTGTCATGCTCTTTGAAAAAAAAAATCTTAACAATTTGTTTTTCCATAGAAATCATCTTTTTTCTTGTGTTTGTACCTTTGCTATTTTTTTCTTTGAGGTCTAAACTAGAGCCTTATACTCTGAGAAGCTACTTTTTATTCATGTATTTCAGTGAAGATGATACTGTCTAGACTGAGTGTGGTCATGGCTTTACTTAAACCCTGGCTGGTCTCCTCCACCAATAGAGGAGTTATTATAATGATCCAAAGCAAATATGAAGTTCTAATAGGGTTACACAGCAATAACAGGGTCTTTTTGAAGAAGTGGGATTTAGTCTGGCATCGGGAGACTGGAAATTCATGGCTTCACCTATTTATCCTGCCCAGGTAGACTTCTGTTGACACAAAGAACACTGCACTTTAAGTAGGGTTTTCCATGAGTTCATTCTAAATGGGTATTTCTACACTTCAGAAAGCTTCTCTTCATGTGGCAGGCAGGAATTCATTTGCTCGAGTTATTTTCCTTTCTTGGGGGGAGAGGGAAGATAGCCACTCAGGAGCCCAGCCATACAGGACCTGCACAGGAAACTGATGAGGTGAAAAGCTGACAAGCGTTTGCTGTGGCCAACAAGTGATTCACCACGTTATTCTGGAGGGATTTGCTTTGCTAACCTTGCTGAGCACGTGATGCCCGGGAATGCTCCTTTGTATATTGCCCCAGCCCCAGAGGAGAAGCCCAGCTATAAATCGAGGCTCTGGGATCTGAGTTTCTGAACGAAACAGGGGAAGCCTATATTTGGACATCCTGCAAAGTCCATGCATAATAATCAAATAAACAAAAGTTGTAGAGATTAGAGCACTAGCTTTATTTAATTTGTCAAATTCTTATGTCTTGGGAAAAATGAAGATGTTTTCATTAAAAAACACTATTTCTAAGGCACCATGCATGTACTCTAGCATATCTACAAGTACTAATACATAAGAACGGCTTATTTAGAATAGAAGAGAATACAGTAGAAATCAAATTGGAATAGTAAGTCTAACTGTAGTATAGATGATTACATTACTATGCTAAGATAATGAGGTTGATATAATTCCATAACAGAATTTCTTAATATTTTAGTTCAATCTGAGTTGGTTCTACCACTTTTAGAAATCTGTCACTACAGCGTGCATACATTCGAAAGACATGAGAATCAGGAACAGAAAGAATTTGAAACAATTAGAAAATACATTCATTTATATACATTGATTTGTCTATACTATATCAAATAGTAAATGATTTGCTGCTGTTACATTATAATACATTGTATGTTCAATGCACTGTCCCTTCGCAACTATTGAATTATAACATTAATAATGTTGTATGTAGCTTTATTACTAGGTAGCCTATAGAAGTGATGGAATATTTTGACCCATTGTTTTAATTCGACTTCAAGGACATTTTCGTACTATCTTTGTGAATATAGATATTTAAATCAGAATTACAGTAACATTCAATTTTGGTTGAGAAGATATTTTTGAGAGCGTATATTAGTCTACTTTAATCCCTTCAACAATTTAATATAGTTAAAACATTTCTAATTTGCTATACTTTTTCAGATTTAGTTTAACTGAAATTTTCATGAACATCAAGTGTTTTTGTATAGATTGTAAAATGAAAACTTAATTTATCCATTAGTTTGTTGGGAACAAACCAGATTGTAACAATTAAAGTGTCTACCATTGTGAGTTTTCATTCTTCCTCTCACATTTACTTTCCTTTGGCTTTATTTTACAGCGAAGTTTTATCAAAGATATTTGATTTTTTAAGGTTTTAATATGTAATAGATTTTGTGTAGTTTGGCTGTTAATTTTATTTTTAATTAATTTTTATACCAATTTTAACTTTACCTAGGTCAATATTTATAGTTTTGAGAGTTTCTAAAAAAAATTGAGGATAATAATAATGGTTAACATTTGAGTGCTTACTAACCATCAAGACTCATTAAATTCTACTAGTTTGCCTCAAATATATATTATATAAAAATTTAAGCAAGAATCTTAAACTCTCTGAATTTCAGTTCTCTCATAAGTCAAATATAGATAATATATTTTTGTGACGATCATATGTGATAGTGATTGTGAAAGCTCTTTTTATAGGATGTGTCACATAAATGTAAGCTATGAATGTTTTTGCAGCTGCTGCTTATAGAGCAGTGACAAAAAAAAAAAAAAAGGTTGGAATGCGAAGCATGAAATGTGATGTAGTGTGGTTGCAAAGGCATTGACTATGTTCTGACTCCAGATTTGCTACTTACTGGTTGGTGTGACTTTGGGCAATCCTCTTAACCTCTATGGCAATTTCTTCATCTGTCATGAAGGGCTCCGCTACATCAGTGTTCCTCCAGGTGTGGTCCAAGGACCACCTGCATCTGAATCACGTGGGATGCTTGTTTAATAAGCTGATTCCTGGGCCCCGGCCCAGACCTACTGAAGCAGAATCTTTTTGTTGGTTTCCAGGCATCCATAGTTCAGTCCCACAAACCTGGCATTAAATCTGTCCTTGCTCATTTCTAAAGTCTGTTTTTCACCTTTCCTGCCAAAATGTATCGGTATCATTTAAACAGTGAGTGAGGACCTGTGATCACCCCTACACACATGTGTTTGTACACCTGCTTTACAAGAGGATGAGGAGAAAAGGTAAAGGAAGATCGAGGTAGGGAGAAAACACAGTACGACTAAGATAAAATTCTTGGCTCTTGAAGAGCTTACTATTAAAGAAAATTGATACTTTTACACTTAATAGACTTTCCTCAAAGTATTTGAAGTAGCCACACTGATTGTTATTATCATCCAAGAAAAATATGTCACCTTTAAATTTAGTGACTGAAAATGTGACTGACCTATCATTAAGATACCTTGAGAAATCATGGCGTAGAATCCAAGATATTTTCAGGTAGGCATGTGATTTTATATTATTCTAAGGAGGAACCTTTTCTCTCCCACAAGAGAGGAGATAAAGCAACAATGTATGTTTTTGCATTAACCTAATACAGTTAGTTGTATTTGTCTACATGGAGACCTTCACAGAATAGGATAAATCAATCATTTAGTTCATAGGCTACATAAAGAATATCCTGTTTCCCCTTTCCTTTTCTTCCAGAGGTAGCATGGGGTAATCTAAAGAGCATGGAATTAAGACTTACATATACATGGGTTAAAAACCCCAAGTCAGCTGACATGCAGACTTTATGACCTTGGACAGTATATTTGACCTTTCTGAGCTCTGTTTCCTATTGATGACTGGGGACAGCATTACTTATCACTCTCCCCCCAAATGGGGAGGTAGTGGGAATTAAATAGATGTTAAAGTACTTAGAATGCTCTCTGGCACATGTCACAGTGAACATGAAGTTCTCATGCCTTACCTGTTGTTCTGCATTCATAAAAGTGCCACCTTCGGCCAGTAGCAATTAGTCTTTTGAACTGTTTTCCCAGGATGGTCATTCCTTGGAGCCATTTACCCTCTTTTATAGACATATATAATCACTAGTGGCATTTCCCCACTGTCTGCCCATAGAAATGGAATTGAGTGTCCTATATGGGAACTCAACCCATTACTGTGGTTTGTTTATTCATCTGTGCCTTCATCTCTTAATTACTCATTTAACCAACGAATGTAGAATCCTGGTGTGGAATGAGACTTTAAGGATTATGGCATTCACAGCCTCTTCCAAAGCCAGGCTTGGCTTGTCTGTACAGTAGTAATATGTTGTCTCTCAGCCTTTCCTCAAACATCTTGGATGCAGGAAACATTCTTATCTCCCTAGAGGCCAGACTGACTTCATATAGATAGGACTATTATATATATTGAGCCAAAATCTGGTAAAGAGCTGTATTTTAGGGTGCCACCCACTAGATCTAGTTCTTTTCCCTTTGGTGCCATAAAGAACACTGCAACTATTTACAAACCAATTCAATTCAAGTGACATCTGTTGCCTCTTGTGTGTTGGGATAACAAATACCAAAATGTGTAATCCCTACTCATTTACAGATATGACTAAATTACAAGGCAGAATGGGAGTAAGGCCTAAGGCAGATACAGTTACAAAGCAAATATGGCCCTGCCATCCTAAAACCTGCAGTCTGGTAGGAAAGATGCCACATGTACATAGATGATTATTATAAAACAGAAGAGAAGTCTGGATAAAGCTGTATGGGAATTTAGAGGAGAGAGAGAATCCCATCAATAGTAGAATCAGGAAGGCTTTATGTAAATGAGTTTTTTGAGTTGAGTGTTGAATCATAGGTGATGTTCAAGGAATGAGGTAATCTGTTAGACTGCATTTACCCCCTTAAGGACTGAATCCTATTTTAATAATAATCTTGATTACCAAAGTAACACATATTTATTGAGGGGGAAAATGCAAAATTAAGAACTTAAAAATTAAGAAGTGAAAATTTAGAATTCTTAAACCATTCAGAGAAGAACCAAAATATTGGAATGAATATGCTGTTTCTTTCCAATCCTTTGTTCTGATTAATACTTTACAACTGAAATCATATGGTACATACAATTTTATTGTATGATTTTTAAAAGTATCCTGTGCATGTTACCATGCCATTAAGTAATCTTTGAAAGCATGAGTTTTCTACACAAAGTTCAGTACATCCAAATGATGGAATATTAATAATCCCTGGGTATTTAGGTTTTATCTCTTATTCTCTTTTTTTTACTATTATAAATAATATTGAGATAAATATTATCTAATATGAATCTCTGCTTTCTTCACTGAGACTTTGTGAATCTTGATTAACTATGGTTTAATGTTCTGTAGAAAGTTTGTACCAATTTACACTCTTACCACAAGGGGAAGAGAATATTTTGTTACATTCATGCCACTGTTGGGTGGCTCTTTTTTCTCTCTTAATGGTGTCATGTTGTAACCGTTAACATTATTTCTATTTGTGAGGATGGATATTAGCAAAACTAGAAAAGAGATGGAAACTTTTTCTGGCATTTAGAAACAAAAATAGAAATGCATTTAGCCCCATTTAAATGTATGTACTACTTTGAAGTACTTCATTCCGTGCAAAAGTCTAAAGTATATTTATTTCTTAAGAAACTAAAGGCCTAACAGCTGAACAGTATAGCACAGGGGATAACAGTGTTATCTCTCAAGTGCCAACTGCCTCAGTTCTAATCCTGGCCCTCCTACATACCAGCAGAGTCAACTTGGGCAACATATTCAACAGCTCCAAGCTTCCGTTTCCTTGTCTGTACAATGAGAGGCAGGGCAGAAACAGTAAAACCTCAAAAAATTAAGTAAGATTATTATATAAGATGCCAGGCATGTAAGGACTTGGTAGATACTATTATGAAATACATAACATGGTGTTTTCATTGAATGATCATATAGCTGTGTCGAAACCTAAAGTCCCAGTATTAATCCTTACTGTTGTAAATTTTCATTATGCTGTGAGAAGAAGAGGCAGCCCAGAAGGATTAGGACCCATCGTGCTTCTGGGATTCAGTGGGACAGGTTTTCCTTGGACTGCGTGGTGCCACCATGTCAGGTGATCCTGAATGACTCTGAAAACAGATAACACAACTTTCTTCTGAGGTCTGCTATGTTTCTGTCTTCCCTAGACAACTTGAATCCCTAATGCAGATGTTCCCATAATCCTTCAGTGCCCTTTATTGTCTCAGTAATTTTTTCACAGTGCTTTTAGGCCAGAAGAAGTACCTGACAGTTTCACTTATTAAGCGGTTAAATCAACTTAATAAGTAGATAGGTCCTGATAAATTAGTAGCCATTTCATAAAACAAAACAAAAACACATACACTGAAAGGAAGAAAATAATTTTTAACTAATTCTTAACAGCAGTGACTAAGGAATGTGAGTGCCTTGTTTGGCACTGCACAGCTTCTCAAAACCTGACTTGGATGGGCCACCGCCATCCTCATTTCCTGTTGCACACTGAGTTTTAGGCAATACTTGCTTTTTTATCACAGCAGACAAACTGCAGAGACATGATGTCACAGAAAGGAATGTAATGCCATCTAATGTTGAAACTGTGAACTACTTCAAGCTAGTAGTTCACATGGTTTCTGAACATATATATACATACACACACACACACATATAAAGGGGAGGGAAACAGTGACATTCGACGTATAGCTATATCTGTATCTAATCTATATCTATATTTATTTATCTATCTATTTATCTGGCTGTGTTCTTTTAAATCAACTGGAACGCTAAGGTGCCTCGGGGCACAGTTTGGGAACCAGAGCCCTGCTGTATTCCTGCTTTCTGGATTTACTTCAGTTTTGTTTTCTTCCGGCTACTCGACTTCTCTTGTTCTCTGGTTCCTGTTTCTATTTAGTTCTTAGTTCTAGCTGTCCAGTTTCCTTCCCCTTTGCCATGAGCCTTGCTCCGCTTCTTCCCCATCAAGCAGCAGCCGTCTCTGGAGCTACTCCTTGACTTTTGCAGACCTAGAGGCAGCCCCGGAGGGACTCGTATGGTTTGGTAGCTGGCTGTGGACCAATCACTGGGCACGAAATCTTACAGGACTTCTTCGATTCACAACCCTAGGGAGCTTCATTTCCTCTGCCGGCTGCGCAAGTGGTACGCCAGGGACGTGCGGTATCGTTCGGTATCCGTCGGTGGCCATCTCCCTGTGCTGTGGGCGGGCACGCCCTCCACACCAGATGTCCCAATCCACCAGGCCCGCTCTTGGCCTTATGGCAACAAAGACCTGCCCAGCACACATTTCATTGTCCCTGTTCTTGGCATGTCAATCCAGAAAATGTATTTGAAGTAGTCGCGTGGTTAATTGTGGGCTCTGGATTAGACTGCTTGCTTTTGTATCGTGGGTTACCACTTACTGCTTAATTTCCTGAAACTTCAGATTCCTCATCTGTAAAATGGAGATTAATAATAGGACTTACTTTGTATGAAAAATGAGAAAATAAAACGAAATAAGATCTGGTGCCTAAATGTTAACCGTTACTAATTTCTTTTTCTGACAGCACCCATAAAATTTACTTTCAATTATTTTGATTTTTGTTAGGAATAAAGTAACAATAGCACTCATTTTTAAAATTTAGTATCTGTCTTTTTACCAATTTATGAGAGAGAACATCAATATTAAAATGAAAAAACACCTTACACTCATAACATTTGATTTGTATAATTAAAGTATTCGTTTTTAAAAAAATAAATTTATAAATTTATTTATTTTTGGCTGCGTTGGGTCTTCGTTGCTGTGTGCAGGCTTTCTCTAGTTGCGGCGAGGTGGGGCTACTCTTCGTTGTGGTGCGTGGGCTTCTCATTGCAGTGGCTTCTCTTGTTGCGGAGCACGGGCTCTAGGTGCACAGGCTTCAGTAGTCATGGCACACAGGCTCAGTAGTTGTGGCTCGCGGGCTCTAGAGCGCAGGCTCAGTAGTTATGGTGCACAGGCTTAGTTGCTCAGCGGCATGTGGGATCTTCCCAGACCAGGGCTCGAACTTGTGTCCCCTGCATTGGCAGGTGGATTCTTAACCACTGCGCCACCAGGGAAGTCCAAAAGTATTCTTAATAGACATGTAATCTCAAGATCTTCATGACATAATAGGTATATACTTTACGCATATGACATTTTGCTCATTTTAGAGATGATAAAACTGAGACTCAAGAGATTATGTGAATTGTTCAAGATAATTCAACATTTGATGAAAGCCACACCCTCACTCCAGATTTGTAATTTCGATGCCAGTGCTCCTTACTTTGTTGCTTCCTTTAAGGTTCAAAACGTTAAAAACGAGAGAGGAAGGAAGGAAGGAAAGGAAAAAAAAAAGATGATTGTTATTCTCTTCGATTTTTCTAAGCAATGAAAATTTGCTATTTCTGCTGTGTCTAGTACATTTAAGTGTTACAGTAGTTTTAATTTAGTGTAGAAGAGCCACAACAGTTTGAAAAAAATATTGCCAATGCTTCATTAGAAATAATGCCAAGAGAGAAAATGCCGTGTGGCCTTAGTCGAACTGCATGTCAAAAACATTGTATTCATCTATCAAAAAATATAATACAAGCATTTTTAAGTTCAGTTTCCAATTGACAGAAAAGTGCTTCAGAAAGAGACAGACTTTCCCTTCCCCCATTCTCCTTTTTTCCAAATGTTCACATGCCTAACCCTTTCACCCATGCTAGAGCCATTGCCGCCTGACCACTTTCTGGGCACAGAGGCATGGAAATACATCATCAGTGTATAATTTTGCACACAGCAAAGAGAACATGCTATTACGGAACCGAGTCTCAGCTGAATAGCCTGGCCTTAGACTGTGTTTTCATCTCAGTGTAAAAATGGAAGTGAAACCTTGGCTCTCCTTTCAGGTCTGTAGGGAGTTTGCTGGTCCCATAGTTAATGTAGTTTTCATGCCCAAATAGAAGCTGAGGGGAGAACCAGTGGTCTTGTAGCTTCGAGGTAGAAGGCACTGACTCTCGAGTGCTGAGTCACTGTAACAATGTAAAGATGTAGCTTGGTTCTCTCTTGGCTTACTAGAAAATTGTGGAAGTCACAGGCTAGCAACCTAAACATTTCCTGGCCTACTGGAGGCAAGTTTCTTTGGGCAGGCAAACACTGAACCCCGGCAGTGACACAGTGTGGTGGTCCTCCAGCCAAGCATCATGGACATGGTGGCAGCAGCTTTAAGTATGTGGAACATTTAATGTGGGAGAGCTTGGCTAAGTAGGATGTGAGCAGTTAAGAGTCAGTTGTACCTCAAAAAGAGGTTTAAAAAATAAACATTAAGGCTACCAAAAAAAAAAAAAAAAAGAATATAAATGATAAATACCTAGAAACTCACAAAAAGGGTCTGAAACTTCCTTTTTTTTTTCCTGTTAGTATTATAAGGCAATTCTCATGCAAATTGACTATCTTTAGATGTTGTATTAGTTTTCTGTGCTGCATAACAGATCACACACTTAGTGGTAAAAAAACATCTATTTGCTATCACACAGGTTCTGTAGGTCAGAATTCCAAGCACACCATAGTGGGTTCTCTGCTGAGGGTCTCACCAGGCTGAAATCAGCGTGTTGACTGGGCTGCCTCCTCATCTGGAGGCCAGACCAGGAAAGGATCTGCTTCCAAGTTCTCTCAGGTGGTTGGTGGAGTTCATTTTCTTGTGGCTGTGGAATCATGGCAGCCTGCTTCTTCAAAGTAAATAACCAACAAGGACATACTGTATAGCACAGGGAACCATACACAATATTTTGTAATAACCTATAAGGGAAAAGAATCTTAAAAACAATACGTGTGTGTGTGTGTGTGTGTGTCTGTGTATAAAACTGAATCACTTTGCTATACACCTGAAACTAACACAACATTGTAAATCAACTATAGTTCAATAAAAAGAATAATAAATTGGAAAAAAAGTCAGCAACAGAGAGAAAGAGTCTTCACAGTTTCCAATGTCTGACTTCTTTTTAAAAGAGCTTACTTGATTAGGTCCAACTGACCCAGGGTAATTTTTATTTTGATCCATTTAAAGTCAGTTTAATTACATATACAAAATCCTTTCACCTTTGGCACGTAACCAAACCATCTAGGGAATGACGCATAACCTTTGCCGTATTCTGTTTCTTAGGAGCAAGTTACAGGTTCTTCCCACACATGAGGGGAGGGGACTATACAAGGCTGTGACTCATGGGGGGTCGTGTAGAGTGTGCCCATCATAGATGTGCCATGTGTTTTAATATGAGCACAGTTAGAAGAAAAATTGGCTTTTGAAAAGCACCATTTTAAAAGGAATTAATGTTGTTCGATGGAAGACTAAAGGATGGAATATTATATATTTAAATGTACATTAAAAAATATTTGCTTCATAAATATTTGTCCTTCCTTAAAGAATGTATCATTGGACACGCCCTTCTTGAATTTTTCTCTTCTGCTGGCTGCTGAGACATTACTCTTTCCTGATTCTCCTATCTCTTGCCCCATCCCTTCACTTGCACTTCCTCCATCCACTGTTTGTTTTTCAAATGTCACATCTCCAACCTGACAATTCCCTTTGTCCACTCACCTCAAGGATAGCAGAAGTCTTATATCCCTGACCACTTACTTCCTGAGCACAGTGGCTCGGAAACACAAAATCAGGATGTAATTGTGACCCTGCAGATAAGCCAGCAACTCTGTTGGGGTCAGTTGTCATCTGAGTGTCTGCTGAATGGCCTGTGACAGACCTTAGACTGGACCTCACTGTTAAAATAGAAGTGAAAATCTATTTTCTCCTTTTTGGTTTATAGGAGACATGCTGATTCCATTCGTGTTGGGTAATTGTTATGTCCAAATAGCAGTATGACATAAACAGTCTTACAGACGTGTGCAGAGTATCCGCCTATGTTTGTTTATACTTAACCTTGTATAAAAAAAAGGATTTAAGGCAGCTTAAAAAGATGCATACAGTTCGGAAGACAGAGTTTAAAATAAGCAAGAGAAAGGAGGGGAAGGGAAAAATAAATGTAAGAAAGTGCCATGTAAAGATATACTTTCTAGCAGTTACGGCACATATAAACACAGTTAGAATCATGATTTGGTGGCCATAAGGTATCAGGAGAAACAGCACTTTTGAATACTGAGCCCAAAGAGACATTTCTGTTATGGGTCTTTGTCTGTTATGGACACATCGGTTACGGTGTGAGGTACTGGACAACTCACCATGGTCAGCACGTGCAGTAGTATCACATCTCATAAGGCCATTTTTTATAATATTCCTTCATGAAGGCAGGTGTTCTGCTGCCAGAGTGCAGTTCAGTGAAAACATTTCTGTGCGGCTTGACTTTCTAATATATTGGCTGATTCAATCTAGAGTGAGGTTTATTAGAGTATTTCTTAGACTTTTAAAATCTTATTGTCCTGTACCTCAAAAGTTTAAGAAAGTTTTAAAATTTCATTTTCCATACCTTGGGTTATGTTTTGAAAAGAAGCTGTTGGTAATCTTCTAGCTATAAAGTTGTTATAGCATTAAAAATGAATATGCCCACTACTCGGAATTTTGCTATATTTTCTCTCAACAGCCTTTAAGAATCTTTATTTTACCTTATTCAGAAGAATGAATCATGCAGTTTGCCAAGCATATTATATTATAGTTCTTTTTTCAAGGTTTTGTTTTTCAGATGGTATTTCCTGATAATATCTGGACCACTGTAATTTTAACATTTCAAGTTAAGTATAAAATGTTTGGAGTCAGTGCAGTGTTTTTGGTGGGGGGGCAGGAGGTCAGGGGCAGTAATTAACATTCTCTAAAGAAAACCTGAGGGGCTTAAGGAGACACCTGCCTCTTTAGAAGACTGCACCACCTCAGCTGCAAGAAAAGGAGGAAGAAAACCGGGGCCAAGCGAAGGATCGCCTCATAATAATAATGATGTCCTGGAGACCTTCAAGGTGGCGGAGGAGTGAGACGTGGAGATCACCTTCCTCCCCACAAATACATCAGAAATACATCTACATGTGGAACAACTCCTACAGAACACCTACTGAACGCTGGCAGAAGACCGCAGACTTCCCAAAAGATATATATTATCTTTTCCTTTTTCTCTTTTTGTGAGTGTGTATGTGTATGCCTGTTTGTGTGATTTTGTCTGTATAGCTTTGCTTTTACCATTTGTCCTAGGGTTCTGTCTGTCCATTTTTTGTTTTTCTTTATTTTTATTACTTTAAAATTTTATTTTTAATAATTTTTTTATTTTAATAACTTTATTTTATTTTATTTTTTTCTTTCTTTCTTTCTTTCTTTTTTCTCCCTTTTCTTCTGAGATGTGTGGCTGACAGGGTCTTGGTGTTCCGTTTGGGTGTCAAACCTGTGCCTCTGAGGTGGGAGAGCCGAGTTCAGGACATTGGTCCACCGGAGACCTCCCGGCTCCATGTAATATCAAATGGCGAAAGCTCTCCAGAGATCTCCATCTCAATGCTAAGACCCAGCTCAACTCAATGACCAGCTAGCTACAGTGCCAGACACCCTATGTCAAACAACTAGCAAGACAGGAACACAACCCCACCCATTAGCAGAGAGGCTACCTAAAATCATAGTAAGGTCACAGATACCCCAAAACACACCACCGGACGCAGTCCTGCCCACCAGAAAGACAAGATCCAGCCTCATCCACCAGAACACAGGCACCAGTCCCCTCCACCAGGAAGCCTACACAACCTACTGAACCAACCGTAGCCACTGGGGACAGACACCAAAAACAACAGTAACTACAAACCTGCAGCCTGTGAAAAGGAGACCCCACACACAGTAAGTTAAGCAAAATGAGAAGACAGAGAAACACACAACAGATAAAGGAGCAAGGTAAAAACCCACCAGACCAAAGAAATGGAGAGGAAATAGGCAGTCTACCTGAAAAAGAATTCAGAGTAATGATAGTAAAGATGATCCAAAATCTTGGAAATAAAATAGAGAAAATACACGAAACGTTTAACAAGGACCTAGAAGAACTAAAGAGCAAACAAACAATGATGAACAACATAACAAATGAAATTAAAAATTCTCTGGAAGGAATCAATAGCAGAATAACTGAGGCAGAAGAACGGATAAGTGACCAGGAAGATAAAATAGTGGAAATAACTACTGCAGAGCAGAATAAAGAAAAAGGAATGAAAAGAATTGAGGACAGTCTTAGAGACCTCTGGGACAACATTCAATGCACCAACATTTGAATTATAGGGGTCCCAGAAGAATAAGAGAAAAAGAAAGGATCTGAGAAAATATTTGAAGAGATTATAGTTGAAAACTTCCCTAATATGGGAAAGGAAATAGTCAATTAAGTCCAGAAAACACAGAGTCCCATACAGGAAAAATCCAAGGAGAAACACGCCAAGACACATATTAATTAAACTATCAAAAATTAAATACAAAGAAAAAATATTAAAAGCAGCAAGGGAAAAGCAACAAATAACATACAAGGGAATCCCCATAAGGTTAACAGCTGACCTTTCAGCAGAAACTCTGCAAGCCAGAAAGGAGTGGAAGGACATATTTCAAGTGATGAAATGGAAAAACCTACAACCAAGATTACTCTACCCAGCAAGGATCTCATTCAGATTCGACGGAGAAATTAAAACCTTTACAGACAAGCAAAAGCTAAGAGAATTCAGCACCACGAAACCAGCTTTACAACAAATGCTAAAGGAACTTCTTTAGGCAGGAAACACAAGAAAAGGAAAAGACCTACAATAACAAACCCAAAACAATTAAGAAAATGGTAATAGGAACATACATATCGATAATTACCTTAAATGTAAATGGATTAAATGCTCCAACCAAAGGACATAGACTGGCTGAATGGATACAAAAACAAGACCTGTATATATGCTGTCTACAAGAGACCCACTTCAGACCTAGGGACACATACAGACTGAAAGTGAGGGGATGGAAAAAGATATTCCCTGCAAATGGAAATCAAAAGAAAGCTGGAGCAGCAATTCTCATATCAGACAAAATAGACTTTGAAATAAAGACTATTACAAGAGACAGAGAAGGACACTACAGAATGATCAAGGGATCATTCCAAGAGGAAGATATAACAATTGTAAATATTTATGCACCCAACATAGGAGCACCTCAATACATAAGGCAAATGCTAACAGTCGTAAAAGGGGAAATTGACAGTAACACAGTCATAGTAGGGGACTTTAACACCCCACTTTCACCAATGGACAGATCATCCAAAATGAAAATAAATAAGGAAACGCAGGCTTTAAATGATACATTAAACAAGATGGACTTAATTGATATTTATAGGACATTCCATCCAAAAACAACAGAATACACTTTCTTCTCAAGTGCTCATGGAACATTCTCCAGGATTGATCATATCTTGGGTCACAAATCAAGCCTTGGTAAATTTAAGAAAAATGAAATCATATCAAGTATCTTTTCCAACCACAATGCTGTGAGACTAGATGTCAATTACAGGAAAAAATCTGTAAAAAATACAAACACATGGAGGCTAAACAATACGCTACTAAATAATCAAGAGATCACTGAAGAAATCAAAGAGGAAATAAAAAAATATCTAGACTTCAGTGGGGTTTGTGCCACGGCCACAGGCGAACCGGCCCACGCAGGTCCGGTCCCCTCGCATCCGCACTCCCCGGCAGTGCGGCGGTCGATGGGACGGAGCACTGCAGAGCAGAAGGCAGTGCCCGTCGGGGGGCTGGGGCAGAGTGAGAGCCTGCCAGGAGGCTCGCGCATGGCGGGCCGCAGGACCTGAGTCCTACCCCGGGGGCAGCAAGCTGGTGGCGGGCGATGGGGACGCAGCAGGGCTGCCGCCACACTGAGCCATGAGCGCCGCGCTTCTGCCGCCGCCGCCGCCTCTTCATCACCACTTCAGCCCCTCGTGAAGCGCCAGGCAGCTTGGGAACATGTCCCTGGAACAGCTCTGCTCGGTCCTCAAAGTGTTGTTAATAACAATACTTGTAGTGGAAGGGATTGCTGTGGCCCAGAAGACCCAAGAGGGACAAAATATTGGAATCAGGCACATTCCTGCAACCCAGTGTGGCATTTGGGTTCAAACCAGCAATGGAGGTCATTTTGCTTCACCAAATTATCCTGACTTATATCCACCAAACAAGGATGTATCTACATTTTGGAAGCTGCTCCACGTCAAAGAATAGAGTTGACCTTTGATGAACATTATTATATGGAACCATCATTTGAATGTTGGTCTGATCACTTGGAAGCTCGAGATGGGCCGTTTGGTTTCTCTCCAGTTGTAGATCGTTACTGTGGTGTGAAAAGCCCTCCGTTAATTAGATCAACAGGGAGATTCATGTGGATTAAGTTCAGTTCTGATGAAGAACTTGAAGGTCTGGGATTTCGAGCAAAACATTCGTTTATTCCAGGTAAAGAAGTTATTGTTTCAGTGGCTAGGTCTCCCTCTGGTTTTAGAATCTTAAGGCTAGAAAAGAGATAATTCAGTCAAGGTAATCAAATCAAGGCTTTAAAGAAGTTAGCAAGGTCAAAGGGAAATCAATCCATGAATAAATAAAAACAAAAAGTTAGAAATAAAACTATGTCACTTGAATTTTGAAGCATATCATAAATGGTATCACATTATTTCTTAGATTTCTATATGTTTTATAGCATATATCAAATGCCAAAGACATCACAATAAATACATTTAAAAAAAAGAAAACCTAGAAACAAATGACAACGAAAACATGACGACCCAAAACCTATGGGATGCAGCAAAAGCAGTTCTAAGAGGGAAGTTTATAGCAATACAATCCTACCTCAAGAAACAAGAATCATCTCAAATAAACAACCTAACCTTAAACCTAAAGCAATTAGAGAAAGAAGAACAAAAAAACCCCAAAGTTAGCAGAAGGAAAGAAATCATAAAGATCGGATCAGAAATAAATGAAAAAGAAATGAAGGAAACAATAGCAAAGATCAGTAAAACTAAAATCTGGTTCTTTGAGAAGATAAACAAAATTGATAAACCATTAACCAGACTCATCAAGAAAAAAAGGGAGAAGGGTCAAATCAATAGAATTAGAAATGAATAAGGAAAGTAACAACTGACACTGCAGAAATACAGAGGATCATGAGAGATTACTACAAGCAACTCTATGCCAATAAAATGGACAACCTGGAAGAAATGGACAAATTCTTAGAAAAGCACAACCTTCCGAGACTGAACCAGGAAGAAATAGAAAATATAAACAGACCAATCACAAGCACTGAAACTGGGACTGTGATTAAAAGTCTTCCAGCACACAAAAGCCCAGGACCAGATGGCTTCAGAGGCGAATTCTATCAAACATTTAGAGAAGAGCTAACACCTATCCTTCTCAAACTCTTCCAAAATATAGCAGAGGGAGGAACACTCCCAAACTCATTCTACGAGGCCACCATCACCTTGATACCAAAACCAGACAAAGATGTCACAAAGAAAGAAAACTACAGGCCAATATCACTGATGAACATAGATGCACAAATCTTCAGCAAAATACTAGCATAGGGAATCCAACAGCACATTAAAAGGATCATACCCCATGATCAAGTGGGGTTTATCCCAGGAATGCAAGGATTCTTCAATATACGCAAATCAGTCAATATGATAAACCATATTAACAAACTGAAGGAGAAAAACCATATGATCATCTCAATAGATACAGAAAAAGCTTTCGACAAAATTCAATACCTGTTTATGAAAAAAACCCTCCAGAAAGTTGGCATAGAGGGAACTTACCTCAACATAATGAAGACCGTATATGACAGACCCACAGCCAACATCGTTCTCAATGGTGAAAAACTGAAACCTTTTCCTCTAAGATCAGGAACAAGACAAGGTTGTCCACTCTCACCACTATTATTCAACATAGTTTTGGAAGTTTTAGCCACAGCAATCAGAGAAGGAAAAGAAATAAAAGGAATCCAAGTCAGCAAAGAAGAGGTAAGGCTGTCACTCTTTGCAGATGACATGATGCTATACATAGGTAATCCTAAAGATGCTACCAGAAAACTACTAGAGCTAATCAATGAATTTGGTAAAGTAGCAGGATACAAAATTAATGCACAGAAATCTCTTGCATTCCTATACAGTAATGATGAAAAATCTGAAAGAGAAATTAACGGAGCACTCCCATTTACCACTGCAACAAAAAGAGTAAAGTTCCTAGGAATAAACCTGCCTAAGGAGGTGAAAGCCTTGTACTCAGGAAACTGTAAAACACTGATGAAAGAAATCAAAGATGACATAAACAGATGGAGAAACATACCATGTTCTTGGATTGGAAGAATCAGTATTGTGAAAATGACTATAGTACCCAAAGCAATCTACAGATTCAATGCAATCCCTATCATACTACCAGTGGCATTCTTCACAGAATTAGAACAAAAACTTTTATAATTCGTATGGAAACACAAAAGACCCCAAACAGCCAAAGCAATCTTGAGAAAGAAAAATGGAGCTGGAGGAATGAGGCTCCTGGACTTCAGACTCTACTACAAAGCTACGGTAATGAAGACAGTATGGTACTGGCACAAAAACAGAAATTTTGATCAATGGAACAGGATAGAAAGCCCAGAGATAAACCCACACGCATATGGTCACCTTATTTTTGATAAAGGAGGCAAGAATATACAATGGAGAAAAAACAGTCTCTTCAATAACTGGTGCTGGGAAAACTGGACAGCTACATGTAAAAGAATGAAATTAGAACACTCCCTAACACTGTACACAAAAATAAACTCCAAATGGATTAAAGACCTAAATGTAAGGCCAGACACTATAAAACTCTTAGAGGAAAACATAGGCAGAACACTCTATGACATAAATCACAGCAAGATCCTTTTTGACCCACCTCCTAGAGAAATGGAAATAAAAGCAAAAATAGACAAATGGGACTTAATGAAACTTAAAAGCTTTTGCGCAACAAAGGAAACCACAAACAAGACGAGAAGCCAACCCTCAGAATGGGAGAAAATATTTGCAAAGAAGCAACTGACAAAGGATTAATCTCCTTATTTACATGTAGCTCATGCAGCTCAATATCAAAAAAGCAAACAACCAAATCCAAAAATGGGCAGAAGACCTAAATAGACATTTCTCCAAAGAAGATATACAGATTGCCAGCAAACACATGAAAGGATGCTCAACATCACTAATCATTAGAGAAATGCAAATCAAAACTACAATGAGGTATCACCTCACACCAGTCAGAATGGCCATCATCAACAAATCTACAAACAATAAATGCTGGAGAGGGTGTGGAGAAAGGGGGACCCTCTTGCACTGTCGGTGGGAATGTAAATTGATACAGCCACTATGGAGAACAGTATGGAGGTTCCTTAAAAAACTAAAAATAGAACTACCATATGACCCAGCAATCCCACTACTGGGCATATACCCTGAGAAAACCATAATTCAAAAAGAGTCATGTACCACAATATTCATTGCAGCTCTGTTTACAATAGCCAGGACATGGAAGCAACCTAAGTGTCCATCAACAGATGAATGGATAAAGATGTGGCGCATATGTACAATGGAATATTACTCAGCCATAAAAAGAAATGAAATTGAGTCATCTGTAGTGAGGTGGATGGACCTAGAGTCTGTCATACAGAGTGAAGTAAGTCAGAAAGAGAAAAACAAATACCGTATGCTAACACATATATATGAAATCTAAAAAAAAAAAAAAAACGGTCATGAAGAACCTAAGGGCAAGATGGGAATAAAGACACAGACCTACTAGAGAATGGACTTGAGGATACGGGGAGGGGGAAGGGTAAGCTGGGACAAAGTGAGAGAGTGGCATGGACATATATACATTACCAAATGTAAAATAGATAGCTAGTGGGAAGCAGCCACATAGCACAGGGAGATCAGCTCGCTGCTTTGTGACCACCTAGAGGGGTGGGATAGCGAGGCTGGGAGGGATACGCAAGAGGGAGGAGACGTAGGGATATATGTATAGCTGATTCACTTTGTTACAAAGCAGAAACTAACACACCATTGTAAAGCAATTATACTCCAATAAAGATGTTAAAAAAAAAAATTAAAAATTAAAAAAAAATGTCCTGGGATCATCAGTAGTGATGGCCCGGAGTCACAAGGGCTACATGTGATATTTATTTACTCTTCACTGATTTATGCCTGCCTAGAAAAGTACATCACATCCAATGTCAATGTTTTATAAAGGTCAAACATTTAAATACAAGTAAAGCCACCCTGCCTTTGACCACCACCATTTGGACATATTTCTACCCAGTGTGTTTTTTCCCATTGCAGTGTAGCCTTGTGGCTCAGAACAGAGGCTTCCGGAGGGTTTCGGATCTGGACTCAGATCCCAGCTCCACCATTTCTTAGTTGTGTAGCCCACAAAAGCCTCTTGAGCTCTCTGAACCTCAGTTTCCTCATTTGTAAGATAGAGACAGTAGGAGTGTCTGTCTCCTGAGGTTATTTAAAGAACTACGTGAGCACGTACACGGGATGGGCTTAGCACAGTGCAGGGCACATGGCAGACACCTTCATCAGGTGTTGTGTGTGTGTATACATGCACATAAATATATACAGTCGTGTTATAAAATTGATATCATACTTGATACTGCTTCCTTTATCTTTAATATTTAAAGTCTGCCTAATATTTACCATAGCGTTATTTTATTCTATACTTACCTGTTTGCTTTATTTTGGTTATTCATGCTGTTACCGTGGTTTGATAATTGATAATTGATTAAATTATTATGTTGACAGATACTCGAAGTAAGCAGAAAGAGGTAAAAGAAGGCAAACTTGTTCAATTTCTCTTCTTAGGGAAGTCAGTTACTATTTCATTCTTCATGATAATAAGTATAGAAAATTAGCTAAAAGCTCCATTTAGAGGCTTTATTCATATCCTTTTATGTCTTTGTACTTCTAGGAATTTATTCTGAGGAAAAAAATGTGTACAAAGATATGTATATGGTTGTATGTATATGTACACATGTATATGTGTGCGTGTACATAGATGTACACATATATATGCTGTTCACAGACTTGCTCTCAAAGACGGTACTATGAATTTTGTTGTATATTTCATTTTAAAGGGTTCTACATTGTGTAGAACTCTCATGATCACAAAATAGCAATAAAATTTTTTTTAATGAAAGAAGGTATAGAAAAGCTACAAAATCCTAAACACAGTAGTTTAAGAGTACAGTTAAACAGAGTTTAAAAACAGTCTAAAGTATTCTTGAGGACAGTGGCTGTGTCTTAGACCCACATGCTGCACATCAGTGTAGTTGGCACAAAGGGGCCCTTATCTTCATTACAGTCGCTGAATTCAGACTTTTATTTTTAACTTGTGGAGTCTGTTTCGTCCAAGTTGCTATGCAAGCCAGGTGGTTAGAACTAAGGACAGTTTCCGTTTTCAAGGATTAACACTTGACCTAGCTGAAGACGTAAAAACATCCTTTTTTAAGGAGGAGAAGTGAAACACAGAAGCAGCATCTCAGCAAGCAAAATAAAGCAAGCTTCTTTTTGAGTTTTTAATGAGGAAAGAAGTGGAAAGAGAGGGAGAAGACTTTTGTATTCATACTGTGTTAGGCATCTTCCATGTAAGTATCTGGGAATATCCATGTAAGCCTCTGCGATGCTTACATGGATACAATCTGGGAAGGAAGGTGTTTCTAACAGACATCTAGAACAATCCTGGTTGAGAGAATAACTCATGGGTTATTCGCGCAACCAGAGTAACCCATGAGTTATTCTCTCAACCAGGATTGTTCTAGATGTTTGTTAGAAACACGTTTATTAAAGACATTTGCGTACTCAGTGATAAAACAGTTTAAAAGTTAGGCAGCTACATAAGAAGACAAAGGGAAGTATGGTTAGAATCCAGTGGGAGTTTGTAAGTTCTTGGGTGTGGAGGTTGCTTTTCCCCTGGGGAGAGGCACCTTTTAAGATGATGGCATCCTTTGTGGGCAGGAACCACAGGAAAAAAGCAGTGGAGAACTTTTTGTTCCTCATCTCCTGCCAAAGATAAAGGGCAGTGATGATGCTTGTCAAGCTTGGACATGTCCTGTTAATACAATCTAACAACAACCAGCCTTCCTGTGCAGTGTAACCAGTTGAACTTCTTAGCCATTCTCTCCACTTTCAGCATCTCACCATTCTTCTACATCCTATAAAATAGTCCCTTTGATCTTCCTAATTCAAATGGATCCATCCGCTCTGCCTAAGAAGGAAAGCTGAAATCTCTTACCCTAATAATCTCATCCTTCCAAAATCATATTGCAGCCTGTTCTTCAGACTTATTTCCCATAATTCCCCTTCACTTACTTTGTTCCATACAAAATGGGCTATTGTTTCTTGGGTGTATCATGCACTTATCTGCTGTTCTAGTCTCGTTATTATGTGGGTTTGTAACATCTAACGCTAAAAATGGATATACTTTAAATATAGATAAAACCTTTTATCAATACTTCTGTAAAACTTTGACTTAGGGACTTTTAGAATTGTGTTGAGTGTGTGTGTGTGTAATGACAAGTTGGTGCTAATTTTCATTTCTTTCAGGAAGATGAACCTTTCTGATTTGGCTGTAAGACTGACTTGTAATAGTGGTAAATATGACTTTTGCAAACCTGTACCTAATGTAATGGTTGCTCTAAAAGTCTGTACTTTTCATGTGGCATGGTCTGGTGGAAAATTGTCTTGGAATCAGATAGTTCAACACTTTATTTCCATAAAGGTAGGTAGGTAAGCAGGTAGATAGGTAGTATGTTACATGCCAAATGAATTTCAGGGTCTGGGAATACAATAGAATATCTGGATTTGAACACAGATTTAATTTGCATGGTAGCTTGACAAGTCAATTGAATTCAACTTTAGGTTCCTCCTCAGAAATAAGACAACTGATCCTACTTTATCCATTGTGTTGAAGAGTAAATGAAAAATGTTCTGCCATGGAGTCCTTGTTCCTGTGCCAGACCTTCTTATGGCTGAAAATCTGACCCTCGTAAGGTTGACCAGTTGCTCAGTCCAGTTGAGGTCAACCCTTTCACTAGTTGGGGCAGTCCCAAGAGAGGCAAGATTGGCAAGCACCTTGTGAACTAAAAGGGGCCAGTCTCATCGGGAGGTTGAAGAAGGAAAGACAGTGTTCTGGTGACATTTAGAGTGGAATCTCTGGCCCTTCCCTCTGGGCACAGTTTCTGAGTAATGAAAAACTGTGATGTTGAGACACTGTCTTCAGCAAGAGCCATAGGGCTATAATAGTTCAAATTTAGAGATTGCCAGTTTCTATAGTTGGTGAAAGCCTGAACATCCAAACACTAGCTCCATTAACGGCATTTCAGTGCTGTCTGAATGACAAATGTCTGAAAACGGGTTTTATTATGAATGGTGAAGCTCATTTAATCTTGCCTCTTCTCTCTCTGCTTTTAGAAGTAAAAACAGTTGAATGAGAACTCTTAAGTCAACGAAAAAGTCTGACCTCTCTTAATTCTCTTTCTTTGTAAACTGTCATTAAAAGACAAGGTTTTTCCTTTTTCAAAGTTTTATATTCTGTCTCTGGGTCTGGGATCAGACATTTGCCATTTGTAAAGAAGTCAGAATTGGTTTTGAGGGAGGTAGATTCTTGGCAGTGTCCAAGTTTCCAAGTTCCAAGTTTCTGTGATACAAAGTTCTACAGAGGCAGAGGATCACAGCAAAGAGGTCTGGGCTTATGGGTGGTCAAAAGCGGGTGTGTTTGGAAAGATGTTGTGTTTGTCTTTCCATTTTCTATTATTAAGTATTGAAAACCTGTGGTTTAGCTGTTTTGTTTCTGCATTGCTTTTTGCTTTCCTCTCTCCCTTCCCCAGTCCTGGGTGACCCAGATGGCTTTGTATCTATCTGTCCACTTCCTGTCTCACTTGGGGTTTTCTGCCTCTGAGGTTTACTCTGAGGGAGACTGAGATAGTGTCTCCCTGGCCTGTCTGCTTTCTTGCTGACCCTTAAACAAACACCCAGACCTTTTGTATACTGTTAAGTGTTGGACTCCAATCTCAACTGAGAAACAGAAGGTAATAGGAATATGGGGAAGGTACAAAAAGGGGTTATAACGATCATACTGATCTTTACCACTCTGGTGTCTGGTCTCTAGTTCTCTTGTCCCTTCTGAAATGGAAACTAAAAATCCCGTTGAGCTTTTCCTGTTTTGTTTTTTTTTTTTAATTTTTATTGGAGTATAGTTGATTTAAAATGTTGTGTTAGTTTCTGCTGTACAGCAAAGTGAATCAGTTACACATATATCCACTCTTTTTAAAATTCTTTTCCCATACAGGTCATTACAGAGTATTGAGAAGAGTTCCCTGTGCGATACAGTAGGTCCTTATTAGTTACCTGTTTTATATATAGTAGTGAGTCTGTGTGCATGGAGCACACCAGCTGTCCTAAAGGGATGTGGGGTATGCCTGTCCTTTTTCTTCAACAAGGGTCTTGCCAGCACCGTGGGCTTCCCAGCACCCTTAGGAGCTGTGTCTGAATTTATAAGGCTTTCTGGGAAGTTGTGCCCATGTCATAGAGTTTTTGGTCCGCAGAGGAAAAGGCATTGCTTTACAATATCTAGTTAACCCCACTACCTAATGAGTTTCTCTCTCAGAGATTAGAATGTTTTATTCAATCCAGTGACTAAAATGTGTTTATCCTCTTAGGTTATTATTTTATTTTACATTTCCCTCTGGGTTTCTTTCAAAGATATTATGTGTAAGGCATTCATTTACATAGGAGTTTCCTATTTTAAGACTTTAATCATTAAAATTAAACTATTATATTTAAGATATTTTAATAGTAAAAACACCCATCTAAATAATAATTTATTAATGTTTTAGTAAGTGTTAGTAAATCGTAAAATCATTTAAAATTGTCTTAAGTATTTTAAAATAATAAAAATAAAGATATTTTAAAATAGCTGAGTATTTCTAAATATTTAAATAAAATATTTAATATTAATAGTACTTTAATTCCTAGTTTAAATGGAAAATGTTCTTAAAATAAGCTTAAGGGAAAAAAAGAAAATAAGAAAAACACTGAATAGTTATTTCCGAAGGACAAATAAACAAAGAGCAGTAGATGGGAGGCTGAACTATTTGGATTGAGAAAGAGTTTAACCTTTTTCTACTATAATTTTTTAATGAATCCATTCTGAAATCATAAAAGGGGTATGTGAATGTGGTGTGTGCGTGTGTGTGTGTGTGTGTGTGTGTATGTGTGTGTTTTACGGATGTCTTTCTTTTTTGGTATGAAAATTTTAGAATGATTAAACTGATATAAATCAGAAATGTCAAATGTCCTTTGGATATAGCAAGCCATCTTCTACTCTCTTCTTATTCTGCTTTAATAGCTAAATTTTTATTAATGATGTTTATTTTCTTCCACTGTGAGGTAATATATGATCAATACAGATGAATTGGGAAATATTGAAAAAGAAGAAAATAGTCACCTATATAGTCCCATCACACAGACAGTAACATAATCTGAGAGGGTCTTTCTGTTATTCTGACATGTGAATGAGGGAGAGAATATAGAATTAATGGATAGAGATGTTTCCTACAAACCCTTATAGATGTTGCTTTACTGGATCCTGATTTAGAAGAGTCTGAGGTCAGTCTGATTATTCTCGCTTTACGGGTAACCTTTTTATTTCCATGTAGGTGGTTGTATGGTTCTTTCACTGTCTTTCTACTTCTATCTCTGCACTTTCTTCCACCAAAGAGCAACCTGGAAGCTTTACCCCTTGCCGTTTTACAGCGCTAAGGGGATTAGAGCCCTCAGTGCCTCGGGGGCCTGCCAGGTCTCTAATGAATCATTCTAGGTTGTCCTCTGCCCATGTCTGTTAGTCTTAGTTTCTCTCTACCCGTCCCTTGATGGTTCCGTGATGCTGTTCACTGAACAGTGCATTATCAAGAACATTGATTGTCTGTGACATCATTTCCATTAAATTCTTAAATAAGATTTAATCTCATATGGTGTTATCCTTTTGTCCTCTTTGTTAAAGTGATATGATGAATACATTTTTAATATTTTCAAACACGTGTTAGCTTTTGTGATCAGGTATCTACATTGTAATAACAGAAACTGTAAAGACATTTGTAGAAGTTGTTTTATTCTTAGTTTTAAGGTTTTTTTAAATTACAAAATTAAAATATTGTTCCAAATGCATTTTGCATCAATGAGGGATTTCCTCATATCATAATTTTCCGAAACTTCCTTTATCCATAAGTTGGCCTCTTAAAGTGTATCCAATAGAAATTTTGGTCTTACTTATATTTTATCTGATATATCCCTTATATTTTATACTTTCTAAATATATTTATATTTTTTAAATAGAAATCATTTTAATTTAAAGAGTCTTGTCCTAGAAGAGGCCTAGAAGAAAACTAGCTGGTTATCAACGCTAATGATTGTGGGAGTCAAATCCAAGGAAAATATTTAAATATTACAAAAGTTCTACCACAGAATCATTGCAATGTGTGCTTTTATTAGATCATTTTTTAGGTAATGATTTGGCATCTTTTTGGTATTAAAAAAGAGAAGATAAGCTTACGTTTCTAGTACAGGTTAAAATTATGGAGATACTGTTTTTAATGATTACATGTCTTTACTCAGTTTTCCCTCAAAGAAAAGGACACATGGCTTGAAATAAGCTTTTAAAAAAAATCACCAGTGTCAGAGTTACATCATACAAATGAAGTAGAATTTTCTATTTTATGGGACATGTTACACCAAGTTTGGGAGGAGTTAACGGCTGTACTAACATAGGAGACAGAGGGTAGCCCAGCATTGTAGTCATGTGCTAAATAATCTGAGAGTCCCAAATGTGAACACAGGAGAATTTTGGCTTCGGAGGTAACATCTCTAAGAACTTGTATTTTTGTGCCGTAACCCTTACTGATCTGACCTCTTGAAATGCTTCACTTTGTTTCCAAAATTATGTTTCTGCTGTAGAATGCTTAGTATATCCCAAGCACTTGATGTATGTAACTTCATTTTGTTCTTACAGCCGTCCTGTAAAGTAGGTATTACCATATCTTTTTTACAAATGAATAAACTGAGACCCAGGATGTTAAACTAGGACACTCAGCCAGCAAGTACACAGACCAGGGCATTTTCTAGTCCAGGTACATCTGACATCAAAGCCTGAACTCTTAACCACCAAGCTAGACTGCCTTGTTGAGTGGTTCCATCTAATTCTGTTTAGGAAAAATAATTCATTCTGGTCACAGAACATGAGAGATTGAAGGAAGTTTATAGTCTATTTATATATATATTTTTTTGACCATGCTGCGCAGCTTGCAGGACCTTAGTTCTCCAACCAGGGATTGAACTCCTGCCCTCATTAGTGAAAGTGCAGAGTCCTAACCACTGGACTGCCATGGGAATTCCCTAGAGTCTTTTTAATCCTTACACATTACTGATAAGAAAACAGAAGGCTTTTAACCTTTATGATAAAGTTAAGGTGTTTATACTTATTTATAAAGCATGGTGAAGGGTATTTTTGTATTAAATGTATTTCTTTGTCTAATGTACCAAACAATCCATATATGACCTAGCACTTCCCAAAGGTAAATTAGTTTTGGACCACTGATGCAGACTTGGGTTAGGGTAGCATGGCCAGCTGAAGAAGAAGTGGAAGCATGTTGAATCGGCGTACTGTGATGGGAATCAGCCAATTTTCCTATAATCCCTTTAGTTTCAGAGATTTGATATAGGTTGATCTAAGAAGAATGCTAAGTGAACAGGAATAAATACTTTGCTTACTTTCATTTCCTACCAGTGGTGGGAAAGGAATGAATAATTCCTCTAAGTGGAAATGGTCCATACTCCAATGGGTATATGTTACATTTAAAGTCTCTTCCTCCTCTTACTTCTTCTCTTTACTGGAATCTGTGAGAGCCTTGAATGTGCATACAAATAAATATGCACAGTTTTCAGAGCACTTTTAGAGACATCTGAATCATAAGGAATAACATGGTGGATGAGAAGAATGGAGATCCATAATTTATAGAACAATCACATTTTAGCCCTAAAAATGGCCCAGGTTGTCTTACAGACCTATTTCTCCAGCCAGTTCTATTTCAAAGATGTGGAACCTGATGCCCAGTAAGTTCTGGTGATCTACATTCCCAGGTAGGTTCAGATCATGCTGTATTCTAGATCTATCCCAGAGTGAGGTAGCTCCCAGTCCAGGACTTTTCCCTGAATGACTTTATGCTTTTGTATACATTTAGCCACCTGATATACAGAATCCCAAGTGGATATTCAGGGCTTTTAGGATTGCATCTTGATTTTCAGTGTTATTGAGTGTCTCTTTGTATTGTTTTCTTAATGGTTGCTCTGGGTATTATGACCATCTACTGCTATCAGTATTTTACCGCTTTGAAGTGTGGAAGCCTTATTTCCTTTTAGGTCCCTTTACTTTCCCCACTTTTAAATATAATTATCTTGAGTATCAGGTAATATTTAGTGTTTGTTTCAGTGATCTAATATGTTTTATAAAACCCATGAGGAGAATCGTCTATTGTATATAGCCATATTTCTGTTCCTTTTGTTGTTTTTCCTTTTTTCTTTTTTCTGATGTTCCAAGAGTCCTTCTTTTACCATTTCTTTCTGTTTGAAAAACTTCTTTTAGCCATATTTTAAAGGAAGGTCTGCTAGCAACAAATTCTTTTTTTTCCTTCATCTGAGTATGTCCCTGTCTTCATTTCATTCCTGAAGGATAGTTTTGCGGGATATAGAATTTGAAGATGACCAGTTCTTTTTTTTTTCCCCCAGCACTTGGAAAATGTTATCACTTCCTTCTGGCCGTCATGGTTTTAGATGGGAAATTTGCTCTTATTTGAATCGGTGTTCCCTCATGGGTAATGTGTCATTTCTCTCTGAATGCTGTCAAGATTTTTTTTTTTTTGCTTCATTTCTCAAAATTTAATTTTGAAATGTCATGTCCTGGTGTGGATTTCTTTGTATTTATCATCTCTGAGTTTCATACTGTTTCTTGAATCTGTAGGTTTATATATTTTTTTTGCCAAATTTGGACATTTTAAACCATAGTTTTCTCTAATATTCTTTTAAGTTTACTTCCTTTTTCCTGTCCTTCTGGGATTTTGATGATGTATATAAATGTTGGATCTTTTGTTATCGTCCCAGTCCCTGCCACTGTGGATTTTTTCTTTCCTTTTTTTAAGTCTATTTTATTTATCTTGTTCAGATTGAGTAGATTCTATTGATGTGTCTTCAGGTTCATTAATATCTGTCCTCTGTCATCTCCACTCCACTGTTCAACCCATTGTTTATTCTTGTTATTGCATATTTTAGTTTTAAACTTCCATTTAGTTATTTTTTATAACTTCTAGTTCTTTGCTGAGATATTTGTTTTTACATTCTAAGGAATTTGCAATTGTGTGTTGAAGCTTTTTTATGATGGCTGCTTTAAAATCCTTATCAATAATTCTAACATCTGATTCATCTCAGTGTTAGCGTCAGCTGATTCTTTTCTCAATCAAGTAGTGATTTTCTTAGTTTTTGATGTGATGGGTGATTTTTCATTGTATTCTAGACATTTTGGCTATTATATTTGGAGACTCAAGGTCCTATTTAAATCTTTTATCAGGCAGTCATCCCATTTAGGCTTAGCATTTTCAGAGACTTTGTGATGCTATTTTGATCAACTTGGTTTATTTGGGGCTGCTCAGGATCCCACGGTCCCTGCTGGTTCCACCTGAGGGGATGGAGGAGTTTCCCTGGGTATGGCCTCCCAGTGTCTCCAGTGGGGGTGGGGAGAGGAATTCTTTTGCCAGTGAGAACAAACGTACTTCCTGGCGCTTGCTGTGCTGTGATCCTCTTTTCCTCACTCCTTCCCCCACATTGCAGGGAAGGAGAACACTTCCCAGGTGGGGCTTTTTTGTGGCAGGATCCTCTTTGCTGGTGCTGCTAGCTGCCTGCTATCTCTCACTGGGCGAAGGGAGTCTTAGGCCTGGTGAGGAAGGAGAGTGCTTTCCCTGGCCGCTTACTGTCAGTGGCGCTCTTGATCCATCCCTTTTGCCAGAGCTGCTTGCTAGCCTGGTGGTGTTGGTGGTACCCCATTTGATCTGAGGGGGGAATGAGCCTACCTGGGCTGCCTTCTGTTGCTAGCTTGGGGGTCTGGAAAGTCTGAGCTTGGCTGACCTTCTTATGTTAGGTCTGGGATTGCAAGACCATTTAGTCCTGGGGTCTCTAATCCGTTCACCTTCCTTTTCTGCATTTCAGAGTTCTCTTTGGTTGCCTCTTGTATTTTTTCCAGGGTTTGTGTTTATATCAATACTTAGCTGGGAGGTACAGGGAGAAAGTTGTTTGTGCCATTCATGGACTTTTCCATGAATGGAAGTCTCATTCATGGACTTTTGGGGGAGGGAAACCCTTAAGACTACCCATAATAGAAAAATATGAATTTGTTCAATGACTTTATTTCAGCAGAAAGTACTCTATTCTGGTACATTTCTACCTCTCATAGTTCCCTATGAATGAAACCAGAACACAATCTACCTGCTCTTTCTTCCCCCTCCTTCCTCCACTTCTCTAATCATGCTACCACTATAGACTTCTATGAATGGAAGTTCTTGTATCTTTGAAAGTGCAGAAAAAGAGTTAAATTAAAGCCTGGTTTCAGTTTGCCACCCTTTGTGGTGGGAAAGTGAATCAGCAAATGCTCTATCCTTGGGCCACCACTTCTTCCTCCACCATGGCCTCTTGTCAACCTCACCAAGCTTAACTTCCCAAGCCTGGGAAAATGGGCTTTTAAAGACAATTTGTCACATCTTGTACATCAAACTCAAAAAGAGAAAGAAACCTTAAGTGTAAATGCCATCTGGCTTTATTTACTCTTCATCACCCTTCTCTTTCAGAAACAGCTGGACAGATGCAAGCTTTTACTCTAAAGAGCAGTTTATAGGAACAGATTAAAGAAAGGATTTGTTTTTAAATTTTTGAGCAATAATTTGATTTAATTAACATAGTCACTAATTGTTTTATAACTGAAAATGCCCCAGCCCTTGGGCAAAAATCTGAAAAATGCAGGGAAGTTGCTGATGAAGATTTTGCATGAGGGTTCAGAAAATAAAATACTCATTTCATTTCTAAGGGAAATAATAAAAAAAAAATCTAAAGGAAATTTAAAGAATTAGTAAATATAACAGCTGTAATCTGAATGTGTCCCTCTCAGATTCATTTGTTGAAACCTAACCCACAAGGTGATGGTCTTAGTAGGTGGGGTCTTTGGGAGGTGCTGAAGGTGGAGCCCCCATGAATGGATTAGTACCTTTATGAAAGAGACCCCACAGACCTCCCTAGCCCCCAAAGTGTGAGGATACAATGAGAAACTGACAGTCTGCAACCCAGGAGAGGGCTCTCACCGAAACCTGACCATGCTGGTACCCTGATCTTGTTACTTCCAGCCTTCAGAACAATGAGAAATAAATTTGTGTTGTTTACAAGCTACCTAGTCTGTGGTATTTTGTCACAGCAGTGTGAATGGACTAGGAAATAACTATATACATATATAAATGGAATCTCAAATTCTAGGAAAAATCCGAAGATCTAGAAATAAATGATATTTTCTCATTTGTTGAGTGTTAGAAATATAAACAATATAATTTTATACTAGTGATCTCAACAGGGTTGGGGAGGCATGGGGCAGTGCATGAGAACTGTAATAGTAAAAGCAGAAAAACTTGATTCTCCCTTAGATGAAGTTATGTGTGAATGGAAAATGCTATAAAATGTTTTCAGGTAGGAAAGTACTTGCAGCACAGAATAAAATCACAGTTTTCCAGGACTTTGAGGGAAAACTTTATTTACTGTTTTAAGTTTTCATTTTAATACAATGGGAGTGAGAAAAATAGCCTATCAGGGATATCTGTATTCTTCTCCCTGGAACCTGTAAGTCCCCTTACACAGAAGAAGGGACTTTGTAGATGTGATGAAGTTAAGGACCTTGAGATGAGGAGATTATGCTGGATTGTAGGCTTGGGAGATGGAGGAAGGGTCCATGAGCCATGGAACACAGGTGGCCTCTGAAAGGTGGAAAAGTCAAGGAAATGGGTTTCCCTAAAGCCTCCAGAAAGATGTCCAGCCCTGCCAACTCTTTGATTTTAGCCCATCTCAGACTTCTGACCTTTAGAACTATAAGATAATAAATTTGTTGTTTTGAGCTCCTAAGTTTGTGATAATTTGTTATGGAAGCAGTAGAAAACTAATGCAAATACTTAGATTTTATTTAAGGATGTTGCTATTCACTTCATATGCTTTTCTATATAAAAGCATTACTCCACCACTGACTTTGCCCTCCCCCCTCCCCCCATTTGGCAATGTCTGGAGACATTGTTTATTTTCATAAGTAGGGTGGGTGCCATTGTCACCTAGTGGATAGAGGCCAGGGATGTTGCTAAACATTCTACAATGGAAAGACTGGCCCCTCAACAAGAAAGTATTATCCAGTCCAAAATGTCATTAGTGCCCAGGTTGAGAAATCCTAAACTAGGTTGATTTTCATAAGTATGCAGGAAGTTGAGGCCTACCACGCAGTTTGCTCTAAATTAACTGCAGTAGTCTATCTAGAGCTGCACTCTCCAACAGGATGGCTATTAGACATATGACTTTTTAAATTCATTAAAATTAAATAATTTTAAAATGAAGTTTCTCAGTCACACTTGTCATATTTTAAGTGCTCACTGGTCACGGTGCCTAGTGACTACCATATTGGATAACTGATATAGAACATTTCTATTATTGCAGAAAGTTCTGTTGGGTTGTACTGGCCTTTCAGACCCTTGCTACCTGGAGTGTTATGTACGGACAAGTAAAATCAGCATTACCTAGGAGCATGTCAGCAACGCAGACTCTCAGACCCTACCCCAGATCTATGAAATCAGAATCTGTATTTTAATAAGATCCCTAGATGATTCATGTTCACATTCAAGTTTGAAAAGTCTCAGTGGCTTTCTCTTGCCTTGTTTCCTTTCTCCTTCCCTCTGGTGCTCCTTCTTCTGTCTCCCTTTTAGCTGCACAAAATGCCTTTCTTCTCAACTTTAGTCTCTAGGCTTTTCAAGCCAGAGCTATGTCTTATTTCATCCCCTCCCCCCTCCCCCAAAGACATTTAACACACTGTCTTGCACAACATAGTTGCTTGGTGTTATTGTTTCTGGACTGAATTGTATTGAAATAACTTCCGAGCAATCTTAGTATAGGTCCTTTTTCTTTTAACCAAAAGGATGGCTATTTTTATCTTTTACTTTATAATATGAGCATTTCCTAGAGTTTTGACTATAAAAAAAAAATAAAACCTTTTCAAATATTGTGAATTAAAGGTTCATTGTGAATTAAAAGTTCCTAGTGATTCCACGATGTGAAGAAGAGAATGCGTCATAGTATGCTGTCTCTGGGTAACAAAATGTAGCAGCACTTTTTACTATTAATATTAATTACAAACATCTCCAGAATCATCATGTGTTCTATTGGAATAATTTGTATTGCATTAAAAAATAAATGCCTCATGTTTGAGTCATCTAGGAGGATTATCAGGTTTTTGTTTTTTTTTTTTTGGTATCAATCAAAATCTGTTACTTTATGTGGTAGCTGCCACTGCAAGGAATTAACTTGTTCTTTCTTTGCACCAATGCAATGAAAACATTCATCGGATGTTTTGGAGGTAAGGTGACGTAGACTCCATGAACGGCTTGATTTTATGAGTGTTGCAGCTTATAGCATACATAAGAATTAACTCCTGTAGCAAAGGGACAAATTAAAAATTGTAGTTTAATTAGCCATAAACTATTCAGACTGTAAAGGATCTCTTTCATTTTGAAAATAAGTAAACTGAGACCCAGAGAAGTCAGTGTGGGGCAAAAGATGGTCCCATTGCTTGTGTTTTGTGGAAAGGGCAACATGGGAGACCTTTCTTTTAGACCTCTTGTCTTCATCTCATAAATGCATGCAGTGAACCAGAAGATCCTCGCGTGCCCCTCGCAACTTTGAAAACATTTTTAATCCAGTTCTCCTTATTTTAAAAGTAATGTTCTTTTTATAGTTTCACACTGCCTCTCTGTAGACTATTTCTATCTGGGGTGGAAACCCTCACTACAATACTAGTATTGAAGTTGGATTTAAATTCGTGTTTCTTTGTGCATATTAATCTGCATAAAAAAGTTTTAATTTCGTACATAGGTGAATAAAAGTGCCAAATTATGTAAATTCTCTGTTATAGTTCTGCAATTCCAAATTTACTAGACAAAGCCAAACAGACTTAAAATTCCTGAAAGCACAACTAGCACTGCAAAAAAATAACTTGGTCCAGAGATTTTGGTGTGGATTGCCTAGAACTGTAAGCAAAAAGTTGTTTTAGGACACTTTTTTTCCCCCTGAGGCTAGAGCATTGCCTTTCTTTGGACTCTGAGAGGGGCTGATGTCATAGAAATGATTAAGAACCACCAGTCTTTTCAACTCCTGAAATATATATATATACAATCTGAGGGCTGGTGAGAACATGACTTTTGCAAGGTTGCAAGTTTTATTAGTAGGATTTCTTGAAACCCCCATTTTTCAATTAAACGTTTTCTTCCTTCCTCTAAAATTTCTATGATTGTGAACTTTATGTAACTTACATGAAATAATCTCCAAATGATGAAAATTCGACGACAGTGCTGTAGAGATGACAGTCATTGACAGGAGTAGTGTGGGTATCTGCTCAGTTAAAAAAAAAACTTTAAAGAGCTCATTTTAGTCAATACCCAGTTCTTTTTCTTGCTGCTTATCCTGCCTTTCTCCCTATCTTTCTAGTTGTCTTTTTTCTTCTACTGTAGATCTTATGATCATCAAAGAAAGTACGATGAGAATACTCTCGTTTGGAGAACACAGGTGTCTATAACTTATGCAAGAGATAGCACTGATACAGAGGTTTCTCCCTATATGATCTGTGTGCAATTCTGATCTGTTGGAGCTTTGTGAATATGCTAAGGGGGTTGGAGGTCGGGAAGGCAGGATGCAGGAAAAAATTTCTTCTGCCTGAATAAAAAGTTGCACATCCATATACAAGTTACTCACCCTCAGCCCCAACTTCTAAGCCATGCTTACATGTATTATTTATCTGATAAATGTTCATGTGTAGTACACTCTTCAGAAGTCTTTAATCAAGCAACCTCACTCGTATTATAATAATAATAGTTCCATCTTATTGGAACTTTCTAATCTTATTATACTATTCCATCTAATAAGATGGAATGGTACTATTTTTGCTGATCCTTTGCTTTGTTTTTCTTAACCAATTTAGGTGTTGGGTTACTTTCCATGTTGTACCCTGGAGCACAATGGGGAATTTTTCAAAATCAAATATTTAAGTGCAAACTGCAGAATAAACTGTCAGTAGTCAGACTAAGCAACTACATTTCACACTTTGAGATGCCTCGTGTATGTTCCATAGGTGGGTTGCCCCTGATAAGTTCAACTGGGCATTATAAAAGGTATCTTGTAGAAATGCATTTAAAAGGTGTCATGGCACTTTATAACTTTACATATTTAAAATCAAAAGCTACAAAAGACTGGAAGAAATAAGAGGTGTCTGAAAAATAAAGGTTTATTAAAAGGAAACCATCAGTAGTAATTTTGAAAAATTAGAGCACTGAAAAGTATCAGCAGAGTTTAAAATCTTAAGAGGTAACAAGACTCTTTACAAATTAGACTTGAAGGTCTACATCGGCATCATAGCCCTGGATGAAATCAGGAAAGTCCATTTCTCTCTCCAGTCTAAACTGGAAGCAGATATTTTACTGACAGCTTGGAGCAGAAAGTAGGCAGATGAATCGCCACAGCTTATATCTTCCCTAAACAGGATTTTTCTCTCTGTAAGCCTGAACTGATTAAGGTCTTTTATTAAGAAATGTATACGAAGTGGGTGGGTGAATGTAACGAGAAAAGCAAGAGAAATGTCTGGGGTGGTCCAAAGCGTCCCTTCCCTTTCCTTACAAAAGCAAACATGCAACCCCTCTTGACTTCATTTGTTCTTAGGAAAATTTTTTGTTTTACCTGTTTTCTTTTCCCCTTTTGCCAAAACCAGAGTGTGATGGAATTCTCTCAGCCCTGGCCCTTTCCCAGCAGCCCAGCTGTTTCAGGAGGGTGGGGTCCAATCCTACTGAGGTGGCCGGAGAGCATCGAATGCTGACCACCCACCCTCAGTGCTTTCATGGCCTGATCCGTCCCCACCATCCCCTCCTCAGCCATAACCTGTGGGCAACAGAAATGTGAGGCCTGCGTCCCCTCTCTGAGGAAGTTCCTTCCCTGCCTTATCTGTTTTCTTCGAACATCTCAGCTGAGTCAGGCCCTGTCGTTAAAAACAAGACAGCCTCACCCAGCTTCACAGTTAGGAGGAAGATCTGGCCTCCGCCTTGGGCCTTGACCAGGGCACTCAGTCCTGCCTCTCCTCATGGAGGGGCCCACACTGTCGCCTGGCCAGGCGGCAGCATCCGCCCCAGAGAAACTTGGAGCAAGCTGCCCAGAGACCCCCCCCACTGGCTGTGCCAGCTCTGAACAGGCTCGGAGTACAGCGTCTCCAGTCCCGTGTTCCCAGGCTCTCCGAAGCCAGAAGGATTTCATTGTTTCCAGAACTCGAGAGCAGCAGAACAGGCTAAGGTGGCCCATTACGCTTTAGAAATTGTTCCCCTCTGCCTGAAGCCTAGGAAAATCAAGGATCACTTAGACTCTGTATTAATTTGTCTCTTACCTCAAATCCTTTTTCGTATGAGGCAGGCTCTAAAAGTAAGAAATGAAAAGAAAATACTCCTTTTATTTCCAACTGAAAGAAGAAAGGGGATGATCTGGAATTGGAGAGCTCATCAAGAAATGCTGGTGGGGGCTTTCAGAAGGTTCTTGAACTGAAGGAAAGCAGGCTGATGGTTCCTTTGCGGCTGAGGTGGCGGTGTACCAGAGCACGCAGCCCCGCAGTTTGCTCTCTCTAGGTTGGGAGAACCAATAGCAGTTTGCCCCGGATATCCATATTTCTTCTAGATTTATTCCTTGAGTTTTCCCTGAAGGAGAACGAAAGGGGAAAAAATGGAGGGAGCCTACTAGGTGGCCTCACGCTTTATATTCTACCTGCGGGGTGTCTCATTCTGCCCTCGCAGCAGTGTTGCAAGTACATAGTATCCCCACTTGACAGATAAGGAAACTGAGGCTCAATGACATTGAATAACTTGTCCATTGTCACACAACTAGTAAGCGAAAGAAACAGTATGTGACCTCAGGCCTGTCTCTTTTCTCCTGTAAAATATGAATACTGACCCTTAAAATCCTCCAGTTGCGCAGCCTGGGAGGTTAAAAGAAATTTCATCTGCGAGGAGCCTCAATCCATCCTCCTCCTCACCAACTAGCTTCTTGAGTGCCTGTGGGAATAATGCCTGAATATTGTCAACTGTTTCCTTAATTATTAAAGAAAAACATGCTCTTTGTAAAAAACCCAAAATTACAAAAATATTTACATTAAAATTTAAAGTCCATACTGCCACCCCTGCCTCCTTGTGGTAACTCCTGTCAACAATCTGGTGTGTATTCTTCTAGACTTTTTGTAATACATGTAAGATGTATATGCATATCTATAGAGATTTTATAACAAATGGAATACTGTAACCTTACAGGCTTCATACAATTTGTGTATCTTCTGACGTGGGTCAGTACAGTAGAGCGGTGTCAGTCTGTTTGATGGCTGCTTACTACTCCACTTATATATAACGTCAGCGAATGTTTAGATTTACAGTTTTCCCCCAGTACAAATATTGCTTCATCAAGCATTCTGTATTCATAATATATGCTGCTTCAAGTATTTCTGGATGTGATGCATTTCTACAGGTGGAATTGTTAGATAGGACATTTTAAATTTAGACATTGCCCAACTGCCTCCAAAAAGATTGTCAGATGACTCTTCTGTCAACAGTATATGGGTGGGTCCATGGATTTACTACTCATTCCATCATTAATAGGATTATAAATCTTCCCCAGTCTGTTAGCTTATCTTAAAAGATAAGAATATCATATTTAATGCAGATGAGCTTTAGTTCTGAAGCCAAAAGAGCTTTCTAGCATTTCATTCCTGGATTGAAAGACTCAACCACCCAGCCATGGACACTGCTGGACAACCATGCCCCCGCCCCCACCCCCTCTCCCTGCCCACACACACAGTCTGAGCCACTAAGCTCCCTGCATGCTTCTGAGAGGGCCAGACAGATGCTTCCTACCAACAGATGGGAAAAACAAACTAAAAATGATTTGGTGATAATTCAATCTTTCTTATCTCAGTTTCTCTCTCTCTCTCTCCCCCCTCCCCCTCTTTTTCCCCTCCCCCCTTTATTAAAGTATAATTGACATATAACAAGCTACATATATTTAAAGTATACAGTTTAGATATAATTGATAATAATCAATTTCTGGTATAGCAATCTAAAAATCTGTACGTATATGAACATATATGTGAGGGATGTGTGATGCACACACACATAGAGTATATACCTATTCTTAGCTTTCCCTTAACCATTTTGATTATTAACAAAAACTTCGTAAAACATAGTAATTCATACCCATAGCCACTTTTCTCTTATTCCTTTCACAGCAAAACTGCCTAAAAGCTTTGTCTGTACTTGGAGGGTCCAGTTTCTCTCCTGTTCACTCTTGAATCTACTACAATGAGGCTTCCATTCTCAAGACCCACTGAACTGTCCTCAGTGACCTCCTTGTCGCTAAATCCTTTCTTTCAGTTGCTTACAGGTTTCCTCCCCTCCTCTCCCTCTTCCTAGCACTCAGTCTATCAGCGAATCATATCAGCTTTACCATCAACCTGTGTCTGTGATCACCACCGTCTCATGTTCAGAACCACCCTTAGCTCTTGTCTGGATCACTGTGTGAGCCTCTAGCTGCCCTCCTCCTTCCTCACTTGCTCTCCCATAGTCTCCAAATATTGCCCTCCTCTAAAAGATATTTTACTGATTTATTTTGTTAGTAAAGGTCTTTCACACCCGTCCTAGAACCTAAGCTCCATGAGGGGAGATAGTTTTTTCTGTTTGGTTCACTGTGGCATCCTCAGTACCTAGAATAGTACCTGACATATAGTATACACTCATATATTTAGATGAATTTTTAAAAAAGGGTTAGTCGACTATAGCCTAAGACCAAGTCATTCAGCTCTGACAGTTACCAAGAATCAATTGTTTTTGCTCCTAAATAAAGTGCCAGGTTATTCTAACAATAATGTAACTAGGTAAATATCACATTATCTAATAAAAATGAGGGCAACGAGAAAATGTTTCTGGGAAAGCTAAGGGGAAGGCTTTGTTAATATTCAGTGAAGACAAGTTGCAAAAAGAAACTGCTTTAAATTTTCTGGAGAGAACAACTGTAAGTGTGGGGAAAACCATAAAAAATCAGCAAGGTTTTTGTACTCAAATTGCTTTGCAAGAATTTTAAGTTCTGACTCCACTTTGAAGAAGCCAATTTGGAGGGAGTTAGTATGTGATGCTTTATTGGTGTGGCTTTGCTTGGAAGGTGATGCAGAACTCCAGTTAACAGACCCATATTCAAATATAAAGCCTTGGCTCTAGGGTGAAGGATTGGCAAATGAATACAAATCGTTATTTTAAATTCAAATAAAATATTGAAGGTATCATTTTTATAATTTTGTGTTCTAAACATTTTTAAAATTAATTGACTGTTAGCCTCAACTGAAGCTTATTATAGGGTATCTGTGTTTGCGTGTGCACACACTTTTTTTGTTTCTGTTGTTAAAGCATAATTGATACCATTTTATGTGTATGTTTTAACATCTTGTTCTTACTTAACAGTGTATCTTGGAGATCATTTGGTAAAGATAGAATTTCTTGAGAACTTTAGAAAGTTGAATAGAATCCCACTTTATGAATCAACTTAATTTATTTTACTTCTCTACTTGTGGTTGCCTAGATTATTTCCAATTTTTAAAAATAAACAATGCTGCAAAGAATTCCTGGCACATACGTAATTGTATTATGTGTAAATATATCTACAGGATAAATTCTGAGAAGTGATCTTGATGCAGTTTATTTTGATGGCTTTAGAGCTGATTGATTTTTGTTCAGGATTTATGTGTTAGAACTTGCTTTGTGATAGTTTGTCTTAGTTTTGAGCAACCGATATTTTACTCTGAACATGTAGTTAAACTGAAACTCATGTACAAAAATATGTTTATGATTTGAATTTGGAGCTCTTTAGCCTAAATACCCACTTCCCAATTGAATAATCATTTTTATCACTTAAAAAAACTTTTTAATACAAGTTTCTGATAACAAGAGATATCTTAGGCACACAGCTATCTCACTGTAGTAGGACAGACTGTGCCTCCCTCCTACTCTGCCAGGAGTCTGTACTTCATAAGCATCAATTCAGAGCATTTAGCAACTGTAAGAGACATAGTCAGTCTCCAAATGCACTATCATATTTACAGTTTCTGCTCTTCTTCTTTCTGTGTCTTTCAGCCATTAAATATATATATATATAGCCATTTATATATATATATATATATATACACACACATAAACACACACATAATTTTTAAATAAACATTTTTAGGTTGCAAGAGTATTTCTGAATTTGCTTTTGGATTAAATTTTAATTTTTCCCCTCATTTTGTTAGTAAAATAATGAATTATAAATTAAATTTCCATTATGTTTTTTCATCCTCGAATTTTGTCTTCTGGGTAACACATATCTTGTCGATCCATGAACTACTACATCCAGTAGTTCATGAACTGCAAAGAATAAAATCCACAGGATTCTGTCATCAGCTATCTTCTGTGAGTATTTTCAGCCAGATTTCAGTAGTCGTTTAGACCTGTACCATTTTGGGAGAATCCTAATCCATAGCTGAAAAATTAAATATGTTGTAAAACCAATTACAAATTCCCTGTTTATGTTGAACTTTTTCTAAGGAAAGATTCTGGGCAGGGAGAGTTTCATTTATCCTTTAAGGGATAAGTATTATTCAAATCACTTCGGTAACAGCTAGACCACAGTCATGCAATAAGTTTAGTATCACTTTCTCAGTTAGACGGTGTTGAACTGTGGTTGACAACACTGATTTTCTGTGAGATTTAAGATTGATCATTTTTAAAATAAGGGAGGGAAATCTGTGTTTGAAAAATTTTGTAATCACTATGTTTAGGAGGCAAAACAGGTTTAATTGTTCTGAGGATGGTGAATTGTCTCCTATGTGAAGAATATGTAAGTGACATGATCCCTTTTTCGTTGGGTCTCGTGTGAAAGAAAATAAATTTCATTGTCTTTTTTTTTTTTTATTGTCTTTTTTAAGACACTAAGACGCAGTGACTGTTTTGAATGTGTGTGGGTATGGAACACACATACATATATGTTATATATACGTTTATATAGTGTATGTATGTGTATATATGTATGTGTGCATATATATAAATTATATATATTTTTAAGTTTAAAATATATCTGTTATTTAAAAATGATAAGGACTTATAAGAAAAACCTTTGTTAGGCCTTTAGAGTAGCATTGTTTTTTAGATATTAGTGGGTAATAATGCTCTGGTGAGCCAGTCTTATTCTAGTTAGTTCACTCCAAGACAGAGCTGGGTGGAAATCCGAAAACATGTTTAAGGGGGCAGAGGAGAGGCGGGGACCCATCTTAACATGGTTTAACACGCATTGGTTTTGTAGGGAGGACTGAGATCCTCATTTGAGAAGCAAGAAGAGCGAGGCCAAGGAGAGGTTGACTCGGACACAGCAGCAGTGTAGGATGGATTTACCTTGACTCGTTTTAGATCTGTGAGATGTCTGATTTTTTTGTAAAAACACAAATTTGCCAACCAGACTGGAAGTGCTTTCTGTTTTTTTCATCAAAAACCTTGGACTCCCTCCCTCGAGGTCTTCTCTGTCAGACATTTTTTTCTTTTTAACTTTGGTTCTTATGTTCCAAATATAAGCAAAGTTCAACTAGTTAGGAAAAAGTCCCTCTAGAAAAAAGCCTCTAATTGTGAGACCAGATGGTAAGCATTATTCAGCTGATGGGGGTGTGTAGATTTCAGGGAAGGTGTGGTAATCTGATCTTGCTCTGCAGCTGTGACCCCTTCTTCCAAAACAGCCTCCTTCCTCCCTGCTTTTTGCATCCACATTCCAGCATCTCTCCTTCCATCTTCGTGGGCACTGGGGCCCTCTCAGATTGATTTGACAGATGTAGAAGAAAGGACTGAAGCTCACTCGAGGAAGAGCGACTTCTGCTATTTATTCCAAACCGCAGATATATTTTGATTATTCTCCTCCCCATGTTACTTGCAATATTGGCAAATCATGCCAAATGTAACCACTCTTGTTCAGCCCACTGGGAAGCAGTCTTAAAGGACTCAAATTGCCATGAGCTCATCAGGGTGTCTTTAAGGCCTCTCCATCTGAAGTCATGCAGGTACCTCAAGCTGAAGAGAAATAAAACCTAGGGCACCATCTGTGTTCTCCTCACCTACCCTCAGAAAACACCAACTGATACTTTCTCTTGTGTTTCTTCCTTCAGTGGAAGGTAGCACCATCCTTCTGTCACCCAAATGGAGAATCTAGGAATCATTCTAGACTCATATCTTTCTCATCCATTCCATGCAGTCCATCTTCTAAATACCTTTCCAATCCTTTCATACCTCTCTTCTCCCATTGCCACTGCTTCTGTTCAGGCTTTTCTTTCGCCTCTGGAATTTGGAAATATCTGATGGTTTTGCCTTTATTTTTATCTACATCATTTTCTTCTTCCCTTCTCTTACAGTGTTGTATATTAAATGAGACTCTGGCCAATGAGACCAGTGAAATTAAAATCTCATGGGAGGAAGGATCGATGAAGATCATTATTTCTTATATGTTCTGCAGGCTATTGTAGTATGTGGCTGGGGCTGAGAATCAATGCTAGACTGGACAAATTTCAAATATCTTTGCCAGGCTGTGTACAAGGTCTTCACGGTCTTGAACATCTTATCTTCTGCTACTTCTGCTTCTGACTTTACAATAAGCAACCACAAACTACTTGTGCTTCCTCTTTCTTTCATGCTATTGCATACCATCCTTGGTTTTATGCCTTGATCTGTGGGGATTCGTCCATCAGAAATGTTCCGGAAATATACAAACTACCTAAAGGACTGTCCCTACTGAGTACCACATTATCTTATTCATCATCTTGGTAGGTACTGAGCTGACCCATGAGAAACTCCAAAATGATTTGGGGCTTCCATGCTTCTCTGTGTTCCTCTCTTTTCCTTCTTGTTATTCTTGTCACATCCAACTGCAAGTCCTAGGAATCTCTTATAATTAGGATGGTGTCATCTCAGAACTTTTTGAAATGCCAGGTCTTCATGATCCAAAACATGCTTCCACATTTTGCCATGGAAGAAATCTGCCCTGGAACTGTGCTACACCAGCCTACACACATTATGCCTCCCATGATGGCAATAGGTAGTGTAGTCAGGTAGATGTGCAGTGTGTAGAGGGCTTTTACGTGTCATATCTATCTCAATTTGATCCTCACCACACCCTATGGAGTAGGCAGAAAGCTATTATTTCTCCACTTTACAGATGTGGAGATGGAGGTTCTTTTCATTCTTATCAACCTGCCTTATAGGTGTGCACTTGAGTCTCTACAGATTATGTGTTGGTAATCTGTCCACAGATTACAGATCGAAGGTCCCCAATGCACATCTCAAGTTCTATGACCCGACTGGATTGTAGTTGGCTTCTTTTTACTAAAGGGGCTTGGTTGTAGTTCTTGTTTATAGAAACTTGGTGGTAAATCCGTGATTTGAACAAAGTTGATCTCATAATGTTCAATCACGATTGTTTAGAAGCCTAATCACCTTGGAATTTTCCAGGGCCCATTTTCCACTGAGGTAGTCCACCTTCAGCTTTTGGTCAGTTTGATCCTCGGCACCTCTGTGAAAGAGAGGGGAAGGGAGAAGAAGGAAAAGCTCTGTATGATTGATTTTAGATGTTGATTTTTGAGGCCTGTACTGAGTCTTAAATTACTCAATCAGGTCTCGAAGATCCAAGCACAGAGTGTTGGGACCGTGTGGTTGGGCCTAATTGTAGTACTAAAAACAGTTCCTTTTAATGAAGAAGAAGGGAGAGGACTTGGAGTTCCTCAGTGAAGCACCCATGTGTATTAGCTCCTGGTCAGACTATGTATGGTGTCCCCACTTCCTGTCTCTAATCTAGGCTCCTTGCAGGGTTGGTAAGGCCCATTGGGCTAGTTCCTGAGACCATCATGGCTTTTATCGCAAAGATCTTGCTCTTTTTGAATTTAAAAATTAGAAGAAGTTATAAACAACAAATGACTGTATTTGAATTCTGCCACTTTTGAAGAAAGACAGCATGAGCAAATCCATGAGAATAAGGGTCTTCCCTTCTGCTGCCTGGAAGGAGAAAAAGATCGTGTTACTTAAAATAAATCTATTGAGATGCATGTTGCTGGTATCTAATCAGGCTCTGAATTTGAGCTCAACTAGAGCTTTGATAAAAGAAGGGGGAAAGGAGACTTGAAAGAATGCTCTCCCATTCATGAAGGGCCTGCATGTTTTTAGTTTCCAAGTAAATGGAATAATGGGACCATGTATTTTCCATCCAAGCATTTTCCATCCTGAGAATAATTCCCTTCCCGGCTTCTCAATGAATAATGCATTATTTCTGAAACTCAAGAGGCATTCCTTTGATTTTCCTTTATGTTTAGCTTTCTGAGTGATTTTCAAGCAAGGAAATTCAAGGACTTGGAATGAATGCTTTATTAACATTTTTACTTGAAGTTCAAATAGCTCGTTGGCTATTATCTCCTGATTTTTGAAATATTTTTTTTTCTCCCTAAGCAAAGTCTAAGGTATTGTATTTATTAGAAAATGAAGCACCTTGGCCAGTCTTCAAAGCGAACAGCAGTTTAAAACCAATACACATTTGTGTTTAGAACAAAGAGCTTTATGGGGATACTTTGCTCCTTGCTTTATTTTCATTTCCCTGCTGAAAAGTTTCAAAGAAAGAAAGCTCACATTCAAAACTGGGCTGTTTGGAGACTAAATCTCGTTTGTTTACATTTTGTGAAACTCATTCCTTGAGGCTAGTCCAATTCACGACCCCAATCCAAGCCTGCCTTCACCTAGGCCAGTGCCATTTAAATCAAAAGCTTCAAATGCACTTCTGGGATCATCCCTACTCCCTGTCTGCTCATTGTGTAGCCTAATTACACGTAAGGGGCCCATCAACTAAGATGTAATGGGACATGATGGTGCCCACCAGTTCACGTTCTCTTAGCCAAGGATCCCCAGCTCATTCCTGGGGTAATATGGTGGTAGATTTTAATGCTATTTCACAACCTCCATTTCCCCTGGGAGCCAAGTGAGTGGTTTCAGGAGCTAAATAAGTTGGAACTAAGAACATAATTTGTATTTCCATCCCTTTACAGTTATAGTAAAATATTCATGATTTAGAAGAGTTGGGGAAGCAAGAGAATTTAAATAGGAAACATCTAGAGCATAACATTTTGGTTTAAAAGATTTAATTTTATTAATTTAAGAAGTGGGGATATAACATAGTGTTTACTGGAGCATGGACTCTGGAGTCAGCCTTTAAGAGCAGAAACTCTGGGGTTTGCCTCGGGTCTGCCACTTTCCAGGACCGTGGCCTTGAGCAAGTTATTTTACTTTTCTGTTTCTCAGTTTCTTCCTCTGGGTGATGAGATAATAGTTTCTATCTCCTACAGCTGTGGTGCAGATTAAGTGAGTTAATGTTTGTAAAGCATATAGAAAAGTACCATTTAAGTGATAGTTGACTTAAAATAAAAGTAAATGTGCATCTTACTGTTGGAAATTGCTATTTCCAAACAGGCCCGTGCTGCTGAGCAGATAATAACAATATTATTGCTACTGCTGTTTCTGGTAAGATTTACTGCGTGATTATTTTCTGGACACTCATTTACTCCTGCCACACCCCAAATGAGGCAAATGGAATCATTTCTATTTCTCAGATGAGAAAACTGAGGTAAAAAACTAATTTGCCAACAACAGGGACCTACGGTGTAGCATAGGGTACTGTGTTCAGGATCTCGTAATAACCTATAATGGAAAAGGATCTGAAAAAGAGTACATATATATGTGTATCTACACACACACACACGCACATATACACAAAACTGGATCACTGTGCTGTACACCTGAAACTAACACAATGTTGTAAATCAACTCTACGTCAATTAAAAAAGGAAAGTAATTTGCCTAAGTTTGCCCAGTTTGTTAAATAACAGAGCAAGGATTTGAGCCCAGTCAAACCGAATCCGGAAACTGTGCCTCAACTAAACGTTAAAGGGTGTTTGTCACAGTGCTTTTGCCTGAAAACAGTCTTATACTATTAAAAACTGTATTTTTATAAGCATCAAAGTGTATATCCTGACTGCAGGATGTCTCGATTTCATACCGCAATTGCTTAGCAAACTCTGTTTTGCTCAAAATAATCATCATCAATGTCTCAGAAATACTCAATTTTAGTAAGGTCTGAATTAATGAGATTTTATTCAATTGCTCATTTTATCGTCAAAACCTTTTCTGATTATTTCAGAAAATGAACATTTTATTGCAAATGATGATCCGGTGGCTTTGAAGCTCAGTATTTTTACCTTGAACTGAAATCGTTTCACCCCATGGTTGCTCACCTCATCATTCTATTTTTCTGTTCTCTCTTTTTTTCAACCTCCCCGATCCCGCTCCCCGTCCTCGCAGGTGCCTTTATCATCTGCTGGACTCCTGGATTGGTGTTGTTACTTCTTGACGTGTGCTGCCCACAGTGTGACGTTCTGGCCTATGAGAAGTTTTTCCTTCTGCTTGCCGAGTTCAACTCTGCCATGAACCCCATCATCTACTCCTACCGCGACAAGGAGATGAGCGCCACCTTCAGGCAGATCCTCTGCTGCCAGCGCAGTGAGAACACCAGCGGCCCCACGGAAGGCTCCGACCGCTCAGCGTCCTCCGTCAACCACACCATTCTGGCTGGAGTTCACAGCAATGACCACTCCGTGGTTTAGAAAGGAAACTAAGATGAGACGCGGCCATCATCTACTGAGGGATGATCATCCTCCCCCTTCCCAAAGGCACGGGCAGGGCGGGGTGTGAGAGAGAGGAAAAACACACTCGAGTACTTAAACACTAACCCATGGCAGTATTTGTTCCTAGACCCACCAAGACTTGATGTATATTGAAAAATTAGCTTATGGGACATCCCTCATCCTGCTCCCCGTTCCTTTTGAAAGTAGAAAGTGGAGACCTTGCAATAGAATTCATAAACAGACTCTGGAGTGTCCATTTACACTATACTAACTAGTCTTCAAAAGATTTTGTGTGGTTTGGTGCAAGTCAGAATCAATTCTGACTAATTGAATCCACAACTTCATTTACATACAGGCTTCCCTTTTTTTCTTTTTAAAGGTTACATTTCATTTAATAAACATGTTTATGCCTATCAGCATGCTTGTGATGGATAAGACTATAGACTGTTTTTAAACAATAACTCCATTTTTTTCCTTATGTAGGAAAACTGTAAATTAGAATTACTTTTTTTAGAAAGCATGCATGTAATGTATGTATGCAGTATGCTGTACTTAAAAAGATAAAAGGGTATTAATTTTAAATCTTCTAGGAAATAGAAGAACCTAGATGTCAAAGCCAGTATTTGTTTAGGTTATGAAACAAACAATGATCTAATCACAATATTACCTTTTTTTATTAAAGTGTTATAACATGTATAAAACAAACAGGGAATGTAAGTTTATTATCAGAAGAATGTGTACTCTATAAAAGTTATAGAGATGAGCACAGTGGTATTGTTCCCACATATTTATAGTACCCAAGTACATTCTAATTATTAGTTCATCAGAGGAATTTTTTAATGACCTGTGTTTTTCTGTATTATAATACATAGTCATTGTAGAAAACTTGAAAAATACAGAAATGTATAAAACAGAAAAAATACTGATAATATCACAACTCAGAAGTAACCACCATTAACAGCTTTTCCCCTGTGTATGCCTATATGTATATTATATACCTTTTTATATAATTGGGATCATACTGTAAACAGTTTTATAACCAGTTTGTTTTTTCCACTGCATAATTGCCACATTTTCCTATGGCATTAAAAATTTTACAAAAACATAATTTTAATGGCTATATAATATTCCATTTAATGGATGCAACTCAGTTTATTTAACCATTCCTGTATTGTTGACTACTTAGGTTATGTCTAATTTTCACTATTATAAATAATGTTGCAAAATTTTTATGTACATAAAACTTTGTCCATATAATTGATTATTTACTTAGGACACATTCCCATGAAGGATTTTTTTTTTTTAATGTGAAATGTCTTTTTATGCTCTTACCTTTTATAAAAGGGGATTTCCTGCTTTTGCCCTATGTAGGTGGCAATTGTGAGGAAAGCCAGTTAAATTACCTTTTTACAAAGGAAATGCAGTGGTTACTTTAGTTGAGAGTGACTTTTTTTATATAACAAGATGGACTAGAAACAGTCAACTGCCACAAATAGCCAAGATACCCTACTTAATATGTCTAGCAATTCCAAATTTCATTTGAGCAATGGATGATCCAGCTCTCGGTAGCCACAACTCTAGTGTAGAATTGAAGACAGTGCAAAGAAATCAAACATGCCGAGTGAATAAAGGATCATCTTCATATTAAATAGCTTCTGTAGCAAATGGGTTGAACGTGTTGGTATGTGGCTGGATACTGTGTATTCTCTAAGGTCACCCCTACAGATGCCGCCATATTAGGTGATACCTGTTCAGCTGTCCAGGTAAACTAATTATTGCACCAGTTCATCGTAATAAGTAACCAGTAAAGTCACAGTCACGAAGCAGGTGTGGGAAAGTCAGGAGTATGTTTGAGAGAGAGATGTCCAGAAGAAGAATGGTTATTTAGGAAGGAGGAGGTCAGTGCATGGTCACCATTTGAACAGAGGGCAGACTCAACAAGTGCCCAAACTGGAAAGAATATGGGGAACCGGTTAGCAGAAAGGTGTTTGCACAGACTTGACACAAAATACAGAGCATTTTATAGTGGAAGGGAAACAAACGAACTTGGACTTTTACTCATGCGCATTTATTCTGAAGGAGATGTGGACTATTTGAAATTTAAAAACATACTAATTGGACTTTAATAAATCATTCTCAATCAGTGTTTGCTAATGTGTGGTTCTGGTCAGTGCTGTTTCTTTTGTTGAAGAGTCGTCCTTGCACTGCTTGGTGCCTGCCTTCTGTGACCTCTTTTCTGTTCCTGCCACAAGGGCTTCTGAACTCACAGGTGAAGCCACCATATGCTTCCCCAGCTCAGAACTGCTTTTTTGTCAACCTGAGTCATAAGTCTTTCCAGTGTACAAGAGGTGGTGATTTATGTTGCATGAAAGGAGAGGTAACATCTTAGGACAATACTTCACTTGTCAGCAGTATAGCTGTTAGAGTGAGTTTCTTTTGGAAAAACTGATTTTATAAAAACTTTACAATGACTTTATGGAGAACTCTCACTAGGAGTTTATAAAGTTACAGTGGTCTTTATGTTTTTAGATTTAATGACTAACAGGATAAAAGTGGTAGGTATCTTCCAGTTATACGCTAATTATATTTTCGATATATTGCTAAGACGGGAAAAATAACAATGGTTATTCAAATGAATGTCTCAATGAGTATTTGGGATAGAATACTGAACCTTTAAATTTAGGTGGTTGTAAGATTGTTAGAAATCAAATGTCTCAGGAGTCTTCTTCACAAATTAACCATGCTTTTTTTTTTTTTTTTAGTGAAACCGTAATTTCCTAGACTCAAAACCTCAGTTAACGTTATACAATTAGTGAGTCTTATCAGTTTTCCCATCCTCTTTCCCAGTTAACTATTGCTTTAGGTTCCATTGTTCATCATCTTTCTCATTTATTCCATTAGTCTCTCAACGTCTGAAATGGAATTTTGATACTGTTTCCAGCCCTTCTTCTTAAACCCAGAGTGTGACTTGTGCTAGATAAAAACCGTAGAAACGCTTCTTGATCAGGTCCCTTCATTATACCAAGGTAAGCAGAACATTTTTACATTAAGACCTTTGGAAACAAATTGCTTATTTTTTAACACCGAGTTTACCTGATCCCAAACCCTAGGAAGGCTTGGGGTCGGTTTGTGTGTTGAGATGGACTTGGATTCAGGCACCATCTGACAGAAGAAATGTGTGTCACGAGGAGCCAGAATGGGTCATCAGTCTTCTAAAGCAGGGACCATTCAGTCCGTAACATTCATCTGTACTTTGTATAGTCGGCATATAAAATTCTCTAATTCTTACATTGATAATGCTCATATTCACAGATTACTTACTGCTCATCTGTTTAGTGATATGGCAGGTAAAGACCCATTTACAAATCTAAAACAGAGGTTGGCAAACTAAGACCCACTGGCCAAATCTACCTGTTTTTGTAAGACCTATGAGCTAAGGATGGGTTTTACATTTTAGTGATTGGGGAAAAAAGAGTATTTTGTGAAACATGAAAATTATATGAAATTCAAATTTCAGCGTCCATAAATTAAAGTTTTATTGGCACACAGTCACACTCACTAGGGCTATGTGTTGTTTATGGCTGTTTTTGTACTGCAACAGCAGTATCGAATACTTGCAGCTGAGACTGTCGCTCAAAGTCTAAAATATTTATTCTCTGACCCTTTACAGAAAAAGTGTGCCAGCCTCTGATTTAGAGAATTGCATTTTCAATCATTGCTATCCTCATTTAACTGTATATTCATTGGAAGAGTTAGCAGAAATTGGGCACACCACGATCTCTTGAGCTCTAGACTGCAGAGAAAATTATCAGTTGCATTCTTTATAATAAACAATTTTTATTTTGAAACAATCTCAAACTCACAGAAGAGTTTGCTGAATTTATGGAACATTTTCCCTGAGCCATTTGTAGGTTGCCAGCATGATGCCCCATCATCCTTGAATACTGTGTAATTCCTGCAGACAAGGACATTCTCTTTCATAACTTCAATACAACCATCAAAATCAGGAAATTAACACTGAGACATAAACTACCACTTAATTCACAGACTGCATTCAAGTTTAACTAGTTTTTCCAATAATGTTCCTTGTAGCAAAGGAATCCAATCGAGGGTCACTGGTTGTGTTTAGTTGTCATACCTCTTGAATCATCTTCAATCTTGAACAGTCCCTCAGTCTTTTCTTGACCTACATGACCTTGCCATTGAAAGATCACAGGCTATGCATTTTATAGAATGTCCCTCACTCTGGGTTCATCTGATATTTCTTCATAATTAGATTCGTATTATTTATCTTTGACAAAATAACATAGAAATGCTGCTGTGGTGCTTCTCACTGCATCCTGTCAAGGAGCACATGATGTTGATTTGTTCCATTACTGGTGATGTTAACTTTGATTACTTATGAAGTCTGCCAGATTTCTGCACTGTGAAAAAAACTATTTTTTCCCTTTTTGTAGGAAATATTCTGTTCCTCATCAGATTTTAACATCTAGTTTTAGCATCCATTGATATTTCTTGGATGAATGAATCATTACTCTGATGATTGCCAAATGATGAATTTCTAATTCGTTTCTCTTTAAAATTTATTAGTTAGCTGTCTACTGTGAAAAAAAGCTTTGTCCTCTCCTATTTGTTTATTCATTTATTTATACCAGTATGGGCTCATGGATTCTGATTTTATTCAATTGGTTATAATGTTGCTATTATTTTAAAATTAAACTTTTGAGATAATTTTAGATTCATATGCAGTTGTAAGAAATAATATGGCGAGATGCTTATACCCGTTAACCCAGTTTCCCCCAATGGTGATATCTTACAAAACCAGAGTATGACATCACAGTTGGGATATTGACATGGATACAAGCAAGGTACAGAATCGTTCCACCACCACCGGGATCCCTCCTGTTACACTTTCATAGCCACACTCATCTCCCTTACCCCCATCCTGACCCCTAGCAACCACTAATCTGTTCTCATTTTGTCAGTCACATTTTAACTATTTTTTTCATACTCCTAAAAACTTCTATACAACAACAGTTTCAGGGTGGGGGGCTGATACTTCCCAGAGTATTGAGGTGGTGGTTGTGTGTGTCTGTGTATGCAATTTCCAGAGAGAGAAAGAGAGAGTTTTGTGATTATAAAAGCTATACAAACTTAATATTTCAAGGAATACAGAAATGAGTAAAGTAAAAAGTAAGACTCTCTCCTGTAGGATGGAAGCTAGACCACAGATATTTGTTGAGCACGTTACCTGTCAAACAGACTTTCAAAAAGTGATTTTACGTCTTGTTTTGTGAAACTCTCCATGTCTTCCCATTGGCATCAGGGGAGCCAGGCTTTAGTTTTGTTACTTGCTTTGCATCTCTTAACTTGCATCTTTCTTTCTGGAAAGGAATCTTAGTTCACTTCGTATTCTCCACCTCACATCACACAGTGCTAAATAGTATTTAATACTTGCTTGTTTAAATGAAAGAAAATGTGTGAGCCACAAGGAAAGGTATTCTTGACCAAGAAATGCTCCTTAGTTCCACAAGCCTGATAAAGGTTTCCCTTCATGTTTAAGAATATTGCAGTTAAAATTAAGTAAGAACAATGAAAAACCAAGGGCAACGCCTTTGAATAATACAACGTTTGTGCTTTCTGAGTGTCTTGTTTAACTTATTTTGATTTTTAATATTACCATATATTGAATCTGTAATGTTATCTACAGCTTACAGAAGACATTCATATAATTTGTATTTTGATCTTTGCGATGACCTTGTTACACTTGAGGAAACTGTCTCAGAGGGAAAATTGGGAGCCTAATATTTGTTGTCTAGAGAACTTTTTGAACCTAATTACCTACTCTTTATATTGTCATTCATAATTCCTCATATGTACTTATCTATCTTGGTCTTCCAAATTATGAGTTCCTTGATCAGTATGATGCATTACATTTAAAAAATCCTGTGAAGAACCCAGTACAGTAAAAGTAATAGGTAACATGAGGTCATGAGCAGGCACATGGATTGTTCTGTGTCGGGTTTACATTGTTGCAAGTATGCCTATATCGCAAGCTAGGTTATAAATTCTTTGAGAATGAGATAATCTTATATTTTCCACCTCCTTTTAATGATTCATATCACTAAAACAAAACTAAAAATAGGGTGCCATTTACTAAATGGTTCTTGATTGAGGACTGTAAAACCATAATCAGGTGTTGTCATTGTTATTACTATCACTTGTTCTTTAATTTATTCATCCAGAAGGACTTTTTTGAGGCCCTCTTTATACCCTTAGGATACTGCTGTGAAGGAGATATGCAAGATCTTTAATGGAGCTTGAAATTTAGTAAGAGTGAGGGAGATAATGGAGAGAAATAAGTAAGTTAAAAGTAAATTACAAGTTGTATTAAGAGCTATGAAGGAAATTATCACGACACAGAAATTGAAGATAAAAGGGATAGAGAAGGCGGAGAGAGGAACTACCTTTGAAAAGAGAGTCTAGGAAGGCTCCCTATTAGGACAGAAATTGTCCTCTCAAAGCCCTCACCTTGAGCCTGAATTGCACAAAGGTGTGGCTCTGTCAAGCTCTTGAACTTGAACCCACTTTGGTAACCAGGACACATCAAAACAACCCATTAGAGAAATGGACATGAATCCAGCATAGGTAGATAGGAATTCCAGGCAAGACATGTAAATGCTTGGTGAGAGAATGCATGCATTTTGGTAAGAAGGGCAGTAGAGACTGTGAGAATGAGGCTTGTAAGGCAGTAAGCATGGTGTCTTGAGTGAGTTTGAAAGTCATTTTATGGTAAGAAATATGGAGAATGAGTTAAAGGACTTACATAAGGGAGTGACACAGTCTGATTTATGCTTCCAAATAAATTGAAGAGGAGGAACCCTGGAGGCAAAAGACAAGATCAGAGGTTGTCACGTTAATGAAAGATGAAGATGGTCATGGAGGTGTAGAGAAGGAGGTGGAAGGATTTGAGAGGTGTGCGGGACCTAGTGATTGTGTAATGAGGTCATACCTCAGGTTATGACCTTGGCCTCCGGACAGATGGGGATGTGATATGGTGAGATTAAGGAACATGGGATGAGGAGCAAGTTTACAGAAAGAAGATACTGAGTACATTTTGAAATATCTGAGCCACCCGAGGAGAACTTTGAAGTAGGGAAGTGCCTTTGTGATACATGAAGCTCAGGATGCATCTCTGGACTGAAGATCTAGATCTTGGAGTCTGCAGTCTTCTGTCATCCTGCCATATTCCTCCTCAAGATAGGAAACACAGAGCCTTTGATCTGTTTGAATAGGAAGAAAGAAAAGGAAGGAAATGGGGAGGAATAAAAGAGCAGAACTTAATATCTGAAAATATTATCTAGAAATATGTGGAGATGTTTCTTTTTCACAAAATAAGGTTAACTATATATAACATATTTGGTGGGTGTTCTTTTTACTTGATAGTACATTACAGAGATAGATACAAGGTTGATAAATATGTATCTGCCTCACTGTGTAGTTGGGGTAGAGATGTTTAGAGCCTATTAATATCTTATTTTCTCCTCCTTCCTGGGCTCTGGGAAAACTAAAGTTCTGTTAGGCAGGTCCAATGTGACTAATTATGGCCAGTAGACTGTGAGTGGATGTGACAAGTGTCATTTCTAGGCTGAGGAAGTAAAAAACCCCTGTGCTACTCTCCAGATCTTTTTTCCCCCTGAAAGCCAAGCACAGAGATGTGAACATGAAGAGAGTGAAGTCCCCATCAGCTTGGGACCTTGAGTGATTCTGTAGAGCAAAATCCCTGCCAACTCATAATGAATGTATAGCATGATCAAGAAATAAACATTTTCAGTGTTTATGGTGAGATTTTGTGGTTCATTTATTACTGCAACATAACCTAGCTTTAATACTAATAAATAGTATTAAATTTTGATGAATGTTAGGTTTCTAATTTTTTGTTTTTCTGGACCATAGGGAATGTACATTTAAATTTTAACTTTTGTAGACAATACAAAAATACATTTCAAAAAACCATACCAGTTTATAGTCCTACATATATGAGAACATTTTTTAATCTGTATTTTACCAATACTGGATGCTACCAATCTTTGAAGTTTCTTTAGTTAAAAGAAGTTTGGATGAAAAATCCCCAAATACTTGGATATAAAGAATTCCTATATAACGTGAGTAAAAGAAGAAATCTCAAGAGAAATTTTAAAATATTTTGAACTAAATAAAAATGAATATACAACTTATCAAAATTTGTGGGATGCAGTGGAAGCAGTGCTTGGAGGGAAATTTATAGCAGTGAATGTGTATATTAGGAAAGATGAAAGATCTGAAATCAATCATCTAAGCTTCTACCTTAGGAAACCAGAAAAAGAAGGGCAAATTTAAACCAAAGTAAGTAGAAGAAAAGAAATAATAAAATTGGGACAATGAAAAAAAATCAGAAGAGAAAATCAATGAAACCAAAAGCTGATTCTTTGAAAAGATCAATAAATTGATAAGTCTATAATCAGACTAAGAAAAAAAGAGGAAACAAGTTACAAATATCAAAATGAAAAAGGGGATATCACTATAGATCTCATTGACTTAAAAAGGATAATAGAGAAATACAATGAACAACTCTATGCTCATAAATTTGATAATCTATATGAAACGGGTCAATTCCTGGAAAGACAGTATGCCAAAACTCACAAAAGAAGAAATAGACAATCTGAGTAGGTCTGTATCTATTAAAGACATTGATCAGGCCCAGATTGGTTCACTGGTGAACTCTCCTTAAGGAGTAAATTACACCAACTTTCTACAATCTCTTTCAGAAGACAGAAGTGAAGGGAGCACTACTTAACTCATTCTGTGAGGCCAGCATTGCCCTAATAAAACCAAGTAAGACATTACAAGAAAACTAGAGACCAATATCTTTCATGAACATAGATGCAAAAATCCTCAATAAAATATTGAATAAATATAGTAAATGGAATCTAACAATGTATAAAAAGAATTATACACCACAACCAAGTAGAATTTATACCAGGTATGTAAGGCTTGTTAAACATTAAAAAAAAAAAAAAAAAAAAAAACTGTAATGCATCACACCAACAGGCAAAAAAAAGAAAAATCACAATCATGTGAATGGATGCAGAAAAAGAACAAAATCCAGCACCCAGTCATGATAAATAACTCTCAGTAAACTAGAAATGGAACTTCCTCAACTTGGTAAAGAATATCTACAAAAAAGTTAAAACTAACATTATACTTAATGGTGAGAAACTCAATGCTTTCCCACTAAGATCAGGTACAAGGCAAGGATATCCTCTCTCACCAATCCTTTTCAGTATCATACTGGAAGTTCTAGCTAATGTACTAAGACAAGAAAAATAAAGGATATACAGGTGAGGGAGGAAGAAATATAAAGGTCTTTGTTTGCAGATGGTATGATTGTCTTCATAGAAAATCTGAACAAATCAACAAAAAACTGAAACTAATAAGCAACTATAGAAAGGGTATAAGATGTAAGATTAATGTGCAAAAGTCAATCACTTTCCTGTATATGAGCAAAGAACAAGTGGAATTTGAAGTTAAAAACAACACCATTTACATTAGCACCAAAGAAAAAGAAATACTTAGATATAAATCTAACAAAACAAAACATAGGCAAGATCTATACAAGAAAAACTACAAAATTTGATAAAAAGTCAAAAAGAAATAAATGGAAAGATATTCCATGTTTGTGTATAGTAACTCAATATTGTTGGGTGTCAGTTTTTCACAAGTTGAATGCAATCCCAACCAAAATTCCAGCAAGGTATTTTGTAGATATTAACAAACAGATTCGAAAGTTTTTGTGGAGAGGAAAGAGACCCAGAATAACCAATGTGATAATGAAGAAGAACAAAGTTGGAAAATTGACACTATCCAACTTCAAGATTTACTGTGGAGCTATGGTCATCAAGACAGTCTGGTATTTGTGAAAGACTAGGCAAGTAGATCAATGGAACAGAATAGAGAGCCTAGAAATAGACCCACACAAATAGAGTCCACTGATCTTTGACAAAGATTTCTTCCAATACAATGGAACAAAGGTAGTCTTTCTAACAAATGGTGCTGGAACAACTGGATATCCACATGCAAAAACATGAATCTAGGCACAGACCTTACACTCTTCACAAGAATTAACTCAAAATGGATCAAAGACATAAATGTATGTAAAAAGCAAAACTATAAATCTCCTGGAAGTTAACAAAGGAAAAAAATTTAGATGACCTTGAATTTGGCAGTGATTTTTAAGATACAACACCAAAGGCATGATCCATAAAAGAAATAATTGATAAGCTAGACTTCATTAAAATTAAAGGCATCTGCTCTGTGAAAGATACTGTCTAGAGAATGAGAAGACAAGGTGCAGATTGGGTGAAAATACTTGCAAAAGACACGTCTGATAAAGGACTGTTACCCAAAATAAAGAACTTTTTAAAATTTATTTTTATTTATTTATTTATTTATTTTTGGCTGTGTTGGGCCTTCGTTTCTGTGCGAGGGCTTTCTCTAGTTGCGGCAAGCGGGGGCCGCTCTTCCTCGCGGTGCGCGGGCCTCTCACTATTGCGGCCTCTCTTGTTGCGGGGCACAGGCTCCAGACGCGCAGGCTCAGTAGTTGTGGCTCACGGGCCTAGTTGCTCTGCCGCATGTGGGATCTTCCCAGACCAGGGCTCGAACCCATGTTCCCTGCATTGGCAGGCAGACTCTCAACCACTGCACCACCAGGGAAACCCAAACGAAGAACTCTTAACATTCAGTATAAACAATGCAATTAAAAAATATGGGCCAAAAACCTGAACTGCTGGCTCACCAAAGAAGATATATAGATGGCAAACATACGAAAAGATGCTCAACATCATATGTTACTAAGGAATTACAAAGTAAAAGAACAAGATACCACTATAAACCTATTAGAATGGCAAAATTTAAAACACTGACAACACCAAATGCTGGCAAGGATATGGAGCAGTAGGAACCCTCATTCATTGCTGGTGGGGATGCAATGTGGTACAGCCACTTTAGAAGACAGTTTGGTGGTTTCTTACAAAACTAAACATACTGTTACCTTCCAGCATCCAGCAATTGATATCCTTGGTATTTACCCAAAGGAGTTGAAAATTCATGTCCACACAAAAATGCTGCACATGGATTTTTATAGCAAGGACAACACTTTTTTGTTCTTTAGAAGCCATGTTGTTTGGATGGTTCTTGGAGGCACCAACTTAGAGCTTTCTGAAATCTGACGAAAATATTTTATGGTCACAAACTTAGCTTCATCTTTAGATCATGTTTTCCTGACAGTGCCCTCAATTTGTTCTTTGCCCAAAGCCATTTTTACTTAGCATTCTTTACCATTTTTAGAAATTGACAGTTTTCAAACCAAACAATTCCTGGATCCTTTATATTTAACAGTCCTTTCTTTAGCTCATCTCTCGTTGCATTTTACTATAAATGCCAAAAAAAAAAAAAAAAAAAGCACAAACCAAACCTCCAATACTATACCTGGAAATCTCCTTAGTTAAACTACCCAGCCTACAGGTACATTTTTTATTTTTCCACATTACTGTAGGTATTAGTGTTACTAAACTTTCTGCCACTGTTTAAAAAGGATCCCTTTTTTTCCAGTTTCCAATACCATTTTTCTCACTTTCTCTTAAGTCTTCACCAGCAGCAGCCTTGAAGACCATATTTATGATGCTAGCTTTGGAAAGCTCACATTGTTACTTCTTTGGTGTTATTAGAGTATATTATCGAATCATTTCTTCTGCTGGGGTCCCCAAAGTTCAATCCTGTGCCTGTCCTCACAGGGCTTACAGTTAGAAAGGAGGACAGCCATGGGAAGAGTAATTAATATGAAGGAGATGAATATTATAGGGGACTCAACCTTGTCTGAGAATGGGGGTGAGGTAGCAAACAAGGCTTCTCTGAAAAAGTAACTTTCAAGTTTACAGCTGAAAGGAGTGTGTAGAAGTTATCTAGGTGAAAGGGGGACATGGAAACGTTGATGGAAGGTCATGTATAGAAGTTTTAAGGCATGCTGTTAAGTACCTGCAAGATTGTATATAGGGAGCATGAAAAAAAAAGGGGGGCTAGAATTGGGATGATAATTAGGAGCTATATTATCTGATAGGCAGAACCCTATCATTCATGCTAGGGAGTTTTTCCTTTAATCTAAGGGCCATGAGCCACTCAATGGTTTCAAGGCAGGGAGGGAAACCATGAGCTATGCAGGTTCCAAAGCTTGCTAATTGGATAATAGTTTAGATGGGGGCATGAGTGGATGAAAGGAGACCAGTAGGACGCTACTAATGTATCTGAGGTGAAAAATGATGTTACCTTAGACTAGGGTGTTGGTGGTGGAGATGGAAAGAAGAGGGACGATTTGAGATATATGTAAGAGATAAAAACAACCAAGATTTAGTAATTTGATGGGATGTATTTTGTAAGGGAAAATGAAATAATAAAGAAAATTCTCTTGCCTCTGGATTAAGCCTGATAGTGGTGCCATTTACTAAGATAGGAAAACTTAGATAAGGAACAGATTTGGGGTGAGGGTAGTGAGAAGAATATGAGTTCGCTTATAGATGTGTTTGGTAGTTGCTACCTCTGTGATATCTTCAAGGAGATCTGTTTACCCCTGAATGCAGGGCTGAGTGTGTGTCAATAAGTTCTCCTTATTAAAGCATATCAATTTTGTGTTGGTTATGGTCCCTTCTCACTATTAATGTATTGACATTTCCTCTGTTTCTTGATTAGCTTTGGTAGAGGCTGTCAAATATATTAGTATTTTCCAAGCAACAGCTGTTGAGTTTTGTTATTCCTCCTACTGTATTCTTATACGTGAATTCAGTAATTCTTGATCCTATTTTTGTTCATTCTTTTCTTCTCATATTCTTGCCTTATTTTAGGACACATGAGTTGAATGCTCCATTCATGTAAAAATGTATACATTTTAAAGATGTGAATTTACCTTGAATTCAGATTTGGAAGAATCTATTGGATTTTGTTTAATTTAAAATTAATTTACTGTGTAAAATTTAAATGACCATTTCACAGAGAATAATAGAAAAAAGAATGATATATTCAGAATAATCATATCCATATATATGGATAAATTGAGCATATTTTAGTTTTGGAAGTGCTATGGGAAATAGAAGTATACTAATTTTTCACTGCATTCATTTATACAAGTATATTGAGCAGAAACCGCATGATAGACTACAAGTATCACCTATACTAATGAGGCATTGGCCCCACCCAGGCCATTAAATAGGAAGAGTTCCAGGACTCACCATTATGACGAAGGCAAACCTAAGTAAAGCCCAATGTCACTGTCTCTACTGGAGATATTTTCTCTCCTTGATGACCAGAGCACAGGTCCCTAGAAGAAGCAGAGTGGTGCAATGCAGTGGCTATCAACTTTATCAGAGCCAGTGCCTACCTTTGTTAACAATTTTTTGTTTAAAAAATTATTGGGACTTCCCTGGTGGCACAGTGGTTAAGAATCCGCCTGCCAATGCAGGGGACACGGGTTGGAGCCCTGGTCCGGGAAGATCCCACATGCCGCGGAGCAACTAAGCCCGTGCCCCACAACTACTGAGCCTGCGCTCTAGAGCCCGTGAGCCACAACTACTGAGCCCGCGTGCCACAACTACTGAAGCCCGCACGCCTAGAGCCCATGCTCTGCAACTGCAACAAGAGAAGCCACTGCAATGAGAAGCCCGTGCACCGCAACGAAGAGTAGCCTCCGCTCGCCACAACTAGGGAAAGCCCGTGCGCAGCAACAAAACCCAACGCAGCCAAAAATAAATATATTTAAAAAAAAATTATTATTATCCTGAAATGAGATTCTTAGGTAATACAATCTACCTAATTCATAATTTTTTAAAAAGTCAATATTCTTAATTCTCTAATATAATGGAAAACATGTGAAAGGAAACTAATTTACAATCAAGTGATGCTTCATATGTAAATGCTCAGAAAAGCACTACAGTAGAGGAAATGAGGTAGTCAGATGTTTGCATTACTTATGTTGAGTAAGTTCAGATTGAAGAGAGATAAGACACTGCTCAACCAAATATCGTAAATCCCAACGGCAATGCAATCAGTGAAGTCCATTTAATTTAATTTAATTGCATTAAATGCAGTATCACATTATTTAAAGGTCAATGAAATGATTAAATTGCAGTGAGCCTTCTGAGATTTCCTGGGGTTTGCTACATGGGCCAAAACTATCCCCTCCCTTTTATAGTTTGGAGCCTCCTGGTGGCAGTTGCTCTGCTCCAGCTTAATACTAATGGGAAGAATTCCAGATCCTATACTTTCAATAATCCTTTTTACTGAATTGTAACATCTTATTGGTCCCCTCGTTAATTAATGAGCTTAGTAAAATCTTTGCCATGTATTATTTTATTTTTGTATGAGAGTCATGATTTTATCTCCTAAAAAATAACCACTTAGCACTATCATCCCCTCAAAAAACCATGTTGTATTGCACAAATTGCTGAGAGACCTGGTGGGTGGGAAGGGTCTGGGTTGGAGGAGGTACGTCAGAACCACAGACAGCAGCAGGGCACGCTGCAAACACACAGAAGAGCAAGGCAGGACTTGTTACTTAACATCTGGGCAGAAGCCACTGTCTAATCCTCAGACACCAGGTAGGATAAGCCTGGAATCAATGCAAGTTTCAGAGATAGACCCACTTCCTTTTTCCAACGCCATATCCATGAGCTTCCCCACCCACCCCCCATACGTAGATGCCTCAGGCAAGAAGTTTCCAAGATAAAATAAAGAAAATGGAGTACGGAGAAAAGTTTTCCAGAGGAAACTGAGTTAAGCTTCAATAAACTAAATTTTCAAGTAATTTTCAAAGTTACTCTGCATAAGTGAGATTGATTTATTTTTCCTACCACTGAATGGAAATAGGGCCTCAGAAGATCGAATTCAGTTATAAAGAAATAAAGTTACATTTTTGCACCTCCAAGATGTAACTATAAATTTTAATCTCATCAGGCAAAAATTGGATCATGGCATACCTATTGCCTCATAATCTGTTTTTCTCCCTTATTTTGGACAACATTCATGCATATGCATACACATGTATCTCAACTTTTAAATTGCTGCATAATATTCCATTGTGTGCATGAACTGTAATTAAAATAATGCTTGGTGAACATTTAAGTTTTTATAATTTTTCTTTCATAAAAAATGCTGGAATCTTTTGTATCTTTGCACGCTTGTCTAATTACTTCCCTAAGATAAATTTCTAGAAGTGAAATTGCTGATACAACAATTGAATATGTGCATTCAATTTTTGATTCTGCTTACTGGATGTCCTTGAAAATTTCCAGTCATTAGAGAGCCCATTCCCCATGCCTTCACTAATAATGGTCCTAAGCAGTCTCTTGATTCTTAACCAAATTGGCATGTGTTTAACCGTTTCTCACTTTAATTTTAATTTCTTTGTTTACTGGTGAGATTGACCTTTTTTTCATAAGTTTCTTATTTTTCTTTGCATACCCTTTTTCTATTTTTTTATGAGTTATTGGTCATTTTAATTTGGAAGTTGTTACACTAACCCATTGTCTTTCTTATATATGGTGAATGTTTTTCCTACCTTTGAATGTAATGTCTTTGGCTACATTCATTTTTCCCTTAACAAATTCCATATTATTTTCATTTATGGTTTCTGCATTTTGTGACAAGATTAGAAATGCTTTGTCCTCCCCCCATTTTATAAATATATCTGATCATTTTTTGTGTCATTTATTTTGTGCTTCTATTATTTTTAGTGGTTAAATATTAACAATCTTACTGCAATTTTTAAGTATATGGTAAGAAGTGAAGATATACCTTTATTTTTCCCAAAAAGAAAGTCAATTTTTCTAACATCAGTTGTGGAGTTGTACATATTTGTGTGTGTGTATATATATATATATATATATGCTTTATAAATATATGTGCATATGGAGAAAGAGGATGAGAAAGAAAAAGCCTGTTGATCTCAACTCTTTTAGTCTAATAATTTAATATTTTAATTATTACAGTGTTAAATGTTTTAATATGACATGGAAACTTACTTATCCTATTCCTTTGTGTCAATATTTTTGTAAGTATTCTTACACATTTGTTCTATTTACAATTTAGAATTAATGTGTCAAATCCCAAAGTAACTTGAAAAGCATGTGAGTTCTTTGCTAGATACACAGATCTATATTTTCTTTCTAATAAAATTTGTGACTGGTATATTTCATTTAATATATCATAAACTATTCTCTTTTACATTAGGTATCACATTAAGATGGTTTGCCATAGTGTCCCATTATGATTGTGAATTTGGCCAAATTTAATGCTTATGGCTTAGATGGACATTGTTGGGCTTTTTATTTTTTTTTGATCAACTTGATAACAGTATTTTTTGTTTATTTGTTTGAATTTAGATTCTCCAAATGTTAAGTGTTTCCAAGCCTGCTGTTTTTTTCTTTATTCATTTTCCAGCTCTGTGTTATTTTGTTTTGGGCATACAGTTTATAAACAGCAAAAAGCTTGGTTTTGCTCTACTATTCATTCCATGAGGTTTTGTATAATAGAGTTATTTAGTTGATTCTCTTTATTTTTCTTTACTATGCTTTTGTATATCCTTCTTTTTCTTTTTCTAATTTGCCATCTTTAAATTACTTTTTTAATCTCTTTGAAGTTATACATTTCAAAATATTTTTCAAAACATTTTAACTTCTATCAATGAAAAGGATATGTGTATTTCTCTTTTTCAAGTTCAGAAATTTATCAGTTTTACTTCCTACCCTTTTCTCCAAAATTCCTTATATACTAAAAAAAACCTGCATATTTATTTTCAGATCCTCTTTTTCATAATGCAGTTTCTCTTTGAAGGATCTTTGCTGACATATGCCAACAAGTCCCTTGAAAATTGTACTTTGCTGGTTATATAGCTCATTAGTTTTTTTTGTACTATGTCTTCCTCTTTCTATACCTTTTTATGCTGAATCATTTTTCTTTTTGCTCCCATGAATGATTTTTTTCTTCCAGGAGGCGTACTTTGCGACTGCTTGTATGTGTTAAAACATGTTTCATTTTCCCTCTCACGTGAACATTTTTTGGCCAAGTTTACAGTTCTTGAGTAATAATCTTTTTCCTTAAGAAAGTTTTAAACATTGCTCAGCTGTCTCTAGCATTGATTGTTACAGGAGTGATAAATGATGCCAATCTGGAACATTATTATAGTGTAGGATTTAATGTTTATTTTGGAATTCAGAAATCAGGAATCTCTATCTTAGTATCTATCTTTTTTCTAAATGTCTCTTGTAGGCTTGAGAAGAAATAATGTTCTCTAATGGTTAAATGCAAAATTTAATGTTTTCTTTAGATCAAGCATATTCATTATGTTTTAATGTCTTTGATATTTTGCTGTTTTCTGCTTTTCCTGTCAATAATCAAGAAAGCTCTATGGAGGTCTACTTTGATAGTGCATTTGTCACTTTTTCCTTGGGGGTTCTATCCATTTCTTCTTTATGTATTTTGAGGCTATTTTATTAGGAGTGTTTATGTTTAAAAAGATCTTCCTAGTGAATTAAATCTATCATTATGTAGTGGTTTTTGTTATCTCTAATAATGCTTTTTAACTTAAGTGTTTTTAAATTTGATATTGAATGCTTCTTTACCATTTCTCCTCAGGATTCAGTGAGATTTTCTGATGTAAACCTCTATCAACTCAGAGAAAATTTCTTCTATTATTTCTTTCCTGTGCTCTCTAGTCTCCTGAAAGACCTAATGATATAGATGTTGGACCATCTTCCTCTATTATTCATATTAGTGAGCATTCCTCTTATCATTTACATAATGTCTGTTTTTGTTCTAAATTCTGTAATAATTCCCACTAGAATGGAAGCTCCATAGGAGCAGGGGTTTGTTTGCTTCTTGTATACCCAGTGTCTGGATGTGAGCCGGAACAGAGAGCAGAGGAGGTGCTTAAATAACATTTATTGAATAGATGAGTGAATTCTTGGTGTGCTTGTTCTAATTTGTTTTCAGCAGTCTAGTGTCCATTCTGCTATTTCTGGCCTCTATTATTTATTTTTTAATTTGATAAATCATCTTTTTTCCCCTACAGGAACTCATTCTTGTTCTCTGATTTCTCCTTTTCCCATAGCACCCTATGTTAGTTCTATGCGTCCCTACAGTCTATTAAATTGCTCTGAAAATACACATTGTGATTTTTTTTTAAGTTTTTCCTGGTTTTGCCAACTCTATGTCTCCAAGAGGATGAGCTTAGGCACTAAGCTAATGATCCTCTTTATTGCAGGGAACTTTGATGAATATATTTTTTATCAGTGAAGGGTAAGCTTGATCTGAGCCCTTTCAGCGACTGTACATGTCATTTTTTTGGCCTCCCCAGTATGGCTCAATCTGATTGGCTACTGACTGGAGGAGTCTGAGAACAAGCTTTTCTCTGGGTATGGTTAATGGATGGAGATTCTAGAATTCATGCAGTGTCAATTTCCAATCAGGAATTATTGAACTTCACTGCTACTCTGAAGACCCTCTAAGTCGTACTATTAAGAAGAATAGAGTTGAGGAGGAAAAGAAGTCAACAATTAAAGCTTTGAAGGCACAGGATTTCTTAATGAAGATAACTTAATGCTGGGATGGAGTGTGCAGATGCAACTCCACTCTTTAAAGACAGAGTACCTGAAAGAGAGGTGCCAGTGGACCTTTCCAAGGTAGCCAAGTTCTGACTCTGAATTGCATTTCTAATTATTCACTGACAGGCTCTGCCCACACAGATATTCTTTCCCCCTTTTGGTCACAGACCCTGAGGTGCAGTGGACACACACCTTGGTGTAGATTGAGGAGAAGAGAGACATCTAGTGGTAGCCTGCAACTAGGAGGACTGTTACCAGAGACAAAACTTTGGTGCCAAAAATCTGAGACAGAACTCCTGGAGTGACATTCCATTAAATATTGAGGTGACTGTGTTTGCCTGTCAGGAGTTTGCCCATCTGCCAGCATCAAGTTCAGTAAGGAGAGTGGAGGGGGCTGTGGTTGTCCACCTGGAAGATATCCAGAAGCATATGACAAGGGTGATTTCCAATGTCCCCAGTAGAAGACAGAGGGAAAGCTAGGTTGTAAATAAAAAGAGCTTCTGGAATCCCCACTTAAGAGAAGAATTTTCTTGTCTGTGTGTGTATATGTGAGTGTTGGGGTGTAATTTTGAAAAGAGGGGCAGGGAGACATAGTCAAAAATTATTAGTCTATGTAAATCATTTTAGTGTCCCACCTTACCCAGGAGAAAGCTCTTGTCTCACTTGGCTATTCCCCTTCTACTTCTCTCTGAGGAGCATTTTTCTCTGCCTCACTATCTCCTGGAAAGAGTGAAAGGGGCCAGAAAACCCTAACTGGAGATGGGAGATGAAGAGGGGAGAAGACCTCAGACTTCAAGATATGAAGTTGATCTCCATAATAAGAGAAAAGACACGGGTTTTGAATTGGGTACAATTTATTTCTTTTTGTTTGTTTTGAGTTGTGTGTTTAAGATTGACATTTTAAAAAATTATTATGTTTGGCTGTTTTGAGCATGCTGCCTTGAAGGTGACATCATCCAGGAACCAAGTCCCCTTGTGTCCAAGATTCATAATAGTCACAGCTTCCGTTCTTGCTGCCATATCCCCATTGCTGCTTATACCTAACTTGAGTTCAGAATTCTGGCTCTTTCCAGAAATGGTTCTCTAAGCCTCGGCACATGAACCTCTGACTCTGACTTCTCTGCCTGTATCATAAGAAGAACCTGACTGTTGACTCCCCAGCTTATCAGTTTGGCCCATCTCCAAACTGTTCCTGGCAAATCCAGTCCCAATCCTCTCTTTCCTATATTCTGCTCCAAGTGTTCTTGTTCAAACAGTTCTGTCAGCTCTGCGAGGCAAGAGGCATATTCCTATCCCATTGTTTTGTAAAGCTTTATATTCCCTTTTATTAGTCCCCAAAGTGAATCTTTTCTAAAAAGCACTCTTGCTATTTTGTTATTCCTACAGGAATCTCATGCTAATTTCTTTGTTATTACAATCTGGTTGTTCCATAAATAGATTACTTCTAATCTGTTATTTGAAACAGATTCCTATTAGCACAAAGATTGTATTTATTGTATAACATCATGCCTATGTGCGATATCCTCTAAAAGAAATCTACATTGGTAGAGAAAGATATCTTTGTTTGCTTCCTTTCCCCATGCCACCCTACACTCTGCTTTACAGTACAGGCGATGCTGGGGATATTTGCACCAATATTGAGTATTCCTCTTCGATATCTTCGATTTAATACCAGTGGGGAGATAGTCACAGGTATTCAGAAAAAAATTCACTTCCCTCCCGGCAAACAAAACCTCAGTGGTAAAGCCAAACAGAGCAGGTGAATTCATTTGACTAAAAAGCTGATGGACCATTTTAACATCAAGCCTGTGAAGGGTTACGCGGGATTGGGACCAGCTGCTTTCACTCACCCTTGTTAAAAGCAGGAACAGGCTGCAGATAGCTCATGGAGCTACCAAACAGAGGAAGCCTTGGCTTTGGAGATGACGTCTGAAAATTCATCCTCTGAAAACGAAATAAAAATGAAGCTTCTAGTTTCTGTGTATAAGCACTCAATAAAAAAGCAGAGCACTTTTGCTGATGAGATATTTCAAGACCTTCGGCTAAACATCCAGGTATGTCCCATGTGTAATCAAGAAAACCAGGCCTGAATCTGTAACTGGCGTATAATCAAAGTAATTGTAATGTGTTGGAAGGATGGTAGTCTGTGTGGAGTCTAGAAATCGAGAGCCAAAGAGTGAGTCATTTATCTCCAACCCAGTTTGGAGATGGGACCACACCGACTGGAATGAGAGGAGTGGAGTCTTGACGTGAGTATCTCTATGGGGAGACGCCAGGGGGTTTTTCATACTGCTTTGTTCTGGTTCAACGCTCACTGAGAAACCTTTCTTTTTAAATTTTCGGCGTTTACTTGTATATGCTGTTTTATGTGAGTTATGTTTTTACATTGACTGTTTTGAAAAATAGAAACACTTTGAGACTGACTCTTCATTTCACTTACCTAACAACTATTTTGGGCATGTATTTTCTTCCAGTCTGTTTTCTAGGAATATGTATTATAGTAATGGTGTGCAAGCCTTTTTTTTTTTTTTTTTTGCAAGCCATTTTGTTTTCTGGTTTTTCATTTAACATTCTATAAGAAGCATGCCCCATACAGCTAAATTATATTCATAATCACCATCTTAAATATCGCCACACAAGTATCATAGACTTGTTTGTATATACAACGCAAAAGAATTAAATACAAAATTTTTGCACCAGCACGTGAAAAGCTTGACATTAGAGGTTGTCCATGCCAGCATGACTCTCACCTGTGCCTGAGGCTGCACTGCTCCCTAAAGCAGTACAGCAATACCTTTTCATGAGTGTAAGAATTGGGTACCCAAGGTCTAGTCTCCAAACTCATTCTGGGGTTCTCTGCCCGCCTATTCATTTGGGTTTGGTGATGAGTTTGGACCAGGGGCTGGTCTTTTTGATTTAGCATCTCCCCAAGACAGTGCCTTTCAGATTTCTTCCCTCACTGACAAATCTCCAAGCTACCATGACCCTTGCAAGATACAGGCTTTTGGAATACTGAGCCCAGTGGAGCCCAATGCCCAACACCTTACCTTGTGGCAAAGAAAAGCTCAGACAAGAGCACTTGGAAAATAAAAGTATTTTTACTTGTGAAGTTTTTCGGGTTACTCCACACGTCAAGAGAGCTGGGCTCCCCAAATAACCGAGGTTAAGTTAGCTTTTTCATGGCAGAAAAACATGTTTCTTCACTTGATTGTCATCTATAAATAAAGGTTTACATACATGTGTAGGCATCAGTCTTGTAAAAGTCAAGGGTAAAATTGTTTTGATTAGAGAGTGAACCTAAAGGAAAGGGCTCAAGGCTTCCTGTATTTGGAGGAGCAGTGCTAAGCAGGGTGTTCTTGCGTTTGTTTGTTTTTTTAAATAAATTTATGTATTTACTTATTTATTTTTGGCTGTGCTGGGTCTTCGTTTCTGTGCGAGGGCTTTCTCCAGTTGCGGCAAGCGGGGGCCACTCTTCATCACGGTGTGCGGGCCTCTCACCACCGCGGCCTCGCTTGCCGCGGAGCACAGGCTCCAGACGTGCAGGCTCAGTAATTGTGGCTCACGGGCCTCGTTGCTCCGCGGCATGTGGGATCCTCCCAGACCAGGGCTCGAACCCGCGTCCCCTGCACCGGCAGGCGGACTCCCAACCACTGCACCACCAGGGAAGCCCTGTTCTTGCCTTTAAAACAAAACAAAACAAAAAACAACTTAATCAGAATGCACAGAGGAGTTTTTTCTCCTCTGGCTGAAGTTTGTGATGTGCTTAGTGGTAATACTGGCAGCTGGGCCAGTTTTGCTTTCTTATTTGTCTCGGCGAGAAACTGGACAGAAGCATGCAAGGATGCTATGGGAGGACAAAGAAGAGACAAACCACATTGGCTTCTTGGTTAATCTGTTGCTAGAACATACTGCCAAACAAGTGATCACAAAATCTCAGTTCCATGTAACAGTGAGCATTTATCTCACATTCTGTGGGTCCTCTGAGGGTCAGCTGATCAAAGCTGAACTCAGGTCAGCTCACTGGAGAAGTTCTGCTCCATGAGTTTCTCTTGCTTCTACTGGGACAGACTCAGACATGTTCTTCTCACAGCGATGTCAGAAGTTTGTTTAAAGGGACATGGAACTGGCACATTATCATCTCTGCTTCTGTGTTATTGGCCAAAGGAAGGCACAAAGCTGACCTCAAAGTTAAAGTGTGGGGAAGTATACTTTGTGCATGATGAGGCCATGGCAAAAATGTAAATGCAGAAAATGGTGAAGCATTGTGAGCACAAATGCAACCTATCACACTGAGGATAAGGGAAGACTTCTTGTGAAAGGGGCAAATGAACTGATCCCAGGAGGATGAGAGAAGAGTAAGCTTAGGGTTTTGGAATGACATTGCAACAGAAGGAAGGGAGACAAGTATAGTGGACCAGCATGATGTTTGGGAAAATAGAAGTAATTAATTGAGGTGCAGGGAATGTGGGAAGGTGATTGCAGATGAAATTCTAGAGATAGGATGAGGGCAGACCATGAAGGGCCTTGTGTACAAAATAAGGGAGCTTAAATAATTATAGAGCCACGGAGAGCCTTTGAAGAGTCTCAGGTTTGTCTTTGATAAAGGTCCTTATGGCAGAAGTATGTAGGAAAAATTAGCCTGGTCCAGAAAGGTGTTATGGAGACTATTGAAGGAGATGTCATAAGATCTTGAATTAAGGCAGTGGGGGTGGGGATGATGAGGAGGAAAAGGATATCAACAAGGTGGAAGTTACAAGACGTGATGATCTAGTTGTTGGGATTATATAAAGAGGCCTTGCTTCTCAAACCTTGCTACTCAGAGGGTCATCCACAGACCAGCAGGACCATCCTCACCTGAGGAACTCATTTTCTGATTTGGACAGTGTAGGAGGCATGGGGGTAGATGTTTAGTTCAGCCTGGGGCCTGTTGTGTTCAAGTCTCCATGGTTTGTTCCGGTGGAGATGTCCAGTCTACAGTTCTGGGTCTCAGGATAAAGGTCTGGGACTTGAATCGGTGGATTTGGATGAGGCTACCCAGAGAAAGGGTTTTCAACCCAAATGACTGAGTGCTGAAGTCAGATCCTCGATGCAAGGAGTGAGCTAAAGAATAAGAAGAATCATCTGACGGATAGGAAGAAAACCAGCAAGGTGGTATGATGAAACCCAGGGAGGAAAGGTGATCTGCAGAGTCTAAAGCCATAGAGAGATTACGTGAGATTTTTAAATAAAAGGATCTATTGGGCTTAGAAACCAGCAAGTTATTGGTAACATCGATGAGGATAATTTTAGGTGAATGTGGGGTTAAGTGGCTCAGCTAAGATTACCCACGATATTTAAATGGAAAATCTGAGACTCAGACCAGGGTTTGGACTCCAATTCAGTTTTCATCCTGTGCACCTCAGCTATTGATCTACTTCTGAAGATAAATTAATATATTGACAACTTACCCACAGAAGCCTTTGTGGGAGGGAGGAGAGAGAGCAAAGATACATAAATGACAGTTTATCAAAAAAATATTGGGTAAGTTTGTTAGGTCAAAGCTCTTGGAAGTCCTGACAGCCTCTAGTTGAACAGATATGTTTGGGCTCCAGGATAGGCAAAGCCATGGAGTCCCTTCAGCCTGGATCCCTGGTGACACCAACAGTCTGTGAGATGTTCCAGGACGTTGTCACTCTGTAATTTCCTGAGTTACACAGACATCAAAGGAGAGGTCCTTTCTTTTTACCCTACGCACCTGGAGGTTTTGACTAGTAGGTCAGGGAAGAAGGGAATATGCAATGTTGGCCCTTAACTTTTCCACTCTTCCTTTGCAAAAGTTCTTCCTTTTTCCATGTGGGTGATAAATCCTGTAACTAATAAAATGTCAAATCACTGTAACCTAAAGAGCCATGAAAAATCCTCTCCTCTTCCAGTTAAAATACTGACACACAAAAATAAACAGCACATCTAACATAGTGGTTTCAAGTATTTTTCCAGGCAAAATAGGCAAGGGAAAAGAATGTAAAGAATCTTAACTGGGATGCATTCTTGCGAGGTGAAGCAGGACTTAATGATTTCCAGTTTACGGGGACCATACAGCCTGAAAGACAGATTTGAGCTCTGAGCTGACTCCCATGGGCCAGTCCCACGCACGTTTATCTCGTTTTATTTTTCACAGTCTTCTATTCAGTTTCTTAGATTACTGGAATGTTGTATTACCAAAAATGACTTAGAAGTTGATTTTCTAGTATTTTTCTATTTATATAGTCTATTCTCTAGAAATAATTTTTTGCATTTTCTTTTTCAAGAGAAACGTCACTTTTTTTTTTTTTACTGACTTATTGCATTGGATGAAACTTCTAGAATAAATTCGTTAGGGTACTGATAATGGACGTGTTTTATTCTTTATTACTTACGGATGGCTTTATTGTGTCACTATGAGGTATTATCTCTATTTGAGATGGTGTATAAGCATTCTTCTATTCTTGTTTAGGGTTTTTAAAATCTTTTTGTTTTGTTTTTTCCTAGAAATAGACATTGAATGTTATCAAATGCTTTTTGGCGTATGATTTTTAAAATTGCAATTATTGATATATTTTATTACTAGGTTTATTCAAGTCAAACCATTCTTATATTATTGGAATAATTCCTACTTGTTCATAAATTTTAACTTTTGGAATGTAATATAGTGGTGGTGGCATAACATCATAGTTAAGAGACGTGTTCTTAAGGCAGACTGCCTAAATTTAAGTCCCAGTTCCACTGCTGGCTGGTTGCGTAAACTTGGGCAAGTTTCTTTTTTTTTTTTTTTTTAATAAATTTATTTATTTATTTTTGGCTGTGTTGGGTCTTCGTTTCTGTACGAGGACTTTCTCTAGTTGCGGCGAGCGGGGGCCACTCTTCATCGCGGTGCGCGGGCCTCTCACTGTCGCGGCCTCTCTTGTTGCGGAGCACAGGCTCCAGACGCGCAGGCTCAGTAGTTGTGGTGCACGGCCCTAGTTGCTCCGCGGCATGTGGGATCTTCCCAGACCAGGGCTCGAACCCGTGTCCCCTGCATTGGCAGGCAGATTCTCAACCACTGCGCCACCAGGGAAGCCCTGGGCAAGTTTCTTAACCACTCTGTACCTCAGTTTCCTTACCTGTATGGGGAGGTGGGTATTAGTCCCAACCATACAGGGCTGTTGCAAGGATACAGTAGATTAGGCATCAAACATATAATTTGTTTAGGGTGATTGGTGGAGGTGGCTGGCGACAACTAAATGGTGTGGATTTTATTTTTGGGGTGATGAAAATGTTCCATCGTTAATTGTGGTGAAGGATGCACACGTCTGTGAATATACGAAAAGCCATTGAATTGTACACCTTAAATAGCTGAAATGAATTGTATGTTGGGGCCCAGTAAATGTTAGCTAACAATGTTAATGTTGATAACACTATTTAATGCTAGAATTGAGGGCAGGGTTCTATAACCGGTTTGCCTTGCCCAGCTCAACCACTTATAAGTTGTGTGACCTCAGGCAACTTGCTTAACCTTTTTTCTGTGTTAGGTTCCCTCAGTGTAAAATAACAGTATCTACCTTTTTAGTTGTTATAAAGAGTAAATATATCAATACATTTAAAGCACTAAGAATAGTGTCTGTCAAATAGTAAGTTCCCAGTAAATGTTAACTTTTATTAAAAATATTTCTTAGCTAATATTTTACTTAGGATTTTTAAAATCTTTACTCTAAATTATATTGATTTATTCTCCCTTTCTTTATAAAAAAGCAACCTTCTTTCATAATAGAGGAGATACTATGTTATTATGTATCCATTTAAAAATTATAAGCAAGAAAAAAGAAATAAAATTAACCCACAATCCCACTGTCCTGAGATAGTCAATGTTATCATTTTGGTGTATAACCTTTTTTCTCCTCACTCTCATTCTGTTTCCCCAGATAAATATGTGTGTGTGTTTGTGTTGTCCTAGAGCATAAATTAAATATGTATATTACATGTAATATATCTATTAATGAATATAACACAATTTACAGGAATAATTCACAAAATAGGATTATACTTCTCACACTGTTTTATCTGACTTTAAAATTCAGTGATCCACTGTGAACATCTTTTCATATCATTAATTATCCTCAAAATGGTTCTGATGAACCTAGTGGCAGGACAGGAATAAAGACGCAGACGTAGAGAATGGACTTGAGGACATGGGGAGGGGGAAGGGTAAGCTGGGATGAAGTGAGAGAGTGGCATGGACATATATACACTACCAAATGTAAAATAGATAGCTAGTGGGAAGCAGCCGCATAGCACAGGCAGATCAGCTCTAGATGTGACCATCTAGAGGGGTGAGATAGGGAGGGTGGGAGGGAGACGCAAGAGGGAGGGGATATGGGGATATATGTATGCATATAGCTGATTCACTCTGTTATACAGCAGAAACTAACACAATATTGTAAAGCAATTATACTCCAATAAAGATGTAAAAAAAAAAAAGTAAGGGAAACCAGAGTGATAATAATCTGTGATTAATCTGTGATTAGTAATAGTTGAAGGTTTTTAAGAAGGTACCTGAATACACTTAAGTATTTATATTTCTTTACAGTTTTCTCTGAAATAATTATTATTAGTAAAGCAAAATTTCTGTGAAGAAAATAATCCTTTTAATAGATGCATGACAGTCCACACATGTACCATAGTTAACTTAAACTATTTCATACTGATAACTTTAGGATTTTTCCAATTTCTATTATATATCACATTACAAGATACAGCATATTTAAATATATCTGTATTTTGCTCTACTCTCTAACTTGGTTCTTTATATGTAAATTATCTGAGGGTTATTTTGGTCTGTGTGAATTGGTCTGCTCACCATCTATTCCTCCTCTGACGCATCTCTTGCACTGCACATGCGGGAAAGCTAAAAGTCCCACACATCTGAGTAGCTAGTGTTTCTGATGTGACTTAGGTTTTGTGAATGGGATGTACTTGTGTGAGACTTGACTTTGCAAGTGAATTGAGTGGGGAGAAAGGTAAGGTATATGACATCCATTTTACTGATACAGAAACTAGCAGAGGTAATATGGTTTCAGAGCTGGCAATAGTAGAAGCAACTTAGCCATTCAGCACCAACTGTCTTTGCCTAGACCTGCCATGTGACTTTAGGAGTCATTCCTGGAAATACAGCCTGCAGCCTTTTTTTTTTTTTTTTTCTTTTTTTTTTTTTTCAGTCCTCTTAATGATTCTGTAAGCCATTTAGTACTATGCACTGAACCCATTTCTGCTTAAACTAGCTAGAGAAGATACTGGGTTTTTACAACCCAGTGTAACAAATACATAATGGCTCTAACTGTATTTATCTCAAATATAATTTATTAATAATTCATTCTCTTCCCACTGGTTTGTAATCTAACCTTTATCATATGCATGGCATATATATATATATGTATATATGCATGGCTTTTTTTGAGTCTGTTCTTTTTTTTTTTAACTGAATTTTTTTCTGTTTATTCTACTGCCAGTACCAGCCTTCTTTGATTACTGTAGCTTTATGGTAATCTTTAATATGTGTTTGGATAAGTGCCCCCTATTAAACCAACGTTTTATAAACCTCATGGGCTTTTCTTCCAGATGAATATTTTTGTCAAGTTCTAAATAGATCTTTGAATTTTAATTGACTTCAGGAGATAACCTACATCTTATAATACTAAATAGTCCCATCTCAAAACATATGTCTCTCTACTTAAGCAGTCTTTATTTATATAAAGAGAATTGTTTCTTTTTTTGTGCTTGTTATTCTGTATATAGATCTAACAGATTTTTTTTCATGCCAGTTCCCAGATATTTAAATTTTTTGTGTGATGGAGAGTGACATAATCTGTATTGTTTATTTTAATCAGTTTTATCCAGAATATATTGATTTGCACATGTTTATTGTTCACTATTTTCTGAACTCTTTCATAAGTTCTCATAATTTTCAGTTGTTCATAGGCTATCAGAGTAGTCAGTCTTATAGCTAGTAAAATGATAGTGTTCCTTCCTTTCTAATTCTTACACTTCATCTTGTCTTTTTGTGTAAAGTTATCATTAATATATCAGTAGTATGGTGGATTAGGCATCCTTTTGATGGATAAGCTCTGGACATCAGTGAGATCATAAGAAGAGGAAATCCTTGAGACCCAAGAGGTGTCTACTGTGCTCTATTCCTCTTAGACTATGACACAGAACACATTCATACACCCTTCTGTCCATTCATTGCAAGATTCCCTTGCTTAGCATGATCTTACTATCCCATATTTAGCCACAGATGATCTCATCATTTTCCCATTGGAAGATAACACACATTTATGTCAATAGGAGTGCCTGTTTTCTGAGTCCAAACTCTCTCCCTGATATCCATTCCTTCTGTATTTCTGTGGCAAAGCCATGGCATGCAAAAGCTATTTCTGCAAATGCCAGCCATTAGAATATAAAAGAGAATTTGTAAAGATTTGAAAGAATGGCAATATCCAGAGTTAGTGAGAGTGGAGAAAAACAGACCCTGTTGTCAGGTAAATGAATCCCGATGAACTTTCTGGAGAGCGACTTGGCAATATGCTTCAAGATCTTTATAACGAGCATGTGCTATGTCAATTAAAATTCTTTGGTTGCAAGTAACAGGAAGCAACTGGAGTTGACTTAAAGAAAAGGGGTCAGGGAGTTTATTATAAGAATACAGAAGTATCACAGGCGATTCAAGGGCAGTGTTGCAGTTGGGCCTTAAAACAGTACGAGAACAAGGATTAGAGACGTGTTAAGATCTCAGCTCCTGAGTCTCATGTCTCCCCACTCTGTGCATCTGTCTCTTTTATCTGTACTTGTCTGTAATTGATGTTTGTTCTTTCTATGGAGCTTGGCTCTCAGATATACTATGCATGGCTTCTGCACCTAGCATATACTCCTCCAAATTCTATGGCCATGGCCTTAATCTTCTTTTTTTTTTTTTTTTTTAATTGAAGTATAGTTAATTTAAAATGTTGTGTTAGTTTCTGGTGTACAGTAAAGTGATTCAGTTACATATATATATATTTACACACACACACATATATATATTCTCTTTCAGATTCTTTTCCATTATAGGTTATTACATGATATTGAATATGGTTCCCTGTGCTATACAGTAGGACCTTGTTGTTTATCTATTTTATATATAGTAGTTTGTATCTGCTAATCCCAAACTCCTAATTTATCCTTCCCCACCCCCTTTCACCTTTGGTAACCAAAAATTTGTTTTCTATGTCTGTGAGTATGTTTCTGGTTTGTAAAGAAGTTCGTTTCATTTTTTTTTTAGATTCTACATATAAGTGATATCATATGATATTTGTCTTTTTCTGTCTGGCTTACTTCACTTAGTATGATAATTTGTAGGTCCATCCATGTTGCTGCAGATGGCATTATTTCATTCCTTTTTATGGGTGAGTAGTATCCTCTATGGCCTCCATCTTGAATGTGCCTCTCTGACCATGGTGTTTAGGCTTCCCTCTATGACCACTGGGTGTTCTGAGCTCTTCATTTTTGACTTCAGTCTGTCTTCAGCTTTTACTCAATATTTACGTGTTGCCATTCTGTCTATCTTCTCCCAGCTGTCTGACCCAGGTTGCAAGCTTTGTTCCAAGTGGCTTAGCAATTAGCTATATCTGACATTTTATCACTAGGTAAAGTGCCTAAAACTACTACTTCAACATGGAGATAAGTGATTTTTATGACATTTTTTTTTTCTATTACACATTGATCCTCAAAATAAATTACTGGCCCCCTCTGTAATTAGGGGAAGTGTTAGAACAGAGATTTTATACCAGTTTTGATGTGGGGTCTACTTGAAAGGGAAATGGAGCCTGTTCAGGCATGGTTCTGGTTTGGGGCTGCCAGGCTCTGCCCCAGGCTAGTAAGGATGCAAGCCAGCTGAGTCTCTCATTTCATCTTTCTTGGCTTATAATAATGAAGTGACTCAGCCTGGGATTTTATAAAACAGTGAGTCATCCCGAACTATGAAATAAAGTATAACACTTCTGTTTAATAACCATCGTCATCACAGCCTACTCCCCATGTCCCTTTCTCTCCATATGCATATCTATGATATGTCCGTATTGTTAGTTACCAATTCTTGTCATTAGGTTATTGGTTAAACCCTGAGCCTTGTGTAGTCACTACTTGGCTGGTCTTCCCTGGACACCATATCACATGGGACATACTATGTTAGTTACCTCTTGATTTCAGATAAGACAAAATGATTTCACAGACCAAACTTTGTAACAGACCAAAGTTTACTCTTTAAGGAAATTTCCACTGTGACTACATGATTTCATCAACTTTTCCCATTACTTTGGCTCTTTGTGAGTTCTTTTTGCTATCCATGAAATGTAGGGATGCTGGAATTCTGTCTGTTCCATAATGTTAATGGTTCTGAAAAAAAAAAAAGCGCCATCTAAAAAATTCCTGAAGCTGTGGTGGGAGAGGGTTTAGTGACTTCTCTGGCTTTTGGCAGGGAAAAGAGTATCTTTCAAGTTGGGTGTTTCCTGAAAGACTTGCCCCCATTAATCAGAAAGCTTTTCTTCTATGGTTGCTTTCTGTTTACAAATATTTAACAGCCCCTTGGCAGCAGGAGGTAGGGTTAAAAGCTCTGTACTTGCAGCTCTTTTATCCCTTTCTCCGATAATGCTGCTGGTTTTCTAAAAATGGAAACGTTCATTAGTTAATGTCCAACCTATTTATGGTTTTAATCATCGTATCATTGTGTGGGCTGATGTTTTAAATGTTCACATGTATGGGGAAAGATATTTCTAAGAAACAAGACAGGGTACTTAATATGGTGATAATAATCTATTTTTATGCATGCTGGAAGCAACTGGATATAACAATTTGAAGTCATTAAAAATGTTTCTCATTCATTCCTGATAGGTTTTCCAGGAGGCTGTTAGTAGTTATCCTTGTCTGTTCAGTAAAAGAGCATTTAGAGAAATAAACCATCCCTCTCTTTAAAAATTGGCTCGCACAGGCTTTCTTCTTTTTTCAACCAAGCAAGTGAAGTTTTATAATGTGGATTATTTTGGTTAGTAGTTAACTTGCCATTTGCATTTAACAGATATTTTGTGTGGAAAATTAATTGATGTATTCTTTCAATGAGACTTCTTCTCCATGACCTGAAAAATTAAATTTTTGTTTTTTGTTTTTGGTGAGCTATTCAGTACACATTCTCTCCTAAGCTTCTCATATGTGTGTCAGCTGCTGGTTCCTATCCAAATGTGGAATTCATTTAACTAAGCACTGCCAGGGCCTTTTCTGTGGGATTCCCCCCCTCCCTCCCATTTCTGGAGACTTCTATTCCTCCTGAATGCCCGTCTGGGAAAGATTATCTTGGCAAAGAAGAAAAACGTTGGGAAATAAGAGAGGGCAGCTCTTTGTTGCCAAGCAGAAGTAGTGGCTCACTGACTTCAGAGAAATGTGAGTGGGTGAAGTGGGAAACAGTTTTTAAGAAGTGTAAGTGATCTCATTCTTTTCCTTAAATGACTTCAATCCCATAAAGCAAGAGCGATGCCTGAGAGCTTGATGTTCAAGCTTAGCAATCTTCTTTTTATGTAGCCACTGATATGAGATCCAACAGTAGCAATGTAAGATTTGGGGGCACCAAGATGATACTACTGACGACGTAAAAATGAGTCACATGATGTATTTGTCCAGTTTATGGGACTTTGTTACTGTCTCATTTCATGGCCTTCCTAATCACCAGAGTCGTCTTCAAACTGTGTGTACCAGGAGCCAACCCAGTTGTTAAGATATTGAAATACATTAGCTCCCCCTTATCCACAAGGGGATATGTTCCCTGACCCACAGTGGATGCTTAAAACAGTGGATAGTACCAAACCCTGTATATGCTATGTTTTTTTCCTATACAAACACACCTATGATAAAGTTTAATTTATAAATTAGGCACAGTAGGAGATTAACAACAATAACTAATAATAAAATAGAACAATTATAACAATATACTGTAATAAAAGTTATGTGAATGCGGTCTCTCTCTCTCAAAATATCCTATTGTACACATTTAATGCCTTTCCATCTTAACTAAACACTTATCATGCACCGTGGCCATAACTTTTGCAGTTTGAGGTGCGACAGCAAAAGGAGCACAAACTTTGTTTTTCTGCTCTGCAGTTTCACAGATGGAAGATTTGTTCTTACTGTAGATTTTAGCAACTTCAGCATACGATTTTTTTCTTTCCTTATCAAGTTGAGAACTTCTGTCTTTTTACTTAATGGAAGTACTTTCCAGCTTCTCTTTGGCATATTTGAATCGCCAGCATCATTACTTTTATGCTTTGGGGCCATTGTTAAGTAAAATAAGGGTTACTTGAACACAAGCTCCGCCAAGACAGTTGATCTGATAACCAAGACAGCTAAGAGGCGAGATTCGCTGGACAAAGGGATGAATCATGTCCTGGGCGGACAGAGCAGAGCGGTGTGAGATTTCATCACTCGTAACGTCTCAAAATTTAAAAGTCATGAATTGTTTATTTCTGGAATTTTCCATTTAATATTTTCAGACCGTGGTTGACTTGGGGGGTAATTGAAACCAAGGAAAGTGAAACCACGGAATGTGGAGGCGGGGGAGGGTTGGAATACTGTACTTCAGGGATCCTCTCGATCTTCCCTAGATCAACTAAGTAAAGTGTTACTCATTTGGTAAGACGGTGACCTCCAGGCCTCTTATGGATGGTGACCTTTCTAATTTGTCTAATATGGGCCATATCAGTTGGTAAATATTTTGACTATCACTGCTAATAACCCATCTTCTTTTTTTTCCTTCTGCCAACCCATTCATTCATTTTAAAATTCATTTATTTAAGAAATCCTTACTGATGACCTGCTAAATGCAAGACATTGTTGTAGATGCTAGAGAAACATTAGTGAGGAAGATGGACAGGGTCCTTGATAGGGTGGTATTTTCATTCAGGTAGAGAGAACAAACAGTCAGCATGAACACAGAGATAGAAACAAGGTCATTTAGTAATGATGGGTGCTATGTGGGCAGTATAACAGTAATGAGACAATTGCCAAGGAGGGATTCGTTAGGTGGAGGGGTCAGGGAAAGCCTTCCTGAGGGGGAGTGTTAGCTGATACTTGAATGGGCAATTCTTCTGATGTCTGTTGGGCTCGATAGCGTGACCAAGAGTAGGCAGGCTGCCAGCTGAAGCCCTGCTCCATGCATCTCTCACACACATCCAGAATCCTAGCTTAGGCATTTCTATGGCAATGGCAGAAGTGGAAGAAAGGGAACACATGTTTCTGGATTCTTCCTGTGTCACTTGCTAACATCCTTGGTTAAAGGAATTCACCTGGACAAACCCAGAGACAAATAGGGAATTTACCCGTGATGTTAAGTAGCAAACGATGTGGATAAAGTGAGGGCTGAAGAAATGGGATCATTAATGAAATCAGTCAACTATATATTCTTCTGTTAACTTTTCTCTTAGCTAAAATGTTTTTTAAAAACACATTGTTTTTTCTCTCCTTTTCTATAGCAACCTGTTCTTGTAGTTGTGGATACACTATCTCACTATCTTCTCAAACTTTTTGGAGAAAACGAATTAGAATATTTTTTTTCTTAGATTTTCTTAGTTCTGTGAAAAATTGCTTTTTCCTCAAGGGTCAATATTATTTTTTGGCAATTTTCTCCTCTTGGTCTCTCTCACGGATCCTGTGGTTTGTCTTAGATGTTTGCTGATGTCTGGATCTCAGTTCCCTTTTGTGGAGGACTGAGTTTATTAACATCAGCCACAGATGTGAGCTTTTCCTATCGATCTTTCCTCCAATTGACCTCTCCCCTGAATGGGAGGGCTTGGTATACTTGGCAGGCTTTAATTTAGGGAATAAAAGTGATGAGCAAGCAGGCAATACCAAAATAAGGATCATTTTACTCTTAGGTGCCAGTACCCACACTAACAACCTTGATTCTATCCATATTTAGATATGGATATTTTAGAGAAGAGCCTCTAGCTTTTGTTGGGGATTAAATGCTGCTGCCACCCATCACTCTGCTTGGTCAGGGGCCTGGGAAAGGAGTGAATGGCTGAGAGGAGAGATTTCTAGTTTTCTTTCCCCCTTCTACTCTCTACACCTGCCTCTGCCTCACCAGAAGCCTCTCAAAGTTTTAGCAGAGAAGAGTGGTTTCTGCCTTCACTGCCTCTTTATCTTGTTTCCTGTGCTCTGTTATTGGTCAGCATGACCCCATCTGCTTTCCATCTTCCAGACATTGATCAAATCTGTAGTCCACCCAGGCCCGGGATGGTGAGACAAACCCATGTGTTTCCTCTTCTGTCTTGAACTGGAAGGTCATGGAAACCTTGAAAATCCCACAATAAATCCTTCCCAAATTAAGATTGCCAAACATTAAATTTTCAAGTGGAGGAATTTAAGTAAATCGATTTATACGGTCATCCCTCATTATCCACAGGGGATTGGTTCCAGGACCCCCACGGATACCAAAATCCGAGGATGCTCAAGTACCGTATGTAAAATGGCCAGTCCGGTCAGCCCTATGTATCTGCGGATGTGAAACCCACAGATACGGAGGGCTGACTGTATTAACATTGTCCATTTCCTGTCACTTACAGCACCTTATTGTTCAATTTCTCCTTACAACAACAACGGATATTAAATTTAAAGATTTCTTTTCAGAAGGCACATACTCATAAACTACACTCTTAGTTTCCTTTTGGTGCTAGCTATTGCAGGAGCAAATGGCCCCTAGCAATTGCGGGTTTAACTTTAACTGAAGAGTCTTTCCCTTAAAACTGTTCTACAGCCCTTAGAAGCTTCTTTAATCTAGCTGGGAAAGACCCACTTAGACATGAATGAGGATTGTTCTGAAATCTCTCTGCTGAAAAAAAAAATCTCAAGTAAAGTAGACCCTTCAGTCCTCCCCCCACTCCCCACCTGCCCCCACCAAAGACATTTCCTGGAGATAAACTGTTCTCAAGCCAAGCGTTCTGCTAAAGAGATTCCAGGCTCACAAGTGCTTCAGGCAGATTGCCCATCCTGCAGGGCTGGTCTGCATCCAGGGGCTGTCCAACAGCACAAAGCTCTGGTTTAGTTGTGCCCATCTTGGAGGTTTAAGATTTAGGGAGGGTGAGCAATCCTTTCATCCCTTTGCCTTGAAGTTTTGGTGGGAGGCTTCTCACTTTGCCCTGGCTTGAAAAAAGGAAAAGAAAATCTTGACTATATATATATATATATACACACACACAATGTCACTGTCAATTGTTCTAAACACATGCAAAATAGCATGCCCTTTTTCCAAAACACTGGAAAACTTATTGCTGGCTGGAATTTTGTTTGACCATAGAATCATGAAAGGCATATAATTCCTAGAACATAAGCAGAACATGTTTAGGCTTGTTTTGGAATCTGTGTTTTGGAATCTGTTAATTTCAATGAACTAGTCCTACTGACGGAAGAAAAGAACATATATTAAACCAGTTAGGTCTTCCATGAGCGTTGTCACTGTAATACTCTGAGGACACTCTTGTACCGTAAATTTCTCCCAGCACCATTTGTTCATTTGTACTATTTCCAATTAAACTATTTTATTTCAATTGAACTTTTTTTTTTGGTCTACAATGGGTATGAGGTAGTCTTTGGGGGGGGGGGGTCTCAAATGGCTTGGACCATGGTCTCTGGTTGTATACACTAGTATGTAACCAGTTGTGCATAACTCAGTGGTCACCAGTGCAGGAGACACACAGACAGGCTTTCTTTTGTGGGGACAAGCAAGTATCCAGGGGCACTGCATGCAATCCTGGACCCCCTTTTTCTTGCTTTCATGAGGTCAGGAAATCCCTTTGCCATTTGCTCCAATACTATCCTGAAGAGGGACGGAGGATGGGTAAACTCATCTGAGAGTGATGGCATCGGCCTCTGTGCACTGGTGCTGAATCGAATCTTAGAGACAGAATTTTGGGTGAAGTAGAAAAGAACAGCTTTATTGCTTTGCCAGACAAAGGGGGACACAGTGGGCTAATGCCCTCAAAATTGTGTGTCCCAACCCGGGGGGATTTGGTGAGGAGTTTTAGAGCAATGGTTCAAGGGCAGGTTTGCTGATAAGGATCAGGGTGTGTGCAAGGCCTGCATTCCTTTAATCTGGCCTCAGATGGTCTCCTGATGAGCTTCTGTGGTTCTCGAGGTTATCAAACTGTGACCTTCTCTCTGGAATGAGGAATGCTTCATCAAGTAGTAAACATCTTCCATTTGTTGGGGTTTTAGTTCTGCAGAGAAGCTCAAAGATATTGTTATGTGTATTCATTGAGGCAGAACCAGAACCCTGTCCCAAGGCTGCACTATTGTCTCTTGACTGTTCCTCCCTTGTTTCTGCAGCCGCTCTCTTCCCTGATTAGCAACTGATGAGAACCTGCCCTTTAGAACTCAGGGAGGGTCATAGAAGCTGAACCCTCATCCCTACGAACAAGAAATGGGGGACACAGAAAGGCTTCCATGCCCAGTAGCTCCACAGGGTCTTGCTTGGTTTCTTTCTTTCTTTCTTTTTTTTTTTTTAAGGTTTATTTATTACTTATTTATTTTAGGCTGTGTCAGGTCTTAGTTGTGGCATGCAGGATCTTTGTTGAGGCATGTGGGATCTTTCGTTGCAGAAGGCGGGTTTCTCTCTGGTTGTGGCATGTGTGTTTTCTCTTGTTGTGCGTGGCTCTGTAGTTGTGGCGCGTGGGTTCCAGAGCACGTGGGCTCTATAGTTTGCGGCACGCAGGATGTCTCCTTGAGGTGCGCGAGCTCAGTAGTTGCAGCACGTGGGCTTAGTGGCCCCATGGCACGTGGGATCTTAGTTCCCTGACCAGGGATTGAACCCATGTCTCCTGCAATGTAAGGCGGATTCTTTACCACTGGACCACCAGGAAAGTCCCCCTGCTTGGTTTCAAGAGCTAAAGAATTTCATATGAGGTGCCTACATTCCTAAAGGACTATCTAAATAATGTTATTGGACCAAGTTTACTATGGTAAACTAAACCGTCGGTTTCCCCTCTATGCAGCAGGTGGGAATACTCAAGGAAGCAACAAAGAATCTACATTTTCTATATTTTCTTTGCACTGTGGTGTGAATAAATCTGTGATTCTGATAGTGTGTGTTTTTCATGACCTATTTCTCCAGCTTGGGATACAAATATATTCCCATTTCTTATTTTTCCAATTATTAATTCAGACAACCCTAAATTCTTCCTCTGGAGTTCTCTCCTCCTACATCCTCAATGGTCAAGGACAACAGGCAAAAGTGACCAGCTCTGCCTTAACACTCCAGAGGAGACGGGGCCCAGAAGGATGAATCAGTTCTGCTGCAGTTGCTGCTGCTGGAGATCTGTCCTGCTTGCCCACTGGGGCAGGGGTGTCTCTGCTAGTCCAAACCCATCTCTGTGCATGGGCAAGAGTTTGGATTAGCAAACCTTTGTGTGAGTCACTGGTGCAGAACTGCTTCCCTCTTCAGCCTCATGCTGTATAGAACCAGCCTCCCCTACCAAATTTCATAAGCCTGTGAGGAGGTCCAGTACCATCCCAAACTTCCCTTCCCTCCTGGTGGGTGTCCTAGGAGGGCTTTGCTATTCTTTCTTTCTTTCTTTTTTTAGTAAATAAATTTATTCATTTATTTATCTATTTATTTATTTTTGACTGTGCTGGGTCTTCGTTGCTGTGCGTGGGCTTTCTCTAGTTGCGGGGAGCGGGAGGCAGAGCTACTCTTCAATGTGGTGCATGGGCTTAATCCAGTGGCTTCTCTCATTGCAGAGCATGGACTCTAGGCACACAGGCTCAGTAGTTGTGGCTCAGAGGCTCTAGAGTACAGGCTCAGTAGTTGTGGTGCACGGACTTAGTTGCTCTGTGGCATGTGGGATCTTCCCGGACCAGGGCTTGAACCCGTGTCCCCTGGATTGGCAGGCAGATTCTTAACCACTGAGCCACCAGGGAAGTCTGCTATTCTTTTTTGATGGCAGAACTTGGTCAGACCATCATAGTCCATCCTGATAAGTTCTCCTAACTTTGAATGTCAGGCATAAGGAGTTGAGTTTCCTCCAGGAAACCACTGGCTTTCAGAAAAGTAGTTCATCTTGCCTACAGGTATGTTAAGGTATCTTCTTGGAAAAGCAAACTCTGTTAAACGACGACAAGGTTCTCCTTTCCCCTTGAACCATGAAATTAAGGACCTCATTCTCTATTTGTTTAACTAAGTAGGGCCCCTCGAATGATATCTTGTGTTTCTGCTATTTGAAATCCATGCCAAGAATACAGGCACATATACAAAAGATTTTTTATAGTGTTATTTAAAATGATGGAAGATACATAACAATTCAAATATCCTACGTGACTGTTTGTTGAGGTATTACTTTGTATTTTCTTTTTACTGCTGGAAAACTTAGAGATAGTTGAGATGGCTTTTCCCTCTGGAATTTGTACCTAGTTTTAAGGCCTGTGTTTCCTTTGCCCCAGGTGTTTTTGCAGTGCCTAAAGCCTGAGTTGCTTGAGCACAGCCTTTCTTCTTGGCATTTGGGTAAGCCTAAAACAATTGGAGAGATTAGGTATAAGAAAGCAGCAAGAGAAGGGAGGAGATTCTCCAAGGCTGAGAAGGGGGCCAAAGTCTCTGGTTTCTGGTGGTGGTGGAGACCCGCTCTGTAGGTGTCCTGGTGAGATGACAGGAGCCCCAGGGTGAATGGTTGCTTAAAGCAACTAAGAACATTGGGCTGTAGGCACAGAGTTCCTGGACTGACTCTATGATGATTGGAATATATATATATATATAATATACTAATAATACTAATTTTAGTATTATATATTAACACTATTATACACATGTAAACACACACACAAAATTCGAATTCTACGACTCTTCAGAGTTCTCTGCTGGAATGTGATGGTGTGGGAAGAGCTGGGCCCTAGACCATCCTCCTCCTTTTCTTTTCCCACCCTGGGGTTTGCCCAACACATGAAGGACCTCGTACACACATTTGTGTTCAATATTCTCAGAACACCTGCCCCTTGGTGTGCACACTGGAACTATTCAGTCTGGAGTAGAGGGACTGAGAAAAAGGGTTGTGCCAGTGCTAAAATTCTAGGGTCTCTGATACCTGGAACATGGTTTAAAAGGAGGAATATAGGCTCTAGGGAGGCATGTCTCCTTGGCAAATTGGACCCCTTACCCTATGAGGAGGGTTATGGCCAGAGAAGGGCCAGAGTGAGACCCTCTTAATTGTGGGCCTAAAGTCAGGGCCCCCTCTTGCCCAGGTCTAAGGTTGGTACCGGTCTGTCCTGTGGATTATTCATATCAAGTGAGACTTGCTGGTGCCGTTTGATAGATTACATTGTTTAGTGCCAAGCTTGGAATGTTCCTTGCTGAGCAAGTTCTTTTGTGGTATTTGTGAAATATTGTCAAATCTGCTCTGAGAACTTTCCCAAGTGTGAGCAAAGCTGTGAAATCCTTGACAACAGAAAGAGTTATGGTTTACTGAACTTGAACTGGTATACTTCCCCTTTTGCATTTCCAGCACATAGCATCATAGACCTCCAGAAATATTTTTTTATCATAGCTACAGAAAAATTTCTCCATTTCTTCTTAAAATGCTGAGAACCCAGATTGCATCCAGGACAGAAATCAGGAACATACGATGGTTTGTAAATAGTAAAGAGGGCAGAAGATTGTCTCCTTGCTTCTCCTTCCTCTTTCCCTGTTTCTTCTCTGCATTTGTGACACTTTGAGGACTCCAAAAGCCTGGGAGAATGCACATCTCCCAAGACTAGTAATCAGTGGAAGCTTTCTCGTAGGGAAGAAGACCAACTAATGGGCTAAATATGTGCTGTTAGTATGGGGTAGGTAGTTTCCATCTCATTCATTTGGTAGCCAGCTAAGGTTGAATTTGGAGTGTTCCTTCTTTCCCCTGAAGTTCAGCTGCTGCTTCAACAAGAGAGGAAGGCTGGATCCTGGACCAACCTAAAAGACTGATTGTGTTACCAGGATTTATGTCATATCTACTAGCAGTATGCAAGGAGGTGTTCAACATAAAAGGCTATAATGTGTCATGATTCCTTAACAAGGTTACATCCATAAAAATAAACCTGATAAGAATATTTCCAAACTGAACGTTCAGGAAGTCAAGAAACTCAGACTTTGGATTCAAGACAGTGATTTCAGCCCACCATTTAATCTTTTTTTTTTTTAAATTGAAGCATAGTTGATTTACAATGTTGTGTTTGTTTCAGGTGTACAACAAAGTGATTCAGTTATACATATGTATATATCTCTTCTCTTTCAGATTCTTTTCCCTTATAGGTTATTACAAAATGTTGAATAGAGTTCCCTGTGCTATACAGTAGGTCTTTGTTGGTTATCTATTTTATATGTAGTAGTGTGTTTATGTTAATCCCAAACTCCTTATTTATCCCCCCTCCCCTTTCCCATTTGGTAATCATAGGTTTGTTTTCTATGTCTGTGGGTCTATTTCTGTTTTGTATATAAGTTCATTTGTATCATTTTTTAGTGCTTTCTCCTCTTCCAAATTTCAACAGAGTCAATCAAAAAAAGTCCAGTGAGAGGATTTATGCACTGTATTAGCAATGCAAGCCAGGGAAGGGTGTCATTTATAAGTCAGAAACTCTGAGGATTGTTTTGCAAGGTAGAAGTAGGTGAATCTGGATTAATGGTCCATGAGAGAAGACTGTCTGGGAAGCACATGGAAAAGAACTTCATGTAGCAGAATTCTCAGAATGGCAGAAGACCACAGTGGTGTAGCAGAGGCTTTAAAACTCCACACAAATTTCCCTTCCTAGGCTCTGAAACCCATGCCTCAGCTGTTACACCAACACGTTTCTCTAGAGGACTCCCCTCCAATGACCGGAGCATGTTTCTCAAGTGGTGATGCCTGACAGGTTACCTGCGACCACTCCCCTGCCTGCCCTGGGGCAGATTCTAGGCCAAGGCTGACCAAAGCACAGGCATAATAAATAGTACAGTTGCCTTTGCCACTGGGTAGGACAACCTCTGGGGTATGATTCATGCTCCAGAGCTCCCAGTGAGGCCAAGCTGAGTCACACTTCAGCTGAAACTACCCCTTTGCCCAGCTTCTTTGCTGCCCAATTCTGTTTCCCTCCCTCCCTAAGGATTTTCCCCTGAGAACACTTCCTCAGTAAATCACTGGCATAGGAATCCTCATCTTCGGCGTGACCCTTAGGGAACCTGACCTAAAACAGTGACCTAGGAGTGGTACCAGGAAGCACACTCTAAGAATGGGAATCTAGAGTTGCATCACTTGCTGATGGCGATGAGGGCCCCATCACTTGGGGTAGGTGTTGTATAGACAGCCCTTGGAATGCTGTAGCAGTTCAATCGTTAATACATTTATTTGTAGTGAGCAGGTGGAAGGAAATAGACTACTTTGTGCAAAGTCTCTGCCTTCATAGAACTCACTGCTGTTTAAAATGATCTTCTTTTATCTTTGTTTTCATGTGTATTGTTTGTTTTCCACTAGGACGGAAGCTACCACATCCAAGATCGTGTGCATTGTGTTCACTCCTGTTTCCCCAGCACCTACAACAGTGCCTAGCATTTAGTAGCTAATCAGTAACTCTTGGTCGAATAAATAATAAAAAATTAATGGATGGGTTGGAGGAAGGAATGACTGAAGATTTGTTATTAGGTGTGGTGGCCAAAACACTTAATGATAGGGCCCAGGCACTGCCAACAGAATGATCACCATACATAGGGCCTGAATTCCCCCTTTTGCCAGGTGATAATATTTTAGTTAGTAGATCTAGGGAAACAGTCTCAAGGGTTTAGTCAAGAAGAATGGTTTCTACTTCTACTGCATCCTTCTTTTGTTTCCTGTGTTCTGTTTTCTGTCAGCATGACTGCATCTGCTTTCCCTCTTCCAGAAATGTATCAAAATCTATAGTCCACTGAGACCCCACATGGTGAGGCAAGCACATGTGCTCCGTCTCCCATCTTGAACAGGGAGCCCATCCAAACACTGAAGATCCCACAATAATTTCACTGAATATAATTATTAATATGCTAGGGCTTAAGTCTGCCATTTTATTTGTTGCTTTCTGTTTGTTCTCTCCATTTTTTTTCTTTCTGTTTTCTTTTTCCTCACTTCCTGTGGGTTACTTGAACATTTTTTAGAATTGCATTTTGATTTACCAGTAGTGTTGTAAAGTATATCTGTTTGTACAGTTTTGTTAGCTCTTGCTCCAGATATTCCATTATGTGTTTGTATGTAACCCATCATAGTCGATTGGTGTTGACATTCTACCAGTTTAAACAAAGTATGGAAACTTTGCTTCCTTTTCCATCCTTCTAGCCTCCCTATTCATAATATACTTACCTTAAATGCTTCCTCTACACATATTTAGAACCCAGCGGGGATGAAAGTCTTAGCTCCTGACTTCACTCAGACTTTTCTGAGGCCACTCCTGCAGGGTTTGAGCCCCTCATTATGGATGGGTGAGGGTGGAAGTCTAGGCCCCCATTCAACCTTTGCTGACCTGGATGGGAATGAACTCTGATTTTTCTGTGGTGTTTGGCTGGAATAGAGCAATTATTGTTTGGAAGTTTTCTGTCTTAATAGGCTGTCCTTTTTCCTGGCTAAAGAGAACAGGCTTTAGTTAGAGCATTTAGGGGTGTATGTCCATTGGTGTTTCTGGGTTTCCAGCTTCTTCAGCTCAAAATCTGAGATATTTGAGGCCACAGGAAAATCTAGGGAACTCACCACTGTGTCATTCCTTCTTCTGAGCCAATCTGCCTACTTCTCTCCACCTTTCATAGTCTTATGTTTCATAAGACTTACGTTTTCATAGTCTTATGTTTATTTCATATGTGATGTTCAAGGTTTTTAGTTGTATTTAGTGGGCGGGATAGGGAAAAGTACATCTCCTCCATCTTTCCGGAAGCAGAAGTCTGCTGTATAGGTTTTTATAACCTCTAGAGTCTGACTCACGTGAATACATTATTATTAAAAATCATTCAATAAAAATAACAAATAATGCAATGGAAACAGTTAAAAGCAGATTGGATTCCTAGATAAGAGATATAATGAATTAGAAAATCAGATTGAGACATTTATCCTATCCCAGAGGAAAATGATATGAAGTTAATACGAGAGTAAAGATAATGAATATAAAGGGCAGTTCTGGGTCATGCATTCTAATAAGGATTCCAAAAAACTAGAACTAAACAGATGAAGGACAATCATTAGGAAAGAAACAGTAACATGTCCTTGACAATTTACAAAATGACCAAAAGAAAGTTGATAAAAATATGTGAAAAAAATCCACGATGTCTCCAGGAATTAAAAAAAAAAAATCATATTAAAGTTAGGAGATAAAAGGTCTCTCTTATGAAAATGGATAAATATTAAAATTTGATGACATTCTAAGGTAGCCAGTATAAGAAATGGTTACTTTCATATGTTGCTGTTGGTTGTATAAATTGTTGCAGGATTTCTGGAAGGTAATTTCACAACATACCTTAACATTCTAAAAATGTGTATTGAGTCTGACCCAATTACTTCAGTTCTATTGTATTCTTAGGAAATAGTAAAAAGATATGTGCAATGAGTTACCTATAGTTCATGGCAGCTATAGATTTAGCTATGGTTCATGGCAGCTACCTATATAATAGTAAAAATTAGACACAGTTATATTAGCAAAACTCTTGGTAGTATTTGCTGTGTATCAGACACTTTCCTAAGTATTGTCCATATATTAACCCATTTAATTCTTCCATCGTCCTATGAACTAGGTCTTATTATTCTTATTTTATAAATGAGGAAAATTGAGGCATAGAGGGATTAAGTCAATTGCTGGGATGTGAGTCAGTGCCTGAGTCCATGTGTTTCACTGCTTTATCTGCTGTCTGTCTAGATACAATTAGGCAACATGTATATACAGCCCTTAAAGTAATTGTTCATATTTAAAATATAAAATTATGTTCGAAGTTTATTGTTAATGGAAAACTGGCAGGCTACTAAATAATAATACAAGGCAAGCTTAAGGGAAAAAAATCTAAGTGTAGATTTCTAAAGTGGAGAATCTAAGTGTAAAAGATTCGTGTTAAAGGATTAATGGTTTTTCCTTCAGAGCTGTGGTATCTTGAAGTCATCATTTTGATCGTGCTGTAGATATAATGATTTACCTAGTCATGATAAATTCTGGGCAAGTGCTAGACAAATTCACATGTACTGCAATAAGAAAAGAGGTCTTTGAGAAGAAAATTTGAATTTTCTTCAAATTTTTATAAAACTTGGATGAGTAGAGGCATGCTTCCTTCCAAAATTATCTTGTGTTTGAAAATTCAAAACTGATTTCATCAAGCTTTGCAAAACTGATCTCATAATTGGAAACTGGATTTGTCAGCCATAGAAACTGAGATAAAGAAGCTTTCCCTAAAATTAGACGCTTATTATTAAAACTTAAAAATTATGACTCCTCAGGCATTTCCTGGTCTTTTTTACCTTCTTAGACATCGAATTTACCTGTGGTTTTTGCTCACTCAGTGTCACCCCTCTGTAGACCTGTCTCTCTTCCTCAGTGATTTTATCCCTCATCGCCTGTCGCTGCTGAGAATAGTTTGGGGGATAGGCTGAAATCAGTGGTTGTTTTTTCAGGTTATCATAAGCAAAGTGACCCAAGCAGAGTGATGTGGACAGGGATCCTAGGATCATTATTCTCTCCTGAGAAAGCAGACTTAAATGAGTGAAGATATAATGAATGAATACATGATACTTGATAGACTTCCCTAAGATCCTTAAATATAATACATCCCAATAATTTAAAAACCAAGATAGCAAAAGTGATGTTGACAGTAAATCATATGTTTAGTCCTTCCTTGAGTAAAGCATCAATTGAAATAAGAAAGAGCATCATGCAAACCACTATGGTGCTAACATGGCTAAAAAAGAAGTTCAGACAGCAGTGTCATGCCAGCACTTCTAATTTTAATCACAGCTCTAAATAGTTAAGAGCACACCCAGAAAATGACAGTGTGTATATCTCAGTCTGGGGTGTTTCGTGGTTAGCATCTCTCTGACATAACTTTAGATAGTACAGGTGGCTTCTCTTCTTAGGGGCACAATTCTAAATGTGGCATTTACTTTCCAGAGGCTGTGGTTTGAAAGGAGAGGAATGACAGCTACTTGCATAACTACAGGTATGATGACGAAGCTTATAAGTATCCCTTTTGGATCTCTTAGAAGTTTTCAATTAAGAGGGATCCAGTAAGGAAGACGTGTAAAGGTTGAGAAGTCGTAATTACTTTTCCACTTTTATTTTGCTTTGTACTCAGATGACATAATCTTTTAGAAGGCAAGGTGAACATCTAGACACACATATATCTTCGTAAGAAATGCACTGGCAAAGACTTTAAAAACTTTTTTTAAACTTTTTATAATTTTTAATCTTATTATTTGTTAAATTATTTTTTATTGAAGTATAGTTGATTTACAACGTTGTGTTACTTTCAGGTGTATAGTAACATGATTCAGTTACACACACACACACACACACACATATATATATACATATTCAGATTCTTTTCTCTTGTAGATTATTACAAAATATTGAGTATAGCTTCCTGTGCTATACAGTGGGTCCTTGTTTGCTATCTATTTTATATATAGTAGTGTGTATATGTTAATCTCAAACTCCTAATTTATCCCTCCCCACCTTTCCCCTTTGGTAACCATAAATTTGTTTTCTATGTGGGTCTATTTCTGTTTTGTAAATAAGTTCATTTGTATCATTTTTTTTTTTTTTTTAGATTCCACATATAAGCAACATCATGTATTTGTCTTTCTCTGTCTGACTTACTTCACTAAATATGATAATCTCTAGGACCATCCATGTTGGTGCAAATGGCATTCACTCTTTTTTTGTGGCTGAGTGGCAAAGACTTTTTTAAAAATCAGACCCTCACGCCTATGAGTCTTCCCTGCTGTTGTAATTTCCCACTACATCATGATGATGTGATGACTCACAGGACCAAAAGCCACTGAGTGAGTGGTGCCATTGTTTCCATGGTGATCAGGACCCAAGTAAAGGTCTATACGTGCATATATCTTGGTGTCTGTGCTACTTAAGTAGATCTAAAACAAGTAAAAGAATGGTGACCTGAAATACATGTTCTGTGACGATTTGAATCCACAAGGACAGGGTAAATGCTCCCCACAATAAGGAAGATTTTGGTTAAAGTGGTGAAACGAGCACAGCATCAAGTTCTCCCCTCCCCAATTCTCCTAAAGTGGCACGTAGACCATGTTTAAAAGGAAACATGCGTTATTAGTGTTGTAAAACAGGAATGGGTAACAGCTCCATGCAAGAAACTGGTGAATCTCTGCCAGCTGTAATAGAAATGGGAGAGGGTATTGGCAGCTATTAAAATGGACACAATCTGTGCTCTTGAGAAAAAGTGCAGCACCCGGACACCAAGTGTGCTCTCATTTTGGAGAGGCTCTAAGACTCCTCCCTGACATGAGAGGCAATACCAAGCTGTGAAACACTTTTCATCTTTGAATGTAGATCAAGCATAGAAATAGAGCAGAGAGCCTGGCTCTGGGGGGGAGAATTTGAAGCTCTCATCTATAATAGGTTCTTAGAAATACGAGCATGAAACTGGGGAGAGAGGTTTGAGCTAAAGATAAAAATGTTGGCATCTAGCTGGTATTTACAGCCATGATTGAGATGGCTGGATGCAATCACTAAGGGAGACCATACATAAAAGAGAGATGAAGCCCAAGGATTGATCTGTGGCATGTTCCAATCTTAAGAGGCTAGGAGGGAGGAAAGAAAGAGTCAACAAAGAAGATTGAGCAGGAGTGAGCAGGTAATTCCTACACTACCAACTATTCCAGAGAGGCTTCTCGATCAAAATGGTGGGCCGACTGAACCTCTTCCTTTCCTTTCCTCCCAAGATTTCATTGATGTGACAGTAAATGTATGTGAATAAGAATAAATCTACATACATGTCGAAACCAATCTAAGTGCCATCATGTTGACAAATATTTGGAAAGCAGAAGGTATCTAATGTTCTTATTCATGAATAACACAGGAAACAGTAAACTACAGCCTGCAACACACAGGAGCCAGCTCTCAGGGGAGATGGGAAGTGATCTCGCATGAATAAAGACTCCAGGCTGTGAGTCAGCAGATGCAGAGGGCAGGGATGGGCTCTGGGTTGTCAATCAGGGTGAGCAACGCGAGGCTTATATATAGAATAGGTGGACTGAGAGGCTTTCCCACCAGCTGGAGCCCCACGAAATGCTCTCTGAATAGACTGGAAGATTTCCCTGGGAAGGGTACTTGTTGTGTGTGTTGAATCTAGGTAGGGAGGAAGAGGAGAATAGGGGGAGAAGCTTAGACTCTCGCAGGGGATGGAAGGGGCGAAGGAATAAAAGCTCTCTCCAGGAGTGAAATATGCCAAAGCGTTATATCCTCAGAGTAGAGTCTTTTGATCACTTTGGCAACTGTGGGATTTCTAACTCAGCCTGCCTAAGTCCTCCCCACAAAGCACATATGCAGAGCCCACGGGGAACCATCCCGTTAAAGAGAGGCCGTACTGCATAAACATTCCAACAAAATTGCAGAGGAACTACACTCCTGCCACCTATATGAATCAAAGCAACTCTTCATTTGCAATGATGTATGTTAAATCAACCATCACCAGACATGTGTGGAAAACAAAAGCATGAGAAGGAGGCAGAAGAAAGAGGAAGAAAACAAAGAATGTAAAGAACAGAAGAGAACATAAAATTCTGTGATATTTTAAATGATACTTCATCCATAAAATAGAGGAAATAAAAAGAATTAATGGATATTAAAATAGATTATCAAATTAAAATAATTAAACACCACTATTGGTGTGGCAATGCATGAGTATTACATAATCACACTGTTGTAGGCATTGTTTCTTTTTTTTTTCAAGCTTAGAATCAACCTAGAGTCAACACTCAAATCTTAATTTGTTGCAGAAAAAAAATGCAAACATTATCGATCCTGACAGCATAGAAACAGCTGGACAGTATAGAAAAAGCTGTACAGCATAGAAACAGGTGATAGAACATAGAGGGGAATGGAAAAAGTGATAGAAGGAAGTGTGTGAGCTTTAATTGTATCTAACATAGTCCAGAATCAATGGGTAGCCTTTGTTTAAGTGTATTTTTTAAATGTTTATTTTATTGAAGTATAGTTGATTTACAATGTTGTGTTAATTTCTACTGTACGGCAAAGTGATTCAGTTTTACATATATATATATATATATATATATATATATATATATATATATATATATATACACATTCTTTCTCGTATTCGTATGGTTTATCATAGGATATTGAATATAGTTCCCTGTGCTATACAGGAGGACCTTGTTTTTTACCCATTCTCTATATATTAGTTTGCATCTGCTAATCCCAAACTCCCAGTCCATCCCTCCCCCACCTCCCTCCTCCTTGGCAACAACAGGTCTGTTCTCTATGTCTATGAGTCTGATTCTGTTTTGTAGATATGTTCATTTGTGTCATATTTTAGATTCAACATATAGGTGATATCATATGGTATTTGTCTGTCTCTGTCTGACTTACTTCACTTAGTACGATAATCTCTAGGTCCATCCATGTTGCTACAGATGGCATTATTTCATTCTTTTTTATGGCCGAATAGTATTCCATTATATATATATTTATATATATATATATAAATATATAAATATATATATATATAAATATATATGTATATACCACATCTTCTTTATCCACCCATCTGTTGATGGACATTTAGGTTTTTTCCATGTCTTGCTATTGTAAATAGTGCTGCAATGAACATTGGGGTGCATGTATCTTTCCAAATTATAGTTTTCTCAGGATATACGACCAGGAGTGGGATTGCTAGATCATATGGCAACTCTAGTTTTTTTAAGGAACCTCCATACTGTTTTCCATAGTGGCTGTACCATTTACATTCCCACTAACAGTGTAGGAGGGTTCCCTTTTCTCCACACCCTCTCTAACATTTGTTAATTGTAGACTTTTTAATGATTGTCGTTCTGACCAGTGTGAGGTGGTACCTCATTGTAGTTTTGATTTGCATTTCTCTAATAATTATCGATGTTGAACATCTTTTCATGTGCCTGTTGGCCATCTGTATGTCTTCTTTGGAAAAATGTCTATTTAGGTCTTCTGCCCATTTTTTGATTGGGTTGTTTGGTTTTTTTGTTATGGAGTTGTATGAACTGTTTGTATATTTTGGAAATTAAGCCCTTGTCAGTCACATTTTCTCCCCATCTGTAGGTTGTCTTTTTGTTTTGTTTATGGTTTCCTTTGCTGTACAAAAGCTTGTAAGTTCGATTAGGTCCCATTTGTTTATTTTTGCTTTCATGTCTGTTGCCTTGGGAGACTGATGTTTAAGTGTATTTTTAATACACTGATGTTTAAGTGTATTTTTTAAAGTTATAAGGATAAATAACATGATTGATAATAAGAAGTTAACTAAAATAACTCAAAATCAAGAGGGGTTTGAGTAAAAGTGCTCTAACCTGCCCATCTTTCATGAAGGGAGATATTACACACCTTTTTTAATTGATCAATTCAGAAAGAGATTAAGTATATTTGTAGAATTGCATTGGTCTTTGCCAGCAGAACTGAAACTAGAAACGGGTAAAGTGGTTTGTATTTAGGCTGGAACTAGAGATGATTTGGAAGAGGGGACTTTTTATTTTTCATTTGTACATTTCTTAGGAGTGCTTAAAAGATCATGTCTATGTATTGCTTTTATTAATAAGTAACAGTTATTTTTAAAAAACTAACCAAGATCCAAAGGAAGAAACTCCTAAGTTTTGGAAACTATCATAATACTGATACCAAACTCTAACAGAGAAGAAAATGATAAACTTTTAATTTCATGAATTTATAAATATTGTTGCAAATAAATGGTAATAAAACAGATTTGGTAGTAAATTAAAAGACTGATGTGACCCCCAAAGAGCATTTATTCTCAGAACATAACAACATTTCAACATTAGGAAATCAATTCTTACATTTCTACATGTTGACAGATTAAGGAAAAAGCCATAATCATCTCAGTAGACTGAAAATTCAACATTCTTTCCTGATTAATAAAATCTGATAGTAAAAGACAAATAGAAGTATACATTTTTAGCGTTACAAAAGTGGTTGAAACATGTATGACAAACTTTAACTCAATATATGAAGCATTTTTATAAAGCAATAAGAAAGAGATATACCCAATAGAAAAATAACAATAGGAGGCAAATCACAGAGTAAATCAACTGTCCTCAAAACATTGAAAAAGTGTTCAGCCTTATCTTATTTAAAGAAATGTAAGCATAAGCTACAAAATAAAAACTTAAACTGTTATGTTGGCAATTATTAAAATGCTCATGCTCAGTATTGGTGAGGTTGAAAGAAAAAGGCTCTCATCTAGCTAGAAGATTATATATTGACAGAATAATTCAGGAAGTAATTTGTCAATGTATTAAAAGCATTAAAAGTATATATACCCTTTGATCTAGAAATTCTATCGATATTTCTAGGAATTATACATTAAGAAATCACTCGAGATAGATGCTCACAAAATTTAGCAACAGGATTATCAAAATACAGTATTTTATAACAAAAAAATAGAAATAAACCAAATGTCCAACAATGGAATAATAGTTAAGTAAATTGTAAGTTCATATAATAGAATATTATTCAGTCATCAAAAGTGATGCTGCACATGAATACTTGTTGATATTGAAGATGTTTGATATACTCAGTGATAAAAACAAAGCTTTAAACAATAAAACAGTATGATCTTGTTTTCATTTTAAAGGATTATCTATCTGTCTATCTCTCTATAGCTCTATCTCTCATCTACCTATTTACCTACCTACCTACATGAAAAAGACTGGAACATATTTATCACGAGTTAATGTTAGTCACCACTGGTTGGTGTTTTTGCATTTTCTTTATTATTTGTATATTGTTGTTTATTATTTTTTCTTTTCAAAAAAAATAAACAAATATTGCTTTTGCAATAATAAAGCAAATGCTATTTTAAAATAAAAGTATGTATGTATTTTCTCTTTTGTGCAATGTATGACAAAGGTTTACTATTTACTAAATAAAATGACTTACAAATCAATTAGAAAATGAACTATGCAATAGAAAATTGAGTTATAGATAATTCCCCAAATGAGAACTATAAATGACCTGGGAGCAAGAAAAATTCAACCTCACTAGTAATTTAAAAATAAAATCAAAATGAGATCATCTTTTTCTATAACCAAGTAGAAAAAAGCCTTCTAAAAAATAGAGAATTAATTCTCTATGTATGACAGCAAATGTTTAGGGCTATGAGATCCATTGTACAACACAGAGATGGGAACAGTGTTTCTAGAGAATATGACAACACAAACAAAAGCCTTAATTTTGCTCATGCCATTTGGCTTGGATATTCCCTTTTTCAGAATTTCCATAGGAGATAATTATGGGCTTGTGCAAATGAGGATGACCAATAGAGTATTGTTTGTAATAGTGAAAACTGGAAAAAACTCAAATGTTTCACTTAAAAAACTCAAATATTTTAAAAATAAGAAATTAAATTATGGTATATCCATAAAATGGAATATTATTTAGAAATTAAACTGAACTTTTAGAATAGTTAATGATATAGAACAGGTTTATAATATCCTGCAAAGTGGAAGGAGTGCTCCTTTTCTGCTCTATCATGATACCAAGGAATGTGTTCTTTTGGTGCCCTGGAACTCTTGTCTTGTTTGATATTCAACCATTTAACATCACTTGTGGGTGCTTCACTGGTGCCTGTCCTGACACTTGGTAACAATGACCCTGTGAGTCTCTCTCCTGATCTTTTTGAATTTATACAATGATTTTACAATGGGAAAAAAAAAAATCTGTATTTAAAAAGGAAAACAGTACTGGTAAATACTGGGCCCATGTCCCTGAGATACAGAACCTTGGGATGATCACTAAGGATATAAGACAGTGATCTTGACAAAACTTGAAAATGCATTTAGAGCTAACAAAAAAAATACACATGCCATCAATTGGATTTTTTGATTAAATTGACAATGCTAAAATATACTTCTTTGCTATTCAATGAAAAGACTGGGATAGGAAATCAGGAGTATAAGGGGTATGGTGTATGCTTTGAAACTACATGCAAATTATAACTCACCTCCACAGAGTCATTGTGATTCAGTTGTTCCCTCTGTAATCATCGGAAGCACCTCAGCATGATGACTGAGAGTTCAGCATCTTTTGGTCACAACCTAGGCTCTGCTGCTCTGTGTGCTTAAGGCCAGTTACACAATCTCTCTGTGCCTGTTTCCTCACCTAAAAAATGGGCATAATGATAGTACTGACATCACAGGGATATTGTATGTTTTAAGTTAATATATTTACTTCAATTTAAAAATATACAACTCTCTCACTTGTGTGCTTTATAGAGAAGTTCGATGTACTTCTCATACTTGTACGTTGTCTCATTCCCTCCTGGCCCCCTTCAGGCTACTTTCAAATTTTTATCTTTGTCTTCAGTATTCTTCAGTTTAATATGATATGCCTAGGTACAGAAATTTTGTTGTTTGTTCTGCATGAACTTCCTGCATTTGTGGTTTTGTGTTTGTCATTAATTTTGAAATATTCTTTGCAAATATTACTTCAAATATTTCTTTTGTTCTAGTCTTATTCTTTTCCTTCTGGTATTCCAATTGTGCATGTTACACCTTTTGAAATTGTCCCACAGTTGTTGGATATTCAGGGCTCTTTTTTTTTCTTGTTACGTTTCAGTTGTGGGCATTTCCACTGACGTATCTTCAAGCTCCCTGATTCTTTTCTCAGCTATGTCCATTCTACTGATGAGTCCATGAAAAATATCCTTCATTTTCATTACAGTATTTTTAGCTGATGGTATTACTCTTATTACTATTGTTACTATAATGGGATTTCTAGTTGTTATTTTAGTTTTCAGTTCCTTTAAATATTTAGTAAAATTGGATGGTCTATATAACAGTTCCTTGCTTGCTCACGTACTCATTCACTCACTGTATTTACCTATGTCTCTCTGACTTTTTTGCTTTGAAATCTTAAATAGCAGAGCCTAAAAGACACACAGAGAATCTATGAGGCTGTGGAAGGCACGTGGAAGAGACAGGAAAGTAAGGGCAGTTATCCAGCAATGGGGAGGGAAGCAGAGCGCAGCTCAAAGCGGCAGACAGTAGAACAGGGCAATGGAAACCGTTCTGAGGGGCAACACGTTCCCAGCAGCACTAGCCCATGGCAGGTCCTCCAAGTAACTCTAACTCTCATGACCCTGCTTCTCTATGGAGTAGTTTTTCTGATTGGCCGGACTTCCATGTCTTTCTTTTATAATAAAACTCTGTCAGCTGAGGAAAACTGAAGACATCTTTGACGTTTGCAGAGCATATATGACACACACATGTGTCATGCCATGGATAACTACGGGAAACTTCCAGACTTGATGGTGGCCCTCTCCAAGTTTTCTGCTTTGCTGGCCGCTTGGCTGCTTGACTCATGCTGCAACCTTATTCCTCATCTAGCCCTTTGGATGACTGTCTTAACTTTGGACTTACCATCATGACTTTAACCTAAGGCACCTCTCTCAAGGTCTCAGTGCTAACTTCTGGCTTCCTTATTTGTAAATCAGAATTGTTAGTAAGCACGTATTGTCGTAGCCCATGGAATCTTCTCTGCCATGAAATGGTAGAAAGATGAGACAACAGGCAGTGATAGAGTGTGAGTAATGGGCAGCCAGACTGAAGGGGAGGTGGTGTGTCCAGGAGAATTTTAGAAAGTAAACTGATAGAGTTTTCATGGGTGAAGGAGAGGGACAAGTCTGTGTTTTTGTCTTGGTTGCCTGGAATGACTATGAACAAGAAAATGGCAGGTTTTCCAGCAAAGATGAAAAAGTTTTTGCATGCAGGTGCATTTGGAGATTTTAGGTGGAGCCTTCCAGAAGCAGTTGAAAATCTACTTTCAAGAATTCAGACCATTTCTCCATTGCCCTAACTACCAATTAGGTTGAATGAAAGTAAGCTGATATAGGGTAGACTGCTATTTTCTCTTCCCTATTTATTTGCTTTTTGGGAGAATTTGGGTTCATACTATATCAGGAGAGACTCATATCATCCATGTTGGCCTCAGATAAAGCTATATTGTGTGGGCACCACTGAGAAATCTTGTGCACCAAGAATCTGACTTCCAGAAGGTTTTTTTTTTCTTTGTAAGAATCATAAGATGTAACAAGATAGGTGAATAGTCATGCAGAAAGTTGATAAGCAGCCCTACATTAATTCTACTGCCTATCAAATTGGTTTCTAGAAGGAAAAAAATGTCAGAATTCACAAACATCAGGTTTGAAATAACTCAGAGCCACAAGAGCACCTTGTAAAATCCCATATTATAAACTATGCTTTATAAAGAGATTTAATAGACTGTGGCAATAAAATTAATGAATGACCACTTTAAAATGTGTGGCTTCAAAAGCAAGTGCAGAAGAAAATGGTAATACTTTGCAAAAGGTATATACATAATAGTCCACAATGTTATTTAGAAAGTTATTATTTCTGCCAGGGTGTTTGTTGTATGGATGAAATAAAAAGAAAAAATAGCTAAATAACCAAAAAAGAACTGAGTTCTGAAAAAAGGAAGAAACAAAGAGAAGAGCAAAGAAAAAGTACCAAGAAAACTTCCAAAGAAAAAGGTAAATTAATTAGCCACAAAAGATTCTTTGCAGAAAAGAAAATGTAGGAATAAAATAAGCAGATTAAATTCATGACAAGTGCACACAAAGGAAAAACTTCTAAAGAAGAAATACAAAGACAGAAAAAGGGAACTTATTTCTTATCACAATAAGAATATAGCCTTGCTGATTTATCATTTTATTCCTTGGAAACCTTCTATCAATAAAGTAAGCCGCAACTCTGCAGAATACAAACAAATATAAAAGTGTGCGTTAAACTCAAGAAAGATATTGAATAAAAAACCAACACCCGTCTTTGGGTGAGGAGACGATAAATGGTTTTTCCTTCTTTGTAGTTTTCTGTGCTTGAGCTAAACTTCTTACAGGAAGATATGCTACTTTCCTAATGGACGGGAATGAACTCTATTAAAAATGGAGCTCTCAACTGCATTTCGTATCAAAATTTAATACAGCAGAGTCTTACTCTGCTGCCAGCTAATTCAGGAACGGAACAGGATGACATTCTTTCCTGTACAGTATGTAATACAAACTTTCCCCATGAGGAAGAGTAGTTCTCGCCAATTATCTGACATTTTTCCCCCCCTGCCTTTCCCATCACCCACTTTCCACCCACCCCAGGAGTTCTGCCCCGTCTTTTTTTTTTTTTTTTTTTTTTTTGAGAAACAAACAGCATGGTACCCATGCCTGCTACTATTATTTCCTATCTGGGTCTCCTTGGGCCTCTGGTGTTGGACTCCCCTGGCTCCTAGAGTCCGAGAGGAGACTGTAGAGTTCTACCTGCCCATCTTCGATCTCAGACACCCACACTCCCCTCTGCCCGCTCGCACATGCGTTCCAGGATTCGGTGGATGCTGGTGAAACTGGGCCTGTCTGCAGGCAGCTCGCTCCAACACAGACGCATCAGATTGTACAGTTCCAGGGGGCAGTTCTCTGGGCAGGAGAGGACGTTGCCGTCTCGCACGTAGTAGATGACCTCCTCGTGGGCCATCCCGTAGTAGGGCTGCAGGCCGTAGGAGAAGATCTCCCACAGGACCACCCCGTAGGCCCACACATCAGACTCCGTGGTATAGCGGTTGTAGAAGATGGACTCCGGGGGCATCCAACGGATGGGGATGGCGTCGTTTTCGTTGGCTTTGTAGTAGTCAGCTGAGTAGATGTTTCTAGAGAGGCCAAAGTCGGCGATTTTCACCACCATGTTCTCACCCACAAGGCAGTTCCTGGTGGCCAAATCCCGGTGGACAAACTTGCGTTCGGAGAGGTAGGCCATGCCGGCGGCCACCTGCCTGGCGATGCACAGCTGCTCGGCACAGGAAAGGGGCGGCGGGCAGGGGCTGGAGGCCTGCGCCCCGCGGGTCAGGTCGCTGGGACTGAGGCTGCGTCCGGGGTGAGGAGACATGCTGCGGAGGAACTCATTGAGGTCCCCGTAGGCCATGTATTCAAAGAGCAGACACAGCGGCTTCCCCACCGCACACACGCCTAGAACCAAAACAAGGCCTCCTGTTAGAGGTTGCGCTTCCAAAGTGACACGCTGGAAAAAATTGTCCGAAAGCAAATGACCAGATCAGAAAATGTGGTGCCTTGGTTTTCTGTTGAGGGCATCATAGTAGAACTCTGACCCCCTTTCTTTGTGTAAACATCTCCTATTTATCTTTTAAGATTCAACTGATTTATCACTCCTCATGGGGTGCTTCAGCTCCTGACCTTTCCAGGATCAGGTTTAACTTCCGTCATTCTTTATCCTTAATCCTGCATCCTATCTACCTGCCTGTTATAATCATCCATTTAGCTGAGGTTTCTTCCCAACATTTTAGCCCTTTAAACTAGAGATTATATCTTAAGTCTTCTTTAAATTCCACACACCTACCGTGTGTCTGGCGAGCAAGTACTCCATAAATATTGGGTGAATGAATTTATGAATGGATGTTTGCTTTGAGTATGTAATGCAGTTGCTCTGTTTTTCTGCTTCCTTTCTGAAGAAGGATGATAAGGAAGCTGTTGTATGAAATTTGGAAAGGAGCACAAAAACAATCCAAGATCTTAGATGAAGAATTCAGGTTACTGCAGTAAAACATTTAGGTAAATTTACAATGTTCATTCCAGAAAGAAACAAAATGTTAACATAAAGAGTCTTAGATTTAGTGCCAGGAAGACATTTGTTAATTTAAAAATCTTGCTGTATTTGAGAGGGAAATGGACAACTTGAAATATTAGATCAGATGGTCACAATTTCATATCAGCATAAAAATAGATCATTAGCTCTATTTTTTTTTCAGGCAAAAGTTAGAAGTCTGTTCAAAAAGGAAGAGAAACGAGAATACTATTATCTTGGCTTGTTTATTTTGCTGTTAGTTTTTAATTCCAGGGACTTTAGCAATCTGTATATTTATATGTACTATATAAATTCAATTAAAAATTAAAAAATTAAATACAAAATTGGTAAAAGAATTAATGAAGTGAGAAAATATTTCTCTGAGAAGTTTTTTTAAAACTTCAGTGTTTTGAATTTAGGCGATGTAATGAAATAGTCTACTCCCTAGTGCAGAATATATTCTATGGGGAGGAACAGAGGCATCTCTCTGATCAAGGAATGAAAGAAAAGATGTAAGTGAAGTATGAAGGAGAAGAAACTTGGCAAGCCTCTGTTTTCTGATGCAATACATTTCTTCACTTATATTTTCATACCTAAGAGTTTCACAATGTTAGGATTGTCAAATTCTGCCATGAGGGCTGCCTCCCTCTGAAAGTCTGCTTGCATATCTGCTGAGGCTTCTTCTTTGAGCATCTTCACTGCCACCATTGTGAAAGGTTCATAGGGAAGTAAGCCTGGAGCCCTGAGAGATAAGTTTATTTAGCAAGAAATCAAAGATCAGGAAGATTACACATAGTCACATGATAACTACCCAGGCTTATACACATCCCACACTCATGCAGCCTTTCCCAGAGCCACAGAACCAAGGTAAGATGCCAATGGCAGGTCACACTTAAAACTCCTTGACTCCAATGAATAAAAATCACTGGGGTTATTTTCAACATAGACTGTTTGAGAAATGCATTATTTATTAATAACAGAAAACCAAAAGTGCCCAAGTCCAATGGGATTATCATTACCATCCTAACCCCTTAATCTCTGGCCAGAATATAAATTCCTAGAAGGCAGGGACCATGACTTATTCATCTTTATATCCCCAAAGAGCCTAAAAGGGTGCCTTGCATAGTTTTTGGTTCCCAATAAGTATTTGTGTGAGATTTTCATTAATCATGTAACCTCCATACCAGGGCCACTATGAGTAGAAGTAAGGTTGTATCCTGCCCAAGAACAAGAGGCCAAAGTAACAATTGGTGATTAAAACCAAGTCCACACTCTGTGGCCCAGCTGTGTGTCTGTGGAGCTACATCCGTGCAGAGAGGGTATTTTATTCCAACTCACACAAAGACATTAACTGGGCTAGCACTGGCCCTAATACACACTCGTTTTTTTGAGCTCATTGTTGGCTGACATTTTTGCATAATTTTTTTTCCTTTTTCTGTCTTGCCATTCTGTGAACATCTATTTAATATCCATACATGTCAGGCTTTGAGTTCTTAAACTGAAACACTATTTCGAAGTAAACATTAAGTGAAGTGGAGACTATAGCAATTGAAAATGGAAGAGATTTTAGAAATATTTACTAAAAGCAATGTGAGAAATGATTATTTAAAATGTACAACGAAATTCTCTTCTGAAAAGAAAATATGATTAAACTTTGCTAATTTCTTATCATCGGAACACTTTATAAAGATTCTCTCCATATACACAACCCTATTTTCTAGCAGAGGGGGAAAAGTATCAAGATTCAAAGTACAGTACTCAATAAAAATAAGGCGAATGATGTGAAGAAGGAACTAATTTGATAATAACTATTATACATATTACATAGAATCAAGTTAATGTCTGGTAACTTTTCAGACACAATGTATTTCAGTTGGTAGGTTTTTTTTTTTTAATGTGGGCAACTTTACCTTGCTTGAAAGACCCTTCCAAATGCTCCCTCTCCGATATCTCTCACATATTCAATGTTATTCCTGGGATACTCCAGGCTGAGCAATTTGGGATTCAAAAGAAGTGGCATCCTCTGGTACATGGGGTTGGGATGAAGTCTGTCTAGCAAGAGCTCAGAAGGAAGAGTAGTGAGGGTTACAGCCGCTGATTCTCTGCAGGTAAGACAGGTAAGATCAATAATGAGCTGAGGACCAGGTGAGAGCTTTGCACTCAGACTTAGGTTCTAAAGAGACATGGTGTTTAGGAGGAAACAAATTATACTAAGTTCACCAAAGATCCTTCCATTTTAGAGCAACGAAGAATTTGGTTTGGAGCCTAAAGGTACATTCTTTTTTTCAGAAATTTTGTCACTATCCAATCTGGTAGTGGCAGTGGGGCTGAGGGGGCTGATAGGGAGCAGGAAAGGCCATATTCTTCCAAATTGTGGTTTAGATTCTATCTGCTGTGAAAAACTAACCTTAGGACATGTGATCCTATGCAACAAGTCATTGACATTTTTAAAGATCGTGGTGGGGCTGCTTACCGTTAAAGCAAGGCAACGGCTGTCAGAAAGGAAGTGGCAGTGTTATATATACCCCTCCTCCCATCTCCAGCTTCAATACCAAATACGTAAAGGTTTTAAAAATGATACTACATGTTATTCACTTAAACTAGAATCTCACCTTTTCTTATTTTTCCATTGTTTTCGTCTTCGGCAGCAATAAAGAGTGGTTATGGTAAGAAGCACGAATATGGCAAAGCTGGACATGATGGAGATTATTACAGTCATGGAGTATGTAGGTGAGACAGAGAAGGAGGATGAGGAGGAGGAAGGCACATTTGGAATGTCCACACTCGGCTTTGAGGACATCATTGGTGGGAATGCTGTAAGTCAACAACAGATTTTCACTCATTCTTAAACTTTTAAGCAGCAACTCTTGTATTCAGGCAATCAGGAAACTAAATTTAAGACTATGTTTTAATGTATCAGGTTCTCCCTGGTTATATATCTGTACAGCGCAATTGTAAGAATCCAGTGAAGTCTAGTTGTAAGTAAATCCAGCTTACAGAATCATAGAATTTTAAAGATGAGACTCAGAGAAAGGAAATACTTTTTCCAAGACAAATGCAAATCCTGGGCTAGTGTCTTTACACTCATCATAGTTTTTATGACCTGACAACAATCATGGATATTGTTAAGTTATTAAATAAAATATTTTTATGAAATTGAAGTCAGGATTGTCTAAAGCTGAGGTTTTATACATATGTATTGTTGATTTACAAACAGAATTAAATGGAAGAACATGGAAAATGGAAATAGTAGGACAGAAATGAGAAAGTTAGTTCATCTAACAATTGAACTCCTGTCAACTTCCTATTAAAAAGGTCAATGCAATATACAAATAAGTTAAAATCTGTATTACCGCTGGAAACCAAAAGATGTCATACTAATGTCCCTCTGTAGGGTGTAACGTCCATTGTGTATCTATTAAAACAACATTATGAATTATATTTTAAATCCTTTTAGTTGACTGAGTAAAGACAAAAACATGGATACAGAATATTTTAATAATATAATCAACAAGAATGTCTTAATAGTGAAGAATGAACTTTGTACCCTAAAAAGACAGAATAAACCTTATTTTCAAATATTTGTGGGATACTGACAGACACGGTCTTTTCTGTCAGGTCACAAAGATGAATCTCAGTAAACTTCAAAGGAAGAAATTATGCAGATCTATTCTTTGACCAAAATGCAATTAATAATAGATTAAATAAAATCCAATAAGGCATTAAAAAAAGAAACATTTTAATAACCTTTCAGTCAAAGAGTAGAAAGTAGCCATAGTTACAGATGACAAAATAACTTCCTAACAGTGTTGATGAGATTTGGCCAAAGATGTGTTCAGTGATAAACTCATAGCATTATCTTCTTCCATTAGATAAAAAGAATGAAGTGAATGAACTAGATATTTAAAACTTTGGAAAAGAAACAAAATCTACAGAAAACAAAGGAAAACAGGTGATATAGTGACAGCCATGTACAAGCAGAAATTAATAAGTTAGAATACACATAACACAAATGATAGAATTTAAAAATAGGTCAATAGTTTGTCTTATATTTACAAAGTAGTCTAATCAGTGACATTTTAATTTTAAAATGAAAAGAAAGGCACAAACATACAAAATTAGGAATGATAAAGTCATTTTAACAATAGACTCAAAGGTCAATAAAAATGAAATAATATATAACTATGGAGTTACATTTTTAAAATCTTAAGGAAAATGGTAGGAGCACATTAATTACCAAATTTGAAGAATTAGAAAATCTGAAACTAGCCATAACCAGGAAATTTAAGTCATTATAGAATTATGGTTACAGTCTTTCAGTCTTGGAAGAGATACAATTTTCACAGTTTTATAATATATTCCAGTAAGAGAAAAATCTTTCAGATTGTTTTAGCAAGTTATTATAATAGTAATATCACAACCTGACAGTGTTAGCACAAAAGAAAAGTGCAGATTATAGAGCATAGATTTAAAAGATCCTAAATGAAATATTAGAAATTGACTGCAATATAGTAAAAAAAATGATTTCTTAGAAGGAACTATATTATTATAACACATCACAGAGTCAAAGGAAAACTTTCATTGCAGTGGATGCCTGAAGCCATTTGAAATAGGACACTTGTAAAAGCAGAGATTATAAGGGATGCCTACGTATGACTTCTTAGTCTAGGCATGGAAGCAGTGATTATGCCCTGAGCACCAGTGGCTAAGCAAGTGGTTTTGAAGCCTGTGGAGACCAAGTTTGGTCACCCCTGTGACTCAAGCAGGCACCTGTAACTAGAAGAATATTAGCACAGCAGTAAAACATTCGTGCAGGACCAATGACAGCATTTCTCATCAAGCATCACAGCAGTGGTGGATGTAACAGACTTCCCAGGCTCCGCTGTGATGGTTTGAAAGCTGCTCTGACTTTCTGTGAACTGAGTCATTCGAAGATTTAAAAAATCAATCCAAGATGAGTGGGGAGGGGGGCTTAAAATGGAGAGCTAAACTTAATGCTAATATGAAAGTAGGAGCAATCATTAAAAGACAGGGAGAAGGGAAGCAAGAAGGAAATATCCAAAAGATAAACTAATGATTAAAAAAAATCTTCCATCACCCTTCAAAGGGAACTGGTAATATCCTTTAGAGTTTACTCAGAATTCAAGAGACTCTCCAAGAAATATTTGAGGGCTTTACACACTCCCACAGAATATGAGACAGTCTACCTAATAAGGATGACTTCTCTATTCAATGACTGACCTACCTGAAGAGCTAAAGCCAATTTCTTTGATAATTGTATTTAACTAGGGGAACATATTTTTAGACATTCCTCACCATATGGTCAGATGAAACGATCAGTTTATGACATCTGGAGTTCATTTTCTTACATATAACAAAGATTTCATAAAATGATTTAGCTAATCTATGCTGCTCACAAGTCCTTATAATCAGTGTAGAAGGCAGAAATCTGGATGCTTTTGTGTGTCTTATTTCTGTCTAATCTAGGATTGAAGGTCAGCACCTTTCATACAGTAAACTCTCAATGAACGCTTGACTGGATGAATGAGTAAACAATCAAAGGATAACAAACATCACAGTCATCAATTAAAAGTCCAATCAAAGTTAACTTTGGTTGCTTCTGTGACAAAGAATTGAAACATTTCTTTTTCATTCTTTCAAGTTGGGAATGACAATTTGACAGGTTTCCAGAATAATAGATTTTTAGGGTTTTCCAAAGCTGTTCTTGTTTCCTAGCTCTGAGTGATTCAGTTGTGACCAGTAGCATTCTTTCTTTCAATATTTTAAGTCTTAGTCGTTTAAGTAAGCTGGTAAAATCAAGTCCTGGCATTTAGCCAAGTGCAGAAACAATTAGGCCTGGAATATCTAGCCCAAGAAATGAATATGATTTGAGCCTTGAACATGAAAATCAAAGGAAGTTAGTCGACATGAAAAAAATTTCTAATTTCATTCTGAAGATTTCTGCATTCTGGTAGGCTTAACGTACCATCTGATACACGTTAGTTTCTAGGACACCCCTTTTCAAGCAACCTTCTTGAATTCTTTCCTAGAGATTTTGAGATGACCCTTTTAAAACCATTTGATTTGACCCTGTAAACTTTATACTATTGGATGATACAAAAATCATGAATGCAAAATCAAAAGGTGATATTTTAAATTGGCTTATTTTATAGCCATAGAAGGGATAAAGCAACTTAGTAACCTTGAGGTAGGAGATGGGATTTGTATCATTCACTAAATATGGTGCTCTCCATGGCCTAATTAGTAGCTATAAACTGGGATCTCCAATGATCTTCCTTCATATTCTACCCTGGGTGAGTATAGTGAAAAGACTTTGAGAGGGACCGTACATCCTGTTCTGGACATCATGAAATATGGGTGTAAATACGCATGCATGAATCCAGTTACATACACATAACGTTTCAAGGGCACAAACAAAATTACTTACTTGTTAGGTTTTCTTTTTTATAATCTGAAGGGGAAAGGATAAAAATTTGTTTTAAGTGAGCATCCAGATAACTCCTGTGTTCTGTGAGAGAGTGCTAAGAAATGCAAGTTCTCTTTCAGCTTTTTAATATAAAATGGGAAAACATTCTTCGCATTCGAATGCGAAAGGATTGCATCTTTGAAATTAAAACAGCTGTTAGGGCTCACCACATAGTTCCTTACAAACGAAGTTCATTAAAGCAACATGCAGCCATTCAGCTTTGTTTTATGAGATCAGCATTTGCAAACATATGGCTTATTTTTGCCTGCTGAAAAATCTGCTTCCTTGGCTAAGAAAGAGGACTTTATGCCTTTATTCCACTCCTCTGACAAAATATGAACTGTTTCTTGGCCATTTCTCTGCACATTCCATAAAATGTTATGAGCTCTCATAAGATCTGCTTATGAAGTAAGGTAAGATCTCAAGCAGCAGCGAAAAGTGCTCTTTAATTTCTTTTAGAACAAATGGAATAAATCCTTATGCTAACCGGTGCAATTAGGATAGCAATAGGATTCTGTTATGAGGTATGGAAGGAAGGCAGAACTCAAAAAAAAATTGGAAATGCCTAGGAATGTTAGGAGATTTAAATTCACACCTCAGTTTCCTCAAAATAGTAAATTTCTCTGAACCTCCAAAGTCTCGAGAGAACTCTGTTACCTAAATATGGCAGTCTGGTACAGGCCATGGGGTCCCAGTGCATGCTGGGGAGTTTGTTGCAGTCCGGCATGGAGAGCAGATGTATCCCAGATCTGTGGAGTCCCCTGGGGGTCTCTTCTTCCACCGCTAGCCATTCTTGTGCACAGAAGAGCTCCTTTACTGCCAGGCAGTATTCTCTAAAATAATTTAGGGAGAACAAAATTTGATGAATCATAGCACGTTGAAGCCAAATTGGTGGCGGATCCTAAATCCCATATTTTCAAAACATCATCATAGTACACTGTTTGTTCTTGCAAAAGTGTTTTTGTAAAGATCTTTTTATTGTAAATAATGTGAGAAGTTATGAAATATATAGTATATTATCCCTTGTGATGAAATGCTGTCTTGTTTTGTTTTTAAAACATCACTAATGCTACTGGGGAAAAGAACTTTCAAGTTCAAAAGGTAATGGATTAGGAATCCCAGATATGTTTTCTCTTAACTTCATATTAAAGTAACTACAAAGGTACAGAAACAAGGTACGCAGAGCTTTAAAAGATCATTGTCAAACAGTTTCCAACCTGGGAGGTTTTTCTGTAATCTCGGGGCTAATGGGCAGGGCCTGAGGAACACAGTCTGTGTCTCTGTGTGCTTTGTTCCCTAAAACAGAATAGCATCACCTTCCTGAAAGGTTATAGGAGGGCTTGGGAGTCCTTACCCAGCCCTACCCTTGGAGAAGCTGAGTCCTATCCCATTGCTGTGTGTGCTTTCATCTGAGAAAGCTAGAGTAAGGTCTGTGTGAATACGAAGCTGCAATGTTCATCTCTATGTTGTACTGAGTGAAAAGGCTGAAGAAAGATTAGGTAGACTAGTTGGACTAATTAGAATTTTGTGGATTAATATTTGTTCAAGCTTATCTTACAGGATATAGGATAGACTACATAGGAAAAATCAAGTTAGTTCCAAATTAAGATATTTGGGATTCATAATAAGAGGAAATTAAAGATAATTAAAGAAATTAAGGATAATAATAGTAATATCATTCATTAAATATATGAAGTATAAAAGAGGAGGAAATTTTGTGTGAGTGTGTACATTCGTGTGTATGTGTAGTTATATATACATGTATATATATTTTTACTACTCATGCCTACACTCCTGCTTTCCCAGGCAACCACTTGCCAATATGGACCAACTGAGCATGTGCAGAATGAAAGGGCTGTGCATACTAATGTGATGGGATATAATGGGAGTCATGAGTACAACAGTGGAATGTAGATTCTTAAAATGTCTGCAAAGGAAGAGGGAACAATGGGGCTTTCAGGCTTCTGAGACGCTGAAGAACTGGAGAAACATTGTTTGGCTTGCTTCTTCTTATGCCTGGTCCCATCCTTGGGTCATATAAGCAAATCTTTCTGCATTCAGATGTTACAGTTAAACTGTGCAAAAGCAATATGGGACATATGAAAGAACTTTTTAGCCCACATTATGTGGAGAAAGCAAATACCTGGGAAAATTGTTTTTTATTATACATGGAAAGACACGTTAGAGAATTTAAAAAATTGTTTTGTTTTCATTGACATGCACTGAAGCATGGCCTCTACAGAAGAGTTTTTCACGGGGAAAAAAAAAATCAAGATGAAATGCAAAATAGAGTGAAAACTAGGTTAAGTTAAACATGGTAGTGACTGAAGAAAATAAAGACCACAAAGAAGTGAAAACAACTTTGTTTCACGGAAACAAGTGAAATCTTCATTGAGAAAGAAATGGCACGGCAAGATATTGAACAAATAATAGGGGAAAACTTTAGAAGTTCTAACTGAATGCAGAAAGAAAGATGAAAATAGTGAGTAAGGAGATAACTGAGAGGGAGAAGCAAGCAAGAAATTCAAAGTACAAATAACAATGTTTCCCAGCAAGAAACTAGAGCACATAAAAAAATAGAAAAATATTCAGAGATATACTATAAGAAAACATTCTTAAAATAAAAAGGACATAAGTCTGATGATGAAGTCATATTATCCATTCTTTTTATATTACTTATAGGAAAGAAAATAATGAAATCTACTCCCAAGTCTTTTTAAATGTCTAATTTTTTAAACAATTATTGATTATACATAAGAAAAAAGAAAACCTTAATGAAGTATAAAAATGTGAAAATTTCTAGACTATATTTTTCAACCCCAATGTGAATAAATTGTTTACAAGGATTAAAAAAGTAGAAACAATTTTCAGATTAAAAAAAATACTCAGGGACTTCCCTGGTGGCGCAGTGGTTAAGAATCTGTCTGCCAATGCAGGGGACACAGGTTCGAGCCCTGGTCGAGCAAGATCCCACATGCTGCGGAGCAACTAAGCCCGTGCGCCACAACTACTGAGCCCGCATGCCACAACTACTGAAGCCTTTGTGCCTAGAGCCCATGCTCCACAACAAGAGAAGCCACCGCAATGAGAAGCCTGCGCACCACAACGAAGAGTAGCCCCCGCTCGCCACAACTAGAGAAAGCCTGCGCACAGCAACAAAGACCCAACACAGCCAAAAATAAATAAATAAATTAATTAATTTTAAAAAATACTTGTTTAAATAACAGGTGGAATTAAGAAAAAAATTTAAGTACACTACAAATGGCTCACAGATTTAAGAGTTAATTAACTATGCTATTCTAATAAATTTGAAATCTCAGTGAATGGGATTTTTTTCTAAAAAAACAAAAAAGTTAAATTATTTTCAATCTTGAGAAAGAACATCTGTGGCCTATGCATGTAAACTGATCTAGGGCATAAATGTTGGGAAATTACTCAATAAATTTATTTTGTGCTAGCATATGAAGATACAATTCAATTTTAATGCTCATTGTTCCTCAAAAGATACTTAGATGTCATGTCTGATGAAAATATAATCTTAAGTGAAGAAACAACAAATTATATTAGTCTTAAGTAATTTAAAAAAAATTTTTTTTGATGTGGACCATTTTTAAAGTTTTTATTGAATTTGTTACAATGTTGCTTGTGTTTTATGTTCTGGTTTTTTGGCCACGAGGCATGTGGGATCTTAGCTCCCTGACCAGGGATCGAACCCGCACCCCCTGCGTTGGAAGGCGAAGTCTTAACCACTGGACTGCCAGGGAAGTCCCTATATTAGTCTTAAAATGTCTCCAAACCCTCAAAATCTGCAGTAAGTTGAAGAATGGAGCACTCTATTTTAATGACCTCTGTAGTCCTTTTATACTAAATAGAATGCCTTAAAACTATTTCAATATTTAAATAGTTCCTGGTTTTATCAAAACAGTTGGAAATGCGCTGTGTTGGTAGTCTTCATGTGTTTTCTTGAAAAGCAAACAGTATCCATCCAGTTTCTAATATATACCCTGGGTACAATTTATCCTTTAATCCTCTCAGCTCTATTGCAGACGAGGAAACTGAAGTTTAGCTGAGGTCATATGTCAGTGCATCTAGAAAGCAGTACAAAACAGTATTTGAACTTTGTTCCATTTAGCTCAAAAGCTACATTGATTCCTGTCTTTTCTACACAAGAAGTAAATAAAGGCAAAGATAATTCTATTGAAAGTCGGTTTATAAATTTCAGTGTTTAAAGAGTAGGGGGTTTTAAAGAAATATCTGTTTTATAACTGTTTCTACTCCTTCCACCCCCCATGACACAAGAGTGTCAGTACTTAAATTAGAATATTGGGTGGAATGTATTTTAATATTCTGACATGCTCACCAAGATCTCATATTTATTGGCAAATAATGCTGAAATACTTGATATGTAGTCTTTATTTTCTCTATCTTGGCTTACTAATGAGGTCCATATTAGTTTGGGATTTTGTTTTTTACTTCCTAGAAAGCAGGGATGTTTATGAATATGATAATGTGAACAATGACAATAACAAATATAATAGAAATATACAAATATAATAGAATATTATACCTTTTATGACATTTTCTAACTTAGAGCCCTTGTATAATAGGGTTTCACCAGTGATTCACATGGTAGGAATTTTGTCCAATTAATTACCTTATATTTTGGACAAAAGCCAGCTTTTGCCTTTACTCTTACACATAACAACTTCCTCTTTTGAAAACTTTTCCTGTTGGCAGACAGACAAACAGAATTTCCCCATTTATTTATTTCGTAAATTTTACCTGCAAATGGGTGTAGGAGTAGGTGCCACCCCAGGGTTACATTCTTGGAAGATGTGGTTACACAGTAAAGCTTCAGCAGCCGGCCGGCAGAATGGGCTCACTGCTTTCAGTTCATTCCAGGCAGTGTGGACCAGTAGTTCTTGGGCCTCCTCAGGGTCTGCGTAGGAGTTGTTGAAGAAAACAAGAGCATCTTTTGCCAGGACAGCATTACACACCTCCCCTCTGTACTGGGCGCAGTAGCCTTTGTTATCTTTCTGTGGTTTACTGAAAGAAGCAGTGAACAACATTTCTGATCACATGCTATTTTTTAGCATTCCATCTGCCTTTTTGTTTGTTTTCCATTTCCACATCTGCATCACAGAAATAGAAGATTGCACCAGGAAATTGGTTGAAACGTTCCATCTGAATATTGTCTTCATTACCAGCAGCAATTATATTACCTCTAGCTACTCCAGAGGGCTATGAAGAGGATCAAATGTGATAATGGATGTGGAAAGCTTTGGAAACACTCAAGGCCAGAATGGATGGGAGAATTTTTATTGTTTCCATCATAAATAAAATTTGACTCCACATTTGTTACATATAAGCACACATAGCAAATAAATACATCTAAAAAATATATTCATCATCATGATTAACAAGTGACTGAACGTAGTAATTGCTCTGATCCAAAGAGCTTGCAGCTTGATGAACATAGTTTATTTAAACGTTATGATAGTTAAGGATTTGAATTTTGTGGCACATCTTCCAAAATCAGATCCTCTCACTCACACATCTTCCCAGCATTCCATTAAAGAATAAGAAGAAAGCCACACAGGGAGGAGAAAGCATTGGCTATGGCTCTCAGAGGAGCTAAGTAGCATCTTCACTTTTGCTATTTTCTCACCACATGTCTTGGGGAGAGTCATCTGGTCTCTGACAATGTCCTAATCTGTAAAGTGATGTAAGTAATTATCCTGAACCCAGGTTATTGTGTGTTCATTGGTAATATAAGTGTTAGCATAGTAATAAGATTAAAAGCTTGTCTGCTATAACAATTGAAGAGGACAATAAGAAAAATGGAAAACGCAGCTGGTAGTCCCTCCACATATCCACTGCTTCCTTAATGCAATGCTGGGAATTATAATAACTCGTATACTCACCTGACAGATATTTATTGAGCACTTATTATGTGCAGGCACTGTAATGGTCTCAATATATCCTTATGCCTTCCATCAGATATCTCATTAACAATGACAGCAAATTCAAGTTGCACTCTCATTTAGATTTGTACATCTGTTGGAATTTAGCATTTCATTATCTTTATATAAAGGATTTCAAGGAAAGAAAATTAAACAAATTGGAATTTGTGGGGATTAAGTTGCTAACAGACCCCATTTGAATTTGAAAAGTTGATTAGAAACATCATTGACTGGTCTTTGAAGCAAATCTATTAAATGAGATACAACTCATTCAGGTAAAACAATGAACTTCTGTGAAATACTATATTTTAAAATGATGTTTTGTAACATAGAATCATTCTCTAATTCATACTAGCATTCTACTAATTAGTCAACATGAATTTTATTGCATTACCTGTAATTCATTGGGGATTTTTTAAATGAAGGCCTTGAATAAGAAAATGCAAAACTCCCATGAAAACTTGGGCCCTATTGGGTTGAGAAAACACCCAGAGAAATAGCTCATGACTCAACCTCTGAGGGAACTCAGGGTATGCTGACACTAAGAAAGTTCTAGAGAAGCAAGGATACTGTGCTTTAAGAAACTGAATAATAATACCTAACAATTAGAAATACCCCAAACTGGCTTACAAAATGGTCACACATATTGATAATCCTTCCATAAAAAGAGAGGATGGATAAGAGCAGGTGTGACTCTTTTCACTTAGAAGAAAACTATAGGGACTTCCCTGGTGGCGCAGTGGTTAAGAATCCACCTGCCAGTGCAGGGGACACGGGTTCAAGCCCTGGTCCGGGAAGATCCCACATGCCGTGGAGCAACTAAGCCCGTGCACCACAACTACTGAGCCTGTGCTCTAGAACCCGTGAGCCACAACTACTGAGCCTGTGTGCCACAACTACTGAAGCCCATATGCCCAGAGCCCATGCTCTGCAACGAGAGAAGCCACTGCAATGAGAAGCTCGTGCACCGCAACAAAGAGTAGCCCCCGCTCGCCGCAACTAGAGAAAGCCCGTGCAGCAACGAAGACCCAACACAGCCAAATATAAATAATAAATAAATAAATTTATAAAAAACTATATCATGTAAAAGTTGAATATTTCTCCTAGTGTCTCTGAGCTGAGAATTATTCATCCATGTTGCACGGTCATGTGTTAACTACTGCATGACACTTCTTTATTTTTCCATGAATATTTTTAATTTAAAAAATTCATGATTTTTTTCTTTAATTACATAAGCAAAAAACATTTAAAAGAAAACACTGGAAACTAAGAAAACTTACACAAAAGAAAAAATGAAAATAGCCTCAGAGATAAGGATTATTAATAATTAATTAAGAACCAATTCTTTTTTTCTGAATTTCTGCTGCTTCTCTTTTAAAAAGCCCTGGAAAAATCTTTAGAACGACCTCAATGTGAATTAATAGTATGGAGTCCTCACTGATTTTTGAACATTAGCTATATAATGCAAAAGAAAAAAAAAGAAAAAAGAAAAAGCAGAATACGTTTTGAATAGAAATGAGAAGATCTTGGTTTCAATTTTGATTTGTCTTCCTACCAGCTTGAAGATAACTAGCCTGTGAAAAGCCTTTGCATGCTGGGAAAAACCATACAGATACAAAGTATATGGTTCTTATTAATTTTCTATGTCTCTGTGATGTTCTGGGAGCATTAAAGACTTAGCTTTGGTAGTACATCTTTGCTTGGATTAGCCCCACAAGGTAAGGGATATATAGGACCAAATATATATATACAGGAATAGAGTGAGTGGTTTAAAAATACATAGGGAGGACACATGTGCTGAACAGTGTGCGAATGAAAGATGGCATGTCTTCTGCGGGTGGCCTGTATTTTAATTTCCCTTTTACTATATATATATATATACACACACACACATACATACATAAAGAGACTGCCCAGTCACAGTTTCAGTCAGAGTTGGAACAATTTCCTCCCCTGTTCTGCTGACTTAGAAACCTCAAATTTTATGCAGTGATCAAATTTCAGAGGCAAGATATGGAGGCCAATGGGGCCATTTTTTCCCTCATCCTTCTAAGCCTATCACTTAAAAAATTTCTTTTAAGGAGGTCACGGCAAAACCCAGGGAACAAGATGAATGCAAAAAATTTCCATTGGTGTCTTTTGTCTTGTGCAAGTGATGGGTGCCCTTTCTGTCCAGCTGAAGTCGTATTTCTCCACATGCAGATCTTGGGACTGTGGATGGAGTAACAGCAGAGGCAGCTGGTCCTGTTGCTCCTGTGAACAGTGGGGCAGAGGTCACAGGGATGTGTTCGCAGAATGCTGGTTGTTTTGGAATGATCCGCTGGACTACCTCCAAAAATTCTGGTTAATCTTGCACATGCAGCCAGTCCCTCTCTTGTCTCCTGACAGACTGAACCTGGCTGACCTCTCTTTCTGAACAGTTTCTCTTTTTGGAGGCAACAACTGATATTTGACCCCAAGTCCCCCTTCTAACTTATTTTATAGCAGACAGCTCTCCTTGGTCAGATGGAATATTTAAAGGATTCTCACTACACCTTTTGCTTTTATTTTCTCTCTGCTTTAATGTATGTATGAATGTGTTCATACATACATTAAATGTATGTATGAATGACGTTCAGTGGAATACAGTTGACCCTTGAACAACATGGATTTGAATTGTATGGGTCCACTTATGCACAGTTTATTTTCAATAAATACTACAGTCCTACACGATCCCATCCGTAGTTGGTTGAATCCAAGGATGCAGAACATGGATATGGAGAAACCACATAGACAGACAGCCAACTCTAAAGTTATAGGGCATGCTGGTTGGTGCCCCTAACCCCTGAATTGTTCAGGGGTCCACTGTTTTAAAATGTGATCTTCCAGTTTCTATGAGGGCAACGTCTCTTCCCTTTGAACACATAATATAATACGTTGTCCAAGGGCACATCCAGATGACCAGCCATGGCATGGTTGGTTGGGACAACCCCACTCCCCCAGCGGAAACTCCACACCTTCTTTTCCTGCCCTCCCTAGGGCTGGCACACTTGAGAACGAGACCTCTCCTCTGATAGCGACACATCTTCTTTCTTATACAGCAACTGCCAGGCTCCCATTGTACTTTCCCAACAAATGTGATGGCCAGGGCCCTACGCCACTCTAAACTTCCAAAGCAAACTGGAATTCTTTTTATCCTTTCATGCCTAGTGTCTTTGTATATGATTCATTCTCTATGACAGGGATCGGCAAATAGAACCCACAAGTCAAATTGGCCTACTGCCTATTTTTATACCACCTGTGAGCTAAGGATGGTGTTTACATTTTTAGATGGTTGAAAAAAATCAAAAGAAGAAGTGAAAATTATATGAAATTCAAATTTCAGTGGCCAGAAGTAAAATTTTATTGGAACAGAGCCAAGTTCATCCATTTACAAATTGTCTATGGCTCCTTTTGTGCTGCAACAGCAGAGCTGAGCAGTTGCAACAGAGACCGTATGGCCCACAAAGCCACATACTTGCTATCTAGCCCTTTGCAGAAAACCAAAAGTGCTTGTGTTATCACAAGTGAAAAATGGTATGGAATTTTCATTAGTTAGCATTTATTTGACTATAATCAGTTAAAATTCTTTTCATTTGCATTTAGTTGCATGTGAATGATTTATTTCTGTTCTTGAGCCCTTGGAATTTGTGCACGATTCCATTATTATGTTGCCTTGTAACTAATGTGTGTGTGTGTGTGTGTGTGTGTGTGTGTCGGTCCCCTAGTAAAATGTAAATTCCTTGCGTGCAGGGAATATGTACAATTTGTTTTGTTTTACCACTTTCCAATATAGTGCCAGGAATAGAGTGAGTGTTTTAAAGATGCCCAGAGAAGACAGGTGTGCTGAATGAAAGAGGTGTATGAATGAAAGATGGCATCTCTTCTGTGGTTGGCCTGCATTTTAATTTACCTTTTCCCGTGTTTGTGTTGTATATCCCTTCAGTAGATATTCAGCTTCTCTGTAGAATCCTTCAGGTCAGGACTCTTTCTCAATACCTATTTATTAGGTAAACAAATGCATCAAAGCTATATGAATTGGGAAAAAGATTGAGAGCAAACTAAATTTTCTTATGCAATGAATTATTTCATTCCATGGAATTAGAATCAATGGCTTGAGTTGCAGGTCCTGCTCAGTTGCTGTGCTACCTGGATTAGCATCGTAGGTATGAATCTGTGTTCTCGAGTCTGTCTGTCTGAGCTCAGATTGAGGCTTTGCAGTATTCTATGTGGTCTGGACAACTCTTGTGCCTCAGGTTCCTCATATAAAGAAAGAGGGATGATAGTTTTTGCCCCATAAAGTTGCTGAAACATTAATATGAGAACAGTGGTACTCAAAAATGCCCTGCAAAACTTAACTGCTATTATTGTTAGTAATGAACCATTCTAAATCTCAGTTTCATCATTTGTAAAATTAGATGAAATTTTACACATCATAGAGTTTTTATGAAAGGCAATTTTATGCAGATAAGATGCTGTAAGTGTCACAGTGTTATATTACATGGTGTTACTTTCTTATCTGCAGGATAAAGCTATGAGGGAGGCTTTGGGAGTCAGTTCTGTGTCTCTTTTCCAAGCCTATCATATACTGTGTAAGTCATGTGTACTCTCCAGTTCAAAGTAACTCTCTTAGTTTCTTTTCTGTACAATAGGGATAATACTAGCACCTATTTCATGTCCTGAGGATAAATTTTTAAAATGCATGTAAAGCTCTTAGCACAGTGCCTGATACATAGTAAGTATTCAACAGATGTTGCCTCTCTTCATCTTCATCATCATTTTGTGAGAGTATGAAAAGGATTAGAAATTAGAAAGTTTTCTGAAAGATTACAGTACTCAACGAATAATAGATACTCAATAAATGGCATGTCAAACAAAGCGAAACAAAACATTGGTATAACAACAATATCTTACCTCCATTCTAGTAACAGGAAAGGAAGTTTCCACAGGAAATCAAATTAAAGGGGAAAAGAAACAAAAGTTAGTACATTTTCATCTCAAGGTTTGTAACAGATAATTTTCATTCTTCTAATCTCTAAGTTTCTGACAAGTTCCCTGCTTCTGCTAGGAGGCCAGATACTGCATTAACAGACAGATTTGGAGAAGGAGAGTAAGAAAATATTAAATGTCTCCAGGAACTGAATTCTTCTTTCCAAGCTGAGTCAACCGTGGCTGCATTAGCCCAGGCAGTATCATAGGTCAGAATTTCCCTCTGTTGGCCACCCAAGGACTTTGCATCAAGAAAGCAAGAAGTGGAGGTTGAACAGGAAGAGGAGAGAGGTTGAACAGGAAGAGGGTGGTGGAGCTGTGATTCTCACAGACCCACTGGCTTCACGTGGTCACACAGCGTCCCACACTCAGAAGGGCCCCATGCTTAATTTAATATTCTGCTGTTACCATCTTGAAACACTTAATAATTTTTTAACAAGGGGCCCCACATTTTCTGGAGAGAACAGATGGAAGAAACAGGAGGAAATTCTTACAGAGAAAAAGGTATAGAATTTGGAAGGGGTAAAGGCAGAATCTAACAGCAGCTGAGCAGGGAAACCTGTTGAAATATGAAAAGGCCAAGGTTATGTATATGAAAGAGCCCTCAATTTAAGATGTGAAAGAGAGGATTCAATACCATGGAGATCAACCAGAGCCAAAGAGAATCCAGCCATAGAACTTGGGAAGAGATACTAAGCTTAGATAGGCTTCTATTTCAAGGACAAATGAGGAAAAAAAAAATCAAGGTCATTTAAGGGTGCTCAGTCTTTTCAAGAATATTAAGAGAATCAAAGGATGATTCACTAGGCTTCCATGTGTTTCGTACAGAAATTTCTCCAGTCACATTTTCTTTTTTGTGGGGCGGGGAGAGTGGGGAGCAGGGAAGGGGTCCAACAGCCTCCGATTATAAACAAGTGCTTTTATCTCAAAACTAGATTTTTAAAAATTTTCAAAAACTTCCAACAGTCATCAATATTTGTAGTATCTTTTCCATTATCTGGAAAAGCCAATAAAATGTTGTCTCTCTTCTAAAACATACAGCCAATCTAATATAAAAAAGCTGCCTGATTGTAAAAAGAATGCTTACCTCTTGAGCCTAGCTGCAGAACAGCTGGTAGCAATTTAGTGTGGCTACTGGCTGTTAGTCATTTATGCCTTTCCTTTTTATTATAAACAAAAACAAACACCTTTAATCCATTGGAAACCAGATGAAGCCACCATGAAATGCCAAGGGACAGGGCCTGTTTGGTTGGTAAGAACACTGCTACCTATCGTGGCTGAAACACTGGGTGATAGAGGGATTCGTGTGCTCCTGCTACATCACCCCACGTCTCACAACTGGGGGGGAACATTGCGGGGGACACGGGAGTGTGACGATGAGACATGAGAGAGAGTGTGAAACATGGTAGTACGTTCAATCAGCTATATCGATTACAAAATAAGAGTCCAAAGCTCTAATTTTTTCTGTAATAATGTGAAACATCAACTCAAAATATAGAAAATAAAAATATGAGATGAATGAATAAAGAAGATGTGGTATATATACACAATGGAATATTACTCAGCCATAAGAAAAAATGAAATAATGCCATTTTGCAGCAACATGGATGGACCTAGAGATTATCATACTAAGTGAAGTAAATCAGACAAAGACAAATATATGTATCACTTATAGGTGGAATCTAAACTATGATGCCAATGAACTTACTTACAAAACAGAAATAGACTCACAGACATAGAAAACAAACTTATGGTTACCAAAGGGGAAAGGGGGGGGAGGGATAATTTAAGAGTTTGGGATTAAAATATACACACTACTATATATAAAATAGATGACCAACAAGGACCTACTGTATAGCACAGGGAACAATACTCAATATCTTGTAATAACCTATAATGGAAAAGAATATGAAAAAGAATATATATAACTGAATCACTTTGCTATACACCAGAAGCTAATACAACAGTGTAAATCAATGATATTTCAATAAAAATTAAAAAAATAAAAACACATGGTCCATTTTGGGAGGGTGGGGAACTCCAATACTAACATATCGGATTTCTCCCTACTGCCCAGCTTTGGTTATGCTACATATTTTCATTTGAGCTTTAAATTTAGTGACCAGAATCCCCAGACTCTGAGGTCAATCCAGAGAAGGGGCATTGCAGACAGTGGGGGTGTTGGTAGAATGAGGAGTGGCTTATGTTAGAGGAGGGATGTGACCACAGACTCATTCCTGTACCCTCAGACTGAATAAGCAGAAAAGAACTCTGGACCTCAGTATTTCATGAAGGACCTATTAATGCCACTGAGAATGGAAAATACAAACACGGATTTTCCTCTACTGGATCCCTGTGTCTATTTTTCCCAGCTTTATTAAGATACAAGTGACATTCAACATTGTGTAAGTTTAAGGTAGACAAGGTGTTGATTTGCTACAGTTACATAATGCAACTCTCTTAGCAACTTTCAAGTATATAATACAGTATTAACTGTAATCACCAATGATGTACATTAGATTTCCAGAACTTATTCATCTTATAACTGGAAGTTTGTACCATTTGATCAATGTCTCCCCTTTTCCCCCACCCCACTGCCCCTGGTATCCACTACTGTACTCTGTTTCTATGAGTCAGACTTTTTCAGATTCCACATATAAGTGATATCATACAGTATTTGTCTTTCTCTGACTTATTTCACTTAGCACAATGCCCTCAAGTTTCATCCATGTTGTCACAAATGACCAAATCTCTTTCTTTATCATGGCTGAAAAATATTCTATTATATGTATATACCACATCTTCTTTATCTATTTTTCTGTTGACAGACACTTAAGTTGTTCCGTATCTTGGCTACTGTGAATAATGCTGCAATGAACATGAAAGTGCAGATACCTCTTTGATCTCCTCTTTTCATTTCCTTTGGATATATACCCAGAAGTGGGTTTGCTGGATCATATGGTAGTTCTATTTTTAATTTTTTGCAGAAGCTCCATACTGTTTTCCATAGTGGCTGAACCAATTTACAATTCCACCAACAGTGGGTCAGGGTTCCTTTCTCGCCAATACTTGCTAACTCTTATTTTTTTGATGATAACCATCTTAATAGGTATGAAGTGATATTTCATTGTGGTTTTGATTTGCACTTCCCTGATGAATAGTGATGTTGAACACCTTTTCATGTACCTGTTTGCCATCTGTATGTCCTCTTTGGAAAAATGTCTATTCATATACTTTGTCCATTTTTAAATTAGATTGTTTGGGTTTTTTTGCTGTTGTATGTGTTCTTTATATATTTTTGGATATTAACGCCTTATATATAATTAGCAAATATTTTCTCCCATTCTATAAGTTGCTTTTTAGTTTTGTTGATGGTTTCCTTTGCTGTACAGAAGCTTTTTAGTTTGACGTAGTCCCACTTGTTTATTTTTACTTTTGTTGCTTATGCTTTTGGTATCATATCCAAAAAAATCATCACCAAGACTGATGTCAAGGAACTTACTGTCTATTTTTTCTTCTAGGAGTTTTATGGTTTCAGGTCATGTGTTTACGTCTTTAATTCATTTCAGGTTAATTTTTGTGAGTGTTGTAAGATAGAGGTCCAGTTTCATTCTTTTGCATGTGGTTATCCAGTTTTCCCAAAACCATTTATGAAAAAGACTATCTTTTCCCCGTTGTATATTCTTGGCTCCCTTGTCATAAATTAACTGACCATATATGTGTGGGTTTATTTCTGGGCTCTTGATTCAGTTCCATTTGTCTAGGCATCTGTTTTTATGCCAGTCCCATACTGATTTGATTACTATAGCTTTGTAATATAGCTTGAAATCAGGACGTGTGAGGCCTCCAGCTTTGTTCTTCTTTCTCAGGGTTGCTTGGCTATTGGGACTTTTTTGTGATTCCATACAAATTTTTGAATTGTTTGTTCTATTTCTGTGAAAAATGCCATAGAATTTTAATAGGAGTATATGAAATCCACAGATAGCTTTGGGTGCTGTGGACATTTTAACAATATTAATTCTTCTGATCCATGAACACAGAATATCTTCCATTTATCTGTGTCTTCAATTTCTCTTATCAATGTCTTGTAATTTTCAGCATACAGATCTTTCTCTTCCTAGGTTAAACCTATTCCTAAGTATTTTGTTGTTTTTGGTGCTATTGTAAATGGGATAGTTTTCTTCTTTTTCAGATGTTTTGTTGTTAGTGTATTTAAAAAAAACTGATTTCTGTATGTTGATTTTGTATGTGAAACTTAATTCTTTGATTAGTTCTAACAGATTTTAGTGGAGTCTTTAGGATTTTCTATATATAAGATTGTATCATCTGCAAACAAGGAGAATTTTACTTCTTCCTTTCCAATTTGGATACCTTTTACTTCTTTTTATTGCCCGATTGCTTAGGCTAGGACTTCCAGTACTGTGTTGAATAGAAATGGTGAGAATGGGCACTCTTGTCATGTGCCTGATCTTAGAGGAAATGTGTTTAGCCTTTTGCCATTGAGTATGATGTTGGCGGTGGGTTTGTCATATGTGGCCCTTATTGTGAGGTATGTTCCTTATATCCAATTTGCTGAGAGTTTTTATTATGAATGTATGTTGAATTTTGTCAAATGCTTTTTATGCATCTATTGAGAGGATCATGTAATTTTTATCCTTCATTCTATTAATGTGGTGTATGACACTAATTGATTTGTGTATGTTGAACCATCCTTGCATCTCAGAGATAAATCCCACTTGATCATGGTGTGTGATTCTTTTAATGTGCTGTTGAATTTGGTTTGCTAGAATTTTGTTGAGAATTTTTGCATTTATGTTCATCAGGGAAATTGGCCTTTAGTTTTCTTGTAGTGCCCTTATCTGGCATTGGTATCAGGGTAATAAAGATTGGTGTTAATTCTTCTTTAAATGTTTGGTAGATTTAATACCTGTGTCTATTTTGATGGCCTTTGGCTCTTCCAGGACTATGCTCATTACAGAGATCATGAGGTATCTTGCCAGTCTCTGTCACAGGGCTGATGACAAAGAGAAGGCATCTTGCCAATAACCCAGCATCCTGCTGAGTTTAAATTGCAACTTGAGCCTTTTGAGGTTGTGACTGGAGGGGAAATGGAACTTCCTGGTTCATAGGGAGAGGTTCCAAAAGTTTTTCTGGCTCCTTTTGATGACTAACAGCAAATGTAAATGAGTCAGAAAGACGTATATCACATTTCTCAAATAATACATATGAATCTGGGCATACACATGGAAGAGTTTTGGGAAAATGAAGGCTGATCTTTATTTTTTTTGTTGTTGTCTTTCAAACACTAGAAATATCATTACACATGATCCTAAGCACTAGACCAGATTTTTCTATTTCTAGTTTTCCTGCTGGGATGAGTAAATAAACAGATGGAGTGAAATCTTCAAAGTGAAACACAGAGAATGTGACAAAGGGGACTGTTGACTACAGAACACTAGGGGAGGATGGGGATGGCTGAAATGAGAGAAAGGAGAATTTGGGGTAAGGAAGCATTGCCAAAATGTCCAGGGGAGGCACCAGGCTCTGGACCTCTGGCCAGCCCCATCAGAGGCCAATGGAGAGAGATGCCAAAAGCAGAAGTGGAGAGAGCGAATGTCACAACCAAGCTCTGAGAGATCTGGAAAGCATAAGACTGTGCTTTGAAATGATTCTGAATTAAAGTGGTTCCATGAATCCCTTTTTCACCAGAGTGGCCTCACTTCCCTGGAATATTGGTTCAGGGAGCACCCCAGAGTTGGGAAGTACAACAGTTTCCTCAGTGATGGCAGGGAGACTTTTATGAGGCATCTAGCAGCTTTGACTGAAAAGAACGGGTTAAGGAGAGGAAGAAAAATGGCAGGTGTCTCATGGGGTTCAGAGGTCTTATTTCAATGCACTCATGAGACACCCTCATTAAATCTGCCTGAGGAAATTTTAGGAAAAGTAGGGGAGCTTCAAGTCTCATAGTAAATGGGATCCAACAGGAAAAACAGATCAGGGGATGAACAAAAGGGCCTTGCAGCTTTTTATGAATTAGTTACGTGAGGGAGTCCCTCTACTCATTTTAGTAACTTTATTTTCTATGTACAGATGGATTCACATTTATTATTCAAATACAGTACCTACAGGCCCATTGGCTAAAGTCATGTCATTACTGGTTTCAGTCTACATGACCATTGCCCCTACTGGGGTCACTGCTCCCTATCTGCATTCACCTCTGCTGCGGCAAGTTTCCAGCCCTCTCTGCTGCTATGTGCCAACTCACGCATTGCTCCCACCATCCCTTTCCCCATGCAAATTCTCCTGCTATTTTCCCCCAGGTTGCCATTGCTACTTGCCTTCATTCTCACTCTGGTCTATTCTCAACATTAATGACTTCTCCCTGCATTCTGGGACATTGCCCTTCTATGCTGCCTGTCCACACTTTAAGGCTTTTTTTTACCACCAGAAGATACCATCATTTTCTTTAGGATTACAGCTTCCTCTCTTGGTATATTCTGTTTATTAACGGTGTTGGATCAGGTTCTCATTTGGACTAGGACTGGGATGAAAGGGGTGATGTTGCCGTTTACACTATGGTGGTAATTATGCTCTATAGTCCTTTCAGCATCTTGGAGATCATGTCATGTGATGGATCTGTCTTTGTGAGGGGGGGAGATAAACCCATTTTATCAGGTTCTTCTTTTTATTGATCATAGGACTGCCTTCACACCTGTCTTTGTACTTATGATGGGTGGGCTCTGAAGGTTACCGCACTAAAGGGGGAGTCCCTGACCAGTCCCTTCAGATTGGTATGTTGCAGAAAGGTGGAAGGTAGGGGAATTAAGAATTCAGATACACATTTTATAGATTCCTTTCTCTGGACCAAAATCCTAGAAGAGAGGTATATTGATAAATTAAGGAAAAAGCCAAAACAGAGGGAGTTTTTCCTACTTCTTATTTGGGACTCTAAAAGCAGAGAACCTTTTAGGGACCTCTTACCCTGACATAGGATGGCCATATTAGTGTAAAAATGGTAGCATGACATGGTTGGGTAGACAGCAGAACTGAGTTGGTAGGTGTGAATCTTTTTTGGATTTTGTGTAAAATGAAAGTGATCCAGAAGTTGCTTCAGGCTGCATGAGGGTTAAGGAAGGAGCTGACTTGGATTTTTAGTATATCTGGTATTGTAAGGAGAGCCAGGGTGACCTACGTGCAGACGTTGCAGAGTAGACTCTAGAGAGGGGCTCGATGAAGGATTTGACTGAGATGTAGAGGGTTGTGCTGCTACAGGAAGAGCCTCAGTGGGGCTGAGCCAGACAGGGAGGTCCTCTGGGTCCCAACCAAGCCAAGAGATGAGATCACTAGTTCTCTAGCTGTAGACTTTACCAAATACCAGGGCGGGTCCAGAGGACACCACCGCATAAATCCAAGACTCCTTCTCTCTTTCCATGTAGGGAAGAGATACAAGGAGAAAGGGGAGGAAGAAACGTGGCAGGGAATTGATCTTTGAATGACTGAATAATTACCTGAAATGAGACTCTCTTCAGATTAGCAACATTAATTTTTCTTTTCTAACCAGTGGAGGTGATTCTAATCTAAGCTAGATTAGATCAGTCTATTTTCTTGGATTTGAGAATTCATACATAAATGTTTCTCCTTCTCTCTGCACACACAAACACACATACACACACGTTGTAAATATATAGATATAGGTTATATAAATATATATTTATGTGTTTAACACTGGGTCTTGATCAAATATCAAATAAAACATAAGATAGTGAGAATCATTCCAAGTAATTAAAAAAGCATCAAAATTTAATTGTTTTATTATCTCTTGAACCTTCTCATGTTCTTTTATCTGTTATTATTTGTCCTAGACACTTTCCTCAAAATCTCAGACACATCTGAACTCCTTCTACCGCATTCAAACACTTTCAGATCTTATCGTTTCTCTCCTGATAGGTTTCACACATCTCCCCTGTTCTCTCTTTACCAATTGTTGCTGTTGTTGTTCAGACCTTCATGACTTTTCCAGACTCCTGGAATAGCCTCCTAACTGCATGCCATGCCTCCCCATCTTTTGACACCCGACACCTGTCGATTTGATAAAGAATATATCTGATCATATCACTTGCCTTCTCTAAAAAAATTAAATGACTTCCCATTGATTGAAGAATACAGTCAACCTACTCAGGCTCTTCATAACCCAGCTAGAGCTCACATTTCAAACCTTTCTTCCCATCCTCCACCTCACTCTCAGTCTCCATCATGACTTGCTATTTTCTGAACTCATTTCGACCTTGTCATCTCTATCTCAAATGGTACCTCTTTCCCAAGGATTCCCTTAAACTCTCTCTTGTGTCTGCTGTTGTACTTTGTGCTTCTGCATAGAACATAGTCTGCGCCATAATGTCTGTGACCGATGGACTTCCTTTTTAGATTGAGAGTCCCTGGAAAACTGGGACTCCATTGCTAATGATCCCATTCGTTAAATAAGTTTGCATCCTTTACCTAACGCAATGGACTGAGCCCAGTGTATTTAATAAATGCATGTAAGAGTGCTTCGTAAACAACAAAGTGCTATGTGAATAGTAATCATTTTATTATTATTTGTTAAATTGAGTTGAATTTACTTTTAAGAATCTCACCCTTCTCTGGGAAAATGACTTCCCATCAGTGGAAATTCTAAAATAACTGATATGATGTCTCAAGATACTGTAGGCAGATATATCCTTGGAAGAGAAGGCGGAAGAGATCCTTGGTTTTGAAATCTCTTTCCTTCATGGGCATGCCTCAGAGGGCCAGCCTTGTCCAATGCTCCCTTTGTATTTCTCTGTGTCTTTATTCCCCTCATGCTAAAAAATCACAAACATTACTGGAAATTTCCCCATCAGGGAAGATCTAAGAAGTGGCACTGTAATAAGAAATAGGCTCCAGGGAGCTGGCCCTGGGCACAGGTTCTACCAGTGCTTGCCTTACATGTGAGGCCAAGCATCTCTCTGCTGACCCTTGGACAGTAGACATGCTATGAATATTATCATGCCTGGCATTTCCTGATACAGGGATTATTTCCATCTCCAGGAATTCCACAAATGTTCTCAGAAGCCTTTGGGACATTTAAGTTTTAAAAATAAACCTTTATAACTCAACACAAGTATCCTAGAAATCCATGTGTCAGCCCTTTTCCTTGAAAATACCTGTAGGTCCTGCTATCACTTGCATGAAACAGGAAGGGGAAAGACCATAAGGTAGATCACATATTCATAAGTAAAAATGCCCTCAAAATGTAGCCATGCAGAAACTGGCACAACCATGTTAAATATCTGCCAACTTCCTCTTTAGAGCCTTGGAAAGTTTGATTAATCCCAAGAAACAAAGAAGAGGAAGGGAAAAAAGAGGGGAGGGAAAGGAATGAAAAAGAACGGGAGGGAGGGAGGGAGGGAGGAAGAAAGGAACGAAGGATGAAAGGTGGGAAGGAAGGAAGGAGGGAGGAAGGGAAGAATAAAAGAAGAAGAAAGGGAAGAAAAGAAAATGAAAGAAAAAGAAATGAACTCCTGGAAGCTGTTACCCATCACTTGGGCAGGTATTTGAGAATCTAGTTTTTGAAGCAACAAATCAGCCAAAATCAATTATCTAGGTCAACCTCTGGAGTGTCCCTATGGAGGAAGAAATATCCCAAATGGGACTGGAGTAAGAGATTAAAAAAAAAAAAGATTTTCCCCAGTGAAAGATATTGTGGAATAGTGCCAACTCTCTCCTCTCCTGGAGCAATGCAATTGTGAAAATCCATCCTACCTGCTATACTGATGGTGGCTGCAGCCTTTGCAGTACTGAATTTGTCTCCATGCTTATTAGTAGCTATGCATGTGTAGAGTCCTGGCTTGGTGATAAACAGCTGCAGTCTTGAGTCAATTACTCGGTCTTTCACACTTTCTTGAATGGACCCAGAAGAAACCTGGTGGAGTCAGGGGGAAAAAGAAGATAGAATTAGGTCAAGGATTTCTAATATGCTGTATCAGTTGCCTGGAAAGAAAAATGATAAGGATTATGATCAAAAGGCATGTGGTAGATTGCAAAAATTGCCAACAACTTTTCTCTCCATATGCCCATGACCTTGCAATGTGACTTTGTTGCTCTTCCTTCAAGAGATGGCATCTTTCTCCATGCTTTGAATCTTGATTGGCTTGTGACATGTTTTAGAAAGACACAGAGACTTGCAAAGTTCTTGCACATTGTGGCTTGCTTTCTTGTTGCTCTTAGACGTCCTGTGAACAAGCCAAAGCTAGCCTGCTGCAGGATGAGGCACATATAGCCCAGGTATCCTCACTGATCCATCTAGGAGCCAATAATATCATCCAGATATACGAGTAAGGCCATTCTAGACCAATCAGCTCCCAGCTCCCAGACCAATCAACCTGCCAATCACAGGAGCTAGATCAGCAAGAGCAGGCAATCCTAGCCCAAATCAGCAAAACCATCCAGTTGACCCACAGACTTGTGAGCATTAATAAATGGTTATTGTTTTAAGCCATTAGGCTTTGGGATGTCTGTGATACAACAATAGATAACTAATGCAAGGTAGGAAAGGATATACTGTGTGGATCCTCCAAGATATGTCTCTCTGTCTTGAAGATTGAGTCAATTATGAGAGGTTATAGAGTTTCGGGCTTATTTTCATAATTCCTGTTCAGTTCCCCATAAATGCACATCAAATGGTGAATGGTTATGAGGAAAAAATGGTTGTAAAGCCAATTCTGTTTCTGCCTCATTACTTAAATCAGAAAATCAAATGTCCTGAAAGAGCCAGGCTATCAATGCCATATTAGCACATAATTGACAGGTTAATTTATGTAAATGCTTATTAGCTGTCAGCATTCAACTCTGTGAGAAAGACAGCTGCCTAGCACATTCTGTTGCGTTGCAGAGATCCAATTTACACCCTAGCTTGTCTGACCCCAAAGCCTGTGCTTTTAATCATTATGCTTTAGTGCCTTCCCTAGTCCTAGAAAACAGAATAGAGTTATTAGAAAACAAGAACAGTAATAACAACCTCAAATCAACCATGAACAAAACAAATATCTGACTTAAATGTCATTGTTAAAGTGGTGGCATTTCTTAAACTGGTGATTCTTTCTTCACTGTTTTCTTAAGCACTCTACCGTCTTTTCAATAATTATTGTTTAATTATCATTGCTTATATGAGGGGAAAATGCTGGTTTGAGGGACGTGTGAATGGAATGACAATCAAGGAATTAGCTGATGGTTTACCTTGACCTTATCTTGGAGGAGTAGGGATGAGTACCATGGTGGTCTTGAAAGAGATCTTTCTGTCTAGTAGAGAATGAAAAACTTGGAGCCAGTTATTTTACTGTTTCACATGAGGGAAGATTTCACAGTTAGACCAGCAAGGGGGAGGGAAGCCCTGAGGTGAGACCAACTTTCCATCCTTCTGCTGCTAGGAGGCTGGCTGGCCCCGGAACCCAGCACTCTGTAGCAACTAAGCAGTGAAAGTTTGTTCAATTAGCTTCTTCGTCGTTTTATTCTTTACCTGCGCTATTAGTCTCCTTATGAGAAACACTGGTTTATGTGAGCATCAATTTACCTTAACTGGGGAAACATCCCAGGTCAGATCAAGTATTGTGGCACTTTCCCCAGATAAGCAGCCTGGACTCTGAGAAATTGACAAGGCAGAGAGAAAAGTATCTTTAAGAGACATACATGCAGTTGGGAATTCAAACCGAATTCATCATTATCATATTTATCAGAGGTGCAAGTTCTTATGGATTTGAGTGTCCAAGTTAGATGGAAAGGATTGAACAATTTGAAATATAATTTTAAAAAAATTTATTGGAGTATAGTTGATTTACAATGTTCTTTTAGTTTCAGGTGTATAGCAAAGTGATTCAGTTATACATATATTCATTCTTTTTCAGATTCTTTTCCCATATAGATTCTTACAGAATATTGATTAGAGTTCCCTGTGCTATATAGTAGGTGCTTTTTGGTGAAATACAATTTTGGACTCTCCCTGAATTTTAATACAAAGCAACAATGAGAAAAAAGCTAAAGACCTCAAACCTCTGTCAGTCAGTATGCCTTATGCTCTCAGGATATTTTGTTTATAAATATAATCCCTTTCCAGTTTATATATGTGAAATCCGTAGAACAATTACCTTCCTCCTTTGCAAAGTTCGTTCCCTCTTTCAAGAAGCGGGTCTGTACCGTCAGTGCCTGGGAGACAACTCAGAAACGAGTAATCCCCCAAATGCTGACTAAACTCCCACGATTTTCATGTTCACACCTAAGAAAGTCACTCCTCAAGGTCACTGAAAACATTCTTGGGAGGAAAGAGAAGTGAGTTTTAAACCGCCTGACCTCTCTTCTCCTGGACGTCATCCAGGTGCTGACATAGTTCAGCGAGTAGACCAGCAAGTTCTGAGGCTCATTGCCTGATTATTATGTGATTCCTATGAGCTTTTCCTCCTGTTTCCAGAGGCCTGGCTTGATTCAGTTTGTGACTCACGCACAGCAGGCCTTGTTAGTCATCGTTTGAATTTGTTTTTCTTTCTTCATGGAGCAGCCTGACCAACAGTTTAGTATTTTTGATGACCTAAAATTCAAAACAGCCCTTTGCCCCGCGTTTTGATCGTTTTGCTCTTCAGGTTTAAAAGCTCAAAATGATGAGTTCAGATTATTCCTGGGCGCTTTGACCAAGGTATGCTGAGGCGAAGCTGAGGACTTAATTGAGGTGACTCTATCTGGTATTAGAGTAAATATGGTATTTCTCCAAGTCACCCAGGCATACTGACCTGAAGGAGCTGGATAAACAGCTCTCTGCTCTGTGTGTGGTGTTGGGACAGTGACCTCAAATGAGGCCATCGAACAGGAACTCTATTAAATAGGCATATTAGTTCACACCTGATTTATCGTAAGTAAAAGCCTTCTGAGCGAGGCAATATAGGTGGAATATATTTTACATATCGTTAATATATTAATAATGCTGTTTGGAGAGAATCTATCCCGAGTTATGGATGATCCCACAACTTCATCATGATTTGACCTCAACATAGAGAAACCTCTGAATGGTATTCTGGCTTCTATGACCTTGTCTTGCAAATAGTCCCAGCTGGCTAGGATTGTCTCAGGGACCTTTAGGATGTGGCCCAATACGGTCCATGTTTAGGGAGTTGTAATAGTGTCTGTCTATGCATCATAGAAAAAGGAACAATTGAGAAAATTTCCCATGCTGTTTTTGATCAACATAGCTATGAATATTGACCTCTTTCGATCTGGCTGCTGAAATATTCAACTTAATATATTCCACTTGATATATGTAATTATCTTGGTTTACCCAGTTAGTGAGAGAAGATGTTTCCAAAGCTCGTGTCCTTTAAACCAAAAAACTGCCTCTTAAAAATATGTATAGGGACATCCCTGGTGGTGCCGTGGTTGGGAGTCTGCCTGCCAATGCAGGGGACATGGGTTCGAGCCCTGGTCTGGGAAGATCCCACGTGCCGTGGAGCAACTAAGCCCGTGCACCACAACTACTGATCCTGCGCTCTAGAGCCCACGAGCCACAACTACTGAGCCCTCGTGCCACAACTACTGGAGCCCACGCACCTAGAGCCCGTGCTCCGCAACAAGAGAAGCCACCGCAATGAGCAGCCCGTGCACCACAACGAAGAGTAGCCCCTGCTCGCCGCAACTAGAGAAAGCCCGCGTGCAGCAACAAAGACCCAACGCAGCCAAAAATAAATAAACATATAAATTTTTTAAAATACGTATAATATATAGGTGAGCCTCCCTTTAAGGGAATTCAAAAACCACAATCTTCAACACAGATGATTTGGCTATTTATTTTATAAAATTCTTCTAATAAGTTAAAATGATTCAACTTTTAACATATTTTAGGAACTATATTGATTGGACAAAGCAAGAGAGATGTGCAAATTTTCTACATTTTTTATTTGAATGCCAAAATAATAAATAGAGAGATGGGTATAACTTTAAATAAATCTGGTTATCAAAATATAAGGATATTTTCTTTTAGAAAAGTAAACTCTGCTGTAGCCACACCAAACTATTATTTCCAACGTTGTAAAACAAAAGTGATATTACTGCTCACTCTGAGTTCATCTAAGACTACAAATTTTCATGAAAAATGAATGATATTTCCATAGGATAAAAGCAAAAGAATTCTTGATGGCTTTGGGGTAAGTTGCTTGCTTTTCTCTTGTTCTTTGGCTGTAATCATTCAGGGTTTTAGTTTATTGGCATGTTCATGGAGGAGGAGAAAAGGAGCATTCATATCTTTTAAAGTATTCGTTGTACTTGGTAGTGTGTTATGAAGTTAGTTCACTGGCTTATAATTAGTGAAAAGCCACAGGTGAAATTCTGTTTTATTCTGTGTCAAATAGCTCCCAACTCTGCATTTGTCTTAATCCCGCCCACCCAGAATGATACCAGGGCTTTGGCCCTTCCCTGTTCTCCTCAATAGACTTTTCTGGTTGGCTACTCGTCCAACATTAAACGCCTGCAGTTTCCTCCAGTTCCTGTGATTTGCATCAGCACGGGGCAGTCATCTCGATTTCTATTTGGACTTGGATAGTAGCACCAAGAACAAGACTTGGCTGTAAGAGTAACACTTTCTCTGACCGTGAGAACTGCAGATGGCCTTTTGCTTTCTTCCTGGAAGAAAGTTACCATTCGTTTATGTCATTCCTGTTTTAGAATCTCTGGCGAAGAATCCAGTTTGCTTTCTGTTTTTTTGTGAATCACATCTTGAAAGATGAAGTTGGAGTCTCAATAAGACCAAAACTAACTCTAACCATTGGCTTTTTTTTATTACTCCTCAACTCCAACAGAGAATAATCATATATGTTCCAGTTCTAAACTCATAGGAGCCTTTTGAAAACACTGAATTTTTTAAAAGCCTATGTCTTTCCATTTTCTGTATTAACTGTTTTCACAGAGTTTAAGACAAATTAATAAAATCATATTGTCAGTTCCCCAGTTTTCTTAGGGCATCTCTTTACACTACTTTGAGAGGCTTAAGACAACTCCTACAGCTTCGCGGAAAAGCCACAAAACATACTGCCAAATAAGATGTGAATTTTAAATGGCACCTAAAATTTAATTCGAGAGCTAAAGAAGAACAAGACTACAAGTTACTTTACTATAACAAGTTTAAGGCAGTCTAAGATTAGTAGTAGCCCCTGGTCCCTAGCAGAAACAAACAAAAATTCTCTGGAGGAAAGAACCTTTATCTAGACCTCAAATTAATCTCTGACATTTTTTTTTTTCTCAAAACAATGAACAGCAGGTAGTCAAAGATAACTAGGCAAACAAGGAAACAAAACACAATGAAAGAGTCAGCAGGAAAACAGACGACAGAAACAGACCTACAATGGCATCCTGTCTCACTCAAATAAAGCCAAATTGTATCAATTGACCTATATAAGCCTATAGGACCTACAACCCCTATGCACACCCCTTACCTCTTTCCTCTTTGCTCACTCACCTCTAGCCACACTGACCTACTGGCTGTTCCTCTGACATACCAGGTGCACCTTTATCTCAGTGACTTTGCTTGGTTATCACCCCCCATTATCTACATAGCCTCCTCCTTCAGCTCTTTCAGATTTTTGCTCAAGTATCTCCATCTTAATAAGGCTTCTCTGACCACTTTATTGAAAATGGAATCTTTCCCCTGAGATTGTATTTTCTCATTTTCCTGCTTTATTTTTCTCCATGGCATTTGACACTATGCACATAGACTATAGATTCTCCCATCTGCTTATTTTATTGTTTGTTTTTCCCCATCACAATGTAAGCAACTTGAGGGCAGGAAACTTTACCTGTTTTGGTTATGCCTGTATCCACAATGTCTAGAATAATGCCTGATGCCCAGGAGATGCTCAATAATATTTGTAGGATGAATAAATGAATGTTTTTATGTAAAGTGCTTAGAACAGGGCCTGGTCATAGCAACCACATACTATATATTAGTTATTATTACCAGTATTAGAAATGAAAAGAAAATTCTGTTGCACTAACAGAATTATTCTGGATTACTTTTCATCAAAGTAGGCTCCAACAGTGAACTAATTCTTAAACTGATGAGTTTTGTGTGGGAAGGAATTAATACCACTTTCCTTTTACACAAAAGCATAAAGAATGAATTTGACTTTCTACTATCCCCATGATACAAGGAAAGAAGTAAACCTATGGAGTTCAGTCTCTAAGGCAGTGACTTCTAGGATGAAAATATTGGAAGGCTTTGAAAAATGGAGATGCAGGTGGGACCAATGACAGAGGTCAAGGTAACTCTATAAATAAGTGGTCTGCCCTGAAATTCACCACCAGTGTGTCTTCCCCAGACAAGTTTCCATGTAGTTGGCACTCACAGCGTTTCCATTTTCAATCCAGGTGATGGTGGGGACAGGGATGCCTGTTGCTATACAGCGCAGGGTCACAAAGGAGCCAAAGGTGACATTGTGGGATTCAGGAGGCCGCAGGATTCTGGCAAAAACTGTTAGGAAAACAGAAGTGGTGAGTGACTCTCCTACAGGGAATAGTCAAGCTGGAGTGGTCTTTAAGAAATGCAAATCAGATCATGTTCTCCTGTGAAGGATCCTCCATGTTCCCTCTGTCTTAAGGATAATATCAAATGCTATGCCCTGGCTTCTAAGCCATTTATGCTATGACCCTATGCTTCTCACCGCTCCAGAATACACCAAGCTTGTTCCCAACTTAAGAGATGCCCATGCCATCCTTCAGCCTAGAGCACTCATCCCATAGATCTTCATGTGGTGGTTTCCTTGTATCATCTAAGTCTCTGTTTAAGTGACACTTTCTCAGAAAGGGCCTCCTTGACCACCCAACGTAAAGTCTAACCTTCCCCCCATTCGCTTTTTCATCATCCTGTTTCATTGTCTTTATAGACCTTACCCCTATCTGAAGTTATTTATTTTTTTGTCTATTGTCTGTCTCCCCTCAGTAGACCGTGAGTCCTCAGCAACCAAAACCCTTGCCTGCTTTGTTCAGTACCTAGGAGAGTGCTTACCAAAGTAATAATATTTAATTGAATTAATGAACTAATTAATTAATGCTTTACATCTTCAACTGTATCATAGTGGGAAGACAGACAAAATCTGTCCAACTTTTCAGAGAGTGAGATGAGCATACAGGGTCAAAAAGAAAAGGAATATTTTAGACAAAAGTGGGCAGGAGAATGGGTAATTTATATTCTTTTCTGAGGCTGAATCCCCACTAACTAGATAAGAGGAAGTTCTTCTGGTGTGAAAAGAAATTTTACCTTTAATTGAAGAGTGGAGATGAGGTTTAGAATGTACAATAAATTGAAGGGTACTTAGAATCACAGAATCACTAATCTTGGAAGAGACTTCAGAGATCAACTAGATTTCTCCTCTTATTAAATAGATGTAGAAACCAAATCCCAGGTAATTTAAGTTTCTTCCCCAAAGTAATAAAACTGATGGGTGAGAAACCTGAGTTCAAGTCCTCTGACTTCAAATCCAGTGTTCTTTAGACCATTATGGAATCCTTTTAATTGCCCATTCACTGCAAACATGATTTTTTTTTTTTTTTGCTCTCGCCTTTTGTTTTCTGGGACTTAAACACAGAACATAATATTAGACTATGAAATTCCAATTAACACCAGGCTTTGATGCTTAGTTCTTCTAAAACTGTGAAATTTGTGGAGTCTGTATTCGAAAGGAAAGTACAGAAGAGATAGTATATAGTAGACAGGAGATGTACAGGCCAAGGCTAGATCAAATTCAGCTGTATTAGAAGTTAGTCTGATTTCTGAATACCTTTTTAAAAGGGTTACATAATTCAAGGAGATATAGGAGGATATGATTTGTTTGACAGTTGTTTGCTTTTTGCAAGTTCTAATTCCAGATTTGCAGGTTCAGATGAACTCACCTTTCTTTTTTTTTAGAGAGAGATGGTAATTGGACCTTGTATTTTCTGATCATATTTTAGAACATAATAAATTTGAGGAAAATATAAATTTTGTCCTTAACCACAAGAATCGAACGCCCATGATCTATTGATCATCTTCTTTTTTTTAAACATCTTTATTGGAGTATAATTGCTTTACACTGTTGTGTTAGTTTCTGCTGTATAACAAAGTGAATCAGCTATACGTATACATATATCCCCATATCCCCTCCCTCTTAAGACTCCCTCCCACCCTCCCTCTCCCACCCCTCTAGGTGGTCACAGAGCACCAAGCTGATCTCCCTGTGCTATGCGGCTGCTTCCCACTAGCTATCTATTTTACATTTGGTGGTGTATATATGTCGATGCTACTCTCTCACTTCGTCCCAGCTTACCCTTTCCCCTCCCCCTGTCCTCAAGTCCATTTTCTACATCTGTGTCTTTATTCCTGTCCTGCCCCTAGGTTCATCAGAATCATTTGTTTTTTTAGATTCCATATATATGTGTTAGCATACGGTATTTGTTTTTCTCTTCCTGACTTACTTCACTCTGTATGACAGACTCTGGGTCCATCCACCTCACTACAAATAGCTCAATTTCGTTTCCTTTTATGGCTGAGTAATATTCCATTGTATATATGTGCCACATCTTCTTTTATCCATTCATCTGTCGATGGACACTTAGGGTGCTTCCATGTCCTGGCTATTGTAAATAGTGCTGCAATGACCATTGTGGTACATGACTCTTTTTGAATTATGGTTTTCTCAGGGTATATGCCCAGTAGTGGTATTGCTGGGCCATATGGTAGTTCTATTTTTAGTTTTTTAAGGAACCTCCATACTGTTCTCTATAGTGGCTGTATTAATTTACATTCCCACCAACAGTGCAAGAGGGTTCCCTTTTCTCCACACTCTCTCCAGCATTTATTGTTTGTAGATTTTTTGATGATGGCCATCCTGACTAGTATGAGGTGATACCTCATTGTGGTTTTCATTTGCATTTCTGACCTAAATATACATTTCTCTAAAGATATACAGATTGCCAACAAACACATGAAAGAATGCTCAACATCACTGAACTCACCTTTCTATCTTTTGATATTGAGGACTCTAAGAGGTGGAATCTAGAAGAGCATGCTAGAAATACACATGTTGGACCCTAAAGCCAGGAGAAAGAAAAAGGAAGGAAGGTGCCAACTTCAAGGCAAAAGTGTGAAAAAAAAAAAAAAAAAGTGGATTTAATGTTTAAAAGGAAGCTGAATTTTCCCCCCTGCCCCAAATAAACACAAAATTGAGCCTGATTTGAAGTAAGTCCTGGGGTCTAATTACCAATATACAAAAGAATAGAGGATTGAGGAACATGTTAAACAACATTATAAGGATACAATTCAATCGTATCCCAAATATAGACAATTGAACAGGGCAAGTTATTTTGTTTCCTCACCAAATAAATAACATTGGGGGGAAAAAAGAAAAAGAGGGAACTATTATAGATTGAGAAAGACTTAAGAGGCATAGCTCTAAATGTAATGTGTGAATTCTCATTTGGATTCTTATGCAACAAATCAGATGTAAAAAGAAGTTTTTTGAGACAATCAAATAAAAATTGCACTGTCCTGGTAGTAAATGGTATTAAGAAATTAGTGCTAACTGGGGATGGATGGGGTAATGAAAATGGTAATGTGACTGCGTTAAAAAGCCTTAAAGTACACATGGACTGATTGAATTCATGTCTGGGATTTGCTTTAAAATAAACCAGCAGCAATAAAATGGTACTGGGTTAGATAAAACAAAAATGGTAGACTATTGATCATTGTTGCTGTTGGGTGATGGGAACATGGGAGTTTACTATTAATATATTACTGTACCTACTTTTTTGTAAGATTGAAAAGTTTTAACATTAAAAAGTTTAAAAATTGCAGTAGAGCCTACTCTACAGCTCCAGAGAAACATGCAATGGGACACGTTCCTCTTTTGCCATTGAAATAGAATAAGGTACTAGAAAACCTAAAACCTGAAGAAGGGTAAGGTTCTGAGGAAAAACATTTGTCAGAGATGTCAGTCCTAAGAGTTCAGAAATAACCACAACAGTTTTAGATCAGAGCTCTGTGGGGGATGATTCCAAATCGAAACAAAATGTGGGACTCAGGGAAAATTTTCCCTAGCAGGCAATAGTTATAACCTGAAAAACTCCATAGCAAGAGGAATAGCAGTCATTATGGTGGTCAGCAGGGTCAGCTCCAAGAGCGAGTGACCTGTGTAGTTCCCCAGGGCACCATGCTTAGAGGGCCCCATACTTCGTTTATTTTTCTGCTGCCTGTGTCTTGAAATTATAAGTGATTTTTGAACTAGGGGCCCTCACTGTCATTTGCACCTGGTCCACAAATTTTGGAGCCAGTTCTGAGAGCCTGGCGGTGAGAGATAAAACTGCCTTCTTAAAATAGGGGTGAAGGCTGCACCTCTGTTGGAGTTCCAGAAAAACAAGGCTCCAAGGTGAAATGGAAAATTAAAAAGTTGCAAAATGCTGGATGGGTCCGAAGGAAGTGTCAATCAAGACTAGAAGACAGAGGCTGTCCCCATTGGAAAGTCTAAATTTCTCAAGAAGACAAGCCAGCTAGGAGGCAGTGTACATTTCTTCCAGAGCGACAAACATGGTACCCCATCTGAACACCTGATAGGAGATTTCTCCCAACTTAGTCTAAGTTCACAGGTTGTGGACCCTTGACAACTAACACAGAGCGACTGGCATCCGAGCGAGGGTACACCCAGGGATTCTTTTCCTTCTGATGTTTTCTGGCAACAATAATGGAGACCTAGATTGCACAACATAATTGAGTCCACATTCATCATTTGGCTGAAATAACTCTTGTAGGAGTTGGGGCTATACTTGTGTGTCCAGAATTTTTTGAATTTGAGTCTACTGCAATGATCATTTTATGGGTCCCACTGCCTTCGAGAATCTGGGAAAAAAAGCAGGATCCTTGAAAGATTGAGAGTGGGTTTAATTCAATTCCATGAATGCTGGAAAAGTGTAGACAGCAGCTGCTGAAGATGACAATAGTCAGTGTGCCCTTAAACCTGAATGAGAGCCTTCTGGCTGAAGATGAGAAGCATAAGAAACTATGAAATCTAGATTGTTTTTTTCTGCTTTAATTTACAAAGGCAAGAATTTTCATTTGGGGACTTTCAGTTCTTCCTGGAATTTAATAATAAGGGAGGGTTTGTTTATTTATTTATTTATTTTGTAATTTATGGCTTTTTCTCTTCTTTTGGCTGGCGTTACATTATTTGGAATATCATTTGGGCTCATTGCAAAACCTCTGATGATCCACATTGCACAACACAGTTAAGAATTATGTGCGATGGTAACTAAAACAGAGTCCATCATTGTTCTAGAGGTCAACGTAGCCTTGGAGTTAATTAATGTGCTGCTCTGTCCCATATCAGAACCTTCTGGGAGGTCCAGTGGGGCACAGGAGGGTACAGAAAGGAGCACCATTGGCATTGCAGGTGGCTTCATGAATGTAGGGTCGTGCTGACAACCTGCTGGTCTCCTGCTCCAAGGGGGCAGATATACCCTTGGCTGATCATGGGTTTCATTGTTAAGTCTGATGGGTTAAGAGAAAAAAAAAGGCCAGGAAATAAAGGGAAGCTGGTCTCTCCTGCCCTCCCACATTCTTGCCAAAAGATAAAATAGAAACTTGACTCTTTTTTCAGTATTGAAAGATAGCTTACACCTTTCCTGCCGGTTTCCTTCCCTCAAAGAAGGTTACAAATGTCTTTTGGGTTTTGACTCAGATGTCTTCTCATAATGCTTTCTCGACACATCCCCCTCACACCATGTCATAAGTATTGATTTGTTTGTTTGTTTGTTGGCTGTCTCTTCTCCTGGAATGTAAGCATCAGAAGGGCAAAGCTTGCTTTGTTCATTAACACAAGCTGATTGATAGATAGACAGATCATTGGTCGGTTCATTGATCAATCGATCCAGAGCCCTGCATGGTACATGGTAGGCACTCAATAGATATTTGTTGAATGAGTGAATGAGTGACTCCTCTGATTGGTGAGATTGGGGAAAAGTGCTTGTATATATGATGAGTATCTCAATCCTCTCTGGGCCATCTTTCTGCCAGCTACCCAGCAAACAAGAAGGGTATGGGGTAATATGCAGTAGGTACGTTCTCCAGGTCAGGACTTCTCCATCCTACGACTCCAGGTGAAAGGTGGAGGTGTGGGGAGGAATCAGTAGATCACTTGACTCTAATTCTTGGGTGAAGGGAGAGGAAGCTTTATTTTTCAATCCAGCTTTATCAGCAATAAAGCTAATATTTTTATACCCATCAGTATTTGTTACCAGTTCCAAGCATAAAAGGTGAAGGGATGGAGAAGGAAATTTCACCACATTTATCAAACATTAAAAACAATAAAGCCAGTTGCCATTAAAAATAAATGCCAGACTGCCCCATGGATAACAGTATACTTGTAATAATAAACTTAAACATAGTTCAATAATAAACTCCCATTGTTTTAGCGGTAGCCACAAACTGAAAATTCGTTCTAAGTCATCCATTTTAAAAGTAATGTGATAGGTTTCATTTCAAATAAATGTCCCTTGAATATCCCTATTTTACCTTTTATTTGCATGAAAGACAATATAAAAGTGTTTTTGTTGCATAAACAAGCTGTTTAATAGAAGGGGCATGACATTACTGAGTAATTTGGAAAATGTTTACAATTGTTTTGATGTGGATTTTTAAAGAAAAAAATTATCCAACTCTTCTTTCTACAAATAGTTTTATCCATCATTCTTCAATTCACTGTGAGCTGTTTCTGACTTGCTTTCCTATGGGCAAGCACGTTATTGTTCATCTGCAACATGTAAAATAGACACGGGCAATCTATTTATCCCTGGGTTTTCTCTCATGGTATCTAGTCCTGAGTTTTGGGCTTTACTTTCTCTGGGGTAAGTTTACAATACTAACTGCAGGTTGAGAATCCTGTATCCAAAATTGGGCTTAAGCAGCCAGTGATTCCAAAGTTCTGTATAATATAACCGTATTGTATTCTCATTTCCTTTCTCTCTCTGTTTCTTTTCTTTTCCTTCCTTCCCTCCCTCCTTCCCCCCCCCCACACCGCCCCATCTATCTCGTTCCATTTTTCAAAGCACTTTCAGATATATGATAAAGTTTATTATTGGTTGTCATTTTAAGGGGTAATCTGAATTTGTAATAAGGAAGTAGGGCCATTATACACTCTGAAATTTCCCTGGTGGGGTAATGGAAAGCCTAACAGGTGGGGGGCCCAAGTTAAATCCTGAAATTAATAAGCAGTTTGGCTTGAGATGAATTGCCTCTCTTTTCTTGGTAAGCGAGTAGGACCAGAAGAATACTGAAGTCCCTTATAAATTCTATTTCTGAGCAATTATTTCAAAGGACACAATAAGTTTGCATGAATGTTTTCTTTCGTTCTTTTCCTTCTTTCTAATTTTCTAGCTTCTCTTAAAGAGGTCTTGGAGGCTACTTGATTCAAACCAGCACTAACAGGAGTAAATTGAAAACAAGCAAAAACAAAAACTAAAAAACAAATAAACAAACCCCCCCAAAACCACACAGGAGCAGGTGAAATAATTTTATCTAAATTTAGTTATAAGCAGCCTGATATTTAGAAATAGGAAGACATCTCGGATACCTTATTTGAAATACTAAGATAAGGAGGTGCTGTTTCAAAGAATACCACCCTAGGGTTTATTCCTAGAGCCAAACTGTATTATATGAGAACTTGTGAATTTTGTCCAAAATATACAAAAGTTAGATTAGAACAGTTTGATTGATTTGGTTTGGTTTGGAGCAGTTGCATAATACTTGTCCACTTCAAGTAATGATAGTAAAAACCTAAGCTGGCACCTTGACATTTTTACAAGTCTCCAAAGATTGCGACACCCTCACCTCCTGTCCCCCCAAGGCTTTTGGTCAGAGGATCTTTCTATTCCAATCTATGTGAAATTTATATTCTCATGCTGATTTACGTCATTTCATTTTGTTTGCATTTTCAGAGTTTGGGGTACAAAGTTTAAACATTTCTGTTGATTCAAACTTTTCTTAATAAAAGTAAATGCTCAATAACTATATTATGTAATAAGGCAGCCCATCTAATAACACTGTTAAATGCTGAATTAATAGTCCCCGTACATCGTTTGTTATTTCCTTACAAAATCATGGCACTCAGAGTTGTTTACAAGGTCAGAGAAATAAACAATGGAATCGAACCATACATTTAAAAAGAAGCAGTGCAGAAAGCAAAAAAAATACCTTTAGTATCTTGCTCAGGTTCACTCTCTTCTATTAATAGAAACAAGACAAACAAACAAACACAAAGAAAAACAACACATCATGAAAAGGGAAATCTTTGAGCACAGAAACAGCACTGTAAAGATGAATTAGAATCTGCTTGTTTCTTATCTCAATGAGAGACAAATGCAATCAAGTGAAACTGCTGACCTTTTAAAAGCAAACTATTAAATGACATAAAATTTCAAATCATTACTTTTAGTCAGGCAGTGTTACACAGAAAATGAGCTACAGCATATCCCAACAACACAGCTCATTCATGCATTTTTATTGCGATGTTGACAATTACCCTTTCTTTCAAGGCCACAGACTGTCTACTCTTCTGATAATAGTAGTAGTGATTGTGCTTCTCCTTGTCAGCGGGGCTTCTCCGCTTACGAGGCCCTGCTGTGAAGTCAGTGATGTTGAATCTGGGATCTCAGCTATCATTTCTATGGTAATAGACTCATGTTGTGGTAAACAGAGGATTAGGGGGTGTCTGCAGAACAGAGCCTACAACCAACAGAGATTCTCTCCTCTGTATCAATTCCCAGAGGCTGCTCAGAGAGCAGAGAGGAGCAAGTCATTCTCTTTCAGGAAAAAAACAGTAAAGCAAGCTACAAAGAAAAATATAAAAATATCTAAATTGGGTATACAGAATTGAGAATTTTTAGAATTTTAAAAATCCTAGAAAAGAGACAACCACCAAATTAATTGTTCCAAAATGTTTAATACAACCATATCAGATGTAGAGCCCACATGAAGCTCTATTTTTCTATCATGAAGATTTATTTTTTCATGTCAATTTAGACCTTTCTTTGTTTTTTAAAAAATATTTTAATTTTATTGGAGTATAGTTAGAATAGACCTTTCTTTGAATTAGTGATAAGCCAAGTACAATATTTGTTTTTAGTATAAAATGGCAATGCTATTGTTAACTACTTTTAATGATAAGAATACATTGGTATAATTCTTTACAGATTATGGAGACTTTCACACACATTGTACATTATCTCACTTAACCCTCACCATATCTCTGTGGTTGTACATGATTGATATTATTCAGCCCATTTTCCAGACAAGGAATCTGAGACTCACAGATTTGCTGCAGATGCAGAGCCAGAAATGCCACTCCAACTTTCAGACACCAAATCTTCTGTTCTAACCTAGCATCACAGTGAGAAGGCCTCATTTTGGTACTTAATACCCAATACTCTTAAATTTAAGTGAACATATAATTTCCCAGTTAGATTTTACTCTGAACTTTCCCTACCTCCACCAATCAAGTCCGTGGCACATTCTTATTTTATTTTTTTAAGTATCAAGGTCATGTTGGCTAAAAATGAGTTTTTTCCCATGCTAAAAACTGGTCATCTGGACACTTGAAAACTGCAGAGATTCCCTGTTTGCCACACAGACCTTAATCAGAAGAAATAAATAAAGGTCCATAGTTGGACCAGATTGGACCTGAAAAATTATATTTGAATGCCTTTGGGCTGGGCATGTCTTTCTAGTTCGTCAGCACAATTGTGCTTATTTCTAAGCTTAGAAAAAAACCTTTTTTCTTTTTTTTCACCAGCCAAATAACTATTTATGAGTGCCTGAGATGGGCAAGGGACTTCTCTGGGAATATTAAGTGTCTTTATTACCTGGCTGCTATACCTCCAAAATTTTGTTCCACTAAAGTTGAAGGGTCTTAGTAAGTTTTGAGAACTTTATTTACTCATCTCTTACACTACTCTCACTAGGATTCTAGAGCAAGTACAGGTAAATCCTCAGTCTCCTTTTAATTTTACACCAGTGATCTTTTACTGGGCTGTATTTTAAAGTAGACTCTGAGGGCAATGCTGATTTTCCTTTGCCATCTTTCACCGTGTTGTTACTATTGTTATTATTGTTCATTTTACTTGATTTGTTTGGAATTGGAAGCAGTTTTGAACTAATGCACCCATTTCCTCCACTGCAGATATGTAGAACCAACTCGGAAGATGAAAGAATGTCTAAGATTTGCCATTTTCCTAGGAGGAGGTCTGGAAGTTCCACCAGAAATTATACTTTCATATAATAGACTCTCAAAATTTTTTTCTACACACAAATGCAAATATGCATCTTTATATATACATATTTACATATGCTTATGTGTTAATATACACATTCACACACATGCACATACAATTGAGGTTACTTTAAATTAGAGACAAATATGCAAGAATACCTGCAAACTATTTAAGGTTGAGTACACGCATTCAGTGTATGAGATTGTTATTTCAAGGCCAAACTGTAGTCCTAGTTTTTCCGTGTATCCTGCTTGCCTAGCCTACCACGATCCCTCTTGTCTTCTAAACTGATTGCTTTACCTCATCAATTTTTACATATTCTGTTTCATGGTCTTTATTCCCACTTAATTGTTAAATTTTCGTTTAATTGCCTTATGTGTACTGCATCAGTCTTGTCTTCCAATGTGATTTGTAATCTTTGGGGGGTGGGGAGTAGGGGGTAGAGGAGGGAATAGCATAGCATACTTTGCTTTTGCCATCTTTTTTCCCCTAAAGTCCAGCACAGTCTCTTGTAGAAAAAGGAAATTCTTTAAAAAAGAGTTGGATAGTGATTCATTTTCCATCTCTGCTTTCTTGGGATTGTTCAGTAGGACATTTAGAACAGAGAATCTGAGACTTCTCATATTGGAATAATCTGAGATAAAATCAACATCCAAGTTAAAGAGGATATCCATCATTTTCTTGAATACTTTGGTTTATGAGGAACTCAGCATTATCATATCAACCCATTTTAAACAACTATGTTTTTAAAATGTATACACATATATTCTAAATCAAACTAAAATCAGTCTCCTTATAATCACCCCCCCGCCAAGACCTAGTTCCTACTTCTAGCCACTGGACAAAAATGAAAAAAAAAAAAAAATCCATCAAATATTTTCATTTTTCCAAGCTTGCTAGCCCCAGTTTACCATCCTGACTGCTCACTTTTGAACCACCTCTTATCTTTCCCTCTTTTCATAATTTATCCTCTTATCTTGTGGTACCAGGAACTAAAACTAACATATACCTAGAGTCTCACAAATTCAAGGAATAGCAAGACTCTTTCTAAATACTCTACCTCTATGAATCTAAATTTGCATAAGTTTTTATTTGCATTCATATAATAAAACAGGTCATTGGTTCCACTGAAAGTCCTGAATACCCAATACTCATTTCTATATTTGCTTTTATTAAGGTCTATCTCCCCAATTTGAATATGTGTGTGTGTGTGTGAGAGTGAGTAAATATGATTTGATTCTAAGGTCAATTAAGTTTTTCCTACTCAGTTCACCGTATTAGTTGATGGGAGAAGAAGTTTGGAGGAGAAATGTATTGTTATATGGAAGGAGGGAAAGCCATCAAGGTTCTCTGGCTGGCAGAAATAAAAGGAATATATTTAGTAAAACAATACAGGTCATGTAGATCTTGTAGAAAGAAAGAAATGAAACCAGAAGAGAGAACAGGCAGACCTGTGAGATGGTTTCCATTCTTTTGACTGTAAAAGTGAGGAAAGCCAAGAAGATAATAGGAATTTGGCTATCTAGAGTTGAAGTCTCAATGGAGGCTGAAATAGCACATTCTTTGCTCTTTGTAGGATGGCATCATTTATAATTTTCTTCTTAGGCAATATCTTAAGGAAATCTCTGGTACTCTAAGAATACCATTCTAGGGCTTTTTCTAAGGACATACTCAGAAATTGGGAAATCAAAATCATATTACTAGAATTGTTTCCTTACAGTTATATATAATACCCTTAAAACAAACCAGGCAAGTGGATCTGGGTTTGAGTCCTCACTCTACTGCTTATTAGCTGTTTGATCTGTGGTATTGCTCAACTTCTTTGAACTTCAGCCTCTTCACGCAGAAAATGTAGGTATTGACTCCCAACTCATAGAATTATGAAGAAGATGAAGTGAAATGATTTGTACAAAGCAGTTAATACAGCAACTAAGACACAGCTAGAAGGTACTGAAGGCTAATTTTGAAGCCATGTCTTCTAGCTCTTTCTTGCTTGCTTGCTTGCTATTTCTATCTCTCTGGTATCTCCCTGACTGATGAAAGCTGTTCTTCCAACTGACTTCAGAGGTAGAAGGTTATTTTATTTTATCTTGTTTTTAAATTTCAGTCTGCCTTAGCTGGCTGCATCCCAGATATTGATCATGTTGAATAGCCTTTCTGTAGGTGTTAAAAGCCTGTGCTTAAATCCATTCCTCAATTATCCGAGAAGAATCACTCTAGAAAGAGAAATCCATTCTTCAGGCCCTATTATTAAAACATAGATGCTAATCAATTTTAGATGATTTGACTCCATTCTTAAATAGGCTACATGTGTCTCATATAGCATTGTATTTTAAGAATTATTGAGTCAGAGATTCCTGTTAGTAGACAACCACCACAAAGAACAAAAAAGGTCATTTTAATTTTTAATTTTATACTTAAAAAAATGGCTCAGGAGTGGTTGAAAAGAAATCACAGTGAGGCTCTGTGGTACTTTGTTTCTGAACAGATTCTTCTTTTGTTTTCCAATCATTAAAAGAAAACCTGACAATAGTAATGATAAACCTAAGTAAATACCTGGTTTTCCTTTCCTGACTTCTTGGTGGCTAAAGCAAAGAAACCCGATCCTGGTGTGCTGCCACTGTTTACATTTCTGTCCCCTTTGAAGCAGAGCAATGCATAAAGAGGTTTATCCACTGTGGCTCCATCTCTGAAGGGATGGGAGCGCAAGTTCCTTTAGAAAAACATACATGGTACCCTCACAAACTGTGACTCTCTCCTCCAAGTCAGGCTGGCCTGCCTCTGTGACATCTCAATTCTCTAAAGTGGCTTGGGTTGGGAACATTTCTGTGGCCTTTGAGATAATAACATTTTCCTAGCTTGTAAATATGGATGGTGAATAATGACTGTGAGTAAGACATGTTTACCAAGGAAATCAGACAAAAGCCACACAAAGTTAACTTGTTTTGACTTCAGTCCTCGATGTAGCTACAGCAACTATTAGGAATATTTTTGTTAAAATGGTTCTGAAAATACATTACAAGTTTAACTGTAAGACAAAAGTTGAATTTCGGTTCTGATTCACTTTTTTCATTCTTAAAAAAATTATCTTCTGGTTTTAATGGGAGGAGATGCTAAACAGCTTGATGATGAGGACGGAAGTCGTTATTAGTTTACCCTTTCAAAAGGTTTTTATTTGGGAATAATTTTAGATTTACAGAAGAGCTGTAAAGGAAGCATACAAAAGTTCCCAGGTACACTTCACTCAGTTTCCTCCGATGTTAACACTGTATATAACTACAGTATATTTATCAAAATCTTCGTTTACTTTTAAATGACATTTTGACCTAATCGCGTGAAAAGGAAGATACTTGAGCTCTGACAGTAGTCAAAGAAGCTGAAGTTTAATAACAACCAGCATTTTCAAATTATTTATTTATTTTTTAGCTGACCAGAAATTTTAGCTGGGAAAAGAAACAGGAGTTACAACCTTAATCTTAAGTGACACTGTAATATCCTGGTTGTCTAAAGTGGCTTGGCTTGGGAACATTTCTGTAGCCTTTGAGATGGGATTCTGGATGTTCCAATAGGACCATAGATAGGCCTCCAAACTGTAGGGTCCCATGCTGATGAGATGGTAGATATACACCCATTTTAAAATTATGCCCAAGAAAGATAGCATAGACTATAAACTCAAATAGCTTGTGAGTCAAATTGCAGCTCCTTCTGGTCTTCATGGCACCTGCAATAGATACTATCCCAAACTCTTTAGTCCATCTTTGACTCCCTGGTTAGGGGTCAGTGTGCCTGTGCTAGCATGATAAATCTGCCTTTTCCCCTCCCTCACTGAGATATGATCTGTACCATGAGCTGCCATTCATCCATCAAAGCCCTGTGGGACCTCACCTCTCTGAAGCTTTCCCTGACCTTTCACTGTCTCCCCTGTCCTGTGCATGTATCCTGCCCAAACTTCTATCATTGCAAATATATTGAACTTTAATTACTGTAATTACTTGTTTGCATGTTCACCTTCCTCACTAAATTTGAAAACTTTTCAAGAAATGAACCATGTCTTATATATCTCTGTAACCTTGGACTTACCTCACTACTTGGAATATAGTAGGCACTCAACAAATGAATAAATTTGAAGCTATCCTAATACTAATGGTGAATAAGCTAAGTTTCTTCTTAAATTTTTAAGCTTCATCTGGAATAAAGACATTCCAGGTAGAAATCCTTAAATCAATGTTTCTCAAAGTGTAGTTCATAGACTACCTATGTAAGGATCATTTGGGAGATTGTTAAAAGGCCTTAACAGAGACGCATCAGATCTGAATCCCTGGGGAATGCAACCTAGAGCTATGCCTTTAAATAAGATCTGATGTGCACTGATGCTTGGAAACCACTACCTTGGAGGAAGAGTTCCATTCGTCTATCAGCTTTGTTATTTCCATCTCTTTTCATAGAGAATTTTGAAGTGAGTATAATCCATGATGTGACAGTAAATTAAATGAAATAACAACATATTAGTTTTAAGAAAAGGAGACCTCTTGTTGGTTTAGTGTAATGGATACTATGACTAAGCTTCAAACTGAATTCTGAGATACATGCAAGCTAGGGCAAAAAATTAAGTAAAAGAAAATAAAGTACGCAGTTCTCACTACAGGAAGGAGAGCAAAATGGTCTCAAGAGAGACCATTGTTTTCTTCCCAGGCACTAAATTTTTAAAGCAATTTCTCACTTAAGATGTTTTGCAGAGCAGTGAGTGATGGAATGATCAATATTTTCAACAAGATTTTTGGCAAACAGCTATTTCTGTAGTGAATAAAATATGATGTAAGCTTGGGGTATGCACTAAGGTTGCCTCGACTTTCCTGTTTTTATACTTTTTTGGGGGGGACAGTTTGATTCTAAACAGCCCATTTCTAGTTTGCCGGTAAAGGCACATCTTCATACAGCTCCTTAGATAAGCATCCTTATATCACTTGTCACAATGGGGCCAAACCAAAGTTATAATCTCTAACAAGTACCAAGAATGCAGGGACGAAGCATTGCTGATTGAGGGTAGATTTATGTTCTTTGGAAGCAAGAGGAGCAGTTGGTAATGCTGACATTCTATTTATGAAATTTGAGAAGCCTAACCAGCAATATTCTCTGGATAGAAGTCATCGAGCTTCATAACAATGTAAAAAACAGACAACAATACCAACAACAGCCAGTATTTATCGAAGAGCTACCATGTAGACACCGTATATATGCTATCTCAGCCCCTTTTAAGAACTCTATGTTCCAAGTCATATTGCCCCCATTTCACAAAGGGGAAATAGACTTGCAGAGATTAAGTAAATTATCCAACCTCACGTAACTAGTAAGTGGCAGAGTACTGATCTATGTAACATAAACATAGAAAAAGAAAAGACTCAAGAATGGGGGAATGAAAGATGTCCTGGTCTAGGGGTTAAGACATCCAAGCTCTTGGATAACTTAGGCAAAGTAATCATTTTCCTGGTCTCAAGTTTCCTTATCTGAAGACTAAGGGATTGAGCTATAACTTCTAGGGCTCATTTCAGATTTTAAAGTCGATGGTTACTCTTCTGATAGAACCAAAGTTAATAAAACATCAACTCTATTCTAAATAAAAATTTAGTTTTTTCATTGAACTTTATTGCTTCTACCTCAAGGATAAAGATGACACGTGGAGTAAAGAGCTGTAAACGTCTTTCCAGTTGCTTAAGTCGTTGCTTTCGTTGTATCGAAGTTACTTTAGTCCTAGAACTAACATTGATAACTATTATTTGAGTGATTTCTCTGTTCCAAGCACTCTTCTAAGAGCTTTAAACATGGTATTGAGGTTTATCCTTTTACAACTTATGAGATAGAAAGTATTATTCACCTTATTTTACAGGTAGGGAAACTGAGGCACTAAGAAACGAAGTAACCCACCTGAAGTTAACATAAGTAGTAAGTGGTGGAGCCACGGTTTGAACTTAAGCAGTTGACTCTAGTCTCTGGAGCCCAGGCAGTTTTCTCAAAAATCTAGAAGCCATGTTATTAGCCAGTACATTAAGTTCCTTCCAAAAATCATGCCTTGTATAGTTTATCATTGGTGGAAATAAATATGCTAATTAAAATTTGAAAGTCACATATTTGATCTCTGAAGGAAACAGGTGAATGTACTATTTGAATTCCATATTGCCATAGAGTCCTGATAGCTTTCTGTGATACCTTTGCATGATTCAAAACAGCTACATTTTGAAATTAAGCCGTGATGACATGGTCTTCTCTGTCTCATACAGCACCTGGTGTATTGCTCAAGGAATCTTTGTTGGATGAATTAATGCATTAAAGAGAAAGAATTTTTCCTTTTTTTGGTGAATGTATGTTTGAACTTGTACATCTCATTTTAATACCTAAACAATGAAAATAAAAGCTTACTCCAATTAGAGGGTGCATATTTTAGGTCCCAATAACTTTTCATTTCAAACGATATAATGTCAACATCATATCAATTTGATTATCTTAAATAATTGAAGACAAATCTTTGAAGCACATTTTCTTTTCTTAAAAGCTATTAAAGAGGGCCTAACTGTTCTTCACCTTGAAGTATTATATGTTCAGTGCATAATCATTATATAACTTTTTTTTGTCCTTAGAGAACTTTACTGACAACTCTTCAACTAAAGGACCACTTTACCATTGTTTCTCAAAAGCACTACAGAACTTTCTAGATGAGAATGCAGCATAATCTCCCCTAAAGTTGAAATCAATGGGTCAAACCCTTCTTTTAGAGCATGCACCCTATGAATCATGCAGATTTAATTTTCCCCATGATAGCCCCCCGGGTTATCAAAGGTTTATGCCTGTTTCTTTTCTTTGGTTTTTAAATACACAGTGTACTCATGACAGCAAATCAAAGCTGTTAGTGGCATCAAACAGGTAGAATTGATGCCGGGAACAGGGCCACTGCAAATTTTATTAAGTCTGCAATCACTGAGAGCACAGCACACGTTGGGGGTTTAAATACCTCTCTCTGTGGCATTTGTCATATTAAGAGCTGCAGCATAAACAAAGGAAAAAGCAAATCAAATGTATGTAAACATTTCTAGATGCAGTAAGGAAGTCTGATCTCTAGGAAGGAAGACAGCCAGAAGTCTAACATTTTTGAAAACAGTCCTGATCTCTTAGAGTGAGATCTCTTGCCATTTGCCTCTGGGACATCCTATGTGTGTATTTGTTTTGGTCTTTTAGAATTCTACTTATCTTATATACTGCATATGTTTGCCAAAAATCTTCAACAACAGCAACAAAAGCCTCCAATAGACCAGGTCATCCCTAAGGATACATGGTGAAGCTTTTCAGATTGCAGAGAAAGGGACTGACAGCAATAAAGTGCCCTGTTCAGTGTTGGGAAACTCTTGCTCTGGAGCCGATTAAGTTTGCCAAATGGCTCACCTTCCCTCCTCCTCACTCCCCAAAATGCCTCTCCCAAGTGTGGAGGCATGGGTCTATTTTTGAGGCCCCCTGCAAATAAGGAGTTGTTTAAACATTAGAGGAGCCTACTATAACCCTCTATGTAGAAGGGTTCTGTTCTCCTCTTGGTCTGCTTCTAGGGCTCTCATTTGCAGCTTTATACTGATGCCAAGCCACCTCTTCCCACTGGTGATCGCTGACTGAGAACCCTTGGTTCTAGCCTCTCTTCTGCCTAATCTTTTCCTTAATGGCTTAAAGCTCCAAGAGGAAACAAGGCAATAATAGAAAATGCAATTAGCAGGGAGCCCAATCCATTCCAACATCCATCTATTTTAATTTGGGTCTCAAGGATTCTACACTCAACCAGTTTCTATACACAAAGCAGGATTCCTCTGAATGTGATATTCACAGAATGTATAAGATCCACCCTCAGCTCCAAATAAATAAATCATTTCATTAATAATTAAGGCAAAGGATATAAGGGAAGTATAAGGGAAATATGTAAGAATATAAGGGAAATATAAGAAAATTAGATATTTGTAGTTTTTTTTAATGGATCCTTTCCAACGATTAAAAAACTCAGAACAATGTTCTTTCTGGCTATAAAAAGAATAATTACATTATCGTATTAGAAGTGTTTAATTTCTGTGGTGTAGTGTTTATGAAACATTTTTTAAGGGAGAATATCCCTCTCGTCAAAATTGGAAAAGTAAAATAAGAATCTGGTACTTCAGAGGTCATTCAAAGCCTCCCCTGATGGCAGCCTCTCCTTGAAAACTTCAGCTCTACCACTCAGATCATCACACTCCATGGTGGTATCGCCCTGCCACTGAGTACTCTGGAGTACTGAGTACTTCGGAGTACTCAGGAGAAAACTGTTTCAGTTAAAGACACATAGGAGAAACAGTAGGGATCATTCTTTGGATGCATACATGCCTAAGGTAGAACATGAAGTAGATTGGAGAAAGAGACAACGCTGTCCCTTGACGTAGAAGAGAATTCCTTCCATAGGTCCCTGAGAAGTCACTTTGTCTCTTTTCAACCAAACAAAACTAATGCAGCAAGTATCATTGTTCAGGACCAGAGTGGGGAGGGGAGACTACATAGAATTATGCTGCTGAAAATGATGTTTTTACCTCTGTGAGGAACTAATTAAAAGAAATGATCTCAAACAGAAGGAACATTTCTAGTTAAATATAAGGAAATCTTTCTGAGCCAATATGATTGATTTATCTTTGTTTTATAATTGTATATTCATTCTCATATCTGGAGACAGCTAAGGAACCATCTTAGCTAGAGGGCAGAAGCTGGGTAAGACAAATCTCAATTTCAGATATATTAAAATGCATAATAAAGAAACAAAATATTAGCCAATGCTTGTTGTAAGAAACCAATGACTGTGAGATTCACTCCAAATATGGTAAAATATTTAAAAATGAACATTTAGAAAATGAAATTTTCTATGAAAGATGACATACAGATTTCTCTGGCCCTCATTTATCCTGCCATGAGGCCTATCCTAAAGCCCACTGTCACAGAGGTACCTGAGACAGGGGTTAACATTTCCAGAGGGAGAGCCTCCACAGTTGTGAGATTGACAGCTCTTTTCTGCATTCCAGGTGACTATGGAATTTGGGAAACCAGAGATTTCCCTGCCAATGGCAAATCAGTATAGCTATATAGTTCTCACCCAGAAGTGCTTCACTTTTCTATGTGAACTTACTGTTATGTTACTTTATGAGTCAATAACACCTAACCAAGTGTAGAAAATAGTCACTGAGAAATCAGAACCCATATGGAATTTTAGTTTGGATCCTCCAAGCCACTACAGAATCATAAATTCCAGGTTTCTGCCCATAATCAAGAAAGAAGAGTCAAACGAGAAGAGAATTCACCAGTAGCTGCCACTCTCTGAACCTTTTCACTTCCCACTCCATCTAAGTGGCTCCCTTACTTCCTCAACTTACTGTCTTTATGGGTTAATTCCCTCCCTAAGGAAATGGCAGCTTCCGTGTTCTGTTTATCATGATCCCACCCTGAACGTTCTTCAGCCAATAGGCAAGAGTTGTGTATATCTAATCAACATAGGGATAGATTGCCTTTGACAAAACTCTTCCCATCCCTGAGTTTGTTCTAGAGCAGAATGGAGCAACAGAACTACAAAAATAATATGTAAAACCAATGAACAGAAAGGTTGATGTCACTTGATTAAAATAGTATAATATTTAGAAGAAGTCATTTTTTCCAAAGCATAAATACAAGCATTAATTCCTCCTCATTATAAAGGTCTCTTTATAAAAGTTCAGAAAGTATAAAGCTATATAAAGTATATGATGGAAGGTTACCAACCCCCACATGTAATTCTATATGCAGAGATGATGACTATTAACAATTTGGCATTTATACTCCAGTGTATAATATATAACATACTGTTCTTTAACTTACTTTTTCACTTATGAACACATTAATATTTCTAATGGGTTAATATTTCTAAAGAAATAGGATAGTGCCTTGTACATGTTAAGCACTATGTAAGTATTAATTAAATTACTACTAATAAAAACAGCAAATAATTATATCGTGCTTACTGTGTGCCAGTATTAATTCATGTAATCATTGCAAAAACCTAAGAGGTAGGTCCTATTTTTACCCCTGTTTTAGAGATGAGGAAAATGAGATTCAGAGACAGGAAACAGACCCAAGTCACATATATGGTGGAAAGTCTTAGAAATTAATACATATAGATCAATCTCATCCTTTTTAATGGTCACACGGAATTTCATCACATATTATGTCAGTCTCCTATTGATGCAAATTTAAATTATTAAAAAAAATTTACTATTATAAACAACTTTGTGATAATCTTGAGTATATACTTCTGTAAATAATTCCCTTAGATAAATTTTTAGAAGTTAAATTATTGAGACAAATCTATGCACATTTTAAAGTTTGATGGTTATTAAAAACAAAAAACCAAAAACATATCCACTAGGCTACACCAAATTATAAGAATAATTGTAAGTGCTGGTTTCCCACACCCTGTCTATTGTTGTTATTCTAATTGATGTTCTTTGTAAGTAATCTGTCTTTTCTTTAATAATTAACATCACCTTTTTGTGTTTGGTTCATTATGTATTTGGTTCATTATACTGTGTCTGGGTGTGCAAGTATTTCTATATCTGCTCTTTATTTTTACTGTTGGGACTTGGTGTACATCTCATACTTGAAGATTTAAGTTTTCATCAATTTTGGCAAGTTCTCAGGCATCATGCTTTTGAGTATAGCTTCTTTTACATTTCTCTATTCTCTCTTTCTATAATTTACATCCTTAATTATTTCTTTTTTTATCCTTAATTATTTCTTAAATTCAATTTCATCTTTCCCATCTCTCTGCACTGAATTCTTAATTCTGAAGAGCTGACTTCTAATGTGTGAATTATCTCTTTATCTCTAATATACCATTATTCAACAACTGAATTTTAATTTTAACCATTATATTTTTCATTTGTTAAAATTATATTTAATTCTTTATCGGAACTGCCTTTCTTCTTCCTAATGTATTTTACTTTTTTGTTGTTCCTCCTTTTGTGTCTTTAGTTTAAACATATTTATTTTAGAGTATCTATTATATTGTGTTGTTAATCGAATTTCCTGGGGTTTAAATCACTTTGTATATTGTGTCAGCTAATTCTCACTCAAGGCAGGTTGTTTCCTGTGGATGCAATAATTTTGTATTGTGAACTCATCCTCAGTGTGGCTTTACCTATGAAAACCCTATGTAACCTGTGTAAGGTGTTTCTTTTTTCAGCTTTTTTGTTGTTAAATTTTTGACCAGGGACTAATTTAAAAAATTTTTCTTTTAAAGTATGGTTTATTTACAATATTGTATTAGTTTCAGGTGTACAGCAAAGTGATTCAGTTTTTTTTCAGATTATATTTCATTACAGGTTATTACAAGATATTGAATATAATTCCCTGTGCTATACAGTGAATCCTTGTTGCTTATCTATTTTATGTATTTTTTTGTATCTGTTAATCCCATATTCCTAATTTGTCCCTCCCTCTCTCCCTCTCCTTTTTGGTAACCAGAAGTTCATTTTCTGTGTCTGTGAATCTGTTTCTGTTGTGTATGTAGACTGATTTGTATTATTTTTTAGATTCCACATGTCTTTCCACATATTTGTCTTTTTCTGAATGATTTACTTCACTAAGTACGATATCATCTAGGCCCATGCATGTTGCTGCAAATGACAATATTTCACTTTTTTTATAGCCAGGTAATGTTCCGTTTTATATATACCACATCTTCTTAAGCCAGTCATTTGTTTATGGGCACTTGGGTTGTTTCCATGTCTTGGCTATTGTAAATAGTGCTGCATTGGGGTGCATGTGTCTTTTTGAATTAGAGTTTTCATTTTTTCTGGATATATGCCCAGGAATGGGATTGCTAGATCATATGGTAGCTCTATTTTTAGTTTTTTTTTTTTTTTTAATTAATTAATGTATTTATTTATTTACTTTTGGCTGTGTTGGGTCTTCATTTCTGTGTGAGGGCTTTCTCTAGTTGCGGCGAGCGGGGGCCACCCTTCATCGCGGTGCGCGGGCCTCTCACTATCGTGGCCTCTCTTGTTGCGGAGCACAGGCTCCAGACGCGCAGGCTCAGTAGTTGTGGCTCACGGGCCCAGTTGCTCCGCGGCATGTGGGATCCTCCCAGACCAGGGCTCGAACCCGTGTCCCCTGCACTAGCAGGCAGATTCTCAACCACTGCGCCACCAGGGAAGCCCTATTTTTAGTTTTTTAAGGAACCTTCATACTGTCTTCCATAGTGGCTGTATCAATTTACATTCCCACCAACAGTGTAGGTGGGTTCCCTTTTCTCCACACCCTCTCTAATTTATTATTTGTAGACTTTCTGATAATAGACATTCTGACCAGTATGAAGTGATACCTCATTTTGGTTTTGATTTGCATTTCTCTATTAATTAGCAATATTGAGCATCTTTTCATGCGCCTGTTGGCCATCTCTATGTCTTTTTTGGAAGACCTGGGACTAAATTTTATGTTAATTTCTCCAACTGGGGGTTCCCAGACTGGCTGTGCTGGTAGCATGAATTCAAAACCAAATCTAATTGAGATACAGTCCTGAGTGTTGGCTATTCATTCATAAGAACACTTGTTTTTTCTTCTTATGAAGAGAAAGACAAGCCTCTGTGTTGTCTTTCTATGCCAACGGGTAGAATTTTTCTGGCCTATCTTTTCACTTCAGTGGTTCTCAGCTTTATACAGGGTATCAGCGCTAACTTCCACTTCACAGGGACCCAAGACCTTGACTTTTTCCCTTTAAGAGTCTTAAAACCAATCTTCTACATTATAGAAATGGGCACTTGTCTCATTACGTGGAGGACAATTCCCAACCAGCTCATGATCTTACTACTCTGCTTTTCCAATTTCTATTCATTCCTGACTTCTGAATATTTACATTTTTTTCCTTATGAGTTATACAACTAACCCGGCATTTCTGGCTGTTTGTAGTAGGAAGATTTTCATATTATCTTGTTGGCCGTGTTGCTGGAGTTCTAAGTGTTTAATCCCAGGTTTGTGTATTTAGTACATAAAGATTCCATGAGTCATCATTTCAAGCATTCTCTTACAATATTCACAAATCCTTTGCCCTCTTTTCTTTCCTGGCAAAACTCCAATGCTTATATCTTGCCTTTGGATTTGGCTTTCTACTTATTCCAACTTATACCTGTACTGCTGAGCAACCCTGTGGGAAAACCTGCAATGAAGCAAATTGATGCCACTCTGTATTCATAGTACTCTTCTCTGCTAAAATCTGAATGTTACCCAGCAAGCCTAGTTTCCCTGTGAGTCATCTCCCCCATTCCCCACAGCTATTTTAAAACCTTTCCACTCTCTTCACCCCTCTGCCCCCCTTTACAGACATATTTTCAGAAGATAACCTTACTTCCTACTTCCTGGAGGAAATAGAGCCCATCAGAACAGAGCTTTCTCAAATTCCATCTGCCCAACTTATGAACTCATTTATACTGGCATACACCTCTTTTCTCCTTCTTCCTATTACAAGGAAGGAAGTTTCTTCTTCCTGTCTAAGTAATCATATAATTGACCACTGAAGCTGGGATATTTTTGAAAGTAAAAGAAGGACTCTATTAATAATTATTCCAGGACAACAGGTGTAAACCAGAACTGTCCTGGGCAAACTGGGACATGCGGTCACCCCCTATATAAAGTTTATTGCTGAATACATCTCTTTTGCCTTCCCAAGCACCACAGTCCCTTGAATATTCCACCTTTCTCCTGTATATTCAAATTTTCCTTCTCTCTGGGTTCCTTCTCATTAATATTTTAACACTGTCCATGTTTTTTCTTAAACATTTCAATCTTTTAAAAAGAGAAATCGTGCAAAACCACACTTCCTATGTGCCAAAGATGCCTCCAACTACTGCTAACTTTTTTGACTCATCTCTTTTCTCTGCCAAATTTATCGGAAAAAATTGTCCACATACACTGTCTCTCTTTCTTTCAGTTCCTGTTCTCCTTCATTCACAGAATTCTGGCTTCTTCCCCATCCCCATTCTGACACTACTCTTGACAATGTCACACATGATTCTCTCGTTTTTTAATAGAACAGACAGTATTCAGTGTTACCCCATTTCTTAAGTGCCTCTATCTGTGCAGCCTTGAGTGAATTAGTTATCTTCTGTGTTCCTCCGTTTCCTAAAATGGTACAATTATAGGCCCTTCCTCAGTGACTGTTAGTGAAAATTAAAATAAAATAATACATGTAAAGCATTTAGGATTTTAAAATGTTAGCCATCCCATTGCTCATCCTTTTCGAAAAACATCCATGTTTGGTCATGGTTGAGTTAGATGGTTCCATCAGTAATTTTGCATGCCACTGTTTGAATCTTTTAAGGCAAGGCGGCAGGGTAGAATATCTTTACATTGCCATTCCAGAGACCCGGCGGCCTGAGGATGGCAATCTAGAAAGAGAGTTATCTTTACTTCTGTGTCCAAGGGTGTTTCTTTCATGTTTGTTATGGCTGCTAAGATTTAGCAAACACACTGTACTAAATCCATAACCTGGCATGCTTAACCTCATTAGAAGCTCACAGTGGCAGACAAACCGTACCTTTCCCTGACATACCTATTTGCCCTCAGTGTAGCCCCACATCAAATAGCACTTACAGGGCTTTTATTCTGATTTGCTCAAACTAATCTGCAGAGTTACCGATATAATACATAGCAAATGCTCATCTGTCCTAACTGACCATGGCCAGCTTCATCTTTAGCCCTCACCATTGCCAAGACAGCAGGCATTTGAAGGCACATTGGGATTCTTCCAGTGACTTCTTAGTTGCTTTTTCAGCTGCTCTGAGTTGTTGGTTGAATTGGCCCTTCCTTTAAAATAGGTCATGTTTGCATTATGTCCTGTGGACATGCCTCAACTATTTCTTTAGGTGGAAGCCAATTTTTCAGAGCTTCAATAACCAAAGCAGATATGCTGAAAAATTTATGTTCTAATAGCAATAATTATAGTTGATACCATTTACTAAATGCATATTATATACCAGCAGCTGTGCTAAGCATGTCACATATTTTCGTGTATATTGACTAATAAGGATTAGAATGGAGTAGGAATAGACATGCGTGCTAAAATGAGCATCTTACCTACTGGTAGAGTAACTTTAAATGATATTATGAGCTCTCAGTACTAGCAAGTTTAATAAAATCTCTAGCATATATTAATTATTAACACAATGAACATGATCGTTTCAGTGTTTGGAAGAAAGGAGAGTGTTCAGTTTTACTGATAGGCATGATACAAAACTAAATGGCAAGGCAAGACCAAACTGTGTAATTGAACTCCAACTAATGAGATCTGTGATAATTTTCTCTAGGCCAAAGCTAAAGTAAATGGTTTCAATATCTTTGAAGACAGTAACCTAAACAATCAGTATTTGATGTTATAATTCAGTGGGCTCGTATTTCATACCTTGAAGAGGAAAATATTTATGATATTGTACACAAATGGATAACATTGGTTCTGTATCCCTCCACATATAGTTCAAGGAAACACTGGATCTAGGCAGACATTCATTGTGTCTGAAAGTGGGACTGAGTGTGTTTGTATGTTTAGTTAATTTTCACTCAATAAGTTACATCAGGTGGTTGTTGCATTCTGAGCTTTAAATAGCATTGATAATTTAAAAAATATTAAATTCTAGCAGCTGTACTAAAAATATATTCTTTTTACATCTGACAACCACTATTCCCTCCAACCTTATTCCTTTCCATGAACAGTTAATTGAAATGAGATCATTAAAGCTGTGAGAAGAAGGTCTAGCTAGGAAATAAAGATAATCTTAAAGGAGCTAATAGAAAACTGTATGATTGAGAAGGAAGAAATGTAGGAAAGGGTCGATTTTGGCCTAAGAGAATGGTGATATCAAAGTAAGCTATGGGGAAACTGTGAAGTCTTCCCCAGCTGAACTATAATTTGTGCCAGTGTGTGATAATCACTTTATCAATCAGATAACAGAAAAGCAGAAAAGGAAATGATAATTCTTATAGTCAACATTTGCTGAGTTTTACAAAGGGTCAGACACTCTGCTAAATACTACCAGTAACTTATCTCATTGAATACTCACAACAAACCCCACTTTGCAGATAAGAAAACTGAGAGCCAGAGAGGTTAATTCTAAGGCCTGTAACAGGAGGAGCTGGGAAGAGTTTTGCACTCAGTTTACTCACCTCGTATAGGCATGCTGGTAGTTTCTATTTTTAAGCAAAATATGTTATAATTTTAGGTCAAGAAGGAGCTGAGGACCAAATGGATAGAATCCCTAGCTCAATCTGGATTCTGATTTCTCAGTGAAGATATTTCACAACCAGTTGTTGGATTAATTGCCTTTAAAGGAACACTTTAAAAAACGGAAAATATTTTGACAATGTAACTCATAGAAGTAGGACCATTTGGGGTTATACATTTTGAGCCAGTATTATATTGTTCTCAACCCTTTGTGGCAATACAATTGGAAAGAGGTTACTTTTTTTCTTTTCTTTTTGATACATTTTTAAGACACGTCTTTTATGCTGAAAAAAGATAAAATGAATATCTTCAAATTTATAAACAAGGGAGAATTGTCCAATCCAAGAAGACGTTCTAAAATGGTATCCTATTGTTTTAGTATTATAGCGACTTTAGTCGGTTTTGGTTAATTGATGGGCTATAGATGGAATATGACCTGTTATACAAAGGAACTTTTTTTTTCTCTTCTCAATTTTTTGAGTGTTGACCTCATGGTCTAATATCTGGAATAAATGAGGGAAATGAACTACCTACTGCCTCTCTGTTTTGCAGGCTGAAATACAGCCTTCACAGTAGAGCGTGAGGCCCTCTGCTAGCACTGTAATGGGAAGGAATGCAGCTCCTTACCCTCAACTTCCAGCTTCGCCAACTTGGAATATGCCGTCCCGAGGCTGTTTTTTGCCACACATCGATAATTTCCGGCATCTTCCTTTTGCACATTATGAATCCTTAAACTCCCGGATTCAAGAACCGCAGTGCGGGAGTTTTCCTGCCAGGGATAGGGACATGACTTAAAAATGGCCATGGGTCTGTCAAGGACACATTTGCTATATTTCATCTAGTCATCACTATCAATCTTATCAAAAATATTATTTTAACATTTATTTGGCATTTATTATGGGTAACATACAATAATAAATGAGATAGTATAAGATTACCAAAATTAATTTTAATAACAATGCCATAAGATATAGTTATTTTTATTTTCTTTCATTATATGAGGACCCCAAGGCTTATCGGATGTCCTACATCAACAAGCCTTATTTTAGGAGTTTATTTGATATGTAAAAAAGTCACATCCAGGTCTGTTTGATTAAAGGCATTGCTTTTAACAGCCATGCTTACTGCCTATATGGTATCCTTAGGGGAATATATGTCCTTTGAAAAGTTGGAAAATTCTACAGATAATACAAAAATTGGTCTTTATCGTTAAAATGTTACATCTATCTTCTCTCTGGGGACTCTAAATTCAGTAGTATATATAGAGCCACCCCTGCTTTTATTGTAGAAAATATTTATAACAAAAGGAAAGCCAGAGAATTATATAGATTACCATAAAAAAATGAAAATTATTTGTTTTATTTTAAATAAAACAAAGCTAATTGATATTATGTTTTATTTCAATTAATTGACATATATCAACACCTATGTATTCCCCATGGAATACTCTGAGTACAGTAATATGAAAAACATAATGTCTTTGACCTTACTGAGTTCACAGTTAGTAGCTTATACAAGGATGGAAAGAGACGATGGTGATGCAGTATAGTAATTTATCAATAAATGTAGGTATAAGATACAAAGCAGTACAAAATAAGCATGTGAATAATGCATTTCAAGTTTGACTATGTGATTAAGGTTGTTGTCAAGGTGGTTTGTTCACCAGTCTTGAGTCTTGATGCTCTAACTTCACTCCAGAATGTTCTCATTCCTTTTCTTCCAAACCTTATTTCTCTCTCTCCTCCCAGAAACTATTTGTCAGGTCTAAAGCTTGGAGCTTAGTTCCATTTTTTAAATCTCTTGAGTCTCAAAGATTCAATGTTGAAAAATAAATGATTCAAATACCAACCAACAAAAAGACTATAGCTTTGCTCTGCTTTGCCTCCTTTATCATCCTTAACGCTACTGGTTCCTATCTCTTTTTTCCCCTACTCAGCCCCAACTGGAATGCCTTACAATTTGCATATATGGGAACAGAAATATTAAAGTTTGGTTAAATGTTGTACGTGGAAAAAAGTTTATCCTAAGTTTATAAGTGTGCGACTGAGTTTGCAAAGGATTGTTGTATTTGAAAATGTGTTGTATATACATGTTTTAACATAACAATCACTTACCCTGAGAGCACTGTCCCCCTTGATCCATGACACTGATGGTTTGGGATTGCCCATTGTAGTACATGGTAGAACTGCCTTTAATCCTTCTATTATTTTTACGTTTATGGGAGGGCGAGTTATTTTAGGTTCTAAAGGGAAATGAAGGTTAAAAATTAAAAAGCAATATGGCTTTATTAAACTTAGAGTTTCTCAGTTTATGTTTAATTATAAATATACATTAAAAATATTCTTAGGCTTATTATAATACAGAATTCGCCAAATGCTAAGACATGTTTTTAGTGGCTATCAAACAGAAATCATTTTTGAAAATTTAGGTTATCTCTGTTTTATCTTATTTGAAAAATCAGTTCATAAAACATATTAGGAGTTTAAAATTATCATAGTATTCTTCACTTTAAAAATAGTTAATAAAAAGTTGATTAAAATAAACTGATACCATAACAATTCAACATTACATAATTCATAGCAACAGACATGAAAACATATGAAAGTAAAGTTTTGATACAAGTTTTATTTGTATAATTCTGAGTTATGACCTACTTTCCCTTTGGTTTCCATCTTAATTTGACTATTAAGTTTGATGATTAAAAATTAGATACATTTATCCTCTAGAAAATAAATCAAATGTTACTATATTTGTAATCAGAGAAATTCTGTAATACAATTCAGAGTAACTCTACTCTGCAAAGCCAACTTGTGTATACTGTTCTGTGAAACACTCCTAAATTAATTTTTTCAGAAGAAATAGTTTATGTCAGTTAATTTTTATTCTCCAATATTGAGCTTTCAGAGGAAGACATTATTAAATCTAATGCATAGAAGTATTGACAAGTTCAGGATGCCAATTATTTTACTATTTGAAACATTCATAAAATAATGAAAACTACATTTATTTCCTAAGGAATCTTATGTTACAGATACAAAACAGAAGACTGTCTTTGCAGGAGAGACTACTGAGAAATAGATGCATTTTATTTCTTTCAGGTCATGTGCCATAATCAATTTGTTACTTCGACATAGAAGAGCAGGAAATAAGGATTTTTGCCCTTCTACTTCAATTGTGTGTGTGTGTGTGTGTGTGTGTGTGTGTGTGTGTTGGAGGGACATGGTTTGGTGGTGGTTATAAGTGATATTTGCAAAGACTGCATGGTCTATTGATTTTTAATCTAGCCATTTATTGCCATTTAGAGGTGATATGATCCTGCAGTGTGGCAAAGATACACGACAGGCTTTAAACATGTTATAGGAAAATATCAACGTTGTCACTTTGCGATCTAAAGCATACAATGCTCATTCTCATCAATGACAGTGAATACCTACATTTAGATAATGACTAGGCACCTCAATTGTGAGTTGAGTTGTCATACAGCTATTGGCAAAAGCTTAGCTTAGGAGTTGATACACCTGTGATATAGTCAAAGAGAGTATTATTCGTTCCTTCCATTGGGCCCCCTGAACTGATCCCTATGGCAAACCTGAGTTTGTCACAGATAATGTCTTAGGCAGAAAACCTTTGCTTAAAGCAAATAACTCCTGTCTTCTCAGTGAAATAGATGTCTTTGTCATCTGTTGGTGAGAGGTCAGGAGAACCTTTGCGGGCAATTGAATATAAAGAAAACTAGGAATGAACTGAGTATTGACATGGAGTCATGGATTCCCCACCCTAAGGGAGCATGATTCAGGTGGAGCCATAGCACTGACTAATCAGAACTGGTCATCTTCTTGAAGTGGGATGCTGGAAGTGTCCTGCTATGCCAAGACTGAACCCTTAGTTGTTGGACCATAAGGAATCTGGGGGAGGGAACTCCCGAAGGAGATCTGAGGGTAGTTGGAGTAGCGATGGGGGTGGGGACCTTGAGGGTCTCATGAAACAGCTCTTTAGCAAGCAGTGTGGAAGCATTCCAAAATTTTAACAGTTGGGATGGCCACACCAGTGTATACCCACCTGAATGGGTGAGCTTTCCTAAGGAGAGAGTGGAGAAAAGAAGAGGAGAGAAGAAAAAAAGAAGATTTAGGATAGAACCAAAATCAAGAACATTTAGTGCCAGAAAAGTATGAGCAGTATTCAAAGGAAAAGTAGTACCACAAAGTAGTGAAGTACTTAAATGTACTCTGTCTTTGGAATCACACCTTCATTCTTCAGCAAAAGAGAACATCCCAACTTCCTTACTTGGTGTTCTTACTGCCCCACATGCTGAAAGAAAGCCTGCTTGTGGGTACATCCCAACCTATTTACCCTCAGAACCCCCAGATCAGCTTTCCCACGATGTCCCACTAGCCCCACTACATACCTATTATAATTAATCTCGGACAGCATTTATAGGTGTGATCAAACATAAAAGATTAACAGACATGTGAGAATAACCATGAACATGAAGAAAGAGAATCAAAATAAAATCAAAACTTAGCCTGAAGAAAACAGAAATAAAGCAGGTGAAAGAAGAAAATGCTTTTAAAAAAATGCATTAATAGTATCCTTAGATGAGTGAATATTGCATCATACACATACAGTTGGCTATGAAAAAAAGGAGCAGTCAGGGAAAAAATAGTACCTAGAAATTAAAAATACGGGTTTTTAAGATCAAAGTACAGAATATAAGGTCAGAATAGCAGAATGGTCATACTGAAGACCAAGTTCATGATATAGAAGGAAAAGCCAAATAAATCTCCTAGAAAGTAGAATATCAAGACAGATATGCAGGAAATATGAGGAGAAAAAATTGGAGTGCAAAATAAAGACTTTCAGCCACACAAACATTCAGAAAATACATCTCACGTGCTCACACTGAAAAGAATAAGCAAACAACTTCCTCCAGCAAAACAATAACAGTAAAACAGAAAGATAAAAGATGTAAGAAATAGTGATAAAATCAACAACAAAAACTCATAATAAACATTCCGGGTGGAACTGGATTCCACCGTGCTTTGTATGGTGCCAATATGCATGTTTCTGTGATTTTTCCCATCAGTAGTGTGACGTCAGAGAGGAGAAAATAAAGGTTACTTCATTACAAGGTTGAGAGTTTGCAAGCGGTAGGTGCTATAGCACAGGGGGTCATGAGATTTGAGGATGCTGGTAAGGGCTGCGTGATGATGCCACGCTAGGTAGGAGAGAGAACTAAGTGAAGAGAGAATTGAATGAAGTGCTCATTGGGGGTCGATGGAACAGAGACCCCCCCCAATGGAGTTAAGGGCAGGAGAACATGACCATGATGGTGACGGTATGGAGTGGGAGGAAGGGTGTGAGAGAGCTAGACTCTGTTCTTAGCTGAGAAAGAGACAGATGGAGTTTATGCCTTCTGTTTGGAGGCAAATCATGAGTGTGGGAAACTACTTTCCTCATCGGACAGAGCTGGAAATAGAAATGTCCATGTTCAGGATGTGACCTACTGGGGTTTAAGATTTGAAATACAGTCCATTTCCTGGGGGTGACAAGGTCATAGATTGGGTAGACTGATACAGAGTTAAGGCAAACATCACTGGACTTGTGAAGGTCAAGGAGCTATAGGATGAAGTGAACAGTGGCTCTGAATCATGGCTGTTGAAATCCCTTAGGATAATGGCAGGAGTAGGAATGGATAGAAATTTAATAAATCTGGAATCAAAATCTTTGAGAAATATGGGAGAGGACCTAGAAGTGAGTAGCTGACTTGATGAATAGAGTTAGAGAGAATGTCAAAATGGCAAAAGCCCTCATGAGAGGAAAGATTTTGCACAGGAATACAAAATATGGCTTAAAAGCCACAATGAAACATCAGTACATGCTAGCCTTGTTGACATGAAGTGGGGAAGAAATAGCCTCCCTTTCAGCAGAAAAGTCACTCAAGTTTGAAAAGTCGCTCAAGAAAATCAAGTTTGAAACAAGGCAAAAGGGTAGAAGAAGTGTCTGCAAAGAGGTTTTAGATTAAAAGGGTGTTTGGTTGTAATGAAACTGTTTTGAAGGTATGGGGTAAAGATTCTAAAGGGAAGTTCCTGGTGAAAGATGTTAGGGTGGCGCAAATAAAGAGACATATAAAGGCATGAAAGTGGGAGACGGTAGAGAACAATGAGGCTTGCCTGTAGGATGGTGGTTGATGGCAGGAATAAGAGGTGTGGAACTGTCTCAAGGTTGTGATTTGAGCTTGAACTTATCTGGCTGCCTGAACATACAGGTATGCGGGAGGCTCTATTTACTGCCTGCTTCAAAATGTACCAAGTCAGCTTTGAAATCAATGGATGATTCTCTTTCCTACTCACTCATCTTCACTTGCAGAGCTCCACAACTCTCGGCAGCTCCTCCCACGCCATTGTTGGCTATGCAGCAGTAAATGCCGTCATCGCTATCTTCCACGCTCAGGATGGTGAGGAGCTGACCGTTCTCCCGAATACTGTACCGGGTGTCAAAGAGCCTGTAGGTTGCAGAGGATTATGGCAGGTTAGGGCCCCATCTGTGATTTTTTTGGCTATGATTAAATGATCAAACAGATGACTTACCAATGGAGGAAGTAGACTAAAGGTAAGAGGAAATTCGATTGAGTTCTGAATAATAGAATAAGCTTATTTGGGAATTGAAAGCTAACATTATATTCTAATCTTTCCTAGGCTCCAATAATCAAAGCAGTGCTGAGTCCTGCAAAAATAACTTCAAAAGGTGATGTCTATTGATGAGCCCAAACATAAAATTTATTTAGGAAAGTATATCATTACCCAAGATATGAGTTCTGTCCCATATTTACTGGGAAGTAGCAGCTAGATAATGAAAGCACACACACACACACACATAAGTGTGACTAGCAGAAAGGGATAAACAGATACTCACTACTGTATATAAAACAGATAAACAGCAAGGACCTGCTGTATAGCACAGGGAAATATATTCAATATCTTATAATAACCTATAAGGGAAAAGAATCAGAAAAAGAGCGTGTGTGTGTATGTGTGTGTGTGTGTGCGTATGTATATATGAACCGAATCTCTTTGGTGTACACCTGAAACTAATACATTGTAAATCAACTATACCTCAGTTTTAAAAAATGGAAAAAAAGAGAAAGAGTTAAATATTTATAGAAGTAACTACCACTTAACTATTTGTTCATTCATTAATCAAATGTTTGTTGAGAGCCTAACAAGTGCCAGGCACAGTTCTAGTTCCTCGGGATACATAAGGAAGCAAAAAAGGTTCAAACTGTAAAAATACAGGTTTTACATATATTATCTCACTAAATGACATGCAACGTGAATGTTGAGAAGGGAATTAGGACAAAAGAAAGAAATCTGAGAGGAAGCGTCAACCTAAAAGTGAGTTTTATGACCAAATATTCTTTATGCTAAATCTGTATATGAGGCAGAGTAAGGCATCCCACCCCCAGCAAAGATCCATGTCTGAATCCCCAGAACCTGTGATGAATATGTTACCTTACATGGCAAAAGGGATTTTGCAGATGTCAAGGATCTTAAAATAGAGTATCCTGGATTATCCAGAGGGACCCAGTGTAATCATTAGGGTCCTTAAAAGATGGAAGAGGAAAGCAGGAGGATCAGAGGATGAGATGTGACGGTGGAGGCCGAGTATGGGGTGACACAGCTGCTGGCTTTCAAAATGCAGGAAGGGGCCAAGGAGCACAGGCAGCTCCGAGAAGCTAGGGAAGGCAAGAAATCAGACTTTCCTCTGGAGCCTCCAGAAAGCATGCAGCCCCGCCAACACCTGGATTTTCGCCCAAAGAGCCCTATTTCAGACTTCTGAACTCTGAAACTGAGAGATAATAAATTTGTGTTGTTTCAAGCCACGAAGTGCGCAATAAATTTGTGTTGTTTCAAGCCACGAAGTGTGCGGTAATTTGTTACAGTAGAAATGGAAAAAACTAACACGACATGAAAACAAAAACTGTAAAGGGAATGGATTTTTGATTTTTCTAATTCAATGGGTGGCTCCCATCACACACTGATCTTAAAGAGGAAAAAAGGGATGTAGTAATTTTTGGTCTAATGTGACTAAGGATAATATAATCATTGGGTAGTTCATTAAATCACAAAATAACTGAGGATAGCCATGATATTCACTCTCATGTAATTTTTGCTTTGTTTTTGTTTTTTGCTATGTATAAGGTTTCATGGAAAATATGAATATTGGAATATCTTACAGATGTGCTTGTGGACCAAGAGTCCAGCCACTCTGTGAAATATAAACTTCCAAGATTTATAATCTGTTGTATCACTGCTGCTTAATTCAAGTACATAAATTGCTTTTGGATTGTGAGGGACACAAGTATTTATAACTTTCAAAATATAAATTGTTCTTCTTTTTTATTGAAGTATACTTGATTTACAATATTATATTAGTTTCAGGTGTACATAGCATAGTGATTCAGTATTTTTACAGATTATACTCCCTTAAAAGTTATTACAAGATAATGGCTATGATTCCCTGTGCTATACAATATATTCTTGTTGCTCATCTATTTTCTACATAGTAGTATGTATCTCTTAATCCCATAAGCCTAATTTGCCCCTCCCCCATCCCTCTCCCCTTTGGTAACCACTAGTTTGTTTTCTATGTGAATCTGTTTCTGTTTTGCATATACATTCGTTTGTATTAATTTTTAGATTCCATATGTAGGTGGTATCATACAGTATTTGTTGTTCCCCATCTGACTTATTTCACTAAGCATAATATTCTCTAAGTCCATACATGCTGCTGCAAATGGCAGAATTTCATTCTTTTTTATGGCTAAGATTCCATTCTAAATATATACCACATCTTCTTTACCCATTCATCTGTTATGGACACATGGGTTGCTTCCATATCTTGGCTATTGTAAATAGTACTGCTATGAATTTGGGATGCATATATCTTTTCAAATTAGTGTTGTCATTTTTTCTGGATATATACCCCAGAGTGGAATTGCTGGATCATATAATACTTCTATTTTTAGCTTTTTGAGGAGCCTCCGTACTGTTTTACATAGAGGCCACACCACTTACATTCCCACCAGTAGTGTACAAGGGTTTCATTTTCTGCACATCCTCTCCAATATTTGTTATTTGTAGACTTTTTGATGATAGCCGACTGGTGTAAGGTGATATCTTATTGTTGTTTTCCTCTAATAATTAGTGATGTTGAGCATCTTTTTATGTGCCTGTTGGTCATCTGTATGTCTTCTTTGGAAGGATGTCTATTCAGGCCTTTTACCCATTTTTTGATTGGGTTGTTTGTGTTTTTTTGATACTGAGTTGTATGAGCTGTTTATATATTTTAGATATTAACCCCTTACTGGTCATATCATTCGCAAATATTTTCTCCCATTCTGTAAGTTGTCTTTTTGTTTCGTTGGTGTTTTCCCTTGCTGTGCAAAAGCTTTCAAGTTTAATTAGGTCCTATTTGTTTATTTTTGCTTTTATTTCTTTTGCCTTAGGAGACAGATTCAAAAACATATTGCTATGATTTATGTCAAAGAGAAATTTTTCAGAACTGTTTTAGATTTATAGAAAAATTGGAAAGGTAGTATAGAGAATTCACACATACCCCCTACATCCAGTTTCCCACATCTTAGATAAGTATGGTACATTTGTTACAGGTAATGAATCACCATTGATACATTATTAACTAAAGTCATAGTTTATTCAGATTTGTTTTGGTTTTACCTAATGTCTTTTTCTGTTGCATAATCTCTTCCAGGATACTACATTTAATTTATTTGTCTCATTTCCTTAGGCTCCTTCTAGCTTTGACATTTTCTATGACTTTCCTTGCTTTTGATGACTTGGCAGTTTTGAAGAGTACTGGTCAAATATTTTGTAGGATGCTCCTCTATTGGAATTTGTCATATGCTTTTATCATGATTAAATTGGGTTTATAGCTTTTGGGAGGAAGATCACAAAGGTAGAGTGCCATTTCATCACATCATAACAAGGGTACTACTATCAATATAATTTCTCACTATTGATACTGACCTTTATCACCTAGCTGAGGTAGTGCTTGTCAAGTATCTCCTGTGTGAAGTTATTCATTATTCCTCAAGAAGCACTCAGTTGTATTTTCAAAACATAATTTCCTCCTATTTCACATATCCTTTGACTAACAACTATCTGAACCTGTTGCTCCATTTATTTCTTATTTATTTATAACATATTTTTGCCATACAATAAAGGGAAGATTTAAATTTATTAAAAGTAATTTTATTCATAGTATTATAAGCCAAGTTAGAATATTTATGGTTTCCTGAACCAGACTTATAATGTTGATTTTCTTTGCATGATTTGAAAAAAACTCATTGGTTGTCCATTTCTTCATCTACTTATAATACTGGGAGATAAACACATGAGAGGATTATAGGGCAATATTTTTCAAAGCTATTTGACAATGTAGGCAACAAACTTCCTTCTTGGACAAGTTAAAAGATGATGATGGGGCTTTCCTGATGGCGCAGTGGTTGAGAATCTGCCTGCCAATGCAGGGGACACGGGTTCGAGCCCTGGTCTGGGAAGATCCCACATGCCGCGGAGCAACTGGGCCCGTGAGCCACAACTACTGAGCCTGCGCGTCTGGAGCCTGTGCTCCGCAACAAGAGAGGCTGTGATAGCGAGAGGCCCGCGCACCGCGATGAAGAGTGGCCCCCACTTGCCGCAACTAGAGAAAGCCTTCGCACAGAAACGAAGACCCAACATAGCCATAAATAAATAAATGAATAAATAAATAAAAATTAAAAAAAAAAAAAAAAAAAGATGATGATGGGGAGAGTAGTCTTTGACTATTGACTTTTGAATACTGAATGCTATCTAACAACTATTATAATTTCAAAGTAGAGAAGAATATAAATAATATCTCAGTATATAAGCAACAATAATATATTACATCATGTTGTAATGTAATATAAAACTATTTATAACTTCTACTGTAATAGTGTCACAGGTACTTTATTACCACTGTTATTCATGATGTATATTAAATGAGGTTTTCCTGTATTGTTTAGGAATAGTCAATTTTATTATAGAAGACAAAGACATAAGATGGATAAAACTCATAAAAAGTGTTACGCCTATAAATTGTAAAGCTAATAACTTATGCGATATTGGTAAAATGACTTGTAAGTAGAGATAAAAAGTAAGCTACTGACTTATGAAATATAGGCAGAATTGATAAATTGTGTTGAATATAGGTAGTAAATAAAATTGCAACCTACTAAAGATAGATGGAATAAATTAAAAATATGATAGAACAAAGAAGAGCATTATTTATGGCAGGAAGAGATGGAAAGACAAGTTCATAATTCTGCCACCTCTAGACTGACAAGTTTGTCACCTTGAAAACAACCACCCACTGGTGATATGCAGTATGGCCCCATTATGGTCCCATGAGCTGTATCCAGAAAACACAGTTAAAATCCATGGCTGTTGAGCAGGCTAATTGGCAAGCTCCGGCCAGGTATATTTATCCCTGCATCCCTCCAACAGGGCAAATATATATCATTGGCTTCAGGAACCCTCCACCTGTGGGCCCTTGCTCAACCTCAACTCTGTTTCTTGTAAGAACACCACAGTGGGGACATCTGAGGCACAGGCAAGAGTGACTAGACATATAAACATTAAGTAAACCAAGATTCCTAAGTATATTAACTTGCCCTATTTCTTTCCCCTTGTTTCTATCTATGTATTTTATTTTTTTTAACATCTTTATTGGAGTATAATTGCTTTCCAATGTTTTCTTAGTTTCTGCTGTATAACAAAGTGAATCAGCTATATGTATACATATATCCCCATATCCCCTCCCTCTTGCATCTCCGTCCCACCCTCCCTATCCCACCCCTCTAGGTGGACACAAAGCAGCGAGCTGATCTCCCCGTGTGATACAGTTGCTTCCCACTAGCTACCTATTTTACATTTGGTGGTGTATATATGTCAATGCTACTCTCTCACTTCGTCCCAGCTTACCCTCCCCCCTCCCCGTGTCCTCAAGTCCATTCTCTACATCTGTGTCTTTATTCCTGTCCTTTCCCTAGGTTCATCAGAACCATTTTTCTTTTCTTTTTTTTTTTAGATTCCATATATATGTGTTAGCACATGGTATTTGTTTTTCTCTTTCTGACTTACTTCACTCTGTATGACAGACACTAGGTCCATCCACCTCAGTACAAATAACTCAATTTCATTTCTTTTTATGGCTGAGTAATATTCCATTGTATATATGTGCCACATCTTCTTTATCCATTCATCTGTCCATGGACACTTAGGTTGCTTCCATGTCCTAGCTATTATAAATAGTGCTGCAATGAACATTGGTACATGACTCTTTTTGAATTATGGTTTTCTCAGGGTATATGCCCAGAAGTGGTATTGCTGGGTCATATGGTAGTTCTATTTTTAGTTTTTTAAGGAACCTCCATACTGTTCTCCATAGTGTCTGTATCAATTTACATTCCCACCAACAGTGCAAGAAGGTTCCCTTTTCTCCACACCCTCTCCAGCATTTATTGTTTGTAGATTTTTTGATGATGGCCATTCTGGTGTGAGGTGATACCTCATTGTAGTTTTGATTTGCATTTCTCTAATGATTAGTGATGTTGAGCATCCTTTCATGTGTTTGTTGGCAAGCTGTGTATCTTCTTTGGAGAAATGTCTATTTAGGTCTTCTGCCCATTTTTGGATTGGGTTGTTTGTTTTATTGATACTGAACTGCATGAGCTGCTTGTATATTTTGGAGATTAATCCTTTGTTAGTTGCTTCATTTGCAAATATTTTCTACCATTCTGAAGGTTGTCTTTTCATCTTGTTTATGGTTTCCTTTGCTGTGCAAAATCTTTCAAGTTTCATTAGGTTCCATTTGTTTATTTTTGTTTTTATTTCCATTTCTCTAGGAGGTGGGTAAAAATGTTCTTGCTGTGATTTATGTCAAAAAGTGTTCTTCCTATGTTTTCCTCTAAGAGTTTTACAGTGTCTGGACTTACATTTAGGTCTTCAATCCATTTTGAGTTTATTTTTGTGCATGGTGTTAGGGAGTGTTCTAATTTCATTCTTTTACATGTAGCTGTCCAGTTTCCCCAGCACCACTTATTGAAGAGGCTGTCTTTTCTCCACTGTATATTCTTGCCTCCTTTATCAAAGATAAGGTGACCATATGTGCGTGGGTTTATCTCTGGGCTTTCTATCCTGTTCCATTGATCTATATTTCTCTTTTTGTGCCAGTACCATACTGTCTTGATTACTGTAGCTCTGTAGTATAGTCTGAAGTCAGGGAGCCTGATTCCTCCAGCTCCATTTTTCTTTGTCAAGATTGCTTTGGCTATTCGGGGTCTTTTGTGTTTCCATACAAATTGTGAAATTTTTTGTTCTAGTTCTGTGAAAAATGCCATTGGTAGTTTGACAGAGATTGCATTGGATCTGTAGATTGCTTTGGGTAGCATAGTCATTTTCACAATGCTGATTCCTCCAATCCAAGAACATGGTATATCTCTCCATCTGTTTGTATCATCTTTAATTTCTTTCATCGGTGTTTTATAATTTTCTGCATACAGGTCTTTTGTCTCCTTAGGTAGGTTTATTCCTAGGTATTTTATTCTTTTTGCTGCAATGGTAAATGGGAGTGTTTCTTTAATTTCTCTTTCATAATTTTCATCATTAGTGTATAGGAAAGCAAGAGATTTCTGTGCATTAATTTTGTATACTGCTACTTTACCAAATTCATTGATTAGCTCTAGCAGTTTTCTGGTAGCATCTTTAGGATTCTCTATGTATAGTATCATGTCATCTGTAAACAGTGACAGCTCTACTTCTTTTCCGATGTGGATTCCTTTTATTTCTTTTTCTTCTGATTGCTGTGGCTAAAACTTCCAAAACTATGTTGAATAATAGAGGTGAGAGTGGGCAACCTTGTCTTGTTCCTGATCTTAGAGGAAATGGTTTCAGTTTTTCACCACTGAGAATGATGTTGGCTGTGGGCTTGTCATATATGGCCTTTATTAGGTTGAGGTAAGTTCCCTCTATGCCTACGTTCTGGAGAGTTTTTTGTCATAAATAGGTGTTGAGTTTTGTCAAAAGCTTCTTCTGCATCTATTGAGATGATCATATGGTTTTTATCCTTCAGTTTGTTAATATGGTGTATCACATTGATTGATTTGTGTATATTGAAGAATCCTTGCATTCCTGGGATAAACCCCACTTGATCATGTGTATGATCCTTTTAATGTGCTGTTGGATTCTGTTTGCTAGTATTTTGTTGAGGATTTTTGCATCTATGTTCATCAGTGATATTGGCCTGTAGTTTTCTTTTTTTGTGACAGCTTTGTCTGGTTTTGGTAATAGGGTGATGGTGGCCTTGTAGAATGAGTTTGGGAGTGTTCCTCCCTCTGCTATATTTTGGAAGAGTTTGAGAAGGATAGGTGTTAGCTCTTCTCTAAATGTTTGATAGAATTCGCCTCTGAAGCCATCTGGTCCTGGGCTTTTGTGTGTTGGAAGATTTTTAATCACAGTTTCAATTTCAGTGCTTGTGATTGGTCTGTTTATATTTTCTATTTCTTCCTAGTTCAGTATTGGAAGGTTGTGCTTTGCTAAGAATTTGTCCATTTCTTCTAGGTTTTCCATTTTATTGGCATATAGTTGCTTGTAGTAATCTCTCATGATCCTTTGTATTTCTGCAGTGTCAGTTGTTACTTCTCCTTTTTCATTTCTAATTCTGTTGATTTGAGTCTTCTCCCTTTTTTTTCTTGATGAATCTGGCTAGTGATTTATCAGTTTTGTTTATCTTCTCAAAGAACCAGCTTTTAGTTTTATTGATCTTTGCTATTGGTTCTTTCATTTCTTTTTCATGTGTTTCTGATCTCATCTTTATGATTTCTTTCCTTCTGCTAACTTAGGGGTTTTTTTGTTCTTCTTTCTCTAATTGCTTTAGGTGTAAGGTGAGGTTGTTTATTTGAGATGTTTCTAGTTTCTTGAGGGAGGATTTTATTGCTATAAACTTCCCTCTTAGCACTGCTTTTGCTGCATCCCATAGGTTTTGGATCGTCGTGTTTTCATTGTCATTTGTTTCTAGGTATTTCTTTATTTCCTCTTTGATTTCTTCAGTGATCTCTTGGTTATTTAGTAGTGTATTGTTTAGCCTCCATGTGTTTGTATTTTTTACAGTTTTTTTCCTGTGAATGATATCTAGTCTCACAGCATTGTCTTCGGAAAAGATACTTGATATGATTTCAATTTTCTTAAATTTACCAAGGCTTGATTTGTGACCCAAGATATGGTCTATCCTGGAGAATGTTCCATGAACACGTGAGAAGAAAGTGTATTCTGTTGTTTTTGGATGGAATGTCCTATAAAAATCAATTAAGTCCATCTTATTTAATGTGTCATTTAATGCTTGTGTTTCCTTATTCATTTTCATTTTGGATGATCTGTCCATTGGTGAAAGTGGAGTGTTAAAGTCCCCTACGATGATTGTGTTACTGTTGATTTCCCCTTTTATGGCTGTTAGCATTTGCCTTATGTATTGAGGTGCTCCTATGTTGGGTGCATAAATGTTTGCAATTGTTATATCTTCTTCTTGGATTGATGCCTTGATCGTTCTGTAGTGTCCTTCTTTGTCTCTTGTAAAAGTCTTTATTTTAAAGTCTATTTTTTGTTTTTTTAAAGCAAATTTTAGGTAGAAAGTTCTGTCTTTTTTTTTTTTTTTAAACTTTGGGTTTGTTTATTTATTTATTTATTTATTTATTTATGGCTGTGTTGGGTCTTCGTTTCTGTGCAAGGGCTTTCTCCAGTTGCGGCAAGCGGGGGCCACTCTTCATCGCAGTGCACGGGCCTCTCACCATCGCGGCCTCTCCCGTTGCGGAGCACAGGCTCCAGACACGCAGGCTCAGCAGTTGTGGCTCACGGGCCCAGCTGCTCCGCGGCATGCGGGATCCTCCCAGACCAGGGCTCGAACCCGTGTCCCCTGCACTGGCAGGCAGATTCCCAACCACTGCACCACCAGGGAAGCCCTTAAAGTCTATATTGTGTGATATGAGAATTGCTACTCCAGCTTTCTTTTGATTGGCATTTGCATGGAATATCTTTTTCCATCCCCTCACTTTCAGCCTGTATGTGCCCCTAGGTCTGAAGTGGGTCTCTTGTAGACAGCATATAACAGGTCTTGTTTTTGTATCCATTCAACCAGTCTTTGTCTTTTGGTTGGAGCATTTAATCCATTTACATTTAAGGTAATTATCAATATATGTGTTCCTATTACCATTTTCTTAACTGTTTTGGGTTTGTTTTTCTAGGTCTTTTCCTTCTCTTGTGTTTCCTGCCTAGAGAAGTTCCTTTAGCATGTGTTGTAAAGCTGGTTTGCTGGTCCTGAATTCTCTTAGCTTTTACTTGTCTGTAAAAGTTTTAATTTCTCCGTCAAATCTGAATGAGATCCTTGATGGTTAGAGTAATCTTGGTTGTAGGTTTTGCCCTTTCATCACTTTAAATATGTCCTGCCACTCCCTTCTGGCTTGCAGAGTTTCTGCTGAAAGGTCAGCTGTTAACGTTATGTGTATTCCCTTTATGTTATTTGTTGCTTTTCCCTTGCTGCTTTTAATATTTTTTATTTGTATTTACTTTTTGATAGTTTGATTAATATGTGTCTTGGCGTGTTTCTCCTTGGATTTATCCTGTATGGGACTCTCTGTGCTTCCTGGACTTGATTGACTATTTCCTTTCCCATGTTAGGGAAGTTTTCAACTACAGTTTCTTCAAATATTTTCTCAGACCCTTTCTTTTTCTCTTCTTCTTCTGGGACCCTATCATTTGAATGTTGGAGCATTTAATGTTGTCCCAGAGGTCTCTGTGACTGTCCTCAGTTCTTTTTATTCTTTTTTTCTTTATTTTGCTCTGCAGTAGTTACTTCCACTATTTTATCTTCCAGGTCACTTATCTGTTCTTCTGCTTCAGTTATTCTGCTATTGATTCCTTCTAGAGAATTTTTAATTTCATTTATTGTGTTGTTCATCACTGTTTATTTGCTCTTTAGTTCTTCTAGGTCCCTGTTAAACGTTTCTTGTATTTTCTCCATTCTATTTCCAAGATTTTGGATCATCTTTAGTGTTATTACTCTGAATTCTTTTTCAGGTAGACTGCCTATTTCCTCTTCATTTGTTTGGTCTGGTGGGTTTTTACCTTGCTCCTTCATCTGCTGCATATTTCTCTGTCTTCTCATTTTGCTTAACTTACTGTGTTTGGGGTTTCCTTTTCACAGCCTGCAGGTTCGTAGCTCCCGTTGTTTTTGGTGTCTGCCCCCAGTCGTTAAGGTTGGTTCAGTGGCTTGTGTAGGCTTCCTGGTGGAGGGGACTGGTACCTGTGTTCTGGTGGGTGGGGCTCGATCTTGTCTTTCTGGTGGGCAGGGCTGCGTCTGATGGTGTGTTTTGGGGTGTCATTAACTTAGTGTGATATTAGGCACCCTCCCTGCTGATGGGTGTGCTTGTGTTCCTGTCTTGCTAGTTGTTTGGCATGGGGTATCCAGACTGGAGTTTGCTGGCCGTTGGGTGGAGCTGGGTCTTAGCATTGAGACAGAGATCTCTGGGAGACCTCTTGCCGATTGATATTACATGGGGCCTGGAGGTCTCTGGTGGTCCAATATCCTGAACTCAGCACAGCAGGCCAGAGCACCAAGACCCTGTCAGCCACAGGGCTTAGGGAAGCCTTCAGCCAAACACAAACATCGTGAACAGAGAGCACACCTATAGAAACCCTCTGGTAGTTTGCATTCCTTTCTCTATCTATGTATTTTAAATTGATTTAATAAACTGTATTTCAAGCACCTTAATTTGTTCTGTGAGCCTTCCTATTCCAGGACTTCTGGGATAGCTTGCCTGGTAGAGTACCTGAAGGCTTCTGCAGCCCAGGGTAGTTTCCCACATTACAACATATATAATAGAAGGAAATGATAAGTTTCAATTGGAGCTTAGTGAAAACAAAGATGTAATTTTTCCCCATCCAAGTTCATGGATGTGGAGTTCAAGTTCCAGTGTGTGGAAGAGTTAAATGCTCTAGTCCTAATGCAAGCTATGTGGCCTGCTAGAAAGCCAGTGGTTCCCTTTGTTACAGATTTTTAGAGTATTTTTGATCAATAGCTACTGTACTGGGGAAAGGATAGCCTAACCTTTATGTGCCAAGTAGACAGTTTATCTGTTTGAGAGGCTACCTCACTATATACATCAAGAGTCCTTTCTGACTTTCAAAAGAAAAAGTCATGGTCACCTAGAGGTCAGATTCCTAGACCACATGCATCACTTGATCGGGATATTAGAAGTATAGGAAATGAGGCTGCTCCCTATTAACTCCCCAGAGTGTCCTGGAACATGTACCCCCAGAATTAGGATATCATGGTGTTTCCTAATTACTGTGAAACTTCTTCTAGGTCCTAACCTGGGATCCATGAAATAACCCTGACTTCCCCATATCAGTTAAATCACTTTATGGTGGGCAATTCTCTTAACCTCACTGAAGTTCAGATCTTACATTTATAAAATGAGGAAATTTGCATTTTACATAGTCTAGAAGGTGAACTTTAGTACTGCCAGAGCTGTGATTACATTTATGACAAAGATAAATCACAAGGCAGCCTTGGGCATTCTTGCTGGAAAAAGGCAGAATACTTACTTAATGAGAATTTTATTTCTGGTCCAGGAAATTTCAGGCTGAGGATAGGATTCCACTGCACACATGAAAGTAGCCACTTCTTCAACTAAGGCATCCACTGTCTCAAGAGGAGTGGTGATGACAGGGGCTGAAAGGAGAGGAGAAATCAAACGAGAGCATTCTACAATACTGTTTACTAACTCTTCTGTAAGTAATCAGAGGCCACCACATACCTGAATGAGAATGACATTTCCCCATAGTAGAAATTTTCCAAAAGGAAGGAAAAATTTTGTGCAGAGGATTTTGTTGCTACTTCTAAAGTAGGCATTTGAGAATCAAAAGAGAAGGCTCTCAGGAGAGTCGGACTTAGATTTATTATATATGGGTAGAGGCAGATCCAGGTTTTGTGAAGTCCAAAGTTATATAATTTAGGTGTTCTTTTTAAGAAAAAATACATAAAATTATTAATATAAAATGTCTGTTGCCTCCCTAACACCAATCAGCTTGAAGGGAAGTGTCACTGAAGGGAAGTCAAAGTGAAAAGAGAAAGCAATCTTAACAATTCCTGTTTAAAAACAATTTTTCCCAAATTTTGTTAAAACATATGTTTATATGAACACATTGCTAGAAACCACTGGAGGTCTTAGAAGGGGACTCCTGTAAATGAGAGGCTTTGAAGGTGAAGATTCATCAGACTTATAAAGAATTCACATGTGCATTATGAGTAGATTAGAAAAAGACTCAATACTAAAAAGACAACCCAAACAACAAATGAGCAAAGGATCTGAACTGACCTGTCTCCAAAGACTGTATACAGATGGACAGCAAGCATGTAAAAAGATGCTCAACATCATTAGCTATTAAGGAAATGCAAATCAAAACCTCAGTAAGATACTAGTTTACACACACTAGAATGGTTATAATAAAAAAGAAATATAACAACAAATACTGGCAAGGATGTGGAAAAATTAGAACCTTTGTGCATTGTTGGTGGGAATGTAAAATGGCACAGTCACTGTGGAAAACAGGATCGTGGTTCCTCAAATAAGCATAGAATTAACATATGATCCAGCAATTCCACTTCTGGATATATGCCCAAAAGAACTGAAAGCAGAGACTCAGATAGATATTTGTACACCCACGTTCAAAGCAACATTACTCATAGTAGCCAAAAGGTGGAGCAACCCAAGTGTCTGCCAACAGATTAATGGATAAACAAAATGTGGTATATCCATTCAACGAAATATTATTTGACAATAAGAAGAAACAAAGTATTGATACATGCTACAACATGGATGAAACTTGGAAACAATAAACTAAGTGAAAGAAGCCAGTCACAAGAATGACATACTGTACAATTTCATTTATATAAAATATCCAGAATAGTCATTATCTGTAGAGACAGAAAATACATGAGTGTCTAGGAATTGGGAAGAGGATGGAGGGATTAGGGAGTAATCTATGGCTACGGAATGCAGGATTTCAAATAGGTGTAATGAGAATGTTCTAAAATCGATTATGATGATGAATGCACAGCTCTGTGAACTGTATACTTTACCCAAAGAGACTGGTATGTAAATTATATCTCAATAAAGCTGGGGGTTTTGTTTGTTTTTGCTTGATGTGTGTTTGTGTGTATGTGTGTTACAAAAAGAAAGACAAAAGGAAAAGAGGCTATTAACATGGTCCCTCTCTCCTCCCACCTCCATGAAATGAGGGTCACCTGGCTTAGAAGAATTGGGGAGGAAAGAGAAGTTAAGAAGGATGAGAATGTGTTGGTAAAGGGATGCACCCCACTTCAATTTACAAATCTGTGAATCCCACCAAAACAAAGGGGTGAGGTCCTGGTCACCTCAAGGGTTTGATGGTGTGAGAAAGTGCCGGCACCTGTATTTGGGTGAGTCTGAAAATCTACCCCATTGCATAATCTGATATAAAATAATTATCATCATCACCGCTTTGTTATTATTATTTATCAAAGATTTATTTATGATTTTTCATGGAGCAGGCACTGGGTTGACTAGAAGCAAAAAGATGTGTAAAGCACATCTCTGCCTGGTAAGAGTCCACAATCTAGATGATAAGGTAGGATAGATACATAAAATGATCAGCTATAATAATCAGTTATGCCTGCTATCCTGGCATAATTGTTAATAGTACCCCCATACTCCAAAAATACCTGAGTTTGGACAGTAAATTATATGGTCATTTTAGTTAAAATGCAAGGTGCCTAGGAAAGCCAAGTAAGTAGTGTGAGCAATATTTTAGATGTAGGGTAGGGGGTGACAGCCCCATAAAACAAGAAGAAAAAACTGGCACATTGGCCATTAAAAAATGCATCCAGTATCTAAATTAAACTTGTTTTTTCAGTAAACTCAGAGGCAAACTTATTGGCTGAGAGTAAGGGAAATGGTGGTTGGGAGTGTCCACTTAGCCCATATCTCTTTCGTAAGTGTTATTATTTTCTTAAGGTCCAGTTTAAGCATCATCTCCTCCCAATCTCCCTGACTTGCTAGATAGAACCAAATGCCCTTTTCTTTAACCTTAGAACCAAATGCCCTTTTCTTTAACCTTGGGTCATCCTATATATGTCACTCATAGCGCTTGCCACACAGATGCTATTAGAATGATTTGTTTATGTCTTTGTCCCACACTCAGTTATAAAAACCTTAAGCTTTGGGTCAGGGACCATGTCTCAGACCTCTCTCTATCTGGAGGGCTAGCACACTGACTAATGTATTGTTTAAATGAACCAAACTCTATTACTGAGGCCTTTATAAAAGGCACAAGTTTTTTAAAAGGTTGAGAGAGAGTAGGTGAAAGAAGAGGGCAGAATTTTTAGGTGAAATGATGTCTTTTATATTTTATATCTAGGCAGCAAGGCCCCCCTTTTCCCAACTTTGCACTAAAATGACCATAAAAATATACAGAATGCTGTACAAAGAAATAAAGAAATTAAAAGTATTAAAGAATAGTGAAGGGCTTCCTTGGTGGCGCAGTGGTTGAGAATCTGCCTGCCAATGCAGGGGACATGGGTTCGAGCCCTGGTCTGGGAAGATCCCACATGCTGCGGAGCAACTAGGCCCGTGAGGCACAACTACTGAGCCTGCGCGTCTGGAGCCTGTGCTCCACAACAAGAGAGGCCACGATAGTGAGAGGCCCGCACACTGCGATGAAGAGTGGCCCCCGCTTGCCGCAACTGGAGAAAGCCCTCGCACAGAAACGAAGACCCAACACAGCCAAAAATAAATAAATAAATAAATAATAATTTAAAAGAAAAAACAACTCACATTATTAAAAAAAAAAAAAAAAGAATAGTTACGAGACATAAAGACAGACAGGCACTAATAAACTTCTAACAGAAGTTCCAAAAAAAATAAAATAGAAGAAATGGCATAGAAGTAATATGTAAAGGGATAAATCACTGTTCATTTTTCAAAAGTGAAAAAAAAGCAGAAGTATTCACATTGAAAGTTTCCACTAAGCATCAAGCCAGATAAAGAAAAATAAATTCATCCTTAGATACACTGGATTAAAACTTTAGAAAATTTAAGATAAAGAAAATCTTAAACCTTACTAGAAAGAAAAGATCAATCACCTTAAGAAGAATGCCAATTAGGCTAACCTGATATTATTTGGCAACAATTGATACCAAAAGCAATGGACCAGTATTTTTAAAAGGCTGAGAAAAAAATAACTGTTAGTCTGGATATCTATAGCCAGCTTAGATAATCATGTTTTTAAGTGTCTTTTTTTTTAATTATTTATTTATTTTTATTTATTATTTATTTTTGGCTGTGTTGGGTCTTCGTTTCTGTGCGAGGGCTTTCTCCAGTTGCGGCGAGTGGGGGCCACTCTTCATCGCGGTGCGCGGGCCTCTCACTATCGCGGCCTCTCTTGTTGCGGAGCACAGGCTCCAGACGCGCAGGCTCAGTAGTTGTGGCTCACGGGCCCAGTTGCTCCGCGGCATGTGGGATCTTCCCAGACCAGGGCTCGAACCCGTGTCCCCTGCATCGGCAGGCAGATTCTCAACCACTGCGCCACCAGGGAAGCCCCAAGATAATCATGTTTTAAAAAAATGAAGACAAAGTAAGTACACAGACAAATACTGAGAGTATTTACCACTGAGACCTTCTCTGAAACAGTTACTAAAAGTATATAAACTCCATAAGAAATAACTTGTACCCAAAAGAAAGGGGCCAGTGAAGAGAAACTGTAGTTAGCATAGATGGTGGTAAAATATAATTGCAATTTTAGACACTGTGGAATATATATTTTTTAAACTCAATAATTTTTGTGTTTAAAAAAACAGTGGAACTAGAATTCTAGACAAACAATTATAAGATGAAAGTTTAGGGAAGAAGTTCAGCAGATTGTTAAAACATTCTAAGTTCTTTACTGTAAGCAGGAAGATGACAGAAACACTGAATAACTGTAAACATGGGGAGAAAATATATGGTTAGAGACATATTGTTAAAATTTCATTAATGCTTACCACTAAAATAATAGATTAAAAACCAAAACCTCCAGACCAGCAGAAGAAAAAGAGACTAGAACTGTATCAATTAAAAAAAAAATGATGAAGAAGCAGAAAAGGAGGATAAATAAGCCAAGAAAAGGTATAGTTAACAGAAGACACAAATTAATGTGGAAGAAATATGGCCAAATATATCAGAAATCACAATAAACACCCATGGTATAAACTGATCTATGGAAAGACAGACACTATCATACAGGATTAAAAAACACAAAAGACATGCCTAAATAAATTAAAACAGAAACATTGGATATAAAGAGAATGGAAAATACATATGAAGTAAACACTACTCAAAACAAAGTGATAAAGCAATAAAGTAGTACTAAGTACTACTAAGTACTAAGAAAAAATGGAATATAAGGTGATAAGTAAGCCTTTAAAGAATGAAGAGAAATACTTCTTAATGATAAAAGGAAGAATCCATCAGGAAGATACAACAATCATGAAGCTTAATTATTTAAAAATATAGACTCAAACAAAGCCCAAACTAAAATTAATATTTCCAGAAGATATAACAATGAAGTAATAGGCTACTAAATTTTTAAAGAAAATTACACACACACACACACACACACACACACACACGAGAGTGGAAAAATGAATGAGTAGCAAAATGTTATAATCATTTACCTCCTAGTTGTGAGCATTATGTGTAATTTTGTATTTTTGCTTTGCCATACCTTACAGCAAAGTATTACAGGAAAATACTATATGATATTTAAAAATATGTAAAATTAATATATATTATCTTTGTAATAAAAAAATTATAGGACATAAATCAGGCCACAGAAATGTTAATTTTCCAATGCAGTGGAAGCAAATTTGTAATTGATAACAAAGTTTGAGAAAGTCAATCTCTTAAGAAAAAAAGCAGATTTTTCTAAACAACTAATGAATGAAGTAAGCAATCAATTGCATAATCACATAGATATTGAGAGATTAAAAAACAAAAAATATTATAGTAAGGTCATAGGTTGCAGGTAATGATGGGCCCAAAGGTTAACTGATAGTATTGAATGCTTTCATTGCCTGTTGAGGAACTAGACGGTAAGAGGCTCTAGCACAGGACTTGAGTTCAAATCCCTGCTCTATCACTTCCTTCTCAGCTCCACTGACTCACTTAACTAGTTGCCTTGACATCTTCAGCTGTAGACGGAGATAATAAAACCACCGCATAGGCTTGCCATGAGGATTAAGTAAGTGAATATACATAATGCATTTAACATTGTCCATGGTCCATATGGAACACTCCGTGTTATTTGATTCTATAATTTAGAGACAGAAACCTGAACTGTTCAGCTGTTCTCCCGGTTTCTGTATTACCTGCAAATTACCAATAATACTTCTAGGAGTCTATCCCAAGGAAATAATCCCCAAATGGAAAGGCATATAGATGAATTTCACTGCACAAAAATAGATTAATTGTACTAAATTGTACTAATTGTATGAAAGTGGAAGAAGAGTTAGGCACACAGCTTTGTCTTCTAGCTGTGGTCTGCTGGAGCTGGCTTGTACTGGCTTGCAAGAGTCAAGTGTTAATTTTTCAGAAATTTAACAAGATAACGGAATAGAGCCATTATTAAAAACTAAGTTATATAAATTTGATTAGATAAATTATGTTAAAAACAAAGTAATAATACTCAACATTTATCACTTTCTAATTATTTTTCTATATTTTACTATTATCTATGTTCTTGCGGTTATTTACATCTAATGTCTGTAGAAATTGTAGGTGTGCTACTATACATCTCCTCCCAACTCAGTGTTTGTTGGTACCTGGGTATTGGCTGTGACTGGAGCATTTATACTACAGCAGTCAACAAATGTAACATATCAGGGCCTTTTTTCCTCAGAGAGGCAAATGTTCAATATATATTAGCAACTGTTATCTAAACAGGATACTATTTACACAGTCACTGCAAATGGTAGTTTGAAGATATTGATAATATAAAATATGCTCATACTTTAGTGGCAGGGAGCAGAATTGCATAAACAATTTTATTATGATATCTTTTTTTAGGATATGTAGAAAAAAATGGAAGAAAATATATCAATATGTTAACAGTCCTGGAAGTGTGGGTGATTTTCTCTTTTACACTTTTGTATATTTTGTGTTTTCAATATCATTCTTAATGGCCGTGAATTATTTTTACCCAAAACCCCAAACTTTATTCATCAGTTTCTTCTCATTCAACATACAGATGCAGAAGTGACAGAGTTAACAGACATAATATTATCTTCCCAACGAGGCAACACAAACTCTGTTGAGATCAGTTAAGATCAAAGAAGTAAATCTTAGAATGTCTTGATAAACTTAGACATGGAGAAATACATGAGCTCTTACTGAGAACAGCTTCCCTTAATGTTCAGTGGCATGACAGTTTTATGTGAGATTTGACTCTGTTTTTAATAATTTTAGCATCTAAAACTGATTAAAAACCTGCTATCAGCCATGCATTATACTTTTCATTCATGATCTCATTTATTTATCACAACAAACGAAAAAGCAGATACTTTTATTATTCCCACTGGCAGATGAGGAATGAAGGCGACGAATTGTTCAAAAACTTGTCTAAACAAAACAAAAGCAGGAAGTGATAGAACTGAACTTCAAAGTTAAATTTGATTGAAAGTACCTATCTTTTAACTGTAAGCTATACCATGTCTTCAGTGTGGTACTACTTACTCACAGAAAGGGAAAAAACATGATTGACATCAATATCAATATCAATATCTATAGGCAGAGTATAGTCAGTTAAGTCCACTTTGCCCATATTCCAAAATTATCCAAACAAATCTGCTTTCAGATTTTTACTGGCACAATCACATAGTTGTATTTAATGATATTTGTTGACTCAGCAGACCGTCTCCTGTTTGCTTTCATTCTACTATCCAGCTTTCATCTCAGCCAGGGCCTGTTTAAACTAGGACACTATTTCTTCCCTCAATCCAAGGACCACATGAACAACAAATACATGAAAATAAACACAATGCTTTTCTGTACCCAAAGAGTAACTTAACTTGAATACTAGCTGCTGAGAAGGATATGATATTACCCTTTTATGGGCTCTAGCACATGGCCATTGACATACCAACTTCTGAGTGACCAGCTGCTGACTGACATAACCAAATGACCGAATAAACAAAGAAGTCAGGTGTATTTGCTCCTTTCTGTTCTAGTAAAATTAGGGCTCAGACTTGGAACATATTCATGCTTTTCTAACATCATGAATACAGTATTGTTTTTTCAGTATGACAAAACACTTTGGTTTCGGAAATTTTTCAAATTCCCCAAAGAAAGAGGATGTTCATATCTTAGAAACTGACACATTTATTCTGCTGGTGATGTAATCAAACATAAGTTATTTTTTCTTATGATGTTTTTGGAACTTGTAAGGTTCATTGATCATCTCAATAATTATTGTTATCTCACTTATTAATACTGTATCATTAATTCTTTGTCACAGAACACACTCTTGGTCCTTGCCTTTGGGAATGACACTGGGGACAGGCAGGTAGGAATTCTGGGTCAGCCTGTTAGAATTTCTGAAATGACCTCTCCTGGGGGGCATTCCTTTGGGATTAAGAGATGATTTCATAGGGACTCATCTAAAATATGCTCGTTCCCCAGAAGTGATCATGCCACCAATCATTGACAATCCTTAGCATAGTACATAACGTTATAAGTTGAGCACTGGTAGGTCCTTCATTTTAGGAGAAAACTGAGGCTTACAGTGACTACATGCTTTCCCTAAAGACACACAGAAAGGCACTGGGGACTAGAAAAGGAACTCGATTGTAGCATTCTCTTCCAGGCCTGCAATATTCTTGTTTCACTTTCTTCATTATTTGACCTAGACGACATGGTATGTTGCCATATAATCTCAGCTCCCTTACTCTCTAGTCCTTTAGCTGCACTGACCCTGGAAAGTACCAATCTTGAACTAATCCAACCAGCTGTCTTCACTGCTCATATGTTCATAAAGTATTGTTGGATAAAGTGAAACAACAGTGGATCAGGACCATGATGGGCATGCAGTCTCCAGCCCCAGCGGGTCCTCAGCAAGGACATATGGTCCTTCTACATTCTCGGATCCACTTCTCTCATCTTCCAGAATGGAACCATTTCCTTCAGGTCCTCTAGTCATCCCTTACTTGTCACTTTCCCCCAATAATCTCACGTCCTATTTCACTGAGAAGTTGCCTACTTCACCTTTCGAAATATGGTAGAAATCTTGCCATTTCTGCTCTTTTTCTGTTCTTTAAGGTCAATAATATTTAAAGCAACTGTGTTTCCGCAAACGTGGAATGAGTTACTCTTTCAATATACGTTAGTATAAAACATTCATCCAGGACTTGGTGTCCTGGATTTCAATGACAGCTGTGCCTGATCTGACTTAGTCATGTGTCGAATTTGTGAATTCTATCCCTGTAGACATATGATTTAGAAGAAGAAGTTACTAAAATATGCCTCAGGTTAAATCACTTGAGACTCAAGAACTTCTAGGTATGGTAGTTATGGGGTAATTTTAAAACTGGAATTTGGACGGGAGTTCTTTGTGCGTAGCATGTTAACAAATTCAGGGCTGCTTACATGAACTCCTATACTCCTCCAGAAAATCCCACTATACACTTAATACTCCCTGATAAAGCGTTAAATATTATTGAAGAACGTGGTTAAGGCGAATGTTCAATGAAATGTTGACTATTTTCATACATGACAGTTTATAAAATTTTCCTCCTTATGGTTTGATACTGAGCTCATGATTGAAAGTATTACTAGTTGAAATGATTCAGAAAGATAGTGACTTTTCCCTTTGTCTTTGAATATTAGGAATATCAATTAAATTAAAACTATAACAATACACTATTAATTCTACAAAGTTGGTTATTAATTTTATTGAGGAAATCCCATGCTGATGGTTGGAAAAGAACCCACGGAATACTCTTGCAGTATTTTAATTGTGTCAGTTTATTTTGTGATATATTATGCTGCAGACACCTTGATTCATTCACGATAAAGGACTTAGGAAAAAGGTATACCATCTAAAAAGCCTCTTCCCATTATTGCCTTCTGCCAAGAATAGAGAAAACAACTAGAGATATTTTGTGTAGAACAATTTCATTACTTTCAATAGTATTAAAATAATCGCATATTAATGTGTTTTTTTGTACCAATATATTCCATGTACTTCAACATTTAAAATTTTAAGGATTGTGTTTTCATGATAATGTTTATTCTCAGAACTGGTAAGTGTAGTTAATGAATGTTTGCTCTTCCAGGCCTGGTGTTTTGGCTAAGGCTGGTGTTAAACCCATATTAATTTAGATTTTACAATAATACTCAAATACTCTCTTTGAGTAGGCTAGGCAAAAATATTGTTTTAATTTTTTGATTTTACAGTCTAATTAAAGCAGTAAATAAATTATGAACAAATAAACAAGGTTGGGGTAACAATCTGGCTATTTTATTTAGAAGTCGGGCTTTTGGCTTTGTTACATTCATGCCACCGTTTTTGAAGTTTTCAAAATAAACATAGTGTGCTTCACCTGTAAAGTTTGGAAGCTACAAATCTTCTCTTTCTAGAATATAAATTAGGAGGTTGGGTTTGGTTTTTCTTCGTGCACGAGATTCTAATTTGAACCAGAAAATCAATTGTCCTGCTCCTTGTAAGACTGGATTTCAGTAAATTTTAGCATTTAACCATGTCATTTTTATGTAACTTCATGGCTTAGAATAGCACAAATAAATTTATAACAATCCATAAGTCCAAACATCCAGGTGCTGCCTTTCCGGACATCCGTTGTATGATCAGGAAGTATTAAAATAATCTGAAGCCAATGTTCAGTCTTTCTGGCTATTATTAGCTATTTGGAAAGATCTAGATTCTCTTTTATCTGGGGCTACCTTAAAGTATTAGTTGACAATCAGACATTTAAATACATTTGAAGATACCGTCCTACTCACGTAAAATAGAAAAAGAAAGCAACAAAACAACATAAGTCTATGAAATCTGTTTGTGAAGAAAGCTGTATCTTGTTAGCATGTGAATTTTGACCTTGTGCTTCCAGAGATTCTAATGAACCACAAAATCTAAGCTATGTTTCCCATCTACATACAATATATTACCTTCACTTATCTATACAATACAAGCCTGTTCAGTTCTTTGGTAAAGTAATATGAAGGGAAAATAATTCTTTTGAGTGTGTCATAAATCACAGAACCTTTTTTTACTCTACTGTAATACATTTAATTTGAAAATTCTGTAATATCATTCAATCTGCTTTCTCGTGTCTTTGTAAAAAGATTTCAATGAAGCCCCCAGTCACTTCACAAGTCACCTATTTTCCTATCTTTCTTCCTGATTTGAAATACCCTAGTCTCAGTTTCATAACACGCTGGCCAGAAACTGTGGACATTCTTGCTACTGCAACAGGTGTTTGTCAGTTTCTTAAGTTGCTTTCCTTTCCCCTGAGGTGGTGTTATTTCCGGTACATTCCAAAGGCTCTGAAAAAAACCTTTCACAGTCTCTTGCCAAACCAAATCATGGCTCCAGCCTCTAAGTTATTGAGAACCCATTGTTCTTCAGGCTTTTATCTTATAGGCACTTGTGTGCGTCTTTCTCTAATTCCAATGTGGGAGGAACTAAAATATTGATTAAGAGTTTTGCAAAGCTGAAACTGAAAATGGAAATGATTTTTGTTCAGAAGCAAACACTCTGGATGTCTGGGAGTACGGTTGATTATATTCCTGGCAAACCTGATGTGAAAAGGTTTTCATCATCCATTTAGACCACCCTGAAGTTTGACATACACATAAACAAACTGACCTCGATAACTTGCAGTCTACCTGCTAATGCTTCCCCTATAAGTGAGGCCTCCACATGCACTGAATGGCTGAACTTTTTATTGCAGAACTTAAGCAGGGGAGGGATAGCAGTAGAATGGAGACCATCAATCAATTGCTTATTTATACAGTTTTCTCCCTCTCCATATACTGCACCCCTACTTCACCAAGTAAAACCCAAGCGTGCCATAATATCAATCAGTCATGATCGGAACACACGCATGCACCTCAGAACTATGATAAGGCAAGAGAAGACAAGATTGCTCAAACCAACCTTTTGGAAGTTTCTCAGTCCCGCTGAAGGCAACCAAAGTAAGAATATGTACCAGTGGAATGTTGACAAGCTCTCTCATGATTAATCCAGGCTCAGGCAGCAGAAAGTTCTTTCTGGACAACGCAAGGAAAATGCCCCTCCAGTTTACATTTTAAAGCATAGTTTGTTCCAAAAGGGTCGTCTGCTAATGACTGTTTGTGTCAGCAGCTCCACTGACTCTAAGTATAATCAGGAATTCTCAGACTTGGCTGTAATGATGGACACGGCCAGCTGGTGAGTATCCACTTAGGCCAGTAATGCAAGTGTAGGGCTGGAGGAACAAGGGAAAGAAAATCCCTTTAGAATCCCTTTTAAGACAGTGGTAGAAGGACAATACCAGATGCCTTTTGCAACCATCACTGGATTCCCCGAGGTATAGTTATCCTGGTCTTCTGAGTCAGCTCACCATCCCTCCCGCACTCACCCCAGAACCCTGGGCATATCTAATCATGACTCCTCCCCATTTCTCACTTCCCCCTCCCACATCCATCCCGTTAACAATTCCTACAGATTGCACCAACTCGATATTCCTTGATTTCCTCCCCTCCTTTGATTCCAGCTAGTCTCACCCTATCCCAACCTCCCTTTCAGACATTCATCTTCTTGGAATGACAGTGGTAACCTCCTGTCTGTTCTCTGTGCCTTGTGTCCTACTGTCCTCTAATCTCTTTTCAGATCACCTGCTCTACTCAAAAGTCTTCGGTGGCTCTTCATCACATAGAAAAAAATATTCAAATCTAATATGACGTAGGAAGCCTCGCTGGACTCTGCCTACCTGTTTAGCCCCATCTGCTACAATCCATGCCTCTAGTTTAGTATTTAGCAACCTGGTTCCCTGTTTACAGCCTTCCTGCCTCCATGAATTGTTCCTACTGTTCTCCCATCTTGGAATGCTTCCCCCTCCTCTCCACCCAGTTAATACCTATCTCAGCTTGATCATCATCTCCTCCTGGGAGCCATCCTTGACCAAAACTCCCACATCTTCCCAAAGTTGCATGAGGTTTACCTCCTCTGGGCTTCTCTGTCATTGGACTTACCACATGGTTTTAAGACTTTTTTCCGCTTGTGTTGGTGTCTCCCTCATTCTTTGGCTTCATGAGTCCACAGGGTCAGCAGCCATGGACTGTCAATTGCAGCAGATTCTTCCAAAATGTTCTCCTATGCGAATTGCCTTTTCCCACTGGAACAATGTGTCTTGGAGACTTTTCCATGTTAATGTACAGCACTACCTCATTATTTCTATTGTCTACACAGATTTCTAAATCGTGGATGTATGATGGTATATTTAACCATGCCCCAACAATGTATGAGAGAATCCATTTCCCCATACTCTCATCGACACTTACCTTTGAATTTTTACATTTAAGTAGAATAAAAAGGGTATGTCATTGTTTTAATTTACATGTATTCCACTCTTACTATTGGTAATGAGAATTTTTCATCTGTTTGTTATTCATTTTCCTCTTCTGTGGCTTTTGTCTATTTTCCTCTTAGGTCATTTTTCTTTTTCTTATTAATTTATAGGAGTTTTAAAAACTACTCTGGATGTAAATAATTTATATCATTGGTCCATTGTATATTTTGCAAATATTTTCTGTGTAGAATAGCTCTACTACCTAGCCATAGTGATTGCTTCAGAAATGGGCTTAGGGCTCAAGCTGGTTTACGGCTCAAGGTCTCCATGGTATTTTACTGGACCTAATACAAAATAAGCTCCTCTTTCTTAGATCACCACCTGTGAGGACCAGGAAAGCCAAGGTTGCTGGAGGCTTCATGCTTCATTAACGAGAAATAGTGTGCAAAGCCAGAACGATCCATCGGATTTCCTTGTTTTTGAAATTAATAAATTCCTTTTTATTTTTTTTTGCTTGGCTAATATGAATTTGATTCCTTAAATTGCAATCAAAATAATCCTGATGTAATTTTAATAAAAGAGATATAAATTTGGTGTGGTTTCTGCTCTGAGAATATCCTGCGAATGCTACATACTTCGTGGGAAACTTTGACATTAGCAGGATAAGCACTTTTTTTTTATGTGAAATTTAGGAATCAGCAGGATGAACAGAGTGGCTGTGGTTCCCATAAGCAGCACTAGGGAAAGCACAGGGTTCCAGAGATTTGGGTGACTATAGATTTATGAGCTAAAATTAAGCTCAGGATCACCACCAGCTGTTAATAAAGGGAAGTCCAAGGTGAGTGATTCAAGGGGCCTCTATTCAAATGTCCAGGAGGAGGATTTGGGAGTGAGCACTCTCCGTCCTCTTTCCCTTTCCCCTAAAGTATAGAACAAGCACTGATGGTGCCCATTTTGAATCCAACAGGAATTGTACCCTCTAGACCAGTGACCCCAGGAAATTATCCCCTACTTCAAATTCCACCACACCCTGAGCCTGAAGGTGACAACAGTACTGTGCGAAGCTAAGGGGAGACAAAACTCTGTGGAGGGAAAGCCAGAATGTGTGGCTGAGGGCTGGTTTAAAATGAATCACTCTATTTCTGTTTTGCATATAAGTTCATTTGTATCATTTTTTTTTAGATTCCACATATAAGCGATATCCTATGATATTTGTCTTTGTCTGGCTTACTTCACTTAGTATGATAATCTCTAGGTCCATCCATGTTGCTGCAAATGGCATTATTTCATTCTCTTTGATGGCTGAGTAATAGTCCATTGTATAAACAAACCACATTTAAAAAATGATACAAATGAACTCACATGCAAAACAGAAATAGACCCACAGACACAGAAAACAAACTTATGGTTACCAAAGGGGAAGTGGGGGAGGAATAAATATAGGAGTTTGGGATTAACAGATGCAAACTATTATATATACAATGGATAAACAACAAGGACCTACTGTATAGCACAGGGAAATATACTCAATATTTTGTAATAACCTATAAGGAAAAAGAATCTGAAAAAATATATATATATATGTATGTATAACTGAATCACTTTTCTGTATATCTGAAACTAACACAACATTGTAAATCAATTATACTTCAATTGAAATAAATAAATAAATAAATAAATAAATAAATAAATAAAGTGAATCAACTGTTGGCTAAGAGAAGACCCTGGCGAGTGTGGCTTAGGCATGGACGCTGCAGCAGCTCCCAAAGTGTAGCAGCTGGAGGTTGTCAGCCAATTATGGTCCTTGCAGCAGTTTCTTGGAACCTGGATACAAAATGGCCTTCCATCCTACAATACAAGCAAACCTATTCCTTATAAAGCAGGCTCATTCAGCCACAGAGAGTGGAGACTGGGTGCCAGCCAGTTATTTGGCTTCTTTCTTGGGCATGTGGAGAGTAAATAGGGCTGATGGCCAGTCTTCCCTTCCGTAAAATGCACTCAGTCACCAGGGAAGCTTGTCCTGCCACCTCTGGTATCTCTGCTTCTTCATCTCAAGAGCTGGCCACAAGAGCAAGTAGCACCATGCTGAGCTATATCTTGAACTTGATGCCAGAATTCGACCCTACAGCGGCTGATGAGACCAGCCCCATTCCTGCTGGAGTCAGCACATCCCCCAGTTAGTGCTGCTGGTCTGTACCCTGCTCTCATACATCTGCTGAGGCTTGGCAAGGAGCCCCTTCTAATTATCACGAAGGGCAATGACCTGGTTCTCTGCCTCACCGGTCAGCAGACAGTGGTTCAGAAATGCCACATGGATTGCCCTCTCCAGAAAATTCCTGGGAAGTCAAAGGGATATTCTGGAGTTCTATTTTTACAAATGGATTTAATGTCTGATTAAATATTAGGATGGCAATTAGAGATGCATCAATATTCTGGGAACATATACCTTGTAAAATTGGGAGGGACTCTTAAAATGTTTATTCAATGAATGAATGAATTATATTAACTACCTACTGTTTGCTGAACATTCAGCAGGGATCAATGGAGCAAGAAACAATGTCTGGTGATAGAGTGAATATTATACAATAACATTAATAATTAACTAAATTATAATCTGGAGAGATACATTGTACTGTGAAATTATATAAGAACTGAGCCTGACCTAGTCTGAGGGCTCAAGAAATGTGTCTCTGAGAAGACGCTAGTGAGGCTTAAACCCTGCAGGATAAGTAAATCCAGACAACTAAACTCGGGAGGTCTGGGAGTGGACCATAACAGGTAGTGGGAGAAGAACGTGGAAATGACCCAGAACATGAAGGATGTGATGTGATGGAAAGAAAGCGGGTCAGTGTGTTTGGAGTATAGAAAGTGAGGGTAAAACCTACAGAGGCAGGTAGAGGAGGTCATTCAGGATCTTGTATATTTCAGTAAGCACTTCATTCTAAGAGCAGGAATAACTCATGGGAATGTAGATCACAAATAAAGCTATAAAAGTGAATCAGCTATGCTAAGGGGAGAGTGTAGAAGGACAGGAAGCCCTAGAACTGAGCCATGAAACATCCCACCCTTTAAAATTCAGTAGAAGATAAAGAGCCAGAGAAAGAGATTGACAAGGAGCAGCTAGCGAGATAGAAAAAAAACTGATAGAGTGTCACAAAAGGGAAGGGAAGGGAAGGGAGCGTTTCCAGAAGGAGAGCCTACTTTCCAGGACTGTTCTGAATGCTACCGAGAGGTCGAGTAAGAAGGAACGGAAAGGTTTCCATTGAATTTAGCAACATAGAAGTAATTAATGACGTTGGTAAAGGGCAGTCTCAGGAAACAGTGGAGAATGAGGTGAGAAATCAGAGTGGTATAGAGAGATGGAAGAGTGAATAAGAGGTGTGAAAATGGAGACAGTATGGAAATATGATTCTCTCAAGAAGAGTGACTATGAAGGGATAGAGAAAGTTAAGCAGCTGGAGGGAGAGGTTGGATGAAGACAGAATTGATTTTTCATTTACTTTGAAGGTGTGCTGTGAAGGATCCTGTAGAAAGAAAGAGGTTAAAGACACAGGAGAGAAAAGAGATAATAGACAATTCACGGTCTCAAGGAAACCAGGTGGATAGGATCTTGTAGTAGAAGATGATGAGGAAGAGATAAGTAGGGAAATTTTTGGAAGGAATGGCAAAGAGTTTACTGAGCCCTCATCTGATGACTTCTATCATCTCTATAAAGTAGAAGATGAGGTTGGAGAAGATTTAAAACAGTTACTCTGGAGAAGAAGAGAACACACTGCTGAGATTGTTCAGTATAGAGTCATACTGATTCTCATATACCCTGGTGTAATTTTCTTTCTCTACCAATTCTCAGCTTTCCACATAACAGATGTTGAATTGTTAGGTTTATTTGGGGGATGGGGGAAGGAAAGGGTATTTGTCAGTGATACATTAACCCAAGGAAACAGCATTCCAGAAGAGAGAATGAAGTGTAATGATAGGAAGCAAAGTGGATGTATTGAGTTAGAGATAGTCAATAAACCAGTGATGATACTGGCAGGACAAAGAAGGTAGGAAATGGACAATGGGAGCAAGCAATGAAAAGGGTGAATTCAGGGATGGGGGTAGGTTTAAACCAGTTTAGGAGTTCATATTGGGAACACAGCCCATGACCCAGGGCCATTTTGCTTATGTGTAGTTAAGCTCATTTCTCAGAGTGGAGACCAGCTCTGTAGCTGTTGCTATTCACACGAGGGGCAATGAGATTGTAACAGTGTAGATGGAGAGAAAAGGACAGATTTAGGACAAGTATGGAAAGGTGAATCAGAAGGATTTGTTCATAAAGACAGATTTCCAACTGGAAAAACTGAGTGAATATAGAAAATGGAGTATTGTATGCTAGCAGGAATTTCCAACAGGTATATGTATATCTTATATATCTCAGGATGCTGTTTGGGTCCCAAAACAAAATAGATGGCCAAATCAAACAGACTAAAGGAAGATGTACAAAGGTGTAAGGTATTGGGAAACTACAAGAATTAGTGTGGAAACTGTAAACCACTAACAGTCGCCCTTTGCCATTTCTAGGCCTAAGGGTTTAAAGGGCAGAAAAACATTTACTGGAACCTAGAGGCAGAGATGACTCTGTTGAGAGAGAGCTTCCTAATAGGAGCGAAGACCTTTGGTTGAGGGATTCCGCCAGCTCGTGAGAGTGCCTTTGATTTCTGCAGATTCTCACCATTAGCCAAACCCAACAGGAAACAAGAGGGCAAGAAAGTCCATTAGTAGAATTCAAAGAAGTCAGTTTCCACAGCCACAGAAAAGGGGAGAAATTGGTCTGGAGAACAAATGGAAGGACACCCCAGGAGGCCTCTTTAGGAATTCCAGCTTCACCTGGAGCACAAATGAGATAACAGATAAGAAAGGCGTGCCAGTATTCCCATTCGTTGTAGCAATTTCTTTTTGAATCATTCAATCATTATGTCATACTTCACCCACCTCTCTAATTGTTCCCAAAGATTGATTACACTGCTTCTATATCAACCACTATTTGCCCCTTTGAAATACATCTTCGATACTACAGTGTGTTACAGGGGCTTTTCCAGACTATGGGTCTACTTCTCTGGCTTTTCTAGACTATGGAACAAAAGTATTCTCTGAGGCCTCTAACCTGTTCATATCCCTGAATTTAGCACTTCTTCCTGGTTCATCGAACCCCTCTGGCAGCATCAAGAGATCAGTCTGAAAATCCAATGCAAAATTCTAATATGGTTACAGTTCAAAGACTCTGAAGTTCCTACATCTGGCTTAAATAGCACTGAGGGAAGAAGTCCTCCACCCTGCCTACTGGGAATGCCAATTTCATCAGCCAGCTGCTAGAGAAATGTTTGGAGCTGCCATTACTCTCCAGGTTTCATCAACCTTGCCTCAATCTTCTGCCACAGGCTGTTCAGCCCCTTAATGCTGCTGCCAGTGGGATTTTCAAGTAATTAAAAAAATTGTCCACTACATGCCTATTAGAATGGCCAAAATCTGGAGCACTGACAACACCAAATGCTCGGGAGGATGTGGAGCAACAGGAACTCACATCCATTGTTGATGGGAATGCAAAATGGTACAGCCATTTCAGAAGACAGTTTGTGGTTTCTTACAAAACTAAACATACTCTTACCATCTGATCCAGCAATGGCACTCCCTGGTATTTACCCAAAGGAGTTGAAAACTTATGTCCACACAAAAATTTGCACACAGATGTTTATAGCAGCTCTATTCATAATTGTCAAAACTCGGAAGCAACCAAGTTGTTCTTCAGTAGGTGAGTGGATAAACTGTGGTACATCCAAATGATGGAATATTATTCAGTGCTAAAAAGAAATGAGCTATCAAGTCATGAAAAGACATGGAGGAAACATAAATGCATATTACTAAGAGAAAGAAGTCAATCTGAAATGGCTACATATTGTATGATCCAACTATATGACATTCTAGAAAAGGCACAGCTATAGAGATGGTAAAAAGATCAGTGGTTTTGAGGGGCAGGGAAAGGAGGGAAAAGATGAGTAGGCAGAGCACAGAGGAATTTTAGGGCAGTGAAAATACTCTGTATGATATAATCATGATGGATATATGTCATTATACATCTGTCCAAACCCATATAATGTATGACACCAAGATTGAACCCTAAGGTAAACTATGAACTTCGGATCATCATGATGTGTCAGTGTAAGCATCCTTGCTAAAAAACATACCATTCTGGTGAGTGATGTTGATAATGAGACAGGTATGCATGTGTGGGGCAGGGGGTGTATGGGAAATCTCTGGACCTCCTTCTCAATTTTGTTGTAAACCTAAAACTGCTTTAAAAATATAAAGTCTTTTTTAAAAAAGAATTTATGTAAAGAGTCAAGTACAATGATAGTATTCATGCTTTTATAAAAGTTTTATTATAAATATTGAAAAATTATGACAACTACAGGTGTCCTTTTATGACCAAGAACTAGTCATAAAAACATCTTTGCAAGGAAGGCATTATACTCTATAGTGAAGTTGTTTTGTTTTGTTTTGTTTTAATTCAGTATTTGAAATTCCTCCTATGGTTGTGTGAGTTTTGGTAGGAGGAAAGTCTATGCTGTCCCTACAAAAGCTAAGAAAAGTGAACACTTACTCTTGTGAACCTGCTAGCTGGGTATGGTAAGTGACCTAAGCTCAGACAATCAGTTGCCTTTGCCGGGACTGTGAATCTGGAGCAAGTGTCACAAAGAAAGAGGTAGTTAGAATTCATGCCAGTGGTGGTGGCATCAAGTGTTCAGTGGCAGTGGTGCCAAGGGCAGCATGAGCCCATAGCAGTGCCTTAGCAGTATCCAGTGTCTAGCGATGGCGGTGCCAGTGCCCAGCGTTCAGCTGCAGAGCTGTGTCATCCTGACCTGGCTGTTCCTCTGCTGAGATCGTGGCCCAATGCTTGCCACCTGACTGCCTTAGGTTCCTGCCTGGCTCTTCAGTGTTCCCCAGGATTCCATAAGCTACCCAATATCCTTCCCCCAAGTTCCCTTTCTCCTAAATAAACCAGTCATTTGTTGTTGATTTCAACAATAAATGTCTATTTTGCAGAAAAGAAAATTAAAGCTTTGAAAGGTTGAAAATGTGTCCAAAGTTTCTTTTGTTTTTTTTTTTTTTAATTATTTATTTATTTATTTACTTATTTATTTTTGGCTGTGTTGGGTCTTCGTTTCTGTGCGAGGGGCTTTCTCTAGTTGCGGCAAGCGGGGGCCACTCTTCATCGCGGTGCGCGGGCCTCTCACTATCGCAGCCTCTCTTGTTGTGGAGCACAGGCTCTAGATGCGCAGGCTCAGTAGTTGTGGCTCATGGGCCTAGTTGCTCCACAGCATGTGGGATCTTCCCAGACCAGGGCTCGAACCTGTGTCCCCTGCATTAGCAGGCAGATTCTCAACCACTGCGCCACCAGGGAAGCCCTGTCCAAAGTTTTATAACTAGTAAATGATGGAGGCAGAATTCTAATACAGGCCTGTCTGGCTTCTAAATATGATTCCCGCCCATCCCAGCCCCCAAACCACTGCATCTACAATGCAGATACAGTATACGCTTCATATGATAGGTGGGTGTTTTCATGGCCAAACAAGCGTAGAGGTTGAACTAGTCAAGGTAAGTGGTGATTTTATCTCCTCTGATGAATACAAACTGAGAAATCAGGGAAATAGCAAACATGGTTATACAGTAACTCTGGAAGAAGGATGGGGATGGCAAATGCTGTCCCAAGATCACATTGGACATGTCCTGCTGTAAGGAGGTGAGTCATCTGGGGTTCTTTACCAATTGGTGTGAACAGTCATAGTAAGCAGGCTGGCTTAGAAGGTGACCCAAGATGTATACATGACTACAGATGAGATCAGTCAGGTTTTTGGTGGGACTTAGCCAATAAACTTGGGAGGCAGGTAAGTACATGCTTCCTCCCCTTTGGGACCAAAACTAACTTCCTCAGCAGGCAAAACTTAAATATTCCCGAACTTCTAGGAGACCAGACGGTTCATGCAGGGCTTTCCTCCTAGTCACTGCTTCCCTTCTACTTCCTGGTGCCTATTAAAACCAAACCAAACCAACCAACCAACAAACCCCAAAACCTCAGTACTTACTGCCTTCAAACTTAATCTCATCCTGCAAAGTATTCCAGTTTTCTATGGAGATGCAGGAGGTAATGACTTATCTGTAAGAGCCAGAGATGATAGCATCAGGAATGACTGGCCCTAGAAACCTGGAGTTTCTCCACCGAATTACTATCATTTGTGTTCACCCATTGCTTTTTGCCACTCACAGGACTGTGAATGGGAGACTTAATTATTGGATTTTAACTACTTAGCCTACTGTCATCAATATTGACTATGAATTTCTTGTGCGTCTACCTATCTTGGTGTATGAGTGAAACCAAGGGCAATTATCAGTTAGTTAGCCATTAATAAATAATAAACTGTGACCTGCCTTCACTGGATCAAGCTTGCTTTAATTTGGTTTTTTACAAAAACTCCCATTTCCTCCAAGCCTCACGTAGCCTAAACAACGAGATGTTTGCCCAAGTTGTTTTTTTGGAAACTTGGAGTCAGCTGTGTCCCGTTTGCGCTTAAGCCAGAAAAAACTGGTTGGGACCACTGACCCTCCAACTGGGCATGCGCGGGTGTCCGCTCAGTGACCTTTTGACGTCAGCGGGCCAGGAGCTCCACCCTCAGAACATGCTGGTGCCACTTTTCTGGAGGTGCGGCCAGTGAAGAAGCCGGTAGCTTAGTTGCGCCTGTGCAGAACTAGAAGTGCCTCAGCTGTTTATTATCTCCAATCACTTTTCCCCACTTTCCCCACGCCCCAGCTTTATCCCATAAATATCCCGAGCCCTTCAACTTTGCCAACGCGGATTTGAGATTCGTTCACCCGTTTCCTCGTTTGGCTGCCTCGTGAATAAACCCTTTCTCTGCTGCAAACTTTGGCATCTCAGGGTCTGGCTTGCTGCACCCCCGGTGAGTGAACCTGGTTCGGTGACATTAACACCTAAGATGTCAGGCAAGTAAGTGTACAAACGATGGAGAGGTTTGGGCGTTTGTTTTCTTCTTAGTGTATAGAAGCGTGTATTTCCCCCTCCACCGGGACCTCAGTTTTACATTAATCCTATGTATGTACCCTTAGTTCAGGTAATCTTGCTTAGAGCTAGAGATCTAGACCCTAAAGGAGAACTACCTGTAATAGTGTTTCATTTACTCCTAACGGCAGTTTGTGAAGAAGAAAAAGAGCAAGGCACAGTTTTAGCAGAACTGTTGCCCCCCGAGATAATGTGTGGTCTCTACATTTAAGGTAAACCCAGTGAAATTCCAGTAGTATTTTTGGAAGTAGGAGAACTGATTTTAGGATGCATATATGGAAACTAAATAAAAAAAATGATCAAGGAAAGTTGTTGAAAAAATAGACTAACAAGGGGTAATTTGCCTAGCAAATGTTGAAACACATTGTAAAAGCTATAATAATTAAAATAGTGTAGTACTAGGCTATAAATAGATCAATGGAAATTGAATAAATGATAGATGACATTTTAAATCAGTGGGAAAAGATAACTTCTATCAACTGGGTAGCCATCTAAAAAATTAATTATATATATATACCTCATAGATTACACCAAAGTAAAAAATTATGTATGTTCCTCATATATTACACCAAAGTAAAATTCTAAAACAATTAAAAGTAGTAGAAGAACGCATGAAAAAAATACATGTGTATATTCTTGTGGGAAAAGTCATATGATACAAAACCTACAAGTCATATAAGGATGAATACATTGGACTACATAAAGTTTTCACGTCTACCTTGGAAAACATATTGCCAAAAGGCAAATATCAAAAAGGAAAAAGATAAAAACTTCCAAAGCTAATAGATATCTCAGTATGTATCTTACTTGAATTTTCCTCAGCATATGACAATATTGGCCAGTTGTTTTTACTCGAAGTTCTTTTTCACTTGGCTTTTCTGCATAGTGCTCTTTCTTGTTATTTTTTGTTGTCACCCTCATAAAACCGTTTCTTTCCCATGTAGAATTAAAATTTTTTTTTCCCCAACATTAAGTCCTTGGCATTCCTCTTTTGCACACACATTCTAAGAGTGGTTTTAGCCATTTTACAGCATTAGACAACATCTATACATGTATGAATCCTACACCTGTATCTTTGAATTAAATCTCTCTTTTGGAGACACCTGCATATGTGGTCACCTTCCTGGCTGCCCCACAGCAACTGAAACTTGACAGTTGAGATATAATATTTTTAATCTTAAAACCATTTAATATTCAACTAGAATTAACAGTGAGATCAGAGAGGACAGAAAACCTTCAAACTTTGCTTTTTCTCCTCATCACTGCAAGGGGCTCTTTAAGATGAAAATGTCATTTACAGACCATATCTCCATAATGGCTTTCTACTGTTCTCATTTGAGCTAAAATAGTTCTGGAAACCCACATATCTCCAGAAACTAGACCTAGTTCCAAACTCGTAAGTGAAGGTGCCAGTGGGAAAGTTGGAGAAAACGTGTTTCCTCTTATTGGTGAGTTCTATGAAGGCAAGTATTTTAGAATAGTGACTGACGTATGAAATGTGTTTAATAAATAAGAGTTGAACATAAATTAATAATTTTTTCAAGCTGATGTGGCTCTAAATTACCTGTAAAACGTGATTTTCAATGTTAAAGTTTCCTTAGAGTAAGTTAGTTACAGACCAAGAGCTAGTCCTGTACAGCTGTCTGTATCTTTAAGTAAGACAGTCTCGGTTGTTTGTCCCCTATATGCCCCAATCCCTGTATGGTAGTGGGAAGTTATTTTGGGGAGTTGTGGGAGACAGCTTGGGAAGGTGTTATGATTTCAGAGCTGATTAAATCTGATACAAAACCTTTTCCCAAAGCTCTCAAGACCTGGAGTCTAAATTTCTACCGACCAAAAGATCTGTCTTCATTTAAATGAATCCAAGATCCTAGTAACAGAGGAAATTGGTCCAAAGTCCCTACAGCATCAGTATGTCCAATACTAAACTCATCATCTTCCCTGAAATGTGGGAATTCCTTTATCTCGTTTCAGTCAATATCACCATCTTCTACTCAGCTTCTCAAGCCATTAAGCTGTGAATCATCCCTGACACCCTTTTTTCCCCCTTAACCTTAAATTGAATGTGAATCTTATCAGATTTACATTCTGAAGGCCTTTCTAGTTTGTCCCTTTCTCAATGCCCTCACTGCCTTACTTTAAGTCCTCTTTAATTTATTGTCTGTTCGCTACAGCAGCCCCCTAATGGGGCTGCCAATCATTTCTCTCCACCAATGTCAGAGTTCCTTCTAGTATACAAATTTGGCCACTTTGTTCTCCTGCCCAGAATGTTTTATGGCTTCCCACTGTTTTGGGGGTAAACTCCACACTCCCTAGCATGGCAAACCTCTGTTCACCTCTCCTCCCTCTTCTCTCATCCTCCCTTCCTCACACTCTTTGAGGAGTAACTGTAGTGCCTTGAAATCACCACATTCTTTCTGGCCTCTCTGCCTTTTAACATGGCTTCCTTTCTGCTGAAATGTTACTCTTCTGCTTTTTTTTTCTAGCCAATCACGGCTTGTCCTTCAAGATTCCACCTGGTTCTTACCTCCCTAAGAAGCCTCGTTTGATGCCTCGACCTAGGTAGGATGCCCTCTTCTTTGTTCTCATCAGTGCTCCGACCCTGTGCTCCCGTCTCTCTATATCACCACACACTGTACAATAGGATTCTTACCTGCTCTTGAGTGTGAGCTTATCGAAGGCTGAGTTTTGTATCTTTTATCTTTGTGATTCCTGTGCCTAGTAGAGTTCCTGACGTATTGTACCCCTGGTAACTATTTTATGATGAGAGAGGAATAAATGAAACAATATCCTCCTTTCTCCCTAGGAATTTTAGGCCTTGGCGGTGGATTCTTTTGACATGGGACTGAAGCATTAAAAGGGATTCCCTTGGCTTACTTTCATAGGTTGTATTTTTTTCCTTTCCTCCAGAGGAGCATTTGGAGTGTTAGGTCATGCAGAATTGCCTTTTGCAGCTTGGGGAAATGTTGGTTTGAAGGCATACTCAACACTGGAGAAAAAACAGGACTGGAGTCATAGGGCTGGATGCTTGAAGTCTATGCTTTTGGTAGAGAAGAAAGATAATCTATGTTACTGTATTTACCCAGATCATTAGGGAAAAAAATGGCAGGCAGGAATTCTGGGCATATCCTGTGTGCAGGGAAAGAGTGAATTTGATTTGGGCATTCTCTGGCCTTTATCATTTGGGAACCTGAGGGTAGTGGTAAGCAAATGTCCTCCTTCAGTTCCTCTTGTAATAAAACTAGTACCTGAGTGCTCTGTAAGCTGCCCCTCTGTGTTGTCATCTCTTCTGCTTTCCTCAATCTTAAACTTCATCCAGAGTTTCCTGAGACAGAGAGGCACAGGGAAGACCATAAACCATCATTTAAGCCCCTTACAAGGCTGACAGAGTCATCCCTGTTTCTCACCACCTGTCTCCTTCCTTCTTCCTCATCATCATAACTGGTGTGTTCCAGATTCCTACCACATATTCCTCAAAAACATTAGATCTATTTTCAGGGGACTGTGGAAAAGATTGGAAAACCCTGAACTAGACCACCTCCAAAGGAAACATCCCATTTTAAGAGCTTTATTTCTCAATTTAGTTCCAACCATCAGCACTGTTTACATATTCTTACCATGCTTTAGAGACGTACAATTCAATTCAGTTCAACAGGTCATTGCGAGGCCTCATGCCAGGCACTGGAATCCAAAAGAAACATCGACAACTGCTTCCACTAGGCCATGTGGCATTGTAAGGAGAGAAGCTCTTGGCAGGGCTGGGAGCACTGCCCGAACAGTGGGGGAGTGTTTTGACAGCCTCTTAGATAGGCCCCAAACGTGGAATGCCCTTTTGTAATCCCTTTTCCTTGAGTGTGGTCTGGATTTAATGACTCACTTCTAATGAATAAAACACAGCAGAAGCAATGGTATGTCACCTCCGATATTAGGTTGTAAAAAGACTGCTCCTTCATCTGGGATATTAGAACATCAGGACTTGGTGAGGTAGTCCTTCAAAAGTGATGTTCAGGGTTTTAGATTGAATACCTGGATGGACGGGGTGTCATTTACTAAGATGCTGAAGACTGGATTTTTTTTAGAAAGGGAAAAAAAAAAACAGCTTAAGAAGGAAAATGTTCTTAACCATGATTTTGGTTCTGGATGTGAAGTTTGAGAAGTCTGTGTGACACACAAATAAAAATGTCTGCTAAACAGGTTAGATTTAGGGCTGAAGCTCAGAAGAAAAGCTTGGGCTTCCATGTAAATTCGGGAGTTTTCAGCATGTTGATGTTGTTTAATCATAAGACAGCAGAGATCGTCATGGAAAAGTGTAGCTGGAGCAAATTTGAGACCCCAGGACTGAGCTCTTAGGAATGCCAACTTTTAGAGGCTGTACTGAGAAGAGTAAGTTAATAAGGCAGAAGAGAGTGAGAAACAATTGCCAGACAAGTTGGAAAAGCAGGTGTGTGCATTCTTGTGGGAAGAAGGAAACTCCTCAAGCAGGAGGGAGTGGTTAATTCGGTCAAATGCTGCTGAGGGGTGGTGGAGTTTAGGGATGGGAGGTGTCCATCTGATTTCGCCACATGGTGGTTGGTGGTGACCTTGTCAGGAATATTTCAAACACGCACGGTTAAGGGCTAACGTGAGCACGGAAGAAAATCGCAGACCACAATTCACATGCTGAATTCTTAGATCTCTGTGTTTATTAAATTTCAGTTTGATTTAATTTGATTTATGAAATCCTCATTTCCAAAAACGAAAGCATAATATATTTGAACTGTTGACACCATATTGAAAGTAGCTTTGTCATTTGCTTGCCGAAATTGCTAGCTTTCATTTTTGCCAGGTGACTAAACAATGAGAAAACGAATATAGTCAGCACTCCCTTCTCCTTGCCTGGCAATAGTTGCTAGTTGCACACACAGACTATGACAGTGCTTCTTTATATGGTTGAATTCAGTCATCTTAAACAGATTGGACAAGGTGCTAGATACATCTTCTAGCATTTTCTATAAACAGCGCAGTACCCTTATAGTGACGTGCTGGATAAATAAGGGCTCAGGAAGTGTGTACTAATGGCCAAATGGCCTGGAAAGAATTTTCCAGTTTTGAAAGACATACCATCTCAGGGACAGAGAAGGCTTCATTTAGCCCCTCAACAGCTTAGCAGGACCAAATAACGCTCAGAAGATTACGCTGCACACTGAATCAGTATAACAGGGTCAGTGTATTCACAGCCTGTTTTTGCACTGATCTCTTTGAGCTGTTGCAAGGATTAGTAAATGCGGTTTTTGCATAACTCTGACACCCTCAGGAGATTTAATTTAATAAAAATATAAACCCACGGAGAAGTCTTATTTTGTAATGTCCCGGTAATCACCAGGATTAGGGTAGGCAGACCAACCAGCCATACCTCTGGCCCTTTTGCAAAGCCTGGATGTGTGTGGCCTATGGGCCAGAGGACAGGTTGCTTTTGGTTAGCCCAGGGCAAGGGCCAGACTGAACTGTGCAGACTAGGGAAAGTTCTGGAGATTTTGAGTAGCGGTTTACATAGGGCTTTAGAAATTATTACAGTACATACTCAAGGAGACATTTTCTGTGATTTTCTAGCTTTGCGAGTGAAGTAATATTTTTGAGATGTTTCTTTGTCAGTGGTCTAATAAAACTGTTTTTAGTTGTACTTCTCTGAATTAGGAAATATTTGAAGACTGCAATAGTCTGATGTGATTTTTAGGCACTCTTTGTTTGCTGACATTTTCTTTTTAAAAATCTTTTTCTGTTTTTAACCATTCATAGTAAAAAATATATAAGAAAAAGAAAACAATCATAAAACATTAAGAACAATAAAAAACAGTAGTCAATCATTTAATAGTAGTGTCCAGACTTAGCAAACAAACATTATTGCCATGTTTGTACATTTATTTCTCAACTTCTTTCATGTTACACATAGAATATATGTTAAAGTTTGAAGAACACTGCACATTGGTTTGTGTACATTTCTACCAACATTGATTATTACGGATTTTATTCTAACTTACAGATATACTATTAATACCATCTGTGCAATCGTTCACCCATTTTAGTTATTTCCAATTCCTAACCTTAGAAGTAAAATATCAGCACCTCATCCATTCTTGTTCATGTGATCCTCTGACCGTTAGATAAATATAGGAACGGAATTACTGAGTGTAAGTATGTGAATATTTATGAAGCCTTTGATATATGTTTCCAAATTTCCTTCCAGATATTTTTACCAGTGTCACCAATTTTCACTCTATCATGATATCATTTTTGAACTATCTATGATAATTTTTTTCTTCCAGTTTTGTTGAGATATAGTTTACATACAGCACTGTGTAAGTTTAAGGTGTACAGCAGAGTGATTTGACTTACGTACACCATGAAATGATTATCACAATAAGTTCAGTGAACATTCATCATTTCATACAAATGAAAGGAAAACAATTTTTTTTCCTTATGATGAGAACTCAAGATTTACTGTCTTAACAACATTCGTATAGAACATAACAGCAGTGTTAATTATATTAATCATGCTGTACATGTCATCCCTAGTACTTATTTATGTTATAACTGGAAGTTCGTACCTTTTGACCACCTTGATCCAATTCCCTCTCCCCCACCCCTGCCTCTGGTAAGCACAAATCTGTTCTTCTTTTCCATAAGATTTTTTTGTTTGCTTGTTTGTTTTTGAAGAATAATTGACCTACAACACTACATTAGTTCCTGGTGCACAACAAAGTGATTCGCTATTTCTATACATTGCAAGATGATCACGAAGCTAATTCTAGTTAGCATCTGTCACCGTACAAAGATATTACGTTATTGTTGACTGTATTCCCCACACTGTACATTTCGTACCCATGACTCATGTATTTTGTAGCTGGAAGTTTGTACCTCTTAATCTCCCTCACCTATTTTTCTCATCCCCCCACTCCCCTCCCCTCTGGCAACCATCTGTTTGTTCTCTGTATCTATGACTCTGTTTCCGTTTCGTTATGTTTGTTCATTTGTTTTTTACATTCCACATGTAAGTGAAATCATATAATCTTTGGCTTTCTGTCTGTGATAATTTGATGGGTAAAATAGGTATCTTGTGTTGTTTTATGTGTGAAATGTAACCTTTTGCAATATGTGTATTGGCTGTTTTTTTTTTTGGTTTTTTTTTTTTTTTTTATAAACTTTATTTATTTATTTATTTATTATTATTATTTGGCTGTGTTGGGTCTTCGTTTCCGTGCGAGGGCTTTCTCTAGTTGTGGCAAGCGGGGGCCACTCTTCATCGCGGTGCACGGGCCTCTCACTCTTGCGGCCTCTTTTGTTGCGGAGCACAGGCTCCAGATGCGCAGGCTCAGTAGTTGTGGCTCACGGGCCTAGTCGCTCCACAGCATGTGGGATCTTCCCAGACCAGGGCTTGAACCCGTGTCCCCTGCATTGGCAGGCAGATTCTCAACCATTGCGCCACCAGGGAAGCCCGTATTGGCTGTTAATACTTCTTCTATTGTAAATAATGTGAGCTTGTTCTTAGTCTCTTTTTCCTCTAAGATGCTTGTCTTTTTCTTATTTAATTTATAAGATCTGTATATATTAAGAACTTAAAGTATTATATGCATTGTCGATCTATTCCTCATTTATTCAGTTTGCCTTTTATGACTGAAAAAATTTTTTTAAATTTTTATAAAACTTAAATCTATCAGACTTTTTCCTTGTGCCCGCTACCCAGGCCCTGCTTTTATGTTTATAAAAGCTCTCTGGATTCCAAGAAAAGATAATAACAACCTACATTCTTTTCTAGACCAACTAAGAGTTTATTATCTTTATATTAAATTTTTCAGTCAATCCAGAATTTTCCTTAGCATCATGGAAAGTAGAAATATGACATTATTTTTTAAAGTATCAATTATTAAATAATCTCTTTATTAACTAATCCATGTATTAAATAATCTCCATTTATTAATTAAATTTAATAATTGATCAGATAATAAATAATAATCTCCATTTATTAAAAAAGTAATCTCTTATTTATCCCATTTACCTGAGATCTCATCTTTTTAGTGTATTAAATTCTTGAGGACAATAAGATGGTAAGGAAGGGAAAGGCAAAAAGGAATTACCTTGAAGGGTGACTAAGATGATTGCACGGAGCACTATGTTAAATATATTCTGGAACAACTTTAGCATCAGAATGGAGTGCCATGATTGATTACTAAGGACTCCCATGAGCACATATGTGAGGGGGTAACAGGAAAGATGCTTTATATTTGTACATTGTGTTTCATTGATGTCTATCTATTCTTCACCCACTATCATATATGTAGCTTCATGCACCTAATATATGTATATGTATATAAAGAATATATATAGCAAAAAATTATAGAATTATAATTTATATAAAATTATAGAAATATAATTATAATTTATAATAAAAATTATAGAATTACTATGAGAAATTGGCAAATCCACAGCCATTATAGAACCATTTCAACCATTGTGGAAGATTTTAACACACCTCTTTGTAATTGATAATTCAAGTGGAAAAATTGTAGGTTTTTTCCAGTTTTATTGAGATATAATTGACAAATTGTAATCTATTTAAAGTATATAACGTGATGATTTGATATGTGTATACATTGTGAAATGATTTCCACTACCAAGGTAATTAACGTATCCATCCCTTCGCATAGTTACCTTTTTTTTTTTTTTTCTGATGAGGAAGCGTAAGACTTACTCTCTTAGTACATTTCAAGTATGCAATACAGCATTGTTAACTGTGGTCATCATGCTGTACATTAGATCCTCGGAACTTACTCATCTTATAACTAAAAGTTTGTACTGTTTTACCAACCTCTCCCCATTTTTTCCACCCCCACAAATACAGTGTTTGTCTTTCTCTGTCTCACTTACTTTGCTTACCGTAATGTCCTCCAGGTTCATCCAGGTTGTCAAAAATGTCTGTATTTCCTTCTTTTTTTTTTAATTGACAAGCTGGAATTTATTAAAATTAAAGCCTGCTCTGCAAAAGACAATGTTTTTTAGGGCAGTGAAAATATTATGTATTATATTATAATGATGGATACATGTCATTATACATTTGTCCAAATCCTTGGTCCACAGCACCAAGAGTGAACCCTAAGGTAAACTGTGGACTTTGGGTGATTATGATTCGTCAATATCGATTCATCCTTGTTAAAGAATGTATCATTCTGGTGAGTGATGTTGGTAATGGGGGAAGTTATGCACATGTAGGGACAGAAGGTATTTGGAAAATCTCTTTACCTTCTTCTCAATTTTGATGTAAACCACAAACTGCTCTAAAAAATAGTCTTAAAAAAAAGATGGTAATGAAACTTTCTCATGGAGTGATGAAGTTAAAAGGGGATGATGTATTTTGTGAACAAGGGCAATATCTAGCTCATAATAAACTAGCATTCATAATTGTTAATTCCTTTCCCCAGCTTTATTCTCCAAATAGGATGAACAAGCATTGTACCAGTTCTCTTTTCTAGTTTACTAATTCTATATTCCAGGTATAATGAAATGTATAAGTGATGAACATTAATGTTCACATATTTCAAAAAATGAGTGCAAATTATTTTACAATTAGCATGGTATAAAATAGATTAATGGAAGAATACTATAAATAATAAAGCTTCCTCTAATTTCACTACCTAAAAAAAAAAAAAGACAATGTCAAGATAATGAGAAGACAAGCCACAAAGTGTTAGAAAATATTTGCAAAGGACACATCTGACGAAGGACTGCTACCCAAAATACACAAAGAGCTCCTAAAACTCAATGACAAGAAAACAAACAACCCAATCCAAAGGTGGGCCAAAGACCCTAACAGACACCTCAGCAAAGAGGATACACAGATGGCAAATTAAGCATATGAATAATCTGTTTTACATAATATGTTTTCAGAGAAATGCAAGTTAAAACAACAGTGAGATGCCACTACACACCTATTAAAATGTCCTAAGTCCTGGACACTGACAGCACCAAATGCTGGCAAGGATTCCTTCTTCTTTTAAGGCTGAATAATGTTCCATTGTACGTGTATACCACATTTTCTTTATCGACTCATCCGTTGATGGATACTTAAATTGTTTCCATATGTTGACTATTTTGAATAATGCTGCGATGAACATGGGAGTACAGATATCTCTCTGAGATTATGATTTCATTTCTTTTGGGTAAATACCCAGAAGTGGGACTGCTGGATCATAAGGTAGTTCTATTTTGAATATTTTGAGGAACCTCCACAGTGGCTGCACCAATTTATATTCTTACCAACGGTGAAAAATGGTTCTGTTTTCTCCACATCCTTGTCAGAACTTGCTATTGCTTGGTTTTGGCTGATAGCCATTTTAATAGGTAGGAGGTGATATCTGATTGTGGTTTTGATTTGCATTTCCCAGATGGCTAGTGATGTTGAGCACATTTTTATGTACCTGTTAGCCATTTGTATGTCTTCTTTGGAAAAGTGTCTACTCAGTTCCTCCTCCAATTTTTCAATTTGTTGGCTTTTTTTTTTTTAATTTATTTTATTTATCTTTGGCTGCATTGGGTCTTTGCTGCTGTGTGCGGGCTTTCTCTAGTTGCGGCGAGCGGGGGCTACTCTTTGTTGGGCTGCATGGGCTTCTCATTGCGGTGGCTTCTCTTGTTGCGGAGCATGGGCTCTAGGCGCATGGGCTTCAGTAGTTGTGGCACGCGGGCTCAGTAGTTGCGGCGCACAGGCTCTAGAGCGCAGGCTCAGTAGTTATGGCGCATGGACTTAGTTGCTCCGAGGCACGTGGGATCTTCCCAGACCAGGGCTCGAACCCGTGTCCTCTACATTGGCAGGCAGATTCTTAACCACTATGCCACCAGGGAAGCCCCGTTTGTTTGTTTTTACTGAGTTGTATGAGTTCTTGATATATTTTGGATATTAACCCCTTATCAGATATATGATTTGCAAATATTTTCTCCCATTCAGTAGGTTGCCTTCTCATTTTGTTGCTGGTTTCCTTTGCTGTGCAGAAGCTTTTTAGTTTGATGTAGTCCCACTTATTTATTTTTGCTTTTATTGCCTTTACTTTTGGTGTCAAATCTAAAAAATTACTGTCAAGATGGATGTCAAGGAGATTTTCTCCCATGTTTTCCTCTACGAGTTTTACCGTTTCAGGTCATTCATTTAAGTCTTACTCCACTTTGGGTTGATTTCTGTGTATGTTGTAAGACAGATGTCTAATTTCATTCTCTTGCATGGGAATATCCAGTTTTCCCAACACCATTTATTGAAGAAACTATCCTTCCCTCATTGTGTTTTCATGTCTCCTTTCTCAAAAATTATAGTTGACTATATGTATATGGATTTATTTCTTATCTGTCTATCACCGGTGGATCGGCCGTTTCCTCAGTTCTTGCCCTCTTGAGGGAAAGAATTCAGTTGAGAGGCATAGAGCATTTTTAAGCAGCCAGAGTTTTATTAAGCAGAGCAAAAGTACAGTCCCGAGAAAGGATGAGAATGGGCTGTTGGAAACCAGAAGCAGCCCTGCAGTGGGGTAGGGTTGGGTTTTTTTTTAGAGTGGTGGCCCCTCCCTGTGTCCTGTGTCATTTGACTGACAAGTTGATTGACCCCTTGAGGTTATGTAACTTTTCTCCTAGTGTCCAGGCGCTTACCCATAAGCACCCAAGTGAAACCCACAGGGGGCGGCAGGGGGGCAAAAACTGCAATGCTAGTTCATTGCAAATATGGTGCACGCCCCATAGTGTTTATCAGTAAAGCGTTTAAAACAAATGAATACAATAATGATTACCTCTGTTCTTACAGAATTTTGTGTGCTTATTGTGTTCTTCTTCTTTCCTTACTAAATTTTATAAAATATCCACCTTGAGTATTGTCCGTAATTCATTGTTACAGAGGTGGCCGTCCCAAAAACTCAGAAATGAGGATAATACAGCTGCCATTAGAGTTAAGCTCTGTCGCCCATGCACAGTGGATCAGTACACAGACACAAAACATCATGAGAAGATAAAGTGAATTCTAGGCTGGAAGGGCTTGAGTATGACTTGTTTCAATATATCCACATATTTAATAATAAAGGATTTTTTAATCAAAAAGATGGTCTGCTAAACCATGGGAGCATAAATAAATATCTTCAGAGATTAGTATTGATGTTACTCATCCTAATAATTCCCAGGGAAATTGAGTTTTAGCAATCAGGCTTTCAATTTTTCTTGGAATTATGCTTTGAAAGAAACTATTAAGATCTAACTCTGCTTGAGTGATTACTGTGCCAGTCAGTGTTTCAAGTATTTTCCATCTATTATCTTATTTAATCCTCATTAGAATGCTGTGAGGCAGGCACTATCAGTGTCCTCCCTTATCGTAAGATAAGGGATCTTATTCTGTAATTTGCTCAGGCTCCCATAGTTATTAAGAGGCAGAGCCAGAATTTCAATCTGGGGAGCCTGAATCCAGCACCTGTGCTCTTAGCCACTACTCCAGGCAGCTTCTGGATGAACATTCATTTAACAAATATGTACTGAATGCTTGCAGAGGTGCCAGGTGCTGTGGTTGGTACTGAAAACCTGGTGGGACTCAAAACAAACATGATGCCCGCTCTCCTGGAACTTAGAGTCTGCAGGTAGACAGGACTTGAAGCAACAAATAAGTATATAAGTACAAATCGAGGTAAGTGCTATAAAGAGAAATTACAGAGTGCTCTGGAGTGTACAGTGGGGACCCTTTCTTAGATAAGAAGACCAGAAAAGGTCTCTCTAAGAAAGTGATAATTAAGCTAAGATTAGATGGATTAGTAAAAGTTAATGAAGAATGGGGGAAGAATGTACCAGGCTTTGGGAAGAGCATGGCAGAGTGTTTCTAATCCCCTTAACAAGACCTCAGAGGGATATGGACATATCAGGCTCTCATTGCCATTAAAAATCAACTTCCCCCTGTCCCTTTGTTCTGACTTTATGTTCACTAAACAATCTTGTTATAATTTGGCTTCACATAGAGTTTAACGATAAGAAGAGAGTGCACTGATAGGCAGACTTATAGTATTTTGGTTATTATGAGAGTCCTTTCTCCTTGTAAATTAATAAATTCACATTTATATCAGTCTTCAGTACATTCTCCTCTTGTTGCCTAATTTGTCAGCCTCAGACCCTGAGCCTTCACAGCAAAAGCCCAAAACCTCAAATGGAATGATCTAGAGTCCACGTTGAGTTCCTGCCCAGCTTCCTGCCTCTCCTTTGACAATTCAAATGTATATATCTTGTCTCTCTCATTGTGAAGTTTTGTTAATATTCAATATTTGGTAAAGTAAAAGAAAGATGAATGCTTTAAGAAAAAAAAAGAAGAAAGTGGGTCCATGATCCATGATTATCCTGATTAGTTTTACTGAAAAGAAAATCCATCTGGGAAATGGTCTGAATGAAATCATGTTTTGAATATTTAGAGAATAAAACAAACACCATCTTGTCTTAGCAGTCATGTGCTGAGTGAGTAATGCTGGTATTCTTTTACGAGATTGTTTGAGTATAAAGCTGTAGTAAACCGTGCTAGTAAGTGTTTCTCCACTATAAGCCTGGAAACGAGACTTACTCATAATATTTATTTCTTCTCCAGAGTGCTTTTACAGACCTGAAACATCTGAACTAACAAAAGGCCTCCAACTTATAATATAACACAGCTGCTCTGAGGATTGCGTGCGCGCATATGTGTGTGCACGATGTATTTATTCATTTATGTGCCCTCTGGAGCAAGGGCAAGTTCAGTCCAACTGGAATTCGAAGTGTCTTTTACTGGGCATTTGTTAGACGTCAAAAGTTGGCTCACGTCTAAAGCATCTTCCAGGCAGGGTGCAGCTGAGAGCCATAAAAGACGAGATTGTATATTGCTTAGGAGCTGTGAGGGTGATGGGTAGCTCTTCCACAGTGGACAATTCGTTTTTCTAATGATAAATGCAGAATAGGGCATTCATTAGAAAGAAATGGGAATTATATAGAAACTGTTATCCAAAGCTATGTTTATATACTTTATTTGCTGTTAGTAATTATTTACATTGTTAGCCTCTAACACACGCACTATGCTTTTAGCAGAATAAACAGAAATGGTTATCAGCCCCATAATCTAGCTCTTTCTTCACATTTGTCCTCCCAAATTGGTTGAACAAAGTGTGAGAGATCTTAGATGTTACCAATTTAGGAACAACCTAGAGGTTCTAAGAAAAGTTTTCTTCTTGTCTTTTCTATCTCTTTCCCAAACCTGTTCATTCATTTCACAAACTCCACTTGACCTTGGGGATCCAGTGACGGGTAACTATCAGGGAGTTCACAGTCTGGCTAGGGAGATGCTATGAGTGCATGGACAATGATGGAAGAGTACAATAGGTGTGAGAGAGGCATGTTTAGAGCCCTGTGGGGGGGGGCACTCTGGGTGCTGATGTGGGTCCCGCAATGGTGAGGCCGGTCTGAGATGACCACCACAGAGCGGAGAGCATTTGAGCTGAGCCGCTGTTAACTAGGTAAATGTGAGAGCAGGGAGAGAAGTAGAGCTCAAGGGAAACCACCTGTCCACGATGTGTGGGGTATGAGAGAAATGTGCTACTTCTTTTCTCGCCTAATTCATTTTTGCCTCATACCTTTTTATGAATGCCAAGAGAAAGCAATGAGACAGGAACGCAAAGGAAGAGGTGAAATAAAAAGAACAAACGCAGATCTCGTTGCCATCTGTGGGAAGGTAGCTACTTGACAACAGATGTTTAATATTTCTCTTCCCAGTGGCTAGTGAAATCAGCCAAGAAATGGAGAAACAGCTACATTCATATAGGAAACCAGGGAAGGGTACCATCCAAATGCTAGAATTTCTTTTCATTACAGGGCACATGGGATCTGCTTAAAGAAGGTTAATCAGGATTGACTTGCAAACTCTTGCCTTAGAAATTAGAGGCTTTCAAAAATTAAGAAGAAATTGTGAATGCCATAAATATACATTAGTTTATATGGTCTAGGGCTTGAGTTGGAAATGAACCATCAGATCATAAGAAAACCCTCCTCGAGTTACAGAAAGATAGAGAAGATGAAAAGGCAGAGGGCTATGTACCAGATGAAGGAACAAGAAAAAACCCCAGAAAAACAACTAAATGAAGTGGAGATAGGCAACCTTCCAGAAAAAGAATTCAGAATAATGATAGTGAAGATGATCCAGGACCTTGGAATAAGAATGGAGGCAAAGATTGAGAAGATGCAAGAAATGATTAACAAAGACCTAGAAGAATTAAAGAACAAACAAACAGAGATGACCAATACAATAACTGAAATGAAAACTACACTAGAAGGAATCAATAGCAGAATAACTGAGGCAGAAGAACGGATAAGTGACCTGGAAGACAGAATGATGGAATTCACTGCTGCGGAACAGACTAAAGAAAAAAGAATGAAAAGAAATGAAGACAGCCTAAGAGACCTCTGGGACAACATTAAACGCAACAACATTCGCATTATAGGGGTCCCAGAAGGAGAAGAGAGAGAGAAAGGACCAGAGAAAATATTTGAAGAGATTATAGTCGAAAACTTCCCTAACATGGGAAAGGAAATAGCCACCCAAGTCCAGGAAGCGCAGAGAGTCCCATACAGGATAAACCCAAGGAGAAACACGCCGAGACACATAGTAATCAAAGTGGCAAAAATTAAAGACAAAGAAAAATTATTGAAAGCAGCAAGGGAAAAACGACAAATAACATACAAGGGAACTCCCATAAGGTTAACAGCTGATTTCTCAGCAGAAACTCTGCAAGCCAGAAGGGAGTGGCATGATATACTTAAAGTGATGAAAGGGAAGAACCTACAACCAAGATTACTCTACCCGGCAAGGATCTCATTTAGATTTGATGGAGAAATCAAAAGCTTTACAGACAAGCAAAAGCTAAGAGAATTCAGCACCACCAAACCAGCTCTACAACAAATGCTAAAGGAACTTCTCTAAGTGGGAAACACAAGAGAAGAAAAGGACCTACAAAAACAAACCCAAAACAATTAAGAAAATGGTCATAGGAACATACATCTCGATAATTACCTTAAACGTGAATGGATTAAATGCCCCAACCAAAAGACATAGACTGGCTGAATGGATACAAAAACAAGACCCATATATATGCTGTCTACAAGAGACCCACTTTAGACTTAGGGACACATACAGACTGAAAGTGATGGGATGGAAAAAGATATTCCATGCAAATGGAAATCAAAAGAAAGCTGGAGTAGCTATACTCATATCAGATAAAATAGACTTTAAATTAAAGAATGTTACAAGAGACAAGGAAGGACACTACATAATGATCCAGGGATCAATCCAAGAAGAAGATATAACAATTATAAATATATATGCACCCAACATAGGAGCACCTCAATACATAAGGCAACTGCTAACAGCTATAAAAGAGGAAATCGACAGTAACACAATAATAGTGGGGGACTTTAACACCTCACTTACACCAATGGACAGATCATCCAAAATGAAAATAAATAAGGAAACAGAAGCTTTAAATGACACAATAGACCAGATAGATTTAATTGATATATATCGGACATTCCATCCAAAAACAGCAGATTACACGTTCTTCTCAAGTGCGCACGGAACATTCTCCAAGATAGATCACATCTTGGGTCACAAATCAAGCCTCAGTAAATTTAAGAAAATTGAAATCATATCAAGCATCTTTTCTGACCACAATGCTATGAGATTAGAAATGAATTACAGGGAAAAAAACGTAAAAAGGACAAACACATGGAGGCTAAACAATACGTTACTAAATAACCAAGAGATCACTGAAGAAATCAAAGAGGAAATCAAAAAATACCTAGAGACAAATGACAATGAAAACACGACGACCCAAAACCTATGGGATGCAGCAAAAGCAGTTCTAAGAGGGAAGTTTATAGCTATACAAGCCTACCTAAAGAAACAAGAAAAAGCTCAAGTAAACAATCTAACCTTACACTTAAAGAAACTAGAGAAAGAAGAACAAACAAAACCCAAAGTTAGCAGAAGGAAAGAAATCATAAAGATCAGAGCAGAAATAAATGAAATAGAAACAAAGAAAACAATAGCAAAGATCAATAAAACTAAAAGTTGGTTCTTTGAGAAGATAAACAAAATTGATAAGCCATTAGCCAGACTCATCAAGAAAAAGAGGGAGAGGACTCAAATCAATAAAATCAGAAATGAAAAAGGAGAAGTTACAACAGACACTGCAGAAATACAAAGCATCCTAAGAGACTACTACAAGCAACTTTATGCCAATAAAATGGACAACCTGGAAGAAATGGACAAATTCTTAGAAAGGTATAACCTTCCAAGACTGAACCAGGAAGAAATAGAAAATATGAACAGACCAATCACAAGTAATGAAATTGAAACTGTGATTAAAAATCTTCCAACAAACAAAAGTCCAGGACCAGATGGCTTCACAGGTGAATTCTATCAAACATTTAGAGAAGAGCTAACACCCATCCTTCTCAAACTCTTCCAAAAAATTGCAGAGGAAGGAACACTCCCAAACTCATTCTATGAGGCCACCATCACCCTGATACCAAAACCAGACAAAGACACTACAAAAAAAGAAAATTACAGACCAATATCACTGATGAATATAGATGCAAAAATCCTCAACAAAATACTAGCAAAGAGAATCCAACAACACATTAAAAGGATCATACACCACGATCAAGTGGGATTTATCCCAGGGATGCAAGGATTCTTCAATATACGCAAATCAATCAATGTGATACACCATATTAACAAATTGAAGAATAAAAACCATATGATCATCTCAATAGATGCAGAAAAAGCTTTTGACAAAATTCAACACCCATTTCTGATAAAAACTCTCCAGAAAGTGGGCATAGAGGGAACCTACCTCAACATAATAAAGGCCATATATGACAAACCCACAGCAAACATCATTCTCAATGGTGAAAAACTGAAAGCATTTCCTCTAAGATCAGGAACGAGACAAGGATGTCCACTCTCACCACTATTATTCAACATAGTTTTGGAAGTCCTAGCCACGGCAATCAGAGAAGAAAAAGAAATAAAAGGAATACAAATTGGAAAAGAAGAAGTAAAACTGTCACTGTTTGCGGATGACATGATACTATACATAGAGAATCCTAAAACTGCCACCAGAAAACTGCTAGAGCTAATTAATGAATATGGTAAAGTTGCAGGATACAAAATTAATGCACAGAAATCTCTTGCATTCCTATACACTAATGATGAAAAATCTGAAAGAGAAATTATGGAAACACTCCCATTTACCATTGCAACAAAAAGAATAAAATACCTAGGAATAAACCTACCTAGGGAGACAAAAGACCTGTATGCAGAAAACTATAAGACACTGATGAAAGAAATTAAAGATGATACCAACAGATGGAGAGATATACCATGTTCTTGGATTGGAAGAATCAACATTGTGAAAATGAGTATACTACCCAAAGCAATCTACAGATTCAATGCAATCCCTATCAAATTACCAACGGCATTTTTTACGGAGCTAGAACAAATCATCTTAAAATTTGTATGGAGACACAAAAGACCCCGAATAGCCAAAGCAGTCTTGAGGCAAAAAAATGGAGCTGGAGGAATCAGACTCCCTGACTTCAGACTATACTACAAAGCTACAGTAATCAAGACAATATGGTACTGGCACAAAAACAGAAACATAGATCAATGGAACAAGATAGAAAGCCCAGAGATTAACCCACGCACCTATGGTCAACTAATCTATGACAAAGGAGGCAAAGATATACAATGGAGAAAAGACAGTCTCTTCAATAAGTGGTGCTGGGAAAACTGGACAGCTACATGTAAAAGAATGAAATTAGAATACTCCCTAACACCATACACAAAAATAAACTCAAAATGGATTAGAGACCTAAATATAAGACTGGACACTATAAAACTCTTAGAGGAAAACATAGGAAGAACACTCTTTGACATAAATCACAGCAAGATCTTTTTTGATCCACCTCCTAGAGTAATGGAAATAAAAACAAAAATAAACAAATGGGACCTAATGAAACTTCAAAGCTTTTGCACAGCAAAGGAAACCATAAACAAGACGAAAAGACAACCCTCAGAATGGGAGAAAATATTTGCAAATGAATCAACGGACAAAGGATTAATCTCCAAAATATATAAACAGCTCATTCAGCTCAATATCAAAGAAACAAACACCCCAATCCAAAAATGGGCAGAAGACCTAAATAGACATTTCTCCAAAGAAGACATACAGATGGCCACGAAGCACATGAGAAGATGCTCAACATCACTAATTATTAGAGAAATGCAAATCAAAACTACAATGAGGTATCACCTCACTCCTGTTAGAATGGGCATCATCAGAAAATCTACAAACAACAAATGCTGGAGAGGGTGTGGTGAAAAGGGAACCCTCTTGCACTGTTGGTGGGAATGTAAATTGATACAGCCACTATGGAGAACAATATGGAGGTTCCTTAAAAAACTAAAAATAGAATTACCATATGACCCAGCAATCCCACTACTGGGCATATACCCAGAGAAAACCGTAATTCAAAAAGACACATGCACCCGAATGTTCATTGCAGCACTATTTACAATAGCCAGGTCATGGAAGCAACCTAAATGCCCATCAACAGACGAATGGATAAAGAAGATGTGGTACATATATACAATGGAATATTACTCAGCCATAAAAAGGAACGAAATTGAGTCATTTGTTGAGACGTGGATGGATCTAGAGACTGTCATACAGAGTGAAGTAAGTCAGAAAGAGAAAAACAAATATCGTCTATTAATGCATGTATGCGGAACCTAGAAAAATGGTACAGATGAGCCAGTTTGCAGGGCAGAAGTTGAGACACAGATGTAGAGAATGGACATATGGACACCAAGGGGGGAAAACTGCGGTGAGGTGGGGATGGTGGTGTGCTGAATTGGGCGATTGGGATTGACATGTATACACTGATGTGTATAAAACTGATGCCTAATAAGAACCTGCAGTATAAAAAAACAAACAACTAATACTAAACTTTCATTGGGTTATTTGTATGGAAACATGTTAATATAAATGTTTCAGACATTACATGAAATTTCTAAAAATCTTATATTTGTATTTGTATGGAAATATGTATGGAAATATGTTAATATAAATGTTTCAGACATTAAAAAAAAAAAAAAAAAAAAAAGAAAACCCTCCTCCTCGAGGGTCTTGGGCAGCTGCTCCTCGCCAGATTCACTGGTATAAGTGCCTTGGGGGAATCCAGCCAGGTTTGAGAGTTGGTAAGTTGAGAGGTCTAAGCCCTGGATGGCTTTGTCAAGCCACTGGCTGCTGGCAAAGGTGATATTGGAAAACTTTTGCCTAAGCCCAGGGCGCTAACTGTTCAGAGTGCTAAAATGGGGGTAGGTGGAGGTGGGGAACAGTCTTCTGTAGGTGGCACATTTACATCAGGTTTCCGTGGCTTATGCTGCTCCAGGAAAGATGTGGTATCTGGCATGTAAGTTTTGAGAGAGACAGATGAGATTTACTTCAGAAATGAGACTTACCTGCCAAGGCTGCCCAATGCCCTAGGTCCCTCTGCACTCAGTTTGGGCTACTGGATCAAGGAGCTGGAGACCAGCCTTCCTTATGAAGACCCAAGTGACGTTTAGGGAGATCCAGGGGGCGCTGTAAGCACCCTATTACTGGGGAGAAATACCAGGACCCTATCAAAAGAAAGAGTAAAGAAAAAATATTCCTTTCACAGAAAGTGGAAAAAAAAACAGACCTTAAGCATTAGACTTTTAAAAACAAATTATTGCAGAAAACAGAAACAGATTTTTATAAGTAACAAATATTCAAAATGTTGAAATTTCAAGTATAGAAATCCATTGCTGATATATTATATTTGTGTTTGTGGGGGTTTTTTTGTTGTTGTTTTGTTTCGCTACCCAACACCCAGACTCCCTCCCCTCCCAGTCTCAACAGTCTTGCTAAGGAGTCAAGGCCCAGCCTTACATAAAGAAGCCCAAGTTTCCAGATTCTCCCCAACTTGCCCAAACCCAGGTGGGCACACGACCAGGATCAGCCGATCAGATGTTCCTGACCACTACTTCCAGTCTTAAGTGAGTCAGCAGAAGCCAAAGTCACGTGAGAATCATTCACTGACATGGCGCAGGGCAGCCATGGTAGAGGGTAGAGGTGCTGGTGCCAAGACGTCACCAGAGCCCAACTGCTCCTGGGGCATGGCCTTGACGTAGTGCCTCCTGCCTAACTTTCCTTGGTTTTTACCCATTTTTCAAGTTCGATTCACTAGCCTTTCCGTTGATTCTGTGAGCTTCACAATATTCTTCCAGTAATTGCTTTTCTGCCTAAATTAGGCAGAGCTGGTGTTAACTGATGGCATCTAATACAACAGTTAGGAAATTTTTTTTTTTAAAACAAAGCTTTGCCTGAAGAAGAGGTCCATTTGCACCCTCACGTGGCCTTTAGGGTTTTCACAAATATAAAAAAGTGAAAACTTTCTTTTTTTTATTGAAGTATAGTTGATTTACGATGTTGTGTTAGTTTCTGGTGTACAGCGAGGTGATTCAGTTATATATTTATATTCTTTTTCATATTCTTTTGTATTATGGTTTATTACAGGATACTGAATATAATTCCCTGTGCTATACAGTAGGACCTTGTTGTTTATCCATTCTATATATAATAGTTTGCATCTGCTAATCCCAAACTCCCAATCCATCCCTCCCCTCCCCGCCCCTGCCTTGGCAACTGCAAGTCTGTTCTTTACATCTGTGATTCTGTTTCTGTTTCGTAGATAAGTTCATTTGTGTCATATTTTAGATTCCACATATAAGTGATATCATATGGTATTTGTCTTTCTCTTTCTGACTTACTTCACTTAATATGATAATCTCTAGGTCCATCCATGTAACTGCAAATGGCATTATTTCAGTTCTTTTTTGTGGCTGAGTAGTATTCCATTGTAGTATTCCATTGTATACTATGGCTGAGTAGTATTCCATAGTATTCCATCTTCTTTATCCATTCATCTGTTGATGGACATCGAGGTTGTTTCCACATCTTAACTATTGTAAGTAGTGCTGCTATGAACATAGGGGTGCATGTATCTTTGCGAATTATAGTTTTGTCTGGATATTTGCCCAGGAGTAGGATTGCTGGATCATATGGCAACTCTATTTTTAGTTGTTTGAGGAACCTCCTTACTGTTTTCCATAGTGGCTGCACCAAGTTATATTCTGGACAACAGTGTAGGAGGGTTCCCTTGAAAACTTCTTGTTATAACCCACGAAGTTCAGTACTGGGATCTCCCCCAAGGTGATGTCCTACTGGTGTTTTGCTCAGCTACCCTGTATTGTTCGTGCCCATCCTGATCGATGTCTCACTACCCACAAACACATCTCCTGGATCATAGCTGCTCTCCCAACATGTTCTTTGGTATCAGCCACGTTCTGCACTCTTAGTAGGTGCTATATTCCTCTTACCTGGCTGGCAATCCTAGTTCCAATAGTTTTCGTCACCATGACTTAAATGCTAGGCCCTGTGCTACACCTCGCAGCTCAATCAGGTTAAAAATGCAACCTAATTAATTGTGTGGAACAAGCAGATCTAAATTCTGTCTTTGAATGCAAGCCAGTCTCTCACAAATGGGTGTCATAAAAGCTGTAGCAATATCTTCTCATGGCTCAAAGAGAGACATGCCTGATTTATGATTTTTTGATAGCACTTAACATTTTACTTGGATTTAGAGATAACTCTAGACACATCAGTCAAGCAAGCTGTTTTCAAATCTTTCCTCTCAGCTGTTCCTGGTGCCAGATTGTCTAACAAATAGAGGCACAAACAGATGTAATTTGTGACTGGTGGAGACCATTCTCGGTCGTGCGGCAGGCCAGCTGGGAGCACAGGCCACGGTCCAGTCCGTGCCTGACTCACAGGCATGCACAATGTGTAGAGATCACACTTACAAAATGATAAAAGTTTATTGCAGAAAGTTAATTAATGTTTGCTTGCAAAACTTGATAGCCAAAAATGGTATTTTATTATAACATGTATTCATACGATGGATTGTGCAAGGTAGAACCTCCCTTACCTGATTAAAAAAAAATATGAAGCCATCGTAACTGAAAAAGAGAACTTTGGCAAAAGAATCAACGGTATATAATTGACAGTCCAGAGACATGACTGTGTGTATATGTAATATGTATGTAAACACACAGATACATGTATATATGCATATATACATAACATCTATATGTGGGGGGGGGGTTATTGTTTCCCTCAGTTGCTTTACTGCATGTGGCAAAGATCACCAGTGCAGTCTCGTAATGCCAAAGAAACTCAGCATCCCCACACCACACGTCACCACTACCACCTGCCCCCCATCCCTGGGGGAAAAAAAAAGACCAAATAAAAGGACCCGGAGTCGGGACAACAGGGGCAAGCCCCTCAGTACGTGATCTGGTACATCAAGAGCAGCCCCTGGACCCCAGTAACCATCAGGCAGCTGTGGGGGACACATCCCAGCACACGATGGAGGAGGTCTCGGGTGCCTGGGACACCTTGGTCACCATGGGCATGCAGTAGATGCTAACCAGGTGGTCCGTCCCAACACTCACCCACCCCTGGCGGAGGGAAGAGAAGTTGAGACGGAGGATGGTGCTATCCTTACACCCCACCGTGTACTTCGGGCTCCCACAGATGTGCTGCAGCTACCGCTGGCTATTGGCTGTGCCCACCAGTACCCGGTCCTCTCGGAGGCGGGGTACAGGCTCATTATCTGAGACATGAATTGGTATTCCTGGGGCTCCCTGGCTGTCCCTGGGTCTCAGCGCCGCTGGCAGGAGTCCAGACTGTCAGGTCTGGCTGTTCTGGTCTTTGACAACGATGGTCTTGGTTCCGTTAGGGTGACCCGGCAGGGCCCTGACCACGCCCTGGTCCTGCAGGTCCCAGATCCTGACGGTCGGTGAAGCCACGTGTACATATTTGGTAGTAAATGAGAAGGTTATTACAATTTTGTGCGTAATAAGGATTATTCAAAAAAGGTGTGCCAAGGTGTTTTCTTAATTATTTGGAAAAGAAATCTTCACTTTACATCATGTTCATAAGCTAATTTCAAATAGATTTAAATAACAAAAAGCCAAAGTACATAAGAGCTGGATGAAAATATAGATAAATCTGAATGATCTTAGCATGGGGATAGATTTTCTAAGAATAAAAGCAATGTAAGGAATAAAGGAAAGCAGCAATAAATTTGACTTTACAAAAATTAAACTATTTTATATTATTTAAAAAACCATATCATTAAGAAACAAATTACTGGAATTCAAAGATTCGATAAATAGTATCTGTCTCCCCCATCCAACTTCTGAACCAATTGAAATATAAAAGAGATAAGTCAATAGACAGAGGCCAAAATATCACCTTTATTATTATCAAGCTCATGTTGGAGAATGTTGCCGAACAGTGACAGACGGGTGAGTTTGCTACCATAGAGCCCCTGAGTTAGGCTTATGTACCCGTCAACTCACAGGCAGCCTTGGAGCAACCCAAGCGTTCACATTAGGGGTCTGCGCCTGTTGAACTTACGACATGAGAAAGCAGAATAGAACTTGTCCCTCTTGTCTCACTGGGGGGAAGTTTGCTCTCAAATTAGAAAACACTTGAAAAGGGTACTGAGCTGTGTATGCACAGATTTTGCTCCCAAACTCAGCAATTGGATCATGATGCTGCTTCTCCCTCGAAAAGAAGTGATAACAAGGTCAGAATATGTCCAGGAATCTCATGCACGTAGAATTCACACATAGACATCAGGAATGAGGCAGGACCATTCTCTACCTAAGACAAATTAAGGGTAAATATTTGTTACAGAAATTGCATTGATTACTAACTATAGTGTGCAAAGAGCTCATATAAACTAATAAGAAAAAAATTCCAACCTGAATTTGAACAAAGGACATGAACAAATCAGAGAATTACAAAAACCTAACAGCATGAAAATTCTCAGGCTAATCAGTATTCAACGAAATAACAAATAGTAAATGTTAATGTGTATATGAGATTTCTTAGAGTTATCATTCCACCTTGGAGAGAAAAGCAGGATCCATTAGCTTCTGTGCAACTGGTATCGTGATAATGAAGTACAAGCAACGGCCTTGTACCAATCAGCCACTGGTGACTGTAAGAATGATTTAATTCCTGATGTTATTAAGGTCTGTCTTATCAAAGAGTTAAATCAAATGCACAAGTAAGAATTGGTTCCCCATTTCTAAATAGCAAGTTGTAGGAGAATGTTAGTCAATGGGCAGCATGTAATACACCATGCTCCTACCTCCAGCCCTAACTTGTTTTGCTTCCATCTGTATGGTGGATGGTGCAACGATAGGATATTAGCTCAGGGCTAGAAGGACAGACAGTGTAGTGGGAGAGGAGTGGATGGGATGGTAGAAAGTGGGGCTGGTGTGGTTGAGGGGTGTGTGCAGTCAGGATATAGACACAGTTTGTTGAGATAACGTATCAGACAGAACATGATTCCTTGACTCCTTGGCCAGTCACATTTACCCAGGGAAAATACCCCAATTTGAATTTCTGCGAAAAACATTAGGACCTAAATAGAATAAAATATGTCATTGTTTGCCTTTCAAATTGGGAAGTTATACTTTATAAGGATGATCGTTGCTATTGATGACATAGACCAATATTCTCCTACACAGATGGTGGTTGTATAAATTAATGGGAAATTTTTATCCAGAGCTTTATAAAGATAATACATTTTGACTCACTAATTTCATGTTCAGGACTCTATCCAATGCAGAGATTAAAAGACATTTACATCTATGTTATACACAATAGCACAAAAAAGTAGAAATGATCTAATGGCCCCCAGAAGGAAATCTTTTGAAATTATAGGATTTTTGTAGAATGTAATATTATGCAAAAATATTAAAAATCGTGTTTTCAGAAATTCAGCCTATTAGATTTTATCCGTTATTAAGTTTTAAAATGTAAGAATAAAATTTGCCATTTATAGTTGGCTTGCAACATGCATATATGTAGCAGGAGGAAATACACTGAAATGTTAAGATTTTTTTTTCATAGGCAGAATTACAAATGATTATTTCTCCATACTTTTTTGACTCCTTAAATTACCCACCATAATTTTGTATTACCTTTTTAAAAAATTTATTTTATTGAAGTATAGTTTATTTACAATGTTGTATTAATTTCTGCTGTATTACTTTTAAATATACATATGCATTACAAATTCATAAATAAACACAATTTTCATATTTGTACCCATTTTTGTAGCTATACTTACAACACTCTTTAGATAATTCTATATATTATTCATGAGCTTATCAGTTCTATGTGTCTCAGAATCACCTTGTGAATTTTGATTCATTTTTCGATGGAGTAAAATATTTTTCTTCTTTTCGAGAAGGGTACATAGGAGGTGTGTTTGCTGAGGCCTTGTATAATCAAAGAATATCTACTCAAGACTCTCGGGTAAAAGGCAATGGATTTGACTGTAGACTTTTCTTCAATGTTGTCTGACATCCAATATTACATAGAAGTTAGAGGTAAATCTAATTTTTGTGTCATTCAAAGTTACCTGTTTTGTTTTATTTTGTTTTTGCCTAGTTACTCTAACAGAATTTCATGTCATTATCATCAAAATTCAAAAACCTTTGGGTCCATTGGTCACTAATTTTACCCCTAAGAGAGAGGCTTGTTTTAATTTGAGGGTCAGTGTCACTTGGAATATGGGAAGTTTGGTACATCCTTGGTGGATGTACCAAGGCTCTCAGATGTATGCTTTTCCTAAGATCACACAAATCTCAGGGCAGTTGACAGAGCTAGGGCTTCACCTCTGCAGGTGAAATAGTAGATGTTCACTCTGACTTGTTTAGTAATCATTCATAAAAAACTATCGTGTGTAACCCATGGGTGCTTCTTTTTAAATCCTACGTTAGCTGCTCTTAATCATACGCAGATACTTTAGTGAAAAGACTTCTAGACTCAGGATCAGGATAATAGGATCTAAGGCATCACAAAGCATTGCGGACCAGGTGTGAACCATGGCTGTGCAAACCAATCTTTTGATTTTGCAAATGTAATTCCTGCCAAGTGGGTTACACTGCCTTTGCTCTGTCAGTATAGCTGCCCCTCCCACCCCCAGCCCATAGAAGGATCCTGTATTTCCTAGGCCATACTAGCAGACAGGTAGAAGTATGGCAATTTGTCAAGAAATAAGCAACATTTTCTGCTTTCAACTTCATCCCCTCCTGTGGCATCAGGTCTTTTCTGGACTCTGTCATGTTCATTGCAAGTCCCCAGGGGGTGGGGAGGGGGCGTGCACTTGAATTCACAACTGAGTCCTGACCTGCTCCATCTCTGCTTCTGTCTTGCTCTTTGGCGCCAGCCCCTTCCATTGGCATCTTGCCAAGCCTGTTGTAAGTGCGCTTCATCACTGTCCTTCCATTGCTCACTATAATACTGTCGCCAGGCCTGCCAAAGGGACTGTCTTCTAATACTCCCGAAGCTGTGGAAACAACCTCCACTGTGGTTGCCCAGGTGCTGCCACCAGGCACCAGCAGTCTTGTGCCGTACACCATCATCCTACAAAGTCGTAAATAAAATCATCACTTGCAGTTTTTGCTCGCAGGCCTCTCTCTCTCTGGCTTGGTTGTGGAAATAAAACCACTAACTCAGATGTTTTTGTTGTGTGGGTTTGGATCCTGGTTATCTTACCTTGGGCAATAACTTAATCTCTCTGTTCCTCATTTCTAAAATGTTACAGTAATAATACAATAACGATAATAATAATACCTACTTCATGTAGATGTTTTGATGAGTTAAATACACCTATCCTGAAAACCCTGTCAGAGTGAATGCCATTATTTTTAAAAATCCGTTGATTTACATGAGAAATACTCTATTCCAGTTAGGCAGCTCCCTAAACATTAAGTGCATAAGAGATAGTCACATCCTCTTTTAAAGCATTTATATTATGGAATTCAAATTCTATTAATTTATAATATGGAATGACATAGACCTGTGGGACAGTTTGAAGGAACCCATTGAAAAAACAGGAAACATTATGAGTAAAATGTTTAAAGCTACTGAAAAGATCAAACTTTTCAACCACTTGAGAAGCATCTCTTAACTGATATATTAATAATATACAATTGATACATTAATTAGGGAGTACACCAAGTATAATTTGATTTTTTTTAAAGAGACAACTGAAATAGGGTAGAGGGCTTTCTTTAAGCTAAAATGCAAAATCCACACTAAAAATATGAGTTATAAGCTTTAATGCATCAAATAATATAATGATAAAACGTAAAAAGAAAAAACAAATGTGAGTAAAGAGAAACATAATTGTTGAAAATTTTAGCATCGTTTCTCCATGAGAAATCAAATGGTCAAAAATAAATAACATATAGAGAATTAGAGAAATATAACAGGATTGTAAAATTTGAATTCTAGAGCATACAAATATAGACTAAGCCTTTTCGTAACCCCTGGGGACATTTATTAAAATTAATTATAAAATAATACTCAAAACAAGTTAATAAACTTTACAAAGAAGAAATATATTCTTTCTAAAATAAAATAATGCTCTCTTAAATAACTCTTGGGTTAATGGTATTGGGATATTTTGTGACAATGATAACCTTAATGTATACAGAGTGCTTACAGAATAAGCAGAGAAATCGTGACTTACTCTATTTTTAAAAAGGGGTAAAAGACCTGAATACAAATTTCACAAAAATCAAGCAGATCATAAACCTATTAGAAGTTACAAATATTTAATAAAAGACAGACATTTGCTTTAAAGTTAACTTTTGTTCCCATTTTGAAGCAAATGCTTTTTAATATAATATTCAGTGTATGTAAATCAAAGCAAAAAGGAGTGTGTAAATTAGTATAGCCTTTCTTGTGACCAATTTGAAAACAGTGCTTTAAACATATAAATATATTTTGAAACAGAAGTTGTTCTTCTAAAAATTTATCCTGTTGGGAGACAATTAAGTATGTGATGCTTATAACTAAGGAATTAGGCACAAGGATGTTCACGACAGTGTTATTTATGAGAATAAGGAATTGGAAGTAGCCTAAGTTTCAGACAACATGTTATTAGTTAAGCAAATTATGATATAGTTTTATAGGCAGAAAAAATCATGTTGCTGAGAAAGATGACATAGCAATTTGTTTATAATACATTATTCATTTAAAAAACCTAGTCACTAAGCTCTTGTGGGATATATTCCATTTTTGTTTCCATGTGACCATAAAACCTGGCGCTGCACTAAAATATTCATAGTGAATTTACCTGTTATTTATCTGATTTTAAAATTTCTTCCATCTGCTTAACTTTATTTTCTCATTATTCTTCAATGCACTTGTGTAATGAAAAAATAGTGACTGTTAATAGTTTTAAAAAGTCACATCTCCAAATTTTAGTTCATCTGGAATTGGTTCCTCAAGTTAGCAGTGCCATCTGCTGATCGTCTTGGGAGTGTTTCCTCAGAACAACACCACCAGCAAAATGTTTAGAACTTAGGGAAAGCGGTAGTTATCAAAATTAAACATTATAAAATTTTAAGAAAAAGAGGGATATATAAGGAAAAATCTTGTGGAATTTCCTTAATGTAGCATATATATGGTACCGTTAAAACAGTTTTCAGAATCTGAATTATGAACTTTATCATTCTTTTATCCCTTCATTTTATTTATAGTTTTATCATCTTTAATTTATATTCATCCCTTTTCATAGAAGTAATCAAAGAGAGAATATGAATTCCAGCCAAGCGTAGCTGCTAGCCAGCAACTTGTAATGAGCAATAGTTCCAAGGCTCAAGTTAAAGTCATAAATGGGAAAATGAATCAGGTCAGAAGTTGGGGTAAAATAAACACGAAACAAGCAAGGGAAAATTGTTTACAATATGGTAGTAAAACTAATGTGTTCTTGGACCTCTTTTATATGGTGGAGTGAGCACCTGACACAAAGATAGGCCCAATAGCTTAGAGGAAGCAAGAAAGAGATGATATTATAATACAGCTTATGTTTTTCCATTTTGCCCAAAAGGATATAATAAAAGATTTGTCAAATGTCTTCTCAATTCCAGATACATTATATTCACATAATTCCCAAATCTACCCATACTTTCAAAAAAAAGGAGTCTAGCTAACCTGATAGTACTTCTTCACAAGGAACCCACGTTCAACCTGAGCTTCATCTGAGTAACTCCAAACGACCTCTTAAATAACCATCCTAGAACACTATTTAGGCTCAAAGTCAAAATTGCTATAGTTATCTTACATAATCCATCTTTCACATTGTGAAAATTTCAACAGGATTTACCCATTTGCAATATCCTCGCAACTGTTCCATGTCTCTTTGGTATCTCAAAGATCATTAGTAGTGATTCCAGTATCTCAGTAGCAATTCTTTTTGGAGCACAGGCTTGAAGACTTAGATATGTCTTTCCTGTGAAGCGTCTCATGCAACTTTGTAGGATTTTTTTTTTTTTTTGCTTTAAAAAATACTCATTTTCGAAGTTACTTTTAATTGACAATAATATATTAAAATCTACCACTTAAAATAAAATTGGGGGAACTTAGGGAAGCTAAAGCAATGGCAGGGAAGCTAAAGCAAAGGAAACTATCACACAGTGTTCCAAACTGAATTAAGTATTCTCAGACAAGTATTTGGAAATATTTTTTTTAAGATTTATTTATGTATTTTTGTCTGCGTCAGGTCTTAGTTGCGGCACGTGGGATTTTCATTGAGGCATTCAGTAAATTCAAATCTCCCAACATATCCTCTTAAGAAAAGTCAGAACAACAAGAACAAATAAAACTATGCAAAATTCTAGTAGTAGAGAACATCCAGACTTCCAATTACTTGTAAAACTGGAAAAATCAAAACAAAATACCAGTGAACTACTCACATTCCTGACAGAAGTGTCCACGGAGAGCAAAAGCAGTCTATTAAAAACTGCATGAAAGAAGAGGGAAACTGGCAGTGGGCCTAAGGTTAATCTCGAAATTACTTCCAGAGAAAGAAAACCAAACCTAAGTGTAAAAATATTGAAAAAGAGTACTGATCTCATGGAAGGGACTGAGAAATGTACAGAGGATGCAAGGAGGCAATTAGAAAAGAGTGTTTGCGGGGATGTAGGGGTTAAACAGATGGGAGAAACACAACTTGGAAAATTCAGAGTGAATGAGAAAAAAAAGCGAGAGAGGGAAATTTGAGATCCTAGAAAACAAAAGGAAATTAAAATATCAAAGAGCACATAATCATTCTCCTTACCCCCTACAGAAAAAACAAAAGCCATCTAGAGAGAAGTTATATTTTGCTCTACAGCCTGAAGAAGATAAGTTTGAATTAAGAATCTGGTAATCTACCCCAAGCAGGGATACAGTCTTTGTCTGTATAGATTACTATTAAAATAAAGCAAATGAAAATCAAAACAGTTTTCTAATGAACTTTCCCTTAAACAGAAGAAAAGCAAAGGAAAAGGAAACTATCACACAATGTTCCAAACTGAATTAAGTATTGTCAAACAAGTATTTGGGATTTTTCTTTTAAAGATTTACTTACTATTTATTTAGTTTATTTATTTTTGGCTGCGTCAGGTCTTAGTTGCAGCACGCGGGATCTTCGTTGAGGCATGCAGGATCTTTGTTGTGGTGCAAAGGCTTCTCTCTGGTGTGGCATGCAGGCTCCAGGGTGCGTGAGCTCTGTAGTTTGCAGCACGCAGGCTCTCTAGTTGAGGCATGCAAGCTCAGTAGTTATGGCACGTGGGCTTAGTTGCCCCGCAGCATGTGGGATCCTAGTTCCCCAACCAGGAATCGAACCCACAGTCCCTGCATTGTAAGGCAGATTCTTTACCACTGGACCACCAGGGAAGTCCCTTGGGAATTTTTAAAACAGCATTTTGCATCAAAAATTCAGAAGTCAAGAATAAGAAGAAATGAAATAGGAGTTGATTGAATTCAGTGGGGGAGGAGGGAATCATGGAAGAAAAAATACGAGTGAAAAATTAATAAAGTGCAATGAATAAAAGTAAGAAAACAACCATGGGAATGAAAAAATAGAGTTTTTAAAAGGCCAAAGAAAAGTGATTTAAATGGTATTCAAGCAAAAAAGAACTGATTTATGTATTATTGGAGTTTCAGAAGGAGAAAAATTAAACAGAACTAATACTAAAATGTATAAGTAAAGTTTCTAGAAATAAACAAAACCCATATTTACATATTGAAATGATCTACCAGTACCAGGGAAAATTGACCTACAATGATCAATGCTGTGACATATTCTAGTAAAACTATTAGACTTTAAAGATGAAGAAAAAAATTCTCAGGGCCATCAGGTTAAAAAAAAAAGTTACAAGGACAAAATTAGACTAGCATCAAATTTCTTAGAAAAACATACATAAAGCAAGGCATCAATGAAGCAGAGTTTTCAAATCCTTTCAGGAAAGGATGTGCAAACCAAGAATTTTATAAAGCCAAGTTGTCTTTGATAGCAATGCTTTAAATATGCAAGAGATCAGGACATTCTGTACTCAGTAGCCTTTCTTGAGGAATTCACTAGAGAATGAGCATCTTCTAACCAAGATCTGACTGCTGAAACCAGAATAAAGGACTATTGGTATACATTTCATACATTCAGTTGTATATAGATCTAAGTAAGACTATAGTACTATAAAAATGAGGACAATGGTGGTAAAATAATGTTATACACAATATCAGTTATGTGTTGTATCTTTTACAAGTATAAATAACACAACCAACGTATCAGAGGAGAATGGAGAACAAAAGAGGAAAGTAGAATAATTTTACTAATTTTTTTATACATATAGTGAACAGGTGAGAATTAATGGATACCAGAATAAAACAACAGAGTATTGAGTAAAAGTTTAAATAAGGAAACAGGACTAAGGGTGTTAAAAAATATATAAGGATAAAGTTAATCACTTTGTAAATAGCAAAGTTTAAAAGGTAGAAGAGCAAAACATATCTATAGTGTGTAGAAAAAACTCAGCAAATATAACATAATAATAATTATAAAATAAAATAATATGATAGACTTGAGACCACAAATATCAGACTTATGGTAAGACAGATCTTAAGGATATATAAAGCTTCAGACTCTGATAATAGAGTGTACCTACTTAAGGGCACATGGAAGTCATGAGAATTGATCATATAGAATGTCACAAAGAAAAGATCAATAAGTACCATGAATAAGAAATAGTATACATTTATCACAAAGCCAAAAAATGAAAAATTATTAACAATAAATAAATAAATGTATGTCCAACTGGCAATTTAAAAGCCTTCCATTAAACAATTTCTGCTTAATGGGTGAAAGGGGAAATACAAATTACAGAATTATTGAAAACCAGTGACAAAACACTGTATTCCAGTCTTTTGAAGATATTTAAAGTACTGGTGAGAGGAAAACTCAAAACCTTAAACACTTTCATGAATAAAAATGAAAGAATGAAGATAAATGAATTAAATGGCCAGCTCAAAATGCAAAAACAAACCAAAAATAAAAACAAAGAAAAAAATAAAGGTAAACAACAAAATAAACCAAAGAAATAAATAATCAAAGATATAGTAAGGGTAAAAGCAGGAATTGTTGAGGTTCAGAATAGAAAACAATAAATCTAATTCACAAATAAAGTCCTTATTTTGAGGTGAAATGAAACAATAGACAAAATACCCCTAACTTAAGAGAGAAAGTAAAAAATGAAGAATTGAGTGAAAACAAAATGAAGCAGAAGCAATTACAAATCCTAAGAGACTGCTTTATAGACTTCTATACAAATAAAATTTTAAAACCTTGATAAAATGGATAATTTCCTAAGGAAATTGTATTAGTTTCCTAGGAGTGCCATAACGAAGTACCACAAACCTGTCTTAAAACAATTTCTCACTATGTTCTTGGTTCGCTTTTCTTGTAACAAGAATGGAAAGCATCCCAGTTTGGCTGTTTTCTTTTATTTTTGTGCCTGTATCTCCATAAAATTTTTGGAAGTGTTTAGAAAATTATATTAAAGTATATGTTGAAGTTTAAGGCACATTAGGTTAAAGGCCTCATGAAGAATAAGGAGAGTTGGGACATTTTTGGTTATAGATTCTTATGATAACAACCACACCACAGATAAAATCACTGTTAGTAGCTTAGAGTATATTCTTTCAGACATTTATGTGTGCATATATGTAACATATACACACACACTCACAATACATCCATGCACATCCATTTCTAAAAACGGAAAAAAATACTTTTTTGTATTTTAATTCACAAAATGTCCTGTAATTTTAACTTGTTATTTTATGGACTTGTAACAAGCAAATAAATATTTAAAGAAAACATAATTTTAATTAGTGAATATTATTGCATTTTATGATGTCACTGTAATTTATATAACACATCTCCTCTTAATGGACATTTATTTCAGTTTACTTATTCTTTTTAAATGCTTCACTGTTATAAAAATGCTTTGGTGAGAAAATATTCTTAGGATTAGTTCTAAAAATAATTTTTCTTTTATAATGTTCCCAATATATTATTAACTGAAAACAAGTTGCAAAATTACAGTGAAGTAAAAAGTAGAAAAATTACACAATTGTTAAATAAACCCAAGAGCTTATGAAAACATCAATAAAATACACAAAATTCTAATAATCTAATTGATAATAAGAAAAACACAAGTATTATTATGAAGGATAAATGGGACATACATATTACAGAAAAGGAAGAAATAACGTTTAAGTAAGAGACATAAAGTAAGAGACTATGATTCAAGATGATAGATTGTAGGTGAGCAAAAAATGGAAACAATCACACCACCTAGAGGTATGGTGGCAGACTAGGAAGGAATTTAGAGACTTCCTTGGCTAAAACTGAAAGGAAATTCCAGAAGAACTATAATAACAAGGGAAGGTAAACATTTAGAGAAGTCATCTAGAAGATAAATCAGTTGGAGATCGTTATCTAAAACCCCAGGATGAGGCCTGAAGCACAGGAGATCTGGCAGTTAGCTCCTAGCCAATGTCAAAAACTCCATTTTTTTGGAAACAAAAGTTTTCTCCTGCATCTACTCTAGTAACCGGTTGAATTCAGGATATAACTCTCACAGACCAGGGCAATACAAAAATACAGTTCTGTAGTTCACCCGATTGCAGAACTGATATTTGTAATGGTATTTGCTGCTAAGTTAACATTTTTCTATAGTACTACTTTTAGATTACATGTAAATTTAGCGTCCCAGGCTGCTCACAGGGTATGTCATTTATGTGAACCCTCATGCCTAATAGCACATGGCAAAACTATCACCTACTTTTTATAGTAACAAGAGGCCAGAGCTATTTCTAATAAAACAGTTGCAGTTGTCGTCGTCATTGACACCACTATTTCTTACAAGGAGTTTTATGTGATGACACAAATGAAAAATCTCTATAAACTGTGAACATACAAATGTTAGTGTTTATTGACACCACCTATTACTACTGCTGAAGTTTAACCTGCAAATGGGAAGAGATGGATAATGCATTTGATCTTGGGGATTTAGTCTTGATCCACCAAGGTAATATTTCAGAGAACAAATACAAAACTGTCCACGAAAAATACCAAGTCCCCAAACCTGAACATTCATACTCCTCTCAAATAAGGATCTGAAAATGAAATGCAGAAAATTAAGTCTTTCAGAGTTTAGCCTTTGAGCCACTGGAGGGCAGCAGAGACAGGATTTTAATACACAAACTTCATTTAACATTCATTGACCAGTTCATAGATTTATTTGTTTAACAGTTAATGAGTGCTCACTATGTGCAAGGCATTTACCTTTTATTGTGACTAAAGTCATATGTGAACTTTTTCATTAATTATTTCTATCATGATAGAACATTTCACAGACATTTCTAGTTGAATCCCTACTGTATCTAGTATGGATTAAAATCTACATATTTTTGCATAGTACAATTGAGAAGCCATAAAATTATAGAATTTTAAAGGTAGCAAGAAAGTCACAGATCACCCATATTACTAATGTGTCTTTTGTACAATGTAATTATCTTTCCTGTTCTTTCCTGTGTGTAAAATATTTATTGGTTTCCTTTTTGACCTGCCCATTGTCAATGTTTAGGAAAACATGGGAGAGTAAAAAATGTAAGTAAAAGTCAACCAGAAATAACTATTGTTAGTGCAATTCCTTCTTACCCTGCTTTAAAAAGAAACAAAAAAGAGAAAAAATTTAAGTTGATTTTGGAGTTGCTTTGTATTTTGACTCATCATAATACATCAAAGCAAGATTAAGCCACTTAATCTTCTCAGTCGGGAAGACGGGGGCATTACTGATTTCAGTACAAAACACTTAATAATAAATTAAAATTAAAACGTGAAAAAGGAGACTGTGCTTAAGTGTGTGCATTTACCATCAAATATTTCAATCCACGTAGTCAAGTAGTGAGACCAAGGATAATTTCCCTTACTTCACACACATGCCACTGTAAAATGGCCTCACCAAAATAAATGGGAAAAATGTATTTCAATTTTCCGTTTACTCATTCAGCCAATTATCACCAAGGCCCTATTTCACGTAACGAGATTTCCAGAGCAAACAATTGTCCTTGAGGGGTAGCCAGTCCAGTAGAAGAGGCAGACAAGTGAATAACTTGCTGTGTTAGGTGCTAAAAGGTGGAAGGCATGGCATGTTAAATGTGGTTCATAAGAGACACACCTGATGGAGAGAGCTCAGGTGTAGAGTATTTGACTGCATAAGAGGCTCACCCGACCAGGCTTTATTCCTTAGAGAAGTTTTAGCCAAGAAGATATTTAGGCCAGAAACTAAAAAGCAAGGAAAAAGAGTCAGAAAAGGAGAGGAAGAAAATTATCTGGGCAGTGGAAATGCATGCAAAGGCCTGACTTCTGTGAATGCTTAGTCGTTCAGTGTGGCCGGAGGGCAAGGGCGAGCGCAAGGCCAGAGAGGTAGCAAGCGTGAAACCATCAAGTTTCTGTAAACCACATTAAGGAGTTTGAACTTTATTATATAATATAATTTTAACTTTACAAAGTTAATTCTGGTTAGTATGTGGAAAAGGGACCAGAGAAGAAAATACAGGAGGAAGGGAGTCCAGTTCTATCTATAAGATGATGAATCAATTTCATTTAAAATTATTTAGAAAATTATTGATTCATTACAGAAACTTGTATAGAATCTAGACACAGCAGGTGTTTGATGTATATTGAATAATGATTGAAAGGTTGAATGTATTTGTAAACAATTGAACATCCATATTTAGACTTCCCCGAGGAGACTGTTGGCCTATTGCTATTTCTTCTACCATAATTTCAGCATCACTATTTTAATACCACTTATTTCTATTTCTAAATCAATATCAGACTTGAGTTGTACACAGTGCAAAAGTGAGCCACTTAATCTTCCATTACTGCTGTCCCAAACTGGAAAAGTCAGATTTTTTTTTTTTTTAATTTATAAAGGTTTTACTCTTTTTTTAAAAAATTTATTTATTTATTTATTTGTTTGTTTGTTTGTTTGTTTATTTATTTATGGCTGTGTTGGGTCTTCGTTTCTGTGCGAGGGCTTTCTCTAGTTGCGGCAAGCGGGGGCCACTCTTCATCGCGGTGCGCGGGCCTCTCACCATCGCGGCCTCTCTTGTTGCGGAGCACAGGCTCCAGACACGCAGGCTCAGCAATTGTGGCTCACGGGCCTAGTCGCTCCGCGGCATGTGGGATCTTCCCAGACCAGGGCTCGAACCCGTATCCCCTGCATTGGCAGGCAGATTCTCAACCACTGCGCCATCAGGGAAGCCCGAAAAGTCTGATTTTTATCTAAACGTTTGCTTTAATTTCATCGAGGAAGAGTCTATTTACTTTATCGGATTTCTTTTACTGGTATTATTGCTTCAGTCCATCAATGTCCCTTGGAGAATTTATTTTGGTAATCTAGTCATCTGTTAAATGTTTATCTATAAAATGAATGAGAGTATATGGAAATTCATCATATTTAATGGTACAGATTATAAAACCAGATCTGCATATTTTAAAGAAAAATTATTGCACAAGTTGTGTACATAGCACATAAAATACTGTTTCCTCAGGCACAACATGGTCATAAGGTCAGAGGGAAAATCAGAAGGGAAGTGTCTGATTGTGACAAAAATTATGCAGCTCTATGTTTCTTGAGCAATTTGTCTGCTATTTGTTAAGAAACAAGCTAGGAGGAATGGAAATTCTTTTTCCAATTTATTTCCTTTACGAAACTTTCATGGAGGTATTTCAAGACTGCAGAGTCTGGGAATGAAATTTTTAAAGCATGACAAAGTATTATAGAAGCAGACGGTGCTAAAGGATTTTTTTAAATGTGGAGGAAAAATTACATAAAAACAAGACAGTTAAGTCAAGGAAACATTTGAGTCATCTACAGCTATTAATGTTTTAGTTTGATCGTTTGATATCTGTGATGTTCACTTGAAATTGCTTAAATATAAGCCTTTCCAAATTTTTCTTTTGAATTGCAAGTTAGTTGTAATACACTCAGAAAAACAGAAAGGGAAAGAAATTTAGCAAATAGCATTCCTAAAGTAATTTTTAAAGATCAAAATCAGTTTCCACATATAATTATCAAAAACACACGACATCTCCAAGACCCAGATGGCTTGAGTAAAAATATTAATGCTTTCTAAGCCAAAAGTTACAAACTTAACAAAGGTGAAACATTTTGCATTGTATATGTAAATACATTAAAAGATAGTCCATCATTTTAAATTCACAAAAATATATTTGAAAAGGACTTAAAATAATTACAAAACCACTGCTGAGATAAGTAGATGTTATTCTTCCTACTCATATATGCAGAAGATGGTGATTAATGAGTGAAAACACCACATGGATCAAAGAATGTAGGCGCTTCTGAATTTCACATGGATAAATTAATACCAGTGATTATTATGGGGTGGTGAGAAACGTCGGAAGGTAATGTTTTGGGGAGGTGAACGATGGGAGAGAAATGGATAGGGTGAGAGATTGAAGGATTTTTGAGGATGATAACTTCATTTAGACATGTTGAGTTTGAAATGCCCATGGAAACCTGGATGGATGGATCCAGGTTGTACGTGATTGAACAAGTTGAGTTTGGAGGGAGGTCTGGACTGGAAATGGAGATTCGCATGGCATGAATACTTGAGAGTGGATGAGGTCACCAAGGAGAATATGTAGAGATGAAAGTATGTGGCCAAAACCAGGAATATGCATAAAAGAAGCTTTTAAAAAATGATGGAAGGAGAAGGCAGAAGCCTAGAAAACTAAAAAGAGAAAGCAGATGATCACAGTGTGAGCAGTTTCCACTACCTATTGACATTAATTTTTCATTACCCATTGACATTCATGACAAACATTTACCAAATAAGTTTGGACGTGTCGGTCTTTACCAAAATTGTGTTCTTTTCTTCACAACCTTGCAGTGAACATTTTAAAGTGGTAATTTTCTAGCTAGTTTCATATTCAGCATGAAACCAGGATGAATGGAAAACAAAGTACGCAGGTCTACAACATAAAATAAGGTTCAGTTTATAACCCACGTAGCAGGTTCTTGGGAAAACCCAAAGATAAGAAGGAAGCCAAATGGCAACGTTGGAGCTATGTCAGGGAGATGACAGTTCTGGTCAGAATGGCTGGTGGAAGTCTAACGTGGTCTCCGGCTAGCCGCCCCTAGTTTCCCCTGTCCAGAGTTCCCATTAAAATATTGACAAAACCCAGACAATAGTGACAATCCAAAATAACAAACAGTAAAAATTAATATTAAGAGAGTGTTGCTAGAATCTGGAAGAAATTTTTAGTAATTATTGGGCCAATGAATGTAAATTTGTTTTTAAAAAATGGTTTGTGTTCTACATGTTCTTCACTGCATGAAACAAATCTGTTCCTTTCTGGGAACAGTCTTTGGGGCTCTTGGGAGCTACCTGAAGTCTCAGCTTCTTCATTAGTAAAATCTTTTTATTGGGATTTGTTTGGATGAAATGAGCTAATGCAGACTAATTGCTTATCAGAGTGCTTGGTACAAAACAATTAATAAATAGTAGTTCCAAAATGGATCCTCTCCCAAGTTGGCAAAAAATACTGATTAAAACAAAAAAGAATGAACATTCCAAATAACAAACACTGATAATGAATATTGACAGACAGCCAGTTGCCAGAATCTGGGAGGAATTTTCACTGATCACTAACCTGAATGAAAGTCCATTTTTTTAAACATTTATTTATTTTTGTTTATGATTTTTGGCTGTGTTGGGTCTTCGTTGCTGCGCGTGGGCTTTCTCTAGTTGTGGCAAGCGGGGGCTACTCTTCGTTTGTGGTGTGCGGGCTTCTCTTTGCTGTGGCTTCTCTTGTTGCAGAGCACAGGCTCTAGAGTGCATGGGCTTCAGTAGATGCGGCGCGTGGGCTCAGTAGTTGTGGCTTGCGAGCTCTAGAGCGCAGGCTCAGTAGTTGTGGAGTACAGGCTTAGTTGTTCTGCAGCATGTGGGATCTTCCCGGACCAGGGCTCGAACCTGTGTCCCGTGCATTGGCAGGCGGATTCTTAACCAATACACCACAGGGAAGCCCTGAAACTCCTTTTTTTTTAAAAAAATTATTTATTTATTTATTTATTTTATTTTTGGCTGTGTTGGGTCTTCGTTTCTGTGCGAGGGCTTTCTCTAGTTGCGGCGAGCGGGGGCCACTCTTCATCGCGGTGCGCGGGCCTCTCACTATCGCGGCCTCTCTTGTTGTGGAGCACAGGCTCCAGACGCGCAGGCTCAGTAGTTGTGGCTCACGGGCCCAGTTGCTCCGCGGCATGTGGGATCTTCCCAGACCAGGGCTCGAACCCGTGTCCCCTGCATTGGCAGGCGGATTCTCAACCACTACGCCACTAGGGAAGCCTGAAACTCCATTTTTAAAGTGTCTTTTTTTCCTCATTCTTCAACTCATGACACAAAGCTATTTATTATCATCATCACCACATTTATAACTCATGACATGCCAAGTACTGTGTGGGCTCTAGGGATCCTTACCCATTAGTCATCCTCAAGGCATCTGGAATCTATGGAAATGGTATGCAAAATTCTGAATTTTTCTGGAGAGAGGATCCATAGCTTTCATAAGCTTCTCAAAGCATTTTGTGCTCCCCCCGACCCAAACAGACTAAGAAACAGTCTAGTAAAAACTTCTCGTTTTACAGAGCCCAAATGGGCTGTCACCACATCATGCCATGTTCACTTGTGTTAGTCACCACCCATAGCTTCTTATGCCTTCAGATATGAGCTCTCAGATTGGCGAGAATAATTCTAATTTGGAAGAAACAAATGTACATATTACTGATTTTATTATTTTTTACTAAAATCTGCTAAATAAGTTATTCCTAATTTTGGAAGATGACCTTATCAAATTCTTTAATATTTTCTGATATTTTCTCTCTCTTGTCATTTTTCATATCTGTCACTTCCTTTAAAACCTAGCATCTTAAATCTAGGGTTTAGCTCTCACACTAAAGTGCCATTTTGTTTGGTTATTTGCATATTGTCTTAGAATTTGGAAATGTCACATTCTGATGTTTCAAAAAATTCAGGAGTTTTTGAAACTGAAGCCATTGCTTTAACGTGTGTATGAGTACTTGATGGGAACCAAATGTTCTCTCTCCACCTTATCATAAGACCCTCATCACCCAAGGCATAGAAAGAAAGTACTAAACAAACTTCAGAAACTGATTTGTCATTTGTGTAAAAATGGATAAGCACTTGGCAAAGTAAAAAGAGTATAAAAATTATTAACCCTAAGTTTAAGCCTAGAAATTAAAAAATATAAGGTGGTCAGCAGAAACAAAATTGTTATATTAGAACTCTTTTGTGGAAATTACCCCCAAAACAATTATTCATGACCCTGGTGTTTCCAATTCTTACTCTAACAGGCAATTTTCAGACACTGATTTTTTTTTTTTTTTTACAAACTACCATTAAAGTTATATTATTATTTCAAGATTCTTGGCATTTGGTTTTCCCTTCCAAATGAACTTACTTGATAGTGGATCATCAGAAAACTGTCAGGCCTTAATAGAGATCGTGTTATATTTTAGAGGGGCTAGTTGTACATTTTCAAGTTCAACAAAAGGCACTTACCGTCACATAACCTTGTCACCCCAGGTAAGAAAATTGGGAAGCTCCACCAGTATGTTAGCAAACCAGTTACATCACAAACAGAATCTTTATGTGTTCTTCTTAGTTTTCAGAACAGAGTCAAATCTGAGACTGGTTATTATATACTTAAAAGCAGAAATGTGAGTTAGTAGTTTACTTTTACATTCTTGGTTAGGACTGATCGTTTGCACTTGCAAAAAAAAAAGATGTAAAAACTGAACATTAATTTTTAAATATCACCAGAAAAAAAACTATATATGTATTGATATAATGCTGATAGGATTCTATAATAGAGGACAGACATGATGCTAAATGAAAGAAGCCAAGCACAGAAGACCACATATTGTGTGATCCCATTTGTCTGAAATGTTCCGAGTAGGCAAGTTATAGAGATAGAAAGTCAATGAGTGATTGCCTGGAGCTGGGAGAGTAAGGGAGATGGGGAGAGACTACCCATGGGTATGGGGTTTGTATTTGGAATGATGAAAATGTTCTAAAATTAGATTAGGCTGATGGTTGCACAACTCTGTAAATATACTAAAAACCGTTGAATTGTACACTTTAAATAGATGAACTTTATGGTGAGTAAATTATATCTCAATAAAGCTGTTAAAAACAAATATTCATTCAATACTGTTTTTTCTGGAGGCGGCATTCTTGAACATTAGACACTTTTGCCTTAAAAATACTCAGGGTAATTTTGAATTTCGCATTATATGACATTATCCATTTCGGGGGTAAATTCTCAAAGATCATGAAATTTTTCTCATGTATCTGTATAATGATACTGAAATTACTGTTGAAAACTTCCTTCAGATCGGTGCTTTGGTACTAAATTTTTTTCTCACTCTTTTCACGGAATCATATTTATTTAATGAATATTCTTAATAGTTGACTTCCTGTACTCTAATCTTCTGCTGTAAAAGTATGGTCCAGGGATCAGCAACATTGGTATCACCTGAGAGCATATTAGAAATGCAGAATCTTAGGTCCGATCCCACACCTACTAAAGCAGGCCTGCCTTTTCACAGACTCCTGGGCACAGAAAAGTGATTCTGATGCAAAGGAAAGTGCTCTGAAGCAGCGGTTCTCAAAGTAAGGCCTCCAGGACAACATCATCAGCTTCAGCTGGGAATTCATTAGACACGGAAAGTCTCAGGCCCCCATCCAAACCAACTGAATCAGAAACTCTAGCCATCGATATTTTATCAAACTCTCCCGGGGATTCTGATCCTGCTGAAATTTCCTACACGATAGAGCCCCTTTGGTGCACAGTACAGTCACCCGGGGAAATTTTTTAAATCTTGATGCCCAGGCTGCAACTCATACAAGTTAAATCAGTCTTTGTGGATGGGATCTATGTATCAGTATTCTAAAAAAATTTCTCAGGTGATTCCAATGGGTACTCAAATTTGAAAACCAGTGTTCTAAAGGAGAAGAACTAAGCACATTCATGTTATTGGTTACCCCAACTGGCTACAGTTCTCAGAGTTACTTTAAGCTATGGGATGACATTACGTTTTATCTGAAAATAATTGATCTGTCACAGGAGAGTATTTTTCATTCTTCATTCCTCTCACACTCCATTTTTTTTCCTTCACTTAATCTAATATAAATCCTCTAGTGACAGTCACGCTACAAGTGTGGGAAACATTTCAAAGTGAAAATCAAGCCCTAGCTTTTACACTCCTAGCTACTTAAGGGAAACAAGAGAACAAAAAGAAAAATACCTGTTTAGAGAAGGGGCAGAGCATAAAGAAAGAGGTAATTATGTGAAAGAGGGGATGGTAAGCAGGGCCTGCTGCTGCCAAAAGGGAAGAGGTGAGTAGGAGTTATATTTGCTTAGAAAGCAAGATGAGCCCTTGCCGATTCTGGTTCTGAAAAACAAACGGAAACAAAGATGGGGCAAGGGCTCAGCTCAGAGAGGCGTTGGTGGCAGCATTCAGGTGTTTCTGCAAAGGTGAGGAATCACTTCAATGAGAAATTGGTCAACATGTAACCAGGAGGAAAAGTCCAGTTTTGTTGAGACCATAAACACCATGTCCTGCTGGTCTTAAGGGAAGGTCTTGGATGAGAGTTAACATTCCCAGGGAGTGTGCGAGAGGAATGAGGCCCAGCTCTGGTGGTTTAAAGAAATCCATATTAATTATGGGGGGTGGCTCTTGGGAAGTTCAAACATTATAACTTCTTGGCTTAACTGTTGAATCTCTTGCACACTCCATTGCTTTTGTATTCTCTCAAAATGTTGCCAGGAATGCACCTTGTCACGCCTGTCAAGATGCTGGCAAATGCTGCCTGGAAGTATATATTTGTCCCTCACAGGCAATGTTAGTTTGGGAACACCACTCCAAAATTGTAAGAAATGGGTAAAAACTACTTCATCACTTTCAGACAGAGTTGAGAACTATGCTTTTGATGTGTGTGTTTTCCATTTTATAAACGAACAAAAACTAACTGGAAACCTGACAAGAGAGGAAGGACCCTAGATGTTAATTCATAAACCATAAATCTACAGACATAAGCTGTAAAAAAACATATTGAGTTCTCCCTTAAATTACAATGAAGAGCTGGAGTAGATGTACTTTTAGGGTCCTAACCTTGCAACAGTTACTGGAGCAAATAACAGTTAGTTCCTCTGAGGACTCTGTTGGTCCTTAAAAGCAGGAAATAAAGCTCATGAGAAAAGCCACATACTACTGAAAACTAGGTGATTTGAGGAGGAGTGTTGCTGGATGAAGACAGCCCCTTGACAGAGGGTTTGGCCTTGTAGAGAGTAGCAGGCAAGTGCTTTGAACCTTCCTGAATGTGCACTAATACAGAGTACACACATGCTGCTGAGAAAGTTTTGGCAGAGGGCAGTGGGGACAGGGGCTCCTAAGAGAGGCTAATCAGATTCTTCAAATTTTTCTGCAAAACCTAAGCTATCCAAGTTTCCTAAAGATTGTATTAATTCTCCTCTCAATATAGATATTCTGGGAAGGGGAGAGGGATGGAATTAGAGGTTTATAGCAAAAAGGGTGGACTAATGAAACAATGACCAAGATTCAGGACTAAGCTTTGATGGTAGCTGGAGTTATGGAGATGAGAACTCAGCCTGAGGCTGGAGAAACAGCATACTGGGAGCAGGCAGTGGTCCTGAATAAAGCCTGGAGAGTCTCCTGAGATAGATACCTCTATTCCCCCCAGATTTAGTTTGGGTGACTTTTGGTAGTTTGTAGTTTTCAAAGAATTGGTCCATCTCATAAAAGTTGTTGAATTTGTGTGATAGACTTGTTTGTAGTATTCCTATGTTGTCCTTGTAATGTGTGTGCGGTCTGTAGTGATATCTCTCCTTTTAGTCCTGATATTGGTAATTTGAATCTTTTCTTCCCCCATGGTCTGTCTGGTTAGTTTTAATCAGAGAACCATTCCTTGGTTTCATTGATTTTTCCCTACTGTTTTTCTGTTTTCCACTTCATTTATTTCTGTTTATTTAGGGAGTATACTCCCCTAATAATGCATTCATTATTTTCTTCCTTCTACTTGTTTTGGGTTGAATTTGTTCTTTACTAGTCTCTTAATATGAGGTTAGAAAATCAACTTGAGACTATCCTTCTTTTAAAATACAAGCATTTAATGCTATAAATTTCTCTCTAAATACTGCTTTAACCACATTCCATAAATTATGATATGATGTATTTTCATTTTCATTCAGTTAAGAATATTTTCTAATTTCCCTTGAGATTTTTTCTTTGGTCCATGGGTTGTTTCATTTCCAAATGTTTGGGGTTTCTCCAGATGTTTCTCTGTTTAATTTCTGATTTCTAGTTTAATTCCATTATAGTGAGCACATACTTCATATGGTTTCAATTCTTGTAAATTGATTAAGGCTCATTTTATGGCTCACGATATCATCTATCTTGGTGAGTGTTCTATGAACACTTGAAAAGAATATGTATTCTGCTCTAATTGTACAGCGTGTTCTATAAATGGCAATTAGTGTTGCTTAAGTCTTCTATATCCTTGCTGATTTTCTATCAAGTTCTTCTATTAATTACTGACTAGAGATATCTCCCACTATATTTGTTAATTTGTCTATTTATTCTTCTTTCAGTTCTGTCAGTTTTTGCTTCATGTAGTTTGATGTCTGTTGTTAGGAGCATACACATTTAGGATTATTATATCTTCTTCTAGAATTCACCCCTTTATCAGTATTTAATGTCCTTTGCTATCCCTGATAATATTTCCCTGTTCTAAAGTCTACTCTGACTGTGATAATATAGCCACTGAGGTATCCTTTTGATTGGTAATTTCATAGTGTATCTCTTACCTTCCTTTTACTTTTATCAATTACTATATTTACATTTAAAATGGGTTAACATATAATTGAGTCCTTTTGAAAATCTAACCTAAAAGTCTCTGTCTTCTTATTGAAACATGTGGAAATTTAGAAGCCTTACATCCACATAGGTTCCTTATATCACTTTCTTTATATTATAGTTGTAATTCATATTCATATACTCACATTAAAATTACCATCAGACAATGTTGTAATTTTTGCATTTGATAGTTATACTTATTTGAAGAGAATGTGTAACAGGAGAAAAATAGTCTATTTACCTTGATATTTACCTTTTCTGTTGCGCTTCCTTTATTTCTGGAGTTACATTTTACCCCTTGTATCATTTTTCTCCATCTTTAAGAGCGTCCTTCAGCATTTTTTTTAGAGCAGGTATGGTGGTTTCTAGTTCTTCTAATTTTCCATCAGCTGAAAATGTCTTTATTTTGCTATTATTCCTGAGGGACATTTCGTTGGCTATTGAATTTGAGGTTGACAATTCCTTTCTTTGAGCTCTTGAATGTTATTTAACTACTTTGGCCTCCATGATTTTTGATGAGAAATCCTTAGTTATTCAAACTGTTGTTTCCCTGTATGTAATATGTGATTTGTCTCTGACTGCTATATGTATAATTTATATATGTGTGTATATATATAGATAGATAGATATAGATTTAAAAATACATATAATTTAATCTTTGGTTTTTGATAGTTTGATTATGATGTGTCTGGGCATTTTTCTTTTTTAGTTTGTCCTGTGATGGGTCTCAGAACTTCTTGAATCTGTACATTTATGTCTTTTACTATATTTAAGAAGTGTTCACCTGTTATTTCTTAAAAATATATATATATATTTGCACCAATCTATTTTTTCTCTCTTCTGGGACTCTAATGACACAAAGTTAGAACTTTGATACTGTCCCACAGGTACCAGAGATTTTGTTCTTTTTCCCCCCTAATCTTTTTTTGACTCTTTGTTCTTCAGATTGGCTAATTTCTATTTATCTATTTTCAAGTTCACTGAATATTTCCTTTGTCATCATCATCCCCTTCTGCCATTGAGCCCATCCAGTAATTTTTTTTTTAATTTCAGATATTGCATTTTTCAGTTTTTAAATTTCTATTTGGTTCATTTTTACAGTTTCTCTGCTCAAAACTTCTTTTTTTATACATTTTTAGAGTGTTCACCTTTACCTTATGGGACATGTTTATAATAGCTGTTTTAATATCTTTGTCTGATAATTCAGATATCTAGACAGTCTTGGGGTTTGCATTTGTTGATTGTCTCTTCCTGATAAAAAGTGATCAGATTCTTCTTTTTTCCTTTTTTTTTTTTGAAGTACTTTTGAGATGTATCCTGGACATTTTGAATATTATACTGTGAGATTCTAGGTCGTGTTAAAATCCTCTGGATTTTAGAGGAGACACCAATTTCTTGTCTTCTGTTTTGTTTTAACAGTGAATAAACCCAGTTAGGTTGAGACCAGACATTCTGTCTCTCCTTCTGTGGCAAGTCTAATGTAAGTTCAATTTTCAAAGCCCTTTCTGTGCTGTTTAGGTCTGCTCCACACACACACCTCATATGGGTTAGTCTAGAATAATGGATACAGGTTTATATTGTAGTCTAGTTCTCAAAGCTTTGGTTCTTTTTGTCTGTCCCTGAATTTGCAGCTCATGACTGAGGACTTGTCTCAGTTCATACACAGAATTGGAGGATCTCTTTCTCCAGATCTCTTCTCCCTAGAATTTCCCCTACACACTCTGTCCCTTATGGTTCCTTTCCCTGGTTTTTGGACCAGAAAGCCAGAGTTTCTTTCAAGTTGTACAGTCCATGCTACTGAGATGGCCATCAGGATGAAGTAGCAAGAGAAAACATAGGGGGAAAATAATGGTGATTCCCTCCAAAGTCTTTGAACCACAGGGGCCCTTTTATTTGCTCTTCTAGTCAGATACATGAGTTTTCTTTATGGGCTTTAGGTGCCCACATTGCTGCTGCCATAGTAAATTACCCTAAAATGCAGTGGCTTAACACAACAAACATTGCGTATCTGACATTTTCTATTCATATCTGACATTTCGTATCTGACATTCGTATCTGACATTTCCAGGTGTTGCTAAGCTGGGTTATCTGGCTCAAAGTGTCTTGCAAAAAACTACAGCCACGATGTTGCCCAGGGCTACGGTCATCTTAGGGCTTGACAGTGGCGGCTCTGCTTCCACACTCACTCATATGGCTGTTGAAAGGCTTCAGAAGCCCCACTTCGAAGCATACTACTTGGCTGTTGACAGACTGCAGGCACTTGTTGGCTCTTGGCCAGAGACATCAGTTCCCTGCCCTGTGGGCCTCTCCATCAGGCATCTCACGACATGGCAACTGGCTTTCCTCAGAGCAAGAGAGGGGGAGAGTGAGCAAAATGGAAAACAGAGTCTTTTGTAACTTAATCTTGAAAGTGACATCCCAACATTTTTGCCATATTTTATTGTTGGAAGTCAGTCATTAAGGACAACCCACATTCAAGGGGAAAGAATTACAAAGACACGAATATCAGGAGGCAAGGGGTCATTAGAGGCCGTTTCAAAGTTTGTCTACCACACTTTCTTAAATCAAATGCCCGGTGTGCCTGATTTTTTTAAATTGCAGTATAATTGACTTACACCATTAGTTTCAGGTGTATAGCATAGTGACTCAATATTTTTCTAGATTATACTCCATGTAAAGTTATTATAAAATATGGCTATATTCCCATGTGTACATTATATCCTTATAACTTATTTATTTTATATCTATTTGTCTATATCTCTTAATCCCCTTCACCTATCTTCTCCCCAACCCTTCTCCCCTCTAGTTAGTTTTCTATATCTGTGAATCTGTTTCTGTTTTGTTATATTTATTCATTTTATTTTTTAGATTCTACAGTATTTGTCTTTTTCTGTCTGACTTATTTCACTAAGCATAATACCCTCCAGGTCCATCCATGTTATTGCAAATGGCAGAAATTCATTCTTTTGTATGGCTGAGTAGTATTCCATTGTGCGTGTGTGTGTGTGTGTGTGTGTGTGTATTACAACCATTCATCTGTTGATAGATACTTAGGTTGCTTCCATATCTTGTCTATTATAAATAATGTTGCTGTGAACATTGGGGCAAATATATCTTTCTGTATTAGTGTTTTCATTTTCTTCAGATATATACCTAGGTGTGGAATTTCTGGATCATATGGTAGTTCTATCTTTAACATTTTGAGGAACCTCCATACTGTTTTCCATAGTTGCTGTAACAATTTACATTCCCACCAACAGTGTATGAGGGTTCCCTCCCTTTTCCCCACATCATAACCACCACTTGTTATTTCTGGTCTTTTTGATGATAGCCATTCTGACAGGTGTGAGATGATATCTCATTGTAGTTTTAATTTGCATCTCCCTGATGATTAGTGATATTGAGCATCTTTTCATATGCCTGTTGGCCATCTGTATATGTCTTTGGGAAAATGCCTATTCAGCTCTTCTGCCCATTTTTTAATCGGGTTGTTAGTTTTTTTGATATGGAGTTGTATGAGTTCTTTATACATTTTGGATATTAACCCCTTATCAGATATGTCGTTTGAAAATGTCTTCTCTTATTCAGTAGGTTGCCTTTTTGTTTTGTTGATGGTTTCCTTCACTGTGCAAAAGTTTTTAAGTTTGCTGAGGTCCCATTTGCTTATTTTTGCTTTTGTTTCTCTTCCCTAAGGAGACATACCCAAAAATATGTTTCTAAGACCTACGTCACTGAGTGTACTGCCTATGTTTTCTTCTAGGAGTATTATGATTTCAAGTCTGAAGATATAATATACTCTTAAAAATCATGCACACCAGCAGATTTTTAAGACTATATTATGTCTTTAAGCTTTTTCCATATGACACGGAAAAATATAAAATGCCGTCACATGTTTTGTTTTCTTTCTTTCCTGGCAAACATAGATTCCATCTGAGCTCAATAGAAATTAAGGATGTTGAAAAATGCAAGGCAGATCTAGAAAGAGCCAAGGATATGGAAAATTAATGTGGGTATGTTTGGTGCATCATTTTAATGCTAGAATGGTTTTCTAGTCTGAATATTGTTAGGCAAATTAAGTATAAGAAACATCTGGCTGGAGGAAAACAATGCACAAGTTAACAGGATAAACAGAAATTAGTGGAGTATGTTGCTTCATTTTAAACTGTGCAAGTTTGCAAACACTGTAAGTCTGAGATCACATCACATTCCACAAGGGATAAATTATGCCACTGCAAATTGTTTCTTTATAAAGTAGTGAAATAAGGGAGAAGTTCCTATTTTTTAGACTTTACATCAGCTGAAGACCCACTGAATATATTAAAGCTCTCTGAAGAGTTAGAATTCTCAAGTATGAGACTGGCAAGTTGAAGAGCAGGTAGGAGATTCCCAAAAGTGACAGATTTGCTTCTAATATTGAGTGGCAGAATGTATTTTCCAAAGAGGTCCACAATAATATTTTTCTTCCACATGATCTTCTGCCATGTGATCTCGCTACTCCCCTATCAAGAGGTAGAGTCTATTTCTCTACCCTCTCAACATATAATGAATGAAATAAGAATTGATAGTTATTGTTCTACCTAAGATAAACATTATTACATATTTGTATGTTTCCTTTTATCATGGTTTTCTATGTGCATATTTTTTAAAACAATTCACATGACACCAGTGGGTTTTTTGCCTCCCCCATCCCAATTTAACAGGATGTACTGAGTATTTTTATAGCATTAAATTTTTTGAAACTATAAGCATAATGACTAAATTTTCTTTTTATGTATTTAATATGCTTCATCTAACCATTCTCTTATTTTTTTAAATTAATTAATTAATTAATTTATTTTTGGCCGCGTTGGGTCTTCATTGCTGCAGGCGGGCTTTCTCTAGTTGCGGTGAGCGGGGGCTACTCTTCGTTGCAGGCTTCTCATTGCGGTAGCTTCTCTTGTTGCGAAGCATGGGCTCTAGGTGCGTGGGCTTCAGTAGTTGTGGCATGTGGGCTCAGTAGTTGTGGCTCACGGGCTCTAGAGCACAGGCTGAGTAGTTGTGGCGCAGGGGCTTAGTTGCTCTGCAGCATGTGGGATCTTCCTGGACCAGGGCTCGAACCCTTGTCCCCTGCATTGGCAGGCGGATTCTTAACCATTGCGCCACCAGGGAAGTTCCCATTCTCTTATTATTATACGTTAAGATTATTTCCAATGTTCCCAACATTTTACTTTTAAAATTAGTACCGTAAATTCCAGCCTTGTACATAAATGTGTGCACTTGTCTCTGATTTTCTCCTTAGAAAGGATTCCTAGCTCAAGGATATGATCATTATCATACCTTTAAAAAAAATCATATTATTGAATTAGGCTGCCAAAGCCTAGCCATGTAGAGTAGCTCCAGTTTCATTAAACTTCAGGAATGGCAAATACATTCCATTGGAGTACCAGCATCAATTAGTTAGTAGTGGTGACTTGGTATTCCTTGATGGGAAGGACTGCAAGACCACATCTGGGTCCATCAGCAGAGAATGCTAAGATAAATTAGTGGTGTTTAACCTCAACGAGGGATTGAAGAATGGAAGCACATGTGCTTTGTTTCTGCTAACCCAGCCTTAGCCACTTCCAGGGTAGAATATATATTCATTAATTTTTGCCAACATGAAATGCAGAAAAAAAAAAGTTTCTTGTTTCTGTTATAATGCATATTTCCATAATTATAAATGTGGTTCAATAGTTATTCATATGCTTGGTGTCCATCTGAGTTTATTCTTCTCAGAATTGCTTTTCCATTACCCTTTGTCTATATTTTCAGTTGTCTTGCTAATGTAGAGTTAACGAGAATGCTTTTTATACATCAGGATGATAAAATTTTTTCTGCCATTTTCCAGTTTGTCATTGTTCTTTTAATTTGTTTATGATATTTTATGATGATAAGAGTGTTCATTGCTATGTGGTCAAATTAATGTTTCTCTTTGTGATTTCTTCCTTCGTTTACATGATTAAAACCTTCCACACACTACAATCTTATAAATGTTCATCTGTATATTCTTCTGGTTTCTTTATGATTTAATTCATAATTGTCTCTTTAATCCATCAGAAATCTAATATCCTCCTCCTAAGACATTTCAAAGAGAGATAGACTAAAGAAGGAGATAAAAAAGACTGAGTAAGGAAATATCAAGCAAATTAAAAACAGTGATATTGATAATGATCATGATAATATAGTTGTAGTAAAGCTGAGGTGCCATCCAGACATAGTAAAATTCAAGGTAAATATAATAAATGAATAAAGCTGATTTTATGTTGTTGAAGTTATGAAGTTAGCTTGTTAATGAGTATTTATTCACAGAGAATATAACTATTACAAACATTTATGCATAAAATTTAATATATCACAAAAATATAAAGCAAACCCTAAAAACATAAGTAAAAAGTGTCAAAAAATGACTGTACCAGATTTTAACATACTTTCAGTCTTGAACAGATGGAACAGATTAAAGTGAATGCGGATATGGAGTATTTGAATAATGTATACAATAAAGTTGATTTATAAGATAGAAGAATTTATATCTTACAATCAAAAATGCTTATTTTTTTTCCAAAATTTAATGTATGTTTTACTGTATCCTAAGAAATTTCAATAAGAACAAAAAATGTACAGTCCTGTTCTCAGACCTCAATGAAATAAACTTGAAAATTAGTTTAAAAATAGTTTAACAAAACATACAAACACTCAGAGTTAAAATAATTACAAAATAAAATAAAATAAATTTCCCACTTCAATAATTTATGGGCCAACGAGGCAATAAAAGTCTAATTATATGTTGTTTAGAGAACAATAATGACACTACACATGAGACTGAGCTAAAGTTATACTCAGTGGAAATGATATCTGCAAGAGCTCTATTTAAAAAACAGAATAAATGAAAATAAAGGACTCAAGTTAAGGAACTACAAAAAAAATTATTCAGGATAAAAGCGTAAATTAATGTATCAAAAAGCAGAGTCCAAGTGTTTGTTCTCTAAAAGGCACCACAAAATAGATAAAATGTTTGTGAGAGTAATCAAGAGAAAAAAAGTCAAATTACCAATATATAACAATGGAAAGAAACTAATACCATACATACGGAGGAGAATATAATAATTGAAAATGTGTGCTACTTAAATCTTTACGTTGATAAATTTTAAGTCTACATTTAAATTAAGGACAATTGCCTAACAGAATGTAAATTACTAAGACTTTCTTAAGAAGAAGTATAAAAATATAAATGAACAGATAACCTTGGAAGAGTAATGAAGGAAAATAAAATTGTTATTCAAATATAAATTAATGGTACTAGTTCTAAGTAAGATGGTGTAAATACATTCCACCCTGTCTAATGACAACTATAAAATCTATAGGGTGTGTGGAACCACTATTTGAGGACTCAGAAAGTTAACGGTAGCAGGTAGCTTGGGGAAGAAGACCAGAATTTAAAATACCACTGAACCAGCAGTGAGTTTACCATTTTCTTCCCCGTCTAGGATCCTCTGGGCCTCCGTGCATTAGTCTGAAGCCCACAGGTAGGCACAGGTGCAGAAGAGTGGGAAAGAGAGAGTGTGTGTTTGTTTTTCCTCTCCCTGTTTTTGTACAGTATTTCCCAAATCTCAGGCAATGTCTTGGCAGCAGCAGTGATGACAGAGGCTGCAAAGCAACAGCAGGACCCAAAACTTGGAGGAAGAACCTTCCTCTCTTATCAGTGGATTTGTAAACTCAGGAGGATGGGGCAGAACCGCACTGTCCTCCTGCCATTTGGCCCAAATGCAAAACATAGTCACAGAAGTAAACAGGAGAGTGAGGCAACTAAAGTCTCAGTTTTTCAGGGCAAAGGACTGAAAAGGGGGAACCCCCAGAAAAGTGGAATGTAATGGGGGAGATCATGAGGAGCCGATGGCTTGGGAACTTCTGAGCTGCCCACGCATGTATCTGATCTTAGTTAGTAGCTGAACTATAAAAGAGAACACCACCCGGATCCCAGATTGACCACGGGGCTCATACACAGGAAAAATCTTAATAGCATTGCAAAAACTTTGAAATCTGAACTAACACTGGAGCCAGCTCCCACAGAAGGATGGTTGGATCTTGTGACCAGAACCTCCCTTGGTTAACTTCCAGCTCAAAAAAAAAAAAAAAAAAAAAAAAAAAAAAAAATCAATACTTTCTATAGGACTTCAATAAGACCCAGAATTTCATAACATAATATTCAAAATACTCTGGAAACAATTCAATTTGCCCTCCAAAAAAAAAAAAAAAAACTCACAACTTGTGTGGGAAAAGACAATGCCAGCTGACAGATATTGGAATTATATCACAAAGCAGCTATCATACAAATGCTTCAACAAGCAATTATAAACTCTCTTGAACAAATGGAGAAATAGAAATGTTCTTCCAACAAATAGAAGATATAAAGAATCAAATTAAAATTGTAGAACTGAAAAATATAATAACTGAAATTTAAAATTTGCTGAATGGGCTCAATAGTGGACTCAAGATGACAGAGAAAGAGGAGGACTATCAATCTAGAATTATATATATTATATATATATTATATATCTGTACCCACACAAATATATGTGTACACACACACAGACACACAGTACCAGGTGCTGCGTGGGATGCAGAACCACTAGAACTAATACATTTCTATTGTGAATGAGCAGTGGTACACACACCACTCTGAAAAACATTTTGGCAGTTTCTTAAAACATTAAACATACTTTACCATATGATTTAGTAATCCTATCTCTGGGTATTTATTCTAAGTCAATAAAAATATAAGTTCATATAAACACCTGTACACAAACTTAGATGAATTTCAAAGTTATTTTGCTGAGTGAAAAAAGCTAGTCTCAGAAAATTACATACTGTATAATTCAGTTTATATGATTCTTGAAAAGACAAAACTGTAGTGATGGAGAACAGATCAGTGGGTTGCCAGGGATTAGGAGTGAGAGGGGGTAACTGCAAAGGGAGTTTTTTGGAGTGATGGAACTGTTTTGTAGCCTGATTGTGGGTATGGTTACATGAATCTGTATATGTGTTTGAATTCATGGAACTGTACACCCACAAAAAGTTAATTTTACTGCATGATAATTTAAAAATAAATTTTATAAGGTAACTATAGTTATAGCTGCCTCCAGATGGGAGTGGTGGTGTCATAATTTGTCAACAGGAAATTAATTATCTTTAGTGATCTCTTTGTATTCCACACACTTGTGGGAGAAAGAAAAGAGATAAAGATAAAAAGAATATGCCTTTTAAAAACTTCTATGATTATTATTATTTGTTTTTAGCAGAGCAACCTCAAGAATTACGGTGAAAATCACAAATGGAGTTTGGTTCAAGCCTTGACCTTGGATATAATATCTAGAAACATAAATGATGCTATTTTACTTTGTACAGGTTGAAGATGATGAAAGATGAACACACTATGCTGCTACTTCTAAGTGGACATGAGGGCTGGTCCTGTCACTGAATATAAAGAGTCCTTCAATGCGTGTCCTTCTGGAAGAGAGCACCTTTGGAAGGCTGGTTCACAAATTCAAGACCACAGGCAATGTTTTGGGCACACTGTTTTGTGGATGACTGTTTCTGAAGAGGTAAAAGAAATGGTCACTGTGGACATAATAGCCAGCTCAAAGAGCATTCTAGAAACTGGGGGTACTTTTCAGTACCACATGAAAAATTCTCAATCCATGTGCCTTTCACCAGTTCAAGATGTAAGTCCTACAAAGTTTAGCTGAGGATAATCCCAATTGTTGTTTGGAAATGTGCTCAAGGCGCTCAGATCTCCTGGATAAGAATGCCAAAGACTGAGACCAAGCTACTTTTTATGTAAAAGGGTAGGCAACAGTAGATGCAGTGCTGGGTCAGGAGACAATCAAGAAAACCCACGCTGTACTTCAGCCACTCAAACGCAAGGCAAAGGTGATGGTGTGGTGTGACCTGTGGAAAGCACGTGTCTTGGGACCATTTTTCTTTGAAGTAACGTGTCTGAAAAGATGTATTTTATCATGTAAAGTAACCAGTTAATGCCGGCATATGACAGGCTTGGGGAAGGGTGCCAGGAGTGGTTCCAACAGGCTGGCACACTCAGCACCCCATTAAGCCAGAAGGTGAGGGATTGGTTGGATAATTTCCAAAACTGGTTTGGCTGACATGGTTGTGTGGAGGAAACTGCCAGATCTGAACCCCCTTGATTCCTTCCTCTGGGGTTTGTTAAAGGCTCAGGTTTTGTCCACAGAAATCAGAGACCAAAATTATCTGAGGCAGTGCACTGTACATACAAATGCAGGGATGGACACACATGCTGTGTTAATTACCACCTTCACTGCAAGCTTGTGCTGCTAGCAAGGGACAACACGTTAAACACACCATGCACTGCAATGTAATAGCAATAAACCATTTTTACTTCCAGACTTTATGGCTACCTCATATAGCTCTATTTCTTCACCCATAAAAATGGAGTACCCACTATATTTCAGGATTTAGGGCAGGATTAAATGAAATAAGACACATAAAATGATATGTATTTAAAATTTTTTATCTGTATCTAGTGTTATAACATTTATTTATGTTTACTACTTTTTAATTGTTTCCAGTGTCCCCTGCTAAGACTTTTCCATCATGAACTCCATCTTCAGATAATTCTACTTAAAGAAACAATCTGTGCAGGGGAGAATGTCTTTGTTAAATTCACAACTGAGAGTCTTATAAAATACAGTCACAAGGTGGCATCTTCCTACTGTCCCTACTGCCTGTTGCTGTGATTCACTAACACTGTGTGACAGATTTTAAAACAAAACGAGACACTATGCCCAACATGCATGGAAACTGAAACTTTTCCTGCCTCTGCTTCCACTTACTGGCCTTGATTCTTGACATCTCAGAAGGACCTTTGCCGGCACCACTCTCTGCTTTCTTCCTCACTTCCCCTTCTATCTCTCCCCCCCTACAAATCTGTCCTGTCTTTTTACAGCACCTGCTTTAATGCAGGAAGGTGGTTGCAGTGAAGGGTGGGGTGAAGGTGGGTGTCCTTTACACAAGTCCCATTGGATAGACAGGGATTGAGGTTCAGTTTCTTGTTGATCAGGGTGCCGGTGGTGAGAAAAATATAAGGCATCCCCCATCCCTTACACCACCAACACACTTTTTTTTTTTTTTTTCCACGTATGTCTTTATGTCATGAGATGAATCCCAGGTAGTTTCTTCTCAGTCTGGCTCCATGTTGTCATTTCAGTACCTTTAGGTTGCTTCTCAGTCTTAGTCTTTGCTATAGTGAAAGTTTTTTTTTTAAATTGAAGTACAGTCGATTTACAACGTTGTGTTAATTACTGCTGTACAGCAAAGTGATTGTTATACACACACACATATATATATACATGTTCTTTTTTTATATCCTTTTCCATTATGGTTTATCATAGGATACTGAATATAGTTCTCTATGCTATATGGTAGGACCTTGTTGTTTATCCATTCTATATATAAAAGCTCACATCTGCTCACCCCAACCTCCCACTCCATCCCTCCCCTAACCCCCTTCCCCTTGGCAACCACCAGTCTGTTCTCTATGTCCGTGAGTCTGTTTCTGTTTCATAGATAAGTTCATTTGTGTCGTATTTTAGATTCCACATGTAAGTGATATCATATGGTATTTGTCTTTCTCTTTCTGACTTACATCCCTATAGTGAAAGTTTATCTTTTTTTGTGTCTGTTATTTATTGTCCTATAGGCCAGGGTTTCTGAACCTCAGCACTGCTGACGGGTTGGGCTGAATGATTCTTTATTGTGGAGGCTGTCCCATGCATCGTAGGATGTTTAGTTGCATCCCTGCCTCTACACTAGATGCCAGTAGCACTGTTCCCCCCACAGATATCTCCAAACATTGCCTAATGTTCCCTGGTGATGGGGATGGCGAAGTCAGTGGGGTGCAGAATCACCCCATGGAGAACCACTGCTTTAGACCAGAGAGTTTAATACACTAGAGAGCTCTGGGGAGCAGTGCCAAGCTTGGAGCAGCAGTCTTAATAATGTACAGGCAAGATTTCTCTAAGTCTCCAACTCCTTACCACTGGGACAGTTAACATAGGCCTGACTGTTCAACCCACTGGAAATACACAATGCCAGAGTATGTTGGCCTTATGCTCTCACCGCTAGGGCATGTGTCAGAATTATCCAGGGAGCTTTAAATGCACCTAGATCCACAGCAGAATATCGTTACTTCATCAATACTTTGAAAACAAGGCATTTATTAGAACAGTGGATAGGTGATGTTATTTAACGTGGTCATGAAAAAGTACACGTATTACTATATGACAAATTCAGTTTTAAAGAACATTTTGTTAACTGTATTTTAGTATAATTGGGTTTTTTTGTGCCAAAAGGACAAAAATTCCAAGAAGAGCTGGGATGAAAAATGTAGAAAAGAAGAATTTAATCAAATGCCCACAGCTGCTCAATTACAAACTCCTGCTAGAGTCAACCACTGCTACGTAATTCATCACGGTTATATGTAATATAGCAGGCATCAGGTGAATTTACTATCCCAAACTGAAGATCAGAAAGTCCTTGCAGAAACTGATTTATAACTTTCTTATAGGAACCTCCTCAATTTTAGGGCAGACTAAGCTTCCCAGGGTTTTGTCTCTACTTTGCTTTTTGAACTCAACTGTCTTCCCAATTCAGGTGACTCAGTATGGTAATTATTTGCTCTGTTCACTAAATATTTCTACTTTCTGCTTTCTAGGACTATGGTAGGATTGTACTTCCCGACCTTTGGAATTGGACATGGCCATGCATCTTTTTTTGGCCAATGAAATGAAGCAGAAGTGATGTGTGTCACTTTTGGGGGGTAGTGAGTAATTCACTATGTATGTCCTCTTTTCTCTGCCATAGCATTTATGAAAGCATATTTTGAGAGGATAGCTTCCATGGCTACAGGTTTGAGTTTATTATACAGGATCAAGTTCAGCTGAATGTAACAGGAAAACTCAATTAAAAGGGGTAGATAGGCAATCTGAGATGACTGTGGTGGTTTTGCTCTGTGATGTCTGCAGGGACCCAGGCTCGTTCTAGATTACTACTCAGCTGTCGCTATAATGTGACCATTCTTCTCATGATCCAAGATGGCTGCTAGAGGTCTGACACCATATTCATGTTCCAGGCAGAAAATGGAATAAGGGATGAAAGGAGACAACCAACAAAAGAAGCAGCTGTCTTTTAAAGAGGTTTTCTGGAAGCTGCCACACAGAACCAGGATTTATATATCATTACCCAGATCCTAGCTTCATGGCCGCATTCATCTGTAAGGGAGGCTGGGATATGTAATCTTTATTTTGGGTACCTTTGTGCCCAGCTAAAACTCAAGAGCTCTATTGCTGTTCAAGAAGGGGAGACCGGATATGGTAGGTAGGTGACAGGAGTCTCTGCCACAGTGAGCATATGACCTAAGTTAGGACAATTATAATGGCCCATCCCCTTCATCACAGTGCTGGGCTAAGGAATGGGCATATAACCCATGCTTGCTTCAGTGGAGTCTTTCTTTAGGGTCATGGGGGTGGTGGTTTTTCTTGATTTTTTTTTTTTAGCTTGAGCTTAGGGGGAAGAGTCTTTCCTTCTCAGGTCATAAATCCAAAGCCAGAAACTTAATCCAACATGCAAAGAGAAGCAGAAGAGAGAGGAAAATGGAAGACTTACGTAGTTCTTGATTTCCTTTTCCAAGCCTTTTTGAGACCAGTCCACCACTGCCTTTTGTCCAGTTCAGTTACTGAGCGAAGCAATCCCTTCTTGTTTACAGCAAGGAGAAGTTGGGTGCCTATTGCTTGCAACCAGAAAGTCCTAAAGCAATCGTCTACATCCCTGGGTTTCTTTGGGAGCATATGAGCAAATACACATAGTAGTTGCCATGGTGCCTGGCACATAAAGGTCCTAAAATGTTAGCTCTTAATGATATATTTGAAATAACACCGAGTAGATGAAATTTGGACAGACTTTCTCTTTTTTTAAAGTCTCAGCTCAAATGAGGTCTTGCTTATTCCCGGGGAAGATTGAGAACTTTCTCTTCTTGCTCTCTCTTCTCCATCCTTGAAATCGTCCTACTGCTCTGTAATTGTTTGCAAGTCTGTGTTCTCTTCTGATATCCTTTGAACTTCTGGAAGACTGGAACTGAGTCTTATTCAGCTTTAAATCCTCAGTATCTAATATTCTGGCACGGTAGATGGTCAAATGGAAAAATCCTAGAAAAATGAGGATTTGAAGAGTATTTATGGTTAAATGTGGCAATAGTAGCAATCAGCATTTGTAGAGTACATGCTATAGTCTAAGCACTAGCCTAAGAACTTTGTTTTTATGATTATATCCTCACAATAACCTCTAATATGCTATTATTATTACTCCATTTTACAGATGAGCAAACTAATGTCAAGGTCATACAACTACTGAATGGCAGAGCCAAGACTTCATTCTGGGCAAACAGACTCCAAGAGCCCTAACATTTCAACCAATATACTGTGAAGGTATTTCATTAAATATAGATGGAATTAAATCATCTGATATTAGAGACAAAGGAAACTCTGAGATCATTGAATTCCATCATGAAACAGATGTGGAAATTGAAGCCAAGAGTTGGAAGTGTCTTGGTTCAGGGGATTTATATAATTGCAGAGGCATATCTACACAGGGCTCCTGACTCCTAGCTAGAATCATTTTTGCAAAGTTTACTCCACCTCTTATGCAAAGTTTACTCCTTCTTTGCACTTGCACCATCCCTTTCGAGGTTTTGTTTTGGAAAAACTACCCCCAGGTGGCAACTTGTGTTTCAAAGTAGCTATGTGCCAGGTACCATTCAAAGCCAAGGAAATAGCCCTCTATGGGTCTCACCTGTTGAAACAGACCACCGGGTACATGAAAGAGGACTGGGGAAAAGGGACCCTTGCTCATCATCAGATTTCAGCTCAAACTTCATGTCCTCTGCAAAGGCTTCCCTGGTCTTCTAAGGTCAAATCTATCTGCCTAAGATCTGCTTCATAGCCTTAGCATGGTCAGCTGTAATTATATACATTATTTGTGAAATATCTGGTTAATGGTCACGTCACTTGTTACCCTATAAGTTCCTTGGGGACAAGATCTATGTCAATTTGTGTTCCTCCTTATATTCCAGGTGTCCTGGCACACAGTAGGTGCTCAAAAATATTTGTTGAATGAATGAAGGAGTGACCAAATGGATGAATAAATAAATGCATGAATGCAGCACCATGACAAATCATCCCTATGGGCTGCATAGGGGTAGATGCAGCCCCTATATGGTGTGATCTGAGGCGACCCTCAAGAGGACACACTCACACACACCACTGACCAGAAAGCCCCACCAGGAAAGTCAAATAAACATCCACTTGGTGAGGGCTTTGAGGAACCGGAGGGGGAAAAAGAGACACAAAAGGTGAGCAAGCAGTTTTCAAAGGATGCTTTCAACTCCCTGGCCAGTCCGTGTGTTTCCTCTACGAAGTGTTTCCAATTACTGTGGCACTCTCGGTATCTGGATCCATCTCCAGTGAATTCCTCTGCAGCTCCTGCCAGACATATGGGATCAATCAGGGCTTCGGCGCTGGTGCGCTTGCTGCGGGAATGTTGACAGCCTGACAGACGCGGGGTTCTGGTGTCATGGAATCTCCGAGAGTCTTTGGCTTGAACTCGGGAGGAGAATGAGAAGGGGGAGGAGAGAGATAGAGGCAGAGATAGAGGAAGGAGAGGGGAGAGGGAGAGACAGAGATAGGAGGGAGAGAAGGAGGGAAGCGGGAGATTTTTCTTGACTGCCCCCTTTCCTTCAAACATTTTATAGGCTTCAGGGAGAGCGAGGAGGAGGAGAGAGGGGAGAGAAAAGACGAGAGCGAGAGGGGTAGCGAGCGCGCGCCGTTCCATCCCTTGTCCCCGGGCTGCCGGAGGAGGTTGGACTCTGTCCCCAGTGTCAGATGAGAGGGCGCTGAGGCTCGCGGCCGCCGTCCCGTGCCCCGCGCCCCGCGCCGCGCACGCCCCTCGGCGAGCCCGGCGGCTGAGCATCTCTCCGCGCCGGGCCGACGCCTGCGCCCCGGGCGGCCGCTCCGTCTCCAGCGCAATGTGGGCGCGCCTGGCCTTTTGTTGCTGGGGTCTGGCGCTCGTTTCGGGCTGGGCGACCTTTCAGCAGCTGTCTCCGTCTCGCAATTTCAGCTTCCGCCTCTTCCCCGAGGCCGCACCCGAGACCCCGGGGCGGCTGCCCGCGCCGCCCGCGCCCGGCGAGGACGCGGCGGCGGCGGAGAGCAAAGTGGAGCGGCTGGGCCAGGCTTTCCGGCGACGCGTGCGGCGGCTGCGGGAGCTCAGCGAGCGCCTGGAGCTTGTCTTCCTGGTGGACGAGTCGTCCAGCGTGGGCCAAGCCAACTTCCTCAGCGAGCTCAAGTTCGTCCGTAAGCTGCTGTCCGACTTCCCCGTGGTGCCCACGGCCACGCGCGTGGCCATCGTGACCTTCTCGTCCAAGAACAACGTGGTGCCGCGCGTCGATTACATCTCCTCCCGCCGCGCGCACCAGCACAAGTGCGCGCTGCTCAGCCGCGAGATCCCGGCCATCACCTACCGCGGTGGCGGCACCTACACCAAGGGCGCCTTCCAGCAAGCCGCGGTAAGGTGCCCGCCCCTCCCGGCCCCGGCCCCGGCCCCAGCCCGCGCCCCGGCCCTGCCCACCCCCCGCTGCCTGTCCGGCTCAAAGCCGGGCTCAGCCTAGGGCAAGCCACAGCACCCTGAGTCAAGCGTCCCCATCCCCAAAGTCAGAATCATACCTACCCTTCTATTGTTGGTGGGTGGGGTCCCTTGGGATGTTGGATTTTAAAGGCTTAAGAAGATGTCAGACTCCTTATTAAGTGGTCTTTGAGGACCCTCTTAGGAAGAGGTCCTTGAGATGCTCTTCACAATTCACGCTCGTAGGGACAAACCATGGCCAAACTGGAACAGGTGAGTACGTTTTATGAAGTGTCTCTAAAGGTAAGAGGTGAAGTGACCTGAACATTTCCCCAATTCTCTGGTACGTGATTTTATGCTTTCAACATGAATTTCGTTGCTCTGAGTCCTTTACAAGATTCTTAGCACCTGGAAGAGGAAGTCAGTTTAAGATTCTGGACTTTTACTTTTCCAAAATTTAACTTTTTCTGATTACAATGTGACACATATTCAGTTGAAGAAAATTTGGAGCATATAGAAATGTCAGACACATGATAGCAAGCCAATTTTTGTGAAATGAATGAAATCAGAGGAGGAAAAGGGGGGGGGGGAAGAAGCCTCTAATCCCATCACCCTTATAAAGCCACTGTTTACATGTTGTTGAACATTTGCCCAGGATGCACATCTGCACATACTTTAAACCAAACTGGTGTCTTGCTCTTTTGTAGCCTACATTTTTCATTTGTTATATCATGAAATGATCTACATCATTATATATGTAGTATAATATAGTTATTATATACCTACCTAACTCGCATACTAGTCTAATGGGTGCATATACTATGATCTATTTTACCTGTCACCAGTTGTTGGACACTTAGGTTTTTCTTGTCATGGTAAACACAAATATTTATGGACCCCTTTGATTACTTCTGTAGGAAGAATTTCTGTACAGTTGCTGAATTAAAGATACAGACATTTGTAAACTACTTGATACATATTTCCAGTTCTCCCTTGGAGGCTTGTATAGATTTACATTCCCACCAGCAGAGTTATCACAGCAGTAAGTTTGCCACATGGTCACCAATAACATGCACTCATATTTTTAATGTCTTTGCCAATTTGGTAGGTGAATAGAGGTATCATTTTAGCAAATTCAATTGTTTTAGTTTTACTGGGGAATGAACATTTTCTGATACATTTACTGGGCATTTGTATTTTTCCTTTGATAATTACCTGGTCATAATTTTTGCCCATTTTGCAATTATGGTGTGTGTTTGTTGGTTTATTTTAATGATTTGTAAAAGCTCTTTACATAGTAAGACTGGTAACTCTTTTTCATACATGCTGCAAATGTTTCTCCAGTTCACTGCCTTTTACTTTTCTTTATCACAGTGTTGTTAGATGGATGATTTAAATTTGTATATAGCCAAATCCATCAAACTTTGTCTTTAAGATCCTACATTTGCTTATATTCTTAGAATGGCTTTCTCATTTCCCAAATCAGAGAAATATTTTCCCATCTAACAGTTTTATCTATCAGGAGCTTGTTTTAGTGTATGGTATGACAAAGATGTCTAACTTTATTTTTTAATAAATAGTTAACCAGTTGTCCCAGCATCATTTGTTTACTAGCCATTCATCCTTTTCCAATTTAATTGAATGCCACTTTTATCATACACTAAAAGCTTATGGGTATTTGATCTCCTCCTGGCTTTCTATGAATTTTTTATTATCCTGGATGATAGGATAGTCCATCCTATTATCTATCTATTATTTTTAAGCTTTCAAAAAGTAATTTAATTATTATAACCTTACAATATATTTAAATATCTGGTAATGCAAATTCTCCTTTTTCTTATCTTTTCTCTTTAAATCAGTTCTTATATATTTATAACTTAATATGAATTTTTAATTCACTTTCACATATTCCAAATGAAACCAGCCAGGATTTTGATTTCAATATAGAAAATATAGAATTAAATTGGGGATTATTTACATTTTATAATAATAGTCCTTCCAAGTCAAAAATATGGTATGTCCATTTATAACCAGTTCTTTTTGTATCCTTCAGTAAAGTCGTAGATTTCTAGTAATTAAGTCCTGCATATATTTTTCAAATTTAGACCTAAATGTATTCTATTCAATACTGCTATCATGAATAGCATCTTTTCAAATTAAATTTTAAACATTTAAAATTTTACTTTTTAAAAATTTTAAAAATTTTATTGAAGTATAGTCAATTTACAGTGTTGTGTTAATTTCTGCTGTACATCAAAGTGACTTATATACAAAGTTATACATATATATCCTTTTTCATATTTTTTGCATTATGGTTTATCACAAGATATTGAATATAGTTCCCTGTGCTATACAGTAGGACCTTGTTGTTTATCCATCCTATATATACTAGTTTGCATTTGCTAATTGCAAACTCCCAATCCTTCCCTTCCCCACTCCCCCTCCCCCTCAGCAACCACAGTCTGTTCTCTATGTCTGTGAGTCTGTTTCTGTTTCATAGATATGTTCATTTGTGTTGTATTTTAGATTCCACATATAAGTGATGTCACATGGTATTTGTCTTTCTCTTTCTGACTTCGCTTAGTATGATAATCTCTAGGTCCATCCATGTTGCTGCAAATGGCATTATTTCATTCTTTTTTATGGCTGAGTAATAGGCCATCTATTTAGGTCTTATTCCCACTTTTTGATTGGGTTGTTTGTTTTTTTGTTATTGAGTAGTATGAGCTGTTAGACAATTATTCTTTTTTTAAATTAATTAATTAATTAATTAATTAATGTCTGTGTTGGGTCTTCATTTCTGTGCAAGGGCTTTCTCTAGTTGTGGCAAGCGGGGGCCACTCTTCATCGTGGTGCACGGACCTCTCACTATCGCGGCCTCTCTTGTTGCAGAGCACAGGCTCCAGACGCGCAGGCTCAGTAATTTTGGCTCACGGGCCCAGCTGTTCCGCGGCATGTGGGATCTTCCCAGACCAGGGCTCGAACCCGTGTCCCCTGCATTGGCAGGCAGATTCTCAACCACTGCGCCACCAGGGAAGCCCCTAGACAATTATTCTTGATGTAAAGAAACGTTGATTTTTTAAACATGACTTATGTATCTGAATTCTTGTCAAAGTCTCTTTGATTCATTTTTTAAAAATACATTTTATTTTACTGATAGTGTTTATTGTAGAAGATCAAATAATCAGAAAATTTTTCTGTAAATACACTGTAATATTTTGGTGCATATCCTTCTTTTTGCAGTTGTCAAGGTAGTAGGTATGTTTTCATACGTATATCATGCATAAATAATGTTTACTCAAAAAAGGATTGTATTGTATGTTCTCGTCTTTAACTTGACTTTTCCATCATATTTTGCAGTCTTCTTTTCATAATAAGAAATACACTTCTACTTTATCATTTTTCATGGTCACACAGTATTCCATTACAGGATGTGCTTTTATTTTTATCACGTAATTACCTATTATTGTATATTTAGGCTGTTACAGACAATACTGTGTGAGCAAATCTTTGCTCATATTTCTAATAATTTCCTTAATACAAATTTCTGAAGTGGTAGGTATTATTCCTTCAAAGAGGATGCCTATTTTTTAAGGCCTTTGATACGTGTGCCAAGTGGCTCTGTAGAAAATGGGTACCAAATTGCATGCCTACATGTAGTGCCTGGGTCCGTATATAGGACACAGCCAACACAGGTTAGTATCATTTGAACATGACACTCCTAATTTATATGTGAAAAGTAGAATCCTATTTTTTTTTTTTTTTTTGGCTGCGTTGGGTCTTCGTTGCTGCGCGTGGGCTTTTCTGTAGTTGCGGTGAGCAGGGGCTACTCTTCATTGCTGTGCGTGGGCTTCTCATTGCAGTGGCTTCTCTTGCTGCAGAGCACGGGCTCTAGGCACGTGGGCTTCAGTAGTTGTGGCACATGGGCTCAGTAGTTGTGGCTTGTGGGTTCTAGAGCGCAGGCTCAGTAGTTGTGGCTCAGGGGCTTAGTTGCTCCGTGGCATGTGGGATCTTCCTAGACCAGGATCAAACCTATGTCCCCTGCATTGGCAGGCGGATTCTTAACCACTGTGCCACCAGAGAAGTCCCTAGAATCCCATTTTATATTGCATTTCCTCACTAGTGAGGCTGAACACCTTTTTCATGTACTGTTGGCCATATATAGCTCTTTTTTTGAATACCTCTTAAAATATTTTGGGATTATTATCCATTTTTCATTTGAGGGTGCTTCTTTTTCTTAGTGATTTGTAAATGCATTTTAAATATTAATGATATTAACCCTCCTGCTGCCAAGTCTGCGGCAAGTATTTTTTTCTCTGTGTTTCACTTGCCTTTGAATTTTGTTTATGATGCTAGCATCTACCATTTTATCAATCTGTTGAATCTACTTTTAATTTGTGCTTTTTTTCCCTTTCCTATGAAGTTTGAAAGGCTTTTGGCTTTAAGAGACAAAAGAACTCCCTAAAGATATCCTCTCTTAATTGAAGTAGTTACGCCAGGCATGGTTCAGTTTTGTAGACTCAGTCCTCTGTTGGCCTCCACTCCGAGTTCTCATGAGGTCCCAGAGGCTGGCCTTATTCCTCATGTCACTGCCCACTCCATCAGGGAAGAAGCCCTCTGCATCAGGGAAAAACTTGCCATAGACCAGCTCCTCTGTTTGGCTTGGCCAGGTCTGCCCAGGGCCTCTCAGTACTGTTGATCCAAATCAGTTCAATGGGTAATGAGTTGAGTATGAACTGCTTTCCTCAAGACCTACTCTGTCTTCAGCTTTCTCCTTCCAAATACTACATCCTGTCTTGGAAAGTGGAATTGCCAATAGGGGTCCCAGTGCCTTTCTTCAGTCTGGGTCCGTTTGTAATCTAACAAGCAGAAATTTCTCAAAAGTTTGTTTTAACTGAACTTTCCCTTGACTTTATTTTCCTTTTCTCATTTTGGTTGGGTTATGAGAAGGTACAGCAGAGGGTCAGCTGGACTCAGTTCCTGTCTAACCTGGAAACCTACATGTCTGTATTGTAACTTTGCCAAGCCTCTGATGAGTATGCTTAGGTATAATTAAAATATGATATTTATGGAGAAAGTTGATAGAAGATGACCGCTGTTTAGAAATGGCATTAGTAGAAGTTTGAATGGGAATTTTGGCAAAGAGATCAAGCAAGCCTGTTTTATCACAGGATTAGTTTGAAAATGATAAACTGTGTGGTTCTGTTTGGAAATTTAGACATTTCTTCATGGAGATGAAACAGTTCATCAGATTCCCATGTGTGCGTAGAATGGTAATATTGGAACTGATTGTGATCTGGCCTTTATGTGAAACTGAAAATCATGGGGACATTTTTGAGGTTACTCATTACTTTCCCCAGAAAACTGAGTTTTTCAAACCTTTTCCATTTGACACTGAATGACCTCACAGCTGTCCACAGCCACAAACACAGGCAGACAAATATGCAAACACATAGATACACACTTGCAAGTACATGGCTACCCCCCCCCCCAATTCAGACATCTTCTCCTCTTATGTAAAATTTCAAGATAGAGAATTTCCTTTACCAACATGAAATTTGCTGTTATCTCTCAGCACATATGATTGACGAAACAAAAAGGGTAACAGTGTTGCTTCATTTTTTATAGGGTGTCAGAATTGTACCGCTTGATGGGGGGAGTATATGCACAGACACACTTTATTTGAATGGATGAACTGCAGTGTAGATGTTTTCTTTTGGGGCACCATCCCCGACTGTCATCAAAGAGTATAGGGCAAAAGCAGTGAAATCTGTAGTTAGTACAGTTCCCTCCAGAGACACAATCAATAGAATGGGGGAAAGATTTAGCACCTTGAACTTAATTACATGAAAGCCTTTGACAAAACAAACGAAAAGCTCTTCAGCTTTTCCTTTCCAAGAGATGACTTTCACAGTGACCTTTCTTTTGGTTTTTCTCCCTGCCATGTATTTATAAATTGCCTTTCCTAAAGTGCATATTTTGGATTGGCCCCTCTATGAATGCAGAACTCTTCAACTCCTAAGCATTTCACATCATAATAAAATCAGAGCCCCTCATCCCACTTCACTTTTGCTAAATCTCTCTTACACAAACATAGCATGGAGCTTCCTTTGGAAAAAACTACTGCTTTCTTTATTGTTCCAGAGTTCCAGAAATATGATCCGATGGTGGGGAACGTGCTGCCTTGCCAAAAATCTGAGCTTTAGGTGTGGCCCGAAGACTGGGAAGAGACAGGTGGAGACTCTTCCTAGCTTCAAGGGAAGGGCATCGTCGTTATGTGTCCTCGCTGCTACACGTTCACACCTTTACCTTTTAAGTGTTCTGATAAAACCTGGAGTTGTGTGAGATGCCACCAGATTAAAACCCTGATGAATAAAATTAAGGCTATTTTATTTCTATACAATGAGCCAATAATAGCCTATGCAGCAGTCTTTCTGATGGCCCAGATGCTGAAGGAATAAGCAAAGTTTGGGTTCTCCTTCCCTGTTGGAAGAGGTAGAGGGGAGTCATACAATCTGCAGTGGATTCAGCTGTTCCAAACTCAGAGCATGATTTAGATGTCAAGAATTACTCACCGTTGAAGGAGCTAAGTTCTTTTTTGATGCTGGAAAGATGATCTTTCTAAATACACCTCTGGAAGTGTTCTCTCTTTTGTGCTTCTTAAACTTTAAAACAATTCTCATGTTGCCTTGGTCTTCTGTAGGCAGTTCTTTTGTAATCCCATCTGTCCTTTAGAAGTGTGAATGAAGGAATGAATGAATGAATGAATCCTCAGTGCAGAAAATAGATCCAGACCTCTTGTATATTTCCCAGGCAAAGATGGTACTGAAATTTATTTGGAGAGAGAGGAAATAATTGTCAAATATTGAATTCTAATTTCTTCTTAGTCTGGTATCTGTGTATTTTATTTATTAGTTTTGTTATGCCCAGCATACAGGACACTGTGATATGTATTAAGAGGGTGCACGTATGCTACTGTTAAAGACACTTATCCCTGTTGGCTGCCAGTATTATATGATGTTTGGTTGAAATCCATCATGAGGGTACTTGGTCAAAGACGGACTGCTTAAACACAGAGGAATGGCAGACTGCTCTGTCCTACTTCACTTCTGTGGTCAGAGGATAGAAAAGCCTTCCCCAGTGTCCTCTTGGTACAATGTGCTAGAGAGGATTTCTCTTAACAGCAACCATGAAGTAGAATTATTAAATGTATTCATTCTTGACCAGATACACCTTTAATTTATAAAGTGATCTGTGATTTATGAAGCACTTTCATGTTATGATTTTCCAGAATCAAGTTTTACAGAAAAGGCCTGGATACTAGGAGAGGTTAGGTAACTAAATGGTACTCACAGGGCTGAATAAATGCCAAAGGTAGAGTCAATCCAGTGTCCGAATTGTCATCTGGTCTTTCTCCTCCCCACCGCCCCTCACCCCACCCACATCTTACTGTATTACCTCCATTTGTTGAGTTGTATCAAAAGCCAGGGAGAAGTAGGGAATTCCATCTCCAGAGCTTCTAAAGGGTTACATAAGATATAATGCCAATCTAACCCAGAAGACAAAAACCATGGCTTTAAGGCCACAGTCATTCCATGGGTGCTTTTCAATTGGCCCTTAATGTGTGTGATATATATATGGCCTATGTGTGTGTGTGCAGGTGCATATATATGTGTGTGTGTGTATGTATTTGTGTATTTTAAAATATATATGTATAGTTAATGTATGTTTTAATTTTGGCAGGCATTTTAAAATCAGGAGATAGCATTTTTTAAAAATCTGAGTTTGGGGCTTATTTTTTTTTTTTTTAACATCTTTATTGGAGTATAATTGCTTTACAATGGTGTGCCAGTTTCCGCCCTACAACAAAGTGAATCAGCTATACATTTACATATATCCCCATATCTCCTCCCTCTTGTGTCTCCCTCCCACCCTCCCTATCCCACCCCTCTAGGTGATCTAGAGAGACCGAGCTGATCTCCCTGTGCTATGCGGCTGCTTCCCACTAGCTATCTGTTTTACATTTGGTAGTGTGTATATGTCCATGTGGGGCCTACTCTTGACAGATCGGGGTGTGTAACAATTCTGGGTGTGATTTCTCTCAACTCCTCAGCATCCCCACCTGGCACTTAGAGTTTCATTTTGTGATCCTTGATTGTGTTCCACGCTCTAACAGGGACCAATCATTGGCAGAGCCTGAGATAGTATAAGCCCTTCTAGTTTGTCCTCTGAGCTTCCTTTTTAACCCAATATATTAGCTAAGATTAAATTTAGCTGGATGTAGTAGAAAAATCTAAAGTACCACTAGCTTAAACATGATAAACAGTTGTGTCTCTCTCAAATTAAGTCTTGAGTAGAAAAGTCAGAGCTAATATGGCAGCTGTCTGATGTCTTCAGGGACCCAGAGTCCTCTCTTTCAGACCTCTGTTCTATCATCTTCGGGTCACCTCATGGTCCAAGATAGCTGTTGGAGCTCCTACCATCAGGGGCTCATTCCAGGAGGCAAGAAAGGATAAAGACAGTCATATTGCTGTTTAAGAAGACTCTGTAGCAATTCACACAATACTTCCACGTAGATCTCACTGAGGGGGACTTGGTCTATAGCCCATCCTTAGTTTTACAGAGTTTTGTTACTGAAGAGGAAGGAGAGTGTGGATACTGAGGAAGTGATGAGTGGTCTTTACCAAACCAGTGTGTCAGGAAGAGTGTATGTCTAACCAGAGAAACATCTGGAAATCCCATTTCATTTCTTCCTCAAATGGCCCAGCTCAAGATGGAAGAGTCAGGCCTTGCCTAACTAAAAAATACCTTTGTCCTTGTGCTAGATCATGCTTTTGTTTTAGAAAAACTATCAAAGTTCCTGAGCAATCTATTTAAATTTTGGCAACAGAAACTTCCTATGTTAGTTTCCCAGAAGCTTCTAAATAATATGGCATTCACTCCCAAATAAAAGATTATACTGAGAGTGATGGGGGGAAAAAATGCATCCCACAAAATATAATCAATATTTTATTATCAGTTAGTAAATCCAAATGAACCTTTCTCAGGAAAACATGGTTCTTCTTTGGCTCTTCAGAGGAAGCTGTCAGGTTAAGAGACTTCTACATTAAAAGGAATTTCCTGTTCTGTATTATCTCTGCTTTTCCCGTAGATTTTTAACACTATTCTCTAAATCTCCCCCGGCCATATGAAGAATGTATTTCTGGCATAGAATCTGCTTACATACAGTAACCTGCTTTGGTTTGGAGGCCAATTGTGGATAGGAAACATTCTGTGAGATGTTGTAGCCCATGAATGTTGTTACAACACTTCATTTGAAATGAATGGTAGTGAGAAGGAACTGAAATATGCAGTGCATTAGTAGGTGCATTTTCTTATCAATCTTGATGAAAAGATTTTTTAAATAGTCATCTTCTTTGCTATCTGCCTTTGTCATTAGGTCATTCAACCAGTTGCGTTTTATTTGTGTAAAGTGTCAAGCAATAACAGTGTTTCAAATTCAGAGCATTCTTTCTTTCTAGTTGCAGTGAACCTGAAAACTATAAACTTGAGGAGCGAGTCTAGTTGCTACATATGTTGCAGTAGTGATGGCTACCTTGTTTTGTGTGAATAGATGTCATTCAAAATTAAGGACAAAACTTCCTGCAAGAGTAATAGAGAAAAAAATTTTAAAGAAAGTTCTTAGCAGGGTTTATTACAAAGATTGAATCATTTACAGAGTAAAATCAGTTTACTTAGTAAATTTACTTAGTCATTTACTAAGTAGAGTCCAAGTTGGATATTTTTCCAGGTGTAAGTTACCGCTAGAGTGTATAAAATATATTTTGAGGTACGTGAGTTCAATGCACTATTTTCTTAATTCCCTCTGAAACGCTCCTGATAGCCTTCATTGTTTAATGCCCATCCTACTGCACCTGGTTATAGGATATACTGGTTGCTAATGTAAAATATAGTTTTATAAAATATCAAAGGTGATCTTTAAAATGTATATATGTGTATATGGTTAAAATACATACACTTCTAATTTTCTCAGATATGAACTCTCTCAAATTTCCACTAGTTCCACCTCCAAACTTACATGCATCTGTATTTAACCATACTTCCTCACCTTTATTAGAGTAAGGGTCTCTTCCCGCAGCCAAGGAAGACCTTCTACTGAATATTTCTCCTTCTTTCTTCTATCTTCAAGGTCTTCCTCTTAATAGCCTCCTTTCTCTTAATGTAGAGCATTCACAATACATCTGTGTATTTAAAATTGGGAGCATGTTTCCAGAATAATATGGTAAATTGTCAGTATGTTTGCAGTCTTAAAAGTATAAATAGTAAAACTAAATTACCCATCAAGGAGCGTCTCATAAGAAATAATACAAGAAACACACAAAGATTCCTGTAAAAGGATGTTCATCCCATCATTCCTTGGAATAGGAATTTAGAAACAATTTGGCTATGGTTTGGGAGGGCTTAATAAATGACACCTTTCTTCACCTCTTCTGAGTACTAAATCAGTTGAATTATAATACAACAGAGAAGTCAGGTGGAGAATCAAGCATGCCCGCATCTCCTGCTTAATGCAGGCTTAGGTGCACAGCAACCTAATACTGAATCTCTAAATTAGATTGACTTGCATCCCCCGGAACAGGCAGTGCTGGGCACATGGAGCCTATCTCTATAAACCACAGACGGGCAGCCCAAGGCCAAAGAAAAGGGGAGAGGGAGGAGATGAGGAAGCCTTCCTCCCCAGGGGCAGGGTGAGAATGGGGGTGTCGGGGGACCAGAGGATAACTCTGATGGCTGACACTCCACCCAGAAACTAGAGGCAGCAACAACCAAGTTCCAAGGTTAACAAAATAAAAACACATCCACAGTGAAATATATTCAGTAAAATCATATCTTTAAAGACTATTTAATGACATCGTAAATTGGCCAAATAGCATATTAAATGAGCCAAAACTCTCTGTGTGTTTACCATCACTGTATAAAACTGTATATATAAAAGTCCAATTTCATAAAATATATGCACTCAGGAAAACAACTGGGAAGAAAAATTTCAAAATGTTAACAGTAGTTATCTATAGGCAGTATATTTACCTGTTTAAATAAATCCATTTCTTCTGCCTTTGAAAATCTAGTTATAACGAACATGTATTATTTACTAGGAAGTGAAATATTATTGCTCACCTGGGTACAGATGATTGAAGACATGCCTTTGGGGCATCTGGAGGCATAGCCTGAAGCGGTTGGTCTCAAGTATAAAATCCTTTTGAATCTCAGCTTTTATCTAAATTGTCATGAGAACTTTGTATACTATCCCACAAAACAGCTCTGCTTTAAGAAATAAAATAATGCTTTAGCTGATTATCAGGAAATCGAGGTGAAACAATTCCAACTTTTTTTTTTTTTTTCCCCCGAATGCCAAATGCTGTTGTACGGAGTCCATCAGGACTGGAGAATTGTCCTGGGTTGAAAGCACTGACCCTACAGATCCTGTTATGCCCTCCAGCTGTCCCTTTCCTCCCTCCTAGCGTCACATTGCGTCTTGAGGATCCAAACTCCCATAAAAATCTGCACGCAGATGACAGTGGTTGTTTCACCACTTGGCAAGCTCCCTGTGGGTATTCATTCAGGAGAGGAGCCCTGATGGCTGGCCACAGTGTGACACAGAGGAGAGCATTGAGGCTGCAGATGGTGGAAACAACTGACTCCATCACCTTGCTGAGAGGCTGGGGAACGTGACCTTCCTTTGGCTGCTCGCACGTGGAGAGGGAGGCCGACCCACTGCCCTGTCAGTCCCTCTTACTCTCACTGATCAAAGACATTCTCATAGCAGAAAGGTATTCTCTAACCCGTTAATATCGTCACACGTACATGAAATAATTGCCTCAAAGGACCCATTTTCCACAATCCATTCTTCTCTAGCTCTCAAGGTTCATTTTGTTTTGCGTGTGTGCTTTTTGTCCTGTGCGGAAACAGGCAGCCTATTTGCCTGCTGTTGTTGGTGGAGAGGGTTCAGGCACATTCAGCTGTGTTGTTTGATAGTGTATTTTGATAATGGTACCTCTGTCAACTTGGCTCACTCATCTTGACCTGCACCAATCAAGTCATATCTGCAAATAAGCCCTCATTGTCTTAACCCTATTTTATAGGCTTTACCTTTCCAGATGAATCTGCAGTTGACTTAGAAAAAGTTAAGCAATTTTTATTTGCTTGTTTGTGTTTTTCACAGCACTGTTTCTAGCCAAGATTTCTCTCTTTTTAGTCACAATTTCCTTCAAAATATGCATGCTTGGCTTTTAAATGTTGCTCCCAAAGTGGTGATTTCAGGCAGTTATTGTTGGAAGTTTCTAGCAATAAAGATACCAAAGTTTAGGCTATTTGTAGCTAATCAGTAGTAAAAATCTGCATTTTAAGTACTCATCATCGGCAGCAGGGCGTGATGTAGGACTTTCACTGTGGTCTCAGATTTGGCACTGGGACCTGTGGCTTAAACTAATGAGCGCTGAATATTCCACATTTTAAAGAGTGCCACCAACAACTTTGATACATTCCCTCAGAGGAAATGGACGGATACTGTGCAGAGTGGGCCCTACACCATCAGCCGTCCCGCTCAGCCCCCGCCTGGCACCCTACTCTAGTTTATACCATCAGAGGGCTGAGAAACAAGGGAAAAACTGAGACCCAGAAACAGAGCAGGCATTGGGATCTTTGCCTTTGGGGAGAGCAGAGTTCCTACTGAAAGGCTGATCTCTCCTGGCCCTCGTAGAGGACTCTCCCCTTCCAACAGCTAAGTGAAGGGGAGACCAGCATTCTCTGTACTGGTTGGAAATTTACTTGGGCAGAAGCCTTGATCTGCTCCTGTGCCGATTGAATGGAGACAAAGCAAGCCAGAGACAGAGCCAGTGTCTCCGTTTGGGCTCTGCCTGAAGCGGAACTGAGATGAGGATTCGAGTGCAAGTAGCTTGTTTGGGAGGTAAACAAACCTAGTAAACATTGCTAGGAGAGTCAGGATGTGAGACGGGAAGGGAACCAACAATTACAGGAAAGGTAATTTGTGCTTAATCCCACTAGGAGCCGGGGGTGGAATTCAAGCCTTTGAATGAGCACAGCAGAGAGGGATCTGGGGGCATTTATAGACCTACTCTCATCAGTCACTGTTGAGGGCCGCTCTCTGGAGAGCATTAATTCTCTGCCACTCTCACCTCCCCTGCAAGTGAATAGAGTGGTCTCCAAAGGAAGCCCTCAGACAAAGAGATACAGATGCTGGGATATGGGCCGGGGGCGTTATTGACAGGGGCGAGTGTTGCAGGCAGAAAGGGGCCTCAGAGGAACAGCCTGCCCTGCTAACATTTGGCAAAGCAAGGGTGCGTGACTTTTCCATAGGGGAAAGAGAACAAGGAAAAGAACTGGGCTTGCGTCACTTTATTGCCTGCTAAACAGACAACTGGCATAGGGAGAAGTTACTGGGTGTACTACCAGAGGTGGGATCTGAACATGGGCCAGAGATTGTCAGTCCACAAACACAGGAAGCACCAATGACTTTTTCTCTATCACCTTTCACTTTTTCCTCTTTTGAAATTTCCTGTTTCTCCTGTGGTTTCAAGGTATGAGGCCCAATATCAGAATCTAGGGGGCAGAGGTAGCTGAAGTCCCAGCACTACAGTTCTTTTCGGAAATTTTGCAGCGTAATCTGTATTCACCTATTTGATATTTTCCCAAATGTGGGGAAATACTGGCGGGAGTTACCTAATTATGTTGGGAAATTACAGGGAAACATGGTACATACTCTTTTGTAGCACTTGTTGTCTGGGTGATGTCTGTCTACCCTCTGCTTGTTGAGGACAGAGATCACATCTTATTTGACTTTATATCTCCTGTAGGACCTAGAAAATGATATTTATTATAACCTTAGTATTCAATATTTTTAACTTTAGTATATCAAAGATAGTATTGTGCTTCTATGATTTCTAACTAAAACAAGGATGGCTGTGACATCTTCTTAAAGGAATATCCAGTGGATGCTTGGCTTCTTAAATGATAGGTTATAATAATTTTAGCAAATTCACCCTTTAGACCACTTTTCCCAGGGGAGAAATATAAAGTGCTGAGTAGAATCTTAGGCGTGAATTCTTACCTTTTTCCCCTAAATCTGGTCCAGGAGGCAAACCCCACAGCACCTCTAGAGAGAACATCCAATGAGTTCAAAAGAGAACGTGCAGGCATCTGAGGTTTTAAATTCATGTCTTCTCTCCATATCACTGTCAGCACCGCCCTTTAACCACTTCTGTAATGGCATCCTCACAACAGGACAGGTTCAAGTGGTTCTTTTTCTGTTCCTCTACCTGGGGCATCATCACCCCCTTCTCGGCTCAGGTGGAATTGTATGGGTTTTGGTTATAGAGTCATAATTTTCCCTAATCCCCTGACGTATCTTGTCAGCCTTCACAAATATGATGACTTATTTTCATTCACCACTTCAAATGAAATATTGGTTTCATTGTCATTGGTTTACCTACTTGATGGATATATTCTAGCAACACGTTAAAAGTTTCTTTTACGAATAATGGTAGTGAGTAACTGCTAATTGTCAGGTCCCACACTAAGTACTCCCCCTATATGAATTCATTAAACCCTTGCAACAGAAAAGTGTCCTCAGTTAGGTTGTTATTATTATTTCCCGAGTACGGATGAGGAAACTGAGACACAGAGAACGTAAGTAACTTGACCGAAGTGACACTGCTGATAAGTCAAGGTGTACTGGATTTCAAATCCAGGCAGTCTGGGCCAAAGTCTAAACTTTTAACCCCCATGTAATACTGCCTCTGTGCTCTATTAGAGGATCCAGTAAGTGCAAGACCCACTGATACATACTCAGCAATGAAGTTCATTGCAAAGACGAGGCAGAGAGGGCAGCCGTGAGGGGGACTTGAGTATGTGGGTGCCCACGCAGAAGACCAAGTAGAACAGACACAGGACTAAGAGGAGGGAACATTTGGGGAATGTCATTTGAGTGGACACTCTGTAAAGCATCTGATAATCCCAAGTGATGATCTTTAGCCCCCATCCCCTTCACCCCCACTCAGTACAGGGAATTGCCTCTCAGATGCCATTTTTTAAAAATTTATTTTATTGAAGTGTAGTTGATTTACAATGTTGTATTAATTTCTGCTGTACAGCGAAGTGATTCAGTTATGCATATATATACCTTCTTTTCATATTCTGTTCCATTATGGCTTATTACAGGACATGGAATACAGTTCCCTGTGCTATACAGTAGGACCTTGTTGTTTATGCCATTTTTATACAGTATAATTACACTGGCCAGCGTCTCCCACCTCGGGTATCTTAACAGATGTCTCCACCAATCCTTGCAGAGACCAAGCCACTGAAGCAGTGGGAGATTGTATCTCCTGTTTGCAACACATCTGCCTCTGTCCTCTTTATTTATCTACTTTTCTGAGTTTTTCAGTTCCTCTAATCCAAGGTCAACACTCAGCCTCACATCTTTTGTTGAAATGAAAATGTGACTCAAGCAAAATTACTATTTTTTAGTCCTAGGTACTTCTCGTCCATGTCTCAAAATGTCATACAGTGTAAACTTAAGTTTATAAATTTACATGCCAAACCTCGGTATAAAACTTGGTCTTCCAACTAAATTCAGTTTATCCTGATCTGGGATACTCAGTGTTCCCCTGCATCATAACATTCCTGTTTTTATATATGCCACTCCATTTCACAAAAGAAAAATATCTCCATTATGGCTATTTTAGTATTTTCTTCAGATAAGAAAATCTCACTTTAGCAATCGGCTCCATGATCCTCAATGCTTAGAAAAATCTTTCTTCAAGTACCTTAGGTAATGAACTAGATTCATTTATATATCCAGTGCATATTTAAGGAACACTGTCACTGTTCTAGGTGTAAGCATGTATTTAAATGATAAGAATTGTTTAATTCACTAGAGACTGTATTATAGTAATTTTAAAAGTCAGCATGTTTGAATGATGATGGATGTAAATATTACTACAGTCATTGATTGATAATTTAAGTATATACATATAATAAGTCTTCTAATCTGTGCAAACTCAACCCTAAATTGTTTGGGCTCTAATTTCAGTTTTTTTAAAAAACATGATACACAGAATCTTTTGCCCTATAATGGCAATTAATATAGTCATTCATAGAAACTAAAATACAAAACAAAACAAAAGAAACAAAAGGAAAACAAAATAAACTTCCAAGTGTCATTTATTTGGAATGCTAATAAATGTCACAATTAAATGTGGTTTTTGATAAATTTAGGATAATTATAACAACATACACAATAAGTTCATGAACTGAGAACCTCCACTCAACCTCCACCCTCTTTGAATCTCCCCTGTGTCAGTACACTTGATTTGAAATACATCCGGCTTTTTGAAAAGTTGTGTTGTTCCTGAATCCCAAATATTTACAATATAATGGTTAGATTCTCTGTGTCTTGTATATTCTAAACTCCTGCTAAACTTTTCCTTCAGAGTTACTATTGAAATACCTGGTAAGAAGACATAGTTTCTTTCCTGACAGCTTTGAATCATCAATAATGTGTTTCTCTACCAAACATAAAACAGATAGCTAGTGGGAAGCAGCCGCATAGCACAGGGAGATCAGCTCGGTGCTTTGTGACCACCTAGAGTGCTGGGATAGGGAGGGTGGGAGGGAGAAGCAAGAGGGAGGAGATATGGGGATATATGTATATGTATAACTGATTCACTTTGTTATAAAGCAGAAACTAACACACCATTGTAAAGCAATTATACTCCAATAAAGATGTTAAAAAAAAATAATAATATAAATAAATAAATACAAAGAAAAAAAAATAATGTGTTTCTACTTTCTCAGTTATATTTTTACACTTGAATTCTTCCAGTCTATACACCATGTTTCCTAACATTTGGTGCTTTTTTGGAAGGACAGTTTGACCTGATAAGTTTCCAAAGCAGTTTTTCTGCTGGATAAGTCTAGGCATAGCATTAAATTCTTCCCTTCTGTTGTAGCTCATTTCTTCTGTGGTCCATGTCAATCAACAACCATTTTCCCCAAGAGCCACACCCATCCTCCTTCTCAATCGTTTGCCCACCTGTAGAGGTTGTCCCATTCTGGATGGACTGAGGGTGGTGATCCAGTAGTTGAGATGGATCATTTATATTCTGTCTCCTGGAAATTTGGACTCAGGCACAGAGAGCTCTGAGAGAGTAGAATTTTTTTCCCAGTGGGTAGGGAATAGAGGTAGGACTATACAAGGGAACCAGAGGAATCCCATCAGTGTGAGGAGGAGTTTGCATGTGTTTCTTTAAAAATAACTTTTGCTTCTTTTCCTTATTATGTAAATAATAGACCAATTAATAGTTTTAGGTGAAACAAAAATATAACTATTCTAGTTTTTGTTTTTTACTCTTTTTTTCTATGTGTGAGTACATATATAATTATGTATAAATATGTAGTAAAAGTATGTTTTTTAAGTTTTATTTTTAAAGCTTCATATTGAAAATTTCCCCATACAATAAAATTCTCCTGAAATTACCCTTCAAGTTTATCACAATTGAATTTTTAAATATTACCAGTCAGTTGTCGCTACAGAACTTTGCAATTAAAACATTTACCCTCGTGCGTACCTCTTTCTCAACATCTCTCAGTATTTCCTTTTTATTTAATTCTGTTTCATCGGAAATTTTTGGATTATTCATTTCCATTCCTTGCCTCATCATATTAGCTAGACTTTCCACATAGAAGTGATGGGACAGTCTAGCTTTGTTATTAAATTTAATGAGACTGTTTCAAGCATGTTTTTGCCCATTGGTTTACAATAGCTCTTTCTGTCATATTAAGGAAGTGCCCCTGTATTCTTTGCCTAAGTCATTTGTAAAACCGTATACTGATACCCAAGTATCATTTGAGGTTACTTTCTCCTTCGACCACTTGATGTGAAGCACCTGAGCAGACTCCCTAATACCTTTGACTTTATGGGCTGCTACTCGGTCATACTGTATAGACATTTAACATGTTAGCTGAAATCATTTTATAAATGGATTGATAACAATATTAATCATAAATTTGAATTTTCTTTTATTATTTTGTTGTAAATTAGCAGTTTGAGTGACATGTCGTTTAGCCTTCTTTCATTGTCATTTGGATTCCGATGACTTCACTTTTTGCTCTCCAGATTTTCTTTATTCCTGGCATGTTTCTAGAACGGATGGTGGAACTTGGCATTATTGGAAGACTGTTTGGTCTTTTGCATGTTTATTCTGTTGTTTTTTTACAGTCTGGATTAAGTCTGCTACTCATCAACTCCCGTGCACATCATTTCCCAATTTGATGTACTGTTCCAGTGGGTCCACTTCAGAATGTTTTGTGTCTGTGTTTAATAACTAAAGCATGTACGTGGGTGGAGAAACTCTGTGACCATAAATCTGAGATTAAGTTTTTTTTCGACCCTCTGGTTCTTTTCTGATTTGGCTAGACTGTAAAAAATAGCCCAAATGTTACTCAAGCCAACATTCTTTTTTCATTCTAGAATTTCAGTCTAGAAAGCCTGAGTAAATGCTTAAAATAAATAAGACATACTAAATATAATTGATTTGATATTACAATATAAATAGGAAAGCTGAGTTACTGCAGAATACTCTTTCCAGTTGTACTTTTGTCATTGTTTTACTTCTTGCTTGTTTGTTTTTAGTGAATGTTTCTGTTGTATCATCAAGTAGTACGATTAAAAGTCCCTAGCACAATGCTTGGTATATAATAGAAGCTCAATATAGGTTTGGTGAAATAAGTTTAAATATAACATTTATAAGATTTTTTCATTTCACAATTGCATAACGAGATTACTGCAACAAAAGTTTTGGCCTAGAATTTATTAGTTTATTCTGCATGTTGGACACATATCTAATGAAAATTAAGGCATTTACTTGTTTATTCTTTCATCCACTTATTTCATAGTTATTTTTTGATCTTCACTAGAATAAAAATATGAGTCAACCTTGCCATTGAGTATCTTGCTAGCTTGGGATATGGCCAGATATGTAAGTGTCAACTATAAGTATGATGGGGTTGGTGTGTAGTGGGGGGCATTGAGGTGGATTTAATACTTGGGAAAGTTTCAATGAGGAGATGAACTTTGATCTGGATTTTGAAGAACTGGTAAAAGTGGAGGTAGACATAGTGGGAGATAAGAAAGAGTTGTTAATTTCCAGGTAGAGCAAACAGAAGGAAAGCATGGTGCGTTTCAAAACCTCTGAATAGAATGGTGTAGGGAGCATATGGTGTAAGAAGTAGGTTGGGGAAGTAGGAGATAGGGATGGAATAAGGGATGTGACTGGAAGTGTTATTTAGGACGAGGTGATAAAAGGGCTTGTAAAGAAATTTAGGCTTTATTTTGTAGATGGAGGGGAAATCGTGGAAATTTTAAACATGATTAGATCAGTATTTCAGAAAGATAAGTTGGATGGCAGGTCAGACAATGGATTTGAAAGAAGAGCAGCTTCAGCTAGAGATGCTTAAAACAACTGGTGTTTTTCAATAATCCAGACAGAACCAATATCCTGTACCTAAACCAAGGCTGGGGCAATACAATCGTGAGACTCGTAGATAGTTCAGAGGTGAAATGTATAGGTCTGGATCGGTTACTGAAGGTGATAGATTAGAAAGAAGGCATCATAGATTACTACGAGATTGCAGATTTATAAGGTGGGATAGATTATGGTACCATAGTTGACCTGTTTTAAAAACAGAACGAAGGAAACCTTACTTGTGCATGGTGAGGATAAATTGAGTTTGAGGGACATATGGCACATTTAGGCAGAGGTGTCCACTGGGCTGCTGGAACTTCACATTGGGAGTTTGAGTTTATTTGGCATAGATTTAGGAGTCATTAGTTTATAGGTGAGACTCAAAGTTCTGAGTTCACGTGACGTTTCGTAGAGGAAGAATAGATGAAGGAGAAAGAGAAAATTTGGAAATGATATAAAAGGACAAAATAGAGGTAAATAAAACCCTGTAAATATACTACCAAGAGATAGTCAACATTTTGAGGTACATGCTGTTAGTCATACTCATACACACGTGCACATACATGTAGTATTGAATACATTTACACACACATGCACACTAATGTAAAAAAATCATTGTTTTTGGTTACCTACTTTTTACATTTAATATTATTCAGTATTATTATTATAAGGATATTTCATGATTGCCCTGTAATTTATTTAACCAGTAACCTATTGTTGCAATTTTATATTGTTTCCATTTTCTATTTTACAAATTATTCTAGGATATTCATCCTTTTGATCACTTTTTATGTGTATCCATGGTTATTTCCCTAAGATATTCTTAGATGTAGAATTGTAGTTCAAATCACATGAAATTTTTGAGGCTATGGTCACTTTGTCACACTGCACTCCCAAATATTAACAGTCCAGGTGGCATTTCCAGTAGAGGTAACTGTTTCCCCACATATTTTACAACTTTTACCTTAAAAAAAAAACTTTGACCATTTGAGAAGTGAAAAAATAGTATTTCTATTATTGAACTTACATTATTTTGGTTGTTAGTGAAGTTAAATGTTTTTCATATTTTCTGACAAATAGAATTCCTTTTTTTTTGTCTTTGTTTTGTTCAAACATCTATGTTTCTGTTGTTTTTCTCATTCTTTTCCTTTAGAGATATGTAAGAGTTCTTTATATTTTAAGGACCTTAATACTCTATTTGACAAGCATGATGAATATATTTTCCAGTTTGTCCCTTGCTTTCTAATTTTGATTTTTTGAGACAGAGCAGAAACTTTAAGGAATGCAGTACTAATTATGGTTTTGTCTTATTGCCTTGGCTAGAAATTGCAAAAGGATTTTAAGTAAGAGTGAAAATACTTAGAATTGCTGATTTGCTCCTTATCTAATTGGGAATTATGCTGAGTCTTCACAGTTGAGCATGATTTTGCAGTGTTGCTTTGAGATAGATACTCTATCATATTACTGAGTATCTTTTTATTTCTAATTTTCATTCATAAAAAAGCAAAACTTAATTTTATTGAATGCCTTTTTAGTACTTGGATTATTATTTTCTTTTAATTGGCACAACGATTGTGTTGTGTTATAGCAAAAGACAATTTTAATCTACTTTTGCATATGAGGAATGAACCTTATTGAATAAAGGAGAAAGATCTTTTGGATCTTATTTTTTTATTTAGATTCACATTATTTTTATTTTTTATTGAAATATGGTTGATTTACAGTGTTTCAGGTGTACAGCAAAGTGATTCAGTTTTTTATATATATATATATATATATATATATATATTTATTCTTTTTCAGATTCTTTTCCATTATAGGTTATTACACGATATTGAATATAGTTCCCTGTGCTATACAGTAGGACCTTGTTGTTCACCGATTTTGTATATAGTCGTTTGTATCTGCTAGTCCCAAACTCGTAATTTATTCTTCCCCCCTTTCCACTTTGGTAACCATAAGTTTGTTTTCTATGTCTGTGAGTCTATTTCTGTTTTGTAAATAAGTTCATTTGTATCATTTTTTTAGATTTCACATGTAAGTGATATCGTATGATATTTGTCTTTCTCCGTTTTGAATATCATTTGAATTCAGTTTGGGAGTATTTATTTGGGATTGTGCATTTATGTTTATAAATGAGGTTAGTCAGCAGCTTTTTACTATAAATTTGTACTAATAAACTTTTTAAGTTTGGATTTCTGACATTTTATCTCACTACCACCAAGGTGTATTTCTGTCTTTCATTGCCTTTTTGGTTTCCTGGAATTTTTTCTTCTTATCCAGTCCCTCTCCTCCTGCACATCTCTGTTTTCTTCTTAGCCTGCTCTCTTTCTGTGGCTTTCAGTTTCTGTTTTCATAGACGCTATGGCTTTCTAAATCCTAGTGATGCAAGTACCATTCTATTGCATTACTTTCTTCTTATTTCAGTATTAAATTCTGTATTCTTCCAAATCTTCAAGTTGATTTTGCAGTTCTTGAGTTGACAGAATATTTTTATGGGCCTGCTTAGACTTTCTGTGTTTTTCCCTCCAGGGACAAGGCTATATCTAGTTTGATCTGCATGGTCCAGTATGGTAGACACTAGCTAGATGTGGCTATTTAAATTTAAATTAATTAAAATTACACATAGTTATGAATTCACTTCCTTAGTTGCAATAGCTTCCTTTCATGTGTTCAGTAGCCACATGTGCCTAGAGGCTACTCTATTGAACAGAGCAGATAACATGTCACTTATCACAGAAAGTTCTATTGGACAATGCTTACTTAGACCCTCTGTTTCCAGACACAGTGTGTGGTTTATTTTTTAACCCTCTTCACTGATCACTTGGGTAGGTTTTCGATTTGTTTTATCAATAATAATAATAGCAAATGTTATAGCCATGTATTCCAACACTAATTTTACCCACTTGTTGATTGTTTGCTGCAAACACTTTCACTGGATATACCATTTCATTCATGGGTGAGGAAAAAGGAAGACACAAAACTCCTATCTGGCTTCTTTGAAATTTTTTTGCTAAATAAAGTAAAGATAGAATGTAAGGTACAGATAAAGTTTAGGAATTCACTGTGAAAAACAGAACTAAATCCTAGAAAGCATTTATTATGTGCACTTACCATAGGTAAATAAAACACTGAAATGGTGATGAGAAATGAAGTAAACAAAGGACTGAAAGGAAAACAAAACTGGCTGAGAAGCTAAAGGGAATAAAGAGAAAACTGTGAAACAAAGAAGTATTGTAAAAAGAAAAATAAATGCAATGCCAGGATTAATTCTCTTTTTTTTAAGGTGACAATTTTTAGGCGATTTTTAAGGTGCTTTTTTTTTTTTTTAAATTAATTAATTAATTAATTTATTATTTTTGGCTGTGTTGGGTCTTCGTTTCTGTGCGAGGGCTTTCTCTAGTTGTGGCAAGCGGGGGCCACTCTTCATCGCGGTGCGCGGGCCTCTCACTATCGTGGCCTCTCTTGTTGCGGAGCACAGGCTCCAGACGCGCAGGCTCAGTAGTTGTGGCTCACGGGCCTAGTTGCTCTGCGGCATGTGGGATCTTCCCAGACCAGGGCTCAAACCCGTGTCCCCTGCATTGGCAGGCAGACTCTCAACCACTGCGCCACCAGGGAAGCCCTAAGGTGCTTTTTTTAAATAGGAACTATAGTCGATTTACAATGTTGTGTTAGTTTCTGGTATACAACAAAGTGATTCTGTTATATATCTATTCTTTTTCAGATTCTCTTCCATTATAGGTTATTACAAGTTGTTGAATATAGTTCCCTGTGCTATACAGTAGGTCCTTGTTGTTTATCTGTTTTATATATAGTAGTGTGTATATTCTAATCCCAAACTCCTAATTTATCCCTTCCCCCCTCCCCTTTGGTAACCATAAGTTTGTTTTCTATGTGTGTGAGTCTGTTTCTGTTTTGTAAATAAATACATTTGTATCATGTTTTTAGATCCCACATATAAGTGATATCATATGGTATTTGTCTTTCTCTGTCTCCTTACTTCACTTAGTATATAATCTCTAGGTCCAGGATTAATTCTTAATTGGAAGTAGAAGGGAAGAGAAACACTGTGTAAAACCAGTGATATGGAAGAAAAGCTTGAGACATTTCCACCCAATTCGGAAGGAAGTAGAATGAGATAAAAATGAAAAAAGAATAGAATATGTCCAGAAAATGATGAACCAACAGATGAATATATATATATATATATTCATCTGAATATATAAGAACATGAATATATTCTTTTCCCAGATATACTAGTCACAAATGTAAAGCAATAAACATTCCTTGAACTGAAGAATATTTGAGTATTCAAATTAAAAATATTAACTAAATAGCAGATGAAGCTTGGTGAAATTTTGGAATTTGAAGAATGAGGAAAGTATTACAAGTAGCTTATTGTGTCTCTTTTTAAATTGAAGTATAGTTGATTTACAATGTTGTATTAATTTCTGCTGTGCAGCAAAACTATTCAGTTATACATATATATATACATATTCTTTTAAAAATTCTTTTCCATTATGGTTTATCACAGGATATTGAATATACTTCCCTGTGCTATTCAGTAGGACCTTGTTGTTTATCCATTCTATATATAATGGTTTGCATCTGCTAACCCCAAACTTCCAGTCCATCCCTCCCCCACCCCTCATTCCCCTTGGCAACCACAAGTCTGTTCTCTGTGTCTGTGAGTCTGTTTCTGTTTCATAGATAGGTTCACTTGTGTTGTATTTTAGATTCCACATATAAGTGATATCCTGTGGTATTTGTCTTTCTCTTTCTGACTTACTTTGCTTAGTATGATAATCTCTTGGTCCATCCATGTTGCTACAAATGGCATTATTTCATTCTTTTTTATGGCTGAGTAGTATTCCATTGTATGTGATATATACACACCACATCTTCTTTGTCCATTCATCTATCGATGGACATTTAGATTGTTTCCATGTCTTGGCTATTGTAGATAGTGCTGCTGTGAAGATACGGATGCATGTATCTTTTTGAATTATAGTTTTGTCTGGAAATATGCCCAGGAGTGGGATTGCTTGATCATATGGCAACTCTATTTTTAGTTTTTTGAGGAATATCCATACTGTTTTCCATAGTGGCTGTACCAACTTACATTCCCTATGGTGAATTGTTTGTACTTAATGTTCCCTAACATGAAAAAAAACATTTGTGGGAAACAAGTTGAAACACTGGCATAATTCACTAGTTTTCTGCCTCCTGGAGGAAAGTGGCTCTGATAGAGTCACAATAGGTATCAGTTCACAAAATCAAAAATGTTAAAAGATGACTTATGAGTTTCTGTAGTTACTATCCTCATTCGAAGTTGTCCACAGTGGGTAATTGCAGCTAAGGTTGTGCTGAGGTTGGTATTATATCTACATGTAGTTTAATTAATGGAGCCCAAGGGCAAATATTGTCCCTATGTCAGCTTTCTTGTAACCTCTGTTTTTCTTTCAAGATCATTTTTCAAAACAGTTCCCTTGTGGCCTGACTTGGAGGGTGTGGGGAGGGGGATTGCAGTCTTGTGTAATGGTGATGGATCTCGGGTGTTAGAACAATGTTACACAACCCTGCATTTTTATCATTCTAATGACTCTTACTGGACAAGGGGAGCTTACTCCTCTGCCAGATATTTATACAAGCTAATCAGAGGCTTGATGCAATACAGATGGTGATAACCTTTTGCTATACAAAGTTCATGTCAAGTTTTTTGTTGGCCACAAAGGGTTTGCCTCATTCAGTATTCTGGACCAAAAAATTCTATTTCTTAAATGCCTTTCAAAGGATTGCAGATGATGTAAACTATTTCAGGAACAGTAAGAGGAGAATCAAGAGTTGGTCCTCTACCACATTCCACCAACATTACCACAGCTCTATTTACTTCTTAGATCTGTGGGATGAAAAAAATGTTTTTATTGAATTATGTTCTTATTCAAGTATGATGAAGCACAGAGATTGGGGGAGGGGGGTAGATTATTTTCAGTAAATTATCCATTCCCTGCTCTATCCTTAAAGTGCATTCCAAACCCAGATCTTGTGTAATTCTTTGCTTGGACTACTAGTCCTGCTATTCTTCTTACTATTTTAAGCTTAATATATTGTCTTGCCAACAGATATAATGGTTCCTGTAAATACTCAGTAGTTCTCTGCAAGAAGAGAAGAAAAATAGAATCACAGCTTAAAGTGTTTTGTACATAATGAGTAGTACAACCAGAAATCTCTGCAAATCCTAACCTGGATGTTAAGGAATGTTATTGACAGGAGTGAAGATTAATATTCCAAAATGGTATTTGTTTGTGTCTGAAGGACAATAAAGGCACAAAAAGAAAACTTAATCTTTTTTTGTGCAAAACTATACAACATACAGCACACACACACATTCTGTATATTCCCACTGCTCACTTAAGACCAACATACTCAAGCAACTCTCCAGTGTATCCTAGAGTTTATCCGCTCTAGATTTCTAGATGTGGAATTGCTGGATCAAATGGTTAGATAGAAAAAAAAAATTAATGAAGAATTTGATAAGCTGACTCTCAAGCTCAATTGGAAAGGAGAATGTTCAAGGTTAACTACAAACATTTTAAAAGAGAAAATAAAAGGATGTTAGAGTTTCCCTACCAGATATGAAAAAAAATACTATGACGGTATGGTAACCAAACTATGTGGCGTTGGCCATGAATCAGCAAGTAAGTCAGTAAAACAGAATGAAGAGACTTTAACCAGGGAAGAAAATTGCTTATGAAGTTGGATAAAAGTAAAGGGAGTATCTATTTCACATCAAAGAAAAATGTATGGATTTAATAATTTTTAAAAAACAGAAGTATTAAAGAAAATAATATTTTAATAGACTTGGGGAGGGGAAGCTTTCTAAAGCAGTATACAAGAAGAGAGAGAGATAAGGGTGACTCCAAGGTTTTTGGCCTGAGCACTGGCTGCATTATGGGCTGCTATTTATTGGCTAATATTTATTGAGTGTGTACTGTTTCCCAAGTGCTGTGCTAAACTTTGAGAATTAAGAATTGAAGAACTAGACAAAAATATCTGCCTTCAAGGAAGTTACATGTGGGGAGAAGACTAGGTTTCTGTCTGAAGTTGTCCTTGCCTTTGTCACCTCGGAATATCTTTGAGCTGTGTTGCAAAGAGGTTGAATCAAGTGACCGCCTTCTCTCTCCCCCTGCCCTTCATCTCTAGCCTTTGCCTCTCCCTCTAAATAAGGTGGGGTTGTCGGAGTTCCAAAAGACTTTTTTCTACCTGTTTTCCAAGATATCACAAGGTTCCATCAGTAAGAGAAGCTGTGTTTGTAAAAAAAGAACATATTTCACTATCTGCCAATTAAGATATTTTAAAAATTCTTTATTTTTCTAATACTAACTGTCATTTCTATTTTGAGGCTCCAATCCACCCGATGAGAGAAAACTCCATCCAGGTACTTCCAAGCAAATTCAAAATCAGAAATTTCTCAAGTGCTTCACTTTTGAAAACTGAGCCACCTTCAGGAATGTTTCCCTCTTCCGTTTCTCCCTCTAGTTGAGTCTAAACTTTGGAGCTTCTGCAAAGCTGCAGCAAGGGAGTGGATGTCCACCTCTCAGCTCTGACATTCCCTGCATGTCCATCATCTGGAATTGTCTCAGTTCTCTCATCAGTGGTCATGATGATCATCCTTGGTCATCTGCATATGGTTTTGTCAGCTTTGCCACCCTTGGTGCAGCAATCTCCTGGGGCTTCCAGGATTTCTTCATGTTGCTATTGCCTGAGAGAGACATAGCTCTCATGGTCCATGCTGTCAGCCACTCCCACATCCTTAATATTGCAAAACTCCCTAGGAGTCTTCATATTGCACCAACTCTCTCTCCTAAGCCTCTCCAGGAATACACAAGACTCATCAGGTCTTGTACTTCCCACTCCCCTTGAACATCCCACATAGTTATATTCTATTGCCCCATGTCACTGTGACCAGCAGCACTTCTGTGGGACTTACCATTATCCCAAATATCCACATGGAAAGAGGACTCATGGATCCCTATACCCATCCCTATAAAGGAATGTCAGTCATCGCTCCTACAGTGACTGAGTTGGGGGGTGTGGAGGGATTGGTGTAGAGCACAGCGCCTCACAGCAACATCTAAAATCTCTCCTTCTCCCCTAACTCCTCTTTCTCTCCCTCTCCTCAGAGGTTCTTTTTTTTATTATTTTTTTAGTTTTTAAACAATTTTTAAAGGTTACACTCCATTTACAGTTATTACAAAATATTGGCTATATTCCCCATGTTGTACAATACATCCTTGTAGCCTATCTTGTACCCAATAGTTTGTACTTCCCACTCCCTCACCCGTATATTGTCCCTCCCCTCTCTCTCCCCACTGGTAGCCACTGGTTTGTTCTCTATATTTATGAGTCTGCTTCTTTTTTGTTATATTCACTAGTTTGTTGTACATTTTAGATTCCACATAATAAGTGATACTATACAGTATTTGTCTTTCTCTGTCTGACTTACTTCACTTAGCATAATGCCCTCCAAATCCATCCATATTACTGCAAATGGCAAAATTTCGTTCTTTTTTATGGATGAGTAGTATTCCATTGTGTATATACCACATCCTCTTTATCCATTCATCTTTTGATGGACACTTAGGTTGCTTCCATATCTTGGCATTTGTAAATAATGCTGCTGTGAACGTTGGTGTTCAGGTATCTTTTCAAATTAGTGTTCTTGTTTTCTTCAGATATATACCCAGGAGTGGGATTGCTGGGTCATATGTAATTCTATTTTTAGATTTTTGAGCAACCTCCATACTGTTCTCCACAGTGGCTGTACCAATTTATATTCCCACCAACAATGTACAAGGGTTCCCTTTTCTCCACATCATCACCAGCATTAGTTACTTCTGTTCTTTTTGATGATAGCCATTCAGAGGTTCTTTTCTTGTCTGGAGTGAGGAAATATCTCACATGTACCAAGTATTCATCCCAGATCTTCTTGTCATTCATCAAGAGGGTGGCTTTTTAAGCTTTAAGAGCCATTAGTATCTCATGTTATTCTGCCACATACACCTGCCCTCCGTTCCTGTCTTCAGTACGGTCCTTCCACACTGTTTGTTTTCCTTTATTTCACTTGGTTTTCGAGAAGAAGTGGAATGAAGTGTTTGAATACCTTTTCTCAAATTGCTGTCTTTCCACATGTTTTCCAGAGTAACTTTCAGTTTAATTTAATTGTCTTTAAATTCGGATTTAACAACTTTATCTTTAGCTCACAAACTCTGAAACTAATTGGCAGGAATTATTGAATTAGAATAAATACCTATTAATTATATACTAATGAAATATGCTTGCTACAGACATGAATCTTATGAGAGAATCTGGGTCTTATAGCTGAGCCTGTCCCCTAAAATGAATTGAGGCAAAGTTATTTTTAAAATCATAATATCTCCTTTTAACTTTAACAGAATGTAGGTTACAATGTTGCTCTTCTTCTGAATGTAGTATTTCTTGAATCATTGCTTAAGAAACATTGGATTCCTTCTACGAACTTGCCAGAAAATATACCCTGGTGCTTCTTTACCTTTCCTACCCATTTCTAATGAAAAGCAACAACAGCAAATTTAATTATAAGCCAGACTCACCATTGGATCTCTTGTGCCTTTACAGTATGACATTACAAAGCTTAGTGGCAATGAATATACACTTTTTTTAAAAAAAAGGTTTCATCTTTTTCCTTTTATCTATAGAGAAGGAACAGCATATAACATTATAGAGGATAACTCACTTGTCCTAAAACAGTAAAGCCGAATTGTCAAATTGAGTGAATCAGTATTTTCTCATGAAGATAGGACACCACCAAAAAAACAGCTGATTTTGTGCTAATACTGGGTGGTCCAAAAAAGATGAAGTATTGAATCAATTCTCCAATTTTGGAGGAGCAGTGGAAAAACAAATAGAGGAGGCAAGTGAGTCATTATTAACTCTGGAAAAGACATGTTCTGTTAAATTTTCTTCTCGTCCAGCTTTTAGTGTATGATCATGAGGTGGTTCAGCTAGGTAGGTAAGTGGGTAGCTAGCTAAATATGATAGGAAGTAGATACATAAGACTCAGATTTGGTCCATATTTTGAGCCTGAAAATCAATACAAATAGTTTAACAATAATTGATAATATTAATACAAATTCATTCCATAAACTTTTTTTTTTTTGGCTGTGCTGGGTCTTTGTTGCGGCGCGTGGGCTCTTCATTGCAGTGCGCAGGCTTCTCTAGTTGCGGTGTGCGGGCTTAGTTGCCTCACAGCATGTGGGATCTTCGTTCCCTGACCAGGGATTGAACCTGCATCCCCTGCATTGGGAGGTGGATTCTTTACACTGGACCACCAGGGAAGTCCCCATAAACATTTGTTGCTCTCAATTAGCAAGCTCTATGGCGATGATGATGATGATACATTTTAAATGCTTTTGAGGTTTATTGTGGTTCTTTGAGAAGACCATTGTAGGCTCTCCTCTGTGCCTGTTTGTGTTTTACCCTCACTGATCAGTGTTCCATTCCTCACTCTTGTGAAATGTTAATGATCTTCACAAGCACTCCCTTACCTAATAAGGGAGGCACAGAGTAGGCCAACACGATACATACTCATTCTAACTTGCCCTATTTCATTACAGCAAATTCTTCGTCATTCTAGAGAAAACTCAACAAAAGTTATATTTCTCATTACGGATGGATATTCCAACGGGGGAGATCCAAGACCCATTGCAGCATCACTGCGAGATTTTGGAGTGGAAATCTTCACTTTTGGCATATGGCAAGGAAACATTCGAGAACTGAATGACATGGCTTCCACCCCAAAGGAGGAGCACTGCTACCTGCTCCACAGTTTTGAAGAATTTGAGGCTTTAGCCCGCCGAGCGTTGCATGAAGGTAATGGAAGCCTACTGGCATAACGCAGTGCCTTTAAACAGGGTTTCCTTCTTGCTGATTTCTTGAAACCCACTGTGGGGATAATACCAAGCCCTATGAGGTCTTCGCTGGGCGTGATGCCCATGTGTTCTTTGTGTATTATGAGCTGCGTTGAACTTCATAAGTAGAGATGACATTCTGGCCTTGCAACAGGAGTATTTGTTTTGTTTTGTTTTTTAATAACTGTGATATATTTTCACTAAAATATCCATATGCTCCCACCTGGGACCATTAGAATCAGTGGAATGAACTGAGGTGTGTTTTGAGGCCACCACACGGAGTCGGAAGCCTTGACTTACATCTCATCTTCAGTTATCTGGAAGGATGAAGTAAACATTCAGAGACATGCTTAGTGAATCTCACCAGAATGTTTCCAGAATATACATGAAGATTATAGGGACAATAAATACTTAACACATACTTCTTGACCTGACAGTTTGAGTATAGATATGCTTATGGATAAACTGAAGAGCAGTGACAGCGACAGGGAATAGCATCAGTAAATCCATTCATTAGAGTTCTTTGTGCACCATTTATAAGGATGTTTAGTTGGGTGACTTAAGTCACATGAACTTCCAGGTGTAGTATGGGCATGTATCTTGCAGTGATCCAGGAGAGAAAGTGCAGATTGGGAGGAGGAGATGGGGATCTAGCCTCAGACCAAAGCCATGGAGCAAATTAGGCTTGATCTTTGCAGGTATCCACATGAAAGATTCAGTTTGATGGGCAAATCATGGCAACATGAGGTTTCCTCACAATTAGTGATGTTCAAAATAAGTGGGTCAGCCTTACTGTAGTTCCAACAGAAGAGTTTAGAGCAGCATCTCAGGCTACCTATGGATAGAGCAAAAATTCCCAATTAGTCAACCTACTAACTGGGTGGCTTTGGGCAAATTATTTAACTTTTGCACTCCCTAGATTTCTTGTTAATAGAATAGGGTACAAGAATAGTACCTACTTCATAGGCCTATTCCAAGGATTAAATGGATTAATACATAAAGTGATTAGAAAAGTCACTGAGAGCTTATTATACTAAGCTCTCAATAACTGTCCATTGGCTATTACCTTAGCCAATTTATCTAACATCTATGAGCTTCAGTTTCCTCTACTTTTAAAATAGAGATATTATAACATGTACTGAATAGCTTTGTCAGGAGGATTAAATAAAATATTTAAATTTCACCAGCACAGTGTTTGGCATATGACGGAAGTTCAGTAACTGGGGATTTTTTTGTTTCTCCTTTTCTCTGGGAAAAGTGATATGCTGAGTAGGAAGACAGAGGGGCTGTTGCACTAGATGGGATTATGAAATTGTGGGTGTTATTAGCTGTGTCGTAGAGGACTCATTTCCAGTCCTACCAACCTTCTGTCTTGTAGGATGGGGGCCTTCTGCCCAATGCAAGTTGAGTCAGAAACTGGATGGGACAGAGTCTTCAAGGAAAGGATTTTGGTTACCCTATCACAACAGAGTTTTGGAAGACATCACTTTAATTACAAAATACTAAAATCTAAAATGTGTAATATTCTAATCAAGTTTCCAGGTTCCATAAGAAAAAATCCTGTTTTTACTGAAGAGAAACGATGGGGGCAAAGGAAGTGAACCTCATTTCTCCTGCCTCCATGTTCTCTGAAGCAACTTTCTTTTTTTATATATAGTTTTTTATTTTTATACAATTTTTAAAGGTTACTTCCAATTTACAGTTATTACAAAATATTGCCTGTATTCCCTGTGTTGTACAATACATCCTTGAGCCCATCTTATACCCAAGAGTTTGTACCTTCCACTCCCTCACCCCCATACTGCCCCTCCCCTCACTGGTAACCACTAGTTTGTTCTCTCTATCTGTGGTCTGCAGAAACTACTTTCAATTTGGATGGATCCACTTTTGGTCTCAAGGCTGTCCATGTTTGTGGCCATTCTCAATAGATGTAGGTTCCAGAATAATAGCTTTCCACATATGCAGCTTGTTCACTTGTCTCTCTCCCCGACCTAAATGCCAGTGCATCGGTCTTATAGCTATGTTTTTCTTGCTCCCTCAACTGCCAAATAAACCTGTGTCTCAGAGCTAAGTCCAAGATGCCCATGTTGCAGACCTTGTACCCACACCAGTCTATTAGATGGGGCTTTAATAGGGTACTTGGTTGTACAAGTCTCTTTCTCTTAGGGCTGGGGTCTTCCCTTTATGTTGTCCCTGTCTATTGTTCAGGGTCTTAATGCATAGAGACAGATGTTCCATAACTGAGGCCATCACCAATCTCCTTTCTGAATATTCAATGGCAGTTCATGTGTCTTGCTGAAACTCACTCATTTGAGTTTCTACTGTGGGCCTATCACTGTATCTGGGCCTAGAACTGTGGACCTAGTGCTGGAATTTAGGCTAAGACTTTTGAACTTCCTCAGCAGGGTAAATGGAACTTACTGTGTGCCTGATTCTAGGCCATCATTCCTGATAAGCCATAGTCAACCTTACCCTGCCCCGTTAAGTCACTTTCAGAACAGGACAGCTCTGCCTGTGTTGTTGAATTCCCAGCATGGCTCACTTCAGAGCATGGCTCAAATAATCTGTATGGTCTCCTTTTACATAAGTGAAAATTTATTTAAAATTGAGAGAGAAACTAGATCCTGGTTCTATTATTCAACTTGTGTGGTGCCATTGTTTCAGTTTTTAATCAAATCAGTATAGAAGTAATGGTATTCTTAAATCAGTAACTCACCATCAGCCCCCTTTGACAGCAGTCAAGATTGCAGCTTTATTTATTTATCTGAACAAGGATTCTAGAAATCTGGTTACTGCTGCCTGACCTCATGCTGGTGTGGAAGCCAGGGGACTGACCTGGAGAACCGACTACATTACTTCCTGCTGCATCTGGAGATTCCTCGCTGAAACTACTTAATTTCTGCCTGACGCTGCCTGGCCTTGAGAACTTATGATGAGGTCCCAGACTGAAATAGCTTAACCAGCTGAATCAAATTCCCAGTCTGTGGTCCTGCAAATCACACACCTTCATATTTGGATGGGAGTGGGGAGCAGTTGGGAATTTGACGGAAATGAAAAGATATTTTCTCTGTCTTGAGCTTCAATTGTGGTAATGAGAGAATGTAACATTCAACTGCTTATTCATTTTTTTTAATGACCCCCTGTCATATGTGCTTGGTAGATCTGCCTTCTGGGAGTTTTATTCAAGAGGATATGTCCCATTGCTCATATCTGTGTGAAGCCGGCAAAGACTGCTGTGACCAGATGGCAAGCTGCAAATGTGGGACACACACAGGTCAATTTGAGTGCATCTGTGAGAAGGGGTATTACGGGAAAGGTCTACAGTACGAATGCACAGGTGAGTGCCCGGTCTGTGTGTAACTGTATCAGTTGTCTGTTCCTGTGCAGGAATCAGTCCACATACTCAGTGGGTAAACACTAAGTATTTGGTACTGCTCATGAGTCTGTGGATTGGTTGGGCAGCACTTTTGGTCTCAGCTGTGTTGGCTCAAGCATTTGTCGTTGGCTGTGAGTAGGGTTGGCTGCTCCGCTGATCTTACCTGAGTTCTCTCACCTGTTTGGGGATCAGCTAGCTGGAGGCTGGTCTAAAATGGCTTGTCTAGGACTACTAGGTTGTCTTTTATATGGCCTCTCAGACCCCATGAAGCCAGCCCAGCCTTGTTTACATGGTAGGGGCAGAGCTCCAAGAGGAAGAATGGCCTCTTGAAGCCTAGGTTCAGATCCAGGAAGGGGGAAGATTTGGGGCCTTTTATTTGTAATCAGTCAATAGCCAAATCGCCAAAATATGCCTCAGCCTCTGTAAGACATTGCAGCCAGTGGGATTCTGGTCCTCAGGCCACATGTAACTTGTAGGATCGTCACCAAAAAAATGTAACTGATGGTCTTTTAGCTCTTCACAAGTCTCCACGAAGGGACATTAGAAAGCTCTAAAAGTGACATCACTTCAAAATGGAATTCACTTCTTCGACATTTATAATTTTATCTCCTCTAGGTTTTCTTACCACAGGATCTTCATGTTTTTTTTTTTTTTTTGATCTTCATGTTTTTAATACTATATTAGAAAGACAAGAAGAACAACTTAGGATTCTTGGGTTCTAAATTATATTTTAGCTGTTTTAAAAAAATAAATTATATTTTAGGAAATATCAAATATGTAGAAGTACTATATGGTTTTTCTGTGATAGCATTTTGTTTGCTCTGTTTTACTTAAAAGGTAACCCGTTTTTTAGAACTTACAACTCTTCCATGGTTTGCTGTTTGGGAAAAATGTATTCCCATGGAAATTAATACCCACCAGGAGAATTTTGGGGCAGTAGGTTTACTTTATACTGTCCGGTGTGGTCTTTCACTCCTCGTTTCACATGAACATTATTTCATTCTGCTATTTGGAAGGTAGGTGGGTCTGCTCTATAACACAGAAATGTGGTTCTCCCAGGGGTGAACCTCCCAGGTCTTTGACCTGACCTGCTTTCTCTCTTTTCTTCTCCTAGTGGGACATTTCTTCTCATGTTCTTCTTTTACTCACTTTTACTTTGTTTTTTAAATTGAAGTATAGTTGATTTACGGTGTTGCGTTAGTTTCTGCTGTACAGCAAAGTGGTTCAGTTATACATATATATACATTCTTTTTTTATGTTCTTTTCCATTATGGTTTCTCACAGGATACTGAATATAGTTTCCTGTGCTATACGGTAGGACCTTGTTGATCTATGCTGTATATAATCGTTGGCATGTGCTAATCCCAGCCTCTGACACTTGCTTTCATTCTTGCTGCTCCTCATCTCCCTTCCCTCGATTTCTCCTCCCCCCACCACTGGCCCTGATCCCAGCTGGCGGACATCCTTCCTGGGTCCGAGCATCCCATGCTCGCCCAGCAGAATCATTCCTTTCTTGGCCCTGCTCCCACTCCATCAAGCAGGATTTCTCATTTAAGCAGAAAAAAAAGGGAGGGTGGGATCTGCCCAACTGCCTCTGAGTTGGCCAAATGCCTCCCCTTGAATCTTCCCACACTTTCATGAACAGCCCAGCTTGGCACTCTTCCCCGACGCCCCCTCCTTCCCTCTCCCGTCCAAGCCCACCGAACAGAGGCAGAAGCTCTCGTTTTCTTTGCTGCATGCCGTAGTCAGCATGTCTGCTTTCCGTGTGGTCCTAGACTGAGCTCGTGGCCAACAAGCCACTGTTGTGCGGCCCCAACAGCCTCAGCCGTGCTGTACCCAGCCTGCACCGCTCCCGGACACTGTCATCTTGCGTCCCAGGGGATAAGCTGCAGGAAGAGAGGGGGGCGGTTCACAAACCCACTGCCCCCAGTTACCCAGGTCGCTGTGGCTGCTACCAGTCGTGCATTCCAGGCAGAGAGGCACAGCCGTCCGTCTGTAAAATGTACACAGTTGGGTGGGCCTGTCAGTGGAGCTGCAGTAGAGGGGACAACAGCACTTTGGCTGCTGGTTCCAGCCAAGAACACCAAGCACAAAAGGATTCGTTTTTCCATCCCTTCTCTTAAATTAGTAAGCCTTCCTTACGTGCAGGATTGCAGTTAGATCCAGTTCATTTATATAAATGTTTTTGTTTTTTTTTTTTTTGGCCGTGCCACACAGCACGTGGGATCTTAGTTCCCCGAGCAGAGATCCAACCCGCACTCCCTGCAGTGGAAGCACAGAGTCTTAACCACTGGACCACCAGGGAAGTCCCTGATATAAATGTTGATATCGTCATCTTCAATATTTGTTTCTCAGGGGTTAGAGAAAGTGGTATTGGAACTCTGAGCTGTGATTTTCACACTTTCGGGAGGCAGTGTTCATCGCTGGCTTCTCCTGCATGGTACCAGCTAAGAGAAAATAAGTAAATTATAGCCTTCCGATGACATGAAAGACTCGTTACTAGACTCTTATCTTTTGGAAAGGCAGAAAGAAATATTTGCTCTAAATCACTCAATACTGAAAACCTAGCAGCTGTGAGCCCCTTTTAAAATCCATTTAGCTGACAAATGTCCCTGAGCACTTTCTCTGTGCCAGTGGTTCAGTGATTCAATGTGCAGGTGTTCAGTGGTGAACAGACAGACATGGTGCCTACCTTCTTAGAACTTACAATCTAACTACACAAATCAATTTGTAATCACAGACTGTGAAGTGCAGTATGAAGAAGGGACTCCAGAGAAGGTTAGACTAATATTGTACTCTCTAAACCAAGATCTGAAGGATGACTAGAAGATAGTTATTTTGTTGCTTCAGGAGAGGATGTTACCTTTCATTAAGAAGAGTTGGCATTCTGGGTATTTATCCTCATTGTAGAAACAATGCCTTTCCGAAGCAAATCATTTCTCTTTCGAGCCAAAAGAAACCTTAGGGATTATCTGCTCTAAACCCTTCATTCTACAAGAGGAAATTGAGGTCTCAGGGAAAGACGAGTATTTTGCTCAAGATGGCATATCCCACCATCAAATCAGCAGGACCAGGAAGGGACCCAGGACACTTTTCTCTAAATCCTGTTTTCAAGGTATCAAACTGCTTATTTTGCACTTTTGAAAAAAGCTTCTTGGGTACATTGTTTTTTGGAGACCATAAACACTGAACTGAAAGTGTTTAAAAATGCAGAAGGGTCTAGCTAAAATTCAGCCTCTGACATAAACTATGTGGCTTTGGATGATTAATTCTTTCTGATTCTCAGTTTCTTCTGTAAAATGGGCTTAATAATGGTATAGTTTTATGTGTATATATATGTATAGTTTTAAGTATATATATATTTTTGGTATAGTTTTATGTATATATATACACATACATATATGTATATAGAAGTGTACCTATAGATATGTGTGTGTGTATACAGTCATGTATATATGCGTAGATAGATGATTGGGTAATTGAGAGAATATACTTAGAATGCTTAGGACAATATCTGGCACATCAATTCTTGATCAATGGTAGCTTTTATTATTAATCATTATTGTGAGATAATATAAATATTATGAGAAAGCTAATGAATGAACATTAAAATAATTATCTCAAGAATGAGATACTTGAAGACAAGCGATACCATCTATTTTGTAAATTCCACTCTTCTGGGCTAGACTAGTGGCCCTAACCTGAGGAATTGTGCTATGGGGAGGATAAGGAAGATCCCTGCATGCAGGTGAATACCATCAAGAAGCTTTGCCGCTACTAAAGGTGGATACCATATTGACATGATGAGTATCCAGTGAAAATCAAGAATCCTGTGTGAGAAAAGGTGGTGGGATAATGTGCCATTGGATTTTGAAGTAGAGGTTGTTTGCTTGATTAGGGAAAAGTTATATGCTGAGGCAAATTGTATTTGTTAATTTCATAGAAAAGTAGAATACTAAAGCTAGCTGTAAGGGTTTTTCTCACAATTCACTTGGGAAATGAGGAAACTGCATCCCATATAGGAAGTGGTTTTTTTTTTTTTTTTTGGTTGTAAATCAGTACTTTATGAAAGGCTGTTGATATTTTGTTTTTGTTTTTTTTTTAAAAAAAACCTACATAACTCGCTTTTATTTACTGGAGGTATTTTGTATAATTCAGAAGTTCAGGTATGGGACTTTAATACTACATGAGCAGGTTTCAAGGGCTGAGAAAACATCCTGCTAGGATTAGTTATTGAACTTAAGGGAAGAGGACTAAAAAACTGTGGAATCTAATGAAAGGGAGTCGCTTCCAATTTCTAGCTCTAGGATTACTTTCCTCATTCTTCACATTTAACATAGACATTTGGAAGTGGTGATGATGCTGATGACAGCAGTAATAACTGATGACGATGATGATAATAATAATAATAGCTAATATTTGAGTAGCACTTACTACATCCCAGACACCATTTCAATCATCGATATATATTAACTCATGTAATGGTCACAATAACTCTCTGGAGTATTGTGAGACAAGGAAACAAAGTCTGAGAGGTAAAGTAACTGGTCCAGGGTCACACAGCTAATAGAGCTGATTTATGAACCCAAGTTGTCTGGCTCTGGAGTCTACCATCTAGCCATAGAGATAGACATTCAACAAATAAACACAATTGAAAATATAATTTCAAATTCTGTTAAGTATCAGTTTGATCCTTACGAGATCATCAATATTTGATTACTTTCAACCCACAAGGTAGCAGCTTCATGCAGCTCAACGTAATATTAGGCAGGAAAAGAAGAGAATGAGTTATATAAACCCAATCATGCCACACCCCTGCTTACAGTTTTTTAATTATGACTCATTTGTGCAATAAACTTCAAGCTCTTTAGCAGAGCATTAAGGTTGTATGATTTGACCTATCTTTACCCTTTGACCTAAAAGCTGGAGCTGGTTATAGTTTCCCCCAAATACCACTCTATTTCATTCCTCAGACATTTCTTCATGCTTCTGCAGGTTCCCTTTCCCACCACACCCAACTATTCGCTTTTTTTTTTTTTAACATTTTTATTGGAGTATAATTGCTTTACAATGATGTGTTAATTTCTGCTTTATAACAAAGTGAATCAGCTATACATATACATATATCCCCATATCTCCTTCCTCTTGCGTCTCCCTCCCACCCTCCCTATCCCACCCCTCTAGGTGGACACAAAGCACAGAGCTGATCTCCCTGTGCTGTGCGGCTGCTTCCCACTAGCTATCTATTTTACATTTGGTCCAACCATTTGCTTTGTTCCTGCTTCATCAGACTAGTGATTTAATGGGCAGTGATTTTCTAGCTCATTCTGTATCCCCACTGCCTGCCTTCAGAGCCCATCAAGGAAAAGGATATGGGCTTCCCTGGTGGTGCAGTGGTTGAGAATCTGCCTGCCAATGCAGGGGACACGAGTTCGAGCCCTGGTCCAGGAAGATCCCACATGACGCGGAGCAACTAAGCCCGTGCACCACAACTACTGAGCCTGCACTCTGGAGCCCACGAGACACAACTACTGAAGCCCGCACGCCTAGAGCCCGCGCTCTGCAACAAGAGAAGCCACCGCAGTGAGAAGCCCATGCACTGAAACGAAGAGTAGACCCCCTCGCCGCAACTAGAGAAAGCCCACGCAGCAAGGAAGACGCAATGCAGCCATAAACAAACAAATAAATTTATTTTAAAAAAAAGGAAAAGAAAACGGATGTAGATAAGAGGCCAGGTTTAATACCAGAATCTTAAATGGACGAGAACTCATTATTGAAATCTTAGGCAATTGCCTGGTTTCCACCTCTGCCTTGGGCACCACAGGGTCCTTAGCACAAAGGCATGTGGTAAGACATTTTTAAGAATGTACTCAATTTGTTTGAATGCAAAATATTTACATTTGGTTAAATTTTGTCAGCAATAAATCAAATAGAGTATGGTTAATTCACTAGATGAGTCATTTTGACATGGCTAGATCATCATAATCAGTTGTGAATAGCCAGTGAACTCCTGTTGTAAATCCAAGCAGTTGCAGCTGTTCTGAATTTCGCCTGAAGGGATTTGAGAGACACAGAGACAATAGACATCTTGAGACACTGCTTTGCAGGCATCGACTCCATTTCAGTGAGTTTGGAATGATTAGCAGATTTAAAATTATAACTGGATGAAGGTCAAGGCTGAGGAACAGATAATGAGGCAAAGCCCCGGTTATATTATTTTTCATTAAAGGAGGATACACAATAGAAATGGTAACAATGGAATATTTATGTGGGAATATCTTATTACACATGTAAATATATACACACAGTTCCCCACCCCCACCCTGCACACACCTGCGTACTCACACACACACACACACACACGCACACACGCACATTTTCCTGTCTAACATTTTGGAAAGAGAAAGGACAGAAAGCTCTAGAAATTCTTGAATAGAAACCAGAACATTTGGAAATCTTGTTCTCTGAGCAGAACGTAGCTGGTTTTTTTCCCCAAAAAACATCCCCAGCGGTGCCTAATAATGGATTTGTAAGGTGTAAGGAATTTGTACAGTGTATCCCTATTCGCTTTTTTATGAGGGAATATTGCTGGCGTGTTGACCCTGGTTCCCATCAGCTTGAGGAGGATGGGTCACTGCTGCCTGCCCTGGGCTAGTTTGTTCAGTTTGCCACTGAATGTGGTAGGTATTCAGTCCTGATGGTGCATTTTCCAGTCTATCATAATTTTTATAACAGGAAAATGCATATCATTAGACCGTAGGTGTGAAACATCACCAAACTCCAAAGCCAGAATATTGTATTTCAGTGCAGTCATTGTATTCTTCAGCTCTGTACCTTCTGTTTGGTACTTGACTATATTTTCTGTTTCTTTGTTGAAGTTCTCACTGTATTCAGTCTTCTCCCAAGTTTGGTGAGCATCTTTATGACCATGACTTTGAACTCTTTATCAGGTGAATTACTTATCTCTATTTAATTAAGGTTTTTTCCTGAGGTTTTGTCTTGTTCTTTTGTTTGGAACAGCCGTTTCTTCATTCTCCTTGACTCTCCGCGTTGCTTTCTGTGCATTAGATAAAACAGACACCTCTCTCAGTCTTGAAGGAGCGGCCCCGTGTAGGAGATGGCCCTTATCGTTCACCCTTCCCCTAGCTCTTGGTTGTCTCTTGAACCTTTGGGATTGTCCACGCAGCCTATTTTACTTTTAATTTATTTTCGTTGAGGCTGTGCCAGGACCTGTCAGTGTCCCAAAGGGGAGGATCTCAGTCAGCACCTAGATTCAGGCTGTTTGGAATTCACACCTTCGGGTAGCAGCTTTTAAAGTATGCAGGTATTTAAAGTATGCGATATATACGGTCCTCTGGGACCGCAAGTGTAAAAGACCTGTTGGCTGCCAGAGCCGGGTGATCTGGAGGTGTACCCTGGGTGGCAGTCACAAAAACTGGGGCTCCAAATGAGTGTATAAAGTCCTTTCCAGGAGGTATCAGGAAGGTGTGGCATGGCAGAGAGAACATGCGTAGATGGCACCCAACTGCCTGGGTTCCCTGAGAGCACCTCCGTGGGCCTCTATTTGCTTGGCAAAGCTGAAGCCACCCCTCAGGCTCCAGAAGAAGAAAATAGGCCTCTTTCACAGAAGCAGGAGGGCGGTGGTTGGTTTCAGTCTATTGTCTGTGCAGTGCCCTGGTGGGTAGTAGCCTGCCTGGAACTGTCTCTCCGATCGTTCCAGGGGACCCAAGAACACTAGCCGCCCCCCAGCCCCGGCCTCCAGAGCCAGGCAATCCAGGGACATCTCCTGGGAGGCAGTCGCAAAAACCAGGGCACCAGACACGTGGGAAAGCCCCCCTCTGGGAGATATTGGTGTTTCGGAGCATGGCCAGGGAGAGCATGAAGATAGCACCTCCTCTTGGAGATCTCTGGAAAGGATCGTAGTTAGCACTTACGTGTGTGTTTAATTAGAAACCTGGCCCTCGGGCTGCAGCTGTGATGATTTGCTAACTGGCCACTTTCACAGAGAGTCTGAGCTCCTGTGTCTGTTGCCTCTTCCTGTCTCTTGGGGGCGGAAGCTGTTTAAGAACTCTTTCTCCATTGGTTACGTCCTGCGGGACCCACAAGCATAAGCCCTGCCGGCCTCCAGAGCCAGGCAATCCAGGGACATCTCCTGGGAGGCAGTCGCAAAAGCCAGGGCACCAGCCAGGTGTGAAAGCTCCCCTTCGGGAGGTACTATGGCTCTAGAGCACAGCAGAGGGAGAGAGTATAGATGGCATCTGCTGGAAACAGAAGAAGAAGAAAAAAAGATGCTACCCGCTGGCTAGAGTGAAGAAGAGGAAGGGGGTGAAGATGGTGTCCGCCAGCCAGCAGGCCCCTAGGTGTGTGCTAAACTCAGATGCTTTAAGATGAGCAAATGAGCTTGAATCACATCTAGTCTGGATGCCCCCTGGACCCACTGCCTCTGCGCTGAGCCCTGGGGCAGGTGAGTCATGAAAGAGCCCATTAAGAGGCGTTTCTCAGTTCCTTATGGTCTGTGGGTCTCGCGAACTGGAGCCCTGTTGATTTTCAAAGCTAGATGTTTTGGGGTCTCTTCTCTCAGATGCAGGTCTTACAAGTTGGGTGCTCACGGTGGGGTTCAAACTCCTCCCGCCTCAGGGAGCAGCTTCGGGTTTTGAGTTCTCTCTGGATTGTGGGTGGCCACGCTGTGATGGGGTTTGTGGCTAGGTTGTGTCCCAGCCCCTCCTGCCTGTTTCGACGTGGGCCTTCTGTCATTTGCCCAATGTGTAGGGGTCGCTCAGACAGCTTTTAGTTTTTTTCAGAGGACGTTGTCCCATATGTAGCTGCAGATTCAGTGTGTCGGGGGAGGTGGTGAGCCCAGGATCCTCCTCCATCACCATCTTGAACGGAACCTCTCGAAGTCAGAATGTTGTTTCCTTTAGAGATACTCATAAGTATACCCAATATTTTAAACTTGTCAAAAGAAGGATTATGACCAATTTCTGCTTCTCACTGTAAAATCTTCCTCTCTCCCTACTTCTTTTCCCCAGCCCCATTATAAGTAACTCTTTCCAATAACAATGAAAAGTAGACAAAGGGAAAACAATTAACATCTGTGAAATCAGTAATCTTCAAATGTGGTTGCTCACGTAACCCCTAAAGACTGAAAACCCACGTGCCCCTCATTGATTTTTAAGAGGCCCCGTAAACTTTTCAACGGGGCTCGTAAAGATGGCATTTCTATAGTACTGTATTGATGTTTTGAAATAAAACTGTTGCAGCACTATTAAATGTACCCACCGAAATCTAAGTACTACAGCAAATTTGATTCCTTCTAGTAGTATCCATTGATGAACAAGCACCTTTTTAAAAAAAGTTTTATTGAGGTATAGTTGATACAATGTTGTGTTAGTTTCAGGTGTGCAGCAAAGTGATTCGGTTTTATATATATATATTTTTTTTCTTTTTCAGATTCTGTTTCCCATATAGGTTATCACAAAATATTGAGTGTAGTTCCCTGTGCTATACAGTAGGTCCTTGTTGGTTATCTATTTTATATACAGTAATGTGTATATGTTAATCCCAAACTCCTAATTTATCCCTCCTCCCCCCCTTGCCCCTTTGGTAAACATAAGTTTGTTTTCTATGTCTGCAAGCGCCTTTTTTTAATGCCGAAACTTTGCATGTTTTCTTAGGTCTCTTTACTCCACTTCTACCACATAATTCTATTCTTTTTTTTTTATAGTTCTTTTTTAAAAAATATTTATTGTATTTATTTATTTGGTTGCGCTGGGTCTTAAGTTGCAGCAGGCAGGCTCCTTAGTTGCGGCTCACGGGCTCCTTAGTTGTGGCTCGCCAGCTCCTTAGTTGTGGCATGCAAACTTTTAGTTGCGGCATGCATGTGGGATCTAGTTCCCTGACCAGGGATTGAACCCAGGCCCCCTGCATTGGGAGAGTGGAGTCTTAACCACTGTGCCACCAGGGGGAAGTCCCCACATAATTCTCTTCTAATGCAACATATTTTTATGTCCTAAAGCCTTTTATTGATTGCAAAATTCTACTTCTCTACTACAAAAATTGTTGATATCAATTGAAATTTTTACATTTTCTGTGACCAAAATTGCTAACAGATTGAGTTATTATTGCAGTTGTTACTTGTCTATAACTTGTCAAACATTATTACACATTTTGATACTTGTTACATATAAAAAGTAAGATACTATTGGAGATTCATCTCTTAATCAGATGGGTTGTTCATTAATTCATGGACCCATGGATTTCTGTTGTTCACTATTAGAATAAGAGAGTGTTGTACAGCATTCATTTCAGTGCTGTTTTTCATTTTTATAGGTTTTAGTGCTGAAAACCTTCTTCATACAAATATGTAGATGGCACTTGAAAGAGTTGTGTTAAATTGATGTCACTCAGTTCTTGGAGTTCCTCCTGAGTTACATGCCAAAAATAACATGAGTTATCTATTGTCAAAAAAGGATTGTAAATGATCTCTCAGCTGACAATTCCCTTAGGTCCTCTTTCAATTTTATTGAAACTAAGGAATTGGAAAACTTTTCACCAGCAAAAGGAGTTTTTAACCCATCATTCCAATCATTCACTTTCTCAAATTTCTGGGAAGCGCCCCCAAAGACTAGAACTTTACCAGGACTTATTAAAAGACTACCTGTTACTATTTCATTTGGAAGCATTTTGTTTAAAGTTGATTTTGGGAAAAACAAAATAGTATGAATTTTAATAAACTTTTTTAAAAAATAAATTTATTTTTGAAATTTATATATTTTTGGCTGCGTTGGGCCTTTGTTGCTGCGCGCGGGCTTTCTCTAGTTGCGGTTTGCGGGGGCTACTCTTTGTTGCAGTGCGTGGGCTTCTCATTACGGTGGCTTCTCTTGTTACGGAGCACAGGCTCTAGGCGTGCAGTCTTCAGTAGTTGTGACACGCAGGCTCAGTAGTTGTGGCGCACAGGCTTAGTTGCTCTGCGGTATGTGGGATCTTCCCGGACCAGGGCTCAAACCTGTGTCCCCTGCATTGGCAGGTGGATTCTTAACTACTGCACCACCAGGGAAGTCCCTGAATTTTAATAAACTTTTAACAATTCAATAGTCTTTGATAAAATTATTTTACCCTAAAATGTGCATTAATATCTTCTTATCAAAATCTTGGAGCCATAGATTTAGCTTATTTAATTTCTGCACAAATATCTACCATATCACCTATTTGTGAAAATGTTTCTCACAGTCAAACCTATCCTCCAAATCAGATTTATTTTCTGAGAGAAAAAGGCCTAAATAAGCCAATGCACATTCCAGTGGCAATCATATTACTTTAGAATTCTACAATTGATAAACGAGGCAGAGAGCCTGCCCTGAATTTGTCATCTGGGTGAAATAAGCTGCTGCCACCTTCAATATTTCTTACGGACATTTTCTTCCTTGCTTTGCACTCATGCAACTCTTCTAAAGAAGTGGCATGTGCTTTGACAGTAGTCAGGGGGTTGAAAAGGAAAGGCGGTAAATGAACGATGCCTTCCGTCCCCCGTCCCCACCCTACAATGTATCTGAATTCAAAACATCCCAGAAGTGAGCCAAAATACTCCATTTCCAATGTCAAGAAATATTGAAAGATACTTAACTGAAATATGTGAAAGACTAGAAAAGTTTCTTAGAGGACCTGCTTATTGTGCCTTAATCTGAAGGGTCTCCAGATACCAAGATTTTGACTTGTGCTGGAGATTTATTGCCTTGGGGCAATGCATCAAGATTTAGAAGGGGTGAAAAGTACACATTTCTTTTGAAAAATGAACAAAGGGCAATTGTGTAAAGGTGCCGTAGATGCTTTCTCTGGCACATCAGTTTAGCTAAGAGGACAAAGGAATGTTGAGGTCCTGGAAATTGGCTCTCTAAAATGAGTCATGCCACATCCACATGCATCTTGCAAAGTCTTTGCCCGCTTATGTGCCTCTTTGGCAGAAGAGGAAACAGTGTGAAAGAATTTTTAAGTTTTCCTAATGGCATTCATCTCTAAAGAAGTTAGTGAGCAGACCCAGCTCTCTCGGAGCCCAGAATCCGCGCTGTCTCTGCGCCATTTTATTGCCTCCAGTGATTCCATAGCACTCATTGCACCGTCCTTATCCATCAAGGAAATGATCCAGAAATATTTTGCTGCTCTTTCCAGACTACCTTTAAAATAAACAGTTGCTTCTCAGCTGTAGCTTAGCATCTCAAGTGTTTGGTTCCATGGACTCTGCATGGAGTTGGTGCTTACTAAATATGAGATGATTAGCCAAGTTTGGATGGTAGCCAAGGTTAGCAATTTGAAAATGATAGCCCAAGCTAGAGAAAAATCAGGCTCAGTAAAATGATGGGCGCCGTGAGTGTGCTAAAGGCTGGTAATGCCGAGATACATGATTCAATCCTTATACAACCTTGTAAATCCATAAATAAATCTATAAATAAATAGTTATGGATTACAGTTAGTGGCATGAATGCTAGTGATGAATCCTAGTTCTGTCACTTCCTCACTGTGTTTTTCTGGGCAAGTTCTTTGACCTCTGTGGGCCTTAGTTTCTTAGTCTATGAAATGGGGTTAATACCAGTAGGATTGTTATAAAAAGGCAGTGAGATAATATGTGTGAAAAGCTTGCTATGGTGCTTGGCATATAGTAAGTCCTTGATTAATTTAAATTGTTACGCTCTACCAGTGGTGGTTCTCAACAAGGAGAGATTTTGCCCCCTTGGGGACATTTGGCAACGTCTGAAGATGTTATTGGTTGTCACAGTGGAAGGAGCTATTGTCATCTAGTGGCCAGAGGCCAGGGAAGCTGCTAAATAGCCTACGATACACCAAACAGCTGTGACAAGTTCCAAACGTCACCCTCTACTGAGGATGAGACACCTGCTCTATATTGACAAACTGAATTAATGCTTTAACGTAAGATTCAGAAAACATTACTGTGTCTCTGTTTAAAGTTTGAGAATAAATATCAAAGCCATGAGACTCTACTAGGCTTAAATGATCTCTTGGGTATGAACATTGCAGCATCTTATGCTCTGGCCACCCCAAGGTGCTGGTGGCCGCTCAGACACTGCAAGCTCTTTCACGGCTCCACACTTGTGCATTTTTGTCCTCCTTTGCTTAGAATATTCCACATTTTGTCTGTCTGTTCAGTTCTTACCTATCCATCAGGATTCGTAACAAACTCACTTCTCTTATGAAACTTTCCCTTTCATTCCTTCTTGCCCTGGCACAGATAGATCTAGATTTTTTGGTTCTCATAAATATCTTTTTTTTCTGTTAACATTTACCACACAGCATCATCATTTTTGTTAGGTTTCTTCCTCCTCTGGTGTTCTATGAATCCCTTTAGGGCAGGATTATGTCTATGTCTCTCTCTCTCTCCCTTTCTCTGTTTTCATCGCCTCTGCTACATGGCCATGAACTTAGAGTAAGCCTTAATAAACTTTGAGTGAATGAATGAATGAGTAAATAAATAAAGCAAATTTCTTGTTTAGATATTAGAATACAGCATATGGAAACTCTGCTTGGTTCCCAACTTCCTGAGAATTTTCCATTCCTTTTTTAGAGAAATGAAGGTGAACAAGTCTACTGACCCTTAGAAGCACTGGCTTAGAATCAAAGTCAGCCATCTGGAAGGCCGAGTTCAACAGTAGGAAGTGGCTAATCACACATTTATCTCTTTCATGTTATCTAGTTACTGAGATTATTTTCCAAATTTTGTTCTAAAACCACGGTATTTTGTGTGTGTGTATGTGTTTGTATGTATGTGTAAAGCTATTTACACATATTGATGATTGATGGTTTGGGGTAGTGTTTTAATTCATATCACAGTCAAGACAGCATTCCAGGATATTGTGGGTTTTTACCATTTAAACAATCATTTAACAAATATAAAACAAACCATTATCACTATATGCAGCATAGTGTTAGTGGTTGGGAAATTTTTCATAAAACCTTGAAATGTATAGATTTTGTCAAAATATGGAAGCAGTTGTATTAAAATAAGTCATAAACTATAGAATAAGTTATGAGACAAAAGTAATCAAATACACATTATGCGTGAAACGTGAAATATGTAAAGACATAACCATAAAGATTAATAGGGCAAGGTTACTCTTTTTCACCATCAATATTTAATATGTTAAACAAAAAAAAAGAGCCATTTTACTATTTTCATATGATGTTATTGTTAACCTAGAAAAACCAGTAGAATTACTAGACTTGTAAGGTAGCAAGATAAAGACTTCAAATCAATGAAACATTAAGTTTTAAAAATGTGATGAAATCCCATTTACAATAATAAGGGAAAAATGTGTTTCCTAAGATTAATTTGAAAGAGAAATGTGTGACCCTCATTAGGAACCGTAAAATTTCAAAGAAACTGATATATGAGTAAGAGGGTCAATTTGTGAATTTCTGCAGGAGGAATACCCTCTCCGGTCTTGCTAATACCACGCATACTCTTCATCATATTCTGTTCCATGTATAAAGCAATGGTTAGGTATGAAGAAATATCCCTGACCTCCAACCAACTGCACCTCTGTAGTGACGCAGATACCCCAGGCTCCAAGATACAGTTTCTCTATATTGCATGTTTCTGGATACACCTTGAAATTTTGCTTCTCTGCCTTTTGCTTTTTAAATTTTTATTACATGTTTTCTTTTGAGATAATATTGTCACGTGCAGTTTTAAGAACTAATACAGAGAGGTCCCCTATACCATTTTCCTAGTTTTTCTCAATGGTATCATTTTGCAAAACTACAGTAGAATATCACAATCAGGATATTGACATTGATACAGACAAGATATAGAACAGCTCTACCACCACGAGAATCTATAACATGCTTTTTTAGAACAACAAACACTTCCCTCCTACCCTTGGCTGCCCCTACTTTAACCTCTTGAAACCTCTAATCTGTCCTCCATTTCTACAATTTTGTGATTTCACGAGTGTTAGATAAACATTCCTCCAGCAGAGGAGGAGGGATGAGGAGCACTGCCAGGTGAACATAGAAATCCAGGTTCCTCATTTTGCCCTGTTGATTGACACTGATGTGTATGTGTGTGGTGAGGGGATCCTCATTACTGCTGGATGTGGATGGAAGTCCATGCTCTTTGTTAAGCCTTCACTGATACCACCCTGGATGGAAGGGGTAGGGATGCCTGATGATTGCTCCCCATGTGGCCTCCGCTGACACTGCAAGGAAGGAAGCTCTTTACTGCTTGGTGGTGGTGCAAGTCCTCACTCTCCACTGAACCTACTCCGAGACACCACTCCAGTGGGGCGGGGAGGGACCCCTTGGTACTTCTGGGTGAGTATGGAAGAGAGACATCATCCTCACCTCTGTGTTCTTCATTGGCATGAAAGACCCATCTCTCTACTTGGCCTTCTCCCATACCAACTCTGGCAGAGGTGTGGGAGTGCTTTTCTAGAGCTTTGCAAGAGTGGAAGTCTAGGCTCTCCACTTGGCCTCTGCCTGGTATGGCTGGGCTTGGGTCACAGGTCTTTTTCTGTGGAGTTTGGCTAGAATAGAGGAGTCAATTGTTGACTGTCCACAAGTGTTCCATCTTGCTAGACTGCCCTTTTCTTCATCCTTTGGCTGAGAGAACTGTATTTTGTTGTTTTGGGGTTTTTTTGTCCATCCCCATTGGTGTTTTTGGGGATGCCAGCTTCTTCAGGTATATGTCTAGGATACATGAGGAAAAAGGAAGTGCAAGGAACTGACTACCATGTTGTTCTTTGAATCTCAAGGTCCCTAGTTGGTCTGCCTTCTTATCAGTTCATTTCTTGTTTATTTTATATATAACGTCTGGGGGTTTTAGTTGTACTTTAGCAGAAGGACTAAGGAAAAATACATCTACTCCATCTTCCCAGAAAAATGTTCCTCTGCTTTTTGTGTGCATCATTTCTTCTCTGTTGACAGGTTTTTCCATGATGGTTGTATCAATCCAACAGTGATATTGTTCTTTATGTGTTATGTCTTTAGGGTCACTCTTTGTAGAAGTGGTGATGTCAGTTTTTCTCATATCTTATGCCTGATGATGACTTTTATTTCTGGAAAACCAAAAGTAACCAAAAAGACAATGGAAAAAAAATGGTTAATGGCCAATCAATAAAGGATAACAATTTTAGCAAGAATTATGGAGAAAAAGACATTAAAGCAATTAAGCAAAAAAAAAAAAAAAGCATTAATTAACTATAGCTCAAAGTTCTTAAATCATCCTTATGTATAGAGGTAGATGGGGGTGAGTGAATCTTTCCATGTGTTTGAGAATGAAATGTTATTCACATTCAAAATCATTCTCCAAAAGGCATCCAAAGTGATCTTTTCACACACCCTAACTTAACATGTTGTCATTGTTCTCATTGTCTTAAGAATAAACTCCTAGCTTTTGAAAGTGACCTGTCCAGCCCCAGTGGTTCTGGCACTCACCTTTCTAAGCCTCACCCCTCTGTCCTCCAGCCAGTGTGAACTCTTATATTTTCAGGATTGCCCTCTCTTGCCTCTGGGTCTGCACATGTTGTTCCCTCTGTCCGGAATGCTATCACCCTGTTTCTACACCCCTCTCCTCACTTCTATGCTTGGTCTTGGTCTCACCTCTGAAATCACTTTGACCAACAGAGCTTTCCTGACCACCCCACCCCTGCCTCAAGTCTGGATAACATCCCTCTCATGTGTTGTCACGTAACATGGTACTTTGCCCCTTTTTAATCCTCTGTTGAAGACCACAGGCAAAGTTCTGTCTTATCCTTCTGTCTATCCCAAGTATCCCATTACCTGTCATATCCTTTTCATCCCTACAGAGGGTGAAGACATTTTAGTTTTACAACTACTTGGCTATAAACTTGATCACCCATGCATTGTGATGGAAAAACAGTTCTCCAATTGGTTACATCAAGTAGAGAAGGTCAGACAGTGTCACAACCCGTAGTAATTAGTAGAATTCTCATCCGAGGATTCTCCCTTGATGCTTTGCACCACACCCTCCTTTAAGGGATGAACTGGGAGAAAGGTGGTGAGGTGGTGAAATTTAACGTGTCGAAAGCATTGTAATTGCCAAAGTAAAATACTTGCAATTTTATTTACACACAGATTATTCAGAAAATAATCCAAACATTTGAATATGGGAATATGGAAGGGAAAAATTGACTAGATGAGTAGAGTATTTCAAGGTGCAGTAGAGGAGACCACACAGATCATCAGAATGAATGAATGCCAGGCAGAACGGGTCACTCTGAATCGGGTTTTATGGAAACTACAGAAGGAAATCATTTAAATCTGTCCACTGACTCCTTTAATATTTATCGAATTATCTTTTAGGTACTTCAGAAGATATGATTCTTGCACAGTACTTGCCTTAAAGTAGCTTAATATAAAGTAGAGCTATAATTACTGCAAACAAGTCAGAATGTGTGCCATGAACCAAGAATTATGGTTAATCCAGTTCTAAGCAACTGAGATTGAATAAAAATAAAAAAGATGTGACATATGTGATATGCAAAATGCTATGGCTGTTCAAAAAATATTTATTATTAGTTATGGAGATGATGGGATTTGAACTGGGTTTGAAAGATAGAATGAGGACAGTTAGAAATAGGGGTACTGTTGTGGACAATGAAAAGTACAGGCTTGTGATGGGGACTGAAGTTAGCTTGTATGGGTGGGTAAGTAGCCAAAATCTATGGGGAAAAGTGGGATTCATGGAAAGAATGGTAAGGAGCAGTGCACTAGATTGTACTGGGACTTGAATTCCAGGCTACAGAGATGGCCTTTGGTCAATTGGCAACTGTAAGCCATTGAAGATTTTTGAGCAGGAAAGTGGCATGATGAAAGACATGTTACAGGAATATTAATTCAGCATCTGTGGCAGAAATCACGGAATCTGAAGTAACCTAGAACAAGAGATGTATGTATAGAGGTTACAGATCAATCAAGTCATAAAATAATAAGGTCCTAAATTAGCACAGCAACCAATGGGCATAGAAACTGATATTATCCATATTACCAAGCCCTCAAAGACCTTAAAGTCTTATTGAACTGAGGTAGAAGAGATGAGGAAAGAAAAATATCAAAGGCAACTATGGCCTGAGACTTTACTCAAAACTTACCACTCTTTATATGACCCAAAGGGAAACAAATTTGACAACAAACACCAAACTATACTCAGAATCTTTCTCCTTTCTGACTGCTAAAGTCAAGTGTTACCAGATCCAGCATGTGCCATTTCTCTTGTTCCTTAGGCCAGGCTAATTCATCAGATATGCATCAGTACAGTTGTAAAAATTGTTAAAATTTTGAAATACAAATGTATTGGTTGGTAAATAGCTGCTGTCCCCAAGTCCCTAAATGTCCCCTTACTGATCTCACCCTCTCTCCAGCCTCACTGGTCTATCCCACAATCCAGCACCTACAGAGGTAACATCTGGCAGATTAGTGGGCATGCAGAACTCTGCTTGATGCTACAGCTCATGTCTGCTCTCATTGATCAGTGATCATGCCATTATGGTAACATTTTATTTATTTATTTATTTTTAGTACTCTTTATTTATTTATTTTTGTTTATCTTTGGCTGTGTCGGGTCTTAGTTGTGGCACGCGGGATCTTCATTGAGGCGTGCAGGATCTTTCGTTGCAGCGTGCAGGCTCTTGGTTGCGGCACGTGGGCTTCTCTCTAGTCATGGCGTGTGGGTTTTTCTCTCTCTAGTTGTGGCGCGCAGGCTCCAGGGCACGTGGGCTCTGTAGTTTGCAGCATGCAGGCTCTCTAGTTGAGGCACGCGAGCTCAGTAGTTGCGGCACACAGGCTTAGTTGCCCCACAGCATGTGGGATCTTAGTTCCCTGACCAGGGATCGAACCCGCGTCCCCTGCCTTATAAGGCTGATTCTTTACCACTGGACCACCAGGGAAGTCCCTCTGGTAACATTTTAAATATTACCCCTACCAGGGATAGAGTTTTCTCCCAGAAGTTTCTCAAGTTCCGTAAGAAAATAGACTTCTGTTGGGCCTACACATGTCTGAATCTCAGAGATAGATTCACCCTAGATTCGAGTTGAAAATCTGTTGCATTGGAATTCATGGGACTTCACATTTAAATAATGATTAATTGGTAATTTTAAAAACTCATGAGAGTACAGTAAGATATATACTTTTATTCCTGATAATGGGAATATACAATAACTTGACAGTAGGCTAATGAAAAGTTAATATTATTTTGCCTAAGGAAAAAAAATGTTAATGGGTGAAAGATATAAGGGAAAAAGATGATTATAGGAACCTTGTTTTTAATTGTAAAAAATTGGAATCAACCTAAGTATTAAACATTAAAAGAATAGTTAAACCAGAGTAGTCAAGCTTATGGTAAATTTTATTTTCTTCTTTATACAATTCTGAGTTATTAGCTATTTTAGAAGGAATAAATAAGTTGAAGATAATTCTAAAATCTCCACAGGCCTTTCCTAAAAGTGCTTGCCCGTGAAGTTTTAATTGTAAAACTCAGGATGATCTCACATTTCTCACCCAGACAGTAAACACCTTAAGACAATTAAGAGTTTTCAGGGAATTCCCTGGTGGTCCAGGGGCCCGGGTTTGATCCCTGGCCGGGGAACTAAGATCCCACAAGCCGCGTGGCACAGCCAAAAAAAAAAAAGAGAGAACACAGAGTTTTCAACTAAAAAGACTTTGCCTAAGTGTTCTATACTCAGCCAGGTTATATTTGTGTGTAATATATGTGTTTATGTGTGATATATGTATTTATGTCTATATGTGTATGTATGTGTGTACACATATATTCTTAACATATGACGCTTACTTCACTGATGCATCTTCTTTTGGGCACAGTCTTTTGAGAGTTTTGTCCTTTCTTTTTTGATAGACTCATCCTAATCCATCAGTAATTTCCTTTCTAGTTGGAGCAGATGTTTACATTTGAAACATGGTGTCCTGCAGCTTGGGTGCTATTTGCTGCTCTGGCACCACACAGTTGCCTACATTCACAATTTTGCCCAAATAGTCTGTATTCCAGCCAGATGAGCTAACCAATCACAGGGAGGTTGGCAGGATGCTAATACATTTTACACAGATTCAGATGTGCAGAATCCAGGTCAGTTAAAAGTCTCCTCTTCTAATTCCTTGATGAAAATAGAAAGAATCTTGTCTGTCTACTAAAAAGAAAGTCCCTCATATGTATACCTAGGTCCTTGTCTTGTACTTGTGACAAGGATTGACTTAGCCTCGGGGAAAGCTGGTTCTTTTCTAGTGCAGTGGACCCCTGTGCTCAAAATCCTAGCACAACTATTTGTAGGAACAGATTCCTTATTCAGAATGAATCCATAAAGTTGAGAAGAACCATGATATTGTAATAATAAAGAGCCTTTTTGGGGGGCCCAGATAACTTGTTTGATGTCCTACCCAGGGCTTTTGATTTGCACAACTCCTGGGTCCCATTATCATCTACATGCATGGGCACACTTGGAGTTGTGTACTTCACAGCCTGAATGCAGCTGATGCAACTTCCCTAAAACTATGTTCTTTAAAGAGTTTCATTAACCTTTAAAGGTGAATTGTGCAAAGAACAGAGGCTCTTAGTATTTATAGAGATTTTTAAAACATTAATCTTTGATTATGTATAAGAAGGAATTTTGTAAAGTATACGTTACTGTATAATAAATATTATTAACTAAAATAGTCATCTAAAGGATTGATATTTAGAGAACAGAGACTTCTTTATATTCTACAAATTCCAAACTGGTTGATATTTTTATTTACTTGAGTCAAAAAATTGTGTTGGCAGTTGAAGAAAAATCTAATGTTAGCACATGATAATGTCAAGAATCACAGTTCCAATAATAGTAGCTGATAACTGCTAAGATGTTTCTGAAAAGAGAAAGTGCTTATTTTAACAACAACAAGAAGAGCAATTAAGAAACATTATTTGGTACATTTCCAGGAAGGGAATCATTTCATATGATAAAGAAAAAAATTATACCCTAGCCCTTTACCATCACTTGTGGAACTTTTTCAAACCACAGTTAATTTCATCTTTTCAACTTTTGCTTGGTTTTAGATGAGGAATTTTCCCCCTTGGGAATCAAAGAAGTTGATTACACCTCTCCCACTAGAGTTGTGCAATGCCTTTAAATAGTTCTCCTGAAGTCTGTTTTCCATTACCATTATGAATTTCACAATACATTTCCAAATGTAGTTTTGGATATTTTTATCCAAAACACTGTTCTCCAATGTTGTAAATTCTTGATTACTCAAAAGGTTTTGGAGAGTAATGGTGTAAGATTAGCTCCTTTTTATGTAATATTTTTTTTAAATAAATTATAAAATCTGTAGATAAAATCTGACTGTTCATATGAAAAGTTTATTTAACTTTTTAGTATTATTCTATTTATAGAATCATCAAATGTTAGCATTGGAAAGGTCATAGCCATCATTAAATGTAACCTCTGTATTTTGTAGGAAAATTTTAAAAAAAATCACTTGCCAGTGACCCCGTAGCTTGTTAGTGGAGCAGCCAAGATAGCAGCTCAGTTGTCTTGACTTCTAGTCTAACGTCCTTTCACTCCGCCCTGTTGTTAGTCCCTCCGGCTTTGGTCCTTCCTCCACACTAACCCATCCTCCACTTCCAATAGAGCTTGTTTTCTCCTGCCCTCCTTTGACTGAGTGACTGCTGGTTCAGGCAATGGGATGGGCAATGGCTGGGTCAGATGACTGGAAGACTCCCTGAACTTACAAGAGTGTGTTCCCCATGGAGAGAAAGAGGCAAGTGCGTATGTTACACACAGTGTGATATGTGCCAGAGCAGAGGTGGGGGTAACGTGCTCTGGGGCACAGAAATGAAGTTAACAGTATCTGTCTGAAAAAGTTAGAGAAGCTTTGAAGAACAAGTTAGTCTTGAAGGATACTGGAGGTTCATTTAGAGAAAGGAAAGCATATGCCAAGGCAGAAGCTAAGTGGAAGATAGGAAAGGGAAAGAGAGGGAGATAATATTTACCAAGCTCCAAAGCATCTACTGGGCACAACAAGCCATAAAAGAAGTATAACTGTCTCTTTTATAGTTGAGAAAATTACGAGTTGGGGACATTATTCTAACATTTACTGAATGCCAACTACGTGCCTGGCGTTGTTGCTTTACTCACATTATTTCAATTAATCCTAACAACAAATTTATAAGGCAAGTACTACTAATATTACACGCGAAGAAACAAAGTCTCAGAAAAATTAAGTAAATTGGTCAAACTCCCAAGTCCAGTAAACTGAGGTGGGGGAGGTGTGGTGCAAAACTAGTCTGTGCTTGATTCTGAAGCAGCTTCTGATCACGATATGGAGTTCACTGGTTCATTGTAGCAGACAGGCAGGAAAGTTATAGATGGATCAAAGAATTACTGAGAAACCCAAAAGAACTTTTTGGCCAACCCAATAGATCAGAGTAAAGACAGGGGGCCTCATCCTGTTGTTGCAGTTTTTGGTAGAAAGTGCTTTGATCACATTTATATTTTAGAAAGATGTTCAGACAGCAACATCTAAGATGGATTAAAGAGTAGAGATGAAGGTTGAGAGAACCAGTGAAAGGACTTTGTAAAAACCTGGAAGAGAGGTAATGAGTTCCTGTCTAAGATAAGAGCGATGCAGATGGAGGGATAGGCGAAATGCAGAGGGTTTTTAAGGAGTAAAACCCAAACAACATGATTTCAATTTGGATATTGAAGGAGATGGAGGGAGAAGTAGGAATCAAAGTGATCTCTGAAGTCAGAGAACCAATAACTGTGAAATGAAATACAGCATTTGAGACAATGACTTTCTTTTATGTATAATTTTTATTTACTTTTAATGTTTTTGCACAATACCTATTCAGTATAACAAAACAAAATGTAAATCAGCAAAAATAAACAAACTTGGAAGCCTCATAATTCTACCATGAATATATGACATGTATTCATAACATTATAGAATTTTACGCATTCATTAGCCAGAAGATCATACAATACATATGGTGTTTGAAACATGCTTTTTTTTTTTACACTCAACTACACAATTTGATTGACCTTCCATGTCAAGAATTCCATTTTTATGGCTAATATACCGTTTGATGGATTTGTCATAAGAATTTAACAAACCCCCCATCTCTTGACATTTGTCTTGGTTTCCAGTGCTGTGTAATGACAGACAATAATTATACATACTTATATGTGTAGGTAAAAAATGTTTCCTTTCACTTGGACAAATTATTAGAAATGAAATGCTATATCAAAGGGAAAGCTCCACTTGAGGCTTTTGGTGTCTACCCTCAGGTTGCCCTACAGAGTGGGAGAGAGCCTGTTTGCCCACATGCCTGCCAACAATGGGTACTAACATCCATTAAAAATGTTTCCAAAGTAAAACGTCATCAATTTGCATTTTTCATTATAAGTGAGGTTAGACAGTGTATCCTACGATTATAGGTCATTTTCATTTCTTCTTTAGTAAATTTCCAGCTTTTGTTCTTTGTCAACTTTTCTATTGAAGTATTCCTATCTTTTTCATATATTAGAAAATGCTCTTTATGTGTTAAGCTTTTATTTCTCCCTAAGGTAGTAATTTGTTTGCTTCCTGAAAATTTTTTGAAATATTTAACATATATTTTTACATCCAACTATCTTTAACCTGTATCTCTGGCTTGTTTTTAAGTTTATATCTTATCAGCAGGGTTAAATTAACCCATTACTATTATTGATGATAACTGATATATTTGGTTTTATTTCCATTACCTTAGTTAAGGACATTTTGTTATAAATTCTTTCTGCTATTTATCTTCTTGTTCTGTTTTTCTTTTTTAATTTTTAAAAATTTTTAACTTTTTTTTTTTTTACGGTAGGTCCTTGTTGGTTATCTATTTTAAATATAGCAGTGTGTACATGTCAGTCCCAAACTCCCAGTCTATCCCTTCCCCCTACCTTTCCCCCCTGGTAACCATAAGTTCATTCTCTAAGTCTGTGAGTCTGTTTCTGTTATGTAAATAAGTTCATTTGTATCATTTTTTTTAGATTCTGCATATAAGCGATATCATATGATATTTGTCTTTCTCTGTCTGACTTATTTCACTTAGTATGATAATCTCCAGGTCCATCCATGTTGCTATAAATGGCATTATTTCGTTCTTTTTAATGGCTGAGTAATATTCCATTGTACATATGTACCACGTCTTCTTTATCCATTCATCTGTTGATGGACATTTAGGTTGCATCCATGTCTTGGCTATTGTAAACAGTGCTGCAATGAACATTGGGGTGCATGTATCCTTTCGAACCATGTTTTTCTCCAGATAAATGCCCAGGAGTGGGATTGCTGGATCATATGGTAACTCTGTTTTTAGTTTTTTAAGAAACCGCCATACTGTTCTCCATAGTGGCTGTACCAATTTACATTCCCACCAACAGTGTAGGAGGGTTCCCTTTTCTCCACACCCTCTCCAGCATTTACTGTCCATTTGATGATGGCCATTCTGACTGGTGTGAGGTAATCTCACTGTAGTTTTGATTTGCATTTCTCTAATAATTAGTGATGTTGAGCATCTTTTCTTGTCCCTCTTGGCCATCTGTATATCTTCTTAGGAGAAATGTCTATTTAGGTCTTCTGACCATTTTTTGATTGGGTTGTTTGATTTTTGGATATTGAGCCACTTGAGCTGTTTGTAAATTTTGGAGACTAATCCCTTGTCAGTCACATCATTTGCGAATACTTTCTTCCGTTCTGTGGGTTGTCTTTTTGTTTTGTTGTGGTTTCCTTTGCTGTGCAAAAGCTTTCAAGTTTAATTTGGTCCCATTTGTTTATTTTTGTTTTTACTTCCATTACTCTGGGAGACAGATCGAAAAAGATATTGCTGTGATTTATGTCAAATAGTGTTCTGCCTGTGTTTTTCTCTAAGAGTTTTATACTATCTGGTCTTACATTTAGGGCTTTTGAGTTTATTTTTATGTATAGTGTTAAAGAATGTTCTAGTTTTGTTTTTTTACATGTAGCTGTTCAGTTTTCCCAGCACCGTTTATTGAAGAGACTGTCTTTTCTCCATTGTAGTCTTGCCTCCTTTGTCGTAGATTAAATGACCATAGGTGCGTGGGTTTATTTCTGGCTTTCTGTCCTGTTCCATTGGTCTATATTTCTGTTTTTGTGCCAGTACCATTGCTGTTTTGATGACTGTGGCTTTGTAGTATAATCTGAAGTCAGGGAGCCTGATTCCTCCAGCTCTGTTTTTCTTTGTCAAGATTGCTTTGGCTATTTGGGGTCTTTTGTGTCTCTATGCAAATTTTAAGATTTTTGGATCTAGTTCTGTGAAAAATGCCATTGGTAATTTGATAGGGATTGCATTGAATCTGTAGATTGCCTTGGGTAGTACAGTCATTTTAACAATATTGATTCTTCCAATCCAAGAACATGGTATATGTTTCCATCTGTTTGTGTCGTCTTCAGTTTCTTTCATCAGCATCGTATAGTTTTCAGAGTACAAGTCTTTTATCTCCTTAGGTAGGTTTATCCTAGGTATTTTATTGTTTTTGATGCAATGGTAAATAGGATTTTAAAAAAAATTTCTCTTTCTGATCTTCTGTTGTTAGTGTATAGAAATGCAACAGATTTCTGTATATTAATTTTGTATCCTGCAACTTTACCAAATTCATTGATGAGCTCTAGTAATTTTCTGGTAGCATTTTTAGGATTTTCTATGTATAGTATCATGTCATCTGCAAACAGTGACAGTTTTATGTCTTCTTTTCCAATTTGGATTCCTTTTATTTCTTTTTCTTCTCTGATTGCCATGGCTAGGACTTCCAAAACTATGTTGAATAAAAGTGGTGAGAGTGGACATCCTTGTCTTGTTCCTGATCTTAGAGGAAATGCTTTCAGCTTTTCACCACTGAGTATGATGTTAGCTGTAGGTTTGTCATATATGGCCTTTATTATGTTGAGGTATGTTCCCTCTGTGCCCATTTTCTGGAGAGTTTTTATCATAAATGGGGGTTGAATTTTGTCAAAAGCTTTTTCTGCATCTGTTGAGATGATCATATGGTTTTTATTTTTCAATTTGTTGATGTGGTATAACACATTGTTTGATTTGCGGATATCGAAAAATCCTTGCATCCCTGGGATAAATCCCACTCACTCATGGTGTATGATCCTTTTAATGTATTGTTGGATTTGGATTGCTGGTATTTCGTTGAGGATTTCGGCGTCTATATTCATCAGTGATATTGGCCTATAATTTTCTTTTTTTGTGGTATCTTTATCTAGTTTTGGTATCAGGGTGATGGTGGCCTCATAGAATGAGTTCAGGAGTGTTCCTTCCTCTGCAGTTTTTTGGAATAGTTTCAGAAGGATAGGTGTTAACTCTTCTCTAAATGTTTGATAGAATTCACCTGTGAAGCCATCTGGTCCTAGACTTTTGCTTGTTGGGAGTTTTTTAATCACGGTTTCAATTTCAGTACTTGTGGTTGGTCTGTTCATATTTTCTGTTGCTTCCTGGTTCAGTCTTGGGAGATTGTACATTTCTAAGAATTTGTCCATTTCTTCTAAGTTGTCCATTTTATTGGCATACAGTTGCTTGTAGTAGTCTCTTATGATCCTTTGTATTTCTGTGTTGTCCCTTGTAACTTCTCCTTTTTCATTCCTAATTTTATTGATTTGAGCCCTCTCCTTTTTTTTTTCTTGATGAGTCTTGCTAAAGGTTTATCCATTTTGTTTATCTTTTCAAAGAACCAGCTTTTAGTTTCATTGATCATTTCTACTGTTTTCTTGCTCTCTAATCCATTTATTTCTGCTCTGATCTTTATAACTTCTTCCCCTCTGCTAACTTTGGGTTTTGTTTGTTCTTCTTTCTCTAGTTGCTTTAGGTGTAAGGTTAGGTTGTTTATTTGTGATTTTTCTTGTTTCCTGAGGTAAGATTGTATTGCTATGGACTTGCCTCTTTGAACTGCTTTTGCTGCATCCCATGGGTTTTTGGATCATTGTGATTTTTGTTTTCATTTGTCTCTAGGTATTTTTTGATTTCCTCTTGGATTTCTTCAGTGATCCATTGGTTGTTTAGTAGCTATGTTTTTCTACCTTTGTTATTTGGGTTTTTTTCTCTTCCACTGATTTGGAGGTTATGCATTCTTTTTCTATTCATAGTTATGTGAATTTTTTGTGTACAAATTTGAACCTATGTTTTTCTTTCAGTTTTTTCATATTGATTTGTATGAAAGGAAATGAGAGCTTTATCTTTTCCTCTTCCCAACCATCCCCTGTTTCCCTCAGACTTTAAACGTTTTTTCTTTATAATATGTAAAGATTATTATATTTTTCCCTTAGATCATATGTCTTTCTTTTTAAGGAGGGGCTTTATTTGCTATTTAATAATTTTTACAATTATTTTAGCAAGATACTTAGCAATATATGGTATGTTCCACTACTTTCTTAATCTCAAGCAATTTATTGAATACCAGTTTTTTTCCTCATACTTGAGTTCTTTATGTTGATTTCTTTTCAATCAGTGAAATACATCTTGATTTCCAGAAGTCATGCACATTCTCAAATGTCTTTCTCTTCCCTCATATTTACCAGTAGCTTGCCCAGATATAGAGTTTTGGGTTCATAATATTTTTTCCAAATAGCTGTGTATCTTATTTCATTCTTTTTTCATGGCATTTGTTTCTGCACAGGAGAAATGAAATGTCCATTTGATTTTCCCATTTATTCTGTTTTTCTTTCCTAGACACTTGTCATACTTTTCCTTTGTTTTGGGTGTTAATCACTTTTTATTAATTTTGCTGGGAACTTGATGAGTTTTTATTGCCCTGAAACTTCAAGTAAGGAATATTTTCTTGCATTAATATCACAGCTTTTACTTGTGTTGTTCTGGAATTTTCTGGCTTCTTTTTACTGCCTCCAACAACAGCTTTAATCTTGCTGTTACAGTTTATGTTTTCTTTTCCATTTGTGTATTTATCTTAATCATTTTCTCCTATAGCTGCTGCCTTCTGTTCAAAGGATACAGTGTTGTCTTGCATCTTCTTGAAGATCTGTGCCAATATTTACTGAACTTTTTATAAAAAAGGAATATTCAGAAATATGAATAATTCAATAATAATTCAATATTTAATGCTATGATGCTTTGAAGTAATGTTCCCTTTTTTTCTGCTGAAGTATTTTTCATAAGTCACACATCATTATAACTTTCCTACAAATGTTTCTCTCATTCTTAAATAGCTACAGCTTTATCAATTCTGGAACTTTCTACTATATACATGGGAAAATGTTCTCTTCTGTTTTTAAATATAATCAAGAATGTTAGAAGCATGCTTTTTTTCTAAAAATTACATTATATTACGAGTCTTCTCTCTCAATAATGATTTCTTCTGTTTTTAGCATATTTTAGTGTTAAAACAAGGACTTTTGCATCCAGGAGACCTGGGTTTGAGACATAGAACCTGTAGTGGTAAAGAACATGGCCTCTGGATCCCAATTCTCTTGGTTCAAACCCCAGCTTTGTCACTTACTGTGTAACTTTGGCAAGTTAGTTAACCTCTTAGTGCCTTAGTTTTCTCATCTGTAAAATGAGATTAATAATATTTGTTACTTCATAGGTTCTTAAATGGATAAACAGATAATATTTATAAAATATGTAGAACAGTCCCTGGGACATAGTGAATGCTATGTAAATATCTGCTTTAAAATTCCAGCTCTAATCTTCATCTCAATTTTGTTGTAAACCTAAAAAAAAGTCTTTAAAAAAGATAAACAAGCCAGAGCTTGTCTACCTAGAAACAGGCCTTAAACAAATGACAATAGGAAGAAGAAAGGAGTGTACTACCATTTAAAAATATTTGACTTACTAATTGCAAACAAGATAAATGTGATTTTGAATTTCAGCATAAAAATGTAATAAACCAATGTTAAATGCTAAAAAAATCTCCTAGCGCTATCACCTGTTAACTGAGTAACTTTAGTCAAATCATCAAATTACTCTAAGCCTCCATTCTCTCTTTAAAATGGACACAATACTAATAAAAATAATGTACCTATTAATAAAAATATTAGTAATTATTAATACTACTTATTAATACTGTGAGGATTAAAGGAGATAATTTATATCAAATATCACCACATAAGTGCACATTACTTGGTTGCTACTATTTTTTTAAATAATCTAATGCATACTTGACTACACTACATTTATTTGGCTTTATTAAGCATTGCAAGTCTCTTTATTCCACAATTTCTCTGTTATTGAATTCTTAATTGTGAGTTACTTTACAGATGTGTAACTCCAGGGAGAGTAAATACAGATTCAAAGCTGCATTGTCAGTGCAGAGGGAAGATAAGAAGCAAGGTCAATCAGGTCCTGCTTTTCATCTTTTTTTTTTTTTTTTTCTTGAGCCTGGGAAAAGCAGGGTCTGTGATTCTTTTTTCTTCAAAAGGCTTATTTCCCGTCAGTAGGATCATTTCCCTCAAGCCCTTTACTTTCTCCTCACCCTTTGTCCAGTGCTTTGAACCGAAACAAGGGGCCCAGTGCTTTTTGCATATCTACAGTTATTCTCTTCTGCTGCGAGTGAGTGTTGGGGGACACAGTGGGGGAGGTGCAGCTGCACAGGTTGGGGGGGTTGATGGAATATGGGGTATACTGTCTTTAGCAAGATTTTTTTACGCATTGAGTATCATTGATTCCTTTTAGTCCCTTTACGTACATTGCTGTTTTGAATTTTCCCATAAATAAGCCCAGCCATATCATGCCATGATGTGTTGTGATTGTAACTAATTGTGGGACATCAAAGAGGCCACTTCATTACCTGCAAATAGCCAACTATATCACTCTTTTAAAAAAATCTTGGTTTCTCTCCTTGCTTGAATTATACGATTATTTCTATGAAAAGCTATTGTTTGGGATTTTCCCCCCTAATCAGTTTCCAAAATGTTGTTAACTGTCCATTGATGTACCCCACATAAAATGGGCTTCCCTGGCTTACCCACAGCTTGCCCATCCGGGACATACAAACCAGAAGGTTCACCAGGAGGAATCAGCACTTGCCTTCCATGTCCTGATGAAAATCACACTTCTCCACCTGGAAGTACTTCCCCTGAAGACTGTGTCTGCAAGGAGGGGTACCGGGCATCTGGCCAGACCTGCAAAGGTAAGGATCCCACCACTGGCAGAGAGGAAATATAAAAGCTGATCTCTTTTAGGGAAGTAATGCCGGTGTTTTCATCCAATTAATTGGGCATGGTCTTTAATATTCCTTCCTCTAATCTTATTTGGGGGGAATTCTTTGTTTTTATTATCTAGCATTCCTTATCACTGAACATATCCATATCTTGCTCCAGAGAAAGGAGATCTGAGACTCCACAAGTAATGTGACTATGAAAACAGCTTTAGTATCGGAAAAGATCTAAAATGAATCTAAGAGAGAGAAGTCACAAATTTAACAGCAAATTTGAATAACAAATGAGCTAGTTTGGGCTCTGGTGATGTTTAAGTCCATTTAAAGAAAATATTTTTATAAGTAAAGTACTTTGATATTATTCATATCAAAAATTAAAAATATTTAATTAGCCAAAGCTGTGGCTCTTGGGATTTGTGGCAGACGTGCTTTGCTGGACTTATTTGTTCTTTATTTTATGCCACTCTAACTGAGAAGGAAAATAGCTAATGACATATGAAGGTCAAGAACTAGAAAATTTCGTATCCACATAGATATCAAGATTTTAAAATTTCTAAGCTTAAACCATAATATTTAGTCTGTTTTTAAACTTAACTGGAAGCAAATACCTAATAAGCATGAGCCAGAAGTGTTCTTCTTCCAAATGTGCACTTATGAATTCATATGCAGTAAATGGGAATGCTGTTGATAATTTAGCTCTGTGTATACAATGTCCTCTTGACCAGAAAAGAAAAAGCGGGGGGAGGATGCTTTATGGACAGAGACTCACTTTGCTTTTTACTCTTATCCCTGTAAATGTTAGTTGTCCGCTGCCCTGCCCTGAAGCCTCCTGAAAATGGTTACTTTATCCAGAACACTTGCAACAGCCACTTCAATGCAGCCTGTGGGGTCCGATGTCACCCCGGGTTCGACCTCGTGGGAAGCAGCATCTTCCTGTGTCTGCCCGATGGTTCATGGTCCGGTTCTGAGAGCTCCTGCAGAGGTATGCAGACTGCCAGTTCACATTGTTTATTGATTGTCTTGCTCGACATCCTCAACTTAAACTCTAATGGACTAGTAGATTCTTTGTTTCTTTTGATTTCATAGACCATAGACCACAGAAAGAGAAAAAATTATAGGAGGTTTGAAGTCAGAACTGCTAAGTTCAGTTGACCACATCATCATAAACTATACCCTTTGTGTTTCTTTTATGAACAAGCAAAGGAAAAGCCTGCCTGGGAAAGAAATGGACAGGTTACCTTAAACCTCAGATTTCAAGCAACCAAGACAGGGTCCAGGGAAAGTTTGGGGATGATCAGTGTGCGGCTTTGATGTCTACTTTGATTGTAGGACTCCAAGGACCACACCAGTATCCTGTGACAAGAGTAGTTAGCCAATGTATACATCCCCAGCCTTCACTTTGAGTAGACAGCATGCCAATAGAAAGTGGGAGTTTGCTAAAGTGAGATCCCAAAGAGCCTCATCAGGCCAACAGAAAAGGGGGCAGTACCATAGGTAGAACCTGAGGCTCTCACATCAGATACAGAGAAACAACAAGCAAAATTGAGAGTACCTTAATTCACTTCCACTCTTGCCGTCCCCAAGACCTACTTTCCTACTTCTTACGACCACTGCATGGCCAGCTACCTGGGGTTTCACAAATTGGGTTGAAAGAGAAGGCTCTCTAAGAAGAGAGGGGAACAAGCCAAAGGACTTGAGAATCCCTGCCCATGAAGCTTCTGAATACAGTATTCCCCCCCCTCACCTCGGGTTGCCAGATGAAATACAGGACACCCGTTTAGATTCAAATTTTAGATAAACAACAAATAACTTTTTAGTACAATATAAGTAAGTCCCATACAAGATTAGAGACCTTCTTATACAAAAAATTATTTGTTGCTTTTCTGAAATTCAGATTTAACTGGATATCCTCATTTGTTTGTTTTTATGCTAAATCTGGCAACGTTACCCCCAACACATCCCCTAGGCGTCCTTTGGCAATACAGTTTGCTGAGGCTTTGACTGCTCCAAGACCCTGTATCACCCAGCTCACTGGAGTAGGGTAAGAAGTTCTGTCTTCTAGTCTTCTCTTGGCTCCCACACCCATAAGGGAAGCCAACCTACTCACAACTTCAAGGTCATTTGTGAACCCCAGGAGACAGTCACTGTTTGCATTCATCGGCTACCAATACTGAACTCATCTATGAATATGAATTTGCTTAAATCAGGTCCCAGTCCAGACCCTTATCTCTACTTACAAAAAGAGAAGGAATCAGCAAATTGAACAAAGGAGACCTGAAAGAAGAGGGGAGAAAAATGGAATCACTGAGATGCAAAGGCAATTACATTGGTAAAATAAGATTAGGATTCCAAGAAATGGGAGAAATCTGAGAGGAGAAAGATATCTTAGGGAGAAGAAAAAGGTTGCTGACACCATGAACAGACATAGTCAAAAGCCAGATTAATAAGTTAGAAAATCAACGCTAGAAATCCTTCTGAAAGTAGAGCAACATTTGAAAGATTAGAAAAAAGATGAAAGAATAAAATGACACGAGAATAGTCACAGGAAATAGACTCTTCACAGATTAGGAATCCAGCGAGAGAATGGAGTGGAGGAGAGGCACTAATAGAAGATCAAAGAATATAACCACAAGCTGAAATCTGGAAAATACACATGACTGAAATCTTTGATAGTCAACTTAAAATCACTTACTGAGTGCCAGAAAACAAATTATTGAAAACAGATCCATGTCTGGAAATAATCTTATTGAAACTTCTGAAAGCCCTGGAAAAATTAGAAAATGGGGCCTGTTTCACAGTTAGAAATAATATTACCTATAAAGGAAAGGGAATCAGACTTGCCTTGAGCCCATTATTAGCCATTCTAAATATTAGAAGATAAGAGTATGTTTCCTGAATTCTGAAAGAAAAGAATTAGACCCTAGGTTTCTAAACTCCGGCAAGCTATTGTTTATGTGGGAAAGCAAAGCAAAGACATTCTTAGTCATACAGTCTCAAATGGTAAAAAGCCTATTACTGGAAAGGTTGATCATGGGAACCTCTTAGAAATATTCCTGTAAAGTTACATAGTTATTAAGTTCTTTGTAAAACCTCTGCCCCTTCTTCCAAATACCTCATGGCGGAAGGTAGAAAACATGACATTTTAACTTTCCACTTACTGACCTTCCAAAGAAGAGTGAGAAAATCAGGCAGACAACCCCTTTAGGATAAGGTCTGGCCCCTGCCTCTTTAACTCTCTACAGTCTCCATCCTGAGCCTCGAACCCTACACTAAAGCCTTAAGAAATGGCCATGCCCTCTCAGGAAGCCATCCGTTTGCAAGTTGTTTCAACAGCCATGATTGTCCAGTCATTCCTTTGGTCCCTGTGTATAAGCCCTCCCTGTCGCTGACCTTCTCAGCTGGATTGAGATGACCCCTAACCTCTGTATGTGCATCCACAAACCTGTCCTGCCCTCATTCTAGCCCCTGTGCTTTGTGTGTCAGGGTCAGTCAGGGAAGCCCAGGAAATACACCATCTGTGCTATGGGATAAGGAACTTATTTTAAGAATCAGACTTTACACGATTTTGGAAGGAGCTGGGAAGTGGAAGGTCCAGGAGAGAAATTGGAGCATTGGAGGAGTTACTACCGGTTCAGTCTGAGAATGCAAGCCCACCCAGCTGCTGAAGTGGAACCACAAGGGAGAAGTGTGTTGGGAAGTCTAAGAGAAGCTTTATCTCTGTGTAACCATGCCCTGACGCTCTACAGCCAAGAACCCAGCAGTGAGCTTGGGGCCACTTTGGGTCAAACAGGGTCAGCAATTGGGATGTGGGGTGGAGGTGACCAAAGACAAGCTGGAACCTACTGTGCATGTCTGCATTTGTCCATCACTGATTCTGCCTGCAGTGATCACTGCCTCTCTTCCACCTTCCAAAATCAGGTTCTTCTTTTGATCAACCCTAAACTGGCCCACAATAAGGGGATTCTGACAGTGTTTCCCAGCTTAACCAACTTGTTACAATACAAACCACTGTACTTACTTTAATTAATTAACTTGTCGATCACCTCTGCTAGTCTGTGAGCTCATTATGAGCACAGAATGTATCTTCCCCCACCCCAGCTAATCCTTGGTTATATTTCTGGTAAATGATATGGATAAGTACATTGACAAATAGATACACTGACAGTCTGCTTGTGTCACTTCCCATTATGCAGTCCCATTTTTAAAAAGCAGGCTTGTTGTCTTTTATGCAATTTGCATTGATGTCCCCGTATAAGTAAAATAACTTTAATCAAAATAAGAGCGATGCTCCAGGATGTGAACTTTTCTAAGCTCCCTTGAATTTCACCTCCAAAAAACTACTCCCTAACTTACCAGTGAACAAAGTTGTCCTGAATGAAGGTACTAAGTCAGGCTCTTCCTCTGGCTCCTCATGAATTGTTTTGGTTACAGGCATACTTCGTTTTACTGAGCTTTGCTTTATTTTGCTTTGCTGACGTTGCAGTTTTTACAAATTGAAGGTTTGTATTGATAGCAACCCCACGTTGTCAGATGATGGTTAGCATTTTTCAGCAATAAACTATTTTTAAGTAATGGATGTATATTGGTTTTTAGAATAATTCTAATTTGCACACTTAATAGACTACAGTATAGTGTAAACATAACTTTTGTATGCACTGGGAAACCAAAAAAATCGTGGGACTTGCTTTACTGCAATAGTCACTGTATTTGGTGGTCTGGAACCGAGCCTGCAATATCTCTGAGGTCTGCCTGTACTTGAGGTATTCTTCTATGAAACATATACCATAATTCCTTAATTCAAAAACACTTTTTCCCCACATCTTAACATCCTAAAACTGAGATGTACCTCAACAACCATGGCGTTAAATCCTTTCACAGACATTATTGTTTCTTTATTCGCAGCTTATAAAATAACGTTGTGCCTTACAATTGGGGCGTCTGGGATTCGGTGAAATATGGCAGTTATGTGGGAATTCATTTCTGTTTCAGGAAGGGTAGTATGGAGAAAGTAGCGTTTTACAGATCTAATTTAAATCTAATTATAAAGACAGAGGATAAGTTTATTTTTTTCTTGAAAATCTTTCTAAAAGTGAGGCAGAAATGAAAGACCAGTGTAAAATATAAAACCTTTTACAAATTCCATGTTACATCCTAAATGTTTTGTAGTGTTAAATAATAACTAATAGGCTTGATTCTTATTCCTCCTATACATTCTTCATTAAAACACTTACACTCTGAATTTTATCTGAATTACACATTCCTTTCTAAACTAGTACGGATTCCTTTGTGGTTTCTCAATGATAACCGGCTAAACCACAACATGAAAGTAAAGTAAATTTTGTGATAGTATTTTTCCTGAGAAAAACGTTCAGGCAACAGTGAGAACCCTACATTTAACATCAGATTTATTTTATTTTCAGTATAGAAGCTGTCAAAATTGGGAGAGTGACAGAAGTGTAAATCTGAGAAAAAAATCTGAGTCTTCCCATTGAGAACCAGATCAAGTTCTCACATTGTCTGCTACCTAGTAGACCATTCTCTTGAAAGACTAAATTGCTGTTTTCTAAAAAGACTAAATAAATATTTAAGGATTGCTTTAACATGAATGTCAGTCAAAAGTTTATTGCAGAGTTGTTCAGCTTATTGAAATAAAAATATTTTTGAAGTTGAAACTCATAAATAAGCATGTTCCTGTCAAAAATGATAAAAATGGTCATTCTTGGTTGAAAAGGAGTATAAAATGTTTAAGAACTAAATAGGAATTATTACATATGCTTTGTTTTCCCTGAGGAGCAATGAAAGTTGATTAAAACCAACACTTGAGAAGCAATGTAATTTACATGTGTATGAAACACCAGCTCTAATTTACTATCAGTTCCCTTGAGAGATGCTGCAAGTTCATTTCGTCTGAAGTTGGAAAGCTGGAGTCATTTCAGCAGTTTATTGGATCAAAAGCGGTTGTTTAATATGGTTTTCTAGATTTTCTATATCTTGATCATAGTAATTTGTCTCATTCACTTTTAATCCTACCTGGCTCTTGGCATTGTGCTACGCCTGATGAGTGCCCTCAAGAAAAGTCAAAATATGGGAGGCAAAATATTTCTACACCCTTGATGGATACACTCAGTAAAGATTCTACTTACATGGTGGACACACTCAATAAAAATCAAAACATGGAAGGCAAAATAATTCTACTCATTTGTCATTAATAGTTGACTTTGGTCCAAACTATCCCAGTGATTGAAAGGCGAGGGCTTATGGTTTAACTTCTAATCTAATTCTTGAGTTTTCTCTAAGGAGTAATCAATCCTAAATGAATATTTCATGCACCCAATATTTATGTTCTGCCAACTAATATAATTTGAATGGGTTCCTTCAGAGTAGATTCTGTGAAACCGCGACTTCAGTTGAATATGCACTGAATATTTTACCCCAACTTCCTTTCCTATTATTTTAAAGTTAAGCTTTCATCATGAGTAACTGCATGCTTCATATGAAAAATTGGCAAATGCATAAAAGAAGGCAAAAGACATCTTACCCAGAGTCTCAACAAAGTTCTTGAGTCCCAAATGATTTTGTTCAAAAATATTTAGAGATTGCTCTGTTGTCTTGTGGCCTTTAGTGTTGCAGGAGTGTTATCTGAGAGAAAAGTGAGATTTGTTCTTTGGCAGGGGTTGTTTTTGCTTTTTGTACAATGCCTGATGCTTATTGGATTATATCTGTAAACTATTAAATTGAGTATCCACATTGAGTATCCACGCCCATCTGTTGGCATATTCAACAAGAATCCACTCTCTTGTGCTCTCCATATCTCTGTTTATGACCAGGATGTACGTGCCATCTGACTGAAAGGGTGCACGGCCATGGGTCTGTGCAGCCCCCCACCTCTCCCTTCCCTTCCCTGCACTCTCCTTTCCCCATCCTCTTCCATGTCTCCCCCTCCCCTCCTCTTCCTCTCTATCGCCTGCCTTTCTCCTCCCCTTCTCTTCCCTTTCTTCTCCCCTCTCCTTATTCTCCCCCTTTCTTTCCTCCTTTACTGTCCTTCCTCCTTCTCCTGATTTGAAATCCTGATTGGAGTGGGTCTAAGCTAGAACTGGAGAAAAAGAAGTGTAGAAAGAGCATAAACTCTTTAGAGATAATTTTACCTAAAGAAGAACACATAATAGATTGGAGGCTCCAGTAGGGTATAGAATTTGATGGAGTTGAAGCTCTTGAGGGAATAATCTAGGAAGATAGGAGGTCGTTGTTAGAGGAGGGTGCTTGGACTGGTGCTGGCAAGGTCTAGAGGATAAGGCAGTGGAGGGGAGGCTGAAATAAGGTGAAGGATGTGGTTACTGGTGAAGAAGAGGTGAGGAATATGACTCTGGGGTATTGGAATGATCATCTACATAGATCATGAAATCACCAGCTTGAGTGTGTGTGTGTGTGGGTGTGTGTGTGCGTGTGTGCGCATGTGCCAGAGAGAGAAAGAGAGAGAGAGAGAGAAATATAAAATCATTAAAGAATGAGAAGTGGCCAAAAGGTCAGCAGGCAACTGGGGAGCGGGGTGGGGGAGGGGGAAGGGATGTTCTTCCTCCCTCCAGGGAGCTGGAGGTGTTTAGGAAGAAGAAAGAGAATGATCTGGGAAGGCAATAAGAGCAGGTCCTGTCTATAAGAGACAATAAGATTTTTTACGAGGATGAGAAAGTAAGGAAAAGTTCATAAGAGAAGTTTAGGATAGGATGGGATTTATTGAGGACTGATCATGTATTCCAGAGGGCAGGTGCATGAGTTTGTGAGTTAGATTTGGATCAGAACTGTGTGGGGATGACCCTGGTAGATGAAGCGATTGTCATGAACAAGAATATAGGGCCTGACGGAATTGACTGAGCTGTACTCTAAGGCACTTTATGGGATTTGGGTGGGCTAGGCGGTGGTAGACTCTTGCCGGAACTCAGAGCACAGATGTCATTTGGGAGCCTGCAGGAGCAGTCCGAGTACCTTCTTGTAGATTCTCAGTTCTCTGGACAACCCATGGCACTTCTGCTGCTGGTGGTGCTGAGGCTGGCTGAGGCACAGGGCCCTTTCCAGCCTCCAGAGCTTAGTAAATACTCTTCTAGCTCCTTTTTCATGGTGGTTTCAAAGTCAATAGAGAAAGGAAGTATATCACCAGTTGTAACCTGGTCACTTCTCAGACCAGGGGAATGTGATCCGGGCTCACACGCTCTACCCCTGAGCAAGGTTGGAGCACACACAAATCCCATGAGCTGAAAGAGGCGAAAGAGCTTCCCCTGGAAAATTAACAAAGGGAAAATGAATGGATGCTGGGCAGAGGGAATTAGGGTTTGCATATACCTACTGGTATCAGTGACCCAAATAACTAGGTCATAAGCCAATTAAGGGTTTGTTTTTCTCTAACCTGAAAGGACAGAAGTAGGTAATCCAAAGCTGCTGTGATAGCTCACTGTCATCAGAGACCCAGGCTTCTTTTATTTTTTTGCTCTACCATCTTAGTGCATGAGACTTACCCTGTAATATGCTGGGGCCCTATCCTTCATGTCTGTATTTCAGGACAAAGAAGGAGGAAGAGGGGAAGGCAAAAAAGTACTCTCTCAACTGAGACAGTCCCCACTCTAAAGCTTTTCCAGAAGTCCCATACAACCTTAGCGTATATGTCACTGGCTCTCATTTGTTCTGATGGAGGTGGAGAATTGTTATCTTCTAGCTGTGCATGTTACTATGCTGAATAAAACTGGGAAGAGTGGTTATTGGGTGGGCAACTAGCAGTCTCTGCCACAGCAGCAAAAACAAACAAAACAATGATAATGCATAAGTCAATATTATCATCATGAGCTAGGATTTGCAGGAAGCGTCTGGGAAGAAAGGGGTGAAAAAGCTAAAAGGACCAGAATTGTGGCTAGAGTAGAATGCTGGAGTTCAAGATTGCAGAGGCTGAGCAGCTGTCAAGAGTCTGGGATCATTAAAAAGCCCAGGATATGCCCATGAGGTCTGAAAACTGAATTGAACCTGATCTCCGTCCTGGAAAAGACCCCTTCCTTTTGTTAGAACGTAGCCTGGAGAATCACAGCAAAGGCCCAGCTGAGGGCTGCAGGGACCTCCCTTTGTAAACCATTCCCAATCTCCAGCCATCATTGTCCATTTAGGGCCAGACTCCTTAAACAGCTTAAGTTTCGCACCTATAGGCAGAGGTGGAGCACAGCGATGTGGTTTAGGCCATGCATTTGATGAAACATAGGCTTTTAATTATCCCATTCTAACTCCAAATATAATGGTGTGTTATTCACTGTTTGTAATGTGTAGGCCTTATTAAATTTATAATTATTATCTTTGTCCTCATTGAGTAGAATATGATCTAATTGTTTTCATTTCACATAGTGAGAACATGCCCTCGTCTCCGCCAACCCAAACATGGCCGCCTCAGCTGTTCTACCGGGGAACTGTCCTATAGGACAGTGTGTTTGGTCACCTGTGATGAAGGGTACAGACTAGAAGGAAGTGCTAGGCTTACCTGCCAAGTAAACGCCCAGTGGGATGGGCTAGAACCCCGGTGTGTGGGTAAGTTCTTAGAAGGCATGGTGCCTTCGATGGGTCATTTCTCTTGCTCTCTGGTTTCTCCTGTTTTCTGTGAAGACCTAGAACTAAAAACCGACTCATTATGGGTATAAATACACGTCCATATGTATAGGTATATGGCGCTGTAGATACACGAACAAATATGTGGTTTTATTCCCCTCCACTGGTAAAACGACTTCTCACCACAATCCAGTTTTCCGAATCCCTAAAGTTTACAGCTTCCAATGGTAATGATTTTTGTTTTAATTGGGGCAAATTTGGATGGATTTCTTTAACAGCAAATGCTGTGCAATTCCCTCAATTTTTAAAACACAATTTACCTTTACCTTGTTGATGAAAGGACAAAATTATGAACCAGTGAATGTTAAGATGGGCCGTAAAATTCTTTCATCAGAAGATTTTCTGCCTTGTCCTTCACTAAGAGTTGTGACATCTCATGCCTGAAATTGGGTCCAGAATGAATAAACTCAGTAGCTCTTCCAGTTTGCTGCATCTTATACACTGCTGAAACATTAACAATGGTAATAACGATGATGATGAACTGATAATAACTACCATTAGTGAACCCTTACTATGTGTCAGATACAGTATACCTGGGAGTGCTAACAGGTATGTCATTAAATAACCAACTTCCAAAATAGGAAGAAGAACTATATGTAGGAAATAAATTGAGGTATTCCAGAATCCTAGATGGGAAAACTAGGTACTATAACTATCTCTATTCTTTATAAATTGATTTACAGGTTTATTCTAGTATAATCTAGTATTGGATCCAGGGCTGATAATAAGGGAGGGTGTCACCAGAAAGGATATTGGGCTTTACTGAGGGGTTCAATAACTGTCCTAGAGTTGACCCTCATGGTGCAGGCTCAGAAAACTTATAGGGGGGTTATTAAATATTTAAATAATAATTTAATAATAAAAATAACAAGTAAAGTTTATTAACAATGAGATACTTGTCATGACTACTGAAAGACATAGGCCTGACAGGCATTATATTTCCCTGGAGGCAGAAGCTACAAGGATTCCCAAACCACAAACAGACTTAGTTGGCATAAAACCAAAACAAAGGGAGCTAGCTTCTCCAGATAGTTCACAGAATTAAATGAAGATGATGGATCTATCCACCATAAAAAGGCTGCTTTGGCAATGGAACATTAAATCTCAATAAATCCCTTTAGTTGGAACGTTGTCTCCCAAGATTAGAATTTGTATCTAGATATTAATGGTTACTCCTGAGAATCATCTATTTCACTGGCTCCATGGATGAGCAGCTTTTCTTGTGAGGGACCCAGTCTTTTATTAAAAATGTAATACATTTAATAAGGTTACTCTGGAGTTATTCTTTAAAGAATTTAAATTTAATTATTAAGTTTAACTTAAAATTTTAAAATTCTTCAAACTTTAAGAATTCTCTTTAAAATTATTGTGCACATCTCTGTAACGATTTAAAGTATATGTCAATCTTGGTAGATTTGAAGTATAACCATCAAAAGGAAATTATATCCTTATTTACAATTTATTGGGGAGCAACTCACCGTAGCCCTCAAATTCTGACAATAACCATAATTACTATGAAATTTTCCACTTAAAAAATTGATAGACATGAATGGAAAGCGTATTGAAGAATAGTTGCAAAACAGGAAAATTTTGAACATGAGGTACACTGAGGGAGAACTTATTCTCGCCATCATAAGACAGATTATGAACCCACAGTGATTAAAATGGTACATTAATGGCACAAGGATGCACAGAACAATGGAAGCAAACATGGCTCAGAAACAAACATTATTTTTTGTAGAAGAATATAATATTCAATAAGGGAAATTATAGGGAAATCAATGGGGGAAAGAAGCTTATCTAAAAATTAGTCAGTTTTGACTCACCTCATTTTTAAAAATCTCTAAGTTAATTTAACTAATTAATTAAATGAGGCAAATTAAGCAGTGAAATGTAAGAAATAATATGGGGAAAATATGGATTTTAATGGAGAAGAACTTCATAAAAATAAAAAGGACAATAGATTTGAATACATAAAGATGTAAATTTCTGTACTTCAAATGAATTCTCTGCATTATTAAAATGCAAACAAGAAAAAGTTATTTGAAACACATAAAAAAAAGTCAATGTCCTTAACATTTTCTGACATATGAAACTAGACCAAAACACAAAAATGTGAAGACTCCAATACAAAGAGAGATAAAGGAAATGAATTAAATGAACAAAGGAGACGTTTTAAAAAATACAATTAAAAAATAAACAATGAAATTGAGAAAATTCTAGAACCAAAGTTATGAGATATGGGTTAAATTATACACTGATAAAATTTCACAGATATAAATATTTTCATTATTAAACAGGAAGAATGAAAATAACTAAACATTAAATTCAAAAGCTAGGAAAATAATGATTGTAAGAGAAGTTGAAAGAAGTACATAATAATAATAAAGGAAGATGAATTATAAAAGGAGATGGAATGCAGTAGAGTGGATAAGAGGAAAATCTTTGATTAAAGTAATAAAATAAATTTTAAAAAGAAGAAAGAAAAATGCAAAACTAGAATTTTTCCAGGAAGCTATCACAAAGGAATATATAAGGTCTGAGGTTTTTATTTTATTTTTTTAAAATATATTTATTATTTTTGGCTGCGCTGGGTCTTCGTTGCTGCGCACGGGCTTTCTCTAGTTGTGGCGAGAGGGGGCTACTCTTCATTGCTGTGCGTGGGCTTCTCATTGCTGTGGCTTCTCTTGTTGCGGAGCACGAGCTCTAGGCACGTGGGTTTCAGTAGCTGTGGCACGTGGGCTCAGTAGTTGTGGCTTACGGGCTCTAGAGCGCAGGCTCAGTAATTGTGGCGCACGGGCTTAGCTGCTCCGCAGCATGTGGGGTCTTCCTGGACCAGGGCTCGAACCCATGTCCCCTGCATTGGCAGGCGGATTCTTAACCACTGTGCCACCAGGGAAGTCCCAGAGGTCTGAGGTTTTTAGAAGAATAATAAGATACCATACAATACATTTATTATGCATGATTTTCTAAGAAAATGAAAATTATTAAATGAATCAAGGAAAAAAGTAGAAAAGCAAGTATATAGTTACCTATGGGTAATTTACAAAGAAATGGAAGTGTTATCAGAGTTTAATTACTCCTCCCCAAATGACTGAGGGATCAGTGAAACTCTTTCAAACTTTTAAAAAGCAGTAATTCTCATACCATGTAATTTGGCCCAATTAGTGGAAAGTTAATCAGTTCATACTATCAAACTATTATTATTCTATTGCCAACCTGACAACTTTTACCAAGAAAAAAAAAAAAAAAGATAGAAAACTACGACAGCAAATATACTAGCAATCCACATTCAAAAGAATGGTCTGCCAAAACGAGTAAAGGTTTATCCTAGGAATGTAAGGAGGGTTTAAAATTAGGTACTCTATCAACATAATAAATTACTTCATTATAAAAAAATAGGAAAAATTCATATGGTTGCTCAGTATAAGATAAAAGTGTTTTATTATCATTTAAAACACATTTTTGATAGAACTCTAAGAAACTCATTTTGATTACTGACATAATAAAAAATTCCATCTTAAATCTGCATCCACTTATGGAAACAATGTAGACAGTCTTACTAAATCTGGAAAAACAAAAGGATTCCAGAATCATCCGTATTATTTAGCATTGTTCTCTAAGCTTTAGCTCTTGTAATAAATCATAAGGTTAGAGCTTAAGAGGATTCAGAATCATCATTTGTAAACTACGTGTCTACCTCCAAAAAAGAATGAACCTACTAAAAGACTGAGAGTTCATTAAAGTCATAAGAATATCAAATAAACAACTCTTCTATATAAATGATAAACAGAATATATAGAGAAAAATCACATTCAAAAGTTCTATAGAAAATATAAAATATATAAGAATAACCTTAAACAGAAATGTGTGGAACCTGTGTTACACAAACTACAAAATTACTGAAAGACAAAAAGAACACCTTAATGTTTTTATAAAATTTTATCAAAATGTAAGTTCTCTCCAAATATATGTATATGTAAAATGCAGTGTCATCCAATAGCCCAAAAAGGTTGTTCTTTTTTGCCCCCTTTTTGGAGTTGGGGATTGACTCCAGGATTCATCTGGAAGAATGTGTAGGCAAAACTCACTGAAATAAGATTGAAAGGGAAGAGTAATAAAAGAGTAGTAAAAAGAAAGTAGCTCTACTGGGTTTTAAAATATATACTAAAACTGCAAAAATGAAGAGTGTGCAAGAATTGCCATCAGATCAATGGGACTGAATACATTCCAAAACTTACGAGTTTCACGTATTATTAGGGAAGCATCATAGCTCAGTTGAGAAGATAAGATTTATTCAACTGATAATATAGGAAAATTGGCTAGCTCCTTGGGAAAAACAAAATGAAATTTTCATATGTTTTTAATACACACCAGACACTGACATAAATTCTTCATAGTTTTAAAAATATAAATTAAAAATAAAACCATTAAAAGCTAGAAGAGAGTATAGTTAATATATGTAAGTGAATATTAACCCATCTTAGAATGTATTAGGCATAAAAGCAATGGGAAAAGATTTTCCATTAGATTAGAAAAGATTAGATTAGACTATATAAAAACTAAAGACATTCATTCAAAAGGTCATAAACAATAAGAAAGAGAATATTAACAGGGAATAAAATCTTCAACAGTTATGACAGCTAAAATAATAATTTTCTTAATTTATAAACAGCCATACCTAAATAAACGATTTAGAGTCCCATATAGTTGTTATATTTGAACCACAAATTTGGCTCTGATTTTCCTCTTGGTCAAAGCAAAATAGGAAGTCTGGGCAACCACGTGGTACATACTGTGCAAAAATAAAGAAACATGCCAATTTCTCAGGAAAATTTGCTTTTGCTGACAGAGAGGTTTGAAAGCAGTCATTTCAGGGAGGAGGCATGGTTGTGGAATATTTTAGGAGCACACAGGTTCTGCTACTTACCCATCGGGTAGCCTCAGGAAAGATAACTATGAGAGCTACTATTATGTTCCAGCACTCTTGTTTGTAAGTGGGAATAATAACAACAGCCCTTACTGCATATGTTTAAATGAGTCTATCCTTGTAAAGCACTTAGAATAATGCCTGGCATATCACATGGGAAATACAGACTAAAGACACCAGCAGTGCTCCCAGTAGAATCACTACTACAACAAACAAATGTATATATGGGGTCCTGTGTGTGTGTGTGACACACACACAGACACACACCCTGCATTAAGTCCTAGTCTGATTTTCCATTCTATCTCCAGTCTACCTAATTCTACCTAATTCATCTGCTGTTCTTCATCTGTGCTGAAAATAACATCATTAAGAGTCAAGGCCCTAATTATGACACAGTGATTCTAGGGAGAGTATAAAAACTATTCTCATTATGTGCTTGCTTAAAGATGGCACAAAAAAATTCATAAAATGGAGACTGATTGCTGAATTATCACTTATTCCATGAAAGATAGAATCTAATTCACTATTTTATACTTTGTAGCCATAATGTAATATTCTGCAAACTGAATGAAGGTGCTCTAAGCAAATGATAAAAGTCACAGTCGGCATTGATTTAAGTACTAGTTAGAAATCTTTCAAGATTTTGATGCACCGGCAAAATAACATGAGGTAACTAAAGAGATATGGTTGAGCATTATTTACAATACAGCATTTGTTTAGTGTCACATACAGACCTCATTTAGTGACTTATGTCAGTCCCACAGCAGACCAATTGTATTTTTCTCTATTAAAGCGAATCTGTGACATTTGCAATTTGTGGGAACGCAAATAACATTTTCTTGCTCTCCTACAATAGAGCGCCACTGCTCCACCTTTCAGAAGCCCAAAGGTGTCATCGTGTCACCCCCCAACTGTGGCAAGCATCCAGCCAAACCTGGGACGATTTGTCAGCTAAGTTGCCACCAAGGATTCATTTTATCAGGAGGCAGAGAAGAAGTGAGGTGTACCACCTCCGGAAAATGGAGTGCCAAAGTTCAGACAGCTGCTTGTGAAGGTAGGTCCATACAATGGTCAGTTTAAAAACCAAATTCTATATAATGACACATTGGTGCAGTGTGGGACTGTCCCTCTTTGCAACTTTTGCTGCAAATCTATGGTAAAAGGATAGATGTAACCCTAAAAAATGCTATGAAGATGTCTGTTACAAAATCATGGGCTCACAAAATCCATTTTCAATATACCAGGCAATAATAGAAGAAATAGAAAACTAAGGATGATATTAGAGCTGGAAGTCAGGCTAAGTTTTCCATTGGGAGTTGAAGATCTTTGGGAAATTTCTGGTTCCTATAAAGCAGGTGAGATTAAAATAATTTCTTTTTAAAATGCAAGTCATCAGCCCTTTGAAACCTGCATCTCAGTACATTCACAAGAGAACATTGCCATCTTCCTAGCAACAAGAGCCGACTGCTATGAAAAGGAGCTATTGAGAGCAAGAAAGGGTTCTTAGAAGTAAAAATATAAATATCTCTAAGAGAAGGGCCAAAAAGTGGAGTGGATGTTGTTGAAAACAATATTAGTGATTTGACGAAGCAAACTGAGAATTCCTTCAGAATGGAGAACTGATAAACAAGGAACTTGAATATCCCAGTGGATCAAGCCCCAAAAGATGGAAGTTAAGAGATACCCGTGATAAATCGAGAAACCCCAGTAAAGAGTTCCAGAAGCAGAGAGAGGATAAGGGATGGAGGAGAAGAATTTCCTACCAGTAGAAGAAAGTTTCCCTGAGCTTCAGAAAGGCTTGAATTTTTTGATCAAAATAGCCTCAGACCTTGTTTATCTATTTTATATAAAGTAGTATATATCTGTTAACCCCAAGCTCTTAACCTGTCCCTTCTCCCCAACAACAAGGTCCTACCGAGTAGCTTAGGGAACTATATTCAATATCTTGTAATAACCTATAATGGAAAAATATATATACATATATATGTGTATATATATGTATGTATGTATAACTGAATCACTTTGCTGTACACCTGAAACTAACGCAACATTGTAAATCAACTATACTTCAATAAAAAATAAAGTACCATTACCAGAGACATAGAGTTTATTGATCCATGTTCAAGAAAACAGTGAGTAATGTGAGTCCAAAAAAAAAACATAGGGGCTTCCCTGGTGGCTCAGGGGTTGGGAGTCCGCTTGCTAATGCAGGGGACACGGGTTCAAGCCCTGGTCCAGGAGGATCCCACATGCCGCGGAGCAGCTAGGCCAGTGCGCCACAACTACTGAGCCTGTGCTCTAGAGCCTGCGCTCCACAACTACTGAGCCTGCGTGCCACAACTACTGAAGCCCGCATACTGCAATACTGAAGCCTGCGTGCCTAGAGCCTGTGCTCCGCAAGAGGAGAGGCCACCGCAATGAAAGGTCCGTGCACCGCAACGAAGAGTAGCCCCTGCTTGCCACAACTAGAGAAAGCCCACGTGCAGCAACAAAGACCCAACTCAGTCAAAAATAAATAAATTAATTAAAAAAAAATAGCCTCTGAATGTTGGGCAGGCATACTTTCACTACTCCCGGTGAAATTTCCAAGGTCCAAAGTTAAGGAGAAAATCTGAAGTTTCCAGAGAGAAAAGAGAAATTTCACAAAGGAAATAAGGATCAGACTCACACTACACTTCTCATTTATAACTCTAAATGCCAGAAGGAAATGTAGCAGTGTTCTAAGAATACAGAGGGAAAATAGATATAAACTTTAAATTCCAAATCCATTCAAGCTAATATTCAAGTGTAAAGGAAAAATAAAATACTGCTTTAGATTTTAAGAGTTAATATGCTAATGCATCTTTGTGGGGAAAAATCGTCTAAGTATTAGCCCCTCTGAGAAAAGGAAAATATAAATTGAATAAAATTTTAAAGAAACAAGAAGGTGATCTTGTTAGATCAATTCGGATATATTCAGCTGCAAGTTACGGAAGACCTAATTTAACGTAACGTAAGAGGATTTATTATACCATGTAATAAGAACTTAGCTCTACAGTGACTGTTGTGGCTATGTGGAATGTTACCACATCTAATTCAGTATCTGTACTGCAGAGTTTCACACTGCAAAAAATATCACTGGCTTTAATTTGTTGTTTGTTTTGCCAGTACATTTTAGCACACTAATTAATTCCACTTGACAGCATTGTTTTCCAGTGCACTTCCTTCCTGCCACAGTCAACATTCATTTTTTCTGTCTCTTTATTTCATTCCAAAAATATTTATCAAACTCCTGTTATATGCCAGGAACTATATAATACAATGGGACAAGAGATATCCTGGCTTTCAAAGAACTTAAATTCTTTGAGGGGAGAAAATGTAATTTCAAAATGGCAAAACGAGTTATGGTTAGGAAGGACAGAGGGCCATGGGAACTTCTGGAGTGAGCACCTAAAATGGACCAGTGGGGTCAGAGAAGCTTCCTGAGGAGCTTGTGTCTAAGCTGAGAATTAAAGGACAAGTAGGGGTTACCTGGGTAAAGGGGGAAGAGAGCATTGATTCAGGCAAATAAAGGAACATGGACAAAGACCCAGGTATAAGAAGAACCATGGTGCTCTCGTGGGACTGAGGGTATTCGATGTGGAGACTGAGTTCTGGTAGGGGATTTGTCAGAGAGGAGGCAAAGAGGGGAGCAGGTACCAGTTCAGGAAGGGCTTCGAAAGTCATCCTGAGATACATTATCCTGAAGGCAGTTGTAAATTCCATATCAGTCAGGAATTGGGATGTAAAAAGCGAGTCACAGAGTATTAATATCTTTTTACCTCTCTCTTAGACGACTTAGAATTACACATTGATATGTTAACTGATTTGTTTATTTTCTGAATCAGACGTGGAAGCTCCTCAAATCACCTGTCCTGCGGACATAGAGGCTGAGACTCAGGAACAGCAAGACTCTGCTAATATCACTTGGCAAATCCCAACAGCTAAAGACAACTCTGGGGAAAAGGTAAGGTTTGAGCAAATATTTGCATCCTTTGTCAGATGGATTCTAAATGCACTGCAAATATGTGTGCTGTTGAAAACTTACTAATACTCTAATGATAGTGCTCTCTCTAGCTGTACTCCTAAATGTTAATGCCCCATCCGATAGAAGAATGATCAGCCTTGAATTTTTCATTAGAAATTTCAGATGAAAATCTAAAAACGGAAACCCTTCATTCTGCGGATCCGTTGGCTGAGAATTCTTTGCCCCTTCCCAGGCTCTGAAGATCTTTTAAGAAAAAGAAAGATGGGGAATCAATCTTAGTTCCTATTTTTAATCATATGTTTTAAAATATGATCCTGAAATGATTGCTTATTGGCCAATCTGAAGAAGATAACGTCAGTGTTTCTTACTCAGCTTTTTTAAAACCAGCGTTATTCAGAACACAGTATTTTAGTATTGTATATACAGTAGCTTGAGATAATTATCCATCAGATGCTAGGAAAGGAATTAGGAATTTAACACCCTCTTAAATCTATACTTTTACTGTTCACATACATGAAGATGCCCTTAAATAGTATATAGTTTTTACACCTGCATGTAAATATGTATGTAAGTTGTGTCATTCAAGGACATGTGCCATTCAAGGACACACAAACAAACACACACAATATGTTCTGATAATTGTGTTGAATAAACACAATATACTTTAAAAAATCAAGATAACTTTTTAAAAGTGTATTATTAAATATAGTCATCACTCTGTATATTACATCTCCAGGACTTATTTATTTTGTAAGTGGAAGTTTGTACATTTTGTCCACCTTCACCCATTTTGAGCACCCCCATACCCCTCTTCTGGCAACCACCAAACTGTTCTCTGTATCTGTGATCCTTTTTTTTTTCCTGCCACTTATTAGCGAGATCATATGGTATTTATCTTTAGGTAACCAAAGACAAGGTAACTTTTAAATCTGATTTTAAAAGTGTAAATGTAAATTATAGTACTTACTGTACTGTAGCTGATGTGTGCATTGAGTGCTCCCTCGTGTGTAGTTTCCACATTCTATTAAGAGGCCCATGAAAACATGCATTACCATCATTATCATCATCATCCTGGTCATTGTCATCAAATACTAAGAAGAGTGCAGGGACATACTTCAGGATCCATGAGAATTTAGACTAAATGTAGCATCTGTGTGTTGAAGTATTTTTTAAAAATACAATGGAAAAAACCAATGGATTTGACCTCCAAAGTATTTCTCAATTTTTTAAAATAAATTTATTTTTTTAATTATTTATTTTTGGCTGCGTTGGGTCTTCGTTGCTGTGCGCAGGCTTTCTCTAGTTGTGGAGAGTGGGGGCTACTCTCCGTTGTGGGCGGGCTTCTCCTTATGGTGGCTTCTCTTGTTGTGGAGCATGGGCTCTAGGTGCACAGGCTTCAGTAGTTGTGGCGCCTGGGCTCAGTAGTTGTGGCTTGTGGACTCTAGAGCGCAGGCTCAGTAGTTGTGGCACACGGACTTAGTTGCTCCACAGCATGTGGGATCTTTCCACACCAGAGATCGAACCCACGTCCCCTGCATTGGCAGGTGGATTCTTAACTACTGCGCCACCAGGGAAGTCCCTCAATTTGTATTTTTAATAGTTCTCTAGCAAACTAGAGAAAAATGCTTCAAATATGTCAAATGTTAGAATGTTTATTATATCACATATTAATATAAATTTATCTTTATCACATTATAATTTTCAAACGGACTGAAAAGGCAAACATATGGTTCAAAAAGGGAAGAATATATCTATATCATGCAATCATATGAGAATTTAATCTTATCATAAGACATTAAGAAACTGCAAATTAAAACAATGACCTCATGCCATATTTTTGATTTACCTAAAGGTAATGATATTTAATATAGATCAGAGAACTTTGAATGGGAACTTTGACAATGATACTATCAAATACTAACAATGGGAATGCAAATGTTTACCATGATCTGGGAAGTAAATTTTGTATTATCTGTCAATAAAATGCTAATGACTTTGAGGTTAACAATTCTGTTTCTGGAAATTTATTATAAGTACGTAATAAAAATATTTTAAAATTATCTGTACAAAACTGTTCATCGTAGTGCTGCTTACAACATTAAAATTTGGGACCAATTTAAATGTCCTTGAATAGATTTTTCTTTTAAAAAATTGCCATGTATTTATTATATAGGTTATAAAGGTATTTAAGAGTCATAAGTTCTAAAAACTATGTAAGAGCATAAAAAATGTTTTAAGATATTATGTTTAATAAAAAAGGAACAACATTTCATATGTATCCCAACTCTATAAACTATATAGATAAATAGTCTAGAAAGAAGTATACCAAAGGCTATGTCTGATTTTTTTTTTCCTTTTTGCTATACATAAAATATTGTGTCTTTTTGACTTACTTTGCTAATAATATATAAAACAAAAAATAATAAAAGTACTAATAATATTAACTTTAACTTTCCAAATATTTCTCTCCAATAGGTGTCAATCCACGTTCATCCAGCTTTTACCCCACCTTATCTTTTCCCAATTGGAGATGTTGCTGTCACGTACACAGCAACTGACCTATCCAGCAACCAAGCCAGCTGCACTTTCCATATCAAGGTTATTGGTAAGTCTTCAAATTACTTGGGTAGGTTTGTGAAAATAATCCAGTACCCCCAAAGACTTTGCTTCTCCTTTATCTTCAACAACTCCTTTCTCACTGATTCTTCCTTCTGTCATTGAAACCTACTGAAGCCACTTCCTCTTTGAAACCTACGTACCCTTTAATTATCACTCTATCTCTTTGACCCCGTCCTATATGTGAGCCTTTTGAAAAGTTCCCAATGGTTGCCATCTCTTTTGGCTTAACTGCCATTTATTCTCAAAGTCACTCAAGTCTGGCTTCTGTCTCCTTCACTCATAGAAACTACTTTCATCAAGGTTACGGTGATCTCTAGAGCTAATCCTACTGCACACTTTTCAGTCCTTATTTGACATGTTTCCATAGATTTTACATTATTAACAATGCTCTCTTTATCAAAACTGCCTCCTTCCCGTAGCTTCTCTGATACCAGTCTTTCTGGGTTTTTTCCCCCATTATTCTCATTTTTCCTCCTTGATTGCTTTTTTAGGCTTCTCTTCCTCAGACCAACTCTCAAGTGTGGATCATCCCCAGGATTCCGGCCTTGGCCCTCTTCTCTTTCTTTCTCTCTAGTTTTCCTGGTAATTTTGTTAACTGACAGCTCCCAGATTTCTATCTCCAGCTCAGATTTCTCTTCTGAAATTCAGAGCAATATATAATACTGCCTACCGACTTTCCCACGTGGATGCCCCACAGGCACTTCAAACTCACCCAAACCTAAAATATTTCTTAGCTTAGAAAATGGAGTGAAGACCTAGCTACCATTGCAGAAATCTGGAAGTCATTCTTGATTCCTCTCCCTCCATCACCAACATCCAATACCTCATCAGGTTCTACTGGTTTCACCTCCTTAATATCTCTGAAATCTGCCCCAGTCTCTCCATCCTCACATCCCACTGCTATACATCACTCCTTCTTTTTTATTTTACTTTATTTTTTTGGTTTGGTTTACTCCATCATCTCCCAGTTGGTGTTTGTGCTTTCAATCAATTCAGTAGATACCAGATACCCACCAGCAAGACTTAAGACGTGGAGAGTATTTGAAGTGGTCTGTAGCACTCAAGAGCACAGACTCTGAACCCAAACCACTTGACTCCGTAGCCAGCTCTCCCACTTAAGGCAGTGTAACCAGTCACCTCTCTGTGCCTCAGTTTCTTCATCCAGCAATAGAATTAATAAATATATTACCTTATAGGGTTATTGTGAGATTTTTTGATTAGTTAAGATATACAAACTGCTCAAGGTAGTGCCTGACACATTAAGCTCTGTGTAAATATACTAACATTTTTGTATTTTGGTCTCAGATATATTTTTAATGTTTATTTTAAAATTCAGTACATTAAATTCATTTTATTTTAAGACTTTTACATAACCTCTTGAAATAACTAATGTGTATCAAACTGGCTTCTTACCCTAGAAATGATAGGTTTTGGTGAAAGTAGATAAAAAGACTCATATAAAAGTCAGTCTAGTTCATGTCATAGTGCTTAGTTGTTTTTAATTGCTTTTTCAAGGTTGTTTTAAGCATGAACTTTTATCAGTCACATGAAAAATATGTTGGGTTTGTTTTTATGGCGCTGTGATTTTAACCATGAAAATGTGATTCGAGAGTTTGCCAAGTTTCATTTTTTACAATGAAGAGTCAGCATGATGAAATGTAAAAAGTGTACTCGAGTGCCTAGCTAGACACTAGCTGAATTTTCAAATTATGAAAGAGAGAGAGGAAATGGGAGGGAGGAGGGGACAGGAGAAGGAGGGGGAAAGAGAGAGTGGGGGAGAAAGGGAGGGGGAGAGAGAGACACAGAAAATATTCCAAAGCCTACATTTTCTTGTTTTCCTCAGATGACGGGGGTGTTGGTGTCTTAATGATAAATGAGAGGAAATAGGAACGCTTTTGCTTAACATTCCGCAGAGTGCTGCCTCACTTGCTTTGAAAGGACTTTCTCTCCCTCTTGGAGACAATGCATCTGCTGGTACCTCCAGTTCTTTGACAGTCATTGGCCTCGTCTTGTCTTACTGCTCTCCTGTCCCTGAACTTCAACTTTAAACTGTTTGGCTAAAATCAGATAAATTTAGAAAATCTTGGAACTATTTCATTTGCAATTTCTTTTGGGAAAATAATAAATACTGTTGGATTTGTAAATTTAACTATGAATTGGCTTGATTCAGCATTCTCAAAGTACACTGACCTCCTGCGAGCATTCCTTCATTCTTTTCTTTATTCAGCAACTTTTTCTGAGCATCTGTTATGGGCCAGGTGCCGTGCTAGGCCGTGGAGACCTAACTGTGAGCAAAAGAGGCTCCATTGCTGGTTGACAGAGTTTACAGCCTAGGAAAGTAGTAACCCAAAGATCCTGTACTAAGGAAATGACAAACATGAGGAAAAGAGAAAAACTGAACATTTATTCATAAGACTTAGCTTAAAACAAAAATCTGTATATTCTCCAGAGGTAGAGCTCATTTAATTTCAGAATTATATGTTTCCATATGTCACTGATAGTATATCATCCTAGTCTTGAGGCCTATGACTATAATTTACCAGCTTAATGACCTAAGGCAAGTCTCTTAAATTTGCCTGGTTTAAGTTTCCTTACCTATATAATTAGAAAAGTAGTATTCGTCCAGTCTCCCTCAAAGGCATGTTATTACAGACAGAAGGACATTTCAAAAGTGTAAACATTAATAGTTATGTTAAAATTTCCTCCTTTACACCTTCTTTATTGTCCTTTACTGACATCTAAAAATTCCACCACATTCCGTCAGAGCTTTGAAACCTGGCTCATCCGCGCCGCCACCTCAAACCCCTCCTTCAGTGTAGATTACAGTGCCCAGCAACAGACTCACAGTTCTTTCATTTCTACCATGGCTTTCACCCCCTCTCCACTGTAGCCCCCCATTCCCATGTCCACACCCTGTTCTTTGTCTTTACCTGGAATTTATCAACCTTAGGAATCTTAGACTCTGGTGTCCCATCTGTGGACATAACCTCCTGGCCTTCCAACAATACAGCATCCTCACTTACATCTTCGTATTCTACAGCATGACTTGGATCTCTGCCCATTGGTCCTTCCATTTAGCATCTATCAGCCTTTCCATTAAGAGGAGGATCGTGGGAGTGATCCCAGTGAAATGACTGCTTTGGTCATTTCACGCCTTCCGATTATCTGGGAAGGTTTTCTACACTTCTAGGTGGATCAGCTCAACTACCAGTGGCAAAACTCACAAATTAAATGCTCTCCGTATCCTGAATTTGCCTTTCATACTGCGTTACTCATGGTGATTGTAGCAATCTGGTATTTCTTCTTCAACAGGCAGAGGGACGTATAGCAAGAATCAGCTTTTTCTTTTGATGTTAAGGGCAGGGATGAAACATACCTCATCATCAAAGGGACCCCAGGGCCAGCCTTGTGTCTAACAAGGTCAAGGTTCTCTGTCAGCACAAGTAGACTTCAGTTCTCTCTCGCAACCTTCCTCATCGGTTTTGAACATCAATTGTGACTTCATTCTCTGATTTCATGTTCTTTAGATGTAGAACCACCTAGCATAGACTGGTGCAGATCCCCACCTCCAGTCCAGGTCTCCGAGAAGGAGCATGCTGCCACCTGGGATGAGCCTCAGTTCTCGGACAACTCAGGTGAGAACGCAGAGGTCGTGTTGTCAGTATGTTACCGCCGAATTATGCTTTATTTTAAAAAGCTTTTAAAAAGATAAAAGAGAAATGAAAAGCAAATTACATCTAAATAGAAGGAATAATTATATAAGGTAATACGTTTTAATGCTAGGATAATTATATATAATTTAACATTATTAATCTTACCTATCCATGGCTTTTCCTTTCATTCAGTATTCAGTGGACATTATTAAACGTGTACAAGATGTTTTATTTGAAAGTGTTCTAATAAATTCATTGAGTCTCTAAGCTTCCAGTGTCCTAAAGACATAAACTATGCATCCTATTGGTAAATCTAATGCAGTTCTCTGTTTTCATACTCAGTTCTTAAACATTTGTCAAAAAAGTTATAAAAATTCATGGGAAAACAGAAAAAAATGAGCTAATATAGCTGAAGTTCACTTTAAAGCTTTGACCAAAACCCCCAAAACAATAAGAATGCAAGTGAAATAGATTTCTTAATTAAATTTCCAGTATTCACAGAGACTGACCTATTCAAGGAAAATAATTTATTTAGTAAGAATACCTTAATTTAATAGGTTTTGAGTCAACAATTTCTGTGTTATAGCATAAGATTATATCTTTTATTTTCTACTAGCGGCCAAATCAGTACAAATAGAATGCCCAGCTGGTTTGTATAAATAGAAAATGAAAATTCAAATCAAATAAAGTGACTGCACACAATAACCCCCAAATTGGATTCCTTCTTTCCCCTTCTTTCCTTTCTAGGGGCTGTGTTGGCCATCACCAGAAGTCATACACCAGGAGACCTTTTCCCTCACGGGGAGACGGTAGTGCGGTACACAGCCACTGACCCCTCAGGCAATAACAGAACATGTGACATCCACATTATCATAAAAGGTATACTCTGCATAAGCCTCCAAAAATCTAGTTGAACTTGATATATGTAATCGCTGTTGCACTCTATTTTGTGAAAGAAAATAGGCTATGAGCAGTAGATGTTTAAAGTTAGAATACTGACAGATTTTATCGAGATTTCTGATGATTATTCCTTCACTTCATGGTAAATAGAAATATTGTCTTCCGAGGTAGTCTTTAATTAATGACTTACTAACATTTTTTTCCAAAGTTGTAAAGTATTGTTGTCATGATACTATTTTGAATGCTTGAGGAGACAGATTCAGAAAATGTATTTCCTATGTAATGTTATCTGGTTTTCATTTTTCTTAAAGGAATGCCAAAAAATAACTCGCAAATCAGAAGTACTTTATCTTTTCATAAAATATGCACAGTTACACATAGGTAATTAATTACCCATAATTACACATAGGTACAGTTTTTTAACTATACCCACCTAGGAATCAAAAAGCAGACTTTGCAACAATCCCACACTAAGGATTTACTGTGAGAGTTTTTCTAGGAGTAGTGGCGGACAGGAGGAATCCTTTTCAAAATTCAGCTTAGACTCCTGGATTTTAATTTGTATTTCTTATACCACTGTATATGAGTAATACAATTTTTTTTACACAGGTTCCCCCTGTGAAGTTCCATTTACACCTGTAAATGGGGATTTTATATGTACTCAAGATAGTGCTGGAGTTAACTGCACATTAAGTTGCTTAGAGGGCTATGATTTCACAGAAGGGTCTACTGACAAGTATTATTGTGCTTATGAAGATGGTATCTGGAAACCACCATATTCCACTGAATGGCCAGACTGTGCTAGTAAGTTCTAATTATTTTCTGGACTCCTTTCATATGTGTGAATATGTATTTGTCTGCCTATGTGTATAAATTTCTAAACATTAAAGGGAAAAATTGCTTCAATATAGGGATTAGGTTTGGTGAGTGGAAAATGGTGCCGTGAATTTGAAGTGTTTGCAGATAAGAGAAATGCTTGTCCCTTGACTTAAGATATTAGCCCCCCAGAGTCTTGCTATTCATCGGATTGCTATAGGATAAGACTCAGTTTATGGCAAAACCATCTTGGCGCTCTCATTTTTATTTACCAGAATTATCCGAAGAGACTTGTCAGCATGTCATTCTTGACTTGTAAACTTCAACTTATAAAGTATAGTCTTAGAGTCTTTAGAAGAGCTTATGTTTAAAGTAAGAGCCAATATACGTGATGTAGTGAGAGATCAGTCGCATTCTCTTTAGAAGTGATTTAGATTTAGAGCTATTCTGTAATCTTATATATTATTATAAAAATAACCCAATATCCTTGTCTAGTGTAAATAATATTTTCTGGAGTGAATCTTTGATCTAGTACTGTAGATGAAGTTTAAATGCCAATGTCTTAGAAGAAGAGTAAAGCCCACTTACTTGAGCTATTTTTTTCCCCAAATTTGGGAAGCAAATAAAAGTGATATCACTCACCTCTATCAAAGATTTAGACAGTAGGATTTTAATGGTGACGCTATTAGGAGACATCGTCTCTGAATATTCCAAGACATCTTGCTGAGTCTAAATTCTAAGCTTCTGATCCAAGGAAAAATTTATCTTTGTGAAATTACACTTTCAAGAAATAGAATTTCATATAATATTCAGAAAATTTTCAATGTCTATTGGTTGAAAATATAATAAACATATAAGTTATAAGTTTACATAAATATAAATTATAATATCTTTGATGCAGCTAGGATTTTTCAAAGATTCCCAGGAATATAATGAGGAGAATTTTTATATCTCTTTTTCTCTTAAATGCTCCTTTTTTTATATGATTGGAAGGTAAAGAATAATATATCAAAGCAAACTTATCACCGGGTAACTGGGTACAGAGCTGCTCGGCTCATGGTTTATTATGATCAGTTAATGCCTGGAAACGTTCCTTAACTGTCATCTTTTGTTTTTATAACAGTCCCACAAATCATGTCAGGATTAAAATACCAAGTTACAGTTAATTGCACAGAAAATTAAATCGTTGTTTTGAAAACACTAACCAACTGGAGCTGTTTTTTCCAACATTTTCCAGTAAAACGTTTTGCAAATCATGGGTTCAAGTCCTTTGAGATGCTGTACAAAGCAACTCGTTGTGATGACACGGATCTGTTGAAGAAGTTTTCTGAAGCATTTGAGACCACCCTGGGGAAAATGGTATGTCAGTAGCATTCCTTTGTTGCTTGCCATATTTGAAAGGATACTTGCTGTTGAGTTTTTTGTAACCTCTCTGGGTCACCTGCAACAAAAATTCTTTGTCCTGATGATTCCCTTCTTCTTTGTGACCCAAACTTGCTCCTCATATTTAGAATTATTCATAGGTTTTTGGACTTCTGGAGTGAATTATATGTAAATCTGTGTTAAAGCACTTTGAATTTTTTAAAACACTCCAAGTCAGCAAGGAAAGCTTAGGGTCCATGTGGTTTGAGAATGTCTGCTTTGTTATTTAAAGTATGACAAAAATGCCATTGTAGACTATATTTCTTTTATGATGAGGAGATCATTGAACATTTAAAGGATTTTCTTTTTCATGCGTTTTTGTTTAGGACTCTTTCAGTGATTCCAGGAAAGCAAAACAATGTATTTAACTGTGTTGAATGTCTTGAAGGCAGGAAATGATGACATATATATATATATATATATATGTATCCGTAACAGAGTTGAGTGGCTTAGATTTTGGATAGATTCTGAAAGTAGATGTAGTAGTAGTAGTAGATTTGATACAGAGTGTGAGAGAAAGAGAGGCATCAAGGAGGCGGAGTGTACAGAAGCATAGATACAGGAGTGAGTCCACATGGTGATGTAAGTGTGTGAAGGAAGGGTCTTTTGTGACTATTTGATCTGTGAAAAAAGATGCGGAATGATCAGCCTGGAGTGTGGATGGGGAGGAGTTGCTGGAGGTTTGAGAAAAACAGAACATGGTATAAAATAATTTTCTAGGAGAGCATAAATGAATATACTAGGGAAATGTAGTAGGATTGGCAGTAAGCAGCATTGTGTTTTCTCCTAAGCTATAGTTGAGTATGTGGGCGCTAATGTGGAGAAAGCAAAGCAATGAATTTAACCAGGGTTAAAGGTTCTCCAGGCAAACAAATTGAGGAGGGTGCATGCACGGGAGTAATTCATGGTGGTAGACCATGGGATCCAAGATGGGCAAATAAGGAAGTGAAGACATCAGGAGCTGAGAGACAGTGAGGAGGTGGGTAGCATCAGTGGATTATAGATTCTGATGAAGTCAAAGAATTGTTGGATTCTTGGGAGTAGGAGAAGGTGCAGTTACTGGTAACGACGAGGTCTGAGGGTATGATCGTGAGACATACCCTCAAGTGTATGTCTCATGTATGTCAAGTGACAAAGTAGAGCTGGAAGACGGAAGAGGAAGTGAGACTCTAAGGTGATAGAAGGATCAGCTGGGTGGATGCAGAAATCACCGAGGGCTGTGACAGGGACGGTTACCAAGCGTTCTCGGAATGAGAGGGTAACTCAGAGTGGGGGAGGGCTGTAGGTGATGGCCACAAGGAGGGTCAGTGTGTGGTATAGTTGACTGCAGGAACTTCAAAACTCTGAGGCTTCAAGGAGGTTCATGGGAGCGTGATCTGGAAACAGCAATAAAGAGTGAGGAGGACACTTCCTCCATGCCCACCACCTAAGAAAACTAGGAAGTCAGGTTTCATTGAGAGCAAAAATGAAGAGAATATAAAGAGAGGAGGTTAAAAATAATAATAATAATAATAATAATAGGAGATTGGCTGATTACTGACTGTGCATTTCAGAGGGCATCAAGGAGGGTTTTGAGGACTTGGAGAAGGGTGGGAGATAGGGTCAGAGAAAAGGGATCTAAAGAGCCATTAATAAAATGTTGTAGATCAACTGCACTTCAATTTAAAAAAAGCCAAATGGGGTGAAAGTTAAGAGACAAGAGATATCCCAAGAGTCCTGGGTTTCTTGCGGTAAGTGATACAAACCGCAAGAAAAGGCATGAGGCTAATCCTGGTGGTCCACAGGCACTTAGAGGAGGTAGGGGAGGGCATGGAGGAGGGTCAGGAACCTTTTTAAGAACAGACAGAGCTCTAGGGCCCTCCCCTCCCTCCTGCTGATGGAGATGTGAAGGCCAGAGGAGCAAAGGGCTTATCCAAGGCACACCCAGATGTGAAGTATATTTTGTCCTCTTCATTTTTTATTTGCAGGTCCCATCATTTTGTAGTGATGCTGATGACATTGACTGCAGACTGGAGGACCTGACCAAAAAATACTGCCTCGAATATAATTATGAGTATGAAAATGGCTTTGCAATTGGTAATGAAATTATTTAGTGTGGGTAGTTGGCAAAATTGATCTGCAGACTAAGAAAATCATTCCAGAAGAGTGGGGCAAACTGGAAAAATGATCTTTCATTCATTTATTCATCAAGTATTTTAGGATGACTGGATAACTTGATACTGTGCTTAATGATCTTTATAAATATATTACATTTGGGGTATCAAATGAATTCTTTCAAAATATTAGCCAAAATGCCTCAGGATGATAAAAACTAAGAAAACTAAGTCACATTATGATTGTAAAATTCAAGTATTCATATGAGATCTTAGAAGAGAATAGTAATAACTATAAAGTACTAACAGCAATTTTTATATGGCATTTAACTTAAATTGCAAGTAAGCCATTTATTCAAGTCTAATATACCTTCAAGTGGAATTCTGATGTTTTCTTCATGTAGAGTCTGAACACTTTTTTCTTGTTTTTTTTTTTTTTTTGAGATATAATTGACATATAACTTTTATTAAAGCTACTCCAAAGTGTGCTATGTGATTTTTTTTGGCTGGTCCATCTGGCCATTTAGCTTACTGTCTTCAGATTTCTAGATTTCAATTGTGTCTCTCAATTAACAAAATTGTCCTTTCCAGTAATTATTTTTATTTCATTCTTATAAAACTGTCCAGAACTTGCAGAGTAATGTTTTAAAATGTAATAGTGATAACAAAATAGTGTTGTGTTTAAAGCACATGAACTCTACAAGCAACTAGTAAGGTCCGAATCCTGGCTTTCCCACCAACTAGGTGTGTGGTCTTGAGCCCAAGTTCTCAAACCACTCTGTGCCTCCATTTTCTCACCTGTAAATTGGGTGTATAAGAGTACTGAACTCATAGAGCCATTGTAAGGATTGAATGAGGAAGTACAAGTATAAATAAAGTGCTTAGAAGGTTGAGATAGTATTAATTCACATGACAGCAGACATCCTTTTTGTTTCTGACACTAGTCATGTTTTTAGTGATTCAGCATTGAGTGATGTTGAATGTTGCTTTAGATTTTTAAATTAAAAAATATTATTTGTGCATATATGTTTATTGCAAAAATTTGAAAAATGCTAAAGAACAAAGAATGATATTGAGATAACCTGCAATCCCAGAAATAATTCTGTTAATATATTAATGAATATGTAACCGTACGTGCATATGTATGCTGACCCATACTATTTTGTAAACGTGAATTTTTAGGTTAGATTTTATTCAGGACATTTTTGTGTCATAAATATTATACTTCAATACAATTTTAATGTCTACATATTATTTTATCAGTTTGCCATAATTTATATAAACAATTTCCTATTGTTAGGCTTTAGGTTGTTTTCCAATTTTAACTATTATGTACAACTTCTCAGTGAACATATTGGACATTAAAATTTTAGACAGAAAAACACAAGGTGACATTGGCAGGGGAGCTGGCAGTGGCACATCTAGAATAACAATGCCTCTTCTGTCACACATGACCCAGGTTTCCCTCAACCCCCAGATTGTTGAGGTAGGTTGCAGGGGTGCAGGGATACACACAGAGGGAGTCAGTTGTCATCATGATGCTTTGAGATGGGTGATGTTTGTCATCCTAGAAGGATCCAGATGGCATGTGGTACAAGTGATCCTAAGAGACAACCCTTCCTCCTTGAGTGTCCTCACAACAGAGTCACAAGATCAGCGTAATAGTTATAACACCTTGGCAAGTCATAATGTATGGAAAATAAAGGGCCAATAAATATATTAAAATTGTTTGATCTTATAATAATCATGTAATTCAAATGAAAACTAAAATGAGATGCCATTTTTGACCTGTCAGATTAACGAATTTGAATAAGAATCATAATACCCAGAGTTGGCAAGGGTGTCAGGAGAAAAAAATCATATTCCTATATTGTGTGTAGAGGAGACATTGAAGGGCATTTGACGATATGTATCTAAAGGATTAAAAATGCTCGGACCCAGAAATTCCACTTCTAAGGATATTTCTCAAGATAAAAGTCATGCTAATGTACAAACATGTACCACATTTTATAAATTCTAAGATGTACACTTTTCATTTGGACATCTGTGAAATTGGGATGTGTCTTCTCATTGATGGTGTCTTATACTTTATGAAATAGTGTATGTACAAGGATGTTCTAAAATTTTGAAATAACCTAAGAGTCTGAAGATAGAAACCTGCTTAGTTTGTAGTATAGCTATAGAAGAGAATATTATGAAAACGTTTGACACAGAAATATTATAATATATTTTTGAAAAAATTTGAAAAACAATTACCAAATAATATACATATAGTATGATCTCGTTTTGTTAAAAGTGCGGTACATTTATTTTTATTCTAGCTATATATATATATATATATATATGTATGCATAAATGTGTATGTGTGTGTTTATATATTCATAGAAAAAATTCTTGTCTAAAATGTTATGGTCATTATTTCTATGTGATGGAATTATAAGTAATCTTTTATATTTTTCTCTTTGCTAATCTGTTTTTTTTTCCTATCAACGTAATGGCTACATGACACTTGTGGGACAAATGTTTAAGTGAAAAACAAAAATATTGATCCCAGTTCTTTTTAATGGCCCGAAACATGAATTAAGTTAAAAAAAAAAAAAAACCCTCAAAAACCAACTTACTTAAGTGGACAAGCCTGTATAAATAGAATTTGATGTTTAAAGCACCTAACTAAGCAACAACAGTATGCCTAGATCAATATTAATATCATTTACTATCACTGAGGTTTTAGAATGAGTCAAATATGAGCTAGATAGTTTGCATAAATTAGTTCAATTATTCCACAGGCAAACCTATGAGGAAAGCACAATTATCTCAGTGTAGACACAAAGAAACTAAGATTCAGAGAGATGAAAGGAGCTTGACTAAGATTGTGCAGCCGTACAACATATATGAGAAGCCATCACAACGATATGGAGGGCATCTAAAGAATCACGTGCAGCCACGCTGCCTCCAGCGTAGTTTCCTAACTACGCAATCATTTAACTTACATGCTGCCCTCAGAAACTACCCCCACCTTTGAAATATAATGCAGATATGCAGATATTTGAACAGTCTTCACAAAAGGAAATCTGTTTACATGCATTAAGTTTATAACGCTGATATAAAAAAGCAAGAATGGAGCAAACCCTGAAGGGAAATAGGAATTGATTAAATCTGTACCTCCTCCCATTTCCTCCAAAGTTAAGGTAATTTATTATTAGGTCAAGGATAGAATGTTTTAAATGCCTATATAGCTCTACAGAGATTTTGCTTTATACTTTTTACGGAATTCATTGGCAATCTAAACTTAACCTGAAGCGCCTAAAGCTACAATATGGTATTACAGACGAAACCTCGTATATGGTATATTATGGGCAATTTAAGCAATGATCAAGGACAGTTTGATTTGTGGCCTAACATTAGAACCTAAACGCTGATAAAGGTGCAAGTGTAACTTCTTTTGTCTCTCTGCCCCAACTGTCCAGGACCTGGCGGCTGGGCTGCAGCTAACAGGCTGGATTACTCTTACGATGACTTCCTGGACACTGTGCGAGAAACACCCACGGGCGCTGGCAAAGCCAGATCTTCACGGATTAAAAGAAGTGCCCCATTATCTGACCACAAAATTAAGTTAATTTTTAACATCACAGGTAAGGATAGACTATCTATTTGAAAAGGTTAATATAGCGGGGAATTCTTGGTTGGAGACCTGTTTTTCAGATTTTCTATTTGTTATCATTATTAGGAAATGACCCTGGCACTGAAAATTAGGGCAAGCACAATCAACCAAGTTTCGTCACTTTTTTCTTAATATCACAGATGTATTTTATAGTTCCCATAGCAACAAGCCCCCTGCTTTGTGCTCATCTTGACATGATGAACTACGGTGTGTTTTTAAAAAGCGAGAGTTTGCAGGAATTTAATATGTAATCATGAAGAACTCCACAAAAGGGTGATGTAGATCCAGCATAGGAGAGAAAGATTAAAACCAATCGTGTTGTTCTTAATATTCTCCAGGTACTAGTTGCTCAGTAAGTGGTGTTTAAGTTTCAGTTTATTTTTCCTGGAAGATTTTTTTTTTTTTAAATAAACAATTTTATTTATTTATTTATTTATTTAAAGAGTGGTAACTATTTTTTTTAATTTATTTATTTTTGGCTGTGTTGGGTCTTCATTTCTGTGCAAGGGCTTTCTCTAGTTGTGGCGAGTGGGGGCCACTCTTCATCGCGGTGCACGGGCCTCTCACCGTCGCGGCCTCTCTTGTTGCGGAGCACAGGCTCCAGACGCACAGGCTCAGTAGTTGTGGCTCACGGGCCTAGTTGCTCCATGGCATATGGGATCTTCCCAGACCAGGGCTCGAACCCGTGTCCCCTGCATTGGCAGGCAGATTCTCAACCGCTGCGCCACCAGGGAAGCCCCCTGGAAGATTTTTAATACGCTATTTCTCTTTGGTAAAAACTCACTACAAATGGCTTCCTGCAACACCATGTGTGTGTGTTATGTTTTCTCTTGTTTCGTTTTTATCTCAGCTAGTGTGCCCTTACCCGATGAAAGAAATGATACCCTTGAATTGGAAAATCAGCAACGACTCATTAAGACGTTGGAAACTATCACAAATCGACTGAAAAGGACCCTTACTAAGGAGCCCATGTATTCCTTTCATCTTGCATCTGAAATGCTTGTAGCTGACAGCAATTCCTTAGAAACCGAAAAGGCTTTCCTCTTCTGCAGACCAGGCTCCATGCTGAGAGGGCGTATGTGTGGTAAGACTTCTCCCTGTAATCAAAAATATTCGGTGCCTATTGGGTCAAATGACATGGATAGAGTCGTTTTACAACTCTAAAGGGATATTGTGATGAAAGCTACATTTTCTTATTGTTACATGCTTAGTGTCTCAAAAGTCTAGATAACCACTATTGGTCACGACAAGAAAATTATTTTAGGTGAGCGACTCAAATCTTAGTTTTATTTATAGATCTTTAGACCTCACAGCTTTCAGCAGAAACTCATACTTTCTGACCGCTCATGTGTGCTGGCTGAGCCCGTCTCATGTGTTTAATCCTGTTTAGCTACTGTACGAGATACCATTCTTATTAAGTACATTTTATACATGAGAAAACTGAAGCCAGGGAGGCTAAGAACTTACCCAGTAAGTCTTACCGTTTAAGACAGTAAGTGTTGTAGCTGAGATTCCCACCCAGTCAGCCAACATGAAATTCACATAGCATAAACTGAACCATTTTAAAGTATACAGTTCAGGGACTTCCCTGGTGGCGCAGTGGTTAAGAATCCGCCTGCCAATGCAGGGGACACGGGTTCGATCCCTGGTCTGGGAAGATCCCACATGCCGCAGATCAACTAAGCCCATGCGCCACAACTACTGAGCCTGTGCTCTAGAGCCCGCAAGCCACCACTACTGAACCCACATGCCACAACTACTGAAGCCCACGTGCCTAGAGCCCGTGCTCCGCAACAAGAGAAGCCACCGCATTGAGAAGCCCGCACACAGCAAAGAGTAGCCCCCACTCGCTGCAACTAGAGGAAGCCCGTGCACAGCAACAAAGACCCAACACAGCCAAAAATAAATAAATAAAATAAATAAATTTATTTTAAAAAGTATACAGTTCAGTGGTATTTAGTACAATCGCAATGTCATTCAACTGTCACCTCTATCACAATTCCAGAACATTTTCATCACCCCCAAAGGAGACCTCAGACCCATTAAACTTCCATTCCCCATTCTCCCTCCCCTGAGTCCCTTAGCTTTTACCCCTATTTTAGACTGTCACTATCTGGATCAGTTCCAGTCTCTTTCCCAAATAAGTCATTATTTATAGATGGTGGGATCTCCTCTAACCAAACTCTGTACGCTCAATGGAACCCACTGACATGAGTCTTCTGTTAACCTCTCTGTAGGTTGGGGCTCTTGTGTCCTGGTCGGAAAACCTTCCTCAACAGTTCTTACTGCTATTCCCAGAGCTCAGTTGAGTTTTTCACAGTGTGATAAACCCAGCCCATCAAAAGCACATTAACGTTGTCTTTCTGAGCCTCCTCTTGTTTTTTCTCAACTTGTGAGTGAAAATCAGGAATTGCCTTGGCCAACATTTTGCATTTCTCAGTGTGGTCTTCAGACTACCTGTGTCAGCATACCCTGAAGTGCTTTCAAAATGCAGCTTGATTAAGGCCCCATCCCAAAACGGATGCATCTGACCCCTTGGGGTCAGGGCATTGGAATCTGAAATTTAATAAGTTGCCAGGTAATTCTTACATACCTTAACACCTCAGAATCACCCAAGTGATTCTTTCAGGTGTCCTCTCTATAAAAATACTAACTTCGATAGCAGGCTTTCAGTGAATTTAACATCCCACTTTGGTCTCAGAAATTCTGCACTCCAGGCCTCCAAATAGTAGACCAAATCTTCCAGGAAGGAAGGTTCTAAAATTGTCCTGTTTCCTCGGAGCCTTTGGGTCTGAGGATGCCTCAGACTTGCCTTCAGTGGGCAGTAACTCCTGCAATCAGAGACAAGGGTCGACTTAAGTCACTTGTTTTAGGCTCACCACCTTTGCCTGTTTTTATTTCTAGAAATAATGCTATAATGGACACTCAATTTCGTAAGGGAAACCATTCAGAAGAACAGCTATGAAATCATTTTTAATATCTCGAAGCCCCAAATTAACCTAAATATTCATTGTTTTATCTTCTTCTTCCATGAACTGTGTGTTTCCAGAATAATCTGGTTTATTAGAGCTTTAACCCACACTTCAAAGCCCCCATCATATAAACACTAAGCTTGGTCAACAAGAATTTGCATTTTCTCAAAAAAAAAAAAAAGAGTCTACTGTTGGTTTAGAGGAATACATTTCTGGAAGGTTTATCATGTGCGTAAGCCTCTGGCAGTAAAATTTAACCCATAAACAATAGTATCTGGAAGCAGGCTTTATTACTCTCATGCCTTAGGGAAACAGCGCATTCCATACTATATTCAGTGTTTCCTGCTTGTTTTCTCTTCAGTTAATTGCCCTTTGGGAACCTACTATTCTCTGGAGAATTCTGTCTGTGAAAGCTGCTTGATGGGTTCCTATCAAGATGAAGAAGGGCAGCTTGAGTGCAAACCCTGTCCAACTGGAACTTACACTGAATATCTCCATTCAAGAAGCAGCTCGGAATGTAAAGGTAGGGGCTTAGTGCTCATTTTAACCAGAAGCCTAAATTTTGTTTCCAGTTATAAAATCTCAATGGCAAATAGGATGAAATACGAGCATTACCAAAAGCAATTTCATTAATTGCTTTTTTCTTTCTTTTAATTGCAAACTGTTACTCACTTTAGAGAAGTCCATTTATCTTTCCTTTTGCAGCAGTCCATTGCTCTAGGTCAAACTCCACTGTCAAGAACTCTAATCCACATTCATCAGTTAACCTGGGTGTTTTATAGTGAATCTCACTTTAATTGGTGGAAAGGACTTTCATGGCTCTTAGCAAGCATTAGGCTGCTTTTTGTTAGAATAATATTTGATATGATGAGATTCACTCTCCATTTACTTGGAAATGAATAACTACAGGCCCATATGCACCTATTCTTGCTACTAAAGTATCCAGTCCTTTCAAAATATTGTTACTGTTATTCTCAATGAACATTCCTGATGGAAACATTTCCTTTCACACTTAAAGTTACAGTAAGACACACCTGAAAGAAGGAATTGCAAAATTGTTCCTCCTTGCCTGTTGTTGCCAATGCAGGTATGGGTACTTCATGACACATGTAAACTTGAGAGCAGCGCTAGGTGATTGCAAATGCACTAAAAATGTTAGCAGCGCTGAAAATGAGAGTCATCCGGAGGAGAAGGGCAGAAGGAAAGGACAGTGCACTGGGAATTGGGGAATCTGGCCTTAAGCCCGCTCTACTACAAAACCATTGCTATGAGTTTGGGAAAGTTGCTTAATTAACCTCTCTGGGCCTGATGCTAAGACTACTTTTACTTCTTCTCTGCCAACCCTCACATGAAATGGTGTCTGTAGGGAGGACGAGGTAAGAGGGCCAGTTCTTATTTAGAGTGAAAAAGGTGCCAGCATAGTCATGAGACTCTAGCTTAATCGGGGGTTTTGTTTCAGTCACTCAAGAGAACAGTGTACAAGCTGAGAACTTGTACAAAAACAAGCTTCCCCGTGACAGCTTGATCTTATGAGAGTGACTTTCTGAGATGCAGATTTCTAACTTCACCCAAAAACTGTTTGTCGACATTTTCTACGTGTCAAACACCGTGCTAGGTCATAATACAAGTAACTGGAAATGAGCCTAAGACTTAGTATACAGAAGTATGGGGAGTCTAAAATATAACATGTATGCTTGGAGTTCTTCGTGACCTTCATTCTATCCTAAATAAATTCAAATGTGGAAAATCCTATTGTACACAGTGCTAATTTTGTATAGCTGATGTCATCGTTATTAACCACGTTACATTTTTCGTTTTAGCTCAGTGTAAACAAGGCACCTACTCATCAAATGGGCTTGAGACCTGCGAATCTTGTCCACTGGGCAGCTATCAGCCAGCATTTGGTTCCCAGGGATGCCTCGTATGTCCAGAAAATACTTCAACTGTGAAGAGAGGAGCCGTGGACATTTCTGCTTGTGGAGGTTAAGTCTTAGACATTGCTTTTTTTTTTTTAAGCCTCCTAGGTTCTATGCATGGAGGAGTGGAATCTTTTCAGCAAAACCATATGTCTACTGCATGCAAAGAATGTAAATAACTGTCTCTTCATAGAGAGTTTCCTTCTATTCGGCCAGTCAATACTTAAGTGTAAACACCCATAATATAAACACTGTGCTGGTACCGTTAGGAACACACAAGAAGCACAAGACTTGGTCCCAGCCCTCAACATTTGTAACCATGTGGCCACATGATATGATAGAAATACATCTCAACTAGGAACTTAGATTCCTCGGGTATAAAATGAGGTCTTATCTAATGTTCCTTGAAACTCTAAAAATACCACCTCTGAATTGTAACGTTCATTCCCTACAGTTTGAAGATTTTCATGAGTGATTATCCACTCTGGCTGCATACTAGAATCATTGCACATTTACATCAGTATTTTAAAAATACTGAAACCCAATCTCTGCCCCCCCCAGATATTCTGATTTAAGTTTTCTGGTTTTCTTCTGAAGTTCCCCCAGGTGATTCTAAAGTATGACTAATTTTGGTTCTCAAATGTCACCATGGAGAGTTTGTTAAAACACAGAGTGCTGGGCCCCAGCCCCAGAGTTTTTAATTCAGCAGGTCAGGTGTGGGGCCTGAGAATTTGCATTTCTAACTAATTCTCAAGTGATGCTGATTCTGCTTGGTCCAGGGACCACACATTGAGAACCACTGGTTTAAATAGAAATATAAAGATTAGAGTTCTATTTTTCCAGTAGTTCTAACATCCCTACCAAGTACAGTTTTCCAGCAGTGAAAAAACTGGAAGCCATAAACAAAAGTAAAAGATGAAAACTTAGAATGACGGTGAAACTAGGTCTGACAGTCAAGGTCAGTCTATTGCCAGAAACTCCAATAAACTGCAATGACTTTGCAAATTCAGTGGAACTTTGCAAAAAATAAAAAGTTGTTGGCCTCCCTCTGCTACATCACTGGGAACAGAACAAGCATGCCTGGCTAAAAGATGACTTTTTAAAAAAATTGTGTGTCCTCCCCATTCTTTTTTTTTTTTTTTTTTCCCTTGATCTAGTTTCTTTTTTTTAAATCAGTCATCAGTTTTATACACATCAGTGTATACATGTCAATCCCAATCGCCCAATTCAGCACACCACCATCCCCAGCCCACCGCGGTTTTCCCCCCTTGGTGTCCATACGTCTGTTCTCTACATCTGTGTCTCAACTTCTGCCCTGCAAACCGGTTCATCTGTACCATTTTTCTAGGTTCCACATACATGCATTAATATACGATATTTGTTTTTCTCTTTCTGACTTACTTCACTCTGTATGACAGTCTCCCCCATTCTTAATACCCTTATTGAAAAACCTAAGGTCTATGGCAGTCTGAAAGTTTAAACTCTTCCCTTACTGATGAGTGATGTTTTTAAGAAGCCAGTCTGCTGGTTCCCCATTCCCTCAAGCTACACACACACACATCCCATGCTCATTGCACCCCAATCATATATACATCTGCATCCAGTTAGAGGCTGAGATTCCTAGAAAACAAATGCTTAGGCTGTTTGAGTGTAGTGGTGGGGAGGGGACGGGGAGTGTCCAGCATTGCATCCTGGGAGTCGTAGTCCTCATAACTTAAGTGCTACAGGATATACATACTATGAGTAATAGGTTTTATATGCTCCATCGGTTTGAATCTCAGAATTTCACAGTAGATGAAAGCCTCTTAGACTTGAGGAATTGGGCGAGCAGTGTTCATCAGCCTAATGTTTCACTGATGAGAAGAGAATTTAACTAGGACCTATTTGAAACTCATAAACCATGTGTGTTGTGTAATACCAGCTGTGGATTTTTTTTTTTTAATTAAAAGTCAAACAAAACCTCACATTATGGTTGAAAGAGATCTGCCAAAGACTATTATTTTGTCAGTATACAAGCTAACTATGGAAGAAAGTCTGCAGGGAAAAATCCGCGCCCCCCCCCCTCTCCCCGCCCCTCCCTCTCCCTCCCGTCTCCCTCTCTCCCTCCCTCCCTCCCTCCCTCCCTCCCTCCTTCCTTCCTTCCTTCCTTCCTTCCAACCACAAAAGCAACTAGGATTTTTACGGTGAAACAAGTTCATATTTGACAAATTTTTATCCTTTAACTTTCCAAATAAGCCTTGAGGTTTTCTAATACCAAATTACTGCAATTAAGTAATTATAATTCCCAGAAAATCTCTAAACTTCTGGTAACTGTTCCATTTCTCCTAATATTCCTAGCATATGTTTAACCACAGTCTACTTGTCCTGAGTAGGAATTGGTAATATTTGGTAATGACACTTTCCCCTGAGGTGCTGGATAAACACCATTTTACTTTTACTTTAAATTTAAATGTGTGTGACTTCTAAAACAGTCCCTTATATATTTTCCTTAGTTTTCAGCCAACCCCTTTTCTCTCCCTCTCTCCCCCTCCCCTTCTTACTTTCTCTCCTTCTCCTCTTCTCTCTTTCTGTACTGATTTATGTTTTATGGGCATGTTGTACAGTTTATCTTATTTTTTGCTGACATATCACTTTTTGCCTTCTTTGGCCTGTTGAACTTAAAATATCATTAATAAATATAGCAGTTCTCTTTAAGTATATTACTATGTTAGCATAATGTAACATTCTTTATACATTTCACCTATTGTCACTTATTAGGATATTAAATAGTCTTGAGTACTTGGTTACAGAAGAGTCTGAAATTTTCCATTTTATAAAAATGATTTTTATCAAAATAATTAATCCCACAAATGAGTTTTTGGTGATGGTGTTGTTTACATATGGTCCCAACAGAAGGAAAGATTATTTGTGGAACAGGATGGTAACACTTCTTAGCCCAACCCTGTAGGATGAACTTAAAAGGAGGCTCAGAATACAAGGCTTTGACTTCTGGCTTTGTCATAGGAAACCAATGGCTCCAAGGCTGTATTTATTCCTTTACACTATCAGGGGACAGACATGTGAGGTTACATTTTTCCCTGGTCATTTCAGTGCTTTATTTTTAATTCTATTTTTGATATCACTTTTGGCATATTTGGATACTTTTTTTCTCTTTCTCTACAGTAGAAGAGGTGAGAAGAATTTTGTTCCATTTGTCTTGATTTAGAAACCACAGTTTCTCTGGCCAAGGTTCAGAATGAAACTTTCTCACATCTTTTCTTATGACATTAGTCCATTAGGAACTGTGTCATGTGTGTATGCCTGTGTGTGTATTTAATACTGTACTGTGTACTAGATAGTGCTATTATTATGTATATGTGTATGTTTATACATTCATATATGTGTGTGTATGTATATGTGTGTGTGTGTATATATATATATGTACTGCATATATAAATTATATATTAAATGCTGATTATTCACTCTTGGAAAGTATATTTGTGATGACAACTGTCTGCCCTTGGAATGTAATTTAAACTAATTTCCACATGAAAGTTTATTTTACACTTTCTAGGTCAAAAAGCAAAGTATAGACATCACAACACCATGTTTGCTATTTTGAGATGCTAATTGGCTTATTGATTTTTAATCTTAAGATTTTATTATTACTATATCTTAGTATAATTTTTGACAATTATAGTATAATTATGTGCTACAACTGACAGTATAATTCTGTCAGTTTTTAGGGGCACAGTCTTTTTTTCTTTTTAAGGGTAAGATTGTACTGAAAAAAGTTATATGGAAAAAAACAGTTTAATTCATTATAGCATCTTGGGTTTAAGTGGCAGCATTTATATTTCTAGCATATCATGCACATTCATAGATATCCTCTCAAACAGAAAATTTATACTTTGATCAGTGGAAGATTTATGCTTCCAATTAACTAATTAGCTATTTGGAAGGTACCTTTTCCAAATAGACAATCATTTTTGGAAACTTGGGAATCAGAAAACCCATTTTAAACTCCTATAGGTTTATAATATGTTTGTGCAAAGCCCTGTCTACATCTAGTAACAGAGTAGATTATTTTATTCTTGGTGAAACAAAGATACTTGTAGTTTAAAACTCTCCTTGAATATAGCAAATGTAGCCACCAGAAATTTTTTTTTCTAAATATGCATTAATATCTATGTTATCTTCTGTCATCTCTTGATTCAATTCTCTACTTTTTGTCAGTTGGGTACGTAAAAGAGCTCTTTTGCAAAAGATTTGCCTAGCTGTTTTTGCTTAAGAAATTTGATCAAAGCGTCTTGAGATTACGACAGATGTGTTATCATTTACTTAATGTTTATTGTCATACCAATAAAAAAGAGATGCCATCACTTGGAGTATCCTGCTCCCTTGAGCTTCAAGTGTATCTCTAAAATTTTCAACCATATTGGTAATTATTTCTGCTATACTAATTTTTATTATCAAGAATCCAAAACCTAAATGATAAGTATGCTGATATCCTGAGTAGCTGTTTCCCTGTGTCCTGTCTCCTATACTTAATTTTATGCAGACGAGTCTTAATAGTTTTAGTAGTGTTCAGCATTTATAATGGTTTTAGGGCTCACCCAAATGACTCCAGATCACACACTCTGCCTGAATTTGTCTATGGATCACAGTCTAAAACCCCAACCCAAGGATTTAGTCATGGGTACTCTACCCCACTATCCCTCTGCCAAATGTAACCAAAATTTATGTTTGGGGCTGTTTTCTTATATTCCACCAAATCTTGGCAAGAGAATTTCCAATTTGGTTAAAAGATAATATTCAACTGCATGTTGTTTACGAAAAGCATGTCTAACCCAAAATGACATTAAAAGTTTTAAAAATAAAAGACCCCCCAATAAATAATAGACAACTCTACAGGGGAAATAAAAATTTCTGCCAATGGGACTGTAAATTACATTATTTAAAGATTTGAGCATGACATATTTATGGCTTTAAATTGTCATATCTTTAGCTCTAACTACTCAACTACTCAAAGTCAAATGTTATCCCAAGGAAGTAATCAGAGCTATATTAAAAAATTTATATAGAAAATTTCACGTCAGCATTATTTATAATAGCAAACTAGTAGAAACAACCTGAGTGTTCCATAGGAGAGGAAATGTGAGATCAATTATGGTCTGCCAATGAGATGTAATATTTTTCATTTATTAAACACCATGTTACTGAATGATTTGGGGAATGATTTGCTTATGATATAAAGTTAAGTGGAAAAATCATAACACAGTATTATATGGCCAATTCTGATTTTTACTGGGTTGCTGTGTGTTGTTGTGTTGTTAAAGATGGGAAGGAAACAACAAAACATTTATCTAGGTGATAAAATGGTCTGGGTATTAAGTAAGTGCAAGAGAAAATATTAGCAATGCGATAGCTTTCTTATAACCAAAGGTTAATGCACTTCTTTTAGAGGTAGGGTATACTGCTCTGAAGCACCAATGATTTGTTCTTACTTTTGCAGTGCCTTGTCCAGTAGGAGAGTTCTCTCGTTCTGGGTTAATGCCCTGTTATCCATGTCCTCAAGACTACTACCAACCCAACCCAGGGAAGTCCTTCTGCTTATCTTGTCCCTTTTATGGAACTACAGCCATCACTGGTGCCAGATCCATCACAGATTGTTCCAGTAAGATGATATACTTCACTTCTCATGTAATCCTGTGTTGGAGACTTTTGTTCATCTCTGTGGTAGCTTCGATTCTGAATATTACTATTTTCAGTGCCTTTGGGTGTCTGAATGTGTTAAACTATCCTTTTGAAGGTCTTCTTGATGACAGTGACTCAAAGGTTCTTATTTTGGGAATGTCGAACTTGATAAATTCCAAATTTCTAAAAGTCTAGAATTTAATGACATAATTCCATCCATCTCTATGCTCTCTTTATATTACTGAAACAAAATATATGTGGCTTTACCCACTCTGAGAATCAGAATCTTGACCATGGTATTTAAATAGAGTCTGCTCCTAGAGAACAGACTTGCGGTTGCCAAGGGGGAGGGGGTTTTGGAGGAGGGGTGGAGTGGGAGGCTGAGATTAACAGATGTCAGCTGTTATATATAGAATGGACAAACAAGGCCCTACTGTATAGCACAGGGAACTATATTCAATATCCTATGATAAACCGTAATGGAAAAGAATTTTTAAAAAGAATGTATATATTTGTATAACTGAATCACTTTGCTGTACAGCAGAAATTAGCAGTAAAACAACTATACTTCAATTTTAAAAAAGAAAAAGAAAAAAATAAATAGAGTCTGTTTATTGGCAATATCTACTACACACAAATACGTTTTTCAGTTGTTTTCCCATTAATTTTATTAGGTTTTAGTTCAACTTTCTCAGCAGCAGAGGAAAGTATAGTGCCTGTTGCTTCTCCTGGACATATCAAAAAGAAGTATGAAGTCAGCAGTCAGGCAAGTCCATTTTATATTTATAAAATTTTCTCTAATGGAATGCTTGGAAAACAATTTGTCATTGTACATGTCCCACAGAGGAAAACTACCAGAGTTGAAACTTCAAGTAATCAAGACTCATGAATATTATCAATGAATAATTACATTTGCCTATGACTTATAAAATGAACTTGCCAAAAATGCAGCATTGGAAGTTCTAAGTACCAGAAATGGGAATTGTTCCCAGCAATGTCTGGCACAGAGAATTGTAGATGTGGCGCGTCTTTTGATTTGCTAATAATTAACATGTACCATGTACCATGAGCATAACCCATCATTTGAGTAAGAGCGTTTGGATTAACCAAAGCCCTTTTCCGATTAGCAGGAAGAGTTACTCAACTTTCATGAAAGTTATTTAAATATTTTGCCAGCAAAAATAAAAATCATTTATTGGAGTAAGTTGTGGGTTTTTAAAAAAATAGGAAACATAACTCATAAAACTTTTCCATTTATTTTTTTGAAGACGAGTTAAGAATAATTCTTTTGGGTGATTCAGCCATGACTCTGAATGCACCTTGCCCAATGTCATAATAAATTCCTTGGCTTTAAGTATTTTTAAGGAGGATAATGAAGTTATATTTCTTATTTTAACTTCCTACATCCAAACATACTCACTTATAAGGGCTTCATAAGTCATATTTGAAACTGCATGTAATGGACACAGACATATTAGAATCCACTGGCTTACTTTTAAAAATGATGCACAGATACCACTTCCAGAGATTCCTGATTTAGCTGGTCTGGGTTGGGGCCTGTCCTTAGAATACTTTTTAAAATGCCTTAAATGGAGCCAGCATTCAGCAACACTGCCTGGGTTTATCAGAACATCACTCAAGAATAATATATAGCATTTGTGCCCATATATGGCAGGTACCAGCGTTATGCAGGCAGCCGTCCAGCTGGACTCACCTGGAAACCGAAACCTGATGTAAACTTTCTAACTCCCTACTCAGAATTGCTTTGAAACAAATAGTGTTTTGTCTCTGATAAATTTCTTTTCTGCCACTGGTAGGTTTTCCATGAATGTTTCTTAAACCCCTGCCACAGTGGTGGAACCTGCCAACAACTTGGGCGTGGTTATGTGTGTCTGTGTCCAACTGGATATACAGGTAACACAGGAATGCAAATTTTCATGTGTTTTTCATACAGTATCATTGTGACTTGTGGTATCAAACTTTGAAACATTAAAAATAAACACCATAAGATACATTAGACTGTATAATTGCACAAAAGTTTGGTTGAACAAGACAAACGAATAAGTGAAAAAAGCATACATATCTTACGAATGACAGTTTTCTTTGCACATTTTGGGGGAAGAATAAAGAATCATCTTCTCTATGAAAAGTCACATCATAACTCACGATTTAAATTGGAATACGGTTCCAGAGGCCATGTCCAAGGTTGCATTCTAACACAAATTAAATGCATGACACTCAACATAGAACAGATTGTCCAGCATAAACATTTTTAAACAAACTCCAGTTTCTCTCATTTGCTTCACATGAATGGAAGTTCTTATGAATGGCCATGATTTGTTGCTTTATTTCTTTCTGGAAGCTGTGCTTAGAAAAACAGCGTGGCTTTGAACTTGATTATGTAGGAATTATGTAAGAATTATGTTTTCTTGCAGTTTGGTTCAAATCCAGCTCAGTCCAGAAATATAATTTTTGAGGAGAAATGAACTATATCTTAAAAAATTGCAGTTTATTTAAAATAATTTCCTGTTTTCTTCCAGAAATGCAGTTTTTACATGTTTTTTTCGAGTTTTATGCCACCAACATGAAGTGTTTTTAATGAGAAAGTGGTATTTAAATAATTCACCACAAAATAAGCAAAAGAGAAGTTGGAAAACGAAATACAGAATGTTGTCATTCCACTTATTTCAACATGTGCATATGTGCATGTGTGTGTGTTTCAATTCTTATAAAAATTTTTGTCCCGACATTCCACAAGAAATAATGAACTTGTCCTAGAATTTTATAAATGAGAGGTGGTTGAGAAAAGCATAATACAGGACAGTGATTCTCAAATTTTGACGTGCATCAGAATCATCTGGAGGACTTCTTAAAACACAGATTGCTGGACCCCAATCCCAGAACTTCTGATTCAGTAGGTCTAGGGAAGTTGTGAGAATTTGCATTTCTATCATATTCCCAGGGGATCACTCATGCTGTTGGTCCAGGGACCACACTTTGAGACCCCCTGGTGTAGAAGAACCTGGGTTTCGGCAGAGCTAGCCCATAGAAAGCCTGTGTGCACCCTATGGGAAGGTGCACCCCATTCTAGGATACCTGACATATGAGCTGAGATCTGGCAGGATTTAGTCCCGCCCCCACTTCCTCCGCCAAGTGGCCTTGGTAGCAAGTATATATGACTCTGTATTTTTCACTTTGGAATTAAACTAATTCCTGGCTCTATTTTATGCTTCCAGATTTCCCTTTTTCCCCCTCTACTTCTAACTTAGGATCTTTTGCTATCTTTTATGTATCCTTATAAGGATACCTTAAAGCTGTTTAGAGAGAGGTAATACCTTCATTAAATACTTAACTAGATGGTAGCTCTTAACAAATATTGCCCTTTCCTTCACCACCACCACTCCCTATAAATTCAGATTATTGGGATAATTATGTTTAAATGATCATGGTTCTGTTTCTGTTAATCCGCTCTTTGACTGACCTTCAGTGTCTGGTTTGCATTTTAGGCTTAAAATGTGAAACAGACATTGATGAATGCAGCTCACTGCCATGCTACAACAATGGAATTTGTAAAGACCGAGTTGGGGAGTTCATTTGTGAATGCCCATCTGGTTACACAGGTAAGGGGAAAGTTTCTCGTTCTTAGAATATTAACCCTGGAATCCTTAAAATAATGAGTTACCACCTCACACCTGTTAGAATGGCTATTATCAAAATATAAATGTCCATCAACGGAGGAATGGATAAAGAAGATGTGGGGGGGAGGTGTGTACACACACACACACACACACACACACACACACAAAATGGAATATTAGCCATGAAAAAGAATGAAGTAATGCTATTTGCAGCGACATGGATAGACCTAGAGATTATTGTACTAAGTGAAGTAAGTCAGAAAGAGAAAGACAGATATCATATGATATTGCTTATATGTGGGATCTAAAAAATATGGTACAAATGAACCTATTTACAGAACAGAAATAGAGTCACAGATGTAGAAAACAAACTTACGGTTACCAAAGGGAAAAGGAAGGGGAGGGATAAATTGGGAGATTGGGATTGACTTATAAACACTACTATATTTAAAATAGATAACTAATAAGGACCTACTGTATAGCACAGGGAACTCTACTCAATACTCTGTAATGACCTATATGGGAATAGAATCTAAAAAGAGTGGATATATGTATAACTGATTCACTTTGCTGTACAGTAGAAACTTACACAATGTTGTAAATCAACTATACTCCAATAAAAATTAATTAAAAATTAAGAAAGATAAGAGATAACAGTGCTGGCAAGGACATGGAGAAAAGGGGACCATTGTGAGCTGTTGGTGGGAATGTAAATTGGTGCAGCCATTATGGAAAACAGCATGGAGGTTCCTCAAAAAATTAAAAATAGAATTACCATACAATCCAGCATTCCCTCATCTGGGTATGCATCCAAAGGAAATGAAATCACTATCTCAAAGAGATATCTGTATTTTCATGTTCATTGCAGCATTATTCACAATAGCCAATGGCCAAGATATGGAAACAAGCTAAGTATAAATCAAGGGATGAATGGATAAAGAAAATGTGAGATATGTAGGTAGGTAGATAGATAGATACATACATACATAGATACATATAGATACATAGATAGATAGATAAATAGATATCATATATATAATATATATTGGAATATTATTCAGCAAATAATTGTATTTGGCAAAGAGCAAAATTTTTCACAAACATGTTAGCCATGATTTCCAATCGTTTTGCTCTTACACCTGAACAACTTGCTTGAAAACCGATTAGTCTTAAATTCCTTTCAGTTTTCTCCAGCTCAAATATTCTGTGATTCTTTGCAGGTCAACTCTGTGAAGAAAACATAAATGAGTGTAGCTCCAGTCCTTGTTCAAATAAAGGAACTTGTGTTGATGGCTTGGCTGGTTATCGCTGCACGTGTGTGAAAGGATACATGGGTAAGATGTTTCCATTCTTCCTAGTTGTCATAGAGTTCTGTAAAGCACCAGAAATCATTACATTTACGAACATTACATATATATATATACATATATATATATATATATATATGTATATATATATATATATGTATATATATATGTAATATTATATAAGTTAATATTAATTTTCTGATTTTACAACTGTGCTGTGATTTCATAAGAGAGAGTCCTTATTTTTGAGGAAATTCACACTGAAGTATTTAGGGGTAAAAGGGCATCATTTCTACAATTTACTCTAAAACAGTTCAGAAAAAATAATATGTTCCTGTACATGTGTGTATATATATGTGTGTATAGAGACAGAAAGAGAGAGAGAAGACATGAGTTTATATGCTAAGACAAACACTCAAGAAGGAACTGGAGTTAAATTATATATAAAATCATATTGCGAATGGATGCTAAATAATAGAGTTAAAATATCTATCTATCTACACTTAACTGATAAAGAAGAAGTCTAAAACAGAAAATGATCAGTGAAGAAAAGAGGCAAGGTCAAAGAAACAGAGGAATATTTTGAACTAAATTTGCTAGTTCCATTTTTTAACATTATCTCAATTAGATATTCATTGCTAATGTTAGTTTCAGAAAGAGGTAAGATTGAAAGAGCAGATTTTCAAAAACACAGTCCTAAAATGATTTAGAAAAGCCAGAGCTTGTTGAAGAATGGCTCTGAAACCAATTTGGTAGGCCAGTGGCTCTGCAGCCTCCATTCCCATCCTTTAGAAGCAGCATGCTCTAAGGAGTCGGCACCTTGATCCCAGTTTTCCCAAGGGGTTAACATGTGGGCTCGTTCTCGTCCTCATCCATCCCCAGGCCTACACTGTGAAACAGAAGTCAATGAATGCCAGTCAAGCCCATGCTTAAATAATGCAGTCTGTGAAGATCAGCTTGGGGGGTTCTTGTGCAAGTGCCCACCTGGATTTTTGGGCAGCCGGTGTGAAATAAACATGGATGAGTGTTTCAGCCAACCGTGCAAAAATGGAGCTACCTGCAAGGATGGTGCCAATAGCTTCAGGTAAAAGACTAAGTCTGGCTCCTTTCACTATTATTATTATTATCTGAACTGTTCAGTCATTCTGCAGTCTTTACAGAGTATTACTTTGAATTCCAAATCAGCCCTTCACAAATCCTAGCCCAAGGATAAGCTATGGTAGAATCGGTCTACCACCTGATGTTCTGATTTCCTAAGTCTTGGGTGAAGTCTATAATTTTAAAATAGACAACCTGTATGTTTTAAGTTCCCCAGTGATTCTGATGCACAGCCAGACTTGGAAACCACTGCTCTATACTTGGGAAGTCATAAAAGATGAAAGGAAGCACATTTATTCAGAAGCAAATACAGAGGCACTGTACAAAACCCAATTTTAAATGTTTTATATTTTAGCTGGAGTTTTCCCACTAGCTGAAATAGGAATTGTGCAATTCTACTGTCACAGCGCCACTCTACATTCTATAACCATGGTTTTCAAACTTTTATTTTTTAGTTTAGTAACCCTCGTTTCAGGAGAAATCTGAGTGTAAACAAATAAAACAATAAAAGCTAAACTTTTGGGGTTGAAAATAGTGGTGTTTTGGGGGAGAAAGACTCTGTCTTCCTGAGGCAGCTCTTAGGGAGCCAGTAGAAAACAGTTTGAAAACCAACACTTTTTTTTTTTTATTACTATCAAGTCTGCCCTATTCCATCCCCTTCCTCTTGCAGGATCTGTGGCTTCTGCAGTGCAAAAGACAGACTGGTCTTGCTTGCAAAATTTTAGGAAACTTTATTGCCCTCAACAAGCAACTGGTTCTGTAAGTTTTCAAAAGTTAAAAGCAAAAAAAAAAAAAAAATTCTACCCCAGTTGCAACATTTCCCAGTACTTTTCCGGTTCAGCCCCCTTCCATTACCGTCCCCTAACAGAGCTAGGATACTATCTGGAAGAAATAGGAAGCCAGTTCTGCCAGTGAGACTTTCACTCTTAATACGGAAATGAGGTCTTAGCAGGGTAGCATCATCTTTTCATAGGCTTTTTTATATCTTCTGGCATACAGCCCCTAACCATAGGCAATGAGAAATTTCCAGATGAACAGCAAGAGTTCCAAACTCTCCCCAGGGTCCAAAACAATTGATGCATACCAAATTTGTCTAATCCTAACTAGAGGAAAGGTGAAGGTAAACCCTCCTAATTCAAAAGGAATGTTAGTTGCCACCAAAGTGAATCTGTTTCATAGACAAAGATATTGAACTGCCATAATGATATCACACATGTACATATAAAGATGAGTGAAATTCTAGCCAAAATAGATTTACCCTCAACTACACAGAACTCCATGAAGATGCACGCCAATTGCAACTGAGATTTTCTTTTAAACCCCCAAATACCATTTATTCATATTATTGCCAGTATCAGAGAGGTCCCCATATAAACATGCTGGTAACAATATTAACTACATTTATTGGGCAGTTCCTTTTTAATTGAAAATATTTCAGACATACAGAAAATTACAAAGAATAATAAAAGTCATACACTCATCACAGTAATTATCAAACCTTAGCCTTTTGCCGTATTTGATTTATATCTTTTGTTTTTAAAAAATCAGATTCTAAAGATAGATTTGGAGTCCCTCCAAATATGCACACATACACACGCACATGCACAACACCCACACATATTCCTCTTCTTCCCCAATAGTAATCACTGTCCTGAAGTTGGTTTATATCTTTCTCATTCAGACTTTGTGTTTTACTACGTATATGCCTTCATAAACAGTATATAGTATAGTTCTACACGTTACGTTAAGTGGTATCATATCATATGTATATATATCCTTTTGTATTTTGGGTTTTGTTTTTTCACTCAACACTCTGTATTTTCAAGACTGATATATTTGGCTCTAGTTTGCTCACTTCACCTGCTGATTGGTATTCCACTGAATGATTATACCGTGGTTTATTTTCCCATTCGCTTCTCCATGAACGTGTAGAATGATGCTGTTGTGAACATTTGTTATGTGTGTCCTTGTGCACCTGGGCAGTAATCTCCTAGTTCACACTAGAAATGGACATACAGGGCTCTGGGAATACAAACTCTCCACTTCCCTTGACATTGCCAAATGGTAGTTCTACTCACTGAGATTTCCCACTTCATGACACCTTTGTCAGCATTTGACATCATTAGATGTGTTCTCCATTCTGAGGGGTTTAAATCGTTTGTTGCATACCACAGAGACTGTATGGCATACTGATTAAGAATAAGCCACTAGACTGAGGTCAAAGTCCTCTTCCACCACTTAGTAAAAAGAGGACTCAGGCAAATTAACCTCTCTGAGCCACGGTTTACTCATCTGTAAAGTACCTCATTGTTATAAAAATTGGATTAACATATGTGGATTTTTGTTTCTTCTAGCACTTCTGTGGGGAGAGAAATTCCCAATGTATGAATAATACTTCACCTTGACCAGAACTGCTTTATACTCTATTTTTGCTACTACAGTATCTCAAATATACGTTGTCTTAAATAGGTTTATTTGAATGAACTAAAAAAAGTAACAGTTAAAGCACTGTTTTAATGTGGAAAATATGTTTCAGCATTTCAGGGTTTTTTAAAAATTCAATTTAGTTAAACTGAAAAAAAAGAAAAACAAAAAGGATTCACCTATTTCTCCCACCTCCCACCCCCTGTCTCTGGCTTATGTTCTATAAGCTTGGTGTGTGTGTGTGTGTGTGTGTGTGTGTACACATATATTTAGATTCCACATATAAGAGAGATCATAATAGCACTTCAGCTTTTCAGAGTCTTTTGAGACAATGTTGTCATTGGAGACTGCTTCTAACGCCCTTTCTGCAACTATTCTGTTACAATATTTTGTTTTCTTTCAGGTGCCAGTGTGCAGTGGGCTTCACAGGGCCACACTGTGATTTGAACATCAACGAATGTCAGTCTAACCCCTGTAGAAATCAGGCCACCTGTGTGGATGAATTAAACTCATACAGTTGTAAATGTCAGCCAGGATTTTCAGGCAGCAGGTGTGAAACAGGTATATATGAACTTAATGTTATTAGTAACGATACTAACAATAATGATATAATAACAGTGTCAATTTTTACCTGCACCGAGCACCACCTATATACCAAAAACTATGCGAAGCATTTTGTACTCATTCTTCACAGCCACCCACTAGACTGGTTCATGTTATCTCCAGTAACACAGGAGGCTGAAGCTTAGAGATGTAAGGGAGAAATGGAGAAAAACGAATTTAGCAGAACTCTTCATGTTCTGCATGTTTAGAAAGGATGCTTTGATAAGTCAGTTGATTTAGAAGGTCAGAATCCATGGATATGTTTGAGAGTCAATGCTAAACTGCTTTCTCAGAGCACTGGAGTCTTTCAGCTGTAGGACTTTTGTTCTGTTGAGTGGGATATGCAGGATTGGGGCTCATAAAATGGAGAAGAGCCAGAGCCCTGAGCAGGGATGGAGGGTTGCCCTTGCAGTGACCCCCTCCTTCTCTCCTGCAGTATCAGTCACTCCACACATGTGCTTAGAGTCTCTCATCTTTAATGACTCCCCAACCCCACCTCTCCTTCCAACTATTCCCTGTTTCTCAGCTTCCTTTCACTGCTGAGTGTGTTTCCTGTCTTAGATACTCACTGATGATTTTATTTGAAAGAATTTGTTAGGGACTGGCGATCCAGTGGTTAAGCCTTTGCCCTCCAACACAGGGGGGGTGTGGGTTCGACCCCTGGTTGGGGAGCTAAGATCCCACATGCCTCCTGGCCAAAAAAACAAAACATAAAACAGAAACAGTATTGTAACAGATTCAATAAAGACTTTAAAAATGGTCCACATCAAAAAAGTCTTTAAAAAAAAAACAATTTGTTAAGAAGAAAACAGACTTCACAGATGCAGAGAACAAACTAGTGGTTACCAGTGGGAAGAGGGAAGAGGGGAGGGGTAAGTTGGGCATAGGGGATTAAGAGGTACAAACTACTATGTATAAAATAAATAAGCTACAAGGGTAAGCATAGGGAAGATAGCCAATATTTTATAATAACTATAAATGGAGTATAACCTATAAAAATTTTGAATCACTATGTTGTACACCTGAAACTTATGTAATATTGTAAATCAACTATATCTCAATAAAAAAATAATAGTAATAAAAGACATACAAAATACAAAAGAAGGAATATGTTATATATTTTGTAAACAATATGTATTTAATTTTGAAACTGCTTCTCAGATCATCATATTTACTGAAATGAGCTTCTTTGACAATAGTATTGCTTACTTGCTGCTTACCTTAGACAATTGAAAAATGCCTCACAAGTGCCTCATAATTTTCTTTTTATTGAAATATAGTTGATTTACAGTGTTTTGTTAGTTTCTGGTATATACAAAGTGATTCAGTTATATATATTCTTTTTCATATTCTTTTCCCTGCAGTATATTACAAGATATTGAATCTAGTTCCCTGTGCTATATAGTAGGACCTTGTTGTTTATCTATTTTATATATAGTAGTTTGTATCCGCTAATTCCAAACTCCTAATTTATTCCTCTCCCCCCTTCCCGTTTGGTAACTATAAGTTTGTTTTCTGTGTCTGTGAATCTGTTTCTGTTTTGCAAATAAGTCCATTTGTATCATTTTTTAGATTCCACATATAAGTGATATCATATGATATTTGTCTTTCTCTGTATGACTTACTTCACTTAGTATGATAATCTCTAGGTCCATCCATGTTGCTGCAAATGGCATTATTTCATTTGTTTTCATGGCTGAGTAGTATTCCACTTTATATTTATATATATATATATGTGTGTGTGTGTGTGTGTGTGTGTGTGTGTATACATGCCACGTCTTCTTTATCCATTCATCTGTTGATGGACATTTAGGTTGCTTCCATGTCTTGGCTATTGTAAATAGTGCTGCTGTGAACATCGGGGTGCATCTATCTTTCAGAATTAGAGTTTTCTCCAGATATATGCCCAGTAGTGGGATTGCTGGATCATATGGTAATTCTATTTTTACTTTTTTGAGGAACCTCCATACTGTTTTCCATAGTAGCTGCACCAATTTACATTCCCAACAGTACAGGAGGGTTCCCTTTTCTCCACACCCTCTCCAACATTTATTATTTGTAGACTTTTTAATGATGGCTCTTCTAACTGGTGTGAGGTGATACCTCATGGTAGTTTTGATTTACATTTCTCTAATAGTCAGCGATGTTGAATATCTTTTCACGTGTCTATTGGCCATGTGTATGTGTGCTCATACTTTCTTATTTGTTGCAGAACAGTCTGCAGGTTTTAACCTGGATTTTGAAGTTTCCGGCATCTATGGTTACGTCATGCTGGATGGTGTACTTCCATCCCTCCGTGCTGTAACCTGCACGTTCTGGATGAAATCCTCTGACACCACCAACTATGGGACGCCAATCTCCTATGCACTTGAGAATGGCAGTGACAATACCTTCCTTCTAACCGATTATAATGGGTAAGCAGAGGTGTCAGGAAGGCTGTGCTAGGACTTATCCTGGCACCAAGTTAGAACTGACAAGGGGGTTGGAGTGGTGGTGTGGGGGGGGGGGGCGGTCAGGTGTTCCAGCAGAACAGCAGGGTGACAGTAATCAAACAGAGCATCTGGACAAGTCCTATAAGAAGGCAGAGTTGCAGTGGTAATGCCTTATACATGTATTGTATTTTGCTATTTGCTAAGTGTTTTCATATGTATTATTTCATTTGAGCTTCACAATGACTTGAGGAACTGATGCCCCTTAAAAGGTAAAATGAAGTTTCAGAGAAACTAAACGCTTTGCCCCCAAATCTCACACCCTGGGAGTGGCAGAGTTAAGTGTCAAACTCTGACTTTTCAGACCAGTGCTCCTTTATTTACATATCAGAGCGGCAAAGAGTCAAGAGATTTCAGTGGCACTGTTGACCCCTGGGAGACACTTGTATTGAATACGAATCCGTCTGTAATCTCAGGTGTGCAAGATGACGTTCCTTTATGTCTTTTTGGATCAATTCATTCCAAATGCAGAACCCCATCCCTCTGGGAAAGTCAGCCCGGTTGTTTCTCTGATTTCTTTCTACTGACTGCTTCTCCTGTCTTAGATGCTCACAGATCATCTAAAACCCACAGAGTTTTGCTAAAGAGCCACAGACTCAGGCAGGACTCCCGCCATTGGTCATCTGTCTACCCTGCTGACCACTGAGCTATCCACTGCCTCGGCCTCTGTGGTCCTTGCAGAACTACTGCTCTTTGCCACATGTGGAGTCCTTGTCAAGGCTGAGAGTTTATGCCTTCAGTCTAGAGAGATTCTGTGGCGCACCACATGGCCTTTTCCTCCCAGATCCGCCCAAATTTGTGGCCTTTCGCTAGTGAGCAGGTTGCAGGCTTCAGGGACCCACTGAGCTCTCTTTCCTCTCATCAATCCATGAGATTCTCACTATTCTGGTGGAAATCTTCCCGTCCTCAAACCCCATTCTTCTTAATGGACTTGAATGTTCAGAAACAAAATCCAAGAAATTTGCAAAATCCTCCCCTGAAGCAGAATGTATAGAAAGAGAAAACCTGTTGCCTGCTTGAATTGGGGGAGGAAAATGGGAGAACACAGAGGGGAAACAATTCATGTTTTATCAATAAAAATATTTTTTCATAAACATCTTTGAATAGGGGCTCAGAAGATGCTGGGAGAGTTATTCAATGAATTCTTAACCTTCTTTATCAATTTTCCCTAGTCTTTTCTTTTTCTCCATGTGCTTTTGAAGATATTTTACTTTTAACTGCTTGTTAACTTTGACATTCCTCTAAGTGACATGGTTGTTGGAACCCTCTTGTGTCTGGTCACCTCCGTTTAGTTCCAATTATTCTTTTCTTTGGATCGATATACTTCGTCTGCCATGTGACTGTTTTGACAACAGAGAGAAAGGATTGACTTCCTATGAGATCTCTGAAGTCTGTTCTGAGGTGTAGGAACATGCATCCTAGAGGAAGGAAACCAGACTGACATTTACATAACTCTCATTCCTTCCATTCTTGACTCAATCTCTCCAGAATAGACAGTTGGTGAATTATCTCAAGTTGGACTGACTTCTTTCAGCTCATCCTAAGACTTTTTCCTACCCCTCAGTGTTTCACACAAACCAGTTTTCCGTGAGCTACAATAAAGAGTAATTAGTAATCAAATCTGCTTCTGTGAAACATGGCTGAAATGGAGAAAAAGAAGTAACGGTTTTACCCGAAGTGCTTTACCCACAAAAAAGGAAAAGAAGGAAAAAAAGAAAGATAGTAACATGCCCCACAGATGGGATTATGACATACGACTGATGACTATATCCCCTGGAATCTTTCTGCAGCTGGGTTCTTTATGTGAATGGCAAGGAAAAAATAACAGACTGTCCCTCGGTGAATGACGGCAGTTGGCATCATATTGCAATCACTTGGACGAGTGCTGATGGAGCCTGGAAAGTCTACATCGATGGGAAATTATCTGACGGTGGTATGGGCCTCTCTGTTGGTTCGCCCATCCCTGGTATGTCTTAGCAAAAGGAATATAATTCCGTTTGATGCTAGAGGCGGTGGTGCTTTGATGAACATCAAGTTTGCTAAGTTATCTCTCCCATTTACCACCCTCTGATTATCCTGACTGTGAATTATTAGAAGCTTTTCCTAGGTGAGCTGTGTGACTCTGTAAGAAATGCCTTTGGGATGTATATTAAGACTACCAAGATGCGTGCTGAAGTAACAGTGGGTGGTTACTAAACTATCTTCCAAGGAGGAGATTAATTGCTGGTGTTTTTTTGTTGGTTGGTTTTGTTTGTTGTTTTTATTTTAGGCTTGGTTCGTGATCCGTATGCAGAGTATACAAGTAGATCCAGAATACAGGCTGGGGCCCTGCTAATAGCTATCCATCTTTTAGGCCCTTCTTCTGATAGAACTCAAACTCTCTTCTAAAAATACTTTTAAACAAATATTTAGAGAGTTTTGTTTGAAGGAATGCAAAAATATTAAATGTTCCAGTGTTCTCAGCCTTGTACCTGGCAATAAGCCTGCACTATCTAGGTCCTTCTGTGACGTATGTCATATGAGGAGGAATGGCTGGAGGTTCCCTGTAGTAAATAAGGAAACATTAAAAGCGTTTCTGCAGGAAGTGGCATTATCCTGTGAAGTGGGGTGGTGGCTCCTTTTTGTGTTTAATTTAGAGTATTCTTGTTTTTAACTCTCCCTTCTCTGGGTGGTGGGATTGCAGGTGGCTTTTATTTTTCTTCTTTATTCTTTTCTGATATTTTCATAATGAACATTTATTTCATTGATGGTAAAAAAAAAAAAAAAAAAGGAATATTTCTATCTCAAAAAAAAGGAATATTTCTATCTCAAAAAAAAATTACATCCTAATAGAAGAGTGAAAAGTAAGTTAAAGGAATAGGAAAATAAAACAAGGGAACTATAATAGTAGCCACCCAAGGAGAGGGTTGTCTGACCATAACAATAAGAATGAATTACAGTCCATAAATATTGCAGAGCTCCAACTGACAGACCCTAGTGAATGACTGACTGCAGTTTGGGTGACCAGATTTATTGAAGAGTCTGTTGGCTGAGATAGGAATTCTCTCGGGAAAGGACAATTATCGGAGCAGGAATCAGGGGTGGGGGAAGATTCTGTATTTGGTTTTAGGCATATTGAGTTTGAATTTTATCCCAGGAATATATGCAGCTACAAACATAGGTTGATACCACTTTATATCAAATTGAGAGTTGCTTTTTAGTGGTAAGATATGCTTGGCAAGGATTCAGCGTGGTGAATGTTCTTACAGAGTCCTGGAGGGTGTGAAAATTGATCCAGACTTTCTGGGAAACAATTCAGAAACTTTCATCAACAACCTTAGAGAAACCCTTTGCACGCAACCAACACTTCACTACCAGTAATCAATCGAAAAGAAAGAATCAGTGATCTGAACAAATATCTATGTATCAATATATTTATCTCAGTGTTATCTTAGCACCAAACCTGGAAACAACCCCAATATCCAATAAGGAGTGGTTGTTAAGTTAATTAATGAAGAAAATTATGGATTATTGTGCATTCATGTGATAAAATAGCTATTAAAACTCATGAAATGAGAACATGTTCAAGAAGAAAAGCAAGCTCCCAACATCACATGTAGTAGGCTCCTGTGTTGTGTGTTTCAAAATCTCTCTCACACACCCATACTAAAAAAAATAATTAAAAGAATATAGAACCTAGAAAGAAATACACAAAACTGTTAAATGATTGTTTCTGGGTAGAAGGAATTCTTTATACTTTTTTTTTTTCAAATTTCCTTCTACGTGTATGTATTAATTTTAATGATTAATTTTGTAAGAAAGAGATGTAGGTTGGGAAATCATGAATGAGGGCTCTATAGACATGGATTGGCAGGAGTGAGGTCAGATAGCGGGAACAGCTGAAGGAAGAAGAAAGGAGGCTAGGGTGGAATCCTGGACGCATCAGAGTCTAAGAAGCAGGCAGAGAAGGGAGACTGAGAATGAGCAGAAAGGTTCAGGGAGAACCAGGAGAGGATACTGTCATGGAAACCAAGTGGAATCAGTCGGGCTCCTGGCAGGAAACACACAAGGAGGGTAGCTGAAGCGTTTCATGAAGAGATTGTTTGCAAAGGTGTGGGCATGCTTGAGAACCAAGATGTGGTAGTAAAACACACCATGACTAGCAACAATGGAAAATCACAAGAGATGGACACGAATTGACAAGGATGGGGAGTTGTCGCCAGAAAGCAGGCAAACCTGCAGTGATGGGGAGAAATCACCCAGCGGGAGCAATGATGTGAGAGAGAGGAAAGCAACCCCTACCATCTGTTGCCTGGGAGAAAGGTATCCGGGAAGTTAAACTTCTCTCTCATCCCACTTTCTTACCTCTAATTGGTCTTTCCATTGGCCAAACGGAAGCCAGAGGACCGAGGAAACCAGGTGGTGTAGTCCATAGGTGTCAACCTAGGGGACATAAAGCAGAGTGGAGAATGGGGGAGGGTAGTTCTGGAGGGGCAAACACAGACCATCAAGTATGCCAGGAAGGGCAGTTTAATAGAATGAAATGGTTAATAGAAACAGGGGATATAGAGAAGTCACCAGAGGTGAATATTGAAGAGTTCCCATTGGATTTTGCAATTAGGTGGCCACTGGAATGTTCCTTGGAATTGATGATAGAACTTTAATCATTGTAAGCTGAAGAATAAAAAGATGAAGAGCAGCTACTGGTAATCTGTCATGGAGGGTAATTTCCTAGAACAAAGGAGGCGAAATAGGACTTAGCTATTCTGTTGACATAAAATATTATATGCTTATATATGTATATATCTAGTTTTATAGTTAAATATATATAAATCCAATATAATATTCGAAATCCTCTTTGACCATTTTTTAAGTTGGTATATAAAATATTGAATTCATCTTACTGATAAATCGTGCAGCAAATGTAGATAATTTAGCTTTTCAATAACTTTCCCGGATACATTTATATAGGCTGTGCCTTCATTAAGTTATCCTTTTAGAAATAACAATCAGGCCAGTTTTCCTCCTTTTTTCTCTCCTTTCTCTTTAGGTGGTGGTGCATTAGTTCTTGGGCAAGAACAAGACAAAAAAGGAGAGGGATTCAACCCAGCGGAGTCTTTTGTGGGCTCCATAAGCCAGCTCAACCTCTGGGACTATGTCCTGTCTCCACAGCAGGTCAATTCCATTTTCAGTGTATGACAGTAATGAGATGCAAAGGTACCAAACTGGTACAAATGTGCACAGCCTAACGATGCCATATCTTATTGACACCTCTGAGTTTCCAGAACTTACCACCGATATCATTTGATGTTATGGTCGTAGACTAAGCCAGGCAGAGATTATCTACAGTAACTTTCAGTGAATCTCCTTTTCAGTCTCTTGGTGATGTTTTACAATTTTATTGGACGTGATTGTTTCATAAAATCTTGTGGTTTCCGAGCTAGAAAGAATCACAGAGAAGACTACTTCCAATCCCTCTGACTAAAGAAGCAGAAATTTAGGGCTGGCGCAAGATTACACGCAAAGAGTAACAGCTGGGCTAGTGGTTAAAGCCAGTCTGCAGTCCAATGGCCTGGGTTCAAATTCCAGTTTTACCACGAACGCACTCTGATGATTTTGAACGTGTTACCCCATCTCTCTAAGCTTTAGTTTTCTAATCTGTGAAAGATAAACAAATAGAACTGCATAGTGGAGTTTGGCAGGATGGAACAAAATCCTGCATGTAAGATTGAGACGCTGTTTGGCACATAGTAAGAGCCTGATAAATGTTTGCTCTTATTATTATAGTGGCAGAACTTGCCTAAACCTCAGCTTTCTCAACTCCAGATGAGAAATAGAAGACAGGAGACTGGAAAGGGAGAACCCCTATAACACCTGAACACACTGCAAAGTTTTAGACAAGAAATTCTATAGGTAGAATTTCAGAATTCCAGTTACAAGGAAATATTTGGGAAAAGGAATGATGGGGTGGAGGAGAGAGAGGGAAGGAAGAGAATTGTCCTTTGCCCCTGAAATCACACTACATCCAAAAGTCTGCTTCCCACCACTGCCCTCCACACTTCTGTGAAGGTTTTCAGTAGGAGATACAATAACTCTGTCTTCGTGAAAAAAGTGAGGTTTATCTAAAGATGTGTTTTTAAACTTTCAGGTGAAATCGCTGGCTTCCTCATGCCCAGAGGAACTCAGTAAAGGAAATGTGCTAGCCTGGCCTGATTTCCTGTCAGGAATTGTGGGGAGAGTGAAGATCGATTCCAAGAGCTTATTCTGTTCTGGTTAGTTTCCTTCTTCCATAGACTCTGCTGTCTCTTGACTACTCTGGGATTTTCTAGCAAAAGGAGACATTTGATTCTCTATTGGTCAAATAGTATATGTCTGTCAGTTTCTTGTTTACCTAGTAATTCATTTTACCCTACCTTCATCCGAAGGATCTATTATTTTTTAATAGTTAAATACATTCTGAGTAACAGGGTACAAAATAATTGTGCAGGAAACTTAAACAAAGGTAAAATAAGATAAGGAAAATAGAATGAGAGGAGGGATATAGTTAATTTTTTAAATGCCCCCCGAAGTCCCATCCTCCTGTTTGAGATGGGGTACTCTCTCGGCTCTGTACTTCCTAGCTGTCATCTAGGGGCAGGTGGCACAGAGAGAAAAGAAATGGATGTTATGACCCACATACTGAATAGTCAAACTCTGAATGATCAAAAATGCCTCCTAAAATTCAGTGTATTTAAACAAGTTTCCGAAGGTATCCTAGAATTCATGGTTTTTGATAACTCATAAGAACATTTTATTAATTCTAAAATACTATTTTTTCCTTAAAAAATATTCAGCAGACTTCTGCTGGAAGAGGGAAAGTTGTTTGTTGACTCCAATAGTTTTTTTTTTCCAGAAATTTTGCCTGCCAGTGATCTGGTTACATGTCATCTTGTTTTAATATCAATAGAGTGGCGCTCAAACGCTGGTACAACATATGATTTGAAACCCTTAACTTGGTGCTGCTGCCACTGTGTTACTGACAAGCTCTGAACCTGCATTCTCTGCCCTCAGATTGCCCACCTTTAGAAGGATCAGTACCTCATCTGCGAACTGCATCAGGAGACGTAAAGCCAGGCTCCAAAATCAGTCTGTTCTGTGATCCAGGCTTCCAGATGGTCGGGAACCCCGTGCAGTATTGCCTGAATCAAGGACAGTGGACACAGCCACTGCCTCTCTGTGAACGTGAGCTGCCTTCATTGAAGGCGTTTCAGTAAATTCTTGAAAAATGCTGGAACCCTAAGAACACTTTTCAGGAATGCTAGATAAAAGTGAAATACTGCATATGCATAGTAGCCAATATAGCAGATATTCACTGAATACTTCCCTTGTGTAATGAAGTGTGCTGGGCACCATGAGGGAGGTGGGAGATGAGGATCCAAAGAGCCCACCACCTGTGAAGGCACCCAGGTGACCCAAGGAACTGGATGGAGGGAAAGACAGGTGTGAGGGCTGGAGCCCAAAGGGAGATGAGTCACTGCTGGGTGGGAAAACAGGAATAGATCTCTTAAGTTGGATACACCCAGTCATTCATTTATTCAACAATTTTGAAAGTACCTAGTGTGAGTGTGTGCTAGACACTGAGCTAAGTTCTGGAGATGCAGCAGTTGGGGAAAAAAGTCTCTCTTCTTTTGGAGTTTACATTGTAGTAGGAGAGGCAGAAAGTAACAAGTAAATATAATATTATTTATTTATAGTAAATAAGAACAGCAAGGGCCAGAAGTAAAGGCTCTGAAGAAAACTAAAGCAGGGTAAGGAGATAAAAGTGAGAGGGTGGGGTGGAAGCAGGACTGCTGTTGTAGATAGGGTGATCAGAGAAGTTCCTCCAGTGCATCTCTTTCCACCTGATATGTCATATATATATTTATCTGTTTCTTGTGTCTCTTCTCTGACTAGATAGTACACTTTATAAGGCAGGGATTTTGTCTGTTTGGTTCATTACTGCAACCTCAGCATCAGGACAGTGTGTAGCAGGTAACAGGCTCTCCATAAATATTTTTTTAAATGAATGAATTGCATGCCTACTGTGAGCCAGACGCTCTGGGCACAGGTATGGCTGTAGCCTGTCACCACTCCTAAGCATTCTCAGTCTAATGTTTGTGTGCAATGAAAAGTTCATGCTTAACTCAACTACAAGTTTAATATAAGTAAAATGGGACTTCCCTGGTGGCGCAGTGGTTGAGAATCCGCCTGCCAATGCAGGGGCCACGGGTTCGAGCCCTGGTCTGGGAAGATCCCACATGCCGCGGAGCAACTAAGCCCGTGCGCCACAACTACTGAGCCTGCGCTCTAGAGCCCGCGAGCCACAACTACTGAGCCCACATGCCACAACTACTGAGCCCGCGCGCTTAGAGCCCGTGCTCCACAACAAGAGAAGCCACTGCAACGAGAAACCCACGCACCCCAACGAAGAGTAGCCCCCGCTCACCACAACTAGAGAAAGCCCGCACGCAGTAATGAAGACCCAGTGCAGCCAAAAATAAAATAAATAAATAAATTTATAAAAAAAATAATAAATATAAGTAAAATGTTCATTGAGTATGTTGCTCCTAATGTAGTTGTCACATTACAGGCATTAGCTGTGGGGTGCCACCCCCTTTGGAGAATGGCTTTTATTCAGCCGAGGACTTCCATGCTGGCAGCACAGTGACCTACCAGTGCAACAATGGCTACTATTTGTTGGGTGATTCAAGGATGTTCTGTACAGATAATGGGAGCTGGAATGGCATTTCACCATCGTGTCTCGGTGAGATAAATCTTGGCAATTACTGTGTGCATTTAATTACTGCATGCATTTAATTACTGTGTGCATTTACTCTAACTCTGTGGGAGACAATTATCCCAAATTCCTGAGGCTTTTATGGCATGCCTTTGTTAATTTCATCTCATCCTAGTGAGCTCTGGGCAAGCCATAGTGACAAAGCAGTTATCCATAGACATGCCAAACATGTTTTAAATTTTTACCAGGCTCAATATTAAGAATATTTATTTCTGTTCTACTTATTCACCTATAAACTGGGGAAATAATAGCTTTTATTGTAGATCTGCAGTGTGATTATGACTATCATATCTAAATTTCATAAAAATATATATCAATATATAGTGTGATGCATTAAATGATATGTAATGATTTAAAAGTAAAAACAAGTGTTTGCTACATAAGACAGATCCATCAACTTTACTATCTGTAAACTGTCTTCATTTTAGATGTTGATGAATGTGCAGTTGGGTCAGATTGCAGTGAGCACGCTTCCTGCCTGAATACAAATGGATCCTACATCTGCTCGTGTGTCCCACCCTACACAGGAGATGGTAAAAACTGTGCAGGTAACTAGGCTATGTGTAATTGGGAAGTCTATTTCAATTTTTTAGTTCAAGTATATATTGTAAATGTATGTTATTTAAAAGTAAGACGAATTTTTAACTTCAAGGGGGAGATGGAAAAGAAAAACCACCTTTAAAAGGATACATAAGCAGAGAAAGACAAATATTATATGATATTACTTATATGTGGAATCTAAAAAAATGTTACAAATGAACTTATTTACAAAACAGAAATAGACTCACAGACAGAAAACAAACTTATGGTTACCAAAGAGGAAAGCAGGGGGAGGGATAAATTGGGAGTTTGGGATTAACAGATACACACTGCTGTATATAAAATAGATAAGTAACAAGGACCTACTGTACAGCACAGGGAACTATATTCAATATCTTGTAATAACCTATAATGGAAAAGAATCTGAAAAAGAATGGATATATATATATATATGTATAAGTGAATCACTTTGCTGTACATGTAAAACTAACACAGCATTGTAAATCAACTATACTTCAATAAAAAAAATTTTTTAATGATACATAAGCAACAATTAAAGGTGCTTTAAACTAGCATTGTGCTTTTGCTAACTTCCCAATTTCTGAAAAACGAAACTGAGATCCAGCTTTATCACCAGACTGTTTAAGAAATATCTACATAATAGAAGAATAATAGAGTGGATTTAGAAATATAAGCAATGGCCTCTACTGCCTCAGTCAGAGCAAATAGGATGCTTCATCACCTCTTCACCTTCAGTATCTTTCCTCTGCCTCAGGCACACAAAATTATATCATTGAAAAAACACAGACAATCCTGCCTTACACATCTCTATGTTTTGTGATAACCCTTATATATCTTTCTACATTAGTTATGAGAAAGCAACTACCAGAAAACAATTAGACAGAAATTAAAGAGGAATTCTCAAAATCAGTCTTATAATTGCTTTTACTTTTTGCAAGGGTTTCAGTTAAGGTCCTTGGCTTATAAGCCAAAAGGATCTTCAGAAAGATTAAATCAGTATATCTTCCCTTTTTGAGAATTTAAGTATTTATTCACTCCTCTTGTTCAGCTCTAGCCCTAAATCTCCCTTTAACTTTTTTCCTTCCCTAGAAGTAGTGACTGACCCCAGATCGACACATAGGAGGCTTAGGATCTGTAGGCTGTTTGGAAGGGGCGGCTGAGAACTTCTCCTAAATGTGCTTTGGAACAGCCTTCACATCAGCTTGAGAGAAGGTCCATTGCTCTTAAAAAGTGGGTATGAGGTTGGGAGAAGGAGGAAGAGCTGAAGCCCTTATGAGCCATGCCCAGGCACCACCACTGCTTCCTCGATAAACAGCTTCCTTTTGGGACTGATAAATTTAGTTTCTTTTTCTTATACATTGCTGTTTCAAAATGCTGTTTTTAAAACGCCTATTAAATGTATGTTCTGGTCTAATCGGCTAGTGTGTCCCTGGACTTCATGCCTTTCCCTTCAAAAGCTTTTTTTTTCTCCTCAGGATTTAACTGGTACCTTAACTGTAGTGGAATTCTTTTGCTATGAGACCTTGCATGGTTGTGTGAAAGCCACCTATTGACCCACAAAAACTGTTTCTCTCTTTCAAGAACCTATAAAATGCAAGGCTCCAGGAAATCCAGAAAACGGCCACTCTTCCGGGGAGATCTATACTGTGGGTGCTGAAGTCACATTTTCATGTGATGAAGGACACCAGCTGATGGGGGTAGCCAAAATAACATGTTTGGAGTCTGGAGAATGGAGTCATCTAATACCGTCATGTGAACGTATGTTGAGTAAATTCCCCCATGTTTATGGTGTTTGGCAATTCTAGAAAGTCAAGGTGGAGAAATGCCAAGTGTTATGTTGTCTCAGTGTTCTCTGTATTTAAAGCCCAGTATCGGGCTTTTATTTAAATGTGACCAAAAACCTAGAGCTGCCCTTGAGCTTTTAGAGATTTTTACACATACTGGCTAAGAAAAGCAATGCGTTTTGCTTCTCCTCCCTTAAGCTGTTTCCTGTGGTGCACCAGCTGGCCCAGAAAATGGTGGCATTGATGGATCTTCATTTACCTATGGCAGTAAAGTAACATATAGGTGAGTGTCTAAGATTAACACTGCATTGTAGAGTTTGTTGATTACACGCTGGTAGTGATAGAATACTGGAAGAAAAGACAAAGAGTAATCCCAGAGGATGTTTTCAAATTAATATGGAATTAGTTGAATTACATGTTTGGGTTTGGACCCAGAGCTCCAGCTTATAGCCAAAAATATTCATTAGCTTGCAGGGCCTTCTTCCATGGCATCCTAGGGACTCATTCTAGACAGGACCACTCTCAAACCAAGAATTTTCTGTTTGCCAGAAGCAGACTCACAGACATAGAAAACAGACTTGTGGTTGCCAAGGGGAAGGCGGGTGGGGGAGGGAAGGATTGGGAGTTTGGGATAGTAGATGCAAACTATTATATAGAGAATGGATAAACAACAAGGTCCTACTGTATAGCACAGAGATCTGTATTCAATATCCTGTGATAAACCGTGATGGAAAAGAATATGAAAAAAGTATGTATATACATACGTATAACCGAATCACTGTGCTGTACAGCAGAAATTGACACAACATTGTAAATCAACTCCAATAAAATAAATTCTAAAAAAAGAATTTTCTGTTTGCAGCTACTAATCCATGACACAAACTGGAGACAAGCCAAATCCTAAATCCGCCCTTCTATTTATCACCCAGCAGGATCCCTGTGAGCAAGATGCATAGTATTCAACCCTGAAAAAATTTTTTCAAAGCATTATTTCAGTAGGAAAAGAAAGTGCTCTACAATATGTGTAAATTCTTGATCTTTTTGGAAGTTTTGGCACAGATAAACTTATGCAAAATAAGACATTCTGTTCTGTCATTTTCTTTTCTCTTCATTAGGTGTAACAAAGGATATACTCTGGAGGGTGAGAAGGAATCATCCTGCCTTGCTAGCAGTTCTTGGAGTCATTCTCCTCCCTTGTGTGAACTGGTCAAGTGTTCCAGCCCCGAAGACATAAATAATGGGAAATATATTTTGAGTGGGCTTACCTATCTTTCTACTGCATCGTATTCGTGTGAGAATGGATACAGGTACAGTCCTAGACACCAGCCAAGCTTCCTACAATACCCTGTTCCTCATTATTTACTCAGTGGGTTTCACTTGCATGTGACTGGCTGGCTTGAAATACAAGTTTTTAAATGAAAAAGATATTCTCAAATGTGTGTGCTTCTTGAGGCTCAGCCTATAGTAAATGCCCAGGGAAATATTCCATCTAATTTTGACTCTGGGACCTCTAATTCAATGTTATAAACATTCAGACATTAAACAGGAAAGCAAAAAATGTTTATGAAGCATAACACAACACCTAATAAAATGCTTTAGTGATGGATATTTTGGCAAATGAAATATTGCATAGGATGTCGTAAAAATCATGTCAAGATAAGGACCAGGGTCTTTAATACTGTTAAGAGGTTAATTTGATTAATGGGGTGTGTGTGTGTGTGTTCAAAAAGAAGGGACAGTATCTCTGGTGGTCCTGTAGTTAAGACTTCACCTTCCAGTGCCGCGGGTGTGGGTTCAATCCCTGGTCAAGGAACTAAAGAATTTGTTAATATTGTAACAAATTCAATAAAGATTTAAAAAATGGTCCACATCAAAAAAATCTTTAAAAAAAAAAAAAAAGGGCTTCCCTGGTGGCGCAGTGATTAAGAATCCGCCTGCCAATGCAGGGGACACAGGTTCAAGCCCGGGTCTGGGAAGATCCCACATGCCGCAGGGCAACTAAGCCTGTGCGCCACAACTACTGAGCCTGAGAGCCACAACTACGGAAGCCCACGCACCTAGAGCCCGTGCTCTGCAACAAGAGAAGCCACCGCAATGAGAAGCCCACGCACCGCAACGTAGAGAAGCCCACGCACCGCAACGTAGAGTAGCCCCCGCTCACCGCAACTAGAGAAAGCCCGCACACAGCAACAAAGACCCAACACAGCCAAAAATAAAATAAATAAAAACAAAACAAAACAAAAAGAAGGGACAATAAAGAGTCGGGCTGTGATCAAAAACTTGGCCAACAGGATCTGACATGAAACAGATCAAGTGAACAGAAAATGGAGTGAGTTGTACAATCAAAAGCTGGTTGGCAAGTGAAGGTGGATAAGCCATGCCGTAGGCCTGCGAGGTTTTTAAATTCAAAGGAACACCAGAGGTCAGAGTGATGAGCAACACGGTTCAGATGCCCAGGCTAATGGCAGGGGCAGTGCCCTCTGACCTCAGTTACCCTGACTTCCTGGGTGTCTGTCTTCCTTATCACTGGATCCTAACCAGCATGTTACCCCTTCTCATCTAAGTAATCTGCTAATCACAGCACCACCAATGAGCACATTGAACCATTTTATTTTGCACCCCAGTTATGTTGTTTTAGCCTACTCATAGTTTTAAATGAATCTATAGCCAGCTGAGATTTCCCTTTAAAAAAAAAAAAAAAAGTGATTGATTGACTGATTGATTGCCACGTGGGATCTTAGTTCCCTGACCAGGGATTGAACCTGTGCCTCCTGCAGTGGAAGCGCAGTGTCTTAACCACTGGACTGCCAGGGAAGTCCCAGATTTCCCTTGTTTTTATATAAAGCAATAAAATGGGAAGAAACTTTATTTTTATGTATTAAAATTCCTCAAGTGTCCCCTATTCTCTCCTAAGTCCTTCCTAGTTCACCTCCAGAGCAATAAGTAAATAGCCAACAAAAGAGGTGGCACCATTCTTTCCTGTAGCTTGCAGGGCCCTCTGGTCATCGAATGCTCGGCCTCAGGCAGCTGGGACAGAGCGCCACCTACCTGCCATCTCGTCTTCTGTGGAGAGCCACCGGCCATCAAAGATGCTGTCACCACCGGGAGTAACTTCACTTTTGGGAACACTGTCACTTACACTTGCAAAGAAGGGTGAGTAAACCCAATGAAGGAAAGGAATTTTGGGAGAGGATGGGCCCAACCGCAGATGGGCTCCATTGAATACTAAATTAAATTTCCTGGCAGCCAAAGCCGAAGAGAGCTTTATGTTCTTTTCTTACAACAGAAAGGGAGCATATTCCCCTGTGGAAACAATGTTTTCCTGGAATTAGAGTAATTTATCAAATTAGGCCTTGAATAATGGACATTGGGCAATGCAGTGGAAAATATCTCTATACTTTAATTAAAGATGCAAAAAGCATATTTAAATAGGTATTTGTGTATTTATCCTCTGCCAAACCAAATGCAAGACGTAGGTCACAACATAAAAATGCCACATCTGCATGAAAAAAATATTTAAAAGTTCAGATTTAAAAATTTTTAATGATCTCATTTAATTCAGAGGTAAAATGTAAAAAAACAGGAACAGATTACAAAGTGCTTTCGTACTCATTGTCTCATTTTATCCTCACAAAAACCGTGTAAGACACAGAGAAAGGAGAGGCTCCCTCTGGGATGGTGATCTGCTTAGGGTCTCAGGCAGGCAGTAAAGAATTGAGGGGTGATTAAATCCCAGATCATCTGACTGGCATTACATTGCTCATTTTTTTCCGTGCTTCCTCAATAAATGTTTTCACCAGTAATAGTTTATAACTTTCACACTCCGGATTTACCACATATGCTTTTCATACAGTTGGAACGAGTGGCAGCAGAGGGGCTGCCATTTTCTGGATTTGTGTCTCAGCTCTCTCATTCACTCACTGTGCAGCCCGGGGAAAATGGTATAACCTCTCTCTGCTTCTATGAGTTCATTAAAGGTTGATACTCCTTATGGATATTGTGAGGAGTAAAATGATATACTGCATGGACTAGCCAGAAAATAATAACTCAACAAGCTGTGCCACTATTATGATGTTAGGACAGTAGAGAGGACACAGTTTCATGAAAGTAACATGAAAGTTGAAGTTGTTTTCACCTAGATAGAAGACCGTTCCACTAATACAGGCCACCAGCAGGTGGCAACAATATTTTCTTGCAAAAAGCTCTTGAGAGTCAAATACTCACGTAAATGACAGAAATCCCGTATCTTAACACCTTCTTAAATGAGAATAGAAATCTTGAATATTAAAGTGTCAGTGTAAGAATTAGCTTTTTAAAATTTATTTTGTTGAAGTATAGTTGCTTTACAATGTTGTATCAATTTGTAGGAATTAGCTTCTGATGGCCCCATCTCTCCCCTGTGGATTGACTCATTTAAAAATTGCTTCGTAACGAGCTACATAGTACTATTTAAGATTAGTCATTTAAATGTTTGTGAAACCTTATCGATATAAATGTTCCAAATAATAACTAGATATTGACAACTTCTGGGTTTTTTTCTGATTAAGAAGTAATGTATTATCACCATATAAAACTAGAAAATAAAAATATATTTTTTAAAATTGCCCAAAGATAAATGATACTTTACTGTATCTCCTACTAGAATTTTGTCTTTGCATATACTTTTAAAGATCATGCTCTTATAAAAATTCCCATTTTTCTTTTTTTCTCTATAAATCATTCACTTATATCATAAGAAGAGTTCTATATCTGCCTAATGTTATCTACGTATTATATAAAAAGGGTTTGTTAAAAGAAGCAATAAAGACAATAATGAAAATCACAACAAATCCCTGCATTCGTAGAGGGTTTTACATTCTTCAAAGGACATGCCTGTGAATTGTCTCATCTGCTCCCTTCAACAAAGAGGGGGATTTTGAAGAAGATATATTATTCCCACTTTATAGTTAAAACATAAAGGTATTGGGCCACGTTATCGTACAGATCCCTTCTGCTCTAAGCAAATAGACACTCTGTGGGAGCTTTCTTCTCATTGAAAAGATGGAAACCATCTGTCACCTCAGTCATATAGCTTTTAAAGGGTATGAGGCCATTTTTATAAAAGTGCTTTATATGTGCATGAAGGTACTATATCAATATGGCTTTATTAATATTTTCTGTGTCATCATTATTGTTATATAAAGTGATGACGTTTTAATAATATAGGGGAAACTATCTTAAGTAGTTAATCAAATTAATAGAAAGTACACATGGTCACAAATCACTACCACTCCTGTTTTTTTCCTAAAAGAAAAATATCAGTAGCTATTAGGAGATAGTTTCATTTTTCTGAAAGTAAAAATTTTGGTGAGAGGAAGAACACTTTGCCCCTTTACATACACTTACTCTTAGAGTGTTATGAGGGTGGCCAGACTGGAGAGCTCTGTCTTATTCCTTTTTTCTGGACAAATGCCTAATGAAACATTTAAATATACAAAAGAGCACAAAACCAAATTAATCTCTATTTAAAATTACCTGTGTATCCACTGCTGAGATAAAAGTACATGTTAAATTTTTGCCATAGTTATTGTAGATCTCTCTTTATAAAAGAAATACAGTATTACAAAAATAACTAGAAGCCATTCTCATCACTTACTCTTCTCAGAGTAAATGTGCATTTTTTTCTATGTTACATATGTATGTCCTCATAAACAAATATTCTGTTGATTTAAATGTTTTAATTTTCGTGTACGTTGTTTCATACTCTGAGTATCCTTTTGAAGCTTGATTTTCATTTAATGTCATGTTTTTTGCCTTTGTTGATAAATGTAAATCAACAGAATTCATTTTAACTGCTGTATAGTGCTTCCTTGTCCAAATGAGCAATCTCTAAGTTACCCATTTCCCTGCTGGTAGAGGGTTAGTTGATTTCCACTTTATCTGATGATACAGCAGTGCTGAAGTAAACATCGTTGCACATCTCCCTGTCCATAGAAAGAAGAATACCTCTGGCCTAGACACCAAAAGTGAGAATTGTTGGGTCATGAGGCATGCATATTTTTAACTTTATACTAGATAGTCCTTAATATTTATCAATTGTTTCCTTTAGAGTTTGTTTTTTGTATGTGTCAAATTTAAGAAGTTTTTCCTGCTCTGAGATCATACTCAATTTCTTTGCCTTTCTGCTGAACAACTCAAAGATCTTAGAAAATATTTGTTTCTGTCACCCCTCTCATCTTAAATGTCTTATCACTATCTACATTTTACTTCCCTCTTATGTTACAACTTTCCAAATTAGTCATTTTTTTAATATACTCAATGCTTATTTATATTTACTAACATTTTTATGAATCTTTCATAAAAAGCATTCATTTTTATGAATTGCTTTTTCCATCCCACTCCTTCCTTTGGGTTTAATGCTTCTACTTCCTGAAGTACATCCTTTATATCTTTCTTTTGGCAAGAGTCAGTATGTTACACAGTCTTTGTCTGAAAATAATAGTATTTTACCCTTGCTCCTGAATTATAGTTTAGCTGGGTATACAAGTCTACATTAATAGTTTGCTTCCATAAACATTTTTGAAAGATGTTTCCATTGCCCTATGACTTCTAGTGTTTCTACTGAGGATTCCATCAGTCTAGTTTAGTATCCCTCAAACAGGGGCAATATTGCCCTCCAGGAATATTTGACAATGTCTGGAGACGTTTTTCGTTGTCCCCGTTGAGGGAAAGGTGCTATAGGAACTAGTGAATAGAGTCTGGGGATGCTGCTAAAACATCCTACAATGCATAGGACAGACCCCCACAACAAAGAATTGTCTGGTCCAAAATGTAAGTAGTGCTGAGGTTGAGAAACTGGTTGACTTGTTGTTCCTTTATAAGTAATGTGTTTTCCCTTTATTTATTTTTTTAATTTGTCTTCGTTGTTTTGGTGTTTCTCTATGGTATGACTAAAGTTGTACTAATTGCCATTCATCTTGTTCAGGGCTCATTGTACTTCTTACATCTGAGAATTTGTATCTTTCACCAATTTTAGAATAAGCTATTTTCACTTTAAATATTCTTTCTTCTTAACTTTCACTTTTCTCTATTTCTGTAAGTTTTATTAGATAAATATTGGAGCTTTTATTTCTACTTTACATGTTTATTAACCTGTCACATTTTCCATCTCTTTAAAAACTTGGGTTGCATTTGGATAATCTCCTCACATATATCTTCCAGTTCACTAATTTTCCTTTCTACTATCTATAATCTGCTTTTGAAACGTGTCCCCTTTTTTTGAATTTTTATTTTCTATATTTTTATTTTTAGGATTTCTCTTTATTTTTCAACTATTTCTTTTTACATAGTCTCTTCTTTTTAAATAGGATTTTAAGGGTTTTTGTCCGTAATTATTTGAACATATTTCTTTCTTTTTTTTTTTTAGATTTTAGACTACTTTTTCTATTATCTCAATTTATTGGTGCCCTCATCTTGCTGTTTGTTCTGTCTACTGACCCATTCATGATGGAAAGCGTGCATGTGTATTTTGTAATTTCAGATTCTGTCCTTATAGTGTTTGGGACTTGTTTGATCTGTGACAGTCCTTTAATGATCTGAGTATAAGGATTATTTTTTCTTCTAGGTGCCCCAGGAGTATCACCATCCAAAAACCTAATTTTACATTTATTTATCAGTTCAAAGGCTTTCCATACAAAATGAGTGGTATAAACCCTACCCTCAAGTCCACATGACGTGCAGTCCTGGGTTCTGCTACCTTAGCCGGGACTTTGTTTTTCCAGCCAGATTCCCAGCAAATACAGAGATCTCACTTGTCATCTCACTAGGCCTCTAGGTGGAATTTTTCTGGTGAATATCCTTTCAGTGTATGTCCTTCTAGGACATAGATTCTTGCCAGAGACTCAGCTATTACTCTCTATTTCCCCTTTCCTGTCCAATCCAAGGGCAACCATAGCATTCATTCACAGGCTTACTTTTCTGTTTTTAATTTCCTCTTCATTTCTGGCACATGGAGATATCCTTTCTGGTCAGCTAAGCTATGCATTTAAAATAATTTCTGTTGTATTTCATCAAGTGTTATATAGGGAGGGTGTTCAGACAATATTATAGCCAGAACTAGAAGTCAGTGCTTGTCCTCTCTCTCTTCACTCCTTTTCTATCTCTTCCCACCAAGGGATTGATGAGCATAGGTCAACATGCATTATGTCTGTTCTATTCCAGGATGGAATCACTGTGTTCATGTCATGGCTTTTGTGTAATGACTTTGGCATCCTGCTGTCTCCTTCTACTTCCTAAGATGCTGTTGGCCTGATAAGAATGTTAGGGCCTATTTCCCTCCCTAACCCTCTCAATCCCGTCTTCTCCCTTGGGGCTGCCTAACACAGACCACTGAGCTACACACCGTTTAAGCTACCCACTCCTGTTTATTGGGTGCACATACACACATTCTTGTTTTGGTCTCAATATTTTTGTCTTCTCTTAATTGGTGTTGTGCTTTGCATGGGCCTTTCCTTGGGTTAAGAAAAGAAGGCATTCTCTCAAGATTAGGATAGAAGAACAGAGACTTTAGGAGACTGGAGTAGTAAGATGAATGCCAGAGAAGAAAAGGAATAAGTCTGATTTCTGTCTCCTGCCCTGAAATTGGCCTTCCAAATTCACCTTTTATCAAAACATTACACTGGTGGTTTTCAGCTTTTTGCCTCAATTAATAAAATGGTCACTTGTTTCCCATTTTCCTTTTCATCCTCATGTATACTCTCTTGGTGAGAAATTCAGTAGGAAGGAAGGGTCATTGACATCCTAACATCCTGATAGAATGTTTTCCTTTTGAGTCTTCTCAAATATAGACTTTTAAATGCAATTACTGAATATACTACGATAACATTTTTGTAATCTTTTTCAATTGGAAACAGAACTAATTACTGATACAGATTTATACTTTCTATTGCTCTTATTAAATTGCAGCCCTTTAAATATCTAGTATGCTGCTCTTTTAAGACTCTTTTAAGGTTCTTTTTCTCAGAAGAGAAGAGCTAATAACCCACTGGGGAGCCTTCTCACAAAGCTTCCCAAGCCCATGCCCGTTAGTAGGCATTCACTCCATGAATCAAATCACTGAAAATTGCATCTGGAGATTACTCTGCCCATTTTCAAAGGATTTTTTGTTATCATTCCAGAAGTATGATAATGTATTACAGCCAGTGTATCCTAAAATGTGTCATTCTATGACATCACTGTAATATTGATGGGACATTTTTCCTTGGAATTACAGAGGAAAACAACTTGTTTTATAATACGTATGGCCTGATTTTAAATAACAGACTGCAAGGGTGTCCCCAGTGTCTCTTGAATGAGAATACAAAAGGTCACACAGAGTAAAATTAAATATTTCAATGTTTTAGATTTGTACCAATTCCAATTTTTCCTGTTTTAGTAGCCAACGTATATAGGATGTATCTTATCATCTGTACAAAACTTTATCATTTTTTTGGCATTCAGAGAATATATCCTTCTTTAGCGTCTTAAAAGACTAACTGATATATATGTTTCAGAAGACAGTTATTTTTGATAAGCCTCTGTCCCCATCTTCACTGAATATGCTATCTAGTCTAAAGCACTGGCTTTATTTATTTATTTTTGAAGCCACTCAATGTAAATTCCTCTGCTCCTCTGAAATGCCAGCCATTCAAGTATTGATAGCTTGGCCCCAGGGTTCTACAAATGGATCATTAGAACTAATTGAGAGGTTTCAGTAAGGGGTCCCAGCCCCTTCATAACATTTCCATGACTGAAAAATGATCCTACGCTCTGGTTAAGATGCCAAGCTTGCAGCTTTGGAAGTGAAGGTGTAGGGAGACAGACGTTTCAGCCAGCTCAACCTCAAATCTGCCTTTCTCTTTCTCATCAATGGGCATGATTCCAAGTCTGTTCACTCTCAGAGTCACTCTCCTCTGAGCCTATTCCAATAGGTCTATAGCCCTTTTTGAACTGTGATACCCAGAGCTGAATGTGCAAATTAGAATGTAACTGCAAGAGAGATAAAAACACCAAGTCTAGGGACTGACACGTGGTACTTAAAACATAACAATTTATTTCATTTCTCTTCTTGTCTTTCTGGATAAATGAGTTTCTAAAGATGCAGTAACCCTTTTAAGGATGTCACCATTGACTCATTCAACTCATTCGAGGAAACTAAAGTCTTTCACATTGGCTGCCACTAAGCCAGTTTTCCCTTTGTGCAGTTTTTCTTTATTATCTATATACAGGAACTCCCATTTTATCTTTGTTAAATATTACCTAGTAAGATTAGAAACACTGAACTGCCCTGTTAAAACCCTTATCCTTCACCCTACAGTTATGTGTTGCTTATAAACTGATAGGCTAAGGACAGAGTTTTGTGGCATTCAGAAGATACGAAACACCCAACTAGCTTGCTTCTATTAACCAATACTCTTTGGGTCATCCAGTTAATAAACCACTTAACTATCTTTCTGTTCTAGCAGCATTTCTTCTGCTAAAATCTTATGAGAATCCTTGTCAAAGGAACTGTCAAAAACCATTTCCAGTTCATCTGTGCCTGCCACATCTTCACCCATTAACCATCACAACTGTCAAAAACACACAAGATCCTAGTGACCACTGCTTCCTTTTCCAGATGTTCATAGGCCATTCCTAACTATTTGTAAGTCCCCAGAAGTCCCCAGCTATATCACACTCCCATTTCTTTGCTCCTGTTACTTGCCTTCCTTTCCTGCTTCTTTCACGACTCCCCTCAAAAGCTGTTTCATCTGGGACACAAAGTACATGCACTGACATTGCCTTGTACACTAAGGAAGGGATTCTAGCACATAGCATGGCCGAATTGCCTAATGAAGAACTAAATGTTGATTGAGAATCATAAAGAAAAGTCAAGTTGTTAAGTCAGAGAAAGGGATGGTGTCAGTTCTAGGAAAGTATGGATAGTATTGAAAATGCATTCTTTAAATTCATTTATTCAAAATACATATATTTAGTGGTAATCTTCCGTTATATTACAGAAGAGCTTTTTGCTATGATTTTCCATTAGGGAAGAGTCATTGGTGGAGATTTTCCAGCAGATCAGGGGTCAGAGGCCTAACAAAGTGCTGCCAGATTACAAAACTCTGTTCTTGTGTCCTCAAGAGGCTTTGAGGAATAAGGAAGATTCTGGAGGCAGAGGCTTCTGCCTCAAAGCAGCCAGTCCCATTACCTAAAGGAAGCACTCTATAGATGGCACAATGGATCCTAATAAATCAGGGATGTCTCAGGTGATGTCTATAAACTTCAGCCAATGAAATATGGTAGCAATATCAAAGGACCCCATGAAAATAATGATGCATGGTTCAAAGTGTGCAAAGGATGTAAATTGTGCTATAAAAATATAAAACATCAAGAGCCTCTATAGGAAGCATCCTAAATGCCCATTGACAGACGAATGGATAAAGAAGGTGTGGTACATATATACAATGATAAAATGGAACGAAACTGAGTTATTTGCAGTGAGGTGGATGGACCTAGAATCTGTCATACAGAGTGAAGTAAGTCAGAAAGGGAAAAACAAATATCGTATATTAACGCATATATGGGCAATCTAGAAAAATGGTACAGATGAACCGGTTTGCAAGGCAGAAATAGAGACACAGATGTAGAGAACAAACGTATGGACACCAAGGGGGGAAAGCTGGCCGGGGGGTGGGGTGGGGATGAATTGGGGATTGGGATTGACATATATACACTAATATGTATAAAATAGATAACTCATAAAAACCTGCTGTATAAAAAAAAAGTAGATTAAACCAAGGATGTGAAAAATCTGTACATTGAAACTACAAAACATTGATAAAATAAATTGAAGAAGACCCAAAAAAAAGAGCCTCTGTAAATGGAACACATTCTACCCAGGAATAGCAGAGTCCAGGCACTCAGACCTAGGGCAATGTATTTTTAATAATAAAATTATGCTTGTAACATACTGCCTTTGTATATCTTCCTGGATCCTTTAAGACAGAAGCCATCCAAAAATTTATTCAGCTCAGATTCTTATACAAAGAACTGAGCTTTTCCACAGCAATGAACTGCAGACCCTAACTGGAGACTGTGCTCAGCTATTGGGGAAGGCTATGAGTATTCGCTTTGAGACCACTTCTATCCATAGCATGATATATGACTGTAGGTAGGGTAGGAACACACATCTCTGATGATGCTCTATCATTTTTTCCTTGATCTTTCTGTTTCCTATAGATTTCCTAAATCTTGCCAGAGTGGGTGAAGGAATTCCAATCCCTGTATAAGAGCCGATTCCTTATAAAACGAAAAGGGACCTCAGGAGAAATGTTTGCTAGCTAATGACTTAAGAATCTTTGCTGAAGGGCAGGTCAGATAAGTTGTACTAATGACACTGCCATACAGTTTCCACAGGACACCCACCGATTGCGATCTAACTGACCTCCTTTTAAAAAGAGAGAGGACATTGCAGCACTATTTACAATAGCCAGGACATGGAAGCAACCTAAGTGTCTATCGACAGATGAATGGATAAAGAAGATGTGGCACATATATACAATGGAATATTACTCAGCCATGAAAAGAAACAAAATTGAGTTATTTGTAGTGAGGTGGATGGACCTAGAGTCTGTCTAACAGAGTGAAGTAAGTCAGAAAAAGAAAAACAAATACTGTATGCTAACACATATATAAGGAATCTGAAAAAAAAATGGTTCTGATGAACCTAGGGGCAGGACAGAAATAAAGATGCAGACGTAGAGAATGGACTTGAGGACACAGGGAGGGGGAAGGGTAAGCTGGGACGAAGTGAGAGTAGCATTGACATGTATACACTACCAAATGTAAAATAGATAGCTAGTGGGAAGCAGTTGCATGGCACAGGGAGATCAGCTCGGTGCTTTGTGACCACCTAGATGGGTGGGATAGGGAGGGTGGGAGGGAGACGCAAGAGGGAGGGGATATGGGGATATATGTATAGGTATAGCTGATTCACTTTGTTGTACAGCAGAAACTAACACAACATTGTAAAGCAATTATACTCCAATAAAGATGTTAAAAATAAATACATACATACAAAGGGAGAGTCATCTCCTAAAAAAAATAAATAAAAGGAAGAGAGATAGAGCAACATCATGGGAAAGATAGAAGGGTTGGAATCCAGTAAACCGAATTCAGATCCTAACTCTGCTGCTTGCATCCATGTGACTCTCAGCAGATTTCCTAGCCTGTCTGAACGACCATTCACTCATCTGCAAAATGAAAAAATTAATATTTCTAAACAGGATTCAATTGGTGCCAAATTATTTTAGTCCCCTTACGCTTCATTATCATCAAGACGACGGACTGATCGGGTGTTAGACAGTCCTTTCAAACTCCCTGTCCTCTTTCTCTTCAGTACGGAAGTGAGAATGAAAATCAGAATGACTCAAATGTAATTATTCTAATACTGCGTATCCTAATATTTTGTTCTGCTTCATTGAGAGAGCACTTGAGCATAATTTAAGATTTTTGTAAGTCATCAATCTAGCATCATATATGGGGAAATACCTATGCATAAAGAAAGCAAAATTTATTCATGCTGGTTGAATAGCAGAGCCATATGCAGACACAGCTTTTAATGCCAACCACATGGTTAAGGGTTTAGGAAACAATGGAGACTGAAATTATAATCCCTCCTTTAAAGTTCATTGATTATAAGCAAGTGGATAACTAGGAGTTATATGCAGGCTACCTGTGGTTCATCAGAGCTTTTGTTTCAAAGACTGGTGATCAGATTAAGCAACGGAAATCATCTATAGATAGATGAAGTTCCAACTTTGAATTGAGTCAGACAGGACCATAGCTTAGTCCTCATTTTTATTTTTAAAGAAATGTGTAACAATTTTTAGAGTTTCTTCTTTTTTTTTTAACATCTTTATTGGAGTATAATTGCTTTACAATGGTGTGTTAGTTTCTGCTGTATAACAAAGTGAATCAGCTATACATACACATATATCCCCATATCTCCTCCCTCTTGCGTCTCCCTCCCACCCTCCCTATCCCACCCCTCTAGGTGGTCGCAAAGCACTGAGCCGATCTCCCTGTGCTATGCGGCTGCTTCCCACTAGCTATCTATTTTACATTTGGTAGTATAAATAGCAAAATCCACTTCCCTTTCTGAACAAGCCCTAATATTAATAACAAGATGTATATCTTAAATGAAGGTCATTTGATCAATAAGCTCAAATTCAAATCGTAAATATTGTTTTAAAGGATAAAGGGTAAAAGTAAAGTCATTGGTGGAAAGATTTAAAAAATAAAAGCAGAATAAGAAGATGCAAACACCTTTTCTCAGATAATGTGCTTAGTTACTGTTCCTTTCTCCCTCATCTCATAGCTACACCCTTGCCGGTCCTGACACCATTGAGTGCCTGGCCAATGGCAAGTGGAGCAGAAGCGACCAGCAGTGTCTGGCTGTCTCCTGTGACGAGCCCCCCATTGTGGAACATGCCTCTCCAGAGACTGCCCATCGGTTATTTGGAGACATTGCATTCTACTATTGTTCAGACGGTTACAGCCTGGCAGACAACTCCCAGCTCCTCTGCAATGCCCAGGGCAAGTGGGTTCCCCCCGAAGGTCAGGCCATGCCCCGTTGTATAGCTCATTTTTGTGAAAAACCCCCTGCTGTTTCCTACAGCATCTTGGAATCTGTGAGCAAAGCAAAATTTGCCGCAGGCTCAGTTGTGAGCTTCAAATGCACGGAGGGTTTCGTGCTGAACACCTCAGCAAAGATTGAATGTCTGAGAGGTGGGCAGTGGAGTCCTTCCCCCATGTCCTTCCAGTGCATCCCCGTGCGCTGCGGAGAGCCACCCCGCATCATGAACGGCTATGCGATTGGATCAAACTACAGTTTCGGAGCCGTGGTGGCTTATAGCTGCAGCAGGGGCTTCTACATCAAAGGGGAGAAGAAGAGCGCCTGCGAAGCCACGGGACAGTGGAGTAGCCCCATACCCACATGCCACCCTGTATCTTGCAATGAACCACCAAAGGTTGAGAATGGCTTTCTGGAGGTAAGAGACTGATTCACAAGTGTCCATGGCTTTCATCGTTTACAGGGCCAGCCCACTGTGGCTTATTCAGAAGCAGGGACATGAACAGACTAATAGGTGAATAACAGAAGCCGCTAAATCTATTGGTGGTAAATATTGGAGAGAATTTGATAGAGGTCATGAATCCTTTTAATCTATAGCTTTCTACCTTCTACTAGCATATAAGCACTTGAAACACTTTATAGCAATATCTTAGCCCAGCTATGAAGTTAGAATAAAATAGTTTTAAGAGATACTATTTTGATTTACAAAAAGTTATTCCAAGATGGATGTATTGTTTATAGAAATCAAGGTCTAAATGGAACCTAGAGAAATCTATTATCATTTCTTATTTTTAGACAAAAGATGGGGGTAAACCATCCATTCACCATAAGGTGGTTTTTGCAGTTTTCTTTTAGGGAACCTAAAGGTAATTTCATCAGGACAAAGGGTTTTGTCAGATCCACACATATCCTCCTTTCTCGTTACTATGTGTCTTCTCATTAAATCTATCAAGAAAACAGGAATAACAATCTATTCCCCCAAATCAAGAGTCATTTTAAAGACAGTATTCTAATTAAACACTTTTTTAAAACCCACGCATACATAGTGCCTTTTCTCCTTTATATTCTAAAACAACAGTGAATGCCTTTTATTTAAGACTTTTGCTCAGATGTATTAGCTTTCCATTGGAAGAAGGTGTCTAGTATATGTAAGGAGGCTTTCTTCATTTATTCATTTAACAAATATTTCTGAAGCTCCTACTAGGTGCCAGGTAAGCACTGGAGATCTAGTATTTAATAACACGGATTAGGTCTGTGATGGCATGGTGTTTACATGCATGTGGGGTACCCAAGAAATAGATAAATAAACAAAACAAATAATCATGTCCAAATACCAAGAAGTTCACTGCACCACGGAAGCTAGACGTACCATTAACAAAAGAACCATTGCAATCTTTTTAAAGTTTTCAGAAGTAATTCATCTTTGTACTGCCTAAAAATGACCTCTTACTATGTTATTCACTTATATATTTGAATGTTGAGAGTATGAATATTAAATTTTTTGTTTAAAAGGTAAAATATTACTTTTTATTTTCCACCCTTATCTTATGGCAGCAATTTTTTAAAGTTATATTAAGAATGAACACAAAACTCTGACAGTAGGTCCATATCCATAAAAAAATTTGTTTTTCTTATTATCTAAGCGTAAACAAATGTATGTTTGTGTATGTTTCCTTTTCTGTGAGTAAAGCAACAAACTATAGCACTGCTTTGGTCAGTGAGATTTTTTTAATTTACCAAGTAATTTATAATTTTTGGTATTGCTTCATCAACTCATCAATCGATTTAGAGACTATTGATCTTTACTTATTATGGGCTTACCACTGTGGCCAACATTTCTGCTGTAGGGATTACCTAATTTGACCTTCTGCCATCCTTTTTGTTTATTTAAATAAAAAAAATAGAGTGGACCTATTGGAAAAATACAAGTCCTCATTTGCTTATGTCTTAATTGATCCATTTTAACATAGGCATTTTAGTTTAGTTCTTCTTTACTGTGATTTGCTGTATTTTGTCAGTTATATTACGTGTTATACAAATTGTACTTCATTGTTTTCTCCCTGTTATCCAGCATACAACTGGCAGGACCTTTGAGAGTGAAGTGAGATACCGGTGTAACCCAGGCTATAAGTCAGTCGGAAGTCCTATGTTTGTCTGCCAAGCCAATCGCCACTGGCACAGTGAATCCCCTCTGTCGTGCATCCCTCTCAACTGTGGAAAACCTCCCCCGATCCAGAATGGCTACAGGAAAGGAGAAAATTTTGAAGTAGGGTCCAAGGTTCAGTTTTTCTGCAATGAGGGTTACGAGCTTATTGGCGATCATTCTTGGACATGCCTGAAATCTGGCAAATGGAATAAGAAGCCAAACCAAAAGTGTGTGCCCGCCAAGTGCCCAGAGCCACCCCTCTTGGAGAACCAACTGGTTTTGAAGGAGTTGACCACCGAGGTGGGAGTGGTGACATTTTCCTGTAAAGAAGGGAACGCCCTCCAGGGCCCCTCTGTCCTGAAATGCTTGCCATCCCAGCAGTGGAATGATTCTTTTCCTGTGTGTAAGATGGTTCTTTGCCTCCCGCCTCCGCTGATCTCCTTTGGGGTCCCTGCTCCTTCTCCTGCTCTTCATTTTGGAAGTACTGTCAAGTATTCTTGTGTGGATGGGTTTTTCTTAAGAGGAGATCCTACCACCTTCTGCCAGGCTGATGGTACCTGGAGCTCGCCACTGCCAGAATGTGTGCCAGTAGAATGCCCCCAACCTGAGGAAATCCTCAATGGTATCATTGACGTGCAAGGTCTTGCCTATCTGAGCACAGCTCTCTATACCTGCAAGCCAGGCTTTGAGTTGGTGGGCAATTCTACCACTCTTTGTGGGGAAAATGGTCACTGGCTTGGAAGAAAACCAACCTGTAAACCCATTGAGTGCCCAAAGCCCAAGGAGATCTCGAATGGCAAATTCTCTTACACAAACCTACACTATGGGCAGACCATCACCTACTCTTGTGACCGGGGCTTCAGGCTCAAAGGTCCCAAAGCCTTGACTTGTTTAGAGACAGGTGATTGGGATGTGGATGTCCCATCTTGCAGTGCCATCCACTGTGATCCCCCACATCCCATTGAAAACGGTTTCGTAGAAGGTGCAGATTACAGCTATGGTGCCATGATCATCTACAGCTGCTTCCCTGGGTTCCAGGTAGCTGGTCACGCCATGCAGACCTGTGAAGAGTCGGGATGGTCAAGCTCCATCCCAACATGTGTACTCATAGACTGTGGTCTCCCCCCTCACATTGATTTTGGAGACTGTACTAAGGTCAGAGATGGTCAGGAATATTTTAACCAAGAAGAAGACATGATGGAAGTTCCATATCTGACTCCTCACCCGCCTCATCATCTGGGAACAGTGGCTAAAACCTGGGGAAACACAAAGGGATCTCCTGCTACACATTCAGCAAAATTCCGATACAACACCCTGGTTTCATACACCTGTAATCCAGGATATGAACTCTTGGGGAACCCTGTGCTGATCTGCCAGGAGGATGGAGCTTGGAATGGCAGTGCGCCATCATGCATTTCAGTTGAATGTGACCTGCCTGTTGCTCCTGAAAACGGCTTTTTGCATTTTACAGACACTACCATGGGCAGTGCCATACAGTATAGCTGCAAACCTGGGCACACTCTGGTGGGCTCCGACGTAAGACTTTGTCTACAGAATAGAGAATGGAGTGGTACTTCCCCACGCTGTGAGGCCATCTCATGCCCCAAACCAAATCTAGTAATGAATGGCTCCATCAAAGGAAGCAACTACACATTCCTGAGCATATTGTACTATGAGTGTAATCCTGGGTATGTGTTGAATGGCACTGACAGGAGAACGTGTCAAGAAAATAAAAATTGGGATAGGAATGAGCCAATCTGTATTCCTGTGAACTGCGGTTCACCTCCAGTCTCAGCAAATGGCCAGGTAAAGGGAGAGGAGTATACATTCCAAAAAGAGGTTGAGTACACTTGCGATGAAGGGTTCTTGCTGGAGGGGGCCAGCAGTCGTGTTTGTCTTGCTGATGGAAGTTGGAGTGGGACGACTCCCATCTGTGTGCCTGTCAGGTGTGCCCCCCCACTACAGGTGGCAAATGGGGTGATGGATGGCCTAGACTATGGCTTCGGGAAGAAAGTGGTGTTCCATTGTCAAGACGGCTACGTGTTGCACGGTGCCCCCAAACTCATCTGTCAGTCAGATGGTAACTGGGATGCCCAGGTTCCTCTCTGTAAACCAGTCAACTGTGGCCCTCCTGAAGATCTTGCCCATGGCTTCCCTAATGGCTTTTCCTTTTATCATGGGGGGCATATACAGTATCAGTGCTTTCCCGGTTATAAGCTCCATGGAAGTCCTTCAAGAAAGTGTCTCTCCAATAGTTCCTGGAGTGGCAGCCCACCTTCCTGCCTGCCTTGCACGTGTTCCCCACCAGTCATTCAAAATGGAGCAGTCAACGGGACAGATTTTGCTTGCAGACAGGCAGCTCGGATTCAGTGCTTCAAAGGCTTCCAGCTCCTGGGACTTTCTGAAATCACCTGCGAAGCCAATGGCCAATGGAGCTCTGGCTTCCCACGCTGTGAACACACTTCTTGCGGTTCTCCCCCAACGATACCAAATGCATTCACCAGTGAGAGTGGCTCTTTGGAGGAAAATGTGATAACTTACAACTGCAGATCTGGGTATGTCATCCGAGGCAGTTCAGATCTGATTTGTACAGAGAAAGGGACGTGGAGCCAGCCTTATCCTGTCTGCGAGCCCCTGTCCTGTGGACCCCCACCACCTGTCTCCAGTGCAGTGGCAACTGGAGAGGTACACACCTATGGGAGTAAAGTGAAACTCAGGTAAGACCATGGCTCTAGAGTCTCCAAGGGGCACAGGCAGGAGGGTTGTAAAATGAAAAGTGATAGGTCAAAAATTTAGCTAACTGGGAAGAAAACACCCTCTCTGGACTGCAGTCCAAAAACTGAAGCTTTTAACACTTGGCTTTATTCTATCCACAATTATGCAGAAATCCATTGACTTCGTCTAGAGTTTCTTGAACTGTTAGATATTTTCATAATAAAAATGAATTTACTAATGATATTATCCAGAACAAAGGTAAATCATGTCAACAACATTTAAAGCAACTTTAGACTTGGCTAATCCTTAATGTGGATAACTAAGGATTCATCTGGTTGTCATTGTTTTCTTGGTGTTTTTTCAAGGCAGCTCCATCCCCCTGACATTTGAGTTATTTTTAATACATCATATAAAATGTCTACTAAGCTTTATAACAGCTTCTTGAATCCAAGAATAAGTCACCAACTATATTGCACTCCCTTTAAGGCACTCATTTTTACTTTCCCATTGCAGGTGTCTAGAAGGTTATATGATGGATACAGAGATAGACACATTCACCTGTCAGAAAGATGGTCGTTGGTTCCCAGAGAGAATCTCTTGCAGTCCTAAAAAATGTCCTTTGCCAGCAAGCATAACACACATACTTGTTCATGGGGATGATTTCAGTGTGAATAAGCAAGTTTCTGTGTCATGTGCAAAAGGGTATACCTATGAGGGAGTTAATATATCAACATGTCAGGTAAGATTCTCTGTCTTAATTAGAACATGTAGGATATAACTCATTTATATATATTATACTATGTGTGTGTGTGTGTGTGTGTGTGGATATATATGTAAGTGTATATTATACTATATATATGTGTGTGTGTATATAGATATATGTATATGTAAGTGTGTGGATATAGATATACATATACATATATCCACACAGGCAGTATCTTGCTGTCCTGAAAAGAGAAAATGTCTCGTTTCCAATCATGTCAAAGAATTTGAGAAGTTTTTTGGTAGAAATATAATAAAATATATCTTTCTTTCCAATGGTCCCATTTTAAAAAATAAGAAAGTGCCAAGGGCAGGTGAAAAGTCCCAAAGGTAAATAAAATGTTAAAATATCTATAACAAGAGATTCATGACAAATCAACTATGTGTATGGTCTACACATAGACTCTCTATGTGTAGAAATGAGGCCTAATTGTTACCAAATATGTTTCCAGGTTTAGTAGAAGAGCAAAGGTAGCAGAAACAAAAATTGGAGTCAAATTCTGCCTCTGCTTACTACTTGTGTCACTTTAATAAAGCTACTTAGAATTGCCAAGCTCCTATCAGTGTGGTATTAGTGTAAAATTCGGTAGAAGAGGAAATGAATGGAATGGAAGAAATAAGTCAAAAGTAGATCCTGATAAAGGAATCATCACAAGTCAGTGAAGAAAGGAATCATTAATAAACAAATCATTCTGATACAATGAAGTAACCACTAGGGAAAAAATTAATATATACCAAAATAAACTCCAGATGTATCAAAAGAAAACAATACTATGTAGCTTTTAAAAGTTAATAGTAATACCCAGAATATCATTTGTGCAAAAAATATATTTATTGAAGCATTATTTACAGTATTGAAAAATTAGATACAATGTATATTTCTGACATTAGGGGAATGGTTAATTATGAGGCAGTCATATATATATATATATATATATATATATAATTATTTCTGGCTCATCTGTAGAATAAAGGGCTTAGCCTCAAGTCTTGTTTTAGACTGCTATTCAACTCATATGCTATTTCCTCAAAGAAAACAAAACAACATTAGCAAGAGAATAACAGTCTTCAAGGGAAACATCTGTGTATGCCTCACTATACCTGAAAAGAAGGCTGGAACATGTTAATTCTAACTGTGTTGATGAGGAAATAAAGTAAATGTATGTGTGTCTTTTTTTTTTCTGTAACTATGTGACTTGCTCACAATATATGATAGAATGTTTTCAAGTATTCATGTTGGGAAGGGAGAAAAAGGAAGCCATCTTTTTAAACTTTGGATCGTATGCCTGAAAGTTGCTGTTTCTCATCAACTTTAGATTAAAACGCAGAATTATGTAAAATATAAGGGTGTATTACTATAAGTCATGGAATATTGGTATCTATCATCCAGTCCTCATGCATCATAATGAAAACATACTTCTTGGTGTTCTTGATTTTTTAAAGGATTCTATTAGGAAGAAAATGCTTGTTTTGTGAGTTTCAGAAATGTCTAAAATTGTTTAGTGATGACTGTTAAAGCCATCTGATAATTAATGTGTGTTTTTTAAGGCCAAAGATAATAAGTGGCAAAAGTAGGACCAAGTTCTAGGTCCTCTGACTATCATTTGGGGATTATTCTGTTATACAACCAATATTTGCAGACTTCTTCATTCATGGGTACTAATTTCTAAATGTAACTTACAACTTGTTATTTAGATTGATGGCACCTGGGAGCCACCATTTTCTGATGAATCCTGCAGTCCAGTTTCTTGTGGGAAACCTGAAAGTCCAGAACATGGGTTTGTGTTTGGCAGTGAATACAGCTTTGAAAGCATGATTATTTATCACTGTGAAACTGGTTATGAATTAGAGGTAAGCGAACAAATTGCTTAACTAGCATTAATTTGTTTTTCCAATATACTTAGGAATATTTTTAGTGTTACGCCATTTTGTTTCACCGATTTGGGTCCTAAAAGACTTTTCTATACTTTGTTGCCTTATATTTTAGCACTCTCTGAGAAATATTTAAAGTGACTTACAATTTTAAAAAGCAAAGTAAGTCTCAAATTAAAGAATCAAAGCCATGAAAAAAAGAGGAACTTTGTATACCAGCCACAAGACTTTAGTTGGTCGTTTAAACCTGTGTTTTCGCCTCCTGTTAATTGTGTTCTGCACAGTCCCTCTGTCACTGTGGGGAGGCAACCATAAGGATTTAGTTATACAGAGCTAGGGTTTCCTCAAGCAATGGGCCCAAATACCTTGGAGGGTTTTTGACTGAGATGCCAGGTTCCCACCAGGCAGGTATGGCCTGAAAAAAATCCCCAGAGCAGTTCTAACCAAATACCATAGTAGGTCTCAAGACCACGCTTGCCTGGTTTGTAATGTTAAAATCCCATCAGCAGCACCTATTTACTTTGGTGCGAATGCTGCAGTCAATTTTGCTAAAAGCATGATCACATCATCAAATTTGAACTTTAAGAGGCCTGTTTTATATTACATAATGTTGTCCTTTGGTTTTTCGGGAAACTTCTTTCCTGTTTTGCTGTTATAATGGTATTAAATGTAGGTTTTGCAGACGTATGCATTGACAGTGATTTGTTAAATGTGTATAGCATGTTCCATTTTTTTTCTACTGACCATAGAACCAGAGAACTTTCATAAGATAGGTCCATGAAAGCTGGAACTAGGCTTAGGTGGATCTTGTTTTATTTCCTCAAAAGATTTTTTTTTAAAAAAAGGTGGGGGGAAAGAAGGATGATAATGTAATGGTTATTGCAATTGAAGAGTTTTTCTGTTTTTGAAACTCAGTTGCTCTTCATGTGAGAGTACTAATCTTGCAATTTGTTAAGTAGAAAAGTGGTGTAAAATCTAAACAAATATATAGCAAACTGATGGGTCATTAAATTTGAGGAAGTAGATAATTTACCTTAAAAATTTTGGAAATATCCCAGTGTTAACCACAAAATTGAGAGAGATGCTATAACAATTGTTCTTATTCCAAGATACATGTTTGAATCACCTGAGAAAGTTTTTATAAATATTAATGTCCAGTTACTTACAGAAATAACCAAGTCCAGGTCTGGAACATGAAATGTAAAAGATTAGCCTAGAAAAGCTTATCCTATGAGTTAGGAGGGAACCTATCAAAGGCGAGATGTTAAAAAAAAAAACTCAGGAGCCAATTGGATGAGGCTTCCACAGGCCAAGATGAGACCATTTTAGCATCAATAAGGGTAATAACTTTAATGGACTGAAACACATCAAATACGTCATGAATAACAGTAGACTCACAATGATACTAGAAGAAAATTAGTTGGTAACTTTTAGGGGATACCCATGAGCAAATTCATTATTTTGCAAACACAACGAAAGGGGGAAAAGTATCTTTTCAATGCTAACTGGATGACTAAGTAACCAAGTAGTAGATGAAATCAGTCAATAAAGATAGAATTTAAATCTCAGAATTTGCAGCTCTTATGAATTAATGGATTTAGGTTATCATCATCATGGCTACTGATGTCAGAAAAAAAAATAGAGGCACCCAGACATTATAATGCCTCTGGATGGAAAAACACACCATTAGGGAAAAGTCTTACCAAAAAAAGAACTGTTGAATTTGAATTTTTGCATTTTTAACAAGTGCCCCAGATACCAAAGGTCAATGGCTGGAAAAGTGGTTAAGAACAGGGACTTGGTCCCAGCAGACTTCTGTTAGAGGCTCTCTGCTCTTGCTGGATGAAAGATGTTGGGGAACTGACTGAACCTCTCTGAGCCTCTGTTTCATCCCATCTGTAGTAGAAAGGCCATAACCACCTTTGCAAAGTTACTGCAAGGACTGGAGATAAAAGAAAGTGGCAAGCACCACCCTTTATGCATTGACTGAGTTCAGTAGAGGGTAGTTATTATCATTACTCCTAGTATGCATATTATTACCAAAATCAGACAAAGCAATTAAGACAGCTAATGTAAATCATGTTAAAATTTTCTAATATGTAAATAAATTATCATTTTTATGTAAGGTAAACAACTTCTTTGAGCCATCTAAATCTCAAAAATTTTACTACACATTCAGTCTTCTCGAAATAAAAATCACTACAGGCAACTGAGGAATAAATCAAAGTAACTCAAAAATGGGATAGTCATGTTCTAAAACCACTGGTAGTGAGCAATAAAGTGGTTTCTATGATTCTAAAACTTACTATAACTATCTAACTTAATTGTTGATTAAGCAGATACGTTATGTCAAAAATAGTAACTTGATGCTAATCTGGATCTAAAACTCCAGATAAAAAACAAAACAAAAACAAAAACAAGGTAAGTAAAGAGATAGAGAGAGAAAAAGAAAGAAGGAAAAGCATGATAAAATTTGCAACTTACTAAGGAGGGAACCAACAGACGGTGTTTGATTTTTTTTTTTTTTACAGCAATAGTTACAGAAAATAGAGTTGAGTTCTTATTGGAACAAAAATTGACATAATTGAAACAGAATATTATGTGAATTATTGGAAGAAAAAGGAAAATATCTTAGTGGGAAAAATGCTAACCTATTGACTAAAATTAGCTACTTGAGTGTAGTCCACTCTGGAAGTACCCAAATAGGGAGCTGGCTTTGATGGCTTGTCACATACTTCCTCAAAAGTAATAAAAAATAATTCACAAACTAGAATAGTATATTTTCCTGTGCATACATAAGTATATAAACACAAAGAAAGTACAGCAAATGTTAACAGGGTTTATCTCTGAATGAAGAATCCTAGAAAACTTTGTACTTTTCTTTCATGTTTTCCAACCTTTCTGTAGTCAAAACATATTATTTTTTCAATAAGAAGAAAATAATGAATATATATTTTTTAAAAATTTAATTTTATTGGTTCAATTATTTTCTTGGAAAGTCAGGAGAGTATCCTTCCATCAAAGTCAATGGAATTTTTATATGTAAAGATCTGTCAGTAATTAAACTGATAGCTCAAAGAAAATACCTTTGAATAGAAGATTAAGGATAAAAGACATCAGTCAATCAGATAAAAACCAAAGTAGAGGTGATTGCTCCTTTTCAGACATTTTGCTAATTTAGAGCACAGCTTCAAGAGAATATGTATCCAAAGAGCTCTGAGGACTGAAAAGCCATGAGACAAAATCCATGTGCTAAGGTTCATATACTTGACTTAGAGTCAAGCCCCTTAATACATTACTTGGAACCTAATCTTTTTTTTTTTTTTTAACATATAATGTTAGAGAATTTTATTTATCTAATTATTCCATAGTAAATTAGGAGTTTAAAACATGGGAAAAGGTTATCATTAGGAACACTGATGATTACAGTAAAAAATAAACAACAAAAAAAGAGGAAGCAAGGACGCATAAAAATTATATCCAGAAATAAAAACCCAGTAATCTTAGCCTAGCTCAGCCTATAATGACTCTGGGGGGGCAAACAGCCTGTATAGCCCCCAAGGGCTATGAGATATTGGAAAATATACCAAAAGTGCATTGAGAATAACAACTATAAATATATTTTTAAGTAAATTACATTATTTTTACTCTATTTCTGAAGGCAGGGAAATAAATTTTAGAAAGATTTTTACTCAAAATATATAAAATTTTACTTGCTCGGGCCCTTAATGGGGTAAGTTTATCTTTAATGGATACATTACATTGTCAAAAAGTCAATCCTGATAGCAATAAGATATCTTGACATGTTTCATGTCCAAGGGTATAAATAAACTAATTCACCTTCTTTGCTGTACCTCTCAGATATTAAAAAATAAATTTAATTCAAAATATTTTTAAGTATCCTAAGCAAATATACCTCGCTGACATTTCAGACACATTCTTCATCAGTCTTTGCTATTGGTTATAATTAGTTATCATTTAAACAAAAAGTGAAACAAAGTCTGTACCTTAATTACACTCATCAGCCAGAATATGTATTTTGAGGTAATTTGATGAAAACATTTTTGAAAGTTTAAACCTACCTCTTAAACTATATTTATTTAATGAATTTATTTAGCATTCCAGTGCCAAGAGTTTCAAGTTCACATCTGAGATGACTTTGCATTCCCTTAGTTTTTCATTATAGAGGTACCATCTTGTCAATGACCTGTTTTCATTGATTCACAGGGGAACAGGGAACGGGTCTGTCAGGAGAACGGACAGTGGAGTGGAGGGGTGGCAACGTGCAAAAGTAAGTCAAATGACACTTAGTCCCCAAAACGATACTAAGGACACAAAATAACAATGTGGCCACATTTTCTTTATAAGTCATTTTTGTAATTAAAAAAAAAAAGAAATTGACTCCGTGAACTGCATGAGAACATTTTACAGGCTTTTGCTCAAGGGGACCAAACCAATAGAAGGGTGAAACACTGTGGTAGAGATTAATGATTAAACTGGAATAGAGCACAAGATTGCTGACACTGGAATGGCAAACATTTTGTTTAGAAACTAGTTAATTATTGAGTTTACCTGCCTTCTTTTTATGGGTTTTTCCGCAAAATAATGATAAATTAGAAGGCTTAGAGCTGTTGCCTTGGTAACAGTCCTGGGCAATACTGACATCTTCTTAAAATGATGTTGGTACCACTGTCCAATAAATGAATATTCACACTGTTTGTGGAACTTTCATTAACTCATTGTATGAGAACAGCCAAGTGTGTTTAGCAGGATGCGGGTGAATACAGGTGACTCTGTTCCTAGGACATGGCTCATATTACTCCTCTGCCGAAAGACAACGTATTTAAATACAATAGTTACAAACCAATCAAAATGGCAGGCTTAAAAATGTTTTTCTCTTAATAATTCTGGAGGAGTCATCAAATTTTCAAACTAGAAGGGGCCTCTTGAATAATCTAGTCCAGACCCTTGAGTTGACCAATGAGTGAAAATGGGCTGGGAGAGGGGAAGTGACTTGCCCAGTATCAGAAATGAAGTTAGTGGCGGAGCTAACACTAGGACTTGGGGTATCTGAATCTTTGTTCACTGTTGTTTCAACCATACTGTCTAGTATAGATTAATCAGTTGATTTTGTATGCAATAGGAATCTTAAGTCTTTTAAGCAATATTATATGGCTGAAATTCAATGGGGAATATGACTTTTTAGTTCTAAAAATGAACCGTGTGTGCGTGTGTGTGTATACATAAACACGTACATAAACATTGAGTAACATCTCAAGTCGCAGAAAGGCATCATTGGGCATTCCCAGTAATAGCATTTTTTTATCTCAGTTGTTCATTATCAAAAAGTGTGTGAATGTACGTGCAGGGTGAAAGGAGAGGAGAATGAAAAGGAAACACCTATGTCTGGAATAGGAAACTGCTATGGTGTCGGTGAGGGGATTGTTTCCGTTTTGCAGCAGGTTTAATTCAAACTACAATGATAATGGTTTGAATAGTTTCTATCTCTGAAATGCAAGATAGTAAGAAAATGCTCTGTGTGGATCCTGTTACTCTGTGGTTTTCTTTTCTTTTTCTTTCTAAATTATTAAATAAGTGATACAAGTTCTTTGCAGAAGAAGGAAAGAGGATTGGGAGAATCACTTAAGATGAAGCTTTTCTTTTTCTTTTTAGAGACCAAGTGTGAAGCTCCACTTGGGTTCCTGAACGGGAAAGCTGAAGTTGAAAACAGTACTGCTGGACCCAGCGTGGTGTATTCCTGCAACAGAGGCTACAGCCTTGAAGGGGCACCCGAGGCCTCCTGCACGGAAAATGGGACTTGGAGCTACCCAGTTCCTCTCTGCAAACGTGTGTGTTGACCTTAGGAGGGGATTAAATCAGATTCAGTTTTCTAATTAGTTTCCCAAATGTCTAAACCATGGTGGAAAATTCACCTGTAGGTGAGATTGGCCCAGAGAAAGAAATCTGTGCATATCCAAACCAAATACTATGGGGTATTTTTTTTTAACATCTTTATTGGAATATAATTGCTTTATAATGTTGTGTTAGTTTCTGCTGTATAACAAAGTGAATCAACTATATGCATACATATATCCCCATATCCCCTCCCTCTTGTGTCTCCCTCCCACCCTCCCTGTCCCACCCCTCTAGGTGGTCGAGACCGAGCTGATCTCCCTGTGCTATGCAGCTGCTTCCCACTATCTATTTTACATTTGGTAGTGTATATATGTCAATGCTACTCTCTCACTTCGTCCCAGCCTACCCTTCGCTCCCTCCCAGTGTCCTCAAGTCCATTCTCTACATCTGTGTCTTTATTTCTGTCCTGCCCCTATGTTCGTCAGAACCTTTTTTTTTTTTTTTTTTTAGATTCCATGTATTTGTGTTAGAATACGGTATTTGTTTTTCTCTTTCTGACTTACTTCACTCTGTGTGACCAACTCTAGGTCCATCCACCTCAGTACAAATAACTCAATTTCGTTTCTTTTTATGGCTGAGTAATATTCCATTGTATATATGTGCCACATCTTCTTTATCCATTCATCTCTCGATGGACACTTGGGTTGCTTCCATGTCCTAGCTACTGTAAATAGTGCTGCAGTGAACATTGTGGTACATAACTCTTTTTGAATTATGGTTTTCTCAGGGTATATGCCCAGTAGTGGGATTGCTGGGTCGTATGGTAGTTCTATTTTTAGTTTTTTAAGGAACTGCCATACTGTTCTCCATAGTGGCTGTATCAATTTACGTTCCCACCAACAGTGCAGGAGGGTTCCCTTTTCTCCACACCCTCTCCACCATTTATTGTTTGTAGATTTTTTGATAATGACCATTCTGACTGGTGTGAGGTGATACCTCATTTTTGTTTTGATTTGCATTTCTCTAATGATTAGTGATGTTGAACATTCTTTCATGTGTTTGTTGACAATCTGTATATCTTCTTTGGAGAAATGTCTATTTAGGTCTTCTGCCCATTTTTGGATTGGGTTGTTTGATTTTTGATGTTGAGCTGCATGAACTGCTTGTATATTTTGGAGATTAATCCTTTGTCAGTTGCTTCATTTGCAAATATTTTCTCCCATTCTGAGGGTTGTCTGTTCGTCTTGTTTATGGTTTCCTTTGCTGTGCAAAAGCTTTTAAGTTTCATTAGGTCCCATTTGTTTCTTTTTGTTTTTATTTCCATTTCTCTAGGAGGTGGGTCAAAAAGGTTGTTGCTGTGATTTATGTCATAGAATGTTCTGCCTATGTTTTCCTCTAAGAGCTTTATAGTGTCTGGCCTTACATTTAGGTCTTCGATCCATTTTGAGTTTATTTTTGTGTATGGTGTTAGAAAGTGTTCTAATTTCATTCTTTTACATGTAGCTGTCCAATTTTCCGAGCACCACTTATTGAACAGCCTGTCTTTCCTCCATTGTATACTCTTGCCTCCTTTATCAAAGATAAGGTGACCATATGTGCGTGGGTTTATCTCTGGTCTTTCTATCCTGTTCCATCGATCTATATTTCTGTTTTTGTGCCAATACCATACTGTCTTGATTACTGTAGTTTTGTAGTATAGTCTGCAGTCAGGGAGCCTGATTCCTCCAGCTCCATTTTTCTTTCTCAAGATTGCTTTGGCTATTCGGGGTCTTTTGTGTTTCCATACACATTGTGAAATTTTTTGTTCTAGTTCTGTGAAAATGGCTGTTGGTAGTTTGAGAGGGATTGCATTGAATCTGTAGATGCTTTGGGTCATTTTTCATTTTCACAATGTTGATTCTTCCAGTCCAAGAACATGGTATATCTCTCCATCTGTTTGTATCATCTTTAATTTCTTTCATCAATGTCTTGTAGTTTTCTGCATACAGGTCTTTTGTCTCCTTAGGTAGGTTTAGTCCTAGGTATTTTATTCTTTTTGTTGCATTGGTAAATGGGAGTGTTTCCTTAATTTCTCTTTCAGATTTTTCATCATTAGTGTATAGGAATGCAAGAGATTTCTGTGCATTAATTTTGTATCCTGCTACTCTACCAAATTCATTAATTAGCTCTAGTAGTTTTCTGGTAGCATCTTTAGGATTCTCTATGTATAGTATCTTATCATCTGCAAACAGTGACCGTTTTACTTCTTTTCTGATTTGGATTCCTTTTATTTCTTTTTCTTCTCTGATTGCCGTGGCTAAAACTTCCAAAACTATGTTGAATAATAGTGGTGAGAGTGGGCAACCTTGTGTTGTTCCTGATCCTAGAGGAAATGCTTTCAGTTTTTCACCATTGAGAACAATGTTGGCTGTGGGTGTGTCATATATGACCTTTATTATGTTGAGGTAGGTTCCCTCTATGCCTACTTTCTGGAGAGTTTTTATCATAAATGGGTGTTGAATTTTGTCGAAAGCTTTTTCTGCATCTATTGAGATGATCATATGGTTTTCCTCCTTCAATTTGTTAATATGGTGTATCACATTGATTGATTTACGTATATTGAAGAATCCTTGCATTCCTGGGATAAACCCCACTTGATCATGGTGTATGATCCTTTTAATGTGCTGTTGGATGCTGTTTGCTAGTATTTTGTTGAGGATTTTGGCATCTATGTTCATCAGAGATATTGGCCTGTAGTTTTCTTTTTTTGTGACATCTTTGTCTGGTTTTGGTATCAGGGTGATGGTGAGAAGTTCTATATTTTTAAGCCTTATATTACCATCACTGAGAACCCAGCTCCAGCAGGGCTAATGCTCCGCCTTCAAAGAAACAAACTCAGAAAAGAGGGAAAATACCAGTACACATTTTCTTTTATTTTTAACAGCAAATCCATGCCCTGTCCCTTTTGTGATCCCTGAGAATGCTGTGCTTTCTGAAAAGGAGTTTTATGTCGATCAGAACGTATCTATCAAGTGTAGGGAAGGCTTCCTGCTCCAGGGCCAAAGCATCATCACCTGCAACCCTGACGAGACGTGGACACAGACAAGTGCCAGATGTGAAAGTAAGTCAGCACATGGGATCCAGTGAATTTCATTAGTGGGAACTGTTTCCTCATCTTTGGGAGATTATTTTCAATCAGGCACCTTACATGTAGATATTTAGAACTCTGTCTTATCATGGTCATCAACTTCTGTCTTGCTACTTTAAACTTTTTTTTAAAATTTGAAATCCAAACATAAAAACACAATCCAGAACTAGACTAAAACCTGCCTGACCAGAATTTACTGAACAGGTTTTCAAAACATGCTCTTCTAAGAATGCGCAGGATATTAAATCTAAAATACCTATTTTTCTCCACGCTGTCAGAGTCCCTAAACTCTCCTTTAATGGGCTATGCATGCTTTGCAATACAAAAATTATTTCACCGTGGTTCTCCAGCTTGAGCAGATATCAGAACCACCTAGAGGGCTTGTTAAAAACATTGCTGGGAGACTTCCCTGGTGGTCCAGCAGTTAAGACTCTGTGCTCCCAATGCAGCGGGCCCGGGTTCAATCCCTGGTCAGGGAACTAGATCCCACATGCTGTACCTAAGACCCGGCGCAGCATGCATGCATACATATGTAAATAAATAAATATTTAAAAAAATTTTTTAAAAAGCAGATTGCTGGGCCCATCCTAGAGTATCTGATTCAATAGGTCTGGAGTGAGCCCTGAGAATTTGCATCTTTAACAGTTTCCCAGGTGTTGCTGATGGCAGTACTGCTGGTCCTGGAACCACATCTGGAAAACCTCTGGGCTAGCACCATGCTGATACCTACCACACAGTCTGGCAGCCTCTCTTGCTGCCTTGTGATAACTCTTGACATTATTCTGCTTTTTTTAATATTTTAATTTACATAAGCATATGCTATTTTATTTTTTTCTTTTATTGAAGTATAGTAGATATACAATGTTGTGTTAGTTTCAGGTAGACAGCAAAGTGATTCAGTTACAAATATCTATATATATATTCTTTTTCAGATTCTTTTCCAGTATAGGTTATTACAAGATATTGAATATAGTACCCTGTGCTATTTTATATATAGTAGTGTGTATCTGTTAATCCCAAATTCCTAAGTTATCCCTCCCCCTCCTTTCCCTTTAGTAACCATAAGATTGTTTTATATGTCTGTGGGTCTGTTTCTGTTGTATAAATAAGTTCACTTGTATCATTTCTTAGATTCCACATATAAGTGATATCATATGATATTTGTCTTTCTCTGTCGGACTTAACTTCACTTAGGGTGATAATCTCTAGTGCTGCAAATGGCATTATTTCATTCTTTTTTATAGAGCTCTTGACATTTCTTAACACACATAAAGCATCTTTCCTGCCCAATATCCTGCCCTCCTTTGTGGTCCAGGCAACTCCCTCTACAGCAGTCAACTAACAAATATTCATTGAGTCTAACCAGATGCGAGGTAATGGGCTACATAGTATAAAAATATATTATGCCTACAGTGGTCTTCATCTCCGGAACACTTGCACTTTAATTAATGAGATGAAAAATGTGCATATGAAGGCCATGGGGATTCTGAAATCAGAGAAAACCTGGGTTTGAGTTCTGTCCTCAAAACTTTCTAATTCTAAACTTATGCTAGTGCCCTAACTTCTCAGAACTTTGGAGTTCTCATTTGTAAATAGCACCAATAATGCCTATCTTATAGGTTTGTTTTGAAAAATGAATTGGTGTATATTTGTGATATATCCTGATAGGAAGAGCTGTAAAATAGCCCCAAATCCTTGAATTTTCAGCTAGCAGCCTACTGCAGCATTAGAATTTTGATTTTACTCCAGAAAAGTGTGTATCATACTTTTAGCTGGGATTTGGGTCCCAACTCCTTATGAAATCTACCCCTAGTGAAGTGGGACGAACTAAGTATGTATAAGCCTTGACTGTCTAGGCTCCTTTAAAGCCATCAGCCTGAACTAAAGCAGGCCAAGTGGCCCGATTCTGCCCACATATCCTCACGTTGGCCTTAGCTCCCGGAGGCTTACCACTCGGGGCACTGGAAGCAAGAGCCAGGAGAGACATGCATTTATTACAAATGTCCCTTCAGTGCATGCTTAATTATTCCTCAGTATTCTTGAGAAGATCCGGGGTTGCCTAGGAGAGGAGACAGTTTCCACACTTGTTGTCCTCAATCCCCCTTTTGCATTTTCTGTTAGACAGGAAGTCTTTGGCTTAGAACAAATATCCTTCCTGAGGGACCAAAGCAGCCACCTTCCTCATCCTTTTCACCTCATCCTGCTATTTATCACTACAAATCAGTGATTAAAATTTAGTGTGTATGAGAATCCTCTGGGGAGAGTATGTAAGATGCAGACTCAAAAGCTAGAAAACCCAGAAGTTTGCATTTTTAATAAGAACCCAAGCTGATTCCCACACAGGTGGCCTGAAATCCGTGCTTTGACAACCACGTCTGTGAACCATCAAGCTCACTGGTATCTTTTTACATGCTGTTCTCCCAACCTGGAAGCAATAGTCCTCCTATCCACTCGAGGTTTATAGCCTGGTCCAAAGGCCACTGTCGTTGTGATTCATACCCTGACAATCCTAAGCATAATTAGTTACATTCACCTCAATTTTTCTACAGTATGGCATCCGGACCTCTAATATAGCTCTTTTTAAGTTGTACAATAGTATTTCTCTGTCTATCTTCACCCATTTGTCTGAGCAAAGGTACAGCATTTTTTCCATTTATTTCCTTCCAGTTTCTGGTACACAGTATGCATTGATACCTATTGGATATCTGACTGATTGAATTAATGTTTTTAACTACCTTAGAAGGAAAAGAAAATTTAGAAGAATCAGACAAATTGATCATCCCCTCTGGCAAGATTTTAATAGTATTATGACCACAAAGTGACCTTTTAGAAGCCAGTTCGTGAAGACTCATCTAAACGTTAGCCTTATACAAACTGGATACTAATGAGAGTCCTGACTCCAAACCAGTCCTTGTCTTGTGAGACACCACAGAAAAGCTCTAGTTATCTAGTTTATTCTCTTGTAAAATTCTCAAAGCAAAATTAGTTATAAACATTTTTATTTAAATATTCAGTACATGCGCTTTTAAAAGAGAGGATTCTCCTTCAATCTTACACTTTCCAAAAGAAGAGAGTCACTGCTTTACAGTCTTGGAAAGAGGGAAGCTAATGTGAAACCTTGAATTTCATAAACCTCATCAAGCTGTGTAAATGGAGTATCTTTAGGCTAGAGACAGTATTCATTCATTTACTCATTTTTCAAACATGTATCGAGAGCCCATTGTACGCCAGGCACTGTTCTAGGCACTAATAAAACAACCATGATGGAATCTGCAGTACTACAATTCATGATCTTTACTCTAAAGTGATAGACTATAAATAATCCCCATGCTTCTTCTCTTCTTATTTGATAAGCATGCTGCATTGAAGTTCTTATACCTCTTTGACGAGGTATAAGAAGGCAAGACTTATTGCCTTGAGTATAAAATAGCCCAGCTTCAACATATGAATCAGAAGACAAAACCTTTGATTGTACATCTAATTTTTCTAGAGAGCAGCAGGTGATGCTTTTAGTTTCTGGTGTCTTTTAGATATTATGTAGGTGAAAAGGTTACCTTTGTGTATTTTGTCTTTCCTCTTTAAGTCTTAGAGGTGAAACTGTGTCCTCTCCCAACCACTGGCTGGGTTAGTAGCACAAGCTTAATTATATTTTTGGTTTTCCTATAGAAATCTCATGTGGTCCACCAACTCATGTAGAAAATGCAATTGCCCGAGGTGTACATTATCAATATGGGGACATGATCACCTACTCGTGTTACAGTGGATACATGTTGGAGGGTTCCCTGAGGAGTGTTTGCCTAGAGAATGGAACCTGGACATCACCTCCTGTCTGCAGAGGTAAGGAAATATTTGAATGGTTAGTTCTTAGTGAAGCTGTAGGAAAATGTATATGGCAGTCTGATATGGCCAACAACTAGTATGCATGCTATTTTATCTTTCCTTGGCTTTCAGTCTTCTTTTAACATGTGTGTCATTTTCCTTAACTTTATGAGTTTGATTTTTGAAGGCTTGCACACAGACCTCTGGCCCAGCACATGGCCCCTTTCTGAGTCAATCATGGCTCCTTACGCAAGTCTTCTCTCCAAATCTTGGAAGTGTTCTCCAGCTGCTAAGGGGAGCTGTGTCATATCTGGGCCATGAGGGCACCTCCTGGACACTCAGTTGTTTCAACACAGATTCCAGTTCTACTCGTCCATCCTGAGCAGACCCCTGAGCCCCATAAGGGATGAGGCAGCCCACCCAGAGGGCAGAGTATGAGACAAGAGGTACTGGGCGGCCCCAGGGAAGCAGAGCCCACCACTTGGTCTCCCTGGACATGCTGGGGGCTGGTGGCGAGCATTCCATGTTTACACGAGCTGTCTCTTTACTTGCTGGATTGAATTTGCAAACCTAAGGATGAATTTTGTGAGTGCATTCAATAATATCTTCTCGGGGACTTCCCTGGTGGTGCAGTGGTTAAGAATCTGCCTGCCAATGCAGGGGACACGGGTTCGAGCCCTGGTCCAGGAAGATCCCACATGCCGTGGAGCAACTAAGCCTGTGAGCCACAACTACTGAGCCCGCATGCGCCTAGAGCCCAGGCTCCACAACAAGAGAAGCCACCGCAATGAGAAGCCCACGCACCGCAATGAAGAGTAGCCCCCACTTGCCACAACTAGAGAAAGCCTGTGCGCAGCAACAAAGACCCAACGCAGCCAAAAATAAATAAATAAATAAAACTAAAAAAAAAAAAAATAATAATATCTTCTCAGGGGGGGAGGTTTCTATGTTGAAAATTCTGCAAAATGGAATGAGGTAGATAATGAGACATCCTAGTATGTCCTTCTAAAACTTACATTTCTCTAATAAGATAGGCTACTGTTTTTTACAAATCATAATAATTATTCCATTCATTCTACAAATACTTACTGAAAGTGAGGAATTCTGCTACCGAACAAGACAGACATCACCAAGGATCTAAAAGAATAATCACGTAGTTAGATGGGTTGTCCACATGGCCATGAGGACAGTGGTCAGATTTGGATTTGGGGTGAAAAAAGGCCAAAGTCTTTTTTTTATTATTTTATTATTATTATTATTTTATTATTTATTATTTTATTATTTTATTGTTGATTTTTCAATTTTATAGTTGATTTACAATACTGTGTTAGTTTCAGGTGTACAGCAAAGTGATTCGGATATATATTCTTTTCCAGATTCTTTTCCATTATAGGTTATTAAAAGATATTGAGGCAATTCCCTGCCGATCCAGTGGTTAGGACTCTGCACTTTCACTGCCGAGGGCCAGGGTTCAATATCTGGTTGGCAAACTAAGATCCTGCAAGCCCGCATGGTGCGGCCCCCCGCCAAAAAAAAAAAAGATATTGAATATAGTTCCCTATGCTATACAATAAATCCTTTTTATTTATTTTATATATAGTATTGTTTATCTGTTAGTCCCATACTCCTCTTCCTTTCCCCTTTGGTAACCATAATTTTGTTTTCTTTATCTGTGAGTCTGTTTCTGTTTTGTAAATAAGTTCATTTGTATTATTTTTTAGTTTCCACATATAAGTGATATCATATAATATTTGTCTTTCTCTGACGTACTTCACTTAGTATGATAATCTCTAGGTCCATCCATGTTGCTGCAAATGGCAATATTTCATTCTTCTTTATGGCTGAGTAATATTCCATTGTGTATGTGTGTGTGTGTGTGTGTGTGTGTGTGTGTGTGTGTGTGTGCATATATATATGGACACTTAGGTTGGTGGACACTTAGGTTGCTTCTTGGCTATTGTCTGTTGTCTGCTATTAGCTATTGGCTATTAGCAGCTATTGTCTGCTAATAGCTATTGTCTGTTGTCTGCTACAAACACTGGGGTGCGTGTATCTTTTCGTATTACAGTTTTTGTCTTTTCTGGATATATGCCCAGGAGTAGGATTGCTGGATCATACGGTAACTAATATGGTAAATTTTCAAAAAATTTTAAGGGACCTCCATACTGTTCTCCTTAGTGGCTGCACCAATTTACATTCCCACCAACAGTGTAGGAGGGTTTTTTCTACACCCTGTCCAGCGTTTATTATTTGTAGACTTTTTGATGATGGCCACTCTGACCAGTGTGAGGTGATAACTCACTGTAGTTTTGGTTTGCATTTCTCTAATAACTAGTGATGTTGAGCATCTTTTCATGTGCCTGTTGGCCATCTGTATGTCTTCTTTGGAGAAATGTCTATTTAGATCTTCTGCCCATTTTTAAATTAGGTTGTTGATTTTTTTGATATTGAGTTGTATGGGCTGTTTGTATATTTTGGAAATTAAGCCCTTGTCAGTAGCATCATTTGCAAATATTTTCTCCCAGCCCATAGGTTGTCTTTTCATTTTGTTTATGGTTTCCTTTGCTATGCAAAAGCTTATAGGTTTGACTAGGTCCCATTTGTTTATTTTTGCTTTTATTTCTTTTGCCTTGGGAAACCGACCTGAGAAAATAGTGCTACAATTTATGTCAGAGAATGTTTTGCCAATGTTCTCTTCTAGGAGTTTTATGGTGTCATGTCTTAAGTCAAAAATGCCAAAGTCTTCAGTGACTTTGGGGACAGGGAGAATTGAGGAAATCAGTGAATGAAGGCATGAGCCTCAAAAGAGGCAAGGGTTATTGCAAGAGAAAGGAGATTAATTGTCTGGAAGCAGCAATGAGAAGTGAGATCACCAGCACATGGGTTGTAAGAGTATGTGCAAACTCCTCTTGAGAGGGTTGCTGAGGAGGTGGTATCCTCAAGGAATAGCCCAAGTGTCACTTAAAGTCAGAAGTCAAATGAAAGTTGTGTGTTTGTTTACTTGTTTGTTTGTTTCTTCACTTGTTTAAGATAGTGTGGGACAGTGGTATCACCAAAGAGCTACCGGCCATCAAAGGCTTCCTTTGGAAGAGAATTTTCACATCTTCTAGAAGGGCACTTCCCCTGGTCCAGATCAAAAGAGACTATCTTTTTATATAAACCACCTTGTTCCCTCCTGCCCTGAATCCTCAAATTATGAAAACGTTGATAGTTACAGTATCAGAACTACCCAAGCTTGTTTATGCCCCTCCTGAGCCCCTCATGCTCATCCCCAACCGAATCTTGAGGTTGGGTTTTGTTTCTCTTCCTTAAAACTCAATTCAAGGAAATAGCATGAAATGTAAATAATCAGTCCTATTTTCTGACAACCACCCTTCCATAATTCCCTAGATTTATGGCTCATCCTGCTTGTTTTCCAGCTGTCTGTCGGTTCCCATGTCAGAATGGAGGTATCTGCCAACGCCCAAATGCTTGTTCCTGTCCAGACGGCTGGATGGGGCGTCTCTGTGAAGAGCGTGAGTCTGTCCTCAAATCTTACTTTGAGTCCCAGTGGTTAGCCTAGAAGTTGCCAACTCAGGGGAGTTACTAGGAGCTGGCTTTACCAGTGGCAGAAATTCACTTGCTTAAATCCCATAGCAGACCAGACAGAGGGCCAAGGGCTGATTTACATATGTCATTTAGTTGCAGAACATCTAGAATATCAGTGATCTTGAAAAATACAGTTATCAAGATCCATCCAAAGCTGTCTTCATCTGCCTCCTGGCACAGATTTCCAAGAATCTTCTTGGGAAGGAGCTTATAATAGAGGGTTCCACAACCTTGGTCTTCCTTTATCTCACTTCTGTTTATGTTCTGTGCCACTCATTGCTACAGTTGGTATAAATTCATGGCATTGCATAACATTGTACTTTTCAGGTAAGATTTGGAGCCCACCATTAATTAAGGGTAGCTCTTCCCAATTAAGAAAGTAAGGAAAGTTGGTACTCTCATATCTATACAGTGCTTGATAAATTAACATAGAATTTCGATCCTCATGGAAATGCATTTAAATTTGAATTTCCGAAAGAACGTAAATGAATGGTTTTAATTTTTTTTAATGTCTAAACTATACTTTGTTTCAATATCTTAAAAAATATATATGTATGGATAAAATGATTTCATGTTTCATTGGGAGTGTGTAAATCACATTGAGTCACTAACGTGATGGCCATTGGTCTATATCAGTTCTTTTTAAGGCCAGACATTTTATAAGAGATTCTAAAGTGTAACTATTTCAACTAATCTAGAAAGGAAAATATAGGATGGAAATCAATTTAGGCTGCTAACAACTTGCCAAAGCAAGTGTTCTCACAGTGATTCAGAAAGAAGAGAATTGCATTTTTCCTTCTTCTTCTCTCCAATCCTGCTTCCCACTTAGGGCTCCCACACATGGCCTGCTATAATGCTAAGGATCCAAAGACTGGGGAAACATTTACCCTGGGGTAACAACAGGCTTGGCTTAGTTCACTGAATATGTGCCGGTAATGCATTAGAGCAGGCCTTCCCAAGCTTTACTGTGCATACAAAACACCTGGGAGAAGTTAAATGCAGATTCTGATTTGGTAGATCTGGGTTGGGACCTGAGATTCTGCATTTCTAGCCAAGTCCTACATAATACCAACGTTTTGGGTTTGAGAACCGTGCTTTGAGTACCAAGCCAGTAGACAATCTCACTCCTTTTAAACAGACTACACCTCTTTACAGAGCTCAGTAATTTCTAGTAGGAGAAGTGATTGCCATGGAGGGTGTAGGGGAGGCCTCATTCAGTCACCATCAGGCCTCAGCTCCAAGAAAATAAAGGCTGAGCTGTCCCATCACTACTAATGTGTTGCCAACACCAGCCCACGGAAGAGCTTATCTGACTCCCATTCTCACATTTAATTAAAGGCAAGAAGAGAATCTCGAGGTAGCCAAACCCTCTTAGAGCATTTTATGTAATTTGTAATGGAAATTTGAAACGATAACAAATGGAGAACATTCTGCTTAGTTTGTGAATAGAAAGCAAAGCACTTAGCAGGCATCGATTACAGTGTGTCCTCTCGGAAAGAGTGCATTTGGCATTAGAGTCATTACATCAGGTTGAGGGTTCAGACTGACTTTCTGGATTGTGTTTTCCCAATGATACTGATTAATAAACAGAGCATATGGAAGATTATCTAGTGGGTCATCCAAGGTTTTACTCCTCCTGGAAAATGTTTTTTGGACACTTGAACATATCTGAGTGTGTGTGTTTTGATCAAATCCTTTTTGATCTCCTTTCTAGCAATCTGCATTCTTCCCTGTCTGAACGGCGGTCGCTGTGTGGCACCGTATCAGTGTGACTGTCCATCTGGCTGGACAGGGTCCCGCTGTCACACAGGTAGGCCTCCTCTCATGGTTTGTTTTCTTGGTGACTTGACTCCGTGAAGCTCTAGAGGACACTGATGAGTGTGACTCAGATTCAGAGGTGGCAGCGAAACAAAAGGGTGTCAGAATTTCTCAAGAATTCCTCAAGGGACTTCCGTGGTGGTCCAGTGGTTAAGATTCCATGCTTCCAATGCAGGGGGCATGGGTTCAATCCTTGGTCGGGGAACTAAGATCCCACATGGGATCTTGGTTGAAAAGATCCAAAAAATAAAAATAAAAATAAGAAAAATCATTCCTCAGGGTGGTCCCTTGAATGGTGGTCTCAATGCTGAACCTATGGCTGCCTCAGAGACACCTCTCGGGGTCGTGTGACAAAAAAGAGCATCTGAGTCGACTCAGTTGTCAGCCTTCTTCATGTCATTTGCTCTGTTTTGCAGAATGTAGAGGAAACATAATGCAGAAGTTTGGAAGAATATTTATTTTAATCTCTATGAAGCTAAATCACTAAATTCGCAGTACCTATCTAGAAAGAACAAGACTCTAAATAAATACAATTTAAGTTAAAGTGAAAAAACTCAACAAGAGATGGTTCCTTATCATGGAAGACAGTAACAAACTGTTGTTGGTTGGTTAGTGACAAACATGTCCCCTTAGTAACCCTTGTCTATCTCAAATACGGGCATTTATCCCACTGTACTTTGATATCTGTTTAATTGCTTGGTTATTGATCTTTCCCTGCCCTCACTAGATTATATGCCACCTGAGGGCAGGGATATTCCTTTGTGATCTTTATATCTTCAGTACCTAGCATAGTGCCTGCATATGATAGGATTTTCAGTAATTGTCTAATAAATCAATCAGTTTAAAATGACAGATTTTTTTACCTTTTTAATGTCCTAATTTTCAGGCAACTATTAAAAGCAAAGAACTTGCTATATTTATTTAACACTCCACTGTTCCTCCTGTAAATAATATGTATACCACCTCCTAGTGAGGTTAATTGTAAAGTAGAACAGGCTAGCTGACACCAGAGCTTATCATGAGCTCTGAGGCTGGGGTGACCATGTAATTTAGCCTCCAGACTGGGACGTTTTTGAGAATGAAAGGGGCACTATTAATAGGTAAGCCAGGGAAATGGTAGTGAAAGGCAAAAAGGCAAAATCAGATGTGCAGCCATCCCACATAAAGCCAAAAGTGAGGCATCCATGAGTGTAGGAATGGAAAAATGTAATTCCGGAGGCTAAATTTGAAGCTTTTATTTCAAACTCTTACAGCAATCTATTTGGTATTTCTTTATTACAAATCAGCCTTGGTATTTATCTATATTTCTCATGCATACAAAATTGAAGCTACCTGCAAACCAGCCTTGCCCTTTCCCAGGCATCTTATCTTCGCAGGTGGTGGCATCATGCTTCCAGATGGAGACATCCTCCACTCTCCCTCCCCTTCATCTGAGATTACCAGTATCAGCACTCCTTCTGTTCCTTCCTGCACAGTATCTCTTGCATCTTACTCTATCCCCACTATCACCAACTAGTAAAAGACCCCTCCTTTGGATCACCGCCAGAGTCTACTACTTGACCTTCCCATCTCCTTTTCCAAAACAACACCATTACACACTACCTTGGGCATGAATTGCCCTTTTTAAGAACCTAAGATGGTTGCCTATTTTCTTCACATCCAACCCAAATTCTTCTGACTCTCAGAAGACTGGCGTCAGCACACCTGATACACCTTAATTCCCATCCTGCCAGTCACATCCTGTCCCCCGCAGACGTGGCTTCCTCTACCTATTGAAACTTGACCCAACCTCCAAAGCCCTGGCCAAGTTTCCTCTTGTCCCTAAACTTGCTCTCTACCACGGTAATCTATCTTCTAACATTCCGTGTCTATAGATATTACACAATTAGCTAGAACCATGCCATTTAAAGCTCAGTTGATCTGATTTATTTGTATTTCTTTTAGCTCCTTAGCTCCCTAACTGACATTAAACACCTTCATGACGTGAGCCGTATAGTCTTTATGTTTTTTCAATCTTGCTGCAGCTACCTCAGCCCATATCCCACTTATACCCACTAAGTATTGATATTCAATATACAAAACAGGAGCTCCTGCCCTCCAGAATCCAGTGTAGAAAATAAGAAGGGATACAGAGTGGCCTATAAGTAGGTGACTAGAGGCTAACTGAATTCTCTAAAAGGACAACAGTGAAGATGGGTAAACTACCCAAGTGCAGACATTCAGAAAAGGCTTTCCAAGCATAGAATCAAAGGAAGAGGAGTCACCAGGAGGAGCTCGTTCTAGCCAAAGGCATGGAAGAGTAGCACAAACGTGATCAGCAAAACAGAGCTGAAGCCACAGAGGCCGTGTAGGGGTGTGGCTGGAAATGAAGCTGTAAAGATGGGCAGAGCCAGATTAGGAAGCGCGTTGCATGCCAAGTTCAAGATGCTGGATTATGTCTTCTGAGCCACAGAAGCCACTACAGGGTCTTAAGCAGGAAAAGCATGTGATCAGATTTTCTTTTTGAAAAATGATTTTGGCAGCAGTACGGAGAAGGGCAGAAAGCAAGACTTCAATTAGGGAGACTTGTTAGGGAGTTATCAAAGCAGAATTGGCAGGAGGTTATGAAGTCTAGAGAAATAAGGACGACCAAAAAGGATGGACTGGAGAGAAGTTAGGGAGATGAATCAACACTACTTGCTTACAGATGTACTGTAGGTGTAAAAGTCTGAAGAGAGCCAAGACTGATATTTCCAGTTTGGGCCCCTGAGTGGAAGGTGGTGCCACTTCTACCCTTGAGATAGAGAACCCAAGAGGAACAGGTTTGAAGGTACAGATAAGGAGTTAAGTAAGTAAGGACATGCTGAGTTTGAGGGGCCAGTGGAACATAAAAGGGAGAGGTCTGACAGGCAATTGGATGATGGTTTAGGTTCCCAGAAGCCTCATCTACTTTGAAGATAGAAACATGTCAGTCATCATTGGGAAACATTCATGGGGGAGAAAAAATAAGTCTTTGCAGAAGACACGTAGCATGAGAAGGTGGCCCGGAATAGAACGTTGGGGGCACCCATGTTATAGGGAAGGAGGAAGGTGTTAGGCTTTTAGACAGAGAAGTGAACATAATAAAAAATTTGTTAGTACAGTCAAGTACCACTAAATCATCATGCTCTTGAAAAAGAGTAATTTTTTTTATATAAGCAAGCAGATATGGAGAATTAGTTGTGGATTATTGGGTTTTATTTTTGCTATTTTTAATCCTGCTTTATTTCATAATTTCCTTTTTGTTATATTGCAAATACGCTCATTCTGTTAGCTTGCTCGTCAAGAAAGCTAAGGGCAAAGACTGGTGTTTTCCTTCTTGTCCTCTCTCAGCGCTTATCCAGTACCTGGATTGCTGACGTTTTCCCCATATTTTATGAATGAGTGATTAGAGAAGTGACATTTCTTTATCTCTCACCAAAGATGAGTTTTTCCTCTGGGGAAGCCTGCCCTTTCCAAGCTATAATGAGGCTGAAATCATGAGACTTAAATGTTTCTCATTCCCAGCTTTCTCCCAACAGACATTTTATTTTTTCTTTGATACGTTAAACTGACTGGTCTTCATCAGTTTTTAGTGTCCTTAGGTTTTTTAACAGATAGATTCATGCAGGTGAAGTGTTTGACTCTGAGACTAAGGACTTGTGAGAAAGATGTCTGCGTAGTAAATCTCTGGGTGTTCACTCAGGGTTTCACCTGTGGCTAATTTTTAACTCTACCCCAGTTTGTGTAATTCCAATGGTAAAAGCCATGAAATACGTTTCCTAGCAAACACAAAGGGCTTTTGAATCATCTGTCATGTTAGACAATCTGCGTGTCTGATCCGTTGTCGTAAGAGTTGATGTCTGATGTAATGACTTCATCAGTCATAGAGTTCAGTGCTGGCTCCCTCCAGAGACTTACAGTCTCATCGAGTATTTGAATAATTTACAGTTCAAAACAGTATGTGTCAAATTGGTTGAACAAATAAAAAGATTAAAGAGAAAAATCAGTCGACTCTGAGTTATCAGCAAAGGTTTCAGTATGTAGGTAGAACTTAACCTGGGACTTAAATATGAAAATTGACTCGGCTGGAAGGAAAAAGGGAGGTGGTACCACATAATGACATGAGGTTGAGCAAAGTAGCAGGATGCAGTCCATGAGGAATGTTGGCGGCTGGAGCAGAAAGCAGAGTCAAATCTTATTCTGCCTGCCTTCATGGGCATCTTCACAATTGCTCAGTATTCATTAAATAAACACATGAATTTTTCATCCCAGCTGTTTGCCAGTCTCCCTGCTTAAATGGTGGAAAATGCGTAAGACCAAACCGATGCCATTGTCTCTCGGCTTGGACAGGACATGACTGTTCCAGGTAAGACAACCAGAAACTACTCTTTATCTATAACATAAGGAGACTGAAATTCAAGTCAGTTAAGTTGTCTCAAGAGCCAGAAGGTACCTCTAGTTTGAATGTAAGCATTTTGTATCCAAAACTATCCATTTTGAGATATTCCCTAAATTTGAACTAAAGCCAAAGGAAGAAGTATTCGTTAAGGATTGACAAATAAAACAATGATTTCTCAAAAACACATATGTGCTACAGCACATATACTAAAATTGGAACAACACAGAGAAGATTAGCGTAGCCCCTGCCTAAGGAGGACTTGCAAATTTGTGAAGTGTTCCATATTTTTCCACATAAAAAAAAAGAAAAAAGGGTTAATTAAACAAATAGATTAACTGCCTTCTTGAACAGAAGATTGCACCCTTCATATGCAAGGATGCAAATAAATAACAAACTCAATATGTTTTATTGATGTTCATTTCTATTCCTGTTTATAATAAAAAATAGAATTGAAATTGATGATAAGGAATGTTTGTTTTTAAAGTCAAAATTTTTGTTTCATATTTTTTACGGTATATATAGTCAGTATTTAATGGACTACAAGAAAATTTATGTAAAAATATGTTCTAGCAATTGGTTTCTCATTTCTAACCAGATAAATATCATAGTTGAGAAAAGATTATCACAAAAATAAATCAAAGGAGAAATAGTTTGAAATAATTTTTAAAAAATAATTATAATTTAAACTTTTTTATTGAGGTGTAATGGACATACAGCATTATATTAGTTTAGTATATTAGTACAACATAGTGATTCAATATTTGTATGTATATATTGCACAGTGAACACCACAATAAGTCTAGTTAACTATGTAAGTCCATGTACATAGTTATAAAATTTTTTTCTTGTGATGAGAACCTTTAAGATCTACTGTCTTAGCAATATCAAATGTGCTATACAGCATTATTAATTATAATTGCCATGTTATACATTACATCCGCATGACATTTATTTTATAACTGGAAGTTTGTACCTTTTGACTCCTTTCACCCATTTTGCTCACCCACTACCCCCACCGCTACCTCTGGCGACCACCCACCTGTTTTGTGTATCTATAAGTTTGGTTTGGGTTTTGGTTGTAAATTCTACATACAAGCGAGATCATACGGTACTTGTCTTTCTTTGACTCATTTCACTTAGCATAATGCCCTCAAGGTCCATCCATGTTGTCAGAGTTGGCAAGATTTCATTCTTTTTATGGCTTAATAATATTCCATTGTGGTGTGTGGGTGTGTGTGTGTGTACACACACACATATTTTCTTTATCCATTTATCCATTGATGGACACTTAGGTTGTTTCCATGTCTTGGCTGTTGTAAATAATGCTGAAATGAACATGGGGGTGCAGATATCTTTTAGAGTTAGTGTTTTTGTTTTCTTCAGTTAAATACCCAGAAGCGGAATTGCAGGATCATATGGTAGTTTTATTTTAAATTTTTTGAGGAGCCTCCATACTGTTTTGTACAGTGGCTGTACCAATTTACATTCCCACCAATAGTGCACAAGGGTTTCCTTTTCTCTACATCCTCAACAATGCTTGTTATTTCTTGTCTTTTTGATAATAGCCATTCTAATAGGTGTGAGATGATGTCTAATTGTAGTTTTAATTTGTGTTTCCCGATGATTAGTGATGTTGAGCATCTTTTCATGTACCTACCTGTTGGCCTTCTGTATGTCTTCTATGGAAAAATGTCTGTTTGGATCCTCTGCCCATTCTTTAATCAGATGGAGTTTTTTTTGCTTTTGAGTTGTATGAGTTCTTTATATTTTTTGGATGTTAACCCCTTACAAGATATATGGTTGCCAAATATTTTCTCCCGTTCAGTAGATTGACTTTTCATTTTGCTGATGCTTTTCTGTGCTGTGCAAAATCTTTTTAGTTGGATGTAGTCCCACTTGTTTATTTTTGCTTCTGTTGCCTTTGTTTTTGGTGTCAAACCCAAAAAAAATCATGCCAAGGCTGACGTCAAGGAGCCTACCACCTATGTTTTCTTCTAGGAGTTTTAAGGTTTCAAGTTTTACATTCAAATCTTTAATTCATTTTGAGTTGATTTTTGTGTATGGTGTAAGATAATGGTCTACTTTCATCCTTTTGCACGTGGCTGTCCAGTTTTCCCAGTACCATTCATCGAAGAGACTGTCCTTTCCCCATTGTATATTCTTGGCTCTTTTGTCATAAGTTAACTGACCATATATGTGTGGATTTACTTCTGGGTTCTCTATTCTGCTTCATTGATCTATGTATCTGTTTTTATGCCAGTAACATACCATTCTGATTACATATTGCGTCATACCATTGCCAAAATATTTTCAATATTAAAACATTGTCCTCGCAAATATTGCAATGTTGGAACATCACCAGCTCTATTTTAAAACTTTTAATATACATCATTGTATTACATCACTTAGATTTGTATTTTGTATATTTACTTCCATCTTACAGGAATCATTAAAAACAAATGGATATTTCCATATTGATTTTTAAAAGTTAACTGAAAAGAGCTTTTATTTTTCCATTTCCTTTTATTTCATTTCGATTGGAATATCAAAGTCAACTTGCAAAGACAAAAATCTATCTAAATACAAACTTAATTAACAAAAAAAAAATCTCATGCCCATGAATTTCTTCATATCACCTCAAATATATGCCACCTCTGCAGAGAGAAAAAAAACTGAACCCCAAAGAACAAATTTGGATTGTACAAGTATATTTAGACGTTTCCAAGATAAAGATGATCATTTTACCTGAGAGCAGAGTTGAAAGAACTTGAGAGTCAAACTGGAGAGAATTGCTGGGAAAAAAGAGAGCAAAGAATAGAAGAGAGAGAGAGAGAAAAAATAAAAGGAGTAAGAATGACAGTGACTCAAAAAGGAACAAGAAGTATTTGTAACATTCTTATAATTTTAGACTTAATGTTTCAACTACTTCATTTTACAGATAAGAAAAGGAAACTCAGAGTTTGCGTGACTCCCTAATATCAAAATACAGTTGACCCTTGAACAACATGGATTTGTTTACCTGTATGTAGATTTTTTGCAATAAATCCATAGTACAGTACACACGATTTGGTTGACTCTGTGGATACAGAGCCACACAACAGAGGACTGACCAAATGTAAAGTTGTACACCAATTTTTGACTGCTGAGAGGGTCAGCGCCCCTAACCCTGACATTGTTCAAGGGTCAAAGGAGCTTTTTCTTGACCAGGGGAAGGGTAGTTATCAGCTTATGTTAAAATACTGTCTATTAATAAAGATAACACAGTCTTCTAGATTTTTTTTACGCAAAAGGTTGATAATGGAATCCAAAAAAATGATGGCAAATTCACCTTAGAGGCATTTCCCACATTCAAGGAAAGGTCAACCCAGAGGCCTCAGCAGCCCCCCTGCCCATCCTTATGCTGTGATGGATTTTTCTAGGAGACCTGAATTAGCTAGGACTCTCTTACTGCAACTGTAACTGGCTTAAGCAAAGAAAAGAATCTGTTATCACAATAATGGGATCCTGTATGGAACCGGAAGATGTGGGTTGGCTCAGCATCAAGACAACCAGACTGAGGTCTTGAAAGCCATCTGAAGTCTCTCACCTCCCGTCTCACCTCCTCTCTCCAGCATCTTCTCCATGTTCTCTTGCTGCAGAGTGCTTTCCTCTGCTGTTCAGTTCACATGGAAGGACAGAACTGCTTATAGAGCCCACATTTTACCTGTCACACTCCAGTATCTACAGAAATAGTGTGCTGACCCAGTTTAAAATTCCAGGAGAAGAACTCACGAGTCCAGATTGATTCAAGGGCCCACCATGGATCGATCAGTCAATGGTGATCCTAGGTTAGGTCATGTTATACTAACGTGAAAAGTCATTTTGCTAAAACTTTTACCATACCTTTGGGTAAAGGGCAGAAGAGACTGGCAATTCACTGAAGAAAGAAAAGTGGAGTATAATTCCCTGAAATGGGACGGGGAGAAAGCTTTTCTGAAAAATCAAAATGATAAATGTTTACAAATAATATTTATTTCCTTCTCTCCCACGAGATTGAGTGCCTTAAAGATTGTCTCCCTCATACTTAGTATAGGCACAAAAATTGATGCTCAATGAATGCTGGTTGACAGAGCAGTTTCTGGGCATCTGTGACAGCTGGTGGAGAAACACCCTGTGGCATTCATTAAATCCCTCAACCTGCATCCTTCTCTGATGATGAATAAGACTGACCCAGTATTCTTCCCAGATAGCTCAATCCTTAAGGAAGAGACTGTTTCCTCTGATCTTTGTGTGCAGAAAATGAATCCTAAACAAATGCGATAAATAAAAACCATAGACGGGGGCTTCCCTGGTGGCGCAGTGGTTAAGAATCCACCTGCCAATTCAGGGGACACGGCTTCGAGCCCTGGTCTGGGAAGATCCCACATGCCGCAGAGCAACTAAGCCCGTGCGCCGCAACTACTGAGCCTGCGTGCCACAACTACTGAAGCCCGCACACCACAACTACTGAAGCCCGTGCTCCTAGAGCCCATGCTCTGCAACAAGAGAAGCCACCGCAATGAGAAGCCCGTGCACCGCAACGAAGAGTAGACCCCGCTCGCCGCAACTAGAGAAAGCCCGCGCACAGCAATGAAGACCCAGTGCAGCCAAAAATAAATTTTAAAATTTATTAAAAAAAAAAAAAAAAACCACAGATGGTTCACGCTGTAAGAGACCTTCAGGTTCACCAAGTCCAAACCCCTCATTGTACAGATGAGCGGATTATCAAACAGGAAACTAGTGACAGAGCCAGGACTAAAACTCCAGTGTGCTGATTCTCACATCTTTTCATATGTTAGCGCTTTTTCTCCATGTCCCTTTGTTTTCTCAAGGAATGGCCCCCATCCATCCAAACAACATCACAGATGATGCCCAGGTATCTGAGACTTTCAACTGCATTTTAATCAGCCCCCAAATCGCTGTTCCCCCTTCAATTCAGTCTTTTCTGTTGAATCTCTTTTTTTTTTTTTTTGTTCCAGGAAAAGGAGGACTGGCTTTTAACCACTGCACAACCAACCAGCTCTCCTAAAATGCAGGATCATCTCTTCCTGGCAGTCCTGGACGTCCCAGAATTTACGCAAAGACATTCCAACACGGTGCTGGGTCTTGTCTTGTTTTAGTCAACTTGTTATTTTTGGTTTACCTTTTTATTTTGTGTTATATTTTGTTATTTCTTGTGACATACTTTCTTTTTTTAAATATGCCTGTATTTTCTATATAAAAATATATTAAATAAATGCTGCTCCACTCTCACAAAATGTACATATTCTCCTGTCTATGGGGAAAGTTCCTGATACACATTTTTATTCAGTTACTTAAAATGATTTTTCAATTAAAATATATTTTGCTACTAAATAATGTTTTGCTGGATAGTGCCATTTTGTGAGGTGGCCCGGGAATAATGAAGAGGATTCGTGATCTATGCCACTAGCATGTTATGGAATTCCACGCAGTGTACTGAGAAATTACAATAAAGGAGACCCCTTCATGCTATTTCCATCTTCTCTACCATATGTGTAACAGTAAAGGTTTCCTTTTATTTCATCGGAAAGTAACTATTGGACCTGCTACCCTCCACACAAGATGCTATCCTGGTGCTGAGGGCAGCCTGGCTAATTCCTTCACCAACATTTGGAAAGCTATAGGCATCAACTTAGTGGATGGAGGAAGAAAGCATAATGACCATGGTTCACAAAATAAAGTGCTCCCCTTCCTTCTCACAGCTGGAATAAGAAATGCAAGTACTGGAAGATTAACAGACAGCCCATTTCTGGGTCATAATCCCACAACTCACTGCTTTGGGAGAAAGGAGATTGGAATAAAAGAACAGGGAAAGGGAAGGAAAAAGGCAAATGAGGAAAATTCCCAGACCTGTGCTCCTGGCTCCACCTGCAAAGAAAGAATGGAGTTTGCCCAAGGCAGAGCTGAGCTGCTCGTCAGACTCCAATGCTTCCCCTAACTCCATCACTATCCTTCTACCAGGATAAAGACTTCCTCAGGCTTCTGGGGGGGAAAAAAAGCCAGAACACTAGATTTTCTTTCAAGTAGGAAAATCCCAATCAACTCACCTCCATCCTCTGGGAGAACTGCTTCCACACAGGGCACGGGGCACACTGTAGCACTCTGAAGAAACACAGGAACAATGAAAAAGATCTTGATTGTCCGAGTGTTTCTCTTCACCGCCTTCACTTCCCTCAGCCATTGACTCCTCTTCCTTCTTTCTTCTGACATTCACACTTTTGACCAATCTTCCACGCTTATGAGTATTCCTTTTATTTAATTTACACCCCATCAACTTCCAAATTATGTTGATTTTTGTCATTTATAATCATAAAACTATAAAATAAAGCTCAAAATCTAAATAATAAAAAGAAAGATGGTACCAGACATTTTAAGCTAGGAAAAGCTACTGCAATTGAAAACAAAACACAGTTCTGGAAGTGTACCTACTATGTAGAATTTGTATTGGGTTACTTTGAATAGATTAAAAGATCTATACTGCACAGTAAGTCAAATTAGTTGCATTATGCAGACAGAATAAGGAAGTAAAGCACCATACGAGTGGGGTTTGCAAATGATATGAGGTTCTACATATCTAGAAATGTGATTCACAGGGAAGTAATACTAAAAGTAGTTGAAGAATTTTTTTTAATTTTATTGAAGTATAGTTGATTTACAATCTTGTGCAAATTTCTGCTGCACAGCAAAGTGATTCAGTTTTATATATATGTATACATATATACGTATATATTCTTTTTCATATTCTTTTCCATTGTGGGTTATTACAGGATATTGAATATAGTTCCCTGTGCTATACAGTAGGACCTTGTTGTTTATCCATTCTATATATAATAGTTTGCATCTGTTAACCCAAACTCCCAATCCATCCCTCTCCCACCCCCCCTCCCCTTTGGCAACCACAAGTCTGTTCGCTATGTCAGTGAGTCTGTTTCTGTTCATTTGTGTCATATTTTAGATTTTGCATATAAGTGATATATGATATTTGTCTTTCTTTGTCTGACTTACTTCAATTAGTATGATAAGTATGATAATCTCTAGGTTCATCCGTGTTGCTGCAGTGGCATTATTTCATTCTTTTTTATGGCTGAGTAGTATTCCATTGTACATATACCACATCTTCTTTATCCATTCATCTGTTGATGGATATTTAGGTTGTTCCCAGGTCTTGGCTATTATAAATAGGCTGCTATGAGCATAGAGGTGCATGTATCTTTTCAAATTATAGTTTTTTCCAGATATATGCCCAGGAATGGGATTGCTGGATCAGATGGCAACTCTGTTTTTAGTTTTTTGAGGAACCTCCATACTGTTTTCCATAGTGGCTGTACTAATTTACAGAACAATGTTATTTTTTAAATCTCCAGTACTAAATATATTCATAGTGAATTCTTAAATTTCTAAAAAAAGAAATAAGGGTGTTTGTCCAGCATTACTAAAGCATATCTGTTTCAAACCAACTATAACCAGTTCTGTAGTGAACCATTAAATGCTTCCCTTTAAACCAGAAACAAAGCAGAAAGGCTATCCCCATTGATCTTGAACATTATTCTGTGAGTTCTAGCCAAAGTAATAATACATAAATTTATAAATAAAGGGTATAAAAAGGAGAAAATTAAGAGTCACAATTTTCATTTTGACAGAAAACACGAAGATATACCTTATAAGATAAAAACCAAAGGCATGAAAATCTATTAGAAACACTCAGTCTCGTAAACTGGATGGTTACAAGATAGAAAAATAGTTTTCCTGCTTGTCATTTATAAATAGAAAGTACAGTGAAAAAGATCCTATTCACAATATATATACATATATAAGTAAGAAATCTATGTGACCTCAAGGAAGAATATTATAAAATTGTATCTATAAACATTTATAAATGCTAAAATAATGAGAAGCATGCCATCTCCTGGATGAGAGAACAGCATGTCTTAAAGATGTTGATTTTTCCCAAATAAAATTATAGTCGTAATGTAATTCCAATCACCCTTAATATATTGGATTTTGGGGGGGAACATGACCAAATTATTTACTCTAATGTTCATTAAGAAGAAAAAAAATGGAAAATTAAAATATTTTAAAGAAAAATAATGAAAAGGACCATCTTTACTAAAAATCAAAGCATAATAAAAAGCTGCAGTAATTAAAATAGTGCATGCTGGATCAAGAAACAGGAAAGCATCAATATGGAAGTCTGTACCTACAAATTTAAATATTCTACTTAAAAACTCAGAAGTCATGAGGAAAACATCAACAACCAGTGGAATTTTTGTTGTAAAATATTAGAAAGTAAGAGAGTGACTGGCATTAGACAATTGGTAAAAATTTGAAAATCTTTTAATTTGTATTCTCACCACATAAAAATAAATTCAAGGTGGATTGGGGAGTTAAATATTGATATTAAAACCATAAGATGGTTTTTAGAATTAATTTTTCTCAAAAATTTAAAGGCTTAAAAGAACCTTCTAAGGACTTCCCTGGTGGTGCAGTGGTTGGGAATCCGCCTGCCAATGCAGGGGACACGGGTTTGAGCCCTGGTCTGGGAGGATCCCACGTGCCACAGAACAACTAAGCCTGTGCACCACAACTACTGAGCCTGCTCTCTAGAGCCCGTGAGCCACAACTACTGAGCCCACGTGCCACAACTGCTGAAGCCCGCATGCCTACAGCCCGTGCTCCGCAACAAGCAAGGCCACCGCAATGAGAGGCCCACGCACCTCAACGAAGAGTAGCCCACGCTCGCCGCAACTAGGGAAAGCCTGCACGCAGCAGCAAAGATCCAACGCAACCATAAATAAATAAATAAATAAATGTATCAAAAAATAAAAAAAAAGAACCTTCTAAACCTAGACGTTACAGAGAAATTACAGTAGGAATAATAAACAGATTTGATAGCATAAATAGAAAGTTTGGGCTATCATTCAGAAGATCATAATCAAAATGGAAAGATAGGGAATTCCCTGGTGGTCCAGTGGTTAGGACTCTGCACTTTCACTGCCAAGAGTGTGGGTCTGATCAATGAGGAGCTAAGATCCCACAAGCCGCGCAGCCAAAAAAAAAAAGAAGATATACAAAATGGAAAGAAAAATTTTTATGACAGACCAAGTACGAATATTTTTATTATAATGTCTTTATTATATAAATTGAAAAAAAAACTTATGGAACTCCAGAACACAGACGACTCACCAAAGAAATGCCATATATTCATATTTGTGTGAGAAAAAGTACAACCTCACAAATAGAGAGAAAACATTTTGTTTACCAGATTAGCAGTGACTTTTTTTTTTTTTTTTAATTTTTATTTATTTAATTTATGGCTGTGTTGGGTCTTCGTTTCTGTGCGAGGGCTTTCTCTAGTTGTGGCAAGCGGGGGCCACTCTTCATCGCGGTGCGCGGGCCTCTCACTATCGCGGCCTCTCTTGTTGCGGAGCACAGGCTCCAGACGCGCAGGCTCAGTAATTGTGGCTCACGGGTCCAGTCGCTCCGCGGCATGTGGGATCCTCCCAGACCAGGGCTCGAACCCGCGTCCCCTGCATTGGCAGGCAGATTCTCAACCACTGCGCCACCAGGGAAGCCCCAGCAGTGACTTTTTTTTAATGTTAATAAACAATGCTGGAAAGTATGCAGTAAAATAGGAAATTTTATATATCGTCAGTGAGAGTGTAAATTAGTATAATAATTTTAGAAAGCACTATGATGATCTATATCCCTAAAAGTATTTTTATATGCTTTGAGCTAATATACACAAGTTTTAGACATAATAAATTTCATCACAACATTATTATTGGTGAAAATGTGGACATGGATGAAAGGTCCAACAATAAAGAACTCTAAACTATGCTACCTCAAGCACATTTCTAAATCATATATTATACCAGCCTTCAAAAAGATAATGCAGTAACATGGAAAATGTATGTGGTGTAAAGTTAAGTGAGGAAAAAAGCAGGATATAAAATTTTCCATACTCATATGATTGAAAATCTACAAAAATAATGCAAAGTGAGGATGAGAAGGAAAATGCCCAAGGTCACAGGATTATGAGTATTGGAACTTAAATTAAAACTCAGATATGCTGGCTCCAAATATCTGTGTTTTCACTGTATTCAAACACTTATTGTCAACTTTGGAATATCCATGTGGCAAACATAAAATAGTTAATGATAACAGATACAAACAAATTCAACAATCCATGACAATCCATGGTTTTTTACCACAAGAATGAAAAAATTGTCCAACTCCTACTGTATATCATAGGAATGTCAAGTACTAAAAGCCCTATGATCATTTCAGTAGATGTAGGAAGAGCTTTCAGAAAAATTTAATATCTATTCTTAATAAAATCTCTAAAACTCAGACTAGAAGGATACTTCTCTACTGTCGTAAAGCTTTTCCTTTTCAAACAAATACCCATCATGCTTAATGCTCTGATGTAAGAAGCAGTAGAAGCTGAATGGCAAATTAACTACAGCCAGTGGGTTAAGGTGTACTATGGCCAAATAGATTTTAAGTTCCTGTGGTTCCTCAAAAAAGACAAAGGATGTAGCAAAACCAAGCAGGGTCAAAAGGAGACAAAAAAAACAAAGACTGACATGAACCCTGGGAACCTTGAAAACATTATGCTAAGTGAAAGAAGCCAGACACAAAAAGCCATGTATTATATGCTTCCATCTATATGAAATGCCCAGAATAGGCAAATCTATAGAGACAGAAGATGAGAGAGGAGAGAATGAAGAGTAATTGCTAATAGGTACAGGACTGATGAAGTATTCTACAATTTGATAGTGGTGATAGTTGCACAACTTTATAAATTGTATGCTAAAAACCACTGACGTATACACTTTAAATTTTTTTAAATAAAATTTTAAAGGACCCACAAAAGAAATATATTTAACTACAAAAATGTGGAAGCTTCTCTCACAAGTTGAAATTTAACACAGGGCTTCCGTGGTGGCACAGTGGTTAAGAATCTGCCGGCCAATGCAGCGGACACGGGTTCGAGCCCTGGTCCGGGAAGATCCCACATACCGCGGAGCAACTAAGCCCGTGCGCCACAAATACTGAGCCTGTGCTCTAGAGCCCGCGAGCCACAACTACTGAGCCCATATGCCACAACTACTGAAGCCCGCACGCCTAGAGCCAGTGCTCCACGACAAGAAAAGCCACCCATTGAGAAGCCCGTGCACCGCAACGAAGAGTAGCCCCCGCTTGCAACAACTAGAGAAAGCCTGCGTGCAGCATCAAAGGCCCATAAATAAATAAATTTATTTTAAAAAAAAATTTAACACAAACTGCATTGTAAAACCAAGCAGAATCATGCATGACAAAATAATAATATTCTAAAATATCATGATTTAACAGCCATAAGAAAACATTTTATTTTGGGCAGAGATATGAACAGACAACTCACTAGAGGAGAAATATGGGTAGAAAATGAGCAGTTTCACTAATGATAAAAGAAATGATGTAAATTTTTCACCTACCCACTTGGCGGGGTTTTGGTAGTGGTGGTAGCAGTGATGGTAGTGTTTGTTTTAATGACTATATGCAGCTGGCTACTAGATAAAACCATTTTCTTGAACATTTGTAGGGAGTATAAACTAGTACAACCTTTCTTCCAAACAACTGGCAACTTGAAAAATTTTTAAATGTGAACGCATGCCTTTTACTTCAGTAATTCCTTGCCCGAAACACAATCTCATTAAAAAAAAAAAAAAATCTAACCTAGGGGCAAATATTTATGCACAAAGGTAATTATCACAGCATTTTTAATATTAAAAATCAGCAACAAATTATATGATGAAAAATCCTGGAATTCGTTGTGGAATTCATGGTATTGGTTATGGAATTCATAGGGTTAAATATTATGAAGCCATTAAATATTACATTTACAAAGAGTTTTAATAACAGAAAAAATCATTATGGCATAATGTTCAGTGGAAAACAGTATATAAAATGTATTTATAATGTGCTCTTAATTGCCTAGAAATGCATATGCAATATGCATAGAAAGAGATTTACCTAACTTTGTTAATAATGATTTTCCCTAAGACATGGAACTATGGGTGATTTTTATCTCATCCAAATTTTCCCTTTATTTCTGACAATGTTCAAAGAAAATATATTAGTTTTACATTCATAAATATACTTTCATATTCATACAAAATAACCTTAAATTTGTAAAAATGAGTTGAAGTAAAAGATGAATGAGTATATCATCTTTCTGTTTACCCTAATTAATCTGGCATATGCATTGGCATGTTTAAAGATTGTGCCTCCATATAATTTTGTTTAAACACTCCTTCAGGAATCTTTAGAGAAGAGTTCAGATCAAGATGATTAATAGTTTAACATAACAGTGGAAACTGTTACCAAGAGGAAATATCAATCGTGAGCTACTTGTATACACCAAAGGAAAATATTCACTGATAATCAAATTAAGGAACCTAAATTAATTATTGAAACTCTCAGTGTATTTATACAGTATATCCTTGTGCTTTATGCTCCAGTGAACATAAGAGCAGGACACTTAGAATACCTGAAATTTACCAGCCAGGTTACATCAGAATTACTTTCTTACGCTTCCTTAACAACCAACCTAGCAGCCTCAGTACTTTTTTGTTTGAAGGGATTATACCTAATTACTCATGATTCTCTCCTAACTCTGACCTAAAAGTAGTGACAGTAACTTCAGACCTTCTTCCCCTAATTATCTTATCAACCAGCCATTCAAGGTCACCTGGACCCAAAGTGTCGCATTGGATGGAGCCTGAAAGAAATGCACTGTTTTGAAAATAATAAAAAAGCCGCAAACATATTGGAAGGTCCACATGTCTTCAGCTGGTCTACAGCTACATATTCCAGCCACAGTAATCAGCAGGCAAAGTCACTTAAAATATATGATCCTTGGTGGAATACTTCTGGGCTGTTAAATTTTGTGCACGCGGCCAAGCTGCTTTAAATAGACACACATAGACCAAGGCTGTTGTGATGTCTGTAAGCGTTACGGTACAGACTGCTGTCCCCTTCTCTTCAGAGGAAATGCTGATCACACCCACTCCTCATAGAAACCACTTTCTAGTGTGTTCGCTCCACCCACACGAGTCCTGACTTGTCTAATTACACACCTGATCCTTGCCCTCCTAAATCATTAAGATTCTTCCTTTCATTATGTCCACTGGATATTTTACTTTCCCAGCAGTGTTCAAGCTTGTTTATACTTCTCTAAGTTAAAGTGTATTCAATCAGCAAGGGTAATAAAGACTAACTGACAAACTAGAAAAACCTGAAATAATGGAGTAACGTGAGGACCACAAAAAAAGTAGCAAAAACCACCCATATGCATTTCTCAATTATACCACATTCTTCAAAAGAATCTGAATCCTTTATTGAGAATCTATGAAATATACAAAGGGGAAATATTTCCAAACTGTTTTTGCACACCTTATAGTTTGCATTGTGCTTTGTAATTTAAAATGTATTTTCTCCTACATTGTCTCATCAAGTTGTGAGTATTGAAAGTCATGTGGATGCCTAGCCTTTAGCAATGGCTGGATAAATATCAGCGTCCCTCCTCTTCTCAGCCCCTCCCCAGCCCATCTCAGCTAATTCTGCAAAGCTCTCTCTTTACACTTAAGAAAACTGAGGGAGGGAAGCAATGCCTACAAGATCTAGAAATTACTGCCTAACACCTGAAGTCCAAGGGTAAGGTTCAGAGTAACCAACCACGGCACACTTTCTAGAAAACAAACCTTAGCTAGAATATGGCTGGCATTCTCAACCCTTAGTAAGCTTTATTGACTATGGTCCTTTATTATTATAGCCTACGTTTCTGAGGTTTGCAAAAGGAAATGTTCCTAATCACAAAGCAGCCTTGGTTTTTCTAAGTGTCCCATCAAATAACTCCAGGCTGTGTTTAAAGGACGGCCCGAAATGTTCCATAAGTCATAACTGCAACATTGGGAGGACCTCATGACGAATGGCTTTCAGCTCTCTGAATATCCATGGGCTCATCTTGAAGCCTTTGCACAAGCCATTTCCTCTACCTGAGTCACTTTCCTCTACTCCTTGTTCTCCCCTCACCCCACCATCATCATCACCACTTGTTCTGAGTCCTCAGATGCTGTTGACTTTGTTCTAAACCCCTCTGCCTCCACCCCAAGGTCAACTTATATAGGACATGAGGAGAATGAGCTCTGCCCTTTCTCATTCCAAGATTCCTTCTAGTCAACAATGCCAATGAGTAGAACAGACAGGGTGTTTGTGGGTGTGGGTGTGAAAGAAGTGTTAAGATTCAGAAGGAGAAGCAACAGGTGAGATATATCTGGAAGCTGTATTACACACACACATACACACACCCCACAGAACTTTTTATCCGTATCAAAATAGTTCATGATCTTGGTCTTAAGTCACTGCCCAGCTCGCTACACTTGAACCTTGAGTAGACCCCAAAATTCAGAAATGGACCCCAGAAGCCTGTAAGCATGGTGTCACAGGAACATGCATACACTTTAACAGTGTAGACTCTTGCCTGCTCAGGTGTCTCCTATCAAACTAAAAATAGAACAGGCACTGAGCTCCAGTTGATTCCTCACTGCACAGGCTGCCAAGATGATCAAACTCTGATAACCGCAACAAGTGGAATGAGGGGGGCAACTGGAAGGCCCACCCACTCATCTGTATTCTTGGTCTCATGTACATCATTATATGAATATTTGGCTAGTTTTACAGTAAACTGAAGGAAAACAAATCTAGCCAAGTCACAGTCACAATCGTCCTTCTCCCTAAGAAACAGAACCAGTCCTTGTGTGTTCTCTCCTCATTTCACCTTCTGATATATAGCACACTTTAATCTACTAACTCAGCTCCTTTTCTGTATACTGCTAAACTTGATGCTTTTTCTCTCTCCTGTAGAGTAGATCCCCCTTCTTATTTTTCCCGTGACCAATAGTTGCCCCCCACTGTGGTTCTGAGGTTAGCCCGTAGCACATAGTTATCATTTGTCTGCCTCCCTCCCTCCATGAAGACAGAAGTTATATCTTATTTATCAATATATCCTTGGTGATAGTTGCCATATAGTAGGTGCTCAATAAATACTAAGGAAAGAATGCAATAGTAAATACTTGTGGGGAAGAAACAAAAAAAGTATTTAGGGGGATACAATATTTTAGATAAAGTGTGTGTATGTGTTTGTGTGTGTGTATATAGATATAAAATACATATATATCTACATATATACATATATATACACACACGCATATATAATTTTTCCTCAGAGGCAAACAACCAAATTTCTCAATCCTGTTTTCATAATCTGCCTTTCCAAAGTCAAAGACAAAAGAAATCTAAAAGGTGAAAATGATGATAGTTACCTTGAATACTGGATTGATTCAGAGCATGCTGAGAGGGGCTCAGCATCCTGAACAGTTGGTGTCCTGATGAGGTTTTGGAAGACATTTGATAGTGACAAAAGTTCTTCCATTAAAAGCATGTTTATTAATCAGGAAAAATTAGACATAAACTAGGTATTAGGTGAATATTTGGAATTGTTCATTTCATTGGTTGGCATAATGACATTTTAATTATTTTTTAAGGCTTGGTAGTTTATATAGTCACACCAACGTATTTACCAATAAATTATATGCATGCTTGGATTTGGTTTCAAATACTCCAGGAAAAAAAAAGAAGTGGGGAGGTGGAGGAGAGGTAGGTATAGCTAAGGCAAGAACAGCAGAATGTTGCTAATAGCTGAAGCTGAGTTAGGGGTACTTGGGAGTTCATTATAATCATTATACTCTCCTCTCTACTTTTGTGTGTGTTTTAAATTTTCCATAGTCAAAAAATGTGTTTATATCACATTTATTGGCTATTATCTGATGAATCTTGTGTTTGATATTCAGGAGTCTTGGAGTAAATGCATTGCTCTTCGATCCACAAACAAACAAATGCATGGTATTTTAGAAACCCAAGGTCTGAAATTATAGAGTAAGATGTGTCCCTTCTTTAAAAAAGAAAATGTAGCTGACTAATTCTCAGGCTCAGTTTTCTTATTAATATGTAAGATGCATGAACTTAATTGCTTCATCCTTTGGGCTGTGTAGCACTTCGTAAACATGTCTATTAAAGCACTTTTATCTTTATATCATGGCTAATTTATGTCTGACTCTCCTTAATGGCAAGATTTAGTTCTTATTTATGGGTGCAATGATTAAAAGCACAAGCTCTGGAATTCAACTACCCACGTTCAAATGCTGGCCCCTTCCCTTATGAGCCACGTGAGTTGGACAAGGTTCCTCGCTGTCCTCATCTGCATAATGAAAACAATAAGACCTACTCCAATTGTTGTGAAGATTGAGTCTCACAAATAAGTAGGTACTCACACAATTTACTGAGTCCATTTTTCTCAATCAAGTACATTTCCTTGTGAGTTTCATTACTACGCTAATAGTCCGTGAGACTGTAATCCAGGCTCTTTTATCTCCTAATCCCATATTCTCTCCAGGCAACTGGGCTAGACTAGAGGAAACCTCACAACAATACTGAAAGCCGGGCCCTTCAGAGGAAAGTGCAGGCAATGTTAACCCCAGTGCAACATTGCTGATGCTTTAGACAGGTGAATGAGACATTCTGTGGATCTTATGGATTTGATGCCTAGATGGCCCCAAATCTCTTCCACTAAAGAAAGGACAATATTAGGATGTGTGTATATGTATATGTGTGTGTGTATATATATATGTGTGTGTATATATATATGTGTGTGTGTGTGTGTGTAACTGAATCACTTTGCTGTACAGCAGAAATTAATACAATGTAAATCAACTATACTTCAATGAAATAATTTTTTTTTAAAAAAAGAAGGGACAATACTAAGATAAGGGCACTGTCAGCACTTGGGAGTGGAGTTGAAAGGCACTCTTATAAATAAAATAAAATTTAAAACTTGAAAAAAAAAAAGCACTGTTATCCTTGGTCTCTTGTGCTATGCTATCAATTTGCCAAGACAATCAGTTTTCCTATTACCACCCGGCACCCCTGCTACCAACACACCACCAGTGACCCTCCCCACTTAATTCTGCCAGCTTGGTGTTCAGGATTCTGAGCCAGGTATCATAACAAGGCCCTGAGAATTAATAAACTCTTGGCCAGAGTTGCCTTACCACATCCCCGTATAGTATACCAGTGTTTGGGTAGCAGTTAAAGTTAGACTTACATAGAAACCACAGTATTCAACAGTTAGGATATTAAACATGCTTCATTCATTCAAAATATATATTTTTTAATATCTCCATAATAGGAATGCCTCTTAACAATGGCATTGCATGACACAGTTGGCAGTTTAGTAGTACACCTTGCCATCATCGTATCTTAGATTCATGATCAAATGAAATCTTCAGCTCCTGGCATTGTATCAATATAACGTTTGACGTATGGAAACTTACAGGCTTAGGTGAATTACCACCCAAAGCTCTAGAGGTATTGTCTGAGTCTATGAAATTTCTTATTGAGTCTCTGTGTTCTCTAAACCCTGGTATTTCTAATATAAAATAAACATCAAGATAGAAGGAAAACATGTGAGCTCTTTGAAACCCTGAACTTTGATTTGAGAGAGGCTCTTTCCTAAGCACCATTGTTTGTGTGAGTCATCGTGGAAGGTCTCTCTAGGTCCTGACCGCCCCCCAACCCTGGCACCCTCCCCCAACAATTTCTGTCGGTTTTCCTAACAGCTGAGTGGAGACTATGGGGAAAAGGAGTTGGCTAAATCCACCGTCTTTCCCCCTAAGATGCCACTTACAAAGTCATTCCCTTTCACATACTTAAAGTACCTTCTCCGCCCAGTATCCGCCTTGTCACCAAGTTCCTGGGTGATTCACATAAGCATACACTGGAGGGCTTGGCTGTTTGGCAGCAGTGCCTGGACTCCACCCCTCCGCCCTGAATAGGAACACTTGGTCTTCCTGTTGCTGATACGATCATTTTCCCCCTTTCTCTCGGTGGGCTGACCTTCGACTTCATATTCCTCTTTCCCAGAGAAAGTGCCTTTCCTTAAATCAGCTTCTGCAGTAATAATCACAACCAATCTGTCCTCTTAACAGCACAACTCTCCACAATGTCGTTGTCACTGGAAGGGATAAGGACCTTAGTGAAGTTCTTAAGGTCCTTAGGGGATCTCTTTATTTTTAGACTTTAAAAATGAAGCTCAGGGCTTCCCTGGTGGCGCAGTGGTTGAGAATCTGCCTGCCAATGCAGGGGACACGGGTTCGAGCCCTGGTCTGGGAAGATCCCACATGCCGCGGAGCGACTAAGCCCGTGAGCCACAACTACTGAGCCTGCGCGTCTGGAGCCTGTGCTCCGCAACAAGAGAGGCCGCGATAGTGAGAGGCCCGCGCACCGCGATGAAGAGTGGCCCCCACTTGCCGCAACTAGAGAAAGCCCTCGCACAGAAACGAAGACCCAACACAGCCAAAAATAAATATAAATAAATAAATTTATTAAAAAAAAAAAAAAAAATGAAGCTCAGGGCTGAGGGACTTACCCAGAGTGACATCATCATTGGCAATAGAGTGAAGAATAGAATCTTGGCCACTGCCACTAGGGAATATGTACTTCTGCCCTCTGTTTAGATTCTCTACAACTGCAGTCTTCTTTTTTTTTTTTTAATTTTTTTGAAGTTTTTTTGGCCATGCCATGCAGCTTGAGGGATCTTACTTCCCCCACCTGGGATTGAACCCTGGCCCTCGGCAGTGAAAACAGAGTCCTAACCACTGGACAGCCAGGGAATTCCCTCTCCAACTGCAGTCTTTTTTTTTTTTTTTTTGAAATTAGAAAAATATTTATAGTAATGTGGTAAAGGATTCATACACTTGATATATAAAAATGTTCACACTAATCAATAAGAAAACCCTAAAACTCTAGTGAAGGCAGTGAGAGATTCACTGAAGAGTAAATACAAGTGGCCAATAAACAAATAAAGCAAGCTAGCCTACTAAAGTTAATTAAAACAACAAGGTGAGTATTTGTTTAACCTGTTAAATAAACAAAGATTAAAGATAAAAATATTAGCCAGAGCTATGAGGCTCCAACTGCAGTCTTAAGAAGAGCAGATAGATTGCAGAACTGGAGAGCCATCATCCTCTTCATAATCTTTCTGGATTATAATAAAAGGGTGTGAGAATGCAGTGGACATCACTATTATCACCCGGACTGTGGTGGCTTAATAGATCAGCAATGTGGTTGGAAAATGGAGCTTGGCTTGCGTTTGACTTTATGTAAGATCAAGAACGAATCGATTGTCCACATCAAAGAGTGGAGGGTGTGTGGGAAGGGTTAAAGCACGTCCCACACTATCGCCTCGGCACCCTTACCTCAACCAGGCAGTAGGTCCCTAATCTTTGGCCCCTTAAATGCCTTTGCCATTTGAGGATCTTCCCTGGCTGGATTCGTTCATCAGCATTCTTTCATTACAGTAAAATTATATAACATGAACTTGGGAATGTATTCTCCTCCCCGTGCTGTTGAAGATCTTGGCTACATTCCTTCCTGAGCAAAAATACACAAGAACACACACACACAAACACAAACACACAAACACACACACACACACACACACACACACACGCACGCACGCGCTTGTGATCCAAAAAGATTCAGTACTTTTGTCTCAAATAAAGGTGATAAAATCAAAACTTAACAGACTTAGTGATAAGAGATCGGGGTAAAAAGAATCAGGCATTTGTGTCTCTTAGTCTAACTATCTGGTCCCCTTATCTAGAGAAGTGTAAGGCCTCCCCGCCCAGACCTTCATGAGCTCCCCTCTTAGATGTTCCCTAACATGGTGGAGAGAGGCCCAATCTAAACCTTCCCTTCTCTCCTTTTATCATTTTTTTCCTCCAGAAGTCCTACCTCTCTGTCCCCATTGCCAGACACTCTCCCTTCTCCAGAAGGTGTAAAGTCCTAAGACTCTTCATGTGTATTGTGAATTATCACAGTCGCCAGCTTAGCTGTTTTCTCCTCCATCTTTTGAAACTGCTGGATATAGCAGTAGGAGAAGCTTTCAGCTTCCAAGTAGGGAAGGAGGACATCTTGACTAAAAGCCTAATTTCCTTTGCGGTTTCTTTTTCTCTGGATTGCCCCTGACTACTTGCAAGGGTTAACTCCCTGCTGATAACACTGACTTGGAGAAAAGGTGATAAATCTGATCTCACTCTATCTAGCCAACATAAAAGAACTAATTTAACCTGGTGCTGTGGTCAGATTATGGAGGGACTTTAAAGAGAGGAGTTTGAGGTCAATAAGCAACTTAGAAGAAACATTAAAGGCTCTTGAGCAGGGACAGTGATGGGGGAAAGACATGCATTGGGATGGATTGGTAACAAACGCTGTACAGGCTAGAGGCAGACACTGATTCAGAGAAGCATGTTGGGAATTGCAGAAATTCATCCATGATAGAATGAGGAGTTTTACAAGAGTGACAACAGAGCAGAAGACAACATTTTCTCCATATGTAAAATCGAAAAGATGGAACTGGCTCAATAGATATTTGTCATTTCTATATACTCTAGGTCTATAAGGAACAAGAAAGAGTAAGAGAATGCCACCGTTGTGAGCCTTATACTAGAAGAAATAGTAATACCACTGGTCAAAATGGGAACATTTTCTCGTACTGTGTGGACTGCAGGATAACCTTTTTCCACTCAACTCACCATAACTAACACCCAAGAGACTCTGTCCTCATCATTTTTCTCTACACTAACTCCCAAGGGGAATCCAAGCATTGTTGTTGTTGTTGTTGTTTTTGGTCCATCAATCCTTGGATGGGGAGTTCAGTTGTGATTATCGTTCACGCGCTCTGACTTACAGGTGGTCTTAGCTTCCTTCCACTCTCCCCAAGTTCCGTGCAGGACCAACTCTAATAGGGGCTCTTCACATGGGAGGTCCCTAAGATCAGTTTATGTAAAAGGAGGAAAAGGGTCAAACCTCCCTTACCCTTCATCTAGGTCTCAGAGAAGAGCCCTCCAGCGTGATTCAGCCCATCTCATCAGAGTATAAGGTGACTTTGGCTAATTTTGGTTCTCTGAACATCACGAAACCAACAGGAACCCATGTTTTCATGCCTGTAACTCTGAACCTCTTGCATTGCCTAGCTTAGGTTCCTCATCTTGCTCCTTGAATTTATCCCTAAAACGCCTTCAGATCACCTCAGTAGAAAAGTCCCTGCTTTTGCCTTCCAGCCCCATTCTGCTTCCCCCACCACCTACTCCACCAACAGCCCACGTGGCTTCTGCCTGGCCTATAGTCAGACATTGCTGCCCAGAATCTACAATCAGTTACTATGTAATTTAAAATGTCAGTAGCTCACATGATTCCTCAGAGGGCACCATGACCTCTGATTGCTCCAAACCTACACAAGTTTGAGAACTGCCGATCTATAAAATGAGCCTAAGACAACTTGGTCTGCCTGCCTTACTGAGTTGTTGTGAGGATCCAATGAGATTATATGTGGAATCTGGCTTTGAAAGCTATGAATTGCTCTGCAAATCCATGAGATTGTTATTGCCATTCATTTAACACTGAGCAAACATTACTGAGCACCTATACTGGGGCATAAATGTTTCTCGTTTCTTAAGGTAGGATTGTATTGCTATAAACTTCCCTCTTAGACCTGCTTTTGCTGCATCCCATAGCTTTTCGGTCGTCGTGTTTACATTGTCATTTGTTTCTAGGTATTTTTTGATTTCCTCTTTGATTTCTTCAGTCATCTCTTGGTTATTAAGTAGTGTATTGTTTAGCCTCCATGTGTTTGTACTTTTGACAGATTTTTTCCTGTAATTGATATCGAGTCTCATAGCGCTGTGGTCAGAAAAGATACTTGGTACGATTTCAACTTTCTTAAATTTACCAAGGCTTGATTTGTGACCCAAGATATGATCTATCCTGGAGAATGTTCCATGAGCACTTGAGAAGAATGTGTATTCTGTTGTTTTTGGATGGAATGTCCTATAAATATCAACTAAGTCCATCTTATTTAATGTATCATTTAAAGCTTGTGTTTCCTTATTTATTTTCATTTTGGATGATCTGTCCATTGGTGAAAGTGGGGTGTTAAAGTCCCCTACTATGATTGTGTTACTGTTGATTTCCCCTTTTATGGCTGTTAGCATTTGCCTTATGTATTGAGGTGCTCCTATGTTGGGTGCATAAATATTTTCCATTGTTATATCTTCTTCTTGGATTCATCCCTTTATCATTATGTAGTGTCCTTCTTTGTCTCTTGTAATAGTCTTTGTTTTAAAGTCTATTTTGTCTAATATGAGAATTGCTACTCCAGCTTTCTTTTGATTTCCATTTGCATGGAATATCTTTTTCCATCCCCTCACTTTCAGTCTGTATGTGTCCCTAGGTCTGAAGTGGGTCTCTTGTAGACAGCATGTACATGGGTCTTGTTTTTATATCCATTCAGCCAGTCTATGTCTTTTGGTTGGAGCATTTAATCCATTTACATTTAAGATAATTATTGATATGTATGTTCCTATTACCATTTTCTTAATTGTTTTGGGTTTGTTATTGTAGGTCTTTTCCTTCTCTTCTGTTTCCTGCCTAGAGAAGTTTCTTTAGCATTTGTTGTAAAGCTAGTTTGGTGGTGCTGAATTCTCTTAGGTTTTGCTTGTCTGTAAAGGTTTTAATTTCTCCATCAAATCTGAATGAGATCCTTGCTGGGTAGAGTAATCTTGGTTATAGGTTTTTCTCCTTCATCACTTTAAATATGTCCTGCCACTCCCTTCTGGCTTGCAGAGTTTCTGCTGAAAGATCAGCTGTTAACCTTATGGGGATTCCCTTGTATGTTATTTGTTGTTTTTCCCTTGCTGCTTTTGATATTTTTTCTTTGTATTTAATTCTTGATAGTTTGATTAATATGTGTCTTGGCATGTTTCTCCTTGGACTTATCCTCTATGGGACTCTCTGTGCTTCCTGGACTTGATTAACTATTTCCTTTCCCATATTAGGGAAGTTTTCAACTATAATCTCTTCAAATATTTTCTTAATCCCTTTCTTTTTCTCTTCTTCTTCTGGGACCCCTATAATTTGAATGTTGGTGCATTTAATGTTGTCCCAGAGGTCTCTGAGACTGTCCTCAATTCTTTTCATTCTTTTTTCTTTATTCTGCTCCCTGGCAGTTATTTCCACATTTTATCTTCCAGCTCACTTCATTCTTCTGCCTCAGTTATTCTGTTATTGATTCCTTCTAGAGTATTTTTCATTTCAGTTATGTGTTGTTCATCACTGTTTGTTTGCTCTTTAGTTCTTCTAGATCCTTGTTAAATGTTTCTTGTGTTTTCTCCATTCTTTTTCCGAGATTTTGGGTCATCTTTACTATCATTACTCTGAATTCTTTTTCAGGTAGGTTGCCTATTTTGTCTTCATTTATTTTGGTCTGTTAAGTTTGTACCTTGCTTCTTCGTCTATAACATTTTTTTTGTCGTTTCACTTTTTTTTTTTTTTTTTGATGGGTTGGGCTGTATTCCTGTCTTACTGGTTGTTGGCCTTTGACATCCAGCACTGGAGTTTGCAAGCAGTTGGATAGAGCTGGGTCTTGGTGCTGAGATTAGGACCTCCAGGAGGCCTCACTCTGATTAATATTCCCTGGAGTCTGAGGTTCTCTGTTATCTATTTTATATATAGTAGTGTGCTTATGTTAATCCCGAACTCCTAATTTATCTCTCCCCCACCCCTTTCCCCTTTGGTAACCAAAATTTGTTGTGTTTGTGGGTCTGTTTCTCTTTTGTATATAAGTTCATTTGTATCATTTTTGTTTTATAGTTCATATATAAGTGATATCATATTGTAACAGGGAAGAGCCAAATTTGACTACATGTTGGATCTGTTTCTTTCACTTTAATGTTTGCTTTCAGCTGCTTTTGTTCACTCAGAGGATACTGTCTATACATAATGGCCTACCTTGGGGAACCCTGCCCCTCTGCCTGAATGTTAAACCAAAGTGCCTTTGTTCAGGGAAACATCCAGACCCTGTCCACCTGTGGATGGCTACAAGAAAGAAGAAATTAACCCATCCCCTCCCCGAGGCTGGCTATTCCAAGTGATATTTGCCAAACTTATGGCCTTTTTATTTTACTTCCTCATCTCCTCCCCATCTCTATGCTATAAAAGAAACTGGCATCCAAACCCCAATAAGATGGTTATTTTGAGACTTTAGTGTGCCTTCTTCTCAGTCTGCTGGCTTTCCAAATACAGTCGTATTCCTTGCCTCGACACCTTGTCTCCAATTTATTGGCCTGTCATGCAGCAAGCAGAGTGAGCTTGTGCTCCATAACAATATGATATTTGTCTTTCTCTGTCTGGGTAACTTCACAAAGTATGATAATCTCAGACTTCCCTGGGGCCACAGTGGTTAAGAATCCGCCTACCAGTGCAGGGGACACGGGTTCGATCCCTGGTCCGGAAAGATCCCACATGCCATGGAGCAACAAAGCCCGTGCACCACAACTACTGAGCCTACGCTCTAGAGCCCATGAGCCACAAGTACAGAGCCCGCATGCCACAACTACTGAAGACCACGTGCCTAGAGCCCATGCTCTGCAGCAAGAGAAGCCACTGAATGAGAAGCCCGTGCGCCACAACAAAGAGTAGCCCCTGCTCACTGCAACTAGAGAAAGCCTGTGCACAGCAACAAAGACCCAACGCAGCCAAAAATAAATTTATGAATTTATTTTTTAAAAGTCTTAAAAAAAAGAGTATGATAATCTCTAGGTCCATCCATGTTGCTACAGATGGCATTATTTCATTCTTTTTATGGCTGAGTAATATTCCATTGTATATATGTACCACATCTTCTTTATCCATTCATTTGTTGATGGACATTTAGGTTGCTTCCATGTCTTGGCTGTGGTAAATAGTGCTGCAGTGAACATTGGGGTGGATGTATCCTTTCAAATTATGGTTTTCTCTGGATATATGCCCAGGAGTGGGATTGCTGGGTCATATGGTAGCTCTATTTTTAGTTTTTTAAGGAGCTATTTTTTATATAACTTAACAGCAATGATTTTTTTCCAGACTTTTTTCTTTTTTTTTCTTTTTCTTATTGAAGTATAGTTGATTTACAATGTTGTGTTAGTTTCAAGTGAACAGCAAAGTGATTCATTGATATATATATGTATATATGTATGTATATATATATTCTTTTTCAGATTCTTTTCCATTATAGGTTATTAGAAGATATTGAATATAGTTCCCTGTTCTATACAGTAAGTCCTTTATCTATTTCATATATAGTAGTGTGTATCTGTTAATCCCAAATTCCTAATCTATCCCTACCCCCCCTTTTTTTCATACCTAAGAAAAGTTTCCAGTGGACAAGTAATATTAGCTTTTATATTTTAATTAAATGTGTAATAAACAAAAGTGGGTCTGGTGCAAGAATAAACACACAAATCACTGGGTGAAAAACAGAAATGCTTAAACATTGCCATGTCAGGTATTATCTCAACAGGTTGTGTAGGAAACATCACAAAGCAACAGAGATAGATTGATGTCCCATAAACTGAATCGAGGAAAATGTACGTATATCCTCATCTCTTCCCTCAACAACAAAATAAATATTGAAAATATTAAAGAGTAAAATGTTCATGGATACAATGGGGGAGGAATATATGTAATATTTTATTTGTTGGGGGGGTACATCCTTTATCCTTTCTGTATTTTGATTGTCCTAGGTTTTTATAATGTGTTTTGATCATTACAGAAAAGGTTTAAAAAGTAAAGTTACTTTTTGTTATTAGGAAAAATATGACTATACACTAATAACCATAAAAGGAGAGGATCTTTTCAAGTATGCAATCAATGGAAAAATGACAAAAGACATGATCAACGGATTTGACAAAAAAATTAATTTCTGTGCCTAAAAAACTATTAATTACCAAAAAACTTAAAATATAAAGAGACTCTCACAAATTAAAAATCAGACCTCCTAATAAAAAATTAAATACTAAGTAATTTTATAAAAAATAGAAATATGTTCAACCATATTAGTAATCAAGGAGATACAAATTAAAACTATAATAATATAACAGCTTTCCTATCAGTTTAACAAAGAATAATTAAAGTCATAAAAATCAATGCTAACGCTGGTGATGGTATGGCAAGGTGAGCAAGTTCACAGATGTGCTGGTGTCTGTAAATTGGTGCAAGCACTCAAGAAGGATATTGGCATCAAGATCACTAAAAATAGTAAATTCCTAGGAAGTTACTCTCAGAAAATAAGAGTTTCCACAATTACTTATTGGAGAGACACTCATCGCAGTTTTCTGTGATGTTGTTTTGTGACTGTAAGTTTGTAAAGAGTATGAGAAAAAAGCCAGTTAAAACACAATGCACCCAAATGATAGAATGGTATGCAACAATTATAAATCAAGTGAGTCTGAGTTCATTAGATAATGGGAAAATGCCCCTGGCATAACATTAAGGGAGAGAGCAAAATGCAAAATCACATAGTAATAAAATGGTGATTTGCTTAAACTAAATTACATCTGTGTGTGTATAACATCAAAATATAAACGGTGGTGATAATACAGTCTTGGAAATAATATCTCAGTTAATTATTTTTCTACTTTCCTGTTCTCAGTATTTTGAAATGTTTTTATAATAAAAGCAATCAGGAAGACACAATTAACTATAGATTTTTTACAAGAAGCCTTGGAGGCTTTTGGGGGACTGTAAGCCACCTGTGGCCAGGAGAGAAGTAAATGAAGACTCCAGTGTTTTCTAATATATAGAAAACAAAGGGACCTTTCGGTAGGAAAGAAGCAATGACGCGGCTTTAGTCAATTCTCCTCCTTGGTGCTTCCCTGAGCCTCAGTTTATTCGAGGGCACGCTGAGGTCCTTTTTGTGTGTTTACAGAATGTTTGCTGATTCCAGCAGATCATTTTCTAAACTGACTCACAGGTAACATCTCCCTCACTCCAAGTGACAGGCATTTCTCTGACCTCAGTCTGTGTTCCAGCTCTTTCCATGCCTGAAGGAAAATCCAAGGACTTTTAGGATCTGAATCTAAGAAGTCTGGGGTAATGATGTACATGTTTTTCTTTACTATTACCACAGTGCATACGTATCTCACAGCCGTGCACTGCGGCCACAGCCCACAAAAGCCAGAGGCACGAGTTTGCCCCAGGCTGGCAGAAATTGCCCCATGATGGTTATAATTGCCATAATACTAAATAACTTACCTTTTGTAAACACTTTGCCCTTGGCACAGTTTTTGATACATACAGTTTCAGTCACTTCCCTGAAGGCGTGTTGTAGGGATTGGGTGATGGTTGAGAATGGCCCTTTTCTATTTGGGTCTTTCTGTGAGTCCTTGGCCTCTTGCCTTTCTTTTTCTCCCCACTCTCTGAGCTGTGTACTATTCATACTACACGCCATTGTGACTGCTGCCCCATAACCTTGAGCCAATGCCAAGTGCCTTTCAAATAATAGAGCTCCTTCCTGCTCTGTCCCCTAGACTAGCCGTCGGCCCAGGGACCTAGCAGAGTTTTGCTTCCTACTAGTAAAGGGATCACTGAAGGTTATATTCCCATCTCAATGCTGAAATTCCAAGCAAATGTGCTTGTTTATTTTGAATAAGCATTTTTCCTGGTAAATGACCCACTTCTGAATGTTGCAGTTGCCCTTGATGTCTTGGAAGAGCAGTTGTTGCATTTTTCATCAATATCACAAGGCTCATCTTTAGCCGATACGTGCAGGTATGGCCCGTTGAACCAGCTGTTAAATTATGGGAAAGTATAATGGCTGAAAAGTAGCCTCTGCCCTCATGTCCCACCTCATTGAGGCTGTCCCAGTCCTTCCCCTTGGACACCCTGGATCTCCCCCAATCTAGCAACTGAAAGGGTTACTACCTGGCCAGGCACCCAGCTGAGCTGATGCACAGCTGTTATCCATTTGGACTGATTGGTGCCCAAGTCACTCAGGGTGTGAGTTGGTTTTGGTTTTTTGGTTTTGGCCGCGCCGCACGGCTTGTGGGAGGTTAGTTCCCCGACCAGGGATTGAACCGGGGCCCTCAGCAGTGAAAGCGCAGAGTCCTAACTACTGGACCGCCAGGGAATTCCCAGTGTGTGAGATATTTTGATCGATGCTCCTGCATCATTATGGTGTTGAAGGCGTGATACACCAGACTGACATAAATCAATCCGACATAAATCAATCCGGTTGTTAGCAAAAAACTTCTAGCCTAGCGGTTCTCTAACTTGAACGCCCAGCAGAATCACCTGGAGGGCTAGTTTACACGCACATCTGGGCCCCGCCCTCAGAGATTCTGATTCATTAGGTCCTGGATGGGGCCTGAGAATTTGCATTTCTCACAATTCCCAGGCAAGGCTGAAGCTGGAGCTCCCAGTCCTCTGTTGCACAGGCAGCTCCCTGATAGAAACGGATCTCTAGAGCAGCACTTCTCAAACACCAGTACGCATAAGCATCACCTGGGGAATCTTGTAATACAGACTCTTATTCAGTGCATCTGGGATAGAGCCTGAAATTCTGCTTTTCTCTCAAGCCCCCAGGTGATTCCACTGTCTATGACCTTGAATAGCAAGGTCTTCTAAAGGGAATTCCCACTTCTCATCCACATAATGAAAGTCTTCCTTATAAATCCTTTATTCTCTCTGTATACAATTCCCTTCTCGTCCTCCTTCTTTCGTTTCTTATTCTTTGTTGTTGTTGTAGTTCCCGTAGCTTCTTTCATTTTTTTCTTTTAACAAATTCGCAGGTTGATGCTGATACTGTTAGTCTGTGAGCATACTAAGTAGTAACACCTCATAGTGGCTGTAATTCTTTCTAGACCTTGGTTGCAGAGCACTTCAGATCAGCCCCTTCTTCCTCGCGTACGTATCCTCGAACTTCCCCCACTCACCACTCAACTAAAGCCTAAACTGACACGAAGAGGAAGATATCACCCACCGGAGTCTTTGGTAAGAGAGAATAAACTGGCTTTTTTTCCTTAGGATAAGACTAATAAAGATCTGAGTTTTGTACTAAATAGCTCTCTATCTGCTTCTGTGGTCCTTCACGTTTTGGCGTGCGTGTCTCTGTAAGCTCTGAGGTGGATTACAAGTCACGTATGTGAATGATTTATCTCTTTATTCTTATTTTTTAGTTATTCTTTTAAAAATTCTTTTCACTTGGCCCTATTTTGCTCTTCCTCTCTCCCGCTTTCTTTTCTCCCTCTCTTTACTTTTCTTCCCACTCTCTGTTTTTTTCTTGCCAATGTCTTCAAGATTTCAAATTCCCAACCCACTCTCCGGATTCCACCCCTGAATAATTTTTTTTTTTTTTTTTTAATGCAACCCTGACTTCTCAAAAGGAGACTCCACCCAGACTGTTTTGGAGCTTCACGATTCCAACAATGAGGTCAGAAATGAGTCTAGGAAAATTACATGTGAGTGCGTGTCGGGGAAACAAAGAAGGCAGTCAAGTGTAAAAGGAAAGGCTCGAGTGCCCTTTTCTAGAAAATACTTGACTAGGAGCTTTTATCCAGGATTAGAAAGTGCCCTGCTTACCAACTAAGCACTTTCTCTGCAAAACATAAAAAAGATGTCTGTTTTTATGAACTTGGTCATTTCCTGGACTTTAATAGCGCTTTTCCTGGACTTTAATAGCACTTGATTCCAGTTGGATATAAACAGACTTCTGTGATCCATCGGCTTGTACCCTCCCTGCCCTTGGGCTGGGCAAGCTGCTTAGCAGCTAATTCTGTGGAAAAGTCTACAAGCCCTAGTGTCGGAAGGCAGAAGTCCTGGCCCAGCCTTGCTCCACTTCTGGGAACCCAGGGACATGGCAGGAGTTTGTTGGTTAAGTAGCTGTGCCTCAGAGTTAATTCTGTACCATCTCCTTTCCAAATGCAGTGGAGAGAAGTTCAGGAAGATCTATATTCCATAAGGAAAAGAATAGTAGAGATGATGGATAGCTTCTGAAGCCGAGAAAAAAAGGAATGCAGTGCATTGAGTTCATCCAGTGCTAAGTAGCTTTCTAAGGGACCTGCAGATTCCAGCTGACCCTGTGTTCCTCCCTATCTGACAGGTGACCCAGACTTGAATTCTAACTTGATTCCGTCTAGGATAAGTTATCTATGCTGGCTGCAGCTCGATTATCTCATCTATAGAGTGAACACTGTCACCTTAACTAACAGGGTATTTGCAAAATAACATAAATGAAACTGATGCCAAGAATGGAGCCCACACTTCAAAACAGTGGTTCTCAACCTAGGGCTTGGAAGATGTTCAATATGCGTCAACATCTACCTTTCCTTCTTGAATGAAAAAGACAGAAAAGAAGAAGGAGAGGCAATGATAGGATCTTCAGTGGATAACCATGAATAAAATTCCTGGCTGTGATGGTAGAAGCATCAAAATCAAGAGTCTCAAACTCAAATGCCAGTAGAAGCTGGGCAAGTAATATTAATAAGCAAAGCACCCCAGGGACAAAGAAAAAAGAATACAACAGACACTGGCAAGACAATAGAAATGCTTCAAATATCTATTATCGTGGTAGAAGACAAATAGCCGCACACCCACAAGAAAAATGGCTTCTTGCCACTCCACCTTGGGTTCTTGAAGCAATGGAAGATGATGGGGACGGGACTCAGCTGGAAAGAGCTGCCGCCTCCAGCATGCTCTCCACCTGACGGTCATCATGTGACACAAAATGAAAGGCCCAGCATTGCCAGATCTCAGGACTCTTTGCAAGATAAGTAAGAGGCTTTGTTTATTCCTAAAATATTCCAGTTTACCAATGTTGGCCAACCCTATGGTATGATCAACATAGTGGGCCATCAGAGGCTTGTGGACATTAGGTTACAATCTATGTTGCTTCTCCTTTTTAGAGCTCTGCCAGCTCAGAAGGGAGCACATTGGGTTGCGGTTTGCTTTCTGTTCACTAAGAGGTAAGAAAACCCTTTCAGAAGTAGAAACTTGGAAAGCCAGAATGGTGCATGCCTTTGCTGGCTTCAGCTAGGAGCTGTACACACTTCACTAGACTTCTTTACATCCGTTAATTATCATCATATCCCTAAGAGGTGAGCGCTATCTCCATTTCACAGATGAGGAAATAGAAGATTAGATAAGCAGTAATTTGTTCAAGAGCTCACAATAGCAGCACTCAGGTTTGAAACCAAGTTGTTTTATCCAAGTTTAGTGCCTCTCATATACCGTAAAGTGGAATAATAACATTTGTCTGAGTCTAAATCTCATTTTCCTTCCACCTTCTCCCTTGATAAATATTAAGCAGTTAGGGAGGCTCAAAAAGGAACTTAGATGACTGGAATGCCAGTTGGTAAATAGTGATTTCAGAGCATTAATGACTATTTTGAGTCTGGACACATTGCAGGCCAGAAATTAGATTCCTCAGTCCTAAAGTTAGATTTTGCTTCACTATTGCATGCCTTGTGTGAGAGATTTTTAAACACCAGTGACAATGTTAAGTCATAGTTCCTGCGGTTTGACCCAAATGGAGAAATTTCTGTAATACTGTATCTGAGTGTTTACCAGGTAAGTATTAGAAATTCCAGCTTAATTCAGTTTAAACTGTAAAGGCATTTGCTGTCTGTAGAAACAAATATCAGGCTTAGATAGCACTTCCAGCAACATTTCATCCAGTGGACCAAACCAAAAACCCAGGTTTCCTCTCTGTTGCCTCACTGCTTTCTGAAACATTGGTCTTAAAGACTGGGTTCCTGTGTGTTTTATAACAGCTGACAGCCAGCATCTTGTTTACAGAAAGAGGAAATTAAGATCATCAGGGTCGAACCCTGGATTTAGATTAATCCCATACAAACTGCATAACTGCTATAAAATGGAGGAGGGATAAATTCACCCACGGAAAAGTCCATGTATTTTTGGTAGAAAGTGGAAGAAATGGGTGCTGGGAAGCAACAAAAAACAACTTGGCCGAGGCTGTACAAGAAATATTCATAGCTCTTCATCTAACACACACTAAAAAGAAAGGCAGATAATTCATTCCTGAGAGACCTGAATGGAGGAGTGGAAAAAACAGAAAGAATGATTTTGCTGGTTTTGTTTTATTGTAGAATTCTGCAGTTTCTTACTTTGTGGTGGTGGTGGTTGTTGTTGCTCTGAGGAAGGTCTGAGCAACATTGGTCATGGCCATGTTTGGGTTTTCTTCTGACATTAAATTCTGAAAAATAACAAACCATCATGTGCAGAGTTTGGCAAGCTGCTGCTATTTTTGTAAGGCCCAGCAGCTAAAAATGTTTACATTTTTTAAAGATTTAAAAACAAAGAATATGAACCAAAGACTGAATGCGGTCCATAAAGCCCCAAGTATTATCTGGTTCTTGACAGAAAAAGTTGGCCAACCCCTGGTCCAGTCCATGAAAGTGAAGTTTCATTACTTCCTAAATAATTAGAACAAAAATAACAAAGTTTAGAGAATCTGTGACTCATAAAAACCAAATGTACAAGAAACATTATTGTAGGATTAGGCTTTAGTATCTTTCTCAACTGCAAACTAATCCCTTCAAAATCCTAAATGAAAATAACTTTCATCTATTTAATATTACCTTGCTTATTTCTCATTTGGTGGTTGCCAGGGCTGGGGAAGGGAGGGGGTGCATGGAAATAGGTAGTAGAAGATTAACAAGAGACAGACACGTTTTTGATTCTGCACACAAGGCCAGCAGTTGGCTGATTTTGGGCTGACCACACACTGACTAACTAGTCATAGCATAAAAATGAAATTAGCTCCATGTCTGGCAAAGTTCCAGATTCTAAGATGTCATGTTCAATGATATCATAGAGAAGGTACCCTTATATTCCGGCTAGGATCCTATAGTTGATAAGAGACAGCTACAGTCAGCCAACTGAACCAACAGGAGAGTTTTGTCAGCAATTCCCAGGTGTAAATCATGGTGCAGAATATTAGAGACATGGCAAGTATTTATTTGGCTTCAAGGAGTATTTCAGAAGAGACATCTTGAGAGCAGATTTGATAAACTTTAAGGAATATTTCCTCCATCCACTATTCCTTCATTGCTCTGTAGCAAGAGGAGATTTTTATCTTTTAATGCTTGTTCTTCATGTTGTTTCTTGGGGGATGGCACTCTCTAGAGAGTAGCCAAGAGAAAAGTTGATCAAAAAGAGTTTTATCCCTTCCTCCATCTCATTTCTTGCTCTGACTCTAGCTGGATCCAGACCAGCTCCTAACATAACCCATCCTGTACCTGATCCCACCAATTTTACCTTAGTTGTACCTGGAAAATTTTATGGAAGTAAAATAGTCCACATATTTCTCTTATCCCAGGAAAGAGAACAGAACCCCTAGACATGCCTATAGAATGGACCAGGGGCATTAACAAGTGTTTAGGTGGTATTTCATAAAATCACTTTCCATCCATTGTCCAGTGGTACTGCCACAACAAATCTCAATACATATATGGGCCAGGGATAATTCTTTATGTAAAGAAAATTGCCTCTAAAAGAGTGGTTAAGGGCCTACATCATTTAGAGGTAGAGCAGGCATTTAGCATCCAGACATTCTGATGTGACCACATTACAGGAGGACCAGGAGGTGGAGGGAAGGGGGACACGTAGGGACTGGGTCTTCCCTCCACTAGCACCCTCAGAATTAGACTTTTGACACTTTCCCCAAATGTGCCTGTATGTAAGATCACAAATATGAGAGCGATCAGATTGAAAGAAGGCATTGCCATGTACCTTTGACATAAAAAAATGTTTTAAAAATAGCACACACTTGCTAATGATTTTGGTAATTCTTCTTTTTTTGGTTTTCTGGGACTCTCATAGAATAGCTTGGGGTCTCTCATCCTCTGAGAAGCCCTCTCCATCTCCTCCTCAGAGACCTATTCTGAGTGCCTATTGTCTCCTTTATGTCTTTATTCAAATGCCACATCGAGGTGGACCTTGGCCACCCCGACTGTGATTGTAATCCAGCTCCCATCCTTCCCTCCTGTTTTATTCTTCTCCTTTTTTCTTTATTAGCAATGATCACAAATTTACTATATATTTTACTTATTAATCTTACCATTGGCTTCCCCACCAAATGTAAGCTCCATGAAGGCAGCGGGTGGAATGTTTTGTTTTTTTGTCCACGCTATATCCTAGCAGCGTGTCCAGTAGCTGGCATAGAGTGGACCTCAATAGGTACATGTGGGATCACTATGCATACCATGGGAGTATTACCTTCAGAGAACTTAGCCAAGTCAAATTCATTGGACCAGGTAGTCCATTTTACACCCTAACGACTACTGAGAAGTGAAGACATGTATGCTTTTGAGGATGGCATACCTTATAACTTCAGAAGCAAGTGAGAAGTGGAGGCTTGGCATGGCTCTCTGAAAAGTTAATCACCCCTCTCCTGGAGGAATATTGGTAAAGGCAGAGCATGTCTTCTTTGAGTCATCCGTTTCACTTCTTGAAAGTAAATCAAATGGCAATGTAATTGTCAAGACTCCCCTTTTATAAAGTATATGCCATCTGTATAGAATAAACCCCATCCCTATTTCCAGTGATAGGCCCTGATTGATTTAACTCAATTAGTGATCCCATCCCTCCATATTAATTAGTGGTCCAGGTATAAGCGCATGATGGCATTTGGGCCAGAGAGAGGAAGAGTGAGCCCCGTTACTATAAAGAACTCAGGAGACGATTTTGTATAGTGGTTAAGGAAATGGACTCTGGGGTCAAGCTTACTAGGTTAGCAATCCCAACTACACCACTCACCAGCTGGTTGACCATGAGAAAGCTAATAAATGTTAGTTTTTTCATCTGTGAAATTGGGATAATAATAATAATATCCATTGCATAGGGTGGTTGTAGAGATTAAGGAAGAGAATACCAAGCGCAGAGTAAATTAGATACTCTTGGTAGAATTCCAGTGAGAAAAGGAAAAATAAATCTTGAACAGAACACTATGTATTAGCAGATCATTCATTCATCAACTAAATGCTCCATGAGCACTTACATGTGCCAGTTAGGGGCCATAGAGGCACAGAAGTGAGTCAGGATTGAGTTCTGTAGGGACTTGTTGCAAAGACAAGCCATGCATGAAATAACTAGTGTAGGACATTGTTCACAAAGCAATCAAGCATAGATACCATGATCTGAGGTCCCAGGAGGGAAAATCTTACTTTACTTAGATGACACAGACAGTTGGTAGAAAAAATTCACTTAAGACATTCAGCAAGAAGCATGTCTAATCCTTAAATGTATGGTTTTAACTATATCTTTAATAATGATCAGCCCACCCCCCCAAAACCAAACCAAACAAAAACAAGAAATGATTCAAGGTATTAGATTAGCTCTCCATTAGATTTCTCTGTTAATGCATGTTTAGGTCCTTGTATAAAATATCAAATATAGATGTCCACCTTGAACACCCATTCATCCCCACCCTCCACCCCTCATCTCTCACTATCCCATCTCAGTCTCTCCCCAGAGGTATCCAACCATCACCAACCACCATTACCAACCCATCTGGTAAATAGAATCCTAACCTTTTTGTGTGGGTTTATCATCACTTATGTATACTTAGAAAGATAAATATATATATGCCCTCAAGGACATTTAGGAAAGGTTGGATCCCCTGGAGAACAATGGGGTGGGGCACCATAACTAAGCTGTCATTTTATTCCCTGCAAGGCATTATGAGATTCAGTGATTGTGCACATTTCCTCATTTATGCTCTGGTCTCAGGATGAATTAAAAGCACTTTTGAAATCTGCCGAAAACAAACTTGTAGTAATTGAATTTTCAGCAAAATGGTGTGGTCCTTGCAAAAGAATTTATCCTCTTTTTCATGTAAGTATCATCAGTGTCTATTTCACAATTTTAGAAGGAATTTAAAGTTCTCAAATAGTTTTCCCAATAAATCTTAAAAGTTTTGCCCTTATGAGCCATTATGGGATCATAGCTTCCCCCCCACTTGGTGCCTATTTCTTTTTTTATTATTATTTTTTAATTTTTTCAATTTTATTTACGTATAGTTGATTTACAGTGTTGTGTTAGTTTCAGGCATACAGCACAGTGATTTGGATGGATAGATGGATAGATAGATAGATAGATAGATAGATAGGTAGGGATAGAGATACTCTTTTTCAGATTCTTTTCCCTTATAAGTTACAAAATATTGAGTATAGTTCCCTGTGCTACACAGTAGGTCCTTGTTGGTTATCTATTTTATGCATAGCAGTGTGTATGTGTTAATATCAACCTCCTAATTTATCCCTAGCCCCCTTTCCCCTTTAGTAGCCATACGTTTGTTTTAAAATGACTGTACTACCCAAGGCAATCTACAGATTCAATGCAATCCTCATCAAATTACTAATGGCTTTTTTCACAGAACCAGAACAATTTTTTTTTTAATTTGTATGGAAACACAACTAGCCAATCTTGAGAAAGAAAAACAGAGTCGGAGGAATCAGGCTCCCTGACTTCAGACTTTACTAACAAAGCCACAGTAATCGAAGCAATATGGTACTGGCACAAAAACAGACATATGTAGATCAGTCGAACAGGATAGAAAGCCCAGAAATAAACTCACGCCCCTATGGTCAATTAATCTACAACAAAGGAGGCAAGAATATACAACGGAGAAAAGACAGTCCTTTTAGTAAATGATGCTGGGAAAACTGGACAGCTACATGTAAAAGAATGAAATTAGAACATTCGCTAGCACTATATACAAAAATAAACTCAAAATAGATTAAAGACCTAAATGTAAGACTAGATACTATAAAACTCCTAGAGGAAAACATAGGCAGAACACTGTTTGACATAAATCACAGCAATATCTTTTTAGATCCGTCTCCTAAAGTAATGAAAATAAAAACAAAAATAAACAAATGGGACCTAATTAAACTTAAAATCTTTTGCACAGAATCATAGTTTTTTGAAGCATCCTGATTAACCTGAATATAATATAGTGAGATCTAATTAGATCATTAGTACATAAACCAGAAGATTAATATTACTTGTCTATGGATAATTCTGCAAGGATCATCAAAAGGTGCGAAAGAGTACAATTGTACAAAGGAATGGATTATTCGTAATAATGACATTTTACCTAAGTTCCAGAGTTCAGAACTTCCAGATATTGGAATAGATTACAGATGAACATGATACTTGTTTTTAACTATAATATAAAAGAATAAACTGCTCCCAATCCTTCAACCCTATTATCAGAACAAATCCTATGTCTTACATATTCCTTTCATATCTGATCTCCTTTATAAAATATCTTAGTAAAATATTCCACTTAGTTGTAATCATATATTTGTATTCAGATCTTTTTCCATATACACATTGGTTCATGTTTTTATCAAGTTTCCAGATTATAATTTTCATGTCTATACAATGTTTCATCTAGTTAATTTTCCTATTACCCCATTTAAGAGTTTTCACCACTGAGGGGCGGGGAGGGAGGTGTATAACATGCAACAGAAAGAAACTCAGGGCATTTTCTTTTCATTTCTCCTTATTGCGCAGATGTTTAACATTTATGGTCCATTTTATGAAATCTGTTCCTTCAAATATAAAATTTGGATTTCTCTACACAACTGAAAATACTCTGGTTTATTTTCAGCAAGATTTCTAACATTTCAACTTTTTTGACTTAAATTCTTGAATCTAACTGAATTCATTCTAACCACAATCACAACCTTTGATATTTAATTTAAAATCAACATATTCAAATAGAGAAATTGGCTACATGACATCTCAACATCTATTCTCTGCCTAAAATTCTTAGAATATCCACAGGGAACATTTTCATATCTGGCAGACCCCTCTATTCAGACACTTAAAACTTAGAGTCTCCAAAGTTTAGCTTCAGGAGTATAACTACCTCACCTGCCACAAAGTCAAAGCTGATCAAATTTCAATAGCCAACGAGGCATTTTAATCTCAGGCTTGGTAACCCCTTTCTCACTTCATACCTTCGGGCCCTGAGGGCGGTAAGGGCTCTGCCACTGTTGTGTCCAGACTCTCACAGCTCCTCCACACCCATCCTTAACTTTATAGTTATTTATAGTTAGCCCTTTGGTGATAAACGTCCCTAAATTATCCTAATTTGAATGTGCCATCTATTTTCTGCTGGAATCCAGACTAATGCACACACAGTTTTTAAATTTGGGTGTATCCACACTGTGAAATACTATTCAGATGATAAAAAGAATCAAGTAGACCCATACATAATGAAGGAATTACCTCCAAGACAACATAGAATTAAGTAAAAAGAGAACAATATAGGAAAATTTATACAGTATGGTCCCATTTATGTAAAACAGAGATACATATACATATGTGTGTATGTATATATCAGTATACATATATATTATATGTAGACAAAGGGGAGCAGAAGATGCATATCAAACAAGTTTTGTTTTTTTTTTTCTGTGAGAGGGACTGAAAATTGGGGGAGGATTGAGAATGGGAAAATTTCATGCTTTGCTTTATTTTTCTTGTAACGTTTGAACTTTTTCAAGAGAAGGTATTCATCATGTGTCATTTATTAAAAACTCATAGTACATAATGGAGTTGGAGGAAACGCTTTTCTTACTCTAGGGCATTTTATCAGAGATCAAAGTAGAAACAGAAACCAAATTAGAGTGAAAAGGATTTTAATATGAGGAGTTAAATGCTCATAAAATCATTAGAAGACTGGATGAATGGGCTCCAGACTGGAACCCCATGAATGGCTCAAAAGCACAACACACCCACCTGAGGGGATCCTAACTTTGCAGATATCAGATGTGAGAAGAAATGGGAAGCCACTACTGGGAGAAAACAAACAAAAAACAAACAGAAAAACAACACGAACAGTGTTGATTTTGATTCTAACTCCCCGACAGCAGTCGGGGAGTTAGAATCAAAATCCGGAAGCTGATGTCAGGGCACTGGATCCCTCAGCAAAGATGCTGCCTCCAGCACGATTACCCTCCCACACCCCAGTCTTGCTTTCCAGCAGGACATCCAAAGATGAAAAGAAAGTAGCTCTGTCTCACTTCTGCCTTCCAAGTCTTGCCTGCATGCATCTCACTGGTGAAACCAATTTGCATCCAGAACTCTAGCTGCAAGGGAATCCAAGGAAACTTTACCTTTTCCCTTTTCCAGGCTCTGCAGGAAGGTGGAATGGAAGTGAGCCAGCTATACCATTACTCTAGGTGGGGAAGAATTCAAGACATTTTCAGGGGCTTCCCTGGTGGCAGAGTGGTTAAGAATCCGCCTGCCAATGCAGGGGACAGGGGTTCGAGCCCTGGTCTGGGAAGATCCCACATGCTGCAGAGCAACTAAGCCGGTGCACCACAACTACTGAACCTGCGCTCTAGAGCCCGCAAGCCACAACTACAGAGCCCACGTGCCACAACTACTGAAGCCGGTGCGCCCTAGAGCCTGTGCCCTGCGACAAGAGAAGCCACCGCAATGAGAAGCCTGCGCACCGCAACGAAGAGTAGCCCCCACTCGCTGCAACTAGAGAAAGCCCACGCACGGCAACGAAGACCCAACACAGCCATAAACAAATTAAATTTAATTAATTAATTTTTTTAAAAAAGACCTTTTCAGACACACAAAAACTAAAAGTTGACAACCCGGAGTCTCTTCTAAAGGATGTATGGCAAGAAGAAAAAAAGTAAATCATAAGCAAATGTGGATTTTAAGAAGTGATTTAAAACTTTAAGTCTTGAGTAAATTCCACAGTCCCATTTGATCTGGGCCTTGATGATTAAGAGCAGGGGTCAGCAACCTTTTCTGTAAAGGTTAAAGACAGTATTTTCAGGTTTGCAAGTTATATGGCCTATGCCATATATACTCAGCTTCGATGTTGTAGCACAAAAGCAGGCAATGGCAATACACAAATGGGCAAACATGTTCCAATAAAACTTTATTTATGAGACCATGTGGAGATCTGGATTTGGTCTATAAGGCGAAGTTTGATGACTCTGGGCTAAGAGGATCACCTGGCATAGAACCCCAAAAAGAACATTTCTGGAAAAGGGGAGGTTATAAATTTGTTGAGAAATTGCGTGGTGTGATCGTGGAAAGGCAAGTACTCTGTGAGGCTAACGTACAGTGTATACAGTGGAAGTAGCAACACACGAGCCTTGAAAAGGAAGCTGAGCCCAGATGGAGAAGGCTCTTGTGTTATAACTTAATGAGTTGCTGTAGAGTCAAAACAGAAGAATGTTTAAAAAGGTTTTGCCATGATCAAACGTGGGTTTTTGGAAAATACTTTTGGCAGTGTTGTATAAGGATGGGTTGGAAAGACTGAGGCAGGTAACCCAAGGTGAACAACAATGTCAATGATGAGTTTACCAAAACTAGGGCAGTGGTTTGGGGAGAAAAAAAGGAAAGATCAAATTCAGGAGACAGTTAAGAGCAAACAGAACAGGTGACCAGATGGTAACAGATTATATGGGAGGAAGAACAGAACAGAAGGAAGAATTTTGTTGAGGGCAGAGGAGGGTCCTAGGTAGATGGGGTGGGACCGTGAGGGAAGGCAGTGTTCACAAGGGAACCCCAGTCTAGCAGGGAACCCGTATCTGTACCATGTCTTCCGACTGCTACTCAATACAAAACTACTATAACCCTGTCCATTTCCTGTCAGACTTGGGAGACTCTGATAACTTCCTAAATAGAACCTGACTCTGAAATCAGATGTCCACATAAGTCAAACCCATTGCCCCGCCTGACTGCTACTGGAGAACACCCATGTATCTTGAAACTTGAAAAGTGCAAGTCAATTTCCCCAGAATTCTTGGGCAACACCATCTTCCTACCAGGCATAGAGATGCAGCCAGTCAAAACCAGCATCTTTTTTTTTATCTGAAGAGTACTCTAAAATACCAAAGGCCTTCGTGTTTGTTATCCAAGAGTTTCCCCCCAATTTCATCATCTTGATGAGCCACTGAAGAAAGAACTCCCACTTGGGGCACATTCCATGAACAAACAACCAGAGAGAATCCCTACAACAGAACTCTGCACCTAATGTCCACCTAATCGGTCCGTGTCATGCTGCTTCCTGCTTGTCCACGGGAGCAACCACCAGTGACAGCTCCATCTGTTGTTGTCTCCACTTGGCCAAACTCTGGACACTTCACACCACCATTGAAGAGAGGTTTCTTTTGAAACAGGTCAATGGAAATGCTTGAGATATGATGTTAATGCAAACAAATCAATATGCTATTAAGTGCCCTTAAAGAATGAACACAGCTGTTGGGAAAAAAGAAAATCCCAGGAGCTGACATTTACAGGCTGCTTCTGCATCCACTACCCCACACCCATTACCAACACCACTGTCACCACCGCTGTCAAAGATGCTTCCAGAACATCTGGAACAGAAGCAGAAGAGTTGTTTTTCCCTCCTCCCATTTTCCATTTTCTTGCAAATGCTTCCCACTGGCAGAACCTAACAGGAAGACAGCCTGCAGAGGATTCTGGAAAATCTAGTTTTGATACGTAGCAGAACACAGACTTTAGACTCTGGTTCTGCCATTGATCTTTGCTTGACCTTGGCAGCATCCAACCTTTGGCTTTGGTGCTTGAGGTTCTAGGCAGTAGTGCAATGCCAGAATGATACTTAGCTCTCTTGATCAACCTTTTTGTTCGGTTTTGTTTTTGCTAAAAGACATTGCTAGTGTGTGATTTAATATTAACATTAAGCTAATGAGGAATTTTTACTCTTTTACTTTGAAGGAAATGTCCGTGCAATACCGAAACGTCCTGTTTGCTAATGTAGATGTGGACAATGCTCGGGTAAGAATCTTAAATCCTTCCTTGTAGATATGTAAAATCCATTGTGTTGTCATTGAGAGTGCTGTCTCAGTGATTACATAAGCAATTTAAAGTGTGATGAACTGTAGTAAACGCCCTCCTAATGTTCTTGTATATTTGTATTTTTTTTAAGAAGACAATAAATATGTGGCTCTCCTGCTGTCCCCCGCCTTCCCATACTATGGCAGAATTCACTAATCGATCCTAATATTCTTCACCACTTGCTCTAGACTCTGCCCCACAATCCTGCTCAGTAGCGTTGCTCTAGACAGACAATACCAGTTGGTTGAAGTTGAGCTCAAAGTGAAAAATGATTTTCACCCCTGTAATAGATTATTATTCAGTTTCTAAAACCTAACTCAATGCATTACAGACATTTTAACATAACTTGCTTTCCCCTTGCTATAGCTTATGCTTTTTGTGGGGTTTTTTTAAGCACCACAAGGAATTCCAGGAAATCCTTCCCTTACCTCCCTAGAGCCTTTCTTCCTCACCCCCCCCCCAAATATAATCAGCCCATGTCCTCGATCAAAATGTGCTTACTGATACACACAATGTGTCTACAAAATTATTCTTCCTAACATTTGTTCACTTATAATGAGGAAAAGTACCAATAACAAGTGGCCTGTGCATACATTGGATTGAATTTGAGCTTTAGAATTTAAAAAATCTACTGTTCACCCATCCTGCCCTTTAATGGTTTTGTGACCTCTTATCAGTTAACCTCAAAAACTTCACTTTCTCTGTATGTAAAACAAGGTAATAATTAACAGAATATGATAAGTTAAAAGGCACAAAATATATGACATACTACCCAGAACATAATAAAAGTTCCATTTTTCCATTTCCTTCAACTTTCATTAAAGTGTGACAGTGTGTGATTGTCCTTTAAGCTGAATCATATACTATGCATTCAGAATACACAGCTAGGGTTATTATCTCTTTGTCTTTTTCATATTCACAGAGTTGTGCACCTATCACTACCATCAATTTTAGAAAGTGTTCACAACTCCAGAAAGAAACACTGTTCTCTTTAGCAGTCACCTCCCCACCCAGATCCCTCCATCCACCACCTCAACCCTAAGCAACCATAAGTCTACATTGTCTCTAGATTTGCTTATTCTGGCCATTTCATATAAATGGAATTATAGAATATGTGTTCTTTTGTGATGGGCTTCTTTCACTTAACATAAGTTTGCGGGATTCATCCATGATGTAGCATGTATCAGTACTCCATGCCCTTTTATTGCTGAATAATATATTACCTTTTTTTTAATCCATTCATCCTACAATGGACATTTGGGTTGTTTGCAACTTTTCGCTATTATGTCTAATACTGGCATAAACATTTATGTATACATTTTCATTTCTTTTGGCTATATATCGAGAAGTGGAATTGTTGGGTCATATGGTAACTCTTTATTAAACTTATTGAGGAACTGACAAATTGTCTTTGAAACAGCTGCACTATTTTACATTCCCACCAGCAATGTATGAGGGTTCTGATTTCTCCATACCCTTAGCAACATGTGTTATTATTTTCTTTTTTGATTACAGCTCTTTGTCTCTTAAGGTGAAACAAAATGCACAATTTTCTTTTCTAATAGTAATGTATTCATTGTTGTCATTGCTGTGGTCATGGAAATTATACTGTAGTGGGGGGTGGCAGGGGAGAGGTTTTGATCCTGTGGGTGGCTAATTTTCTTTTGACTCAAACAAAATAAACAAAAAGTGGTATTTGAAATCAGATTGTAATGGATTAGAGCAACTGGAATGCTAACATATTTTCTTGTCTCTTGGCTCCAAATCTTTCACAAAGATGGGCAGTGAAGAGGCGTAAGGCTTAAAAGAAAGAAATATGCAAGCCTTACTTAAAATGCAAGGCATTATATCACCCCATGTCTCAAGTGTGAGTTATAAAGAGACCTTTACTCATTCTTATTTTTTACAATATGCTCTTTCCATATTGGATTCCACTGGCGCCCTTCTGCAGTCTTTCACAATTTTTTAAATGCTTTTATTTATTTATTTATATTTCTTTTTGGCTGTGTTGGGTCTTCGTTTCTGTGCGAGGGCTTTCTCTAGTTGCGGCGAGCGGGGGCCACTCTTCATCGCGGTGTGCGGGCCTCTCACTGTCGCGGCCTCTCTTGTTGTGGAGCACAGGCTCCAGACGCGCAGGCTCAGTAGTTGTGGCTCACGGACCTAGTTGCTTCGCAGCATGTGGGATCTTCTCAGACCAGGACTCGAACCCGTGTCCCCTGGATTGGCAGGCAGATTCTCAACCACTGCGCCACCAGGGAAGCCCCACAAGCTCTTTTAAATAGAGCTCATTTTGTCCTTCAGTGCATTCTGTTTTGGCCCCCATCTCTCATCCGTCTCCTAGAGCTCTTGAATGAGAAAGCTCAGGAATGCTGGAAACAGTCATTTTTCTACTGTAACATTCCTGGAAGCTTTGAGGATATATTAGAAAAGTTCTTGGCAAGAGAATCTGTAATGTATCAGCTGTCCCTGGGCTCTCAGACATGCCTCCTGAGACGTCACCAAGTACCACTGTTGGTCCAGAGAGAGGATACCAAAATTGTGACTTCATGCCATTTCTTTTATTTTCCAGGAGTTGGCCCAAATTTATCACATCAAAGCAATACCCACATTTCAGATGTTCAAACAAGCCCAGAAGGTATGTTTCTATGGTAACTGGCAGATTGAAATAGATTATAGAGCCATCAGAGTCTAAAAATAAAAGGCCTGGGGTATCCTGGATGGATGAAACAACTGTATTTATTTTCAGTCTTAGCAATGTAATTCTTAGTTTCTGAACTTTACATATTGGCAAGGGGTAAAAAAAAAAAAAAGCATGAATCGTGATAAATCTCCCCATTTAGACCATTTGAGGTGTCCAAATCCATATGAATACCCCACTATTATCCCTCTCTGGAGCAGAACCATCAAAAAAGAACCTTATAACAAGGAGCGTGATGAAATTCTCTCACAAATATATACATGGTTTTCACACTTGGGCAAACATCAATCAAAAGCTGTTACAAGGTAAAATAGCCTAGTGGTTGACCAGGCAGGTTCTGGGCTCAGATTTCTGTGGTTCAAAAACCAGTTCTTCCACTTCCCAGCAGTTTACTTAATAACTTCTTGGTATCTTAGTTTCCCTATCTGTAAAAACATGGATCGTAAAAAGTTTCCCCCTCCTTAGTGAAAATGAAATGAATTAACATGACTAAACTTTTTAGACCCATCCTGACACACATGAGTATGTTATGTCAATTATCTCGAAGATATTAATGGAATGGAATGCCTCAAATACTTGGTGTGTGATGAAACTAGTAATTACATATATGGCTGGGAGCACGGACACTTGTGCGTACCTTTTGAAAGGTGATTTTGCAACACACTTAAGAGGAACAAACTTTTCATTCCCTTTCACACATTATCCCATTCTTGGGAATTTTTCTTAATGAAATACCTCATGGAAAAATAAATGGCTAAGTGCATAGTAATTGTAGCATTATTTCTAACAAAATATGGAAACAAGGTAAATGTCTTTTTTTAGTAGAGTGGCTAAGTGATTTATGATACATCTAGTCTATGAAAGAGTATGCAATTAAAAAGTGTTATGGACAGAAAAGAAGCAGATTCAAAGATACAGAAAACAAACTACTGGTGGTGGGGGGAGCAGTATAGGGGTGGGGGAGTGGGAGGTACAAACTATTGGTTGTGACAGGCTCAAGGATGTATGGTAAAACACGGGGAATATAGCCAATATTGTGTAATAATTATAAATGGAAAGTAACCTTTCAAAATTGTAAAAAAATTTTTTAAATGATTGAGCTAAAAGATTAAATAAATAAATAAATAAAAAGAGTTATGAAGAATATATGTAAAGTAAAAAAAATTCATACTTAATCTTTGTAGAGATTATGTCTGCAGTATAGAGAATGAGAGCATTTGATATGCTAGCTGTAGAATTTTATCTTCGGTTTCTATTTGTGTGTATTTGCTGTAACATAATTGAAGCAATAGATTTTTTTTTAAATTTTATTTATTTTAGGCTGCTTTGGGTCTTCGTTGCTGTGTGTGGGCTTTCTCTAGTTGCTGTGAGCAGGGGCTACTCTTTGTTGCATTGTGCGGCCTCTCATCACAGTGGTTTCTCTTGTTGCGGAGCACAGGCACCAGGCACGCAGGCTTCAGTAGTTGTGGCATGCATGCTCATTAGTTGTGGCTCATGGGCTCTAGAGCGCAGGCTCAGTAGTTGTGGCACACGGGCTTAATTGCTCCACGGCATGTGGGATCTTCCCGGACCAGGAATCAAACCCGTGTCCCCTGCATTGGCAGGCGGATTCTTAACCACTGCGCAACCGCGGAAGTCCCAAAGCAATAGATTTAAATAATTTTTCCCCAAAAAATGACACTACCTATTCCCTCTCTTGAGGTTTTACTTGAAAATTGAAACCGTTTAACATATGCATTCTTTTTTTTTTTAGCAACTTTATTGGAGTATAATTGCTTTACAATGCTGTGTTAGTTTCTGCTTTATAACAAAGTGAATCAGCTATACGTATACATATGTTCCCCATATCTCCACCCTCTTGCATCTCCCTCCCACCCTCCCTATCCCACCCCTCTAGGTGGTCACAAAGCACCCAGCTGATCCCCCTGTGCTATGCAGCTGCTTCCCACTAGCTATCTATTTTACATTTGGTAGTATATATAAGTCCATGCCACTCTCTCACTTCATTGCAGCTTACCCTTTCTCCTCCCCATGTCCTCAAGTCCATTCTCTCTCTTTTTTTTTTTTTTTTTTAGATTCCATGTATACGTGTTAGCATACGGTATTTGTTTTTCTCTTTCTGACTTACTTCACTCTGTATGACAGACTCTAAGTGCATCCACCTCACTACAAATAACTCAATTTCGTTTCTTTTTATGACTGAGTAATATTCCATTGTATATATGTGCAACATCTTCTTTATACATTCATCTGTCGATGGACACTTAGGCTGTTTCCATGTGCTGGCTATTGTAAATAGAGCTGCAGTGAACATTGTGGTACATGACTCTTTTTGAATTATGGTTTTCTCAGGGTATATGCCCAGTAGTGGGATTGCTGGGTCGTATGGTAGTTCTATTTTTAGTTTTTTAAGGAACCGCCATACTGTTCTCCATAGTGGCTCTATCAATTTACTTTCCCACCAACAGTGCAAGAGGGTTCCCTTTTCTCCACACCCTCTTCATCATTTATCGTTTGTAGATTTTTTGATGATGGCCATTCTGACTGGTGTGAGGTTATACCTCATTGTAGTTTTGATTTGTTTTTCTCTAATGATTAGTGATGTTGAGCATTCTTTCATGTGTTTGTTGGCAATCTGTATATCTTCTTTGGAGAAATGTCTGTTTAGGTCTTCTGCCCATTTTTGGATTGGGCTGTTTGTTTTTTTGCTATTGAGCTGCATGAGCTGCTTATAAATATTGGAGATTAATCCTTTGTCAGTTGCTTCATTTGCAAATATTTTCTCCCATTCTGAGGGTTGTCTTTTCATCTTGTTTATGGTTTCCTTTGCTGTGCAAAAGCTTTTAAGTTTCATTAGGTCCCATTTGTTTATTTTTGTTTTTATTTCCATTTCTCTAGGAGATGGATCAAAAAGGATCCTGCTGTGATTTATGTCATACAGTGTACTGCCTATGTTTTCCTCTAAGAGTTTTATAGTGTCTGGCCCTACATTTAGGTCTTTAATCCATTTTGAGTTTACCTTTGTGTATGGTGTTAGGGAGTGTTCTAATTTCATTCTTTTACATGTAGCTGTCCAGTTTTCCCAGCACCACTTATTGAAGAGGCTGCATTTTTCCATTGTATATTCTTGCCTCCTTTATCAAAGATAAGGTGACCATATGTGCATGGGTTATGTCTGTGCTATCTATCCTGTTCCATTGATCTATATTTCTGTTTTAGTGCCAGTACCACACTGTCTTGATCACTGTAGCTTTGTAGTATAGTTTGAAGTCAGGAAGTCTGTTTCCTCCAGCTCCGTTTTTTTCCCTCAAGACTGCTTTGGCTATTCGGGGTCTTTTGTGTCTCCATACAAACTTTAAGATTTTTTGTTCTAGTTCCATAAAAAATGCCATTGGTAATTTGATAGGGATTGCATTGAATCTGTAGATTGCTTTGGGTAGTATACTCATTTTCACAATGTTGATTCTTCCAATCCAAGAACATGGTATATCTCTCCATCTGTTGGTATCATCTTTAATTTCTTTCATCAGTGTCTTATACTTTTCTGCATACAGGTCTTTTGTCTCCCTAGGTAAGTTTATTCCTAGGTATTTTATTCTTTTTGTTGCAATGGTAAATGGGAGTGTTTCCATAATTTCTCTTTCAGATTTTTCATCATTAGTATATAGGAATGCAAGAGATTTCTGTGCATTAATTTTGTATCCTGCAACTTTACCATATTCATTAATTAGCTCTAGCAGTTTTCTGGTGGCAGTTTTAGGATTCTCTATGTATAGTATCATGTCATCTGCAAACAGTGACAGTTTTACTTCTTCTTTTCCAATTTGTATTCCTTTTATTTCTTTTTCTTCTCTGATTGCCGTGGCTAGGACTTCCAGAACTATGTTGAATAATAGTGGTGAGAGTGGACATCCTTGTCTTGTTCCTGATCTTAGAGGAAATGCTTTCAGTTTTTCACCATTGAGAATGATGTTTGCTGTGGGTTTGTCATATATGGCCTTTATTATGTTGAGGTAGGTTCCCTCTATGCCCACTTTCTGGAGAGTTTTTATCATAAATCGGTGTTGAATTTTGTCGAAAGCTTTTTCTGCATCTATTGAGATGATCATATGGTTTTTATTCTTCAATTTGTTAATATGGTGTATCACATTGATTGATTTGCGTATATTGAAGAATCCTTGCATCCCTGGGATAAATCCCACTTGATCATGGTGTATGATCCTTTTAATGTGTTGTTGGATTCTGTTTGCTAGTATTTTGTTGAGGATTTTTGCATCTCTACTCATCAGTGATATTGGTCTGTAATTTTCTTTTTTTGTAGTATCTTTGTCTGGTTTTGGTATCAGGGTGATGGTGGCCTCATAGAATGAGTTTGGGAGTGTTCCTTCCTCTGCAATTTTTTGGAAGAGTTTGAGAAGGATAGGTGTTAGCTCTTCTCTAAATGTTTGATAGAATTCACCTGTGACGCCATCTGGTCCTGGACTTTTGTTTGTTGGAAGATTTTTAATCACAGTTTCAATTTCATTCCTGGTGATTGGTCTGTTCATGTTTTCTATTTCTTCCTGGTTCAGTCTTGCAAGGTTATACCTTTCTAAGAATTTGTCCATTTCTTCCAGGTTGTCCATTTTATTGGCATAGAGTTGCTTGTAGTAGTCTCAGGATGCTTTGTATTTTCGCGGTGTCTGTTGTAACTTCTCCTTTTTCACTTCTAATTTTATTGATTTGAGTCCTCTCCCTCTTTTTCTTGATGAGTCTGGCTAATGGTTTATCTTCTGAGAATAAAATTCTTCTTCTAAGAATTTTGTTTATCTTCTCAAAGAACCAGCTTTTAGTTTTATCGATCTTTACTATTGTTTTCTTTGTTTCTATTTCATTTATTTCCGCTCTGATCTTTATGATTTCTTTCCTTCTGCTAACGTTGGGTTTTGTTTGTTCTCCTTACTCTAGTTCCTTTAGGTGTAAGGTTAGATCATTTATTCGAGATTTTTCTTGTTTCTTGATGTAGGCTTGTATAGCTATAAACTTCCCTCTTAGAACTGCTTTTGCTGCATCCCATAGGTTTTGGATTGTCATGCTTTCATTGTCATTTGTCTCTAGGTATTTTTTGATTTCCTCTTTAATTTATTCAGTGATCTCTTGGTTATTTAGTAACATAGTGTTTAGCCTCCATGTGTTTGTGTTTTTTACTTTTTTTCCCCGTAATTCATTTCTAATCTCATAGCATTGTGGTCAGAAAAGATGCTTGATATGATTTCAATTTTCTTAAATTTACTGAGGCTTGATTTGTGACCCAAGATGTGATCTATCCTGGAGAATGTTCCGTGCACACTTGAGAAGAAAGTGTAATCTGCTGTTTTTAGATGGAATGTCCTATAAATATCAATTAAATCTATCTGGTCTATTGTGTCATTTAAAGCTTCTGTTTCCTTATTTATTTTCATTTTGGATGATCTGTCCATTGGTGTAAGTGAGGTGTTAAAGTCCCCCACTATTATTGTGTTACTGTCGATTTCTTCTTTTACAGCTGTTAGCAGTTGCCTTATGTATTGAGGTGCTCCTATGTTGGGTGCATATATATTTATAATTGTTATATCTTCTTCTTGGATTGATCCCTTGATCCTTATGTAGCATCCTTCCTTGTCTCTTGTAACATCCTTTATTTTAAAGTCTATTTTATCTGATATGAGTATAGCTAGTCCAGCTTTCTTTTGATTTCCATTTGCATGGAATATCTTTTTCCATCCCCTCACTTTCAGTCTGTATGTGTCCCTAGGTCTGAAGTGGGTCTCTTGTAGACAGCATATATATGGGTCTTGTTTTTGTATCCATTCAGCAGGCCTGTGTCTTTTGGTTGGAGCATTTAATCCGTTCACGTTTAAGGTAATTATTGATATGTATGTTCCTAAGACCATTTTCTTAATTGTTTTGGGTTTGTTTTGGTAGGTCCTTTTCTTCTCTTGTGTTTCCCACTTAGAGAAGTTCCTTTAGCATTTGTTGTAGAGCTGGTTTGGTGGTGCTGAATTCTCTTAGCTTTTGCTCGTCTGTAAAGCTTTTGATTTCTCCATCGAATCTGAATGAGATCCTTGCCGGGTAGAGTAATCTTGGTTGTAGGTTCTTCCCTTTCATCACTTTAAGCATATCATGCCACTCCCTTCTGGCCTGTAGAGTTTCTGCTGAGAAATCGGCTGTTAACCTTATGGGAGTTCCCTTGTATGTTATTTGTCATTTTTCCCTTGCTGCTTTCAATAAGTTTTCTTTGTCTTTAATTGTTGCCAATTTGATTACTATGTGTCTCGGTGTGTTTCTCCTTGGGTTTATCCTGTATGGGACTCACTGCGCTTCCTCAACTTGGCTGGCTGTTTCCTTTCCCATGTTAGGGAAGTTTTCTACTATAATATCTTCAAATATTTTCTCTGGTCCTTTCTCTCTCTCTTCTCCTCTGGGACCCCTATAATGCAAATGTTGTTGCATTTAATGTTGTCCCAGAGGTCTCTTAGGCTGTCTTCATTTCTTTTCATTCTTTTTTCTTTATTCTGTTCTGCAGCAGTGAATTCCACCATTCTGTCTTCCAGATCACTTATTCGTTCTTCTTCCTCAGTTATTCTGCTATTGATTCCTTCTAGTGTAGTTTTCATTTCAGTTATTGTATTGTTCATCTCTGTTTGTTTGTTCTTTCATTCTTCTAGGTCTTTGTTAAGCATTTCTTGCATCTTCTCCATCTTTGCCTCCATTGTTTTTCCAAGGTCCTGGATCATCTTCACTATCATTATTCTGAATTCTTTTTCTGGAAGGTTGCCTATCTCCACTTCATTTGGTTGTTTTTCTGCGGTTTTATCTTGTTCCTTCATATGGTACATAGCCTTCTGCCTTTTCATCTTGTCTATCTTTCTGTGAATGTGGTTTTTGTTCCACAGGCTGCAGGACTGTAGTTCTTCTTGCTTCTGCTGTCTGTCCTCTGGTGGATGAGGCTATCTAAGAGGCTTGTTGCAACCAAAACATTTCTAATGAATATATCTGATGTTCTCTCAGACTGCTCTCTTTTATTTTATGGTCTAATTCGTGAAAGAATTGGATATATTTACTGCTTCCAATTCTCATTTTCTACTCATTCCCTCACCCACTCTTGAAAGTCACCAAGAATCTTCCAACACTTAGTTTAAATAGCCATTTCTCAATCCTGCTATTCCTTGATTACACAAGTGTCATTAACTAATCAGCTTCTATATCCTGGAAACTTCCTCCTTTTTTCGCTTCTATTGCTGATTCATCCCCAAGTTCTCCTCTGGCTTCTTTGTCTCCTGCTGTTCTCAAATATAAGTGTTTCCCAAGGCTCTGTCTTTTTTCCATTCTACCTCTCTCCCTTAGTAATTTCACCCCCACTTCTAGTTCTAGCTGTGAATACCTTTAACTTAAACAATAGCCCTCCTCACCCCCAAGTTCATGCCAAAGCTCTGTTCTCTTTTCCAAATAGATCCTTGCTCCGTGTATGTCATTCCCTTATTTAAAAGTTGATACCCCTTCCCCTCCATTGCCTTCAGAATCAAGACTAGACCCTTGTATTCAAGTCTGACTTTAAAATTTCTCCCTAATTTTGTTCCAGTCTACCTTTCCAAGCCCATTTTTGTTTGACTCAGATCTTAACTTCATGTAGTTTTCTCATATTCTTCCAAGCACTTGGAGTTGTTCATGTCTGATTTGAAACCCCAGGGCCTAGGAGAATCCCCCGTCAATAGAAAATACTTATTTTGTGTTTGAATAATGAGGGAGTGAACAAATGAATGAATGAGCAAACAAGTGAAGCCTGCTGTCTTTCCCCAGCATCCCCCCACCAGCTTTGCCTCCCCTTCTGATTTTGTCCTCATATTCATCTGACTCAGAGGAAGTTTCTGTCCAGCTCAGAATAGCTTACTGGTTTCATTCTTTCTGCAGAAGATATTGCTTAATGGCTCAAAGGTTGTTCTCTGTTTTATGAAACAAAACTTTGTGTTCTCAGTTGATTATGTGTCTAGGCTCTCGAGCAAATCCATAGCTATGCTTTTGAGATAAGGCTTGGCCCTGCTTAGTCTCAGTTCTCTCTGGAGGTGTAAGAGCCCTCACTTGTAGGTGGAGAGACCTCCTGTAATCAAGTATTTCTTAACTCGTGTCTACAGGGTATGGATCCTTTTGAATTAATGGAACAAAATGCCTATATTCTAGGGATCACTAAGGATCTCAAATTTGAATTTTATGCCAACTAGCTAATGGAAAAAAAATCAACTGAATTGATGACAGTGTCCATTAAACTGATCTACCTCCCTGTAGTCTAATTCCAGAGTCATCCAGCAAGCCTCTAACTATGACATGGATATCCATGTCCCAAGAAGTTTTCTTAAGAATGGAATCTTTCATTGAATAGCGTTAACTTAGCATGGCAGTTATAGAGTTATTTTTTTTTTTAAAAAAAAAGACAACTTGAGATTATTTATGTCATAATATCAAATGAGTCTACTTCTAAATTTCATTTGTAGTTATATGTAATCATATCTCCAGAAGGATTCATACCTGAATCAATTTAGATATCATTTGAAAACCTGTGGAAAAGATTTGTAATGGTCGTTCCATTTGACAGAGAATATCAATCTACAGTGCAAAAGACAAAGGCACAAAAAAGAAGGTGGGAGAGGTAATAAAGACACAGTATTACAAATCTTTTATCTCTTTGGACTCCACCCCCAGCATTGGGTAACTGAGCAGCCCCATAGGGCTTCTGCAAGGTCCCCATTTCTAACCATTACATCCAGAACTGCAGGCAAACTATGAGACCTCTGAAATTCCCCTCAGGCTCTACCTGTTAGTGGTCTACACTGGAAAATCATTGGAACCAGAGGAAGTTTGGGGTGGCCAGGCAAAAAGACTAGTCCCTGTGAATTTCCCTCCTCTCTCAATAGAATTGACTATGAAGGCTGACAGTGACGTTCACTGTTTTCCTGGGGATAGAGAAAAATTAAATATACTTCTTTGAGACCACTTCTATAAATGTGCTCCTCTCTTTCTTCTGGGATGGCACAACTGCAAATTGGCTTATTGAAGCAGTTAAATACTATTTATCTAGTATTTTAAAAAACCCTAGAATCTAGCTTCTATGGAGTAATGTTATAAGAAATGTCTTTACATTTATGGTAAAACATCTGGCAACAAGCCACTGTCCATTAATGCCTTTTAAAATGTACACTGTATAAAAAGCCTTATGATAATTCCTTATAGGACATAGAGTTAGGAGAATGTTTGCCTCCCTTGAAAATATGGTCAGCTTCCTCTCATTAGGTCAGAAGACTTAGGGAATCCCTTGGGTTTCTGTTTCCATCGCTGCCAAAAATCTCAGGATTACCTCCTCTACTCAAATACAATAGCCCCCCTTACCTGCAGTTTCCTGGCATTTCCTAACTGCCATCTCCACACTGGATCATCCTTTAATGGTTCTGTTATTTTATCTTGGCCTTGAGTCTAGCTCATTTCAAATATTCGCAACATGCGTAGACTATAAACAAAATAAAACATTAAAAACCTAAAACAAATGAAGCTACATAATCATGACCTAGGGTCATGGTGGATGATGGGCCTTCCCTGGTGCTGGAAGTTTTCATGCAGAGGTTAGATGAACATCTGGCTGGGATGCACTATAAACAACAGCTATAATTATTTCACAGTTTTAGGGCAAAGGACAGCCAAAACAAATTCTAGGTAATAAATAAGGTGGGTTTGTTCCTTCCTGCTGTATTCCTTAGTGTTTTCATCTAGGACATCACAGCATGTTCCAGTAAGATTCATTGTGGTTAAAAAAAGAAAACAAAAGAAAAAGAAAACAAAATGTGCATTCCTGTGGTGTCTGTCAGATGGGGAATCCAAAACCTTGGCTGATTTTTGTAACCAGAATAATACACTGTATTCTATTATGAGTAGTTCATAAATTTGGTTTATAGACCCTCTTAAAATCTGTAGACCCTCTTAAAATCCAGTGGAGACTATAAACTCTCTCTCGCTCCAGAAAAATATATGTATGCACCTAAACTGAAATGTGCATGTAATGCCTAGGGTATTCAATGAGCCTCTGAAGCCCATCAATAGATCCCCTATGTGCATTACATTGCTTCTAGCTAAAGTCGGTATAAGTCTATGGAGTAGAGGAAAGGAAGACTAAAAAAGATTTAGCAAGTCTTGGCCAACTGCTTAAATATGGGCCAACTCTCAAAAGTTGCCTCCCTCTTTTCATTTTTTGATATGAGAGTAAGATGGTTTCCTAAAGCAGTTAGGAAAGATGGGAGTGATGGGATATGAGTACATAGATGCTAATAAATGAGTTATTCACAAATGAATAATTCAGAAGAACTGAGCTCTCATATAGAGTGAGAAGAAGCTCTTGCCCTTATGTGTGTGAATCGCAGGGCTCCAGCTGAGGTCATGGAAGTCATTTCCAGCAAGCACCCTCCTTGAAGTTGGTACAGAGGTAAAAACAATCCAAAGTAGGTGGCACCATCAAGTGCTAGAAAGAGGATAGGCTTGGAAGCAGGGGTCCCATATGCAGTGTCTTCAAGGGCCAGGCAGGGACAATAGGTGACACAGTAGGAAGTGAGGAGGATGGTGGTCCCTGGAGAATCACCCTCCCAAATGCTCATTGTTCAAGTTCGTAAAAAACAGTGTTTCACACACACACACACACACACACACACCCGCAAAAGAGTGTCTGCGGCTGGCTTTTGCCATCTCTGGAGTCAGATGATTGTAGGTTGAATTCCAGGTCTGTTTCTTATTAGTGGGGGACCTTGGGAATGTGTCTTAACCACCTTAAGGCTCAGTTTCATTCTTTGTGAAATAGAGACAGTATCATGTGTCTTTGAACTATTGTCATAAAAATTTGTGATAATATAAATAAAGTGCCCAGCACTAGTCTTTGTACATACTATAAAATGTAGCTATTATTAGAGCCCCAGGATCTAACTGTGCACCTATCTTCCTGAAAATGTATGGGTAAATAGAAGTTTAGAAATGAAGGTTACCAGAGACCTCTAAAGCTCTTTTGAGTAACTACAATATGCATTTAAGCTAAGTTATCTTAGCATTCAGGAGTTACCTACCAATGTTATTCAACCTTAATGGATTGTTTTAGTTACAGAGGGCTTCTGCATGAGGAGGAAAAGAAAAGAATTCTCATATAGTCTTCAGGGCTCTGAGGGGTGCAGATCCCTAAAAGGGGTTACATATCAGCCCCATAAGCAGCTGATACATTATCAGAGATTAATTGACTGGAGGAGGCAAGAACTAAGTAACATGAAGGGAAAATCAGAGAAGTACAGCAACTATTTATCATCACTTAGCAACCTTTAGCACCATTGCTAAAGATGCAGCTCTCAGCTTTAGCAACGTAAAGGCAGTAATTACTTGTGTACCTCTTTTCTCCAGGGCAGGGATTTGGGTGAGGCAAGTGAGGCAAGATATTGCAGGTGTAGGGTGGAAACCTGTCTTTATTTGAATTTTTGATGTTTCGTTTATCGTGGGTTTTTTGCATTAAATTTTAATACTTTTAAAAATATTTATTAAGATATTATTTCTCTTAATTACTAAGTTTTTGGCATCCCTTAAATTTTCCACCCTAGTCCCAGCCCTGTTCTTCTCTGAATTTTAAATTGTTGAAGTACAGGAGTGTTTCATTCAGTGATTCACAGAAGGATTAACAAGACTCAACAGCATGTTATATTCATAGCTAAGATTTATTACAGCAATAAACACAGAGTTAAAGCAGCAGGGAAAAAAGAAGGGTGTTGTTGGAGTCTAGAAAGGTCCAGCACAGAATTCTGGTGTTCTTCCTTGTCCAGGGATACTTAGGAGAGTGTTCTCCCTAGCAGTGAACTTCAGGGACATGTGTGGAATGTCTCTGACTAGGGATGCCTTTTTGATTCTCTGGGTCTGAGTTTTTTATGTGGGGACTGGTCACATAGACATATCTTGCTAAGCAACCATTGCTGCACAACCAGCCATGACAGTGGAAACTCAGGACCCCAACAATAAAACTAGGTGCACATCATCATTATTGACATTTATGCAAAACAACTTGACAAGCCACCAATGGCATAGTCCATTGCTCCAGATATATATAACAAAATCATCCATCACTAACACGAGGAACACTTGGAGGACCACATTACCCAGGGGTTGGTGAAGGATCAATCATGGTTCTCTTGGAGACATGCCAGGAGTAAGCAACCAGACCTGCTACATTAACTTTTTTCTCACATGGATTCATGTGGAAAATCAAAATGTCACCTTTATTAAAAGTAGCAGTAGTGCTAAATTGTGGTAATTGAAGAACATGGCTTGGATCCATGTCAAAAGATTTCTCACTAGTCCCTTGTAGCCTGGACCTTGAGATGACCCCCGCTACGATAGAATCTGGGGCTGCAGAGGACAAACTTCCCCGCCCAGGTGGAGGAGATACTGCTGCTTTTCATAACTATTTAGCCCCCAAAAGGGAGGACAGAGGGTGATAGCTTTTCAGAGCTATCTTTAGAAAGCAGATGTTAGGCTCACTTCAAATGTGCTTTCCAGAAGAACAGACCTGTATCTTGAGCAAACACTCCCAAAAAGGGAGAGGAGGATAGGCATGAGCTCATACCTTTGTCTAGGCTCAGCTGATAAGCTCGCCTTTGAACTTGGGGAGAAGTTAAGGGATATAGGAAACAGGTATATTTTCCCAATAATGGACAGTTGAGCAGATGGTCTAATGGAAACATGAGAACAAGAGTATATGCCATTGAAAGGAATGGCTCCAAAAGTATTTTCATCCCGAAGAACAAAATTCCATCCCACACTTCCAGTAACAGCAGGATGACATCTAACCTGGCCAGAGTCCAAAATCACTCGTTCTATTCTCAGTGTAGCTCGAGATGAATTCCCACAACATTAGACTCATGCCTCTTATTCCCTTCAACAGAAAGCCACATCGTCCCGAGTGACTAACTCTCAGGCAGCTTCAGTTGATGGCATAGAATAAAGTTTGGCAAACTATGGCCCCGGGGCCAAATCTGACCCTCAGTTTTACTGGGACACAGACATGCCCATTTGTTTAACTAATTACCTGCAGCTGCCTTCGCACTACAATAGCTGATTTTGTTGCAGCAAGGGGGACCTCTTCCAGGGCCCGAGAGTGGGCTCTTGTCTAACACTCAGAAATGAATTGTCTGAGGGGACACACATGCTGACAGAGCAAGAGACTTTATTGGGAAGGGGAGCCCGGGTGGAGAGCAGCAGGGTAAGGGAACCCAGGAGAACTGCTCTGCCACGTGGCTCACAGTCTCAGGCTTTATGGTAATGGGGTTAGTTTCCGGGTTGTCTCTGGCCAATCATTCTGACTCAGGGTCCTTCCTGGTGATGTGCATATCGCTCAGCCAAGATGGATTCCAGCGAGGAGGATTCTGGAAGGTTGGTAGCACATACGGACTGGCGTCTCCTCTCTCCTTTCGACCTTTCCCGAATTCTTCCAGTTGGTGGTAGCTTGTTAGTTCCACGTTCCTTACCAGGACGTCCTGTTGTAAGATAACTCATGCAAGTGGTTACCGTCGTGCCTGGCCAGGACGGGCGGTTTTGGTCAGTGGTTCCCCTAACAACTTGGGTAGCCTTTTTTTTTTTTTTATATAAAAGGAAGTTTATGGCTGCATTATCATTATAAAAAATGGACTATATTTTTAATATTATTATATAATTTATGGACTTATATAGAAAAAATTTAGATTTACGTAAAAGTTGCAGATAGTACAGAGAGTTGATTTGAGTAGCTTTGACAGAAACAATATGGCCTGCAAAGCCTATAGTGGGTATTATCCGGCCCCTTACAAAAATGTTTGTCAACTCCTAACATAGAAGAAAAAAGCACTTTAGTCATTATTTATGCTACCAGTGTGCTAAGAAACAGATGCATAGGCAGTTTCTAAATCTGCTACAGGAAAATGAAAGTGAATTAGTATGTTACTGAAATCTCACAACTGGAACAAGTTGAGAAAAAGGCCAGCATAGATTAGGGAAAAGTGAGTGAACAGATTGCTTTATATGCTCTTTTCTTGAATGCAAGTACATACAAATTCAAGCTGTTTGAAACAGACTATTTCGAAGGGACTGTGTCATCTTGGTTGGATTTTGCTCAACTCCAAAAACCTTAACTGACCTCCTTGCATTTGCAGAGTCTGCCCTGGGTGTTGTGAAAGTCAAAGAGGAGGTGTACAAATACCTGCAATGTGATGCAGATGGTTCTAGGGAAGGGACAGGTGTGGGAGGAGTCAGAGAAGGAAGCCAAGATAGGAACAAACGGTGATTAAACTGTCCACCTCTCAACAGAAGGCTGAGGGACTTTTAAACGTTCTCTTGTTGGACATATCCTTTTCATCTTATTCATCAGTTTTAATGTCTTAATAAACCCTTCCTAAAGAAAAAGAACATCATACTATTTCAAATTATAAACTTGTACATACAAATACTTCCACAGCCATCCTCCAAGAAGTATCTTGTGTGGGTTGGTTGTTGGGCTTTTTGGTTCGTGTTGTGATTGTTGCTGTTGCTTGGAGAATTTTGTTGCTGTCGTTGTTGTTTTTAACTCACTACAGAGGTCTGAACATTGTTGAGCTTTCATACAGCTGGTCCAAATATAACTTCAGTGTTGACTCAACTAAATTGCATGTCAACTGGCCAATGCATTTTATAGTTATCCTATGAGGACATCACTAGCCAGACTCCTTAATTTATGTTCTCAGAAGTCACTGTCTCTCCAGCCCCTTTGCATTTTCCCAGCGGCAGGAATAAACTCTTTGTAGGTGATTGAATGTCTTTGGCATACAGAACTGCCTCTGGTTGCACCTGGCTGGTGGGTAATGAGAGGATGGGGTTCACTTTATTATTCTGTTCTTGTGTATGTTTGAAAATGTCCATAATAAAACTTCAGGGTTTTTTTTTTTTTAACTGATTGTTGGCTATAGTTGGTTCTCTAATGCAGGAATAGCCACTCCATATCCCCCTGGTCTTTGCAAACTGGAGCTTGTAATTTTCATTAGCAGTCATTGCTAGGGTGGCAGCCATCCATGAAAAATGAAGGCATTGAGAAGAACAAGGTAAACACTGTTTCCTAATGCTTCAGAGTGGAGCATGCCCTTGAGAGGTACAGCCAAACATTCAGGTTAAAATGAGAAAATATTTTGAGCAGAAATGATATGTTAATGGCCTTGCATATATATCCTTTCAAAAGAAAGTTACTTATAAAATAAGCTCTTATCAGTAAGCTGCTCCTCATTTATTAACTACTTTTATGAAACTCCTGTATGCAAAGGCCCATGCTAGACAGGGAGACACAAATGTAAAATTTGTCTTTGGCAAATTGGGCAAAGAAAGAATAAAATAGATAACACCTAATCCCCGAAACTTAACACAGAGTCTTGGACCCGGACCTCAATGACCAGAAATCAGCTTAGTTCAACTCATTTCAGGCCTAACACCATTAATAGAGCACCTACTCTGGGTAAGGTTCTGGGCTAGATACTAAAACTAGGGGCAGGAAAATAAAGTACGGTCCCCATCCTTGATCCAGTGGGGAAGACAGATAACAAAATCAACTCTTTAATCGTGGAATGCACTAGAATAGTGGATACTATGAGATGACAGAGAAAGACTTCAGGGAAGTCTTCATGAGTTAAATCTTAAAGGATGCTTAAGATTAGCAAGTGATTTAAAGCTGGGAAGAAGCAGAGAGTTAAAAAATGTCACAGGTACGGGTCAGGAATTATTTGATAATCATACACCAATAGTATAAAATTGTAAAATTATCACTAGAATGTGAGCTCTGTGAGGGGCTTTTGTCTTTTTTGTTCACCATATGTCTGGCTCATGGTAGGCACTCACTAAGTATTTATTAAATGAATAAATAAATCCAACTATAAAGTGTTGCTAGAGTCCAGAGTTTACGGTAGAGAGTGACAGTGGAGCTAGAAAGGACAAGGTCGAGGAATTCTGGTAAAAAGCTTGGATTTTATGATGATGGAGAAACACTCAAGAATTTCACAAAGAAAGCATGATGGGATGTGTGTTTTTGAGCTTCAAGGGGGAGAAGAGACCTCAGGGGCATAGACCGGAGAAAGAGAAACAAATTGTAAGCTGTTGCTAAAACCCAGGGGGAAGTTGATGGGGTAAAATCCATGGAATTCAGAGACAAATTTAATGTCACCTAAAGCCACCTGAATGCCTACCATGAAAAAGACTGGCAATACCAAGTGCTGTCAAGCATGTGGAACAACCAGAACCCTCATCCCCTGCTGGTGGAGTGTACATTGATGCAATCACTTCGAAAAACTGTTGGGTATCTCCTACTAAAGCTGAACTCAGTAATCCCCCTTTCAGGTAGACAGCAGAACCCAACAAGAATGGGTGCTCATTTGCCCCCAGAGATGTCCCCACAAAGTTGTGGAAAAGGATGTTCCTAGCAGCACTCTTGGTCATAGCCCAAATGGATAAACTGTGTTATAGTCGTACAATAGAATACTAAAAAACAACACTGAAAAATGAATGTCTGGCCATTACACAGATAAATCTCAGAAACATCACGTTGAGTGAAAGAAGCCAGACACAGAAGAATACACACAACATACTGTAGAATTCCATTTATAAAAGTTCAAAAACAGACCAAGCTCATTTATGGTGAAAAATCCAGCATAGTGTTTGGCTTTGGGCACAGGGTAATGATTGGGAGAGAGGAACTAAAGCTATATCTGCATCTCGATCTGGACATGGTTACACAAGTGGGCTGTCTTTCGTAATAACTCCCCAAACTGTATGCTGACATGTGTGCAATGTTCTGAATATATATGAATGTTCTAAGTGACCTCAGTTTCCTGGCTCAGGTACGAGGGTGGGTGATGGTGCCCTGTACTAGGCTCCGTGTATCTAGAAGGAACAGGAGTCACATTCAACAGTAGCCAAGGCTCTTAGTGCACTTGTGGCTTCTGGCTGCCCATGTCACAGCACAGGCATGCCACATCCCCATGGTCATGGAAATCACCCCTCCCTGGAAATCTCCCTTCAGGCCTGTGCCTTCCTATTTCTAATACACTTATAGATTGTGCCACTCCTCCATGCAGGGCAGTGTCCTCCAAGAAGAGATGCCCATCTTTAGGGGCCCCCAAACTCTCTTTGGCTCCACACTGCTTTTTGGCAGTGGGGGAGATCCTAAGATAAGGAGTCATAATCAGATCCACTAGAGTTATTGCCATAAGAATGACAAAAATATCATCTTCTAGACCACTGGGGGCGTGGGGGACTGTCTGGGATTACATGGCGATGGTCGTGGGGAACAGACACACCTTGGGAACTCCTCATCCCTTCTTTGCCAGTGCCTTTCTTCTGCTCAGCTAGTACGTGTGCCCTTCACTGGAGTCAAGCCACTCCTGAAGCAGAGGGGTAGAGGATAGAGACTCAGGAGGAATCTTGGACAGAGGGCACAAGGAAGGATAAGCGGGAGCCACTGCAAACATAGTACCTTTCCAGCTCCCATGGAGAAAGACAGACTGAGACTGGGGTGAACCCCAAGCCTCTCCCACCCTGCATTCCACCCCAGCATTGGTTAGAGACAAGGGACAGAGTTCCTTTCCAACCAGACTGAGCTGTCTAGAAAGTCCTAATACCCCCAAGTGAAAAAAGTATGCCCAAGCTCCCAACCTCCAGCCTCACGGAGGATGCCAAGTCTTCCTTTGCCTCACCTTGGTCAGGAGTTTCCTGGCAATGGGTTCAGTACTTTGGTCAGTTGGCTAAGCTTAGCATCCTTTTCCTGTCCCCAGCCAAGTCTGGTCATTCAGGTGGCCAAGCCCTGCCTATGTTATTGCCAGGACTTTTTGTCTTGGTACCTGCTCTAGTCTGAGAGGAGTATGAAACTCCCTTCATGCCCCAGAGGCACCATCCAGCTGCCACTGACTCTTAAGAAAGAGCCTTTTGCAGATCCTTTCTGACACCTTCCTCCCCTGGTGGCCAAGGCCAAGAGAACTATTTATAGAGGAGATGGCTGCAAACGAGACAACCCAGATAAATCATGAAATTCTGCACCCACACTTAGGTAACCCTATTCTCAAGAATCGAAAGGGCAATTTGCTGTTATAGAAGTGGATCCCTGAGCGAGCCGGTAAGTGAAATGGGATCAAGACAGAGGCACAAGAGTGGGGTTTACTTTCAAGGAAAAGAATGAACCATGATGCCCACAGGCACCATGCTGCTGTAAAGGTAAGCAGAATCATTAGATGTGGGCGTAGTTTCTTCTCTGCTGCACACTGAGCACTGAAGTTAGTTCTAGACTTTTCTAACCCCTGTCCCCAAAGTCCTAACACCATTTCTGGCTGCAGAAACCTCCCTCACTGGAAACTCAAGTCTTCACCCAATCTCAGCCTCATTTTACCCACACTCTTCCTTCTCTCCAGCCACCTCATACAACTGGTACTAAACTGATCATGAATAGTTAAGGGTCTCTAACTTCCATATTTCATCAAACATAAGCTGCGCATTGACAGATGCACCATTATTTTATCTCCTACTGAAAAGTGTTCCAAATAAAATATACCATCCCCTGTGAAATGCATCCTGATTCAGAGATGTGAGAATTTGAAAAGAAAATGTGCTTCTATGAATCAATTAATTAAACTACTATTACCTGGGCTAAAGTCAGGGCATGGGAAATCACAAGCCATTTGATTTCAGGGGATCATGTATATGAATTAACAAGCCCTCAAGATCAGTGTATAAATGCTCTGAGAAGTTTCAATGATTGGGTTTCCTCATTTCCAACAATGTGATATGTTTTAGATCTTAGTTTAGAGGAACATCGTGGAGAATTATATAAATCTGGCAAAATATTAACAAACAATTTTGAAAAGGTACCAAATAATTAAAACATCAGAAATTTAATGTGTTTAATATGTGTTTAAAGTATCTTGCAGATGATGGAAATGAGTAGAGGATAAGTTTATAAACAGGAACAAAATTCCTCAAAGCTTCATCTTTGCCATATTTGAACCAATAAATATTTCACCTTTGTGTATCTGTGAACAGATTTTTGAACTTTGTGGAACTGATGCTAAAAAACTGGAAGAAAAGATTCGAGAACTAATGTAAGCTGATCTCCAAGACAAAATACACTTGCAACGTTTTAAAAGGCCACCGTGAATGTGTTTGTGTTTTTATTTCCAGCAAACATTGTGGTGTTCTAGTGATCTCTCTCCTAATGCTTTACAGGTGGTATTCCATATTGCAATCTCACTGCAAAAATTGTTGGAACTCTTGTGCCATCAGAGATTGTGTCATTTGCATTCTCTCACTTGGCCTTTCCACTTACTCTGAGCACATTCCTTAGGCAGCGTCCTTCACAGCAGAGGCCCTGCACAAGCTAAGTAATACCAGCTCAATGAGAAAGTTTTCCAGAGATTGTGGAAGATGGGATCCATCGCAGCAATCAAGAAACAAATAAATGTCTTATTGGCCTGGTGCACTCCAAATACATAGAGCCATCTTCCCAATTGAGTCATTGTTTGTAGTACAAAATTCTTCTCCAGTGTATCACCTTGTATTAGAAATGTGTCATTGGATAAAAGCACATATAAATAGCTATGCTTACATATATAAAAACTTATTACATGCTAGGCAATATGCCAAGCCTGTAGCCAAAATTCGACCTCTGTACACTGATACTGAATGGAATTTTGGAGACAGTTTTGGATGAAGTAGAAAAGAATTGCTTTACTGCTTTGCTGGGCCAAGGGGGCCACAGTGGGCTAATGCCCTCAAAACTGTGTGTCCTGACCTGGAAGGGGTAGTGAGGAGTTTTATAGTAAATGGTTCAAAGAGGAGGGCGCGATCAGCTCATGGACATTCTTCTGACTGGTTGGTGGTGAGGTAACTGGGAGCCAGTATCATCAACCTTCTGATTCCAACTGCTCTGGGGTCTACATGCTTGTGGGCAGCATACAGTAAACTTCTTCTACCTGGTGGCGGTTTCAGTACAGTAAGTCCCTTACATACGAACCTTCAAGTTGTGAACTTTCAAAGATGCAAACATGAGTTCGCATGTCCAATCACGTAAGTTAGTTCACGTGTCTGGCGTACATTGTCACGTGCATGCATCCTCTACAAGTGGTTGTGCTTTTGTGTACTTTACAGTACTGTATAGAGTACAGTAGTACAGTATCTTTATTTCAAGCCCAGGATGTTCAGAAGCAAGCATAAAAGCAGCGGTGATGTAGCTGGTACTACTGTAATTTTCAAGGTACTGTACTGTAAGATTAAACATGTTTTCTTTATTTTTGTGTTTGTTTGTTATGTATTATTTGTGTGAAAAGTATTATAAACCTATTACAGTACAGTATTCTAAAGCCGATTGTGTTAGTTGGGTACCAAGGCTAACTTTGTTGGACTTATGAACAAAATTGGACTTAGGAACACACTCTCGGAATGGAACTCATTCGTATGTAGGGGACTTATTGTATCTGCAAAACAGCTCACAGATACTGTTATGTGTATCCCTTGAGGGGGAACCGGGACCTCATCCCAAGGCTGCACTATTGTTTCTTGGCTGTTCCTCCCTTGTCTCCGCATCCCCTCCCTTCCCTGATTAGTAACTATTTGAACCTGCCCCTTGGAACTCAGGGAAGGTCATGGAGGCTGAATGAAGCGTATTTCCTTCAAACAAGAAACAGGGGACACAGAAAGGCTTTTGTGCCCGGGAGGCCCACAGGATCCTGCTCGGTTTCAAGCCTTTTGCATCCATCACCCTGTTTAACCTTTGCAACAATCCTGTAAGTAGCCATGTACTAATAAATGTTTAATTGGCTCTCTGGGAAGAAAGAATTTCCAGTTTGTAGTGATTGCCAATTTCGTTGGTGTAAATACTTGGTAGATTTCAAGCTACCAAATGATGTCACTAAACATGGAGCTGGGAAAAGATGTGCCTAATAGGCTCTTGTGAGCTGCTTAAGATTTAGATCCAGGACACCAGTACTTACAAAAGAGGTACTACTTTTATCCCTCTCTTCTTACAGAGAATAGAAGACACACTCTAGTTAAATTGAAACCATGCAACTCAGATTGGGAATTGAACCCACGGGCCAGGACTCAAACCCAGCCAAATCCCAGATTGGGACTTAAACCCATGTTCTTTTAACTGAGATCACATACCTGGCCTCAGAACTTAATGAATTTCAGGCTCTTGATGTCTCATCGCAGAAAGAATTCAGTGAGAGACAAAGTGATAGGTAAGAAGTGGATTTATTTAGAGAGACACACTCCGCAGACAGAGTGTGGGCCATATCAGAAGGTGAGAGTGGCACCAGGGTATGGGGTTGTCAGTTTTTATAGGAGTGGGTAATTTCATAGGCTAATGAGTGGGGGGAGTATTCCAACTATTTTGGGGAAGGGATTGGGATTTTCAGGAATTGGGCCACCGCCCACTTTTTGACCCTTATGGTTGGCCTTGGAACTGTCATGGCGCCTGTGGGTATGTCATTTAGCTTGCTGATGTGTTACAATGTGCATATACTGAGGCTCAAGGTCTAGTGGAAATCGAGTCATCTGCCATCTTGGACCCATTTGGTTCTAATCAGTTTATGTCATGTCCTCGGGCTATGTCATTTTTTTTAAAGGTTGTGCCCTGCCCCCTTCCATTCTGTTTCAAAATGACTTGCCCAAATTTTCCCAGAAGAATCCAGTGCTTTGAAATTTCCTTCATCTCTTCTAGGGGATTTATAGGAATTTCTTCTCCCTTCAGGAGCACTGCCCTGGCATGTGGTGAAATGCCTCACTTACATGTATCTCAGTAACACAGTGTAATACAGCTTCCTTCCCTGGGTCCTGTAAAGCACCGGGTTGCTGCATTCGAGAAAACAGGGATTTGCAGTCTTGCCTCCAACAATGACTAGTCCCTTTACCGGTCCCAAATGTATATCCTCCTGCTGTGTGTTCAGGCCTTTCTGCATCCACAGTAACTTTTCATTTCAATACTGACAGTGTATTCTTTTAAAAGACACTTTAAACTCAACCTATAAGGGCATCAACAAGGCTCCTAAATTGATTCAGGTGACCACACATGAATAGCTTCGGCCGAGTCTGTGCACACACAGACAGTGACAACCAAGTCGGACCTGCCACCTGGTCCACTGTGATTGTGAGATGCCACTCCTTGTCGGGGGCCTCTCCATTTCGAAGATGTTAAAATGTGAACTAATGTGCACCTGGAGTATTCAAGCTCCTTGATCTCACAATTAAATGTTAGCTCAAGAGCAAAAGGTTAAAAGCAAACTGTCACAAAAAGGCTGTTGTACTTCTTCTGAATGATAAATTGATCTCAGTCCCTTGAAATGCAAGTATCAGTTAATCAATGTTTGCCTCACTAAGGAAAGGACACACAGAGGAGGACTGCAGCAGGGAGCAGGGAGGGGTACAGCTCTCTTGACCTTTCTTTAACCTTGAGTTGCTTATCTTGACCCTTAGGATGTTTAAGCTGAAACACTCTCAGGATGGGAGCATGTTCTCTTTCTCATCTCTGATTCGCTGGTATTCAGCCCAATGCACAGACCAGAGGAGATCCAGAAGACACGAAACTAAATTCAATATGGAACCCTGAATGGGAAACTAGAGCAGAAAAGGGGCATAAGTGGAAAAAAATGGTGAAGTGAAAGTAAAATCTGGTATTTAGTCCTCAGTAACATACCAGTGTTGGTTTCTTAGTTTTGACGTATACTATGATAATTTATTAACAACAGGGGACTAGGTGAGAGGTATATGGGAACTCTCTTTACTCTCGCTGCAACTTTCCTGTAAATCCAAAATTATTCCAAAATATAAAGTTTATTTTTTAAAGATGCCTCCCTAACATGGCTATAGAGGAGAAGCACTAGTGTTTTGTGAGCACGTGTTATCCCTATTTGACCATGATTTGACCTAGGCTGGAAGTTAGGGAGTGCTTTCCCATGAAATGACTGTTGACCTGATGTCTTAAAAATGAGGAAGTGTTTTATGAAAATCACAGGTCACAAAGTTAAAAAGCCTGGGACTTGGAGATTAGAAGATCGTTTTGATTCCAAGAAAGTTTTTTTTTTTCCTTTTAACTAAAAAATCGTAATTATTGCTAGTGATGCCTTAGGCAGAGTAGGGGGTCCCCAAAGGAAAAGAACCAGATATAGCTTTTTTAAAATTTATTTTATTGAAGTATAGCTCATTTACAATGTTGTGTAATTTCTGCTGTACAAGCAAAGTGATTCAGTTATACGTATATATACATTCTTTTTCATGTTCTTTTCCATTATGGTTTGTCACAGGATATTGAATCTAGTTCCCTGTGCAATACAGTAGGGAGATATAGTACACAGATACAGCTTTTTGACATAAGAGAAGCCATTTTAGGCCTAAACCATTTTGTGATATAAGCCTGGCCATAATGCTTGCCCTTGACCAGATCTCAGGAATTAATAATCTTAAGGGAACAAAGGAATGAAAAGCAGTCAAGAAACAATAGTTCAAAGATAAAATAGAGTCCTAGTTCCTCCTCACGGGATATACATCACAATCTGATACAGATCTTTGAGTTCTGCAGGAATTAAGACCCCTACCCAGGTGGAGGATCATAATTATGCTGAGACCCCAGATTGGTTGGGGCCTAAGGAAAGATGATGGTGACCTTTGCTGACCCTCCTGACTTCACTCAACTAAAGCTTGGACTCTGTCAACCTTTGCCCCAATTCTATGTTGACTTCTCTTCAGCTCAAGCCCCTTCATAAATATGCATGTACCCTTAGCTTAAAACTTTCCCAATTTTGCAGTTGGGGAGACACTGCTTTGGGAAAGATCCCCAGTGTTCTCCTGACTTGCTGCAAGCAAGAAATCCTTCCTTCTGCTCTTTCGTTTGGTTGTGTCCCTTGGCAGCTAACCCAGTTGTTTTGGTAACAATGCCGCCACTTTCCAGCCCAGACCCCGCCTCACTGGGGCAGATGAAAGCCTTCATGAAGGCTTGTTTGAGGTTGGGGGCAGGTCTCACTGCTTGTCTGCCTGAACAAAATCAAGCCTGGCATTTCTGTTTCCCACTAGCCTGACCTCACCACCGGGGCGAGGATGGAAGGTTTTTTTTGTTTGTTTTTTTAAATAACTCTCTTCGATGTTCTTAAACATTTTATTGTTTTATCTCTTAAACTTTTTTTAAAAATTATTTATTTATTTATTTATGGCTGTGTTGGGTCTTCGTTTCTGTGCGAGGGCTTTCTCTAGTTGCGGCAAGCGGGGGCCACTCTTCATCGCGGTGCATGGGCCTCTCACTGTCGCGGCCTCTCGTTGCGGAGCACAGGCTCCGGACGCGCAGGCTCAGTAATTGTGGCACACGGGCCTAGGTGCTCCGTGGCATGTGGGATCTTCCCAGACCAGGGCTCGAACCCGTGTCCCCTGCATTGGCAGGCAGATTCTCAACCACTGCGCCACCAGGGAAGCCCAGGATGGAAGGTTTTATGGCTCCTAATCTTTAAATCTTTGGGCCCAGATATACCAGGACAGAGGAAGAGGAGTTCCTCTCTCCACCAAAGCAAGAGCCTGGTGGGGCCTGAAGCTGTCACTCTCCCGCCTTCCCCAGACATGCCATTGTATGGAACCCAGGTGATATGTGAGTAAGGCTTAGACAGAGGCTGGGCCGGATGAGATTTCCATGCCAGGGATCTCAGCTTGGAGCTAACCCGCTCTAAAGGGCCAGGCTGCTGGAAGGTCAAAGAGTGTGGCCAGGGAGCTGTGGGCCAGACTGAGGCCCTTGGGCCTAGACCAGCACTGGCGCTAGTACAGGAGAGTGAATATTCCTGTTACCGACCTGGGTCCTTGGACTCTTTAATCAACAGAAATTGATGAGGCCAGATGAGAAATTCAGGCAAGGCTTTACTGGGACTCATGCTGCAGCACGAGGGAGCAAAAATAAGAAACAGGTGCCCTTGGGAGTGGGTAGCAAGCTGGTTCCTTAAATGGAGTGAGGGTAGGGGCAGAAAGGTGGGTTGTGCAGGAGGGCTAGCTTGGGCGGTCTGCCTGCCTCCGTGGTGGTACTCTGTGCAGGCATGATGCGAAGTACCCTGCTTTTGTTCCCCGCACCTCAGAAATGGCAGTTGGTTTGTGGCCTTTCTGTACCTTATTGTTCGTAATTACCCCAACTGTGCATGCGTGTGATTATTTGTAGTTTCTTTGTATTTTGTTGCTCAAGGAGAGGTCTATCCAGTTGCAAGCACTCCAGTAAAAGATCCCAGGTCCCAGCCTATCTCATTCCCATCACCTGGCTAAGGCCTCCACCCATCCCCAGAGCACAGGCTACTGTAGGGAAGATGGCTGGGAAATCATTACATGGCTGGTGGTAATGGAAAGATGGAGTTCTGTGCATGAACATGGAATGCATGCACGTTGGAGCAACGAAAGTCAAGGACCACCTGTAACCAGTCAACTTGTGCAAGTCACTGGCCTCTGGAAAGAGCACCCCCAAAATTGTCTTTGGAGAAGAGAAGCAGGATGGAGAATGAATTCCATGCCCAGATGTGCCATGGATGGAATCACCCAGACAGCCTCTAGCGTTTTACATTCTGTAGCATCTCTCTACGTGATGGAGCAAGAAGATGTTTCATTTTCTTCATTGTTATTTCAGTCCTGCCTTCCATGTCAGCAGTAAAAGAGGATACATGTCAGAGTCCCAGAGAATTCCCTGGAAACCAAAGTCTTCTCCATCTCACTTTCAGCAGCCAAGGTCTCAACATAATTTCTCTTGCTTAGGAGTAGAAGAAGGGTCCATACTTTGATAATGGCCTTTCTATTTTGAGAGGAATAGAGAATGGGACATCACTTAATTTCTGCCACGTTGTCTAATGCTGCACTGTGCATTTTTACCAGTGCCATATTTATTTATCAAGCACTAACAGTGTTTTCTAGCTGAGATAGGACCCAATGATGGTTCATAAAATGCAATGTAGTAGGCATTTTCTTAAAACCAAACAAAAAATATCGGAGTACATTTACTGGATTAATGGTGAGTATTATTTCATGAAACGCGTTTAGTTATATGTATGTTTACACTAAGGTCACAATGTAAAATATATTTCTCACCATGGGTTCTGGTGAGTCGTGACTGAAAGCCATTGCTATAAGGGTTTCATCTTTGTCAGGGATGACTAGGTATAGGGGTTCTCAAAGTGAGGTTCTGGGACCAGGAGTATCACCTGGGAACTTGGTAGAAATGCACATTCTCAGACACCCCCCCACCCGCCTCTAGGTACCCTGAATCAAAAGCTGCATGAGGTTGGGGGGCGGTCATGGGAGGAACCCAGATTATTATTTTTATTTTCTACTTTGTATTTAATTAACTAGCTGTTGCAAGGTGTACGCATACTAAATGCATCACATTTAGCTAACCTCATTGACCATGGAGACCAGCACTAATCTGCAGTCTTGTTCTTAGCCCAGAAGCCAAATCCCCACCTTGAAGCAGCACCCTTGAAATGACACTGAGTTACTTATGTTGACTCCTCTGCATCTTGCCTAGGCCTTCCCACCTTGTTGGTAGACTGAGGAATCCAGATTATTCTGATGCACGCTCACATTTGAGCACCACTGATAAGGTCCATCAAAGGATTGTTTTACAAACATGAGTGAGGCCCAACTCTACAGTGAAGGTAATAATCAAACTTTGTACAGCACAGTAATGTTTTTGTGCAGCCGTTCACAGCATTACTTCATTTCTTTCCAAAAATAACCTTGTGAGGCAGAGAAGGGTGATGTTTTTATCCTCGTTTTTCTCTCTGAAAAACCTAGGATTGTCCCTGCTTGGATAATAATTGGGTTTTAATTGATTCTTAATATTAAGCTAAGCAAAACCATGCAGTACCAAGTGGGCAACAATATCTTGTCAAATAGAATTCTTATCACTTCACAAACATTCATGGGAAGCTTTAAAACTTTTTTATAAATGCAAATTAAGCCTTAAAGCAAGCTTGTAAGATAACTGTGAAATTCTGTTTTAACTTGATGGACACCAAAATGACTTTGCTAAATTTAAACTGCATTTCAATGGAAACCCATGGTCACTGTAGAACCAAAGGATATTGAGCCTGTTGTTTGTTTGCTGTGATGGTTTTTTGGGTTTTTTTTAATATTTATATATTTGGCTGCATCAAATCTTAGTTGCAGTGCACGGGCTTCTCTCTAGTCGTGGTGTGTGGGCTCTCTCGTTGTGGAGCGCGAGCACGCAGTTACCCCACGGCATGTGGGATCTTAGTTCCCCGACCAGGGATCAAACCTGCGTCCCTTGCATTGGAAGGTAGATTCTTAACCACTGGACCACAAGGGAAGTTCCTGCTCTGAGGGTTTTTATTTATTTATTTTTTTTAATTTATTTATTTATTTATTTATTTATTTATTAGTTTTGGCTGCGTTGGGTCTTCATTGCTGCGCGTGGGCTTTCTCTAGTTGCGGCGAGCGGGGGCTGCTCTTCGTTGTGTGCGCGGACTTCTCACTAAGGTGGCTTCTCTTGTTGCGGAGCACGGGCTCTAGGCATGTGGGCTCAGTAGTGGTGGCTCACGGGCTTAGTTGCTCCGCGGCATGTGGGATCTTCCCGGAACAGGGCTCGAACCTGTGTTCCCTGCACTGGCAGGCAGATTCTTAACCATTGCGCCACCAGGGAAGCCTGAGGGTTTTTAAATAAAGCAAGGAAACACTAAAAACAAACAAACAAACCATCAGTGAGGCATTAGAACCAAAGAAGAATGACAAAAACAGTTTGCAACTCTTATGATCAGTAATGAGGCTTATTAATTTCACACACTATCTCATTTAATCCTCAAGCAAACCTATGATATCAGTAACAGCCCCCTTGGTATCCATGGAGGATTAATTCCAACACCTCCCTCAGATACCAAAATCCATGGATGCTCAAGTCCCTTATATAAAATGGCATGGACTTCGTACATAACCTGCAGACATTCTCCTGGATACTTTAGATCATGTCTAGATTACTTATATTACCTAAAACAATGTAAGTTATATAAATAGATGTAAATACAATATAAATGCTGTGTAAATAGTTGCTTTCATGCAGCAAATTCAAGTTTTGCTGTTTGGAACTTTCTGGAATTTTTTTAAAAAATATTTTCTATATGCATCCGGTTTGATCTGCAGATGCAGACCCCATGAATATGAAGGGCCGACTCTACTGGATTTCTATAAAGCCACTGCTCCCCCAGGTGAGCCTTATTCATTCTCCTAAAAACAATGGGGCTTTTCTCCAGAAAACTCCTCCATCAATGTTGAAAAGGCTGGGTGGGAACTTGTCACCAGGTAAGAATGCAACCTCAACCAGGATTCCTTAGCCCTAAATTTTCCAAGCTTTTGTCATTTGCCTGCCAATTTTATTATCATTTACTTCTCCTATTCACTTGTTGTATATGAATACATTTATTTTGCAACAAATCTTTTTATCAACGCACCTTTTTCTAAAATTATTATTGAAAAATAGTTGATTTATATTAGTTTCAGGTATACAGCACAGTGATTCAGATATACACACACACACACACACACACACACACATATATATATTCGTTTTTAGATTCTTTTCCATTATACGTTATTTATTACAAGATATTGAGTATAGCTCCCTGTGCTATACAGTAGGTCCTTGTTGGTTATCTATTATATATCTGTATATATATATATGTGTGTGTGTGTATTTTAATCCCAAACTCCTAATTTATCCCTCCCCCACCCTTTTCCCTTTGGTAACCATAAGTTTGTTTTCTATGTCTGTGAGTCTATTTCCATTTTGTAAATAAGTTCGTTTGTATCATTTTTTTAGATTCCACATATAAGTGATATCATATGGTATTTGTCTTTCTCTGTCTGATTTACTTCACTTAGTATGATAATCTCTAGGTCCATCCATGCTGCTGCAAATGGCAATATTTCCTTCTTTTTTATGGCTGAGTAGTATTCCATTGTGTATTACATACCACATCTTCTTTATCCATTATCCATTTTTTATCCATCTGTCAATGTCAACATACCTTAAATAGAAGACCAGTATTGTTCTTACTCTCCCTTCTCCTCCCCTCTCCTCCTTTTGCCTCCCCTCTCCTCCTCTCTTTTCTTTCTCTCTTCCAACAGGATGAACAACTATTAGAGAGGTGTTAAAGATAGAATGGCACCAAATTAAGACTTTCTTCTTGAGTGATCCGTATTGAAAGAGAATAAAAAAGGTATCAAGAGGAGGTATATGGAAACTCCCTGTACTTTCTGCTCAATATCTCTTAAACCTAAAACTCTAAGAAAAAAGCCTATTAATTTTTTTAAGTGTACTCATAAAAATAAAATTAAGAGTTTTAAATTGAACAACAACAAAAAGAACTAACATTCTCCCTGCATGAGTCAAGGCTATTTAATGCTGCATTCCCCATACTACCCCAAATCATCAGAAATTACTACCTGAAATTACCTCTCATGGTCACATGGGTCCATGGCCTCCATTTTGTGAAAATGTAGCCAAAGTCTGACTATATGAAAAAATAAGAAGAAAAAGTAGAGATGGGATGGTTTCCTATTGATGGCAGAATGAAGTTGTGAATCATTCATCTTTCTGTCAAAGCCCTTCATGATCTGGCCCTCATGTTCATGTTTGCCCTCCTCCCATTGCCCACAGACTCCAGGCATTATCATTATGTCAAACTCTGTACTCTTCCCTGCATCTGGAATTTCCTCCCCACATCTCTGCCTGTCAAATCTTCTTCAAGATCACCCAGCACACACACCATTCCTTCAAATGTGCCCACACAGTCATGTGAAGCCTCCCTCGGCTATCCCAGACAGGGAGAGCATTCTTTCTCTTGGGTGTCTGTGGAGCTGTGTGTGCACAACCATTAGAGCCACCATCTTTTGTGGGGTGTGGTGGATTTTTACATCTGCCTAGGGTACTAGATAAAATACATGGTGCCTAGTAAAATTTGACTTTCAGGTAAACAAAGGATAATTTTTAGTATAAGTATGTCCCATGTAGTATTTAACTGGGTGTCCTGTATTTTTTATTTGCTAAACCTAGCAACCCTGTGTTTGTCTCCTGTGAGACTTAGCTTCCTAAGAAAAGGGTGGTAGCTTTCCATCCCTGTGCATGCAGTACCAAGGACATTACCAAGCACTTAGTAGAAGCTTGGTAACTATTAGATGGAGAAATGGCGGCATGAGTGACTTCTGCCCAAACTCACACAAGAAACCCTAAGATTGCAAATAAGGCCAGGAATACATTTTTATTCCTGCCTAGAAATGCAGGTTTGGAAGAGGGAAAGATAATGTGCTCAAATCTAATACATTCATAATCTACAAACTAGAAGGAGCAAAGCTGTCTACATTGTTCTCTAACTTATCTTTAACACATGTAATAACAAGTCACAGACTGCTTGGTTTCTGTAGACTTTACAAGTCTACAGTCGGCTCCCACACGGATCACATTATGAGGGTGAGAACTTGGTCTACTGAATCCAAAGCCAGGCATGATAAATAGTAGCCACAACCAAGAACAAATCTACTCCATGTTAGGGCCAGTTCTGTCCCTATTACTCAGGTAGGCAATGAATCACCATGTTTTGCTTTCAAGCCTTCCTGTGAGGGCAGTGTGTGGTGATGGAAGAAATCACAGGCTCTAAAGTCAGATAAACCTGGATTTGCAGTTATGACTCAGCCACTGCCAGGCCAGAGGCCTCTCTGGGGCTCAGTTTTCTCATCTGTAAACTGGGCTATCATGGATACCTCCAAAAGGTCGATGTGAGTATTAAATGGAATAATGTACTTGAAGCGACTGTATGGGACCTGTTCACAGCAAGTGTTCCCGTGATGATGGGGATAAGGATGATGGTGTTTTTATTTCTACTGTTCCAGCCAGAATGGAATCTCTTTGAACATATGAACTGATTTATTTATTTTCACTTTTTTTTATATGGTCCAACAGCCTCTAGTACCGTATGCAATAAAGATTTTTCATCCTAGAGACGTCAAAAGAGACCAAAGTTTTTAAAATGTTCAGTGTTTTAGGGCCTTTCAGAAATCTGACAGTATTTAACCACAGTAGAGTAGGGTAGGGCCAAAAATTAACCTTTGTAGGTGACTCGTGGACTGCACATCATCTTTCATAAATCCTTGATAGACTAAGTCTGGGCAGATAAGAAATACTAGAGAAGTAAAGAAGTAGGCACGTCCTTCTTAAAATAGTAAAGAATAGTTTTGGCATAAGAACTGCCATTCTCACATTTCCTGCCAAGATGTTCTATTGGATGTGTGCCCTAATCACAGGTACCCACCATCTGGAGCACACCTCCATGAGGTGATGGTTGCCCTTCTCACCAGCTGCTCAAGTTCAGAATGATTGATAATCTACTCTCAGCAAATGAATACTCACCATTTAGAAGGCCTTCTCCAATCTTTTTTTTCTTTTTTTTTAACATCTTTATTGGAGTATAATTGCTTTACAATGGTGTGTTAGTTTCTGCTATATAACAAAGTGAATCAGCTATACGTATACATATATCCCCATATCCCCTCCCTCTTGCATCTCCCTCCCACCCTCCCTATCCCACCCCTCTAGGTGGTCACAAAGCACCGAGCTGATCTCCCTGTGCTATGCGGCTGCTTCCCACTAGCTATCTATTTTACATTTGGTAGTGTATATATGTCCATACCACTCTCTCACTTTGTCTCAGCTTACCCTCACCCTTCCCCGTGTCCTCAAGTCCATACTCTATGTCTGCATCTTTATTCCTGTCCTGCCCCTAGGTTCTTCAGAACCATTTTTTTTTTAGATTCCATATATATGTGTTACCATACGGTATTTGTTTTTCTCTTTCTTATTTCACTCTGTATGACAGATTCCAGGTCTATCCACCTCACTACAAATAACTCAGTTTCATTTCTTTTTATGGCAGAGTAATATTCCATTGTATATATGTGCTACATCTTCTTTATCCATTCGTCTGTTGATGGGCATCTAGGTTGCTTCCATGACCTGGCTATTGTAAATAGTGCTGCAGTGAACATTGTGATACATGACTCTTTTTTTTTTCTTTTTTTTGGTTTCAATTTTCTTTAGTTTTATTTTTTTTGAATTTTTGAATTTTTTTTTATACTGCAGGTTCTTATTAGTTATCTATTTTATACATATTAGTGTATATATGTCAATCCCGATCTCCCAATTCATCACACCACCACCACCACCCCTGCCACTTTCCCCCCTTGGTGTCCATATGTTTGTTCTCTACATCTGTGTCTGTATTTCTGCCCTGCAAACCAGTTCATCTGTACCATTTTTCTAGGTTCCACATATATGCGTTAACATACGATATTTGTTTTTCTCTTTCTGACTTACTTCACTCTGTATGACAGTCTCTAGATCCATCCACGTCTCTACAAATGACCCAATTTCATTCCTTTTTATGGCTGAGTAATATTCCATTGTATATGTGTACCACATCTTCTTTATCCATTCGTCTGTTGATGGGCATTTAGGTTGCTTCCATGACCTGGCTATTGTAAATAGTGCTGCAATGAACATTGGGGTGCATGTGTCTTTTTGAATTATGGTTTTCTCAGGGTATATGCCCAGTAGTGGGACTGCTGGGTCATATGGTAATTCTATTTTTAGTTTTTTAAGGAGCCTCCATACTTTTCTCCATGCCTTCTCCAATCTTAGTTCTTATTCATTCCTAGCTTCATTTAACTACAGCTATCATTAAATTTGTATTTCCGTATTAAGGTACCTTGACTTAAACCTAGCAAATTCCTCATTGACACCTGCCTTTATAACCATGTCTCTCTCTCTCATACACACACACACACACACAGTCATCTTCTTGGAATTCTGTGGCTTTGAACAGTTTACTTGGGATGGAATTTTTTCACCTGTACAATAAGAAAGTTGGAATGGTGTGGTCTCTAAGTTCCCTTTTAGCTCTGTATCCTTAGGATCCTAGCCTTCTGTTTTGTCACTGCATCTCCTTTAGTTGATCTGGAGTCCCACCCCCCCGCCCCCCATGCTGAGTCTAAGTCTATGAAAGAATGCATTGGTCAAATTATTTTTTTCTCATCATTTTCACATTCATTCCTAGATCAGCTCTAATGTGTACTCAGGCTGATCCAGGTAACAAAGGATCCCAAGATTGAGGTTTACCTCTTATTAACCAGGAAGTCCACTGACAACTTCTTTCACAAGGCTTGGAGATTGAAAGGGGCCTGACACCTAGGAAACATACAGTAATTGTTGATTGTGTCATTGCTGTTACTGTTGTTATCACTGCAATGGGGAAAATTAATATATTGGAATTATTCCATCCTTGTCTATGCCCTTGACTGAGCATGGGAATGCCCACCCAGCTGCTCTTTTGTGCAGAGAGGGCCAAGATACAGGAAAGGAGAGGAAGAATCAGCTAAGAGTAACAGCCTAGATTGATGAGAGCAGAATTTGATATTTCCCAACTTTTCTCTCTTTTCTTATTCAGTCACCCCACGTGTGTAGTTTGTATGAGGAGCTTGTCCATCCTGAATGATTTAAAGGGCTCCAGATGCCTTCAGTTACACCAGTAGTTATTCATTTCCTTATGGTAAACAGTATCCTCTCCCAGTGGTCTTTAAAATGTGGATATACCCAGGTGGTAAGACATCAAATTCCTAACACTTTTTTTAAGGTAAGTTCTTTGGGGGGAAAAAAAGAAAGAAATATCCTGAGAACAGTTTAAAGTTAGAGATCAGCTAGAGGAAGAGTGTTGGTGAAGTGCATAAGAGAAAAGGATGCTAAGATGGGGGACAAGATTCTAGAAAGGTCGGGCAGGAGACAGAGAAGATATGCCCCACTTCATGGTTTCACCTCTGGGCTACTGCCCTTCCTCCACCCCAGATATTAACAGTTTGTGGAGTCCCTTGGGAGCTGGATCTGTCACACATACATCAGAAGAGCTCTGTGCCTGTGGCATGTGTGGCTTCTGACAGCATCTGGTTGCCCTGTCCTCAGGAGACCTGGCAGAAACAGCCCTAGGACCTTTGGTGAGGAGTCAACTCTGAGGATATTATTGAGGACCTATAAAATCACACTGTGACAGGAGGATGATTATTCTTCTTGAGAGAAGCTGGTTTTGACTCTCTGGGCCCTATGAACCATGAAACTGAGCAGGAGTCCTATAGCAGATGCTGTAATGTCCCCCCAGACCCCCTACACCAAGTGGAGGTCCCCAAACCCCAGTTGTTGTGGTTATTGGCTGATAATGGCTACCAGCTGCCCCACTTCTCCTGAGAATTATCCTTGGCTGATGGGAGCCCTTGGCCCAGGTGGTTATGACCCCTCTAAAGGCAACCCATAGTCAATAAATAATTTGGGAGTAAAACTATGGTGGAGCTTGCACTCCGGAGCCCACTTCCTATGGATCCGCCAGAGGCTAGTCCTGACCTAAGATTTTGTTTGGCTCTGTCCCTGTCCCTCTCCTGCTTGATTCCCTCCCTTACAGGCTTTTTTGAATAAAGCACCCTCAATAAATTGTATAAAGCCCAAGACCTGTCTAGGAACTTGTGCCCTTTACTTCATTCATTCTGAGACACTACCAATGGTAAGGTTATTATGTATCACCAAGAAAGAAAAAAATGCTGACACTTAGTATGGGATATGCTTCAGTTCTAAGACATACCCTAATTTCAGTGAAAAAAATATGCATCTTTGAGTTAATTAAGGTATGTTTAATATGTATGATCTCGCTCCATTGCATACATCTCTCTATGCCACATGTTTATATAAAGGCAAATAAACTTTGTTTCAACTATCTTTTTATACATAATAATTTACAAATCTAGAGAACCATTGCCGTGGTCTGAATGTCTGCTCCGGCCCTCCCCCCAGTTCATATGTTGAAATCCTAACCCCCAAAGGTAATGTTATTAGGAGAAAGGGCCTTTGGGGGTGATTGTGTCCTGATGGTGGGGCCCTCATCAAAGGGATTAACGGTCTAATAAAAAGAGATCCCACAGAGCTTTCTTCTGCCACATGAGGACACAAAGAAGTCTGCAGCCCAGAAGAGGTCCCTCACCTGACTGCGTCTGCACCCTGATCTTGGACTTCCAGCCTCCAGAACTATGAGAAAGAAATTTCTGTTGTTTACAAGCTACCCAGTCTGTGGAATTCTTTTTAATTTAATTTTTATTTTATATTGGAGTATAGTTGATTTACAATGTTGTGTTAGCTTCAGGTGTACAGCTAAGTGATTCAGTTATGCATATACATATATCCATTCTTTTTCAGATTCTTTCCCATATAGGTTATTACAGAATATTGAATATTGAGTAGAGTTCCCTACGCTCTACATTTGGTCCTTGTTGATTACCTATTTTATATATAGTAGTGTGTATATGTTATTCCCAAACTCCTAATTTATCCCTCTTCCCCCACCATGTTTCCCCTTTGGTAACCACAAGTATGTTTTCAAAGTCTATGTGTCTGTTTCTATTTTGTAAATAAGTTCATCTGTATCATTTTTCTTTAGATTCCACATATAAGTGATATCATATTGATATTTGTCTTTCTCTGTCTGACTTACTTCACTTAGTATGATAATCTCTAGGTCCATCCATGTTGCTGCAAATGGCATTATTTCGTTCTTTTCTATGGCTGAGTAACATTCCATCACCTTTAGAGCCAGTTTCTTCCTCAAGCTCCCGAAGAGCAGCTGCTTCTGGGCTTTCATTACCATCTGCGACACCTGCAGAGAATTCTAGGCATTAGTCTCCCATTGGTGGTCGGAACTGCTTCCTTCGCCAGGACGATGCACTTATAATGAAGACTTCTTTGCAGCTCAGGGAAAATTGCCACTGTCCTTTCCTGGTTGTCTGCTTCACCGTCTCCCAAGTGCCTATTTTACCAGTAGGATCCAGGTAAGTTTTTTCAAGCTTGATCTTTTGTCCTTCTGAAATTAACTCCTCTGAAATAACAGACCGTTTTGGTATTTGGGAAGAATCTGTTGGTTCTTGGTTTTCCGTTTTCAAACGAGTTAGTCTTCACAAGTCCTCTGGCAAGAAGTTCAAGTCCAAGATGTGGGGTGAAGGGAAGGGGGCCAAACGAAGAGAGCATGAGCCCAAGGCAGCGGTCTAAATGCTACTGCGTTTAGATCTTAGGTTGTGAGAATTGTGTTCAAAAATTCAAAGTGCATCGTTTATTCATCTAAAATCCTGGGCGCACAATAATGAATCATCATCATCTCCTGGCAGATACGACCACGTCTGCCAGGCAGCCTTTAGCCTCAGTGTCCTTCCTTGGACACCTCTGGAAGGACCAGGCCAGCTGACGTTGCACAGACAAGGCACAGCCCTCAGATGAACTCATTCTTTCATTCATTATAGTAATGGAAACAGTCAGGAGCTGGGAGAAATTCAGGCTTTTTCAACTGTGCAGCTGGGAAATTACAACTCCCACTAGAACACCAGTACCATGAGGGCAAGGATTTTCGTCTGCTTGCTAACCACCATCATCCCAGTGCCTGGGACAGGGCTGGGCACCTAGCAGGTACTCAACACACTTAGTTGAATGATTGTGTGAATAACTCCATAGATATTTACAAGAGTTAATAATAGTGAGATGAGAGAATTCACACTGGGGAGGAGATGACTCACAGCTGAGTCAAATGTGAAACAGGCTTTAATCCTGTAGTCTCCCCTTTTCTATAACAGCCTTTAAAATATCCCAGTTTTTTGGGGCATTTTAATGGAGATAAACTTAATAAGTTAAAGTTATGTAATTAGTTATACTCAGCTTCGGTTATAATTACTTATTGATCCAAGGCTGCTTATGGAGCACCTGGCAACAGTGAAAGAAAAACAGTAGCAGGTGTTTGGACTTAGTTTGTGCTTGCTAACTAATTAGATGAGGATTTTTTTCCCTGGAAACCCTAAGCAGTTTTCATTTGGCTCCAAAATTGAGAGTCGGAACCCAGGGGCTTCAGCCAACTCTGTTTCTCTCTCTTGCTTCTGGACTGGAAGACATTCTACCATTAAGATGCTTTTGCATATTACTAATGTTATTCATTAGAGGTTGATTTTGTAGTTAAAGTCTCAGCATTCTATTGATGCCAGAGTTTACACAGTGGGCAGACTGGAGTCAGACTGTTAGAGTTTGAATTGCAGTTCTACATTTACTAGCTGTGTGACCTTGAGCACATTACTTAAATTTTCTGTGCTCCAGTTTCAAAATCTGTAAAATGGGGATAAGGATGGTATTTACATTACTCGATTATAATGACGATTAAACAAATAAACAACGCCTTGGACACAGTAAGTGCTATATATGTTCCTTTAATCATAAAACTACTTGAATTTCTAATAGTTTAGTTCCCAGTAAAGATTTTGTTAATAATTGATTATCTGATAATTTAGGCATATGATCGAAGTTGTTACAAACAGGCTTATATTTACACATGCCTAGTAAAAATTAAAAGTATAACTCCTAAATGAAGGCTGGGTTGTGTTCAAGGATTGATTGGGTGGAGAGGGTCAGCCTGCCAGAGAGATTCACGCTGGCTGCCTTAAGCAAATGGAGAGGCCTCCAGAATCAAGCCTCAAGAAGGACAGGAATCAGGCATTTCCAGGGATCTCAGGAGCAGGGACCCAAGGGGAATCCGTTTAGGAATGACTCCAATGATTTTCCCTCTTGCATCACTCCCCTTGAGAGCTGAGCTCTTCTAAGAGAGTTTGATTGGCCTGAAGTCAGCTGCCCACTCTTGGGCCTAGTGGTAGGGGCAGGTCCTAACAGGATTACAGGGAATGGAGAAGAGAGAGTTATCCAGAGGAAGAGCAGGGTGTCGTTACCCAAAGAAATGGGGAGGGTTGCTAAGCAGGCCAAAGCAGCAGCTGTCTCCTCCATGAAGAAAGAAGAAGGAGGGAGGGTAATGTTTCCTAAAATACTATTTATGTTTGTCCCGGAGGCCTTTCCAGGAATTTAAATGTATCTCTCTCCCTGAGAGGCTGGCTCATCCTCTCGGGGCATTCATGCAAAAAGAGCAAGAATCTGGCAATAATCATAAAGTACTTCTTTCCCTGGCCTAATGAAGCAGATCTCTAGTTGTTTATGTTGCATTAATTTAAATCTCATCTTTGCCTCACAATTTCATAAGAGTAACAATTCCTAGTTCAATCAAAACACATTATACTAAACTCTCAGAATTCAACAGATGATAAGCTTACAAAAATGGCTCACATATTCATGAATCTTTTCCCCAGTCGGGTTGTTTTTGGCTATAAGTGCTAGAACATCCAACTTGAAGTTGCTTAAGCCAGACAAAAATGTATTGATGCACATGACTGAATGTCCAGATGCAGGAGAGGTGTCAGTGGTGGGGAGGGATTTCATCCAGTGGTTCTAGCCCTCTCCTCTGCAGTTACCATGATGCTTTCTGCCCTGTTTTCTCCCCATGTTCTTCATCTCAGGCTGGAAGCAAGATGGCTCAGAATTTCCAGTCCTCAAGACTACAAAAAAACAGTATCTGGAGAGAAAATGAGATCATTGCTTAATGCAGCCTCAGGAATAATGTAACTTTCCCCAGAATCTTCTAGCAAACTTTCCTCTCATCTCCTTAGCCCAGATTGGGTCACATTCCCAATCCTGAAACGACCCTGGTAGTCAAGCAGATTCCATCTGCTAACTGGCTTAGACCTGGGTTCTTGAACCAGTCAAACTGGCAAAGGGAATTATATTATCATGCCTGGTTCCCAACTCACAGGCCACTAGATGAGAAAAAGAAGGAACGTATGTTAAAAAGAAAATAGGGTAGGCATTTATCTTTTTATTCTCCCCCAATATCTGAACCTCACTGCTGCCCCACCCCTATGTCTGAGAAATTTAAGATTTAATGGAGGGCTTCCCTGGTGGCACAGTAGTTAAGAATCCGCCTGCCAATGCAGGGGACACGGGTTCGAGCCCTGGTCCGGGAAGATCCCACATGCCACGGTGCAACTAAGCCCGTGTGCCACAACTACTGAGCCCGTGTGCCACAACTACTGAAGCCCACGCACCTAAAGCTCATCCTCTGCCACAAGAGAAGCCACCGCAATGAGAAGCCCACGCACCGCAACAAAGTTTAGCCCCAGTTCACTGCAACTAGAGAAAGCCCGCACGCAGCAACAAAGACCCAACACAGCCAAAAATAAATACAAATAAAATGACACCTTCTTCTAAAAAAAGAAAAACAAGATTTAACGGAAGACAGAGGCCACTTCGTGTTAATGTTGGAGACACCATCAGCTTTCTGACTCTCTCTCGGCAAGAGCAGGGACATGTAACTGAGGCTCCACTGATCACACAGAACTGTCTCAGGTTCTTTTCAGAACCTTGAGGCGGAGAGCCAGGCACCTCCTAGAAAATCCATTTGAATGGCAGGTGGTAGCAGGCTTCCAGGGACATCAGTGGCCCCAGCAATGGTACATCCAGTGTAGGGTTGCCAGGTTTAGCAAATGAAAATACAAGAGACCCAGTTAAATTCAAATTTCAGATTTAAAAAAAACAGTCTTTAGTATAATTTTTTTTTAGTGTGTGTCCCAAATATTGCATAGGACATACTTATACTTAAAAAATTATGCACTGTTTATTTAAAATTCAACTTTAACTAGGCATCCTACGTTTATCCCACAGCCCTAATCCAATGGCATCCAGTTTCCAGGGGCAACCACGTGTTCAGTGGCAATGGCAGAAGGGTCCTCACCAGACTGGTTTTGTGGCTTCTTTGGGGTTGTGGTCCAGCCTGCTATCTCCCTCCCTGGCTCCTGCTCAGTTTCCAAGCCTAGTTCTGCATCATGACCAGAAATTCTGTGCAAATAAATCATACCATGTAAGCTTTGGTTGCTCGCAACTCTGAACCCTGGTAATACAAACCTCGACATCCACTACAAAAATGTGAACCTGTCCTTTGGCGTTGATGTCAGTACGAAACACAAAGGGAGAATGGAACATTTTAAAAGCAGAAGTAGCATGATACTGCCTTTTGAAGTCTGGGTCTTAGAACACGATGCTTGGCAAGCTTCTTCTTTGTCAGTGGCTTAAGGAATTTCCCAACAATGCCTCCTGCTTCAACTAACCTAAGGGTAAAATAGAAACAATTCTGGAATGTTCAATGACTTTAAAATTAAGGGTAACAAAATTCTGGCATAAACAGACAAAAGTCCCTTACCAGGACTTTTCCAATCTTTTAGCCTATCCTGACTAATAAAACGAAACTATTTTCATATATCATAATCTCACTACTACTACATTTAGCAATAAGAATACAATGAAAACCTGTAGCATGAAAAATGTTATTAATACTTTCTGGCTCCTAAGTTAAACTGTATTCCTATTAACCTTCTTATGTCCCCAGAATAAGACATATTCATGGTCTGGATTCTGTTTGGATTGGGGGCTGATGCTAATTTACCAGTTGTCATTGGGTAGTATAATAAAGCAATTTAATTACACTAATAGTTATAGACTCAAACACTGCCCTCCTTCCTTCTCTAGATCATGAAAGAAGCATCTTGGTTCTAGGTGGTGACATTTGCTACCCTGCATACATGCCAGGGGACACTGGGGTGCTTGGGCTACTGGCTTATTAGGTGATGATATAGGTTGTTTGCTGAGGTTGAACATGGTGCTTATAAGCTGGGCGCAGCCTCTCCAGCCTTTTTCAGCTTCACTCCCTCACAACTGGGATAGCTGGCATGGCTCTGGAAGCCAAATATGAAGCAAACATTCTCTTAGCAATTGACAATTCCAAACATGAACAGGCTCCTGAAACATAGGGGTGGTGGATTTTTTTTCACATCCAGCAGCCATTCCTTTTTTTCTGACATCCCCTGATTCCTACATAGAAAAGTATTGCTCCCACATGATGTGAAATCTATGAGACACAGTGAAACCAAAGGCTGCCATTCTACTGAAGAAGCTGAGGGGGCCCCTGAAGGCTCCTTCTATAGGACTGTACTCCTTCATGTCCCAGCCTAGCCAAAGGGGTAGAGGATGTGACCTCAGCCTGGCCCAATACGTGGCCGTGTTGACTGGTCCACTCAATCAGAGCCAACTGGACACAACAAAACCTGGATTGGGACTCCTGAGAAAAAAACATTTTTGCTCTTTTTCACTGGATTTGAAGTGCTAGAAAGTTAGGTTTGGAACTGTAGCAACCAAACTGCTACCACAGTGAAGAGGCTTTTCTGAAAGTAGGGCAAATCAGAGGCCAGAAGATCAAAGAGAAACTAGGTCCTGGCAACATCACTTGACCTTCTTCAGCAAGTCATAACTGAAGCCAGACCTACCCCTGGAATTGCCAAATTCCCTTTTCTAAGGTCAGAGTGTTCCTGTCACTCGGGACAGAGCTGAAGTGATACAATTGGTTTTCCCTCCACATGCAAGTGTGAGACTGTCCAGCATGAAGAATAGTCACAGCCAGGCCTCCGACCAAGGCCTTGGATCTCTGGATCGTTGTTGGGTGGAGTCTCATCCAGGGTCTCCTGCTGTAACTTCAGGCAAATCACCTCACCTGTCTTGTCTCCTCCCCATCAAAGGAATGTTCCTACTTGCCCTAGAGACTCATGTGGCCATTGTGGGAAGAGCAATATGGAAGCAACTAATATGGAAAGGCTACGATATTAATTTGTTCTAATATTATAATATTGTATTTGCTTTCCAAGCAATCTGGGAAGCTTTACCAAAAGAAGCAACTCTGGAACCACACTTCTTTGTGTTTTTGTTTTTCCTGAAGGGCATAATTTCTTCCAAAATCAGAGAATTTACAAACTCAACTGCCTTTTATTTTTTAATTTTTTTAATTTTTTTAGTTTTGGCTGCGCTGCACAGCTTGCGGGATCTTAGTTCCCCGATCAGGGATTGAACCCGTACCCCTGCAGTGGAAGTGGGGAGTCCTAACCACTGGAGCGGCAGGGAAGTCCCTCAAGTGCCTTTTAATTCAGTCATCTTGCAGTTCATTTTTCGCTTCATATTTAAGTGTTTGGTGGTCAGACCACATTTCCGCTAAGAGTTCATGGCTTGTTTTCAGGTGGGAATGATTAAAAGTTAAATATAATTGTTATCTGTTTGAGATCTATGAATGATTTTGATAAAATGTTCAGAAAGTGTTATTTCACAAAACCCTGCCCTCAACTCAAGATCAAATGGTATTGAATTATGGTTTTCTCAGGGTATATGCTGAGTAGTGGGATTGCTGGGTCATATGGTAGTTCTATTTTCATTGCAGCACTATTTACAATAGCCAGGACGTGGAAGCAACCTAAATGTCCATCAACAGATGAATGGATAAAGAAGATGTGGCACATGTATACAATGGAATATTACTCAGCCATAAAAAGGAACGAAATTGAGTTATTTGTAGTGATGTGGATGGACCTAGAAGCTGTCATACAGAGTGAAGTAAGTCAGAAAGAGAAAACAAATACCGTATGCTAACACATATATGTGGAATTTTAAAAAGCAGTACTGATGAACCTAGTGGCAGGGCAGGAATAAAGACGCAGACGTAGAGAACGGACTTGAGGGCACAGGGGGGGAAGGGGAAGCTGGGATGAAGTGAGAGAGTAGCATGGACATATATACACTACCAAATGTAAAATAGATAGCTAGTGGGAAGCTGCTGCATAGCACAGGGAGATCAGCTCGGTGCTTTGTGACGACCTAGAAGGATGGGATAGGGAGGGTGGGAGGGAGGCTCAAGAGGGAGGGGATATGGGGATATATGTATATATGTGGCTGATTCACTTTGTTGTACAGCAGAAGCTAACAAAACATTTATTCTCCAATAAAGGTGTGGAAAAAAAAGATTAAATAGTATTGACACACTGGTTTGTTTGGTTTGGGGTCGGCAGATGGGGCTGTGCTAGATTATATGTTTCAGTTATCAGATTTCACTAGAAAAACGAATGATTTTCTAAACGTGTTTCCAGAAAACATGAGTAAGTGTGAGTAACACTAAAATAAACTTCCTGTAAATTGCGAGAGGGATACATTGAAGGGGAGAAAAGGCTCAGTGTTTCTACCACTGTTTGTGAATTGTGTTACCATGGAAACTGGTACCATAAAACAGGCCATTTTGTTATTGGACAAGGTATTTATTAGTTTCTGCAATCAAAAAAGAAAACAAAAGGGGATTTGAAGTCAGTACAGATAAAACCCCTATTCCTCAGTCCTTGTATTTCTACAAGGAATTTTGGCTCCTGACAAGGTCTGATCAGAGCTGCACATCTAAGTCTGTTTTCCGTTCTTGTGACCGTGGGCAGTATTTGCGTTCTATTCAGGGAGCAATGAAAAGGTCATTGAAGGGTTGGTTTTAAGCAGAGGTGTGACGTGTACATCAGATGTACATACTGATGTGTAAAGAATGGATCATAGTGGAGCAAGCATGGTAGAAGCGGGAGGAGTCACAAAGGTATGGCTGTGGTCCAGGTAAGAGATGAAGTGGTCTGAACCAGGACAGTAGCAGTGAAGTAGAAATGAGGAAATGCCAAGTGCTTTATTGGAGTAAAGATATCCTTTATGAGCAAAACAAAGATGACCTCACGTGAATCCAGTAAAAGTTACTACAATGATTCTTTGGTTTTTTTCATAAGTTTATTTTTGGCTGCATTGGGTCTTCATTGCTGCACGCGGCATTTTCTCTGGTTGTGGCGAGCGGGGGCTACTCTTTGCTGCAGTGCGCAGGCTTCTCATTGTGGTGGCTTCTCTTGTTGTGGAGCACGGGCTCTAAGCGTGGGGGCTTCAGTAGTTGTGGCACACGGGCTCAGTAGTTGTGGCTCACGGGCTTAATCACTCCGCGGCATGTGGGATCTTCCCGGACCAGGGATTGAACCTGTGTCCCCTGCATTGGCAGGAGGATTCTTAACCACTGCGCCACCAGGGAAGTCCTGATTCATTTTTAAATATTGTTGTCTCTTCAATTCCCTTTGCTGATAAAGACTCTAATTAAAGACTAACACTATTTTTCTAGGAGGAGAATCATGAGAGAACACAGGCCTCACAACATATGCCAAGTGACAAAGATAAACAAAAGGTAAAGGCCAATATAACAGAAAAATCCAACCAATAATGTGTTTACATCTTTGCTTGTGACACCTTGACTGTACCCTCAAAGTTGCCAACATCAGGAATAATCTTGAATGCACTTGTTGGACCACTGAATTACTTCTTTGTAAAGTGATTTCTAAATAGTTCTAGGATTAGACATCCTAGACAATCATGTATTTCAAATGAAGTCTTACTTCTTTTACATCTTAAGGCTCCAGCCAAGTAAAATTCTTTTATGGCATCAGCCTCTTTCCCTTAAAGGTTATCTGCTGGTAAGGATACTTGTGCATAGTTGGATTGAGTTCCAATGAACGGTGTAGCACACCAGCAGCCATGTAGGTAAGGAGCAGATAATCGAAAATATGTACTCCTGATTGACTGGTGGTTATAGATAAGCAAGTTGTCCTCCCCACAAGAGTCAGGGTCACTTTTACCTCTAGACCAGTTGTTAATGACACCGGGCAAAGATAATCTACCCACATTTTATCTCTCTACCTTCTGGAGAAATAAAATTTCCAAAGTACAATTAGAGGAACTGGACTCAGCCAGCTTCTGTAGGAAAGGTTTTCATTTCTTTTTCTATAATCTGCAGAGCATGTTTATTTATATTAGATGATTTGGTGAAGGCACAATAGATATCTTTATCCCATTTTTGTTTTATAGTTAAATGGTTTTTAACATATTCACAAAGTTATATAATCATCACCATTATCTAACTTCAGAACATTTTCAAGACCTCAGAAAGGAACTCCAGGACTTCCCTGGTGACACAGTGGTTGGGAGTCCTCCTGCCAGTGCGGGGGACACGGGTTAGAGCCCTGTTCCAGGAGGATCCCACATGCTGCAGAACAACTAAGCCTGCGAGCCACAACTACTGAGCCCGCGTGCTGCAGCTGCTGAGGCCCGCACACCTGGAGCCAGTGCTCCTCAGTGGGAGAGGCCACTGCAGTGAGAGGCCCGCACACTGCCGTGAAGAGTGGCTCCTGCTCGCCACAGCTGCGGAGGGCCCGCACGCAGCAACGAAGACCCAGTGCGGCCAAAAAATTAATTAATTAATTAAATAAATTTAAAAAAAAAAAGAACTCCATATCCATTAGTAGTCACTCCCCATCTCCTACTCCCCCCACTCCCTGGAACCACTAATGGACTCTATGGATTTGCCTGTTTTGGTCATTTCAGATAAATGGAATCATATACTACATGGCCTTTTCTGTCTGGCTTCTTTCACTTAGCATGTTTTCAAGGTTCATCTTTATTGTGGCATGTATCATAACTTCATTCCATTTTATGGCCAAAAAATATTCTGTTGTATGGCTATCCCACATTTTGTTATTCATTCATTAATTGATGGATATTTGGGTTATTGCTACATTTTTGCTATTAAGAATAATGCTGCTATGACCATTCATGTGCAAGTTTTTTTGTGTGTATGTATATATTATCAACTTTTTTGGGTATATACCTAGGAGCAGAATTGCTAGATTATATAGTAACTCTATGTTTAATTTATTGAGGAACTGCCAAACTGTTTTTCACAGCAGCTGCACCATTTTTCATTTCTACCAGCAGTGTATCAGCATTCTGATTTCTCCACATCCTCACCAACACTTGTTTTAATCTTATTATAGCCATCTTAGTGGGTGTGAAGTAGTATCTCATTGTGGTTTTGATTTGCATTTCTGTAATGATTAACGATGTTGAACATATTTTCATGTGCTTCTTGGCCATTTGTCTGTCTTCTTTGGAGAAATGTCTATTCAAATCCTTTGCCAATTTTTTTTTTAATGAGTTGTCTTTTTACAGTTGAGTTGTAAGAGTTCTTTATGTATTCTAGATACAAGTCTCATATCAAATATGTAATTTACAAATATTTTCTCCCACTGTGTGTCTTTTCACTTTCTTGATGGTGTGCTTTGGAGAAAAAAATTTTAATTTTGAAGAAGTCCAATTTGTCTATTTTTTACTTGGTTGCTTGTTCTTTTGGTGTCATCTCTAAGAAATCATTGCCTAATCCAAGGTCACAGAAATGTATACCTATGTTTTCCTCTAAGAGTTTAATAGTTTTAGCTCTTACATTTAGGTCTTTGATCCATTTTGAGTTCATTTTTGTCAATGGTATAAGGTATGGGTCCAATCTCATTCTTTTGCATGTGGATATCCAATTGTCCCAGCACCATTTGCTGAAGATACTGTCCTTTCCCCATAATGGTCTTGCACCCTTGTTGAAAGTCAGTTGACCATAGATTTATGGGTTTATTTCTGGACTCTCAATTTTGTCCTACTGATCTATATGTCTGTCCTTATGCTAGTACCACACTGTTTTGATTACTGTAGCTTTTGTAGTAAGTTTTAAAATTAGAAAGTGTGAGTCCTCCAACTTTGCTCTTGTTTTTCAAGATTCTTTTAGCTATTCTGTTTCCTTTGCATTTCCATATCAATTTTAGGATCAGCTTGTCAACTTCAGCCAAAAAGTGCAGTTGGGATTTTGATAGGGATTGTACTGAATCTATAGATCAATTGGGAAGTATTGACATCTTAATAATATTGTCTTCCAATCCATGAACATGGGATGTCTTTTCATTTGTTTAACTCTTTAATTTCTTTCAATGAGGTTTTGCAGTTTTCACTGTACAAGTGTCACACTTCTTATTAAATTATGTCCAAGTAATTCATTCTTTTTGAATTTTATATACTGAGCCTATATCCTGCATCCTTGCTGAACTTGCTTATTCTAATAGTTTTTAGGATCTTTAGGATTTTCTGTATACAAGATCATGTCATTTGCAAATAGAGATAGCTTTAGTTCTTCCTTTCCAATCTGGATGCTTTTTTTTTCTTGCCTAATTGCTCTGGCTAGAACCTGCAGTACAATGGTGACTAGACGTGGTGAGAGTGGACATCCTTGTTTTTTACCTCATTTGGGGGTGTGAGGAGTCTTACCCTACCTTTGTTAACTATGTGCTTTCTTCACTGTGGATGGCTCAGACACTCCCAAGGTGGCCCTTTATAAAGAGTCCACCAGGTTTTACTTGTATTTTTCCCTCAGTGGTTCTCCATGTCTCTGGATTTAGAGTAAGTAGGGTATGTCACACCAATTAGATTGTATATGCTTAACATCTTATATCCTATATGAAGGCTACTTCATATAAAAGGATATCTAGTTTTGCATGCACCGTCTTGGTTAGCCATGCTTACAACTTATGTGGTGCAAATTAGAGCACTGCCTAAATGCTTCAATTTATCCCATCTCTGTTGCTTTGTGAGTATTTTAATGTCTTAAGGATGGCTTCTGTGACCAGAAAGGATTATTCAGAGACTACAGTTTAGCTGTTTAAATCAACTTTATTGCGGATATAGTTTGCACCCATAATAAATAAAATGTACCCATCTTTAGTGCATGGTTCCATGAATTGTAAAAAATGTGTAGATCTATATAATCACCAAAAAGTTTCCCTATGCCTCTCGGCAATCCCCCCACCCCAGCATCATGAAACTGTTGATTTGCTTTCTGTCGCTATAGATTAGTCTTACCTGTTCTAGAACTTCATATGAATAGATTTTTGGAGTATGTAGTCTTTTCTGTCTGGTTTCTTCCAACTCAGCATAGTATTTTTGATATTCATCCATTTTATTGTATATATAGTAGTTCTCTTTGTTGCTCAGAAGTATTCTATCATCTGGATATATCACTTCCATTAGTGGTATTAGTAATAGTTTTCACCTGTTGATGAACATTTGGGTTTAGTTTGGGGCTACTGTGAATAAAGTTGCTATGAACATTCATATGCAAGTCTTTGTGTGGATTTGTGTTTTAATTTCCTTTGGGTAAATATCCAGAAGTGGAATTACTGGACCATATGTTAAATGTATGTTTAACTTTACTTTAAAAAAAAAAAAAAAAGGAAAACAAAACAAATTTACCAAACTGTTTTCCAATTTTACACTCCTATCAGCAATGTATCAAAATTACTTCCAGTTAATCTACAATCTCACCACCATTTGGTGTTACCAGTCTTTTTAATTTTACCAGTCTAGTGGGTACAAAGTGGTATCTCATTGTGGTTTTGAAATTCCCTGATGCCTAATGATGTCGAGCATTTTTCTGTTTGCATACTTATTGGTCACTCAGATATCTTCTTTTGAGAAGTGTGTGTTCCAGTTATTGCCATGTTTTTACCAGTTGTTTAACATTGTTTTTCAAAGAGTAGAGGTTTCAAATTTTAATGAAGTGAAATTTATTAGGTTTTTCTTTTATAGTTAGCGATTTCAGTGTCCTGCCTAAGAAATATTTGCCCCAAGGTTGCAAAGATTTATTTCCAACATCTTCTTCTAGAAGTTGTAGAGTAAATTTTGCGTTATTTTGTTGTATGGCGTGAGGTAAGGGTCAAGTTTCTTGCTTCTTTCCTTTTTTTTTTTTTTTTTTTAAATAGAGCCATCCGTGGGCTTCTTGGAAAAGGAGACGGAATCTGGAAGCAGCAAGAGGAGGGGTTTGCCTGACTTCCTGGGCCCTGGTGTACATGGAGCCCACACTTGAGAAGAGCAGAAGTTTCAGATAAGGTAAAAGAAACATCTGAGAAGGGGCTAACAATATATCGGTGCTGCTCAATCCAGCTAGTTTCAGCAAGGTACACAGTGAAAGGGTTTGAGGGGGCAGGGAGGGGGGCGATTGCACCAGATGAAGGGAGGTAAAGAGCAGTGGTGTGCAGGCTACTCACAGGGGTTATTATACTGAAGTTTACATTAAAATACTTAGCACTGAAATTGTGGAATGTATTTATATGTATATTAGTTTTTAAAATCTAAACAGTTAACAGTTTAAGTATCTAATCAGGAGTCTACTCCTGGGGTGTTTAAATCAGCATCTGAAAATCCCCAAATAGGAACTGATGTTCTAGAGGGAGTTTCTGCAAACTATTCAAATATCCTTATAGTTAGAGTTCATAAATTAGTATAAGGAATGTTAGATATTTGTCACTGGTGGCATGAGGAAATTCAAGACATGTAGGTGGGCTGGCTTGAAAACTGTGCTGGCACTTTCTCCCCTTCATTCTCTCTGTAGAATGGGAAGAATTAAATCTATGTCCTAGGGGATGTTGAGAAGAATGATGCAATATGCCCAGCTCCAGGCCTGGAACTGAATGACTGCTCAACAGTTGTATTTGTTCCTTTTCCTTCTTTACCACTGTATTTTGAGCTCCATCTTCTTTACCATTGTATTTTGAGCTCCCAATTTCATATCACTTGCATGTTCACTTTTGTGTCTTCATCTCAACTCTCTTGCTAGACAATCTTTAAGCTTCACTAATTGTTGGCCTCCCTTTGGAGATCCCAAGGCCAAGTTTATCAAATCTTAGTGTATCTAATCACCTGGGATGCTGCTTTAAAATGCAGAGTCCAGGGATATACCTCAAAAGATTGTGATCCTGGCTGTGGTCCAGGAGTCTGTGGTATCATCACATACCTTCAGCTATGCTGAATGAGGCAGTCAGGGTTCATACTTAGAGAAATGTGTGATCTGAGAGAAGCTTGCTCAGAAGCCCTAGAGCTGCATCTTCTTCAAATTCGAACCTGAACAAAGACAGCAAACCTAGTTTTCCAGTCCCTCAGGGAGCCCCTCAGACTGAGCTGACCCAGAAACTTGAAGCAACCTCATCACCCAAGCTCCTCATTTCTGCTTTTCTTGACAACATAGAAATACCATTTTAGTCTGTCCAAAATGCATTTCCCCTTTCTCTGGTAACCCCCTGGAATTTGCTCACTCCTAGTTGAAATAAATGGTTCAAGCAAGGCTGATTCCCTCCTCTACCCCCAACTCAAGTCAATGAAGGTCGGCCTCCAGGGCACTTACTAGAGCAGGGGAGAAGAGTGCCCTTTCTTCGGGGACACTAAAATGGTAGGGACCTAAGCCTGGAGGGGTTAGTCTTGCATTAGGTGGAGAACCCGCTGAGAATGAAACAATAACTATGGTGCTCCTGTGACAGCTTTAGGCCTCTGGAGTTCCTACTTGTATGAGTTACTAATTCTTTTTGGTTTAAGTCCGTTTGAGCTGGAATTTCTCCTTACAACTGAGAGTTCTGACTAATGCACAGAACCAACCCCCCCAAAAAAGGCCTTTATATCACCCCCTCTCTCTTCTCACCCCTACCTTTCTGCACAAACAGATCCTCCCTCACTGGGCTGCCCCAGCGATTCCCCTGCATCTCACTCTCCCCACAGAATGTTACCTCCTTGCCCCAACTGAAATCCTAAGGACTTGAGTTTCCCATGTCCCTGTAAGCAGGGGACCGTCCTCTTTGGGTAGGGCCAAGTCTAGCCCAGTTTTCTTTTGCCCTCTGAGGGGGGAAAAAATCCTTTTCCTTTGAGATTCATGCTACCGAGCTCACCATTCATTACGAATTTCCTGATAACTTAATTCACTTAGGACTTTGACACCTGTTTTACAGTCTCCCCTTCCACCTCTGCCATCATTCCACAGGGATGTCACCATCTTATTAATAGCCTGTAAACACAGTTTATGTAGCACTTACTGTGTACCAGGCATGGTTCTAAGCACTTTACATATATTTTAGCTCACTCGACCCTTCTAGTAGCACAGGGTATTATTATCCCCATTTTATAGGTGAGGAAACTGAGGCATAGGAAGGCTGTTTAGACTTGTCTAGAGCTACCCAGACACTAAGTGGTAGAGTGGTATGAGGACAGGGAATCTAATTGCAGAGTCCAGGCTCTTAATACACATGCTCGCCTGCCAGTTCCCTGTTCACTGTAATTGTAGCATCCCCCATAATCTCCCCTCTACATTGGTCCTGGACATTTGGAAGGTCCTTGAAGAGGAGATGTCAGCTGAGGGTGGTTTGGATGGCCAATGGAGATCTGTACCTCCACTTCCTACAGCTCAAATATTTATTGTCATCTCCCATGTAAATGTACCAACTAATAGGCCCAGAAGCTGGGATGTAAGTTGGGCTGAAGACACAGCAGTAGCAAAGCAAATTTTGTATTGTGCTCCTGGTACCCCGTAAGGCCTCTTCTCTGCCCTACTAGTCCTTATTCTCTACAGGAAGGTTGCTGCATTCAGGCCAGCCCATGCTCCCTCTGTCTAGGACTGTCTTTAGAATGTGTCCCTTGTCTATATCCTTACCCATGGACTGTGTTCCTCAACCTTTTAGAAACTTTGCACAAGAGGTTCAAAACCTCTGTTTTCCTTCCCTCCTCTCTGTTTGAAAGAGCAGACAGAAGCCAGGGAGCAGTTTCACCATCCCAGCCAATCACACCTAGATGAGCTGCATCCAGAGTGCCTCCACCTGAAAATTCATGCTCCGCCCTCTCACCCCAACAGCATCCCACTCCTTTCCAGCCTCCTGGCTCTCATTCCAGCTCAACAACTTGCCCATTTCCACTTCCAGCTTCCCTCCTGGCTTCACAATGCCAGCTAACATACTCGCCTTCCACGATCCCCAGTCCTGCCAACACATGACCCCAAGCACGACTAATTAGTGCTCACAACTGCTTTAATTATAACTACGTTTTGAGTGCCTACCATGTGCCAAGCACTCTCCTAATCACTTTACAAGCACGTTATTTAATCCTCAAAACACCACTGCCAGGAGTTAGGGACCATCATGATTCTCCTTTTACAGAAAGGAAAGCTGAGGCACCGGGAGGTCAACGCCTGCTCAGGGTCACAACTGCGTCACTCTGGCGGGACTTTCAACCCTCATTAGCTGTCTGCTTCGCAGGATTCCAGCCACCTCCCGGCCGTCACTACCGCACTAAACTGCTGTGTCATGCTGGAGCAGCAGGTTCCCCGTTAAAGTGAAAAAACAGGAAGGAGGGAAGAGAAGAGAACCTTCGCGATAAATTCCGGAAAGGAGGCGGAGGTGCACACGCAGAAACACTTCCTGGTTATCGTTACTCAGCATTTTGTGGGGTTCGCGGGGCTGGCGGGCAGGGGTGCGACGGGCCTTTCCGAGGAATCGTAGGTGGCCTCTTCTCGAGCCTGGGCACGTCCGATTAAGGCCTGGCTGGCCCCTTCCCAGGTGACCCTGTAGCTCTGGGGGGGTGGCCTCCGCCCGCCATGCACAGTGCAGGCTCCCTTCACGTCGCCCATCCCCACTCCCAGGTGGGGTACAGGTGGGAGGCGCCGAAGGTCTCCAGCCCAGAGGACTCCCAGGAGCTCCGCCCCGCGCCCGCCCCAGCCCTGCCCCAGCCCTGCCCCAGCCCTGCCCCTCCGGCCCCGCCCCTGCCGGCGGTCCCGCCCCCGTCCGGCCGCATCCGGGAGGCGGGGCGTAGCCCAGACGCCTTGGCGGGCCCAGGAGGCCCCAGCGGGCGCGCCCCCGCCACACTTACGCCGCGCGCGCCCGCCCGCCCCGCCCACCGTTGCTATAAAGGGAAAGCGGGCTGCGCGCTCTCCAAGCTTCGTTCGGCGTCTTGGATCCGCTTCCGTATATTCTACTGTAAGGTCGCTAGTCAGACCCCAGCAGCCAAGATGGTGAAGCAGATTGAGAGCAAGGTAAGTGTTCCGGGGCCGGCCAGGGCGCGGCGCGCAGCCCCAGCAGGTGGGGTAGGCGGTGGGCCGGAGGTGGGCAGGCCGCCCCTTCGCATCCCTGGAGGAAGGGGACGCGGCGACTCGGCCTGGGACTGCGAGAAGCCCGGGCCTGGGCGCTCCCGGGGCGGTGGAGCGTGCCCTGGAGGGCTAGGTCCGCGTAACCTATGCGCCCGGGGGATGCACGCGCGTGGGGAGCGCCCTGGAGTCCTCCACTGAGCCTCCGCCCCCTCCCCACCCCAGCCGGGAAACCGCGATTGGGTAAAGGATGGAGGGAGTCTGCCTTTGGCCCCGACACGGGCCCGGGCAAGGAGGTGGAGGGCTCCTTGGAGAAAGCCCGGGCTTGCTGGCTGCCACTCTCTCCCCGGGGAGCGGCGTGATCCACCCGCGCTGGGTGCAGTGAGCTCCCTGGGGCGTGGATCTAGGCCGGACACCCCCGGCTGCCTCCAGCACTGCCTGGCCGCAGAGCTGACGCGTGCTGCATCCGCGCGAAGGGAGCGGTTCCGGGCTGGAGACACCCCCCAAACCCCTTCGCTTGTACTAAGTCCGGCTCTAGGGGCCCAGGTGGCGGCAAGGAGGTGAAGTCCGGGCCGCGCCCTCGGGACTCCTCCTCCTGCGGCGCAGGGCGTGTTTCCGGCAGCTCTGGCTTTGGAATGACTCAGCCCCCAAGGCTGGGCCCAGGGACCTTCACTGCCCTAACCATCTGTGATTCACCCACGGTGAACTTCGTGGTCGGTGGGTTTCGCTGGAGCCAGGAGTGCCCCTGAGAGCGGCCGCGCCCCGCTGTGTGCTCGTCGGCTTTCGGGTACCCAGACGGCGGTTCTGTCCTTTTAGGAATGCCCAAGACAAAAAGTGTTCCATGTCGAGAGTTATTGCAAACTTAATACCCTCCTGCTCGGAAAACTCAAGAGCCTAACAGTGTCTGGTGTACTGTGGCCCCTCAAGAAGTGGATGTTAAATGCAGAGGCACAAAACTGAGTGGGAGAAAACTGATGTTACTCAAACAGTGGGACGAAACCGTTTATCCTGCGATACCGCCCACCCCAGTAAAGCAGGGGAAAGGCGGGTCGAGTGCCCCGACCTGGTTTAGGTGCTGGGGTTAGCTTTGGAAATGGAAGTTTGTCTGTTAATGGTTCCTTATCTTTTTGTTCCTTTTACAACCAGAAAACATAAAGATCGTTGTAGAAGGTTTGGGAAGAGAGATCTTCTGTTTCCTAGACGCAACCACAAAATAGTTGAGGTTATTTTTATTTCCGAGCTGTGTGTTTGTCGTCTAATTTAGCCTGAACACTTTCCATGTAATTAGAAGCTTTTTGTAATCATTTTAATATCTGAAGACATTGCTGGACATTTGGGCAGTTTTCCACGCTTCAGTGAATGTTTCTGTTCGTGAGGCTTTATACAGAGTTCAGGCTGTTTCCTCAGGTTAGGGTCTTGAGTGCAGGGTCAAGGGATGTGAACCTTTTATGACTTATTAACAACCTTTTCATTGGTTGAAAAGAGAGCGCCTTGGGCTTCCCTGGTGGCGCAGTGGTTGAGAATCCGCCTGCCAGTGCAGGAGACACGGGTTCGAGCACTGGTCCGGGAAGATCCCACATGCCACGGAGCAGCTAAGCCCGTGTGCCACAACTACTGAGCCTGCGCTCTAGAGCCCGCGAGCCACAACTACTCAGCCCGCGAGCCACAACTACTGAAGCCCGCGCACCTAGAGCCCATGCTCTGCAACAAGAGAAGCCACCGCAATGAGAAGCCTGTGCACCACAACGAAGAGTAGCCCCCGCTCGCCGCAACTAGAGAGAAGCCCGTGTGCAGCAACGAAGACCCAATGCAGCCAAAAATAAATAAATTTATAAAAAAAGAAGAAAAGAAAAGAGAGAGCCTTAATATTGAGTTTTTTCACATACTTTTATTCAGTGTCTACTGAGTGACAAACAACAGTCTATGAGAGGAGGAGCAGGTGGTCTTCTGCAGAGTCTGGTGACCTCATCAGTAGAACATGTGAAAACCTATGAAAGGAGTGAGAAATCTTTGGTCTATATGAATTGTCTCAGAATCCAAACACTACAAGCAGAAAATTGGTTCCTGGAGCACATTTCGGTCTTTCCCTATTTTAGTTGTCGTAATTGTGGCACCCTCCTCCCCTCATCAGTACCAAGATGTACAAGGGTGACAGGAAATTCATTACCCAGAAAAGCACTATGGCCTGGGGCCCAAATCCCTGATAATCAGTTGATCTTCAAAACTATGATCCAGAGTCAATCAAAAGCTAAGCTAATGTTTCTTGTAAATATTGAGTACACTTTAGATTTTCATCCTGATGGACTTGGTGCCGTGGGCCAGCCAAGACAACTCTGAGGTTTTGGTAGTTTAGAGGCACTGGAGCCATTTCAGCTCCATTTCAGTCCATTAATGGACTATAAAAGTGAGGAGGAAGAAATGAAAAGTTTTTTTAAGAATGGCCACTGCCATTTCTTTTCTTCTTTTTTTAAAAAATTTTTAAATTTTATTTATTTTTTTATACAGCAGGTTCTTATTAGTCATCAATTTTATACACATCAGTGTATACATGTCAATCGCAATCGCCCAATTCACCACACCACCATCCCCACCCCACCGCGGTTTTCCCCCCTTGGTGTCCATATGTTTGTTCTCTCCATCTGTGTCTCAACTTTGGCCCTGCAAACCGGTTCATCTGTACAATTTTTCTAGGTTCCACATACATGCATTAATATATGATATTTGTTTTTCTCTTTCTGACTTACTTCACTTTGTATGACAGTCTCTAGATCCATCCACGTCTCAACAAATGACCCAATTTCGTTCCTTTTTATGGCTGAGTAATATTCCATTGTATATATGTACCACAACTTCTTTATCCATTCGTCTGTCGATGGGCATTTAGGTTACTTCCATGACATGCCTATTGTAAATAGTGCTGCAATGAACATTGGGGTGCATGTGTCTTTTTGAATTGTGGTTTTCGCTGGGTATATCCCCAGTAGTGGGATTGCTGGATCATATGGTAATTCTATTTTTAGTTTTTTAAGGAACCTCCATACTGTTCTCCATGGTGGCTGTATCAATTTACATTCCCACCAGCAGTGCAAGAGGGTTCCCTTTTCTCCACACCCTCTCCACCATTTATTGTTTGTAGATTTTCAGATGATGCCCATTCTAACTGGTGTGAGGTGATACCTCATTGTAGTTTTGATTTGCATTTCTCTAATAATTACTGATGTTGAACAGCTTTTCATGTGCTTCTTGGCCATCTGTATGTCTTCTTTGGAGTAATGTCTATTTAGGTCTTCTGCCCATCTTTGGATTGGGTTGTTTATTTTTTTAATGTTGAGCTGAATGAGCTGTTTATATATTTTGGAGATTAATCCTTTGTCTGTTGATTCATTTGCAAATATTTTCTCCCATTCTGAGGGTTGTCTTTTCGTCTTGTTTATGGTTTCCTTTGCTGTGCAAAAGCTTTTAAGTTTCACTAGGCCCCATTTGTTTATTTTTGTTTTTATTTCCATTACTCTAGGAGATGGATCAAAAAAGATCTTGCTGTGATTTATGTCAAAGAATGTTCTTCCTATGTTTTCCTCTAAGAGTTTTATAGTGTCCAGTCTTACATTTAGGTCTCCAATCCATTTTGAGTTTATTTTTGTGTATGGTGTTAGGGAGTGTTCTAATTTCATTCTTTTACATGTAGCTGTCCAGTTTTCCCAGCACCACTTATTGAAGAGACTGTCTTTTCTCCATTGTATATCCTTGCCTCCTTTGTCATAGTCGACCATAGGTGCGTGGGTTTATCTCTGGGCTTTCTATCTTGTTCCATTGATCTATGTTTTTGTTTTTGTGCCAGTACCATGTTGTCTTGATTACTGTAGCTTTGTAGTATAGTCTGAAGTCAGGGAGTCTGATTCTTCCAGCTCCGTGTTTTCCCCTCAAGACTGCTTTGGCTATTCGGGGTCTTTTGTGTCTCCATACAAATTTTAAGATTTTTTGTTCTAGTTCTGTAAAAAATGCCATTGGTAATTTGATAGGGATTGCATTGAATCTGTAGATTGCTTTGGGCAGTATAGTCATTTTCACAATGTTGATTCTTCCAATCCAAGAACATGGTATATCTCTCCATCTGTTGGTATCGTCTTTAATTTCTTTCATCAGTGTCTTATAGTTTTCTGCATACAGGTCTTTTGTCTCCTTAGATAGGTTTATTCCTAGGTATTTTATTCTTTTTGTTGCAATGGTAAATGGGAATGTTTCCTTAATTTCTCTTTTAGATTTTTCATCATTAGTGTATAGGAATGCCAGAGATTTCTGTGCATTAATTTTGTATCCTGCAACTTTACCAAATTCATTGATTAGCTCTAGTAGTTTTCTGGTGGCATCTTTAGCATTCTCTATGTATAGTATCATGTCATCTGCAAACAGTGACAGATTTACTTTTTCTTTTCCAATTTGTATTCCTTTTATTTCTTTTTCTTCTCTGGTTGCCGTGGCTAGGACTTCCAAAACTATGTTGAATAATAGTGGTGAGAGTGGACATCCTTGTCTTGTTCCTGATCTTAGAGGAAATGCTTTCAGTTGTTCACCATTGAGAATGATATTTGCTGTGGGTTTGTTGTATATGGCCTTTATTATGTTGAGGTAGGTTCCCTGTATGCCCACTTTCTGGAGAGTTTTTATCATAAATGGGTGTTGAATTTTGTCAAAAGCTTTTTCTGCATCTATTGAGATGATCATATGGTTTTTATTCTTCAGTTTGTTAATATGGTGTATCACATTGACTGATTTGCGTATATTGAAGAATCCTTGCATCGCAGGGATAAATCCTACTTGATCATGGTGTATGATCCTCTTAATGTGTTGTTGGATTCTGTTTGCTAGTATTTTGTTGAGGATTCTTGCATCTATATTCATCAGTGATATTGGTCTGTAATTTTCTTTTTTTGTAGTATCTTTGTCTGGTTTTGGTATCAGGGTGATGGTGGCCTCATAGAATGGGTTTGGGAGTGTTCCTTCCTCTGCAATTTCTTGGAAGAGTTTGAGAAGGATGAGTGTTAGTTCTTCTCTAAATGTTTGATAGAATTCACCTGTGAAGCCATCTGGTCCTGGACTTTTGTTTGTTGGAAGATTTTTAATCACAGTTTCAATTTCATTCCTTGTGATTGGTCTGTTCATATTTTCTATTTCTTCCTGGTTCAGTCTTGGAAGGTTATAGCTTTCTAAGAATTTGTCCATTTCTTCCAGGTTGTCCATTTTATTGGCGTAGAGTTGCTTGTAGTAGTCTCTTAGGATGCTTTGTATTTCTGCGGTGTCTGTTGTAACTTCTCCTTTTTCGTTTCTAATTCTATTGATTTGAGTCTTCTCCCTTTTTTTCTTGATGAGTCTGGCTAATGGTTTATCAATTTTGTTTATCTTCTCAAAGAACCAGCTTTTAGTTTCTTGATCTTTGCTATTTTTTTCTTTGTTTCTATTTCATTTATTTCTGCTCTGATCTTTAAGATTTCTTTCCTTCTGCTAACTTTGGGTTTTGTTTGTTCTTCTTTCTCTAGTTCCTTTAGGTGTAAGGTTAGATTGTTCGAGATTTTTCTTGTTTCTTGAGGTAGGCTTGTATAGCTATAAACTTCCCTCTTAGAACTGCTTTTGCTGCATCCCATAGGTTTTGGATCATCGTGTTTTCATTGTCATTTGTCTCTAGGTATTTTTCGATTTCCTCTTTTATTTCTTCAGTGATCTCTTGGTTATTTAGTAACGTATTGTTTAGCCTCCATGTGTTTGTGTTTTTTACGTTTTTTTCCCTGTAATTCATTTCTAATCTCATAGCATTGTGGTCAGAAAAGATGCTTGATACGATTTCAATTTTCTTAAATTTACTGAGGCTTGATTTGTGACCCAAGATGTGATCTATCCTGGAGAATGTTCCGTGCGCACTTGAGAAGAAAGTGTAATCTGCTGTTTTTGGATGGAATGTCCTATAAATATCAATTAAATCTACCTGGTCTATTGTGTCATTTAAAGCTTCTGTTTCCTTATTTATTTTCATTTTGGATGATCTGTCCATTGGTGTAAGTGAGGTGTTAAAGTCCCCCACTATTATTTTTTCTTTTTTTTTTTTTAAAGAAAGTACCTGAACTGTGTGTTTTTTTTTTAAATTTATTTTTATTTATTTATTTTTGGCTGTGTTGGGTGTTCGTTTCTGTGCGAGGGCTTTCTCCAGTTGCGGCAAGCGGGGGCCACTCTTCATCGTGGTGCACGGGGCCTCTCTTCTTGCAGAGCACAGGCTCCAGGTGCGCAGGCTCAGCAGTTGTGGCTCATGGGCCTAGTTGCTCCACGGCATGTGGGATCTTCCCAGACCAGGGCTCGAACCCATGTCCCCTGCATTAGCAGGCAGATTCTCAACCACTGCGCCACCAGGGAAGCCCTAAAGTCCCCCACTATTATTGTGTTACTGTCGATTTTCCCTTTTATGGCTGTTAGCAGTTGCCTTATGTATTGAGGTGCTCCTATGTTGGGTGCATATATATTTATAATTGTTATATCTTCTTCTTGGATTGATCCCTTGATCATTATGTAGTGTCCTTCCTTGTCTCTTGTAACATTCTTTATTTTAAAGTCTGTTTTATCTGATATGAGTATAGCTAGTCCAGCTTTCTTTTGATTTCTTTTTGCATGGAATATCTTTTTCCACCTCCTCACTTTCAGTCTGTATGTGTCCCTAGGTCTGAAGTGGGTCTCTTGTAGACAGCATATATATGTCTTGTTTTTGTATCCATTCAGCAGGCCTGTGTCTTTTGGTTGGAACATTTAATCCATTCACGTTTAAGGCAGTTATTGATATGTATGTTCCTAAGACCATTTTCTTAATTGTTTTGGGTTTGTTTTTGTAGGTCCTTTTCCCTTTTCTTCTCTTGTGTTTCCCATTTAGAGAAGTTCCTTTAGCATTTGTTGTAGAGCTGGTTTGGTGGTGCTGAATTCTCTTAGCTTTTGCTTGTCTGTAAAGCTTTTGATTTCTCCTTCGAATCTGAATCAGATTCTTGCCGGGAAGAGTAATCTTGGTTGTAGGTTCTTCCCTTTCATCACTTTATGTATATCATGCCACTCCCTTCTGGCTTGTAGAGTTTCTGCTGAGAAATCAGCTGTTAGCCTTATGGGAGTTCCCTTGTATGTTATTTGTCGTTTTTCCCTTGCTGCTTTCAATAATTTTTCTTTGTCTTTAATTGTTGCCAATTTGATTACTATGTGTCTTGGCATGTTTCTCCTTGGGTTTATTCTGTGTGGGACTCGCTGCACGTCCTGGACTTGGGTGACTATTTCCTTTCCCATGTTAGGGAAGTTTTCGACTATAATCTCTTCAAATATTTTCTCTGGTCCTTTCTCTCTCTTCTCCTTCTGGGACCCCTATAATGCGAATGTTGTTGCATTTAATGTTGTCCCAGAGGTCTCTTAGGCTGTCTTCATTTCTTTTCATTCTTTTTTCTTTATTCTGTTCCACAGCACTGAATTCCACCATTCTGTATTCCAGGTCACTTATCGTTCTTCTGCCTCAGTTATTCTGCTGTTGATTCCTTCTGGGGTCGTTTTCATTTCAGTTATTGTATTGTTCATCTGTTTGTTTGTTCTTTAATTCTTCTAGATCTTTGTTAAACATTTCTTGCATCTTCTCGATCTTTGCCTCCATTCTTTTTCCGAGGTCCTGGATCATCTTCACTATCATTATTCTGAATTCTTTTTCTGGAAGGTTGACTATCTCCACTTCATTTAGTTGTTTTTCTGGGGTTTTATCTTGTTCCTTCATCTGGTACATAGTCCCTTGCCTTTTCATCTTGTCTATCTTTCTGTGAATGTGGTTTTTGTTCCACAGGCTGCAGGATTGTTATTCATTTTATATATATTTTTTTTAACTTATTTATTATTTATTTTTGTCTGTTGGGTCTTTGTTGCTGTACGCAGGCTTTCTCTAGTTGTGGCGAGCAGTGGCTACTCTTCATTGCAGTGCGCGGGCTTCTTATTGCTGTGGCTTCTCTTGTTGTGGAGCACGGGCTCTAGAGCGCAAGCTCAGTAGTTGTGGTGCGCAGGCTTAGTTGCTCCTCGGCATGTGGGATCTTCCCGGACCAGGGCTTGAACCCATGTACCCTACATTGGCAGGCGGATTCTTAACCACTGTGCCACCTGGGAAGTCCCTGCTGCCATTTCTTGAACTCCCATCTTCAACACACAGGCACTTTGCTAAATGCTTTACAAACCACTCTTATGCCTGTTGATTACCTTCGGAATGGGTGTGTTTAGGAAAAGAGATGCTAGATGCTGCTTTTATTCATCTGCCCCAAATACATTGTTTTGTTTTCAGAATGTTTGTGTTAGTGATGGGGACCTTTATCAGTCCTCACTGGTAGTTTCTGGGAGGTAGAAATTATGGTTTGCTTCTTAGTCAGATAATATTGAATCATTCTCACACTGATGTCTGTTTTAGGCAAACTTTATTATCCAGAGAACAGAACTTGTCATGAAGTCTTACATATACCTGGCTCTGCGACTCATGTTCAGTGAAGTCAAAAGTCATTGCTGAAAGATACTCTAGGTTGAGAGTAACCTCACCAGTATTTACTGAGGGCCAACCATGTTCACAAAACCATGTATTCATCTGACCAGACATTGTCAATCTTTATTTTCCTGTCTTATCTGGATCTTGCAGTAAAGAATGGCTGGTTTGACCTAAAAAAGTCACATTAGGGAAGGCTTTGAAGGAAATTCATCTGGAAAAAAATCGGTGATGGTTTGGGAAAATAATTTCTGTACTTCTTACTCTCTGTGTGCACCCTCCACTGCATGCACACACCTCCCCACACCCAAAGGTGTGGTGTGTTTATTTGTATGCAGGTTTGTACCTGCATAACTGAAAAGGGTACAGAAGTCATGACCTACCATTCCAGGAAACACCATTTGTGAATTGTTTTCCCCAAAAACATGAGGCAGAAATTAGAAATCTAGAGAAGTAACTTCAGAGGAATTCACTTTAGTTTTTTTGTTGTTGTTGTTAACAGTGCTTTATTTACTTTCTTCTTTACTTGGACCAAATCTGATCTGATTCTTAGCTTTTAAAGGAGGGGGGCGGTTTTTAATTAAACCAATGTGACTGCATTTTTCCCCTTGAAGAAAACCGAGACTTCAGATATAGATGTTTGTGTTTTGATTTCTCTTCATGGCCTTGGTTTTGGTCAGCACCAGCTGACTGACTGTGGTTAAAAAAGAGCCGTCCCTTGTTAACTAGAAGGTTAGGTTGCTAGGGTTACAGTATCAAAACCATTGGTAAATTATTCAGGGAGGTTGGTGGTAAGGGATTTCTTGATCGTTTCTACTGGTGGAATTTTATTCAACAAGCATTGCTTCCAAAAAATAACAAAGAAAATTCTCTTCATGAGGGACTAAAACTTTTTCATTTGGTCAACAATGAGGGCAGAAATCAACGATAGCATGTATGATCTCAATTCTGGAAACTCCATTAAAAAGAGTATAAGGACATATGCTTAATGTCAGCAGTGAGTGTAAGGCTGTGGAGAAGGTTATTTTCCTTGATTGATATTTATTTTTTTGAGCTTTTGGATGTTCTACCATAGATAATATTAGCTTAATCAAAAAGTTTTAGTTTTTAAAATAACTTGTGGTGTTTTAGTTGCAAGATTCTGTGCCTTTGTGATTTATTCAATTGAAGTGTGATTCCTTGGATCAATCAATGAGCATTTAGTGAATGTCTACTATATATTATACCTAGATTTGATGTGGAAACTGTTTTTTATAAATTTATTTTGTGTATTTATTTTTGTTTGGCTGCGTTGTGTCTTCGTTGCTGCTCACAGGCTTTCTCTAGTTGCGGCAAGCGGGAGCCACTCTTCATTGCGGTGTGCGGGCTTCTCATTGCGGTAGCTTCTCTTGTCACAGAGCATGGGCTTTAGGCGCACGGGCTTCAGTAGTTGTGGCATGCAGGCTTAGTTGTTGTGGCGCACAGGCTTAGTTGCTCCACAGCATGTGGGATCTTCCCAGACCAGGGCTCAAACCCGTGTCCCCTGCACTGGCAGGCGGATTCTTAACCACTGCACCACCAGGGAAGTCCAGATGTGGATACATTTTTAATACAAATGTCTTTATTTTCCTTTCATTTACTTAGTTTGGATGTGGATTAACCAATTAATATTTTATATTTATGAAGACATGAATATTGATACACTGTATACATCATACTTGTTTCATCTTATCAAATAACATTACACCACAGTAGGATTTCTTCAGTTTATTTGCTTTGTTTTCCTTTTTTTATTAAAAAAAATAGGCCCTGCCTTTTTATTTTTCATGAATTTATTTAACATTTGGAAAATCCATTTGTATTTCACCCTGTAACAATTGTAACAATAAAGATTTCTGGAAGCTGAGAGTCTATTATATAAAATGTTGTTCTTATTGGTTCCATTCTTGCCAGTATGTCTGGAATGTGTGATCAAACCTCTAGCTTCCTCTGGCCCATCCCTAGCCAGTCAACTCATCTTGTCTGTCCCTAGCAATTTCTATTACTGTGCTTCCAGATCCCCAGATTTTCCTGATCTGATTACATTAGATTTTGACAAATTCTCTACTCATTGATGATTCATTTTTTTAAATAAATTTGTTTATTTATAAAAAAATAAAAATAATAAAAATGAAAAAATAAAAAAATAAAAATAAAAAATAGGCCCTGAAAGCAGGACCTCCAAATTGTGCTTTGTGTCGCATTTTATCAGGGCTTTTGGAAATAAACGTAACTTCTTAACATCTGCTTTTCTCTTTCCCTTAGTATGCTTTTCAGGAAGCCTTGAACAGTGCAGGAGAGAACCTCGTAGTAGTCGACTTCTCAGCCACGTGGTGTGGGCCTTGCAAAATGATCAAGCCTTTCTTTCATGTAAGTATTTATTAGCCAACTTCTGCTTTTGTAAACTATTAGTGTGTTTGGGGTTGGTGGTCACAAAGCTAGGAAAGAAGGACAGAGGTTTTGTTGTTGTCGGATCTTTGGTCTAAAAATCATAGCATGACAATTTAGGTTTGACACATACAGCCTATTGAAGACAACTTTCAGCAGTTAATTTGTCTTAAGTGGTTTTGTTTTTCTTCACAGTGAAACATGGGCCCTATTTGAAGTTCAGGAATCAGAGTTGATGTTACAAATCATTTTATACCAAGGAGAATTTGATTCAGGGAAAATGTCTTTTATGCTTACCCATCCCTAAATATTTGGATCTTTAGTCCCTACTTTTAAGTTTCCATTTAAGAAGCTTGAGTGTGTTGGCTGCCATTGCCCAGTGCTAAATCTTTGTGGATTTTTTTTTTTTTCTAATTTTCTAGTCTCTCTCTGAAAAGTATTCCAACGTAGTGTTCCTCGAAGTAGATGTGGATGACTGTCAGGTACGTGGCTGGAAATTTGGAATAATGTTGAGCTTTTTGCATTGGCCTTTTTCTCTGAATTAATTACACATTGCTTGTTCTCATAAATAAGTAAAACACTAGAATTACAACCCTAGTTAAAAAGTTTATTTCAGAAGAACGGGTGATTGTGCCAATTATGAGCTTAATCCTAGATGTCAGGAGCTAAGTACATCACATCCTAAAATAGAATGATTAAGGCATCTGTTACCCATCTTTACTAGTCACCTTTTTTTTTTTAATTAATTAATTACTTTTTTCTGTGGCTGTGTTGGGTCTTCGTTTCTGTGCGAGGGCTTTCTCTAGTTGCGGCAAGCGGGGACCACTCTTCATCGCAGTGCGCGGGCCTCTCACTGTCGCGGCCTCTCTTGTTGTGGAGCACAGGCTCCAGACGCGCAGGCTCAGTAGTTGTGGCTCACGGGCCTAGTTGCTCCGTGGCATGTGGGATCGTCCCAGACCAGGGCTCAAACCCGTGTCCCCTGCATTGGCAGGCAGATTCTCAACCACTGCGCCACCAGGGAAGCCCTACCTGTCTCTTTCTAAAAGCCCAAGTAATCTACCTAACATTCTGAGGAGCTGCTTAACAAACAGAAATTGAAAAGACCAAACACCAAGATGCCTGATAGAGAGCTGAGAGAAGAATTTGGGGGAACATTTCAAGATGATTGGTTTAATTTAACAAATGCTCGTTTAGCACTTTGGGCCAGGTGCACTGTTCTTTGTGCATAACAAGTATGGATTCATTTAATCCTTTGTCCTGTCATCCTGCCCAGGTTGACCATGGAGTTACAGTTAGTAAGTAGCAGAGCAGGGATTTAAATGTGTGTGGGCAGGTTTGCTTAGCCCCAGCAGGGCAGGAGTGGGTTAGGGTATGAAGTGGCAACAAAGGTGCTGGACCTGGCTTCCAGTCATGGCCCCATGGCCCAGTGACTTCTGCTTTAGGCTCATTCTAGTATCCCTTGAGCCTTGGTTCTTCTGTCTATGACCAGATCTTAATACCTGCCCCCACCAACCTTGTAAGGTTGATTATTCATTGAGCAAACATGGAAATCCTGCTAAAGGTCCAGAAGGGTCTATAAAAAGGGTGTGTGGGGGGGAAATGTATGGCAGTATTTTCTAAGCCTGTGGGCACCTCCCAGTACCACATTGCTTATTCCCAGCACATTTCTCATCTTTCTTTCTTGCCGGACAAGCTCCTTGACTTAAGCTTCACATCCTCTCCAGGAATTCTCCTCTAGTTACTCCCTTTTATGCCCAGACTAGGTTAGTTCCCTTCCTCTGTGTCCCCCTGGGTCCTCTGCCCCTCTTTTTCGTGGATTGATGGTTGTCCAATGGGAGGATTGTGTCCCTTATTAGCTCTGTGGGCTTGGTGAAGTTATCTGTTCTGTGCCTCAGGTTGAGCCTCTGTTAAATGGCATCATAAATCCAGCATCATAAGGCAGTTATCAGGATCATGTGAGATAAGACCTGTGAAGTGCTTAGAGCAGTGCCTGGCACATGATAAGCATTCAGTAAGCTTAGCTATTACTATAACGATCTTTGTGTCTGTCCTTCATTAGTCTGTCAGTTTCTTGGGATCAGGGACCCTGTCCTTATTCGCCTTTGTTTCCTCTTTATCAGCACACCTGTCTGACCTGTGGTTGGTAGGTGAAGAATGAATGAATTGGTATGGTTGTCAAGTAAAGTTATTCTAATGTGTCCTGGGTTTTTGTTCTAAGTAAGAGTAGACAGCATGTGTTGTTTGCAAAAAAAACTCTTGCTCCCTATTTTCACCTAACTTATTTTTTTAAATCTCGTCACCTTAGCCAGGTGAAAATGGCACCTGGAAGGGACTAAAGAAACTGGTACTGACCCTATCAGACAGCAAGTGAATACATTTTTATTCGGAAGTACTAACATATGCTAGATGCTGCACTAAGCCCTCTGCCTACATTGTATCATTTCATCCAGGCAGTGACCATTGAGAACTATTTTTATCAGCATCCCCCCTGAACAGATAATGGGACTGCAACACAGAAGGGAAAAAGGTTGATTGAGGCAGAGCCTGTGGATTTGGCCCCTGTACCGTGCTGGGTCCAGGACCAATGCTTTCTGCCTCAATCCAAAACCTTTGGGAAGCAGGTGTGCAGAGCAGGCCCAGACTTCAATATGACAGCCCCTCCTTTAGATGCGGTTGTCATCCTCAGCATCCTCCTGAAAGTATGTAGACCTCTAGACCTTGAAGTGACCTCCTCATAAGTTGGGGACCTTTCACTTTGAGCAACATATGATTTTTTGTATGTGGTTTTTTTTTTTTTAATACTCTTAATGACAACTATTACACTGTTTAAATAGCCTTATCAACCTTTTGCGGCATTAAAAATTGAATTCCAGAACCCTTTGGTCACCCCATACACACAGCAATAGTCTGTCAGTTCCTACTTACCTGGCCATTCAGCAGTTAGCAAGGCAGTTAATTCAAACAAAAAGTTCATTATCAATCCGTGAGTTGTTTTTCCCCCATGGAATTTATGAATTACACAAGTGGATCTTCTTTTTGTTGCTTTGGAATGCTGTAGGTAAAACCATCCCCTGATTTTGGCTTGAAAAGAATGCAGATGAGGGATAAAAATGACATCAATTCATTATTTTGAGTATTAGATCATATCATTAAATAGATGGAATATTTTAGGGCTGAATTTGTTTTTATATTTTTTATGCAGATAATTCCTGTCCATGCAGACTCAGGGTACTTAATGTTTATAAGTATCTTTGGGGCAAACAGCAAAGAAAATAGAAAAATCTCCAAACACTTGGGCTGGAAGAGATTATCTTTTAGGTGTAATAGATTCAAATGGACAGTTAGGAGGCATGGACATATAATGTGGTACACACACAAAACAACTCTGTATGCATAGTGAAGTGTGAATACTACTTTTGAAAATGATAGACTGATCTTATTTCCTTAACAGTGGGCTCTACTCCCAACTCTACAGAGTATGATACTTATAAGCTAAAAAGAAACAAAGTAACTTAGGCCTGATAGTTTTGCAACGTTTTAGAATGCCATGTGTTTCCATTATGATGAGAACAGCCAGGAATGAGTTAATAACAGGTGACAACAGCAGATTTAAAGTTATTTTGGCTATACAGCATGCTGAGCTAGAAACCAATGAAACAAAAGTTAATAAGGTAAAATGTAGCCTCGTTACACTTACTAATAAAAATCTGAGATGGGCCAAAACTATAGGGATGGAGAACAGGCGGGGGGCGGGAAGGGGGGATGTGCGCAGGGGTGGGGGCAGAGGGGGAGTGTTTGACTGCAAAGAAGCTACTGAGGAGGTTTTATGGGAGTGAGGGAAGAGTTCTGTATCCTGATTATGGCAGTGTTTATATGACTACACAAGTTCCAGATTGTTTATTTTTTTTTAAATGGCAGGAACTGGGTCTGTCATTAGAGAGTGTCTAGCTTTCTGTTTTTAAATGAGGGAAGTGATAAACTTGAGATCAAGAATGTTTTTAAAACCTCAAAGGTAACTACTTAATTTTTAAGTGTGCATGCCTTTCAAATCACTAGAGGAGTGGGCAAATTGGTCCATAGAACAAGTAATAGAAAACAAAAGAAAAAAAATAAAACATTAACAGAGGCAGCAGAGATCAAATATTAGTTATAGAGCTACTAACCTTTACTGAGGTCCATAAAAGATTTTACTAGATGGGTATACTGTCTTCCAGGATGTTGACTCGGTATTATTAAAATGCTAGTTAGTACTCTCAGATTCATCCAGCATTTTTGGGAAATTGATCATGACATTCTGAAATAATGTAGTCAGGAAAATCCTGGAAAGTATTTTAAGAAACTAATTAGGAGGGAAGTCATAGAGGATGGGAAAGGACAGGCCCCATAAAGTACATTAGCAGCAATAATTAAACCAGTGTGATCTTGTAACCAGAGTAGGTATGTAGATCCATGGACAAGACTAAAAAGTCCAAAAAAGTAGAATCAAATCTATTAAACCATGCATTAACAATTAACCATTTGGGGTTAAGATGTTGCATCTCTACCTCATTCTTTGCCCCCAGATACAAGCTAGAAGAAATCCAAACATAAAAATTCTAGAAAATACTGAACATGTAGAAGTGATACACTGTCAAGCACATTAACTGCCCCATTTCTTATATTCTTAAGAATTTGATTAACTGTTTTTCTCTGTGGCCATTGCAGAAATGGGCCTGAACAGTTCACTCACAGAACTGGAGTCTCTTTCTAAATCCAGTAAATCATGTGCTTTCAGTGACTGGCGTAGGGAAGGGCAGATGGATCCTGTTACATGAAAAATCTTAAACTGGATGTCAGAAATCATGATACATACTGATAAACTGACACATTCAAATTGGGAGGTGGTTTAATCATGTGTATCTAGAGCCTTTAAAGTGAATATTTTCATTCCCTTAGCAATGCTTACTTTCATGGGTGGGGATTGAACCATAGTGTAGAGATGCTTAGGCAAAATCTGAGCCTTTTACATATTGACCAGCAGGTGAGTTAAAATGATCCATCCATACAGTGACAGCTTTCGGACCATAAAAAGGTGAGATTATACTTATCTAAATAATTAAAATTGAAAATGATCTTCTTAAACCGAGCAACTTTAAGGTTTTTTGCCCTGGGACACGTCTGAATTTATTCACAAGAATGTGCGTAACCTAAAAGCCCAGTGTGGTGGATTCAATTATGGTACAGAATCCTGCGTCACCTTTAAAAAAATCACTTTCATACCCAATGAGAGAATTCTTAATGCTTCAACTAAAAATTTACCATGTAAAGACTTGACTGCAATTTTTTTTTAATTTTATTTATTTATTTTTGGCTGTGCTGGGTCTTCGCTGCTGTGTGCGGGCTTTCTCTAGTTGCGGTGAGCAGGGGCTACTCTTCGTTGCGGTGCATGGGCTTCTTGTTGCCATGGCTTCTCTTATTGCAGAGCATGGACTCTAGGCACGCGGGCTCTAGAGCGCAGGCTCAGTAGTTGTGGCGCACAGGCTTAGTTGCTCCACGGCATGTGGGATCTTCCCGGACCAGGGCTCGAACCCGAGTCCCCTGCATTGGCAGGCGGATTCTTAACCACTGCGCCATCAGGGAAGCCCTTGACTGCAATTTTAAGACATAAAACATATGAACGTGATTTAAAAAACACTTCAAGTCTTTCTCAAAGCATTGACACCACTTCTGAGCATTTATCTTGTTTCTAGTTTTTTGTCTTATTTTATTGTAAGTTAGGCAGTTGTACCAATGCAGGAATGCTAAGCTCTGGCTAGGAGAAGTATAAGGCATCCAGAATCTGAGACCAGCAATGAGACTCTCATTTCCGTTGACTGGGAGCCTGTATTTTCTGCTGATGAAGCTTTGCGATTAGCTTTTTCATCTGAACGTTGTGATCAGTGTTCAGGTCCTGCTGTCTTTGGATGCGGAATATCTTTTTTTGGTAGGTTCCAGTCTTTGTCAATGGTTGTTTAACAATTAGTTGTGATTTTGGTGTGCTCGAGAGAGGAGGTGAGCTCAAGGTCCTTCTACTCCTTCTTCCTTACTTACTTATCTCCAGGTCCTGTTTTGCATGCTTTCATATGTGATGCAGGTCAGTTGCACCCCCTGTATGTTTCTATGATTAGAAGTGGCGGAAAGGGTGGTTCACACTTTCCAGACCACTGCCCTTCCACTGTGGTATTATAAAAACAAAACTAACACCCACCTCTTTTGAGGCTTCTGCCAGCTGCTTGCATGAAAGATGGTATCCAACTGGCGGCTTACAAGTGTCAGGAAGAGAGAGGGAAGGGACTGCACTAAACTGCTGCTCTCCAAGTGCTGGGAGGGGCCGGCCCAGTGTTCCCAAATATTCAAGCAATTCAGAGATTTTTTTTTTTTTAAGCATTTACATGAACCAAGTAACATATCTAGACCAGCTTCAGCCCCCTAGACAACCAGTTTCCAACCATTTAGCTAAACCAGTCCTTCTACCCTTCTAACTTGTCATCTTCTGGTTTCCCCATTACTCACGGTCCAGAACCTTGACATGCGCAGCTCATTGTCTTCCTGTCAACTCTCCACCCCATTTTCCATCCTGGATTCTCATACTACAAGGAAATTTCTGGAATTGTAAATTGGTACAATTAAAATGTTATGATCTTTCATTTTGATGGTCTTATCACAGGTTCTTGGTAATTTCCTTATGACTGTTGCTTTCAGTTGAGTACTTAGTGCCTGGAATATAGTAGACATTCAGTACATACTAGCCATTTTATTGCAGCCATTACTGCCCTTGTGCTTCTTGTTGCCGAGCATTTAAAGAAAAAGTAAAGGTTATCTGGAAACAGCAGTGTCCACCACCCTTCCTGCCCAAACTGGCAACAGGACATGTGCAATTTCATAAAGACGTAAAACCACACTTTTCTTCCCATCAGAGGAACAGGTGAAGTTAGGCTGGTGTGCTACCATTGACTGGTGGCTCAATCTAAGAACCACTCCTTTTTTTGGCGGGGGGGCCATGCAGCCTGGCATATGGGATCTTAGTTCCCCAACCAGGGATCCAACCCACACCCCCTGCAGTGGAAGCTTGAAGTCTTAACCGCTGGACCGCCAGGGAAGTCCTAGGACCACTCCATTTTTAATTCCCATGCCCCTTACTCCCAAATTCCCACCTGGAAGTCACCACGGTGTTTTTAGCTGACCTTCCTTCCTTTCCTGTGGAAGTTCTTTGGTTTGCGTGGTCTGCTTCTCAGAGTTCTGCCTCCGTGGTTGGTGTCCTCCACAGCTTTTGCTGCTTGATGAGGGCTGTGTGGTTCTTTCTTCACTTCTCTCCTGATCCTCTTTGCGGTGCCAAGCTGATGTATTTGATCCCTAATGGACCTGTTCACTTGAAACTCTTGTCCAAACCAAACCATTTTCATGGCATTCCCCCCCCCCCAAACCTGGTGTGAACAAGGTGTTGAGAGGTAGGGGTTATAAAACAAAAACAGGGGGCTTCCCTGGTGGCACAGTGGTTGAGAATCTGCCTGCTAATGCAGGGGACACGGGTTCGAGCCTTGGTCTGGGAAGATCCCACATGCCATGGAGCAACTAGGCCCGTGAGCCACAACTACTGAGCCTGCGCGTCTGGAGCCTGTGCTCCGCAACAAGAGAGGCCGCGATAGTGAGAGGCCCACACACCGCGATGAGGAGTGGCCCCCGCTTGCCGCAACTAGAGGAAGCCCTAGCACAGAAACGAAGACCCAACATAGCAATCAATCAATCAATCTTTAAAAAACAAAACAAAACAGAAAAACCAGTGTGGAGCTGTCCCTCTAGATCACCATGACCTTATTCTTGAACAAGTCCTTTGTAAATAAGTTGTTCCTCTCCCTAACTAAACTTTTGCCTTTATGATCATCATCTATGTACCTCACTCCAGTACAACTGGGAATAATTCGATTAAACAATTTGAGTCATTGTATAGAATCTGATTCTAGTATCTCTCAAAGATGAGAGTACATATTAATTAGAATTTTAATTAAGAATATAACCAATTTGGCTTTTGTGCTGCCATTGTAGTCCTTGTTTAAGCATATAAAAATTGGCACAAAGTCCTAATGCTGAGTTCTGGATATATAACAGGAAAAAGAATCTGGTTTTAGATCACGGGTGCCAGAGCTCAATACTCCTCATAGTCTTATTTTTATCTTCTTTCTACACCTCCCTTCCCCCCAGGATGTTGCTTCAGAGTGTGAAGTCAAATGCATGCCAACCTTCCAGTTTTTTAAAAAGGGACAGAAGGTAGGTACATCTGACCTTGAAGAAAACCAGCTGGGTAATAGGAAAGCATGATATGTAAAAGAAGAAACTGAAGTGACTTACCCTTCACATTGGGAAGCACATCCCCGTTTTTTCCTTTTAAGAATATTTAAATATGTCATTCTTCATTAAGTACATAATGTGACATCTCATTGATAATTGATCTTTGCTAAAACTAAAATCACAGGGATTTGGTGATTAATCTCTGTGATTGGTGCTTCATATTTATATCACAGTGCATTTATCCTTGTTCAGAGGTATTTGTGTAAAAAAACTGAGTCTTGACTTTTGAGGGGTTTTTTTGTTTTGTTTTAGTTTTAGTTTTTAACTTTAGAACTGGGTGTTACCCGTGGATGTAAATTTTAAATAAGCTTATACTTCCTCTCCTCCCCAGGCCCATTCTGTGGTCATATCTGATATACAAAATAGGGATGCAATGCTACATCTAATGGCAATTCAATATTCTCTCAACAGGTGGGTGAATTTTCTGGAGCTAATAAGGAAAAACTTGAAGCCACCATTAATGAATTAATCTAATCATGTCTTCTGAAGACATGACCAGCCTTTGGCTGTTTAAAACTTGTAATTTTTTTTATTTAGAAAAAGGAAAGATGATCAAGTATGAAGACTATATACCTAACTGCCATCTGATAAGTGACAATAAAATATTAACTGTACCCTTTTTAAAACTGTCTGGTGTCTTTGCATAGTTTTCAAAATAAATGAAAACTGGCCATTTGATGATATTTAATGTCCTAGTTATTTTCATATGTTCTTGATCACTTTTTTTTTTTTTTAACCTTGTAGGCCACTGATTGAAGATTTTTCTTGTACTTCTAGGAAAATCTTATTGGAGGCAATGCACAGATAATAGAGTAATATGTTAAAATTCTGTTATTATTTTTGACCTTATGCACAGAGAAAGTATTATTTTTTGTTCTAGCAAGCAGATCTCCTATGCTCTCTGAATGGTCCTCATGACCAAAATTGATGTCTGCCCATGAAGGAATTGTTTATCTCTGGTTTCAGATTCCTGTCCCAAAGGTTACAGTGAGGTGCCAATTTTGCTAATGGTAAAGGATTTCTATTATCTGTTAGGAATTTTTCATAGGTGGCTCACAAGGGAGTTCCCGCAAACATTACTGTGGGAATTTGATTCTCTCAAGTATCTAAGAAACTGGTTTTATAGGCCAGATAGAAGTTCCAACCTAAGCAGTAAAGAGTGTGGACGTTACTGTTAATTTCATTCAAAGAACATTGTTTCTTGTGTTCTAGACCCAAAGGGCTGGAGGAATGCTTGCAGAAATAGTTTTTAAATTTGTACAGTAAAAAATCAGAATTAAATCATATGCCCCTCACCATCCTTATATTAATTTAATCTTTGCAACAATCCTATGAAGTAGGCACTGTAATCCCCACTTCCCAGTGAGGAAACCGGCAAAGAGGTTAAGTAATATCCCCAGCATCACACTAGTCAGTGGAGGATACGAGATTCAAACCAAGTGAGTCTGGAGCCTTAGTGCATGCTCAACTATTACACTGCTGCTCAGTGTAACAATGTAATAACTAGGTAAAATGATGGGCCCTTAGCTGGGTTTCTTTCCTCATCTGAAAATCAGGATACTGAACTTAGATGAACTTTCAAGATATTAATTGGATGCTTATTATGTGCCAGGCACTGTGCTAGGCTAGGGATATAGCTGTGAATAGGACACCCTTCTCATAGAGCTTACATTCTAGAAAGGGAGGCAAACTAATGAATAACAGACTGGAATATACTGTGAGGCCAAAACAAATGGGCACAGTAATTGAGACTAATAGGGGGACCTGCTTGGGATGGAATGGTTCTGACAGGAGACTAAGCTGAGACCTGATGGTGAAAAAAGACTGACCAGCAAAGAGCCAGGCACTCTACTTCCCAGCAGAGAGAACAGCATGCAGCAAGACCCTGAGTCAGAGAACTTGGTACACTGTAGACCCAGCAGAGATGCATGAAATAGAGGCAGTTGGTGGCAGCACCCAGTCATCCAAGGCTTGTTCTAGGTGCAAAGGGAAGACATTGAAGGGTAAGCCTGAGGTAACATGCTTGGATATTAAGAGTTCATTTTGGCAGCTGTATTGAAAATGGGTTGGAGAAGGAGGCAAAGAACTAGAAAATCAGTTAAGCTTTGGCATTTACCTAGGCCAGAGATGATGATGCCTGTGATTGGTTGATGGTGGGCGAGAGGGAACAAAGTGAGTATGGACTCAACATTTAGGAAAGACAATCTGAGGAACATCTAGGAGTAGGATTCTAGAGTAAGTACCAGGTTTTTGACTTGAGCAAATGGGTGGTTGGGGTGCCATGTAATGAGTAAGCTAAGGATGGGGGTGGGGGGGCCAGATTCTCTTGGGACATGTTAAGTCATGCTTTGGTGGTGTACATTTAAGATGATGTTATGCAGACTGCTGGGTACTAGCCTGGACTGGAATAGGAATTTGAAAGATGTAATGTAGATGGCTCTTAAATGTGTGAGATCTCCCAGGAAGAGAATCCAGAGTAAAGAGGGCTCAAGACAGCTTGATGAGCTCCCAACATTTAGAGACCAAGTAGAGCGGGAACCAACAAAAGAGACATAATGGAAGCCAGAGGGGAAGGAGGAAAACCAAGAGGGTTTTATCCCAAAAGTAAAAAAAAACATTTCAAAAAGGAAGGTGTGTCAACTATCAAATGCTGTTTTGATACTAAGAAAGATGACAGGAAAACAAAATGGAGAGTGATTGTGACAAAATTCTTATGGAAGGATAGGGATGGAAGCCAGGTTGGTGAGAACTGAAGAGTGAGTGATCAGAAATGACCCAGAAATCACACTTTTCATATCCATCCTAAACAAAGTATCATTTGGAAAGAAAAATGTCCAAGGATGATTGTTGCAGCATTGTATATAGCAGCATGAAATTGGATCTCCATCAGTAGAGAAATAGTTGAATCCAATATGATAAATCTTTTCTAGGTAATATAGAATGTGAAATAAAATTCATATTTATGGCAAGACAAGAAAAATCTAAACATAAAAGTTCTTCTCTGCCCTTTGCCCCCCCCCCTCACTGTGCATTGTGTATCCACATGATGCGTTGACCAAACCTCCCCCATCAGCAGGAATACCTGCTCAACTGTAAACAGCAACATTCACCTAGCATCAATAAGACAACTTCTTAAAAGATAATATTCCTTCTTGATCTTGTAAAGGGTCACATGACCTACCACAATGGCACTTAAATCTGGATTATGTAAACTGTCATTAATGCACCATTTAATGTACAGCCCTTTGTCTCAAAAAACATATATAAACTGTCTTGACTTCTAACGGGTGGAAGAGTTCTCAGAGCTTTCTGAGATGCTCTTCCCGGGTTATAATCCTCAAATTTAGCTGGAATAAAATTTTCCAATTGTTTCTTAAATTGATTAATTTTTCATCAAAAAGAATAAAGAGTTATTAATACTGAAATAGGAAAATTTCAAAGTCACTGAGTGAAAAAAGTTACAGAATGTGAACAATACAGAACAGTACAATTTTATTTGTGTAAAACACAAGACATGCTAGATACCTCAGTAGGTAAATCTGTGTGTAAATTAACATGAGAAGATCTTGAAGGAAACATTTCTAACTAATCAGAGCAGTGACTTCTGGAGAGGAGGGTAGGTAGAGATTGATGAGTTTTAGTTTTATCCATAAATGTTTGGATTTTTCATAACAAGAATGTACTCATGCATTACTTACAAGTTAAAAAAATTTAACAGATTGTAAAGATGGGGAAGCAGGGTCTGTAAAACTCGTGCAAAAATTTCTCTAAAGTAGAGCTGAGAGATACAGTTAATAGACATTTTCTGTATAAGACAGTGGGTTTGCTAGCATGCAAATGGAAATGATACAGAAATAGAGATCAATTTGGTGGAAAAAAGGATTCCTGAAAAGGAATTCTTTGTGTAGTCGAGAAAGAATAGCGGGGTGGGGGGGGGGAGCTTTCAGGAGACAAGATGGAGGAGTAGGAGGACCTTGAGCTCACCTCCTCTCACGAGCACACCAAAATCACAACTGCTGAACAACCATTGATTAAAAAGACTGGAATCTACCCAAAAAAGATATTCTATATCCAAAGACATAAAGAAGAAACCATGAGACAGTAGGAGGGGCGCACTTGCAATATAATCAAATCCCATACCACCTGGGTGGGCAACCCATGAACTGGAGAATAATTATATCACAGAAGTTCTCCCACAGAAGTGAGAGCTCTGAGTCCCATGCCAGGCTCCCCAGCCTAGGGGTCTGGCAGCAGGAGAAGGAGCCCCTAGAGCATTTGACTTTGAAGGCCAGTGGGGCTTAATTGCAGGAGCTCCACAGGACTGGGGGAAACAGAGATTCCACTCTTAGAGGGTGCACACAGAGTCTCGCACACACTGGGTCCCGGGGCAAAAGCAGTGCTTCCATATGAGCCTGGGCCAGACCTACTTGCTGGTCTTGGAGGGTCTCCTGGGGAGGCAGGGGGCAGCTGTGGCTTCCCTGGGGTCATAAAGGCTGGTGGCAGACATAGCAGGGGCCTATGTGAACTCTGGCTGGAGGCACATTTCGGGTCCTTGGCACCAAGACTTGGCCCCACCTAACAGCCTGTAAACTCCAGTGCTGGGATGCCTCAGGCCAAACGACCAACTGGGCAGGAACACAGCCCCAGCCATCAGCAGACAGGCTGCCTAAAGACTTCCTGAGCCCACAGCCACCTCTAGACATGCCCCTTGACACGGCCCTGCCCACCAGAGGGTCAAAACCCAGATCTACCCATCAGTGGGCAGGCACCAGAAGCAAGGAAACTACTATCCAGTAGGCTGCAGAACTGAGTCTGCAAACACAGGTCAGAACCTACCCTGGGACCAACTGGTCCCTGCCCCTTGGGTGACCAGAGGGGATTGTACTGCTAGGACACATAGGATATCCCCTATGGAGGGCCACTTCTCCAAGGTTGAGAAATGTAACTAAGCTACTGCATACATAAGAATCCAAATAGAAATTTATACAAAATGAGAGAGCAAAGGAATACGTTCTAGATGAAAGAACAAGATAAAACCCCAGAAGAACAGCTAAGTGAAGATAGCCAATCTTCCTGAGAAAGAGTTCAGAGTAATGATTGTAAAGATGATCCAAGAACTTGTGAAAAGAATGGATGCAGAGAGCGAGAAGTAGCAAGAAGTTTTTAGCAAAGAGTTAGAAAATGTAAAGAACCACCAGAGTTGAAAATACAATAACTGAAATAAAAAATACACTAGAAGGAATCAATAGCAGAGTAACTGAGGCAGAGGAACAAATCAGTGAGCTGGAAGAGAGTGTTTGAAATCACTATCACAGAACAGAATAAAGAAAAAAGAATGAAAAGAAGTGAGAACAGTTTAAGAGACATGGGACAATGTCAGACGCACAAACATTCGCGTTATAGGGGTCCCAGAAAGAGAAGAGGGAGAGAAAGGGCCTGAGAAAATATTTAAAGAGATAACAGCTGAAAACTGCCCTAACACAGGAAAGGAAACAGTCACTTCCACTTAAGTCCAGGAAGCACAGAGAATCCCATACAGGATAAACCCAAGGAGGAACATGCCAAGACACATACTAATCAAATTGACAAAAGTTAAAGACAAAGGAAATACTAAAAGCAACAAAGGAAAAGCAATAACATACAAGGGAATCCCCATAAGAATATCAGCTGATTTTTCAGCAGAAACTCTGCAGGCCAGAAGGGAGTGGCATGATATATTTAAAGTGATAAAAGGGAAAAACCTACAACCAAGAATACTCTACCCAGCAAGGCTCTCATTCAGATTTGACAGAAAATAAAAAGCTTTACAGACAAGCAAAAGCAAAAAGCATTCGGCACCACCAAACCAGCTTCACAACAAATGCTAAAGGAACTTCTCTAAGCGGAAAAGAAAAGGCCACAACTAGAAACGAAATTACAAAATGGGAAAGCTCAGCAGTAAAGGCAAACATACAGTAAAGGTAGGAAATCATCCACACACAAATATGATATCAAAACCAGTAATCATGAGAGGAGGAGAGTACAAGTGCAGGATATTTGAAATGCATTTCAAATTAAGACATCCGTAACTTAAAACAATCATGTATTATATATAGACTGCTATTTCAAAACCTCATGGTAACTGCAAACAAAAAGTCTATAATAGATATACACATGAAAAAGAAAAAAGAATCCAAACACAACACTAAAAATAGTCATCAAATCACAAAAGAACAAAAGAGAAAAGGAAGAAAGAAGACCTATAAAAACAAATGCAAAACAATTAACAAAATGGCAGTAAGAACACACATATCGATAATTACCTTAAATGTAAATGGATTAAATGCTCCAACCAAAATACATATACTGGCTGAATGGATACAAAAACAAGACCAGTATATATCAATATGTTGTCTACAGGAGACCCACTTCAGATCTAGAGACACATACAGACTGAAAGTGAGGAGATGGAAAAAGATATTCCAAGCAAAGGGAAATCAAAAGAAAGCTGGAGTAGCAATACTCATATCCAAAAAAATAGACTTTAAAATGAAGAGTGTTACAAGAGACAAGGACACTACATAATGATCAAGGGATCAATCCAAGAAGAGGATATAACAATTGTAAATATATATGCACCCAACACAGGAGCACCTCAATATATAAGGCAAATGTTAACAGACATAAAAGGAGAAATTGACAGTCACACAATAATAGTGGGGGGCATTAACACCCCATTTATATCAATGGAAAGATCATCCAGACAGAAAATCAATAAGGAAACACAGGCTTTAAATGACAAATTAGACCAGATGGACTTAATTGACATTTATACGTTCCATCTGAAAGCAGAATACACATTCTTTTCAATTGCACATGGAACATTCTCCAGGATAGATCACATGCTGGGCGACAAAGTAAGCCTCAGTAAATTTAAGAAAATTGAAATCAGATCAAGTATCTTTTCTGACCACAAAGCTATGAGATTAGAAATCAACTAGAAGAAAAAAACTGCAAAAAACAAAAACATGGAGGCTAAACAACATTTTATGAAACAACCAATGGATCACTGAAGAAATCAAAAGAGGAAATCAAAAAATACCTAGAGACAAATGAAAATGAAATGATCCAAAACCTATGGGACACAGCGAAAGCAGTTCTAAGAGGGAAGATTATAGTGGTACAAGCTTACCTCAGGAAGCAAGAAAAATCTCAAACAACCTAAGCTTACACCTAAAGCAACTAGAGAAAGAAGAACAAACTAAACCCAAAGTTAGCAGAAGGAAAGAAATCATAAAGATAAGAGCAGAAATAAATGGCATAGAGACCAAGAAAACAATAGAAAAGATCAATGAGACTAAAAGCTGGTTCTTTGAAAAGATAAACAAAATTGATAAGACTTTAGCCAGACTCATCAAGAAAAAAAGGGAGAGGGCTTAAATAAATAAAATTAGAAATGAAGGAGAAGTTACAACTGACACAACAGAAATAAAAGGACCATAAGAGACTACTACAAGCAACTATATGCCAGTAAAATGGACAACCTAGAAGAAATGGACGAATTCTTAGAAAGGTACAATCTTCCAAGACTGAACCAGGAAGAAATAGAAAATATGAACAGACTAATTACAAGTTCTGAAATTGAATCTGTGATTTTAAAACTTCCAAACAAAAGTCCAGGACCAGATGGCTTCACAGGCAAATTCTAACATTTAGAGAGGAGTTATTCCAAAAAAATTGAAGAGGAAGAAACACTTCTGAACTCATTCTATGAGGCCACCATAACCATACCGAAACCAGACAAAGATACCACAAAAAAAAAAAAAAAGAAAATTACGGGCCAATATCACTGATGAACATGGATGTAAAAATCCTCAACAAAATACTAGCAAACTGAATCCAACAATACATTAAAAGGATGTTATACCACGATCGAGTGGGATTTATCCCAGGGATGCAAGGATTTTTCAATATCCCCAAATCAATCAGTGTGATACACCACATTAACAAACTGAAGAATAAAAACCGTATGGTCGGGGCTTCCCTGGTGGCGCAGTGGTTAAGAATCTGCCTGCCAATGCAGGGGACACGGGTTTGAGCCCTGGTCCGGGAAGATCCCACATGCCACGGAGCAACTAAGACCGTGCGCCACAACTACTGAGCCTGCGCTCTAGAGCCCGTGAACCACAACTACTGAAGCACATGCACCTAGACCCCGTGCTCAGCAACAAAGAGAAGCCACCACAATGAGAAGCCCGCGCACTGCAACAAAGAGTAGCCCCCACTCACCGCAACTAGAGAAAACCCGTGCACAGCAACGAAGAGCCAACGCAGCCAAAAATAAGTAAATAAATAAATAAATAAGTAAATCTATTTAAAAAAAACAAAACAGTATGGTCCTCTCAACAGATGCAGAAAAAGCATTTGACAAAATTCAAGACCCATTTATGATAAAAGCTCTCCAGAAAGTGGGCATAGAGGGAACTTACCTCAACATAATAAAGGCCATATATGACAAACCCACAACTAACATCGTACTCAGCGGTGAAAAGCTGAAAGCATTTCCTCTAAGATCAAGACAAGGATGTCCACTCTTGCCACTTTTATTCAAAATAGTTTTGGAAGTCCTAGCCATGGCAATCAGAGAAGAAATAAAAGTCATCCAAATTAGAAAAGTAGTAGTAAAACTGTCACTGTTTGCAGATGACATGATACTACACATAGAAAATCCTAAAGATGCCATCAGAAAACTACTAATGTTCATCAATGAATTTGGTAAAGTTGCAGGTTACAAAATTAATATACAGAAATCTGTTGCATTTCTATACACTAACAACAAAAGATCAGAAAGAGAAATTAAGGGAACAATCCCATTTACCATAGCATCAAAAAGAATAGAATACCTAGGAATAAACCTATGCAAGGAAGCAAAAGACTTTTCTCTGTACACTATAAGACACTGATGAAAGAAACTGAAGACCACACAAACAGATGGAAAGATATACCGTGTTCTTGGATTGGATGAATCAGTATTGTCAAAATGACGATATTACCCAAGGCAATCTACAGATTCAATGCAATCCCCATCAAATTACCAATGGCATTTTTCACAGAAATGAACAAAAAAATTTTTAATTTGTTTGGAAACACAAATAGCCAATAGCAATCTTGAGAAAGAAAAATGGAGCTGGAGGAATCAGGCTCCCTGACTTCAGACTATACTACAAGGCTACAGTCATCAAAACGGTATGATACTGGTGCAAAAACAGAAATATAGATCAATGGAACAGGATAGAAAGCCCAGAAATAAACCCACACACTTATGGTCAATTAATCTATGACAAAGGAGGCATCTATACAATGGAGGAAAGACAGTCTCTTGAATAAATTGTGCTGGGAAAATTGGACAGCTACATGTAAAAAAATGAAATTAGAACACTCTTTAACACCACACACAAAAATAAACTCAAAATGGATTAAAGACCTGAATATAAGACAGCTACTATAAAACTCTTAGAGGAAAACATAGGCAGAACACTCTCTGATATAAATCACAGCAATATCTTTTTTGATCCATCTCCCAGAGTAATGGAAATAAAAACAAAAATAAACAAATGGGACCTAATTAAACTCAAAAGATTTGCACAGCAAAGGAAACCATACACAAAAAGAAAAGACAACCTACAGAATGGGAGAAAATACTTGCAAATGATGCAACCGACAAAGGATTAGTCTCCAAAATTTACAAACAGCTCATGTAGCTCAATATCAAAAAACCAAAAACAAACAAACAACCCAATCAAAAAAATGGGCAGAAGACCTAAATAGACATTTCTCCAAAGAAGACATACAGATGGCCAAGAGGCACATGAAGATATTCAACATCACCAATTATTAGAGAAATGCAAATCAAAACTACAATGAGGTATCACTTCACACCAGTCAGAATGGCCATCAACAAAAAATCTATAAACAATAAATGCTGGAGAGGGTGTGGAGAAAAGGGAACTGTCCTACACTGTTGGTGGGAATGTTGGTGGCTGTTGGTGCAGCCACTATGGAAAACAGTATGGAGGTTCCTCAGAAAACTAAAAATAGAATTACCGTATGATCCAGCAATCCCACTCTTGGGCATATATCCAGAGAAAAACTTGGTTCAAAAGTACACATGCACCCCAGTGTTCATTGCAGCACTGTTTACAATAGCTAAGACATGGAAGCAACCTAAATCTCCATTGACAGATGAATGGATAAAGAAGATGTGATATATATATATATAATGGAATGTTACTCAGCCATAAAAAGGAATGAAATAATGCCATTTGCAGCAACATGGATGGACCTGGAGATTATCATACTAAGTGAAGTAAGTCAGACAGAGAAAGACAAATGTCATATGATATCACTTATATGCAGAATCTAAAAAAAAAAAAAAATGATACAAATGAACTTTATCTACAGAACAGAAACAGACTCACAGACTTAGAGAATGAACTTATGGTTACCAGGGGGGAAAGTGGGGGAAGGGATAGACTGGGAGTTTGTGATTGACATGAACACAATGCTATATTTAAAACAGATAACCAACAAGGAACTACTGTAAAAAAAAAAAAAAAATGCCATCACACGTACTCTTATGAGAAAAAGGCAGAGAGATATGGCACATACACAGAAGAGGAGGCCAGGTGAAGGTAGAGTCCGAAGAAGGAGTGATATGACCAGAGGCAAAAGAATGCTGGCAGCACTGGAAGTTGGCAAGGAACTGAGTCTCTCCTGGAACCTTTGTGGGGAGCATGGTCGCCATGCTGATGCCTTGATTTCAGCCCAGTGAAACTGATGTTGAACTCCTGGCCTCCAGAACCATGTGAGAATAAACTTCTGTTGTTTTAAGCCAGAAAAATAAACAAACTTAAAAGCTTTTGGACAGCAAAGGAAACCATAAATAAAACGAAAAGACCACCCACAGAATTGGAGAAGATATTTGCAAACGAAGCAACCAACAACAGATTAATCTCTAAAATATACAAACAGCTCATGCAGCTGTATGTCAAAAAAACAAACTACCCAATCAGAAAATTTGCAGAAGATCTAAGAAGACACTTCTCCAAAGAAGACATACAGATGGCCAAAAAGCACATGAAAAGATACTCAACATCACTAATTATCAGAGAAACGCAAATCAAAACTACAATGAGGTATCACCTCATGCTGGTCAGAATGGCCATCATCAGAAAGTCTGCAAACAATAAATGCTGAAGAGGATGTGGAGAAAAGAGAACCCTCCTACACTGTTGGTGGGTATGTTAATTCGTACAACCACTATGGAGAACAGTAATGACGGTTCCTTAAAAAACTAAAAATAAAAAAAATTAAAAAAAAAAAAACTAAAAATAGAGCTACCATATGATCCAGGAATCCCACTCCTGGGCATATATCCATAGAAAACCATAATTTGAACATATACATGCATCCCAATGTTCACTGCAGCACTATTTACAATAGCCAAGACATGGAAGAAACCTAAATGTCCATTGAAAGATGAATGGATAAAAAGATGTGGTACATATATACAATGGAATATTATTCAGCCATTAAAAATATGAAATAATGCCATTTGCAGCAACATGGATGGACCTAGAGATTATCATACTAAGTGAAGGCAGACAGGGAAAGACAAATATCATATCACTCATATGTGGAATCAAATTTTTAAAAATGATATAAATGAACTTATTTACAAAACAGAAACAGACTCACAGATTTTGAAAACAAACTTATTGTTACTAAAGGGGAAATGTGGGGGTTGGGGAGGGATAAATTAGGAGCTTGGGATTAACATATACACACTACTATATATAAAATAGATAACCAGCAAGGACCTACTGCATAGCACAGGGAACTCTACTCAATGTTCTGTAATAACCTTTATGGAAAAAGAATCTGAAAAAGAATGAATATATGTATATGTATAACTGAATCACTTTTCTGTACACCTGAAACTAACACAACATTGTAAAACAACTATACTCCAATAAAATTTTTAAAAAAGAAGTCATGAGGACCTAAATATATGAAGCAAATATAATATATATTTGGGAGAAATAGACAGTAATGCAATAATAGTAGGGAACTTTAATGCCCCACTTATGTCAATGGGTAGAACAGACAGAAAATAAGGAAACGTTGACCTTTAACGACATGTTAGACCAGATAGACCTGACATATAGTAACATTCTATCCACAACAGAATACACATTCTTAAAGGGCACATGGAACATTCTCCAGGATAGATAACATGCTAGGCCACTAACCAAACCTTGTTAAGTTTAAGACTGAAATTATATCAAGCATCTTTTCTGACCACAATGGTATGAATCCAGAAATCAATTACCAGAAGAAAACTGGAAAATTTACAAATACATAGAGATTAAACGACATGCTACTGAACACCAATGGAACAAAGAAAGAGAAATCAAAAACTATCATGAGACAAATGAAAATGGAAATACAACATACCAAAACTTATGGGATGCAGCAAAAGCAGTTCTAAGATGGAAGTTCATAGTGATAAGTGCCTACCCTCAAGAAACAAGAAAAATCACAAATAACTACACCTCAAATAAAGAATAAGTGAAGCCCAGCACTAGTAGAGGGAAGGAAATCAAGAGCAGAAATAAATGAAATAGAGACTGAAATGAAAAAAGACAATAAGAAAAAAAAGAAAAGGAAACCAAGAGCTGGTTCTTTGAAAAGATAAACTGACAAAACTTTAGGTAGACTCACCAAGAAAAAGAGAACTCAAATCAGAAATGAAAGAAGAGACATAACAACTGATGCCACAGAAATATAGAGGATCATAAGAGACTACTTTGAACAATTATACATAAATTGGACAACCTAAGGGAAATGGATAAATTCTCAGAAACAAAAAACTTTCCAAGACTGAATCATGAAGAAATACAAAATCTGAGCAGACCAATTACTGATAAGGAGATTGAATTATAAATCAAAAACCCCTAACAAGAGTCCAGAACCAGATGGCTTCCCTAGTGAAATCTATGAAACATTCAAAAAAGAATTAATACCAATCCTTCTCAAACTCTTCCAAAAAAGTAGATGAAAACTAATTTTACCCTGATTAGGCCAGCATTACCCTGATACCAAAACCAGAAAAAGACACTACAAGAAAATTACAGACCACCATCCCTGATGACTATCGATGCAAAAATCCTTAACGAAAATTTGCAAACCAAATTCAACAGTGCATAAAAGGATTGTACACCATGATCAAGTGGGATTTATTCCAGGGATGCAAGAATGGTTCAACATCTGCAAAATCAATGTGATATACCACATTAACAAAATGAAGCATAAAAACATATGATCATCAATAGATGCAGAAAAAGCATTTGACAATATTCAAGATCCATTTATGATTAAAAAAACTTTCCAAAAAGTGGGTGCAAAGGGAATGTACCTCAATATAGTAAAGGCCATATATGACAAGCCCACAGCTAACATTATACTCAGTAGTGAAAAGCTGATCAGGAACAAAACAGGATGCCCACTCTCACCACTTTTATTCAACAGAGTACTGGAAGACCTAGCCAGAGCAATTAGGAAAGAAAAAAAAAAAAGTAAAGGGCATCCAAATTGGAAAGGAAGAGGTAAAACTGTCACTATTTGCAGATGACATATTATATATAGAAAACCCTAAAGACTCGACTAAAAAAAACTTAGAATAAGTGAATTTAGTGGATTTACAGGATACTAAAACATATGGATCTGTTGCATTTCTGTACACTAAAAAACTATAAGAGAAATTAACAATCCCATTTACATCAAACAGAATGGAATACATAGAAATAAACTTAACCAAGGAAGTAAAAGACCTGTACACTGAGAACTATAAGACACTGATGAAGAAAACTGAAGGCACAAATCAATGAAAATATATTCTGTGCTAATGGACTGGAAGAATATTGTTAAATGGAATATTGTACACTTTAACACTACCCAGAGCAATCTACAGACTCAAAGCAATCCCTATCAAAATTCCAATGGCATTTTTCACAGAAATAGAACAGACAATTCTAAAATTTATATGGAAGTACAAAAGACCCCAAAGAGCCAAAACAATCTTGAGAAAGAAGAACAAATCTGGAGGCATCACACTCCCTGATTTCAAACTGTATTACAAAACTATATTAATCAAAACAGTACAGTATTGGCATAAAAATAGACATATAGGGCTTCCCTGGTGGCGCAGTGGTTAAGAATCCTCCTGCCAATGCAGGGGACACGGGTTCAAGCCCTGGTCCGGGAAGATCCCACATGCCGCGGAGCAACTAAGCCCATGTGCCACAACTACTGAGCCTGCGCTCTAGAGCCCATGAGCCACAACTACTGAAGCCCACGCACCTGGAGCCTGTGCTCCACAACAAGAGAAGCCACCGCAATGAGAATCCTGCGCACCACAACAAAGAGTAGCCCACGATTGCCACAACAAGAGAAAGCCCGTGTGCAGCAACGAAGACCCAATGCAGCCTAATTAATTAATTAATTAATTTTTAAAAATCGACATACAGATCAACAGACCATAATAGAAAACCCAGAAATAAACCCATGCATAAAGATGCATGCAAATTTAAACCAGATTGTGGGTTTGGGAACAGGAGGGTGGAATTTCCATTAGATAGTTTCTATTTTCTAAGATGGAAATGGGATGAGAGCAAGTAGGCAATTTTAAGGAAAATGTATGAATTAGTAGTCTTCAAAATGAGGAAGCAGGGGCTTCCCTGGTGGCACAGTGGTTGAGAGTCTGCCTGCCAATGCAGGGGACACGGGTTCGAGCCCTGGTCTGGGAAGATCCCACCTGCCGCGGAGCAACTGGGCCCGTGAGCCACAATTACTGAGCCTGTGCGTCTGGAGCCTGTGCTATGCAGCAGGAGAGGCCACGATGGTGAGAGGCCCGCGCACCGCGATGAAGAGTGGCCCCCGCTTGCCACAACTAGAGAAAGCCCTCGCACAGAAACGAAGACCCAACACAGACATAAATAAAATAAATAAATAAAATTTTTTAAAAAATAGAAAATGCTCCCTATTTCACTTAAAAAATTAATTAAAAAAAAAAAAGAGGAAGCAGAGCTCAGTTTCTGGGCAGGATTGAGTGCCCTATGAGAAGTTTGTTAGCATTTCAAAGCCCTGCTCTGTGCCTCTCCAGTCACATTCAGCTGCTTCAGTGCAGGCAATCAAAGGTGGAGAGTCAAAGTACAAGCAGGAATGGGTCTTAGGTGAGTCCAATAGAGGGAGGATACAAAGGAGTTGGTAGCATTTTCAAAGCATTGATTCTACTGGTACAGTACAGAATCAAGCTTAGATGAGTAGAGAAGAGAAACCAGAAAGCAGAGGGTGAAGATGGTGAAAAAGTGATGGGTTTGGGGATGGAAAGGTGGCAGTGGGAGTGACTGAGTAAGCAAACTAAAAAGATAGAAGATGGTGGGCAGAGTGGGATTTAAAAAACAGATTTTAGAGGTAATACACTTTCTAAGGAAGACAAGGGTTAAGGTGACCATCAGAGGGTAGTGAGATGAGAGTAGAGGAAGATGGTCAGAACTCAGTGGGTTAAGGATCTGAGACCAGGAGATTAGATGGGTTGCTGAGAAGAATATGGGAATAGGAACAGAAAGCATCTTTGACGTAAACCATCTTGAGTGAATGGAGGGATGTGATAAGGAGGGTAAGAAAGGCATGAATACGTCTCAAAGGAGTGGGATATTTTGCAAGAAAAAGTGGTTTGTATGGGGGTACTGGGGACAAGGGAAATCCCCAATCACCTCCTTATCTGAGGTATGCGGGGTGTAAAAGGCTGGGAAGGGAGAACCTTTAGGTGATTCCTGTTAAGGAAGGAGGTGATATTCCAAGAACACACTGAAGATACTGAGAGGGGTCCTGATGTAGATTCCAGGAGATACCATGAAAGGGACTGGGAGGCAAGGAGAAAGGTTGGCGCAGTCTTTGGTTAGATAGGGTCGTGTCTCTCAGTCTAGACAACACATTGGAATCAACTAGAGAGCTTTAAAGAAAATAAACTGGGTTCAACACCCAGAGATTTTAACTCATCTTGGGTGTTGCCTGGACACCAGATGATCGGATATGCAGCCAAGGTTGAGAATCACCAGTTGAGGAGATGTACAATACAGCCAGGGGATGAAGGGGGACTGGCTGAAGCTCGGACTTCTGACGGTGATTGTGGTCAATGGGTTTCATTCTGATAGTCTCTTAGAGTGAGATGGGCAAACACCCAAATTGTTGCAGAAGATCATTAACAGATAACCTTTTAACTTCAGAAGCATTTTAGGAGATGAACATAAATATCGTGGTCTTTCTTCCTCCCCTTCATAGAGTTTTATAGCTCTTTCCTGCCAACCTCCAGACAAAATCTCATAGTTGCTAAGCTTCGTTGCTTTACTGCGGACCAAGTGGCTAGGATGCTTCATAACTGGATGTATACATTGTTAGCTATTTAAAATATTAAAGATGTTAGTGCTCACTAAAGACTCTATAAAAATCTCAGTAATTGGACAGTATAATTGTCACATAAGATGTTTTTTCTCCAAAGTGGATAACTAATGAATCTAGAGATAATAGTAAGCACTTTACATTTGTTACCAAACTCATGTAATAATGAAGGTGAATACAAGATTTACAGTTCCACAGGATATAGAGTAACTAGGGTCATGAAAAGACGGCAAATATAGTATTCCATTATGTGGCTATCCTGTAATTTATAGTATAGCACACTGGTCTAGGGTTGTTCATGGTCTAGCAGGGGGAAGAGGTCAAAACAACTAACCATCTGGCTCATCAGGTCATTAAGGGCTCTGGAAAAGAAAGAGTTATTCTGTCTAGGAATTGAGAAAACCCTTAACAAAGGTGGTGGTGTTTGACTAAAGCCTAAGGGAAAGAAAAAGGGCACCCAGGGCATCCCAGAAGTAGCATGGGCTTAGTGGCATGGTGGTAGCTTTGGAGAAGGGCAAGGAATCCAGCTTGAATTTGGAGCAAAGCAACAGATGAAGCCACAAGGGAAGGCTGGGACCTTGAAGGCCTTTGAAATAATTTGGCTTCAAGGTCCTTGCTTCCCAATGTATTTTATGTCACAGTACACACAAAAACAATACTTGAACAGCCCACTGGGTTAAAGAACAAAGGTTTTGGGGACATCTACATGTGTCTTAGTTAAATACTAATATTTTTATTTTAAATAATTTTAATACAAAAACCAAATACAAACTACTAGGAAGGATATTAAATATTGAATTTGTATAAAACTTCCACAAAAACCATCCTAGTTTAATGTGGAACTTCAAGCTTGTTTTCATGAACTTTTTAAAGTTTCACAGGTGAACTATAAGACACATGTGCAAATATAAATAGAATTATTCTAAATGTATTATTCTGAGGTCTGCTCCTTGCACTCAATTTAATGCTTGTGAGTGTCACCCATGTTAATATGCAAAATTGTAGATCATTTGTTTTCCTGACTGTATAGGATTCCATTTTATGGCTACACCATACTTTGTCCATTTCACTGTTACGGAACTAGGCTTAGTCTCAGTTTTTATTTATACACAATGCTGCCATGAACGAAGTTCTTTAAGGTATATGTGTGAAGTGGAATCTCTGGGATATGGAGCGGTGCTTCTCAAACATTTGTGTGCACATGAAATCACCTGGAGATCTTAAGATGCTAATTGCTTCAAGTAGGTCTGAGGCAGGGTCTGGGATTCTGCAGTTCTAACAAGCTCTCAGGTGATGCCAATGCTGTTGACCCATGGAGCACACTTTGAGCAGGAATTTGCTCAATCTTATTAGATAATGCCAGTTTTACCAGGTACTTACGGGAATTAGAGTTCTTGTTACTCCACATACTCACCAATACTTAGTATTCTCAGATTTTTTAATTTAAATGATAGTAAATCCAATTTAGTGGCTGTGCAATCACATTTTCTGGTTTTCTTTTGCATTTCTGTGATTTCTAATAATGTTGAGCTTTTTTATTATGATTATTTATGTTTGCCTGCGTTGGTTCTTTGTTGCTGCATGCAGGCTTTCTCTAGTTGCGGCAAGCGGGGGCTACTCTTCCTTGCTGTGCATGGCCTTCTCATTGCGGTGGCTTCTCGTTGCAGAACACGGACTCTAGGTGGGCAGGCTTCAGTAGTTGTGGCTCACGGGCTCTAGAGCACAGGCTCAGTAGTTGTGGCACAGGGCTTAGTTGCTCCACGGCATGTGGGATCTTCCCGGACCAGGGCTCGAACCCGTGTCCCCTGCATTGGCAGGCAGACTCTTAACCACTGCACCACCAGGGAAGTCCCATGTTGAGCGTTTTTAATATGCTTAACGGCTGCTCAGATTTTCTCTTTCGTGAAGCACCTGTTAAAGTCTTTTCCCCTCTTTTTCTACTGTTTATTCTTTTTATTGATTTTTCAGCATTCTTTTTCCATTCTAGATACCAGCTCTTTATTGATTTTATATTGCAAATATGTTCTCAGCTTGTGAATTTTCACCTACTTTGTAGACTTTTTGAGTAAACAGAAGTTCCTAACTGTAATATTGTTGAAAACTTGAGGTCAAGTAGATAATTGCCTTTAATATTTGGGAACTTTTTTTTGGATAGGTTATACTACACATAACAATTCCTATCACACTTTTTGAAGTTTTCTCTTCATATTATAGCTAGTAACCGTCAACCAGAAACCAAACAAAAAACACTTTAATCACACAAGTAGGCGATAAAACTTTAAACAACGGAACAACCAACATCTGAAATATTATTTAAAAGAAACACATCTTCTTCCTCTTTCATTGCACAACACAGTGTTAAAATTTACTGGGATATGCCAAGAGATTTCAAATCCATTTTCATGTCTTCAAGCCATATCTTTCAAAATGGCAATGCAACTTATTTCTAGAACACACATGCACAGTTGGAGTAGTCACCCTGTAGCCATGTGGAGGGCACATCAACCACTATCGTGCAAAATCATCAAACACATGTGAAGACAGAGATCTGGGGGCTACCGCTGGCAGCCGGTCCTTCCACCCGCCCCCCCTGCCCCGAGCCTGCATCACACCCCCTTCCCAACTAGCCATACCTTGGGGTTGAGCTTCCTGGGCACCTGGGCCATGTTCTCCTTCTGCATCTCAATGGGTACCTCTCTGCAGTGGGCAGTGGCGAACACAGAGTGGAGGAGAAGAAGACAAACGTGACTCAGCTCGGGCTACCATCCAAGGAGCCACGGAGACACTACTTATACTGGAGCTCATGGGGCCTCGAGCAGCCTGATTACTGATGGATCAACGTTTTGTGCCACACCTGTAGCCTGTTTGCCTTCTCTGGGATACAGGCTGGGAAGCTCTGCTTGAGGAAGGAACTCTTAGAATACTTTAAGGCAGGAGCAGGACAAAAGGTCCATGGGAAGTAGTGGATGGACAGGAACAGTCGTTCTCAACCCCGGCTGCATAGTCAGATTCACTGGGTTGGCTTTATTGTTATTCTGGAATCCGAGGCCCCACTCCCAGAGAGTCTGATATAATTGCTATGGGGGAGGCACAGGCATCAGTAAATTTTTAAAAGTTCTCCAGGTGATTTAAATGTGCAGCTGGTAATGAGGATCACAACATTAGTATGCCTCAGGGTAGGGATGTTAGTGGGGAATCTACGCTGTGAGAAGCTGGAGGACCCGAAATGCTCCGGAGCATGGAGTTGAGGAGGAGATGCTGGTGTAGACCAGTATTTTCTTAGAGTGTGGTCCTGGGAACTTCTAACAAACACAGATTCCTGGGCTTTACTGATATAATTAGGATTTCTGGGGGTGGGACCCAGTGATTCTGCGTTTTAAATAAGCTCTTTCTAGGCGATTCTTAGAACACTAAAGTTTGAGAAGTGATAGATATTCTGGAGGTAGAACCTACAGGATTCTATCATTACCTACAGGTATGAATATAAAGATGAAAAAACTGACTTTAAGAATTCACCAGAGGAGGGGCTTCCCTGGTGGCACAGTGGTTGAGAGTCTGCCTGCTAATGCAGGGGACACGGGTTCGAGCCCTGGTCTGGGAAGATCCCACATGCCGCGGAGCGACTGGGACCGTGAGCCACAACTACTGAGCCTGCGCGTCTGGAGCCCGTGCTCCGCAACAAGAGAGGCCGCGACAGTGGGAAGCCCGCGCACTGCGATGAAGAGTGGCCCCCGCTTGCCGCAACTAGAGAAAGCCCTCGCATAGAAACGAAGTCCCAACACAGCCAAAAATAAATAAATAAATTAATTAATTAATAAAAAGAATTCACCAGAGGGACTTCCCTGGCGGTCCAGTGGTTAAGACTTTGCCTTCCAGTGCAGAGTGTGTGGGTTCAATCCCTGGTCAGGAAGCTAAGATCCCACATGCCTCATGGCCAAAAAATGCAAACATAAAACAGAAGCAATATTGTAACAAATTCAATAAAGACTTTAAAAATGGCCCGCATCAAAAAATCTTAAAAAAAAAAAAAAAAAAAAAAAAGAATTCACCAGAGAGTTAAACACCCCCAAAGAGATATGTGCATGTATTCACCAAAAGGCATGCATTGGAATGAGCCTCAGTGAAACCAGTGAAGAATGTATCTGGCCCCCTTCAGAGAATTAATATACCACTGCTCTTGTAAGCCTCAGTTCTGAGTTTGTTTGTGTTGCCACAATCTAAGTGGAGCTGTGACATATTCGGGTCACTGCTCATGGAGGAACTGGGTGTTATTTTTAGTGTGCAGGAAGGAATTGGGTGGAAAAAGCAATAGGTAAGAAAAAAGAATAATACGTATCGACTCTTTTTTTTTTTAACTTGAAGTATAGTTCATTTACAATGTGCTAGTTTCAGGTGTACAGTACAGTTTTATATATATATATATATATATATATATACATATTTTTTTCAGATTCTTTTCCATTATAGGATATTACAAGATACTGAATATAGTTCCCTGTGCTATACAGTAGGTCCTTGTTATTTATCTATTTTATATATAGTAGTGTGTCTCTCTTATTAACCCATCAACTCTTCTCAGCCTTGAGGTGGTTGATTCTTCCATTACAAAGTATCATTTACCTGTAAAGCTAGAGATTTCTTCTTCTTGCTCCCCCTTATGTTTCAATTCTCAGTTCCTGAGGTACTCACAAAATAGTGTAGTGTTTGCAACAGTTGCACATGGTACCCCAGGAACATTTGCAGTATTACAGAATTCATATTGCTCTTGCATTTGTATATAAATATATAGGCCTACATGTAACATAAGAACTGTGACATTAATGATTAAATCTTTACATTGGCAAGTAGATGGACCTTGACTACTAGGATTGAGCAGTTTTACTTTTTACAAAAATATTTGACAAGATTTAATTTCACAAATTAAGTAAAAGTTTTGCCTTTATTGGATATATTTTTGTCCCTCACTTTTTGGGGCAATTGTGAATATTTAAAGAGAAAATTAATTTTTGAAAACATGAGACCATTCCAATGTTTTAAAAATTTTCTTACTCTTAATTTACACTTTTAGATTAAAATATATTCAAATTTTGAATATTTGAGAACAACTACACATCATTTTAAAATACTTTAGATCATTGAAATCAGTACAAGTCAAGGTCATACTAAGGACTTCCCTGGTGGTCCAGAGGTTAAGACTCTGAGCTCCCAATGCAGGGGGCCCGGGTTTGATCCCTGGTCAGGGAACTAGATCGCGCATGCCACAACTAAGAGCCCACATGCCGCAACGAATATCCCGCATGCTGCAACTAAGACCCGGAGCAGCCAAATAAATAAATAAATAAATATTTTTTTAAAAAAGATCATACTAGAAATAGATAATAAAGCAAAAGAAAAAAATTGAAAGGGATAAATAGAAAATTTCTAAATGAGAAGGCTGCTTACATTAAAAAAAAACTGGCAATAATAAAGATTAGCAGATTTTATTGAGCATAATCCATGTAAAATTTAGAAATAAGGCATTATAAATTATTTATTAATAAAGATTTAATTACTCATGATAATAATGAAAATGAATAAGATAATTATTCTTATCAAATCTACACCTTGAACTTCAAGTCAGATTAAATCCTTACAACTTCATGTTATTTGCTAAATGATTCTTTGGCTACAAATTAAAACATTTAGATGGAAAAGAGAATTATTCATGTCAAATGCATAATTCAGAAGTAGCAAATGTAACCCTGGGCTGCTCCTTGCAAGATATAGAAAATATCTCCATGAAACAAGCAAATTGATCAAAAAAGGACAAAACATCTGGAATGTTACTATGTTTGTTGGATAATGATGCTGGAAAGTAACTCCAATGCTTTTGATAGCATAAGATTATTTCTAGCAAAACACAAATGTGCTTCAAATTAATGGTAATGATTTTCCACTGGATAAATATGGTAGAAAATATAGTATTTCATTTAATACCAAGTCTTTGAAACAGAGTGTATTAAGCATGTCTTTTTATTCTCATGTTTTAACATCTGAGGGCTTACTCACCCTGAAGGGATTGCCCCTTCCAAGGCTAGCCAATTCCTAGAGCTAGTACAGGATTTACATCTGAGCATGTAGGACTCACCAGAGCCCACACAACCCGCAGCTTCCTCTATCAGGCTCTCACACTCAGAGTCACTATTCACCTGCCCTCATTATCCCAGCAAACACACACACACACACACACACACACACACAGAAAAAGATCATATTAAAAATCTGTAGTGTGAATTCTCACCATGTGTCACAAGCATGGAAGACTAAGTTTTCCCTGCAACTTCCCCAGCTATGTCTCCCATCAGTACGATATTTGCTCCCACTGGCTGAGAACTGAATACAGGTGTCTTTCTAAAAGTTGGAACAAAGGGGCCTTGCTACCCAGCTGAGCCGAGCCCAGAGCTAGGATTCTGGAAAATCCAAACCGAAGGCCTGCCTGTGATGCCAGGTACCAGGCAATGAGGGGCAGCTCCTTTGCCCCAGAACCCACTGAAATTATTCAAACTAGCCACCCCTAAGCCTATTTACCCTGCCTCTCCTGTTCTTTCCTGTGGAAACCACAATAATGGCTCTCATCTACATTTTCCTCTCACTCTTTATGCTTCCTGACCCTGGTGCTTCCCTGTGTGGCCCTTACATGGCATGGTATGTTCCCTTTTCTTGCAAACTGTGAGTAACAAACTATCTTTCCAATGGTAGACATCTGATTTTTTGGCCTCACCATATCCTACTGTAGGAATAATAAAACCTACATTTTTTTTTTTTTTTTTGGCCACACAGCATGTGGGATCTTAGTTCCCTGAACAGGGATCGAACTGCACTCCCTGCAATGGAAGCACAGAGTCTTAACCACTGGACCTCCAGGGAAGTCCCAAAACCTACATTTTAAAACACAGAAAGAAACTGTGGAAATTGGCTTTTATACAAAGTTCAAGGAAAAGTATTTTATTACTCCTGTTATGTGTTTTACAACCAGTCTGCAGGATTATCTCTGGTCAATGTTGGTATTTATGACTGTAAACTAGATTCTTGATTAAAGGGGTATGAGACATCACTTGTACACAAAGAGAAGCACATATGCGATTACTAGAACTGGGAGGAAAGGTGAGTAAACAATTGATGATGCTGAACAAAGACAATTTCATGCTGACATAGAGTATTGGCTCAAAGTTCTTAAAAAACAAACAAACCAGTGTTAACCAAGAATTTTATGTTCTGTTTAAGAAATCTTTGCTCAACTTACTGCACAATATCTACAGAAAACAATAGAAAGTAGTATGAATGATTTTAAAACTTGGTGCTAGAATGAACAAATAAAAAACAGTAAGACAAATGATTACTAGCCAAGATGGAGAATTCAAAATGGAATTTGTAGATAGAAGAAATGATCATACTTTCAAACAAGAAATTTATATTCAGTTCATTTAGATTATGGCAGAGACAAATGTCATTTCAACTAACAGTTATTAAACGTATTGTTGAACTACTGGAAGAAAACAAGAAAGTTGAGGTGAATATCTCATTCATTTTACACCTATTGTAAAAAGCACAGCTATTGACTTCAGTGATGTGGAGATTGAACATTTTCTGTATGCTTATTGGCCTCTTTTTTGAAGTACCTGTTTAAGTCTTTTGACTATTTCTGTATTGGATCTCTTTTTCTTACTGATTTATAGTTCTTTATATTTTCTAGATATGCACTTACTGACTGACATTTGTATATCCACTCTATGCCTTGCATTTTTACTTTTAACAGTATCTCCAATAAGAAATCAAGAATTTCTAAATTTTCATACAGTCCATTTTATCAATAATATTCCTTTATTAACAGTAGTTTTCCTGTCCTGATTAAACAATCTTTGCCTTCCCCAAGTAAATATTATTTTATGATGTCTTCTAGAAAATTGATTTTTTTTTTTTTTTTTTTTTTTTATCAGTTGGACCTACAGTTCTTCTAGAATTGAGTTTTTGGTATAATCTGAGGCAGAGGTCAAGATTAGTTTCTTTCCCATAGGATATCCATTTGACCAGACACTGTTTATTAAAAGGATCATCTCTTCTGCCCCCACTGCTCCGCAGTGCCACCTTTGTCATAAACATCTTAAGCTGTTTTATTTCAAGGGAGTTTTCTGTTTTCATATGCTTGAAGGTGGCTTGAAATCTCTTTAATTTAGGTCCACCTTCTGCTTGGACCCCTAAGTGAACTCATATAGGAACTTTTGGGGGGGATGTAATTGTTGTCAATAAACAATCACGGGGGGCTTCCCTGGTGGCGCAGTGGTTGAGAATCTGCCTGCCAATGCAGGGGACACGGGCTCGAGCCCTGGTCCGGGAAGATCCCACATGCTGCGGAGCAACTAGGCCCGTGAGCCACAACTACTAAGCCTGCGCGTCTGGAGCCCGTGCTCCGCAACAAGAGAGGCCGCGACAGTGAGAAGCCCGCGCACTGCGATGAAGAGTGGCCCCCGCTTGCCGCAACTAGAGAAAGCCCTTGCACAGAGATGAAGACCCAACACAGCCAAAAATAAATAAATAAATAATTAAAAATAAACAATCACGGGGTGTCTTCAGGTAGTATGTCAATTAGCCTTCAAGCAAAGTACAAATTCCAGTTTCTGGATGGACCAAAACTTTTCTCCAATTTCTTACTCCATGGCTTTTTGCTTCTACGGATGGCAGGTAGGGAGAAGTCAGAGCTATAGATACCTGGTTCTCTTTCATGGTCACAAACTTCCTAAAGGCCCAAAGGGTCTACATTTTAAATCAGAGACCATTTCATTGCTACTCTCATTATCCTTTGACCATTCAATGGAATGTCCACTCCCCCAAGAGAGCTGGGCTAAATCTGGGGGCACAGAAGCTAAGTTGAGACTCATAAAAGGCTTATTCCTTCATGATTCATCAGTGAAGAAGTAGGGAGTCTGCCCAGGCCCATCTCCACCCAGAGCTTCTGAGGAAAAAGAATAAAGCAGCCCAGGACAAATGGAAAAATAACTTCCCAGGAGGTTGAAGTTTCAGCCAATGTTTAACCTGACTCCAATCCTCAAATGCCCTTGTGTTCTTGGACTCATCCCATCTCCAAATCCACCAAAACACAAAAAGAGCCCATTAGAATATCAAAAAATCAAATTAAATATAAAAAAATCAACAGGAAAATTATGCCAAATTGAGCAACTCTCACCGGGCCTGTTCATGTTGGGTGATTTCTGTAAGCCCAGGGGCTGTTAACAAAACCTCCTGGGATTCAAAAAACAAAACAAAACAAAACAAAAAACAGATGGAGTTGAACTCTTTGGTAAAAACAGAAGCAGAGAATGGTAGGACTTTCAGTGACTTTCCCTGGTGTTTAGAGCACACATCTGGATCTGTGCATAAATTAACATGCTATTCAGACATCCACAGTGTGGGTGAACAACAGAGCAGAGGCCTGCTACTTGGATAACACAGCCTAAACAGAAACTCATAGTTGGGGTAACAAGAAAGGGCAAAATTTACAGGTGGGACAGCTGTGGGTAAAGTCCAGACTGTAAGTCTGTGAAATTAGATTTGCTATTTTTCCCTGAATGTGTAACAGATCAAGAGTCCAGGTAGCAGTGCAGAGGGCCCAGGCCACACCTGTGTTAAGATCGGGCCAAGAGCTCAGGCCTACAGTGGATCCCTTCTTTCATGCCCCCCTCCCCACCCCGCCCTCACTCCCATAGAAATGCAGCTCTGCAAACAGACCTGCCAGGAGTGTGAACAATACAAAGTTTCTCCAAAACTAGGTAGCTTGGCAAACAGCCATTTAAATAGTTCCGTCTCATAACTACTGTTGTTTTGAATAGAAAGCAGCACAATCTCTACATAGCATTTTGTTAAAATTCAGCAAAGTTATTAACTGCATACACCTTTTAAAGTAACAATTCTACTTCTAGGTACATGGCCTAGTTATTTTTTGCACACATGTGAAATTGTATGCTTTGTGTGCGTGTGTGTGTGTGCGCACATATTAGCACAAATATCTGTCAATAGAGGATTGTTTTTTAAAGAAATGTAGTACATTTTATAAAATGGAATGTCAAGCAGCTGAGAACATCCTTTATGTCCTAACATGGAATGAGATCCATGCAATATTGTTAACTGAAATAAGCAAGATTTTGAGAGAGAGAAGAGAATGTATTTACGGATATTTGCTACCAAAGTCCTAGTCATGAGAAGTACCAGTTGCCTCTGGGGAGAAGGAATGCCTGGAGGATAGGGGTGGGAGGGAAATTTCACTGTGTTTAAAAGGTTTTTGGATATTGCGTTATGCACAGTATTACTTATTAAATAAATAAAATTTAAATGTAAATCTTAAAAAAATAGTTTATTGCTTCTTGGCCTCGGCTGCACCCCAGCAAGTTGTTTTGGGTTTTTTAAAATATTTATTTATTTATTTTTGGCTGCATTGGGTCTTCGTTGCTGTGCACAGGCTTTCTCTAGTTGTGGCGAGCGGGGTCTACTCTTCATTGGGGTGTGTGGGCTTCTCAATGCGGTGGCTTCTCTTGTTGTGGAGCACGGGCTCTAGGCACACAGGCTTCAGTAGTTGTGGCACGCAGGCTCAGTAGTTGTGGCGCACAGGCTTAGTTGCTCTGCGGCATGTGGGATCTTCCTGGACCAGGGCTCGAACCCGCGTCCCCTGCATTGGCAGGCGGATTCTTAACCGCTGAGCCACCAGGGAAGCCCTAACCTAGTTATTTTTAAAAGAGACTTTTGCTAAAATCAAATGTGGGAGAACATCTAATCTCATATCTCCATTTAAGTCAGGTTTCAATACCATGGGTATGGGTTATGGAGTAGTGGAATGAACATGAACTTTGATAGCAAGGTGTGAATTCTGTGCTGCTAGTTATTAGCTATGCGACTTTGGGTAAGTAACTCAACTTCTCTGAGCCCCTGGGGGATGATAATACCGGTTTCTCAAGAGGTTGCAAAGATGAAATGGGATGGATATTTAAAGCTTCTTTGGGACTTCCCTAGTGGTCCAGTGGTTAAGACTCTGTGTTCCCAATGCAGTGGGCCCGGATTCGATCCCTGGTCAGGGAACTAGATCCCGCATGCATGCCGCAACTAAAGATCCCCCGTGCCCCAACTTGGACCTGGTGCAGCCAAATAAATAATTTTTTTTTTTAAGCATCTTTGTTAGGTTCTTTAACACTGGAACTACCTGGGTTAACTCAAGGTTACAGTAAAGATGTTCAGGGAAAACAGGAAAAAGGCAACAGTCACAGCGTCACCTGGACTTGCCTGGGACTACTGCAATATCTTCGGGATGGGAGGCAGCCCTGGCTGGTCAAGAGCAGGCATTCTTCCCTCTGATACTGTCATCCTCAGGGTTCAAATACTTTTCATCTCTTTTCTTTGACTGCAGATTAATTGGCTCTGTCTTGATCTGCTTTGAGGCTGATTAGTTGGGCCTATCGCCCTCCTATATGGGGAGGCTTATGCAGTAGAGCTTTTACCCCAGGCCACTTCACAGGCCACTGACTAGCTATAGATGGTGCCCAGGGAGGATGGTGAGGTCACACGGCACCAAGCATGCACAAGGAGGCCCTCTGAAGGAAGTTATGGGCATGCGGGGCCCTGTGGCCAGCAAGCGTCTTGCATGGCTTATCGAGCACCGTGCTGGGCTCAACCAACAGGAGCTCATTAAACAGCTGCTGAAACATCAAAAACACTTAACCTGAGATTCTCAGTTGCTTGTGTGGCTATGACTCAAAGTCCCCACTAGAGGGCAGGAAACTTCAATTTAAGATGATGGATTTTTTTAAACAGGTGAATAAACTGGATAAATTATAATTATTAGAATAATGAATAATCATAGATAACTTTTATTGTATGCATTCTAAGGACCAGAAACTCCCCTAAACACTTTATACACGTTATGTAATTTATTTGTAGTATTCTCTTCACCTAGTTCTTCTCAGAAATTCTAATAACACAATTGTTAGTTAACTTGTTTTTCATTTCTGTCTCTACCACTGGATTGGAAATTCCATGAAGATAAGGTGTCCTTAGTTTACTATTCTATACTGATTAGTGAGTCTTAAACATTGTAGTTGATAAGTACTTTTTGAAGGAATAAATATTGAATGAATTGAATCTTGCCCTCAAAACCAAAGGTGGGGGCTGTTATTATTATAGTACATGGTGTTTTGTCATTAGTAAAATTTTTTAAATTAAATAATATCTCTTTTAAGGTATTTAAAGTTAATTATTAAGTGATTGTCCCATAGCGTTCCTTCAATAGCCTTTGTATGTTATCTTTTGGGGGAATAATGTTCTTTTATAGGGAGTGTTAGGCATTGTTAAATTTAAGATCCATAACATCCTCCTTTAGAAGAACTTTACTATTAACTTATTATCTTGATTAAAGGTGTTGTAATTATCTGGACCAATTTGTGAATCTGCATTCAACAAGCTTTTATAGTGCAGACTTCATGCCAGGTACTGGTCCAAGAACTTTACATCTTTACAAAGGTGCTGTTATTAGCCCCATGTACAGATGGGAAAACTGAGCACAGAGAGATTAAGAAATGAGATTTCACAACTGTTAAGTGGCAGAGTCAGGATTCAAACCCAGGTACTCTGGCTGTAGACTCCAGGCACATAATCACTACACTGCATCTACAATTCACTTAATGATTTTATACAATCATTACATAAAGTAGTAATTGCATAGGTAATGTTGGGGCCCAGAGTGGACCACCCCAAAATATGCTACAGTGGCATAATGATTATTTTTAATTAAAGTTATTTAAGAAATGGCCAATGCAAGAGGGACACTTTGACCCTCCTCTCTGTCACCCTGAAAGCAGGAAATAAATCTCTCAGGTGAAAGGTATACTCGCTGCAGCTGGAGGTAGAAAGATACCTTTATCACCAGAGACAGGAATTCAGGTCAAGAAGCCTGTATAAACAAACCCTGTTACTTCTTTAATTTAGTACCCCAAGCCCAAACTCTGTTTAGTTTATTCACTAATTGAGCAACCAAAACCTAAATTTCTTTGTCCTGTCAATTCCTCACAAATTTATTGTTTGTCTAAAAAGTATAAAAGGTGCCTGCTTTGGCACTTCTTAGGTCCCATTTCTATGAGACCTCTGTCCACACTAATTTCTTCCTTTTTCTCCTGGTAATCTGTCTTGTGTCAATTTTATTATTAATTCAGCCACAAGAACTCAAGAGGTGTAGAGGGAGAAATGCACCCCCCACCAACAGTAATAATTCTGATAGGCCACATCAAAACAAATTTAGGAAAACTTTTGTGCATTTTTCACAGTGAACTTTTAATCCATTTGAAATAACAGTGTTGGGAAAAGGACAAAGATGTCAGAAACTGTCCTTGCCTCCCAAAATCATTTTCTAGACAGGTAGTTATTTTGTCATTACATGATGAAAAATTATAAACTATAGTCTCCTTTCCAAAAACCCAAACGCACAAACCAACTAACATGCAAAGATCAGCCTGCTGTAGGGCAGAGCTCTTGACATATCAACAGAAAAGCCAAATGCAGCACAGGCAGGCGAGGTGCCACCCTTGCCTTTTGAACCCACACGGCCGGCCTTTCCCGGTGTTCCCCGGACCCCCAGGAACAGAAGGCCCGCCCCAAACGGCAGCACATGCCCGCGCCTCCCTCGGCCACTCGCCTGCGGGGCGAGGCAGGGATTCCAGTGCCGGGAGCCCAGTTAGAAGAAGTGACATATTTCCTCACGGCCCTCCTGTTCTCTTTGTGAACAACAAAATGCGTTTTTTCCAAGAAGTTAAATGAAACTAGGGATCCAGTTGGTGGCCACTGAACAGAGAGAAGAGGGAACAGCAAGTGCACAGTCTCTAAAGTGGAAAAGAATTAAATGTGGTTGAGGACCTGAAAGATGTCCGGTGTAGCTGAAGTACAGTGAACTGGAGGGACTAAGGGGTCAGCAGAGGCCATGCCGTGTGGCTCACAGGGTCTTGGTGCTCCAGCCTGGTGTCAGGCCTGTGCCTCTGAGGTGGGAGAGCTGAGTTCAGGACATTGGACCACCAGAGACCTCCCAGCTCCATGTAATATCAATCAGCAAGAGCTCTACCAGAGAGCTCCATCTCAACACTAAGACCCAGCTCCACCCAACGGCCAGCAAGCTCCAGTGCTGGATGCCCCATGCCAAGCAACTAGCAAGACAGGAACACAACCCCATCCATTAAGAGAGAGGCTGCCTAAAATCATATTAAGTTCACAGACACCCCAAAACACACCACCAGATGTGGCCCTGCCCACCAGAAAGACAAGATCCAGCCCCCCAAACCAGAAGACAGGCACCAGACCCCTCCACCAGGAAGCCTACACAACCCACTGAACCAACCTCACCCACTGAGGGCAGACACAAAAAACAATGGGAACTACGAACTGCAGCCTGTGAAAAGGAGACCCCGAACACAGTAAGTAAAACAAAATGAGAAGACAGAGAAATATGCAGCAGATAAAGGAACAAAGTAAAAACCCACCAGACCAAACAAATGAAGAGGAAATAGGCAGTCTACCTGAAAAAGAATTCAGAGTAGTGATAGTAAAGATGATCCAAAATCTTGGAAATAGAAAGGAGAAAATACAAGAAACGTTTAACAAGGACCTAGAAGAACTAAAGAGCAAACAATGATGAACAACACAATAAATGAAATTAAAAATTCTCTAGAAGAAATCAATACCAGAATAACTGAGGCAGAAGAACGGATAAGTGACCTGGAAGATAAAATAGTGGAAATAACTACTGCAGAGCAGAAAAGAAAAAAGAGTGAAAAGAATTGAGGACAGTCTCAGAGACTTCTGGGACAAGATTAAATGCACCAGCATTCACATTATAGGGGTCCCAGAAGAAGAAGAGAAAAAGAAAGGTTCTGAGAAAATATATGAAGAGATTATAGTTGAAAACTTCCTTAATATGGGAAAGGAAATAGTCAATCAAGTCCAGAAAGTGCAGAGAGTCCCATACAGGATAAATCCAAGGAGAAACACACCAAGACACATATTAATCAAACTATCAAAAATTAAATACAAAGAAAAAATATTAAAGGCAGCAAGGGAAAAGCAACAAATAACATGCAAGGGAATCCCCATAAGGTTAACAGCTGATCTTTCAGCAGAAACTCTGCAAGCCAGAAGGGAGGGGAGTGACAGGACATATTTAAGGTGATGAAAGGGAAAAACCTACAACCAAGATTACTCTACCCAGCAAGGATCTCATTCAGATTCAATGGAAAAATTAAAACCTTTACAGACAAGCAAAAGTTAAGAGAATTCAGCACCACCAAACCAGCTTTACAACAAATGCTAAAGGAACTTCACTAGGCAGGAAACACAAGAGAAGGAAAAGACCTACAAAAACAACCCAAAACAATTAAGAAAATGGTAATAGGAACATACATATCGATAATTACCTTAAATGTAAATGGATTAAATGCTCCAACCAAGAGACATAGACTGGCTGAATGGATGCAAAAACAAGACCCATATATATGCTGTCTACAAGAGACCCACTTCAGATCTAGGTACATACAGACTGAAAGTGAGGGGATGTTAAAAGATATTCCATGCAAATGGAAATCAAAAGAAAGCTGGAGTAGCAATTCTCATATCAGACAAAACAGACTTTAAAATAAAGACTATTACAGGAGACAAAGAAGGACACTAGATAATGATCAAGGGATCAATCCAAGAAGAAGATATAACAATGGTAAATATTTATGCACCCAACATAAGAGCACCTCAATACATAAGGCAAATGTTAACAGCCATAAAAGGGGAAATCGACAGTAATGCAATAATAGGAGGGGACTTTAACACCCCACTTTCACCAATGGACAGGCCATCAAAAATGAAAATAAATAAGGAAACACAAGCTTTAAATGACACATTAAATAAGATGGACTTAATTGATTTTTATAGGGCATGCCATCCAAAAACAACAGAATACACTTTCTTCTCAAGTGCTTATGGAACATTTTCCAGGATAGACCATATCTTGGGTCACAAATCAAGCCTTGGTAAATTTAAGAAAATTGAAATCGTATCAAGTATGTTTTCCGACCACAACACTATGAGACTAGATATCAATTACAGGAAAAAAACTGTAAAAAATACAAACACATGGAGGCTAAACAATATGCTACTAAATAACCAAGAGATCACTGAAGAAATCAAAGAGGAAATGAAAAAATACCTAGAAACAAATGACAATGAAAACACGATGATGCAAAACCTATGGGATGCAGCAAAAGCAGTTCTAAGAGGGAAGTTTATAGCAATACACTCTTACCTCAAGAAACAAGAAAAGTCTCAAATAAACAACCTAACCTTACACCTAAAGCAACTAGAGAAAAAAGAACCAAAAAACCCAAAGTTAGCAGAAGGAAAGAAATCATAAAGATCAGATCAGAAATAAATGAAAAAGAAATGACAGAAACAATAGCCCAGATCAATAAAACTAAAAGCTGGTTCTTTGAGAAAATAAACAAAATTGATAAACCATTAGCCAGACTCATCAAGAAAAAAAGGGAGAAGACTCAAATCACTAGAATTAGAAATGATAATGAAGTAACAACTGACACTGCAGAAATACCAAGGATCATGAGTGATTACTAGAAGCAACTACATGCCAATAAAATGGACAACCTGGAAGAAATGGACAAATTCTTAGAAAAGCACAACCTTCCGAGACTGAACCAGGAAGAAATAGAAAATATAAACAGACCAATCACAAGCACTGAAATTGAAACTGTGATTAAAAATCTTCCAACAGAAGCCAAGGACCAGATGGCTTCACAGGTGAATTCTATCAAACATTTAGAGAAGATCTAACACCTATCCTCAAACTCTTCCAAAATATAGCAGAGGGAAGAACACTCCCAAACTCATTCTATGAGGTCACCATCACCCTGATACCAAAACCAGACAAAGATGTCACAAAAAAAGAAAACTACAAACCAGTATCACTGATGAACATAGATGCAAAAATCCTCAACAAAATACTAGCCAACAGAATCCAACAGCACATTAAAAGGATCATACACCATGATCAAGTGGGGTTTATCCCAGGAATGCAAGGATTCTTCAATATACGCAAATCAATTAATGTGATACACCATGTTAACAAACTGAAGGATAAAAACCATATGATAATCTCAATAGATGTAGAAAAAGCTTTCAACAAAATTCAACACCCATTTATGATAAAAATCCTCCAGAAAGTAGGCATAGAGGGAACCTACCTCAACATAATAAAGGCCATATATGACAAACCCACAGCCAACATCGTTCTCAGTGGTGAAAAACTGAAACCATTTCCTCTAAGATCAGGAACAAGACAAGGTTGCCCACTCTCACTACTATTATTCAACATAGTTTTGGAAGTTTTAGCCACAGCAATCAGAGGAGAAAAAGAAATAAAAGGAATCCAAATCGGAAAAGAAGAAGTAAAACTGTCACTGTTTGCAGATGACATGATACTATATGTAGAGAATCCTAAAGATGCTACCAGATAACTACTAGAGCTAATCAATGAATTTGGTAGAGTAGCAGGATACAAAATTAATGCACAGAAATCTCTTGCATTCCTATACACTAATAACAAAAAATCTGAAAGAGAAATTAAGGAAACACTCCCATTTACCACTGCAACAAAAAGAATAAAATACCTAGAAATAAACCTACCTAAGGAGACAAAAGACCTGTATGCAGAAAACTATAAGACACTGATGAAAGAAATTAAAGACGATACAAACAGTTGGAGAGATATACCATGTTCTTGGAATGGAAAAATCAACATTGTGAAAATGACTATACTACCCAAAGCAATCTACAGATTCAATGCAATCCCTATCAAACTACCAATGGCATTTTTCACAGAACTAGAACAAAAAATTTCACAATTTGTATGGAAACACAAAAGACCCCGAATAGCCAAAGCAATCTTGAGAAAGAAAAACGGAGCTGGAGGAATCAGGCTCCTGACTTCAGACTATACTACAAAGCTACAGTAATCAAGACAGTATGGTACTGGCACAAAAACAGAAATAGATATCAATGGAACAGGATAGAAAGCCCAGAGATAAACCCACACACATATTGTCACCTTTTCTTTGATAAAGGAGGCAAGAGTATACAATGGAGAAAAGACAGCCTCTTCAATAAGTGGCGCTGGGAAAACTGGACAGCTACATGTAAAAGAATGAAATTAGAACACTTCTAACACCATACACAAAAATAAACTGAAAATGGATTAAAGATCTAAGTGTAAGGGCAGACACTATAAAACTCTTAGAGGAAAACATGGGCAGAACAGCCAGCCCAGGCATAGCTTGCGTTGTTTTTAAAGTTCACCTTAAAATGCTTCCTTCAGAGCCTGTACTTCTAGAAGAAATGACGAAGTTGTCATCACAGCTGGAAGAAAACTGGATCCATTTACAGTCACTCTTCAATCAAAGTATGTGTGTTTTAAATTACATTAAAAGTGCTTTGTTGTAAAAATAAACTTAGGTGACTAAATAAAGACTTTTATAATAAAGAGGTTGAGTTTAACTTATAACCTTGTTTTCCAAGTTTCAATGTGAAAAGAAAATAAATGCCAGCACTACCAATTAGTCATTCTCCACTTTAAATGCTAAATACTTTCTTGAAATAAAATTATACCTATTTTTTTGTTTTAAAGGCATAAAGAATATTCTCAAATGATTTATTTTCTGAGTCTCTTCACATCAGTTACTTGGATATGACTTCTTTTGAATCGTCATCACCAAGCTTGTGTTTTTTGAATATTTGTAACATATGAGGTGCACTGGGTGTTTCACGTAGAATACTGCTGAACTAAACTGAAGATAAAACCAATACATAAAATAGTTATAAAAATGCCTTCATGTTATGAGGTAAAAAGGCATGTTTCCTTCCTTGGTGGCCTTTGATGAAAACATAGTTAGAGCCGGAAGTTGTGTCAGACAGTGCAGCCCTCTTGCAATGCAGAAGAGGAAGCTGCTGAGGTCTGCTCAGGATCTCGAAGACAGATGTAGATTTTCTAACACTGGCCTAGTTAGTCCTCTCTCCATTGTAGCCTTTCTAAAGGAACTTATTCTTTTATTCTTTTATATGAGAGGCGCTTTCACAAGGCAACTTGCTATAGGAGGCAGTTGCTAAGATAGGTGAGGGAAGTTCCAAATTCCACTGAAGATACCCTTCAAACGTTTTTCTTCCCCACTGATGACCTTTTCATTTGGGAAGAAACTGCTGACTATACTTTTCTGCCATAACCATTGTGAAGCCAGATAGCTCTGGAATTTTTTTTTTCCTCATCATCATTGTTTTTGTGGTTCAAGATTTCAATATGTGAATTAAAAATAAGCAATCCTCAAAAGCACACTGTTCTAAACACTTGTTAGTACACTCAAAAGTAGTGTCGGGGGACTTCCCTGGTGGCGCAGTGGTTAAGAATCCGCCTGCCAATGCAGGGGACACGGGTTCGAGCCCTGGTCCGGGAAGATCTCACATGCGCGGAGCAACTAAGCCCGTGAGCCACAACTGCTGAGCCTTCGCTCTTGAACCCATGAGCCACAACTACTGAAGCCTGCACACCTAGAGCCCGTGCTCTGCAACAAGAGAAGCCACTGCAATGAGAAGTCCGCGCACTGCAACGAGGAGTAGCCCCCACTTGCTGCAATTAGAGAAAGCCCGCACGCAGCAACGAAGACCCAATGCAAAGTAGGGCTTCCCTGGTGGTGCAGTGGTTGGGAGTCCACCTGCTAATGCAGGGGACGCAGGTTCGAGCCCTGGTCTGGGAGGATCCCACATGCCGCAGAGCACTGGGCACGTGCACCACGGCTGCCGAGCCTGTGTGTCACAACTACTGAAGCCCGCACACCCGGAGCCCATGCTCTGCAACAAGAGAAGCCCGCACGCAGCAGCGAAGACCCAACGCAGCCAAAAATAAATAAATTTATTTTTAAAAAGAGGTGCTCAATAAATATTTTTTTAAAAAAGTAGTGTCATTCATAAAATTCAGTTGGTTGCATTTGAATGCCAATACCATTCTAATTAGGATGTAGCTTTACAGAATAATCTTAAGAAGGAATAGTCCTCACAAGCAGTTGATCAACGAGAACTTTAACTATCAAAGTGTTTTTGTTTAATGGTGAAAGGTGGAATTAGTAAACTGCTGAAGAAATAAGCCAATCTGGTTTTGTACTTTGTTCTTTTAGAAATGTATATAAACTTAATAAAGCCATTGACTTAAATGTTAACAATGACTTAGGTTCTAACTTTAAAAACTGTATTTCCCCTTGCCCCAAATACTATATTCTAAAGATATGGCAAAATTTCAGTATACGATTATGTACTTTGTGAAGATTGTAAATATCTAAAACAATAAGAGTTCTAAACTGAAAGTGTATTGCTGTGACAAATCTTGAACTGAGCTTTCTCTTTCAGGAGAGAATACAGGAGTTGAGTGTATTGTTTTTATTGGAGATAGTTTTAGACAGTATTAAAGCATCATTTCAACAGGTTAAAAAAAAATGCAGCACAGTTTCAGCCAAGGAAGTTTTGCAATGAAAACAACATGCTACAACCATATGACTCAGCGATTCTACTCCTAGGTAGAGTACCCAAAGGGACTGAAAAGAGCTATTCAAAGAAAAACCTGTACACTGATATTCATAGCAATACTTATTCAAAATAGTGCTATTCACAATAGCCAAAATGTCCATCAACAGATGAATGGATAAACAAAAGTGATGTATTCATACAATGGAATATTGTTCAACCATAAAAGGAATGAAGTGCTGATACAGGCTACAACATAGATGGACTTTGAAAACATTATGCTGAATGAAAGAAGCCAGGCACCATACATATTGTATGGTTCCATTTTCATGAAATATCCAGAAGAGGAGAATCCTTAGAGACAGAAAGCAGTTTAGTGATTGGGAGGAAATAGGGATACAGGGGAAGGGAGAGTAACTCAGTGGGTATGGGGTTTCTGTTTGGGGTGATGAAATGTTTTGTAACTAGATAGAGGTAATGGTTGTACAACACTGTGAATGTACTAAATGCCACTGAATTGTTCATTTTTAAAAAGTTTAAAATATGAGTTTTATGTTATGTGAGTTTTACCTCAATAAAAAATACAAATTAAAAAATAAATTTTACCAGTACTTGAAGACTGTAAAATATTCCAGTGAATATTTTGGTGAACCCTACCAAGACGACTACATTCTTTTGGTTAAAATATAACCTAGCATCAAAGCACTATCATTTGTTTCAACTGCTCTTTGTATTTACTAGAAAGACAGCAAAGATTTTTAAAAAACTCCCAGAGGGATATAAATACTCAGATACTGATAAGATTTCTTTGAACACTGTAATAATCTAGTGTGATGAACTGTGCCCCAGTGGTCTATGGAATAATGAATGCAAAAGATATCTTGGGTGAAAAGAGAGTCTGAATTATGCAACATACATTTAAAAAGCATTCTTTGTATTTCCTTGAGTCTTGAAATTGCTTAGTCATTTAGGAATAACGATGGGTGGCTCATACTGTGGATTGCTTTTCTCAACATCCATTTCAGTCCTCTGTTATCTTACAAAGCCTGGGAAGCTTTGAAACAACTACATTTCCAAGATTTCCTTGCAGCTAGGATTCTCTTCACCTAGTATAGGTGCTTTGGGTTCCACCAATCAGATGCATTTTCAAGAATTTTTATTGGCAGAGAGGCAGAATGCATGCATCCATTTTGTAAGTGTGGTTCATGGAAGAGATGGTGTGACTTGAAGTCTAGAAGTTGTCCTGGCAGCTTCCTAATTTAGCAGGTGTTTTCCCAATTCAGTAGTTTGAGCAACAGTGATAACATATTCAGAGTCAGGATTGCTCTGGTTATCTATTGCTGTGTCATGAACCATCCCCAAACTTAGTGAATTAAAACAACTACTTAATATTATTACTCATGCATTTACTGGGCTCAGGTAAGCAATTCTCCATTGGGGTCTCTCATGAAATTACATTTAGATGTTGGCTGGGCTGCAGTTATCTGAAGGCTCGACTCGGCTGGATGTCCAGGGGGCTCACTCACATGGCTGGCAGTTGATACTGGCTATTGGCTGGGAGTTCACCTGGCAATGTTGACTGAAGCACCTACATGCAGCTTATGCAGCTTCTCCATGTTGCTCGGGATGCCCACAGCATGGTCTTTGGGCTTAGAGAAGGAGCACCCAAGGGCAAGCATTCCAAAAAGCAGGAAGCCAAAGTCACCAGAAGCTAAGAGTTATGACAAGAACAGGCATAGCATCACTTCTACCACACTCTGTTGGTCAAATGATGTCACACAACCAATCCAGGTTCATGAGGGTGAAGATACAGACTCCATCTCTTGATGAGGGAGTGGCAAACTCAATTGCAAAAGAGCACGTAGGATGGAAGATATTGTTTATGCCGTCCTTGGAAAACATAATTTGTTACAAGGGTAGAGTGGTTTGGAGGGCTAAAATTACTCTTTCTGCTTTTCTAGCCATCTTATAAGCACCCAATTCCTCATGTGAAATCTCTTTCTGCTTGACTTAGCCAGAGTGGGATCTGTTGACTACAACTGGATCCTGACAATACTGGAGGGCAGGACTTCACTGTTCCCAGGCAAATGACATTCCAATGTATTACTCTGTATACAACTGAAATAGAGCAATGATGGTCTGAGGTTTGAGTGTGTGGAATTGGAAAGTCTTGATCTTGGCTCAGCCACTTACCAGTAAGTCATTTACCCTCACCAAGCCTCAAGTTCCCCAACTGGAAAATGGAAATGATGACGATAATAACATGGCACCTAACCACATATAATTACTGTGCAGATTAAATGAATCCAGGTGCAATACTGCCACAAAGCCTAGTCTGTGGAGAGGATGCTAGGCGAAGTTTGTTTCGGTTGTTTACTCAGCTCATACTGCCTCCCTGTCTTTGGGAATTGGTTTACCTGCAAACACAGTGAAGTTAAGTAGCTGGCCCAAAGGCACACTGCCAAGAGTAGGGAAGATAGGATACAAACCCACATAGTCTGGTTCCATAGTCTATGCTCCTAACTCTTAAGCCTTCTCTTAAACTGAAAATTGAAGTTGATTGCAAGTTAGCTAGGAAAGAAGCAGGTGCTGCAAATGGTGAGCATGCCATGAAAATGGGGACGGAGATGAGGGTAAGCAAAGGAGTATTTTAGAAGATGGAGAGAGCAAAGCTCTCAGCACATAGCAAAGCTCCAAAGAGGAACAGACGTCGGGGGCATTCAAGAAAATGAGAGAAGGCTAACATGGCAAGAGAACTTTCTCCCCTTGTTCACACTGTGGCCCACCTAGAAGATGATACTCTTTGTATGGGCCATTGGAGTAAGTGGATGAGCTCTTTGTGGCTGGAGGCACCTGCCCTGGGGTCTGTGGGTCTCAATCTTGGGCACACCTGTAATGTATTTGTAGGAAATCTGGTCTAGAATGTAGGGAGCAAGAGGAAAGTCAACCAGGAGACTGGTGTGGTGAGACAGACCCAGGACATGCACAACCTCATAGGCCATGAGAAAGACTTGAATGCTAGTTTGAGGGCGTTGGGAAGCCACTGAAGGATTTTAACTAGGGGGAAGGTGTAAGTCAATTTGCCTTGGGCCTTCAGGAGAACACTGATCACTGAGAAGAGAATAAATGGGAGAGCACGGTATAGAAGCAGGGAGCCAGTTAGGAGGCTGTTGCAGTGGTCTTGGAGAAAGAAACAAGAACAACTGAGACCAAGATGGTGCCGGGGGGAAGTGCAGATAAGCGTACGGGTTTGGGATATATTTCAGAGCTGGAACTACCTGGGCTAGAGATGAATTCAATATAAAAGGTGAAGGAGAAAGGATAATAATGTTGCCTCTCTCACATTGTTCTCAAGGGGGATTAAATTTGATTACATACAAGTTCTTCAAAAAGTTAAACATAGACTTAACATATGATCTAGCAATTCCACTCCTAGATATACATCCAAAAGAATTGAAAGCAAGGATTCACACAAATACTTCTGTACCCATTTTCATAGCAGTATTATTCACAATAGCCAAAATATGGAAACAAGCCAAATGTCTATCAATGGACAAATGGATAAACAAAATGTGTTATACTCATACCATAGAATATTATTCATCCATAAAAAGGAATGACGTACTGATACATGCTCCAACATGGATGAACCTTGAAAACATCATGCTAAGAGAAATAATCCAGACACAAAGGGAAAAATATTGTATGATTCCACTTACATGAAGTACCAAAAGTAGGCAAATTCATAGAGACAAAGTAGAATAGAGGTTACCAGGAACTGGGGGTTGGGGGGGTGGAAAGGAATGAAGGGTTATTGTTTAACGGGTTCGGAGTTTCTGTTTGGGACAATGAAGGGTTCTGAAAATAGATAGTGGTGATGGTTGTACAACATTGTGAATCTCCTCAATGCCACTGAATTGTACTCTTAAAATGGTTCAAATGGTGAATTTCATATTATGTACATTTTACCACAAAAAAAAATTGATTATATACATGGAGTGATTAGCACATACCTGGCCCACAGTTGTCTGGGCTCAATGAATGAAACTATTGTTTTCACAGGTCTGGCACATACTTGCCTTTTTCAGAGAGGAATCTCTCTCATTCCATAAGGCCGAGAACCTTGAACTTAGGAGTCTGTCTGCCCTGGAGCACTCTTCGACATCCTGAGTCCTTTCCCATCACACCTGGCTCTCCTGTGGACACTGTCCACATGGAACCCCAAGTCACAGTCTACTTAACAGGATGAGGCCCCTCCTCACTGGAACCAGCAAGAAGACATCCCAGGAAGGCCTCCCATCCCTCACCATCTTGACCTTTTGGTCTTTCTAAGGCTACATCACTAAGCTGTAGAGGTGGGATAATTTCAGAGTGAAATTATTACTGAGAAGAGGAAAAGCTAAAGATCAGGGTATCTTAAGCTTTCCCTGGAGTCTCCAGTGGAAAGAACTCAAAACTTAAGTCCTTCACCAGGACAGGATCCACTCCTGTTGATCACCCATCCCCACATACACCTGGCTCTCCTGGCCTTTGGCTCGCAAACCATCTCCCATACTGGCTTCTTCAAGTCTCTGAATCTCTGTCCACCAATGACTGGCCTTTATAGTGCCTCCAGTCTGAGTGATTCTCTCTGGAATAGTGCCCTAGTGATTAAGTGACACCTTTGTCATCCAAGTCTTATAGAAGAGCTGGGTCCCTTGAACAAGAGTGGACTTGGATCCTCTAGGTCTAATTTCCTTTACTATAAGCTCCCATGAGAGCTGCAGGGAAAGTGGTTCCTTTCTTTACTGACCCTGTTAGATTAAACACATGCTTACCTCTCAACACAGACTTTCATTTTCAGGTTCAGTACAGTTTAAATCATATGGAAAAAAGAAAATATTTCTTCAAATAACAGGGCATCTCATCCCTTTCTGGTGTCTTGAACCCTGAGCAAACTTATTTCTTACAGTATTATTACTGTTATTGCAACATAGGGAAAGGGAAGTTTATTCAGTAAGTGGTATTGTGCAACTGGACAATTCTTTGGAAGAAAAATAACTAGATTCATGCTTTATCTGAAACTCTCACACTAAAATCAATTCCAAATAGATTTAAGATTTGGGTATTAAAAGAGAGAGAGGAACTAAAGAAGGAATTTAAGCTTCCAAAAGGCAGGCAACCAGCAGTTGGTAGCCTCTCCTAATTCTCATCGGAACACCTACAAAGATACAACCATAGAGAGGGATAACTATCAATATTAAAAGATGAAGATTGATAAATAAATGTCAAATATAGTAGAAATTGAGTCCAATTTGATGGCAGGTGCAACTGGACTAGAATGGAGGGGTCCCTATTGTCTTCAGCTCATGCTAGAGACGCTCCCTGATAAAAAAAGGATGAAGAAGCTTGGGCTATTTCCCACCATTTGTCTCTCACCCAGAGACCCAGGGACTCAGAAATCTGGGCAGCTGGCTTTCTAGAGCAGTGGAGAACGTTAGACACATACCAATCTCCAGATACCACCCCAGACTACATGAATCAGAATATTTAGGGGAGGCACTCAAGCATGGGTGTTTCTTTTAAAACTCCCAAGGTGGGACTTCCCTGGTGGTGCAGTGGTTAAGAATCCGCCTGCTAACGCAGGGGACATGGGTTCGAGCTCTGGTCCGGGAAGATCCCACAGGTCGCAGAACAACTAAGCCTGTGCGCCACAACTACAGAGCCTGCACTCTTGAGCCCATGGGCCACAACTACTGAGCCTGCGTGCCACAAATACTGAAGCCCACGCACCTAGAGCCCATGCTCTACAACAAGAGAAGCCACCGCAATGAGAAGCCCATGCACCGCAACGAAGAGTAGCCCCCACTTGCCGCAAGTAGAGAAAGCCCACGCCGAGCAACGAAAACCCAACACAGCCCAAAAAGAAATTAATTTAAAAATAATAAATAAATAAATAAATACAACTCCCAAGGTGGTCTGAATGTGTAGCCAGATTGAGAAGCAGTCTTTTGCGTATATTTCTCAGATACTATTCTATAGGGCAGGAAGGTAATCAAGAGATTCTGTCTCCCCCTTTTTGGCCAGTCTGGCTCTTTTGCGACATTTCTTTCCTTCCTTACAGTCTGGGATGCCCCTCTTCACTGTTTCTCCTCCTATCATTTTGATTTCACTTCTTTTGTTCTCAACATTACCTTCTTACTTCTGCCTGCCCCTTAAATATTGGTCTTCCTAGAGCTTGGTATCTTGAAATATCCTCCTAAACTGGAAATTTCATTCAATTCTGAGACTTCAGCTGCCACATATGGACTGAAGACTTCCATTTTTATACAGTAGGGTGAACACTTTCACCTTCATAACCCTCTTCCTGGAGTATATACCCTCCCACTGATGGAGCCCTACCCAACCCAAGCCAGGATAACTGCAGAGGTCTTGAGGAGGTGGGGGGAAGACAGTGAGACTTTTTTTTTTAAATAGTGGCACAGAAGTTATGTTAAAAACTAGTCTTGTAGAAGCCCCACTAGCCTAGACCATTCATCCCGTCTCTCAGTAGTAAGAACATAATGATGGACCAGATGCCAAGAGAAAGAAGTTAGATGCTGGGACAAGACAGGAGAAAGAAGAAAATTAGAAGTGCATGGAGGAGACCTCTCTTCTGCCCATTAAACATGAACTTGAACAAGCTAATGGTGGCTGAAAAGGGAAAAGAAAGCAACTTTGGACCATCTCTCAATTCTCTATATGTGTGACTGTCTAATGATAAAATTTTTCCAATAATGAACTGTATCATTTTCACAAGCAATAACATCTGCCTCTCTGTACCAAGCTTCTAACTCCCTCCTGATGACCCAACGGTCATAGGTACCTCAAACATAACATCTAAAATTAATCCCTCCTCCTCTCCCTTGCCCCAATCTGCTCCTCTCCTGTGCCATCTCTGTGAATGGAGCTACCATTTCTCTACCTGATATGGGTTAAATTGTGTCCCCCTCCCCCCAAATCCATATGTTGAAGTCCTAACCCTAGTACCTCATATGTGACCTTGTTTGGAAATAGGATCATTGCAGATATAAATAGTTGACTTAAGATGAGGTCATTAGAGTGGATCCTAATCCAATATGACCAGTGTCCTTATAAAACGGGGAAATTTGGGCACAGAGACATGCACATGGGGAGAACACCATGTGAATATAAAGGCAAAGATCTGGGGCTTCCTTGGTGGCGCAGTGGTTGAGAGTCTGCCTGCTAATGCAGCGGACACGGGTTCGCGCCCTGGCCTGGGAAGATCCCACATGCCGCGGAGCAGCTGGGCCCGTGAGCCACAACTACTGAGCCTGCGCGTCTGCAGCCTGTGCTCTGCAACAAGAGAGGCCACAACAGTGAGAGGCCCGCGCACCGCGATGAAGAGTAGCCCCCGCTTGCCACAACTACAGGAAGCCCTCGCACAGAAACGAAGACCCAACATAGTAATCAATCAATCAATCAATCAATCTTTAAAAAAAAAAAAAAAAAAAAAAAAAAGGCAAAGATCAGGTGATGCTTTTACAAGCCAGGGAAAGCCAAAGGTTGCTAGCAAACCACCAGAAACAAAGTGAGAGGCATGGAGCACATTCCCTCTGCAATGCCCAGAAGGAACGAACCTTGCTGACACCTTGATCTTGGACTTGCAGCCTTCAGAACTCTAAGACAATGAATTTCTGTTGTTTAAGCCAACCAATTTGTGGTACCTTATTACAGCAGCACATGCCACCCAACAAAGTATATAGCATATATGTATACGGCGTATACCATCCAACAGATTTTCACCCTCCATCTCTCATCCAATGTCTTATGGCTAAATACCATCCAGTTATTCTCCAAAATGTCTCCTAAATTCAGCTACTACTGTTTCCACTGCCTCTGTAGGTATTTTGGGTAATTGGGTAATTATGTTAGAAGAAGATAGAAAACTTAATCCGCCAAATGGAGCTAGAACAGGCCGAAGCTGGTGTAAGAGAGAGGGTTTAGGATTCAAAGCGGTTGTAGACATGGTGGGGCTAGCAAGCAGAGGGGAGAGCGCACGTAGCTGTGGGTAAGATAAACACCAGCTTAACTGGTTGGAAAATGCTGAGACCACAGAGCCTACGTCAAATGTCAAAGAGGTGGGGCTGGCTAGAGGCCAGGGCTCGCCTGGCTCTGTCCCCGCAGTGACTTTGGGGCTGGGCTTTCTCCTGAGTTGCACACTGGGTGGTGAGTGGACGTCTCAGGGGTACCTTTGCTACTGGGTCTCCCTCTGCCCGGATGCTGGTGCATATTCCTGAGGCTCCAGCTCCTTTTCCAACTGCCAACCAAACAGGCAGCTTTGCTGACAAGCACCCAGGTTCCAGTCCAAGGGGTGTGAACCAAGGCGGGCACTTGGCATCCCCCAGCACTAGCTCCAGCTCTGCCAGGAAACAGGAGGCTTCACTGTAGCTCCTGGAGTCGTATTCTACACTTTAGGATCAAGCAGTGAAGGACCTGGAATAGGACACTCCTTGGACCCCGAAAGGACTCTGAGAAGCCGTGCTTGTCCTTCTCTCTGTCCCCTGCTCCGGCCCTCACTCCCTGCCCATCGATTTCTCACTTTCATTCACTCCCTGCCCCCTTCCTCCTCCTGCTGCCCCCCAACCCCGTGCTCACTCTTCTCTCCCCCCATTCATCCCCCGTGGCTATCACCTCCTTCCTCCATTCTTCATCCCCTCTTTGCATCCCTTCCTTCCCTCCTCCCCCTCCAACTTTTCCTTCTCCTTACCGCCCGCTCCCACCCTTCTCCTTCCCCCAATTTCTCACTCTCCCTCCCTTGCTCTTCTCCTGATCGTTCCACCTTCCTCCTCACTTCCCTCTCCCCCCTCCTCTCCCTGAGCCCTACCACCTCCCCCCCAGCCCCGCCCATCAGTGTTTGCTTTGCTCCCGGATCCGGATCCAGATGAAGGGGTTGCCCTGCCCGTGCCCTGCCCTGCCCCACTTCTGGCAGCTGGGGTCTCCCTTCATGGCCGACGCCTCTGGGACCCAGGCCCCGGGGGAAGGGGCCCTGCTCGGCACCCAGCTCCTGCGAGCCCGGTATGAAGGCCTGAGACGACAACAGAAGGCCCAGGCCCACGTGCTGCTGCTCCCGAAAGGTAGGGCTGGGCAGGTGCTGGGGGCAGAAGGGAAGGCACGAGGGCCTGGCTGCGGGCAGAATGGGCGGCTGAGATGTGGGCAGCGCAGGGCCAGGGCTCTGCTGGCCTCCTGGTGGGGAAGAGCAGGGAGGCGGGCTGGCCAGAGGCAGAGTCAGAACAGGGAGGCCGGTGCAGGGCCGTTCCGCTGGGGCCTCAAGCAGGCAGCTGGCAGGGAGCGCGCTGTCCCTGGCCTCTGCTCTTAGGTTCTGATCTTGCGCAACTGGTCTGCCTGGTGAGCCGGGCTTGGCCCCTCTGCCAGCCCAGGTGGGGAGATGGGAGCTGTGCTTCCTGGTTGGGTCTCACCCAGGCACCTCTTGTGAACCAGAGAAACTGGTTCCAGGGAGAGAGGACACGTGATGTTCCCAACAGCTTGGGCACTGGCCAGAGGAAACGCAGGGCTCAGGGACCCAGGAGGCACCCAGGCTCACCAAGCGAGCTCTGTACCCCCTCGAACAGCAGCTGGGGAGGGGCGCTGAGACACAGAAGCCCCGCCTCCAGGGGAGAAGCCGCCTCCCTTTGGGAGCTCAGATTTATTCCAGGAGGAAGTTAGGAGCACAGGGCTCAGGAAGCAAGCGATTGTCAAATCCCAGCCCTTCATCCTCTAACCGGGAGGGCAAGTCAAGAGAGGTAGGAAGACCCCCTGAAAGGTCAAGGCTGTGCTCTGGGAATTTCTGTGGCTATTTATACAGTTCAGGACTCACTGAGCAGCCCACCCCGCTCTAGGCAAGTCTGGGAAGGAATCAGGGGCCAGAGGGTCCTCACTGTCTGGGACAGGAAGGGCACTGCCTTGGGCTAAAGGCACCCATCTCTCACAACTTGGGCTGTTGCCAATGAGTGGGGTCCATTTGAACTGAACTGGTACAGCCAAATAGCCCCCTCTCTCCGCAGGGCAGAAGCTGGCAGTTTCCTAAAGCCTTATTCCATCCTCAAAGGTATTAATTCATTCAGTTACTCAGCAAGCATTAATTAAACTCGTATCAAACGAAAGCAGATTTAACACACCTGTGGTTCAGACTCACACATCCATGTGATGGGTATGCCCCCAAAGACATCTCAAACTCAGCGTGCCACGTAGAATTCACCACCCCTGCCCATCCCTCCCCGCTGCCCCTTTCTCCTGCATCCTACAACTCAAACCTCCCTCCTCCGTCGTCACCACATATGAGTTACATCATGAGTTACAACAGGTTAATGCAAGGGGGAGCGCTCAGGCTCTGTTTCCCCAGGGAAGACTTCTCACCCGCAGGCTCAGTCAGAATCTTTCAGGGCATTTCTAGCAGTTTGCAAGTCCACATTCTTGCTCTAACTGTGAGAAGTAGTGTGCTGTCTGATGGAGTGTTCCTGTACTTGGTCTCCAGAGAAGGGTCTGAACCTGAGTGCCAGCTCTGCCACTGACTTGCTCTGTGCAGCTTTGAACAAGTCATGTAAATTACTCTGTGACTCAGCTTCCTCCTCTTTCAGCTGGGAAAAACGGTAGTCCCCAAAGTAGAGGGTTGCGGTGGGAACTAAATAAATTAACATGTATAAAGCTCCTTAGGGTTTTCTGTGCTAATTGGCTGAGGACCAGATCGTTATGTCACACGAGTGTGAGTTAGAAGCACACTTGAAGCACTTGGACCGGGCGTGAGGAATAAGGTGGTTCTCCAGGGAGAAATCAGAGCAAGATTACAAAAATGAGGTGACAGTGATGCTGGGGGAGGGGGCAAAAAAGCAATTTTGCCTGCACATTAGCAACAGGCTGGATGGTGGTACCATTCACTGAGATACAGAATATAGGAGAAAAAGATTTCTGATTAGGAGGAGATGAATTTCTTTGTGAATATGCTGCATTTGAGGGAGTTGTCTGTAAAACTTCCAACCAGCCTGGATCTCAGGAGAGAAATGTGGGCTGGAGATATAGATTTGGGGTCATCAACATATTGGTAGTAGTTGAAGCCATGGGCATGGATAAAATTGTGGAGGACCAATGTGTAAATTGATAAGAGGCTGGGATGACAATTAGAGTTCTACAATACTCAAATATTGAAGGGACAAGCAGAGGAAAAGAAGTCAGGGAAGATAGCAGTCAAAATGGTAGCAGATGAATGTTAGCCCGAAAAAGGAAATTCACACATGCTGAATCTTGGATGAACCTACATGAACCCTGAGGATATTATGCTAAGTGAAATAAGCCAGTCACAAAAAGACAAGTGCTGTAATGATCTACTCATATGAGGTACCTGGAGTAGTCAAATTCACAGAGACAGAAAGTGGAATGGTGGTTGCCAGGGTGGGGGAGATGAAGAGTTGTTTAATGGGTATAGTGTCAGTTTGGGAAAGATGAAAAAGTTCTGGAGATCGGTTGCACAACAATGTGAATGGACTTAACACTATTGAACTGTACACTTCAAAATGGCTAAGACGGTAAATTGTATGTTGTGTGTGTCTTACCACAGTTCATTTTTCTTAAATGATAGGAGAAAACCAGGAGATATTAATGCCATGAAGCCAAGCAAGTAGAGGGAATTTAGGGATCCTCTGTGTCCAGCATAGCAGAGACTCAGGAAGACTGAGTGGCCATTGACATTGGCTCCCACTAAAACTAGATTTCAGGGTCTTAAGACACTGGGTTGTATCTGGAAGGGCAGGTACTCTGGGAGCTGATTAATGGAAGGAAGCCCTCTGGAATTAGCTTTCTTCATCCTTAGTGTTATGGAATGTATTTAGGTTCTAGAAATGCAGTGTCAGGTGTTCTGGATTCGTAGCACTAGAATTCAAGGGCTTCCTTCTGGCTTTATTCCTTCAACACCATCTCTCCTCTCACACCATGTACTCTGTCACCTAGGGGCCTCCAGCAGGGACAAATGTCAGAATGCTCAAGGGAGCTTCACTACATTTCAGAGGGAATTCCAGGCTGGCCACAGGTCTCCTTTCTATAGGAAAATGGCTTTCAGTCATTTCTCCAATCCTCAATGCCACCAAGAGTTGACAAGAAACTATCATGTTCCACAAGGTGGTAAAAAGATGTCCCTGAGAAGGAAGAAAGACATCGGTCTGCCTTCTCATCCCTGAAGCCAGTTCAGGGAAGCAGTAGGTGCTGCAAACATGTTCCCAGAACAGTGGCTATGGTTCCGAAAGATAAAGACCAGTCCTCCAAAAGGAGCTGCCTCAAAACACAGTTCCCCTCTCCTCTGCCTTGGGTGCTAAACCCATTATCAGAATCCCACAACACAAAACCCTGTAAGTTAAGAATAACCCTTTCCACTGGCCAGTGTATGTGAATCACACACGTGGGTGAACACATATTGTGCCCTTGGTTCCCGTTATTCTTTTAGTCTGAAATACGAGTTCCCTAGATCTTCCTAGGGTTCACTCCCTCACTGCAGTCAAAAACTGATCTCCTATTAAATTCTATCACACTCGAATGTTTTTTTCCATAGCATTGATTACCACCAGAAACTTTTATTATAGTATGTTTATTTGCTTATTCTTTTCTACTCCACTAGACCACATCATGAAGAGGTAGATTTTGTCTCAGTGTTCATTACTGTATTCCCAAGACCTAGAATAAATAATGCCTGGCACATTATAAGGGCCTAATAAATATTTGTTGAATAAATGAATAATTGTGCATGAATGTGTGTGTGTGTGTGTGTGTGTGTGTGTGTTAGAGAGAGATAATGCAGTGAATTGGGTACCTGGCCTCCTTAATGTATTTGGCATGGCCTTCCTTCAGCTTGAAAGCTCTGAGACCCCCAGAATGAGAGCCACCCATGTACTTTGCAGTGGTGACCCTGCTGGTGCCTTGCTTTCTCAGGAGGGAACATGCCTGCTCTTGCTGAGGCCATGGTCAGTGCTGTTTGGATTAACAAGGAGAGAAGGCATTCACTGTCCCTAGAAGAGGCGGATCCTGAGGCAGAGGAGATGCTGGAGGAGGCTGACAGAGGCTGTCTCCAGGCCCCCGAGTCTCCATGGCACATGCACCTAGAGATGCACCGCTTGGTCCAAACCTTCCACCAGGAAACCAGTCATCAAGTAAAGCACAAGGACAAGTTCATGGGGTCTGAGCAAAGGCTCCCAGGCTTGTTTGAAGACACTCAGATGACTCAGCAAGGAAGCACGATCCCAGAGGCAGCCCAGCATGAATGTCAAGTGGGCAATACCCAAACAAAGGCAGTGGGATCTGGCTTAAACATTGGCACTCAGGGCCCTCCTTCCATAAAGAAGCCACACAGGTCTGGAAAACCAGCTCACTATCCATTTCCCCAGAGGAAAACTCCCAGGATCTCCCAGGCGGCCCGGAACCTGGGCTTATATGGCCCAGCCTGAAGCTTTCTACTCAAAGGTCTCAACCTTGAGGCCATCTATGGCCTCGCCTAAGAACTTAGGAGGCAGAGGCACAGCTAGGGCCTCTACCTGGGAGCAGAACTGGACTACATCAATCGTCGGGGCTGTGGGACATGAACTTTGCAGTGGGCACGTAGTCTTGCCCTTCAAAAAAAAAGAGAGAGATTGCCCAGACCAGACTGCTCACAGCTCAGGATGAAAGAGTGTTGTCTGATCAGTGCAGCCCCATTCTGCTTACATAAGAAGACATTGCTATGGACATCGACTCAGTCCTTAGAACTAGAGAATTTTGAAACATAAAACAGAGACCCTAGCCAGTGGATGCCTTTGCAGTGCCCTAGAGTCGACAGGCGTGGGCAATCTTGTTTTCAGTAACTTCTGAGGATTTCTCACATGTTCTGGAGAAGAGGGGCTCTGAGAATTTCCTTTTTCTGGTCACTATGCCTGGAGGCCAGCTCACTTACAAGTCTCTACATTCATTGGTAGTGACCACACCATTTTAGCTTGAGCCTCCCAAAGTATGGTCACCCTGGGTAAAAAGGGTCAAAACAATGCCACCTACTGTTCTGTGTGTTTAAGTGTCTTTAGGAAGGGTTGGTCATCTCTCCCCTCTCATTGAGACTGCACATTCCAGTCTCATTATAGATTTATTTCCTTTCATCCTTCTCTCTCTGTCCTTTCCTTCCTTCCTTCCTCCCTCCCTCCCTTCCTTTTTTCCTATTTGCTCTCTTCTTCCCTTCTTCAATCTCTCTCTCTCTCTCCCCAAATTAAACACTGCCCATCATTGAAGATGTATAGTAATAGAAGCCTGAAAGAAGAAGATAAAGAAATGTTCCTGCTTGGAAAGTATGTGTTCCTCAGAAATTGCTCCCTTTTCAGCCAAATTTGAATCATTCAGATACTTCCTGGTATATTTTAAACCAAAGACAAAGTGAAGCAGGTATTACTTGGGTGGTGGGGAAGAAATTATCTTACCTGGTTAATGTTTAACTTTAATAAACACACCTAAAGTGACTTTTCCTCATGCCAGATTCTCTCTCTGTAAAGTTTTACCTACATCTTCCTTTTGTCCCCATGGTGATCCAGTCTTGCCCACCCACATTGAGAGATGTTACCTAGGAGTGTCATTTCCTGCCAAAATATGTATGTGCCTTCTCCTTGGGCCACCCCGAACTTCCCTCCAATTTGGGGATTCATTGTGATTCCTTTTGTGAATAATTAATAAGAGCTAGTTGTTAATTTTTTTAAATAGTCTAATGAAAAACAAGGGAAAAAAAAAAAAAGAAAAACAAGGAAATTTTCTGAAAAAACTTTTCCTTTGCTTTTGTTTTAAAGAGGCTTCCCACAAGTAACTCCTCTTTCTACAGTGTATCAATCAGGATAGGCTATGTTTTGCTGAGTAACAAACAACTCCCAAACCTCACACAGAAGCTTTTTTTTTCCCACTCATGAAAATTCCACTGTGGATTTGGGCAAACTTCCAGGGCAGCTCTCCTACATTATTACTAACAATTCAAGCTGCTTCAATCTTGTGGCACCACCACATCAATACTGGTTTCCCTAATCACTGTAGCAGAAGAAAGTGCATTAAAAGTCACATACTGGCTCTCAAATCACTTTGCTTATGTTTCATTGTCCAAAGCAAGTAACATGGGCATATCTCCACTTCAAGGGTATGAGGAAGTGCATTCATTTCATTTCATGTGCCCACAAGGAGAGAAGGAATGGAAATATGGATGAGCAGAACTAATGGCTAACACAGGTAGAGAGGGGCCAGATCATAGTACAATATTAAATTTTATTCTGAATACAATAAGTAGCCATTAAGGGATTTACATATGAGACCAAAATGATTGGATTTGCAGTTTAACCAGATGACTCTGGTTGTTCTATGGAGAATGAGTGGATGGTCATGTTAAGAGGCAATGTCAGGGGAAATTACGGCCAGGGGAAGTTCAGTGGGAAAGATGTTGTTAGCTCAAGCAAGAGTGGGAGCAGAATGGTGCTTTGTGAACACCTAGAGGGGTGGGATAGGGAGGGTGGGAGGGAGACGCAAGAGGGAGGAGATATGGGGATATATGTATATGTATAGCTGATTCACTTTGTTATAAAACAGAAACTAACACACCACTGCAAAGCAATTATACTCCAATAAAGATGTTTTAAAAAAAAAAAAAAAAAGAATGGGAACAGAAGAAGGAGAAAAAAGTAGATACATTTGATATATGTATACTTTGGAGATAGAAACAATACGATTTACTGAAGGAAAATTACAAGTTCAGTTTGAAGGATACTGAGTTTGAGGTGCTCAGAGACACATCAATAAAGATATCAAATAGGCAAGTGGATAAATGAGACTAGAGTTCTGGGCTAGACATAAGAATTGAAGTGTCATGAGTATGTAGAGGTACTTAGAATGAGAAAGGATGGATTCACCTATGCAGAGAGTAGAGAGAAGACTGGGTCCAGAATGAGTCCTGAAAACTCCCTATTTACTTAGTTGAAAAATCTCTAAGGATTTTTCTAATCCTTACTCAGAAGAGGTGGGGTCAGGGAGGAGGAGACAGTGAGGGACACTGAAGAGGAGTGACCAGGAGAGAAGGGGAGCCCGGGATGTGGAGTCTCAGACCTCAGAGGCAAGAGACAGTGCAAGACTTTGCCCAGGTCACTCCCCTAACTGCAAACCTTCTACAAATCCCCATTTTCTAGAGTCCACATTCTTCTGTCTGGAGGTGCTTTTCCTGAAGCACTGGTTTAAGAGGCCAGAGTCCAAAAGGCAATGCCGGATATGGGAAAACTTTTCAGCCAAGGGCAGGCCAGTTCAAGTCAGAGCCAACTCACAGCTACCAAGGCTGAGAGTGTCTTTGCCCCAGAGGCATGGCCTTCTCCTGGGATGGGGTCATTCTCGTGCCTGGGGTGGAGCTGAGGATTAAGTGTTCCCTGTGGTAGAGCTTGAAGGGAGAGGGGCAAGAGGAAGGCTGGTTTTGAATCTTTCCACTCCCTTCCCACAAGGCTGCTTCTGCCAGGAGCATTAGACCAGAGCAATCTCTGTTTCTCAACCACACTCACATGCTTCTCCCAACCCACGGATGGTCAAACCTGTGGGGCAAAGGGCTCAGATTATGTCTGGGCTGTCACGCCACCCACTCTGATTTTGTCTCCCCTGACAGTCAGGACTGGAGCTAACCTTCTTTTCCCACACTCTCCCCAGGGTTGGCAGAAGAAGGTTTTCCTAAACTAGAGAATAACCAGATCACATTGTAAATCCTGCCTCTGGCAGCTTACCTTAGGGTCACCCAGCCTTCCAGCCCACAGTGAGGACTCGCCCACAGGGCTGCCGTCTTGCTGGGCTTGGAGATAGGTGCATATGGGCTCCAATCTCGGCACTGCCATTGGTAAACCTGACCTGAGCTGAGTTACTTAACTCTCAGAGCCACAGATTCCCCAGCTGTAAAATGAGGCGATAATAGCCCCTGGGGTGTGGGGCTGAGGAAGGGAGGATCCTTCTCATTAGCTGTCAATTCTTTTTTTTTTAATATTTATTTATTTGGCTGCACCGGGTCTTAGTTGTGGCACGCGGGACCTTTAATTGCGCATGTGGGCTCTTAGCTGCATCATGTGAATCTAGTTCCCTGACCAGGTTTGGAACCCGGGGCCTCCTGCGTTGGGAGCAAGGAGTCTTAACCACTGGACCACCAGGGAAGTCCCTGGCTGTCAATTCTAATCCATCCCTGCTAGGGGGCAGGCTCCCCTCATGCCAGCTCAGCCTGATTCCCTAACTTATCAGGTACTCCCCATCATTAAAGCTCTTTCATCCCAGTTCTTAAGACTTGAAACGACTCGAATTTAAAAGTGTCTCGCATATTCAAGTCAGATCCCACCAACCTCCCCACCCCCAAGCACAGCCTTGATTTATACCTTTAAGATTAGAGGAAGGGGGGCTTCCCTGGTGGCGCAGTGGTTAAGAATCCGCCTGCCAATGCAGGGGACACGGGTTCGAGCCCTGGTCCGGGAAGATCCCACATGCCGCAGAGCAACCAAGCCCGTGTGCTACAACTACTGAGCCCACACGCCTAGAGCCCGTGCTCTGCAACAAGAGAAGCCACCGCAGTGAGAAGCCTGCGCACCACAACGAAGAGTAGCCCCCGCTCGCCGCAACTAGAGAAAGCCCACGCACAGCAACAAAGACCCAACACAGCCGGAAAAAAAAAAAAAAAAAAAAAAATTAGAGGGGGGGGCGTGGTCTTCTTGCTCACACACCCCTCCCCCTTCTGTGCGGCACCCCCTTTTGGCTTTAGGCTAGAAGGACACAGAGAGCTTGTGTGGACTGGCTGTGGCGTAGTTTTGGTCTCTTTGGCCTTGACCGTTCACACTGACCTCGCTGAGGGTCTGCAGGCTCGGTGTGGACAGGCGGTGTCCCCCACGGGCTCCTGCAGACGAGAAACTCCACTGCAGTAGTTCCCTTTGCCTTGGGGGTCCCTTGTGAGAATGGTTATGCCTGGCTGTGCAGACAGCCGTCCCCCACAATTGCATCAGAGGTCCATCTCTCTTCGTCCGTAGCCACCGTCTCATCTGCCCTCTGCTGGCCCAACTTAGGCCTGTGGACAGCGACGGGGGTATTTTCTGCACCTATGTGCCGAGATTACCCTTAACACCTTATCTTCCTGGTGGTTCTATACTGACATTTTCCCACTGAGGTCTCTCCTCATCTCTTGGGGCAAGCCTACTTGCCAAGCAATCATCCAATTGGGGGATAATGTGTTGCCCCGCCCCCTTTCTTGCAAATACTACCAACTTAAAAAAAAAACCTCTTTGACCTTCCTGCCTCTCCTTCTTGTGTTCACCTCATGGATAGGGGAAGAGGGAATGGCCTCTATACAAATATTGAATGTCCTGTCAAAGATCAACAAAGTGGGACACTACTTAAAGTGGTAAGCACAGATTTTCATCACTAGCATACTACTGCAATAGGGAGCTGAAAACTTCCATTTGTACAGAGGTGACTGTGTGTTTTAAAGGGAGAATGGGGGAGTAGGGAGGGAGGCAAGTAGGGACTCAGAAGTCAGGGAGATGAAAATTACAGAAAGTAGGAAAGGTGGGATTGGTCCATGTGAAACCCATCCGGGTTTGCTAACTGGTACCTATCAAAATTAGGTTCCTACCCTCCCACAGAGACTAGGAGACAGGGAGCCTATCTTCCTTCAGGTGTTGGCTGGAACAAAAGAGTAAATTCTTTTGGCATTGTTGTGATTTCGCAGGCAGGCACTTTAAGGGGGGGCTTGGGTCATCCTGGGGATGCTGCCTTGACCTATTAGAAACCGTGTTCATGTTGGCTCTAGTCTTCTAGGTTGAGGGCTAGTCAGAGAGAAAGGACTCAGAGGAGCCTAGCTAGAGTTTGGTCAAGGAGAGACTATCAGTCCCAAGGGCAGCCTCCTGCCAGCCTCGTATCCCTGAAGAAAAAGGGTCATGCCCATTCCGTCAAAATAGCATTTGCCTCCCAGCCATCTCCAGCTTCTCAAATGTGGGCGGACATCAGAATCACCTGGAGGGCTTGTTAAACCACTGATGGCTGATCCCCATCCCCTCAGCTTCCCACTCAGCAGTTGTGAAGGGGCAGGGCAAGAATGTGCATTTCTAACGGGGTCCCGGGTGATGCCGATGTTGCTGGTCTGGGGAACACACTTTGAGAAGCACTGCTCTTGGGGCTGTGGCTGACCTACAGATCCGGCAGTTCTTAAAACGTGGGGTTCTTTGTGCCTCTGGTTTTCAGCTGTGGGTTACTGACACCATTTGGGGGAAAAGAAGGATTCCATGGGCACCGCACCTCTCCTATTGTAGTAGCTATTCAATAATCTACAACCCCTGTCCCTACCTCACCTCCGGGCTGTACTAGACTGAACGGGGCTGTAGGCAGAGACAGGAGACTATCACCATCCTCACTGTGTCTCAGCTAAGTGAGAGGATTCTGCTTCTGCTTTTCAGTAGGAAATTAATCTTACAGTAGATCCACAGGGGGAAGGGAGAATTCCCCTCCAGAAGCTGAGCTGTCGATTGGGTGCAAAGAAATACCAAAATCCCCAGCCACTTTTTAATCCAGAACTTCCCAGTATCTGGATTCCAGACAAATGCAGGAAATACGGCATCCTGCCCGAGGGTCCCTCCGGGCCCCCTCCGTAAGCATTCAGGCTCCTCGGAAGGCGCCTCCAGCGCTCCTGCTGCACCAGCTGACCCCAATTTAAGCCACTGGCTAGGAAGAGGGCTTCTTCCATGGTCCCTTGCTCTCCAATCAATTAGGGCTTTGTTAGCACCTCTGTGTGTATATGGAGAGAGGCTCTGCCACTGTGGCCGATTAAGGATGTTGGTGGAGGGAAGGGCGCTAAGAGTCTAGTTCCTCCCCTCCTTCTGGAGCTAGAGTCAAGTTCTGCCTCTGAATGTCACACCAATCCACCATGTGACAAACAGTGCCTCACAGGGACATTGCCATGACCACTACCTAAGATTTCTGGTCTCTTTTTCGACCTTATATATTATTTTGAAAAAAAATTTTTTTTAACTTGGTTTTCTTGCGTTTTGAGAGAGGCATCTGAAAATTCTTTCGGCTTCTGGACAAATTAGAAATATTTTCTGGTGGTACCTCTGGGATTAGGTCCTTCCTGAGGGAAGATCCTTCTTCTTTGGGGTGACTGTCCTATTTAAGAACTCTGCATCTCAACTTGTGAGTGGGGTACCCCAGATTGAAGGCCAACAGTTCTAACACGGTTATGTAACTTGCTCAAGGTGACAAAGCTAGCAAATTGCAAAAGGAGAAGCAAACTCAGTCAGCCACACTGCAGAGCCACACTCTAAACTCTTAACTCCTATTCAGTTAAACAAGGAAGCCATTAGTCGGAGCTGGCTCTAATGCCGGGTTGGCCTGCGGTAGCAAACCAAAATCTATGCCCATCAATGCCTCAAGGTTACAGAATGAAAGCTAAGGGCAACCAATCACAAGCAGCCAACTAGGCTTTAAGCTATAGCCAATTGCCTTACTTTGCTTTGGAGTCTTCCCTATAAAAGTCTCTCCCCAGCTCCTGTTGATGGAGTGTTCCTAACCATTTCCGGTTTGGTGCAGCTTGATTGGAATCGATTTTTGCTCAAATAAACAAAGGCACATTAAACATTTTAAGAGTTTATCTTTTAACACTACTATGTTAAACCACCTCCTTCTGACTCCTTCCCCTTCACTTATTTCTGTAAGCATCATAGCTGGGAAATCCCCTTTCCAGGGCTGATGGTGAAACTGGTGCTTCCATCTGGAGGCCAGAGAGAACTGTTTGACTTTTTCTAAATACTCTTCCTAAAACTAACCTTTCCCCAGCCTTTGAGGCATTGGTTATCCCTACTCTGCAAAAACAGCCCTTTAGGTCACTTCCTTATTGTTGAGAAAGACCCAGTTCACCACCTTCAATTTTTTCCATCTGCATATAAATTCCTAAAGTCTTTTACCGGCTGCAATTGTGTTTGTCCCACAGCTAATGAATAATACGCTGCCTAGACACAGTGTTCAAGGGACTGAACTTTTAATATTATGTCTTGGCCTTGGATTTGCGGCAATTACATTGTTTTTCCCTCAACTTCCATCCAGAAAGATGATACACCCACCATGTATTAGTAATCCTTTTGTCTCCCCTTTGTCTGTTCTCTGATGAATCCACCCCCTGAATTCCCAAGTCCAGGACGATAATCAAGACTGGACAGCATGTCAACCCCTTTGTCCTGGCCGAGAAATATTGGGTTGGCCAAAAAGATTCATTTGGGTTTTTCTATAAGATGTTACAGAAAACCCAAACTTTTTTTGGCCAACCCAATAGATGCAGGAAAAAGCTGGTGGTGGCAAAACTGCATCTTCTGCCAACCCAAACTCCAAGTGTTTGTAAGATGAGCCTAAGCCAGCCCTCAAAATCAATATCAAGTCCAGATCCAGGTTAGCAAATCTCCCAGGGCAGGAGCTGCTTCCCTTCCTAAGAAATGCAGGTACTTTTGTGGTTGGCGGGTCCTGAGTGTCAACCAAAAAAAATAATAATAATAATAATAATAATAATGCAGGAGCCTGCAAATAAGAAAAGGGTTTATATAGGGTCTTAAGAATTGCAGTTTGGGAGACTGATTCGGGTAACCCCAAAAGAGTGTTCCAAGGTAGAGAAAGAGGCAGGGGCTTACAAAGACCAAAAGCCACAAGGTTGTTAAAAGTTGCCTGACAACACATGAAAAGATGCTCAACATTGCTAATTATTAGAAAAATGCAAATCTAAACTACAATGAGGTACCACCTCTCACAGTCAGAATGGACATCGTTTAAAAGTCTACAAATAACAAATGCTGGAGAGGGTGTGGAGAAAACGGAACCCTCCTACACTGTTTGTGGGAATGTAAATTGGTGCAGCCACTATGGAAAACAGTATGGAGGTTCCTCAGAAAACTAAAAATAGAATTACCATACAATCCAGCAATCCCACTCCTGGGCATATATCTGGGGAAAACCATAATTCGAAAAGATACATGCAACACAATGTTCATAGCAGCAGTGTTCACAATAGCCAAGACATGGAAGCAACCTAAATGTCCATCGACAGGTGAATGGATAAAGATGTGGTATATATATATACAATGGAATACTACTCAGCCATAAAAAAGAATGAAGTAATGCCATTTGCAGCAACATGGATGGACTTAGAGATTATCATACCAAGTGAAGTAAGTCAGACAAAGACAAATACCATATGATATCACTTATATGTGGCATCTAAAACATGATACAAATGAACCTATCTATGAAACAGAAACTCACAGACATAGAGAACAGATGTGTGGTTGCTAAGGGGTGTGGGTGTGGGAGGGAAGGACTGGGAGTTTGGGATTAGCAGATGCAAACTGGTATATATAGAATGGATAAACAACAAGGTTCCACTGTATAGCACAGGGAACTATATTCAATATCCTGTGATAAGCCATAATGGAAAAGAATATAAAAAATAATTTATACATATGTATAACAATCACTTTACTGTACAGCAGAAACTAACACAACATTGTAAATCAACTATACATCCAAAAAAAAAAAAAAGTTGCCTGGTGAGAATTGTGATTGACTCTGACACAAGTCAGAAAATATTTGTCCGTAAGGAATCACAAGTTGTTTTAGGGTAGGAGTCCTATAAGTAGATAGACTGTCAGGAGTTATTTTAGGGTAAGGGTCTGATATGTACTCTGAGTTTCTGGCAGGTGTTTTGGATAACTTCATCAGGTCAAAAGGTCAGATTCCATACAGGCTGAGCCATGCAACGGTCACACACCTTTCATGGCCTCCCAGCTCCATCTTACAGAGCGCTCTTAGCAATACCGACCCCATTTTGATTTTCTTTTTGCATGAGAGAGCCCGACCTCACTCCCTCCCCAGCCATGGGTTCCTGCCCCTGCCTCAGACTCCACCTGCCAGATTCTCCAGAGCCTTGCTCGCCTCTAAAGGGGCTGCCCACAACATGTGTGGCCACACTCACAACCTGAGGTCTGAGGGAGATTGCCCACCAAATCCCAGGCTCCTCTCTGCTGACCCCTACCACAGCCTGGCAAGATCCATGGGAAGACCCCTGACCAGCCGACTGCCAAGGAGGTGAATGCCAAGGGCATGCCCAGTCCCCAAAGGGTGTGTGTACCAAGGAGCCTCAAGTGCCAAACCCCACTGAGTTGGACCTTCCATGAGCTGCGAGGCCCCTTTGGGCCCTCTAGCCTGAGGCTCATGCCAAGGTCGGCCCTGTTCTCCAAGACAGTCTTCTCAACCCTGACTGCACAAGAGAATCATCAGGAAGCTTGGAGAACATTCCACTAAATTACAATCTCTGGAGTAGGGCCTGAGCATTGGTAGTCTATATTTTGCTTTTTGATCAAGGCATAAAATATGAAAAGTATGGGAAGTGCACTAATCTTGTATTTATTTTCATGTATATATATGCTTATTTTCACAGATATAGATATACACACACTTATATAATGTAGACCGATAATACATTTCCAGCATTCTAGAAAGTTCACTTTAGCCTCTTCCCAGCAATTACCACAATTTACTTTTTCTTAGCCCTACTTCTTTCCATTTTTTGCCATTGTGAATAAAGCTACTAACATTATTTTTACAGGTCCTTTGGTGGACATTTGTTTTCATTTCTTTGTTCATTTCCTGCCCTCTTTTTTTTTTTTACATTTGCCTGTCTAGGTAGGTGGGCTTGTCTTGAGGATGACCTTGAAAGCTTCCTCTGGATGTGTGAGGTCAGCATTCAGACCCACTGCCTTAGGACCACTCAGACTGCAAATGGGAGGCACTAAGTTGCTCAAGGGGCAGAGTCTTCTCAGGGGCCGAGCACAGCGGCGCCCATCAGCATCTCCATGGCCTTTCTCCTTTGGGTCCCACTGTTATTCTACCTGACTTTCCAAGGACAGGGAGCAGGGCCGGGGCACAGTCCTCTGTAAGAGGCAGCCGATGCCTATTTGAATCTCACCAGCTCTGCGGGTGGAAAGATGAGGAATGATCTGGTCTCTCGGAAAAAGAAAGTTGACCAGAAGGGCCGCGGTTTCTCTTAACACGCAGGCTCAACTGTATCCTCTTGTGGGGTAGAGTTACGGGGAAAGAGAAACCCTTGAACTTCCTCACTAGGAGCTAGCCGCCTGCCTTTCATTGTACCTGAACCAGAAACACTCGTCACCTCCTGTTGGAGGGCTCTCTGCTCAGGTTTCTTCTAGAGAAGAACTAGATACCATAGCGGATGAGGGCGTGCTCAGGGATTACAATGAGGAACGCTTGCAAGGCAAGGGGCTGTAAGAGTTTGGGCAAGAAGTTCCTATATTACTCAGCCATCAAAAAGAATGAAATAATGCCATTTGCAGCAACATGGATGGACCTAGAGATTATTATACTAAGTGAAGTAAGTCAAAGAGAAAGACAAATATCATATGATATCAGTTATATGTGGAATCTAAAAAATGATACAGATGAACTTATTTACAAGACATAAACAGACTCGCAGACATAGAAAACAAACTTATGGTTACCAAAGGGGAAAGGGGGGGGAGGCATAAATTAGGAGTCTGGGATTAACAGATACACACCACTGTATGTAGAATAAACAACAGGGACCTACTGTATAGCACAGGGAACTATATTCAATACCTTGTAATAACCTATAATGGAAAAGAATCTGGAAGAGAATACATAGATACGAATCACTTCGCTGTACACCTGAAACTAACACAAAATTGTAAATCAACTATACTTCAAGAAAAAAAGTTTTTTTTTTTTTAAAAAAAGATTTTTTTAAGCATTAAAAAAAAAGAGAAAGAAGTTCCTGAAAACCCTCACTGTGGTATTTAGCCAGAGGTGAGATGGGAGGGCAAAAAGTTATTTTCAGAGTGTTTTTCGAGACACTTCAAACAAATTTCAGAATGATTAGTTTCAGAGTGGTTTGGGGTCGCCAGTGGCAGCCCAGCCAGTCTCCTCTAATCCAGCTCCGCGGTTCCAGAGCGTGTTCTGTGTATCAGCAGCATCGGTGTCACCTGGGAATGTGTCAGAAACGCAACTTCCCCGGCCCCGCCCTTCCCCACTGACTCAGGGAGTCTGCGGGTGAGGCCAGCAGTCTGTTATAGTGAGTCCTCCAGGTGATTCTGATGCAGGCTCAAGTGAGAGGCCCACTAGTCATGATACAGGGAGTCCCCTGCCTCCATGTGTGATCGGTATGGATGGCTCACGCTTGGTAGATTTCCTCTTGTAGATTTTTTTTAAGCAAAAATTATCCCTATTACTGTCCTAAGTATGTGCACAGAGATGTGGAGAATTGCTCACTGGTTCTGGAGAGACTATGCCATTTTGACAAGTTCACTTAGTAACTTTCAGCCCCACTTTCCTATTCTGGTCGAAAGAATGGCAGTCCTATTAGCCTCTGCTGAAGAGGGCAAGGGGCGACGGGGAAGAACCGTTGCCCCCCACAAGCCCCATAGGAAGGGCCTAGAGCCCCCCACCCCTGCGTTACAAGAGCCCCCGGGCTGTGAGGTCCTGCAGTGTGTTCCCTTGCTGAGTCCAGGCTGGTGTGGTGTGATTAGCAAGCAAGCAGTTACAGAGAGAGCACACCTTTTCCAGGCTCTGAACGCCTCCCGCAAGCCAGATTTACAGGAAAGTCACGTGCTTTGTTCTTAAAAGGAACGTTAAGTAACAACATTGAAACGCATTGAACCGCGCGACTCATGGGAAACTGTCACACACAACTTTATGTTTGCCTTCCGCAGCCATGGATGAAATTTATGGCTGGGCCTGTTTCTGTTCTGATCCCTCAGAGAAATGGAAAGCGCTCCTGGCCATTCTATGTCACAAAACACTGAATACACCCGCTCCGGTGTAATTTACAAAACAAACAAAAAGTCTGACTTCGTTCAAAGGTAACACTTCTTCCTCCGCAGCCCTGGGCTGGATGTCCACAGCGGGAGCGGGTGGGAAGCTCCTTGAGCTGCTCTCCCACCTGGGGCTCTAGCTCCTGTCCCAAAATTCCTTCGAGAGTGTCTGTCCTCTCCAGGGTTGGGAGTGGGCAGGGGCTGGGAGGGAGGGAGGTGAGGTAGGACCTTACCTGATTAATACTGTCACGAGACGGGCAGGGATGGAATTAACCGCCGACACTTTCTCTTTCCTGGCTTTGGAGACTCACCTTCTCATCGCGCCGGGATCTTCCTTTGACCTGGAGAATGCATCTCTGCTCCAATGGTTGCTTAGGACCGGTCTGCAGCTCCTCGGCAGGCACGGGTAAACCTCCAGCTTCTTTCTGCCGTTTTTCCCTCCCCACTCCAGGCAGCCCTTGTGTACGGGATCCAAGAAAACCTCACGCCATCCCTCTTGAATGGGAGGCCCATCTCTGCTCCTGGGGAAACGGGCACCATGCTTTGTGCCCACAGTTCAGGAGGGAGGCCAAACTCACAAAACAACCTCTCTCCGCTGTGCTCTTAGGGAAGCTGCCTGCTATATAACCTGGAGCCCTTCATAGTTCTCAGGTGTGCCGCATCCCAGCTCCCGTTTCCCCCGCTCTCCAGAGAATGTTTAACAAGCTGTTTGAGGGCTCCTTTAAATCCCTTTTCCCTCAGCTTAAGGAGAAACAGCCTCCCCTACTCTCCCCTCTTCTAATCGCCAACTCCGGATGTGGGTACCGTTAAAAGTTAGGTATGAATACAATGGAATACTACTCAGTAATAAAAAAGAATGAAATAATGCCATTTGCAGCAACATGGATGGACCTAGAGATTATCATACTAAGTGCAGTAAGTCAAAGACAAATATCATATGATATAGTTTATATTTGGAATCTAAAAAAAATGATACAAATGAACTTATCTACAAAACAGAAATAGACCCACAGACATAGAAAACAAACTTACAGTTACCAAAGGGGAAAGAGGGGGGAGGAATAAATTTGGAGTTTGGGGTTAATATATACACACTACAATGTATAAAACAGATGATCAAAAAGGACCTACCGTATAGCACAGGGAACTATACTCAATATTTTGTAATTACCTATAAGGGAAAAGAATCTGAAAAAGACTATATATATATATATATATATATATATAGCTGAATCACTTTGCTGTACACCTGAAACTAACACAACATTGTAAATCAACTATACTTCAATTTTAAAAAAGGAAAAAAATGTTATGTATGAAGGTAAACATAGAAGTACCATATGACCCTGCAATTCCAGTCCTAGGTGTGTGCCCAAAACAATTGAAAACAAACTCAAACAAGTACATGTACACGCATGTTCAGAGCCGCACTATTCACAAAAGCCAAGTGCTGGAAACAGTTCAAATGGCTACCAGTGGATGGACGGATAAACTAAGTATGATCTGCCCATACAATGTACTATTATTCAGCCTTAAAAAGGAAAGAAGTGCTGATTTATGCTACAGTATGGATGAACCTTGAAAACATTATGCTAAGTGAGAGAAGCCAGTCATAAAAGGTCACATATTATATGATTCCATTTATATGAAATGTTCAGAAGAGGGGAATCCATAGACCAGTGGTCACCAGGGGCTTGGGGAGAATGGGGAGTGACTGTTTAATGATTCTGGGGATGTTTCTGTTTGGGATGATGAAAATGTTTGGAACGAGCCAGAGGTGGTGGCTCTGGAGCACTGTGAGTGTCCCAAGTATCCTGACTTGTGCAATTTAAGATGGTTAATTTTATGTTATGTGAATTTCACCTCAATAAATTATTATTTTTTAAACTGTGTATGCTTGCCCAGCTAACCTTCTGGTTCCCCTTTGACTTCTCTGACTGCCTCCTCTGTCCCATCCACATGGCTCTGTCCTGGGCACTCAGCCCTTTTCGCAGCTGCCTTCCTCCTCAGAGAGCTGGTCCATGGCGTCCCCTCTCACGTCTGTACAGGTGGTTGAGTCCCTATGAGAGATCCGGCCTTACTCACCTGAAACCCAAGACCTGTTTTAAATGGGCTCCTGGAATGATATACTTTAGTCTGAAATTGTATACTTTACTCTGAGAGTAGAATCCTCTCTACGCTTTTGCTTCCCAAACTTATTTTTCCTCCACTTTTGATGTAGGCTCAAGTGGACCTGGGCAAAGTCTATGAGTGATGGGACTTGAAAAGTTCTGACATTAGATAACTTGTACTTGCCTCCACCTGCCCAGTCCTCACTTTCCTCTGTCTGCCTGGAGTGGGCTTTGTGCTTTTACCTCTCACTTACAAGTAAAGAAGATCACCTGAATTCTTTTTGGTAACATTTACGAAACCCAGAGTGTTACTGTTGAGAACCCTCCTCATTTCCCTTATAATGAGCCTTTGCCTTTCCAAGTCCCCGGACAGATTGCCAAGGACCAAGTGCACCTGGCAAGCAGGTGGTTTAGGTGCCATTAAGATTAGGAGCATGAAGGTGCATCAAGAAGCTATGTGTGTTAATTGCACATTAATTACCTTAACTATTCTATTGCTGAAAGGACTCACAGTTCAATTTATACTCAGACCACCTTGTTAAAGGTCAAGGGCGCAATACAGCCACTACAGGAGAGAGAGATGCATCGGAAGGGGTCTGGCGCTCCCAGGCACAGGCTTCTTTGTCCTCCCAGAGCTGAGTGGTACAGGTCTCATGTCACCACCATCAGCATTCAGGGAAAGCACCTGAGAACCAGAAGCCCCAAGTCTACTTGTGGTGGGGGTTTTTTATAGTGAGAGCTGGTCCTCTAAGCACATTCCAGATACATGGCCAGCCTTAAATGTCAAAAGCCCCCAGATTCCACCAATACCAGGTGCATATCATAAACCCAAGTATTATTACTAAGCGCTGCTGGCAGGCTAGGCTGGTCCATCCCTCCCTGAAACAACTCATGAACCTATGGGAAAAGAACATCACTTATCTTGAGTTAATGCATTCTACAGTGTCAGCTAAGGGTCACTGGCATGCTCCAGCAGCTCTGGAGATAAACATGAGGTCATTCCAGACTCGCTGAGATTAACCCAGACTAAACAACATGGCAGCCAGCAGAATCTTCTTCAGGTCAATCCATATGGCTTGCAACCAAAGTCAGAGAAACCAGTACAAGTAGAAGCAGCTGCATGACCCTGAGAGGCTCCAAAAAGACCTCCTCAGCTGCCCTTGAGTGAGATGCAGGTCATGTGACTGAGGGATGTCTGAACACTATCAGCTTATTTGTATCCGTGAGTGAGTGTTTTTGTGGCTTCATAGCGCAGGCTAAACTCCCCGTTAGTCCCCATTAAGCATGCCAACTCTGCTCCTGTGATGTGCAGGATTTGTGGAACGTGGGTATTCAAGTGATATTTGGGTAGCAAGAGAAGACATGCGTTATCCTTTATGCTAAGATACAGGGGATATCTCGATCCATCCAGAGGACTTTTCAGGACTAATGGACAGTTATTCTATGTTCATCTGTCCCGATAACTATTCTTCTTCCCACAGTTTGTGCAATTGTAAATATGGGAAGAGATAAACCAGACGCGGACTGTGTCATGAGGGAAGACGTGCAAACTTAGTCAAGTTTTAACAGCTTATTCCTTTGGACTTATTGGGTGTGGTCACAGTGGAAACGCTAAACTTACTGTTTTTTTTTTAGAATTATTTTTATTTATTTATTTTGGGGCTGTGTTGGGTTTTCGTTGCTGGGCGCAGGCTTTCTCTAGTTGCTACGAGCAGGGGCTACTCTTCGTTGCCGTGCACGAGCTTCTCATTGCGGTGGCCTCTCTTGTTGCAGAGCACAGGCTCTAGGCACGCGGGCTCAGTAGTTGTGACGCACGGGCTTAGTTGCTCCTCGGCATGGGGGATCCTCCCGGACCAGGGCTCAAACCCATGTCCCCTGCGTTGGCAGGCAGAGTCCCAACCACTGCGCCACCAGGGAAGCCCCTAGAATTACTATTAATTAATCTCTAGAAGCTGGTCTGCTGTCTGTCCTAACAGCTACTGAGGAGCCAGGGAATGGGCACACCTGGGTTTTCAGTAAATGGCTTTGCTGCGTCTTACCACTTCCTAAGGCTGGACCGTGCCCGTGACAACAGGTCCTGAGGGTGACGAGGAACAGGATGGGAAGAGTTTGACTCTAAAAGAGGCTTAAAACAAACTGCCCCCGGACTTCAAAGGCTTCCCCCTTGGACTGTGCTGTGAGAGAAGAATAAACTTCTTTTTTCAGCTGGTGAATTAATTATTGGGTCACTTTGTTGACATCTACCTGTACCCTACCCGATACAGAAACAGACACCTGGAATTGGGGTGATTCCATAAAATGTGTGAACAGTTAAGAGCCAAGGAAAACAGATGCTTCAGGCTGGAGAGCTGGAGATTATTTCTAGGATGCTCCAGAGCATTTACATAACTCAGTAGGTATTTGTGATAACTCAGAGGGCAGACCACATGCCTATGTGCTCAGGGAAGCAGTTGGGAAGAGCCAAAATTGTAGGGTGTGTTGGCTTTTAGTGACAGTGGCTACTTTTAACAGAGACTGTCCACCTCCCACTCATATCCACACACCTTTGCCACTTCAGCATACAAGCCCAATTTTCAACTGTCACAGTACCATCTCCCTCTTGATGCTGGTCTGTGCTAAAGATGGGCTCTACTAAGAGAAAGCAGAGCTGGCCCAGGACCACGACTGGAGGTTTGTTTGCTATTGAATCAAGTTGATGAGAAGGAAAGTTTGGGCGGTCAGAGTACAGGCTTTGGCGCAGAATCCTGCCTGGCTTTGAATCCTCCTCTCACCCCTGATCATATCACCCAGAGCCAGTTATTCAAACACTCTGAGTGCGAGTTTCCCCATTTGTAAAATGGAGCTGATACTAATAGTAGGTGCCTCAAAGGAGTGTTGTAAAAACTGAAGGAAATAATCCACGTCAAGTTCTCAGCACAGTGCCTGGTGCAGAGCTAGCCCTTAAGAACTATGGGCCACGCAGTTCCCTGCAAGATTAAACACAGAGCTACCACATGACCCAGAAATTCCACTCCTAGGTTGAAAGAGAATTGACAACATATGTCCACACAAAAGCTTGCCAATTCAAAGGTCTGTCAACTGATGAATGGATAAACAAAATATGGTATATCCATAAATTTGAATATCTTTCGGCAAAAATAAAGGAATGAAACACTAATGCAGCCTACAAATGGAGGAATCTCAAAAATCTTATGCTAAGTGAAAGAAGCCACTTACAAAAGAAGACATATTGTATAATATCATTTATTTGAAATGTCCAGAACCGGCAAATCCATAGAGGCAGAAAGCAGAGTAGTCATTGCCTGGTACTGGGGAGTGGAGGAGTAGGGGAGGGCGAGGGATTGGGAGTGATGGCTAAAAGGGTACAATATTTATTTTGAGGGTGATGAAAGTATTCTAAAATTGGTTGTGGTGATGGTTGCACAACTCTTTAAACATAGTAAGAACCTTTGAATTGTACACTTTAAATGGGAGAACTTTATGGTATATAAATTACATCGTAATAAAACTGTTTAAATAAAAAAAAACTATGGGCCATGAATGGAGGAAGCGTGCAGGTGTATGCTGCCATCTGGTGGCAACCATCCGTTTTCCACTGAAGTGTAAGCGTAAATGAAGAGCCACATTTGACCTCCATGTCTAATTGTGCAAGTGGTGTTTTCATTGTGGGTTTTTTGGAGTAGCTATATGTAGGTCTCAACAGATTCCTGGCTTGTGTGAAGAGTGGGAAACCTCCTCCTGACCCCCTAGGAAGGTTCTTGGCTGGGGAAGCTGCTTTTACTTTAGAACCACTGCCACCTAGTGGCCACATTCCATACTTGCAGGCAAAGGTGAGCATCTTGAACGGAAAACATTGAAAACAGTGAGATGAACTCCACCTTCCCCGTGATCAATGAGGTGATTCTGTAGCCTTCGTGTTCATCTTGGGAAGTTCCTTCCTAAATGTCTCCTCGCAAGCTTCTAGCACCCTCTGGCTCTCCACTGATGAGAGTCAGTCTTTCTGGCATTTACTAAACATCTTATCACTTGGATAGTTTTCTCTTGCCCAAAAGAATACAAGTATATGGGTTCCCCAGTGAGAAGGAAAATTAAAAGCATCTAAGACAGTACAGGTGACCACTGGGTGGCCCTATTTAGTAGGCAGATGTGGAAACATTACCTGACCTTGTAAGAGGTTTGTCCCCACAAACCCAATGTTAAGGAAGAGCTCCCCCAATTCCAACTGAAACCATCCTAACAAACCCCATTTTAATTTGTTCTCATATACACAGAGCTTGACACATAGTCGGCACTCAGTAAGTGTTTGCTGACTGAATGCAGGGCTTTAGAAGAAGTGAAGTCTGGAGGTGTGCGGGAGAGGAGTAAATAAGTACTAGGGATGTAACATACAAATGATACATGGAATTAACAAGCTAGGGATGTAACATACAAATGATACATGGAATTAACAAGCTAAGAGTAGATCCTGAGTTCTCATCACAAGGAAAAAATAGTTTTTCTCTTTTATCTTGTATCTATAGATGATGGATGTTCAGTAAACTTACTGTGATAATCATTTCACGATGTATGTAAGTCAAATCATTACGCTGTACACCTTAAACTTATACAGTGCTATATGTCAGTTATATCTCAATAACACTGGAAGAAAATAAATAAAATAAAAAATAAAAAAATAAAGGGAGGAAACTCTGAGCACATCTATACCAACCATTCACCAAGCACTTTACACCTAACTTATTTAATTCTCATAGCAACTCCATAAGTCAGAAATCTGATCTAGAGAACGCAAATAATCAAATGTTCCACTGAAAGAGTGGTGCGTCCAAACCTGAGTCCCCTGCCTGATCCCAAAGGCTGAACGCTTGTCAGAGAGACACTCACAGTAAAAATGGAATTGCTCAGAGATACTGGGAAATTGTCTGCAACACAAACTGTACTGTATCACACATTTGGTCTTCCCAGCATCTCTTCTTCCCCTTCCTCTGTCACAGACCCTGGCAACAGGGGTGGGTGGGCACATGACCTAGGCTGGGTTTTTTTTTTTTGTTTTTTGTTTTTGCTATCTAGGACTAATCATGATCATCAGAAGAGATGGTCAGAATCCTGTATCTCTGATGGCCACCTGCTGTGACAGGTTCGTAAGAGCCATTCCAAGCTAAGAAGTCTCTTATTAATTCGGCTCTAGCTCCACACTTCTAGGTCCTCCTGGGCATCTTCTAGTCACAGTAGTTTTGTTCTCCACCAATTATTAAATATTCAGGAATTCTGAGAACCGGTTGTTAAACTGTTGGTATCTTCAAAGCAGCCATCATAGGAATATTTACACCACGGAAATTGACAAACACTTATCAGGACAAATGGGGGAAATGGTCATGGCTTCACCTGCCAGAAATAATTTTGTGGCGTGTTTGGCCTTTTGTCCATTCCGGCTCTTACTCCGTGTGCACCTGTTACAGGTTGGAGCACGCCTCTGGCACCCCCTTGTGGCTTTTCGTCCCTCACTTAACCTAAAAGGTTTACCATCTGGACACGCCATCAGCCTGAGCGTGCAGGCTTCCTCGAGGGCAGAGAGCTAGAGTTCCACAGAAGTAACAACAAAGCCCCTTTGCAAAGCCCCTCCCTCAGTCACCAACACTGTGCTCTGTCTCCTGGGACCAATGAGATGGGTCAGTTCATCCCCTCCAAGGACTTCTACTCATTTCACTTTGATGTTACCCCTAAGAGCTTTCTGAAGTGGGTCAGGTCGTGGAGCAAGCACATTCCTCCCCTAGTCTACCCCCTATTCTCAACCCTGGCTACACATTAGAAACACCTGAGGAGCTTCTAAAACTAACCCATGTTCTGACCCCCTTTTAGGTAAAATGACCAGAATATCTAGGGGTGAGGTCCAAGCACCAATATCTTAAAAAAAAAAAACCCACCCTGGATGATCCTGATGTGTAGTGCAGCCAGGGTTCGGAACCACTGGACAGTGGATGCTCAAATCCTGCCCTGTATTAGAGTCCTCTGGGGTGCTTTTAATTTCTATTAACACCTGGGCTCCAGCCCAGACCAATTGAATCCAAAACATAAAGCTCTCCAGGTGATGCAGATGGAGTCAGAATTGAGAAGTGCTGCTCTAGACCAAATCAGAATGACCTCTTGCTTTGCATCTCATCTTAAATTATGCAACCACGTTATTCAAACAAATTTGCCACTGAGTCCTGACATTGTTATCAGCCTACACGATAAGACCTTCTTCCAATACTCTAAAGAATCCTTTGATCTCACCCTGAAATTAAAGTCTGAACATATATACTTTCTTCTGAATCTGCTCAGCCCTGGTCAGAGGGTCCTCACTCAAGGGTCTGAGTGAAATCCTGGTCCTGCTTCACCAAGACCCACAAAGTAGTGAGTTGCTGTGCTGGGCAAACACTGCCCCCAAGAAATATTCAAAACCAGCCCAAAACCACGTGTGGCTGTATCTGCAGCTTATAAATCCTGCATCAATTCCCCAAGTTTTCAAACATAAGTGGTATGCCCAGGCCCTATTCATTACTTACACTCCAGACCAGTGATTCTCAAAGCAAGGTCCTTTGGACCAGAAGCAGCATCTCCAGGAAACTAGTTAGAAAATTCTTGGGCTGCACCCCAGCCCTTCTGAATCAGAAACTCTGGGTATGGGTCCAATTCTGTGTTTAAGAAGCCCTCCAAGTGATGCAGGGGTCCTCTCAAAAGTCTGACAACAGCTCTCCTCAGAGGCAAATCACTGTTACTAGCTGAAGACCACGGCAGAGGCCGAGGCCGAGGTTGTCTAAATGAGAGGGCAGAGAAAAACTGAAGAAGGGGAAGAAAGATTTGTGATTTTACGTCTCTAGCAGACCAACAGATCCACTCCACTTGTTGCGAGCCCACCACCTGTGGACTTGGAGCAAGTCATCTGGGTAAGTCTACCATCAAGATGAACTGACAGTGAGATTACTGTATCTTGGTGGAATTTAAAAAAAAAGTCTTTATCAGGCAAATGTTCTCTGAGAGAAGGCATCTGAACGCTTGGGTAACACTTAGAAATTGCTGGTGTGGTACCTCTAGGTATTTCCCGAGGCCCCATTCTTTGCCTTAATGTCATCTTGTACATTTCAAAACTTTTGAATTCTTCCCTTTAATTCCCCATTTGTTTTCTGTCCCCCAAGCAGCCCAGTTCTGAATTTTGTGTGGGTTGTGTGCAGGGAAGGCTATAGTCACCACCCTCTTGTGACCCAAGGAGCCCATGATTAAAAGGACCAATGCTCCAAAGGAACCTCATTATTAGTCTCTTTGCCACCAATAAAACCAGGGGAGTTGATGTGGAATCTAAAAAAAAAAAAAAAGAATGATACAAATGAACTCATATACAAAACAGAAACAGACCCACAGACACAGAAAACATGGCTATGGTTACCACAGGGGAAAGGGGGGAGGGATAAATTAGGAGTTTGGGATTAACATATACACACGACTATATAGAAAATATACAACAAGGACCTACTGTATAGCACAGGGAACGCTACTCAATATTTTGTAATAATCTATGAGGGAAAAGAATCTGAAAGAAATAGAAATTATGTATAACTGAATCACTTTGCTGTATACCTGAAACTAACACAACATTGTAAATCAACTATACTTCAATTTAAAAAAAAAAAAAGGAAATAAAAGAAAAAAACCCCAGGGGAGTTGAACTAGGGGGTAGTGGCCACAGGCCCCCTCCGGCGCCCCACTGATACTTGACATCACAGAGCAAAAGGCCTGCATACCTGTCCTCTGCTCAGAGGTTAAGGCCTCACATTGGTGGGTTTTCGGGAAGAGCCTCCTCAGTAAGAATCACCCCTAAATTCTTTCTACTCTGACTACATCAGACCCTGCGTCCCGCTCTCCTGCGTTTACAAAGCCTGAGTGCCCACCAAATCTCAGTCCTTTGTATCCTGACTCACCTAGCGCTGCCTGATGTCCCCCAGGTGTTAGCAGTGACTGATGGAAAGAGGACCAGGACGCTGAATCCACAGCCAATCACAACTCTACTGCTCCTGGTTCCTGTGGGGCACCCCTAGGACAGCAAGCTTTCTTCCTGATTAGCTGGTGAGCTGGTGGCCAAATATTGGCCTGAATGACTCCTCTCATTCCTTTCAACCTGAGGCTGTGTGGCCTCCTTGCCTCCTTTCCCTGGACTCTTCTTCTGGTTCCTTGATTCCCTCATCCCTTTGTTTTTTGCTACAGCTTTCACTGTGGTAAGATTTACATACCATAAAATGTACTCATTCCCAAGTGTACAATTCAGTGATTTTCAGTAAATGTAAAGTTGTGCAACTGTCATCATAATTCAATTTTAGCACATTTTCATCACCCCATTTGCAGTCGCTTCTGGTTCCTTTTTGGCAACAGGGATGCCTCGGTCATCTTCTCCCACCATCTCCTGGGAGAGCTGATCCCAAAGGAAAGAGCCCAGAGGGAGTTCATTCAAATAAAGAAACTTCTTTGCTGCTGCCACCAAAACCCAGCTCTCCCCCAAGATTTGAGCCCCTATCACGACCTCGGCCTCGGTCCATGAGAGCCCCTCCTCCTGGAGAGCATAGTGGGAGGAGGTCACCCAGACCCACACACATCATCAGATCTACTGGACCTTGTATGTGAAGTTGCCGATGTGCATTTTTACAGGAAGAGTGGGTAAGAGCAACACTTGAAGCAGAGTGCCCAGGTTCAAATGCAAGCGCTGCTGTTTACCAGCTCCATGGCAACCGTTTCCTGACATGTCAAATGGAAATCAAAATAGTACACCCCAGGGAATTCCCCGGCAGTCCAGTGGTCAGGACTCAGCGCTCTCACTGCCAGGGGCCCGGGTTCGATCCCTGGTTGCTGGACTAAGATCCCGCAAGCCACGTGGTGCAGCCAAAAAAATCCCACCACCCCCCCAAAAACCAAAAGGGTACACACCCCATGGCGTTGTAAGAAATAGATTACATTTGTGGAAATCACGGCAAGTGCCTGTCACATTCTCAGTGCTTCACAAATGTTATCCGTTATTGTTAGAGTTTGATCCAGTTTTCAAAGGGGCCTGTCACCCCACCTCACCCCTTCCCATCAAAATTCAGAACTCTCACCAGAGAGAGATTGGAAGATGATGCCACATGGAAGAACAGGAGAATACGGTTGGAAAGCCTGGGAGGTGTGGGGTGAGGGAAGATTGGAAGAAGTCCTGTAAGTGGGGAGAGATGGAGAAAGAGGCAGCTGGAAAGGAGACCCTAGGAAGAGAGACGGGCGAGCGGGTGGTAAGGAAGAGCAGGAAACTGAAGGTCCGGGCGCAAGTTGAGATGTGGGACGGAGTGGAGCGGCTGGAGACTGCAGGGTTGGGGGGAAGAAGTGGAGAGAGGGCAGGAGAAGTCGGGGAGGAAGCTTTCTGATTCACCTGTGGTCTCAGATGCTCTGTAAAGTCCGAAATTCTCTATTCCTCAGAGGAGAGCCAAATACAGGTGCTGGGAATGGAATGAATAATAAAAATTAGAGCCTAAGAGCCACGTGCAAAGCTTGAGCTTTACTGTTTGTCCTACCGTTTGCCCCACCATCTCTTTGACCTTGGAGTCTACCTACCTCAAGAGGCATGTGTATCATTTCTGTGGGTCCTGTCGGAGTTTCCAGGTCTAGCCACGGCAGCTGGAGACAACATGGCCAAAGGAGGCATTGGGCACAGTCTGTCAAAGGTCTGCCCCGCCAGCTAGTACTGCTTTCTTGGTTCCAAATACGCAAGAAGCAGATGTCGCCCCATGGAATCAGAGGCGAGAGCGCTGGCATGCTACCCTTGGGCTGCTCGGTCCTCCAACCTCCCCCGACAGTCAAACAAGGGGCCCCTCATTTATAAAAGCACAACACACACTGGATTTTAATGAGAAAATAATTGTATACTTGCATTGAATGCCTCACAATCACTATAAAACCGAAGCAGGATAATAACATTGAAGTGGTTAACATACACAGGAGAGCCAGATACAGAGTATCATTTTCAAACACAGTATTGCTGCTTTTTGCCCCCTCCTCCAAAAAAGAAAAAAAAAAAAAAAAAGTCATTTGGGTAAAGAGGAACACAAAATCAAAGTTGGCAGCTCACTCACTGAATGCTTAAAATTCAGGAAATTGGTTCTGTTACTACAACTGGATATAGTCACCATCTCTAAACACGTAGGCTATGTTTTTTCAATACATAGTTTAATTACATCCATTCTTTAGTTGGAAAAATGTTTAATTATTTGTCTTCTGAGACAAGAGTCAACACTGTCTTAGTGTTCCTCGTTATGCCTTGTGTGTGTGTGTGTGTGTGTGTGTTGTGTATATATGTGGACACTGATCTATATACTGCTTATATGTCACTGTAGGGTGGGCGGCATGCATGAGTGTAAAGAGGCAAGGAAACTGCATGTGTCATTCACGTAGGACACAGCCCAGCCTCCTGCCACTGACAGACCCTGTTCCCATAATTTCTGGATGAGAAAGCCAAGGAATGTCAGTAATCAGTTCCAGAGGAAAGTGAACATCTATCAACACTGCGGAATGGAATACTTTCAGGAAAGCTTTTAACATCTACAGAATCTAAACCTCTGTTCTAGCTGAGATTAACAAGCTTGTGTGCTGTTTGGGGGCAGGGATGAGCATCAGAGGCCAATTTTTGGACAAGCCTCTTCTTCTCGATGGATTAGGCATGGATGACCTTCCGCCAGGGGTCTGCTGCATCTTCACAAAGTTAAAAGGGTTCATTTGGGATCCCAGAGCCTAGCACAGTGCTATGTACAAAGCCATGGCCCAATGTTTCTTAAATGAGTAAAAAACTCAAGAGCGCAGAGAAAATCTGGCTCCGCCAAGGGAACTTTAATTTACATTTTAACAGGATGATACGTGAGTGGAACAAGGAAATGGGCAGCAGTCATCAGAAGGCAGCAGAAGGGAACAAGCAAATGATGGAGATGTAGGGGCCACAGTTAAAACGGTTTTGTGACTGTGAGAGAGTCACGGAAACGCTGCATTTGTTGCCTATCCAAAGTGCGAACCAAAGGATCCCGACTCTATAACTCTACATAATAAGTGTGTCTGGGTCAATCAACTGCAGTCAAAGACCAACTTATCTGCCTCTAAAGCGATTCCAGGAATTGTGTGGCCTCCTAAGCTTTCTTTTCAGCTGCCCATTCTCTTCTCAAATGTAGTTTTAAGGTGGGTACACAGTTTCCTTCAAAACAGGACCAAAAACTTCAGGCAAGTCCTGAGGACTGTTTCCTCTTGCGAAAGATGGGGAGTTCATCTGTATCAAGTCTATGGTCACTACCAGATCCAGAGTTAGTCCAGAAATCATGAAGCATGTTTCACTTTTTGTGCAACCCACAGAACCATTCTCTTCTCCAGGCATCCTAGCAGCTCCTGCATCCCTGGGCCACACGATGCTGCTGACGCATCTGTTTTCATTCCCGTGCCCGTCTTGGGAACGCTGGAAATCCTCAGACAAAGCACCCTTCCTTCCTGGGTGCCCCCATTTCACCTGTCAGGACTCCTCATCTCATTTTCCTGGGAATGTCTGTCTCCATGCCAGCCTCTCCCACCTGAAAATAAATTCCTAACGGCAGGGATCTTGTTTGTTTCATATCCCCAGCGTCTAGCACATTTTGTTGACAATTCGTTCAGAATGTTCAGGAGCATGAACCATATAAGGATGGCGCCAATTATCCATCTGTAGAATTTGGCTTCAAATTGCAGGTTCCCTTGGCAGTTTCAAAGGATCCTTGTAAGTTATCAGAGAGTTCCATTTTTTACTTTGTGTCCACCACCTGTTTATGAATAAACTTTCCCCTAACGTTGACACACTAGTCTAATAAAAGAAGCAAAGATAATGTGCATGACATCTACATACAAATTTGGTGGAACTGCTACTTGTCAGAACAACACATTAGCGCTTATGACATAAAGACATAAAAACAAAAATGAATTTTAGTGAGGTCTGACTTACTTATTGCTTTTTTTAAAACCACAGTTTTAAAACAAAGGGGACGGAAAAAAAGAAGGCTGGTCAGTTTTTTTCTCATGGCCAGAACTGAAAAATTTCTCATCCAGAAATTGAGGGCATTCAATGATTGAATACCCTTATCATATTGCTTTAAATGACAGAAAGAGTAAAGCTGGCATCCTTTAGCGTATACTAAGCGTGAATACAAAGCATGAGAATAAATACGATACTTTCCTAAATGTCAAATTACAAAACTGCTCAAAACTTTGCCATTGTGACTCATGCAAATACCATGTTAGGTCAATTTAATATTACAAATACTGCAACAGCTCGGAGCCTCTATATCCTTTTCATAAAAAAGAAATTCTCACTCACTCCTGACGCTGGCAAACAGCTTTGGAGGAAATAAGTGAACACCCTTGTCCCATGATCATTCTGGAATTTTAATTCTCACACACACACACCCTTACTCATGAGCACACATGCGCTTTGCACACATACACAAAGGCATGTGTACACACACACACACGCACGCACACCACCTTTAGGATTTGTAGCTGAACCTAAGCCTGCACTTAAGTTTCTATTCTGTATTTTTCTCTGTCTCATCCTGAAAAATACTGGTTGCTCAGAAAAAATATCTCTAACTTCCTTATTTTCCCACACTTTCTCCCTCCCTTCTTCTCTCTCTACCTTTCGTGAGCTTTCTTTACTGTTTCCTTCTGATTGATCCAAAATATCATTCTTCCTACTCCCCTGAAGGTCCACTTTACATATAAAATATAGTTATAAACACCTCTTTATTTCTCATCATCTACCTCTCTAAGGCAGAGTTCGCCCTTTTTTCAATTATTACCACTCTAAAAATACCCCTCCCCTCTTGAACCAAGCTGTTCAATGTGTATAGGTTTTATACATGGATATATTCCCCCATCCCATCATAAAAATAGTTGTTGCCCACTAAATATAATTTTCATATAAAGAAACAGAATTGTGAAAATGTGTTCTCATAAACTGCAGCTCAGTCAATATCATAAGCAGACAAGATCCTAAAGCTAAAATAATCCATTTGGTTTGGCTTTCTCCCCCCTTCCTCAACCTCCTAATGCAGAACAGGTTGTGTTTGCAACATGAAGAAATCTTGTCTTCAAAATATGGATTGCGATCCTTAATTGCTCCCAATTCAAAACAATTAAACGGAAGAGGCATGGAACCATAGTTGCCTCTTCTGGGCAAATAGAGAGAGAAGCGTTATTTTATAGCTGCTGGAGTAAATGGGGTTAGTCCAACACCTCTGATGCTATGATGGGTGGAGACCGGTGCAGGCACAGGGAAATATCCTCTGCTGGGTGGATGGCACCAGCTCTGTGGCTTCTCCAAATGGCCACATTACCACTGTTTGCCTCATCACCCAGACAGGCTAGTCTTGGTTCTGCCTGTAGCAACCATGTCAATTTGCTTGTAACTTCTTTGTCCTTTTGGATCAACTGTGGTCCACCCAGGGGATTCTTTGAGTTACAAAAAAAAAAATCCTTTCTCTTTTGACTCCCGGGAGTTCGTGTTTGATGGGTGGGCTTCTTTTTTCACTTGATTTTTCATCATTGTACATTGCAACTTCTGGTCTGCATAAGGATTGCCGAGTTTGTTTGCACTTTAATAAATATTCTATTAAAATGCTTTGATGTGTTGATTTCTTGGTTTCTTGGGAACCCAAGCACCAAAGAAGCTTCCTGGGTGGAAGGAAGTTGATTATTCATTGTCCTCTTCCTCTTGGTTGGCATAGATCCCCGCCTCCCAGCGCAAGGCCAATGCGCTCTTTCTTCGATTAACCCGTGTGGCCTCAAGGACCTGAAGAGAGAGGGAAAAAAATTACGCAGAGTTCATGATTGTTCATTATGAACACAAACCAGCTTCTCTGTTTCCTTCCTCCTTTCCCTCTCCCAACAGCATCTAATGAGGGGGAAAGTGGTAAAGCGTCTGGTACGGCTGGGAGGTAGGAGAGATGTGAAAGTAAAGGTGGCGGGATGGGAGGTTCTGGGTAGCATTCACCTCAGAGCCAAAGTTCACTTGCTATTTGACCCATCGTTTTCAGTACAGAGAGATTTAATTTTCCTGAAGTGTTCTGCAAGTTTCGTTGAACTAGACCTGACTCTGCATCAAGTTTTTAGATAACGAAGTGCATCGCTCCATGCTACCGATCAGCGCAGTCTGATGGCAGTGATCTGTATCTGCGCTATCCAATATGGCAGCCACGAGCCACACATGGCTATTGAGCATTTGAAATATGGCTAGTGTGACTGAGAAACTAAATATCTGATTTTAATTAATTTTAACTTCAATAGCTTCATGGAAATAGTGACTACCATACTGGACAGCACAGCTATGGACAGTCTTGGTCTCTTCATAAACAAGCAGACGGGAAAGTAATTCCAAACAACTGAACCAGTGTGAATTCATTCCACCAAGCTTTGTGGACCTACATAAGCTGTGATCATATTTATACCACAAAAATCTACTTTGGTATAATTACGCTTGAAAGAGGAATTAAGTGAAAAGAAAAAGAGCTTCTCAGGCCACTAAAAAAATGGAATCTGAGCATTTTGATGTAACTTCAGGGCCACAGGTGCTAGTAAAGGAAGAGAAAGGTGACAACATCAAGGACAAATAGGCTCACCACCATCGGCGTGAGGCCACCCTCCCTCCGGCTCCCCAGAAGAGTCTGTGGACCCCAGGGGGGATCCTTCGCCAGTCTGCTCCAGCTTGAGTTTGGTCCAGATGACATCCAGATGAATGACATTTAGGTTGCCAACGCAGGAGAAATGGCTCAATTTCATGATACTGCACCGAAAGCAAGCCCCTGCATGCCAACCAGTTAAATGACTGTGGCATTAGCTTAGGATGTGCAGTTTCTGAATTTAAAGTCTAGCAGAGCCAACACTGGTTGGTTATCCAACCAACAGGCGATGAAGTCTTTGCTTATTCTGAGAACAATCATTCTGGCAAGGGACAGAGATGCTGGCAACTCCAGAGAAGCAAGGAGAGGCAGGTTTACTGGCAGTGATGGGAGCCCAGACATAAGCAAATTCTGGTCAGATTAAAGGTCTGGGAGGGAGCAGGCCATCTCAACTTGCTTCTCTGCACCTCTGACAAATGCATGGACTTCCCAGAGCTGCAGTGTCTTTGCTCCAGGAAGGCTTCCCCAGTCCTCCTAGCAGGGACGGCTTTGACCGGATGTGTAGGACACAACTCAAGTCATGTCTCCTGAAGGAATGTTCACCGGGAAGCACGTAAGCCATGCCCTAAAGTGTTGGTGTGTAAACATATCATGGTCACCTAGTCAACATCTAAGAATAAGAAATCAGTAGGAGGAAAGCACGTCTCCAAGTCTGGTAGAGTTAAACAGTGGAATCTTCTGGTCAAGGCCTGGTAACATGGTACTGGAAGGCAGTGAGGAACTGGAATTGCAAGTCCTGAGCTTTGTTTCCAGCTCTGTGCCTGGAACATGTGCTGTCGTTCATGGCATCTTGAGTCTCAACTTCCTTTATCTGTAAAACGGACACAACACCTGCCCTATTTCACAGGCTCTCTCAGGAAGCAATGCAGCCTCTGAAGTCCAGGCAGGTCTAAGTTTAAATCCTAGTAACTATGGGACCTTGGGAAAGTTTATTACCCTGTGCCTCAGTTTCCTTATATGTAAAAAGGGAATAATAAAAACTACAGTACCGAGGTGGTCTAAGGAATAAATGAGGCAAAGAATTTACCAAAGTTTCCAGGGCATAGCAAATTCTTAAACAATAACTACGTATTTCTCTCATCATGTGAAAGGGCTTTATAAGCAATCAAGTGGTATTCAAACATAAGACGTTTTGACAAGGAGCTCCACATTGTGTAAAACAGTCATATGTTTGCCTTGCAGACTGTACATACAAACTGAAAGGTTTACATAAGAGCTAAAAATAAATCTAAGGTTCTGAAAAAAATAGTCCCCATCAATTTCAGATGTCCCTTGTCTTGTATTTGGGCCCTATTTTAATTCTCAATCATCTTGAAAAAATTTAATTTACTCTGTTCTTTGGGAACCCATTTCAATCCATCTGTCCATCCATCTTATAGCTATTTATTGGGTTCCTACCAAGTGTCGGGCACAGTGCTTCATGTTCAGTATAGAACAGTTTCTTCCCTCCTCCAACTGACCTTTTGAAGATTCAAAAAGCCAAGCCCTCGGGGAAGGTATGTGAATGAGCATTTATTCCACAATTAATTCAGAGTACTGTGTGTGTGAGTGAGTGTGTGTGTGTGTGTGTGTGTGTGTGTGTGTAAAGCTCTAGCAAATCTAGAACTTTTGTTCTAGATTTCTACATATTAACTTTATTTCCTAAAGTCCACTCCTTTTCTTTCTGGGTTAAAAAAAAGCACTTGCCTCTGGGGCTCTGGTAATAGTAAACACTTACATACCAGGGAATCATGAACCAGCTACGGTTTTAATCCTCACTACTGTTCTATGGGATTCATACTATGCATTTCACATATGAAGAAGCTGAAGCACAGAGAGGTTTCAATAATCTGACTAACATCAGTTAGAAGGAGGAAGAGCTAACATCTGAACCCAGAACTCTGGGTGCAGAGTCGATGCTCTGGGCCAGCATGTTCCACGGCTGCTCAGTGGCTGGGGGGAGTATGGAGGAAGAAGCATCAGAAAGGGCAATAAATACTCTCCATAGGAATGGAGAGAGAAAAACATTAAAAAAAAAAAAAATAGACCTGATTTAAGGTTTTATCATTTTCACAAATTAATTCAGATTTAGGTCTGGTGGGAGAAAAAGAAAATCAATTCTCTTTGAACAATCCTCTAGTATTAATTTTTCTCTCCGATGCTTAGGGAATTCAAGTGAATCACTTCAGTTTGAGCAGCAATCAACCTAGATAATTTTATTTGGGGATATTAAACAAAAGACAGATATGTTAAATAATATTTATATTAATATTTTATCCCTCATATCTTCCACTGAAGGCAGACAGGGCCCAGTCTTATCTTCCTTGGATGTATTTGACCAGATTTTCTTCAATCTTATGTTGACTCCAAGGGGATGTGGGCTTAGGGTCTAATTCTTAAACCAGCATTTCCTCACTGAGAACCACAATTAGACACTGAGGAAGGTCCATGTAATGATATTTTCAATATTCATTTTACACTTTGTGAAACAAAACTACTGATAATCATCAGCTCATGTCTATAGTTAACCATAATTATTTTGCTAAATATGGAGATGTAAAATATATATTGTGCTATAGGTTAGCACAGCCAGTTTGAAGAGTAGTTTGCAATAGGTAGTGAACGTGAGGATGTGTAAGCCCTATAACCAGTACTTTTACCCCTAGATATATTTAGAGACTTTCTTCCATAGGTCACACAAAGAGCTGTGTAAAATAACATTCATTGACTCATTGTTTGTAATGGCAAAGAAAAGATACAACCTACATTTCCATCACTGGAAGAATGAATAAATAGATATGTATTTATTCAATGGAATACTATATATGGCAATTATAATGAGTGAACTAGAGCCATAAGTATCAACATGGACCCATCTAAAAATGATGCAGACAGAATAAAGAGTACAGGATACTACAACATGATATATTTATAGAAAGTTCTAAAACATGCAAAACCATTAGATATAATTTATGTACATAGACATATGTAGTATAAGGATAAAAACATGCATGGAAACAATCAACACCAACTCCAGAAAAATTCCCTCTCAAGAGAGAAAGAAATGGGAGCTGGGAGAAGTAACAAGAGGGCTTGAATGGTATTTGCAATATTAATTTCTTTTTAAAATATTAAGCAAATATTATGAAATGATAATAATGCACAAAGCTGGCTAGGGGGCTTTATTATTTTACTCTGCCATAGCCTTGACACATTGGAATGCCAGCCCCATGGCATCAGGGACATTGTTCAGGTGACTGCTGTCTCCTTAGAACCCAGAAAGTGCCCGATGTGTAGTAGGATCTCGATAAATTGTTAACCAGGTGAATGAATAAATGATTCTCTACAATTCTCTATATTTACAATAATTCTTTTAAAATAAAAATAATACAATGCTCTAGAAATAAAAAATATAAAAGCCAGTATGCTTTCTCATAGTATATAAATAAGTCAATATATATGTGGAAAAAATGGGAAAAATAAAAAATATTGTGCTTTTTCATAGCACAGGTTTGTGAAATCTGTGTAAAGGGAAGTTGTAGGGGAAAGGAGGAGGCTTGGGGGGAAATCCAATGCTTAAAGAAGCTTCCAAACCAAAAATACAGGTTTAAAGATGGAGGGGAGGGGGAACTGAGTTGGTTCACAGTAGGAATAAGTTACCCTAAAGTGATGGCATGGAGCTCTCTGGGTTTGTGTTAAGGTAAACAAAGGACTGATCCGAACCGACAGCCCAGTCCTCTTGAGCTGCATGATTTTCTAACCAGACCAGAGTAGATTTGCTATCAGCGCCTGAAGAAAGAAACAAACAAAAATCCAAATAGCCCACTGGTTGTACCCTCTAGTCCAAACATCTTCCAGATCCATGAGCAGGACAGAATCTTCTCCAACCCAGAGCACAGCACAGCAAAGCACAGCCACGTGTACCACTGTTGCATGGACGCTAACATTTCAAGGCAATCACCCCATTCAGAAAAGGCAGGGAGAAAAACCCATGAGGAAATGGCAAACCACGACAACATGCACCTGGGTCAGGCATGCAAGAAGACCAAGACAAACAAGTGGAAAAGTACCTCGGAAGTCACCTTGCAAGACAGTAACTTAGAGGTGTACTGGCAGAGAGGGAAAAACCAGGGTTAGTACATGGCAGAGACACACTCACAAAACACCCCCCAGCTGGGAACTGGCATCGCGCCGGTGAGGGGGGGAGGGGACACAAGAGGGGAAGTAACATCAGGAGACCAGGACACACCCACACCAAGACTTGCTTCATCTGATATTCGTTTATTTAAAAGTCTGTATCTTTTGCAGCAAGTAGATACCCTATTATTCCTTCATAAAAATATCAGATAAGCCATACTTTGTTAATTCAAGATTTGTTGCTTCCATCTTCTGTGCTTTGAATTAACAAGATTCTTTCCGCCCGGGTTGTATGCAACCAGCTGCCCACCAGCAAGATCCTTAAGGGTCATTTTGGATTCGTTAGAATCTATTGCCATCTGTGGACAAACAGCCCTTCCCCTGCCTGTAGGCGTCTCTGAACCCCAAAGTAGTCTTGTAGCCTGTTGTCCCACGAAAAGAAGACCCTAACCACAGACAGGGGATGGTTTGAATGCGAGGTTTGCAGAGGCAGATTCTCTGAAGCTGATCTAAGGATGGCACTGCCAAGGGAGACCAAGCAGCCTCCCTCATCACTACCTTGGGGGTCCTAAGTAAGTTCCTGAAAGTGGAGTGATTAAGTAGGAACTAAAATTATCCTTTAGTTCCTATAAAGGAAACTAAAAGTCACTACAAGAAAAGCTCAGAGAAAATATGCCCGGCTGTGGGTAATGAGTGAGAAGGACTGACTTTGGACAGCCTCCTCCAGAATAGTGGTCATGACCTTGCATTTACACTGCCGGACTTTAGAGGCACTGATTGGTTTCTGGCATGGTGACCACAGACTGGATAGGGGCGATCATATGTCTGTGATCACTGACTGCTTCTTGGGTATTGCACTTAAAAATCACAGCTCTGTAATGATCAGACTGATGACCGGGGGCTGATAAATGTGGAGCGCTCCTCTCCTCTGCACCTTCCCAGGGCATGTGGGAGAACCCGAGAGAGCTGGGGGCACAAAGCATCACTGATGTTGGCTGAGCTTCCCATACAGCCTGCGGTGGCGGGGGTGGGCACTGGAGCCAGACGGGCTTCCTCCACCCACCCAGTGAGAGTGGGGCTAGAACTCCCAAAGGGTGTCCTGGTCTAGAAGGAAGTGTGTGCCAGGAATTCTTGGAAAAGCAGTGACCGCCAGCCCCCAGCTTGGACTTAACCCAGGAACCAAAGAGGCCTTCTTTTATTCCAAGACAGGCAGGGAAGGCTGAAAGCCCTCTCAGTAACTATTCTGGGGGCAAAAGAGAAAGAAAGAGAACACAGGAAAAACCCACCTAGATTCTGTGCGAGGAGGAAGGATGGGGCTCAATGTCCAGGAGGCTGTAATCTGGACTCAGCCCAGCATCCCCTCAACTGAGAAAGGGAAAGCAAATCTACCAAACAAGTTCAAGAGCACCACTGACTCAAGAACTCATTGTCTTCTGAGGCTCAGGTCAGGTTGGGGCGGGGGAAACTGGCCAGAAAAACAGTGTTGCCTCAGTATCCTTTCTTTGCAAGGTACCAAGAAACCCTACAGGAAACTATGATTCATCAGGCCATTATGAGTTGCATGACTGACCAGAGATGGCAGCAGGCCCAGATAAGGGGACATTTCCACTTAAGATAACATTTCCAGATAAAAGAAACCTACACTAAGAGCAGGACGGTTGCATCTGGGTGGGCAGTGTGTGTGTTGCACAAAAACACCAGGCTGGGGGAATGGATGGGGTTGAAGCTCAGACCCCCGACTCCCCTCACTGACCGTGTAGCTGGTGCAGGACTGCATCCACACGGAGTTCTGAAAAAGGGTGCCTTTTGCTAATTCTCACAAAGGCCCTGTATAGGCTGGGATACAGCCCAGGGTAAGGCGTGTGGGTGGAGGTTAGCAATCCTCCTACCCCCAGGTTAGCCAAGGGGTCCCTTAAGAGGTAGAGCCTGGCTCAGCCTGCAGCATGGAGACACTCATCAGTGACCACACCATGCAGAACAAGGAAGCCAGCCCCGGCGGATGAAGACTGTCGCTACTCAAGGGTTATCCTGCTCAAGGCCTGAGCTGGGAACAAGAATGGCCGTTTGGGGGTAACCTTTTCAGAAAAGGGGCTTTTTCTGGTTCCTTGTCATTGACTTTGTCACCAACTGCAAAAGGAAGCACAACATCCACAGCTGACTTCATATGACTACTATAGTGACTCCTGGGCAGATATTCCCAGAGAGAGATTCATGATTTAATGTTCCATCTTCCGTCATTCTCTGAGCCCTCACTTGGCTTTCAGCAGGAGAGAGGCCAGCTAAGAACGTGAAAAAAACCACTAAATACTGTGCGGTTGTCCCCACCCCACCTCCTGGCAGGGACCCCGTGAGCCAGAGGCCTCCCTCCTGTCCTGCAGGTGATATTTTATCGAGTGGGAAAGTGGAAGGGTCCTAAACTGGGGACAGGACACTCCAGACACCATCACTGCTCTGGGGCGGAGGCATGCTGTACCTGTTCTGATGGTGAGGATCGGTTTTCTTTCCCAGACAGGTTGGTGAAAGCTACTCATGGAAACTGCGGGCACAGCTTCATTTGCCTTCCCTCTCTTTCTCCTTCTCTCCTTCACGCTCACTGACGTCATTGTACCCAGCGCATCACTATGCATACATCCCAATTACCCCACGTTGTTTTGAAGTCTACCTTCTCCTTGGGAAGTACAGCAAATAAGAATGCCTCTCATTCAATTCAGAAAGAGCTTGCTGCTTCCTATGGGTGAACACGTGGTTGGGTCCTGATCACGCGTGAGGGACTCATAAATGCTGCCAACTGACTTTTTGGAAGGAATATTGGCAGGTGGAAGTGCCGGGTGACACTGGACCCAGGTGGGCCAAGGGAGGTTCATAGAGGGTGGAGGATCTAAGAAGCCACAACTTGCCCTGAGGATAGTGTATGTGGATGAAGCCAGGAGAACAGAACTACCAGCTTTTGGAGCAGGGAAGCCAGTTACACAACTCAAGCTTCAAGCCATCCATGTGTTCCCTATGGTTATCCTTCTGCTATGAGAGGCCATTAAAGAAGGGGCCACAGGTCAGCTAGGAAAAGAGATGAAGGCTTGTTTATTCCTAAAGGTAAACGTCAACATATTCTCCAGTGATTGATGACGACACAACAGAAAGATCCCCTGAATCAAAAGAACTAAGATAGGTTAACAGGCGGCTCTGAAATGAAGTCTCACTGATGAGCATATATTGCTTTAGAAGCAATTGAAGTATGTTTTTTTGGGGCCTTTTGTTTTTTCCAGATTTGGGTCTCTTAAAAGAGGATATAGTGGGTTGGATAGATTTTTTTTTTCTGTTCCTAAGAATTTTCAACAGCAACAAACTTGGTTCTCTTGTAATATCCACAACAGTGCAGAACACTTGGCCTTGAATTTGAGATCTGGGGATATTAACAGCTTGATTAGTTTAGTAGGTTTCTTTCTTATCCAAAATGTTAATTTACTTGAGAAAAACAGAGACAGGAGGCTCTCACTTCACTGTGTAAGTGAAGGGCAACCGGTATGTTAAAAGGCTGATTCTAAGCAGCTTCCTTCATGAAAAGGGGAAATCCAACCTAGTTGACGTTCGCCAGGTGGCTTCCTGAGTGTCAGTTGGTCAGCCTCTGCCTATGAAATGAGTAACTTCACTTCTGGGTATGGTGTTTTCCCCTAACACCTGCACTTCAACACAAAAGGCATGCACAAGAGATATAGAGAGTGTGCTTCCAAATCACTCAGCTGGGTCACTGGCAAAGTGGTCCATTGGTTCTTCCCCATCTACACATCCCAGCTAACTTCCACCAAAGCTGCTGATGTATGGTGTGGAATCATTGAAGAAAAGCCCCTTATAGCCCTAAGCTTCAAGGTGGTCACAGACTCCAGAAAATACCTAAAAAGGGCTGAAAAGAAGAGCCAGATAAAGTGACTTCATGGACAGAAAAGGTCCTACAGGCTCAGAGAAGGAGCCCCAGCAGTTGAAACCTCAGCAGCAGCCATCAAGGGCCAGGCCCATCCCACTGTACAATACAGGGAACAGCCCAGAAATATTCCAGCCCAGCAGAGGAGCTGGGCCAGTGTTCCAAGCAATTTAGGTACAAACCTAAGTGAGAGGAGGCTGAGACACACCAAGTGGGTCATTCAGCTGCCATAGGCGTGTTTGCTTGCTTTCTTTACCACTAAGTGTTCAGTATCTGGCTTCAACTCCAGAAAACCTTTAACTCAGCCAACTTGGATATGAGAGGCAGTGAATCAGCATGGAATTCCTACTGTGAGCCCCACCGCGTTCAAGTTTAAGGTGACCAAATCATTTAGCATCCAAACTGGGGCACTTTTAAGAGGGAAAGGAGATGCTATTAATAATTACGCCAGGACAACAGGCATAAACCAGGACTGTCCTGGGTCAACTGGGGAGTATCCTCAACCGACCCAAGCTATTTGGGGGGAGGAGGTAGTTACCCCAAACAATGCTAATGGATTCCAAGGAGGTTGGCACGGACCCCTGAGGCTGATCCCCAGGCTCCTGGCTGTGCAGGCTGTGGGCAGCACTGGCTCTTAAGCCGCTTACCGGAGAAAGAAACCACACAGCAGATGACTTCCTTTGTGGTTGGTGGGAATGTCATGTGCAAAGTTCTCAGGGCTGAGGGTAGCAGGGTAACTATGCGGTTTTAACTGTCATTTTAAGTGGCTCTCTCCTGCCAGACCGTACACACCGGCTTGGTAACAGCCTAAAACATACTTAGTCTTCCGAGCACTGTGTACCATTTATAGGGATCGCCCAGAGCAGACATTGAAGGAATAGCATCGTCATAGTTCTCTAGAGAAATAACACCTCTACAGAACAGGCGAGCGATGGCTGAGATCAGCTCCCCGGTGCCTGCGGGTGATTTCAGGGAGCTTGTGTCCTTCTTCCCGCATTGCCCCATGCGTGGTGTCTTTCTACGCACACACCCCACACCTCACGCACTAGCCGTAGCAGTAGACTCAAACTAGAACTTGGCAGCAAAAAGACACACTCTTTGCATGATCAAAGTTTTTGAGAACAAGGCAAAACCCCCAACCCAACTGCAGGCATGTTAAACCACACATTTGAAAATTGGTGCTGGAACCACAGTGCTGGCCAGACAACCGCACACACATCCATGCTTGAACCGGAGTACCGTACGCTGTACTGAAGTTCACCCTTGGACACGGTAAAGAGGAAAGGAGGAGAAACTTACACTACTATCATCCATTCTCTCGCGCCTTTTAGATTTGTGTGTCTCATAGTCTTCCATGAGGGTCTGCATCAGATTCTTGGGCCGCTGTGATCCGGCAGCCTCTTCGGGGGCTAAGTCAGGCTGCAAGCTGGGACCTTCAGGTGTGGGGGATGGAGGAGGTTGGACTTTCTCTATTTTCCCTGAAACAACACGAAGAGAACACCCTTTCTAAGCTTGTCTGGTCACGACTGCTTTCGAAAAGAAGAGAAGAACACTGGCAAAAAAGCAACCTCTGACATACCGACTGGTACCAGAATGATGGTTAAGTGCAGGTCATTTTATTACAGGGATCAATGTGCTTAAGGATTAATGTCACAAACCCATCCAACAAAGACCTCAAGGAAACCGGTTTTAAAGTCAGTCAGACCGAAGACGGCTCTCAGGCACTTTGCAGATATATGCCAGCCAGCCAGACAAACAGACAGACAGATGCTGGCTCCAGTTGTTTTGGGGACAAGTATTCTATCACAGATCATACAATCAGACTGTCAGTGGTGGCGGTGCCTTTGAACCTTAAAGACCCATTTCTTACAGATAAGGAAAACTTAGGCTCAGCAAAGGGAAGGCTGTGCTGGGCCACCAGGAGCTGGCGATGGTATCCAGGTCTCCTGGTTTCCTTCCCAGGCTCTTTCTTCTCTATCAGAGGTCACCAATGGTCAGATGACCAGCCCGGGTTTTTTGTATGGACAACACATGTTGTAAAACATCTGAATGAGAACTAAGCTGTTCTTCCCAGGTTACTCCAGTCTTACATTGGCCAGCTTCATTCTTTACCTTACCTGCCACGGTCCTGAAAGCATTTAGGTTTGAGATCCCAGATCTTAAGGAATGAGTGCCAACAACAGCAGCTTCTATGTTGCAGAAAAGGGGTGCGTCAGACTTGGGAAAGGTGAGGTGTTAGTTTTTGAGATGCCATACAGGTATTCTCAGGATGAGGAGATTGGGTCCACAGTCATGGTGGTGTGGTGATGCCAGGCACCGTCACTAAGACCGCCTGCATCCCACCCTCTTGGGAAATGCCTTCCGGCCCATGAAGGAGTGGGTTATATTGCCAGAGCCCCAAACGCACCTCTGAGAAGTACCTTCAGGTGCAACAGTCATGATTTTTCCAACTATGCCCCCTGTGGGAGACACAGCTAGGGTCTGCGAACAAGGAATGTGGAGAAAACACACAAAATAAATGGATATTTCAAGCACAAAAGTTCAGAAACCGCCAGGGAAGGTTAAAGACCCATTTGACCTCCTCCAGACCCAAGATGATGGCAGCTCATCTTTCTTCGCCTCACTCCCCCCCAGACTGCCTGATGGAGCTGGAATCACAAGTGAAGCCTGGGGTCCATGTCTCTGTGTGGGTGGCTATAGGACTTTACTGGGCATAGCTCCTTTGAGGGGAGTTGGGAAGCCCCCTGGAGTTCAGGAGGCCTGAGTTTTAATTTCTGCTCTTCCTCATGAACCAGCCATGAGGTTGGCTGTAGACAATCATGTAATGTTCCCCCTTTAATCTTGAGCTGATCACTTAAGTTCTCGAAGTTTCAACTTCCTTAGCTAGAAAATGAGAATTTGGGGAGAAGTTGTCTTGGAAGTCCATTCTAACTCAAACATTTTGCTATTCTATCAAATACATTTGGCAAGAAGATCAACCTTTATTGATTAAAAAAAAAAGTATATGGCCAGCACATTTGGCAATTAGGTGGGGAAGTGGTTTTTAACACACAGACACTACATCTGTAGACCCACCATTACATTAGTTAACTTAGTGAAAGTCATTGCTTTGACCTCAATTACCCAGATCATCGATAAAAAGTCTTTTGATATTAACAGTAAGGTTACAAATATTTTAAGGTCTTCAATCTTCAAATTCTCTAGAAACGGTTTCTATTTTTTATTATGGAAATTAGGGAATGCTATCATGACACCTATGGACCCATCAACTATATTAAACATTTATCAAGATTTTACCACCCTTGCTCCATCTATCCTGCCTGCCTGCCTTCCTCCCACCCTCCTGTACTAAAATATTTAAAGCAATCTCAGACCTCAGGCAATATTACCCCTGAATACGTAGTATGTATCTCTAAAAATTCTGATTGACTTTTATTTTTAACTTTTATTTATTTATTTATTGGCTGCGTTGGGTCTTCATTGCTGCACATGGGCTTTCTCTAGTTGCGGTGAGCGGGGGCTACTCTTCGTTGAGGTGTGCTTGGGCTTCTCAATGCGGTGGCTTCTCGTTGCGGAGCAGGGGCTCTAGAGCACAGGCTCAGTAGTTGTGGCGCACGGGCTTAGTTGCTCCGCGGCATGTGGGATCTTCCCAGACCAGGGCTCGAACCCGTGTCCCCTGCATTGGCAGGTGGATTCTTAACCACTGCCCCACCAGGGAAGTCCCTGGTTGACTTTTAAAATGAAGCTTTGAGAAACAACACAGCAGTGGTGAGCATGCAGTTCTAGAGCCAGCCTGCTTGGGTTTGAGTTCATTAGTTAGCAGCCAAATACCCTTGGGGCAAGTTACTTGCCTTTTTTTTTTGAAGTTTTTCTATCTCAGTTTCCTAACCTGTAAAATTGGTATGTTGATAGAAGTACCTACCTCATACGGTTGGTACAAGAACTAAATTAATATTTTTAAAGTTAATATTTAGAATGGCAAGCATCCAATGAGTCTAGCTAGTACTTATTTGGAATCTCAAAGAATAATATGTCTATGGAGTAAGAATGAGCAATTTCATGGGAAATTCTGCATAAAAATTTCACAACTCTTCTAAGACTAGAAATAGATACCACATGACCAGGTTGGTCACTTTCTAACTGACCTCTCAAGTGTCCAAATCATCTCCCACCAGCCAATCCTCCAGCATTAAACTTCTAAAGCATAGTCCATATTCACTGCCTCTAACTTCACCCTTTCACATATACCACCCCTGCCTCATAATACTTTGTTTATACTTCTGGGAAAGCCTTTTTCACATACTGACTGTATCAATCTGGTTGTTTAAGCTTTTCTTCTCAATAAAGCTGTAAAGTCACCTGAAGATAGGGACCATTTCAATTGGCTGTGAATCCCCCTAACTCATTTGAATGTAAACTCCATTAGAGCAGGACCTTGTCTGTCCTGGTCAATGCTGAATCCCACAAGGCAGGAGTTCATGGCTATTGAATGAACCAGCAAGTCCATTATGAAATATACAGAGCAGCCACTTATTAAATGCTTGTGGATTGGGACAGAATTCCCAATACAGAATCTGAGGAAAGTGTTTAAACGTCTTCACCAAAGCACATGAAATAAAACAATCTTGGTCTACAGAACCACAGACGCGATGGCTTTGGAGTAATAACAAACACATTTATATGGCATTTCATTGATAGGCTTCAAGTCATTTTATCCTTACAACCCTGGGATGTAGTCAGGGTGAATGTCATGACATCTCTGAACAATTTAGACCACGGAGGCTCAGATGCTTAACATCAATCCAAATTACATGAGTTAGTAACAATCAGAGTTAGGTCTGGAGCCCAAATTGTGTTGACTGTTGCTAAATTATATAATTGGGTGTGTGCTGAAAGAGAATCGTAAAGAGGGTGAAAAGTTACTATAAAGAAGTGGACATTTCCTGCTCATTTCTTAGTATGCCAGCAAAATGAAACCCATCCCCGGAGCAAGTTTTGCCAGTTACAGCCACTAGAGGTCACATGAGTAGCAGGAACCAAAGACTAGCTTAGCGGGTCTGGAGCAGTGTCTTCCAAAGAGAAGGTGGCTGAGAGGTCTTGGAGAGAACAGAAGGGTTCAGATAACCAAGGCCACATCAGAGCCTCAGGAGAAGCTGTCACAGGTCTCCAGAGGAAGGGAGCCCCAACCCCAGACTTCTGGTCTGGTTGACATCTGGGGAAGTCGGCTTGGGTGGGCTTCTCTACTGTGATCTCCAAGCATCCTGCCTTCAGGATGGTTCCCACCATGACTGGAATTCTCACGCCATCTTAGTAATCACACAGGCCATCAAAAACCTGGAGAGGGACCTAGCTTGCAGCCTAATCAAGTTTTCCCTTTGATTAGGATGGTGAAAAAACTTCTCGTTCTCTTCCACCAGTAATAGACACTGCAGACACCACCACTGTTTGGGCCTTGGGGATCATGACATAAATGTGATGCAAAGCTTGGGAAGTCTGTCTCATCCTTTATGGCCTTGGAAGGCACCTTGAAATTCCTTGGCCCCGAGGACAAATCTCATTAGAATCCCCAAACAGTGATGGTTATCTTTGGTGTTCATTGGCGTGCATCCAGCACTTCCCCAGTTCCCCCAGGTTCCATTCCCACTTGTCCCATCAAAACTTGTTCTCATATAAGTCTATTCATCTGGTGAATGACTGAATAGCTGACGGTAGCTGAAAGTGGCCTCTATTTTCAATGATAAACATCCTGCTATCTAGTTTCTCACCTGGGCTGAACACTTTACAAAATAGCTCTCTTGAAGGACCCCAGAAACAACATGTACAGTAAGTGTCATGCAGACCTCAAGGCAGACCTGTGTTGGTCTTGGCCAAGGGCTGGTCCCTGACATTTACAGAGCAGGGAGCAGGGGCAACGTGAGCTTAACTGACATAGGAACCAACAGAAGAAAGCTAGACTGGAATTCAAAGTGGAGGGTAGAAAACATTCTCAAGTTTACTTCATACATATGATTTTGTCCAAACTATTCCATCTAGAGTAATTTTAGACTTAAGCATTTAAAGGTGTTTGAGGATAAGCAGCTTCACTTGGCTGGGATGATTCCAAAGCCGTGTTTCTAAAATCACGTCCGATTACCTTAGCTTTGTAAGATACTGCTCAATGCTGCAAACGGTCAAAAAGTCATTGGTCAAATAAGTGTGAGAAACACTCGACTAAAGAAAGCTTTAATGATAAAACGAGATAGATTTCCTTACCAGGGGACTTCTCTAAGGTTTTAGTGCTGATATGATTGTGAATCTCTAGTTTAGGAATGGGGGTGCAGCATTTCTCAAATTTATTTAACCACAGAACCTCATTTCATAGAATCCCTATTAATATCTCGAGGAAAACTGTTTGGAAAATACTATTCTCTAGTGTATACTAGTTAACCACTAACTACTAATTTATGGGCACAAGTTCAACTAATAAGTATGGGCACAAAGCTTATGTACAAGAACTTTCACCATTGTTCGTTTGTTTGCTTATAATTACATATGTGGAAACAACAAAGGCATCTGACTATAGGAGAATGGTTAAATTAGTTATGGCTTATTCAGATGATGGAGTATTATTTAGCCATTATAAGTCATGTTCTAGTCCCTCAAATTTAGAGGAATAGTTATGGACATGGGAAAATATTCAAAATACATTAAGAGAAAAAGCAGGTTACAAAAGCAGAAATATTGCAGGGGTTTAGGAGTGCAGGCTCCAGAGTTGGACTGCTTGGGTTCAAATCCTAACTCACTACTTATTAGCTGCGTAAAAGAAAACAAAAGTGCACACATGACACATGGTAAAACTTAGTCAGGATAAGATGAACAGTCTTGTGGTTGGCAGAATAATGGCTTCCACAAAGATGTCCAAACCCTAATCCCCCAAACCTGTGAATATTTACCTTACATGGCAAAAGGACTTTGAGGGTGTGATTAAGTCAAAGACTGTGAGATGGGAACACTATCCAAGATTATCCAGTTGGGCTTGATGTAATCACAAGGGTCCTCATAAAAGAGATGCAGGAGGGTCAGAGAGAGAGACAGAGAGAGACAGAGAGAGACAGAGAGAGAGATTTGAAGATACTATACTATTGGCTTTGGATATGGAGGAAGGGGCCACAAGCCAAGGAACGTAGATGGCCTCTAGAACTGGAAAAGGGAGGGAAATGGATTCTCCCCAAGAGCCTCTAGAAGAAACACAGCCCTGCCAATATCTTGATTTTAGCACAGAAGGACACTATTTTAGTCTGTTTGAACTGTCATAACAAAATACCATGGGTTGGGTGGCTTAAACAACAGAAATTATTTTCTCACAGTTCTGAAGTCTGGAAGTGTGAGATCAGCATGGGTACCAGCATGGTCAGGTTCTGGTGAGAGCTTTCTTCCTATCATGCAGATGGCTACCTTCCTGCTGTGTCCACACATCACAGAGAGAGAACGAGGTCTCTGGTGCCTTTTCTTATAAGGGCACTAATCCCATCATGAAGGCCCCACTCTCGTGACCTCATCTAACTCTTACTATCTCCCAAAGGCCTCGTCTCCAAATACCATCACATTGGAGGTTAGGCGTTCAACAACATACTGAATTTGGGAGGGGACACAATTCAGTCCATAGCTGACACATTTCAGATTTCTGACCTCGAGAACTATAAGATAATAAATTTGTGTTGTTTTAAGCCACTATATTTGTGGTGATTTGTTACAGCAGCAATAGGAAACTAATACACATGTAGACCCAATGTTATCTTCCAGGCAAATGTGTGCATGAGAAAAACTAGGCAGGGAGTAGTTAGGATTATGAATCACTTTGCCTTTTATCTTTATTCTTTACTTTCCAAGTTTTTTTCTACAATAAGCATGAATTAATTTTAAATTATAAAACAAACCAGAATTTTTTTCTTTTAAGTATTACCACACATGCTAAGAAAAGCAGATAAAGCTGGGGCTTTAACCTTCATGGACCAGGCAGATCCGGAAGCCTTTCTGTCTCACCAGGCAGCACACACAGGCCCAGGGGAGCTACTGAGCTGACACCTCCTGGGGCCTCAGAGAAGCACTGGTCACATTCACTGGTGACTCTCACAGGCAGACTAAGGAGAAGAGTGGGGGAAGCAGAATTTCACTCCAAATTAGTAAATGCTGTCTCCCATGATTAGTGGAAGAAAAAACTAGGAAACATGAATTTGTGTTTCCTGTTTGTTTATTATAAGTAGTTAAGCCACGCCTTGTCCAGAGAGAAAAAGCCACGCCTTGACTGCGTTTCTGGATTCTCCAAACAAGATGGATTTCCCTGTGCTGATGGGGGCAGAGAGAAGAACCCGCAATTCCTCCCACCCAAGGGAACTAGAGCGAGGGCTGCATGTCCTCAGTACACAGCTGCTGCCATCCATGACAGCCCACACCCTCCCTCTATAAGAAGAGGACTAACTTCTAAAAAGCCAAGAGGGTGGATTCCCATAGTTAAGAAAATTATTTTGGTCAAACATTAGGATTTTGGTGATTATTATATTCTATACACATGGCGTCTGACGTCTTAAAAATCAAAGATCCTTTGTTTCTACATTTCTCAAAAGAAAAGAAAAAGCCATCACCCACTCTTATTTAAAAACCAAACCGAACAAAGACGCCCACCAGATAACATGCCTTGGCCCAAGCCTCCTTCAATGATCTCCTTTCTTCACGGAGCCTTGGGGTGAGCTTGCAAACATCTAAACAACTCACTCGCAGATCACCAGAAAGAAAGGAGCTCAGACTTGCATTTTAAATTCCATTTCCTCCCAGTACAAGGGAATATCCTGCCTGTCAGATCCGGAGTCCATGGGCTTGTATGGTTCCAGCTATGACCCACACACTAAGAGCTAGTTCCTGGTCCTTTCATCTCCTCCTTTGAAGGCCCCAGGGGTGGGAGAATGCAATGATATGAATCTTCAGATTATAAGCCTAGCTCAGAAATGAGAAATACCCCTGCCTGGTGACACAAGTCTGAGAAACTTCCAAATATTATTACTTCAAGGTATGGTGGGATGTTGGATGAGTTGTCGATATTGGATCATTCCTCTGAACAGAACTGGAAAATGAAAACTGGAGAAGGAAAGAGTTTTGCATCTGCAGGGGAAGCATAGTTTAAGACTAAAAAAAGAAAAAAATTTAATTAAAACAGTAAGGATGAAACTCATGGTAAGTAGCAATTGCCCCGCCAAGATCTTTTGGTTAAACACATTTCTACCAACACAGTGAGCTTAGCTCTACGAACGTTATCACCCCCTCCCCAAAAAAGAAAATATTTTCATGGTAATTTGTAATTTCACTGTCACCCAACATGCTTAATAATGGCCTTTGTTTTTTGAAATCACAGCTGACTCCTGAAAGCTAATTCTTGAACTCTGATTTTATATGAGAAACTTTAATTCTAAAGAAGTAACTATGAATAAATCTCAGCTAGGACTAGAAAGCAATTTTATAAAGCATGTTGTGTCATCACATGTGGAACATCAGGGTTCCAGTAGCTGCAGAAGAATAACTCATAAGTAACTCTGCTAAGGTTTTCTAGGTCTTTTCTTAGAACAAAAACTGCAATAACGGGACTTCCCTGGTGGTGCAGTGGTTAAGAATCTGCCTGCTAATGCAGGGGACATAGTTCTAGCCCTGGTCTGGGAAGATCCCACATGCTGCGGAGCAACTAAGCCCGTGTACCACAACTACTGAGCCTGTGCTCTACAGCCTGTGAGCCACAACTACTGAGCCCTTGTGCCACAACTACTGAAGCCCACGCGCCTAGAGCCCGTGCTCCGCAACAAAGAGACGCCACCGCAATGAGAAGCCCGTGCACCGCAAGGAAGAGTAGGCCCCGCTCGCCGCAACTAGAGAAAGCCCGTGCGCAGCAACAAAGACCCAATGCAGCCAAAAATAAATTAATTAATTTAAAAAAACCCTGCAATAACAACAACTCTTATTGGAAGCCTTTTGTGCACCAGGCACTGACTGTACTAACTTACTGATGAGGTTGGTACTATTTTATTCCCGTTTTACTGATGAAGAAACTGAGGTTTAGAGAGGTGAAGTAAGTTAGTTACACAGCTAACAAGCAGTGGTGTCAGGATTCGAACTTTAGATATGAATCCAGAAAAATGACTGTCACATTTAAGCACATGTGTAATTCTCCTTGACCGGCTTTGGTATGAATTTATATTTGAGTAATGAGAAATAAAAGACAGAGAGACTGAGAATACCTGTGATGTCAGATGCATATAACTTTTGGGGAAACCTTTGAGCTTTACATTCAAGGTCATGAGAAATAAAATACCATTACATGTAACATGAATGTGTTCTTTGGTGCTCTAATGGCCTGTCCTGCACCCTCTTCCCACCACCACCCCCAGTCCTCCACCCCGTAAGTAGTCAGTAGCTTATTTACAAAGATGAAGTGGCTCTGAAACACCAATCTCCCTAGGGAAGCTCACGGCAAGTTGCCATGGTTAGTAAGAGACTGTCATATCCTGCCCTAAACTCCAGCAGTCACGGGGGCCATCCTGCTCCCAGGCCTGGTTTAGATTAGCTCACATTTCTTACCAGGCGTAGAGCAGGGATCTTACAAGAATTAGGTCCTTTGATCATCTTTTCGTTCTCAGCTCAAGACTGCATGTTTCTTTGTATGTAGGTTCACACAGTTGAGCAGTTGAGTCTGAATTTTTGGAAGCAGCTCTCCTTAACTTGGAGCGTGGGGTAGCCAGGCATGGGTAAAGGGCAAGTAACAAGGCCACCATGTGATGTCCCCAGCAAAGCAAGGGACAACCCAGACACTGTGTGTACCAGAAGACCCAGCACAATCAGCAGTGACAGCAGAAGCTGTTACAAAACGGAATGGTAGGAAGTTTTGTTCTTCTCCAAAGTTCTACGTCCCAGAAGCCATGACCATAGGCTTGTCACAGAAGAAAGACCACGGTCTATATCTTCTCAGGAGTGAAGGTGATGCGTTTAACCATGACAGTTGCCCTTTTCAAACCATTGAAGGCAATGTCCAAAAAGAACTTTGAACTCTGTAACTTGAGAAGTTCTGACGTCACTGAACACCTTCAACCTTCACCCCTTGCCAAACCCTACTTCGACCTAAACTTTTCTTACCAATTCCTTCCCAAATGGCATGTGCTTTTAAAAATGAACATATTCACTGGGTTCAGATAAATAAAAATACAGGGAGTTTCTGATCCAAGGCAGAAGGAACAATTTTTTTTTTTAATAAATTTATTTATTTTATTTATTTATTTTTGACTGCGTTGGGTCTTCATTGCTGCACGCGGGCTTTCTCTAGTTGCAGTGAGCGGGGGCTACTCTTCGTTGCGGTGCGCGGGCTTCTCATTGCGGTGGCTTCTCTTGTTGCGGAGCACGGGCTCTAGGCACGTAGGATTCAGTAGTTGTAGCTCACGGGCTCTAGAGCGCAGGCTCAGTAGTTGTGGGGCACGGGCTTAGTTGCTCCGCAGCATGTGGGATCTTCCCGGACCAGGGCTCGAACCCGTGTCCCCTGCATTGGCAGGCGGATTCTCAACCACTGCGCCACCAGGGAAGCCCCGGAAGGAACAATCTTAAAGAGCAAAGGAGAACAGCAAAGAGCAGACATGGTGTTCAATGACCACCAGTAAATGAATTTGGCCAGCGTTGGCCCTACTCCGCCTAACCTGGTCAGGTAGTGGAGTGAACACTTATCCCCGCACATCCTCGAATTAAGAAATGGATTCCTTGCTTGAGCTCCCAGTCCTTTCAAAGTTTTCAGGCAATGAGCCTGTCTGCAGAGTGAATGACTGAGCTTCCTCCTGGGGCATGAACTTTCAGAAAGAACTCACAAGAGCAGCCAGGCTAGATGGCTGACACGGACGACGCTAGTCCCTCGCCATCTGCCCAGATCTTTGGACAGCGTCAGCAATTTGACTGTTGTAATTTGGAGCACTGAAATTAAGTCCTGAAAGCACAGAGGAACCATTAAAACTAAGTTTTATCATAACTTATTTGGCAGCAAAACCCGAGGTGAACCAGCATGAGGTTCTTCTTGGTCTTTATTTATCCCACTTAATAGAACAAACTCTAAGTTTCACAGCAGAAATCGAATTTGATGACAGGTGCAGCCCCAGACTCCACTGGGTGTGTTCAATAATAGTACATGCATTGCATTGCTTTTCTAAATAATGGTATGGACACTTTACGGCCTTTCTAAAATCAGAAAAATGTGGAATATATCTGATCTCAAGAGTTTGGGTAATTTGGATTCTATCCCAGATAGCTGTTGGGAGGGTTACATGAGAAAATGAGAAATGAGAAAACTGTGTGTGAATTATAGTACTGGGCTTTAAGGTCTTGGTGAGTTGCAGCTACTGTGATTATACTTCGGTCACCAGAGAATGTTCAAGGAACTTGGCGGTATACATAATCATCTGTAGGATACTCCACGTTCAGCTTTAGAACCTTCACACAGCCAGCTGTGCCGCTATAAGATACACAATTTGTACCTGCCGGCAGGAAAGGGAAACACTGTACACTCCTGAAGAAGAGCTCTCTCTCACCTGGGCCTGGGAGGGAATCCTTCCGTCAGTCACCCACACCAAGGTCTTCTACTGTGGAGGACTGAGGGCATCTCAAGTGAGACTTGGCCTCATTCAGCTCTAATTCAGCATGGAACAAAGACCCCAAGCTCTGCTGCCTGAATATTGTGTTGATATAAACATTTTTTTTCTAACTAAAGGAGTTTTCTTTGTGATATTGGGAGATAATGAAGGGAAAAGAAAAAAGACCCAGTCAATAAGCTTTATAATAATGTAATGAACATCACATGTGCAGTCAATTCAAACTGACAACAGAAGTCAAAACACCTTGGAAATCTTATTTTTATAAGATGTATAACTATCTTTCCACATATTAAAAGACCTAAACAGACAAGTTATGGGACTCAATATCCACATCTTTTCCTTGACCGCTCTCCAGAATGTCCCACTGGGCAAATTGTCTGACTTGGTAAATCAACTCGACACCTGGCATGAAAATGCAAACTAGTTCCAAAACCTAAGCTAATCGTCACCTAACTAGCTGGGTTTCTCCGGCCTGCCTAGAACTTGGAAGTGAAACCAGGATATCTAATAATAGACACAGGCACTAAAGAGAGAACTGTCTGCTGATACCCTTCCTATGAAAAGACGTTTTAACAGGTCTAAACTGTAACTTCGGTAAAATGTTTGGGTTTTCTTCCCAAACTCATTCCTCAAGGGCGTTTTACAGCAGTGCGTGGGTTACACCTTCAAATCAGGCTTGTGCACCTGCCTAAGTGCTTCCTTTATTCTTTACTTCTAAGTACCGTCAAGAGAAGGCTCACATGTGTTCATTCTTGAGAGCATGGCCTCTCCCATAACCCAGGGCACTCGTCAAGATGGTGGCCGGCCTTTAGACGTACATAGAAAAAAAGCCGGTGGAATGGACTCAGGAAAGCAGGAAGACTTTTAATTCATCAATTCATGGATGAAGGCAGGACAGCTTGGAGATTTGTGGAGATAATTACCCCTTTGAAAATCCTTACTGGCTTCCCACTGACCACAGGATAAAGTCTAAAATCTAAAACCTTTGACATGATTTACATAGCTCTTCACTGTCTTCTTTTGTTTTGTTATTTAAATCTCTTCCTTTAACCCACCCTAACTTTATTTAGGCACCTCAAACGTGCCAAGTTCTCTTCCTTTGGGGCCTCTGTAGGTGCCCTTCCTTCTAATTGGAAAAATCTCCCCCACCCCCTGAACCCAACCCAACTCCTTCAATTCAAAGCTTAGATGACAGTTTCCCAAGAAAGGAAGACTTTCCTTATCCCCCCAGTGAGGCGGTCTTCCTTGCTCTGTTCTTCCACAGGTCTCCACGCTTCTCTGTTATGAAATTGCCACCTTTGTTTGATGTTTCTGTTACTGAACTGTAAGTTCCCTGAGGGCGGGGACTTTATCTGCCTTGTTCACTTCTGTATGAACAAATGCCACACAAACCCTATTTAAGTGGAGCTTCTTCTGTTAAAAGTCATGCAAGAACCAACAAGATTAAATTTCCATATAATTTTTCCTCATAATCGGTCTTTGAAAAGGATTACATCCTTTTAAAAACAGAAATCTCATCATCTTCCATCTCAAAAGGCAAGGGAACCAAAAGCAAAAACAAGTATCTTTTCAACACCTGGGAAATGGTTGGAAAACACTTCTCTTTCCTTATCACATCTTGGCTCTCAGTGGATTTTATTTGCCTTAAGATTTCAGGATTCCAACATGTCACCAGCATAATTTCTACCAGAGGAGATGTTAAAAATTATATTTTTCATCACCTAATATCAAATTGTCGTTCTGTGTCATGCAATGACCCAGCTGAGTCACCTCTACTGGCATGAAATGGGGAGTAGTACAGTAGGAACTCAGCAACATCTCCATTCACAAAACCAAAGTTGGAGCCAGCAGTTCTGAGCCTGGCCATGAAAGGTCTGGTTTGGCCGCTCAGAGTGATGTGTCAGCCTCCTTCCTGATCACGAACTTGGAAGCTGGCTGGCTAAACATTACTCTAAACGTTTCCAGGCATGGATAGAAAAAAATTACCTTTTGCATTCAGCTTCTTTCAATCCAGGTTGTAATTCTGGGAAGCCCTGCCACCTACTTTCAATGTTCTAGAGGTAAATGTGAAGAAATGAGTTGCACACACGTTATCATGACTGTGGTCAATGTGACAACCAGACCCAAGCAGGGTGCAGACTTGCATGGATGAACTACCATCTTACTAAAGGAGCAGAAATCAAGCCTATGGGGATGGGATATGCGGGAGGAGATCAGCATTAGCATAGGAGGAAATACGGGGGAAATCGGTACGGGGCTACTGGGATGCTGAAGGCAAACATTAGGACTCTGTCCTGTTTTAAGCCTGGCGGGAAGCCTGACGGATCACAGCAAGTCAGGGAACTAGAGGAAAGTGTTGAGATGTCTTAATTTTTGTTCGTGTGCTAGAAGTAAAGTATGGAGCAATATGGTAAGGTGTGTAATTAGAGATGGAGTGAAGAAAACTGAAAATACCACTGAGCATATGCAGTGTAGAGAAGGTTCTATAATGAAATAATATAAAGGGAGGGCTAGGTAAGTGGAGCCAGCTGTAACTGATAAGAGAGCCATGGAATCTGCCTGCCATGTGAGCGGAAGTTGCTGAGATGCCTACAGAGACTTCCTCCACCAGTGAAGCTGCAGGTTCTTATGCAGGCCCTTTACAATCACTTACTTGTGAAGCAGGCTCCCCAGACTGGGCTTCAAGTGGTACCAAAACTTTTTTTAGGATACCATATAGAAAGCCCAGCTGGCATCTCTGTGCCAAGCCAGCCCACAACAAGACTTTAAAGTGAACTCGACAAGTAAGGATCTTTGGGAAAAGCCAACCAGTCACTGTTAAGCATAGACAAATAGCCTCTTCTGAAAGTTTTCTTTGCCTCAAACACTCAGCTGGCCATTGCTCCATGACCTGAAGGCATTAAAAAACATATCAAGAAAGTCACCATGCTATCCCTCTTCCTGCTCCCTTCCCTTTCCTTCCTGAATAATTTAGTCCAAAAGCTATTAGGTGGGGCTGAACAAGATGAGTGTCTGCAGGGAGGGTGGGAGGAACCCCAGTGGCCCAGAGCAGGGTGGGAAGGGAGACGGGTGACCCAGCACAGGATGTTGGAGCCCAAGCTGGGTGAAGAGGGTGTTGGTGACAAGAAACAGCAGTTGCCACCCAGAAAGTGACACTTGAACCCATGTTTGGTGAGGAAAATAGTAGATTGGTTCCATAAGGGGGGAGGGGTTTGATCAAATAATAAATATATTGGGATAATAGGAACCAGGTACCTTGTTGTCAAGGAGGAGGTTACAAATATGGAAAGAGAGAAAATGAACCCAGTGCTATTAGAGTAGAATTAACGGTATCAGGGTGAGCTCATGGTTTTCAAGATAGGTAGGTAGATAGATAGATTGATTAATCAATCAATTGATAGATAGATAGAATGTGTATATATTCTCTAATTCTGACCATTGCGAGTGCCTGAGAGCAGTGCCTATCCAACAGCAATGAGCACATCAAACACTCAGACTTTGGTTTCTAAATACCACTCTCCACTAAAAGGAACTAGTGCTCTTTGTTGAAAAGGCTGATTTCAGGGTTAGGAAAGTATAAGATGAGATTGGAACATCTTGTGGCACCAGAAAGTAAAGATGTGCCCAAAGAAAAATGGGGACATGTCAAAAGGACACTGAAGTTAGCCTGAAAGGGCTCCTGTGAACTATATTTGAACAATTAAGGATAAAAATAACAATAGAAATGGATTATAACCCACTAAATATAATAGGAATCCATGAGACCATCTGTCATAGATAGATAGATAGATAGATAGATAGATAGATAGATAGATAGATAGATAGATTTAAAGTCTGAAGAGGAGTGGGATGAAGATTACATGGTACCAAAGCATCTCACCACAAAATATTTGTTAATTACAAAGGGAAAAAGTAACTATTGTACAGAAGCCCTCAGTCAAGCGATCAAAATTAGAATCATGTGAAAAAAGTTAACATCTGTCCCTGTAATGGGACAAACTGACACCATGTACTACCTGATTGGATGCTGTAAGAAGAATAAGCATCAGTTCTGTGGTATTCCTACCCAACATGCATAACCTGAACATAATCATGTGAAAACATCAGACAAACCCAAACTGAGGGACATTCTACAAAATTGGGGGTGATCAAGCATCATGTTGGCAATTTACTCTTAATTCAGAATAAAAAAGATATTTGTATTTAACTAGGGAGCTTTCCTTTAGCTTTGAGATTATTTCAAATTTAAAAGTTAATAATGGGAAGAGTTAACTTGTGTTATTATAGATTTGATGGAAGCCAAGTGTCAATGGGTTTAAGATCTGGATGGACCAAGATAAATGCCAGTAATTATATGTTAAGGCAACACTTCTTAAATTATCTCTAGTGAAGGAACAGTTTTTTCTGCCCAATCTATTATGGACCATCCATTAAAAAAATACAAAATCCCACACTTTCATTTGAGGACACTATCAAATTGCTCCAAGAGTTTTCAAATGCTTACTCCCTAGGTCTGTACTTAGCATGGATCAGGAATAGTCATGAACTAACTTGGACCACACCTTGAGCAGCTCTTCTCTTTGGTAGGATGTGTGGTTCCCCAAGTGCCATCATGTCCAAATGAGAAATAAAAATTACTCATCACAATGTTATCCATAATAGTAGCAACAATAATTACCACTGTAATTAACATCAACCATCTATACAAAAAGTATTCAAGATAGGGACTGTCCAGGCAACGGGAGAAGATTAGAGGACTGTCTTTACATATAGTAACTCAACTTCTCCAAAAGGATCACAGGACACAAATAGACGAGACCACCTTGATTCCAAAGTAATTGTTTTATGGTGACTTAAAGAAAGACAAATCCATAAAGATCAATTATACAGAAGGTGGACAAAAACATCTTCTACGGGTAGATCTGCAACACCAAGCCATAACTGTCATTGCTGGGAAGACACTCAGCATTCAGAAGGGGTTAGGAGAAGACATCCCCAAATCAGATAGGTTTGATTTAACTGCAGATACTGACATCAATACAGTCAACCCAAGGGCCAACTCTGGGTCTGTGCCACACATAGCTTCTCCCTCAGCCAAGAGAGAACAATAAAAGAGAACAATTCTCCACAGTAAACCAAGACCACAGCAGAAGGACAAGAAAGGAACTATTACATCCTTTGGGAAATGGCAAACACCGTCTAGGCTCAGGGTTCTTCCAGAGGACACTCTGACACTCCCAATGTGTGTCTCCGAACACTGAAATCCCCATTCCAGTGTCCCCCTGACACCGACTCCAGCCACACACAGAGGAGGGTCCACACATATACAACCCTGAAAGCTGGAATCAGCAACACCGATTTCTGCAGCATCTGTCTCTGGTCCGCGGCACTTCACTTACCTGGAGCAGTTTTGTAGCATGATGTTCGGGAGGGCAGTGATGGGGCATTCTTTGCCTTGGGGCTCTGGGTACTCTGCAAGACTTGTCTCTGCCTCTTCAGCTCCTCTTCCCTTTCTTGGGCTGCTCGGATCTCTTCTTCGATCATGGACAAAGTCCGCTGCTTCCTGGACCTCAGCTTGAAGGGCCCAACCATCACATCGGACTCTTGAGTGGCCAGGAGTGAGGCTGTGCTTCTCAACTCAGCTGCCTCTGAGTACTTGCTGAAGTAGCTCCCTTCCAGTCTGGTCTCCTCCATGTTTATCGGGCCACTGGTCTGCACTGCCGGCAGTGGCTGGGAGGGCCCCTTTTCCCTGAGCGCCCTGTCTTCAGTAGGCAGAATCTTTGGCAATACATCCCTTTTCTCTTGAACAGGGGAGGACACCTGAGGCGGTTCAAACATGCTCTGCGGCTTCTCTGAGCTGGAAGCCCCAGTTCCAGCTTCCTCCAGACTTGCTTGAGGTTCCTGCTGTTCTACTCCACCCTTGTTGGTTTCAGACACCGCTCTGTCCACTTGCTCGGCTATGGCTTGTTGAATGGCATTCTGCACCAGGAGACCAGCCTGATATTCCAAGGGGTCATCAACCGACGGAGAGTCTCCCAGCGTGGACGAAGGGGAATAGAAACCATGATCACTGAATGACTTGGAGACACCTTCTCCTCGGCCCTCTGAGGGGTTGTCAGTTTGGGGAGTCTGGGGCAGAGAAAAATCAGCCAGCAAATTTTCCTGGAGGGCATTGGTTGTCTCATTGGAGGCCCCACTGTCACTGATGTTGTCCATGCTGAAGTCATTGGACAGGGTCTCCAGGACGGTGGTATCCTGGGACCTCACCGACAGCTCATCCAAGCCAGAGTCAAGTTCCTCTTGAGTCAAAGAGACATTGACTGACCTTGAAAACTGATCCAAAATCCCAGGTTCGTCATCCTTGACCACGGTGAGGACAGCCCGGGCACTTGTAAACTCGCCGTCCTCTGCCCACAGTTTGGATAAGGGCCCGCGTTTGGAGGGCTCACTGTACGGCCCTTCCTTCCCCTGAGGAACTGTGCTGCCCTGGCCCCCTCCCCCAGAAGACTGGCTCTCCAGGGCACAGTGGGCTTTCTGTCCCTTGGCTGCTGAGGAGTCTTCGGGAGGTCCCCCGACAGAAGCTGGTCTCGAGATGGTCAGTGTCTTGTCTGAGCTGACTGGCCCCAGAGGTCTGTAGAAGGGCTTGATGGAGAAGAGCCTGGGTGTACTCTGGCCCTTGGCCACCGTTTGCCTGGAATTCTCCATCAGCTGGAACTGTTTGCGAGCCGCGGAGAAGTCTATCTGCTCCGTGACGATGTCCTCCTTTGCGCTGTCAGTCGCGCTGGAACGTTCTGGAGAGGACGCAGGGGCCGTGCAGGGCTGCGGTGAGGCCTGCTGCTGCCGTATCAGCAGCTGCTCTTGCTGCGCCCTCCTCTCCTTGCGCTCCTTGTACTTTTTGTGCGACTCCAGATGTTCCTCGTTCAGCTGCTCCTCAATGGTCTTCTCCTGCGGAGGGTTCCACCATTTGGCGGCGATGCCAGGATTCTTTTTCACGGCCTGACTCCGGATGAGTTCTCGCCTCTCCTTTTCCAGCTCCAGCATCTCTTCTGAAGGCCTCACTTTCCTGACGCAGTACTGTTCCTTCTCACTCTCGTCGTCCTCAAAGAGCTTGGAGGGCTTCTTGTCCTCGTGGAAGGCACGCAGCTCGAACTTGGCTTCCTTCTTCAGCGTGGTGAGCGTGAACTCTCCATCTCGGGAGGAACACCGCGAGCTGGTGGAGGAGCTGGGGCTCACGGGCACCTGCAGGCTGTTCCCCAGCAGGTCTCTGGGCTGGTCGGGGGGGTGGCCGTTGGCTCCTTCACCCTCTGCCATGGTGTCAGAGGTGCTCTGATGGAGCTCAAGGGGAGGGGGAGCCTGCCTGCCAGCCACTCTCTCGGTGGGTTCCGGCTGGACGGCCGTGTGGGCAGGTGGGCTTGGGCTGCCCAACAAGATGGCTGCTCCAGGCTCTGGGGAAGACGTGCCGTTGTAGGTTCCGTCCACAGCAGAATCGCAGCAGCTGGCCTCCAGCACCTCGTCTAGATATCGGATCTCTCTGGCCACGTCATTATCCAGAGATTCATGGTGATCAGCGAGGAGGCCATTGTGGGGGGATGAGTAGAAAGGGGAGGGGTGGTCCATGGAATGTGGAGTCGAGGTGATTCCGGGAACACTCTTACATTCTGCAACAGAGAACTCAATTTCCATGTTTTTGTGATCTGGGGGAAGAGAGCTGGTGGCAGGCTCCAGGGGATTGCCACTACAGTTGTCTCTCTCGTTTTTTAGCCGGATATCATCCTCGGAAAGCTCGGGAGCCTTCTGGAAAAAAGAGAAAACAGAAGTCAGGGTTAGAGACCACATCGCTTATGGATATGAACTTCAGACATTAGCTGATAACTGGAAGGAAAATTGAAACCACAATGACAGGATCTTTTGAATAGAAGTTTCTCTTCTAAAAAATCCTTTATATATTCATTTTGTTGCAGTAATGGGTACCTAAACCTTCTCAATTTTACAGATTCCATTTTGTTTACCTGGTGTCCAGAGAACTTTCAATAAATGCTAGTCCCATTTTTACATTTAAAATTAAATTAGGGGGACTTCCCTGGTGGTCCAGTGGGTAAGACTCCGCGCTCCCAATGCAGGGAGCCTGGGTTCTATCCCTGCTTGGGGAACTAGATCACACACGCATGCCGCAACTAAGATGTCTGCATGCCGCAACTAAAGATCCCGCATGCCGCAACTAAACATGCCGCAACAAAGATCCCGAGTGCCGTGACTAAGACCCAGTGCAGCCTAAATAAATAATAAATAAATATTTTTTTTAAAAAGTAAATTAGGATTTGGATCATCTGATGACATTGCTCAAATAATTTCTAAAGTGGAAGAGATTATATAGCAATTGTATCAGAATTTTTCAAAAAATTCCATAGCAAATGTCTGCAGAAATGTAACAGAACTATTTGTATGTCCCCAACTATAAAAAGAAGGTCGTTTGGCAGGAACAAATCTTGAAAACATGATTCTCAGCCAGATGTAATGCAATTATTCTGTAGACAGGAAACTTTTTGAAAAATTTTTCCAAAATAAAATATTGGAAAACAGTAGATCTCTTCAACGGCCCCTTAAGAGCTTCAGTGCCACACTGCCATGGCTGTAATTGACCATGTGCGTTATAAACACAGAACCAAAGCCACTGACCACACAGTTCTGTTCTCAAAACAATGCTCCTTGGTTAAGGAGTGAAAAGCTAGTGGATGGTGGCCCCTCCTATCTAGTTCCTAAAATGCTTTGTATGTGACAGCTCCAATTTTGTGTTTAAATAAAAAAACTACATTTTCTTAATGTTTTTAAATGCATCATATTTTTCATCAGTTATCAATCCCATGTCACTTTATTTGGCATTAGTTAAGATTAATTTTCAAACTCTAGGATTTTTTTTTTTTTTTTCATACCAAAGGACTCCGGTTTGTCTCAGATAATTCAGCGGTAGTTGTGAGCTTAATTTGAGTTCCCCTCAAGGATTTCACTAACACTTTTATCAGCTGTGTTTCAAGTCTCAGGTCTATAGGGTGCCTGGTATTATTGACTTAACACAATGCAAAATTGCAATACGGTATAATTTTCCTTTATTTAAATTTAAACATTGTTAAAGGCTTAGAACATAATATTAAAACACCACCTTAGGATGATTCTCAGGGGATTAATTTAAAAATCCTTTCAAGGAAAGTGAACAGTTATGGATTTGTTCATACTATCTAGAAAAATGTGGAAGTTCATGCTATGTGCTCTGCATTGCTGTCAGAATGTTGAAAAACTCTCATGGTCATCCATAAACTGGAAGGTTACCCATGAACTGGGGGTTTCCATCACTGTGTTTCCCACATTCCTCTTTAGACTTAAAATCAATCAAGTAATATAAATTCCTTCCTTAGAAATAGGCAACAATAATGAATATTACTTCTTTGTCAGCACCTCCTGGTCTCAAAGGATCTTCCAGCCTTGATCTGGTCTTTGTCAAAGTCTGGTAGTTACTATTTATAACCTCCACTATCTTTATTTTGTTTTTACTTCATTTTTGACCACTGTTAACTAGTGGCTCTTTTGTCTTTAGAATGAACTAAAGAGGCATGGCAAAAATGTTGCTACTGTCCTTTAAAAAAAGTTAACTAAACTTTCTTTTGGTAAGGAGATTCAGTAACTTCAGTAACTTCTATGTCATTCAAGAATTACAGGAAATATGAATGCCTAAAACTTACTGGCTGCCATTCAGTCCTCAAGAAAACCTAGGTCAAAATTAGCTTACCCCATGGAAAGTTATTAATGGAATAAGCTGACCAACAAAAAGAGACACGGTATTGCTATGGTGAAGTCAGACTACTGAACCCCCCCCCCCCCAACCCCCGGCCTCATTTGGCCAATGACTCTCTGCTAATATTCTTCATGGGAATAATAGAGCTTTCCTTCTATCTCCTTTGGCTCTTTTTTGGGGGGAGGGGGGGTGGAATAGGAAAATAGTAGGAAGCTGCTGAGATTGAAATATGGTTAAAAATCATCGCTCTACTGAAATGGAAAACACTTTACAATAGTTGACATGAGAGGAAAGAGGGCAATGTAACGTTAAAAGAAGCTAAAAGGCAAATAATTCTATAGATCATTTAGTCATTGATTCATTCATTAAATATGCAGGAGGCTTGTTCTGTAGGGCATGGCGTAATTAACGGCAACAATAAATTCCAGGAGACAACACCCTTTTTCCTCACAAAAACTGGATTTCCCATACTTCCTAGGAAGCTTTAAGTCTATTTTGGGGTTTACTTAGTCTGGTCAGGTGAAGCGAAAAACTTGCCTATGTGAATGTCTTGCTGCTGATCACAGAGATTGGAGGAACTGAGCCTATCCACAGCGTCCCCGAGAACACTCTGTCAGCATTGTCCCTTTCTCCTGGATGCTTCACTGTCCCAGTGTTGGACGAGGGAGGAGCTGATGCCCTACGGCTTTTTTTTTTTTTTTTTTTTTTAAGAACTGAAGAAACTGTATCAACTTTTTCCAAGGATACTTTCTGAACTAGCAACAACTGTCCCAATTCAAAAGTTTAAATATCTGAGAACAGCATTTGACAGTGCATTTTTGCAGTGTCAAGAAAACTAACTTTATCCTTGAGTCAGAAATGGAGTTGTGTCTGCGATGTGTCAAATATTTTAAAAATGCTAATTACAGGCAAAGTTTGGAGTCCCAGTGTAATCTGAGGTGATTCCTTTCCAATACCTTAAAAAAAAAAAAAAATCTAGACACTGGAGGGTATAAACAGGAAAGAGGCTCTCCTTCCTGTTAGTTACGTGGGGCCCCAGCTCCTTTCCACTAATTCAGAAAATTGTTACTGAGACTCGGTTCCATCGATCTCAGGGAGCTGCAGCTCTAAACCCTAATCAGGGTACAAGTCCTTAAAGAGATAAACAACTCCGCATTGCTGATTTACAGTCCTGCCTCAGAGTTCCTGAGTTTTTGTAAAGTTAGGGAACAAGTATAACCAACGAGCAAATTCCTGAGTTCTGTCTCAGCAGGAAGAATTTACCTTTGTGCAGGATGGCCTGATGTGATCAAAGCCGCTGTAACTATACCAGGCGAATGAAAGTGGGCTGGGATCCCCACCGTGCGAGGATCTGGCAAGAGCTTGCGTTTGACGTCATTAAATGATGTCATGTTTAAACTAACAAATACTTATTGCTCCCTTTGAAGATAAGAAAGACCAGAATTTTCTCCGTGTTTCAGATAAGGTAAGCTTGATTCCAGATTCAGACAAAATGCACATTCATTAAATGGATTTTTAAGTCTTTTCTGAAATAGACTAGGCCCCAATGCAAAAAGCAGGAAGATATGAAAGAACCACCAAACTGGGTTTTCAAAGGTCAGAGAAAAACCAGGGTGCTAAGGGGCGGGTGGGGAGATCCTTGGATGACCCCAGCTAACCCTCCAGGTGGAGCCCTAACAATCTGGCATGTAATACCTGCCGGCCTCCTGGCTTCCCAGAATAGCTAACAGCTGGTCAGGATGTCTACCATTTACTTTAAAATACTCAAGCAGACACAATGTAAGATAGCTGTGTGTGTCTGAAATTAGTTTAAATTACATTCCAGGAGCAGACAGCCATCCTAATCCGGAGTATATACTCCAAGAGTGTTCGGCCAGGATCTAATCAGAAATCCCACCTTCCACAGGTGCCTGCCTACCTCCTAGAGTTTAGCTCTAACTCCCAAGGGCCCCTGAGGCTTTTGCTAATTGGCATAATTAAGGTAAGAATAAAAGGTTCAGAGAACTCGAGAGACTTCCCAGGGTCCCCTGGCTAGTAAGTGGCACAGCCAGGACTTGAAGGCCAGTTCTTCCTAATTCTATCCCAGTATCTCAAAAGGTATTCTTGATGACTGGAAGCTTCCAGAACGACAAGGGAAGTCTTAAGAAGGTGGATGGATCTGAAGAGCATTTACTCGGCTTTCTGGCTGATGGTCTGCACACTTCAATCTCCAGAAGTCACGTAAGAGTCACAATTTGGCCTCAGAAGTCAAGGACCCCTTTCCCCTCCTTGTTCAGAATGGACAAGAGACAGACTCCCTGGAGACCTGGTTTCAGTTCCTACCTTCTGCTCTACCTGCAGGACCCCCCAGCTAGAAATGGAGGTGCTGGCCTCTGGCTCATTCTGGGAATTTGGCCTCTGAAGGGGGTCCTCTTCTTCCTCTGATGACACCCCAGAGGCAAAATACTAAATCTCACATCCCAGTCGTGGCAATGGACGAGGCTGCAACTCCTCCGCAGCACCAGGGTCAGCAGCACAGGTGGGATTCTAGAAGCCTGTTTGATTTGCCCAGAAAACACATGAGGGCCCTGACGCCTGGCCGGCTTAGGTCATGGACGGCAGTGTGCTCTATCTTCCCCGGGTACCTGGGCCTGCAGCTGGGTGCACCAAGCATGGAAAGAACTTGAAGGAAATGCGTTTTCCTTAGCAGGTCTGGCTGGGCCCAGGGGGACTCCAGAAAGGTGTCCTTCGCTACAAGGTCAAGCGAGAAGCAGAAGCTTCTGCTCACTTCACGTGTCTGCTGTTTGCCTCTTCCCTACCTCCCTACCCTGCTCTTGACAATGTCTGTCACCAGCTTCCCAGTCTCCTAGCCTAAATGCACCGTGTGACCCAAATTATTCAAACATCAGGCGCCTGCTGCACGAGCAGGTTTCTCTGCTCTGAATAACCCAGATTACTTCCTACTAAAGCCACAATATTTAAATTAGAAATGCGTTTCCCTGGGTAGTAGGTGACCTGACCCTTTAATCCAGTTATTTTTAAGTTCCACCAAAAATACAAACTCATTCTTGGCCTAGGAACAGGGGCATGGCTCTGAAAGAAAACGTCCTTGTAGCTGTCAAACCAGAGGGTATCTCTGTTTTTCTTTCTTGTCCTCCCTCTCTTTCCTAAGTCGAGTTTTTAGGGCACAACTGCTGTGTTCCACGGGCCACGCATGGCTGTCTCTAGGAAGGTTCATGCAGGAATCTTTACTTTCTGGCTGAAGTTTCCATCATGAAGGCAAATGGGAGGAGAGGGTGCAACCTGACCGGGGGATGATCCTTAGACACCTGCAACATGCCCGCACGGGTCTGCTGAATTTCACCAGCCTTGGAGGGACGGGGTAAAGCCACAGTCGGGAGGTCTGGGCGAGACGGACTCCCCAGACCAAGGGAACCCGAGGAGTGTGGAAAAGGAGCACAGAGGCTGAAAAGGTCAAAGCGCATTCCTGCAAGGAGAGGCGTGTCCTGAGAACCTGTAGAGTGACAAAGCCCTGTGCCGGGGGCCATGGGAGGTCCCTAGGACTCTGGGGTGGTCCCCACACTGCAGCAAGGAACTTACAGCCTTGGAAGGAGAGAAGACAGAGTCACATAAAGATAGCATAGAGCACAGGCAGACAGACTGCTACAACAGTAATTGGAGAGAAATTTCCCAGCCTGTTGAGGGTGGCAGATGGTGTAGGCTGAAAAGACTGTATGAAGGTGGCTGGGAGCACCAGCGTTCCTCAGCAGCTGGCCTGTGGCTCCCCTCCCACCCCACCCCTACTAGAGAAGCCGCTGGGACTCTGAGTGGTCCCTTCCACCCACCCCTGCGAAGGCACAGAGAGTGGGAATGTCTGAGGATGGCTTGCTTCCTTTGTTGCGCTTCGGGCCTCTGGGCCAGGAAGTGGAGGGGAGTGACCCCAGTGATAACCTGGGCCACATTCCAGTCCCAGGCAGAATTTCCTTCCCACTCCCCAGCAGAGCTTCTTCCGGCCCGGAGAACCAACGGCTGGTGTTGATCGTGGGAAGCCGGGAGGCGGGCCACTCCCCAAGGAGGCCAGAGACCCTTCCTGGCTGATGAGAGGCAGACCTAAAACCCCCAGCACTCTGGGGTAGTTAAAGCTAAAATTAGACCAGACGGGCTCAGGGATAATGACACGACCCTCAATAAAGGGGGATAACGCTAACAACATCTCTGGGGTTTCCTTCCTCCTGCCATGAAGCCATTACCACTAAATGTGACTCAGACGGTTCTAAAAAGAGCTTCCTGGGCTTCCCTGGTGGTGCAGTGGCTGGGAGTCCGCCTGCCAATGAAGGGGAAAACGGGTTCGCGCCCTGGTCCGGGAGGGTCCCACATGCCACGGAGCAACTAAGCAACTAAGGAGTCATCAGAGTGGATGGAGCCCAGGCAGTAGTTGTGCGCCACAACTACTGAGCCTGCACTCTAGAGCCGGCGAGCCACAACTGCTGAGCCCGTGAGCCACGACTACTGAAGCCCGCACACCTAGAGCCCGTGGTTCACACAAGAGAAGCCACCGCAACGAGAAGCCCGTGCACCGCAGCGAAGAGTAGCCCCCGCTCGCCTCAACTAGAGAGAGCCCGCGAGCAGCAACGAAGACCCAACGCAGCCAAAAATAAAATAAATTTTAAAAAAAGATTATTAAAAAAAAAAAAAGTTGAAAAAGAGCTTCCTGTTCTTCTTACAGGCCCAGCCCTTCTTTCTGAGAGCTTCTATGGTATTGGTCAACACAGCAATCACCCTCCTGCCATTCTCTCTGGCTTAGGCCTCAGGTACAGGCTTGCTGACGATGGGATGAAAACACTTCTGGAACCCCCTTCCACTGGAAACAAGGCTGGCCTATGTCTTGACTCACTCACGATCCTGGTGAAGAAGTGGTCCCTTTGCAACATAAGGGAGTCTCCCCAGCACCACAGCCTGCCCTATTAATAGCATCCGCTGAAAAGTCAGTGGCTCAGATGTGAGGCTGCACGTGTGGAAATGTGAAGGTGTGGTTTGATGAACACATTTACAGCTTAGGCTCTCTCTGAAAGAAACTAAAGAGGGTGTGTGTGATGGAGGTGTGATGGGAGGAGGGTGTGTGTGATGGAGGTGTGATGGGAGGAGGCGAGGAAGGAAGCTGTTGCCTTTTCTGCAGCCACTGGTGAAAAGCTTGTTTCTTTCAGTCACTTGGAGATCCATTCCCTACCAAAGGGATTGAGAACCACTGGGAGATTTCAGGGTTTCCCCTAGATGAGGAGAGATGCCTCATTTCAGCTCCAAGAAAGGCAAGTTTCGCTTCTTCCTCGATGCAATACACCCCATGCTCTATCAAGGAGTCCTAAGATGCTCTTCCCACCAAACGCCCTTTTCACTGTGAAGCTATTTTACAGGACAGTCCCCACCTCCAGAATAAACCAAGGTCAAGGCCACAGAGGGAACTCTGGCTCCCGCAGCCTGAAATTTCTGGGTAACTGATTCTGCTGAAAGCAAAAGCAAGCCTGGCTTCAGTTCTTTGTAACTTAGCTGTGTCCTTCTTGGTTTTAAAATAGTTCGGGATCTTGGATTCATGCCTGGACAACCAGTAATGGCAGAGAGCAAAAGCTGGGCTCCACCGTGGACCTGGGGAAAATCCGCTGTGTGGAGGCAGAGCCAGGAGAAAAGAGAAAACCGTGCCAGAGGCTTTTGAGATTAACTCTTTGTCCACAGATGAGTCTGTATTAGGAACAGAGCTGGCGAGCTTCTCTTCCTATGGCCCTGGGTCCCACAGGAGACAGGCACACACGTTCCCCCAGAAGCCCCAGGCCACTCTGTGAACGTGGCAAGTTCTACAACAAAGGCTTGTAGATTAACTACATACAAGGTGATAACAAGAAAACCCGTCACCAGAACAGCTACGTCACTCGGTTCTGCTGCGGAAAAGCACACACACACACACACACACACACACACACACACTCTCATGCACCATCTTCAAAGCATTATCTGGCAAAGGTGATGTGTGCATCTTTGCATCTTTGCCTGCACTGTACGTGTGGTGGGGAGCTCCCGCTCTGCCCTTCAGCGTGAAAGCTGGGAGTCTGGCAAGATTAGCAAGAAGAGAAGCAAGTGTCCAGTCTGAGCCCAGCTGCCCGCTCTCTCTCCAGCAGGAAAGGCGTCCACAGTGTAGCCCCGAAGTCCCCACTCTGAGTCCCTCCTCCACAAAGACTCTGGCCTCACAAGGGAACCCTCTCCTTCCAGATTAGAAAGCAAAGGACCATAAGCTAGGTCAGCAGACTCGGCTTACCCTGCCCGGAGTGCCCACTTCACATGTCCCCGGTCAGAACTGCCTCTCTTTTTCCAGGCAGTATCCTTGCGCCCCGGCTCAAGCTGGACAAATTCCTTCTGAGCCTCCTGACAGAAGACTGTGAAGTCACAGCTGGCCCTCCTTTTGCTCTCTCAAAGGCCATTCACACAAAGAAGGACTTTAACCCCCTTCAAAGAGACCTGGCCCCTCCCCCCAGCTGGCCCGAGCCTGGAGGGCAGCAGCCGGCCGGCCAGAAGCAGCTCTCGTTCGCGCCTGGCGCCCAGGGCTGCGTGGGCAGGTGGGAGCTTAGTGGTGCTGAGATGAACCAGTTAGGGCTGTCTTCTTGGAAAGTCAGAGATGGGCCTTGGGCAGGCAGGGAATTAATATCCTGGTGATGCTAAAGGCAGCAAAAAAAAACCTGACGGATCCCGAAGATCCAGTTAAATGGACTTCATCCAGTTAAATGAACTTTTCAGGACAGCTTCTATATGTGTGTGTAAAATAGGACAGCTTCTATATGTGTGTGTAAAATAATAAATGCTCACTGTAGAAAATTTGGAAAATAAGTTATTCATCCACTCTGCACACAGAGGAAAGCAGTTAATGGTTTACTGCATTCATGCAGTCTCCTTTTTGGAAATATGTATTTAATAGAGTTGAGACCACAGTATATGCAATTTGTAGCCAACTTTTTTTCACTTCACATTATCTCACAAGCACTTTTTATGTCCTTTAATGGTGGTGGTCAGATATATTTTAAATGGTTACATTGTGTCCCACGCTGAAGTGGGACAGAATTTGAAGACAGGGATGAGTGCTCTAATTTCAAGGAATCTCTGGGGGAAGTGGCTCTTCCTTTCTCAGGGCTAACTAGTATCTTCTGCCACAAAGAAAACAGACCCACATGGGCCCTGGGGAGACATAAATGCCACAGATATATCCCTCACTCTTTCGCCATAGAATCAGACCCCCAGCACCACACACCAAGGCTCATGGCGTGTTAATGACTGGTTCCCCTCGCTGCCCCACGGTGGATGAGGCTCCACCCACCTGGTCCCCCAGAACTCTGGGTTGACCTGGAAAGTCTGGGGCATAATTTAGGATTTTGGCTGAATGGAAAGCCTATCAGAATTGCAGGGCCATGCAGAACTCATTTTCTTCAGTAAAATTTTAGAAAGGACAAGGAGAACTGAGATTCACAGTAAACGGAATAGAAAGAAGAGGACAAATGCCAACCATGGTCCTGTGGGGCAATCTATTTGGGGTCAGTTTGGGACCAGTTTGTCCTGGTGAAGCAGGCGAGCAGCTCAAAGACGGTGGCAGCCCAGCATCACAGACCCCCTGTGACTCTCCCGGAAACACAAGTCTGGGAAGGAGTCATCAGAGTGGATGGAGCCCAGGTAGGCTCTTTGGAAAAGGAAGTTAAATGTATACTATACTTTACAACTATTTACAACATCCAAGCGACATTTTTAATGAGCTGAAATTTATTTAGAAATATCCAGGAGTTTCTCAGTGACTGGGTGATACCAAGTCACCAAGGAGCACTAAGGAAACTCTGAAGTTACTCTGCCCTTTGGAATAATCGGAATGTTCTGCTGTAGGGCCAAAGGCATTTCAAGATGCTACTTAACGGTCTAAAGTAAAATGAGGAGGGGAAATCACACACCCAGGGTGGCATTGCTCTGCTCAGGAATGACAAAGTGAGCAGGGTCCTCCATGAAGAGGTGCTTTCAAGCCAAGAGGCAAGAGTGGTACCCAGGACCTGCTACATAATCACACCTGCCCCTCTGCCCCCATGAGCAGGTGTGTAAAAACTTGTTTAAATCTGCCCTGTTCGCAAAAGAGGAAATTGTATGTGCCCTTAAAGTACTATTATCTAAGCAATAGGCACACTTCTGACTGGAGTCTGAGGTGTCACGGTTTACTACACATATGCGCACACACACACCTATACATACGTGCACGTTGTTAGGAGGTGAGTTGGGTTCCCCCCCATCCCAACTTCATAAGTTGAAGTCCTAACACACAGTACCTCAAAAGGTGACCCTGTTTGGAGATAAGGTCTCTGCAGAGGTAATCAAGTCAAGTGATGTCATTTGGGTGGGTCCTAATCCAATGTGACTAATGTCCTTATAAAAAGAGGAGATTTAGACACAGAGGCGTACCTAGAAGGAACGTGAAAAGGCAGAGAGAGAAGTCAGGGGTCCGTCAGCCAAGAAGAGGGGCTGGAACGTCCCTTCCTACGGCCCTCGGACGGAGCCAACTCCACCAACGACACCTTGGTTTGACACGTCTCGTTTCCAAACCGTGCGACAATAAATTTCTGTTGCTTAAGCCACCCAATTTGTGGGACGCTGCCACGGCAGGCCTAGCAAACCAATGCACACGCTCACACGTACACACGGACACACACACGTGCACACACACATATGCATACTCATCACTCATATTCGTACGCACACGCCCCCCTCCCTCCGGCTGCAAAAATATGACGGAATTAGGAAAAACGCTCTGTGGCAAAGTCACAGTGACTTGCTCCAGAACAGTGGTTTATCCTCAGAGGCAGAGGGAGAAATTCAACTGGTAAGCTAGACAGAGGCTGCAAAAGCACGAACTGAGCCACCTGCATTGGCTGGCGGGGGGGGGGTGGGGGGGGGGTCTCCCTACGGGCAGGAGCAGAGCGGAATCCAGCAGCACCTACACGTCGAGGCTCCGCATCCATCCTCCTCCCTCTTGGCTCTGCGCTTGGGGTGGTTTTTCGGAGTTTACGAAAACAGCTGTGTACTGCCAGTTTAATTCTCTGGCTGCTGTAGCCTGATCTGCTTTAGTTTCTGAGGGTGCCTTGCACTGGGAGAAAGGAAGTCATTTGGAAACTTGCTTGGCTGGGAAGCAAAGTGCAGTTTGTGAGGACCTAGCAGCTGGGGTGGGAAGGTCATCAACGCTACTATGATCATCCCTCAGTGAAGGTCCACTGCCCGCCTCCTGGGGGCCACTCTGGGTCACACACCTTCACATACCTTCTCTCTGTGCTCCTTTCACCAGCTGCAAGGTGGGGATTCTCACCCATTCCACCGAGGGGTGGGCCCCGGCCTAAGCAGCCTCCTCAGGGTCACACAGCTGGTCAGGAACAGAGGTCTGGCTGGAGGCCAGGAATCCCACCCACAGGGCAGGGCTCTGTCCCTGGAAGGCATCCTGGGCAGTTCAGGACAGAGCAGATCCAGGAAGTATGCGAAGGATCAAAAGGGAAAAATTAAAAAGCAAATGCCAGGCAGCAACAGACTGTCTGTGAAACACATGTGCCTGCTTCTCCATGACCCTGGGAAGGCCAGGCTTTTTTTTTTTCTGGGTCTTAGTTTTCTGGTCTGTAAAATAAGAGAGCCAAAGCAGGTGAACCCCCCAAATGCACCTCCCTTCTGCTCCTGACCTCTGTCGTTCTGTGATGTTAGCATGAACCTTGGGCAGAGGTGAAGCCCAGGTTAGTTCTGAGTCTGGTAACGACGTGGGCAGAGTTGAGAAAAAGCCAGCCAGCAAATGGGGACAGCTGCTTCCTTTGAAACTGCTTGATACTTTTGCCAAGAGAGATTTCAAGGGTTCCGGGAAGGAACTCCACTCCGTCTTAGACATTCCCCTTGTCAGAACTTTATCTCTTTAGTTGAAGGAGTTTATTGTGCTAAATGGAGCCATCCCATGTATGTACCATTAGCGTGATAGAATGTTCCAAAATGGATCTGCTGAGATCACAAGGAACTAGATGCAAGCAGGCAAGGTGGAGGGACTGGCTTCAAAAATGGTCCTACCCAGCCCGCTGCCTGGACCTGTAAAGAGGGGAGGGGTGGGATCAGCACAGGGTAGCTCCCTCTCCACGCTTCTCGGGGCCCAGGGAAGGTGGAGGTTTGCAGCTTTTCAAACTGCTCCGAGACCTAACTCAAGGAACACACTGAAGGCAGCTTGGGCCTTGGCACCCCCAGAGGTCCTTTCTAAGTGACCATGATGGCCACTTCCTCCTCCCCAGGCTGCCCGCTCCCCCATTACCTTTCAGGTAGGTCCCTCCTCCAAGTCCCACCTCCAAGTCCCAGGCTCCACATCTCGGCATGGAGACAGGTCTTTAAAGCAATTTGTGCTTAGATGTGAATGTGATGGGAATATTGACAATTTAAAATAGGAGCTTGTTTACCTGAAAGAATCTCTAATTGGAGTGAAGTGTGGGAAACTAAGACATAACCAGCCCTTAATGTATTGAGGGAAAATGGATGAGAAGGGAAGAGAATAGTGACTTCCCTTAAAAGGCTGCAGGAAATCTAGACTCAGCAGCACCTCCCAGGTGCTCAGGACCCTGAAAGCCAAAGAGCAGGGATGGGAAGAACACACAAGGATGTTTGGACCACCCAGCTATGTCACACACCACAATCGCATTTATTCCTGTAAGAAACATGATTCTACAGAAAGAGAAATTGTTCACCAACTTCCAAGCCCTTCCCTTCCCACTGCACCCTGCAGTCTCCCAGTGTACCCTCTGCCTCTGATACTGCTCACAAAGAAGGCTTTAGAAGGGAGGAGAATCTGTAATCGTAATATATGGTATGCTTCATTCCAGAACCAGATGAAGCTGGTGGTGATCTTGTAAGGGAAAGGGTCTGATTGCCAATACAGGGCCCCGATGCAGGGCCTGATACGCACCCCATTTCCGCTCTGAGTCTGTTGTGGGTCCCTCCATCAAGGATCATAGACTCAAAAGGTCCCTCTGCTTGCTACCTCAGGCACTATACCCTTATCTTCTGCAGGAATATTGGTGCCATTATGGTGCTTCATGGACACAAAGCTTTAAGAAATGCACTGATTGCAATCTTGCCTAGAACAGTAAAAACCTGCCGGCAATGAAAATGTGTAGTCATAAAAATCAGCACCTGAAAACTGCAATTTGCTGAACTGATGGAATGCTATGCAACCTTTAGAAAGCATATTTTCAAAATTGCATGGCAACCTGGAATGATGCTATATTAATATATTGTGTATACAGGGGTACAGAGTTCCGGTTAAGAATGGGCTTTGGTATCCAACAGACCTGGACCTCTCCCTCTCTGTAAAAAGGATATAAAACTACTTCTATTATAGCGAGCTGATGTGAAGTACAATGACCAGTAGGGGGATTTGTCCTACAGTAAAAGGACTCAGTAATGGTGGCTAAAATAGAAATAAACAGAATATATTTGTAACTCATATCACAAAGGTTAATATTCATGATATATATAGAACTCTTACAAACCAGTAGGAAAAAGACCAACAAACCAAACACAAAAATGGACAAAAGACATGGAAAACAGTTGACACACACAAAATATATAAATAATTCTTAGACATACAAAAAGATTCCCAATCCCACCCATATAAAAGAAAAGCAAAACTAAATTATGAGATAAGTTTTCCACCAAGAAAATTAGTTATCAGAATGGGAGGAAAGAGGTACCCTCATCCAGCTCCATGAAGTTGCATGGCAATTAGGCATATGTATCCAACTTTAAAATATGCAATGTCTTTGACCCAGTAATTCCACTTCCAAGAATTTATTCTCAGGTATAGTGGCATGTGTATAAAATGAACTATATCCAAAGGTCTCTAATGCCGCACTGCTTGCAATAATAAAAGACTACAAATAACCTATTAGGGGACTGGACTATTCATAAAATGGAATAGTATATGCAACCTTTAAGAGGATAGTACAGCTCCCAGCTCTATGAGAACTGGTACAGGACAATCTCAAAGATCTACTGTTAAGTGACAAGTGGTACAGGACAGTATATACACCATGCTACTTTAGTTGTTAACAAAAAAAGAATGTGAATATATAGTCTTATATACATAATTTTTTATTAGTTTCTAGGTGTGTATAATGTATATATAATATATATTGTATATATGTGTGTGTATATGTCTGTGTGTGTGTGTATATATATATATATATATATATATATATATATATATATATATATATATACACACACACACATACACACACACATAATATCCATAGACTATGCCTGAAAGGATAAATGTGAAACTGATAACAATGGTTTTCTCTGGAATGGGGTAGACTGGACATATGAGGTAGTAAACTTCTCTTCACTGTGTTCCTTTCTACACCTTTTGAATTTTCAACCATGTGCATGTATTAACTTGTGAAAAAAATTAAGTACATAAAAATATAAAAAGTGAGATGGGCAAGAACTAAAAGGAAATATGGCACCATGAGAGATTAGAGAAGATTAAATCACTGTCTCAAAGCCAAGGATACCATTTGTATACATATTGTTTGGAAGAATCACATTAATATATTAACTGGTTAACCCTGGAGAATGGGGGAACTCAATGCTGAAGGCAGAATGAAAAGCTGACGTGGAACGTATAACTTATATTTTATAAAGGTATGTATTACTGAGCATGTATTACTTTTATAATTGGAAAAGTAATCTTTGAAAGTAATCATGCATCAATAAATGTTACAAATTTGAGCTTTAAATACACAGACTTAAAAAAGAACATCTCGTCTACTTGTTAGGTATTGCAACACCTCTCAATCTCCAATTTCCGTCTCCATGGTGAGTAGGGAATCCTCTACTCAGCCATGATGGACAAGTGTTTCAAACATGACCTTCCCTCAAGGAAGTTGTGCTTTCTTGCTGTAATATAGCATACTTTTAGGAGCCGACCATGCTACACAATTGTGAGATGACACAATCTTCCTTTTTCATCAAAGATATGTAATTGACTCACTGTTATAGATGAATATTTTCCTTCCATGAGCTGCCTATTCCCAGAAAAGTTGTGAAACACTCTGTGAGTAACCAAATTCCTCTTTGGGAGTCAAATGTCACAGAATTTCATGAACTATGTCACAGACAGGATATGTCATAGGAAAACCCCATTAAAACGTTTTCCAAGCTCTGATTAGTCAAGCAGAGAACAAGAATTGGAGGCTGACTTGATTTATTATTCTAAACAAGTCTTTTTTCTTTTTTTTTTTCTCCAATTTAATTGTGCAGTGGAGTTAACCTAGATGCCTCCCCATCCACCTATAAGACGGACAGACAGGTGGACACATACACGAACAGGGACTCAGTGAATCTGAATCAATTTTTTATTCTAGTAGTATTTTAAAGCTTTGAGTCGAGTTTTAAAGACAGTATTTTGGGTTTGCTAAATCTAGTCCTCCGTAAGCAAAAGCACATATCTCATTAATGTTTAAATTGAGCGCTGGGAGGGTGGGGACGCATGATAACTCTGGGAGGCAATCCTAAGCCCTGGGCCCGAGTGCCATTTCTGCCTTGGGATCCTCCCTACCCCACTCCCCGTCACCCAGTTCCCAGCCCTCAGGCCGGGCCTGAGCATCTGAGATCAGCACGAGGACTTAGCGTGGAGCCGGGTCCTCTTACAGTTCACCCACCAAGCTCTTCTCTGCTCAAAGGCAAGAGGTGTGACACAGCAAGGCTTCGCTTCCCCAAGACAACACTCACAATTCTGAGGAAGAAAGGAAAACCCAACAATCAAAGGTTCTCTTTCCACGAAATACCTGGTGAGCTCTAAGAAAACTCAATGAAAGGATCTACCACTTACCAACAGGAAGGAGGTCTGATCCTATTGAATCAGTACCTATGGATTGCAAGGGAACCAGTGGAAGGCTCTAGAAGGTTTAGACTTCCATCCACACAACAGGTCTCATCATATCATGCATATCAGTGTCACTATGAACTGCCAGTCACTCTGAAAACTCACGAACAGCCTTTCTTAAATTTCTTCAAAAGCACAAAGTCCTATGTGAAGGCAGACTGTGCAGCAAACAGACTTCTGATCCAATTCACTCTGACTTGCTCGGGCAGGAAGAGAGGACCCCAGGTAAGTCCAGATGATTGACCTGAGTGTCCTGCTCTGCCAGGACTAAGTGGAGATTCCAGATCAGGTCATGCGCTGGGGACACTGGCCTGATGAAGAGCAGGGCGCGGCGGGCAGCCAAGGAGCACTTAGAAAAGCTCAAGCCAGACCCACTCAAATCCTCTGACCCCACCTCATGCAGCAAACTGATGCCACTGACTACATGGGATTCTGAGCCTGGTTGCAGACAGCGCTGCGTTTGTGGTTTAAACCAAGAGAAACTTGCCCTTGACACCGAGGACCTGACCCTGACCTGGTTCTGATTCTGCTCTAGTCCTGTGCTTTAGCCAGAAACAGGGAGAGCACGTGATACGACCCCTCTCTTGCCCTCAGCTCTGTGCTTTCCCAGTCTGGCCCCGGGCCAGCTCTGCTGGACCACAACTTTGGGCAGCCTGGATATGAGGGCAGCTAAGGGCCGGTCACCTGCTTCTGGCCACTGCTTTTGTGGCTCTGAATGCCAGGTAGGAACCTCTGCAAGGGGGTGCATGGTAAACAGCAGGCAGCAGTAAGACAGGCCACGGGGAGTCACGGAGGGTAGGAACCTCTGCAAGGGGGTGCATGGTAAACAGCAGGCAGCAGTAAGACAGGCCACGGGGAGTCACGGAGGGTAGGAACCTCTGCAAGGGGGTGCATGGTAAACAGCAGGCAGCAGTAAGACAGGCCACGGGGAGTCACGGAGGGTAGGAACCTCTGCAAGGGGGTGCATGGTAAACAGCAGGCAGCAGTAAGACAGGCCACGGGGAGTCACGGAGGGTAGGAACCTCTGCAAGGGGGTGCATGGTAAACAGCAGGCAGCAGTAAGACAGGCCACGGGGAGTCACGGAGGGTAGGAACCTCTGCAAGGGGGTGCATGGTAAACAGCAGGCAGCAGTAAGACAGGCCACGGGGAGTCACGGAGGGTAGGAACCTCTGCAAGGGGGTGCATGGTAAACAGCAGGCAGCAGTAAGACAGGCCACGGGGAGTCACGGAGGGTAGGAACCTCTGCAAGGGGGTGCATGGTAAACAGCAGGCAGCAGTAAGACAGGCCACGGGGAGTCACGGAGGGTAGGAACCTCTGCAAGGGGGTGCATGGTAAACAGCAGGCAGCAGTAAGACAGGCCACGGGGAGTCACGGAGGGTAGGAACCTCTGCAAGGGGGTGCATGGTAAACAGCAGCCAGCAGTAAGACAGGCCACGGGGAGTCACGGAGGGTAGGAACCTCTGCAAGGGGGTGCATGGTAAACAGCAGGCAGCAGTAAGACAGGCCACGGGGAGTCACGGAGGGTAGGAACCTCTGCAAGGGGGTGCATGGTAAACAGCAGGCAGCAGTAAGACAGGCCACGGGGAGTCACGGAGGGTAGGAACCTCTGCAAGGGGGTGCATGGTAAACAGCAGGCAGCAGTAAGACAGGCCACGGGGAGTCACGGAGGGTAGGAACCTCTGCAAGGGGGTGCATGGTAAACAGCAGGCAGCAGTAAGACAGGCCACGGGGAGTCACGGAGGGTAGGAACCTCTGCAAGGGGGTGCATGGTAAACAGCAGCCAGCAGTAAGACAGGCCACGGGGAGTCACGGAGGGTAGGAACCTCTGCAAGGGGGTGCATGGTAAACAGCAGGCAGCAGTAAGACAGGCCACGGGGAGTCACGGAGGGTAGGAACCTCTGCAAGGGGGTGCATGGTAAACAGCAGGCAGCAGTAAGACAGGCCACGGGGAGTCACGGAGGGTAGGAACCTCTGCAAGGGGGTGCATGGTAAACAGCAGGCAGCAGTAAGACAGGCCACGGGGAGTCACGGAGGGTAGGAACCTCTGCAAGGGGGTGCATGGTAAACAGCAGCCAGCAGTAAGACAGGCCACGGGGAGTCACGGAGGGTAGGAACCTCTGCAAGGGGGTGCATGGTAAACAGCAGGCAGCAGTAAGACAGGCCACGGGGAGTCACGGAGGGTAGGAACCTCTGCAAGGGGGTGCATGGTAAACAGCAGGCAGCAGTAAGACAGGCCACGGGGAGTCACGGAGGGTAGGAACCTCTGCAAGGGGGTGCATGGTAAACAGCAGGCAGCAGTAAGACAGGCCACGGGGAGTCACGGAGGGTAGGAACCTCTGCAAGGGGGTGCATGGTAAACAGCAGGCAGCAGTAAGACAGGCCACGGGGAGTCACGGAGGGTAGGAACCTCTGCAAGGGGGTGCATGGTAAACAGCAGCCAGCAGTAAGACAGGCCACGGGGAGTCACGGAGGGTAGGAACCTCTGCAAGGGGGTGCATGGTAAACAGCAGGCAGCAGTAAGACAGGCCACGGGGAGTCACGGAGGGTAGGAACCTCTGCAAGGGGGTGCATGGTAAACAGCAGGCAGCAGTAAGACAGGCCACGGGGAGTCACGGAGGGTAGGAACCTCTGCAAGGGGGTGCATGGTAAACAGCAGGCAGCAGTAAGACAGGCCACGGGGAGTCACGGAGGGTAGGAACCTCTGCAAGGGGGTGCATGGTAAACAGCAGGCAGCAGTAAGACAGGCCACGGGGAGTCACGGAGGGTAGGAACCTCTGCAAGGGGGTGCATGGTAAACAGCAGCCAGCAGTAAGACAGGCCACGGGGAGTCACGGAGGGTAGGAACCTCTGCAAGGGGGTGCATGGTAAACAGCAGGCAGCAGTAAGACAGGCCACGGGGAGTCACGGAGGGTAGGAACCTCTGCAAGGGGGTGCATGGTAAACAGCAGCCAGCAGTAAGACAGGCCACGGGGAGTCACGGAGGGTAGGAACCTCTGCAAGGGGGTGCATGGTAAACAGCAGCCAGCAGTAAGACAGGCCACGGGGAGTCACGGAGGGTACTTGGCTTTGCACAAAGAAATGTGCTCCTTCCCTCTGCTTAATGCCAAGGGAACCCGACCACCACTTCAGGTCTCATTTCTGAGGAATCTCTCTGCTGGGTTGTGGAATCCCAGGAGCAAGCACTGTGGTTGAAAACCAACAAGTTATACTGATTATGGAAACAGGATAAAGTCTGAGAACCAGCAACAAAAAAAGAAGGGGGGGGGGCACCATTCACTTGCATAGCCTCTGTTCATCCTGTTTACCCTCCCGAGGCCCCCTTTGATCTAGTGGCTGACTGCTGCTCAGCAGTTTGCTGCCATGGTTTTTAGACCCTTATTTTTTTCTCCATTTATTTATGAGTGGTAAGGTGATTCAATGGGAAGAACTCGAGTCTAGAGAAAAGGAGGTCAGGGTTTGAATCCTCTGGTGTCACAAAGTGACTGTGTGATGCTATGTAAGGGATTTTCTCCTCTCTGAAACTCAGGTCACTCATATGTTAAAGGGGTATAATAATTACTGTAGTGGGCTGAATAGTCTCGCCTCCAGAATTCACATCCACCAGGAACCTCAGAAGATGACCTTATCTGGAAATTGGGTCTTTGTAGATATAATTGTTAAGATGAGATCATATCGGATGAGGGTGAGCCCTCAGTCCAATGACAGGTGTGGTGTCCTGATAAGAAGAAAGGACACACAGAGATGTATACAAAGGAGAACTCCACGTGAAGACAGAGACGGAAATTGGAGTGATTCATCTACAAGCCAAGAAGTGCCAAGGATTGCTGGCAACACCAGAAGCTAGGAGGAGACATGAAACAGATTGTCCCTCAGAGCCTCCAGAAGGAATCAACCCTGCCATCCCTGATTTTGGACTTCTGGCCTCCTGAACCGTGAGAGAATAAATTTCTACTGTTTTAAGCCATTAAATTCATGGTAATTTGTGACGGCAGCAAAGGGAAACAAACACACCTCCCTTCTAAGGCTGTTATGAAGATTCCCTAAGAGACAACACGTGAAAGCAGCTGGTTTCCTGCCCAGGGCAGGGGAGACCCTCAACACAAGGCAGGTCATTCTTGCTCTGTCCTCTGGCAACAGGCCAATAATAGGATTTTCAAGCTTTATCAAGTGGGTGGCCACAAGGTATGTGCACTTTTGAAAACTCATGGACAAACCGGGGAGAGCAAAGGGATACGTGTGGAATCAGGGCATCCCCAGGCTGCACAGCTGCAAGGCAGAAGCACACGTGGATGCTGGTGACCAGTGAAGCCAGTTTGCAAAGACTGAAGCTGCAGAGTCCTGGAGCTGGCAATGCGTATGCACCTGTCAAACAGGGGAAGGCACGTGGGGGCCCAGAGACCTCAGGGGTGGGCTGAGGTTGATGATCAAATGATCATAGCCCTATACTGAGCATTTATGATATGCCAGGCATGGGACTAAGCAATTTGAATGCATAGTCAGACTTATTCCTCAAAACCCACCTAAGAGGCCAGGGCTCTTGACAGCTCTATTATACTGCTCAGAAAACTGAGACTCAGAGACTTTTAAGTGACTTGCCCCAAGACATCCAGCAGTAAATGGTGAAGCTTCCTGTCTCAGGGCCTTTAACTACCATCTTGCCTCTTGTAGAAGCTGGAACAATTGGACTTATCGAACAAGAAATATTAACCCCTTGGGGCTTCCCTGGTGGTGCAGTGGTTAAGAATCTGCGTGCCAATGCGGGAGACATGGGTTCGAGCCCTGGTCCGGGAAGATCCCACATGCCGCGGAGCAACTAAGCCCATGCGCCACAACTACTAAGCCTGCACTCTAGAGCCCTCAAGCCACAACTACTGAGCCTGCAAGCCACAACTACTGAAGCCCATGGTCCTAGAGTCTGTGCTCCACAACAAGAGAAGCCACCGCAATAAGAAGACCACTCACCGCAACAAAGAGTAGCCCCTGCTTGCCACAACTAGAGAAAGGCGCAGCACAACAAAGACCCAACGCAGCCAAAAATAAATAAATTAATAAATTTTTTTAAAAAATCTTAAAGGAAAGAAAAGAAAGATTAGCCCCGAGATTCTTTTTCTACCTTACCACATACTCTAAATGAATCCTAGAACCTTCCCATGAGCCCTCTGCCTTAGCTGTGTGTCAGTTTCCTTTACAGGAAATAGAGATGGTATGGATGACAATGTCACAATTATTCATTGAACATTACAATGTCTAGGCATTCCACTATGCCCTCTATATACATTATCTCAATAGATCCACACAGCAATACCTTGAAGTAGGGTATAATCCCTATTTTGCAGATAAAGACATTGAGGCTCAGAGCTTAAATAATTTGCCCAAGGACACAAAGCAAGTAAGTAACAGAGCTGAGATCTAAGCCCTGGCTTGTCAGCCTCTCCTAAGTCCACTATAAAGAAGCAAATATTGACATCCTTTTTGCTTTCCCAAGATAGAGGATGTGCCACAGCTCATTGAATCTAAGAATTCACTTTGGGTTCTTAGGTATGTCTCAGATACAGCCTTTTTTTAAAATAATTTTTTATAAATTTATTTATTTATAAATGTATTTATTTATTTATTTTTGGCTGCGTTGGGTCTTCGTTGCTGCGCATGGGCTTCCTCTAGTTGCGGCGAGCGGGGGCTACTCTTCGTTGCGGTGCGCGGGCTTCTCATTGCGGTGGCTTCTCTTGTTGCGGAGCACGGGCTCTAGGCACACGGGCTCAGTAGTTGTGGCTCGCAGGCTCTAGAGCGCAGGCTCAGTAATTGTGGCACACCGGCTTAGTTGCTCCGCGGCGTGTGGGATCTTCCCAGACCAGGACTCGAACCCGTGTCCCCTGCATTGGCAGGTGGATTCTTAACCACTGGGCCACCAGGGAAGCCCCTCAGATATAGTCTTAACAAGCTGTGTCTACCCTCTGCCCCTACTTCAGATGCCTGGGCTTCTCCTCTAAAGGGTCAAGGTGAGTGACTTTCTCTTCAGCAGAGTGGTTGGAATTCTCTAGATAACGTCTGGCTACTCCCAAGAATGTCTCTTTGTCTTGTACACAGTTTGGACAACAATAGCAGGGATCTGAGAGCAGCCAGTCCATTCCGGACACGGACCACCCCCCCTCCCCAAGCAAGCAGGGCAGAAGGTGGGGATCCAAGAACAGGAAATAACAGGGGCTGGGTTTGGGGTCGGGGGGAGGTTCAATGCGGAGGGAACACAACCAACAAACATCTCAAGCCGATAGGCGCTAGGAAGCTCCTGAACAAAAAAGTTGCCTTGAGCCAAGGTGTTGCTTTGTTGTATTCTAAAACACTCAGTCTCCCATTTTTTCCCCTTAGTTTTTCTGAGCATATCCTATGCAAAGTGAAAAACTAACGCCAAGCCATGCTCCCGTGTTGGTGATTTCAGGCTGAACCTCAGAATCGGGGCAGGGGTTAAAACTCCTGTATCTCATCTTGGCAAGGCACGTGGCCATTAAGGGGACTGGGAAGGGAGAGGGGGCAAGGTTTTACTTGCAAAAACTGCGGTGGCACCAAGGGTTCCCCACCAAGTCAGCCTCCCTCAATGTCACCATGTAATGCTGAAATCCCTAAGTGAGCATATATTCCTTTCAGGAACCTGGTTGAGCCTGTGTTATGAAAAGCATTCTTTAAAATCACTTCTTGATTTCACTCTCTAATTCATGTTTAACAAATCATGTATTAGACAAATTAATTTCAGAGTTGGGATATGAACACAAAGGAATAACCTGAGACAATATGAGATGTTTAAAACATTGAGCCCAGTTAGGTTCACACAGCCAGCTTGCCTTCCTCTTTGTAAGCCTGGATCCATCTTTGCAATATTTAAGGATTCAGGAATATAAATGCACCACAACAACCACTGCTGGGAATGGAGGTCCCAGGGGCAGAGGAAGTCAGGTGTGTGGTCCAGAAACATGTCCCCAGTCTGTGACCTGAACCCCACCCAATGGGTGCTCGAGATCAGGGGTGCCACTATGGTTTGCTCTGGGTCTCCCTTCCTCCACCAAAGCTCAGCACAACTAGGCCTTCAATAAATGTCGCCTGGACGATTTTCTAATAGACACTCATGAATCTGGAATTAAGGATCTGCCACCCTGCCCAAACTTGACCTACTTTCCTAAGTCTATCCCCTCGCTGGCCTCTCCTCCCTGGCCCTTCCCTCCCTCCCTCAGCTTCCCCCAAAGCCCAGGTCCAACCTGCTCCCCACTCCATCCCAAGTCTCCGGGTGAGAGAAACAGCCCAGCAGAATGAACTGCTCTGTCACATCTCCACATCCTTCTAGAGGACTTGCCCAGTCATTGCTGGAGCTCCCTGAGGGCAGGGCTCCCCTCACCTAAGCCTGTGAACCTCACTATCAGTCCGTGTCAATCAAGGGCTGTCAACACTGCCCTCAGAGGCTTTTGTGTTCCTGGGAGGGCTTTAACTACCTCAGACTGAAACAAGACCTCTCAACCTCCAAGGTTTCTGGTGTTATAATAACATGCCACCCCACTGCTGAAAATTTTCCTCCAAATTACAGGCTTATCGCAAACCCCAAGTAGTATTGAAAAGTTGTAGTTTTTGACGTCTGTGAAAAATAAACTCCACACTAAAATTTTCTCCCAGCATTATAAACTCTGAAATCTGTCAATGCTTTAGTTCTCAAAAAAGAAAAAAAAAAGCAATCGGGGGCATATCTTTCATATACTTTTTTTTTTTATTGTGGTAAAATATATATAACATAGAAGTTGCCATTTTTTTACCATTTTAAGGGTACAAGGCAGTGGCCGTTAATTACATTCACAATGTTGTGCAACCATCACCACAATCTATTTTTAAAATTTTTTCATCACCTCAAACAGAAACTCTGTACCCACTAAGCAGTAGGGGGTATAATTTTTGAAACATTCTGTGAGGCTAATGAGGTTGGAAGCAGATTCTAGGTAGATGGACTATATCTTTGTAGCAAACATAGGGGAAAAAAGACTAGAAGAGACTAAAATAATTATTGATTGTATCAGGATAGTGGCGTGACTGCCCTATTTTACTTTCTAAATGTTTGATAATTAATTTTTTATAGCCCCTTTTTGGTCTCATAAGCATGCTAGAAAACTAAAGGCACAATGAAAAATAACAGTGAAATAGATTAATTTTAATCAATTGATACTTTCCTGAAAAGCTGTATGTAAATTAACACCAGAGTTTGTCAGAATTTGAAAGCATCTGGGGGAGGGAAAAAAAAAAAGCCTTGTTTTGACTTGCAAATCCCAAGCACAATTACAGATTTGCTTCATCTGCATTATGCTTAAATTCACAATATTGCTAATACTATTATAAAAATAGATGGTTCTGCTTCTATTTTGTAAAAAACAAAACAAAAAACAAACAAACAAAAAAGAAAACAAAAAGAAAAAGCCCTAGCAATTTAATGGTATCAGGACCAATTCTTGAAGGAATTAAAATGGTAATTTGTTTGGAAAGGAAAATATGGTCACCTCTACCGCAGCCTCAGTGATCTAAGACCCAATTTCTAGAGTGACTTTAAAAACAAACCGAATAACTAGAATACTTTTGCACCTTTGTTATATAGGTGGAGATTAAGCCTTGGTATAAGAATATATCCCAGACAGATAACGTCAATCAGTGGTTAACAACTCAGAGATAATCCCCTCTTTGAAAAGTCTGTTTTCAGTTGAACCTTCTAGTTGGGTTAATTGATGACTTATCTTCCATTAGGAGCACCATGCACATCAAAGCATTGTTTGGGGACAGAGCAAAGCAGACAGGAAGGAGGGGGGCTCTTTAACCCTCAGGGCTAATAGCTGGAATGGAATATTTCCTAACGGAGATAGCAGTTTGCAGCTTAATAAACTAGCCATTTGTTTGAGAACTGAATGGCAACCAATTTCTGGGCTGTTGATGGATGTCCAGGAGCACACATGCTTGTGCTCACATGCAAAGCAACACAAGCCTTTGTCCTCCCAACCTCTCAAATCCACTCCTGGCCAGCATTCTCCCCCTTCCCTAGCCTCCTATCTTGCTGCACCTGTGACCAGCACAGTGGTCCTTGGCACACCTGCGCTGGGACAGAAAAAGCACTGAGCACCCATCACCTCTCTCTTCGCAGTAACACCCTTCTTCAGCACATGCCCACCAAGGGAGGCTTCTCTTCTCCCCACCTAAGAGAGGCTGCAGCCTTACATGTCCCCCAGCAATGACACATTGAGGCAGTTAGATGTGTGGTCCCTCCCCTTTAAGCCAGTACCTCACTTCGCACTCCCAGAAGCTGCTTTTCTGGGTTAGAATCTTCTTCCTGCCAGCCACTTCTGGACCCAGCTCTCAGCACTTCTGGCCTCCTTTGTGGTCAACTCTCTCAGACCTTAGTCACAAAGTCTCATCATCTGGGGGTCAGAGCTGCGAGCCTGCTGAGACCCAGAGGATACCACCCGCATCTCCACCACAGAAAAAACCAACCTGATGGACCTGAGGCTTTCTTCTTCAAAAGTTCTCAACCATGTTTGCCAAAGAAAGCACGCTCGTCAATGCAAAAATATGCAATGTAGCCACATGATGATTTCTAAAATCACTAAGGCTGTTGGTGACAAGTAATAATTTGTGTATTTATATTGTGCATAAGAAGGGGAGGGAGTCTGAAAGAATCTGGAGAGGAAAATAAGAGCATTAGACTAGAGGGGGATATATATAAATAAAACAACCCGGACTACTTTGCTTCATCAAGCAGAACCTTCTCACAGCAATAAGCAAAAAGCTTTGGAATGAAAACCACATATATGATGTGCAAAGTTAATTAACTAGCTGAGGGATCTTTCAAGTCTAAAAGGATACTTGTAATAAAGTTAGTTCCTCATGGATTTGCCTGCTGATAAATTTTATGTCCACCCACATGTTGAAAAAAAAAAAAGAAAGTGAGACCAACTCCCCTAGAGTAACGAGCCGTGAAACACAGCAGTACTTAGGCATCTCATTAGCTCTGCTGGTCAGCACCAATGAACAGCAGGATATGATGAACAGGGGTCAAATCACAGGGGTTTTAAAACATGTTAATTTGTAGCCACCAAACGGACATTATTAAAAATTAACTCCTAATTATTTTTTTAATGACCTCTACAGTATGTGTGGCTAAGAGTCCTTTAAAACAACTACCACCTATGTGGTTAATGTTAATAACAAAACCTCCCCAAAACTGTAGAAAAAGAAGCAGCTTTGCTCAAGTGCATTGAAGTTAATTCAACTCCCATGTAGGAGCTACGAAGCAACCAAATTTTAAGTTGCAATAGTATAAACATTTAGATGTTATAATGGAACCACGAGCATAGACTTTTGCTATTGCATGGGAACTACAATGAGAGCATTTACATCACACATTCATTCTGTGTGCCTTTTTCTGGTATAAGTAACCCAAGGGCTTTACTGCAAGCCAATCTCAAAATAAGCCACAGGATACATGCACATTTAAGCTTCTGATTTACTATCCTTCAAGGTGAAGCTCTTCAGAAAACTAACCATTAAGAGGTATACAGACCCCTGCCTGAATTTACAGTGTAGAAGGAAGGGGTTCTAGCCTTGCTCCTTCCACCGTCTTTATTTCTCCTCCTGTAAAATGGGGATGCTGTGTAGGATGACACAGTACATCACCTAAGAGATAATATCACTAACTTGAGCAAGTTGATCAATCCGTCAACTAAGATCTCAATAGATATTAGAGAAATGCAAATCAAAACTACAAGGAGGTACCACCTCACACTGGTCAGAATGGCCATCATTAAAAAGTCTACAAATAACAAATGCTGGAGAGGGTGTGGAGAAAAGGGTACCCTCCTACACTGTTGGTGGGAATGTAAGTTGGTACAGACACTATGGAAAACAGTATGGAGGTTCCTCAGAAAACTAAAAATAGAATTACCATATGATCCAGCAATCCCACTCCTGGGAATATATCGGACAAAACTATAATTCAAAAAGATACATGCACCCCTATGTTCATAGCAGCACTGTTCACTATAGTCAAAACATGGAAACAACCTAAATGTCCATCAACGGATGAATGGATTAAGAAGATGTGGTACATATATACAATGGAATACTACTCAGCCATAAAAAAGAACAAAATAATGCCATTTGCAGCAACATGGATGCAACTTGAAATTATCATACTAAGTGAAGTAAGTCAGAAAGAGAAAGACAAATACCTTATGATAGCACTTATATGTGGAAGCTAAAATATGGCACAAATGAACCTATCTACAAAACAGAAACAGAATCACAGACATAGAGAACAGACTTATGGTTGCCAAGGGGACAGAGGGGAGGGAGAGGGATGGACTGGGAGTTCAGGGTTGGTAGATGCAAACTATTACATTTAGAATGGATAAACAACAAGGTCCTAATGGATAGCACAGGGAACTATACTCAATATCCTGTGATAAACCATAATGGAAAAGAATATAAAAAAAGAATGTATATATGTGTATAACTGAGTCACTGCTGTACAGCAGAAACTAATACAACATTGTAAATCAACTATACTTGAATAAAAAATAAACAAACAAACAAATCTCAGTAGAGAGAAAGGGCCCAGATAGTCTCAGGACACATACCACATACCTGCTACCATTTCACACTTCTGAAGCACCAGGAAGATAGAATCAACACTCTGAAGATCTCAACAGCAGCCTTATGAGATAGCTTGGAACTATGATTGCCATGTTTCTCAGATAAATCCACAAAGAAGCATCATTCCAAGGTTTAAAACATTCTAACCAGGTACAAAAATCTCAAGGGAGTCCAAGTTATAAACATTACAACTGAGCAGAAGAATCAGGTTTAGAAACTGGGTTCGTTCCACACCTGGGAGCCTCGGCCACTCTCTATCTTGATTCTGCCTTCTTGGAATTCCTAAGCTGAGTCCGCTCTGCTCATCCCAAATATTCAAGTCTAAGGCGTTTCCAGGCCATTGGAGCTGATAAACCAAGGCCTAACATCAGCTATGAAAACCAGCCTTCAGAACTTGATAAAATGAGGCCTCAGAAATGTTGATGCTTATTTTTCAAGTCACTGGAACACAAGCAGATTAATTGTTAACTGTTTCTTCCGTGAGTGTTTACTAGGAACACAGAGATTGAAGATTCAAGAACTGCACTTAGGGGAGCTTCAAGTAAGGGACCGTTTGTGCTCTGGGAAGAATCTCAAACATTACCAGATCTGGACCTGTTTCAATTTAAATCTCAATTTGTTTGGGGCTAAACATCTGAAACCCAAACAAAAAGTCTGGACAGAATCCAGTTTGAGACTGAACTGAACTCAAGACATGACACCTTGCTCTTAAAAAAAAAAGAAAAAAAAAGGTAGAACTCTTGTAAATTTCCTAGGGTGCATTTAGATTACAGGCAAGGAGGAAAAAGGAGAACTGTGTCCAAGTGACAAACACACACGAACATGGGAGCTTCTGGGAGGCAATTCAAGAGGTTCCACTGATTCAGGATGGAGACCCTTGAGTAATCCTACAAGATGGCACTCCTTCAGATGTTTGAGGGATCACGACACAGCCAGAAAGGAGAGGGGAACAGATGGATCTAAGTTCATGAGGCCAAAAGAGCAATCTGAGCAAGAAAGAAATAAAAAATTAAAAGTGGATCTTTTGCCAAAAAGGCAAATAATTTCTCTCAGTTCAAAGGGGCTCTGGGAACAAGGGCCCAGCTCTAACCCCAGAGGTCTCAGTTCCAGTGCATCTATAGATAGCAGACCAAATCTCAAATAAAAATAAACCCATTAGGGCAAGTTACGTACACCACATGAATTCATAAGGGACATCTGCCCTCAAGATAAAAGTTCAAGAAAAAGTGGAAAAATCAGCTAGAGGGAAAACTGCAAAGAAGATTCTTTGCAGCAGCCATACTCCAGGTTCTAATTCCTAAGCAGAATTTGCAAGAGGTAAAAGATCAAGGCTTTATCAAAAGCTGCATCTTTGGAATTCCGTCCTCCCCTCGAAGAGATATTTAAACTAAGAATGGTCTAGAAGTCTGGAAACTTGAAGTGAGAAGTGGCTAGCTCTCCTTTTACATTCTTTTCCATTATGATTTATCACAGGATATTGAATACAGTTCCTTGTGCTATACAGTAGGACCTTGTCGTTCATCTATTTTATACATAATAGTTTTGTATCTGCTAATCTTCAACTCCTAATTTGTCCCTCCGCTGCCCCCTTTCCTCTTTGGAAACCGTAAGTTTGTCTTCCACGTCTGTGAGTCTGTTTCTGTTTTGTAAATTAGTTCATTTGTATCATTTTTTTAGATATCATATGGTATTTGTCTTTCTCTGTCTCACTGACTTCATTTAGTAGGATGATCTCTAGGTCCATCCATCTTGCTGCAAATGGGATTATTTCATTCTTTTTTATGGCTGAAGCTCTCTTTCTAAATTTAACACCACCATTAAGACATGAGAGCTGTTCACTTGCTTAGTGTCTCCCTGGTTGCAACTTGAGCACAGACTATCCAGTGGCTGTGAGCAGGAGATCTGGATACTGGGCTGGGCTTAGCTGCATCCATTCATTTGCTTTGGCAAGTGGGTACCTCCTGCGTCTCAGGCACTGGGCTGGGCACTGTGACACGTGGGGAGAACCAGGCATGGAGCTGCCCTCTGGAAATTTACGGGAGTGGGAAAACAAGGCGTTTTTCGATCACAAATACATGTGAAGTTGCACCTGTAATAAGTGCTTGGGAAGAAAGGCACTGGGTCCTTTGACACCTTCTAACAGGGGAATGTGAGCTAGTCAGGGAGGTCAGGGGAGGCTTCTGTGAGGAAGTGACAGTTGGGCTGCCATCTGAAAGCTGAGGAGTTAACTAAGCCATGGTGGGGACAGAAGACTGTTCCAGGCTGGTGTGAAAGGCCTTGGGGTAGGGGCGAGAGAAGCAAGGGGACAAGACATGGCAGACAGCTTCGGTAGCTGGTGAAGGGTACCAGGACTGCCACCCCTAAGTATGCCCCTTTGGCATAGGACTATTTTGAGCTGAATGCAACTGTGAAGAAGTAGATGCAAGAAAAGCTCTCTGCCTTCCCCTTATTTGTCTAGAAGCATGACATAGATTCATAAAGGTGTTCCCCCTTCCTCTCTCTACCAGAAAGGACAGAAGGTAATCACCAGAGACAACTCCAGACCCTCATCAGCCCAGAGATGGCCCCAGGAGTCTACCTAACAATCCTCACTAAAACTAGCCTTATCTATCATTAGTCTCCCCATATATTTGCCTTCCCACAATCTGCCAACCCTAGAAGCTCAAAGTCCTTTTCCTTTGTCTTGTCACTTCTCTACAAAATTATTGTTCTTTGCTAAGATGCTACAGAAATTCAAGTTCTAACCACCCCTTTGAGGTACTCATAACTGAGTACTCCCGTGTGTATGCACGTGGAATGCATGCATTAAAAAACTTGTTTGTTTTGCTCTTGTTACTCTGTCTTTTCTCAGTCTAATTTGCAAGGCCCCAGCCAAGGAACCTAAGTTGGGTAGAGGAAAAAGGCCTGTTTTTCCCCTTCCCAACGTTGGGATGGAATAAAGTGGTCATGATGGAAAAGATGTCCGGAGAGGTGGATTGGCCAGACCATACAGGATTTGGGTCTTAATTTCAGGTGCCATTGAAAGGATAAATGCACGAAGGGTAGGAGTGGGGAATGACATACCATTTGCTTTGCCAGTCTCAGTTTTCTGTCCTGATAATGGCCTGCTTTCTGGCTAACGCCCAACAGAGCTAGGCGTCTGGTCAGGGAATGGAATCCCAGCAGTGGCCATGCTGCTCTGGGCTTCCTAGAGGCTGTGGTCCAAGGACTTTGGGATTTCAATTCAATAGCCCCATAAACCCAGTGAATTTGAAGCCAGGCCTGAAGTAATGTATTTACTGTTGAATGTCTGATCTTTTTTTCTTAACTTAATCTTTCTGATCCAGCCCTGGAGATAACACAAACAAAAAATACGTGATGCCAGTAACACCGGATGGCAAATTTACTCTCCGTTTGATCAAGTTTATACTCTAATACATAATAATAAATGTCTGTATTATTTCCAAACACACTGCATCTTCCTAACAGTTCAGTAAACATTGGCTAGATTACAGAAGTAAGCCTGATGCCTTTAGGCACTATCCTGTTAATAAGGATATTCCTGCTCTCAGATGGTGTCAGTTAGAGTTGAGGCTGAAAGTGCCGACATGGAGCAAACTGCACTGCAGAGGTAGAAAGAGTGTGGGGTTCAGCATCAAACAAAAGTCTTTTGGATCCTGGTTCTGCACCAGCTTGCTGGAGGACGAGCCAGTGGACCTCTCTGAGCCTTGGTTTCCTTATCTGAAAATGGGATATGGCCCTTAGAGTGCTGTTGTATCAAAGGAGATCCTGTATCTCACATGCAGAGGGGGTGCCCCGCACACAGGGACTGCCACGGTGGTAGGAAGGGTGGTAGCACGAGGAGTGACCTGGAGAAGACAGCCACAGCTCCCTGTGGGCCAGTGGCTCACCGGGCTGCCCAGTAAGTGGCTTGTACATTACATCCCAAAGGAAAGGGAACCATGAAAGGAAAATATTTCACACAGAGGACTTCCCAGCTTAACCTCTGCCTAAACCCTTTCATTCTCATCTTGAAATCATGCAAGCAGCTGCAGATGATTTCAGGCAGGCCTGCAGAAGCCAGCCATGTTCTCTCTCTGGGGAGGCCAGTGGGAATGATAACAGCAGCTGCCCGGGGTTTCATGTGGAGAGAGGCAGCAGCCGTTCACATCCAAAAGCGGCCAAGTGCAAGTGTGGCTGCCTCAGCCTGCCTTGCCCTGGCCCATAACCTTGAAAGGCACTGGTAGATTTTTCTACTCCCGATTTATCTTTCAATCAGATCCAGAAAATGACAGTGAGAGACGATTCACTCCAGCAAATATTCGAGATACAGTGAGACGGGGAGGAGACTCCATTTCTGCACAAAGAGCCTTGTCCCTTGGGGTGCTTAGGGAGTGGGGCGTCGGGTGCAGGACTGTGAACTTGCCGATGAGACTCCCAGGGGCAACCCTGCAACCTGCGTGCCTGGTTTTTAAGATCTCTGCTTTAGCAAGGCGTGATCCCTAATTTGATAGGAAAGCCTGGAAAGCCACCTGGTCACATTAAGGACCTCAGCTGCAGGACAGAGGCTTGTAGGCTTTCAAAAGCTTCAACTCCTTTAAGATGTTCTTCATAACCTCTACTTCTATTTCTTCTATTCTAGATTTCGGGAAAAGGTCTGATAGAGCATCACTTCGACGTCAGGAGGCTTCATGACCTGGTTTCCGGACACAGTCTCCAGGCACTGGCCTCCCCAGAAGCTACCCTTGGCTCACTCAGCAGAGGCCTTCAGCCTCATGGAAAATCCTCAGACCAGAATCTTCAAGTCACCTGTGAGAATCCACTCCTTTTCTAGGCTGAGGAGGGCCTGGGCCAAACTCACATATTCTGGTTGAGTGTCCAGTATAAGAACATTGCAGGAATCCTTAGTTATTCAGAAGGATTTCTAAAAAAGCTCCTTGAGACAAATCCTAAAAACCATACCTCTTTTGCAAGAGTGCCCGGTGGCCTTCAAGGGGCCAGGGAGCGATGTGGGCTGTCTACATATCAGGGGCTAGGGAACATGGTCTTCTGCCTGTCTTTGGCACAAGGAGCTTCATATGTGGGACACAGGAAAAGAGTGAAAATTAAGGCCACCCATTTCCGATGGCCTTTCTCAGGCCGCCACCACCGCCCATGTAAACAGAGGTCTTGAGGGGAAACACCCTATTATCTGAACCAAAACCTCAATCCATTTCTTATTTAATGATTCTGCAGAATCTTATGATAAGCTGCCTCAGTTTCCTCCTTGTGACTGAGAAGAGACAGATCCAGACAAACACAGGAGCAAGTGGACAATTATCGGCTTCCTTCCGGATGGGCAGTGGGCTGCCGCACGGCCTTGTCCACCACCGTCTCATCTTTCCAAAATAGCAGCAAGGCAACCTCTGCCTCCCTCTGGGCCCAATGATACCCAGCCCGCTCTTTCAAACTTCAGCTTGCGTCAAGGTCAAATGTCTAACCCTTCGAAAGTCAGATTTATAAAAGGCCTGAGGTTGTTGGCTGAAGGAAACTCAGTTCTTAGTACCTTTCTTGATAAAATGCTTAAGATTAAAAAAAAAAAAAAAAAAGCGTGCTTTGTGTGTTATTTGGATGATTCTCAGCTACCATCCCCTCCCCCTCCACTCTTTTCCTCCAGCTGTCTGCTTTCAGAGCTAAATTATATGCCTCAGAGGCTACAGTCCTAGAAAAAAAGAGAGAAGGGAGAGGGGAAGGTGAAAGGTGTTTACAACTGGTTTTGCTCCTTCCCACAAGAAATGGAATTCAATTAAAAGCCCTCTCCATCACAAAAGTGCAAAATTACTACGCTTATCACTTGCCAAGTCAGAGCGGTTTCAGGGCAAACCTGATTTAGATGGGTAGCTCTAAGTGACAGGCCTATTTTACCATTTTTCATTTTTCAGATTTTGTTTTCTCGGGACTCCTGAACTGATTCATGCAAAGCAAATGAGATTTCATAATAGACCCTGGGACAATTCCACCCCCTGGGGCAAACCTATTCATTAAATGTGGGGTGAGGTAATGCTGCCCATCTGCTAGGGAAAGCTGGGTGCCCTCTAAGCCACTAAAGGAAAAAGTGCTTCAAGCCCATCCTGGGGAAATGGAGGGGCTGAAGGCTTGTACCTTCTTAGGTTTCCTTCCTCAAGATAGTTGCTCGGGACTCTCAGAAAAACATCTCATTCATAGCTGCCTGGAAACTTGAGCCATTTTTCTCTGAAAGTCATTTCACTAGTTCAGGGGAAGTGGCTTTCCCTTATCCTGAAAACCAGATGTCAGGAGAAGGAAGAAATCCCAGAACAAAGCATATGGCAGAAAAAGCAGGAGGCTGATGGGAGCCGAAGGCTGTGAGGCAATTCCAGATCTAAAATGGTTTCTATTACTATATAAATGGATTCTGCAGGAAAAAACAAAACCATTTTATTTCTAAAACACTCTTTTTCTTCTTATACATTAGTGGAGAAATCTCAAGAATGAGTAAAATTTTCTTCACCATGGGGACAAAATTTGTTATTAGTTTTTGGTAGTGGTGATAAGGGGGTTGATTTTTAAATGCTGTCCCTGTCTTGCAATAGGAAACATTCTCTTTTCTTTCTTCCTTCCTCCCTCCCTCCCTTCCTTCCTTCCTCTCTTTTTTCTCTTTCTTCCTTTCCTTCTTCTTCTTTTTTTTTTTTTAAAGAAGGTCTAATTCTTAAATGTCAAAAATTGGTTATGAAAGCAATAGCTCACTGAAAAACCTAACTGAAAAGTCTCCATTCTATGTCCAGAGCTGGGGTGGGGAGAATTGTTGGCACCTTTTCCATAGTGTATTTATATAGGAATTTATATTTGGCTGAAGTCTTGGAAAGCACAGAGGTGTGCAGCAGGTGAGGGGAATTGCTGGAAAGAGCTGGTGACTGTAGAGGGTCTAAGGTCACACTACTCTTGTTTTTTTTAATGAAAGTATAGTTGATTTACGATGTGTTAATTTCTGCTGTACAGCAAAGTGATTCAGATATACATATATATATACATTTTTCAAAATATTCTTTTTTTCTTTCTTAACTGAAGGTCTGGTTCTGCATCTGGACAGAAATTCAGCTTCCAATCTGAATTGTGATCTTCATTTCATCCCTGACAGTTTGCAAAAGTGCTTGGCTTGTGTGCCAGGAACTTGAGCTCTAGAACCATCTCTGCCGCTCACCTTCAGCAAGTCACTGACCTGCTCAGTTTTAAAAGGCAGTGCCTGCACGTAATAGGTACTCAATTAATTTTCTTTTTATAACAGCTTCATTGAGATAATTCACATACCATAAAATTCACTCTTTTAAAGTCTACAATTCAGGGGGCTTTAGTATATTCACAGACTTATGCAACCATCACTACTACTCATTTTTTGATGAATGAATGAATCAGAAGTTTAAAGGTAACATGGCTTTAAGTGCCAGGCTGTATTCTGAGCACATTTTGTAAAATAATTTACCTAATCTCCCCAACCAATCTATGAAACTCGTCCTATTATGACCCCCACTTTATAGTAAAGTCAACTGAGATCTGTGCCCAGGCAGTCCAGCTGCAGAGCCAGCATTCTTAACCAGTTTGAAAATTCTGTGATTCTATTAAAAGAGCCTGACATAGTGAAGTTCTTCATTTATTACATCATTAATGTTATAAATAAAAATAACAGCCTTTCTTTTCATGCCCATGACAAATTTGCTGTCCTGAACCAAAAAATGTCTCTTTCCCAGGAAGTAGCAGGAAGATGGCTAGACTGTAGACCCCTTGATACAGGGATGCATCTGACTCGTTTTGAGGTCCCTAGCACCGGGCACTTAGCGGAATCTCAGTAAATGACTGACAGATAGGTAAAGAACTGTGCCTGCCATCCATTATACATGGACCACCTAGAAATCTCCATTTAGACTAGCCTGAAGGAAGAGCCAGGTGCCTATGGCAGGCTTAATAACTAGATCCAAATCACATCAGCCATCGCCAGCTGGTGCCAGAGTCCCTTGGACCTGAAATTTGCATTAATGCTGCAGGGATTTTTTGTTTTGTTTTTGTGGGGTTTTTGGAGCAGTAAGGATGAATCGGTCTGGATAAACCAAGGAGAAAACACATCACCCTTCATACACAGAAGAAGCAGCATGAAACCGCCCAGCCCTCTCCATTCTAATTGAAAATCAGATTTGAGCATGTGATTTCAGACTCACAGGCTCACTGATTTGTGGGGCTTGTTTGAATAATGTTGTACATTTAAGCTGGCTGGGGGGAGGGGAAGACTCAGAGATGTGCTAGTTCAGTGCCATGCCCAGCCCATGGTGGTCCTACTCCAGGAGCTCAATTCTCCTTCCTTCTAAGACTCTAACCTCCATCACTTTGCCATTGCTATGGCCAAATGTTGTGATTCAGCCTTAGGAAAAAAGCAAAAGTCCTGATGCCAGTAAACAGCACAAAATGGGGAGGGGGCAATGGAGGGGAGGAATTTCAGTAATACATTTCCATGTTTACAAAAAGGTTTTCTTCCCCTTCTCCCACTTGCTTTGCGAAGCTCCCCAAGAACAAAAGGCTATTCTTGTGGGTGACGGCTGGCCATATGTGATCTGCTTTCAGAGCTCAGGGTCCGTATGAAATCCCAGGGTTAAAAGGAAACTCAGCCGGAAGCCTGGGTGGCTGACGGGAGAGCTGACCCCTTTCTGTTTCTAAGGCAAGCCACCAACCCAAACACAGCAGCTGGAGTTAAAAGCAGCCCTCTCCGCAGGATTCTCCCCAATGACGGAACTCACAGCTAGCAAGATTGTGCAAAGAAAGACAGTCAGCGTCCTCTAGGTCTGCAGTATTTAGTAACTAGGTTTCCATCTGCATCATCTATTCAGGATGACCCACTCAGACAATGTCCCCCATTTACATGGTTTTCAGTGAGGTCTCCAGGAAAATTTTCTGAGGCTTCCTGACATTCCCTTGCCCCTAGGCATAAGTTCCAGGGAAAAGGGGAGCTGCTACCTTACAATGATGCTTGGCACAAGAAGAAAAAAGCCAGCAGCCAGAACACAGAAGATTCACTATTTCTGTTCTCGGAATTGTTACTTTCTGATTTCTCTTCTTTCCCATTGATTTTCACCAATCCAGATCCCCACACATATGGTAGCGAAAAGTGTAATAGTCAGAAGTGAGGGTAACAATCAGCAGAAATCTTGGCCAGAAGTAGCTAAAGGATGTGGCCAGGCAAGATGTAAAACTGGTTACCCAAAAGGATTGAAAGGGAAGACCCAAACAGATATTTGTACATCAATGTTCATAGCAGCACTATTCAGAGTAGCCAAAAGGCAGAAAAATCCCAAGTGTCCATCAATGGGTGAATGGTGAAACAAAATGTGGTATACACACACACGAATATTATTCAGCCATGAAAAGTTATGAAATTCCAACACATGCTACAATATGGCAAATTTGAAAACATTATGCTATATGGAAGACGCCAGGCAAAAAAGAACAAATATTGTTTGATTCTGTTTTGGGATGATGAAAAAGGTTTGGAAATAGATAGTGGCGATGGCTGTATAACATTGTGAGTGTACCTAATACTACTGAGTTTTGCACTTACAAGTGGTTTAAAATGATAAAATTTTATATTTATATATTTTGCCACAATTTAAAAAAAAAATCAGACAGTAAGACTCTCAGAAGCTGAGATTCTGTCTTAGCCATCTTTGTATCTCCAGCACCTAGTACACTCCAGCTCAGAGGGGGCAACTTCACAGACGTCTGCCAAACTGACCACTTATGCAGTAGAATGGTTGTTAAGTTAATGCCATATCAGTTTACAACGCACACCCCACCAGGCATCCGATGCCTCAGAATCCAAACCAAATCTGAGTTATCATTCCAAGAATTCACAAAATGATCTCATCTGCAGAAGTAAAAATTCATCCAGCTTTATTTCTCCAAAAGGTTTATGTCCATGTAGATTTTATATAGAGTCAGATAGATTTTATTTCTTGTGCTACAGGAGCTGAACACTGGCATTATAACCTAGGTCATTAACAACAACATTAAAATGGCCCCAGACACACATCTATTTGGCACAAGAAGATAGAGACATCTCTCGATAAGACTTCAAAGTCATTACTACTTTATAGAAAATGTACAGATTCGGAAGGGGTCTTTGGAGTAATTTTCTCCACAACTCTCAACTAAAGCATAAGGATTAAATTTATTCAACACATTTAGTGAGCACCTAATCTATGCTAGGTGCCCACCATTCCGGGTTGTGGTGTTCAGTGGATTTCTCAGATTCTAAATCTGTGAAAATCTATCTGAACAGCTTGTTCATTTCTATATCATTCCTAACCAGAAGACATATTACTTTAATAAAAAGTTCTGCTCACCAATTCCAATGTGTGTGTGTTTGGTGGGAGTAGGGAGGTCCCTCCACACACCACCCCCAGCCCCCCCGGGCCACACACACCAACAAGCAGTTCTCGGACACCAGCTGGAAATCCTGCAATTCAACTCAGTTCTGACACTATCTACCAGGAGACAGCATCAGATTCCACAGGTTAAAGACTCAGTCCTACAAGACTGCCCTTGCCCCATTTCAGATGCCAATTGCAAGCCCAGGTTGTTATCTGTGTTTTTGACCAATCAGCTACAGATCGGAGGTTCCCATGACCCCTGCCTTGGGCTCCATTAACTTGCCAAAGCAGCTCACAGAACTCAGGAAACCTGTTTACTCAGTAGGTTACTGGTTTATTATAAAAGGATATAACTCAGGAACAGGCAGATGGAAGGGAGGCAGAGGGCAAGGTATGGGGAAAAAGCATGGCGCTTCCATGCGGTCTCCGAGTGAGCTACTCCCCCTAAATCTCCACATGTTCACCAACCCAGAAACTCTGTGAACCCTGTCTTTTTGGTTTTTTATGGAGGCTTCATTACATACAAGTGTTGTCTTGATTTGTCTGACCCTCGATTCTCCTTAAAGAACTATTCCTTCTGTCACTACCTCCTTCTGCCCTATGGTCCAGGGGAGCTGATACCCCTTCAGTTCCAAGAGTGAGCATGTGACCCAAGCCCGGCCAATCAGAACACTGCACCTTCCCCACCATGCTCTCTCTCTCTCTCTGGAGCCATGATGGGTAAGAGAACCAATCACAGCCAATGAGACTCCATTCTGAGACTTTGGTTGGAACTGAAAGGAACTGAGAAAATGGGATAAAAGCCTAGAGCTGCTGTCATCTTGATACCGTAAGGAAAAGAGCCTACCAAGAAGAGAGCCAACGCAGAGGAAAGCACAGCTGAATGGGGATGGAGGGACATTGATGATGTCATCTGAACCCCTGGATTCCACCATGCCTGAAACCCATCCTTGTACTTTTCAGTGATCTGAGCTTTTAATCCCCTTCAGTTTAAGCTATGCAGTCCTTTGCTTCTAGCAGCATTTCACTTCCCTTAAAAATCGCACAGAACTCAATTTACATTAAAAAAAACCTAAACTGCAAAAACATCAACTTTTTTCATTTTTAGTGTATTACTTTTACTAATTACAGTGCTGATTATAAATTTCTTCAGTTATTTTTAATATATTGTGCAATACCTTATGCCATTCTAATCCGCTCATTATAATAGGAAGAAACAACTAATCAGATAGTGCAATTTTCCTATTTATAACTCTTTGAGGAAAGAATCAGCAAATAAGACCTTGCTTCTAACATCTCACTCAATCCTAAGCCTGGAAAGTGTCAGACACTGCTGTGTTATTCGTCACAAAATGGTTTGGCTCCATCTTCAGAAGTAAGAGTAAACTCAATACCAAAACATGCAAATAGAAATTCGAAACAAAATATACTGAGATAGTTGAACTGTTCTGTACCTTGCCTGCAACTGTATGCATCTGTCCAAATTCACAGAATTATATAGCAAAAAGAGTTTTACTGTGCGTAAATAAAAAGTAATAAATAAAAAAAAAATAAATAAATCTTAAATGATATATATCAATATATCTCAACAACACAAAACTGTCTGGGATCAGAAAAGCAACAAAGATCACACACATTACTTTATAAATCAGCACACACAAATTTGAAAGAGTTCTGAAAATGAAGTCACCTCTCGAGTTAAGAGTATGTTTCTTAACAGTCTGTATTGATCACAGACAATACCTGATCTTTGTGAACTTGAAAAAGTTCAAGTGTGTAATCCACACTTCTTTTCTCTACTTCACTCTCGCTAGAGGTAATATAGACTATCTCCCTCCACTCTTTGACTTGGGCTAGGAGAAGCACACAAATACGAAAACTGCCCCCCAAGCCCTGCTGGGGACAGGATGCCGGGCCAGAAGTGGGTCAGGAGTTCCTATAATAGTTTTCAAACCCTAAGAAGGATATTCTTTAGCTCGACCCTCATGTCGACCTACCTTGCCAACAGGTTCAAGGTCAGTGGCAAACAATTTGATCAGATTTGAAATCAGGGCCTGTATAGCTTTCATGTATTTGCAGTTCATGGGCTGTATGCCTAGCTTTCTGACAATGCATCCACAATCATTACTAACTAGTTTAGAAATAATTATAGCATTAAATCACCAGGTAAAAAGCCCAGAGAACATTCCCATTTAAGCTGTGCCTCCCTGAGAAGAAAAGTGCTATATAAATGGAAGGTCCTAAGGTATTATGGTAATTACTAGGGAAAGAGAAATAATTTACAGCAAAATTGGAACTTGACACCGAAGAGCATTTTTGCAGACTTAGAGCTGTTCTGCTTTGGCTTTTTTACAGAAAAGTCACCCAGAGAAACACACCTTTAGCTATTTAGAACTTTCCAGTGTCTAAAACAACAGGGATGTGCTTTTTCTTTCTGGACAACTACAGTGCCTTGAGTTCACAAAGGTAAAATTTCCTAAAGAATAACAGGAAAAGTCCATTCATGAGTTTGAGGCACTAAAGGTGCACTAAAGTTCCCTGGGCGGCACCCGGCAGTACTCCAGAGTAAAAGGAAGCAACCCAGGAGACCTACCGTAAAGAGAGAGAAGAACATCCACGTGGCAATCATGACCTTGACTCTCCCTCAGTCACAACCTGATCTTGGGAAGCAGCTGCTCCTAAAGCTTCGCCCGGGTTTCCCTGTCCTCGGTCAGATGTCCGACGTAAGGACACAGCCCTCTGCCAGGTCACCACGTTTCAGGTGAAGCGGGACGGAGCTGGCATCTTGTGCACACACGTACCTGGTGGACACTGCCCCAGACGAAGCACACACACTGCAATGTGAACCCGCCCGACTTCTCCGATTCAAAGGTACAGTTTGGAACCATGTTAGAGCCTTCAAGGGCAAATGAAACAGGAGTCGAGTGTATTTATTTGTACACAGTTACTAATTATCGGATTACATTTTATCAGATCAATTATGATTCGACAAATGCTAGCTGTGAGTTGAATTCAAAGGTAATGGGATAACGGAGCCCTGGGGAGGCAGTGGGCAGTTCCTGTTTTGTTTTTTAAAGTTCTGATGACTTATTTTATAATAAACACCAGAAAGTGACCTTCAAGACGCTTTCCCTCCTGCAAAACCACTGGCTCTCCACAGTAAGGAGAGTCACTGGACACTGTGTTTACAGTAAAGACAAGTAACTCTATTGGTTCAGACAAAGGCACCTTTACAAAGAGAGGAAGAAAACCTGTTTAGCAAAGAGGCAGGTGCAAAAAGGGACAAGCCCTTCATGAAAAGTGATACGAAATGAAGTCAAGACACAGACGCTCCTGTTAATGGAAAAGGATTATAATTCTAGCCTCCTAAGGCACAGAGTCAAAATCCTACTTTTACCGAGAACTGTTACTGGGTTGGCCAAAAAGTTCGTTCGGTTTTAAATAAAAATACAAGACACATTTTTCATTTTCAACAAGAATTTTATTGAACAATGTATTCACTAACTGAACAAACTTTTTGGCCAACCCAATATTAAGGAGAATTAAAACAAACAAAACAAACAAAAAAACTGTTGTTCTGTTTTTAAGAGATTTGGGGGAAAGACACAGGAAGCTATGTTCTTGGCCTCAGTTAGGATGGCTGGCTCCCTCCTTCTAAGGCCGAGGGGCAGCGCCATGACCTCACCCACTGGCCACTGGAGTCAACCAGTATATCTCTCCAAGTCATGACTTACTGGATCCATGCTGTATTCTTCAATACTGTAGAGGTCTTTTCTCAAGTGGTTTTTACATGCGTTATATCATCTCTGGAGATCATTTTCATTCTACTTTTAAAAATTCTATCAGACAAATCTAGTCTTGACTTCAGCCCCAATTTCAGCATGTGAAATTAAAAGAGGCAGTTCTTTGGAACAGATACACCTGCTCTTCTGCAATCTCATTTTCCCTTCTCCCCCGCTTTTCCCATCAGCCTAACCAATGCCCTCTCTCTGCCACTGCTCACAACACTCTGACCACAATGGCCCCTCCAACCCCAGTCTGTTCCTGCCCCATGGCCTTTGCTCCTGCTGTTCCCTCTCCCCTGAATGTTTTTTCTCTAGCTCAGCTCTGCCCAATAGAATGCTTCTGCGGTGATGGAAATGTGCTATATCCGCACTGTCCAACATGGTAGCCACCAGCCATACGCTGGCTACTGACTACTTGAAATGTGGCCGGTGTGATTGAGAAACTGATTTTCTAATGTCATTTCATTAATTTAAATGCCAATTTAAATAGCTACAGGTGGCCAGTGGCCACCACATGAGACAGTGCCGCTACAGCTCTCCATTTGAGCAGCTTCTTTTCCGGATTCAGACCTCAGCCCAAAGGCTGAGGGGCCCTCCCCTGATCCCCACATCTAAGTAGCCTCCTCACCCCACACTCCCTTTTCTTCTCTTCTCAGCACTTACCACCACCTGAAATGACTCTGCCTGTGTTTGCTTTGTATTGTTTGCGTCCCTCCTTTAGAATGTAAGGTCGCTGAGGACAGAAACCTTGCCTCTCTAATTCACTGCTGCCTCTCCAGAACTACCCAGAACAGTGCCTGGCACAGAGCAGACACTCTAAATATTTGCTGAGTCCATCAATGAATGAATCAATGCACCTGGCCCAAGTGCTTCCTTGCTGGAATGGAAAAAAAAAAGGAAATCCACCCAACCTGGCGAGTGAACTGTGAATTGCTTTGTCAGAACTTTGACCCATGGAACCACATTCCACAGCTCATCCAGAGCATGCAGCTGTGCATTCAGATGGTAAGGAGGTAAAGAAGCCTCCAACCAGGATCACAAGGCTGGAGACTTGGAGGCCATGGTCTTGGGATCCCCCAAGAACAGACATGAAGCTCCTCTCATGGAGGGGAAGAGTCACTTCTGAAGAAATGGCTGCAAGCCTGAGGACCCACACAATTAGTGCCAGGCCCCATGGGAATGAGCTGTGTCAGGTACTGGACACAGGGCAGTGATCAAGACAGACAGGATACCCCACCCCGTGGGTGCTCACCTCCTCTGGAAGAGATGGACACATCAGCACTACTAAGATGATGCATTACTTCTGAGACTCTGTGAGGGGGATTGTACCTGTGCTATGAAAGCACAAAAGGGGACACTTCACTCAGCATAGGGTAGTCAGGGAAAGCTTCCCGGAGGAAGAGCTGATTAACCTACATCTTGAAGGGGGATAGAGTTAGGGTTGCCATAGTGGTATGCGTTGGGGGTTAGAAGTGCCAAGTTGCCAGGGAATGGCTATTCCTGGCGGGAAGGATAGCAAGAGCAAAGATACTTAGGCATGAAATGGCAAACTATTCACAGAGAACTGCCAGTACTTTGGTTTCACTGGTGTGTAAAGGGTGAGGTCTGGAGTGGCAAGAAATAAGCCTAGAGAAATGGGTGCAGGGTGAAATCATAGCTCATACAGGCCTTGAATGCCAAGGATTGGGGATTATATTCTTAGGGCAATGGGCAAGAGGCTTTAAGAAGAAGGATGACATGACTATTTGCTCTTTAATGATCTTCATGATCCTAGAGATGTATTGGTGGTGAAGGAATTGGAAAGGAGCGTAACACTTGAGACAATTATACTATGTAGAACAGGGATGGAAAATACTGCCAGTGTGTCCAGAAGCCTGATGGTGTCAAGTGGGCTAGAAGTGATATGGCTGCCAAGACAGGCTGATGCAGTCACATCCTTTGGACTGATTTTACAATCTAATGCATGTGTGCACACACATACACACACCTGTGGGGTCATGAGCCCAATGCCCATGATCCAACAGTGATAATCCACCACAGCAAGAAATGCCATCTTGGAAGGTCAGGAAATGGTGGCCAAGTCACTCTCTGTAGCTTTTCAAGGGACTATCTCTAAGTGGGACTGGTCAAGCATGCTTGCTTCAGATGCAAATCCATCTATTTAGATAAATAAATCCATTTAGGTTTAAGGATTTATCTTATTTAGAGCCGACTGGTATGCTAGGTGCTCTTCCAAACATGATCTCCTTCAATAATCACAATAATAAACCATCTCTTAACAAGATTAAAGATCCTTTATACTGCCCACACAGCTGTAGTTTTCCTTTTCAATATTTTAAATTACTTTTAATTTTCATTAGATAAAAATGCACAGAGCATGCGCATGGTTTTTAAAATCAAATGGCAATAGAAGGGTTAAAGTGTCAAAACTATTGTCCCACTTCCTCCCATTCCTTAGCCTCACACCACTTTCAACTCTTTATAGTTATTTCTTACGTTACCTGCCAAACTTTTTTTTTTTAAAAAGCCAAACTTTTAAATAAGATGTTTATGTCATGTTGCTTTTTATTTTTCAGTTTTAAACATTATCCATTGACTCCCCCTGTGCTTGTTCTCCCGATATTTTTATGTACTTCACAAATCTTGTTTTTATATTTATTTGTTTATTTTTGGCTGCATCGGGTCTTAGTTGTGGCACGCGGGATCTTTTCGTTGCAGCGCGCAGGCTCTTTGTCACGGTGCACGGGCTCCAGAGTGCGTGGGCTCAGTAGTTGCGGCGCTTGGGCTTAGTTGCCCTGCAGCGTGTGGGATCTTAGTTCCCTGACCAGGGATCGAACCTGAGTCCTCTGCATTGGAAAATGGACTCTTAACCACTGGACCACCAGGGAAGTCCCTGTACTTCACAAATTTTGGTTAATTCTTCAGTCTTCACATTATTAGGATCATGTAAATTTTGTATACTGCTGACCTAAGAAGTACATTATAATTATATTTTCTTGTCTAATTTTATGGGTTTTTTCTCTAGAGTTAAGAAGTACCTCATTTTTCCCAATTCTTAGTTTTCTATGTTTATTACTAACTCTTCCCACAATTTTAGAAGGTCTGTAAAACCTCCCGATAGCATTTTCTAAATAGTTGAATTGATCAGAAAATTTATCAGCTCCGCTGTGTCCCACAGCCGTTTGTCCTCCTGCCCCTGTCTTGCCTGGTTGATCACTAGACTTCACTTTGTGGGATCCCTTGTTTTCTGCATGCTGTCCACTTTTTTTATTTGCTCTCTCATTTTGCTGGAGCATATCCTCCAGTATCTTTCTTTTTCCTTTCCTCACATCTGCTTTAATTTTAATTACTATTTTATGAAGGTTATACAGGCACATAATTTAAAGTGCCTAAGAGTTCTATGGATTTTGTAGAACACAATCCCTTAACTCCATCCCCTCACTCCCCGCCCTTCCAATTCTTCCTCCCAAGAAGAAAGTACTTTAATCTCTTTTAGATAATTTTTAGTAACAATTTTATATTGTTTCTTTGCGATTTCTCAGTTGTTGGCACTATTTTTTGACTTCCCAATATGGAAAATGAGGATTTCATGATTTTTTCTATCTATGTCCTCACCACACAATTGCCCCTATCCTCACAATTATACTAAAACTTTTAAAGATCAGTATTATTATGATTACATAACACTACTTCCAGGTGAGCCATGAGCCATGTGGTAAACTATGATGATTTTTCCGAATATCTTCCTGTTTTCTCCAGTACTTTGCCCCCTTTACTCAGTATTTTATATATTTCTCACTAATTCAAGCCCTAAATTTTAACCATATCTTTAAATCTCTTCTCATGACACTGAAATGCATCAAATATCCTATTAATTCCACCTTGGGAAAGAAATCACTTCCTGAGCCTTCTGACACACTTTGGGAGCAGAGCTGGGATTTCCCACTGTCAGCACCTGGAAACTTCCTTTGCCTCTTCCATGCTGGATCTCCTATTTCCTGTATCATTTGTAGTTTTCTCTCCTGGTTTACTCTCTCATTTCAGTGAACAACCTCCCTCCAGTTGCTTCCTGAAAAACTTGTATGTCTGAAAATGTCATTGTTCTACCCTCATACTTGATTAAGAGTTTGGCTGGATAGAAAGTTCTAGCTTTAAAATCATTTTCCTCCAGACTCCTGAGGGCATTGCTCGACTGCCTTCTAACTGCCAGTGTTGCTGTTGAGATGCCAAGACCCATTTTGATTCCTGATCTTTGCCTGTGGTAAACTTTTTTTTTTTTTTTTAACCCCTGGAAGCTTATAGGATCTTCTCTTTGCCACCAATGAATTTTTTTAAAAATAACATCTTTATTGGGATACAATTTGCATACCATACAATTCAGCCATTTACAGAGTTGTACAATAACCATCATAATCAATTTCAGAATATTCTCATCACCCCCAAAACAAATGCATACTCATTAGCAGTCACTTTCCATTCCTCCCTTCTCTCTTCCTCCTCTCCCCTCCAGACCTAGACAACCAGTATGCCACCAATGAAATTTTAAAATAAAACTGGAAGACAGAAAGCAGACACATAAGTAGTGAAAAAAACAAACAAAAGACACAAAACTCTTAGGACCTGAAAAAACAGGATCCTAAGCTGTCACTGGGGAAGGCTGAGAGCCAATTGATTCATATGAAAGACTGCAAAGGACTCAGGAATGTTTAGACCATCTTGAAACAGATCAGTCCTCCTTACTTTAACCATACATCTCCTTCAACTTTGTGCCAAAAATTTTATTCCTATCATCTCCTTTCCTGTTGTCCTTGTGCTTGCGGATTTATGCCTCTAAGAAAACTCCCTTAAGTGAAAGAAGCCAGCCACCAAAGGACAAATACCTATGATTCCACTTACACGAGGGACTTGGAGTAGTCAAATCCACAGACAGAAAGAAGATGGTGGTTGCCAGGGGCTGGAGGAAGGGAGGAATGGGGAATCGGTATTTAATGGGTAGAGAGCTTCACTTTGAAGAGATGAAAAAGTTCTAGAGAAGGACGGTAGTGATGGTTGTATAACAATGAGAACGTACTTACTACTAAACTGTACACTTCAAAATGGTTAAAATGGTAAATTTGATGTTACACACATTTTACCACAATAAAGCAAAAACCCAATAAAACCTCCCTTTAAACCTCACTTTAATGAGGTTTTGTTTGGCTGGGAGCAAAAGAAGATGCATGTGTTCAATTCACTCTCTTTACACAGAAGTCTTCTGCAGATAAGATTTTTTTTTTTTCTTTAATTCCATTCTTTAGGCCAGATCAGTAGTTCTAAACCTTAGGATAACAGGACTTATTGTAAGGGCTACAGACACAAAACCATGTGTTTCTTCTATACATTGTACTTCATGGGTGATTCCAGGGGTGACTTTTATTTGCCACACCAAGCCTCACCCTTTAGAGCCTGACCCTCCCATATTATCTTGGGCTATATTAACAAAAGTGTAAAACTAAGAGCCAGAGAAGTGACCTTCTGGACTAGAACACAGGTTCCTTTCTTGACTCCACATATTAAGAAGGTTGAGGTTGGTGGTAAAGGGCTTTAACTATCAAATGAGATACAGGTGGAAGAATGGGGGCATGATGGGGAAGGCTGGGTTGGGTGGGGGTATGGTGTGAGTGTGAAAACATGTCTTCAAATCTCTAATATCTGAACGGCACAGGCTTGGTGAAACTCCCAACAATGATGAAGCACAGGAAGAGAAGCCAACGTGAGATTCCAGTTCGTATACGGGAGAATTTTCTGTCACCTGGGCACTGTCCAAATACAGGCTGGAGTGCCACTGGAAAATCAGGCTCTGGTTGTTGGCAGAAAGACCACTTGGGACGGGGATGCTGGGGCTGGACTAGCTGACCTTTAAGAGCCCTTTCAGTCCTGGGATTGTCTGTGAAAATGCTCATGTCCACAGAACATAAGCCCAAACAGTAAACAAAATGCTGTGTCCCACCAAGCCAGGTGGTAAGTGTGGTGTGCTCTATTTTCAGAACATAATCCCCTAAGAAAAACAGGTTCCTAAGAAAAGGAATACACGATTACAGGCGACATACAAGCCACAATTCTAGTCCACCCCTGCCTTTCCAAAATTTCTCTTTTTAATGATGTGAATTTCCAAACGCAGATGACAGTAATTCTCCACGAAATGCTCTGGTGCAAGTTGTAAATTTTTCCCCCTGGAAAAAAATATCATTGGCTTCATTACTTTTCATCAAGAGGAAAACCTTCAACTTGAGCTAGTTTGGTTGATGTTCCAAAATAGACATCTTCTAGAAGGCTTTGGAAAATTAAGCAAATAGAGTGTCAGAAGAATCACCTTCTGTTATTTATTAAAAGGTACATAGTCTTTCTGAAGCACTCCCAAAGCAATTTCTGCAATGTTACCAGGTTGAAGCAGTACTTCTTTCTACTTACTGCATTCATTTTATTTTTTATTTATTTTTAAATTTTTGTCCTTTTTTAAAATTGAAGTACAGTTGATTTACAATGTGGTGTTAGGGGAATTCCCTGGCGGTCCAGTGGTTAGGACCCCGCACTTTCACTACAATGTCGTGTTAGTTTCAGGTATACAGCACAGTGATTCAGTGATATATATAAATATAAAACTTTTCAGATTCTTTTCATTTACAGGTTATTATAAAATATTGAGTATAGTTCCTTGTGCTATACAGTAGGTTGCATTCACTTTATTTATTTTTTAAAATATTTATTTATTTATTTGGCTGTGCCGGGTCTTAGCTGCGACAGGCAGGATTTTTTTTTTTTTTTTTTTTAGGGATTGAACCCAAGCCCCCTGCGGTGGAAGCGTGGAATCTTAGCCACTGGACCACCAGGAAAGTCCCGCTTGCATTCACTTTAAATATGTACCTTTCATTCCATCTCTGGAATGATACAAAATACTTTTAACACAAACCACAGATTCTTGAACTTTCTGTTTATTGGTTTCCTGAGCTCAAAACACTTTAAATATTCAGCTTATCCAATTCTTTCTAAATTACCAGTGGGCACAGCTTTTATAGACGGAGGGATCAGAAAAACGACCAGGGATGATGGTGCTCTAAGTACACGCTCCCCATGTCTAATCATAACCACTATGTGTGGTAAGCAGACAGGCTGCACTGTGCTTCCCCCCATCTCTTACCCTAGCTGACATCACACCTCAAAGGTTTTGACTATCTAGAACTATCAATATTCTCGGCAACTTCTATTGAATCTTCTCCTAGTGGCATAAAACACAGGGTTGAAAACTGATGGAATATATGACTTTTTTCTTCCCTCCCAAGTATCTTTCTTTTAGAAAAACAGAAGACACTGAAGACCTTGCCTGCCAGTTTGCCAGTGACTACCATTGGTCTCCTTTCTGGGATGCAGCCTTCAAATTACCTTCAAATCCCTCCTGGGATACAGCAGGTTAACAGTAGCGATGAATTACATGCTTATATCCCCAGGGTTACCTAGCACAGTGCCTTGCACGTGGTAGCTGCCAGAATGTTAGGTTCACAAAACTGAATGATGAAGAGAGGGAGAAGAAAGATACTTTTTTGAGACAGGGAACCTCAACCTTCCAACCCAAGTCTCTCTCTCTCCCAGCTGGCAGCAAGTACAGAGAGACAAATGCACAGTGCAAGGCTGTGCATCCCCTGGAATGGAACTGGGCGGTGCTGCCCCTTTCACTGGCTGGATCACAATGATTGTATCGAAGTCTTTTCCATACGATTCTTTGTGGAAAAACCAAGGGAAACCGATGATTAACCTAATATCTCAGCTTGAAGATTAAAATAAGCTACATACGGGAATTCCTTGGCGGTCCAGTGGTTAAGACTCCGCGCTCCCACTGCAGTGCGGCACGGGTTCCATCCCTGGTCGGGGAACTAAGATCCCGCAAGTCAGGCGGCACAGCCAAAAAAAAAAAGCTACATGTTTTCACTCTCTGCTGTACAACAGAAAGGTATATTTGCTGCCTTTCAGATGAAAGGTTGACCACAGCCAAGAGATTCTGAGGGACTTCATCAAATTCTACAAATGGGAAATAATAGTTCTTGGCAGATTGATACAGAATAATCATTGAAGGCAACAAAGTACTGATCTGAAAAGAAAACATCTTTATTCAGCCAAGGCTGGACTGCCCAAGGCAATATTTCAAATTAACTACACAAATTTCCTAAAATTAGTTGTCATACGGGGTTGCTCTCATGGTTGAAGTACAACTAAATGTATTTTGGCCTGAGGGTCAAGAGGCCACCACTGCCATTTCCCACACCACGAGAAATATTCTTGGAGCAAAACCCCATGCGTATCCACAGGCTGGCTCTTATCTAGGTTACAAAGAGTAGTTGTTTAATTTGAAAAAACAAATGTGTCCTCAGCCCTTATTTTTTAAATTATTTGAGTCAACAGTAGTCTAAGAGTACAAATGAGATAGATATCTTTCTAATTAAAACAAAAACTGTCTAAATCCCCAAAGAGAGTTTTTATTAAAAATTACCCTCACTGCAAGAGAATGAAAATCAAATAAACTGATATATAATAAACACTAAGAATATCTGAAAAACTTTTTTTCATATACATTTGGAGATAAGAGCTCTTTTCCCAATGTGCTTTTAATGTCATTTCAGAATGACATGCTACCAAAACAAAACGAAGTTGAAAATTCAAAGATGCTAAATAAACCACAATCTTTTTTAAAATATAGGAATATATAACTTTAGAAAAATTCTCCATAGGAAAATACAGACTGATAGAAGAAATTCTCATGTATTTGCAAGCAGTGACCAAGTACCTACTAAGTGCCAGGCCTAAGCTACTGGCGCATTTATCACTATGTCTAAGGATTCAAAAGAAGGTTCTTGAGTGGCCCACATAATGAAATGCACATGCTCCCCCACCAGAAGTGCACCAACTGTCTAAATCAGGGTTTGATAAAAAACAGCCCATGCAGGAGCCAAATTTGGTTGCCACAGTTTCTTGTAAATACGGTTTTAGTGGAACACACCCACGCCCACTTATTTACATATTGTCTAAGGCAGTTTTCAAGTTCCAAAGGCAGAGCAGAGTAATTGCAACATGCACCATGCCGCCGGCAGAGCCTGAAATATTTACTGCCTGCTCTTTACCGAAATGTTTGCTGATGCCTGGTCTATATCAAGACATATCCTGGGGTTTATTTAACATTTGCCCAGATAGCTTTGGACTTTCAGGTACAGAGTTATGAAAGAGGCAGCGGATCTCAGGAACAAGAGCCCTGACCTATGAGTCAGAGAACAGGGATGAACACCCGGCCTCGCCGTGTACTGGCCACACAGCCTCGGCAGCTCACAGCTCCTCTCTGAACCTGGGTTTCCCATCTGTCAAAGGGAAGAACTAACACCTGCCTTATCAACCTGACAAGATGCAAAAGTGATTTTGCCACTGCAAAGCACAACCTCAAAGTGACTGGACGGTCACTATGATCATGAAAGCTCACGCTGAATTTGGGTTTAGAATGTGCCACGTTAGGACTTTCTATGTGTTATCTCACCTAGTCCTCACAACTACCCTATTAGATGGGTACCATTATGATCCCCCTTTTACAGATAAAGGAACCAAGGCTCAGAGAGGTTAAGGGATTTGCCCATTGTCACACAGCAAGTAAGTGGTAAGCTGAGACTCAAACCCAAGAGTCAGACTCCAGAGCTTATGCTGTTAACTACCAAGAGCACTGATTCCCCAAACTCTGACTCACTGAGAGCTCTCCACCAAGTCTATTCACTTCATTGCACAAAGGCCTACTAGTATCGTTTCTGAGACAAGTGCTGTGCTTGGGCCTGGCACTGGAGGGGTACAGTCTGTGTGACAGCCTCACTCACGTGCTAGATGTTAAAAATTGCCCATAAAATAAACATTAAAGTTTTACCTATATGGGTAGTAAAAGGAAGCCCCAAGCAAAGATACAGTAATCTTATCTCGATGGGTGCCAGGATCAATTTCAAATGAATAAACAACCCAGAACAATTGGCTTGCCTACACAACTCTGAGGCCGCTTTGGCCAACTCTGTCTTCTCTACACTTCTAAACATGAAGTGTGCATAATTTGGGACCCTGCATTTTTACTTAACACGGCACATCTAACAAAAATATGAGAGAAAACTTAACAGTAACAACATAAAATATATTCCATAGGTCTTTCTTTTAGATTCCTGGGTTTCAAAAACGGAGGTTCATTTGGCAACCTGTGAGATTTTATTACTGCCCTTTTCGCCCTTCTTAAAAGCAATTTGGAAATATGTTGTCAGATCCAGGCCAATTTACCCAGCATTTTCATTTCCAAGATTTTTTTAGACAAAAATAATCAGGGATGCTTACAAAAACATAAGTATAAGGCTGTTCACTGCAATATTATTTATAAAGGCAAACATCTGGAAACCACCTAACTGCCCAACATAAACCATTATCTAAATATATTTCAGTGGAATGTTTAGTAGCTATTATGACCATGTGTAGAAAACCGAGTAATCTACATGGAGGGACATTTCCTGTACTCTTCATAAACGTCAACATCAAGAAAAGGGCTGGGACTTCCCTGGTGGTGCAGCGGTTAAGCTGGGATAAAGTGAGAGAGTAGCACGGACATATATACACTACCAAATGTAAAATAGACAGCTAGTGGGAAGCAGCCGCATAGCACAGGGAGATCAGCTTGGTGCTTTGTGACCACCTAGGAGGGGTGGGATAGGGAGGGTGGGAGGGAGGCGCAAGAGGGAGGGGATATGGGGATATATGTGTATGTATAGCTGATTCACTTTGTTATAAAGCAGAAGCTAACACATCATTGTAAAGCAATTATACTCCAATAAAGATGTTAAAAAATTTAATTAATTAATTAAAAAAAAAAAAGAATCCTCCTGCCAATGCAGGGGACACAGGTTGAATCCCTGGTCTGGGAAGATCCCACGTGCCGCAAAGCAACTAAGTCTGTGTGCCACAACTACTGAGCCTGCGTGCCACAACTACTGAAGCCCACATGCCTAGAGCCTGTGCTCTGCAACAAGAGAAGCCACTGCAATGAGAAGCCCACGCACTGCAACGAAGAGTAGCCCCCGCTCACCACAACTAGAGAAAGCCTACGCACAGCAACAAAGACCCAAAGCAGCCAAAAAAAGAAAAGAAAAAAGAAAAAAAGAAAAAAAAGAAAAGGGCTGAAGAATTTTTCCAGAAGAAAAGAGACTAAGGAGACATGACATCTAAATGATCCTGAATTGGATCCTGGTTTGGGGGTTAAAAAAATATTTCTATAAAGAGTATTTTGGAGAAAACTGGCAATATATGAAAATGGAGTTTATATTAGATATTAGTACTGTATCAATATCAAATTTCCTGAATTTTCAAACTTTACTATGACTATAAAATAACATAAAAGGGCATGATGTCTGCAACTTATTTTTAAATGGTTCAGAAAAAAGCTATATTAAAAATAATATCTAAATATATGTAATACATGTACATTATATATGTACATTCACATATACATGAATATGAAGAGAGAGAGGGAAAGCAGCTATGAGAAATGTTAACAGTTGGCTAAAGCAACACAAAAATTCTTTGTACTATTCCTGCAACTCTTTTCTAAGTTGAAAATTATGTGAAAATGAAAAGCTTAAAAAATATCTGAAATTTGTTTACTGGGAAAATGCTTATGCTAAAATGAATAAAAACCTTAGGATACAAAACTAATGTTTTTTGATATTTAATATTTTTTGAGTTTATAGAAAAAACTATATATTCAGCACGCTGTCGCAAGAATGGGGACAGTTTAAAAAATATATATTAGAAAGAAATGAGCCTAAATATTACCAGTGGCCTGTGGTTTCTGTGTGGTGAGATTTTATTTGAACTTTATTTTCTTTTTGTTGTTTTTATACTTTGTGTATCTACAGTTTTTATAGTAGTATTTTCATAATCAGGAAAAATAAATATTATAGGTAAATTATACACTTATATGAATCACATACACATCTGATTCAGTCTTCAAACACTTTTATGTAGTACTAGCTCAATACTTCATGTCAGAGGAATTTGAAGATAAGGTGTCTAAGCCCTAAACAGATTAAATCCTGTTCACAGCAGCAATTTTACATTGGTAAATTTCACAACATATTTGAAATTACTTTCCACTCAAATCTCAGAAGAGCAGGGGCAGACTACAGGACTGGTGCATGAAAACACTGGCACTCCAAGCATCAGCTAGAATTTTCTCAAGATTGTCAAACTGACAGCAGAAATAACTGTCCCCGCATGAAAGAGCATATCCTTCTAATTCGTCTCTTATAATAACGTCTTTTACCTTAAAACCTTATTAGAATACGTGTGTATATAATTCTTTTCTAAACCATTGGAGTCAGTTGCAAAGATAAGGCTCGTTATTCCTAACACTTCAATGTACATTTCCTAAAAATAAGGACCTTTTTTTACCTAGTCACAGTATAGCCTCCAAATCATGCAATTAACGTTGACAGAATCCCACCATCTAAACTACAGACCCCATTCAAATTTCAACGGTTATCCCAATGATGTTCTTATCAAAAAATGGTTCAATCCAGGGTCCCATGTGGCATTTATTCTCATGTCTCTTTAGTCTCCTTCAATTTGGGGCACTTTCTTGGTCTTTCATAATCTTGATGCTTTAAAAAATTACAAACCAGTTATTTTGTTGAATGCTCTTCCATTTGGGGCTATCTGATATTTTCTCATGATTAGATCCAAGTTACGAGTTTTTGTAGGAATATCACAGAAGTGATGCTGTGTTTTTCTCTTGCTCATCTCATCAGATGGTGATCAATGTCAATTTGTCCAATTACTAATGGTGGTAGTTTTTAATTTGAGACTAGGGTGGTGTCTGCCAGGTTCCTCCACCGCAAATTTACTCTGTTCCCTCGGCAATTAATATGTATTTTGTGGAGAGATACATGAAGCTATATAAGCATCCTGACGGAACAATAGAACAGTTAAAAGTTTATGCCAAGTAGCAATCAATTCAGCCTTCAGAAAAAAAACTAACACATCTTCATAATATATTTGCTAGTTACATTTAAGAAATATAGTACCCCCCAAATTTTTTTCAGAACCTGCACAGAGAAAAAGACTTTTGGGTAGAATTTTCCATATAGAAGTGATGACGTTGGATGTAAACCCGAGTCCCTGGAGAAACTGAAAACTTAATATCATTTGCCCTCTAGTTACATCCTTAGAGCTGGCATCTAAAATACATTCTTTTATTTTTATAATTTTATTGAAGTATAGTTGATTTACAATGTTGTGTTAATTTCTGCTGTACCACAAAGTAACTCAGTTATACAGCCAGTTATATCAGCCCAGGCAAATACATTCTTTTTCATATTCTTTTCCATTATGGGTTATCACAGGATATTGAATATAGTTCCCTGTGCTATACAGTAGGACCTTGTTGTTTATCCATCCTATACATACTAGTTTTCATCTGCTAACCCCAAACTCCCAATCCTTCCCTCCCCCACCCGCCTCCCCCTTGGCAACCACAAGTCTGCTCTCAACATCTGTGAGTCTGTTTCTGTTTCATAGATATGTTCATTTGTGTCGTATTTTAGATTCCACACATAAGTGATATCACATGGTATTTGTCTTTCTGACTTAGTTTGCTTAGATTCCACATATAAGTGATATCATACGGTATTTGTCTTCCTCTGTCTGACTTAGTTCACTTAGTATGATAATCTCTAGGTCCATCCATGTAGCTGCAAATGGCATTATTTCATTCTTTTTTATGGCTGAGTAATATTCCATTGTATATCTGTACCACATCTTCTTTATTAAAATACATTCTTGACTCATATGAACTTTCTTGTTTGTTCTTTTAACAAAAGTCTTTTAACTGAGATAAAACAACAAGCTAGGCTAACCATGGCCCAAGTCTGTGGTTCACAAAAATAGGTCCTTGTAGAACATCCTATAAAAGCGTGTCAGCCGTGGCAATTCTCAGGCCAGGTCATGAGGCTTGCTTCAAATGTCCCAGTTGAGAAGTTTCCAGGAACTTCCATGGAAGAACAACCCTTAGTCTTTTTACTAAAGCATTTTTCCCCCCAAAGCTTTGCGTTAATCTGAAAACACAAGGCCAGCGATGACGCATTCTTGCTCAGAACAGGGAATCTGTCCTTAAGATGGACTTGCAGATAGAAGCTTCAGGGCTTTACAAAAAGGCTCAGTCTGTGCTTGAAAATCTATGATGAGGTTATTCCAAGAGTAATGCAGAATCAATTGTAATTTTCCTTTCTTGTACCTGGCAAGCACAGTCGTAGAAACCTTTCCTAAGGCAATAATTAACAGTTTGGGTTTGTTGCTGTGTGAATTCTTGGGCCTAAAAATAAACAGTGACGCATTTCTACTCTTCCTCATTGTCTCAGATTTCCATTTTTTAATAATATGTTCTCTTTAGAGAATCACATTGAAGTTGACATGCAAAGTTAAGCAAGGAAGGAAGGAGGAATGCCAGCTGGGTGAGCCCAAGAAATAGGGTCATTTGGGGTGTCGACCAAGGTGGAACTGGGGCCGAACTCAAGAGACAGGGGAAATGAATTGAGTAGCCCACAAAGTGAGAGCAAGGTACAGGGAAAAGAGTCATTTAATTAGAGAGTAGTCTAAAAGCTGGCTGGTCTCCACGGTGGGTTATCTGGGCAGGCTGACTGCCTTTGTAGGGCAGGCATCACATGGATAGATCATGCCTCCTGGTGGTCCATATACCTCCAGAGCGTTTATGCTATATAAACACTGCTCCCCCAAAGAAGACATGACTCCTGCATGTAAGGATGCCTGTGTCCTAACTACAAATCTCTCTCAACCAATGTCTTCCCCATCCTCATCCCCATCCCTTCCTTCAAACCCTTAGTGCCATTCTCAGAACAGGGAGGACCCAGGACAAGTCATTTCTCTCAGGTCCACCTTCAGTTTTTCTTCCTTTTCCACAAATGACACCACAGGCAAATTCTATCATCTACATGATTCTAGAAAGATCCAAGCTTAGCAGCAGGCAGTTTTTGGAGACCTCTGATCAATCAGGGACCGCCCCATTCTGCTTGGCCACCTGCCAGGCAAGCCGTGGAGCTGGTCCAGAGTGAGTCCATCATCCCATCCATCCCAGCATGGCTGCAGGGTATTTTGAGAGGCTACTTTTGCCCTCATGGTCCAAGCTCGGCATTCCTCCATCCTTCAAACACAGGCAGAAAGCGCTGTGTTGCAATGAGCCCCGCTTTAGCGCTGGCAACCTGGTCCACGGCTGGACATCCCATCCTGTTTCTCCTACATGCCACCCTGGCTGGTGGGTTACTATTTACGAGAAGCAAGAATTCACTTGGTAAATTCTCAGAGCATAAGCTAAGTGCCAGATCTTGAAAGGCTGCCGTGGAATCCTGCCCTTACAGAGGAGAAAAAGACAAAAGGAGGAAGCGTGGGAAGGGAGCCAAGGAGGGGTCACGTGAAAGGTCAGGGAAGAATAAACGTGCCTCTTCCTTGTTATCCCCTCCGCCACTGCCCTCAAAAGCCCTCACTGGCCTTGGACCATTGCAAGCTCCTCCAAATCCATTCTCTAGTGGCCACCTGGGAAATCTAACTAAATGATAAAACTTTTTTAAAAGTTTGAATGTTACTACCTTAGATCTGCTTTCTTCATAGGGCATCTAAATGCACGGTACCTGATCCTTTCATATTTCATTACTGACAATCACTGCCACACTGGAGGTGGTGGAATTTATTCTTCCAACTTTCCCATTTCTTCTCTTTCCTGTTTTTAACCTAGATCGCAAGACTACTAAGTTGCCTAGTAATAAAACTATGTAGACAAGTAAAACAGACGACATAACATCTGCAGTTTTAATGCAACAAGATAAATCTTGAAAATGTGGGCAGAGTGATGTTACCACCAGGCATCTGAAGTTGTTGAGTGAGTTAAGTTTTACATGAATGTCAGCTTCCTTTTTCTTAATCTTTCAAAAGACAACAAACAAAAAGGCTTAGCCTGTCACTTTGGGGAGTAGAAAATTGGGTTGAAGCCTATGGAAAATGATGAAGATTTAGGATTTTCTCATTATTTTCTTCTATTTCTTTCTCCCCTCTCCCCCCACCTCTGCCCATGTCAGGGGTTTGTTTATAGCGAAACATGGTTAAATTTCTTTTACCAACAAGCTTAAGCAACACATTTCCTTGGATGTAGTGTTATACTGGTTCAGAGAAAATTTGAGAAGAAAAAATTCGAAAATCCAATAAAATGAAATAATAATATGAACTAATAATAACTCACCTCTCCCTGTTTCCTTAACGCTCACTGTCTGCACTATCTATGAATATATAATGCCGAGAAAAACCATAAATAACCAAATTTTTTACTTAGAATGACCTTATAAATCTTGTATATTTATAAACTAGTCATATGAAGCCCAAGGCAAAACATTTAGGTAATTACACAGTGACGTCCAGAACACAGGAATCCCCAAAATCATCCTCAGGTTCTTATAACTCAATAATATTACTTCAGTCTAGGTGAATTTTATAGAGTTTTAGCCAAAATTTATCTGAAGAGAAACTATAACAGTGCTAAAAATCCTGAAAGGATATCCATTTTCTATGCATTAGTGAGGCAGGGCAGTTATTGTACAGAAAAGTTTCTAACCTAAAAATAACTGATCTTCAATGAAAGAAAACCGGAAGGAGGGGTTACAGAGGACCTGTCCCCAAGAGCAATGGAAGAAGGTTAACTGAGCCATGAACCGTCAAAGACATCAAAAGAATAATCACATCCTGAAGGGCCACGGGGGGAGGGCAGGCACTCAAGTAAGAAGCTTTCCAAAGTCAGAGATCACCTGTAAAATTTAAGAAAACGCAGAGCCATTTTGGTCTTCCTTGTTTCCTTGAGAAAAGAAAACAGACATTTGGGACCTCACTATAATATCCACAAAAATTCTATTGTATCCCCTATTATAACTTGAACAGTTACTATTTACTGAGCATCTATCAGACTCTTTATATTTTAGGTTAAACTATACGACATTCCCAATACTTGACCATCTTAATCTATGAACACGACGATTTCAGATGGATTCTACCTAATTCATTACCTCTAATTTCTAATTCTAACTTTGCAAGATGTGAATTATTACTCCCATTTGCAGATGAAGAAACAGATATAAGGAAGAAGAGTCACGTGCCCCGAGGTCATGCACGTACCAGGAAGCACCAAGTTCTCACCCCGGGTCTCACAGACCCCAAAGCCAAGGGTCAGGAGCCTTTCTTTCAACAGTACAGCCCAGAGTCATCTGGGGTAGTTCAGGCAGCTAAAGGTGTATTTAGTGGAATACAGAGCTTTAATAACCACATGTAGTCTATTAAGTTTTTGAAATATATTTTATACCGCTTGCCAGCTTATGTATCACCTTGACCAAATTACTTAATGGCACTTGTCTTAGTCTTCTGATCTGTAAAAATGAGAGGACTGAACTAGAGGATTGATTAGGTCGTTTTTCATTTCTTTAAATTTGAATAATAATCACAAATATAATACATTTTTAGTTTTTTAAAAAATGATTTTTTAAAAAATTATCATCACTCTTTGGAAGCTATCCAACCAATACAGGAAAGTTTAAAGTAGGAGGAGAAAGTCTTTCTAGACTTTCCTTTCTCCTCTAACTTTGGTGGTCTGTATCCACCTGGAATTTTACCAGATCTAAGGGTGGGACTCTAAGCCATTCCCTTAGCTTCTTTGAGACTCAGTTTCTTGGTGTGCAATATGGGATAGGGTGATGTCAGCTCAGCCTCCTCTCAGGGGAAGATGAATGTATTAGAGCAGATGAAAGTGTTTCCACGATGGGTTGTGTGCAAGGTTTTAGTAAGGCTTTGCTGGAAGTCATGATCACATGCTTCCCTCCCTGGAATTTGCCAGGATACCCATCAGGGGGGAATGCCTGCCAACCCTCTTCCTCCCCAGGGTCTCCCCATTCATGACCAAGCAGCGTCTCTCAGTGAGTCAGGACAATAAAGGTTGGGCATCCCTGAGCTAATCAGATAACATTAGAAAAATGGAAAGAGCCACCAGATATGATTCAACCAGAATAAAAATACTTAAAAGACCATCTCTGAATCATGTTCCCATCACTCCTGATAAATCAGACCAGGCGGAAACCGGTGAGTGTGAGGGGCCTCTGGGAGTCACTTAACTGCAGCTCTAGCTCTGCCTCACTTGTCTCCCCAAAGACACAGGTTCTGGAAGGCCGATGGACTATCTGGAAGCTGTCATTTCCTCAGTGCCTCCCAGTCATCCTATGGTTTTTGAGTTAAGTCAGTAAGAAAACTCACACATGTCATTTAATTTTGGAGCCGACAGAGACCCACCCACAGGACCATCTGGTAACTTACAGCCCAAGAACATACTTGATGAAAACAGCTGAAGAGTCTGTGCCAAGAATACTGAAGGGTTGAAATTGACCATGTTAATAAGCCACAAGAAAGATAAGCAGTGGAGAGTGTCATACAGAGTGAAGTAAGTCAGAAAGAGAAAAGCAAATATTGTATAATAACGCATATATGTGGAATCTAGAAAAATGGTATAGATGATCTTACTTGCAAAGCAGAAATGAAGACACAGATGTAGAGAACAAATATATGGATACCAAGGGGGAGAGGGGTAGGGTGGAAGGAATGGACAACTGATGGGAACACACTGGGAATACAGAACAGGGAGCTCTACCTAATGCACTGCTGTAACCTAAACGGGAAGGAAGTCCAAAAGGGAGGGGATATCTGTATATGTGTATGGCTGATTCATTTTGTTGTGCAGTGGAGGCTAACACAACATTGTAAAGCAACCATACTCCAATAAAAATTAATAAATAAATTAATTTTTTTTTAAAAATAGAAAGACAGGCAGTGGACTTAACATACTAAAAATGCACCTGTCTCACAATCAAGGGATATTTTTCTTCTGTTCCTGGGACAAACAAATGTTTTAAAGTCAACTAAGAGGCAAACACAAATAGTAATTAATATCCGTAGTTTTCAAAACACTTTTACATGGCAACTTACTTGATCCTGAATGGTCGAGGAAGGGAAATTTACATTTATTAAAAATATATTACTGAGGGCTTCCCTGGTGATGCAGTGGTTAAGAATCCACCCGCAATGCAGGGGACACGGGTTCAAGCCCTGGTCCGGGAAGATCCCACATGCCGCAGAGCAACTAAGCCCATGTGTCACAACTACTAGGCCTGCGCTCTAGAGCTCGCAAGCCACAGCTACTGAGCCTACGTGCCACAACTACTGAAGCCCACGCGCCTAGAGCCCGTGCTCCGCAACAAGAGAAGCCACCACAATGAGAAGCCCCGTGCACCGCAACGAAGAGCAGCCCCCGCTCGCTGCAGCTAGAAAAAGCCCGCGTGGAGCAATGAAGACCCAGTGCAGCCAAAAATAAATAAAGAAATTAATTAATTTAAAAATATATATATATTATTGAAAATATACCAGCCACTCTGGATTGGTTACTGCACGGCAACAACTAATCATAGGTACTATTAGCCCATTTTGCAATTTACAAAACCAAGGCTTTGGGAGGTAGAATAACTTGATCAAGTCGTTCTGAACTCCCTAGTTCTACAGGATTCTTTCCCTACAACCTAGCCCTTTGATTTGATGAGTCTGTGGATTACTTGATGGCTTTCAAAAATATAACATTTTACAAATTAGGTAGAGCTGACCCTGAAAAATGTCAACTTCCTTCCTACATTATGCTCTTGCTTCCGTACTGTAAGATCCCTCCTTGGTGGGCAGTTCTACACTCTGCCAACCAAGGGCTAATTATTTCTGGTACCCAGAAGTGAGAAAACCAAGAGAGGAGTTACTCTCCATCACTGGAGAGCTTCCCAGACCCACCACTGGAGCAGATGGAGTGGGGGGTTCCCATATCGCTTCACTATTAGTGTCAAGTGAGACCAAACCCACAACACCCCTCAGTAACTTAACTGCACCACCACCTAAAACCCTTATTTTCACGCTACTCAGCTGCCCTCTTTAAAGGGGGTTGGACAGAAGTCTGATCAGGAAAACAGGAAAAGAACAAAAATAGTCAAGTGAAGTCTGCTGGAGACTTTGTCCTATTTAACCAACCCGTCATGAAAGTTTATTTGAGTAAAATATACGACCCCAAAGGATTACACACATTCCATGAAATACTATCTGCCCCACGTTCTGCTGATACTCAAAATTGTGGTATTACAGAAAAAAAAAAAAAAAGTTTGGAACATAAACGAATATGAATCTAAACCCAATCTGGGAAACTCTCACTTGCTAAATCCTCCCTTGCTAAAAGCCGCAGAAGTATTTCAACCACCGCTACCTTATCATTCTCCAGAGATTTTGGCAAAAAGAAAAGTCTCCAAATTTAAATAGAGAAAAGAAATCTCCAAGTTTGGTTTTCACTTTTGATGACAAATAGACAAATATATTTAAAGGCACCACAACATTCCTTTACCCACCCCAGCAGACTGAGTAATCGTCACCATAAGTACTTGATCAGAAACGCTGATTGAAAGATACTACCAGAATAATAGGGAAGGTATAAAAAAAGAACTCCAAGAGGAGTGGAAGAAGCCTGGTCACCTTGAGTTAATCTAAGCAAAGCTCCCTAGTCTACAAACTAAAGGACAAACCATTCAGCTTTAACCAGCATTGGGGGGGAAACCTTCGTTAATACTACTAAAAAATACAAAGCGGTATGGCAAGGAAAGTTGAGACCTTGATATTTTTTCTCTCTCACAATATTAGCTTACAGCTTAGCAACAGCTAGGGTGGAGGAGGAGATTCCTGTGTTTGCACCCATTCCTCTCAAATGCCTTTTTTATTATTATTATTATATATATATATTTTAGAGAGAAATCTATTGTTGGGGCAAGGGAGACTCAGACTTTTTTTCTCCTGGGTAATAATGGATTCAATTGCCTTGAAGTCGGTGGACTCCTGGGTAGGAAATACCAAGCAGACAAACAGGAATAGAATAAAGTAATGCACCAGCCAGATGATGTGCCTTAGACCTACATTCTAGAATGCCTTAGGGTACCCTTGAATAGAAAAATATTTCATTCAGCAAAACTATCAATTTAATTTTTAAAAGTTTTCTTAAGCATTACTAGAAAAAATGAGGGTCTTTCCATCTTTGAGATTAAAATAATCTAAATATGAAATTTTTAATTGAGAGAACAGCCACAATAGCACTATCTACATAGGCAATGTTATCAGACCTATGTTACCAAGAGATGGAACCCGGCCTCCCCCTCTCCCTAAGGGGCCCAGAGTTAGGGAAAGCTAATTCCCTCATCAGTTAAAGGTTATCTACTAACGGTCATTCCCTTCCTCATTTTATATCCTCCCATGGATAAGAAAGCCAGGCCATGTTCACTTTTATTATCAATTATCTGATAAAAACAGCTTATTCTTACTGAATAATCTGAGAATCTCCAAAATCGATTACCATGCAAACTACCATAATCTTAAAGGGAGATGAAGAGGAAAGACAGAATAGGAACCACAAATATTTGTGAAATTGTGGCAAATGCAGATACCAATGTTTATAGTCAGATTAAGAGAACAAGAACAATATATTAAGAAGAACTGACTGGCATTTAGTGGGTAATAGGTTGCTTCCTCTGTATGTTACTCTTGAATGCTAACCACATGCCAGGCTCTCTGTTAAACTCTTTATCAATGTTTTCTCATTTAATCCTCCCAACAACTCTATGGGTAAAGTACTATTATCCCCATTCTACAGACTGAAGGAAACTGAAGCTTAGAAAGAGTCAATAATTCCCCCAAAGTGACATGGATACTAAAGACAAAGCCAGGATTGGGGCTCGGGCTACCTACCTCTGGAATCCACACTATAGAGTGTACTCTCTCTAAGCCATGCATTTTGCAAATCCACATCCTCCTGTGACATGTCCTGACAGATGTCTCATAATATACGATGATTTACTGTGATTTAGTTTTTCCTGTGTTAGTACTTTGGCACTTGCTAGAGAAGTGAACTCCTTGAAAGTAGGGACTGGGGAATTCTTTTCATCTCTGGAGGACTTCACAGATGGATCATGCCTCTCAACAACAAGGGTGGGACAAATGGTGGAAGCAGCCCAAGTGTCCATCGATGGATGATGGATAAACAAAATATGGTACAGACATACTCTGGAATATAATTCACCAATATTAAAAAGGACGGAAATTCTAACAGCTGCTAAAACATGGGGGAACCTTGAGGACATTATGCTAAGTGAAATAGCCAGTCACAAAAGGAGAGATACTATGTAATTCCACTTAGATGAGTTCCCTAGAGTAGCCAAACTAAGAGAGACCGGAAGTAGACGGTGGTTACCAGGGGCTAGAAGGGGAGAGGGGAAGGGGGAGTTGGTATTTAATGGGTAAAGGGTTTCAATTTTGCAAGATGAAAAGTTCCGTGGACGGATGGATGGTGATGGTATCACAACAATGTGAATGTACTTAACGTGACTGAAAATGGTCAAGATGGTCAATTTTATGTTATGTGTATTTTACCACAATTAAAATGAAAAACAAGCAAGCAAGGGGAAGAACGAGCAGTGCCATCACAGAAATGTCCCAGCATGCTTGTCAGGGCCGGCAGGCAGAAGGGGTCCTGCTGTCATGGGTGTCAGGGAGCTGGCCCTCTACCTGGAAGTCACCCTGCTGGGGTGACACTGAAGCCCACAGAGGGGAAGAGCCATCCAGGGCTGCCCCCACTGTGTTTCCACAGCCTCGCAACCCCCAGGTCACTCTCATGTCCTTTCTGACAGCCGGGGAAGCATGAGAAGACAGCAAACTCTAAGAAAGTGTGTCTTTGAGACCTCGACAGGCACCTCTTCCTGTTTCAGAGGTTGGGCCCCTGCAGGGCCCAGATATGCAGTGCCCTGGATGCCAGAAGACAAGTCCAGGCATCCATCATTTCCCTTATCATGGAGCTACAGTGGGGAAAAAAAAGCGAGGAGAGGTAGTTTCCACCTTGGAAATATGACCAACCAGAATTAATTTGCAAGGGAAACAATACTGAGAAATGTGACAACTCGGGATTCCTTTGATGACAGAGGTGTGGTAATTATGGAGCTGCCCTCATCCCAGGGCCAGAGAGCAGCCTAGACAGTAGGAAAAGACAGCTCAACACATGTTCTCCTCTTCGAATCAGTCCTGTGGCCTCCAGTGAGGGTACCATGAACCACGCAGGCCCATCTCGCTGAGTGTTCTTCAAGGCAATGGACCACTTGGACCTCAAACACTTTCTGAGGCCACTTTACCATTGGGTATTCGGGGTCCACTGTCTTCAAGACCAAGGCTGGGTTCAGAGGTCAGACAAGACCAGCACTTCCCTTGAAGGCAGTGAACACACCCACCAATGGAGGATTCAAATCTACTGCTCTCCTTTAGCTTTCAAAAGATAGTTTTTCATAAACTTTTTTTTTTGATGGTGATGTTTATTTTCTATTTCTGTCATTTGAATTTATCTTTTGACTGTTTTTAATAAAAGTCAATATTGGTACAAATGAAATAAAATTCCTGTGTGGACGACTATGCTTTATCGTGGTAAAATATACAAACATAAAATTCAGCATTTTAACCATTTTCAAGGGTACAGTTCAGGGGCATTAAGTATACTCACATTGTCTGCTACCATCACCACCATCCATCCAGAGAACTCTTTTCATTTTGCAAAACTGAAACTGTACCCATTTAACACTAACTCCCCATTCCTCCCTCCCCCCAGCCCCTGGCAACCACCACTCTAGTCCATGAATATTACTGAGATCTTAATAATGTCTTCTCCTTTTAAGTTCTCTCCTCCTTCCTCCCCCTTAGGCAGGCAGGCAGCCAGCAGGATGCTTGCTTTGGAGATCTGGTGTCAAGGAGTCAAGGTTCTTCCTAGCTTTTGTAAAAATCTAAGCTATAGACAAGATTATGCAAGGCATTCTAGAAAGCGTCCTTCCATCCTCTACCTCTGGGTGTTCTACTCTGTTCCCTGGAAGCTCCTAGTAGAGCTGGCAAGACTTCAGAGAGGAGAGACTCCAGGCTCCAGGTTCCCAGATTTGCCAAGGATTCCCGGGCTCCATCCCATGCCTGTGTGGAACAGCCGAGAGCCTCAAACTTGCCCATGTGGACAGAAACGGTCAAAGCAATATAGACACGTGACTGGAAATCACAACTAAAACCGGTGTCGAGACGTGTCTAGATGGCCCTTTTCCTAAAACCTTAGACCTTGGATGCAATCATAAGGTGCGCGTTTTCCCAAAATAACTGAGGTTAAATTTTCTGTTAGCTGGACAGATGGAAGGCTTGGAGACAAAATTAAGTTAATTTACGTAAGTTATAAAATGCTATGTTTTTTGCAAGCCTTTGCTTATGGACTGAGATTCATACCCTCAACCGCAGTAGGAGAGGGCAAGTTTAGTTTGTCTTAAGTACAAAGAAGGCAGAATAAGGATGGTAAAGATTAAGAGACTGTGTATAAAAGCCAGACTACAAGGATTCAAATTCTGACTGTGCCACTAGATATATGCCCTTGTCTTAAACCACTGTGCTCAGTTTTTTCATCTGTAACAAAAATTTATAATACTGGTATCGTCCCAAAAGGAGGACGTTATGAGGGTTAAAGATGGCGATACATATGTGGCACTTGGAAGAGGGCCTGATTTTCAATAAGTATTCATTATCAGAAGCATCTTAAATCCCCTTTAATCTCCCAGTATCTGCACTTATGGAAGATTCAACTCACTGAAGAAATATGAAAATCTGAGCTTTTTCAAAATTACGCTCTTTTGAAAGAAGCTTCTTCCCAATTTGTGTATGGAAATGGGCCCATGTTAAAGGTTCAAGGTTTTATTCAATTGTACACATATTGAATTATGTCTTCCTCTGTTCATGTAAACTCTGCCCTTGGTTTGGAGCCATTCTTCATAAAGCCCCAGTAATTGTTACTCTGTATGTGTCCAAGGATTTGCAGTAGTCAGTTGTGTAATGATTCTTACTAGCATTCTTTCAGGCCAATTTTGAAAGGCATAATTTGTGGCCAAAAGAATTTAGTGGATCTTTCAAAAGATGGCATACATTATCAAGCCCAAGAGGACCCTTGAGGCGTTCATGAGATGTGACAACACACTTAGAGGGTGTGGGCTGAAGACAGGAGGGGTACCTCGGGGGACAAAGTCCTCTAAGCTTTTCTTCCTCTCATTTATTTATTTATTTATTTATTTTGGCCACACTGCGCGGCATGTGGGATCTTAGTTCCCCGACCAGGGATTGAACCTGCGCCCCCTGCAGTGGACGTGCAGAGTTTTAGCCACTGGACCACCAGGAAAGTCCTCTTCCTCTCATTTATACACCTTTAGGACTGATATTAAAGACAAAATTGTTTCTAATACTGATTTCCCAACTATTTTCTCAAAACAATTACTAGGAATCAGTTACCAGATGTCAAATCTCCCCCTTTTTGTGACATAACCAATAATCCTCCATAGCAATTGATCTCCTGTTCTCTGATTTCCACTATTCCCCAGAACTCCCCATTGCCCAATTTAAAGCCCTCTGGAGCAGATCAGCTGGTCTGCTGGAAAAACACAGGCTTCCCAGTGCTGGGAAGATTCATTCCACTCTGGCCAGAAGCCCAGCACTCCAGCTTCATCTGCCCTGGCCTCTGGCTCCAAATGCTGGAGCTGGATGTTCTGTGTAGCTTGCTGTCACTCTCCAAGGCGTCCCCTTTCATTTGCAAAGGATCATGAGAGTTATGAAAAGAAGGTACACAGAAGTTGCGAAGAGATTTTCTTCTCCTTGGGATGCCTCGGTGATAAATCCAAAACTTGCTGAGAACAATCTACTTCAACGACAAAGTCCATTTAAAAGTATAGGAAAATGATCGTTATAATATCAACAGTGAAAGAAAGCTGGAAAACACACTAGAACCAAGAAAGAATTCTGTTTTCCAACTCTAGAGCTGGAGAAAAAGCAAGTTTTAATCAGAGTAGAACAAGAAAGTAGGTAGAGGTGTTTGCAGCCATTCTGAAGGAGATAAATGACAAGGGTTCTTTATAGGATAGAATTTCAGTTCAAAACTTTTCCCTCCCTTAATATACACTGGACATCCTGGTTTCACTTCCCAGTCGTGATTCAGGTTGATTTTCAGCTCACAAACGGAAGACAGAGAGAAAAGGAGGGAGGGAGGCAGAGGGGATGGAGGGGAGAGGGTTCCAGATGTTCTAGGCCAGAATCTAGAGAGAGAGAGAGAGAGAAGGGGCAGGGAGAGAGGAGAGGTGTTTGTCAGTGGAAGTGCTGGAATTAGAGGAGCTGAGTGAGAAAAAGGGGAGATGAGTAGATCCCAGGGGCAGGCAGGGAGGCAAGGTGGTAGGAAAGAGGCTTTGCTTCCCTTCACCAGTCTTGCGTTTATTCCCTTTCCTCCCCCAGCCTCCAGGTATCACAGCTGACCCAACACAGCTTGCTTGGAGGCTGAGAAATAGGACAGAGGCCTGGGCAAATTTGGGGAGTAAAACAAACAAAAGGTATTGTTGCCAGGCAGGACTGGACCGGGGGGTTGAGGGGGGGGGGAAATGACCCCCAGTGGGGGGCACTCAGTACACGCTCAGAAACATTTCTGCAACACCCTGGGTACCAGAGCCAGACACTCTCATAACCCTAACAGAAATCTATCAGGCTGCAATTTCAGCTCTTTTACTCTTTTCAAGTCCCAGTAAAGAGAATCACATTTGCATAGCAAAATGCAATCAGTATCATCTAAGTTACACTTGCTAGAGAGCTGCACGCATCCGAAGCTATGGAAACATATCTACAGGATGTGAATCCCAGATATGGACGACTAGATCGGGGTTTCTCAGCATCAGCACTGTGGACATTCGGGGCAAGATAATTCTTTGTTGCGAGGGGAGGGGGGCATCCTGTGCATTTTAAGATGCTCAGCTGCGTCCTGCTAGATTCTATTGACAGTTGCACCCATCACCCCTCCCAGACAGACCAATCCCTCAAATCAGTCTGCCGATCGCAGTCCTGAGGTTTGGCTAGTTTCCTCCGTGGTATCTGCCAGACCTTCGCCCTCCAAGTCCCGGGTAGTAGAGCTTCTCACACCATACTGTGCATACAAGTCCCTAGGGATTTTGTTACAAATGCAGATTCCGACTCAGCAGGTCTGGAATGGGGCTCAGGATTCTCTAGTTTCAACGAAGCCCCTGGGTGATGGTGATGCTAATGCCGCAGGCCCTCAGACCACACTCAGCACCAGGGCCCTTTAGCACTGGTTTAGTAACAAGAGGGAAAACTGTGTAAGAAAACTGGCTGGCGTCGCACAGCTTGGCTGGTTACCTGGTAACCTCCCGGCGCCTCAGCATCCTCATTTGAAAAATGGTGGTGATTGCGAGCATTAGGTAAGACACTGAAGATAAAGCAACCAGTCTGGTGTCTGGCACTCAGAAAATGTTAATTCCCTCCCCTTTTCCTCTTAGCTCCTCCCAGCAGCAAGTCTAGAAACCTCAAGGTCAAGCCATCCCTGAGGATTACAGGAAATTCCCTAGAAGAAAAAAACTCAATTCCATTCTGAGTGGTGGTTGGAGAAGGAGGGATTTCTTCCCTTTCCTTTCTTCTAGTTTATACTCTCTCTGTTGCTTACACCATAACATCTGTCATCCTTTGGAGGCTGTGAATTGTTTTGGTAATGAAGCATATGATGAAAAGAATATTTTAAAACAATGTACACATTGTGATTTCATGCAAAAGCAATGCCTCCCACTCTTCGGGTCCACCTCCATGCTGCATTTAACACTGATTTAAACTTTTCTCAAAAGGAAAAATGATCTCAAACAGGAATAATCGCAAGGGCTTTGGGTCGCATCTCCATTTCCAAAACAGTTTCTTCATATTCCTCCCCAAATGAATGAATTCTACTCATCTGGAATTGTGTCCGGGGAGAATCCTTGCTACCCTTTGCAAGGATAAAATGTTCTAATGCAAAAATACTAATTTGCCAAGCTAAATATAGCCCTGGGATCACAAAGTACATGACACATAGACCTTGATTTTAACACACATACAGAGAGAGCTTTTGAATTCAGGGTTGTGTAGTACTTGATTTTTCTAGAATATTAAGTAAGATGTATTCCTTTGGGAAAATCACTCTCTCCCCATCCCCACCCCCCCAAGAAAAGTGCTCAACAATGGTGTCTTTCTCCATTTGTAGGCTGTATCCGAAAAAATGTATGTGAGGCATTGCTCCAAACAAAGTAAGTTTCTGCATGATTCCACTGTGCAAATGTCGTCATGAGAATAGAAGTCGAGACAGTCAGCTGCACTGGGAGAGGGGCAGCAAGCCGGCAGTTAATCGCCTACAGGAAAGTGTGGTTTGGCCTTCCTCCACCTTCACCCAGGTGCGGGGCTCAGGCGGCCCTGGAAGAGCTCTGCATTCGAGGCTGGTCAGGCTGGGTGGGAAGAAAGGCATCTGAGGGTCGGGACTTCCCCCAGAGTCTGCAGGGCTGGTCTCTGCTGCAGGAAGCGCTAGCTCAGTCCAAGGCCCACAGAATCATCACAAACACCCTGGGAAAAGCCATGGGGATGGCCGGGATGGCCACCTAAGGAATCCCTCTCTCTTCACAGAACCTGGAGTGGTGTGGGTACCAGTTCCATGCACACACTCTTCCTTCTAACCGACAAAAGACAATAACCCTGGAAGGTCTGGCAAAATTCTCCTCTAAACCTCACCAACCCAGGGCGCTCTAAGGCCTGTGGGGTAACGTCCAGCCCAGCACCCTTTGACAACCCAGGAAAAACTGCTCTAGCATCACTGTTTATCCTTGCTTTGCACAGTAATAATCCTTTTCAAGGCTTCCTCGCTAAAGCATACGCAGAGCAAGAAAAAACACCCTTGTGTAGTTCAGAGAGGTTAATAGTTCTGGACCGCCACTGATATACACTGACTCAACTGCTCGCCAATCATACGTAGAAGATAAGGACTCTGGGTGCTCCACAGGGCAGAACGTGCAAGTAGAATTCACAGACCTGTTGACAGAGCACCAGGACTGCCACCATCACCTGGTCTTGGCATCACCAGCAAAACCAGTTTAAAAGGCAGTATCCAGGCTCCTCCCACGTGGGTGATGCTGACAGTCTGTACCATATGGACACTGTCTGCCCCTCTATGGACACTGGGGTGATGCATCACATGTCCAGATATGCTGCTCAAGTGAACAGGCCAATTCCCAGGAAATCGGGTCTTCATGCAGGGCTGAGGCCCTTAAACAGAGTACAGACACTGGAGAGTCACCGGCCCTGAGTTGGACAGTTCCCCCTCCGGAGACGTTCTGAGCGGGGACTTCCCTCCAGCAGACAGTGATTAAAAAGAAAACTTCACAGGGGCGTCACAAACTGGGTTAGGTGCTGCAGTGTTCTGCTTTTTCAGCCATGCTGTTTGTGAATCCCCAACTGCTTTTTCTAACCGACTCACTTCCTTAAACATACCGGCTCACCCTCATCCAGGGGTGGCACCATGAATTTGGTGGCCAGGTTTGGACCAAGGGTGGAGGTTACCTTTTATATGTGTTTGTTAAAAAGAATGATTTGTAGCACTTAAGAATTAACTCAAGGGCTTCCCTGGTGGCGCAGTGGTTGAGAATCTGCCTGCCAATGCAGGGGACACGGGTTCGAGCCCTGGTCTGGGAAGATTCCACATGCCGCCGAGCAACTAGGCCCGTGAGCCACAATTACTGAGCCTGCGCGTCTGGAGCCTGTGCTCCGCAACAAGAGAGGCCGCGATAGTGAGAGGCCTGCACACCGCGATGAAGAGTGGTCCCCACTTGCCACAACTAGAGAAAGCCCTCGCACAGAAACGAAGACCCAACACAGCCATAAATAAATAAAAAATAAATAAATAAATAAAAAATTTTTTAAAAAATTAAAAAAAAAAAAAAAGAATTAACTCAAGATAATGCTTCTGGTGTGCCCCACCTCACCTGGCTGCTACATAATCATCCATCCAAGCAGCCAACTCTACTGCAAATCTGTGAGAAGTTCCATGATAAGAAAAAAAGGACTGAATTCACTACGCTTCTCAGGCTCTTCTGAAAACCTTTTTTATTTTAACCCTCATGGCAAATCTTTACTTAATACATTCATCCATGTTCCTGCCTTATGACAGAGTAAACTCATGAAAGCTGGCAAAGAAGCTTGCAGTAGTTCGTGAAGGGGAATCCCAGTGACCCCCATCCTACTGCCGGTCACTGAGTGAGCTTAAAGCCCAGGATGAGGGTCCTGAAAATTTGGGTCCATTTTCCCATTGAGAAGCAATTTCTGACCTACTCGAAGCATCAGGAGAGAGCAAGTAAAGAAGACTGGAAGAAGCCTTGATACAACAGTGCAAGTGTTCTGGGGTAAGGGGACGAGAAGGATGTCAGCCAGGTTCCCCAAGTCAAAAGGGGGCTGTGGGGTGGGCGTGGAGGTCAGGCCTGGAGAACCTCTGTGCCCAAAGCTTCTGGATCTGATCTGATGTAAAGGATGAACAATTGATGTGCTACACAATTGCTGGAATTTTTAAAAATTAACTTTAAAAACTGTTTACTTATTTGCATCTGCCATAAAGATGAAAGATGTTGGTTAATTTAAGAAAACAAACAATTTGGGGAAGAATACATGTTCAAGGTGCTTCCATACCTATCTCATTTAAGTTTTGAAGTAGGTAAGTTTTGGTATCCCCATTTTTAATTTTTATTTATTTATTTATTTATTATTTTAAAAAAATTTTTATTGGAGTATAGTTGATTTAAAGTGCTGCATTAGTTTCTGCTGTACAGCAAAGTGAATCAGCTATACATATACATATATCCACTTTTTAACATTCTTTTCCCATATAGGTCATTGCAGAGTATTGAGTAGAGTTCCCTGTGATATACAGTAGGTCCCTATTAGTTATCTATTTTATATATAGTAGTGTGTATAAAAAATATGGAACACTTCATGAATTTGCATGTCATCCTTGTGCAGGGGCCATGCTAATCTCTGTATCCCATTTTTTATAGATGAAGAAACTAAGACTCAGTTTATGTGACATGCTGTAGATCTTATAGAGAATTTGGCCAACACACTAATGAGTTTGGGCCCTGCCATGGCTCTGGATAACTGGGGCGTTAGTTATAGTATCTGTGTATTTGGCTCTGCTCACCCCATCTGCTCCAATCAAGCATCCAACCGACCACAAACTCCCTGAAAAGGGGGCTTCAGAGGACAGTGTCACCCCCACCAAGTTCTACAGCTCTCTCCCCTTCCTTGGCATTCACACCATGACTCCCTCAACTCGGACATGTATTCTCCCAAGACAAACAAACAAACAAACCCACTTGAGGGAAGCTCTATCATTTCATCCCCATCCCTATCCTCTTCCTGAATAAGGAAACCCTCAGCATTCTACCTCCAAAGGGTACCTTTTCCAGTTGCAGGGCCCATGCAGTCTTTCTGAGACTCCAACCAAGAAAGGAACAAATGCCACTTACATGTTCCTTGATCCTACTCAAACGTGTCCCCCCAAGGCCTGGTAGCACTGGTGCTCCTAGATTTGAGAGAGAAGTACCAAAGGGAAAAAGAGGTGAATGGGCCCAAGGATGCTCTCAGCCCCTCTGCCCATGCTGTCTGTCCTCTTCTGCACCTCCTCAATCTCTGAATTCACTTCAAAAGGAAAAAAAGAACCTCTGGCTGAACCCTGGAGAAAGCACATCCTGTTTTACTGTAGGAAGAAGGCAAGGTCTTGATTAACTCATTTTTCTGGCGCTCATCTTTCATCTTTCAGAGACTGGGGCAAAGAACAGAAATAACATTTATATCGGGATTTTAGTTTTCTCAAAAGCCAGCCTCCAGAGTCTGTATTGGACTAGGTTTGGCGATTACACTTCTACACTTCTAAAAATTACAATCTGCATCTACACTAACATCACACTGAGACTACAAAATCCTGAACGGTCAATGGAAGGACAACAGTACATTCACCACGGTAAACTCACTAAGGCAAGAAGTAGTCAAGGCGGGGTAGTCATTTATTACATCTTAGAAACATCTTCATCAACAACAGTTGAAATAAATGTTTAATGTTAAGTTACTGAAATTATTAGAGCACTCCATTTCTTAAGTATTCTAATTAATCAAGTCCTACTTAAATCACACAAACATACTGTACAATTTTCTTTTTGAGCCAAATACAGGTTTGTCCCACTATCTGAAAGTAGACCACTCCTATGAAACCTTTGGTAAGCTGAACTGGCAAGAAGCAAAGAGTATTCCCGCTTCATGTTACAGCAGGCACTTCAATTTTACAAAAGACTACATTAGTTCGATAACAGCTTTTTCATAGAAGTGAAAATCTTTTTTGGATTTCTTTTGGTTAGCGAAATGTAGATCTTGAGTAAAAGCTAAGGGGCACTAAGGTGAACTTTCAGAAAGTGGGGGAAACCTGTAGTGGACGTTCCTGTTACAGCACAGGTGATTTCAATTTTTCTATAATAATATGTTCCTGGAAAATGTGTTTGAAGGGCATATGTCCAAAACTTAACAGCAGTCATATATCCTTAGAAGGTGATTATCTAACAAAGATATTTCTCTCCCTACCACCCCCCCCCCCACCCCACCCTGTGATGGCTCATGGCCGCACTGTCTCCCTCAGGCCCAAGCCACCCAATGTGCTGCTCCTGGATGAGGCTGGTGCTAGTGCAGGGCCCTGAAGCTTAAGCTTTTTTAGCATCACAGCAAATCTGTCTCCGGGTGCCAAGTTTGCACAGTACCAAAAAAATGATGCAATCTTCTAGCAAAACTTACTAACATTGTTGAACCTGATAAGTATATTCATCAATTACTTGAAATTTCCAATAGCTTACACAGGATGCCTGACCAATAATCTAAGCAAATGGTGACTCAGGATCAAGGGACAGCCATTCCAGAGGCTAATTCATGAGAGATCATACGAGTGCTGAGAAATGTATAAAATTAAAAAATGAAACTGGTTTTCAGAAGTCAATTTTCAACATGCTCCTGTTTGAATCATTAAAATCCCTCAGCACAACCCCCGTCCAAATTCAACTGCATTTTTATTTGAAACATTTCTCATTTTCCTAATATGTAGAGACTTGTGATGACAACCTTGATAGAAATCTAGGACATGGGTGTTCTAAGAGTCCACCAACTCTATAAAGACAGCAGAATCTAGCCAATAATTATAATAATTAATTAGAAAGTCCAGGGTGTTAGCATTTTAAAAGCAACAGTTAATATGCAATTTCTATATTAAAATACTGAAAGGTTTAGAAATAAAACAACCAGTGGATCATTTTCCCCTCACTTGACAACCAAATTAAGACAACCTCTTCCACTTTATCAGCCAGAGATCCTGAGCTAGTGAGCCACTTATGAAAGTGAAATAAATTCTGACAACACTACCCTGAACTCTGCAGGCAGGAAGCTGTTTCAACTGTCATGCCAGAACTATGAGATAATGGGTATTTCAAAATGTTTGTCCCATCTCAAAACCCAGTCTCACACCAGCATCTTGGCATCCCAGAAAGAAGTTGAAAATGAACTCCACTGCCAGAGAAGCATCTTAACACTTAACTGCCCAGTCTGTTAGGTAAGGGATCTGGAGACCCAAGGTGTGTATTACTTTCGTTTCTTCTGGCTCAAGACTAATTTTATTGGTGCAGCTCAAAATAACTGCAGGGCCTACAAGACCCATGGTGTGCCCACTCAAAGGAGAAGATGCCCTTTAAGCAAAGAGCCTATATCAAAACTGGAGAGGAGAGAGCCGGCATCGGACAGCCGTTTAGAGGTGCGTTAGGGCAAGTTTCAATTCTTAAAAGGCTTTATGTTTAAAGAAGCAATGAACTCCTTACTAAATATGCCTCATTTCTAGACCTGTTACTCTGAAATTTTATTGATCAAAGTTGAGGAGGCTGCCAGCAGGAAGAGAGTGTTTAATTAAATTGCGAACATTTCCAGGAAGAAAAGTGTGATGCTTAAATTAACTCTCTTCAATTAGAACAAAGACAAGGAAACAAATCCCGTGGGATTACACTGGTGAGTGGTGGGTTTGTCCTAATTCAGCCTCCAGGTGCCTGTGACGGGTGATAAGAGGGAAGAGCACTTCCCCTGAGAAGTTGTTTGCAGACTGAGGGATATACTATATAGAGAGACGTGTGTGTGTGTGTGTGTGTGTGTGTGTGTGTGTGTGTGTGTGTGTGCTCTTTTCAAAGGTAAATATGTGTGTGTGTTGGGGGGGTGGTTTTAGGTGCTGCGCCTAAAACTGCTACAGGGAAGGGTAGACATCTGCCAAACCACTACTGCCCCACACGGGAAACCCGTCTGGAGAAATAATCCACCATCTCTCTACATGAGTCACTTCCCTCCCAGACGGGCCCTTCTGCGGATCAGGGAGAGATCCCCAATGCTGGCCGTCTCGCATCCGTCCAGGGAAACTCAGAAACCAGCTTGCGGGTCCCGCTCCCGCGGGTCCACCCTCCGCCTCGCTCCCCACCGCCTGCACCCGCCGCTTCGCCTTCCGCCCTCACCGGCCACTAACCCCACCGCTCCCCGGCCCGCCTCGCCTCCCTCTGCGGACTCCCGGACAGCCCGCTTTCCCGGACCTCCGTTCAGTCCCCTGTTCTCCACTACGATTCTCTAGAATTTCTCAGGGCCGCCAGTATCTCCTAGCTCCTATCCGGGGAGGCGCGTCGCCTCCACCGCGATGCCAGAACACTTGCCCCAGCGCTCACCACCACGATCCGTGCCCTCGACTCCCCACAGGGTCCCCACAAAGTGGCCAAAGAGACCTACCCTCCGGCTTTATCCAGGATAAAACACCAGATCCTAATAGCTGGGGTCCCAGCCTCAGGCCGAACTTCCAGGCTCAGCTCGGATCCGGTTCCCCCTCCCTCCGCGCGCAGAAGGGCTGCTCCCTCCTCCTGCAGCGTCTCCCCGGACCCCATTCCAAAAGGTTCCAGCTGCCTGAGAACCCGGCCCTCCTCGGCCTCAGTCTCCCTGCAAAGCTTCTGATTTCTGAAAACGCCCCCAGCGCTACCATCAAAGGAGTCAGGACGCGCGCCGTCCTCTCCAGCTGGAACCGCTGGCTCCATCCACCGCGGCTCCCAGATCTGGAGAGGCGGCTACCGACCTTTGATTTTTCTCTGCTTTTCCTGTACAGCCCGACTCTGTGTGTGTTTGGCAGAGGGGGTGGGAGGGAGGTGGTATTCCTAAGTTTAGTTTTTAAAGCATATATAAGTGAGTAAGTATTGAAGAAAGCAGCCAAAACCTGGCCCTCCCCCAAACCTAGGAATTCAAAGCCACAGGGTCACAGCCCTTTCCAGCCAGGCCCCCGCCCCGCACACGCTCCACTAGGCAAGGACCATAAAAGCCCTTTAAAGTCCGCGGTGCATCAAAGGGCTCCCAAGGGACCAATCCTTCCCGAGCCACCCTCTTCCCGCGCCCGAGGCCCCAACACCAGGAGGGGCCCCCAGGGACTTGGTGTCCTGGGTCGCCGTGCCTGAGCTTGGACACCCACCTCTGGGCGCCGGACGGGGGCGCTGTCCTCGGCCTCCGATCTTGCGCGGCGCGGCCACTACCTCCTTCTCGGGGCGTCGGGGAGACTCCGCGGAAAGGCGTTCGGCAGGCCACGGCTGGGGCGAGCGCATCTGCCGAGAGCCGTGGCCGTTCTGTGCGCTGGAGCGCCGGGAGCGCCGCCCGCCTGCTCCCGGAGCCCGCCCCTTCCCCGCCCCCTTCCCAGCGCCTGGGGCAGAGGTCTGCCCCTCCGCTTCCACATCCCCTCCCCAACCACTCACACCTTCTGTCTGTGGCTTTGGCGAAATCTTGGCACACACCGAGAAACCAAGAAATGAGTGAATGGATAGATTGGAGGGATGGAGGGATGGGGCAAGTGAAGCCAAGTATTTCCTAACTGGGGAGAGGGCTCTGTGTCTGGGTTACGTGGACCTGTGTTAGCGCACGTGTGGCCGTGTCGGCGTGCGTGCATCTGGACGTGTGCGTTGGTGTATACGTACGTGCATATGAGTGTATATGGAAGTGTGTGGCTGCGTGTGCGCCCTCACAAGGCCGGCACCGCTGAGTTCCTATCCGAGGGGTCGAGTTCCCCATCCCTTACCGGCACCAAGACCCTGTCCGGGTAAGCAGGACCGCTGCGAGCCGGTGGGAGACGCGTCTTTGTGACGCGGACGGCGGCTCGGTGTGTTTTGGGCCTCTCCCTGATGTGGTCCAGAGGCTGAGGTGCGGACAGGGATGCTTCTGGTTCACTGGCTCGCCAGAGCCTTCATGCTGCCCTCCCTGTTGTGGCAGCTGGTGGCCTGGTGTCAGAGCGCGTGTGTTAACAAAGCCAGCGGTGGGGAAGGAGGCAGCTGATACACCGCGTGGGGCTGGATCCGGCGGGTGGCCAGCCATCCCCCACTCCCAAGCTGTCTGAAATTTCAGCTTGTAATCCCCTCCCCCACCATGAATATTTAAATAATGTTAATGACCCTCTGAAGACGGACCTTCTAGAAATCCTGAGAGGACACACACAGAAACACCCCACACAGAAAACAGTATTTTTAAAACCAAGGTGTTCTCTGCAGAGGAAATAGAATGTAAACATGATATGTAGTCAGATTTCTTGAATTCAACTTTCCACTAGGCGTGATCAAGGTTTTCATTTCCCAGTGGTTCTCCCTCCCCACCTCTGCAAGTCAGAGCCCCTTACTCCCCTAGTTTCCATCCTCTGTTGGCCTGCTTTTTTTCTGAACCGCTGGCCAAAATCCCGGGGTCCTCTTCTGAGAATCGATTCTGCCTGCCACACACGGCAGGGAAAGACAACTGCCAGGGACCTTGATTTCCCATACAAGAAACGATAACATGGGGACCTGTCCAGAAAGCCTGTCCAGCTAAAGACATTAAAAATAGCATCAACCCCAGAAAAGGCTTCTTTACTGTCTGAAGGTTTATTCACACCATCACGGAAGGGGAGGTGGAGATGCAGTGAAGGCTACAATGGAGACCTCAGCGGTTCTCCTCAGGGTTCCTGAAAATCTATAGGCTTCTTTTGCTTGGCATTTAGGAATTGTTTCACCAGCCTTTTTGCATGTTTGTCTCTTACACTATTGAATTTCAACAGAATTTACTGACCAGTGGTTGGAGATTACAGAGTTTTAGCCTCAATCCCTTTCTTTCCTTTCCTTTTCTTTTCTTTCTTCCTTTCCTCCTTCCTTCCTTCCTTCCTCTCTTTCTTTCAGCTCTTCATGGCACTAACCTGAGTTAATTATTTGGGTGCCCTACATTGTGCTCTATTTTTAACATTTTAATAGCATGTGAAAACTCACATTGAAATGAGCATGTTTGGGGACACTTATTTATTTATATGGACCATAGACTCTTCAGGGAAAAATTCTAAACTTACAGCAGAGGTGAGATTTTTATAAACAGTATTAGGGCAAGTGCATCATCACTCTTTCTTCCTATATTCCAGTCAAACATTTACCAGTCAAATTTGTTTCCTTATCAGAAATAGTACAGCAATTCTGAATTCTTTCCTAAAGCAATGTCAGTATTAATATGACTGTAATATTATCTTTAAATATGAATTAATTAATGCTAATTTTCTGTTAATTTTAAAGTTCTGGCATATTCTACAGAAAACTATTGGGAATATTAATTTAGGAAAAGTACAAGTTCAATAGATATTAATTTACAAGAACATTTCCTTTTCTTTCATCTTATAAGATAGTAAAGAGGAAGCCATGATTAAGCTACACTTTTTTAAAATGAAAGGCTTGGTACATAACAGGGATCAGAAGTATTTGTTTAATTTGTTCAGTGAAATCAATGCAAGGGTATGAACATATGCATGTGAAAGTAAAAACTGTTTTAAATTAACATTTATTTTCCCCTAGGTCAGCGGTTCTCAACCAAGGGTGATTTGATGCTTCCCCCCCACCCCCCGCCCACCCAGACATTTTGGCAATGTCTGAAGACATTTTTGATTGTCATATTGTCATAATGGGGGTGGGGTGCTACTGACATCTAACGGTTAGAGGCCAGGGATGTTGCTAAATATCCTGAAGGGTATGGTACAGTCCCACAACAACAAAGGATCGTTGTATCCCAAATGTCAAGAGTGCCGACGTTGAGATATCTTGCCCTGGACCCAAAGCCAGGACTAAGGACCACAGATATCAGGACCATGTCTGCATTTATTAAAAATGCAAATTCCTGGGCTCCACCTTTACCTAGTAAGTCAGAATCTCTGGGGGCAGGACCAGGGAAACTGTTTTAACAGCTCCTAGGTGAGTCTTAAGAACATGAAAGTATAAGAAACACTGGAGGGCTTCCCTGGTGGCGCAGTGGTTGAGAGTCTGCCTGCCAATGCAGGGGACACGGGTTCAAGCCCTGGACTGGGAAAATCCCACATGCCGCGGAACAACTAAGCCCGTGCGCCACAACTACTGAGCCTGCGCTCTAGAGCCCGTGAGCTACAACTACGGAATCCTATGCGCCTAGAGCCCGTGCTCCGCAACAAGAGAAGCCACCACAGTGAGAAGCCCGCGAACCACAACAAAGAGTAGCCCCCCGCTCACCGCAACTAGAGAAAGCCCGCGCACAGCAACAAAGACCCAATGCAGCCAAAAATAAATAAATAAATAAAATAAATTAAAAAAGAAACACTGGAGATGGGAAAGGCTGGCTTCTTACCCAGTGCATGCTTATGGGCTCATCACACTGTATGTGCCTTAACATGATAATGGTTATTAGAGCTGAGAATATTTTATGAAATATATACGCTCCTTGATCCATGTAAGAAGCACTTATGAAGCAAATAAAGGGCTACTGATTCTGTGAAGACAAACAAACATAGCTGGGATATGAAAATGTTAAACACTCCCTACACCATTTAGGACACAACACCTTCTATGGAAATGTTGCTTGGCAAGAGGGGAGGTCATGATTTTTTTTTCCCTATGGCCTAAGTGTACATTTTTGCTTATGTTGCCTGTGCCATGCTGCCTGCCCATTTTAAATGGTGCCCCTGAGCAAGAGTGGCCTCCAGGGGACACAAGAAATAGAATGTACTTACTAGAGAAACACCAGAAGTAAAGGTTGGGTTTCTGGGAAAGAAGTCAGCCTAGACACAGACTGACAGAGCCTCTTCTTCCTCCCCAAGCTTAGAGAAGAATAGAAGCTGAAAGAAAGACCCATGAGTTGCTCAGAGAGCTGATCTGAAAACCCAAAGAAGGGGCCAAGACTGGTCAATCATAAAGAATTTGCCATTTCTTCCTTCTGGCAAGGAGAAAGACCAAAAAGCATCAGCTGGGTATACTCCTCAAGTACTAAATGTGTCCTACAGAAAATAAAGGCTTGCTAGAAAAAAAGAGTAAGAATAAGATGGAAAAGCAAAGAAAACCAGCACTGAAAAGGCTGGCCCCCCTCAAACCAATAGTCGTAGATCTGTTGGGCTTTCCCAGAAAGTACCAGGTAAAGTCATTGAAAAGTTAGGAACAATCCCAATCCCAAGGGCATCCCCATGGGACCAGATGCACCACTGCAAATCTAAGAGAAGAAACAAACGGGGAAATATTTGCAACATATATAACAATGGGTTACTATCTCTAATATGCAAAGAGTTCTTACAAATCAATATGAAAATTGAAGAAAATTACCAACTATCTAATTGAAAAAAAACAAACCAGTCATTTATAGATAAGTAAGTATAACTGGCCATTGAAGTTAGGAAAAGATGCCAAAACTCTTTCTCATTAAAAAAAAAATGCAAGTGAAAATACTGGAATAATATATTTTGCCTATGATATCAGTAAATACATAAAATACAAATATTATCTATTATTGGTGAGAGAATGATGAAAATTAAGTATTGTACACTGTTGAAGGGAATATAAACTGATGTTAATAAATTGGTAAATTCATTAGACAATTTGGTGATATCTCTTAAAATTAAAAAGAATGCTTATACACTTGAATTTGCAATTCACTTTTGGAATTCGGAAGCTTATAAGATCTGTGAGTCAGAAGAATATTGAAGTGGTAGGGAGGAGTCAGTGAATAAGAAATTCCTGATCACAGAAGTGGCCAAAATAAAGAGACTATTTAATATAAACTTTTAAAATTGCTTGCTGTGTAATGTTGTGATGTAAGTACTTCTGGTAACCCCTAGACCTCTGATAACAGTATTTGTTCACAGAACCAAAGGCAAGGGGCTAATATATGGCTTGGTGCAGACTGGATATCACGCAAGAAGGATGTGAGGTTAAGAATTCAGACAAGATGGGAAACCAGAACAAGAAGCGACCAGGAGAACTAATTCCATCCCACCGGAGTTAACCACTTGAGTTAAAAATCCATAAAAAGAGTGGGGTGGGCACTGGACCACCTCTAACACTTTGTGGGCAAGGGTCCAAGTAATTTTAATTTAATGATTATAAAAGGAATAATTTTCCCCTGAAGGCTGTGGGACTTGGGATAGCCAGCCAACAAACTCCTAGGATGCACACAGATCTTTGGCTTATTTTCTAATTCTGATAGTGGTTTTACCCTATTCATCTGGATGTTTTGTTTGTTTATGGATTTCCCACTTAAGACATTTCTCCACTGATCTCTGATTCTTATAAAAGGGCAAAAATGTCATCTCTAGATAATTGTAAGCAATGATGCTTACATCCTTGGCTTTTCCATAGAAGAGATATTTCATCCATAGACTGTTTTAACCATCAACTTTCTGAATGAATGCACAACATATAAGACAGGATATGGACTGTTTGTTCTGACTTATAGTTGTTTTATCAAATTAAAAACACTCTTCTCAAAACCATCTCTTCTCTAGTGTCAAGTCTGGTTTCTGAGTGATGGTCAGCTCTTAAAACTTTGAATATCAGTGTTTCCCAAGCTAGCCCACATTGAGAGTAGCTGGAAAACTGGAAAAAAAAAAAAAAAAAATCAAAAAACAAAAAGCCTGGGTTAATTTCCCTAGAAGATCTGGGGCTCAGGAATCTGTATTTGTTCAAGCTTCTCACATGATTCTATGACACAGCCTGGTCTGGGACCCACTTGGGGTGGACACAATTATCTTTAGGCAGGGGAAGGAGAGAGCAAGTGAACACAGAGACAGGGATGGCTGTCACATGAGAACACTTGGCTCTTGGACCATGTTTACTCCAGTTCTTGGCCTAGTTTGTGGTTGCCTGCCTTTCCTTCATTTCCTCTCCAGGATCTCCAGCTTCCTGTGCCAGAGTAAGTTCCTTTCCAGCCTGTTCCACATATATTTCCTTTCCCTGCATCCTCACACTTGGCCTCTCCTTTGCCAAATCCTCTAACACAAGGAAATGGTGACCTGATGACATTCATCCCAATGATTGAGACTCTTTTTTCAAAAGACTTTTAAAAATACTCCAAAGAAACATTCTGAAACCCAAGCAACTTTTGCCCATCTAACTGCTTTCATTTTGTCCCACATTATAGCTGGACTGTGCCTTCTCTACATTGACAAAGGGACATTGTGCATCCAGATTGCCCCTTGTAATATACATTTAAAGGGTACCATTATAAAGTGCAAGTCATACAGTGTTCCAGACTAAAATCATCAATGAAATGCAGCAACATGGAAGCTGCTTGTTGGAAAGGATGCAGAAAAAAGCTACATGTGCAGGGGAAAGGCAGGGTGGGGAAGGGAGAGAGAGCACAGACGGCAGAGTCCCCCTGTGAGGGAAGCAAGAAGGCACAGATGGCCACGTGGGACCACTGTGGGCCCCACCTTCCTCTTTACAGAGGCCGCAAAGCTTAAGTGTTAATGACAAGAATGTACTCATGTAATACTTTGGTAATTAACAACAAAGCCCGGAGGCTCAAGTTCTTTGTTTCTTGGCTGAGAATTTTATCTCATTCAACAACTGAAGCATTTAAAAAATCTAGTAAACACTCTGGAGTTCATGCCCTAATGGAGACACAGTGTAGAACAAGGTGCTTTTAAGGCACTGCTTCACAAACACAAAGTCTGCTAAATATACTCGGAATGTACAGGAAGGGACACAGCGTGTTCACAGACACGACGATGGGAGCAGTGCCCCCAGTGCGGAAGGCAGTTTCTGTTGAGTAAATCCAGTGAATTTGCTTCTCATTAGCGATCCGTGTTTTATTTTATTTATTTATTTATTTTTGGCTGCACCACGAGGCTTGCGGGACCTTAGTTCCCCTGACCAGGGATGGAACCCGGGGCCTCAGCAGTGAAAGCGCCGAGTCCTAACCACTGGACGGCCAGGGAATTCCCAGAGATCTGTGTTTTAAATACAAAACTACCATTCTTTCTGGTGGTACTTAATTCCTTTTCAGTTTAGGTAACATGAGAATGATTTTTTAGTTTTTAAAAAATGGGACCGTAACATTTTCCCTGTCATGCTCAAGTGTTTTCCTCAGAACTCTTAATTACAGGCTGTTAATTTATGGAAAGAACCATAACGATTTTCAGTACTATTAGGGGAAACTTGACATTTTAAACTTTAATAATTCTGATCATCGGAGAGGGGTGGCCTTTGCAGTAAGTAGTCTCTGACTTACTGGTCAAGTGTTTTAATATTGTGAACAACCCAACAAGACAATAGGCTTTTTCCTTCTACGATATTGAATATATTAAATTACTTATCCAGGCGTGAAGGTAAGTTCACTGAATATGATGGGGGAATACTCTGAAGGCAGTCTGAGTTTATCTACACAGAGTAAGCTAATTACTTACCTAAGTAACAATGAAGATTATAAAATGTTAAGACCATTTAGATATGGAGAATAATGACGGCTTCTTCTACAGCATATTAAAAGCTTCTGTTGGGAGGGGACCATGACCTATGTAAAATCACTTTAGAAACCATAACAGCTTATGATAAAGTCAACTAAAGCATAAAAACCCACATAATCTGTGAAGAGCCTCCAACTCAAGTAAAGGCCTTTGCCTTCTCTCCTGCTTCTTTTCCTTCTCCCTCTCCTCCTTTCTCTCGTCTTTTTTTTTTTTAATTGTTTTATTGGCGTATAGTTGATTTACAATGTCGTGTTAGTTTCTGCTGTACAACAAAGTGAATCAGCCATACGTATACGTATATCCACTCTCATCTAGACTCCATTCCAATATAGGTCATTACAGAGCACCGAATAGAGTTCCCTGTATACAGTAAGTTCTTATTAGTTATCTTTTATATATCGTAATGTGTATATGTCAATCCCAATCTCCCTCCTTTATCTTCTTTTCCCCTTCCTTCCTTCCTTCCTCCCTTCCCTCCCTCCCTGCTTTCCTTCCTCCCTTCCTTCCTAGTTCCTTTTCTTTTTAGACCACAGCATAGTAAATTTTAGGAGCAGGCACTGCAAACTCAAATACCTTCCAAAGCCAGACTATCAGAAATAGTTTGTGACTCCTGTGAAGGACTGCTAATTAATTTATAGACTGACCGAGATAAGATAGGCCAGCACGAAGAGAGAACTGTGTGTTTAGACAGATGGCTGCCACTGCTTCTGTTTTATATCAGGCATTTTCTTAACTTGCTTGGGATGAGTGAGGGCATATCCAAATGTCAGATAAATGAGAATTAGAGCTAGGAGGCACATTACGTCACCCCAGCCACGTTCCTCATTTTACAGTATAGCAAAGTGTCAGTGAAATCCAGGGTCTCTGGAGCTAAAGACCAGGGTTCGAATCCTGGTCTGTCATTTATTAGCTGTGTGATCTTGGGAAAGTTGCTCAGCGTCTCCATCTCTCTGAATCCTCACCTATAAAAGGCAGATCATGAGAACATCTACCTGCAGTGTCACATCTACAATATGACTGTTGTGAGCGTAAAATGAGACCATCCATGTAAAGCTGTAAGCCCAAGGCCAGCTACAATGTTAGTTGTTATCAGTGAAAGCAACTGAATCCTAGAAGGGGGATGGGACTTACACAAAACCACCAGGCAAAATTGGGCCAAGGTCAGCACTCAGACTCAGGCCTGCTCACTCTTAGGTCAGGGCTAATTTCTTTGCTATAAGCTTGCTTTCTTTGGTATTTTTGTTATTTCTAAAGAAAACAATAAACAACAATTACATGGCATGATGAGTGAAAGCTCTGGTTAATTTGGTTTTAAGGCCAGAGTCATATCTATGACCCACCTCTGCCCAGACAAGTGCAGAAGCACTGGTTACCATCAGTATAGGCAGGACGGTTGTGCTGTCAGTATGGTTACGTGCCCACCATCTCTATCACAATATCCTAGAAATATTTCCCTCTCAGCCTTTTGCCTTGGAGTTTTGCTTTGAGTTCTGTTAAAGTCTCCAGCCCGTTCTCAATATTCTGGAATATTCTGCTGACAGAGGATGCTGCCACAGACCTGCATATCAGAGAGGGGAAGTGAAGCCTTCGTGCTGACATGCGTGTGTGCTGTGGTTTGCGGCCACTCTCTGGAGGGGGTCCCTGCCAGGCACTGTATCCAGAGTGCTTGGTTCCCACAAGATGGGGGGACCATCTTACCCCAGGGCAGGGCCCTGCCAGGGAGAAATGGGCCCCCACTGCTCCCCTCCCCTTCCAGCCTTAGCTCTACTTTCTGCTTTCATTTTCTCTGGGTCGGTATCACTCAGTCGGCCCTGGATCCACCAGTTATTTCGCCCATTCTAGTCACATTCTGCTCTTTACCTAGAAAGCCCTTCTTACCAGTCAAGGCCTATTTGACTCCCCTGCTTCAAGCCTGCCCCCCAGGCTGCTGTTTCCAGGGGCTCCATCCACAATCTTCTTCCCCCACTGCCATTATCCTGACCCTCCCCTTGACAGAGACACTCTATCCAGGGCAGCCTAGAGTCTTACCTTGGGTTCAGCATCTTCCCTTGAACACCCATCAAACACACATGCTCCAACCCAACTCCTTACTAGCCTCGTCTCACTCATCTGCCCTGTATTTCCTGACTCAAGGGTCCCACAATCCCCGTGGTCACTTGCCCTCTTCCTCACTGTGGTCAAGCTACTGTGGCCCCTGTTACTGTCTCCACTGCCCCTTCATAGGTCACTCCTTTCCCACCTGGCCTATTCAATGGCCTCTTAGCAGATCTCCCTGCCCTTGGCCTCTCCCCCATCCTGGCCACCTTTCACAATGCATCTGAGTTAGCGTCCCAAACCGGTCTCCAATGACTCCTCTTGCCAAGATGGACATTCCCTGTCAATCACTCATCCGCTCAACAGGTATTTATTAAGATTCTCCCATGTGTGAGGCCCCATTGTAGGTGCCAGGGATGTGGCAGTGAACAAAGCCAAGTGCTTTCTCTCATCCTCAAGCCACTGGGCCTGGAGGTGGGATGGGTGTTCTTGCTCGTTACTGTTTCTTCCAGACTACTGTCCTCCTTTCTCAGTAAAATCCCCCTCCCTCATTACCTGAAGATTTTAGCATCTGTCACTCTCTCCAACATTCTGATTATAAGTCTTAATGATTATAACACCCATGTAGATAAGTCTTTGAATATCCTGGCCTCTTAAGTTTTTTAAATTTTTAAAAATAACTATCATTGGGACTTCCCTGGTGGTCCAGTGGTTAAGACGCCAAGCTTCCACTGCCGCGGGCACGGGTTTGATCCCTGGTGGGGGAACTAAGATCCTGCATGCCGCGAGGTGCAGCCAAAAAAAACCATAAATAAATAAATAATAAATTTTTTAAAATAACTATTATTGTCTTCCTATTTCAGCCATCCAGTTCCATGGTCCCATCCTAGACCTTGTAATTACCAATAACCGTGCACCCTTCATAATCTCAGTTTCAAACATCCTATTCTCTAACCACCACTCTTTCCTTTTTTAAAATTAATTAATTAATTTATTTATTTATTTTTGGCTGCATTGGGTCTTCGTTGCTGCGCAGGGGCTTTCTCTAGTTGCGGCGAGCGGGGGCTACTCTTCCTTGCAGTGTGCGGGCTTCTCATTGCGGTGGCTTCTCTTGTTGCGGAGCATGGGATCTAGGCGTGTAGGCTTCAGTAGTTGTGGCTCGCAGGCTTAGTAGTTGTGGTGTACAGGCTTCGTTGCTCTGAGGCATGTGATACCATCCCAGGCCAGGGCTCAAAACCATGTCCCTTGCATTGGCAGGCAGATTCTTAACCACTGTACCACCAGGGAAGTCCCACACTCTTTCTACTACTATGCTAACGCCAATAATTCTCCACTCCATGACCAAGGCTAATCCAATGATTCCATTATGCATCATTGTTCCTCATCCCTCCTGGTCTCATTCTTTCTGTAGCTTAGATTCCATGGTCCATCCCTTGTGTACGCTCTCAACTCCTTTGTCTGTCTCTCCCTTTGCCATATTCACCCTGTAATCAGTAACCCCAGATCAATCCAACTCTTTGTCCGCTCCACATCTGCATTCACACACTGACATGATTAGAGAAATACATACAACCCCCTAGCTAGTCTCACTTTAAATTGATGACTGCTTCCTTTAAGTGGTGCCTGGAGATGCTATTTACATTTCCCCAGTCCATTCATTCCCCTACTCTTGCGATGACTAGGTACACCTTCTCCTTTTCCCTTATATACTTCTTGCTCCATGTCACTCTCATCTGATGTCCTGGCTTCTCATCTCACTGAGTAAGAAGAGGCAATGAGAAGATGGCCTTCCCTCTTGTGACTATGAGCACATGCCCCTGACCCTAGCTAAGGCCATCTCCTCCATTTGCACTGGATCCCATCCCTTCTTACCCCTTCCAGGACATTACTCCCCCAACTGTACCCTCTCCTGCAACATAAATTTTCTCTCACCTCATAAGGTCTACTGTGATCTCTCCCACTTTAAAAACAAACAAACAAACAAAAAAACCCCCCAAAAACTTATCTTAACCCTACAGCCTTCTGCAGCTACCACCTCAATTTTCTATTCCCCCTTAGATCAAACATATTTAAAAGAGAGAGTTCTACTTATTGTCTCCATTTCCTGCCCCCATCACCCCCATTCTTTCTTTTGTCCTTGTTGCCCCACCGACAGAGCATTGGTCACAGTCAACATGACCTCTCCAGGCTGCCAAACCCAATGATCATTTCTCAGAACTCATCTTACTCAACCTTTCAGCAGGATTTGACACAGATGTTCGGTCACTCCTTTTTGAACTACTTCTTTCATTTGGCTTCCCAAATACTCCTCTCTCCTGGTTCCTCACGGACCTCACTAGCTATTCTTTCTTGGTCTCCTTTTTTTCCTCATCTTCCAAATCTTTAATATAGGCTGATCCAGGACTAGGGCCTCAACTCCTTCTTTCCTTCTATCCCTCTGTGATCTCATCCTGTCTTGTGGCTATGTACTGATGAGTCCCAGATTTCTATCTCAGCCTGCCCTCTGCCTGGAACTCCAGACTCACACCTGACCTCTCCACTTGGATGACTAGAAGGCATCTTAAACTTAACAAGTGCCCAGAAAATTCTTAATTTCCTCCCCAAATCTGCTCCTCCCACAGTCTTGCCCACCTGATTAAAGACAGACTCCATTCTTCTAGCCACAACCGTGTCACTCCTATCTGACAATATTCTGATTTATTTTTCTCCAAAGCCCTTATCATTGTCTTTCATAAAATATACCTGCTTGTTTCTTTGTTTCTTGTCTATCTCCCCTTACTAAAAAGTAACCTACATGCATACAGGATTATAGTCTCTTTAGTTAATTTCTAGATGCCCATAGCTTGGCATAGAGTAGGTGCTAATTAAAATTTGTTGAATAAATGAAAAAAATGTGTTCATGGAGCTTACATCCTAATACAGTGTGAAGAATGGGGAAAGATGAAAAAAACCAACAAGGAAGAAGAATGCCAGATAATATGAAATAAGATAACAGGATAGAAAATCAAAGGTCAATTGAATTAACCCATGTAGCTATTAGAAATATATTATTGTCAGGAGGTGTTAATTGTTATAAAGAAAAATAAGGCAGGGGAAAGGGATGACATTGATGGCACTGGGGAGTGGGTACTATTTTATACAGTACGGTCAAGAAGAGACTCCTTAATGAGGTGACATTTGAGCAGAGAACTGCAAAAAGGAGTGAGCCATGAGATATTGAAGGGAAAAGCATTTCAGCACAGGAAACAGCAGCTGTGGCAACACTGATCAACCGTGTGTGGAGCAGCCAGGAGGCCTTCACAGCTGAGGAGGGGTAGATGAGGGGAGGGTGGCAGTGAGTGAGCTCAGAAAGGAAACAGGCCAGGCCAGGTCATGAGGACCCCACAAGCCTCGATAAGTATTTTGGAATACTTTTTTCTTGAATAAGATGTGAAGCCACTCATTTATTTTAAGCAGATAAATGACTTAAGTTGTTTAAAGATCACTGTGGCTGCTACTATATAAGGTCTGTACTACAGGCGGGAAAAGGAGTAGCCAGGAGACCACTTAGAAGCTATTGTAGTAATCCTGGCAAGAGGTGACAATAGCTTAAACTAGGATGGTCATGGTACAGTGGTGATAGTAATGGTGGAATCAGATTCTAGACATAATTGGAAGAAGAAGATGCACCAGGCACATGGCAGGAAGCATTGCACTTAGAAGACATTCAATACCTATTTATCAGATGCATGCGCATATACTTCTTATTCTCATTACAATAAAATGTTCTTTTTAAATTCAAAAAATCCCCATTTGATTATTTTTCTAAGAAATTTCTTTTCAACAAAATACCAACTCACCGAAACAGACTTTTGAAGTACATTGGGTAAAGTAGTTCCTGAACTTTAGGTAAAAAAATTGCACTTTTGAAACACTAAACAAACTAGATTGTCCCATAAGACGATTTCCAAGAAGAATTTAGTGTTTCATATGCAAGGACCACATTGACCCTTAAATTTCTAACATTTATCATGGGTGAGTTCAACTGGCCTTTCTTTTTTTTCTGCTATTATCTGTGGCATTCTTCTCCCTTTAACTCCTTCATTACAAAAATAGCTCTTTTCAGATACGTCACTTGCACAAAGAATGTGTGGCTTGAAAGTTATTGATTGGGAAACCAGACTCTTACGCCTTTTCTTTGCTATGGATCTGAACTCCAAGGAAATGGCTGGTTGTGAAGTTAACTGGCTCAGCATCACCTGAGAAAAGGACAAGCATGTGTGGATCACAGGCGAGAGGTGGTCCGGTGTCATGGGTAGGAGGTTGTGCTCTGGGGGCCAAATCCGCATTCCTCCACTGATTCTGGGTGGGACCTTCCACAGGTGACTTTACCTCCCTGTGTCTCAGTTTCAGTTTCCTAGCCTTTAAAGTGGAGACAATTACATAGTATCTATACCATGGGTTTGTGGTGAGCACTGGTTGAGTTAATGCTTACAGAGACCAAAGAACCCACCATTTAGATTCTCAGTAGATGGTAGCTATTTGTTATTATTCATCTATGCTGGTCTGCTGCTCTAGTAACTGCCCTGGGGCCAATCCAAAGAGCCAGATCAGTCTTAGCTCAGAAGGGTTCTTGACTAATGCCTTCTCCTGGGCGATCATAGCTATTTAGCTATTTTCCTATCATTAATTTTTTTTTATTGAAGTAGAGTTGATTTACAATGATTCAGGTATATAGCAAAGTGATTCAGTTATATATATATATATATATATATATATATATATATATATATATATATATATAAATTCTTTTTTAAGAGTCTTTTCCATTATAGGCTATTATGAGATATTGAGGGCTTCCCTGGTGGCTCAGTGGTTAAGAATCCACCTGCCAATGCAGGGGACAGGTTCGAGCCCTGGTCCGGGAAGATCCCACATGCCACAGAGCAACTAAGCCCGTGCATCACAACTACTGAAGCCCACGCGCCTAGAGCCCGTGCTCCGCAAAGAGAAGACCGCAATGAGAAGCCCACGCACTGCAACGAAGAGTAGCCCCTGCTCGCCGCAACTAGAGAAAAGCCCGAGTGCAGCAACAAAGACCCAACGCAGCCAAAAATAAAATAAATAAAAAATTTAAAAAGGTATTGAATATAGTTCCCTGTGCTATACAGTAGGTCCTTGTTGTTTATCTATTTTATATACAGTAGTGTGTATCTGTTAATCCCAGATTCCCAATTTATCCCTCCCCCCTTTCCACTTTGGTAACCATAAGTTTGTTTTCTGTGTCTGTGAATTTATTTCTGTTTTGTAAATAAGTTCATTTGTATTATTTTTTTAGGTTCCACATACAAGCAATATCATATGTCTTTGTCAGTCCTGTCATTAAATTTTAATTAAAATAACTTCCCATTTATTAAAGAAATACTCATTGTATGGAAAGCAATAAACTGTGGGCTGTGGAATATTACAGACCTAGGACTGATTCCTGGCTCCACTCTTACAGATTTTGTGACCTTGGGAAAATCACCTTTACAGAGCATGGAACTCTTCAAATAAACAAAACAAGTGTCCCTCTTTCACGGTGCAGTTGTGAGTGTTAAGTGAAATAACATAATGTCTGACCCTTAGTGAATGCTGGGAAAAAGAAAGGGAGCGAATGGGGAGGGAAGGAATGAGGAAGGAAGTAAGGAAGGAAGGGAAGGAGGAAGGAAAAAGAGAAGAAGAGAGGGAAGAAGAGAAGAAACAAGGGTGAGAAAGAAGAAAATAGGAAGGGTGGGTCAAAGACTATTATAGGATAAGAAAGTTTGATAAAATCCATATGGAGGAAAAAGGTTTATTTTAATAAACTGTCAAATACTATGAAAAATGCTTAGAAACAGGATGCATATTTTTATTTGAAAAAGAAAAAGATTCTTTGCCTCTTTTGCAATGCCTTTTCTCTTAAGAGGGATTTTCCTATGTCACTCATGGGATAAACTTGGAAATTTTTTTCATATTTGGGTTTTCTTCATATTTTCTTTGTAGGAACCAACATATATAAAACACATTAATAATAATAAAAATAATAATTCTTACTGGATGAATGTTTGTCTATTTCTCAACTTAAGCTTTTCATTTTCAAAATTTCCAAAGGATTTATTGCCATAAATTTGAAAAATCACCCTCAGAATTTGAACGTGTTTAAATATAGTACCCCACATGTAAGAATATGCAACATAACACTCAATAAGTTTTTTTTTTAACCTAAAAGTTAAGAAATGCTGTATAACAGAAATACACATATCTTAGGAAAAACTAAAAGAAGAAACTGCCCCAAGCTCAGGCATGGTAGGTATAGTGGTCTCCTAATAAATACTGCAGGACATCTGTAGGCTGAATTTCTCCAGATTCAAAGAAAGGTCTATTTATTCACTGTCGGCCCAGCTTCCCTTATTTATTGAAGAGCCAGTCTGTTTTTATCATATTCATGAATCACTGCAGTCGAATGATAATGAAATGTAATCAGAATGTTGATAGGATGTAAACCCAAGGGCAAGCCTGAAAAACAACCAAATCTCTGGGATGAAAATCTAATCTTATCCCACCAGGTAAACTGCAGTTTTGCATTTGAAGAACAAATGCAAACAGAACTACATAAAAGCTCTCTTATTGATCAGGGGCTGTGAGACCTACTTTATCTGTTTGCATAAGAGCATCACCATTTTGTTCTACCAGGGGAAGCAGCAGTTGTTAAGAACAAGGGCTGAAAAAAAAAAAAAAAAAAAAAAAAAAGATCAAGGGCTGCCTGGTTAGATCTGGGCTCTGAGACTCTGCTGTGTGTTTCTTGGACAAGTTACTTAGTGTCTCTGTACCTTTTCTTCCTCTGTAAGTTGGAGATACTCATGGTACCCATCTCATACGGTTGTGTAAGAATTAAATAATACCCTAAGCAAGTGGGCAATGCCTGACACATGGAAAGTTCTCAGTAAATATTAGCTATTATTCTCATTCATTTTTCTAAACTGAAATTCACTAGAAAATTCATCATATTAGAGATCAAAACTCAGTCTCTGAGCATATGGAGAATATGATGACTGACCCATTACCTTACCTTCTAGCCCAGATCCCTTTGGGAGAGGGAGTGGGGATTGTGGCTACCGGTACCTTTTTCTTTTTAGAAATATACCTGATAATGTTGAGCTAAAATAAATGTCACATTTCCACTGTCTCATTTCTGAGGAAAAAGCAATTGTTGCAACAGTAATAAGCTCAAGTGACATCAAAACAGCCCAACTCCTGGTGTGTAAATCTCTCAGCACTTTGAAGCCTGTTCTCCCAGCCAGTGGAGCAATCACCTTGCCTGAGCACATATTCTCCTTTTATATACAACTTACATGTGTGTCAGGTTTTCTCTGTTAACTACTAGTTTTCACTGCTACAGAAAAAAGCAAGGAGGAAGGTCACTGAGGATGGGTAGAAGAAAGACACAGAAAAGGAAGGCATTGATAATTTATGAAGAGGAGTGCTAGATGCTCACTTAAACTATCTTAAGTGCTTGTATAATGAAGCAAGATCTTTCTGCCGATGAATCCAACAGATACTTCCGGAGGATTATGCTAAAGATTTATGAGACCTCTGTGATACCGGACTTGTTTCAGGACAAAGCCTTTTGGAAACAGCCACGTGAATAATTTGTTTTTCAGGAATAACTTGTGACCATTCCAAACCCTCCCAGACATTAAGGATAATTTATTCATAAATAAACTAGATGGGCAAACTCTCGCCTAATGGGAACCAGTTGGCAACCTTTCAAGAGCACCAAAGACCGATGGTTCCCGCTGGTGGGTTCTGCGTTTGGATTGCTTGCCTTAGTTTTATGAGAAGTCAGACTTTGGTAACTGCAAATACGCCCTGCTTCAAAGCTAATTAGATTGGGCAGATCATTCATAAGAAGACAGGCTTATCTGCAAAAGGGCTCTGACATACAGGACAGAGACTATTCTAGAGCTTTGTCATCATTAGTCGCTCCCACCCCTGGAATGCTAGAAATATGCATTGGAGGAAATGCACTGATGTACTCAGGAAATATTTGTGAATGTGTCAGAACTTTTGCTGGGAATATGTAGGCCAGTGTCATCTATTTCAGGAGGTGACCACCCAGAGAGAGGGGAATTTTACTAAGCCATAGACTAGGTAAAAGCACAAGAATATTTCATCAACATTTTAAAACTTGGGATGGTGAAGCTCTCTGCAGGAAATGAAATCACTGATCGATAGCCCAGCTAAAAATGAAAACCCTAGAATAGGCTTCAGAAAAATTATAACATGCCCAGATTGAGGAAAAGTTGTGTTTTTTGTTTTGCTTTGTTTTGTTTTAAGTCAAGAGAAACAAACAAACTGGGGGCAGAATTTCCCATGGTTTCACTTCATAGAGAAACCAGTGAGGTACAGATCTTGGCATGGGTCAGGTTTGGAAGGCTTTATTTCTAGGAAAAAAAAAAAAGTGGATCAGGAGAGATCCATTGATAGGTTATTAGTTTATTGTATAAACTGAACGTGTATATCTGTCTGATTTAAAGCTTAATATAATGAACTTAATATAATATACGGTCATCCTGAAATGAATAAAGTCATAGTAAAGAAAGAAATACAAAACCACAAATAATCTCAGACCACAGCAATCAAATGCATTAAGCTGTTTCCTTTACCTCCTTTGCAATACCCCTCCCTGCCTAGGACTGCCAGACTTAGCAAATTAAAATATAGGATGGCCAGTTAAATTTAAATTTTGGTAACAAATAAACAATTTCTTAGTATGTCCCATGCAATATTTGGCACATACTGATACTAAAAAAATTACTTGTTGCTTATCTAAAATTCAAATCTAACTGGGTGTCCAGTGTTTTATCTGGCAAAACTACTTTTGCCCCATCCTAGGAGCTACTCTGCTTTAGCTGATAGTAAAATTAATTTGCATTCATCAACCCCTACGTAGAGAGGTTATAAAGTGTATTTTCACCTGAGTTCCAACACTCACTCTGAGATCTTGGATAATTCATTTCACTTTGCTGAGCCCCAGTCACCACATCTGTAAAATGGGGTGAATAAGAGTTCCTCCTTTGCAGGGCCATTTTGAGGACTATATGAAATGGTACATGTAAGGGCTGAGCACAGTACCCAGCTCATAGCAAATGCTCAATCAATATTAGCTATTATTGTCAGCAGGAGGACATGATAATTAGATAAAACAGCAGAGAAGAAGGTACCTGAGATCTTTCATTTGCCAGAATATTCCTTATCTATACATATATAATGAGAGTTATCAATTGTGACTTCATTTATTTGACCTTCACTTTATTTGACACATAGGGAGCAACACATAGGACTAACGATAACCAATACTGATGCACCATGTTATAGTGTACACCAGGGCCTTTCACACCTGATTCCTTGTAATAATACAAAATGCATATTAAAAAAAAATCAAGACAGTGATTCTCCAAGAGAGGGTATGGTGAACATTTAGCCAACAGTTAGTCCTGGAATGCCTCCTACCCCCCACTGTCATCCCCCTTTGAGATCCACCACTCTAAATAGTTTCAAGGACTAAAAAAGTCTGCCATAAAAGAGTTCCTTTGGCAAGGAAGCAAATTTAGAACAATCTTTATGTATGTACCCAATGCAGAAAGGACTTCTGGTCCCAAATGTGTCTTTTTGTCCAGAGCCCCTGCACAAACAATCCTCTATGTCGTCATCGGTAAGTACAAAGGACAACTGGTCAGCTCTGCTGGCAACAGGAGGTCCTCAGCAGAATGGCTTTTTAAAGGCAGCTCGCAAAGAAAGCTGTAACCTGTGGCCTCTATTCACCACCGGAAGAGTCTAAATGCTTTTCCCCTTTTGTAACAGAGAACATCTGCCATTCCAGGAGAACAATCCCCCTCCCAGCAGTAAGTTGTACATACTGAGGCAACAACCTCTTTTTATGTGGCTCTCTCATGTCCTTGGTTAGGAAATGTGCCCCTTTCAAACGGTTTTGCAGCCAGAACCCCCAACTTGCCTAACTGGTACCCATCCTGCTTCTTGCCTAAGCACAACTGAAAAATATTGTATATGTGGTTAAATTAACTAAACAAGGAGGTCATTAGACAGAGGTGGCTCTACTGCCATGGAGACCCCCAACAGCAAACCAAAATTTAAGCTGTTATTGCCTCAAGGTTACAAAATCAAAACACTAAGGAGAAACAATACAAACGGCCAGTGAGGCTTTAAGTTACAGCCAATTGATTACTTGCCTTTCATTGCTTCCACCTTTTCTCTATAAAAGTCTCTCCCCAGCTCCTGTGGGCAGAGTGCTGCTAACCACTTCTGGTTTGGTGCTGCCTAATTTGAATGAGTTTTTGTTCAAATACACTCTTAAAATTCTTACTATGGCTCAGTTTATCTTTTAACAATGTAAATAAGTACAAGACTTCTTTCTGCGAAAAAATCCAAGGTGTGTACTAGAATGTTCTGTGCTCCTTTTTGCAAATACTTAGTTTTTAGTCTCTGTATATAAAACAAGAGGGTAAGGTAAAGACAGCATTTGGGACTTAGTTGGTATATTTGATTAAGATGGCAGCCAAATCACATTATTTCAGACCAAGAGATATTTCTTTTAACATGGATCTTTGTACTTTTAACACGGATTGATGTAGTTTTGTACAGTCATTAAATAAACACAATTCAAGAAAACAATGCAGATCCAAACAGGTGCAGTTGGTGGCTCCAGCTGAATAAAGGCAAGACACTTCCAGGATGTCAGCACTGGGCAGTTTACTCCTCAGAAGAAAGGACGCTCTGTGACCAGCAAATTCCTTTAAGATCTAGTATGTAGCAGCTTCCTAGGAACTTTATTTTGGAAATATAAAGTTCTTAAATGCATGTAAAATGACTGCCTTTCTAGCTTGCCCTGTCCAGAGGTTATTAAAATGCTAGGTTGAGGTTTAGCCATCTTACTTGCTTTTTACTCTTAATAGGATATATTTTAAATCCCCTTGAGAAGACAGCTAGATATTATTACATATAAACTGTGACACTGAAGTGGTTGCCAGGAGCTGAAGGGAGGAGGGGAATGGAGAGTTAGTATTTCATGGGGACAGAGTTACAGTTTGGGATAATGAAAAAGTCCTGGAGATGGATGGTGGTAATGGCTGTAGAACAATACGAATGACATAATGCTACTTAAAAATGGTTAAAAGTGTGATTTTTGTTATGTATATTTTACCACAATAAAAAATATAACACGGATAGGTTAATAACAATGATAAAAAACAAAAAAGCTGAGATGTGAGGGGAAAATAATCAGACAGAAAAGAGAGAGAGAAAGAAAAGAAAGGGAAAGAAATGGAAAGAAAAGAGATTGATGAGACACTCCTACGCCCACCCAGGGCAGTGGTGGGGGGACGGCAGTGATCCTAAAGGGGAAAAGTGAACTGAGCCCCCTTCCCCCATCATCAAGAAGAGGGTCCCTCACTCAGAAAACATTGACTACACATCTGCAGTAAGAGAATAACAGAACGTACCCTGTACCCTCTTGCACATAAAGGAAACCAAGCCATTGAATAATTAACTGCATACAAATGGCCAATAAGCAGATGAAAAGATACTCAGCATCACTAGCCAACAGGGAAACGCACATCTAAAGCACAATGAAATGCCACTTGACACCCACTAGGATGGTTATAATCAAAACACAGACAACAGCAAGCATTGATAAGATGTGGAAAAATCAGAACCCTCATCCACTGCTGGTGGGAGTGTAACATGGTGCAGCTACTTTGGAAAACAATCTGACAGTTCTTCAAACAGTTAAACACAGATTTACCACATGACCCAGCAATTCCACTCCTAGGTTCATATCCACGACAAAAGAAAACATGAGTCCACACAAAGACTTGTGCCTGAATATTCGTAACAGAATTATTCAGAATAGCCAAAAAGGGGAAACAACCTAAAAGTCCATCAACTTGTGAATGGACTAGAAAACAAAGGAAAACTCTGGTATATCCATGAAATGAAATACTACTCAGCATTAAAAGAAATGAAATACTAATAGAGGCTACAACATGGATGGATCTCAAAAACACCATGCTAAGCAAAAGAAGCCAGACACAAAAGACCACACGTTGTATGATTCCATTTACATTAAATGTCCGTAACAGGCAAACCTATAGAGACAGAAAGTAGTGCTTGGGATTGGGGGTGAAATGGAGACAAACTAATAGGACATAATAGGGATCTTATTGGAGTGATGAAAATGTTCTTAAACTGGATTATGGTGATGGTTGGTAAATTTACTAGAAATTATTGTACACTTAAATGTGTGAACTTTATATTATATAAATTATGTACCTCAATTATGTTTAGAAAAAAAAGGAGTGGTGAAAAAAAGAACTGTGATTTTGGGCTTCCCTGGTGGCGCAGTGGTTGAGAATCTGCCTGCCAATGCAGGGGACACGGGTTTGAGCCCTGGTCTGGGAAGATCCCACATGCCGCAAAGCAGCTGGGCCCGTGAGCCACAACTACTGAGCCTGCGCGTCTGGAGCCTGTGCTCCGCATGCAACAAGAGAGGCCGCGATAGTGAGAGGCCCGCGCACCGCGATGAAGAGTGGTCCCCGCTTGCCACAACTAGAGAAAGCCCTCGCACAGAAACGAAGACCCAACACAGCCATAAATAAATAAATAAATAAATAAATAAATAAATAAATAATTAATTAAAAAAAAAAAAGAACTGTGATTTAGAGGTTCTAACAAGTGAAAAACAAAACACGGAGGAAAGTAGCATAAGAATAGATAAACAGATATATGTATATGTATAGCTATAGCTGATTCACTTTGTTTCAGGGTGATGTAGGGGATGGATTCTCTTGCTGTGATGCAAACATGTAAAATAAAGATTCTATGACAGAAAAAAAAAGAATAGATAAACAACAGGATCTACCCTATAGCACAGGGAACTATACTCAATATCTTGTAATAACCTATAATGGAAGAGAATCTGAAAAAGAACATATAGATATAGATACCCGAATCACTTTGCTGCACACGTGAAACTAACACAACACTGTAAATCAACTACATTTCAAAAAAAAGAAAGAAAAAAGAAAAGAAAGCATAAAGAGAGGCGCAAGAGACAGATCCTCCGGTGAGAACACAGGGAGTAAGTAGGTTTGAGGAAAGGCCAGTGGTCCCCCTTAACTGCAGTCTAGACAGACACTGTCTTCATTTCTTCCTTCATGTATTTGTTCATGCAACAACAGTTGACAATTGCACATGACAGGCTACACACTCGGTCAGGAGCTGGGATGCAGGTCCTCACAGAGACGACATTCCCGCAGGGGAGACCGGATCTCATGCAAGGACGCTGATGGTTATTTACATGCCTGGCTCTGCAGGAGAAGCACTAGGGCCTTTGAGAGCATGTGACAATACTGGTCAGAAAGGCCTAATATTTGAGCCAAAGACTTGAATATAAATAGGGGTTAGCTGGGCTGGGAGAGAGAGGAAGGAAGAAGAAGAGGAAGGAAGCCTTGAATAAAAGCCATGGGGTTTTAAAAGACATAGCACCTGCCTAAGACAATCTCTGTCTAGACTGCAGTTAAGGGGGATCACTGGTCTGTCCTCAAACCTACTTACTCCCTGTGTTCTCACATGAGGGTCTGTCTCTTGTGCCTCTCTCTTATGCTACTTTCTTTTCTTTTTCTTATAAATTTATTTATTTATTTATTTATTTTTGGCTGCGTTGGGTCTTCGTTGCTTTGCAGCGAGCAGGGGCTACTCCTCGTTGCGGTGCGCGGGCTTCTCATTGCGGTGGCTTCTCTTGTGGAGCACAAGCTCTAGGCGCGCGGTTTCAGTAGCTGTGGCACACGGCTCAGTAGTTGTGGCTCGCGGGCTCTAGAGCACAGGCTCAGTAGTTGTGGCGCACGGGCTTAGTTGCTCCGTGGCATGTGGGATCTTCCCGGACCAGGGATTGAACCCGTGTCCCCCGCATTGTCAGGTGGATTCTTAACCACTGCGCCACCAGGGAAGCCCTGGCTTGCCCTTTTTAAAAGATCATTCTGGTTACAAGTAGGCTGGGTGCAGAGGGCAAAAATAGGTCCAGAGACAGACATGATGGAAGATGGGGCTAGAAATGAAATTGCAGTTCTGAGCCTTAGTCGGTGTGCAAAAGAAACGGAACCAAAGGGTTTTGAACAGGGAGTCCACAGGTCCTTTCTCAGACCAGCTGGACAACCAGAGAGCCAAGGGCAGCGGTAGGGCTCCTGTGGCCATACCCCTTACTGCTTTAATGGTATGCTAGACAACATTTTCCCAAACTGACCCCAAAAATCACCAGCACTTGTTAAAAATGCTAATTCTCAAACCCAGATCTTCTGGATCCGAATTTTGAAAGGAGAAGCCTGGGAAGCTATATTCTTTTTAAATACTGCTGCAGACGATTCTCATGGTCAGGCAAGTTTTAGAAAATATTGATCCATACTTTAAAAAAAATCAATATCTAGACAAGCAGCAAAACAGATTAAAATATAATATAGAAGCTATCCCCAAATATGACTACCCTTTTCTTCTAGTGAGTCGTGATTCAGGCTGAAAAAGGTTAATAGTTCTTTCAAAACAAGAACAGGTAAAAACAACTTGTAAAGGCTGAGCATAGTATAATAAATAAGAAAATAGTGATGGATGTGTGTAATATTGGCTTTCAGCCTCTATGGTATTGGCACTGTAGGTATATAATTCTTGGGTAGATCCGAGCATATTGGTTTCCTAGGGCTACTGTAACAAATTACCACAAACTCGGTGGCTTACAACAAAAAAAACTTATTCTCTCATAATTCTAGAGGCCAGAAATCCAAAATCAAGGTATTGGCAGGGCACTGCTTCCTCTGAAGTCTCTAGGGAAGAACACTTCCTTGCCTCTTCCAGCTTCTGGTGTTCTTTGGCTTGGGCTATATGGAACTCCAACCTCTGCCGCTGTCTCTTCTTGTGGCCTTCATCTCTGTGTTACCTCTTCTTCTGTCTCTTATAAGGACATGTGTCATTGGACTTAGGTCCTACATGGTTAATCCAGGATGATCTCACCTCAAGATTCTTAATTACATCTGCAAAGACCTCTTCTCCAAATAAGGTCATAGTCACAGGTACCAGGGTTTAGGACTTGGACGTATGGTTTTGCGGGGAAGGAAAGGATTCACAATTCAACCTACTACATAGTGATTTTAAATTGTTGAGCAGGCCTACATGATACTCCTACCTGTATCAGTGTATTTAGAGGGTGTTTTTAACATAAATGCTCTTAGTTCAACATTCCTCAGAATGACAGAAGTTCGTTTATAAATGAATTCATTCATCTGAGTCATGTATATTTTTAGAAGCATGACTCTATCATTTCAAAATAAGACATGGTATTAAAAAGCTACATATAGTAGACAAAACCATATTCAGACAACTGACATCACAAAAAAATGTGCCTTTTTCAGAAAGAAAATTTCTAAGCGTGAAGAAAGGTACATCTATCTCAAGAAGAGTAATAGGGAGGAAACCAAAGTATTTTAGTGGTTTCTGCTGATATTCCCCTTAGTAAATGTCAATGAATCAAGTTTTGTTTTTTTTTTTTTAAAAGAATGCCAACGCGAGGTGGGTATTGATTGGGCTTTTTTTTTTTTTTTAAGTATTTGTTTATTTATTTATTTATGACTGTGTTGGGTCTTCGTTTCTGTGCGACGGCTTCTCTAATTGTGGCAAGCGGGGGCCACTCTTCATCGCGGTGCGCGGGCCTCTCACTGTCGCGGCCTCTCTTGTTGCGGAGCACAGGCTCCAGACGCGCAGGCTCAGTAGTTGTGGCTCACGGGCCCAGCTGCTCTGCGGCACGTGGGATCTTCCCAGACCAGGGCTCGAACCCGTGTCCCCTGCATTGGCAGGCAGATTCTCAACCACTGCGCCACCAGGGAAGCCCTGAATCAAGTTTTATTATAATTAATGTTTTAACAGAATATTTTGTTTTCCCAGGGCAAAAAACAGGAGTAGCTGATATTACAAGGATATATGAAGTAGCTATTAGAAACAGGAATAGCTGTAGAGGCATGAATATATGATGAGGAATCTGTAGTTAATTTATGAACATCAGGCACTTATAGACACAGAAAAAAATAATACTTTAAGATAGACACAGGGCAGGATGGATACATAAAGCAGTGTGGGGTGGGAAATAGCATGGTACCAAAGGAAAAAAAATTGATAATTGCTGCATAATTGGGAAACCTAACAGAAAAGATCTAAACAGAAGCGTTTCCCTAAATTACATCCACCTAGAGGTTTCAAAAATCATTTATTGAGAAGAGACTGGCATTAATAGAGTAACTTAATAATATTTGTAGGAATCTATTGGAGTAGTAAATATATTTGTATTTTGCTTAACTTTTTAAAGTATATAGTGTTCTTTCTTCTGAGTGGGTTCAGTTTTTATGAACTAAAAATCCTCTGTTCTTATAAAACATTCCCAGGTATTCAGTAAAAGAAGACAGAAAGAGAGGTTGAGAATGACACCGAAATTGAATAGACCCAAATACAACTTTAGTCAAGGTCCTGTGCCAAAGAGGAGCACACTGATTAAATAGTAACCTTATAAAATGGGACTTAGGCAAAACTTGTTTGTATCATAATACACCATTTGCTTTTATATAACAAACTCTGCAGGTACACTAGCAACACATCTCAGAAATTAATTCTTAAAATGATGACAGATCGCAAAATAGCACATCAAAATCCATCAAATTCTACTATCAGCATCCACCCCTCTCTATCCAACATGGCCAAAGATTTCTCAAACTTTGCAAACTTTGCACGAATAGCCAGCAAAACACCAATACATCATTGCAATATATATCATTGTCTTGCAAATTCTGCTAACATAATTACAAGCAAACTTGCAGCACGGGATAATTATTATTTAGATTAGTTGACTCTTTTAACCAATCATGCTACTTTCCCATCTTATAATACATTTCACTGTGGTATGTTTCTTTGCTTTCTCTAACATCTTTAATACAGATAACACAAGTTCAGCCATCACATTACAAAGGAGAGCTTGAATAAATTCATCCTGTATATTCTTTTGTACAACCTCTACTAAAAAACCCAGGAGTGAAATCTCTCTAGTGATATCTCAATATAAAAAAGGACATTACTTCTTGTTTTTCCAAGAAAACTCCATAAGTGGCATTTATTTAAATTCTAATCATTCAAGCAAAAATGTTAGAAAGCCCTCCCACCCCCAGCCTTTGTTAAGTGAAACATAAACAGAATTCCAAGAGAGGAGGACCATTCCTTTGTGTCTATTCCAGTAATATAAGGGAAATAGCTATGTCTGATATATTTTGCTACAGATTCCTTAATCTAGGCAATGATTACTAATTCATGCATTTAATTTGAACAGTGATAATTAGGTTGATTTCCAGATGACTCATTTTGTAAACCTTTGGCCATTAGCATTCCAGGCAGAGTGGGCCATGTGCTGCCTTCCTGCTGACATCAGTGGAAATCTTGAGTCAAGATCAAAGCTACTTTATGCCTCTCTGACCTTTCTTCACAATGCACAGTGGGGCCTGGGTTTCTAAGCTCAGAATTTTCATATTTGCTTCACTGTCCCCACAGGGTTACCACTTACAGACAGTCTGCATGTAGATATTCACTGAAGATCCTACAACCGGTCCATTGGAAATCACAAGTCTTGAATTCTAGTTTTCAGGTGGCTTCCTGATCCGGATCCCAAATTTCAGCAAATCTTATTCTGGTTGGCTCACTGAGGCTTCAGTGAATAGAGAGAGAACCCCAGTGGGGTGAGGGGCAGTGCTCATTTTGCCCCCAGAAATCTGCCATACACTCACTTTCCTCTAGAGATGCACTTTGAGAATCACACTAGAGAAAGGATGCCTTACCTTGACAGTCATGTCTGCGCTGGACGTGTCTGTGGCTTTCGAGGTTATCTCATCTCCTGTTAGCAGCACACTCTCCCACCCAACTCCTGAAAAAGAAAAATCAAAATGGTGCCATTTGAGCCAAGTGTGTTCAGCTGGTGTAGAGAGATACTTCACTGTTTCGCAGCTTCCAAGCCCATGTGACTTGAAAGGAAACCAATGATTATCCATCATTTAACTGCCTGGCAGTTACCAGGAGAGCTTCCTTTCAGAAGTGTGGTCAGTCAACACCTCTTGTTTTTATCTAATCTCCAAGTTTGGAGTCATTATCTAAATCCCATATTTTATAAATAGTGCTATTCCTAGTCCAGAGTGGAGAAGAGGTTAAAATGAACTCCTCCAGAATCCAGGCCTCATACTGAGGTCTTATTTGGAGCTTAAAGTGACCCCCATAACACAGAAATCTGCACATCTGAATCTAATTCAACATCCAATAGAAATGACCCCAGATTATTCACTGTCCTAGATTCTACACAGCTGCTGGAAATAACTGAGAGTTTACACTCACTTTTAAAATCTATATATATTTCTCCCCATGTCTTAATGCATGTTAGCTCCTTTTTTCTTAAGCTGTCAGACAGGCTCCAAGTGTGGACATCTGGCAAGATACAAGGTTTTGCTCTCTCCAACCTCAACAAAAGAGATCAGGGGCTGGTGTTTGGAAATACCCATGATTATAATACAGTAAAACTACACTAATTTAGATGCAATTATGTGTGTGAATGGAGGTGGAATGGTCTATAATAGTGAAAAGTTTGAAGTATGACTAGTATATTTTTAAAAATCAATATTGCAAGTAAAGTCATCTTCTTAAAAGCTAAGAAGGTAATACTTAGCAGAGTTTCTCAGGGTCCACTTTAATAAGCAGATACAAATTTTATAATTGGTATAATAACTGCCTACTGGGATATGAGCGCTCATAGCTTAAAGTATTGAAAAGATTGTTTCCTTAAACAGACTAAAACTGTGTAATATTAATTTACATTATTGATTTTCTTGAATAATTTTCTCTAAGGGTAACTTGAGGGCAATATTCATGCCAGACCTGTGTGTATCACCCAATTCCAAGTTTCAACTGTCTAGCATTATGTTAAATGAGGACTGGCACATTTTCCTGTTTGCCACATAATAAATATTTTAGGCTCTGAGGTCAGACCACTTCTGTTGCAGCTTCTCAAGCTGCCATTATAGAGGAAAGCAGCCAAGATAACATAAAAACAAATGGACAGGGGCTTCCCTGGTGGTGCAGTGGTTGAGAATCTGCCTGCCAATGCAGGGGACACGGGTTCGAGCCCTGGTCTGGGAAGATCCCACATGCCGCGGAGCAACTAGGCCCGTGAGCCACAATTGCTGAGCCTGTGCGTCTGGAGCCTGTGCTCCGCAACAAGAGAGGCCGCGATATTGAGAGGCCTGCGCACCGCGATGAAGAGTGGCCCCCGCTTGCCACAACTAGAGAAAGCCCTCGCACAGAAACAAAGACCCAACACAGCCATAAATAAAATAAATAAATTAAAAAAAAAAAAAAACAAATGGACATAGCTGGGTTCCAATAAAACTTTATTTACAAAAACAGGCGCTGGGCTGTTTTGGCTCATGAGACGTGCTTTACCAGCCTCTGTGCTAAATCAAGAAACCAGAGATGTGTCCAGGAAAGATTGTGATACTTCAGCATTTTTCTAAGGATCAACTGGACAAATTGGGTGGTGAAACTATAACAATTGTTTGCAATTACATGACACTTTAAATAAACTAATATGAGATTAATTAAATGTTAATACATTAGCACTGGTTGCATTGCCTTGTTTTATATTCTGAATCCTTGAGAGCCTCATTTCACAGGAAATATGCACAATGGATTACTCAAGGTCCATGGGCTATAATTTATTGCAAAGTGCAAATAATTGTCTCTCACTGGGTTGTAAAAATTGGGTCAGAGAAGTTTGATGACTTGCCCTACAATTTCCTCTCAGGGAAGTTGTGGGCTTTGTCTTAAATGCACGTTTCTGGGAAATAAATCTTTGCTCCCACATGAATAGATTATTTCCCAGACACATCTTGCATTTAACTAAAGTCCCTCCTGGTTTAAGCCACTGTTGGTGCCTGTTGGATCTGGCTGGCAGAGACATACAGATGTTGGGCATGATGGACAAATATATGATATTTAATTATGGAATAATTTGAATTATTGTTCAGCAAATATTCAGCCCCCTTCTCTCCCACTGTGGGAGAAACTGTCTTCCCTGTCCTACTGATGTTTGCTTTGACCAATGGGATTTTAGTGGATATCATGCAAGCAAAGGTTTGAAATGGGTTTGTGTGGTGATGTTTGCCCTCTTGCACTTCTGCTATAGCATGAGAAGGACATGTCCCAGTTGGCCTGCAAGGAAATGAGAGTCATGGGGAGCAGACTTGGACCCAATCCACACCTTGCAGCTAAGCCAAGTGTAGATCAGCCAACCCCTAGCCCAACTGCATATGCATGACAATAAAAGTGACTGAGTTTGGAGATGATTTGTCAAGCAACATTATTGTAACAATAGCTAATAGATGCAATCTATAATGAAAATCATAGATGAAAATCATTTTGGATAAAGTATTTCATTTTTAACTATGCAAATATAATTCCCTGTGTTGCATAAAATTCATTTACAAGTATTAATTCCCATCTCTCTCTATATATTATATCCCACTTTGGGAAGAATCTTTTCTCTGCTATAATCATTCCTTTCATAAGCAATACTATCTTTATGAAAGGATATATAGCCATAAGCAAGAGCTATGAGACATAAATATATATGTATTCTCAGAATTTTAGCCTGCAATCAAGAAACCACTTCAGAATTCATGGCAAGAGTGAGAGAAAATGGATATAACATTTCAACTTAAAAATGTTATTAATCCTGATATTAAGTTGTGAGGACAGAAAAATGTTATTTTAAAAGAGAGAAGCAAAATTCCTTCCAGGTAGAAAGCTGTTTTTGGAGAACAAAGCAACTTTACGAGCCATTTGAGTATGAAAACGTGGAAGGAAAAGAAAAATGGAACAGGTCCATTTAGAAGAAGGAGAGTAGCTGAAAAATGCTGGAACAAGAGTTGGCAGTAAGAAATTCCCAGGGGGTGATAAAAAGGACTTTTGAGAACAGTGATGTTTTAAAAATCAATCTTAAATTATTCATCGTGCTGTGTCAGGATGTAATTCTCCCCTTACTCTCATACCTTCAGAGAAGATCTGTCTTACACCATTGTCTTCTATTGGTGTTGTTGACTGGAAATTAATAAGGTCCCACATTTGGACCTCAGAGTAGAGAGAAGAGAGCAGTCATCTGTACATGGGAGCTCCCTGCAAAAGTGGAGTCTGAGAAGGACATGATAATAAGACTCTTGGAGAGGGTACTAGACCCGCACACTACACCTGATAGGGCTACAGGTCAATTTTCTTTGATAACCAATGTACAAGAGATCCTCCCATTTTGCAGACTTGAAGATGCAAGATGACTGACATGTCTTTATTGAATGATGCTTAAACATGTAAAAAAGCCACTTCCATTTCCAAAATAGTGATTGCACCACACGTGGGTAGGGGGGTAGCTTAGATTGCTTGTTTGAGATTCCTTCAGTGCTAGGATTTTATCAACAACTTTCAATGTTGATTTTATCAACATATATATATATAATTCGATATATAATACAGAATATATATATTTCACATATATTCCACCTACTGTACTTTCAAATAACCACTTTTATCTCCCCCCTTCTCCCTTTGCTCAATCTCTTATTTATAAGTTTTTTGAGAAACTATATTTTATATTATTTCTACAATCCCTAGCAATACTACTACTATTTTAATTACATTTTTAAAAGACTGGGTCAAACCTTCAGGAAAAAATAACTTCTCTCTCCCAGAAGAAAATAAGTTTGCATTTCCCTGTAGTGGAAAAATTGAGATCCGTCTACTCGTAGCTGAGGGATGCTTATGAATACTCCATCAGGGACAGTTTTATAAAGATCTTGCAGGAATAAATCAAATCCACCATGAATTTGTCACTGTTGCTTTTTATACACCTCCTTACTTAGCTGCACAGTCAGATAAATATGTCCCTTTGCCCAAGCTTCCAGCTCCCTGGCGCCCATATCCCTGGGTCTCTGTTCCCAGGGCACACTCTGATGATTGGCTTGGCCACTCTCTCTATTGATTTCTGTTGGGAATAATATGTGCGCGGTTGACAGGGCAGTTCAAGCAGAAGGAAGGAGGCTGGGCTCAACCCTGGCTGGAGAAGCCAGGGGCATACCTGAGGACCAGCAGGGAGAGGGTTTGAGCTGGCAGCAGGTAGCCACGAGGTCTTGAGCAGAGTAAACTATAGGCAAAATGGTTCTGTGTGTTTGAACAAAGGGAGACAGGACTAGACTGAACAGTGGAGAGGGCGAGCAAGCTAAGGAGGCTTGGTGGGGAAGCAACTGATGGCATCCCAGGAAACACTGGGTGACTTCCTTAGTTCTGATCCTGGCTAGTACTAAACATAAATAAAAATTAAGGGTCCAAGGCTTAGAGGGAGAGGGTAGAACTGCACGGGAGGGTGCTAGTTGTACCCAGACCCCCTGGAATCACCATGTGTCACGAGGTGAAAGCAGATTAAGAAAGAGAGGAAGACAAGTCAGCATGAACTCTTGTGTGCAAGAGAATGGACCTTTGCTCTAGCCCATCTGTCCACACAGATTCTAGATAGATCGTTGGACAAAGTGGGTGGCCGAGGTGGTCATTAGTGCTGTTCACCAAATGCTCCTGGTTCCTTCCTCTTGTGGACACATAACAGGATTTCACTTCCTGGCCTTCTTAGAGTTGGTGAGGTCATGTGACTAGCTCTGGCTGATGAGTGTGGGCAGCAGTAGCATTGATCACTTCCAGCCGGAGCATTTAACTGCTGATGCAGATACCCTCCAGAGTACCCTTCCCCTCCACCACGGTGAATGGCAATGTTCTAGACAGTGGCAATTCTACTGGCCTAAGGCCCAGCCGAGAGGGTAACACAAAGCACAGACACAGCCAGCCCACAATGGCCATGTAACATGAATGAGAACTAAACCTTTATTATGTTAAGCCAAAGGATTGGGGCTGTTTATTACAGCAGCATAACATAGCCCAGCCTTAAGAAAGGAAGGAGCCCTTCCAGACCCGCCATCCCCATCAACCTCCAGTTCCCATTACAGAGAGTTCATCGGACAAATCTGTATCTATCTTCTAAATAAATTCTACCATTTAAATACCGTCTCCTCAACCAGGTTCTAATCGCCCATACTTTCTACTTCCTTGGGGGCCACTCTCTGATTCCACTGTGCCCCAGTGCTTATTGCACAGGTCGGTTGCATCTCATGAAGGATTTAGGTTCTAAAGACAAAAGGCACAAACCTGCATGATCAAAACTGCCCTTGAGATATTCCAGCTCTGTCATATCATGTGCTTATGGGAATCAAGATTCTCAGTGTAGAAAAAGATACAGATGTAATATAGAAAAAGTTCAGTAAAGCCATGTATATGAATTGGAAATACCAGAATAAACACAAGATGACTTATATTTAAAAATTAGGGACTTCCCTGGTGGGGCAGTGGTTAAGAATCCGCCTGCCAATATAGGGGACACGGGTTTGAGCCCTGGTCTGGGAAGATCCCACATGCCGCGGAGCAACTAAGCCCATGCGCCGTAACTACTGAACCTGTGCTCTAGAGCCCACGAGCCACAACTACTGAAGCCCGTGCGCCTAGTGCTCCGCAACAAGAGAAGCCACCACAATGAGAAGCCCGCATGCAGCAACGAAGACCCAACACAGCCACAAATAAATAAATAAATAATAAAAATTAAAATTAAATGTGTGTATGGATACATGTAAAAAAAATTAAAAAACTGCCCTTGGAAATTCCTTAAATCTCCCATACTGTCCAATTAGCACCGTACTTTAGAAAGCCCAACAGAACCACTTTTGTTCCAGCTTTGGAACAGACCATTTCTCCTGTTAAGTACCAGATGATGCTGTTGGCTTGTACAAAGGATCATGCTGTACAAAAAAATACAGATCTTGAAACTAGGATTTCTCTGTGTTTGAAGATGCTGAGAATATGAGAGATAGAAGGAGCTGAGGCTGACAGCAGGAACAGCAGATGAATACCTCCCTTGTCATCCTCCCACTGGGGTGTATGATCGAGAGTGCTTTTAGCCAAAGGTAATCAAAAGCCTATTTAGTAAAGGCTTAAACAACAGAGGATAGACTGGCTCATGTCACAAGAAGTCCCAAGGTAGTTTGGTACCAGAGGTGGTTAATTCAATGGCTCCATGGCCTCACGGCCTTAGTCTGACCTCTTTGCAATGCTCTTGCCTTTCCTCTGGGGTCCCAAGATGGACACAGTAGTTCCATGTGTCATGGAAACATCCAGAAGCACAAGAAGGGAGGAGTTAATATGTCTTCCACAAAAGCACCCTCTCTTCACACACCCAAGCCGACCCCCAAAGTCTCACTGGTCAGAAACAGAGCATAAGTCTATTCCTAACCCAATCATGGAAAAAGGGAATGGAATTATCAAAATTGGCTTGGAGCTAATTAATCAAGATTTACCCTCTGGGTCGGTGAGGGTCTCAGCCTTCTCTGAGCACATGGCCACCTGGAGGGTAAACAGAGGAACAAAACAAGATCTCGGCAGGCAAAAAAGGGGACAGGTTGATGGCTGTCAGACAAGCACCAGGAGGGTCTGTCACAAGAGGACGTGCACATAGACCGGAATAGCAGGCAGGATCCCTGACAGTTTTAAATTTTCTATTTTTCTTCTTCCTCTCATTATTTTAGGTAGAAATACACAGTCGAATTCATATAAGTTAAATACACAGATGATGCCGGGACTCAGCCCTGCCTTCCAGCGCCAGCTCCTTAGGGTGATGGTGGCTTAGCCCTAGAGTGATGTTTCCACCTCCTCCCTCCGCTGTGAACTCAGCCTTGATCATTAGCCCCGCTTATTGGGCCTGAGCAGGGAAAGCCCGTAAGTGTGTCTGTCTGACGGCATTTGCTCGTCCGTGCTGCCTTAGAGGGCCCTTATCAACTAGCTTGTGAGCACCTGTGGGCAGGGAGTGGGCCTGATACCCGGTTAGTCTCCCCCAGTGGCTGTTAAATGAGCAGCGTTAGTTCGAGGCAGCCAGGTTCGAGGGGTAGGAGCTTCAGAGTGGGGCCTGGGTAAGAGCAGAGAGTGCTCAAAGGAGAAAAGAGAAACACAAAGGCGCTGGTAATGAGACAGGCTGGGACCTGGGACCCTTTACCAGAGTGCTTGTACCTGGACAGATGTCTCCTCCAGCAACAGAATACAAAGAAATGATAAGCAACGAAAAATAACTGCATGCATGTGCAGTTGGGGCAATTACGAACAATAAGATACATAAAGGCCACAAACCAACAGCCGTCTCTGAGGTGCCTGGAGCAAACACAGGGTACTGTGCATGATCCCTGCACACAGCACCACCAAGGGGGTGGGCGGACCACCTAAGCCTTGCCTCCTGCCCAACCCACGGACCTGCCCCTGTTGTTACCCTATTTAAGGACCCAAGCACCTCCTCTCAGGGAGCGAGCAAAGGCACCTGTTTCTTGTTTTCACTCCCTGGTGCAGCATGAGTCCCAATAAAGCCTTGCCTGCGATTCTCATCTGGCCTCTAATCAATTTCTATCGATGAAAGAGTCCAAGGGCCTGGGCTGGTAACAGTAAGAGTCCCACTTTTGAGCTGATTCACTCTAGATGCTGAAGAAACAGACACTGTGACTGGTCCTTTCCCCCAGAGCCAGGCAAGACCTGGTGGTGGCTCTAGACACTTGCCATCAAACCACTGGAGGTGCAGTCACCGGACATAAAACATCTGGGTGGTGAGACCCTGTGTACCTTGAAGACGGGGCTGTCCCTTCACCGGCAACACCCCTATGCCCAACTCAGTCCTCAGTCAGCACAGTGAGGGCTGGCACATCATGGGGGCTCCTTAAATATTTCCCTAACTGAATTGGAGTTGGAAGGGGCCTTGAGGCTGCCTGTGCTTCTTTCTTTTTTTTTTCTTTTCTTTTTTTTTTTTTAAAGCATTTGCCCCCAGAGGAGCTAGGGAGCTGAGCTTTGTAAATGTATTTATTTATTTATTTATGGCTGTGTTGGGTCTTCGTTTCTGTGCGAGGGCTTTCTCTAGTTGCGGCGAGCGGGGGCCACTCTTCATCGCGGTGCGCGGGCCTCTCACTGTCGCAGCCTCTCCTGTTGCGGAGCACAGGCTCCAGACGCACAGGCTCAGTAATTGTGGCTCACGGGCCCAGTTGCTCCGCGGCATGTGGGATCTTCCCAGACCAGGGCTCGAACCCGTGTCCCCTGCATTGGCAGGCAGATTCTCAACCACTGCGCCACCAGGGAAGCCCTGTGCTTCTTTCTTATCAGGACAGAAGGCTCTGTCATCTGATGAGTGCTCCTCAGCCTCCACATGGCCATTTCCTGGTCACCTTCCTCACCACTTCACAAGGTCATGCTGCTTGGGCAGCTGGAATGGACCATCTTAAGACGAGCTGAGCCACAAACAGGTTGGGGAGAAAAGATCCCAGATGATGCCCTACATAGCCTGGCTAAAAGCAAGAACAGAGGACACAGTGGAGGGACCATGGCTGGGAGTGGACCTTTGGTTTACTGGCACCTTGGTGGAGATTCTCAGGTGCTTCCAACCTTCTTGCCCATCCTGGCTATTCTCTTCTTCATCACATCTCTGCCTCAGCCCTCATCGGTGCATTGACCTAGAAACAGCCACAGAACTACAAGGAAGTCTGGAGCCCAGGCTTTCATGTTTCAGTGAGAAAACCAAGGGCCTGAGATGCAAAAGCATGTGTCAAGGGCCCACAGAAAGTAGCTGCTAAGCTGGGTCTGACAGAGACAAGATTGTCTGATTTCGTAGACGAGGGTTCTTCCTGGCGCCCAAATTATATCAACCCCATTTTACAGACAAAAGATAGACCCATTGTGAAAATTTCATTGATCACAATGAAAAGAAAGGGGTTAGGGCCTGGGTCCCCCTGCATCTAAACTCTCTTCCTCATTCAAGTCTTGGAATTGAGACTTGGCCAGATACTTCTCTTCCTTTTAAGCGCCTTTCGCTCCTTTTGGGTTTGAAAAATCTCACTTTGTTCTTGGAGGAGTTCTCAGCATGGTGGTCATTAAAACCTAGCGGAATTTCAGAACAATGATTTGCCTCTAAACACTTGGCTTTGGGAAACCCCACCCAAGGACTAGCTGATGGGACTTGCTTCCTCTGGATGGGAAGCCCCACCCAGGCGCTTGGAGGGGTAGGGCAGGATGTGACCTCACCCCAGCTCACCCCACTCCAGGTGGTGGCTCATCCTTGCCTCTGAGCCCCAGCTTTCTCTTCCCTGGGACAGATGTAAAGACCAGGCCTTGGGGCCTCTAGAAGCAATGGTGGCAGGGGCATTTCTCCCTCTCTTGGCTCCTCTTCCTGAGGAGAGCTCATCGGGGAAAAAGAAAAGTCCATAATTTGGACGAGTTATTGGAAATAACTCGAAATAATACATTTCCTCAACCCTGAGGCCGTTGGACCCCCTCCCCCACCTACACGTCCTTGAATAAGGGAAGTTTGTTTGGGTGCCTCTCAGGGCAGATGTTTAGGGAGCTCAAAGATGCACAAAAATAAAACCTCAATGTCTTGCCCAGTGTGCCCATGTCCTCTCCACTCCATTGCTCTCCCCACCAACATGGCCACGATAATACCCATCACGACAGCTAAACTGTACTGAGGACGTACGATGGATCAAGGACTAGGTCTTCATGGGTATCATCTCATTCGATCCTCATACAATACAGGTACATGAGGCAGGTACAATATTATCCCCACTTTACAGAGGAGAAAACTGAGGCTCAGTATATGTGCTGCCGAAGCGAGCACGAAAACTGAGGCTTAGAAAACTTCAAACTGAACTAGCAAGTGATGGAACCAAGATTTAATCCAAGCACTCTGACTTCAGAGGCTCTCTGCCTAACCAGTACAATTTACTGCCACCCAAAAGAGCTTACTACCATCCCAAAGATTGTATTTCTTTCGTTTTCAGAAATAGGGGGACAGGAAGCTTGAGGACGTACTGAAAAAAACAAGATTTGCTGAGGGGAAGTTTTCTTCCTGGAGGTTCCCATTCAAGATGGTTTCTGAGCTCACAAAGAGCAGATCAAATAAAGGCTTTGTGGGGGGGTCCCCGGAGAGATACAGAGCCACGGCTGGCACTGAACCCAACCCAGCGCAATTCAGCGAATGCTTACTAGGGGTTTATAGGGCCTCTCTGTGGCAGCAAGGATGGGGCAGTTCTCCTTTCACACAGGAAGAGCTCCAAGGCACAGTCCTGTGGGATCCCACGACAATCTAGCTCTGCAGAGGCCGACCTGCGCAGCAGAACCTTAGAAAGATGGATGAGGATTAAGACTATGAAAGCATATATTATGTAACCTTTGAAATTGGTTTTATTCATTCAGCATGGTCCTCTGGTGATTCATCCAGGTTGCTGTGTGTATCAATACTTTGTTGATTTTTATTGCTGAATAGTATTCCAGAGTACAGACGTACCACAGTTTGTTTAATCATTCACCCATTAAAGGACATCTGGGTTGTTTCACGTTTTGGTTATTACAAATAAAACTATTATTAAAAAAAAAAAAAAGACTATGAAAGCACCTAGTACCTATGAGCTCCACCTTGGGTTTAGACACCCCACAAAAACCCTGCGACAAACTTTGGGTGCTCTCAGAGGCAAGCATGCAGAGAAGTGGAAACTTATAGCACCCTGGGCTGGAAAACAGTTTGCCGACTTTCTCCCTGTAAGCATGGGGTAGGAAGGAGTAACAACAACAACAACAACAATAATAATAGCAGCTATCATTTCTTAAGTTCTTGTTATATGCTCTTCGTTGTGCTATATTTAACATATATTGTCTCACCAACAGTCAAAAACCCCACATGAAGTAGGCCCTATTTTTAATCTTCATTTTCTAGACAGCAAAAACGAAGCTTAGAGAAGTAAGTAATTTGCCCAAGAACACACAAATAAGGAGCAGATTTGGGATGTGGATAAAGCTCACGCTACATTAGGCTATTGCTAATCACTTCTGCTCACTAAGGTACCCATAATTAGAAGGCAAGAAGGAACACCCCTCTTGAGATTGAGACAATAGGTATACACACGTACCTGCCCGCTACAGGCATACACTTTTATGTACACACATGTACACTTCCACACACAGACACCTGTGTGCATGCTTGTGTGCGCACCTGCAGGCCCACATAGGTACAAGTGCATCACCCATGCACACACCCATCATGGGTGTATGTGGGTGTGAAGCTGTAACAACTTTTCAGCTACCATCTGCTGTACGCTCGGGAGTCTTGGACCTCCCTTTAAGAAGAAAAGAGCCTTTCTCGGTCACAGCATCTGAGAGTAGATGGGAAACTAGGTGTTTCACCTCCTGCTTGATTCTCCAAGGTGCATTTTAAGCATCCTTCTGTATATGAAGGGGGAGGCAGATTCCAAATGCACGAAAATGAGGGCAAAAAAGGATCACGGTTGTGTGGAAAATGAGTTTTAGAAGACCCTGGAGGCCCAAGCCAATTTTGAAAATGGTTTGTTTTGGCCTGCCCGAGCCAGACCTCAGAAATTAAAGCCTTTTTAGGCAACCATGCTCCTTGCAGCAAACTCAAGGGTCCCTACTCAGAGGTCAGAGAACTAACAGCTTAAAGCCTGGTTTACTCTCAAGTTAATCTGCAGATATTACCGTTCGGGGGCTCCCCCTCCAAGCCCAGTAAAGGATTCTGTTATAGTATGCACAGCATCCCAATTATTAGATTTGCCGGCCGGATTTCACTAGGCTGGAAAGATATTTGATATTTAGCCCCTAAACGTGTGACATAAAATTAAATAATTAAATAACACAACATTGTAAATCAACTATACTTCAATAAAATTAAAAAATAAATAAATAAAACTGGCAAGAGAGTGAAAAAAATTAAATAAAAATCCAAGCCACCATCTTGGATCCAGTTCCCATGCAAGGGAGATGCATTGACCTATTAATGATTAAAACAGCAGGTAGTGACATGGACATATTTAGGGTCATTGGGCTCTTTGGAGGGTCAATCACCCAGCTGGCATGCTGTGACTTTCCCTCTCTTGGCTGTGAAAAGGGTGCCATGGACCGAAGGCACAGTGGAGAGCGTGGCCCTTGGAGACATGAAGAGGCTGGGCTCTGCCAAGCTTTCCCACCTGATGCCCCCTCCCCAGCCTCACTGCCACTGCACCAGTTCAGGCTTCCAGAGGTCTCCCAGCTCAGATCTGTCTTCCGTATCATCACCACTATTATTTTTCAGAAATGTAACTGTGGTTCCATCCCTCCCTACCTTGACCTCCTTCCTTGCATTTCCACTCTGTGCCAGGCACTGGTGCTTGGGCTGGGGAGACCCAGATGGGAAGACCCAGTCCAGGCCCTCAGGAAGCTGGTGGTGTGGGAGGAGGTCTTCTCTGGGCAATGTGATTTCCAGCATCACTCTGTTCCCTCACTGTATGGGGCCGGCCTCCTCTGGCTGCGCGGCCAGGATGTTGTATTTCCGCCCTGAGTTCTAGGCGCCCTGCCAGTGCCTCCTCTCCTTCCCTTGGGGCGGGGGTGGGGAGCTGTGGTGGTGTCAGGTGACCCCTGGGAGCTCACTCAGCCATTCAGAAAATCCACCTGAATCACGTAGAAGTATACAGGGGAGAATATTTTTAGAAAAGCCTCTGGAAAGTTCAGAAAGGTTCTTAGGGTCATCATCAGTCCAGAAGTTACAAATGGCGGCCCTTCTAGCTTGTAGGCATGCTTTGTCGAGTCCGCAAGGCTCTGTTGTTGCTTTAAATGATTTAGTTGCCAAGAGTTAAAATTCATGATAATTTACGTGAACATCCAAACAAATATCTAGTTTCTCTTGAAAAAAATGAGTAGATTTGGCAAAACTAGGCCCAGTAGCCACCACGCTACATGGTAGCAACTGTCAAGATCTATGTATTGATAACTACGTTTGTACATGAGATTAACCCGCTCTGAGGCCTCAGTCTCCACCACTCTCTATTGTTTTATTTGTGGGTTGACATCACTCACTAATGTTACCTGTCTGGCCCTTAATGGCATCTGAGTTTGCCATCCAATCTGGTTTAATTCCCACAGTGTCCCTCATGAGGAGGCTGAGAAAAGTTGTGAACTAATCCCATTTCAAATTCTTTTTTTTTTAAATTGATGTCTAGTTGATTTACAATGTTGTGTTAGTTTCAGGTATACAGCAAAGCGATTCAGTTACGCTCGGGAGTGCGCACACACACACACACACACACACACACACAGAGTTATTCTTTTTCAGATTATTTTCCATTACAGGTTATTACAAGATTTTGAATAGAGTTCCCTGTGCTACACAGTGGGTCCTTCAGATTTTTTTCGAAGAAGATTTTTTTGAAGTAGATTGAATTTAAACCATCAGTTGAAAAAATTGACTTGGCCAAAGCTGGTCAGTAACTTATTACTGAACTGTCAGGAGAACCACATGACCATGGCAAGTTATTGCAACCACTCTAAGCCTTAGTTCTCTTTACCTCACAGGGTTTTTTTTTCTTTTGTTATATTTTTTGTTGTTGTTGTTTTTTGGCTGCACAGCATGTGGGATCTTAGTTCCCCGACCAGGGATCAAACCCATGCTCCTTGCGTTGGAAGTGCGGAGTCCTAACCACTGGACCACCAGGGAATTCCCGAAACCTCATAGGGTTTTGCTGTGGATTAAATGAGTGAATACATGTAACTCCTCAGCTCACTGCCAGGAAGAAAGCAAGCACTCAATATATGTTAGTTATTACTATCATCGTTTTTATTCTGTGATGCCATAATGGCTTCCGTTTTAAATAAATGGTTTCTAGGAATATACAGCAGTGCAGATTGTGGCTAAGAAAAGTGTTGCCAGGAGAAATAGCAGATACCTAGATCTAAATCAAGGCTTCCAAAGTCTTTATATGGCTGGGGTCATAATTATCACTCCTACTGGCTTGCTCAGTTAACTATTTTTTCTACAAATACCAGTGATGATTTGGTCCCTTCCTTGCCCCCCAGATTATCATAGCTCTTAACTAGAAATTACTTTACCTACATGGGAATTTCTGTAGAAATGGGAATTTAGCAGATCTGTGGGCCTGCAGGTGGGGAGTCGGCTAGTCTGGTGTTATGGGCTGAACTGTGTTCCCCCAAATTCACTATTTTGAAGCCCTAAGCCCTAGTTCCTTAGAATGTGATTGTATTTGGAGTTAGGGTCTTTAAAGAGATTAAGTGAAAATGAGGCTGTCTGAGTGGGCCCTGACTGGCGTTCTTCTAAGAAGAGGGTATTTGGACACACAGAGAGACACCATGGGCGCACACAGAGAAGACAGTCCCTGCAAGCCAAGCAGAGAGGTCTCAGAAGAAACCCAACCTGCTGACACCTTGATCTTGGACTTCTAGCTTCCAGAACTGTGAGAGAATACATTTCTGCTGTTTAGGCAGCCCTGGCAAATGAATCCACTTGGGTAACAGAGGGTCAGGGCACGAACCAGGAGAGCCCCTGATTCGCAGCTGATGGGTGTGGAGCAGTGGGCAACTCCCAGAACCGGGTCCACGGCAGGGCTTGGGATCAGTGAGGAGAAGCAAGACGTGTGATGAAGGATGGGGAAGCAGGAGGCGGTCAGGATGGATTCCAGAGACAGGGCCAAAGCCCTTGGCTAGGACGTCAGATGCTCTTAGCAGGCTGTCTGTGCATGTGTGTGTGTGAGGGGGGTGGGTTGTTTAAAGAGTTTGAGTCTGAACTGCCACAGGGCTGAATGTGCTAAAGGCAGAAGGAAGAGCTCTCAATTAATTTTTATATTGTTTTTTTATAAGCCTGTGTTGTTTGCAATTCAAGAGTGCTTGTGTGGTTGGAAACAAACAAGCCTGATGTTTCTCAAGTTTAAAAACCCATTTGGGAGTTTGGCTTGATCCACTACAGAAGTCTGGAAGCTAAAACACAGATAACTGTTTGACCAGACTTTTGGGAGGCATCCATAACACTGCATCAGAGTATTTATATCCCGAAGTCTCCTTTCACTATCATGGGCAAATTTATCTACTGCTTTCCTGGACACAGATGCAAATTTTTAAAGTATCCACAACTCAAAATGACACAGGCTCACTCTGGTGATTTGATATATGGTGGGGACAAAATTATTAGTGTGAGTTCCTCCCTTCTCCCCTCCCCTCCGCTGCTACAAGGAATCCAGTGTTGGCTGGCTCCATTTCTCTTCCTTTCTTGCCCTTAAAGGAGAGATCAGTATTTGCCAGCTCAGTAGCTCAGCATTTATAATTCGGAATTGGGGAAATAAGTAGGAAGAGACAAGCTGGAGAGACATGAGGAAAAGGGAAAGGAAAACCAAAAGACAGATGTTAAACTGCCTAGATTTTAGATAGGTAGGTAGATAGATAGATAGGTAGATAGATAGATTAATAGATAGATGGAGGGATGAACAGATGGATAGGTAGATAGATAGATAGATAGATGAATAGATAGATGGATGGATGGATGGATGGATAGATGGATGGACAGGTAAAATCTAGGCAGCTTAGCATGTCTTTTGGTTTTCCCTTCCCTTTTTTTCCTGCCTCTCCAGCTTGCCTCTTCCTACTTATTTTCCCAGTATCTATCTATCTCCCTATCTATCATCTTTCAAAAGATACCAGTGGTTTGAGGGAAGGAATGAAGGAATCATAGTGGACATTGTTGTTTTGTCCTCTCCAACACTGATTCCCTCTTATTATGTTAATAGCACCCCAATTTCCCTTTGGGGATGCTATCGTCCTCCATTCCTAGACAGTGTGACTCCGATGGGACTACCTCCATTCCTCAGCTTCCTTCTTCAGGAGGTAAGCAGAGTCCCGATGATGAGTTTAGGATGAGCATGTGACAAATGCAAGGGGACGGGGTTGGCCCAATGAGAGACAGCACTGGGACTCCCCTTAGAATGCTGGAAAGGAGGACCTTTCCCAATGAGTTTGCTAAACTGCTAAGATTCAGCTTGGGGGTATGGGTGGCCATATATGGAAAAAGCTTTCCAGAAAACGAAGCCAGCAGAGAGGAAAGCAAAGCTGAGAAATGGAGTCCAAGTCAAAAGAATGACTCCTGGACTTTGTGATTTTTGAGAAAATAGAATCTTTTCTTGGAAACTACTTTGAAGTAGGATTCCGTCATGTATGACTCAAAGAGTGCTGACTAAAACAGAGACTCAGAGAGAAGCAGCTGCAGGGGACGGAAAAAGGGATCGCTACTGATGTTCTTCGAGAATTAAAAGTAAAGACTGGAATCTTTTTGAATGATATTTGGAAGCTGGACTGGGTCTCTGTGCATGTGACCTTTCACCAAGACCAGACCAAGGTGGTCCCCGGACTTAGTAGAGCCCTTTACGACAGGACTGGTAGAATTAGGAAATGCCAGGGTTGGAAGAAGATACTAGAAGCCATCTAGTCCTGTTCTCTATTCAGTGCTTAAATCTCCCTAAGCATCTTGAAAAACAAATTGCTCTGATTCTATTTGCACACTTCCAGGGATAAAGAACTTACTCCCACCGAGCTAGCTTGTTATGGGTTGGACTGTGTTCTCTCCAAAATATGTTGAAGTCCTAACCCCCAGCATGTCCCAATATGACCTTATATATGAAATAGGGCCTTTGAAGACACAACCAAGTTAGGTTGAGTCATTGGGCTGGGCCCTAATCCAATGTGACTGATGTCCTTACAAGAAAAGAGACGCGGGCTTACCTGGTGGCGCGGTGGTTAAGAACCCGCCTGCCAATGCAGGGGGCATGGGTTTGAGCCCTGGCCCGGGATGATCCCACGTGCCACAGAGCAACTAAGCCCGTGTGCCACAACTACTGAGCCTGTGCTCTAGAGCCCGCAAGCCACAACTACTGAGCCTGCGTGCCACAACTACTGAAGCCCTTGTGCCTAGAGCCCGTGCTCTGCAACAAGAGAGGCCACCGCAATGAGAAGCCCGTTCACTGCAACGAAAAGTAGCCTCCGCTCGCTGCAACTAGAGAAAAGCCCACGCGTAGCAACGAAGACCCAACACAGCCAAATAAATAAATTAATTAATTAAATAAATTTTTTTAAAAAGAAAGAAAGAAAAGAGACAGAGACACAGAGAAGAAGGCCACGTGAAGATGGAGACAGAGACTAGAGTGATGCAGCCACAAACTGAGGAATGCCTGGGGCCACCAGAAGCTGGGAGAGGTCGGGAAGGATCTACCCCTAAAGACATCAGGGAGAGCAGAGCCTTGACAACACCTTGGTTTTGGACTTCTAGCCTCCAGCACCATGAAAGAATACATTTCAACCCAGGAAAAAAACAGGGTTGTATTAAGCCACCCAGTTTGTGGTATTTTGTTATAGCAGCCTTAGGAAACGAATACACAGCTCATTTCATTTTTAGCAAGTTTCATGTCAGAATGTACTTCTTGATATTGAGCTAAAATTTAACTCTACGCAACTACTGGCCACAGTTCAGCCTTCTGGAGTCAAACACGTGTCTATTTTTTCCTCTACAAGACAAGGTATTCCAGGCTGCGATTAGGTCCCAACTGAGACGTCTCTTCATTTATGTTTCTAGGCCATTCACATCCTGGTGCCTCTCAGAGCCTGGTATGGGTGAACCTTCCAGTCATTTGCTGTTTTTCAGTGGTCACCACCTATATGATTCAAGCCATCCTCAGTGTCTTCTTCGAGATGTGAGCTAAAAAGGCTTTGCGTTGGACTACAATCCACTACTAGGGGTGGCAGTTGCTACTTCTGAGAATCCTACAAAGTGAAACCTTTTCATTCATAATTTTAAATAAATATGGTGATGGTTAGCACTATAATGAAAAGCTGTTAGAGGAGAAAGCAAAATCATGAAACATAGAGAGAAGGTTATCAAAAGGCAGCATTTAAAATATATCCTGGCTTACAAAAAAAAAAGAATGAAATAATGCCATCTGCAGCAACATGGATGGACCTAGAGATTATCATACTAAGTGAAGTAAGTCAGACAGAGAAAGATGAGTATTTATCTCATTTAATATTTACAAAACAGAAATAGACTCACAGACACAGAGAACAAACTTATGGTTACCGAAGGAAAAAGGGCGGGGAGGGGAGAGAAGAATAAATTAGGAGTTTGGGACTAACATATATACACTACTATGTATAAAATAGGTAAACAACAGGGACCTACTCTATAGCACAGGGAACTCTACTCAATATCTTGTAATAACCGATAATGGAAAAGAATATGAAAAAGAATAGCTATATACATGTATAACTGAATCACTTTGCTGTACACTTGAAACTAATACATTATAAATTAACTATACTTCAATTTAAAACAATTTTTTTTAAATGCTGGCATTTTTCTCAGCCAGGGATGCAGGGATGTTTCCCTCGGAGGCCGGTACTCCCCCCTCCCCCACTGCAGTTAGAACAGTAGAGAAGGAGGAACTGCCCTCAGGTAGCCCGTACCCCTGGGCCTCAATCTAGAGGAAGTTCCCACTAGACAAGATAAAGGCCTACATTCATGGAAAACAGGTTACTCAGCCCTGAGAAGAAATTTGGAAAATAGAAAGCCTCTCAACATCATCTTATTTTTTTCTCCAAGAGTAAAAATATGACCACAGAATTACAGGATTCTAGGCACCTGTTGATCACACATGAACAAAAAGGCAAGGTGTTCTGACAACTGGGCCAGTTTCTGGCAATGTCACTGACTCTATGTCTCTGACATAGTTCTGGCAACGTCCCACAGCCAAATGACGTGTAGCCTTGCTGACGCCTCTTGGGGTAAAGGGAAGCTGCCTTTGTCCTAATTCACCAGCTTTCTTTACTTTTGTTCTGATGGAGGGTTAAATTTGGAGGGCCATTTTAAAGGTAGCTCTTGCAGCTTGGACGCCTAAAGATCTGAAGAGCTGGTTCTGGACTTTCCCCGTGGCCCATCTTTAGATCGGGGTCACTGTGGGGTCGCTTATGAAAAGTGCTTTAACAACACCACATAGAAATAAGTCTGTGCACTGGGCCATCCACTGGTGGCCACACACAGAGGGGCAACCTGCTGCATCTCTGAATGAACTTCTTTCAGCCAAACCATAAGGAAACGAGGTCAGCAGCAGGGAGCACGAGGAGTTTGTTTCTCCCTGAATTCTTATACCATCCTGGTATAAGAAGAATTCAGGAAGTAACAAAATTTCCCCCCTTCGGTGCATGTGTAGGGAAACAATTCTTAACGGAAGTGGCAGTTCAGCATTTAGATTAGGATGGGGATCTTTGGAGACAGATTAAAATATGATCTATGCACCCACATGGCCAGGGGTGAAGGAGGCAGCCAGCTCTGGCAACTTACAACTTAGATGGAACAAGAAAGGATGGACCGAGTCTAGCTAGGAGAAGCTTGAAGGGTTTCTCTGGGCCAACGTCCCTACAGCAGCTGAGATTGGGGCAGGATAGAGCTCTCTGTCTCCTCATCTGTCATCTCTGATAGGAGTAAGCACCCCTGCGAAGGGTCTCTTACTTGAATAACGTATTGAAAATAACCTATTTGGAGTGGTAAATACTAGAGAAAAAGCTGTTGTTGTTTTGGTTAGGGTCCTCTGCTCTGAAGGATGTAAGTATTCAAGGCAAATGCAACTGCGGGGGCAGAATTACAAAGAGAGTAATGACATGAAACAAGACTTACTTGCCAGCTGGCCCACAAGGGAGAGGGACTTCTGAGTAGCACTGAGTGCAACTAGAGAGGAAAAGTGAGAAACTGACTGCAGCAACCCTCTGGGGTTGGAGAATATTTATGACAAGCTGCAGTAGATGGTCCCTGCTGCTTGCCTTTCCATCACTGTGGGCCAGGATGACAGGATGGCACGACTTGAGGTTTGGATAAAGGGAGAGTCCGCTAAGGGAGAGCCACCTGGCACTTTGCAAAGAGGTGTCCTTTTCACTCCAGACTCACCTATCCTTCAATCCCAAAGTACCTAGCTTTGGCAATGAAACGCCCCCCAAACGCACTTCTTCATCCTTTTCTTTTTCCTATTTTTTCTTCTTCCTTTTTTTAAACTTTAACACCTTATAAGGAAGACTTCAGCAATATAGGGTTACTTAGTAGATATGGTCTCTGACTCAAAAATCATATAGGGATCATGAGTGGTGGCAAATGCCCTTGAGCAATTACTATATAAAATGATTGGTACCATTTTTTTTTTTATATTCCATATATATGTGTTAGCATACGGTATTTGTTTTTCTCTTTCTGACTTACTTCACTCTGTATGACAGACTCTAGGTCCATCCACCTCCCCACAAATAACTCAATTTGGTTCCTTTTTATGGCTTAGTAATATTCCATTGTATATATGTGCCACATCTTCTTTATCCATTCATCTGGCTGATTCACTTTGGAGTACAACAGAAACTAACACAGTATTGTGAAGCAATTATACTCCAATAAATATCTATTTTTAAAAAAAGGAAAAGAAAAAGAACATTTAGAAATAAAAATACATAAAAAGAAAAAAAAATTGATTGGGTTGGGGTTTTCAAATTCAATAGACATGAAACACTGAAGAAAATGAAAACAGACCAACTCAACCTAGAGACTGCATATCCCTTGGTTATCATTCAAGAAACAGACATTAAAACTATATTTATTATATAACTACCTTTCAGATTTATGATAATAAGTGAAAGTGATAGAAACTTAGCTTTATCCAGGAATGAGCACACTTAGACTTTGCAGGTTGCTGCTGTAAAGTGGTATTCTAATCTAAAATACGCATAAGGGAAGTGTAACAGAAACTATCCTTCCCCTGTAGAACAGAGCACATCCGGTCCGGGTAAGCTGCTGTCCTCCACGTGGCCCTGTGTTTCACTAAATCAATCATAGACATCCTATGCTCCTTGCCAGTGACTGGTGTAGGAAAGGCACTTGCCAAAAAAATATGGAATGAACAATGAAACAGAAGCCTGATAGGGATCTTTGGGAACTATTTCCTTGCTCTTTAAAAGAGACACAGTTGAAAGAAACTTCCCTCTCTTCTTGCATTGAACACTGTCAGATGTACGAGGGCCAGTGATGCCTAGACTGTGGCAGCCATTTTGTGACCATGAGAACAGCAGGTAGATGACAGAGATGACCCCCTCAGGATGGAAGAACAGAAACATGGAAGTAAGCTGAGCCCTTGAGGATGTCATCGTGCTGTGAAATTAAATCACTCTAGGCAGCCCCACCACAGGAGTTCTTATTGTGGGCAATTATATTGTTTCCCTATTATTTAAGCCAACTGAGATAAAATTTTCTGTTACTTGCAGCAAAAGCACTCCAGGAAGCTATTAGATTGTTTGTATTCTTTGACATAATAATTCATTTTGGAGAAGATATATCAAAGTTCTGACCAAAAGATTAAATATTTTTTATCCTAAGCTAGAAAATGCAGTGACACGTGTACATGAAAAATCACATTATGAAAAAGAAAAGCAGATATAAAAGGATACATGCACAATCCTAACAACATAAATATGCACATGGCTTTTACCAAAGATCAGAAGAAAATCCAACTTCATAGTGATAGCTTATCAGTAAATGTTCACTAGATTCTGTTTCTATAAATTATTACTCCAGTTGAAATCTTTATTTTAAAGTCTGTGAGAAAGGAGACTGCATCAGATCCCAAATAGGAACTTCTGCACAAAATAAATGGCAAAGAAAGGTCTATTAAGGAGGAGTGGCATGTGTTTTAGGAAATGTTTCTAGAACAAGTCATTCCATGTCAGTGATTTGGAGCTTTCTCCCTTGATGTAATTACCTATTAAAATAACCCAAATGTACGAAAGATCTTTTCAAAAAATGTCAAACACACAGACTTCAAAGAAGAGAAAGGGTAGGATTATAAAGCAGTGAGGAAAGAAGACTAAGGAAAAACAGTGTGGGAGACGGTCACCGTCTCTTACACAATGAATTTCTGAAAATATGTCATAAGCACAGCCTGAGGCATGCTTTAATTGGCACAAACACAAGGGAAATAGAAAATCTAAGTCGGAGAGGTTGTCGCAGTGAGAAAACTGTCTGCATCTGCCTGAACAACAGAGAAAACGTTGGGTAGGGAAAAACCGGACATAAAGGAAACCTATCAAATTCATATCAGATGGAAAGGCTATTGGAATATTTTTGTAGTGGGCAGTTATAGAGCTTTATTTTTGGAATTCCTCTCTTAGGAACCACCACTGAAACTGAGTTCAGTTATTCATAGTACTGACAACTAAATTAAGACAGATCAGAAAATCAAGGCCAAGCAAATTACTGTCGTATTGGGAAGTTCACCATGAACTACAGAAAAATAATTCAAGAAAACACAAGTACATTTCATCGAATGCACTTCCCTCCCCCCTCCAGCCCCCCACAAGCTTTCACACAGCTTCCTGTCATTCAGTCTCTCAAACATTGACTCAAGGAACACATTATATCAAGGCCTTATTAAACATTAGCTTTCTTTTTATTTTGAACTGTACCTTAAGATTGTTTTCAGATCTGGGTTTTGGTGCGGGGATCAGATTTCTTTTGAATTTGATGAGGTATTACCAGTTGAAGCCAGTTTAATGGGTAAAAGAAATGTCAGGTTGTGCAGTTAGAATAATAATAATAAAAAAAAACTCAGAGGGACTTCTCTGGTGGTCCAGTGGTTAAGAATCCACCTTCCAAAGCAGGGAACATGGGTTCAATCCCTGGTCGGGGAACTAAGATCCCACATGCCGCGGGGCAACTAAGCCCAGGTGCTGCAACTAGAGAGCTCATGCGTTCTGGAGCCCGCGTGCCGCAACTAAGACTCAACGCAGCCAAAAATAAATAAATAAATAAATAAAACTCAGAGAGTTTAAAAGACAATTAAGCATATTTTACATAGAGGAGAAAAAGCATACATACATTTCACCTCATTATAGATAGCAAATGTTTAGTGTAGGAATAGTCTACCGTTGTGCCTTGTTTTCTAAAAAGTTAATATACTAAATATCAAAGTTGCAAAGCATGCATTTTTTTAATTCTAAAAGGAGCCATCTTGCATTGTCTTTAAAAGGTCAGTTTTCTATGGAAATAGACCTTTGATTTGCCATAATTACATATATAAGGAGATTTTCAGGAATACATTTGTGACTTAAAGACCCAATTAAGAGACCGACATACTTCACTATACTAATTTCTTTTAGTCACCCCAAATAGTATGATTAAAAATAGAGGATTAGGGCTTCCCTGGTGGCGCAGTGGTTGAGAATCTGCCTGCTAATGCAGGGGACATGGGTTCGAGCCCTGGTCCGGGAAGATCTCACATGCTGCGGAGCAACTGGGCCCGTGAGCCACAACTACTGAGCCTGCGCGTCTGGAGCCTGTGCTCCGCAACAAGAGAGGCCACGATAGTGAGAGGCCCGCGCACTGCGATGAAGAGTGGCCTCCGTTTGCCACAACTAGAGAAAGCCCTCACAGAAATGAAGACCCAACACAGCCAAAAATAAACAAATAAATAAATTAATTAATAATAAAAAAAATAGAGGATTAAGGATCTCAGAGTGAACAGAGAATTTAGCTCCAAAAAATGGTCAAGACTGACAAGAAGGATGAAGTCATATAAATACTAGATGCATTTTAGTATCCCATCAGAACTATTTCTTCTTAAATGATTCTTCACCTTGACACTGAAAAAAGATATAAATTAGGGTGATTAATGCAATAAATTCATATCTCAATACTCGTTTTCTGAATAAACAATTTCCTAGATGCCACCAGCCACTCTCACTCACAGTTTTAAACTGAAATATCTTGTGGAAGATACATCCAGAGAGCCTGGCCTCAGACCAAACCGTGAGTCTCCCAGTAACAAGGGTGTTTCCTGGTCTCTGACCGTCATACCACAGGGTTCTGATTGGTCCCTAGATGCATTGTAAGGCACAGGTGAGACCCATAAGAAGATCAGAGCTCACAGCATGCGCTCAGCAAAATGGGCAGAGTTGGAAGTTGAAATAAAGGCATCCATACAATGGAATATTATGCAGGGGTGTGTGTGTGTGTGTGTGTGTGTGTGTGTAAGTTCACATGTACTGACATGGAAAACTCTCCAGAATATGTTAAGTGAAAGAAAAAAAGGTGCAAAATACTGTATGTAGTATCACACTTTTGGTGTAAAAAAGGGAAGGGAGTGGAAATATAGTTTTGAATTTTATTATATTTGCATATAGGAACACATTGATAAAAACCTACTAAAAGTGGTTCCTTTTTGGGGGTGACAGAGGAAGGAATAGGAAACATGCATTCAAGATAAGACATCCCAAGGGGTACCTTTGTATAATATTTTGATTTTGAATCACGTGAATTTTTCAGGTAGTAAAAAACAATTCATTCGATAAGAAACCAACTCAGCAACACTCTTCCCATATTGCAGTCTGGGGTGATAAATCGTTAAAATATTCTAAGCCTGATTTTCCTAGTTTGTAAGCTATTTCAAATGCTGTTTCATACATGGGTTACTTTGAGGGCCACTGAATTAGATTCAAGAATGTTCTCAGAATCAAAATGGCTGTTCCCTACTCACGCTGGCGCTGGCTTTGGGCGTTTTAACAGCCACTTGCTTACGTGCCTGCTCTAACAGAATTGACTCTTAATAGATAATCAATTAAGGCAAAAGGACCTCACTGAAGCACAGCAAGACAGCTGTGAATATCTGCCACTGAGTGTAAAAAACAAATCCAGGCAGCCGTGGAAGAACCTTCTAAGCTGCATTTACATCATTTGGATCTTGTATTTTGCCATCTTACTTTACATTTTGCGATGTTGGTTTCCATTTCTGCAAGTCACCCGAAATTTTTTGTGGAATTTGGGCATTAAGAAAATAAGAACAGACAGATGGCGCAAAGAGGAAGGGAGAGAAGGAAGGAGGGAGAAAAAGATGAGAAAACACGAATAGCAAGAAGAGTGAAAGAGGGGAGAGATGGCACAGAAAAAGAAGGGTCAGTAGAGGAGAATCGAGAGGGAAAGGGCTTCTATTTTGTATTATGTATTAACAAAAGCCAATTCATTCACCAGGTGTTCAGAACCATGAACATATTTTGTCAAAGGAACAAATTTAGGTTTCCAGGCTAGCCCACAAAAGCCTGTTGAACTTGAACGTGGCTAGCCTCAGGGCAGGGGTTTCGTAGAAGAGTGCCTACTCTCATCCACAGGACAGATACCGTTTTCTCGTGCATTCCTGCGGGCTTGAAGCGTTGTAGGGATACTTTTGAAGTAGACAAGCCCATTTCTAGTTCTGTGCCTTTCTTCCATATCTTGCCTCCCCTTCCCTAGAATGAATGGGGTCTGGTTTCATGAGGCTTGAAAACCCTCATGGAGCCGACAGCCGACTGCTTCTTCCTTGTATAAAACCAAACCAAACCAAAACGGAACAAAACCAAACCAAAATCCCCTCCTCCATTCACCTTCCTTGTCTCAGTTAGATGTTAGGGAGAAGTTTGCTAAGTTACATTCGTGTATTAATGATTAATTAACCTGTTCAGAAGCATTTCTCCGATTGGAACATCTTTATGAAAGCTTTGTGGCTGGTGGGGCCAGGCAGGCAGTTCAGCCGGGCCTCGGCTGGTCCCATCTCCCCAGACCAGCTCCTGCCATTCAAGGCTGCTCTCCATCTGCCACTCCTCTGCCCTCTCCACCCTTCAAGCTCATCCCAGCAGCTTAGAGGCAAGTTCAGTTGTGGTTAATAACATCCATTTGCAACCTTCCACGACATCCTGCACTCACCAGTAAACAGTCAATAAATACTTGCTATTTGACTGGGTTCCAGGCACTTTTACTGCTTTACATTCAAAGTGGCTTTGAAAAGTAAGCAGAGATTAAATTCGTGAGAGTTTGGAAGTGAAGGCAGAACACCTGAGTTAGGATTGTGTTCTGGCCATTTACTGTGAGACCCTGCACAAGTCTACCTTCAGTTTCCTCGTTTGCAAATAAATAAAGATTTACTAAGCACCTACTCCATGCCTGGCACCCTTCTATGTACTTTATGTATACTGAAGTCTTCACTTTTTATAAAAAAGCTATGGGGTGGGATACGATGCTTATATTCCTTCTAGCTTCAGATCTAGGTTCTTAAAGACTATAACGCCCTGCCTGTCAAGTAAATGAAATAATGCTTGGGAAAGTGCCTTATACATTATAGAAATGGGTATAGATGCTACTGAAATGGCAGAGATGAAAGTAACGGACACGGGAGTCAGAAGCAGGTGCGACGGGGACATGAGCATGCGTGGTGAGGCCTTTCCACACTTTTAGGAGCAACCCAAGGATACCTGTTTCTCATCTCTGTCTTTCAAAGAGCAGCCTGCTCCCAGGGGAGGCCTTTGGTTGTCCAGACCTGTCTGAGACCCGGTGGGAGAGTTGAATTCAGGTGAGGAATGTATTTAGCGCACAGATCTAAACCATATTCCCTAATGAGCTTCACTAGGAAAAGCTCACTGTGCCTTATCTTTCAATCAATTCTGAATTTAAAGGGGACTTATGTCCTTAATTATCATCCCCCAAATGCAGCAGTATCACGGAAAACTGGCAAAATAAATGTTGTTCCTCTTGTACCCCTTTCCTTTACATGAAGAGTTGAGCTGGTTTGACTATTAGTTCCATTTTTGGGGTAGTTCATGTACTGCACCCTTGTTGTGTCCAAGCACATGCTGGGCATTGAGGAAACATAACAAAAGCAGTGACCAAAAGGAAGCTCCTGGGAAGACAGACACAGAGAATGGTAATGCCAGTGTGGAAAGCACAAAGATGGCACTAGACAACTTGAAACCTGGTTTGCTATATTTCTGCAAAAGTTGGCTGCGGGAGGGCTTCCCTGGTGGTGCAGTGGTTAAGAATCCGCCTGCCAGTGCAGGAGACACAGGTTCAAGCCCTGGTCTGGGAAGATCCCAGAGGCCGCGGAGCAACTAAGCCTGTGCGCCACAACTACTGAGCCTGTGCTCTAGAGCCCGTGAGCCACAACTACTGAGCCTGTGTTCTAGAGCCTGCGAGCCACAACTACTGAAGCCTGCGCACCTGGTGCCCGTGCTCCACAACAGTAGAAGCCACCGCAATGAGAAGCCCGCGCACAGCAATGAAGAGTGGCCCCCGCTCGCCACAACTAGAGAAAGCCCGTGAGCAGCAAAGAAGACCCAACGCAGCCACAAAAAAAAGAAAAGTTGTCTGGGGGAGCACTATTGGCATTCCTATTGCAAGACAAGAAATGGGTGATGTGTATCCACACACTGACACACAGAGCTCCTGAAGCCACAATGCCCCACAGATTCTTCCTTTGCCCTCATGGCCAGACTCTTAAAATAGGAAACCTGGGGCAGAGAGGCACGTGCAGAAGATAGAAAGGGAAACAAGGAACCCGATGACACCTGCCTCCTGTCTTCAGTTTCACCATCCACCAGCTCACCACCCAGAGAAATGGAGTCAAGTGTGTTCACAGTGACACAGTCAAATGGCTTGGGAGGATTTGCAATGATTGCATTCTTTCTTTAAAAAGCTCTGGAAGCCACAGCTTTGGATAGCAAGGAGTCCCAGGGAGAATGCCAAGGAAGTCAAAGGGAAGGACGTGAAGGGATGGAAAAAGAATCTCTGCTCCAGAATCCAGAGTGAGCAAACAGAAGACCACAGGGCGGATTCATCATTTTCCATGAGATTCCCCTGCATGGAGGATGAAAGACTTGGACCACAAAAGCCTGAGGTACTGGAGGAAGAACATCCTCACACGGCATCGTAAGGAGGCTGGGGACAGCCACTAGCCAAGATACAGAGCTTTACAAACAGCTTTTCTTTCTCTCTTTTATTTTTTCTTTCCTTTCGGCCGTGCCCCATCGGCTTGTGGGATCTTAGTTCCCCAACCAGGGATTGAACCTGGGCCACGGCAGTGAAAATGTCAAGTCCTAACCACTGGACCACCAGGGAACTCCCCACAAACAGCTTTTCGAGTGACTGGCTGTGGGGGGATAAGGTTGAATGCCACCTTAAGTCATTCCAGTAAGTTCATTGTGTGCAGGCATGTTATTCAACACACGGTGGATGCTCAAAATTGGCTGGTGGCTGAAGAAATAAGCCCAGCCAGAAGATCCCAGGTTTTCTCAATGCATTTGTGATGACCCCCTGCAATGCCTCCTACTGTGACCCACAGAACTTCCCGCCCAGCTTCGCCGACTTCCACGGCATGTCTGGGCCTGCTTTCTAGACTGTGAGCTCTGGGAAGGCTGGGGCTTTCCTTATTTTCCTCTCTCAATCTGCTACAGCCGCCAACTCAGCGCCTGATATTGAGAAGGCGTGCACCCTTCCATCCACCCACTCACTTACCTGTGGGGTTTTATTTTTTTCCCAGTATCTCCTCCACTGATTTCTGGGAAATGCTCCTTCACTCATTCCAACATTATGGTTTGAGGGGGAATCTAACATCCTCTAAAACACCTGTCCCATCTCATCCCAGATGGGACATGGGTAGACATCCAAAATGGTCCAGGGATGGACAACTATCCAAGCAGGGCCACTGAGTGCCCTTCCCAGAAGCCAGGAACTACGTCTCCTTGTCCTCGTTTTGAGGTGGGACTGAAAACAGAGGGCTGGAGAGTGAATGGCAGCCAGCTATGTGAAGAGAGCCTGCCTGAAAGGACGCTGCTGACACTCAGAAAGCAGCAGAGGCAGGGGATGCAGAGCAGAGGCCAGTGGCATTGGGAGCCCTCGATGGGCACGCCTGCAGCCCAGCTGCACCCTCCCCCTTCCTGTGACCAGGCTCTGTGAGTGTGTAAGTGCCCAATTTTCCCAGACCATCTGTTCAGATTGGGTTTTGCCACTTGCCACCCCAAGACTCCTGACTAACACCGGGAAGGAACTACTATTTGGTATAATTGGGCCCCTGTGGAGCCTCAAGAACCACCCGTAAGCACGTGATCGTGTGCTCCTCCCCCTCACGCTGATGGTTGGAATCTGCATCAGTCCAAGAAACACATCAGACTTGCAACAGAGGTGGAGGGACACAGGGCTGCCTAATTCTGCAGAAGCACCAGCACGTGGGTAGAGGATTAAAGTTCATGGGAACAGAAAGCAATACTAAGAGCCTGGATAATTAAGAAGCTCGATGCAAGTACCAAAGAAAAGAAAGGTAAATGGAATAAAAAAAAAAGAGAGAGGTTGAAAGCTCATCAGTGGGTTGATTCTGATCTATGTACCAAGAAGGAAGAAACATTTTCTCCCAACTACCTAAGTGTTTGTGTTTCCCAGGGCAGCCTAGGACAGCAGCGCTATTTTACTGTTGCTGAAAGTCAATGTAGTGCAGCGGTTCTCAACGTCTGGTTCCAGGACCAGAGAAGCAGCATCACCAGGAACTTGTTAGAAATGCAGATGATCAGTTCAGCCTCGGACCTGGCAAATTAGATCACCTGGGGGTGAAGCCCAGCCATTTGTTTTAACGAGCTCTCCACGTGACTCTGATGCGTGATGAAGTTTGAGGAACACGGGCCAGTGTTTTGGCTAAGTGTGCAGCTCTGGTGCCAGGTTCTTAGGTTTTACAGGGCCCTGGAGCTGTGCGTTGCGGTGTTCCCTGGGTTTACGGTCTGGCTCAGCCACTTACTACCCATGCAGCCTCGGGCAAACTGCTTAACCTCTTTGAGTCTCAGATTCTACATGTGTAAAACAGAAATAAGAGTAGCAGCCACTAAATAGTTGATTTGAGGATTTCATGAGATAATATTCATAAAGTAGGGCTCCCCTGGTGGTGCAGTGGTTTAGAATCCGCCTGCCAATGCAGGGCACACGGGTTCAAGCCCTGGTCCGGGAAGATCCCACATGCCGTGGAGCAACTAAGCCCGTGCACCACAACTACTGAGCCTGTGCTCTAAAGCCCGCGAGCCACAACTACTGAGCCCATGTGCCACAACTACTGAAGCCTGCGCGCCTAGAGCCCGTGCTCCGCAACAAGGGAAGCCACTGCAATGAGAAGCCTGCACACCGCAACAAAGAGTAGCCCCCCTCGCCGCAACTAAAGAAAGCCCGCACACAGCAACGAAGACCCAATGTAGCCAAAAATAAATAAATAAAATAAATTTATATTAAAAAAAATTCATAAAGTACTTAGTTCAGTACCTAGCACATAGGATAAGCCATCCATAAATGTTGGTTATTTGTATTATTTTGCTGCTATTCTGATTGCAGGGCAGGGCCTGGGTGCAGGAAAGCCAGAGAGGACCCCTCCAGAGGGTTTGCTCTTCTAAAACACTCATTACCATCTGTATTTATTTTTTCTGTCTAGCAAACTCCTACTTATCCTTCAACACCCTGTTCAAGGTCACCTCCTCTGTGATGGCTTCCCAGAGCTCATACTTCCTTCCTCAGGGCATCCTTCCTCAAAGTCCTCAGGCTGCCTGGAGATGACCCCTGGCTCTTCCTCTTTCTAGCTGTTTGATCTTGGGAAAGCTTCTTTGCCTTTCTAAGCCTCAGTTTACTCATCTGGGGAATGGGATGAATTAATTGTATTTACCTATAGGATTGCCAGAGGGGATTAAATGAGGCAAAATGTGTAAAGGTACAACAGTGCCGGGCATACAGTAAATGCTCAATAACTGTTAGCTGTGTCTCCTGGTGCCTGTCCCTCTGTAGGTACAGGATGGATGAGGGAATGATGAGTGAGTGGATATGGGGCATGGCCAGGTCTAGGGTGAGGTGAGGGAGGGCTTGCCTCAGGTATAAAACTTCAGGGGACACAATACACTCAGTGCCAATAAAAGTTGGAATCGTTCCAATACAAAAAGGTTTCAATAAAACTTTATTTACAAACACCGGCAGATGGTCCATGGCCATACTTTGCTAATTTTATTTTTTTCAAATATTGCATTAAAATATGATTTGTCTTGAGCACTGAGGCATAGGGCATGGGACACCAGGGTTGACTCTGCTCTTTCTCCCCTGGCGGACCCTGAAAACACAGGCCTTGCTAGAGAACCGCATCCAGCAACCAGCAATGTGGAGCTCTTCCTGCTTCCCCATCAGTCTCAAGGTCAGCAAAGAGGCTGGGGTGCATTTTCTGCTCCCTGCCCGTGGCCTGTGGCTGAGTCAGTCTGCTCAGAATGGGCTCCCTCCTAAACTCCAAGACAGAGTTTTTAAAGCGAGTGTAAACTCAAAGCACATTGGCATCCAGCTGCAGTTTTTAGATCAAATCAGAAGAGTATTTATACATATTCAAACACATATCCACATCCATCCACATATCTATATAGGTTTGGCTTTGGTATGTTCTAAAATTTTCAAGGATGTACATGTCCATAACAAAGATGAAAACAGAGTCACCTCTTTCCAAAACACAAGTGTTCCCATTTCCGATGCCTTTCTCATCCCGAGGGGGACAGTCCGAGGCCGTGCCAGCTTTTTGTGGGGTGTTCTGCCTCATTAAGAAGCAGCCTGTTTCCTAGCACACATGCCATCTTTGCTAGAGGGGCAACGGCTTACTACCTGATTGCTTGTGCTGACAGACACAGGCCTAATTCTGGGGTCCATGTTTCCGTACAGCGGCAGCTGTGAGAAGAAAGGGGTTTTTTCTTACAGTGATGGTACACTTTGCAAACCATGGCAGGGGATTTCTTTCCTTCTCCTTTTCATTAACGCGCCTTGAAAATGGAAGCCATTTACGGAAGTGAGAGCTGTGTGCTTTGGTTGCTTGGGCCAGGTAAACCACATGTGTCACTGTGCTGACTTAAAATGAGACCGAATCTGGGTTTCCCTTTCTGTCTCGGGCTGACTGTGAAGTCACCGGGTCTTTGTTCTTTGTGGCAAGCATGGTTCTGAGTGTGTCCATGGCGAGACAAAGCCCCCAGGAGAGGCTGATAGGGTTTGGATCAGACACGATCGCAGCATCCCGCCACACAGCCATTGCCTCGGCAAGGCCTGTTAGCAACACGTTGGGCACACTTCCATCGCTGTCGAGCTCCTGGGCGTGCCCTTCAGGGTTCTGAACCCGAAACTGTCCTTGGCACTCCTCTTGCCAGGCATGGCCTTGACAAGAGCCATGTCCCACAGTGCTCTAGCTCTCAGCTTCCGAACTGTCATCAGAGACGTGCCTCCACCCTGGGTTCTCATTGTGCCCTGATCTCTCTCTTGGTTGCTTGGACCACTCATGCCTTACATCATTCTTGTTTGCCTCTCTCCTCCACTGGAATCTAGACTCCAGGAGGGTAGAAATAGCCTCTGTCTTGCACATCACCATGTTTCCAGTGTCTAGCACAGTGCCAGGCACATAGCAGGTGCTTAATAGATGTTTATTGAATGACAACATCTTCATGAAAATGAGTCTTCAAGAAGCTTGCCCAGGCCAAGGCTGGTTACACACCACTGGAACCAGCTTCAAGTCAGGTAACCCTGTTCATTGCTGGCTTCATCCTGGGCAAGTTAGTTAGCCATACCAAGCCTTAATTTTCCACTTTGTAAAATGGGGATAATAATAACTATCTCATAGAGTTATTGTGAGACTAAAATTAGATACACAGACCATATTTTATTTTGACAGACTATTATTATTCCCAATTATTTTCTGCTTTCCCGATAAGAGGATGATATGTCCCCACCCGTTACCAAGAGACTTGGCAGTACTGCCCTATGGGAGGAATATACTTCCCTACCCTTTTGATGCAAAGCTTGGTCACATGATTTGCCTTGGCCACTGGAATACAAGCTACACATGCCACATCCAAGCATGAACTTTAAGAGCTATTGATGGTTCTGTTATTTCTTTTTCCTTCTGTCATGAGAATAGCATGTGCTGTATAGAGGCGGCTCCTTCTCCCTGGGTCCTGGCATGAAGATGCAGAGCTACAGCCACCCCACATCCAATATGAAGCATAAGCAAGAAAGAAACCTTTGTTGGGGTTGTTTGTTACAACAGCATGATCTAGAGAAGAAGCTGACTGATACACAGTGCCTGGCACAAAGCAGGGGGTTAGTAAACCTCTGTGGGATAAACGAACACACTGGGATACCTCTACCAGATCAACTGCTCCAGCACTTTGGGTTTGTTTGGGTGTGACATTCAATCACTAGAATAAATTCAAGGTGGCATTTTGTGGCATAAAAGGAAAGTAGATTTTTTTTTTTAATGGGATGCAAAGCTGACCCATTCTATTAGGGCACAGCAGTGCCTGCAACCTAGAAACCTCATCCAGAGTCTCCTTCATGGACTATTCATTCTAACTAACAGTAGTTTATATTTATTAAGTCTTTTTGCTGATGTTTATCAAGCCGTTCTTGGAGAGCAGCGTGCCAAGTCTGGTTTTACACCCTGTAAACATGTTACCTTGTTTAATCCTCACCGCTGTGTTGTGAGACACAGGAGTATAGGAAGGGCACGTGGTGCCTGCGGTGATGTAGTGTCTGCGAGCCTCCCCACAACACCTTTTGCCAGAATTTGCAACAATTAGCATCTCTGTGGCACTCCCTAGACCGGCAGTGGTCACATGTCCCCTCTCAGCTTCCTCTTCACTATGCCCCTAGCAGGGGAGGTACTAACATTACCCACATTATACAGATGAGAAAACTGAGGCTTTGGAAAGTGAAAAACATGCCAAAGGTCATCCAACCACGTAGCAACGGAGCTTGGAAAGCAGACGCACCTGCCTTCCGAGTACTAAGCCCTAGGCCGGGCCATGTCCTCTGTTCACCCGCAAACCACGGTCCCTTCTCCTAAGCTGGCACAGTCCTTCAGATGGGGGCCACTGTTGCTCCTACACCATCAGCTTGTTCAAAAACTACCCAGAACTAAGAAGGAAAAAGAAACGTGGTGTTGGGACACTTGGCACGGGTTTTGTTCCCTCTTCTGATCTACACCTACATTTGGCTGAAATGAAGCCTGCTGACCTCATGCTTGCAGGTGGGAACACACCAACGACTTCGACCCTGTGAAGATTTATTTATATGCCAGGCCATCCATTAAGCACTGATGCTATTCGGAGGTGCTCCAGACGTGGCCCTTTGTACTTAGAAAAGGAACAGGTGTGCAAACAATTTGCCAGCTCACAAGGCTTTCTGAAGAAGGAGTACAGCAGAGAGAATGATTAGATGCAGAGGAGAGATGAACTCTGGCTGAATATCAGGGGCGGCTTCAAGGAGTAGGGCGCGTGGAAGCCTGGCTTGGTAGAATAAGTGATCTTTCAACAGGCAGGCTGAGAAGGGCCTCTGGGAGGACCACCACGCTCAGGGTAGCACTGCTGGGGCAGGAAAGCACATAGTGGATCCTTTGCTTAGAAACGCAGGTTGGAACTAGATTTGGAGTCTAAATCCCAGGCCAAGAAGATCTGATTTTACACTCTTTAAAAATGTATCTTGAGTCTAGTCTTAAACACCTTGCCTAGGAAGGGCTCACAATTCAAGTGTTTCTTGAATGTGTGGGGCTTTCAAGACAAAAGCCTCGAATGGCCTGAGGCTTGAAAACGCTATGGGCGCAAATCAGCACAGAGGACAAACAGAGGTCCCCTTTCTGTAATGAAGAGTTAAGGATGGATACGCGTGACTGTCGGAAGCTCAGCATGGGTTAGAAGATTGATTCATTCACTGGACAGATGTTTATTGAGCACCTACTGTGTGTGTGCCAGGCATGGTTCTAGGCATTTGGGAAATGTCAGAGAATAAAAATCCCTGCCCCCCTGAAGCTTTCATTTAAAGGGAACTTTAAAAAAAAATTATTTTTGAAGTATAGTTGATTTACAATGAAAAAAAATTATTTTTGAAGTATAGTTGATTTACAATGATTTACAATGTTGTGTTAGTTTCAGGTATGTAGCAAAACGATTCAGTTATATATATATACAGGTATGTATATATATATTCTTTTTCCGATTCTTTCCCATTATAGGTTATTACAAGATATTGAATATACTTCCCTGTGGTATACAGTAGGTCCTTGTTTATGGAGGGAACTTTTTAATAATAGCAGGCATTACTATTTGCCAGGCATGACTCTGTGTGATCACCCACTTATTAACCCATCCAACAACCCTATGAGATAGTACTGTTATCTGAATTGTCCAGATAGGTAACTGAGGCTCAGAGCTGCTAACTCCTCCTGGGTCAAGGCAGTCAGTGGCAGGGCCTGAGCACATGAGCCGGCAGGGTGAGCCAGAGGCTGGCTCCAGACCCCTGCACTGCCTGCCCGTCTGCAGTACAGGCAGTTGTAAAGGAGGCTGAATTTTAGTTTCTTGGCTCACTGGTGAATGGCTGTCCCTGCTTCCAGCTTCTACTTTCACCCCTTAAAGAGTCTACATTTGACAAAGCTCCACATTTTTCGGAGTGAGGAGACCCTATTCCCCCTCCTAATCCCTCTAAGGCAGTGTTCCTCAAACTGTGTGTGACCCACTAATTTCTGCCCGTCCACAGGTGGTTATCCCTCTGTGATGAGGTCAGTCTAGAAATGGAGAGAAGATATTTAGAAACTTCTAGCAGTTTGTTGAATCTAAGAAGAAACAAATTGGTACCTGTATTCTCACTGATATTTTTTCCCATTTCATTTTTCTAATAAAAATAATTTACAAAAGTATTGTTCTGGGATGAATTGGAACTTTAAAAAGAAGAAAATACAATCTGATCCATCACCACAGATGGTTAGAGAAGCATTGTTCTCGGGAGTTCAAGTTCTCAGGGCTGGGTGGATTGCATCCCCGAGAACAGAGAGACTCTATTGGAAGGTCCAGGAAACATCTGCGTGGGTGTTTCCTATGTGTCACCCTCCTTTCCAGTTCTAGCAGCTGGGTGGGTTTTGTGTTCTCGCTGGTGCAGAGGAGGGATTGGGGGAGAAGCTGCTTTTTGGTCAGTGGTCCTTCAGGTCTTTTGCAAAAGCTGAAATTCATGAAAGAAATTATACCAGGCCTGGGCGGGGCGGTGTAATTTCCTCCAGGAGCTGGAGCCAGAGGAGAGGTCAGTTTGGCCGCCGCTGGGGAGGGAGGAGAGATACAGGACAGGATACTGACGCTATGTGTGTGCAGGGAAGCTGGATGCCGAGTCCAAGGGCTCCCAGCCTCTGCCACGGCTCTTGTCCCCCAGCATGGCTCAGGAGCCGTGCACTTTAGCCCTAAAGGCATTGTGAGGGCCAGAGTACCACACAGAAGTGAGGACCAGGGATGGTGGGCCTATCCCCCGGTGAGCGTGGCACCTTGGCAGGAGTCTGGGTCCAAGGGACTCCCAAGAATGCCCGGGATGGAATGCCTGCCAGGCCAGCAGCACTGGAACTCAGAGTCTACCGTAATTTGATTAAAAGAAAATAAGTGTTATTTCTTGCACAGGAGTTTGTGGGCTAATATTTCTACCTGCTACCCTTTGGGAAGGAATTTAGGAGTGGCGGTGAATGAGAAAGACACTGGCAGGTTAGGACGGGGGTGGGGCGTTAGGTGAGAGCAGGCGCAGGGGCTCAGATGTGGGAAAGCAGAGGGTGTGGAAGGAGTCACAGGCTGTCCTCTCTGGCCCAGACCACAGCGGTGGAGCTGCCCGGCCTTTGCAATTATTGTCCCTTCTGCCTGGAATAATTCTCAGCATGGCCGCTCTTCTAGTTTTTCAGGTGTCAGCTGAAAGGTCCCATCTTCGCAGAGCTTTTCTGGGAGGTGTGTGTGTGTGTGTGTGTGTGTGTGTGTGTGTTCGTGCGTGTGCACGTGTGTGTGTGTGTGTGTGTGTGTGTATGGTGGGGTGAGTGCAGGGAAGAACTGTCAGATCACAGGACCTTTCAACTTGCAATGCTACCGCTGTTCAGTTGCTTCTCTGTCATTGTTTTCTCTTAGCCCCTAATTCTGCAAGTGTCCTTCAGGCTCTGTCAAGCTCCAGAGTTTTGTAGCCAGGACAGGAATTGGGTCTAGAACCACTTTCTGAAAACCTGGGCATCTTGTTCCGTCTCTGGAGGAAATCCTGAGATTCCTCCCGTGAAGACAGATGGCCGGCCACAGACAGCCTTTCCTCCCGGGCATTTGAAAGTGAAACACAGCTCCCCGCCAGCCCCGGAGAATCACATCTGCACTCCCTGGGGCCTCCCTCCCCAATGGCTTTGCACTGGCTGACATCACGCGCAATCCCAGGGTTCGGGGGATGGGGACGTGGGTAGGAGCAGGAGATGCTGAAGGCTGGATGCAGAACTGGAGGCTCCTCTTTCTGAACCCTGCACTGCCCACCGCAGCCAGGGCACTACCACACCTGCCAGTTTGGCTGAAAGACAGACATCTGTCTTGGCGGAGTCCTGATTGTTTCCTGTTGCCCATCTGGCTAGAAATCCCCAGAGAAAACCTTCCCCTCAGAGGTTTGGTCCCTTTGGCTCTCTTGAGGCTACAGACAGGAAGTGGAGAGAGCGGCTTAGAAAGGAGATAGCATGAGAATCAAAATAGCCACTGCTGATCTTCATTTTCTCCTGAAATTCCTGTTTCAGTTTCCATTTAGTGTAAGTCAAGAGGGAGGTTTCCCAGTAAATCCAGGCCTCCCACAGTCCCCTGGCCCCCAAAGCTTCAGCACAGACCACACCCCCAGGGCCACAGGGGTCCCTGAGTAGACAGAGGAGTCCCTCCCTCCTTGGGAGCAGTGCCTGAAGGGCCAATCCTGGGAAAGGTTTCCAGAATTCCAGACCTCAGAGCCTAGGTCCTAACCCTTTTCCCGTTCCTTCATTCATTCATTCATTTGTTCATCCAGTAAATATCTATTGGGTCCTTTCTGGGTGCCAAGCACTGTGCTGGACCATTGGACTAGTACAGAGAAAGGGGACAAGTCCCTGCTTTCAGGAAACTTACAGTCAAGTGATGGAGACAGATACCCACATATCCACATGCCCTCCTGCCTGCCGCAGGAAGAGCCCCGTTTGACCCACACATCACCTCAAACCCATGGATTTAAACACAACCATGTCAGCTTGCCCTGGGACACTGGTCCCCAGCTTTCTGTTCCTGCCAGAACTTCCTTAAGCAAGTCCCTGTGGAGATTTTAAGACATATCTGCAAATCCTTTGATATTTCTCCCTTGAAGACACAGAGCCTAATTGCCCTCCCCTATATATGGGCTAGCCTTTTTGATCCTTGTATATATCATATTTTAATGTTTAGGCATCCAGTCATTTGGCCTAATCACTCAAGACAGTTATTGGTCGCCTGCACTATGTTCTGGGTCAGTGATGACTACATGCTCCTCTATCCGATGTGAAATGTGCCTACCCCTTCCCTGGATTTCTTGTTCAACCGCAAATAACCAACAATCATTGAGTTGCAGGCACTTTGCTGGGCTCATTCACGTACTCGATCACATTTACCTTTCAGATCTCCGAAGAAGAAAAACCTTTTACAAGACGTAGAAACGGAGGCTCAAAGTAAAACGACATGCATGGGAGTTCCTGTCCAGTAAATGGCAGGGTTGGGATTGCAATCCTGGCATTTTAAATCTAAGACCAGCGTGGCCCTCGGGCACACAGCTTTCTTTTCATTTAAAAGTACATATTGGGGGCTTCCCTGGTGGCGCAGTGGTTGAGAATCTGCCTGCCAATGCAGGGGACACAGGTTCGAGCCCTGGTCTGGGACGATCCCACATGCCGCCTGTGCGTCTGGAGCCTGTGCTCCGCAAGAGGAGAGGCTGTGATAGTGAGAGGCCCGTGTACCGCGATGAAGAGTGGCCCCCGCTTGCCACAACTGGAGAAAGCCCTAGCACAGAAACGGAGACCTTACACAGCCATAAATAAATAAAAAAATTTAAAAAAATAAATAAATAAAAGTACATATTGGGTCACTTTTTCTCTCATTTCTGTTTTGTGAGAACATTTAAGATCTAGTCTCTGAGCAACTTTCAGGCATATCACTCTTCTTGGATTGCATACTATATATATTGATATGTAATATTTAAGTGTCATTTACTATAATCACCATGCTGTGCGTTAGAGCCCAACCTGCTGCTAATGAATAGAAAGTGGTGGAAGTGACGCTGGGTGACTTTGGAGGCTGGGCTAGGAAAGGTGACACAGCTTCTGCCTGGCTCCCTCTCTGGGGACACTTGTTCTTGGAACCCAGCTGCTGGACTGTGAAGAGCCCCTTGTCACCTGGAGAGGCCACAGGTAATGTTCTGGCTGACAGCCCCAGCTGAGGTCCCAGGGCACGGCAGAACCAACTTTCAGACACGAGCATGAGGGAGCTTCAAGGTGACTCAAGCCCCAGCTACCATCTGACGACCACTCCATGAGATCCTGAGCGAGAACTGCACAGCTGAACTGTGCGAGACAATAGTAACAATAACAACCACGATAATAACAGTAACAATAAATGTTTTAGTTTTAAGCTACTAGCTTTGGGTGATTTGTAATGAAGCAATGGATAACCAGAACAGTACTCTGTCCTGGAAACATTGGTGGACCTTGATTCCTCTACAGCCTTGCTGCTCACAGAGTGGACGGTAGACCAGCAACATCGGACCACCTGGGAGCTTGTTAGAAATGCAGACCCCTGGGCCCCATCCCCTACCTCCTGAACCCAAACCTGCCCTTTAACAAGATGGCCAAATGTTTCACAGGCACGTGGAAGTTTAAGAAGCACGGCTCTGCAATATCTTTTTGTAAAAGACATTATTTTAAAGCAATGCTTTAAAAAATTCAAATACAAAAAATTATGTAACCAACCCCGACATACCTACCACCCAGATTTAACAGATAATAATAGTAAACATATATTTTGTACTGAACACTATTTTAATTACTTTAACTTAACCTTCATGACAGCCTTGTGAGAGAGATGCTACTAGATCATTCATCCCTATGTTATAGATGAGGAAACCAAGGACAGAAAGATTAGGTGATTTACTCAAGGTCATACAACTCATAAGCAGCAGAGCTGGTATCTGAATACAGGGGGCCTGGCTCCAGGGCTAAGCTATTTTTTTCTAGACATTGAACACTTTGCCACCTCCTCCCTATCCCCCTGTATCTTAAGTCTATCAAGTCTCCCCTGAAATGTGTCTCCAATTCATCCCTTCCTCTTTTGCATGGATGCCATCCTACTTTATCTAGGACTCCTGCAACACCACCCCATCCATTTTATACTTTGCCCCAGATTAATCTTTCTGTAAATACTGCTCCTGCCATCCTTCCTGCCCAAACATCTTCAGTGCCTTGGCTCTGCCTGGCGTCTAACCAGGCTGACTTGGACTCCAAAGCCCTTGAAACCCGGTCCCACCTCTAGTCACCAACAGAAAACAGAACAGAACACAACAGCACCACCCGGCCTCCATCACAACAGACCGACCTTCCAGGTTTGCTTAAACGTCTCCTCCTGCCTGGCTTTGTCTTTACCTCCCTCCTCGCCTGGTCTCCTCGTCCTACAAACCCCGTTTCAAATCCCACCTCCTGGGCAAATTCTTCCTTGACTGCTTTTATAGTATGAACTCCCACCCCTGAAGTCAATCAACACTAAGTAGCATCTTAATATTTCCTTCTAGCTCTCTCTTCTTTTGGAGTATCTTCAATGACCAGGTACTGCATGAGGCATTTACTTTTTATTTGGCTACAACAGACACAACATAAAATGTATTATTTTAACCCTTTTAAGTATACAGTTCAGGGGCATTAAGAACATCCACAGTGGGGTGCAACCCTCTACACCCTATTGCTGTCTTCCCCACAGCCCCAGGTAACCTCTATTCTACTTTCTGTCTCTATGAATTTGACCAGTCTAGGTACCTCATATAAGTGGAATCATACAGTATTTGTCCTTCTCTGTCTGGTTTATCTAACTTAGCATAATGTTTTCAATGTCCAGCCACGTTGTAGCATGTGTCAGAATTTCATTTTTTATGCCTGAATAATATTCCATTGTATGAATATATCACACTTTGTTTATCCATTCACCTGTTGATGGACACTTGGGTTCTTTCCACCCTTGTCTAGGGATGGCTATTGGGAATAATGCTGCTCTGAACACTGGTGCACAAATATCTGTTTAAGTCTCTGCTTTCAATTCTTTGGTGCATGAAGCATTTACAGTTTTATTCTCAAAACAAATCTGTGGTAGGGATTGTTCATTCCACTTCACAGATGAAGTAAATGAAGGTTCAGAGAAGTTAAGTCACTTGTTGAAGGCCACGTGTCTGGGGCTTAAATATGATTTTCCCGAGGATTCTGATTTCAATATGATTTTCCTGAGGATTTTGATTTCACTAACAAACACTTTTCCTAGAACAGGTGAGGATCTAACTTAGTAAGGATTCTATAAGTCAAGGTTCGATGTGTGATCTCTGTTAATGCTGGTGGTAGTGACAGTGGCCAGAAACAGGTAGAGAAATGACATCCCATGTCCATCAAAGGTGGGCTGGTAGACAGCTTCTCTTCCAACATGAATCTGGACTCTAAGCCTCTTGATGCATTAATTAGGTCCTGAACACACTCTTGCCTTGAAGAACTAAATCTGCAGCACCTGGGGAGACCTCTGTGGCCTGAGAGTTATTTGCCTAATTAGGAGGAGTTTGGCGTATAGGGTTAAGGAATAGAAATAGCTTCACAGTTTGCTTCCAGAACAAAGTTGTGCTCAGATCCACAACCCCTGGATCTGAGCCAGCTCAGGTACAGTAAGATCTCAGTATGAGGGGGGCAGATGTTTAGGTGGTAGACAGGGGGACTAACCTTCTCAGTGTCACCAGGAATGAGGGGTTTCCTGGGATGCGAGGTTTCAGAACTAAAACCAAGAAAGTCCCAGGCAAATCAGGATAAGTTGGCCACCCTAACCTAAAGATCATAGGGGGAAAAAAATTACTCTTGTATCTGTCCCTTCCTTTCTTATTTCCATTGGTTTAGACCTACAACCTCCTAGCTGGACCCTCCTCCCAGCAGTAACCCCTAGCTGGCCTTCCAGCCTCACTCTCTGTCTACAGTTGTCCATTTGGCAAACTGTGGCTCTGATTAAAAATCTTCAGTGTTTTTTCCCCATGAATTATTCAGAGCAAGGGCCATAACAACCAGATAGGTCAGGTCAATGAGGGACACAACCATAGTGTAAGACATTAGGAACTCGTGGGGATTGCAGCCAGGCTCACCCCAGACATTTCTGAGCCTGGGAGCAAGTATACAAACAGGACCACACACAATATGTCCCAATATTTAAAAGCTGGAAATCAAGCTCAAATTAAAGAAACTGCATTCTCTCCTCCTGAGTTGGCAAACACACTTCATACTGACTCTGAAGGCCAAGTTCAAATTGTATTATTGGATTCCTAGGAGTCTTGAGACTTGGTGGTTCCCAGCGAGGTCCTCTGGCCTGTTACCCATATCTGTTCTCTTCTCCCTCCCGCCTCTGTCCTGCAACTCCAGGGGCCTTGCAGCCAATGCTGGATACCCCAGCCTGAACTTCAAAGCTCCATCCACACACACTGTACCCCCAACACAATCTGCTTTCCCTCGGTACACCCCTCAGCCATAGTGAAGAAGTCCATGGAAGTGAGCTTGGCCCATTTGGGCAGAGAATTCTGAGTCCTGACTGAAGCACAGCCTGGATCAGGGGAGGGGTACAGGCAATTCCCCTTGCCCCAGAGATGCCTCACCCCATGGGAAAGTGTGTGACCGGAGCAAGACCATATTAAAGCCCAGGGCCCAGGACAGGGGCTCCTCTTGCTTGGGTCTAAGGTGGTACTGATTACGCCTCATCTAAAAGGGGGAGCTGACCTCAACTCCAGCTGATTCCTGCTTCCTGGGAATGTCCAGTGTTGGCTAGACCTTCTGCTTTTTCAAGAGAAGATAAAATTGTGGAATTTCTTGGTTGTAAATTCAAATTAAAACCAAACCAAACAAAATACCCTTGTATGAGTCAATACAGTAAAGGCCAAACAAAATACAGCCACAGGCCTGCCCTTGAACTCTCAGTTGCAACTTCTTCCTTGAGAACACCCCATCCCTCCACACACTGGCCTCAAGCCACTTCTTCCACTGCCTGTCCTCCGACCCTTTGGGTTCCTGTGTTCTACCAAATCAGAGGAGCAGACAGCCCCTGCTTCCCACCGCAGGCCTTTTGATCAAGGAGTTCCTTCTGCCTTGAATACCCTCCCCAGCTCTCACACTTGTGTACTGACAACCACACTCATTCTTCAAGGGCAAGTGCAAACCCAACTCCTTCAAGACGCCTGCCCTGATGACTCCTGAAATTCTGGACCAGGACACCAGAGTGTGAATCCTGGCTCTGCAATTTTATGCAAGTCACAAGCGCTCTGAACCTCCTGTGTAAAATGGGGGGACATTTCTATCGAACTTGAAGAGCTACTTCTTGTGAAAGCTAAATAAGATAATACGTAGTAAATTCCTGGCAGTCCAGTGGTTAGGATTCGGTGCTTTCACTGCAGGGGCCCGGGTTCAGTCCCTGGTTGGGGGACTAGGATCCCACAAGCCGCACGGCACAGCCAAAAAAAAAAAAAAAAAAAAGATAGCACTTGTTAAAACATTTAGTATAGTTCAGGGCATTTTATCAGTGCTCAGTAAATGCTAGGAGAATAGGAAAGCAAATTTGAGTATCTGCAAACCTTTTTGTAAAGTACTAGACAATTTTTTAGGCTTCATGGGCCATATGGCTTCCTTCCCTAGTCAATATGTAAACATGTGGGCATAGCTGTGTTCCAATAAAACTTTATTTACAAAAAGGGGCAGAGGGCCAGATTTGCCCCAAGGGTCATAGTTCCTGACCCTGTTTCATACCATTCTTAGGGCTTGTTCTCTGTCTCTCAAAGCTGTGGTTACTACTCATACTAATAGCTAATGCTTTAATTCTGCCCCGTGATTACCAGGCAGCGTCGAAAACACTCTACAAGAGATTTAACGCTCATCACCACTTTATGTATAAAGAAACAGAGGCACAAAGAAGTGGCAGGTGGACTTGAGAATCAGAACTCGGAGCCGCTGTGCAGCATGGGTTCAGGCCTTGGGCAGCACCTACACCATCTTGTGTGAGTTTCTTGATTGTTGGTGGATGAACGTGCATCTGCAAAGGACTTTAAGCCACCCTCCTCCCTCTCGTGTGCTGTCAGTTGTAATTATAACTACTGAACACACCCAACGGTGAATCTCCTCCAGCCACAACTGTGAGCAGCAGGCAAATGGCACAAGCCAGGGACCAACGTCCTCTGTTGAGTCTCTAGTGGCTAATAAGTACTGGGTCTGAGAGTGTTCTGCTTTCTGTCTTTAATTCTTCCTCTTCATTGAGGGCCCATAGGAATATGGAACTAACTATAAATGGCAAAGAAAAAAAGGAAATGATTTTATGTGATGGCTGACTGTCCCACAGCGCTCTGACTGATCCTTCATATAAGTCTATCTGGGTAAAGGGCTCTTGCTGTGCCCTGAGCGCCGTGTCTACATCACTGTGTCTACATCACTGCCAAAGGATCAATGGAAGGAAAGGCCAGTCTCAGGTGTGGGGATGGCTGACCAAGCAGAGATGCCCGACTACATGCTGGAGGTATCACGGCCATAGGCTTTACCATCCAAACTGGAACACTACCAAGAATTAGGCTGGGAAAACACGTGCAAAGTGGGATGCATTGTCACTCTGGTCAGAGAAACCTTTCTAAGTGGCCACTGGTGAATGTTTCACGCCTGGGGAGTACTGCTCTGTCCTAGAAAGAAGAGCAACTGGCCCTCCCCTTTTCATTCTGGTCCATGATCTCAGCTATGACACCATGAAACATTCATCCATACCATGTATTTTATACTGTGCTATACGTAACTGGAGAAAATCAAGGAAGAATAGGCCTGGTTCCTGGGAGTATGTCTTGGTTACTGGTTCTAAAGAGTTAGTCTATAGTCCTTAGAGTTAAAATTGGCTCTTGTAATTTGACATACTACAGCGAGTTTACTATGGGTTTAATGCTTTGTTTGTAATGTAAGTTTCTGGTTGATTTTCACCTATGTGTTTCAAGGCATTTCCATACTACCTAAGCATGTCCATGTCTGAGCATGGACAGTGGGCATGTTGTGCACTGCACAACTCTAAGGGCACCATTCACACCATACTCTATGTGAATGGAGCCCTCTAGGATTATGCAGTGAGCAACCTGAACAACAGGACACTGGCCCTGCTGGGTAACTCTAGTCCCATCTCCCATTAGCCAGAACTGGTGTACTTCAGCAGCCTAATCCTTACACAGCTGGACACGCTCAGGGTGATTTGGCTGTCTGCTGTCTGCTTGCCTAGTCACTGCTAAAAAGTACTAAGCCTCCACCCACCTAAATACCCTTGTCCTGTGAGGCACAGGAAAACTATTTTGTCTGTGCTCTGCTGTTAAACTTGCCTGGAATCTGCTGATAGAAGTTCAGTCTCTCCTCTTGCCTGACAAGAGAAGACCCATGGCTGTCAGCACAATACCAAGCCCCCTTTTTTCTGACAAGGGGGGAGAAACTAAAACAAAACCCCGACTCCCCCATTTTTTTTAACAAGGACTCCTGCCCCATCCTTCCCACTGAGTCTCAGGAGCCGAGAGTCGGCATTAAATCTTGATTGTGTTTTCAACACATAGTCTGTTAAGTCTGTATCTCAGGATGAAATCAATGAATTTAGAGAGAAAAGATGCTGCTCCTGATCCATTTCTGGAACTAGAAAGTGAGTCTTTCGCTACATGGATGCAGAAGGCCCAAGTAAAGGCTCAGCCACATATAAGGACAGTAGGAGTTCAGAGGACAGAGGAAGGCTGATAACAATGGGTCAGAGGCAGGTGCAGCGGGCAGAATGAGACAAAGGCACTCAGCTGGGCTGAGTTGGATGACTAAGACTTCCCAAAATGTGGGCAGGAAAGGGCCTACGCTAGGTGTGTCCAAAACAGCATGAGTAAAGCTGGGTGAATGTGGCCAGTGGAGGGTGGGCGTGGGCTCCTTAATTAAAAATGCACATTTTATGTTAGGAATCAGGGGGACCTGAAGTCTGGTGAAGGAGGAGAAGATGTTCCATTTTAGCAAACTTTGAATTTCAGAGAGAAGAGTTTGATCTTGATTCTGGAAGGAAAGAATAAAAAAGCAATTCTTGGGGCTTCTCTGGTGGCGCAGTGGTTGAGAATCTGCCTTCTAATGCAGGGGATACGGGTTCGAGCCCTGGTCTGGGAAGATCCCACATGCCGCGGAGCAACTAGGCCCATAAGCCACAACTACTGAGCCTGCGCGTCTGGAGCCTGTGCTCCGCAACAAGAGAGGCCGCGATAGTGAGAGGCCCGCGCACCGCGATGAAGAGTGGCCCCCGCTCACCGCAACTAGAGAAAGCCCTCGCACAGAAACGAAGACCCAACACACAGCCAAAAATAAATAAATAAACAAATGTGGGGTTTAAAAAAAAAAAAAGAATCTGGCCCTTAAAAAAAAAAAAAAGCAATTCTCTGTTTTATTAAGTCGGGAGGGGGCTGGTCTTGGTGATGATGAATGCTTCTACGCTTGCAATGAAGGATTTCATCACCCAGCCGTGGCTTCAGAAAATAATCTGAGAATTCTCACTTCTCCTTCCAACGTTCAGAAAGAGGAATGTTCTCCTGAGACATGAAAAGACCTGAAACCAAACTATCCTCAGCCAAGCTTCAGACAACTAACCCCATTCAGCTGGAACTTCCATGACTAGCTTTTTATCTACTTCCTCTGACGTTCTTTGCATCAATATCAATACGCCCATGCTTAGTTAACTGTCCGTGGCATTCTGCAGAGCACAAAGGCTAAGTGCCTGGCCCAAAGACACAGAGCTATCAAGGAGCAGAACTGGTTTACTGATTTCAAATCCCGTTACACTGGACACTCAGCTTTGGGGCAGAAGAGAAGGACTTAGGGAAGAGAAGCACTGCCATTCTGTTGCTCCATTCCTCAAGGTTCCTTTGGAGAAACCATCTAGAATAGATGGGCGGTGGTGTGTGTCTGCTACACTCACCTCCCAGGAGACTCTAGATGCATATTTACCAACCCTCCAGGATTCTCTGGGTCAGGAGAGAGTGGGGCACACAGATGTCAGGCATTAGCCCCTAATAAGACCAGTCTGTTTATATTTTTTAAAGGGAATCCAAATTCTGATTTTTAAGTCTTGGTGAGTCAGTTGTTCACCCACTGAATACCATACACAGGAAAATGGCCACTGGTTTTCCATTGGGCTTGGAAAGACCCCAGAGCAAGGCAGTGATGCGGGATTTGCCCAGGGACTCCTCAGGGCCAGGCCAGGGCCGCGGTGGACTGCTTATGTGTTGGCTTTTAAAGGCCAGGGATTTAAGGATCTTTTAGGAAAAACACTCCTCAGCTTGATGTATTTCTTTCTTTTCTTTTTTAACTGTAGAGAAATACCTTTGATATTGACATCCACGTAGTATGTTACTCAGAATCATCTTAATGGTCATCTAGTAAAATTACTCATTTTATAGATGAGAAAGTTGGGGCCAGAAGAGGAAAAAGGACTTCTTCTAAGTCACACATGAATGACATACCTGGGACAGAGCCCAGGCCTGGGTCCCCTCACACTCCAAACGCCAATTCTATCATCTCATGTTTTGTTTTCAAAACAGATCCAAGAACTTAGAATTCAGTGGTTTGGTTGATAACGTAGTATTGTGTTGTACATTTTACAAGCTGAATTGCTCAAACAAATGGGAGAAAGAGAAATAAACATTCAGAAATCTATGCTAGATTGAGTCCTCTAGTTTCATCTCATTTTCCTCTTGACTTATTCCTCTATTTCTTTTGCCTGCATTTTTTCCTACAAACTTCCTCAAATACTTTTCTTTTGTAATGGGAGAGAAAGGAGAAAGGAAAAGCAGAAAGAAAAGTCTTTAAAACATTCCTAATAGAAGCCCTACAAGGTAGGTATTATTCTCATTTTACAGAAGGGGAAACCGAGGCTTGTTGAACTGAAATAAATTGCCAAAGATTACCAAGCTGACCAATGACAGACTTGGGACTTGACTTTGATTCAGATACCAAACCCTACATTTTTTTCTTGGTTTGCAGAGTTGAGACAAGGATTCCAACCTGGACCCCTCCTGCCTGCTCTGGGTCCTTCTGTGCTGCGGTTTCCAGCCCTAACTGCTCATGAGAATCACTTGGAGCCATTTAATAAATGCTCCAGGCCTCACCCATACCAATTGGATCAGGATCTCTGGGGTGGAGCCCTAGTATAATTATATTTTTAAGAAAATGTTCCAGATTCTAATGTGCAGCAAGCAAGAAATGAGAACCAGAGAGCATGGTGTTTCCTGGGAGAATTAATGAACTTTTTGAGAAGATCAACTCATCCTACAGGTGGGAGTGCACCTTGTGTCAAAAACAGGCTCATTCAGTAGAGAAGAAGAGAAAAGAGAAGAAAGAAGGGAAGAGGGAAGGGAAGGGTAGGGAAGGGACGGGAAAGGAAGGGAAAAGAAAAGTTGAGATTCCCTGAGTGGTTCTTTTTCCATTAAGTTCTGCTTATTCTCTAGTGCTGAGCCAGTTTTACAGCCTGCATTGACTAAATCCCCGTCTCTACAAGAGTTAACCAAGAGCTCTGCTGAGCAGGAGTCAGCTTACTAGAGCTCAGAAGAGGTACTGAAGCTGAGGGCTGGAGTGCCTTACAGTAGAGGCAGCCATTGTACCCCTGTGCTTGTCTACTGCATCACTTGGTCTACTGCATCACTTGTCTACTGCATCACTTGGTCTACTGCATCACTTGTCTACTGCATCCCTTGTCTACTGCGTCACTTTCCTGCTCTATTTGGAAACTCACATCTGATTGTATAACTTTGCTCAAGTAAGGCAGACTGGAGCCCAGTTAGATCTGATCCCCATCAGTGAAAAACTGCTTATGCCAAAGACAGCTCTAGCTGGAACAGATGTTACTTTTGTTTGCTTAAATGATGGAGATCTTTACTGGAGAGTTTTAAGTTTGCTGCTGATGTATTCAATTCATTCCTTATAAAAGGAATGGCTTGTTGGGCACCTGGTATAACAGAAAAAATCTGAAGTCACCCTGACCTGGGTTTGAATCCTAGCACTGTGTTTCTGCTCTTACTTCCTGTTGCTTTGAGCAAGTCACTTTGCATTTCTCATCCTAACTTCAAAATGAGGAGCTGGAATTTGTTAAGGGAATGCAATGAAGTAAGGCAGTGCTTCCAAAATTTTCGGGGGTAGATGAACATGGCATTAAATAACACAGAACCACACAGTGAGAAAATTATTACTGTTTTGATTTTCTTTCATGCCATCTGATTATATCGAAGAGATGGGGGTATATTTTCGATATGTCTCTAACCTGGCTATTCCTTCCTTTAACAATGAAAGAGTTGGTCTCAGGTAACTGAATGTATTACTAGGCAACTGTATGCAGCTGAAAATTAATAATGCTGATTTACATTTATTTCAACAGTTACTTCTATGGCATGTGCTGCCTGCTTAAGGTAGGGCAATAAAGTTACCTTTTAGGTCAAAGAAGTGGTTAGAAGAGTAAATGAGGGTCCACAGGTGGTACACACACAGGACAAAAATAATTAAGGTGATACCAAAAGTCTAAGTTTATGAAAAACTGAGTTAAAGTATGAGACAGAATCTCACATCAAGCCTCTGAGTAGAGTGAGGATTTAGTCAGCCTCCCAGAGAAAAAAGAAATGACTGAATCGGTCCTTGCACTCTGATTTGAAATAAATTCTTTAAGAGACAGAATATGTAGACTCATATGAGTCTACATATTCTGATGGATGAACGATTCACACTGACTGTAGGATTTATGTCACCTCCAGGTTGTCCTCAGGTTGACCTAAGAACCCTGGCCTTAAAAGGGTAGGTCTGCTGCTCATATTTTCTATACTCAGTGACTTGGAAATAGAAAAAAAAAAGTTGGAAAATATAATTATCATCTTAAATTCTTTTAGTCTTTAGTTAAAATTTTTTAAAAAAGAAAGAAAATACTAGATCACAGTGATTTTTGATGACAAGCCATGGGAGGAAAGATCCCTATTTCATCAGTTCTTTGAAATGTCAAACTTTCTGCTGATTATTATTCTTAGTAAGATAAGGAAGTGAACGTTAGAGAATATTACTATTCTGTGACCACATGACCTCAGGAGCCCGATAAGAGACTAAGGATTAGGAGGGAAAAGAAAATCACATTTAAATTTAAATACATACGGCCTTTGCCTCTTGTTATTTTTCCTAAGAAGGGATATGAAGCACCAGAACTAGTCAAGGGTTGACTACAAAAGTTTTTGTTTATTTTTCCAGGAATGCAACTTTCAACCATGAAACATGATGCCACAAAGTTCTTAAAACATGACATGGTTCATTTAACCTAAGAAATAGAGAGTAGCTGAATCTAAATACTCTAAGTTGTTGTAGGAAATGAATTTTTTTCTCGAGTTGTAAGTGAGCTCACCAGCCTTAGGATAATCTATCATTATAAAGTCACGTGAGTCTTTCTGCTAAAAAGCTCAAGCATCAAATTCTGCTATTGGCTTTCTGCTTATGGGTTGTTCAAAATTTTTAAATGCTTCCATCAGATTTAAGTCCAAACCCAGTGCAAAGCCTTATTCTTCCGAAGGAGTTCAGGAGACTTCATCTCTGGTTCCGGCTCTGCCATTATCTCGCTATGGGTAAGTCTCATCTTGGACCCAGCCATATAATGAGTAGATTATGGTAGATTAGGGGTAACCCACAAATGCCAACAGGTGCCAGGCAGGTAATACAAACAAAGGAAGCTGGCCAAGAGTAAGGTAATAGGAAGTGGGGGTGAGGAGAGTGAGACTCCCCCAAAGGGGGCAGCCACCATCGGCTCCAGACACCTGTCAGCCAGGAAAACAGGCCCATTGTTGACAAAGCCTCTGAAATGTCAAGAGAAGCTGGAAATCCGTCTTCTAAATGGCAGTGAATTAAAAATGATTTTAAAACATGATGCAGGCAAAACCAACATAACCACAGGCCAGATGCAGCCGGTGGATAACCACTTTGTGACTTCCGCATTAGATGATCTCTTTGAGCTCCTATAGCCTTAACTTCTAAATAGCAAATTTTGGCTTTTGTGTGATGCCCATATAGTGGAGGATTTGACACTGTTTGAGAAAAGCAGGAGAGGAGCTGGGTTGTTGGAGACACAGTGTGTTCTCCTGGTGGCTGCAGAAGGGTGACAGAGCCTAGATCAAGAGGCACTGGCACAGTGCCATAGAACACTGTTCCTCTTACCTCTTATGATGGGGCAAAATAATAATCATAACAATATTAACAACAACAACAAAACCTCCTGTGCTTATTCCGGGATGGACACACCACTCCTATACGAATGGGGAAGGAAAAACTGTCAGGCAGAACAACAGGACTCCAAATGAACAGGTAAGAGAACAGATATGGGTGATTAGCCCTCTGCTTCCCCTTTGGGAAGGAAGTGCTGCAGAGACACCTCCCATCCTCCAGAGGGCAGTGTTATTACAGAGCGTTTGCTTGGGTAGATAAAGGTACAAAATAAGAACTGGTGCCATTTTGTCTTTTTTGGGCACAGATGGCTCTGTTATCCAAATCTTTCTGTATCCAGTCTCAGCTGCATCCCCATACCACTTTCATAACAAGAGCTTCTGTGTGGAAGAAAGTAAAGAGAGCTGAGCTTGAAACTTGTTCCCCAAGCCCCATCCCAATTTTTAGCTCTGCTATATTGAGCAAGGTACTTACTGTCTCCTTAACTCAGCTTCTTCATGTATGAAGGAGAATATTAGCAATGTCTACCTCATAGGGTTGATGTAATATTAAAGGAAATTCTACCTATCCAGGGGAAGTGCCTAGTTTTAAGTATGGAACTATGTTCCCTTCCAAAGTTCTTATTTTCTCATCTAAATTCCTCTGGTTATAATTAGGGTATATCTGCTAATCTTTTGCCCTCCATGATGGGAAATTACCCCTGGAATAGAATTATTAGATTGAACTATAGGGAACTGTCTATATTTAACATTACTGATTTACTAAATGGCGATTTCATATGGTTCGATATAATACAAAAGCAGTCACAAACCCAATGCAGGAAAAAGCAGCTTCCCTTTTATACTGGTTCTGAAACACATCTGAACAGCTTATGTTTACATTTGGGAAAAGTAAGACCTTTAGTAGAGGAACAAACACTTTTTCATCACAAGTAAACTAACATTTGTTATCCACTTCCAGCTTACAGAGTGTTTTATGTAAATACAATTTCCCTTAACTCACAACAACACTGGGGATGGATGTCAGCACACAGCTTTTCACACACTACTCGGAGTGTCACTGCGGGTATGCCCTAGAGTTGTGGAGTGTATAATGGTCTACCATGGTTCCAGTCTGCATGTCCACACACTAAAGAGTATTTCAATTAACAAAAAGAATAATGTCAAGAAAGCCCTGCCACTCGCTGTGTAGGATGGATCAGATAAGATGTAGTTCCACAAACACTAGGATGAAGTGCATAGATGCCCAGGAACCACCCAGGTTTCAAGTGCCCAGTACTTTTGACAAGGACAAGAGGTCCTTGCACTTCCTCAGCTTTCTATTGGTTGAAACTCTTGTTAATTTCAGCGTGGCAATCTGAGGCACCATTCAAGTTTCAATCTTGAGTTATCTTCCATGCATAAAGCCACCAGAAAAAAAAAAAATCTACTACAGGACCCAAACAGATGAGAACTCCCCAACTGATTTATTTCATATCCTCAAAGAAAACAACTGTGACAGTTCTGCAGGTGTCATCATACCTGCCCTTTGTTCATTCTCTCTTGCAATAACTTTTTAACGTTTCATTGAGTACCTACTATGTGCCAGGCTCTGTTTGAGGACAGGGGTCAGCAAACTACAAGCCTGAGGGCCAAATCTGGCCCCCACTCTGTTTCAGTAACTAAAGTTTATGGAACCTAGCTACAGTCATTCATTTACATGTTGTGTATGGCTGCTTTCTGGCAGAGCTGAGTAGCTGTGACAGAAATCATGTGACCCACAAAGCCAAAAATATTTACTCTCTGGTCATTGAGAGGAAAAGTTTGCTGACTCTATTTTAGAGAAAGAGGATACAGCATTAAAAAAGAGAAACAAAGTCCCCATGTGTCTTGAGAGGCTCCTGTTTAGAAGATCACACTGGATGAACTCTTACTACTTAAACTAAGGGGCTGACCGAGTTTGACCCGTGGGATCAAAGGCAATGCCACTGCTGAGGGCTTATAAGGAACAAGAAAAGGGATGACAGGTGTTGAGCCAGATGTGCAAGAGGGGGTTAGAGAAAGGATTAGTTAATGTGGAAACCAGCTGGAACAGGCAGGCCACAGGGATTCCCACCGAGGGGCACCCAAACCTTTGGCTGGGTGAGGTGGCATATGTATCAGAATCACCTGGAGATATCAGTAAACATGCAGGCTACTGGGCCCCACTCAGGAATCTGAATTTGAGTTCCAGAGGTGTGGTCGAGTTTCCACATTCTTAGCGGGTGCCCCCAGGTGATGCTGAAGCAGGCTCAGGTTTGAAAAGCACTGGATTAGCGTTGAGTTTTAGTGAGCAGTCGGAGGTGCTCCCCACGAGGTCTGGCCTGAAGTCCACTCATGGCAGGTGAGAAGGGGAAAGAACCGGGGCACAGACACACAGAGGTAGATGCAGTGAAAAGGCAGTTTATTGTCTATTAATACTGTACAGAGGAACAGAGAGAAGCTACAAGTACAGCATCGGCTGTCGCTGGCAGTGTTATTTCTGAAGTCGGTTTTTGTTTTGCTTTTCATCTGAAGGAGACAGAACAGTCAAAGTACACTTCAGGTTACAAAGTACAGCAGCTATAGCCCAGCAAGTCTAATTCAGAGTAAGCACAACAGGCTCCCAACCCACCCCGCAACCAACCACCAAATGGATATATTTACAGTGATGTCACTCACCCCGAGTGAGCTGCTAAAGCCGAACATTCCAATCAACAACCTACATTCACTGAAAGCTGCATCAGACACAACATTTTCTGGAACCCCTGTATGACGCTGACTCTTTTAAGTCAGGAGTTTGAGAGGAGGAAAGAATGTTCCAGAACCCCACAAAGGATAGGACTCTTTCCACTTGCCAGAATGGGATATGACAGAATTGGGAGTTGGAGCCACACACAGACTAGTTGAGATCAGGCATTGCCCGGTGGTCTCTTTGTACATAAAGACTAGTTGCAAAACCAAGTGACTGGATGTCTGCCTGACCACCTCATCTCGAAACCGAGAGGTTCCCATAGTAACAAGAGGCCAGGGCACACGGCCTCTCCCTACCACCCTCAGGCAATTGCATGGTTCTTTCATTTCTGGAGTTGTTGCCATGACACTACGGTTCATAGTTGGGCCTGAATTGGGCCTGTTGGAGGGATTCTGATGATGAAAAAACTAAAATGATGTGCCTGGGAACCAGAGAGGTTACTTTTCTTGAAATGGAGAGTGTGTGGAAGACCTTGCCTTGTTGGAAGAAGGCTCTTGGTCTTTTAGGGTAGTAGAAGAAGATCCCATCCTAGGAAAGGGTGCTGCTTGGGAGGACAGTCTAACAGGAATAGGGAGCAGATTCTTAGGCGTGACCTCTGACCTCTGGTGTCAGCCAGACAGATGAACAGGTGCGGGTGAAGATCTTCACGAACCCGAGTGTGACTGTGATGGGAACTCAAGAATGTGGCAGAAAATTGAGGGAAAAAATCCAAGAACTCTAAAAATTCAGTTATCTCCTTTATGGATGGATAAGGATAATTCTTTCCAGTCTCTACTTAACTCTGAAAATAGGATGCAGCCTCACTGATATTTATAAGGTCAAGAACTCCTGGTAGGTTTTATACTGTTGGTTTATACATTTATGTATATTGTGTACATTATGTAGATGGCCAGATGATTCTGACTCACCATTTCGCATGTGTTACTCAAATGTACCATAGTGAGTGGTCCCTTAACTTCAAATGTAGCAATTACTCCTTGAATATGTGAAAGAGTTGAACTTAGATAATTGCTGGGCTTAGCTTTCGTTTAAAACAGGTATCTCCTTCCAAAAGATCGTTCTATATTATTAAAGGTGTGGCTCACAGAGCTATCAAGCCGTGTAACAGGTTGTCTAATGACAGGTATAGAAAGCTGGATCGTACAACCTAGGACTATTGGGAAACACTGGATTTCATGCAGTGCTGGTGCCAGGGCAGGTCATGGGACCTCTGTTCATGCCCCCCAAGGTCTGGGCTAGTGCTACAGAACTCACCAGAAAGTTACCTTAATGTAATGGAGAAATAATCAATCAAGGGTGCTTTCAAACTCAAGCTTCATAATGCATCTAAATTTCATTACAAAAATATTTTTCCTTAAAAAAATACATAAATGTAAACTATTCCATTTCTATAATCACTCCCTACTCCCATCTATATCACGCCACTCGTCTTACACTAGAATGAATGGGCACACCCCTCAGGTAAGGCTCCATCACACCATTTGAGTCCATCTCTCTCGCTTTTTCAAGCTATGCCAATTGTGCTTAAAAATATGCTCCCAGACCCAGGTAGGGGGGTCCACAAGTTCACCTCCCTTACAGTGGGAAGGACTGCAGGAGGTCACACATTGCATGAAGCCCACCCCAGGAATGTCAGAGTGGGATAGTGCAGGCTCAGAAGGGAACACAAGGAAGTATTTGGTTGGTAAACATGCAGAGGCAATGCCCAAGCTCTGCCTACTTTATTCCACCTGGGCCAGACCTGCAAGGTTCTGCCTCAGGCTCCTGGGATGAAATTCACAGCTCTGAAGAGGGCTGGGTAGGGGTGGGGAAGAGAATGTTGTGTTCATACAGCTTTGGAATACAACCTGTGATTTTGAAAGGATAGAAAAGAACATAAACAGTGATGCTAAGGCAAACTTTCAAATGGCACATCAGAACTCTTTTTTCTTTTGTCATTCGTTTTGTTAACATCACAAGGCAGATACATTCTGTAAACATATATACCATACAGTACATTAACCATAGGGGGGGAAAGAAAAAGCCACCCTGTCATTCTTTTCTTTCTGTATTTCTGTTCTTTTACTCCAGAAGGACTGCCTGAAGTCTAGAGGAAATTTTGTGGTTCATAAGATGTACTTTTCTTTTAATAAAAATGCAATGACTTGCAAAAAAAATAGCCCCAGGTGACTAGTAAGAGGCAATATGGGGAGAAGATGAACCTGTAGAAACTTAGAAAATAGTCACAAAATATTAAAAAGTCATTAATTTCAGGAAACATTTTGTTTCCCTGCTTAGTAAAAGAGAGCACTGAAAAATTTTTACAAAAGTTAAGGCTGTCCAGATCTTTGATGCAGAAAGTTTGTGGTTCCCCAAAGATATATATTATATTTTCACATTGAAAGCAACATTTTTTGTGCTACAGTTCAGACCTTTTAATTTTAGACTGGAGTGGAGAGGGGACGCAGAGGCCTATTTAAGTCATATAAAAATTAAGGGGTAGGGGATGAGGTTGGTCTAAGGATCCCCAGGGAAACTGCCCTTTGAAACTTTCAGGATGTAATCTTTATTCTAGCCTTTTCTACATTCAAATAATAAGTATTTTGGTTTTAAAATGGAGATTTTATCATGTGGTTTGCTGAAGCTATGAAAATAGAGACACATAACAGCACTGCGCTCCTCATAAGAGATGGATTTTTCTTTTTCCCTAGAAAACGCAGGGAAGTTTTCCTGATTAGACCAGAAGAGGTCTACACAATGAAGGCGAACTGGCAACAGGAATCCCAGATGCCATCTTGCGCATTACTTGGAGATGTTTTGCGATATATACCATCACTCCGTGTACCTGCTGGGTTGTACTATCCAATAGGACAAAAGATACCTTCTGGTTCTATCCTAATCAGTGGAGCTACATATACCTTGATTAATAAACTGAGGAGCTTCTAAAAGATTGCATATTTACACAGTTTCTGAAACTTATCTTAACTATGCTGAGAATTCATGGTTTCAATAATGAATGTACATGTTGCGAAAGTACAACATAAAACTGCTCTCGCCTTGGAATGGTTTTTGTTGTAAACAAAATAACATTGCAGGAGATGAGAATATTCCCACAAGGAATGGGCCCTTTGGTGGGTTAAACTCCACAAGTGGGTCTGGTGACAAACAGAGATGGCTGAACTTCTAGATTTTAAGTAAGAACAAAAGAAATCCTCCGTGCATATTTTGTCTATGTTCGTCTGTGTTTTACATTGACAGGGTTAGTTTCTTAAAAAGGAAGAACTGGTTTAGTGGTTCAGTTTTTGCCTCTATCGCCATATTCCCGCCACCTCTTTTGCTACCCACTGGTTCATTGGCATTAAATAAATGGTGTTTGTCAAGGATGTTCTGTGGTCCCTTGAAATGATGTTCTGCAGGAAGTGAAAAGAAATCAGCTGTTTTCAGACTTGGCCTCAACATTTTGCTCCAGAGATGATATCGTAACTCTAGGAAATTATATAGAGATGATTTCCCCCTTTTATAAAAACTTGCCCCTAACCAAAATAAAAAGCCTCCTTGCACGTAGGAAAAACATTTATCACCAGAAAGTAAAATGGACTAGGTGGGAATCTGAAGCAGATAACACGTCATTAACACTTCAGAAAGAGTCAAATCAAATGAACTCTAGAATTTGAGTTTTCTGAAAGCCTTTGAATAATTTTAGGAAACCATGTTTGGGGTTTACCCAGAAAAGAATTCCCTAGCCCCTCGTCCTCTCTACTGCCAATATTGAGTGATGTCGCTGGACATTGTCAAATCACTTTTAGAGGCAAATAATTTTGCTTATATAAGGAAAATAATATAATTGTGGGTAAACGAGGCACAAGGTAAAAAAAGAAAACTCCTTAATATTGTCCTACTGCACATCAAAGAGAAAAAAAAAGTCAAGGGTATACAAGTCATCAAGATTTTTCAGGATATATAAGGTTTATCATTTTAACTCTTTAAGGATCTTTAACTCCATGCCATTGAGAATCTGTTTTAAGCAAATGCAGTGACCCTCTTTTCCCTCTTTCTCCTCTTTCCATTTAAAGAGTTCTGAGTATATGATTTGAAAAGAAAGTCCAACTAACCATGAGCTCAAAAGTGATCATGGTTTTGCAGCTTTATTACTGATTCTCTAATTAGCCTGGTGATATAAGTCAATACCCTGTATTTCTGAAGGGCGTGATACCATACATAATAAAGTGTTTACAGAGACAATGCCAGTACCAGCAGCAAAGGCAGAATCTTCACAATCACAACTCTGTTTATATTTTCACTATGAAGGGTAGTTCCTTTTCTCTGTAGATGGGATTATAGGTCTCATCCCGTAAAAGTAGTGGCTGAAGTTGAACCTCCCACTGCAATAGGAAAATGAGGCAAGCTATACAAATACATACGCCATATTCAAACACACCTTCGTTTACTGTGGTCACACATCATTTTAATAAACGTAACACATCTTACTTGAAAAACCATTTAAATGATAAGCTTTACCAGTAAAAGTAGACAGAGAACTCTAATTCATATAATTTGCTAATCCCTATACTAATTATTGGTAAATGAGAGCGCATATTATCATTGGTCTTTTAAATCTCACGTGTGGTTTTGTAGTGAGAGGTAAAGACCATTTTCTTCATGAGAAACTAACTCACTGATGGAAGCGTAGGTCAGGGAATGATCTGTCCTGAAAGACTCTGTGGTTCCGTTTATCAAAAGTACGCCCAAGGCTAAATTCTATCATTCCACTCACTAACTGTGCTTTTAAAAACTCAAACTGAATAGTCTTCATCCCCAAATGAGTAAAAAAAGATAAGCTATGGGAAACTTTTAGATTGTTTCTTTCTAAATAAATTATTAAAATCAGAGATTGTCCAAAACATTGAAGCTGCTTTCTTTTTCTCTGTAAAGAGGTTTCTCTGGCATGTCTTCTTCTTCTTTTTTTTTTTAACCTTTAAATGATGCTAAAATGACCATTTGCTGAGGAGCACGAAGCTGAAAGTTTATAGGCAGCAAAACCAGATATTATTTCTAGATAATAGAACAGTTTTATTCAAAAAAAGCTTCTTTGCTGAACCTGAGATTTAGAGATAATTCCCTCAGCTGTTCAAAACCAAGCCATGGATGGAATCATCTTAGAAAGTAGAACTTAGCTCGTTACTTTTTCCCTTCTTTAACTTTTTTTGGTCTATATATTGGTGATAAAACGACTTACTTTGTGCTCGTTAAAAATGTAATTATTTGGGAAAGATTAACTTTGAAAATTAAAAAATATTGGTTTTCCCCCTTTTAATTGGAATAAATATAATTTCAAGCTAAGAAATTAAAAATAATAATAGATTTAGCACTAAGATAGCTATTTAGGACAAATTGAGTTGGTTCTGTAATAAAATTCTCTCAAGGTCACCTTACTTTTCCCTCATCTACTTTCCACAGAAGTTAAACTTGATGTAGTACATCTTATCATATGTTTTTTGAAAGTAGGTTCTATGGAACGTAGATAATTTTGTGAATTATCTGCAACAATGCTATGAACATTCGGGCAAAAAACTAAAAAGATATCTCTGTTTTAAAATCAATTCAAATGTTACAGCTTTATTTCATTACTCTATTATTATTTTACTATATTGCTTCCCTTTGGTTTTATTATACCTGTGGCTCTTTGCTTTGGGGGAATGCTAAGAATTTAAAGAATTGTTCATTGTGTTCTAGATTAAAAACCATCCTTTGATGTTCTGGAATCTTCAGAAGTTGAAGAAACAATGCTTGAAGAAGCTCAGCTATGTGCCACTCACTCAATCAGTATTTGTGGAACGAATTAAAATACTTAAGGTGAGAAGATAGGTCCTTCTTCATCTTTTAAACATTTTTTACATTTTAGAGTTTAATTCTGTGGGGTGGGTAAACCTACATGGTGATGGTACGCGAAACATTCTCTTTCTCATGGGGACACAAAGAAAAGAGTCCAGATGGAAGGCTCTGGAATCAATGGGGCGGGTGAGATGAAGAGTTAATTCAGGAACAGCACCGTCCACAATGGAGCGGAAGCATCACAGCAACCACTGTAGGTCAGAAGGACTGTTTTAGAAATATGGTCACTACAGAGAAACTCCTCAAAATGACCCCTTCGTTGAAAACAGATGAACATGATCAGAAAATATCCGTGAAAAAGAAAACAATATAAAAATTTACACTCTTTTTTTTTTTAGAGAATAGAAGCAAGGCTCATGGGTTCGCCTAACTTTGGAGATCACTGCTGATGCTCAAAACAATGCTTGTTTCATGTCCTTAGAAAGTTAAAAATAGTGCTTCTTATATAAAGGGTCCATCAGTTAAGTCATAGAAAGAGAGACAGCTGCTGATGGGCAGGTTATGGAATCAGTCCCTACAATTCAGTTATGACAAGCACTGGGTTCTTTTCTTTTACATCAATTTCATTTGTTTTAACAGAAAGCCAGAGATACACAATACCGTAACCTGGAAGCTTATATAAGGCAGCAAAAAGCATCACCCTAGATTGGACAGACTAAGTAAGGTCTACTTTTGGCTACACTAGCAACTGGCTAGAGCCCATAGCATTTTGCCACATGAGATATAAAAGCAAAGATCCACAGCGAGGGAGGCAAGTGAGAAATCAGTGACGTGGTGATGTGCGACTACGTGATAGGAACACACGACAAAATGAAACCCCCGATGCCCATGGATTCAATTCCAGTCAAGTGAATTAAGGCTACTAGATCACTGGCTGCTAGGAAGAGTCCATTCCAATCGAGCAGTAAGGAACCGATTCCCTCTTGAAGACACAAGGAAAGGTTTAGAGGAAAAGCAAGTTCTTGGAAAGAGTGAAGCACACACATGCATGTTGTCTCTGAGCTGAGGAAACTGGAGAAAAAAAAAACGAAAGGGAAAAAAATAAGAGGGATCAAAGCAATCCAACTGCAAGGCAAGGCAGGTGTTTGCTTCCAGTTCACAGTATCGCAGTTAGTGGTACAGGGAGGTCTACGTAAGTGGTGGAGAGCACAAAGGCTGCCCAGAAGAAAAGGGAAGAAAGAAGTGGTCACATGACAACACAGCATTGACAGCGCTTTTTCTTTTGGGTACCTGGGGCTGGCTCCGTGGCCAGGCTCTCTTCCTTCCCTTCGGGGGATGAGGGCTCTGTGGTGTCTGAGACGGGTCTCCCGGACACCAGCTCAGCTGCGTTCCCATCAATAGTGGACACATCTGTCACCGTCTTCTCCCTCAGTGACTTCTCATCGTCTTCATCAATGAGGACCAACTCAGCCTTGATGGTTTCATCATAGCCTAGCACCTTCTTCGTCTCTTCTTCATCCTCGATATTTTGGTAGCCCATGAAAATCATGGTGACTGGCTGATCCAAGTTTGCCTCCGGCCCTTCAGTGCTGGGGGCTGGAGCCTGCTGCCCTGGGTTCCCGGAAGTATGATCTTTCCTAGACTTATGGACCATTTCTAACTTGGCTTCTTTGCAGAGCATATGTTCCTTAGGGTGGCTGAGGTTCCCATCTGCAACCACAGTCCTTTCTGACACGTGCCCTCCTCTTAAGCTTGATTGTCCAGCCTTCTGAATAAGCTCTTCTACATCCTTTGAGCTTAATTTGTGCACTCCGTTTTCTACTATGGTGCCTCCTGAGTGCACCTCATACACTACTTTGGTACCATCATCAAAGACTTTGACTCCTCTCTGATGGACACCCTCTGGGCCAATGGTGGATGTAGAGAGAATCTTGGTCTCTCCTGTTTGTTTGTCTTTCTCCACATTAATTTCCATGGCGTACACAGCTTGAATGAAAACAAGAGAAAGGAAGTGCATGTTACAACAAAAAAAGCCAGTGAATGGTTAATTGCCAAACAGACAAAAAAAAAAGGTGCTGTGCCCTTTCTAGTCTAACTGCCAAGCATCTTGAGTGTTAGAGTGAGTGCAATGTGGACAGAGGTGGTTATATATGTGTTTTAACACAGCAGCTAAATGCACTGGGAAGACACATGTACAGTTACCATATCTCAATGGCACTCACACTTCCCAGGAAGATGAGCTAAAATAAGGCCACGAGCGACTGTTGAGATCCAGTGTGACACATTACAGGGAGGCTGACGACATGCAAGTTTACCTTGATCGTGAGCATACCTTAGGCTTATAGACAATTTAAAGCCCTTGGTTAAGATGTAACCTAGTTCCAAAATCTTAAATCTCTTTTAAAAATTCTTTTACAGAGTATTCTACTGTTTTTTAGACATTTCCCTTTTCTGTAATGAAGATTACACAAAGGGTTTTGCAGGTGGCACATGGCCATCCTCTACTGTACTCTAAAAGAGGATATTTATAAAAATTGAAAGCTATGAAAGGAGTCAGATTATATGCTCTGTAAGCGTCAGTCACTTTGTTAGGTTTCTAAGATAAGAACTAGAAAAAGAACAGACCAGAGGTGGCGTCAACCCACGACACTGGAATTTGAGGACTATCCTCACAGAAAGCCTCTTTCTTCCCCCATGCACGCACCGCCAAGTCCTCGAGATTCTGCCCCATACTTCCCTCCCATCTGCCCGCCTTCTTTCTGTGCTACTGCCACCACTCAATCTGAGACACTACTTCCTCTTCCCTAGATATCACAAGAGCTTCTTACCTGGTCTTCCCAGGTCCAATCTTGGCCTCTCCAACTCATCTCAAATCCTGCTGCTGGTCTGAGCTTCCTAAGAACCAGCTCTTTCCTGGTTGACACTCCATACTTTCAAATCTATTACCTCAGAGACTCCCTGTGAGGCACGCGGCCTGGATGGGAGGAAACTGGGCCTCAGACCCACTGAGCCAACTGTCCCCAGACACCCTTGCCCTGAATGACCCACAGATACATCAAACTCTGCAGCTGCAAAACTGAATCCATCTTCTCTCAAAAAACTCCCCCGTAGTCTTGGTGTGAAGTAACACCAGCTCCACTACCTAGTCTTTCAAGCGAGAAGCCTCAGAATCACACCTGATTTTTCCTTTTCTTCCTAATTACCCAGAGTCAAACAACTGCTGAGACTAATTCTATTTCAGATCCATCCCCATGCATCTCCTCACCACTACCTCTATCACTACTGCCTTAGACCAGGCCCTCTTTGGCACAATTACCTGTGTCTGATTTTTAACTGCTACTTCTGTCTTTTCATCGCCAGTGGGCCAAAGGCAGCTGAGGCCCTGTTTTGCATGGCCAGAGGAGCAAAGAATGGTCTTTACATTAAAAAAAAAAAAAAAAAAAAGTTAAAAAAAAAAGGAAGGAAGGAAAGAACTTAAGAAAGAGAAAAGGAAAGAAAGAATTTAAGAAAGAGAAAAGGAAATAAAAAGATATGCAACAGAGACCATACGTGGTCCACAAAGTCTAAAATATTTATGATCTGGCCCTTTACAGAAAAAGTCAGCCGACCCCTGCTAGCCTAGGCTCCACCCTGCCCACAGAGCTACTTTACTTACAAACCCTCTGTTGGCTCCTGTGTCTGTAGAGGGTAAACACCAAACTCCTTAGCTTGGCATGTGATTACCTTTGGCATTTGTCTGCAATCTTCCTTTCTTGTCTTGTCTTGTGGCCCCTCTCATCCCACATCCACTCAGGCCATAACAAAGTTCTCACTATTCCCAGGACATCCCCCCATGACTCCTCATCCCTGTCGCCTGCTGTCCCTCTGCCTAGACTGCCTTTTGTCCCTCCTCCACTGGCAGACCCTAGAGTCCTATGTCACACCTCTGCTCATCATGGCCGTTGAGTCCCTACCTCTTTCTGAAGAACTACAAGTGCCCCAACTGTGTTAAAAAGATCCAAACTATCTTTCCAATCACACATTTCATTGCTTCCTTTCCCTCTAGAGCGACCAACAAACACCATCTCACACCTAACATTTCCTGCTTTTAAGATTCCCTTCTCTTGAAAAGTCCTTCTTTTGAGTTTCTTTATATCCAAATATGACTCATCCATCGATGCCCAGGTCAACAGCACCCTCTTCCATGAGCTTTCTTTGATCGTCCCATCTCTAAGTCATCCCTCTCTTCTCAAGATTCTCTGAACACTTCTTCTAAACCTCTTTGAAGGCACTTAACACTTTCCACGCAGTAATATAATTATCTGTGGGAATGTTTTATTAGCTCCATAGATACTTAGGATCCTTGAAGGCTAGTTTTTTGCCTGACATCTTTCTATGATTCCCCCTCCCTCCCAACACCTACCCTTAGAACCTTTTGTAGAAAAGGTACCTGCTATACATACCTGTGAAACAGTTGCTACTAACTGAAAAGTCTAATTTGTTGTTTTAATCTAGTCACAAATACTTTATATAATATGACAGCAATGAAAAGGTACACACAGTGATTCATGTTTGTACTGGTTAAAAAAAATAGCAACGGTATTATTCCATCTGCTTGTGTAATAAGATACAATCTGATCACGGTTAACACTTAGCTAAAAAGATTTTGAAGCAAAATCCAATGCTCGATTTTTCATTGTGTCTGTTTTGAAAGTTTCACTTGCTCAGTACAAAGATCTTGAGTTTCCTTAAGTGACACAATGGGAGGCCAACCAATATTTGTCATAGAGGTACATGAGATCACACAATGACGGTGATATCAAGAGAAGTATCTGTTTCTGTTATTTCCTGATTTTCCACAAAATGTGTTATCAAAGAAATAGAATAGGTATTTAAAATTTTGCATGGGCTCCAAAAGCCTGTTCTTTAAATATTACATTTATATTAAAAAGCACAATTTTGGGTTAAACTCTTATGTCCTATCACTTTTAACACACTCATGGGACATATTTATAAATAAGAAAGGTAATAATGATTGTCAGTTATAGATACAACACTGCAAACATCCAGTAATATATGAACCAAATGATACATTGAGCTGCAATCAATACAGAGTATGGAATAAAATATTTCTGTTTTTATATCCATATCTGATAGGATACAAATTATGAACATAGGAATCTTTAGGGATGTCCCTCTCTCTCTCTGCCCACCAATGAGAATGTTGTCATTTTTGGTCCAATTTTCCCTTTTCTGCCATCCTAATCCCCAACCTCATCTGGTCCTTGCCTGTTCCTAGAATCAGAGACTGGACTGAAAGGAGGGATGACAAGGAGAAGGTCTTTGCTAGAACGGTTAAGTAGATCCATACAATAAAGAGTTGAGAAAGAAGGAGTTGAATGGAAGAGACAGTGAAAGCTGTGTGGGAGAAGGATAGGGAAGGAACATTCTGTGGCCGTGGATGATGCTTTGGAGAATTATATGTGGAGGGAAGTAAAGGGAACATAAGTGCTTCTGGGTGGAGATATGAATTGGATCCCTTTTAATATCCTTCAGGAAAAATAGGTAAAGAACAGAGTTTCTTTTCAGTGGGTTTTCTTTTTTTTGTCTGTGATTTTAAGCTGTATTTTTTTAACTGTGACATGGCTCTGGAACTGAACCCCAAGTGACATGGATTCATTAGGGTTACAGATTAATATTTATACTTATATGTTATACACTGTTCTTTCAATATTTCTAGAATATGAGAGAACACTTTAAGACATTTTTATAATAAAAGAAACCTAGATATGTTATGCCATAAAAGACAACATTCGTATGTATTTTTTTTCCCCAGATAAGATGCTGGGCTTCAAAGGAACCACAGATTTTTTAGCAGGTTTCCTCAGGTTTGGTCTCACATACCTTGTCTGCCTTCACTCTCTTCTCTAGTAAGGGGGAGTCAGGCAAACACTTCGAGAAGCTCTGGTTTACACAAAGGCAATATTTTTGTTTGCTTGTTTCCAGATTTATTGAGATATTGTTGACATATAACATATGTAAGTTTAAGATGTACAATGTGATGATTCAATATACATATATACTGCAAAATGATTACCAAAATAAGGTTAGTTAACCCCTTCACCCCCTCACATAATTGCCATTTTTAGGGCTGATAACTTTAAAGTTCTACTCTCTTAAGACAATACTTAGACTTTATGGATACATATATGAGAATGTTATTAGACATTCCCAAAACCACACAGGAAGTGTGAACATTTATCTTAAATGTGTTGTTTATGAATAAGTATTTCTATTTTGCTTCAGTTCTCAGCCAATAATATCCCAAATGTGAACGAGGGTGGATATGAACCACTTATTTTCTTAGGAAAATAAGACTTACATTTTAAAGTCAACATTTTGTTTACGAGGCATGCACACAATTTTTAAAACTCTTCTGCTTTTTACTCCTGCCAAGTACCGTATACCAAAGACCTCTCCTCTCCCTTACATCATGCCCTCGTCTCTAACCACAAAGAACACTCTCGAATCTGCCCTTTTCTTTCCTCAAGGCTCCCCATGCCACAGGTACACAGTGATGAGGATTGTAAGGGCTTGTTATCTAAGCTCATCTTATTGAAAAAAAATGAGGAGGGTGGTACTGCTCAGGGGAAGAAACTTTCTGGGGAGCCCTTGAAAGAGATTTTGAAAAAGCCCCATGAACAAAAAGAAAAGTATTAGAGGAAGGACCAGGAGATAGAGAAAAAAGAAAGAAGACAGTCCAATGGACATTGCAATGATGGGATGACTGAAATCTGGAAGTACGTCTTTATAAAATGATATATTTAATTATTGATTTCCAAATACTATACACTGATGACCATGAGGTTGGAGGACACACAACATGTTTGCTCTTCCTTCCAATAATCGGGTGAGAGAGCAGAGTAGTATCTCCATTTTGTTAATGAAGAATAAGAACCAAAGTGACCAGTTTCTGCAAAGGGATACAAATGGACGACTGCATTGGTGCTGTGACTCTGAGCTCTGTTTGGTTTTCTTGGTTCTTCTCCCCCACAGCTCTCTCACCAATAGAAGGGCCACCTTGAAGAAGCAGAGACACACTAACAGGGATCGATAATCCCAGTTTCTAGGTTCTGAAAAGACCCAGGTATGGGCAAGAGTGGGAGGCCCCCAGGGAAGATACCTGCGCACCGCAGGGCTCAGAGAGAGGGTCTGAGGAGCAGAGAATGGTTGATTCCGGGTCAAACCTACCGCCCTAGCTCTTCACACTCTCTTGTTCCCTGTCACCTTCAGCCTGGGCAAACAGAGAGCAGCTGTAAGGGCTCTAAGGAGCCCAGGGAAGAAGAAACAACAGCACCTGACACAAGTAAGGAGAGGGGGGCACCAACTGGCATGATTCCATTTCAGGATCGAGACAAGAGCACACAAGACAGGACTCTGTCCTGTCTCCGTAAGGACAGAACCATTCAATCACTGTTAAATTTGTCAACCCAGGCTGCTCCCAGCTCACTTCCTTTGACTCACTGTGACCAGTGGGCAGAAGAATAAGGCTGAGGGTCCACGTGTAAAGTATAAAAAGTCACGCCCCGCTGTCATCAGTCAGTAAGATGGGAGGTGTCGGGGAAGGGAGAAAGATAGTAAGTCTGAATTCCTATTCAAGTCACATCCAAATTTGGGGCCTCATTTTTCCCATTTGTACAATGAAGGGTATCCAGCTTTTTTTTTTTTTAATTGAAGTATAGTTGATTTACAATGTTGTGTTAGTTTCGGGTGAACAGCAAAGTCATTCAGTTATACAAATACATATATATACATATATACACATATATATGTATGTGTATATATATATATGTGTGTGTGTGTATATATATATATATATATATATATATATATATATATATATATATATAGTATCCAGCTTTGATATTCCATGGTGCCATTAAGAGCCTGTGTGGCTTGTGAGTCAGTGATGTGTCAAGTACCAGACGAGGGTGATAGACAGCCAGACCAGGACCACCACCCAGCAGTGAGATCACCCCAATATAATGATCGTCAAGTAGCTGGCATTATACAAGGAATGTGGAAGAGAAACAATACACATGCTTGGCTTATTGAATGAACATACATATGTACAGTCTTACCCCTCTGAGTATATGATTATACATATACATTTATGTTCACTCCTTCTCTTGAGGTTGGAGATATAAAATTGGCATTCTGATGTCAATAACAATGAAAATGAGGACATTCATTCAGAGTGGATCCTCCCTCTCATCCCAGAGGGCAACCTCTAACTTCAAAAACCAGTAATCAAACATTTCTTTGAATCAACTGTTTTCCCAAGACACTGTGGTTTCAACAAAAATAAGTCAGCAAGGGCATGGCGCTGAAGGACAAAAAAGGCCAAAGCCAATTCTCATATCGATTTTGCTTCAGTCTTTTTGGTCAAGAAGGGCAGTTTTCAGCCTGAAAAGTGCCAGAAAGAAATTGCTAAGAGGTCGTTGAAACCCAGATGAGTAGAGAAGATTGGAAAATGATAAAGCACCCAGGGATACAAATGCTGTCAGTGCTTTCGGCCCTGGGCTCCAGTTCCCGTACCAATGAATTTGTCTCAAGGATTTTACATACCAGGAAAGGCGCTGGAGGCAGTGACTCAAAGTTCTCATTTTCAAAAATGAGAAGAAAGGAATTCCATAAACTACATAGAAACAGCTTGACATCATGGCTGGCTGAATTCTAGAGTTAATTTTCAAAGAGCAGAAGCTACGCACATTCATCTCATTTTCTTTTTTCTTCAAGGTCTCTAGGCAGATTAGGCAAATGCCAGAGATACAGCATATCTGGATCATCAGAAAGTCCCTATGTCCTTAAGTTGTCAAGACAGAAACACGTGCCTTGAATATCAGGACAATTGCCAGAACCTGTCACTGGTTGAAGGGCCATGCCCCATAGGTGCCGAGTGAGGATTCCCAAGGGCCAGGAGATCCCTAACGGTGAGCTGCAGGCCTCTGACTTTGGTTCCAACTGTTCAACGTCTTTATCAGGGAAATGATGATAAATAATGCAAGTGTGCTTTTCAGATCTGAGATGATAATAAACTGAGAGGAAAAGTTAGTGTCTTCGGAGCCACAATCGCAAGCCGTAAAAATCCAGACAACAGAGAAGACAGTTTTCTCCTTTCAAAACGGTTAAACCCTTTATTCAAATGAAATCTGATGCAGAAATACAATATGGAAACACAAGCGCCGGGGAGCTGCTGTGCTTGAAATGGGAGCGAACACAAGGGACCTGACTGCCAAGTCCCCTCACCTCAACCCCTCCCCACCTTCCGGAGGCTCCTCAGTGACCCCAGGCCCCCCGACACTCCCGAGGGACACTTTAACAAGAAGAAATTTAATAGTCATATGAAATCTACCAAGCGCTGACAGGTGCATAGCTCCTCCTTACTTTTGCCTCTCGAGATTAGAAATAAAGGATTTTGTGGGTTCTTCTGCACGTGATAAGGCGAAGCGGTATGTGTGCAGCTGTGGGGAACAGACCGCTCGTTGCCACTGAAATGACTCTGGAGTGATGAGTCCACTGGACAAAGGAAAGGAGGCCCAGTAGTGGCACATGTCACGTACCTCTGAGGCTTTACCTTAGAGCCTGAAGCTGGAAGGCTGTGATGGCAACCAAGTGAGTCACACGGTCTGTGGCATCAAGCCCCGCTCTGTGGGCTGACCGGCTCAGCCCAGAGTGCACGCGCTCGGCAACTCTGAGCCCGGTACTTCAGAGGCAAAGCGGGGAGCGTTCAGAGAGGAGGGACAGGCATGGAAGAGGGTGTCAAAGCAACCTCTTCACCTCAGGACCAGCTGAAGAGACCGGGGCTGTGGGTATTAAGGGGATGGAAAGTGAGGACCTGGGAAAGACAGGACGTGATTGCCATTTTCAACTACTTACAGGGAAATCAGAACTTAGGTTTGTTCTGAGGGGCTCCAGAGGGCAGGATAAGGACCAATGGGTAGAAGATGAAAGCAGCAGACTAATGAGAGTTCCATCAGAGGAAGAACTTCCCAATTGTCAGAATCAATTATAGACAGAATGGGCCACCTGGAGGGAGACCCAGTCTCATGGTGGGTGACTGTGGGTTTTGAGGGCCTCTTTGCAGGGTTTCTATCCCCCGGATTCCATGTCTGAATGAGGGATTGGAATAGATGCTTCCTGAATCTGCAAAGCAATGATTCTAAATAAATTCCCATTTATACAGAATCTAAAACCTCCCAAACTCCAAACAATCAGATATTTGTCATAATACTGAGTAATGACCGGTGACATTTATTAAAATGGCCCTAAGATTGCGCAAATTTCCAAAAGGACGTTCGTAAAGCAAGATGGATTATATCTAGGAGAAAGAATTCCATTAATGGTGAGTGCCATTAATTTGCATGCCATTCATGCTCTGACTAGTCACTGTTAGCCATAAGTGACAATTAATCTGGATGCTCTACTTCAAAAACAGCCTGGACAAAGCAGTTAACCACATCAAAGGCAATTCCTTTCAAGACTCTGCGTCTGTGTATTTCCACAATAGATACATTTATGCAAATTAGTTCTTACCTAATAAACAAAAGTACATGTAAGCTTATGTTTTAGAAGATTTTGAGCACATAAGACTTCTTTAAAAATGCCTTTGCTATTTGGATCTTTATGTTTTTACAGTATCTTTGAAGATGAAGGATACTAGCTTGTAATAGTATGTGTATTCTTATGCACACGGCACTACAATCCCAGCAACAGAACACTCTCGAACTTTACATTGCTTGTCTACGAATCCTTTCCATATCTCTTAAAAATTAGTCCCCACACGCTGCCCCTACCCCCGCTCCATAAGCCGATCCATTAGTTGGGTCATATTGCATGTCCCGTGAGGTGCAGAAACATGTGGAAAGGGGCTGCAAAGCTGTTTACGCACAGCTATTGGGAACTACCAACACTCTAATAACAAGCAGGGAGGTATGTGACTTTTGAAGAGTTATTATCCCCAGCTGATCTCAGACGTGCATTTTGGAGCATTTAAAAGAATCCACAGCTTAAGTCACTGCCAATGGTTCCTTTGTAGCATGACTGTAGGCTGCAAGTTCTGGCTTAACCTTTAACTATCCGGGGATCTGTTGACCTGGCCTGGGTTTGACCAGACACAATTTACAGTCCTCCCCAACCCCCCCAACCCCAACTCTAGAACCCTGTGAGTCTGTATGTAAAAGCAACATGATGCTAAGATGTTTACAGAGACACTCGGTAGATACTGAAATTTAGCCAGTGCGCATGACAATTATGTCAATACTTACTTGCCCTTTTATTTTACTTTTATATTAAAATAAGGAGGGACTATTTGCTTCATAAAATATTCAGGTTGGCCTGTATAAAGGATTTCCTCTGACTTAACGGTCCATGATTATTCTGTCTTATAAAAGGTGTCCTTAGGTGACTTATTTTAAACATAAATTTACCTAGATTATGTAAAGCATAATCTGATGTTCAGATTCAAGTTCACCTACATTGTCACGAACTGTACAACCCTGGCAGTTCATTTATCCATTCCACCCCGGCCCTCAGTGCAATTCTGTGAAGAGCAAAAAGATCGGTATAGAGATTTATTGTTCACGGCCATCCAGTTCTGACTTCTGAGGCACGTTCACATTGAACAGAGGAAAGCAGAGCTCTCTATAGGCTTTATACTCACAAGTGTATTATTTTCTAAAATCCACAACTGTGAGAAACATTAGCAAGAAACATATACTCTTTAAATTGCTCCTTTTATTTCCCAAATATACCACAGTAGTTAAGAAATAACTCCAGAAATGGGAAGACTTGAGAATATATATGTTCACAACATACAAACAGCTCGATTCCCAAAGGATTCCAGCAACATACTCATACACTTTGAAAATACTTTCCCTCCAGCTTCCCGGCATAGCTCATTTGATCTTGTACTATTCCAATATGGAAAATAAAAATCCCTGGAGGCAGAGTGCAAATGAACTTTAAGAATGAGGACAGCTATAAAGACCACAAACACAAGACAGACTCTTCTGAAGTGGAAGAAAATGGTTTCTGATTTTCTCAATACTCCCTCCCCTTTGGTCCTCAGACACCCAGCAGGGCCCAGTGCCTGCCCAGTGTGGCCACTGTAAATTCTACATCTGAAGCTGTGCTGAGGACAGGGTCCCCCCTATGTAAGGATATCTGGGCATCACTCATTATTAAAGCTCAGAGAAACGCAAGCCCCATGGTCAGTCCTGGCATCAAAACCAAATAGCTCCCCAGGACTTACCAGCTGCTCTGCTGGTTCCGTCCTGCCCAGGTGACGGTTGTGCTGTTCGTGAACAGAGGATTGGCAGGTCGGGGAGCTGGGAGGAAATGTAATTTACTGCATCTGGTAGCAGAGAACAGGGAATACAATTAGGCACAGTGTTGGGAGGCCCAATGGGTTCACTGCCGAGACAGCAGCTTGTCTGCCCTACATAATGGACCACAGAGGCGGCCACTGCAACAGAGGATCAGGGTAAACAAAGACCAGCATTTGCCCAGTGACTGGTATTCAGTAGAGTAGCTGAGGTAGGAGAGATCCTGGCCAGAGAGCTCAAGCCCCAGGACAGCTCTATGTATTAAAAGATCCACCAGAAAGCTCTAGATTCTAAGAGTACAATGAGTTCAGGGGGCAAAAAAAAAAAAAAAAAGAGAGATGGACTAGTGAGAGCCATTATAAATTTGGTGGAATTGGCCAAATGTGGGACCTCAAGCTAGAAACGTGCCTTAAGCAGAACTGGAAAGTAAATTTGGGGCTCTTTCCTTAAACTGGAAATATAGCTTTATGTGCCTGATTCATGCAGAAGACTAATTTTGTAGGCATTTAAAAAAAAATTCCAGAATTTATCCCACAATTTCAGTACTTCTGGCTGGTGTTTCAGCTAGAAAATTCTGAGATTCCAAATAACAGCACCCAGTGAACTCACCATGAGCTCAGTTGCAAGAAATGAGGCCGTGCAACAGAGGGAGACCAGCTCTGCTTGGGAAAATACCTTGAAAGCCCATTTAGGGAGATGGAGGGCACAGAAGTCAACAGGCGTGCCGAAGTATTAGGGGAGAGGCGGAAACCACTGAGGTGAAACAAGGAGAAGAATCTGTATATCTCCCAGAGAGAAGTGGGAAAGCGAAGGAACATTCTAGAAAGCTGGGCTCTAGGTGATGTGATTCCTTCCTTGTGTCACGGCCACATCCCAAAATCCTGGAATGTCAATCACTCGTCAATGATCACATTTACCTGCTTACCACATACTTCCACTGAATGGCCCATAGTCACCTCACGCTCAACATGTCCAAAATGGAACTCTCATCTTTGCTCATCTGCTGCTTCTCCTGTACAATGTACCTCAGCTCATTGGCACCATTATTCACCCAGGATCCTGGGTGGTGTCCTTAACTCCCCCTCCCAGTGGCCAGTTAGTCCCTAGCCTCTACCCACTTCCCACATCCGTCCCATCCTGTGTATCCCCATCGATACCGCCTTAGTTCTGGCAGGTTTTTCTCTTTTAAATTTCATGCAGGAGAGGACTGCAAACAGACACCAGATTAGGATTAGTTCAGTTATATGCCGACTAGACCACTGCTGACTCACGTGTGTCTGAATAACCCAGAATATACTGACATTGGACCATCATGTTCTTAGGGCAAAGAACACACTCTGTGGGAGTGGATGGGGTGGAGTCTCTCTAAGAGAATGGGTTTGTCTATATCAACCCTTTGGGGAGATGGAACAGGAAGTCAGGAGTCAGCAGGCAGGCAGGCCCTGGGTTGGAGTGAGGCTCTGGTTACTGTCTCTCCCTGGGGCCTCATGTGTGCTGGAGTTGGGCCCTGGGTCGGGCAGACATGGTTGAAGGTCCTTCACTGCAAGGAAGGAAGATGGGCCTTTGAGATGATGGTGGGCTGGGAGATGGCCATGAAGCAGCCTGTAGGGACCCTCTGAAAGGGGCCTGGATTGGAGCCAGAGCCTCTGAGTGTGGCCACATGTCCAAAGTTGCCCATTATTCTCCATGTTGAGCTGCCCTGCCAGTATTCCTCAAGTTAGGTTGCAGCCTCTGCTCTCACTCTGGGGAGCTGTGGGAAGGGTCTGGGCCCCAAGGTAGCACAAGGCAGGACCAGAGAGAGCAGCAGCTGGGGGTAAGTGGGGCTTGAGGGGGTAGAGGGAGATTGCTAACAGTGGCCCATGGGAAGGGGGGAGCAGCAATGTGGGGTTAGAGAGACAGTTTAGGGGACAAGAGATGACCAGAGCAGATGTGCAGAACTTCTGAGCTTCCCTGAGGATTTCCAGAAATCCGTGGAATGGCAACCACAGTAAATCTGACTTCCTGCATTCAAATGAGATGGAGACTCAAGCCATTAAGACCAGGTAAGACTCTGTGGACTGGTCACACGTGTCTGGTACATTCTATGCTACATATAGAATTTCCAGGACATCTCTGCATACTGAAAGTTTTAGCAGCTAGAAATAAAAGCCACTCACAGGTGGGGAATTCTGCATGTGATTCCTATTGCTTATGTTTCAGGCTCCCCCAGAGGCTGCTCCTTGCCAGATGTGAGTGGGTGATGGAGTTACCTTTGCCCAGTGGTCACTGGCTACAGGCTTGAGGACAGCAGCTCTTGTGGGGCTGGGGAGCCATGGCTTCTGCTAAGAGATAAGGGGGTGGCGAGGAGTGGGGCACGAGGAAAAGGACAGGGCAGCCCCTCAATATATCATTAAGTAGTAAACCCTAAGGTTCTGCAGCGCGGAGGGTGTCTGATAGACCAACACAAGGAATAAGAAACAGGGCCTCCAAAGCTTCCACAGGGAGATTTCTCCATGTGGCCTCAGTCAGTAAACTGCCCTCTTCCTGCCAAAGTCAGGGTGGTCTATCATGCTTCTTCCCACCAGCCGAGAAGGCAGAGAACAGTCACTTACAGAGCAGAGATGTAACATGAGTGCTTCTCATCAGTTCTGGCACTGCTAAAATCTTTATGAAGAACATAAATAGCCAAAGCTAGAGAAACAAAATTGATGAAAACCCTCCTGAAATCGTGACTTCCGGGCAACTGAAGACACACTGAGCTGTCCCAACAATTGGTATGAAGGTGTTTTTTTGTTTTTTGGGGTTTTTTTTTACCACACCCTGTGGCATGCGGGATCTTAGTTCCCCAACCAGGGACCGAATCCGTGCCCCCTGCAAAGGAATTGCAGAGTCTTAATCACTGGACTGCCAGGGAAGTCCCTGGTATGAGGGTTTTGATGTGGGAAAGTTCCCAGGCCACCCCAGACTGGGATGGGATGGAAATCTACAAAGGTCAGTCTCAAAACAGCAAGGATGAGATGGGCCCAGGACAGACATTTTCCTTTGCCAGTTCTGGCCAAGGGTTTCACACCAGCTCCTCGGTGGGTAAAGAAGAGAGGTAGCTCTAGGTACATACCACATGCAATTTATACTTACACAAAACACTGTGCCTATTTAGGGCAGTAAAAACAACCCACCCAATCGATGAGGACTCTGCCATATAGCAAGTGTGTATGTGGGGTGGGGAGGAAGTGAGGGGGGATCAGAATGTATGTTGCCAAGAAATTCGACTCCAGACTGGAATACATTGCTCTTAATTGCCAAAAACCATTGATGATCCAGCAGCCCAGTACCTTTATTTTCTCTGAAAAGCACAGGGAGACATGCACAGGGTACCCGAAGAGCGGTCGTTACACATGCACATGCTAGCAGCTGACTCCTTGGCAACTCATTAAACTGGAGACGCTTCTGCTGATTATCTGCAGCATCTTGTACAGTTACATAATTTCAGTTGGGCCTGGATTCTGTAATCATCGTGTTTCAGAAGTTGGGTATTTGTCCTAAGCATCATTATTCTACAATCATTTTTTTGGTTAGGTCTTAGTAACAACAATTGGTTGACTCTAAGAGGGTCTTGGCACTTTGAAATCAAAGAAAGAGAAAAGAATCAGACATCCCAAAGTCCCTGAACTGGATGTGCTTCATGATGAGTTTTTACCCTCAGACCACAGAGTGGCCTATAAACACTGACTGCGTTCTTGGAAGGACGTGCTCCCTCCTTCAAACTTTTCTTTGCCAGTAGATGTGGTGTAATGGAAAGGTCTCCCCAGACTTAGTTATAACCAGACATGGTAGGAATCATCATCCAGGGTGACAAGGCCATGGAAACTTTTCCCTGGCCACCTCTTGGGATCCCTGAGAATTTTGCATCCTTTTAAAAGCCTGAGCTCACCCATCCTGTCAAAAAGTGATGAAGGATGGAATCATGAAGGTGATTTTTCTCTGTAGGTTCCCTTCTCAGTCACAATCGTGTTTCTTACCATCTTTATGAACTACTTAGGTAAACAGACAAAAATAGTGGGAAGTACATAGCACAGGAGGAAATGAGAGAAGTTCAGGGTGAAAACAAAAAAGAGAGCAGTGAGAGTTTATAACATGGCTTCATGGATGCTTGCTAACAAGTCATAGACTACATGGGTCTCCATGGCCCGCACAGCTTTCCCTGGGACATGAAATGCAGGCTCCATTCTTTCCCTAATTAGAGAGAGAAGTCTAGGAAAGGCCCTGGTTTGAGAGAAAAAGAAGTGAAAGCATAAAAAGTTGGTGTGCACGCTTCCGATATGTGGGTATCTGTGGGTCAGTGTCTGACACTGTGTTACTGATGATCACATACACGGCCTCTGGGCAGCCCTAGCACGAGGGAAGCCCGCTATCCTTCCCATGCTGCCACCCTCAACTCCCCAAAATAGGCAAGGCCACCTCTTCAGTCCATGCTCCACCCCCAAAGCACAGAACAAATGTCCTGGTTTGGCCACACCCTAGAAAAGGTTCTAGAACTATCGAAAGTCCTCCTCCTGGAGTCCCTGCTTGCTCGACCCTGACTTGCCTCTGAGCATATGCGCTGGACACATGAATTTAATTTAATACCTTCCCAAAGATCACCCAAGGAGCCAAAATCCAGATCCCCTGCCTTTTACTTGCTGGAGGGGGGTGGGGAGAACCCAGACAAACCAGTTCTTTTGTTTGTTTTCTTTTTTGCTGAAGTTAGAATTATCGTTATTGCAAGTATCTTTGCTAATCCAGAAAAATGCATTATCCATCTCTGCATTTTAAAATCTTTAACCATATATTTCCAAAAGACACTGGGAAAACACTGATGCCAACACTTATTCTGGCTCCTGGTCATCTTCCTAGTTTAGAGGTTGACCTTATAAGAATCAGGTGAGCAGATGGTAAGCTGATCTTCTGACAAGTCCCGGCATTTTAAGACAGGTCTAGCTGAGGGCCAGAGTGAAAGAGGGAATCAAGTGCTTTTCATGAGTTTGTAGCTGACGTCAGAGGAGCAAGGTGAAGGCTGAGAAGCACACAATCCCAAGTTCATCACATGGCCCCAGTGAAGGAGAGCGGAGGAGAGGGGAGGGGAGAGCAGAGGAAGGCCCACTCCTGCCAGGATGGGGGTCAGGAAGCCGGGGCCCTGCTCCCACCCTTCACGTGCTCCTGGCCAACCATGCCCCACAGGGAGGGAGGTTCTGCCCAGCCCTGTTTCCCTGGAAGGCTGGAGAAACTGCAGTTTTCTGATTCAAAGTAAAACCAGAGGCCTTAGGAAGGTTTCCTAAACATCAGATGATGGGCTCCTGCCGTATACTGTAACCTGGAGACCTAATCACCAGCACCAGTGGCTTCATCCTACCAGGGAACTGGTCCTGAGGCTGGCACTCTTGGCTGAGCATATTTCAAGAGAGATCAAAGCAGTGAACCTTGGGGACCAAATGGGAAGGAGAAGAGCCAGGCCAATTGTGTAAGCCTAGAAAGAGTTGGTCAAGAAGCAGTCCTTGAAGAGGAGAGGCAGAGGAGACTGTGGGCGTGGCCCTCCTGAGCGCCCGCAAACAGCACTCCCCTTCTTTCTGATGCCCTTAAAAACCAACACATCGCGTCTCCTGGTGAGCCTGTGTTAATGAAACCCACTAAGCTGATGGATGAAAATATTCAGGTACAGATGGGGAGAGAGCGCTTACACTTACCTCCATCCGTACTGGAGAAGCTCTGTGGAAACAAAAGCAGGGCAGAGCGTCACTACACACGTGGGGAGATGACCCCTCACTCATTTAACCCATCTTTCTCCCCCAGAACTTGACTGTGGTGGGCGAACCCCATGCTTTCTTCCCTTCTGGGAAATTTGTTTGGGATCCTGAAATTTAAGGGAAAGGTTTACCCTTCCCACCTTATACCGAATTTCTCCTACAAGAGATATATTTCAATTATTCAGCAAATACCCTTGGTTGTGTTGGAGAAGTGATATCAGAAAATCCTATCTTAAAATGAATGTGATTAGACTGCTTTCCTATCAACTGTTGGGTACCTGAGGAAACACGTGTTATAAAATGCAGGGAGGGTCCTGAGTTATTCAGAGCCTGCTGGCTTTATGGATTCTCCCTTTGCTACACAGCACCATCTGTTTTCACAGACAGGCATACCTCATTTTACTGGGCCTCAATATTGCATTTTTTACAAATTGAAGGTTTTTGACAACCCCCAGTTAAGCAGATCTGTCAGCACCATTGTTCCAACAGCATTATTTTTAATTAAGGCATGCACATTTTTTTTACACATAATGCTATTGCATACTTAATAAACTACAGTATAGTATAAACATAATTTTTATATGCACTGGGAAACCAAAAAATTCATGACACTCACTTTATTGCAATATTTGATTAATTTCAGTGGTCTGGAACCAAACCTGCAGTACCTCCAAGGCATGCCTGTACAGTAAAATTTCATGTTTCACTGACGCTTTGTTTTTGGAGTTCATGCCCATTTGATATGGTTTTGTCTTTGGCCTTTTTATAAAGGAAAGACTTAAAGCCACAGGGAGTCAGTTTAATCTGCTTCATAAGAATTGGTTTTAGAATTCTAGAGTCTAATGGGAGATGACTTTTCAGGCATGAGGCATAGAAAGGGTTTGGACCGTAGGGAGATGGGGTTAATTTCATGACTCTTGTCTGTGCTTCTGGTGGGCCAGGTGGACCCACCCCTGAAGACAGGCCCCCCTCAGCTTCAGATATGGCACTGGTCCTCAAGCATCTGCCCCTCAGAGTGTGTGGCTTAGTCTTCTCATCAGTGCCAACTGGCCTTTTCTCCAATTGGCACCATTCTGCTAGTGCTTACTTCCTCAGGGATATAACTGAGAGAAATCACATTTGTTTCCTTCACCTTCTGAAAGTCCTTGAAGGATTTTTCTGTCTCCTTTAGTTTCTCTAGGATGATTTGCTCTTTGGCAGATATCTGGGACTCTTCACTTTCCAGTGCTTGTATTTCCTGTTCCAGCCTGGAAAACACACAAACAGAGGACAGGTTACTCTACTTTCCTGCCACCCCTGGACCAGAGAGCAGCTTCTTCCTGCTGGGTGACTTCCTGGCGGTCTGCATTTTACATGATGCTGTGGTACCCGGCCAAGGCTTTACCTCACAGAGCATCCTGTGTTTCCAGCTTTGCCACTGAGCAGACACTGATCAAAGGAAACCAACCCAGAGGTGCTGCCACCAGGTCACTGCCGCCACTTTGCAGTTTGCTTTGGGGCCTCCCCTTCTCTTCACGTGTACATTCTTAACTCGGAGGTAGATCGTTTTACACAGCATAGGACACACTCTCTGCTGGAGAGCAGCTTCATATTCTCCTATCTCAGAATAACTGCTCTTCTGTCAGCTTGGCCAAGGGTGAAGAGGCAGTCTTGCTCAAAGGGAATATGTTGCCGAGAAATGGCTGATGGCCAGTACGCTTGGGAACCTGCTGTCACCTTCCTCAGTGGCCTAACCTCTACTACCAAGAAGACAGGAGATGGAAGGGACTGATACGACTGCCCCCACTCTTCTGAAACCTTCCTCAGTTTTTACAACCCACTTATCTATTTCCTGGAAAGGAAATTTCAGCACAGCCAGGAGACTCTGGGAATATTCCAGAACAGCAGCTACACTGATGATTTGGGGGAAGTCTTGGCAGCTCTATTCTTTCAATGAAATGATAGTAATAACCATTTAACTTTTCTTGAGCACTAAACCTGTGCCAAGAGCTGAGCTAAGAATTCATGTAGATTATTGTATTTAACCTTCCCAATGACCCTATGACCCTATGAGTCGGGAATTCTCATTTTACAGATGAGATCATGAAGGCTTGGCCTGGTTAAGGAACTAGTTTACTGGTGCAGAGCCTTGAGGCTAGGGTTCAAGCCAGGAATTGTAACTCTAGACCCTGCTCCTAACCGTTGTGCTAAACTCTAGCCACATGGGCTCTACAGTACTTCACATATGCCCTGCCTTGTTACACACTGAGTGTGCTGGTATACTAGGGTGGTGCTGGAATGCACCAATGCCTTTGGGGGTTATGAAGGGATGGATGGTCCCCTGCCTACAGGACTCCAGATTATTATGCTTCCAAATCGTTTGGTCTGAATTTATTCGTTCATTCATTCAATTCTGCTTTTGGTCTCCTTCCCTCTGTCGGGCTGGAAGCTTTTCTGCAGAGTCTATGCCTGCCTCCCCCTCCTCCTCTTCCACCTTCTAATCTGCGGTTGGGAACTGGCTAGTGAGATCTTCTGAGGGGTAAGGAACACCAAGATATAGGCATGGAATTTTTGCACTGTATCCCTCAGAGGCCTTTTCTGTTTCCTTACTAGGCATCAGAAAAATGACCTCTGGATGGATAAGACTTTGCAGCAATTACTTTGGGTTATGAAGACAAACACTATGTGTAATGGTATCCCCTCCAAATGAACACAGCTTCAGATATACTGATCATTTCCCTCACAGTAAAAGTGGTAGTCCTTATGATGATAGTATCTAGCCTCCTAATACCTATATAGCCTCCACTCTTACCAATAAGTCTACTTCATTTTATGCTTTAGACAGAGCTACTCCTTATTTGTCCATTTGTGCCCCATGATTTTCCCTCCTTCAAGAAACCCATTTTTAAACCCTAACCATTTTTGAAGTCTTAACACAGATATCATCCACCCCATGAGGCTTTCACAGATTCACTACCAGGAAATAATAAGGCCAGAGGTCTTATCAAGTCTACTATATGTTAGTGCAATGGTTCTCAACCAAGGTGCTTTTGTCCCCCAGGGCATATTTGGCAATGTCTGGAGATATTGTGGCTATCCATCACTCAAGGAGAGTAGAGGTGGTGCTACTGGCATCTAGTGGGCAGCAATTGATAAACATCCTACAAAGCACAGGACACCCCCCACAATAAGGAATGATTTGCCCCCCCAAAATCAACATTGCCAAGGTTTAATAGTTCTAAACCCTGTGTTAGAGTAGACACACATTGTTAATTTCCCCTACTAGAGTATAAATTCATCATGATGAGGGTACAAATGCTCAATACAAGTATGTTGAATGAATGAAAAAAGCTGAACCAAGTTGCAAAAAAGTCATAGCTCAGCCAAGATGAGATCTTCAGGATTTCTGAGACCCAGGTAATTCTTCAGCAAGCTTTGACTTGAGAGGCTGTGTGTGGGCTGAAATGCAAACAGAATCTAGAGGAGAGGGGCCAAGCAACACCAATATATAAACAAAGAGATATCAACCTTTGCTGTTCCAAATGTTCAGCAAACCTTTTACACACATCTGTGTAAATTACTCTGGGAGGAATCAAGGAAAGGAATATGAGCATGGAATAGGGACAACTCAAATGATCTATAAATGGAACTAATTCACTGGGTAGAGGAGCTCTGGGCTAGAGGTTTCCTGGAGAGATTGGATGATAGCACTGGTCAGGTGAATTCTGAGCAGATTTCATCTGAATCTCAAAAAACCGAGTACCTCAGCAGACATCTAGGATGTGGGTAGATTCCATTATTCTACAACAAATTCCCTCCCTTCCCCCTTCACCTCCATGGGAAGAGTATATACGTCCCCGACCCACTGATGTTGGGTCACATGATTTGCTTTGGCCTCATGGCGGGACGTACTTCCCTGCCCCTTTGAGTGCAGCCATGTGACCTGATTTAGCCAATGGGATGTTAGCAGACACGACACAAACAGAGGTTTGGAATGTGTTTGCCCCATTGGGCTTGTCCTCTTGTGCCTCTGCTGGCACCAAGAGAACAGCTTCTCTGGGCAGCTGCTGTGCCTTCAGCCTGCACCCAGGAAAGAACACATGGGGAGTGGACAGGAGCCCAACCCAGAGTCAGAAGCCATGCCCAGTCAGACCTGCACCTTCAATTAGAGCCACTCAGCTAAGCCCAGCCTAGATCAGCAAACACCCAGCCTACTCCTCACAGAAGTGTGATCAAGTACAAATGATTTTTGTTTTAAACCACTGAGTTTGAGAGTAGTTTGTCATAGAGCACTATTGTGACAACAGCTAACTGACGCAGTTCAAACATGTACCATAATGTTCACTGCAGCACTATTTACAATAGCCAGGACATGGAAGCAACCTAAGTGTCCATCGACAGATGAATGGATAAAGAAGATGTGACACATATATACAGTGGAATATTAGCCATAAAAAGAAATGAAATTGAGTTATTTGTAGTGAGGTGGATGGACCCAGAATCTGTCATACAGAGTGAAGTAAGTCAGAAAGAGAAAAACAAATACCATATGCTAACACATACATATGGAATCTAAAAAAAAAAAGGTTCTGAAGAACCTAGGGGCAGGACAGGAATAAAGACACAGATGTAGAAAATGGACTTGAGGACACGGGGAGGGCGAAGGGTAAGCTGGGACGAAGTGAGAGAGTGGCATTAACATATATACACTACCGAATGTAAAACAGACAGCTAGTGGGAAGCAGCCGAATAGCACAGGGAGATCAGCTCGGTGCTTTGTGACCACCTAGAGGGGTGGGAGACACAAGACGGAGGGGATATGGGGATATATGTATACGTATAGCTGATTCACTTTGCTATACAGCAGAAACTAACACAACACTGTAAAGCAATTATACTCCAATAAAGATGTTAATAAAATATACATATATGTATGTTAGAGAGATATATATTATATATGTGTGTACTATATATATTATATCCTAATGATATATTTCCTATTAATATATATTATATCTATATAAATATATGTATATATGTATGTGTACGTATATCCCAATAATACCTGAAGCTAAAAGATTAGAAAGACTATAATCTACCCTCTCCCCATTTCCCCCAATCCCTAGAGAAATGAGGAGGGATACAGAGCACCCCTTCATGAGCGTTAAGTTCGAGAAAATAGGAAAATATCCGTGGTAGTTGTCTCTGGGTAATGAGCTATTGGGTGATTTTAATTTTCTTCTTTATAATTTTCAATATTTCCCCAATTAAAAAAAAAACCCTCATGTATTCCTTATCTAATCAGAATAAAAACAGTAAATCACTTTAAAAAAAAACGCCTCCTCTGGCCTAGCGCTGAGAAGGCTGCCTTTCGCAGGCTGTGGCGCTGGAAAGGAGCCGGGGTCCCCACTTCTCCTGGGTCGAGTGAGGGGTTAAAATGGGCACAATATCCATTTACATTCAATTCAACCAACACTGACGGAGCTTGTCTGGCTGGACTCAGAGTCAGGCACCACAAGGGATTCTGGAAAAAAGTTGGGTTAAAAATATCTGACTTAAAAAAAAAAAAAGGCTGACTCTTAAGTAACTCACTTCTTCCGATGAAGCAGGCTCAAGTGATTAAGAATTCTCTGTGACCTGATGCCAACTGGCTGGCCCAATTGTGTCCACTGCCCAGGCCCTATGGGTTTCAGGGCTCTTGGCTATATAGATCAAGTGCTAAAGATTTGGGTCGTGATACTGTGTAACTGAGAAGGAACGGGGAGAGAGAGAGAGGAAAAAAAAGCAACAAAACTAGACTTTCACGATAACACCACCTGAGTTTCATCCAAAGGGAATGAACTCAGGAAATCGACAGCTTATATAAGTCTGAGTGAGTCAGATCCAAGCAGCAGCTTTCTCTACACATGCACATGTGGGCACTGGACGGCCCAGACTGACATCTTTTCGTGGAAAACCTGAGTCCCAGGGCTGAGGAGCTTCCCAAGAAACCGAGTGTCATGGGGTTAATAAGAGTCATCCCAGTTGGGCTAGAAATGTCAATGTTTTGTAGTTTCATGACCGAAATCTAATGCAGTCTTCCCTGGAGGAGCCAAGGAGATACTGCCAAGCTAAAAATAAAGAATTGGCAGGAAGTGTAATTTACACTCAAGGTTAACCAAGGCTCTTTAGGCTGAGACAGGTGCACATAACAGCCTCTGACTGGCTTGCTCAGTTTCTCCTAAGCAAGAAGCAGACGGTAATAGACAGTAAAGAAAGGTGACACACTGCAGCTGTGCACGTTCAATTTACTGGAGATGAGGTTGCAATCCTGGCCAAATGGTCTCATAAAATCGACCTAACCCCAACAGACCTTCGTAATGGGAAAATACAAAGGACCTATGGCGCTATAAAGTGCATCGATCATTCTCTCACTTCAAAGTCCATGTATATATCCATCCATCCAACTTAATGCAAGCACCTTCCTTCCATCAGGCACTGTGCTGAACATCAGGGACAGAGAGCTAAATCAGCCACGGTGTCTGCCCGGCCGAGCTCTTGGTAAAGTAATGAGAACAGCCAAGTAAACACATAAATTGCAAGAGAGCCCAAAAAGAGCTGGAGGAAAGAACAACAATTTGGAAAAGTGTCAGTTCCTCCGGGGACTCCAAGTTGCCTGCCCAAGATCTGTTCTCCCCTTCTCCCATGCTAACAGAATCCTTATTTTGTGGGGGATATGTGGCAATGTACCCAGCTGAAAATTTACACATCCAGCTTCCTTTGCATAGAAAGGTGGCCACAGGACAGTTCTGGCCAATGAGATGTATGTAAACATTGTTGGGCGGGACTTCTGGGAAAGCTGGCATATGCTCTCGGCCTTTCCCTTCTTCCTGCCTGGTACAGGGACCTGGTGCTCGAGAGATGTATTAGCTTCCAACTGCTGCTGTAACAAATGACCACAAACATAGTAGCTTACAACAATATCAACTTACTATATTACACTTCTGCGGGTCAGAAGTTTGACATGGGTGTCAACAGGCTATAATCAAGAGGTGGCTGAGTTGTGTTCCCTTCTGGAGGCTTTAGGGAGGAATCGTTTCCTTGCTTTTCCCAGCTCCCTGAGGCCACCCACAGTCCTTGCCTCATGGCCCCCTCCTCCATCGTCAAAGTCAGCAATGCTGTAGCTCTCTGACCATTCCTCCCCAGTCACATCTCCCTCTGACTCTCTTCTTCTGCCTCCTCTCCACTTTTAGGGATCCTTATGATTAGATTGAGCCCACCCACATAATCCAGGGTAATCTCCCTATGTTAAAGTCAGCTGTTTGGAGACCTTAATTCCGTCTATAACTTTAATTCCCCTGTGCCATGTAACCTAACCTACTCACAGGTTCTGAAGGTTAGGACGGAGACATCTCTGGGAGGGGGGGGTCCATTACTCTGCCTACCACAAGGCATATGATGCTGCAGGTGGAGTAGTCATCTTGTGTCCAGAGGGGCAAGGGCCCGCTAAGGACGGCTGAGTGTGCGGAAAGAGAGAAACTGCCTGGGTTCTAGTTAGCACCCTGGAGTGACTACACCAGCTCTGGACAGTTTGCTCCAGATTTCTTGCTGTGAGTTTAAGCCACTATTGTGATTACAGCTGAACGCAATTTCCAACAGATACAAAGTGGTGAGAAAAACTTGACTTGAGTAGGTGTTATGTTAGCCGGGCCTTGAAGGATGCCTTCATTGGGTGAAAAAGAGAAGAAAACGTGCCAGGCAGAGGAGACATCACAGACCGAGGCCCAGAATATACTACGTCCCTCCGTCAGCCAGGAGCGTGTGGCCTTGCATGGCCTTTTCAATCATTGCACACTCTGCCCTCCAACGGACACAGCCCAGCAAGATGCCTCAGAGAGGCCCCCAATATTCCTATCCCTCGTCCCCACTGCTCACTTTGTGCTCTCATTCTGCTGGGCCTGGACTGGCCCAGAAATACCTGGCCTTCCAGGCCCTGCTGGGACCCTACCTTCCCTCATCTGAAGTGGGAGAAAACAAGGCTCAAGCAAAGAGAGACGAGAACAAGAGAGGCTGAGTGAGAGGGACCCTGGCCCACTGATTCTCTAGCTCCTGCTTCCCATGATTCTCTGCGGCACCTCGGCCCTTCTTACTTATAGGAGCCAATCAATGTTCCCTTCGCATGGCATCTCTCAGTAGAATCCAAAAGAGTACAGACGAGTACAGACTGGGTTTCCAACAGTCTTACTGTTTGGAAAAGGCTTTGCCTATAAACTCAGGTGTATTTCATTTTTTTCTTTCTCCATCAGTGATGGTTAGAATAATTGTTATGATATTAACAATTCTAATATTGTTTTTGTTATGCATATACAGCTTATATGTAACAACAGTAATAATGAGGAGAATTTTTGAGTGCTTACTATGTGCTAGGCACTGTTCTAAGTGCTTTACATGCATTATGATACTTAATCTTCACAATATCCTATGAAATAGGAATTCTTTCACTCCCATTACACAGATGAAGGACTGAGATACAGAAAGCTACTGACTTGCCCAGGGCCACAAAGATAATGGGGCCAGGATCTGGACCCTGGTACTGGAGAACCAGGACTCTTTGCCACTGCTTTCGACTACCTCCCTAGGACCAATTTCTCCTTTTCCCTCACTTCCTCAAGAATGCATAGCACAACACAATGGATTTTTCATGCTCACAGAACCACAGAAGGTCAGGCTGTAAGTGGAAGCCATTTAATCGCATTGATTTCCAAAAACATGAAGCCCCTGAACTGTTCTCCAACCAGCAGTTATCCTACCTCTGCTTGAAATCCTCTGCACACAGGGAATTCACCACCTCCCAAGGCAGCCCTTCCCTCTTGGAATAGTGCTCACCATCAGCACTGGTCAGTGAAAGCTAACCAGCTTTCACTCATGGTCTGAGTTCCATCCCTTGGAAGTGCAGAGGTCAAGTTTAGCAAACACCCTGACTTGTAGGCACTCCATTTGGGAAACGGGAAGACCCAAGGCAAATGGAACTTACTACTCAGTGGGGAGCATGGGTGGTACGAACTGGGGCCCAGAAGTGGGTGGGGGGCGGTGGGAAGAGTAGAAGAGGAAAGGGGAGAGTGACCGAGAGGAAGGGGGACTTCTGGGCTTCTTCACGGAGCCAACTCAGCACCAACGAAAAGCTGAGGCAAGGGGAGCGGTAAAGGAACTTCACAAGATCCTGGGGACCCTAAGTACGTTTCTGAACAAGCCCTGAGCAAGACCAGTCTATTCCTCACAACGGACCCATTACAGCTTTCCTCACTGTCGAGGGACATGGGCCCAGGTCACACACATAAACTGTGAACCGGTCAACCATTGCCGCTCAGGCGACATGCATTAGAGTCTTAGTAAATACCCCCAGAATGAAAAGGAGATGCTGACAGACTGGCCCAAGGTGCTGAAATCAGGCCTGTTCTCTCCCCTAGAACTGCAATTTCACAGCTGAGCAGTCAGGCGGGGTGCCTGTCTGACCAACCTGCCAAAACAAGAACCTCAGGGAGAATGCTTGCTCCTCAGAAGATAGGAAAGCGGCCCGCCTCTTTATGCATCCAGCACAAGGCAAAATGTAAAAGAGGCTGTGAGTTGTTCACCAATTCCCATCCTCCCCTTCTTTCAGTGCGACGTAACCCCTAAAGTTAAGCTGGGCACAGGGCACACAGAATAATGTGCACACCCCCTAGCATCTTTTGTAACCATGGGTAGCATATTCTGGCCAAAGGGATGTAAGTCAAAGTGTTGTAGGGCAGCTTCTAGAACCTTGTTTAGCCCTTTCTTCTTTCAGCCCTTCCTTCATCCTTCTGCCTGAAACGCACAGATGTGCAGGTGAAGCCCTCACTGCCATCTTGGACTCTGAGAACAAAGATAGGAGAGGGCTAAGCTGGAAGAAGGCTGGGTCCCTGAGGGATTCCCAGCACACAGCCGCCAGACAGCTCTTGACTGCCTACCTGTGGATTTTTCCTGGAGGGAGAAATAAACATCATGTTTAAGCCACTGTTACTGTGAGTCTCTGTTACTCGCATCCACCTTTAATCCTAAGTGATGCAAGACGTTTACCACGTATTGTTGACTTTCAAAGGAATGCTCCTTGAAGCACGCTGCGGATGTGGGGCCATAGGCAATCAGAGCCTAGAGCCTCATTAATGTCTCAGCGGCAAAAGAAGGGGGAATTGAGCAATCGTGAGGTATGCGATTCATTCCTGCTAATCAACCCTTATAAAATGGGGCTCAGCTGGGTCTGTGCTTCATCCCACCCCACCCCACATCCCTGCCCCATCCAAAGTCTCAGCAGGGAAGTTCCTACTCTTCGCACAGTAATAATCATCCATGTCTTAGCATCTCTGGTATGTTGGTACTGTGATGTTTGTGTCAGTCTGATGCTCGCAGCTTTTGCCAGCTGAATCATACCAGGAAGAGAGCCAAGACTGGGCTGTCCATACACTTGAAAGACCTTCCCAGCTTTGCAGTACAGTGAGCTAATCACCACTACACATAAGACTCAACAACGTGGCGCTCACCCATGACCCTGGAGTTCTGGTTGCAGAGTGGGAGCAGAATACACACTATTCGTAGTCCAGAAGTGAGTCTGGTGGCAGACGCTAAGGTGGTGGGCATCATTAATTCTGCCTGCCCAGGGTCCCTGCTCTTTTCCTTTGGGGAAGAGCATCCAGCTCCTCCACTGGGAAACAATCTCTCTGGAGTGCCTTGCGGATTTGGTGAAGCTGTTGATCAGACAGCCTCATATCCCTGGCCAAGGAGTGGAAATATTAACTGGGTCAACTAGACTCTAGGTCAACCGGACTCTTGCCCAGAGATCTGCATCTTGGAAGGAGTAGCCCAAGAACAGAGAAAAATTGGGAGGGGGGTGGTCAATCATTCCTACAGCAGGATTCTGAAGGCTGCCCCATTAGTTCCTGCTGCCTGGATCCTCAATTCTGCCCGGGACCTGATTATCTAACCACTCCATTCTAACACTGTCTGTCTGTCTATCTATCTATCTATCTATCTATCTATCTATCTATCTATCTATCTATCTATCATCTATCTATCTATCTATCTATCTATCTTAATAGCTTTCTGTTTCCATATTCCAGGTAGGACACTGTTTCCTTTCACACACAGATGCTACAAAATTCATTTTCCATATTTCAGGAAAACAGTGCATTTGTTTCTATGGCACTCCCCAAATATTTTTCATTTGTGACTCAATTTGTAAGGAAACAAGTTTCCTTTTACTTAGATGAGTATATCTGGAATCACCATAGATCATTTGGTATTTTACTGTGAAAAAGGTTAATGGCCTTTAAATAAACAGAGGATTTCCACTTCTCCTTGTGAAAGAACAGGACCTTCCTTAAGTGTAAGGTGTCAGTGGAAACTCAAGCCCATTTCATTTTTGTTCCCTTACGTCATCACCGAGACAGAAATATGGCCGAGAAGACAATGGTGCCTTTAAGAATTCCTGAAGTATAGCTCATATCCTTTCCCTTGTTGAAAAGTTGACGGTTCTCCATCATCTCCTTCCCGAATCGGATTGACCTTCTTAGGTGGAAGGTCACACCCTCCACCCTCTGCTCTCACGCCTTCCCAGCCTTACACCTTCCCCTGTGTCCCAGCCAGAACCAACAGCAGGCTTCTCTGTGGAAAAGCCTGGAATGACTCTCCTCTCCCAACTCTATCTACTGGATACGCCTAGTAATCAAAGCCCAAAGTGTTTCCGTAGTAATGTTTTCCTTCAATCCCCTCAACCTAACGTGTTCACTCCTTCCAAATCCCCATAGCATCCTTAGACCTCTTAGGTACTTGGTACAGCCCACCTGGTAGTAGAGCATTAAAAATGTATTTATCTTCCCCAACCCTACCTGTATTACCCCTCTCCTGAGTACAGGCTTATTGAGAAATAGGACGATATTTTATTATTTTTATTATCATATTCTATTATTTTATTTTATTACTGTAACTTATACTCTTTCCTGTATATACAGACGCTCAATAAATATTTGTTGAGTGAACGAAAAGCAAAGCAAAGCAAAGCAAGAACACACTTTTAAAGGATTCTATAGTGAAACTAACTTGGAACTGGTGCTATTCAATATAATTTAAAAATCTCGGCTTGGTTTTGCTACTTTCCCCACCCCCCCAAATGTATTAAAATTTCTATATTCATTGAAAAAAATCAATATTGGATTACTTTCTATTTTTATCTCAGTGAACAGCTGGGACATATTAGTACTTTTCATTACTGATGTTGGTGCAATCAAATTTAATCCCAAGTAAATATGAATGAAAATTTCTCTCTCCATCAGTTTTCCTAAGCCCCTGGAAACCAGCCTATTCTCTTCTTGTATATTTATCTTATCTGGAATCACATGGCTCATACTGTCAGAATCTGTGCAAGCTGATTTCTTCTATAGAAAATCATTTCCAAGCCCGCGCTGAGCATTGATTTCTCGGGTGTGATTCTTATTTGAGTCTGTTTCATCAGAAATAAAGAGTTTTGATTACATGAAAGTGAAATGATCTCCTTTCAAAGCAATACATTTCTCAGTAGCTTAAATCCTTTCTTCCCAAGAAATATCCCTTTCTGCAGGAAGAGAAAAAGTCTCATCCAGCCTTTCACCTCCAGCCTCTGACTCAGAGACTCTCCCGCTGAAGGCCAAGGCCTCCACCTGTGCACCTGACCTTGTGCCGATTCCTCTGGGATGGCACTTTATCCATGATCCCCTCTCCACCATAGCTTCAACTTCTCTCCAAGATGCCTCCTTCTGTTTAGTCCCTTTAGAATAAATTCGCTCACACCAAAAATAGGTGAACTTCTCTTGACCCTGCGTTCTGTTCCAATTACCGCTGAATCTCTCTTCCAGATTTCCCCAATAGCACTCGCCTCTTGCTGCCTCAACTTCCTCACATCCCAGTCACCCCTCGACTTAGTCCACTCTGCTTTGGCACCCACCATGCTGTTGTATCTGATCTTGTTAAAGTCCATGACATCCTAACTGCCACGTCTAATGGATACTCTTCAGTGTGAATCTATTGACTTCTTCCCTTTATAAAACGCTGTGGACCACTCCTTCTCCCCTTCAGAGGCCAGGATACCACATTCTCAACATGTGTGCCTCTTCTACTTCTTCGTTAAATGTTCACTTGGGTCTACATTTTATCCCTGACTAATCACGTCCACCCTCGTGCTTTAATTCCCACCTACACACTGACATATCTACCCAACCTATATCTTCAGCCTCTCTCCTAACTCCAGTCTCTACATACAATCGCATTTTCAATGTCTCCACCTGGATGGTCCGTAAGTATCTCAAACCCAACATATGCAACAACAAACTCATCTTCTCCATAAAGCTGTTCCTCCTTCTGGCATTCTTTAGTTCAGCTGCTGGTACCACCACTAATCCATTCTATTTAAGATGGAGACCTGGATGTTATTTTTTTTGTTGTTTTTTGTTTGTTTGTTTGATTTATTGATTTTATTTTTTCTTAATTTTATTGAACTAGATTTACAATGTTAATTTCTGCTGTATAGCAAAGTGATTCAGTTATATATATATATATTCTTTTTCATATTCTTTTCCATTATGGTTTATCATAGCATACTGAATATAGTTCTCTGTGCTATACAGTAGGACCTTATTGTTTATCCATCCTGTATATAACAGTTTGTGTCTGCTAACCTCCAACTCCAATCCATCCCTCCCTCCCCTTTGGCAACCACAAGTCTATTTTCTATGTCTGTGAGCCTCTGGATGTTACCTTGACCACTAACTTGCCCCTCTCTGGTAAACACCACACACGTATATTAGCTACTAAGTTCTGTCAATTTGCTCCCTGGGTAATTCTACTTATTAATCTGCTCAGGTACCATCTCCTTCTGGAAGTCTTCCCTGATAACATTTCCCATGCTTTCTTGCTGCCATATCTTATAGACATATTTCCACCACCAATTTTATGCCATTATATTTTAAACACTTTTTTATGGATTTGGGGTTCTGTCCCCAACTCCCATTTGCAAACCTCTTCAGGATAATAACCATCTCTTCTTTTTCTTTGCACATGGCTCCTGGCATCTTGCTAGCTTGTGTCTAACAAGGAACCTGGCTTAGTGAAAGTTCTCAAGAAATGCTGGTTGAGTAAATGAATGCATAAATTGTTTTTCAATTGAAAGTAGCCTCAAGACACACCCTTTGGCTCAACTCCTTCGGTCAAAAATGATTCTTAAAAAAATTAAAAATAATGGCAACTCTGGACTTAGTACAAGGAACTGATTAAAAAGAAACTTGTCTTATTTGTTTTCTCCTAAGATAATGTAGAAGGTAGCTGCTGTGTTTTCTAGACTTGTCACTCTTCCCAAATATCTCAAATATATAATTTTACCTGACTCGTGTGTGTGTGTGTGTGTGTGTACACGCACGTGTGGTGTAAGTGTAACATACTGTTCTTATTTACTCTGGGGCTCATCTAAATAAAACCACAGGCGGAGGACACACAGATGTGCAGAAATTGGGTGAGAATGATGGACTGTCTCTGCGTTTACTTCATTTCCCCCTGTGATTCTCTTTGAATTCACCCTTTCATGCAGGAAGCATATGGTCTTTCATATCTGATTGTGAAAATTGTTTATGTGGCGCATTCCTCTCTTCCAAATCCCTGTTTATTCATTGTTTATGCCTAAATCCAGCACTCTGTGATAGCTTTCCTGCTGAGTTAAGAGCTTCCTGTCAGCCTCTGTGTGTATGTGTGTGTGCATCCACAGGGCTTCAGCCACAGCTTTTATAAATGCCCACACTGCGATGATCAACACATTTCTGCCTGCTGTCCTCTACTGGAGGTTACTCTGGGGAGACTGAGAGTGCTTTCAAGATACCTGAGTTAGTACATTAATGAGTCATTCATGGATAAAAATTAGTTAATGTCCAAGAGGAGTAGTGGTAAAAACAGCTAACATTGGGTGAGCATTTACCATGGGCCAGGCAATGTGCTGCATGGTGTGTAAACATTATTCAATTCTCTGCGATCTGCACGGTAACTACCACTATAATCCACACTTGACAGATGACAGGCCAGAGGTTGAGAGAGGATCAGTAACTTGTGATCTGCCACCAGTCAATGTTAAAGCTGGGATCCAAACCTAGGTCGGCTCGCTGCTGGAGCCTAGGATTTTTTTTTTCTTTTCTTTTTTTTAATTGAAGTATAGTTGATTTACTATATTCTGTTAGTTTCAGGTGTATAGCAAAGCAATTCGGTTATATATATATATACACACACACACATATATATATATATATATATATATATATATATATATATATATTCTTTTTTTTCAGTTCTTTTCCATTATTGTTTTTGTTTTTTTTTCTAAAGACTGAATTAGTCACATCTTGCTTTTTTTTTTTTAATTTATTTTTATTTATTTATTTTTGACTGTGTTGGGTCTTCGTTTCTGTGTGAGGGCTTTCTCTAGTTGCGGCGAGCGGGGGCCAGTCTTCACCGTGGTGCGCGGGCCTCTCACTATCGTGGCCTCTCTTGTTGCGGGGCACAGGCTCCAGACGCGCAGGCTCAGTAGTTGTGGCTCACGGGCCCAGTTGCTCCACGGCATGTGGGATCTTCCCAGACCAGGGCTCGAACCCGCGTCCCCTGCATTGGCAGGCAGATTCTCAGCCACTGCGCCACCAGGGAAGCCCTCCATTATTGTTTATTACAAGATACTGTGGAGCCTAGGCAATTAACTGCTGCCCTGTGCCGCCTCCTTCCAAGAGCAAATGAACCGCTCCCACACCAAAGGTTTCCAGGGTTTCCTCTTTCTGCTGTAGAATTTTCTTTTCCAACATCTTGATCAGGGAGAGCTACCCTGGTTGAGGCCCGAGCTGATGGGGAGCCCCTCCCCCTCCTCCTACCCCATCCTTGCCTGGGGTGGACCTTTCCACAGAACAGAATGTGGTTTGGCAGTCAATGTGCTGTGAGAGTGGAAACAGCTGCTGGTGTGTTGCTATGCTCCCCTCAGTGTCTATGCCACTTTGTACACAGCCAGTGCTCAATCCGTGTCTCCCGCAGGACTGTGGTTCTGAAAGGGGGCATTGCTGCCTGCGGCCACTGACACCCTGGGCTTCCATGAGCTGCCCAACAGGGCACCCAAAGACAAATAGCGCCTCTGGCCTTTGAGCCCTGGAGAGGAGAATGGTCTCCATCTGGAAGGCACAGGTGACGGCTCAACTGTGCCCAAAGAGGAGACTCTGACGGAGCCTGCCCTGGGATGCCGTGGCAGGAGCTGGGGGCTCTGCAAAATCCAAATGGATCTTCCCAAAGGAGTCTTTCTCTCAGGCTTTGTTTTTTTTCTAACTGTGTTTTCCATGCTTGACATTACCAGGTGACAGCTCCTCCTCCGCGGAGAAACTTGTCGTCCCACGGGGATAACTCCAAAGTTATTCTAAGAGTTCCTGCTCAGAACAAATCAAGCCAATCAGGAAGCTCCTCCACTTGGGCTGTGCCTGGCTGATTGTTTCCCACTTGGACACTTCCTGCCATTGTTCCCTGGCCTGTTCTCAGAGGCGCAGCTACAGAACCCTGCCCCTTCCTCTCTGGAGCCCAGGGCCGCACTGGTGGTTTTGGGTCGAGGCATATACGAGGCTCGGAGATCAGGTACTTGGCTGGGAGGAAAATGCCTAAAAGGAAAACAGGAGCAGTTCCTGGCCCGAGTGGTTAAAGCAGACACCACAGTGTTTGGGTCTCTCTGGCTTACCAAGAGATGTTGAAATATGCTGGGTCTTTCATTAGTTGTTTATCAAGCATGTGTTGAGCTAGTACAGTGATAGTTACCCAGTGTCTACTTTTAAGAAGTTCATCATCTCATGGGGAAGACAGGTGTATAAACATTTACAAAATAGTGCTCTGTAGAGCTCTAACGGGAAGTGCCCAATGCCACGGGAATGCAAAGAAGAGAGCCTGACTAACTCTGCTTAGGGAGTGGGCAGGGCAGGATATCAGGAGTTTGGGACATTTCAGTAGGATCTCGAAGGATGAGAAAAAATGATCAAGGCAGAGAGGTGTTCAGAGGGCATTATGGGCCAAGGCGACAGCGTGGACACAGACGCTCTGGGGCAGAAATGCGCAAGGAGGTTCAAGCATCTCTGTAGGACTGGCCTCTTCCGAGTGTGCTCATGATGGGAAGAGAGTGATGGGGAGGGGAGGGTCCAGGACGTGATGGATCTTGAATGCCACACTCAGGAGTTTAGATTTGGTCCTGAAGGCAAAAGGAAACCATTTAAGTTTCTTGTCTGTCTGTCTGTCTGTTTTAAGGGCGTGATCAGATCAGCCACGTTCCAGAAAGACCACACTGGCAGCTATGTGGAGAATGGGGGTGGATGTAGGGGAAAGAAGCAGAAGGAAAGCATAAAGATCAATTAAGATTTGCCCAGGCAAGAGATGAGGAGGCCGTGCTTGACAGGGACTATTATGGGAAGCAAAAAAGGCTTCCACTGACTGACATTGATGCTATAATGACACTGAGGATATCCTAAGTCAACCTTTTTGCATGAACGTGGCGTCACAGGCTGGGCTGAAGAAACTGAGTGACATTTAATTGTGAAACTATGAGCAAAAGTAGCTGAGGGAGCCCAGGGGCTAGAGTCTGCGAGGGGTTAGATAGACCCTCGGCTTTCCATTCTTGCCCACCTCTCTTTTGGTCACTTCCCTGCAACTGCCTGACTGTCGGAGGTACCAGAGGGCCCCTCTTCTCGGGGCAAGGGAGGCAACACAGCTGCAGCCATCTGTGCCCCCTTTGATGGTCTACGGTAAAGAGTTGGCCAAGACATGAGTTTGAACCTCATGTCTTGAGGCCCTAATTGAAAATGTTCCAAGGACTGAAATGGTCTCGAGTTCTAAAGGAATACCAGCCCTTGGCCTGATGAGCTGCATCACTGCCCTCCCATGGCTGCAGCAGGAAAGGGCTTGGAGTTACTGCCTAACCATCATCATGGAATCTCGGCAAATGCTGAGGCTCCCCTCCCCCCTGCAGCAGAGGGGCTGAGTCAACACCAAACACCACGTCCTCCCGGAGTGTCCTGCGTGGGTTGTAGGCACAACGTGGCCCTGCACTATCGGTTTTTCCTTGGCACGTTCAGATCCTTCTGGCAGCTCCCTGTTATTTTTCCATATTACAGATACAGTAGAGACATTTTGTCTTTAAGATGCCAGCGAGAAGGCCCGGCGGGGCCCTTTTCCAGTGGCGCATCTGGTTTTGAGAAGCAGCTACATCCCCCCTGGCCCTGGCTCATGGGTGCCCTCTGGCAGTCTGGAGGCTGGGCTGGTAGAGAGAGAATGGCCTTGGTGGATGAGCCCACCCGGCCTGAGCTCTGGGAAACCCTGCTTAACGCAGTTGAGTGGACCAATGTCCCACAGGAGAGCCGCAGAAGTTAAAGAAAGCCACACACACCACATTTATTATGGGGTTTTGAGACAAAAACTTTCAGAACTAAAATAAACTTGTAAGTATTTTCTCTGATAAACTTTATCCTGATACCACTTATCAGCCCTGATTCTGTTTTATAACATCTAGTGTCTTGAGAGGTCAAATGAGAAGGATGTCTATTTCTGGGTTTTCAAATCCCAAAGGAAAACAGAATCTTCCTTATATCAAGAGCCTGCCAGTGAGAACCTCCACATACAAAATGATTCCCATGTAGGAATCAAAGCCTGGGTCACAAAGCATTATGTAAGCCAAAATAGAGAAGCTCTTAGAAGCAAGACCTGCATCAGGTCCAAAGAAGGAGAATGCCCTTTAAAACTGATCCAGAGACTTGGGCTTTTAATCGAAGCCTTCTGTCAAAGGGATAATCGGATTTGCCATTTGAAATGGAAACTCTTGGATACAGAAAGAGTACTTTGTGTTCCAAAATAATAATTTTTAAAAAAAAAAGTGATCTGCCTTTTCTTGGTGGTTTGGCTTGTACAGAACTGGCATTGGCTAACTCTCTATTCAGCTGGGTCCCACCCCTGGAGTTGTCTTCCCATTGTCTACTATTTCTGGATCCTGAGGCTAAGGCAGAATCACCTGCTGAAAGCACAGGAAATCTCATTGCAACATTCAGCTGTAAGAGAGAGCTCAGGGCAGAACAGATTTAGTATTGAAATAGTACAGGCACCTCAGTGTGGGAGATCTTACACAGTAGCAAGGAATGTTTTTTGTGTGAATGAGTGAAGGATCACAAGCTTCACATATGAGAGTTCTCATATTCCCACAAAACTCCAAATTATCTCCCCAAATAATAACAGCAGACAGCTTACGTAGTTCTTTCACAGCAATTAGGGATTGTTTTGTTCCTATGTTATAGATAAGAAAATTGAGACAAAGGAAAAGAGAGAAAGCAGAATCCAAATACCCTTCACGCCACCATCTGATTTCTGCAAAGCCTCTCCTGATTGTTTCGACCAGTGGGAGGCAGCAGGATGTACCGCAAAGGAGCCCAGGTCAGGAGTTCCATTAGTCTGCCATTTACTGGCTGAAACAATGGAGAATCTCCCACTTCTCTTAGTCTCTACTTCCTTGTCCATTAGATGTTATCAGAGGGTTATAATGATGTATATGGAAGAGCTCTTTCTAAGCTCTGAAGATTAAATGTGTTAACATTTAAGCCATCTCAGAACACTGCCTGCCATGGAGTAAGTATTATTTAATGTTTGTTCTCCCTTTCTCTTCTGGTGTCTCTAAAAAAATTGAATTTAAAGACTATTTTTTAGTGAGAGAGTGGTAGTGTATATGTGGACATATATACACTACCAGATGTAAAATAGATAGCTAGTGGGAAGCAGTTGCATAGCACAGGGAGATCAGCTCGGTGCTTTGTGTCCACCTAGAGGGGTGGGATAGGGAGGGTGGGAGGGAGGGAGACGCAAGAGGGAAGAGATATGGGGATATATGTGTATGTATAACTGATTCACTTTGTTATACAGCAGAAACTAACACACTGTTGTAAAGCAATTATACTCCAATTAAGATGTTAAAATAAAAAAAGAAGACAAGGTAGGATTTGAAAAATAATTGAATACCAAGAAAGACATCATTATATTAGTCAAAAATATATATTATATGTTTGCTAGTTAAACTACTATGTTAAATTTTTGTGATATAAATATATTCATCATTTACACTTTAAAATTATAACCTTTTATAAGAAAAAAAAAATAAAGACTATATTTTAAATACCGTATGCACTACTTTACAAGACAAACCAAAACATACTATTTAATGGAATAAATTCAAATTCAGCCTCTGAATCACACGGTTTGTGGTCCGTAAGATTTAAGAACACCCACAGACTCCTATGTTAAGCCAATTTTCCAGAGAATGTGATTAAGCCCATAATTTGAATGCTAAAAGGAAAATTAAAGAATTGATGATTGTCTTCAAGGATGGTGAAAGTTAGGATGTGTGTGTGTGTGTGTACCTTTAAAAAAATCCAGAAAATCTAATTCAAGTTCTCAATGTGGAAGAGGCTTATGTGCACATGGGGCGCCATCTAGTGGTGGGTAAAGTCATATTCCACCAACTGAGGTAGTGTGCTTGGAAATTTACATAAAGTACTGATATCTGGGAGGAAATTGCTGTTGTTTGGATTTGGTATCATGTGGTTACTTGGGAAGAGGAAGCTCAACATATCAACATTAAAATGTCCATTGCCCTCAACGCTTTGTTCCCTTGCTCTCCAAGGAACAGTGCGCTTGCCCCTATTGGTGTGTGCAGAAATCTCCAGCCAAAACCTGTGAACCTAACTTGTTGCCTGCTCTATAACAGGGAGAGAAACTGGTTGAGAAGATCCAGAGGTTTGAGCCTTCAGGAGGCAGTGGCTGGGAGTATTTGATTCATCTTCATTTTTATAGGGGCCATGTGACAATAAGACACCATCAATGGGCTACAGCAGGTGTCCCCAAAGGCCAGTGATGAACAACCCAATCAGTGACCCTGTAGTCCAGTATGGCCAACACATGTCCTCCCTACCACTGAAGGCCAGTCACTGTGTTGACACAGACCCCAAGGCCTCTGGCTCTTCCCACATCTGGAAAGCGGCAGGTGGTGAGGCTCTGCGGGGTGCGTTCCTGCAAAGCCCCCTCCCTTCCTGAGGCTGGCTCAGCACATTCTCCAGCACGTGGGTGTCCCTGACCCTTTGCTTAAGGAGCAGCTCTTTCACCCGTACATCTAATAACTCAGCACCCAGGGCCAGGAGCGATATCTGGCTCATGAGCTCAAGCACAAGAAGAGGATCGTGAAGCTTGTGAGGTTCCAAGTGCAGAGGCCACTGTCATCTCAGGAACCCCAGCACCCATCCTAAGGACTTGCACAAAGGAGATCCTGGGTGCCTGTGGCATTGAGTAGGGGCCTGTGACCAAGCGCACACCTGCTCCCCCGTGTTCTCCTCTCATCTGGGCCAGGGCAAGGGTTTAGCTGTGTTGCCTCTGGACAGGGAGTTCCTCCCAGGGCAAATCAGTCACGTGCAACCTTGGATCTGCAAGTTAGACAGGGCCATATGTGTCTGGAGAGAGACAGGCAGGCTCTGTGATGAGGCTTGGGGCCCTCTAAGTGCTAGCTGAGGCATGGCTAAGTAGCGAAATAAGTTCATAGGTGCGCTCCACCTTTGAATGAATTGAACTCAATCAGCATATAAAAGAATTCAATGATGACACATCTCACTTGACAAAGGACCACAAGCAGGGCTTCCTAGTATATCCAGCTACTCTACTGCAGGAGTCCCCAAGCCCCGTACCGCGTTAGGAACCAGGCCATACAGAAGGAGGTGAGCGCGGGCGGGCGGGCGAGTGAAGCTTCATCCCCCGCTCCCCATCGCTCCCTCATTGCTCACATTACTGCCTGAACCATCAGCCCCCATCCGTGGAAAAACTGTCTTCCACAGAACTGGTCCCCGATGTCAAAAAGGTTGGGGACCGCAGCTCTACTGCATTAAAATGACGGTTCACCGCACAGCTTTTTAGGGAACCAGTGCAATGTAAAATAGGGGGATGGCTGAATTGACTTCATAATGAACAAAGGCTACTGTTCTGATCACATCCCTCCCATCAAGGTTCTGCCGCTGGCTAGGGAGAAACAAGATCCATAGAGGACAAGCTCTGTGCTATAAGAAGAGAAAGACAAAAGGATACTAACAGGAGCTGGGAACCCATTCTGTGCTCGGCATAGACTAGACATTTCACATACATTAACTAAGTGAAGCCTCACGAGAGCCAAAGGAGATACCTATTATTGATCCCCACTTTACATGTGGGTTAAGTAGCTTGCCCAAAATCCCATGCCATTAATGAGGTGCACAGCTGAGGTTCGGAGCAAGGTCAGTCAATGCCAAAGAGCGTACTCTTTTCACTGCGTCTTGTAATAAGCCCCTGCTCAGTCTTTCAAAAGCACAGAGGAAGAGGAACTCCTAATTCATGGTAGAACTCTATTCAGGTTCAAGATATTGATGAGATCAATAATAATAATAATGAGGAGGGGGAAGGGGGAGAGGAAAAGGAGGGGAGGAGGAGAAGGAAGAGGAAGAAGAGGAGGAGGAGGAGAAGGGGGAGGGGGAGGAAGAGGGAGGGGCGGGGAGGAGGGAGAGGGAGGAGGAAGAGGACAATGGCAAGGATGATGACCATGATGACACAAGTGAGCAGGTCTAGAACTGGTTCCGAGGTTGGAAGTATTCCTTCATGGTGCACCAGTGCCTCTCCCTGGGAACTCTCCAGAACCCTAGGCCACCTCTGCTTGATGCTTTCTCTGGCTCAAGCATGAGGATCTCGGGATTATTGAGCAACCTGTTTGATCTGTCCTCTGGTGTCCTGGTCCATCCTTTGTTGGTAGACTGTCTTCCTCGACCCTGCCCAACCTAAACTAGTCGCCTGCCCAGCTGGTTCCCAGTCTACCCCAACTTCTCTGCCTTGCTCCTTCTCTAACTGCAGCACTGAACCAGCATCCTAGTTTCACTCCTGGGCTTATTACAACTCCCCTGCTCTGAAACGTTTATCACGCTCCATGGGCTCGAGGGTAAATTTCAAGTCCCTCAGCTCAGCACTCAAAGCCTTCTAGGATCTGGTTCCAACCTGTTATTCCAGTCTTTTCTCCACAGTTGCTTCTATAGTTAGGTCTGTGATTCTCCTGTCTTCAAAGAGATGACAGATCCTGTGTAGAAGGAAGACCTCATGCTAGCCATGCCTGGACCACTGCTCCCCATGAAGAGGGTGACTCCGTGAGAACAGCAATCGACTGGTGTCCATCCTCACTGTATCCACACTCCCCTCCCACCGCCAGGCAGACGCAACATGCCAGAGATAGTAAAAGCCTCCAAGTGGAGCCAGGCCCCCTTCAGCTGTTTACAACAGGTGGCTGAGCTGTCACAAGCCAAATGAGCTGGGTCAGCATGGAGCGTCCATGACAACCAGCTGACCTTGCCAATTAAGCTCCGATCCAACACGCACGTGGTCAGCGTCCTCATGACTGCATCATCCAGTAAATCAAGTCCAGCTCTAAATCTGGGATCCGATTTGGGGCTAAAAGGGGCCAAGGCCTCACTGAGGTCAAGGAAGGGCCCCCAGTTTCCTCTCTGGTTATCTGTGATGATGTCCATGTGTGTTTGTTCCATCTCAGTGACAGCCATTCAGCTCACGTCCCAACTCAGCCTTCATGGTTCATTTCCTACGAGCCTGGAATTTCCTTCCAATGAAGTGAGGCCTCTTAAACTTGACTTAACATCTTTTATTTTTTAGAAGTAAAAACTAAGGAAGTGATGCTATGAACCATCACTGCTTTTAAAGATTCAGGTATTAAAAGTTCTGGGTTGGGACCATCATGTGCTGTCTGGAATCAAAGTTAACTCTCTTGGTGGTACGAAGTATTTCCTGGAAGGGGACCTTCTAACATCAAATGATGGGAATCATGAGCAACAGAAACATAAGTCCAGAAGGTTCAGGAGATCTCTGAATACCCACAATTAAGGAACTTTGAAGAGTGGTCTTCCATTATAATTGAGTGGATTATAGGTCTCTTGAGGGTAGCAATTATACCATTTTCATCTTTATCTCTAACCTAGCTTGGCCTCTATCATAAGCATTTCGATAAATGTTTATTGAATGAATGAATACATCTTAGAAAGATTGATCTCAGCCATATCCCACCAGGGTAAAAGCCCCAATACTAAGGCCTTCAATGATCATTCCTTTTTCTGAACTTCTACTACACTGAGTAGTAGAAGATATGTTCCTGGAACCCATCATGTGTATATTCCATCCATTGGACACCTAAACTGTTAGATCCTAAGAGCAGGAGGGGAGAACACTTTGACCTCTTTTGTATAATTTCCAACATCTTTCCCACTGCTATGTATGATGCTCAATGAATACCTATTTAATAATCTTGTTCCAAATGAATATTATATCAACCACATCAGAGCAATTAGTTGCGAGCATGGCCATTTGCTCAGGGCAGCACTTGTCCACACTTCTAGATAAATGAGAGCCATGTCAAGAAAACAATCTCCTCCTTTTAGCTCATGTCATGATTAAATATCAATCACAGTAACAGAGACAAAGGCCCAATATTCAGTAGGAAATGCCTAGCAGAGAGAAATCACAAGCATTTATACTTAAAGCAACTGTGGGTGTGTCACCTGTGCTACCTTCATTCTGGTCTTCCTCCTTCCAGTAACTATATACGAAAGCCTCTGTGCCTAGCAGTACGCTAGGATCTGGGAATACAAAAGTGAACACTACACTCTCTTACTCTGCAGGAAGCTGAGGCTGGAGGGAGAGAGACAGACAGAGACAGAAAACAGCTTCATATGTGCTATGATACAGTAAGTTCTAGGCTAAAAATGCTCTTGGTGGGCAGCAAACCAGTGTTCAGGGCTTAGGGAAAGTGGTATCTTAACTGAGGCCTGAAGGATCCGTAAGAGTTAGCCATGTGAAGAGGGACTGAAGAGTGTTCCTGGCTGAAGGAACAGCAGGGACAAAGAACTTGACCCAGGGAGAGCTTGGTCCCTCCAGGAAACAGCAGAGAGTGCCTGGGGTGGCCAGTGATTGGAGAAGGAGGAAGCACTGATGAGATAAGGCTGGAGAGGCAAGCAGAGGTCATATCATAAATATGAAGGGGTTTGGATTTTATCTTGCAGTCCAAAGGGAATGGGGGAAGGTCTTTAAGCTGGAAAGTGACATCATCAGACAGAAATTTTGAAAGATACTTCTGGTGGCTGGATAGAGTTTGGGCTAGAAGTCTACAATACTAGAGGAAGGGAGACTGGGTGTTGAAGCAACCCATGTGAAAGGTAATGATGGCCTGGACTAGTGTCATGGCAATGGGGATGGAAAAGAGTGGAAGCATTCTAGAAATATTTGCGATATAAAAATGGAATGAAAGAATGTTTGTATTTCAGAAGCCATGGGAGCATATGATACGACTCAGAATACAAGATGTAAGAGGAGCACCAGGATAAGAACCCCAAAAAACCAACATCTCAAGGATGGACAGAGGAAGAGGAGACAGAAAATCAAGGATACTGTCATGGCAAGTAAATCAAGGAGGGAGGACGGTTCAAGAAATAGGGAGCATTCAGGAGTCTCACCTGATGTTGAACAGTCAACTAAGGTGAGGATTAAAAAGTCTCCATCGCACTGAGCCACTGGTGGCGTGGCAAGTACAGGGTCAGAAGACACGGAGAAGAGCGGATGGGAGGTGAGGAGGTGGAGATGCTGAGCATCGTTGATGCTCCAAGAAGTTTGGGGCTGAAGGGGAGGAGAGAGAGGATAGTTAGCGAAGGCAGGGTATGGCGTCAGTGGGGTTTGAGGATGGGGAGAGTGTTTTACAACAAACGGCTGTTCCAAAGTCAGCTATGCATTCCTAGAATCTTCACAAGTATTATCTTATTTTTATCAAGATTCCAAATTTTTACTTTCTAGATTGACTTTTAAAAGGTGTGATCCTTCAACAAGCAATGTTGAGCGTGTCCTAATAAAGGAAACATCTGCCGGCTTTTATGAATGTGAACATAAACTAGTCCAGGCAGAAGATATTTCTAACATATGTAAAAGCAGAACCATGAATTCAGCACTCTGCAAAATGGCTTCAAATGGCTGAGAAAGACAGGACTTTTGAGATCTGTTTCCTCTTCCGTAAAACATTATGGAAAGAAAATTTTGCAGAATGGGAGTGTGTATGCATGTGTATGTGCAAAGGTGAAGGACAGGGCTTCCCTGGTGGTGCAGTGGTTGAGAATCTGCCTGCCAATGCAGGGGACACGGGTTCGAGCCCTGATCTGGGACGATCTCACATGCCGCGGAGCAACTAGGCCCGTGAGCCACAACTACTGAGCCTGCGCGTCTGGAGCTTGTGCTCCGCAACAAGAGAGGCCGCGTTAGTGAGAGGCCCGCGCACCGCGATGAAGAGTGGCCCCCGCTTGCCGCAACTAGAGAAAGCCCTTGCACAGAAACGAAGACCCAACACAGCCAAAAATAAATAAATAAATAAATAAATAAATAAATAAATAAATAAATAAATAAATAAAAATAAATAAATAAAAGCTTTAAAAAAAGGTGAAGGACATTTGTACTTGAAGTATTGGGAGCTTGACCTTGGTGTTGCTGTGACCTGGGGCAGGTGTGATGGGTACAATTGTGGCAAAGGCTACCACTGCTTATGTGCCCTTTTTGTTCAAAATCTTTTTTAAAGGTGTATCCTACATTAATTCTCCTTGGAGAACAGAGACAGCCACAAATAGATTTCAAAGGACACTTCAGTAAATTATTTTTTGCCCTAATAAATCATAAATCTTTCTGGTTTGTTAGTGTGATTAACTAGAATTTATTTTAATGCAAATTCCCATACTCCAGTGATTAAAGAACATTTAATCTACACAGTAACTGAGCCCCTCAACACCCCCTGTCTTACTGAATAAGCTGGAAGCAAACACAGTGTAATTTCAGAGAGACGAGGTGAGCAGCACAAGGCACAAAGAGCATCTCTAAAACGGTGATGTGGGGTCATTCCCAATCCCCCCTCCCAAAGAAAAAACAACTGTATAACTGTACTTATTTATACGGAACACAGTGAATATGATTTGGAACATAATTCAGAAATAAATTAAACTCCCTTCTAATAAATGGATAGTGAAAAAACTTGGTCTGAGATTGATTCCATTCACTTGAAGCAAACCTAGGCTTTGGGTCATGGTAGAAAAATAGCAGCTAGCATCTTTGTCAGATACTATTTTGAGCACTTTATATGTGTTAACTCATTTCATTCTCTCAACAATTCTCAAAGTATATACTATGAGTATTTCCATTTTACAGATGAGGAAACTGAGGCATGACATATGAAGTAAGCAGTCCAAGGCCATGAGAAGGAGTGAAGTGAAGATTCGAGTTGAGAGAGAATGCTTACTCTTGACCTTAAACCACTCCGCCTTCCACAGAGGATGGCAGGTTGACCTCAGAGCTCTCTGATAAAAGGTCAAGTGGCAAATATTTAAACCTGTGGAAAATCCACATTCCTTGCTACTAGAATTCTGTGTGTAGCCTGGGATTCACGCCTAAGGAGTGGCAAAAAAGAACTTGGGGTTAATTACTAAATGAAGCAAAAGACGGCTGGAGAAAATTCCACGTAGGACATGTGAAAGCCAGTGAGATGACACTATCTAAAGAGGAGCCCAAGGAGCATCTTCATAACGTGCTTTATCAGAGCTGCATCGGACTCCACAAGACACAGGACACACTTGGAACCTAAGTGCCACCGTCTTCGAGACGTGAGGATGTCCCTTCTGACTTCCCCACAGTAGGACTGCGCCCTGAAGATGGCTTCCTCCCTGCCTGGCTTCATTTATATTGTCAAGGCCATGACAGCGCTGGCCAAAGGAATAGCCACCCAATTGTAGAATCTCCCTTCCCTTCTTTAAAAATAGGAGACATGTGCATCACTTTGAAATGGTGGAAGCTGTAGTCCTACCTGAAGGCAGGGGCTGAACACACCAGTTGCCAAGGGTCTCTTCCAGCCCCCAGATGACTTTTTTTAACCATGGAGAGAGTCTTACAGATGATTTCCCCGGCCAAGTCATCTCTCTGGGCCTCCTCTTACAGCCTGACCAAAATTTTTAGGATGTCCCCAGGGACAGCAAATCTTATTCTTATTCCTATTTACAGATTCAGCTGGGACGTTAACTAATATTCTCAAGATCACACGGCAAGACATCTGTGTGGCTAATATTAAAAGGTCAGTGTCTTCGAGTCCTGTCCTTTGCTTCACAGAGCAGACCCCAGCAGCAGCACATTACCCGGAATGGAAGGCCTGAGATGCCCCCAAATCCTATTTATAAAACAGCTGCTCCCAAGAAAACCATATCATCATTCTGGGGCTTTAATCTGGAATTTGTGATTCCTTGTCAGGGGCTGAGATTTTCTTCTGCATTAGCTATAGGCGAGGATGGCAGCTCTAAAAGAGCACTGGGGACCTGGGTTTAGTTGCAGGAAGATCACTGGTTGGCTGGGTCATTCTGAGAGTCCTGGGGTCTGTCCTGGCCTCAGGTGTGGGGAGGTGCTCAGTCTAAAGGCTCGGTAAGGTTTTTTCTAGATCTAAAAATAAATTGGTGCAAAGAGATGGCGATGACAGTATTTAAACATTTAGGCAAAAACTATCATCTTGGGGCATATATTCTTCTCTCTGGTGTTTGCTTTGCAGCAGTGTGGTCAAGGACTGGGGTTTATCCCAACCCATCGCAGACACTCAGCTCATGACACATGCAACTTGCCAAGAAATGCAACAACCTGCAAATTGGTCTATTCAGTGAGACAGAGCCACTGAGCACCCACTTGGTTGTCACGACAATGCCAGATTGCCATTAAGGTTTCCAAACACCTTTCTAGCAATTCCTGTTCTTATCTTGTCATAGACTGGTAATGACTGGTAATAAACAGTTGGTAATAAACAGTTGCCTGGTCGGAAGTGGTCCATGGACATAGTTTAAATAGCACTGGGTTTAGCCATTTTTCTCTAACAAAGCAAGTCTCCTGAGGACCTGAGCAGGGCATCACTCTAACAACCTAGACAATTTTTTAAAAAATAAGCAACTGGAAAGCACAAGGGTATATTTTTTTAAAAAAAATAACCTGCTGAGATAACTCTAGCTTCTCACCCTATTCAACTGGGTCTGCCCCACAACTGGTCTGAGTTCTTCTCAAATCTATCATATTGTCCTACTTCTTCTGTTCTTGGAGTTGTTCTCTTTCATCCTCCACTTTAGCTGACAGGTCCTGGGAAGCCTTAGAATTCCTGCTGAGGGCCTCAGGGTAACAGACATGAGCTGATCACAGAGCAGGAGGGAACCAGAGAGGGAGCAGCTGCCCTGGGGACAAAAGCTGCTTCCCGCCCCTGCAAGGCAGCAGTTTTCAGCGCTGTGCTCCCAGCCTCCTTTCTTCCTCTGCCCTGGACGTCCTAGGGGTGAGGGCTGGTGCTTCCAAGTCACCACTGGACTTGTATGTCCAGCTGCAGCTGACTTCTAAACAGTGTGCTAAGCTTAGGGTGGTGGCGTCCCTCTCAGCTGTTTCTGAGAGTGGAGAGGGAGTCTGGTAAAATCAAATAATTTGGGGCTATTTATATACTGTACATGGTCACATCACTCTTTTATTTTTATAATAAAAGCTAAAACCTATTGGGCACCAAGTCCTAGACCGTTCTAAGTACTTTCTAAGCATTCCGTATATATTAATTTAATCATCGCCACTACCCAATAGTTTGTTTCATTATTATTTTATTATCTTTTTTTTTTTGTAGTAGAGGAAAGTGAAGCTAAAGAAACTTGCCTAAGATTACACAGACAGCAAGTGGAGACCCTGGACTTGAACCAGCAAGTGGGATGCTGATACTCTTTGCCGTAATCTCAGCTCTATACCATCTCTAGACATAAATGTTTGTTTTCAACCTCATGACAATCCTACGGATGACCTAAAGCTGATACAGATCAATTAAATAAAAAAATATTTACTGAGAGCAACCTAGTAGGCACCACACAGTATTGTAGGCACTCGCACACATATATATAGTGGGTGTAGTAGGTTGAATGGTGGTCCCCCAAAAGATATGTCCACATCTTAACCCCGGAACATGTGAGTATGACCTTATTTGGAAAAAAAGGGTCTTTGTAGATGTAATGAAAGGATTTTGAGATGTGATCCTCTGGGATTATCTGAATAGGCTTTAAATCCAATGGTAAGTGTCCTTATAAGAGGCAGAAGAGGAGAAGACACAGGGAGATAAGAAGGCCATATGAAGATGGAGGCAGAGAGGAGAGTGATGCAGCCACAAGCCCAGGGATGCCTGGGGCCACGAGAAGCTAGAAGAGGCAAGGAAGGATCCTCCCCTAGAGCCTCTGGAGTAAGCACAGCCCTGCTGACACCTTGATTTTGGACTTCTGGTCTCCAGAAGTGTGAGAGAATACATTTCTGTTGTTTAAAACCCCCCTAGTACATAGTATGAGTGTGTTTCATGTTTGGTAATTGCAATCATTGTTGCTTTTGTTGTGGTCATCCATGTACAATGCTTGGTGTCAGTCGATTTATCTCTTGTAAAAATAAAATACAGTGTGTGTGTGTGTGAAAAAAAAAAAAAAAAAAACCCCCTAGTTTTTGGCAATTTGTTACAGTAGCCTCAGGAAACTAAGACAGTGAGTAATCCGTGAAGCCCTCGTGCTCAGGGAACTTCCATCCTAGTCAAGAATGAACATAATGTAATACAGTGTAATGTAATGCAAGGAAAGGTAATGTAAAAAGATAAAATAATTTGCTGAAAATCAACAGCAGATAAAATCAAGAGCTAAAAAACACAGTCTCCTCACACATCACACTAGGAAGTCTTGCCTGCACTCCCTAATCTGAGTGTTAAGTACCCCTCCCCTGCATATGTTCCCATAGACTCTTTTCGAACTTCCATGATAGGAGCTTTCCCACCAGCTTATAATTGATGGCTTACTTGTTTGTGTTCCCCAGTGGCCTGTAAAAAGCTTCCTCTCCATCTCCTCTGGCCTTATCTGAGACTATTTAAGAATGGAAGGTAACTAGGGATACCTTAATGACCGATAGGAAAGAGGCCAGCGGAGACTGAGAAGTGAGCAGGACCAATGCACATGCCTATACAGCTTATTTCTGCCCGAGGACACCTGCCGAAGGAGTAGAGGAGGCTAGAATCCAGCCACTGGTTTTTCCAAATGGTGGCCTCACGTGGAGCTGCGTTTTCTAATTTGCACTAAAGAGCCATGTGGCCCAGCAATGGCCGTGAACGCCACTGGTGTTGAGATGTCCAGTCCTTCCAGGCAGAATCTGGCTCAGGTGGCAACCCTCACACCACATACCATGGCAGTGCGTAAAATCCTTCCTCCAGGCACCCAGATTGGGGTGACAGTCTGTGCTGGCAGAAGTGTCCCTAACCTTACAGATATTCTCTGTGCACTGGCAATATTCAAACATTATTCACTTTTTTCCTTTGCCTTTTCACATGGGAGGGAAAAACATGAGACTCCGAGATCCCTGGAGTGTGTATTATTCCAACAGAGATTCTGTTTCAAAGGAGATCAAAAGGCTTAGCAGTGGGGGGCCTGGGTGGAGGGAGGTTGCTGTCAGTCAGAAGGGACCACCTGGTCTTGTCACTTCACATGTGGCTTTAGGGCTTCTATTCCTCAATCCTTTTTTGTTTTTTAACTGCATCAAAAAGGATTTTAAGGGACTTCCCTGGCGGCGCAGTGGTTAGGGCTCTGTGCTTCCACTGCAGGGGGCACGGGTTCCATCCCTGGTTGGGGAACTCAGAGCCTGCATGCCATGTGGCGCAGTCAAAAAGGAAAAAAAAAGAATTTTAAGATTCATAAAAATAAAGAGGAACACAACATAATAATCAATGGAACATTCAAACAAAAACTACATAATAGTAAAGACTAGGCTTCAAATATGCACCAAACAACATAGGCTCTGAGGCAGATCGTATTTTCCAAACAGGTCACAAAAATCTCTCCCATCCCACATGCTCTTCTGCAATGTGACCCTGCCACTCCCGTCAAGAGGTAAAGATTCTCATTTCCTTCTGTTTGAATCTGAGTTGGCTTTAGTGGCTCAGTTGAAACCAGCAGGACACAGTGGAAGTTCCTACCAGAGTTCCAAGCGGGGCAGGGACAGAAGAAATCTTACAGCTTCCACTGGCTCCCTTGGAATGTCTGCTCTCTAGACACTCCCTGTGGGGTGCTCCTTCGCAGAACCCAGCTGCCATGCGGGGAGAAGGCCAGCCCTGTGGAAGGGCCATGTGGAGGTGCCGAGGATATTAGTCCCACCCAGCCCTTGAATCATCCCAGCTGAGGCTCTAGACATGCCATGAAGGTGATTCCAGCACACAGCCCCTTGAGTCACCCCCAGCCATTTGTGTCTTCCCAGCTGAGGGCCCACATAGTGTGAAGCACAGACAAGCCATTACCACTGTTCTCTGCTCAAATTCCTGACTGAGAATCTGTGAGCACAATAAACCTTAATTCTTCACGTTGCAAGTGTAACTGCACATGTGCGCCAAATGTGCTCAAAAATAGTTTCTCCAAAAAGGGATGGGAATGAGGATGTAGGCAAATCCCTCCTAATAAACATGGCCTAAACCTAACTCATCTATTGCTGCGTACCCTCTTCCTCTCACCTGGCCTGGAATTCCCACTGTTAAGGTTTACACTTTGGGTGAGAGATCTAAAGAACACTTGATGGCAGAAGTTGCTCTTGGGGTAACAGTAAGAAGAGGGGCATTCCTTCTACGGTTTTTGCACGTCTGCTAGGGAACTGGAATCTTAGAACGGGAGAGGGATTGTGAGCTTATCTCCCACTTGCTGCCTTGGAGGGCTCAAGGCTTGGACCTGACGGGAGGAGAAAGTGGAAGTCCAGGAGAGGCAGGCCTTGCAGTGACAGGTCTTAAGCAGGTCCCACAGGACTCTTCTCTGGGCCTAAGTAGTGAAAAGAGAGCATACAAAGTGGGGTTGTGCTCAGGAGATCGACTTGGCAGCAGACTGTGGTGACGGAGGTGTCGGGTCAGCCTGCCTGCAAGTCTGCTCCCCATCAAAGCCTGCCTGGGTCCCCATGGCCGCTGGACCTCAGCCATCAGACTTGACTGTAAGGCCCCCATGTTGTAAGATCATAGACTGCCCTTGATGGAAAGGACCCGAGAGACCATCCATTGCCTTCAGAATGCACAATTGGTAAACAGTTGGTGAAGACCATGGAAGAAAATGTCGAAAGGACCCCTGACGCTTTTGATCCATCAAGAATATAGAGGGGTTAGAAGTGACCACATTATAAGCCTTCGGGGCAGAAAAATACTATTTTCAAAGCATTTGTAGAGAGGAAACTTGAGGCATGGCAATCATAGGCCAAAAAGCCTGGGACCAGCTGCCAAGAAAGTTGACTTTGCATAATTCCTTCAATTACGGCAATTGTTCTAAGGGCTGCAAAATGCAAACTTTCCCCAAGTGTGGCTCTTATGTGGTCTCAGTGTATGAATGGAATTCTCCTACTATTTTCATCATTCCGGGTACTAGGTACCAATCTACCTAACCAACAATGAGGCAATTATAATGGAGTCTACAAAACCCGAGTAAGGCAAGATGCTTGGGAAACATCGGGCGGTAGGCTCTTCCACTATCGGCAACTGGGAAACGCACATGCAATGCAGATGTGCTTGAATGCAATTTCAGAGTGCTTCCTCCCTTGTCTGACCCAGCTTCCTAAGCTGACCACAACCCAGAAGCATCCAGATTTCAGTCTATAAAGAGGGACTTTTCTGTGTGGTCCCTAGGGGGCAGGGTAGGGACCAGAGAGCTGGGAAAAATTGCAGAGAACGTAACTTTCAGCCCAAGGGAGGATTCTTTGTGATAATGAGACTTGCTTCAGTGTGGACTTGGGTGTTACTTTGTGAGGAAGTAAGCTTCCTGTCATTTTTTAGCCTCTGGGGAGAGCCTGTCTACTGCCTCGCACTCCCTGGGTTCATTGCAAATTGGAGTATCAGATAAAAGTTGATCCAGATAACAGCACCTCAGTTATGCATACGCTAAGATTCTACAGTTTTATGAACTGTAGAACTGTCATAAACTCACTGCCTTTGCAAAATTAGCACAGCATTGGATGCCAAAAAAAAAGGCAACCATTTCTTTTTAACACAGAACTGACTTTCATGGCTCAGTGCTTGAGCGAAGACTCCTATTTTCAACTAACTGAAAGACTTTACGTCATTCTGCACCAAGAATCATTAATGTTATCTTCATAAATCTTTCAAGGGTTCTGTATTCTGAAGCTACTTGATGGGGTGATTTTTATCTTAGTATCAACACCTGTAACTCCAGGCTTTAGAGAAGCAGTTCTCAGCGGGGGGCTTTTTAGCCCACAGGAGACATTTAGCCATGCTTGAAGACATTTTTGACGGTCATGACTGGGGGTGGGCGTAGTGCTCCTGGCATCTACTAGGTAAAGGGCAGGGACGCTGTTAAATATCCTGCAAAGCCCAGGACAGTCCCCCACAACAAAGAATTATCTGGCCCCGAATGTCAATAGTGTTACTGTTGGAAATCCTCTCCAGAAGGATAGAGAAAACAATAACAATAGCACTACTCTTACTTCCTGACAGCCTACTGTACTTGGCACTTGCACATGCACGTGATCTCTACACGTTGCAACCACTCCTCACGACGGGCATTGTTATCCCCATTGTTATCCCCAGTGTACGGGTGAGGAAACTCAAGTCCAGAGAGGTTACAGGGCTTGTCCACGATCAAACAACTCATAAATGCAGAACTAGGGCTCAAACCAAGGTCAATCAGACTCTAATGTCCAGGTTCCTAACCAGTGTGCTATGCTGGGGGCCCTTTACATAACCACACACTGTTTCCAGCAGAGATTAGGCTGTAGACAACCAAGAAAGTGTACTCGGGAGCAAAGGGCTTCAGAGAGAAAAGGAAGGCAACCAAACCTAAAATGGAACCTGTACCTCCTGAAAGAACCTGAAGGGGGCAGCCTCCCCAGTCATGATGATCATGCGCAATGGAGCACTTTCAAGGTCGCTGAGGAGGGAGGAGCACGTTTCTTATCCATCCACTTATACCATGAGGGAAACTTCGGTGTGATCTCACTGAATATCACAAGTCTCAAAGATTTTTAGCTTAAAATAACCACTTTTGTTGAGATTTTTAAGAATGTGCTTTGGAGTTAGGCAGAGCTGAGTTCAAATACTGGCTCTTTCATTTCTTAAAGGGGTCGATCTGGGCAGCAAGTTACTTTATCTCCTAAGCCTCAGTTCTCCCAGCTGTATAATGGGTATCATCATCATCACAACTACTTTGTGGGAATGTTCTGGGGATGAAATGAGAATATTAATGAATTCATGGAGACCCCAAAGCTAAGTCAGTACCCAGAACAGAGTAAGAGACCAATGAATATTAGACAATATAGTGCTACCATTATATCACCATATGGTTTACACTATATAAAGATTTATTTTAGTGAAAGAAAAAGAATGGGAATTTGGCAGGACTAGCTTGCCAAATATGGCCAGGAGTGCACAGATGTGGAGAGCCAATTTGGCATGCTCTGTGCCCTGCCAAGAAACAACAACACATCACAGACTTAAAAACAGCAAGTAGAAAAAACACACTGAAACCCAAGCAAGTGTCCTTTGTGATTCCAGTGAACATTTCTGTGGTTGCCTTTTCTAGAACAGCTCTTTGTGGGTCACTGTCATCTTCTTGGTTGCCAAAATCCCATAATGTAACACACACATGCTTATGCCTGATGTTGCCAGTCTTCTGCTTTGAGTGTCTTAAGAATGTGGAAAATTAAGTGAATTCTGGTGTCCATCAGAGACCAGCAGAGGCACTCAAAGAATCTTGAATCAGAAGCAGAATTGAACCAGACCACTTGCATCTTGAATTTTCTTTCTAAAAAGTTGCATGGCCCTCTCTGGGTTAGCAACTGAGGCTTCAATATTTTATTCAATGAATATTTCGATGTGACATACTTTAGAATTGACAGCTGTTCAGATGAATTAGTCACCTCTGGGATGAGTCAGTTACACACGGAGCTTTTGTTTCCTGAGAACTTAACCTCTTTCCCCGATTCTGGCCTGTCTCCAAAACTACTTCCTTCCACAATAGTGATATTTCTCTGCATAGATCTCTTTGTTCAGAAGAGGGATCTCTAGCCAACCTCCCAAATTAGAGGATCTCAGAATACCACATCTGGAAGACCCTGAGAGACCTCTCACTGAAGAGATGAGGAAACTGAGACCAGAGAGGATGAGAGATTTGCCCAAAGTCACACAGCAAATTAGCAGCAGAGCTAGAATCAGCACCCTGGCTTTGCGACAGTTTGTTCCCTTTTCATTTACCACTTCATGAGGTTTCTCATCTTCTTTGGAGTAATTCCAAAGTGGGGGGACAAATCTTCCTCATATTTCTCACTAATCAAAGAAGGTTAAGAACACTATATGTCAAACACTTAAATAAAACCTGGTTAAATAAGAAAGAGAATCTTCGGTGAGAAAACCACAAGGCAAGTGACAAGACTTGTTGATTGGAGCAGATGTGAAATAGATACAGTTAGTGTGACTCTAACTGCCTAAAATCTCCAAAAGCATCAATGGGAAACCCACTTGTGGCCCCCAGGGACGCATCGCATCCAGTGATGGCATGGACAATCGTGGATGACGGGCCCAAGCCAGAAACAATCCTTTGGGCTTTCTCAATATAGCACTCCAATGGGAAATAAAGCAGACAGATGTGCTATCCATTTTTTTTAAAAAAGAAAAAGAAAAAAGAAATCTGTGTACAGATTTTGCTTTCAACAATTCCAACTTTTTTTCTTTTTTTTTAGCCTATTTTGCTCCTGGTTTCTAGTGAGCCAAGAATATAATCAACAGATGGGGCCATCCTGAAATTGCCCTGTGAAAAGTTGTGCAAAAGAATTTGACAATTGATATATCATTTGTCATCACTGAAGTCATCAATTCAAGGCTATCGTGCTCCTAATTTCAGCCAGAAACCTTTGAAAAATGGTAGCATTTTCTGGCCTTTGGGAAAGCAGCCATCTTTCCTGACGGGTATCAATTTTAGTTTGGTAAACCAAGGCTGTTTCCAATCAAGTTCAAATGAAAAGCTTGGTTCCACGGCGGGACCTATGGTAGAGAGACCTTAGTCCAATGCCAGAGAGACAGCTTTATTCCCACCTACAGGAGTCCCAAAGCAGGGTTCACATTTCCTTGAGTCAAAGTACTAAGGCTTTGAATCAGTCTGAAATCAAGGGTCAGGGTTGTCCTTCTTTATCTGTTTGGGTGAAATCAATTTTCTTCCAAACACTATTTACTTCTCACTTCCCTTGAGGGTTTACAGGTATTATAATGGGATTTCACTTATGACCTATGCTTTTTTCCACTGATAGCAATTGTTCTTGAACCTGACCATGCAAAAGAATTACCTGGAGCACTGTTTGAAAAACATAAATTACAGGGCTCCTCACCTCGGTCACTGAATCCAAATTTCCTGGAATGAGGCCTGGGAATTCATATTTTTATTCCCAAGTGATTCTAACGCCCAGATTTAATAGTCTAGTTACATTTTTCCCTCCCTCTCTCCCTTCCTTCCTTCCTTCCTCCCTCCCTCCCTTCCTTCCTTCCTTCCTTCCTCCCTCCCTCCCTTCCTTCCCTGCTTCCTCCCCTCCTTCCCGTCCTCCTTGTGGGCTGCCCTAAAAACCTAAGCACCACATATAATAGTTTTAAAAGACAGACAACATTCTCAGTTCCAAATCACCGCCAATTTACAAATAACATTTTGGAAGAAAACATGTCTTTAAACCTGGAACTTCTTGTATGGCTACTGGCACTGTAAAGAATTTTGGAATCAGAATTAGAAAGGTGGTTATGTTCTTTCTTCTGGAAGATATCTAGGGAAACAGACATACGTCTAAGCACAAATTCTCATGCTTTATTTTAAGTCTTTATCATATTCAGAATGGCCAACACATAAAGAATTCAGATGTGGCCTAAATCCTACATACACTTGAAGTTCTGAGTTAGGTTGCTATCATTATCTTCTCTTTTTCTAAACTAACTGACCCTGATTTCCCTTAATCTTTCCTTGCAGGCATTCTCCCTGCTCTTGGATTGCTATTCTCTACTGCTCCATCAGGTTCTTCAAGCTACTCCTGATTCACCAAAGGGAATAATATACCTTCAGGGCCTAAATGAACTAATATATTTTAGTACATTTATATTATATACTAATACAGTTTAAAAAAGAGTTCATATGTCTCTTCAGGAAAATCTAATTTGTTGCTGGGAGAGGACTTAGACAAGTGGACCCAAATCTTAAGATCTACAAATTAATGTTCCAATTCAAACAAAGAAATTTTCCTTTAGAATTCCTTAATTTAGTGGTTCTGCTGCATTTGACCTGCAGACAGTTCCCAGGATTCCTATTACATAAAGATCAGATCTTATTTCAAAGCCACTCATATTTTCCTTTATTCTTTTCTTCCTCTTCCTCTGAATTCTTGAGTTGTTTCAGTTCATCCTCTTTCTCATTCATTGGGCTATTCTGTACTTTCCCTCCTGCTGGTCAGTTTTCCCTAATGCTTGCAGTTTTTAATTGAACAATCATGCTTCTGGAAGATTGAAGGATTAGTACCCATTTTCACTCTTTCCTGTATCTGTACCCTTTGCCCCATAACTCTGAGTTCCCTTCTCTAAAGGTTGACTGTCTACCTCTTCCCCTGGGTTTTGGGATTAGCCATTGACTTGCTTTGGCTAATGGCTCACGGCAGTTCTGAGCCTACGCCTTGTGCCTGTTCGGCCCCCTTGCACCTCTGTCATTGCCATAAAAGAAAATTGTCACGATTAGTTCATTAGTGCAGGGAAAATAAGAGCAGGCGCATCCAACCTACAGCTTCGAGTCTCTTAGCCGAGCTCGGCCAAAATTAGCAGAGTCAGGCCAGCCAAACCCCAGAGACCTTGTAAGACTGGAGGATGCTTAGGTTTACAATGAACCTTTAAAGCAGTTCAAGTGACTAAGAGTGTGAGAGAGAACCAATGCTTGACTTCAGGAAAGTGTCTTAGGTGACTGAGTATCCTTTAAGGAAGGAGCGGGGAGAGCTCCTTTCTTCCCTTGGGACTGGAGCTTAAAGATGCTAAATACTGTAGAAGAGAAGTTGCGAGTAAGATGAAGGGAAGCAGAAACTGACATCTAAGGTAGGAAGAAACTCCTCCCTCAAGAGGCCCTAAGGAGGAAATGATGCCCATTGGCAGCCCTGCTCCTACAGAAAAGCAGCTCCAGGGAACACAGCTCATTCTCCAACAAATGGCCAATGCCCATTTGGCCGACGTCCTGCAAAGCCGTGGTTATGGCAGAAGGAAATGACCCCTGAATCCAGGCCTAAGCATCCCAACCCCACCCCTTTAGGTTGTTATGATTTCTTTCCTTCTGGCTTGGGAATCTCTCTCTTAAATGGCCTCCAAGAGATTGCCTGCATGCACTGAATGAGCTCTTTCTTCTGTTGACTCAAAGGATAAAAAGAGATTCTCTTTATTTTTCGGAGTATGGTCATGCCCACCTGAACCACAAACCAGCTCCTAACTCTTATATCTCGCTCCAATGATTAATTTAGCCCAAACTGAGTCTTGATTTAAGACTCCTCTCCCACGTGTAATGGCTCATCACAGGTGAGAGTTACCACCTATGGGGCTAGAACAACAATATATTTGTATTCAAGCCAAAGTGAAACTGCCAATGTGGTTGAAGACCACGTTTTCTGATGCCATTTAAGAAAACCAGAAAAGGTCATAGAACTGGTTTTATCCTACTTTCCAAATCCTATCTGCCTGCCATCTGTAATAATACCTACTACATGAAATGAATGCACATGTTGGGCTCAGTGAGAAAAGATATCCAGGTTTTAAAAAAACAATTTTAAATCAAATTTTCTGCCCATCCAGGCGTATACTGTCTCCCTCCATACCAGAGGGGGCCTGCAATTCTCATCCTTGTTTCTTCATCCTGCCTAGAACTCCTCAGCCGTATAATGCTGCCCCATGTGAACCTGAATCATGGTTCCTGCTGTGAATAGACAGTGCCCAGGCCACTTGGTTCCTAGAATTTTGCCAACTTGGACTGGAGAGTAATTCCCCAGCCTCCCTCTGCCAGGCAGGGGTCCCAGCCCCAATCCTTTCATTCAACAAACAGCTATGGAGCATGTGCTTGGTGCCAGACCCATGTGTAGTGTAGTGTAGTAAGAAAGAGATAGGAAATGGACTGGAACTTTTAACAAGAGTAAAGGTAAAGAGATGCTACACGGTATCAACTGTCTCTGCAGCTGAAAGCGCCATGGACTTGCCACTTTTGAGACTTAGAAACAAACCTCCTATAAAACCATGTCTCAGAGCTGCCTTTTCCTCTCCAATTGACTGTCAATATTTCCCATGATCCTTGGCTCCCTCATCTTGTCTAAGATGCAGCAAGCCGAGCCACTTCTGAGGAGAGGGAATCCCCAAGGCTCAGGACTCTGAGCTACTTCATTCCACCCCCTCCCCTTTCTATCTTCTGGGCGTCTAACATGAAGTCCCTTCTCTTCCTGGGGTTCCGGAGGTACTTGTCCTCACAAGCTTGATGTCGGTATTTACAGGATTAAAATTTCTTCTTCTAATGGTATATATATACATATATATATGTATATATATACACATACACACACTAACATATAATTTAGCCTTTCCAATGTTATATATATGTATATATATTATTTAGCCTTTCTCCTTTGTATTTTAAGTGTGTGTGTGTACGTGTATGTGTGTGTATGTATATGTACACGTACACACACACACACATCCCATATAAACTTTTTCTTAGCCAGTTTCCCCCACAAGCAAAGCCTGGGCAAGCTGCTCTGAGAACTCTGTAAGGCGCATAAGGGCTCAAGCAAAATAGGGACACAGGCCTTTGGGGCTTACAGTCGGTCCGCTTTTCCCTTTGGTGATGCTATTGGGGTCCCCTAGGTACCCTCACCAGGTTCATTCACTCTTGGGTACAAATGACTGGTAGCAAGTTAGTTATTACTCTGTGTTTTAAAAGAGCTCAAAACCTCAGGAGAAAGAGATGACCCTCTCCAAGGTGAGATTTCCAGCAGAATTTGGTGGGATAAGGTGGCGGCGGAGATTTTGTTCTAAGGCATCTCCACACACCATCTTCCCCCACCATCTCACACCTCTGGCTGGGTGCCCTGGGACCTGGCATGGCTACAGTTCCCAAGTGGAAACCTACATTTATTTTGCTTCTGTCTGAGCCTGGCCAGCCACTGGCCATAGAAAGGTCACTTATCTCCCAGACTGAAATGTTCAGAACCTGGTTGAGGACCATAAAGGAAGCAACTCACCCTCTGAGCATTGAAACTGGACAATATGCAGTTAATTTTTAGAGCCCAGGCACACAGCTCACAGGAGTGCCCTCAGTTTCAATTCCAAGACCCTTGGCTACAGTTTTCCCATTTCAAATTGATCAAATGTAGCAAATTTGACAACAGACCCACTAACAGCTAACAGCCTGAGCTCAGGAAGGAAAAAGACAAAGCTGACAGAAGAACTCAAAAAGGGGACATTTAGTGAAGGGGCAAGCTGCTTACCACACCTAGTTGGTCCATGAAGACATCACTGTACTGTGTGACAGCCCAATACAATACTTAGTACTCAGAGTCAAAATTCTAGGTTATATGGAAAAGTTTCAGTGGCAACAACGTACCTATTCTGTTTAGGAAGATAATTCTAAAGCCCTGGGAAAAGGTGACGGCATTGAGAAACGCCCCCTAGAGGAGAGCGGTGGTTACTGCACTGTAAAGCCACAGCTTGGGGGCCTGGGCTGGAAACCACCTACCTCTGAATGTTACCTTCAAGTTGTTTGACTCTTAACTCATCCTCCTCAGACTGCCGCCGCCTGGCTTCCTCCTCTTCCGCAGTTCCAGCAGGTACACCCTGCAGCAGCCATTTTTCGCGAAGCACTTTGGACTGTGGGAATGAGCGAAGAGAACAGACTAGATGATACCTTTCAGTCCACACTCTCCTCTCCCTCCGCAATGCCTCCATCTTAGCTCCGCCCCTCATCAGTGTCCGCCTGAATCGCTTCTCACTACTTGGCCCCCTACTTGCCTCTCTCGCCTAAGGCCCAGAGAGCCGCCAAAAGGATTGGTTTCCACTTTTCTATTATTAAAAAATTTGAAAACATACAGAAAAACAGAGGAAACTATATGATGCTTGCCTGTGTAATCTCATCTGGATTTCACAACTATAAACATTTTGCCGTATTTTCCCATATATTCTTTCCACCAAAGCATTTTAAAGTAAATAACAAACATCATGACATGGCACCCATAAATATTTTAATACGAGTCTCTAAAAAATAAGGACATTTTTCTATGCAACTACAGTTCCGTTATAACATTTCCTAAGATCACTGTAATATCCAGTCCATCTTAACGTGCTCTTTTTAAAAGATTAATCTATGTCGCGCCTCTTCTTAAAAAATCATTTTTAATGACACCCAACCATCCTCAGCAGTTGTCTCTTAATGGTACTAAAATTATGCACCCCACCTGTGTCGGTGACCCAATATAATCGTGGAGTAAAATGAAAAGTTTTCGTGTTTTGGGTCAGTGGTTAGGAGGGAGTGATTGATTAGTGCTTTGAGAAGGGAAATGAAAACAGCTCAAGAGAAAGGCATGTTGAAACTCCCTAAAATGAAGAGCAAAGCATGTAAGGCATAGGAGAGGATTTTTGATTTGGGTTCCCTAGATGGCATTTGGTGGTCACTGGATGTTTGCCAGAGGCTGGACATCATGGCTGAGCATCCCTGTGGGCAGGTCGTTGGTCATGGGAATGGACCACTGTGAGGATGCATCACCAATTCTGCCAGAAGAAGGGCATGCGACAAGTTCTTCCCAGCAAGGACAGGAATAATGGCCTTGAAGCCGGTCAACATTGACTAAGTGCTAGGTTCTCTGGCTCCCTGGCACCCCCTCTGTCTGAATCTCGTTTGATCTCATTCGTTAGGGTGAGGAAGTGAAAGAAAGGGAGCTCTCATGACGACTAAGAGCCAGGTCATGCATGGCTTGGAACCAATTAAATATGATTTACGGAAGTAAGAGAATGGACTATGTCTCTAACATTGTGGACACACAATTCAGACTACTAGTTTCCTTTCGATAGCTCTTACAAGCAAAAGATACACAAGTCCATAGACTCTCACTTTACATGGGATTAAGGGCTATTTATTATGAACCTATAAAATGAGTCACTAAAAATTACTAACATTTAGCAATAGTAAATTAGAATTCATTAATGGTTCTGATCTGCCATTCTACTGAGAAGTCAGGCAACCATTCAGCACCATGGAGCAAGATGTACAGGAGCTGGATGTACAGGAGCAAGTTCTGGTGGCTGGAATTCCTGCACTTCTGGTTGGACCTTTTGTTAGCAATGCATCATCAGGGTGGTACCCAGGTGGCCATAATTTTCACTGGTGTTATTCTTCCTTTTGAATTACAAGTCGTTGGTGGAGATTTGTTTGGTCACTCTTAGAGTGCATAGAGAGGCATATTTATAGCTCTTGAGCTGCAGCTTTGCATTCATTAAAGACACCAGTTTGTTCACATATGATTCCTAACTGTATGGCTAAAGTGACTGCAGACAGGAACCACCCTCTCACCCCAATGTGCTTAAACAGTTACACATCATTGCTAACATGTTGCCAGTAAACACGTTATAAATAGTTTGCAACTACTACTCAGGAAAGTGTAAAAAAATACTTAAAAATTTATAGGGCATTGTTTAATAATATAAAATCATGTGTGAAAGCTCATGGTGCAATTTGTGTATGTTCGTGGCTCTCCTGTGGGCTGAATTGTGTCCCCGCCCCCAAATTCATAGGTTGAAGTCTTAAGCCCCACTACTGCAGAATGTGACTATTTTGGAAATAGGGTTTTTAAAGAGGAAATTAACGTTAAATGAGGTCATTGGGATGGGCTCTAATCCAATATGACTGGTGTGCTTATAAAAAGAGGAGATTAGGACACAGACAAGCACAGAAAGATCGTGTAAAGACACCTGAGGAAGACAGCCATCAACAAGCCAAGGAGAGGGCATTAGAAGAAACTAACCCTGCTGACACCTTGATCTTGTACTTCTAGCCTCTAGAATTGTGGGAAAATACGTTTCTGTTGTTTAGGACACCCAGTCTGTGGAATTTGTTATGGCAGCCCTAGCAAACTACTACATTTTCCGAAGCTTTATTATAGAGATTCCCCCTACCCCTCACTGGAAAGTGGGAATGGGTGGGGTAAATTAGTTTCTCTTCCTAAGTGGGCTACAGAAGGAAAAAACAAACAAACAAACAAAACCCTCAGAACCACCATTCTCCACTCAAGCCACTCAAAATTCTCCAGGGAGATCACACTCGCATATGGCAAGAGACCAGGTTGAACAATGGTTAACAGTCTGGATTCTGGAGCCAGTCTGCCCTTTACTAGCTGTGTGACCTAGGACAGGCCCTTAGCCTCACTGAGCCTCAGTTTCCTCATCCGTAAAATGGACACAACAACTGTGCTCATCTCAGAGGTGTGTTATGAGGATTTAAACGAGTTCATATATTAAAAGTGCTGGGTCTATACTTAGTACTATAGGAATGTTTATTCGTGTCGTTTGTCCTGTTCCCTTGGTCTCTCCTCTTTTCACCTGAGAAAGAGCAGGTAAAATGCCACCTGAGAAGCCTTCCTCCACTTCTGCTGGCAGGATTAGTGTCTCCTATAGTGGAGAACATATTCTAGAGCATTCTTTATTTTTAAAATTTTATTTATTTATTTATTTGGCTGCACCACACGGCTTGTGGGATCTTAGTTTCCCGACCAGGGATTGAACCCAGGCCACAGCAGTGAAAACGCCAAGTCCTAACCACTGGACCACAAGGGAACTCCTAGACCATTCTTTAGATTGCCCTCAAATTATTTCTTTTTATATCTGTCCCCCCTGTAGACTCCCAGCTCCTCAGTGGCTAAGGCCATTCCTTATTCACTTTTGCATCTCATTGTCTCACCTGGCTCAGTTCCAGCCAATGAATGAGTGAATGGGTGAATTGGAAAATTCTCGATTGTCTTTCACTCGGATTACTTGGGAGAAAGGGGTCACCCTTTCAGAGAGCTTCCTGTGCTAAAATGTTTGACATTAACCTAGTTCCACCCGTGGAAGGTAAAAACCTCAGGATTTTGGGAGACTGATATGCTGGCAACCTCAGACTTGGTGTGTGGACCCTTCTGGAAAGGCAGCCATGGAGAGTCCCAGCTTTCTGTGCCCCAGCAGGAGATGCTCTACAAGCCAGGGCTTCTTGAAATGCGAGGAAGTGGCTGATTTGGGGAATGTTCTGTCTGCTCTTCTTCACCCAGTGCCTCCTGCCACCAAGGGAAGGGTTGAATTACCCCGCCCCACCCCATTTTCTGGCTGATTTAGCCCCAGCCATTGGTCAGTACCTCTGACAAAAGCAGCCTGGTGACCATGAACACCAAAAGCATATGTGCCCCCAGATTTGTCTCTTCGCTGGATACAGCAGTGACATCACCAAAACATCCCCAACAGCTGGAGCTAGGAAGAGAGGATCTAACAGAACAAGACAGTGGGCCTGGTCTCGGGGAAGTCTGTTTCACAAAGGTGTTTTGACATTACAAAAACAAAAAAGCTTAGTTGAGTTTTCACTTGGCCCCAAAGTAATTGCTGTCAGGGAAAACCACCAATTCAAATCCATTTGCCTCCAGAGGCTTCTTTAACCTACTCCAGATCCCCTCGTCTTGTACCCTAGAGCTGACTGTGTTAGGGTCTCGGATGTAAGGCACCTGTGTGTACTGATCACGCACGTCCGCCAAAAGCACCACCTTCCCTGTGTCGCTCTGGCTCTCATTGGCCGCCTGAGTGTTTCAGAATTTAGTGACAAGCAGAGCTCAGCAGAAGTGAAAACTAAAACTAAAAAGTTTTCTTTTCTTATGCCCTTATTGTCCAAGTAACACACATCAAAAAAAAAAAAAAGTCTATCAAAGCGTGCAGGTACTAAGAACTGTCAAAACTTCGCATTTGTCAAGTGGAGGCAACAGTGAAGAGTCAAGACAAAGAAGCAGCAGACGGGGAGCTGGCAGTTGACACACGGAGTCTTGACAGGTCTCCTGAAAGGCCGATGGAGAGACCTCCTGAAGTAAATCTGGTTCTTGCTCTGTGGGCCGGTCCAGCCTCGGAAAACAAAACTAGAACAGAGCCTCTCAAACTTACAGTCTGTATGAGCATTCCCAGGAGGGCTTGCTATAACACAGATTCCAGGGCCCTGCCCCCAGAGATGTTGACTCTGTGAATCGGGGATAAGGCCTGGGAGTCTGAATTTTAACAAGCTCCCAGGTGATGCTGTCACGGATGTCACCAGACCGAGGACCACAGTCTGAGTAGCACTGCATGAGGACTATCCAAATGCCTGAGGAATGCAATAAGCTTTCCCGCTGGCTAGCCAAAAGGAACTACTCATCCTCTTGCAAACCTGTCTCTCCTCCTGCATCCCCCATCTCAGGAACAGCCGGGTCCCCATCCATCCCCTACATGCCAGGCACTCTGCCAGGTCTGAAGACACCTCTCGGGAAGACAGGCAAGTCCCCACTCTCACCAAGTCTTCATTCCAATAAACATGGATGCAAGATAATTTCAGACTATGATATATGCATGGCAGGAGGTAGGCAGGATGATGTGACAAACAGGGACCGAGGGAGGACACTTTAGGTGGGAAAGATCTCTCTGAGTACTTAAACGTTTGAGCTGAGATCTGAGATGCAAGGAAGGGCATTCGAGGTGGAGGGATGACAAATGTCATAGCTGGGAAGTGGGACAGAGTTTGGTGACCTTCAAGATTGTCTAATCAAACCTTTTTAATCTACAGATAAGGTAACTAAGCTAAAAGCAACTTTTCAAGGTGATCCAGCTAAGCAGTGAGGAGTGGCCGGTGTGAGTGGGGGACAGTGGAAAGTGGGAGATGAATCAGTAAGTCTTGAAATCTTTTTCTGCTCAGTTGTCATTTTTATAAAGTCATTATCTAGCAATCTTTTTTACCTTATAGTTCTGGCTTTGGTGTAAAAATTAGCCAAGACTTTCTCATTCTAAGACTTATTTACCTGTGATTTCTTCTTATATTGTTGTGATTTTACTTTTTACTCCAAATCATTCATCCACCTGTAATCGGGCTAAAGCTGACATTGGCTGCATTAGTGGGTGATGTTGGGAATCTGGCTAAATTCCATCTCCTAATAAAAAATGGCTTAAACATAGGGTGGCACAATGGTTGTGTTGTGTTCTCATGCACTTGTGTCCCCTTCTCTATTCTCCTTCCCCCCCCCCCATAACATCCCTTCCTCCCCATTGACTCCCAATAAGATCTTGGTTTGGTTTTGTGGTTTTCTTACATGATTCAAGCCACACAAAAGCCTATCCAAGACTTCCGATAGAAGAAACCAAGTTTTAACTTCCACTCAAGCTCTGTTTACGGGGCCGGGGGGAGATGTGATGGGGAAAAGGATGAGACATAAAGTTCCTTTACATCGTGTACCCTGCCTGCCTGGTCAATATTTTCAAATTTGAACTTGGCCTTTTGCACAGACTAACAACCAAGAAAAGTCTAAAATTAGTTTCAACGGTTCACAATAGTGAGAAACACTGTAATGTCTTTGCAAGCAAGGCTCCTGATACCTTCGGGCTATTCAGCAAATGACCTTGGTGGGTTGACAATAAACATCTCGCAGGGTCACAATTCATTCTTTGATTTTTTTTCTTTTTTCCATTCAGTCTTCTGGAGAGAAAAGGCTGTGGTTTTTAAAATATAATGACAATTTTCATGGCTTGGATTAGAAAAAAACTCTAGTCAGGGTTCCTGCTCATGAATAAATAATTCAAAGACAGCTTACGTACTGAAGATGTGGTTATTAGCAATTGGATTCTGACCATGCTGACTGTTATACAAACCTTTATAAATGTGACAGTCCCAAAGGGATTCATGTGGCAATACGTACTGAGTGCCTTTTCTTGCTGGGACCTTGAAATGACCAATGAAAGAGACAGATCTCTGGCAATTCAACCAAGGGGCAAAAGGGAATATTAAATTCAGTCTGTCTGGTATAATCCAATAGTTGATTTATTGTTTTAAACTCACATGATCACAAGTCACATAATAAAAACAATAAAAATAAGTAATTGTTTCCATGGAATTAAAAGCCAAGACAATTTTTCAGAAGAAGAATAATGATGGCTCTTGCTTTATGAAATATAATATATTAAAAGGCTAGAGGGATTAAAGAGAATGGAGTTGGCCCAGGAATGGCAGATTAATGGAATAAAAAGAACCCACAAATAGCAGACTCGAGTATAAGTGGGAAATATGTATATAATAAAGAAGACATTTAAATCAGTGGGGAAAAGGATGAATTAATCAACAAATCATGTTGAAGCTACTGTCTCACCATCAGTAAAAAGTAAAGTTATTCCTATCTTATTCCTTACAGGAAAATAAATTCTAGATTTTAATCCTAAAACTACTGAAGTGTAAGAAACATCATAGATAAGTGTCTGAGATGAAGATGTTCTTTCCAAGGATGACATCAAGGTCAGAAATTATAAAGTAAATGAATGTTAGATGTGACTTCATAAAAATTATAAAATTTTGTATGAGAATTTAAATATAAAATTTAAATACAAAAATCAAAAAAGAGATAAAGGCTAATGCATTTTGGAGACTAATGTTAATATAATTTCATTTTACTCACAGGCTGATGAGGCCTCTGGTAAGGGTTCCATATCTTAATCCATAAAAATATATTGGGTTATATCTGGGTGGTGAGCAGACAATTGATATGTTTTTCTTTATATTTTGCTGTACTTTTGAATTTCACTCTTGCAATGATCATACATTCCTTCCTTTTATAATCAGCAAAAGTAATACAGCTATTAAAATTGCCTACTGGTCCCCTATGTGAGCATTTCTTGGAAATTCTTGCATCACAAATATCAGATACTCAATACAGCGAAGGATCTTATAAAAAGAAATCTGAGTTTAATTTGGCTAGGATGTCAAAGTACCTGGAGGTTTCCTAATCACTGGGGTGTAGCAGCTAATATTTCAACATTTTCTTCATCGTCTTATAGAATTTGCTTATCATTCATATAAAAAGTAATGATATTCCATTTTGTGGAGTTACTATATAGCCCTAACTATTGCAATTAGGAAATATATTAGTCAAATATACAAGTATCAAGATGATTGCATTGCAAAATTTATTTGTTTCGACAAGAGACCAGTGAATCTGTCTAAATAATTCATATCCCATTGCATGAGAATAAGCATTCAAAGACTATTTGATAATGAGAATTATAGCTTAATAAATATGAAATAAAATTCTAATGCTTTTCCATTTAACTTTGCACTGAGAATAATTTTTCTTAGAGCACATCTGGAAGTTTGAAAAATGCTAAAATAAATAGCAATTCCTGACATATTTCTTAATATTTTCTACTTCAAGGAACTACGAATCATCACCGTGGCACATCTCCACATGGTCCAAATTTTCCAGAGCCCATGAAAATATACTTAGAGTAAAAGAGACAGCGATGATAGTAACTGACATCTTTCTAGACAAATTATTTCATTTGGAGGAAACAGTATCCTGGAGAAAGCAATGGTTATGGAGACAGTGCTGGGGTTCAATCGGGCTCCCCCACTCAGAGTCTCCCTGTTCTTGGGCAGATTACTTGATCTCACCAGTTTGTTTCCTCAGCTGTAGGACGGGGAGAGTAGTATCTACTATGTGGTCATTATTGGGGGGATGTATTTAAAGGCACATATTGGACACTGAACGAAAATGATGACTATTAGTGAGGATGGACACGGGGATGACACGGCTGCTACGCTGCCATCAGGAAGCTGGCTGAGTCTCCACCAAGAGCTCACGGGGGAACTATAACCTCAATGAATTTACTACCATCCAGGAGTGAGGCTGCCAAGCTCCAAACAATGATCACAGGGAAGATGACTCACATTATTTAAGGCCAGTCAAAAGTTAACTGATTTAAGGTAGAACATATTCATTTCTCGCGCCTGAAGTGATCATCTCTCTCAATCAGGCACCACCCTCCTTATATTAAAATAACTCTATTTTGGGGAGGATGGACTCAGAACAAAGAGAGGCAGACTCATGAGGGAAGTGTCACCTGCATCACGGTGAGGCCAGTGACTGTCCTCACCTTACTGCAGACGCCACCCTCCCCAGAGCAGAGACACTCGGGACCTCCCAGAGCTGGGGTCTCTCTCCAGGGTAGCACCCAATAAACCACCTTTGCAACCTCTGAGCTTCCCTTTTTCGTTGCTCAAGGCTAGTGGTCCACCCTTACTACAGAGGTCTTCCCCAGCAAGAGAAATTATAATGCACTGGTCTCCACTTATTAAATTTCCATCATTTCCAATCCTTTCTCCCCAGGCATAGCAAGGTAACCTTGGTGAAAGTGCTGGGTGTTCCCTTAAATAGTCAATCTCATCAACTGTGTGAGAATTTTAGCAGGATAACCATAGAGAACTACCTTATTCCCTTGTTTCTAAGCCTTTGAAGGAATCTCACTGCTTCCCCATGCAATACTAAGTCATCTGTACTGTTGTTTCTGTTGATTGGATGGATGGATGGATGGATGAAAAATGGACAGATGGAATATGAAAAGAATATTATAACACTGGACTGGATCAGCAATGAATGAATCCTTGGTATCTTATTTGACACCCAGAAAGATGAAAGGTAAGACAAAAGAAACTTTTGCCTTATGATCAAAGACAAAATGTCTTATGATCTTCTGACATACATTTATTGCCTGACTTTTGATTCAAGGAATGCAGAAGCAAAGGACCGCATTGAGCTGAAAGAGGAGGAAGTCTGTCTAGTCAAAAACAGCCTCTCATTCTTTCACTCTTCTTGTTCAAAAGTTCACCTTTTAAGCAAGAATTTGATGAGGTTTAACACATTTTGGTCTCTTATAAGGAGTGAGTTGACTATACTCTGAGCCAGAGATCCAGCTCTGTCCAGATTGACCTTGAACAATTCACTCGGTTCTATTAAGTGTGTTTAAGCCCCGCCTCTCTGTAAGAAGAGGATGCTTACTTTAGCCTTCAATCCTCCCGCAGGAATGCGGTAAGGAAAGAGTAGTGGCAGACAGGGTACATGCAAGCTTCCTACAAAGAAAGGTCCATAAATGGATTTACATGATGAGCAGAAAGAAACAGGCAATATTCTCAGTATCGTGCTGCCATTCTTCCTTTAAAACACCTTTCTCTAGTTCAAGTAACGGTGAACTGATAAATATGTGAAGCAGATTTAGGTCATGCTGCTATTTATTTTTTTATTTTAATAGATCTTTATTAGAGTATAATTGCTTCACAATACTGTGTTAATTTCTGTTGCACAACAAAGTGAATCAGCCATATGCATACACATGTCCCTACATCCCCTCATGCTGCTATTTAAAATCAGGAACTCGCTTGCTGATAATTTTATTCTGAGGATTCATTCAGCACAACTCCGTCTTCTAGAAAAGAATGGGAAATGCAACCGTAAAGGTTCATCTTGTTAAAAAATAATCCACACCCAGCATCACCTGGAGAGTCAGCCCCACCTTCCCAACTAGCCCTCTGAGCGATGCAATTTCTGTACATGTAATGTCAGGTGTGAGCACGAGAGGGTTTTTCTAAAAAAGCCCAGGAGCAGTGAAAAGCAAGCAGCAACTCCCAGCTGGCCACTGGACACACTATTCTCTGAGCCTGCAGAAAGCAACATTCTGCAACCACTGGAGTCCTTGTGACAGTGACAGAGCTTTCTCCTGGGTTGTCATCAATTATGATGCTTAAGTGCATTATGTTTTAAAGAAAAATAAATAAATAAGCATCTCTCTCTCTCTCTCATGGTGCAATGGAAACCAATCAAGTCAAACCATTTCAATACTGTCTTTGACAGTGTTCTAACAGGACACTTTCAAAATTGTTAAACTAGAAAGAAAACACATGAATAACCTGAAGTGCACAGCACTGCTCATTTATCAGACCATACTGCTCTTATCTCCCTCTTCTCCAGATCAAGAAAGAAAAGATTAATATTTTTAATTTAATAAAGAGCATGTTAAATGTATCTTTGGGAACCTCTGTATACACACACACACACAGCATCTATGTACTGGAGACACAGCCCTGGAACACTGCCTCACCCACCATGTGGAAATTCTCCTCCAATTTCTATATATAACCACCACGGTTCACAGGCACACACACCCCCAACCCATCCACAGGCACCTATCAGCTCATCATGCTTGCAGAAATTGGAATGCTGTAACAATGCCCTGAATTTGAGAAATTCACAAGCCCAGAGATGGTTTCCTGACAATGAAAAAGGGCTGGTGCAGCCCGCGGCAGCACCTTCACACCAGGGCAGGCTCTGCCCAGCTCTCTGGCGTGTGATCTGCATGTCTAATAACGGAACAGGTTTGTGGGATCAGCCGCTTACCTTGGAATGCTGCAGCAGAAGTATCTGCTCGTCCAGCTCTTGGCGCTTGCCTTCTATTTCCGTCTGCCTCTTTCTTTTTTCCTTGAAAATAAAAAGAGAGAGAGAGAGGCTGTAAGAGTGGGTGGGTGTTGGCTCCAGGAATTTGAAGGTAGGAAGCAGCAGCAGCTGTACACATCTGTAGAGACCCTTCCAGAGATGCTGGGCACACACACCGTTGTCACCTGCCCCTCCGTGTCTGGGTGTGTTGTAAGCAGCAGCCTTCTCTTAACATGTCTGCTGTGGGCTCGGTGAGTGGGAGAAATTCTCTTCACTCAGCCAAGCTGCAACAATTTAATCCAGAAGAAAAGGCAGCTTCTACACACACACACACACACACACACACACACACACACACACGCACACACGCACACACACACAGAGTCATGTTCTGTGCAGTGTTAATTTAGAGACAAAGAATAAAAATATCTCAATTGTGAAGACAGAGGTTGTTATCAACTGCAAAGATGACAGAATAAACGGGGAAATTCTGGGGTTAGATTCCTGTTATCAAAATCCTACATATAAATAATGCAATGCAATTTCAAATTTTATAGGACAAATCATCCAGTTGAACCTACCAAACAATGCAAATTAGATGGGTGATCTTTGTTAAAGTTCATCTTGGAGGGAGCACTTCAGGTTGGGAGGGCTTGCTGAGGTTATGGTAAATGTGAAGTCTAGACTTGGTCTGCCTGGGTCCACCTCCCAGCTTTTCTACTTGCTACTTGTATGACCTCTGACGAATTCTTTTACCTCTCTGGATCTAAGTCTTCTCTCGCATAAAGAGGAGATAAGAATTGTACCTAAACCATATGGCTGGGGCACGGATTAAATGAGATGATATATGTAAAGGACCTAGAACAATGACCTGGCACACAGTAAATGCTGAATAAACATTATTTGCCATTACACTTACTGTCACATGTTTACTTCTAGGCAATGCCTAGAAACTGGTTTTAAAGGGATGTATTTCCCTTTTATTCAGAGCATAACTGTTCCATTGGAGTGTATGCTTAGTATTTTTCTTCTCTATACATCTCCAATATAGATAATAAATATCACATAAAAGTGATTAATTGAAGAATAGAAAGGATTGCCCTTATGATAGCTTACTTGTTCAATGTTTTGTTTCCAAAGTGCATAAGGGGGTGGTTTATTGAGACATTTACTGCAATGCATTATTTCCCTTTACTCACATATGCAGGGGAAACTTGTTGGACAAGACATAATGGCATTTTACACTACAACAGCCAAATCCTGGAGAAGACAATAATGTAAAAGCCTGGTTGCTCTGCTCTGTGTTAAGGGAAGCTTTTATTTTATGTAGTTGCTATGTTTCTGGGGATGTGCTTGTACCACTGCTATTCAAATCAACATAGTAATAAGTTATGTTATAACCAAGTTATTCTGTGTAATGCACAGACTTTTAAGAAATAGTAGCTTATAATCTCAAGCCACTGGGACATAATATCCAAGTCAGGGACATAACCTCCCAGGCAAAGTGAGGCCTGAGGACATTTTAGGAACTTACTATTTACCAAAGAACTCCAATCTATGGTGCATCACTGATGCTGCTAATCCCAGAGGATGTCCAAGAACACACAATATATGGCAGCAGATGGGAAAAGTGAGGACCAGTGAGGAGAGCCCACCCATCCAGCATCTCAAAGGAATATAAGTAAGTGCAGCCACTACGGAAAACAGTCTGGAGGTTCCTCAGAAAACCAAAAATAGAATTATCATATGAATCCCACTCCTGGGCATGTACCCGGACAAAACTATAATTCAAAAAGATACACACACCCCGAAGTTCATAGCTGCACTATTCACAATAGCCAAAACGTGGAAACAACCTAATGTCCATCAACAGATGAAAGGATAAAGAAGATATGGTACATATATACAATGGAATACTATTCAGCCATAAAAAAGAATGAAATGATGCCATTTGCAGCAACATGGGTAGACCTAGAGATTATCATACTAAGTGAAGTAAGTCAGAAAGAGAAAGACAAACACCATATGATATCACTTATATGTAGAATCTAAAATACGGTACAAATGAACTTATCTGCAAAACAGAAACAGACTCACAGACATAGAGAACAGACTTGTGGTTGCCAAGGGGGAGGGAGGTGGGGGAGGGAAGTATTGGGAGTTTGGGATTAGCAGATGCAAACTATTATATATAGAATGGATAAACAACAAGGTCCTACTGTATAGCACAGAGAACTATATTCAATATCCTGTGATAAACCATGATGGAAAAGAATATTAAAAAAAGAATGTCTATATGCGTATAATTGAGTCACTTTGCTGTACAGCAGAGATTATAACAACACTGCAAATCAACTATACTTCAATAAAAAAATAAAAAAATAAAAATTTTAAAAGGTGCCAATGACAAAGCAAGGACCTCCAGAACCAGCCACTATCTCTTTATTCTAGAATTTCTCAACAGTAGGTTTACTGGACTTTATCTTTCATTCCCACGGTCTATCAAGGTACGGAGTTGTCCTATATTTAAATCCAGAATCAAAACATAGTATGTCGGGGACTTCCCTGGTGGCACAGTGGTTAAGAATCTGCCTGCCAATGCAGGGGACACGGGTTCGAGCCCTGGTCCAGGAAGATCCCACATGCTGTATTTCATTAGAGAAGACTGAATGGACAAAGACAATGTTCTAATTACAGATCTGGTCATTTGCAAACCCTTCCTAGGCTTTCCCACTTCTGACCCTTTGTTCACATAAAGTTCTCACTCTGCACATTGCCCTCCATCATACTGGTGAACCATGCCTTGAACAGAAGAAATATCACCAGATGGTACAAGCGGGGAATCTTTATATGAGTAGACTCATTGGTGGTCACTGTGAACAGATATGATCGTGAAAGATGCAGGTTTTAAGTTAGTTCTTTAAGGAACTAACTAAGGTAGGAATTAGGTAGATACAGATTAATGGGCAGCACATTCCAAGGAATGTGTGAGTAAGGGTAGAAATACACTGCATATTCCAGGGACAATGAGGAGAGAAATAAAACTCAGGTGCAGGGCTTGCCTTTAGGAATAGAGATCGATGATTCAAAAGACTGGCTAGGACTAGACCTCTGAGGGCCTTGGGTGCCAGGCCAAGAAGCTTGGATTTTATTACATGGACAATGTAACCTCATTGTAGGGTGCTAAGCAAAAGAGTAATACGGTGAAATGGCATCTTAGGAACATTAGCTGGCACTGGTATATAGGATGGATTGATAGGAATTGGGATACATTTCCTATAAATGGCCAGATAGTAAACATTCTAGGTTTTGTGGGAAAGTCTCTGTTGCAACTACTCAATGCTGCCATTGCAGTACAAAAACAGCTGTAGACAATCTATAAATAAATGAGCGTGTCTGTGCTCTAATGAGCCTTCATTGACAAACACAGGTGGGGGCCAGATTTAGCCCATCTTCATAGTCTGCTGACCTCTGGATGAAAAGATCATTAAATGCCTTAGAAGTCCTACACTGTTGGTGGGAATGTAAATTGGTGCAGCCACTATGGAGAACAGTCTGGAGGTTCCTCAAAAAACTAAAAATAGAGTCACCATATGATCCAGCAATCCCACTCCTGGGCATGTATCCAGACAAAACTATCATTTGAAAAGATACATGCACCCCAGTGTTCACAGCACCACTACTTACAATAGCCGAGACATGGAAACAATCTAAACGTCTACTGACAGATGAACGGATAAAGAAGATGTGCTGTGTCTGTACATATACAATGGAATATATATATATATATATAAATATATATATATATGTACAATAGAATACTACTCAGCCATAAAAAAGAATGAAATAATGCCATTTGCAGAAACATGGATGGACCTAGAGATTATCATACTAAGTGAAGCCAGAAAGAGAAAGACAAATACGATATGATATCACTTATATGTGGAATCTGAAGTATGACACAAATGCACTTATTCACCAAGCAGAAACAGACACACAGACATAGAGCAAAGACTTGTGGTTGCCGGGGGGAGGGGTAATGGGGGAGGGATGGATTGCCACGATGTGGGGTGGGGGAGTTTGGGGTTAGCAGATGCAAACTGTTATACATAGAATGGATAGACAACAAGGTCCTACTGTATAGCACAGGGAAATATACTCAATATCCTGTGATAAACCATAATGGAAAAGAATATGAAAAAGAATATATATATATATATATATATATATATATATATATACACACACATATATATATATAGCTGAATCACTTTGCTGTACACCAGAAATTAACATTACACTGTAAATCAACTATACCTCAGTAAAAAATACATTTTAAAAATGTCTCAGGAGGATGCAACATTCACCCTGGGGTATGGTGGGCATGGATGAACTAACAAGCCCATCCTAGCTCAGAGCTGTTCCAATCAGATTGGGAAGAAAAGGACAATACAAATAGAATTGATGAGGCTCAGGACTAATAGGATCTAGAGGGTGGGGCAATATGGTATCTTGGCTTTGAGCCACACAGAGAGTGCTGGTGCAGGAACGGGCAACAGTGGGAAAGTGGTGCTTTCCCATTTATTCTGTATTCATATCTCCCCTGAGGAAACTCCATATTGGGTTGAAGCTAGAAATCAAAGAGTTGTTAACATATGCAGCCAGGCATCAGTATCAGCATGTTCTCATCTGTGTTCTATCTGATGAAGACTCTGGGCTTAGCCCTGTCACAAGGACACTTTTGCATCTATGGCTATTGTGGGATTCTTTATGTCCCCTTCCACAGTGATGGAGTTAGGTCTTGAAATCACTCCTGACTGGACAAGAGGTAAGATGTGCAATCAGCCTGTGTACAGAGTTAGATATGAGTCATAGTACAGCAAGTTCGAGGGGGCCACCGTTGGCTTCCTGATGCTTGCTTGCTTGGTCCAGGCCATGCTCCTCACCTGGCGAGCTTGCTGCTTCCCAGACTTCTCCTTCCCTTAATCAAGGCAAAATCACTAGCTCTTGGGTTCTCTTCTAACTCCTTCTCAAATGTCTAAATGTAGACATTTAGCCTACATGATTTTCTTTACTCTGATCAACTATACAACCTACACAATATCAGTATAGATAACTAGCAGATCTATATTTTCAGCCTAGATCTCTCCTTTGAGCTCCAGGTTCCCCTATCCAACTGCCAAATGTTCATATCCAGTGCCTCAAACCTAACCCTTGAGTCATCCTCTCGGCCATCCCTCCTCCCCTACTCTCACATCTGTTCCTTCTGTGTTCCTCATCTCAGAAAATGACATGACCCAAGTTGGAAACCTGATTTATTCTAGACACTCCACTGTCTTAAAAGACCAAGTCCTGATAATACTGTTCGTCATTTTCCACGCCTTCTACCTCCCCACTAGAACCTTTATTACAACCTTAATATTCCCTCCTTTATCTTCCCACCCCCCCACGTAGACTACTCTACATCAGTATCTTTCGCATGCTGTAGTGCTGAACTGTTTATACCCTCTTTCCATCTGGATTACTGCAGTGGTTTCCTCACTAGTCTTCCTGCCTCTGAGGCTTGGCTCTGAGCAAGTCACCCTCTGCTTTAGTGATATTCTAAAATGGAAATCTGACTACTTCCATCCCTGGCCTAAAATCCCAGAAATGTCTCTCATTGCCTACAGTGCAAATAGTAAGTTCCTTCCCATGGCCAAGAGGGCCCTCTGTATCTCACAGTTTAATCTCAAGCCATGACTCCCCCCTAATCATATGCTCCAGCCTCAACGCATGATCTGAAGTGTCCTGATCTGCCAGGTGGGTTCATGCCTTCCTGGTTTTGCTCTTACTGCTTCCTCTAACGATAATGGATTTCCCTCACTCCTTCATCTAATGAAAACCTTTTTCTCTTTGACAACACAGCTTAAATATCCATAAAGCTAGAGCAACCACCTGCCCAGTCTTTCTTCCATCAGAGAACCCATATACCCTCACTATAAATGGTGGTGGAAATGCCAGTTATGATTAGTCACATGTAGCCCGACTCATTCCTGCCACCAGGACTTGTGTGTGATACAGGTTAGGACAATCAAACTACCTTATCTCGTTGCAGTAGGGACTGGTCCAAGGAGCAGCTAAAGGACCAAAGCAGAACCAAGAAGAGACATTTCTAGGAATAGACACATGAATACTGGGAGAGAAAAGCTCCCTTTTCACTAAGGTTAAGCTGGGATAATGTCTATCTGAGTGGCAATTTTCCCAAGCCATATGGAAGAAACACATCCATGCTGGAGAAAGGTTAACCCGCAGAGAGAAGCAGAGCTGGAAGACAGAGAAAGGAGGATCCAAGTGAGATTGTTTGAGTCCCAGATCTAGTTATGCATGAAGCCAGAACCATCCGTGGGCTTCCTAAATTATATACACTCATAATCTCCCTTCTGCTTAAGCTAGATTGAGTGGTGTTTCTGTCACTTGCAGCTCAAAGAGTTCTGACAAGTACAGAAGACTTCTCTGCTCCCTCCAAAGAGAATTCATCACCCCTTCCTTCTTTCTTCCCTTGATGGGCTGTGGATCTTTCTACATTAGTACCTTGAGCACTTTAGGACTTTATGCACTTAACAGTTTACACATCTTCTCCCTCTACCAAACTATGGGCATCTTGAGGACAAGGATCTTGGCTCACGCATCTCCAAAGTCTAGACTGTTGCATGGTAGAGACATGTAACAGACACTCAGTAAGAATCTTTGAATGAGATACTTGTTCTCCTCCCACCATGTTCCTGTTTGTCCAGATCCCTCACTCAAATGCATCATGAATTTGCACTCATGATTTCAATGGCAGTAAAATACCTCACTGAAAACACATTAGCCGCCAGTCCACAAAACCAGAAGTATCTTTCTGTTGAAGATGCAGCCCATACGGAATAAACCTTTATGGCTTTGCACAGAAGACAAGAGTTGAAAAATCTCATTCTGGGAAAGAATCATGGAAAGCTCACTCTGGGGAGAAAGGCTGGGGGAAGTAGAAATTCCAGGGAAAGCATAACGAGCTGACAGTAGCAAACTATTCAGGGGGAATGTGCCTCAAGAGACATCTGGAAAGAAGTGATCTCAATCCATTAGGAAGATTTCCAGATACTTCCACGATCTGGGAGGCCTAGCAAGCCACTTTCATCCTCTTTCTGTGGATTATGTATTTTCCTGGCAAGTATTTTCTGGAAGTATTGCAACATTATGAAACTGTCAACTCTTAGTGTAGTAAGGCGCCACCATATAGAGCGGAGGACACTGTTCTAAGGCGGTTAGTAAGTATGCCGGGAAGACAGGTATTAGACGTAGCTAGGAAGCCCATGTCCACCCTGGTGCAGCTGCAGGCAGACTCCCTCTTCTCTCCTGCTGCCTGCGCTGCAACCCAGGCTTTGGGGAATGCAAGGGAGTGGCTGGGGGAGGGGTCCCTACTGAGTCTGTGAGAAACAGTGAGAGAAGGAAGAAGCTGAGCAAGGAAGGCTGTGAGAAGCAAAGAGACGGTGCTTCCTTTCCTCTGCTGAGGTCCACTCTGACTTGGGCTGATACCTAGAGCCCCAGGGTGCAGCAGTGGGAAGGAACCGGAAGACCTCCTCAAGGCACTATTGTCACTGAGACATCCCAGAATTTAGATGAGAGGGGGAAAAAGAAAATATGTTATGGATGGACCTAGAGATTATCATACTAAGCGAAGTAAGTCAGAAAGAGAAAGACAAATATCATATGATAGCACTTACATGGGAAATCTAAAATATGACACAAATGAACTTATCTACAAAACAGAAACAGACTCATGGTCATAGAGAACAGACTTGTGGTTGCCAAGGGCGGGGGGTGGGGGGGTGGGGGAGGGAAGTATTGGGAACTTGGGATTAGCAGATGCAAACTAGTATATATAGGATGCATAAACAACAGGGTCCTACTGTATAGCACAGGGAGCTATACTCAGTATCCTGTGATAAGTCATAATGGAAAAGAATATGAAAAAGAATGTGTATATATATATATATATATACATATATATATACATACATACATATATATATATATAAAACTGGGTCACTTGGCTGTATAGCAGACATTAACACAACATTGTAAATCAACTATACTTCAACAAAAATTTTTTAAAAAAGAAAATATGTTAAAATTGAAATGTTACAACATCTCCTCCTCCTATTGCTAGATAAAGGAAATTTTGTGTTGACTTCTCCCATTGTGAGCTTAAGGCAATTGTGTGTCCCTCCCCATCACACAGGCCTGTATGTGACTTTGGGCCAGCTGGTCCCTAGGCTTTGGCAATGCAGCACCAGAGAAAGAAGTAGAGTGCTGGAGAAGTGCACAAACAAGACTGTTTTAAGTAGTTTGCATTTGGAAAGGGAATGGGGGATATGCTAGATACAGGGGGAAACTGAAGATGGAGAAAAGGAGAGATGGGATGACAAACAAAGAACTGCAAGGGGTGGGGACAGTTTTGAAATTCAAGAATTTAAAAATAAAGGGGCTGAGATATTAAGACCAAAAGACCAGGGAGAAAGAATCTTCAGATATTTTATTGTCACTTATGAAATGAATCCCCTTTGACATTCTCCAAAAGATGCCAGTAAGGATACGGGACTTTTGTCTACTACACTGTTTCTTTGAACATGACTTCATGCTAAAACTGGATCACCAGAGTGCCAGGCTTTACACAGGTTACACTAAGAAGGAAGGTGACGTTTCGAGAACTAAACTGTGGAAAGTCAACTTGCAAATGGGGACCCAATGAGCTTTTTCTATTAAGGAATCAGAATGTCATGTCAGTCATGGTTGGATTATAATTCCCTGTTTAATGCTGCTGTAGAACCAATGCCATTTATATGTCTGAGGAAACAAAAGGAAGACGGTCAGTCTGAAAACTGAGAACCTGAGTGACCAGGTATAAAACAATCAAAGAGGTGCCCACTCAGCTTAGTCCAATTGCCTGTCCAGCTAACTTGAATGCTGAATTTGCTCAGCAAGACACATCCCCATTAGAGATCAGTTATCTGATCTCAATGCCATTAGATATTAAGACCCTCTCTCCTGGCTCTGACTTCAAGGTCACCCATTATGATTTTGATTATATTCAGGCTTTGAAAGTAGTTACCTAAATGGAGAGATAACACTTGTCAAGCTCCCTGCAATGTCCATCCACTATAAAGTAAATAAACTGGCACTTGGGTTTGTAGTTGAGTGTACTAAAAACTAAGTTCGTATGTAGTTTTCTGATCTTACAAAATTAAGTAACAGAATCTAGAGCCAGTTTAAAAGGCTTGGTCAAAAGGACAAGTAAATTAGATTTCCTGTAATCACACTATCCTGCCTCGCCATGCACCCATCCAACCCTCAACATCACCACGTGGAGTAGAGAATTCTACAGCTATATTCATTCCTCATTGCTTAGTTTAGATCAGCATTTCCACGTAGGTAAATTCCCTTTTATTCACCTGACTACTTGGCCTTGAGCTTGCCATCTTTTGGTAAAAGAGGGAAGTGCTTGCTTTGTATTGTTTTTAACAGAAATTATAAAGTCAACAGAAAGAATTTTAAATAGGAAAAGAAGACATTGATTAGTTCAAACTTCACGACTGGTTTTTGAAAGGATAATTTAACACCTAAAATCTTAAGAAACACCATATAGAGTTTGGATGTAAAATTGTTACTAATTACACCTAACAGTTAATATTGCTAGTCTGTTACTGCCAAGTCAAATGCATAATACAGGAGAGTTTCAGCTTAAAGTCTTTAGTAGATACTTTATAATCCATATGAATTATATCTTAAGGCTATTTTTATGGTCTGCCCATACTGTTACTCTTTAAATAATTGTTTAAACATATAGCTATATTTTTGCTTTCATGGTCATAATATCAAACTGTTTGCTAGGAGTGCTTCCCTTTAGCAGTCTTCTCTGGAGACCAAGAAGGAAAGTAGTCTGATACAGCTCTCATCAGAAAGTAAGATCTGCTTCTTGGTACCATATTGATAAGCCCACTATGGTGGAAAAAAATGAGCACTCTCTGTAAAAGGAGAATGGTTGAGAGCTCTGAGGAAGTCCCAAATGCCAGAAATTACATAATCAGATTCACCTGCAGAAGGTAGTCTCCCTATCACCACCCTCAACGAATTGTGATATTCCCACCATGAAGCCACATGAGCACTGAACTGGGACTCAGGACACCTGCCTTCATATGGACGCTTCGCCACTAACCCCTCAGTGACTCAGACTAGTCCCTTATTGTTTCTGGGCCTTAGATTCGGCATGTAATATGAGTAAGTTGGACCAGCTTCGCTCTACGGTTCCGCCTATCTCTAGGATTCTGCAGTGCTAAGGAGAGCAACTTCATGTGCTAGACAACCTACAAAATGCGAGAAAATATTTGCAGATGATGTGGCTGACAAGGGGTTAATATCCAAACTATATGAAAAGCTCATAGAACTCAATATCAAAAAAACAAACAATCCAATCATAAAATGGGCAGAAGACCTAAATAAACATTTCTCCAAATAAGACATACAGATGGCCAACAGACACATGCAAAGATGCTCAACATCACTAATCTTTAGAGAAATGCAAGTCAAAACCACAACGAGGTATCACCTCACACTGGTCAGAATGGCCATCATCAAAAATCTACAAACAATAAATGCTAGAGAGGGTGTGGAGAAAAGGAAACCCTCTTGCACTGTTGGTGGGACTGTAAATTGATACAGCCACTATGGAGAACAGTATGGAGGTTCCTTAAAAAACTAAAAATAGAACTACCATATGACCCGGCAATCCCACTACTGGGCATATACCCTGAGAAAACCATAATTCAAAAAGAGTCATGTACCACAATGGTCATTGCAGCACTATTTACAATAGCCAGGACATGGAAGCAACCTAAGTGTCCATCGACAGATGAACGGATAAAGAAGATGTGGCACGTATATATATAATGGAATATTACTCAGCCATAAAAAGGAACGAAACTGAGTTATACGCAGTGAGGTGGATGGACCTAGAGACTGTCATACAGAGTGAAGTAAGTCAGAAAGAGAAAAACAAATACTGTATGCTAACACATACATATGGAATCTAAAAAAAACAGTACTGATGAAACTAGTGGCAGGGCAGGAATAAAGACGCAGACATAGAGAACGAACTTGAGGACACAGTGGGGAAGGGGAAGCTGGGACGAAGTGAGAGAGTAGCATGGACATATATACACTACCAAATGTAAAATAGCTAGCTAGTGGGGAGTTGCTGCATAGCCCAGGGAGATCATCTCAATGCTTTTTGATGACCTAGAGGGGTGGGGTAGGGAGGGTGGGAGGGAGGCTCAAGAGGGAGGGGATATGGGGATATATGTATACATATAGCTGATTTACTTTGTTGTACAGCAGAAACTAACACAATTTTGTAAAGCAATTATACTCCAATAAAGATATTAAAAAAAAAAGAATGAAATATTGCCCTTTGCAGCAACATGGATGGATCTAGAGAATATCATACTAAGTGAAGTAAGTCAGCCAGAGAAAAACAAATACTATATGACTCAATTATATGTGGAATCTAAAAAATAATACAAATTAATCTATACAAAACAGAACCAGATGCACATAGAAAACAAACTTATGGTTACCAAAGGGGGAAGGTGGGGGGAGGAATAAATTAGGAATTTGGGAGTTACATATACACACTACTATATATAAAATAGATAAAAACAAGGACCTACTGTATAGCACAGGGAACTATACTCAATATTTTGTAATAACCTATAATGGAAAAGAATCTGAAAAAGAATATATATATACCTGGATCACTTTGCCGTACACCTGAAACTAACACAATATTGTAAATCAACTACACATCTATAAAAAATAAATTTAAAAGATGATGATAACAATAATAGCAACTAAGTTTATTGACTACTTGCTATGGGCCAGGCATTGTTCTAAGGATTCCCCTTCAGTTAATCCTCAGAACACTTTGAGGTAGGTACCTTTAATATCCCTGATTTTATGGATAAGAAAAGTCAAGGCTAGTCTAGGGTGAGTAAACTTGTTCAAGGTCATGAGCCAAGAGGTAGCCAAGTAGGGGTTGAAACTGAGAGTCTGACTCCAGAGCACTTTATGATGGACAGAGATGTGTTCTGGCTGTTAAGATTTCTTTAGCTTTGAGTGAACTCCACACAGGACACATGAAACATATTATCTTGCCACCTTCACACTCGAGTGCCAAAACTTCCCAGAACAAATGAGCTGTTGAAAATGCAAAACACTCTGATGTCAAATCCCTCCACTCTTAAAACAAGAGGCCTCTTACAAAATCCAGGAGCATTTCCCAATCCAAAACAAATAGGTCGAGGCTGGGTTGGAACCTTCATCAATGCCTGGTGAACCAATATATTGGTTGACTTTAATTTCCAGGGAAGACATTTCCAGGTGACTAAATGATATGATAAGGAGAGAAAATGCTAAATATTTCTCTCCCATTTGGACTTTTCATTGCAGAGGGACTACTTCCAATGAGGCAGCAGCTGGGAAAGCTCTCAATTTACCATGTTGGGCTCATAAGTGGAGAAAACTCTCTAAATCCAGTCTTCTCGATATCAGAATATATCTCCCTAAAATTAGATGACAGGAAGAGTAAGGAGCAGAGGTGCCCATTAAGTTGATGGTCCAATCCTAGGAAACATGCTGCAAGGCCTAGAGGAAAGGTCCCTCGGCAGGAAGCAGGAACAGATACTGCCCGGACCTTGCAATAAGCAGCTTTCCCACTGGCTCCTTGCAGGTCTCAGAGCAGCAGCCCACAGGACAGTAGAGGGGCTGGGGCGAACCTGAACATGGCCGTGATGGTTGGAAATGCAAAACAAAATAGGGTGCACAAAAATAGAAAGAGAACAGGATGTGCAGCATTCTGATAACAACAAAGGACCCCGAACCCCAAAAGATTAGCACAATTCCAGAGACAGACACACCTTTTATGACTTTGGCCAATCACGTCTTTGTTTGTTTCTTTAGATGCCAACACCAGGAGAGAATATCTATATCTGTATCACCCAGATAAACACAGCATTTAAAAATATAATATAAATCAAACTAATAGATGTGTATGGTAGGAAAATTCAGACAATACACAAAGAAGTAAAATGAACAGCTGAATCACCCTTCACCCCACCCCCATCAATTTCTTTCCTTTGGGTCTTATATGTATCCTACTTGGGAAAAAATATGAATATACCAACCTATTATCCATATGGATCTTTTATTCTTTACATAAAAGCAATCACACTATAGAGTTTCTGCTTTTCAGCTTACTTTCTTCTTACCTAGTGATGTATCTTTGAGATTTTTCTATGCCATTTTTCACATGGAGTCCCCCCTCACTCTCTGTAACTGCCGCATGGTAGTTCACAGATGGCCATTAACTTATTTTACAGGTCTGCTGCTGATAGATTATTCAGGCGGTTCCCAGTGTTTTTACTTGTTATTATAAACAGGGCTGCAATGAATCTTCCTCTACGTACATGTACTTTCATGACAATATCCATAGGATACACTTCCAGAAGTAGAACTGCTGGGTCAAAGGATTTGAGCACTTAAAACTTTAATAGGGCCAAACTGCCCTCCCCCAAACATTTTCTCTGTGTTTTAAATGATATAAATCTGATTTGAAAATAAGATTCAAGCAACTCATAAGAGTTTTGATGGTTTTTTCCCCCGTTATTAGCCATATCCTTAGTGACCCCGAAGAATTTTAAGTGAAAGAAAATATTTACCACCTTGTTAATAACTGTAAGCTGTTCTTAAAACATACTCGGTGATCTGTCCTCACCACAGACTATTACTCTGTGTTTTCAGGTTTAAAAAATGATGACTTTTTACCTTATGAACAGAAGTCTATTATGACTCCATCAGTTTTCTAGAAGGAATCAAATTTGTACCTCTTTTCCTTGCACTGTTCATGTTAGAGTTATCGCATAGCTAAGTTGTGCCCATTTGTCCATAATGAAAGAGGGTCTATTCCTTCTGCTGTTGTTGCCATTCTCCATGGTTTAAAAGTACAAAATTTTCCATCCACCAAGATAACTTCTGGATGGACTCAAGCAATGTAAAAACTGAAAACATGAGAAAATAGAGTGACTCTCTGACTTTAGGATGCGAAAGGACTTCAAAAACATAAAGTATAGAAAGAAACCACAGAGAACAAAACTGATAAATTTCATTACATAACACTTAAAACTTTGGTTTTTATGGTACCAACCATACATAACAACTCAAAGGAAAGTGGCAATCTGGGAAAAAAAAATTTGCAACATATATGTCAAAAGGCTAAGACCTGTCATAAATAAATGGTTCTTATAAATTAATATGATTTATAAAGAAAAATATAAACACTTCAATATAGAAAAAAAGAACAAAATATAGGGAAAATTTTCAACATTATTAATAACCAAAGAAATGCAAATTAAGCACTGAGGTGTCACTTCCACCTGTGAAAGGTATTCTACCCCCAACAAGTGTATTTTAAAATATCATGTGTTCTGTGTTGGGGAGAGTGTGGATAAAAAAGACTCTCTCTTCAATCTCTGTCAGAACTATAACTAATAATTATAAAAGTATGACTCTATTGGAATTATAAATTGTCTTTCCAGAAGGCTATTTCAAAAGTTTTGATCGACTTTATCAGAAAGAGTTTATCCAGAGAAAATTACCTTCAATATGTTCAAAGATTTTTGTAAAGAATATTCAATACAGAGCTATATGCAACATCAAAAAAAAAAACCAAACAGCAAATAATTGGTTAAATAAGATGGCATCTTATAAACCATCCAATGACTTCCTTTTTCACTTGGAATAAAATCAAAGCAAGCCCATCCATGGTCCATTGCCTGCCTTTCTCTTGCCCCTCATCTTGTCCTTTTCTCCACCTCCTCACTTTGCACTCCAGCCACACTGGCCTTAACCAGAGATCTGCCATGAGAGAGGCATTGAGGGCAGGCAGGCAGGTTGGGATCTCACTAAGTCTGGCTCAGAATCAAGTGGAGAGATTTAACCAAGATGGCGGAGTAGAAGGACGTGCTGTCACTCCCTCTTGCGAGAGCACCAGAATCACAACTGACTGCTGGACCATCATTGACAGGAAGACCCTGGACTTCACCAAGGAGGATACCCCACGTCCAAGGACAGAGGAGAAGCCACAGTGAGACGGTAGGAGGGGCGCAAGCAGAGTAAAATCAAACCCCGTAACTGCTGGGTGGGTGACTCACAGACTGGCGAACACTTATACCACAGAAGTCCACCCACTGGAGTAAAGGTTCTGAGCCCCACGTCAGGCTTCCCAACCTGGGGGTCAGGCAACGGGAGGAGGAATTCCTAGAGAATCAGACTTTGAAGCCTAGTGGGAATTGGATTGCAGGACTTTGACGGGACTGGGGGAAACAGAGACCCCACTCTTGGAGGGCACACACAAAGTAATGTGTGCATCAGGACCCAGGGGAAGGAGCAGTGAGCCAGGGGGAGACTGAACCAGACCTACCTGCTGGTGTTGGGGGGTCTCCTGCAGAGGCGAGTGGTGGCTCTGTTTCACCGTGGGGATAAGGACACTGGCAGCAGAGGTTCTGGGAAGTTCTCCTTGGCGTGAGCCCTCCCAGAGTCTGCCATTAACCCCACCAAAGAGCACGGGTAGGCTCCAGTGTTGGGTTGCCTCAGGCAAAACAGCCAACAGGGAGGGAACCCAGCCCCACCCATCAACAGTCAAGTGGATTAAGGTTTTACTGAGCTCTGACCGCCACAGCAACAGGGAGGGAACCCAGCCCCACCCATCAACAGTCAAGTGGATTAAGGCTTTACTGAGCTCTGACCACCACAGCAACAGTCAGCTCTACCCACCACCAGAGCCTCCCATCAAGCCTCTTAGATAGCCTCAACCACCAGAGGGCAGACAACAGAAGCAAGAAAAACTATAATCCTGCAGCCTGTGGACCAAAAACCACAGTTACAGAAAGATAGAGAAGATGAAAAGGCAGAGGGCTATGTACCAGATGAAGGAACAAGAAAAAACCCCAGAAAAACAACTAAATGAAGTGGAGATAGGCAACCTTCCAGAAAAAGAATTCAGAATAATGATAGTGAAGATGATCCAGGACCTTGGAATAAGAATGGAGGCAAAGATTGAGAAGATGCAAGAAATGATTAACAAAGACCTAGAAGAATTAAAGAACAAACAAACAGAGATGACCAATACAATAACTGAAATGAAAACTACACTAGAAGGAATCAATAGCAGAATAACTGAGGCAGAAGAACGGATAAGTGACCTGGAAGACAGAATGATGGAATTCACTGCTGCGGAACAGACTAAAGAAAAAAGAATGAAAAGAAATGAAGGCAGCCTAAGAGACCTCTGGGACAACATTAAACGCAACAACATTCGCATTATAGGGGTCCCAGAAGGAGAAGAGAGAGAGAAAGGACCAGAGAAAATATTTGAAGAGATTATAGTCGAAAACTTCCCTAACATGGGAAAGGAAATAGCCACCCAAGTCCAGGAAGCGCAGAGAGTCCCATACAGGATAAACCCAAGGAGAAACACGCCGAGACACATAGTAATCAAAGTGGCAAAAATTAAAGACAAAGAAAAATTATTGAAAGCAGCAAGGGAAAAACGACAAATAACATACAAGGGAACTCCCATAAGGTTAACAGCTGATTTCTCAGCAGAAACTCTGCAAGCCAGAAGGGAGTGGCATGATATACTTAAAGTGATGAAAGGGAAGAACCTACAACCAAGATTACTCTACCCGGCAAGGATCTCATTTAGATTTGATGGAGAAATCAAAAGCTTTACAGACAAGCAAAAGCTAAGAGAATTCAGCACCACCAAACCAGCTCTACAACAAATGCTAAAGGAACTTCTCTAAGTGGGAAACACAAGAGAAGAAAAGGACCTACAAAAACAAACCCAAAACAATTAAGAAAATGGTCATAGGAACATACATATCGATAATTACCTTAAACGTGAATGGATTAAATGCCCCAACCAAAAGACATAGACTGGCTGAATGGATACAAAAACAAGACCCATATATATGCTGTCTACAAGAGACCCACTTTAGACCTAGGGACACATACAGACTGAAAGTGATGGGATGGAAAAAGATATTCCATGCAAATGGAAATCAAAAGAAAGCTGGAGTAGCTATACTCATATCAGATAAAATAGACTTTAAATTAAAGAATGTTACAAGAGACAAGGAAGGACACTACATAATGATCCAGGGATCAATCCAAGAAGAAGATATAACAATTATAAATATATATGCACCCAACATAGGAGCACCTCAATACATAAGGCAACTGCTAACAGCTATAAAAGAGGAAATCGACAGTAACACAATAATAGTGGGGGACTTTAACACCTCACTTACACCAATGGACAGATCATCCAAAATGAAAATAAATAAGGAAACAGAAGCTTTAAATGACACAATAGACCAGATAGATTTAATTGATATATATCGGACATTCCATCCAAAAACAGCAGATTACACGTTCTTCTCAAGTGCGCACGGAACATTCTCCAAGATAGATCACATCTTGGGTCACAAATCAAGCCTCAGTAAATTTAAGAAAATTGAAATCATATCAAGCATCTTTTCTGACCACAACGCTATGAGATTAGAAATGAATTACAGGGAAAAAAACGTAAAAAGGACAAACACATGGAGGCTAAACAATACGTTACTAAATAACCAAGAGATCACTGAAGAAATCAAAGAGGAAATCAAAAAATACCTAGAGACAAATGACAATGAAAACACGACGACCCAAAACCTATGGGATGCAGCAAAAGCAGTTCTAAGAGGGAAGTTTATAGCTATACAAGCCTACCTAAAGAAACAAGAAAAAGCTCAAGTAAACAATCTAACCTTACACTTAAAGAAACTAGAGAAAGAAGAACAAACAAAACCCAAAGTTAGCAGAAGGAAAGAAATCATAAAGATCAGAGCAGAAATAAATGAAATAGAAACAAAGAAAACAATAGCAAAGATCAATAAAACTAAAAGTTGGTTCTTTGAGAAGATAAACAAAATTGATAAGCCATTAGCCAGACTCATCAAGAAAAAGAGGGAGAGGACTCAAATCAATAAAATCAGAAATGAAAAAGGAGAAGTTACAACAGACACTGCAGAAATACAAAGCATCCTAAGAGACTACTACAAGCAACTTTATGCCAATAAAATGGACAACCTGGAAGAAATGGACAAATTCTTAGAAAGGTATAACCTTCCAAGACTGAACCAGGAAGAAATAGAAAATATGAACAGACCAATCACAAGTAATGAAATTGAAACTGTGATTAAAAATCTTCCAACAAACAAAAGTCCAGGACCAGATGGCTTCACAGGTGAATTCTATCAAACATTTAGAGAAGAGCTAACACCCATCCTTCTCAAACTCTTCCAAAAAATTGCAGAGGAAGGAACACTCCCAAACTCATTCTATGAGGCCACCATCACCCTGATACCAAAACCAGACAAAGACACTACAAAAAAAGAAAATTACAGACCAATATCACTGATGAATATAGATGCAAAAATCCTCAACAAAATACTAGCAAACAGAATCCAACAACACATTAAAAGGATCATACACCACGATCAAGTGGGATTTATCCCAGGGATGCAAGGATTCTTCAATATACGCAAATCAATCAATGTGATACACCATATTAACAAATTGAGGAATAAAAACCATATGATCATCTCAATAGATGCAGAAAAAGCTTTTGACAAAATTCAACACCCATTTCTGATAAAAACTCTCCAGAAAGTGGGCATAGAGGGAACCTACCTCAACATAATAAAGGCCATATATGACAAACCCACAGCAAACATCATTCTCAATGGTGAAAAACTGAAAGCATTTCCTCTAAGATCAGGAACGAGACAAGGATGTCCACTCTCACCACTATTATTCAACATAGTTTTGGAAGTCCTAGCCACGGCAATCAGAGAAGAAAAAGAAATAAAAGGAATACAAATTGGAAAAGAAGAAGTAAAACTGTCACTGTTTGCGGATGACATGATACTATACATAGAGAATCCTAAAACTGCCACCAGAAAACTGCTAGAGCTAATTAATGAATATGGTAAAGTTGCAGGATACAAAATTAATGCACAGAAATCTCTTGCATTCCTATACACTAATGATGAAAAATCTGAAAGAGAAATTATGGAAACACTCCCATTTACCATTGCAACAAAAAGAATAAAATACCTAGGAATAAACCTACCTAGGGAGACAAAAGACCTGTATGCAGAAAACTATAAGACACTGATGAAAGAAATTAAAGATGATACCAACAGATGGAGAGATATACCATGTTCTTGGATTGGAAGAATCAACATTGTGAAAATGAGTATACTACCCAAAGCAATCTACAGATTCAATGCAATCCCTATCAAATTACCAATGGCATTTTTTACGGAGCTAGAACAAATCATCTTAAAATTTGTATGGAGACACAAAAGACCCCGAATAGCCAAAGCAGTCTTGAGGCAAAAAAATGGAGCTGGAGGAATCAGACTCCCTGACTTCAGACTATACTACAAAGCTACAGTAATCAAGACAATATGGTACTGGCACAAAAACAGAAACATAGATCAATGGAACAAGATAGAAAGCCCAGAGATTAACCCACGCACCTATGGTCAACTAATCTATGACAAAGGAGGCAAAGATATACAATGGAGAAAAGACAGTCTCTTCAATAAGTGGTGCTGGGAAAACTGGACAGCTACATGTAAAAGAATGAAATTAGAATACTCCCTAACACCATACACAAAAATAAACTCAAAATGGATTAGAGACCTAAATATAAGACTGGACACTATAAAACTCTTAGAGGAAAACATAGGAAGAACACTCTTTGACATAAATCACAGCAAGATCTTTTTTGATCCACCTCCTAGAGTAATGGAAATAAAAACAAAAATAAACAAATGGGACCTAATGAAACTTCAAAGCTTTTGCACAGCAAAGGAAACCATAAACAAGACGAAAAGACAACCCTCAGAATGGGAGAAAATATTTGCAAATGAATCAACGGACAAAGGATTAATCTCCAAAATATATAAACAGCTCATTCAGCTCAATATCAAAGAAACAAACACCCCAATCCAAAAATGGGCAGAAGACCTAAATAGACATTTCTCCAAAGAAGACATACAGATGGCCACGAAGCACATGAAAAGATGCTCAACATCACTAATTATTAGAGAAATGCAAATCAAAACTACAATGAGGTATCACCTCACTCCTGTTAGAATGGGCATCATCAGAAAATCTACAAACAACAAATGCTGGAGAGGGTGTGGTGAAAAGGGAACCCTCTTGCACTGTTGGTGGGAATGTAAATTGATACAGCCACTATGGAGAACAATATGGAGGTTCCTTAAAAAACTAAAAATAGAATTACCATATGACCCAGCAATCCCACTACTGGGCATATACCCAGAGAAAACCGTAATTCAAAAAGACACATGCACCCGAATGTTCATTGCAGCACTATTTACAATAGCCAGGTCATGGAAGCAACCTAAATGCCCATCAACAGACGAATGGATAAAGAAGTTGTGGTACATATATACAATGGAATATTACTCAGCCATAAAAAGGAACGAAATTGAGTCATTTGTTGAGACGTGGATGGATCTAGAGACTGTCATACAGAGTGAAGTAAGTCAGAAAGAGAAAAACAAATATCGTCTATTAATGCATGTATGCGGAACCTAGAAAAATGGTACAGATGAGCCAGTTTGCAGGGCAGAAGTTGAGACACAGATGTAGAGAATGGACATATGGACACCAAGGGGGGAAAACTGCGGTGAGGTGGGGATGGTGGTGTGCTGAATTGGGCGATTGGGATTGACATGTATACACTGATGTGTATAAAACTGATGCCTAATAAGAACCTGCAGTATAAAAAAACAAACAACTAATACTAAACTTTCATTGGGTTATTTGTATGGAAACATGTTAATATAAATGTTTCAGACATTACATGAAATTTCTAAAAATCTTATATTTGTATTTGTATGGAAATATGTATGGAAATATGTTAATATAAATGTTTCAGACATTACATGAAATTTCTAAAAATCATATTTGTATTTGTATGGAAATATGTATGGAAATATGTTAATATAAATGTTTCAGACATTACATGAAATTTCTAAAAATCTTATATTTGTACTTGTATGGAAATATGTATGGAAATATGTTAATATAAATGTTTCAGACATTACATGAAATTTCTAAAAATCTTAGATGTTCTGGTATAATGTTATAAGTAATAATCCTAGTTATTACTTTAAAATGTATATCTCAGAAATAACTAATTTTCTTGTCAACTGCATTATTATGAACTGTCATCAAATCTTTAACCGTGGTCATTTTTAAGTCTTTTGTCATTTACAGACAGTTCTGGGTGTACTCTGGTGATTTTGCAAATATGTTCCTATAAAAGGGTTTCATCTTCAAGAAATACATGGAAAAGACTCTGACAAGTACAGGTTTCTGGTAACGGACTGTACTGCTGAACTGAATGAATAAGCATTTTCAGAACTCTAATGAAAAACTGATGAACTCATAAAAGTGCTAACAAAAGATCAAGATGAAAAAAAAAATTAATTACATGGGACTGAGTGAACTGATGAGGATGAGTATAATTTTTGTGACTTTCTGTCTGAATTTAAAAAAAAAAAAAAAATTCCACAAGGACTCAGAGGCAAAGAATATACAAATCAATTTTCACTGCAAAGTAAAGGAGCTGTTACAGTGGAGGATTACTGGACTGAATGTCAATACTATGACATAGTATGAGTGTGTTTCATGTTTGGTAATTGCAATCATTGTTGCTTTTGTTGTGGTCATCCATGTACAATGCTTGGTGTCAGTCGATTTATCTCTTGTAAAAATAAAATACAGTGTGTGTGTGTGTGAAAAAAAAAAAAAAAAAAAAAAACCGGAGATGGAGTAATCAGGCTCCCTGACTTCAGACTATACTACCAAACTAAAGTAATCAAGACAGTATGGTACTGGCACAAAAACGGAAATACAGATCAATGGAACAGGATAAAAAGCCCAGAGATAAACCCACGCATCTATGGACAACTAATCTATGACAAAGGAAGCAAGGATATACAATGGAGTAAAGACAGTCTCTTCAATAAGTGGTGCTGGGAAAACTGGACAGCTACCTGTAAAAGAATGAAATTAGAACACTCCCTAACACCATACACAAAAAAAACTCAAAATGTATTAAAGAAATAAATGTAAGAACAGACAGTATAAAATTCTTAGAGGAAAACATAGGCAGAATACTGTATGACATAAATCACAGCAAGATCCTTTTTGACTCACTTCCTAGAGTAATGGATATAAAAACAGAAATAAACAAATGGGACCTATGGAACTTAAAAGCTTTTGCACAGCAAAGGAAACCATAATCAAGACGAAAAGACAACCCTCAGAATGGGAGAAAATATTTGCAAATGAATCAACGGACAAAGTATTAATCTCCAATATACACAAACAGCTCATGCAGGTCAATATCAAAAAAAACCAACAAACAACTCAAAAAATGGGCAGAAGACCTAAATAGACATTCTTCCATAGAAGACATACAGATGACCAAGAGGCACATGAAAAGATGCTCAACATCACTAATTATTAGAGAAATACAAATCAAATCTATAATGAGCTATCAGCTCACACCAGTCAGAATGGCAGTCATCAAAAAACCTACAAACAATAAATGCTGGAGAGGGTGTGGTGTAAAGGGTACCCTCTTGCACTGTTGGTGGGAATGTAAATTGATAGAGCCACTATGGAGAACAGTTACAGAAGTTCCTTAAAAAACTAAAATTAGAATTACCATATAACCCAGAAATCCCACTACTGGGCATATACTCAGAGAAAACCATCATTGAAAAAGACACATGCACCCTAGTGTTCAGTGCAGTGCTATTTACAATAGCCAGGTCATGGAAGCAACCTAAATGCCCGTCAACAGACGAACGGATAAAGAAGATGTGGTACATATATACAATGGAATATTACTCAGCCATAAAAAAGAAAGAAATTGGGTCATTTGTAGAGGCATGGATGGACCTAGAGACTGTCATACAGAGTGAAGTAAGTCAGAAAGAGAAAAACAAATATCGTATATTAACACATATACGTGGAATCTAGAAAAATTGTGCAGATGAACTGGTTTGCAAGGCAGAAATAGAGACACAGTCATAGAGGACAAACATATGGACACCAAGAGTGGAAAGGGAGGGTGGGATGAATTGGAAGATTGGGATTGACATATATACACTAATATGTATAAAATAGATAGTTAATGAGAATGTGCTGTGTATCACAGGAAACTCCACTTCACTGTACAGTAGAAACTAACACAACATTGTAAAACAACTATACCCCAGTAAAAAATAAATAAATAAAATAATTTTGTCCATTTCAAAAAAAAAAAAAAAAAAAAAAGAATCAAGTGGAACTTTGCTTTCCTTTGTCAGTATGCTCCGGAGTTATAGCTGTAGTCGGGGGCAACATTCAAGATCTCTGGCTATTAATACCATGTCAGGAGGAGCTTCAAGATGGCGGAAGAGTAAGACGCGGAGATCACCTTCCTCCCCACAAATACATCAGAAATACATCTACACGTGGAACAACTCCTACAGAACACCTACTGAACACTGGCAGAAGACCTCAGACCTCCCAAAAGGCAAGAAACTCCCTACGTTCCTGGGTAGGGCAAAAGAAAAAAGAAAAAACAGAGACAAAAGAATAGGGACGGGACCTGCACCCGTGGGAGGGAGCCGTGAAGGAGGAAAGGTTTCCACACACTAGGAAGCCCCTTCGCGGGTGGAGACTGCGGGTGGTGGAGGGGGGAAGCTTTGGAGCCACGGAGGAGAGCGCAGCCACAGGGTTGCGGAGGGCAAAGCGGAGAGATTCCCGCACGGAGGAGCGGTGCTGAGCAGCACTCACCAGCCCGAGAGGCTTGTCTGCTCACCCGCCGGGGCGGGCGGGGGCTGGGAGCTGAGGCTCGGGCTTCAGAGGTCAGATCCCAGGGAGAGGACTGGGGTTGGCGGCGTGAACACAGCCTGAAGGGGGCTAGTGCGCCACAGCTAGCCAGGAGGGAGTCCGGGAAAAAGTCTGGAGCTGCCAAAGAGACAGGAGACTTTTTCTTGCCTCTTTGTTTCCTGGTGCACGAGGAGAGGGGATTAAGAGCGCCGCTTAAAGGAGCTCCAGAGACAGGCGCGAGCCGCGGCTATCAGCACGGACCCCAGAGACGGGCATGAGACGCTAAGGCTGCTGCTGCGGCCACCAAGAAGCCTGTGTGCGAGCACAGGTCACTCTCCACACCGCCCCTCCCGGGAGCCCGTGCAGCCCGCCACTGCCAGGGTCCCGTGATCCAGGGACAACTTCCCCAGGAGAACGCACGGCGCCTCAGGCTAGTGCAATGACACGCTGGCCTCTGCCGCCGCAGGCTCACCCCGCATCCGTACCCCTCGCTCCCCCCGGCCTGAGTGAGCCAGAACCCCCGAATCAGCTGCTCCTTTAACCCCGTCCTGTCTGAGCGAAGAACAGACGCCCTCAGGCGACCTACACGCAGAGGCGGGTCCAAATCCAAAGCTGAACCCAGGGAGCTGTGCGAACAAAGAAGACAAAGGGAAATCTCTCCCAGCAGCCTCAGGAGCAGCGGATTAAATCTCCACAATCAACGTGATGTACCCTGCATCTGTGGAATACCTGAATAGACAACAGATCATCCCAAACTGAGGAGGTGGACTTTGGGAGCAATGGTATATATATATTTTTTCCCTTTTTCTCTTTTTCTCAGTGTGTATGTGTATGCTTCTGTGTGTGATTTTGTCTGTATAGCTTTGCTTTTACCATTTCTCCTAGGGTTCTGTCTGTCTTTTTTTTTTATTATTACTTAAAAAATTTTTTTTCTTAATAGTTTTTATTTTTTATATTAATAACTTTATTTTACTTTACTTTATTTTATCTTTTTTCTTTTTTTTTCTACCTTTTGTTCTGAGCCGTGTGGAGGATAGGCTCTTGGTGCTCCAGCCAGGCGTCAGGGCTGTGCCACTGAGGTGGGAGAGCCAAGTTAAGGACACTGGTCCACAAGAGACCTCCCAGCTCCACATAATATCAAACGGCGAAAATCTCCCAGAGATCTCCATCTCAACGCCAAGACCCAGCTCTGCTCAATGACCAGCAAGCTACAGTGCTGGACACCCTATGCCAAACAACTAGCAAGACAGGAACACAACACCACCATTAGCAGAGAGGATGCCTAAAATAATAATAAGGTCACAGACACCCCAAAACACACCACCAGATGTGGACCTGCCCACAAGAAAGACAATATCCAGCCTCATCCACCAGAACACAGGCACTAGTCCCCTCCACCAGGAAACCTACACAACCCACTGAACCAACCTTAGCCACTGGGGACAGACACCAAAAACAACGGAAACTACGAACGTGCAGCCTGTGAAAAGGAGACCCCAAACACAGTAAGTTAAGCAAAATGAGAAGACAGAGAAACAAACAGCAGATGAAGGAGCAAGGCAAAAACCCACCAGACCTAACAAATGAAGAGGAAATAGGCAGTCTACCTGAAAAAGAATTCAGAATAATGATAGTAAAGATGATCCAAAATCTTGGAAAGAGAATGGAGAAAATACAAGAAACGTTTAACAAGGACCTAGAAGAACTACAGAGCAAACAAACAGTGATGAACAACACAATAAATGAAATTAAAAATTCTCTAGAAGGGATCAATAGCAGAATAACTGAGGCAGAAGAACGGATAAGTGACCTGGAAGGTAAAATAGTGGAAATAACTACTGCAGAGCAGAATAAAGAAAAAAGAATGAAAAGAATTGAGGACAGTCTCAGAGACCTCTGGGACAACACTAAACCCACCAACATTCGAATTATAGGGGTCCCAGAAGAAGAAGAGAAAAAGAAAGGGACTGAGAAAATATTTGAAGAGATAATAGGTGAAAACTTCCCTAATATGGGAAAGGAAATAGTTAATCAAGTCTAGGAAGCACAGAGAGTCCCATACAGGATAAATCCAAGGAGAAATGCACCAGGACACATATTAATCAAACTATCAAAAATTAAATACAAAGAACAAATATTAAAAGCAGCAAGGGAAAAACAACAAATAACACATAAGGGAGTCCCCATAAGGTTAACAGCTGATCTTTCAGCAGAAACTCTGCAAGCCAGAAGGGAGTGGCAGGACATATTTAAAGTCATGAAGGAGAAAAACCTACAACCAAGATTACTCTAGCCAGCAAGGATCTCATTCAGATTTGACAGAGAAATTAAAACCTTTAAAGACAAGCAAAAGCTGAGAGAGTTCAGCACCACCAAACCAGCTTTACAACAAATGCCAAAGGAACTTCTCTAGGCAAGAAACACAAGAGAAGGAAAACACCTACAATAACAAACCCAAAACATTTAAGAAAATGGGAATAGGAACATACATATCGATAATTACCTTAAATGTAAATGGATTAAATGCTCCAACCAAAAGACATAGACTGGCTGAATGAATACAAAAACAAGACCTGTATATATGCTGTCTACAAGAGACCCACTTCAGACCTAGGGACACATACAGACTGAAAGTGAGGGGATGGAAAAAGATATTCCATGCAAATGGAAATCAAAAGAAAGCTGGAGTAGCAATTCTCATATCAGACAAAATAGACTTTAAAACAAAGACTATTACAAGAGACAAAGAAGGATACTACATAATGATCAAGGGATCAATCCAAGAAGAAGATATAACAATTGTAAATATTTATGCACCCAACATAGCAGCACCTCAATACATAAGGCAAATACTAACAGCCATAAAAGGGGAAATCGACAGTAACACAATCATAGTAGGGGACTTTAACACCCCACTTTCACCAATGGACAGATCATCCAAAATGAAAATAAATAAGGAAACACAAGCTTTAAATGATACATTAAACAAGATGGACTTCATTGATATTTATAGGACATTCTATCCAAAAACAACAGAATCCACATTCTTCTCAAGTGCTCATGGAACATTCTCCAGGATAGATCATACCTTGGGTCACAAATCAAGCCTTGGTAAATTTAAGGAAATTGAAATCGTATCAAGTATCTTTTCCTACCACAACGCTATGAGACTAGATATCAATTACAGGAAAAAATCTGTAAGAAATACAAACACATGGAGGCTAAACAACACACTACTTAATAACCAAGAGATCAGTAAAGAAATCAAAGAGGAAATCAAAAAGCACCTAGAAACAAATGACAGTGAAAACACAATGACTCAAAACCTATGGGATGCAGCAAAAGCAGTTCTAAGAGGGAAGTATATAGCAATACAATCCTACCTTAAGAAACATCTCAAATAAACAACCTAACCTTACACCTAAAGCAATTAGAGAAAGAAGAACAAAAACACCCCAAAGTTAGCAGAAGGAAAGAAATCATAAAGATCAGATCAGAAATAAATGAAAAGAAATGAAGGAAACAATAGCAAAGATCAATAAATCTAAAATCTGGTTCTTTGAGAAGATAAACAAAATTGATAAACCATTAGCCAGACTCATCAAGAAAAAAAGGGAGAAGACTCAAATGAATAGAATTAGAAATGAAAAAGGAGAAGTAACAACTGACACTGCAGAAATACAAAGGATCATGAGAGATTACTACAAGCAACTCTATGCCAATAAAATGGACAACCTGGAAGAAATGGACAAATTCTTAGAAATGCACAACCTTCTGAGACTGAACCAGGAAGAAATACAAAATATGAACAGACCAATCATAAGCACTGAAATTGAAACTGTGATTAAAAATCTTCCAACAAACAAAAGCCCAGGAATTCGCTTCACAGGCGAATTCTATCAAACATATAGAGAAGAACTACCACCTATCCTTCTCAAACTCTCCCAAAATATAGCAGAGGGAGGAACACTCCCAAACTCATTCTACGAGGCCACCATCACTCCGACACTGAAACCAGACAAAGATGTCACAAAGAAATAAAACTACAGGCCAATATCACCGATGAACATAGATGCAAAAATACTCAACAAAATACTAGCAAACAGAATCCAACAGCACATTAAAAGTATCATACACTATGAACAAGTGGGGTTTATCCCAAGAATGCAAGGATTCTTCAATATACACAAATCAATCAACGTGATACAGCATATTAACAGATTGAAGGAGAAAAACCATATGATCATCTCAAAAGATGCAGAGAAAGTTTTTGACAAAATTCAACACCCATTTATGATAAAAACCCTCCAGAAAGTAGGCATAGAGGGAACTTTCCTCAACATAATAAAGGCCATATATGACAAACCCACAGCCAACATCGTCCTCAGTGGTGAAAAACTGAAACCATTTCCACTAAGATCAGGAACAAGAAAAGGTTCCCCACTCTCACCACTATTATTCAACATAGTTTTGGAAGTTTTAGCCACAGCAATCAGAGAAGAAAAAGAAATAAAAGGAATCCAAATTGGAAAAGAAGAAGTAAAGCTGTCACTGTTTGCAGATGACATGATATTATACATAGAGAATCCTAAGGATGCTACCAGAAAACTACTAGAGCTAATCAGTGAATTTGGCAAAGTATCAGGATACAAAATTAATGCACAGAAATCTCTTGCATTCCTATACATTAATGATGAAAAATCTGAAAGTGAAATTAAGAAAACACTCCCATTTACCATGGCAACAAAAAGAATAAAATATCTAGGAATAAACCTACCTAAGGACACAAAAGACCTGTATGTAGAAAACTATAAGACACTGATGAAAGAAATTAAATATGATACAAATAGATGGAGAGATATACCATGTTCTTGGATTGGAAGAATCAACATTGTGAAAATGACTCTACTACCCAAAGCAATATACAGATTCAATGCAATCCTTATCAAACTACCAATGGCATTTTTCACAGAAGTAGAACAAAAAATTTCACAATTTGTATGGAAACACGAAAGACCCCGAATAGCCAAAGCAATCTTGAGAAAGAAAAACGGAGCTGGAGGAATCAGGTTCCCGGACTTCAAACTATACTACAAAGCTACAGTAATCAAGACAGTATGATACTGGCACAAAAACAGAAATATAGATCAATGAAACAGGATAGGAAGCCCAGAGATAAACCCATGCACATATGGTCACCTTATCTTTGACAAAGGAGGCAAGAATATACAATGGAGAAAAGACAGCCTCCTTCAATAAGTGGTGCTGGGAAAACTGGACAGCTACATGTAAAAGAATGAAATTAGAACACTCCCTAACACCATACACAAAAATAAACTCAAAATGGACTAAAGACCTAAATGTAAGGCCAGACACTATCAAACTCTTAGAGGAAAACATAGGCAGAACACTCTATGACATACATCACAGCAAGATCCTTTTTGATCCACCTCCTATAGTAATGGAAATAAAAACAAAAATAAACAAATGGGACCTAATGAAACTTAAAAGCTTTTGCACAGCAAAGGAAACCATAAAAAAGATGAAAAGACAACGCTCAGAATGGGAGAAAATATTTGCAAATGAAGCAACTGACAAAGGATTAATCTCCAAAACATACAAGCAACTCATGCAGCTCAATATCAAAAAAACAAACAACCCAATCCAAAAATGGGGAGAAGACCTAAATAGACATTTCTCCAAAGAAGATATACAGATTGCCAACAAACACATGAAAGAATGCTCAACATCAGTAATCATTAGAGAAATGCAAATCAAAACTACAATGAGATATCATCTCACACCAGTCAGAATGGCCATCATCAAAAAATCTACAAACAATTAATGCTGGAGAGAAGGGAACTCTCTTGCACTGCTGGTGGAAATGTAAATTGATACAGCCACTATGGAGAACAGTGTGGAGGTTCCTTAAAAAACTAAAAACAGAACTACCATACGACCCAGCAATCTCACTACTGGGCATATAGCCTGAGAAAACCATAATTCAAAAAGAGTCATGTACCACAGTGTTCATTGCAGCTCTTTTTACAATAGCCAGGACATGGAAGCAACCTAAGTGTCCATCAACAGGTGAATGGATAAAGAAGATGTGGCACATATATACAATGGAATATTACTCAGTCATAAAAAGGAACGAAACTGAGTTATTTGTAGTGAGGTGGATGAACCTAGAGACTGTCATACAGAGTGAAGTAAGTCAGAAAGAGAAAAACAAATACCGTATGCTAACACATATATATGGAATATAAAAAAAAAGAAAAAAAAATGGTCAGAAGAACCTAGGGGCAAGACGGGAATAAAGATGCAGACCTACTAGACAATGGACTTGAGGATACAGGGAGGGGGAAGAGTAAGCTGGGACAAAGTGAGAGAGTGGCATGGACATATATACACTACCAAACGTAAAATAGCTAGCTAGTGGGAGGCAGCCGCATACCACAGGGAGATTAGCTTGGTGCTTTGTGACCACCTAGAGTGGTGGGATAGGGAGGGTGGGAGGGAGGGAGATGCAAGAGGGAAGAGATATGGGGACATATGTATATGTATAACTGATTCACTCTGTTATAAAGCAGAAACTAATACACCGTTGTAAAGCTATTATACTCCAATAAAGATGTTAAAAAAAAAAATACCATGTCAGTGGTGTCCTGACCTCATTATTAACATCTGGCTTCCAGTCTCATCCAGTTCTTAACAGGCCTGAGCCAGCTGGGTGCCACCACACCTTGACCTTAATTCTCCCCACAGTGCAAAACCCGAGATGACCATTAAGATCACCTGAGGAACATTAACAAGTACCAAGCCCAGGCCCCACCTCCAGAGACTTTGAGCTTATTGGTCTGGGCTTTGGAGGCTATAAACGCTACCAGGTATTTTTCAGGTCAGCCAAGGTGGAAAATCATTGCTGGGCGTGTGGCAATCTCATGGTCCAGGCTGATAAACAGTTCCTACGGCTTAAGGAGATTTGAGCTCTTTCTTCATCAGTCTGAAATAAGCTATTTGGTTAAATTTTGTTAGAAGACGGCACTGGGTTGGTCGCTTTTCTATTTTTGTAGTTAAGTCCTTGCTTCCTTTGGTCTTCAGAGTCTGGGTTTCAGCCACAGGTCGATGAGGCTTCTGACATAATGGCTTGGAGATCTTGTACTGAGCACATGGCTTTCGAGAGTCAAGCTGCTTTATCACTGTAGGATTTATCATCCTCATCAGCTGATATCTCCTTTCTCCTCCCCTCCCCTGAGGCCCCTTCTCTCCGGATTAGTTTAGATGAATATTTTCTACCCTAGGACATGAGTGATGAAGCAGGTCAGAAGGGACGAAGTGGGAGGCTGGATATAGAACCACAGAAAACATCTTAAATGCAGGTCAAACTGAATCTGGCTAACAAGTTTTGTGCTTTAAAATGCTATACTAAATTTCAAAATTCAGAAAGACAACAGTTAAGAAAAAGATTATCCCTGAGAACAGGTTTTTCTATGCAGCCTCCACCTATAACACCTGTGAGTGCCGAGAAAGAGCAGTAAATATGGCCTGAGTAGGTCTTTAATCAGCTTTGAATTACAGGCGATAGATCCCGCACGTACCTCCGAAGCCTCCAAAGGGTCCCTGTTCAGTCTCCTTTGGTGACTGATGACAGTTTGAGACAGGGAGAGGGAATCAGTTCTAGTGAGGGTGTGGGAGGCCCATGGGTCTCTCTGAACTGACTCAGCCTCCCTGGGGGTTCCCTACACATAATGAACAAGGGGGCCTGTCCTATCCTTCTCCTCTGTTCCCACACTTCCCAGGGTCTTACCAGCATTTATTTCAGGTGAGTTCCTGATCAGGGTAAAGAATGAAGAACCCATGCTAATAATGGTAATTTAACAAAAAGTATAAAAAATACTGCAAGAATGGGACAACACAAACTTGGCAAATGGCACCCCTATCATTACATAGTCCTACTTCTCGTTTGCTTTTTTGACATGTGAAAGCCAACCAACTTGGAAAAGGAAAATGCTATTCAAGAAACAAACAAGATTATATTAAGTGATGCCAAATAGTCATTTCTTGATCTATTTTAAAGGGGAAGGTATCTATCTGCAAATCCCCAGCTGGATGCCTTATGTGTAGGCTCATTTTGAGATGTCTACTTCCCTAAAGAGTTACTAACCAATGCCAGCCTGGAGTCCTAGGGCTCTGGGCCCTGCATTTGACCTGTGGAAGATTCCTGCCTTCAAGCAGAGGGCTGAAAGTACCATAGGTGAAAGTTCCATAGGCACTGCATTCGTTAGGGAATAAAGGGCTTTGTGAAAACTCTGAGCTAGATTCTCTCTCTGTCTCTCTCTCCCCCATCTCCCTTCCTCTCCCTCTCTCTTTTATAAAGAGTCTATGTTCTATCCTATATTCTAAAACTTCTATCCTCTGGTGTGGGAGTTGGCTAACTTGCTCTGTAAAGAGCTACAGACTAAATATTTTTGGCTTTATGGTCTCTGTCCCAACTGCTTGTGACACCCTGTAGGGCCTTCCTGAGGACAGATGCCACCATGTCCCCCACCTCTTATTTGCAGAAAAGCTTTAGCCTCCTAGTCCATCCCCGAGTTCCAAGAGGAAAAATTTAATCAGAGGAGTTTTAAAAAAATACAGAAATAAAAGAAAACAGTCAAGGGAGACAAAATAATAATAGTTCAGCAATGAAACAAAGTCAAGGACCTTTAGTTCCTCCTCAAGGGCTATAGATAATACCCTGAGCCACATCCTTGAGTTGTTTTGCAAATACTAAAACCCCCACCAGGTGGAAGAAGTTAACGGCATGCTGACCACCAGCACGTAGACCCGGATGGGTTGGAACCAGAAGGTTGATGATTGAGATTCCTGAAACATCACCCTGTTACCTCACCACCAACCAGTCAGAAAGACGTACGTGAACTGGTCACACACCCTGAGACCCTCTCCCTCACCCTGCCTTTAAAAACCCTTCCCTGAAAGCCACTGGGGAGTTTGGGTCTTTTGAGCATGAGCTGCCCATTCTTGCTTGGCCTTGAGATAAATGCTGTACTTTTCTTCACCACAACCCAGTATCACTAGATTGGCTTTAACGTTCATTGGGTGAATAAACCCAAGTTTGGTTTGGTAACACTCAGCTCTGCCCTTGTAGCACAAAAGCAGCTACAGACGATACATGAACAATTGGGCGTAGCTGTGCTCCATTTGGGCAAAGGCTGTAGTTTGCAGAACCCTGGCTACAAGTACCAAGAACCAACCATCCCTGAGCTCTGCTATTGACACAAGCTCTAGGAGGCTGAAGTCTAATCAACAAGCAGTGTGTGCGTTAGAGGTGGCGGTGGTGCTGAGCGGGCACCTATAAGTAAGTAATAGGGAAAGGAAACATGAGAAAAAAATTGTCTCTCAAGTCTTGAATTGGCACACTCCTTTACTCCTAGAGGAAAAGAGGAAGCCAAGGACGACAAAGGGAGAGGATTCCCACTGAGTGATACATGCACCTGGAACTGTCAGGTGTTATTTTATTTAAGTCTTAACAACACTAAGAAGAAGGTTGCATGGTCCCTACTTTGCAGACAAAGAAGCTAAGGCTCAGATGGGTGAGCGCCCAGAGCACAGGGGGAGGAAGAGGTGGTGCTGGTATTTGCACCCAGCTCTGTCTGACTCTGAGCCTGCGCGGTGTTTTCCCCAAAGCCAAGGCTTCGGTGATAAGGGTAGTCAGGCGTGGAGTCTTCTCCCTTCTAACACCAGCATCCTCCCTTACAAAGCTTGGTGAGTGCCGGCCAGCGGAGGAGACTCAGGCAAGGAAGAACCACAACGGCCAGAGACTTCTCATATGACGGTGAACCCTCACCAGGATGGCTGCCCACCCTTGCGGCCTTTTTACAATGGTCTGTGCAGCAGTCAGAACTCCAACCTGCTGCTTACGTCCCTTCCTCTGCAGGCAGGTCCCTATTATCATAGGCCCTAACTTGTGTGCCATGAGCTTCTCTCCTGGCCTGGACCTCTCCTTTTTTTCACTAGTGTCCGTTCTCCATTCCAGAAACCAATCTAGGATACCACATTGCATTTAGAGCCTTTCTATTGGACAATTTAGGATGGTATACCCCTTCAGTCCCCTACAGAATGGGCTTTGGAAATGGAGAAAAATGGCTCTTGGGCCAATGAGAGGCTGGGGTTTCTCACTTTCATCTTCAGTTTACTTTCCTTTCGTAAAGTTACTTCTCTGGGTCTCAGTTTGCTAGTGTGTAAAATGGAGCTGGTAGCAGAACTTACTTCACGCGATTGTTGTGAAAATTAAATAATTCAGGAAAAGTGCTTAGCTGAAGGCTGGGCATATAATGCACCCAGTAAACATTAGCTACCGAGATCCGCTCTTGACAGTGACATGAGCAACTGTATCCAATGTTCAGATTCACCAACCAATGAATGGTCAGGAGCCAGTTGGAGGAGTAGACCCCAAATCTGAAAAATGTACTTTCTTTGTACAACCCAATAAAGCATTGGGTGTGTTTGTTGGGATCAGGAACTACAGATTTGAATCTTGGCTACTGCTTCTTGGCTGTGTCTGGTGGATGGATGCCAGGGCTGTGACAACTGTGCAGTGGTGACAGAAGAGGGCCACTAATAGGCAGCCAGCTGGTCTCATCCTGGCTCCTACAAATGTTTGGAGCTCGGTATGACCAGCTGGGATGGGGCCAGGCCTAGGGTAGCACGAGGTTCAGATGCACCTTGTTCTACAAATCAAACCAACCACTCCCCTTTCATCAGCAAGGTCCACTTAAGTACTATGGACTCCATTCCAGGGAGGAAGAGGATGGAAATCAACACTGATTGAGCTCATGTGATGTGTGCCAGGCCCTGCACATATATTATACATCAGAGTTGTCCTTCAATTTTTTTCACACACCTTTATCTGTAAACTATTTTGAGTACATACCATCTGAATACATACAAATAATAGATAAACATAATCTACATGCACCACTGAACTAATGTGTACATTATAGAATATGCACAAAAAGGGCATTTAAAATGGATAATTTATAGAGGAAATAAGCAATACGTTAAATAAATTAAAAATTCAAGGGACTTCCCATGAGAGTAGAGGTAAATGTTTAGTTCAAAAAGTCTTCTTGATAATTTTGAACTTCTTGGGGTCAACTTTTTTTTTTTATACAGCAGGTTCTTATTAGTTATCTATTTTATACATATTAGTGTGTATATGTCAATCCCAATCTCCCAATTCATCCCACCACCACCCTTGAGATCAACTTCTTATCAGATATCATAAGCCTGTCTTTGCTTTTACATCTTACTGGAGCTGACAAAAAAAAACTCCTTCCCAGAGAAGTGTTAGCTCTGCCATTTTTGGTTTGTGTGGACAAACCAAAATTTAATTCCTGGTTTCTGTGCAAAAACCTTTTTAAGCCACATCTGCAGTTTGGTAGAGTATGTTCAGTTGAAACTAGATAATGTTCTCTGTGAGTCCATGTTACCTGCAGAGATAAACTATGATAAAACACCATGTGCTGAATGAGGACAGAGCAGCCAACCCCTTGCAGTTCTGGAACTTTCTCTTTTTTTTAAGGACATGCCTGGAACATGCAGCATACTGTGGGTAGCAGGATCAATCCATATATTAAATATTAGTAAAGCTTAATTTCTTAGTAAGTAAAAAATAAATAGAAATGCTAAAAATTTCTACCCTCCTCACTCCCAAGAATTGCCCAGTACACTCCCTGGGGCATTTGACTATCTTTGGATAGTCAACAGCCTTATTAGGTAAGTGGATAAAGCCATTCCCATTTCACATCTGAAAGAGAAACTGAGGCCCAGAAAATCTATGCATGTATGATGTCATCCAGCAGATAAATATTTTCTTATTGAAGTATAGCTGATTTACAATATTGTATTAGTTTCAGGTGCACAGCAAAGTGATTCAGTTACACACACACACACACATATTCCTCTTCAGATTCTTTTCCATTAGAGGTTATTATAAGATATTGAATATAGTTCCCTGTGCTATACGGTAGGTCCTTGTTGGTTATCTATTTTATATATAGTAGTTTGTATCTGTTAATCCCAAGCTCCTAATTTATCCCTTCCCCCCACCCTTCCCCTATAGTAACCATAGATTTGTTTTCTATGTCTGTGAGTCTGTTTCTGTTTTGTAAATAAGTTCATTTCTTTCATTTTTTTTTGATTCTACATATAAATGATATCAGATGATATTTGTTATTCTCTGTCTGACTTACTTCACTTAATATGATAATCTCTAGGTCCATCCGTGTATCCAGCAAGTAAATTTTAAAGAGGGGTTTAAACCCAGGGCTCTTAACGCGAATTCCAGCCCCCTTTTTATTTCACCCTCTCCTTCTATCCCTCCACCTCTGCCAATGTGATTCCCCTCCTATTCTCGCCTATCAACCACTGAAATGAAATGCCAGCTTCTAAGAGGCCACAATCTGAGTAGTGGAAGCAGCCCAGACACCACAGCACTGAGACAGTTGAGCAATCTAAGCAGAGACCCCTCCTGGCATTAAGTAGGAAGGGTTTCTACTAGAAGTGCTGCTCACCTATGAAAAATTTGAGATTTGGGAGAATCAGACTGAATCCTAAAATGAATAATAAAAGAGATGAATCTAGCAAAAGATGGGTGACAATGTGGATGGTACAATGGTCCAGGGTCCTAGCTCTGGATGTGGACAGCCTGAATGTGAATGCCAGCTGTACCCCTCCTGGCTGTCTAAACTCCACTGCTAAGCCTCAGTTTCCCCAACTGTTAAGATGCTAAAACTTTGGTTGTTTTGAGGATTTAAGAGATCCTTTTCAGCACTCAACCCAGTGCCTGGCACATGGTAATACTCAGTGAACAGAAGCTGTTACTTCTGTTTGATTTCCCAGTGTAGTGATCCCGGACAGAGCTGTGATGCTCTTACAAGTCAGAGCCTTGGGCTGGCCCCTCTGCTAAGACCCCCAGCACCACACACCACAAAGGGTCAGCCTCAGACTCTGTACAACTTTCCATCCCTAGAGATGCTGATTATAAATCATCATATTTACTTACTTAGGTAACCCTGTTAAGATTCTCATTTGCACATCCCTGGAAAGAAAGAAAACTACTTTCCTTTACAGAAAAAAAATTAAGGGTGATTAAGGTGCTTCTTAAATCCCAACTGGTTTCTCCCTGTTACACAATGACTCTTCCTTTCCCCTTGATTGATACTATGTTAACTCATTTGTATGTTTACACAAATAGATTTTTAAAAAAATAAATTTATTTATTTATTTATTTTTATTTTTGGCTGCATTGGGTCTTCGTTGCTTCGTTGCTGCGTGTGGGCTTTCTCTAGTTGCAGCGAGTGGGGGCTACTCTTCGTTGCGGTGCACGGGCTTCTCACCAGTGCGTGGTGACTTCTCTTGTTGCAGAGCACGGGCTCTAGGCATGCAGGCTTCCTTAGTTGTGGTATATGGGCTCAGTAGTTGTGGCTCGCAGGCTCTAGAGCGCAAGCTCAGTAGTTGTGGCTCACGGGCTTAGTTGCTCCTCGGCATGTGGGATCTTCCTGGACCAGGGCTCGAACCCGTGTCCCCTGCATTGGCAGGAGGATTCTTAACCACTGCGCCACCAGGGAAGCCCAAGACAGATAGATTTTTACACTGTCAAATTACAGTTCTAAGAAAGCACAGCCCTGGAGGGAAGTGGTCTCTCAAGGAAGGAGCAGAGCTATAGACCGAGTGAGAAAGGCCGGGACTGGATAGAGGTCCTCAACTGAAGCAACAGCAGCCCACCAGGGATGGGCTCACAAATGCATGGTGGCTCTTATTTTCCCAGATTGTCACAATGACTGAGGGGCACAGTTGGCATTTAGTGTTGGGAGGGTAGAGGTGCTAAATTTCCTATGATGTGTAGGGCAGTCCCACACAAAGAATGAGTCATGCTTGGAACATTCCTTGATGCTCAAGGGGGTCTTCAAACTAGGTGAGCCCACAGACCAGAATCTGGGACCTGTGGGTGGGCCTGAGGAGGCCAGGGTGGCCTGGGCCAGCTCTGTTCTCACAAGCCTTTGTGAACACCTCCAGGTCAGGACACATGGCGGCCCTTTCCTGCAGGGGATCCTCAGCTAGACTGTGAGATCCATGTCAGCACATGCCATGTTGAATTCATCTTTGTAAACTCCAGGCCCATCGTGGTACCTACCACACAGCAGGTGCTCAAAAAGTTGATTTTAAAAGGTGAGTTGGTTTGCCTTTAGTGGAGCAGGCTGGCTGGGCAACAGCTCCGGCATGAAGACCAGAGGGCACCTGCCCCGAGGACAGCAGGTCCTGCAGGGCTGGAATGAACCCAAAGGCCTAGAGCTGAATATCTCAAAAAGCCATCTACTCACTGTCTGCATCAAAATGCATATTCCCAGGCCCCATCCGCCTCTCTAGGGAGGGAGCTCAGGTATAGGAATTTTGAACAAGCTCTTACCATGTGAGAAACACATCAAAATTGTGTCAGGTAATCTGTGACTATGGAGTGGCTTTGTTGGGATAAAGGAAGTTTGGAGCTTGTGAGAGCTCTTTGTCACCATTGCTGAGGAAGTTTCTGGATCAGAAATCTGTCTTCTATGATATCTGGGTTTTTCCATGAAGGCATGGAAATTAAATGAGAAATTCAATTTCTAGGTATATTTTTCTGAACTTTAAAATAACGTTCCTTTCAAACATGGCAATTGGGCCTCGGATTATTATGCAGGAAACAGGGACTCGTGTAACCCCTGAGACTGAAGTAAAAAAGTTCCAAAGAGCTACTGACCGACTTCAGTTGAGCACCTCGTGTGAGCCCCCTGTGCTACGTGCCGACGTGGATTTAATCCTCGTAACAGAGCATCCTTAGGAAGGGAGCACGGTTATCGTCATCCCATTTTACAGATAGTGAAACCATGGCTTAGAAACATTAAGTAATTTGGCCACGTTTACACACCAGTAGGTGACTGAACTAGGATTCAAACTTAGGCAGTGAGACCTGCCAAACCTCAACCCTGGACCACTTCCGGCACCTTCCATGCAGCCCAAACGGCCCCTTATAAGCACGCTCTGCTCTGCGGTCATCCCAAGAGAAGATCACGGTCTTGCTTTTGCATGCACTGAATCTTTTATATCTGTCCAGCTTTGCCAATTAGTGAGGCTTCCCCATGTCTCTTTCTCTGTGAGTGGAGGTGGGGCACTGGAATTAGAATGAAGTATTTAGAAAGAATCTGTCAGTGTTCCTCCCAAAAGGAAATATTTACACCCTGGATGGTTGGTTGGCTCCCAGTCTGTGACTTTAGAATCCGTAAGGCTCTACTGCTTAAAAATAATTAGCTTTTTAAATTTAACTGACAGCTCAAGTCACCCAAAACGAGGTTATTTTAGATCATTTTCTCTACCAAGACAAAAAAAGACTAATTCAGCAATTAAAAAGTTAGAGTTCTATAGTGCCTAAAACAGTTGGCTCATCAGAGACATGGACTGATTACATCAAGCACTATAAAGCTCAAAAATTTCCAATAATTATCAAGAAGTGCTGGGCATATCAATTATAAACAACTAAAAGGGCTTGAATAACAGAAATCTCTTGCATTCCTATACACTAATGATGAAAAATCTGAAAGAGAAATTAAGGAAACATTCCCATTTACCACTGCAACAAAAAGAATAAAATATCTAGGAATAAATCTACCTAAGGAGACAAAAGACCTGTATACAGAAAACTATAAGACACTGATGAAAGACATTAAAGATGATACAAACAGATGGAGAGATATACCATGTTCTTGGATTGGAAGAATCAACACTGTGAAAATGACTATACTACCCAAAGCAATCTACAGATTCAATGCAATCCTTATCAAACTACCATTGCCATTTTTCACAGAACTAGAACAAAAAATTTCACAATTGTATGGAAACACAAAAGACCCCGAATAGTCAAAGCAATCTTGAGAAAGAAAAATGGAACTGGAGGAATCAGACTCCCTGACTTCAGACTATACTACAAAGCTACAGTAATCAAGACAGTATGGTACTGGCACAAAAACAGAAATATAGATCAATGGAACAGGATAGAAAACCCAGAGATAAACGCACGCACATATGGTCACCTTATCTTTGATAAAGGAAGCAAGAATATACAACGGAGAAAAGACAGCCTCTTCAATAAGTGGTGCTGGGAAAACTGGACAGCTACATGTAAAAGAATGAAATTAGAACACTCCCTAACACCATACACAAAAATAAACTCAAAATGGATTAAAGACCCAAATGTAAGGCCAGACACCATAAAACTCTTAGAGGAAAACCTAGGCAGAACACTCTATGACATACATCACAGCAAGATCCTTTTTGACCCACCTCCTATAGTAATGGAAATAAAAACAAAAATAAACAAATCGGACCTAATGAAACTTAAAAGCTTTTGCACAGCAAAGGAAACCATAAACAAGACAAAAAGACAACCCTCAGAATGGGAGAAAATATTTGCAAATGAAGCAACTGACAAAATTAATCTCCAAAATATACAGGCAACTCATGCAGTTCAATATCAAAAAAAACAACAACCTAATCCAAAAATGGGCAGAAGATCTAAACAGACATTTCTCCAAAGAAGATATACAGATTGCCAACAAACACATGAAAGGATGCTCAACATCACTAATCATTAGAGAAATGCAAATCAAAACTACAATGAGGTATCACCTCAACATTGGTCAGAATGGCCATCATCAAAACAATCTACAAACAATAAATGCTGGCGAGGGTGTGGAGAAAAGGGAACTCTCTTGCACTGTTGGTGGGAATGTAAATTGATACAGCCACTATGGAGAACAGTATGGAGCTTCCTTATAAAAGTAAAAATAGAATTACCATATGACCCAGCAATACCACTACTGGGCATATACCCTGAGAAAACCATAATTCAAAAAGAGTCATGTACCACAATGTTCACTGCAGCTCTATTTACAATAGCCAGGACATGGAAGCAACCTAAGTGTCCATCAACAGATGAATGGATAATGAAGATGTGCCACATATATACAATGGAATATTTACTCAGCCATAAAAAGAAACAAAATTGAGTTATTTGTAGTGAGGTGGATAGACCTAGAGACTGTCATACAGAGTGAAGTAAGTCAGAAAGAGAAAAACAAATACCGTATGCTAACACATACATATGGAATCTTAAAAAAAAAAAAAAATGGTTCTGAAGAACCTAGGGGCAGGACAGGAATAAACACCCAGATGTAGAGAATGGACTTGAGGACACAGGAATGGGAGAGGGTAAACTGGGATGAAGTGAGAGAGTGGCATGGACATATATACACTACCAACTGTAAAATAGGTAGCTAGTGGGAAGCAGCCGCATAGCACAGGGAGATCAGCTCGGTGCTTTCTGTCCACCTAGAGGGGTGGGATAGGGAAGGTGGGAGGGAGATGCAAGAGGGAGGGGATATGGGGATATATGTTTATGTATAGCTGATTCACTTTGTTATAAAGCAGAAACGAACACACCATTGTAAAGCAATTATACTCCAATAAAGATGTTAAAAAAAAAAAAGGGCTTGCATAATTTTAGACTTCTTTATTCTGTTCCTCTAACTGCATCTGTCGCTAATTTTGAGCTAAGTCCAGAAAGGAGCTCATTATCTAAAGGCCTGCAGACAACTCCCAGAAGATTCAATAGCCAGCCAACCTTCTTTGGGGAACTGGCTTTGCTAGGAACGTTTTTATTGGGATTTTTAAAAAGTTATCCAGCTTCATTTGATATGTATCCACACAACTGGACAGCCAGTAGCGTAAAGGTGTCAAATGGTGGTTTATATAACTTGTCAAAAATCACCCCAAACCATCAGGCAGCTTCATCACCCTTGTGCCAGGAACCGTGGGGGAGAGGAGGCTTAAAGATGAAGGAGGCACACTCTCCGGACCCTGGGTGGAGGGTTCTTAACCTGTGAGCAGCCTAATACAAGACAAGGTTCAGCCACAGAGAGGCGCCCATGGCTACGTGCTGGAGGGGTGGGGAAGGAGCCCTTACCTGGGCGAAAACACATGCCCTGTGAGTGTGTCTGTGTATGTGTTGATATGTGCATGAACACTCCTGCGCGTGTATGTGTGTGTGTGTGTTGTGGGGGGGATTACAGTCACCCATGGGAAAGAAATGACTTCACTGGAACCCCTACTCTGAACACCTCCCCTCCAACTGAACAACTCCTAATTCCATCAGCAGGTTTTCTGTCCATGGCTCTGGGGACCCAAAGACTCACAATCCACTCATTCTCCTGACACACAACCCCTAAACCTGATGTTCCACCCAAATCTGGAATAGCACCCAGGAGTCTCCATCAGCCTTCACCCTATGCCAATTTTAAGAGTTGCAGTGAGAGAAGTATAGACTTTGGGTTGAGATAGGCCTGGGCTGTAGTCTAGACTTTGTCAACACTGACTGTGTGACCTTCAGGGGTCCTTGAGATTCAGTTGCAACCTTGGCACAATGGAGAGAGTTGTCCCTTCCACTTAGGACTGTCATGTATTAAACCCAGCACACAACATCCAGCAGGCACTTAAAACCAAGCATCCTCTCCTCTCTCCCTCTCCCTCAAAGCCATTCTGTTATTCCAACCCAGGTTTGGAACTATTGGCCAGGACTTTTCCATTCAAATTAAATAAAAACACACTCCATTCCCTTATTAAATGGAACCATTGCTTAGCTGAAACCATTGCTTATTCTTTCCTTTTCCTTAACAGTTCCTTTTTTTTCCCTCTGATACAGGAAAGGCAGGCATGAAAAGGCTTTGCTCAACCTCGGCTGGCAGTTGGACCAAGATCAGAATCCTAGGCCTAGAGGTGTTTTGGTGATCAAACATCAGCACCAGCCCTTGATCTGGTGAATGGACCTGGCCTCTCTTCAGCCCTACACACATATACAATGTGCTCACAAAGCCTGCCAACCCTAAAGTCTATCTGGACAACAAATTTTGTATCTCCGAGAATGTCACATTCTGTTTCTAGTCAGTGTATAAGGTGAAATTCATCAAAATTATCCTTGAGAATCCTTAAAACATCCATAAAGCATCCAGCAGCCGTGTCTCACGTGGAGTCCAATGAAGTCACCTCTTCCTCCTACTATGAGCTAGGTCATCACTTTTTTGTTTGACCACCAGATAAAGAAGCTGGCTTGTGGTTAGGGGCCAAGAAGCATGAAAAACATACCTGCATCTTTAAATGCTAAAATCATAAACAGAGACTAGTAGAGACTTGAGCAAATGTATCAATCTCCCATCTCACACCCAGGGCCCAAGCTCATGAAGAATCATTCACACTATTCAAAGAGGTCATTATTTTTCCTTCTCTCAAACTCGTCTTTCTTTCAGTTTTTTGTTTGCCTAACTGAACTCACTTATGTTAAATGTTTGCATGATCAACTTCTAAATCAAGGTTTATTTTGTATTGACTCTTTCCATAAAAAGTTAATGATTGATCGATGGATTGATTTTTATAAGAGAACATGATAACCAAGCAAAACTGGTTATCTCAGTCCTGAGACCTTTACTTGAAGACACTGAAAATTGCATGAACACACTCTAAATGATGCTCTGGCCAGGACAGAGGATATGCAGCCCTGATAAAAAAGAGAGAAGGGAGTAGGACAGATGAAAAATTGTGAGATAAGTGACTTTTGTACATGCACCAATAAACACTTCATACTTTTTCATCCCAGAACTTTGTGGCAGATGGAGCACGTCTAACCTCACGTTTTGTCCTCTCCCCACAGCAGCAGGGCAGGTCCCAAGATTCCTTGAGTTAAATGTGGCATAAGCACCTACCTGTGTCATGCTCTTTGCTCCAAGGTGCTGGGGAAACCAAGATAAATAGGTCACTCTCCCAGTCCTCAAGGCACTCACTATCTAATCGAGGAAATCAGGTGAGGAAACAATAAATACACTAAATGCTATGGATATAACAAGACACACTTGGATGGAATATAAAGGATGGAATCTTGGAAGAGGAGGGCCATAGGGCCTTATAGGGGAGGTGGTACAACAGAGTATGTGCTCCCCAGGCCAATGGAGAAGTGAGGTGGGCATCCCAGGGAGAGAACTGAGCCTACACAAATAACTTAGTTTAACCATGGCGAGTTTTTCTATCTTAAAAAATTCTTTACATAAGTAAGCAACACTTCCTCTGTATGCTAGTTAGTGCTGTGAACAAGCAGAAAGCAAACTCCTATGAAATCAATAACTAAAGCATTATAAAACGAATTGTATTTCTTCTACCTCACTTGATAATTTGGGATAAAAGAGTCCATTCACAGAAAAACCTCTACATTCCACCACCATATCATCACCTTTTAGAAAGACTCTTTCAATATCCATTTTTTTTTTTTTTTGTCTGTGCCAAACATGATCTTAGTTCCCCGACCAGGGATCGAACCTGTGCCCCCTGCAGTGTGAGCACGGAGTCTTAAACACTGGACCGTCAGGGAAGTCCCAAGATCCATTTTTCTAATTACGATAAATTGAGCTTATTTTAGCTCTGTTTCTCAAAACTTATTTTATTCCCCTTCCATTATTTGATTCACATACTGGCATTATTCTTTCCATAGGATCAGACAACATGAACCCATGAACTCAATGTCACAAGAATCACCATCTCTTAAGGAAACCCAAAGTGCAATTTCTCTGTATGAGCTCATCTTCTTTATGAAATGAACTCCCATTTTGTGAAATAAAGGTGAAAGTCAAAACAAAAATCTCTGGTTAATGGTACAGCTGCACCAGTAGACAGAGTTATTGTACATCCATCATTTTTACATTATAGAGCAGGCTTGAAATGAGGTAGATACTGTGCAGGGGAGCATGCTATAACTCACAAATCATGAACTTACATGAACGGATCCCTTGTTTGGGTTGACAATAAATCACTGACTGATATTTGATGAGCAGAACTGGGCTGTACAATATTGCTCTGATTCAAAGAGCTTCATGCACGGATTAATCCTGAGGAAATACACATAGCCACTCCATACCTGTCCTATTCACTCAAAGTATAGGAATAGAAGGCACTTTGGTCATGTCACATATGGAAAACTGGAATGAGGGTGAAGAAGCTCCTTATTACTTAGGAGACAGGCTGATAGGCTGCCATGACAAAACAAATCAACAAACATAGATTCCAAGAAGAACACAAATTCTAGTTTACCATGTTCTAGATAAGTAATCCAATTCAAATGCCCTGAAATCTCTGAACTTATGGTTTTTTCATCTGTAAAATGCCATTGACACTAATGACCTCATAAGACTGAAGTGAGGATTAATAGAGATGACAAGTATGAAGTACTCGGCACGTGGTTAGGTAGGTACTTCACAAAGGTTGGTTCTACTTCTCTTGCCCTGTATCAATTACTTATCCAGTTATTTCCTACAATGTTTGGTCTTCCTAAGTGAATAGTATATGAGCTTTGAAGGCAGAGTCCTTTTTCTTTTTTCTTTTTGTTTTTAAAGTGAATTTTTACACACCATGGTACATTGCATAATGCTGAAACCACAGTGGTGGTGGTTTTCCTAGGTCAGCAAGGCTCCAGCCCCAGGGGATGAATCTTCACAACCCTGTCTCCCTTTGCCAGCAACTGGTCTGGGGTAGACATGTGGATAGGTTGTAGCCAAATGAGATGAAGGCAAAGTCTGCTGGGGAGAAGGTGGATCTCACTGAGTAAATCATCATATAGTCCAGCAACTCATAATTCTTAAAAGCACTATAGACAATTCTGATGTCCAGCCAGGATTGAGAATGACTTTTCTTTTTTCTTAAATTTAAACTTATTTATTTATAATTCTGAGAACTTTATTTTTCTAATCCAAACCATTTTTAAGGAAAATGTATTTTGAATGTTGTTTTCTTTTTTTTTAAATGGAAGTATAGTTGATTTACAATGTTTTGCATGTACAGCGAAGTGATTCAGTCATATGTAAATCTATCTATCTATCTATATATATATATGTATTCTTTTTCAGATTCTTTTCCATTATAGGATAAGATATTGAATATAGTTCCCTGTGATATACAGTAGAACACTGTTGTTTATCTATTTTATAAACAGCAGTGTGTATCTGTTAATCCCAAATTCCAAATTTATGCCCCTCTCCTTTTCCCTTTAGTAACTATAAGTTTGTTTTTTATATCTGTGAGTCTCTTTTTTGCAAATAAGTTCATTTGTATCATTATTTTAGATTCCACATATAAGTGATATCATATGATATTTGTCTTTCTCTGTCTGACTTACTTTGCTTAGTATGATAATCTCTAGGTCCATCCATGTTGCTGCAAATGGCAGTATTTCATTCTTTTTATGACTGAGTAATAGAGAATAACTTTTCTGAACCAATGACTCTCGAGCTTCTTTGATCACGGCCCACCTTGGCCATTCTGTGCCCCGCCTACAACTTTCCCTTTTGGCAGTTCCCACCATCTACACACATGCTGCATTATAGGAGTTTTGTTACTGAATAGCAGCTAGACTTTTTAGTAGAACTAATTAGATTCCTTGACTATTTAGAGTCTATGGTAACATGCTAATTTGAGCTCAGAAAGACCCTTGAAAACTCACTCAGTAGGTTACTCTAGTAACCCTCAGTCATATGTAAAAACTGGCACTTTATGGGATTGTTCACCATTCATCAAAGCAAGAACTTGTATTTTGATCTTAGTTCCTAATCAGTCAGGGGGAGTGTATTTTGAGAACTGCTGTCCTAGAACACAATCATGTGTTGAATCAATTATGCCCACTTAATAAAAGATGTGAAAAACTATATGATCTCAACGTCAATCATCCCCAAGAGCAAGTTCTACCAGATACATCCTATCACTCTCCACTCGCTACCCTGTTCACACTCTCAGGTAATCTTTCTCACAGATATTCATATCTTCTTTAGCTTTCTCCCCATTCCCCCTTTTCTTCCAATTCTTACCCAATTAATTCAGAGAAATTTCTTTCCCTAACTTCTTTTTGCAAGGCAAAAAATATCCAAATAATGTGAACACAAGTAATTATTACCATGTCAAAAGTGTTTTCCAGTGCAATTATATATAATAGTATACCAGCGTCATTATTTTCTAAACACTTGAGAGATCCAAGAATCCCTTTGAGAATCTTCATGAGAGATTTTATCTGCTCCCTTTAGTGCCTTGCATTAAACATACTTTTCCTCAATCACCAACATTCATGATAATAAACTGTTTTTTTAAAATTCAAGTTTAGAGTTCTATTTTATTTCACTGCTAGATTTATAAGGCTTCTTTCTTTCCCAAGTTCTTTGGAAATATGTACTAATTTTCCTACATTATGTATTAAAACTGATGACTGTGGACTAACTAGCCTGGGAAGGTAACTATTTTCACACTTAAATACTAAGTCACATATCATCTTGGAGCACAACCCCTCTATAGGTTGGCAACTCCTACAGTAATATCAAAACCTTCTTTCCTTAATTAAAAAAAAAATCATTAACAGCAATAAGAAAAACATAAAACAATATGCCCGAGAGATCTGACTTTATATATTTTAAAGAAATTATATAGTAGATGTAGCCACTAAATCTCTTTTGACTCTTTAAAAAATGTTTTGAAATATGGTTGATTTACAATGTGTTAATTTCTGCTGTACAGCAAAGTGATTCAGTTATACATATATACATATATTATTCTTTTCCATATTCTTTTCCATTATGGTTTATCACAGGATATTGAATATAGTTCCCTGTGCTATACAGTTAAATCTCTTTATAGGTGATAGCTATGTAAATATTTCTAGACTTGTATTATGGCTCAAATATGTACCTATACCTGCTTCTGAATGACCTAACAGCTCCATTTAGTAGGAGTGAAAACCAATCAGAGGTTGGCAAAAACTGAAAGCCATGTAAATATCAAAGCAATTTGAAGAGATCTAACAAAAGGCTCCATCTGAAGGGAGTATTTGAGCCCCAAAGATTGAAAGAGCCAAATATGCCACTAGGGCCTCACAGAGGGAATTTGGTTAACATACCCTGTCAAAGCAGAACTGCCCCACTGTTTCAACTCTTCAAACTCCAGCCAAGACTTCAGAAAGAGAAAGTGACAATATCAGAGGTTATGGTGACAGAGGCAGGGATAACCAGACATCAGCGTCAGCAACACAGAGCTGAGAACCGGAAGGAACATCCTATTACTAGACCCTCACACAGGACACAGGGTTAAAGGTTGATTTCAAAAATCTGCTCTCTCTCCTATTCCCACCCCTACCCTGACAGTCCAGCAGGAAGTAGAAAGGACAAAGGAGTGAAGGAAGGGAGAAAGAATTCCAGAAACTACAGTGATGGGACTAAGAAGAACAACTGGCATTGTTTTCATTAAGATAAGTGCATGTCACTTACATCCCCACCTATTCTTCTTAGGGCTCGTGGCCTTGGAAACTCTTGTGACACAAGCACTAAAAACTACGCTTCGAAGGTTTTAAAGAATGTACAAAGTAGAGCAAAAATATTGGGCTGGCCAAAAATTTCGCTCGGTTACTGAATACCTTGTTCAACAAAGTTCTTGGTGAAAATGAAAAATGTGTCTTTTATTTTTTACTTAAAATCAAACAAACCTTTTGGCCAACCCAATACTTCTTTTTCCTTGTTAAGACCATAATACAAAAGACATACATTTTTATACAGAACTCAAAACTCCCATACCTCCCCCTACACACACACACAAACACAAACACACAAATAATTCTTTTAAGAAACAGGTTAGGAGATTATCATACTAAGTGAAGTTCGTCAGACAGAGAAGGACAAACATTATATGATACCACTTATATGCAGAATCTAAAAAAAATGATACAAATGAACTTATTTACAAAACAGAAACAGACTCACAGACTTAGAGAATGAATTTATGGTTAGCGGGGGGAAGGGATAGATTGGGAGTTTGGGATTGACATGTACGCACTGCTATATTTAAAACAGATAACCAACAAGGACCTACTGTATAGCACAGGGAACTCTGCTCAATATTCTGTAATAACCTAAATGGGAAAAAGAATTTGAAAAAGAATAGATACATGCATATGTAAAACTGAAATCACTTTGCTATATACCTGAAACTAACACAATTAATCAATTATGCGCTAATATAAACTAAAAATTAAAAAAAAGAAATAGGCTGGTATCTCCATTTTATAGATCACTTTTGAGCTTCCCTTGGATTTCTAACAGTGACAGGGAGTGCCAGAGCCATAAAGCAGCCAGTTCTAGGGTCGGTGCAGCCTGATGGTGAGAAAGTTCTTTGGGATCTTCAGCCACTGTTACTGCTCTGTAGTTTCCCCTGTCCTTTCACTCTAGAACTACAGAGATAACACGCCTGCTCATTCTCCACCACTATGGCCCTTCACATCACTGAAAGCTGCCTCTGTGACTCTAAGTGTAACCAGAAAATGAAGGTTCAGCTGGGGTCAGGACTTGTCCAAGTTCCTAGAGTTATTTACTGGTGGATCCATGACTGGACCTCACGTATTCTGGCTCAGGCCCAGGGCTGTTCCCAGAACCTCCACAAAAACCCTGTGAATCCTACAGCTCATGTCAGAGCCACATCCTCTCACGTGGGTTCAGGGCAGGGCCCATCATACCATCTCTAGTTAAACGTGTAGCCATCATGAAAGGGATTCTGGTGTATGGGCTACAAGTGTGTCTGTGTGTGTAGACCCAGGCACGCTAGATATTTTGGGGCATGTCTGTCCTGCTCAAAATGGGTCCCCTTCTCTAGAAGCTAACCCATATCCAGGAGCGCGACTTCCAGGAGCTACTTTGGGACAATACAACCCTGGCCCCTGGCCACACACGGTTTGAAGGGAGTCTCTGTGATGCGGCTGGACCTGTGACAGGTCAACTTAGAAACTGTGGGGCAGCCAAATTTGATTGACCGCATGTACCAGAAAAGCAGAGGAAGTGAGGTGGAGAAAGAAATATTGAGCAGGGGAAAGGAGAGAGAGGAAGAAGGGAAGGGAAGGGAAGGGGAAAAGATGGATGGATGAAGAAGATGGACCAACAGATGAAAGGCAGAGAAAGGATTCCAGTGACCTTCTGCTCCCCAGCTTTGATGGCCCAGACACATTTCTGTTTCTGATTCTGTAAGACACCCCTGCAGCCCTTATAACAACCCACCCCTTTTTCCTTGAGCTAGCTCGATCTGGTCTCTATTTCTTAGAACCCCAGGCTTCTAACTAATACATTTCTCATGTAACATGCTGAGTCTGGTATTATTTTTACCCTTCAAATCTATTAGCAGCCTGGGCAGAGGATGAATAAGAGAAGGACACCCAGGTCTAGAAGGCAAAACATTAGCTTATGAAAAACTATTTTTTCTTTAAAAAAAAATGAAATGCCTTTGGTCTCAAAGTGCCTATTGTAAGCAATGGAATCTGAGGCATTTTACTTTTTTACACAAGAAGATGAGTTTACCAAGGTGCCTAAGAGAATGGGCTCCCTACTAAATGGAGTCATGTCAGGGAGGTGATGAAGATGGTAGAGGTCTTGGGCAAGTGCCAACAGTACTCTACTAATTAGTGAACACAGAGGATGCATCACAATCAATTTGGTCGGGCCATACAACACCCTACTTTTATCCCAGAGTATCTTCTCTGTTAGACTGTGAAGTCCTTGATGGCGGGGACCATGCCTTTACCACCATCATATCCCCATCACTTAGCACAGTATCTGGCACAGAGTTGGTACTTAACATTTGTTGTTGTATGAACGGATGAATGCACAGCGACCTCAGAGATTCCTGAATGAGGCGGATCCCAGCAGCTCAGTCACAAAGGCTCTGTGGTGGGGGAGGGGACTCATTCACGTTCCCAGATTGTATAAATGTTTGTTCATTCAGCCATTCGAGGAATATTATTTGGCACCTACTCTACAGACCAAGATATCATGTGGCCCCTGCTTTGGGCTGTGCCTGGTCTCACCTAGCAGCTCACAAGGCAGCCACCTCCAATGGCAGTGGTAGGAGCTGGAAGTGGTATCGTGTCTGGTACAGTGACGGGGCAGCACTTTAAAAGGATCTGAAATTGAGGAGGCTGAAATAGACTAACTTATTAGACTGAAATCGGGATGCTGTGTTCAGCTATCCTGAAATCAGGATAGCTAAGAGTTCCCGGGGTAGTTGGGAGCTCAGTTGGGACAAGCTTGGGGCAGCAAACCGAAGTACAGGAGTCCAGCATGCTGCAGTAATTGAAGTGTCCAGGCGGCATCCACGGCGGCCCCCAGATAGAATGTGTCAGTAATGAAAACCAGGTCTACGAGCCACTGGTATACGTTGTGCAAACTGCTGTTCAAAGGAAAGAGTCTGGATCCGCCTTCTCTAGTCACTCCATGGATTCCCCCAAAGATGACGACTGAAAAAGACATGAGGTTTCCTCTGTCTTGGGCATAAGATCCGCTCACAAGCCAGAATTCAAACAACAAAGGAGCAGCGAGCATCACCAGCGTCTTTGGTGAGTCCCTCCCATTGACTGTCTGGGGCTGGTGGTATCTCAAATAAGAAATACTGGAGTAAGACAGCATCTGCTTTTACGTTCCCAGGAAACGCTGAAATGGTCTGGCATTTAATGACTTCATCTCCTTGCTCCACAGGGCCTTGAGCTAACAGTGGGCAGAAGAGGGATTGATACTGAGCCCTAAACCATCGCAATCAACCAACACATTGGACTGAGGTGACAGCATCCCACCTCTAGAGCAGCCCAGACAGACACACAGGAAGAGATTTCCCCCCTAAGTCCTCCTCTGAAAAAGTCTTTAGATTAAAATGTCCAACAAGACCAAGAATTCAGATTACCAGAGAAACTTCAACCACAGAGATAAGTTTACCCTCAGGTGGTGTAAAATAACTCTTAAAAGGTAGATTCCCAAGAGGTATAAATTTGACTAACTTAATTTTTAAAAGTTACACAAGTAATATGTGAACGTAATTTTGATATTTTAAAAACCCTAATGATACAGAAAAGATCAAGTCCTTTTTTCCCACCCCCTCTAAAATTCTTACCCCCTTCTTTATGTATTTACATAAGGTATGTTTATGCATATAAATTTTTTTCATGTCCATACATATACATCTACTTTACCATTTAAGCTGCTGCATAGTATTCCCTACTGTGAACATATGTTTATCCATTTTCTTTTTTTCCTATTAAACTGTTCCCAATTTTTTATTATTGCCAACAATGCTAAAAAAATCCCAAAAAACAAAAACCCAACACCCTTCCTAACCCATGCTTCTCTGGGCACATGCTCTCACTTCAATTTTAATGTTTCTTTGAAAGCTTATTTTTGGGTGGTTGGTGGTCTCACAATACCAAACAAATAAGGACAGTTTATTCCAACTCGAAGTGGTTGATCTCCATATATGTAGTGCTATGGAGAAAGAAAAAGGGTACACACATAAACCCCAGGTTAATATATATAATATACACACACACATAATTCAGTCTTCATTTAAGTGTGTGTGTGTGTGTGTGTGTGTGTGTGTGTGTGTGTGAACCACTGTGAGGTTGGCAGAGTTCCATGATGGGTGCAGAAGGAGTTGCCCCTGGAATGTGGGTTATTATTGCATCCTGTTCATCTGAGGGGCCAGATCTGTCTGGGATAAGGTAGAAGACATGCATAAAGATACAAGATCAGTTCGACCAGACTAAAATCTCATTTCCTAACCTGAGAACCTAGAAAAGAGTCCTCGATCTTCCTAAGTCTCCCTCCCCCATAAACAGCGGATGAGACATTATGGAAACTTGGCAAGTGCTTCTGGAATCAGTTTGGGTCTTTCAACTTCCTTGCTTTTTTCTCATTTCTCATCTGGATTATACAAATGTAAAATCCTTTTTGAGATTTCCTTTAAGGGGAAATTTTAAATGCATGATGTCTTGAAAAAATTTAGCTATAACTTAGAATTAAACTAAGTTGGATTTAATATTACAATCCAATGTTGATTTACCACCACTTATATCACTCTTAAATAATTTCTCCTGTAAAATGCTCTGCAGGAGTTTTTACCTTTGGAAGAAGCAGTCAAATACTTCAGCATTACTAATGCACCTATTCATCTCTCACTGCTAAAAGAAAATTAATTTTTAAAAATTCGGGACTCTGCAAAGAATTTTCTAATGGACAGATGTCTTCCTAAGTAATTCTTAGTTTCTCTCTCTGACTTGTCACAAAAATGAACTTGTAGCCTAAATGGTCACTTCCACGGCAACTGGATGTTCCAAGGGCATTACTGAATTTGGACTTCTCTGAAGAGATGGGAAGGGGAAAATTCGTGCCACAGAGAACATAAAAGCTCATATTCAAATACAAAACAGGACAAAAATACACAGTCTACTATAAAAGCATGATATGTCTATTGAGGTAAAAAAATATGTTTGAATGATGCTACAGACCTGTCAATGCAGGTGTTCATTGGTACCTAAGCCTTATTCTGAAAGTCTGATGAAGTAAAGTGCCAAAACCATACATGCCTTAGCATTTTTGAGGTTTCTCTGAAAAGGGCTATAAATTTAGGAGGTGGTGTGTCTGGTCAAAAGTTTCCAAAGTTTGACCTTTTTACTAAATACAGATACAGAAAACAGCATAAAATCAATGTGTAGTTAATGAGTTCTTTCAAGGCAAATACCCTTGTAATCACCACCCAGTTCAAAATAAATAGAATCTGCCAGCCACTTCCAGAAGCTTCTGCACGTGTCCCATCCCAATTTCAACCCCTCTCCCTTCACTCAAAAGTAACTACGATTTTAGTTTCCATATTATTAATCCTCATAGCCCCTGTAAGTTATAAGATGCTGTGGTTCAAAGTCATTTTTCCACCATTATAAGATTGTGTAGTAAATTACGATTTTTGAAAGGCTAATTTACACCCTTCAGTTTCACTGCTGCCCACATTTAATAAATACATTCACTCCTGTATGTTACCATGTTGCCTTATCCCAGAATAAGGCTGAACACACGCCAAGAAATTGCCTGCACTAGGCGGCGCTATATCCTTTTATGTTCCCAGACAGCTGGGAAGACAGTCCTCAAGGAAGCTCAGGAATAGGTGCGTTTCTATGAATGAAGTCGCAGAGGAACAGGTGAGAAATCCACTGAATGACTTCTTTACCTGGCCACACATCACAAACAAGATTCTCTGTCTTAAATTCAATACCCGCGGGTCCCCAGAAGTCCTGGTGAGTGGCAGGCTCAGCAAGACTGAACCTGTATTTCAACAGCTATTGATACTTTTCCACTAACAACCAAGTCCGTGAAATTAAGGGAGGGGGCCAAGAACATGTGGAACAGACAAAAGGGCCCTGTTTCCAAGCATCAGTGAAACACCAGCTGGTTTACAGCTGTGCTACCTTCCTCACTGTAAGTCACAAAACAGAATGAAACTTTCAGTGTTCACTACTCTGATGTGAAGGAATTCTGAGCATCCCTAGGGGCTCTGAGGCAACCAACTTTTTGCTTTCTGGATGCCATTTTTCAACCCATATATACTGCACAGCTCGTAAGAGAGGCAAATTTCCACCGCAAATGTACACAAGCCTGTACCATCTACTTTCACCCCATGTTTGTTTTTTGCTTTTGTTTTTCCAATTAAAAAATCTGAGTAACAGAGCTATGAACTCTTTAATTATAGAGATTTGAGGGGTTTTTTTAAGACTAAATTTGCTGGCTTTGTGACTCACAGCTATTTACATTTCTCTGGTCTGATAATTCTCAGCATAACAGGTAGGTTCAGATGTCAAGCATGTGTTACAAACAGTAGGACATCATGCATATGCATGGGGTATTCCTAGTTCAACACTGGCCTCAAATCAAAAGGCCAGTAACTGTGTCCAAGACATAAAAGTGCCAACTAGAATGTTTTCACATTTTAAGTGTCCACTGCAGTCTAAATTTTAACCAGAGATTCATAAGATTAGCTTGATTGATTTAAGGAGTTTTATGGCGCATGTCATTTTATTTCTACCATGTTTTGCGCCTAAGATTTATTCCTTAAAATATAGACTCGCTGATTTGGTAGACATGAATAGATTCAATAGAGATGAATAGATCTGGTTGAATAAAGTTGAGCATGGACTACTTCCTATAGCTTTTTTTTTTTAAGGAAGATATTGGTAGTACCTCCAGGTAAACTGGAAGTTATCCTTCAGCTTCAGATTCAGTAAACAGTACAGAATAGTTTTAAGAATATGGGCTTTTATTTTTTTATTTTTTATTTTTTTTATTTTTAGAAATTTCATGTAATGTCTGAAACATTTATATTAACATATTTCCATACAAATAACCCAATGAAAGTTTAGTATTGGTTGTTTTGTTTGTTTGTTTGTTTATACTGCAGGTTCTTATTAGGCATCAATTTTATACACATCAGTGTATACATGTCAATCCCAATCACCCAATTCAGCACACCACCCTCCCCACCCCACCGCAGTTTTCCCCCCTTGGTGTCCATATGTCCATTCTCTACATCTGTGTCTCAACTTCTGCCCTGCAAACCGGCTCATCTGTACCATTTTTCTAGGTTCCACATACATGCATTAATATACGATATTTGTTAAAGAAGTTTGGTACATATATACAATGGAATATTACTCAGCCATAAAAAGGAACGAAATTGAGTCATTTGTTGAGAAGTGGATGGATCTAGAGACTGTCATACAAAGTGAAGTAAGTCAGAAGAGTAAAACAAAAGAATATGGGCTTTTAAACCAGACCATATCAGGATCAGGAAGTCAGTTTGGCAATTTTTTTTTACTCCTTAGTGTTGCTTCCAGATCATGACTCCTGTGTCCTCCTGGAAAGTCTTGCTTGTTCCCTCGGTCTATCCATTCTCATCTCTGTCACCAAGTGATCTTCTGGTCACCTCCTCACATCCACCAATGACTTCATTCCTTGGCTCACAGTATCCATATCAAATCCCACCATCATCCTGGTGACCTCAGTGTTTGTGTGTGTGACTCATCCAACCGTTATTCCCACAGTTCCTTGACAATCTCATGTCAGATAACCTTGATCTCCCCCTCCTCAAACAACCCTCCCCGGGGCTGACACCTGGCCTCATCACCAAGTATGAAATGTTAGATACAAAGGCCCAGATTCCATCCACAGCTGCTCCATCCTCCCCTCTCTCTCCCTGGCTTGTCCTTACATCTGCTCTGGGAGCTTTTCGAGCCCTTTCATCTCCGACTTTTATTTTCTTCCCATCCATCACAGCTCTTCTGTCTTCCCCTTCATCTCTTTTCAGCTAAGACCATGTGAACAATCATTTCCAACCACTGTCTTCCTGTATTCTCAATCGCTTGCCTCCTCATCCTTTGGCTATACCCATCTGGCAAAATTGCAAATCAGGGTTAAGTGCCCATCCTGATTTCCCAAGATTAAATACCCATGTGGAGAACCACACCCTCTGGAGGAAATCATAACACTGCAGGAGATCGCCACTACAAATCTGTGGTCTTCAACCTCAGCTGGGCTCTTGAGACCGTCCAGGAATCTTTGTATGTGCTGTTTGTCAACTCTGTAGCTTCAGTAGAAGATATGTCCTCCCCAGCACAAGCCCATGCTTAACATAAGTAGAAACTCCAAATGATTTTTTTTTTCTGTTTGTATATAAAAGGCTCATTACCAGTGCCTTGAATTCCATCATTTCATCATGTCTCAGAGATGCCACACCATCAGTAATCCTTCCACTCATCTGTAGTTTTCACCTCTTTCTCTATTTTCAACTAGCTCTTTCACCTCAGAATTTAGACTTCTTTAAAAAAAAAAAAAAAAATCCATATAAAGCCTATGGCCTCTCTAGCTAAAGTTCACTTCTTTTCTTTTTTCACAACCATATCACTTGGGGAGCCAAAGGCTTCATTCAGTATCTCCACTTGCTCTCAGCTCAACTCCACACCTCACCACAATATCTAACCAGCATTTCCATTCTGTCTGGGCCACCAGTGACCGCTCAGTTGGTATATTCAATGGACACTTTCCAGAAACCGTGTTACTGCCTGTCAGCAGCATTCAACATCATGCATCACTCCCTCCTCTTGAAAAGTTCTTTCATCCTCACCTACCACGCTCCTTCTGCCTGCCCTGATTCTCCTCCTACCTCTCTGGCCACCTTCATCCCTAAGTATGTAAGTCATTAGGTTGACTTTACATGCTACATTCTCTCCCTGGATAGCTTCAATCATTCCCATGGCTGAAGTTACTATTATTCGCAGCTTCTTTTAAGTCCCCACACCAGAGTTCTAGACCTGTATGTCCATTTGCCTACCAGGCATCTCACATGTATGTCCCAAAGGCACCATGATCTCATCGTGTTCAAACTAAACTCATCACCTTCCCCCCAGATATGTCCCTCTCCCTGTGTTCCCTACCCTGATGAATGGCACCATCAACCCATCCACTTAGCTATCTATGCTAGACACCTGGCTATCTCCTTTATTTCTCCATACCTCTCATATCATATTCAATCAATTCCAAGATGTGTTGATTTACATCACCTTGTAAATCATAACTTATAACTATTGCATCCATGCCTTCTTCAGCATCTCCACAGCTACTCTCCTACTTTGGGCCGTTACTACTTCATTATGGGATCAGTGGAACCACCTCTGACTGGTCTTCCTGCTCGCCCCCTCTCTCTCCCAACTCAAATTACTTTCTATACTATAGTAGAAAACTCTCTCAAAAATGCATACCCAATTAGATCACTCCCCGAGAGCCTCCCATTACCCACAGGACAAAATCCAAACCCCTTACCTAGCAAAAACTTAGTCTACCTTCCCACCATCGTTTCTCACTATTCCTCTCTCATACCTTCCTATCCAGTTACAGGGAAATGCTTGTGAAGTACTATAGGTTAGTGACTGATAGATGAGTTTTGGTGTCAGATAGACATGTGTTCAAAGCCTAGCCCTGCCACTTACTAGTCTGTGACCGTGGACAAGGTACCTATTCTGAGAGCACAACATGCTTCTCTCTTTCAGAACACTCACTGCCAACATGACCTTGTAAATCCTCCTTACTGGTCCGTCTGTCCTGCTGGGCTGTCCTTGAACCCCTAGCACACAGTAGGCCATCAATACTTATTCTCTTCTTTTAACTGACATGTAGTTGATGGACAAACTTGTGTTAGTTTCAGGTGTACAGCAAAGTGATTCAGATAGATATATATATAGAGAGAGATACATATATTCTTTTTCAGATTCTTTTCCATTATAGGTTATTACAAAATACTGAGTATAGTTCCCTGTGCTGTACAGTAGGTCCTTGTTGTTTGTCTATTTTATATATATTAGTGTGTATATGTAACTCCCAAATTCCTAATTTATCCCTCCCCCCACCTTTCTCCTTTGGTAACCATGTTTGTTTTCTATGTCTGTGAGTCTGTTTCTGTTTTGTAAATAAGTTCATTCGTATCATTTTTTTTAGATTCCACATGTAAATGATATCATATGGTATCTGTCTTTCTCTGTCTGATTTAATTCACTTAGTATGATAATCTCTAGCAACCATCCATGACGTTGCAAATGGCATTCATCAGTACTTATTCTGCATATGAATAAATGAGGAGAATGAATCAATTCTTCCAGTGACGGGAAGCTCACTTCTTCCAAATATCACATCTTTGCACCTGACTGTTACAAAGTTCTTTAAAAGAGGGCATCCAGGGCCTTACAATCCTCCCACAATCATGTTCTGACTCATACAGCGTTTCTAGGCCTTTACTTTGATATTTCTAGATTTTTCTGCCCTTGAAAACTCCACCATTGACACTTGTACATCATGTGTACATTTAGGTACATACACATTTACGCTTCCACGTGCATACAGGTGAAAAAGCACAGCAGTGATGGTACAAGTGTGTACTGTGTGTCTATCTTCATGTGAACTATGCTCACCTATCGTGTCCTAACGTGGAACTGGGTGCTTTCTGATGTCATCACCGAAGCCTACATCTCACAGTGTGAGTGCCAGGGTTTGTCAATCAGCCCAGTCATCGTATTTACACAAACCCAAAGGGCAAAGGTGGGGTCAAAGTCAGCTGCAGGGCCAGGGATTCAGAATGCGGGAGAGATAAGGTTGACACAAGAGCAGGTGGGGAACCAGTGAGGAGGAAGCTGGGGACCATCACAAACCATCTTGTGGTGACCATGCCTGATTTTGATCAGTTGGGGTTCAGGGCGTGGTGTGTTACATGCTTTGGAGACCTGACGTAAGATAAGAAGATGGCTCTTGGTTCTTTGCAGGAGTTCATGGGCCTCTTGGAAAGGCCAGGATGCCCTGGAATAGCTCGCACATCCCTGGGCCACTCAGATCGGCCTCATACCCTACAGTGCAGACAGAGAACAGCCACCCAAGCCTCTGTTTCAGGGCCAGCCCTCTGGGTCTTCCAGGTCACGGCCTATCACAAGCCCTCTCTTTATGCTATTTCTCACCCCTACCTCCCTAAAGGAAGGCAGAAAAAAGGGAAAATACTGACTTCGCAGTGTGAGGCATAAAAAAGCAGCAGCTTCAGCAACAAGCCAAGCATTTACTGGCTAAGAGAAGAACAACGCAACAAGAGGCTGTTATGGATCGCTGGCAACTGGGGTTGAGATCTGGCCATTTTATTCTATAGATGTGATTTCCACATCTCACTGGCTTTGAATTAAATGAGCCCCAGTTCATTAGGGCAAGCTGAGAGATGGGCAATCTTTTAACGCCACGTAGATCTCAGAGCTCTTGACAAATCAAGCCTCGGCAGCCACAGGGTGGTTTTTCTTTCACTTCCTGTGGGAAAACTTCTGGGGAAATCGAGGTCATTGATAGCCTACTGCTTGAGTTACAGCAACAATCCATTTCTAACTGGGTTTTCTCTGATCCGTTCTGGACAATGTTTTCAGCCACTATGGGCAGTCCTGTTAAATTGTGCCGACCTGCAATCGTTTTTAGAAATCACTCAACCATCAAAGATTTGATTTGGTCTGCTTAATCTGCGCTGACCTCACCTCACTTTGTAAGGCTAGGGCCTCTGTATCCCCACCTACCGCGGAAGCCTTGCAGCTGCGTCTTATATTGCACTTTCCCAAGCACTTCCATATCTCTTATCTCCAGCTACTGAGAGAACAGGTACTGCCATTTCCTCATCAAGTATGAGGAGCCTCAAACACGGCAAGATCTCGTGACAAGACCATGATGCTGCCAGATTAGAATCAGGACTCATGTCTAGCAGAGTCACCCCACTTCATGACACTAACATGCCGTACACACCTGCCCTAGGCAAGAATAAAGTCGGTGAGGCCAAGGGAGGACCGTGGTTTCCCTTTACCCTGTCCTAATGTCTGTTAAATATGGACAACGGGGCCATGCGTGAAATAAACATGGATTTTGTCATAGGTGATATAAATGGTGTGCTGGTAGGGAGGCTTCCATCTGCGCTGGGGAAGAGAGCAGCTGTTCCTCGTCAGCCCCTCCTCGCTTCCTCTGCCCCTGCCTTTCCCAGATTCTGCAGCTGGATCATCAGTGCCCCCAGCCTCTGGCTCAGTCCTACCCAACGTCTGAGCCAGCGCAGACCGCGGTGGGAAGGGTGTTCAAAGATAAGAGGCACCCTGCACCCAGGTTCTTCCCTTTCTTCTGAGCTACCTCTGCGGTCAATGTGATTCCAACAACAACCCTCATCTCCAAATCCAGACTTGACAACTCAGGAGGAATGGCTGGAATTCCATGCTGTCCCTCCTCTGTGGTTCTGCCTACCACCCTGCTCCCTTTTCAGATGGGTGTTCCCGTCGCCCGCTGTCCTCAACCCTTAGCAGTTCTCTTTTCCTGGATTGGATAGATCCTGACTCCAAACAGCCAGCTGCTTTCCCCTATTAGCAGTCTCCATGCCTCTGACTAGACACATCATCGATCACTAGTTCTGTTATGTGACCAAGACTGCTACTCCCTTGGCCAGTGAGGCACCAGCTGCATATTTAAATCCAGGCCTTGGGCTGGGCCAGTGACCCCTAGTTCCCACATGGCTTCCACTCAGAGCCCTCTCAGTTGGCCAACTGCATTGAGATTTATCCAGAATGCCTTACATCTAGTTTTGTCCAGATATACCATGACTTGCTTTAGGAAAATGCAATGTAAACAGCAGCAGCAGCAAATTATTCCTATCATATAGGATGTTTCACATATCAAAATTCACTACAGATTTTTAAACGTGGTAACTTTCCATCATGCATTGGAAATATGATTTAATTTATAAAAGACAATCCAATTTATAAAACATAATATTCTTTTTATACTGTTTTGATCCTATCACCCTTTCACTGCCCCTTACCTACCTCATGCCCTCACTGCCCTCTTTGGGCACATTTTAGATTCCACGATCAACAATTATAATCATACTCTTCCAAAAGCCCAACTCAGATGAAATCCAACACTTTGTCTATTTGTACCTGCACATATTCAGTTGAAAATGCTGGAGGAAAACACAGAACCTAGAGAATCCTAAAGATGCTACCAGAAAACTACTAGAGCTAATCAATGAATTTCGTAAAGTAGCAGGATACAAAATTAATGCACAGAAATCTCTTGCATTCCTATACACTAATGATGAAAAATCTGAAAGTGAAATTAAGAAAACACTCCCATTTACCACTGCAACAAAAAGAATAAAATATCTAGGAATAAACCTACCTAAGGAGACAAAAGACCTGTATGCAGAAAATTATAAGACACTGATGAAAGAAATTAAAGATGATACAAACAGATGGAGAGATATACCATGTTCTTGGACTGGAAGAATCAACATTGTGAAAATGACTATACTACCCAAAGCAATCTACAGAATCAACGCAATCCCTATCAAACTACCAATGGCATTTTTCACAGAACTAGAACAAAAAATTTCACAATTTGTATGGAAACACAAAAGACCCTGAATAGCCAAAGCAACCTTGAGAAAGAAAAACGGAGCTGGAGGAATCAGGCTCCCTGACTTCAGACTATACCACAAAGCTACAGTAATCAAGACAGTATGGTACTGGCACAAAAACAGAAATATAGATCAATGGAACAGGATAGAAAGCCCAGAGATAAACCCACGCACATATGGTCATCTTATCTTTGATAAAGGAGGCAAGCATATACAGTGGAGAAAAGACAGCCTCTTCAATAAGTGGTGCTGGGAAAACTGGACAGCTACATGTAAAAGAATGAAATTAGAACACTCCCTAACACCATACACAAAAATAAACTCAAAATGGATTAAAGACCTAAATGTAAGGCCAGACACCATCAAACTCTTAGAGGAAAACATAGGCAGAACACTCTATGACATAAATCACAGCAAGATCCTTTTTGACCCACCTCCTAGAGAAATGGAAATAAAAACAAAAATAAACAAATGGGACCTAGTGAAACCTAAAAGCTTTTGCACAGCAAAGGAAACCATAAACAAGATGAAAAGACAACCCTCAGAATGGGAGAAAATATTTGCAAACGAAGCAACTGACAAAGGATTAATCTCCAAAATTTACAAGCAGCTCATGCAGCTCAATATCAAAAAAACAAACAACCCAATCCAAAAATGGGCAGAAGACCTAAATAGACATTTCTCCAAAGAAGATATACAGATTGCCAACAAACAAAGAATGCTCAACATCATTAATCATTAGAGAAATGCAAATCAAAACTACAATGAGGTATCACCTCACACTGGTCAGAATGGCCATCATCAAAAAATCTACGAATAATAAATGCTAGAGAGGGTGTGGAGAAAAGGGAACCCTCCTGCACTGTTGGTGGGAATGTAAATTGATACAGCCACTATGGAGAACAGTGTGGAGGTTCCTTAAAAAATTAAAAATAGAACTACCATACGACCCAGCAATCCCACTACTGGGCATATAGCCTGAGAAAACCATAATTCAAAAAGAGTCATGTACCACAATGTTCATTGCAGCTCTATTTACAATAGCCAGGACATGGAAGCAACCTAAGTGTCCATCAACAGGTGAATGGATAAAGAAGATGTGGCACATATATACAATGGACTATTACTCAGCAATAAAAAGAAACGAAATTGAGTTATTTGTAGTGAGGTAGATGGACCTAGAGACTGTCATACAGAGTGAAGTAAGTCAGAAAGAGAAAAACAAATACTGTATGCTAACACATATATATGGAATCTAAAGAAAAAAGAAAAAAAATTGGTGAGAAGAACCTAGGGGCAAGATGGGAATAAAGATGCAGACCTACTAGAGAATGGACTTGAGGATATGGGGAGGGGGAAGGGTAAGCTGGCACAAAGTGAGAGAGTGGCATTGACATATATACACTACCAAATGTAAAATAGATTCCTAGTGGGAAGCAGCCGCATAGCACAGGGAGATGAGCTCGGTGCTTTGTGACCACCTAGATGGGTGGGAGGGAGGGAGACGCAAGAGGGGAGAGATATGGGGATATATGTATATATATAACTGATTCAATTTGTTATAAAGCAGAAACTAACACACCATTGTAAAGCAATTATACTCCAATAAAGACATTAAAAAAAAAAAAAAAAGAAAACACAGGACCACGTTGTCTGGTTTTGCTTTCAATTTATGACCTTAAATCGCAGGGAGGCCTTGGAGGTATCCAGAAATCTGTGTTTCTAGACTAATTACTCTTGAACTGTCCAAGAGGATTATATTACACCTTCGGTCTCCTCAAACTTCCAACAACTCTTCTCCTTTCCTCATTGCCAGCGGATGACCTTGCTTCCCATTTCACTGAGAAAACAGAAGCAGTCAGAATGTCTCCTCCACACCCTCCATCACAGGCTCCAGTCTACTCCTTGGTCCCACAGGCTCTGCCATCACTCTCGTAGGACCATCCTCCATTTGTGCTCTCAATGACATCCTCACTCTCCAACTCAAGGATGTCCTTCAGACAGTTTCTCTCTCCTGCCTCATCAACTTTTCTCCAGATCATTCTCAACAGCACTCAAACATGCTCTAACATCTCTAAAAGCAGCCTCCTTTGAGCCCACATTCCTCTTCATCTACCCCTCTCTTTCTCTTTTGCCCTTTACAGCAAAACTCCTTAAAAAAGTCAACACTCTTGCTGTCTCCAGTTCCTCTTGCCTCTCTCTCCCCAAAATCCCACCCATCCAGCGCTTGCCTGCACCTCTCCATCAAAACGTCTCCAGTCCAGGGTACCAGTAACCTCTACACTGATAAATCCAACGGCCAGTCCTCAGACGTCAAATTTCTTGGCACCTCAGCAACATCTGACAAAGATGATCATTCCCTCTTTCTAGAAATACTTTCTTAAATTCCAGGTCACCGTTTCTCTCAGCTCTCTTCCTAATTCACTGGCCGCCCTTTCTTAGTTTCATTTGCTGGTTCCTCATCATCTCCCACAACCTCAGACCTCTTCTCTAGCTACTTTCATCCCCTTGGTGATCTCCTCCAACCTCCTGGCTTGAAATACTGTGCAAATGTTGACGATTCCCATGTTGATGTCACCAGCCCAGACCTCGCTTTTGAACTCCAGATTTGTACATCTACCTACCCACTCAACCTTTCCACTTGGTGTCAAATAGGCATCTCTAATTTAACATTTCCAAGATTGAACTCCTATTATCTCTCCAAAACAGGTCTTCCCATTGTTGTCTCCATCACATTAAAGTGAAAGTCCATCCTCCTAGTTGCACAAGCCAAAACCCTTGGAGCATCCTTGACTTCTTTCTTTCTCTCACATTCTACTCAGTGAGAAAATCCCTTGAGCTGTACCATCAAAATATATCCATCGTTCACTACCTCCACTGCTACCATCTTGGCCCAAGTAGGTTTCATCTGTCTCTTGAATTACTGCAGTATCCTCCCAACTGGTCTCCCTGCCTTCACCCTTGCCTCCCTCCTCATTAACTAGTCTCAGCACAGCAGCTAGAGTAATCCTTTAAAAAAAAAAAAAGGTCAGATGGTGCTCCAAATCCTCCAAGTGATCATCATTTCACCTAAAGTAAAAGCCAAAGTCTGTACCCCGGTATCTAGATGCCTTTGTCCTCTAGACTTGGCCACCACCTGTTGGGGCACATCTCCTAGCACTTTCCTTTACCACGCTGGCTTTCCTGTTGTTTCTTTTATTATTATTATCATCGTTATTATCATCATCATCATTATCACTATATAAGTTCCAAGTGTACAGAATTATAATCCAACATTTGCATATACTACAAAGTGGTCACCACCACAAGTCTAGTTACCATCTATCATCCACTTCACCCATTTTGCCCACCCCCTAACTCCCTTCCCCTCTGGTAACTAATCTGATCTCTGTATCTATGAGCTGTTGCTTCTTGAACACACCAAGTACGCTCTCAACTCAGGGCCAATGCCCTTGCTGTGCCTTCTGTGCTTCCCCCACAGAAGGTCCACCTGGCTCACTCTTCTGTTTTATGTCACAGCTCAAACATTATCTTGTTAGTAAGGCCTTCCCTGACCATCCAATAAAGGTATCCCCCTGCGAGCACCCTAGCCCTCATACTGTCACAAAGCAACACAGCATATGCTATTCACTTGCCTATTTGTAAATTGCTCCTCTTTTGACATCTATTCACAGTATATGCTACCCACTTGTCTATTTGTAAATTGTCCCCCCCGCAGAATGCAGGCTCCATGTTGTATTTACTGTGACATCCTCAACACCCACAAATGTGTGTACCACAAAGGAGATGTTAAAAAAATCTGTGCTGCCTGAGTTACATAAACTTAGACTCATGTATCGATCACACTTGATTTTATAGCTTTCAGTTGTTCACAGAAAATGAGTTTAATCAATGAAACTTTCCATTTTAGCAGGTCCATTTTGCAACTAAATCAAAGGGACAATGGTTTTTATGTTTTTCCTTGTTTTACAATTGAGTAATATCAAAGATAGAGTCCACACCATCCTCCCCATGAGGAACACGCACATTTTGTTGGCACAAAAAAGGAAATTCGTGGCCTCTGGAAAAATAATAGAGTCACACTAACAGGCACTGAGGAAAAAAAGATGTGTAACTTTGGATGAGGCCAGTTTATGGGCCAGGCAGTGGCTTGGAAGCCCAAGACAGGGCTTTCCTATGGCACTGGAGCTGGGAGCCTGGGAGGTGAATCCTGCCGTGTGGGGCAATCACTCTACCCAGCTACACATCAGGTAGCTAACAAGCAACGTTGGAGCAAGGCTCTACCACACAGCCAATACCCTAGGTGCTTGGGGAAGTATTTTAGCAAATATACCCTAATTTTTAAATCATGGAGATGTACAGATGTTAGGGGTCACCTGGTCCACTTCACCTGATCCATAAATTACCTCTTCCTCCTACATACCAAGTATCTGTTCAGTCTCTCCATCTTGGGACAGGTTGCTCATGAAGCAGTTAATTCCAAATTGGACCAGCTCTAAACGTTGAGGAATTTTTCCTTATCTTGTGCTGACAGCTGCCTCCCTGAAACCGATATCCACCGGTTTTGGTTTGGGTGCGATTTTCACGACTGGTTGGTTGTGCATTTGTGCTTCCAGTGCCAAATTAGACGGTCGTAAATGGAGCACAGTTTTTAAATCCTGCCACTTGCCAGGTAAGCAATCAAACTGGAATTGTGAAAAAAAAAAAAAAAATCCATTGCCCTTTGACACAGTAATTCGAATTCTGACTGCTTTATTCTAAGAAACCCACATTCCTTCACTACAGAGCCTGGAAAGTTATCAACTCGCCTTCCCAGACTTTTTTTTTTAATTAATTAATTTATTTATTATTTTTGGCTGTGTTGGGTCTTCGTTTCTGTGCGAGGGTTTTCTCTAGTTGCGGCAAGCGGGGGCCACTCTTCACCGCGGTGCGCGGGCCTCTCACTATCGCGGCCTCTCTTGTTGCGGAGCACAGGCTCCAGACGCGCAGGCTCAGTAGTTGTGGCTCACGGGTCCAGTCGCTCTGGGGCATGTGGGATCTTCCCAGACCAGGGCTCGAACCCGTGTCCCCTGCATTGGCAGGCAGATTCTCAACCACTGCGCCACCAGGGAAGTCCCCCAGGCTTTTTTTGAGTGAGGGTGATCATGTGACTCAGTCTCCCCGAAGCGGAACTTCCTGCTCTCTCTGGGAAGGCTCCATGCCTGGTGCGTGGCAGACCTCCCTAAGGGTAGCAGAGCATCGAAAGCTCCCGTGCCCTCAGTGAGAGGTTTCCCTACCCCTAGAGCCTCCTCAGTTGTCCCAATTTCTTCTTCGAAACTAAAAACTTATGAAGCTATTGTTTCTCAGGCTTTCTGTTACTCGCGGCCAAATGTACTCCTAACTAATGATTATGTAACCAATTAAAATTATATTTATGAAAAGTTTACAATAGCATGAGAAAATGTTCATGTAAATGTTAAGTGAAAAAAGTTCGAAGTAAAATTCATTTGGAGTCTAACTACACCTACATAAAGTCAATGCCAAGAAAATCCCCCAAATTTGTTTGGTGTTTAGATTAAGGGCATTTTTTTCCTTGTAGAATGTTAAAATATTTATTGAGTGTCAGGCCCCAGGCCAGGCACTTTTAGATGATTTCATTCTTTTCACTTTTTTGCACATTTCACATTTTGTTTAGAATGAAAAGATGTTAATAAAGATAAGAACTCTTTTGTCCTGGAAAATCTAAAGGAAAAAAGATCAATCAATTATGATCTGGGAAAAAATCCACAGAAGTAAACTTCGCCAGTCCTCTCTCCACTGCCATTATTAGAATTCTGATTTATCAGCTAATCAGGAAAATGTGTACTGGACGTAATGGAAGACTGGCAGGAAAAGGACAAATTAACCTCAACTACAAAAACGTCAAATGATAACTGCTTGATTTCATTAGTACTGCATAAAAAATAATGGTTGTTGAAAACGAGGAAGAAACAACCAAGTTCTATGATTTCAGCACTAGAATGGTAGGCTGCTATGGGCCATCTAAATATTATTGTGGAGAAAGAAGCTATTGAAATGCAGATCCATTCAAATCCAGACTGAGATTACAGCTTGGAGTTAATTAACTGAATTCCTATTGTGTATAAACTGAATTTTTAAATATAATCAAAATATGTAGATGATACTATTTCTGACCCGCTGTGATGCCATCTGCCTATCTTATTTCCTTGATGCCATGCTCCATTTCACGAAAGAAACTGCAGGAGACCGTAATGCATTTTCTCCAATGATGAGGTGACACAGACATAACAATGCCCGGCCAGGTAAAGATTTCTGCTTAACTGAGGGTAAAGCAGGAAACTTGGCCACAGCCTTAAGCCCCCTGGGGAAAACTAGCCAAGTGGTTTTGGCAACAGCAATGCCACAACTCAGCCATCTAATTCAGCTGTCAGAGCTGGGCTGGGAGTTGTCTTTTTCTGGAGCTGCCTGGAGAAAGGTGGAGCTTCCAGGGTGGCCAGATAGTTATATTATGTGACAGTCTTTGATTTTTCTTTGGACTCTACGGGCCTGGTCTGGGACACAGCCATGGGGCTTCCAAGCTCCAAGGAGCGTGAGTATGGACACTGCCTTCATTTAGACATCTGTTAATCTACCTCTTAATTCTCAAGGTGCACATACCCATCAAATGCAGACACAAATTCCAAGCCGCTGTCTCCATCTCCTCTTCACACTGCGTCTACCACGGGAGGGAGCAGCAGGGTGAGGGATGGAGGGTTCAGCCTGTGCGCCTGCTCCCTCGTGCTGACGATAAATTGCTTTTATGCCTTCTGCATCCTTCCCACGCATCTCACAGACACACCGTGGCTCCTTCAGCAGCGCAGCAAGTTGTTGGGCTGATGAAGACTGGATGGGCTGGGTCTAGTTGTAGAGCTTTGTGAAAGGTTGCTGGTCTCTGATCCCTGCTTGGCAAATCACTAGCATCTCACGACATAAAGTAAAACCATCTCCAAGGTAGCCCCCTCTTTCTGGCTTGGATCCAAATGATTTTGAGGGTTCCCCGAGCTTGCATAACATACACCCCCAGAAAATAAGTGTCAACAAGATGAAGTCAGCAGGGGGAAAACACTGTTCTCCAGGGTGGGTATCCAGTCTGGGCCACAGCATTTTGATTCCAGCTCTGCCCTGACCTCCCGCCTCAGTTCTGATAACCAGATTTCAGATGACTCTCACCACACTCTTACCCATTGCATTCCTGCGGCCTGGAGCCCCAGCCCTAAAGCCCAGCCCTACGGCTGAGATCCTGCACCCTGATGACAGGCTTCCAGAGGCTGCTGGCCTAAGCTAGATTTTTCTTTTCTTTTTTTTAAGTAGAGCAAAAAGGTTTTAATTTTACTGAACGTACCCTGCGTTGATGATCTATATGTGCTACCTTCCGTCTGTTTCAACTGTTCAACCCCATTTCAGCTCAATTTTCTGGAATCTTGAAGAAATCATGGCAGCCTCCAGGCTTCTAAGCAATGCACTTCTATACCTATTTCTGGATGTTCCAGTTTTAGACCTTGACCAAGAACTTCCTCCTGGACACATTATCTCATCCTACTGCATGGCTGGGTCCTTTGCCACCACACTGGGGATTCTCTTCCCCTTTCTCTTGTCTGAGCTTGCTTTTAAGGAGTTCCTTTCTCCCCATTGGGACCTCGAGCTCCCATTTGTGCTACACTTTTAGGACAACCCGCTTGCCAGCTGAAGTGACATTTTTCACAGCAACTGACGAGGAGCAAGTTTCCCCAGAGTTGGCCCCATCACCTTGCTGTCTTAGCCTGCCTACCCCATCCGCCCATCCCACCTCACCACCCTGCTGTAATTAATCAGACTGGGCGATTTGAGAGGTTTACTGCTATAAATGGCCTGAGTTCTTAAGGTTCATTCTCTATCTCAGACACCCACACATAAACCAATTGTCTAATCAAGGCTTGGGGTCCTAAAATGTCATCCTTCCCTCCAAGGCAGTCAGAAGCCCCTTTTAAAGAATACAGAGTCTCCACTGACTGTAAAAGGAAACTGCAGTGAACGCTCCATTGCTTATAAGTGTTTAGGAAATAAAAGGTTATAAATAGATCTGTAGAAATCAACAATAACAAAGTCTCCAGACTTAAAGACTCCATTTTGAGCCAAAACAAAGATACAACTAAGATGACAGATGGGCTTTATCTCAAGTACTAATGCTGCTCAGTTTGTCACAGTAGCTACCTAGAGCACTGTGTTGAGAAGGATCCTGAGGCCAAATCTGAGCTGAGCAGGCAATGATCCCATGATCAATTAGTGATACAGAGGACCAAAGAGAGGCAGCATTCGAGCCATTTATTTGCCAAATCTGGAGTGATCATTTGCATGGCCTTTGGAGCCAGATCTGAGTTCAAATTCAAACTCAGCTACCTTGTCGTAGGACAATGTTTAACCTCAAGTTAACATTTCCTCACCTATTAAAACACTGACAACAATACCATACCTCTAACAGAGTATCGATGTTCCCATTCAATTTTTGCAAAGCAAAATATGTTGTACATATTAAATGCCCAATAAACAGGAACTCTTATGATATTAATTCTTTAGCTCTAAAGTCAGTTCTCAAGAGTAAATGCCCTGAAATAGGCTCCTCTGACTCAAAGGTTTGTTTACGCTGATTCCCATCTTGTTTTCAAATCAATAAACCGTACGCTGGCGTGTGGGAGGCGCTGGGTAACAGCTGATGATAAATACAGCATTTCTGCTCAGCGTCCTCTCCACCAACAGCACCCCTGCCCTGGCAGACACTGAGGACTCTGAGTGGCTCCAGACTGAATTCTCAGCTTTCCCTAAAAATAAGCTCACACACTGAGTCACCCCTTTATTCCCGGGCTCCTCTGAAAGTTGAACAGGATGTCACAGTGTCCAGAAATAGCCTCCACATTCCAACTCTAAATTGGCTTCCATCGGCAATAAGGCTTTCAGCTGAAGGTGGTTAAGATGATTCTTCTGAGTTTCCATCTAAAGAGAATGATTTAAGCAATTATAAAAGCGAAAGGTGACCCCTGCACCAAAGGAACAGAGAGGCCACCTCAGAAGCCTTCAGCAATTTACCAGCGCTGACAGTGATGGGGTGCTGGGCGGGCACCCGGGGAGCAGTTCCCTGCCTCATCTTGCCACAAGAGTAGTCTCCGATAAACCACGGGCTCTGCCAACCATGGGACCACGTCCTGGCCCCCATCCCTGGCACACCTGGCCTTCTGGCCTCATTTCTCGGCATGCTCCAGCCACACCCAACTCCTTGTCATTTCCTGCTGCTGCTCTACTCCTTCACAAGCCTCATGACGTTGCCCAAGGTGCCCCTTTAGCCTAGAACTTGAAACAAAGAATACTCTCACCTCGGCCACACTCACCAGGCCTAGGTTACTTTTTGGCCTCTTGGGGAGGGTGGGAGGGGTCGGATTGAGCCCTGGGGCAGAGCAAGGGGATCAGCGAGCCTATGAGACTCAGGCTGCATGGACCACACTGTGGGGACCCAGAGGAGAGATGGAGGGTGACAGGGTAGGTGTGCTGAGAAGATCTGGCTGAGAGACGCAGATGATGTAGCCCTGTATGGGCATGGACAAATTACTTAGCTGAGCTGCTGTTTTCTCTGAAATGAAATGCAGACAATAAGAAGTCCTACTCTTTATCGATGCCCCAACAAGATAATGAAAGTGAGAGAATTCGGCAAACTCTAAATACCCATGAATCCACCAGGACTGTTTTGGTCATTACCGGTGGTGAGGAGGGGGAAAATCCAGCGTCCTGAACAAAACAGCCCTGATGGTGGCTAATTGACATTCTGAGCTCTGGGATGTAGTCTACATCTCTGCCCTCTGTTTTTTCTGGCTTTCAGGAGAGGGAATGTTTACGCTTTCTTCATTACAACTTAGTGTGAAATGCTGTTGTAGGCCTTTCCAGATAAAAGGTCCTGTGTGCTAAGAGGAAGTTATGAGTGTGACAAAGGGCAGAGGCTTGAGGCATTCATGGCAAATGGCACCCACTACTTACGAGTCCCTGGGCCACTTCCCTTGGGACACGATTTCTACTGCCATAGCCAGAAGCAGACTAGGGTGTGAATGGCCATCACTGTGAGATGCAGATGCCACCTCACAACAAGCTGGGACCCTGGTACGGGTTGAATTGTGTCCCTCCATAAAATATATAGTGAAGTCCTCACCCTTAGTACCTCAGAATGTGACCTTATTTGCAAATAGGGTCTTTACAGAGGTAATCCAATATAACTGGTACCCTCATGAAATGGGGGAATGTGGACACAGACAGACACACACAGAAGACCATATGAAGAGCCACAGGGACAAGACATCCAGCTACACGTCAAGGAGAGAGGCCTGAAGCAGGGCCTGCTTCTCAGCCCTCAGACGAAACCCATCCCGCTGATACCCTGATCTCGGACTTCCAGCCTCCAGAACTGTGAGACCATACATTTCTGTTATTTAAGCCACCGTCTGTGGCACTTTGTTACGACGGCCCTAAGAAACTAACACAGACTGTTTATAACAATCCAGGGAGAAAAAGAACTTCGGAAGCCGCAATAGTCCAAATTGGGTAGAACACTGATACATTCATTTGATGAGAAACACAGGTGCTAACCTCACACAGGACATTCTGGAACCTGTTGACCTTAATGTCACAGGAAACTAATTAGAGGTGGCTCCTTTTTATTTATTTATTTTGAAATTCCCTTGTAGCCATCCTGAATCCCCAGGCTCCTGGTTCGCAGGCATGTCCCCTGCCCTGGTGGTCCACGGCAAGGTATGCAATGAGGATGTTGACGGCTTCTGCCCAGCTGCTCGTGGCACATGCATGTGGTGGGGTCACTGTTGGTCAAGGGTCCTACCACTCACACTGCTCACCGCTGCTTCTGGCACAGTGGGTGCCCAGCCCTCCCTCTTCCCAGAGGAGATCGGCAGACCTCCAGGAATACGGCAAACCATACTGAAAGCTGCTCCCCACGCAGAAGAGAGGCATCAAGAGCGGGCTGAGCTCAAACACAGCTGTGGACAAAAAAAAAAGTCGTCTGCCATCCCAGTAAACAAAGAATGTCACCTGCCATGCCGTAAACAACGTAAACAACGGTGTTGCCCGCCATCGAGCCGTGAGCCACTGCAGACACCCCGACGGCGCACCCTGAGGGGGATTCAGGAAGGAGAAAGACAGGATACTGGCCCTAGATGGTTAAGATGCATATCAAAAGAATAATCTCAATGAGCCCAGACTCTTGCATCTTCCCATACAGGGAAAAGCATTCAAATCATTAACTTGACGTGTGTGTTTTTTTGTGATCTAGCAGTAATCTTTCGATGTTGGACTACATGTTTGTTTGTTTTGTCAGCAAAAACTATATATCCTGGCTCTTCCCTCACCTCTTTGGAACAGTCCTTCAGGGCTGTCTGAGAGGCTGCCATCCCAGGCTATAGTCCTCAGTAAGGTCACCGAAGAAAACATAATTCTCAACTTTTAGGTTGTGCATTTTCTTTTCTTTTTTTTTTTTTTTTGGCAACACAGCCCAAGCATCCAATAGCAACCCCAGATAAAAAGAAGATGTGGCACATATATACAATGGAATATTACTCAGCCATAAAAAGAAACGAAATGGAGGTATTTGTAGTGAGGTGGATGGACCTAGAGTCTGTCATACAGAGTGAAGTAAGTCAGAAAGATAAAAACAAATACAGTATGCTAACACATATATATGGAATCTAAGGGAAAAAAAAAAAGGTCATGAAGAACCTAGTGGCAAGACGGGAATAAAGACACAGACCTACTAGAGAATGGACTTGAGGATATGGGGAGGGGGAAGGGTAAGATGTGACAGGGTGAGAGAGTGGCATGGACATATATACACTACCAAATGTAAAGTAGATAGCTAGTGGGAAGCAGCCGCATAGCACAGGGAGATCAGCTCGGTGCTTTGTGACCACCTAGAGGGGTGGGATAGGGAGGGTGGGAGGGAGGGAGACTCAAGAGGGAAGAGATATGGGAACATATGTATATGTATAACTGATTCACTTTGTTATAAAGCAGAAACTAACACACCATTGTAAAGCAATTATACTCCAATAAAGATGTTAAAAAAAAAAAAAAGGGTAAAGTTGGCAAAGCGACTATTTCATCCGAACAAGCATTCATTGGACATCTAGGATGCGTCTGTTTCCCTCTCTCCTCTTAAGCTCGGGAACCCCAAGTGGCGGCTGGATGCTTCCCTTGCCTTGCGAACTTAGGAGACAAAAGACACAACCCAGCGGGAGGGTTTAGATGGAAAGGCGTGTACGGACAGAAGAAGGAACCTGGAGAAATTTGCTAGGGAAGAGTCTCAAGCAGGTGGCTGGGGTAGCATCACGTGGAGGAACAGAGGGAGCTTTAAAGCAGATGCATGGTTAAGAAAGAATTCAGGGAGACCAGGGATAAGCCAGAACTCAGGGTAGCCAGTTAAAGGCTATTTTCACTAACCTCTAGCTGAAATGTAGCATTACCTTCAGTTGCGAACAGAAGGACAAGCCTCAGAAATATCTTCAGTACCTATGACTTTGCCATGAATAGAAATCACAGGTATTTTCAGATCGCATTATAGTTGTTGGAGATAACTTGAAATATCACTTATGTTCATCAATAATTAGAAATTGGAGTATGTATTAGAATTGCCACTAGACTTCATTTAATACAATAATATAGAAGAACAGATGTTATCTATCGCAATTCTCTAATATTGTGCTGCCTGTATTTCAATGTAATTGGTCCTCTTTTTAGTCCTATGTATTTTATTGTGTGCACTGAAGCGTTTTTCTGAGTCCACAAGACTGAGAAGGAGTCTGAGACATAAAACACGTTAAGAACCCTGCTTAAGGTCACTGAAGAGGCTTTGGTGCTATGTGAAAGGTACCATGAAGGCAGCAAAGGGGTAATGATGAAATTGACATTGCCCTTGCCTTCCAGGAGCTTATAATCAAGTGAAGGGAGAGAGATAGGAATTACCCTCTTTGCCCCTCTCCTTGTGCTTCCTGCTGCTTATTCCCATCAAGCAGACTACAGCACCTCCGCCAGCCCATACGGTAGCTCTGTGGGATCTAGAAAAGGTACCTCTTCTCCAAGACACCTTTCTGGCACCTGCTAGAAAACTGCCCTAACAAATACACGAAGCTACAGTGACCACGTACGAACGGTGCCCCCAGGAGCAGTTACAACCCGAGACGGGGGCCTGACTGATGAATCTCTGCAGAGACACCAGGTAAGAAGGCTCTTTACACACAAAGAGCAACTCCCTCATCCCCTGTACTCTATCATGTTGTTCTTTACCCCAAACCCAAATGCAGCCTCAGACATCTTCCCAAGACGGTCAGGCTTGACACGAGATGAAAAACATTTGTCCTCCCAGGCTTGGGGCTTTACCCCTTGTGAGAAACTTGTGTTTTCATGGGACAGTCTGGAAACTAAAAAAGCCTCCATGGCTTCAAGGAATGAATCCCTAAGGGTGAAAGGGAAGGCGTAAAGCAATGAATCTCTAATACTGAAAGTACGGGAAATACATTTGGTCAGGTAACCCTTACATTATACGACATCAGTGGTTCTCAAAGGGCTTATTTTGTCCTCCAGGGAACATTTGGCAATGTCTGGGGACACTTTTGATTGTCACGCTGGGGCACGGGCAGTGCTACTGGCATTTACTGGATAGAGACCAGGAATGCTGCTAAACATCATACAATGCACAGGACAGGCCTCCACAGCAAAGAATTATCTGGTCCAAACTGTCGGTAGTGCCACAGTTGAGGGAACCCTACGCTAACCCCATGCTTGGCTTCCTATTCTCCCAGCAGCTGCTCAGAAGTTGCCCAGATAGAGAATGTCAGGGTCTGGCGTATGTCTGACCGGAAAAGCAAAAGCCAGCCACCGGCCGAGTGAGGAACCACGAGTGTCCACACCACGGCCTGCTCCCGCACACTCACACGGCCGGCCCAAGTACTGCAGTAATCGCTTTCTAAACCTGATTTCACAATTATGGCTCTACTCTCTCCCTTGGGCAATTTGAAAATATTTACTAAGGCACCAAAGTCCCTTTGGAAATTTCCAGGCAGACAAGACTCAAAATTGCAGCTGGCCCTTTTAGACAAGAAAGGGAAGGGGGCAGAAGGGAAACATTTGATGATTCAGGGAGGTTAGAGTGGACTCTGCTACCGCAGGCCATCAGCAGCTTTTACCTGCTGGTCACTTCATTTGCAAATGAAGCCATTGGTGCTATGGCTTCCAGGAGGTAACTGACCCTCGGCAAAGGGCTAATGAATGACAGGGCAGCGGGTCAGAAGCCACTTTCCACTGGCTTCCTGCTCGGACTCAGGGAATGTGGTGGATGTGTTCTCTGACTCCCATTCTGATACTTCACCCTTAAAATCCCCAGCGAGCACGGAATGAGACTTCTGGCAATTTCTGGGGAGAAAGAAAAACGATATGGAGAATCACCAGTGCTTTTCCTCTACCCTCTTATCCCCTGTCAATGGAAAAAAATGGTTTTATATGTAATCACTTATTTTTACATGGGCCAAACCATTACCTCTAAGACATCAGATTTTCTGGTTTTCAAAAGAAAACACATAGTTGGCTTAGATAGCGAGGATGTAACAAGAAAACCGTAGAGTAGCAAAATTCAGTATGCAAGTGCTTCAGTAAATATAAGCCTCTCATCATAGCAGCCCAGAAAAGAGTGAAAAGGGAGTCTGATGCTTTACTGATGTTTTTTCATTCACTGTGCCTTCTTTATTCTTTTTAACTTTTATTGAAATATAGTTGCTTTACAATGTTGTGTTAGTTTCGAGTGTGCTGCACAGTGATTCAGTTATACATATATAATATTTAACTGAATATATATATAGATTCTTTTCCATTATAGGCTATTACAAGATATTGAGCATAGTTCCCTGTGCTCTACAGTAGGTCCTTGTTGTTATCTATTTTATATATAGTAGTGTGTATATGTTAATCCCAACCTCCTAATTTATCCTTCCCTCCACCCCCCTTTCCCCTTTGGTAACCATAAGTTTGTTTTCTATGTCTGTCTATTTCTGTTTTGTAAATAAGTTCATTGGCATCATATTTTAGATTCCACATATACATGATATCATATGATATTTGTCTTTGTCTGATTTACTTCACTTAGGTATGATCATCTCTAGGTCCATCCATGTTGCTGCAAATGGCATTATTTCATTCTTTTTTATGGCTGAGTAATATTCCATTGTGTATATATACCACACCTTCTTTATCCATTCATCTGTCAATGAATGGACATTTAGGTTGCTTCCACGTCTTGGCTATTGTAAATAGTGTTGCTATGAACACTGAGGTGCATGTATCTTTGCGAATTAGAGTTTTCTCTGGATACATGCCTAGGAGGTTTACTGTTCTGAACTGCTAGCAACCAGACAACAGTCACTTCTTTAGCTAAAAGATTCCTAGAACCTTAAAGACAAACACAACCATACTTCTATGGTTACAGAAGAGATATAGAGTCTAGAGCAGGAGTTGGCCACGTCTTTCTATAAAGGGTCAGAGAATAAATATTTTAGGCTTTGCAGGCCGTATGGTCTCTGTTGGAACTACTCAGCTCTGCTGCTGTAGTATGAAATCAGCCATAGACCATGCATTAATGAATGGGAATGGCTGTGTTCTGATAAAACTTTAGTGTGGACACTGAAATCTGAACTTCATATAATTTTCACGTCATGAAATATTTTTTTTTAAATTTCCAACCATTTACAAATGTAATAACCACGTATTGCTCACAGGCCTTATGAAAAGAGACTGCAGGCCAGATCTGGCTCGTAGACTGCTGCTTGCTGACTCTGGTCTAGACAGAAAATTGGAATTTCCAATCATTCTTCATTCTGAAGGTACTCTGTAAAATTGATTTTCCTTCTCGTCTCATTGTGATTCTGAAATCACACTAGTAAAATAGATAAATGAAAAAACAAACAAACAAACAAGAGAAATCAATCAACCATCACAGCATTCTCAACCAAAACATCCGGGCTAGGAATGAGCTGGTTGTGAGCTCTGCATGACTCACGGACAACACACCACAAGGCCGCATCTTGCTCAATGCAAAATATATGGCCTGCTGAAGGCTAGCATTCCAGTGATATTTTCAAAATCACCCAGTGTGAACAATCTCCTTGTTTAGTCTTCGCAATTTTATATCATTCAAAGGTTGGGCCAGGGGAGGGGGGTGAAGGGGGGCTGGAAAATGTCCCAGTTTCTGAAATCCAGTTGTCTTCTGCCCTCCAACACACATTAATCCATTTCTTATTCTCCAGAAAGGATACGTCTAGTGGGTTTCTTGAAAACACATTAATGTATTGATGAGGTAGGTCCTCTTGGCCTTCCAGTACATGCCTTATCTTCCTACAAACTTATTACTATTTAAAACCAATGAGTATTGATAGATTGGGAGTTTGGGATTGACATATACACACTGCCATGTTTAAAATAGAAACCAACAAGGACCTACTGTATAGCACAGGGAACTCTGCTCAATATTCCATAATAACCTAAATGGGAAAAGAATTTGAAAGACAGATACATGTATATGTATAACTGAATCACGCTGCTGTACACCTGAAACTAACACAACACTGTTAATCAACTATATCCCAATATAAAATAAAAAACTTTTTTAAATAGAAAAAAAATGAAATAAGAAAGAGAAAAAAATAAAGTAAAACCAATGAGTATTTTCACACTCACATGGAAGAGTGAAACACAGACCCAGAAAAAGTGGGTTCTAAACTCGGTTGTGAATGCAGCATATATGTGAAGGGGATGAGCTTGCCAGATAAACTACAGGACGCCCAGTTAAATCTGAATTTCAGAAGAACAACAAATCATTTTTTAGTATAAAAGTGTGTCCCATGCAATAACTGGGCATCCTATAATTTTAGTTGCCAAATGTGATAACTCTAGTGGAGGCTAGAGAAAAAAGGAACTAGGCTGGAGTGGTAGGCATTTATTAGGGAAAAGCAAGAATTTGTTATAGGTGTGGGAGGGGCATTCATTATGAAAGAGTTACCCACCAAAGACTGGGAACCCCAGTTTCCTGTTCTGGTTATCCTTCTCACCCCAAGTGGTTTTCAGAATCCTTAAAGTCAGGGTGCAAGGTGGGGCCTTTACATTGCAATGTGTACTGAGTTAAAAAAACAGTGCTTCCTGGGGGAGTCCTGAGGGCTGACGGACTGTTCTGCATCCTGAGTGTGCTGGCAGTTACACAAATCTACATGTTACAAAATTCAGAGATGTGTACGTCAAAAAGGTCATTTTGCTCTATGTTAATTATTATTATTATTTTTTTAAGGAGTGATTTCAGTTGTTACTTCTTACAGAGAATTTGCGAGTTGATCCAGCATGCTGGATAAGGAACGGATTTAAGTAGCAATTCTGACTCTAACCTGAGACTATGGTTTTCTTATAGGTCCCCATCCAGAGGGCCCTCGATGGGCTTCTGGCAGGTCCCCCACCAATTTCCCCAACAGACCTAAACATACCTACATCTGACTTAGCCTCAAGCTGTAACACTACTACCCTATCACCTCCACATACTACTGGCTTTACAATTAAATAAAAATGCTGTGAAAGGCAGAAGTGGGAAACTGGGGGCCCGAGGTGGGGGTAGGGGGGCGGTCAGGGGTGGGGAATGAATCCAGCCCACACACTGTATTAAAATCTCACTGTGTTTGGTTTGGCCCACACAGTGTTTCAATGGTTATGAACATATAAATATCAACAGACTTCCTTCAAAAGCTGGATTTCCAGATGCCTTGAAGAATAGAAGATCTCGGACTTATATTCCCACAAAGTACCCATCAGCTGGAGTTGAGTGCTGCCTGCCCTCTGGGGAACCCACCCTCTCCGGTCACCACAATCCCACAAGCTCAGCCACCACGTCAACCTGCCACCTGTGCACAACTGAGTTTTTAACGCCCAGTATAAGGCACTCAGCAGGGAGTCTGGCCCATGGGAAGCTCTCAGAAACTGGGAGACCCTTCCTCCCTCCCCCTAAAAGAAAGCTACAGGATCAAGTTACCATCTTTGACTTGCTTTCTGAGCCCTGGGGTGCCCTGCCTCCCTACAGGGGAGATGTTCCCCTCCTGTTCCCCCCACCACTGCTAAGCCATTCTGCTTCCAGCTTTTCTCTGTGGACCCAGGCTCAGCGCAGATGGAGAGCTGGAATCCTCCAGAGGCAGTGATATGTCAAGATTGAGAGCGATGATGGAGGGAAGGGGAGAGAGAGGAGGGTAACTGAGCAATTACTTTTACCTTCGCCTCCTCTGTGTTGTCAGGGCCAATGCTTTCTCTTCGTCGTGGCCATCAGATCCAACGCTGATGGGATGGACATCTGTCATTCTCAGTCCCGTGTGAATAAGGATGGGGAGTGATCAGGCAGCCAAAGTCTCGTTTCTAGTAGCTGGTAGCATTAGAGAGCACATTCTACAGCCAGCCTCCAGGACCTGCCTTGCCTTCTGACCCATCCCCACACACCTATCCCAGCTATTGTTAAATATCCTTTGGGTTTTGCTGCGAGTTTTATTTGATGACCAGCGCTAAATTCTGAACACGTATGCTCAGACTCCACTGTTCATGAACAAGGCTGCCTATATACCACCTGGAAAAGAAACATGGGCACTCAGATGATGGGCTCATCACTATCTATAGTGTGTTTTTGCTTCCTGGATAAGCAGTATTTCTTTTCAAGGCCATTCACATTAGCTTCAAGCTTTCCAGATCTTTTTTTTTAAACTGATCATTTTTTTCCTCAGCTTTAAGGTATGATTGACAAATAAAAATTGTATATATTTACAGTGTACAACATGATGTTTTGATATGCATTGTGAAATAATTATCACAATCAAGCTAATTCACATATCCATCACCTCACACAGTTACCATTTTTGTGTGTTTAATGATAACACATGAGATCTACTCTCTTAGCAGATTTCAAGTATATAATACATGATTATTAACCACAGTCACCATGCTGTACATTAGGTTTTCAGAACTTATTCAACTTAAAACTGGAAGTTATACTCTTTGATCAACATCGCCCCCTTTCCCCCACTTCCCAGCCTCTAGTACCCATCACTCTCCTCTGTTACTATAAGTTCAATGGTTTTTTTTTAGATTCCACATATAAGTGAGATTATAGGTATTTATCTTTCTGTGTCTGGCTTTTTTCACTTAGCAGAATGCCCTCCAGGGTCCAACCATGTTGTCACAAATGGCAGGATTTCCTTCTTTTTAAAGGCTAAATAATATTCCACTCTGTATGTACCACCTTTTCTTTATCCAATCATCTGTCAATGGACACTTAGGTTGTTTTCATCTCTTGGCTACTGTGAATAGTGATGCTGTAATGAACATGGGAGTGCAGCTCTCTCTCCAAGATAGTGATTTTATTTCCTTCGGATGTATACCCAGAAGTGGGATTGCTGGATCACACGGCAGTTCTATTTTGAATTTCTTGAGGAACCGCTACACTCTTTTCCACTTTTCAGATCTTATATGTCTCACAGTCCCACTGGGGCAAGGAAATTTTCGAACCATTTCCCAACCCGCTAGAGGCAGCAAGTATCATCAACCCAAGCTGACAAGTCAGGACATAGAAACTCTGTTTAAGATGAACCAGGAGGGACTTCCCTGGCGGTCCAGTGGTTAGGACTCCGCACTTCCAGTGCAGGGGGCACGGGTTCGATCCCTGGTCAGGGAACTAAGATCCCACATGCTGCACGGAATGGCAATAAATAAATAAATAAATAAATAAATAATCTACTACTCACAATAAAGATTATCCTCAACTATACTGTTTTAAAAAAAAAAAAAAAGGAGATGAACCAGGAGCCCGGAGGGAGCCTCTGGATTGACCCCATGCCTCTCGGCCAAAAGGTACCTCTCCCAGATCCCGGCTTCTCTATCCATCACATAAGGACATGCATCTATCACAGCTGCCCCAATCCTGAAGCCCCACACGGTATTTATTGGTCTCAAAAATTGTTTGCACTATTACTCAAACTCGGAGAAAGAGGATCCCCTGGCTACCACCAAGGGGTTAAGTTTTCAAGCATATGTTTTTCTCTTAAGAATAACGTTTTTTTTTATAACCCTCAAAGTTTTAAGTTTCAGCCCTGAACTAAAAAATAAAGTGAATCCTCAGATGACTGGTTATAATTTGGAAGGGGGAAAAAAAATCCCACCCACCTAGAATAGTAAGTAAATCGGTATAATGTAGCAAAGAAGTAAGGGCAGGTTTTACAAATGCCTTGAAGACATTTTGGAGGGCACAGACTGTCAAGAGCCTGGAAGCCCGCAGGGTAATGAAACAGGCTGCCAGAGGGGAAATGACGAGGGGGAAGATGTGTTCTGAGGTCTGGCTCACAGCCTTTGCATCTACAGCTAGGGCTTTTTACCTTGGGGGCGCGTGTGGCTTTTCGTTCCCCTTCCATTTTATGCGAGGGGAAGGGACCAGGTTCCCTATTCCTTTCTTCTAGCTAAGCTCAGAGGATGCTACAGGAGCACTGATACTAGAGTCAAAGACTAGCCCCGAAGTATTTTTAATATATGTTCAAGCATTATGTACATAGGCTATAGGCTTGTCTCTGTCTCTCTGTGTATTTAATAATCTCCTTTTGTGGATTCTAATTCAACATGAGACTAATGGAAAAGACTGACATACCCATTAACCAAGGGCATATGTAGCTCCAACATGCTCCCCCACCCCCCCAAACCTCTGCTTCTGCCGGCATTTCCTGCCAGAAATAGGTCTCAGCTGTGCGGTATTCGCCTGAACCCACAGCGCTCAAGTGCAAACTTGCCTCTATGAAGCGCCCATGCTGGGCGGCCATCACCCAACAGTCTGTCCGTGTTCTCTTAGGTCTCATCCTGCACAGTGTGGCCTCTGTGCTTTGTGTTTTAGGACAAATAAGAGCCCGGGTGAAGCTGAATCCATCTGAATATGAAGGGTTGGTTCAAACAATGGATGCTACAATTAGGATGAGGAAGCCTGGAGGACATCTTGACAAGAATAAACTCCTCTTTGATGTACCAGTGACAAGCCTGGCTTGTGCACACAGACTGGCTTAGGAGAATCACTAACCATCATTAAGTAAATGAACCTCACTTGCTGCTCATCCTGACCTCCTACTAGAGCTGCTCACGTGAGAAGCAGCTGCATTGAGAATCAGGCCTGAAGGCTGGAGAGGCTGCCACAAGACTTGATTGGCTGATCTGCTCTGGGACTTCTCCATCTATAGCATCATGATATGTAGCATGTATATTTCTCAAAGGGGCTCCCACTGTATTGCTGGATATCTGCTCTGTTGCATGACTTCTTGTCTCACTGAGGTGTCCCCTAAGGCCTCCGCAAGTGAATTTTATAGCCCATGGTTTTGATCAGCCAATCCCAATCCCAAGCATACCACTGAAACAGGTGTCTTCAATTTTACTTTATGTAAATAGATTAAAACAAGTACCCAAGACAAACAAGATCTCCTCTGGATTAGTCACTTGATGTAAGAGGAACACAACTATATCACTTTCAAACTGAGCTAGGTTTAGGCTCTCACTTATTAAGACTTGAATTTGGTCTTTTATTCCATTTCACCTCTTTAAAATATACACACTTCACAAACCCCTGGGCATGTCACAGTGGGCGTGTGCCACTTATGAAGACCCAGACCATCCTCTCCCTTTGCTACTGGTCTTCTACCACATCCCCACGGGTTTTCCACGTGTATTCCCCAGAACAGCAGCTGCAGCTGGGAAGAGCAAACCCTGGGAACTTGTTAGAAATGCAAATTCTCAGGCTCCACCCCAGATCTACTAAATCAAACACTCTGGGAGTGGGACCCAGCAATCTGTGTGTTTAAGGAGCCCTCCAGGTGATGATGATCCTAATGCACTGAAGTTTGAGAATCACAGTTCTTCACCATTTCTGGCCAAAAGTCTATGCCCAATAGCAGTTGCTGCCATTATTAGAAGTCCTGAGCCCAGCTCAGTCTCCCTACATTGTCTATTTGAGGCTGATAACAAATCAAAATCATCTCAAACACCTGGGTAACACGTGATGGCTCAATTTGCCTACCCTGCTCTTAAAGGTGCTTCTATGATAACAGGAATTTCCCACATCAAGCTGCTGTCTTTTAAATTTTTCTGTTAATTTTGAGAGAGCAATCTCCTACCTAGATGTGAACTTGGAGTTACAATAATGTCAGTGGTTGCAAGGAGCTCATTTAATATAAAAAAGTATAGGGGGGACTTCCCTGGTGGCGCAGTGGTTAAGAATCCGCCTGGTCCGGGAAGATCCCACATGCCGCGGAGCAACTAGGCTGGTGCACCAAAACTACTGAGCTTGCGCTCTAGAGCCCGCGAGCCACAACTACTGAAGCCCGCATGCCTAGAGCCCGTGCTCCACCATGAGAGAAGCCACCGCAATAAGAAGCCTGCCCACCGCACCGAAGACCCTACGCAGCCAAATATAAAGAAATAAAAAATATAGGAAATATGCACTATTTTTCCAATGATCCAAACATTTGTACACCAAACTCATAAAGCCCTATTGAAACTGCACCCTGATTTTGTAACATTATGAAAGATCTCAGGGGAGCTGGTAGTACCACTTCACAGCATCCTTATGAAATCCAAACAAGTCCACGCATAAGGAAAGCACACGGTAATGTTCAAAGCTCTACCTACACGTGGAGGTCACGAAAGGTCAACCCGTTGGCCAAAAGGAATTTTGTTGTGTCCACGAATGTTTTAAAAGCTTTTAAGCTACCTGATGCTATTCTTTTTGAAACGGGAGAGCTCACATTTTAAAAAGGAAGATTTCTGGCTTCTCTTGAGAATCAGTTGATGTGACAACATAGGACCCACGTTCTCACCTGGTATAAATTAACTGTACCTTCACTGAGAAGTGATATCTGCTCTCCAGGTCCTTACAACTTCCTACTCAATCCGTGTCAATCATTTATGTTACAGGCTGGCTCCCGGGTCCTTTTGGGTTTGCAACTCCTCTTGACTATAAACAATCCTTTTCATTGTTATTATTAGTATCCTCCTGCACTGCAAACTCTCAGGTGTTACTATACTCATGACATTTCCCAGTTTGGCAATTCACCAGTTGAGGTGAAAAGAATTCATCTTTCACCCTTTGCGTCCATTTTCTCCATAAAGATGCATGAGTTATGATTTGTTGATTCACTTACTATAAACAGAAAACTTTTGTTGAGTGTTTTCTGTACCCCTGCTCTGAGTATTTCCCACGAAATCTCTCAAATAACCTTCACAACAATTCCATGAGGTGGGTATTATAATTATCTCCAACTTACAGATGAGGAAACCGAGGGCCAGCAAGGTCTCACAGATACTAATAGAAAAGCTGGGATGTGAGCCAAGGCTTTTGTACACCAGAATCCATGCTTGTTACTCACCAGACTGTGAGGTACTGACAGCCCTGGGGACCACCATCTCCGTGCATCAATGCCATTTGCTGCCTCAGTCAATATCACACTACATGATGATCAACTCTTACTGCCAAGGCAGTTGATCAACATCCCCAAAAAGGATCAGTGATAAAATGTGGGTAGTTCAAAGGACCAATAGCAGTGGTCCTCAAAGCACTGGGTAACCCCAAAGAAATGCAGAGAAGCCTTCACTGAGCCCTGTTTTTCTTCTAAATATTAACAAATCATAACCCACAAGCCCCCCTGCTTGGTTTTTTAAATGATGACTGCTCTATTTCACAGGGCACTTGCCAGAGCAGCTGCTCTTTGTCCCAAGAGGCTAAAGCCTGATATACTCAGAGGTACAAATATATGGTCAGAGAAGTGTATGGCCCTTGGGCATATTTGTGTAAGGCCTGCCTGGGCACTCCCAGACCTGGCAATGACACTGAATGGGCCCCCAGTGGCACTCACCTGCTGAGCGGCCCTGCAGAGTCAGCTGGAGCAAACTCTTCCTCAGCACCAATGTCCTGAGCAAATCATTTTTTAAGCCTCAACTTGAACTTTTAGAAGCAGGGTACCATTTATGTGGAAGAAGATAACAAATGACTGGGATCTTCAATTCTCTAGCCCTTTACCAGCTGCCTGCCAACGACAGAGGTTCATGTACAGGGATGGTCCCCCCAAGAATCACAGTTTTTGTTACTATAGGGCTTGGGCTTGGGTCTCTAGAACCCCTGAGGGATCCCTGACCTGGGAAGCTAGGCTGGATCACAGGCAAATGGCAGCCAGGACTTTTGTCCAAGCCATGCAGGCCAACCGAAGCGGCCTGAATCAAAGCGGGCTGATTGGCCTCCTTAGCCTTTGGTCCACACTCCAACCCTGGCACTCAAGGCCTTATTGCTCAGAGGCAAGAAGAACACTGAGAGATGAAGCCAAGGAAATGCCAAGAGTGTTTTTTTATGGGTAAAAGGCAGAACCAGCCTAAGCCACCCACCTACATCCGGGTCTTCTCAGGACAGAGAATGGGGTCAGGTGGGAGCCATAGGCCACTATCTGTACCCTCTGGGGGAGAATTTTAAGAGGGCGAGGGGTCCAAAGTGAAATCCCCCAAAAGGCAGATTCCACAGAGTCACGGCTAGGCCCATATACCCACAAGCTCACCCCTCTCCCCACCGCCAGCTCAGAAGGATCCTAGAGGCAGCTCCTGCCCCTAGCACAGCACCCCTCCAAGGCTAGACGTGCCACTAACACGAGGAATCAGGAGTCAGGAGAGAGATACAACCCTTCCACACCTCACTGTGTGAGCCCAGATGCCTCTGTATACTTGACTGTAAAGTGGAGACAATGAGACCTGCCCAGCACAGCTCAGAATTCAGGTATCACGTGCAGGTTTTTGTAAAGTGCTGTACAAATGCCAAAGATCGTTTTTATTATTCCACAGAGTCTGAGTTCTCATTAAGTGACAACATTCCCTAAAGAGCCAGTGTAGGTTGGATTGGCATCTCATATCTCAGCAAATTTGGACACACTCACGTATGTCCGTATTTTCTATGTCTCTGAGGGCTTTTGCCCATGATGACCTCTGAAACATTCAGTTATCTTCACCAGAGCCCAAGGAAGACTCTCTTCCTCTCGGATGTGCAGACATAACAACATCCTCCCCCCAAACTGGTTTCTATTGAGACACAGTGGTTTCTTCTCCAAGGGACTGTTACTCACTCGGTGAGAACTCCCATTGGGTATTTCCATGCACTGAAACCCAGCTTGGAAGACTCTCAAAAGGATGTGGCCTCCTGGTTTGTCTCAGCCTTTCCCGATGCTACTGAATCAGTCTGCTTCTCCCTCATCCGCTGACACAGAGGCTGCCGAACTACCCAGTGAGCTCATGGGAAGAGCACGAGATGCTGCCACCATCTTGTGGGGAGCCAATTCTGGCACTGATCACTAAAGGGGCTCCAGTGCCCTCCAGTGTGGGTTCTGATTCTGGCCTTGACACTTTCTGTTAAGGTCGGGCTCCTTAAAACATGGACAACATAGACGTTCCTCCCTCATCAGCTTATTAGGATTAAATGGCATCATCTGTGTTCAAATGCACTTGAGTCTCCTTGCTGAGTTGGCGCCTTTGGCTACTGACTTAACTCCTTCATGTGTTTCGCTTTCCCTTTCTTATACTAACTATTTCAAATAAATAATAAACAAACTAACAACAAACAAGTGAATAAACACCTTCTGCTCATTGGGAAGTTACTGTGTTATTTTACATTTTATTTTCAATCTTCAAGACTTGCTCAAACATCTCCTCTCTTGGAAAGTGCTCTACAACTCCTCCAGGTCAGCTTACCTGCTCCAGGTGTGTGCTCATTTGCATAAGTATTCCTGCTACTGAATAGTAATTGTTTATGTTAGACTATTAACAACTTAAGTTTTTTTTTTTTAAAGAACACACGTCACAAGAGCCCTGCTGAATAGAAAATGGTCAATAAATGGCAACTGTATTATTATGCCCTGAATGATTACCCACATTCATTCTGCTATAGAGGCATCTTGCTGTCTTCTAAAATTACAACTTTGGGAGAGTCCCTACGGATGGAAGGAGCACCTGGGAGTAGAGACACTTGTCAAGATGGATTTGCTCCTCTTTTGGCAGGAAGTAGGCTGAAATTCATCTTTTCTCATTGATTAGTCTCTGGACACAACTGGAAGATTCAATTAAAGCACTATAGTTTCTGAGTATTTCACTCCCTTGGGGGGAAAAAAAATCCCACAGATGATCATGTGGCTAGTAGGTCACAGGACATCTGTCCCTTTTAGAACTTAAGTGTGCGAAGGGTAAAGTCTTCCATCTGATGGCTGAAACTTGGGGACACTGACTTTTTGGTATCGCCAGTCCCTTCCGAGAGGCAATACTTTGTAAATACCTACTGCATGACTGGATGGATGGATCCTCCAGTCACATCTCTGCACCTGGTCTGAGGAGCTAGCGAAATTGACACTGGGCTAAGCTCTGGCCTTCAGTCGAGTAAAGGAAAGGATAAAGAAGGCTGTTCAGACTCTTTCTGTTTCAGAGATGTTGCCTCTCACCCTCACAGGACAAGGCAGCAGTGTAGACAGGAAATGGGGGCTCTAGCTCAAGACCATCTACTGGCCCCTGCATGCCAGGTCCTTCACCTGCACCGTATCTAAACCTTACAGCCAGCCCCTGAGGTAGAACTCATGAGTCCCCTTTACAGATGAAGGAACCAAGGTCCAGACTAAAGAGTACCCAAGAGCCTACAGATTAGAATCTCCATCTATCTGCTCTTCCTCTTGGAGAGGAGCCCAAGTTGGTGAAGAGATAAAGAATCATTCTCTTCCTCCTGGGGGAAAGCAGGGTGGCGGGGGGGATGAATTGGGAGATTGGGATTGAAATATATACACTGGTATGTATAAAATAGATAACAAATAACAAAAAACAAAAAAACAAACAAAAAAAAGAATCATTCTCTTCCTCCTTCACATCTCCAGAGAGACTTCAGGAGGGCTAGGCTCTGGCAGCAGCCTCGTGAGCTCCTGAGGGTCCCCTGAGAACCCTAGGAAGGTGGTAGAAAGAGGCAAGTTTGCAAAATTTGGAGAGTATGCATTAGACCAAAGCACGGCATAGAACTATTTACTGATGTGGTCACAAGCCCCTCCACCCCATCTCTCAATTCTCTCTCTCTTTCTGTCTGTCTGTCTGTCTGTCTGTCTCTCTCTCTCTCTCTCTCTCTCTCTCTCTCACACACACACACACACACACACACACACAGTTAATTCGCTGTTAGAAAGTCTGCACTAATAACAACAGATATATTCATTGAGGCCGAATCACTCATGAGAATCATCAGCACCTTCCCAGGTAGAGGACAAACTCAATTCCACAACTGAACAGGCATGAGAATTCCAGAAGACTGGCTAGATCTTTCTTGAAAGTCCATTTAGCCTCTGCTGGGATTACCCAGCCCCACTCGGAAAAGGGTGGCCCAAGTGTAAGCTGCTACTGGCACCCCGTTCAGAAAGCAAGTCCTTTCATGAGGCTCAGCTGTTCCTCAGGCATCCAGTAAAGCTGGTCATGCAAAGGCAGAGAATGTGACAACTGTTGGAAACCTTCGGCGGCCTCCGATGGGAGCAACCGAACGTTCTCCGGAGCAGCCACTTCATGGACAGTAAAGCAGCCTATTATTCAGTTTATATAAAACACCCACCAGCTACATGGCACCGAGGACTGAATATCTCCATTCTTATCAAGTTCATGACATACTGGCCACACTGCTGGGCCACTAACTCTAGAAACCGTAAACAACCTCACTAACCATCAAAATACACATACTCAGAGGGAAAGGGACAGAAAAAAAAAAAAGCCTTCCTGAGTTCTGAGGACCAAGTTCAAAGATTGCCCAATAGGCAAAAAAGCCATAGCATTCAACAGTGCCAACAAATGTCTCTCTTGCTTCAGCTGTAAAGTCTCCAAGACATTTTAAGATTTGAGGACTTTGATAAAGAGGATCTCAGAGCCACAGAGACCACATCAAACGCTTCTTTAAAAAAGAAGAGTCTGTATGCATTTCCCAGTGAAGGATCCGTCCAAAGGATTTTAAAAACACTTTAATATACTTTGCTTCCAAAACATTACACACCATTTCTCCAACAAGTTTATATGTGTTTCCAGGGAACTCCTGGACCAAAAAGAAAAAAAAACAGTACTTAGGTAAAAGAATGTCTGGCGATTCTTTTATGCCAATATGTTAAGAGACCTTCTCTTCTAATTGCTATTATTTCATATAGCAGCAGTAATCATTCCCTCATCTGAAAAGGAAATATATAATCCAGCTGTGGTGGCTCCAGTAAAAATACCACATCTGTGGATCATTGGCAACACTGTGGCAGGATTGCTCAAATTTAGGCAGCTTTCGGGCTCTTTTATACCCAAGATGCACATGGGTACACTTTTCTGAGAGTGCACATAAACTTTGCCAAAACTGGTTGCTCCTTTGTATGCTGAAAATAGGTTTTCAGATGATCCACACCTAGAAGAAGGAGGCTCTCTTGGAATATTATTCCCAGGACCCAGTTGTTCTAAGAAGTCCCCAGACCACCCCACCCGCCTCCCCAGGGTGGTGGCTTGCGCCAGTGCCCTTGTCAATATCAAACAGAACAGGGAAAATGAACACTCCCGGTTCCAGGGAAGAGGTTCTACCGCGTGGCTGGCAGTGGAGCTGATTGCTGGTTTTCCACTTAGCACACCAACAGCTTCCGCAGAGTGGACGGCAGCCACTGTTCTGGTGACCGTTCCCGCCATTCTCCAGTGTCTGAAGTCAGAGTATTACTGAGCACTGGGTGGTAATATTCCAGGAATCCCCTCCCCCCGACCCCCACCCCTCATGCTCCTGTTTAGTCTTTCCCTAAAGCCCAGTAGCAAGCATCTTATTTCTAAGCCAATCTTCCACATTCAAATCCCCAGCCCAAAGCGCGCCCTGGGGCTTTCCATCTACAGACCATAAAGGAAAAAGCAATGTAGCTGAGCCTTGACAGACTTTTATCCCCAAAACACATGTCCTGCGGCTACTGTGCTGGAATGTCGACGGCCCCGAAGCACTCGGGGTCCTCTTCCATTCCAGACAATAGAGCAAGAAAATAAAATGAAAGTGGACTTACTGCTATGGCTTGCAGCCTTTCCTTGTGCAATTCCGCCTCTGCCATCCTGGAGAAGGGCACACAGGGAGGGAAGGAAGAAAGAAAAACAAAACACACGCTGTAGTCACCCAAGGAAATTGATGGACACCCCGGGGGGACTTTGCTAGAAACCCAGGGAGAGCCGAGGGGCGTCCGGGGATCCGCTTCGGAGGTGGCGGGCAGAGCTGTGTGCGCGGCTGGCTCGCCCGGCTCAGCCTCTGGCCCCCGCCCGCCCGGCCGCCTGGCTGCGCCCCAGCGCCGCCGCTCCCTGCATCTCCCCGCCGCCGGCCGCGCCAGTCGGGGACGTGGGCCACTGGCAGCAGCCGGGAGGGCGCGCTCGCCCAGCGCTCGTCCTCCGCCCTGACGTCTCCGCGCCTCGCTCCGCCCCTGGGGTGTGGGGGACCCGCGGCCGCAGCCCCGGGCTGCTCTAAGCGGGCGGGAGACACCGGGGCTGCAGCCGCGGGGAATGGGGAGGCCCCCAAGGCGCGGCCGGGCAGCGCGCGGGCGGGCTGGCACCCGGGGCGCACCGGGAGCCGCTAGGGCGCACGGTTGGTGCGCCCAGGTGGACACGTGCTCACTGGGGACGTGCAGACGCCAGCTCAGGGGCCTCTGGCAGAAAGCGGGGCCCCAGCACGTCCTGCCTTCTATCTCGTGCCAAACGCTTAGACTCCACATGGGGACATTTCCAACTGCCTCACCCACATGCCTTAAATGGCAGGATCCTCAGCGGTCAAGTTGGCCAAGGGCAGGGTGTAGCTCAACACAGGCCATCCCTCTGTGAGGCCAAATGTGGGTTAGAAAGACAACCGAGAGTTTGTAGTTATAGGTGCTCGGCTAGGCTGGGCTTGATCACTTATTAGCTGTGAAGCCCTGGGCAAGTCACTTAACCACTCTGAACCTCAGTTTCCTCATCTGAAAAATGGAGTGTCTGTCAGTGCTGAATGAGATAAAGTAGGCGTATAAAGGTGCTTTGTAAAGGGCAATCTGTTCTGAACATTATCCTGTGACATTCTGGGCTGAAACTCTGAGAATCTTTACTTCTGTACTCAGTCTCTGAAAGGAAAAGTAGGATCTGGTCACCAAAACACTTCACCTCTTCTTTACTGAAACAAGCGGCAGTTCTAAAGTGCATCTTTTATGCCAGGCCCTGGGCTGGAAATGAGAGATGGATAAGATCCAGTCCAAAAGGAAACAAAAAGCTAAAAACAAAATACGTCTTCACCTCCAGGAGGGGGCTGCTAGAATTCCCAACACTCATAAGCAAACTTTCCTCCATAAAATGAAATAAACATGGGGGAAAAAAACCAATGTGACCTCTTTAGATCCTTGATGACTCTATAAATGCAAGACTTAAGAAGACATTTTGAAAGGTAGGCACATCAAATTTCTCCAAATCACCTCTTTCCTGGGCAAATTCTTGCAATTTCTACTAAATCACCTTTTCAGCATTCAGAGAGGTTTCACCTGTCACTTGAAGAGCAATTACTACTCTGCCCAAAGACAGAAGCAGTCACCAAAACAGTTTCACTGATTGATTGTTTTCTCTTTCTTTTCATAACAGGCGTAGGTGGAGCTGTTTGTATCGTAAATCCAAGCCAGCACCAGATTTGACATCCCCCTCCAGTATATCCGGAACTTCTGCTTTCTGGCTAAGACCCATCACTTTCGTCAAACGGTTCATTTTCTCTTCACTTCCAGTGCCAGCTCCAGAGGACAAGTGTTTGAGGGGTGTTAGCTCACAAATAAACAAAGCTTTTAGTACTTCGGCAGAGTGACTGCGTACCCAACAAGAGTAGAGAATACAAGATGAGCGAAGTGAGACCAGAGAGGTGGAAAGACTCAGCCAGAGTCATGGAGCTAGGATTTCAACTTAGATCAGACCCTCCAGAGCTCATGTGTATAACCACCAGGCACCAGGCTCGGCCAGTAATATGAAGGTGGGGCAGCCCCCAGTGATGAATTAGTGGTCCTTTCCCCTCCAGTTACACAGATATTAAAAAGGAATTAGAAGAGCACAGCAATATGAATGCACTTAGTGTCACTGAACTGCATACTTAAAAGTGGTTAAAATGGTAAATTTTGTTATGTATATTTTACTATGATAAATTTTTAAAAGGCATGATGGAAGGTGAGATGGAGTGGAAGACGGGCTTAGGCATCTTTTGGAAGTGACCAGTTGGAAAGCTTTGAATCTCAAGATAGAAGAATCAGGATTGGGAACACATACCTGGGTGTCATCTACATTGTGGTTATAGCTAAAGAAAGAATGGCCAGGGTAAAAAAACAGAACAAGAAGAGGAGAAAGCCCAGGAAAGGAGGCTGAGGAAGTATCATCTGAAGATTAGAAGGAAAAATCAAGAGGGATGTTTCTACGAAAAGCCACAGCAGGAGGAAAGGGTTTTTCAACAGAGTCAAGTGGTTTGGGGAGGTCAAGAAAGATGCAGACCAAGAGGCCTGGGCAGCCAGGAAGCCGTGGGTGACATTGAGAGAGGTGTGTGTGTGTGTGTGTGTGTGTGTGTGTGTGTGTGTGTGTGTGTGTGTGTGTGTGTGAGCCTGTAAGCAATTACAGAGACCTGAATGAGTGAGAGGTGGGGAAGGAACATCCTTGAGTAAAAACCACTCCTTTCAGATGTTTGGATGTGAAAGATGAAGGTGGTGGGGGGAACAGGAAGGTGGTCTATGGGAAGCAGAGTCAAGTTGAAGGGTTGTTAGATCAGGGGAGACTTGAATGTTTCAGGGCCAAAGGGAATTAGGCATGAGGGAAGTGAGACCAAAGACACAGTCCAAAGGGAAGATAAGTATTAGGTCTCAGATTAGACGAGAGGGCATCCAGATGAGCACTGGTGGCCAAGTTAGGCTTGGAAAGATGGGGAAATGAAGTAGGACAGAAGATGGAATGGGTAAAGATGAAGTCATTTTATTTGAAAGAGAGAGAAGTTGAGGGAGTGTATATCGGAAGCCTAGTTTTCCCAGCTGACGGAAGGGCCATTGGTTGAGACTGATGGGGTGTGGGAGGGGACTTCAGAAAAATAGAAATGGTTTGTAAAGAAACTGTGAGAAATGGGAACAATTAAGACACGTTTCCCAGTCAGTAGTATGCACCAGAATCTCCTGGGTCACATTTCTCTGAATACATGTACAAAATTAAATATCTATGGGGTGAGGTAAAAGTTAGGGATGGATTTAGAACCATCGTACTAACTGGGCTTACTAGGAGTAGACAGAAGACTTATGACCAATTTACTTCCTCAGTGGCTTTTAACCGCCTGAGACCCATGATATACAGGGCTCCTGTTTACTCCGTGTTGAGGATTGTCAAAGCAGGGATGGCCAAAAGTCAAAGGAGAGAAGAAATTCAGAATGCTGGACCCTGGGGATTTGTCCAGGGGGAAATGTAGCAGAATCTTCCACATTTTTTTTCTGCCTGCCCCATTTGTGCAGCCCTTTCCATCTTTGGGGAATTCCCATATTACGAGCCATTGTGAGATTCAGAGCTACTTCCCATCATGCAAGCCGGGAAATGCCAGACACTTGTTTCCCAGGTCCTCAGAAGCTATGACATGGCATGCAATCTGGGCTTAGTTAGCCATGTGCACTGGCCAAGGACCTTGAAGACACAGCATTAGAGAACTCTTTCAGGCTGGTTGCTCATCTTTGGTCCTGCCCATTGCTCAAGCCTCCTTCTCTAGCCTTCCCAGCTATTCTGCCAGCTACGTAATACACTTTCGATTCATGCCTTCTCTGCTCCTAGCAACTAGAATCAGTTTCTGCTGCTTGTGACTAAGAACCCTAAGGGAAACAGGAAGGGATGTGAAGAGCAGAGAGAAAACATTTTCTCCTCTTCCAATACTTCTCCCCTCAAAGCTCTAAATTTTAGCATTTTGAAATCATCTAACCCATTACAAACACAGACACTTATAACCCAAATAATGCCATTTCTTTCATAAACTTTTATTGTATAACTATTCTATACTAGACATTAGGCTATGGCTTGGTATTACAAAGAATCCATAGTCTAGTGCTAATATTGGTGACTTTTTGCCCTCCACACATTTGAAATCTCAAAAGATCTATTACAATGGGTGCATAATGTGTGTAACAAATCACTAGTTCTTGCCGGGACAGTAAACCGTGTTGCATAAGCACTACCCGTATTGTCTAATGGTTTTTCTGATAGATGCTGTATTGCACAGCATTATATTGAGAGAATACAGGATGCTAGATTTGCGAAATAGATGTTTTGGTAATAAAAATTGCAGAATCTACTTTAGGGTGTGAGTCCTTTGAGAACCACAGATGATCACAGCCTACTCCCCTGTGGGGAAAACGGGAGCTCTGTAAACTGAGAGGGAAATGACTTGCCAAGACCCATTGAGTGAGTAAAAGTTAAAAAGTCTTGCTGAACAAAACCTAAGCGTGTGAAACTTCAGAGTAACCTGAAGCTTTGCATTAACAAAAGTAATTTTAAAAGGATGCCAGGTCCTCCAAAATGTTTGTATTTGTATCATCTCTCTTTTGCCTAGGATCTTTTAGAATACATGGTCATTAAAAACATATGTGATGGCTGCACAGGATCAAAAGGAGGGGAACAGTGCTTGGAGCCCTTTTGGCTCCTGTGGTTGTGAACAACTTGGGAAAGTTGATGGGATTTCAAGTATGTGATGTTTTTCTCAATGGGATTCAAATGATAGATCCATAGAGAGAGTCCCCATGGTGCAAGAGAGTGAAAGAAGTTAGAAAACAGGGTGCCAGTGTGGGAAATAAACTAGGCTGGATGTCACTTAAGGTATAGATTGACTAAGCTCTCTACATAGAAGATTCAAAAAGAGCAACTAGAAATCCTCTAAAAATGAATGGTACAATTTCTATCTGACGGCCTCATTTTCTCTTGGCTAGCCTTGGCAATGTCAGTTGATCAACACTGTGAATTGCTGGAAGAAACCAGGGGCTATAAGGAGAGCATACAGGAATTGGATCTGGATGGTTAGGGGTCATTCTACATTCACCTTGCTGGGATATTCAGATGTTGATAAAAATTTTGAAAAGTGGGACTAGGTGGTGGGAGGTGGGCATGACACAGAGAAAAGGCATGAGCTGTAAAGACAAGTTAGAATCCCAGCCCGCAGACTCACCAACTGCACAAATTTGAATTCCTTTAGCTCAATTTCCTCATCCTTAATGGGGGATAACAACTCTAACCTCATAAGGATATTGCAAGAAATCAAGATAACAGATGGAAAATGCTTGAGAGTGACCATTAGTAGGTGCTCCAAAAATGGCAGGTCCTAATTATACAACCCAATTACTCCTTCATTAAAACTGTCATAGACCAAATCAAGTGAATGACTTGATTGTACCTACCCTTTTATGTAGGCTTTTTTTTTTTTTTGCAATGTAGGCTTTTTCTTTTAAGAAAAGGGGTGAACTATCAATATTCTTTAAGTTTTCCACATTAGTAGGTACTTCTCTTTTTTCATCTTTTAAAAGGGAGGATTCTGCCCTGTGTCATTTATTGTCTAGAAATTTCATTACCAGACTCCCCCTTTAATGATTCATAGACACCTACAGCCTTATCTTTTGGAGTAAGTCAATTTAATGATTATAAATAGGAAGGAATGAGAAGGGAATGCTTAAGAGGACATAGATTAAGTCCTAGGAAAAGATGGAAAGAAAAGCTTAATTGTGGAGTGTTTTGGAAGAGAGCTACATGCCCACATATTAAAGGTGCTCCTTGGTGGAGTTGATTCAAGGTTTGGGTGTGAATTAGCTACAAAGGGAAAAGTCTTTGGGAAGGCCAGTCTGGTTATCTGATGCTGGTAGACACAATCAGGTCACTGGCTTCCCAGAGAGCTTAGGGGCCAGTCTAGTTTGCCTTAGTACAATGACCATGAAGTGCCCCGTCAGCTTGGAATCCCTTTTTGCAGTGGGACCATCAACACTTTCATTGTTAGCCATGATTCAATCATGCCGTACACATCCTGCAAGTCAGCACTGCTAACAAGAGAGAGATTTCCTGTGGGTTTGGCAGTGCAGGGACAGTAGCCTATCAGTTAAATCCTGTGTGCCCTCCTGGTTGGGGAATGAATAATGAAACTGGGAAAGCCTAGCTTCAGCTCCTACGACCTATGGACGCTGAGCCCTTCTGATGCCCTTTGGCGTGTTCAGGGTTTCAATCCTGCATGCCCACCCATTGCCCACCCTCCATACACTCATACACTGGCAAAATGGATCCAACTTGTGTTTGGCCCCTTGGAGCTGGTCTCACTGAGAGGTAATAGCCGGTCAGTCTCAAAAATTGCTCCTTACTAAGAGCAGTATGGAGGTTCCTTAAAAAACTAAAAATAGAGTTACCATATGATCCAGCAATCCCACTCCTGGGCATATACCCAGAAAAGATGAAAACTTTAATTAGAAAAGATACATGTATCCTAATGTTCACAGCAAAACAATTTACAGTAGCCAAGACTTGGAAGCAACTGAAGTATCCATCAACAGATGAATGGATAAAAAAGATATGGTGTACATATACAATGGAATATTACTCAGCCATAAAAAAAGAATGAAATAATGCCATTTGCAGCAACATGGATGGACCTAGAGATTATCATACTAAGTGAAGTAAGTCAGACAGATCTATATCATATGATATCAGTTATGTGTGCATTCTAAAAAAAAGATACAATGAACTTACTTACAAAATAGAAATAGACTCACAGACATAGAAAACAAATTTATGGTTACCAAAGGGGAAAGGAGGATAAATTAGGAGTTTGGGATTAACAGATACACACTACTATATATAAAGTAGATAAATGACAAGGACCTACTGTATAGCACAGGGAACTATACTCAATATCTTGTAGTAACCTATAGTGGAAAAGAATCTGAAAAAGAATAAATATATCTGAACCACTTTGCTGTACCCCTGAAACACAACATTGTAAATCAATTATACTTCAGTAAAAAAAAATGAATGGGATGTACAGGTTGTCACTCCTATTTGAACCCATAAAAGCTACTCGCATTCTCCTATGGAATATTACTCAGCCATAAAGAGGAACAAAGCTCTGACATCTGCTACAACGTGGGTGAACCCTGAGGACATGATGCCTATTGAGAGAAAACAGTCACAAAGGTCACATTTTCTTGATTCCATTTATATGAAATGTCCACGGAAGGCAAATCCATGGACACAGAAGTAATCTGGTATTCTCAGGGGAAGAGGAAGGGACATGGAGACTGACTGATTAGTGGGACAGGGTCTCCTTCGGGGCGATAAGGATGTGCTGGAACCAGACAGAGGTGGTGCTTGCGCAACACTGTGAATGTGATAAATGCCACCGAATTGTTCCCTTAAAAACAAAAACAATATTTAACAATAAAAAACCTACACCAAAAAAAATTTCTCCTTACCAAACGTAACCCTCCCAGCTGGGGCCTCATGGAGAGACAGCCTTTCCTCAAAGCAGCTCAAGACAGAGTGGAAAGAGCACCAGACAAAATCTCAACCCTAGGTCCTAATCCTAACTCTGCCACTTACTGTGTGACCTCAGACAAGCAACTTCACTGCTCTGAGCTGAGGTTTTCTGTCTGTAAACTGGGCACAGAGATAGCTAACTACCCCACAAGGTTCTTGTAAGGATGAAGGGAACTCATGAATGAGAAGGTGTTTTGAGAACTAACTATAAATGCTCTCAGAGTGGGAAGGACTACAGTGAAAGGAATGCCTTCAAGGTTAGGATCTCAGGGACATAAGGACTGGTCAGTGGGGTGGAGGCAGGGGCTAGGGTGAGGTGATGTTTGTAAGACTGAGAAACATTCTGTAGCAGCCACAGCCTCAGCCTACCAGGAGAAAAGACTCAGCTAGCACATAAGACAAAAGAGGCTTCCAGATGTCTGATGGGTTTCTAACACAATCAAACCAATAAATGCAAATGACCAACGCCACCTAGGGCTCTCTTCGCCTCCTTAACGTACCTCAGTCACTCAAGTGATTTCTGCTTTATCCAGTCAAACAGTTGCACTTCCTGATCTACATATTTAATTAGCTTCGCTAAATGCAGGATAGGGTGTGGGGTCCAAGGATGCAGTGGCAGCAGCAGAGAGAAGCAGGAGAGAAGGAAACAGAGAAACTTGGATCTTTTCTGCCATCTGTGTGTGTGTCAAACTTAGATTAGAAAGCTACCTGGTCTGTGTTTACATGAATGTGCCCTCCTTTCTACATTCATTCCGAGCTAAATTTATACCACTAGAGGGAAAGGCGTACTTGGGGAGGTGGGGATGGAAAAAGAGTTGATGCAGAGGCGTCCGCTTGGCTGGGAGCCAGGAGCACTGAGGGGGGTGGGGGGTGGGCAGCCCCTCTGGGAGGCCCCAAGGATGGAGCCTGTGCTGACTTGACAAAGGAAGGTGTGTTGTGTTCTGCTGAGGAGGGAGTGAGCACGAACAAGACATTAGATCATGCGTCAGAGACAGCAGTTCCCTGACTCCCACGAGCCCCCAAGTCTGGCTCAACCCTTTGGGAAAGGGACACTCAGCTGTTCTCCAGGCCTCCACAGTGAGAGCAGTGTCTGTCCCCTGGGGAAAAGCAGCTGGCAGGGCCACTTCTGAGGCACAGATGAGCTTGCCTTCTGTACTGATGTCATTCCCATTGTTTTCTCTCTGGGGACAGCTTTCCCGGCGTGGGCGTGGAGGGCAGGGAGGTTGTTGCCTTCTAGGATCTGGGTTGGATTAAGTGCTGTGCACCCACATCTGGATGTCAGATTGTTGATGCCTGCGCTGGGACCCAGGTGTCTCCTGTCAGTCCTACATGATGTCCCCTCTTCCCACTCAGTTCCTCTCTTTCCTCCTCTAGTTCCTCACCTTTCACTCTTCCCTAAGTTAAGCCCCTGTGACACCATCTTTCGCAAGTGGACAAGCTATCACAGTCAAGATAGCTTTTCCTGTGACCAGAGAGCTCTCTGCTAGAATTGAAGATCTCCCGCTATAGACAGACAGTCAGTCCATCTCCCTCCGGGGCTCGGTCCCCTTGTCGCACGGAACTCCCCTTTGTTGGGATGGGGGAGGGGAGGCCCCTGGGGTTCTGGGGTGGTTCTCCTTTGTTTCAGGCTCAGAAGTCACCAGAGCATCTGGCCAGAGCTTCACCCTGTTTTTAGTCTCCAGTCCCCATACTCCTCCCTGGAGAACTTGACACCTTCTTCATCTGTTTGTCCCATTCCAAATTTGGTGCTTTCTCATACCACGAGCTATGCCTGGAATGCAGCCTCCCCCTCCCTTTTCTAACTTTCCAAGTCCCCTCTTGTTAACTCTACAGCATTCCAGAAATCCCACCCCCTCAGGGTATGCATGGTGGTCCTTTTGGGAAGGAAAAGTGGTTATCCCTCCCAATTTCTAACATAGTGTGTGACTTAACAAGTTATTTACTTAACTTGTCACTCTCTCAGTTAACTCAAAAATCATAAAGTCAGAGCCCTGAAGGAGATCTCAGATACATCAGCGTCCCACAAGCCACCATGATGGTTGTCTGCATGTAACAAAGCTACTTAGGTTGGCAGGAAGCATGGACTGGACAAACTGGACCTTAAATCTCAATTCTACCACTTAATGACCTTAAGAAATTGACTTCTCTGAGCTTAAGTTACTCTGTCTGTAAAATGGGAAAGATATCAGTATCCGTTTTACAAGATTATTGTGACAATCAAGTGATATAATGTATTCATCACGTATGTAACTCCTGACATATTGAAGGTGGTCAGTGAATACTCTTTTATAATCATGACCATAATCTCATTTATTCATCAATATCTGTATCATTCTGGATGTGTTTCTGCCTAGACGTGCCTGTGTCCGAGTGAAGGCTCCTGAGTCACTTGTTAGCCCATCACTGGGTGCTATGGACTGCATGTTTGTGCCCCTTCCCATTCAAACGTGGAAACCCACATCTCCAGTGTGATGGAGATGGGGCCTTAGAAGGCAATTCGGTCATGAGAATGGAGCCCTCATGATGGGATTAAAGAAGAGGCAGTAGAGAGCTTGCTTTTCTCTCTCCTTCCTCCATATGAGGACACAGCAAGCAGACAGCCATCTGCAAACCAGGAAGAGGGCCCTCACTAGCAACCCAACCTGTCGATACCCTGATCTTGGACTTCCAGCCTCCAGAACTGTAAGAAAAAATGTTTGTTGTTTAAGCTGCCCAATTTATGGTAATTTGTTACAGCAGCCTGAGCTAAGACCCCAGGTGTGCCAGATATGGTCCTCAGACTAGACCAGCACTTACTCATGAATACTCCTGACTCTTGCTTCTTGCCTCTAGAGTTTGCTCTCCAAGGTCTTTTGATGCTGTGCAAACCTTTTTGTAACATTTTGGCTTTGCCAAATTCTTATCATGAGAGACTGAAGGAGACAAAAGTGCAAAGTGTTTTACAGGGTGAATTATGTTACCACCTAGAACAGTGATCTAAGCTTTGCAGGAGGGCAGATCACAGAGTCCTTTTGAGAATCTGGTAAAAACTATGGACTTAAGGGCAATGCACATGCCTACAACATTTTGTATACAATTTCTGAGCTTTCTGGAACCCCTTGAATTCTTCCATGGACACTCTTAGAAGGCCCATGGACCTCTGTTTAAAAAAAAAAAAAAAATCTTCTCTGGAACCTAGAATATCAGAGGAGTTGAGAGAGACAGGAGAGAGTTGATTTATGAGCCGGGAAGCTCAACCTGGTTATTAATGTAAGAGACCGGAAGTCTGGGTCTTTGCTGCTCAGCCCTGTCACCTCCTGCCCCCACCAGGGACCTTGCCAATGGCTGCCCAGGCTGCCCGCTCTGCACACTGAGAGCCGCCCTACCTTAGTTCTCTTTCATAGTTTCTGGCAGAGAAAAGGCACAGGCGCCAATGAACCCCCTTCCTGGGCATGAGCTACCTCTACAGTGTTTCTCCCAACCCAAAGCTTCCTCAGACCAATGCCTATCCAGCAGTTAGTCCTTCTAGAGTGGCCCTCACTGGTCTCCCCCAGAAGGGACCTGTCTTGCATCTGTATACAGTAAGAATCTTATCAATCCATTCTTGCTTCCCAGGATTAGGTTGAAACTGTTTTCTATTCTAGGTGGAAACAATAAAAAAAAAAAAAAAAACAGATGTCAGAACCCGGAGTTTGAACAGAATAATAAAATGGCTTGTCCACATCACCCTCAAACCGTGTTAGGCTTTATCCCATCAGGCATCTTATGAGTAGCCTCCAATATTCAAAATCCACTTTCCAAAGGCCTGCCCCGCATTCCTGCCTCTACCACTGGCGGCTGAAGTCATTTGACTTCCATTTTGGAACTTCCAGTGAGAATTCAAGCTTGATCCAAAACCACTGGCCTCTCCAGCTTCCAAGGAAAACAGACTGTTGCTGAATTATAAAGACTCTGTTAGGTTGCTGGGAGCCAAAACAAATGGAGCTGGCTTTTCCTTAATAAGGGGGAAGCAGCCTTTCCAAGGTGGTGACCTAATGAGGCAACCGACAAATAGGTGTCAGGTTTCAAACCCCACCCCCGTGGAAAGCCAGGCAAAGGATAATGTCTTTCAGGATGAACTTCGACTTCGGAGCAGCCTGGAGATTTCACACTTAACCCTCTGAGTAAATGAAGTCCTAAATTTGATAATCCTAGTATTTAGAAAACATTGTAACAGCCCTAGTCCATAGAGAAAACATTTATTTGATAAGAATATGACCACTGGTGGAAAGAAATGGGCAAAGATACTCTTTTGCCATTTTACTTTCATAGGAGTACAAACTAGGGTTTTCCCTAGTTATAATAAAGCAGAAACAAATTGAGTTAAGAAAAAGCCGAAAGTTTCCCAGTTTCTTTCTCAATTAAATAAAGATCTGAAGAGTATTGGAGAGAACAGTTTGAATTTGAGTGTAAAAGTTTTTTGGGTTTTTACCTTTAATAAACACTGATGTGATGCTTACTCTGTCCCTGGATCCCTTCTAAGTGCTTTGCAAACATTAACAGATGTAATCCTCACAACAGCCCTATGAGGGCAGCATTATTATTATACCCATTTCACAGATGAGGGCACTGAGACACAGAGAGCTCCAGTCACACAGCAGCTCTAAGTGGCAGATGTAATAATATCAGGTAGCCTGCTCATGCTGTTGGAAGCCTGTATCTGTGTGGGACTATTTAAATGTTGGGAGGATTTATCTGCATAAATAAAACTTATTTCAAAGAGGTGAAAGTGATTTCTTTTCTTTTGAGGTTCTTGGAATATTATCCTCTCTGAGAGTTAAGACCTTAGATAACAATAAAAGGGCCAGAGAGCTAAGCCAACTTCTTCCATCATTCCTTTCTTTCTTTCTCTCCCTCCCTTCATCCCTTGTTTCCTTCCATCCTTCCTCCCTCCCTCCCTCCCTTCCCTTCCTTCCTTCCCGGCATACATATTGGGCACACACTTCACACCAACCATCGTCCCAAGTGCTGGGGATCAGCAGAGAACAGGACAAAGAAGCTGCCTTTTGGCATTTCCATTCCAGGGAAGGGAGAGGGACATTAAAAGTAGGAAAATCCGGGGGCTTCCCTGGTGGCACAGTGGTTGAGAATCTGCCTGCTAATGCAGGGGACATGGGTTCGAGCCCTGGTCTGGGAAGATCCCACATGCTGCGGAGCAGCTAGGCCCGTGAGCCACAACTACTGAGCCCTGCGTGTCTGGAGCCTGTGCTCCGCAACAAGAGAGGCCGCGATAGTGAGAGGCCCACGCACCGCGATGAAGAGTGGCCCCCGCTCGCCGCAACTAGAGAAAGCCCTCGCACAGAAACGAAGACCCAACACAGCCAAAAATAAATAAATTAATTAAAAAAAAGAAAAAAACCGCAAATGAGTTTTAAAAAAATTAAAAAAAATAAAAGTAGGAAAATCTACAATCTAACTTCAGAAGTGTTCTGAAGAAAAGCACCCTAAGCGGAGAGAGTGGGGATGAAGGAGCGACACTCCAGCAGAGAGACCTGAATACAGAGCGAGTGACAGAGCTATGCAAATATTCAGGGAATTGTGTCCGGGCCGAGGGAGCAGCACACAGGAAGGCTCTGCACCATGCGTGTGCTCGGCATCCGTTGGAGTCGCAGCCAGGAGACCAGTGTGATGGTGGCAGAGGGGGCGAGGGGTTGGGTAGTGGGAAAAGAGGCCAAAGAGTGGCCCGGTCAGATCATGGTCTTGGGAGGGTTTGGACAAGCTGTGAAGGGATGTATTTACACCTTCAAAACATCACTCTGACTGCCCAGATGAGGGAGGGAAGATGTGAGCAGGAGATCAGATGGAGGACCATGCAGGATTCATGTGAGAGAATGATGGAATGGTGCGATCATGGTAGACAGACTAATGGTCTCAAAGATGTCCACGCCTTGATCCCTGGAACCTGTGAATGTGTTACCTTACATGGCCAAAGGGACTTTGGCAAGAGTGGGCATAGGTGGGTACTGATGGAACCAGTGCCTGGCCAGATCCAGGAAACCTTCACTCCAGGGCTGGAGGAGAGGAGTGGCAGGGGACAAGAATCCAATGTCAGCTAAAGAGAGGGGACACAGACCCCTAGGGTTCAACCCCCAGCTCTAGTGCTTACAAGGTAGAGTGTAAACTTGGGGAAATTACATCATTTCTCTTAGATCAACTCCCTCGATCAGAAAATGAAATTAATAGTGCTGACCCATATGGGTGTTTTGAGGGCAAAAGGAGACAATCCATGTCGAGCCCTGTGCCTGGCAGGTAAGAAGCGCTCTCATAAATGCTGAGTGGCAGCTTTGCTACAAAAGGTGTTGAGTGCCGTGGTTAAGAGCATTGGTGCCAGGATGCTCTGGGTTCAAAGACCAGCTCCATATTTATTAGATAGGGGACGCTGGGTGAGGTACTTAACTTGCATCAATTTCGTCTTAGGTAAACTCAGGTTAATAATATCTACCTTACGGGGTACATGGGAAGGTCTGTGCTGGCTTTTATTATTCTGGTGATGAAGATGATAAATAATGCATGCCTTGTAAAAATGTAATTAGTGTTGACTCCAGGTCTTAGGAATCATACAATATGAAATGAAAATCTAAAGGATAGTTTTGTCATATAAAATTAAGAGCCTTTGTAATCAGATATTTAAATGACTCATAGTTTTGCCTAATCAACATGCAGTGAAAGGATGATGTAACGTTAACTACATGCATGGTAAATGAAGATGCTCTCAGCTTTGCCTTCATCAGCGTGATTTCACGGTGCTGTGAGTCCCACCTCGTACACTCAGGCAGCGAGGGCCTCTGCCTACAGCTTAAACCTTGGAGAGGGCTGCTTTGAGGAAATCACAATGAGTTTGCAAGAAGATGCAGATGCAGTCTTGGAGAACTAACATCCTCTGCCTGTTAGCCAGCTTGGATTTTAACCTCCCACCCCCTCCCTCACCTGGTTTGACTGTAGGCCTCTGAGTCATTACACCTGGGCCAGGGACTGAGAGCCAGGGACTTCAGCATTTACCGATGATTGGAAAACCCCTCAAGACGTCTGTGCCAAAAACAGAGGCCACAATAGTATTCCCACTCGGCAGGGTAATTGACTCAGCAGTTTAGGCACATACAGATGGCCCTTCTATGGGCAAAATGATGACCTTGAACTCCATAATCTGAAGAGCTAAGTGCTAAATGTGCAGCATTTCCTTAAATGCCTCTGAAAGGACTCCTGGGACTGTAATGAATGTTCATTTGACACATCTTATCAAGGAAATCAGAGAGAGCCATCCTGCCCCTCCTCCCAGGGTTTGGCTGAGTTAGGGAGGGATGGGGGAGCTTCCGGGAAGAGTGTGGCACTAGGATGTGACAGACCTGGGTATAACCAAGAACTACATGGCCTCCGTCACAATCGGTCCCTGTGTTGACATTAAACCGCCGACCAAGCTGCGGGTCTTGTCTGCTTGGCCTCAGGTTGTACTCCAAATCCTCGCTACTCCTTGTGTGGTCTGTGGACAGCAACATCCATACCAAGGCTGAAATGCAGCTTCTCGCTGGCCTGAAACCTACTGAATCAAAACCTGCATTTTTATAGGATCCCCTGGTGATCTGTGGGCAGATTCAAGTTTGAGAAGCACCGATCGATCTAGGGCCTGCTGGGTCTCAACTGTGACAGCACATTAGACCCGGGCTGCTTTAAAGTAATACCCATCCCTGGGGACCCACTCCAGACCAACTATATTAGGGTCTGTTTTCAAGTTTTATTATGCAGCTGGGATTATGAGCCACTGATCTAGAGTTTCACTGATGATGATGATAGCAAAGATTGCAGGTAAACTTATTGAGAACTTACATATGTCAAACTCTTGTTATCACTATATTAACTCATCACAGTCCTACAAAGAGGTACTATTATTTTCTCCACTTCAGAGATGAAGAATTAAGAAACCATCTAAGGTCACAGAGGGCAGACGGGGCAGAGACGAAATTTGTACTTTTAACTTTGCCGCAAATCACTGAGCCTGCCCCAGACTGACCTTATCAGAATCTCTGGGGGTGGGGACCTAGGGACCCACATTCTAAACTTATGTACCAGGTGAATCTTTTTCATACTAAAGTGTAATATGTGAGAACCCCATTTTATCTGCTCCCGAAGGGGCTTCTTTAATTTAGGACTTTGGAAATTGAGAAGAATCAGAGTACTCTGGGGGAGTTGTGATGAATTTGCTCAGCAAATTTGGGTATCATGTACTGGTATGTTTATACACAAAGCTGTTCATAATTTACACTACACAGATACAAGTAGTGTCGTGAGTAGTCACACTCACGCCTCTAAAAACTGGTCAGATCTAACCACAGATGGTGCCAGCTTTAGTCCAGGTTTCATCCTGTGGTTCCACATGATCCCTGACTCAGAGTTTTCCTTTTCCCAGTTGTTAGCCATCCATCCATCCATCCATCTGTCCTCCCAGTGATTCATCCACCCATTCATTTATCTATCTATACATCCAACCATCTACCCATTCATTCATCTGTTTATATATCCAACTGTCCATCCATCCATCCATCCATCCATCCATTATTCAACACCTTCCTTTACTGTCCTGGAATTGGGGTATAGAGTTGAGTAAGGCACAATCCTCAAGGAGCAACAGAAACATTAACACACTTTTACAAAACAATGAATAAAGTTTGGTGACAGGGACAAATCCAAGATGCACTGGGGGTAAAGCGGAGGAAGCCAATTCCGGGTGTCTGGGGATGCCGCCAGAGGAGGGTCCAGGAAGGCTTCCCAGAGGAGAGAAAATGAAAACTGAATTTCAAAGGATGCATAGGCGCTCAGTAGGGAAGAGGATGGTCCATAGGGAGAGGGGAGAGGCTGTGCAAGGGCCAGGAGGCACAAGAGAGTGCCGTGTGTTTGGGGCACTAGAAGCCACCCCGTTTTGAAAAGGGATGTGCAAGATGGAGGAACGTGAGAGATGGCACTGCTGAGATGAGGCAGGAGACAGGTCACAGCTCTGCTTAGCACATCACATATCCTCCTGCGGGTGAGGGGAGCCACTGAAGGGGGAAGCAGGGAAGTCACTTTGGAAAGATCACTGGGGCTCCTTATTGAGAATAGATTGTTGAGTAAGGGAGTCTCCCTGGAGGCACGGAGACTATTTTCAGAGTCTAGAAAAGAGATGAGAAGCTCCTGAATTGAAAATAATGGTTATGACAACTGCAATGGGTTGAACAGTCCCCGAAAGATATGTCCAAGTTCTAATCCTCGGTACTTGATAAAATGACCTTATTTGGAAACAGTCTTTGCAGATGCAGTTAACTTAAGGACCTTGCTATGACGGCATCCTGGATTGAGGGTGGGCCCTAACCCCAATGACTGGTGTCTTTATAAGAGAAAGGAGAAGGAGATTTGAGACACACAGACCCAGAGGGGAAGGCCATGTGAAGACAGTGGCAGCCTAACTGGAGTTAGGCAGCTACAAGCCAAGGAACACCAAGGATTTCGGCAGTGACCAGAACCTAGCAGAGAGGCATGGGACAGATTCTCCCTCAGAGCCTCCAGAAGGAACCAACCCTGCTGACACCTTGAATGCAGACTCTGACTTCCAGCACCGTGAGAGAATACATTTCTGTTGTTTTAAGCCCTGCCAACCCCCCTCCCCTGCCAGTTTGTGGTAATTCGTTTCATTTGCCCTAGGAAACTAATACAGCAACTAACATTGACTACTGACTCTATGCCAGGCACCCCATGAAGTACTGCATAGGTGCTGGTTCACTTAGCAAACCCCACATTCCATAAGGTAAGTATATTATCATCATTCCCATCTATCAGATGCAAACACTGAGGCAGAGGGAGGTTTAGTCATTTACCCAGGGTTACAAAACCAGTAGGTGGCTGAACAGGTTTTTCACGCAGGCAGTCTGGGAGCAGAGCCGGTGCTTTCAGCTCCCTGGTCTAATGTCAGAGAGATGGAGACGAAGGAGCAGACTTGAGTAGGTGGGGAGAATTACCAGGACCTGGCAATTCACCGGGCATCTGGAGGGCGGCAGGAGGAATCGAACCTCCCGGATTTCACGTGCTGCGTTGCCTCCATCCTCTAGTTTACATCAGCCTCTGTCTTCCACGCCACACCACCCCCCGGGGATGCGCTCACCTGTCCAACTCTCTAGTCTGCTCTTTGCACTTGGTTCTCAAGGAGTCCTCCTTGGCTCTCCCCATATATGTCCTTAAAATGGCTCTACTCCTGTTGATTCCCTGGACAGTGGTCTCACTACCTCCTTTTCTCACTTTCGGTTCTGGCTGTTCTCACATCTTTGAGCTCTACCCCGGCACTCAAACTTCTCCTGACCCTAGAATCATCGTGTTTCTTCTGGTTTCTGCTCTCAGCATCCCTGCCCCTTTCCTCCCACTGTCCCCATCTCCCTGTAAAACGAGGAGGCAAAGCATCCAGGTGAAGGGCTGGGAGGAAAACCATGTCTTCCAAGGGAAAAGGTTACATGCTTCTTCTACGCTGTTTTCCTCTTTCCCTTTTAAAAATTTCCCATTCTCTCAGCCCAAGGCTGAGACCAAAAAAAAAGCATGCAAAAATACTTTTTGCTCCTTTATATAACTTAGGTTTTTTTCTGGTCCACAGTGAGTGAATTACATTAGCCTGGGCTGCAATGATAAAGCAGAGTCTGCTGTGTTATTGCCATATAGATGTGTACATTGCTATTTCAAGAAATTGCCAGCTCCTACAATTCCCTCTGTGGGTCTGGGATGGCAAATCTGCCAGTGAGCATAACTGATTGATTAATTTAAAGGTGGGTATTAGCACCGTTCCACATGTCTAGTTTTAAAATGGTCTTTTATTATACTCTAGGATAAAATTTCATTGGAAAGGTCCAGGATATTAAAAAGACAAATATTTTAAATTAAAAAAAATAGAAACTTAGACCTACAACCCAGGTGCCCCTACACTTCCACTGACCAAAGTTCATTGCCAAAAGTGGAACCATTTTGGAGACATAATTATGTAAAGGAATAACGAGAAATTCAAAGGCTCAAAAACTTCCCAGAGTTCTCTGAAATAATTTGGAACCCCCTTTGGGAAGCACACAGGTTTATATGATAGAATACTATGTTTTACATTGTTTATCTTTGTTCTTAGACATCATTTCACAACATTCTACAAAGTGATATTATCATCATCCTGACATTTTCATCTGCTTTCAAACATTCAGATTGTTTTTAGAAAAGCAATCATCTTATCTGGGAAGAAATTTGCCATGTACCGTGTTGGTTTGCCAGCATCTTAAAATACCCTAAGATTAGATTTTCCTTTCATTCCAATACTATTTTATATATAGCCTATTTTGTATTCAAATATATCAAAGATATTAAATATTTATTAAAATTGTTTCTAGATATTCATATTAAGTTCACTTTACTTAGAGTTGACTTTTACTCCTCATGGTCTAGCTATAGAACATAGTAAGTAATGATTAACTGACTAGTGCCTACGGAGTGGTCTTTAATGAACATAAACCTTCATTCAAATGACAGACAATCCAAAAGGGGATAGCTGGAACTTGCTCACACTCACTCAATCCATGTGTTGCGATGACACAAAATCACAGGGATTGAGAGATAACTTGCATTTTCCTTTGAGTAAAAAAAAAGGAAACTTATTAAAATAAGAAAAATGTAACCATTGAAAAACTCCCAGTGAGCTAGTGGGAAGGAAAGTTCAGTGCATTTGCAGTGGAAGGATCAGAAAGGTAGATTCCTCTTTCATTGGTTCGTTTAACAATATTTAACAAGCACCTGCTATCTGGTGGGCACAGTGCTAGTTTCTGGGCTCCTAGTGAATGAGTTTCAGGAAGAATGAAGAGAGAAACTCCTTCTGGGGCTTACAGATCTTTTTGTTAACTCTCCCTTATTAGACTTTGGGGAAAAGGGAGCCCAGAGAAATCCACAAAACAAAGTCTTTCAAATCAGAGCTCAGTTCAATGCCAGTATTCCACTTACTAGGGTTCTGTCTGGGGACAAGCCACTTAAACAATCTGAACCTTCATCTGCAGAATGGAAATGATAACAATTTATAAGATCGTCATGTGGATTACACAAAACAGTGGGCACACTGGAAGTGCTCCAAAGTAACATTTTCTAAGCAGTAAAGAATATTATAATAAATATTAACTGTTTGTGTTTCTGTCTCTCTCCCTTCCTCTTTGCTCCTGCCTTGTGGCCATTGCCTAACCACTGGCATGATTTTGGTGAGCAGGCCTACTTAGCCTAAATTCCACAAAGCAATAAGGAAATTGTTTTCTCTATGTTTAACTGCAAAGTACTGTGGCTTAGAGTAAAAGTAGCCAGACACAAAAAGCTACGGAATGAATGATTCCTTTTATGTGACATTCTGGAAAGAGCAAAACTATAAGGACAGAAATCAGATGAGTGACTGATAGAGGCTGAGGATGGGGAGAGGGAATTGATGACAAAGGGGTCCAAGGGAACAAACAATTTGTGATGCCGGAAATGTTCTGTATCTTGGTTTTGCAGGTGATTGCACACCTGTATATATTTGTCAGCACTCATTGAACTGCACCCTTGAAAAGGGTGCATTCTACTGTATGTAATTTATATCTCGATAAACCTGACTTTGAAAAAAAAGAAGACTGTGGCTTGGGACCTTCAAGGTTTCCTTTAAGAAAAAAATCTATGATCAGTACAGGAAATGAGCAGTGCTCCTGGGAATACTCTTGTACAAAACTAACTATAATAAAGACAGACACTGATACTCCTCCTAAGAGAGGTACAAAGTTCTCTGGGAATTCAGAGGCAAGAGAAACATCCATCCACGGACACCAAGGCATACTTTATGGAAGAGGTTGCATTTAAACCGGGCCTGAAGCGTGCAATTAATCACTGGGGTTTTTTTTTTTTCCTTCTCTACCAACTATGATGAATATCTTAGACTCCAGCCTCTGTTTATAAATTGCTTGCAAATTTTATTATGTTTGATTATTCTTCTAAAAGTTTGTATATTGTAATGTATTTGCCAGAGATTAAATGATTCACATTATCTTGCCCCTTAAAAAACAATCACGGTTTTGAGGCAATGTTTTCTGAGTTTGTGGTCTTTAGGAAATTGTTTTTACATGCCCACTTATAAATGTTCTTCCATTCAATGAAATGAAGAAAAGTAGAATGTCATTAGAGGAGACATCATGACCAGGTGTAAGAGGCTGGAATGGGGTCCAAAAATTTAGATTCTATGACTCACAAGTGACTCTATAAATCAAGAAAAAAAAGATCAATAATCCAAAAGAAAAAAGCAGGTGGGGAAAACTATGTAAACAGACAGTTCAGGAGAGGAAACACAGTGGCTCTTAATCATATGAAAAGATGTTCAATTTCAATGTAATTAATGAAATGGTTACTTCTCTTAATATACACGCCTATGAATCACTGAGACAAGATCAACAGTCCGGTAAAAAAAAAATGAGCAAAGTAAATGAATAGACAGTTCATAGAAGAGATAATACAACTAGCCTTGAAACTTACGAAAAGATGCTTAAACTCACTCATACTAAGAGAAAGGCAAATTAAAGCTGCACTACTTTGTACTCATCGGGCAGGTAAAAAAAAAGTTTACCACGTTTGTTAACACAGTGTTAATGAGGGTGTAGGAAAATCAGCTACTGCTGGGGCAAACTTTGTGGGGAAGCACTTGGCAGTGTCTATTAAAATTACAAATCACAATGATTTTGACTGAGCAATTCCACTTCCACGAATTTTATCCTATAGATCATCCATGTGCAAAATGAGTTGTACCACGTTATTCACTGCAGTTCTGTTTGTAATAGCAAATGAATGCCCCTCATTGGGTTAAATGGGTTTTTATACATCATACCAGAGAACACTACTCCACTGTAAGAGGCAGTGAGAGAGCTCTTCATAGGATGATGAGAAGCAATCAGATATATTAGAAATCCAGAATCTCAGGCTCTACTCCAGACCTCCGGAATCAGTTATCTTCAGTATAACAAGATCCCCAGAGGATTCCCATGCACGGGAAGGTTTCAGAAGCCCTGGTCCAGCTAGTTCCTACTCATGGTCACTTCAGGCTTGACTTGCTTCTGGAAGTCTTCTCTCACCCTACCTTTATTCTACCTAATCTACATTGACTGCCTTTCCCTGGTCTACCATTATCCCATGTGTTTCTCTCCATATTATTTGCCACATTATAATTTTCTGGGCTCTTCTGTCACCCCCACCAGGAGATATTCACTGCTGTCTCACAGTCCCTAACCTAGAGCCTGGTAATATGTAGTAGATGCTAAATAAATATCTTTTTGGATAAATAAATGGATGAACCAGGACAAATAAAAGTGGGAGTGGGAAAGTTTGCTTAGTGATCTTTTTGCCATTTACCTTTTTCTTCGATGTTTCTCCTTTCTGGAGAAACTGCCCACCAATTAAGAAAGAACAGGGCACCCTTGGGAATAGCTCCTCTCCCCTTACTCCCCCAGGCCAATAGCCGCAGGCATTTGAACAAATACATCTTCCAGCTCTTTGCTTGGCCATGGATTCAGCTCAGATTAGAAATAGAAGCTTTAGGTTCAGATGACATTTTCGAAGGGCCAGAAATTCCCTAGAAATCCTAGCTCCTTCTTGCTCTAGGAGATGGGTTTCCTGAATTGACTCAACTTTATTTGGGAGCATTCACTAACTGTTGCTCAAACTGCTGCAAAATTCCAACCACACAGAGGAAAAGGGCTCTACGAAAAGCCCAAGCACGTGGTGCATCAGAAACGATTTACCATCATGTGTGCATGTGACTTCCAGGAGTGAAATGAAAGGGTTGCTGGCCAAATCACAGCACCGCTGGAGTTCCCTCCAGAGGTGGGCGGCACTGATGGCAAAGGAAAGCAAACAAAAGAAACATTCTTTCTACTTGTGAGTGAAACAAAGATCCCACTGAGAAAAGTGAAGTGAGCAGGAGAGCTGTAAAATCAACAGAAATGGGGGCTGTCTGTGGAGCAGGCATCTGGTTTCAATGTAAACATCCTTAAAGTGTTTCAAGAATGAATGTACATTTGAATAATTTATTATTAAAATTTTTTTTTCCTTACCATGGGTATTTAGGGCAGATTCAGCATTGAAGAGATCCTTCCATATGCCCAACTCACCTGGAGTTCCCACTAAGTTTAGACATTTTCTGAGTGGAATATTGAGAGGAAAACATTTGAAAGCAAACTAAACAGAGTTGCCTGTGCAAACCCAGGATTGCCTGGTTCGATGCAGGTATATTTGGAAAGAGCCACGTGAACACAGTACACTAAGTAGATTGTACACTTTGCGTAGGAAACCTGAAGTGGGGTGGAGGCAGGGGTGTAAGAGTCTCTTCCTGCACTGGTTTCTGTCTGGAGTTTCTTCATTGGCAAAGAAACTCATCTTGAATTGCACTTGCTCCTTCCTTCTGATCATGAATTGAATACACAGAGTTCTGAAAAATGCTCTAGAAAAGAGGTTGCAAATTAGTGACCAAGACGTGCTTTGTTAGGACCAGATTATGTCTTTAAAAAGAATGTATTAAAGTGGTTGCCAACATTTTAAAAATTTCTTCATGGCAACAATTGGCTGGATCCAAGTAGAATCCATTTGCTAATGACCTTTAGAAAAGACAGGCATCCCAGTTTGCCCCAACCCATGGTACACACACACACACACACACGCACACATCCTAGGGCAGCCCTCTGAATGAGAAGGAAATGAGTTTTGTCTCCACTGGTTGGCCACCTTACTTGGTTACTTGGTATGGCATGATTCTTTTTCATATGATAGCAGAACTTTTTCTTTTCTGTTTCTTTTTTTTCCACTATTTTCTTTACATTATACTACTTCTGTAGAACTCTATGTTAAATTTTCGTATTGTTTTCTTTTTTTCCTTCTTTAATGAGGAACCAACATCCCAGTGTTGGGGGCATCTTTGTCAGCTGTCTTTGTCTGAAAGGTAAGGGAAGCGATAGACCTTTCCCTGGCATTTCTTATTTCATGAGGCTCCTTTGGCTTCCTGTCTTTCTGTGCTTAAATATAACCCTGTAGGGGTTTACCTACAGTCTTGACTTCTGGCTTTTTCTTGATAAGTCAGGAGGTCTGGCATATTGGCCACACAAATCACTGCTCCTGCACTCAGGCAGGCTGAAGGAGCAATTTTGTCCCATGCGAGCAATAGAGCTGTGTCAGTGATGCCTACCGGCCTGGAGCTGCTTAGGCTCTAAATGGCAAAGCATAGCCAGGAATGAAAGTCATGGATTCCGACGTAGGTACCGTTGACTTTAGCCAAGTTGTCCGAACGTACAGAGAAGGAAACAGGTTGACTATGGTTCCTGGAGCAGGGGACCAAGAAGACTTATTTGCCTCTGAATGACTGCATCCTAAATGCAGGGCTCAGCCCTGGTGCCTTGTATTTTAGTGCTCAGAAAATGTCTGTCAGATTTAGAAGATGGAGATCACAGGTTCAATTCTGGACAAGCAAAATGGTCCTGAATCGTTCTACAAGATCACCTAATACTTTAACTTTTATAATGAAAATATGTTGTAAAATTGCAATTTCTTAAAACACTTGATTCCTAGAAAATAGTTTTTGGTTTTTTTCCAACCTACGAAAACACATTTGTACTTTCGAGAGCAATTCACATATAGCTGGTCTTAGAAATCATAAAGCTCATGATATCCCAAGTAAGGAAACCAGCTCCAGGTAAGAAAAAAGACTTGTTCAAGAGCAGACCAGTGGCAGTCTGGACAAGAATGATCTCTTGATTCCAGGGATTGTTTTCCAGCACTAGGGATTTGCCCAAGCCCAAGAAAGTGGTTCTAAGACAGTAGGGTACGTGACCAACTTCAATAGTCTGTTGAAGAAACGTGGAGATGCCTGGTTACATATTGTGAAAGGCCTGGGCTCTTCTGAAGGGCGCCCGGACCTGTCGGGCTGACTCCTGCAAAGGCTAATGGGCAGCCCAGAGGGGTAGAGATGGCAATACAAGAGCTGCCCCTATCGCCTCACCCTTAAAGCAGATGGTCGTGTTGTCCTGGGGGCCCTAAGGGGGGGAACACATCCCATCCCAACATCAAACTGCGATTCCCCAATTCAGAGCATAAACGTGTCACTGTCAGTCATGACAAGACACAGCACATGACAGCACATGGAATCAGACATTTAACTTATGAAATATCACGACTCTGTTTCTAATATAATGGTATAAAGATCACAGAGTATTTCATCGACATAGAAAAAAGCGAAGGTTTGCCAAAGGGACTGCCATCTTGTAGACCACCCCCCACCCCGCCCCACTTTTCTTGTTCCTCTTATAGTACCTGCTTACCTACAGACTCTAGTGCCCTATTGGGAACAAGGACCCGGGCAGCCTATGTGTCCCGGTGCAGAAGGGTAGCTCAGCTCACCAAGTCCAAAAGGAAAGAGCACAGGCGCCAGGCATGTTTGCCAGGGTTCATAGCCTCTCTTTCCCCTCATCTGCCTGGTCCCTCCATTCAAGCGAAAAAACACAATTCTACTTTACTCCAAGTGCTGAATCAAATAAATGCCCTAAAATAAATTAAGTATATAAATAAGAAGATGGCCTTGTAACAGCATAAAACTCAATTTGAGCTGGTAAATATTTTGACAAAACTGGTTAAAATAATACCTTTGGTGGAGCCGTTTTGTGGTCTTTAAAATTATGGAGTCATAGTTTTTTAGAAATGGGAGGACCCTTATCTCCTGATTCAATATTTGTTGGCACCTACCCATACGAGCAACATTTAGTGACATCATGTATGATTATTCCTTTTACTCAGAAATGCTTCTCTGTGACATCAAGTGACTGGCAAGAAGAGCTATTTGATTCTTATGTTTCTGGTGTGATTTCCCACCACCCTCTTACACATGCTTCAGTCCAACCAGACGTATGCCTGTTCCCTCCTCCATGCTTTTGCTCTTGTTCTCTCGTCACCTCTGCCATGCCCAATGAGCCTCATCCCTATGTCTGTTAAAATCCTCATGGAGCCAGATGGCCTGGGTTTAACTCTAGGCTTCTGCAAACTAGCTGTGTGACTTTGGACAAGTTTCTTAATCTCTCTGTACCTTGGTTTCCTCATCTGCAAAATGAGGAAAGAATGGTACTACCTCATTGAGTTGCTGTGATGATTAAACGAGATACTAGACCTAAGGCACTTACAACAGTGCCTGAACCAGATCTACGCCATCCTTCCTTCAGCCTCCAGGGAATATTATTGGTGCTTTTTTCTATCGGGTTCTATCTAGAACCCTAGACGCTGTGCATGTAAGGATACTTTGATATGGTTCTAATAATTATTAATTAATAAGAATTAATAATTAATAAGCAAACTTATTTCTGTTAACTCTGACCTAAAGATTGAATTAAATTAAATGATTAAATATTAGCATATGTAAACAACAAGGTCCTACTGTATAGCAACAGGGACTATATTCAATGTCCTGTAATAAATCATAATGGAAGAGAATATGAAAAAGAATATACATATGTACAACTGAATCACTTTGCTGTACAGCAGAAATTAACATAGCTGTAAATCAACTATATTTCAAAAAAATAAATTTTTAAAAATATTAGCATATGTGATCAAGCACCTACTCTGTAGCTTTTATCAATATTTTGCTCCATTTCTTCCATTTATTTGGGAGCTTCTTGCGCCCTGTACTTATTAACTAACTTACCAGGGTGAGGGGAAAACATTCTTTTGTGCTTTCTAAAATAGAATTATCTGGTGAGCTTTTCTAAGTGACTCCTATTTCCCTCCAAACCCACTGGCACTCCCAAATTCGTTATCAGAGAGCGGACTCAGAGACCAATAGTTCAAGGCAGATAGGACATCCAGGGACTGAGAGCAGAGTGGATTTTTTGCTGTCAACTGTTCCTCACTGGCTGACACTCTAAGTGGTTGTCATTCCCTTGTGCAGAAGAAAAATACCATAAAAGGCAAGGCTCAGGCAGGCAGTTAAGCAGTTTGAAGTGTTCCTCAGGGCTGTGCACCCTCTTGGGAAAGAGCAGCAGACCCCTGGCAAAGATTACAGCACACTTTGCAGCAAACTTGTGGAGGAACAAAGCACATATTGTTACCTCCTAACTCCAAGCTCCACGGGCTAGTAAAAATACGTAGTATACATTTTTAATGGGGTGAGGGGACTTGGCTTCCCTGGAACGTTTTGGTTGGAGTCATAACACAAATAAACTGTATTCTGGGGTCTAAATTGATGAAGCCCAGCGCCAAGCTGCGTGGTCACAAATGGGGCAACCCAGACCATTGTGTAAATCAAGTGCAGAGGCCAAGGTGTTCTGGCAGCTGCACCTCTGCACGCTCATGTGGGGAAAAGATGCCTTTTGAACACTTCCCAGCAGCCTTTCCTATCTGCCACTTTTTTTCTAAATGTGTTTATTGTTCATAGAATGGATGATGTCTGCCCATTTCTATTGTTGCTAAAAATCTGGCAACTGAGTGACTTTTTAAATAACCTGGAATGGGATTTAGCCAGACAGGAGAGGGTGTGTCTATTCTGACTGGTGCAGTTCACGTCTGTTCCTTCTTGGAGCTCAGTGTGTACATGTCTGCAAACACACACACACACACACACACGCACATGCACACACAACCACTAGAGTTGACTCCAGAGATCAGGGGAAAGGAAAGAACGGAGGCAGCATTCACTTCAGCCAACAAGTCAAGTCACAGAGGAAGTGAAAACTCTGAACAATGAGCCCCTTTTCAAATGGAGCCCATCTGGTAATGGGGGGAGAAGCTAAATGATTTGGACCTGCCTGCCTGCCATTTTATGTAAGGTAGTTCCTAAGGGCTAATTGTTGGGCTCTGAAAACGAGCAAAACTGAAACCTGTGTTCGCTGATGAGATTTGATTGAAACCCTGAAAGCTGTCAGAAAAGTTGCTTGGTGCCTAGGCTGAAAGGAGGGGCTGGGGGTACCAAAAATTATTGGGGGGCTTAAAGGGACACAAGGACTTAAAGGGAGTTCAGGTCTCCATCCCTGACTCTTCTGGAAGAGAGGAACACGGCAAGAAGTGAATGCTGCCAGAGCTGTGAGGACCTGCTGCTACCATGAGAACATCTGGGGTGCTTATAACATTCCTGGAATCCAAGTTAACACATTGGAGCAAATGATGTTAAAGGAGAAATAAAGCCTTGGTTGGAGGGACTTACAGCTACTGAACTTAATTGCTTCCTTCCTCGCAAGTGTGACGTTAAAATAATCATTGTTTTAGACCCTCTAGCCCTCAAAACATTTATGAAATCATAAGATAATCAAGTCTAGCAGGGACCCTAGTGACTCTCTGCTAACCTTTTCAAGGTGAAGAAACTGAGGCTCAGAAAATTGCCCAAGGCCATGAAGCTAGACAACATCCATGGAGATTTGCAAGCTATTTTTCTTTATCCTCGTGATCCAGAAATATGGTCATTCATTTTGCCTGGAGTGTGACAACCATGTTCTTAGTTTCAGTACAGAAAATTGTCTCTTCAAAGTCTTTACAAGGATTTCTTTCCTGGTTATTACTAACTCAAAAATATATATAATTTTTAGGTTGGAAATACATTCCTTGCCCGCCATATCTAACAATATCTCTACTGTCATTTGCATATCTTTTTCCTTTTTCTCTGCATTTTGAGAGAGATTTCTAATTTATCTTCTCCAATAATGGTGCAGTCCTACACTGGTTCAGTTCGGTTATTTACTGCCTCTAATAAGGATTTTAATACTGCTCTTGAGATTTTTCACTTTCAGGCATATTTTATCCATTTCTCATTTCCATGTTCATCTCGCTCCTCCCCATTCCAATGACCTTGTGATTTTTCTATTTCTATTTTTTAAAGGCCACATGGAACATAGACAAATGAGTACATTCATGTACTCAACAAGAAAAAAGAGCACATTTGTCATTTGCTGGAATTCAATCATTCATTCAGAACCTATGATATACCAAGCACTGTGCTAGGTATTAAAGCAAGATATGCCCCCTGTTATCAAAATGTATTAGGAAATGCATATCATAAACAACTGTAATGCAAGGTAGAAAGTGTTACCTATCTTAAGAAAGGCTTAAATCTCAAAAGATATTATGAATACTATACATTTTTTTTTTTGAAAATTTCTTCTGGTTCCTGCATTCGACAATTTTTAGAGATCTTATTTTCTTCTAAACTTTTAAGATTGATGCTCCGTTTCTTGAGATCTGCAGCAATTTTGTCCACTGGTTCCAAGTAGTCTTTTATATTATTTTTTCAGTATGATAACTTAAATAATGTGAGCTCTCTCCAGACTTAGTGACTTAGTCCATACATGGTATGGACTTAGCCTCGTCCACACCCACCCTTCACTTATATGATGATCTCATGCCTACAGCTGGATCACAGGTGGCTGTGCAACTTCTACCCAAACTCCAGATCCTAATGCAGCTCTGCTCTCCTGGGGGACTATCTCCTCCTGCCCCCATTGTCTGTTTCTTTGAGATTCTGACTCAACGTACATGAAAAACTCCAACCCCAGCATACAGAGTGCTTCTGCGATATATCTTACTTTTTGGACCCACGTAAGTGATGAATTTTTGGAACTACACTTCCCAGGATGCAACTAAACATTACACATACTTCAAGAGAGGGAAAGAAGTCCCTCCCCTTTTTTCTGTCCTGTTGGTTTTGGGGGATTCTTGAGGCTGCGTGGATAGGGAAAGAAGGAAGGGTGAATGGGAAACAGCTTTGTGGCCGCCTTAAAAGGAAGCAGCCCCTCGGAAGTAGGAGGAGGGGTGCTCAGATTCCTGGCTGAAATAGACCAAGGGTTTCTGTAAAAGGAAACCTCTAGGATAGGCATAAAAAGCCTTTTTCCCCTGCCTCCACCTCTGCTGTCCCTGCGGGGAGACTAATCCTGGATCTTGGCAATCGGCTGTCTCACAATCATCCTTTTCAGGGCTGTGGTGAGCATCCTTTCTTATTTCTGCATCTTTCTGGGCATTTTAGGAGAGCTGGGAGAGCTGCAGCCAGGCTGCAATCCAGATGCCAGTTCTCTGCTCTCCACATCTGCTTTTTAATCTTCTCTACCCAAATATGACAAGTAGAAATGCGAACAAAAATAGAAGCTAAGTTAACCATGCAAGGAGCCAGTATATGTTTATGTGGTATGGGTCAAAGAAATATATATAATCCTGCACACACGTTAGAAATGTCCTGTAAATCTGGGACTAACAAACCTAAATGGAAATGATCATAGTCTGGGTGGTAGCCATATGGAACCCAGACAAATGAATACACCCACGTCCTAAACAAGAGGGGTAGGGAAGCTAATTTTGTCTTTTGTTGGAATTCATTCATTCATTCACTGGGTACCTATGATATGCCAAGCACTGTGCTAGGTGCTGAAGTTGGGGATAAAAATCCAAGCAAGATATAGTCCCTGTTCTCAAAGTCTGTGTGGATGTGTTTTAAGACGTGCACATAGCAACTAGTATGTAAGGTAAAAAGTGTTAATTGCCTTCAGAGAGTACTTCAAACTCTCCAGCAGCTTTCTTCTCACTTGGAGTAAAAACAAACTCCTTCTGCTGAGACAATTCAAAGGGAAAACAAAGCGTTTTTAACCAACAGTGCTGAAACTGGATATCTGCAGCTCATCCTACCTTACTGTATACGCAAAAATTAATTCAAGATGGATCTCAGAACTAAACCCAAAAGCAAAAACCATAACGTTTCTAGAAGAAAATATTTTCATGACTTTGGGGTAGACAAAAATTTCTTACACAGGACACAAAACGTACTAATCATAAAAGAAAAAAATGATAAATCAAATTTCATACCTATTACAAATCCCTACCTAGCCAAAGATGCCATTAAGAAAGTAAATATGCAACCTGAAGACTTTAATAAAATAATTGAGATAGATAGATAGACAGATAAATAGATAAGAGGGAGAGAGAGAAAAAGATCTCTTAAAGGGCTCTTATCAGAATCTGTTTTTTAAAGCTGCTACAAACAACAATGAAAGACAAACAACCCAATTTCAAAAGAATGGGCAAGACATGAATAGACACTTCATCAAAAAAGGATATGCAGATGCCAAAAAGCTCATGAAAATGTGATCAATATTAGCAGTCAGCAGATAAATGCAAATTAAAACCACAGTGAAGTGTTATTCAAACTGCCTATAACGATTACAGCAAAAACAAACAAACCCACCTGACAATACCAAACACCGGTGAGCATACTGGAATTCTTACACACTGCTGGTGGAAGTGTAAAGTGGCACCATCACTTGGGAAAGCCCTTTGGCACTTTCATATAAAGTTAAACATATTATCAGCCTATGACCCAGCAGTTCCACTCCTATGTACGTACCCAAGAGAAATGAAAACATATACCCACAAAAAGACTGGTTCAAGTATATTCATGGCTGGACTCATAGAAACAGAGAACAGACTGGTGGTTGCCAGAGGCAGGGGTGGGGCAGGGGGTGGGAATGGGGAAATGGGTGAAGGTGGTCAAAAGGTACCAGAAAAAAAGAATATTCATGGCAATTTTATTCAAAAATAGACAAAAACAAGAAACATCCTAAATGCCCATCAAAACAATGGATAAACTAACTGTGATGTGTTTATTCAATGGAATACCACTCAGCAAAGAACTACTGATAAAGGCAACTGCATGATGTACCTCCAAAACAGTATACTGAATAAAAGAAATCAGACTCAAAAGCATACGTACTGCATAATTCCATTTTTACAACGTTCAAGAACAGTGATAAAAATCAGAACACTGTTTACCTCTGGGCTGAAGGCAGAATTGACTAGAAAGTGTCACATGAGAACTTTCTGCGGTGATGGAAATGTTTTCTACATTTGGTTTTGTAGAGGTTACAGGACATATACAATTACCAAAACCCTTCAAAACAAATACTTGAGATCTGTACATTTTATTATATGTAAATTATATCTCGATTTTTAAAACTATTTAATAAAGGGAAAGTCCTTATAATATTTTATAAGGCCCTACATGACCTTGCTACCTCCCTGATCTCAACTCCTCTGACTCTCCACCTCCCTCCCTCCACTCCAGCCATGCAGGCCTTTTTGCCACTTCCTGAACACACCAAGCAATCTCCTAACTCAGGGACCATGCCTTGCTGTTGCCTCTGTCTGGAAAGTTCTCCGCCCACATAGTGACTTGGCTTGTTTCTCCACCTCCATCAGGTCTCTGCACCAATGCTACCTTAGCAGAGTAGCCTTTTGTAACCATCCTATATAACATTGAAATCATCACCACCACCCACACTACACTCCCTACCCTCCCTTACCATGCTTCTTTGCCATAGCACTCATCTACATCTGATATAAGTTAAATAATAAAAAATTAATTATACCTTTGTTTATTGTCTGTCTCTTTCCTCTGGAATGAAAGCATCTTGATAGCCAGGACTTTGTTTTGCTCATTGTTATTTCCCAAGCAGCTACTCCAATTTCTAACATGTAGTAAACACCTATCAAGTAGTTGATGAATGAATGAATGAATGAATGAATAGGAGGTGATGGTAGATCTGATGGAAAAATCATATTTGACTGATATACTTAATTTTGATTAGACTTCTCTTTCAAATTGCTGGCCAAAACACTTGCATTTCAAAACACAAGTAAGATGAATAGCAGATGTGTTTCAGGAAAAATAAACAACCTACTTCAAAGAACTCTACAATATTTTTAAGGGCCTATGTGGCCAGCTTTGACAAGACCTTTAAGATGAGAAGTCATGGAGCAAGATGACCCATGAGACTGTCCTTTGTGCTCATAGTGGGAAGCTCCAGGGGATGACATGCCCCTGGGAGTGACCCACATTCTGCAGCTCGCCCTTGTGGCCCTGCAGAGGGTCTGGCATGGAGTTTCTAAGTTGCTGTCATTTGCATTCCAAAATCACAACCATTCAGAACCAGAGACCTGAAAGTTAGTATTAAAACTAATACAAACTAGCAAACTATTATATATAGAATGGATAAACAACACGGTCCTATTGAATAGCACAGGGAACTATATTCAATATCCTGTAATAAACCATAATGCAAAAGAATATGAAAAAGAATATATATGTACAGCTGAATCACTCTGCTGTACACCAGAAACTAACACAACACTGTAAATCAACCATACTATAATTTAAAAATTTTTTTAAATTAATACAAACTAAAAACAGGGAAATATTCCCAAGTTTGGGGTGTAAGACCACAGAACTGGACTGGCGTCTGGACCCTTAAGAACAATTCTGTCACTAATTGGTGGTGTGACCATAAGCAATCAGCTACAATCTTGGAGCTTCTGCTCCCTCAACTAGGAAAGAGGGGGTTCAGCCAGAAGAACGCTATAATTACTTTTGAACTCTGAAATGTTTTGAATCTGTGATCTCTATACTTATAAACTGAGGAAGAGTTCAACTTTTTATGAGCGAAGCCTTCAGTCATGACACCTACATTTAAAAAAAAAAATAGGCTTATTACAGAGGAGTTTGCTAATTTCTTTCTACAGCTGACGGCATTCTCTAAAACATGAGGCCTACCTTCCCTTTCTCCATCTCCATCAAACACTGATGTAGGTAAATGGATGTAACAACTGGCATTTCCTTAAATATACTCCAGTGCTCAGATGTTGTCTAAGTCAACAATCGGACTGCCTGACTAAACGAAATCAGTCTGTTAGCCAAGACTGGTGCTCTTTGTGAATCGACATTTTCAAAGCAGGCTTTTGTTCCATTTCTAGTTCGGTTTATTATAAGCAATATGATATTGGTCAAGACAAAACTACTAGGTATAAAATAAATAAGTTACAAGGATGTAATATGCAGCACAGGGAATATAGTCAATATTTTATAACCGTGTATGGACTATATTCTATAAAAATATCAAATTACTATGTTGTACACCTGAAACTAATATAATGTTGTAAGTCAACTATACTTCAATTAAAAAAAATCCCAGGACTTCCCTGGTGGTCCAATGGTAAAGAATCCACCTTCCAACGCAGGGGATGCAGGTTCGATCCCTGGTTGGGGAACTAAGATCGCACATGATGCGGGGCAACTAAGCCCACACACCACAGCTACTGAGCACGTGCACCTCCATGAGAGAGCCCACGTGCCGCAAACTACAGAGCCCGTGCGCTCTGGAGCCCACACGCCACCACTTAGAGAGAGAAAACCTACACGCCACAACTAGAGAGAAGCCTGAGCGCCGCAACAAAGAGACTGTGCACCATAATGAAAGATCCCACGTGCCTCAATGAAGATCCCATGTGCTGCAACTAAGACCCGACGCGGCCAAAAAAAATAAGGAAAATAAATAAATAAAAAATTTAAAAATCCCATCTGAGTCAATCTAAATATCATCTATAAAACCAAGATCATTTCAGTCTCTCCTTACCCAAAAGTTATTGTGAGGATTAAATGAGGTAATACATGGGAAAGCTTAGTAAAACTATTGTGTGAATATGAGATAGTATTATTATAATATTGGACTTTGAAAGCCAACCTAAAACCAAATGGAAATGCTGGGAGTTCAGGAAGAATTTTTGAACCTTTGAGCACTTGGAATAGCGAGTCTATCAGGTCTCCCCCAATTCACAGTACACGTGCAGAGAACAGGGGTGCTGTGGGGAATAAGACAAGACAGTTTTGAGTCAGAGGCCAGAATTCACATCCCAGTTCATGGGTTTATGAGCTGTGAGGCTTTGGGAAAGTTAATCACTCTGGGCCTGTGTAAAGGTTTGTTTGAGTAGTCTCAACTCTTTGGAGGTAAAATGTAGAACACTTTTTACTTTCCTAGCACCTGTTCTGGGTTGACTCCTCTTTTCCGCTGGATTGCAGACTCCCTCAAGGACAAATCCGTCAGATCCTAACGCTTTCCAGGAATTCTATTTGTATAAGTGGAACATTTTATAATGTCATTTTCTAATTGTTCAATGCCAGTATTATAGAGATATAGTGGATGTTTGTATATTGACCTTTTATCCTGAGACCCTGCTAAATTCACTTAATAGTGTGAGCAGCTTTTTTGTAGGTGTCTTAATTTTCTCTATAAATAATCGTTATTCTGTGAGGAAAGACAGGTTTTTTTCCTAGCTTTTTTTCTTCTATTCTTCTTCTAACTTTTTCTTCTTCTATTCTTCTTTTCCTAGTATGACTTTTATTTTATTCTTCAAAAATGGTACACTGTCAGCAAGACCTTCATGGCAGCTGTTGTTTCTACAAACTAGACGTTCTCAGCAGCAGGCTTTAGGGGCAGTTGTGAGAAAATGGGGAAGAAGATCTCATTTGACACCTTACACATAGTATCCTTATCTTTAAATTGGGAATAGTAATTCTACCTCCCGGGTATGCTATGAGAGAAACACAAGATCACGTAAAGAAATATGTGGCAAATGCAACAGGCTGCATATAGTTGGTGCTCAGTAAATTAGTATTAATTTTTGGTAATACTGGTGTCAGGAACATTCTCAGTTTAGAGGCCAACTATATAATGATTGTCTGTGCCTCTTGCCATCTGGAAGACACAATCAAGATTTTCCATGCTTAGGCACCAAGGCCATGTTAGGCAAGTTGGTGGCCATCTGTCTGGTCTCAGACTTTTTGGATCCAATACCTAAATGTTGTAAAGATTTTGAGAAAACATAGTAAGAATAAAACCTTAAAACTGGATAGAGACTATCCATTTTACGATTAGTAATAATGTTTGAACAGGGTTCTTTAATTTGGTTCTTTGAAAGCACAAGCTTTGGAACCCGGTGGGTGAACTGCTTATAGATTTGCTAAACAATGTAGGGTCAAAATTCACTAATTATAGTGTGTGTTAACTAGTTATTTTCTTGTTGGATTGTCAATTGCTCTTACTATGAGAGCAATAAATGCACCTAGCTAAAATTAGCAAAGTTCCAGTTTTATTCTTGGTTTTGTTTTCCTTTGACTTTTCATGCTTGTGTGCCTGGCTTACTTTTTGTCTGTGGAAGGGCCTCTGACATGCTTCAGTTCAGTACACAGTATACAGTGGCTGCTGCTGCCTCTAATGAATTTGCTTCTGCCTCTTTTCAGATACACACGTGGCAGGGTAAGTGACACTTCTCTGCACAATCACACCAGACCTTGCCCTTGGCCACATGGTCATGGAGTCAATGAGTTTCTTAGGCACTTCCCCTAGACTTTAAAGGACACAGTTCCAATTGTGCTGCCACAGGACACATGGGTTCACTGGTCACTTCTTTCCAGCTTTGATTGACTACTCGGGCTACTGGGGATGTTGGTTCTGTATGCTGATCAAACTGACCACTGGTCCTTAAGTCTTTTCCACCACATCTCTGTAAGCCACTCTGATCATATGGTTCCCAGGATCCCTTTGATGCTTTCTGATCCAGAACAGTGATCCTTAACCTTCTTCTTGTTTCTCTTAGGATTTAGGATGAGAAGGAATGCTTCCAGACAAAATGCTTCCCAAGTGATATATCCCTAGAGATTAAAGAATCTTTTGCTCTGTTGTCTTCCTAATCCATTTTCAAGTGCTTTCTGGTTCTCCCACACTGATGATAAAGATCAGAATGATTAAGCTTCATATGCAAAAGATATGGCTAAACTAGCTATTCAGTTCTTTAAGGCTATTTAACTCTTTTCTGTCAACTGTACCTGGGTTGCACATTCATACCAATATTTTATCTGTGGTCAAGGGAAAAGATGCTTTCTCCAGCCTTCGGAATAGGGCAGTCAAATCTTTTCAATTGTGTAGTGAAAGTAACCATGTGTCACTGCCTTCCACTAAAATTGAAGAAAGGGTAACCCATCTTGCCATGACGTTTGTTTGGCTATGGTGACTGCTATATAAGAGTCTTATGACACCTAGACAATTGTTTGAACATGTCTTGCAATACTTATCACCTCATTAAATTTAAATTTAAATGATCAATTGCTCTCATGTTCATAGTCACTGTAGAATAAAAGAGACTGTGTGTACAGTGCGTGTGGTTATACATACATTCACAAATGTATGAGTGTTTGTGACCATTCTTTTATTTTTTTGCACAGCACTAGATCTATGGGACCTATTTTCCATATAGATAGATAAGGGCAAGACAAAACACAGGGGATTTTAACCCTGCTTATGCCTTGAAGAAGTCTGATCCTGGATGTTGGGATGGTTGGTGATTTTCCAGACTCTAGGAATCAGTGTGAATTTGGCCCATAGCCCATGAGCAGACAACTTTCTCGCACTAGGAAATGACCTCAGCATAGACTAAAGATAACCACCGTGGGAGAAACGCCTACTTGGCTTTTTTCTTTATATTTGGCCCCATTCCTTAACATCTGAGAGCCAGAGAGATGGCCTGTCTTCCAAAGCCTGTTGCACACAAACAGAAGTCAAACCCAAGTCACAGTCCTAAAAGGCAGGGAAAGAATGAATCTTTGTCCAGCTTCTCTTTTTCCCATCGTCAGCCTGATGACTAAATGCATGTAGTCCAACTTGCCACAGATGCTTTGAACAAAACCAACCAACGTCCCAAGGAAAATCTATTAAGTGAAAATTAGCATCTATACCATCTCTCCCTTTCCCCTATGCTCACAAAGCATCTCTAGAGAGTAAAGGGAACAAAATTCTTAATCATGTAACAGGAATTTCAGTTTAAAAAAAAAGTATGATTTCTTGACTCCATAATTAACTTGCTGTGTGAATACAGAAATTTTAGTTAAAAAAAAAAAAAAGTATGATTTCTTGACTCCATAATTAACTTGCTGTGTGAATACAGGAATTTCATTGGGCCTTTCTGTGCTCAATTCCACAGCTTTAAAAATGGAACTCATTGGACTCAGGCCTTGGCTCCCTGTAGTACTTACTTCGAGCTGGGATTTTGCCCTAGGAAGCTGCCTTTAATTGAGGCTCACCAGATGCAGGAAGCCTTAGAACCACAGCTTCCAACAGTCCTCAGATGTCATGCTCTCCAAGTGTGCAAATGTGCACACACACAATGTGCCTTTCCCCACAACACTAGGAGATCATAAAGTACGGTGGGTCCAAGCTCTACTTGAGGTTGAGTTGCTGGAGAACACGGTCAGCATCAGCCACAAATGAGCATCAGGAAAAGGCCTGTGGATTTAGTGTCCAGGGCAACAGCCAGCCCCTGAGGGCAACTTTTGCTTGAGTGGAGAGAAGAGCACAGAGAGCTAGAGAACACTTCCAATAATGCCTGGAGAACAAGGTTAAGTTCTCATCTGCAGGGAGTTGCTAGTATTTCTCTATGTTCTTTGACAAACAGCTTGGCCCCCAAGACAAGCTTATACTTGGAAAGCTGTTTTATTCCCCACATCAACTGAGGAATGTAAATACGTTTGTCAAGATGGAAGTGAAGAGGCTTCAATCTATTTCTCCAGGGATGGGAATGGCTGAGTTCATTGCTGTAGGGCCTTGTGATTACTCAGTAGATGGGTCCTCTTTCCATCTGCTGCAAATGCTTTTGGCCACTTTGCAAAATATCCTAAGATCTTGGGAATATAAACATTTTGGAAATTGTAGAAAAGTTAGCTTCACTTTTCTTCTTCTGGGGTAATTAGTTGGTTCTAACATACAGATCCATTGCTGAAGATGTCAGTGGCTAAAGGATATGAAATTAAAATCATGGAAACCGTTTGACAAGAACTTCTTGCCTCTTTATACATTCTAAGGAGCTCTTCTTTTGATTCCTACTATTAAAACTCCTAGATCAGGCTGTGCAATAGAATCGCCTACAGTGAGGTAAATATGCTATATCTATGCTTTCAGTATGGCAGACACTAGTCACATGTGGCTATTAAGCACTTGAAATGTGTCTAGTGTGACTGAGGAATTGATTCTTAATATTATTTAATTGTAATTAACTTAAATTTAAATAGACATATATGCCTAATGGCTATATAATAGCAATATTAGGTAAGGTTAAACATTCAACTGGTAATTTATTCTCTTTGTACCAGCTGCAAGATGCCATTATTTGTGGTCATCTTGACTGATTCCTCAGGACAAGGCTGAAAGGAAAAATGACTGTAAGATTCTTAAAACATTTAATGCTACTATCTAAAAAGGAGATAATTGAGTCCATCGACAGACGAATGGATAAAAGATGTGGTACATATATGCAATGGAGTACTACTCAGCCATGAAAAAGAATGAAATAATGCCATTTGCAGCAACATGGATGCAACTAAAGATTGTCATACTAAGTGAAGTAAGTCGGAAAAAGAAAGACAAATACCATATGATATCACTTGTATGTGGAATCTAAAATATGGCACAAATGAACCTATCTACAAAACAGAAACAGACTCATGGACATAGAGAACAGACTGTGGTTGCCAAGGAAAAAGCCGGGAGGGAGAGGGATGGTCTGGGAGTTTGGGGTTGGTAGATGCAAACTATTACGTATGGAATGGATAAACAACAAGGTCCTACTGTATAGCACAGGGAACTATATTCAATACCCTGGGATAAACCATAATGGAAAAGAATATGAAAAAGAATGTATATATGTGTATAACTGAGTCACCTTGTAGTACAGCAGAAATTAACGCAACATTGTAAATCAACTATACTTCAACTTAAAAAGTAAATTAAAATAAATAAAAATAAAAAGGAGACAATTCAGTAGAGGGGGTACCTTAAGTGAAATGAAAACGAAATGGACTCTAGACTCTGCCAAGAAAAAGAGGAGTTAGTTATAATTATGGTCTCCCCCTTGGGCTTACAATAAGTCACGGTTAAATCATCTAGAATCCGTCTGAGTTGTTCTTTAATCAAACTACTCAAACATGGCTGCATCTCCCCTATGCAATGATGCATTAACCACTTAATGTGTATTCCAGCTACCCGGGACCATCTTCTAGTCTCTTACAAGCCTTCTTTTGTGGTGGAAAAGAAATTATGATTCTGACTAAGTGGCTGACAGCAACAACTTTCCATTCCCTGGGACATCAGAAGCAAAAATCTTTCCTCCACTCAGTTGCACAATCGCTATATGCAGTAGCAGTAAAAAGAAAAAAAGAATTCCCTGATGATTTCCAGACTGATCCTCAAATGAGTATGTTAAATGCCATGATTAAAACTGAGGGGAGACTTCTTTCTTTCCTCTTCCCTTTTCCAAGCGGCCCCAGCATCCTGCCACCCCTACCTCCTTCAGTAGCGCTTCTGAATGCTTCAGAGAGGAAGACTCCAGGAATCTGACTGCCCAAGAAGTTGCTCGAGTACCAGGCGGGGAATGGGAAGATGAGGTTCCTGTTCAGCGAAGCCTCTAATCAGCTGCATGAGTTCTGGCAAGTCCTTTAATATCCTTGGGCTTTCACTATGCCGTATGGCTGACAAGGTCTTGGTGTTCCGGCTGGGTGTCAGGCCTGAGCCTCGAAGGTGGGAGAGCCAAGTTCAGGACACTGGACCATCACAGTCCTCCTGGCCCCATGTAATATCCATCAGCTAGAGCTCTCCCAAAGATCTCCATCTCAACGCAAAGACCTAGCTCCACTCAACGACCAGCGAGCTCCAGTGCTGGAAACCCCATGCCAAACAACTAGCAAGACAGGAACACAACCAGACCAATTCACAGAGAGGCTGCCTAAAATCATAATAAGGTCACAGAAACCCCAAAACACACCACCGGATGCAGTCCTGCCCACCAGAAAGACAAGATCCAGCCTCATCCACCAGAACACAGGCACCAGTCCCCTCCACCAGGAAGCCTACACAACCCACTGAACCGACCTCACCCACTGGGGGCAGACACCAAAAACAATGGAACTATGAACCTGCAGCGTGCAAAAAGGAGACCCCAAACAGAGTAAGTTAAGCAAAATAAGAATACAGAGAAATATGCAGCAGATGAAGGAGCAAGGTAAAAACCCAACAGACCAAACAAATAAAGAGGAAATAGGCAGTCTACCTGAAAAAGAATTCAGAGTAATGATAATAAAGATGACGCAAAAGCTTGGAAATAGAATGCAGAAAATATAAGAATTGTTTAACAAGGACCTAGAAGAACTAAAGAGCAAACAAACAATGATGAACAACACAATGAATGAAATTAAAAATTCTCTAGAAGGAATCAATAGCAGAATAACTGAGGCAGAAGAACGGATAAGTGACCTAGAAGATAAAATAGTGGAAATAACTACCACAGAACAGAATAAAGAAAAAAGAATGAAAAGAATTGAAGACCGCCTCGGAGACCTCTGGGACAACATTAAACGCACAACATTCGAATTATGGGGGTCCCAGAAGAAGAGTCAAAGAAAGGGACTGAGAAAATATTTGAAGAGATTATAGTTGAAAACTTCCCTAATATGGGAAAGGAAATAGTCAATCAAGTCCAGGAAGCGCAGAGAGTCCCATACAGGATAAATCCAAGGAGAAACACGCCAAGACACTTATTAATCAAACTATCAAAAATTAAAAACAAAGAAAAAGTATTAAAAGCAGCAAGGAAAAAGCAACAAATAACATACAAGGGAATCCCAATAAGGTTAACAGCTGATCTTTCAGCAGAAACTCTGCAAGCGAGAAGGGAGTGGCAGGACATATTTAAAGCGATGAAAGGGGAAAACCTACAACCACGATTACTCTACCCAGCAAGGATCTCATTCAGATTAGACAGAAAAATTAAAACCCTCACAGACAAGCGAAAGTTAACAGAATTCAGCACCACCAAACCAGCTTTACAACAAATGCTAAAGGAAATTCTCTAGGCAGAAAACACAAGAGAAGGAAAAGACCTACAATAACAAACCCAAAACAATTAAGAAAATGGTAATAGGAACATACATGTTGATAATTACCTGAACTGTAAATGGATTAAATGCTCCAACCAAAAGACATAGACTGGCTGAATGGATACAAAAACAAGACCAGTACATATGCTGTCTACAAGAGACCGACTTCAGACCTAGGGACACATACAGACTGAAAGTGAGGGGATGGAAAAAGATATTCCATGCAAAAGGAAATCAAAAGAAAGCTGGAGTAGCAATTCTCATATCAGATAAAATAGACTTTAAAATAAAGACATTACAGAGGGCAGACAACAGAAGGAAGAAGAACTACAATCCTGCAGCCTGTGGAACAAAAACCACATTCACAGAAAGATAGACAAGACAAAAAGGCAGAGGGCTATGTGCCAGATGAAGGAACGAGATAAAACCCCAGAAAAACAACTAAATGAAGTGGAGATAGGCAACCTTCCAGAAAAAGAATTTAGAATAATGATAGTGAATATGATCCAGGACCTTGGAAAAAGAATGGAGGCAAAGATCGAAAAGATGAAAGAAATGTTTAACAAAGACCTAGAAGAATTAAAGAACAAACAAACAGAGATGAACAATACAATAACTGAAATGAAAACTACATTAGAAGGAATCAATAGCAGAATAACTGAAGCAGAAGAACGGATAAGTGACCTGGAAGACAGAATGGTGGAATTCACTGCCATGGAACAGAATAAAGAAAAAAGAATGAAAAGAAATGAAGACAGCCTAAGGGACCTCTGGGACAACATTAAATGCAACAACATTCGCATTATCGGGGTCCCAGAGGAGAAGAGAGAGAGAAAGGACCCGAGAAAATATTTGAAGAGGTTATAGTCGAAAACTTCCCTAACATGGGGAAGGAAATAGCCACCCAAGTCCAGGAAGCCCAGAGAGTCCCAGGCAGGATAAACCCAAGGAGAAACATGCCAAGACACATAGTAATCAAATTGACAAAAATTAAAGACAAAGAAAATTTACTGAAAGCAACAAGGGAAAAAGGACAAAAAACATACAAGGGAACTCCCATAACATTAACAGCTGATTTCTCGGCAGAAATTCTAGAAGCCAGAAGGCAGCGGCATCATATACTTAAAGTGATGAAACGCAAGAACATACAACCAAGATTACTCTACCCGGCAAGTATCTCATTCAGATTTGAGAGAAAAATCAAAAGCTTTACAGACAAGCAAAAGCTAAGAGAACTCAGCACCACCAAACCAGCTCTACAACAAGTGCTAAAGGAACTTCTCTAACTGGGAAACACAAGAGAAGAAAAGGACCTACAAAAACAAACCCAAAACAATTAAGAAAATGGTAACAGGAACATACATATCGATAATTACCTTAAACGTGAACGGATTAAATGTTCGAACCAAAAGACACAGGCTTGCTGAATGGATACAAAAACAAAACCCATATATACGCTGTCTACAACACACCCACTTCAGACCTAGGGACACATACAGACTGAAAGTGAGGGGATGGAAAAAGATATTCCATGCAAAAGGAAATCAAAAGAAAGTTGGAGTAGCAATTCTCATATCAGATAAAATAGATTTTAAAATAAAGAATGTTAAAGAGACAAGGAAGGACACTACATAAAGATCAAGGGATCAATCCAAGAAGAAGATATAACAATTATAAATATATATGCACCCAACATAGGAGCACCTCAAGACATAAGGCAACTGCTAACAGCTATAAAAGAGGAAATCGACAGTAACACAATAATAGTGGGAGACTTTAACACCTCACTTACACCAATGGACAGATCATCCAGACAGAAAATTAATAGAGAAACTAAAGATTGAAATGACACAATAGACCAGATAGATTTAATTGATATTTATAGGACATTCCATCCAAAAATAGATTATACTTTCTTCTCAAGTGTACACGGAACATTCTCCAGAATAGATCACATCTTGGGTCACAAATCAAGCCTTGGTAAATTTAAGAAAATTGAAATCATATCAAGAATCTTTTCTGACCACAATGTTATGAGATTGGAAATCAATTACAGGGGAAAAAACGTAAAAAACATAAACACATGGAGGCTAAACAATACGATACTAAATAACCAAGAGATCACTGAGGAAATCAAAGAGGAAATCAAAAAATACCTAGAGACAAATGACAATGAAAACACGACCACCCAAAACCTATGGGATGCAGCATAAGCAGTTCTAAGAGGGAAGTTTATAGCTATACAAGCTTACCTCAAGAAACAAGAAAAATCTCAATTAAACAATCTAACCTTACACCTAAAGTAACAGAGAAAGAAGAACAAACAAAACCCAAAGTTAGTAGAAGGAATGAAATCATAAAGATCAGAGCAGAAGTAAATGAAATAGAAACAAAGAAAACAATAGCAAAGATCAATAAAACTAAAACCTGCTTCTTTGAGAAGATAAAGAAAATTGACAAACCATTAGCCAGACTCATCAAGAAAAATAGGGAGAGGACTCAAATCAATAAAATTAGAAATGAAAAAGAAGTTACAACAGACACTGCATAAATACAAAGCATCCTAAGAGACTACTACAAGCAACTCTATGCCAATAAATGGACAACCTGGAAGAAACAGACAAATTCTTAGAAAGGTATAACCTTCCAAGACTGAACCAGTAAGAAATAGAAAATATGAACAGACCAATCACAAGTAATGAAATTGAAACTGTGATTACAAATCTTCCAACAAACAAAAGTCCAGGACCAGATGGCTTCTCAGGTGAATTCGATCAAACATTTAGAGAAGAGCTAACACCTAACCTTCTCAAAGTCTTCCAGAAAACAGCAGAAGAAGGAACACACCCAAACTCATTCTATGAGGCCACCATCACCCTGATACCAAAACCAGACAAAGATACTACCAAAAAAAGGAAATTACAGACCAATATCACTGATGAATATAGATGCAAAAATCCTCAACAAAATACTAGTAAACAGAATCCAAAAACACATTAAAGGAATCATACACCATGATCAAGTCGGATTTATCTCAGGGATGCAAGGATTCTTCAATATATGCAAATCAATGTGATACAACATATTAACAAATTAAGAATAAAAACCATACAATCATCTCAATAGGTGCAGAAAAAGATTTGACAAAATTCAACACCCACTTATGATAAAAACTCTCCAGAAAATGAGCATAGAGGGAAGCTTCTTCAATATAATAAAAGGTATATACGACAAACCCACAGTAAACATCATTCTCAATGGTGAAAAACTGAAAGCATTTCTTCTAAGATCACACTCTCACCACTATTATTCAACATAGTTTTGTAAGTCCTAGCCACAGCAGTCAGAGAAGAAAAAGAAATAAAAGGAACACAAATTGGAAAAGAAGATGTAAAACTGTCACTGTTTGCAGATGACATGATACTATACATAGAGAATCCTAAAGATGCTACCAGAAAACTACTAGAGCTAATCAAAGAGTTTGGTAAAGTTGCAAGATACAAAATTAATACACAGAAATCTCTTGCATTCCTATACACCAATGATGAAAAATCTGAAAGAGAAATTAAGGAAACACTCCCATTTACCACTGCAACAAAAAGAATAAAATACCTAGGAATAAACCTACCTAAGGAGACAAAAGACCTGTATGCAGAAAACTATAAGAGACTGATGAAAGAAATTAAAGATGATACAAACAGATGGAGAGATATACCACATCTTGGATTTGAAGAATCAAGACTGTGAAAATGACTATACTACCCAAAGCAATCTACAGATTCAATGAAATCTCTATCAAATTACTAATGGCATTTTCCACAGAACTAGAAAAAAAATCTTAAAATTTGTACACAGACACAAAAGACCCAGAATAGCTAAAGCAGTCTTGAGGGAAAAACACAGAGCTGGAGGAATCAGACTCCCAGACTTCAGACTATACTACAAAGCTACAGTAATCAAGACAGTATGGTACTGACACAAAAACAGAAATATAGGTCAATGGAACAGGATAGAAAGCCCAGGGATAAACCCATACACCTATGATCAACTAATCTATGACAAAGGAGGCAAGGATATACAAAGGAGAAAAGACAGTCTCTCTGGTAAGTGTGCTGGGAAAACTGGAGAGCTACATGTAAAATATTGAAATTAGAACACTCCCTAACACCATACACAAAAATAAACTCAAAATGGATTAGAGACCTAAATGTAAGACCAGACACTATAAAACTCTTAGAGGAAAACATAGGAAGAACACTCTACAACATAAATCACAGCAAGATCTTTTTTGATCCACCTCCTAGAGTAAAGGAAATAAAAACAAAAATAAACAAATGGGACCCAATAAAACTTAAAAGCTTTTGCAAAGCAAAGGAAACTACAAACAAGACGAAAAGACAACGCTCAGAATGGGAGAAAATGTTTGCAAACAAATCAACAGACAAAGGATTAATCTCCAAAATATATAAACAGCTGATGCAGCTCAATATTAAAGAAACAAACAACCCAATTAAAAAATGGGTGGAAGACCTAAATAGACATTTCTCCAAAGAAGACATACAGATGGCCAAGAAGCACATGAAAAACTGCTCAACATCACTAATTATTAGAGAAATGCAAATCAAAACTACAATGAGGTTTCACATCACACCAGTTAGAATGGGCATCATCAGAAAATCTACAAACAACAAATGCTGGAGAGGGTGTGGAGAAAAGGGAACCCTCTTGCACTGTTGGTGGGAATGTAAATTGATACAGCCGCTACGGAGAACTGTATGGAGGTTCCTTAAAAAACTAAAAATAGAATTACCATACGACTCAGCAATCCCACTATTGGGCATATACCCAGAGAAAACCGTAATTCAAAAACACACATGCACCCTAATGTTCATTGCAGCACTATTTACAATAGCCAGATCATGGAAGCAACCTAAATGCCCATCGACAGACGAATGGATAAAGATGTGGTACATATATACAATGGAATATTACTCAGCCATAAAAAGGAATGAAATTGGGTCATTTGTACAGACGTGGATGGATCTAGAGACTGTCATACAGAGTGAAGTTAAGTCAGAAAGAGAAAAAAAAATATTGTATATTAACGCATATATGTGGAACCTAGAAAAATGGTACAGATGAACCAGTTTGCAGGGCAGAAATAGAGACACAGATATAGAGAACGAACGTATGGACACCAAGAGGGGAAAGTGGCAGGGGTGGGGCTGGGGGTGTGACGAACTGAGAGACTGGGATTGACATATATACACTAATATGTGTAAAATGGATAACTAATAAAAACCTGCTATATAATAAATAAAATTCAAAAAAAAGAAATTATGAAAAATAAAATAAAATAAAGACATTACAAGAGACAAAGAAGGATACTACCTAATGATCAAGGGATCAATCTAAGAAGAAGATATAATAATTGTAAATATTTATGCACCCAACATAGGAGCACCTCAATACATAAGTCAAATGCTAACAGCCATAAAAGGGAAAATTGACAGTAACAGAGTAATAGTAGGGGACTTTAACACCCCACTTTCACTAACAGATAGGCCATCAAAAATGAAAATAAATAAGGAAACACAAGCTTTAAATGACACATTAAACAAGATGGGCTGAACTGATATTTATAGGACACCCCATCCAAAAACATCAGTATACACTTTCATCTCAACTGCTCATGGACAATCTCCAGGATAGATCATATCTTGGGTCACAAATCAAGCCTTGGTAAATTTAAGAAAATTGAAATCGTATCAAGTATCTTTTCCGACCACAACGCTATGAGACTAGATATCAATTACAGGAAAAAAACTAAAAAATACAAACACATGGAGGCTAAACAATACACTACTAAATAACCAAGAGGTCACTGAAGAAATCAAAGAGGAAATCAAAAGATACCTAGAAACAAATGACAATGAAAACACAACGACCCAAAACTTATGGGATGCAGCAAAAGCAGTTCTAAGAGGGAAGTTTATAGCAATACAATCCTACTTCAAGAAACAAGAAGCAGCTCAAATAAACAACCTAACCTTGCACCTAAAGCAATTAGACAAAGAAGAACAAAAAACCCCCAAAGTTAGCAGAAGGAAAGAAATCATAAAGATCAGATCAGAAATAAATGAAAAAGAAATGAGGGAAACAATAGTAAAGATCAATAAAACTAAAAGCTCGTTCTTTGAGAAGATAAACAAAATTGATAAACCATTAGCCAGACTCATCAAGAAAAAAAGGGAGAAGACTCAAATCAACAGAATTAGAAATGAAAAAGGAGAACTAACAATTGACACTGCAGAAATACAAAGGATCATGAGACATTACTACAAGCAACTATATGCCAATAAAATGGACAACCTGGAAGAAATGGACAAATTCTTACAAAAGTACAACCTTCCGAGACCGAACCAGGAAGAAATAGAAAATATAAAGAGAACAATCACAAGCACTGAAGTTGAAACTGTGATTAAAAATCTTCCAGCAAACAAAAGCCCAGGACCAGATGGCTTCACAGGAGAATTCTATCAAACATTCAGAGAAGAGCTAACACCTATCATTCTCAAACTCTTCCAAAATATAGCAGAGGGAGGAACACTCCCAAACTCATTCTACGAGGTCACCATCACCCTGATACCAAAATCAGACAATGATGTCACAAAAAAAGGAAACAAGAGGCCAATATCACTGATGAACATAGATGCAAAAATCCTCAACAAAATACTAGCAGACAGAATCCAGCAGCACATTAAAAGGATCATACACCATGATCAAGTGGGGTTTATCCCAGGAATGCAAGGATTCTTCAATATACACAAATCAATCAATGTGATACACCATATTAACAAATTGAAGGAGAAAAACCATATGATCATCTCAATAGATGCAGAAAAAGCTTTTGACAAAATTCAACACCCATTTATGATAAAAACTCTCCAGAAAGTAGGCATAGAGGGAAGTTACCTCAACATAATAAAGGTCATATATGACAAACCCACAGCCAACATCGTCCTCAATGGTGAAAAACTGAAACCATTTTCACTAAGATCAGGAACAAGAAAAGGTTGCTCACTCTCACCTCTATTCTTCAACATAGTTTTGGAAGTTTTAGCCACAGCAATCAGAGAAGAAAAAGAAATAAAAGGAATCCAAATCAGAAAAGAAAAAGTAAAGCTGTCACTGTTTGCAGATGACATGATACTATACATAGAGAATCCTAAAGATGCTACCAGAAAACTACTAGAGCTAATCAATGAATTTGGTAAAGTAGCAGGATACAAAATTAATGCACAGAAATCTCTTACATTCCTATACACTAATGATGAAAAATCTGAAAGAGAAATTAAGGAAACACTCCCATTTACTATTGCAACAAAAAGAATAAAATACCTAGGAATAAACCTACCTAAGGAGACAAAAGACCTGTATGCAGAAAACTATAAGACACTGATGAAAGAAATTAAAGATGATACAAACAGATGGAGAGATACACCATGTCTTGGATTTGAAGAATCAAGATTGTGAAAATGACTATACTACCCAAAGCAATCTACAGATTCAATGCAATCCCTCTCAAACTACCAATGGCATTTTCCAGAGAACTAGAACAAAAAAATTCACAATTTGTATGGAAACACAAAAGACCCCGAATAGCCAAAGAAATCTTGAGAAAGAAAAACAGAGCTGGAGGAATCAGGGTCCCTAACTTCAGACTATACTACAAAGCTACAGTAATCAAGACAGTATGGTATTGGCACAAAAACAGAAACATAGATCAATGGAACAGGATAGAAAGCCCAGAGATAAACCCATGCACATACGGTCACGTTATCATTGATAAAGGAGGCAAGAATATACAGTGGAGAAAGACAGCCTCTTCAATAAGTGGTGCTGGGAAAACTGGACAGCTACATGTAAAAGAATGAAATTAGAACACTCCCTAACACCATACACAAAAATAAACTCAAAATGGATTAAAGACGTAAGGTCAGACACTATAGAACTCTTAGAGGAAAACATAGGCAGAACATTCTATGGCATAAATCACAACAAGATCCTTTTTGACCCACCTCCTAGAGAAATGGAATTAAAAGTAAAAATAAACAAATGGGACCTAATGAAACTTAAAAGCTTTTGCACAGCAAAGGAAACCATAAACAAGATGAAAAAACCCTCAGAATGTGAGAAAATATTTGCAAATGAAGCAACTGACCATGGATTAATCTCCAAAATATACAAGCAGCTCATGCAGCTCAATATCAAAAAAACAAAACAACCGAATCCAAAAATTTAGGCAGAAGACCTAAATAGACATCTCTCCAAAGATGATATACAGATTGTCAACAAAGACATGAAAGGATGCTCAACATCACTAGTCATTAGAGAAATGCAAATCAAAACTACAATGAGGTATCACCTCACACTGGTCAGAAAGGCCATGATCAAAAGGTCTACAAATAATAAATGCTGGAGGGGGTGTGGAGAAAAGGGAACCCTCTTGCACTGTTGGTGGGAATGTAAATTGATACAGCCACTATGGAGAACAGTATGGAGGTTCCTTAAAAAACTAAAAATAGAACTACCATATGACCCAGCAATCCCACTACTGGCCATATACCCTGAGAAAACCATAATTCAAAAAGAGTCATGTATCACACTGTTCATTGCAGCACTGCTTACAATAGCCAGGACATGGAAGCAACCTAAGTGTCCATCGACCAATGGACAAATGGATAAAGAAGATGTGGCACATATATACAATGGAATATTACTCAGCCATAAAAAGAAATGAAATTGAGTTATTTGCAGTGAGGTGGATGGACCTAGAGTCTGTCATACAGAATGAAGTAAGGCAAAAAGAGAAAAACAAATACCGTATGCTAACGCATATATATGGAATCTAAAAAAAAAAGTGGTTCTAAAGAACCTAAGGGCAGGACAGGAATAAAGACGCAGATGTAGAGAATGGACCTGAGGACATGGCCAGAGGCAAGGATAGCTGGGAAGAAGTGAGAGAGTAGCACTGACATATATACACTACCAAATGTAAAATAGATAGCTAGTGGGAAACAGCTGCATAGCACGTGGAGGTCAGCTCGGTGCTTTGTGACCACCTAGAGGGGTGGGATAGGAGACGCAAGAGGGAGGGGATATGGGGATATATGTATATGTATAGCTGATTCACTTTGTTATACAGCAGAAACTAACACAACAATGTAAAGCAATTATACTCCAATAAAGATGTTAAAAAAAAACAACAACAAACTGTGGGCAAATTTACATAGAGTTAGTTCCCTTCTCTGGGAGATGAAAAGCCATAGGGTTATAAATGGTCAACCTTGGAAGGGATTCAGCCTGGTTCAATGTCATTCCACAAGTGAGGAAATGGCCTTAGATACTAGGTGAAAGGAAAGCAAGGATGAGGTATGAGGGGTGGGAAAGAGAGGCACACTTAATGGGTTTCTGCTCTGTGCCATGCTATGGTAGTTACTCATGTATCACAGCCTCTGTTCTCACCCTGCTTAGCCATTAAATCCAACAGAGTACTTCTTCCCATTCACCTTTCAGGATCTGCTCACCCTAAAGTACTGTTGGCCAGTGCAGAACTTCCTGAAGGTTCTCTAGGAGAGGTGTGAGCTTCCATCACACACCACACACTGAACAACCAAGCAAATATTCTTTGGCTTTTTCTCTTCTATCCAAGCTCCCTCTTTAGCCAAGCCAATGGGAAAATAGAGAAGAAGGTATGTTGACCCCTCAACTCTTTCCCAAGATGCATCCTAATCACTCTATCTCCTTTCTCTAACCTCCCTCATCCTCCCTTCCAGGCTTCTAAATCCTTCCCCCTTTCTTAAACACAGCATCAGCCTGCACATTCTTTCAAAAACCCTTCAATGGCTTCCCAACCCACTTAGGACAAAATCCAAACTCCTTGCCTGAGCCCCTCTGCATGACCTGGGCCCTGCTCGCTTCTCAGCCCTCATCTCCTACCATACATCCCTCACTCGACTCACTCTTGGTCAGTTGATCTCCTTGGGGAATTCTACCAAACACAGCTGGCTCGTTCCAGCTGCAAGGTCCTTGTACTTCAGAGACCTCTGCCTAGAACACCCTTCAACCCTGGGTTTTGTATGTCTTGCTCCACTGACTCAGAGAGAAGCCTTCTCTGAGCATCCTGTCTAGATGGACACCTTCCCCCCCTACCCTTTCCACTCCAGGCATTCTCAAACTCCTTCCCTGCCTTTATTTTTCTCCCTAGCACTCATCATGATGCACATATTGTTTATCTTTTGGACTATTTCCTTATTTTCTGCCTCCCTCCACTAGAAGGTAACTTTCATATGATCAGTGTCTTTGTCTGCCTTGTTCACCCATATCTCAAATGTCCATGTGTTCTGTAAGTGCATAGAAGCAATTTAGCTCTGTTCTAACTCTTTCAAACTCATATACCCACCACCCATCCATCTGATAAGCAAACAAAAAGTTCTCCAACTACTATCCACCTACCTTAGATGACAGCAATCAATTGTAAATAAAATCAAGACTTTTTCCCAAAGGGTATCTCATTAATCATCATAGAAGCCTTGTCAGGGAGATGTATTATATGCATTGAACATATGAGGATACTGTGGGGCTCAGGGTCATACAGCTGAGCTTCCTTACTTTTTGCCTCTAAAGCTGTTGCTGTTTCCATTGCACCATCCTACCCTCCCAGTCTTCTGAAGCAGTGTACCTGAGAACTTTGGGGAAAACACGGAGCAGGGAACACATGGAAGGGTCATTATCCTTATGTGTGACGTCTTTCACCACCATTGATCTGTATATTGGTCTTTGCATAGTTTCCAATCCCACAATGAAGCAGGTGTCTGGAACTTGCTTTGAGGAAGACTGGTCTCATAGGGGTCTTCCTGTCTCATGGATCTTTGTGCCACAGTGGCTCCTGCTGAAGGCACTAAGGTGCTGGGCTTCCCAAATCACAGACCTGGCTGCATACCTGCCCAGGATGTCACTTACGGCACCATCCACCATCCCCATTCAGTCCTATAGCTGGAACAAGAATCAAACCTAAGGTAATCTCATACCTTGGCACCTCAGGCCAAACAAGGTAGAGATCTTCTCTTTTTCTTCTCTGCTGACACACATGTCACATATATGAGTATTACCCTGCACCATAGCTGTGAACTCCAACTTTACTGTCCTCAGAACACCTATAGGAGTACAATATGATCAAACCCTATATCATAAAATGTTTTACAATCTTCAATATTTAATTACCATTAGTAATAAATTAGATGTAACGTAACTCACACCTAAGCTCCACCAAAATAAAGGATAATCAGGCAGTCAGACAATGCAAAGATAAAAACAAGCCAATTTACAACTTCAGTTTAATTTAAAATTCAGTTCACCATTCTTTCTACTGAATACAAAAAAGTGATTGTATTGGGGTCACAATTTTTTTCTTTATTTTGGGAAAAGATAGAAGATGGGACAGATAGGATAAAGGTTAGATTTGCTGAAAACCTAGCTACTCCAAGATGTTTGAGAACTGCATCATTTGACACAAAAAAGAAAGGAAACATGGCCAATATAAGCCAGTTCATTCATCAGCCTTGGTGATTCCATGATTCATTGGCAGGAGGCATAGATGGGACCATTAGGAAAAAATCAGGAATTAAGACACAATTTTCTCTGTAATTATGTTAGAATAGTTCAGTATGTGTCAGTAGGTATATGCATATATGAGTTAACGTTAATATACACTCTGGGTGTGGTTAGTTAACATCTGCAGTGCCTAATAAGAAATTTATATTCCAGGATGATTCGTTAGCCTTCGATGGTACCAAACTGGAAATAATAGGCAAGCACTTCAAGAATAGCTTTCTAAATCTGCACCAGATGGTTTGTTAATTAGCATAAGGGATGTTAACACTTATTTTTTCCCACTGGTAAATGAGTGGTTGGTTAGATAGATTGCAGACACCCCCATCCTTGCATAAGTAGGGTATATAATCTAATGAACCCAGCAGACTGACCTTTGGAAATGACTGTGTCCCCATTCTCTTTTGTGAAGCATCCCGGGGGTAGAGAAAAGGGTGATTATTGTTCCTTAAGGACTCTTTGTATGCATATACCAACTCTCTGAAAAGGTGATAAATGTTTTTTAAGATATAGTGATTTCTAAAAATTGTCTTAAATTTCTTAAGCCAAACCCAAAGTCTCAGAACTACACTGTTGGCAAAAACATGGCAGTTTGCCAAACATCAACTGTAGAAGAACTTCCCACTCTATCAAACACAGAGGTTAGTGTATTTTCCTGACCAGTCCTTGATTCATTACTACTCCTGGTGGCACAGCCCCAGGCAACATTCTAGAATAAGTCGACATTATGCAGTAGCCTTATTACAACCGGCAGGGAAGAACGTGCCAACTTCTAGAAATGGTTCATCACCTCACAAAGATAATTGGCCTAATATAGTGCTTACATTGTGGCTAAAGTCCAACTTCTGGCCAATGTCCACAGCAGGACATTTATGAATTGGGGTTTTATTTGCACTTTGATTGTGAAGGTTGGCCATTTATTACCTTATGCAAGGTTTTACTCATGGATTCCTGCTATGAATTATTAGATGGTTGAAATTCATGTCTCCATCCCTTTGTGCATGCTGTAACCCTTTGACTAGAATTCCTTTTCCCCCATCCCTCCTTCCTTCTTTGACCAAGACCTCCTACTCAATCTTTGATACCCAGCTCCAGAAGTCTCCTCTGCAAGGTGGTTTCTATCTCCTCGAGGCATTTGCTTACCGCTTTAGTGCATTTATTCATCCAAGAGATAATTACTGGATGCCTGCTGATTGTAATCACTGTGCTAGACTCTAGGAACTCAGCAGTGAGCAAGACGGGTAGAGTCCAAGCTCTTTTATTAATTTGGAAGAAAACCAAGCTTAACATAATTCAAGACCAAATCATAGCATTCTCACTCACAAACTTCCATAATACAAGTTCCTTTTTTTTTTAGGAAACAAAGGGTCCTCTGGGGCAGAAATACGTTTCCTGGTAGCTTAATTGCACAAAAAGGTTAACAGGTCCTCCAAAGATGCCAAACTCTAGCCAAGGGACTATCTTGCATTCTAGGAGAATCTGCCTCCTTGTGTTTTTGGCAGAATAGCCAAAATGCATGTGCTTTTAATTAATCCCCAGTCTAAGCTGAGGTCTGTCATACTGCACTGACAGCAGAATTACATTCAGTCTCCTCTGCTAAAGGGCTGACGTGGTAGATTTGATCATAATTACCCCCTCAATCAAAAACCGTCTGTGGAAGAGATCCAGTCCTCAAGCTGTCTTTGGCTACACTGATCTCTTTGCTTGTAATCACCTGTACTGATGTTTTCAAAGAATTAAGCAGCAGTTTGAAATGTTGGAAAAGTGTGTCTCCATTCTAAGTAGCCAGCACCCTTTTGGGACATATTAAGCTGGAGGTGTCTACTGGACGTCCAGGTGGCTACCACAGGTCAGCAGGAACGCACCTAGAGTACTAATGGAGCCACTCTCCGGAAGGTTATTCAACCTGCTGCCTTTGATGAAGGGACAATCGAATAGCATGAAATATGCTGCAGTAGAAAAATCCTGAAAGTGTCCTCATAGAGACTAAAAACTTCTAACCAACAGGATTTGAAAAAGAGTAGCAGCCAACAGAGACCAAAATAAACCCCTTCAGGCCTATCTCAGTCCAACATGTTGTTAAAACATCCCAAGACCTTTCTCAGCACATATATTATTCAAAGGTCAAAAAATTCCCTACGCAAATACCTAAAATATGTACAGGATGTTTCAGCAAAATGCCACATTAAATTATTTCTCCAATGCAGTTCAAGGCTTAGGTTCCAGAATGAGGACGGGGGGATGAGTCTGATATCCAGTCAGCTCTCGGAGGCCATATTGGAGGTAAGGTGGTTTTCATTGGCCTTACCCAGGAAAAAATAATTGAATTATTTTTCTACATATTCCTGAATTAAAATTTATCCTTGGGATGAGGTTATGTATCTTTGTATTGGTAACATTAACTAAAACAAGTCTAGGTGTGGCAGAATAGGAAGACCTTGAGCTCATCTCCTCCCACGGACACACCAAAATTACCAATATTTACAAAGCAACTATCAATGAGAATAACCTGAAAACTAACAGACAAGATTTTCCACAACTGAAAATATAAAGAACGAGACAGGTAAGAGGGGTGGAGATGCAGTATAGTCACGACCCTCATTCCTGGGTAGGCAACCCATAAATGGGAGGATAATCACAATTGCAGAGGTTTTCCCCGAGGAGCGAGCGGTCCAAGCCCCATACTGCACTCCCCAACCTGGGGGTCCTGCATCATGAAGACGAGCCCCCAGAACATCTGACTTTGAAGGCCAGTGGGGCTTATGTTCAGGAGACCCAGAGGGCAGTAGGAAACAGACTCCACCCTTCAAGGGCTTCTGCAAAATCTGACACGCTCTGAGACCCAGCACAGAGGCAGTAGTTTGCAAGAAGCCTGGGTCAGATCCACTTGCTGATCTGGAAGAGCTTCCTGGAGAGGCAGGAGGCAACTGGGACTCCTCCTGGTGACATAGGTGTAGGCAGCTGCCATTTTTTGGAGCTCATTCTACCACGAGGACACTGGCACTGGCAAGTGCCATTTTGGAGTTTTCCCTCTAGCCTATTAATGTTGAGGGCTTACCCACCCACCAGCCAGTGGGCACTAGATCCGGGACACCCCTGGCCATGCAGCCAGCTGCATGCAGACCCAGCCCCAACCATCAGTGAGATGGCACATGCTCCGGGTTACCTGGGCCCCAGAGCCAGCTGCCCCAGCACCCGGCCCTGCCCACCAGCACTGGCAAACCTCCACATGAAGCAAAGCTTGGCAGCCAGTCAGGCTGGGGGGCCAGCCCTACCTACCAGCACAAGCACAGGAGTTGGCCCCATCACAACAGAAGAGCCTGTGCATCCCATAGAGGGGGCACCCATGGAGCATATATTGGGTTGGCCAAAAAGTTCATTTGGGTTTTTCCATAAGATGTTATAGAAAAACCCGAATGAACTTTCTGGTCAACCCAATAGCTCCGGTGCCCAGAAGGAAGTGTGCTGCATAAGGAAGATGTTTCCTACATAAAACCACTCCTCCAAAATGGGGAAACATAACTGACCTGCCTAATACATAGAAATAAAAACAGAGAACTAGGCAAAATGAGGTGACAGAGGAATACGTTCCAAATGAAAGAACAAGATAAAACCCCAGAAGAAGAACTAAGTGAAATGGAGATAAGCACTCTACCTAATAAAGAGTTCAAGGTATACATATACATACAAGGTATACACATACATATATATATGTATGTGTGTGTGTGTATAATAGAAACACACACAGAAAAAGAGAAAGGAATCCAAACAAAACACTAAAGATTGTCACCAAATCACAAGGGAAGAGAGCAAAAAAAGAAAGGAACAAAGAAGAACTAGAAAAAATAATCCTAAAATTTGTATGGAAACACAAAAGATCCCAAGTAGCCAAAACAAGCTTGAGAAAGAAGAACAAAGCTGGAGGTATCACACGCCTTGATTTCAAACTATACTACAAAACTTCGGTAATCAAAACAGGATGGTACTAGCACAAAAACAGACACATAGATTAATGGACCAGAATACAGAGCCCAGAAATAAACCCACTTTTACATGGTCAATTAATCTACGATAAAGGAGGCAAAAACATACCATGGGGAACAGGTAACCCTGTCAATAAATGATGCTTGGAAAACCAGACAGCTACATGCAAAAGAATCAAGGACTGCTTTCTTACACCATATATAAAAATTAACTCAAAATGAATTAAAGATTTAAATATAAGACCTGAAACCATAAGACTCCTAGAAGAAAACATAGGCAATATATTCTTTGACACTGACTGGTCTTAGCAATATTTTTTGGATATGTATCCTTAGGCAAGGGAAACAAAAGCAAAAATAAATGGGATCACATCAAACTAAAAAGCTTTTGCAGTGAAGGAAACTATCAGCAAAACAAAAAGACAGCCTACTGAATGGGAGAATAATAGGTATGATAAGGGGTTAATATCCAAAATATAAAAAGAACTCATACAACTCAACATCAAATAAACAAACAAAGAAGAAAACCTGATTAAAAAATGGGCAGAGGACCTGAACAGGTATTTTTCCAAAGAAGACATGTAGATGGCCAACAGACACATGAATAGATGATTAACATCACTAATCATCAGGGAAATGCAAATCAAAACCACAATGAGATATCTCTTTACACCTGTCAGAATGGCTATCATCAAAAAAGATAAGAGAGAATAAGTGTTGATGAGGATGTGGAGAAAAGGGAACCCTTGTGCACTGTTGGTGGGAATGTAAATTGGTGCAGCCACTATGGAAAACAGCATGGAGGTTCCTTAAATACTGAAAAATAGAACTACCATATGATCCAGCAATTCCACTTCTGGGTATTTTCCCAAAGAAAACAAAAACAATAATTCAAAAAGATATATGCACCCCTATGGTCATTGCAGCATTATTTGCAAACACCAAGATATGAAAACAACCTAGGTATTCATTGACAGATGAATGGATAAAGAAGATGTGGTATATATACACAATGGCATATTACTCAGCCATAAAAAAAAGAATGAAATCTTGCCATTTACAACAACATGGATGGACCTACAGGGTATTATACTAAGTAAATTAAGTCAAACAGAGAAAGACAAATATCATATGATTTCACTTGTATGTGGAACCTAAAAAACAAATGAACAAACATAAAAAAAACCCAGAAGCATTCTCATAGATACAGAGAACAAACAGGTGGTTGCCAGAGGGGAATAGGTTGGGGGATGAGTGAAATAGGTGAGGGAGATGAAGAGGTACAAACTTCCAGTTACAAAATACATGAGTCACAGGATGCAATGTACAGCATGGGGAACACAGTCAATAACACTGCAATAACTTTGTATAGTGACAGTTGATTACTAGACTTATGTTGATCATTTTATAATATATAGAAATATCAAACGTTTCTACGTTGTGCAGCTGGAACTCAGAGTTGTAGGTCAATCACACTTCAAAAAATAATAGTAGTAATAAAATTTAAAAATTTTTTACATTAAACAAATATATATCAAGTAGGATTCTTGAGGATGTAAATGAAAGAAAAACTGACCCCCAAAAGCTCTGACTGAACCCTCAAAACTTCAAAGTGCAGGGCTAGAACTGGCTTGGGCACAACTGACTTTAGGGCTCAACTGTTGTCATCAGGACAGGATTTTTCTCAGCTTCCTTTATCTTTCCCTTCTGTGTGCCACGATCATTTTCCATCTGCATGTGGTAGCAAGATGGTTGTGACAACTCTAAGTTTCAAATCCTCTCAACGTTATTATGCCCTTGATTAACCAGGAGCTATAAGGCAAGACAAGTTGCTAAACCTCTCTGTGCCTCCGTTTCCACATCTGTAAAATGGGAATGTCAATAAAGTGCTAAACACATAGAAAATGCTTAATGAATGTTAATGACAATTAATGCTATGGTTTTCATAACACAATTCCCTACTGACAATGAGGAACATCCATTTTCCTAACAGAAAGTTCTAGAAATGATATGAAGTTACCAAATCTGCAAGGCTTAATACTCTCTCACCTAGAGTACCCTTGCTTCTCAAGAAGTTTGACCTAACATTTTATTTGGGTAATAGAAACTGTAGGAACAGGAGATTCAACAGAGACAGGCTGACACTGTGTGTGTTTGAATTCCTGACTAGAAAGCCTTTTGCTCAATAGTCCTTCACTGGGATGGCCTAGGTGGCCGACCTCAAGGGGTAACTTTGAAATATGCATTTGAATTATTTTAAAGAACACTAATTTGGAACAACAATTTAATCATTTTTGGGTAGACAGTGTTCCAATAGCAAGGAATGAGTTGCCAAGCATGAAGCTGGGCCACCCAAAGAGAACGTGCAGATTTAAAACTTTAGTTATTTGCAAGTTGCTTCTGAACATTTAAACATTAACTAAAGTGCAAGAAAAATATGACCATCAGGTAATTTGAGAGAGAGATTGTAGTCTAAGCTTCTCAGTTTGCTTTTCCCATCCTATACTTTGCCACCAGTAAAGTGGGTTACTGCACATCAAATCTTGAATAAAGACTCATTCTAGATTATTCTCATCTCACCTCCCTGACCATTGCCCACCAGCATCAGAACTCTATTCTCAGCTCCCTTGAAGAGATAATAAATAAAGTCTTTGGGATTCCATATGGAATAACAGAATTTTTGAATGTTGATAATGGAAGAGAACTTAGAAGTGATCTCATTCAACTCCTTCAATTGACTGGTAAGTAAACTGGAATCCAGAAAGTTGCAGTCATTTCTCAAAATCAACTGGCTAACATCATAGAATCATCTCATCTCAAGGCTCATTCCAGACCAGCCATAGACGTGAAACCCTTCCCCACCCCCCCGCTTAAATTACATGATTTTGCTCATAGCAACCCTATGGAGTTGGCAGGGCAAATACTATTACGGAAGACTAAGAGCATATGCCCAAATAACTTGAACGAATTCACCAACATGCGTTTGGCAAAGAAAGGGAGAGGAATAAAGAAAGGTAGGAAGGCAAAGAGCAAGCAAGCAAGAACAATTTAAATGGTGCAAATAAAATATACCCTGGTCTAGTTAGCACAATTGCTCATCTGTTAATATATCTGTGATATGGTCAGATATTGCAATGAATCTATTCCAAGGTGGTCTTTGACCCTCTCTGATGGTTCAGTGAGGTGGGCTGGTGAGATCTCAAGATCCCTCTAGATTGTCCTATCCAATAGAACTTGTTGGTGTTCACAGAAATGTTCTAAATCTCACTGTCTGATATAGTTCCCACTAGCCATATATGGCAACTAAACACTTAAAATGTGGTTAGTGATACTGAGAAATTAAATTTTTAATTTTATTTACTTTTTTAAAAAAATATTTATTTACTTATTTATTTGGCTGTGTTGGGTCTTAGTTGCGGCACATGGGCTCTTCATTGTGGCGCGCGGGCTCTCTAGTTGTGGCATGTTGGCTCTAGAGCGCACGTGCTTAGTTGCCCTGCGGCGTGTGGGATCCCAGTTCCCCAACCAGGGATCGAACCTGTGTCCCTCGCAGTGGAAGGTAGACTCTTAACCACTGGACCACCAGGGAAATCCCTATTTACTTTTAATTGATTTAAATTTAGACAGCCACAAGAGCCTGGTAGGAACCATACTGGACTATGCAGCTCTAGATGAATAAAACTGCCCCAAACATAACAACTTGACTTGACCTATCAGCTTGTTTTGCTTTGAGGGACCTAAAGGGGTACAATAATGAATGCTGAAATCAGATCTCTTCACAAAATGTATACATGGCAACACCAAAAATAAACATGTATGAAGCAGGATTCTTTGCTGCAAGCAATGGAAAATAAACTTCACGAATTTAGGCAGAATAAGGATTTATTAAAGGATATTAGGTCACTCACAGAGTCTCTGGGAGGCCAGAAAATCAGGATTGGAAGCTCCATGTGCCAGAAACAAGGCACAGTCACACTGTAGAGCTGGTCTAGAGGAGACACCATAGCCCCACCACTGGACGCAGTGCAGCAGCCTGCCCTGTTGACCCCAGGATGCTGGATACTGAGTCCCACCATAAGAACCCCTGCCATGGCTGAGTCTAGACACTGGATGGATCTGCTGCCATCACTGCTGGATTGGATTCTGTGTGGCACCTGATGCTTTGAGTTGCTGGCTTCTAAGTCTGGGGCCGGGGCAGCTGACTGAGCCTAGGTCATACGTCTGTGCTCTGCCTGCAAGAGGGGCTGGAATGGCAAGAATCTGGCCTCTGTAGAGGGGGACAGACTCATGAGCTGAGGAGTTCCCTGAACAAAAACAGATTTTTATTACACCTGCCTCCTAGGGAAGAGGGCTAATGTGTTACAGGTACTAGGCCTCCTGGGCGATAAGTAGAGACACAGAATTAAAAACCTGGGGGCCTGGGGGTGGGCTGGCATATGAGGCACTATCTACTACCACTGGAAAGATAGAATATGTCAGAGAATTAGGAGGGAGGGAGTGATTTGGCAAAAAATGAGTTTTGACAGAGACAATCAAGAGTTTTAGAGAAGCTGCCATAATGGATGAGATTTTGTGAAGTGTAATATTTCCTCTGGCTACTTTTTCATGTGATTCCAGTAAAGATCTACATTATTTTTTAAGACGTTTTTGGAGTTGTGTGTATGTGTTGCCTAATTGAGAGTACTGTACACATATAGTTCTATATAGTCATGTTTTTTAATTTACTCCTTAAGACAATATGGATATTCTTTCCTTTAAACATGTACACCTCTATGCCATCCTTTTCAGTGCCTATATAGTACTCTATTGCACAAATGTACCATAATTTATTTAATCAATCCCCTATTGATGGTCAGTTCAATTTTTCAATTTTTTCTTCTATATTGTGCTACAATGAGCATCCCTATATATATATATCACAGTGTACTTGTCCAGTCATACCTCTAGGTATGATGGTACCATACCTACTAATACCTCAACATCACTAATCATTAGAGAAATGCAAATCAAAAAGCCGAGAAATATTCCTAGAAACAGAATTTCCAAATTAGTGGCTAAGCAGGCCTAACATGTTGATTTTCCAAGTCATCCTCAAAGGTAGTAATAATTTCTTTTTCCAACCAGGGTTGAAACTAGGATTAGATGCATATGGCACTTTGCCTTGGACACAAAATTTAAAGAGGCATTAAAAAACTCAGTAGTGGGACTTTCCCGGTGGTGCAGTGGTTAAGGATCCGCCTGCCAATGCAGGGGACACGGGTTCGATCCCTGGTCTGGGAAGATCCCATATGCCGCGGAGCAACTGAGCCCATGCGCCACAACTACTGAGCCTGCGCTCTAGAGCCCATGAGCCACAACTACTGAAGCCTGTGTGCCTAGAGCCCGTGCTCCGCAACAAGAGAAGCCACCACAATGAGAAGGCCGTGCCCCACAACAAAGACCCAACAAGCCAATAAATAAATAAATTTAAAAAACCAAACAAACAAAAAAGACAACTCAGTAGTCAAGACAAATAATATTTTAATGCAATATTTTAAAAATGAAAATTAATGCAAATAAGTCCATAATGAACAAAATATCAAAATTTTAAATAAAGGTAGAATCAGTATTACTGATACTTAGGAATAAACTTGATCAAGGAGGTGAAAGACTTATAAGCTGAGAACTATAAAACATTGATAAAGGAAACTGAAGATGATTCAAAGAAATGGAAAGATATTCCATGCTCTTGGATTGGAAGAATTAATATTGTTAACGTGGCCATACTACCCAAAGCAATCTACAGATTTAATGGGATCCTTATCAAATTACTCATGACATTTTTCAAAGAACTAGAACAAATAATCCTAAAATTTATATGGAACCACAAAAGACCCAGAATTGCCAAAGTAATCCTGAGGAAAAAGAACAAAACTGGAGGCATAATCCTCCCAGACTTCAGACAATACTACAAAGCTACAGTAATCAAAACAGCATGGTATTTGCACAAAAACAAGACATATGGATCAACTGAACAAAATAGAGAGAAATAAACCCACACACCTATAGTCAGTTAATCTTCGACAAAAGAAGCAAGAAGATACAATGGAGCAAAGATAATCTTGTCAGTAAGTGGTGCTGGGAAAACTGGACAGCTACATATAAAGGAATCAAATTAGTACATTCTCTAGCACCATATACAAAAATAAACTCAAAATGGATTAAAGGCCTAAATGTAAGACCAGATACTATAAAACTCCTAGAGGAAAACATAGGCAGAACACTCTGACATAAATCATAGCAGTATTTTTTTTGGATGCATCTCCTAGCATAGTAGAAATAAAAGCAAGAATAAACAAATGGGACCTACTTAAATTTAAAAGCTTCTGAACAGCAAAAGAAACCATAACCAAAATGAAAAGACAATCTAGGACTGGGAGAAAATATCTGCAAATGATGTGAGCAACAAGGGCTTAATTTCCAAAATATACAGACAACTCATACAGCTCAATATCAAAAAAACAAACGACCCAATCAAAAAATGGACAGAAGACCTAAATAGACATTTCTCCAAAGAAGACATACAGATGGCCAACAGGCATATGAAACGATGCTCAATATTGCTAATTATTAGAGAAATGCAAATCAAAACTACAGCGAGGTATCACCTCACATCAGTCAGAATGGCCATCACTGAAGCGTCTACAGATACTAAATGCTGGAGAGGGTGTGGAGAAAAGGGAACCCTCCTTCACTGTTGGTGGGAATGTAAATTGGTGCAGCCACTATGGAGAACAGTATGGAGGCTCCTTAAAAAACTAAAAATAGAGTTACCATATGATCCATCAATCCCACTCCTGGACATATTTCCAGAGAAAACTCTAATTCAAAAAGACACATGTACCCCAATGTTCATAGCAGCACTATTCACAAGAGCCCAGACATGGAAACAACCAAAGTGTCCATCAACAGATGAATAGATAAATAATGAATGGAATATTACTCAGCCATAAAAAAGAATGAAATAATGCCATTTGCAGCAACATGGATGGACCCAGAGATTATCATGCTAAGTGAAGTAAAGTCAGACAGAGAAAGACAGATATCATATGATATCACGTATATGTGGAATCTTAAAAAAAATGATACAAATGAACTTATTTACAAAACAGAAACAGAGTTACAAAGAAAACAAATTTATGGTTACCAAAGGGGAAGTGCGGGAGGGATAAATTAGGAGCTTGGGATTAACAGATATACACTAATTTGTATGAAATAGATAAACAAAAAGGATCTACTGTATAGCACAGGGAACTATACTCAATATCTTGCAATAACCTATAATGGAAAAGAATCTGAAAAAGAATAAATATAACTGAATTACTTTGCTGTACATCAGAAACAAATACAACATTGTTAATCAACTATACTTCAATAAAACAAAAAACAAAAAACCACAGTGAGATACCCCTACACATACACCACAAGGGTTAAAATAAAAAACCCTGACAATACAAAGTGTTGGTGAGTACGTGGAGCAACTGGAATTCTCATACACAGCTGTTTGAGTATAAACTGTTCATTCCACTTTGAAAACTCCTTGGCAGAATCTCCAAAGGATGGACATACACATACTCTACGGCCCAACAATTCCACTCTTAGGATTATACCCAACACAGATGTGTACATGTGTTTGGACAAGAATGTTCAGAGCAGTGTTCTTTGGAAAATCATCAAACTGGAAACAACCCAATGTGCATCAGTAAGGGAATGTATAAGTAAAATGGGTTATATTTTTATGATGGAATACTATATAGAAATAAATTCAACTACAGCCACACAAAAAATAAAATAAAATAAAATAAAACAAAATGAAGGCCTTGAGTCATAAAGCCTGGATACCACTCACTGGCTTGCATGTAGCATCATCTACATGTGCTTTATTATATGTAAAATGGGAATAACAATCTGTATGTCTTCTTCGGAGAAATGTCTATTTAGGTCTTCTGCCCATTTTTGGATTGGGTTGTTTGTTCTTTTGATACTGAGCCACATGAGCTGCTTGTATATTTTGGAGATTAACCCTTTGTCAGTTGCTTCATTTGCAAATATTTTCTCCCATTCTGAGGGTTGTCTTTCTGCCTTGTTTATGGTTTCCTTTGCTGTGCAAAAGCTTTTAAGTTTCATTAGATCCCATTTGTTTATTTTTTATTTTATTTCGTTACTCTAGGAGGTGGGTCAAAAAAGATGTTGCTGTGATTTATGTCATTGAGTGTTCTGCCTATGTTTTCCTCTAAGAGTGTTATAGTGTCTGGACTTACATTTAGGTCTTTAATCCATTTTGAGTTTATTTTTGTGTATAGTGTTAGAAAGTGTTCTAATTTCATTCTTTTACATGTAGCTGTCCAGTTTTCCCAGCACCACTTATTGAAGAGGCTGTCTTTTCCCCACTGTATATTCTTGCCTCCTCTGTCAAAGATAAGGTGACCATATGTGCGTGGGTTTATCTCTGGGCTTTCTATCCTGTTCCATTGATCTATATTTCTGTTTTTGTGCCAGTACCATACTGTCTTGATTACTGTAGCTTTGCAGTATAGTCTGAAGTCAGGGAGCCTGATTCCTCCAGCTCCGTTTTTCTTTCTCAAGATTGCTTTAGCTATTCAGGGTCTTTTGTGTTTCCATACAGATTGTAAAATTCTTTGTCTTAGTTCTGTGAAAAAAGCCAGTGGATTTCTCCAAAGAAGACATACAGATTGCCAACAAACACATAAAAAGATGCTCGACATCACTAATCATTAGAGAAATGCAAATCAAAACCACAGTGAGGTATCACCTCACACCAGTCAGAATGGCCATCATCAAAAAAATCTACAAACAATAAATGCTTGAGAGGGTGTGGCAAAAAGGGAACCCTCCTGCACTGCTGGTGGGGATGTAAATTGATACAGCCACTATGGAGAACAGTATGGAGATTCCTTAAAAAACTGAAAATAGAACTACCACAGGACCCAGCAATCCCACTACTGGGCATATACCCTGAGAAAACCATAATTCAAAAAGAGTCATATACCACAATGTTCATTGCAGCACTATTTACAATAGCCAGGACATGAAAGCAACCTAAATGTCAATCAACAGATGAATGGATAAAGAAGATGTGGCACATATATACAATGGAATATTACTCAGCCATAAAAAGGAACGGAACTGAGTTATTTGTAATGAGGTGGATGGATCTAGAGTCTGTCTAACAGAGTGAAGTAAGTCAGAAAGAGAAAAACAAATACCGTATGCTAATGCACATATATGGAATCTAAAAAAACGGTACTGATGAAACTAGTGGCAGGGTAGGAATAAAGATACAGACATAGAGAACGGAATTGAGGACACAGGGAGGGAAGGGGAAGCTGGGATGGAGTGAGAGAGTGGTATGGACATAAATACACTACCAAATGTAAAATGGATGGTTGGGGGGAAGCTGCCGCATAGCACAGAGAGATCAGCTCAATGCTTTGTAATGACCTAGCGGGGTGGGATAGGGAGGGTGGGAGGGAGGCTCAAGAGGGAGGGGATATGGGGATATATGTATACATATAGCTGATCCACTTTGTTGTACAGCAGAAACTAACATAACATTGTAATTATACTCTAATAAAGATATTAAAAATAAATAAAAAATAAAATGGGAACAACAATAGGACCTACTTCATAAAGTTTTGTGAGAATTAAATGAGTAATACAAAGTGCTTAGAACAGTGCCAAGCACATAGTAAGTACTCAATAAATATTTGCTATAATCATATGCTAAGTACATATGCACACGATTCTGTTTCTGGATATCCTACTCTGTTCCATTTTTCTGTGTGTTCTTGCTCCAGTACCATACTGTTTTAATTACTGTAGATTTATATAGTGACTTTTGATCTGATTAAGCAAGGTCCCTTCTCATTTTTCTTGGTTTTTCAAGTTTTTCTTGGCTGTCCTCATTCATTTATACATACAAATGAATTTTAAAAGCTATTTGTCAAGTACCACAAAATCCTACTGGGATTTTAACTGAAACTGTGTTAAATTTATATATTATTTTAGGGAAGCATGACATCTTTACAATACTGAGTCGTCCTGTCCAGAACATGGTGTTTCTCTTTATTTAGTCAAGCCTTCTTTTTACTCTTCTATCAAGTTTTATAGTTTTCTTAATGTACATCTTGCACATTCTTACTTTACTTGTTATTTTACAGTTTTATTGTTATTTATTTTTTTACTGGCAAGTACACGTATGTATAAATGGGTGATGTTTGCATGTTTATTTTGTATCCAGCCTTCATTTTGAGCTCTTGTATTCATTTTTCGGTGATTGCATGCTTATCCAAAATGCATTTCTAACAACATTACTCATCTGCCTAAAACTCTTAAATAACCCTTAAAGACAAAGTCCAAATTTATGGACCTGACATACATTCATTTTTCTTCATACACAACAAAAACATACTGTGTGCCTCCCCTGTGCCAGGCACTGTGGAGCACCAGGGATACGTCAATAAATAGACAAAAATCCCTGCCATTAAGAAGCTTACATTCAGGAGGAATTTGTGCTCTGTTTTAGCTCATGCCTATGGACCTATCCCCATCTCCTTTGCTTCTTTATAAGTGCTGTGTATTTCAGCTAAACTGAATTAGTTGTAATTCTCCTGAAATGCTTTCCTGTTTGGATAGTCTTTCCCTTGTTCTTTTTCCACTTATCACCCTGAAAAGCTCCTTTCATATCCTCATGACTCACGTCAAGGTCAGTCTCCTCTTAGCAGCTTTCCCTGATCTCCCATGCAGAGTTAGGAGGTCTCTCTTCTATGTCTCACTCATCTCACTGATGACATCTTCACTTAAATATAATCATTACTTTATTGGTCCATGAGTTCCTAGAGGGCAGGAATGGACTCTTGATCATCTTTTTGCCACCTGGTGGCATGGTATCAAGGTGGTGTTCAATACATATTTTTGAAAGCATAAATGTGTTGAGTTGGTTGGGAAGCACAGCACCATCGTACGTGGCCAAGGCAAGTGGCCACGCAAAGCTATGGAAACTGCTGTGGGCAGTCACAATTAGACTACAGGAGTTCAGGGGAGGAGATCACCAAGGCTGAGTGGGTAGGCATGGACGCCTGGGGGAAGTAGACCTTTTGGTGGATACTGAAGGAGCTTGAGACTTGCATCAACTCTTCCCACCCAACCCCATCTCCTCCTCTCCACCAATGGGCCTATGATTAAGGATAAGACCTCCCACCCACACTTCAAAAACGGAGTACAGTGGATGGGTCCAGTCTGAGGTTACTGACCAGGCCATGTGATGAAGCCCTAGGACAGGGGGCATCTTCAAACCTACGTGGAGGAACCACAGTCCTACTCTTGCCAGGCTGAACACTAGGGTTTGGGTCAAGGTCTTACTGGTAATAAAGGGTCCATCACCCCAGCCTCTGTGCTTCAGAGAGGCAGTCTAGCATAATGATCAAATGCCTGGCCTCAGGATCCAGACTGCTTGGCTCTAAACCCTGGTTCTGCCACTTATTAGCTGTGTGAGACCTCGGACATTAAGTCAAGTTGAAAGTGAGTGGCCCAAAAGAGGGGTATTTTTGATGGAGATCAAAAAGTCATTCCAAGAAGGTCACTGTATTGTTAACAGCTTGCAAGACACTTGGTATAGCATGCTTGGTGTTTAAGGGCTTCAGAGACAGACTACCTGGGTTCAAATCCCAGCTTCTCCACTTTATAGCTATGTGACCTTGGGCAAGTGATTTGACCTCTGTGGGCCTCAGTTTTTTTATCTGTAAAAATAACTACACAGAGTTATTGTGAGGATTAAATGAGTTAGTGCATGTTGAGTGCTTGGACCAGTGCATGGCACAGAGTGAGCACTTAAATGTTTGTTAGCTATCACTACATTATTATTATTCCACTATCACATTGTACCTGCTACTGTTTTGGTAGGCCTAGAGAGTATGCAGATAGAGTTCTGCCATTTTAGGGGCAAAGTCCCACTTGAAAAGCATAAAATTTCTGTACTAGGAAAGGTCTCTGGGATCCAGACTTTATGAAATTAGCACCAATGAAGACCTGCCAAGCAACATCACAGAGAGTTACAGGATATGGCATTAGCTGGAAAGGGGACTCCTTTTTGGGTCAAGGAAAGTTCTGAAAGGACATCAAACCACAAGGGCACCTTCAGGCCTGCTGAGCAACATCCTGCCTGGTGTCTGCAGAGATCTAGTGTTAGACAGGATGGGGATTTCCTTCTGGAGACTAAAGAACCTCACCTTGCAGGAACAATAGCCCTCCACATGTACATCATCCTAGAGGGAAAGGAGAAAGGTGGCATTGGGCTCTGGTCAGAGGGGATCCGGTACTGGCATTAGTTCTAAATTCACTTCCACAGAGGCAGAGCTGCGGCAGGCAGGTGTTTAGATTGGTGGAGCCACCCTCTACAGGACAAGTTTTGCTGTTATACCTCATTTGCCTCCTTTAAGTCAAGACCCATGGGTTGGGTGACACCAGAACTGGAACCTGGCAATTTGACTTTGAAAGGATCTAGATGGAACTATGCATGAGACAGATGTTTGAGCAGACCAATGTGGCAAGAGGAGAGATCTTCTGCAGGGGAAAATGCGGTATTCTAGAAATATGGTTGCAAATGTCATCAAGGGCCAGATTGTGAAGGCCTGAAATGCTAGATGAAGGACTTTAAAATTTAAAGTGTATATACATATGTACATGTATATGTATTTCTAAGAGTTCACATAGCTCAAAAATCAAAAGGTATCAATGTATATTATAGTGAAAAGGCCCCTCTCACTTTTTATCTCTCAATCACCCAACTCTCCACTCCAGAGGCAAGTGATGTTACTTATGTTGCTTCCAGGGACATTAAATGCATACAGAAGAAAATATTGCATGTGTATCCTTTTTTCACAAATATTAACTTTTTCCATTTTACAGTATAGTTTAGAGATCATTACCATCAAAATATAAAGAATTTCCTGTTTTATACCTGCCTAGTAATCTACTGTATGAATGAATCATAATTTATTTAATCAGTCCCTAATTAATGGACATTTAAGTTATCTCCTGTCTTTTGCTATTACATATAAGGTTACAATAAATAATTTTTGCAAACAGGTGTTTTTGCATGAGTGTGACTATATTTGTAAGATAAGTTCCTAAAAGTGTTAATCGTTGGGTCAAGCAGTAGGTTAATGTATTGGATTCTAATTTGTAATAGGGATTCATTGAAAGTTACTGGCTGAAGAATGCGTGCGCAAACAGTATTTAAAGAAACTGACTTCATATATAACTAATTGGATATGATAGATGATGGAAGAGAAAAGAATCAAGGGTTATTCCAAGTTCATTAATAAAAAGGACAGGGCAGCCAACACTTTGGGCATAATGTAGTATTTTCTCACCCATAAAGACTATCTCCTTCCCAACTCCAATACGCTTTCAACTAGGTCTCCACCAGACAATGGAGAAGGGACAGAGAGTAAGAAAAGTTTCTTGGATGGGAAATAACTTTAAAGAACCAGCAAGATTAGAGACACCAGTGGATAGTGTCATTAATAGAAACAGAAAATTCTAGAGATGGAGTTGGCTTATTAGCTAACGGGGACCCAGAACATACTGGCCCAGAAATGGAAAAGATCTATGATCTCCTAATTATCTGAGAAAATTTTAACAAAAAAAAAACTCTGGAGGAAATGATAAGGTGGAAAGATAAAAGGTAGATTTGCTTTCACTTTGTTTGGAGTTGGAAGACCTGGAGTTAGAATATTCTGACAATGAATTAAAATGAAAGAGTTTCCAATAGAAAATGGTCCCTGCAGGTTTTGTCCTCAGAACCTGCCGTCTCAGGTTTGAACCATGACCTCCGCTGCTCCCCTGTCATCCAGCAATTATGGTGTGAAGGCAGATCAAGGTCTTGCCGATGCCTCTGCAGTATGAGCTCAGCCTGCAGATGCCCAGCTCCTTAGTAATGTAAGACAGATGCCAAACGAGCTCAGCTTACTGATGAGCTGGGAACTCCTTTATGGGAAGCACACTTTGGCTAGAATCCTGTAATTCAACCATCCAGTTAACCTTTTAAGTGAATAAAAGACAAATACAACAACAGGGCCAAAGCAATATGTTGGTGGTGATGACAGGCAATTCTTTAGGAGGATAAAGAATCTTGGCTCAGTAAAAATACAAACCCATCTACATTCTGCTGTACCTCGTGGGGAAGAGGCTGTAAAGTATTTTTTAGTAGGGTGTGTGTGTGTGTGTGTGTGTGTGTGTGTAGTGTGGTGTGGTGTGTCACATAAAACTCCATTCAGGAAGGGACTTGACCTGTTTTGTTCATTGTTGTATCCCCAATGGTTAGAATAATTCCAAGCACATAGTAGGCACTCAGTAATCATTTATTGATAGAATGAATGCATTTACTGTTAATGAGTGAATGAATGAACAAATCCACCGTATGTGTGTGCCCTTGCTTATATCTATGTATGTCATTACATAACACAAATCATATCTATACTTGGATATCAATTTGTCTTATATTTTTCGCTTATGAAATGACATTAAATCACCTTGTAAAAAGCTCCAAATGAGCCCTATATATTTTGCTAGCTCCTTCTCTTTTATCAGCCCCTTAAATATTAGTGTTCCCCTGAGCCCATCCTTGGCTTCTACTCATTCTCTCAGAGAAATCTTGTCCATGGCTTCAAATCTCATCTATACAAGCTAATGACTTCCAAAACTCTCTCTAGCCCCGACGTCCTTCCAGATCTGGGTATCCACCTAGCGTCTCAATATCTGAACTCAAATGTTTCAAATGCCTCAGAATTGGTGTGTCACCAACTGAATTTATTATCTCATCCCTTTCAATTATGTTCCTCCTCCTTCATTCTGGAATTTTTAAAATAAGAAGTAAAGAATAAAAAGAGGAGTATCATGTTTATTGTGTAAACCATCACTCTCCATTCTATAGTATGTTCTGTTTTCTAGTCTAGGACATCCTGAATGACTGGGTTATAGATTGATGCCCAAGATATCAATCTTCTCGGCCCTTGGGGCATCTGGGAAGAGCCTTGGGTAGCTAAGCACTATGGCCAGTTGACTTAGGCTTGAGCATCCTCATGAGTTTTCTGTGTGTGCCGCATCGTTTTGAGAATTCAGAAGCATTGATCTTGCCTTTGGTCCTCAAAATCTCCATTCATTCTCACCTAGGCATTTCATCCACACCACAGCTAACATTCATACTGGTGCCCTTATCTACACCAAGATCCTAAATACCAAGTGAATCATCAGATACTACTACTCAAATGCCTTAGTGTTTAGGGAATTTGATTGTGTATATGTGTGTGTGTGTGTATGTGTGTGTGTGTGTGTAATCTAGAATTTGGGAAAAACCTTAACTCTCTCTCTGTCTTAGTCCATTTGCGATGCTATAAGAAAAATGCCATAGACTGGGTAGCTCATAAATAGCAGTATTTTACATCTCACAGTTCTGGAGGCTGGGAAGTCCAAGATCAAGGCATTGGCAGATTCAGTGTCTGGTAAAAGCCTGCTTCCTCATAGATAGCCATCTTCTCACTATAACCTCACATGGCAGAAGGGGCAAGGGAGCTTTCTCTGGCGACTTTTATAATCCCATTCATCAGGGCTCTGCCTTCATGACCTAATCACCTTCCAAAGGCCCCACCTCCTAATACCATCACCGTGGGGTTAGGTTTAAACCTATGAAATTTGGGGGACACAAACATTCAGACCATACCACTGACTATCTCTCATTTACAGGTGAAGACATCAGGACCTGGTTAAGAGACTTGCCTTAAATGATACAAATCAGCCTTAGAAGCTGGAATTAGATTCCCAGTCCTGTGCTCTCATGCTCTCAGCACTACACCTTGCTGACTTGTCAGAGCCTTCTTTGAAACTGAACTTTTCTGTAAACACCCAGGGATGGTCTATTAACCTAAACACTTAAACTAAACACACTCTGGCCTTCTCATGCCAACTAACAGAGCTTCATTGTCTTTGTTCCCTGATATCTAATTTCCAGACTGAATCAGTGATGAATTAAGTAATTTTCAAATGGTTTATTTTTATGGGATGATGAAATTCCAGACTTCAGCCTTGAATTTGGAAAATGAATGTTTTCATTTTACCCCCGGTAGTATATTTTTCCTTGCCGGAACAATGTGTGTCTGCCTCAGTTTCAACACTAGCCGTGTGAAAAATCATTTTCAAAGAGTTTGTTTTACATTGAAGATTGTAAACAGAGATGTGGTAAATACAAAAAGCACATGAGAGAAAAACACCATTTAACCAGGGACCACACGTTGATACCAAGGTCTAGGATGGAAAAGTTCAGGTTCACGGGGCAATGGAAAGCATGGGTCTGAGGGGAGCATTTCTCAACTGCTAAATACCTGGGTGCTTAGAAGTACATTTAGAAGTTACACTAAGAAGCATTTAGGGCCAACACTGTCCACATGCAGACAGTGATGTTTTCAACATTTTAACAGAAATCAACTTAGCAGAAAGCAACACAAGTAAGGAATGCCTTGTAGAAGTTGGTAATCGTACTGCAAACATTTTTGTGTAAAATTTAACTGAGATACGAAAAAATAAGGTAACAAAGTCTAGCAAAGACTCATCTTCAGAATGTTCAGTCAAAATGTATAAAGCAGTGCAATTAAAGATAAAGAATGTTCCCATGTCTGTGTGGTCTCTTTCTCTCTTTCCCTATCTTTTCTTTTATCTCCTCTACTTTCTCTCTTTTAATCTCTCATTCATTTCCCTGAAACTCTCTTCTTTGTTAGCTCTGAGGCACCAAGTGTTCTTGGATTTATTTCTATGACTTTACACAAGGCATTAAATTCAATTAATCAATTGAGACCTTAGACCTAATGGAAACATGGGCCTTTCTGCTGAGGGCTTAGGCTTCTCCACCTACAAGCTCTCCCCAGCCAAAGCCTTTTTAGGACAGGTTCCTGCTGAGCATGGGAGCCTAGCCAGAGATCACACGCAGTCTACAAAGCCTATTCCCACCTTTTGAGAATTGTTTCCGTTCTTCAAAGGAAGAAGACCTTCACGGCTTCTAGCGCTATCTTTATACAGTGACTCACCTGCCTTTTTGGCCTGTACTTTCCTGTTTCAGTCAGCCCTGCATCTCCAACTATTTCTGCTCCTTTCTTTAAACGGTGTCTGGTACACAGCCTGTTCTCTATCCCGCACACCTTCCTGGTACAAAGGCAGTTCTGTGGCTGTTCCTCCAGGCTCCCCTGAGCTATTCAGATCTTGGCTCTTCTATCAGTCTCCTGGGCCGGGCACCTCCTGGACCCTGGCCAGCCTGACCACAGACAGGACATGAGCTGCCTCAGCTCCACTCCTGAGATAGAGCCAGAATCACACAGGCTGCCCCAGCAGGGCCCTTCAGCGTTGGGAGAAGCCCAAAAGTCCGAAAGCCTCGAGCTGTTGTCTTCATTAACGCCCCTGCTCTAGTCACCAGCTTCTTTCACCATTGCCTGCCGTGCTCTCCAGGTCCCACTGAGACATAAGTCCTAACTCTTATCCAAACTCTTGCCAACCTCTCTCTTAAGGAACCGGGCCTTTCTCTCATGACTGGCCTGCCATACTGGATCTCATTGGGTTTTACTGCCAGCCCAAACCAAGGGCAAGTTTGCCGTGTCACTTTGAACACGTATATTAGACAACTAGACATCCCATCAGGAGCCATTCCTTCAGTCAAGCCAGCTCTGCCATCCTGACTCCCTGTAACCTCATCCTTCTTCCTTCCTCTGCCTACGGTTAGGATGACAGCACAACCAGGGGTTGAACGTGTCCACGTCGACCAACTGATTTTCTAGATGTACACACGTGGGGCTGTTGGTCTCATGCTCCGTGTTCCACAGTCCATTGTTTACAACCACCTTCCCAAATTGATCCTGTTTTTCAAAGGGAGAACACATTATGATGGGGCATTACTTTGACCTTCTTGGCTACCACTAAAAACAAGCTCTCGACTTGTGGTTGCCAAGGGGGAGGGAGAGTGGAGGAGAAATGGATTGGGAGTTGGGATTAGCAGATGCAAACTATTATATGTAGAATGGATAAACAACAAGGTCCTACTATAGCACAGGGAACTATATTCAATACCCTATGATAAACCATAATGGAAAAGAATATGAAAATGGATGTATATATATGTATAACTGAATCATTTTGCTGTACAGCAGAAATTAACACATTGTAAATCAATTATACTTTAATAAATTTTTTTTAAAAAAACATCCTCTTTCTTCCTTGCTCTGACTAAAACCTTCCCCCATGACTTGGTTTTCTCCTTGGAGGGAGGAAGGGGTCTTCCCAGGTTTTTGCCAGCCTACACTTGCCAGATTTAGCAAGTAAAAATGCAGAATGCCCATTAATATTTGAATTTCAGATAAACAATAAATAACTTTTTAGTATAAGTATGTCCCAAATATTGTGTGGGACCTACTTACACTAAAAAAATTTTTTGTTGTTTATCTGAAATTCAAATGTAAGTGGTCATCCTGATTTTACCTGGCAGCCCCTATGCCACCTTAAGCCGGATCCAGACAACAGATCTTGACATGAAATTCATGTGTCCCGTGGGGACTGAATGGGAATCACGCACAGTCATGCTCTGCTTCATGTGTTTTTAATCCTCAACAATATTATAAACGTAGGAAGACATGTTAAGACTTTCTTGGCAGCGATGTGACATAAAGGGGAGAGAATTCTCACAGAATTATCACAATAAAAACCTTTACTTTTTCATGTTTTCACACAATTCTCACTCCTAGAATTACATCATGGAACAGTTTGGGCTTATTTAAAATCTTACTTCTGCCTTGGCTGACATAAGAATCACTCACATAGGAAAATATTCAGACAGTTCAGTGATTCCCCAGCTGCAGATGATAAAATGTTCTAGCCATTCCAGTCAACCTGGCAGAAAAGACCAGGCCCAAGAGCACCCGAAAAATATGTAGAAATCACATGGGCACCATAGATGTGTTAATAAATAGAGAAGAATATATCTGCTTCACAAAGTTGGTGAAAATTGGTATTCCGGGGTCTAATATTCTAAGGAGCATCGCTGTTGCGTAGAAGTGACATGTAGTAATGTTACGCTTGAGACACTTCTGATCTTCTGAGCAAGGGCACAGCAGAGGTGGAGGAAGAGGTGTGCTGCCCTCCAGGAGCGTACATTCTAGTTGACTCAGTACAACCCACATCTGCTCAAGAGGGGGATGGGAAGGCAGTGTAACCCATTCATCATATGTCCATAGAAGAGAGAGGCCATCCCCTATCTCCCCAGGACACAGTACTGAAAGAACATTTCAGATTCCCATCCCAACCCCCTCACCGCACTGGCTTCTCTGCCTGCCTGGTGAGATTGAATTGGTCTGGTCTTTTCTTCTCTTCTGGACCTGCCAAACCTCAAGCAGAGCCTGGGCTCTTGCTCTGTTCCTACCCCCTGTGATAACTGTACCTGCATCAGGCACCAGAATCCAGATTTGGGGAAATGGGAAGGAAACCAGAGCTCTTTCCTCTAAGCCAGTATCTCCAAATCCGAATTTTCGTATAACAGATTTAATATACATTTAGCTTCTTGTGCCTTTTCTTGATTAATTCAGGATGCAAATGAGATTAGAGCTCCCACCCCAACCAAATCTTCAAACTCATCAAAAGAAGCTTTCCAAACTCTAAAGGCAACCTCCTACAAGATATGACTGATGATAGAACAGCTATAACCACGCTGAGGGTTTAAGTACTTGGGGAGGCAAATTCTTTACCTGGGGCTAGCATTAGAAGGAGATACATTTTTAAACAAACTGAAATGGATACAATGGCATGGGCTGATGAATGGGCATTTCTGAAGAAGAAACAAGGCACAGGTAACAGGCAGGTGCTGAGCTGAGTTACATTTAGTGAAAGGGACAGAAAGCAGAGAAGCTGGCTTGGAATGGAGGGCTCCTGTGTAGAAGGAGAGGGAGTGAGACTGGGGTCCTGGGACGAGAGACAGTTTGAGCTGGTTATGGAGGACGATGGTCCAGCCCTCCTGGCCCCATGCAGCCTCCATCTCCTGGCACGAAATTTGTCCCTGGGCAGAAAGGAGTAAATGAGAATTCAGCACCGAGTCACTCGTGTGCTGTCATTTTCCCTCCCTGCTACTTACTGGATTTCCCTAAGTCCAAACATCTTTTTGACTGGACCACTTCTGCACGTTCCCAAGATTTTTAAATCTTAGTATTCTCATCTAGAAAGCAGGCCTATGTCATAGGGTTGATGTAAGGAGTAGAACTCATATAAATAAAATATCCTAATACAGCATCTGGAACCTAGAAGGTATTTCAACAAGTATCAGTTATTTCCCCCCCAACACCCGTCTGTTTTGGAAGGATAGTGTACATCAGTGGAACAGCACAGACTTAGAGTCTAATTGACCTTGGATGCCGTCATTGATGTGGTTCCCCGCAAAGCAGATGCCAAGATGGAGACTTGTGTGCAGGAAGTTTACTGGATGGTTCACGGGGAAGCAAGAACTGTGGGGAAGTGGAGGAGAACTGAACTGTGATGCAGTCACAACACAGGCAGCCAATCCCATGGAGGGGGGACTCTAGCGCCTGGATGGCTCTTCTGAAATGTCCTGCTTCAAGGCAAGGAGGTAGCGCCTAGATACCTCCTTATCCATCAGTCACTGGGTGTGGTCTAGCCCTGAGAGGTGGCTGTCTTCAGGTGAGAGCAATTCTTAGGTAGGTGCTCACCTGAGAGCCGCCAGCTACCAACACTCCCGGCAGTGGGTGGGGGAATGAGAGCCTCAGCCTGGGCACACATCTTAGCGTCCTTCTTAATCGATTATCTTTGTTGGATCAGCTTGCGGCCAATCTTCATCCAGGTCCCTGTCCTGACCTGGTGAGCACATGTAATATCCACATCTTTGGTCATAACCTCCGTTTGGACGATTGGGAACAGAGACTTGTAAATTCTCAAGCAGAGGAGAACTAGGATGAAATTGACATCAGCACATTATTTTAACAGATGTTGGTGGATAATCTTAGAATGGAGGAGAAATTAAAAATAAGAAGACCACCCAAGAGGCTGTCAGAGTAGCCCAGGCTTGGGGAGATGAGAACTCCTAGTCCATGGCAATAGTTGTGTAAATTGAACAGGCCTGAGATTTCGGAGAGAGGAAGAGGAAGAGGTAGGGGTGGGGAGGAACAGGAGGAGTTAATAATAAACTGAATGTAGTAAATTGCGGAGGAATAGGGTCACAACATCCTCTAAGATGAGTCTGAGGACCTCAAAGGGTGGCAATTGGTGGTAACTGGGTAGCAGTACCATTATGGGGGGGAAATGTGATTAATTTGGCTTTTGACATGAAATCTCCTCCAGGCAAATGGAGATATGGAAATGAATAAACAGACTGGTGATCTGCCTCGCTAATGAGATTTTTCGTTTAATTAAAAGATTTTTTGGAGCAGTTTTAGGCTCACAGAAAAACTGAGCAGAAAGTACAGACAGTTTCCGTATACACCTTCACTTACCCACCCCCAGTTTCCCCTATGATTAACATCTTGCATTAATGTGGAACATTTGTTATAAGTGATGAGCCAATATTGATACATTATTCTTAACTAATGTTCATAGCTTACATTAGGGTTCACTCTTTGCATTGTACCTTCTGCGGGCTTTGACAACTGTGTAATGACATACATCTACCATTATAGTGTTACCCAGAATAGTTTCACTGCCCTAAAAATCCCCTGTGCTCCATCTATTCATCCCTCCCTCCCCCGGAATCCCTGGCAACCTCGGATCTTTTTACTGTCTCCACAGTTTTGCCTTTTCCAGAATATCATATAGTTGGAATCATAGAAGATCTAGTCTTTTCAGACTGGCTTGCTAGTGAGATGCTGAACCAGAGTTTGATTTGTTTGGATTTGATTTAAAATTCATTTGATTTTAAACAAGATAAAAGTAAGAGCTTTTGGGGGTACTTGATTCACCTTTATTCTGAAACTTATTTTTAAAGCAAACTTTGTATCACTATCATACCAGAAATAAATAGTATCACCTGCCATAATTGAAGACAACTATGAAATATATCATTTAAATAGATTTAAATTTAAATTGTAAAATGATCATCCAAGTGCTCTCTAAAAATAATCCTTTTCACCACCTGTTGGTGCCAACACTTTGCTAAACACTGATTTAGCCATTTCCCAGCCCCCCTTTCCCTCTCCAGTCCCCACTTTCAACTCCATCCCTTTGATCTGCAGTTTAGTGGCTGGGAAAAGAGGAGACCAAAGGGAAACAGACGTGCTGCCTTTAAGTGTTTAGAAGAGCTGCCAAGTAGAAGGCAGAGGGGAACATTCAATAAATGCTCATGATATGCCAGGCACTATGATGGGTGTTTAAAAAGTATTATTATTTGGTCCAAAACCTACAAACAGCCCAGGTGATTGGAATTCTGATCTTCCTCTAAGAAATCAGGAAGCCAAGGTTCTGAGGAATACTAAATTGCCCAGCTAGTTAAGTGACAGACCAGGGTCAAACCCAGCATCTCTACCCATCTGTCTAGACCACGAAGTCCATCCTGGGGAATGAGATTTCTTTTGTGTTGCTTTCGGAAGCAGAACTAGGACCAAATGTCGCATAAACATTTTTCGGCTCAACAGGAGAACTTTCCTTGTGCTACTGTAGCCTAGCAACAGAAATAGGCTGCCTTGTGAAGTGGTGAGCATCCCTTTCCCTGTGTGCAGAGACCATCTAGAGGGAAAGCGTCAGAAGATATGTCTCACCAAATGGGAGGTGGACGTAGGAGCTCTAAGCCCCTCTGGGGCAAGCATTCCATAACCCTGAGCCTCTGTGGCTCCTCGTGTTAATGCACAAACTTCTGAAGAGGCAGGTGCTGACTTGTTTGAATGTCAGCAGGGTATTCAACACTACCTGTGGACACCTCAGTCTTTCTGCAAACCGTACTCATTCTGTAGCCTTTGTTACGGGTCACGTGAAAGATATAAAGATATAAAGCATCAAAACAACTGTTTCCAGATGGACTTGACTAGCTGAATTATTTGCAAAAGCATGTCACTGGAAGGCAGACAAGCTTCTGGAGAAGAAGAAAACTTATTCCATAAGTCTATTAATACTACCTTGGATAGAGATAAAACGGCCTCCCTGCAAACAAGTATGTTGAGACGTGACTGGGGCTTCAGCCTGCAGTTTAGCGAAAGGCTCTGAGATTAATCTTCTCTTTTGTCAGTAGGTATTGGCACTAACTCTGGGATAACACATGGTTAATGTTTTGGCTAATCCTTTAGCATCTTTATTTAACTACCCTTTAAGCAATGAACTTCTGCCTGAGAGTTCCTAGGAATGCTGAAATGGGGCATAAAAACATAGAATATTCCAAAAAAAAAAAAACCATAGAAGATTCTTATATCGCCCCTGCTTTATTGGGTGAACAAGTTCATAGTTCCAACGTACATGCATCTGTCAGATCAGAAGACAGAACTAAGACCTTTAGAGCTGACTTGTTATTTGACTTGCTCACACACATGCACACACGCTCAAGTATACACACGCACGAGGACAGGCACATCCATAGTGACAGCTCAGTAAGTCACCACTCATTTGGAATGTCTTTATTAATAAGTATGTACATAAAGATAAGGCCATGATTTTAATAAGTATGTACATAAAGATAAGAAAGGCCATAAAGGTCTTTATTAATAAGTATGTACATAAAGATAAGAAAGGCCCCTCCTTTGAAAGAACTGCAAAGTCCCAGCCACTGGATAGCATAACGCCATCTCATTAAAAGCCCTAATGAATCCAACAGAAATGTGCTCAGATTTCCCTAGGGATTGACCTGGGAGGTAGGGAGGGAAGCGGGGCTGAGGAGGGGGGTGTAGGGAGCCAATGTACCATTAGCCCTCCTTTGCTTCACCACTGGTGGAGCATAAGCTTTAGTAAGGCAGCTTTCAAAGGGGTGCAGGGTGCAACCATCCCTTTCTCCTAATTGTCCCTGGACTCAGAGTACTGCAATGTTGGGCACCTGAGCACCTCTATAACCATGGCACTCAGGACCAGCCTTGGGGCTCTCACAATTTCCCAACTCAGACTCACAATCCACTCTCCAATGTCACACTGGAATTATTATTCCCCTCTAAAAGCAGAGACTTTGATTCCCTTTATCCATCAAATAGGTATAACACAGCACTGAAAACATAATCAAATGAAAAGTGTACAAGTTGTGTACATCTTATTACTTGATTTATGGAGACTCTTCAGTAACTCTCTCTCATACATGATTCACACGGGTTTTATAAACCATCGAAATCCTCTTAATAATAGTGCATTTTTTTTTAATTGATTTACTTTAGTTTTTTATTTTTGGCTGCGCTGGGTCTTTGTTGCTGCACGCGGTCTTTTCTCTAGTTGCGGCGAGCAGGGGCTACTCTTTGTTGCGGTGCGCGGGCTTCTCACTGCGGTGGCTTCTCTTGTTGCGGAGCACGGGCTCTAGACACGCGGGCTCAGTAATTGTGGCTTGCGGGCTCTAGAGCGCAGGCTCAGTAGTTGTGGCACACAGGTTTAGCTGCTCCACGGCATGTGGGATCTTCTCGGGCCAGGGCTTGAACCCATGTCCCCTGCACTGGCAGGCGATTTCTTAACCACTGCACCACCAGGGAAGCGCAATAGTGCATATTAATATTATATTTCAACAAATTTCTGTTCATATTCAGAAGACGCAGAATGTCCCCATGCTTCAGAATAACCAGACAGACTTCACTTGGTAGAAAAGTGAATTCATTCTCCTCTAACCCACGACTAATACCACCATCTTCCCCTTTTTAAATGAAAACAGAGGCATTTCCCTTGCCTGGCAAAGGCAACAACATCCAAATAAGGGCATACTGGAATTTTAAAAAACCCTTTCCCACTTGAATTCCTATTGAGAACCAAATGCGGTTAAAATGCTTGTGTTCATCATGGAGAATGTCTTAGATCAGTTACTCATGTATAGAGTATTACATATGAAATAAATATGCAGAGTAGATTTCACTATGGCCATGTTGGGGGAACAGAATTTATAAACTGTAGTTCTTGCTTTATTCCTTCCCTCTCCTCTCCAGCGGGCACTTTCATTCTCCCTGCAAGGTGCAAGGAGCCAAGGCCAGATACCACTGGCTGCCATTTAAGAGGTTCCAAACATTCCTGAGCTGAAGCAAAGCTGTAGCACAGATCCAAGCAGCCTTCTTGCTCCTGGAATACTGATACCAGTAACCCAAGGTGGGAAGAGGAAAGGAAATAAGTATCTATTGAGGAAGAATGGGGCACAAAGCCCTGTACATTGTCATCCAAAGCTGACAGCCATCCAGTGAAGTCAGAGGAACAAAAACTCCCAGCAGGTGATCAATAAATGCCCTTTCCCTCCTTTGCAGATGAGAAATAATGCTCAGGTCCTATTAGCTTGTAACAGTGTTGGAATCCCAGGCTTCTATCTGCCTCCAGAATTCATTCTTTTCCCACTGCCATATACTGACTCTTTTTAATTCTTTCTGTAGATTTGGGCTCTGGTGCCTCAGTCTCCATCATAGCCTTGGTGAATGGTTGTGCAGTGTATACCTGTGCCATGTTCAAAGAAACCAGGCTGGACAAACCCACAGCCAATATAGTACTCAACACTGAAAAGCTGAAAGCCTTCCCTCTAAAATCTGGAACAAGACAAGGATGCCCACTCTCACCACTTCTCTTCAACATAGTATTGGAAGTCCTAGCCACAGCAATCAGACAAGAAAAAGAAATAAAAGGTATCCAAATTGGGAGGGAAGAGGTAAAATTGTCACAGATGCAGATGACATGATACTACATATAGAAAACCCTAAGGACTCCACACAAAAACTACTAGATCTAATAAATGAATTCAGCCAAGTAGCAGGATATAAGATTAACATTCAGAAATCAGTTGCATTCCTTTACACTAACAATGAAATATCAGAAACGGAATGTTAAAAAAACAATACGTTTTAAAGAAACCAGGCTGAGGGGCAGGAAGAGATTCAAAGCAGTCTGTACTCTGCCCAGGAAGCCATGTGCTGTTCCTGGAGTGTATCTTAGTTTCCTAGGGCTGCTGTAACAAGTAACCATAAACTGGGTGACTTAAAACACTGGAAACTTATTCTCTCATTGTTCTGGAGGCTAAAAGTCTGAACTGGAGGTATCAGCAAGGTTGGTTCCTTCTGGAAGCTCTGAGGGTAAATCCCTTCATGCCTGTCTCCTAGCTTCTGGTGGCTCCCGGTAATCCTTGTCCTTCCTTGGCTTATAATTGCATAATTCCAATCTCTGTCTCCATCACCATATAGCGTTCTCTCTGTGTCACCTCTGTGATTCTTCTCTTCTTATAAAGACACTGGTCATTTGATTTAGGGCCCACCTCATTAATCCAGGATGATTTCATTTCAAGATTCTTAATTATATTACGAAGACCCTTATTTGCAATAAGGTTACATCCACAGGTACCAGGGGTTAGGACTTGGATGTATCTTTTTGAGGGCCACCATCAACCCACTTCAGGTTGTATCCACCTGGAGGAAAAGCACCTTTTTCTAATTGTTCCACCCAGAAGGGATGTGGTTTTCCATTTTTCACAAAGGCACCTATGGGCTAATGGACGACTTGGTCTCCTTGGTGTGTTCCCCCATTCCTGCAGTCCATCAGTCTAGGATTTTGATCCATTCTTTCTAGTCATGGTTAACAGAGTCTTTAACACATGGCTGGGCCCCTGACAGCCTCCTCAGGTCCTACCACCTCTCTGAGGAGTAGAGCCTAGTGGAGTCAGCCATGGGTCTGAAATTAGGATCTGCCTACAGGATCTTATGGTGGGAAGACAGGCTGTTAAGGGCCCAGGCTCTACCTGGCAAGAGATTATGAAGGATAGTACTGATGGAAAGCTATGGCCTTAACAACAGGCCCTGGCTCAGGTGAGCAAGCAACAGCCAGGAGAGTTGCTCAGTGGTCTGAAGGCTCATAGCAGCAAGAATGGAGTGAGAGCCATCTTGGAAAAGGCACATGGGCGGCAGAAGGAAGCATAAGGAGAGAAGGGGCAGGTGTCAATCATCCAGGTGGGCCTAACATGAGAATTTAGCCAGACATTCTCACAGTGTCACATTCAGGGCCCAAAGTTGGGGTCAGAGGCGACAATAAAAAGGCCACATTGTACTGCCCCAGAATGTGGGTTGTAGACCCTTTGATCCTTCTTGCTAATGGTCAGGATCTATTTGGACCCCCCAGTAGCCACGCTGTTGGAAGAGGAGTTGTACAAGGCTCATCTGACAGGCTCAAGCACCCTCCCCCCTTGCCCTGGCTTTCCAGTCCATCCTTGGCATGTGTAGTCCAGTCCTCTGCATTCTCCTGTTCAGACTTCTTGACTCATTTTGGTTCATACCATCTGTGATATTGTGAATATTGTGATTTATAATAAAACATATATATTTGGTCTTTGTCCAGTTTCTGGCACAGAGCTCCTAAAACTGAAATTCCTTAGAATTTCCTGTGATAAGAGAGGAAATGTATGTTTCATTATGTTAATGAGGCAACTTTTGGAAAGCCTTCAGGTCACCTAAGGATGGGGGCTGGTTGCCAGGAAACTTAACTGTGAGATTAGAGGGTTGGAACTTTCAGTCCCCCTGCTCCGCACATTGAGAAGGGGAAGAGGGGTTGGAGATCGAGTTCAATTGCCAATGGCCAATGAGTTAATCAACTATGTCTGTGTAATGAAGTCTCCATAAAAATCCAAAAGGATGGGGTTCAGAAAGTTCTGGGTTGGAGATTTGGGGAGAGTAGTGTGCTAAGACAAGGCATGAAGCTCCAAGATCTTTCCCCATACACTGCCCTAGGCATCTCTTTTTCCTGCCTGTTCCTGAGTTATATCCTCCTATAATAAACTGGTAATCTAGTAAGTAACATGTTCTGAGTTCTGTGGGTTTCTCTAGCAAATTAATTGAACCCAAGGAGGGGGTTAGGGGAACCTCAGATTTATAGCCAGTTGGACAGAAGTATAGGTAACAACCTGGACTTGTGACAAGTGTCTGAAGTACAAAGAGTGGGTTTTGGAACTTCCTATCTATAGACTGTGGGTCAGAAGCACTGGTGGTGACTTGGGCTGTCAACTAGCATCTGAAGTGGGTGGAAGGTGGGGGCAGAGTCTTACAGGACTTAACCTGTGGAATCTGATGCTATCACCAGATAGACAATGTCAGAACTGAGCTGAATTCTCGGACAGCCTGTTGGTGTCCAAGAATTGCCTGCTGGTGTGAAGAAAACCACCCCCCTCCACACTGGAATTGGGGGGCAGAATCACAAATACCATCCTAGACCTTGCCCTGAGTGTAGGCTTCAACTACCCAATGGCAATGGGAAAGGCAGAGGAGAAATTAAAAGTCCATGAGTTTCCTGGGAAGATTTCCAGTGCAACTAAAGCAGGAAACAGGCAGAACCTCATGATGATTTTATTTGGGGACTTTTTGCCACCAGTATAAGTGAGTAAGAATAGACGCTCAGAGACTTTCTAAGAACGCTCATGTGTATGAAAGTATTGCCTGAATTGATTTCAGAAAGTCAACCTAAATTCCATTCCAGGAATTGTACAGCCTTGCAAGTTCTGCAGCTTCTAAATAAAAATCCCTGGGAATCTAATAATAAAGTCTTGGTGGTACACATGCCTTTGCAGTGTTTATATTTAGCAAACATTTTCCACTCTGAAGTGATTTCCTGCCAAGAATATCACATTCCAATAGACTTTGTCATATGATGCCTGATGCTTATTTTATTGTTCCCCACATCATCATTGCCATAGAATCTGGGGTTTACAATGGAGGAGTGAATTCAGTATTTTGTCTTTAGTCTGTCTCCAGATTAAAGAGGTATATCGAGGGCCTACTGTCTGCAGTGAATTGAGCCAGACTAAACGAAAACAGGGGTTGACCTTTGGGCATGAGATGGGCTTGTTGAGAGTTAGTGAGAGATATGGCCAGAGAAGAAGTAAGCATGGGATGTGAGCAGTAAATGCCTTTCTGAGGCCTGAGCATCTAGAGGAATAGTTACAGACTCTTGTACAGAGGGATCAACAGTACTTTTATGAAGGAAACCGGCAGTGATGTCCACAATGATTTTAAAAAGGAAGGAACAGAGGGAGGAATAGACTGGGCCCTTTTGTTCTGCAGATGATGGAGGAGATGTGGCAGTGAAAATGGAGAAGGGGCCACAAAGTTCTAAAGGAAAGGACCCTGGGCTCAGCCTGGGTTTGAATCTATAAGTTGTTTGTTCCAATGAGCTTCTTTCCTCATTTATGGAAGAGGCAGTCATAGTGTCTATGTCACTAAGTGATTGTGAGGAATAAATGAGATAGCGGATGGCACAAAGTAGTCAGGAGGCACTGAAGAAATGAATGCCTCCAGAATCTGAAGGATGAATCCCGGAGACCCTTTGGGATGAAATCATCCTGCCTTGCTGACTGCATCAAGGATTCTTAGTTGCAAGCAGAGAAACTGATCATGGAAGGAAACGAGTTGGTCGGAAGGATATTCACCTGCTCATACGATTGCTGGGAAGGTTGGAGAACCAGGCTTGGAAAACAGGCAGGACCAGAAGAGGAAGCAGCATTCAATCACAGCCAAAATCAAGCCAAAAATCAATCCAGTGAGATCACCCCTTGCTGCTGTGCACAGCAGGCTATGCCTTGCACTGCTTCCACTGCCTGGCACTGGACACAAACACCGTCCCTGGACAAGACTGCTTGTTGCCACTGCTCTCACCCTCGTTCAAAATGTACTCCCCACTTCTTTACTTCTTCCCTCTTCTACACCTCTATCCTACTGCCTAACTACAAGTCTGGGGCAGGTTGGCCAAGCCTAGGTTGGGTGCCTCTGACCTTTGGAAAGTATCTGGTGTTTTCCATTTATAGAATGAGAAGTGGCTGGCGCATCCAGCCAAGACTCATGAATGGGGGTTTCCCCAAACTTGGAAATGGATTCAAGTGCTGGGAAGCCAGAAAAATGACAACTGTCTGCTACTATCACTGACTGGTGAGTGAAACCATATGGAGAGAAAAGGTAAAGGTTATTTATTCTAAAGCATAAAGCCCAAGGCAATTGTGGTTCCATTCAAAAGCTGCAGAAAATAAACTAATTTCTTATACATTTACTGAGATATAATTTACACACCGTAAAGTTCACCCATTTAAAGTGTTCAATTCAATGGCTTTTACCATATTTACAGAGTTGCGCCATCATCCCTATAATCTAAATTTAGAATATTTTCGTCACTCCAAAAGGAAACCTCGTACCCATTAGCACTCACTTTCCACCCCACCCTACACTCAGTGCTAGGAACCCACTAATCTACCTTCTGTCTCTCTAGATTTACCTATTCTGGACATTTCATGTAAATGGGACTATATAATATATAGGCTTTTGTGAGTGGTTTCTTTCACTTTACATAATGTTTTTCAGGTTCATCCATGTGGTAGCATGTATCGGTACATCATTCTTTTCATGGCTGAATAATATTCCATTATAGGGATAATACATTTTGTTTATCCATTCATCAGTTGACAGACATTGGGGTTGTTTTTACTTTTTGGCTATTATGAATAATAATAGCCAAATAATGTTGCTGTGAACATTTGTGGACAAGTTTTTGTGCACATATATGTTTTCACTTCTTTTGGGAGATACCCAGGAATAGAACTGCTAGGTCATGTGGTAACTCTACGTTTAGCATTTTGAGGAACTGCCAAACTGTTTTCCAAAGTGGCTGCACCATTTTACATTCCCACCAGTAACATATGAGTATTATAGTTTATTCACATCCTCACCCACACTTGTTATTGTCTGTGTTAATAATTATAGCCATCATGGTGGGCATAAAGTAATAAGAAAATTTTCAAGCTTAATAGTTTGCCATGGGTATCCAAGAAAACCTGTCCTGATGCAGTTAGCCATCATCATAGTCGTCATCGTCATCGTCATCATCAATCACTGAGAAATCAAGCTGGTAAAGTAAAAAAATGTGAATTTTTTTCCTCCAAAACTGCAATAAGCCTTTTTAAAAAGTTCTTAATTACATCTTGGACAGATTTCATAGCTTTCCAGACACCTTCTGATAAGTTACTAAAAGTCCAAGTCACTTGAACATTTCAATCTCAAATATGATTTAAATTTCATCTCCTCCCTACCCTGCTCTCCTGTACACCTCTGACTCCTTGCTGGGGAGATGTGAAGTGAGGAGAGAAACATGGTTTACTCCTTCACTCCGCCACTCCTCCCCCACTGGGACTGGGGACAAGGCAGAAAGACTGGCAAATTATAAAGATACTGCTGTTGTTCTTTTTTTTTTTTTTTTTGGCTGTGTTGGGTCTTCGTTGCTGTGCACACGCTTTCTATAGCTGTGGTGAGCAGGGGCTACTCTTCGTTGCAGCACACAGGCTTCTCATTGCGGTGGCTTCTCCTTGTTGCAAAGCACAGGCTCTAGGCGTGCGGGCTTCAGTAGTTGTGGCATGCAGGCTCAGTAGTTGTGGCTCACGGACTCTGGAGTGCAGGTTCAGTAGTTGTGGCGTATGGGCTTAGCTGCTCCATGGTATGTGGGATCTTCCCGGACCAGGGATCGAACCCGTGTCCCCTGCATTGGCAGGCAGATTCTTAACCACTGCACCACCAGGGAAGTCCCACAGCTGTTGTTCTTGATAATGCACTTGGTTAATCCAGTTGCCCTAAAGAGTAGGTACTATTATTATCCATATGTTACAGATGAGAAACCAGAGAGGTTAAATAACTCAACTAGGTTAAGTATCAATAACTCAGCTAAAGGCATACAGTTCATCAGTGGCAGAGTCAGGATTCAAACCCAGGTAGTGTGGCTCCAAAAATCTGTGCTCTTAACCATTTTGCTGTATTTGGAAAAGGACAAGTACCACCTTAGTTAACTGGGCAGTTCTGCCTCGTCATGATAAGTCATGGGAGGTATCCACCTCCAACTGTTGCTGGCTATTCTCCAAATGCGGGGCTTTGAGCAATGATCTGTTCCACTCAACATCCTGTGGAAGCTCTTGGAGTGAACTGGTACAAAAGCAAAGACCGAAGTGTTAAGATATGACACAGGAAGAAATAGGGAATACAGTGACACGTAGTAGTGGATGGTGCAAGGTAATCCAAGGGAGGGCAGCATTTCAAGAAGTGTGTTCAAGAGCATCAAAGTTTGCCTGAAGGCCAAGGGAGATCACAGAGAAGGTGGGGATAACTGTGGGAACAGGGAACCTGTGCCACCAACAACGGCATGCAAGAACACAGGTTTGCAGGTACATTTTGGAAAAGCTGATTAAGCAGATAGAGAGTGATATGTAGAAATTACAATCAAGTAGCCGAAGGAGAATATGCAGAGGGCGCTTCATTTTCCAAGGAAAGGAGGAATGAGGTTGTTCACTCATTTGAAGGGAGGTTACCCACAGTCGCAGATGACTTTCACAGAGCCCAGTCCTCATGCAATAAGAGCTTTCCAGATATTCCCTTTTTAGACTCGCAAATGCTCAGAGGTTAAGTTCTATTTATTATCATCTTTGTTTTCCAGATGCAGCTAAGAAACTTGGCGAAGGTCCTACGACTGGTGAGTGCCAAGCTATTGATGCCCACATCCACATTCTCCCATATTTTACCATCTTAACTCTCAGCAGGTAGGACTGTGGGGACTAAGGAGAAAAAAATAGTTTAAAACAGCCCTTTTGGAGACCTGCCAAGGAGAAATGGAGAGAAGACTTGTCAAGCACTGGTGAGAGCCAAGTTGAAGTGAATGGCAGCTCATAGGGGGCCAGGTCTTTATGGTTATGTGTTGTCTCAGATCCTTTGGGGCAGAAGGGCAGGAATGGGGAAAGTAGGTGGTGGCAGAGGTAAGTTTGGAGATTGTTACAGATGTGAAAGGAGACCAATGGGTGAGACACTTGAGATGACAGAAAAGGCAGCCCTGAAACAGTGACCAGAGGCCACCTACTGGATCCCCCACTAAGCTCCCTATGGCCTTGGTGGCCTCCCTAAAGATGACTTATGGTGCGTCCATGCATTGAAAATCTGTGAAGGCATAGACATTTCCCATCGGAGTTCCCATTCTGCAGTATCCTCTCTCTGCAAATTTCTCTCCCTGCAATGAGATACTAAGGACTACATTTGCTACCTTTTCCCATTTGAGCGAACCATGTCAACAATTTACATATTTATATGAGTGCGTTCACAGCCATGGCGCATCTGATTTCAATCACTTACACACTGTGCATAGGGAGGTCATTCAGAGGGGCTGGTTTAGCTATGGCTTTACAGGCTAAAAAGCTGAGAAACTTGGAAATGAATCCAAGGACTTCACAGCCATGGTCTAGAACCTGCCATATCTGAGCACCAGCCCTCCTGTCTAACTGGTGACTCCCTCCCTAAGGCACCTCCCTAAGGAGGACATCTTCTGTTCTTCCTTTCAGCCCCTGGGCCCTTGCTTTTTCTGCCCTAAGCTCCATCTCAGTCTCTCAGAGCCAGGAAGCCCTCTATGTGTTCTTTCAGAGATGTCCCCTCACCATTGTCCCAAGGCTGGAAGGCTCCCAGGGTGAGGTACAAGACACAAAGCCTGCTTAAGAAGATTTTCAGAAGCGGTCAGCATGGACCAAAGATGAGCACATCCTTTCCCAAAGGTCTGGACCACTTAAGACCCCTGAACTTTTAGACGACCCTTATTCAGGGGGAGTGGAGAGTGCCCACAAAACACACTGAGATAGAATTTCCCTAGACATGGGTGTAGAGGCTCAGAGAAGATGAATAAAATTTTAGGAAATAAAAGAATATGACGGGGCTTCCCTGGTGGCGCAGTGGTTGAGAATCCGCCTGCCAATGCAGGGGACACGGGTTCAAGCCCTGATCTGGGAAGATCCCACATGCCGCGGAGCAACTGGGCCCGTGCACCACAACTACTGAGCCTGCGCGTCTGGAGCCTGTGCTCCGCAAGAAGAGAGGCCGCGATGGTGAGAGGCCCGCGCACCGCGATGAGGAGTGGCCCCCGCTTGCCGCAACTAGAGAAAGCCCTCGCACAGAAACGAAGACCCAACACAGCCAAAAATAAATAAATAAATAAATAAGTTTAAAAAAAAAAAAGTGGAACAGCTCACTCAAATATTTAAAAAAAAAAAAAGAATATGACTTTTCTGGTTTCCAAGGGTTGTGTAGTCAAATTAACGTCCTCCATAGATTAACTAAAGTATTTTCAAGTTACTGTCCAGGTAAAGAATACTTTTTTTACCTCTTAAACTGCTATGAAAGATCTTCATTGTCTATCACCCTGAATCACTTATGAATATTCAATTTATAAATCTAAGGTTTCTATTCCATGAAATACAACCATACTGCATAGTCTTTCTCACTAACACACATCACCCTCCTGTCTTTTACATAATGCTGTATTTCTTATTTGAATAAATAAGCAAATTATTTCCAGGGATTCATTAGCCATAAAAGTCAAAAGAGAATTTACCCAATTCCTGTCTTTTTTGATACAGAACAAAGATGCTATTATGAAAAAAGTACAAACCTATGAACTTTTCAAAAAATTCTGCCATTACAAAATACCATTTGAAAACACTTTCAGGACATAATGGAATTATCAGAAAAACATATTGCCTGGGGACTTCCCTGGCGGTCCAGTGGTTAAGACTTCACCTTCCAATGCAGGGGGTGCAGGTTTGATCCCTGGTCGGGGAGCTGAGATCCCACAGGCCTTGGGGCCAAAAAACCAAAACATAAAACAGAAGCAATGTTGTAACAAATTCAATAAAGACTTTAAAATTGGTCCACATCAAAAAATCTTTAAAAAAAATAAAAAGCCTTTCATTTAAAAAAAAACAACAACAACATATTGCCTGAAACATACTGGGTATGAAATAAAAATGTTTTGAATGAATGAGACTGCTCTATGATCTCATTTATTGAAAACTTAGGTAATAAGTAAAATCCTTCTTTTTAGTCACAACACAAACACACACCTGTTCCTGAAACTATTCCTGCCAAATGAAGGCTGAAAAATATTTTTGTGATGAGTTATATAATGCTGAATAATTTTCACTGGGAATACTGACCTGAATACCCACAACACTGCAAAAGCTAAAAATGTATGTACATTTGAATTTCTAAATTCAACCAAATGAGAAATGACTTTAAGAAATGGTTTTTTTAAGTTCTATTATCCTGCTCAAGGATTTATTTTATAGCCATAAAATACTGTAGATTGTTCTGTTGTCTCCAACTATAATGTTTATATCCCAATCTTATATAATCCCATAAAATTTAATACTGAATGCAAAATCTTTTTTTAAGTGTTTCCTCTTTCCCAGCTATAAAAAGTTGCATTTCGGCCTAAATGTCCATGTCTACCATATGTGATTTCCAATACTTTGTCCTTGTTACAATTCCAGTCATATTATTGACTTACTGTATTTTTGCCAACCATGCTCATGTTTTGCTTTTCCAGTGAAAGGATACTTTTATCTGGTGTTCAACTGCACAGACTGAAAACATAAGATGGCCGAGGTGGACAAAAAGGAAATAGGAAATAATGCATCCACTTTCCTGGACTTTCTTTCCCCTCTACCTTTAATGAACTCCCGGTGTGATAGAGACATCCAGCAACAACTTTCAAATACACATTTAAGGAGGATGAGAACTTTTCAAGTAACTGTTTAGAAACAGCCCAGACTTTCCAATGAGACACTGGAGGTGTGAATTGTGAACAAGTTACATCCTAGAAGAATTTTGAGAGGTTGTGAGACAGCAGCTGTATTCAGAAGGACATGAGGAACCTTTAAAGGATTTGAACAAACAATCATTTAAAACACATTCATCTGTAAATATCTAGATTGGGTGCAGAATGAAGTGGGTAGTATTTACATCTCTTCCTTACCATTTGATATAAGCTTTGAATGTATTATCAAAATAATGCTTGTTCACAGTTGAGATGGGAAAATACAAAGAAAAAACAAAGTGAAATAAAAATCACTCCTTATTCCATCAACTAGAAGTAACCACTCACTGTTTTGACTTATTCCTTTCTGTCTATGTGCATATCACTAACTCGCTTTTGTTCTTACCTGCTTTCTTCATTTAATAATATACCTTAAGTATTTTCTCATATGCTTATTCTTTGAAAATATGAATTTTAATGGTAGAATAATATTCCATCCTATAATTTCTTTAGTAGATTTAAACATCTAGTTTTGGAATAGGATGTTTGCTATTTTTCATAATTATAAATAGTGTCACAGGGACTTCCCTGGTGGCACAGTGGTTAAGAATCCGCCTGCCAATGCAGGGGACACAGGTTCGAGCCCTGGTCTGGGAAGATCCCACGTGCCGTGGAGCAGCTAAGCCAGTGCACCACAACTACTGAGCCTGCACTCTAGAGCTCGTGAGCCACAACTACTGAGCCCGGGCACCACAACTACTGAAGCCTGCGTGCCTAGAGCCCATGCTCCGCAACAAGAGAAGCCACCACAATGAGAAGCCTGCGCACCGCGATGAAGAGTAGCCCCCACTCGCCACAACTAGAGAAAGCCGGCGCACAGCAACGAAGACCCAACACAGCCAAAAATAAATAAATAAAATAAATAAATGTATAAAAAATAAAAAAGTAAAGAAGTCCTTCCAATATTATTTCTTTAAAAACTAATAATAATAAAATAAAATAAAATAGTGTTACAATAAACTCTCTGATTACTTCCTCAAGATAGAATTCTGAAGAGTCAAGTATCATAAACTGGTTCCAGGCTTTTGATTTACACAGTCTAACTGCCCATCAGACAGTTTACACCACTAACTGCTGTACGTGTGAGTCTTTCAACCTCATTCTTGCCTCATGAGGTCCTAGAGTTAAAACATTTTGCTAGTTTAATGGACGCAAATGGTATCTCATCGCTGATTTAATGTGCTCATTCTTTTAAGAATTGTTTATGTTTTTCGTCCATTTTTCTATTGAGCTGTTTCTTTCTGTTATTAATTTTTAAGAGCAATCCAGTTTTTCATGTCATACGTGCTACAATCAAGCTGTCATCTTTAGTCTTTCATTTTTCTTGTGCTATTTCTAGTGCACAGTTTTAAAATTTTGTGTAGTCCAATAATATAAACATAGGCATATATAATATATACATATACTGTTACATTTTACACACACACACACACATTGTTTCTCCCGTTCCTTTTTGTACATGAAAAGGACATTTGCTTACTGTCCGACTCTCATTTGCTTACTGTCTTGCCTCAGAGTAAATCTAAACTCCATGGGGCTAGGTACTAGAAGGATTCATGAAGTGCTTATTGAATGAATGGAAGAACACAGGCCAGCCAGACAAGACGCATTCACACCAGTCTTCCAGCCCTGTGTTTTGTGAGTGGATATTACAAATGTGGCAGGAGTGAGAAGTGGGGCGGGGAGCTGGTAGAGTGAGGCACTTTTTGAAAGAGCACTTCGCCTGCCTTCAAAAGCAGCACCCATGCAGCTGAAGGATAAAAGCCAACTTGGGGGTTGTTATACCTCCTGGTCTCCGGGCTGGACAGGGAGAGCGGCATGAGATACCTTCTATTATGTTTTAGCTGCAAACAGGTTTTTTTTACATAGTCATGACGTCTGTTTTACGAGGCAGAGATGATGTGTGGTCTCAAGTTTCAGGACTATGCATTGTCATCACTTTCTGTGTTTAAGCCCTAAGTCCAGGATGTTTGATCTTTAATGTACAATTCACAGCAAACACGTGTGTATAATTTGTAGCCAGAGGCCAAACATAACTAATCATGGTGTGTCTATGTGGTCATAGGCATGAAGGAGGCAGGAAATCCGTCATAATTAATGCAGTAAAATGAATGGTCATTAAGTTCAAGTTCAGAAAAAGCACATTCATTTGTATGAAGATACTCGACAATTTGATAACTTGGAAAGGGCCAGTTGGAAGTTACCATGGCATTACTGATAAGAAGTGTTTACTAAGTCAATTAAAATTGCAGAGAGAATTCTTAAGATACAGAAAATTAGATAATTTTTAAGCATTCTCCAGAGACTTAAAAAACACATGTTTCCATTTAGAGTACTAACATGCTAATTTTTAAAAATGTAATCTATTCCTGAGGGTAAGAGAAAAGACTTCTGAGAAGTAACATTCTCCTAAACCTAAGTTATTTCGTAACACTAATGGTTTTTGCTTTAACACTGTTGATATAATTTAATAGGCCATTCATTTCCATGGAGGAATATTTAAAAGGTAGAAAAGAGTATATAGTAACATCTTACAGAAAAACCCGAATAAACTTTTTGGCCAACTCAATATATAGCAAACTCCGTCTTCTTCCCTCCCATCTCACATACCCCAATTTGGCTCCCCTTGGCATTAAGCAAAGGCTATTATCATTTCTTGGCTGTACTTGCAGAGATATTCTATGCATATTCAAACATATTTGTCAATTGCCTATATTAACATAAATGGTAGTGCATTACACATAGTTATTTACAACTTGCTTTTTGCACTCTATTTTGGAGATCATTCCATATCAGTATTCAGAGAGCTTTTGCCTTTCTCCATGTCTAGGTAGTACACCATTATGCAGAATACTATAATTTAATTAACCAGTCCCTGTGAATGAATTTCTTAGACTGGATTCTCTAGAAGCAGAGCCCAAGATGGGGATTCATGTGCAAGTGATTTCCTGAGAAGTGCTTTCAAAAGAAACCTATACAGAAGCCACGGAGAAAAGACAGGGCTGGGGAAGAAGCTAAGGTGTGATTTTAGTCACTTCTAACCTCAGCCTGATCCCATGGGGAGCTCTGGAGTGTGCATGGCACCAGGAAAGAGTATTGAGATTCTGTCCCACAATATAGGTCAGACGTTGGCTTTGGGTTCCATCGAGGGGTAGCCTTTCAGGCATTTCCAGGTAAGAAGGGTCCTGGTCAGTCAAGGATAAATCTCTGGAGAAGGGTGCAGCTGTAAGCCATTAAGAGCAGCTGGAGATGGATATTGTAGCTCAGAAAAGGTGATCTAGCTGGAGCACCGCAATGGACATTAGGTCCTTTCCAATTTTTGCAAGTACAAGAAATGCTGATACCCTCATAGACACAAGCCTTTGTATATGTGCCAGTGCCACTGAAGTGATCAATGCCTAGGAGTGGAACAAGTGAATCAAAAGCTATAAATATTTAAAATTTCGATAGATATTGCCGAATTGCTCTCCAATTCACACTCCTACCCAAAACATGAGAGTTTCTGTCTTCTCCCAGCCTTGCTGAAAATATGTTACTAAACATTTTAATCTTTGTCAATCTGACAGATAGAAAATGGCACCTTGTTGCAATTTTAATTCATATTTTTCTTGCTATGAGAAGTTTTGAATATCTTTTAGTATGTTTCAAAGCTATTTTTATTTACTTTTCTGTGAACTGCCTATTTATGCCTTGTGCCCATTTTTCTATTTGGCTATTGGTCTTTTTTTTTTTTTTTTTTTACTGATTCCTGAGTGCTCTTTATATTAATGGCATTAGCCCTTTTATAGTGGAAAAACACTATATACATAGTTGACTTTTGACTTTGCTTATGGCATTTTATAAGAAAATGAAAAATACCTTAATAATTAATGTATCATTCTTTTTAATAGCATCTCAATTTTGTGTCACATTTCCAAAGCCTCCAGGATGATAAAAAAAAATTCTTTAGTGATTTTTTAAATTGACATTTATGGTTTTACTTTTTACATTTAAACTTTTGATCCAGCTGGAATTTATGATGACGTTAAGGAGTACAGTAAGGATCCAACTTAAAAAAATTTTTTTTCCAGATGGCATCACATTTGTCCTAACACCATGCATTAATTAATTAATCATTTCTTCACTAAAATGAAATGGTGCCTTTATGATAGAGTAAGTTTATTTGTTTGGGTTCACTAAAATGAAATTTTGCCTTTATGATAGAGTAAGTTTATTTGTTTGGGTGTATTTCTAGACTCTCCTTTTTCACTGATGTCTTCATTTTCTAAGTTTGCCCCAGTAATAGTTTAAATTAAGATTGTTTTATATTTTAATATTTGGTGAGTGAGTCATTGACTACTGGTCTTCTTTTTTTAGAATCCTCCTCTCCACTCTGGCAGATTTATTTTTCCTTTTATACTTGAGGAACCTTTAGTGCTTCTTTTGGCATTACTTTAAACTTATAGATTAATTTAGGGAGAATGGGTATCTGATAATATTGAGTATTCCTTCCAAAACAGGCATTTATTCAATTTAATTTTGCATCCCTTAATCATGTTTTGAAGATTTCCTCATATAGATCTTAAACATTTTTGTTAAGCTTATTACTAAATATTTTACATTTCATGTTGCTGTTGCAAATGGGATTTTTTCCACTATATTCTCTAGCTTGTTGTCATCTCTGTTTCTCCTTTCTAATTCAATAAATAAATTTCTATAAATGAGGTGGATTGGCATTTTCCTGAATTCTGAATTAAAGAGTAATTGTGTATGACACATAAGAAAATCATTTGGAAGTAATTTAAGAAGCAATTGTGTATGATACATAAAAATTATTTTTCTTAGAGGCTGATTTTTTTCTTCAGAGAAATATGTACATGACAAATTTTCACATTTTTTAATTCTAACCAAAGAGGAGAATTTTTAAAGTACTCATCTGAGCACCATGGTCTAGCCTGTACATAACTTCTAGCCATATAAATTCTCTTGGTGTTTTGAGGAAAGTTATATAAATTCATTTATTTGTTTATTTAATTATTCATGCAACCAATACTTGAATACCTACTAGGTGTTAGGAGCTGGGAATACTCAGAACAAGACGGTCAAACTCCTGCTCTCATAGAACATACATTCCAGTTGTGGGGTAGGGATGGGGGAGAAAGAGGGAATCGAAAATAAGCAAGGTAAACAAATACATCTACAGTAAAATACCATAGAGTGGCAAGTGTTATGGAACAGATAAAAGAAGTTGTTGTCATAAAGAGTAGAATAAGGAGGGAAATGGATGGGAAGGGAAATATTTTAGATTACAAGGTGAAGGAAGACTCTCTGAAGAAGTGATATTTGAACTGAAGCTTGAGTATTATGAAGGTGTCAGATATCTCATTACAGAGTATCCAGGCAGAGGACATGGCATGTGCAAAGGGCTTAAGTCATGAGAAAGAGTGGGTATCTGAGGACAGAAAGGCCACTGCAGCTGGAGTTAGTGAAGGAGAGAAGGATGGAGTGATATATACTGGGGTCAGAGACACAGGTGGGGCCAGATCACAAAGGCCCTTCTAGGTCAAGTGTAGTGCACACTGTTAGTTTCTTACCCAACATCCAACCCTCCTTCCTCCATTCTGAAAGAACTTCAGGTGTCTACACCAGCTCCAGCTCTAGCTCCAGCAAGCATCCTAATCTCAGCGTTTACACATGGCATTCCCCTGGTGTCAGCCATTAGTCCCAGATCCTCACATGTCTTATGCTGCAGTGACAGGTTTTCTCTCCCCTCCCTACTGAGGACAGAAGCATGTAGCCCAGCAGTTGGCAGACACCTCCTGATAAGGAAGTAAATTGGTTTTTCAAATAAGACGAACCTGAGGAAGGCAGAGCCCAGAGACAAAAAGAACCTGGATCTTAGAAGACATCCTTGGCTGTCATTTGTACCAAGCCTGACCTACCTATGGACTTCCAGATTTATGACACAATGCATCTTCTTATCACTTAAAGCTATGTTAGTCAACTTTTTATTTACTTGCAGCCCAAAGCATCAAAACATATACACTATAGTAAGGAATTCGGAGTTTATATGTACAATGGAAAGTCATGGGATCATTTTAAGGATAATGTCATGCTCTTACCTATATTTTTTTTAAAAATCACTCTAGTTGCTGTGTAGAAATGGATTATAGATGGACAAGAGTGGAAGGAAGGATGTTAGTTATACAGAAGGGAGTTTCGGTGAACTAGTGTAGTAGCTATAGCGACTGGGAGAAGTAAACAGAATCAGGACATATATTTTCTCCATGTTTCATCAAAGGACACTACTAGTGTTTATTAAAGCAGTGTATGATACCAGGCAAGGGATTCTGGCCAAGTCACATAAGCCTCAGTTTCCTCATTCATGAAAGAGGGATGATGTCCTACATACCACGCCATTAAGAATTATACATGCTAAAGGAATAATAAGCCTATACCAAATAGTACCTAAATTATCTAAAAGGGTTAAAGAACTATACAAAAATTACTGACCTTCAGTACAGAATTATACAGTCCTTAGTTACATTTTGACATAAACTGAGGGTCCATTTGGCACTTAATGTCTCTCTGTTTCTTCGTTCAACAACTTTAAAAATTTTTTGACTCATTTGGACCTAATATAATGCACTTTTAAAAGATTACAATATACCTTATTTTATTAGTGTAACAAAAACCAGCCAATAGTATGTTCCACTGGGCATTTTTTCCTATTTTATTTTTAAAACATTTGTCTTAGAAATGGAGAATATTTCAATGATACACGTCTCTAGAAATATTGGCTCAGTCTCCCAATTTAAAAAAATTTGGCACATTGTTTATACCATCCTCTGTAAGTAAAAACTCTTCCTTGTGCTGTTTCACATATTACTTTATCCCTGCCTGAGGATTAAAGTTCACAGAAAAACTGGTTTACAAAGAGGGGATCTATCTTTACGAGCTGAGTAACAAGGAGAAAATATAGCACAAATATATCCAAGAGTTGGATCCAATTCTACCTTGACTGCAATGAAACTATGAGGATCAAAGACTTAGAGGGAGTAAGGGAATGATAATGAAGGAAAACAAATTAATTTGGGTTGAAATGACTAGGTACTCGCCACAGTCACCATGATATTTCAGGTTTCAAAATGAGGCTAGCTACTGCAAAACAGATCTTTGTATTTGGTTGTAATTCAAAGAACTTTATAGGTTTAATTTCAGGAGCATTAAGAAGTCCAACCTACTTGCTCCTGGATAAAAATAGGAATGGTGCCGAGAAAAAAGAAGAGAATATTCAGGAAAAAAAAAGTTTAATCATAGTTGAGAAGTTATAGATATATTTCTTGTCTTGAGAAGTAAAAATTACTTTTGAGACAAGTATGTGTGGCTAAAATTGAACCTGTGAATTTTAGATTAATAAAAATGAGGGTGGTGTTACTCAAAATAACAGCACACCTTGATAGGATAAGGGGGACAGCAGCTAAGGTGAACTGGGGGTAAAGAAGAGGAAGAAAGTTTGATGTGATGACAAAATTATTAAAGTTTAAAAATCAAAGAGTGATTCTGCTTCCCTCCAAGATGGAATGACAGAGACCAGATTTGCCCTTCTTCCTTAAACAACTAGAATATCAGACAATATATATGAAACAAGTTTTCACACATTGGACAACAGGCAGTATGGGACTGTATTCTCTTAGGGAAGGATAACAAAGAAGGTTAAGTCCTACTGCTGCACCAGCTAACTGACTGCAGGCAGAACCCACACAGAGCCTGGAGGTCTCACTGAGTGGAGGGGTCTAGGAGATCCAGAAGGTCTGCAGAGTTTGCTGAGTAGAGTACCATAGAGAAGGGAGCTGCACAGACAGTGAGCACCAAAGATCTGCAGAGGGGTCACCCTGACTCTCCGGCTGAGTGCAGATCTGGCTTTCCTAACACAAAACAACCCTAAGCCAAGAAAAGAACCACCAGAAAGGAATAGGAAGAATAATTCCTGGAGATCACACAGGACTACTGAATAGTTTGGTCCCACAGGACAGAGTAGAAAGGTCTTGTAATATGTGGGCCTTTGGGTAGAAGACTCAGAAAGGTACTGCCTTAGCTGTGGGGCCAAATCCGCTCTAGACAAGATGTTGTCCTAGATACACCATTAAAACTCTTCAAATCAAGCCTCCAAATGAGGCTTGGGAGAGAATACCAACTTATTTCATGTAACTTAACCATCAATACTATTTAAAGGCATACAACAAAATCCAGGAACCAACAACAAAAATTTGTGATGCCTGGTATCCAATCAAAAATTACTAGGTACAGGACTTCCCTGGTGGTGCAGTGGTTAAGAATCCGCCTGCCAATGAAGGGGACACAGGTTCGAGCCCTGATCCGGGAAGATCCCACACGCCGCGGAGCAACTAAGCCCGTGCGCCACAACTACTGAGCCTGTGCTCTAGAGCCCGCGAGCCACATCTACTGAGCGCATGTGCCACAACTACTGAAGCCTGTGCTCTGGAGCCCATGAGCTACAACTACTGAGTCTGTGCTCTAGAGCCCGTGCTCCGCAATAAGAGAAGCCACCGCAATGAGAAGCCCGTGCACTGCAATGAAGACCCAACACAGCCAAATATAAAATAAATAACAAATAAATCACAAATATATATATATATATATATATATATATATATATATATAATGTTTAAAAAAATACAATAGAGATCAGCTTATTTTTAAAAAATTACTAGGTACACTAAAATGCAGGAATATGTAATCCATAACCAGGAGAAAAATCAACCGAGAGACACAATATAGAAATTTCAGAGATTACGCTCTTAGCAGACAAGAAAGTTAATACAGCTATTATAAATGTTTCATATTTTTCAAGAAAGTAGAGAAAAATTTAATCATGATGAAGAGAAAAAATGGATAATATTAAAAAGGTCCAAATGGAATTTCTAGAGATAAAAAATTCAATGGTTAAAATGAAAAAATTCACTGTATGGGTTGAAGATTAGAGTAGACACTCTAGGAGAGAAAAAAAAAAGAATAGTGAACTTGAACATATAGCAATAAAAACTATCCAAAATAAAGCACAGAAAGAAAAAGGCTGGGAAAAAAATTAACAGGCCCTCATCAATATGTAAAATAACACACATGCAATTGGAAATCCTAAAATAGAAGGAGAGTATGGGAAGAAAATTCACTTTAAAAATAAAGACCAAATTTTGTCCAACTGGATGAAAATTCTAATCCTACAGATTCACAAAGCTCAACGAACCGAAAGCAGAATAAACATTAAAAGAATAAAAACAGACCAGGGCACATCATAATCAAGTTGCTAAAACCTAGTAAGACTTTTAAGAGAAAAATCTTAAAAGCAGCCATAGAAAGAAGACATATTATATACAGAGGATCAAAGATGTGACTGACGTTTCATCAGAAGCTATGAAAGAAGAAGATAACAAAATTCAATCTTTAAAGTACTGAAAGAAAAAAAATGGTCCATCTAGAATTCTTTAGATAGATATATTTTTCAAAAATGAAGATGAAATACTTTTCAGACAAACAAAAGCAAAGTGAATTCATTGTCAGCAGATCTGCTCTACAAGAAATACTACAGGAAGTTCTTAAGGTGGAAAGAAAAAATATTAGATGGATATTTGAATCAATAGACAGCAATAAAAAACAACAGAATGGGAAACATATGGATAAATATAAAATTTTTTCTCATTTTAATAATCTCTTTAAAAATAATTGACTATTTAGAAAAAAATAATAACAATGTATTATGGAGTTTATATCATATATAGGAGAAAATGAAAGACAACAATAGTGTAAAGATTGGGAGGAGGAAATGGTAGTATAGTCTTCTAAAGTGTTACATTATTTGTGAACTGGTATAACATTATTTGAAAGTAGAATGTAATAAGTTAAAAATATATGTTGCAAATAGTAGAGTAACCCCCCACACACAAAAATTAAAGCAAAATGTACAGCCAACACAGAAGATGAAACAGATTAATAAAAATATCAGTTAATCCAAAAGAAGATGAGAAAAGAGGAAAAAGAAAGAAAAACATATGGATCAAATAGAAAACAAGCATCAAGATAGTAGATTTAACACCAAACCATGGTGACAATTACATTAAAACACTAGCAATCTAAATACCTCAATTAAAAGGCAGACATTGTCTCATTATTTAAAAAAAAAAGTAAGAACCAATTTTGTGCTGTTTAACCAAAAAAAAAAAAAATTGTTTAAATATAAAAACAGAGGTTAAAAGTAAAATAATGGGGCTTCCCTGGTGGCACGGTGGTTGAGAGTCTGCCTGCCAATGCAGGGGACGCGGGTTCGAGCCCTGGTCTGGGAAGGTCCCACATGCCGCGGAGCAACTGGGCCCGTGAGCCACAGCTACTGAGCCTGCGCGTCTGGAGCCTGTGCCCCGCAACGGGAGGGGCCGCGATGGTGAGAGGCCCGCGCACCGCGACGAAGAGTGGCCCCCGCTTGCCGCTGCTAGGGGGAGCCCTCGCACAGAAACGAAGACCCAACACAACCATAAATTAATTAATTAATTAAAAAAAATGCAAACCTTAAAAAAAAAAAAAAAAGTAAAATAATGGAAAAGATGTAATCCAAAAATACTAATGTAAAGAAAACTGGAACGGCTATATTAATATCAGACAAAGTAAACTTTACAACAAGGACTATTATCAGGGAGAAAAAGGGACATTTTACAAGGAAAAAGGGGTGAATTCAACAAAAGAACATAATACTAAATATGTTTACAGCAAATAACAGACCTTCAAGATACAGGAACCCAAAACTTACAGAAATAAAAGGAGAAACAGACAAATCCACAGTTACATTGGTGATTTCAATGCTCCCCTCTCAAAAGTTGATAGAATAACTAAATAAGAGCAGTAAGGATATAGAATACCTGAATATACTACCAATCACCTTGACTTAAATGACATTTATAGAACATACTATCCAATAGTGACTGGTATAAATTGAATGTTTGTGTTTCCCACAAATTCTTATGTTGAAATCCTAACCACCAAAGTGATGATATTAGGAGGTGGGTCCTTGAGACGTGATTAGGTCATGAGAGTAGAGTTCCCATGAATGGAATCAGTGACCTTATAAAAGAGGCCTGAGAAAGCTCCCTTGTCCCTTCTACCATGTGAGGACACAGCAAGAAGTCAGATGCATGCAACCTGGAAGAGGTCCTTTACCAGAATCCGAACATGCCTGCACCCTGATCTTGGACTTCCAGTCCACAGAATTGTTAGAAATAAACTTCTCTTGTTTATAAGCCTCCCACTCCGTGGTGTTTTGTTATAATAAAATTGAACTAATTTAAGATACACATTCTTTTCAAATGCACATGAAACATTCACTAAAGATACTATATTCTGGTCCATAAAACATGTCAATAAATTTATTAAGACTGAAATTTTACCATAATGAAATTAAATTAGAAGTCATTATTAGAAGAATATCTTTAAAAATCCCCAAATACTTAGAAATTAAGCAACAGGTTTCCAAATAACCCATGAGTCAAAAACGTAATCACAAAGGAAATTTTAAAATATTTAAAACTGAATGAAAATGAAGACACTCAAAATTATGGAGCATTAACTAAAGCAGTGGTTAGAAGGAATGTATAGCACAAAATTACAGAAGATAAGCTCAAAATCAATGTTCTAAGCTTCTACATTAAGGGACTAGAAAAATATTAATTAAACTTAAAGTAAGCAAAGAGAGGAAGTAACAAAGATAAAATCAGAAATCAGTGAAATAAAAAACAGGAAAACAATAAAGCAAATCAATGATAGTTTTTTGAAAAAGTCAGTAAAATTGATAAAACACTTCCTAGGACTGACCAGAAAGAAAGAGTAGATATAAATTACCAATATTAGTAATGAAAAGCAGGAAATTTCTCAGAGATCCTACAGACATTAAAATAATAAGGGAATATTTAGAAAACTTTATGGCAATAAATTTGACAACTTAGATGAAATGGGCAAATTATTTGAAAAACACAAAACATCAAAGTTCACTCAGGAAAAAAATAACTAACCTGTATAGCCCTATAGCTATTAAATAATTGGAATTCATAATTGAAAACATTTCCACAAAGAAAATACCAGGCCCAGATGGATCCTCTTGGTAAATTCTACTAAACATTTAAGGGAATATAAAGCCAATTCTACATAAATCTTCCAGAAAATAGAAAAAGAGGGAACACTTTCAAGCACATTTTATGAGGCCAGCATTACTCGTTAACAAAACTATCCTAAGACATTGTTTTAAAAAGGAAACTACAGGCCAATATCCTTGCTGCGAAAATCCTTTTAAAATGTTTAGCAAATCAAATCAACTAATACAGAAGAAGGGTAATACATCATGATCAAATGGGGTTCATCCCATTGGACTCAAATGGGGAGAAAGGCAAGGTTTAACATTTTAAAAATAGTTAATTAATGTAATTCATCATATTAACATATTCTAAAAAGAAAACCATATGATAATCCCAACAGATGCAGAAAAATCATTTGACAAAATTTGATACCCATTCATTAAACTAATTCTAAATATGTTTAGAATTGAAAGTTGAAGGACATGCTACAACTTAATAAAGGGCATCTATCAAAAACCTGTAGCTATATCATACCTAATGGTGAAAAACTGAATACTTTCTCCTAAGATTGGGAATAAGGCAAGGATATCTGCTCTAACCAGTGTTATTCAACAGTTTACTGGAAGTTTAGTAATGATGCAAAATAAAGAGGAAAAAAATAGAGAAAGGAAAAGAAGAATTAAAACTGGCTTTTTCAAAGATGCCATGAATGTTTATGTAGAGAAAACTACAGGATCTGAAAAAAAAATCAAAAACCCTATTAGAACTAAAAATGAATTTAGCAAGCTCTCAAACACAAAGTCAAAATAAAAAAATAAAGTGTATATCCATAAACATAGTAGCAACTATATATATACTGTATGTAAACAATTGGAAATGGAAACAATACCATTTAAAAACTATGAAATGGTGACTTTTGCACAACTTCATGAATATACTAAAAGCCAATGAATGATACACTTTAAAGAGGTAAATTTTATGTAAATTACAATCTCAATTTTAAAAATCTATGGAATACATACAGATAAATATATGTAAAACCTGCACACTGAAAAAGTAAAAAAATCTTGCTGAGAGAAGTTAAAGAATACCGAGATAAATGGAGAGCTATATACCATCTTTGAGGATTAGAAGACTCAGTATTGTTAAGATATCAGTTCTGCCCTGGAAATACCATTTATTCAGCTGTGCAAAACTCGGATATAAATTAGAAAAAAAGACTTATTGCAATATGAGAGGTTTCTTCCAACATCTTAAAGAGTGTCACGAGAGAGGGGCAGGGAACTTAATTTATTTCCTTTAGTTCCAAAAGACTGAATGAAAAGCAAAGGATGAATATTACAGGGAGAGGAAGGTCAACTCAGATACAAGAGGCTTCTAGTGGCTACCACCGCCTGCAAAGAGCATGGGTGTCTTATGATTTCATAACTCTGCATTCTTAGGCCTCTTCAAATAAAAGTAGGAAGACCAGAATTTGGAATGCTAGGGAGAAAACTCCTAAATTTGGTAGGAGATGATACCACTTCCTTTCTAAGTAAGTTTTTTTCCCTCTCCCAGGATCCATGAGTCTATGTTACAAATAAATAGTTAATTTATTCAAGGAGGAAAGAAAATCAAAGGAGAAGGAATTTTTCTACTCCACTCTTCAACCAGATACTGATTCAATCACATTTTCTCTCAGTAACCCAAGTTTTACCCTGACAGTTTATAGTTAGCTACAGAACATATGAAGCTCTGTGTGTGTGTGTGTGTGTGTTTAAAATTTGACTCAAAGTAATACAACATTCATGCATCTCAGAGATCTAAGTGCTTTAGAGGAGAACATTTATATATTTTATATTGTGGTTATATTTGAACCTCTTCTGATTTTATGCCAACAGCAAATTCTTCCAACTACCCCTTCAACTTTCCCCCTTTCAAGATTTTTCCAGGCCCCTCCTGAGGGCACTTAAAAGCCATTTTTATAGCTTTTCTTCTGAAATATACACATTCATTCTTCATTCTGAGAAGTGGCCAGTGTTCTCATGCTGAAGTCAGGAGAAATATCTCAGAAAGGCAGAACGGCTGTTGCAGAACATATAACACATAAAACTAAGATCTTGTTACTGTATAGCACAGAGAACTATACTCAATATTTTGTAACAACCTATAAGGGAAAAGAATCTGAAAAAGAATATATATATGTATGTATAACTGAATCACTTTGCTATACATGTGAAACTAAGACAACATTGTAAATAAACTATACTTCAATTAAAAAAATTTTTTTGATAAAAAAATTTTTTTTATTGAAGTTTTTAGGGACTTCCCTGGTGGTCCAGTGGTAAAGAATCCGCCTTACAATGCAGGGGATGCGGGTTCGATCCCTGGTCAGGGAGCTAAGATCCCACATGCCACAGGGCAACTAAGCCCGTGCGCCACAACTACTGAGCTTGCGCGCTTCAACTAGAGAGCCCACATGCCGCAAGCTAGAGAGCCCACGCGTCCTGGAGCCTGAGTGCCAAAACTGGAGAGAGAAAACCTGCAGGCCACAACTAGAGAGAAGCCCGCGCACCACAACGAAAGATCCCACATGCCGCAACTAAGACCCAACGCAGCCAAAAATAAATAAATAAATAATAAATCTTTAAAAAAAATTTTTTTAAAGATCTTGTTTTATCTCACAATTGTATAGGACATGATCATAACCTTGTAAGAGGTCCCATGTGCATTGGGTGTCCACGAAGGAAGAGAGTATTTACACATTTGTAAGTTATATTTGTTAAGCCAATGTGTACTTAGCTATTTAGAACATTTAATCCCGGGTCTCCATGTACCCTACTTAATATTATCTTTGAACTCAGTTTGGGGGAGAAAAACCTTAAATTTATATATGAGAACAATGGCAATGACATATCTATTACAAACTGTGAACATGATGTGTTCTTCCCAACTATGCAGTATTAAACTGTAATGACGAAAAGAAAATTGAAGACCATTTCAAAATTACGAAGAGTTTGAAAGCCAACTGGATTCTTTGAGATCAAGAGACATAAATTTAGAGCAGAGATCAGATGGATCTTTGGAGGAATATGTGTGACAGAGAAAAGGAGAGATTCAATCTCCTATTTAAGTCAGCATCCAGAAAAGAAAAAGATTTATTCTTCTAACCTCATAATTACCAAGATACAATTTACCTGTAGCTGATTTCTTTCAAGATCTTTTGCTAAATACTTCAGATTTTTTAAAGTACATGTTTCTAGATTGTGAACTAAATTAAAGATATTATCTTGGACACAAGCCAAGGCAGGATGAAGTGCTGGCGAGCAGTGGGCTGGTGGGGAGAACAGTCTTCCAAGGATAAGAACAGGACTGTCCTGATGCCCAGGGATCCCCCTCCCACAGGGATGGCCACTCCATGGCTGAGCACAGGCTCAGCCCTAATGGATTCACAAAACAGAAAGATACTCCAGATGCTTCCATTCATGTGGAAGAAGCTCTATTTCCATGACACTTCTGGCCTTGGTCCACCTCTTGCTCACTCTTCCCCTGGGAGCCACTCAGTTGAGTAGTGAATTTGCTGGCAGGAATTTGACATGCATTACCCTGCCTCTTTCTTTCAGAAGTGGACCAGGCCGTAGGGAGCCCGTGACTTACCGAGCTCCTCCGGAGACCCTCCCCTGGGGCAGGGTCTGGTTTAGCCTGAGACTGGAAAGTTAAGTCTGCCCCATGCAGAGATGTAGCTGTCTCATGGAAGTCTCACACTAACATGGACTCCAACTTAGCCTTTACCAGTATCATGAAGGTGATATTATATTTTGGTCTTCCATCTATTGATTCTTTGGTCTTATTTCTCAGTTTGTTCAGAATTCAAGCAAGTAAGAGGTGCTATTTATTATGCCCTCTTAAAGTCATATATCACAGCTATCTCATGTTGTGACCTCGAAAAGACTTTGAGGAAGATACAATTTTTGTTCATCTTACAGATGAAAAATTGAGGATCAGAAGGATTAAGGGACCCAAAGTCAACCACTGCTCACTTGTTTAGTGAGTTTTATCACCGTTAGCCCTCTGATGGAAATGTGATTCTGCAGAAGGGACAGAACTGAGGTCTGATGATGGTAACAACTAGAGTCTTATAACCGATGATTACAGAAGGATACGTTTGGCTTCACAAAGGTTACCATGGAATTTGCTTCTCCTTGAGCATTTCAATCTTTTCTGTATTATCTACTCTGCAGTGCCTAATTTCTTGACAGCTGTTGAGTTGGACCATTATGCACGTTTTAGAAGTAAACATTTATTTGCCTTTCACTCCATTAGTATTGATTAGCAACTGCTTTGGTTCCTTTTGGAGGTTCTGAGGGAAAACCTATTCCATGCCTCACTCCTGGTTTCTGGTGGCTCCCAGCAATCTTTGGCATGTTCCTTGTTCCTTGACTTGTAGCTGCATAACTCCAAGTTCTACCTACTTCTTGACATGACTTTCTCCCCTGTGCCTCTGTGTCTCAAATCTCCCTCTGCCTTTCTCTTCTAAGGACACTCAACAATGAATCTGGGGCGCACCCTAAATCCAGGATGAGCTCATCTTGAGATCCTTAAATTAATTACATCTGCAAAGGCCCCTTTTCCAAAGAAAGTCATATTCTTAGAATCTAGGGGTTAGGACATGGGCGTATCTTTTGGGAAGGGCACCATTCAATCTATTACAAGAAGGAAGTTCAGAAATAAAGGCAAGAAATGAGAGGAGAAGGAATGATACTTCACCAATGACAGAACTTCTCCATTTAGTGCAAAATACACAATGGTACTTGGTCAGAAGTCCCCAGGAACCTGGCAGAGAAACATGTTCTCATGCAGCATAAGGTACTCCAAACAAATAAAAGATCAAGTGCCCTAAAAACTACCCACACGTGGGATCAGCCTTGAGTGGGGCAAAGGCATTGGCCGGGGTCCCATCCAAGGTCCACTCTTATGGAGTCAAATGGCCTTAGGCAAATCTTTTCTCTCTCTCTGCGTCTGGAAGTCTCCATTTATAAAGGAAGGTAATTGGACTAGAACACTTTTAAACCCCATCTATGCAAATATTCCATTACTCTATACATTCAAAGGCCACAGATGTACTTAAACAGACGATTATATGAAAAACATATTTTGGTAGAAGATGCAACTGTTTATCTAGTGAACCATGTACAAAGCAGTATTTTTCCTAGAGCGAGCAAAGCAACATGATCCAGAAACATCAAAACAGCACATATTCTGAGAAATGGTTCCGTTTATACCATTCTGATCACACTGGTCATTAGTTTACAAATTATGTTTCGAGCTACATTAAACTGTCAGCCTTCACTATAAACCAGGGTGCTTCTCATGAGGATAAACAGAGGCATGGCATGGATGACAGCTCCCTAATTGCCTTGACTAGTCCAAGAAAATAAAGTTGGATCAAATTACTGTGTTATTAATCCTCTTAAATTTTTTATTTGGGAAAATTACTATGAACCACTATAATGATGCTTCACCAGAGTCTGAGAGCAAATCAGTGCTTCAGATTAGCATTCTCAGGTTGGTCACATATGGCAGTTAGATGCTTCTGTTCCTGTCATAAATTTGGAGTCACCTGTATTCTTTGAACAAGACTTCCACCAGGGATAAAGAGAGGAGTGTTGATTACACTTAATCTTAAAAACACAAGATTCATTATGGTTCTGAGAGGCTCCTCCAAAATCACGATCATCTAAGTGTACAGTGATTAGAACGAGGCATATCACTGGTATGTAGTTTGAAGATAGCAGTGGTATTTTTGAACTATGTATATAATAAGTCTAAAACACTTAGCTCTGAAATTTAAATCCCAACCTTTTCAGCCTTCTCTCCTGCTACCCCCCTTCCTTCTCTCCTCAGGCTTTAGTTCCTCTGAAAAATCCACCATTTCCAGAAAAAACCACTCCATCTGCCCCAGTGCTCTTTGTCATGCTGAACACTTAGTCTGCCTTTGTTCACCTTGTCTCATGATTAGGCCTATACATATCTTTCTCCTCTACTGGATTATAAGCTATCTGCAGGCAGGAACCGTTACCTGTTTCATCTCTCTATTCCCCAGTGTGCCATTGCGCTTAGAGCAAAAAGCCCGCCGTGGTTTATTGCAAATAAACTCTCAATGATATGTGAACTGCATTGTTGAATGTGGGTAATACATACCCACAAGCTTACTGTGGGTATTTACTTATTTATTTATTGTTTTTGTCTGCGTTGGGTCTTCGTTGCCGCACGTGGGCTTTCTCTAGTTGTGGGGAGCAGGGGCTACTCTTCCTTGCGGTGCGCAGGCTTCTCATTGCGGTGTCTTCTCTTGTTGTGGAGCATGGGCTCTAGGCATGCAGGCTTCAGCATTTGTGGCACGCGGGCTCAGTAGTTGTGGCTCGCAGGCTCTAGAGCGCAGGCTCAGTAGTTGTGGCGCACGGGCTTAGTTGCTCCACAGCATGTGGGATCTTCCTGGACCAGGGCTCAAACCCATGTCCCATGCATTGGCAGGCGGATTCTTAACCACTGCGCCACCAGGGAAGTCCCTTATTGTTGAGTATTAAATGACAATTATATCCCTGACATACAATAAATAATAAATGGGGGCTATTAGATAGAATTCTGCCAGAAATTAGTGAGGACTCTCTCTTCCCTATCTAATAGGGTATTATTCAATATAAAGCTAAGCAGATGATATTTTGAAGGCGTTCTGACTTAATCCAGATATTATATTATATCGTATGAGTTTTTTCATTTAACATTTACTGGCTCCTATATCATGGGAAAGCTACTGTGCCCTTAAAGAGTTCATAGTCCACTGGAGGAAGAAGACACAGTAGATGCATGAATGCAAAGCAATGTTTTTGTTAGTTTCTTCAAACCAACAGATATTTATCCAAGACAACGTATGCAAAAAGCTGTGCTAACCACCAAACTAAAGCACATTTATTGTTAGTTGTTTGAAATGTACTTAATATTCATGTAACCGTACACTGAAAAAGTAAGCTTTCCAATTTTTCTTATACTTATCTTTTCTTCTGCTTTCGTTATTGACCAAATCTAGGGTCCTTCGCCTGGGATAGAAGTCAGGGGATTCATGAACTTGATAGGGAAAAAAGTTACAAATTTATTTTCACTAATATCTAACTGAAATTTAGCATTTTTTCCAGTTATGAATGTAGGTCACAAACCACAGTAGGAGAAGCAGTACCTGTGACTTTGTCACTAATAGAAATCACAGGTATTTTCATGTTACAATTGTTGCAGATATGTTGAAATAACTGATATACTCATCACAACTTTGAAATTAACTGTAGTTATTTGATCTGCTGTTAGGCTTGATATTTAATGCATGAATAAAGTACATGCCTTACTATATCACATTTAAAAAAAATTTTAATGGCTATATTTCAGTGTGTTTTAAATTTTGTAATCCTACACATTTTATGGGATTTTTTAAAAGGAATCCATAGGCTTCATTAAACTGCCAAAAAGATCTGTGGTACCAAAAAAAAAAAAAGGTTAAGGACCTCGATCAATGCCCTGATAGTAGTTATTCTTAGCACACATCTGAGATCTTTCTCTGAGGTAACGTCCAAAGGCAGGGCTGAGCTTTCGGGCGTAACCTCACGTGGCCTGTTCTCCTGCTGCGGAGCAGTGATGGGAGCAGGTGTGAGAGCACGGTCTGTGCCTCCACCCACCCCCCTCCCGCCGTGTGCCTGTCCTGCTCTGATCACCCATGAGAGGAAGTGGACCCATCTGCAAGTGAGTCTGGGCCTGTCTGTGTGTGACTTGGCTTCAGTAACAGAGAATGGAGTTTAAACATAAGCTGCACCATTTGAATCAAAACCAAACCATACACACTGCAGGAAGAAACTGACCCAGGTGTAGCCAGAACCACCTGGGAATCTAGGTGAACCATAAGGCAAATGTGAGTCATCGATGAAAACTGGTTAGTTCCCAGAAATAAATGTCAATAAAATATAAAATAACATCATCGCGTAAGAGTTGGAAAAAAATCTCTTCTTGCATGAATCTAGAGAGATGGGATTACTATTCCATTTTACAGATGAACACTTCAGAATGAACAAGGGGACTTTACCAAGTCACACAGATAGTAAATGAAGCAGCCTGTCAAACATAATTAGGGAAGTGACTCTATAGTACAGTATTTCCACCTCTAGTAACAATATTTATCATTACAAAGAGCATCTCCTTGCCTAAAAGTAATGAAACACTCTAACCATCAACCAGAGGAGTTTCTTAACCCTTGCGGGGGGGGGGGGGTGGATTTTTAAAATGTGGGTCCAATTGTAATGGAGAACACTTACCTCTGAGTTCACACACCTGGACACTAGGCTAAACTAGATGACTGTTGAGCTTCAGAATTCTGTGCTTTGGCGTTGCTCTGTATCTCCCAGCAAGGTATGAAAAAGCCAAATATAATTAGTCTAGATCATACTCAAGTGGCCCCTGAAGGCTGGAAGTTCAATTACTTTCCAAAGATCATATACGAAGTCAGAGTTTCCAAAGGCAAAAATCAGTGACAGGTATAAATGGGTTCCTTTCCCAAGAGGGAAGTGGTAATTTACTTCCGCCTGGTGAGGGCAAGGTCTGCATCCATGAAACAGCAAAGAACAAGGGCATCTGGCTGGTGAAGGAACCAACTCTTCACAAGAGCTCTACACACTGACTGTTCCCATTCTCACACCACTACTCTCTTAGTGTGTCTTTGCTATTTTCACTTCTGAAATAGCTTCCCTCTAATCTGGTACATCTACAGAATGAAAGCATTTTCATTTAAATTAGTGCTGTCAACAGGATGCCTTCCACAGCCACAGCTTGGTCACGTATAGTCTGGAACACTCGCAGGAAGAAGCCCCAACAGAAAGCTGATGGAGTTCCAGACACACAGAGGCCTCCAGTAACAAAGACCCAGCCCTTGAAGGACTTTTTGGTGCCTGGAGATTTCTAAAATGATGTTCCAGAGGTGAGCAGGGGCTTCTGTAAATCAGATCTACCACGGCAGATCTAAGCCCTAAACAGGAATCTGCCTTTCCCATAGTGCCTTTACCAGAATTCTTGCCTCAAAAAGCTTTCACGTTGAATCTTACACTTAGATAAAAGATTTCAAAGCAAACATGTTATTACTCGCTGAAAAAAAAATATATTGATTCCCAGCCACCTCTGAATTAGCATCCATTATACTCATCAAGCCAAACCATCAGCAGTATAATTAAATTCTGGCTTACCTCTAGCCAGGAAAAAAAAAAAAAGGCTACTATAACATTTAGGCCAACAGTGATTTCCTCTTCCCAGAACTTTAATTTCCTCTGTCTATACCTTGTCTCTGCTGGACACTAGGAAGGCCCAGAGATTATCTCTGCTAGATAAGTATGTGCCCTGAGAATTGGTATCTATTTGAAAATCTTAATGATTTTCAAATAGATGAAAACCAACATTATCAGCTCTCAGTACCAAGTGCTTTGCTTCTCTTAGATTGAGTGTAAAGCACAGTCAACAATGAGAAAGGGAACTGAAACAGATCATTTTTTTCATCCATTCTGAAATGAAATGCGGATCATGTTTATCTCAGGGGTTGGAAAGGGTGTGAAAATTAAGGGTGAAACCCTGGACGGAGGTTATGTGAGGAACTACTGCAGTGTAAGTAATAGGACCTATGAAAGTAGTCGGAATCTTTTAAGTATTTAGTAGCTATTAAATGCCCCTCACTGATACTTCCTTCTGTAAAAGGTAATGCATATGGTTGTTGTGTCATCCACTTTCAGTGAGGGGCATTGCAAGGAAATTCCTGTGGGTTTAATGTGGGAACATTGAGCATTCATGAGAGACATTTCTCTCAAGCCTTGGACCTAAGAAGAACTGTTTTCTCCTTAATAACTAGTTTTTTTGTTTTTTTCATTTAGGCATTTTGAATCTTGTAAGCAATTGCTTTCCATCTTTGTTGTGGCCACAGGCAAGCCTAGTGCCAAATGTGCGGCCCACCTTCAGCAAGTGAACAGACCCATGTGACATGCATTTGCTGTGTCCTAATCCTGCTCACCCTTAATCTATATTCCCAAACCTAATTTTCCTTTTGTCTTGATTTTATCACCCATTTCTTTTTATCCAATTGTATTATTAAAATAAAAATCTATGAAATCACCTCAAACCTTTTTAGAATGAACCTGTTTTTACAAGGTTGTTCTGTTAATGTTATTAATGTTAATGATTGCCTGCTATAGTTAGAGGGCCTGAGGTAGAAGAGACCTCTTTCTTAAAATGAAGGACAAAACCAACATCATCCTTAGTCTGGAAAGAATTCTATGGCCAAGTCAGACCTTATGTTAAAGTCCTCTATGATCTCTGCAGCAGCATAATTTCACTTAAGAACTAAGGGATCCAAAAAAAGTCTCTGATTTGGGTCCTGTGAACCACAGAGTAAGTGGTTTGCCAATAAATTTGCCTGTTCCTCTGTAGGTCCACCTCTAGGAACTAGCTCATTATTCTCTCTCCCATATTGATCTCACTTGCTTCCTTCCCTTAAGAATATAAATGTATTCAAGTCTTGCTCATGAACAAAAGAATCCTCCTTTGATCCTACATAACCTTCTAGCTACTCTCCATTAGCTTTACTTTCAAAGTCAAATTTCTAGAAGGACTTCTGTTACCCTTACTTTTTCCCTCTCCTTCACTCAGCCCATGGGAATCTCACTTCTACCCCCATCATTCCTCCAAAATTTCTTTGCCGAAGATAACCAGTGGATAACTAGTACTCAATTCTAGCAATCGAGTTTCGACATTCATCTTACTTAATCTTACTTAATACATACATTCAGTTTACATACTTATGACTTACCTAATCTGAAACATTTGACACTGTGAACTGTTTTCTCTTTCTTGAAGCACTTTACTTCCTTAGATTCTGAGATACCACTCTTTCCGTGACATCTTTCCATCTCTCCTTGCATGTTCCTTTTCCTTTGCCTGAACTTAAAATGTTGGTGCCCCTTGGGGATTTATCCAGAGTCCTTTTCTTTCATCCATACCCTTGACTTCAACTACTCTATGTTTTCCAAGCCCATATCACTTCTGGCTTAAACTCCAATCACTTGGCCAAACTTCTACCAGTTATTCCCTTGGATCTATTTGAAAACTCTTAATGATTATAATTAAATCTAAAAGTACCTCACATCTTAATGATCTTAATAAAACACAGGCGCCTCAAACTCAGCAAGTATAAAACTGAGCTTATCATCTGTTGTCTAAAGCTGCTCTTGCCTCCTGCATTCCCTATTTAATGAGGATACCAACATTCACCCAATTATCTCTTCCATGTCTTGCAGTACGTTTCTCATTAGCCACACTCCAAGATTACAGTGGACGAACACTAATTCCTCTCTGTTTCCTTCCCCGTTTTCCTGGCACAGAAGTCATTGAATATATGCCTTGAAATGAACAGAGGTAAAGCTGCCTGATTTTCAGACTGTACAGTCAATCAGGCAGAGAGTGAGGGAGAGGGAAAAACTCTCTCGACCTTGTTTTGGGCATGTGAGGCTACTCCCTTTCCAGAGGCAAAGCATAGGTAGAACACTGAATGCTGTCCTCTTCCCATTTCCATTGGCTTCATAATTAGTGGAAATTCTTTCCAGAGGGTGACAATAGGTCATTTGTCTCAATTTGGGGTGTTGAAATTTTTTATCTTTTTAGTATCTTCTGGATACTTTAGTAAGAAATTTTGTAGAGCAAATTGCCTTAGGAGGTGCTAGGCAGATACCATGTAATGTGGGCGTTCTCCATCATCATTTCAATAACTTCTGTAAGCACCATGAAAGTGAAGACAATGTGAACTGGAGTCATGAAGAAAAAAATAGTCAACTGAAACAGGCCCACAGAAGACCCAGATACTGGAATTAGAAGATAGGGACTTTAGAATAACTATGGTAAATCTGTCAAAGGAGCTACAGGAAAATGTGGGTATAACAGGTGAAAAGATAAGAAAATTCACAGAGATATGGAAATTAACAAAGAACCAAAAACAAATCCTGGAACTGAAAAAGAAGATATCTGAAATTTAAAAATTCACTAGATGTGATTAACAGCAAATTGGACAATGCAGGGAAAAAACACTGAATGTGAAGGTGGATCAAGAGAAATTATCAAAATGAAAGCAAGATACAAAGAAAAAGATTTAGAAAACCATGATCATTGCCTCAGTGACTTACGGGACAATACCAAGCACTCTAAAATATGAATAATTGGGGTCCTAGAAGAAGAGGATAAAGAATGGGGTAGGAAAAGTATATATGCTGGGAGTCCCAAACTCTTCAGAAGAAATATCAAGAAAACTATATTTAGGCATATCATAGTCAACCTAAGAAAGATCCCAATAACGAAAACAGAAAAATTTGAACAAAATAATAACATAGCATTGGATAATAACCTAAAGTATGAAATAAATATCCATGCTGGTATGTATAAATGATTGAATAAATAAATAAATGGTGGGGAAAGGATAAGCCTCCCTACAGAAGAATTCCAAATAAATTATCCAGATACCCCTCCCTCAAGGAGGTGGAGCTTAACTCCCTACACCTTGGAAAAGGTAGAAAAGTAAATTTACAAAGAAGAAACTTGGCAAACACTACCTTGGCCATGTGACCAAGGTTAACATCATCACTGATGAGTCATGTTGATTGTTCGTACGCCTGAGATGATGTGATGAGACTGACACTTCACCTCTGTAGTCTTCCTCCAAAAAGCCATAATACCACTCTAACCATGAGAAAAACATGAGACAAACCTAAATTGAGGTAAATTCTATAAAATACATGACTAGTACCCCTTGAAACTGTCATGGTGATAAAAAAAACATAGAGAGTCTGAGAAACTGTCACAGACTGGAGGAGGGTAAGGAGACATGATGACTAACCGTAATGTGGTATCCTAGGTGGGATCTTGGAACAGAGAGGGGATATTAGGTGAAAACTAGTGAAATCTTTATCAAGTGTGGAGTATAGATATTAATAATATCCCAATGTTTGTTCTTTAGTTGTGACAAATGTACACTAGTAATATAAGATGTTAACAACATAAGAAACTAGGTGAGGGAATATATGAATTCTAAACTATCTTTAAAACTTTTATACAAATCTAAACCCATTTTTAAATAAAAAAATTATTTAAATTTAAAAAGGGCAAACACATAAGCAGAGTCTCAATGACTTACGGGATAGCATCAAGCACTCTACTATGCGAATAACTGTTGTTCCAAAAGGAAAGAATAGAGAATGCGTTTGGGAAAGTATTTGAAAAACTACATGCTGAGAACTCTCCATAACTCCAAATAGGAACTATCACAAGAAAATTACATCTAGGCATGCTATCACCAAACTACTGAAAACCAAAGAAAATCCTAAAAGCAACCATAGTAAAAATGACATTACATATAGGGTAACAAAGATAAAAATGACGACTGACTTGACAGAAATATTGCAAGTAAGAGACAACACAAGGAAATCTTTAAAGTACTGAAGAGAAAAAAAAAAAACCCTGTCAACCTAGAATTCTATATCCAGCAAAAATGTTCTTTAAAAATGAAGTTAAAATAAAAATGCAGGAGAATTTGTTACCAGTGTAAACACATTACATTAAAACCTGCTAGAGGAATTTCTTCAGGCTGAAGGAAAATGACGCTAGATGGTATCTCATGAGTTAAAAAGGGAATCACAGAGTAATTAGAAAATATTTCAAACTAAATGATAGTGAAAATACAGCAAGTCCAAATTTGTGGCAAGGAGCTGTTTATGAGGAAATTTTTAACTTAAAATATTTATATTAGAAAAGGAGTTTTCATTTTAATATGTTGGAAAGAGAACAAAATAAACTCAAAACACATAGCATAAAAGAAATTAAAAAGAAAGGAATGGAAATCAATGAAATGGAAAGCAAACAATATAGAACACAATAAACCAAAAGTTGATACTTTGAAAAAATTATCAAAATTGATAGTTTTTTCTTTTTTTTTTCTAATCAAGAAAAAAGAGAGAAAACACAAATGATATCAGCAACATCACTACAAATTCCTAGGCACATTAAAAAGATAATGAGAGCCATAAAAAAGAATGAAATTTTGCCATATGCAACAACATGGATGGACTTGGAGGGTATTATGTTAAGTGAAATAAGTCAGGCAGAGAAAGACAAATACTATATGATATGACTTATAAGTGGAATCTAAAAAATAAAATAAATTAGTGACTATAACAAAAAAGAAACAGACACAGATGTAGAGCACAAACAAGTAGGGAGAGGGAAGGGGGAGGGGCATGACAGCAGTAGGGAATTAAGAGATACAAACTATTATACATAAAATAAATAAGCTACAAGGATATATTGTACTAAAAAAGTTCATAAGAGAATATTATGAAAGACTTTATGTCTATAGATTTAATGACTTAGATGATATGGACAAATTCCTTGGAAAATGCAACTTGCTGAAAATAACACAAAAAGAAATATAAAATATGAACTGTCCTTTATTTATCAAAGAAATGGAATTTGTGGGACTTCCCTGGTGGCACAGTGGTTAAGAATCTGCCTGCCAATGTAGGGTACACGGGTTCGAGCCCTGGTCCGGGAAGGTCCCACATGCCACAGAGCAACTAAGCCCGTGCACCATAACTACTGAGCCTGCGCTCTAGAGCCCACGAGCCACAACTACTGAGCCTGCATGCCACAACTACTGAAGCCCATGCGCCTAGAGCCCGTGCTCCACAACAAGAGAAGCCACTGCAAGGAGAAGCCCGCGCACCGCAACGAAGAGTAGACCTTGCTCGCCACAACTAGAGAAAGCCCATGTGCAACAATGAAAGCCAAACACACCCAAAAATCAAAAAAAATAAATAAATAAAATTTTAAAAAAGAATAGAACTTCATTAAAAAAGAAAAAGAAAAAAGAAATGGAATTTGTAATTTAAAGCCTTCCAATCAAGAAAAATTCAGCCCAGAAACTTCCACCAGTGAATTCTACCAAACACTTAAGGAAGAAATAGTACTACTACTTCATGAATTCTTCCAGAAAATAGAGGAGGAAGACACCCTGCCCTGCTAGTTTTATGATGTCAACATAACACTGACACCAAAACCTGACAAGGGCATTACAAGAAAAGAAAATTAGGGACTAACGTAGGGGGCCTGGGTTCGATCCCTGGTCAGGGAACTAGATCCTGCATGCAGCAACTAAAGATCCCTCATGCCGCAACTAAGACTGGTGCAGCCAAATAAATAAATAAATAAATAAATATTTTTTTAAACAAATAAGAATTCCATTGTAAAAAAAAAAGAAAATTACAAGCAATATCCTTCATGAATATAGGTGCAAAAACCTCAACAAAATACTAGCAAAGGGAAGCCATATGATTGTCTCATTAGATGTAGAAAAAAGTATTTGACAAATGTAACAGCTGTTCATTAAAAAACAACAATAACAACAACAACAAAAACACTGTCAGCACCCTAGAGAAAGAAAATAACATCCTGATTTTGATAAAGGGCATCTATGAAACATTAATAACTAATATTTAATGGTGGAAAGGACTCCAAATGTAGACCTATTCATAAGCTTATCAACTAAGTGTAGGTGAGTTTTCTTCATCAATTGCAAGCCTAAGCTTCCACTCCAGTACAGGCAGACATTAGGTAATGATATTACCTCTGATCTCTGGTTTATGCTTATCCACCCTACAGATCTTTTATTCTATGAATCAAAAGCAGTGACAACCTGAGCTTTGAGAATATCAACACAGGCCCCTAGCTATTGATGCTTACATGGTACCTGCATCTTAGTACCACCTAGAATGTCAGGGTCTAGGGATACAGCTTTAGACATGATGAGAGGCAGGTGTGTGCTTTGGAAATAGAATAGAGCTCCATTTGGTTCCGGGGTGACGTCACCAAGATAGAAGCATGGAAGACCTGAGCCTCTGTCTCCCAACAAAGATGAACAATTAGCTATCTATGAACACAAATAGCTCTGGGAGAGCTCAGGAGTCTACTTAAGAAACTTCAGTAACACAGTGGAACAAAAATAACCAAACAAAAGGGAAGAAAGAGCAGCTTCATTTTGTCTGCATTGTCCTCTTCCCCAGGCTTGCACCGCTCAGCACCAAGGGAACTTCCCAGCTAGACAGAGTCCCCCTCACTGGGAAAGAGATATCACAACGAACTACCGATTTCCCCACCCGTTCAGGGCACTACGTGAAGGACCCATTTGGTTTTCAGCCCAAGCTGAGATGTACAGAGACAGGAACAAGGAAGAAAAGCAGCGGCTACCAGGCAGTGGGAGTGACCGCAGTTCCCAGTGACCTGCACTGCAGATGACCCAAGCAGCTTTCCTTACTGAAGAAACCAACAGGCACGGAGGTTCCCCTGTAGATTTCGCCCTACATGTTTCTACATCACAGATTGTCTGAGTCCCTCCCCAATCCCTCTCCCACACTTTCTCCTCTAACCTCCCCACCCCTGCCAGAGCCCAGGATGTGCACAGGCATCCAGCCCCTACCTCTGCGCCTGTGGAGCGCAAGATGCCAGCCTATACTCCCAAGGATGACCAGTCTCCTGATGCAGGCAGATTTGGGCAGTGGATGACAAGGGCCAAAGCTTTTCCATCAGCCTGAGGGTTTTGGTCTTAGCAATCCTTTTATCATTCCCAAGGTAAGGATGGATGGGGGAAAAGGGAATGTATCAAAATAAGACACAGATACACATTTTAGAAGGAGGCCTTAAAAAGAGAGTTACACACACACACACACACACACACACACACACAGAGGCACACACACTCCTAATCTTTGTTTTTCCAGAGCATAACACTCCTACTTTTCTTGCACTGAAGCCACATGCACATCAACATAACACAACAAACACTTCTAATTTCAAGACCTGGAGTGAAACTAACAGGAAGGCACATTGTGCAGCTGACACGGGCTGGGGGAAGACAAATAGAGAGCCATTAAGAACTGTGCTTTAATTCACGCAAATGTAATTAGGTTTGGAGAGTCATTTTATTAAGCAATCAAGAATCCGTAACTAAACTTTATTCTGCACAGTTTAATTCTCAAATATGTACTGTCCTTAGAATATTTAGCTCCCATAACAAGGAAAGAGTTTTGGGGATAATTCTCATCTCACATAAATGAAAACCCAACTTAAATAACATGTTTAAATTATTCTTTATGAAATATATCACTCTTCCCTGGCTTTCAAAAGTAAGGATCCCTAAGTTTGTTGATCTTGTTCAGAAAACATAATACCACAAGCTTCTTGGTTTGAACATTTCATATTCATATTAACATGGCTATCATATTTATAGAATCATAACTTGACATTTACACCAAGATTTTACTGATTTGCAGATACTTAAGGTAATTAGATTCACTAGTTATTTTTTAAATATTAAGGAAATGGCCAAAGAAAAATATTTTTAGATTTTAAATTATTTATGACCCCAAAACTTTTCAAATTCGTATTTTAAAAAAAAGATTATGTTTATTTACTTCCTAGACACTTTTTTTCACAACCCCCTATCCTGCCCTGACTGTCCAAAAAATAAAGACTTTATCTACATGGAACTGCCAAGTTACGCCAACTAAAATGAAGAGCCTGGTTTGTGCTCTGTAGATTGGCCTGTTGCACAGATTGCTGAACTCTGGTTCATGGGAGCAATCCCCTACAAGGAGGGTTGTCTGGAGGGAGGAAGTGTAAAAGGACGAGACCCTCACTTCTTGCATTATACACAGCCCTGCGCTGTGTTTCTGTGTTGTGAACACTGCTACTCAAAGTGTGGTCTCCAGACCAGCAGCATCATTATCATCTCCTAGAAAGCTTGTTGGGAATATAGACTCTCCAATCCCACCCCAGATCCACAGAATCAGGATTTGCCTTTTAATGCTATTCCCAGGGGATTCATTGCACATCACAGTGTGAGTCTCTGAGGAAATAAGCCTTTATTGTTGGTGTCATCAACTTTAAATAACTGGATACCTCTGTCTTGGAAGACAAGGAAAGCACTGGAAGGATAGAGAACTTTCAAATTCTTTCTAGACCAACTTCTTTAGTACTTCCCTGTATGTCTCATAGCCACACTTTAGCAGATCTTAATGCTTTTCAAAAGTTGGAGGCTTTGGACATGATTTCAACAAAGGTGGCTAAAACAAGTCAAGTATCCAAAAAGGTTTGGCAGTGCTTGGCAAATCTTCATGTGTTTTGCCTGTTTGTTTGTTTGTTTCAATTTGTTTGCTTCTTCTTCTTTGTTTTGTTTTGCTTTGCTTCCTTAGTTAACCCTCCTCCCACGGTCATCTGAAAAACAAGAGTTTCTGATTCCTCAAGGGGGCAGGCGTTTACCACGATTCTGTAGCATGAATGGTCCTGGAGGGCACCTCAGCCATAGGCTCAGCAGTGCAAACAAAAATATTTGAAGACTATCAATTATTCAATCTAGTTTTAATATTGGAATTGGCCTGGCTAATTTTTTTAGAAAGTGACTTAAGCAGTTGTAAGATGACTAGCCCAGACATTAAAAAACAAAGTGTTTTTATGCTAAATTAATTTCAGGAGCTAAGAATCAGGCTTGGATTTTGGCCCCATGTAGGATCTCTGAATTCCTTAGATTCATTTAGACTCTTGTCCCCTTGCTATGTGCTTCAGACAGTATCTCATTGAACCTTCCCCTAGCATAACACTTAGCACACTTTCTCATAATTACTTGTTCCTCATAGATTGTGGCCTCCGTGAAGGCAGGAACTATGACATATTCATATTTGTATCACAGGGACCTAGAACAATACCTAGCACACAGTAGGTACTTAATAATTATGAGTTGAACGAATGAATAAATGAACATAATTGACAGAGAAATGGTGGTACTGAAAGTAAGATAAGCAGTCTAAACAACTTACTTTCTAAGTATGAAATACTTATAAAAATAGATGGAGTATAATATCTTTAATTTAGAGCCCATTCATTCAGAACTTGTAAAATATATCTTTTGATTAGCCTATATTTTACGCTCTTGTGCTATCTGTGAAGAAGAAGAACAAGCAAGATGGGACAGATTTTATTGATTTGGCAGAATTTAGGAAGCATTCACTTATACACTATTGATTAGTTAAATTATCACTTATGTTTAAACAGTAGGTCAAATACTATGAAGTTCTATGCACAAAAACAGAACTTTGACTAGTAAAGTTCCTTCCTCTAATGAGAAGAAATAAAATTTCATTTCTTTAAATACAACAAAATTCTAATTAAGCCTCTCCATAACTGAGATTGTTCTTCCTCTGAGCAGTCAAATATGGGGAACTTTTATTATAAGTAATAAGAAAAACAACATTTTCAATGTGAAGCGAACCAACACTTTGGTTCCTTGTCGAACTGAAGCTTCTCCTTTGTTAAGTTCATAACAATTGTCAACGTTTATTTCATATTTTGGAGCCTTGAGCTCCAATAACCTGAATATGTAGACAAAGAAAAGTTGTCAGTTTCCGTACCGGTAATGTGAAGTGTGTTTTTGTCAGACTTCAAACACTTCTATCCTTTGTGAGTTAGAATCCCAGCTGAAAATAGACGGCACACTCAAACTGGATAACTGAGGAGAGCTTAATAAAGGGACTGCTTTACAAAGACATGGTCAGAGTGAAGAAAAACCAAAGGGGATGGTGAAGCACCAGAGGCTAACAAAGTGGGGAGGCCAGCCACTGACACACCTTGTCCTGAAGGAGCAAAGGCAGGGGGCGGGGTAGAGGGGCGGTGATTCTCAGCACTGGGAGAGAACTAGAGCTATAGCTGTGGGACAAGGCTGCAGGCAGGGGCTGTGGCCTTCACAGAAGGAACGAACGCAGCCACTGCCAACCCACTCCCCTGCAAGAAAGGAGGTGATACAATAAATGTTCTGACCTTACTTTCTTTCCATCCTTGGGTCTCCTGCTGGCGCCTCCCCTTGATCCATCCCAACAGAAAGCCAAAGGGCAAGACAGCCTAGTTGATACAGACACAGGGGCCAGCCTCCTAGGGCACAGAGAGAGCAGTGGGGGAAGGGGAGAGCGGATTTGATGGGTGAGACAGAGACCGTCCACTATGCATACCCTTTCCAAAACTCTTCCACTGCGAAGAACTTATAATCTTATTCATGAACTTATTTTGCCATACACATTCCTAAGAATTGATTGAAAAAAGATATGTATAACAACGAATTTTCCAATAACAATGACATTTGGTAGTTCCTAACATTATTTTCACAGAAGCACAAGATTCATTGATTCATTCACTCAAAGATACGGTAAAGGAAAGTTTTCTATCTCCCTGAAACCTGCTGAAATGAACTAAAAGAATGAAAAATTGGAAAGAAAGATTGATCTACTATGAAACCAGCAAAGAGCTAAGATTCTCAAATCACAGACTATAAGAATTATCTGCCAAAAAGAGTATAAGTTTTATTAAATCAATGGACAACCCTAAAAGGTGATCTATACCTCTACACATCTCAGTAGGTTTTCAAATTTCTCTATACGTAAGGAGAAAGTTCAGAGAGGCCCAGGGTTGGAATGGTGGGGCGTGGCATGGGCAAGTGACATAGGGGACATGGGGAACGTCTGTGTGGAGGGGCTGGTTCCACACCAGAGTGGTGCAGGAAGTGACACGGAGCCTTCTATCTTCATTATCTATGAAAGCTTGAAAACTTGAAAACTAAACATAGATAACTAGTCTGGAGGCAAGAGATGTAGGAAAGAGAAGAGAATAACAATTACCTTTGCAGATGAATTGCCCCCTCCCCTTTGTTTGGGATGCTAAACAGAGTCAACCACGTAGTGATAAATAAGCACCAAGTAGCTGTCTGTCTCCCCACCCAAACACACACACACACACATACACACACACACACACAAAGTGAGCTGGGATGTCTGACCTGTCCGAGTGATCTGCTCACTCATTACGAGGTATTTTTAGAGCAGAAGACATTGTAGAGTTGTAAGAAATTTTTATGAGACAAAATATCTAATCTAAAGTCACTGTCTTCCCCCAACACTGCCCTTATCCTTGTCACTTACTCTTGGGCAAATAGCAGTTTTGCGTAGAATTACCTCCATTTGGAAATGAATAATAAATGCAAAGTTGTCAACATGCACGGATTCTATATACTTAACTATTATTTTTAAAAAGGAGAGAAGAGATTTACAAACAAAAGGCAGATAAATATATTTCAGAAAAATGACACAAGAAATCGATGAAATTTTCAGATAAACTCTTCTCCACACGTTCAAAGAAATTAAGGAAACTATAAACCCTTTAAAAAATCAGTGCAAAGTGAACTGGCAGAGTCAGAAAATAAATTGAAGATTTGTTTTCAACAAAAACAAATAACAAAACCATTACAGAAGTGAAAGCTACATTAGAATGAGTAAGGACTAAACAAATACTGCTAAGAAACAGTTACCTAGGGGATAGATTTTAAAATGTAACAAGAGCTCATGGAAAAGTCAGGAAAAAATGAAAGCAATTCAAAATAGTTATGGTGGGGGAGTAATAGATATACCTGTAGCAGATAACAAAAAAAAAAATTCTTTTTCTCTTTTTACTTTTTTTTTAATTTTATTTATTTATTTATGGCTGTGTTGGGTCTCGTTTCTGTGCGAGGGCTTTCTCTAGTTTGTGGCAAGCGGGGGCCACTCTTCATCGCGGTGCGTGGGCCTCTCATTATCGCGGCCTCTCTTGTTGCGGAGCACAGGCTCCAGATGCGCAGGCTCAGTAATTGTGGCTCACGGGCCTAGTTGTGCCGCGGCATGTGGGATCTTCCCAGACCAGGGCTCGAACCCGTGTCCCCGGCATTAGCAGGCAGATTCTCAACCACTGCGCCACGAGGGAAGCCCTAAAATTCTTAATTGAAGGCCAGGAAGAAAATACCTTTATAAAAAATAAAGGAAAATATGAATCTTAAGTTCAAAGGAACATACCATTTTCCAGGAAAAACTGACACAATGACTTACAGTGAGAAATATCACAAAAAAGTTGCTAAACTTTGATGTTTAAAAATAATTCTATCAGCATCAAGGCAAAAAAAAATTGCCAGAGGAATTAATCAGGCTAGCTTCAGACCAGAGCAACAGTCAAGGCTGGAACACAATGGAACAATGTCTTACAGAATTATGGGGGAATGGGGGACATGAGTCTATAATTTTATACACATTCAATTTGTTTGTTCATAAAAGCAACAGAAAGGCATTCAGAATATAACATCCTTGGGCCCCAGTTGAAAACAAAGCCTTCAAACTGAACACTAAATCAACACAAAATGCTCAGGAAAGAGGAGGCCATTGGTGAAAGGGCTGGTGGTGACCTGGACTCCATTTAGATCCAAGATGAAAACTAAGCCCACAGAGCATAGTCCTGCCTCAGGACCTTTGCAACTGCTCTTCTTCTGCAATGGGTCACCCTCTCATTGTTCAAGTCTCTATTCAAACTCTCAAATTCACCAACTCAGAAACGTGTTTCCTGACTGCTCTATCAAAAGTAACCCTCCCTTGGGGGTGGGAAGGGATGGATTGGGAGTTTGGGGTTAGCAAATGCAAACTATTATATACAGAATGGATAAACAACAAGGTCCTGCTGTATAGCACAAGGAACTATACTCAGTGTCCTGTGATAAAACATAATGGAAAAGAATATTTAAAAGAATATATATATATGTGTGTATAACTGAGTCACTTTGCTGTACAGCAGCAATTAACACAACAGTGTAAATCAACTATACTTCAATTTAAAAAAAAAGTAACCCTCCCTCATCACCCTCCAGTGTCCTACTGGGTTTTACTTTTATTCTTAACATTTATTACTTCCTGACATTAACATATATATATAAAATATGTTCTCCACTATTAAATAGAAGCTCTGTGAGGACAGGACCTGTTTCAGATTTGTTCACTGCTGTAATCTCAGTGCTTAGAACAGTGCCTAGTACCTAAAGGGCACTCGACTGAATCAACTGTGAGAATTATGTTTACAGTTCAAAACTGCAAATGTTGAAAACTTTGAAAATGTAAAACTCACAATATAACTGCAACAAATGGTAAATGGAAGGCTAAGTGATGTTCTCTCATTTCCTCAGCTGTCAGAATTAAGGAATCAATCAAGTCTAAATTGGACACACTCTACAATTTAAAGAGTTCCCATGCCATGTTCTCTTTGCTTTTTGGCTCCCAGCCTGTTCTAGAGAAATGTCTGGCAAAGCCTTTAGGTGTGGTATCAAATTAGTAACTGCATGTACTACAGTTCATGCTCACAAACATATGCTCTCACTCAACCCAACAAGGAGGGTAGCCAACTACAATCACCTAGGACCCTCTTGGCTTGTGATCTAGATTTTTTTTCTCATTTTAACTAAGATGCTCTTGTTTTATTAAAACCAAACATTCTCAGGAATAAATGACTGTGTTTTTTTTTAACTCAGTGTCATTTTAAATTAGTGACCTTGGCTTATTCAAAATGATCAGATATTGGCACACGATAGTCTGGCTTTTTAAATTGATAATCTCACGCTTGGCTACGACACATTCATTTTAAATACCTTCAGAAGGAAAGGTGCAGAAAGCTCTTTGGCGGCTCCATGCATTTAGCCATCTCTGAACCACCACCATCCCCTCACTGCCAAAACTCCAGCCACACCTCCCTTCCTCCAGTTCTTCCAACTTGCCGAGATCTCTCCTGCCTCAGGGCTTTAGCACATGCTGCATTCTCAGCCCAGAGTGCTTCTTCCCTCTACCTCTTACCTAGCCAACTCCTACTCATCCTTCAGATGTCACGTTAGAACTCAGTTCCTCAGCGGGGCTTTGCTGACCCCTTAATCTAACCTATATCGCTTTTCTGTCATTTTCTCTGTGTTTTTTCCTTCCATGGCATTTATTGCACTATGTATTTATAGATTCACTTGTGTTTACTGGTTTTACATCTATCCCTTCATTAGACTATGAACTCCAGGTGATGAGAATCATGACTGCTGTGTTGACCAGTGCTAACCTCCACAAATACTTGTTGGTTACATGAAAAAATAAAAGAAGGAAGTGAATTTTATTCCCCCTTTTAATTTTTTCATAAACATAAGTTGGACACAGTAAGTAAGGAGAATTGAGTCCCTATCCCACTCACAGTTAAGGACTGTCCTATCTAGGATGAGATTTGGGGAGGGTTTAGATTGAGGGGAAGAACAGGATGCGGCATATGGGAAATTTCAAGGTAGGATAGAAAAAGGTGCTATTCTGAAAGGGGATATAAAGAGTTAAAAAGCTAACTATATTAATGAAGCAAAGGGAGTGGGACAGAGAATAGATAGACAGTTGGAAATTCAGGAGGTTAAATGGAAGGTGAGGAGGGCTTTGGAATGTCACACGGGAACGGGAAAGCCAGGGCCAGGTCGTTAGAGGAGGAGGCGGCCGGCTGAGGCACCAACTGGGATCCTGTGGAGGGAGCAGAAGGGTGTGATGGGAAAGGCCTTTGTTCACAAGGAGTTCCAGGTGGGAGACTGGCACACCTGAAATAAAAGCTTAGCAGGGGACGGAGAGGAAAGGGAGGGAAGGTCTGAGGAAGTAAACGTACAAATACTATACACTGTTACACAATTATGGAACTCTCACACTCAAGTCTGGCAGATAGGTTATACATTAGAGTATTAATATTAATGTGAGATCGTAAAGATGAAAATTACTGCCCCAGCAAACAACCAGGGTACCCTTTAACCTTACACAGTGGGATGACCAGACCTACATTCAATCTCTTAGACAGTTTCCGCATCAAAATGGCAATGAGGAATGGGAATGGAGTGGGCCAGAGGCAAGTTGGCCAGCTTCTGCTATGTATTCCTCAAGCCTGCTGTGTCTTCTGGTTGAGTCTCTGCATCTACAATGGTATCTTAAGAATTGTGCTACTCTCAGTTGCCCTTGGGTTATTGAGTTTCTGTACCAATTGTCTGAAAAAAAAAAATAGCTTGCTGCCAACCTGAGACCCCATAAAATGTCAATGGGAAATGCTGGAGACCATAGTAATAATAATAGATAATAGATACTATTTACAGACAATTGATGCTAGTTATTGAGTTTAGTTTGTGCTAGGTTCTGTTCCAAAAACCTTGTATGTATCAACGGGTTTAATCTTCACAAAAATCACATGAAAGAGTTGTTATTATTACTATTTCTGTTTCCAGAAATGAGGCCCAGACAGACTGACGTCATGTAGCAAAGTGTAGAAGGACTCAAACCTAGCAAACTGACTCTGGAACCTTAATCATTAGCGCCTTAAATTTGTACATACCTTACAATTTACAAATCTCTTTAGAAGAGATAGAAATATTATCTGATCCTCTCAACATTTAAAAATGAGTAAGGAACATCTTTATCTCCATTGTATAAATAGGGAAACTGAGGCTCAGAGACATCAAATTACTGGTGTAGGAAATCAATAGCACTAGGACCAGCCAAGGCAGAGGTTGAAATCTACAGCTTCTCAATGCTAAAATGCCACACCATCTCTCACTTCTGCTTTAGTAGTCTTGTTGGGGAGGATTAAATTGCATCTACACAATCAGATATGGGGGAGGGAATAAAAGCTGCATCTAGGGTTTATGGGGTTGGCATGAAAGTCCTGATACCTGAAAACAGGACATTATCTCCAGGCTGAAATATGATTTCATACAGCGTCAGTGTCAGGGAGTATCCGTGGGAAGAGAAAGGAGGAGGAGAAGCTGACCAAGTGAGCAGATATCTAATAGCTGGCTCCCAAAATGACCCCTTATTGGAGCCTGTCGCCTGTCAGAGTGGCTCTGCTGCGGCAGCAACCTGGCAGAGTGACCAAAAAGCAACGCAGGGATGCAAAGGCAGAGGAGAGAGGAACCCCAGTCCGAACCTGCACGGGAGCCCTTTATTGTGTCTTTTCTGGTTAACGCCCCTCTTGCCTTCATGCCCTCTCCTCCACCCCTCCCATGCGGTGCCCATCGTGCCAGACGTTGTAATTCAACCCCCGGCTGCCAGTCCTAGGGTTCTGTCTCTTTTCTCAATTACCCCAGGAACAAATCAATTATTTGGAGGTCCTCATGGTTTCTAGTAGCCAGGGCATTGCAGCTCTGGCTCATATTACCCACTAACTCATCATCCTTCCATTACACGCTTCACACCCAGCCACATTTGCTTCTGATCCGCAGTGACACCCCCCCACTCCTTTTTTTTTTTTTTTTTTTAACTGCAGTCCAATAGCGCTGACATGGTTAGGAATCGGAAGTAATGGCTATTGCGGCCAACTCCCTGAGTAGCGGAAGCTTAGGGCAGAGATGGGGAAGCCTAGAACGTGCCTCTCTCCTTAGCAACATCGTCCCCTCCAGAGGCCCTGCTGGCCAAGGGGCAGCGGCCAAAACCACGCATCCCGGGGCTCCTACCGCTTGGCTCCTGCCACCGCGGCTGCTGCTATGGAAACGCCAGACGTACACACCGGACTGAAATTAAACACTCATCCGGGACCGGGACCGGAGCCGGTGTCAGCCTGCTGCCTCGGTCGCCATAGCAACATACGGAGGGGAAGGCAGCGAACAGCGCGCGCTGCGCAGGATACTCACTCCATCGCGGGGCTCCGGGCGGCCGGGCGCGCTGCTGCGGGGCTCTACGGCGCTGCTCGCCTCTGCCGGAGCCGGGCGCTCTGCTCGCGCGGCGCGCGAGGTGGAGCCGGGAGCGTCTCCCCTCCCCGCCCGAACCCCCTCCTCCCCTTGAGGGTTGAAAGTGAAAGCTCAGGCTCTCTCAGCTCCCAGCCTGCGAATAAAACGGGAAGCAATTGGATAATGTTCTTCGCTGGGCACTAGACAAGCCACTCCACTTAAGTGTTTGGGGAGGGAGCGCGCTGGCAGCTGCGCGCCGGGCGATGTGGCCACCAGCGCGCAGGGCCCCGGCGCCCGAGGCGCCAGGTGCGCTGGCGGCTCCCCTGGGACGGGCTGCGCGGCCCTGAGACGCCGGGGACCGGTGGGAGGGGGAGGTGCGCGGCTGCGGCGGGTGGCACAGCCCACAGGGCGCAGGAAAACGATTGAGTCATTGGCAAGGTTGCAGCTCGGAAGTTGCAAGAGGAAGAAGCATCTGGCCTCTGCAAATAGCAAGTACTGCCCCCAACAGGCTGGGCACAGGTTCGGAAACGCAGCTGAGCCAGCTAAGTGGGCATCCATCTGAGTTTCCCAAGGTAAACTCCAGCTGCGCTGCGGCGCGTTAATGCGGTGTTCCATCACTTTGGCTACCCCACGCCCTTCTTATCACTCCACGTTCTGCGTATTCCCGCCTGCCAGAGAGATACTGCCCAGCGTTACTTTCCCTAATTGGTTCTTTGAAAACAAGACATACTGAATATGGTTTCCCAAATTACCACGGCCCCACCCCCACGGTTATAAGCCTCCCTGGGACATATATTCCCTCCCTACACCCCTTCTGAGAATCCTCTACTCCTAACGGTTTCCCGAGCGGGAACCTGGCTCCCCATCCAGGGGCCCTGCACCTGCTGCAGTGACGAGTAGATGAGACAAGCTTCAGGCTTTCATTGTGTCTTACTGCCCGGCCCGTCTGTGAGTAGGTATCTGCTACGTGCTGCGGATGCAACCCTAAGCATAGCCATCACGGTCCCTGTCTTGGTGGAGCCCACAGGCTAATGCAGAAGGACAAAGCACAGAGCAAGAAAAAAATAAACATCATCACAGGCTGACGATATTGCTATAAAAATTAAGTAGTAAAATGCTGTGATGAATGTTTTTAAATTAATTTGTGATGATTACACAACTCTTGAATTTACTATAAAGCATTAAATTGTACATTCTGGGTAAATATAATATAATTATATTTTATTATAGCAGTTAAAAAAATACTCTGATGGAGAATCAAAGGGAAGTGGACCAGCTAAGGAAAGGTGTTCAGGAAAGCCCCCCTGAAGGGACTGGCCTGAGAGGGGGAATGGCTAAGACATGCAAGCCACAGGGGAAAGGGCATTCCAACCAGCCATCAGCTTCTCTGGTGGCTCTAGATGGGGAAGAGCTCTACACACTCAAGGGACTGAAAGGAAACCAGCGCAAAGCGTTCTGGGTAGATTCACTCCCTTCCTTTCCCTCTGGAAAGTGGGCCACAAAGTCAAACCCAGTGAAGATTCACAGAGATATTTTGTGGAAAGAGATTATAGATCTTCTCCAGATTTCCATTCAGAGAATCCAGTGTGAATTTGGAGATCAGAGAACTCTCCCTCAGCCCATGTCCCTCTGCAGCTACCATCCTATCTTTACTCTTCCCCTTCATAGTCAAGCCTCTTTAAAGGATTGCCCATACTCACCATCTCTACACCCTTACCTCCTATTTACTCCCTGTAGCATATATAATTAAGTTCAGCTGTGAGTAATCAAGAGGCTTAACCAGGAAACAGGTTTGTCTTTCTACCTCTTGTAAGTTCAGAGTCCTGGACCTGCTTAGCAGCTCTCAAAGAGCTAAGAGACCCAGACTCCTCCAAAATGTTGCTCTTTTATTTGTGGTGTCCCTTCCTAAAGTCATTTCATGATCCAAGTTAGCTGCTTAGGCTCCAGCCACCGTGTCTGCATCCCAACCAGCACAAAGGTGGAAGAAGCAAAGCAGAAGAGGCAAAGGAAGCATACCAGCTGCCTTTTAAGGAAGGCTCCCAGAAGCTGCCTCAGGACACTTTCACTTACATCTCTTTGGCCAGAATTAATTCACGTGACCATATTCAGTTTCCAGGGAGCCTGGGCAAAGCAGTCTTCAGTCCACATAGTCAGAAGCATAGCACAGCCAAAAGTCAGGGGCTCCATTCCCATGAAAGAAGGGGAAATGGATACTGGGGGACAACCAGCAATATTTGTCATACTCCTTGATCCTTAGCATTCTAGCTTCTGCCTCCCGCGTACCACTGACCCTGCTCCCCATAGAGTCACCAATGCTGAATGCAATGGGCATCTCTCAGTCCTCTTCCTGTGTGACTTATGACCAGCATTTGACATTTTGACCACTCCTTTTTGTATTTTTTACTTTAAGTTGGGTTTACTGAGGCAGAAGTTACATACAGGAGAATTCATCCTTTCCAGGTGTACAGGTCTGTGAGTTCAGATACATTATACAGTCGTGTAACCACCACCGTAGTCACAATACAGAACATTACCATCACCCCAAGCAGTTCCTTTGAGTCTCCTGATAGCAATCCCCTCCTCTCATCTCCAGCCCCTGGCAACCACTGACTTGATTTTTGTCCCCATGGTGTTGCTTTTTCCAGAATGTCATATAAATAGAATCAAACTGTATGTAGCCTTTTGTGTTTGGCTTCTCTCACTTTGCAAACACTTTTGAGAGTCCTCCATATTGTTGTGTGTATAGGCAGTTCCTTTTCATTGCTGAATTGTATTCCACTGTACAGAGGCACAATTTATTTATCCATTCACCAGTTGATGTATATTTACATTGTTTCCACTTTGTGTCAAATACTAACAGAACTGCTATATACATTTGTGTACAGGTCTTTGTGTGAACATATGTTTTCATTTCTTTTGGGTCAATACTAGGGTCACTCCTGTTTTGAAGCACTTCTTCTATGACACCACACTGCCTTGACTCTAGCTACCCCTTATCTGCTACATGTCTCTTAAATGTCGGTGTTCTGCTGGGTCTGTCCTCAACTCGCTGCACTTCTCACTGTGCCTACCCTCCCCGTGCAATTTCATCTACTGCTGTGGCTTTATTTACCCACTGACATGGTGCTCACTTCCAAAACTAAATCTCTAGTCCACATCACTCTCAAATTTCAAAACTGAATATCCAAAGGCCACTGTAACATCTTCACAAACACCTCAAACTTAATATGTCCGAAATTCACTCATCATTTTCACCTGTAAATCTCCTCCTAATACCCTGCCTACCTATCCTAACAACAGAGAGGGAAGTGTCCTCACAGAAACCTGGGCATTGTCTTTGATTCTTAACTGTCCTGACTTGCCGTACCCCGTCAGCCAGCAAGATTGATCCAGGCTACCTCCTGAATAGCCACAGAGCCATTCATTTCTCCCTATCCTCATGCTGTGGATAAAAAAGCCTCCCTCCTGGCTTCCTGGCCTCCTGGCCTCCAGTCACATCTTGTTCCAACCCATTCAACTGAACAGCCAGAGCAATCTTCCAAGAACACAAATCTAATCATATAATCCCCTTGCCTAAAACCTTTCAATGGGCATCTCTTAACTTTAAGATAAAGGTTAAATTGAATTGTAGGTGCATCTAAGTTCTTTGAAGTTAGTAGATTGACTATTACAATTTTAAAATGCACTAGAAAAACAAGATTTAATATATTTTATAGGGCTGGCTTAGACTTTGTTAAGAGTTACAAATACATCATTTGCTATGTTTAATTTTAGGGAAAAAATAACAGGCTTTAGAGTCAAACAGACTGATTAAAGTTCCAGCTTGGTCATTCACTAGCTTTGTGATTTTGAACCTATTACTTAACTTTAGTCTCAGGTTTCTTTACCTATAAAATGAGGACAATAATACTTATCTTTAAAGGTTAGTTTGAAAGTTAGATTCAATATGTATACATTGCCTAGCACAGTGCCTGGTACTTCAGTAGATTCTCAGTAAACAGTAGCTAAGTTATCTCATCATCATCATCATTACATTGTAACTTTCCCCTGAAATCTCCAATATTTTAACAGCCATCTTTACATATCTTCATAGTATTCCTTTGAAGAGGTGAAACCAATACAGATACAGGTACTTAGATGATCAATTTGTTTATTCTCATTGATTAAATGAGAATGTTACACTAGATAATATATTTATTTATTCATTAGAAATTTTACATATATATGCATATATATATATAATATATATAGTACAGCTTCAAAGTAGCAGGGTATGGCTAGGTGGATCCATTGATACACATTCTCTAAGAGTTTATTCATTTAAGCTCAGCTCACCAGGTACTGTCAACACACCAAATACATATTAACTGACTTGGAAGTCAATAACTTAACAGAACCAAAGTCTTCAGCCTCCTGGTCTACAAACAGAATGACCAGCTCTGAGACAGTATCTACCAGGATTTTTATATAGGTATAATTCATAAACTTTAGAACAGGAATTTTTAAACTGGGGATCATGGTGGGCTTTAGAAATCTGCCTGAGATTATAGGCAGAATTATGAGTTGGGGAGTGTGTGAGGGATAGAGAGTAGGGTGTCCATAACCTACACTGGGACCTCAGTGTTTCCTAATTCAAAACAAACTCTTAATATGACTACTTTAGATATAATTCTGAGCATATTTGGTTAAATGGTTTTCTGGTTTACTAGAAATAAAAACACACAATTAGAAGGTTGGAGAGAAACAGGAAAAAGTGTTACTTCAGGCAAAGTAACTTTTTACTTCAGCTAAAAGTGAGGAAGAAAAGTGTGAAAATGGGCACAAGACAACAAAACAAAAAATAACAAAAATGTCAGTTTGGAATCCTTCAGTGTAGGACAAGCAACCCTACACACCACAGTAGCTCCTGAGACCATCATAGGATAATCATATTCAGCGATTTGTGTTAAAGACTAAATGGAATTTCAAATTTTTCCATGTATATTAGGTTGTTAATTTTATATCTCGCCTAGGCTGAAATTTTAGTTACTTGGAAAGTATACTCAGTGCTCATGTTCACTTTCCTTCCTTGTCAATGTTGGATAAATGGAGATATTATTATCATTTTAAGTCTATCTGGGGAGGAAGAAAATAAAAATAAGCACAGTCACTTTGTCAAGTTCTAGGTACCATTCCAATACATTCACAAACCCAAAGCAAACCATTAGATTAATAATTAAAATATAAAAACATCAGTCTTTTAATTTGCTTGGCATTACTGGATTTCAACTGTACTCCTAGAAGTAGTATGTCCTGTGGAGTTTTACGTACTTTTTACATTTTATAACAAGGATCATTCTACCCTTTTACTTTCATGTCAATAATGTTACTATTAGAGAGATGTAGGAAAGAAAACTCTCTCTCACAGAAGCTGGGTATTTGTTCATCTGGAGCTGCTCATGTGTGTGAGGCGGGTATAATTGAACAGTTTACAGAGCTGCATTGATCTGCAGACCCCCCCACTTGGTTTACAGAGCTGGAATTAACATCATGGACTCACTATTGGCCTTCATGTCTCACTCTTCTTCCATCATTAATAAGTTCTCTCTGAAAATATGGCACTTCAAATAGCTTCTTGTGATTCTACTGATGCTGGGTAAAATTAGCCCACAGATCGGGACAGGAAGGATGGCACGCAAAGAGCTCTTTTCTTTGGTTAAACATGGGCAAAGGTAATCTCTCTTTTTCATAGTCTTCTATTGATTTCTCTCTATATTTATGAGTCTGCTCCGACAAGACACCGATAGCATTGACTTCTGAGTCATGTATGATTCTTGCAATCACAGTCTATTGATGATGGGAGGGATTCTGGGGGTTACCTAGTCCAACAGCCAACACAAACTTCTATGATTGACCTGGGATCATCTTCCTTGTTGAAACACATTTATTGTTTTCTTTTAGCTCAAAAAACTGAAAAGGCCTATTTGTTTTTTGTTTTTAGAATCCTCTCATCCACCCACAAGATGACGTATGTGTTCAGAACAGCCCATGATTATGCGTGTACAGATGTAGCGAGAAAACTTATTGCACCACTGCCAAGTCTGACCTATGATGGAAGATGAACAATGACCTCTCAGAGATAACCCAGTGCCACCATGGACTCATCAAGGGGACTTTGCCAAGGGAAAACTGCCCCTTAACCACACATGGGAGAGAAACCAATCCAATGTCACCCAGACACACTGCACACTGCTTAAGCTGAGAGCCAGAAGAGCTAGATGAGGTTCGATTGCTATAAGGCTATTAATACTAAATTTAGTATAATCTTATCAGCTCTCCTTTGCTGAATAAAGCTGGAGAAGCTAATTGGTTACTTGGTGGTATCTTCAAAGGTAGGCTTACGTATATCATCATTAAATACTTTCATCTCCTGATACAAACATTAAATGTCAACATTAAAAGTAGCACTACCTAAGATGGACCTCAAGTGTTTTTGGAATATGCTTTGAGGAGGATCATTAGAAAGATGGAAACCATTCCTCTCTTCTGAGAGCTGGAAACCTGGATTTATCTTTGAAGTAGAATGTTCTTTTGCTCTAGGAAAAATGTGAGGAGAACATTTACTGATGCAAATGCAATCAAGTACCCATTAGACTGTAAGTCCTATGGGGATAGGGATTTATTTTTCCATTTTGTTCACTCATATGTCCCCTAGAACAGTGCCTATAGCACATAGTAGGCTCTTAATAACTACTTGTTGAATTAAAATAATGAGAAAATTCCTCTTAAGCAAGACCTCAAGAAGTTGTACTTTCTTGCATGTATCTTTTGTCAGATCCAAGTCTTTACAGTTGACGGTTCCCAAAGAAATGCATCTTTCTCTAAGTATGCAATGACTGCCCTATGCCTGTATAGTATTGTTTGTTTGTGTATATATGTTGCCATCTGAGGAATCAGAGACATGACTCACACACACACACACACACACACACACACACACACGCGACAGGCAGGAAAGTGTGCAGATCTGTCTTCTCTTCCTTTGATGCTGGAGAAGTTTTGTAAAGGAACTAGATAATGCTCTAGGCGGTACAACTTGGTCTAGAGTTCGATGATTCCCCTATGATATCAATACTCAATAAACCTAGACTTTGGGAATATGTGTGGGACCACATATTATGTTTAGTATCTTTCAGGGGTCCACAGGACAAAATTCCATCCCTGTAAGTAGGGCAGGGTTTCCAGTGAAGGAAGGAGGTAGTCCCACTCTCAGTCACCCTGGGAATGGGTCAGCCTTAGGATGGGAAATCTGACCTGCAGAGAGCAGTGTTAACAAGGGTTAGGGGAAAGATACTGTGGTAGGAACTGGGACTACCATGATGCATGAGACATGGTGTCTGCCCCTTAAAGAGCTCACAGTTTCATGGAGGAAAGGCATATATATAATCAAAATTGAAATACAATGTTTTAAGTGTGATTACAGAGGTGAGACGTAGTAGAGAAATCGGAAAATCTTGCTGGAGAAGTTGATGCTTGGGCTATGTCTTTAAGGATGAATAACATTTAACCAGAAGTGTGCATGTGTGCACAAGTTTGTGCGTATCTTGGTGTGTCTGTGTGTCCAAAGAGGTAGGGAAAAGTAGTGAGAAGGTGTTCCAGAAAGAGGGACCAGCAAAATCAAAGACAAAGAAACAGGAATCAGCAGGGTGATGTCTACATATTTCTGGCATTTGCTGGAGTAGGAGGCAAAGAGAAGGACCACAATATCACTCCACTCCAGAGGCCCCATTTACATACAACGCGGTATAATGGTGCCCCCTGGAGTTGTGGTCCTGAAGGAGGTGGTTAAAAGTTGAGGCTGGAGAAGGTCACTAGAGGACTCTGCCTGCAGAAGCTTAACTAAGGGACAGGATGACGTTGGCAAACACAACGTCCCTTCTTACCTCCAAATCACAAGCAGAGCACTGTAACTGGAGACACTCAGGGTCTCTTAGTTCAGGATAGACAGCTAGTTAGAAGCCTGCTGCCACAGTTCACACAAGAGATGATAAGGTCTTAAATTAGGGCAGCCATAGTTGGCATGGAAAGGAAAGAGAGTCAAGAAATACGCCAGGACACAGAATGTGTGGGTAAGAGAAAGGCACCAAGCCTCATTCTCACGGCTCGAATGACTCACTGAAAGATAAGACCAACTGAGACAGAGCATTCAAGAGCAGCCTAGAGGTGCCACCAGGGGATTCTGACCTCAACAAACGAGCGGCTGATCCTCATTTCCCTCTGGGCTGGGACCACCGTGTACTTTGTTGTGTGACCTATGAAACACATTAAGCTGCTCCCAGGAGAGCTATGCAGAGAGGTCAGGAGAGAAGTAATATCTGAGGAACCAACGGAATTTAATTCTCTGCCAATCTGGATTGCTGTGAAAGTACAGTATCAGAAGACTCAGGGGAAAAATAAGTGATACAACCGATTATTCAAACATTGTATTTTTGGTTATATGTTAATCTAAAGAACTAGGTAAGATACTCCCAATAAGAAATCATTTGATTTTCAGGGAGCAAACTTTCCATCATTAGAAAGACCAGTAAGTTAGTCCAGGCATCCTCCTAGCTACCAGTCGCCATTTGTCCCCTGTTAAATCTCCATTCGCAGATAGTTTTTAAATGTTCTCCTTTGAACCAAGTGAACTGCACCAACCTTTCCCTCCCATCACCTTTGTCAGTTACACTCACTGACACGCCTCAAACCTCTGTAGGCCGGTTATCATCCTCATATCATGTGAATGTCTTATGCAAACCCTTTCATCATAGTTTCTTGACCTCCTCAAACCCAACAAATTTACTTCCACTCCACTCAAGGCAGCTACACCCAGATTTCACATTGAAAAGCCAAACACGAACGTAGCCTATTTTTAAAGAAAAGGTAAGTAACAGTCTTGTTTTACTTTCTCGGATTTCCAGAATCCACATTCTTCCATATCCACTTTTTTCCCCTCTACTCCTACAAACATACTGCACCATGAAAATAGCAGGGGGTACTGCTGGGTTGAGATCCAAACCTCAGGAAAGAGAAAGTGCAGTGGCACCTCCACGCTCTTCTGGCTGTCTCTCTCCCAGCCACGCTGGAGGTGTGAGCAGTCCCTGGGGGCACAGATTTGGTGAGCAGAAGCTGAGGAAAAGTATGGGACCAGAGCGGTTTCTCTTCTTGCTTCCCAGACCTACTATTCTTGGTCCTGGACCTCTCAGACTGTTTAGGAAAAATGGAAGTACACCCTGGCCTCTTTCTAATGAGTGAGAGAGAATGCTTCCACTTACATCTCCAATGTTTGCCCAATGAGTATGACACCAATGAAATGCCGACCTGGGCAGTGAACCTGAGTCAGTGAGAAGGTCCAAGTCTGGGTCAGGCTAAGATTTGTGGCCTGCAGGGAGTCAGTGTCTCAGTTAACCATTTGAAATAGGGTAATCTTTTTTGTTTTACAGCCCTCTCCACTCCTTTTCTATCTTCTGTGCCATCTTATCTAAGATACTAGCCAAGGATAGTTTCAGGTGAGTTTTTCAACTCAGCTCACAAAAGAGTAGGCATGTATTTTAAATGAGTAAAGAGGGCCGGGTAGAGAGACAATAGGGAACCGTGGGGACCATACTCCACCTGGAAGTGGTACCCTCTACTCAGCCCCAGCCAACTACCACCATATAGGAATATAGGTCTGGTGTGTCTAGATCTTCTCAATTTTCTCAAGGGAAACAAACAAACACAAAATCTTTATTTTTGTATAAAATCTCCCCCAAGAAAGTGGTGAATGACTACTAAAAATTTTTAAATAATCCTATGGCTCAGAGGGCCATATTTGGCCCTTTCCAACCCCTGGTTTAAGGGATCAGCTGCGATGAGTTTGAATTTCACAAACCACATGGATATTTCACAGTTTCCCTGTAGAGTCACACACTTGGCTACATGGCTATCTAGGAATCAATGGGCAGCAGGGGAGGCCTCTGGACTTCTGTGAAAGATGTTGGTTGTTATGAAGGAGGAGAGGTCAGGGCATACACAAGTTTTCTTGAGGGAGTTATGGGTTTCAGGACAAGTCAGAACAAGCCACTTAATGCAGGTAAGTGACAGGAGAGGAGTAAGAATACTTCTTACCAAACTCAGAGGTGGCAGCAGTCCTTGAATATCCCACCCACCCCCATCCTCCACTCCTTGTACGGAGATGACTGGCTCGAAGCCCACTCTCTTTGGACTGTATGTACCTCCGACGTACAAGACGGCAGCCAGAAGCCCATATGTCCCAACTGTCAGACCCTCTGCCTAGGATGGCATTTCTGCCTCCCAAGTTGTCCTTGAGGCCTCTTTGACTTACTCCCCGTTCTCCAGGCTCCCTGCCTTGACTCATGGTTCCAGTTAATGTTACAGATAACTTTTCCCCTGGCATTCTCTTTAACTTGACCTACAGCCCTCTGTGCCAGCATCTTATGCAACTTACAAAGAAGAACTTGAGCTAAGCGTGTTTGTCTCCAACAACACAAATAACTTCCTCCCTTTTAATCTTCCATATTCATAAGCATCATTTCCACAGCTCTCCAACACCAAAACATTAGAAAGTGTTTATGTTAAAACAAAAATAGTGACCAGGGGAGAGGCTGGATCTGAAAAGTGAAATTGATCTCAAGAACCTCAGAACCTCTCCCAGCCTCACAATCCTCCCACAGAGATTCCTATTTCCATGGAGGGCACTTAAGGACAAAAAATATTTTAAAGTTCCTTTCCTCATCAAATGAATCTCTGATGCTCGGATTTCAGACACTGTGACTGGTCTTGGGAAAAATATTTGGGTGCCAGGTAGTCTTTCAAATAATACTGATTTTTGAATGAATATTAAAGTTCCAGTATAAAGGAACAGATGGACCAGATCAAATACAACATTGTGCAAATCACAGGATTCTCCCATCCAAATAAAATGCTAACAACCAATGCTTTTTAGAATACTTCTGGGCTTGGACTTCCTGTGCTACAAAGCAAAAATGTTCTAGAATATGTCTTGCTTCTGTGCCATGTGTCTTTCAATTTCCTTATGAAAACGAAAGAGGCCTGTGCCCCCATCAGCCCCACAGGAGCCAGGTCAAGCACCAAACCAAGTGCAGACTGCCAATCTTAAGAGGGGTGAGGGGAGGACACAGACTTGGGGGCAATCTGAGGTCAGAACCAGCAAACTTGAGGAGTGGCAAGGTGAGGATACCAAGAAACCCAAGAAAAAATGCGTAATCTTATGAGTGGCTGGATCTGAGTACAAGGAAGTAGACATGGTTAGATGGAGGGACAAGCAAGTCTCAGGGGTCCTCCTGTAAGCATTTCACATGGTGAGACCACAGGAGGAGTTTTCAGGTGTGGACTGTGTTGCTATTATTAGAGTTAAGTGTAAAGAGTAAGCGCTTCTGGGGCTTCCCTGGTGGCGCAGTGGTTAGGAATCCGCCTGCCAATGCAGGGGACACAGGTTCAAGCCCTGGTCCGGGAAGATCCCACATGCCGCGGAGCAACTAAGCCCGTGCGCCACAACTACTGAGCCTGCGCTCTAGAGCCCGCGAGCCACAACTACTGAGCCCACATGCCACAACTACTGAGCCCGCGTGCCACAACTACTGAAGGCCGTGCACCTAGAGCCTGTGCTCCGCAATGAGAGAAGCCACCGCAATGAGAAGCCCACGCACCGCAACGAAGAGTAGCCCCTGCTCGCTGCAACTACAGAAAAGCCCACGCGCAGCAACGAAGACCCAAAGCAGCCAAAAATAAATAAATAAATAAATAAATTTTAAAAATTAAAAAAAAAAAGAGTAAGCGCTTCTGAAAATTTGGACAGTTTTGGTTTTAACACACCTATAGCCCATTCTGCCTTGCCAGAATCCTGGAGCCCATAGGGACAATGGTTACTTGTTGGCATATCACATATTTGGGGCATTTTCTTTAGTTTTGACTTTAATCTTAATAACTAAGGTTTTCTTCAGTTGTTGAAGTGCCTCTAATAAGTCATCACCTTTTTTTCTTTTATTTTGACACCATATCAAAATCTCAACCGATAAAGAAGATGTGGTATATATTGATACATACAATGGAATATTAGCCGCAAAAAAAGAAAGAAATCTTGCCATTTGCAGCAACATGGATGGACTTAGAGAATATCATTCCAAGGGAAGTAAGTCAGAGGAGAAAGACAAATATTATACGATATAACTTATATGTGGAATCTAAAAAAAAAATACAAATGAATCTACTTACAAAACAGAAAGAGACACACAGACATAGAAAACAAACTTACGGTTACCAAAGGGGAAAGGTACGAGGGATAAATTAGGAGTATAGGATTAACAGATATACACCACTATGTATAAAATAGAGAAGCAACAAGGATTTACTATATAGCACAAGGAACAATATTCAATATCTTGTAATAACCTACTATGGAAAATAATCTGAAAATATTTATATATGTATAAATATATATATAACTGAATCACTTTGCTGTACACTTGAAACTAACACAATATTGTAAATCAACTATACTTCAAAAAAAATCTCAACCAACCCTGAAGACATATCCACTATTGGCAGAGATGTTAATTCTCGAGCCTCTAATAGGTGGCTATCTGAATAGAATGAGTTACAGGTAACTATATATATAATAAAATATTTTAAAATTATAGTATTGATATATCAGAACAAGGTACACAAGGTTGTTTTCAATATATGAGGCTTTATCAAGTAATACCATATTAGGATTACCATCAGGGTTGAATACAAGGCAGGTCAAAAATGAAGATGGTGGCACAGACTGGAGATTGGTCACTTACAAGAAGATTGAACAAATAAGGAGATGCATGTGGATAATAGGAGCCAGGTTTCTCAGTGTCAGAGAATGAAGTAATAAATATAGAAAGGAAAAAAACAGAATAAAATCTGTGGTGTTGGACTGAAATTAGAGGTATTGGTGCTACCTCATGGTTTTCAATTTACATATAGTTATATGTAGAGATAAATATAGATACAAATGTGTGCACATGTAATATATACACACAAACATATACTCCCTACCTCCACCCACTGTGTGGGAGCAGTGACACCCAAATAAAAATGAGGACATCTAGTCCTCAGGTCTGGGTTTCTAGATGTCATTCTCCACTAAAAGGGACCAGTGCTTCTTGGAGAAATGTCTTGTTCTAGAACTGGGACTGGAAAAGTACAAGATGAGCCTGAAACAACTTATGGCAGAAAGCAAAGAAGTACTCAAAGAACGACGGAACATATTGAAAGGACTCAGGCACCAACCTGAACTGATTTGGTCTCAGGGGCCATGTTGGGGGCAACAGAAATAATGATAGAAACAGATTATAACCCACTGAATAAAAGAGAAATCCATGAGTCAATAGTGGTGGAAAGAAAAGAGGGAGGAAAAGAGAGAGAAAGCAGCTTAGTTGAATGACAAATGGGCAATTGAGAAGAGAACTTTATAGAAGAGAAGCCTGAAAGACACCACTTCAACCAAGTGATCAAAGTAAACATCCCCAGTAATGGGACAAAATGACACCCTTCTCCACCTGATAGGATGCTGTGAGAAGAGCAAGCATCGCTTCTGTGCTATTCCTGCCAAAGATGCATAACCTGTGTTAGTCATAAGGAAGCATCAGGCCAATTCAGATTGAGGGACACTCTATGAAGTAAATGACCTATAATCTTCCAAGGTGTCAAGGTCATGAAAGTCAAGGGAAGTGTGAAGAACTGTTCCAGACAAAAGAGACATGACAACCAAATGCAACTCTTGATTCCGAACTGGGTCTTTTTCCTACACAGGATATTATTAGAAAGCTTGAGTGTGGTCTGAGGATTGTACAGTAATAACATAACAAAGTTAACTTCCCAATTTTGATAGTTGTATTGTGGTTTTATGGAAGAATGGCCTTGTAGGAAATATCATACACATTAGACAGTGATAGGACATCGGGTTTGCAAATTACTCTCAAATAGCTCAGGAAATAAGAGGTCTTGGCAGTATTTCCAACTTTTTTGTGAGTTTATGATTGCTTCATCTGTTAAATATATAAGACTATGCATAAAATATATAAAGTTTGCCATGTTAATAAACTGTAACAATCCCCTTGATAAACAGACAAAATATATCCATTATCTTGTATACAGATATTTATTTTTTAATAATTATACCAGTATAATCTCAGGATTTTTAGTAATTGCTGTCTTTAACCAGAGCAATCAAGTTTTTTCTCTAGACACAGAAAACCTGAAGCAGAAAAGCAAGAACTATATAGCTATTTTTGTCCACAGGTCTCTTTCTATAAAGAAATTACCTTTTATAATTTAATTCAGTTGAACACATGATTTTGTGATTTTGTAACCTTTTTTAAAATTTTTACTGAAATATAATTGATTTACAATATTGTGTTAGTTTCAGGTGTGCAGTAAAGTGATTCATTTATATATATATATATATATATATATATATATATATATATATATAATTTTTTTACATTCTCTTCCACGTAGGTTATTACAAGATATTGAGTATAGTTCCCTTGATTTTGTAATCTTAAACAAAGTGATTTTAGGTAATCTAACCAGCTAAACTAAGAGAGAATTTAGGAAATTCAAATTAATTAGGCTTTCCATGAAAAAAAATCTATCCAAGACTGGCATAGAGGGAAGAGATAAAATTGTTTTTAAACAAATTTATTAAGTCAGTTTACTTTTCAGAGTCATCTTGATTATGAATATTTCAAAAAGCTGTTTTCCATACCTTTACATTATATGTTAAAATCTCCAACATGTTTTAAAGCAAATTTTTCCATTTGATTTTCTAACCTAGTATCCAAGGCTGTAAATGAATATCACACTTAAGCCTTTTTTTCCCTAGGTTACAGCTTTAGCAAAAAAAATTTATTATATAGTCAACATATTTAAATCATATTTAGAATTTTTAGTTTCTCTTATTTTACATTTATATAAGCACTTAATATATTGAAATTTTTATAGAAGTTAATCAGAAAAGGTATTTGCTCCTGATGGAGCAAAATCTAATGATTTTGAGATCTTATAATCTAACTTATCAACTCTCTCTAGAGGTAGACAAAGTATCTCTGTTTGCTCAAAAACTATTTCATATTTATAAACCGGGAATTTTTATCAACTCTTATACAAGTTAGAGGAGTTTAAGAATTTAAGGTAAAAATATAGGCACTAATATTTATTAAGGATATTGATCAGTTGAAGAATAAAAACATGTAATTAATCACCATTTGTTCCTCTTGGGAAACACAGTGTTGAAAATCTGTGTAATTTTGTGATTTTTCCCTCTGAATTTACCAAAATAGTTTCTCTTTTTTTCTAGGTCCATTATTTTTTCTTTTCTTTTTTTTAAACAATAGTGATAATCTCCTTTCTTTAGCCTTATTTTATAAATCCTGAAGAAAGTAATTTTGGCATTATTCAGTTGTTAAGAATAACAAAAGCAGACAGTTGAATACTAAGGATTCAGCTTCCTTTTAATTTTGGTGCAGGAATTTTAACTTAGCAGATACTGGCACAATTGGGACCACAATAAATGCACATGAAAAATTACCAGAATTCTGAAAGAAGAAAAAAGGCTCTGAGCTTGAGGGTCAGAGGAAGCCAAATTGACACAAACCGAAATACATAAACAGAGAGAATCTAGGAAGAAAAACACCAAAAACTTTTCAACCTTGCATTCAGGTGCCAGCAACAATCAGAATCCTCAGGCATACAACCAAAAAAAGGTCACAGAAATCAGATTACAGATTCTTATCAACTGCCACTTGACAGAAATCACTTAATGGCCAGGCCACAGAATTAAAACCCAGATGCCACCACTGTTGTCACCAGGGTAGATTCAACCCACCCTGTTCAACTAGAGCAAGAACCAGAAGCAGAAACAAATGTGACCAAGAATCAGTTTAGTGTGTGAGAGCCAGAGAGCCCAATCGCCACATAAGCATTATGACAGGAGCCAAGAGAAGATAAGCCAAGGACCCAAGGGGTCCAGGACCAGAAAAGACCCAGGTTCGCTTTAATCTACACATTCACAGTGGAGCCTTCAGAATAAGAGTCAAACAATAACTCAAAGACATAGGTAAAATTATTAGCATACTATTTAATCATGCACAAGGGAAAACAACAATACATTAATTTCCTCTAAAAATAAAATAAAATAATACAAAATAAAATGACTTAAATATGAGAAAGAGAACTAGAGGAGACAAAAAAAACCAAGCCATTTTGATTTCTTGCTTCGGTAAAACGCTGATCAGCCAGCAGCCAGCAAAAAGGCCTGTCAGGGGATTTTTGCCCTCAGGCAGCCAAATGGGTCATCAAAGGAAGCCATTTCAGCTTTTTGTTTATTCTGCAGAAGACCTGGGGGGTTAAATTGGACACATACAAAACAGGCAGTCTCTGCATTATGTCCTGCAGCGTATCCTTTGCCAGCACCTCCAACTCTAGGTCTGCACCATTGTCTTATTCGAATTGTTCACTGATAATCGAAAAGGTAAATTAAAAGAAGTCAAAGCAATTCAGATTTCAAATGAAATTGAAGAAAAAAAAAAGCATCTCCACTACTGTAGGTGCAGGAAGCCTTGATTGGTCTTGCTTTCCCTCATCAAGACTCTGCCTCACCACCCACTACTTCGCCTTGCTCTCCACGGTTAACAATCTTGCCATCCTGTTGTTTTTCTTCCAAGCACACAAGGTGTGCTTGTGGTGGCTACTGTTCAAGTGACCAACTTGCTCTGGGTTTCCTGGGACTTTCTGATTTAGCACTGAAAGTCCTGCATCCAGAGAAGCCCCTCAGTTCCAGGCACAGTGGGACAGTTGGTCACCTCAGTACTTTCCCCTTGAATTGTAAGAATTAGGTCCACACTGCAAGGGTAGTAAGATCCAAGAAAGCTGCACTTTGAAGAGGTTTCTGGAAGCATCTTGCATTTTCTATCTTTTTAAATTGTGGCAAAACATACATAACATAAAATTTACCATTTTAACCATTCTCAGGTGTACAGTTCTGCGGCATTAAGTACATTCACATTGCTGTGCAACCATCCATCTCCAGAACTTTTTTATCCTCCCTAACTGAAACTCCGTACCCATTAAACACTAACTTACCTTTCTCCTCCCCCAGCCCTTGGCAACAAGCATCCTATTTTCTGTCTATGAATTTGACTACTCTAGGTACCTCATATAAATGGGATCACATAATATTTGTCCTTTTGTGCTTTTGGTAATTTCTTAAATTATAAATTGAATTTTACCGATTTTCAATTATAATAGCTAAAATAACCAGTTGTTGACCAAGCGCTACTAGCAGATGAAATCAATATCCAACTTTTTTTTGGCCCTCTACTCACCTTTAAAAATTTATTTAGTGAATGAATGAATGAATGGTTTCCCTACCTCTGCCTCAAAACTTGGGCAGGCCCCAGGACTTTTGCTGGTCACTCTTAAGGAATAAGCAGTACGTCACTTTCAGTAACAAACAAAAATCTCAACTCCAAAATCAGGGCACATTTGATGTCTTATCAGAAATCCTGCCATCTTCTTACTCATTTGGGGGGTGCTTTGTGTTTGTACGTTGATCCCCACTTGGCCTCTTGCTAAGAGGGAAACCCCTTGTAGCATGCACACATTGAGGAAAGAAGAAAGCGAACAGTCCGTCATCTCGAATCATTAGCAAATCTAACCTGAAAGACACTGAGCAAAGGCATTTGATGGGAGGCCAATTGGAGTCCATCTACCTCCATACCTAGCCTCTTCCTTTAACTTTAAAACACCTGAGACTTTGGACCTGAAAGCTGGAATTTCCCTGCACTTACTGTTCTTTAATTTTTATACCAAAAAATTACAGGTTCACTGTTAACAGGTAGAATACTACACAGATATAAAAAATTAAGTTAATAATTTCCCACACCAATCTCATCTCCAATTCCCCAAAGGGGGAAAAAATATTAACAGGGTAGAGTCTATCTTCACCTCTTTCTCCTCATAAAAATATTGCAGCACAATATTTCATAAAAATCATTAAAATTTTGCATCATAAAAATATTACATATCTATATACATATAGATGGATATTATATTATAGTAATTATATTATATTCTTATCTTGTATCTTGCTCTTTTTTCCTTAAGCAGATCAGAGACTTCCCCCTCTGAGTCTTTGTAATTCCAAACTTCGGTTTGTTTTCCTCAAGAGAGAACAACAGTGGCTACTCAGGGTGTGATTTAAAGGCATAAATATAGAGGAGATGTTGTCTGGTTGTCCCAAGCTGGCTTTGTCTAGCTGTGAAAGGCTGCTGACTTTCATTCAAAAAGCATAGGTGACTATGTTCTTGAATCAAAGAAAAGAAAGGATATGAATGAATGCTCCTTCGATGGAGTAGATGAATGACCGAATTAAGTAGCCAGTTGGTTTAATTACAGCTTTCAGTTTTCCCTCAGTTAATAAGCATTGAAACCATTCCACCTCTGGTCAAAAATAACAAGTAGGTGGTATTGTGTTTATGATTATATATCTGAAATCTATGAAGGGAAAAACAAATAGTAAATTCATTCTCTGGATTTTTCTTCTTATGGTTTACATGTGATCTACCTATTTTGCTAAAGTCTCACCGTTTCTAAACGGTGCTTTTTAGACCTTCAGCATCTGTAATGTGAGGAATGCTAAGTGCAAATGCAGATTCCTAGGCCGTGTTTTGACCGCCCCTGGATCAAAATATCTGCAAATAGAATTTGTATTAAAAAAAATTTCCGCAGGTGATTCTAGCATACACTAACTTGTTTGAAAACTACCCCTAGGCCTCACCACAGGCTCAGAGATTTGCTGATCTCATCTTTTAAAAGACTCTAATCATCTTCTCTAGACTTCAGATACCTAGCATCCCCCCACCTCCTCCCCTTTCCTGTCCACCACCCCCAAGCACGTTACGAAAACAGGAAGCTTGCATACTCTTGGGTCCAGCTCAATGCAGGCAGGCTCTGAATAGCCCCTGGGTCCCCAGAAGAACGTGAAGAAGGAGCTGCTGATTTGATTGGGCCTAAGAATTGCCCTTGACTCTTTGTGTTCAGACCTAGGAAATAGTAGTTCTGAGTCTGCTGAGACCCTAACAAGCATTAGAGGTAAAACATTTTCTATCTCTAGCAGAGGCTAGAGCAGCATGCAAACACCTTTGTGGATGCTAAGAAGAAAGCCAAGAAGGGAAAGAAGAGCGAGGATTAATAAAGGTAGTGACTGCCTTTTGCATCTTGTCATTCTCAATACCAACAGTCAATGACAGTTCTCAAATGAGTATAGGTCAACATGTGAATGAGTGATTGGGTGAATTTGTTTCATACTTTTTGGTGACCGAAAACAACAATAGCAACCACAATTTCCTAATCCCTGAGATTGTTGCCCACTTGAAAAAGACACGTGGGTGCTTCATATTGGTCTTCAGTCAGAATGTCATCTGTAACTTTTAGTAATGTCTACAAGGACCACTGGTGGGAACCGATTCAATAGGCTTTAAAACTCCAGAGAGTAAAGCATGGAATTCCCTGGAAATGCTTTGTCGTGAAGACACTGCTAGGAAGCAACTCTGGAGCTGTGTGGGTGCCTAATTCAGAGCCTCATAAACATAAAAGAGAAATAGTAAAACTGAGAAAAGCCAAGGTCAGAAAGCTGCCTTGAGCCAACACATTACTGCCCACCTGCTAAGTTCTAGGCTATTCTGCCCAACCTCAAGGACCCCGAGCTCTTTCCAGGTTCTAATTTGACCAGGCATTTATTAGGTTATAATAAAAGGAGGAATGAAAGAAAACAGATTCTTTGGAGAGAATGGAAAACAATATTTCATGGGAAAAATGAGAAAATTAGCCAGAATAAAGACATAATTTGCCACCAAGACATCATAGTTTCTTCAAAGACATAATTCACCTGCTGAACCTATCCACAAATATTTTTGAAACTCAGAAACATGCAGCACATTCCCTGTAAGAGGATATTACTGTGACTTGCTCAACCAGGGACCCTGTCCTGCTGGTGGACTGACACTATGATAGCTCCCAGTGTTCACCTCCTGGTATTCACACTCTGTGTAATCCCCTCCCCTTGAGAGTGAGAAGGCCAACAGAATACAGCAGAAGTGATGGGATGTCACCTCCATAATTATGTTGTAATCTCTGTCTTGCTAGATTTTCCATATTGCTTTCTCAGCTTGCATACTTTGATGAAAAAAGTGGCCACGCTGGAGAGGTCCACATGGCAAAGATTGGAGAGCAATCTCCAGCCAAAAGCTAGGAAGGATCTGCAACCCTCAGTCAAACAGTCCTCTGGGAACTGAATTCTGCCAACAACCTGGATGAGCTTAGAAGTGGATCCTTCCCAGCTGAGCTTTCATATGAGACCACAGCTTCAGCTGGCAACTTTATTTCAGTCTTGTGAGGAACCCTAAAACAAAGGAATCAGCTAAGCTATGCCAAACTCTTGACCACAGAAACTGTGAGTTAATAAATGTATATCATTTTAAGCCACTAAATTTGGGGTAATTTGTTACACAGCAATAGATAACTAATGCAATCCTGATCCAAGCTGAGATATCGAGGAAAGAGTGTTTGGTTTTCACAGTTCTGAACAATTACTCTTGCTGCCCTTGCCTTGCTGGAGTCTGTGAAATAAGACACACTCTTCCAAGCTGCCTGTATCCAGCACATATATTACAACCTCTGCAGCCAGGGGGGTAGGGGGGTGGGGGAGGGGCGTGGTCTGAGAGGTGCCAAATGGGGAAGTCATTTAGTCCATGAAAAGATACTTACTGATTTGTTAAAACAGAAACTGGTATTAGCTTGTGTTCTAAAAAGCTTTTAAATCTCAGAGAAGAGGATGATAAATTGAGTGCTATGTCCACATTTTCAGTCAAAGGCTTTAGTTATAAATTCCACATGCTGTAACCATCAGCAGTATGCAAGGAGGTCGCCATATGAAATAAACCTTCATTTGTCTGAAGCCAGAATTCACATTTTCTTTAAGATGAGATCCACATCAACACACACACACGCACACGTGCGCGTGCGTGCGATTGTTTCTGTGGGAGGATGGACTAACTGAACTCACTTTTCAATTGCATCAGCTTCTTTTTTAATGTAGTGATGGATTCAATTAGATGAAAACCATACTTGTGTTGACATATCAGGAGTGTTATTTCTTCCCACAGATTTCATCATGCACAATGACTAAAGGCACTGCCTTTCTCTGCTGTCTTTCCAGGTTACACTTATAGGCAGCTCTCTTACCAGAAGAGTGTAGATGATTCTTAATGTGACACTGGCATAAAGGAAAAGAGAAATCCTCTGAGACACTGGTCAAGAGACAACAGGTTCTCTATTCTCTTTTTACTCTTCAGGTCTCCCTGGACTCAGCTGACCAATAGAGTATAAGACCTGAGTCACACAGGGCTTCTCTTTGTTAAATTTGTATATACCCTCAATGCAAAGTTCAGGGGTCTACAAGGCCATCTTTACCTCTGTTATCAACTGCAAGTTAGAGAGCCCCCAAGATCACCCTCGAGTTTGATAATTTGCTAGAAGGACTCATAAAACCCACTGAAAGCTGCTATACTCACAGTTACAGTTTATGACAGCACAGGGACACAGATTAAAAGCAGCTAAGGGAAGAGGTACATAGAGAAGGGTCCAGGAGAGTCCCAAGCATGGGACCTCTAGCACGGGACACTAGTGGAGTTATGCAGACACTGTTTATTTCTCACAGGTACAATGTGTGACAATATGCATGAGCTACTGCCAACCAGACAAGCTCACATGAACCTTGGTGTCTAGAGGTTTTATTGGGGCTCAGTCACATAGATATGGCTGACTGCTCATGTGGACAACCTTATTCTCCAGAGGTCAAGTTCACGCCTCATGACCCAAGGACCCCTACTATAAATCACACTGCTAGCATAGACTATCTGGCATGGCCAAACATCCCCAAGTTAAACAAATCAGGCAGGACATTCCAAGGTCTTAGAGGTTACCTCCCAGAAGCCAAGGGCAAAGGGCAGGCCTCTCTGGGGGAAAGGTTAATCCTTTACTGCATACCATACCAAAGCCTATGCAGACTTTCCTGTTCCACTTGGCAGAATTTCCCTGCAACAGCTCTCCGAACTTACACCTCCCCTAATCTCTTCCGTCCTCAAGAACGGCACCAACAACCACCCAGGTGATCAAGCCACTACCACCCTAATCCATGGAGTGTTTCTGGTGAGCGCAGCCGGGTAGGTGAGGGTAGCGCGGGCCGGGGACTGCCGGGTGCCGCCGGGATGCTGAACCCCGGCCCTCCTCCCCCGAGTAGGACCCCAAGCGAGCCCCGCCCAACCCCTGAGCCTCCAGCCATGGCTCCTCTGCTCGCGAAGTATGCTTACCTGCAGAGCCTGGCCAAGAAGATCTGCTCCCGGCCCAGGCCCGAGCCACAGAAGCGCAAGTCGGCTGGCAAAACTCAAGTCTTAGAAGCTGCCGGACTCCTAAAAAAGGAGAGGAAGAAAGCCCTGAAGAAATCCCAGGAGCGGGAGGAAAAGGCTGCAGAGGCCAAGGCCAAGGCCCGGGCCCCCGCGGAGAAGTCTCAGGTCCGGAAGCCGGTGGCAGCCGAGGAGGAGGAGGCCTCCAGCTCCACCGGGGCCCCTGCGGACGGCCTGGACAAAGAGCCTCTTTACTTGCCTTGGACGTTCTGCGGCAGCGCCTGCCTGAAAAGATACCGGAGGCGCGGGGCCAGGGCAGCGCCAAGGAGCTGTCTCCCGCCGTTTTGGAGAAGAGACGTCGGAGGAAGCGGAGGAAGCAGGAGCGCGCGCGACCGGAAGGAGAAGCAGCAGCGGGAGCTGAGGGCAAAGCGGAAGGCGCCCAGGGCCCCCGAGGTGCGGAGGACGCTGAGCGGGCCCTGAGGCGCCCCGCGAGGAGGCGCAGGGCCGGCCGGGGCTGCTCCTCAACAAGGTAGAGGCGACCGAAGAGAAGCCGTCCCGCAAGGCGCAGCGCAGGAAGGAGAAGAGGCAGAAGCGGAAGAGCAACCTGACGCCGCTAACAGGCAGGACCTAGGCAGCCGCGGAAGCGCCTGCGGGCCCGGCGGGAGGAGCTGCGGTCCGCGGGTGCGGGCCAGGCCCGGGAGCTCGAGGCAAAGATGCAGTGGACGAACCTGCTGGACAAGGCCGAGGGCGTGAAGATCCGCGACGACGAGCACCTGCTGCAGGAGGCCCCGAAGCGCAAGAAGAGGGGGGCGCAGTGCCAGCGCGCATGCGAGAAGCGCACGGCGCGTGTGACGGAGAAGACGCAACAGCTGCGGGGCCCGTGGCGGCAGAACCCGCGCGAGAACAAGGCGGCCAAGGCTGAGCGGCGCCTGGAGAAGACCCGCAAGAGGGGCCGCATCCTGCCCCAGGACCTGGAGCCGACCGGCCTGGCCTGAGGGCCCGACCCCGACCCCGACCCCGGCAGGCTCAGGCTCCCAGCGGAAATCGGACGCTGCCCCGCTGCCCTCACCGACTTTTCAGGGCTTAGGCCGCACGTGCAGAAGAGCCTTCAGATCCGGGGAAGGGGTGACCCAGATCCGGGATCCAGCCTCCTCTGGTGAGGCCAGAACGCTCCCTGAAAATTCCGGGGTGGGGGACGAGGGAGTGGTGAGGAGGGAGTGGGCATGGGGAGGGGGTGGGTCTTCACTGACCTCCTCCTTCTCTCCCAAGTTCACAGGAGCAGGAAGGGAATGGCCTGTGTGACTGCTGTGTCAGCCCCAAACTCTCTTGGAAAGGACAAAACCCAACCCCTGTCGCCAGAGCTGAAGGCGGTATTGACAGGCTTGGTAACTGGGAGAAGGCGGGCTGCCTGGAATTGAATTATTCTAAATTTATTTGTAAGATGGATAAAGATTATCATTTAAGATAAACATGCACATTAAAAATCCTAAAATAACCACTAGAAGCTAGAAACCGTGTTACTAAACTAGAAAGAAGAAAAATGTAGTGGGGTGGACAGTGTCAGTCTAGGAGGAGGTGGGAGAGAAAGTAAAACCTAAAACTAAACCGGGGGAATGGAGGGTACACAGAGGCAGAATTAAGTCCAAGCCCACAGGCAGCCAGAACGAATGCACGTCGACAAAACTCAGATGAATTTTATGGTATGTGGATTATATTTCCAAAAAACTGTTAATAAAATTCTTTTGACTAAACTCCAGTTAAGAAACAGATGGTAACCAAAAGGAAGCTGGTGTTGGCTGCATCATAAGATGAAGTCGACTTTAAGATAAAAGGCACTGCTAAGGAGGACTATCACCACGTAATGAAAAGGGGTTCAAATCACCTGGAAGGTAGAACAGTCGTGCACCAGGAACATAGCTTCAAATCTGTCTAGCAGAAACTGACACAACTACAAGGAGAAATCAATTCACAAACCAAAGTGGGAGATTTTTAACATCTCTGTTAGGAATTGATAAACCAAGCAGACAAAATCAGATGGATATGGAAGGTTTGGATGAGAGCATTTATAAGCTTGATCTGTTGGACACACAGAACAGTGTATCTGAAAACAGTATGTACTTCAAGCACACATGGAACAGTGGTGAAAACCAACCATCTCCTAGTCCATAAAGCAAGTCATATTTCAAAGCATCAGTGTCATACAAAGCATATGATCTGGCCACAGACAATGAAAAAACTTAAGAGGTAATTGTTAAAGTTTCCTGTTTGGAAGCTTAGAAACACACTTCTAAATTACCTGTGAGTCAAAGAATCATCCCTAATGGATGTTAGCGAATATTTAGGACTGAAAGATAATGAAAATGCTATGCGTTAAAATTTGTGGGACACAGCTAAGGCAGTGCAAAAAGCGCTTTGTAGCCTTAAAAAAAAGAAATTCTCACCTGGACTATTGCCAGCTCATAACTCCTTATCTCCAGCCTTGCCACCTCTCAGGCCAGTATCCACATAGTAAAGAATTCAAGTCATTCCTCCTCTATTTAAACCCAACCTTCCCATCCCCCAAAGGTGTCCCTTCACATTTAGAATAAAATTCAATATTCCTCTTCCTAGCACACTGACCTCCCCTCATTCATCTCATATTTGTCTCTCTATGACCACTTTGCTCTGCCCACTCTGGTCTTTTTTCTCTTCCTCCAAGCTCATTCCCACGCTAGGGCCTTTGCACTGCCTGTTTTCTCTGCATTGAACCTCTGTCCTTAAACTTCCCCCAAGATTATCTTTCTTATTATTCAGATCGCAGCTTAAATGTCACTTTGTGGTGTCATCTTCCCTGGCTATTTAATCCAAGAGTCTCCCAGACACCCTCAAACTCACAACCCTTTCACAATGACATCCAATGCACTTAGCAACAGCTATTATTTTTCTGGTTTGTTTGTTTGTTCCCTGCCTCCCACCCATAAAAATATAATCTCCATGCAAGCAGGCACCAGTCTGCCTTTTTCATACCTGTATTACCTGCTCTTAGAAGAGAGTCTAACACATAGTAGGTACTCAATAAATATTTGCCTGACAAATGAACGTATGCCCTTTTCTTGAAAGTCAACTGGTAACCACTGGTTTATTCAACAAGTATATGAGCACCTTCTCTACAAAAGGCCAGACACAGGTGAGGCTAGGCAAAGCCCGCCCTCGAGAGCATAAGAGAGCCTAACAGTAGTACCAGTAGAATAAATAGCGTTCATCTTTGTACCTTCCACAGCATCGAGACAGTCTTGGAGCTCATTAAAGAGTGAAAGGACAAAAGAGGACGCTGCTAAAATGGTATTAGAAATTCAGAGGGAGAAAAGAGTTCTTAAAAATGAAAGGATCCCACCTGAAGCTTAACACAATATTGTAAATCAACTATACTTCAATAAAAAAAATTTTTTTAATGAAAGGATCAGGAAAGATTTCACATAGGATTTGTGATGATGGGAAACAAGAGGCTCGTCATTCTAAGTAATGGGAGCAGTACAAATAAGGCACAGAGGTAGGAAGGGATACCTCTGAGCAAGATTAAGTAGTTCCATTTGGAAGAAGTGTAGGGTGTATAAAGAGGAATTCTAGGAGATAAAGCTGGGAAGGTTGGTTGGGATCAGAATTGATCCCTATAATTACAACTCTAGACAACGTGGAGCCTCTGAAAGTTTTTGAAAAAGGACTTACCATGACTGAAACCGTGCCTTAAAAGGGTTGAACTCAGGCAGGATCAGCTTCATGAATATGCAGACTCTGCCATCACCGAGGACCCCGAGCACAGAAGGGCCCTGTGCTTGGTGTAATGTCCTGCTGCCATGGTGTTGAAAGTTTAAGTAATTTTGAATAAGGGGCCCTGCATTTTTCATCTTGCACTGGGACCTTCAAACTATGTGGCTGGTCCTGAGGTCAGGAGAGAGTGATTATGAATGATTAAAATAAGGGGGAGTCAGGAGGCAAGGAGACCAGATAAGAAATCATAATAATAGTTCAAGGAAAAGCTAATGAGGATATGAGGTGGGGAAGCCTTCCTAATCTTAGTAGATACTCTAAGTATTTAGAGGTAATAAAGAAAGCCTTGGGTCATAGACCCAAAGATATTCTTCAAAACTCTCAGCTCCAAACTACACAGAATGATTCTTAATATGTAGGTCAGGAGGAAGTTGAAAGTTTATAGGAAGCCATTGGAAGTTTTTGAGCAGGTATTTTATATAAGATTTAATTTAACAAATATTTATTGAACACTTGCTATGTGCCAGGCATAGTGGTAGAATTAGAAACCTACTGGGTGCCAGAGATTAGTGTTACCAAGCAAAAGCTCACTGCCCAAGGCACACAGAAGCCAATACTTTGGCACTGGCTTTTGAGAAAAGAAAGAGCTTTATTGCGAGGTCGACCTGCAGAGCTCAAATCTGTCTCCCAGATCCAAGGCTCAGGGCGAAATTTAAGGAATTAGGAGAATTTCAAACCTGGAAGCTGATTGGCTAATCTTGAATCAGTCCATATATGGTAATCAAGCTACTCTTGATGCTGGAAGCTGGATTTTCCTCACTGAAGGAGTTCTTGCTTTGTAAAGAGCTCTGGTGGCAACATTTCTATTCTTTGAATTCCGTAGACTGAAGATCCTTGGTTCCGGGGTCATCCTGGAGACACAGGTTTCTGTGTTGCACATGCGCAGTGATGTCTCTGCAAAATAACTTCAGGTTTTATTAATCAACAGCCTGTTTTTAAAAAGCAAAATCATTTTAAGCTGGTCCATGTTTTACATGCTATTTCATAACAGTCCCTGCCATAAACACTGCCAGAGTAGGAAGAATTCTGTATACAGATAGTTTTCAGTTATGGTCACCACATAATTTGATCACTGTATAAAGTGTTACACTGAAAGAAAATGTAATGGTTTGCGGGGAGGAAATGGGAGAGCATCTTTCTGCTCTTAAGAAGGCTTTGAGGACATTTCAGAAAGAACCTGGGGTGGTAGGTGAAGAACTGGCTCCAAAATGAACTTAAACCTCATGTCAAGCAATGTACCATTTCAAAATGCAGTGCTAGCTTCCGAGATTTTCGAATCAGATCAGCAAATCTCCATTACAAAGAACAACTGCAGATTTTCTTTTCTAAGACTAAATGCCTCACCAAAACATTCTAACTGGCTTTTTCTTTGGTTTATTCTGCTTACCCCAAGTCAGCGTTCAAGGCTGTTGGTTTATATAACCTGGAAAACAAATCTAATGGAAACCATTAGGTTGTCATCAAGGGAGAGCTGGATAAGAAGCTCTTGAACTTGTTTCACCCTCTCAAAGGGCAGGACTTATTTTTCTTACCATGCAAACAGTAGATTGGTGAGAAAGCAGAGAGCGATGCAAACACAGACGTGGCTGCTCTCTGAGATTGTTCCTCTCCTCAGAAAGCAAAGTGAACACACATGGCTCTTGGTACTGTTCACCTGCTTTGTTCCTTCCTGTCCTCTTCCCTTATGGGAAGAAAGTCTTTTAACATAATCACGCATCACCATTAAGGCTTTCAGGGTAATGGGTATTAGCAAGAGAGAGGTGAATCTGTCTGGTAGGTGCCTCGTTCTGAGGAATACAAAGATCCACTGTTATTTTCCCAAGATGCAGTGACCTCAGACCAAAGGGGCACAGAGTGTCCTGGGCTTGGCCAACCATGGTAGCAGCTGGTTGGAACCAGAATCTTGGGAGGTGGAGTGGGAGGTCGGGGAGAAGGCAGAGGAGCAGAGAATGAAGAAGTGGGGGAAACGTGGAAGGGCTCTCTGGGCTCCAACCCAAGGTGTAATGTATGTATGTTACACCTTTGGTTAACCCCCTGGGATGACAGGAATTGGTTCTGAGGGAGACCCAGGCCTCCCTGGCACAGAGCTGGTCCTACATGCCCCTATAACTGGGGCTCTGCAGAGCATCATGACCCCCAGTTATACAAATTTCATAACAGGAAGTCTTCCCAGCCCTAGGTCTTTACATATGCTATTCCTCTGCCCTCAATTCTCTTGCTTTGTATTGACAGCCATTGAATCATCCTTAAGACCCAACTGGCACTTTATCTCCTCTTGGGAGCTTTCCCTGACCTCTAGAGACAGTGAGGCTCCCCTGTTCTAAGCTGCCAGGATACCTCATTGCACTTCCTGGGCATCTCTAACATGGTGTACAGTCACCGTTGCCTGTATAATTGTCTCCTTCACTAGATTGTGAATTGCTCAAAGGCAGACTGGGTCTCGTTAATCTTACATCCATACTAGCAAGATGGCTAACACAGTGCATAACAGGTGTTTCATTAGTGTTTAGTAAATGAAAAAAAAAAAAAAAAGCCAAGAATAAAGGATCAGTTTTTGTGAGGCAAATGTGTTACCCATTTGGCCAGATGTGCCCAGTGAAGGAAGTCTTTGAGGGACCTAAAAGTCATACATTTCATAGTGTCCTGTGAAATTCAAGATAAAGGAAGCCACCCTGCTGAACCTAAGAGCATACCTGGTCGATTCTCCCCTCTAGGGAGCCCCAAGGAAGGAAGATCATTATGAACTGCCATGAAAAATGGGAATCATGTCGAATGGGTTCATTTGACTGCCCAGGAAATCTTATCATCCATTCGCAATCTATAGTATTAGAGTTTTGTGTGCTCTTTTCTGATGATCAATTTTCTACCTGTCAACTTAGAAAGGGCCGGCAAAAGGCAGAGATAATCCTTCTTGGTCTGACTGAAAGTATTTCCACAAGTGTCTAAAGACAAAATAACCTACGCATCTAGACTCATAGCTACGTGAAGGTAACTATTGGGAAGTTGTGCCAGGTGCTGCATTGGCATGGCCTTTTCTCCAGTGCCTTATACATTAATTTTAAAAGGTTCTTGACATTTCTGTAGAACTGATATAATCATTTTCAGAGAAAGGTGCCTGTCCTCAGAATGGGTGTATTTTATTTTTGATCTAAGTGATATGAGTTAGAATTATTATTCTACCCAAAAAAGACATGGCAATAAGCTGAACAATCCTTATCTATAAAACTTTTTCCACATTTCAAAATATTTTCATATATAGTATCTCCTTGACATTCACCAATAATCCTATGGAAGTAGCCCGACCAGGGGGTTATTACTTAAACATTAAGAAAAGGGAATTGGGGGGCTTCCCTGGTGGCACAGTGGTTGAGAATCTGCCTGCCAATGCAGGGGACACGGGTTCGAGCCCTGGTCTGGGAAGATCCCACATGCCATGGAGCAACTAGGCCCGTGAGCCACAACTACTGAGCCTGCGCTCTAGAGCCTGCGAGCCACAACTACGGAAGCCCGCGCACCTAGAGCCCGTGCTCTGCAACGAGAAAAGCCACCGAAATGAGAAGCCCGCGCACCACAACAAAGAGTAGCCCCCGCTCACCACAACTAGAGAAAGCCCACGCGCAGCAACGAAGACCCAACGCAGCCAAAAATAAATAAATAAAATAAATAAATTAGTTAAAAAAAAAAAGTTCCCCTGGTTTTTGCCTAAAAGATAAATGCTGACATTTCCAGATGAGATTAACGTGTAGCACAAGGATCTAACTCACTGCACCAAATATTTTGGCTTCTCCACATGGTGGGTTTGATTTTTCCTACTCCTTGAAGTGAGGTGTAGCTGAGTGATTCGCTTTGGTGGGCTGAAGTTTTGGAGTCCAGTGCACAAGTGGAGACACTCTTTCCCTCTGCCATTTAGGTGGTGGGTACACCATCAGCCTCAGTCCCAGAGTAAAGCCAATGAGGAGCAGAGCCCCCAGCTAACACATAACGGACCCAGGCAGGGAATAAACCTTTGTTTAATTGAGGTGTATTGTTACCACAGCACAACCTGACTTACCCTGCCTGATACACTCCATGCAAGGGCTTACATGCAATGACCTTATGGAAATGACCAAAGAACCATAAAAATGGGGGCAGTTGCATCTCTCTGGAAGTTAAAGAAGAGTGCCATCCATAAGCCGTCAGTTTGGAGAAATTTCAACAAGATAAAATACGTTTAAGGAAGGATAACAAGGGATGACTCAATACTCCTTTAAATAAATTAGTAACCTAGAAATGTCTACTTTTTCATGCTAAATAGGGACATGGTGAGGAGGCCCCCCTCACCAAAAATAATAATAATAATAATACTCCCCAACTTTTGGGTTTGGAGAAGAAAGTACCTTAATAGTTGCTGGTGGGGCATGCTGTGATAAGCCCTAGCTTTGTTCCAGAAGGTACCATTCTGCTCTCCCTAAGATAATACACAATATGCACCCACGTGAAGAGCAATCTAGAGCCACCTCCCCAGGTGGAGGTGGTGGCATGTGGTGACTCAAAAATGCTGTGCCGAATCTGATAGAGCAGTGAATGACTGGCACAGGGACCCGCCAACCAGCATTCATGTGGCCCCTGTACGGAAGATGCTATCTCCTGAAGCAAAACTTTGAAGCATGAAAGCAGAAACATATTTGGCATATCTCTGTTGGCTCTTATTTTTTATTTTATTTATTTATTTTTATTTATTTATTTATTTATTGGCTGCATTGGGTCTTCATTGCTGCGCACAGGCTTTCTCTAGTTGTGGTGAGCAGGAGCTACTCTTCATTGCGGTGCACGGGCTTCTCTTTGCGGTGGCTTCTCCTGTAGTGGAGCACAGGTTCTAGGCGCATGGGCTTCAGTAGTTGTGGCTTGCGGGTTCTAGAGTGCAGGCTCAGTAGTTGTGGCGCACAGCCTTAGTGGCTCCGTGGCATGTGGGATCTTCCTGGACCAGGGCTTGAACCCGTGTCCCCTGCATTGGCAGGCAGATTCTTAACCACTGCACCACCAGGGAAGTCCCTCTGCTGGCTTTTAAATCACAGAGAATAAAAACAGCACTGATACTATGTGAATTGTGAATTCACATTCTGGGTAAAAATGACGTCAGAGTGAAAGGGTACACATTCAGACTGAGAGGGTATGCCCACCGCACGGCAAGTGGAGAGGGGATAAGTGGTGGGGTGTCTCAGGTCATGGAAAGGGCAAACAAGGATTTGAAACCAGAAAATCAGGAAGCCATTCTTACCTCCCCCATTTAGCAGCTAAGTTACCTTGGCCAAGATTCTTGTTAAAGCTCAGGTTCTTGATCAATGAAGATAATAATCCCTACAATTGAGCACTGCTGTGAAGGTAAAACAAGGTCATATGTGGGCAGAAGTGCTTTGTAAATTATGAAGTTCTGGTACAAGTGGTAATTGTTTATCTTTGGGCAGGACTGAGCGTTATAAAGTCATTTCTTAAACAGCTAGAAGCTGCCTCCTCTATCTCCCTAAGTCTCCTATTTCAGTTCCTCATAGTTAGTTGACATGTTAAATATTTGAGTGATAGGAAAGAAGGAAGGAGGGAGGGAGGGAGGGAGGGCAGGAAAAGATAGAAAAAAAGAAGGAATCCTCATTTTGCCCATTGGGATCATACAAAATTAGTTTAATTCTTCTCTCAGATAAATATTTACTTAAAAAATGTGTTTCCTACTTTATTCCAAAAAGGATATAAGGGATCTTATAAGGAAAACTAAAATACAATAAAAGAGCACAAATTTTAAATAGTGCAGAAGAAAAAAGACTACAAGGAAAAGGGATAGGAATGAGCTTGGAGTGAGGCGGTCCTCAGTCTGGCTATGGTGAACCACCTACTGGTTCTAAGCTTTGCAGCATCCAACACAAGAAAAGAAACATGATCATATATACAGTTCCCAACATCCATGAGGCAAAAAACAGAGCTGTCATTCAAGAGAAGTACTGATCTTCTTAGTAGTGAAGATAAGCATTTTTCCAAGAAGACACCATGGAAGGAAAGCATGACACCCTCAGCCTTGCTCTTCAACCAACAGAATAAGAAGCTTCCTAGGGATGGGTCCATGAAGACCCCTATATAGGCTGAAGGCATCAAATCAAGAAGCAACTCAGCAAAGTTAACTTTGCCCGCTGTCAGAACAGTGCAGCCCACCTTCCTGGGTCTCTGTGATCTAGTTTGACTCAAGGATATATGATAGATTATCTAGAAGAGGAAAAAATCAGCATGTCCTTCAAGCAACGATCCCCAATATCATTCAAGTCCCCACAAACGCTTGGCTCTGCCAAAGGGTATGTAAAACAAAGAGTGTTTAAATGATCATAAGCACAATCCTATATGACCAAGAACTCTTGGTGCAACATGGAGGAAAAACATGGAATTGTGAATACAAATCTCAACTTACTTGTCAGATAAAATCAAAACCACAGGATAGAGTTTCCTGTCATGTGAGTGGGACTATTTGACAGAGGTCCCTCTGAGGCTGATGGAGTCAAGGGCACCCATTCCACCTTTATTTCTGCCATAGAGTTTTAGCCACAGGATAAAGACAAAGATAAAAAGCCTGAAGTTAGAAATATGCAGAGATGAATGCCCTGAAATGTAAATTATTCACAAGCATATGACATAATAAAATATTTTCCCAGAAAAGCGAATGCATAGGTTCCTTACCTTTCTAGAAGAGAAGCCACAGAGAAGAACCCCCCTTCCCCCCAGGAGTGTACCAGGGCTGACCAGTGCACCCAGTTTTTTCATGACATAGTTGGCTCACTACATTGTTGGTTGGCCCTCCCCTGTGCATGGTTCCCCAACTTATATCAAGGCTTTGTGAGCCAACAGAAAGCATTTTCATGATTTCCTGACGGGAAATAAAGCTGAAGCTTGTGAAAGATCAGATGGGCTGTCATTAAATGGGAGAGATAGCTAAAAAGGAAGCCTCATCACTAGAGAGAGGAATCAGATCATGAAACTGTCAAGGGGAAGGACTGGGAGCACCATTTTTCAGGGGGACACAGTGGGGAAAAAAGAATGATAATAAAAATAACTGCTAATCATTGATTGAGCACATTTTCTATGGTAGACACTGAGTGAACCCCTCCTCGTGCGTGACCTCAATTAAAGCCAAAATTAACTCTAGGAAGTAGATACTGTACTCTGATTCTCTCCACTTTACAGAGGATGCAGTGGAGGATGAGAGAAGTTAAAGCAGCCTTTCAGCAGCTGGGTGAGGGGTGCAGGAGGGCAGATGGACTGATAGTGCTGTGACTTTCCTCCGGGGACCATGGCATCCCTCTGCAGACAACTACAAAAGTCACCAGCAGAGGACTGGTCAGGGGATCTCTTCAGAGAGTTGACAGCATTCACTTCTCCAAGTAAGTTGGATTTAGATGCTGGAGTGCTTTGAATACCATTTATTCTCTAGGTTATGGTATTCTCAGCAAGGATGATGTCATCCCCAAGGGGACCAAATTTGGTTCTTGGGATCTGTAGTGGGTTAAATATCATCTCCCAAAATTCATGTCCACCTAGAACCTCAGAATATGTCCTTATTAGAGATAGGGTCTTTGCAGATATAATTAAGGCAAGGCATGAGATGAGATCATTCTGGATGAGGGTGGACTCTAATCCAATGAGAGTGTCCTTATAAGAGATAGAAGAGGACAGACACAGAGAGAGGAAGGCCATGTGAAGACTCAGGCAGAGATTGCAGTTATGCAGCCACAAGCCAGGGCATGCTTGGGGCTACCAGAGCTGAAGCAGACAGGAAGGAGTCTCCTCTAGATCCTCAGGAGGAACACGGCCCTGTCAACACTTGGATTTTGGACTTCTAGTCTTCAGATCCATGAAAGAATAAATCTGTGTTAAGTCACCAAGTTTATGGTACTTTGTTATGGCAGTCCTGGGAAATTAATATAGGTGAAAAAACCTTACTCTATGTATAAAACACACACATAGATACAGATATAAATATAGATGTAGATATAGATATAGATGGTAAGTATACATATACTTTTATATTTACATAAACATAATTAGATTATGTTTATGGTATTAAATTTTCACGGGAGGAGGAGATGAGGAAAAAAATGTCTGAAAAAGCTCCTTATTGGGTTATAATGAATAAACGGTTGAGAAACACTGCTCTAGACTGAAGATTTTGAGGGACGCTGGGGGAACAGGGAGAATGTTTTAGTCAGAGGCTACTTTTTACTGCTATTAAAATTGTTCTTGTTCTTGTTCTTTTCATTTAAACGAAATAGTCCCAATTGTTTCTTCTTCCATTCTAGCCCAGATGCAATTATTACAATTTCCAGAAAATTTGTTCTGCTGGCTATTTGCAATAGGATTTGTTCCCAAATGAGGCAGAACAATCACCTGTAATTTTCTTTTTTTTTTTTTTTTTTTTTTTTTTCAAAATTAAAGATTTAATTTAGTTTTAAGAAATGGTTGCATAATGACCACCGATACAACAAATCTTCTGTAAGAAATTCCCTGAGGCTAATTTCTTGAGAATTCCACATTATGTCCAGAGCTGAGATTTATTGCTCTGCAGAGAACATACCTAATCATCAAATTTCAGATGCAGTGATTCCACATTCTGATGAAATCTAAGCTCTGAATGTCATACTCATTGTCCATTAAAGGTCAGTACTTCCACCTTAGCCATCTGCAAAATAATATGCATCAGATAATAATTAAATTTTTATAGGTATCCAATATTGACAACTATTTTCTTTGGTGTTTCTGTGCTCCAAATCACTTTCACAGCACTGAAATAGTTCTCTTTCTAAAAGCAGTCTGAAAGAATGACATCATTCCCCTGCTTTCAAAGCTTCAATAATTCTCACTTCCTATATACCTAAGCAGGATTTACAAGCCCCTTTCAATATTAGCTTAAAGCTATTTGTTTAGTCTCATCTGCCATTTCCTTTCTGTCTTCCTTCTGGTAACATAAGCATTCTTCAGTATGCATTTTCCTTTTTTAGCTCCCTAAGCTTTTCCTGAAATGCTATTCCATGTCTTCTCTGCTTAGGGTCTCCTCTTATCTTTCCAGACACAGCTGAGGCACCCCATTTATCATTATATCCCTAGCATCTATTAAGCACTTCACTATAATGGTCTCTAGGATTTTTTACACACTTCCATAAGAGTACGATTCCATTCTACTCCAAGTATTTCTGTGTGCTCCTGTCTCCTTCAATAGACTTTGAACCCTTAAAGGACAGATATCATGTTTTATCTCAGGAGATAACTCGCCTTCTGTGTATCCAGCATACAGTAGGTATTCAATAAATATATATTAACTAAATATATTTTTATACTTGCACTATATTTTGGAAATGGAATAGATTACTTAGTCTATCCTAGTATTTTATAGATGAGGAAGCTGACACTGAAAGACTGAAGTTTTCCTCCAGGCCACATGACTAACAGGGATGGATTAGTTAAAGGGAATTAGACAAGTTTGATGATGATTAATTATTCAATATAGATAATGTCTCACTAGCTCTAGCTAAGAAAATGAAATAGAAGAAGGAAATAACTTCTCCTAACTTGTAAAAGGAAACAAAGAGGAAAAACAAAAAGAAAAGGATGTTGGATTTTGATCTGAGATTCCAGGATTTTGCAGTCTGAAAGGTAAAATACGGCAGTAGCGCACTCTTTTTCAGTTGTCTATACGCAGGGGTGGAGGCAGTAGGAAGGGTAAGCTGTTGGAAAAATAGACTAATGCAAGTAAGTAATTACTATGTATCACCTGTAATTTTCAGTTGTGTCCCCTGTAACACATTCTCTTGCTGTCACAGGAGTCGTAAGGCAGTGCTGGTGTTTCTGGACTCTACTTTCTTTCTCTAGAATTTCCAGTTTTACTTCACAACTTCCATGTTGTGAAGATTGAACATGGAAGATTAAAGGCAGTTGGTAATTTCTCCATTAGATTTGCTTTTTTCCTGACGTTTCTAGTATGGCTAAAAGGAAATTGTAAATGGTTGCCCATTATACTGACCTTCAATGAAACCCAAAGAATTAGATCATAGTGCTATGAAGACTATTCCTTGAACTGCCTGTTCCATCCTGACATGGGTCTCAGAGAGAAAGAGAGAATCTGGAGATGGCTGGCATAGCTCCAACTTTGCCTGGAATATGGACAGAAGCCAGTTGGCAGTTGATGCAGAATGGAGGTCTCTAGGGACTTTCCCAAAGCTAAGCAACCCTGAGCAGTTAATGTGCGTGACTGAAGTCTCCAAATCCTTCAGACTGACTCACAGTGAATGTGATGATGTTGGCCTGGTAGATTTTGAGAGCAGGCATGACCCGCTTACTTCTACTGCAGTAGAAGTCTTAATTATCAAGACTCCTCTGGAATGTTTCATTTTAAATAGAACTGCCTCTGGGTGTGGGTAGGTAGAGTTACAGGATGTTAAATATGCCTTTCCCTCTCCTTGCAGCTGAGTACAATAGGACAAGACCACCTACGTAGGATGAGCTTAGAAACGTGAGGCAGGCTCTGCAGTCCTTCACTCCTCACACTGGGACAGGTTTAGGGATTTGTCACAGAGATTGGGAAGTAGGGAGTTTTTTAAGAAAAAGACTTGGTGTGCTGTGGCATTTCCGCTCCGTTCCCACTGGGAAATGGGAAGGAAGGGGGAAGTTGTTCTCACCTAAAGCCATAGGAGGATGGGTTTCAAGTCTCAGAGTTTGATAGATATACTCTGGTGATTGGAAGACAGAGTCTGGAGCTGACCTATACCTGAAATTGTCAAACTGTGAGAGGCTGGCTGGCTGGAGAGGCCATTGGTGGTTCAGTTAAGAGGTCTGCATTGCAATTGGCCCACACTTGAAGAGTGTGGAGGGGCAAAGATGCATACATGCATCGCAGGTGTTAGATATGGATCGCTCAGAAGGGAAGAAGGTTAGGTGATCCCACCAGAAGGGGTGTGGAGGGAGCCACCGAGGGTCAGGGACTGTCCAGGAAAGTGCCACACCAGGTAACCAAAATAGGAGGGCCCCAGGAAGGATAGCTCCAAGGAACCCAAGAGAAAGCCCTATAGAGGAGGAACTGGCCTTTGTCCACTGGCCCCGCCCAGAGGGCACCAATGTAGATTACAAGTACATCGTAATCTACCTTGTAAGTCAAGGCAGGCATCTTCTGCCTCTTCCTCTCCCTCTCTAGCCCTAACCCTGGAGAAGCCAAAGCCGCAGAGTCGAGGAGAAAGAGTAGAAGAGGGAGGAATTGTGAAGAATCCAACCACGCCTCCTTCCCCACTGCTAGTCTCCACCTGACAAGGGTCCACACTGTGGGAGAGGAGAGACTTTAAATTGGATGGAAGATTGAAGTTTGCTATTCAACCAGACTGGACTTACTAATTAGACAATGTGTTAACCTGCGAGTGAGTGATTGGAAAAGCTATGGGAACTGCCCAGACTTTCATCACGGGGAAGGGAAAGACAAGTCAACAGAGAAGTTTAGAGAAAAAGTAAAGTCCTGGGTTTCCCTGGTGGCACAGTGGTTGAGAATCTGCCTGCCAATGCAGGGGACATGGGTTCGAGCCCTGGTCCAGGAAGATCCCACATGCTGCAGAGTAACTAAGCCCGTGCGCCACAACTACTGAGCCTGCGCTCTAGAGCCCGCGAGCTACAACTACTGAGCCGGAGTGCCAAAACTACGGAAGCCCACGCACCTAGAGCCCGTGCTCCACAACAGGAGAAGCCCGCGCACTGCAACAAAGAGTAGCCCCTGCTCGCCACAGCTAGGGAAAGCTGGCGTGCGGCAACAAAGACCCAATGCAGCCATAAATTTATTTATTTATTTATTTATTTATTTATTTATTTATTAAAAAAAAAAGTAAAGTCCTGCTTATTCAAAAAGCTGGTCACTTGATGCCTTTTGGAATAGAACTGCATCTAAAAGGTTTATCGGGTTAAGCTAGCCCATAAAATATATCATCAAATACTAAATGAATTAACCTCATTTAGTTATATAGGCAACATTACCCAGCTGCCTCAATAGTTTTAGAACAGTGGAATTTTAGTAAATAAAAATACTATTTATATTTGAATTCATAATTGATGCACATTACAAAGGTAGACAGACTGTAGATGACTCTGAGAAATCCTAAGCAAGCTCAGTATGCAAATACATTCAACATGCCCACAACTACTGATGCCACTTCTTAACCTGGAGAGGCATTGAGGCCTTGGGTGACTTACATCTATGTGTTGTCTCCTGGAGATACCCAACAGTGCTTGGAAGGCGCCACTATTTCTCTTTCAGTCCTGAAATTATTTTCATAACCATTCTCCTCCTCCTCCTCCTCCTCCTCTGACCTGGGAGGGTCATGCTCACCTTCCGGGGCTCTGATCTGTTCTCTACCTGCAACATCCTGGTCTTAGGAGCAGGTGAGTACCAGGACTATGAAGGCAGAGGGCACAATGTACAGCAATACACAAACTTTTTGGCTTTGGGGGAACACATTCTGCTGCATACTCTTTAGCTATTTCAACTGGCCAAAGAGTATTTTATCCTAATTCCATCCTCAAGTAGCTCTTTGTAACTCACAGTATTCCAACGCATGACTTGGAGTCCAAGTTCTCTATGTTGCAAATGAACGTAACACTACTTTGGTCATCCAAGACTCTCAGGTTCTTGTCTTGGCCAAACCAAAAAGTAGCTCACCTCCACACCCTTGCTACCAGGTTTTCATGAAAGAAAGTCTCAGATCAAATTCTGCCACATGTACAGATACCAACTAAACAAACTTTAATAGTAAGTAAGCACAAAACAGATCATATAACCTCTTTTGGTTTTTAGATGCTCTGATTCCACCTTGCATGGAACATTAACCAGAGGCAGATGTCACAATGTTCCAGAGGCAGTATTCTGTCACCCTAATTGTCCACAGAAAGCAACCAGAATCATTCCACTCTGCAGCAACATAGAACTACTTAAGGACCAAACCTCAGGTGCCATCCCCAAGAGATCAGGCTGTAAGACTTGCAAGGGTGGCAACCATCTCTAAAGTATGCTAGCCAACTCACATAGCTGGAGACCCTTTAATTTCACTAAGAAGAGCCTACTTCTAACATCTGTCATGCAGATTAACAAGACATAAATTTCATCCATGAAAACTCATTTCTGACATTCATTATGTTAACTAATAAAGTCTCTGGTGGTGATTGAGATATACACAACTTAAATGCTGTAGCAGCTGCCTTTAGGGCCTGGCCTTTCTGATTAAGTGCTAGCTGATCACTCCTGGGGTGTGAATTGTTGATTAGGGTGACTGACAGCCCCTAGAGAGCAGCTCAGAGTAACACACACACACACACACACACAAACATATTCACACACATTCACACACACACACCTCTATGCTGAAGTAATTTAAAGCAGATTACAAACATGAAAACAATATATGAATAGGAAAAAACATCTGCCCAAAAGTAACTCTTTTGGTATTGCTATAATTGCCATTCATGACATTAAGTAGAAAACTGATTTAAATAATATAGAAATAATGAAATGTGTTGATTTTATTCTTACAAAACTCTACCTTTTCATTTTTTAATTTGGGAAACGTTAAAAAGCATGAATTTGTTAAAATCAACCACAATCCTACACAGAACTTAAGTTAAAGGAACTTAATCCTTTTTCTACGTACTCACACACAGACACACACTTTATTTTATAAAATTGGGTGATCCTGAGCATTTTCATTTGTCATTAAGTATATTTTCAAAAACTTGAATTCAGATGGCTACATATTCTTGTGTCGTATAGCTACACCATAATTTGGTAAACTAATCCCCTATAATTTGTGATTATTTTAGGTTGTTTCTGATCTTTTACTAACATAAACAATTTTGTACCTACCACTCAGCAGGACACAGTTTGCACACTTACATTGGGAAATTTCAGCAGAGTTTAATAAAGGTACTATTTACAAAGTCAAGGGGAGGATTTAGGAAAAGCAACCAATGGATGGTGCGCTACCTGGTGCCTTGAAATGCTGGGGGGCTGTTACCTGATGGAGAGTGAGCACATGCTAGAAACTAGAGAGAACATATGAAGAGAGCTGCCAGACAGGAGCTGCAGCCCACAGTAGGGCTACAGCCCATATACAGTAACCTAACAGGGAGGGAGCTGCTTAAAAAACCATCACCTCACTCCAATTCCCCTGCCTGTGCCTTCCATTGGCACAGCCCAACCAGAAGCCAGAGGGCAAAGAAGCCCACTGATGTAGTCAGCCTCCTGGCACGGAGCACAGTAAAGGATGGAGAGTGAGTCAGGAGGGGCAAGAATGCCACAACCATGAGAAATAGTTTTCATTTTCATGCAAAAGTCCACCAAAACATATATGTTGAAAGAAAGAAAGATAAGATAAATAACTTCAGCATTAAGAAACACTATCAGTGATACAGGAAGTGGGGAGAAGTACCTTCTCTTCGGGACAGGCTTAAAGGACCCAGCTGCCTGATGTTCTGATGAATCAAGCTACCACTGAATTCTGATGCAGGACTGAGGAGGCTGAATCCCCAAGGGTCTGGCAGGGAGGAGGTACTGATATCTGGCAGGGATTCTCATTTGTCTGGGTGGATCGATGAGGTGAAAGTCCGCTTCAAGAATCTTTTCATAATAACAGTTTCCATATTTCTAACCCTCACTACCTGCCAGGTCCTGTGTTAAGAGCCTTAAACACATCATCTCATTTAACACTCTTAATAAGACCTGAACTGCTTTATGAAGGAATAAACAGTGGAAATGTGGTGAACAAAGATTGCAGCACCCCAGGGAATGTCTGTCAAGAATTAGAGGAAGAAGGAAACCATCTAAGAGTACTGCCTGGGTTATACAATCACTTAAAATAACAATAATAATAAGCATTAGTCACTTTTAGAGGTTGCTAGGATATCAACTCTATTCTGAAAGTTGATAAAAGGCAAGAATTGAGCATTTATCTTGATTTTCCTCTATGACTATATTTCAGGATAACCAAATAGTTGATGAGTAAGTTGTTCTTTATAGGATAACTTCAGATAATACGTGCAGAAGGCATGATAGAATTTAAAAGACCACTTTGCAACCCCTAATGAAAGAATGCATCTAGACAACAATCATTGGTGGATGTTAAATCATTGAGTTGACGGGAAATTTTTAATGGATGGATCAGACTGACAACTCTTAAACCTACTGATCGTCTTAGCATCACACAAAAACGGAAAAGAATGGAACATGGCATGTATCAATGTGAGGTATAGGTAGTATACAGCAAAATGTATAAATTATTCTTGCCAAAATAACTGAACCTGAATCTAATCAAGTCTCCAGACATAGCTACAGGTCTAGAGAAAGTATGGGAGGTAGAGGGATAGAAAAACAAGTTAAACTCCACAAGAAGCAACTAGCCAAGTCCAGAATGGAGGAAATTCTGCAGGAGAAATGACCATATGACTTCCACAAATAAGCAGTCTGACAAAGGGGGTGGAGGGGAATTGTTGTAGATTGAAAGAGAGTTAAGAAAGCAACTGCTACTAATTTTTTCAATTTACAGCCTTTTGCAACCGTTACCTTCCCTATGAAAATTCTCTTTTCCAAGGTGACCTAGCCTACCTTGAAGCAGGACTCAACACTTCATCCCAGCCTGCCTGCAGCAACAAATACCTTCCACAACCCACAGTGAGCAATATAAACTTTACCAAAGATTTTACTGATGTGCTGGAGAGAGGCTTTCACTCCCCACTGGTCACCATCCTACACATGCTTCCTCCCAAAAATCTTTCCCGTTGACTGCCCTCTGTTTGGTCTCTAGCTTTCTTCTAGAATCCCAGAATGCCAAAGGTTATTATTCCCAGGAAGACTTGCTTTCAGCAAACAAAAGAATGTTCAACCACAGCCATTCAATGGGAAAGTTATAAATTACAAGTAATTTTTCCTATCTCACAGCTAATGTCACCAATTACTTAGACTGCTACACAAACAATGTATTTTCCATTTTTCTCACTTTCCTAGACAAACATTTGAATTTCTTCCAGTTTAGGTATATCTGTCTTCATGTGTGGAACCCAGAACCAAATGTAAAATCCTGGTGTGAGCTGAAAAAAATAGAAAGGGGCCCTAATCTCTGTTATTCTAATAAGTTTACTGATGTAGCCTAGGACCCCAAAATTTTGTATAGGGATTGCTTCTCATCAGTTATTTATGTTGAGATTCCTGGCAAATTCTTTTCACACATGCTTCTGTTAAAGTACGTCTTTCCCCCATCCTACACTTGTGCCGCTATTTTCAGACTCAAGGGTTATGTACAAGTTCTCCCTATTAAATATAATTTTAACAGACTAGTCTATCAAATTACCTTTTCTCCATTAATCAACATTCCTGATGAATTCTACTGATCACCACATTATTTTCTAAGTGTTCCCAAGTAAAATAGTTGAGTGGCCTTCAATTTTTCCAAGGATCATGCCATGCTCCTATTCTATAATTTCTGTAACCTACCATTTTTCTCTCCTGAAATCAGAGACTGTGCAAGGGGTACAGGTGATATATACTTAAGAGTGTCACATATAAGGAGGGACCACATACATGGTAGATACTGTAAATTTGAGCATTAAATATTGTAAACATTGTTCTGGCAGAAGGCCATAAAGTGTCCTATTCTTTAAAAATTATATTGTGATAATTTTCCAACAGGTGGAAGCAAAGTATCTTGAGGAAGAGGTGCCTTTTGCTAAATCACACAAAGGCTCCATATGGGCCAGTGGTGGCTTGCTGAAAATTGTGTTAACTCATGCTATAGACTAAACATTTGTGTTCCCCCAAAATTCTATGTTGAAACCTAATCCCCAATATGAGGGTATTTGGAGGCAAGGCTTCTGGGAGGTGATTAGGTAATGAGGGTAGAGCCTCATGAAAGGGATTAATACCCTTATAAAAGAGACTCCAGAGAGTTCTTTGTCCCCTTCTGCCATGTGAGGACACAGTGAAAATAGCCATCTATGAACTAGGAAGAGGGTCCTCACCAGACAATCTGCTGGCACCTTCATCTTGGATTCCCAGCCTCTAGAACTGTGAGAAATAATTTTTTGTTGTTTGTAAGCCACTCAGTCTCTGGTATTTTGTTATAGCATCCCAAATGGACTAGGACAACTCAACTCCAATCTGCTGGCCAACACCAATTTTCTATAACTACTCATAGGTTATTGACAACAGCTTCATACAGTTCTAGCTCTTTTAATCTCTGGAATATAGTTCATCTGGGCCTGGTTCTCCCTGTTTCCTTAACCGGTATTTGGTTGCAATTCCCTTCTACATGCTCTTTGTTCTACCCTTTCCAGTTGGAATACCATATCCTTAAAAGAGAGAGGACGGAGGAACAGATCGGAATCATTCTGCCTTCTTTGTCAACAGCCGCAGGGCCAAGCTGTGACCCTATCACTCTCCTCCTTTTATGCACCCTGGGGTCTCCTCCTCCCAAGCTTCCTATCCCCACTCTCCTCCCAAGTGTGGTTTATTTCCTCCAGTATTATTTGCCCATTGCCCGGGGCTTCCTCTCTGATCCCATGTCACTGCCATTGATTTAGCTTCTGTTCTCACACCTGCCTCTCTGCTACTTGTTCTCATCAACTTAATGTGATTATCAAGTTCTTCCTTTTTGAACCAATGATCTCTCTTACTGGGTCCACTTTCCTTTCCCTACATCACCAAAGTATAAATCCTTTCTGAGTCAGTTTCCTGTTCCCCCCATTCAGTCCGTCAGGACTGTGCCCCAGCTGGCCTGTGACTTGCTCCTGGAAGCCTCCTTCCTCCTGAGGCTATAAAAGCTTCCCCTGAGGCAAAGCCGCCACTACACCTAGTACAAAGCGTGCGCTGAGAAACCCACGATTCCTCTCTTTTCACTCTAAAATTCTCATTGATTTTTCTCCACAGAGACAATAAAGCCTTTCTACCATAAGGTCATCAATGCCTTTCCTTTTATTTTTTAAAGTCACCTTCAATTTGTCGCTTCCTTGGATAAATGTTTTCCTTCAAGCATTCTCTTTCTAGTTGTGCTTTTCACATTTCCCATGTGTCCCCCTCTGTCAGGAAAACCATTGTTTATTAACTTAATTTGCGGTTGCTGGTCAATGTCACAGCACCTGCTCAAGTCATCAGAGCTGTCAAATTATTGAGGATGGAAGACCCCAATTGTAAGATTTTTGTCCCAGTAAACTGTCACCCATTCATTCATTTACTCATGCATACATCTGCTCCACAGATATGGATTGAGGATCTACTATACGGCAAGCACTGAGATGAATAAATTCACAATCACCATCATTAGAAACCTGAAGTCATATTTCAAATATAACTGGAGCCCGTGTGACTCCATTTGTCTGTGGAATTATAATAAAATAAACCACAGATGAACAAGAGTAATTTAAAACAATTCAAATCATTACCAGGGGCAGATAGAAGACCACATTCTTAGTCCCCAACCAAACATCTTCACATACCCTTTGTACCTCTCTCTCACTCTCACCCTGTCAGAACTCTCCGGGGCACTTAGGTCACCACGACAAACTCACCTGTCACAGAATGGCCTACCCACCTCAGCCACAAGTACGTAAAAATCCAGGGTAAAACACCACACAAGTCCCCCACCCACCCAAATAAGGAGCTTTATTACATACCTAGATGAATTGGAAAGCAAGAAAGAAAATCCAGAGACATGATAAAGGGGAGATATGCACAGCTCAACTCAGGGGCAAAAACTAAAGCCAAGTGGTTCACAGAAGGATAAGAGCTGGACCTGGACTCAAGTGGTTGAGAGACTCAGGGACAAACAGCAAAGCCTCACGTTCTTGCAAAAAGAGAAGATAGACTGGAGCCCCACACGCCATGCAGGAGCTGTGAAGGGCTGCCTGGGGCATCAGATGGAGGCTGGAAACGCCACATACTGACCTGGCGAGAGGGAAGGAGACGTCTGCACCATGATGCTGGTCTGTTTCAAATCCCGTTCATCTTCTTCCTGCCCCTACACCTGGACCCAGACCTATTCACACATACACATACCTAAAGTGTCAAAGTGCACCCTCAGGGCTCCAGCCACATCCAGCTTCCCTTTCTGGGAAACCCCATGCTCCACCCACCAGGACCAGGTTGGTGTTTAAAAAAAAATATAAGAACAGCTGTAGTTTCTGTCTTCTGATGGGACCTTGACCACTATGCATTAGCAACGCCATTCAAATGACTGTTCACTTAACAATTTTTCAACTTTACAATGGTGTGAAACAACCTTTTCTCCTTTCAGTAGAAAATGGACTTTGAATTTTGGATTTCGATCCTCTCTTGGGCTAGTGATATACGGTACAATCCTCTCTCGTGATGCTGGGCAGCGGCAGTGAGCCTCAGCCCCCAGTCAGCCACGTGATCACAAGAGTAAACATCTGATACACTTTACAACCATTCTATATCCATACAACCGTTCTGTTTTTCACTTTTGGAGTAGTATTCAAGAAATTACATGAGATATTCAAAACTTTATTATAAAAGAGGCTTTGTGTTAGGTGATTCTGCCCAATTGTGGGCTAATGCAAGTGTTCTGAGCATGTTTAAGGCAGGCTAGGCTCAGCTATGATGTTCTAACGTTGTGTTAGCTTCAGTTGTACAGCAAAGTGATTCACTTATACGTATACATATATCCATTCTTTTTCAGATTCTTTTCCCAGGTAGGTTATTACAGAATATTGAGTAGAGTTCCCCGTGCTATACAGTAGGTCAGGAATGATTTTTTGTTTGTTTCTTTGCTTGTGTATTTTATTACAGTGATTAGGTTTCATTAGTTAACTTTGTTAAAGGAATGATTTTTAACTCAGGAGAAAATCTCATTCAGAGTAGCTCTCCAGCTCCCCCCCAAACACATGAGTTCCTGCTGGATGGCTTCTTGAATTGTGATTTTGGCTTTGCCAGTCTAACCTACTGCTTCTGCTCAATTCACTTAGAGATAGGCCTAACTGTTCTGGAAGCTTCTTAGTTAACAGGAGAAACGCCATGCAAGTTTCTGCTCTGAGAACACAATTGACGAGACATATTTGGCCTTGCGAGTTTCTGGATAAACATTTACAAGCAGCCACAAGGCAACAGGCACCATTAAGTCTACAATGTCAGAAGGGCTCAAGGAATAGCTTGTGCTTTGTGCCAGGAAAAGCAAACACCTTGTATATGATCTCTTTTGTCATGAAAAGAGCAGCCACGCAATGGAGACAGGTCCACAATGGAGCCAGGTCTCTCTGTCATTTCAGTTCATCTTACCCCTGCGGTCACAGGATTCCACAGACAAGGCTCCAGGCCCCAACAAGAAGAGTCACTAGCCTGTCCCTTGTGTGCTGGCATTGGCCTTGGGGTGGTCTTGGGGCTGAGCCAGCCCAGCACGTATTTGCTTTGTAGTGTAAACCTGAACTGAAAATGAGACCACAGGCAAAGCATGGCACATATTGGGGAGGAATCCTCCTCTTGAATCGTGCCCAGAATTGATGACACCAGGCAGTGCAGTGACAACGCAAGGTATATCTGGAGAGTTGGCAGTTCTGGCAGCCTTAGGAGGCTGAGTGCTTGCTGTGGATGTCACTGTGGACACTCACAGACACGGCAGAGGTGACAAACCACTTTATGAAGTTGCAAGAGACCAGGAGACTCCTCTGAAGGCAGGAGAGAAGTTCATGGGCAGAACATTAGAAGTGACAAAAGGACTCAATGAAAGAACTCACACAAGACACACCCCGGGGCACCCAGAGGAGTTTTCATTAACTCCCAGCTAAAGACCAAGGTGTCAGATTCACAGGACACAAGATGGGACTGTGTGGGTTTTTTCCTATGGGGAGGGTGCAGATGAAGTAGAAAACTCTAAACCTAAAGAGAAGACTATGGGAGGAAAAAAGAGAGGGAGGTTGGGAAATGAGGTCTGATCATCGTAGGGAAGCTGTGCCAAGTTCATTGTAATAAGCAAGGAAAATGCAAAGTAGAATCATCATTCTTTATTCCTGTTTTACCTCTGTCACCCTCCCCATCAACCAGCTTGAACCTTTGCAGGAAAACACCTGATCAGATCTCCAACAGAGGAAAATGCTTAATCAATCAGGGGAATGCAGGCAAGGCAAGGGCTTCTGATAGGCACCAAGTGGATCACTAAGCAGAGAGGAGAATTGACCAGCAGACAACTTCAGCCTAAGAGAACCATGAGGCTGATTCCCCAGGTTCACTACCCACTTGCCCCATCACCAACTGCCCCCAGCAACCTAGAGAACTGCCAGAGACCCCCTTGCAAGGCACCTGGGTCACTTCCCCTTCAAGCCCTCTGTGTGTTCTCTTTGGTAGTCAAATTCTTGCTGAAAAATTGGATAAACCAAGGTTTCGCTAAAATAATGTTCAAAATCAATCAGTGTTTATTCCAGTATATGCTGCAGGAAAAGCCTAGATCTCATCACAGTCCAAACCACCCCTGCTTGCCAGGAGAGCGTGCAGAGGCGCAGGAAAGCCAGCCCTGCTTGCAAACCTTAGTAATTCCGATGGGAACCTGTCGGATGCCAGGAGTCTGGGAAGACAGCTTAATTAAGTGCAACCAATGACAGTTCTGATTGGGAAACTGAGGATGCAGTACCTGGGTGCCATTCAGGCAACAGTCTGTTCCTTTTGTTCAGACACTGGGAGGGTCTCTGCTTTTGCCTACAACAAACAGGAGAACTGTAATTACACAATGTCAAATTGCAGCTGGGCGTGCTATTTTGGATTTTATATTGTCCTGGAGAAGATTTACATCCAAAAAGATGGGATGCCTCCCCACTTGAATGGTGGCTGTATTTAAGGTACTTGAAGCCTTGTAACACTCTGCAGTCCTAATTCCACTTCTCGTGGTGAAGAGAGGGTTAGCGAGCCAAAATCTAGTGCACGTTTCTGGAGGCTAGAAGTCCAAGATCAAGGTGGCGGCAGGGGTGGTTCACTCTGAGGGCTGTGAGGGAGAATATTTTCTGCTCCTCTCACCCAGCTCCTGGTGGCTTGCTGGAAATACCTGACATTCCTTGGCTTATAGGTGCATCATCCTGATCTGTCTTCTTTTTCACATGGTGCTCCCCCTGTGTGTGTGTCCATCCCTGTGTCCGAATTCCCCCTTTTTTATAAAAACACAGTCATACTGGATTAAGGCCCACCCTAATGACATCATCCCAACTTGACCATCTGCAAAAACACTATTTCCAAATAAGGTCACATTCACAGGTACTGGGTATTAGGACTTAAACATCTTTGGCTGGGGTCGGGGAGGGGTACGGGGTGGGGGGAGGAATTCAACCCATAACATCTTGGTTCCAATGAAATCTTATGTGGATGCCCCGCCCTGTGTGTCTGGGGGGCGGGGGGACAAAAGCAGACAAAGCAGAGCTTCTCTGATTGGCATGAGGGTGCTGAGTCCCTATCAGTCCTCTCAGTGAAGCCCCCTTCCTGTGGGCTCTAAGAGGGCTCTGCAGAGTACAGCTTAACTTTCCCTGGTTTTAGGGCAACTCAACTGAGAGAAAGGGGACCTGGATTTATTTTTCCTTTTTTCTTAAATGAGCACGTGTCAAAGATTTATTTAACTCTTTGATAAGAGAACCAGTAAGGTGTTACAACCAGATCAAAGGAGCATTCAAGAGCATACATTAACAAGGCAATCCGGAATGCTGAAAGGAATTTACAAATAAATGCAAAACTAGTCAATATCCACCCTGCATAACCAACTGCATCTCCACTGGACAAAATTCATTTGCATTTCTATGGGCAAGAATCATATGCATTACTATCAGTTTTCCACCAATGACAGTTACAAAACAGCTCAAAGGCAATGAAAGGTGCAGATAACCAGGAAGGGTGCATTAGACAAGACACCCAGTAGTCCTTAAGGCCCATTTCAAAGTCTTTCACAATTTTTCCTGGTAGAATATATGCCTCCCAGGTGTTAGGACCACCTGCTCATATATTACCAATCACCTAAGGCATTTACATCCCAGGGGCAGGGGGAGGGGGACGAGGGTCTGCTGGTTGGGGAGGAGGTGCCCTCCTTCAGGCCTCGGAACAATTAGGGTGGCCCCTCCTCTCCACCTCACCCACTGCCACCCCCAAGGCCCCAACATGGGGAGGGGGAAGGGTAAGCTGGGACGAAGTGAGAGAGTGGCATGGACATATATACACTACCAAACGTAAAATAGCTAGCTAGTGGGAAGCAGCCGCATAGCACAGGGAGATCAGCTCGGTGCTTTGTTGAGCACCAACATTCTAACAGCTAGTTCCTGAATTCACAAACAGTAGCAGGACGGGTGTGTGTTTGGGAGACAGACATGAACCCCACCACCGCATGGGCTTCATCAACAGGCAATTCCCGGGGGATGCAGTTACGAGGAAGAAGTTCAGCCGGCCTTGGTACATTGGCTGAGAAATGGAGCAGTGGGGGGTGGCTTGTTTTCTGCCTGCTCCGGTAGAAATTCCACATGATGGGGGAGGGGAGGTATCGCCCTGAGCAAGGGAAGCCAGCCTGAGATTGTTTTCCCTCCACATCCTGCCAGCCTCCCGAAACTGATATCCCTGGGAAAGCTGACATCTTACAGAGTTACATTCTCCCGTAGGTCGTAGGTCGGCATCATCGTGGCCAGGCCCTCTGCAGCCCAGATAAGGGCTGGGATCTTGTCAGCCAGCCATATGGCAGCAGCCACGCCGGGGGTGAAGTTTCAGTCGCTTTGGGGGTCACTGCTTCTTGCTCAGCAATGCTTAGGAGCAGAAGTACATGGTGGAGCCCTCAATCCCTTGACTAGCGAACAGGATGGTCCTGAAACTCACATTTCTCATTCTTGCCTGAGATCAAGAGGGATCTTGGGAACCACACAGCCCAAAACACTGGTGGAACTGTACCCTACCCTCCCCGACACCCATACATACTGCCAACTACTACTTGACTGAGATTCTTGCCACTTCACTCCCAAAGAAATAAACACACATAATTCAAGCTTACACAGATCTGCTTGCTAGTTGTGAGACTGTGGACAAAGAGAATGTTCCAAGGCTCAGTTTTTTCACGTCTAAAATGGGGGTGAGTATTACTGTGAGGAACACAAGCTGCTGTATGTAAACCCCAAAAAATCTCACTGGCTTAACACAGTAAAAGTTTATTTTTGCTCTCTCGAAGTCCAAACCGGGTGTTACCGAGCAGTGGTTGCCCTCCAAGATGTGATTCCAAAGCCAGACTCCTTCCAGTTTATATCCCAACGTCACCGTGCTTGTCTTCACAAGATAGAGGAGAAAAGAACACGGAGGGTCAGAGATGTGGGGTGGTATGTAGGCCAGGCCGGGAAGTAACACACGAGACCTTCACTAGCAAGTCTTTGACCAAAACTCAGTCCTACCACCAGGCTTAACTGCCAAGGAGTTTGCGAAATCGAGTTTAGCTGTGTGCCCAACGGCAGGAAGCCAGCCAATCCCTGGTCTCAGGTTGAAAACCTCAGAGCAATGTTGTAGAAATAAAAATGATTCGCACTCAGGTGCACAGTAAGTGTTCAACAGACGTCAATTGGGGCAGATATTAACACCACAAGGGCGACACAATAGGTCCCTGAGAACTGGCTGGAGATGCTGCTTCGGACATGGGTCCTGCCCAGAAGGTTGACTTTGTCATGCTTGGGCCCAAATGACAATCATGATAAGCTCACGGGGATGAACTCAAGCTCATGCTTCTGCTGACTCCCCTTGTGGGGGGAGAGGTGGTGGGCTTCAGTTCTGGGTTAGGAGGAGGCAGGGGATCATGGATGCTTCGATTACACCTGCCATGCTGGGACCAGTTTCTCCCTAAAATACCAGAAGGCTAACTAACATGACTTGGGACTACAAGAATTCATTATCCTTCTCAGGACTCCCAGCCAGGCAATATGAAGGATGTATGTTCTCCTGCTACTTTGATGCTGGCCCCACTCCTTGAGAAACAATAACCTTGGTCTTATTACTCTAGAGATATATTTGCCTCTTTTCTTCCTTATTTCAAAAGATCTCCATATATTACCTCCAAATGCCTCTAACTAAGACATTTGGGACAAAGGATCCACGCTCAAATTTCTTTTCTCTGACTTCCAGTTTTCTCTCTTAATAGCAAGACAGAGGAAAGGGACTGTATTAATGGCAACGTATGGAAAATAAACAAAAACAGCAATTATTTGATACCCTCCAATCCATCACAAACACACACACCCACACGGGCAACATCAACAACTCTTGGCTTCATTTGTCATTTTGACTTGGGGGCATGGGGAAAAAAGAGGGAAATGGGAAAGGAGAAAGCTGGGGGAAAAGGAAGATGAAGTATAACATAATTGGGAGAGAAAGGTAAGTACAAGTTCTTTGGGGCTATAAGCTATATATGTTGTGAATTGCTGCCCCACCGCCTAAAAAACTTTAGTTCTAGTAATCTAGGTTTATTTTAAGATAAACACCTTACAGCAAATAGTTTTTTTAGAGTTGAAAATGCAGAAAAACGAATAAAATGATTTTGTAACAAAATGCATTGGTCTTTTGCAAAATATTGGTTCACTGGCTTATGCAGATCTTCCAAAGATTGGCTTGTTTTATTACACAATATCATACAATCCTGTTTGTTCCATAATTCGAAAAGATACATGCACCCCAATGTTCACTGCAGCACTATTTACAATAGCCAAGACATGGAAGCAACCGAAGTGTCTATTGACAGATGAATGGATAAAGAAAATGTGGTACATATACAAAGGAATATTACTCAACCATAAAAAAAATGAAATAATGCCATTTGCAGCAACATGAATGGACCTAGAGATTATCATACTAAGTGAAATAAGTCAGAAAGAGAAAGACAAATATCGTATATCACTTATATGTAGAATATAAAAAAAAATGATACAAATGAACTTATTTGTAAATCAGAAACAGATTTACAGACAGAGAAACTTATGGTTACCAAAGGGGAATGGTGGGGTGGGAGAAGGGATAAATTAGGAGGTTGCTATTAACATATATACACTACTATATATAAAATAGATAATCAACAAGGACTTACTGTATAGCACAGGGGACTCTACTCAATATTCTACAATAACCTATATGAGAAAACAATCTGAAAAAGAATAGATATATGTATATGTATAACTGAATCACTTTGCTGTACAACTGAAACTAACACAACATTGAAAATCAACTATACCCCAATATAAAATTTAAAAAAATTTTAAATCCTGTTTGCTGACTACCAGTCTCATCAGAAAACTTTTTAAGTGTCAAGAAGCTGTCAAGCTCATGGTGGCAGAAACAAGTTTTCCAAAATTCTAATTTTTGCTTGAAAACTTGTACTTTTGTCATGGGAAACAAATAACTGTCACTTGTTTTCCTTGAAGTAACAGGCTCATTTTGTTCATTTTCAGGAAAATATCTGCCAAATACCCTAGTCTGAATAGCCACAGTTTGTCTGTCAGTCATTCTTGCAAATAAAAATGGTGTTCCGTAAAAAATAATCGATTAATTGCACTCTCAACTCAAACACACAAGTGCTTTTACTCAAGACAACCATCATATCGCGAATGCAGCAAAGGTACTTCATATATACTTCAGCACTTAGAATATTTTTTAAATGAACACAGAGGCCAAGATCTAATAAAATTAGTAATTTTTTACCACTTCCTCGGGTCATTCTTAAGTGAAACTGGCAGGTTTATTTTTTCACTTCAAATGAGTGGCAGCCCGGGATATAATGATGACTCTCTGATTCCTGCTAAGGACCCCGTAGTTCTACACACCACTGGTTTTGCACCAGCAGTGCAAATGTCAACACCATGAAACAGGCAAATGGTATCTTCATGCTATTATGAAAATAGTTTGACTCCGAAGAGCTCCTGAAGGGGTCATGGGGATTTTTATGGATCCTCGGACCACACTTTTGAACAGCTGTTATAGATCAAGCTGAAGCCCTCCTCATCATCCACTAACCCTCATTCCTTCAACACACCCACCACCTCCCTGGCACCAAAGTAACCACAACTATAAGATTGGTATAATATCCTTAATATGCAATTTTACATGTGACTATATCCACTGAAAATCTATAGATTGTTTATTATTTTTACATGTACATAAATATCACACTGTGCATGTCATTTTGCAATGTTTTATTTTCACAAAATCATGTATTTTTGAGCTTCACCCAGATTCAAACAGGTCTTGCCCACTCTTTTAACTGTCGAGTATGCCATTAAATGTATTACCCATTTTATTTATCCATTCCTCTGTTCAAATTTTTTTTCAAGATAGCAGTGTGGGGATATGCGGAGTTCACATCTCCCCACAACTAGGGCACCTGCTGGATGCTGGTGGGGGACCTCTACGCCCAAGGAGACGGGAGGAACCCCCAAGCAAACTGGTAGGACGTGGGGGGACAGAGGGGGGAGGAGAAGTGGAGGCCGGACAGTACCGGCTCCCCTGAGGGGTGGCTGAGAGGGCGGAGGGGTTCCCACACCTGGAGGGACCCTTGGGGGCTCAGATCAGGGGGGAGCACGCCCAGCATTTCCCCCGCCCAATCGGCCGGGAAGTCTACCCAGCTCTCGGCTGGGTCCTATGCCCTCAGAGGCCCCCTCCGGGTCACGTTGGTCCTGGGGGCATAGGTGGGAGGCTGGGAGAGAACAGGAGAGGCAGGCGGGAGGGGGCTTCCAAGATGGGAGGAGCAGGACAAGGAGTGGAGGGGGTTTGCGCTGCCCACTCGGCCTGGGAAGCCCACTGGGCTCCCAGGCCGGGTCCCCCGTGCTCCAAGCCCCCCCCACCCCCACCCCAGGGACCACACCGGTCCTGCAGGCATAGGAGGGAGGCCAGGGGACAGCAGGAGAGGCAGGCAGGAGGGGACCTCCAGAACCGGAGGAGTAGGAGAGGGGCGGAGAGCATTGGCCCTGACCACTCCGGCCCAGGAAGCCTACTGGGCTCCCAGGCTGGGTTCCCCGCCCTCCAATCCCCCCCACCCCTACCCCGGGGACCACACTGGTCCTGCAGGCATAGGAGGGAGGCCAGAGGAGAGCAGGAGAGGCAGGCAGGAGGGGACCTCCAGGACCGGAGGAGTAGGAGAGGAGCGGAGAGCATTGGCCCTGACCACTCTGGCCCAGGAAGCCTGCTGGGCTCCCAGGTGGGTTCCCCCAGCTTTGAGACCAGAGGTGGGAGGCATGCCTGGGCCTCTTCTGTACCACTTAGCCTAAGCTCCACACCCCACACCCCCCAGGGCCTTTTCCAGCCCTGAGGGTCCTAAGCATAGGCCCCACCCACAACCCAAACCCCACCCCTGCTTAGGCCCCACCCTCCACAGTCAAGGCCTTTTCCACCTTTTTCTTTCTTTCTTTATTTTTTTTCTCCTCCTCTTTTTTACTGTTGTGGTTCTGTTTTACCTTCCAGTTATTGTTGCATCTATATTTTTATTTTTATATTCTTTCTAACATATCCATTAGTTTCCTAGTCTAATTTTATTTTTTACTTTGTTACTGTCATCCTTTTCTTTTTTTTTGCCCCCCCTGCTTGGCTTGCTGAATCTTGGTCCATGAGCCGGGGGTCAGGCTGAAGCTCCTGCAGTTGGAGCTCTGAGTCCGAACCACTGGACTGACAGAAAACCTCAGAGCCCAGGGAATATTCATTGGAGTGAGATCTCCTGGAGGTCCTCATCTACAAACTCCAGCATTGGAAGCCTCAGGCCAAACAACCAGTAAGACAGGAACACAATCCCACTCATAAAAAAAAAAAAAAAAAAATGAGACGGCAAAAAAATATGTCACAGATGAAGAAGCAAGGTAAAAACCCACGACACCAAATAAACAAAGAGGAAATAGGCAATCTACCTGAAAAAGAATTCATAGTAATGACAGTAGAGATGATCCAGAATCTCGGAAACAGAACGGAAGCACGGATTGAGAAGATACAAGAAATGTTTAATAAAGATGTACAAGAACTAAAGAACAAACAAACAGAGATGAACAACACAACTGAAATGAAAAATACACTAGAAGGAATCAATAACAGAATAACTGAGGCAGAAGAACGAATAAGTGAGCTGGAAGACAAAATGGTGGAAATAACTGCCAAGAAGCAGAATAAAGGAAAAAGAATGAAAAGAATTGAAGACAATCCCAGAGACCTCTGGGACAACACTAAACGCACCAATATTCGAATTATAGGGGTCCCAGAAGAAGAAGAGAAAAAGAAAGGGTCTGAGAAAATATTTGAAGAGATTATAGTGGAAAACTTCCTTAACATGGGAAAGGAAATAGTCACCCAAGTCCAGGAAGCACAGAGAGTCCCATACAAGATAAACCCTAGGAGAAACACACCAAGACACATATTAATCAAACTTTAACAAAAATTAAACAAATTTAACAAAAATTAAATTCAAAGAAAAAATATTAAAAGCAGCAAGGGAAAAACAAAAATAACATACAAAGGAATCCCCATAAGGTTATCAGCTGATTTTACAGCAGAAACTCTGCAGGCCAGAAGGGAGTGGCAGGATATACTTAAAGTGATAAAGAGAAAAATGTACAACCAAGATTAGTCTACCCAGCAAGGATATCATTCAGATTCGATGGAGAAATCAAAAGCTTTACAGACAAGCAAAAGCTAATAGAATTCAGCACCACAAAACCAGCTTTACAACAAATGCTAAAGAAACTTCTCTAGGTGGGAAACACAACAGAAGAAAAAGACCCACAAAAACAAACCCAAAACAATTAAGAAAATGGTAGTAGAAACATACATATAGGGCTTCCCTGGTGGCGCAGTGGTTGAGAATCTGCCTGCCAATGCAGGGGACGCGGGTTCGAGCCCTGGTCTGGGAAGATTCCACATGCCGTGGAGCAACTAGGCCCATGAGCCACAATTACTGAGCCTGCGCGTCTGGAGCCTGTGCTCCGCAACAAGAGAGGCCGCAATAGTGAGAGGCCCGCGCACCGCGATGAAGAGTGGCCCCCACTTGCCACAACTAGAGAAAGCCCTCGCACAGAAACGAAGACCCAACACAGCCATAAATAAATAAATAAATAAATAAAGACTTTCTCTCTATTAAAAAAAAAAAAAGAAACATACATATAGATAATAACCTTGGCTGTAAATGGATTAAACGCCCCAACCAAAAGACACAGACTGGCTGAATGGATACAAAAACAAGACTCGTATATATGCTGTTTACAAGAGACCCACTTCAGACCTAGGGACACATACAGACTGAAAGTGAAGGGATGGAAAAAAATATTCCATGCCAATGGAAATCAAAACAAAGCTGGAGGGCTTCCCTGGTGGCACAGTGGTTAAGAATCCACCTGCCAATGCAGGGGACACAGGTTCGTGCCCTGGTCCACAAAGACCCCACATGCCATGGAGCAACTAAGCCCGTGCGCCACAACTACTGAGCCTGTGCTCTAGAGCCCGCAAGCCACAACTACTGGGCCCACGTGCTACAACTACTGAAGCCCGTGTGCCTAGAGCCCGTGTTCCACAACAAGAGACGCCACTGCAATGAGAAGTCCGCACACCACAACGAACAGTAGCCCCTGCTCGCCACAACTAGAGAAAGCCTGTGCGCAGCAACAAAGACCCAATGCAGCCAAAAATAATAAAATAAATAAAATAAATAAATTTATTAAAAAAAGAAAGCTGGAGTAGAAATACTCGTATCAGATACAATACACTTTAAAATAAAGACTGTTATAAGAGATAAGGAAGGACACTACATAATGATCAAGGGATCAATCCAAGAAGAAGATATAACAATTATAAATGTTTATGCACCCAACATAGGAGCACCTCAATACATAAGGCAAATGCAAACAACCATGAAAGGGGAAATCAACAGTAACACAATAACAGTAGGGGACTTAACACCCTACTTACACCAATGGACGGATCATCCAAACAGAAAATAAATAAGGAAACACAAGCTTTAAATGGCACAATAGACCAGATAGATTTAATAGATATTTATAGAACATTCCACCTGAAAGTGGCAGAATACACTTTCTTCTCAAGTGCACACGGAACATTCTTCAGGATAGATCACATCTTGGGTCACAAATCAAGCCTCAGAAAATTTAAGAAAATTGAAATTGTATCAAGCATCTTTTCTGACCACAACACTATGAGACTGGAGATCAATTACAGGAAAAAAACTGTAAAAAACACAAATACATGGAGCCTAAACAGTGCACTACTAAATAACCAAGAGATCACTGAAGAAATCAAAGAAGAAATCAAAAAATACATAGAAACAAATGACAATAAAATCACGATGACCCAAAACCTATGGGACATAGGAAAAGCAGCTCTAAGAGGGAATTTTATAGCAATTCAATCTCACCTCAAGAAACAAGAAAGATCTCAAATAAACAATCTAACCCTACACCTAAATCAACTAGAGAAAGAAGAATAAACAAAACCCAAAGTTAGTAGAAGGAAAGAAATCATAAAGATCACATCAGAAATAAATGAAAAAGAAATGAAGCAAACAATAGCAAAGAACAATAAAACTAAAAGCTAGTTCTTTGAGAAGATAAACAAAATTGATAAACACTTAGCCAGACTCATCAAGAAGAAAAGGGAGAGGACACAAATCAATAAAATTAGAAATGAAAAAGGAGAAATCACAACTGACACTGCAGAAATACAAAGGATTATAAGAGACTACTACAAACAACTATATGCCAATAAAATGGACAACCACGAAGAAATGTATAAATTCTTGGAATGGTACAATTTCTCAAGACTGAACCAGGAAGAATTAGAAAATATAAACAGACCTATCACAAGTAATGAAATTGAAACTGTAATTTAAATCTTCCAACAAACAAAAGTCCAGGACCAGATGGATGCACAGGCGAATTCTATCAAACATTTAGAGAAGAGCTAACACTGATCCTTCTCAAACTCTTCCAAAAACTTGCAGAGGGAGGAACACTCCCAAATTCATTCTACGAAGCCACCATCACCCTGATACCAAAACCAAAGATACCACAAAAAAAGAAAATTATAGACCAATATCACTGATGAACATAGATGCAAAAATCCTGAACAAAATACTAGCAAACAGAAGCCAACAACATATTAAAAGGATCATACACCATGATCAAGTGGGATTTATCCCAGGGATGCAAGGATTCTTCAATATATGCAAATCAATCAATGTGATACACCATATTAACAAATTAAGAAAAAAAACATATAATCATCTCAATGGGTGCAGAAAAAGCTTTTGACAAAATTCAACACCCACTTATGATAAAAACTCTCCAGAAAATGGGAATAGAGGGAACCTATCTCAACATAATAAAGGCCATATGCAACAAACCCACAGCAAGCATCACACTCAATGGTGAAAAACTGAAAGCATTTCCACTAAGATCAGGAACAAGACAAGGACGTCCACTCTCACCACTCTTATTCAACATAGTTTTGGAAGTCCTAGCCACGGCAATCAGAGAAGAAAAGAAATAAAAGGAATACAAATTGGAAAAGAAGAAGTAAAGCTGTCACTGTTTGCAGATGACATGATACTATACATAGAAAATCCTAAAGATGCCACCAGAAAACTACTAGAATTAATCAATGAATTTGGTAAGGCTGCAGGATACAAAATTAATGCACAGAAATTTCTGGCATTCCTATACACTAACAACGAAAAATCAGAAAGAGAAATTAAGGAACCAATCCCATTTACCATTGCAATAAAAAGAATAAAATACCTAGGAATAAACCTGCCTAAGGAGGCAAAAAGACTTGTACTCAGAAAACTATAAAACACTGATGAAAGAAATCAAAGATGACATAAACATGGAGAAATATACCATGTTTTTGGATTGGAAGAATCAACACTGTGAAAATGCCTATACTACCCAAAGCAAACTACAGATTCAATGCAATCCCTGTCAAACTACCAATGGCATTCTTCACAGAATTAGAACAAAAAATTTTACAATTCGTATGGAAACACAAAAGACCCCAAATAGCCAAAGCAATCTTGGGAAAGAAAAACGGAGCTGGAGGAATCAGGCTCCCCAACTTCAAACTATACCACAAAGCTACAGTAATCAAGACAATATCGTACTGGCACAACAGAAATATAGATCAATGGTACAGGATAGAAAGCCCAGAGAGAAACCCACGCACATATGGTCACCTAATTTATGACAAAGGAGGCAAGAACATACAATGGAGAAAAGACAGCCTCTTCAGTAAGTGGTGCTGGGAAAACTGGACAGCTACACGTAAAAGAATGAAATTAGAACACTCCCTAACACCATACACAAAAATAAACTCCAAATGGATTAAAGACCTAAATGTAAGGCCAGACACTATAAAACTCTTAGAGGAAAACATAGGAAAAACACTCTGACATAAACCACAGCAAGATCTTTTCTGACCTACCTCCTAGAGTAATGAAATAAAAACAAAAATAAACAAATGGGACCTAATGAAACTTAAAGCTTTTGCACAGCAAAGGAAACCATAAACAAGACAAAAAGACAACCCTTAGAATGGGAGAAAATATTTGCAAATGAAACAACGGACAAAGGATTAATCTCCAAAATATACAAACAGCTCATGGAGCTCAATATCCAAAAAACAAACAATCCAATTAAAAAATGGGTGGAAGACCTAAATAGACATTTCACTAAAGAAGACATACAGATGGCCAAGAGGCACATGAAAAGCTGCTCAACATCACTAATTATTAGAGAAATGCAAATCAAAACTACAATGAGGTATCACCTCACAGAACGGCCATTATCAAAAAATCTAGAAACAGTAAATGCTGGAAAGGGTGTGGTGAAAAGGGAACCCTCCTGCACTGCTGGTGTGAATGTAAATTGATACAGCCACTATGGAGAACAGTATGGAACTTCCTTATAAAACTAAAAATAGAATTACCATACGACCCAGCAATCCCACTACTGGGCATATACCCTGAGAAAACCATAATTCAAAAAGAGTCATGTACCACAATGTTCATTGCAGCTCTATTTACAATAGCCAGGACATGGAAGCAACCTAAATGTCCATCGACAGATGAATAGATAAAGAAGATGTGGCACATATATACAATGGAATATTACTCAGCCATAAAAAGAAATAAAATTGAGTTATTTGTAGTGAGGTGGATGGGCCTAGGGTCTGTCATACAGAGTGAAGTAAGTCAGAAAGAGAAAAACAAATACCGTATGCTAACACATATATATGGAATCTAAAAAAAAAAAAAAAAATGGTACTGATGAACCTAGTGGCAAGGCAGGAATAAAGACATAGACATAGAGAATAGACTTGAAGAGACGGGTGGGGGAGGGGGAAGCTGGGACGAAGTGAGAGAGTGGCATGGACATATATACACTACCAAATGTAAGATAGATAGCTCGTGGGAAGCAGCCACGTAGCACAGGGAGATCAGCTCGGGGCTTTGCGACGACCTAGAGGGGTGGGATAGGGAGGGTGGGAGGGAGACGCAAGAGGGAGGGGATATGGGGATATATGTATGCATACGGCTGATTCACTTTGTTGTACAACAGAAAATAACACAGTATTGTGAAGCAATTACACTCCAATAAAGATCTATTAAAAAAAAAGATTTTTTTTCTCTTGAAAATATTAGTCTTACTTTTCTTTACATTTTTTAAGCAGTGCCTTTGGGACCATATTATGAAGCGTTCCATACACAGAAAAGGCAGTAAAGAGCATGCACGTGCGGTAGAGAATAACACATGAACAGCTCCCCAAGGACAAGGGCGCACTCACACCCCTGCAAGAGCCTCAGAAAGAGCCTCCGATGTGGTGGGGACTGGTGTGGACAGGCCAGGGTGAGTGGGTCTGGTTTCTCACTCATGAAGTTGGCAGGGCTTCAGGTACCCCATGAAGACATGAAAAGACATCATTCCTGAAGGTTAAGATGAAACTTGCTATTTTACTCACAGACAAGGCCCCCCTTTTCTGGGACTGAAAGATACACAAAGTTTCCTTGTTTCCCCTAAAGTGGGGGGGTGGGGGGCTCAGGTAGGAAAGACAGGTCATTTTCCACTGTTCCCTCTCAGCACAAGAAAGCACAGTAATTTTTTTTTAACGTTTTTCACATTTCTGAGGTCCCCAGGTTATACCGTGATGAACAAGTGATTGGTTCCATCGGCAGCTATGAGAACTTTCTGCATTTTTATTTTTAAAAGTGGTTACTATGTAGTAGGGTTTTTGAATTTCTCTTTCAGACAGTTTTAAAAAAGAGGGAAGGTTCTGAGGTTGGAGTTGAGGTTCAGAGGAACAAACTGGACTTTGGGGTGGATCAGAGATGAGCGTGATTTGCAGTTCTGGGACTGGGTAGTTGCGCGACATTGACCAGGTCACGTGCAGCCTCTGAATTTCAGTTTCTGCATTTGTCAAGGGACACCTTCCTCATCCCCTCACTGGGATTATCACACCAGACACTGTGGCCAGAGTGTCTGGCACGATATCAGCGCACAATGAGCAACAACTAGAGATGTTCATTCGTCAGCCACAAGAATTATACCAGAACTAAGGGATTCTTTTAATTCTCAGAATTATGGATTTGACTTGAATCTACGAGTCTGAGAAATGTTATAAATACAACTTAACTCTTCATTCCTCCTGAGCTGCCATTCAAACGAAACTTTCTGCAATCGGCTTCCACCCCACCACTCCTCGGAAACTTTCTTCCCAAAGCAGCCATGAGGTCACAGGCAGAACCCCATGGCACTTCTGTGCCCTCCTTGTATCCAACCTCTCCATAGAACTGATGCCACTGACAGCTCACTGCATCTTGAGACTCTGCCCTCTTTGTCTGCTCTGACCCTTATTTCTCCTGGCTTTCCCAAACTCCCGGGCAACAGGATCCTTCACGGACGCCTACTACCTGGCGGTGTTCCTCGGGGCTTGCTCTTCAGCCCTCATCTCGTCTCACTTTTCACTTCCCTCCCTGAGTGATCTCGTTTGCTCACACATACAGGTAAGACCCATATTTCCATCTCCAGACCTGGCCTCTCCCTGAACTTCAGATTCTGCTTTCTGACTCTCTAATAATCCCCTCTATGCTGCAATCCCCCAGACGTCTTTAAAGTTGACGCGTCCAAAATTCACCATCCCACATGCCTTCATTCTGAATATGTGCTTCCTTCTGTTGGCCCCACTGGGGTGAATTCCCTGTCACCACCCACTTGGTCCTCTAAGTCAGGAATATTAATGAAGCCTAGAAGCATCTTGGTAGTCACCAGTTGTATAAAAGCTGCGTCCTTTTTAAAAAGTACACCTCTGTTTTGGAACTCTCCAGTCTGTCCTCACCTGCCTGGTTCAGGTCCCTCCTAAGCGACCCCTCTGCGTTTAGTCTAGTGTCCTTCAAATCCAGGCTCCAATGTGCATCCAGGATGATCTTTCTAAAACCCTCACACACACACATAGAGGTGACATACTGAGTGCCAACTTGATGTGACCATATAACTTATCAGCCAAACAGGGACACTTTTGATCATGAAAGGGTGTGCTATGAACAATTACCCTGGAACAACAGATGAATCTTAAGTCTATGCCGGGCACTGTGCTAAGTGCTTTATACACCAATACACTTATCAGGTAGCTCTTATTATTATTATTATTACTATTATTATTACTTAAAGATGAGGACATTGAGGCTTGCAGAGGTTAAATGGCTGGCCCATGAGCACACAGCTAGAACCCCACAGTTTGCATAAGTGAGATTCAAAACTCAGCATCATCTGACCCTGGAGCTCAAACTCTTATTTGAAATCATCATCCTTTTATTTTAAAAAATGTGTTATGCCTTCCTTTTATTTCACAACAAAGCCTTCATGGTCTGACATAACCCTTGCCTTCTCTCTGACCTCCCCTCCATAGGAGCCGTTCCCTGCAGTGGGGCACAACCACTGGCTGCTTCTCACCTCAGTGCACTTGCTCTTTGCTTTTCCCAGATATCTTAATCTGATTCCTTATACTCCATCAAGCAGCTCACCTGTGATCCCTGCAGGTTAGATGCACCTCCACTGGGCTCACTCAGCATCCTGTGTACGTATAAGTCAGAACCCCATGAGTAGAGTTTGCTCAGTTGTCTTCTTCAAACCATTGTTGTTGAATGTTTTGTTTATTTTCCTTCAAATTGGTCCTCCTTTCTGATAAATTTGTTTCAAACTATAATTTTTCCCTCTAAATACTACTTTGTGCCTCATGAATTTTGACATATGATGATCTCTTTAACCCAAGGATTTCGGGGACTATTTTTGTTTTTGATTTGTTTTTGCTGTTTGTTGGTTTCCAGAAAAAAGGAAAGTTTTTTAACTCTTTTATTGTTATTGATTTCTAATTTTATTGCATTATAATTACAGAACATAGTCTGTATGATACTGAATAAAATAATCTTTGGAATAAATTGATCTTCTTCTGTGGCCTAGGACATGGCCAATATTAATAAATATAAAAGGTACGATCCAAATGTACATATTCTACGGTTATTATCAAAGAGGCAAGATATAACAAATGTTGGAGACGATGTGGAGAAAAGGGAGCCCTGGGGCTTCCCTGGTGGCGCAGTGGTTGAGAATCTGCCTGCCAATGCAGGGGACACGGGTTCAAGCCCTGGTCTGGGAGGATCCCACATGCCGCGGAGCAACTGGGCCCGTGAGCCACAACTGCTGAGCCGGCGCGTCTGGAGCCTGTGCTCCGCAACAACAGAGGCCGCAATAGTGAGAGGCCCGCGCACCGCGATGAAGAGTAGCCCCCACTTGCCGCAACTAGAGAAAGCCCTCACACAGAAATGAAGACCCAGCACAGCCATAAATAAATAAAAATAAATAAAAATTTAAAAAAATAAAAAATAAAAGGGAGCCCTCATACACTGTTCGTGGGAATGTAAATTAGTGCAGCCACTATGGAAAACAGTAAAGAGGTTCCTCAAAAAATTAAGAATAGAACTACTATATCATCCAGCTATCTCACTTCTGGGTATCTAAAGAATATGAAAACACTAACTGAAAAGATACATGCACCCCTATGTTCACTGAAGCATTATTTACAATAGCCAAGGTATGAAAACAACCTAAGTGCCCATCAATGTATGAGTGAATAAAGAAGTGTGTGTATATATACATACACACACAATGGAATACTACTCAGCCATAAAAGAAAGATGAAATCTTGCCATTTGAACAAAATGGATGGACCTTGTGGGTATTATGCTAAGTAAAATAAGTCAGACGGAGAAAGACAAATACCATATGATTTCATATTCTACATATGTAGAATATAAAAAATGGTTTTAAATAAATGAATAGACCAAACCAAATAAAAACAAACAAATAAATACAGAGAAGAGAGTAGTGGTTAGCAGAGGGGAAGGGGAGTGGGGGGAGGGTGAAACAGGTAAAGGGGATCAACTGAATGGTGACAGATGGAAACTATACTTTTGGTGGTGAGCACAATGCAGCGTATACAGAGGTAGAAACATAATGTTTCACATATAAAAAAAGTACATATTCTATTTGTTGGATATATGTGATATGTATCTATTTTTTCAGGCTTATTAGTCATGTTACATAATTCTTCTATATTTGCTTATTTTATCAATAAGTGTGCTCTGTCAACTGGTGTCCCAGAAAGCTATATTAAAATTCCAACTACCCTTTCTTTTTTTTTTTTTTTTTTTTTATTTTTATTTATTTATTTATTTATTTATTTATTTTTGGCTGTGTTGGGTCTTCGTTTCTGTGCGAGGGCTTCCTCTAGCTGTGGCAAGCGGGGTCCACTCTTCATCGCGGTGCGCGGGCCTCTCACTATCGCGGCCTCTCTTGTTGCTGAGCACAGGCTCCAGACGCGCAAGCTCAGTAGTTGTGGCTCACGGGCCTAGTTGCTCCGTGGCATGTGGGATCTTCCCAGACCAGGGCTCAAACCCGTGTCCCCTGCATTAGCAGGCAGATTCTCAACCACTGCGCCACCAGGGAAGCCCCCAACTACCCTTTCTAAAAATTGTATTCCCAGCACTTAGTATAGGTACTAGATGCAATACAGTTTGTTGTTGAATAAACGAAGATACTGCCATGACTTTCTTGATACCTAGGACTCACCTTATTAGAAACAAGTCCCATAGAGCCCAGCTGAACTTACCTTTAGTTGTGACTCAACATGTCCTTGTCCACTCCAGTGCCACCCCACTAGAGGAGAAGGGTTACAGAGTGGCCAGAGACCAGGGTCTTGGAAAGGGCCAAGGCAAAAGGGGGCACTAGTGCTTAAACTTCATTAATTTTGGCAACTCTTTCATTTGTGAAAGTGCTTTCTCCTGCCTTAGCTATTCGGTTTTAACTTCATGCCAGGACCACCAGGGAAGCAAGGCAGGTTTTATTATCCCAGACCTACAGCTGAGAGTCTGAAGGACTAGATCATAATATGGGGCCACACAGTTAATGACAGAGAATGATAGTTAATGAAGAAGCCCAGTTCAGTGTTCTTTCCAGTAGGCAGAAGCCCACTCATCACTTTAAAAAATTAAAGGGCATCTCATTTTGAAACATGTTTGAGAATTTGATTATCTCCCCTTCAATTAATTCATGATCACCAGATCATGGTAAATCAACAACAAGGACTGACAATTATATGGAGGAAACTGCTGGTGGGAATATAAAATGGTGCAGCTACTGTGGAAAACCGTCTGGAAGTCCCTCAAGAAGCTGAACATAGAGTTAACATATAATCCAGCAATTCCACTCCCTGGTATTTACCCAAGAGAATTGAAAATTTATGTTCGTCCAAAAATGTATATCTAAATGTTCATAGCAACATTATTCATAATTGCTAAAAAATGGAAACAACCCAAATGTCTATCCATTGATAAATGAATAAACAAAATGTGGTATGTCGATACTTTTGAATATTGTTCAGACATAAAAAGGAAGGATTGATATATGCTACAACATGGATGAACTCCGAAAACATTATGCTCTGTGAAAAAAGCCAGACACAAAAGGTCACGAGTTGCATGATTACATTTATGTGAAATGCCTAGAATAGACAAATTCATAGGGATAGAAGGTAAATTAGTGGTTTTCAGGGGCTGTGGAAGGGGAAAACGAGGTGAGGCGGCTAATGAGTATGGATTTCTCTTAGGGGGTGACAAAAATATTCTGGAATTAGATAGTGACAATAGTTGCACAACATTGTATTTATTATACTAAAAACCAGTGAACTGTGTGCTTTAGAAGGGTGAACTTTATACCATATGAATCATATCTCAATTTTTAAAAAGCGTATGGCAAATCAAGAATCATAGATCACTGCTCTAAACACCAAAAGAAAATCCTCCCCCCACAAAAAAAGAAAAGAAAATTCTGAGGAAGCAGCACAGCACACAGGAGTGTGAACTTTGGAAAAAGATGGAGCATGTTCAGGGCAGAAATAGAGACACAGACGTAGAGAACAAACGTATGGACACCAAGGGGGGAAAGTGGCGGGGGGGTGGGATGGGGGTGGTGTGATGAATTGGGAGATTGGGATTGACATATAGACACTAATATGTATAAAATAGATAACTAATAAGAACCTGCTGTATAAAAAAAATAAATTAAATAAAATTCAAAAAATAAATAAATAAATAAAATCCAAAAATTCAAAAAAAAAAAAAAGATGGAGCATGTTCAGATTCTACCCTTCCAATTATGACTTCCAGAACTTGGGCATTTTATTTAATTTCTCTAGGCATCGATTTTCTTACCTGTAAAATGAGGGCAATATTACCTGTTTCATGGGGTGGTTGTGAGGATTAAATGAAACGATTTATGTGAGACAGCTAGTACAATACTACACACTTAATAGGTATCAATAAATAACTGATACTATCATTATTACTTTTATTATTACTATTATTATTATTTTCACATCTTTCAGATCTCTCATATCTAATAATTTTTTAGTGCTATTCTTATTTGACACTTCTAATAACAGATTGTGAGGGTTTCCAGTTTCTATGAGCATAATCGTGGCAAATTCTTCAAAAGACATGGCTTAAAGGAAAGTCTATTTTTAGTATACTGAGATATCTACTGTGCCTGTTCCATGAAATAAATAATAATTAGCAAAACAGCTGCCAAAAAGCATGTCACAGGAATTCATTCACTACTTTGTTATAAATAGCAGTAGAAATGTTTGCCCATTGCGCCCCCTTGCGTATGTTCAGGAGAACTACCTTTACTCTAGAGAGTAGGTACCCTTAGAGCGTTGCAATTCAAAGTGTGGTCCTAACCTGGAAGAAATGGACAAATTCTGAGAAATGCACAATCTTCCAAGACTGAACCAGGAAGAAATAGAAAATATGAACAGACCAATCACAAGCACTGAAATTGAAACTGTGATTAAAAATCTTCCAACAGGGGCTTCCCTGGTGGTGCAGTGGTTGAGAGTCCGCCTGCCAATGCAGGGGACGCGGGTTCGAGCCCTGGTCTGGGAAGATCCCACATGCCGCGGAGCAGCTGGGCCCGTGAGCCACAATTGCTGAGCCTGCGCGTCTGGAGCCTGTGCTCCGCAACGAGAGAGGCCGCGATGGTGAGAGGCCCGCGCGCCGCGATGAGGAGTGGCCCCCGCTTGCCGCAATTAGAGAAAGCCCTCGCACAGAAGCGAAGACTCAACACAGCCATAAATAAATAAAAATAAATAAATGGATAAAATTAAAAAAAAAAAATCTTCCAACAAACAAAAGCCCAGGACCAGATGGCTTCACAGGCAAATTCTATCAAACATTTAGAGAAGAGCTAACACCTATCCTTCTCAAACTCTTCCAAAATATAGCAGAGGGAGAAACACTCCCAAACTCATTCTACGAGGCCACCATCACTCTGATACCAAAACCAGACAAAGATGTCACAAAGAAATAAAACTACAGGCCAATATCACTGATGAACATAGATGCAAAAATCCTCAACAAAATACTAGTAAACAGAATCCAACAGCACATTAAAAGGATCATACACCATGATCAAGTGGGGTTTATCTCAGGAATGCAAGGATTCTTCAATATACGCAAATCAATCAATGTGATACAGCATATTAACAAACTAAAGGAGAAAAACCATATGATCATCTCAATTGACGCAGAGAAAGCTTTTGACAAAATTCAACACCCATTTATGATAAAAACCCTCCAAAAAGTAGGCATAGAGGGAACTTACCTCAACATAATAAAGGCCATATATGACAAACCCAGAGCCAACATCATCCTCAATGGTGAAAAACTGAAACCATTTCCACTAAGATCAGGAACAAGACAAGGTTGCCCACTCTCACCACTATTATTCAACACAGTTTTGGAAGTTTTAGCCACAGCAATCAGAGAAGAAAAAGAAATAAAAGGAATCCGAATCGGAAAAGAAGAAGTAAAGCTGTCACTGTTTGCAGATGATACTATACATAGAGAATCCTAAAGATGCTACCAGAAAACTACTCGAGCTAATCAATGAATTTGGTAAAGTAGCAGGATACAAAATTAATGCACAGAAATCTCTTGCATTCCTATACACTAATGATGAAAAATCTGAAAGTGAAATTAAGAAAACACTCCCATTTACCATTGCAACAAAAAGAATAAAATATCTAGGAATAAACCTACCTAAGGAGACAAAAGACCTGTATGCAGAAAATTATAAGACACTGATGAAAGAAATTAAAGATGATACAAACAGATGGAGAGATATACCATGTTCTTGGATTGGAAGAATCAACATTGTGAAAATGACTATACTACCCAAAGCAATCTACAGATTCAATGCAATCCCTATCAAACTACCAATGGCATTTTTCACAGAACTAGAACAAAAATTTTCACAATTTGTATGGAAACACAAAAGACCCCGAATAGCCAAAGCAATCTCGAGAAAGAAAAACGGAGCTGGAGGAATCAGGCTCCCTGACTTCAGACTACACTACAAAGCTACAGTAATCAAGACAGTATGGTACTGGCACAAAAACAGAAATATAGATCAATGGAACAGGATAGAAAGCCCAGAGATAAACCCACGCACATATGGTCACCTTATCTTTGATAAAGGAGGCAAGCATATACAGTGGAGAAAAGACAGCCTCTTCAATAAGTGGTGCTGGGAAAACTGGACAGCTACATGTAAAAGAATGAAATTAGAACACTCCCTAACACCGTACACAAAAATAAACTCAAAATGGATTAAAGACCTAAATGTAAGGCCAGACACTATCAAACTCTTAGAGGAAAACATAGGCAGAACACTCTATGACATAAATCACAGCAAGATCCTTTTTGACCCACCTCCTAGAGAAATGGAAATAAAAACAAAAATAAACAAATGGGAGCTAATGAAACTTAAAAGCTTTTGCACAGCAAAGGAAACCAGAAACAAGACGAAAAGACAACCCTCAGAATGGGAGAAAATATTTGCAAATGAAGCAACTGACGAAGGATTAATCTCCAAAATTTACAAGCAGCTCATGCAGCTCAATATCAAAAAAACAAACAACCCAATCCAAAAATAGGCAGAAAACCTAAACAGACATTTCTTCAAAGAAGATATACAGATTGCCAACAAACACATGAAAGAATGCTCAACATCATTAATCATTAGAGAAATGCAAATCGAAACTACAATGCGATATCATCTCACACTGGTCAGAATGGCCATCATCAAAAAATCTACAAACAATAAATGCTGGTGAGGGTGTGGAGAAAAGGGAACCCTCTTGCTCTGTTGGTGGGAATGTAAATTGATACAGCCGCTATGGAGAACAGTATGGAGGTTCCTTAAAAAACTAAAAATAGAACTACCATACGACCCAGCAATCCCACTACTGGGCAGATACCCTGAGAAAACCATAATTCAAAAAGAGTCATGTACCACAATGTTCACTGCAGCCCTATTTACAATAGCCAGGACATGGAAGCAACCTAAATGTCCATCGACAGATGAATGGATAAAGAAGATGTGGCACATATATACAATGGAATATTACTCAGCCATAAAAAGAAACGAAATTGAGTTATTTGTAGTGAGGTGGATGGACCTAGAGTCTGTCATACAGAGTGAAGTAAGTCAGAAAGAGAAAAACAAATACCATATGCTAACACATATATATGGAATCTAAAAAAAAAAAAAATTGGTCATGAAAAACCCAGGGGCAAGATGGGAATAAAGATGCAGACCTACTAGAGAATGGACTTGAGGACACAGGGAGGGGGAAGCATAAGCTGGGACAAAGTGAGAGAGTGGCATGGACATATATACACTACCAAATGTAAAATAGCTAGCTAGTGGGAAGCAGTAGCATAGCACAGGGAGATCAGCTCAGTGCTTTGTGACCAGCTAGAAGGGTGGGATAGGGAGGGTGGGAGGGAGGGAGACCCAAGAGGGAAGAGATACGGGGATATATGTATATGTATAACTGATTCACTTTGTTATAAAGCAGAAACTAACACACCATTGTAAAGCAATTACACTCCAATAAAAATGTTTAAAAAAATAAAAAACAAACAAAAAAAACAAAGTGTGGTCCTCAGATCAGCAGCATAGGCATCATGTAAAAAGTTTGTTACAAGTTTAGATCTCAGATTCCACTTCCAAATCAGAATCTGCATTTTAACAGTCTCCCTGGGTGATTTGTATGCAAGTTGAATTTGAGAAATACCAGCATAGAACATATGGTAAACACTTATTTTCTTAATTCAGGAAACATTTACTGAATGTCTTATATTGAGTGTTAAGTACTATACCAGGAACTGGAAATACTAAGATAAATATAATTCTTTCCATAAAGAAATTGGAGATTAAAATCCTGTAATAATTGTGCACCTTAAAAAGGCGAATTTTATGTAATGTGAATTATACCTCAATTAAAACAAACAAACAAAAAGAGTATAGTAAGTCAAGAATTATAGAAAACTGCTCTAAAACCCAGTAGAAAAATGCCAAGGAAGCAGCATAGCACACGAAAGTGTGGACTTTGGAACAAATGGACCATATTCAAATTCTACCCTTCCAATGATCAATATAGTACAATCATGCACAGAGTCCAGTGGTACACAGAGAAGAGAATGAACTCTGATTGGAAGAACTGAAGGAAAGTTCAAGGAGGACGTGGTATTTGAGATGGACCTTAATAACTATGAATTCACCAGGTGGAGAATGTTGGGGAGAGTATTCCTTTCTGAAGGAATGCCAGGAGCAACGGCACACATGTTCAAAGGCATGTGGTGGATTAGAGGGATGTCAAGTCCTTTAGTATGTCTTTGGTGATCAGCATATTGGTAGAAAGGCAGTTACCTCAGGGAGGGAATGGGTTATGGGAAATTCTCACTTTCTAAGGTACACATTTCTATACATTTAAAAAGTTAACAACAAAACAAGAACAAGAAATGTCTAAGATTAATTGTCTAAACTTTCATCAAAATAAACAAAAATAAGAACAGAAATCAATGAAATAGAATATAGTTAAACAAACAAAAAAAAATTACTTACACCAAAAGCTCATTCCCTGAAAAATATCAACAAATTTGACAAACCTTTAGCCAGACCGATCAAGTTAAAAAGAAAAACACAATTACCAATAGCAGAAATGATAGCGGGAACATCACTACTAACTTTAAAGTCATTAAAGGGACAATAAGAGAAGACTGTGAAAAGATGCTTGCCAATAAACTCAGCAACTTAGATGAAATAGACAAGTGCCTTGAAAGATAGAAATTAATAAAGCTGACTCAAGAAGAAATAGGAAATCTGAGTATCTCAATATCTGTTAAAGAAAACTGATTTGTGGGATTCCCTGGCAGTCCAATGGTTAAGACACCTCGCTTCCACTGCAGGGGGCATGGGTTTGACCCCTGGTTGGGGAACTAAGATCCGGCATGCTGCGTGGCATGGCCAAAAAATAGAAAAAAAAAATCCATTTGTAATTTAAAACCTTCTAACAAAGAAAATTCCAGACCCAGATTTCTTTATTGATAAATTCTATCAAGCATTTAAGGAAGAAATAATACCAATTCTACCAGAGAACAGAGGAAGAGAGAACACTTCCCAAGTCATTTTATGAGACCAACATTATCTTGATACCTAAACCAGGCAAACACATTGCAAAGAAATGAAAAACTGAGACCAATATCCTTTATAATATGATTGCAAAAATCTGTAACAGAATTTTAGGAAATCAAGTCAGGCAATGTATAGAAAAAGTTAATCATCATGGATCAAGTGTTTGAATATTTAACATTTGAATTTCAATTATTGTATTTCACCATATTAACAGATCAAAGAAGAAAACCCACATGATTTGCTCAATAGATGCAAAAAAAAGTATCTGACAAAACCTAACACAAAGTTCTTATAAAGTTAAGCACATATGTACCACAGACTCAGCAATTCCACTCCTGGCTGCTACCCAAGAGAAATTAAAACACATGTCTACACAAAGATTAGTATGTAAATGTTGTAGCAATTTTATTCATAGTAGTCAAAAACTAGAAACCATCCACCTGTCAATTAACAAGGGAATGGATAAACAAATTGAAGTATATCCATACAACTGAAACTACTCGGCAATAATAAAAATGACCTTTAACAACATGGATGGACTTGGAGGATATTATGCTAAGGGAAATGTCAGACAGAGAAAGACAAATACTGTATGATACCACTTACATGTGGAATCTAAAAAAATATAACAAACTAGTGAACATAACAAAAATGAGACTCACAGATATAGAGAACAAACTAGTGGCTACCAGTGGGGAGAGGGAAGAGGGGAGGGGCAACATATGGGTAGGGGATTAAGAGGTACCAAACTACTGTGTATAAAAGAAATAAGCTACATGGACATATTGTACAACATAGGGAATATAGCCAATATTTTATAATAACTGTAAGTGGCGTATAACCTTTAAAAATTATGAAACATTATGTTATACACCTGTAACCTACATAACATTGTACATCAACTATACCTGAATTTAAAAAAAAAAAAAAAGACATGACGGCGCCGCCGGGCGCCCCGCGGACTCTGCGTAGGGGTTGGCGCCGGAGAGGTCCGGCCGTCTGGGGCTGACACCCAGCGCCCAGCACGTCGAGTCCACAGCGCCTCGGCCCCGGGGCGCCGCCGCGGCCTGGGAGCATCGGCCGGGCGGGCCGGCATTAAACTGAGATGTCCCTGTACGATGACCTGGGAGTGGAGACCAGTGACTCAAAAACAGCAGCCTGGTCCCAAAACTTCAAACTTCTGTAGTCTCAGCTCCAGGTCAAGAAGGCAGCTGTCACTCAGGCAAAGAGCCAGAGGACAAAACAAAGTACAGTCCTTGCCCCGGTAATCGACCTGAAGCGAGGTGGCTCTTCAGACCAGAGGCAGATTGTGGACACCCCGCCGCACGTGGCAGCGGGCCTCAAGGATCCGGTTCCCAGGGGGTTTCCTGCAGGAGAAGTTTTGATTCCCCTAGCTGATGAATATGATCCCATGTTTCCTAACGATTATGAGAAAGTAGTGAAGCGCCAAAGAGAGGAGCGACAGAGACAGCGGGAGCTGGAAAGACAGAAATAGAAGAGAGAGAAAAGAGGCGTAAAGACAGACGTGAAGCTAGGGGGTTTTCCAGGCGACCAGATTCAGATTCTGATGAAGATGAAGATTATGAGCCAGAGAGGAGGAAGAGAAGTATCGGCGGAGCTCCATTGCACCACCCACTTCTCTTGTAGAGAAACACAAAGAGTTACCCCGAGACTTTCCTTATGCAGAGGATTCAAGACCTCGCTCACCGTCTTCCAAAGCTGCTATCCCTCCCCCGGTGTACGAGGAACAAGACAGACCCAGATCCCCGACCGGCCCCGGCAACTCCTTCCTCCCCAACATGGGTGGCACAGTAGCATATAAAATCATGCAGAAGTACGGCTTCCGGGAAGGCCAGGGTCTTGGGAAGCATGAGCAGGGCTTGAGCACAGCGCTGTCAGTGGAGAAGACCAGCAAGCGGGGAGGCAAGATCATCCTGGGCGACGCCACTGAGAAAGATGCAACCAAGAAGTCGAATTCAAATCCATTAACTGAAATACGTTGTGTCCTACTAAAGTGGTCCTACTAAGGAACATGGTTGGTGCAGGAGAGGTAGATGAAGACTTGCAAGTTGAAACCAAGGAAGAGTGTGAAAAATATGGCAAAGTTGGAAAAAGTGTGATATTTGAAATTCCTGGTGCCCCTGATGATGAAGCAGTACGAATATTTTTAGAATTTGAGAGGGTTGAATCAGCAATTAAAGCTGTTGTTGATCTGAATGGGAGGTATTTTGGTGGACGGGTGGTCAAAGCATGTTTCTACAATTTGGATAAATTCAGGGTCTTGGATTTGGCAGAACAAGTGTGATTGTAAGAACTAGAGCCCGAGTCATCTCCAGCGATCCTTCAACGAGCCGCAGACTGAGCAGAGGAGAGCAAGGCAACAGGCAGCCTGCGTGGCTGTGGGTACAGAGACTCTGGAAGGACTTCTAAGATATATGTCAACTGATCCCTTTTTTATTTTGTGGTTTTTTAATATAGTATAAAAATCCTTTAAAAAAAAACAAAACAGATAACTAATAAGAACCTGCTGTATAAAAAAATAAAATAAAATTCAAAAATTCAAAAACATAAGTAAATAAATAACAATCTGTGTGCCTCTTTGGTTGTTTCTCTTTTTTATTACCACTTCTGAGGTGATTACATGTTTTACTAGGATTTCATGATAATCCTCAAGTGCTTCAGTGATATGACATTTCTTGCACTAAAAAATCTAGAAAGTTTTGGGATATGGGGTTGTGCTACCCTTTGCTTTTCTTTTTTTTTTTTTTTTTTTTTTGATTCATTTTGATAAAACCTGCAAGTTACTAAAAAAAGAAGAAAAAGAAATGACCTATGATACATGCAATCGCATGGATGAATCTCAACATTTTTGTGCTGAGTGAAAGAAGCCAGGCATAGAAGACTACATACTGAAAGATTTCATTTATATGAAACTATAAAAAAGACAAATCTATCAAGACGGAAAGCAGATCAGTGGATGTCTAGGACCAGGGATGGAAAATTGAGAAAGGGAACAGGGAACATTTTAGGATGATGTAAATGTTCTCTATATTGATCATGATACCGATTATACAGGTGTATAAATATGTCAAAAGTCACCAAATGCACACGTAAAATAGATGCATTTTAATCTGTAAATTATACATTAATAAAATTGATTTTTTTTCACGAGTGCACATCCATGGGGGTTTTTATTGCAAAAAAGAAACTGTCTTGGAGGGTCTTACAGTTGCTGGATATGAGTTTGAGCTGGACCATGGAATGTTCTGGCATCATGGGTGAGGTCAGAGAATCCTGTCTGCTGGAGCTCTGGTGACAGTTGGAATCCTAACAGTCATACTGGTGCAGTGGGTGCAGACAGAGCTGCTGATGTTGCCAGTTCAGTGAAAGGGTGAAGGTCTCAAAGCATCAGGAGGCTTTGATTTACACTTTTGTACTTGGGTCATTCACAATGGTTCCCAGAGAAGCAAGATCTGCCTGGTGACATGGACAAGGGGATGAAGTCTCCAGCCACTTTTCCAGGAACCCCCCCAGTGCTGATGCTGGGCCTGTGGTGAAGAGGCATAAAAGGAGAAGCATCCAGTGGTAAGGAAAACATAGTTTTGAGAGCTGAGAGTCCAGTCTGGTGGCCCAAAGCTAGCTAGACAAGCCCGCCTGTTTCCTAGGGAGGAAGAAAGAGTGAGAGCCCAGGGTTCATGGCTAGGAGAAAGGGCAGAGTGGCACAAGAAAGGAGAGCATCTTTAATGTCCTTCCCAGGGGACCCAAATGGCCTGAGGAAGACAGACTCTACGTGTCTCAATTTCTACCTTCTCAGAACTTTCCTCCCAAAGTTGTCTGTGCCCCCTGCCAGCCCCTGGGACACACCTCTTGCCTGGATCACTCTATTCAGACAGAACTGTTGTTTCACCAAACTGGATTCTTTCCTATACTTTCCCTTTTTCAATTACTGATGGCCACCTGTGGTCACTGGGCTTAGAAGGATGGCCTTAGAACCAGTTTCACTCCCCCATTTTACTGAGAAGGAAAATGGAGCCCTGGGAGGCAACATCCAAGTTATGAATTGGAAAATTTTAGATCTAGTCAGAACCAAGTTCAAATTTCACTCTCCCATTTGCTAGCTCTATCGAAGTGGACAAATCTCGTAAGGTCTTTGAGCCTCCTTTGCCTTAACTGTAAAAGAGGTACAATGACCCCTTCATCGTGGGGTTGTCCCAAGGATTACACAAGACAATGCGCAGACCGTACCTGCAGGATCTCTACCACGTAGTCGGCCACGAAAAATGGCCTTAGGGGTCAGGGGGAGGGTTGTATCTTGCCAGGAAGATGTCTGCCCTGGACATCTCACTGCCTTCTCTGGCCTTTGTTTCTGAAAAAATGCACTTCAGTGTTCATTCTGGTCTCTTAGGGCCCATTAGTGTCTTTTTTCTTTTCTTTCCTTCTTTGATCTAAGTAGAGGAATCTGAGTACTCGATGGCAGTTTTCTGACCCAACTAATACCCTTTTCCACCTGTGTAACTGATGGTGGTGGCAGAAATAACCACAAGAGCCCCAGTAATAATACCTTTCCCACCCACACAGGCAGGCTTTGCCCTCTTTAGAAGCAGCAAAGGGCAGGGCGTGCAACAGGGCAGCAGACGGCCACACTCACCGGCGACCTAAGCCCCCTCACAGAAGCCCCTGGAGCGATGACTACCACTATCCCCCAATCCAGAGTGTTCTTCCCGCCCTGGCACGGCAAGCAGGACAGACTAGGGGCTGGGGTTTATTTTCACAGGTCTCACCATGCCTGGAAGATAGATTACAGGCAGGTACATGCGCAAGAAGTTTTCAAACTCCAGATCCAAGATGTCCCTGATCCAGAGCTCACACTCGGCCCATGTGGTATCAGCAATTGGCCCCGGCAACCCCTTCCAGCACCACCCCACTCCTTCCTCTAGGGGGAGCTGATGAGCCACAGGTGCTCAACCCCAATTACTATTTACTTCATCGGTGTAAGCTTAGCTCATCACAATGTCATTAGCATCAAGAGGCAACTCAAAACTCGGGCAACCAGAAGTGATGCTCAGGTCATCTGTCCTAAAGCAAGACCCCCAGGTCACATTCCACCAGTGTCCTTGGCTCACTTCACTTCTGCAGTAGCAAGAAAGCCAAAACTTCACAGACTTCTACCCAAGTACCCTTCATGTACTTACTACTAAAACCCAAAAAATGTCTGTCTTCTGATACTACAGATTTATCTTATGATAGGACTCTTCACATAATATCAATCATGGCTAACACTTATTGAACACTTACATTGTCCCAGGAACTGCGCTAAGTGTTTGAAATGCATGATTTCACTTAATCCCCACAACATTCTATAAGGTAGTTACCATTATTATCCCCGTTTCACAGATAAGGAAACTGAGGCTCTTAGACTTTGAGTCTAATAGCAGAAAGATTTGAACCCAAGTCTGTTGTTCTAATTATTATTCCTACCACTACCTTGCAACATTAATTATAAATCAGAGGGGATCATTTCCTCGTAGCCCTTATGCTGTGGGTACAACATTTTGACAACTGAGACACATACTCTGCTATTAATACACAGACAGTCAAATGTCCTTCTCTGAGTTGACAATGTGGTCCTAACCTTCAGGTCCAAGAGCGTCTCAGGAAACAGCTTAACCTGGTAGTAAGTTACTACCAGAGAGCAGAGGAAACTAGTCATTCAGTTGAAGCACATTGCCATTTTTGATCCATCTTTGGCATCCTGATGCATGACAGTAATGATCCTGTTTGCCAGGTACTGCAACTGGCTGGGCTTTGATCCTGATGGCATCACCTGGGCTTAATGCCCTGTAGAGTCCTGCTGAGGATCTAGAGAGGCAGAGGGGGGCTTTCGGAGCCTCCTGCCTCAACTCTCTGACTCTGCTCTGATTCCCCGTCCCCCCACATAAATCTTGGGGGCTTCTCTGGGGTGTTTGTATGAGCATGTGGGAGAAGAGTCTTAAGCTCTTTCCTGAGAAGAGGCTGCACCCATTCCACAGGGTCCCAGAGCCCTTCCAGGAGGCCAGATTTGGTGGGAGCAGGGAGTGGGTAGTGGAGAAGCAGGATTTTATGACAGCAAGACAAATGAGGTACTCCCTTATTCAGAACCAAATGTCCTACTGATTGGTGTAGGGTCAAAATGTTAAGCGCTGAGAAAGTCCAAGGAAGGAGAGGGGATGGGAGCGAGGGCAGTAGAAAAGATTTCAGGAGCAGAGAGCCTTAAGCCAACGGGCAGGATTTGGATAAGAAGGACATTCCTGGCAGAGAACAGATGAAAGATTATACTGAATGAGGACCAAAGGGGAGAGGCTAGAGGCATGAGATGTAGCTGAGGACCCTGTGGGAACCTGAGCAGCAGAGCAGAGTGGGCCTAGAGTGGGAGTGAGAGGAGGTAGTAAGGAATAGGGCTGCACTGTGAGGGAAATGGCTTCCCGGGAAGACCAAACTCACAAGGTGTGCTGGACAGAGAGGTGATGGAGAGGCTTGGAAGCAGGAGTCCAGTTAGGAGGTCCAAACCTGTCACCCAGTTCCAACATGTGGGTTTTTTCCCTACACCAAGCAACTGTCTGGCACCAGCTAGGTGTTCTACAATTCAACTCAACGCTGACACTATCAACCCGGAGATGGCATCAGATCCCACAGGTTAAGGGCTCAGTCCTATAAGACTAACCCCCCACACTTCCCCACTTGAGACACCAATCACAAGCCCAGGTTGTCACCTGTGCTTCTGACTGACCAGCTATAGATGGGAGCTTCCCACAACCCCTCCTTGGGTTTGATTAATTTGCTAGAGTAGCTCACATAACTCAGAGAAACATTTTACTTACTAGACAACTGGTTTATTATAAAAGGATATAACTCAGGAACAGCCAGATGGTAGAGACACATAGTACAAGGTGGGGGGAAAGGGCTCGGAGCTTCATGCTCTCCCCAAGTGCACCACTCTCCCCAAATCACCATCCCAGAAGCTTTCTGAACCCCATCCTTAGGGGTTTTATGGAGGCTTCATTACATAGGCTGGTTGATTACATCATCGGCCACTGGCGGGGGGTGCTTCTAAGGGTGGGGACTGGTTGCCAACCACCTGATTAGACGACACGGGTTCAAGCCCTGGTCCGGGAAGATCCCACATGCCATGGAGCAACTAAGCCCATGCGCCACAACTACTGAGCCTGCGCTCTAGAGCCCGTGAGCCACAACTACTGAGCCCACGTGCCACAACTACTGAGCCCGTGTGCCACAACTACTGAAGCCCATGCGCCTAGAGCCCATGTTCCGCAACAAGAGAAGCCACCGCAATGAGAAGCCCGCACACGGCAACAAAGAGTAGCCCCCGCTCGCCACATCTAGAGAAAGCCTGCACACAGCAACGAAGACCCAAAGCAGCCAAAAATAAATAAATTAATTAATTAATTTAAAACAAAATTTTTTTAAACTAATAAAAAAAAAAAGTTCCCAGCAAAAGACGGGAAAATGGGACTTGACCTTGCCATCTTCCCAGGCTTTTGGCTTCTCTGTACCTACCCGCCTCCTAGACTAGTACCATTACCAATGCCTTAGGGTAGCTTTAGACCAAAGGCAAGTTGTCTGGATTGACTTCTCCTTCCGGTCCTGAGGACAACACTACAAGCTTGGGAAAAAGTGACCTTTCCCCAGCCTCTGGTATCACCTCTCCTTTCTCTCAAGCAAGACTCTCTGGACATGGATTCCAACACCACTCCACTCCTGCTGCCCCCTGGGGTCTCATTAGAATCTGTCAAAGTCTTGAGCAGCTCAGGACTTGGCCCTGGAGACAACTCTCAGACACAAAGCCCAGCCAGACGGGAGCATCCTAAGTTTGTCACCTCCCAGGAAAGCCTCTTGAAACACTCTTCACCAGCCAGCAACCCTCAAGCATCAGAGATAGAAGTTCATTAACTGAACTCTTTCCAAGCGCATTTCTCAGAAAGCATCCCCTCCCTTTCTGCCTCCTACATTACCTGAAAATTCCTGGCAGCTCCACCTCGACTGACAGGTGTGGATTCTCAGGACTGTGACAATTATTTGAACGTGTTTGTTTAGTGTTTCCATATTTGAATAGGCAACACCCCCATTAAGGCTGAGAGGTTGGTACCATCAGCCTCAGCTTAGATAAAAGGAGAGGGAAGCAGCTTAGATAAAAGGAAGAGGTTAAGTTGCTTCTCCAAGTTCACAGGGCTAGGAAGTGAGGGAAACAAGATTCTCTGTCTCATTCTAGAGCCCAAACTCCTGACCCCCACGCTCTAGTGCTGGGCTGTCCAATAGAATAGCCACTAGCCACTACTCTAGCTACTTATGTTCAAGTTTTAATTAATGAGAATCAAGTAAAATTAAAAATCCACTTCCTCAGTTCTAATAGTCACACTCCAGGGGCCCACTAGCCACGTGTGCCTAGTGGTTGTCACATCTGAGAGTGCAAATATGGACTGTTTCCACCCTCATGGCAAGTTCTGCTGGACAGCCTGTCGTCTGATGCTTCTCATTTATACATCTGGGCAAGAAGCAAAGTTACTGCCCGGCCCACCACCCTCACGGCTACCCCATCCCTTCATGAAAATAGCCCCAAATGCCTCTTCAGAGCAGCATGACCCTGACTTGTCTTTCTTTTCTTGCTGCCAGCTCTGTCCAGTCTCCAGGAGGGTGGCAGGAAACCTCGCCAACAAGACACATGGAAAGAATGAGATTTGAGGGCTGAGACTGTGCAACCAGGCCTCCCCACACGTGTACCGGCGGTCCAATAGGAAAATGGCAGTGAGTGAGTCCCCAGCCACAGCCCAGGCAAGGGGCAGATGCCCTCAGCCTCACCGTGGATGTCGCTGACATTTCTCAGGAATGCCAGGAGACCTCCTGGCCCCCAAGCTGCGTTACGGCCAATTGTCCCTAGAAACTCGGTCTTTACTAGCTTCTGGAAGTTTTAAGGGCGAGGAATATCCATTTTTCATAAAGCCCTGGATTCCTCTTGACTTCTGTACACTCAGAGCTTACATCTGGAAAAGAAACCTCATCCTCTGATCAGCTACCTTGTGGTTTCTTTTTAGAAAGAAACTTTACTGAAGGAATGTGCCCAGCAGGTTGCCTGTTGGCCCCGAGTGGCATTTCGGCTGTGCCTCCTCTACCTTTAGAACCACACTCCCCAAGGATACCCGGGAGCGTCCATCTCCCGCTCTCAGCATCCAGCATGGAGACTGCGCCCCGCTTCCCTGGTCTCTGCCTCAGCGGTTTCAGCCCCATTTCGCATCCTGTTCATTTCTGGTCCAAACACAGCCTGCTGGCACCATATTCCTTTCCTGCTGGCACCATATTCCTTTCCTGCTGGCTGTGGGTCCTGCTCAGCTTGCTCTTCTGGGCACCTACCCCCTGGCTCCAGGGGAGTGAGGAGAGGGGGCAGGCTCTGCTTTCTGACTGCCTGCCCGGTGACCCGTGATTACGTAGAAGTCAGGATGCCGAAGTTCTTCCTAACCCAGGATGGAGTGTGCATCCCAAGCCCCAAGCTGCAGTGACCAGCCACTGGGACATCCCCACCATGATCTTCTCCCTTTTCGGGAGTAGCGTCTCTAGCAGAGAAACTGACTGTGTCTTTTTTTCCAGGTTTCCTCCTCCGTATCAGACTCAGGGTCAGACAGGAGGTTTTCAATGGACACATCCTCCCTACAGTAAGCCCCTCAGGAAGGACCCTCTCTCCATGTGACTCTAGCCCCTTTCTCACCAACTAAGAGGTTGGCCCTCGCTTTAGCATTTGGACCTGCAAGTAGTAGGCATTAAGGACCCTCTTCCTGTTAGATAGCACACAGAAAGCAGACAAAGCATGTAGGAAGAATAGCAGGATGAGGACAAATATCGTGCTGAAAGGTTGACTGGAAGAAAAAGTATTTGCAAAACGTTTGCTGAAGAGCCACTGTCAGCCTATATTCATAGCTATTCTATTACCATAAAAACAGCCCATACAAACTGATAAGAAAAATTTCAAGGAAAACTTTGGAAAAAGGGCAGAATTTATGAAAAGGCAATTCTCACACACATACACAGATGCACACGCAAGGTAACTGAAATGTCTAAAATGGAATATGTTCAATTTCACTGATAGAAGGGAAAATAGAAGACTGTGAGAAGACAGTTTTCACCCATTAGATTGGCAAAGATTAAAAAGAATGAACATTCCCAGTGCTGGCAGGATGCTGTGTCAAAAACTGTGAAGGGTCTGGCATGTTTTCCCACTTGCACAGTTTTTGTTTTATATATATATATATATATATATGCTGCAGAAGCATGAGCACGTGGGTCAGAGAAAAGAGTTCTTTATTGATGCAACCAGATCAATAGAGTAAAGTGCAGTGACAGTCCCTCACTCCTAGACCCACAGGTAATGCTGTGAGGGCTGATAAAAATTCTCTTGTGAGTGGCAGGTTTCATTCCATAGACAAGGGATGGAAAAAAATATTTCCTCCATTTGTATACAGGAGAGAGACAGCCATCTCCCTCCTCTCTGGGAAGGAGAGAGAAAAACCTTTGCCCTTTGGAGAAGAGATAGGAAGGATCCTGGATGCTCACTCTGACCTTTTGGAATGTAAAAATCTCTCTCCAAGGGCCAGCTAAGCCCGGTAGGTGTCTCAGGCTTTTACCAAGAGATGGCTCCAAGGTTGGGGCTTCATCCCTTTTGAAACGTAAACACTAGGGAAATAGTGGTCCACTATTCCTGACACTTTGGAAGCTTAACCTAGGGATCTAGTCCAGATTACAGTCATTTGTCCCATTTGGGGAGATAAGAGAAATTTTGTTATCCTTTTGGATTAGAGGAATCAGCAAATGGCTACAGATCTAATTCTCATAGTGTATGAAAAGCAAAACGTGCCTAGGAGAAGTGAAGGCAAACATTCTCTGTCTTTATACCAAATACATTTCTCTGTCTCAGGAGGCTAGAGCATTTTACAGGAGCACTGAGAAATCCAGAGAAGGTTTATTTCCCCACACAAGGTTGCAGAGAGAAAAGGGCATTCTTGGCCTTTGCTGACAGAAATGTGTATTGCTATAGCTCTTTAGGGAAGTAATCTAGCAAATCTATTCTGACTGCACACCTTAATACTCCAGAAATCCCACTTTATAAAATATAACAAACAGAAATGAAACACAAAGTCAAAGGAATATACATATAAGAATGCAAATTGCAGGACTGATAGAAATGGCAACAAATGGAAAACAATTGAAATACCTGTCCATAAGAAATGTATAAATTGCTGAAACAGTTATACCATGAAGTATGTTGTGGGCTTTTTTAATGTTTATTCTATATCTTCATAGATATAGAAGTATATCTATGTATGTAAGTATATACTTGCATACATAGGTGAGAAAGGCAGAATGGAAGAGATATATAATATATCCATTTGTAAAATGATGAAAAAACTTACATGTACATGTCATACAGGTACATGATTATATGGGAGAAAGATGTGGGAGGATACACTTCTCATATTAATTGCCTTTGGGAGAGTGGAGATAGGAAAAGAAAGAGGAAGGTAAAGTTTAAATTCAGCAAAAAAGAAAAATATGCCTAGCTCAGTATCAGTGGAAGATTTAGGATATAAAATTATCTCTGTGATATTATTCTAGGTATATACTAATTGAATCTACTCCTGGATAAGGACTAGAATAGTATGTCAACAAATGAAAATATTTTATTTGGGGACTCATATTTTATTTATTCACTCAACAAATATACTGAATGTCTACTCTGTACTAGGCCCTGTTCTCATCCCTGGAAAGATGGTACTAGACAGAATCCTTGAACTCATGGAGTTTACTCTCTAGTGGGGGAGATAGACAATGACTTTGGTCAAGAACAAATGTGTCAGAAAATGTCAGGTGGTAATAAGTGCTATGATGAAAAATTAAAACAGGAGAAGGACCAGGGTGATGGGGTTGCCATTTTAAATGGTGATCAGAAACAGCGTCTCTCTGATCTAAGCAAGGACCTAAAGAAAGTAGGGAAGCAATCACACGCTTTCTCCTTCCCAGGTCAAGCATCATCAGGCTCTCAGCCCTGCCTTTCATGGTTTATTTCTGGACCCTCTCTCAAAGGGCTCCAGTTAGTGGATCCCAAAACCAAACACACCCTTCTTCTAGTGTGGTTTAACTAACACAGGGAAGAGGCAGTGAGTACGCACCTAGCTTTCCCCTGGAAACATACACCATGTTGTATGTAGAATAAAATTGTTCTGGAGGCAGTAAGATGTCAGAGTGAAAAGTATGTAATTTGGAGGCACGTGTTCTAGATTCAACACCTGGCTCTCCTACTTACTAGCTGCATGACCTTGAGCAAGTTATTTATCCTCTCTGGGACCTTCTCAATAAAACGAAGGATAATAATCCTATCTACTCCTGTAGAAACCATTAATTTTAAAAACTTAAACGACGCCTGGTACATAATAAGAGCTAAAAAGAAATAGCTCTGTTATTACTATTGCTACTTACTATTGCTACTGCTAATATTTTAAGGGTTGGCCCACTTGCAGTATGGACTCACATTGAACTTGTAGAGTTCTGAGGGCCTGGTTGCAACTTACAAATGGTCACTCCTCTTTTCTTAGAACTTACCTCCTATTGGTAAGGGAGGCAGGGAGAAAGAGAAGACAGGGGTGGGGCGCTACTGCTTTGAACCATGCCGCCCGAGGAGGCCTCTCTGAGGCAATATTTGAGCTGAACAAAGTAGGCAGCTCAAATAATATTTTCATTATTAAGGAAATGAGCATGTATGAAGGAACATGTACCCAACTTAAAGATGCTTCTGGACTCTTAACAACTCAACCAAATCAAAGCAACATGAAAAAATTTTTATACCTGGAATATTTGTCATATAACGAATAAAAAAGTATTTAATTTGTGTTAATGTTCTCTTTTAATCCTTTATCAAAAATATCAGGTAGAAATCATTTTTGTATGTTGTTGAAATATGTAGTCTCATCACAACACATTGGTTCATGATTCACAAACCTTGTATTTGTTTAATACGTCAGGTTTTTTAAACAGAACATCTCTGAAATTTTGGCATAACTGTATCACAGAAAAACTGATTCCCTGTTTATTATTTGAGTCACTCATTATCATTTTAAAACAAGTAAAGTTATGAAAAAATATTTTTTAGATTTTTTAGAGGAATAACATGATTTGGAGAATCCCAAGAAACTCCCCCTCCCAATTTTTCCATGAAATCCCTAAGCTAAATCTCTTCCAGGAGTTTGGAAACATTACTTTCTAACGGGAGGAGACTGACAATAACATATGGAAAAAAATGAATACATAAAATGTTAGGTGGTGTTAATTGCTACAAAGAAAAATAAAGCAGGATAAGGGTCTAGAGGGAAAATGGGGGCTGCTGTTTTAAATAGGGTGGTCGGTGATGAGGAAAACACATACAGATAAAGACGAGAAAGCAAAGGAAATCTGAGGAAGGCTTCTAGCAATCACAAAGGAGGGAATGGTGGGACCCATGGAGGAAGTCCTTGTGAGCTTCAACTCGAAAGCTCAGTGTTTGGGAGTTTTCACGCAAGGAGGGGAGGAAAGTGCTTTCCAGGCACCAGGAACTGCACGTGTGGAGGGAGGGGAACTGAACGGGCCTGAGCATGTTTAGTAATGACAGGGAGCTGGGTGTGGTCCAAGTGCAGGAGAGTGGCAGGTTGCTGCTATACAAAGGAGGTAGAACTGGGCAGGTGCAGAATGCCTTGCATATCACGCTTGGGAGTTTAGTTACAGGAAACCAAGATCACCTCCTGGATCTGGTCTAGTTAATTTCACGGAAGATGCTCTGGCAACGTGACTGATGGACTGAAGGCTTCCTCTCCAAAGTCCCTACCAGGACTGTAGCCCAGACCACAGCAGGACACGTTCTAATTTTCCTGCCTTTGCCTTCACACTTTAGAATCAGCTTTTCCTTCCTGGCAGCGTTGACAGAGATCCTGGTTGCCCATTCCAGCATCCATTTCCTGTCTCTTACATAGTGACAGAGCCCTTGGCTTTAACAGAGTACAAAGCTGCTTGGAATAAAAACCTTATTTCCCAGCCTCGCTCATAGCTAGAGCTAAGTTCCAACCATGAGATGTAAATGGAAGTGTTAGGAGAGCTTTCTGGAAATCTTGAGACTGCTGGAACATACCTTCACCCTCTTCCTTCCTCTATCTCCTCCTGCTTTCTGTTAGAATGGTGGCGTGATGGTGGGAACTTGGGATCAACAAGATGGTGGAGAAACAAGAGCAAATCTGGGTCCCCAGGGACTGTGGAGCTGCCATTCCAGCCTTGACCTCTTACCTCTGCACTTGGTTTAAATGACAGTCTTTCATATTTAAGTCACTGTCATTTTGAATTTTCTGTCCCTTGAAGCCAAAGTCAAAGGCAGGAAAAGGACATGCAGTTTTTTGGGTTTTGTTTTTATTCTGTAAATACCTTCAGCTTCCCGTGTTGCTGCCTTTGGGGAGGAGCAGCTCATTCCAGTGAACTGAAAGTTTAGAGGAGGACAGAGCCGTCCCTCCAAGCAGGGGTGCCAGGCGCACCTGGCGAGGTGTCCCAGCCATAGCCTCCCACATGCTCCCTCATTCTCAGTGCAATTGGTTGTGTCTCTTTTGCTATATTTTACCAATTGCAAAACAGTTGCCTTATTAGCCTTTGGGAGAAATGTTTAGGCAGGATTGGCTTGAGAATCATGGTTATCTTTTTATGCATTCATTATTTCTGGAGTACGCACTATACGCCTGGCACTGGGATGGTCATGTTCAGAACAAGGAACCCAAGGAGTCTGCTGTGTCCTGTGCAGATCAGATAACTCGAGGTACAGTGCGTTCTTCAGGATTCCACTGGGGGAAGAGGGTCACATTGTGAGTGGGATACTGACAAACTTGAGCATATCCAGTGGGGATCTAGGATGGTCTGGGCTGCACTCAAATCTCAAATTTCAAAATCTTAAGGTATAAAGGTAAGAGGAACGCAGGGTGTGGCAGATGTCCTATTTTGGTCTAACCAGAATCCTTTGCCTCCTTATTCTGGTAACTATTTCCCTTGCTTTGTAGAGGACCTGCTCCTCCTATTCCTTGTGATTCTGGAGGGGGGTTTTGAAACAGGCGGGAAGGGGGCAGGGCACAACCTCTGAAAGAATGACATAGCCCAAGGACATGACATAAACTGATTAGAACCAAATGGGTCCAAGATGGCAGACAAGTCGACTTCCACTAGACCTTGAGCCTCAGTATACGCTCACAACAGCAAGCTAAATGACACACCCACAGGCGCCATGACAGTTCCAAGACCTATCATAAGGATCAAAAAGTGGGCAGTGGCCCAACTCCTGGAAATCCCCGCCCCTTCCTAAAATAATTGGAATACTCCCCCCACTCATTAGCCCATGAAAGGACCCACTCCTATAAAAACTGACAACCCCATACCCTGGTGCCTTTCTCACCTTCTGAGATGGCCCACACTCTGTCTGCAGAGTGTGTTTCTCTCTAAATAAATCCACTTCTTACCTATCACTTTGCCCCTCAATGAATTCTTGCTGCAATGAGACATCAAGAACCTGAAATTCATTAAGTCCTGAAACCAGCTGTGTGATTTCAGTTGGAAGACTGTGGGTTTTGGCCGGGTTCGAGTCCCGGTCACAGGGGTTCAAGTCCCAATCTGAGGTGCATGGTTTCAGTTTCAAGTGCAGTACCCTGACTTCTAGCCACAGGGACAGACATGTGACCTGAACCAGACCAGTCAAAGCCCTGCCCTAGGGTTTCTGCCTTTTCCCCCTTGGATTGTAAGTTAAAGGATGTGTTTGTAGAGATGGTGGTACTTGGATTCCCAGCCATGTGGAAGAAGTTGAAATAATGGAGCAAAACACAAATAGAAGACAAGCTGAGAAATGGAGAGATGGAGCGCCTGGGGCCAGTCAACTGTGGGGACAGCTCCATCCTTACCATTCTGCAGTTGGCTCACAGGAGGCAATAACTGTCCCTTTTTATTTATCTGGTTTAAACTGAGTTTTCTGTCACTTGCAGCAGAGTCTTGAATAAGGCAGGCCATGATCTCATATGTTGAAATCTACCCTGTGAAAAAGGAATTATTCATCTACATTGGCTCAAAAAGCCAAAACTGGACCCAAGTGCAGTAGTTTCAGGGAGGCGTACTTGTGCTCAGTATAAGGGGTTCCTTCTACCAACTGGAATGTTATTAATATAACCTAAGAATAAAATGACTGGCCCATTGACAGGTGTGAAGGCAGGGGGCTGATACAGGTGACTTTGTATTTCCTCTACAGCTCAATAAGTATACTATTCTAAGGGGGAAAGAAGTTAATCCTATATTCTATATTCTACTAAAACTGTTTAATTACTTTGCCACTGGAGAAAATAGAGAAGAAGAAGAAGACCTGGATTTGAAAGGGCAACCTGAAGTTCACTATTGCATGCGTCCATCTATCCATCCATCCAACCATCCAGCTGTCCATCCATCCTTCTAAAAATGAATCCATCCACCCTTCCAACTATCCATCTGTCTATCCATTCTATAAACATCCACTATCTTTTACTCTGTGGTGGACTTGTGCTAAGTGCGGTGTCTGTAAACACAGAGAACTTGGGCCTTATTTGTAACCTGAAGGAATATAAAGGTCTTCAGAGGGAGGCAGACAGATAATGAAAACAACACCACAAATGGTTAGAGGTGTTGGAACAAAAGCGTGTGACTCACTCCATGACACTATGAAGGAGGTAGTAGGGAGAGTGAGGATGGGGGGGTGGGGCTGTTGAGTCCAGAGTAGAGGTGATACCTGAGCTAGAAAGGAAGGAGGTACTGGCCAGGCAAAAGGCAGATGTACTATAGGTGGGAAATTAGGTCAAAGAACACCAAGGCATGGACCACCATTGGCCTTTAGAGCAAGGCAATTGGTAGAGTTGCTAAAACATAGGGTAAGACTGAGGTCAGGGGTTCAACAGAACCCCAGGTAACTGGATGAGGAACCAAGGTCCACTGAAGGATTGTAATAGGGAAGAAATCTGACCTGAATTTAAGGTTTTTTAAAATTATGCTAACAGTAGTATAGAAGATGGATTTGGAGAGGGCATGTTTTCAAGCTTACAATCAGATATATCTGGTTTTCATCAGCTATAGCTCATCTTTTAATGCCATGGTGAACTCCAAAGAGTTCAAAGCTCTGGAGTCAAAGGATCTCATCTAAGGTCCATGCTCTGTCAGTCTCTGGCTATGAGATCTCAAGCAGTTCATTTAACTACTCTGAGCCTCAGTTTCCTCATCTGTAAAATGGGGATAATAACCCACTATACAAGGTTGTTATGAGGATTTAATGAAATAAATTGTGTGAAAGCACCTTGTAAATCTCACATAACCACATTAATGCACAGATTTGTTGCTGTTTTGCTATGAAGGACATTTTTCTCATGGTATTATTATAAAATAAAATTTATAATAATATTTAATGTCTAGGAAGTATAACATGGAATTTGAAGATGACAGGGGTAGGGGGGTGTTTGAGGTGACAAGATGGATGAGACGGAGAAGGCTGGGTCTTGTAGTTCAAGTAGCCCCAGACGACAGGAGATCATTGGTTTACTGGAAAGGGTAAGACACAGAAGTCCAAACCAGAAGATCAGTAAAAGTGAGAATGCAGAGGCAGGAAATAAGCACCACAAGCCAAAGTCCAAACTAAGTACAAGGTTCAGGGGTCCATGAAAGCAGCAGAAAGAGGTGATAAGCAGAGATCCAGCTGGAAACCACTTGGATTTGAGCCACTGGGGTAGGTGGTATGAGAAGAGTTTGACAGCTGGTACTAAAGAGGCCCTTCTACAAAAACTTGGTTTTGTTCATTCAACAAACATATATTTAGTACCAGTTACATTTTAGGGTCTAGGAGTACAAAGTTAAATAAGGTAAGGGGCTTACAACCCAATGAGGAAGACAGACACACGCGAGGTAATTATAACACATCTGATAAGAGAAACAACAGAGGGAAACACAGAGTACCCTGGGAACAACAGGAGGAGCAGCTAATGCAGGCTAAGTTGGGTCAGGGACTATCCTGGAGGAGGTGGTGACTGAGTGGAGTCGTAAAGGATGAACTGGAGTTAGCAGGTAAACCAGACACGTCTGGAGGGTGACGGCATCCCAGGCAGCAGGGAAACATGAAGCAGGAAATATAAGCAGTTTAAGTTGCTGCCGCAAATCAGGGCCGAGAGTCAGGGACGGGTGAGTGCAGGTGATGGGAGCGGAGGCTGGAGTGGTTGGTAAGAAAGCTCCCCGGGCCGGCCTAGGAAAGCTGGGACTTCCTCCTGAAGGCCACAGGGAGTCATGGAAATCTAAGCAGGTGAGTGATAGGACAGGGAGAGCATTACTGAGAACCAGGTTGCTGTGACGGAGGGGACAAAGCAAGGGACTTGGGCACGGAGGGAGGTGATGGACGAGGAAGACACAGAGAAACTAGGGGGGAAGATGCATTAGGCAGGGCTCTCCAGAGAAACACACTACATATATACATGTGTATATATACATATATACACACACACACACAGTATATATAAATATATATGCAGCATATAAAATATATTACATACATATAAATATATATTTAAATATATATAAAAGTACATATAGTTAAAAGCACATATACATACATATATAAGGAGAGCTATTATAAGGAACTGGCTCATACGATTGTGGAGGCTGAGAAGCCCCAAGATCTGCAGTTGACAAGATGGGGACCCAGGAGGGCCAATGGTATGGTTCTAATCTGAGTCTGAAGGCCTGAGAACCAGGAAAACCAGTGGTGTAAGTTCTGGTTTGAGTTTGAGCCCAAAAGCAGGAGAAAACAGATGTCCCAGTTTGAAGAGAGTCAGGCAGAGAGAGCAAATTCTCCCTTACTCCACATTTTGGTTCCGTTCAGGCTTTCAGCAGATTAGATAATGCCCACCACTTTGGGGAGGGCAATCTGCTTTATTCAGTCTACTGATTCAAATGTTAATCTCATCCAGAAACATCATCATTGGGACTTCCCCGGTGGCGCAGTGGTTAAGAATCCACCTGCCAACGCAGGGGACACAGGTTCAAGCCCTGGTCTGGGAAGATCTCACATGCCGCGGAGCAACTAAGCCCGTGTGCCACAACTACTGAGCCTGCACTCTAGAGCCCATGAGCCACAACTACTGAGCCCGCATGCTGCAACTACTGAAGCCCACGTGCCTAGAGCCCGTGTTCCTCAACAAGAGAAACCACTGCAATGAGAAGCCCACACACAGCAACAAAGAGTAGCCCCCGCTCGCTGCAACTAGAGAAAGCCTGTGCACAGCAACGAAGACCCAACGCAGCCATAAATTAATTAATTAATTATTTGTTTGTTTGTTTATTTATTTAGAAAAAGAATTACCTGGGGAGCCTGCTAAATGCATATTCCCAGGCCCTGCCCACAGTTCTAATTTCTTAGGTCAGGAGTGGGGCCCAAGAATCTGCATCTTAACAAGTAGACCAGATGATTCTGATTCCAAATTGAAAAACACCATTTTCTAAAATGTGTTTTAGGATTCTTCATTTTCCTTGTCTACAATCATTAACTGAGGGAGTTATCAGTGTATTACCTACAACATTCTCCATCTCCCGGTCACATTTCCTGATCCTACAAACTCAAATCCATGTCACTGATTCAGACCTCACACATGTTCTGGGACAGAGAGCAGCTTTCTATGTGATTTGACATATGTACTGTGACTAAGTAACATCCCCCTAAGCCTTCAGTGCACCTGACTCTCAAGAGTAATGACTTTGCCTTGTTACTCATATAACAACAATAATTATCACCATCATCATAGCCACGATAACTGACATTTATTAAGTCCCCTACTAAGTGCCAGACCCCGTGCAAAATAATTTACTAGCATTATCTCATTTAATATTCACAGCAACTCTGTGAAGCAGATACTATTCATTATCCTTACTGTACTGATGAGGAAGCTGAGATTAGGGAGGTTATACCCAAGGTCACGAACTTGTAAGTGATGGAGTCATTTGAACCCAGACTGATGCAACTGCTAATCCCATGGTCTTCCCACTATGGCTCCTGATTTATTCACCTACCAAAGATTTCCTAGGATAATAATAATAACAACAACAATAATAAAACAACAACAACAAGTGTACTACATTACTCCTTACATCAAAATTAATTCCAGAAGGAGCAAAGATTTAAAAGTAAAAAGATGAAACTTTAAAAGGATTATAAGAACTTCTGGTGCCACACAAGATGGATAAAGCCCACAATAGCCTACCTCTCTCTAATTACAACTAAAAACAATGTACAAGATATAAAAAGCACCTACTTGAGGACTCTGAAAAGTAAACAGAAGAGACAAGAAGGGAAGTAAACAATTGCAGCAGCAACCTGTCCAGGGATGAGCTCCCCAGGTTTGACCTGAAGACAAGCCCCAGTCATGGAACTGTGTGGTGGCAGTGCAGGCAGCTGAAACTCCAATAGGAACTCTGTTTCTCTGACCAGGATAATTGGGGAAAGAGGCCCCTGCACTCCCAAAAGTATGTGAGGAATCCCTGTTTTCTTTTTCTCTTTTTTTCTCTTGCTTCTTTGCCCTGAGGGTGGGTCCCAGTCATGGAGGGGTGCTATAGCAGCAAGGATACAGACAGATAAAACCCTAAGTAAAACCCCATCTTTCTGAGCAGAGGATCATGAGTTCTCTATGGGCTAGATCACAGAGAAGAATCCTGGAGAGGAAAGAGCCAGAAAAAGGAATTTTCTAATTCTGTGTGGAAACCTACACAAGGCCCAGACTTAACTCTGAGCTGTGAATGCACAAGACAGATACAAAGCACCATGGAAAAGTCTTTGAGAACTGAATTATGATTTAAACCACCATTCAAGTCTCAGATTAACCCCTAAGCAGCACAAACATGGGACAGACCCAAAACACCATAGCAACAGTTTGAAAACTATCATTTGAAAAGTCACCCACAGAAGGGGATACAGATTTTGCAGTTTGAACCTAATAAGGTCTGCTGAAACATAAATATCAACATTTGCCAGAGGATTTTAATAGGTCACAGAGTCTCATGACATAATATTTTAAATGTTCAGAATACAATCCAAAATTACCCAGCATACACAAAAGAAGAAAATTTCAAGGGAAAAGACAAAAGATGCCAACTCCTAGATGATCCAGATGTTGGAATTATCAGGCAAAGATGTTAAAGTAGTTATCATAACGATGGTCCATAAGATAAAGGAGAATAGTCTTAAAATGAATGAAAAGATAAACATTCTCAGCAGAGAAATAGAAACTATATTAAAAGGGACATTTTAAAACTGAAAAATATATAATCTGAAATAAAAGATTTACTAGATGGACTCAATAGCAGAATGGAGATGATAGAGGTAAGAGTCAGTGAACTTGAAAACAGATGAATAGGAATTATCCAATCTGAATAATAGAGGGACTAAAGACTGAAAAACAATGAACAGAGCCATGGAGATCTGTGGGACAAGATCAAAATGTTTAACATTCATGCCATTGGAGTCCCAGAAGAATAGATATTGGTACATAAAAACATTTGAAGAAATAATGGCCCAAATTTCTCAAATTTGGTGAAAGACATCAATTTACAGATCTAAGAAACTCAGTAAAGCCCAATCAAGATAAAGTCAAAGAAAACCATGCCCAGACACATCATAATAAAACTACTAAGTACCAAGAAAAAAATATTTTAAAATCTTGAAAGAGTCTAGAGGAAAACAACACATTATTTTTAGAGGAAAGATAATTCAAATGACTACTGATTTCTCATCATAAACCATGGAGTCCAGAAGACAGTTGAACATCTTTAAAAGTGCTGAAAGAAAACAAGTGTTAACCCAGAAGTCTATATCCAGTGAAAATATCTTACAGGAATGAAGGTGGTGAAATAAAGACATTCTCAAATGAAGGAAATCTAAGAGAATTTGTAACCAGTAGACAGATTCTAAAATACATGCTAAAGGAAATTCTTTAGGCGAAAGGAAACTGATACCAGAGAGAAACTTGGAACTTTAAGAATGAAAGAAAAACAACAAAAATGGTAAAAATCTGAGTAAATGTATACTAATTTTCATCTCTTAAGCTCCTTAAAATACGTATGACTGTTTAAAGCAGTAATGACAGAGTTGTCTGACGGCATTTTCAATGTATGTAGATGTAATCACCACAATACCTATAACATAAAGGGGTAAAGGTAAAGGAACCTATATGATTGCAAGATTTCATACAGATTGTGAATGATATTCTGCTATTTTACCACCATATTAGTATTTGTATAGAAAAAATATGAAGATTTTCTTATGACTTTTATGGGTGTGTGAGTTGGGGTATTACACGGGCTGCTCACTTTCTGCTATATGTTTTAATTTTTTTATAAGGTCCATGTAATATACAATACAGTAATCAGGAAACAGTACTGGGTTTTTCTGTTCTCACTGTGTAACATACTTTTCTTCAGCAGTAACCCAGATCTCTCAGGTTTCCCTGTGGCTGACACTTAAAACACAAACTTCGGAACCCATGTAATTCCAATACTGTTAATTCACAAGGCCTTCAGTTCCCTCCATCTTGTTGCCTCTCCTGGTTCTTGCCTCACTTCTGGCAGTGGGTGGCCATTACCATCTCCATATCAAAGAACCAACAAACCATAGTTCTCATGCTAGACCTGGCATCTTTTTTCCATTAACTGTCCTCTCCATTACTACTTTTGAGGGGTAGGGAGAGAATCTTTGTTATTTGAATTTTCCTCTCACTTGAATTATGGGAGAAACCGGGAATTTACTCCACTTGTGAGTAGGAAGAACACTTAATGTCAAAGATCCGAATTTAAACCACAGCTCTGTCACTTACCAGCTGTGCGACCTTGGGCAGCTTATTTTATTCTCCAGGCCTCAGCTTCTCCATCTGTAAAAGAGTTTGACAAGGATCAAAAAAATAGACTTGCAAATAATAATACATCACCTTCTCCATGCACTGAGGAAAACGGTCTTTGCTTCCTTGGCTCTCCCTCTACCTCTCCCATCAACCCACCACCCCGACCTCCACCCCCAGCGTGCTAAGGATCATTCTGCCTTCACCAGACTTTTTTCTAGATCTATAATATGCAGCTAAAGTAATATTTAGATTTGTATTTAAAAGGACAGGTTGCTACTGGACTGGAAGGAGAGGAAAAAGAAAAGGAGAAAGAGAAAGAGAGGAAACTAAAACAGGAAATGGTTGAAAATGTTTATTTTTTTTTTTCCAAAAGACTATGCCAGCTCAGTTTGAGAGATCTGGGGTGGGGATTTGGACTGGGAAAAGAGCAAAGCTGGCCATGAGACAGATGAATGGATGATAGATGATGATAGATGGATAGATGGATGGATGGATAGATAGATAGATAGACAGACAGATAGATAGGACAAATAGGAAGGGAAGAGGAAGAGAGAGAAGGAGAAAAGAGAAGATGAAAGAAGAGGAGGGAATTTGCTCTATGTAATGAACATACTCTCTTTTAGGCTTTTTTGAAAAACAGAAGTAAAAGTTGAAATTACTGCTTTTTATAAATTTTGAAATTATTTTAATTTACAAATAGAAAACATCTTGGAAGAAAAAAATGAAAGAAAAACACAAAACATACAGGCAAATTGTTACTCCATGAGCGTCTCAAATCCTTACTTGTTCACCAATCCCCAAGATGAAAAACACTTTTCTTAAAAGATATTCAGCCACCAACAATGATGTTATTAATAGGAATATGGATCAATTTCACAAAAAAGCCAGTGAATCCCATTATAGCAAATCCTATTGCTGTTGCCATGGCAATCTTCTGGAATTCTTTTCTATCAGGTTTGGTGCATCTTTTAATCAGCCGAACTGAGTCCTTCACAAACTGCCAACTTGGCTCAACGAACTGCATTACCTGATCCATGATGCCTGCCCACCGTCCGCTCACAAGCCAAAGACACGTAGCACAACAGCCAACAGACAGACGCCCACCAGAACCAGAAGCTGGGTCCGGCTTCAGATTATTTCATAATGCCAAATTAATGTTTCTCAGCTTGCAGTGGTACCTAGAAGATGCTATTAAGTAACCCTGGCTCTATATGGGCCACGTGGAGATAACCCTACAAGCTCTCACTGAGGTGGAGAAGGTCCTGTGAGATCACAGATACAAAATTATAATTGTTTTACTATTAATTTTCCTTTTGCTTTCCACTTAAATCTTAGTTCAGATCAGTTACCCAAAGTGGTGAGCACCAAATAGTTTGGATAACAGGGAAACTGTAGAATTGTAAAGTCTTTGCTTGGGTCTTCGGGAAAGGGTACAAGTGGCACCTTATACATCTTTCCAATCAGCCATCACACTACACTGGTTTAAATAGTGCACACCACTCTCAGCCTGCATCTCGCCTTAGGGCCAAGCTCCTTGTCTCTGCCTTTCTCACTAGGCTGTAAACATCTTAGGCAAGGGATATAGTCTACTCACCTCTATATTTCCCATCTGGCAGAGAATCTGGAACATGTTAGGCAAAAATGACCAAACTCAGGGTAATATTATGAGGCATTAACAGCTTCTCTCTCTCTCTCTCTCTCTCTCTCTCTCTCTCTCTCTCTCTCTCTCTCTCTCTCACACACACACACACACACACACACACACAGAGTTATGTGTACCCCATTGCTCACCCCCCAGCCTAGACAGCTAAGACATTCCACCTTTACTGCTTCAAGGAAGAGAGAATGAAAATAGTTAACTCATAACTTTTGACCTTCAAAAGCTGAGCTCCTGGCAGAGATAATAGATTTGGATGAACACTTGCTGTGCTAATCCTTCCTCCCCACCCCCATCCCACCCCTTGCCCCAGAGGAAGTAAAATTTACCTGCTCTAGAGGAGAGCATTGGACAGCAGAGCAGACACTTGGATGATGGAGAATGTCCCTGTTTATGCCCCTCACCCCATCCTCCCTCCTTCCCTTGGGTAAGGCCAGGGTGAGGGGATATGTGTGTAGTCAGGGAAATGAGATACACCCCAGGTTAGTTTGGTAGATCCAGGGGTAGAGGAGAGCTGTGCCTCACACCAGGTGATACCTGAGGAGGTGGGGAGACAGTGTCCTCTCCCCACTCCCACACACAATAGGGTAGGAGGGAGAAGCTTCGAATAAAAAAGACATACGACAAGGCTAGACCAAGAGGCCTGAGAGAGTCCTATGAAATCCCCCCAAATCCTCAGAGTAGCTCAGGAGGGCAGCCAAGTGTCTCTCATACTTACAAGGAGGACATAGAAGCTAGATGAAAGAAGGCAAGCCAGCAGTTCTACAGATGCCTCAAGAGCAGGGTTTTTAAAAAATCACATAGCAATAAATGCTAGTATTTACCAAATGTTGGAAGACCAGATGGGCCACACATTTCAACAGCAATCAGAGTAACAAGACCCCAGAAGGCCCTATGCGTCTACCATCTCCATTAACACACACACTGTCACACACTCACACAAACCTTCCAATGGCCTGAACTTATATACAACTACAGAAGAAAAGGGAGGAGGGGGAAATTCCCTGAGCTGGCAGAGAAAACCTAGAATTGACAAGTTTCTGCCGCCAGGAGGAATGAGGACCCAAGGGAGAATTTACTTGAAGTTTAAAAATAAATCTACCTTTGTTTTGCAGATCTGAATTTTGAGTCCCCAAATTCATACTCACTGCAAGTGTTTGTTGATTGAATGAATAAACGAATTGTGTTGGGGGGCAGAAATTCCACTGCAGTAAGCTCTAGGTAGAGCAGTCTTGGCTACTGTCCAAAAAAGAGGGTAATTACTAAAAAGAGTATCTGCTTTCTAGTCCTTGCTTGGTGCTTATTACTGGTGGTTCCTTAAGTAAGTTGCAAAGCTATTTGGGACTCGGTTTTCTTATCTGTAAAATGGGCATAATGATATTTGCCTGCCCTCTTTGCAACGTTATCATGAGGACAAAATGAGATAATATATGTGAGGTACTTTATATGGCTTGTAATAAGGGCATGTGGCTCACCCCTGTCTTGTGATCCAAGAAGCAAGAGAAAAGAAAATGAACTCAAGGAACAGAGTTCTGTGGCACACCTCTTCTCAACCAAAATGTTTTTCTTCTGGCAAGGAACAGGGAGTAAGTTTTCCCTGGAATCTCATCAGTGCTAATTGGAGGCTATCAAGGTTTGCACTCTCAATAATCAGCAGAGCACACTTGATCAAGAAGAAACTCTCAGGGCACGAAACAGATTTAATTTCATTGGGAAATAGTCTTGTCTACTACCCAACAACAAATTAAGCTCTGGGTGACTGTTCCCATAAAACACGTCCTGTCCTTAGCACTGCTATTGGGGGGGGGCAGACACATGGTAAACAATCAATTAAAACTCTGACACATCCAATGGAGCTCAAAGACCTGTTTCACAGGTTTCCCCAGAGGAACATAATCACGTTGCATTATACTTTGGAAGTTGATCGAGGTAAGATCTGAGACAAGTTCTGGGGCTTACAAGACAGACTTTAGCTTTTCTAAATCATTTTTGAAGTGATATTTAAAGGATTACGGCATCCAATCCTCCACTAGTCCCACAGCATCATGGTGGAGCAAGAGGGATTAACGTCATACAGGTATCCTCCGGAAAACTGTAAGTTCCCTTTCTTAAAAAGCATTTAAAGAAATGGTGAAAATACTGCAGTGTTTACGTTCATGCCCATTTTGGAGTGAAAGCAACTGTTAAGCAAGTAAAATGAGAGGGATATTGAAAGTAAATTTCCTTTCTATTTTTATAATAGGGCTCTACCACCAAAAGGGGCAGTCATTGTCCAGAAAATCTGTTTTAAAAGAAGTTGTAGAATTTCCAGAAGAGCCTCACAAAAAAAAGAAAAAAAAAAAAATGAACAAGAGGGTTAATAGTGGAATGTGAATACTGTTTGTGGTTACACTGCTTGAACTGTGTTTCTATGATGACATGTAGGGACATTCACAATAAAAACAACATGGTTTGGGGGCTAATTCAGACATCCGTGTAAACCAACTTCGGTCTCAGTGCCTGAATGACTTCTGTGCCTCAACCTGAATAAACAGAAGAGATTTTGAGGTTCAGGCAGTATATTTGCAGAAGTGTTGCCTAAAAATGAGCTTCAGCAGAAATAAAAAATTGAACAAGACCAAAGCAAGCCAAGCATCAGCAGCAATCCGGTGGAGAGAGAGGTTATGGCCTGTTGATGCCATAGGCGTGCCAGGAAGTGGTCTGGGGGCCTCAGCTAACCCTCACAATGTTCAAGGCTAGTTCAAAAGCAAAGAACTAGAGAGAAAAGATAACATGAGGGTGGAGTGTAAATGTCATGTTTTCAAAACATTTTGCCAGGAGAGAGAGAGAGAAAAAAGGAAACCCAGAAAGTAAGGACCAGACCAGGCCTGCCCAGCGACACGTTCAGCTATGACACCAGGCAGGACATTTGCAGAGGAAGTGCTCTCCTGGAGCAGGAAACCATTCAGTTAGGAGAGTACAAATGTTTGACAATTCTGCTCATGAAGTCAACCTGCAACATCTTTTCTTTTTAAGTACGAGGAGGTGAGAAGGAGGTTGCGGACCCCCTTTTAACCAAATATACTACTCACTGTAATTTTTCATCAGATCTTTTGTTCTTTTCCCATTGAAGTTGCTGTCTCAATCCTTAAGCTCCCCTCTATCGTTTGGAAAAAATTCTTTTTTTGCAGAATAATATGTACTTGTGTGCATTAATGCTTCCTTGACCTTTCTAGAACAGAGGTCTCTCAGAGCTACTGAATGTGCTGGGACCTTGAGTCTCAGGGTCCTGCCAAGGTCTTGGGGCTGCAGGGATAGGGGCTGCCCCACATTCTGGTCTGTGCCCTGCTCTGAACTCTGCCCTTCCCCCCACCAAGGCATACTGGGCTTCCACCAGTGAGTTCATATGAATAAAACAGTTCCCGTTGCTTAAAACAAACCCAAAAAATGGAATATCACTAAAATATTCAATCTTTTCATTTGACAAAGAGGAGAACTGAACTTCTCAGAAAATTATAATGAGTTAGTTAAAGGCAAACCAGCAATAGAAGCCAGGTCTATGGATAACTAGTTCTACCACACTGGTCTTCCTTTCCCTTTGTCCAAAGGAGTAGGGAGGGTCTTCTTCACTTCACCCACCCCCCTATCTCCACTTAGCCCATCACTTATATTCACAGCCTTACCACATACACCACATCTTCCTCAAGGATAAAACTGCATATAATCCCTCTATAGTCAATCCAATTCTACAAACATTTTTTGCGTACCTTCTCTGTGCAGCCCTGTCCCGGGTATTGGAGATTCACAAATAAATAAGACCTAATCCCTGCCATCAGATACATATACAGCCTGTTATAACTAAAGGTATCTTATACCTGTACTACAGTAGAAATTTTCTTGAATATATTGTATTATAGAAACACGAGAGAAAAGGGAAGAAAACAGTCTGGCAATTCTTTGAAACATTAAACATAGAAATACTATATGACCCAGCAATTCCACTCCTAGGTATATATCCAAAAGAATTGAAAACAGGTACTCAAGCAAATACACATACGTGCATGCACTAGTCATAATAGCCAAAACATGGAAACAATCCAAATGTCTACCATCAGATGAATGTGCTATATCCATACAATAGAATATTACTCAAACATAGAAAGGCATGAATTTCTAATACAGTACTGTCACCACACAAAGGAACCTCAAAAATATTGTATTATATAAAAGAAACTAGACACACAGGTCATATATTATACATGATTCCATTCAATATTCCACACAATGATTCTATACATATGAAATGTCCAGAACAGATAAGTTCAGGGACACAGAAAGTAGGTTGGTGGTTGCCAGGGGCTGGGGGAGGGGCAATAGGGAGTGACTACTTAATGTGTACATGGTTTCCTTTGGGGGTGATGAAAATATTCTGAAACTGGATCATAGTGGTGGTTGCACAACATTGTAAGTGTACTATATGCCACTAACTCGTTTAGTTTGAAATGGCTAAGTTTTTGTTATGTGAATAAGTGAAGGGTTCTAAAAAGGCTATGAAAGAGCCAGGAAGCAAGCGTATAGGCTCAACGGAGGATCAGCTCACACAAGCCTGGGATGTCTTCGGACTTTATCCTGGGAGAAGTGGGATAGCTAGTGAGGATTTTTAAGCAGGAGCATGACTTAGTCAGATCTGTGTTTTAAACTGGACGTTGTCAACGGTGGGCTGACAACACTAGGGAGGGTCTAGACCGTGGAAACTAGACATATGGGGTCTGCTGGCCCAGTGAGAGAGCATAAAGAACGTACCAGGATATAAAATACCTGTCTGATCATGTTTCTGTTAAGTAATCATAATCATCTTCCACTAAATTTGAACTCAGAAATAGTCACTGGGATGAAAAACATTAGCCACAATTCTTTTAAAATCCATTTCTGAAACAGTTCAAGCCTGTATTTTTGCACACCCTACCAGCTTTGGCACCCAACAGAGCTTTCAAAGTAAAATTAACCTGCTTCCTTTCTCTGATGATTACTCATAAAGACTTGTCTTTGAGAAAATACTTCACCGAGGAAGAAAATTTGGTGTTGATGACAGCAAACTGCAGTCCAAAAATAGGCTTAGAAAAGGAACTATGATCCAAAATTAATACATGTATTTCCTCAGTCTCAATGTTGGTCACTTTACCATGTCAAGAAACACTGCACGCTGTAACTTTTTTAAAGTTGCCAATGGTATTACTTTGTACAGAGAATAAAAATTTGAATGGAACCAGAACAAAAATCTGATCTGCTCCATACTCACCTAAGTACCAAATTCAATGTAACCTAACAGAACTGTACAGAATCTATCAAACCAAACTTTGATAAAGTCGGGAATTCAAAAGATCTCTGTCTTGTCCGTGTACCTGCCAGTCAGCTTCCCCTTGTTTTTCATTCTGAGGGAAACCCCAAGACTGAGAGGTTTCCCAGACTCAGGACTTTCAGCAATAAAACCATTCAGGCACTTGGTTTTCACCTCCACCAAAACCTCTTCCAAAATTCCCTCTGGGATGCAGGATCAGTTTCACCTGGAAAGTAAACAAAACACAGTAGCAGTGAAGAGGAGAGAGGAAAAGTTGGACATCGTTTGGCATCCATATGTGGAAAGAAATACATTCCAAGAGCAAGAATGTATTTCACATGAATCCTCAGACTCACAAGTTCACACCCATGTGCCATGACAGGGATGTGGCTTTCAGGCTGGCGGCAAGGGAATGTTTTTTCACCTTCCAAATCATTCACTCAACAAAGGCCTGCAGAGGTCCTACCACTGACTAGGCTTGGGACCAAGTGTTGGGATCCAGAGATGAAGATGTGCTACACCGGTCCCTGGAGGTGCTCACGGGCTAGTGGTCAAGTAGAGGAGATGTACTGGGTGACAACCAAGTCTAACACAGCATAATTAATAATTAGGGCTCCCAGCTTCCAAGAGCCAGACATGTATACACATTATCTGTCATTCTCACAACTGCACCTCAAGGTAGGTATTATTATCCCCATTTTAAACATGAACAATAAAATAAAACTGAAGCTCAAAGAGGCAGAACTTGCCCCAAACCACCCAACTAGCAGTGGCAGAGACAGGCAGATTTGGGGTGAGGTCCTTTTGATTCCAAAAACACCTGGTCTACTCTTCCCCGGTCCCTTTCACTGTGATCAGGGTTAAGATCAAGGTCATTCAGAACTTACTCCACCTTGTCTTAGCCTTTCATCAGAGAGCAGCTGTATCTATATTGTGGATTGATAGCAAAACTGCCAGGTTTTAAACAGTCATGCTAATGACAAGGGCAGGGTGGGGGAAAGATAGATATTTATGTTTAACTAGCAGACAAATAGAAACTGCTATTAGAGGCTAGATCAAGATTGCATAGAGAGAAGAAAACATCAGGCTTCATGACACTGGATTTGGCTCTGATTTTCTTGGATAAGACATCAAAGGCACAAGCAGCAAAAGAAAAAATAGACAAATTGGACTACATCAAAATGAAAACCTTTTGTGCAATAAAGGACACTATTAACAGAGTGAAAAGGCAACCAACAGAATGGGAGAAAATATTTGCAAATTACATATCTGATAAGGCATTAATATCCAGAATATATAAAGAACTACTGAAACTCGGGGACAAAAAAAAAAAAACAAACCTGATTCAAAAATGGACAAAGTACTAGAATAGATATTTCTCCAAAGAAGATATACAAACGGCCAATAAGCACATGAAAAGAAGCTCAACATCACTAATAATTAGGGAAATGAAAATTAAAACCACAGGGGACTTCCCTGGTGGTGCAATGGTTAAGAATCCGCCTGCCAAGGCAGGGGACACAGGTTCAAACCCTGGTCCGGGAAGATCCCACATGCCACAGAACAACTAAGCCCGTGCACCACAACTACTGAGCTGGCTCTAGAGCCCACAAGCCACAACTACTGAGCCCACGTGCCACACCTACTGCAGCCCGCGCGCCTAGAGCCGGGGCTCCGCAACAAAGAGAATCCACTGTGATGAGAAGCCCGCGCACCGCAATGAAGAGTAGCCCCCATTCACCGCAACTAGAAGAAGCCCGCAGGCAGCAACAAAGACCAAATGCAGCCAAAAATAAATGAATAAATAATTTTATTAAAAAAAAAGAAAAAATCAAAACCACAATGGGATACCACTTCACATCCATTAGGATGGCTATCATAAAAAAAATAAAAGAGGGGGCGGAGTCAAGATGGCATACTAGGAGGACACGGAATTTGCGTCTCCTCACAACTGGGGCACCTACCAGGCACCAGTGGGGGACCACGGACACCTAAGGGGATGGGAGGAACCCCCAGGGACCGGGTAGGATGTGGGACTTGGGGGGAGCAATGGGGGAGGAGAAGTGGAGGCGGGACGGGACTGGCACCCCTGAGGGGCAGCTGGGGGAGGGGAAGGGATCCCACTCCTGAAGGGGGAAACTGGGGGACCACTGGGAGGGCAGAGGATCAAAAGGGAGCGTGGCCAGGTTTCCCCTGCCCACTTGGGTCCCCAGGAGCCTGCTGATATCCGGGGCCTGATCCTCTGCCCACCGAGACCCCCTCCAGCCGCCGGGGGTCCTGAGGGAGTGGGAAGGAGGGAGGGAAGGGGGAGCAAAAGTAAAGGCCGGACCTCCGGACCGGCACCCCTGAGGGGCAGCTGGGGGAGGGAAGGAGTTCCTACACCCAGTGGGACCCACCCATAGTTAGGGGTCCAGCGGGGACAGGGGAAACCCTGGGGGAGATGGTGGGGGAGGGGCGCAAAGGAACAGAAGGGTACGAGGCCAGTGCTTTCCCTGTCCACTTGGGCACGGGGAGCCTGTTGGGCTCCCGGGCCTAATCCTCTGCCCTCAGAGCCTCCCTCCTGCTGTGCAGAGCCCAAGCCCTGCCCCTACACCCCCACCCAGGGCCCCACCTCTACACTCGGAGACCCCCCTGAGACCCCCTCCAACCGTGCTTGGCCTAAACCCCACTCAGGTCCCTACCTCCAAACTCTGGAACTCCACACTCCAGAGGCGCTCCATTCCACATGCTGCCTAACTCCTTCCGGGAGCAGGTCCTCAGCAGAGGCCCCGCCCCACGCTTGAATGTCACCCTGCCTAGGCCCCGCCCCATGCTCAAATGTCACTCCCCCTACCCCCCTAGGTCGCGCCCCACCCAAAACTCTGCCCCTGCCTGAGTTCCACCCCCCACCTAAACTCCGCCCCAAGAGCCGAGGCTTTTTTTTTTTCTTTTTTCCTCTTTTAGATTGGGGTTATGTTTTACCTTGTTGATTCATTGTTGTTGATTCTTTTATATTTTTATTTTTCCTAGTAAATCTTTTATTTTTCTAATTTTATTTTATTCTTTATACTTTGTTAGTGATCTCTCCTTCTGGCTTGTTCCCCAACCCGCCCCCCCCTTTTTTTTTCTTTTTTCTGCTGTGGTTTTACTTTACCTTGTTGCAGTTGTTTCAGTTATAGCTTTATTTTTCCTAATATATTTTTTATCTTTCTAATTTTATTTTGTTTTTTATTCTTTGATATTGTACTGCTCTTTTTTCTTTCTTTCTTCTTTTTTTTTTTTTTTACTGCGCCACAAAGCTTGCGGGATCTTAGTTCCCAGGCTGGAGGTCGGGCCCGAGCTCCTGTGGTGGGAGGCCCGAGTCCAAACCACTGGACTAAAAGAGAACCTCAGGCCCCAGGGAATATCAGTCGGAGTGAGGTCTCCCAGAGGTCCTCACCTCAGCACCAAGACCCAAGACCCAGCTCTATCCAACTGCCTGAAAACTCCAGTGCTAGATGTCTCAGGCCAAACAACCAGTAAGACAGGAATACAGCACCACCCATCAAAAAAAAAAAAAAAAGAAACAACAAAAAAATTTGTTACAGATGAAGGAGCAAGGTAAAAACCTATAAGACCAAATAAATGAAGGTGAAATAGGCAACCTACTTGAAAAAGAATTCAGAGTAATGAGAGTAAAGATGATCCAAAATCTTGGAAACAGAATGGAGAAAATACAAGAAACATTTAACAAGGACCTAGAAGAACTAAAGAATAAACAAACAGTGATGAACAACACAATCACTGAAATGAAAAATACTCTAGAAGGAAGCAATAACAGAATAAGTGAGGCAGAAGAACGGATAAGTGAGCTGGAAGATAAAATGGTGGAAATAACTGCCAGGGAGCAGGATAAAGAAAAAAGAATGAAAAGAATTGAGGACAGTCTCAGAGACCTCTAGGACAACATTAAATGCACCAACATTCAAATTATAGGGGGTCCCAGAAGAAGAAGAAAAAAAGAAAGGGTCTGAGAAAATATTTGAAGAAATTACAGTGGAAAACTTCCTTAACATGGGAAAGGAAAAATTCACCCAAGTCCAGGAAGCACAGAGAGTCCCATACAAGATAAACCCTAGGAGAAACATACCAAGACACATATTAATTAAACTAACAAAATTTAAATTCAAAGAAAAAAATATTAAAAGCAGGAAGGGAAAAACAAAAAATAACATACAAAGGAATCCCCATAAGGTTATCAGCTGATTTTTCAGCAGAAACTCTGCAGGCCAGAAGGGAGTAGCAGGATATACTTAAAGTGATGAAAGAGAAAAACCTACAACCAAGATTACTCTACCCAGCAAGGATTTCATTCAGATTCGATGGAGAAATCAAAAGCTTTTCAGACAAGCAAAAGCTAACAGAATTCAGCACCACCAAACCAGCTTTACAACAAATGCTAAAGAAACTTCTCTAGGCAGGAAACACTAGAGAAGGAAAAGACCTACAATAACAAACCCAAAACAATTAAGAAAATGGTAATAGGAACATACATATCGATAATTACCTTAAATGTAAATGGATTAAATGTTCCAACCAAAAGACATAGACTGGCTGAATGGATACAAAAACAAGACCCATATATATGCTGTCTACAGGAGACCCACTTCAGACCTAGGGACACATACAGACTGAAAGTGAGGGGATGAAAAAAGATATTCCATGCAAATGGAAATCAAAAGAAAGCTGGAGTAGCGATTCTCATATCAGACAAAATAGACTTTAAAATAAAGACTATTACAAGAGACAAAGAAGGACACTACATAATGATCAAGGGATCAATCCAAGAAGAAGATATAACAATTGTAAATATTTATGCACCCAACATAGGAGCACCTCAACACATAAGGCAAATGCTAACAGCCGTAAAAGGGGAAATAGACAGCAACACAATCATAGTAGGGGACTTTAACACCCCACTTTCACCAATGGACAGATCATCCAAAATGAAAATAAATAAGGAAACACAAGCTTTAAATGATACATTAAACAAGATGGACTTAATTGATATTTATAGGACATTCCACCCAAAAACAACAGAATACACATTTTTCTCAAGTGCGCATGGAACATTCTCCAGGATAGATCATATCTTGGGTCACAAATCAAGCCTTGGTAAATTTAAGAAAATTGAAATCATATCAAGTATCTTTTCAGACCACAACGCTATGAGACTAGATATCAATTACAGGAAAAGATCTGTAAAAAATACAAACACATGGAGGCTAAACAATACGCTACTAAATAACCAAGAGATCACTGAAGAAATCAAAGAAGAAATCAAAAAATACCTAGAAACAAATGACAATGAAAACACAATGACCTAAAACCTATGGGATGCTGCAAAAGCAGTTCTAAGAGGGAAGTTTATAGCAATACAATCCTACCTCAAGAAACAAGAAAAATCTAAAATAAACAACCTAAACTTACACCTAAAGCAATTAGAGAAGGAAGAACAACAACAAAAAACCCCCAAAGTTAGCAGAAGGAAGGAAATAATAAAGATCAGATCAGAAATAGATGAAAAAGAAATGAAGGAAACAGTAGCAAAGATCAATAAAACTAAAAGCTGGTTCTTTGAGAAGATAAACAAAATTGATAAACCATTAGCCAGACTCATCAAGAAAAAAAAGGGAGAAGACTCAAATCAACAGAATTAGAAATGAAAAAGAAGTAACAACTGACACTGCAGAAATACAAAGGATCATGAGAGATTACTACAAGTAATTATATGCCAATAAAATGGACAACCTGGAAGAAATGGACAAATTCTTAGGAAAGCACAACCTTCTGAGACTGAACCAGGAAGAAATAGAAAATATAAACAGACCAATCACAAGCACTGAAATTGAAACTGTGATTAAAAATATTCCAACAAACAAAAGCCCAGGACCAGATGGCTTCACAGGCAAATTCTATCAAACATTTAGAGAAGAGCTAACACCTATCCTTCTCAAACTCTTGCAAAATATAGCAGAGGGAGGAACACTCCCAAACTCATTCTGATACCAAAACCAGGCAAAGATGTCACAAAAAAAGAAAACTACGGGCCAATATTTCTGATGAACATAGATGCAAAAATCCTCAACAAAATACTAGCAAACAATCCAACAGCACATTAAAAGGATCATACACCATGATCAAGTGGGGTTTATCTCAGGAATGCAAGGATTCTTCAATATATGCAAATCAATCAACGTGATAAACCATATTAACAAACTGAAGGATAAAAACCATACGATCTCAATAGACGCAGAAAAAGCTTCTGACAAAATTCAACACCCATTTATGATAAAAAAAGAGAAAATAACAAGTGTTGGCAAGGATGTGGAGAAATTGGAACCCTTGTGGTTGGAATGTAAAATAGAGCAGATGCTAGGGAAAACAGCATGGCAATTCCTCCAAAAATTAAAACTAGAATTACCATATGCACCAGCAATTCCACTTTGGCTATATGCTCCAAAAAAGGGAAAGCAGGGACATGAAGAGATATTTGTACACCCATGTTCATAGCAGGATTATTACAATAGCCAAAAAGTGGAATCAACTCAAGTGTACCTTGACCGATGAACAGATAAACAAAACGTGGTGAATACATACAATAGAACGTTATTCAGCCTTAAAAAGGAAGGAGGGCTTCCCTGGTGGCGCAGTGGTTGAGAATCTGCCTGCTAATGCAGGGGACACGGGTTCAAGCCCTGGTCTGGGAAGATCCCACATGCCGCGGAGCAACTAGGCCCGTGAGCCACAACTACTGAGCCTGCGCGTCTGGAGCTTGTGCTCCGCAACGAGAGGCTGCGACAATGAGAGGCCCGCGCACCGCGATGAAGAGTGGCCCCCGCTTGCCCCAACTAGAGAAAGCTCTCGCACAGAAACGAAGACCCAACACAGCCAAAATTAAATAGATAAATAAACTAAAAAAAAAAAAAAAAAGGAAGGAAATTCTGACACATGCTACAACATGGTTGCAACTTGACATTATTCTAAGTGAAGTAAGCCAGTCACAAAGGCACAAATACTACATAATTCCACTCATATGAGGTACTTAGAATAGTCAAATTTATAGAGACAGAAAGTAGATGGTGGTTACAAGGGGCTGGCAGGGGGAGGAAGGGGAGTTGGTGTTTAATGGGCACAGAGTTCAGTTTGGGAAGATGAAAAAGTTCTGGAGATGGATAGTGGTGATCTTGCAGAACAATATGAATGTACTTAATGACACTGAACTGTAGACCTAAAAATGGATAAGATGGAAATTTTGTCATATATATTTAACCACAATGTTTTTAGAAAGATGGCATACGGAGCACATGCATTGGCCTTAATATATACCCAAAATTCCATTTAATGACAGAAAAAAATATATGCTTTTTAAAAATCCATTCGATGGGGAGTTGCTTAATGGGTACAGAGTTTCAGTTTTGCAAGATGAAAAGAGTTCTTGAGATAGATAGTGATGAGGATTGCACAACAATTTGAATGCACTTAACACTACCAAACTAGGCACTTAACACTACCAAACTATACACTTAAAAACAGTTAAGATTTTAGGTTATATGCTTTTTACCACAATTAAAAATAAAAATAAAAATCCATCGGAACACTAGAAAGCAAGAATAGGTGCTACCAATCCACCAGAAAATGTGGGGAACTTCTGAATGATAGAAAGCAATTGGAATTGGACTGAAGGTGGAACAGGAAGGAAGAAACCTCAGCTTGAAATGCTTGCCAGAGTGCCTGCTGTGAAAAGGGATCAGGGAAGAGAAAGAGTGATTGTCCAGGAAATTAACTGGGGTACTCGTCAAGACAGTGGTTCTCAACCTTGAGAACCACCTGGAGGGCAGGTTGACGTATAGATTGAAACCTACCCCAGAGTTTCTGATTCAGTTGATCTGAGACAGGGCCTGAGAATTCGCATTTCTAATACGTTCCCAGGTGATGCTGAGGCTGCTGGTTCAAAGACCATAATTGAGAACCACTTTGAGAAGCAGCTAGACCTGATAGCCCTTCCCCCTCCTTCACCTATAACAAGAAACAGACGGCAGCATCTTTCCCAGGTGGAAGCACTGAGTGTGATTCTGAGGCCCCAGCTTCCTAGAAAACTCAAGGGATGGAGGAGAAGGAACCTCCATACTAGATGACAAGCACCAGCACTCAGCCTATCTCCCCTACAATGATGGGAGGCAGGGACTCGGACCATATCTACAACCTTCATAAGCTTACTAGACGTTTCTAAAGTCATAGAAGAGAAGGCAGCCAAGAATTAGCCAAATATTTGAGGGAAGCCAGGACTAGAGAAGAAGAGCACCAATGTAAAGAAAGAGAATTAATTCACAAGGAAGTAGAATTAATCAATCACAATATGAATATTGATTTCTGTGAATAATGATTTGTTTCTTCCTTTCCAAAATTCACACCTTTTTAAACACCGGCTTAATGAAGTATAATTTACACATAATAAAATTCACCAATTTTAAGTCTAGTTTAGTGAGTTTTGGCAAATGTATCTAACCACCACCACAATCAGGATACAGAATATTTCCACCACCCAAAGATTCTTCTCAGTGCCCATCTACTAAAAGGACTGGGGGGGAGAGCCATATTGCTAGCTTTTTCCTGGGCAAAGAGGGAAAAGCTTGAGTTAATTAACGTGGGGTCACAGAATATGGGGCAGCTAGATTCTCTGGAAGGAGAGTGGAAGGTGAAGCTTCTCCCTGAAGCTGTTCCTCAATCTTAGTTGCACACAAAATCAATGGGAAGGACTCTCTTAAAATACCACCGCCTGGACTCAACCCCCAGAGATTCTGATTTATTCATCTATGGTGGAGCCCAGGCATTGGGTTGCTTTTAAAAGCCCCTCCAGGTGATTCTCATGATCAATCAAAGCTGAGAACTATTGGCCTAAAGGCAGTCATTTTTGCAGATAGAGGGTAGCTTTTTTCAAATTGTAAAAGCTATACAGCAACTGTCACTAAAGGAAATTACTTAAAATGAAGAAATCATACCTAATCCTATGGCCCTTGCACAGCAAACATTCTCAATGCTTTGTCTACATGCAGACATATTTTTGCACAACTCTATGCATTGTAGTGATGCAATTTTCCTTTTACTTTTTTAGTTACCATTTATCATAAACTTCTTGCTTATGTCCCTATGTAGGGAGGCAGTTTAGGGTAGTTGTTCTGAGTGTGGGCTTTGGAGTTAGACAAATCTGGGTTAAAATCTCAGATTTTTCACTTACAAACTGTGGATCTCCAGCAAACCCCATAACATGCTTGAACTTCAGAGGCTCTACCAGTAAGATAGAAATAATGGTACTTACCTCTTAGGTACCTGCCTCATAGTTTCATTCTAAGGACTGATGTTTGTAAAAATACAGCAGAACACCTGGCAGGCACACTTCTGGCTTTCAAGTAATGGTAGCTATTACTATCATCGGAACAAGTAGGATTATCTACTGAAAAGTATGCCATTCTAGGGCACTAAATGTAAACAGACCAAGGGGTTGGGAGAAGAAGAAAGGGACCTTGTTCAGCCGCAGCAACCAGGACTCAGGTGCGCTGGGGGAGTGGCTTACAGAAGGTGGTTGTGTGTGTGTGCACGTGTGTGTGTGTTTGTGTGTACTAAAGCCCTATACGGGGTGGAGTTACCACAATCCGGCATAATGCTGAGGGAGGAAGAATTCAAGATGGCTCCTGAATCACCTGTTTCAATAGCAACACCATAACAGCAACATGAGCCACAAAGAATACAATGTACGGGCCAACTGAGCAAATTCTCTTGTTTTCTCTCCACGAGGCTGGAAAACCAGGCTGATTCCAAGGAGGACTGAGGGAACATCCCCGGGGGTCTTGGACTTACCACAGGTCAGGCCCTGAGGATGGAGGAAAAGCATTCCTGTGTCAGGTGGAGTGAGAGTATCAGGCCATTTAATTTGACTCTTAAAAATAATAGTAACACAAATTTATAGAGGCGCTATTCCAGGCACTTTAATTAATTAAATTAAATCATTCCATCCTTACAACAATCCTAAGAAGTAGGTATTGTTATTATCCCCATTTTACAGATGAGGAAACTGAGGCATAGAGTGGTTAAGTAAACTTGCCCAAGATCACACAGTAAATGGTAGAGCCAGAATCAAACACCCAGAGACCAGGCTCTTAACCACCACTGTACCCCAAGCAGATGAAGTAAGACATAGTAGCTATTTTATAATTAAATTTAAATGGGCGTGAAGATACCATATTCTAATTTGCTCAATCATTCCCTTTTTTATTTAGTATTTTCCACTGTTATCTGTAGCAAACATCTTCATGCATATAGATTTTCACTTCTGTTGAATTATCTCCTTAGGATTATTTCTTGTGAAAGGCATTACTTGGTCCAAGGAGATCAACAATGTTGTAGTTGTTGCTACATATTGCTGTAGTGTTTACAAAACAGCCTGCACCAGTTGACAATGTCACTAGCAGGGTAGGAGTATAACACTTTCACCACCACCTCAAGCAGCATGGGGAGAATTATTTGTGTAAATAAATAAATATTTATTAAACTTATTTTTAGATTTTACAAGTACAAAAGTTGGAAATTTGCAGCATCAGGTTTGCTGGTCAGCTGGGCTTCTGGGAGTTTCCCTTTATGCAAGCCCCCTTCATTCACCTCACCTAAAGTTGAACCATTATTCCCCCATCGGGCCAGGTCCTGGACTCCCAAACTATCTGGAACTTTGGAAGGTGAGCGGCCCACACGTTTGGCCTTTGGTTTACAGCATGCACTGAATGCTACCACATTTTGGCTGGGTTTTCTTTCCCACTGTACCAGCTGGCTTTCCTGCATGAATTGGAATGACCTTTAAGCCACATTAGCTGTCCCCCTGGTCACTGAAATGAGTGTTTCTCAGACTTTATTGTATCTAAAAAGCCCCTGGAGATCTTGTTAAAATGAAGATTCTGATTCAGTATGTCTAGGGCAGGGCCTGATCTAAAAAACTCCCAGGTGATGCTAATATTGCAGGTCCTAAGAACCTAAATTAAGCATTTAAATTCCTCAGATCAGACAACAAATAAAGCCCAGGCAGTCTCATCAGAACCTTCCAATTCCAGCTCTGCCTCTAACAGCCTCCATGTCCTTGGTCTAGTCAAGCCCTCTTTGAGCCTCAATTTCCCCATCTGTACAATCAAAGAATGAGACTAGACATTCTCTGAGTCCCTTCTGTGGTTTTTGTTTCTATCTTGGACTTCTTTAGCCCATTCATATTATTTTCCCATAATATTTATTCAACAAACAATATCTGAACTCAAAGAATGAGTGTAGGCAGTTTTTTAAACACTAGGAATGTAAGGATGAACAATTTAGATAGAGTCCCTGAGTTTTTGGGAGCTCAAGTCCAGTGGAAAAGACAAGCAAATTAAAGTGAGAAAATAGCTTGATATGCGTTTGGGTAGGAAAAGCTCAGGGTGCCATGGGAGCAAATAGCAATTGGATTTCATCCAGACCTGTGGGAATCAGAGGAGACTCCCCAAAGGAAATCATTCCTAAGCTGACCCGTAAAGGATGAGAAGTGCGATCCACGTGCAGTTGGGCAAGGGAAATGGACTGTGGTCCAGGCAGAGGGGAAGGCATGGCCAAAGGCCCAGGGCACGAAAGAGCATGGGGCTCTCATGAAGCTGGAAGAGGTGCAAGTAGGCAGAGCATGGAGGAGAAGGGGTGAGTGAGGAGCGGGGGAGATGGCAGCGTCCAGAGGGTCAAGGGCCTTGAGTGCCATGGACGTGGACGGTTTCCTAAATGTGATGGCAAGCCCTTGAAACGCCTAAAGAAGGGGTACAACTGACCTGAATTTTAGCAAGATCACTTTTGCTACGGTGTGGAGATGGGACTAACGGGGACAAGATCGAATGTGAGGAAACCAGCAAAAAGACTTGCAAGCGTCCAAGCAAGAGATGAGAAGAGCCTGGAGTAGAGTGCAGCAGTGGGAAATGATGGCATTGGATGCATCAAGACAAAGATAGGGGGTAGAATTGACAGGTATTGGTTGAATGTGGGGAGTGAGTAGTTGGAAGAGTATAGAAGTCTTAGTGGCTTACAATAACAAACATTTATTTCTTGCACATGGATCTGTGGGTCAGCTGGACTCAACCTAACTCAGTTGGGCTCAGCTCTAGGCTCCAGGTCGCTCAGGTCTGCCCGACATGTCTGCCATTCAAGCACCCAGGCTGAAGGAACAGCAGCTATCTGTGGCCTGCTCTCCTCGCGACAGGTGGCAGGACCACCAGGGGAAGAGAAACACAGGCGGCTCCCAGCACAGTGCCACTAGAGCCTCTATTAGGAACGGCCACGTGGTCATTCCTTTATTCAAAGCAAGACCCACGGACAAGCCCAAAGTCAATGAGGTATGGAAGTATACTCTGCTTCAAGATGGAAAGAAAGGGAGAGTAAGGATTTGCTGAACAATAATATAGTCTTCCACAGGGAATTAAGCCCAACCCCCAGATAAACAGTGGAGCCATTCCCTGAAATAAGGAACACATAAGGAGGAACATGGTTTTGGATAGGGATGCAGAGAGAAATGGACACCATCTGTGGTGCGTGGAGTTACCAGTGAGATGTCCAAGCAAAGATGTCAAAGAAACAATTGGATAAGTGGTCCACAGCTCAGGATAGAGAGATGGGCCCGAGATATGTATTTGTGAGTCATTGACACAGGGTTGGCCATCAGAGGGGATGAGATCATCCAGGGAGAATTTGCAGTTAGAAACAGGGCAGGCCTAGCACAGAACCCTTGGGAACTTCAAGGAATGTTCTTGGAAGAGAGGCCCACAAAGGAGACGGAGTTATAGCCAAGCACAGAGCAAAAACATCGAGTCCTGGAAGCCAAGGGATGGAAATATCTCAAGAAAGAGGGAGTGGGCAAGAGTGTCAAACACCAATAAAGTCCAATGGGTCTGGTCACATGGGTTTCCCTAGAGCTGGGCCATCAGATGCTAAGACAGAACATGGAGTGAGCTCTTTGAAAGAAACTCAGCAGCCTGCCTCTCTCTACCTCTGGAACAAGGCATAAGCAGACATATCCACCCCTCTCTCAAATTAGATTTACCTAAGCTTTTCATCAAAGTACAACATATGGGGCTTCCCTGGTGGCGCAGCGGTTGAGAATCCGCCTGCCAATGCAGGGGACACGGGTTCGAGCCCTGGTCTGGGAAGATCCCACATGCCGCAGAGCAACTGGGCCCGTGAGCCATAACGACTGAGCCTGCGCGTCTGGAGCCTGTGCTCCGCAACGAGAGAGGCCGCGATAGTGAGAGGCCCGCGCACCGCGATGAAGAGTGGCCCCCGCTCGCCGCAACTAGAGAAAGCCCTCGCACAGAAACGAAGACCCCACACAGCCAAAAATAAATTAAAAAAAAAAAGTACAACATACATTCAGAAAGATGCGCAAATTTTAAGTGCACACAAGTGTACAGCTGAATATATTTTCCCAAGATGAGCACACCACGTATCCAGCAGCCCAGCAATACCCCAAAAGCCCTCCATTTGTCCCCTTCATGAAACCCCTTCCACACTCCGACTTTGAAAAGATGCCAGTGCAACATGAGATCAGTAGGGAACCTTGTTGAACCTGAGGCACACTAGCTCCTAGCTCAGAACTTCCCATGCTCCCTGCTCCTTCCACCTCAACCTCTTCCCAGAGGGCTCTCTCTTTCCTTGATTCATTCCTTCCTTTCTCCGTTCATCCATGCGGTGAACTCGAGTTGAGAGCCTGTGTGTCATACACTATCCCACGGGGCAGAGAGAGAAAATAAAGGCGAGTAACTGCAGGCCCCGTGCTTAAAAAGACAGACGTGTCAACAGGCACTTACCATACAATGTGATGCTATGAAAGGAGAGGTGGTACTGTGTGTGGGTGTACAGACTGTCTGGGAATGTGCACTCAGGAAAACGCAGGTCGGAAACAATTGAAACTGTGCGGGCAGGATCAACAGGACTTCTAAGTCTTTGATGGGTTGGAACAGGACTGGCTTTTGCTTTACGTCATGGACTTCCCCTGTAGCTGCCCTTCACTGCTCACCATTTGTTTCAAGCATAGGCTGATTCTCCCTCCCCTCTAACCCACACCACTGACAGTGCTGTAACTGGACAGTAGAGGGCGCTAAAAGACTATGCTTGATACAGACTGCCATGGCTTTTGCAATCCAAAAGGAAACACCTTCATGAAGCCTCTGGAAGAAGATGTGGAAACAGATGAAGCCCAGAGAGGGGAAGAGATGCGCCCAGGACAACACAGCTGCTCAGTAGCAGAACAAGCCCACTCCACCAGGCCCATGCAATTTACTCTGTGATGCTCTAAATTTTCCAAAACTCACAATGTGTATAATTTAAGGATGCTTCTAGAAACATTATTCTTTTTCTTCTTTTTTTTTTTTTTGCCATGATGTAGAGGCATATTTCAGTTTATAACCCTCTTACAAATATAATACATATAAATGTTTTCTCTTTCTTCCTAAATCTGAAGCTGGTGTCGTGTTCCCTGGAGAAGTATGATGGTTCGGAGCACGCACGGGCTCTGGAATAAGTCTGGGTTTCACTGTAAGCTTTGCCTTCTTCTTGGTATGACCCTGGATACACTTCTTAACCACGTCCAGTCTCTGGATCCTAATCTGTCAAATCGGGCCATGATCACACACGTACCACACAAAGCTGTTGTCAGTGTTAAGGGAGTTGATGCAAATGAAGTGCTCTGAACAATTCCTGGAGAGGAGAGGTTGCTCCATCAATGAGGCTTCTTATTCTCAATCTCCTGGCTGGGCAGCACTGGGCAGCCACTCCTGCTGTGCCCGTGTGGGTGAGGAGCCCAGCGGTGTATCCTCCAGCCCTTGGAATCAACAGACTTGTTTGGTTTCGAGTCCCCATGCTGCCCTGTTTATGGGCTTTGTGATCATGAGCAAGTTCCTTCACTGCCCTGGGTTAGTTTCCTCATTCCTCAAAGGGCTGATAATATCACTATTATTATTACTTCCCCTAGTGCAGCAAGAATTCCTTTTAAGTCAATTCAACAAATATTTTCTGATGATCTACTATGCCCTAGGCCCCATGTATTATACTTGAGGATCTAGTAGTCAAGTGGGCTAGATACGCTGGTGATCATACAAATTACCAGAGACTATGATGAATACAAGAGAAGGAGCACTAGTTAGGGGGTTCCAGGAAGTCTTCCTGGAGGAGGTGAAATCTCATTCGGCTTTTGACGAATAAATAGGAGTTTGCCAGACTCATCTTCCTTTAAAGTCAATGGAGATAGTTTGTGAAATCAGGGTGGTCTGTTGTACATCCAGCCAGAGCTTTTCTTTTGTCTTAACCTCACGGACCCCAGGCCCAATACTCCACCCAGTCTCCCTCTTTTTTCCCCAAATACCCCTCTGAGGGAAGCAAGGGAGCTTTGGTAGGTTGGTGAATTAAACCTGCTTTACAAGGAAAGGAGCCCAAACCATGGCAGTTGGGAAAGGGTGGGAGGCCCCCCCAGCCCACACAAACCACCTGGAGCTCCGGGGGCACCCTGACTAACCCCCGTGCCAGGGGAGCAGCCCACATCTCAAGACTGAGGCATCCCTCTGCCTTCCAGCAAAGTGGGCATGAAGATCCCAGCCTCTATTCCTCCTCCAGGCAGCCGCCCCAGACATTGCCATTCACATCTTCGTGATTCTATCCCTGCCTGAGTTGTTCTTTCTCATCCTTTCCCTGCCCACCCAAATTCCACGTTGTCACCTCCTCTGGGAAGACTCTGTTTCCTGCCACTCCTGGCGTAGTGGTCCCCCCTGCACTTCCAGTGTGACCCCGAGTTACACCATCATCACCCTGTATTCTGGGGCTCTACCTCCCATTAAGCAGTGAGCTCTCTGCAGGCAGGCACTGTGTCTGAGTCATTTCTGCATCCTCAGCTCCTGATATAGAGCTGGACTCACAGGACCTCGCTCAGTAAATGTTTGCTGAATTGAACTGAACTGAACTGAACTGGGCCCAGAATTCCTGCCTCTTTCCAGTCAATGTTTTTGTTTTCCTGTCTTGGCAGGAAGCAGAGGGCACACTCAAAGAGGTAACTGAAGAGCATGTAGTGAACAAAATACTTAGAGGTCTGGGTAAGGTTAAAGGAAATCAAGATGGCGAAGCACCCAGAGACTAGGTGCCGTGGGAAGTACTCCCCCTAGGCCTGAAGGGGTGAAGGAAGGGAGCTGGAGCAGAACTTGGCGAGAGCTGCAGCTGGCAGAGACGGGCTGCTCAGCAGGAGCTGAGGATGCAGCCACTGCCAAACCGCAGCTTGGGGTAGAGGGGGAATCAATGCCTACCCTCGCTCCTCCCACCCATCTCCTGCTGTTGCCCCCCACTGGTTGAAAGCAAATGGAAGACAGAGACCAAAGGAGTCCGGGTGGTACAAGCCCCAGAAGGCAGCCTCCCTGGGTACAGAGCGCAGTGAATGACAGTAGAGAGCAGACCCGGATGGGGAAATGGGGAATATGCAGCACGAGTGATTTTTCCCAAAATAGTGTCCACATTGCATCAACATCAGAACGACTTCAGGAGCTTGTTTCAAGAGAAGATTCCTAGGCCCCAGCCCAGACCTACTAAATCAAAATCGCTATCCATGGGGCCTGGGAATATGCATTCTTAGGAAGTTCCCAAAGTGATTCTAGAAATCACCTAAGGACCTCTGGAAAGTATGGAATTATGGGAAAGCTGAACTTGGTTAATTCAGAATTTGAACCTACAGAATCACCCCAGGTATGGGGCCTAATGATGTTGGTTCTCCATCTATGACTTCCAAAGACCAGGGGAACCTCATTCATTCATCCAACGTTCCTGAGCATGTGCTAATGTCTGGGCCCTGTGGAGGGTTCGGGCAACATAAAGGTAACCCAGGATGCTTCCCACCTGAACACCCTAGGATAATGTCTTACATGCCATGTAGGGATTCTCTGGGGGCTTCCAAAACCTGCCTACCATGTGGGGATGACTCCTCAGTGCTTCTGCAAGCACCAGCTCAAGCACCAGGCCACATAACAAACAAACCCATAGTTCCAACCACCATCACACGCATGACACCCAAATACACCTCTCACCTGAGTTTGGGTGTATAGCTGCCTGGGAAACATACACTTGGTAGCCCCACAGTGGCCCCTTATCCACATGGTCAAAGGGGACTCATCTTCTATCCTCACACCCCACCCCAAGGCTCTCAGCCTCTGTGAGTGGTGTGCCATCATCTGTACTGCTGTTTAAGCAGAAACCTGGGAGTCATTTGCAACACCTCCTTCCCCCCGACCCGTGCCCCCAGTCACCAGGTCCATCCATTCAGCCTCCTAACCCTCCCACCTCTCCCCTTCTCTAGGTTTCTGTTGGCATTTCAGGTCATCTACATCTCCCCCCTTTATCACTGCAATGACCTAACAAGCTTCCTTGTCCCTTCCCAAGGCATTGTTGCCAGAGGGGTCTTTTAAATATGCAAAATCCAAACATGTCACAGCCCTGCTCAAACTCTTCAGTGCTCCCCAGTGCCCTCAGCATCTAGTCCAGACTCCTGACCGTAGCACACAAGCCTCTGGCATCTGGCCAGGCCTCAGTTTCTACCTCCTTTCCCACCACTTCCCACTCCCTCCCTGCCCCACACACCCTCATACCCTCATCATAGACTTTAAGTTCATGCACCGTCACACCTTCGCCCCAGAATGTTCTCCCCCTTCTATACCTGGTCAGTTCCTCCTTGCCTATCAAAGTCATCTGAAGTGTCGTCTTATCCTTGAAGTCTTCTCTGACCCACCAGACTATACTCCCTCAGTGTCTTGCTCTCATTTCTGATAGATTTTATCTCACCCCCCCTGGGAATAGTCTATTTGTCTCTTTTATGAGTCTGCGATCTCTATAAGGACAAGGACAAATTTGTCTCTTTTATGAGTCTGCGATCTCTATAAGGACAAGGACAAATTTGCCTTTATATCCCAGTGCCTGACAGAGTGCTTTCCAGCCCCCATGAGTGGGTGGATGGGGAGATAGATAAACTGAATGGATAACAGTCTCTTGCACAGAAAAAGATCTTCCAAGAGAAGACCTAGGGCAGACTGCTTCATTAGATCCACTAATTTTGACAGGAGTTTCATCTGGTTCCACAACTTAGTGGAGTGTACCATGCACTACACCAGGCTCTGTGCCAGCGGAGCAATCAAGAACAATCTCTCCCCTCGAGGACCTCATGATAGTAGGGGAGACATTGTCCTAGGCTTTTTCAGGTTGCAAGGAAAAGACATACTCAGGTTTCATAGATACTGACGAAAGGGCTAGATTAAGATACTGCCTGCATAGAAGGGTTTCTTGCGTGGAAGTAAGGAAGTATGAAAACCCCCTCTGGAACAGTGCCTCCAAGGCAGGGATGTCAAGTAGATCTCATGGAGGTTAGAATTAAAGTTCCTTGATCAGTCAGCTTTTGCCCCAGTAATAGACCATCCCCCCAAAACTCAGTGTCTTAAAACAATAACAGTTTATTTGCAGTTTGGTTGTACTTCCCATTTTCCTCCTTCTTCTGGGACCAGCAGTCTACCCGGTCTAGTCTTTTTATGGCAGAAGCAGAAGTGCAAGAGGGACAAGCTTGACCATACAAGTCTGCTGCAAGCCTCTGATTGCATCACATCTGCTAACATCCCATTGGTCAAAGCAAGTCACATGGCCCAGCCCAAAGTTCAGCAGGGAGAAGTCCAGCTACTTCTAGTGTAAGGAACTTCTGGGTCATGTGGCAGAAAGCTTGGATGCAGGAAGGAGGGAAGAATGGGGGCCAATGCAATCTCAATCTATACAACCTACCACACTCATTTTTCAGGATAGTGGTCATCTTAAAAACACATATTAATGACTTTGTTTTTTGTCTTCTCACAAATAAGCTCCATAAAATCAAGGACTTGACTGTATTCCCAGAACCTAGAACAGTACATGGCAGATGGTTGGTGCTAATCAATAATTGTTGAATGAAAGATGCCTCTTGCTGCCTCCTGCTCACATCCTCACTTCCCAAGAGATGGCGTCTGATTAGACAGGGTTGTTAAAGATGGTACAAGGTGCCGACTAAGGAGTTTGGACTTTATTCGGTGGGCAGGCCCCGGGGAGCCGTTGGAAGTTTGCAAGCAGAGGAGTAACCTGTTCGAATCTGTGCTTTAGCAAGATTAACCTGTTACCAGATTTCAAGAAAAAACTGAGAGGAAGCTGGAGACCGGTTGGGAGGCTATTTATAGGAGTCCAGGTGAGAGGTAAGGAGGTCCTGGAGTGGAAGGAGGAGTCTGGGAAGGATGTGAGAACTATCATGGGGGTAGAATGGAGAGAACATGTCATTTTCTTAGATGACAAGACAGGGAGGCATTGGGGCTGGGCGCCCAGGCAGTTGGCAGATGGTCAGTGGATAAGGACCAGGTTTGTGTGATAGAGTTGACCTATTAGGTTGGGACGTGTTGAGTTTGAAGCGCTTTGGGGATATCTAGCTGGAGGTATCTAGTAGCCACCAAAAATGCAGAACTAGCCTTCAGAAGAGATTTCTCATGAATATCTTAATCTGTTCATTTATATCAAGTATTCCATTTGCATATGATACCCACGTAGGCAAACTCTTCTAAACCTGCTGGATATCCCCACGAGCTAAAGATCAGGCAAAGCAGCTTGGGGTGAGTTGTTTGGTTTTCATAAGTCTCCGTATGGAGGAGAAAAGGGCAAAGTACAGCAGCAGGAAATCAGATTCAGAGAGAGACACTTGACCTCTGCCAGGCATGAGCGCCTTTCTTTCTCTAGAACTTTAAACCCTGCCAATGACAGCCCCCGGCTTTCATAAAATCAACACATATTTATTAGTCCCTTCTCTGTGCCAGGCACTGTGCTCAGGGCCAGAGACAAGGGGATTAATATGGAAAAGTCCCTGCCCTCGGGGTGGGAGAAGGGCAGAGACTTCCAGGCTTAGGTAAGCCCAACCAAGGGATACAGGAGCTTGGATAAACGTTCAGTGGGCATTAAAAACAGGGGCTGGTCGATTCTGTCTGACTAGAGGGTGGAAGATAGTAATAGACACCAAAGGTTCACGAAAGGTCCAGGTGGATGGGGATGGACAATTATACAGAACATTCCAGATATAGAGCATAACTTGAGTCAGGGCTAGTGACAGAGGTGAACCAGCGGACTGCATTAGTATTTTGGAAGGGCTGACACTTGAGGGCAGGAGGAAGGGGAGAGGAGGGGCCAGGGGAAGGAGAGGCCAAGGTGATGCAGGACTCAGATGGTGCACGGCTTTGAACCCCAGGAGAAGGAATTAGAAATGTAGCCAGGATTTTCTGTCCCTGAAACATTTTACACAGGGGTCCTGAAGGTCTGGCTTTCCCTTTCTTAGGAGAACAAGGTAACTCATAATAAATCCTGATTGATTTAGATAATCCTGATTATCTAAAAGGAGATAAAATATTTTAATCCCCTACATGACATAGTCATGCATGGTCAAAGGCTTACAAATTATGTGCATGGTGTTTTCAGTTTGAAAACGCCTTCACACATCTTACCTCATCCAGCCCTCACAGTATTTGAGACGGAGGTGTTCCCAATATCTCATTGACATATGAGACCATTAGATTTAGAAGGAGTCCCTAACAACTACTTCTCACGATAATCATGAAAACCTTTCTTCAAAAAGCCTTAAAGATTAGCGTGAGAATGTGTAACTAAGGAAGCCTGTCTTCTCTGCTCTCAGGAATGAGAAAAGTGTGTCTGGCTGTCAAATGACTTACGGAGAACTGTGTTGGTTGGGCCAGTGATTTCCAAATGCCCTTCAGTCTGTGGACCAGTTGCATTGGATTCACCCAAGAGTGTTCGCTCCCCAGGTGACTCTGGTTTACAGTCACCTAGAAAAGTGGTCATTTGGCCTCTTTTGGTTGCAAGAATAACTTGAGGCCTTAATGGTAAAAATGTGTTCAATAGGCCTCCTGTCTTGGCATCACTCAGGTAGCTTAATTACCATGCAGTTTCCTGGACCTGACCCAGATCTATCAAATCAGAATCTCCAGAGGTGGGACCCTGGAATTTATATTTTGAACAAACTCCCAAGATCTGCATGTTCATTTACTTATGGATATCTCTTACTATGTGACAGACGCCATTCCAGGCATGGGGGTGTAATGGTGAGAAAGACCCACAATATCCCTCCCCTAAAGACACTCACATTTTGACTCAGCTCTTTGAATGCTGGGGTTTGACAACGGCCTTAACATAAATGCACGGTTGCTGTATGACTACAGGAGCCAATATGAAAGATGGACACCTCAAAGAATCCCAGAATAGACACTCAGCTGGGCCCTGGCAAGCCAGGGATAAAAGCAGTTTGGAAAACAAAGGTCACAAGGCAGAGGCCTCAGCAGCAGGAGCTCCTGTTGTGGCGGCCCCAGTTATCTCGTGCTGGTAAGAAACCACTCTCAAGACTCAGTGGCTGAAAATGACATTTTTTTTTTTTTTAATTTCTCATGATTCAGGGTGTTGACTGGGTGGTTCTTCTACTGGTCTTCTCTGGGCTCAGCTGAGACAAATCTGGCCTGACTGGGCCTCTCTCCACGGAGTCCTTTATCCCGGGCTTCTTAATGGTAATGGCATGGTGGTCCAGGGTTCCATGAGGGCCAGCCACAGTGGCAAGTGCCTATTAAATATCTACTTGTGACCTGTTTGCTGATGTCCCATTAGCCAAATCAAGTCACTTTCACTTAGCCTCAGGTGGGAGGGGACTACACAGGTATAGGACACCAGGAAGTCACTTCTTTGGGGGTCATTAGTGTAACACTTGACCACAGTTTCTCTGGTTGTTTCTTTTTTTTTTTTTTAATTTTTTAATTTTTTTTTTTGTTGGCCGTGCCACACACCTCGCGAGAACTTAGTTCCCCGACCAGGGATTGAACCCGGGCCCACGGCAGTGAAAGTGCGGAGTCCTAACCACTGCACCAGCAGCGAAGTCCCTCTCTGGCTGTCTCTTGATCTTGGGATCTCTTTGTGTGCCTTCTCACTTCTTTCCCTGTGTTCTCCAGTTTAAATTTCTACGTGAGGGGACTTCGCTGGTGGCGCAGTGGTTAGGAATCTCCCTACCAATGCAGGGGACACAGGTTCGATCCCTGGTCCGGGAAGATCCCACATGCCACAGAACAACTAAGCCCGTGTGCCACAACTACTGAGCCTGTGCTCTAGAGCCCGCGAGCCACAACTACTGAGCCTGCGTGCCACAACTACTGAAGCCCGCGTGCCTAGAGCCCGTGCTCCGCAACAAGAGAAGCCACCGCAATGAGAAGCTCGTGCACCGCAATGAAGAGTAGCCCCCACTCACCACAACTAGAGAAAGCCCGCACGCAGCAACGAAGACCCAACACAGCCAAAAATAAATAAATTAAATAAATAAATTTTTTAAAAAAAGATTACTTCAGTGTTAGTGTTGCTTAATAAATAGCTAAAGAGATATTTTTTCCTCCTGAATGGGAAGGATACTTTCCTTTGCTCCATATGCCAAGGCTGGCTTTGCAGAATGGGTCCATTTCCTCCTGCTGGACAGTCCTTGTCTGTCCCCATTTCCGTGCAGGGACATAGACAGCCAGGCTGGGTTGGGTTTTCAGTGGCTCCGCCAAAGCTGGAGACAGAGCAGTACATGTTCCCACGGTCACCTCTTTATCCAAAGCGTGGAAAACTGACTTCATAACTGGCACAGGCTGTGTTTGGGTCAGGAACCCAATATTAACTACAAAGACTGACCTCAACCCAGGGAACTTGAAAAGAAACTAGATAACACTGTTGGGAAATTGTTCCCTCCTGTGAACTGGCATTTGAAATACGTACTAATATTATGCACATTTTTTTTAATGCCATTGAACGAAGTGTAATGGAAAATAATACACTGGCCTTGGGAAGTCAAGGGACTTGGGCTGACTTGAACATATCAATAAGGCAATCCAATTTCAACTAGTTTTCTCTCACATCACACGCTTGGTAGGTTCCTGGTTCTCTCTAGGCTCCCAGCATAAGAAGAAATGATGGTAGCAGACTTGCTCAGTTGCATATAATGTGTTCAGTGTGAATCTAGAGGAATCTAAATGCAGAAGGAGGGGCCCTTGAGTCTGCCTATGCAGTCAGAGAAAGCTGGTTACTCAGACTGGACAAGACTGAGAGACAGATGAAGGCTGCCCTCAATGCGTCCATCCTACAGTGGGAGGATGAAATATCGTCACAAGTGCTGACAAAATCGGCCAGCTTCCCATATTTGAGACTGTTTATGATTCTAGGTCACAATGAAATTGAAACCATGAGACACTAAGTGGGGTTTAGCATCCCCACTCTATTTCCTGGTAATTCCCTGGTAATTTCTATGTTGCATTTTACTCACTCTGTTATTCCTGGTCCTGATGTCTAAAGATGGAGCTCATGGAATTAACTAGCTCAGCAACCCAGGTAGACAACAAAGTGGTCCTTGACCTGTAGACCTTCTGCCAGCACAACTAGGTGACTCCCGGGTGTGAAGAGGCAGGGTTGATGTCCTAAATCCTTGAGTTGTTTCACATAGAAATTGAGTCATAGTGATATCTAATCACTAATTAATTATACCTTATCTGGGACACCACTGATCACATTGCTCCCTAATCTACCTATCTACATCCATTTGTGTCTCTTTTCAATCCCTCTGTTGGTCAATTAATTATCAAGCTTGCATGCAAAATTCTGGAAGAAATTCCAGAAGGACTTTAGATACAATGTAATGCTTCTTGCTCACTGCCGAAAGGCCAGCAATTTTTCAGAAGGAGCTCATAGCCCTTTGCATACCTTGCTCAGAAATTATAGTCACAGCCCACATAATCAGGAAGATCTCTGGCCCCATTCAGGGGATTTTCCAAGAGCCTTCCAAAGGGACGTGCACGTTTATAACTAAATGCAAGTCAAAATGAGATGACTCCTGGGGTACAGGAGTTAAAAAGCTCATAACCAGTTGGGATAATCCAGGAAGAGGTAGCTGGTAAGATGGATCTTAAAGGATGGATAGGATTTCTTTCTTTTTTTTTTTTTAAATTTATTTTTTTATACAGCAGGTTCTTATTAGTTATCCATTTTATACATATTAGTGTATATATGTCAATCCCAATCTCCCAATTCATCACACACACACACCCGCCACTTTCTCCTCTTGGTGTCCATACGTTTGTTCTCTACATCTGTGTCTCTATTTCTGCCCTGCAAACCGGTTAAGGATGGATAGGATTTCAACAGGCAGAGATGAGAGAATGAGTCATTTCAGGAGGTTGATATGGGTGGCCTTCATTCTTCAAGGGGAAACAAGAACAAGGTTTGTGCTTGGGCTTGGACTGGGATGACCAAGGCTGGACAAGGTGGTGGCATCAAAGACCAAACTGAGAGAAGCTCACAGTGGTGAAAAAATGGAGACAGAGTAATGTTTTCTCATACAGAAGCTGGAGAACTTCACCTTGGAAGGGGAGGCTTAGGATGAAGAAGAGCAGCGTCTGTGTCGGCTTTGGTGGCTGCCACATGAAGTCAATCCCCAAGCACTATTCAGGCATCTTGGCAGGAAATCAGACAACTCTCATCAACCCATACTTTGTATGCAAAGATGATAGGCCTTAGGAGCTCTGCTGTCTCTGACCAAACACAGATTTCTTTAACTTCACATGTGACTCATGTTTACAGAGGCATCGCTGGATAGTCTGTTTGGACTGTGATGCAGTGACTATGTGTACCATGGAAAAAATGAGAAAGACATCCTAGCAGGACGCCAGAGCGCAGTTGAGGAAATCCTGTGATGTGTCATCCATGCAACGCTAGAAGGTCAGCAGAGCACGGGGCAGGCTGAACAGCGTCCACCGTTCTTGAAATGTCACCAGGGGGTGGGAGCACAGTTTTCTGCCGGGCCCAGATCAGGTTTCCAGCGTCTCAGGGATGAAATGGTCAGCCAAGCTAGGACAGGTTTCAGATGACCGCCTTTTCCTGAATGCAACTCAGTCGAGGCCTGGGTCGTTGCAGTCCCCCATCTTCTTTCTCTGGCCGTTTTGTTACCAGCTGTGTCAGGAAAGCATCACTCTTGATCTTAAGGTCACTGAAAGGACTTTTTACTTCTCTTTCATCCTCATCCAAAGCTCTTCTTTTCTGTTCCATTCCTCAGCCACATGCATTTCCAAAAAAGGAGTAAGAGTTCTTGACTTAACGGCTGTTTCTTTTGAGCAAGCTATACATTGTCAGGCCCTGGTCATACTTACAGCCTTGACTTGTCAAGTAACCTATGCTCTGTGCTTCGTTAGCAAAATTTGGAGGGAGTCAAAAATGTAAAACAATTTTTAAAATATATTGTGCATACATCATTATTTTTTTCCAGAGAGAACTGGTTTACTTTGAAATAAGTTATATGTCCCACAGTAGATAATTCAGAAGGTACACAAATGTTTATAGCAAAAAGTAAACACCCGTCCCTCTCTTGCCCCACTTGTCCAATTCCTCTTCGGGAGGTAACGACCTTCCTTGTTTCAGTTTGGTGTGTACTCTACATACTTCAATGTGTTTATTTTAAGGTCCACTCCTCTAAGCACCACTATGACTGCCACCATTACTGCCTCCTTCCAGTCCCATGGTTAGCTTGTTCTTGGCCCCAGGAGAGCATGGTTAGATGGATGCAGTCAGAGATCCAAGGTCAAGAGCAGAGAGCCTGAGAGCTCTCTATTAGGGGGTCCATATTTGCCTGAAGGGAATGTTCTCTCTCCACATCTCTTTCCCTCCCCTTCTGCCCCTCTACACATGCACCTCCTTTAAGAAGCTGATGCTCTTGTCCTTAGTCCCATTCATCAAAGCATCAGTGATACCTACAAGATCATCTCTTAGTAAAATTTCCCATCCTTTTCGTTTATTACTCACACTATGTTCTTGGTGTGCACACATTGGAGGCTGTAGGACAGAAGTTATAAAACTTCAGTGTACATAAGATTCTTATAGTTAATTATAAAATGCAGGTCCCTGGGTTCCACAATCAGAGATTCAGAAGGTCTGACCTGAAGCCAGGAGTCTGCTTTTTCACAAGGACTCCTTCTCCCAAGGCGAACTTGATATATGGTTCCTGGATCAAACTTTTAAAATGCTGCCTTCAGTATTGTTCCTGACTCCTTTCCCTTGAATCGTCTGTTAAGGAAACCCTGAGTGTTTCCTTTATCATTGCCGATTTTTTAAAGCCATGACCTGTGTGTGGACTCTTCTACATTGCCTGGGTGTTTTTCTCTTTCTCCTTCTGTTCTCGGGCACTTGAACCTTCAAGGTGTGGTTGGGAGACTTGACAAACCCATTCTCTCTGGGTTTTGTAAGATGACACCACTCCTTTCAAGGAAGGCCATTGCTTAAATACTATCAGCCACAGCTCAGGACGCCAACTTTCACTCTCTGCATTTCTCTCCACTTCAGAGTCCGATCTCAAAGTCCCTAGACTAACATTTCCATTTTACATGCAGCAGCAAATCTATGTGGTGGTCCATGGGGCTATTATGGTCCTTTTGGTCCTCTGGCATATCTACAGCATGTGCACAAGAAGAGTGTTTTTAAAACTCAGGTCTATGTATCCCTGAGGGTTCGCTCATGTATTCTTGGAGGTCTGAAAACCCTCTGAGATAACTGTTGAATGTTATCTTTCCATTTTGATGATAATATTAAAAATATATGCATAATCTGGATCCTGTGGCTGACTCCCTTACAGTGGAGGGCTGCTACATGAATTCAGTTCCCATATTCAAAGCGACAGTTTAAAGGGACAGCATTTAACTTTTGGTGTGTTGACAAGCATATTTGGCTTCCATCTGGCTCAGACTGAAAGACTGAGTCCTTCCTGGGGGTGACAAGGGGAGGGCCCTCAGGTTCTGGCCCCTGGTACCTCTTTGGCTTCATCTCCTGCAGCTTGCCCCTTGCCCCACCAGCCTCCTTACTGTAGACGTGCTCCCTTAAGGGCCTTTCTACTGTTATTCTCTCTGCCCAGAAGGTTCTTCCCTCAGATAGCTGCATGAATAATTCCCTCATCTCCTTCAGGTCTTTGCTTAAGTGATTAAATTTCTCAGTCCTATTTCAAATTGCAATTCCGCACTCACCCCACCTCCATCCCTCTGCCTATCACCCTTACCCCTGGTCTCTTCACATACAACAACATTCACTTATTCATAATGTGTGTTGTTCATTGTCTGGCTTGCCCTGTTAGCATGCATGCCCACAAGAGCAGAAATGGTTGTTTTGTTCACTGATGTCTCCCAGGCACTTAGAGCAGTGCCTGACACACAGTAGGTGTTTAATAAATATTTGATGAAGGAATGAATGAATTAACAACATTCACCTCATCTCTGTTCTTGTATTTATGCTCAATTTGTTCATCGGTTTTCCAGACAAAACTCCTCTTTTGGCAGTGATGATTTGCAATGGAAAGACATTTTTTAATGGCTAAAACTTTACACTTAAAAATTTGTGTTTCTCAAAGTGAGATCTATGTGGTCCAAGAATTCCAAGAATGCAAGCTGAGGGGATGAGGGGTCCCAAGTCAGACTAACACGTCTCTACAGGCTCCTGACTTGACCACTTCCTCTCCCTCCCTCCTGGGCCAGGGACAGACAGCCTGTCGCGATCTGCCACCGCTGGACAAGCACAGACAGGCCTCCGTGAAAGGAACCTCTCATGTTTTCGCCCAGTTTGAGTGTCATTTTCCCTCTCTTTGCCTCGCTTTCTTTGGCTTGCCAACTTTCAAGTTTGTTTCATTTTTCCTGATAATAAAAGAAACACACTTACCGTAAAACAAGATTTAGGGACCTCTAAAGACATACAAAGAAATAGATGCCCAAAGACTTGAAATTCCCCTGATTTGTAAAAGATACCTTCTGTATTTTGTTTCTCTGCTTATAAATGCAATACTCAGACACAGCCGCCACCATTAATATTTTGGTGCATTTCTTCCTAGTCCTTTTTCTATGTGTATGTATTAAGATGAAATATAGGGCTTCCCTGGTGGCGCAGTGGTTGAGAATCTGCCTGCCAATGCAGGGGACACGGGTTCGAGCCCTGGTCTGGGAAGATCCCACATGCTGCGGAGCAACTGGGCCCGTGAGCCACAACTACTGAGCCTGCGCGTCTGGAGCCTGTGCTCCGCAACGGGAGAGGCCGCGACAGTGAGAGGCCCGCGCACCACGATGAAGAGTGGCCCCCGCTTGCCACAACTAGAGAAAGCCCTCGCACAGAAACGAAGACCCAACACAGCCAAAAATAAATAAATAATAAAAATAAAGGAATTCCTTAAAAAAAAAAAAAAAAAAAGATGAAATATAGGAAGTTACTGATATTCAACCGTTGTTGACCTAGGAAATGGCGATTTTATATGGTATACCCTAGTCATTCACACAGTTGAAGCCATACTGTGTGTATAATTTTACATCCTATTCTTTTCACTTGTCATTATAACAGCACCACTTGCCCATGTATTTGTGAGCTTGCGTTAACAGCACAAATAATTGATGAGCATTAGCATCTCAGCTGGGAGCCCTGCCTCATAAATCATTGAAAACAGTCCACGTGGTGCCCAGGCTTCCTGAGTCTTGACATGAATGACAATCGCAGTGATTCTTCCAGGAAACTCGTCCTATAAATGCCCCCAGCCAATTGCCTGGGTGCAGTACCTGGCACCAGATTTTCTGCCCAAATGGCAGCTTCTGGGAATGCTGCTAGTAACTGTGTCCGGTCGTTCATCTTGTTCCTCTTAAATGAATTCGTTCCTTACCAGTGATGCATATTGGGTTTGTGGTATGTCTTCCTCTCCAATGAAATGACTCTCTTTGGCTTTTTGTGTTTCCTGTTGTTTGTTTAGTGGTTTCTGGGCCAGGTACAGTCTACCAGCATGATTGAAAGAGAGAGCTGACTTTTTTTAGCTTACCAGCAGTAGGAGGGCTGCTTTTAGGGCCCTGGCTTTCTCTCTGCAAACATCATCAGACTATCAAGTCTGTACTTTTTCATCACAGCAGAGTCCTGAGGAGTCCATGGACCATGTGGTCCCTTTATGTTGTGATTCTGCCTCCAAAATGATTGCCCAGGGACAGTAATCTATGTGGGTCCTCATTATCTGAGACTGGGGATAGCCCTGTTCCTCACGGGGTCTCTATTTGCTCTACATCTGGCTGGGTTCAACCACATAGACTAAGAAGATTATATGTCCATCCGAAAGTCCCATTTGCATAAGGTTTGGGAGCTTATAAGGTCAACTGTCATTGCTGATAATAACATCATGTCACTCCAGGTGCAACAGTTTAAAAGGATGAACTTTAACATTTTGGCCCCAAGAAGAAAACAGTAACAGGAGACCAGAACATTTAAAGGTAATCTACAGCGTATAAACATATCAAAGGGTTAGAGAAAATAAGGCAAAAAGACACAAAAAATGAAATATGCGGTCTCTCTTATGATCGATGCCTGGCAAGCAGAGAGGCAAGATTATAAATATTGACCCTGGCTTTGAGGTCAGTCCAACTTGCATTCAAATCCTGACCGTCTCTTACTAGTTGTGAAAGACTCCTAGATTACTTCCTTTTCTGTAAAACTGACCTAAAAACACCCACTCTGCAGAATGACTGTATGGAGTAAAGACAGAATATGTGTAAAATATTGATCACACGTGAGCTTGATAATAGCAGTTATTATTGTTATTATTAGACACACAAAACTTCAAGAATTTTTGATTTGATCTTTTAAATGTTTAACATTGCAAACACAACATTGGGACAGTAATAGATAAACTTAAAAAGAAAAACCAACCTCACTACCCCCCAAAATCAGACTATTTACATTTTCCCATATTTCCATTACACAGGGTATTTGTATTTTCAGCTTTTCTTCACCTAACATTGTACTGTAAGTTTCCTCCTGTTGCAGCACGGTCTAGTTTAGTGTAAAATAGTTATTATTTCAACAAATATACCGTAATCTAATTAATCATTCCTCTATTTGTGAACATTTATTTGTTTGGGGAATATTCTTTCCTTTTGTTCCTGTTTCTGCTATGGTGAGTTGAAATGCACGATTTAAAAAATATTTAGGCCTTTTTCCTTAGGTGTATAGATATTTTTTAGCTCGAATTTGAGCACTGTATAAGCTAATGACTGTTTACTGTGGAGAAGGAAGAGGTAGCTTCAGCCTAGTTTCTAGTGGAAGGCAAATTGGGACAACTCCAAGAATCCTCATGTTTATTAACCTCGGTTTCCTCATCTCAGCACTTGACAAACTGGTATGAGGATGACCGATAACTGAGGTAGGCACTCAAAAAATGGATCTTTAAAGTGGACTAAACCCGCTCACGTTCTTGATTTCATTCATTCCCCACACAGCGCCCAGACCGAAGCGGTAGGTATTCATATTATCTGAAGCACAGAGGTAGGTATTCATATCATTTGGGGTAAGGTTCTTACCCCAGGTCACACAGCGGCTGGGAGAGGACGGAGAACGTCTTTCGCGGATTCTGAATTCCCAGCTTTCCCACTGGGCTTTGAAAAAAAAAAAAAAATGCCCCCAGACCCCACCCTAACTGAGGGCGGGAACCGAGTGGCTGAGGGTCCAGCTGAGCTCTGCGGGAGGTGTCGCTCGCCCTGCCAGGAGGCTCCGCCTCCCGGGCGCTCGGGCCCCGCCCGGCTCCGAGCATGCCCAGTGCGCTCCCCGCCGTCCCAATGGTGCCGGGAGGGCGCTGCAACTCCAGGTTTTGCTGGCGACCGGAGGTCCGGGGGCGGATGGCGGGGGGCGGGGCCGGGCGGGTCCTGTTCCTGGGACTCCCTGGCTCGGTTGAAATTCCCCGGACAAGACGCTCGGGCGGCGCCCTGTGCAGGGGCGCAACTCCGGGGCAGGGACCGAACTGAAGCACCAGGTGCTGCCGGCTGCCGCCGAGTGGCCCTAGGCCCACAGGGCCCCTGGACCCTCAGGCATCTGGTCCGGACAGGATGATTACAGCCGTCACTCCATCCTTTCATTCACATATTCATTCAACAAACTGTTTTTGAGCACCTACTGTGTGCCAGGTGCTGTCGTAGGGACTGGGACAATGTAGTGAAGACGGGCAGGGCTACAGCCCCAGAGCTAAAATTCCAGAGGTGAATACACAGTAAGAAGTAAGCAAGTCAGGGGAAAAGGCAGTTACCGACCTCATCTCCTGCTACTTTGCCCTGCTTGCTATTTCCTAAGCAGTCCTGGGCCTTAGTGTCTGCACTGGCTGATCCCTCTGCCAAAGATGCTCTCCCCAGTTTATCTGCTTGGCTGAAATGTCTGACCACCTCATTGAAAACTGCACTCCCTCCACCCCAAGTTTCTTTCCCTCTCGTAAAGCATATCACCTTCTACTACTTGTCTATCGCCTGCCTCTCTTCCGCCAAACTCCGGCAAGGGACAGGATTTCTGTCTATTCACCGCACGTGAAGAATCAGAGTAAGTGATCAATAATTATTTGTTGAATGAATTAATGGATAGTGATAAATGTGAAGAAAATAAAGTGACGACATGGAACAGAGGGCTAACTTAGTAAGGTGGTCAGGGAAGGCCTCAGAGAAGGAGGACCTACGTACAATGAGAAGGTTCCAGCCACGGGAATAGCTGGGCAAAGACGTCCCACACAGAGGAGGAAAGGCATGTGTAAATGTCCTGAGGCTAGACAAGTTCTGAGTGTTTGATGGACAGAAAGGTGCTCATGGGGCTGCAGGAATGCAGGAGCCAGATCAGGTAAGTCTTGGGAAGAAAGTTCAAGCCAGGAAGTTTCTAGTGGAACGGGATGGGCACTGCACTGGGAGTCAGCAGGGCCCCAGCTCGGCAAGACTTCTCCTTAAGTCAAAGATTTGTTTAGCGCCGGCTGCTCGACATCCCTAGGCATAAAATCACTTAGGGCTGGGCACACAGTAGGTGCCCAAGAAATGGTAATGGAACGAATGCCTGCGTGCATGCGCGAGGGGACACCGGCCTGCACGGAACTCGGCAAGAGAGCCCTGGTGGCCCTGGGAGACGCGTCCGAGCACACCGGCCTCGGGTGGGGGCGGGGGCGTCCCGCAGGGCGTTCCGGGAGCCCGCCCCCCGCCCGGCGCGCGGGCCCGTCGCGGCCAGCCGGGCCGGCGGGAGCCGCCCGCGGGCGGCACTGGGCATGCTCAGACGGCGGCCAGGTCGCGCCGCGAGCGAGCTTCTGCGCCGCCCGCACGCGCGACCTACCTGGGCGCCCCGCGCCCCCAGATGCTGCAGGTACGGGCCGGCGCGACCCCGGCGGGCTGGGGGCAGGGCGCGGGGCCACCGGGGGCCGGGGTCGCGCTGGGCGCTGCCCCGCCCCCACGCTTCCCCAGGCGCGCGGCGAACGCGCGGGCGGGCTGGCGGACGCGGCGGCCCCGGGTTCCCGGCGCCTCGTCGGGGCGGGGAGGGGGCGCCCTGGCCGCGCTCACCTGGTGGGGCGCGGGCGGGAGGGAGCAGGCCGGGCCGGGTGGGGCTGGGTCCCGGCGATCCGGGAGGGCCCAGCGGCCGGCGATCCGGGAGGGCCCAGCGCCGCCGTGACCGCGTCCCCTGCCCCGGCCGCCGAGGGGTTGCACAGCCCGCGTGGAGCCAGCCAAGCGCGGCGGCCAGACCTTCTTGGCTCCCAGGGCGAATTCGCCTCTCGGCTTTCAAAGATGGCATTTCCTGGGCCTGGCACGAACTCCAGCGCCAATAAATCCTCCCCGTTCCACGGGTGATATGGAATGATTTATCAGGTACCTGCGGTGAGACAGCTGCAGTGGGGGAGTGTATGTGAGAGCGCCCAGTCCCCCGGAAATTCCCGTTTTCAGCAACCTGAACTTACTGAGAAGTTGAGGTTGCCTTAAAAATTCATGGGAAGTTGAGACTAGTTGACACCTGGGTTTTCCGAGGTGGGAAAGAGCTTGTGACTCGGAAACTGGAGACCTCCGTTCAGGTTGGGCTCCCCCTTGGCCAGCTGGTGACCTTGGGGCGAGTTGTCTAACCTCTCTGATCTTCATTTTCCTCCCCTGCAAACAGCCGGTAATAATGCCCACCTCACTGGGTTGTTGGGTGGATTAAGTGGGATAAATTATGTGGAGGTGTTGGGCACCGTGCCCGGCCAAAGCAAGGAAGCAGTTGGCATGATGGGAATTTAACTCGTTTAGAGACCCTCGTGGCTCCCATTTCACCAGGAAATTGGAATTACAAAAGCATCTTCAGGGCCTGGTGCCAGATTGACAGACCCTGTCTTGTGCCCAGGAGAACTTCTACTGAAATCTTTGGAAAAACAATTTAGCAGAATTGTAATCGGAGAGCACCTTCTTTAAAAGCAGTTTTATACATTCAGAAACTCCAGAAGTTGGCAGTTCAGCTTGACTTACAAAAGAGCTGTTTTGCAAGATGATCCATCTCGCAAGTGTTTAAGCAGATGATGCTTTGAAAGTAAAGCCTAGTTAGGAAGATTCCTGTTCTAAAAAGCTCCCAAACCCAGCTTTCAGTGATAATTTAAATTAGCGTTTCTTAACTTTGGCAATGTTAACATTTGAGGTTCAATAATTCTTTGTTGTGAGGCCTTTTCTAGCATTGTAGGATGTTTAGCAGCATCTTTGGTCTCTACCTAGTAGATTCCGGTAGCAATCCCTTTCCCTCAGTTGTGCCAATCAAAAATGCTTCCAGACGTCCCTCCCTGTGCGGGGGCAGGGCACAAATTTTCCCTTTCTCCCCCCTTTAGAACCACCCTGCTTTCTGTCATCAGCCTATCTGAGTTGTTTGAGAAGTTCGTTTTATGTTTTTACTATAATAACCAACCTTTGTATAGACTTGTAGAACTGCACAGAGTACATCCACGTGCATCAACTCATTTAATTTTTACAACTCCCCCGTGAGGCTGGTGTGATTCCTATTTTACAGGTGAGGAAACTGAGGCTTTGAGCAGTCAATTACACAGTATGTGGTGTAGCTGGGATATAACTCATGTCGTCTGGTTCCACGGACAGGTCTTTTTCTTCTGCATCAGGCTGCTCTTTATTGTATTGAGACTTTCAAATAGATGGCGTTCCTGATGATTAAGGCAAGATGTAAAGTAGATTGGAAGCTGGAAACCTTTCTGGCTAGTTGAAAATTAACAACAGCAAGCTATTTTCTGACGGAGAGTAGGTCATTCTAGTTAAATATTCTAGTTTATAATAAGCTCCCATAAATCCTGCATACAGTTGATGGAATACCAATTTGCAGAGAATTAGAGTAGAATAAAACGTGCCTAATACTCTGTATTGATCCTGCCTTGTCTCTGGTGATTTGCTGTCTCCTAAAACCAACTCGTATATGCAAATTAGACATTAGCTGGAATGTAAAAGGTTAGGTTACTGAAGGCATCTCAGAGTGGCTGGAGTGGCTGAGGCATTCCATTCAGCAAGCATTTATTGAGCTGCTTCTACATGGCAGATGCAGTGCTGGGTGGGGATGCAGAGTGGGCCAGTGGACTCCAGCGAACCCCGGGGTGCCTGGGGAACTTCTCCTCAAGGAGAGGGCAGGTCTTGCCAGGCCAGACACACAGGAGGCCAAGGTCAGGGACAGCTTGGGGCGGGAGAAAGAACCTAAGTTAACACAGAGTCCAATTCAGGATCCCAGACTGCTTCACCATCCTTTTTTTGAGCCCTCCATTTCCACATTTTATCATAGAGAAGGTATTCTGGTGGCTTGTAACATTCCCATTCAAGTGCCAGGAACCTGGTCAGAGATGTATCTCATCTCTGAAAGAAGTTGGGGTTTCAAGCTGGTAATTGGTCTCAGGGGATTGAGACCAACTCCTTGATTGTTGACTGTGATCTGGGAGGTTCTGCATGCATTGTTTAATTTCAGTGTGCTCCCTCTCTCCTCTTACAGTTGAGGAAACTCAGCTAGCAAAGGTAGTGTGGGACCAGGAGCTAGAGGGACGAACTGGGACCTTCTGAACCTCGGGTCCAGGCACACGAGGAATTCCATTTTCTAGGATGGACATAATCTACCAGAGGACTTTGGGGATTGGAGGGAACAGGAAGACAAGGCACCCTACCCACCCCCCACCAACCTCAGGGTTTGTGGCATGTTGGGGGATGGGGGGAACCTGCGATGTGTGGTCCTTCCCTCTCTCCTTAGGTAAGTGCCTGTTGACCGTAATCCCAAGTGCTCACCTTCCTTCCTTCAGACAATGGTCCTGGAAAGCAGGGCCACCCTCTTCATCTCTTCGCAGGGGTTGGGATGCCGAGGGCAATCCCCTGGCGTTGACAGGCTGGGAGTGTGGGGCAGCCAGCTGGTGTAGCTTCCCAAGCCTGGGCTCTTCTTTTTTTTAAAGGTTTATTGATTGATTGATTGATTGATTGATTGCTATGTTGGGTCTTCGTTTCTGTGCTAGGGTTTTCTCTAGTTGCGGCAAGTGGGGGCCACTCTTCATCGCGGTGCGTGGGCCTCTCACTATTGTGGCCTCTCTTGTTGCGGAGCACAGGCTCCAGATGCACAGGCTCAGTCGTTGTGGCTCACGGACCTAGTTGCTCCGCGGCATGTGGGATCTTCCCAGACCAGGGCTCGAACCCATGTCCCCTGCATTAGCAGGCAGATTCTCAACCACTGCGCCACCAGGGAAGCCCAAGCCTGGGCTCTTCTGACCAACTCTAATAGAGACAAGATCGGACCAGGTCAGTGTCCACTCTGCCCAGGTCTGGGTCCTGGCAACTGCAGACTCTGATCTCACAGGCGTCTCCTTTCATCTGCCTGAGGGGGAACTAAAAGGGAGTGCTTGGTAGGTCCCTGGCTGAAATCTGATCTGGTCATGGGTTCCGAGACCCAGAGATCTTGCATCTCCATACGATGCACCTGTAATAACCTTCTGCCTCCAGGGGAAGATCAGCTGTGAGCACAGATGTAACAGCAAATTCAGACCTTTATTGAGCCTATACTATGTGTCAGGCCCTAGGGTTACAGAGATGAAAGCTGAACCCGTCTTGGAAGGATTCATGGTGGAGTTGGGAAGACAGTGACATTGTGACATTTCTGTGTGAGTGTATACATGCATGTGGACATGCATGTGCTATCTATCTATCTGTCTGATAACTGCTTTAAAAGAGGATAAAGCTAGACGCAAGAGACCCCAGTGGAGAGAGCCATTCATTCTGACGGGCATTGGGGACCACCATAGGGAGTAGTTGGCATTTGAATTCAGCCTTGAAGGTAGAAAAAGATGGTATTCAGGGGGCAGACAGAACGGCAGATGCAAAGACTCAGAGGCATGAAGAGACCTCTTGTATTTCAGGAATGGTGACTCTTCCCAGGCCCAGCCTCCTGATCTTGGCTAATGCAGGACCCATCTCCTATAGTTAGGGTATCCCCCCATCTCTGTACAGGGGCCTGGCCTCACTCAACCCAGGGTATGTGTCCATTCTCCTTGTTTGTCCTGCATAGGAACGATGTCTCTGTGCTGTCTCTGAGGCGTGAGCACCCTCTGCCAGGGATACCGCTGGTTTTAGTTATTAGACACTGATATGGCACTTACTAGCTGCCAGGCAGTGTTCTGAGTGCTTTCCAAATATTAATCACTCTTTTAATCTTTGTAGCAACTCTCTGGCCGTGCTGCTTCCCTGAGTACTGGCCACTGGGTAGGTAGGTGGGGGCAGAGCTCATGTCCCTGGTCTGTGTCCCTCTGTGGATGATGCTCTCTCATCATGGTACAGCTTCTCCTGGCTGCGGTTTACATCGATGTGCCAGGAAGCAGCCAAGTCTGAGAGTCGTGATGGAGTGCTGACTGCCCCGGATTTTTCTCCCTGACCCCGTTTCCTTCAGGGGTCCAGCAGGGCTCCACTGACTACATTTTCTGAACCAAAGACTGGGATCTGTAGTCTGAGAAAGAATGTGCTGCGTCTTTGTGCAAGAGGAGGCCTGGGAGGTGTTGTTTGGATACTGAGAGTGGAATTTTTGAGACATTTTGATGGTTTATGTGGAAAGTTAGGACAGAGCATTTGAAATTGGGATAGTCCTGGAAAATTCAGGTCCCGTGATTTACTGTCGGGATACATAAGCTTTTAGTAAATAGTTAAGCAATGTGTAGTTTGAATTTTCTGTACTGAGCCTCTTGGAGCCTCAAAATGGAATAAATAGTACCTTCTAGCCCCAGAATCTTGCTAGTACTTACCAGCCCCAGTTTACAGATGGGATGAGGAAACTGAGGCTCAGCGAGATGAAATGACTCCTGAAAGGGCGTACTGCTCTACGAGGACAGCCAGGGTTTGAACTCAAGTCTGTCCCCAGGGAAATGCTTGACTGTAAAAGGAGGATAATAATAGAACCTGTTTCCATTAAATTGACCATGTTAAAGGAGCTAATGACCGAAAACCCACTCAGGTAGAACTTGGCACAGAAAAGGGTCCCCTCCCTTTGTGTTCGTGCCGCTGACCCGCAGACAAGCGCCTTGTTTAGCCTTCGATGCTGAGAGTGGCCATCGCGAGTGATGGCCTGCTCCCAGGGCAGGGCTGAGTGCCCGGCTCACAGGGCTAGAGGGACGTTCCAAGGGGCAGGATCCAGGACCAGAAAGGGGCCGTGGCCAGCTGGATGCTGTGTTGACGAAAGGCACTGGTCTGACTTAGAGAGAGGGGTGTGAAGACCTGGCCCCTGCACGCTACTTCCCTCAGGTGAGTCAGCCTCGGTCTAGACCTGAGGGTCTTGGTGGGAGAGGTAGCAACCAGCTCTGGCAGCCGTCCCTTGACCCGAACCACTGGTGGGCCTGGAGTGGAGATAATGACAGCCTTAGCTCAGGTCTTGCTCGCTTTGCTCCCCCCCCCAATTCCCTCCCCAGGTCTGGTTATCAAATTCATACATGGTTGCTGTAGAAAATTAAGGTGTCAGGAAGCAATGGAAAAATCATGCATGGTGTTCTTCCTGGAAGCAGCTCTCCCACCACCATCACCACCATGGAGGACTCCACACGCCAGCCTGTTCTCTGCTGCAGCCAAGGGGGTCTTTCAGAACTTCTTCCTTTTGCTTTTAGAATAAAAGACAAAACTAATGTTGGCATCTCCTGCAGGCCCTGGTGTACATGCTTTGGTCCCCGTGCTTTCTCTGCTCACAGGGCCAGTGAGAACCTGGAACCTTCCTCCCCTCCTCCCCAGTTAACTCATTCTTTGGGCCTTGGCTCCATGATTGTAGATGCCTCCCCTCGCCTTCCTGCTGTGGGTAAAACTGCCTGCTGTAAACGCTCACATTCTGGCCACCAGGTCTCTCTCCTTTTACAGCACTTTTCACAGTTGCAATTTTGTGCTTAATTAGTGTAATATTTGTATTAGTACCTGTCTCCCCAGCTACACTGTGAGCTCTGTGAAATCAGGGTCTCTCTTCCTTTAAACACACATGCACACACCACACACACACTTTCTTTGAGACTTATTTTTTTTCTTTTAACTTTTTATTTTGACCTAATTCAGACTTACAGAGAAGTTCCAAGAATAGAACAGAGAACTCCCGTATACCCTTCACCCAGATTCCTCAAATGTTACCGTTTTATCACATTTATTTTATTCTTCTCTCTAGGTATACATTTTTTTCCTAAACCATTTGAGGATCATTTATAGACTCTTCCTTTCCCCCTAAATACTTCAGTGTATTTCCTAAAACCAATGACATTCTCCTGTATAACTATGGTACACTTTTTAAACAAGAAATCAGTATTGATACAGTACTGTTATCTAATCTACAGACCTACAGGCTTTGCCGGTTGTCTTGGTAGTGTCCTTTGTAGCAAAGAAAACCCCAGATCGTGTGTTGCATGTGGTTATGTCTCTTCAGTCTCCTTTAAATTAGAGCAGTTCCTCAGGCTTTCTTTGTCCTTTATGACCTTGACATTTTTGGAGAATACAGGCCAGTTATTTGGTAGAATGCTCCTCAGTTTCAGTCTGTTTTAACCCACCATGTGTCTTCAATGCCACTGAAACATCAAATGCACTCAGTTAACATTTGGTGAATGAAAAAAGTCAGCAGGTTGTCTAGTCTCCCCCACTCCCACTCCTTTCAGCAGAAGGATGTTGTGGGTTTTTTTGTTTTTTTAAATTTATTTTTGGCTGCGTTGGGTCTTTGTTGCTGGGCGCAGGCTTTCTCTAGTTGCGGCGAGCGGGGGCTACTCTTTGTTGCGGTGCGCGGGCTTCTCGTTGCGGTGCGCGTGCTTCTCGTTGCAGTGGCTTCTCTTGTTGGGGAGCACAGGCTCTAGGCGCGCGGGCTTCAGTAGTTGTGGCTTGCGGGCTCTAGAGCGCAGGCTCAGTAGTTGTGGCGCACAGGCTTAGTTTCTCCGCGCCATGTGGGGTCTTCCCGGCCCAGGCCTCGAACCTGTGTCCCCTGCATTGGCAGGCGGATTCTTAACCCCTGTGCCACCAGGGAAGCCCAGGATGTTGTTATTTAGTTGCCATCTTGCTGTATATAGATTTGAATCTTGCTACTTTTATTTTTATGCATTTATTTTTTAATGGAAGTGTAGTTGACATACAATATTATGTCAGTTTCAGGTGAACAACATAGTGATTCGACATTTGCCTACATTATGAAATGATCACCACGATAAGTCTAGTAACCATCTGTCCCCATACAAAGTTATTACAGTAGTGTGGTCTATATTCCTTAAGCTGTATATTACATCCCTGTGGCTTATGTATTTTATAACTGGAAGTTTGTACTTCTTAATCCCTTCACCTAGTTTGCCCAACCCATCCCCCCGCCCCCTGCAACCATCTGTTTGTCCTCTGTATCTATGAGTCTATTTCTGTTTTGTTTCATTTGTTCTTTTGTTTTTTAGATTTCACATGTAAGTGAAGTCATACAGTATTTGTCTTTCTCTGTCTGGCTTACCTCACTTAGCACAATACCCTCTAGATCAGCGGTCCCCAAGCGTTTTGGCACCAGGGACCAGTTCCGTGGAAGACAGTTTTTCCATGGACGGCTGGGGGGGGTGGGCGGGGGGACAGTTCAGGCAGTAATGGGAGCGATGGGGAGCGGCAGATGAAGCTTCGCTCGCTCGCCGCTCACGTCCTTCTGTGCGGCCTGGTTCCTAAAAGGCCGCGGCCCAGTACCGGTCTGCAGCCCGGGGGTTGGGGACCCATCCTCTAGATCCATGTTCCCACAAATGGCAAGATTTTAGTCTTTTTTATGGCTGAGTAATATTCCATTGTATATATACACCACATCTTCTTTGTTCATTCATCTATCCTGATATTCTTTTTTAATAACACAGCTTTCCCCCCAAAAGAGAGGCTTCCTCCAGGGATAGTGAGCCTGCTGTCTCTGCAGGAATACAGGCGGATGCCGGGCCATGGCTTGGCAGGGACGCTAGAGAGGAGAACAGAACGTTTGGTGAGGGGCAAGGCTCAGCCTGCACGTCCCTCCCGACACTGAGTGCCTTCTCCAACTGCAGCTCTGACTTCCCAGGCCTAGGGGCCCAAGAATAAGGTAACTAGAATTTCTAATCCAAACCAGAACATTTTGAGAATAAATGGGGGGCTGTTAATAATTGCATCTAATCAAGTAACTTCAACTGGGGCTATCCTGGACAAATCAGGATATGTGGTCACTCTACCCAAATGTGACTTTGAAGTTGGAGATCAGTGCCTGGGGATCAGCCTAGAAAACCCTCTAGCAGTAGGAATTTTCTGCGTGGACAAAGCAAAACTCATCTCCCTGGCATTACCTGCAGGCCCATATTAGTGGTTTTGGTCCTCTCTGTGGCCGCACCTCCCTTGGTGTGCCCCTCCCAGCCTTTCTCCTGCTACATCCACCTTGTTTCAGCCCTCCCCTCACCTGTTCCTTCCTGCCACGGGGACTGAGAGAGCCTGGAACATCACTTCCAAACCCAGGCTGGATGGAGGAGGCGGGTGGGGTTTGTGATACATGCACAGGGGGGAAAACAAGCCAGCTGTGCTTCCTACTGACCCAGTTTTAATGAAACTTAAGAGCCAGGGTGTGTAAGTGAGGTATGGCTGGAGACCAGAGTTTCCCTAGACCTCATCTTTCCCACCCGGCCCCCTCAGTGCTCACACTTCCACCTGTCTTTCGTGCGCAGACACCCAGGTTCCTCTTCCAGCCCTAGTTCTGAGATCAGAACCGAGTCGCCGGTCTTTGGCAGAGGCACGGAAGCAGCTGGCATTGGGGACCCAGGCACAAGAGGATGGGCATTGAATGACTAGAAGGTGCAGAGAAGGACTTGGATGCAGAGAGACCAGCCAGGAAACCAGCATCGAGGGAGTCTGGTAACAAGGCCAATACAGGGTCATTTATCAGGAAGCCTAGAGTTGCAGTATTGAATGCCTGACACTCGGTCACGGGGGCGGGCACTGGTGTCTGATTAGCCCAGTTCCTTAACTCATTTTCTGCCTAGCAAAAAACACGAACTCTGCCTTCCTGGATTAAAAAGTGTAGGCATACCTCATTGTATTGGGCTTCGCAGGTACTGTGTTTTTTACATTGAAGGTTTGTGGCAACCCTGCATCAATCAGGTCTTTTGGTGCCATTTTTCCAACAGCATTTGCTCACTTCGGCTCTCTGTGTCACCTTTTGGTAATTCTCGCAATATTTCAAACACTCTACTGGCAAAAGATAATGAGTCACTGAAGGCTCAAATGATGGTTAGCATTTTTTAGCAATAAAGTATGTTTAATTAAGGTATGTATATTGTTTTTTAGACATAATGCTGTTACACACTTAATAAACTACAGTATAGTGTAAACATAACTTTTATATGCACTGGGAAACCAAAAAAATTGTGTGACTCGCTTTATTGCGATATTTGCTTTATTGCGGTGTTCTGGAACGGAACCCACAGTATCTCCGAGGTATGCCTGTTTTATAGGGTGAAAATGTGAAGGTATAGAGATTTTCTGGGGCATCCTAGTCTTGTGGACTTCAAGAACATGGTCCAGTACAGTATAGTGTTTTTATAACTCCAGGCATTGGTGGCTTTAAGGGAAAAGCCAGTTAGTGAGAGTTTCTAGTTATTAGAATGCAAGATACTAGCACTTACTGAACTTTGGAAATATTTCTGGTTAACTGCGATATTATGTTTACTGGTTAAAAATGTTCTCCCCCACCCCACCCAGGCATAGCTATGTAAAAGCATTGAGTTTGAGGTCACCTTTTACAGGACAGTGAGGGTCACACGGTGTCTGAACTGGAAAGGACCTCAGAAGAACCTTTTCCAGCTCCCTCTCTTTACAGATGGGGAAACTGAGGCATGCTCAGGGCACACAGATAGTCACAGAGCAGGGACTGGTACCTGCATCATACAGTTTCCAGCCCCCAGATCTTGGGTGTATTTTCTGGATCTCATCTAAGGAAGTTTATTAAATAGACTGTATATTTCTATCATTTTGTTAACATCTTTTGGCATTTGTCTTAACTGTAGAAATAAGCTGTATTGGCATCAAAGTATTAATAGTTGTGCATTTCTTGCTCTTTTATGTAGAAGTTGCTAGGCTGATTTTTTTTTTAATTAATTTATTTTTGGCTGCATTGAGTGTTCGTTGCTGTGCTCGGGCTTCTCATTGCAGTGGCTTCTCTTGTGGATCTCGGGCTCTAGGCATGCGGGCTTCAGTAGTTGTGGCATGCGGGCTCAGTAGCTGTGGCTCGCGGGCTCTAGAGCACAGGCTCAGTAGTTGTGCACGGGCTTAGTTGTTCCTCAGCATGTGGGATCTTCCTGGACCAGGGCTCGAACCCGTGTTCCATGCATTGGCAGGTGGATTCTTAACCACTGAACCACCAGGGAAGCCCTGCTAGGCTGATTGTTTTTTTCATTTTTATGTAAGAAGATGATATATACCTTCCATTGAGTTTCTGTATTCTGTACTAGTGTTTCTCAAACTTTAGCACATCAGAATCGCCTTTTAAAACACAAGCTGCTATACCCCACCCCCAGAGTTTCTGAGTCAGTGGGTCTGAATCAGACTCAGGTGAGGCCTCAGAATTTGCATTTCTTTTTTTTTTTCTTTAATTTTTGGCCAGGCCACGTGGCATGCGGGATTTTAGCTCCCCGACCAGGGATCGGACCTGTGCCCCCTGCGGTGGAAGCTCGGAGTCTTAACCACTGGACTGCCAGGGAAGTCCCATAATTTGCATTTCTAACAAACTCCTCGGTGATGCTGCTGGTCCAGAGACCAGAGACCATCCTTTGAGGACCACTGCCCCAGGCTTAGTGATAGTTCCAGATGGTGTGCTCTGTGCTTTACAGCCAGCTGGGCCCTCCTTGCTGCCCAACCAGCCTTCCGTCCTCCCCTGTTGCTCCCATGCCAGCCAGCCTAACTTCTCCACTCTCTCTGGGTCTCCTACCTGTTGCCCTCCCCTCTCCAGATGACCCCACCACCTGTGGCCCTGGGATGTTCAGGGCCGTCTGGAGGGAGCTTCCTCGCCTTTCCCCCTCCCTCCTTCATTTTCTCTTTCTCCCTTTCTTCCAGTTTGAGAAATGAGTGTCTCTGGCTCTGGCTTACCTCTCCACTTCCAGTTGAAAACTGTCATCCCATCACCTGAAAAAAAAAAAAAAAGAAAAGCCTTCTCCCAGCCCGGCCTTACCATTAGGTCACCGCCCCATCACTCCCTTCCTTTCACTGCCGAGCCTGCTGACGGAATAGTTTACAGTCGCAGAAAAAAATTGGCTCTCACCTCTCTTGACATAGACATGCTATTCAATTCCAGGAGTTCAGGTTTTCTATACCTATGCTGAAAGACGGTTTTTTTAAGGGTTTTTTGTTTTTGTTTTTTTTGTTGTTTTGGCTGCATCGGGTCTTTGCTGCTGGGCGCGGGCTTTCTCTAGTTGCGGCGAGCAGGGGCTACTCTTCGTTGCAGTGGGCGAGCTCCTCATGTGGTGGCTTCTCTTGTTGTGGAGCACAGGCTCTAGGCATGCGGGCTTCAGTAGTTGTGGCATGTGTGCTCAGTAGTTGTGGCACGCAGGCTCAGTAGTTGTGGCGCGCGGGCTGTAGGGCACGTGGGCTTCAGTAGTTGTGGCTCAAGGGCTTAGTTGCTCTGCAGCATGTGGGATCTTCCCAGACCAGGGATCAAACCCGTGTCCCCTGCATTGGCAGGTGGATTCTTAACCACTGCGCCACCAGGGAAATCCCAGAGAGACATATTTTTTTATTTGTGGTAAAATACACATAACATAAAATTTACCATTTTAACCATTTTTAAGTGTATATACAGTTCAGTGGCATTAAGCACAGTCACATTTCTGTGCTACCATCACCACCATGCATCCACAGAACTCTCTTCATCTTACAAAACTGAAACCCTACCCATTGCACACTAACTCTCCATTCCCTCCCCAACCCCCCACCCCATCCCTGGCAACCACCCTCTACTTTCTGTCTCTATAATTTTGTCTACTCTAGGTACCTCATATAACTGGAATCATGCAGTACTTGCCCTTTTGTGACTGGCTTATTTCACTTAGCGTAATGTCCTCCAGGTTCATCCATGTTGTCACATGTGTCAGAATTTTCTTCCTTTTTAAGGCTGAGTAATGCTCCATTGAACATACATACAACATTTTGTTATTCAGTCATGTGTCAATGGACGCCTAGGTTGCTTCCACCTTTTGGCTACTGCAAGTAGTACTTCTATGAACATGGGTGTACCGAAGGACACAATTCTGATTAAAGGGGGCTTGCAACCTCAGGTGAGATGTTTAGGCATTTATTTATCTAGCAGTCTCAGCTTTATCTATCGTCTGCATCCCCCAGCCCATCGTCCCCAGGCTTCCCCACCTGCCCCTTGAGCAACACTACCCTTGCTGTGATGGCCAGGAACCGCTCACTTGTCAAGATCAGTGGCATTTGGTCACTCAGACCATTTGGTCTTTGTGCCGATGCCCTCCTGCTGGGGCTTCTGTGATGCAGCTCCCCTCCTGCCTCCCCACCCACCCTGGCTCATCCTCTGCTCTCTGGCTCCTTTCCCTCTGCTCTGTAGTCCTGCAGGCCTTCCTGGGTGAGCACACCTGATCCCATCATCAGGGGCTCACAGGTCTGTTCCAGCCTGGTCATCTCTGTGTGTATCACATCTGAACATCTCCCCCTGAGTGTCCCCAGGTCCCTCTTCTGCATGTGCATGTCCAAAGCAGAGCTCTGCACCTTCCTCCTTAAAAATGTTCTCTCTGTAAGTGACATGTCTTCCAGCTTAGAAACCCCAGGGTCTCCCTTCACTCCCCCTACAGCTGCACTGGACAAATCCCTCCCATCACACCTCAACCCCTCCTCCAACCTGCCCTTCCTTCCCCGCCACTAAAACTGGGTGGGTTCACACACTTCTCCCATTTGCCTCCACTTTGCCTCTCTCCCCAGTGGGTCCCTAACATTTATACCTGCTTCATGTTGTTGCCAGAAAGTGTTCCCTGCAGAAGCACTAAGATCGCCTCTTCTCTGCGGGTCCCATGTCACCTGGCTCCATCCGGCCTTGCTTTCCCCTGTCTCTCCCCCTAACCCTGCTGGCGATATGCTCCAAGCCAGGGCTTCCCAAGCTTTAGTGCTAACATGCAGATTCTGATTCAAGGGGCCTGGGGGGTGGGCCCTGCCTTCTGCGTCCCTAACAGGCCCCCCAGGTGGTGTTGAGACTGTGGCCAGAGACCACATGTTGAGTAGCTGGACTCCAGAATAGATCTGTGTATCACAAATAAAGTGTGTATCACAAAGTGTTTTTAGTCTATAAATAATTGCAGGAATTTAAAATTTTTGTGTTGTAATTTTAACGTTTTCTGTTTTATACAAAGTTAATCTTAAATTTTTTTGATCATAAGGCAGATTCCCTCGTTGCAGTGATTATTTGCTACTAAAAGACATTTTCAAAGACTAAGAAAGGCTTTAGTTTCTTAAGAGTTACCATATAGGTCCAGGTGAATGAATGTATGGGGGGGTTAAGAATGTTTCCCCATTAAAGGGGTACATATTCAGGGTCGGGCTGCCCCTTGTGAGCATCCCCAGGGCAGAGACCTTCTCTTCCTCAGCTCCATCCCCAGGGCCCTGCTGCCTCCTCAGGATGTGGGCTGAAGGGTAAGGAGGCAAGTCTCGGCCCTCCTCTTGGAGATGATGGTGGAAACTGGTGATTTGATGTCGGAAGACTGGGCTTGGAAGGGAGCCCCGTCAAAGGAGGGGAGGGAAAGGGTTCTTGGCAGCTGGGCCTTGTTGAGGCCTGTTTCATGACTTTTAATAGGGTTTTGCTGTGCAGGAGCCGCTTGGGAGAAAACTGCTGGTGGAGGTGTCCCCTGGTGATGGGCTTCCTCCTGGAGAGGGGAGGGGAGGGGAGGGGAGGGGAGGGGAGGGCAGGCAATGGAGCTGAGCAAACCTGGGGGGCTCTGACTGCATTGGCTGCTTCAGGAGGGTCGGAGAAGCATGTCTCACGTGGTGAAGGATCAGGTTTGTGAGTGAGGGGCTGGGGTAGATGTCAGGGAAGAGAGTAGCTGTTGGGGGCCAGCCGGCTCCAAAAGCTTCACCGCTCCTGCTGTCCCATTAGTCTCAGCAATTTAGTCCATCGTTGAAGGGCTTCATGATCTGGCCCCCGCTTGCCTCTCCCACTTGTTCTGTGACTTTCCCCCTCGTTTCTAGGTCTGGCTGAAGGACTGTCCCCAGTTAAAATGCAGGTGTATCACCTCCTCCTGAGTCCTGTGGTGTGCACTGTTATCTCTTGGTGCAGGTTGTAAGCTGGGGCTGTCTCCGGACCCCCTCTCACTAACTCTGTGACCCCAACGAGCCTCCTGACGTTTTGATGTCCTCATTTCCACAGTGGGGATGATAGGTGTCCCCGCCTCACAAGGCTGGGTGAAGATTCCAGGATGACAAGGGCTTCTCCCAGTGGTACATGATCATTACTCAGGAAGTACTGGCGGTCCGTCACTACCTGCCATCTGTCCCTCTCAGTGAGCTTGTCAGAAGGACCGTAGCGTGACACTTGTCCCCAGGTGGAGCCCCGCTCTCAGATGGAGAGGGCTGTGACCCATGCACGCTGCCCTGGGCAGGGTGGGGCCAGAGTGGTGCCACTGTGGGGTGGACGCCCTGGGGGTGGTGTGTCAGCTCATTGCGTGGATGTTGAAGACACCAAGAGATGGCAGCTGGCAACAGGGTGAAAGGAGGAAGCTGAAGGCCTGGGGGACTTAAAATGGGTCGGCGAGCAGGGCCTCTCAGACTTTAATGTGCACACGAGCAGATTCAGATACCGTAGGCCCGGGGCCGGGCGTGAGATTGCGCATTCCTAACGGCACCTGGGTTGATAACAGTGCCGCCAGTCTGGACACCACACCGTGAGTGGCATTGGTCAGGAATATGACACGTGGTGGCGAGGCTCATGGAGAGGAGCATATGGAAGACGCAAAATAAGCTCAGCTGCGTGGCCTTCTACCCAGCCCCGTGGAGCACAGGCACCCAGGTGTCTGGGGTGTGGAGGGTTAGATGGGAATCAGATTGCGGGTGATGGGCAAGGGGCAGCGGGGGCCCCTGCAGGTTTGGGGATAAGTGTTGGGTGAGTTGATTTTGCCGTTTGATACTCCATCCCTCAAGGTGTAGTTTTGCCATTAGAATCCCCTTAAAAGCTGTTTGCATGGGCTCGAGAATGAGCTGTGGTCACACCCTAGACAAAGCCCCAGCAGCCAGTGGCACACACCTGACTCCACAGAAGTGCTCCCCACGCTGCAAGGTGGCTGTTTGATTACTCGTGCGCCTCCCTCTGACGGAGACAGCCTCTTCCTCACCTCTGAGCCCCAGCACCTGCCGCAGAGCCTGGCCACAGCTGGGGCTCATTAAATGTCTGTGGCGTCATAGGGGGTGAGCTCAGAGGGTTCACGCAGGAAGAACACATAAAGCCCTGTGTCTGAAAGAGCGGGGGAACCAAGCCCTGAGTCAGGTGCCTGGGAGAGTGGGGATGTGGATGGGAGAAGATGGTGTAAGCAGTCAGCAGGACCTCAACTGAAAACGCCAGGACCGTCTCCGGAAGATAGAACAGGGACTCAGAAAGGATGAGTGCCGGGGATTTGGATTTGGGCATCCGTTGTGAGCGTTGGGCTGTGAGTTTTCTGGAGTGGTGGAGGCTTCAACGGGAGGATGGGAACTTCAGCCAAGAAACCACTGGTTTGATCCAGGATCCCAGAGCAAACCTGCTTTTCCGCTTCCTTCAGGAGAGGGCAGGTGTCCAGATTTATGCAAATTGAGGATTAAGAAATTTCTCCCTGTGCATCGGTGTGCCATAAGCAGTGCTTCCCAAGGCTGGGTGGAGCCAGCAGGTTGAGGCCCATCATGTGGCAGTGGCTGGAGACACAGCTGTTAGCATGTTGAACCTCAACCGTGGAAGGAGGGGCCCCCTGAGGCGGGGGTCTAACTCCCTGAACCTCAGATGCCCTGTGAGGTGGGGTCCTCAGAGGCCCCTGTGAGTTGGGGTCACCCTTGTTTTGCTGAGAAGGAAATGGAGTCTCAGAGAGGTTCAGCAACTTGCCCACAGTCACACAGCTGGGAGGCAGAGGAGTCAGGCTACAACGTGGGTCCGTGGGCCAGGGGAGTGTCAGGTGGGGCAGACCAGCCTGAGAGCGGGGTTTCTGGGGAAGGAGTGACAGGTGTGGCAGCAGGGCCAGGGCTGTGGCAGGGTGGGGAGGGCTGCCGGTACCAGGCGCTGGGGGCAAGCAGGAGGAAGAGGAAGAAGCAGGGTCAGGTGAAGGCAGAAAGGGGCGAGGAGGTGACCAGGTGTCACGGAGGGCTGAGGTTTAAGCAGTTACACACCCTCGGCTCGAATGAGGTATCAGGTGACAACATTTTAAGTTCTATCAGTTTGATTTTTGAGCTCATTCTTGCTCATAGAAAACTTAGGCACTACAGAAAATTTGAAAGAATAGACAAACTAACAATTTTCACGGTCTTGTGAGTTCCTTCATACTTTATACAGTGACTTATAGTTGTGGTCACACTGTAGGTACAATTTTATAACCAGCCTTTTTTCCTTAATATTCTAATGTTTTCCATGTCATTATGAAGTCTTCATGGACATCCGTGGCTATTTTATGATTTACTTAACTGGCCCTCTAAGCTTGGAAATTGGCTTTTTGGTGTAATTTTCAATGTTATGTATCTGGGAGGAAGATCTTTGCAAATAAAACTTTCGTGTATGGATGTATCCTGACAGTAGGTTCCTAGAAATGGAATTACCGGTCAAACCACCTCCCAGCATTGTTGGAATGATATGCTGTTAGGAGTGCTGACACGAGCCTTCTAGGAGTGCAGGTGTCAGCCTTGTGCACACTAGCTGTTCACTCAGTGCGTGTGTGTGTGTATTTCACAAGCATTTATTAAGTGCCTGTGGGGAGAGACTCCATTTTCTGTGGCCAGGTCAGCACAGTAGCGGCTGCCGGCATCTTGGGCTTGGCTGGGACGTGTGGGAAGTTTGATGGCACATGATGTCCCAGCTCCGCCTGCCCAGGAGCCCGGGACAGGCAGCGCTGTGTGGCCGCGGGGTTCAGGCGGTGCTCACGTGCGAGTCTGGAGCTGCCTGCCTTCCCCACTGTAACGCTTAGGGACGTGGAAGGACTGAGTGTGATAGTCCTCATTTTGTCCCTTTATCCATGTCATTCGCAGATACTCAGGTTTGCTAGGCACTGCTCCAGGCGCTAGGGGCACAGCAGCTCACAACAAAGTCCCTGCCCTTAAGGAACTTCCATTCTAGCGGGAGGTAGGGACATGGGAGTTGGGAGGAAACAGTCAGTGAACATATTTGATATGTCTAGCAGTGATGAACGCTAAGGAGAAGGGTGCAGTGAGAGGAGAGATCTGGACGGCCTCACTGATAAGACACCTGGCTCGCTCTAAGGTGGAGGATGTCTGAGAGAAGGGAGTTCCAAGCAGAGGGAACAGCAACTGCGAACACCTGAGGTGGGAACGAGCTTGTAACAACTGGGTACAGGGCAGGGGCAGTGTGGCTGGAGCAGAGTGAGCAGGTGAGGTGCTGCGGGAGGTGGACAGGGAGGGAGCCCTCGTGTAGCAGAATGAGATCCAGGACCCGGAGTTCATTTTTCCATGGGCAGGTTTTGGAGCCAGAGGACCATCTGGAGCAGTTGAGGCTAACCTGGTGCCTTTCTTGGATTTCCAGTGGGTGATCACTCAGGCCTGTGTTTGGTGGGAAAGCTCTGGGAGTGGAAGCCCAGGCTTTGGGAAGTCACTGGCTCCGTCAGCCCTTTGGTTTCCTCCTCTGTGCGATGAAGGACTTGAACTAGGAAACTGGTAAGGGCGTATTGGGCTTTCCAGGGCTGAGACCCTCTGCCCTGTCCTCAGCTAAGTGCGCTGGTTAGATCTTGGATTGTTTTAGTTGAACTAGTAAGAGTATGTAAGTGCAATTGTTGATACATACTTAGTTCTTAGTATGGTTGGCCGATCAGGTTTACTTTGTTACAGATGAGTCTTTCAGCCAGCTGTGGGTGGTCTTATAGTAGTGATGAGAAGGAGGTGGGAGATGGAGGATACTCCCCCCCACCAAGTGGTTTATCCACTCAACTGTCCATTTATCCCACAGTTAATTATTGAGCACCTGCTGGGTACCAGGCACTGGGTCGTGGTCTTTAAAAGACCCAGACCTTGCCTTCATGAAGTTCACAGTCTAGTGCAGCAATGCTAGCTCTGCCAGAGGATCATGATGGGAAGGGACCCTGGTCAGAAAGACCAGGGTGCCTCCTACCTCTTGCCATAAACAAAAATTAAGTCAAAATGGATCAGTGCCCTAATATAAGAGCTAAAGCCATGGAACTCTTAAGAAAAAACAGGGATAAATCTTAATGACCTTGGAGTTAGCAGTGGATTCTTGGATATGACACCAAAGCACAAGCAACAAAAGAAAAATAGATAAATTGGACTTCATCAAAATTAAAAACTTTTGTATCTCTAAAGACATCAAAAAAGTGAAAAGACAGCCTACAGAATGGGAGAAAATATTTGCAAATCCTATCTGATAAAGGTTTAACATTAAGAATATATAACGAACTCCTATAACTAATCCAAATTAAGATAAACAACCCAATTTCAAAATGGGCAGAGGACTTGAATAGACATTTCTCTGAAGATTTATAAATGGCCAATAAGCACATGAAAAGTTGCTTAACATCAGTAGTCATTAGGAAAATGCAAATTAAAACCACAGTGAGATATCACTTGACATCTATTAGGATGGCTATTATCAAAAGTATAGGTAAGGATGTGGAGAAATTGGAACCCTCTTATATTGCTAGTAGGAATGTAAAATGGTGCAGTCTCTGTAGAAAGCAGTTTGGTGGCCCTTCAAAAGGCCGAACATAGAATTCCTGTATGACCCAGCAATTCCACTCCTAGGTATATACCCAAAAGCAGATGTTTGTACAGAAATGTCATTGCAGCACTATTTACAACAGCCAAATGGTGGAACCAGTTCAAGTGTCAACAAAGGAATGGATAAACAAAATGTGGTCTCTCCATACAATGGAATATTATTCAGCCTTGAACAGGAATGCAGTTCTTATACGTGCTACAGCATGGATGAACCTTAAACGTTATGCTAAGTGAAGTAAGCCAGTCACAAAAGGACAGATATTGTATAATTCCACTTATATGAAATATCTAGAATAGGCAAATTCATAGAAAGTAGATTAGAGGTTGCCAGAGGTTGGAGGGAGTAGGGAATTATTGCTTCATGGGTGCAGAGTTTCTGTTTGGAGTAATGGAAGAATTCGGGGAATAGATCGTGGTGTTGGTTGCACAACATCGTGAATGTAATTAATGCCACTGAATTGTACACTTAAAAATGGTTGAAGTGGCAAATTTTACGTTCTGTTTAACCACAGTTTAAGAAAAAGAGCAGAGCAGGTAGTGCTGTGTCTGGGAGGAGTACGACTTTGTCAGGAGCCACTGGGTCTGGGTTCCACTCTGTGCCGGGTCACCTCGGGCATGGTCCTTGCTGTCTTTAGCCTGAATCCCTCTTCTGATGTGGGAGCCGGATGAGATGACACGTGTAGTCTCTGGTGGGTCATGGGTGGTCAGGAGATGCCTTCCCATCCCCTTTAATTCCATCCTTCCCAGTGTAAAAGGATTGTTCTACCTGGTAGAAAAGACAACAGTACATCTGATGGTTTTGCCCAAACTATCATTAATTATCTGCTCATCTGTTCTGCCTTTTTTTGTCAGATGGTGGTCTAGCCCCTTCCTGTCACCGTGCGGCCATGCATCTTTGGTGGTTGGGTTTTTTTTTCCTCCCTAAAGCAGGGCTCATCCCGGCCCAACTTCCTGACATTTGTGCCTACTCTTGATCACTTGCTCCTTCTTCCCTCCTCTCGTTTACTGTGGGTCCTTTTGGAAGTCTGAGCCCTCCTAATTAGAAGTCATCTGAGCACCTAGCCACGGTTATGGTTCCACTTGGTGGAATACTATAAAACTGTAACAAAAAATGCCAGTGAAGTGTTTGAAATACCTGGACAAATGTTTCATTGCGCAACGATGGGAAAGAGTAGGCTGTATGATTATGTAGACATGACGAGTACAGCGTAAAAAACAAACAAACAAACAAAAACCCTCCCAAAACAAGACAGCGCTGTTGGTGTCATGTGACATGAGCATGTCGTAGCAGCTGGTCTGCTGAGCTGCCCGCTCCTCCTTCCCTCCAGGGTTAGCTGCCTTCTGGTGGTCAGAGCCAACTTGTTTTTTTCACAGCCGTGGAGGTAGGTAGGTTCTGCGCTGCCCAAGCACCTCCCTTAGCCGTGTGAAAGAACTTCAAGGTTTGGATGTTGTGAGGTTGTCCTGGATCCCCCTGGAGACCCAGTCTCCTGCCACACTCAGGATCTAGCTGCTCCCCCCCCCCCGCCCCTGTTTATCACTTCCCCCCACCTCGTGGCTGTCCTCATGAGATCTGTTGCTTGGAGCCAGCATGTGTGCCCCAAAAGTGAGCGGGCAAGGATCTGGTTGAGCTCAAGTTCACTGAGAAACCCAGTCTCCTGGGGGCTGCAGTGCACCTGGGCCTCCATCAGGAGTCCTCCAAGTTCTGAGATCCTTGGAGGCAGGTGCCTGGAAGGGGGCCGGCCGGCCACTCTCAGGATCTCCCTGGAAGGAGAGCTGTTAGTCACGGGGTAGGAGAGGCCCAGGCCAAACCCAGGGCCTGGCCGCAGGAAATGAGGTGGCCCACCCTGCTCCCCCGCGGTTAATAATTAACTCAGGGTGGCTGCCTGTCGAGCTGGAAGGGCCTTGAGACATTCTGTGCACGCACTCCAGCCTACGCCTTTTGTAAAAGTGAGAGGAAGTCACTTACTGTGTTTCCACAGTTCTGAAAGATTCGTGTTCCATGTTTTAACGTCTCTGAAATCACCATCTTCACAATCAAAGGGTACTTTGGATGTACTGTTCCTTTAAAAATAACTCTTCTGAAACACCTGTTGCCATTTTAGAACAGAGGGAAGATGGTAATAAATACCGGGTCATTACTCAGGTTTCTGATGTTGCAGAGTTAGAGGGGAAAAGGGTTTTTCTGGACCATTTCCTCCCTGAGAGGAAATTTACCAAAATGCGAGCTGTGGGGAGTGTCGATGAAGATTATCTCAAAGGGTAAGAACATACCTGTAGTCAGTAAATTGCAGAAACAATAGTGATTAAGTGGAGCCCTTTCCCTCCAGTGAATCACCTGTAATTCGCCCTCCTCTGGTCATGCAGGACAGGGAACTCAGTGGGGAGGTGTGTGATGCCCTGAACTGAGCTTGGGACCCTCACCCCGTTTGGCAGCTGACTGTGTGACTTGGGCAGGGTTCTCTGAGTCTAACCTACCAATCTGTGAAATGCGGACAGCTGTAGGAACCTTGGTTGCTCCTCAGGATAGGAAGCCTGGGAATGGGAACGGCCCAGGGACTAAGACGGAGGGGGGTGGAAGGGGCCGTCATACAGAGGCAGTCCTCAGAGTCACTGGCATTAAGTGTCTGCCGTGGGCCAGGGCCTCCACGGGGTTAGATACGAGATTGCTGCTCCTCAGAATTACTTACAGATGATGAAACAGACTTTGAAGGTTAATTTGTCCAAGGTCCTATCAGCTTGGGAGTGGCAGAGCAGAGACTGGAACCCAAGTCTGGTTTATTCCTTCAGACCTCCAGTCGGCCCTGGCCTGCTGAGACCCCTGGCCACCCAGGGCCCCCTGGCAGTGGTGTCCCTGGTCAAGTGGCTTGAGGACTCCTTGAGATCAAAGAATGGATTGTATGTCTGTATTCCCAGCTCCCAGCATGTTGAAGGTCTCAGTACAAATAAATAAAGGCAGCAATAAGATATATTATTTTCATTTCATTATTCCTAAATACTATTCTGATTAGCATTTTGGCACGCCTTTGTAAGTCTTTTTTTTTTTTTTTTAGAGTTAATGTGGTTTCTTTTAATTAATTTTCAGACCCCATTCCCACCCCCACCCATCTCCAAGTCAAAGCCCTGGAAATCAGACTAGGCTACGTAAAAATACGTTTTTATCTCGGTCTCTAGACCTGCCAGCAACCAGTAGGGTCACTGTACCTAATATAACCTGAGATGGCCCCTCGGATTAAAACTTTACAGGCAGAGGATTTTAAAGCTGGAAGGGGATTTAGAGGGCTCTAAGCTGGGAAACCGAGTTTAGAAATGGAGAAAAGCTTAGAAATTTTCTTAGAAAAGAAACGGAGTAGTAACTTCCTAGGTCACTTCGCTGATTACAGACAAATAGGGCGGTGCTGGCGTGGGGGGAGTATTTTTCTGTGCTTCCTTGAAATAAAACTATGGTGAGGGCTGCTGTTGGTGAGGATTGGGTTTCTCTGGCCAGGCTGCTGCTGGCTTCAGACTCCTTGGCAAGAGCAGAGCTGGCGGGAAGGTCCAGTTGTGAGATTCCAGCTTCTTGGCTGGGATGTGCTGCGATTAGCACATCTCAAACCTTTCAAAGTGACTTCGGCTGTTTTCTTTTCTGAAGGCTTCTGCTGCTTTTGGCTGTAAAGGGGTGGGGGCTGGAGCCTAAGATAGAAATATTATGGACTGACACCCAAATGGGCGTGTCTGTGCCCCAAGGGCAAATATTAGCACAGTATTTTTGTAAAGTTGATGCAACTTGATTCATGTCCCTGTAGAGTAAATTTATTCTATCCTGTTTTCCAGTCTGTTTGGGGCCCAGTGGAACTATTCAAAGGGAGAATGAGAAGAGACGGGTTGCTTAATTTTAGGTAGAAACTGCTCAATATAAGACAGATTCCATTGTCTATATTTTTAGCTTTACATACTGCTTTTTGTCTTCATATTGTTTTACCCTCTATTTCATAGTTTGATGGGCCATTTGAGTTTTTTTCCCAAGATGGAGGTATCCACTTAGAATTATTTCCCATGAGAAATCCATTTAAGAAATCCAGTTTTGGACAGTGCCACTTTGAGTGGGTTTTGACACTGTCGAAACAGAAGTCATAATAGAATCTTGGTCCTGGAAGCTGGAAGTTCATCTCTCCTACCCCTTCCAGTGGCAGCCTGCCCTCTGCAACTTACTCACCAAGGGCCATATCCACCTTCTCTGCTTGATCACCTCTAGTGACGGGGAGCTCCCTCTCTCCCAAGGCAGTCCCTTCAGTATTTGTGCAGCCCTGAGTGTTCAAAAGCTCTTCCTTCTGGTTTTTTTGTTTTGTTTTTTCCTTCCATCTTCCACCTGTTGAACCCTTGGGGTCTGAAACAGTCAGTCTAATCATGGTAGTAGTAATAAGTACCACTGATCGGGCCCTGCTAGTGCCGGTTAGTATGCATACATGTTACCTTCAGTGCTTAAAACAACCTTGGAAAACAGAATTTCCACCTTTCTATAGATAAGGAAACTGAGTCTCGGGGAGGGTGAGTGATCTCTTTTAAATTCACACAGCTGGTAATTGTAAGCTGGGGTTCCAGTCCACAGCTCTGCTTGATTCCACCGAGGCTGACCTTCCCACAGCCTCACACCATATCCTAATTCCCCTTCTGTGTGACATCCTGGATTTTTGAAGAACCTAGTCTCCTCCCTCAGATTTCTCTAGGATTTCAGTTATTCCTCAGACACTCCGACTAATAAATCTGTTTCTGTGGGGTTCCTAAAACGTGCATGTATTTCCCCTCCTGGCCTTTGCACATGTAGTGTGCAGTTTCTGGACTGCCACTGCTTCTCCCCGGCTAGTTTCCCTTTATCGTGCAAGCTTCCCCATGGAGCCTTTGTGTGCTGGTCCCGCCACCCACCCCAGCCTACCTGGCTCGGGTCGGGAGCCTTCCGGCTGTTCCCCTGGTACCCTGGCTTTCATCCCCCTTAGAACTCGAAACTCCAGGCATCTGTGCCTTCCCCCACCCTACTCCCTCGGCCTGTCACAGAGCAGGTGCCCAGTAAGTAAATACTGAGTGAGTAAAAGGTACAGAACTCCTGCCAAAGTAATAACAAAAGCTGGAAGTAATCATAAACAAGATGGATGGGTCTGTGAAACTGTGGTCCTAGTCCCATGCAGGGATTTGGCTTGGAGGCTGTTGACAGCTTGTCTGGTGGTAGGTCCCACAAGTCATCTCCCCCAGCGTGGTTTGGTTCAGTCCCTCCGCAGCTGGCAGATGTCCCCTTTCCTCTTCCAGCAAGAGGCGGGCTTGCTGGCCTCTGAAGTTTCTGGGTTCACTGATGTGGCACGTAATGGGGGAGTTGACCAGTCACTGTTCAGACATGCTCGGGGTGGGGAGACTGGGACACAGCCCTTCTCATTTCTCCCCAGTGAAGCATCCACGTGCGTGGAGAAGTGGCTCCAGAAGGCTTGGGTCCTGTGAAATACGTGGTTTAACACTACACCATGATAACCTTTCCCTAAACATTTTTTTTAAACTTCTAACAATCTCATTTTAAAAAATCTCATGAAAATGGTGTTAAAATTTGGGAGACTGGTCCCCGGGAGGGGGCATCATGTTTGGAAGGGGTGTGAGGCAGCTCCTCCAGCCTTCTTGAGAGCAGCACTCTTACACTTGGGGTTTGTGCTTTCTTCCTCGGTGGTACTTCAAGAAGGAGGAAAAAAAGGAAGGTGATGACGTCATTCAGCGTCCTCACAGGTCGAACGTGTTTTCTGGTCACCTAGGAGCAAGCTCTGTGTCTCAGGTGCTAGGCGGCTTCTCATCACAGCCCTGGACACTCAGCTCCGGGGACATCAGAGGTTGGTTTCTCTTTATAGCAACATCACCTCTGTCCCGAAATGCCTGCAGCTCCCACAGCATTCTTGGTCTTGCCCTTCAGGGAGCTTAAAACTACTTCTTGTTATCCTCTCGGTATCAAGTATAACTTTTCTTTGGTTAGTTTTGCAAGTGTCATGGTGTCGAGCCTATAAATAAACCCAACTCCATAATAAGAAAACTATTTGACATTTTGAAGTTGTACGAAGAACAAGGGCACTAATTACAGGTCTCGGTTGGAACACAACTGATTCTACAGATTACCCCACCCTGCTTCTCAGGGGCTACCGGTTGGAGGTCCACTCCCTGGGCAAGTTACCGGTTCTATGGAGTAAAGGATTTGATCCCAAGATGGTACTTCTGGAGTATTAGGATTAATAATTGCAGGGGTGGGGGAGGGATAAATTAGGAGGTTGGGATTAACATATATACACTGCTATATATAAAATAGACAACAAGGACCTACTGTATATATAGCACAGGGAACTCTACTCAATTTTTTTTTAATTAATTAATTAATTTTTATATATATATATATATATATATTTTTTTTTTTTTTTTTTTTTTGGCTGTGTTGGGTCTTCGTTTCTGTGAGAGGGCTTTCTCCAGTTGTGGCAAGTGGGGGCCACTCTTCATCGCGGTGCGCGGGCCTCTCACTGTCGTGGCCTCTCTTGTTGCGGAGCACAGGCTCCAGACGCGCAGGCTCAGTAGTTGTGGCTCACGGACCCAGTTGCTCCGCGGCATGTGGGATCTTCCCAAACCAGGGCTCGAACCCGTGTCCCCTGCATTGGCAGGCAGATTCTCAACCACTGCGCCACCAGGGAAGCCCTCTACTCAATTTTTGTAATAACCTATATGAGAAAAGAACCTGAAAAAGAATATCTCTGTGTGTGTGTGTGTGTGTGTGTGTGTGTGTATAGATATGTATGTATTACTGAATCACTGTGCTGTACACCTGAAACTAGCACAACATTGTAAATCAACTATACTTCAATTAAAAAATAAAACTAAACTAGAAAAAGAAGGATTAATAATTGCAGGATAATTTGGGTATTAAGCTGTGGTGTTAAGGAGACTTGTGTGAGCATTTTCTCCCATGCAGTGAATAATGTGAAGTCAGAGTTAAGAACTCATAAATGCATTCACGGAAGCATTTTTTCTAAATAAAAGGCATTAAATACTTTTATATATGCATACCCAAATTAAAAATAAGTCTTGTGCACCAATACTTCCATTGTCAGCTGTGATTGTTGTATTAATTAGCAGGCTTAAAGCTTTAAAGATGTTATTTAAAATTTTTTCGGTGTATAGGTCCAGGACAAATTAGTTTATTGGCTTTACCATTGAATTAGCAACATGAAAATGCCTCCCTTAATGAATAGATTTTTCTAATTTAGTAAGTATTCAGTAGTGATTATGTTTACATTCTAAACTAGTTTTTAAAATAAGTTAGTATATTTATCTTTGTATTATTATGCAGTGTTGTACTTTGGAAATTAAAGCCAAGTAAGCGGGAAAAAAAATGGCAGAAGGTAGTGTTGATAAATTTACAAAAATTATAGTCATGATGAATATTAAATTCCATGTACCAGTTGTATGGTAATATGGTTATCAGCTGCACATAATGTAAAATTAATAAAGTGAAATCGTTTTTTTAAGATATGGGCATGTCACAGATGAACTGAAATCACCGGTTTTTAATTAGTTGGAGTGAGTTTTATTAACATTTGCAAAGCTAATAAATCATACAAAATGTATGTATATCTTTTTCTCTTCTTCCTTAAGACAGTGGTAGTTGACTGCCACCCACTTATGAGAGTGTGCATAACAGAAGGCACTATGGTCTTTTTTTATAACTTGGATATTATGAATCGTTAAGAATTGCTGTCTGTGAGAGACGTAAACTAATTTGAACAAATGGAGACGTCTGGTTACAAAATATCACATGATAGAATCCTTTCTGAACCGAATTTATTTTCATGTTGCTTTCTTCCCCTGTTATGACCACAGCGCTAATTCCAGCACCAGCATATAGACTGGAGTCTGTTATTTCAACATTGCCTTAAGGAAGTGCTTCCCCAGACTGAGTGATGGGGCAGCTAAGCTGTAGACAACCCTCTTTGGCTCTGGGAAGCGACTTGTAATATAGACGGGAAAACTGACGTAGGGTGCTGACCTAACCAAGCCCCTGACTGTAGGCACAGACGGTCAAAACTGAAAGGAAGTATCTGATTAAGAGTTTTCCACTGCCTTGGTGCTCAGACACCCTGCATCAGTGTCCCCTTGGGATGCTTATTACAGATGCAGTTTCTACCTGACAACTAAAGCAAGGCAAGGTCCTGGTTGGGATCCTGGATCAGGAGGAAAGAAATAAAGGGACACCATCAGAACAATTTTCAGAATTTTAGCATGGACTATAAGTGCTTTATTGATGTTAAATTTCCTCAATTTGATAATTGTACTGTGGTTATGAAATGTCCTTGTTCCTGGGAGATACCTGCTAAAATATTTAGAGGTAAAGGGGCATGATATCTACAACTTTCAAGTGTTCATTAGAAAGCTTTGGGGGTGTGGTATGTGTATGTGCAGGGGAGAGAGAGAAAGCATATGTGACAAAATGTTAAGTTGAATCCAGGCCAATGGGGATGTACAGGAGTTTCATTTTTCTTGCAGCTTTTCTCTAAGCTCAAAAAAATTTGCAAGTTTTTATTTTATTTTTTTATTTTTTTTGGCTGTGTTGGGTCTTCGTTTCTGTGCGAGGGCTTTCTCCAGTTGCGGCGAGCGGGGGCCACTCTTCATCGCGGTGCGCGGGCCTCTCACTATTGCGGCCTCTCTTGTTGCAGAGCACAGGCTCCAGACGCGCAGGCTCAGTAGTTGTGGCTCACGGGCCCAGTTGCTCCGCGGCATGTGAGATCGTCCCAGATCAGGGCTCGAACCCGTGTCCCCTGCATTAGCAGGCAGATTCTCAACCACTGTGCCACCAGGGAAGCCAAAAAAATTGCAAGTTCTAAAATGCAGTCTCCTGGGTTCTTACTAAATCAGAATCTCTGTGGGTGGTACCCAAGAATCTGTATTTTAACAAGCTCCCCAGACTCTTAAGTACACTAAAGTTTTATTTAAGTCTCTGGTTAAAAAAGAGTCTCCTTTTAATCACTGTTTCTTTTTTAGCAACTTAAATATTAAGTATACATTCTTGCAGTTTGATTTAATCTTGATCTAGTGCTTGATAAATGATAAATCCCCATCCAGATGTTTGTAAGTTTTATCGTTAGGAGGGAATACCCCCTAATTACTTACTTCAGCAGGGTGTAAGGAACGCTTAGGCCCAGGCTAAGAACAGATTGGAACTAGAAGCTGGCCTTGTGGGAGGTGCAGCCAAGAACCGGAAAGTGGTGGTTTTCCTGTCAGTATGGGGCGTGGTCGGGAGTGATACGAGTGGTTATTAAGGCCCCTGCTGGCCCCACCCCAGCCCAGACTCAGCCCATGATGCAGCCCAGCTGCTGTGTTTACAGCGAAAAGGAGGAGGAAGCAATATTGGTATTAGCAGCTAAACAGATAAAACATTTATCTTAAATACATTACATACTGGTATTTGAGAAGCTCATAATCTGAGTCAGCCGCCTAGCATGGCTAATTGTATATGAATGTTTATTACTTTTCCATCTAGAGATCGTCTTCTGCTGATCAGACATCTGTTGGGGCTCATAAATAGCCAAAAAAAGAAAGAAAAAAAAATGGAAGAATGCTCTCCTGAGTTCACGAGGGAAAGGGAGGGAATTGGGTGACAGAGAAGGCCTTATATATTCTGGGAGACTTTTAAAATGAGCTGAAACGTGGATGATAAACGAGAAAGCATAACTATCCATGTTTCTCTGGAGGAAGAGGGAGGAAAGCAGAAAGTCATGCTAGGAGGTGAAGTGTGTTCCTCTGGTGGCCACTAGGTGGTGGCATTGGCCTAGGTCAGCTTGAGGATGATTCAGGTTGATTCCTGTAGGGAGCCAGCTGTGGTTCATTTGTGTGGTCTACTCACAAATTAGGTGTTTTAAAATCAGGACTGCTTTGTTCTTTTTTTTTTTTCTAACTGAAACTTTTGCACTCTTGAGTTAGAGATCTAGCTCTTATTCTTAAGAACAAGGGTATGAAATAACTTTAACACTTCTTTTTGAAATGATCAAATTGGAGTTGGGTTGCTTTCTGACTTTCTCTAGTGGAGAAGACTACTCCTCTCCCTTCTTCCTGCCTGTGGTTCATTGGCTTGTGAAAAAACAAAGGTCCCCAGGTCAGCGTGTAGACCCTCAGGAAACAAAGCATCACTTCTTCCCTGTCTCGGGCTCCAGGGCAAGTGATAGAAGCCTTGTGAGCCAACCCTGACCACGAGGGCACCCACGCCCCGGGCAATGGGCTCCTGCTTCAGGGTCCGTTGAGTTGGTAAAGTAGCTGACAGGTATATCACATCTACAACAACTGCGGGAAACACTAGTACAGTATATCTGTAAGTATTTGAAATCAGGATTGCGCTACAAAATCCAGAATCTACAGTCAGCACCTGACGGCACTGGAAGCTTAGCATTGTTTTTGTTTGTTTGTTAGTTTGGGCAAATTATGCTCAGAGACTGAGGCTGTCTTTACAGATAATTTATTTATCATGTGTTCACTGTGGGAATTATAATTTTTAATATGTCACAAGCCAGTAGCACACAGGATGTTGACTGAAAAAAAAATGCACAACCTAAAAGTTGAGCATTATGTTTTATTTGGCAGACTATCTGAGGACTTCGAGCCCAGCAGGCAGCCTCTCAGATAGCCCTGAGGGACTGTTCTGAAGAGGTAAGGGAGGAGCAGGATATATAGGGAGTTTTTTCAGCAGTGACCAAGTATTCGGAACTTCAAACTGTTCATTAAAGAAAACCAGATATCTCAAATTAAGGAATTTAGCGCTTTTCTATGTATGGGAAGATGCAAGAGTCTGGGCTCATTGAAATCATTCCTTTGATATGCACCTTAGCTCTTTAGGGCCAGTATCCAGTTCTTTCCCATCCAGAGTTCCCTAACCGTTGGGTGCACTGTTGAGGGTGGCTGCAGAGGCTGAGGGCCTGGCAGTGGGCAGCCCAGTTTGTCTCCATCCTGAGTTCCCTCAGGGCTCACCTTCAGGAGCAGCTGTAGTGGCTTGATGGCTGCAACATCCTTTGTTTACTGATAGGGCAAGCAACGTTTTTCATTCATACGGATTATGTCTCTTAATAAGTCAAGAAAGAGAGAACATACTGCAAACCAACAACACAGTGATTACACTGTTGTTCCAGGCAATGGGGAGATGAAAGAAAAATTCCAAGTTTAGTTGAGATGTACCTTTCTAGGAGGTGGTTCTCTTAGACTTCATCCTTCCAACCAAAAGCTGCTGGTTTAGGTCCCTCACTTCTGGGGCATGTAGCTTATGGGCGATTGCACCAGTGTTGCCAGGCAGGGTGGACTGCTCCGAAGGTTATTATTCCAGGAACCGTTACCTGGCTGGCACCACTGCCTATGAGGAGTAGCCTCGCCAAGGCAGGAACAGATGTCCCTTTTCTTCCTGAGACTGCTGCACGGTTTAACATCGCTGTTGACCAAAAGTAGCCTGGGCCTGGCAGGAGCAGGTGTCTCAAGACCTTTGGAGAGCTATTTAGATCAGCGAAGAGTAGCTTTGCCCAGGCTCTCAAGTTGCTGGTCAACCTCTTCGTGTTTAGTCCATCATGTGATGGCCACTAAGCTGTTACTGTAGTGTCAGTGACATGATGGGTCCTCTCCACTACAGGTTCGAGAGTTGGATAAGAAAGTCCTAATAGCCAACTTCAAAGCCATTTCATCAAAACAGGCTATTCAAAACAAGTTCAAACCACACTTTGTCTGAAACAAGCTTTCACAGCATGGATTTGAAATCATAAGTCAGTACACAACAGATTGTTTAAAAATGCCTTCTATTGAGTGGTATGTGTCACATTGTGTAGGCATTTACACATGGTGATCCTATGGCTCATGGCATGTAGTGGGCTCCCACCATCTCATTGCACTGAGATGTTGCCTAGGTCTATAATGTTTTGCAAGTATAATCTTTGTTAAAAACTACAGTCACAGTAGAACTTCTATTGTTATTGTGCAAAACAGATTCTAAAGCTGTAGCTGTTGTGTTTGTTTGTTTGTTTCTTAACGCAAAGAACCAGCTGGGCTTCCATGTTGTAAAGTGCATCAGCTGCAGATGAAATCATCTGTGGTTGGAGAGGCCAGTGTGTTCCTGGTTGGGTTGTAGCTTTGTTTAGAATTAAGAGGCTTATAAAGGAAGCCATAGAAACCTCAAGTTCCCTTATTGCCGCGGTACAGGAAACAGGGCTTGTTAGTCATCATCCATTGTCCTGACCGGATTGTTTAAGATAAAATTTCAAGACAGTCGGAAAACACCACATGACTCAATTATGTGGTTATTCAGCATCAGGCTTGCCCTTATTAAGGTTTGCTTTGGGAGTAATTGTGGGGAGAACGTTTCTGCAAGTTTCATGAAATACCAGATTATGATGTTGTTGGGTCCCAAGCCCTTTATTTAACAATCAGAGATCATGTGAGGAGGAAAAAGTAGGTCTCTTCTGGGTTGCTGGTCTACTTGAGTTTGTCAGCAGATGGCTACAGGATCACTCTGGGAACACCATTAACCCTGGTTAAGTTAGTAAGTTCCCATGGGTACACATGCTAGCACTGGACACGGAGATGCTCAGGTGAGAGCGGTGTGAAAATCAGCCCTACCTTTGCCGTGTCAGCCCATGTGACTTTCATTTGGAGGCTCCTGTTTGAAATCACCCTTGGTTTTTTTCTGTCCAGGGTTGTGATGTGATTTGCTCTCGGTTTTAGCTGCTCTGAGCAACTGCCCAAGTCTTGCATGTATACCCTCTGAATGGCTCAGATTTTGCTGAACCTATACAGTTGTCCCTCAGTTATCTGAAGGGGATTGGTTCCAGGACCTGCCCCCCCCCCCCACCAACCTTGGACACCAAAATCTAAGGATGCTTAAGTCCCTTATATATAGTGGCATAGTATTTGCATATAACCTATGCACATACTTTAATATACTTTAAATCATTTCTAGATTAATTATAATGCCTAATGCAGTGTAAATGCTAAGTAAATAGTTGTAAGTATGACATAAATGCTATGTAACTAGTTGTAGGCTCATGGCGAATTCAAGTTTTGCTTTTTCCAACTTTCTGGAATTTTTTTTTTTTTCTGAATATTTTTGATCCGTGGTTGGTTGAATCCAAGGACATGGAACGCTTGGATACGGAGGGTTGACTGTGTTCTAAGTGCGACCATCTGAAACACACCCTGAGGTTCCCTGAAAACCCGCTCCGCTCCTCTAGCCGATGCAGGCCTGGCTCTTCCTTTGAGGGCTTCCCAAAAAGAATGTCATTCTACACCACACCCCAGAATGCTGAATCACCATCTGTGGGTGGGACAGGGACAGGCATATTTTCTGAAAGCTCTCCAGGTAATTCTGATGTGTACCTCCCACGAAGAGCCACACTTGAAATTGTTCTATTGTATCTTTTAAAAAAATTTTGTAACCCACCCGAAATTCTTTAGACAAGGACTAAACAATAAATTTGACATTTCAAATTCAGTGTAGTTAAAGCATTATGGAACACATTTGTTGTCTTTTGGTAACTTTTGGTCTTACTCAGAAAACGCATCCCCGCTTCTGATGACATTTTCCTTGGAAAGGGCAAGGTGGAGGTGGCGGCGTGGGTGGAATTTTGTAAGTGACGACAAGTTCCCTTCCACTGCCATTCCCAGGAATCTTTTTTATTAATATTTGAGGTTTCCTATCCCCATCTGCAGAAGCAGGGAGGTTTTCTTGGAGCTTCTGAAATAGGATTAGGGGCCAAGGGCGCCCTTCTGTCCTGGGTGTATCTTCCACATAGCTTTCATCCCCTCTGTGTTTTCACTGCCTGCAGCTAAGCTGTGCTTCTGTGGTTCCCGGAGGCTTGACTCTCCTCAGGCCTCTAGTCAGCTTTGTCCTCACACCTTCCTTGCTGCTGATTTCCGAATCTTGATCTTTGGCCCTGCCCGGACATATTGGTGCTGCTTTTCTGGCTGTGTGTGACTGCCCTTCACAGTGTGGACCCTGGACCAGCAACTTCGGCATCACCCGGGGGTCCGAGAAATGCAGGTTCTCAGACCCCACCCAGACCTGCTCGCGTTCAAGTTTGCATCTTAACAAGAACCCCGAGTGATCTGTGTGCACGTTACAGTGTGAGGGGCATTGGTCATATGGGACACCACCGCTCTGTGTTCTAATTGAAGCCTCCACTCTCATCCCATCCTTTTGTCCTGCCTGTTCCCACCAACCCAAGTTTGTCTATCAGGTTGTACTATTTTTTTTCCAGACTATCAGTCTTGGCTTCATATTTCATTTTATTCATTGATTCATTCAGATATTTATTGACTGCCTACCAGAGCTAGGTATTGGAGATGCAGTGAGCAAAACCAGACCCAGTTCCTGCCCTCGTGAAGCTCAGCTTCTAGCGGCAGAAGCAGATATTAAATACATCATCAGTCATAAATGTGAAATTATGATGAGCACTGTAGAGAGCCTATAACAAATATATGAGTCATTAGGGACGCCAGGGAAGGCTTCCCTGAGGAGGTGATCCTTGTGCCAGGCACTGAGGCCTGAGTAGGAGTTCCTCAGGTGAAGAAAAGCAGAAAGAGCTTCCCAGGCAGAAGGAACAGCATGTGCAAAGGCCCGGCTCATCATAGAAAGTTTACAGAGAATTAATTTTTAAAAGAACATTAAATAGCTCCTAAGTCCTTCATCTTTATCTGGTCTTCCACCCAATCTTGTCAGATTTACACCTCCGTTCCTAAGCTGAGGAGCTGGCCTGGACCCTTGTCCCTCCCACCGGCACAAAGTGACCACGTGCTCGGTTGCATACCGCTTTAGTCTGTTAGTGTAACACTTTACAATTGCATTCACTGATAAAACCGCTTTCATTACTGTTCCCTAATATACCATGCTCAGATTTTTAAACTGCTCTCTAATTCCCTCTTCGTTCATGTATTTTTTTTTTTTAATTACAGTATACTAGGTGTGCTTTATTTATTTATTTATGGCTGTGTTGGATCTTCGTTTCTGTGCGAGGGCTTTCTCTAGTTGTGGCAAGCGGGGGCCACTCTTCATCGCAGTGCGCGGGCCTCTCACTATCGCGGCCTCTCTCGTTGCGGAGCACAGGCTCCAGACGCGCAGGCTCAGTAATTGTGGCTCACGGGCCTAGTTGCTCCGCGGCACGTGGGATCTTCCCAGACCAGGGCTCGAACCCATGTCTCCTGCATTGTCAGGCAGATTCTCAACCACTGCGCCACCAGGGAAGCCCCATTCATGTATTTTTAAAGTAAACTTTGTTGAAATATACATACAAAAAAAGAGCACAAATCATAAGGGTAGAGCTTGGTGGATTTTCACAAAGTGAGTACACCAGTGTTATTAGCACCCCAATTAAGAGATGGAATATAAGCATCCCAGAAGACCCCTGGACACCCCCCAGTCACTACATGCAGAGGTAACTGCTATCCTGTCTTCTGTTGATTAGTTTTGCCTATTCTGAACTTTATGTAAATGGAATCACGCTCTACAGGTCATCTATTGCGTCTGGATGCTTTTGCTCAACACAACACTAGAGGAATTCGTGTCGTGTGTCACAGTAGTTCATTTATTTCCTTTGCTGTGTAGTCATGCATGGTGGGACTCCACCACAGTTTATCCGTTCTGTTGGGTCTTTTACAATTTGGAGCTATTATGAAAATTCTTATGCATGTCTTTTAATGGATAAATGTATACCTTTCTGTTGGGAATATGCCTAAGAGTGGAATTATTTCACAGAATGTGCATATGTTCAACTCTCGTAGATACTGCCAAACGGTTTTCCAAAGTAGCTGCACTAATTTACATCCTCACTAGCAGTGCCTGAGAGTTCCAGCTACTCCACACCGTGGCCAACCCTTGGTTTTGTTGGATTTCATCATAGCTGTTCTGGTGGGGGTGTGGTTCTGTTGCTTTGAGGTTTTAGTTTGCATTTCTTTGACAACTAATGTTCCCATTTTCTACCTAGTTGTTTGTTTTTTCTCTTTTTGATTTGTGGGAGCTCTTTATATATTCTTTGTAGTTATATATTGCAAATATCTCTGTGGGTCTTTTTTTTTTTTAAATAGTCTTTTAATGAATAGATGTTCTTAATGTAGTCTAATTGATCAATAAATATCTTCATATTTTAAATCATTTTTACATCACATTTAGTTCTGTAAAAACTTAGAGGTGTAATACACAAATATATAAAGTTGTAAAACATTAACAAATTTAAAACCTGGGAAATATAAATTAGAAGATTTAGACCAGGGAGATAATAAGACACAAATAAGCCATATAATTCTCTGAATGTGTTATAATTGAGCAATAAATATTGTTTAAAGCTGCTTAGAAGTCGGAACTCAGATGGAAACATGGTCTGTTATCTGGCTCTCATTTATCTGAGCTCTTCAGACAGTTTTGTGAGGGTCAAGGCAGACAGGTGAGGGATGGATGGAATGGGAGGTATGTTCACATGGAACTGGTAATTTGCACCTCAGAGCTAACCAGGTGTGTCTTCTGTTACAGGTTATTCAACGATAGTTATGACCTCCCGGTTACGTGCGTTCGGTGGAAGAATTAATAACATACGCACCTCAGAATTACCCAAAGAGAAAACTCGATCCGAAGTCATCTGCAGCGTCTGCTTTCTAGATGGCTTGGTACAGACCTTTAAAGTTAATGTGAGTTCTCCAAATTTAATTTTTTCTGAATTAATGCCCCTAAGAAATACTTTTCATCTCTTGGTTTATAAAATGAAGAGAAATTATTTTAAATTAAAAGCTTGAGGTCTCAGATCTTGTATGTTGAGATTGAACTAGAAATAACCTTAAAAACTTTGCCCATATTCTTGCCTCTACCTGGCGTGTCTTTCCCCCTCTTCTTTGTGAACTGTGTGAGTCTTAGATGTTACTGCTTCTGTGACATCTTTGACTTCCTGAGCTGATTCTCCAATAATGGTGCCCTGTGTATGCTTTATTAGGGCCCCTGTCACATTGCATGAATAGTAGTTGTCATTATCAGGTTATATGTCACTCTTTAAACTGTGAGCTCCTGGAGAAGGGCGATAGTGTCGTTTCCCCTGTGCCTGCCTCACAGCAGGTACTCATTAAATGTGCAAATGGTAAATGGCGGGTCCTTTCTGGAGGGTAGTGAGATGGTTAGCCTTCCAGATGGCAGGGCTCAGGGAGGGCCTGGCTTGTCCCACCTCAGGCAGAGGCAGGGCTAGAAACGGGGTCTCCAGTCCTACGTCAGCAGTAAGATACCTGACCAGTAGCCGTCCCTGCTGCCTCTCCCCTCCCCAGTCACCACTGGGTGTTCGTGACCTTTGTCTGTCTCTCCCGTCCTCTGGCCAGTTCTAAGGGGGTCGCCTCCAACCCCAGATTGGCTGCCAGCATCTGCCCCAGCCTGGGAAATTCAGTGTGCAATGGAAGGCATCAGAAAGAGAAGAGAGGGTACCGGAGAACAACTGGGGGATGTTAGAAGGCCACAAGAATTTGAAGGGTGACAAAAAGTGGTCCCTGCTGGGGTCTTCCCCCACCCATGAGTTTGCCTCCTGCTGACCCCAGGTCACTGTGGACGTTGGTGGCTGAGCAGGCAAGAGAAGAGGGCAGTGTGCATGAAGTCGCTGCACAGTGGCTGCTCTGTAGAGGCCCCGAAGGTCTCTTCCAGTTGCTGTAAACTGACAGCTTAGTTCAGACATGGCTCCTTTGTTAAAATTTATATTGTCTGTCTTAGAGCTATTCCTCAGCCATGTATCTTCTTCCCGACAAGAACATGAATGTTTATTCAACACATGTTTACTGAGCACCTACTACATGCCAGGCTTTGTTCTGGGTACAAAGAATACAGCAGTGAACAAAACAGAGCAAAATCCCTGCCCTTTTAAAGCTTACATCCTAGAGGGAGGAAACAGACCATAAACAAATGTGTACTATGTCAGGCGGTATCATGTACTTAGAAGAAAAATCGGGATAAGGAAGGTGGAGCGTTAAGGACAGGGCAAGGAGTGGGGTTGTCAGTTGTCATTTTATAGAAGCGATTTGGGAAGACCTCACTCATACGATGACATTTCAGAGGTGACCTAAAGGAAGTAAGGGGAGGAACTGTGTGGTTCTCAGGAGGAAGCGCATTCCAGGTAGAAGAAACAGCAGAGCAAAGGCCCTGGGGCGGGGTCCCCTTCCCTTAGTGTGGTTGCAGAACAGGCTAGAAGCCAGTGCCTCTGGAGTGTAATGAGGAAGGAGGAGGGGAGGAGGCGAAGAGGTCAGAGAGATAACAGGTGATGGGTTGTTTTGTTTTGTTTTGTTTTTCCTAACAGCCGTTTCAAAAGATTTTCTTTAATATCGTAAAATATCGTCAAGGACAAGTGAGCTAGCAGACACACATGCACCAATGTGCCTTTCGACAAGATTATCCCCTACTCCCACATCAAGGTGGACGTGAGTTTGGAGAAATGAACACAGCAGATGGTACAGACAGAAAAAACACCGATAAAAAGGATGGAATATAACGCTGTACTTGGTTATTTTCCTATGTCACAACAGAACATTTTGGTGCAAATAGTTAATTTTTTCCTCTTTTCCACTTAAGTCTGGAGAAAAAAACCCAACTTTTTCTGTAATAAAATAGATGGGGGTTTATTTGTCTTGTTACTTTTTTAACGTAACTTTTTTCCTCTTGAGGGGATAGGGAGATTGTGTAGAGCCTCGTAGGTCATTCTGAGCACTGGCTCTGTTCTGCATTGGTGAGTTTGGTCAGAGACCTGACATGATCTGACTCAAGTATCACTTTGGATGCTCGGTCGACATTAAACTGGGAGAGGGGGTGGGGGAAGGGCTGAGACTTTTAGTCTGTGGGAGAGACCATGATGATTGGACAGGGTGGTAATGGGGCTAAGAGTAAACCAAGTCTGGAAATACTTTAAAGGTGGAACCAGTGGGATTTGGGATGTGAAAGAGGCCTCAAGGTGACTCCCAAGGTTTTTGTCCTGAGCAGTGGGCAAGATGGAGCTGCAATTTATAGAAATGGGAAAGCCCGCAAGAGGAGCAGGTTTGGGGGCAGAAATAACTGGTTCTGTTTCGGACATGGTGAGTGTGAGATGCCTGTTTACTCGTCTGCGTAGAGATGGCATTAGGTATACAAAAGAGGAGTTTAAGGGAAGGGTTTAGGCTGGGATACATATGTGGGTGTTACCAGGGTAGATGCGGTACTTCAGGATCACCTGAGAAGTGAATAGACAGGAGATACGAATGAGGTTCGGTGTTCAGCAGTTGGGGGGATGAGGAACAAGCAGGACTGTCTAGGGAGATAAGGGGAGGCCAAGAGGGAATGAGAATCCCAGGTTAGGATGTATTTTAAGGAGGAGGAGTGATGAGCCCTGTAGAGGAGAATGCGGACAGCATCCACCCAGAGTGATAATCACGTGCCTGGCGTTCAGTGGGCACCCAGTCATCTTCGGTTACGAATGCCGTTGGTATCGTCACTGCTGCCTGTGCTGCCCCCCGAGCCTCCAGCAGCCTGGTCAAGGCTGACTCCCACTGACCTTTAATTTGAGGGCCTGGTTGCGACTTCGAATCTCTGTCACTTTATATGTTTCTGCTCCTGGGGGTCATTTGCGCTGTCGCATTCAGATTCTTCAGCCCAGGTCATCTTATGACCCGGAGCGGCCATCCTCGGGGAAGCTGACCTGGACGTCGGCTGTTCTTAGCTCCTCCCAGAGAGCGAGCCTGTCACGGACAGTGACCTGATGTAGCCGAGATGACCTCTTGTGGGGCCGGCGCCGGGCCGGGAGGGCTGTTCTTAACAAAAATGTATCCTGTTTCAATTCCTTTTGAGAACTCGGTGAGTCGTGCAGATACTGGAATGGATGAATTATGCGCTCCAGAGGGGAGAGTGGCAGTGTGGTGGTAATGTGCAGACTCTGGCATCAGACGCTCCCTTGTCAGGCAGTCAGACCATCCGTCGGCTGACAGCACAGGGCGCGGAGCTCTGAGGCCTCTGTGTGCTCGTCGGCACAGGGCATGGTGCTGACAGCTGTGTGACATTGCTGCGAAGATTGGATATCATATATAAAAAGTGCAGAATACCGTGGCAGGCTCCTTGTAGATGCCCAGTAGATTAAAGTCATTAATAATATATATTAAACATAATATAAAATCATACAAATAATCATTTCAACAAGGGGAGCAGATAGCTCTTTGCATCAAGAGTAGCTCATCATTTGGAGGGAGAATATCTCATGCTTTAGAGTATGTGGACCAGGTCATCTTTTCCACACTGTCCTGATTCCCCTGGGATGGGAGGTGACCTGGGAAGTGGAGGAAGCAGCGGGAACCAGGGCCCTGGGGCAGGAAGGGGGATGTGTTCAGGACACAGGCGGTGCCTTGTGTTCCCACACTGTGGGCCAGATAAGTGAGTCTGTCCCGGTGCCTTGTGTTCCCACACTGTGGAGCAGATAAGTGAGACTGTCCTGGAGAAGTGGCTGCAGGAGGGGGTGACAGTTATCTAATTCTCCTCATCCTGGTCATGGTGACCTGTTTTCAGGTACATCATCTGCTATCAGGTGCTCAAAAAAGCTGCCTTTGCTGGTTCTATACTTGGTCTCTTTCTGACTCACATTGCCCTTAAGTCAAATGGTTTGGTTCAAAGGATTCCCAAGAAGTCTGCCTGTTAGAGAATTCGAGATTCCCCACCCCTGTGCCTTTGTGCTGGGCCGTCAGCTTGATGCCTTTTCTTAGCTCCTGCGCCTGGAGGGAGGGCGTGGCACTCAGCCCTGTCAGCCTCCCAGAACCAGGTCAGGGACTGCTTTCCCTTGTCCCCAGGTTGAGTCACCCATTTGTGTTGTCTTGTGTGTGTTCACTGTACCCCGAGTTGTTCTTTGGCACTTGACACGCCGAGTTATGGTCGCTGCTTGCACGGCTGGCCTTTCCAGGAGGGCAGGAAAGGGACACATATTATGGCCCTGTCCCCACGCCCAGCACTGTGCCCGGTCTGAAAACACTGAGTGGCGAAGGTGTCTTGAGTCCTGCTCTGGACGTGAAGTGTGGTTGAAAGTCTCCACTGGCTTCTCACTTCAGATGCCAGGGAGTAGGGAAGCAGATAAGCCTCCAGTGTCCCCTGCCAGATCACTTGGAGGGTATTTCCAATGGCATTTGAGTATTCTTAGCTGTCTTCCCCTTCATGCTATTAGTAGAGTTTTCCTCCCTGTGTATACTTGCATGGCGCCTGAGGAGCCAACATAAACCGACGTGGGATTAACATTTTGCTGTGGATAATCCGTGGGTAGGTCACGGGGAGTTTACTGTCATTGGGATACCTGAGTTTTCCAGTTTAGACACTATCACTTGGGAATCTCAGCTAAGAGGAAGGAAGAAATCTTAGAAAATTAAATTAATCTCATTCTCTTAAATCATATTTATCTTAGCCCTACTTTCCATATGTTCCGTGGGGCTTCTTAATTTGGAATTTATTAAATTCTTATTAATATTTCTTATTGTAGGGTACCTGTGTGCATGAAATCTCTCTGCGTGTTTTAACACCTTCTTGCCTGCAATAAAGACTTTTAAACACCAGTTCTTAATTTGTTTTAAAATTTTGCCCACTGGACTTTTTTTTTCCCTAGAAACAAGATACTGGTCAAGTTCTCCTGGATATGGCTTACAACTACTTGGGCGTGACCGAAAAGGAGTATTTTGGTTTGCAGCACAGTGATGACTCAGTGGACTCTCCTGTGAGTACCCTCCCTTGAAGACTTGCTGGGCTCCCGCTGGGTTTGGTTTTATATCTTATGTTTTCTTATCCAACAGAGATGGCTTGAAGCAAGCAAACCCATCAGGAAGCAGTTAAAAGGTGGGTGTGACCTTCCCATGTCGGTTGAACACTAGGTATTAGTGTATCGTGGCCCATTTCTCTCCTCCAATCCTCAGCGTACCTGTAACATCTGGTACCTGGATTCCAGGTGGTCCAAGAGACGTGAGTAAGCTGACTTCTCCCTGTCTGACTTCTGAGTTAGCAGAGATGCTTCCAGATCAGCCCCCAAGGGTCCTCACCAAATATGGGCAAGAAAGGGAAAGGTGAAAGAAGACAGCTAAGAGCAAAGGAACCCACGTTTCATTTTATAGGAAAGAAAGGGGAAGGAGGATGGCCTTTTTCAGCCCAGTGTGAGAGCCAGAATAGGAAAGACAGACAGACAGACACACACACACACACACACACACACACAGAGTCCTTTTCAACAGCACAGTTCCATTCACAGGAAGCAAAGGCATGGGTAAATAGTGTCACAGACGTACACGTGAGTGTATCCCAGTGCTGTAGGTTAATTCCCAGTTAGGTGGGTTTTCGGACCACACCTCACTGCACCCTTCACCTGGTTTTCCAACATCACGCTCTCTGTTCCCCTTTATGCACCTTATGCCCCAAACCTGGCTGACATGCAGGGCCGCACACGCACCCAGAGTTACAGAACCACCCACAGGTACCCAGGTACCTGTACACAGGTACATTCATAGGTGCACACACACCATTAGAGTCTTTGATACAATCCAGAGATAAAGACAGAAGGTACTACTGAGAAGGGAGGGTGGAGCCCATAATGAACTAATGTAGAGGAGATCAGTGAGGGAGGCAGGGTGGGAAAAGCTTGAGTTTCACAGAGCCAGAAAGTGCTGGAAAGGGCCAGTGAATATATACTGAGTAATGGAGAGGAGAGAAATTGACGTGAAGAAGAGTATGGGATCTTAGCAACACAATCTGATCTTCTTCTGTTGCCACATCCAGCAAAAGAAATGGGCTAATTTTATCCTTGCAAGCAAATGGACTCTTGGCGTTGTTGCATAAAGCCATATTTGAGTATATTAGCTGTGTAATATTCTCTACTGTATTAATCATTTTTAGAATTCACTTTGCATTATAAGCATGAAATATTTTCCAGTATAAAAATGATTTTAAAATGCAGAATCAAAAGACTCAGTGCTATAAGTCTGGTGTTATCATTGGCTGTGTGACCCAAGGCAAGTCACATCTCCAAGCCTGGTGGCTAATCTGTTTACACAGTGCAGTCGACAGCAGCCTAGCCTACGTATAGTCATGGCGGTATTTAAATTCAAGAGTGTACATGAAAACACTTGAAAAGTATGAAGTCATTATATATGTGAGAGATTACTTCTTTGTGAGTTTTGTATAATCTGTTGATTTAAGGATTTTTAAAGTTCCTAATACAGATAATGGAGTGCATTGTTTGAACACATCCCTAAGTTAAACATGTAATAGGAAGTAGATTATACCTCATTTTATGCTGATGTTGCAAAAATATTTTACTTCTTGTAGACTTGGAGATTTCTGAACACTTAACTAACTTATGCACTCCTTTTTTGAAATTAGTCCTTTTATTGATGGAAAAAGCTGTGGTCTAGTGGAAAATGCATCACTTATGGGAGAGTAGCCGCTTACATACATTGACTTTTTTAAAGGGAAAATTTAATTTGTTTTTCAAAAATGTTGTAGGAGGTATCCCCTGTACCCTGCATTTTCGAGTAAGATTTTTTATACCTGATCCCAACACACTGCAGCAAGAACAAACCAGGTAATAACATTTTTTTTTAAGTTTTCTATTTAGTATATAAAAATGAGTAACCACTGAAAATGTACTCTTTAATTTATCACTGTGGCCAGATACTTCACTTGGGTATAACTGCACGAACAGTTACGATCCCAGTAAAAATTGGGGGGTACATGTATTGAAGTTTTAATCGGCGAATTCATTTTCATCTTGAGCCTCCTGATTTGGTGCCGTTCCCAGCACGCTCCCATCCACCACCTCCTACCTTCCCCTTCCGTCCAGCTTCCCCTGCATGTTGAGCACCTGTGTTCAGAGAACGCAGTTATTTTCTGCTACTGCAATCAGGAAGTTTGTAAAACAGTCATCTACCTCTCAAACAGCGCAGTGTCTCTGAGGGGCTAGGATTGAGCTCTTTAGGAGAATGAGAGGTCTCTGAACTGAGAACTTTCTATCAGATCCCCTGTTGGTAGGAGCTTCAAAGGAGAGGAGGCCGGGTCAGTGTCTTTCCTCCGCCTCCGTGAATCTGTGGTTCAGGCAATCTGTGAAACAGATAAGGGCCAGAGGGCTGCGAGAGTTGTTTACCCCTCCGGGCTTGGCGCAGGTCCTGGCCCTGGTGTTGAGCTGGCACATGGGTTTTCTGGGTGGGTACCCGTGTTTGGAATGGAGGGGCGGGCACAGGAAAGTTGTTGCTGTTTGAACATGGACTCGGCAAGCTCGCCTGGGCCTCTCCTTCCCCTCCCCCCAGGGCAACAGCCAGCCCTTCTATTATTGAAACGTTTGTTTTTCTTAGGGAGGGAAACTCTTCCACCAGAAAAAAAAGCAATGAATGTTCAGGATTATTGAATCCTATCCTGTGCCCATTGTGGCCATGAGACCATCACCAAGGAGGAGACATTAACTTGGACATAAAGTGCTCTTTGGTTTTTTCCTTTTTTAAAAAAAATGGTAATCACATGATCACATTTTAACTTTTAATGTGTTTAAAGGCCAAATATTAGTCTACTACTATTTTGTCTTCTTTGTACACCTCTTCCCTCTACAATAGAAGACGTTGGAGATTTGACTTGTGTTTTCTATTAGGTTAAATTTTAAGCGGGTATATGATGTCCCGCATGACTCATTGGGTAACCACGGGACATACACGTGATGCCTTGAGTTTTCCTCATAACAGCTTTTCATGCTGGTGGACTAAGGGGGAGTGTAGGACACTCAACTCAACAGGTCAACTCATAAGCCGGTGGATGCAAAGTGGTGACATGATCTATGAGAATATGTTTGAAATGACCCCACCAGGATTTCCCTACTGGAAATATTCAGGCTACTGCTGAATATCAAATTCTGTTCAAGGGATGCTTTAAAAAATGTCATGATGGATTTTATATGTGTGTGTGTGTGTGTGTGTGTGTATTTGTGTGTGTGTTTTTAACCAGTGGTGTTTTTTTTGTAATCATAACCCCACAATAAAAAATATATTTTGCTTTGTAATGCATTACACAGATGTATGTAAATTACTGAAGCAGACATTTCATGAAACAATAGTAATTGCAAAGCACTCTTAAGTTTTCTATTTTCTTCTTTTAAAATGTCACTTGTGGCTCATTAAATTGACTTTACTACCCACTGAAGGGTTCCCACCCCAAGTGTGACCTGCACTGCCTAAACCAGTGGTCGTCCCTCATTGCCCTGTGTCCTCCCTGAGATGCTGGAGCCCCTAGGGTTGCGGCTGCCAGAGTACCTGAGTGAAGGGGTCACTCACGCCAGCCTAACCCAGGAGCCGTTCTCCAGGGCCCCTCTCGGTCGTTGGACGCTACTTCCATACCCCACAGGGAAGCTCCTTTCTGCTGAGCCTCCCTGTCACTTGAGGGACATCTGAGGAAAGGTAGGGAGGTCAGGATGGGGAGAAGACTCAGAGAAATGAAGGCTGCTTTCACATCTTCCAAGGGCTGTCATGGGAAAGGGGGAATTAGATGTGCTCGGTGGTAGCATTACGGCCAGTGGGTGGAGACCACAAAGAGGCAGATTTTGGCTGAAGACAAATAATAGACTAAATTTTGTTCTTACCTAAGTTCCAGATAAAATTCGGTTTGTCCGTGTCCCTCCTAAAAGTTACTAGTTCCAGACTGACACTCAACCCCACTACTCAACCTCCCATGGTAAGCTGGGTGGTCCCCCCAGGGTGGAGTAGAGTATAGCTGTCACCTTCTGGGATGTGAGTAACAGATTTCTCCTAACACCGCAGGAGTCTTGGCAGCAACCACCCCTGTGGCTCCTGCAGAGCTGGGGAACAGCCAGGACTGCCAGATCTTCTTCTTAGGCTGGGCCAGGCTTCCACCATTCATTCAAAACACTTTTGTTTTGTTTTGTTTTGTTTTTACTTTATTGAAGAGTTTTGCCTATATTCCTGGCACTTAGTGTCTTTTTTTTTTTATTGAGGTATAGTTGATGTACAGTATTATACATAGTATCTTTTTTAAGCCCCAGCTCTGTAGGCTATGCAAAAGTAAGTTCCCCTTTAAAGAAATTTTGCTCTCAAGGGTCAAAGGAGGAGTATAGAGGTGGTATTTGTTCTTTCCTGTTTGTTTACTAAGGATCTAGGCAGGGAGGCATTTATTGCTTTTTTCTGAAGTTGAGGTCATGGATTGGGGTCCACTCCAGAAATGAGCGTTACATTTCTGAAGTCAGGCACACCAAGCATCTCTTTTAAATGACTTCCTTTATTCTAATTGCTAACCGTCTCCTTGATTATGAGCCTCCACAGTGGCTGTTTCTGATAAATTTAGAGCTGTTCTAAACAGACTTTTATATACGGGCAGTCTCAGAATCAGGCTCTCTCAGGATTCCTAGGAGGTCTCCTAAGTTTGGGCATCATTCCACTCTTCTGATCTCTTTGTGTATGATGTCCTGGGGTTGACTCAGAAACGTTGCTGAATATATGACAAAGTAGCATTTGATGAACAAGGGTCTCCAGGTTCCCGTTCTCCTTTACATCCCGAGGAAGACCTTCCGCTTAGCTGGGCTTCTCAGTGAAAGTCCAGATTTACCACTGGATTATCTGTAATTCTGTTCCTTCTCTTCTTTCTCTCAGTAACATTATAGGAGGAGAGAACACTTAATTCCAGTTGAATTTCAGCTTGGATAAATATAGGAACAAACTAGAAAGGACCAATTGTGTTCTCCTAGGTGGAAAAGATAGAGATTCCAATTTGGAATAAGAGAGAATCAGCAAATGTATGTCACACCATCTCTCGATGCTCTGGCATTCAACACGGTAGGAGTAGTTGGTGATAATTACAGTCAAAGTAGTATCAGAGTTAGGAGGTGGATCCTAAGCTTTTTAGTCATTAGACGCATAAGAAATTTGTAGCATAATCAGATTTTTTTCATAGCATGCGTGTCCAGGTTGAAATAAGACATAACTGACCCCACATAACCCATTCGACATCCGTATCCTCATCAGTAAAAAATGGAAGTAGCAGTACCCACCGCAGAGTTCTTATGAGGTTGAAATGAGGCGATAAGTTATGAAGTACTACCCACAGCCCAGAACTGTGCAAATACAGGGTTGTAATACCATGTGACGCATTCACGTCTCAAAACACTGGCGCCTTAACCTTTAAACATAGAAATTAGAAGGAATATTGCGACTGGTTTGTTTAAATTGCCGAAATTCTCTCTGCTGGCCCCGAACACTTCTGCTGCATCTGTATTGGATTTCAAGAATTTTCCGTTTTGTCATCTTGGCCAGATGCTGGAATGTCTATCCCGTGCGAATCCAGGCTTTTAATTTTAACAAAGAGTGGGAGCCAGAGGCCAAGTGTCACATGTATGCCGTGTCCCTAAATATAACGGTCTCCAGGGCCCTTCCCGGCCTGCACAACACTGTTGATGCCTTGTGATTCCTGCTCCCTGGATGGAGGGTCCTGTGACTAACCAAGAACTTACCAAGTGCTGCCCACAAATCAAGTCCCGGGTTTTGAAGCGACATTGCTGGGAACTCACAGACAAGTGCAGGATTCACCCGGGAGGCCTGGCAGCCTGTAGATAACTGATGTCTATGCTTTTGCTCAGGCACCCACAGTTCCTGGGACACAGGAAAAAGCCCGGCTGGGTGTTTGCACCCCAGCCAAGGAGGTGTCTTCCTAGACGCTCCACCTCTCAGTAACTTCACACAGAGGGAACATAGGTGTGCAGATGTTCAGAACAGCAGCCCCTCGGGGTGCAGGGGGCTGCCTGTGGGTCCTGGTGCTCTCAGATACCCCGAGTTTGACTGGGAAGGTCCAGGCCGGGGGCACTCACTGGCAGCAGCAGCAGCTGGTTGTTTGGGCTGCTCTCACCCCGTCCATCCTTGCTCAGCCATCCCTAAGACAGCATGTGCGGGCGGGAGGCCGGCTGGAAATGCCCCCCGCCACTACCCACTGAGACTAAGGCAGCTTCACGAGCCATTATTACTGAAGGGGCGTGGCTTTGCAGTGTACTAAACAGCGCCTGATACTTGAGACAAAAATATGTCTTTGTGTGTTTTGTTTTTCACATGTGCAGGTCTTGTCCTTGACTCGTCAATTTTTTTTTTTTGGCTTATTTTAATTTGAGTATTGTGAATTAATGAAAACAATTATTTCATAGGCATTTGTATTTCTTACAACTGAAGATGGATATTTGTGAAGGAAGGTAATGAGACTTTTGCATTCTTCTTTTCCTGTCAGTTGCCCCAGACTACTGAAATTCCTGGTTTTAATCTAATGAGCATACATTTCTGGTAACAAATTAAATGTAAACAAAGAATGGATGTTGAAGACAGCATCCTGCTTGGGACATCTGTTTCTAGCTTGGTCTGGATTTGGAGAAGCTGAGGATTGACAAACCTCATTTCATGTTGTTTCAATTTTATTATAGAAGGTACAGTTATCTTTCTGGTAAAGACCTGAGAAACTTTAAAGGGAGGGAAGGAGGGATCCCGAATGTAAAACAGGCTTCATCCAGGAAGGCAAATCAAGCCCAATTTAGGTCCCCTCTGAGCCCCTTAGTACCCAGAGGTGGCTCTTTTTCTCTCTGGGGAACTTGGCTGGAAGACAGGAGCATCCGTCCGTGCTTCAGCACTTCTTGTGCATCAGGACCATCTCCGTGGCTGCCAAGTATCTGAGAGGCTCAGGAGGGGAGGAGAAATTCCAAGTCAGTGGTCCCTGAGCCACCTTCTCCAAATCCAGAGTTTTTTCTTGACTTACAGGAGGCACTGCAGCAGGTAAACGGGTGGGAACAGCCACGTCTTACTCCCATCCTCCCCACCCCCTCTTTCCTTCTACTGAGAAGGGTCTTCAGAAGCCTCCACTGTGCTTCCATGAGGGACCTTGCAGTCTGGTCGGGGAAATGAGACAGGAGCTCGTGAAGCAGTTGGGACCAATATGGGCGGTGGAGACCACAGCCATCATAGGTTTTAGGAGAAGGAGATGCCGGTGTGAGCTTTGTGAAGAGTGTGGATTGCTGTGATGAGTTGGGGTTGGTGAAGAAGTGAGGAGTTAAATCTCACTGGGCAGAGAGGACATCGCCTCCCCCCGCACAGTCCCAATTGGAGACCACATGCTGGGGGCCTACAGCAGAACAGAGAGAGAGAGAGGGCTCTTCCTGTCAGACAGAGACCTGCGTCTTGGATCCACCAGGCAGAGGAGCGCTGTTGAGGGTTTTAAGCAGGAGGGATTTGGCAGGAACAGAATCTATACAAAAGGCTGGAAGAGGATGAGGGGCTTTCCTGAGGCAGCCTTCTTATATTTCAGGGTAACTCTAGGTTGAGATTACCCACCCCTGTCCTGGGTCCAGGCTGCCTTCTGTGGTGATAGAACTAGTTGTGTCTTTCTTTTCTACACACTGACCTGTTTTCCCCACACATATTTTGCAAATAGCACGTGTTACGAGATGGGCACTGACTGTGCTGGTCCAGTGAGGCCGGACCCACCACCCCTACCTCAGGAGCTTCCAGTCTAGCTCTCCAAGTATTAGAAATTGGTCGTCTTCATTTTTTCTTATGCCCCTTGTTTTGTGTGAATCAGTAGAAACCTGTTGAGGGCCACGTCCTGGCTTAGATCCCTGATATCCTTGTCAGGCCTGCAGGCGGCCCTCGTCTCTCTGGGGGTGGGGGGCTGTCAGGGTGGCATCCAGCCCTTAGTAGCCGTGGATGTCTTGACAGACTCAGTGGATCTAGTTAGCGTTTCTCCCGGGTTTGAAAGGTCTCGTTCATCCCCTCCTTCCTGAAAAGATAGGTGATCTTGTCTGACAGATGGAGACCCTAAAGCCTGGAGAGTAAGGAAGAAATCTGTCAAAGAACATGGTGTTCTTTAGTTTGTTATTTACACCATTCTTTGGAAATGTTGTTCTTCCTGACTTACTCATAGGATTGTTTCTCCCATCTAGACTGAACCCCCTTAGCCACTCTCCTAAGCTTTTCCCTGAATCCCATTCACCTGCTCTTCCTGTAGCAAGGGCACCAGCTTAGATTTCATTGAAGCCCATCTTGGTAGGAAAGTGAATGCTGATGTTTGCTCTTCCTTTGGGCTCTCTGAGTCTCCAGATGATCGAATATATAGCAAGCATCCCTACACATATCTGCATTTAAAAGTTCTAGCAGGAACACATGGTTACTTGAAAGATGGGGCCCCTCAGATAGGGAAGGCTACCTTCATATTTATATGCAGCTTCAGGACCAGCAGACAGCACAGCTGAACAGAAAGGAAACCCTGGTGAGCCAACCAGATTAGTCAGAGAGGTGGGGGTGACTCATATCTTGGGAACTTCATGGGCTGCCATGGAAACTGCATGTTTTCTCCACTTTCCACAAGGTTTCTGGGAAGAATGCTTTTAAAATCTGTGTCCCCCCCAACCCTGCGAGCCCTCAATCCTGCTTCTATTCATGTGTTCCTCCACCTGGCAGTGATTCCTGCCCCAGATCTGCTGGCTGAGCTCCTAGGCAGACCGTGAAATCTGTAGCTGAATGGAGAGAAGGAAGCAACCAAGATGATTTGGAATATGACAGAGATGGCGTCATTGGCTGAAACAGGGTGTTTGGGAGGGCAGTGAGCTTAAGAGGAAAGAAGGAAAACAAGTCCAACCTTGGGTTCATGGATTTCTAGTGGATGACAGGAAAACTGAGGGGTAGCAGACCATTCCCTCTAGATGGGAAGTTTCAGGAGGGTGAATAGATTTAGGAATCATAAGTCATTGTAACTAATTAAGTAATTCAAAACTCACAGGAGTTTTAAAATTCAGAATACTTTTCTGTTTTTCCCTTCTAAGAGGATGTCATCCTTCTAGAAAGCAGGTAATCAAGAATCAGAGTCAGCAGAGCTCAGGAATTCAGTTAGCCCTATGAGAAGTCTCACGTCTTTACCAGAAAGAGACAAAGGCTGCCTGCCCATTGATCTAAGAGTATACTTTTCTCACTTTTTCTCTTAGTGATATGAGCCTGACCTTTCTTGACCAGCCAAACCCTGGCCAACATTAAACCTTTAGCCTTATGGTATTTGTATTAATATATATTATTTTAAACATGGAAAAATTCTCTTTTAATTTCAAAGACTCTTTAGTGTGTTACTTTTATCTTTACTTTTTGAGATTGAGTATCCTAAAATTCTTTGTTATTATTCGTGATTTTTTTTTAATGGTTAATCCAAGAAAAAGACATGTGTTACCCATAATCAATGAGTGTTTTGGGCTGTCGTGGGTTCTGGTGACTTTCCTAATATGTTTTTCTTCTGACAGGTTAACCTGCCCTCTTAACTCGGCGGTGGTTCTAGCATCCTATGCAGTACAGTGTAAGTCACAAAGGAGCATTTCGCAGATGGACAGCTTGTTCTGACTGGTATATTAAGAAACTCACTGGCCTCTCCTGTTTGACCGAGTCCCTTCCCCCACCCCCTTCCCCAGGAATCCTGTTGCGCAGCATATCTCTGGCTGTCCAGATATTTCCACTTTCATCCTGACTTAGGCTGTCCTCCAGCTCAGGGATGTTGGATTAGGGAAAGTGGGGTTTCCTCCCAGGGGAGCCCAGAAAACAGAAGATACCTATCGCACGTTACGTTTTCCAGAGCCTTCACTCACAACTGGATTTGACTCTATAACAAAATCCCGGTGGGGCAAATACTTCTACCAGTCACTTCTTATAGATGTAGAAACTAAGACCCGGACAGGTTCAGGAATTTGCTGGAGGTCACTCCTGCTCCTTGCTTGGTGCTGCTACTCTGAAACTCTGCTGGGATCCTAGGAGTTTATCTTTAGCTTCAGTAGAGCGACGGCTTCTGTATTGTCCTGGAGCAGCACTGCCCAATAGAAATACACTGGGAGCTTCATGTGTAACTTTAAGCTTTCTGGTAGCCATGTTAAAGTAAAATGAAATACATCGTAGTAATATATCTAAAATATTATTTTAGTATGTAATCCATGTAAAAATTTTGATATTTTACATTTTTTTCATACTAAGTCTTTGAAAACCAGTCCGGATTTTACACTTGCAGCCCATCTCAACTTGGACTAGCCACATTTCAAGGGCTCAATAGCTCTGTGTGGCTAGTGGCTGCCGTGTGGGATGGAAAGTCCAGATGGACTTTTCCATCAAGGCCGTTTAAGCTGAAGTACGAATCCACTTCTTCAGTCACCAAAACATTATTAGAATATGTTCCACGTGAGGCCCCGTGGTAGATGCCGGATGTGTACGAGAACAGGGTGCATAGCCAGATGGAAGGTAAAATATCGCTTTATAGTTAACTAGCTGTGTGAGGCCAGCGCGGTAACCAACTAGAACTCGTGCAGAGCTGCTTGAGACTTCCTGTGAGCCCCACGCCACCTGGGCTTGTTCCCCTCTTGGCCGACTGCATGGTGGGCAGTTAAGAGAGCAGGATGGACAGGTCTTGGCAGGCGCTGGCTGAGCTCCTCCCTCTGCTTTGGTCTCAGAAGAGGCAAAATAGCAAGAGAATGCTGACAGGGATTCCTGATGTGGCCTTAAGGCTGCCTGTTCCCCAGGAGCAAAGAACAGACATGGGAGAGGTGAAGGGCAAGGTGGCTGCATGACACCAGCAAGTAGGAGAGACCTTTAGCAGTGGCCCTGCTCACTAGCAAGACAAGACCCAGTGTTCATCTCCCCGTACAACCTACATCTCCTTCTCCCCAATGGGAGACTCAGAAGAGATGGCACAGTGACGAGCTTGGGTGGATCTGAAAGTTCCCCTCTCCCTATGATACATCTGGAACAGACCCGGCCGTGTCGCATCCGTATAGGAAATGGCACGGTCACAAGTCAACTGTATTCTTAGTAGTCACTGGACCCAGGGGACTCCATCTCTGCCAGGCTGATCAGCTGAGGAGAGTGAGTTTTCCCACATCTCAGAGCAAGTTTGGTGCTCACATCTAAAGCTTCAGGTTTGAAGGGCAGGAACACTAGAAAGGACATAGCTTTAGATGCAAACTCCATTTAAATCTTGCTCTCCATCTGCTTCTAACATGGTGTTACCTCTCTGAATCTCAGTGTTTTCACATGTAAGATGGAGGTGATGAGGGTGATTATGATAACTTGGAATATGACTGCTTGGTTCAAGTATCACCTCTGAAGGTGAAAAGTAGAAACTCTTGAGTGGACCATCGCTGTTAACTGAGTCAGTGAGAGCACAGGCTGAAGCCATAGTACCTGGCTCTTGTCTCTTCCACCTGTACCTACCTGACCTTGAGCCTCTTCAGGCCTCAGCTTCATCTGTCAAGTGGAGGTGATAATAATATCTAATCATAGGGTTGAGTGAAGATGAAATATACTTAAAGCTCTTAGAATATGCCTGGCTCATGGCAAGTGTTGTTTAACTCGTACTGTATTTTGTGCCCAGAAGAAAGCTGTCTAAAGAACGGCCTATTGTAAACAGACTATTTAGAGTACCAAATAAAATTCCTAAGCTTCAGTAGTCAGGTTTCCCTCTGCAAAGGACTGATAGAATGGGGGCTAAAGGAAGTTATGAGCACCTAAAAAGTCCAGACTAGCTGCAGTAGAAACATGAGCATGACTATCATGCTAATAATATCATAGGTTGTCAGGCGAACAGTTTTAAGTAGAAGTTTCTTATTCCTCCACCCTCAAATATATACCTACACACATTTTTCCATACTTCTGTGCATATATTTCTATAAGATTAATTCTTGGATATGAAATAGCTGGATCAAAGATTAAGCCTAGGGACTTCCCTGGTGGTCCAGTGGTTAAGACGCCGTGCTTCCAATGCAGGGGGTGGTGGTTCGATCCATGGTCAGGGAACTAAGAGCCCACATGCCACAGGGCGTGGCCAAAAAGTAAAAAAAAAAAAAGAAAAAAAAAGAGTAAGCCTAAATTTTATCTGATATGGTTTGCCACATTGTCCCAGAGGGACATCTGATATGAAGACAAGCCTACCAGTAGCCAGTGAAGCCAAAACAAAGCACATTTTCTTACCAGATAAAAAGTAAAGTGATCTGTGGGTAAAGAACCTGAAAGCACTTGATGGTGGAAGATTGCTGGTGGCCTGTCAAGTGTCTATGAGGGTCAAAGAATGAAGGGTTTTTTAAAAATAAATTTATTTATTTATTAGTTATTTTTGGCTGTGTTGAGTCTTCATTGCTGTGTGTGGGCTTTCTCTAGTTGCGGCGAGCAGGGGCTACTCTTCGTTGCGGTGCGCGGGCTTCTCATTGCAATGGCTTCTCTTGTTGCGGAGCACAGGCTCTAGGCTCACGGGCTTAGTTGCTCCGCGGCATGTGGGATCTTCCCAGACCAGGGCTCGAACCCGTGTCCCCTGCATTGGCAGGCGGATTCTTAACCACTGTGCCATCAAGGAAGTCCCAAGAATGAAGTTTTTTTTTTTTAATTTTTTTTTGGCTGCGTTGGGTCTTTTGTTGCTGTGCGCGGGCTTTCTCTGGTTGTGGCGAGTGGGGGCTACTTTTCGTTGCAGTGAGCGGGCTTTTTATTGAGGTGGCTTCTCTTTGTTGCGGAGCACAGGCTCTAGGCGTGTGGGCTTCAGTAGTTGTGGCATGCAGGCTCAGGAGTTGTGGCACACGGACTTAGTTGCTCCGCAGCGTGTGGGATCTTCCCAGACCAGGGATCGAACCCGTGTCCCCTGCATTGGCAGGCGGATTCTTAATCACTGCGCCACCAGGGAAGTCCCCAGGAATGAAGTTTTTGAAAATACATATTTGTTCTATAATGGCCTCTGAGCGTCTGCCACATGTGGATTCCGCAGTAGCCTCAGGTTGCACAGATAGAGCACAGCTGCTCTCTGCAAAGGGTCTGCAGCCTGGTGGGCAGGCAGATATGGACCAACTGATGCTGGCAGTGAGGATGAGCACAGAGGATGCACTTTGTTCTCCTTGGAGGGGGAAGGAGGGTGCAGGGGGAGGTAGTGTAGAAAAGCTTCCTAGTGATGACCCCTTAAGAAGAGCCTCCAAGATCAAGTTGGAGTTAGATGAATAGCAAATAAGGGCTTTCCCAACAGAACAGCTTGATATGCCATACATTTGAGTACCTGAGACATACACTGTCTCCTGCAAAATATAAAATATTAGCCAGAAGAATGTATGGGACTTAAAAGACAAGGTATTTCCCACATAAGTGTTTATTTCCTTTTCTTTCTGCTATAATTAGCTTTCTCATGTGTTGCTTCCCCACAAACAGAAAAGCATGTTACTCTGGAGTTTAGGGTGTGTCGTAAGTAGATAAAGAAGATGGGCTGTGATCAGGGTCTAGGCTCCAAGTTACCAGCCTGAGCAGCAGTGGGCAGGTTCCTTCCTTGAGTCTCCATTTCCTTATCTGTTTAATGGGGATAAAAGTTAAGGCCTGTCACTAGGTTATCAAGAGCATCTAGTGGGATGATGTCATTGGTCGTTGAATACAACGTGGAAACCGCCCTGTGCTTTGCAGATGGTTTCCAAAGACTGTTTAACTTTGTTTCCCCCTAGTGGTTAACACGCTCATTGCAGAGTAGCCGACTAAGATTTCAAGGGAAAACCACACTACAGGGAGGTTCACTGGTGGTCTTGTGTTAAGTTCAGACATTTGTCAGTGACTTGACTAAAAAGAGAACCTTGCTGTTCATGTTTGCAGAAAGGCACAGGGGTTAGGACTGTTCATTCATATGATGGATGACCAAGTCAAGATCCAAGAAGATCTCCATGAGCTGATGCAACCAACAGTGTAAAATTTAATAGGACTCTGCCTTGAGGCTCAAGAAAGTCATTTGCAGCATTTGGTTGCCTTCTGGGGACATGACCACTGTCATCTGCAAATGGCCAGCAGTAGCCCGCAGGCGTGGCAGGCAGGCTGGTAGAATGGTGGGAGTGCTAGCCAGATTCTGGTCTTGACTGCTGAAAAATAGCTCTGTGATAGGGGTAGGTCCCTTCTCATCTCTGGACCTCAAGTTTCTTCTCCTTCAACATGCAGAGTTTGGATGAGGTGATTCTAAGGCTTTCTCGGGCTTTCTTCATTGGGGACCCAGTGTCGGGGCATCTAAATTACTTCCTATAAATGCATTGTGGTACACTTCACCATGCACAAACTCACCTGTAAGCCACACTTGTGCTTACTTCATACAGCCTTGACACTCCTGTTCACAGCTTAGCCACATTTGGCTGGCCTTCGTGGCCTGTGGTCCACCCATGACCAAGTCTGTATGTGTAGGTCACTTGGCTTTCTGCCCTTTTCCCCTTCCAAAACTGAACTTTGCAGTAGCCTCTCTACAGGTGAGTTCCAAGCACCCGAGCAGCTACTATGTGCCATGCCTGGGCACAAGGCCCGAAAGATGAGTCTGACCCACTCCCAGCCCTCAAGGAACAGTGTAAGGAGGACACAGATCACTTCATTACAGCACAGATCTCAAAGAGCAGCCCTTGTGTGTGATGGCGGTTGAGGAGGGTGAGCCCCAGGCTGAGTAGATGTAAAGAAAGATACCCTTGCATCTGACTTTTCAACTTTGGGATGAAATTCACCTAAGCAACTACCTCACTCCTCTCCTTCCCTTCTGGGACTGACTATAAAGCATGACCAAGATTTCCCCAACCCCTGCCCTTGAGACAGAGAAGGAATCATTTGATTTAGAAATCTTCTCTGTTGAATGGCTACTCAAATAATCATGAGTCCTTAGAAGCCTCCTGACATTGAAGCCAGCTGCAAAAAGAATTTATTAAAACCTTTGGAAATATCAAGGTTGATATTTTTAAGAAAAAGATGAAATAGGGTTTTTTGTTTGTCAAGAAAACAGAATACTAGATTAAGTGCCCATCAGAGCTAGAATAGTCTTCCTCACTCCTATTTTTGTAGCAGGTGGGAGGACAGTCTTGGAGAAGGGAAGCAAGTGTCCTTCGGTTCCACCAGCCAGATCCTTGGCTGCCCACACAGGGTCCTTTTTCCCAGTCTCTTCAAGAGTCCAGATAACCAGATGGTTTGAGTTCTCAGGGCTTCTGTGTGCACTTGTACAGGGTGGGCACTGCACAACTCTCAAGAATACCTGTCACAGCAAGACAGCAGTGAATCTTGTCTGCAGATGGCAGTCACAGATCTCAAAAGAGAAGTGCCATTTGGCCGAAAGACCAGCCTGGGAGTCCCTCTGTGAGGCCCCCCTTCCTCTTCCCTCTGCAGCTACAGGTCCCCAGCATGATTTCCGTGACAGCGCCAGCATCGGTCTCCCTATCTTCCGACTCCTGTAAGAATGTTCCTTCTTCCTAAGAACCGTGCCCTCAGCTGTGCCAGGACTCAGACTCTTCAGCCTCAACCATTCCCATCCCACCCCCGTGGCCTCTGCACACCTCCTTGGTTTCCTTTTTTCCACATTTCCCTGAATGCCAGGGAAGTAGACCAAGATGCAGACAGTGGTCTCTTCTGCCCACACCCATCTTTTAGAGCAGGTTGGTCCAGTGTTATAACAACCTTGGAATACTACAGAGAGCCTGCACAGTGCCTGCCATGTAGAGCATGACATTTTTCTGAGTGGTTTCTCTTGTTTTTCTTTAGCCAGGGGTATGAGCGCCAATGCTGTGCTGGCCACAGAGTATGGAACAGGTGTGGGATTAGAATAGAACCTAGATTGGGACAGGCTCCCCCTTTCCTCCTGGTGGCGCCTTAGGAAGACAGGCTCTGGCTGGAGCGTGCACGGCAGTACTTAGCCTGCAGGGATCAGGTGATAAGTGTGGACTCTGGAGCTAATGAGAAGCTCAGGTTCACGTGGGAGCAGAACTTCTTGGGAGAGTGTTTCCAATGAATGTTTTTCTTGTGATGTTACAGATGCTTGTAAATACAAACCGCATTGAAAAGGTGCTTTCCCCTCATTCTGTCTTGATAGCTCATTTTGGAGACCGTGATTCTTCCATTCATCCTCCGGGCTATCTTTCTGATAGTCAGTTCATACCGGATCAGAATGAGGACTTTTTAGCAAAGGTGGAGGCGCTCCATGAGCAGCACAGGTGAGAGGAGGGGCGGGTGACCTACTTTGGGAACTCAGGTCGGGCACTGTCAGACCTCGTGTTCCCTTGGGTTTGATGTTGTCTTCTCTTGCTTTTGCTTATGAATCCTCTTTCAAGATGTCGGGGGTTTGTGAACCTTTGAGCTCTTATGATGGCAAATATATCTGGCATAACTAGCATTTCTGTAAAGTGTGAAATCCTATGAGAGTTCAGGATAATTTGCTGCGTTCTTTTTCAGGATGTCATTGAAATCCGTTAGTTCCTGAAGGAAATGCCCATTTTAAATCTGACTGCCCCACAGATTGACCCTACCAGGCAAACCTTTTAACAGTTTCCCACGTTTAATGAAATGAGCCGTTCCTTCAGGTGGTTTTGAATAGACAGACAGACAGACATAGGTGCTGACAGGCTGGGTGAATCCCCGTCCTCTCTGGGTTCAGTTGGGGAAACCACCTTCCTTCCAGAAGGGAGCACCAGCCTTCCTCAGCTGCCTCAGGCCAAGCCTCCACTCCAGCAGATTCGCCCGATTCTGGCCTCCTCTTCCCTTGCCTCCTTTCACTTAAAGCTGCAGTGACTCCAGTCCAGGTCAAATAAGGGCCACCCTGACCGAGAAGGCCAGGTCTCAAGGGACCTTACATTCTCAGGAAGGCCATAGAAACAAAGGCCTAAGCAACCAGTGTCCCTTCAAAAAGGCACTGCCAATCCTCTCCCAGAATTGCTGTCCAGGCAGGAGCCAGAATCCTAAAAATCCTAAAATAGTACAGTGACGTTTGGAAGTTTGAGGCTGCTGCTAAAAGGATAGATAAAGGCAGAAAGACCTAAAGAGCACGTACTAATTTAGGGACTTGGAAAAGGTAGGGTGGGAATTCCAGAAGGTGACAGTCTTTATCTCTGAATATTGAGAACCTACTAAATGTGAGGTATTTTTTAATAGAGGAACGAGAGGGCTAGATGAAGTCATATTCAATGGAAAAGAAGAAAAATGTGGTTTACTAGCATTTGGAGTTTGATTGTTTAAGATGAATAACATAAGGCATTTAATAACCTTATAGTAATGGTATCAATATTTTTAGATTTGTATTAATTTTAAAAATCGGAGTTAATATTCTGTTTACTGGGTGAACTCTGCATCTTCTCTCTGCCTTTGTAGTGGGCTAAAACAATCAGAAGCGGAATCTTGCTTTATCAACATAGCACGGACCCTCGACTTCTATGGAGTGGAGCTGCACAGTGGTAGGGTAGGTACCCTCAGCATGGTGTAGTTCAAAAGTTATTTTAATTTTAATTTCTGAACATCTGAAAGCTTCTTTGAAACTATCTCTTTTCCAGTATAATAAAAAGACCTTTTTTTTTTTTTTTTTAAAGATACCTGAAAGGTTTATAAAGTAATATTGAGTTTTGCTGGTTATTTATCCACTTGGTTTTTTTCATGTTTGCTGTCACACTTGAAGACTTTTTACTTTTGGGGGGGTCACAGGGGTTAGAAACAAGTAATTTTTGTAAGACCATCTCATGGTTAAAGAAGTGAAAAATGTATACAGTTCCATTTTCCAAGTGGCTCTTTAATGAGCCAGGGTTTCTACTATTTAATCTCAGTGCTGCTCAAATTAGAGCTAATTATGTACTCAAATATGATAGTTTTCTATTATGATGGCATGATTATGAAAATCAAGTATTTTGAATTGGTTGTGACTTTTTAAGTAAAATTGATTAATATCTATCATCTGCTGAGCCGTTTCTAACTGCCAGACACAGTAGCTTATTTATTTCCCACTGTAATGCCATGAGGTAAGTGTTGTCATTACCTCCATTTTATAGATGGGGAAACTGATACTCAGGGACTTATCGAAGGTCATGTAGCACAAGTAATGGCTTCAGTGTGTGACCCCAGCACTGTCTAATTGGCATCTGACCTTTACATTTTCTCCCTGTAATTGGCCCACATCATATCCAGAGGAAGCAAATATTGGTTGAACACCTAGTCCATACTAGCCATTGTTCCAGATGCTTTCATATGTGACCATAAGGTCTCATTTAAAGATTATAGCAACCTTGGGAAATGTGTTCTAATCACCCCATTTTACAGGTGAGAAAACTGAGGCTCAGGGGAGTTGAGTAAATTACCAACGTTTACATTTAAATAATATTTTTGCAATTCATAGAAACACTTTCATTTCTTTTGTCTTACTTCTGTCCCCTAAACTGTGCAGTGTACAGGATATAACATAGGTAATAAAGTAGGAAAAAGATACGGATCTTACAAAACATCAACTTTGGGACTTGACTTAATTTTTATTCCACTTGCAAATACTGTTTTGTCTGGTAGAATGTTGTGGAGCCCTTTCTTCAGTGGTGAAGTGGGCTTTACATCTGCCTGAGTTGATCTGTGCTCCCCCCACCCCCACGATCTCATGAAGGTCCTGAGGCCAGTTGATTACCTGTCTGCCTGACACCCCCGTGGTATCAGAGGGAGTTGGGTTACCCTTGGCTATGCTGCATCAACCAAAACCCCCTGAAAATCAATAACTTGATATCACAGAACTTATTTCTCAGTAGTTCAAAGGCTATATGGGTCCTGGTGGCTCTCCAGGGCAGCCCTCCTCCATGCAGTGATTTGGCAGCCTAGGCTGCTTCTGTCTGGTGGCTTTTCACCATCTTCACATGTGGCCTCATGCTTGTCCCAAGGGAAGAGGAGGTTGGAGGGCTGCACACCAGCTCTTAAATGATTCGGCCCGGAGGGGACTCATCACTTCTGCTCGTTGTTCATCAGCCAAGACTAATCATACCGTCCTGCTCCACAAGCTGGCAGGTTTGGAGATGCGCACAGGAATTTAGCGAACAGTAACTGTCCATGCTACCGTGATGACCACAGAACCAGGAGATTTGAGACCCACGTCACTGGCCCACCCAAAGCATTCATTTATTTCCTTATTCTGCACTTGATTTTTATTTTGTGTGCTAATTTTCTGTCCCACCTGCTTAATATTTCCCTATATTCTGATCCCAAGTATCATGTTTAATGCAACCCTGGTTTTCAACTTGCCAGTTTGGTTTTGCTTTAAGCATGTGATTTCAATTGGGTGCCCAATAGTGATTACTCTCTGGACTTTCCACAACAGTATCAGCAGTGTTTTCTTTGGCCAGTTTCTCCAACTCCCCATGTTCACATCACTGTTCATAAATGATTTGTCCCACTGTCTCTTGAGAGGTGAAGGGGATGAACGTTTTTTATACCTACCGCATGCCAATACGTTCTTATATTCTCTAAGTTCAGCTTGATAAAACTCTTAGAGGTGGGTTCGACAATCCTTATTGTACAAAAGGAAAAACTGAGGGCAGTAGCCCAAACCAACACAGCTAGTAAGTGGCAAACCTAAGGTTCACATCCAGTGGTAACTCTGCCCCTTCTTTAAAATTACGAGTATCTGATTGGGTAAATAGGGATATAGATGACTCAAGGGAAGGAACTGTTTATTTTAAAATTTTCATTCTCAAATGGATTTAAAACATCTTGTAGTCGCTGTATCTTCCTTTTATTATCTTCATTATCTATGGCAATGCCTAGCACATGGGCTCTTAATAAATGTTGACTATATTGGACTGATAAGCCATATTTTATTTTTCATTGGGTTTAGAATCAGCAGTTCTACACTTCATATTAATAGCTAAAGCCTCTTCAGTGATGGGAGTTGAGATTTGTTTAAAGCTGTGCGGGGCACGAGGCTTTTCTGATTTTAATATGGTGTCTGATACTAATTGTTGAAAATGTAAAGGCAAATGTTCATTTCTATGATTCTGTGGAATGAATGAGCTTGCCTGGTGGTAACTTTGTAAACTGGCAGAACCCAGGTGTTGCTGTCAGGCAATGTATTTTCACCTTAGAAGAATTTGGTGCTAAATACTTGGATCTTAAGTATCTGTTAAGAGGAGATTTTTGCCTGTTTTCTGTAATTTTCCTTTTGGAGCTTATATGTAGTGCTATTTATAAAAGCGTGGGTGCTTGAGTTACCAGAGGGCATAAGCATGACAGTAACACGCTGTGAATCTGAGATCTTCCTTCTTACAGGATCTGCACAATTTAGATCTAATGATTGGAATTGCTTCCGTGGGCATCGCTGTGTACCGAAAATATATTTGCACAAGTTTCTATCCTTGGTAAGTGCAAACCGGTTCTAATTATTTTCTGAATCATGCTTTAAAAATATGCTGAACAAAAGTAATGATAACTCTAATTTTAAACTTTTATTTCTAAAGAAGGGACAGAGACTTTCTCCCAAGTTTTTACCTCTGACCTGTACAATTAATCCAGATTCAGTACTTGGGAAAATTGGTTTGGTTTTTATCAGCATCCCCTTCTTCCCCAGTCACCCTATGGTTTGGGATACCGTGTGAAACCTGGATAAAACAACACAAGGCAGGTTTTGGAGTTAAGGAATCCTTCCTGGGCGGCACATTAGCCAGGATTCAGAGAACTTCCTCTGGGCAGGAGCTGTATTTTCAGGGCAGTTCCTTAGTTACTAATTGAAGTTTTATCAAGTGCCCAGTTCTGGTCTAAAAACTCAGAGGGGATCCAGCAGACTTGAATCCTCACAAATCTGAGAAAGGCAGTGCAGTCCCCACTGTTCAGAAGGCTCCATGGTGGAGGACTTAAGAGCACAAGCTCAGATCCTGGCTCCAAGCATTCCTGGTTTGAATGATCTTGAGCACTTAAGCGCTGTCTCCCAGCCTCAGTTTCCTCATCTGAAAGCTGGGTATAATGATACGTACTTTTCAGGACTACTGCAAGGCTTAGTAGAGGGGCTGCTTGTAAAGCTTTAAGTATAAAAAAGGCTGTTAATGGTGGCTATAATTGTGTTACTATGCAAACAAGAGAGAGGCTACTTGACACACGGCTGTTAAGTTTGCGAAGCAGCTGGGATGCAGACCCAGGTCTGTCTGTCCTCCTTCTGTTGCTCCACACTGCCCTCAGCTGTCTTCCCCAGGTATGCACCAGCTCTCGCGGAGCTGCAGTATCACAAAAGCAGCCGACAGCAAAGAGAGCGCATTGCCCATGGTCCTTGTTATTTAAGAGCTACATCATAAACCAGGGGCCCGGATGTGATACTCAGCTTCAGTCAGCTACTTAGTGTTTGGCCGAAGTGATGGGGCCGCCATCCTTTCTGCGCCGAAGCAAAGTCTAGGAAGCCGAGAGCCCCCAGCCATCACGATCGTGGACTAGAGAACACACGCCAAGAGGCGCCAGCTGCGACCTGGCTGCTCCCTGATGTGCTGCTTTTGTGTTGTGTTCTACTTTTTTTGCAGGGTGAACATTCTAAAAATTTCTTTCAAAAGGAAAAAATTCTTTATACATCAGCGACGAAAACAGGTGAGTTGTACCTATGCTTGCTTTGGTTCTTGTGTTTTTAGCCAATTCAGCTCTTAGTCCTTCAGCAGGTGAAGGAATTTGTCGTACGTGTTAACAGGGAAGAAAGAGCATTGCAAACGGTGGAAAGAAAGTGGGCCTCAGGGTCCGGAGGGCCCCGCAGTTTTCTGTGTAATTCACTCTGCTTATCTGGCTGAGGAAGTCACTTGCTTTGGAGTCAGAGACATTGGGTTCAGATCCTAGCTCTTCCACTCACCGGTTGGGCGGGTTACTTAACCTCCTCTAGTCTGAGTCACCTTGTTTACAGGAATGCAACAATGCCCAGTTCTCAGGGAATCATCAGATTTAGATAGAAGTGCCATTGGTCAAAGCACCTGGCCGAGCCCACTGCAGAGTAGCAAGAAAAGTCAGCAAGGTCAGTTCCTCCCCTTGATGTGTTTAAAATGCACGGTGGCCTTGCGTATATGTCTCATAGGAGGAGTCCACAGCTCTCCAGATAACTCAGTTTGGTTTTCCACATGGAAAAGAGCAACTTAGAGGTGAGAGAACCCACAGCTAGTGAAGTGGAGGAGCTGGAATTTGAACCGGTCGTTACGAATCTGAGATGTCCGCTCTTCCCACGACACCACACTCTGTCTTGTTAGGCTGCATATTTTTCACTTACTGTCACTACGTCATTTCCCAATTTTCCAAAGATAACGTGTACCTAAAATGGCTCCACATCGCAATGAACTCTTAGGACTGAGAGCACTAAAGCTCAGAGAAAACTAGGACTAGAATCTGGGTCTCCCGAGCCCCAGATGCAAAATTCAAGGTGCCGTAAAAATGCACAGGATGGTAATTTAACATGAGAACAGAAAACCTGAACTCAGGTAGAATGGAGATAGAGCAAATGATCAAAATGATTATTATAAGCGAGCAGTAGATCTAACTCTCTTTGTGGAAAGCAAATAGAGAAACCCAAAGCATTATAAGATTCCTGTCATTTGATAGGTGAAAGATGATTTCTTCAGGGGAGAGATTTTTCCCAGAGCTAAATTTTGAAAGGAATGTATCAGACAGCCCTTATCTGGATGCTCCAAATATATCCGACCTAGAAATGTAGGCAGGTGTGAAATGAAAGCGTTCATGAAAGACCACAGATGATGATAAAGAGTAGACTCTGGTCATCTTTATTACCACGTTCATAAAGATGGTTAACAAATCCTGCTGTTGAATATTCTTAGAACCCTGTTTTTGTGGCCTAAGGAATTTTGAAACCAGTTTTCTGCTGTCCGTCATCTCTTACTTGATAACCACCGATGTGGGCATAAAATGCTTGAGACCCTGCTCCTACATCTGTGTAGATGAAATCTCTACTGTGTTTTTCCTCCCAGACTGAATCCAGGGAACACATAGTGGCCTTCAACATGTTAAATTACCGATCTTGCAAAAACTTATGGAAATCCTGTGTCGAGCACCATACATTCTTTCAGGCAAAGAAGCTACTACCTCAGGAAAAGAATGTTCTGTCTCAGTACTGGACTCTGGGCTCTAGGAACCCCAAAAAGTGAGTATGCTTTAGGGACAGTCTCCATGCTAGGCTGAGAAATAAACATGTCCTGGTCACCCCTGGGGAGTAAACATCCTCGGGGGAGGGACGTCTTTGCCCAGGGGCCCCAGGCCCTGGGGCCAGAGCTGCTGGTGGATCTAGAACCATGGGTGAAAGTCTGCTGGGGCCGCAGTGTGTCTTTCCACACACGCAGGCACTTCTCCTATTCCTGTCACTCGCTTCTGCCTGCTCAACTCTTAACACTCAGAGCCCCCCAAGCAGCCAGCATTGGAACAGCTCTGTCATGTCACACCCAGGGAAGCACAAGGCTGTGACTCAGGGTCATCTTGGTGCCATTAAGACAGCCTCTCCCACTGAACATTAATTCCATAAGATGCTCTATAATAATGAATGAGCAGAAATAAAGATTTCCAGAGTCAGGTGACTTTGGCATATACTACATCCAGCAATCACAAGATAGTAACAGTAATAATTATATAGTTGACGATTACTGAGTGCTTACTTTGTTCCATGCCTATACTTCATTATACTTCATTCTTTTTTTTTTTGTATGTTTAATTCTTACAGCAATTCCATGTGTGCTATTATCCGTAGGAATGATATTCAAAATAATGACTAGAAAATAAATCTGTAAATTTCAAACTTTTAGATTACAGTGTATTCTCATGCAGTTTATATTTTTTTATATGTTTTTATTCTAAGATGTAGAATACAAGATGTATTATAAATACTTGCCTTTTAAATATAAGATGTAGCAGAAATTCCATATCAAATTATTTTCTAAATTGGTTGGAAAAGTTATTTTTGTGATTTTTATTTTAATTGATGTGGCTCTTACTAAAAATAGTGCCCCTGTCTGAGCCATTCTCTGATATGTGGGACTGTATCAGACTATTCCAGTGACTTTCCTATTACATGGTAATCAGTGGATAGCTTTCTCAATTGAATAAGTAGTAAATGTCTGTTAGTATCAGTGATAGTATTGATATTTATGGTGCTAAATGCTCTCTCTAAGCTTCTGATGAACCAAGAGCAAATATATTTTCCAAGTTTTTGGCTTCTAATACTGTCCAGTATTTTTACACATTCAATAGCTCTATTTCTGAACATGCCGTAAACATAACTTGTTGGAATGTAGCATTTACTTTAGTTGGACTTAATCCTCTTGGTGAGCTGAGAAGTGGCATTGAGAGCAACTAAACGCTTGGACTCTCTTACGGAAGGCTGGGTTCAAATCTGATCTACATCAGTTTTAATTTAATTTGCTTCAGTTTCTTCATCTGTAAAGTGCAGACAACACGGAGGATTTTTTTTTTTTTTTTTGGTTCTCCCTTGTGGCAGAAAAAACTACCCCTGTTTTGGTGGCTTAAAGCAGTAACCATTTTATTATCTCTCAAGATCTTGTGGGTCAGGCATTCGGGAAGGATGTGGCCGGATGGTCCTCTCCATGCAGTATGTAGACTAAGGTTTCTCAGTGAGATGCAGCTGGTGGCCGGGCTGGGCTGAGGGTCCGGGACCACTTCTCTCCCACACCGGGTGCCTTGATGGAAGATTAGAAGGCTGGACTCATCTGGACCCCTGCCCTCTCTGTGTGTTCTCAGGGCCTCTCACAGGGTAGTTGGATTTCTTACACAGAGGCTCAGGACTGCAAGAGCCTAAGGCAGAGGTGGCCGGTCATCTTAAAGGCTAGGCCCATACCTGGCATAGCTACTCTTGGTCAAAGCAGTCACAGGCCAGCCTGGGTTCAAGAGTCAGAGAACTTGCAGCCATTTTTAATCTGCCACTAGGGATCACTTGGGACATGGTGGGTGGCTCAGTGGCCACAGGTCAGCAGTTCTTGACCACCAATACCAGCTTCAGCATGCTGGCGAATCTCATCCCTCATTCTCTCCATTTCATAGATGGAGAAACTGAGGCTTAGGTTACGTGATTTGCCCAACCCCTAGAGATACCGTTATACATTTGCATATTGGGCCCTCTGAAAGCTTCCATGTAAAAGAAACTTGTTCGGTATTTTCCAAGCTTATGGGACAATGGAACACTTCTTTTTCCAAAGAGTACCTATTAATAACCTGTGACACATACTTTGGGGAGCTGCTACATTAAACCTTTGAATCATCCAGCTTGCTCCCCTCATTCCGATGCTGTGCTCTCAATCAACGGTAATTTGATTTGTGATGTAGATTCTCGTGGTGACGCTGCTGTGAGCATTTTGATCAGGGTGACAACCGTATTTCTCATTGAAAATTAGTACATTGATATTCTAGAGGGTGTGCTTCGTGTTACCTATGTTCTTTTGGGTTTTTTTGTCCTATTTTTTGTTGGGTTGCTAGTTTTAGGCTGCAAGGAATTGCGTGGAATGTTTTAATGAGACATTGAAACATTGTTTAAAATTTAGAAATGCCAGAACTCAGTTTCCCCGAAACTGGCTTCAAACTCCATCCTCTCAAATAATTCATTCTCTGAGGGGTCTAGAGAGCTGAGATTTAAATTCTCTAGGTATAAATAAAATTTGAAAGTAACCTTTAGGGTGGCACATTCAGAGAACATGGCCTGAAACTCTGCTGTCTAAGCATATTTCCTCAGGTCTGCTCTTAAAGAGTTCTGAGTGATTTACAGTGACGGTCTCTGCCAGCTAGGAAGACAGAGAACACTGGGAAGGATGGTTAATGTTTGTACTCATGCCAGTGTGAGTAAAGTGAGAATTCCTTGAAGTTACTTGAACTGTATTTCAATGTTAATCCTGAAATTCCTTCTATCTGGTAAGGCTTGGTTATATTCTGAAAGCAGTTTTTTTGCTTGAAATAGTAAGGACAAGAAAATATTTTTTCACCCGAAGAGAAGAAATAACATAAGGAAACGCTAGGACAGAAAGGAATCTCTTCTGACCCGTGTACCTCCACTCCTGGTAACCTCTGCTGGGGTCATCAAGGTGTTAACCAGTTATGCGTCAGGGAGGGAGTGTGTGTAGACCTGTTTCACTTATGCTGTCACTTCTTTCTCATTGAATATGTCAGTGTTGAAAGTGAACCTACATCTGGTTTTTCAGGTCTGTAAATAACCAGTATTGCAAAAAAGTGATTGGAGGGATGGTCTGGAACCCGGCCATGCAGAGATCTTTATCAGTGGAACAATTAGAAACCAAGAGTCTACCGTCTCGGTCTCCACCTATTACTCCCAACTGGTATGTCTTCCTTTTCTGGTATTACCCACCAGTAAACACTTCTTTTAAAAACTCAATAAAAATAAAAACCTAACTACAGGTGGCCTATGGTCAGAGTTTACATTTGCATGTTTGACTGTTGCAGAAGTAACTATTTTTGTGAAATGCACAAGTCTAGCTAAACATTTTCTTTAGTGTATGAGGCTGGGATGTTCTTTTTTAAAAAGTTATTTGGTCTAAATAAATTTGAGCACTGCAGCTTACTGAAATGCTGCTCTTGAAATTAGCACATTCAGGTTTTGAGAAGTCCTGTGATAAAGAAGCATGTTTAACTTTATTTAATCTCACGTTTCCCATTAATATCAAACAAAATAAACTTTGAGAAAACATAGTAAAGGTATGTAATACAACTGATGTAAGGACATGTGACCCTCTGCAACAGTAGCAAATGCACGTAGGAAAGTAGCCTGCCAACTTTTAAGGTGATGGACTCAGCTTAAAAAGAAGGAAGTGGCAGTTTGGCAAAGTGGGAAGGGCACTGGGTTTGTAACTGGAAGACCCGGACTCAGATTTTGACTCTCCTGTTCGTTAACAAGTTTGTTTACCTCTCTGGTCTCAGTCTTTCCATCTGTAAAGGGATTGAATGACATAATGTACAAGTGCTTTGTAAGCTAGTCAAAAAGGATCAGGTAGAATGATTGTTATTGTTGTTTTTGTTATTGTTGTTATTGTTATTTTATTATAATGTTCCTCAAAGACATCAGGCCATTTTGTGAATGCCTTCAAAACAGCCAGGTATCTTCAGAAGGGGAAACCAAGCCAGGAACATTGCCCCAGCTCCACCCTGAAATAAGGGTATGGCTTTCTGTTCATTTCATGATAAGGTGCACCTGTAAATTAATTCTCGAGGAGTGAGCTACCAGGACTAAGGAACATTCTAACATGCAGGCAAAAAAAGGAGCTGTTGTGCAGGGCCGCTGGGTAAGGGCCCTCCACTGGGGCCTAATGCTCTGGGCAGGGATGGTGATGGTGTTTAGTGTTGGAAATCATAACATGACTGAGTAGATTGGTTCTTGGTTTCCTAGATTTAGGCACTCATCCTATAGTAGTAAACTTATGCTATAAAGTAGCAGCTTAATTTGTCTGAAAGTCTCTTAGGCAGCCGTGCCAGGGCCCCAGAGCAGAGGTCAGGACAGCATCCAAGAGAACAGCTGGAGCTGGTGTTGCCACGCCAGTGGACCGTAGCTCTTACTGCTATTTATAGGTCCTCTTCTGAGGAATCACAAACCTTTCTACTCTGCTTTGGACACAGTGTTATTGATTATCCGAGCCCAAGGGGAGTGCAAATAGTGGAGGCTCTGACAGTCCCAAGGAGAAATGGCTAACAAAGACGCGGAAGATGGAAAAACAGGGAAAATGAAATTTAGAAAGCTCAGCAGCCTGGGATCACCCACTGCAGGAGCCGATGCCCAGGTGCTGCCCCAGGTGTCACCCCAGGCATCCTGGGAACATTGCTTCATTTGATTCATTTTCAGGAGCCAGGTAGGTACAACTGAGGCTCAGAGAGGTGGTGTGACTTGCCTCATGTCACACAGCTACTGCTGCTATTGGAGTGACAGGGCGGTGCTGGGGCTATGCCCATCTAATACCACATAAGAGATATATTTTAAAAAGCACACATTTCTTCTTGGATCAAGTGAGATTCGCATGAGGGGATGTAGTTGAAATAAGTCTGCCGAAAAAGTTACTTTAGCTTCTAAACTCTTATTTATACCATACAAATGAATCAGAAAAATTGTCTGATGAGCAGTCAATAAAGCCTGTTTACACATTGCGAGCTTGAGTCCTCCTGGAAAAATAACTCCCCCTACATCAACGCTCAATAGCTTCCCAAAGAGCAAAAACCAGTCTCATCTGCCTGTTTATAAAGCTGAGGAGCTGAACCACTGGGCTAAGAATATCTGGGACCATGTGGCCCTTGGTGGGTTCTAGTGTAGTAATGGGTTAACTGGCTCTTAAGTTCCAACAGCATCAGCAAAGGCATCCTTAGAAAGGTCAGAGCACAAAGTTAGATCACTGATGTCTGATAAAATTCCTAAGTAGAATCTGCTTTCAGCACTTCACACTGAACCTTTCCCCACCAGGCGAAGTCCTCGACTCCGGCACGAAATCCGAAAGCCGCGACACTCTTCCGCAGACAACCTTGTGAACGAAATGACATACATCACTGAAACTGAAGATGTGTTTTACACCTACAAGGGCTCCCTGTCCCCTAAAGACAGCGATTCTGAGATTTCTCAGAACCGAAGCCCACACCGAGAGTAAGAAACTTGTGTTCCTCTCTTTCTTTGCGTCCGCTTGTTTGGGCTGTTGAGGAATTTGCTCAATGGCCATTTAAGAGGAGGCAAGGGCTGGAGCCTGCAGCCAGCTCCCCGGGGTGCTCTCTGCCAGGGCAAACATCATCATGCTCTCCCTTCCCCGACAGGAAGACAAGCTGTGTGCCTGGGGTCAAGAGCTTGCCCTGCTTTTTGTCAGCAACAGTGACATACTGTCCACACGCTTGTTAGCTCTCCTGAATAGTGTTCTCGCCAGTTCATGAGCAAAGCCCAGTTTAAGCCATTTCATACTCCAGAGGTTGTAGACATGTTAACTATAGTAGTATTTCTCTAGATTGTCAGAGTTTGACCACTGCAGGATTCCGCATCACTGGAGATGTGCTTATTTTCTAGCTGTCCACAGAAAGCCTTCTCAGAACCACATTATGTCCTCAGGTTTTTGTTCTTTTTGTTTTTAATGAATAGTCAGTATAAAGAAAAAACATTCGGAGAACATCTCTGATTTTCTTTGTTAAGTTTTTGTCAAGGACAGTGTGCATCAAATTCTTTTATGTCCCCACTTTCCTTTTTTAATGTGACAAACTCCCTTCACATTTCAAGGTCAGGAGAAAATATGTCTCTCCTAAAATACTGGCTTGAGTCCTTTTATTATTCAGTAAGATAATATCTAATTCAGTAGTTCCCTGTTTGACTTGATTACCAGGGAGCTCAGAGCTGCATGTCGGGCCCAATTGCATTAGCTTCCCACAGCTCAGGTTTCTGATCTAGTCCCTACTCTTCCTTCCTTGCCTTATTAATGGGTCTTATTTTTTCTCTTGTTTTAATGAATTCACTGTTCTACCATATCTGCACATTTTAGAGTGAGCTATCTCAAATCATTTTTTGAAGTGGACAAGACATAGATCGTAAATTAAATGACATAAAGTATTATAGGAATGGATCATCTATTAGGAAGTCAACCATGGTCATTGAGTATCCATTCAGTTAAGTCCCATGCTGTGCCCAAAATATAGAAACATATAACGCTTCCCCTAATAGCAGAGGATTAGCAAGAAGGCACTTCAGTTAATCTGTAAATTTTTACCACTCTAACTACTAGGATTAAAGCATTAAATGCATCCCGATTGTACTCTAGGCATCACAGGTGAATCACAGATCTCACATCGCCCTTAAGTGTGAGGTTGCTACCTCTCTGCTGTCCCTGACCACAGCAAACATAGCTTCCAGCTTATCTGTGTTCTTAACACCTCTGATTAAATAATCGTCTGGTCATTATTTCCTTGTGACCTGAGCTTGGATGATGCTTTTGTTGAAATGATCACTGTCTCTTGCTCCAACTTGCAGCCTCGTTGAGGTTACAGTGGAAGGGTGTAAGTTCCTTTGCGTGACACTGGTTTTGCAATTCTAGGTCTACAAGGGCAGGAGTGCAGGCATGCATGACTTGAGCCAGTTTGAGTCTGCCAGGGGCTGTGTCGCTTTGGTAAAAGGAGAAGGAGGATTTAGGGAACTGACCGAGGGCTCTGGGATGCCCAGTCACACCCTTCGTGTCAGATCCTCCTGCTGTGGTTTGCAAATCCATCATGGAATTGTGGAGCTTCTGGACCTTCCCTGTCCAGTACAGTAGCCCCTAGTCACATGTGGCTATTCAGATTGAAATTATTTAAAATAAAATAAAATTTAAGTTCAGTTCCTCAGTCACACAAGCCTCATCTCAAGTGCTAAAGAACCACATAGGTAGTGGCTACCATATTGGGCAGCACAGATACAGTACATTTCCAGGTGCTGGGTGGAGGAGAGATGAATTCTGTCCAGTGGTATATGGACGTCTTAAAGGGCTACGCTCATTGCCGAGTCCTGCACCACACTTTGTACACCCTTTGCTGCTCATTGAGGGAATGTGAAGGTGAATTAGACAAGCCTTTGCTTTCAGGGACCTCCAGGCCAGCTGGGCAAATAGCACATTATCAGCCTTCATCATCACACTATGGGGCTCTGTCAGTTTGGTGAAAGGAGAAGAGAGTTTGGGCAAATGTGGGTTCTGAGAAGCCTGATTACAGGTCCTAGGTCAGATCTTCCTTCTGTGGTCTATAATTCCATCTTCCTTCCCCACCATGGAATTAGAGCATCTAGACCTTCACAGGCCAATACAGCCACACACAGGTGGCTATTTAAGTTTATTAAAACTCAACTGAGAATTCACTTCCTCAAGTCCAGTTCGATTTAAGTAATTTCTAGCCCTACTCACCTCTAGGCATTGCACATCGGTTCTTCCTGAAACTCCTCCGTGAGACATACAAAGATGTATCATCCTGGGGCACTTTTTATTTTGCAGCGAAATGCTAAAAGTAGCAAATGATGGTGATCCAAACGCAGCCTTCCTTGCCATGGCTTTGCCAGGTGAGCCAACAGTAGATGGCTCACAGAATCGAGTTAGCGGCTGTGCTTTGCAAGTGGGGCGAACAGTTGAAAAAGTTCAGCCCCTAGCACCTCACTTAAGTAGGGGACCCCCTTCCTGCTGGCAGGAAGCCACCTTCTGCTGGGTCTTCAGAGGCAGCTGGCTTCCCGGAGAGTCTGGTGGTCCTCCATTGCCCAAGGCAAGAAGGGAAGGTTAGTCTGTACTTGGAGAAAAAACTGCGGTGGTGTCTTCAGTGAGTACAGTCATCCCTCGGTACCCAAGGGGGCTTGGTTCTAGGACCCTCACAGATACCAGAATCCATGGATGCTCAAGTCTGTCACATAAAATGGCTAAGTATGGTTGGCCCTTCGTATCCCCGGATTTAATTCGACCTGTGCTTGGTTGTATCCACGGATACCCAGGGTTGGCTACAGTATTTTCAAAATGTTTAAGAAACACTGGACATGCTTTATACAGCACATTAGTGTGTTAAGAGGCAAAAGGAAGTATCCTGTCGGAAATCAGATGAATAACATCACAGACAGCAAGAAGAGTTCCTTTTAGAAAGAAGAATGAAGCGTAATGTTCTGTACCCATGTAAACAAGAGGAAGAAAGAGAGAAAGGAAGAAAAAGAGCGGTTCGACTTTGGCTCTAAACCTAGTGGTGCGGTTCAGACTCAACATCATCCTAGTGGATAAGTCACCTTGGTTTGTTCCGTATTTATAGCAGCGCAGCAAAGTTTATGATTAGTTACGAATCCTTGGCAGTTTGCTTTATGCCCGAGTAGGCTGTCCTCTTGTTACTCTCTCAGCCATTCTGTGTTCCTTTCCTTGTTTCAGAGCCAAGGCCAAAATCTGCAGAGAAGGAAGTTTCCAAAAACAAAAACAACCCACCACCCAGAAAAATGGGAGGGGGTGTTTCCCAAAGGAAAAAATGACTTTGCAGAGCAGAAGCTGGAAGAAAACAAATTTTAGGGCAGATGAGGGTTGTGTTTGAAGAACTTCTCCTCAGTGAATGGGGCTTGGTGCCATTGTGGTGCCTTTGCTATTTGCTTACTTCCTTCTTTAGAGCCTGCCTTGTTCCAAGGACCAGGGGACAGCTGTCGGCTTTTATTTCCAAACTTCTCTACACACAACAATGTGAATATACTTAAATGCTACTAAACTGTAAACTTGAAAATGGTTAAGATGGTAAATTTTATATTATGTGTATTTCACCACTATTTTAAAAAATGTTTTTAAATAGCTTCTCTGCATTGGAAGGAACTTTGGGAATCCCCTTCTTCAGCTGCATCGCCAGTATAGGAATTCCCTCTGCCCTGTCACCTGGTCACCCTGCCGGTGATGGGCAGCTCTCCTGCCATGTGGCAGCTGGTTCTCTAGTTGGACAACCCAGTTGTCCAAGCTGTGTCTCCCCACAGGAGACCAGCCAGCGACAGGGTTTCATTAGGAGTTTTGTGTCCATTTGCCCTGCACCTTGCCTGCACTTCACTTGGTCTTGGGCCACTTGCATGTGGACAGCTGATGAATACCTTAAACCCAGCCTGACCTGATCTCAGCTCATCGTCTTCTGTCCAGCCTGTGGCTCCTCCTGTCTTGGTGAATGGGGCCACATTTCAGAACCACCCAGTTGGCACCGATGGGAACTTCAGGCATCCTCGACAACTCCTTCTCTTCCGCCTGCATCATCTAGTTTCTCACCTGTTGATTCTCCCTTGTGAACATCCCTTGACCTGGACCCCTCCGCCGTCCGCCCTGCACTGCCCCTGTGTAGCCGCCATCGTCTCTCGAAGGGACAGTTGCAATAGTGCCCTAAGTGTCCTCCTGTCTCTAGCCTCTCCTCCTTCCAGACCATCCTTAACAAGGGTAACAGGCTTATTTTTCTGAAATTTATGCCCAAGCATGTCACTCCCCTGCTTAAATGCCTTTTCTGTGCTTTTTAAAAATTTCATGCCTCTGCAAATACCACTGAAGTTTTTTTATTATTAGAGTTTTGCCTAAAATACAGGGTTGGCCAAAAAGTTTGTTCGGGCTCTTCCATAAGATCTTATGGAAAATCCCAAAGGAACTTTTTGGCCAACCCAACACTTTCTTCTTCCCTCTTGACTACCTGTTTAAACTTCTACTGGTTTATCTTTCAGACTCAAGCGCCCCCTCCTCTGTGAAGCCTCTCCTGGCCTCCCACTGTACGCTAGACATCTGAGCGTCTCCATTACAGCATGATGATAATATTTGATTACTTTTGTATCTTAAACTAGACAGCGAGCTCTTTGAGGGCAGGGATAGTGCCCTGTTCACCTCTCCTTCCCCCAAACCTGGCGTGGTGCCTGACACTTCATGATATTCAGTGACTACTCTGATGGATGGACAGGTGAATGGGGAGATGGTCACATGAAGCAGGATGTGGCCCTTGGCTAAAGTACAAACAAGCTCCCAAGTTTTTACAGTGGGTACCCCCTCTGCCACTTCCACGGCAGGTCCCCATATCACATGAGCACCATCACACAGCATCTAACCTGCACGCCAAGGACTCAGATTTACTGTAACGAGTTTTGGTTACCTGTCTTCTATGAGCAGGTCCCCATGGTAGGTGCTGCTGCAGGCTATGTGTCAATGAGAAACTCTCATCAAAGAATTCAAGCATGAATTGACTGAAATTTAACAAGTGCTTTCTTGCCCTTAAGGTATCGCAACATCTGAGTGGGCAGCCTGGGGACAGGTGCATGACCCTTGATTCCATTAGCGATGAGGCGTAGAGCTCAGACAGCGGCATGTCTGACCCACATTCCCTCAGCCACCTCCGCAACTTCTTGAGTGAAGTTTTGATCTCGGGCCCTTGGCATGTATCGCAGAGATAAGAGTATCACCTGAAGAATGTCTCCGTGTCGTAACACCCATACTACGAAGACATGCTTTCTGTTAGTCGGTGATCCTTACGTCAGGAGCCACGTGAAATATCTGGCTGTGTGTTAAGCACACTAGGAGAGGAATGGACAGAGGACTAGGGTCTCTCCCGACCTCGAGAAGCTCATAGACTCGAGAGAGAAATGCCACATGGAATGGCCCCTGTTCTGTCACCACCATAGCCAGTGCCTCCTTGCGGGCGCCTGGTGAGAGCTGTGAAACCCTCAGTGGGAGCACAGCTTTGCTTGGCTAACAGGTTTGTGGGGGGGGAGGGCGCGGGGGTCTTTGTCATTTTCTAGGGTGTAGGAAAGAGTGGTATAAAAAGCATCACCCAGGAAATCCTGCCATTTTAACTGTCTCTAACCTTGCTTCCCTTCAGAGAAATGAACTCTGTCCTGGCTTTTGTTTCCGATGACTACCGCATTTACAGTTCTGAAGCATCGGCTTCTGAGAGCGAGCACCCGTTTGTCTGCCGGTCAGTCTGTCTGTCTGTCTGTCTCTGCCCCTTTCTCCCCAGGGAGCTGGGGTGGCCTGTCCCTCTCTGGCCACTCTGGCTCCCCGACAGCTTCAGGAGCAAATCACTTGCTTCAGCTCCCTCCTGCTACCCCTTTCTTTGCCCCTTTCACAGTTACCCACTGAAACCCCAGGGGTTCCCCTCTTCTCTCCATCCTCACCCACTGGGCTCTCCCCTCGGTTGCACCTCACGTCCTGCCCAGGTGGGGAGGAAGGCCACTTGGTTTGGCATCTTCACTCCTGGCATCCCTGTGCTGCGTCCAGCTGCCACCTTCTTGTTGCTTCCTGTCGTTCCATGTCCTCCTCACCATCTGTCCGTCCATCCTCCACACTGAGCAGATCATTACTGCAGCCCACAGGGAACGTCTGTACACAGTTGATCAGCCAAAAAAATATTGTCATGTTTAATAAATCTCCATCTAAAAGTAAGCTCTCCACCCCTACTTAGAAAATAAGATTGGATACATAATGACTTTGAATATGTTATTTTTAGTACTATGGGCTGTTTTGGATAGACCATTACATTTTATACTGAAAAAGAAAAATACTTTAAAACCTTGTAAGATGTCATCTAAGTTCCATATAATATAATTCGAAATTCAGAATTTAGAAATTAAATAAATATAATGAATACAGATATACATTACAGTTTACTGAAAAGTCTGTTGTCTTCTGCTTTGTCACCTTGCTCTTCTGTTTAAATGTCATCACCCTTTCCATCGCTCTCATCTCTAGATTCTTCCAAATGTTTGAAGTAAGAATGCTATTTGCAGCTTCACAGTAAAGGTTCAGGTCCACCCCTAGAGCTGGAAATAGCTTTTCCTAAACCTCTTTGGCTTTATCTTGTTTAGCAACTTTCAGGTTTCCCTTTCTGCCACTAGGAGGTGCTCTTATAAACATCAAAACTTAGAAAAGTTGCCCAACTTAGGGAGGATTTTTTTTTTAGCTTCCTTTTAAGTAAATTAAAGTCTCATTTATTTTCAGTCTGAAAACATACCACTAGTACATAACAAAATATCCTCTCTCTGAAATGCCTTCCCATCCAACTTGAACACCTTAAGGCCAAACTCTTCTCTTGCAAATAGCTCTACTTCTATACTACTCTGTCACTGAATTTTTTTATTCAAATGATTTGAGATTGTGAATCATTATGTGTGACTATGATACAGATTTTATATTTAAAGTAAGCTAATTTGAACTTGCTAGGAAACAGAAGCACTACATTAATGAAAACTCCACGGATAAGGACCTGAAATAAAGAGGCAGCAGCAGCTGTCTTTTGTCTGTTTGTTTCACTGAATGTCTGTCTTTGCTCACCGTTCCCATCACTAACCTGGAATGAGATTAGAATACGGAGGAGTCTGTGGAACATGAGGACAACCCCATATTCTGTTGCCTTTTAAAGGCATCTTTTGCTAGGACTGTGGCTCTGGAAGGGGTCTAGTGTGGGTGTGCATGATGCAGAGAAGTTGCGTGTCCTACACCGTGTTCATCCCTGTGGCCCTGAGAGGTTAGAGGGGAGGGTCTTAGGAGCAGACCTGGTGTGAGGAGAGGAGAGGGGAGAGGTGCTGGGGGAGTCATGTTCATCAGACTTCTGTCTGTCAGGTGAGGGGAAAGCTGTGTGACCTTGGGCAAGTCACTCAGCGTCTCTTGACCTGTTTCTTCATCTGTGAAATGGGAGTTGAACCAGATGACCACAGAGGTCTGTTCAGTTGCAATAGTCTGTAATTCTCGAAGATAACGCCGTACAGTAGAATTTCCTGCGATGATGGAAATGTTCTGTAACTGCGCTGTCCAGTGCAGGAGCCTCTAGCCACGTGTGGCTGTTGAGCATTTTTGAAATGTGACTGGTACAACTGAGGAACTTTCTAATCTTAATTTACTTAAATTTAAATAGCCACACGTGACTAGTGACTGCCATATTGGGCCGTGCAGCTCCAAGATACAAAAGGACTTACGTTAGAGAAAAATAAAATGTATAATCTCAGTGGAGGCATCAATGGATGTCACAGGTGAATAATGTAAACTAGGATTCATATAAATTGTCCTGAATATGCCACGTTAGTCCCATTTCCTTTGGGTAGCGAACTGTCCTGTGAAGCAGAGCTATGAGTGGGAGTGAGATGGAAGGGAAAAGCTTTCAAAAGGGATGGAGACGCATGCATCTGGGTGAGCTTCAATAATTAAGCACCAGAATAGCTGGACATATTTCCCTATCACCCTTCCAAAGCAGCTGAGTGTTCAGCAGTTCCTGGTACTACCCTGCCCTCCTTCCCCTTTTCCCCAAAACTAAAGGCGATGATCTTTAGGCCAGTTGGGGGCATGGGCAGCCAGTGGACTCTGGATGTGCCTGAGCCCTGGGCTTGACCTTTGGAGCTCTTCTAAGGTTCCAAGGATTGGTGACAGCCGCGAGATGCCAGGCCCCAACAGTCAGTAATGTTTGCTCTGATAAAATATTAATCCAGTTATTAAAATATCTCCTCCTTCCCCACGATGAAGGAGTATATCCGAGAACAACCCAGCACAAAGCTACCTGACCCAGAAGTCATCCAGTTCTGTGTCTCCATCTTCAAATGCTCCAGGCTCCTGTTCCCCAGATGGCGTCGATCAGCAGTTCTTAGAGGACTTCCACAGGGTGACCAAAGGGAGCTCCAGCGAGGACTGCAGCCAGTACTACTGTGACAAGGTGCGTGACGTCAGGTGCTGCGGCTGAAGTGGCAGCCGACCCAGCCAGGCTTCCCGTGCAGGGCCGCCTTACGGGCGATTAAGTGGTTATGACTCGAAGAAAATAGCATATCACCAACCACTGGAGAAAGAAGTAAGATAACTGATGATTTTCTGACGTTTTCCAGAATGATGGTGACGGCTACTTAGTCTTGATCCGCATCACACCAGATGAAGATGGAAAATTTGGATTTAACCTAAAGGTATGTTGTGTGCAATTTATAAGGACATTTGATGCTCTGAAGAAATCTTTAGGTGACTTTTTAACTTCCATTAGAAATGTGCCACGTACCCAAGGCTGCATAAGCAAATTGGCTCGGCCTTCAGAATTGGGAGCTTTTTTTTGTGGCCATAGTAGCTGCCTCATACCGAGTGCCTGCTCTGTGTACTTATTTATATCACCTTATTGAGTTCTTCTATTAAATGGTGAAGTTGGAATTTTAAGACCCATTTTATAGATGCACACTAAGGCTCAGAGAGTTGGGAACCCCTCAGCATTGCTAAGAGAGAACAGTGGTTCAAGTGCAGGGCCATCACCCTCCTCTGCCTCCCTCTAGGCAGGCTCTGCAAGCTATGGCCCGCAGGCCAAATCCCATCTGTTTTTATAAATAAAGTTTTATTGGAACACAGACACCTCATTCATTTACAAATGGTTTATGGCTCCTTTGGCACTACGGTGGCAGAGTGGAGAAGTTGCAACAGAGCCCTCTGTCCCACAAAGCCAAGATAGGTAATATCTGGCCCTGTACAGAAAAGGTTTACTCTAGAGCAAAGTGAGGGAAGGTGGTCTTTTCTGCCCACCCCGCAGCTGCCATCACACACTCCTTTCCAATACCCGCAGCCCTGCTGACAGCCTGTTCTCAGAGGTCAAAAGCCCTCACGACATGGGACCTTTCTACAGCTCCTCTCCTGCACTGAAAACTCCCTTTCCAGCAGCGCTTAGGGGCTGTGCTTCTGGAGTCCTTCCCCAGGGGATGTTTGCATTTTTTTGAAAGGAGGCTGCTTCCTCCAAGTGCATCTTTGGTCTGTGGAAGGTGGGGATGGCAGTGGGAGGCTCTGAGCAGCCTTCTGTTTGGCCCACTAGACCCAGGGACCCAGGAACCTTCTCATTCCAGAAGGTGCCAACGCCTGCGATTAGAATAAGTTCAAGGGAAGTTTGAGCCCTCCCTTGTGTCAGAGATATCTGCATGTCTTTGTTGCTGTGAACGACTCAAGTGGTTTTTTAATCTACATGTTTACAGGGAGGAGTGGATCAAAAGATGCCTCTTGTGGTATCAAGGATAAACCCAGAGTCACCTGTAAGTAAACATATTCTGTTATTTCCCAAGTTTGCTTTCCCCTAAATGTAACAGATTTCTGTTTCTGTGTCCTGTTTCTTTTTTACTGGCAGCAGAGAGTGTGTGTAAATGCATGCATATAGGTAGAAAGAAAGAATGGAGTCCGTGTTTTCCAGAACCTTGTTGCTCATTGTGGTCCCCGAAGCTGCAGCACCAGCATCACCTGGGAGCTCATTAGAAATGCAGACTGTCGGGCCCCACCCCAGACCTCCTGGACCAGAATCTGCATTTTAACCAGATCCCCAGATGATTGGTGTGCACGTTGAAATGTAGAAGTCCTGCTCAAAAGAAGGAAACTGGGGCTTAGAGTTTGCTGTTCTGCTTGCTCCGAGTGGGCTCACGGCCCCTGTGTCCCTCCCCCTCCCCACCCTCAGCCCTCTGTCTGGGCCTCTAGGCATCTAGGAGATGATTTGCTTTTGTATAACAGTGAGCACCAAAGGGTCCCTGTGCCTCCTAAGAAGGTGCCCATTTGGGAGTTTTACTCTTAAGCTTGTGGTTTACCTTTTCTTACTGCTTGTGGCCTCTGTGAGTTAAGAAGCCTTTCATTCCCACACTGTTCAATGCATGGCTTCTCTCCATAATGGCTTCTGCCTTTGGGGTTATGTTTGCAAAGGCTTTCTCCATCACAAGATAGATAAATACTCGCTTTTAGCTGATGAATCATTTTCTAACCACACATCTAGACAACAAAAGATAGAGGCATTGAAGTCATTATGACATTACAGTAATAAGTGAAGCCTGGCTACCATAGAGAAATGGCCTCAGTAGTTTTCTTAGCTTTGCTCCGAAATGTTTCATAACGTAGGTTCTGAGCAGGACTCCTTTAAAATCCCACCGCCAGCTACCATGTCAGCATTGCAGTGGTGGTAAAAATAAAGACGGTAATGCCTGAGGGAGAAGAAGAGAACTTGGTCACGGTCTCAAGTGTCGAGGCTCAGAAAACATCAGGTTCTTCCCTTGAGGACTGTGTTACTGTAACAGAAGAAACTCGCTCTTCCCCCGTGCAGGCGGACACCTGCATTCCTAAGCTGAACGAAGGGGATCAAATCGTGCTAATCAACGGCCGGGACATCTCAGAACACACCCATGACCAAGTGGTGATGTTCATCAAAGCCAGCCGGGAGTCGCACACACGGGAGCTGGCCCTGGTGATCAGGAGGAAAGGTAACAGCCACCCGTGGGGGAGGAGCCGTAGCAAAGAGGGCCTTCCCCAGCCTGTTCCGTGGTTTTGCGATGTTGTACTTGTAGTCAACATGGGAAAATCAAGGGCTTTCCCGTGACCACCTGATGGCCGACTTCTCCCTTGAAAAATATGGAGATCTGCCCCCACAGGGCCCCGCCCCTCATGGCCAGTCCTCTGCAGGTAGGCAGCACCCTCCCACCCCTTTTTATACTAGGTGTGACCCTCCCCTTCCCCATGCCTCCCGGGCCCAACTCAGCCCACTTCACACACCCCTCTTAGCAGCCTGGCCCTGCCTGCCTTTGCATATTCAACCCTTCCTCAAAGGACCAGGTTATATTTTATTCATGTGCATTTGGTTTTTGTTGCAGAGGCAGTAAGCAGAGTGGGGCAGGAACCTGGCTGCCTTGGGGCTGTTCAGACTCTGCCTCCCACTGGGTTCAGGGACCTTGAGCAAGTTTCTTACCCAGTCTGTGTTTCAGTTTCCTCTAATGTAAAATGAGGATAACATAGTCGCTACCTCCAAGGGTCCCTCGGAAGATTAAATGATACTCATACTGGAAGGCATCAAAGATGCTTCCCAGTACTTGGTGGGCATTTGAAAGGCAACCTCTGTTGAATACAGCTACTATTATTGTTGTCGTTGTTGTTATAAAGCAATAAGCCGAGTCCTCGCATCCTCTTTCCCAGCTCTCAAATACTGCAGGTAAATGAAGTATGCGACTCAAGCCCTGGCCCTGCATCTCCGTTCTGGCCTCACAGTTGTCGGCACAGCCCACACCCTCTCGTGCCTGCCTCCTCTGTTCCCACTGAAACTCCCAGTGCCAGCTCTCATCCCATCTCTTCTGGCAGATGAGGCCCTGCCATATCTCTCCAGACCCCTACCCACCTCCTCCCACCACCCATCCCCACCAAACCCAGCTCCATGCTCGACACACAGTAGGTGTCACTAGTGACAGTAGCTGAGGTCTCTGCAGCACCAGCGAAGTGCCTGCACTGTGTTAATTGCTTTGCGTAATTATCCTCTTCAACTCTTACAATGTTCTCGTAAGGTTGGTATTCTTATCCCCAAATGAGGATGCCAACACAGGTTAAGTAAGTTGCCGTGTGTCTGGTAAGGCCACATGATCATAGAGAAGGAAGGAATCCAGCGATTGGGAGCAGGCCTCTCCATCACATGAAGTGCCGTGTGACATGCTGGCCAATACGAGGGGCTGGAACGAGAGCATTCCGGCCAGGCCAGGGAGGGGTTCCTCCACCAACCCATGGCAAAGGGCTGGCGCCTGTTTGAGGTGAGGGAAACAGATGTTTGTAGACTATTAGAGCTTAAAGAGCAGTGCCACTGATTTTCTATAACTATAATGATAAGTTCATTTTTAAAATAAACATTCAAGTAAAAAATGAGTTGATTAAAAGAAAAATAAATAGTAACATAGGGAATAGCAGATATGACAAAAATCATGAAAATAAGCAGAAGATCTGCGCTTCTGTGGTCAGTGGAAAGAATGTGGTCTTTAGCGTCAGACATGTGGACTGAATTCCCGTGTCCCACCCTGACAGGCTGGGTCACTTTGGACAACTCTTTTGCCCTGTGAGTCAGTTTCCTCATCTGTAAAATGGGAATAAAGACCGCTGGTTCAGCGTTGTGAGGATTCAGTTCAACTATGTGGAAAACACAAAAGTTGTTCCTTTCCTTCTCCTTTCCTGTTATCTTGAAGGCAGTGGGGAGTCATTGAAGGCTCTTGGGTAAGGGAAGTGACTTCTCTTTCTGGGTAGAAGGGGAACATTCAGAGATGATCCCAAAGTTTGAAGTGACTAGACAGAAAGAGGCACGTGAGGCTGGGAAGTATTGTGCATGGTTGGGGAGAGGGGGTCCTCTGTTTGTTTTTACCCATATTGAGTCTGATGTGAAGGGAGATTTCCAAAGAGGAAGCACAGAGGAGACTAGAGATGTTTACTTGGGAGCCTCCCACCTAATAATGGCCTTGAGTTAGAGACTGACTGACTGAGCTCTGCGGGGCGGTGGTGGTGTGAAGAGAGGGCCAGACCCTGCACCAGTTTCCTGGGAAAATGCCTGTTTTAAGGAAGCAAATGAAAGGGACTGGAGAAGGAAGGAAGAGCAGGGGTAGAAGAATAACCAGGTCACAGAGAGCAAAGGGAGAAAATCTGTTTTCTTTAAAAACATCCTTTCCCTTTCTCTTACCTTTGGCAAAAGCCTCTTGAGTACTAAACACCGTCATTTAAAACTAACCAGCAAGGTTAGTATGTCATTTTGTATAATTAGTACATATTGAATCATTCAACGAGAAGTAGTATCTTTGGCGAAAATGATTACCATGTGCTTAATCATTTAATAAGATGTTTTAAAACCTCTGCATTCAGGTGTCATAAGTGTAATTTGAGGGGAGGAATTCCCATCACCCAGCGCGTGGCTGCACAAGCCAGACAAGCTCTTTCTTGTCCGCTACAGCTGTCCACTCGTTTGCTGATATCAAATCTGAAGATGAACTGAACCAGCTTTTCCCAGAGACCATTTTCCCCGTGTGTCCGGAGGGTGGGGACACGCTGGAGGGATCCATGGAACAGCTAAAGAAGGGCCTCGAAAGTGGGACGGTGCTGATCCAGTTTGAGGTAAGAGACCCCCAGTGCCTCGGTGGGCTGCTCAGCTGCTGCCAGGTCAGCTAAGTCACCAGGCAGCTGTGCTCATGGAGGGACCACACAGGGACTCATGACCTCAGGGAGAAAGCGGGCTGGGGACCACGGCCCATCGCTTGCCCCCCCACCCCGTTCTAGTAACGATCAGTAGTCATGGAGAAACGTCAGAAATCGAGGAGGTGAGACTCTGAGCATATTTAGCTGCCAACACAAAAGCTCAGAACACTCGGCAGTCGAAGGTAGTGGAGAGGCGGCGCGGGTGGGTGCGGAGGGATGATGGAGGAGCCGGGCCCCGTGAGGGCACAGGGGCTGGGCTTCCCAAGTCCCCCAGAACCGTGTGGACACGAAACCAAAGTCAGACCACGTCTTCCCTCCCCAGGAGCGACCTCTACTCATGGGATTGAGACTGTTGACAAAGGCACACGCAGAGACTTTACAAAACAAAGTAGGACCCAAGGAGACTGTTTTCAAGTCAGCTTTACTGATCACTAACAGAATGCAAACACAATGTATTTGTCTTCCACATTTTTAAAAAGTTGTGGAAAACAGAGTAGTTCGTGCAGTAAAAAGATAACAGAAGAGCACAAAGAAGCATAAAGTAGGCCAATGAAAGAAAATTGATCATGATTAATGACAACATACACAGTCTGGATTCCTAAATTAGGAACGAGAGTCTCAGGTCAGATTCAAAAGCAGAAATCTGCACTGCATAGTTTATTAGGAAGTTGTATAAAGGAAAAAGTCACAGAAGCAAAACTAGGAAATTTATCAAATATATGTGACTGCATATTGATTCAGGAAAGCATGAGTAATGTGAGTATCAAATAAGAAAGAAGCAAAGCAGAGAGTCTTGAGTGAGAGAAAGGTTTATTCTATAATGGTGTAAGGAATAGAATGTAAATAAAATACATTAGTAAAGCAATGTGTATTGAACAATAGTAAAAAGTAAAACCCACAAGTGAAAGGTGAATTGACCCCACCAAAAACAATCAATAGGGAATTTTGAACTTAACAGCCTTGACAGATAACATAGACAAAAAATAAGCTGAAATCAGGATAAGAGGGTAGGAATAATATAATTACTTGGATAGAACTGATAGACATATACTGAATATCTACAAAGAGAGATAGCTCTTTTTTCCAGTGGCCTGCAGGAGGCTAGGGAGGCTTAAGATTTTAAAAGAAGAAAATGTAGAGGTTGTATTCTCTGGCTTTGCATTGCAAAAAAGCTCAAAATTGAGACATACTTTTCTTTAAAATTTATTCATTTTATTTTATTTATTTTTGGCTGCATTGGGTCTTCATTGCTGCACGCGGATTTTCTCTAGTTGCAGCGAGCAGGGGCTACTCTTCATTGCGGTGCGTGGGCCTCTCATTGCGGTGGCTTCTCTTGTTGCGGAGCATGGGCTCTAGGTGCAAGGGCTTCAGTAGTTGTGGCTCTCAGACCCTAGAGCGCAGGCTCAGTAGGTGTGGCACACAGGCTTAGCTGCTCTGCAGCATGTGGGATCTTCCCGGACCAGGGCTCGAACCCATGTTCCTTGCATTGGCAAGCAGATTCTTAACCACTGCGCCACCAGGGAAGCCCTGAGACATACATTTTAAACACTAAATCTCAATTATTTTTAGACACTCTCCAAAATAATTGAAACAAGGAACACTTAAAAGCCAGAATATATCAGTTTTATTCTTTTTGGAGGGAGTTGGAAGGGAAAGTCAAAGGGGAACGGCACTGTGGAGTCATTTGTTCTTTCATTCAACGAGTATTAGGTATTCACCATGTGCCAAATGCTAGATCAGGAACACAGCGAGGGAAGGAGAAGGGGGATTTCTGACCCCAAGGAGCTTACGGTCTAATTTTGGTATATTTGTGGGAATGTATCACGAGTCCCAGAAACAGCTAAAGACCAAGATAGGGTGAGATTTCATTCCACAGACTGTATGTTCTGTAGGGACTGGAGGTGAGAGGATTCCAGGAGGTCCTCTGGGGTGAGATGTAGTGTTAATAGAGGGTGGGTGGGATTAAGTGTGGAGGGGAGGGTAGTCCAGGAGGGTCACAACCTCCTGGACCTTAATGCAGACTAAGCTCAGAGGGTGTCAGGTAGGGAAACAGGCCTCCCCGGGGGTGAGCAGCGCTCAAGGAGTCCTGGGAGATGTCTCCAGGTGATGGAAGCCCTTCACCCAAGACGAACGGGGTCTCTTTGATAAGACTGTCCACAAGGCGGCGCTGTGGGCTCTTGGTGAGGAAAAAGACGGTGCCTGGTCTTGACCGGTGCTCCAGAAAATCCCCTCCACTTTTCGTGTTTTACATATGGGAATCCCCTATCAGGTTTTCCTTGAACAATGTTCATTGAAATTCATTAGGAAGATAAAAAATGCTTTAGAAAGAAGTACCCACTTGTCCCCCTGTGTTTTTAAGTAGTATTTCTCAAAGGGTGACACCCTGACCATCTGTATGGATATCACCTGAGGAGCTTTTTTAAACGGGCCCAGCCCACAGCTACTGAATCAGCCGCACTGGGCGGGGGCCTGGATACTGCTTCTTAACAAGATCACCAGGAGGTTTTAATGCACAAGCTGATCCTGCGGATGGGAGAGTAAAGATCGTACCAGAACCATTGTCCCGCTGCTGTCCATCCTAAGTCCTGCCTTTAGAGCTTATGGTTGGACTACAGAAGAAATAAGATATGGAGAACATAGAATTTTTAGGGTTAAATTTTAGTACCTACACATTTCCTTCATTTAGTTTAAACGTTTCCTAGAAATTAAGTCGAAAAACCTTCTTTTTAAATAAATAAATTTTTACGGAATTCCAAAATACAGAACAGATAACAGCAGATCTGCTCTGTGACGGAGCTGGTGGGACCCGTGGAGCCCTGCCTTTCAGTCTCCACACTGCCCCCCAAGGACCCCTAGACTGTGGAACACAATTTAACAACCACTGCTAGAGGTGGGAGAAGTTGTCTTACATAGCTGCTAGAGGAGGGGAATCCTAAAGGAAGACAAAGGGAAACCTTTAATGCGCACTTACTATGTGCCAAGGGCTTTATAGGCATCGTCTCACAGCATTCTCACAGCAGCCTGCTGTAGGGCTGGATCAGAGTCTTGGAGAGGTTATCTCACAGTAAATGGCACAGCCTGATTGGAAACCAGGCAGGCTTAACTCATGGAGCTTGTTCTCTTAACAGCTGTAGAACCTTTGTGTAATTATATAGGTAACAACAACGTGCTGTTTCCATGTGAGAGTCGTTAGAATAGCATGACATCAGAGCTAGAAAAGATCTGAGATGCTGTCTAGCCACGTGGAGCCAAGCAGGCTTCAGATCCTGGCTCTACCACTCATTTCCTGTGTGACCTCAGGCACATCCCTTAACCTCTGTAGCCTCTACTTCCCCATCTGTAAATTGGGTATTTCGTGGGCTAGTTGTAAGAGTTAGATGAGATAAATACTTAATGCGTTGTCTGACGCACGGTCAGCGTGCAAAAAGCAACAACTATTATCATTTATGAATAGAGGAGTCTAAAGAACCTGCCCAGTCCACACAAGAGGTGGAACCCAGTACTGTCTGACTCCCAGAGTCTTGGCTATTCTGGTTCCCCACCTGCTTCTCCTCCAGTGCCGTCAGCAGGTGGGCGGCTTGGCTGGCGGAGGCTGTGCTCTGAACGGGAGCAGGAAGTGGGGGCTGGTTCCTAGCAAGTGCCCATGCCACCCACTCTGCGGCACAAAGGGCCTGTCCTGGGGTAGCTGGGCAGTGGATGGAATCCCTCTTGCGGTGACAAGCTGGTTTTCAGCAAAGCTTGCTTTGAAGCATTTTCTTCATTAATGGAATTCCCCTGTCCCTCCCATGGCTTTCAGAAACAATTACAAATGTGTTCTAGAAAGCATTTGGTCCCAGCTATAATAAAATCACGCTTAATAATTAGCATTTCTATAGCACTTTGGAGTCTACCAAGTGTGTCTCACATATGTCATCTCAGTTGACTCTCACAGCAATTCCGGGAGACAGATATGGCCAGAATTATTTGGATCACTCCTTTATAAGTGGAGAGAACAAGGCTCAGAGGCTACGGAACTTGCCCAGTGTCACCCAGCTGGTCAGAGACAGAGCTGGGATTAGAATCTATGTTGAAAAGTCCATTGTCAGAACTCACCAGGTATGACCCAGTTCTTCACTCAACCTCTGATATGAGCCCTTCCCTCCAGGAGCTACACAGTGTGAGCTACTCAATGTGAGCAGTTTGCCAGCATTTGTGACCAGCCTCGAACTGCCTAAATACTGTGTTCAGGCAAGGTAGGGCGTTCCTCTGTCTCTCGTATAAAGGCGCCCAGACTTGGGGTTCACAAGGCTCCAAGTCCATTACCACCTCCAGGATGCTCTCCTCCTCTCCTCTGATGAACTCGTTGACTCCCCCAGGGTCATTCCTTCCTGAGAGTAATTTGTGGCTCATTTCATGCTTTTTCCCTGCGTTGAGCTTTCTGTTTAGGCAAGGGAAAGGGTGTGCAGTTGGTATAGACGGTGCTGGATAAAAGCTAAGTGATGGTGCTAACTGTCCTTTGAGAACTGCTTTCCCAGCAAGCAAAGGCCCCTTGTGCCCATCCTCATCCAGTGGCCTTGCAAGCTCCTTGGAGACTTGTGGAATGCAGTTGATAGAAAATGAGAAACATTTATCCTCCCACCTCTCAGGACTGATGAGTTAGAGCAGTGGCTACAAGGCTCCACCAAAGGTCGTGTCAAACTCGGATACCCCCGCCCCTCCCACCTCAGCATCTTCCCTCTTTGCCAAAACCAGAAGCCATCTTTTTCTCTCTCCTGACCACTGTTTCTCCCGAACCCACTCCTACATCATCCATTGTAAGAAACATCCATTCCTGTCAAAACAGGTGACTTACTGGTTGCTGTGATCGTTATAAAAGTTGATTTGGAAGGCCAAAGGCAGCTGAAGACTTACTCATGTAGGTGTACCTTCAAGAGTAGAGCTCATACTAAAAGTTTTTTTTTAATTTTTCAAATTTTTTTTTTTCTTTTAAGAAAGGCAGACATTATCAAGTATAACACTCGGAATACAGGGAGAGAACTGCAGGCTTTGGAATGACCACGTGTGTGGCCTTTACATTTCAAGTGCCGGGGACCCATTTAAAGGAATTGCCACCCCACCTCATCGTCAAGTATTTATCTGTGAAAGGGACACTGCAAGAATACTTGAGTACGCCAGCACTGGGATCTGCATTTGGTACTGTGATTTAAAGTAGCACTATTAAAAATAATAATAATAAAAGTAGCAATATTGAAAGTCCCCAAATTGCCAGCAACAATGTCCGTTCATTTCAGCAAACCTTTACAGGAAGGTAGGGAGAAACTCTGAGTACCCCGTCAGCAGTGTCCTTGCTCTCTGACTGGGTCAGGTACAAGGGAAAGTGGAAGTCCCCAGTGTGGACAAGCTGTCTGTGAGCAGTAAGTTGTTCTTATGTCTGCAAAGTGGGGGACAACCTCTCGAGGCCTTCATGAAAAACGGGCTACCCTTAGCTTAGTTACGTGCCTCCATGCCACCTCTCGTCCTGCTTTACTCAAGTGCTTTGTACCCTTTGTCCAAAGCAGCAGATCCCATTATGCCTCGACTCTAAACATTTTATTGAGCACCTACTATGTACCAGGCACAATGCTGGCCTAGGGTTTATGGTGGTGAACAGAACGAACAAGACACCTGCCTTCATGGACACCACAGTTTAGTGCTTGATACAGAAAGCACGGTAAATAGCTGTTTTGAAAGTCGTTGCCCTGCACTAGACTCTGGGTCATTGCCAAGGGCATGAGAGGGCGTCCGTTTCTACTATTTGCTCTCCTTACTCATTGTCCCTTCCAGTCCCTCCATTTTTTTTTTTTTTTTGTCTTTTCCTTTTTTCTTCCCCCTTCTTGGGTTCTCAGTCTTCAAGAACTCCAGTGAGAATTCCCCCTTCACCTGGTCGTACAGTTGATGGGGTGCTTGCTTCCACTGTGCCAGCCCTTGCCAGCATCCACTGGTTGGAGCCAGTTGGGTGTCTGAAGCCTTTATCTGAGGGATGTGAGCAGGTTTCACATCTTTGGTTGGACCAAAAGTCTGAGGAGATCAGAGTCATCTCCTGATGCCCTCTCTCTACTTTTAGATGATTTTTTCAAAGGAGGAATGTTTAAACTGGAAAAGTGTATGTCTTATCCATCCCCGAACCGTGCTGGTCAACTCCAGCTCCCACTGTTCAGTTTTTGTCTCTGGAGGCCAGAGCCGGTGATATTGATGCTGCAATCTAAATACGGTTGTTCCATAGCAAACCCTCTCAGCTTATCTTCTTATAATTCACCCTTACTTTCACAGCTGCTTAGAACTACACTCGGATATGATGAGAACAAAGCACTTGAGGACATAAAAATTAAGATTTTAATAAAACTAAGTGATCTTATAACCCTCCGTCCCTGTGACCTTCTCCAGCCTCCGGGTTGCTCTCATTCTAGGGCAGAATTTAAGGGATCTTAAAGACTAGGAGCTCTTGCCTGCTTCACATACCTTTAGCCCAAGAATGAACAAAGCAAACTGTGTCATTCCAATGAGTAGTTCTTGAAAGAGCCTTTTCTCAAATTCTGGCTAATATAATAGTCTTCAGCTCATTACCTCCCATCCCTGATCCTTCCAGAAAGACATACCTGTGTTTCCAGCCCATCTCTGTCCACTCCGGACCACCCTTCTCTGGGCAGTGTTTTCACACCCAGCCTGCCATGCAGCTCACAAGGTCTGGAGAAGAGTCCATAAGTTAAAAGAACTTGAAAACCAACTGCTAACACCTTCAGAAACTAAGTGTGTGAATAGCACTGAAGCAGTTCAGTGGGAATAGGGTTCAATGTTAGCCTTGGCAAGGCAGGCATAAAAATGAGTGTGTTGTCAGTCCTTCTAAAGGCAAAAAAAAAAAAAAAAAATCTTAGCTTTGTTCACCCAACTTTTTGTAAAAAATTTTTAATTTTATGTATAGATTTCTTTTGTTGTAGTTCTTTTTCTCACTTCAGTCATTTGAATTTTTTTATATAAATTTATTTGTTTGTTTATTTATTTATTTTTGGCTGCGTTCAGTCTTCATTGCTGTCCTTGCGGTGCGTGGGCTTCTCTTTGCCGTGGCTTCTCTTGTTGCGGAGCACGGGCTCTAGGCACACGGGCTTCAGTAGTTGCAGCATGCAGGCTCGGTAGTTGTGGCACACGGGCTTAGTTAGTTGCTCCGCGACATGTGGGATCTTCCCAGACCAGGGCTAGAACCCGTGTCCCCTGCATTGGCAGGCGGATTCTTAACCACTGTGCCACCAGGGAAGTCCCCAGTCATTTGAATTTTTAAAAATTCACATTGTAATAATTCAAGTAATTCAGAAATAGCCAAAGTAAAATTAATTGTCTTCTGACCCCCCTCTCCTTTAGCTTCTGTCTCTGTTGTAATTTACAGATAACAATTTGGTGTGTATCCTTGCGTACTTGTTCCAATGATCTTGCAAATATATTTTATACACACACATACATAAGTGCACACACATATGTTATATACACATTGTGCGTATGCTGCTATGTGTAGAAACGGGATCACCACTGTATTATTGTGTAACTTGCAGTTTTCACTTAAATAGATGAGTGGAATCTGTACTTTTAGTCTATCTTCTTCTCTCTATTACTTGCACATAATTTTGTGGTATAACTATATAAGAATTTAAGTGAACACTTTTCCCTGTTGGGAAATATTCAGGCTGTTTCCAGTTTTCTGCTAAAGAAAATATTTTGCTGCCAATAAATTTCTTTGATATGTATCTTTGTGCATTTCTGTCAGATAAATCCCAGGGTGTGCATATTTAAAAATTTGAAGACAGTGCTATAGTACTTTATTTGTATTTTATTTTTAATACTTTACAATCCTATCAACAGATCATTACTGCTGAGATACATTCATATCCTTGTTGTGATTAAAGCCTTTTGCTAGACCTATGCTCTTCCGCTAGACCATCTCAAGTTGATTACATTTACACTTCTGGTGTTTTTTGTTTTTTGGTGCGTTGGGTCTTCGTTGCTGCTCGTGGGCTTTTCTCTGGTTGCAGTGAGTGGGGGCTACTCTTCGTTGCGGTGTGCAGGCTTCTCATTGCGGTGGCTTCTCTTGTTGCGGAGCTCAGGCTCTAGGCATGCAGGCTTCAATAGTTGCAGCACATGGGCTCAGTAGTTATGGCTCCTGGGCTCTAGAGCGCAGGCTCAGTAGTTGTGGCTCACGGGCCTAGTTGCTCTGCGGCATGTGGGATCTTCCGAGACCAGGGCCCGAACTCGTAGCCCCTACATTGGTAGGCAGATTCTCAACCACTGCAGCACCAGGGAGGCCCTACGCTTTTGTTATTTGGAGAAGAAAAACTTTTTCCCTCCAGGTTAGGTTTACTGGCTATATTCACTCAATTGGATTTCACTTCTATGCAGTTAGTCAGTTAGAACCAAATTTTCATTTAGGGGAATTTGACTGACTCAGATATTCTCCTCCTCCCAGAATCAAACCAAAACTTCCAATAAATCATGAATTTATTTTAAGAAGGAGCCCAGAGAGTTCATTAACGCTCACAGACCTTTAAGAAGTTCCTTAGTGGCTACTTGATTGTTATGAACTGAAATTGTAAAGATGATTAATAGTTGAGCTTAGGGAAAGATTGGAAATTCTAAACATTTGGAAAATGTATGAGACATAACATAATTATCATTACCAAAAATGTCTATGCTAATTCTCTTCTGGTGATTTCTGTGCAACTTGTTTAATAAAAGAACTAATAAGAGAAAAAAACAACAGAGGCTGGTTTATAAAGCAAGAAATACAATTTGCAAAAATATACAGAGAAAGACATTGTTCCACCTCCCTATTCAAATTGCAAACACATTTTAGTTGATGATACTGGCCACAATTTGGTGGACTAACCATTCTCATACACCCCTGGAGGGCAACTCCATTTTCTGTGTGTGTGTGTGTGTGTGTGTGTGTGTGTGTGTGTGTGTGTGTATCAAAGTCCTCAAAAATATGCTTTAATGCAGTAATTCTGTTCCTGGGAGTTTATAATAGTAAAAAATTGAAAACAGTCTAATCAAGAAGTAGAATAAAAGTTAAACTATGAAAACCTTATAGATTATTGAGCCAGTAAAAATCATGTGTATAGAGAATACTTCGAGTATTTAAATGACACAGGGAACTAGACACTATATAATAAGTGGGGAAGACAGCCTTCAAAATTACAGTGGTATTTCCCAGGACACGTCTTGTGAGACGTGAGATCCTCCATGGCCAAATTAGCTTGAGAAATGCTTAGCTAATCAGAATCTAATTAGGTTATGCACTTACAGGACTTGTCGTCTTAGAGATTCTTAGAACATAAGGTGACTTGTAGTATTTCCCAAATTTCCTTGACCTTGAAACTTTTTCTAAGCAATACCTAGTAGCTTCTTTCAGAATACTTGGGTTCTATAGAACATAATATGGAAAGTGCTAATAAATGTTCAGTCTCATTTTTTGTTTTTAAAAACATAGTGATACCTGTGTATTTTATGTGTTTATGTATATAATTACATATGTTTGTATACATGTGTGCATGAAAAAAAAAGCTGGAGAAGGTAGATGAAGAAGGTCATCTCAGGACTTCCCTGGTGGCGCAGTGGTTAAGAATCCGCCTGCCAATGCAGGGGACATGGGTTTTAGCCCTGGTCTGGAAAGATCTGACATGCCGTGGAGCAACTAAGCCCGTGCGCCACAACTACTGACCCTGCGCTCTAGAGCCCACAAGCCACAACTACTGAAATCCGTGCGCCTAGGGCCTATGCTCCGCAACAAGAGAAGCCACAGCAATAAAAAGCCCGCTCACTGCAACAAAGAGTAGCCCCCACTCGCCGCATCCAGAGAAAGCCCGCCCGCAGCAACGAAGACCCAATGCAGTCAAAATAAATAAATAAAATTTTTTTTAAAAAAGGTCATCTCAGGGTTGTGAAATTACTGGTAACTTTTTTCTTTATATTAGTCTGAATTTCTTAAATTTTCTGCAAAAAAAAAAAAAAGATCACTTCCAACACTGAAAAAAAATTTGTTTTTAAATTCCCATAAAGTTATCTAAAAACCACTGGTGAATAGTGTTTCACACTCTAGTTTGAAGTGGGGGACGCAGTTGTATAGAAAAGAAAACTCAAAAGGGCAAGGGGAAACTCTGAGAGGGGATGGATGAATCTCACGCCTTTATGGTGGTGATGGTTTTATGGGCGTATACTTATCCCCAAACTCATCGAGTTGTACGTTAACTATATACCACTTTTTACATGTCAGTCATACCTCAATAAAATGTCACTTCAAAGAAAAAAACTCAAGCATTGGCGTCAGATCTGAGTTCAGCCTCTGGTTTTAATCTTGAGCAAAGCATTTAATCTCTGCCTCTCACTTACAAAACAAGAATACTATTAATACCTCTCACAGAGCTGTTGTCAATGTCACATCAGGTACAGTACGGATGTGTCTAATATGTGCTTGTAAATATGCAAAGATGGTTTTAACTGAATTATTTACTAATGATTGCATGTATAGGGAAATACCTCTTTAAGTGAATGTTTAAATGAAGTTTACTATGTATTGGAATAAATGTTTTTACTGTGGAAGTATACTTCTGAAATGAATGAAATGAAATGCTCTTGTTCTTAGCAAAGAATATGGTTCACTCCATTAAATTGGAGGGAAGTGTTTTTAGACTAATGTAAATGATTTCCATTTAATTTTTAGTCAGAATTCTTTCTTTCTCTCTACTTGCTCTTAGCTCTTGTCAAATAATTGTCATAAAGATGAAGTTTTACTTACCGTGATCCATTATCTGTGACTCACACCCCTTTTTATGACTTTTCCTCAAAGATCGTCATGTTAAAAAGAAAAAATTATTGAAGAATTTAGTCAGTTTCTCATGGGATTGTAGAATTTCTTATTGGGAAGATTTTTCTCTTAATATATGAAATCACTTTTAAATGTTAAGATTTTGGTGCTGTGACTGGTAAACTTTACTGATAGACTATGTTTTCACACTCTCTCCATAGCTGTTTTTTGCAATGTTTTTTTTGTTTTTTTACTTCTCTATTTGTCATATAGCAACTCTACAGAAAGAAGCCCGGTTTGGCCATCACATTTGCAAAGCTGCCTCAAAATTTGGACAAAAACCGATATAAAGATGTACTGCCTTGTGAGTATCCGGCGTGAATACCCCCTCCCCACCGCCACACACACACTGAGATAATGTTTCCCTTTTTAAAACAGATTGTCTGGTATTCTGGAACAATTTTCAGTGTGTCTGTAAACACCACCGTCTTTACTGCAGCCATTTCAAACTCTGAACAGTTGGGGAATAGTGTTTATGCTAATGAGGCGAGAGCTGCAGATGGGGCTGGGAACTGAACTCTTGTTTACTCGGTGCGATAAAAATAACACCATGAAGAACCTAGTGGCAAGACGGGAATAAAGACACAGACCTACTAGAGAATGGACTTGAGGATATGGGGAGGGGGTGGGGTGAGATGTGACAGGGTAAGAGAGTGTCATGGACATATATACACTACCAAATGTAAAATAGATAGCTAGTGGGAAGCAGCCACATAGCACAGGGAGATCAGCTCGGTGCTTTGTGACCACCTAGAGGGGTGGGATGGGGAGGGTGGGAGGGAGGGAGATGCAAGAGGGAAGAGAAATGGGAACATATTGTATATGTATAACTGATTCACTTTGTTATAAAGCAGAAGCTAACACACTATTGTAAGGCAATTATACTTCAATAAAGATGTTTAAAAAATAAATAAATAAATAACACCAGGAATAATCAGTAAATGTCTTGCTCTCCCCACAGATGACACCACCCGGGTATTATTGCAGAGAAACGAAGATTATATTAATGCGAGTTATGTGAACGTAAGTTAAAAATCTGGATCGTGAGAAAAAGCACGTTAATCACTACAACAAGCATGACAGCGGCGTGTGTAGTGCTTTGCAGTTGGCGAAGTGCTTTCCCGTTCACTCCCTCATTTCATCACCACAGCAGCCGTTGAGGGAAGGCAGAATAGTCTCATTTTACAGAGGATGAAACTAAGGTTCAGAGACATTTAATAATTTGAAAAGTCACAAAGCTAACGGAAGGTGAGACCAAAACTCAGATTCTGTGTCTCTGACTCCATCATCCACATGCCTTCTGTCCTCAACTGCAGACATTCAGGTGTTCTGTTGTTTTGGCCATTGGTATGTAACTTTCTGTGTTTTCCCCCTATGTCATTACTGTACATCCTGCCTAGAAATAAGAAAAATAAAACCACCTCTGGGCATATAACCCAAAAACAAAAGGTAAAAGATTTCACATGTTGTGGGGAAAACATTCATTTCACTCTGAAAATGCATCTTGGGCAACTTAGCCTCTCTGAACTTCAGTTTCTTTATCTAAACCAGGGGTCAGCACACTCCTTCTGTAGAGGGCCAGACAATAAATATTTTGGTCTCTGCAAGCCAAGAGACAAAACTGAGGATATTAATTAGGTACTTATATAGCCGTTTAAAATGCAACCATGTGAAAACACAAAAAAAAACACCTTAGGCTTGCAAAGTGGCAGTTAAATTTGGCCTTCAGCCCATAGCTTACCAACCTCTGATCTAAATGAACAGATGACTTTTCAAGTTCTCAGGTTATAGCATGACATCAAGAACTACCAGCAAGAATGGGTCTGATCAGTGATTCCACTTATTTAGAAGCATCTGTGGGATCCATTGACCCTCACCTCAACATTCCTGGTGTCCTGCAAGCAGAGCATCAGAAATGGTGGGGCTGCGAAGACCATACAGTCCTGGGGTGGGCACTGGCTGAGACCAGGGCTGAGGGAGCCCTTAACCCAAGCGCCAACCAAACCATGAGTTAGGCACCTCCATTTACCTTTCCCATCTAAGAATGGGTGAATCACGGTGCCACTCCAAAGCTCAGCCAGTTCTGAGTGTTCTTTCATAGAAAAGACTTAGTTTAGAAGTAAAAGGAGAGCAGGGTGGGAGAGGGACACGGAGGACTGTTGAAAACATTTTGACATCTAGCATTAATCAACTCACATGGTAACTGTGTGAGGTGATGTGTTCATGAACTTGACTCTAGGAATCATTTCACACTGTAAACATATATCAAACCATCATGTTGTACACCTTAAATATATGCAATTTTTATTTGTCAGTTATACCCCAGTAAAGCTGGGGCTGGGAGGGAGACTGATCGACTCAATGGCACAAACGTTGGCAGTCATGCAGAAAGCAAAGTGGAACAACAGTTGGTGGGATAAGCCTGTATGGCTTACGCTTCAAAGAAAATAAATATCTTGATAGAAAACCCTGCATAGGGAAAGACGTAAGCATGAGGATTGGCATGTGTTGCTGAAAATGCAGTTACCCAATATTGATTATATTTAGGATACAGCGGTGAAGGTCATTTAAACTCTTTTCCATCTCGTAGGTCCACTTCTGATTATCGCCTATTGACTATCATGTAGTTTTATCTTAAATATCTAATGCTAGTATTATTATCAAATACCTTTGAAGCTTTTTTTTTTTTTTTTTTTTGGCCACACGGCTTGTGGGATCTTAGTTCCCAGACCAGGGATCGAACCTGCGCCCCCTGCAGTGGAAGCGTGACGTCTTAACCGCTGGACCGCCAGGGAAGTCCCTTTGAAGCATTTTTGAGAGTAGCTTTTTCTTTGATTATTCTTATTGGCCGAAAATGGATAGAGATGTTATTTCTGGTGTGATGACAGTCACTAACTAAAAGAATGTAAGACCCATTTCCCTGTCCACCTTGTGGCAGTAACAGATTCTAATGCCTTAACAATCTCTTGCCAGATGGAAATTCCTGCTGCTAACCTTGTGAACAAGTACATTGCCGCTCAGGGACCCCTGCCACATACCTGTGCACAATTTTGGCAGGTAGTCTGGGATCAGAAGTTGTCACTCATCGTCATGTTGACGACTCTCACAGAGCGAGGGCGGGTAAGTGGCTTGATTTCCAATTCAGAAGTGTGCATGTCACACTGTGCTCTGCAGAACGTGAATTTCAGAGCTGGAAAAGGTCTTAATGAAACGTCACCCGGTCCAGCCCCTGTGTGACCCATAAACCTCCTGTACAGAGCTACTGATGGACACCTCCAGTGACTGGAAGCTCGGCACTCTTCCTGCCCACTCCCTGGCCTTTCCAAGCTAAGGAGTGATCAGACAGCCCCTCCCATTCCTGCCTCCGATCCATTATAACAAGCAGGAAGCCTCTTCACCTTGCCTTACCTGTCCCAGAACCCCTGTTTTAGCTGTGGCCTTACCCACCCAGGACAAGTGCTGGTCCTGAGAAGAGCAGTATGAGTGCCAGGTTCACAATGGCCATAAAAAGTAGAAGAAATTACCTCTGTCAACCTCTGCTTGTGTCGCAGCAAAACCTGATGGAAAAAAGAGGTAAGAAGGGCTTAAGTAGGAGAGTGGAGGGCACCCTGCTGTGCTCAGCCTGATGTGCATTTTCCGTAGGAACAGATCGCTGATTATATAACAGAAGTCAGTGTGCAAGGGATACTGTGTAGCATGAGTTCTCTAACTTCTGCCTGCATCTGGGTATCTTCATTATGAAACGTCTATCCAGAAACACATTCCAAAATCAAATATAAATTAATTTTGAACCACCTATTTTGAATGATCTTTGTGCCACCTCCTCCCAGGCCTCTCTTTGGTATGTAGCTCAGAATGCCAAATTGAGCTGTGCTGAAAGTCAGAATACAGGATTGGAATGGATAGTATGTTTGAGGAGATCAGGCTACCTTCTCACCCAAAACAGCAAAATAAGTGTTCCTACTATTTCTAGAGAGACCTGTGGATTGCAAAGGGCTTTCACACAGGTTGTCCCAGGCAGATGGCTCCCCACCTTGGCTAAAACACTTCCAGGGTCCTTCCATGAGTGTTCGGCTCTGATTTTTTAAAAAATCCCTCTTTACGACACGCTGAAATCCACACCACTTTGAACCACCACCCCACCTGCTTCTCTTACCTGGAAGACTCAGTAATAAGTTACCCTTCTCTTCTATGCAATGCCCTTTCAGATATGTGAAAATAATCCTTGACTTCCATTAAGGTGGTGGTCAGCAAAAAATTGTCTGGTCTTTGTCTCAGTGGTGCTGTTAGCCAGTTTCCCCATTTTGTACTCAAGCATTTGACTCCCGAAACCTACATGCGGCACGCTGGTGGGGCTCTGGAGCCAGATGATCTGGGTTCAGAACACGTTCTTCTTGAGCAAGTTATTTAACCTCTCTGACCCTCAGCTTCCCTGAATATAAACTGCAGATAGTAGTGCCGCCTTGGAGGGTTTGTGAAGACTGAGACAATATATATGAAAAGCTTAGAGAGCTGCCTGTCACAGGTGTCCAGCAAACATTGGCTGTTGTGTGTCTGTGTGGCCATGATTATCATCCCTGGGAGGATGAGCCATCAGACCTGGCCTTTTGCGTGCCCTTGGGCTCCTTGGGCTTTCCATCTGTCATTCTCTGTGTTCGGTCTCACTCTTAGCTTCTTGTCACTCACAGTCTCGATCAGAATCTCTTCTCTTCACATAAGTCACCATTTAAAAATGTAAAGGCCCTCAAGAAGCAGTAGAAAGCTCCTTCTAGAATACCGTGAGTCAGAGACGTTGAGGGCACTCTTCGGGGTTGCTCATTCTCTCAGCTCTGCTTCCAGCCCTGGCCATCTCTCCGTCTTGTCTGCCTGGTTACCGTGAGAACTCTCAGAAGCTTTGCTGCAATCACAAGACAGCAGGTCTATGGCATCACCTGATCTCCTTGTCTGGAAATCTTGTTTTTGCCTATTTTTAATTTTTGTTTATATTCTGTTTTTGTATGCATGTGTGATTTTCTAATCTTGTTTTGGAAAGGCAGTGAAATTACTGGGACCTTTTTTGAACTTAGGGAACTCCGGCTGGCTCACAGTCCTATCCTGTCCTCTCTCTTTTTCTGGAGCGCCTGCACCCATTTTGTTCCGTGGTGTCCTGGGTAAGAGGGCAGATGCTAGGGCCACGCTTCCTGAATTCAAATCCCTGCTCGGTCACTTCCTACCTATGTGGCTTAGGAAACCTGCAGAACCTCTACGTAAAATGGAATAATAATGACACCGATCATCGATTTGTGGAGTAACTGAATGAGTTAATACAGGCAGCTTTCTTGGAACAGTGCTTGGCACACAGTAAATATCATACAGATGGTAGCTAGCAGTAATAGTAGTTTGGGTACACCTTAATTATTGCTGGGACCTTACTATATATATTTTACTGTAGTAGTATTTATTATTCTTCTTCAAATTGGCTCACCTTTTCTTGCTTTAAAAAATTTCCTTTGAAAGATATATCTTAAATGGAAGCCCAGTATCACTTGCCATAAAAAGAAGGTATGTGTAAAAATGCAAAAACCACAAGACAATGTTTTTAAAGTCTAAATAAATATTCTTGCCTTTCAGGCTGTGAACCCAAGGCGTGCTTGCCCACACGCTCATGTGCTGTCTCCTAAAAAGAGAGTTAAAGTACTAGGGAGATAATGTTAAAGCTATCCTAGACCCAAACTGAGAAATTCTCTACGGCATACATGGAAAAATCCACTTTCCCACCGTGTGGTTCTATGCCGTTTAATACAGACCCCATCTCCTCCTAGCCTCCTACCAAATCCCACACTTTGCAGGCCTTGATCTGGGCCATTGTGGTATATTATAGATGACAAGACATCAAGTTTATGGCCGTGTTGTCTCCAGAATCTCCCCATATGAAACTGTGCCATGTTTGCCTGCCTGTTCTGTGACTTTGGAGAACCTGGATTCTCCAGGTTTTCTCAGAAACTGTCCATGGAGGTGCTCCTCTCCGAGCTCATGAGGTCTTTCGGTGGTGCTGCAACTCCTACGAGCCAACACCTGAACCCTTGGGGCAGCCAGGAGCTCTCCTCACCTGTGTTGGGCTGCTCCTTCCCCTTCTAAGTTGGCTCGGCCCTTCCCAGCTGCAAGGTCATTGTTCTCCATGGAGAAAAGAGAGCAGCCGGCAGGCGTGGTTAGTGACAGACATCTGCCCCGATGGCAGTCCCTTCTTCCCCTCATTCTGCCTGTTCCAGCTCAGGAGAAAAGGCCCTTTCTTCCATCCAGGAGGCCTCACTTCCACCGGCTGCCCTTGCAGGTCCTGCCCCTCCCGTTTTGTCCTGATTGGAGTCCGCTCTGAACCTGAGCTCCTCCGAGGTCTCCATGTAACCCGGTGGGTTGGTTGGTTTGTTTCCCAGCCCTTTCTTCCTAATGGAACCCCTTCCGGCTGGTTCCATCGGGTTAGAGATTCCCATCTCCCATGAGTCAGAGCATTCCCTTCGTAATCTCTGGCCCTGGGAACTTACCTCTGTTGTTTATCAATGGTTGGAAACCTGTTCTCAAATCCAGGCTATGCGTTTCCTCCCTCTCCTGTTACAAACGCTCAGGTGACCTGAGCCCTTTATCCTGAGGTCCCTTATCTGGTCCTCGCCACCCCCCCTGAGTTCCTCCTGATTAGGAGTCAGTCACTCCAGGCCAGCAGCTCTGTCCCCTGCTTTTTCTGAGAGATGAAGTTCTCGGCATGTCCCGTTTGCTTTCTCCCATATTCTGCATTTTGCGGAGTGAGCCTCCCCACAGGCGTATAGCTGGCGGGGTCCCCATCGCCGCCCTGTGCTGTGCTCACGTCTGTAGGTGCTGGGAGCCTTGCCCAGAGGCCAGTGGTCAGTGAGGCGCTCCTGCCACAGAATAGCTTTCATTTCTCCCTCTTTTCATTCCGACCTAAAACGTTTTCCATTGTGTTCTCCCTTCAGGTCCATGGGTTTCCTCCAAGAGGAAACAGAGGTATAGAGGTATACAGTCTTTCCATTGAAAGGGTCTTCTCCTTCCCCTCCCATCAAGGATGTTTCTTTTGGGGGAAAAATTATTTTTTGCATCTATATATATGCTCCATTTCCTATATGTAGGATCTGGCACAAGTGGATTCACTCTCTGAGCCTCAGTTTACTCTTATGCAAAACAGAGATAATGATGGTATCTACCTCATAAGATTGTTTGGAGACCCAGATAAAATAATGTCCATAAAAAGCACCATTTAGTGCTTAGCATATACTGATCAAAAGATAGTAGGCATTAGGGAATCCCCTGGCAGTCCAGTGGTTAGGACTCCGAGCTTCCACTGCAGGGGGCCTGGGTTCGATCCCTGGTCAGGGAACTAAGATCCTGCCAGCCGCACAGTACGGCCAAAACTGAGGTTCAGAGAAGCGAAGTACCTTGCCCAGGATCGCAAGTTAGTGGAACTTATCAACCAGGAGGGAAACTCAGGATATGCACAAACTTCTTGCTCTTTCCGCTACACCCCCAGTGCTTAGAGATCCAAATAGACCTAAAATCTAAATTTGATCAAGGAGTAAAGAGAGTCCAGTTCTGGTCAGATTCACTGGGAGTCTCTGGAAATAGAGGTATTTGTGGCTCAGCCCTGCACGGGCTTGTCACTTCAGAGCGAAGCTTGCCATCAGCTGTCCTGTGGGCAGGACCCTTGGGAGGCTGCGGCAGACAGCTACACCCCCACAGATAAGGAAGCAGAGGCAGGCCTGCTGGGTGTTGGCTCTGCCTCAGGTTCTATGGACAGCAGTCCTTCGTGTCTTGGAGAAGCCGGGAAGTGGCCACTAACCAAAATACCCAGGTTAAAGGTTTACAAGTAAACTCTTAACGCCGCCTTTTCAGCAGCATGCTTTAATTTCACACATTCACTGTGACGTTTGAAAATAAGAATAGAAAAGCTCTTTTAAATTACGTGCATCTGTTGGTTTATACCCCCTCTCAGCTGTAAGTAAACATACTTTTTACCCAAGTTGATGCAGCTGTAGGCTTGGGGAGAAAATTTTTTTTGAATGAGTCAGAATTTGACTTGATGGATCTATGATGGGATAGGCAGCTTGGCCCTGAGCTTTGCTTCGAGGCCAGAGGCAGGAGTGAGACTGCTAGGGAACAAGTTTCAGGACTTGGAAGGGGGAAGAGAAGACGGGGGTGCCGTGGGGAGCCGCAGCAGCCCTGGACCTGGGGCAGCCCACTTAATCCTGCTGAGCCCGGGTTTCCTCCTCTGCTGTCCGGCGCGTGTCAGCTCCGTAGGAGTCGTATACGAAAGCACTGGTGGGGCCTGCGGCAGCGGTGGTGATAACGGCCACCGTCACCGCTGACCTGCCCCCCGCAGTGAGCCTGGCACTGCACACCATTCTCTCCAGCCTCTGTCACCATCTGGGAAGCAGGTGCTGGCCTGTCTTTCAGGTGAAGAATGTGAAAATCAGAGAGGTTAAGTAGTAGCAGGTTCAAGGTCATAGGGCTCACCGTGGAGGAGAAAATGATCGTAGCAGACGTCTCTCTGGCTCCCAGATGTGTGCTCTTAGCGGCTGTGCCTTGAGGAGTTCCACCTCAAGGGGGTGAGGAGTGGACGCCGAAGGAGGGATGAGGTAGAAAGGGGTGTTGAGAGCAGAGAAGGGGCCGAGGGACGGGGGTGTCGGGTAGAGGTAGCTCCGAAGTCGAGGCCTCATGTCGGAGGCTCTCCTGTTTCTCCAGCAGTTGGGCCCTGGTGATGAAGAAGAAAAGTCTGTGCGCTCAAATGCCAGCTCCAGCTGGAGTGAGAGCTGCGGCCTGGCCCCCGGCGGGTTGACCGCTCCACCCCTCCCCAGCTCCCCAGAGGAGGAAGGGAGGTTCCCCGCCCACCCTCAGAAAACAGACGCAGCACAGAGTGGCCTCGCCTGCGTCTCTCTTCTCCCAGCAGCCCTCGGAGTACCTGGTGCGAGTGAGAGGGCTCTGGCCAAACATCCAACCCGTCTGCCCAGTTAACCGCCACGAGGACCACCGCACAGCCGAGCCTAACCCCTACCCGCTGGTTCCCTTGCAGACCAAATGCCACCAGTACTGGCCCTATCCTCCCGAGGTCATGGAACACGGCAGCTTTCACATCCGCTGTCAGTCAGAGGACTGCACCATCGCTTACGTGTTCCGGGAAATGCTGGTCACGAACACCGAGGTGAGCATTGCACGGGCGGCGAGTGGTCCAGGGGAGGGCACGGGTTAGAGGCAGGTGCTGAATCAGCGTCCACCGTGGGCCCGGGTAGCGCTCTACTTCCAGGTCAGTCTGTGTTTTCACCTGGTGGGCATTTCAGTAGATGTACAGACTACCTGGAAGAGAGCCAGCACCTGTGTCCACAGCAGCATATGTCACAGGAGGCGACAGGTGGAAGCAGCCCAAGTGTCCACCGGCAGATAACTGGATAAGCAGAATGTAGCGTATTCATACAATGGAATCCTAGGCTCCCTTTACAAAGAAGGAAGTTCTGACACATGCTACCGCATGGTTGAACCTCGAAGACATTATGCTGAGTGGAAGAAGCCAGACCCAAAAGGTCAGATACTGCGGGACTTCTCTTGTGTGACGCACCTGGAGTAGTCAGTTCACAGAGACGGAAAGGAGGGTGGTGGTTGCCAGGGCTGCGTGGCTGGGGAACGAAGTTAGTGTTTAACGGGCACAGTGTTTCAGCTTGGGAAGGTGAAGAGGCTCTGGAAAGAATTGTACTTAATGCCACTGAACTGTACACTTAATAATGTTTAACATGGTAAACTTCTTGTTACGTGTATTTTGACCATAAAAAAAAGAGCCAACGTGGGTGACCCTAATAGTAAGTGCTATAGGAGCAAACGGGAAGCGATCACTGTGGGCAGAAGTGGTGGAGGAGACATCGGGCAGGAGGTGGCCCCAGCGGAACCCTCGAGAGTGGGTGTTTGGGAGCGTGTGGAAGGCGGGTGGGCAGGAGTTGGCAGTGGCCATGGCAGGCTGGTACCCAGTGGCAGAAGAGTGTCCGGAGACAGGAGCTCCCTGGCTGGAGGCCGGAGCGGGGCCAGGGTCCTCCTGTCCGCCTGCCCACCGTCCAGGTAACTCAGCGAGGCCACTCCGTCTCTTCGCAGACCGGAGAGGAGCACCCAGTGACGCATCTCCAGTACGTGGCATGGCCAGACCACGGCGTTCCCGATGACTCCTCGGACTTCCTGGAATTTGTAAACTACGTGAGGTCCCTGAGAGTGGAAGGTGAACCCGTCCTAGTTCACTGCAGGTACTGTGGCTTGTTGGCTTTATTTTTTTAATACTCATACTCCTTGGGAAAGGCCTGGAGAAAGTTGGCAGGCATCAAGCCCACCTAAATCCCACAAGATACGCTTTTTACAAAGCTCTATTTGCTTTCTTTCTTCACAATGTCAAAAGATTTGGACAGACTTCTGATTGCAGCGCAGAACTGGAGAACAAACTCCCTCCCTCATCTTTCCCCCTGTTCCCAGCTGACTGACCTCACAGTAGATGCGCATAAGATGGGGGGTGGACTTTGCACGGAAAGGTGGGTTTCTTCCCATTGGTTTTTAAGCCCCCAGTCTGTTCAAGGGCACACCTTGAGTGTGTGTTTTGTGTTCTTTGAAGGTCAGAGGAGGAAAGCTCCATCTGAGTAAACGTGGGAACTGGCGAGGAGCTGAGCTGGGCTGTGCAGAAATTCTGTCTGAGCAAATCCCGTCTCTGCTCCTTTCCCCCCAGTGCTGGGATAGGTCGAACCGGTGTGTTGGTCACCATGGAAACATCCATGTGCCTAATCGAGAGGAACCTGCCCGTTTACCCACTGGATATTGTTCGGAAAATGCGAGACCAGCGCGCCATGATGGTGCAGACATCAGTGAGTAGAAATGCAATAATAAAAATACTAACAATGGCCAGGCCTGCACGAAGGGCTTTGCAGGTCGAGAGACCAAGGCTCCAAGGGACCGAGTCACTTGCCCACGGTCACAGAGCTTGTCAGGGGCTGAGCGGTTCCAACACCCACCCCATCTGAGTTCTGCCTCTCGCTACCCCTCCACTTCTGCTGCCTCACGGTTTGTTTCCTGCCAGCCGCTTGGCCAGGGAGCAGCCCTGGTTGCACTCTGCATTGTCAAGCCACTGACCCATCATGTGTCTGTCCATCAGAAGTAAGCAAGGTCACCTGAGGGTTTCACCCCACCCTCCTGTTCCTGGGTGAGCCTTTTGGCTCAGCAGATGTCTCGCATGGCCCTACTCTCTCCTCTTCTGGGCTCTCTCCCACGTACGTCACGCCTGGGTACCTGGCACTGCAAGTCTCCACAAGAGGAAATATTGTGGCTTCCCCCAGAGCTACAACAGGGGCAGTGGGGTGGCATGGAAAGTTCATGATTCACACTCCCCCACATACTGGGCAACCTTTGAATAGTGCCTTAACCTCTCTCTAAGCCTCAGTTTCCCCATCTGCAAAATAAGGACTATCCCATATTCATTCATTCATCCATTCAACAGATAATTGCACAAGCAGGAGAGACCTGAGCTTATATCTAGTAGAACTGGATCAGTTGACTATAAATCTCAGCAGCAGTGGGAGAAGTCCAAAGGGAGTCTAAGAACTCGGGAAGAGTATCAAAAGCTGACTTTGGAAAGTCAAGGCTTTCTGGAGGAATGGCCTCCGAGGCCACACCCCCCGATGGATGAGGAGAAGTTAGCAAAGAAGGGAGTGGGACTTGCCCTCAGCTCTGTGTCCTCACGGACTCATGGACCAAGCTCATAAGATTTCTCTAACAATGGTGAGCTCTTGTTTTAAATTCATGTGCACCCAGGAAACCTGGTTAAGAAAAAAAAAATCAGGTTCTCTGCCCTGTTTTGTGGTATGGAAGACCTCATTGCTAGTTAAAGAATGTTTAAAGTGCACCTTCTGGGCACATTTTCCTAGCTGGTGCAGCTCAGTCTGAATGCTTTCCTGTCACCCAGGACACATCAGTAAAATAAGTCTCTTAGGTGTTTGATAATATAAAGAACGTTACCCTGTAGAGCAGCTTTCGGTGGCTTTCCTTTGGAAGACAAGATCCAGGCTCCTTATCTCAGTGCAAGGCCTTCCGCAGCCAGGTCCCAGCCCACCCGTGCCACCTCCCTACCAGCCCCGCTACCGCCAGCTGTCCTGGGCCGGGAACGTGAGCCCTGGCTATGCTCCTCTGAATGGGCCGTCCTTTCATTTCAAAGTACACTGGTGTGTACATTGGAACGGCCACCCTGCAGCAACCTGTGTCCCTCCCTGACTCCCCGAGACTGCTGGTCCCTCCCTCTGCCATGTTTCCATGCCACATTGCCCATCCCTCATCACCTAGTGAGCTCACAGGTAGGTGTGTCTTCTCCATACCGTGTCCCTGATGTAGCCCAGGGCCTGGCTTGGCCGGAGCTGGAGCTCAGGGTGTTTATGAGTGAGGTGAAAGAATAACTGTGTCTGTGGTCTGATGCAGCATTTGTGGAGCTGCTGGCCAGCTTGACGGCTTTCTTTTCCTTTCCAGAGCCAGTATAAGTTTGTGTGTGAAGCGATTCTTCGTGTTTATGAAGAAGGCTTAGTCCAAATGCTGGATCCCAGTTAAGACGACTGTGAAGACGTTCATTCCTCTTTCCCAAGGGCGTCCTCCTTCTCTCTGGAAGCAGCAAGAGGAATTTGTAGGCTGTGGGAAAGGAATGAGCATATTTGAACCCAGGCACTTTAAATATCTATTAAAAGAAAAAGGTATCGTGTACATAGGAACTGTGTAGATAACGCATGCGGTTATAGCATCATTTAGGCCCGCACCTCCTCCGGAGAGAAATAAGCAGAAGGGGATCTCAGTTTGGGGCCTGTCCTAATGCCTCCCTCCTTCTCCGTCTCCATATTCCTGTAAACCATCCTTGGGCAATTGAGAGGGGATGCCAGCAGCCCTGTTGACCTCCCAGAAACGAGATGGTGTGGCTGTTGAGAGTTGCTTGGATGAGTTGTGTGTATACGTGTATAGGACTAAGAGCTGAGCTTTCCGTGTGTCTGGGCGGAGCTGGAACAGTCAGTGTTCACCTGCCCTGATGCTAATGAGAAACCCCATGAATGTACTGAACGGCAGCGGGTGGGGTGTCAGGCCGAGGGGCAAGCGGTGCCTTTTCTGCCCTCCCTTCCTTGGTCCCATCTCCCTGCCACTTCCAATATTGACGTTTCTGAGAATCGTGTCCAAATGCCCTGCCTTCTCCCTGCACTAGTGACCCTCCTCAGGTTCACACCAGTGCCTGAATCGGGCAGTGCAGGTTTCGGGTGAGTTTTCAGTTGAGACTCTGAGAACAAGGACTCCCAGTGTTGTCCCACGTGTTCATTTTTGGAGCAGGTGCCTCTTGCCTCTGCCTTCCTCTTGCTGTACACTCAGCACCCAGGACTGGAATCATCCACTACTGAATCTAAGACATGGATTGCTGCTACTTCGAGCTATTACACTTGAAACATTACAATTTTCCTGAGGGGAGATGGGATATCACCTAAATATATTCAGAATCTTTGGCCCTTCTGAGAAAAGATCGAGTCGTTGAGCCATGGGAAACCCAGCTTTTAGAGGGTTGCCTGTGGAGGTGTGTGTGTGTCTGTGGGTTGTGTGTGCTCCCACGGGTGAGTGTTTCTCGGGATTCCTAACTTGATTCAAATTACAGTTGAGTTTATATAAAGAATGAGTCTCTGTATAGAAGAACAAATGTGTGCATTCACTCTTAGTTACAATGGTCTTCGTTTCATTTCAAAGGAGAGGATCAGACTATCTGAATATAAACACAATTTGATGTTAATTTATTCTAAGTACACCATGATTTTGATTGTCCTAAAGAATTCTGCCTTTGTTGATACTATGTTAATTTTTTTTTAAATTTGTGACAGGATTGTAGCAAATTATTATTTAAGGAAAATAAATTACGTAAACATTCTAAAGTGGTATTTTGAAATAGTGGTTTTATGTATCCAGAAGAAACAGCTAAGTATCCAATTTCTTAATGGGATTTGTAGAAAAAGGATGGTTTCATGTTATAGTGCACTGAAATGAGGCCATTTTGATGTGTAGCAAACTGGACTAGTTGAGTAGTTTCCTGATCACAAACTGGGTAAAGACCTTTACGGTAGGGGCCAGGTTTCTAAAGGTTGTCTCCAGACCGAGCATATTTACCGCATTCTTTACATCTTTTCCCCACCGATGTTTTACTGTTAAATGGCCGGAGTGGAGGAACGTGTTACGTGCCGTGTTGTGAGCCATACTGTGCGACAGGAGACACCGAAGCCCCATCCTTGTCAGCATAATGCCAGGCTAGCAGAGTGTAGCAGCAGAGTTTGGAGCTAAGGGATACAGGATTTGGTTTCTGATTCCACTCAACAGCTAGCCCTAGGCCTAGTCACTTATGAGCTTTACCTCCATTTTCTCATCTGTAAAATAGGAGAAATAAATAACACTGAGGACTTTGGGTTGAATATGAGGATTGAATAAGATGATGCTATTAAAGTTTTCATCAGCTGGAATCTGACACTGCTCTGGCTGAATTACTCTGAAAAGTTAATTTATCAGTGACTAGCCCCCAAATCCATGAAACAGAAGTAGAATCAGCCGGGGTTTTGTAAGAGAAAATCGCTTTTCTTCTCAAGAGAACCAAGGGCACAAAGGAGTATCATACAAGGACTTCTGGACTCAGAAAATTCGATCAGCCAGGCACCAAAAAAGAGGGAAAGCTGAAGTAAATTTAAATGCCATCAGGATATTGAGCAAATCATTGCCTTTTGATAAAAAGGCATCATCACCCTGTGTGTAAAAAGCTTGTGAAGTCTAAATGAGTTTGGAGATTTATGTTTTATTATATTTTTAAGAAACAAATTGTTTCATATAGTTGAGGAAATGCTGCCATTATTTTACATCAATTTCCAAAAAGCTTACCGAAGGTTGCAACCGGCCTTTTTCTGCCACTGTGCAGGCCAGTAGTTCAGACTCAGCAGATGTTACCGGGAACAAAATCCATGAAATCCTGGGGAAGAACAAGACAGGAGAGTTATCGAAAGGAATAAAATATGCAAGTAGATACTACAGATGCTACTGATTAATTTGTGGAGTTCAAGATTCCTGCTTCATCACCTTATACACTTAAGCAATTATACCTAAGAAGCCCGTTTTAGCCCTAAGTGAAGAACTTCATCAAAATCAGGATAAATATTTTGCCTGGGAAATTGGGGTATGAATGGAGAAGACATTTACATCCTGTGTTCTGGCACTCTCGGAAGATCTAATTAGACTCGTCGATGTGCAGACATAAAATGGGAGATCCCTCCTGGTGTCACTCCACAGAACCTGCACTAGGTGTTTTGATTTTCCAGAACAAGAGATCCAACTCAATTTGGTTGGGGGAGGAGCGGGGAGGGTTGGATCACAAACTTGGGCTGGTCTTTAGTTCCTACCACAGTAATTTAGACTTCAGTTTGCTTTGAGATTAGCGTAGATGCTGTTGCTGCAAAGTTGCTAGTTGATGTTTTTTTGTTCCTTGTAGAAGTTACCATAGAACCGGAGGCAAAGAAGAGGCAGCGTCAATGGGAAAGGGTGGGCAGAGGCAGGACGTGGGTCTAGATTAGACTTAGACAAGATGTGTCGCCCTCAGCCCTCACTTTCCTTCTAAGTAAAAGGGGGAGTTTGGGCTCGAGGGGATGAGCTCTCTGGGTTTTTTCAACATCTACCATTCTGGGAGTCTGTTCCAGAGAGTCAAGGTTAATCCTAAACCAAAACCTCCAGTAAGCTACTGGAGAGAGATGTATCTCGTTTCTGGAACTTGTCTCCAAGAGCTGGTCCCTCAGACCCTGGCAAAGACTCTGACCTCAGCCTGGGAAACCAAGCAGGGAGGGAGTCCGATGGCCGGGCTGTCTGGCATCTCTGTAACTCACGTTCCGTGTGGAGCAACCAAGGGATTTGTGTTGTCATGTAGTTTTGAAAAGTATCTTAATTGATTAGCAATATTTTGTCTGTAAATTTGGAGTGTTTTTCATTCTGACCTGTTCTTTCAGTGACTCTACTGAAAAACAATTTGATCAATATAAAGACATTCAAGCTATGCAACACTGTTATTGTGTGTTGACATTTTTATTCTGATGTCTTGATTTCTGGAAATGTTTTCTCATTTTGTTTGCTTTTTTTTTTTTTTAAGTAAATGTTGACTTTCTTGGAGGAGAGTACTCTCTGCCATCTTCACCTTCCCTCTGGTGAAGGATGAGCATGGACAGCCTTGACCTTGTGTGGCAAGTTCTAGATCAGAATTAGATTCAGCTGTCATGACAACAGTAGCTTACACAAAGTAGAAGTTTCTTTACCCTCTCCCATGCAGGGCTGCCAGGTGGCTGCATAATCCCTAGGGTCTCAGGTTCCTTCTGACTTGTTACTTGGCCATTCCCAGTATGCAGCTTGTACATTCAGGTCCGCGATGGCAGCTCCAGTCGTGTTCACGTTCTAGCAGGCAGAATGGAGGAGAGGGGAGGAGAAAAGCAAGACCCTTCCCTTAGGGCGTGTCATGTGAATGTTGTACATCTCATCAATCCAAACTTACAGGGCCATACCTACCGCAAGGGAGTCTGAGAAAGATAGTTTTTATTCCAAGAAGCCATGTGCCTAACTAAAATTCAGGAGTTCTGGGAATTCCCTGGTGGTCCAGTGCTTAGGACTCAACGCTTTCACTGCCGAAGGCCTGGATTCGATCCCTGGTTGGGGAACTAAGATCCCACAAGCTGCATGGTGTGGTCAAAAAAAAAAAAGAGAGCTCTAAAAAAATAAAATAAAATAAAAATTCAGGAGTTCTGTTTCTGAGAAACAAGGAAAGAATGGGTTTGAGGGACAATTAGTGGTCTCTGCCATAGCTCAACCCTTTGGTGTCACCTTTCTTGCCTCACGTTGTCCCTGAGGTAGACAACTTAAACTCCATCCAGGTATGGCATGGATCTAAAGCCAAAATCACATTTGAGTGATCTGTGGTCTTCTCTGTCAGCTCTGCCTGGCTTCTTGTGGTCTAATGACCTATAAACTCACTCAAGTTATTTTCTCCCAACATAGCCCATAAACAGTCGTGAAGTAGAAACAGGAAAACAGCCATTGAAAACTCATTCATAAGAGGAGAGAACAGGAAACACTGCTGCAAGGGGTTACCCAAGCCCACTGCAGGAATAATGAAGACACCTCTGGCCGGCCATCGAGTCCCTTGGATGGTCACCTAACAGCCCAGTCCCACTCTGGGAGGGACTCCTTGTCCACTGACCTCCCTGGCCACATCCAAGGTGGGGCTACAGAGCTTTTGTAGCCCTGCTTACTCCTGGGGCAGTTTGGGGGGTGCCCAGGGTTGTGGTTTCTCTGCCAATAGAATTCCACCAAGTACCCACAGCCGAAGATCTGGTCTAGACCAGTGTTCTGTGCTCTGCCTGTGCTTCTTCTCAACTTGAAGGTAAAAACTTTGGGGCCACCTGACCAAGAAGTTTGGGTGGGAAGGCAACACCCACAGTCTGATCTTTGGAGCTACTCGTTTGCATTTTCTGGCAGAGAAGTCTTGAAAATGGCTTGGTGCCCCAGCCTTGTCTCCTGCTAAGGCTGCCACTTCAAGGCCACTGCTCTTAATAGCTGCAGTTTGGAGAACAGAGGCTGTTGGCATTTTCTATGCTTCAAGATTTTAATCAATTTTATTACAGGCTAGAGACAGTGCCTCCCTTGGTAAAGCAGGATTGCCTTCCATCTCTGCTGCAGTCTGTCTGGCTCTAGCCCCAGTTCATCTCACTTTTATATGACTTTGTGAAAAGCAACAAGGAGCAACATTCACACTTTTATCACTCTCCCACCATTTCTTCTATTGCCGTGACCTCTGTCAGCATGTGGTCCATCCAATTTCATCAAATGTGTAGCCATTATATAAAAGACAATATCTATTCTTGACATCCACTGCCTACCAATTCTACTAAGCCAGTACTACGTTTTAGATGTTATTTGCAGCATCCCCGTATCAGTTATCAAATTCTGAATCCAAAAGCCAAAGTAAAGGTGGTTGGAGCAAAGTTGAAGTTTATTTCTCACATAAACACAGGAGTGCAGAGCTGGTACAGTGACTCCATGATCATTGGGACCTACGCCCCTCCAATCTTCAACGTACACCTTCACCTCATACTCCAGAATGGCTGATCCAGCTCCAGCCATCACATTCATGTTTCAGCCAGAACAAAAGAGGAAAAGGGACAAAAAAAGAATGCCCCTTCCCTTTAAAGATAATTCCTGAAAGTTCCATAGACTAATTGATTAACACACAGTTAGCCAGAACTTGATCATAGGGGTGCATCTAGCTGAAAAGGGGTGAAGGAATGCAGTCTTTACTCTGGATGGCACTCTACCCAACCAAAATTCAGGAGTTTTATTATTGAAGAAAGGGAAATGATTATTAGGGCACAATTAGCAGCCTCCCCTACAGATTGCTTGACTTCAGATCTACTGAAGGGCTGACATATGAGGAGTTAACACTGCTCAAGACCCAGCACACAAGAACAAGTGCAATTATGTCACTTAAGCAAAACTGACCCACCATCCTGAAGAACGTCACTGACAGCTCCTAACATGGTCAGCACTCATCCATTACATACATGAATCATTTGAATAAGAACAGACTGATAACAAACTTAACCTCTTTTCTAGAAACTCCAGATCCCCACCATTCCCCAACCCCAAATTATACAGGTCATTCTTCTTCTATGGCCACCCTTTTATCCTTGCTAGTTAGTCCCTACGCCTCCAGATTCCTCTCGTGGTTGAGGAAGGCACCAGACTTTCTCCTTAGGCTGCCCCAGGGCTTCCAACATCATTGTCCGAAACAGAGGAAGAGCCAGAAAAGAAGACTTGTTGGGACGCAGTGGCAGAGGTCCGGGGAGGAATGGTGGCAGTGAAGACAAGGTAGGTGGTCGTAGTCCAGACATATTTAAGAGGAAGGAGTATGGCTTGATAACTGATGGGTGTGCCAAGGGAGGAGCCAAGGATGGGGCCAGTTTCAAGTTTGGGCAACTGGGTGGGTGTGGGAGCTGCAAACAAGGAGAACTAGGTGTGGGGAAGATGAAGAGATTGTTCTTTGGCTCTGAGGTCTAACATTAGGGACACATGTAAACCAGTCAGAGGAGTCTCACACAGCTATATCTGAACGTGAAAATTTATTTTTAAAAATGGTGTAGACATTTCTGGTTCCTGAGCACTGCAAACAGCCACAGTAGATGTCTTCTGTGCCATTCTTGTTTGAATGTTAGTCCATTCAAATGATTTCTGTAATCAAATCCAGTTATTAAAATAGCCTATCTGGGGTGAATATGCAATTGTCATAGTCTCCTCAGGCTGCAGTGACAAAATACCATCGACTGGGTGGCTTAAACAGCAGACATTTATTTCTCACAATTCTGGATCCCAGGAAATCCAAGATCAAGGTGCCCACAGATTCGGTTCCTGGTGAGAGTTCTCTTCCTGGCTTGCAAACAGCCGCCTTCTTGCGGTGTCCTCACGTGATAGAGCAAGCCCCGATGTCTCTTCTTTTTATAAGGGCACTAATCCCATCATGGGGGCCCCTCATGACCTCATCTAAACCTAAATATCTTCCAAAGGTCCCATCTCCTGATACCATCACATTGGGGGTTAGAGCTTCAACATAGGAATTTGGGGGAGGACACAATTCAGTCCATAGCAGCGAATTCATATATTTGATCATAATTGTAACCAGAGGTCCAAGTTCTGAACTTCCCCACCCCTCCTCTGCCTGCCTGAACTCTCGGAGACCTCACTCTCCCCTAGAGCCCCACAAGCAAGACAGACCAAGGGGGCAGCACACTGGGGCTAAGGAGAGATCCCCAACCTCGGTCTGGACGTCAGCCTCTGCTGGTCGGTGGTCTCAGCACAGCTGTTATGCATGATTTTCTTTAGTAGTGTTCAGTGTTACCCTGGCCCCCTCCAGCCTGAGGGAACAATGCTTCTCCTTCCTGAGAGGGTGGAGTAGTGGGATGGGGCAGGAGCAAGGGAATACCCTCTTTCAGCCCCCATCAGCAGTACCCACCCCAATGCATCTCCAGAGTTATGCATCCCACCCCTCAGCCAGGTGGCTCCTAGGCAACCTCACATTTTTGGCATCTCTGTTCCTCCATTGATGACGATATGAATCATATTGTGCCCAGTTGTGCCCAGCGGCAGTTGCAACCATGCTTCCTCACACTGACCAAGGGAACCATTCGGTCATCTGTCCTGCCCTGGAGCCCCAAAGAAAACCCCTCAGTGCTTGATGGGTTTCTGGCCTAGGCTGAAACCCTCTACCCCACCTGGAACTCCATCCACTTCTCACTTGCACTTTGAGAAACGGGTCCATCATTCCTGTTGTCTTTCAGAACTGCTCATTACCACCCAGTGCCAAGCCTGAGGCTCCGATCGAACATTTTCTGAAAATAAGCCTCATGCCTCGGAGGCTTTAACTTCCATCCCATCATTTAATGCCAAGCAGACAGTTGTGAATAAAGGGAGGAAATGTCTCTCCCCTGTCCTCTTCCTGCTACACACACACACACACACACACACACACACACACACACACACACACGGAATACCCCAGGCAGGAAGGGGAAGGGTGGTAATTGGTGCTCTAAAGTGGTATGGCCAGTATCAATGTCAAGATCAGATCTCAGAACTGGTCCCTGTGGACTCCACTGCGTGAACTGCTGACACCACAACACCACTGAACCCCATCCTGCTTAGGACACTGGATGAGCTGCCCCTGCAGCTGCCACCCTCAAAGAATGAACCCACACAGTCCCTGCTGCCTGTCATCTCTGAGTCCTGGCACAGATGCTTCTCACCGGCAGAACCTAGCTTATGAGCCCAGGCCTAGCTGCAAGGGAGGCTGGAAAGCAAACATGTGGCATTTTCAGGGTCTGTAATGGGAGATGCAGGAAGGGATCTCTGCCTTGTGTGGTAGAAGTGTTTCCAAATTTAGAAGCTGGATGACCAAAACCAAATGTCCACTATAATCCACTCCTTCTGCCTTCTAATACCTTTCCCATACTTCTAAAACATAACAGTGTGCCTGCCTGACATGCAATGACCATCCCTTATACAACTGAAAATCTGCTCACCCTTCCGCAAGAGGGGTCAACCAGGACGCTTATCAATTACAGCAGCAGCAACTCCTTTTCTCCTGGGTCATGATCTATCTCAATTTCCTATACTATATAGACTAAATTGTATATGACAGCTATCAGCATACCCTATAAAACAGTACAGGAAAAAGAAAGGGGAGAAGAAAAATTAGATTAAATATTTTAAAATATACACGGCACAGCCAGGAAAAAATACAACAGAACTACATGATGTGTAAAGGCATTGCCCACAGAGGAGACCTGTCTGGACTCTGTCCAGAGTGTGAGGTCAGAATGACCTTCAGGGCTCTGGCCAGGAACTTAGCTCTTAGATTTCACCTTAGACACCAGGTGCATGGTTTTGGTTGCAGTGAGAGACCTACCTGGCAAAGGCAGAGGTGTGTAAATGAGAACAGGCTTGATAGTAATCAAGGCCAGTAAGTCAGTTTCTAAACGAAAGGTATGCATGCTATTTATGAACTAACCATAAAAACTCAGAAACCTGAAACAAAAACAACTGAGAGATGCCTAGAAAAATACATTCTAAAATTTAAAAAGTTAGAGTCCTTCAGCAGTCCCTTGTTTCTTGTACTAAATCTGCGTTGTCCTCAATAACAAAGAGCTTGTAGGAATTCTAATTTTGGCTTATGCAGGCATTGTCCAAAAGCACAGGGAGAGCTGATCCCTTCCCCACAGATGCCCCCACCTCCAAACGCCTTTATTTCTATATTTTACCACTTAAATAAATTGGCGAGCCCTCCCCCACAAATTTTTCTATCATCTTCTTTCTGCCTCATCTCAGGAAAAGCTCTCCTCTCTCTTTTCTTCGTAACATAAAGAACTAAATAAAGAAGTTCATAACAGGATTCTTCATAAAGGATTAAAGATGGAAACCACCCAAATGTCCATCAGCTGTTGGATGGATAAACAAAATGTGGTCTAGCCATACAGTGGAACATTATTTGGCCATAAAAAGGAAAAAAGTTCTGATACATGCTGCAACATGGATGAACCTTGAGAACACACTAAATGAACAAAACCAGACACAAAAGGTCACATATTGTATGATTGCATTAATTTGTGTTGTTCAGAAGAGGCAAATTCATAGAGACAGAAAGTAGATCAGAAGTTGCCAGGGGCTGGGAAGAAGAGGGGTGAGGAGTAACTGCTAATGAGTATGGAGTTTCTTTGGGGGGATGTTGAAAATGTTCTGAAATCAGAGAGTGGTGATGGTTGTACAATGTGGTGAATAAATTAAAAACCACTGAATTGCACACTTTGAAATGGTGACTTTTATGTTAAGTGAATTTCATCTCAATTTTTTTTTAATTTTATTTATTTATTTATTTAATTTATTTATGGCTGTGTTGGGTCTTCGTTTCTGTGCGAGGGCCTTCTCTAGTTGCGGCAAGTGGGGACCACTCTTCATCGCGGTGCGCGGGCCTCTCACTATCGCAGCCTCTCTTGTTGCGGAGCATGGGCTCCAGAAGCGCAAGCTCAGCAATTGTGGCTCACGGGCCTAGTCGCTCCGCGGCATGTGGGATCTTCCCAGACCAGGGCTCGAACCCATGTCCCCTGCATTGGCAGGCAGACTCTCAACCACTGTGCCACCAGGGAAGCCCCATCTCAATTTTTTAATTGTTAAAAAAAAACAAGCTAAACTAAAAAACAGGTGGTTGCAGATGTCAAAACGATAAAACCATTTGCAAACCCACCAACCTAGCAACTCCACTTCTGGGAACCTGACCTAAGGGAATAATTTAAAGGTTTTGTCTTATGATATCAAGACAGTTTTTAAATATGTCCTTGCAGTGAGATGTTTTTATAATAGTGAAAATTCGGAAACAAGCTCAATGCTCATCAGTCTGAGTCTGGTTCAATAAAGTTTGGTGCATTTTTGTTATGGGATACTGGGCAGCTCTGAAAGTCGATGTAGATATCCACACACAGAAAGAATCTTGTGATATCTTGATAAGTAAGTAACTCAGGATGCAGAATAGTATTACTGTGTGACTCTAACTATAGATAAAGTCAGTATATTGTGGTGGCCAAGAATATAGATTTGGGAGCAAAACAACCTAGGTTCAAATCCCAGGTCCTCACCATTTGCCAGTTTTAAGTCCTGGGGTTAGATAGCTAACCCCTCTGAGCCTCTGTTTTCTAACCTTTCTGTGCTTTTCTAAGCTTCAGTTTTCTCATCTATAAACTGGAGATAATAATACCTATGTCATAGGGTTGTTGTGAAAAGTGAGTTATTATGTGGAAAATTAGACCGTTCGTGGTGCATAATAAGTGCTGTCTTGGCTGTTACTGTTTTAGATAGATAGATAGATAGATGACAGATCAAAGAGACAGATAAAACAGATCAAAGATAAATACATACATAGATAAATAGATACACAGATGATAGCAAAAAGTCAGAGAGGGGGTGGGGAATCCCAATATGTTAAGAGTGGCTGTCTCTAGGGATAGGGTAGTGGCTGGATTTCCTTTTCTTTTTGCTTATCGGTATAATCTAAGTCTCTGCAATGAACATGCATTACTCTAAAAATTACTATATAATTTTTAAAAAGCTGGAATATTGCTACTGATGCACATATACTGAAGAAATGAAAAACATTAAACCTTGCAGTGAAATTAAATGTAAGAATCAGACTTTAACTCCTCCTTGTGTCAGACAGGATTCTTCTGATTGAAAGTGACAGGAAGCCAACTCAAATTAGCTTAAACCAAAAAGGAGGACTCCTAGGCAGGACACTAGGGCAGTGTCAGAAGGGAAGGAAGGCTTCAGGAAGTAGGACAGCTCAGTGGAGGGATTGGATTCTTAAATCCTTTTGTTTCTGCTTCTCTCAGCCTTCATTATCTTGATGCCTTCAAATGGCCTGGTAGATGGCTGATCCCCATAGCTGCAAAACCAGAAAGGAACGAGCGTTCTCTCCGTGCCCATTCAGGGCTTCTCAGGGGAGCATTCTGATTCAGGTTAAGGGCTCGCCCCTTGGACAAATCACTGCGACCCTGGGGTTGGTCAGTGAGTCACAGCCTCATCCCCACAGAACTCGACTGGACTCAAGAGTGGGAACAGCTCCCCAGAAAAAGAAAGAGTTATTCTGAGTAAAGGCGAAAGGGCCCTGACAATTAGGTCGGGCCCTATAATGAACCTGTCACTGGCCAAAGCACTTGATATGCTGACCTCATTGCATAAACGCCTGGAGAGTGTCCAGAGGCCTCCTCCAGAGTCCCAAAAGTTACAAATTCCTGCCTCATCTTATTCTAATTTAAACTGTATTACGTCAAGGACCCGTCTTCAAGAAAGATCTTTCAATCTGTTTCTACTTTGATTGACATCACTATCAAACAGTATTCTACTGGTTAAAGTTGCAAATATGATGTGGATTAAATGGATAGGTCAATTTGGAATTCCAAACCTTCATCAGAAGATGACCTGTTTTTTTTTCTTTTTTAAGATTTTTTTTTGATGTGGACCATTTTTTAAAGTCTTTTTTGCATCTGCTACAATACTGCTGCTGTTTATGTGTTTTGGTTATTTGGCCATGAGGCATGTGGGATCTCAGCTCCCCGACCAGGGATCGAACCTGCACCTCCTGCATTGGAAGGCAAAGTCTTAACCACTGGACCACCAGGGAAGTCCCAGGTGATGACCTGTTTTAACACACCTCTTCCTTTGCGAGCTGGAGACGGCCTGTATTTGCCCACTACTCTAAGGAGGAGGGTCTGTTCGCCTAGGACTCCCACCAGTGTCTTCTTGCCCCCACCCCCCACCAACCCGGCAGGAATGTGACAACTTCTACCCTTAGCAATTCCTGCAGTTAGTTCTATCTTTTCTTTTCCTCATATCCACATGCCACATGCCTTCCCAGTCGTCCAGGTCCAGCTGAAATGCCCTCTCCTCCAGGAAGCCTTCCTTGCCTGCCCCTCCCTGAACTGGAGCCATGTTTCCTCCTCTGTGATGGCTTGGAATACGATGCCTCTCGAGTCACTGGTCATGCTCATCTTATCTCCCTACTGGAGAGAGAATCATGCTTGGTTCATCTCGGTACCCCTAAGGACACACAAATAGTGATAAGCAGTTACCAATAATGCCTGTTGAATGGATGCAGGCCAATACTCTTTACATGGCTGATCTCAACTAGGATCCTGTGCTCCCTAACACTGTTCCTCTTCTATGTTACTTTACACCCTATCACCCTTATCCCCATGGCAACAAGTTTTTAGAGGGGATAGGGCAGATGGAAGAAAAAGATTTCTAGATCTGATCACATAAAAATTCAGAATATCATAAACACAATAAAAAGGCAGTCAAGAAACTGCGAGGGCTTCTCTGGTGGCGCAGTGGTTAAGAATCCACCTGCCATGCAGGGGACATGGGTTGGAGCCCTGGTCCAGGAAGATTCCATATGCCACGGAGCAACTAAGCCAGTGAGCCACAACTACTGAGCCCACATGCTACAACTACTGAAGCCCGCACGCCTAGAGCCTGTGCTCCGCAACAAGAGAAGCCACCGCAGTGAAAAGCCCGCGCACCGCAACGATGAGTAGACCCTGCTCGCCGCAACTGGAGAAAGCCCGCGCCCATCAACAAAGACCCAACGCAGTCAAAAATAAAATAAATTAAAAAAAAAAGAAACTGGGAAAAATATTTGCAACAAATATGACAAATTCAAATAAGAGATGCCACTTTTAGCTTAAACTTGGCAAAAATAAAAGTTGTGGTTTTGAAGCATATTTAATGACAATTTTATCGAAAATATTTGAACAGAGAAAAGCCTAGAGAGTCAACACCATTTTAATAGTGATTAGATCAAATTTTTGTGATTATGGGTTGTTCTAAGTTTTGCTCTTTTCCAATTGTTTGTAATAATTAATAAGCATGACATATATAATCGTAAGAACAAAGAAACAGATGCCAACTTTTGCTGAATTCCCTATAAGATAAAACTCCATGTTGCCAAGGACGTGGTGAGATGAGGATGTTGGAGTATAAATGGGTACAACCAGGAGGACAGGATATATTAAGTACATACTAACAGTATATATTAAGAACTTTAAAAATGTTGATATTCTTTAGCTTAACTTCTATATCTAGCTATTGACTTAATGATTGGAATAAAACATGACTAGGAAAAACTACTTTTAGTCATTGATTCTAATGATTAGAATAGAAAGTGCCTAGGAAATCAGACAGATGGAAACAATGATTTACATAGAGCAATATTCATTGCAGAGCTTCCTAAAATATGAAAAAACTGGAAACAACTAAATGTCCATTATCAAGGATATGGGTTAAGTAAATTATGGTCCTATAATGGAATAGTATGCAATCATGAAATGCCATTTGTAAAGTATATTTAAATAAGATGAAAATGGTTATGATATAATGTTCAGTGTAAAAACTCAAAAAAACCCAGATCAATAGTGTGATCTCCAAGGTATGTACATGTGTATGTGCATGCACATAAAAAGGGACTCAGAAGATTGTACCAACATGTTAACAGTGAATATCTCTGGATTTATGAATTATGGGTGATTTAAGTTTTTTTCATAATTACCATGTATTTTTTATAATCAGAAAAAAATAATTTTTATAAGGTCCCCATGATTTTTAACTAGTCACAGGTTTAACTAGTCACAACCTAGCTTCACAAATGCACATCACTTTTGACCCAGCAATTCGAACTTCAGGAACAGATTGCTCATGTACATCCAGTTATTCACAACAGCACTGTAATGGCCAAAGACTGGAGACAACTTGAATGCCCAGCATAGAGGTCTAGTGAGGTTAATTATAATACAGACTTACAATGGAGTCTTCTGCAGTCATAAACAAGAATGAGGAAGACTTCCCTGGTGGCACACTGGTTAAGAGTCTGCCTGCCAATGCAGGGGACACGGGTGCGAGCTCTGATCCGGGAAGACCCCACATGCCGCGGAGCAGCTAAGCCCGTGTGCCACAACTACTGAGCCTGCGCTCTAGAGCCCGCAAGCTGCAACTACTGAAGCCCGTGCGCCTAGAGCTCGTGCTCCGCCGCAAAGACAAGCCACCGCAGTGAGAAGCCCGCGCACCACAACTAGAGGAAGCCCGCGTGCAGCAACGAAGGTCCAACACAGCCAAAATTAAATAAATAAATTTATTAAAAAAAAGAATGAGGAAGCCCCTTATTGCTTTGTCATTATTATTATTCTATACTTGTATACTGTTCTATAATATTAATCATAGTAAATATTCTATACTATTATAGTATTATTATTATTCTATACTAATATAGAATGCACTCCAAAATAAAGTGTTAAATGAAAACAGCAAGATAACAACAAGGTATAGAGGAAACTTCCAATTGCGTAGAAAGGGAGAAACGAATATGTATGTATACAGATAGATAGACTTGTCTATAACTATATCTATAGACACTTGCTCTTATAGGCACAAAGTAAGTGTGGAAGTTACACAAGAAACTGGAACACTGGATGCCTCTGAGGGGGGCACAGAGGTAGGAGAGAGGTGTTTTACTCTAGACCCTGTGGTACATTTTGAATCAGGAACTGTATTGCCTATTCAACATTAAGTAATGCATAAAACTAGAATCGAAATGAACAACCACTGTTTCCTTAGCATCATTGTTAAGAACTTGGATGGTGGATTCAACTTGCCTTAATTTAAATCCCAACTGCATTGCTTGGTGACTGTGTAAACATTAGGGAAATTTCTTAATGGCTGTAAGCTCCGTCTCCTAAACCACATAATAGAGGGTGATAATAACTCCTGCCTAGAGGGATTGCTGTGAGGATTAATGAGATTATTAAATGAGGGCTAAATGAGATAATCCATGCAAAGTGATTTATTTTATACATAACATTTTATTTTTATTCCTTGACTGCCTTGGGGATGGCCCGTCCACAGGTCAATCAGAATATTCCCTGCCTCCCCAGAATGGGACCTACTGCATGAGCTTATGCAGATCGAGTGAGTTAATATAGTTGAAACCCCTGAAACAGTGCCTAGTTCATAGGGAAGTTTAACAACTGTTTTTCACAGAAACATCCTTTAAAAGGACAGTCCCATTTCTCCCTGACATCTCTGAATTCACGGGCTCCCTTTATTTCAATAATTTTATTATATCTTTCCTAGAATTTCTATGTAGACACTTTTTAAGCCCGTGTATTCTTTTCTCATACAATTCTGTTCTGGCTTCAGGCTTAAAGTATCTGTTCCTTCCTTTCTTTATCTCTTCAAACATTTTAAACCTGCTTGTTTTAAAGTTTCTTTCAGGTTGTTTTATCATCTTTAATTCTTGGGGTGCAAAGTCTTGTGCTAGTTGCAGCTGCTGACTGCTTGGGGCTTATGTCCTCACGTGGGTTATACATGGATCACAAGCCCATCTTCATGGGGTTTCTGTGAGCACCCCGGACTCCTAACTGTGGAAGTGTCCCTATCCTGGAACTTCATGGAACCTGAGGTCCCCCGAGTTTTACCAGTTCTGGACAAGTTTTAACTTGTTCACTTGGAATCCACTTGGAAACCTCATACCATACAAGTGATGGGCACTCAGACTCCACGTTGGCACGTTGCCCAGAGTCAGGAGGTAAGGTTTTCTCGTTCTGCTCCCACGGTGAGGCAGCCTTGGTGACTCCTCGCTTCTTTAAGGCAGGTAGCTCATTTTCATCTCCCTGAGAGCACAGAGCCAGTGGCTGCACTCCCCTCACAGGCAGGTATGAAATCTCCAGCCCCAAACCCTCAGCTGTAATATACTATTAGCCCCTGCCTTGAGCTCTGCCTGATCAAGGTTGTGGCATGCTTGCTTCATGGAGGGGGATATATCCATGAATCCATGATTATGCCGATATCCAAAGAGAGAAATGGGGCCTAGAAGCTTCAAGATGAGGCTGGGAGAAAGAAGCAGAAAGCTTCTGGCCTAAGTAACTTCCTGGAAAATCAATTTTCAAAAACAAAAGACACAACCCTGTGGAAAACCTCAAACACCTCTGTATTGAAAAGGGATTGGGAGGAAACATCCCTAGATGTTACCTGACCTGGTTTTAGTGTTAGAAAAATGAATAAATTTTCTTTCTACTCTTCTATATTTTATCCCTTTTCTATTCCCCCTTACCTTGGAGAACAGAAATCATAAGCCTTTTTTTTTAAAGCAGAGGTTCTTCTTTTTTTTTTTTTTAAATTAATTAATTAATTTATTTTTGGCTGTGTTGGGTCCTCGCCTCTGTGCGAGGGCCTTCCCTAGTCGTGGCAAGCGGGGGCCACCCTTCATCGCAGTGCGCGGGCCTCCCACCATCGCGGCCTCTCCCGTTGCGGAGCACAGGCTCCAGACGCGCAGGCTCAGCAGCTGTGGCCCACGGGCCCAGCCGCTCTGCGGCATGTGGGATCTTCCCAGACCAGGGCTCGAACCCGTGTCACCTGCACCAGCAGACAGACTCCCAACCACTGCGCCACCAGGGAAGCCCCATAAGCCATTTTTTTAAAGTGTTTTTTCGTACTGATCACGTTGTAACGTATGGAAATTTTGAATCACTATGGTGTCCACTAGAATAACATAGAATTGTAGGTTAATTATACTTCAATTTAAAAAAAAGAACATGTAATCACAGTTTTCTAATAGGTTCTGCAGTGAACAATGCTTATGTTGTTCAAATTAGTGATGCAAACACTAATTATTGATATAATTAAAAGCAAGATCGGGGCTTCCCTGGTGGTACAGTGGTTAAGAATCCGCCTGGCAATGCAGGGGACACAGGTTTGAGCCCTGGTCCGGGACGATCCCACATGCCGCGGAGCAACAAAGCCCATGAGCCACAACTACTGAGCCTGTGCTCTAGAGCCCGTGAGCCACAACTACTGAGCCCATGTGCCACAACTACTGAAGCCCGCCTGCCTAGAGCCTGTGCTCCCCAACAAGAGAAGCCACCGCAACGAGAAGCCTGTGCACCACAAAGAAGAGTAGCCCCCGCTCGCTGCAACTAGAGAAAGCCCGCGCACAGCAATGAAGACACAACGCAGGCAAAAAATAAATAAAATAAAATAAAATAATTTTTAAAAAGTCTTTAAAAAAAAAGTAGGATAAAATTTGGGGGAGAGAATGAGGAAAGAGAGGTGGAGTTATTAAATCTTCATCCCTTGTAACATTTACCGTTTAAAAATTGCTTTTTCTCTTTTCTTATTATTGTATCTATATGAAATGATAGGTGTTAACTAAACCTATTGTGGTAATCATTGTACAACATATGTAAATCAAACCATCACGCTGTACCCCTTAAGCTTATACAGTGATGAATATCAATTATTTCTCAATAAAACTGGAAAAAAATAAGGTGATTTTCCAATCAGCTACAGCAGGTTGCTAAGGTGACAGCATTGAACCACTTCCTCCTGTCAGAGGTTGGTGAAAAATCAGGAAGGGGCTGAACAAGGTCTGTGCTTGGAAGTGGAAGGACTACGTTGGAGTCCCAGCTCTGTCACGTATTCTCTGGACCAACCATGAAAGTAACACCTCTTGGAGTCTTCTTCTCTCCTCTGCAAGTGGAGATCTGTTCATCAATTCATTCTTTCCACAGCTGCTTATTGAACATGTGATTTGCGCTCAGCGCTGATGCAGGAACCGGGATGACTGTAAAGAACCAGACGGACGCACACTGGAAGCTCATGTTCTAAGGCAGCATGGTCCCACAGAACTTTCTAGCATGATGGAACTGTTCTCTGTCTCCACTGTCCAGTATGGTAGCCACTAGACACACAGGGCTACTGAGCGCTGAAATGTGAGCAGTGTGACTGAGGGACAGAATTTTGATATTTTATTTAAGTATAATTAAATTTAAGAAGACACAGTCCTGCTGGATTTAAAATAGATAACCAACCAAGACCTACTGTATCACACAGGGAATTCTGCTCAATATTCTGTAATAACCTAAGTGGGAAAAGAACTTGAAAAAAGAATAGATACTTGTATATGGGTAACTGAATCACTTTCCTGTACACCTGAAACTAACACAACATTGTTAATCAACTATACTCCAATATAAACTAAAAATTAAAAAAAAAAAAAAGCCACAGGAAGCTAGTGGCTACTGAACTGGACAGCATCATAAAAGGCAGATAATGTCTCTTGTCCTATCTCCTACAGTTTGTGAGAGGGTCAAAGCAATGTAAAAATGCAGCTGTGGGCATCCTCAGACGTGAAGTTGTACCGTGCCTCCCTCAGATGGAGCCGGAGGAAGCTCAGGTGTGGGGACTTTTGAGATCCAGAGGCTGTTATTCAGGGCACAGGAGATGGAAGAAAACACTCAAAGTGCTGGGCACGTGGTCTGGGAGCACCTGCCCCACGGGCAAGCTGAGGTGTCCCTATGGAGCACAGCATGTACTGAGGGAACAAAAGGTAACTAAACCGGTCCCAGGGACACCTGACTGCTTGCCGGCTCCCTTCTCTCTCCTGCTCGTGGCCCCAGGTCCCTGCTTTCTTCCTGTGGTCCGATGTCTGGGGTTCAACTTCCCTTGAAAACAGGCTGGGCCAACCCACGTGGCTTCATTCCACACATACCCACTCTTTCCTCTGCTTCCTTCAACCCTTCTTTCCAAATGAAGCTGGTTTTCTCCTTAGCCAGGAACACAGGGGCAGCAGCCCTACTTCCTTGCTTGACACAGTGTTCTGATTCTTGCCTTTTCCTTTCACCTGGGTTTTCAGGGGCTTCGTTTGCACTGAGACCACCCTTTATAAATATACCGGAGTCCTTACTCACAAAGCCGACCCATCCCCCCACTAGCCCTGCTGAAGGGGAGGCCCTAAAGCCACGAGCCTTCCCCACCCCCTATGCCAACAACCACAGCTGACTGAACTGGAGGTGGGTCCCTGACCCAAAGTCAGCCAATCTCAAGGTTTGTTGGCAGCCTATGAGGTGGCTTGACTTGAAAAGGTGAGCTGGGCCAATCAAACGCTCTCTTGTAGGAACTGGTGCAGAAATACCCAGAGAATGAGCGAGTTAGCGATGGAAGATGAAGTTGAAAAGATGTTTTGAGATGGCATCAGGACCACCAGAGGTCATGGAAAGCCTGGCTTGTCAGGAAGCAGTCATGCAGAGAAGATGCAGGGGAGTGATGAAAGAGACGAGAACAGCTGTCCTGATGACTCTAGTTCCAGCCTTCGTGACTGAAGACACCTGAGAAATCTCTTGTGCGGTAACTTGTCGTGTATCATAGATTGGCTTTCCTGGAAGTGGGCTCTGAGAAGGAGGGTTGCATGCAGAGGAGTGACTGGGGGATGTTTTCAAAAGATACACCCATAAGAAAGTGAGGAGAGAAGGACTGGATTGGGGAAGAAAGAGGAAATGCAGGTGCAACTGAGCCTCAGGTGATCCTCTGGGGACTTCTGGAGCCCTTCAGAGTTGCCCCAAAATTGAAGCAAAGGGGCTTGGCTTTTTACCATGCATTAGCCAATCATTGGCTATGGACCACCCCTAGGAGGGAGCGGCACCTGGAGGCAGGCAGTTCTCTACAGCTGAAGGCAATTCCCACTGAGGTGTGTGGCTGATAGCCATCAATAGCCACTCTTTCCAGCACCTGGGGTACAGGTACGAGGGTACCGAAAAGGGGATCTGGGTGGAGCAGCACAGTACCTGTGTGACACATCTCACCACACACACACACACACACACACACACACACACACACACACACACTCATGGTTCCTTGAGGGCAGAGATTACGTCCTGTTTTGTTTCTCACTTCTAGCCTGGCACCTGGTACAGGGTACTGTTAGATTTAGATTCAACAGGTATACATTGAGCATCTATACCTTGCTAGGCATACTATATGGATTATCTCACAGAATTCTCAAGATGGTTTGTAAAATGCAAATCTTTGTAAAGTACAAATTTTTAGCAAAAGTAAAATTTGAATCCAGGATTTGATCCAGGACTCTTGTCAAGACACCATGTATGGCCAAGAGAGCTAATTGCCTACCCAATACCCATTCTCGTCTTTTTCCTTACTGATGGAATCCTGATTTTTATTTGGGGATGACTTGCGCCCAGCTAAAAGACTACCTTTCCCCACTCTCCTTGTGCTTAAAGGGTGGCCAGTGAGACATAAATAGACATCATTAGATGAGCCTTCCAGGAAGTTCTTGGAGAGGAGGCATTGACTCAACTTGAAGACTCACCCTTTTCCCTTCCCACTTTTTTCCTCCTCCCTGAAAGTGGACATGATGTCTGAAGTTGCAGCAACCATCTTGGTGTGAAGATGGAAGCCACACTCTCGAGGTGGCAGAGCAGAAAGATAAAGGGAGCCTGAGGCATCACAGTTTCCCCAGCAGTCTTAGAAGGTCCATTTCCATCTGTTTAAGACCCTTGTTAGTTTAGAATCTATAGTTCCTTATGGATATATTAGATTAGAGTTTATTATTCTGTTATCTTGTAGATATAACCCAACATTGCATTTGGATACCATCGTCCATGGAATGGAAATACACTTTTGCCACAGTTGGAAATTCTAATAGACAAATAAGAAGGTTTTTAAAAAGTATTGGAATGCTTAGTTCCCATGCTAACATATGACATATTTCAGATTGAAGTAATAATAGTAACATCCTACTTTTATTTAGCTCCTGTGGAATGTGCACCATCTAATTTGGTCTTCATAATTTGGTCCCTGTGTGAAATAGACAGGGAAATGCTACTTTCGCAATTTATTAATTAAAGAAACAAATTCAGAGATTCTTCAAATCTTGGGCCAATAAAGGATCTTAAACAGTGTGATCATGTCAATCTCATACTCAGTGTCTTTCAGTTTTCTTCTTCCCTACAGAATAGAATCCAAACTTCTTAGATGACATTTAAGGACTTTAAAAACAGGATCCCAGCCTATCTCTTCTACTTTATCTTCTCCCAACATGAATCTGCATCAGATAGTATTGCTCCCAGCTAAAGGAGAAGAAGATGGGATTGACAATTGAAACTTAGCCTGAGTTCCCTCCAAAAATGGAGACTGAGACAAGGACTTGAGTGTGGATAGTTTATTTGGGAGTTGACCCCAGAAGAGTGAGGTATAAGAGAAAGTGAAACAGGGAGAGAGGAAAAGCCAGTTTAAAGAGTATGTTATTATGTTGGTCACCACTGGGGCCATTGGGCCTCAATCCTGCCAGGGCCGCCTGAGGAGCACACAGAACTCTTCTTGGAATTGCCTGCTCTAGAGTCAACAAGAAGTATTTCTCCATTGACTCCCATCCCCCACTATTTGATGGTTGCCCCAGAAGGCCTTAACTCTCCCATCTTTCTGGTCCGCACATGTGTGAATGCCAACCATCCCATGTGGCGGCATTGGAGAAGCCTTGGGGCAGAAAAATGAAAGGCATGTGGCTTGTCCCTGAGGTGAGACGCTGTCAGGCCAAAGTGAATTAAAAACCCACACAGAAGTCTTTTTCCAGTTCTAACTAAATAAGATTCTACTGGACAAATTAACCCTCAGACAACAGCTATGAGATCTGGGCATGATAAAAATAGCCGCTCCCTGGAGGCACTAGAGGGGGAGCAGAAACAGGTAGGTTCTGGTGCAGGGTACACTTGCAAAGGTGGGAAGTTGTACACAGTGCTTTCCCATTTTCACAACGCCCACTTTACAATGTAAAATAACCCAATGTGTGATGGACCAGGAAAATGCAACACATTCTCAAGAGAAAAGAAAATCAACTGAAAACAGCTCCAAGATAATCTAGAAGTTAGATGAGAAGGATTTTTTAAATGGCTATTACAGAGCTATTCTCTACGAAATAAAACAAAATATACTTTCAGTGAATGAACAGATAGAAAATCTCAACAGAGAATGAAAAATCAAAATGATTTTTTAGATGAAATGGAAATTCTAGAAATGAAAAACACAATATTTAAATTTTTAAAAATGTAGTGGATGGACTTAAGAGCCAAGTGAAAATAACAGATGAAAGAGAAGTGAATTTGACCATAGAGCAATAGAAATTATGTAATATGAAGAACACAGAGAAAAAAATGTTCTTTTAAAAAGAGAACAGCAAGTCAGTCTAACATATCAAATGGTCTACCATATACATAATTGGAGCTCCAGAAGAAGAGGAGAGAAAGAGAATGGAGTAGAAAAACATTTGAGGAACGGCTGAAATTTTCCCAAATTTGATTAAAAACATGAACTTACAGATTCAAGATGCTCAGTGAACATCAAGCAGGATAAACATGAAGAAGGCCATGCTGAGCCACATCACAGTCAACTGTTTAAAGCCAAAGATACGGAATAAATCCTGACAGAGGTAAAAGGATAACAACAGATTGCATATAGGAAAAACTGACCTTCTTTGTAGACATCATGACTGTGTACACAGAAAATCCTAAGGAATATAGAAAAAAAGAAAAAAGCTATAGACTTGTACGTGAATCCAGCAAGATTGAAGGATTTAAGGTCAACATACAAAAATCAATTGCATTCCTATGTACTGAAATGAACAGTTAGAAAGTGAAATTTAAAAATCAACTCCAGGGACTTCCCTGGTGGTGCAGTGGTTAAGAATCTGCCTGCCAATGCAGGGGACATGGGTTCAAGCCCTGGTCCGGGAAGATCCCACATGCCGCAGAGCAACTAAGCCCATGCACCACAACTACTGAGCCTGCGCTCTAGAGCCCGCGAGCCACAACTACTGATGCCCGCATGCCTGGAGCCCGTGCTCTGCAATAAGAGAGGCCACCACAGTGAGAGTGCTGTGCGCCGCAAGGAGGAGTAGCCCCTGCTCGCAGCAACTGGAGACAGCCTGCACGCAGCGGCAAGGACCCAACACAGCCAAAAATAAATAAATTTAAAAAAAATAAAAATAAAAATCAACTCCACTTACAATACACGATAATGCTACTACAATCAAGTTGGTGATGTACTCACGTGAAGGTCAATGGACACAAAAAATCAATGGAAGAAAAAAAATCAATGGAACAAAATAGAGGTTTCAGAAATAGACCCATTCTAACGCGGTTAATTGATTTTGACAAAGATGCCAAGATATTCAAAATGGGGGAAGGATAGGCTTTTCAACAATTGTACTGGAACAACTGGATATCGATAAGGATATCTCATCTATCAAACCATACAAAAAAAGTAACTCAAAAGAATTCCTAGACCTGGGAATTCCCTGGTGGTCCAGTGGTTAGGACTCAGCACTTTCACTGCCATGGCCTGAGTTCAACCCCTGGCTGGGGAACTAAGATCCCGCAAGCCTTACGGTGCAGCCAAAAAAATTGAGGATCTATTAACAAGAAAGAAGAAGATGGGAGACTGTATATTGGGCAGTCAACTTACAGTGTCTGTCACTTCACCCTAAACTCTATCCATAAAGAATACTTTTATTTCCCAACATATTCCAAGCTCTGCTATACATCCAGTTCTTAGCTCTTAACATCTGCTGCCTGGAATGATCTTGTACTTTGTCTTTACCTAACAAACTCCTTCTTCATATTCAAAACTCAGGACAATTTTGCCACAATTAAATACACACACACACACACACACACACACACACATACACACGCACACACACATACACACACACACATATATTTAAAAACTCAGGGCAGACATCATCTCCTTTGGAATGCCCATCCTCCTTCCCTCCCTCTCTCCTTAATATGGATTAAATATTCCTCATCGTGAATACCTGAACTGCCTGAAAAGCACACCTAATGGATTGTCTATGAAACTTAAAAGCCAGCTACTTCCTTTTTTTCTCACAGTGGTACGAAGTCAAGAGACATGTCTCAGTGCCTTTGCATTTCCTGATTCTAATCCCTGCTGGACGCTTAGTTTTATTTCTGCCATTTGATTGTTGAAGACACCCCAAAATCCTTAAAATTCTTATGATAAATTTTCTTTTTTGTTTATGCTAACTCAAGCTGGTTTGTTACCTGAACCCAAAGAGTCATAATTAATACATGATCCCTTGTTCGCTGGTATCATAGAATTCCTATGGGGGCAGAGAAACGTTAGTACTCACCAAGTATCTATGAGCTCCCCAACATTACTCAGCTTCCGTGGAAGCTAGCTTAAGGATGGCCATGTGACCAGTTCTGGCCAATGGCCTATGAGTGGAAGTGATGTGTGTTACTTATGGGCCAAGGCAGTTAAGAGCCAATGTACCTCCTCCATCTTCTTTACCCCACTGTGACAATAATGTGTCCCATATGGTGTGACTATAAGTAGGAAGAGGGCCTCCTAACCTACACTGGACTTTGCATGAACAAAAAAAACAAATTTTTTTCATGATAAGCTACTGAGATATGGGTGGCAGGGGAAGGGGGGTGTTAGTTGCAGGAGCTACCATTAATTACACCATTATATCCATTCAATTATAGCTCTGTGCTACTGGAGAGTATGATCTCTTTGAGGTCAGCAGCAGGTTTTCATCTTATAACTCCAGCACCAGCCCCTACAGGGCCTGGGACCTAACATGTGCTCATTAAATGTGTGTTGAATGAATTACAAGTGAATGAATCATTCTACCTGATGTTTCAAAGTCTCAAATGAACACTTACTAGTAACCCGAAGAGTCTAGAAACTTCTAACTCCAAGCCGAGAGCTTTTTGTGGATCACCATCATCATTGTGGATGGATGATGGGGACTGTGAATTAACTCCCAGAGTGTGGCAGTTCAGCACACAGGCTGTCTGTGTGTAGCTTTCTAGGACAATTATTCTGGTAAGTCATTTCTGGGAAAGGGCCCAAGAATGTACACACAGCAGAGGAGAAAGACGTCTTTAAACGCTGACTGCTTCTGTTGCTCTGGTCATGACACTCTGAAAACAACACAAGTCAGAAGCCTCCTAGGGGACAGAGGAGCATCTGTCCTTGCCAGAATGTCAACATTCCTGTTAAACAATTTCTCTGGAATTAACAAACGGGAAAGCGAGCAGGGGAATTCTTAAAATCCCACAATTAGAGTCAAAAAGTCAATGCAAGTTCAGGGTGGGGAAACAAATTTTGTGACAGCTTGTGTCTAAGTGTCTGAACTAACCACAAACTCAGTAATAATGAAGATAAAATTTGCTTTGCTATTGCCAATGTGATGAGTTTACTGTGTGTCAAGTACTGAACTGGATTTTATTTATATATTTTTTTTTTGGCTGTGTTGGGTCTTCGTTTCTGTGCGAGGGCTTTCTCTAGTTGCGGCAAGCGGGGGCCACTCTTCATCGCCGTGCGCAGGCCTCTCACTGTTGCGGCCTCTCTTGTTGCGGAGCACAAGCTCCAGACACGCAGGCTCAGTAGTTGTGGCTCACGGGCCTAGTTGCTCCGCGGCATGTGGGATCTTCCCAGACCAGGGCTCGAACCCGTGTCCCCTGCATTGGCAGGCAGATTCTCAACCACTGCGCCACCAGGGAAGCCCTGAACTGGATTTTATATACACGATTCTTTCTTAGTCCTTACAGTAAAGTGGCGAGGTACCTAATGCCCTTCCCATGTTAAAGGTGAAGAAAATGCGTTCAGAGTAGTTATGAGACTTGCTGAATGTCACAGAGCTAGTAAATGGTTAATATAGGATTCAAACCCAGGCTTTCTGAACTCCAAAGTCCATGCTCTAGACTCTCAGATGTGGTCACTGTGATACTTTTATTTGAAAGTCTCAGAAACCCGTTGTGAACTGGTTTAGACAAAGGACTTTATTGGTTCACAGAATCCAAGAGGATTAAATGACAATCCACTGGAAGGACAGGGCTAGCGCTGAGCTTCCAGATGCCTGAATGCAGCTAGCAGCCCCTCACCCTCCACCTCTCTGCTCCTCTTGGGTTCCCTTCATTTTCTCTCTTACGCAACCTCTTTCTGCCACACGTGGCCCATACCTCACATCCCTCAGCTCCTACCAGCAGAGAGGATCTGACTTGCCTCAGTTCCAGTTTGAAAAATCCCAGGGCAGGAATCTAATTGGCCACCTTAGGTCAAGGACCTCCTCTGTACCAATCTGTTCTGCCCATGGAGGTGGGTCATCTAAAGAACAGGGCAGCTCCTTGTTTGGAGGAGGATAAAGTGTCTGAAAAACCAAAATGGTCAAAGGAAATAGAAAAGCTTAGCTTGAAGCACTTTGGGAGATGGGGAGATTCCTGTTACCTTTAAACATCTGAAGGATAGTCCTGAGGAAGATGGAGGAAGTGATCTGGTCACTATGAGACCAATGGATACAAGTTCACAGGAGACAGATTTCAGGTGCAGATTCAGCCTCCACTGAGTGCTTCCCATGTGCCAGCTAGTATATGAAGTTCCTTCCTATATATTAGGTCTTAATCTTCACAACAACTCTGTCAGATAAATTTCATTACTTGTATTTTACACGTGAGAAAACAGACCAAGCTAAATAAAGTAAATCGTCCAAGTGGCAGGGATTTGAATCCAGGTGTTCTGTCTCTGCTGTTTCCACTGCACCATTCTGCTTTTTCGCAGAGTTGTCCTCTGTGCTCTGCGTTATATATGTTTTTTACACTGTTTATATCTCAATGTACGACATATATAATTTTATTAACATGACTGTATCATGAGCATTTCCTCGTGTCATTAAAAGTCTTTCACAAACATCATATTTCTAAGTTGTTATACCACAATGTAGCATGATGATTTTTTTCCACTTCCCTAATTAGGTTATTTATATTTGTTGATATCATAAATGTCACTGCTATAATTATCATAGTTCTTAAGTCTTAGTCCAAATTTCTCATTATTTCCTTAGGTCCTTCAAAATTTTTGACACTCAAGTAATGCCCAGTAAGCTGTACACACTAGAGGGAGCTTGAGAGTTCTCGGAAACAATCGTTTTCTGTGCCCCGGTGAAGAATGAAAATAACCTGCCAAGACTGGCAGAAATATTAAAGGCATTTGAGGGCTTCCCTTCCCCACTGGGAAAGCTATGCCTGATCTCATGATGAAACAATGTGGGCATTTTCTTCCCAGGCTTCGTCCCATCTTGGGTCAGGAGCAGAGCTCGGTATTTTGACCGATGACAAGTGTGGTCATGAGTCTTCAGGTCTGTGGGTGACCCGCGGGTGACCGCAAAGGCCACACTCAGTCTGTGAAGCAAGGCGATGCGCGCGGGCTCTGCAAGGAGGTTCCCCCCACCAACCCGGCCCCGCGGAGCCGCAGCGCCCAGAGAGCTCCCAGAGCCACAGGCCAGACCTGGCGTGGAGCCCGCTGTACAGCTTCTCTGCCGCTGTCGTGGCTGCACTTGAGAGACTGTGGTGGGTAACTGTCCTTAACCAGGGACCAGGGTCACCAGCAAATGTGTGGGTGACAAGCCGTGTGACCAGGGCTCCTGGACTGACTGGGAGGAGGTGGGGGCAGGGGCCTAGCTCTCCAGCCTTTGAGCCTCTTCTGTGGCCCCTCCCACCTTTCTAGATGGTTCTTATAGCAGAAGATTCTGACACAGGGAGAGCCCGCCAGAGCCCCTGCAGCCAACAGCGGCTGGGCAAATGCAGCTGAGAAGAGAAGGAAGAGTGGCCTGAGACTGTGGGGAACTTCTGTGTCAACCCTACATCCCCCAGGGGTTAAGATGGTGCCATCTGTTGCCCTGGGACCCTGGGACCTAGGACTTCCCCTCTTCTTCCCCTCAGCCCCATCTTCCCAGGGGTTGACCCCTCCTGCCTCACCTTACTTGCTCATTTGTGCAGGAGATAAACTAAGACCTTCTTTCCTTGAAACTATAAACATGGGAAGAATTTTGACTGTATGTCAGAGTGCTCACGGGACCTGGGAAGGCAGGATTTTCATAGTTGGCAGAAGTGGTAAGCTTTGGGAAAGGTGGATCTAGCCCGGTTCAGGGACCTGTACTTTCAAATGCTAAAGGCAACGCAGGTAGAGTTAAGATAGGACTTTCCCTTAAAAACCACAGTTCTCAATCTTAACTGCATAAAATCGCCTAGAGAGTTTTACAAAATCCCCACTCCCAGAGCAAGCACATCAAAATCTCTGGGGATGGGACCCATTCATCAGTGGTTCTTAAGCTCCCAGGTGAGTCCAGTGTGTAGACAAGGTTGAGAACCAATGGCCTTAAAAGGGTAATGAAAGAAGGCCAAGGCTTTAATGAATTGATGGACATATAAATTTAATGGCCATGTTTCCAGTCTATACTTAGGTGTTTTGTTTCTTTAAGTCTTGCCTTATAATGCATCCTAACCTTCATGGGCAAAGCCAATTAGAGATCTGTAAACAAGCTATAATTTTAATAGTTAAATTTAATGAGGAAAAAATACCTTGTGTCACTGTGCTCGGTGAGTTACCCCTGTCTGAAGAAAGCTTCATTAGCTGGCACATGCAAGGTCACCTTCTTCCACTGAGCAGGCAGATGGCTTGGAAAAACGGAGGAAAGGTCATCAAAGTGAAAACTTAAAGATAGCAGGTTGCAGGTTGAGAAGCTGGGGGAACCTCAGATAAGCACCCAAGGGAAGGATTCTGCATTTTCAGGGCATTAGTAGAGCCTTTTGGGGCCAGAGGGTGGCACAGGGTTGGGAGCTTACTGGGGTGGCATACCGGCATTCAGGAACCCTTTGGACTGGATTCTGGTTGGCATGACAGGCAGGAAAGCCAAGATTCATCCAATCCTAGAGCCTCAAAATTCAGCCCTCTGTTTTCTGTACCCTCTTCCCTCTTCAATCCCACCACCCTCCTCTTTGGTCTTTCAAGTAGTAGCCTGGGGTCCAGAAAGAGCAGGGATCTTGGGGTCAGACCGACATGAGTTCACAGCCTAGGTCCATCACTTACTAGCCCATGGATTAAGGTAGGATCTTCTGTTGCCCTTGGATTAAGGACTTTGCCTCTTCCACCTGGGTTCATCTTCCCAGGGATTAGCCCCTCTGGCCAGCCGTATTTGACTTGTTTATTTCTGCAGGAGATAAAGTCAGTAAAATCTTTAGGCTCAAGCAAGAGGGGTCCCTACCCTGGTCCCCCCCTATCTACAGCATCCTGTTCTGGTGTTCCTTTGCCTGTACTTCTCCCTGCTGAGTGAGGGATTCATGGGGCCAAAGCCCCTTAGAACCCTGCTCCCCATCTGGGCCATATTACAAGGGCTGGGACCCTGAAATTCCCTGTCCAAATGGGCCTGAACCCACTTCAGTTTCTATGAGGGCTGCTCCCCAGATCCATTCTCTGGATGTACTACATTGCCTGCCTGAGGCCTGATGGAGGCCAAGGGCAGCTGCTGGGGAGGGGGTGATAGGGATGGAGGTGGACAGAGCAGGGACATCTGGTTTCCTCACAGGCGTGTCCTCCTCGTGGCTTAGGACAGAGTCAGTCCTGAGAAGAGAAGAGGCAGTTCTCCCTGCCTCGCCACCCTTCAGCTCAGAACTCTGATGAGCCTCAGAATTCTAAATTCGAACTTGGCCTCACGGTCCATTACAAAGATATATGTCAGTTTATGAGGTTAGCACATACTTTATTTAACAGCTTCTTAGCTTAATTTTTAACTCTAAACCATTGACGCATATGGCATGTGGTATGTGGACCTCCCTTTGTGCTCTTATCCTGCAAATGTTACAGGCAGGCCCCGGGGGAAACAATACTATTATCATTTAGGTTGTGAGGATTAAATGTGAAAAATGATATGAGGGCATAGTAGGTGCTCAGGAAGGATTATTCTCTTTTGCCTTCCAGCTCATCAATGTTACTAGAAAAATGCAGTTGGAGAAGAGAATTCTTCCCTAGGTAGGGCCACCACCTTCCTCCTTTTCAGTTCCAGGCTGCAGCTTCATGCTGTGTTGACTTACTGGAGCTTTCGTGCCCTCAGGCCTTTTCACCGAGAGGCTGATCCACGTTTGAGAGCTGAGCTCCAATCCCTCAGTTAACTCTGGCCCCAAAATGACTCTTATGCCAACCAGGAAGCCTGCGGCCCTTTCTGAAGTGGCTCTGGGGTGAGGCAGCCTCAGGGCAGGTGGGGCCTCTGGAACCCGGGCCTTCACAGGTGTCCAGTGATCTGGAGAGACCTGTGGAGAGAGATTCCTGGGTCGGGAAGCAGGGAGGGAACTCCGAGGGCTCTCTGCAGAGGTACATTGGCCTGAGCTCAGGAATGGTACCTAGAAAACCAGCAGTGCTTCCTGAAGGGCCAGGGAAGTGGGGAGGGGGGAACAGGAGCTGACTGACCTGGGCCTCAGCAGTTCAGGACTCAGGGAAGCCAGGCTGCACCGGAACCAGCAGAACTGGTGCCCTCTGCTGTGTTCCTCAACTCACTGTGGTGTATCTACCTTATACTCCAAGTATCCATTTATTGTCCACATTTTAAACAGCAAGTAGGAGTATGCTCAGTCATCAGAAAATGGCACTGCGGACTTCCCCGGCGGTCCAGTGGTTAAGACTCCGCCTTCCAATGCAGGGGACGCGGGTTCGATCCCTGGTTGGGGAACTAAGATCCCACATACCGCACAGTGCGGCCAAAAAGAAAAGAAAATGGCGCTGGGTGAAGGAGGACGTGCAGGCAGTGGGAACAGAATGTGCAAATAGCTGGAAGCATAGAGGATGTGCTATGTCAAAGGACAGTGAAAGATGAAACAGACAGTGGTAGGGGGATGGAAGCAGAGGAGGTTGCAAAGGTAATCTGGTCGTATTGAAATGGCCTTGAAGCATTCTGATCCTGCCTCATGAATCACAGAGAAAAATGCCCTTAAGACTCTATAATACGATTTCCTCCTCATTAGAAAACTCTCACTTCCTATAAACTTTAGGAAACTTTTCCACATTGGTTACTGCATGTCAAAGAATGTTTAATCCATATATCGGTTGGACCTCATGCTGGTTGAATTTTGAATCTGTCTATCATTATCTATCTGTATATATTTTTAATCACCAGAAATAGAAATGTCTTTAGAAACAAAGAAAATTTATTTTTTAATCACAGGGAAGTTCATCTGATAAGTTTGGTGTCGCGCTTAGTTCTAGGAAACAGATCCTTGAAAATCACTATATAAAAAAAAAAAGAATTCCTGTAGCCTCAAGATGTCAAAAACAAATTTTACAAATATTTTCAACATATTCAAATGCTAAAGAGGGCTGTAACTCTCAGAAACGGGATCTATTTGGTCATCCAGGATAGTGTTCTGCTCGCTTAAGATGAAGACATGTGGGCCCACATGGAGGCAAAGTATAAAAGCCTTTAGATTCATACCCAGATTGTATCTAAAGGGCCTGGGGGTTAGGGATGCAGTAAGTTCACCTCCATACCTATCCTGCACCCACCTCCCATGCCTGCTTGCTTTTAACTCTCTAACACCCCTCATGTTAAACCCAGTTTGGGTACTTTTGATGATAAACACTAGTTCTTTATACCTATTGTTGGTATAAATGCAACACTGTTTATTTGCCAGATCCCTGAGAGGCAAAGATCTAATTAATCTATTACAGCTTCTCTTGGCAAAAAGTCAAACCTTTCAAATGGGAAACCTGGGTCGATATCATCAGTGTGTTTTGCAACAGAGCTGGCGGGATTGCTCCAGACAAATCAGCCAGACTCTGCTCAGCATATTCTGAGGTTCAGGCAAGCTGGGAATTAGCAGGCTGGGAAGGCAGAAGAGGGAACAGTCCTGTTGGGGCATGTTAAGCAGGAGGGGCCCAAAGCATCCACCAGGCCAGTGTCCAGTGCCCTCTGCAGTGGAACAGCTGTGCCTGTGTCTCCAGACCTGGGACTAGAGGAGGGAAGATGTGGCTGCAAGTGGGGCCTCGGACGCCCCCCAGCATGTCCCTGTAATCTTCCAAACAGTGTACTTGAGGGTAGGGGCTCAGCTCTGCTGAGCGAAACTCTCTCCTGAGGCTTTTCCTTAGGGGCATGGCCACTCATGGTAAGGGGGTTAACCAGATCCCCCAATAAGGCCTCCCAGGGAAGCCTGGTGCTGGAGTCAGCCTTGTGGGAGTGGGAAGTTTGGTTTAGTTTATTTTTAAGCTATAATCATTCATGTTTTCCCCAAACCTTAATGGCATTTGAACCCTGAACTGGTTGCCCTTTTCAAGGCTTCTCTCTCTTATAGGCACACACAAACAAACCGCCAGTTCATTGAAATGACAACTATGGCTGCATTGCTGGAAAAGAAGGAAAAAGATGAACCAATGAACTCTCGCTCTCTGCAAAGTGAGAGAAAACTTCAAAGTTCTCCATCCAAGAAACCTGCGAGTGGTGACTTAGAGTGATGCAACCGTCCTCAGAAGACTTTTATTACATGGTTTTGGCTCTTTAGATCTCCGAGCACACATGCTAAACCATCAAGAGATTTCCAAACTGGCTCTGTGACATCTGTCCCCACAGGGTGGGCACAGTGTGACCAACATTTGGCAGGAGGGTAGAGGGAAGGGGACACGGCTTTCTCTACAACCCTATCCAAGCAAACTTTCTGCAGCAATGGAAATGGTCTACAGCTGCACTAGTACCACAGCTGCTAGACACATGTGGCTATTGAGTGCTTGAATGTGGCTAGTGCCACTAGGAAACTGAATTTTTCATTGTGTTTCATTGAAATTAATATAAGGGAATTTCCTGGCGGTCTAGTGGTTAGGACTCCACACTTTCACTTTCCGAGGGCACAGGTTCAATCCCTGGTCAGGGAACTGAGATCCCACAAGCCCCGTGGTGTGGCCAAAAAAAAAAAAAAATTAAATTTAAACGGCCACACATGGCCAGTGGCTCTCGTATTAGCACAGTTAGAAGTTCTCTGATCTTGAGCTGCTAAGAGAGGGCAGGCAGCTTCAATTCCTCCGGGTCTCCTCTTTTGTCTTACTTCCCTGGATATTCAGCTTCTCCTTTTTCATCCATCTCTGGCAGCTTCATCACCAAGGCTTCTCCTCAGTTAACCCTACTGCACTGGCCAACCTTCAGCAAGAAACAACATTACATTATCTGCTTTGAAAAGACCAAGTATGGCTTTCTCTGAGCAGGATGAGGTTGGCAAGGATTGCTGAAGCTGAGTGTGATATACCAAACTGCTAATTTGCTAAAATAATTTGGGAAAGTGCTGCTTTCAAACCCTGACATGAGTGAAAGCCGCATTTCTGAAATTGATGGGAGGCCAGAGTCCATGCTACTGGAGGTTATGTTTGCTATCGTCTCAGTGGTGGTTTATTAAATGGCTATGGAATATTTACTCCTCTCTGTCAGAGCACTTGGCCTAGAAAGGCAGGCTAGTTCACTGAGATTTTCTACTGTGCCCCAATCCAAAGATTCAGCCTGATTTCTTGTCAACTGGAAATTTGGACTCACATAATCTGCTTTTTCCTCCAAGGATCCACAGGATGTTTTCATGATTGCCTTTGCAACCCAGGTGACCTGTCCCCTACAAAAGTACTGATGAGAAGAGGGAGGCAGGTGGGCCTAGGGGACTGTGTTTTGTACTATTCTGCTCAACCATCTACAGCCAGTTGGATGAGGGCTGGGCATTAACCTCAGAGCCGCCAATTTCACAGGCGGGCCAGTGACCTATGACTTGGCACAAAAGAATGTCCTCCAACCAGAGTTCCTCTTTCTCGACTGGAAGCAGAGAGACTCTGACACTAGAAATTGCAGGTGGGGGATGAGAAGGCAGGAGTCTAGTGGCTTAGGCAGAGACTGGTTTTTGCACAAATGGGGTAGAGTCTTGGAATCTGCTTTTAAAATCCCTCAGGTGATTGAAACACACTGATAACCATTTTGTTTTAATTCCATATGTACTTAGTCACCTCCAAGAGGACGCTTCTACCTCACCTTACACCTTCCGTTTGCAACTTTAACATAGGATACAGCCAGTATTTTGCTCTTGTTGGTAGTACTTCAGTGTAAGGCTTTCTATTTAATATTTCTTGAGAAGAGATTGCTGGTAGTGGGATTCCTAGTCTAAGAGATACTTATCTTTATGGTTCTTGCTACATAGTGCCCTCCAATGGGTTGGGTGAATTTACAGCATCATTGGATAACTGGGTATGTCAGTTTCACCACAACCTTGCCAGCATTGGGAATAACACCATGTTGCATTTCCCTCCTGATTCTCTGTATTTTTTCAGTAAATGTCAGAAAGTGCCTCAAGTCTGCTTTCATTTGCATTATCTTTGACTATAATTAAGAAAATCATTAAGATAAGGTTTCCCATTGGTGTGTTTACTATCTGTGTTTCCTCTTCACCATTTCCAAAAGTAATGCCCCCTTCTCCTGCTACTAAACCTTTCCCCCTATATTTTCAAAAACACAACATAGCATTCAACATTTCCAGTGGCGGCATCCTAAAACCCCACCGGTCAGAAGAGCAGCCTTTTGCCATGTTAGTTAAACCTCTACTGGAGTGTTGTCCAGCAGTGTTCTGCACACAGTGACTGACACACACGCTTATCAAGGAGCTGTAACCCTCTGGTTATGTGGCCACGGTGTTCAGTGGTCCTATAAAGATAAGACAACTGGATTAAACAAAATTAAACCAATTCCGTAACTGCAGGACTGCTTAGAACCTGCAACACTCCTTTCACGAATGCTCGGTGAACATGTAAGAGGAACATGCATGAGGTACGTTTCCTAAATCTATTTTGCCTGCCGTAGAATCCTTGTACGCCGAAGCATACTGACCAATGGTGTCCCGAAGAGGGTACTTTGAGAAACCCTCTCTGGCCCAGAGGTCACTCCCACAGTGTGTGGACAGAAGCTGGAAAAATTCTGGCATCTCTCAGTGACTCCATGTCAGACACTGATACACAGTGACAAAATACACACCTATCTCAAGAAATACTTTAAATAATATATTTGAAAAGTCAACAAGGATGTCAGGAAGATATTTTGTGGTGTGAAAAGGAAAGCTACAACATGGCACATGGAAAAGGATCCCATTTTTGTTTAGAAAAAAAGGTATGTCTTATTGATTACTTCTTGTCCCCTTCAGTCCCCACTACCACTAGAATATGTTTCCAACAACAAAAATGTCCAATCACACAGACCATTCTAAGTTTGTTTAAAATTTTAGGATGTGGTTATATTGATAGACTATTGTGTTTGCTGATTGCACTGTCCTGTTATGCTTTATATTTTATTTTAAGACGTGTTTATATTATATCAATATTTTTTTTGTTTTACCAGCAGAATGCTGTTTACTTAATAATAAAGTTATTATAACAAATGCTGGAGAGGGTGTGGAGAAAAGGGAACCCTCCTACACTGTTGGTGGGAATGTAAGTTGGTGCAGCCACTATGGAAAACAGTATGGAGGTTCCTCAAAACACTAAAAATAGAGTTGCCATCTGACCCTGCAATCCCACTCCTGGGCACATATCCAGACAAAACTATAATTCAAAAAGATACATGCACCCCTATGTTCATAGCAGCACTATTTACAATAGCCGGGGCATGGAAACAAATTAAATGTCCATCAACAGATGAATGGATAAAGAAAGATGTGGTACATATATACAATGGAATACTACTCAGCCATAAAAAGGAATGGAATAATGCCATTTACAGTAACATGGATGGACCTAGAGATTATCATACTAAGTGAAGTAAGCCATAAAAAGAAAGGCAAATACCATATGATATCACTTACATGTGGAATCTAAAATATGACACAAATGAACTTATCTATGAAACAGAAACAGAAACAGACTTACAGACATAGAGAATAGACATTTGGTTGCCAAGGGGGAACGGAAGTGGGGGAGGGATGGATTGGGAGTTCGGGATTAGCAGATACAAACTAGTATATATAGAATGGATAAATAACAAGGTCCTATTGTAAAGCACAGGAAACTATATTCAATATCCTGTGATAAACTGTAATGGAAAGACTATTAAAAAGAATGTATATATATGTAAAACTGAATCACTTTTCTGTACAGCAGAAACTAACACTAGTTGAAATTAAATCAACTATATTTCAATAAAAAATAATAAAGTTATTAAATAAACTTTATTAAACTTTTTAAAAGTTATTAGTAAATTAAATTTATTATGAAACTTGTTTCTCTCTATTACATATTGTCTGAGAAGAATGTTTTCACAATGAGTGTGTGTTTGTTTTGTAACCAAAGGGAAAAATAAAGCTATTTTTATTTGGGGGGGAAAAGAGGCAATAGGGGAAATAACATTTGAGCATCTACTGTGCCCAGGGACAGCAATTATCTGATATCATTTAATCCTTCCAATTATTATGCCCATTTACAGATAAGGAAACTGAGGCACAAAGCAGTTAACTGACTTGCCCAAGATCATACTGTATGTGGTGGAGCAGGGGTTTTTTTTAATTGTGATAAAATATATAAAACATAAGATTTATCATTTTCACCATTTTTAAGTGAAAACATTATGTTTTCAAAGTTTACTCATGTTATAGTGTGTATCAGTACTTCATTCCTTTTTATAGCTGAATAATATTCTATTGTATGGATATACTACATTTTGTTTATCCATTCATCTGTTGATGAACATTTGTCTTGTTTCCACATTTTAGCGAATGTGAATAATGCTGCTATAAACATTAGTATACAAGCATCTGTTTGAATCCCTGCTTTCAATTAGTTTGGGTATGTAGACCTATGAGTGGAGTTGCTGGAACATAAAGTAATTCTATGCTTAATTTTTTGAGGAATCATCAAGCTATATTTCATATCTGCACCATTTCCCATTACCTACCAGCAATGCACAAAGTTTCCATATCCTCATCAACATATATTTTCTGTTTTGTCTTGTTTTATAATAGCAATCCTATAAGTGTGAAGTGGTATCTCATTGTGGTTCTGATTTGCATTTCCCTAATGATTAGTGATGTTGAACATCTTGCCATGTGTTTATTGGCCATCTGTATATCTTCTTGGTAGAAATGTCTTTTCAAAGCCTTTGCCTATTTTTGAATTGGGTTGTTTTGTTGTCATCATTGAATTTCAGGTGTCCTTTATATATTCTGGTTACTACTCCCTTATCAGACACATGATTTGTAAATATTTTCTCCCAATCTGTGGGTTGTCTTTTCACTCTCTTAATAGTGTCCTTCGATGCACAAAATGTTTCATTTATCCAGTTTATCTATTTGTTTTCTTTTTTGGCTTGTGCTCTTGGTGTCATAGCCAAGAAATCACTGCCAAATCCAGTATCATGAAGACTTTTTCCTATGTTTTCTTCTAGGAGATGTCAAATGACAAAAATAATACAATTTCGTAGTGAATTTGATGTCCTTTAGTAAAAGGAAAACAATCAATGGACTGGGGAGTACAGTGCCTTCAGGCAGTGGGACACACTTCCTGAGAAATTTTGGGCAAGAGCGAGTTTTGGTTTTTTTTTTTTCTTTATTTTTTATTTTTGGCTGTGTTGGGTCTTCATTGCTGCACATGGGCTTTCCCTAGTTGCTGCGAGTGGGGGCTACTCTTCGTTGCGGTGCGCGGGCTTCTCCTCGCAGTGGCTTCTCTTGTTGCAGAACATGGGCTCTAGGCACGTGGGCTTCAGTAGTTGTGGCTCGTGGGCTCAGTAGTTGTGGCTCACGGGCTCTAGAGCGCAGGCTCAGTAGTTGTGGCGCATGGCTTCGTTGCTCCGCGGCATGTAGGATCTTCCTGGACCAGGGCTCGAACCCGTGTCCCCTGCATTGGGAGCCGGATTCTTAACCAGTGTGCCACCAAGGAAGTCCCAAGAGCGAGTTTTATAGAGTATCAACAGAGGCAACTCGGAAACGGGACATGATTGGCTGGGAGGTCGGGAAGTCTCTTATGAGGCCTGCAGGTCCTATTTTCTAGGTAACATAGCTAAACAAAGCTGAGTTGGAAGATTGTGATTGGTATATGTGAGGTTTCCTTGACAGAGAGGCATTTCCCATGAGTGTAGGCTGGCTTGGGTTTAGATTTGTGACGTAGGCCAGGCCCCTGAGGAGGCCACCATTTTGTGGGTCCTGATATACCAATGACCTTTATCAGAGTTTTATAGTTTGGTTTTTACATTTAGGTCTTTTGTCCATTTGGAGTTAATTTTCGTATATGATGTAACATTAAGGGTCCGGGTCCAAGTTCACTCTCTTGCATGAGGATATCCAGTTTTCCCAGCACCATTTATTGAAAACACTGTCCTTTCCTACTTGAATGGTCTTGGCACCCTTGTTGAAGCAGAGTTTGGAATCCAACTCTGTTGGACTTTGTGTGTTACACTTTTTTGTAGTGGAGTGTGTGCCCCAGTTTTCTCTAAAGCAGTCTTTCTCTCTCAGACCCAGAAGGACTGTCACAGGCCAGGCCTGGAGAGCTCCTGACATGCCTCCCAGGTAGGGTGAGAAGACCTCAGACATCGCCCAAGGCTGCTCCCTGAGGCTGTCACGCCAGCTGACCCAGCCTGGCTCAGGGACTGCCCAGACCAGTTTGCAGGGTTTCTGTTCACTGGGAGCTGGTTCCCTGGCCACAATGGTGGCGTTTTTTTCTTTCTCTCTTTCTGGCTGTATTTCTTCTCAAATTCCCTCTCTCTCTCCCTCTCCCTCTCTTTCTCTCTCTTCTCTCTTCCCTCCCAGTCCCTGCATGGTCCCTGCCAACCCGCAGGCCAAAGGCCCTGGGCCCCCGACTTCGCTTCCACACCCATGCCCAAGGCTGGGGGCCCCTTTCCTGCCCTGGGCCCCCTGCCAAACCAGCCAGGCTCTGACCCAGAACTTTCTATTTTTTTAATGCACATAAAATTATCAATAATTACATGACCAGAAATGCTAACAATAACAATTCACATTTATTGGGTACTTCCCAGACATAGTTGACATATTGTGTCATTTATTCCTCACAACAGACCTGTGAGGTCGATACTATTATTATGTCCCATTAACAGATGAGAACTAAGGTGTGAGGGCTCAAATTCTGTGCCCAAGGTCACTCAGCAAGTAAGCGGCACAGCCAGGATTCAAACACCACCTCCCAAAAATGCTTCTGAGCTGGACTGATGCCCACTCTTGGTTGGTGACCATGGCCATTTAATGAACATCTTTGTGTGCCAGCCATTGTGGTGTCTGTGTGTGTGTGTGTGTGTGTGTGTAAGAGAGAGCAGTGGTGGGGGAGAGAGAGAGAGAGAGAAAAAGAGACTATTCTCAGGACATGAAGCCCCAGAGAAGAAATGACCTTCCTAAGGCCAGGGGATGGTAGGCAGGGGTAGAATTAGGTCTCAAAGTTAGTTTTCAAACTCCAGACTTTCTTGTAACCAATGGCCATTGGCCCTCTTACCGAGGTAGGGGAGCAGGTTAGGGACAGAAAGCCAACAACAGAGGTAACTTGCAGTGAAAGTTCTTGAACACTTGCCAGGACCCCTCACTGGGACCCCTCCCCCTTCCTCAGGCCTGGCTCTGTTCTCTGTCTCTATCCTCCCAGCACCTCCTGGCTGGACTCACTGATACTGCTTTTCTAGCAGGCTCAGGCCTGCCCCCATTCTGAAGAAGTTCCCCCAGCCAGGCCTGCACGGGGCAGGGGATGAAGAGGTAAACAAGACATGTTTCCACCTTCAAGGAACTATCAGTCTGGGAGGGAAGGGGACTCACCAGCCAGAGACCTAGGAGTCAATCCCCTGACACTTGCTTCTTTTGCCCTACAGCGTACCCATCGCCACATCGTACTGGGTTTACCTCCTTCTTGCCTCTCAGTTCTGTCCACTTTCTCCTCTCTAATCCAAGCGGTCATGATCTGTAACTGCTAGCTCTTAGCAGAGGGAGATGTGTGTGCACATGGCATTGTAAGATGACAGAAAAGGGAAGCCACCAGATCTATCTAGAGAGGGTCAGAAAGGGCTTTACTGAGGGGGCGATCTGGGTTCTGAAGGGTGAATAAGAGTTTGCAGGTGGGAAGGTGGGAAAACGTATTTGAGGGGCATCAGATTCCAGTATAAAATTTTTTTTAAAAACTTTTTATTAGAGTATAGTTAATTTACAATGTTGTGTTAGTTTCTGCTGTACAGCGAAGTGTATCAATTATACATATACCTATATCCACTCTTTTTTAGATTCTTTTCTCCCCGTATAGGTCATTCCAGAGTATTGAGAAGAGTTCCCTGTGCTACACAGTAGGTTCTTTGAGCATAAGGTCTTGAAGGGCCCCTTAGGGTGTCTGAAGAATGGCAATAATTTAGAATTCATGATGGGGTGAAGTGACAGTGGGGCTGCATCAGCAGGCAGGGCAGATTGAGCCTTTTCCCTGTAGACCATGAGGAGCCACTGGAAGACAAAGTCTCCAAGGGGGAGGCGGGGGAGGGAGCTCTGGTGGAAACTATGTTGTCTCCCCAGCAAATAAACATAGGCTGGCTAAAGATTTCTGCGTGGAGTTTGTCCAGATATGAAATATAGATAGCCCTGGGCCCATGTCCAGGCTCCTGGAACTCTGTCATTTTCACCACTGTCCCTTGTCTTCAGCCCTGCTGAAAGGTTATAAATAGGGGGATGACTCAGCCCATTTCCTTTTCAGAATGGTCGCCCTGGGGGCTGAGTAAGGGGTGGACTGGAGTGGGAGAGACCGCAGGGGCCGCTGCGCAATGGCCTGGGGGATAAGGTAGTGGTGGTGGAAATTTGGGGGAGGGGGGTATAGACGTTGAGGAATGAGGGAGAATGAGGGCCGAAAGTTTCCAGCTTAGATGGATTGGCAGAGAAAGGCCTTACCCAACTCCCCACACAAGGAAAGTCTCCTTGCCACTTCTTCTCTGCTCTCCACCTTAAGAAGATGGAATACTAATCTGATTGGTCAAATTCCAGGGTGATGGTTAGGTCAGGTTTATTTGTGCATGGTGGGGTCACTGAGCATCAAAAAAAGACACACAGGAGGGTGACTCTTTTCCCTTCATCCATACCTGAGTACACTCGCCTTTGCTTCTCTAGGCAGCAAAGGAGGAAACGCGCCCAAAACAAACAAGGGCTGGGGGAGAGGGAAAGGTCCTCTTTCAGCCTGGGCCCTGGGCTCCATCCAGCTTTATCAGAGAGCCCTGGGCACTGGGCAGGTCCAGAAAAACAAAGCACACCTTGTATCTCCCGCGTTGCCCCTGGTGCCTGTTTCCCTTGGGGATCTCTGGGCCAGAGAGGGGAGTGGCTGGCAGTCTTCACGTCCTCAAAACCCCTGCCTTTATTCTAACAGCTCAGTCCAGAGGGAGGGAAGGGCTAGGGGAGGGGGAGATGAAGGGATGAAAGAGAGGGTGGAGTCTTGAAGGTCAGAAACTGGCTCTAGGGAGTAAAGAGGAACGGGGCCCCTCCCAGTGAGTCAGTGAGGGTGGGAACTGTGGGCAAGGGCCAGGTTTCAGTCTGGAGAGCATGCCGAGGGAGCGACAGAGGTCCAGCCAAGCAGCCCTGGGATCAGGGGCTCCAATCCCAGTGCCGCGGCTGCGTACCAGCTACTCACCGCAGGCGAGTCCCACACTTCTCCAGGCCCCAGGTTCCTCGGCTATGAACTGGGGGCAAGAACACCTCACGGCCAGGGTTGTCTCGTAGAGTCATTAAATGCGGTCACATCTGTGACAGCGCTTAATAAACCATAAACCTCTGCACGGCATAAAGACATGTCATTCTTCTCACTCTTCCCTTGGGAATAAAAAGCACGGTGCCTCTGATAAACATCTGTCGATTCTCAGCTCCACCCAGCTTCTCTCCAATCAGCCTTCCCTCCAGCTTCAAAAAAATGCCATTTATTCCTTCCCCCCAAACACCCTCTATATGTTTGTTCTCTGATACTCCCTTACCCCTTTGGTCTTTCCCTCCCCACAGGCTTCTTCCCTTTTTTCTACTAATATGTATTGGTCTCCACGGTATTAAAATAAGAACTATACCCACCGCCCCCCAATTCTGCTTAGTCCTCTTGCCCCTTCTAGCGACTACCCTATCCCCTCCTTCTCCCAGCCTTATACTTTTACAGGATTTTGCAGTTTATAAAGTTTTTTTTCCTTTTTTTGCACCCATTATCTGTTTTGTCATATCATTAAGGTCAGAATGAAACTTTGAGGTTAGTAGTACTCGCCCAGTTTTGCAGATGAGAAAGTGAGTATCAGACTAGGGTCCAGCAGAATCCTAGCTCTCTCTTTGATACCTCACTGCCTCCCTTTGATGCTAAGCTTTTTAAATGAGAGGCCTGGATCTGCCATCTCCACTTCCCTGCCTCCAGCTCCTCGTAACCCCATATAATCCATTCACTGCTTCGACCGCTGGACTCTCCTCAAGGTCACCAGGGCCAATAACTCCTCTCCAGCTGGCCCACTTCAGAGGCCCCTCACAGACCTTACTCCTCTTAAACCTTCACTGGCATGCATCTGATCCTACCCACTGCCTTCTCTTTCTTCAAATTCTCTTTCCTTGGCTTGAACTAGAGCTTGACATCCACCACAGAGAAGGAGGTGATGGAGAGAGTTCCTTTTGTGTCTGTGGTTCCTGTAACTTGGTTGTGTGATGTTAACCCAGGTGCGTCATGGAAGCCTCACTTTGGAAATCTGCTTCCACAGGGTGCTCTGAGCTGTGGCAGGATTTCAAAAGCCCATCCCACCACCACCAGCAGCTCAGTTGCCAAGGGCTTTCCCCGAAAGAACAAGTTACCTTGGTTTTGACCAACTTGGCAGAAGATGGGTTTTTGATTTGATGGCACATAGGCTCAGAGCTGTCATATCTTATGACTTGGCTGGGCCTGGGAAGGTTAATGTCAGAAGTCTGGGACAGAGAAAAAGGCTCACTACTTGGACCTAGACTCTCCCAATAGGAGTGGAACAGGGACCAGGGAGACAAACCCAGCAGTAGGTGATGGGGTAGGGTGATATCTAGTTCTGCATTGTCCATTATGGTAACCACTAATCAGATTTATATTTAAATTAAAATGAGGACTTCCCTGGTGGCACAGTGGTTAAGAATCTGTCTGCCAATGCAGGGGACACGGGTTCAATCCTTGGTCCAGGAAGATCCCACATGCCGCAGAGCAACTAAGCCCATGAGCCACAACTACTGAGCCTATGCTCTACAGCCCGCAAGCCACAACTCCTGAGCCCGCGATCCACAATTACTAAAGTCCACGTGCCTAGAGCCTGTGCTTTGCAACAAGAGAAGCCACCACAATGAGAAGCCCGTACACTGCAACAAAGTGTAGCCCCCACTCACCATAACTAGAGAAAGCCCGCATGCAGCAATGAAGACCCAACGCAGCCAAAAATAAAAAATAAAATAAATAAGTAAATAAATAATAAATTAAAATGAAATAAAATTAAATATTTAATACCTTAATCTCACTAGCCTCCTTGCAAGTGCTCAATAGTCACATGTGGTTAGTGGTTGCCATATTAGACAGCACAGATGTAGAATGTTTCCATCATTGCAGAAAGTTCTGTTGGACAGCACTGATTTTAGACCATTGGATACAGAACCAAAGGTAAGCAGTTGGCTAAGAGAGAGTAAGAGATAGGTGAGCACATCAAGAATGTCAGGTAAGAGGGGGCTACATCTAGATGAAGGCATGGAGGCAGCAAGGTGGGCAGGCACTATAGAAATGCCCCCCTTCCATTCTCTGTGGTCATCGGCAGCATGAATGTTAGGGCTACTGCATCAGAGCCACGTGTGTTTCCCCAAAGCAGGATGCACATCCTTCAGGGAAGAAATGGGTCCTCAGATAGGATACACGTGCTAGGGTGGGCATCAGCGAAGTGGGGGACACTCCTCTTTCTCTCCAGATGTTGATCTCTGAGTCTAGACTCAGGGCTGGGTTAGTAGATGTTTGGAATGGAGACCTAGGGATTAGATGTTGAGGAAGTCAGAAATTTGGGACTCAGCTGCACTTGCCAAAAAGTCACTTTGTCACTGCCACTTCTGAATCTAAAAGTTTAGATGACTTATTAACTCTTCATTTATTTCTGTAAATTCAGTGATGAGAATTGCTTTGCTAATGATTTGCTTAGAGATGAGTCCTTTAAAGAATGAACAAAGTGAGTCCCTATTCGAAATAATTCTTATGCTCTGTGTTCAGGAAAGAGAACAAGTGAAGCCAGAGAAAGATCTGGGACCTGGAAAATCTTTATTCTAATCTGACTCACTCCTTAAATTGTCAATTCCAAGGGGTAGCTTCAGGCATGGCTGAAGCAGCAGGCTTAACACTGCTGGTTCCCAACAATTTCAACAAGAGTTCCAGGGCTGACCTTCATTGGCCTGACATGGGTTACTGCCCATTTTTGAACCAATAACAGGTCACTGAGAAATGTAATGCTCTGATTAGCCAGCTCTGATCATGTGCCATACCTGAGGCAGGAGGTGGGGTCAGCTTCACCTAGACCACTAGGCCTCTGAGTGGAGGTGAAGTAATTCTGCAAAGCAACCCAAACTCTGTAACCCAAAGAAGGAAAACGGATGCTAGGCTGGCCATAGCTGCCCACTACCTTTAATCAATGATAGCTATTATTATTGTAAAACCATAGCAGAAAGGTTAAGTCGACATTTACTAAACACTTGGAAGGGTAGGGAAGGCTTTGTGGGACATCGCAAGGTCTCAATAAATGTTTATGGAAAGAAAAATGTATGAAAAAATAGAAGCATACATTCAAATGTAATCTTGTTCTATGGGGAAAGAAAAGGCATCTGAGGGAATGAGGGCGCAATTTGATGGAGTCTAGGAAACAAGCCAGGAAACAAAGGATAGGGATAAATGGCACATTTCTGAGAGGAGTTCCTTAGAGACAGGGCTAAGGGCTGTTTAATTAACATGTAAAACTGCTCTGGAGGAAGGGCGTATATAAGGAACTCTCAGAGTTTACTGATGACAGAACTCTGGGAGTAAGGATGGGAAGGAAGATGGGAAGTTCTCATGAACCTGAGGAGGTGGGTAAAGAAGTGGTGGCTGAGCTTTAATGAGGAGAAGGCAAGACGTGACTCTAGGGGTCAGCTTCTAAATACTGCCCATGAAGTTGAGGAACTCAAGCTACTGCTCATGGCCAAGGAAAGGACCTGGAATTTAGTGTAGATGGTTTCTTGAGAACTTCAGCTCAAGACGGTTCCTGTTTCTAGACAGGAACACAGGTGAAATACTAAATAATCGTTTGAGGACCAAGAGGCCCGTTAAAGAATGATGTGTTGGCAAACAGGATACATGCACAGTTCTGGCCCATTTTCATTGAACATAGAGGAGGTCTGAGAAACAGCAATTAAAATTTCTGAAGGGCTGGTACAGAGCCTGGATAACAGGGATGGGAAATTTTTAGGGTCCAAAAGGCAAAGATTAAGAAAGAGCAATCACTGAAATATGTAACACTGAGCAGACAAAATGCAAACTTACTCATCAAATGTGGAAATTCTGGGGAGGAAACTTGGGTGACATGAAATTTAATTAAAGGAAGGCCTGAGCCTCTGTTTTTCCTCTGTTTGGTGGAGAAAATAGTGCTTAAATCACTATTGTGATGAGGACTGAATGAGATCAGTTAGGGGACGGTGCCTGGAACAGAGGAGGTACAGGTAAAATTAAAGCAATCTGGAGTCCCCATGGGATTCTCAGTGACATGCTTTGTCGGTAGCACATGGGAGCTCGAGTCAGGAGACATGAGTGTGAGTCTGGGCTCCACTCCAGTCTTCATTTTCTCCATCTCTAAAAGGCAAAAGCAATACCTACCCCACGGGGCTATTACGACAATGAAATGTGGTCCTGCATTCATTCAATGAGCGTTTATTGAACGCAGACTACTTGCCAGACAGCAGGCTAGGTGCTGGGTGGGGATACAATGATGAATAAGAAAAAGTCTTGTCTTCATGGAGCTCAGCATTTAGTAGGAGAGAAGGACAGAGGATAATTACAAATTGAATGACACTTACTTTGAGAGGGATGGCACTATGACAGTGCCAAGAGGCTTTGAAAACTGTAGTGCACCAAACTAATATGATTTAACACTGCACTTGTATGCGTTTCCTATCACTGCTGGAATAAATCACCACAAACCTAGTGGTTTAAAACAACGCAAATGTATTATCTTACAATTCTGGAGGTCAGAAGTCAGAGATGGATTTTACAGTCTGTGTTAAAAAACAAAGGCTACGTTCCTTCTGGAATATCTAGGAAATAATCTGTTCCTTGCCTTTTCCAGCTTCTAGCAGCTACCTGCATTCCTTGGCTCCTGAATGCATCACTCTGACTTCTGCTGCCATTGTCACATCACCTTCTCTGTCTCTGACCCTCCTGCCTCCTTCTTATAAGGACCCGTGTGATTATATTGGTCCCAGCCAGATAACCCAGGATAATCTCCCCACCTCAAACTCCTTAATTTAGTCACATCTGCAAAGTCCCTTATGCTATGTTCGGGAACATATTCACAGGTTCTGGGGATTGAGATGTGGACATCTTTGGGGGGCCATTATTCAGACTACCACAGCACTCCTGGGCTATATAGTGTGAAATGGGCTATCCTTAGAAACCAGTAAGCAGACTGGGCTATCTTTGAACACCAGCTTGCTGATGGTACTCTATTAAGTCAAGTCTTGGGGGAGGGGAGCAGAGTGGGTATTGGAAGGCTGATTGCAAGTGCCCCCTCAGAATACACTGCCACCCGGTAGATCCCTGTAGAGTCATAAAGGAAACACTAGGCAACAAGTGAAGGTACTGGCTGCTGCCATTCAGGAGCTCTGAGATCTCGGGCAAGGATATTACTTCTCTAAGAAGTCCCAAACTCCACCTAAGTCAATGGGGACGAAGAGAACTACCTGGAAAGGTTGGAGTGAGGCTAATGAAAATATCGTCCATGAAATCACCTAAGACAGTGCCTGATCCTCAGTAAATGGCGATTTTGGAATGCCTCCTGAATTCACCCCTCCCTTTCTCTTTCCCCTTTGCTGTGGCCACTGCCTCCGTCCAGGCCTCTCAGAAACCATCATCGCTTGCCAATCATGCCACATGCCTCAGCTTGGCCGTGGTTAGGAGCAACAGCTTTAAATCCCAGCAAACGAGCCCCTATTAACCATGAAATCTGGAGCAAGTCTTTTAAGCTCTCTAAGCTTCAATTTCCTCCTCCGTACAATGGGGATAAAACCGACTGTGGAACCAGGCTGTCCTGAGGGTTTAGTGAGATGATGAATGGGAAGGGCTTAGCATAGTGTCAGGCACACACACACACACAAAGCAGTGTTATTCTTCTCAAGAGGCCTGACCTCCTTTCAGCCACACTGAAACCCACTTCTCCCTGAACCAGGCCTTGAACATGTATACCTGAGGGGCACTGTTTATAAACCCTTCCCTCCGCCTCCGATATTCTGTGTGTCCTATACTATCCTCCTCATGCCTCAGTTCTACTCTGCTTCTCAGTAACTTGTGCAAGCTTTACTAGCCTTCTCAGTTATGGTTATTTATGCAGGCCTCTGCCTCGATACTGGACACGAGTTCCCTGAGGAAAGGTGTTCTTCTGTGTAGTCGGTTGGAAAAGTACACCCCCTCCTTGCCTGGCCTCAATTTCCTTATTTGGAATGAGCCCATTGGACTGTGATGGCAGAAAGGGCCCTTCCAGCTCTGAGATCTTAAACTGACAGAACTTTAAGTAGCAGGGACCTGGTAGATTACCTAGTTCACCCCTATCCTTTTCCAGAAGAGGAAAGTGAGGGCCTGGTAGGGCCTTCGCTTAATGCGCTTCTCTCTCTGGCCTCCCAGGCAAGGCTCCCCCGAGGGCATGCAGCCCGTTTTCCTAACTAGGCAAGGGGAGACTCTCCGGCGTCTTCAGGGCTCGCGGCGCCGGAAACACGTGTGTGCTCACCTACGTGTACGCACGTGAGCACACCTACAGCAGCAGGGGGCGCTCGGGCCGGCAGGGGGCAGCACAGACCCGGTTTGCAAATACTCGGCGCAGCCCCGAGGGAGGAGGGCGTGCTGCAGTCCCGGCGGCTGTAGCGGCGGTGGCGGCGGAGGCGGCGGCTGTAGGTGCAGCCTCCCAGGTGGGAGGCGGGGGCTGCGGGCGCAGGGAAAGGCGCCTGGGGAGCGGGCGCTCGGCTGGGCCTCCTCGGGCCTGGGCGCGGCGAGTGGGAGCGAGCGCGCCAGGAGCACGCAGGCGCCCTGCTCCGGCTGGCCCTCGGCCGGCGCGCGGCGCGGGAGCAGCCCGCAGCCCGCCCCCGCGCCCCCCGCGCCCCCCCAGTCCTCGGGCCGCCCGCGGCCGGCAGTCGGGAGCGGCTCCTTGGCAGCGAGCGCAGGCCGCCGGCCCGGCAGGGCGCGTGGCGGCGGAGGCGGCGGCGGGACGGCTCCCGGGCCGCCCCGAGCGCGCCCTCCCGCCCGCGGCCACTCGCAGCCGGCGCTGGCCGGGCCGGCGCGCCCCGCAGGCAGCCGAAGCGCGGCCTCGTCCTCGGCGGGAGCGAGCCCCGGTCCGCAGCCGGCGGGAGGCGGCGCGGGCGGCCGCCTGCACTGACGGCGTCGCGGGGCGCTCCTGGGCGGCGGCGCAGCGGCGGCGGCGCAGGGGGCGGAGGCAGGGGACGCCCCCAGCCAGGATGCTGCGGTTCCTGCGCCGGACCTTTGGCCGCCGCTCCATGCAGCGCTACGCGCGGGGCGCGGCAGGGCGCGGGGCCGCCGGCCTGGGGGACGAGCGCGACGGGGGTCCGCGGGGGGGCCCGGCCGCCGCCGCCGTGTCCACGCTGCCCGCCGCGCCCGGGGGCAGCGTGTTCCCGGCCGGCGGCGGGCCCCTGCTCATGGGCTGCGCGGCCGTGCACATCTCCGCCGCCGGGGCCTCCAAGGCCACCCTCTACTGCCGCGTCTTCCTGCTCGACGGGACCGAAGTGAGCGTGGACCTGCCGGTGAGTGACGGGGACGGTCCGGGACACTGGCTCCCCGCGGCCCTTGGGGCAGCTCCCTTCCCCCGATGTTTCCCTCTGGGGCGCTCCCCTTGTACCTCTCCGGGATCCCCTCCCCCTTCTGCGAGCACTCCTAGTTCTGGTTCCCTCTCGGGCCACCCCGTCCTGCTCTCTTCCGGGACCCCATCCGTGGCCCGCGCCCCAGAGTCCCAAGTCCCCGCCCCCTGGCGCGGGTGACTGGTGTTCCCCTTCTATCCCCTAGGTTCCTGCATCGGCCTTCTCGGTGCTGGATTATTGGTTAGAAAATCTCAAAGCAATGCGGGGCTGCCATGGGGTGGCCCGCTTGCCCCGACAAACTCGCCACCAGGCCTTGGTGGGACGGCAAGGCGAAGAATCCCCCTCGCCTGCTGGCCGGCAGGTGCCCCAAGTTTGGGAGCGAGTCGGGGGACCACTTCTGCTCTCTTCTGTTCCCATCTCGGTGCTCCACCCCGCCCCCCCTCCCGGTCCCATCCTAAAGAGCCCCTCTGGCTCGCTGCCTCACAGGCGGCTGGGCGACTTGGGAGCTAACTCTAGAATGGATTCTCGCGGACCAGGCCAACTTTGCACCGGCAGAGCCCCTTCTGGGGCGCTGGGAGTCGGCCCCGGGGTGCTGTCGGGCCTGGGGCGCCGGAATTTCCCCGGGGTCTGTGCGTGGAGCCGCGGAGGCACTCCAGGGCAGCTGCGCCGCGGCCTGAGCCCCGGCCACCCGCCCACAGGTGGTTGCACCCCGCCCCCTCCGGCAGAGAGCTAGGCTGGCGCTGCTGTCCCCGCCTGGGCGTCTGGCTACCAATGTGTCTTTCTAGCCGAAGGGGCCAGATCTGATCAAATCAAATCCGCACATTAGTGGGGCGCCTGCTGTGCACCCGGCGCTGCGGCAGACGGTGCCTTTGGGAATCTGGGTGTGACCGAGGACACAACAACGATTGAGCTTTAGATGAATGTTACAGAGCATCTCGAGGGTTTCAAGGGAAAAAAATAACATACCGGGACTTCGAAAGAAAGCATTTAGGCCTCCTCGGGTGGGGGAAATTGGACGTCATGAGAGAACTGGGAATATTGTAAGGGTTGTAGATGGGAAAATGAGAGCCTGCCTGGCCTGGGGTTTAACGTTTCCTTGTGTAGGTTTAATTTTGAGACAGTATCAGTTTATGGCGATTTTATTTTTGTGGTTCCTGGTGCTCTCCATAGGATATCGTTTTGTTATGATAATACCCTTTGGGGGCCTTTTTATTCATGGAAAAGGAGCCAACATTCCAGTGCTTAGAACAGTTGTCTTTACAGTAGTATTAAAATGTTACTGCTTCCCCAAGACGGGTCTCTCCAGCTTTTATTCAGCTGGGAGAGGAGGCCTGAAGGGGCCGGGAGGGGCGGGGTGGGGGGAGCCAGTGGTGAGGTGAGTGGGTTGCTTCTGGAGCAGGCAGCTGGTGTGTGGAGAGGATGTGGCGTATTCTGCATCTCGGATCTGGGAAAGGAATGCTCTGGTTTGGAACTTTGACAACGCTCATTGCTGATGGTTTTCTTGTCTGTTCCCCGGGGATGATTCGTTTATAAAATGTACTGCTTCTGTCAGGTTTGTGCGACAGGCTTAAACGGTGTTTCTGGGATGAAGAATGCAAACCCAGTAAGATGCATGCGTAGTGAATAGACCCAAACAGGTACCGAAATGAACAGGTTGGGACGGGAATGCTGACTTAACCACAGCTGGTGGAACCCTGGCCCAGTGTGAGGGGAGGGGGATTTTGCATCCTAAAAGGTTTCTTCACTTTATTAAAGGCTACTTGACAAAAGAATTCACCAGGTTTTCTTATAATGGCAGATTTTTTGATGCTTTAAGATGTTATTTAGTGAACTCCCAATTTTATTTATACAGACAACGCACACGTATATATACCCCGTCCAAAGGCAAATCCAGAGCAAATGCTGGCTTTTGTCATGTGAGCCCTTGCTTGGGGAGGAAAGATGGAGAAGAATAACCAGTGAGCACGGTTCATCGATTTAAAGATTTATTAGGCATTAGAACTGCATCGCACAGTCTCCTATGCTCATCTTCCCAGATCATAGTTTTAGTTCCTGTATTTAATTCTCAGAGTTACAAGGTGAGCTCCAGGCGGCCAGCTCCCCATGAATCTGTAGCATGCGTGCTCCTTCTCAGCGCATTTCAACAAGCTCACTTTTTATGCTGTCCTTTTTGGCATTTAGTCCCACGGGTCATTATTCTCGTCTCCTGCGTTCCTGGATTTTTACCGCTTCCTGGGCCCCAGGGTTGCTTTGCTGCATGGCGCACAGGATTTACCTTTGACCGCCATCTCCCTAAGCTGGATTGTCTGTCTCCAGTCACTTGCACGGGCACGAAGCACACTTGCCAGGCTAGCTATAACTCTTTTGTAATTAAAACCCTCTGGTGGTGGTAGCGTCAAGAATTTGTCGCTCAGTATACTAACAGTGGTTATGCATTGTCATAAGCCGTTTTATTAGCCCTAGTCAGGATGCCTATGTTCCAGAATTGCCTCGAACACAACACCCCCACTGTGATCGTGCTGGGGCACCTCGGTTTTCAGTTGTCGCCATTTATTGGGCGTCTCCAGTGTGCCAAATGCTGGACTGTGGACCCAAAGGTGAATGAGAGGTGGCCTTGAGGCTCTTGGGAAACACGTGTAGCGGAGCGTCTTTTTATTGTTAAGTGATGCTGAGTGATACGACAGGCTCACCGGACAGGGTGCTGGTGGATGAATTGGGAGGACTTCCCAGAGACTTTGACACTTGAGGCTCTAGGATGTCAAATCCAGTGTCCCTTGTGCATTTAAAAAAAAAATTTTTTTTTAAATTTATTTTTTGGCCACACTGAGCGGCTTGTAGGATCTTAGTTCCCCGACCAGAGATCGAACCCGGGTTTGAACCCGGGTCCACGGCAGTGAAAGCCCGAGTCCTAACCATTGGACCACCAGGGAATTCCCCATTTTTAGATTACCTGTTGTGTCAGGGCCACTTCTTGGTCAAGCCACGACCCAGCTGTTATATATAACAAAGGAGGCAGCAAATGACAGGGCCTGGGGCCCCCTCCCCCAGGTGGTGGGCTGCGTCCCCTGGCATGCCTGTGTGTTCTTAACCTTTGCTGTGGATAGTCAGGATCTTTTTTAAAAAAAAAATCCATCGGTAATGTGCAGTCTGGAGTGGGCTTGCTGTCCAAACCCAGCTTCCACCCTACAGACCAGAGTGCCACCCTGAGCCATTCCTCTTCAGAAACCCTGGCGCTGCCTTGGAAGGGGCCCCGTGTCCACAGCCCAGCCCTGCCCTGCCCAACCCTCAGGTGTGGTCTGGTCAGAGCAGGCAGGACTCCCTCGGCCTGCCTGAGACTCTCCCCTTGTATTAATGCAGCTGAAGATCCCATCAGTGTGCTTGGCAGCGGTACCCACTGTTGACTCATATTAGCTCTCTGTTGACTAAAGCCCTGGCATCGCTTTTGCTCGCGCGGCTGTTGCTCAGCCCCGTCGCCCCCCTCCCCTCTGTGCGCAGTCTTCCAGCAGCTCTGTGTGGAAAGCCGGGAGGGTGTGTGGCTGGCTGGTTAGCACCCCCCCGCCCCCATGCCTTGGAGGGCACGGCCCGTTGGCCAGTATTGCATTTGGTGCAGTTGCTTTCACTGTCCCTGGAGCTCCGCAGTGACTTGTATGGTACAGGGCAAGCACGGAGAGTTTCAGGGTAGGAAGATGCATGTTTGAGTCTTGGCAACTGGGCTGTGCAGCCCTGGGCTACTTGAGTCTCGATTTTCTGGTCTTTAAAATGGGACGATTACATGACAAAAAGGATGTGAAAAGCCTCAGGAAACAGCAGGGTGCTGAAGGGTTGCTAGTAGGTTGTAATCTTACACACATCTCAGTGCCTTCTCTTTGACCTGTGAAAAGTGATTGGGAAGTTTTCTAGAAATGAACGTTAAAGAAAAAAAAAAAAGCTGGGAATTCCCTGGTGGTCCAGTGGTTAGGACTCCGTGTTTTTACTGCCAAGGGCCCCGGTTCGATCTCTGGTCGGGGAGCTAAGATCCCGCAACATGTGCGGTGTGTACCCCCCCCCAAAAAAAAAAAAAAAAAAAAAACGGTGCCAGGAAGCCTAAACGGAGCCCAGTGCCGTTTGGCGGGGCCGGGGGTGGGGCTTGATTGAATGTGGGGGGACTGAGTAGTGGACTGTAGCTTGGAGGGCAGGGGTCTCTTCACCCTCAGTGGTGGGAAGAAATGGGGAACTGCATAAGGCCCCAGGAAGTAGGAGAAGGCAGCTCCTCATTTCCATCCTCTCCCAAGGTTCTGGCTGCCGTGGACACCCTGCCTTATCCCAGACCTCTGGGTGACTTGCCTTTTCCTGCTTCTGAGGGAAGGCATTGGCTCAAGGTGGCCCTTCAGGACTTACCCTGCCCCCATCTCCAACCCCCCCAGACCGTGAATGAGACCGTGGGGAGCTTTGGATAACTGTGTGGGTCATGGGTTTGTGTATTTTTTTAAAATACCTTTGTTTTAAAAGTAGGGCTGCTGGCGAAGGAGGGGAGTGGGCCAGAGAGGTGGATGGTGAACATCCTTCCCAAGTGGGATAGAGGTGCGATCTCTAACTCTGGTTCCCCACTTGCTGGATTGTTGGTGTTAATATGCAGGGAGGGGGTGTCTGCCAGCCTCTCCAGTGCCAGTAACATGACCCTGCGCTGGGCCAGGACTGAACAAATATTAACTTGCTAAGCACTTTCACGTGCATAATCTCATTGAATTCTGTTGCTAGTGCACTGTTGTGGATGAAGGCACAGGTCTGTTTAATTCTGAAATAGCAAAAGGTTGGGGGCGCGGGTACTGGGAGGTAGAACTTTCCCTTACATTCTTGCATAGGGACTTAGAAAAAAATCCACTCCTTCACCACAGAAATCCTCCGCCCACAGTTTGTCCTCAAAACACGTGTCCCGTCCTTCTCCGCTGCCTGACTCCTGTTGCCAGCCTCCTCCACGCTGCCTGGAGCGTTTCTCCTGCAGGAATCTGGTTCCTTGCACTTGGGTTTCCTCCTCGGGCCGTGGCAGCTGCCTGCGGGCAGGGTCAGCTGCTGATTCATCTTGGTGTTTTTCTTCAGGTTGGCATGTGCTTTCCTCCCCCACTTGCATTTCACAGGAGAACATGTTGGCAGCAGAAAGATTAGAAAATATAGAGAAGCAAGAGAAGTTAAAAAGATCTAAAATCACATCAGAGATAATAAGCACTTTTAAAATTGTGGTGTGTGTCCATCTGTACTTTTCTCTTTGTTTTTAGATATGAATCTTATTTTAAGTGACGACTTTACATGGGTTGATGAAAGTAAAGTCTTTCCCCACCCCTTCAGCACAAATGAATCGGGACCTAGACCCCAAGTTTGTGTCTCTTTAGGGTGGGACCCTTTCCCCCCCCTTTACAGTCCCTGGGACCGTAGCTGGGGCGGGGAGCCCCCTGTGGCCGTCTGAGCTGTGTGCCCCCTACTGCCTGACTAAGAAGAGGGCTCCCCACCCCTGGAGCCCTTCCCCACCAATCACCTCTGCTCTCTGGCAGGTTAACGTCCTGTTGATGGGGCCACAAAGTCCCCTTGCATCTGAGGGCTTGTGTTCTGAACACCTGCTTTGGGGTGGTGACCACTCTCGCCTGCCCAGGGATGCCCAGGCTCTGTTACCAGCTGAGGCTGATCTGGCAGAGGCGGGTGGGTGAACTCGCAGCATCCCAGGTGTGCCCCCTCTGCCCTAGGGCCCCTTCATCTCCTTCTGCAACCTCTTCGGCTTCTCCCTGCAGCTGGATGTATCTCACTAGTCCCACTTGATTTTAATTTCTGGTTTATTTTTGTTTTCCAAAATGTTTTTGTTTGCCCACTTGTTTTCTTCAGTCGGCATAGACTTGTTGAGCACTTACCCTGCATGAAGCGTTCGGGAGGGGTACAGGAGGGATGAGAGAGTCCCAGTCTAGAAGGGGAGACAGTGTAAATATACTAGATAACTCGGAACTCCACATGAGGTAGTACGGGGGGTGAGCGATTGAACTGTGGTGTGGATTTGGAGAAGGTTTGATGCCCAAAGTGACATCGAGTTGTCCCGAAGGTTGCCTGGGAGTTCAGCTGTTAGATTTGGTCAGAGGCGTTGGGGCAGAGGAAACAGCAGGTGCAGACGCATGGAGGATGGGGGCCAGAAAACTCCACTTGCTGGACTTGGGGCTCCTTGGGGTCAGGGAGGATTATGAGCTCCAGCTATGTCCCTGAGTCTTGAAGGAGTAAGTGAGGAACCTGTGAAGCACAGAGGAGGGTCTCAGGCCAGTAAGATCCAGGGGCCACTGTGTGTCGGTCCTGTGCTAATTGCTTAAGTGACTGTTTTGTTGGACCCTCACAGAACCTCTTTTGGTGGTTACTGTTGTTAGCCCTGATTTGTGAGGGGGAGAATCAGGGCTTAGCAGGCTGGGTAAGAAACTTGCCCGTGTCACATAGCAAAGGCAGACTCTAGCTTCGAGCTCGGGTAGTCTGCCGGCAGATGGTTTGTGTCCTCTGACCCAGGACTGGGCATGCGAGGGGTGGGAGCGGGGGGGTTCTGAGCCTGCCCCAGAGGCCCCGAGGTGGGTGGGGACCCTGAGCCTCAGAAGGGTGTCCTCCTTTCCAGGCCACTTGGGGTTTCCAGACATCGGATTCACACCTGTAGTCATATTCAGTGAGTGTAGTTTCGCCCAGAGTGCATTCTGGTTTAAGACCCATAGTTCTTCAACACTGAGGTTGGAAGTAGGCTACATTTTTAAAAAGTGTTTGATAGAACAACACTAAAATTATCACAAAGAAAAGCATTTTACATATTCCCATCCTGCTGCATAGCAACTGGTTGGTTTCGCTGCTCCCTTCAATCTTTGCGCTTTTGCATACATGTTTATAAACATGGTGTGCATTCTTGTGTATCCTTTTTTAATTTTTTTAAATTTTCTTCCTCCTCTCCGAGCCTTCCAGACATACTTCTCACCCAGTTTGGTGCCCTCTTGTTGTGCTTATTCTGGATTACTTAAATTAGCCCCTCATGCTGTGTGTGTGTGTGTGTGTGTGTGTGTGTGTGTGTGTGTAGTAATACCTGTCTCTACCTGTCTCTTGGGGTTGAAGGTTGATATGCAAAGCACCTGGTATCTTACCTGTTAGGCATGCTTACCCCCCCCCCCCCCAGGCTCGCAGAATCTGTGTTACTTCTCTTAATTGCCACCATCCGGGAAGGTGTTACTATCCCCTTTACGCACACGGTCTCAGGGAGCAGTTGGTCCTGGGCCAGCTGTAAGTGTGGTGGAGCCAGAATCGAATCTAGATTTCCTGACTCGTCCTCCACTGCTCTTCCCCCAGCCCGTGCGGTGCACACCTGACTTTCCTGTTTGAAAGGTGTGCTCCTTGGAACGCCTGGGGAAGGTCAGAATCCTTTGTAATTTGATGGGTCAGAATTTCATGCCATAAACCGCCCTGTCTTTCCTGGAACTTTTTGCTTTTCAGCATCTCTGGCATTTGGGTTCTGTCTACCATTTCTCAGCAATTTTTGCAGGTTCTTTTTCCCCAAAGTCATAGTTGGCTGAATGCCCAGAATTTCCTGCTTGAAGTTGAGACCTGGAGGGTGACCTCCCCAGGGCCCTGTGCCAGCGGTGGCATCATCCGGAGCATCTTTGTTTCCCAGCACTGAGCCTGGTCCCAGGGGTGGGATTGCCCAGGCAGCTGGCCCGGCGGGGAGGACGTGGACTGACAGACTCCCCGGGTGCCTGCAGGGTCGGCATCCCTCGGCTCTGTGGTGTCTCTTCCAGGCCCGTTTCCCGTCTGAATGCTGTTGTTATCCGTGTCCTACCTTACGTGTGCTCAAGGGGGTTGAGGTAGGTCTGATGGCACCTCTCCCTTATCCTACCAGTTTGCTTGCTCAGCTGCACCTTCCTTGAGTTACGGATTTTTAAAAATTGTGGTCATATGTAAGTAGCATAAAATTTACCATTTTAACCATTTTTAGGTGTACGGTTCAGTGGCATTGAGTACATTGACATTGTTGTGCAACCATCACCACTATCCATCTCCAGAATGTTTTCATCATCCCAAATTAAAACTCAGTGCCCGCTAAACACGAAGTCCCCATTCCTCTTTCCCCGTAGCCCCTGGTAACCTCTAGTCTGCTTTCTGTCTCTATGAATCTGACTACTCTTAGTACCTCCTGTAAGTGGAATCATACAGTACTTGTTTCTTTGTGTCTGGCTCCTTTCACTTAGCATAATGTCTTCAAGTCCATCCATGTCATAACATGTATCAGAATTTCCTTCCTTTATAAGGCTGAATAGTATTCCAATGTATGGATGTGCCACATTTTGTTGACCCGTTCATCCAAGTTTCAGACCTTTCTGCACATCCGGGCCTTGCCTGTTCACCAGTGGCACTGCCGTCAGAGACTTGGATGTCCCCAGCCCTCTCCTTGGGGGTTTTGTTCTTGGCATTCTGGCACCCGCTCGCCTGGGGCTCATTTTATTTTATTTTATTTATTTTGGCTGTGCCAGGTCTTAGTTGCAACGCTCGGGATCTTCGTTGCAGCATGCGACTCTTAGTTGCAGCATGCGTGCAGGATCTAGTTTCCCGACCAGGGATCGAACCTGGGCCCCCTGCATTGGGAACGCAGAGTCTTACCCACTGGACCACCAGGGAAGTCCCTGGACTCATCCTCCCAGTTGTCTGGTCTTTTGTCTGAGTTGTTCAGTGTTGGCAGGTCCTCTGTCCAGTCATTCTTTACATCTTTTAATGACGAAATACAAATACAAAAGAGTATCTGTAACATGACTAGTTCTAAAGAAAAATAATACGGTGAACATCCGGGTACCCACCACCCAGCTTAAGAACAAAGAGCATCGCCAGTGCTGTTAATGGCCCCCCATGCTCCTCCCCAGTGACCTTCCCCTCCCTCCTGCTCTCCTGAAGTTTGTCTCTCATCCCTTTTTTGATGAGTTTGCCTCATACGTGTGTTTCCCTAAATGATTATTGTTAGTCCTGCATGTTAGTGAACTTTATAGTAAATGGATTTTTCACTCAATACTGTGTCTGTGAGAGATTCATCTATATTGATGAGGTAACTGTAGTTCTTGCTGCGCTGCATGAATATACCAGAATATAGTTATCCTTTGTCGGTGGACATTTGGGATGTTTTCAGTTTGGAGCTGTTAGAAAAAAATGCTGCTTTGAACCTTCTGGAATTGGTCTTCCTGGTGCACATATGCTCGCAAGTGTCTCTCCTGGGTGTGTACCAGTGGCTGGGAGAGTGGCGGGCAGGGCCTGTTAAGATCATGCGAAATTGTTTTCTCCAGAGTCCCAGCAGCACATAAAAGCGTCTGCTAATCTGTTCTTCAGCCCTTGGCATTGGACAGCTTTTCTGTTTTATTTTAGCAGTCTCGTGGGAGTTAGTAGGAACTCATTGTGGTCTTCACTTTTCCCCAGTTGTTGATGGGGTGGAGTATCTTTGCCTGTGTTATGAACCATGAACGTATTTCCTCCTGGTACGCCTTGTTCTATGATGTTTGCCTGTTTTTTAGTTGCATTGTATTTTTCTCATCACGTTCAGCTCACTGCCTGCTGGCCTTGATGAGATTGTCTCCTATACCCACTTCCTCTTCCGAGGTCACCTCAATGGAACAAAGGAGAACACTTCTCTGTAAGCCCCCCCCTTGCGGGCCTTTCCTCACGAAGCAGGAATTAACGTTTTGTCTTCCATTTTGCTGTGAATGAGCTGATGTCTGTTGCTGCTGGTGGCTTTTGGTGAGCAGTTGCAGCATCTGTGGTATTCATTCAATTCTGCCTACTTTTTTTTCCCCAGTTTTTATTAATTGAAATTTTAAATGCAGTCAAAAGCACAGAGAACCCCAAGTACCCATCATACAATGAACATAATCCAAGTACCCATTGTTAAGCTTCATCTTTTATTAATGTGGCCCCTCTCTTTTCATCTGTATCTTCACCTCTGTTACTTCCCAATTCTTTTAAAACAAATTCCAAAACAAAGTCCCAATTATCTAAAAGATAAGGGCTGTGTTTTTTTAAATAGTCACAGTATTATTAAAACACCTAGAGAGGGCAGACAACAGAAGCAAGAAGAACTACAATCCTGCAGCCTGTGGAACAAAAACCACATTCACAGAAAGATAGACAAGATGAAAAGGCAGAGGGCTCTGTACCAGATGAAGGAACAAGATAAAACCCCAGAAAAACAACTAAATGAAGTGGAGATAGGCAACCTTCCAGAAAAAGAATTCAGAATAACGATAGTGAAGAGGATCCAGGACCTCGGAAAAAGAATGGAGGCAAAGATCGAGAATATGCAAGAAATGTTTAACAAAGACCTAGAAGAATTAAAGGACAAACAAACAGAGATGAACAATACAATAACTGAAATGAAGACTACACTAGAAGGAATCAATAGCAGAATAACTGAGGCAGAAGAACGGATAAGTGACTTGGAAGACAGACTGGTGGAATTCACTGCTGTGGAACAGACTAAAGAAAAAAGAATGAAAAGAAATGAAGACAGCCTAAGAGACCTCTGGGACAACATTAAACGCAACAACATTCGCATTATAGGGGTCCCAGAAGGAGAAGAGAGAGAGAAAGGACCAGAGAAAATATTTGAAGAGATAATAGTCGAAAACTTCTCTAACATGGGAAAGGAAATAGCCACCCAAGTCCAGGAAGCGCAGCAAGTCCCATACAGGATAAATCCAAGGAGAAACATGCCAAGACACATAGTAATCAAATTGGCAAAAATTTAAGACAAAGAAAAATTATTAAAAGCAGCAAGGGAAAAATGACAAATAACATACAAGGGAACTCCCATAAGGTTAACAGCTGATTTCTCAGCAGAAACTCTACAAGCCAGAAGGGAGTGGCATGATACACTTAAAGTGATGAAAGAGAAGAACCTACAACCAAGATTACTCTACCTGGCAAGGATCTCATTCAGATTCGATGGAGAAATCAAAAGCTTTACAGACAAGCAAAAGCTAAGAGAATTCAGCACCACCAAACCAGCTCTACAACAAATGCTAAAGGAACTTCTCTAAGTGGGAAACACAAGAGAAGAAAAGGACCTACAAAAACAAACCCAAAACAATTAAGAAAATGGTAATAGGAACATACATATTGATAATTACCTTAAATGTGAATGGATTAAATGCTCCAACCAAAAGACACAGGCTTGCTGAATGGATACAAAAACAAGACCCATATATATGCTGTCTACAGGAGACCCACTTCAGACCTAGGGACACATACAGACTGAAAGTGAGGGGATGGAAAAAGATATTCCATGCAAATGGAAATCAAAAGAAAGCTGGAGTAGCTATACTCATATCAGATAAAATAGACTTTAAAATAAAGAATGTTACAAGAGACAAGGAAGGATACTACATAATGATCAAGGGATCAATCCAAGAAGAAGATATAACAATTATAAATATATATGCACCCAACATAGGAGCACCTCAATACATAAGGCAACTGCTAGCAGCTATAAAAAAGGAAATCGACAGTAACACAATAGTAGTGGGGGACTTTAACACCTCACTCACACCAATGGACAGATCATCCAAAATGAAAATAAATAAGGAAACAGAAGCTTTAAATGACACAATAGACCAGATAGATTTAATTGATATTTATAGGACATTCCATCCAAAAACAGCAGATTACACGTTCTTCTCAAGTGCGCACGGAACATCCTCCAGGATAGATCACATCTTGGGTCACAAATCAAGCCTCAGTAAATTTAAGAAAATTGAAATCATATCAAGCATCTTTTCTGACCACACCACTATGAGATTAGAAATGAATTACAGGGAAAAAAACGTAAAAAACACAAACATTTTATTTAACATGGAGGCTAAATAATACGTTACTAAATAACCAAGAGCTCACTGAAGAAATCAAAGAGGAAATCAGAAAATACCTAGAGACAAATGACAATGAAAACACGACGATCCAAAACCTATGGGATGCAGCATAAGCAGTTCTAAGAGGGAAGTTTATAGCTATACAAGCCTACCTCAAGAAATAAGAAAAATCTCAAGTAAACAATCTGACCTTACACCTAAAGGAACTAGAGAAAGAAGAACAAGCAAAACCCAAAGTTAGCAGAAGGAAAGAAATCATAAAGATCAGAGCAGAAATAAATGAAATAGAAACAAAGAAAACAATAGCAAAGATCAATAAAACTAAAAGCTGGTTCTTTGAGAAGATAAACAAAATTGATAAATTATTAGCCAGACTCATCAAGAAAAAGAGGGAGAGGACTCAGATCAATAAAATTAGAAATGAAAAAGGAGAAGTTACAACAGACACTGCAGAAATACAAAGCATCCTAAGAGACTACTACAAGCAACTCCAATATCACTGATGAATATAGATGCAAAAATCCTCAACAAAATAGTAACAAACAGAATCCAACAACACATTAAAAGGATCATACACCATGATCAAGTGGGATTTATCCCAGGGATGCAAGGATTCTTCAATGTACGCAAATCAATCAATGTGATACACCATATTATCAAATTGATGAATAAAAACCATAAAAAAAACCACCTAAAAATAATTAACAATTGTTTTTTAGTCTCAGATATATAGTCAGTGTTCAGATTTTCTTATTTGGTTGTCACAAGGTCCTTTCATTGTATTTGGTTGATATTCTATCTAAAGCTCTTGAAGAATTTTTTTAAATGTTATTTTTCCTTGCTCTATTGAGGCATAATTGACAAATAAAAATGGTATATATTTGAGAAGTAAAGCGTGGTGATTTGATATACGTTTGCATTGCAAAATGGTTACTGTGCATTGAGCTAATTAACATATCTGTCACCTCGCCAGTCACCATTTCTTCGTGTGTGTATCTTAGCAGATTTCAAGGATACTCTACATTATAATGAACTATCGTCATCATGCTGTCATTTAGATCCCCAGAACTTACTTATCTTAAAACTGAAAGTTTGTGTCCTTTGATCAACATTATCTCGTTTTTCCCTGTCCCACAATTTCTCTAAAGCTCCTAGTCTAGAGTTTTCCCTTCTCCCCTCCTTTTTCCCCATTTATTTGTTGAAGAAGCTGGGCCATCTGTCCTAGAGTTTCCCACTCTCTGGATTTCCTTGATGGCATCCTCAATATTTGGTTACCTTGGGGTACAGTTGGTACAGGCATTATTTAAAGCATCTGACTCAGGGCACACAGAGAACAATAAGATAGGTTCCTTGCCCTCGAGAAGCTTGAGAGGAGACAGGTCATTACACCTGGTATGAAAAGTGTCCTAAGGAGTTTTAAATAAGCTTAAAGGAAGGGCTAAGGTGGGAGGACTGGGAGGGGAAAATGGGCAACCAGAAGATTTCAGAGAGAAAGCTTTGAGTTCTGAGGACAAGTGGAGAACAGCTTTCCTGGTGGCCAGGTCAGCACATGCAAAGGCACTGAGGCTGGAAATAATACTTCCAAGAGTCCTGCTCCTTGTTCAGCCCCTGCCTGTGAGCCCCGTTATCCTCCTGTCTTTCACTGGATGTTGCTTTTTTGAAAAGGTCCATATTCCTCATCGTTGGAATGTGTTCAGTAGATTTGATTAAAAGAGTCTTTTGTTTTTCTTCTGTTTCTTCATCAGCTCCATGACTGTCGTTTTGAATGTCTCCCTTGACCTTGAGATTCTCTTTTTCTGTAGCTTACTCCTGTTTGGGTTCTTTTACATTCTCCCGTAGGCCTCTAGTGAGCCCTTTCCATCCGTCTCCTGGCCAGAGGTGCCAGCAGACATTTTAAGGAGCAGAGTCAATGAACACTGCAGAGAGAAGGGAGATGGGGCAGACGGTAGGGCAGCGGGAACCACTGAGTTTTACCCCTAAAGGAGCGCTTGAAAGCCTCATGGTCCAGAGCCTCATTCTGGGATGGCAGGTCTTTTCTACTTGCCTGGGAACATGCAGCCAGCTGCTGCTCACCTGAGGCAAATGAGCAGTAATTAGCATGTAATAAGCGCAGTTTCCTGCACGCAGCCCTACTGGCTCCTGCTCTCGGTGGCCCAGTGACAGCAGCAGGCCTGTTCGCTTCTCCGAGGCCCCCCTCCCTCTTCCGAAAGCAAGCCGTGGTTCTCCCCTGGCCCAGAAGCAACATTGCCTGCCGGTGAAATGGCCATGGGCTTCACCCAGGCAAGCGCAGTACACTGTAAAGCCTCCTGCGGGTTAGTTATTAACCCGCAGTGCACTCTGGCAGCCCCTTCCACAGCATTTCTCTGGCTGTAGTCCTTTGATTGCTCCTGTTTGCTGGGGCCCAAGCCACCTGCCCAGTGAGTGGCAGTCTGTATGAGGTGGCAGTGACAGTGACCGGTCAGAGTCCAGGGAGGGGCCCAGCCTGGCTTGGGATTGGCCCCAGTTCTCGCACACAGGCTGGCAGTGGCAGATCCCGTGGGTATTCGAGGGAGAGAGTGAGAAGAGGGGATCTGGATGTGGGATGTTTCAAAGGGAGAGCCGGGAATCCAGGGTCGAAAGTGTTTGTTCAGGATGCTTCAGTATTCTACATAGGATGTATTTTGCTTTGAAGTCCAGAAGCTTTTAGCTTTGTACTAAAAGCTGTGGCAGATAGTTCCTCTTCATTAAAGAGACTCCTGAAGAAAAATGCAAAAATTACGTGCTGTGTTCTGAAAGGAAAAGAAGAATTACGTGTACTTGGATTACTGTAACATGTCATTTATCTTATTAACTCATTTCAGGGGATGAGCACTTCCACATAGATGAGTTTTCCAGAGAGCAGCAGTTCATTCTGTTTACTGACAAGACCTGTTTTATTCCAGCTATTTCATTTATTCATTAAAAACAACAATAAAAAATGATACAAATGAACTTATTTACAAAACAGAAACAGACTCACAGACTTAGAAAACAAACTTATGGTTACCAGAGGGGGAGGGGGGGAGGGATAAATTAGGAGGTTGGGATTAACATATACGCACTACTATATATAAAATAGATAATCGACAAGGACCTACTGTATACCACAGGGAACTCTACTCAATACTCTGTAATAACCTATGTGGGAAGTAGAATCTGAAAAAGAACAGATATATGTATAACTGAATCACTTTGCTGTACACCTGAAACTAACACAACATTGTAAATCAACTGTACTCCTTAAAACAACACAAAAAAACACAGCAAAACGCAAGATCAAAATACAGAAACAGAGAGATCATCTAGTGTGTGTAAGGCACCATGCGAGGAATATGAAATGATCAAAAATGTGGGCCCTGCCTCTAAGGAGCTCATTTGGTGTGGGGTGTGGGATTGTCCTTGAATTGTCCTGCACGTCTCCTGGCCCCCAACTTTGCCTTGGTAGCCCAGGGTCAGCGTGCTAAGGATGTCAAGGTTAAAAGACCCCCCCCCCGCCGAACCTGGCCATGGTTCCAGGCCTCCACATCATCTGGACACTCAGGTGAGCTGTGTATCATGTTCCAGCCTTCACCTTGTCGTTGCTTTACTTCCTGGCTCTGCCGGTGTACACCTGCGACTCTACACCAGGATCACTGGGCATGGGGGGAGGGCCCCCGTCATCAGAATGTGGTGCCACGTGCAGCCAAGTTGGAGAACCAGTGCTCTGCAGGGTCACGTTCTTTATGTTTGTATAGTGTTTTAGGTTGAGATGGAGCTTTCGCCTTTCGTGGCTTAATGTAATCCTACTCGTAGCACCTCTTTGAGAGAATTGCGGGCATTCCAGTTTTATCGACAGTTCAGCAGCAAGGTTTCTGCCCAGTGTCCCACAGCTAGTAAATGACAGGACCACACCTTAAGCCCTTTTCGGGCTCTAAGTTCACTTCTCCCCAGTTCTTCCCCAGGGCTGTCACCCTAGTGGTGCTTGAGCTGCCGCACCCTCACTCCTCACACTTCACTTCTCGCCTGTGTACCTTTGCTGTGTATTCCCTTTCCTCTTGGCTGATTCTTTACCTCATAAGAGTCCAGTCGTCTTTGAGGACCCATCTCAGATGCGACCATGTTTGTGAAGCTTGTCCTGAGCCCCCGCCCCTCCCACCCACCCTGCTCCTCCTGTGTCGTATTCCCTCTCCTGCCTGGGAAGCTGCAGGGCATCGTGCCTTGCATGGGGCCTAATACATTTCATGTCATAGTAGTTATTCAGGTAGTAATTTGAGTAATAAATAACATTACTGACTTCTTGTTTTGCAAATGTTTTTCTTTTTATTTTGGTGAAATACAAATAACAACAAAGTTTAACCATTTCGTACATTCACAGTGTTAGGCAACCATCATTACTATCTAGCTCCAGAGCGTTTTCCTGACCCCTGGATCCATTAAGCAGTCAGTCATTCTCCATTCTCCCCTCTTCCCAGCCTCTGGCAACCACTAATCTGTTTTCTGTCTCTGGATTTGCCAACTCGAGATATTTCAGGTAAGTGGAATCATATAGAATGTGTGGCCTTTTGTGTCTGGCTTTCACGCAGCATAATGTTTTCAAAATATATTGACCATTTACATTATGATTTAAGCACTTTCCTGGCTTAACTCATTGACTCCTCACAACCCTATGCGTTAGATAGTTCCTATTAACATCCTCATCATACAGAGAAAGAGATTGAGGCACAGAGAGGTTAAGCAACATGCTAGAGCACACACAGCACTTAAATGCTCTTGGTCCCTCCGCTGTCCTGCTGGTGTCTGCTCTTCCTGCTCTTGACCTTGATCTTCAGAGATTAGAGGTATAAGCTCAATCTATGAAGTTGAATTTGAAGGACAAAAACAAAATTCAAGACAGGATTAATCTACAGCAAAAGAACAAACTATGATGCAGCTCCAGGAGCAGAAACCTCCAGAGGTACCCCACAAGGACTGCAGAACAGAATTAGTGGGGGAGGGGGTGGATTCTACAGTGAAAGGTCTTGGCTTCGTTGGAGTGGTCAGTTTTGTTACAGATTTCTCACTACTGTCAGAGGTCCAGTAGAGGATTATATGTCTACTATCAGAAGCCAGCTAATGTTCCAGGATCATAGAAATGTTGAGGAATGAGTCTTAAGAACTCCTGAAAGGTAGAGGGGATCCCAACTAGAAGATTTCTTACAAAAGTGGAGCTTACTATGTACCAGACATAGTTCTGAGCGCTTCTCGTATACTTAAACTCAGTTAATTCTCACGAAAAGTTTACAAGGTAGCCACTGCCCTGTTGCACAGATGAGGAAACAGGTGCAGGACAGTTTAATGTCCCCTCCATGGCCTTGCCACTAGAATGTGGTGGACCCGGGAAGTGTGGTTCCAGCATCCATGGTCTTCATCTTTGTTTTTTTAATCTTGATTTTCTGGTTTTGATTATAACATACCTTTCCTGGAGCAGTGAGAACAGAGCAGCCTAGTTGCTTGAATAGGAAGAAAAAACGGGAAAAACAGAAAAATACTGGTTTTATAAAAAAGAAATGTTACACTGTCATTACTAGTTCTGTACTTTAAAAAAATTTTATTTATTTTTTTGAATTTATTTATTTATCTTTGGCTGCATTGGGTCTTTGTTGCTGTGCGCAGGCTTTCTCTAGTTGCAGCGAGCAGGGGCTACTCTTGGTTGCGGTGCGTGGGCTTCTCCCTGCGGTGGCTTCTCTTATTGAAGAGCACAGGCTCTGGGCGCGCGGGCTTCAGTAGTTGTGGCTCGCGGGCTCTAGAGCGCAGGCTCAGTAGTTGTGGCGCACAGGCTTAGTTGCTCCACGGCCTGTGGGATCTTCCCAGACCAGGGCTCGAACCCGTGCCCCCTGCATTGACAGGCGGATTCTTAACCACTGTGCCACCAGGGAAGCCCTGTACTTTTTTTTTAAATTAAAGCATACCTATTTATTTTAGAATTTTTAGGAATTATCGATTAAAACGTACAAAATCAAAATCATATAATACCTCCAGTAAGACATCACCACTTCATAACATTTTGGTGGTGTCCCTACCACCTTTTTGCTAAGGATGGATAAAGAAGTTTCTTTCAACAAAAATTCGATCATGCTCTGTATGCTTTTTTTTTTTTTTTAATTGTGGTAGAACGTGTTCTTAATCTTTACACTCTGCTACCTCTTATATTTGAAGAAAAGCTTGGGGCAATCTGGACCTTGCCAGGGGAAGGAGAAATCTTATCTTTGCAGCCTAGGGAGCAGCTGCTCCCTAGTATAGGAGCGTCTGAAATGGCTGTGGTGTGAGAAGGCCCATTACTGGGAATTTTTGGCTCATAACAGAACCAGGGTTGGCCACAGGTTTTGATATCCTGCTGAGAACGTCGGGTCTTCACGTGCGTTCTCAGTCTTCATCTCACTTAATCCTTGCCGTGGTCCTCACTGCTCAGCAGTGCGGTGCCATCATCCCCATCTGGCTGGGAAGGCGGCTGAGCCCAGAAAGGTGTATTTGCTCTTTTGACCCTTGGGAGCTCTGCCACCTCATTTTGCTGCTCAGATCGCCTTAATCGCAGGCAGAATGGCTTGGGCACCATCAGAGCCGGACAGCTGAAGCCTTGCAGGGGTTCGTTGGAGGGAGAGGTGGATTTCCGTCGGGGAGGGCTTCAGCGGAGGTGGCTGTGGGGTTCATTTTGACATTGAGTGATGGAGGATTGGCCGTCCAGGTGGAAGAATGGCGTGACCGGCCTTGCTGAGGAGGGCACAAGGAAGATGTGTCTGGGAAACAGAATGCAGCTCAGGGGATGCTGAAGCGGGGGAGATGAGAAGGGAGGCTAGGACCACTGGACGCTTGGAGTTCGGCTCTGGGGTGGTTGAAGGTACACAGTCAGACTAAGGCTGTTTGCTGTATTGTGGGTCTGAACTACGGTGGTGTTGGCCATGGACAGAGGGGCAGATGCAATGGAGTCTGAGGACGTGGACTCCAGTGGATTTGGTGGCTGGATTTAGGAGTGGGATAGATGGGAAGCCAAGCTGTGATCCCCCCATTCTGTGCATGGCAGGTTGGCGGGGCTGAGAACCTGGGGGTGGAGGGGCAGTGGGAAGGGGCCCTAGTACTGTGCTTGCTGGGTCCTTGGTTTTTTTAAAGTTTGCAAATGTAAGGGGTTTTTTTTGCATTTTGTTTCTTTAAGAGGACCGCCAAATGGTATAAACTTTAAGGTGCCATAAAGCCTGGATTCACTCCTGGTTGTATTTTAGTTGAGGCCAGTGTGAGGGCCCAGTGGGTCAGACACCTGGAGAGGAGTGTGGTAAGAGTTTCAGTGCAAGTCACATCCATGGGGCCAGCTGTGAGGCCAAGACGGAGAGGAACAGATGCTGCCAGCCATAGACTTGTAGAAGCTTGTTCTTGGCCAGGCTCTGGGCTGGGTTGGCCCACACAGTCCCCGAGCACAGGTGCTAGGGTTCCTGTCACCATTGTATACGTGAGCAAAGGAAGGCAGCCTGAGCTCTTGCCCCTCTGCTCTGTTGCCTCCCAAACCTGGGTGGCCTTGATATCTTCAAGGAAGAGTGAATAACAAGAAACACGGGCATTTATTGAGGGCCTCCTATTGGCACAGAACCACACTAGGGGCCAGGTGGATACAAGACTGAGTCAAGGATGCATCTCCTTCCTCAGGTAACTGCTATTTAGTGAGAAGATGTGTCTTTTGCATTGGCACAGAAAGCTGCAGGTTTTACCTGCTTTTACCCACTTTTACCCAGTTTTCTCGCTTAAGGAGGAAGAGCCAGGGCAAGAGACAGGGAAAAAAAAACCCCAATGGTCCACCCTGCTTCTCAGAGGACACTGCAGGCCAGAGCTCTGGGATGGCTGTGGCGGCACATTTTAGGTGCAGAAACTGGTGTCTAGAACATGGGACCCAGGGAAGAAAGCAGGGTTTGAGTAATTCATTGAAAACCATGTCTCTGAACCCCAGTGCAGGTTATTTTTATCTCAAACGTTTGTCTCAAAGCGTTATAGTTTATCCATAGAAGATGCCATGAGAAGGGTGATGAAGACATGTCTATACTGCGTGGCCCAAAGTGAATTTTAAAACTCATCTTTCTGTATTCACAGGCATTATGCCTAGTGAAGTAAGCCTTACACAAAGGAGTACCCTCTGGATGATTCCATTTCTGTGCGGTTTCAGAACTGGCAAAACTAATCTGGGGAAGAAACAATTCAGAATAGGTGTTGCTTCTGAGGGAGTGGGGACGGCCAGGGATTGGCTGGGAAGGGGCACCCAGGATCTGGGGCAAGAGGAATGTGCTGAATGGTACAGGGGTGTGGGTTACACAAATGTTGCCATCTGTCAGAAGGGAACAGCTCAGATTTGCACATTTAGATGTAAGTAAATGTACCACCATCCCCGCAAAAGAAGTGTGAGAAAATTAATGGAGGACAGGGGAAGGAAGGAGTAGAGGAAAAGATGACATAGAATGTTGATCATTGTTAAGGCTGAGTGACAGGTGTTTACTATTATGTTTACTTCGCATTTATTGAAATTGACCCTGAAAAAGAGTTTTACAAGAAAGAGTGCACTAGGTAATCTTTGTTGATTTCTCCTCCTGCCAGAAATTCAGCCTGTTTGGTGTCCTCTGGGGAAAATGCCGTCTCCGTGGGCACTGCGGCTGGTCCCAGTTGCCCCCGGCTGTGGGCTCTCCAGACATGCTTACTTTCTGCCTTGTCGGTGGCTCTGAACTTTGGCTTCCTCCCCCTGGCACCTGCCACCTCCCCTGTCCTTTTGTCCTCTGTCCTTTTGCTTCAGGAACAGACCCTCCCCTTTTGTGACTTTGACCGTCCCACTCCACCCACACCTGGTGCTTCTTATCTCGGACTCCTCCCCCGGTGAGTCCAGGTCTTTCTCAGCTGTGAGTGAATCCGCAAAGGCGCATTCACTTGGGCCTCATTTCCCAGCCACTTAGGGCTGTGAAGTGCCAGTTGCGTGCCTTTGTTCGGCCATCAAGATCTGTGGGGTGCAGGGACACGGCCCCACGTCCCACCTGGCTGTAAAAGAGTACATGCTCCATTTACATATAGAACTTCAAGACAGACGCAGCCAATCTGTAGCCCCTTAGGGAGGGAGGGAGGGAGGGAAATTGGGAAGAGGCACACAGGGACTTCCAGGAGGCTGGGATCTTTCTGTATTTTGACCTGGGTGGTGGTTGCATAGCTATGGTCACTTCTGATAATTCCTAGAGTTGTACACCTGTGACCTGTGCAGTTTTGTCTGTGTATGTCATGTTCCAATTAGAAAGTAGACTAGAGGTCTGTACAAGGCTTTAAAAAATTCCCACATTTCACATAAAGAAATTCGAATTTTGTAGCTTTCTTGAAAAACTGGAAGTCTGATGGCACAGTCTGAATTCCAAGCAGTTGACTAGATCTGTGTGGTGACTGACCCTCATTCACCTGTGTGCACCATCCAGCAGGAACCCCCTGGAATGGGTGGCACCTGCATAACCCCATACAGTTTCCTCCTACTTTTACATTCCCTAGGTCCCTGAGAAGGTATGGGGGTTGGGATTCAATGCCTGGATTAGAGGCGGTCTTGTAGGAATACCTTTTGACATGGATTTGAAGTCCTGGGGTGCTGAGGTCTCCTCTTGTGTGTGAAGCCATCCCAGGCCAATTAGTTCTGCTTGAACTGGGGGAAGTTGGGGTTATGACCAATCCATAGCAGTTAGAAATGATGAGGAGTTACTACATTTGTACCTAGGTGTTTAGTTCTGTAAATAATTTCCTATTTGTGTCTTCTACTTTAAAGTAACATTCCATAATACTAGTTAACGCTTTTGCCTTGCTTGGTATTCAGCTGTCGCTTTTTTTAAAATAAATTTATTTATTAATTAATTTATTTATTTTTGGCTGCATTGGGTCTTCGTTGCTGCGCGCAGGCTTTCTCTAGTTGCGGCGAGCGGGGGCTACTCTTCATTGCAGTGTGCAGGCTTCTCATTGCAGTGGCTTCTCTTGTTGCAGAGCACAGGCTCTAGGCGCACGGGCTTCAGTAGTTGTGGCACATGGGCTCGGTAGTTGTGGCTCGCGGGCTCTAGAGCACAGGCTCAGTAATTGTGGTGCATGGGCTTAGTTGCTCCGCGGCATGTGGGATCTTCCCTTCCCTGACCAGGGCTCAAACCCGTGTCTCCTGCATTGGCAGGTGGATTCTTCACCACTGAGCCACCAGGGAAGTCCTCAGCTGTTGCTTTTGAAAATGCATATATGATTGGCACATTTTCTCTTTCGTTCATGGGTAAGGCGAGGCTCACATTCTGTGTGGTGAACTTGCAGTCGAGATTCTTCTCACTGTAGCTCACACGAACCGCAAACCACATACCTCAGGGAAATAGTCTTGACGGTGTTGTCTCTACAGATCCAAACCTATGGAGAGGCTGTAGGCATCACACCCTCCTCTTCTTCTTCTGAATGTGTCATTCTCTGCCTTCTTCTGGCAGGAGACTTTTTTAAGACTACTGACTCACCGAAGGAAAAAGAGAGAAAAGAATGAAAAAATCGAAGGCCACCTGTAAAAAGACAGCTTTGTTTGTATACCCCTCCATCAGGTGCATGGACGGTGGTGCCTCAGTTATAGTTTTATGACCCTAACAGCCAAGCTCACCAGAGACAAGGTTAAAAGTTTTATGTGCTTTTCCACTCATTAACCTTTTTTGAAAATCTTCTATGCACACAGAGCCAAGTAAATTAAGCCCTGAAATTCTGTGCCTTAGCGGTTGGTGTGATCACTAAAAGTGCTAAAATACAGGCTAATTTGCTAGCTGTGTTCATTGTTCATCCTTATGGAATCCCAGCCAGGGGTGGGACTTGAGGAATTTGGGATCTAAGACTGGGCTGTGGCTCGAGGAGTATCCAGGCTGCTGGGGACACGTCTCACCATCAGCTCCCGGGGAGTGCCGTGCAGAGTGTCTACGGGCCGCCACCCAGCACAGGCTCTGGATCCCTAGAGGGACATGGTGGGAAGTTCCCAGGGCTTGGTCCAAGGTCCTAGGCACAGCCGTGACCATGCTGGATGGGATCCTCTGCGTATATTTTCATCCCACCCTCACCGTTGCTTGGTGGGATGGGTGCTGTGGTATGTCCATTTCACAGGCCGGAAACAGGCTTGGGAAGGTTAAGGGGCTTAGTGAGGGTCATGCTGGCTCTGAGTGGTGGAGCCCAGATTCAAAACTGGTCCTAACTTGAAGCTGTGTTCCTCCCGGTACGAGTCAGATCAGGATGCCGTAACAAAGGACCATGGTCTAGGTGGCTTCAACAACAGAAATCTGTCTTCTCACAGTTCTGGAGGCTGGAATTCCAAGATCAAGGTGCCGGCAGAGTCAGCGTCCTCTGAGGCCTCTCTCCTTGGCTTGTAGATGGCCGCTCTCTTGCTGCCCCTTCTCCCTCTGTCTTCAGATGGTCTTTTCTGTGTGCATTCTTGTTGTCTGTGTGTGTGACCTAATCTCTCTCTTTATAAGGACACCAGTCATAGGATAGGGTCCGCTCTAATGAACTCATTTTAACTTAATTACCTGTTTAATTACCTCTGTCTCCAACTATAGCCACATTTGGAAGCATTGGGGGGTTAGGTCTTCCACATATGAATTTTGTGGGGACACAGTTCATCTCATAACACTCCCCGGTCACTCCACCTCTGTAAAGCTCATCTTCTGGGAGTGATATGCTACCTAGAATGAGGCCATCTGCACCCACGGACCTGCCCTATGGGTGAACCCTGGGTCTGAGCCCTGTTAAATTCATCATCTCATTTCATGTAATCCTCAAACAGCCCTACCAGGTACGATGTTTCCTGACACCAGTCTCGGCCTAAGCTGGGTACCAGAGCTGGGACTCAGATCCCTGTCACACTGACCCCAGAGTCCATGCCTTCAGCCACTGCATCACGGGGTGTGTTGTGACACCCAGAAGTTTCAGAGCTGTGAAGGGCTCCACAGAGAAAAGGGGAATGGTCATTATAGGACCTAGTAATTTAGGGAAGTATGTGAGGTAGCACTGACCTGCCTTACTTTGCAAATTTAGTTGTGTTCCTTAGTTGCAGGATGGGTGGGGGCAGTCGTCCACCCGAAATTAGTTCTTTCTGTTCATGTTTCTTGGCTGGGTTTCCTGGGAATTCGTTGCATATTTATTTATATGGAGTTATTTCCTTTCAGAATTACACGGAGGGGGAATCTGCAATCTGGCAGCAAAAAGTAATTTGGCAATTTATTTTCAGGGCTGCCCTTCTTCCAGCAGCTTGTTTCAAACTCAGCCTCTGGCACAAAGGCATCCATCATTTTAATTGCATGTTACTGTTTAGCCAGACACAAATTTGTTTCATTTTCTTTTTCCTTTCTCCTGTGGTTTTTTTTCTTTCTTTTCTTTCTTTTTTTTTTTTCCTTTTCTGATCCCCCATTTTAAAAAGCCAAAAATATTTGCTCAAACCAAGCAGTTTTTATAGTCAAGGAGTTTTTAACACTGAAATTTTTCATATTGCCTATTTGGTTCTTAACCATTTCGTCGCAGAAATGCTAGGCTGGTCTTTTTCTTTCCTATTCAAGTAACATAATGCATTTGTCTCAAGATAGTCCTAAGAAAGAAAATTGTATTGGTCTCAGGGTCAGAAGGCTGGTGTTCTATTCCTGGCTTTGTATTGGTTGCCTGACCTGCCTCTGGCCTCGTTTTTCCCCGTCTGTAAAACGAGGGACTTGAATGAGCTGATTTCTGGACCATCCCTGTGTTCTTATTTGGTAACTCGGATGCCGAGTAGGGTTCTGTTTGGGGCCCTTGTCACCATGGCTGTCTGGAGTTTGGCTGAGGAGCTTGTCCTGTCCCATATCACATGTTTGTATTCTGCTGGGCCGCAGATGGTGGTACTTTAGTTCAAGATTAAGAATCAACCCTGGGGACTTCCCTGGTGGCGCAGTGGTTAAGAATCCACCTGCCAATGCAGGGGACACGGCTTTGAACCCTGGTCTGGGAAGATCCCACATGCTGCAGAGCAACTAGGCCCATGTGCCACAACTACTGAACCCACACGCCACAACTACTGAAGCCCGTGTGCCTAGAGACCATGCTCTGCAACAAGAGAAACCACCGCAATGAGAAGCCCACGCACTGCAACGAAGAGTAGCCCCCGCTCGCCGCAACTAGAGGAAGCCTGCGCCCAGCAACAAAGACCCAATGCAGCCAAAAATAAATAAATAAATTAGAAAAGAGAAAAAGAATCAACGCTGTATCCCTCAGAAACGTTCTAAGGGATAAAAATCATTGTTTCCTTGAAATTAGGTAGAATGTGAACCTTGGTGTCCAAAGCTTAAAAAATTAGCTTTTACTGCTGCTCATACTTTTCTTCTTGCTGTAAAAGTATGTTATTTGTGTCTGTAAAATTGGCCACGAAGTACAGCAGTGCAGCCCCTTTGTAAGCTGCACCAAAGACTGGGGGTGGGGATGAAATGTGACTTAAGGTCCATAGTAGGTATTGAGTTGAATCTGGACGGGCGTCTGTGTATTGTATTTTGTTTTAGTGACATGGCAGAAAATTAGCTGTTACTGGCTTGGAGTCATCTTCTGCATCGCATAGCACCATCACCTTCCCTGTGGACAAAGGTTTCTCTTCCCAGCCACTGTCTTGGATGCTCGAAGGCAAGGCTCAGGCCAGACCATGCTGACACCCTCCAACCCTCAACTCCTTTGTAGTTTGTGAGGTTTTCATTAAGTTTTATGGAAAATTTCAAATACACAAGTTGAGACAACTTGTATGTCTCATCATACAACAGTATGATGAAACTGTCATGTACACAACACCCATATATTATTTTTTTCTCTGGAGTATTTTAAAGCAACTCCCAAACAACTTATCATTTAACCTGTTAACACCGAAATGGGTAGCTCTCTCTCTCTATCTATCTATATATATCTATCCACCATCCCGTTATCACACTCAACAAAATGAACAGTGATTCCTTAATATCGTCTGATACCAAGTCCTTGTTCACCTTTCCCTCGTCATCCCAAAAATCTTTTGTGGTCGTTGGTTGGCTTGTTTGAACCAGGAGCCAACTGCAGACAACACACTGCACTTGGTAAATAATGTCTTTTAAGTGTCTTTGAATCCATAATTGTCCTCTTCCTCCTTTTCAGTGCAATTTATTGAGTTCTTAGTACGCAGTTGGTGAATGTAGAGCAAGGCAGCCTCAGACATTCCAGCCCTTGATTTTAATGTCTTTCTCCTAAGCAGAGTTTGTGGCCTCTGAAGAACAGTTTTTTGGTTTGTCTATCCTTTTATTTTTAAGAATTAATATATTTATTATTCTAATTCCTCGTCTCCAAGCAGATGATACCTAAGTTAGCATCACAGTGTGGGATTCCTAAGCAACGTTTTTTAAAGTTATGAAAAACTTTTACATACTAAATCTTTTATAAAGTGTGCACACATGCCACGCACATGTGTTATATCTGTGTACCTATATGGTTTTCATTCTGGTTATCTATTGAATAACAAATTCCCCCAGTGCTTAGTGGCTTAAAACAACAATCATTTATCATAGTTCATGGGTTCTGTTGATCAAGAACCCATTGAGGGGGCACGATGGGAATAAAGACACAGACCTACTAGAGAATGGACTTGAGGATATGGGGAGGGGGAAGGGTAAGCTGGGACAAAGTGAGAGAGTGGCATGGACATATATACACTACCAAACATAAAATAGATAGCTAGTGGGAAGCAGCCGCATAGCACAGGGAGATCAGCTCGGTGCTTTGTGATCACCTAGAGGGGTGGGATAGGGAGGGTGCGAGGGAGGGAGATGCAAGAGGGAAGAGATATGGGGACATATGTATATGTATAACGGATACACTTTGTTATAAAGCAGAAACTAACACACCATTGTAAAGCAATTATACTCCAATAAAGATGTTTAAAAAAAAAAAAAGAACCCATTGAGGTGGGGCTCAGCTGGGATTTTCTTCTGCTCCTCATGGCATCGATCAGGATCACCCAGGAGTACTTAGTTGCAAGATTGGCTGGTGTGGAGGGTCCATGATGGCTGCACTCACATGTCTGGCACCTTGGCAGGGATGGCTGGAGGCTGGGCTCAGCTGGGACAGTTGAGAGGAACATCTGCTCATGGCCTCTTCAGCATGGTAGTCTTAGGGTAGCTGGATTTTTCACATGGTGGCTGGCTCTTCCCACAGAGCAAGCATCCCAAGAGAACTGTCACTCACCTTGGAAATCACAAAATATCACTAATGCCATATTCTGTTTGGTTGAAGCAGCGCCAGGCTCTTCCATACCCAAGGGAAAAAGAAAAAGACCTTGCAGCCATCTTTTTAGTGGCCACAGTTTAAAAGATTAACACAAAAATTAACACTGTAGGTACTTGCCACCGGGGACCTTTTAAGTCCCCATGTACTTGCTTCTCTTGATGGAAGATGGAGGGCACTGGGATGGAAAGCCCCTGCCTTAGAGGTCATTCAGGGCAGTCTCCTGCCCCCATCCCATTCTCTAGGGCTTCGAGTGGACTCAGTTGGGCAGAGAGCACTGTGACCGGTTCATGACTCACCTAGCTTAATAATAAAGGTGAGGAGAGGCTCCCAATCCAGAGTTCTAAGAGTCATTTGTCCAGTGGACCTTTGTGTTAGGGAGGTTGTCTGATATTTTTGTCCTGGTCTGTAGGGATCGCATATGAAAATGTGCCTGGTACTAGTTACCCCCAAATTAAAGAGTATTCAACATGTGTTGTTTTAGTGTTTCTTCTTGAGAGTGGGAGGTATAATATTTGAAGTGTTGGGTGAAACCAGTTTTCAGGGCTGGTTCTCCAGGATCAAGTAGCTTTAGGATCCAGACTTCATTCAGCATCTTGAGGAGTGAAAGGGAACCCCTCCCTTCAACTAACCGCTGAGTCACATGTGTCAGGCATGCTTGGAAGGAGCTATAGGGAGACAGAAACCGAAGTCATTAGGAGGTGTTAGGTATTCCACACGGATTGAAAGAAGGTTCATAGGCTCATGGCTGTTGGGACCATTGAATTCTCACAGCAGAGACAAATGAGAGCTTTGGCTCTTTGCTGAGATATAAATACAGTTTGGCCTGAAGATGGTTTATCAGCCTGGAACAGGGGCTGATCAGTAGTTAATCAATAATGCAACACGAAGTCTCAGTGTTTTAGATTGATCTGTCCATCAGTTGAAGCCAGTGTGGTGCTCTGTTCTGGAACCCTTAAGCCTACAACCTACCCACCCAGACCTCATGTTGCACGTGGAGAGCCCCGCGCCCCTGGTTGAAAGCGAACCCTGCTCGTCACTGCCTCCTTTCACTGACTCACATACCAAGACGACTTTCTTCTAAGATTGTTCTCACTTCCTTGTTGATCAAAATCAAGGGCAGTTGTTTCTGTAAATTTTCTTTTTAATTTATTTATTTTATTTTTGGCTGTGTTGGTTCTTTGTTGCTGCACGTGGGCTTTTTCTCTAGTTGTGGCGAGCGGGGGCTACTCTTCATTGCGGTGCTTGGGCTTCTCATTGCGGTGGCTTCTCTTGTTGCAGAGCATGGGCTCTAGGCACGCAGGCTTCAGTAGTTGTGGTGCCCGGGCTCAGTAGTTGTGGCTTGCAGGCTCTAGAGCGCAGGCTCAGTAGTTGCGGCGCATGGGCTAGGTTGCTCCGCAGCATGTGGGCTCTTCCCGGACTAGGGCTCGAACCCATGTCCCCTGCATTGGCAGGCGGATTCTTAACCACTGCGCCACCAGGGAAGTCCCCAAGGGCAGTTGTTTTTGCTGCGTCCTCTGAGTTCTAAGAGGTTGTTAACCAGGCAAATCAGGAAATTAATCACATGTGCCCTGTTTTACCAGAATTGAATTTCCAGGAGCTGCCCAGCCTGTGGATGTCCCCCATGCACCGTGTCTTGACTTCTGTGTTAGTATGTGAGCAAATCAACTACTTTGCGTCCTGCCACAGCTTCCCTGCCCTCCAGACAAAACTGGAATTGCCCCCACCCCCCCCCCCCACCATGAGATCTATTTGTGTCGGACCATGTGGCCCTGTATCCCAGCTGTAGCCAAGGCCACATGTGAAGTAGGCTCTCAGCAGCCATGTGTTGAATTAGGCTTAAGAAACATTTCTTGTTTGCTGGACATGGCTCATGTGTTTGGAGCCAAAGAGGTGAATGAGCTGACCAGAGAAGCAGTGGGATGAGGTAGAAAGAACTCTGTCCACCTGTCTAATAATCCGGAAGGCTGGGTCCTGATTCTAGGTCTGCTACTTGTAAGCAATATGAACTTGGTCACGTAACCTCTCTGAGGCTCAGGCTCCTTCTCTGCAAAATGGGGTCATGGAACCTTTGTAAACATGGAGATCCTCTTCAACTGGGAGATGGAATTTATAAGCTGGAGAGCCTGGCCTTCAGTCCAGCAGATTAGGGATACTTCTGCACGGTCTTTGCATCAGTAGATTCCAGTTTTGAGTCACCAGATCTTGCCGATGGCTGAGATGCTATTTCTCACTCGTGATGAAGTTTCAAGGTAACTTAATTGGGTAATTTCAGATATTTGTGTTTATGACATCCTGGTGTAAACAGTTTATATTTCTTTGTGATGACTTAGTAGTGATGGCAATGGGGACAGAGACCCCTGGGCCACTTTGTGTGCGTGTGCGTGTGCGTGTAATAGAGAGCTAGTTTCCTGCTAAGGCTCAGAGAAGACTAGCAAGTTACCAAGTTGCGGGGTGGGGTTAGGAACTAGTAATTCACCATGAATTAGCACTTCCTAGAAACAGTTGAAAGATGCCTTGAGGTAGGTGCCTTCTGGGAACCGCTGGCCAGGAAGCCCACCGATGAGAACAGGTAGAGTTCCCAGAACTGTTTATAACAGGGGTGTTTACGAACTTGGAAAGGAAGGAGTTGATCTCCAGGGACCAACAGGGATTTACCAAAAATCCCAAAGCGTCGTTAGCCTCAGTGTTTCTTTAAGTGGCATTGCTAGATCACAGAGTTCCTGTACCTCAGTTTTTGTTCAGCATTTGGCAAAAAGTATATCGTGTTATTCCTGTGGACACGTGAGAGAAATAAGGTTTGGACGAAAGTGATAATAATTCCTTTGTGTGTATAGGACACCGCAGTTTACAGTGCACGCTCATTTGCTTTCTTGCTTTTTTATTAACATAATGACTTAGCAAGGTGGACGGGGCGGAGGAGAGTACCCCATTTTTCAGATGGAGAGGCTGAGTCTTGGGGTGGGGCTTGCCTAGGGTCACTGTCATATTGCTAGAAAAGAAACAGAGCTGGTTTTCCAACCCAACTTTTTTTTTTAATAAATTTATTTTATTTATTTATTTTTGGCTGCATTGGGTCTTCGTTGCTGCGCGCGGGCTTTCTCTATTTGCAGCGAGAGGGGGCTACTCTTCGTTGCGGTGCATGGGCTTCTCGTTGCGGTGGCTTCTCTTGTTGTGGAGCACGGGCTCTAGGCATGCGGGCTTCAGCAGTTGTGGCGCGCAGGCTCAGTAGTTGTGGCTCACGGGCTAAGTTGCTCCGCGGCATGTGGGATCTTCCCAGACCAGGGCTCGAACCCAATTTCCCTGCATTGGCAGGTGGATTCTTAACCACTGCGCCACCAGGGAAGCCCCCAACCCAACATTTTTGCCTCTGAGAGTTCCAGGGCATGGCCCCCCTGTGGTACAACTGTGTGCATTTATAACCAGGCTGTGACCACCATCAGATGGGTGCCTTAGTACTGTAGAAATAAAGACACCGCCCCTCCCCCACCCCCACCCCGTACCCTCCACCCCTCACCCCTTCCTGATTATCAGATTTCCCATATGTTGTAAAACTAAGATCAGTAAGTGGTATATGGGATAATAACCAGGGGGGTTAACCTTTTAATAATGTTCTTAAAAGGATAAATTGTGGGCCAATTTAAATAAGATGACATTTAATTGGAGCAAATGCAAAAGTCTGCACTTAGGTTTCAAAACCATCGCCACACTTATTTTGGTTATTTTTTAACCCATATATAAAAATCCAGAACTTGATAATATTTCATAGAAGGCATAGCATTTTCATCAGCCAAAAGGGCAGGCCACAGTGTGGTATGGTTTTCAAAACACCAGTGTTCTAGACTGCTTTAGAACAGACAGGGAGTCGGGAAGGGGAGATGGTAGTACCAGGGTTCTCCATCCAGGTCCCAGCTGGCTGTAGAGAATTCCCAGTGGAGATGAACCAGGAAGATCAGACTTGTGCAAAGTGGGTTGTTTGAAGACTGTCTTGGGAACTGAGGATTCTCCTAAATCCACATCAGCAGTTACGTTTTCGAGCTTTAGAATGTCGAATGATAAAGAAGCAAAGATGAACAGGACAGGGTGCCGCCAACAGGAAGTTTAGTGATGATGATTGTCACTTGAAAGTGGCCATGGGGATTGGCTTGTTGCAGGTGGGGATAGCAATGGGGATGTAGGGGAGGAGGACATCTAGGCAAAGGAATGACACAGGCAACACTGTAGGGGTGGGACCTGCTGTCTGTGGTGAGTGGGCATCGTGGTTGGAGAACACGTTTGCCTGGAGCCCAGGGTACATGTGAGGCCTGTGGGAGGGAGAAGGAGTATTGGGTTGGGCGGCATAGATTATGCAGAATCCCTAGCACCAGGCCAGGAAGCCTGCGCTTCATCCTCTAGTGGATGTTTTTGTGCAGAAAAGTGACTGAGATGAGGGCTGTGTTGTATGAGGACCATTCTGGCAAACACAAGGAAGATGGGCTTTAGGAGGGAGACGCTAGAGGTAGTGGGACCACTCGGGGGGCTGTTGCTGTGGTCTATGTATGAGGTGATGTGGCCTGAGCCACAATGGAGAGGAAAGAGAGAGCCTTCTGAAGATGGGTGCAGAGGGGCGTGCCATCTGATGGATGTGGAACTGGTGGATGGAAGAGAGCCTCGTGTGCCTGCAAGGCTCCTGAAATCCTTTCTCTGCCCAGATGTTATGCTTTCCACCAACTAGGATGTATACGCTTGACTAGCACTTACACGCACAGCTTATTTCCTCCTTTCAAACCTACCTGGGATGCACGGCATCTTATGCTATTGAGACTAATGAGATTTGGATGGATTGGCTTCTATCTTCTTTGTTCTTCCAGGACCACAGTCGACCTATTACATTGCAAGTGGGTCAGGTTACAGTAAGACGTTGCCAGTTGCATCTATCTAAGAGGGTCAGGCTGGTTCATTTATTTGGGGGACAGTTAAGACATCCGCTGTCCAGCAGTCTTCCTTATCGGGACCATGTCTGGGAACCAGTAAATAGGCAAAATCAGAACCTCTGACTGGCTAACAAAGATATCACGATGTCCATACCTTTCCCTGCTGGCTGCCTGCCTGACCCACTCTTTAGCCGGCAACTCTGTACTCTTATTTTACACATGATTTTAATGCGTGTGGTTATTTTTAGCTCCTCTCAGATCAGAAGGAGCTGCTATAGAGAGACATACTGTCTCCAAACCACTGGTTGCTGGTCCCTGTAAAAAATGATGTGCTGAGACGGGAGGAAGAAAAACTAGGCAGCGTGGATGTAAGAACTCGAGGGTAGAGCTCTCTAGATCCTGCTGTGTTTGGGGACAGCTCTCTAGATCCTGCTGTGTTTGGGGACAGCTCTCCATACGTGTCTTGTGGTTGGTAGATTTCAGGATGGTGATGGGGACTTTGTAAGGTTTTACATTGAGTATATTCTGTTTGGGAAGGCAGGGAGGTAAGTGGTATTGCTACTTACGGGCTCGGGTCTTAAGCTGTTTAGGATGACGTTGCTCCTCAAGAAGGACTTGTTCTTCTGTAGCTTCCTGTAGCTTCTCCCTTCCAGACTTTGTGACCCCAGCATACCCCAACGCCTAGAAGGGTGACTGGCATTTGATGAGCAGTTGGTAAATATTTGTTGAATGAATGAATGAATGAATGGATTCATCACAGAGGGGGAGACCCAGTTAATGTTGAGGCAACAAGGAGCAGCTTCCATTCTTGTCACATTAACAGATCTCCTGGTGTAATCACTAGACAGCACTTCACATAATAGCCACAAAATTGTGTTTAGGTAAATGGCCTTGGAAGTACAGCACAGTTCCCTAGATGCTTGTTCATGGAAAACTTAATTTGAAAAGATTTTAGTGAGTGTATTCTCATTTTTCGCCCTGCCGCTTGTGAAATATCAGTCTGTTTTTCGTGCTTCGGCATGACCCATCCAGAAGATTTGTTTCGTGGCCCCATCCATCCCCCATCCACATATCCCCATCCATCCATCCATCCATCCATCCAGCAAACAGACATTTGTGGAGTGCCTGCTGGGTGCCAGCCAGGCATGTGTTCTGGGGATGGAGGGAAGAGAGAGTGGTATCCAGGTGAACACAGCTGGTCTCTGCCCTTGGGAGTGCTCAGTCTGAAGCAGGAATAAGACAGGAACATGGGCAGCTATGGTGCAGTGTGATAAGTGTGTATGTAATGAAGGCATGGGCCTGCTTGTGGGAACCCAGAAGAGGGGCACTTACTGCCCTGGAGCGGGCGGGGAGAGTAGAGTTGGGGACGCTCCTGAAGGAGGGAATGTTTGGGCCAGTAAGCCCGAGATGACAGCTTGTGGGCTTCTAGGGGCTGCCCTGAGTAAGATGTCCTGGCTGGCAGTGCAGATGAGTTATCTGGAACCTTCTCAGTTTTGAGAATGGACACTCTGTGGGCTGGGAGGAGTGAAAGATGGTTGATTCAAGGGCTGTGGTCTTGACCCTCCTGTCTTCAACCTGCCCTTAACTCCCTGGGACCTCTGTTTCAAGGACCCTTTTATTCATTCCAGCCCTCATAATTTCACCAGATTCTTTTTAGAGCAGCAAGGGGCCATTGGGAATTCTCTTTTCCAGCAGAAGAGACCGAAGAGCACACTTGGTGGGGGAGGTGAGTGGGGGGAAGTGTTTATAGGTGAGTAAAAATAGTGTTTCCTATCCGCCAGACCCTGCTGTATGCCACCTCTAGGTCCAGCTGAGTGAGGGTCTGTCAGCAGAGGAGCCAGTCTGGCATTGGCAGAAGGGACTCACTGCCCCTAGAAACGTTCTTTTCCTAACCGCCACCTTGAGCTCATTCTATATTAAGAGCCACTTTAGAAAGACATCAGAAAAGTAAAATTTGGAATGACCTAGACAGGAACTTGGGCTAACCTCCATCATTTTACATGTGGGGAACTGTGCTTTTTCAGTTCATTCTCTGAGAGTGTTAAAATTACATACTGGATGGTAAGCCCTGAACCAAAATAGACCCAGGTGGGGAGCAGGTTGGATTTGGGGTCATTTGAGTTTTGGTGGCCCTGTATATTCAGGGCGCCATGGCCATGTCTGATTTGCAGCTGCAGGGGAAGTCCAGGATGGCCATATGGATTGGGGGAAATTATGAATTGCTTAAGGTTGGAGTTAATGGTGCATCTGGGACTAGAGCACAGGTCTTTTGCTTTCTCCCAGTGCAGTTCTTTCTGCCACATCCTGCTGCTAAAGCTTTACTCTAACTATTTTTTTCCCACTAGGAAACCCACTAATGAAGCATTGGCACCGTGATAATAGGTGTTGCATGGGACCAATAGCACTGGATAGTAATTGGAAGAAATACATCCAGAAGATGGATTGTTATGGGCAAGGAGGAAGAGTGCCAGAATTGTGATTTTTTTTTTTTTAAATTGTATTTGCTGCCTAACAACTGCCAAAAGACCAGTGTTAAAAAAAAACTTGGGAAGAAAACCATCCATAGTTTCTCCATGCTAACACAGCTGTTTTAGTTTTTGCCAATTTCCTGTTTTTATCAAGTAGTCCGTGTACAGTGCATACATATTTTTATGTAGTTGGGATCACAGCTTTCTATTAACAGAGTTAAGTACTCTGTTTACTTAACGTTTGTCATAAGAATTTTCCATATTTCTGTCTCATCTTCATAATTCTCTTTGGTAATGGCCAAATAGTATTCTGGAGTGCTGGTGGGCCCCAGTGCTGTGTTCTGTGATTGGAGTTTCAGTTGTTCTTCTTTTTGCCCTCCCCTGATCCTGCCTTATTTCTCCAGTAGATTAATTTGTAGAGAACACCACTGCACATCAAGTCTTCTGCTTCTGTTGAATTGATGCCTTCAGAGGAGTATTTCCAGGAAGGAAAGAGACTGTAATTCATTGATGTAGTTTTGATTTTTTTTGTTATTGTTGTTTATTTGTATAACGCAAGTACAGATGTACAAATAAAACAAAGGTACAGTTTAATGAACTACTAGAAGGTAGACAGACACCCTTGTACCACCACCCACGTCAAAAGCTGGAACCCTGCCAGCCAGCCAGAAGTCCACCGTTACCCCCTCCCTGTGCCCCCTCCAAGCCCCAAGAGCAACAACTACTCTGACTTTATTACAGTCACTTCTTTACTATCTTTCCAAGTTTGCTCACCCAAGTGTGCATCCCTAGACATTGCAAGTTAAGTTTTCCTTTTTTAAAAAAATGTCTTTTAAATCTCTTTTAATCTGTAGGTGTTCCCTCCATCTCTTCTCTTCCCTATAGTCTGTTTGTTGAAGAAACTAGGTCATTTGTCCTGAGGCGTTTCTAGAATTTCCCACAGGCTGGATCTCGCCAATTGCAGTCCCATGTAGTTTAGAACATTCCTCTGCATTTCCTACAGTTGGCAGTTGGATCTAGTGGTTGAATCAGTCCCAGGGTTGATTTTGTTTTTCCTGTGGAAAGAGAGGTGTGGGGAGCAAGATTATATCTTGGGTGGTGGGACGTTCTTCATGGCGAGGAACATAATGGTTGTTTGTCTGTCTCCTATTGCGATGTTAGTAGCCACTGGCGTCCAATGCTTAGAGCCTGCCATTCATTAGAAGTTGCAAAATTGTGATATTGCAATTCTGTTATTCCTTCTTCATTTATTTGCTGGAATACTACTATAAAGAAAAACTTTGCTTCTCTACTATTTTTAATTGTTTATTTATAGAGATTCACATACCATACAATTCACCTATCTGAAGCATGCAATTTAGTGGTTTTTAGTATTTTCATAGAGTTGTGCATCTATCACCACAATTAATTTTAGAACACTTCATTAACCTCCAAAAAATCCTACTCATCTTCGCTGTCACCCCGCAAACCTGGCAGCCCTAAGCAACTACTAATCTCATTTCTGTCTCTAGACTTACTGTTCTGGACATTTCAAATAATACGTGGTCATTTGTAACTGAGTTCTTTCACTTAGTATAATGTTTTCAATATCCATCGATGTTGTAGCATGTATCAGAACTTTATTCCTTTTTATGGCCAAATAATATTCCATTGTATGGATATACTGCATTTTGTTTATCCATTCATCAGTTGATAGACATTTGGGTTGCTTCCACTTTCTGGCTATTAGGAATAATGCTGCTGTGAACATTTTTGTACCAGTTTCTGTGTGAGCTTAATGTTTTCATTTTTCTTGGATATTTACTTGGAAGTGTCATTGCTGGGTCAAATGGTAACTCTAGGTTTAACCGTTTAAGAAACTGCCAGGCTGTTTCCTATATCAGCTATACAGTTTGACATTCCTGTCAGCAGTGTAAGAGGGTTCCAATTTCTCCAACATTGGTTATCTGTCTTTTTTATTATAGCCCTCCTAGTGGGTGTGAAGTGTCTGATTGTGGTTTTGATTTGCATTTCCCTGATGAGTAATGATGTTGAGCATCTTTTCATATGCTTATTGGCTGTTTTTCTATCTTTGGAGAACCATCTATCTGTCTATCTCCTTGACCTAATTTTTAATTGAATATTTGTCTTTTTATTATTGAGTTGTAGTAATTCTTTGTATGTTCTAGATAGAAGTCCCTTGTCAGAAGTATGATTTGTAAAATTTTCTCCCATTCAGGGTTGTCTTTGTACCTTCTTGATATCATGGTGTTCTTTGAAGCATAAAAGTTTTACATTTTTGATGATGTCCAGTTTGTTTTTTTCTTTTGTTGCTTGCACTTTTGGTGTTTTATCTAAGAAACTGTTGCCTAATCCAGGGTCATGAAGATTTGTGTGTATGTTTTATTCTGAGTTTTATAGTTTTAACTCTTACATTTAGGTCTGTGATTCATTTTGAGTTAATTTTTGTATATGTTGTCATCTACTCTTTGGTTACCCAGTGCTACAGCTAAAGGCAGGATCAATGCTTGATTTTTTTTTCCATTTATTTACCATTTATCATAATAAGGCATTGGTTCCCTAATCATCCTATGAAGTTGTAGTTTGGTGGGTTTTTCTTGTCATTATGTATGCTTAGATTTAATCATGAGTTTGTATTATAATAAAAATAATTACATTTTTAAAAATTTATGTACTGTGACACATACATGTATGCAATAGAGAGAGAAAAGTGATTTTGTGGTTGTTTTTTTTTTTAAATCTTGTTTCTTATCCAGTTGTCACATCCTAAATTTTCGTCTACCCAATTGTCTTCCAGAAACATGCCAAAGGCCAGGATTTGTTTGATCAGATTGTGTACCACTTGGACCTGGTGGAAACAGATTACTTTGGCCTCCAGTTCCTTGACTCTGCCCAGGTTGCGGTATGTATTCCTTTGATTCCTTACAGGATGGATTGGCTTTTCATGCTAATGACAGATCCACGGTTGCTAGAAATTGGTAGAGAAAAACAGGAGGAAAACTGTGATAGTGTTGCAGTAAGGAGCATTGGGATTGAGGTGCTGGTGCCCATGTGAGATGATGCATCCGTGGTGCCCCACCCTGGAGATGGCCAGTACCTGGGAAGGGAAGAGGAAGATGTGTTCCCTTTACACATGGAGATGCACTAGGGGAGCCTTTCCAAGCATGGGGATGCAGTGTGGGCACATCTCTAGAGTAGGTAGAGAGAAGAAATATCATTATAGGAATTCTTTTAAGGATGCTGCTTGTATTTAACCGGCAGAAGAGGCTGTGCTACCCTCCTCTCCTGGACTCTTGCCAGGTGTAGCAAGCAGGTGCTGTGAACACAGCTGAATTGCAGCCGGGCTTAGTGGGCTCAGGGGCTGGGCGGTCGGAGCGGGTCTTGGCATTGCTCGAGAACCATCTTGCAGGCTCCAGCAGGTTGCGTTAGGTCAGCAAAGACTTCCCCTGCTTTGCCTGAGACAGAACTGTGTGCAGTGGAGGTGCTCAAGTGCGTGAACTCGACACAGCTCAGAACCACTCTTTCATTTATTTTAATTTCTTTATTTATTTTATAACTGACCTACAGTACTATGTTAGTTCCTGTTACACAACGTAGTACTTCAGTATTTCTGTACATTTCTAAATGATCACCGTGAAAGCCTATTTACGACCTGTCATCGTACAGAGATATTACCTTGTTACTGACTGTATTCTCCACACTGTACATTTCATACCTGTGACTCATTTATTTTGCAACTACTGGATGTTTGTATGTCTCAATCTCCCTCACCTATTTCTATCTCCCTCCTTCCCCCCTGGCAACCACCTGTTTGTTCTCTGTATCTGTAACTCTGTTTCTGTTTTGTAATGTTTGTTCATTTGTTCTGTTTCTTAGATTCCCCATGTAAGTGATAGCATACCATGTTTGTCTTTCACTATCTGACTTATTTCACTTAGCATAATACCCTCTAGGTCCCTCCATGTTGTCACAAATGGCAGGATTTCATTATTTTTTTATGCCTGAGTAATATTCCATTGCGTATGTATTATAGATACCACATCTTCTTTATCCATTCATCTATTGATGGGCACTTGGGTTGCTTCCACATCTTGGCTATTGTAAATAAGAGTGCAACGAACATAGGGGTGCATATATCTTTTCTAATTAGTGTTTTTTTCCTTTGGATAAATATCCAGGAGTGGAAGTGCCGGATCATATAGTAGTTGTATTTTTAATTTTTTGAGGAGCCTCCATACTGTTTTCCATAGTGGCTGCATCAATTTACATTCCTACCAACAGTGCATGAGGGTTCCCTTTTCTCCACATCCTCGCCAATACTTGTTATTTGTTGTGTTTTTGATAATAGCTATTCTGACAGGTGTGAGGTGATACATACCTCATTGTGGTTTAGATTTGCATTTACCTGATGGTTAGTGATGTTGAGCATCTTCTCATGTTTCTGTTGGCCATCTGTATGTCTTCTTTGGGAAAATGTCTATTCAGATCCTCTGCCCATTTTTAAATAGGATTGTTTGGGTTTTTTAATGTTGAGTTGTATGAGGTCTTTGTATATTTTGGATATTAACCCCTTATCAGATGTATCGCTTGCAAAGATTTTCTCCTGGTCAGTAGGCGGCATTTTCATTTTGCTGATAGTTGTCTTCACTGTGCAAAAGCTTTTTAGTTTGGTGTTGTCCCATTTGTTTATTTTTGCTTTTGTTTCCCTTGCCTGAGGAGACATATCCAAAAAATATTACTAAGACTACTGTCAAAGAGCATACTGCCTATGTTTTCTTCTAGAAGTTTTATGGTTTCAGGTCTTACATTTAAGTCTTTAATCTATTTTGAATTTATTTTTGTGCATAGTGTGAGATAGAAGTCCAATTTGATTCTTCTGCATGTAGCTGTCCAGATCTTACAACACCATTTATTGAAGAGACTGTCTTTGCCACATTGTATATTCTTGCCTCCTTTGTCATTGATTAATTGATCATATAAATGTGGGTTCATTTCTGGGCTCTCTGTTCTGTTCCATTGACCTATGTGTCTGTTTTTGTGTCTGTACCATACTGTTTAGATTACTGTAGCTTTGTAGTATAGCTTGAAATCAGGGAATGTGATACCTCCAGCTTTGTTCTTTTAAAAAGCAGGAAAGACTTCAGGGTCTCCCTTCCCAACAAAATCTAGCTTTGGGTTTCAAAGAGAATTTATTCAGCAATCTAAAAGTATTTATTCAGTGCCTGTTATGCACTGGGTCCTGTTCCAAGCAGTGGATAATGCAGTGGATGTATGTAATACCTATGTAACATGACAGGTGGTAATAAGTGCTGAGAAAAATAAAGCAGAGTGAGGCGTTAGACACAGTAAAGGGAGGGTGAGGGAACAGACAGAGTAAGGGGCGGCGCTATTTTAGACAGAGTATGAAAGGGTGAGTTCCCTGGTAGGAGATGTTTGAGCTGAGACCTGGAGCTCCTCATCTGTGACTAAGCCTTTCTCCCTGAAAGACACTTTTTAGAGACTTCCTGGGGGCTACCCATGACGGTTGTAAGGAGATGCTCAAAGTCGATGGCTGGAAATTGGCTCTGCCTGAGATGCTTACTGTGATGCTCAGTCTGCGGCGACGGGGTGGAGCCAGGACTTAAGTGCGCCCGGCCTACGGTGCCTGCTGGGCAGACGCTCCCCTCCGCTGCCGCTGGATGCCCCCTCTGCACCACTGACTTCCTCTCCACCTTCAGGACCTCCTGTCTGCTGACAGCCCACTCCCCCACCCCCCTGACTGTTGCCACGAACACCCCAGCTGCCTCCTTGAGTTCGTGGTCCTGATTCCTTCCCATGAGCCGGAGACTCTCACTCTGGCCACGGTGGCCCTGGGGAGGGCAGACCAGCTTTTCTCTGTCCCCTCCCCCATGCAGTTCTGCTTCCTTTGAGGTTGGACTACCCAGTGCTGTGCCCTCTGACCTCAGCGCTCTCCTTCCCATCCTTCAAGGCCTCTGGTGCCTGTTTTTCTCTTCCCTGGGCAACCTCAGAACTCAAATTGCTGACCCCTCTAAACATTCCAGACATGGTTTCCTCTCACTGAAGCTTCATTTGAGCAAACCTCACACGGATGCACTTCTGGTCCTGTCACCACCCCAATCACTCCAAGATCCAGAATTGTGTCATTTCTCATCCCATGACAACGTCCTGTGATGGCGTTCTTCCAGTTCTTCTACATGTGGCCTTGGCCCACGAAAACTCCTCCTACTCTCTCCTTCCTCCCGGCCTGGCGAAGCTCAGCTGTCTCACCTGTGTCCCCACTTGCCCTTTGATTCTCCTGCTCCCGTGGCTGTCCCCTGGCCTCCCTCTGACGCGCACGCAGGCCCACACGCTCCCTCTGCTGCTTCTCCCGGGCTGTCAGGCGTTGCTGGAGAGCCACGGGCTGTGCGTTTGGGCACCAGCACAAATCACAGATCACAGGTTCAGCAGAGTCCAAGCCCCCGAGCTGTTCTTGGAGCCTCATTAACCCCCAGTGGACTCTGGGGGTTAATCCCAACTCTGGAATGCCCCAGGGTTCCCCTCTGACTCTGGATCACAGACCCATAGTCCAGTTCCCACAGAGACTGGTCTCATGGTTGGCCTTGCCACCTACTGAGAAGACCGAGTCATTTAGCTGAAATGCCTTGAGTTTTCTTCCCTGCATCCCAAAGTTTCTTTTTTCTCTCTGTCCACCCTTTTTACTACTTTGTTTTAAGGGAGTTTGCCTGTTTCTCCAGCATTTACTCACTACACCTCCATCAGAGTTCCATTTCCGGTTGCTTCCTGGGTGCTGAGTTTAGAGTTCTCCTTGCTGTCCCCAGCATCTGACACTTGCCAGCCCTCCTCATCCCGGAAACTCTTCTCTATTCTGCCTTCTCCTGTTGTCCTAACATGTGTGGTATTTTTGGCTTCAGATTGTCTATGGCTCTGGACTGAGTCAGACCTGGACCTTACTCCTGGTTCTGCCCCAACTCATTTGATGGGCTTTAGATAAGCCACCTTTTCTCCCTTGGGCTCCGTTTCCTCATCTGTAAAATGGGGTTCTTTTATTTATTTACTTATTTGCTTATTTTTGGGTGTGTTGGGTCTTCATTGCTGTGCGGGCTTTCTCTAGTTGCGGCGAGCGGGGACTACTCTTCGTTGCCGTGCGCAAGCTTCTCGTTGCGGTGGCTTCTCTTGCAGAGCACGGGCTCTAGGCCTGCGGGCTTCAGTAGTTGTGGCTCTCAGGCTCTAGAGCGCAGGCTTAGTAGTTGCGGCGCACAGGCTTAGTTGCTCCGTGGCACGTGGGATCTTCCCGGACCAGGGACTGAACCTGTGTCCCCTGCATTGACAGGTGGATTCTTAACCACTGCGCCACCAGGGAAGCCCCTCTTTTTTTTCTTTTGACCACCCCAGGCAGCATGTGGGATTTTAGTTCCCTGACCAAGGATCGAACCCACGCCCCCTGCAGTGGAAGCGTGGAGTCTTAACCACTGGACTGCCAGGCAAATCCCTTAAATGGGGTTCTTGGACCTGTTCTCCCAAGAGCTCTTCTAGGTCTAATGTCCAGTGATTCTGAGTCTAAAGGAGAGGCAGGCGTGTCTGCCCCACAAATCTTCTCTAGTCAGGGAGAAGATACCCGTTATTTCTGCCATTAGAGCCAAGTACCTGTTGTTCTGGTGGCGTGCCCTCATCCCCAGGCGACTGCTTTCCAGCCACACGGGTTCCCAGAAAGCCCAGGATGTGACTCCATTATGAAAGACTCTGCTGTGAGCCTCTGCTCACTTGGCTGCCAGACTTTCCCGTCCGCTGGTGCCCTGGCCCTGTGCAGCAGGAGGGATGTTCACGGTGAGATCCAGGCGTCCTTCCCAGGCCATACACCTGCAGATGCTCAGATTCTGCAGGCGCTAAAGCCTTTCAAGCATGCAGCTCTGTGAATATGATGCGCTTTTCTTCCCCACAAGAGCAGCTGTAGGTAGGGTCCTCATCTGCCGAACTCTGAGGATCCTAGAGATGTGGGGCAGCGACAGCTCCCAGGCCTCTTCTTCTCATCGGTTTGACATCTACGCTGGGCTCATTGCAGGCTGGGTCTGGTACTGCCCGCACTTTGCTTGTGCTGGTTCCCCTCCCGGAACACCCTTTCTCATCCCATTTAAACTTCTGGCCATCTTGCAAGACCACCTCTGATGACAGCCCTTCGTGCAGCATGTCCTGAACTCCCAAAACGTTTTTCCTCCTCTATGTAAACCTGAGCTTATTTTGCCCTCCCTGGCAGTTAGCTCATTTGGCCTCAGGGTCATTATTTGTGTATAGGAACAAACCTTTCTGATTAGATCCTAAGACTTAGGTCCTCCTCTTCTTAACTTGGTGACTATTGGTGACAAGGCATACAACCTAGAACTTTCGTCTTTAGCCCCAGAAGGGACCTTAGGAGCCATTTGTCAAATTTCTCCATCTCTGGGTGGTGAAACCAAAGTCCTTAGACCTTGGCAAGTCACTTAGTGAGTAGCACAGCTTGTGCGCGAACCCAGGTTTTACGGTTTCGGGTTTTAAGTGTTCTTTTCCGTACACTGTACTCTGGAGCCTCAGTTTTCCTAACACCAAGGTGGATGTGGTAACATCCATTTCAGAGGGAAATTGAAGGACTCAGTGAGTTAATGGAAGAGAAAGGGTTTTGTAATCCAGCATGGGTGTGGGTCTCTTCTTCCCAGCTGGGCAGGCCAGGGGGGACCAGAAGTCATCACAGCCCCCAGAGGTGGTGCACTGAGGTTAGCTGGAACCTCAAGGCTGCCTTGTCTGTGGGAGAGACCTTAGCAATTTAGATGAGACCTCTGGGAAAGTTCGCTGAGCCAATGATTTTTCCGAAAGGCCTGGGACAAAGCAGTTGGTGGCAGGTGTAATAGATGGGGGCCCAGAAGGGAACGGTCCACTTGGCCATTGGCTTATTGCCCCATAATTGAGGCTCCTGCAAGGAGTGACATCCCCACCCAGCCCCTGATATGCAAATCAGAGGGCTGGGGGTTCCAGGGCTCTTGGCTCTCTGCATCCCCAGCGTATATTCCCAGCTTGCTGCAAAGAGCCAAGCCTGGTTTCCATAGTGCACAGCCCAGCCCTGAAGCAAGGTCAAAGTCTATTTGCATTGCCTATTTTTAGCAGTTGGGGCTGGGGCCTCCTCTTTCCCTTTTCCATATCAAAGCAGGAAAGCCACCCAGGAACCCACTCTGTAGCTCTCACTTTGGCACAGCTCAAAGCAGGGGCAGGGGTTCTATTTTTACATATCAAAGCTTTCTTCTGAGAGCCCAGGGCTCTGGCCTGCACCCACCCAGCTTTCTTAGACTGGTCTGGTAGGTGCTGTTTACTGAGTTTCTACTCTGATGAGCTCTGAGGCAGGCATCAAACTAAAGGCTTTATATAACTCTCGTTTAACATTCAGCATTGATCTGTAAAGCTGGCCATAAAGCAGACCCGTTTCACAGATGAGGAAGCTGAGGCTCACGAGAAACCTTGTAAAGGTTAAAAAGTAAGGGACAGGGCCGGGATTCAGAACCTGGTCTCTTATTCCAAAGGCCAGCACTTTCCACTGGGTTATACTGATTCCATTACGCAAGGGAACATCACACCCACCCACACACAGCCACACCCACATTTAGCCAGTAGCCACTCAGCAAACTTTGACTTGGAGCTTACTCAGCGGCAAGCTCTGTGGTGCAGAGGTAGGCTGGACAGTGTCCCCGCCTGCCACATTCTGGTGAGGGAGACAGACAAGTGGTCCCTTGGAAAACTGTGGGGTCAGTTTTTTTTGTTTTTGTTTTTGTTTTTATGATAAATGTAAAATTGCCCAATAAAATATCCACCACAGTTAGTGTACTTAAAATATCTTAGGACTCAGAGTCTTGGAACAAAAAACCAATCCCAGAATTTCAGTGTTAAGATCCTGAAACCTGGAAAGTTAAGTCTCAGACTGTACTGCTCACGGTTATAGACTATCCTGTTTACTGTCCTCCCGTCTGTGAGCCTGGAGGCTGAGTGTTGCTCATGAGGTGATCAGGGTGTCAGAGGGGAAGGGCGAACATGGGGTGGGCCGCAGCCACAGAGGATGAGAGGACTTTGCCAGGCAGAGGAGCGGCAGAGATTTGGGGCTGGGGTAGCCGTAGCCCCACCAAGCGGAAGTCTCCGTCCCCGTCTCGGGGCTGGCGTTCTACAGGGTAGGTGTCGCCATCCTCGGTCCCTTCCAAAGCCCCTCCCAGCGCCGAAAGGGAGCGTTTTATGGTGGTCCGTTTTGCAGCAAGGAATCCAGAAAAGGTGGTTTTTGGCCTTCGTCTCAGACTTGTGAGGTGTTTTTCCTCTGGTTTTTGCAGCATGGAATCGGGTAGATGGGTAATTAGAGGCCCAGGGCTGTGAGGGGAGGTTGACACACAGACACGGTGACTGCTGGAAGGACTCCGTGGACGCCAGAGGGACTGTTGTGGCTTCACTCTGCTGGGTGCCTGGAATGTCATCGCATTTGCCGCTTGTGTGGACACTGCCGAGGCTCCTCCCGTTTCAGATGTATGTGGGGTTAGGGTTGGAGAGTATAAACACTAGTAGTGGGACATGTTACTGTCAGAGGGAACATCTTGAACCCTTCCTTTCATTTGAACAGTTCATCACAGTTGCCACGGACACTGAGTTGATTCTTGTGTTAGGGGACCGCTCAGTGAGTGCACAGATGAGGAAGCTGAGGGGATGGGGCGGGGGGCTTGCTCGTGGCCACACGCCGCCAGGCAAGTGGCAGGGCTGGACTTGAACTCTGATCTCCTGCCTCCTTCTCAAAGACGTGTGCAACAGCTCAAGAAATGCCTCAGGCCTCCCAGCAGCCTGCTTCTGAATGTTGGCAGAGCGAGTGTTCTCCTGTCCCTGTGCAGGTATTGGCGCTGAATGGGAAGCTATTGATAAAGGGAAGGGGTCTCTGCAGTTGATTTAAATGAATCCCCAAGGAAAGCTCGAGTAGCTGGTGTGAATGGGTTGACAGGGCTTCATGCTGAATGAGGACGAGGAGAGATCCCTCCCGTAGGCAGAGAAGGTGTGTCATGCTGGGGTGTGGTGCGGAGACTCAGAGCACCGGATGCCGACACAGCCTGAGTTAGAATCCTGCCTCATTAGCGCCGTGATCCAGCGTACCTGGAGCCCTCTCCACGGCCACCCTCCTCTGCTCGAAGCCTAAGAAAGGAATGGATGTGACATCATGTAAGGGGTGTTTTTTCCAACACTGCAAGCAATGAATTCTGACTCTGTCTGCCTGAAGACAGTGTCGGATTAAGGGCTCAGTCCCTCAGGACTCCCCACCAACCCCCGCACCACACATACACACACACTTCAGGTGCTAATCCCAAGTCCACGTTGTCACCTGTGCTTCTGACCTACTGGCTGTAGATGCGAGTTTCCCATGACCCCCTCCTTGGGTTTAATTTGCTGGAGCCAATCGCAGAAATCAGGGGAACAGTTTACTTACTAGGTTACCAGTTTATTATAAAAGGATGTAACTCGGGAACAGCCAGTTGAAACAGATGCATAGGGCAAGGTATGGGGGGTGGGGACGTGTGGAGCTTTCATGCCGTCTCTGAACACGCCGCCCTTCCCAAATCTCCATGTGTTCACCAACCCAGAAGGTCTAGGAACCTTGTCCTTTTGGGTTTTTATGGAGGCTGCATTACATAGACATGATTGATTAAATCATCGGCCATTGGTGATTGATCCAACCTCCAGCCCCTCTCCCCTTCCCAGAGGTCGGGGAAGTGGCGGGGGACTGAAAGTTCTAACCCTGTAATCAATCATGTGTTTGGTTCCCCTGGCAACAAGCCCCATCCTTAGGTGCTTTCCCAAAGTCGCCTCATTCACATAAACTCAGGTGTCATTGAAAAGGTTTCATTATGAATGTTAAGACACTTTTACTGCTGTTACCACTTAGGAAATTACAAGGGTTTTGGGAGCTTTGTGCCAGAAACTGACGAAGACCAAATATACATTTCTTATTATGAGTCACAACATCACACACAATAAGCTCCAAAAGTGTTCATTCTCTTCTTTCTCTTTACATCCTTTGGATATGATTATCTCTCAGATTCCTTCCAGCTCTAATTTAAATGCAAACTAGACACTTTTTACAAGCCGAGAAAATCTAGAGGTACTAGAAAGCCAGTTATGAGTTCCATCACTCAAACGTGATGGCCCAGGGTTGTACAGGCAGAGTCTTTAGACCCTCTTCAACCCCTGGCCATTGTGATTCAAGTGCTTCTGTGTAGATTTTAGACAATTAAATTCTATAACCAGCCTTATGTATGTCATAATTCTAGAACTGATGTACTATCAGAACAGATGGGCTCTGCCAGATCATCTCACATCTCAATTTATGGGAAGGGTTTTGCCAGATGGACTTGGATGAGAAATTCAGATCAGAAACCACCTAATACCCGTTAGAGTGTTTGAGTTAAATGTCTTGCCCTTTGAACTCAGAAAGGCACCTGTCTGTTTCCGGTGGCTGGTTTAATGGTCTGTTAAGAGGGCTGGAGCCATTTGCCTTGGCCTCTGCCTGGCTGTCCTTAGCCGAATGCAGGTGAACATCCAAGACAGGTCCTGCTGCTGCTGAAAAGGGCTTCAAGCCAAGTATAGGATATAATTTATTGAATGCCACATTGGGCCTGAGTGCCCCAGCGTCTTCAAGTCCCAGGGTGGTCTTGTGGGATTAAGCATGAGTGATCAGAGTCTGGTCAGCTCCTACAGCTAAGAAGAAAAGTCGGGTCATTTTGGACTGGTTGGATACAAGATAGATTTTATCGTCTCTTGTTTTAGGCTTGTGACTGGGTTTCTTATCACCTCTGACGCAGATGAGCAAACCTGATCTGAACACCACAGGGTCAAGGAGCTCTTTAAATGGAGCCGTTTCTGATTCTTTTCCCGGCCTTGTGAGCCCCAAACTTTTCACAGGCCTCAGTCCTGGCGGGTCCTGCTCTGGGCAGGGCTCTGTGGCTGGTGGCTAGGTGGGAAGGATGGAGGCCAGCACTCATGGATAAGGGGGCTTCTTTTTTTTTAGATTTTTTTTTTCTTTGATGCGGACCATTTTTAAAGTCGTCGTTGAATTTGTTACAATATTGCTTATGTTTTGGGGTTTTTTTGGCCGCAGGGCATGTGGGATCTTAGCTCCCCGACCAGGGATCGAACCCACACCCCTGCATTGGAAGGTGAAGTCTTAACCACTGGACCGCCAGGGAAGTTCCTGATAGGGGGGCTTCTTTAGCAGTGTGTGGTCAGAGGGAAAAGCCTCTGCTGTCCAGGAGGAGCATCTAGCCATGATCTGCCTGTCAGTTAACACGGGTTGTAGACATCTGGCTAGTAAACCCTGAAATTGCTTGAGATTTCAGACAGCAATTTTCAGAAGGGGTCGTGGATGTTTCAAGATCCCGAGGATCATTATTAGGACATATTCTTGGGTAGGAGAGGATGCAGGAAAACTTCAGCACTAAATATTTAATGGGCACACTGGGATCCTTTAAAAAATACTAACAATCTGAGATTCTGTTTAATGATCTTGGGTGGGACCTGGGTATTTGTGATTGAAACACACAGCCAGGGTTGAAAACCACAGCTGAGGAAATGACACAGGTTGGGCCTGGATCAAGATTAGAGTTTGACAGTAGAGGGAGAGGAACAGTGGGCTGAAGTTTGTTCTATTCCAAATACAATAAGGAGACTTGAGAAGGGAAAGAGATGGGACAAGCTCCTTTAATCTCTGAGCCTCTGGGGCTAATAAGATTAGAAGGCTGGTTGCAGGGAGAACTTTCCTTGCCTGCTAAGGATAAATTGATTTGAAAGTGAGGCTAAGAACAGGTTTAGTCAAGCCATTAGCATGATACTTACTTTGGCAGGAAAGTAAATATTATGTGTTTATCAAGTCTTTATCTGTCCTCCCAAGGGGCTAAGGTCCAGCATTTCCAGCTTGGTTGAGGGCAGCAGTGAGACTTAATTCTAATGATACAAATTGATCATCAGAAACTGCCCAATAGGCAAGTGATGAATGAATGATGGAAGTTGGCAACCCAGCCCACCTCCCCCCACCGTGAAAATAATATTCCCGTTCAAAGGAAAAAAACTATGCAGAAAATTAAAAAAGAAAAACAGTAAATGTCATTCCCAGTCCCACATTCAGAAATAACCTCTATAAATTCTTCTGGACATATGTTGATAGGAAATAATAATTTTCTATAAAGGGATCCTTCCTGCTTTTTTTTCCATCTCACATTGTGCCGTGGATCTCTTGCCACATCAATAAATATAGGCCTAAATCAGTTTTTTGTTTTTTTTTTAAAAGGAAGAGCCTCAATTAGCCTTTTTTTTTTTAAAGTACATTTTTTTAAATTAATTAATTTATTTATATTTATTTTTGACTGTGTTGGGTCTTCACTTCTGTGTGAGGGCTTTCTCTAGTTGTGGCAAGTGGGGGCCACTCTTCATCGCGGTGCGCGGGCCTCTCACTATCGCGGCCTCTCTTGTTGCGGAGCACAGGCTCCAGACGCGCAGGCTCAGTAGTTGTGGCTCACGGGCCTAGCTGCTCCACGGCATGTGGGATCTTCCCAGACCAGGGCTCGAACCCGTGTCCCCTGCATTGGCAGGCGGATTCTCAACCACTGCGCCACCAGGGAAGCCCCTAAATCAGTTTTAAAGGCTGAATAGTATTTCATTATATGGAGGAGCCATTGTTTTAATCCATCTTTGTTGATGGACATTTAGATCATTTCCCATTCAAAGCTATGAACAGTGAGATAAAGCATCCTGTCCACAAGCCTTTGAGATAGGCATCCGGCTGTGGGGATCTGGTGCTTTGATCACACGGTGGCCTAGCCGGGGAGTGGGGTTGACAGAGCCCACGGTCTCCCATTGCACTGCTCCCAGCTTATGGTATTAGAATTCATCTCTTATTTGCTTCTGTGTTTCCTTATCCCCCTCCTCCCACACAGTCAGAGTGGGCTCTTTGGTGAGGGGTAGAGTGCACTGTACTCACTTAGTCCCACCCTTTCTCATTATTAGTATGTGCAGAGTTTAGATTGCTTCTGAAAGTATCTTGACGGTCAGCAGAATGGCCTCGGATTTTGAACAGCTAGTGAGAAACCTGCTCCAGGCTGTGTTGTTCCAACATCCTAACAGCGATGTTCCACGTGCATGGAATTTACATAAAGGGATGGGAAGGTCCCTATTTGCCTCATTTAAAAAATTGTGTTGAACATTTATTTATTTCTCAAGCATCTGATAAGGGCCTGCTGGGTGCCAGGCTCTGCGTTTGGCACAGGAAACTCAAAGATGATTGAGTGCGTGGTCCCTGCCCTTCGGGGCTCGTGTTCACCTGGAGGGGCTCAGTTTCATGTTCCTAAGTGTTGCTTTCCATGGAAGTCAAGCTCCTGAGGTTCCTCAGGACTGTAGTGTCAACAACTGGGATGTTACAGAGGAACGTTTATATGAGGGAAATGGTTTTGCAATTTCCTTGGATGGGTAAGACTGAAGTGGTGTTTCTGGTGAAAACTAGAGGAAGTTGAAATGCCTTCATGGACCAGAGCAGAATTCTCTCAGGCAAATCCCCTCCTGTCTTTCCATCTTCAGTGTGGGTCATTTAAAGGGTCATGAATTTTGGTTTTAAATTTTAGAGTTTAGGGCGACAGAATGCCAAGACCTGTGTATGAGCAGAGATTTTCAACGGTGGGGCTCGTAGTCATTACTAGATTAACAGAGACTTGGTTGTAACTTGAGAAATCTCAGAAGGAAAAGGCAGTTGGTGGCTCCACTGACTAGAAGGGACTTTATAGATCAATGAGGTAAAGGGTGTTAGGTTATTTTAGGCACCTCTTTGGAAAGCTAACTCTCCCCGGGAGAAATGCTCTTAATGTGCATAAGCACAGATATTTTTTCTTTTTTTTAATTGAAGTATAGTTTATTTATAATGTGTTAGTTTCAGGTGTACAGCAAAGTGATTCAGTTATATATATATATATTTTTTCAGATTATTTTCCATTATAGGTTGTTACAAAATATTGAACATGGTTCCCTTTGCTCTACAGTAAATCTTTGTTGCTTATCTAGTTTATGTATAGTAGTTTGCATCTGTAGTTTAATCCCAAACTCCTAATTTATCCCTCTCCCCTTCCCCCTTTGGTAACCGTAAGTTTGTTTTCTATTTTTGTGAGTCTGTTTCCATTTTGTATATAGATTCATTTGTATTATTTTTTAGATTCCACATATAAGTGATATCATGTAATATTTGTCTTTCTGTGACTTACTTCACTTAGTATGATAATCTCTAGGTCCATCCATGCTGCTGCAAATGGCAGTATTTCATTCTTTTTTATGGCCGAGTAATAGTCTATTATACATACACAAACACACACACACACACATCTTCTTAAACCAGTCATCTGTTGATGGGCACTTGGCTTGGCTATTATAAATAGTGCTGCTATGAACATTGACATGCGTGTATCTTTTTGAATTAGTGTTTTCGGGTTTTTTTGGATATATACCCAGGAGTAGAATTGCTGGATCAAATGGTTCTATTTTTCGTTTTTTAAGGGACCTCCATATTGTTCTCCATAGTGGCTGCTCCAATTTACATTCCCCCCAACAGTGTATGAGGGTTCACTTTTCCCTTATCCTCTCCAGCATTTATTATTTGTAGACTTTTTGTTGATGCCCATTCTGACCCGTGTGAGGTGATACCTCGTTGTGGTTTTGATTTGCATTTGTCTCATATTTAGTGATGTTGAGCATCTTTTCATGTAGCACAGGTATTTTTATACCATTCCAAGCTGTTTGCAGATCCCCAGCCTAAGAGCTCGTGATCTGGTACAATCCCTGGTTTTAATTACTAAGGGTTGTAGGGCAGGGTAACCCCAAGGGACTGTGTAATCTTACTGATGAACTATTCCTAAGAAAAATTTTTTTTCTTTCTTTCAGCACTGGCTGGATCATTCCAAACCCATAAAAAAGCAGATGAAAAGTAAGTAAGCAGAATTTAGTTGACTACCTTCTTTTATCAGAGAGTAAACTCCTTTGCCAATGTTTTGAGGTATTACATTTTCATTAGAACTTGGGAGCATTTTCAAATGGATTCAATTTTAGGATGAGTTTTAATTTCCTAAGGCTGGCTAAATATTAGAATTTAAAATTTGAATAAGAGTTTTTAGTAGATGTTAGAAAACAGACTATGCCCTCATTTGAAATCAAACACTTCTCCCAATGAGGACTGATAAATACGCTGTTCAGAAACATGACTTTATACCTGTGACATTCATTTTCTCGTGAGTTATGAAGTAGATTCAGAGAATGGGAGAGCAGGAAGGATCTTTGACAGTCTGGTCCAGCTCTCTGATTTTATAGTTGTGGTAACCAGATTTGTTCAATGTGGTTTATGTATGAGTAATTTTTTTTTAATTTAATACTTTTAAAGTATTTTTACCGTAGTATTTTTAGATTACAGAACACTTGACTGTTTATGTGTCACTTTCCTTTAGCCCACTTAGTATTTTGTTAAAAGTTAGTATCACTTTGGAGTATCTTGGCCATCAGGGGTGAAAGTAAAAGGTTAGCTCTTAGTAATTCATCTAGATGATGAGGGTTTTTTTCCAGAATGAGATTACTAGCTAAACTATCTTTGTCAAAACCAAAGTAAGTCCATTTTAGTTTTCCAAACTAGTATTGAAAAGAACTTACTACCTTTGTATGTTCCGTTGTTACCTCCCAGAGTCCGTGGTGGATATGTTAATAGATTTAACATGTTTTTCCTTTTATCCATTCTGTGATCTTCAAAATTGGGGAAAAACATCTTCAACCTTCCATCTCCAAATGCTTAGTTGGACCTGCTTATGCTTTGCACTTTCGAGTTAAATATTATTCTTCAGAACCGAACAACCTTCGTGAAGAGTTTACAAGGTAGGACAAGATGCAAAACAAGATCCCCCTACCCACCCACACCCTGTAGCACTTGCCTTACTTACAATCCATGGCTCTTCTAAACTGTGGGTTTGCTGCTTCTTTCATCTGCTGTCTTTATATTCCGAGCAACTGTTATTAGCACTTTGTGTGTGCTTATCTCTGTATTCTGTTGAAAATCCACACTTTGCTTGACTGGACCTTTTTCTTAGTGAATCAAAATTTAAAAATTTATTTTCTTATCACGTTCCTATTTTGTTGGACCTTGGGTAAATTGGCTAGTTGGTCTATGACACTTTAGTTTTGTCTCAGATACAAAAAGAGAAGGCAAATATTAGAAGAGCATCTCTCCCTCCAAAATTGCCACCTTATTTTTTTAAGCAACTGCAAAATATTCCCTTGATTGTTACAATATCAAAGTTGTTAGAATTGCATCACGGTATCTTTCCGCCCCACTGAATTTCTTTTATAGTGTGCCTGCCCTTGCCTGTCTCTTAGACTTCAGAAATAGTGTCAAAGCAAAAGAGGCTTAAAGAACATTTTACGTGTGGACTTTCCCTCCAGCCACCCTTCTATCAGTGAGATTCTCTACTCAGGCTTCTGCTGCTTTTGATGTCCCCAGAATCTCCTTGTCATTGTCTGTGATGGACAGCTGTGGTGACATGTAAGCTTCTGGGTGATCCATGGTGGCCACTGGCTTGGAGGTGACCCCCTAAGTAATACTTTAAAGACCGACTTTATCACCATGCCCCCCCCCCCCGCCGCCGCATGGGAGCGGCCTGGGGGCTTCTGTGGTTAGGTTTTCCTATAGGAATTGGAAGTTCTGGCCACGTCAGCATTGTGTCCTCCTTGATGTGGGTACTCAGTTTAATGGTGGTTGAGCACTTCTCAGAAGTAGTAACATTCTGGAATGTACTAGAACCTTCACCACCACCCACATGTCTCCGTCACCCACATTGTCCTATATCCATTCCACAGAGAGTGACCGTGTGCATTGTTTTCAAAGTTCAAACAAATTACATTATCCTAGTGTTCCTCTTTAGAGTCCTTTATGAAGTGTGCTGCTTCTAGCTGTCATCAAAGCCAGTGATTCTTAACCAGGGTTTGTGAATCAGAAACACCCGGGAGGCTTTTGAACAAATCAGATTCCTGGGGACCACTCTTGTGTGTAAGATTCTCATTCTGTAGGTATGGAGTGGAGCGTGGGCAGCTTTGGTTTTTACAAAGCACTGTAAGTGGTTCTGATGCCCACATCCTCCTGGTAAAAAGAACACTTACTTAATCTTTTACTTCAGTGAACTGCACTTGTGTTATTTGCTGCCTTCCTCCCCATTTTCCGTTACCCCTGTGACCAGCTGCCGTCCCATTCCAGGATTTTTGTTTCCTGTGTGTGTGTGTGTGTGTGTGTCTGTGTGTGTGCGCACGTGTACTTTGTTTTTTCAAAGGCAGAGTCTGCAGTTAAACTACATCAGAAAAAAAGCCTCCAGTGGTTGCTAACTACAGTCAGCTGTAAATTTTGTGATACAATCAGCTGCAGCCTTTCTGGAATCTGCTGGTGGGCCGGCTGAGGGCCCAACGCAGTGGCTCTACCCTGCCTGTTGGATTGGACACGTTGCATGCTGCGTGTGAGCCCTGCATGCGTGTGCATGTGTGTGTGTGTCTCTCTCTCCTGGAGCCGCAAGGGCATGTGGAGGTGTCATTGGACTGTGCACTGCTCCATGTTCCATCCTCCAAGTATCTTGCGAATTCCTACATGCGCTTACCTTCCTAGCTAGATTCTGGGATGCCTTCCTGGAGACAGGAGGAGATGCTTCCACCCAAGTTCTCATTTGACTTGGACTCCCTTTTTACAATGCAGAATTCCGGGCTGAGTGTGGGGTGGGATTTGTGATGGGAAGTTGGGGAGTGGAAGCGGCTGGGGAAGTTACCCTCTGTTGACTTTTGTATATGTTTGTCAGGTACCTGTTTGTTTTACAACTCAGGCATGACATTCTTTCAGGAAAGTAAGTATGTTTTTGTTCTAACTCTTAACTCAGGATAGATCATAGTATATTTTCTAAATAATTCACCATGTGTGTTTTTTTTTAACTCTTTACCCTTGTTCCCTTTTCAAAATTCAAAAAAAGTACACCAGGCATTGTAAAGTGAGTCTAATACTTGTATCGCTGTCATCATCATCTTATTTCAAGTGATTACTATATGGCTTGAAGCATTTCCAAGAGCATTTAATATCTTAAGTGATGTGTATCTGGGAATAATTCTCTCCCTGATCACATCACTGCCCCATTCATAACGGCTTTTGTCGTATCTGCAAGCAAGATACATTATTAGTATGTATACACTGACAAGTATTTGGATCATCCAAAAGTCTCACTCATCACCATCTGCATTTAAGTAATGTAAAGAGGTTATGTTCTGATTCTAGTAGAAAGAGGTTTAGACATCTCATCTCATTTCCTTTTCCTCTCTTAAAAATGGTTTTTAAATACCAGGCCTCTGGCTATACAATGATTGTTGAGCACGGGAAGCAGTGGCACTGAAATGGTTGGTTTCACAGGCAGTATGTATTTTAAGGATATGAGATTTCAGCAGTCCTAACTTTTACAGTTGTGTCATTTTCACCAGACATATTGACTATTTTCTGTTACATGAAAAAACTAAGATATTCTGAATCTAAAAAGCAATACCTGCTATTATTGACAAGAATACATTCTGATTTTGAATGTAATCTGAAGGAGATTTAAAATGTGATTTCCGAATTTGGAAACTCTCTGTAGAATATGTGCTATGAGAATCCTAGTGGAATGTACACTATAGAACAAGTAGATTGTACAGTGTATACATTTGCCTTATTCAACCATGCAATACAGATCTTTGATTGTGTGTGTATTTCTCTCTCTCTCTCTCCATACTGTGCTCCTCATACTAAAAGCCTCTTAACTGGTGATTGTCTTTGGTCTGGAAAAATATTAATGGCGATGCCTTGCATTTGTACAGTACTTTGCAGTTTCCGTGCACATCAGCCTGATTTACTGCATTCATAGCAGAGTAGTGTTCTGGCGGCCCCAGCGTTGCCTCTACCAGCTGGCCGTCTGTGGGCAGGACACTTCAACGCCCAGTTCCTCATTTCTGCGGTGGGGATGGGGAGCACAGGCAACACCCATCCTAGGGGTTGACGCACTCGATGCATTGACCAAACTGGATAATATATGTATATGAAAAGGCTTTGAAAACTATGAAGTGCTATACCAATGTATGTCATTATTATTTTTCTAACTAAATTTGTAATAGTAAGTATGAATGGGATCACTGGATTTGTAGTAATACACCTCTGTGGCGATGCCTCAGTTATTCGATTGCTCGAGTGTATCCAGCTGTCCTGGCAATCTTAGATAGGGTGTCTGTTTATTTCTAATACTATGACCTCGTTTCAAGAAAGATTGAAGGCAGCTTCAAAAGATGCATGTACTAGACCAAGATAAAATAAGTTTAAAAATAATAAGGCAAAGGGAAGGCTTTTCATTCTGTTTCCCAAACTTCCCAGTTCTTGCCAGATTCAGTAAAATTGCCCACTCTACTTAGAGTTGAGAGGAACTATACCTAGATGGGGTTATTTTACCATATGATGAGAACTGACTTTGGGAAACAGGGAGTGTAAGTCAGCTTATTTGCATTTTTTAATGTAGACAGCAAAAATAGAAACCACCGAGAACAAAAATCATTATCTAAATATCACTACCTTCTGAGAAATGATGTTAGTGACATTTTGTATAGTTTTGAATATTAAAGTTCATATTTACAGTTAATTTCTTTTTTTTTTTTCCTTCTAAGATTGAAATGCCCATATGAAACAGCTGTGGAGTTAGCTGCTCTCTGCCTACAAGGTACATTATTCCTTAGTGGTAATTAGCATTTTAAAGTTGTTGCTTTTCATTTCAACAAATGAGAGTCTCCTATGTACCAGGCACAGTGCTCTGCTTTGGTCTCCGTCCCCAAGTAGCTTTCAGTCCCATGAGGACCTCGTGGCCGGATCACATACTCCGTGTGTACGTACAGAGTACAGTGTGGTTCCTTCAGGAAGAGAGACCTGCAGGAGGCTTGGAAGTGGAGGCTTGTCGGGGGAAGGGTAGATGGAGATGAACAGAGGAACCAAGGCACAAAGTAGAAAAGTGCAGAGAGGCACTAGCAGTTGAGTGGTGTCAGAGGGCCAAGTTCAAAAACCTGGAGCGGCGGGTGACCTTGACCCCATTTAAAGCGCATGAACTTCGCACTGTCAACATGGCGTCTTTGAAGGCTCTCGAGCGGGAGGCAGGCCTGGTCAGACGTGCATTTTAGAAAGGCCACAGTGGCTGTGATGGGGAGAAGGGATGGGGGCAAGACCAAGACTGGGGCTGGGGGTGAAGTGAGGAGGTATAGCTGTAACAAAACGAAACTAAGGCTGGGGGTTAAACACACACCCCAAAACAGCATCAGCGGTACAAGGAGAAGGACCTGGTCATTAGGCTCAGTGTTGAGAGAGGAGACAGAGATGACTCATAGGCTGCTACCAAGGATGGGAGATGGTGACAGTGAATGGTTAGAAGAAGAGTTGGGCTCCAGTGGGGGGACATCTGTGTAGGGTCTCTTGGCTGAGAGGGGCCATTGGAGCCTCTGGGAGCTTCTTGAGTCTGTAGAGATCTGGCTCCACCAGACAGGTCAGGCTGGAAGCACTGACAGGGGAGAGTCATCAGCATGTGGGTGGGAATTGGACGGTAAGAGGGTTGCCTGTCTCTCAACGTTGACTGTTCCATCTGTCTGATGCACTGGTGGATTTTTAGTTTAACATGCACAAGAAACACTTGTTAAAGTTGCCAGCACTAATTAAAAGGATACTAATGTGTAACTGCATATAAGGAATTTCATCAGCACATCGGATAGACATATATTGTGGACTCGTTTATCAGGGCTTCTATGGGATAATGAATTATGATGTATTCATTTATAACTACCAATTATTTTTGAGTGCCATAGTAAGATTTGGCTTCTGACTTTTGTATTTACCAAGTTTTAAAAGTTGATCTAAGTCTTTTCAAATTATAAAATCAGTACAGGCTTATTACAGAATATCAGGACAACAATCAGACGAGTAGAAGGAAGAAGGTAACCCACCGACCTACCCACAGACAAGCAGAGTTTCTATCTATGAGTTTGAGTTTTAAAAATGTAGTTCTGATCAGACTCATACACAAATTTTTTTGTATGATTTTCTACTTGGTAATTTTAGTACATATATTCTGTCATGTTTGTACTTATAAAGAAGGTTTTTAATGACCAGGTTACTCCCATTCCCTGATACTTCCATTCCTTAGTCACCTTTACTGCTTATTTTTTTTCATTTATATATATATATATATATATTTTTTTTTTTTTACATCTTTATTGGAGTATAATTGCTTTACATTGTTTTGTTAGTTGCTGCTGTATAACAAAGTGAATCAGCTATATGTATACGTATATCCCCGTATCCCCTCCCTCTCGCGTCTCCCTCCCTCCCACCCTCCCTATCCCACCCCTCTAGGTGGTCACAGAGCACCGAGCTGATCTCCCTGTGCTATGCGGCTGCTTCCCACTAGCTATCTATTTTACATTTGGTAGTGTATATATGTCAATGCTATCCTTTCACTTCGTCCCAGCTTACCCTTCCACTCCCAACCCCGCCCCGTGTCCTCAAGTCCATTCTCTACGTCTGCATCTTTATTCCTGTCCTGCCTCTAGGTTCATCAGAACCATTTTTGTTTTTAGATTCCATATATATGCGTTAGCATGCTGTATTTGTTTTTCTCTTTCTGACTTACTTCACTGTGTGTGACAGACTCTAGGTCCATCTCCACTTTAGTGCTTATTATCTAGTGGGGACTTGGCATATAATAGGTGCTCAGTAAGTGCAGAATGAAATTGAAGAGCCCCACCCCGCCCATGGACTTTGGCTGAAGGGCAGTCTGCCCATGTGGTCTGAAGGCACTTGTGTTGGAGGTAACCGTCTGTGCTAAATACAATGCTAAGTGCTTCACATCCATATTTTCCTGACACAGTGGTCCTTACGGTAAGTGCCATAACGATGTGCAGTGGCTTGGGGAACTTGGAAATGGACTGTCCACTTTGACCAATCTGTATTTCACCAGCTTGCCAAGTTGCATCCACCCTAGAGTTTCTGAGCTGCCAGGAGGTCATACTGTCAGGCTTGGTGGCCCAGCAGTAGATGGCAGGGTGTAGTTAATGGGATGAAAGCATCCATGTCAGACCTGGGGCCGTCAGTCCACCTGAGAGGTTTCTTCCTAAGGCCATTGGCACAACGTCCTAAATGATTAGAGGACGGCGAGGCACACATATCACCTCCCTGCCTGCCCCCAAGTGATGAAGGCATCACCCAGCTCTAGGAGAACCATTTGCCTTGCCCTGCAGCCGAGGCAGACAAGAATACCAGCTGTCATTTGAGCCCTTCTTGGAGAAATTACCTATCTGAGTTGGGACCACAACATTAGTGTAACTTAAGATGCAGTCATTATGTCAGGTACAAAGAAAAACTGAAGATGTAGACACAGAAATGGGGAAGTTTTTGTCACATTGTCTCTCCATGTCCCCTCCTCCCCCCAGCCCATCAGTAAATGCTTCTAGTTCAGCCACAAAGAAGCCGGTTTGCCTTGGACTATGAAGATCGCTAGAGAGCCTCTGTGGGTTTGCACAGTGAAAGGTTGTGTACTTCTTCCCATGCTTGAGCCTTGAATACGTGTCTTGCTGCAGTTTTCCTTGAATTGATGCCTCATGAGTTGTGATGCAGTGGCCCTGCTTGGAGGCTCTGCTCTTTGAGAACTAATTTTATGGTTGATTTGGAAATTATTTCAGGCACAAAGAAGAAGGGAGGAGGAGAATGGGATAGTCATTTGTTGTGTGTCCATGATCTTGTTTCATCTTTGTCAGTTTCCCTTTTGTGGATAAGGCATCAGAGACCCAGGACAGTTAAGTGACTTGCCCAGGTCACACAGGTAGTATATGGTCAAGTTGGGAGTCAAGCCCTCCTGCCTCTGAGCCGTTTCCACCATGCCCCACACCCTTCACAGCTGGGACCCTGGCTGCAGAGTTCAAAGACTGAGCAAAGTGTCCTCTTGCCGGCAGGTTCTTGGAAGGCAGGCAGCAAAGTGTCCCCCTTGCCTGGTCTCGGGGGAACCTCATCATTGGCTTCTCCCTCCTGTGCTTGATGATGTCAGATGCACAGTTAATCCAGTCTTGCGCAGGCACGCCAGTAAACACAGGGCTCACTTTGGCCCATGGGTGCAGGGTGGTTCATATCAAGGAGATCTCTTCCCAGACTGCCCTTCTAGCCTTGGCAGGTCCCTAGCTTCAGGGTGACATCTTGGTCAGAGGTCAGTCGTGGCCCCCAGCCTTGGGAGCCCAGCCCTCACCTTTTCTGGGCAAATATGTCACGATCTTCTTTTGTGACTTTGCCCAAGGCACCAAGCAGCTGCACATCCTGACCCAGACCACCTGGTGGTATTAGGGGTGCCATCCAGTTGAGAGCTGCAGATGAGGGGCTGCAGTCAGGTGAGGGGACAGTCACTAGGTCCCCGCCCTGTGTCAGACACCGTCTCCTGCAGTCCTCCCACCACCCCTCCGAGTATGGTATTGCCGCTTCCTCTTTTGTGGACGGGAACGTTTTAACCTCTTCTCCTGCGAGCCAACTGGAGTCCCTTTCCTGAAAGGTGGGCTCTGGGATTGGGGCTCAGAAGCCACTGGAAAGGGCTGCTGGGTCCATAGTGAGTTGCTGTCACTGGGGGTGTTTGGTCATTTGCTGGCTGGTCGGTGGGATGTCGTGTTAAGCAGTGATTCTCAGCGTATGTTCCCTGGGGACATACTGCATCAGCTGCGTCAGCATCCCCTGGGAACTTGTTAGAGATGCAAGTTTTCAGGCCTTATTCCAGACCTATGGATTTAGAACCTCCGGGGATGGGGGCCAGCAATGTGTGTTCTAACGAGCCCTCCAGGCAATTCTGGCGCATTCGAAAACCCGCTGTCGTAGATCAGTGCTTTTCAAAGTAATGTGTGCACCACCCTCCTGGGCACGTGGTGGGTTTGCTCCAGCAGGTCCAGGGTGGGGCCTGAGGTTGTGCACGGAGAGCAGGCTCCCAGGCGATGCCCACGCTGCTGGTCTGCGGACCACACTTTGTGCAGCAAGGTATCAGAGGTAATTAGAGTTCATAGCCAACAAGGTATAGAGGAACCCCTGGAGGATTCCTTTTCCTTCTGGGGTCTGCCTCCCGCACGGCAAGGGTGGGGGGAGTGGAAAGAGTGGACTTTCTCATTCATGTCCTGGAGGAATGGGCCCCCTGTGTCCTCGGGCCCTGCGTTCCCTGGGGCACTGGGGAAGAGCCAGGACCAAGCTGCGGCTTCGGGCTTTTTGCTGGGGTCGCCCGCGTGGCCGCTGCTCCTTTCTGCACAGCCGGCTCCCTCCCAGCTTCTGCCTGAGTTGCCGCAGTTGCTCCCGTGGCCCTCTCACCCCCTCCTCCCTCACTCCTCACTCCTTCCTTCTCCCTCCTGCCAGATTTTTTCTCCCTGGTTCTGCCTGTACCGAATTCTTGGTTGGTCCTCTCCAGCATTGCAGGCTCTGGAGTGCTGCTGAGACCCACCCTTAACGAGAGCCTTGTTACATGGATGTTTCTGGGTGGGTCCCCATTCCCTGCAGTTGCCTTTTATTGCAAATTCAGGCACTACAGTTTTGTGGGGGAAATGTAATCAGGGCCTCCCTGGGCTGGAGAAATAGTCGGGAGAGGGACAGTCATATGGCCCAGTGGGGAGCGCATTGGAGTCATTCATGGGGATTCTGAACGTACATGTGGGGACCGATTGGGAGTTAAATCCTCCTGAAAGCGGGGAGTTGGTTATACACGAGGGGGTACCTGTGCTGTTTACAGTCAGGCAAAGTGCCTTTGGACCTGGTGCTGCAATAACCAAAAGCATTCACTGTCTCCTGTTTTCTCCCTTTTATGAAACCTGCAGCCGAGCTTGGGGAGTGCGAGCTTCCAGAACACACACCAGAGCTTGTGTCTGAGTTTCGGTTCATTCCAAATCAGACAGAAGCGATGGAATTTGATATCTTCCAGAGATGGAAAGAGTGCAGGTACCTTGATGCTACCATCTAACATTCCGATATATGCATTTGGTCATTTATAAGCATTTGTCAGACTCTTTTATCCGATGGTAGAGTGGCTCTGTGGATGACTGTAAAATCGCAGCTCCAGCTCTTCACTTCTTTCCCTCCTGTGCTTCAGTCCTGTTTTTCAAAGGCCCACAGGACATCTCTCTTTCCAGAGATGTACAGTAAAAACCAAGCCATACTCCTATTTCTTCCTCTGAAGTACAGGGCCTGGTCCTGATTTGCTCGTTGCATAGCCAGGGACGCCATGGCCATCCCGGCCTCCTAACCAAGGCAAAGGGGTGCTGCCTTGATCCATCCGGTCCCGCACACCTGGGGCTCTGTCCATGGCCTGGACTGCTAGGGCAAACCCTTTAGAAATGTGTCCTGGGGTTCCTTACAGGGACACTCATGTTTGAGACCATGTGTTGTACAGAGTTGTATTTCAGGACACATGGTCACGACAGCTAAATCCAGCCCTGCCACTCCTCTCCTGCTTTGTCCTCTTTCCTCCCTTAGTCACCCTAGTCTAGCGGTTTTATGCCTGGATAACAGGGTCACCGCCTCTCCTCCCGCCCGGCCCATCTTCCCCAAACGCTGCCTGTGCCCAGTCACTCTTGGATTCAGAAACCGAGCGTGGTTTCCCGTTGTCCCGCAGCCATTCTGGCCCCTTTGCAGATGGAAGGTGACAGTAGCACATTCTCGTATCCCATTGAAACAACAACGTAGAAGCGGGCCGGCGGGCGGGTGTAGAGTCTTGCCCCAGTCCCTGCCACACCCCACCCACGATCCTCCCTGCACGAAGCCACTGTGAGCAGCCGTGTATCCTTCCAGCCTTTCTCCTTCGCACACACGTGCACAAATCTACCCACGCTCCTCCCTGCACGAAGCCGCTGTGAGCAGCCAGCTGTGTATCCTTCCAGCCTTTCTCCTTCGCACACGCATGCACGAATCTACACACACGGAGTCGTTTCCCTAAGCGTTCCTATTATAAGCCCTGCTCTGTCCTCTTTCCGCTCAGTTAACAGTCTGTTCTTGGAGGTCGTGTCACGTTGATGTAAATCGGTAGCCCTCATCCCTTTCATTGCCCCAAGCACCCCTTCATGTGGCCGTGCCCTTCAGGCTTGTGTGGGTGTACGCGTTGCAGTTCACATGTGTCTCGTTGGTTTTTCTAAGGGGAAAGAGCCCTGCCCAGGCGGAACTCTCCTATCTGAATAAAGCGAAGTGGCTGGAAATGTATGGGGTAGACATGCACGTTGTCAGGGTAAGAACCGTGTGCGTTTAAGTAATTGGGTTTCCCGGTGACTGAAAAACGTGTAAACAATGTGCAAACAAAGTAATGCGGTGAGGAAACTGTTTTGCATTCTGCTCTGTGACGACCTGTTAGAACCCTCTACCGACTGTGCCTTCGTTTATTTGTAGGGAAGAGATGGCTGTGAATATTCTCTTGGACTGACCCCGACAGGCATTTTAATCTTTGAAGGAGCTAACAAAATAGGCTTATTCTTTTGGTAATTTAGTTTTGTCCTATATTAAAAATGTCTTTTCCTATTTTGTGGTGGAATTATATGTGATGGGTGATTATCGAGGGATATTTGCAACACCCAGATTCATTTTTAAAACACACGTACTCTGGCATTTGTGGGTGTCTGACAATGGCAGTGGCGCTTCTGGATAATCACACTTAACGTGAATGAGTGATGCCTTGAGCAAATCTGAGCTGAAACGGTAGAAAGGAAACGGCGGTGTGATGGGTAGGCGTTGCTGCCGCAGACTGTGCTTTGAAAATGCTTTCTCTCTGGCCAGGCCGAAAATTACCAAAATGGATTTTAAAAAGAGCAAGTTGACGCTGGTGGTGGTGGAGGACGATGACCAGGTAAGCCTTGCCTCCGTTCCTCCTCCTTGCCGTGAGTAACCCTGAGTCAGTGCTCCAAGTCCCCACTCACCGGGCCCCCCGTGCTTCACCTCCGAGGGCCGGGAGCAGGAGCACACGTTCGTGTTCCGCCTGGACAGCGCCCGGACCTGCAAGCACCTGTGGAAGTGCGCCGTGGAGCACCACGCCTTCTTCCGGCTGCGGACGCCGGGAAACGGCAAGTCCAACAGATCGGACTTTATCCGACTGGGCTCTCGCTTCAGGTTCAGGTAGGCACCATTTTTACAGCACGGTCACGTGTCTTGAAGGAGGGCAGCAGTGAGGTTTTGGTGAAAGGAGCAGTGGACCTGCTGCATCTGGAGGCTTGGGTTGGACGTCCTGCCCCTGCTTCTTTCTTAGCATCTGACCTTTCATGGAGTCACCAAAGCTCTTCTAGCCTCTCCGCATCCTCATCGCTAAGATGAAGCTAATAATCACAAAATTATTAACAGCTGACATTTAGCTGGAACTGTGCTGTCTGATACAGTCGATGCGAGCTGCATGTGGCTATCTAAATTAATTCATGTTCGATACATTTCAAAATGTGGTTCCTTGGTCTCACTCACCACGCTTCAGGTGCTCGGTACGAGTGAGATCGGTGGCTGCCACATGGGGCGGTGCTGATGTAGAACACGAGCATCGTTTTGGAAAGCTCTATCGACCACACTGCTGCCCTAGAGCTTTTCATGTACCAACTCGTAACCCTCCCCATGGCCTTAATGAGATGGGTCCTCAGATTATACCCATTGTACAAATAAGGGAACTAGGTCCGGGGGGGTATATAATCTGCCCAAAGTCACAGCCAGTCGGTGGTAGAGCTGAGATTCAACCCCAGGCAGTCTGGGTCTTATGTCTTATATTTTAACCACTACTCTATCGCCCGTCACATGCCAACATCAAGAAATTTGGTGACAATTAAGAATGAGAGCAGATGTCACCGTGTGTGTGAGTGACCCAGGGCTGGGCTCAGGAATATTTGAATCTGAAAAGACCCTGAAGAAAGAGAGGTTTATTCCGATATATTTCTACTTACGTTTCTAAGACCATGTCTCTCAAAGTGCAGGAGAATTCCCTGGGTGTTTTTTTAAAATGAGGATTTAGGACCTCATCTAAGGCCTTTGTAATCAGAATCTATGGGGGGCTCACGTGTGGCTGTATGAATAAGGCCTGGGAATGTGCATTTTAAATGCACTCCCAGGGTCGATTCCTGAGGCATGTTTACAGATCTGAGAATTGCTGTTACAAGATCTAAAATTTCACATGGTTTCATAACCTCTTCCCACACATGGCATGTCCTTGAACTCTATTTAAGATGCCAAACGATTTGTTCATTTCAGATTTTTCTGCTGTGCACGGAAATGTCTGTGCACTTGTGTTTAAAGAATTGCTTGGTTTGAATGTATTTTTAAATGCTGCAGAGGGGAGTGGGGGGGACCAAGTCCTTTCTGAGAAAGAATCGACTCATGGGTCCTGCGAAGGAAGGATGGAAGGAAGATGTCATAACTGCGAAGCCTGGCAGAGACGTTGCACGGTATGCTGAAGTCTGCTGTGCTCCAAGTGAGCAGGGCCGGACTGTTGAGGTTGCCCAGGCGGGGTTTCCATCCTGGCAGGACACTCCCGTAGGACTTGGTCCAGCCCAGCGTGAGAAGGAAGGGAGTTTGGAGATGAGTTTGCCCCTTGGAGGCAGTTAAAGCAGGTGGCAAGTGGCTCCTTCCATGTGATAAATCATAAGCCGAGGGTGGCTGGACGAGGCAGTGATAGATCAGACAAAGACAGCATTGCCTCCTGGAAGCTGTAGCTGGACGTTGGGTTGATGGAGAGCCTTGGTGAAAGCAGCAGTGTTTTTCTGGGCATAGCAAGGAAAGCCAAGGTTTGGTTAAGTGGTCATTGATAACAGCCTTTTAAAAGAGTTAAATGTCTACCTAATATGTTTTATGAAAGGTATTTTATGTGTGAGTCAGTGTTCTCTTAGTCAAATATTCCAAGTACTCAGACCTGCTTGGTTTGTGCAGTCAAGTGGCTGGTACCTAAATTGCAGGTTTTGTCCTTTGGCGGAAATGTAATACAGCCTGGATTTGGCAACAGTGATTTTATTTTCAAACGGAAGGCTAAATTTAGTGTGTGTCTTTACCAAACGAGTTTGAGATAAGTTGAAATTTACATTGGAGCTCTTGGAAATAAAAGTTCACTTCCAAATACGTATAATGTACTGACATTCTGATATTGGTAGCATGCAGTGAAATGTTTGCTTTCCAGTGGCCGGACGGAATACCAGGCTACACATGGCGCCAGGTTACGAAGAACCAGCACCTTCGAGAGGAAGCCTAGTAAACGCTATCCATCCCGGAGACATTCGACATTCAAAGGTGGTGTGCTTTTCATTCTGTCTTGGAATTTTACATCATGGTTAAGTTGGTTAATAAGCCCCAAGGAGTTTGGCGAAGCAGTTTGTGAAGGAACTGTCTGCTGTTCTCTGTCGTTCTGAAGCTTTTGATAAAACCCCAGTGGGATTCTCTTGGAGGGAATCAGGCTACTCTCACCATCCAGCTGTCTTTAGTCTTTCCCATTGGATGTGTTCATTTCCTTCTCCCCCTTTTCCATATTTCTTTTCTTGTACCTCTTTGCTTCTGTTGGACCTGGGACCTTAGGGATATCATAGGTAAACATGTTTCTTGCCCGTGGAAGATGATGACATGTCTTGGAGGGAAGCAGAGTCCGTTCTCTCCTTCATCTTCCAGTTTCAATTGGGGACATCAGTCTCGCGCTAACCAGAATTCTGACCACTTCAGAGCAGAGCCAGAACTAATTAAATACTGGACTCGGGGCCCACAGTCAATCCAAGCACACCGTGCCCTTGAGTTTAGCCAGACTCCAGGATGCTTGTCCCTCCCCACCCCCCCTTTCCCGAACTCCCTGAGCTTTGTCTGTCATTTACTACTGTGGCCTCACACCTGCATGAGGCCTGGTACCCAGTTACAGGTTCAGTCAGCAGATGAGCAAGCCGGGCTCATTTCTGTTTAGACTTGGCTTCCAGATCCCATTTCCTGGCTCTCCTTTGTCCACACTTGACTGCTGCTCCATTCAGGACTATCTTGTTCTTTTACAGCAGGACCTCTGCATCTCCCCACCCCACTCTCGTTCCCTCCCACATATCATTGTACTGGCCATTTCATATGTTTTTCTTGTATAACTCAGGACTTAGTGGGCCTTTGTGGGACCTGGCACCTGTGCTTTCCCATCTAGAATCTTTAACCTTGTGTTCCCCACTGTTTCCTTCCTTTTTGAACCAACGGTGCAATAGCGTGGCAGCCAGAAACTCTCCAAAGCCATTCTTGGCTGCTTTCGTGGGGAAAAAATTGCCCAGAGCCCAAGGAATGTGGCCTCACTTTCAAGAAAGACCAGAGGTTGAGAGGGTGGGGCTGTGTCCAGGGAGGGTGACAGGTCCCTGAAGGGTGATTGATTGCAGGAACTGGGAGTGATGAGTGACGGGGTGGGACCGGGGGGTGGGGGGATGAGAAAGCTCTCTGTCCCAAGGGCTGTGTTCACCTCCCTGGGGAGCATTATTATGCTTGTGCACGCAGCCAGTTGGGTCAAAGTTGCCCAGAAACACCCCAGTCGAAGGAAGAACTTTCTGGTGGGGCCGTCCAAACATAGTGCTCCGTCTTTACAGAGTGAGCGCCCGGTCCTTGGAGGTGTACAGGCACAAAGGGAAAGGCCCCGCGGTGTGGCTGCTGCAGAGGGGAGGGTGCTTGATGCCACGAGGTGGCCTTGAGCCCTTCCAGACTCCAGGTTCCGTGCTTCTCCTCCACTTCCCTTCCTGGTCTTCATCCTCTTTCCCTCCTTTATTTTACTGACATTTTCTCCAGCCAGAGTTCCGGCATCTTTGTGAAACTTTTAACGATTTTCCGTGCTCCATTTTTCAAAAAACGAAATGGTGTCTAGGTACACAAGCTCTGCCTCTGTCCATGGCCCCTTCCGCAGACTTCACATCCCGAACCCAGTCGGAGGTGTCTGCCCCGAGCTCCCCTGCACAGGTTACTGCTTGTATTTCAGCCTGTCTTCGATCTTTCACGCCTCTGTCTCTGTGTCAAGACTGTGAGCTCCTTGAGAGCAGGGACTGTCTGTCTCTGCCTCCTAGGACTCCTGGCCCTGGGAACGAGCTCAGTGAGCAGGTTCTGAGTGAATTGGAGGGTGGGGCACAGCGGGAGGTGATTTACTTTTCCTCCAGAAAGGAGAGGTAGTCAAGATGAAGATTCTGCCTCCTGGGGTTGGGACTGAGATCACAGGAATCTCTTCCCTGATCATTGGTAACAAGTGGTAAAAATGGTAAAAAGTGGTGAAGCTCTCTAAGATGTCATACTTTTCTGTTTTTCCTTTAAAGCAAGCAACCCGATGATAGCAGCTCAGTTCTGGTAAGTGCCCCCAGAGTCCGGGTATGGCTCTGCTCTCAAATTACTGTATTTGTTTGCAATGTTGACTTTTTCCTTAATACAGTTAAATCACAGAGTGAAGCACCTGATGGTTTCCTCTCCACCCCCTTTTTCTGCTGCTTGGCTATACCGTCCACCTGGCTTTCAATAAGTACACAGCAGAATGTTCCAAGACAGTTTGTTTTTTTGGAAAACACAGATGCTTTGTTTGAGTGGCTTTGTGCTTTGTGTACTGTAACAGTGGGTGATAAAGGTGATAGGAATGTGTATGGCACAGTGTGCTAAGGGCACTGCAGGCAGTGATGGGAAAGAAAGGCCGTGCTCTTGAGAAAAAGCTCCCCGAGAACAAAAACTGGATCCGCTTAGTGACGTTCGGGTTTCATGTCATACAACGTAGAAGACCTTTATCAACACCCAGTGAAATTCCTGTAGGAAGAGAACTTGTCACAAGACTGAAACTCTAGCACCGGTGTCAACAAACTTTTTCTGTAAAGTGCCTGCTCGTAAATATTTTAGACATTGCAGGCTCTGCTGTCTCTCTCAGGACCATTCCACTCTGCCCCCGGAGCAAGAAAGCAGCATAGACAGTATGTGAATGAACGACTCCGGCCGTGTTCTGATTAAACTTTACTCACAAAAGCAGGTGGGCCAGGTTCGGCCCATGGGGCGTGGTTTGCCGCCCCCTTCTCCAGCACAGGTGGCCTTGATCTTTCCTGTACATTGGAATCACCTGCTGAGCTTTGAGACCCTCAGCCAGGCCACACCCCAGGCTAATCGAATCAGTCTCCGGCTGAGGACCTGGGCATCTGTGGTTTTAAAGCTCCCAGGTGAGTCTCGTGTGCTGCCCAAGAGGGCACTGTCCCACCTGGTGTGTACTTCTGTTTCTCTCCCCGAAACAATTGTTTTCTTACGTGAGTTTCGACCTCAGTGGACAGATGTCATGCTAGAGAATCACAGACTATATAATTGTTTCGGCCCTTGTGTCCAAGCTCCAGCCACTGGAAGCCCCATCTGGTTAGTCTCTGGTCATCCCAGGCACAGGCCTCAGGCTACTAGGGAGGGTGGTCTTTGAGGTCAGCATATCTTGGTGCGCCATACGCCCTGGGCGGTTGGTAGAGTGTGGCGTGTGGAGGCGTGGGTTAGTGATGAGGGACCAGGAGGCCTCCCGCCCAGCCCTGGCATTTCTCTAACTCAGCTCTGGGGCGGCCTTTTTCTCATCTGAAAACAAAGAGGTTGGGCTAGATCAAGTGTTTTTCGAAATTTTTTAGCTTTTGATTTTGGCCCACTAGGAGAAACCTGCCATGGAAGCCCAGTACAGAGAACAGACCAAAGCGGGGACTGCTCTGGATGACACCGAGCAGGGAGGGGAGGGCAGGGCTGGCACCTGCTGCCCGTCTCCACCCCCCACATCCCACAGGCAGCCCCAAGACACCTCCAAGGACCCCAGGGTTCTGGAGAACGTAGCTGGCCGTTGTATCACACAGCTGGAAACTCAGCCTGGCACTCTGATTGCAGACGCTGCCTGCAGTGCCATTCGGCTGGGCGTCAAATGTCTGGCTCTTCTGTCTGGGTTCAGTTCTCAGCATCTCACGAAGGGCTCCAGGGTCCTGTTGAACTGCTGTGCATCAGGCCTGGACCCCTGAGGATGGGAGGAGGTGGCAGGGATCCTGCATGGGTTAGTTTTAGGCCTGCAAGCTTGCCCTGTTTCCAGGATCCCTATGGCGGGTAGTATGCTGAAAGTATGCCTGTCAGCATGTCTTGTGTTTAATTCTCAGAGGCTTGTGAGTTACATTTCTTTCCTTTGCTAAGGAAGTGATTGTTTTGCTTGTTTGTTTTTCCCTAATAAAATTACATTTTCCTCTTAGCGTCTAGTAGAGATTATATATATTGAGAACCAAAATAAAATTAAAAAACAAATCTCCACCACACACACAAAAAAAACCCAGTAAATATACCCTTTAGGAACAAATGAGCTAATAACCACTGTTTGCAGCTGTTCAGTTGCTCTTCACAGCCTGTGGGATCTGGGGGTGGGGAAGATTTCTATGGGAGCCGGGGATGAAACCGTGCTCTGGGCGCAGAGGTGATGCCAAGAAAATAGCACCTTGCAGAGCACTTAGCCCTCCTGGTGAAATGCAGCTGGGGGTGAATCTGGCCCAGAGCCTGGCGCTGTGCACTGGCCCTCTATGAAAACTGGAACACAGGGTTATTTAGACCCTAAGCAAGACTCACAACCATGAAATGTTTTCCTCTCATTGCTGGAGGAGCAGTAAACCTTGATTTTGAACACACCACCCTAGCAACCTAGCCTGATGATTGTGCTGGGTTGGTCTGTGGTTTTTCTGGCAGATGCCGAGCTTGCATATTAAATACATTGTGTTTTGCACCAACTGTCTCCACCCATAGTTTTGACCAGAGTAGTTATACTTCAGATTCCATCAAAATAGGATCATGCATGAAGAGCCTGGAACCTTTCTGCAGGTTCTCAGAGAGCCAGTGTGGCTTAGCGGAAAGGATACCGGCCTAGGGGTTTTGCAAATGTCAATTCCGGTCTCGGCGCAGCCATGGACTAGCTAGCAAGTGTCCTAACTTCTCTGTTAGGCAACCGTTCCTTTATCTATAAAATGAGGTGGTAACATTTATTGACCTCATAGCCTTGTTGTGTGGATTAAATAATAACAGATGTGAAGTTCCCAGTACAGAACCTTACGTGGAATGAACATTCCAGAGTGGTGGCCACATCATGGCAGCATTGTTGAGAGCAGTGGGACCCACAGTGGTAGATGGTCAGAAGTAGCTGGTGGCCCTCCCTCGAGCTGGAGAAAGCTCCGGGCATCACTGGAGCTGCCTGGTACCGTGGGCCACCCGGCAATGCCAGGCCAGGCCTGGAATGGGAACTAAAATTATTTAGTTTGCCCAACTGAAAGGACCTCCTTTTTGCCACCAAAATATAACATTACAAGCACGGTTCTGGAATATTACCTACATGTTTCTATTTGTGAGCTCTAAAGTGACGAATGAGAGCTGCTATTTGGTTTCCCCAATTATATGTTCATTTAAGCTGCTAGTAACCAAAAAGAAATAGTATTTGTGAAAGTTGCTAACAGAGTAGCTAGCACCTAGGATTAGTTTACAGCTGTTAAATAAATCAGTAATAATGCCGCTTTACAACCTGTTACATTACAGTTTTTCTTTTCTTTTTTTAGCTCTAAAACAAATCCTGAAGTCCATAATTACCAGGTGAGCTATTGCTTTTAAAGGTTTTCATGTCACACGTCTTAAAGTGTCTAAATTTTCCACACTGAGCAGTCATTGCACTTATAATCAGGTTTTGAAGAAATAACAGCAGTACATGTTTTTTTGAGAAAACAGTAAGAGGAGAGCCTTCTCCCCTGACCCCTGCTTCCTCTTGGTCATCTGAGCTGCCTGTTTTTCTTAACCTTGTGCACTGGCAAGCGGCAGGGATATATGTTCTAAGTTTCTGGGTGGTCAAACACAGCCTCTCGGGGGCACTCAAGTGAGGCCATTTTTTGTCCAAGTGTGTTCTAGGCCCAGGAAACATGAGTCCCTGGAGATGTGCCCCCAGGAAAGGATGTCTTGGTCACGTGTTTGGGAAATGCTGCGTCCTTCATTCCCTTCTTGGATCTTATGGTGCCCATTGGGATGTCAAAAGTGCCGGAAAACCCTTCAAGGAAGACACGTTTTATTTTTTTAAATCCAGTGTTTCCGCAAATCATTTGACTGTTGGACAACCTTCCCACCATAAGAAAAGCTGGCTTCCCCCACCACTTTCTGTTGGTGGTGTGTTCATTTCCATCAGTGGAATAGTGGTTTCTAGAATCTGCTTTGTAAAGCACTGGGCTAGGCCTGTTGCCTGCAGAAGGAGTGGAGATGGGTTTCCATGGCTGATGTTCTGCTCTTCCACAGGATGACCATCAAGGCCCGAACCCCCTGCCTGCCCACCAGCCACTGCTGTGGGTAGCTCTCGCTGGCTGTTCGCAGCCTTCTGTAACCTGGGTCCGACTTAACTTTTCTACATTTATTGTCCCTGCTCCTTAGCGTACATCATGTGTTCAGTTCTTAGAGAATCACATCATTTTTTTTTTAACATCTTTGTTGGAGTATAATTGCTTTACAATGGTGTGTTAGTTTCTGCTGTATAACAAAGTGAATCAGCTATACGTATACATATATCCCCATATCCCCTCCCTCTTGCGTGTCCCTCCCACCCTCCCTATCCCACCCCTCTAGGTGGTCACAAAGCACCGAGCTGATCTCCCTGTGCTATGCGGCTGCTTCCCACTAGCTATCTATTTTACATTTGGTAGTGTATATATGTCCATGCCGCTCTCTCACTTTGTCCCAGCTTACCCTTCCCACTCCCCATATCCTCAAGTCCATTCTCTAGTAGGTCTGCGTCTTTATTCCCATCTTGCCCCTAGGTTCTTCATGACCTTTTTTTTGTTTTTTTTTTAGATTCCATATATATGTGTTAGCATACAGTATTTGTTTTTCTCTTTCTGACTTATTTCACTCTGTATGACAGACTCTAGGTCCGTTCACCTCACTACAAATAACTCAATTTCGTTTCTTTTTATGGCTGAGTAATATTCCATTGTATATATGTGCCACATCTCCTTTATCCATTCATCTGTCAATGGACACTTAGGTTGCTTCCATGTCCTGGCTATTGTAAATAGAGCTGCAATGAACATTGTGGTACATGACTCTTTTTGAATTATGATTTTCTCAGGGTATATGCCCAGTAGTGGGATTGCTGGGTCATATGGTAGTTCTATTTTTAGTTTTTTAAGGAACCTCCATACTGTTCTCCATAGTGGCTGTATCAATTTACATTCCCACCAACAGTGCAGGAGGGTTCCTTTTTCTCCACACCCTCTCCAGCAGTTATTGTCTGTACATTTTTTGATGCTGGCCATTCTCACTGGTGTGAGGTGATACCTCATTGTAGTTTTGATTTGCATTTCTCTAATGATTAGTGATGTTGAGCATCCTTTCATGTGTTTGTTGGCAATCTGTATGTCTTCTTTGGAGAAATGTCTATTTAGGTCTTCTGCCTATTTTTGGATTGAGTTGTTTGGTTTTTTTGGTATTGAGCTGCATGAGCTGCTTGTATATTTTGGAGATTAATCCTTTGTCAGTTGCTTCATTTGCAAATATTTTCTCCCCTTCTGAGGGTTGTCTTTTGGTCTTGTTTATGGTTTCCTTTGCTGTGCAGAAGGTTTTAAGTTTCATTAGGTCCCATTTGTTTATTTTTGTTTTTATTTCCATTTCTCTAGGAGGTGGGTCAAAAAGGATCTTGCTGTGATTTATGTCATAGAGTGTTCTGCCTATGTTTTCCTCTAAGAGTTTGATAGTGTCTGGCCTTACATTTAGGTCTTTAATCCATTTTGAGTTTATTTTTGTGTAGGATGTTAAGGAGTTTTCATTCTTTTACATGTAGCTGTCCAGTTTTCCCAGCACCACTTATTGTAGAGACTGTCTTTTCTCCATTGTATACTCTTGCCTCCTTTATCAAAAATAAGGTGACCATATGTGCGTGGGTTTATCTCTGGGCTTTCTATCCTGTTCCATTGATCTATATTTCTGTTTTTGTGCCAATACCATACTGTCTTGGTTACTGTAGCTTTGTAGTATAGTCTGAAGTCAGGGAGCCTGATTCCTCCAGCTCCGTTTTTCTTTCTCAAGATTGCTTTGACTATTCGGGGTCTTTTGTGTTTCCATACACATTGTGAAAATTTTTGTTCTAGTTCTGTGAAAAATGCCATTGGTAGTTTGACAGAGATTGCACTGAATCTGTAGATTGCTTTGGGTAGTATAGTCATTTTCACAATGTTGATTCTTCCAATCCAAGAACATAGTATATCTCTCCAACTATTTGTATCATCTTTAATTTCTTTCATCAGTGTCTTATAGTTTTCTGCATACAGGTCTTTTATCTCCTTAGGTAGGTTTATTCCTAGGTATTTTATTCTTTTTGTTGCAATGGTAAATGGGAGTGTTTCCTTAATTTCTCTTTCACATTTTTCATCATTAGGTATATAGGAACGCAAGAGGTTTCTGTGCATGAATTTTGTATCCTGCTACTTTACCAAATTCATTGATTAGCTCTAGTAGTTTTCTGGTAGCATCTTTAGGGAGAGTCACATCATTGTTGCCCCATAATTTTTTCCCACTGTTCCTTGGCCCACACTTGTCTGCTGGGAAGCTGTCACCTCCACAGAGCCTTCTCTGAGCCCCTTGATTGGAAATCACCGGCACCAGTGGTTCTCAGCCCTGCTGCATGTTAAAACCATCTGGCAAGCTTTAAAAAAATAATTGGTGCTTGGGCCTCAGCCTGGACTGGTTGAATCAGAAACTCTAGGGTGGGTGGGATCTGGGTGTTGGCAAGCTGCGGTGCCTCTCTAAGGTGGTTCTGATGAGTGGCCAGGTGGGGTCCCTGAGCTAATGATGTGTCCCTGGCTTCCCAGCTTATCACGTGCTGAGAGGCAGCATCCATGTTTGATGACCCCCTAACATGGCGGCCAGCTTTCTTGTCCTGGGCGGGTGTGAATGTCCAAGGGACACTCCTCTCCTGGGTTCCTCTGCCCTATCACCAGTCTGGTTTTGAATGTCACAATAAAACTACTCCATGATGAGTTCACTTTGGAGCCTTATTCTAATCAGTCTCTTTCTGGATCTAATCAGTCTCATTACTGTAGATACTAACTCCTTAGATGGGGGCAGGGATCCCAGTGTACGTTATCTTTACGAGACCTCCAAATTATGTTTCTGAAGAATTTTGTGATATCGCCTTCTGTACATGAATTCTTATTCCCAGTGTGCAGAACCTGGACATGACTTCCGAGTTGTAGGGAATTAGTGTAAAAAGTGCTTTGCACCTGGTAGGGGAAAGGCCAGCTTTCCTGATCTCCTTGCTGCCTTTGGGTTCTTGAATCTTCTTAGAGATTTTTTTTTTTTTTTTTTTTGTCGGACTTTCAGGTGTGAGTGGCTAGAATGTTGTTGATGGGTGATTAGCGCTTGAAGGGGAGAAAAAAAATAAAATAAACAAAGCAAAGCATTCCCAGCTCAGCGCTGCCCTTGCCCCAGCAGCCTCGCAGGTATGCCCTTTCTCTGCATTCTCTGCTCAGAGTGAACGTCAAGGCGATTGTTCATTGAAATCAAATCCATGACAACTGTTACCTGGATGTTGTTCTTCTCTTAACATCTTTGGCAACCACTGGCCCTCTGCTCCTTGCCAGCCTTTAGAGGTGCCGTGATGAGAGTAAATTGACCAGGAAGAGAACATCCTGAGAGGTGGCCCGGTAAGCATCTGAGCACTGAGAAAGATTTCCAGGAAGGTGGTATTGCAGCATTGGTGTTACTCTGAGCCCAGCAAACTTAGCCGAATGCAAAGGACGGATTGCTGTGTCCTTGATGGGAGCACTATTGGCATTTGGAGAGGGACAGTTCTTCATTGCTTGGGACTATCCTTAGAGTTACAGGAGGTTTAGCTTCCCTCTTCTCTGCCCAAGAGTTACAGGTAACCCTCCAGTCATTGTGACTAGCAAAACTGCACATACTCATTTCCAGTTGTCCCCAGGGAGATGTAACGGTCCTGGTTGAGAACCATGTGGGTTAACATGAAAAAATACTCCTTGACAGCTTTAGAGGGTGTATAAATTACCAAAGGAGACCAAGGAAGGTTCTGGAATATCCTCCTTCCAAGTCTCTATGGATAAGGTGCCCACCTCTCTCCAATGCATCTGGTTTGGTTGTGTTTGAAGACAAGGTGTATAGACTAGAAGGTCCACTTCTATTCTAGGTCACTTTCTTTTGTTCAAGACCCAGTTGGTGGAGCCTCTTTTGGGGCCTTGGCTGTATGGCCAAAACGCCTGAAATGGTCCAGCTTTGGGCAAATCATCTATCACCTCTGGGTTTCTGTATCCCCTAAGAGAGAGAAATATGAAGTGACTATTTCCAGGAGATTCTAAAGCCCTGGTCAGCTTTCAGATTCTGCCACTGAAATGTTTTCTCCAGGTTCCTCTTTCCAGTAGGATGTCCTTTGGGGGCTGTGGACTTGCTGACAGGCATCCTTGAAGAAGAGGGGCCACTGGAATACAGAATAGTCAAGGAGGGCATCGCAGGTCCATGAAAATGGAATGAACAGAATTGCTGAGAATTTTTCATAATAGAGAATGGACTTCTGCTTATTAACCAGAACAGCAGGGAGGGAGAAGAAGGGGAAGAAATAATTAAAAGAATAATGGTGGCAAGCCTGTGGTGACTTAAATGTCAGGAGAACCTAATTTGCCCCATAGAAAATTTAGCCTTGAAAAGCCCCAGGGCTTCTGACAGAGTCTGGGACCGCTGCCCTCTGCAGGCCAGAAGTGGACTGGCAGGCAGCCTGCCACCCACCCAGGCCAGCCTTGTCTTCACCCCGGGCCGTTTTGTGAGTCATCAGTCCGGATCCATTTTCTCATGTTAAAATGGGCAAACTACTTCTTTCCTTCTGTTTTATCAGGATAATGGTGCTCTGGATGGTTTGGGGTTTTGTTTGTTTGTTTCTGGGACGGGGGCAGGGGGGTGTTTGTTTTGGATCACATTTTAGAAAGTTTTTTTTAACAAGAGAGAAAGAGTTCGCCCAGAGTCCTGCTGCCTTGGCATCCTCTGTTCAGTCCTTGTCTGTTTGCAGATGCAACTGTTTACACACGGTTGTCGTCATTTTCAGCAACGACAGAAATTGTTTCTAAAGAATAAATTACCCACATTTTCCGGGTCTCTCTGGCCCCTTCCATCCGGTTCCCTTGGGAGAGATGAATATTGCCTTGCCTGGGCGCTCTAGGGCACCCTTTCAAGGCAGATGCCTTCCGCTTTCTTCTTGGAGGGCAGCCCCCAGCCTTTGTCACGGGGGAAACGTGATATCCTGGGAAACGTGCGCTCCCCCAGCCAGGGTTCAGTAAGAGCCTCTCCATTCACAGCCGGTGAAGACCATTGAAAGCAAAGGGCATCTAATAATCGAGTTTGGTGTTTTATTTCTAGCCCCAGTATCACCCCAGTCTCCACCCCAGCCAGCCTCGGTGGCACCCGCACTCTCCAAACATCAGGTAAGTACCTGAGCTCATAGAGCCGTCCTTTCCCAAGCTCTCCTTTTCTACTTAGTTATGAATTGAAATTCTGCATCAGAAACAACTGTTAAAGAGTTGTCTTGTCCTGGAAGAGATGAATAACTTGCAAAGCAAAATAAGCCGGTGATGGGTCTGGATTTACTAAAGTTATGCTTGACGAAATAAAAATGAACTGGGTGGGGTTTTTTGTTTTGTTTTGTTTTGTTTTAGTCATTGTAACCTCAGATATTTTGGGTTTGGTTTTATGTTTGAAACATTACTTAAAATTTCTAAGTAACGTTTTCCTGTCCTGAGAATTCATTTACTAAAAATATGACTAAAGCTCAGGGACTTTTGTTGTGGGATTTTTTGAAAGGATTTTTTTTTTTCCAGGGATGGGGTAGAGGGTTGCTTTTTGTGGTGATGGATCTTTTTCTAAACCTAGGGGTCGGTAAACTTTTTCTGTAAAGGGCCAGGTAGTCAATATTTTCAGCTTTGTGGTCTCTGTCACAACTACTCAACTCTGCCATGGTAGCTTGAAAGCAGCCACAGACGATACAGAAGTGAATGGGCCTGATTGTGTTCCCATAAAGCTTATTTATGAAAATAGACAGTGTGGGATTTAGGCTGAGGGCCGTGTTTACCCACCTCTGCCCTAACCTACCACAGTCCTTCCTAAGTAAACTGGCACCTGCCTTGTTGCATTTACGGTTAAGCTTGAGATTTTTTTTAATGCCAGCTTTGTAAAGGCAAACGTTCCTTTCATGATTTGAATTTCAGAGCAGTCTTAATTGGTGTTTATGTGTGAAGCTCTTTCAGAAACATAGTTGGTGAATTCAGTTTGCATAAAGTTATTTCTTAGTGAGATTGCTAGCCTTGCTCCTCGAGAAAGTGCGGCGAACGGAGTGATGGGAATAAATCCATCGAGAACAGGGCAAATGAGAGCAGTTAGTTCTTGACAGTTCTTACCAAGACCATAAGCACTTGATATTCATGTAACGTTTAAAAGCAAGTTAAACTAGTGAAGTAATACTTCTAAATGTTTCTGTGTTGCAAAGGCCGTTTCTTTTCCAGACATGAGACACAGATTTATAGAAATGCTTTTTAATTTAACCTTGTGTTTACAAAATTTAGCACTGATTTTTGCCTGTTTTACCATATTGGTCTCCTTGCGAGGCAGACCCGGCTGGGAGTGCTAGGGAGGCTGGACCAGTGCTGCTTGCAGGTGGCCTTGCTGGCTGGCAGCATCAGTGTCACCTGCAAACTTGTTCATGCAGAGTCCCAGCCCCACCCCGGACCTACTGCCTCCGAATCTCTGGGGGTGGTTCCCAGCACACTGTGTTTTATCAGACTCTCCAGGAAAGGAGAATTATTTGGTCCAGCATTTTTGGAAAATGCTGCATGAGGCGTTCACAGTGCACGTTCGCATGGCAACAGCTCTTGAGAATTCCCGTAGAAAAGGAACCTTTTTCACCACCACCTAGCTTTCCCCAGACTGACTTGATCATCAGACACCCTTTGAGGGATGATGGCACAACCATGGGCAGAGCTGTTCTCGACCTGGAAGTTGATAGAGGACCCGCATCTGAATTTTTAAAATACTTGAAAGTAGAAAATCCGTTCTTTTCCATCTGAAAGCCATCCCCATTTATGTGGTTCATGGTTTTTCTTGTCTGTTTCCTTTGTGCTTGTGTTGTTTCACTCACCTCTCTGAATTGTCTTCACACCCCCACTAACCACTCACTCTGCGAACAAAACAGGCCATCCTTTCAGGATGACAGGCCGCATTGGAAAGCATCGGCCAGTGGAGATGACAGCCATTTCGATTATGTCCACGACCAGAACCAGAAGAACTTAGGAGGAATGCAAAGTATGATGTATCGAGATAAACTCATGACTGCACTTTGAGAGACTGAAGCATCTTACTTCCATTCACCATCATAGTTTCGTTACATCCCATGGAAAGTGTCTTGGCATCCCGTGGACGTGTTTGTAGAAATGTCTTCTAGGAATAGTTCTGAAAGGTGTTTTCAGTGTCTGTGTAAATATTTGAAAATAACCCCAATAGGTAGTCCTAACTTACTGTTGACTGCATTCTCAAAAAATGAAGGTAGTTAAAGGCTCAGGAATCGTTTTGATATTCTGATTTTAAAATTGGAGTATAAGTCTGTGTTTATCGTATTGCTGTGTACCTGATGTTTCTTTGTTATTTAATGAATGGGACCAAAGAAAACCAGAAAAACTTGGAAAGATCACTCCGTAGAGAGTACCATATAGTACAGTGGTGGGAATTGAGGTCACTGGGGCCCAGCCTCTGCCATTGTGTGATCTTGGACAGACCGTCTCCCCTCTGTTGGCCTCATTTTCCCCGTCTGAAAAGAGCAAGTTGGACTAAATGATCACAAGGTCCTCTCTAGCTCTACAATTCTGTGATTTATCAACATTTAATATTCTTAGGCTGAGGACATAACATTCAGACCTTCTTTAACAGAGGGTTACCTCTTTCAAAAGCTGAATAAAGTATATAACATGTTAAAGGTTATATCAATACAGGGAGATTTTGAATTTCCTATCTTAAAGCAGTTTAGTCACTTTGAATTCTCGCAGTTTTATTAATCAGAAATCACATAGCCTTTATTTTTATAGAAGTTGCTGCTCAAGTACAAGAATAATTTTTTAATGTCTTAACGATTGGTGCTGCTAACTTGCGTGCTTTCAGAAGACATAATTATGAATGCACACTGTCAGAATATATAGAGTTTGAGGGTTGGTTTTTATCCTAGGCTTCATTCTTTTAAGAAGCAACATGCAATATGAGATGCACTTATGGCTCAAATTGAAGCGTGTAAAATTTTAGTGAAGTTGTGCCAAAGCATCCCGTGCAAGAGGATAGGAGGGTGTTGCACAGTCTTTCTGTAGAACCAGAAATCAATATGTTGCCTTTTAGGGTAGAACTCGTACCAAACTCTTTATTTCCCACCCCGTTTCAAGCCCCCGAGTAAGACCTTTTTTTCCTCCTGATAGGTAGGCCTGAGATACTTTCCTTAGTATTTTTGTGAAATCAATTCTTGTGCCATTTTTTATATATGTAATTGTAATTTGGCCCTTTTAAGCCTTTTTTTAAAAAAATGTGTTTCCCTCCCTTAAGATAGTTTATTGTCAAAATCTGATCTTTTTTTTTTTTTTGGTTACCACAAAAATCTATCCAGAAGGAGGGAATCAGCTGCACACCCTGCACAGTGGAGTTGATCACCTATAAACGCTCCCTAAGATACATGTTTACAGGTGTATTTCCTTTTAGCAGATGTTTTGGTCCTCAGTCTACGTGCTGCATACAGATAATTGTGTTCTGAATCTTTTGATTTCATTGATACATTTTTACAAATGTGTTTCTGAGGAATAAAGATTATTCTTGCTTTTTTTTTTTTTTTTTTTGACTCCATCTTCCTTTTATGCTGCACAAGAGGTATCATTTGTGGATGAAGTAGGTGGTGCGACTTTGGAAGTCTGAAGGTGAACATTCAGTTAGGTGGCATGGAGCAAACTCATCCTGGAATGAGGTTGCTCTTAGGAAGGGTGGCCCTTTTTGTAGGCTCCGTGGCTGAGGTGTTTATTCATCTGGGGCAGCTTTGGTGAAGGTTCTGATCACAGGTGGCAGTGGGGTTTCCGCTGTAACAGTCCTGTGGTGAGGGGGGGTGTTTGCCCTGGCGACTGCTGCTGTTTCCGGCAGAGAGACCTCCAAACCTGTGTCTGTGGCCTCCTGGAGATTTGTGTGGCCTCCTGGAGATTGTATACGATTATCTAATAACCTCTAATAAATACCTTTCTGCCTAAAGTACCTTGAGTGGATTCAATTGTCTGCAACCAAGAGGTCTAACCAGCGTGCATACATATGACCTCCTAATTGTTAAAGGAAGCGTACGGTTTTCATCCTTCAACTTGGCGGACCTTTCTCTACTGCATTTGACAGTGGTGACCACTCGCTCACAGCTTCTTGAAGCTAATCCCTTGATTTCTGTGATCTCTGCTTCTCTAGCCCTTGGACTTTTTCTTCTGTCTTTGTCACAGCCTCTTTTTCTGTCTTCCTGTTAAATATTGGTGTTCTCCCAGGGTTCTTCCTCTGCCCACTGCTTTTCTCCCTGATCACAGTCTACCTGCCCTTCTCGTCTTGTCAAGATTTTATAAGTGCTGTTGACTCTGAAGCTATTATCTCTAATGCAGACTACTCTGTGAGTTTTTCTACTGACGTTTCAACTTGTATATCCTTGTACACCTCAAACGTCACATGTCAAAACTTAAATTCATCCTCTTTTACCGAAAAAAACAAAACAAAATAACTTCACCTGAGTTCTCTTCTTTCTCACCATGGTAAGCATTTATACATCATCCACAGCACCGCTCCCTTTGCCACCCATGTCCAGGCGGTCCTCAGGTCTGTTCAGCTTTTGCCTCCTTAGTATTTGTATGTAGCCCTTCCTCCCTCCTTATCAACACTGATCTTGTAGCAGCGTCTTCTGTCCGGCTGAGAGGTGCTCTTGCTGATCTCTCTCTGACTCCAGTCTCCCGACGAGCTCATTCTCCTCACAATCACTGGAGTGATCCTTCTAAAACACCATCTGATTGTGTTCTTGCAGTGCTTGATATCTGCCAGGGTTCTCCATGACCCGCAGGATGAAGTCCAAGGCCTTCTCAGGAATTCCCCCGCTATCTGCTCCTGTCCTGTTGCTCTAGCTAGCGTATTTTTCCCCCATTTCTCACCCTCCTGTTTAAACTCCTACAACACCAAACTGCTTGTAGTTCCTGGCATTCACCATACCCTGCTGTTACTCCCATCTGTGCCTTTGCAAATACTGTTCCTTCTGCCGAAAATGCTGTCACTCCCGTCCTCTTTGCCCAACTCCTGCTCATCCCTTAAGCCTCTGCTCAGACGCTGGCTGTCTTCTCCCAGGGACTCTGACTGCCTCCGCCCACCTCTGCAAATTGGGCTAGTTCCTGTGCTCTGCTCCTCTACTCCCCACAGCCCCCGTGTGTATCTATGATGTATTCACTGTTTTGTGTTAAAACTGCCTTTCTTATTCATCTCATCTTGGAGGCTGTACGTTCCTTAAGTGTAAGCTTTGTGTCATGCTCTCCTTTGTTCCCCGGTGCCTGATGAGTAGCAGGTGCTCAATGAATGTCTGTTCAGCAGATGAATTATTCTGCATTCATTCTAAAGGAAACACCTAACCAGATAACAGGCAGGGATACATCACTTCTGAGCTGGTCTGAAGGTATCTGAACAGCCGTATCCAGCTGGGAGCATCATCTTTTGAGCAGGACTTTGCCCACCACGTATGTTCTGGATTCATCTGCTAAATGTGAATATTATTCACTGTGCCCACGGCATTCCCATTGGAGGCATCGCTATAATTCTGAGTGGGGCAAACGACGGTCCAGCCGTGTGATACTGGAAACGCCGGTAGGTTGACCCTGATCCACAGAAACGTACAGGGGCTAGTAGCCAGATGTGTGCTTCAAACTCTGCATATGTCACTTCACTTGATCTTGCCAACTGCTCTGTGAGGTGGGTGATGTTCTTTTCACACGTGGGGAAGTTCAGGCTTAGGGTCTAACCAAGCAGCTTGCCCATGGTCACTCAATTCTGACTTCAAAGTCTGTGTTCTCCGCTCCTGTGCTTTAATAAGGCCTCTCACCGCTAATTAATCCACCATTTGGGACCCTGTCGATCCACATCTCCAGGAGACTCTTACTAGATGATGTTGAAGAGTTCACTACACTGAAATCCAGAACTACCAGAAAGCCACCTCCCACCACTATCAGTGTAGTGACTGTCCGTCTCTCCTCCACACCAGTGGTCTATAACCTTGTTCATCACCATCACCAGTGAGCTAGCAACACTTCCCAATACTCCACCCGTCCCCCCATCCCTCCTCCAGCAGTCTAGTTACCCTGTCCATGCAGGCATTCGTGTCCCAACAGCCCCCTTTTCAAAGGAGCGGAGATGGAGCGTTATTTTCTTAGTGAGCCACTCATTTGAGATGATCCCCTTCTTCCTTCCTGAGAGCTCACAAACTGGTCATTTCTTCTGGAATATTACCTGCCAGCAAAACCAAACTCAGTATTCCATAAACTAATGGGATTAGCTTTTTGCATTTTTGAAACTCAGTTACTTACTGGTCTTGATCATCCACTGTTTTTCTGTGATCCCTGAGAATATCTAACAGTGAATTGACGGTATCGTCAGATCGATGTAATTCGTGTGGAATGGAGGTCTTGAATTACCTTGTCCTTCAAAACCCTCTTGCTTGTTTCATTTCTTGGTCTACCACTTCCACTGAAAATGGTCCTCCTTAACAGTGAAGATGAAGGAGTACGGACAGTGCAGGAGTCCTTTGTTTTTCTTGCCTGTTAATATCCCAGTATGCTTCCAGGTCAGTGACTCCAGCCTCCTGGGTCCTGCTCTGAACACAACAAATGATAGATCCTTTTTGATGCCCTTAATTTTCCAGCTTTTAACTAGGCTTTTAAGATCTGAGCTCATCAAAGAGCTCCTTCAGCAGCCGTATTGATCCATTTGGATGAGTATTTCCCACACATGGCTCTAAGTGAATTCCCTGACTGACTGAGTCTTCCAAAAGTACCAGGTAAATACCCTAAATAGCCCTAGAATGATTTGCTTCCACCGTTTTGCTATAGGAGGCAACAAATGCCTAGGCAAGGTATAAGGGGGCAGAGATAGAGAAAAAGCAAACTGCAGCTAAAGAAAGGAAAGTCCCTTTGCACATGAAAGGTGGCACATTTTAAGAAGCCCCAGAGATACCTAAAAGGTGAAATAGAGGTGAAATTGACATTCAACTGAGACTCCACTAAAGAAGAAATCCTCAACAATTCTGCAAAAAGGCCCATTTCCCCCCAAATTAGGAAGCCAAATAATCGCTTGGACAGCTTGTTAAAAATGAAGATTGTGAGGCTCTATTTAGGTGGTCGGGGTGAGACCTAAGAACCTTCCTTTTAGTGGTCACTCCAAGGAGAGTCTGAGGTGGGCAGGCGCAGGATCACACTTTGGAAAAGCACAGCTTCCTGTATTGTTATGTTTGCCCTTGTTTTAGTGGCTCAATTTTTAACTAATTAGAGGCCAACTCTTTTTCTTAAAGAGACATGGTGTTCAAAAGTAAATGGACTGGGACTTCCCTGGTGGCGCAGTGGTTAAGAATCCGCCTGTTGGTGCAGGGGACACGGGTTCGAGCCCTGGTCCGGGAAGATCCCACATGCCGCAGAGCAACTAAGCCCGTGCGCCACAACTACTGAGCCTGCGCTCTAAAGCCCGCGAGCCACAACTACTGAGCCCGTGCGCCACAACTACTGAAGCCTGCGCGCCGAGAGCTCGTGCTCCACAACAAAGAGAAGCCACTGCCATGAGAAGCCCGTGCACTGCAACGAAGAGTAGCCCCGGCTCGCCGCAACTAGAGAAAGCCTACGCGCGGCAACGAAGACCCAACGCAGCCAAAAATTAAAAAAAAAAAGTAAATGGACGGATACATCATAATAAGCAGCTACATCTGTCTGCTCAGCATAGCTTTGCACTTCCTTGGGCTCATGGTGAAGCAGAAGAATGTAAGAATTCTAGTGGTTCTTTATATGGCTTTAATTTCATCACAACCTCCCTCCCCCAAAATCTGTCAAACCAAGACTTAGGTCATTGTTGGGCCCTCCTGCTGAAGTGAGAGGCTAGTGAATTCCAACCACTCGAGGAGGAGAGGGCATAGCACACCCCAATCTAAGGACCCGTGCCAAGATTAGAGCCCACGGTGGGGTAACAGGTGGAAGTTTACAGAAGCAGAATGGCAGGATGTTGCAGGCTGATGAGAGAAGACTGCAGAACCCAGTGTGGAGTGGTGCTTTTGTTGGAGCAAGAGCACCTAGTTCTCAGACTAGGTGAAATGTGGACACGCTTGGAATCTCAGGTAGTTTGAATCCCAGCTTTGCCCCTCGCTAGCCATGTGACCTTTGGACAGTTTCTTATCTTCTCTATGCCTCATTTTCCTCATCCCAAAATGGAATTTAACAATATCTCACCGTTATGAGAATTAAATGGCACTGTATGTGTAAGGTGCTTTGCACAATGTTTGATGCTAGCTGGTAGCAATTTTTAGCAGTTTTTGAGATTTAAGGCCTTAGCAGTCCATGTAGCGAGAAACAGGACAAGGAGATTCAAAGTCTAGCTCAAGGAATGGTGTATCTCCTAGGTTGACGGGTTGAGATGTATGGTCTAAGTTTAGCAACAGAAAGGGGTGCTTCGTTCCAAAGGAAAGATCAGATGGAAGAGAGTTCACACAATAGGTAAAGACACAGCTCTGAAACTCTAACAAGCGAAAAGGAGAAACAGCATGGGGATGTTTTGAGAGGAGATAAAAGGAAATAGAAATGATATTTCTGTCTGAGAATACGAAGAAATAACTGTCCAGGGGGAATGTGGGCAATGCTTTCCGACCTGCAAATGGGAGAATGGCCCTAGAGAAGGAATTGGTGAGACCACAGAGAACCCATTCTGCTGGGACATTTGGGACTCAGAAGTTGAGAGAATTGAAACAGATCTTCTGCTCAGTTCCCAGCCTGTCCCAACTTGAGATTTCATCTTACACAAAGCAGAGGAAGCTTTTAACTATTTGGAGACTAAGTAGAAAGTTAGTAATAAAGAGAACTGCTGTGCTATTCAACCTTTTTTAGTAAGTAATACAGACAGTGGTAAAAATTCAAAAATATCCAAAAGTTACTTTTCCTTTCCACCCTCTTATTCCCTAGTTTTCCCGAGAGACAAACATTGTTAGCATTTCTTGTCAATCTAGAGCTATTCTGTGTTTAAACAAGCACATATTTATTTAACCAATCAATACTGATGGACATTTAGGCTGCCCTGAATCTCTAAAATGACAGCTTTGCCGCCATCCTTGTACACGTCGTGCACTTGAGCAAATCCATCTGTAGAATAAATTCCTTACAAGTAGAGATGCTGGGCCAAAAGGAATTGTGTGTATTTAATTTAGATATTGCCTAATGAAGTTTCCCTCCAAAGATATTCTACCTGATTACGCCTCTCCCCACTATACACACAACAGCTATTTGACAGGGCCTCTGTGATCCCACAGGAAGCATGCACCTAGCCTTCGCTAACTTTTTTAAAACCTTGTTAGTCTGGTGGGTAAAAATCAGGATTTCTGTTTCAATTGTATTTCTCTATAAGCAAGGTGGCACACCTTTTTATCGTTTTGAATGCCATTTGTTCCTTGTTTACTGTGAAACATCTGGAGGCCCTAATCTTGAGTCATACTCTTTAATAAAGATCAGATTGATGAAGTAAAATCCGTCTTCTCAGCCTTTTTATAGTGAAGAAAGGGAAGGCTGGGAAGAGTCGATCTTTACCAGACATTCTGTGAAAGCAGCTTTCCAGAGGTTCAGGTAACAATCAGCATGATACCTGCATGCCCTGGAGATCTGAAAAAGGAAAAGGGGCAGCATAATAATAGCCAGGATGAAGGAATTGATTTCTAATATCCATGTTTCCTTTCCCTTTTGGGAGTTGATTAAGAACTTTACACTCAGACACTGTGAATTTCCCTGGTGCATTTGATCAGGGAAGGACGGATTTACATTTAATTACAATTAAAATTCTAATATATGGAATCTAAAATCACAGCCACATCCCAAGACTCGCCAGTGGTTTTATTGGGGAAAGGCTGCAGAATTTAAAATACGAAACGGCTTAGTCTAGGCAATCCACTAAAAAGGGTTAGAAAATAATTAGAGGAACATCCCCGTAGGCTCATGTTACAAGAAACCTGCAGAAACCTACCTAATCATCCCCTACTGAATAGTGAATGGTTTAAACATCCACTTTCTACAGCTGAGACCTCAAAAGCAAGAGGTGTTGCTATGCTAACGGCTCCACTAGCCCGTTGCATTTCGTGGCTGGATAAAGACGCTGTAACTATATTAAAGGCAATTTTAAAAGCCCTTAAAATTAGGCCCAGTGTATGGCTTCAGAGGCTAACTAGGGAAGTTTATAATAGAAGCTTCTGAAGAACCTACAAGAATTGGGGAACAGAGAGAGGACCGTTTGAAGAGTTTTTTAAGCACGAATGAAAATCAAAATAGATTAATCCCCATCTGTTCCCCTCAGAACCTCGTACCCCACATTCAGTTCCTGCTCACACTTGGTCTTGTGCAATTAGAATGTCCAGGACCTGCCCTGAACAGAGTGTGCATTTCATTCATCCAACTTGAACTTCTTTCTGGAATGAATAATAATTTCATTCATTTGGGTGAGTTGGATGGTGTCTGCCAAGTGGAAAGATAACACTCGCAAGCTCATGCCCGATTCTGCCGTAACTCTTGCAGAGTGCAAAGGGTGATAAAGAACGGGCTCTTTGGACATTATTTTACACACTAGCAGCTGTGCTTTCATGGCAAAGATAATTTTGTCCTACTGTTCCTTGTGGGCTCCCGTGTGATGCTATTGTGGTATGCATTTAAAGCAGTGGCTAGGGGCAAGTCCGTTATTGCTGTTCCCCACCTGAAGAAAGAAAGAAAAGAAAAGGAATCTTCTTTTAAGGCAGAGTGAGCACTGAAATACAGAAATGAGAGGCAAAAAGAAAATCTGTAAGAAACCAAGGGAAAACAGTGTTGGATTTGTTAGAAGTGAATGCTGTAAAGGAAAACAGCAATATTTATGTCAGTATTTTTTTCCTTAAGGCAGGAAAAAGATTGAATACATTCTTAGTCATGAGCCTCTGTGCAAAAGTGAACTCATGAAATATTGATTCTTTGGACTCAGATCCTGAAATTTATCTGGAATTGCTAAAGTCCTAGATCTCGCCGCAAAGTTACAGAGCCCTTCCCCACAGCTTCTTGCTGTCTCCTACACAGACAATTAGAAGAAGACATTGTAAAATTTAGCAAGAACGACATCAAGGTAAAATGGATTTTCTGGCAGAAAATGTTCAAGGCCTGCTTGTCTGCTTACAGCCATTCACTGACACCAATGGATACCAGTTTCACCAAAGGAAAACTCCAGACTCAAAGATGGATGCACACATCCTACCGTAGCTCACACGGGACAGAGACCCCGTTACCACCGAACAAATCGTAAAGGCTCTCATCATTCCTTAAGATGTGGAATATTTTACTCTGCAGTTTTGCCGAGACCATTATGAATTGTTAGGGACAACTGGGGAATTTGTGACCAGAGTGAAGCTTTTATGAATTGACACTTGATAAATTACCTAGGGAGAGTTCAGTTTTAATGCACTACACCATTCATCCAACAGATATTTACTCCTCTGCCTCTTGCTATTGAGGAAGACACCATCTTTGGCTCCAGGCACCTAGTAACCTAATGAAAACAAGAGCTCCCAGTCTACTGTGGATTCAGATATCACCTGTGCTAACACTGACTGGACAGTTCCAAGTTGATTGCCTGGAAAATGTCTTGAAAGAAATACAAATTGGGAAAAAAATTTTTCTGCCAGTTAGTAATCCATATAAAAGGGTAAATAAAGCCAAAAAACGTAATTTTGACCTTTTCAGACAAGAGAAAAATGAGGTAGGGGCATCGTTTCTCTCTAGTCGCTTTTTAAAAAATAAAACCACTAAGTTAGTGTAAGAAATCATCCCAAATTAATAGACCTAACATTTGTAATGTGTCACATTTCTAAGATGTTGGTACAATTTTCTTCTCAAACCCATTATGAAAAAGGTACAGTTTTTCAATTATACTCTTACTGTCAGATAGTATGTTTGCGCTAAATTCAATAAGAACTTGTAGCAACGTGTTGGTGTAATGCCTACTCTGTTTAGTCTCTGCTAAACTAAAATGGAAATGAGTGACAGGTATCCTGGAAACCAGGATGGGTAAATGCACCTTCTCCTGTCTCTCATCTGGACATGGCAGAGATCAAATTATTTCATTGATCTGTAGTTCCTGAGGTATAAATGCTTAATAAATGATTGTCTGAAAATGCGGTGTCTGGGCAGATAAGTGAAATCACTTACCTAAGGTCATAGCTAAGGGGCAGCACAACCAAAGCTAAGTGCCAACCAGCATTCTTTTAATGTCATTATACTGCTGCTTTCATCATCCACATGGCAAAGCAGTGTCTCTTGGCACTGAAGAGAGCACAGGGCTCTATAGTCAGGTTGCCTGGGTTCAAATTCCAGCTCTGCCATTTACTAGTTGTATGTCTTGGGAAAGTTAATTAGTCTCTCTGTTCCTGTTTCCTTATCTGTAAAATAAGGATAGTAATAATTGTTCCTTCTTCAAATGTTGGAAGATTAAGTAAATTCATAGATGGCATAGTGCTGGGCACTCAGAAGTGTTAGCACTTTTTTTTTCTCCTCTGAGGGTATTAATGCACTAGTGTTCAGTCAGGAGGTATGATTCTGGCTGACACCATCTGCTGTGATAACATGGTACTTGAGTGGATTCTGCTAAGAGAGTCCCAATCAAGAGCCACAGTTCCAGGCTAATGGATTGAATTATGAACTAGTAATGATGCTTCCCAGCTTTATTTATTTATTTATTTAAATTAATTAATTTATTTGTTTGTTTTTTATTTTTGGCTCTGTTGGGTCATCATTGCTATGCCCGGGCTTTCTCTAGTTGTGGTGAGCAGGGGCTACTCTTTGTTGCAGTGCGCGGGCTTCTCATTGCGGTGGCTTCTCTTGTTGCGGAGCATGGGCTCTAGGCACGCAGGCTTCAGTAGTTGTGGCACATGGGCTCTAGAGCGCAGGCTCAGTCATTGTGGCTCACAGGCTTAGTTGCTCCGCGGCATGTGGGATCTTTCCGGGCCAGGGCTCGAACCCATGTCCCTTGCATTGGCAGGCAGATTCTTAACCACTGCACCACCAGGGAAAGCCCCTGCTTCCCAGCTTTTTCTTATCCTTGGCACCCATAGAAAATGTGTTGTTGTATAGCACACTGGGGTAAGCAGACAGGGGTGCTTGAGGCTCCCAGCGCCCCTGGTCCTGTCCAGTTGCTCCAACAACTGAGAGAATGAAAGGTTCAACCCACTTGCCACCTTCTGAGGTCTATCAGTTGGGAAGCTTTACTGTTTGTCAGCAACTCCCTGATGCTTTAGTTCTGATTAGGAACATGGAGGTGTCCCCACTTAGGCTAAAAGTAAAATAGGTGCCAGTTTGCCCCAACCAGGCTCTTCTGGAAGGTGTTTAGAGAACTTATGTGCTGCTCTATGGGCTGCATAGAAGCGGTTCTTGCCTCCAGGAACCTGCTATGAAGTTGAGACATGTGCCAGGATTGGTAAAAGAGTAACTGAGTACAGGCAGCACCTAAGGGTGAACTGAGCAATCCAGAGAAGATGCCAGACGACTTTGAACAGAGAGGATGTTCACCGTGCTCTCCTAAGAGACTTCAAGCTGGCACATCACATATGGGGGACTTCTTGGCCATCCAGACATTGGCGTTCCGTTAAAAGCAGAGCATCTGTTGAGGCCTTGGCCTTTCTAGCTGATGATTTGGTTGTTTGGAAGGTAGAAGAAACACTGCCCTGCCGGTATTGTTTTGTTAATTCTGGTCAGCAAGGAAGACTGGGTTGGAAGTGTATAAGTGACAAGACCCTTGGAAGAAAATGACCCTGGTGTCTTAGAGTCATTAATGTGAAATGAGTGGAATTCAGGGTTTAATCCTCCATGTATTCTAATCTTTAGAAGATCAGATTTCAAAAATGTTCAACAAGGGTAGATCTAAAAGGGAATATTTTTCACACGGACTATGACTATATCAGATAGTCTGAAAGATGAAGGCATTCAGAGCCCACAGTTTAAAACAGTATTTTAAAAAGAAGGAAGGTAGAACATATGACCAAAAACAAAGGGGCAGAGATCTTTTTTTTTTTTTTTTTTTTTAAAAAAGGACTTCTGTAGATGCACACTTTGGTCAGGGCAAAAAGATGAACAATTTAATAGCAGAGCCATCTTGAGGATGGTATGTGAGATTAACAGGACAGAAGAAGAGCTGCTCAACTTCTGTTTCGTTTTTCTCTTTTTCAACAAGGAAGCCAGTCAGTATGCTAACTACAGAAAGATGAAAAGAACAAAGAGAATGAAACTGAAGTCCAAGAGAGAGTAGTCAGGAAATATTTTACTGCTTTACAGTTAAAGTTTTCAGGTTGAGAAAAATGACCTTGAAGAAAATTTGCATATGTCATTGCTGAGCCAGCACCAAAACACTTTGAAAAACTATGGAGTCTTGGGGAAATGCCAGAAGAATAGACAAGGAAATGTCATACAGATTCTTAAAAAATGAATTCTAAAGCCTGGAGTGATAAGCTTGATGGTAATACCAAGAAAAGTTTGAGAACAGATTCTTTTTTAAGCACTTAGTAAAGTAGTGTTCACTTAGGAACAGAATGGATTTGTTCAGAATAAGTCATGCTAATCTTTCAAGATTCTTAGTAGGCCAACAGTAGAAGGACTGTCTCTAACCTGATAAGTAGAATTTGTCACAAATCAACATTTAATTTAGATTGTAGACTTAAGATAATCTACATACTTCAGAAATAAGACAAAGATGATTGCTAATATTCAATATCATTCTAGAGGCCTTACCAATGCAATAAGCCAGGAAAACAAAATAAAGAATAAATGCTAGGAAGGAAGAAACAAAATTCATGTGATTATCCTAACATACAAGTGAATTTCAATTAATAAGAGTTCAGCAAAGTGACCAGAGGTAGAAATACCTTAAAATCAGTAGTTTTATATATCTAGTAGTAAAAAAAATTAGAGAAAATGTAATAATTAGTGAGATCCCATTTTCAATTGTGACAAAACTGATATATGGATAGGAATAAAGTTAATAAGATGTGTTCCATACCATTATGGAAAAGTTAAAAATTCTGACTGAAGGACATTTAAGAAGATCTAAATAAATGGTGAGAAATACCTTATGAATACATTCTCCCAAATTAATCCATTATATTTAATGCTGCAAATCATAATTCCACTGGGATTTTTTTGGTAATAACTTGAATTGTAAAGTAATCTGGAAGACTGAGTGCATGATAATAGCCAAGAAAAAACAAAAGAAAAAGAAAAACGATGTGTGAAAGGAAACAGGATTTGTCCTATCAGATATTAAAAAGCCCAAATATTAACACAAAAGTAAGTAAGACAGTCTGGTGCTGGTTTAGCAATAAATAAATAGTTCAATAAAAAGATGAAGAATCCAGGGCTTCCCTGGTGGCGCAGTGGTTAAGAATCCTCCTGCCAATTCAGGGGACACGGGTTCGAGCCCTGGTCCGGGAAGATCCCGCATGCCGCGGAGCAACTAAGCCCGTGTGCCACAACTACTGAGCCTATGCTCTAGAGCCCGCGAGCCACAAGTACTGAGCCTGCGTGCCTAGAACCCATGTTCCTCAACAAAAGAAGCCACCGCAATGAGAAGACCGCGCACCGCAACAAAGAGTAGCCCCCGCTCGCCACCAACTAGAGAAAGCCCGTGTGCAGCAACGAAGACCCAACGCAGCCAAAAATAAATAAATAAAATAAAATAAAAAATTTTTTAAATCATAAAAAAATATGAAAAATTCAGAAATAGATACAGGTAGATAATTGTGTATCAGTCATGGACAATCAGAACTGAAATCACTCTAGGCAGGTTTCTTACAGAGGGAATTTGATACAGGGAATTGATTACACAAGGGATGAAGAACTAAGTAGCTAAAGTGACCAGTGAGGCAACCCAGAAATTAGCAACAGTAGAACCTGCTTATCACTCATAGAGCTGGAGAGACAAAGAGACAAAGAGAGATGGCAGTATTCCAGAGCCCAGGAGCTGGGGCCACAGGGAGTCAGTCTAGTGGAAGCTGAAGCCCCAAGGGACTCAACTACTGCTGAAAACATCCCCTGAGGCAGAAAGAGATGAGGGAGAAATACTTAGCTCCTTTTCCTACCCTCCAGTCTCTGTCAGTGACTCCCATTGGTCAAACCTACATAGAAACCGGAGGGCGGGGAAACTGGGAAATGCATTTCCTTGGAAACACAGCAGGTCAGGGGCACTCAGGGAGGGTAAGGTAAAGGTAAGGAGAGAGGTGTCCAACCCAGCCTGGGGAGGAGCCAATAAAGAAGAATTATGTGGATATTGTGAGGGAAATGTCTCTTTTTTCCTGAAATGTAGAACCAGTTGTCTTAACATCACCCAGGGACATGAATACATGTGATATGACAGTCTCTATCATTGGGAAGGCAAGATGTGTCCACAAAGATGTCTTAGGCAGTGGGGTTCTAAGGAGGTCTTGGGATTTTCCTGATGAGTGCATCTGCTGCCTTAAATAGAAGCCGAGGCAGATGGGAAGATGTAGCAGATGGGCGGCACCTGGGGCACTTGGTGAGCAGAGAGGTGGGAGTCCTGGATTGTGTCCGACTCAGCCAGTTACCCACTGTGTGACCTGGTCACCTCATCCCCCCAGTGGGTCCCTGTTTCCCCATATGCAAAATGAGGAGGTTGGACTAGGGCATTGTTTCTCAGCCCTGGCTGCACCTTGGATTTAGAGATAGATGATGTAATTAGCCAGGGTAAGGGTTGTACATTGATAGTTTTCAAAATCTCCCTTGGTTGATTTTTTAATCAGCTTTATTAAGATATAAATTAGATACCATGCAATTCACCAATTCAAATTCTACAATTTAATAGTTTTAGCATTTTCACAAAGTAGTACAGTCACTACAATCTAATCTTACAGTATTTTAACTTCTCCTAAAAGAGACCCCATACCCATTAGCAGTCACTTCCTATTTCTCCCCATCCTCCCCAGTCCTAGGTAACCACTAATCTACTTTCTATCTCTATGGATTTGCCTATTCTGGACATTTCATATAAATAGAATTATGTTTTCAAGGTTTATTCATGTCATAGCATGGATCAATATTTCATTCCATTTTAAAATTGAATAATATTCTGTTGTATGGATATACCAGATTTTATTTATCTGTTCATCAGTTGGTGGACATTTGGGTTGTTTCTACCTTTTGGCTCTTGTGAATAATGCTGCTGTGAATATTCATGTGCAAGTCTTTGTATGGACATGTTTTCATTTCTCTTGTGTATATACCTGGGAATGGAATTTCTGGGTCATATGGTAACTCTATGTATGCTTAACCTTTTTGAGAAACTGCCAGGCTGATTTCCAAAGCAGTTGTGCCATTTTACATTCCCACCAGCAGTGTAGAGGGTTTCCTCTGGTGCTTTTAATATTCATCCAGAATTTAAAGCCACCTAACTGGATGATATCTGAGTGGCTCTGTTTCTACAATTCTATGATTTTTTTTTTTTATCCAAGATTAGATCCCCAGGGCTGCCCACAGAAGCCCACGTCACCCAGAACTTGGCTGAGCTGTAGAGTGTATGATTGGCTCCTCAGAGCACCCTGATAACTCCCAGCCTTAGTTTTAAGAGAAAGCCGTGTAAGTTCTGTGTTCCAGCTCAGGACCCTCCCCCATCCCTGCCCTGCGCAGGTCATAGTTCTGGCGATGGATTCTGGAGGATTATTCTGAATAATCATACTGTTATTATACTAAATACTACAACTATTATAATAATTAATATAACAATGGTATAATAATATTATCATTATTATAATGTTATAATATTATACTTATAAACCTCTGAATAATTATCCCATTTTTCAGTATGCAACGCATTTTGATTGAGTACCACGTGTTTAGCCTGCTGGGATCCCAGAGTCAGGGAGGGGAGAGGCTCTGGTGGGATTAGGCAGGGCTGTAAAAGTCCCCCAACCATGCATCTGCAGAGCCGTGTCCACCCCTAATGCAGTCAAGAACATCCCATATGACACAGGCACCCCCAGTAGGAACACTAACTTTTCTAGAGTTGGAAGTAGAATGGGAGTAGGGGCTTCCTCCAAGAGAAGGGAAGAGAAGAAACTAGATCTGGTTCAACTTCCCACTTCACATCTACTAACAGGGCACGTTACCCACCTTCACTAAGTCCCACTGTAAAAGGAGGTGGCACCAGCTTCCTTGCAGGGTAACTGTAAAAGAAAACCATTAAAGCGCCTAGCACGTGCTAGGCACAAAGCAGCCCCCTTCTTCCACACCAGATCCTTTCAACTGCCAGCTCATGGAAGCAGGGGCTGATGTCTACATACCCCTCGTCCATCACCCTCTGAAAACCAGGACTTGTGACCTCCTTTCCAGAATGCCAGAAGCCTGGTGAATCTCAGTCTCTATTGACGGTGAGCACAGAGCTGGCCTCATCTCCTAAACCTTAGCCACTGGGCCCCGAGGCTTGTGGGCTACTGAGTGCTGCCGGACCCTCTGGATGGGCTTGACCTTCTCTGAGGTCCCTGTGGACAGGACAGCTGCACAACTCCAGTGGATGCCATTTACGTCATAGTTGATGTGACTGTCACCTCCTGGAGTTCTGCAGGGAACAGTCCGCGAGGCCAGGAACAGTGATTTCCTTAACAGACCCATAACCCCACACAGTGCCATAAGTTAGGATCTCCAGGATGGTCCTCTGTGTGTATGAGCTGAGAAAGCACCCAGGTCATTCCACGCATGCTTATGAACCTTTGCTCTTCTAGAAACTCTTACTCTCAGAGATCCAGGCAGCTTCTCTGAGCCTCATCTATTTCTCTTCCCGTTTGTCTCTTTCTCAGTCTTCCCCAAAAGTCACAGTAAAGTGAAAATCACACACGTTATTAAATACAATTTATCACTCTCTGCACATATATTTATTTCCTGTTTAACTTTTCACTCTGGGTTTCCTGGAAATAAAACACACACACACACACACACACACACACACACACACACACACACACACACTTTTAACTTGGAAAGACAAGAAGGTACGTGAGACTACAGCTTCATTCCAGGTCCGCGGCAGACATCACTCATCAATCACAGCACTCTATCTTCCTGAGCTGGCACAACCTCAGAATCCTTTTTCATCTTACATTCCAAGTAGAGAGTGAGCATCAGTTGGAGATGGCATGGGAGATGATGCCTATTTACCATTCCTCAGAAATTCTTGCTCAAAACTTTGCAACACTACCTACAGCCCTGAATGTACACCAGATCTCTGCTGTAGGACATCTTGCTCCTTGGGTGTTCATTCTCACATACAGTGTAACCCGTTTGAAGCTCAATCATAGTTTTCCCTCCTCCAAGCAGCCTTCACTCCCAACATCCTTTTTTCAATTAATGGCATGCCATTTGCCTGGTCCTCCAGGCTAAAAAATTCAAAAATTTCTGACACCTCCATGTCTCTGTGTTCTCCCCTTCTCGAATCCTGCCAATACCCCCCATCCTGTCACTCTCTTCCTTTCAGTGTTTCTCTGGTTTGTCTCTACTGCCTAGACCATTATAGTCCCCATTCAGACCTTTAATAGGCTGGCAGCAGTGTGGAAGGAGGGCGGGGTGGAAGGTGAGCCTTGAGGTGTAAAGCGTCCCAGGCTGTAGGGAATTTTCTCTGTTCTGAGCTCCCAGTCTCTGTGCCTCCTTAGGACAGATATTATTTTCAACATATTTGAGACACAGGAAAATAATGCCCACGGGATTTGCAGTTCACACCTTTGTCGTCACATCCCAGCTCCACAGCCGCCATTTTTCCTTCCTCCCTCTCTCCCTGCTTCTTGCCTTTTCTCCCTCCCGCCTTCCCTTCCTTCCTTTCATCAGATTATTTACGGAGCACCAATTATGTGCTAATCAAAGTCTCTACGTGTATACAATGGGATATTTAATGTAAAATAGGTAGCCCAGTGCCTGGGATAGAGCAAGTACTGGATAAATAGGTGGGGGAAAGGCTGATTCTCAGACCTGGAAATGCACCAGAAATCACCTGACCCTGTCACGTCACAGAGGAGGAAACTGAGGCCCAGAGCAGCTGCCCGAGGTTCCTGCACAAAGTTGGGCAGAACTAAGACAAGAAGCCAGGCGTCTCCATGACAACTTGGTGCACGTTTTGCTGCCACCATTACTGCCTCCACGAGGTGGGTGGATACCCTTGGTTATGTTTCAAGGTGGAGAGGTGAAGCTGGACTCTGAACCCAGAAGCCAAAGTCACGCCTTCTTCCACATTCTTACACGCGTGCACACACACACACACACACACACACACACACACACACACAATGTGAGACTGTCCTGAGCCAAGTCTCCAGAAGGCAGCCAGGGTGGACCAAAGACCCAGCTCACGGGGCAACGTGGGGACAATGGTGCTGTTTCTTCCGGAAAGCATCCTGCATCTGCAGCAGAGGCCTCCTCTGTACCTCCTTCCCCCAGCGCCCACACGCCAGGCCTGCAAGCCCTACCTGCCCTGCTTCAGAAACAGCTCAGAGGGCTGCTCTTCCATCCACTGAGTTTGTCTAGCCCCACCCCGTCACAGTCTCCTAATGAAGAGACTGGGGTGTCTGTCCTCCACGCAGCCCTCAACACGAACTTGCTAAAATGGAACTCCAATCATGTCTCGCCTTTGCTTAAACCCTTTCCACTCCTCACTTCCGCTCCAGCCATCCTGCTCTTTCAACCATCATTCCTTTGCTCAGACTATTCCTTAGGCCTGTAATAGCCATTTCTACCTTTTCACTTGAAAGACATTCCACAAAACAAATAAACAAACAAAAAACAGTAACAGGGTAACACACCTTCACTGCTTTAGAGCATGTGAGTTATAAATGAGAGAAACCCAACCACATCAAACAAAAATAAATAAATAGAATTTATTGGACCTTGTAATTAAAAAGGTCAGTGGTAGAACCAGCCTCAGGCAGGGCTGGAACCAGGGGTTCAAATGATAACATTGGGGTTTTTTCTTTCTTTCCATCTAGCTTTCCCCTCTGCTCGTCTTGTCTCCCTTTGTGCCTTGGCCACTTCCCACAGATACTCCTTTGTGTCCAGGGAATATGGTCATAAAGTAGCCTCAACTTATATCATCCTCATAGCCAGATCTGACTTATCCGTGTGTCACAGTAGATGCAGTGCCTTGGGCTCACAATACTTTGGGCCCACAAAAATGGTTTCATTTCTTTTAAGTCAGAAGAAACAAACTGAACTTTTAGTTGAGGAAAATGGTTTAGTATCCAATAATATATTCATTTTTATACAAATGCAGTCATAAAATATAATTTTAAATTTTTGATGGAGAAGAGGTGAAGGCCAAAGTGCTTAGGACCCACAAATCACAATAAGGCCGTGTTTGACTCTTAAAAAGGAAGAGAGACACTTTCTCTCCGTTTCCATATGTTAAACCTACAGGAAACTCTGTCCCTGATTGGATCATATCCCAGAATAAGTCACTCTACCTGGAAGGAGGGAAGAGTCTGATTGGCCCACCCTGAGGGGAAATATCAACCTCATACAAACACAAGAAATGTGGTTTCCTGTAAGAAGAAGGATTCTGCTTCAAGAATGTCCACCAAAATTTGACTGTCTCTCCCAATTGATCCCCCCCTTATGATTCCTTTCCCAGCACCTTCACCAGCCCCAGAAAAACTGGTTGCTTTTACCTCTGTGCTCACTTAGCGGCTTGTTCTAGGGTGATTGTAACTGATTGAATGACAGAATTTCCTACCCTGAGGTCTGAGCTCCTTGAAGACAGAGTGAAGGAGTGGGCAGTAGAAATCTGGTCTACGGGAATGAGCAGAAAGAGGGGTTAGCTCTGCTTAGGGGTGTGAGGAGGAGATCTTTGATCTGGGTCTCAAAGGCTGGAAGTCTTCCTGGAGGAAGGGGTGTTTTAGCTGGGTTTAGGGATGAGGAAGGACTCCAGGGGACAGAAAGAGGTGAAAGGCACAAGGATGGGAAGGACTAGGGTGTAGAGAAGAATATAGCAGGAGATGAGCTGAAAAGAGAATGGGACAAGATCACAGGGGGGCCGTGAGTGATACATAAAGGAATTTGGATTTTTTCCACGGAGGGGCTATAGAGGGCCGAAATTGAGTGTGAAATGTTGCGTCTTGGTGCCTTTTTCTGCAGAGAAGTTCCATAGTTTTCTAGATTTCCAAAGGGTTCTCTATCTTAAAATGGTTAGGAATCACTAGTAACAGAGAGGTATTCCAGCTCCTGGAGTGAGGAGTGCCACACTCTAGAATGTAATCAGAACAGGTCTCTGGCTACTGCTCTGTGGAGGTTGGGCTGAAGGAGGAGTAGAGGCTGGGAGAGCTTTGGAATCTGTTTCAAGAGCCTTAGGGCAATAATAACAGGAGGAGCAGTTGGAATTAGAAGATGTCGCAGCAGTACCATTAATAGGTGCTTTCTGCCTAGTGGGGGTGATGGAGAGGAGGTGAAAGTGACTCCAAGACTTCTAGTTTCTATCATGATCTTGTCGTCAGATGTTTAACAAATTATTTTTTAATTTGATGATTGCCTTTGATTTCCTCCTCCCATCTAGACGATGTCTTTTTTTTTTTTTGGCTGCGTTGGGTCTTCATTGCTGCACGGGAGCTTTCTCTGGTTGCGGCGTGCGGGGGCTACTCTTCGTTGTGGTGCGTGGGCTTCTCATTGCAGTGGCTTCTCTTGTTGCGGAGCACGGGCTCTAGGCGCACGGGCTTCAGCAGTTGTGGCACGCTGGCTCAGTAGCTGTGGCTCGCAGCCTCTAGAGTGCAGGCTCAGTCGTTGTGGCGCACGGGCTTAGTTGCTCCGCGGCATGTGGGATCTTTCTTGACCAGGGCTCGAACCCGTGTCCCCTGCATGGGCAGGCGGATTCTCCACCACTGCGCCACCAGGAAAGTCTCATGATGTCTTTTTTAAAATAGAAATTATTTCATTTCAAACTTAAGAATTTTTTTAAGGGTTAACATCTCTGATATATACAAATTTCCACTTTCTGCTTTTCCTTTGAGTGCAGTGTTGCCTTTGTGTCCTGTTCTACAATAACCCTGTGGATCTGTTTGTTGAACCTATTTCTCCTGGTTTTCAATGCTTGGAGAACATCTTTTAAAGTATGGACAGGAATATCAAGACTCTCCGCTTTTCTAAATCCTGACTTTTACACCCTCTGCAGCTACCCGCTCCCTTCCCCAGGGCTCAGCAGCTCGGACCGGCTGCCTTTTGGCCTCGAGGAGAATGGGGGCACACCGTTTGCCACCAAAGCTTCGGGAAGGCACCACCATCACCACCACCAGCACCAGCACCACGCTAACTATGGCCTCTCGCTGACCCTGGAGAACAAGGAGGGGCCTTTGAGGTCCCCAAACTCCAGCAGTAAATCGCTTACAAGTGAGTAGGGGTGTAGGGGGCAGGGTGGGGGAGTGATTGCTGCAGGGCACGTGATGCTCTAGATGCTCAAGACAGCCCCTTGCAGCGCAGCTCGGAACAGTGATAATGCCTGTGCTGGGTTACCAGGCCTGGGCGAGAGCTGACAAGAGCCTTGTGCATTAGGCAGGGGCCACTTAGAAATTATGGTTTACCAGCAAACTGTGATTTCGTTACAAGAGAGCAAATGTCTCTCCACCTCATTCCGTGCCGGTTCTCTGCTTCTGCCATATCCAGCACTGGCTCAAACGATGGTACAGAGACACACGGGAGTGAGGTGGCTGGAATCTCTCATTCCCAACCACAAGAAAGCCCATTCTGTCCCATTTCTGACATCCCACTTTTCTGAGAGCAAGGTGTCAAGTAGATCTAGTGCACACTGTTAAAGGTCCCAGCGAGAGAAATTACGGAAATGGAGAGTAAGCAAATTAGAAACATTTCTAGCAACTTGACAGAGTGATTTTATATCTGTTAAAACTAATTAAAAATGTGGGCTTGGATCTTGTATGACTGTTCTTTTCTTTTTCTAGAAAATCATTTTTATTATATTTTACCAAAGAATTGGTCTGTGATAGGAGGTGGGGGAAGAACTTGTTCTTTATCACATATGGTTTGAAAAAGTGCCAAGGTAGAGGCAAGAGTCAAGAGGCTTCGATTCTAGTTCTCACTGTTGAGCCAAGTCCCCACTTGGATCCTTGGTTTTCTCATCTATGGAATGTGGTAGAGGGTATTGAGAAGATGGCCAAGGAGTCTTCCACATCTGATATTTCATGAGTCTGTGGGCTGGTGAAAAGGATGAGCCATTGAGCCTTTACCTGTAGATCACAGGTAGCAATTCTGTGTTGGCGGAGCTAGAAATGGGAACTCATCATCCACTTGGTGTTGAAAAATCAGTCCCTCATCACTATCCACACTGCCCTTGCCCTGGGCCAGGGCTCATCCTTTTGTATCTGGACAACTATAACAGCCTCTACGGGGCACCTCCTCCAGTGGAGTCTCCAAATTGTAGCTGCTAAAGCGAGAGCACTCACCAAATAGCTCTGACCAAATGCCTTAAGCCCTTTCCATGGTACTTCACTGTCCTGGGATAAAGCCAACACTTCTGAGCATGGCCACACACAGACCTTCACAGCCTGGCCCCTGCCAAGGTCTCCAGCCTTCCCCCACACTCCTCACTACACTCTAGCTATGTGGAACTCCTCTCCTCTCATTAAACACTATGCCACGTCCCAGCTCTGTCATTTGCACCTGCTGTTCCCTCTGCCTGGAATGCTTTTCTCCACCCTAATGAACTCCTATACATCCTTCAGGAACCAGCTCAAAGGTTGTCAGTGAAACTTTCTCTTACACTCCTCCCCAATTCCTGGCTTTGGAGTGCCTTCCCTCTTACTCTATATAATTAAATAAATCTTTGGTCGCTTTTATTGGGGGTATCTGCACAGGCATCTGTCTCCCCCACTGAACTAGAATTGTATCTCATTCATCTCTTTATTCTAGCTTCCCAGATCCCAATTGCTATCAGTACTTGGCACAAACTTTAATATGTAATGAATATTGAATATTTAATGAATATTTAATGTATTAATGGATAAAAACAAGCTAGTGGGAGGAGTGGTGGTGAACTAATCCAACTTTCAGAAATCAAAATCAGTGAATTTGATTTTAGAAGCATAACATGATTTTTTTTTTTTTTTAAAGAAATTCACGTTCTTTTATTTATTTATTTATTTATTTATTTATGACTGTGTTGGGTCTTCGTTTCTGTGCGAGGGCTTTCTCTAGTTGTGGCAAGTGGGGACCACCCTTCATCGCGGTGCGCGGGCCTCTCACCATCGCGGCCTCTCCTGTTGCAGAGCACAGGCTCCAGACGCGCAGGCTCAGTAGTTGTGGCTCACAGGCCCAGTTGCTCCGCGGCATGTGGGATCTTCCCAGACCAGGGCTCGAACCCGCGTCCCCTGCATTGGCAGGCAGATTCTCAACCACTGCGCCACCAGGGAAGCCCCATAACATGATTTTTAAGGGCATATTCATCTGTCTGTTAGCCTGAACGCTGATCTTTCCCATTTGCATAGTGCTTTTCCATTAATAAAGCATTGGCACATGAATTACCTCACTTAATGTTCACAGCAACCCTGCAAGGTAAGTAATTTTATTTTCATTTGAAAATGGCTAAGAGGCTCAGAGAGGTAAAGTAACCTGCCCAGGGCCACTGCTCATATTTGGGAGAGTTAGGCCTTGACACCTCGACCTTAAATGTTCTCACATCCCATCTGCTAGTTCATTCCCGAGAGATTCAAGCTGCCAGAGGAGAAGCCAGGCAGAAAGGCACTGGGAGTCGGGCTCTGGCAAGCATCTTTTATCACCTATATCTCTCTGCCCTTTCAACCTTTCCTTATTCACTTGCAGAGCTGAGTCCAGGAGCACCTGCCCTGTTCAGCGAAGCCGCTGCCCATCTAAAGAAGCTGGAACTGGAAACTGTGAAGGCTGCTGGACCCTGGCCTGCTCTGCACATCAACATAAATAAGGTGCCGAGGACTGGAGCTGGGCAATGAGCATGGACCTGGGGTTCACTCAAACCTCTCATTATTACCCTGCCTGCCTCCTAAGCTATGTGCCTTTGTCTTGGAGGGATTTCTACTCGATCTTTTTCTGCTCAGCATGTCTCTTAGGAGGAGAAATTCACTTATATTCTTTTTAGGTGGATTACAGCACTAGGGGCTGCCCCCAGTGCTGAGGCCCAACAGGCTGGATCTGTTAGTGGTCTCTCCATCCTTCTAACTGAAAGTTCCATGAGGGAAGCATCCACATTTACCTCTTTCCGTTTTTACCCTCTGTATTAGTCTGCATTGGCTACTATAGCAAATTACCATAGACCAGGTGGTTGAAACAACAGATATTTATTTCTCACTGATCTGGAGGCTGGGAAGTCCAAGATCAAGGTGCCAGATGACTTGGTTCCCTGGTGAGAGCTCTCCTCCTGTCTTGGAGCTGGTCGCCTTCTCACTGTGTTTTCACTTGCCAGAAGAGAGGGGTCTTTCTCTCTTCCTCTTCATAGAAAGCCACTAATCCCATCATGAGGGCCCCACCCTCATGACTTCATCTAAATCTAATTACTTCTCAAAGGCCCCATGCCAAATACCATCACAATGGTGGTTAGGGTTTCAACATATAAATTTGGAGAGAACACAGTTCAGTCCATAGCACCCTCTATCTCACTCAGACAGTACCTGGCACATTGTAGATGTTCAGTAACTGTTTGCTAATGGAAGGAAGGGAGGGATGAAAGTAGGGAGGGTGGGCGGAGGAAGGGACAGGGCAGAAGCCAAGCTCTCTTTTGGCTAGACCTGTTCTTATATCCAAATGGGTAGCCTTATAAAAGCCAAGTTTTTTTTTTTTTTTAATTTTATGGCTGTGTTGGGTCTTCGTTTCTGTGCGAGGGCTTTCTCTAGTTGTGGCAAGTGGGGGCCACTCTTCATCGCAGTGCGGGGGCCTCTCATTATTGCGGCCTCTCTTGTTGCGGAGCGCAGGCTCCAGACGCGCAGGCTCAGTAGTTGTGGCTCACGGGCCTAGTTGCTCCGCGGCACGTGGGATCTTCCCAGACCAGGGCTCGAACCCGTGTCCCCTGCATTGGCAGGCAGATTCTCAACCACTGCGCCACCAGGGAGGCCCAAAAGCCAAGTTTTATCTTAGAACTGTAGAAAGCTGGGGCTGAATTCAATCTGTCATTTAGTTCAGCCTTTTCAACATCTGAGACCAGAGGAAAGGCAATGGCTTTCCCAAGGTCACAGAGCAGTGGTGAAGCCTTTGGCTCCCGACTCCTGGTCCAGTGCCCTTTGCACTCCAACATGCTTCTTCATTTTCTACACCAGGATTTCTCAGCATAGGCCCTAGTGACATATTGGCCTGATAATGTTGTGTGGGGGGCTTACCTGTGCATTGTAGGATATTTTACAGCACCCCTGGCCTCTCCCCACTCGATGCTAGTAGAACCCCCATCCAGGTGTGACAACTAAAATTGTCTCCAGACATTGTCAAATGTCCCCTGAAGGGCAAAATTGCCCCTGGTCGAGATCCACTGTTGCACACATATTTTGATCTTTAAAATCCCCATAGGAATAGTATTCTTTACTCATGGGTCATTTTTTTCCACTCTAATGCTTAGCTTTGCCCCTTTATAAGAGGGAATAGGAGGAATTTGGAAGATCTGGCCTGGAAAGCTCCCCTTCCTTACCTGCACTGGTGAACATGGGAAGGTTATACCTCCTATCGGGGCTGTTCCTCTACCTCAGACATCCCTCTAGCCTGCACTACACTTCCAGCATTTCTCAGAAGACCCTCCACTCCCTTGCAATCCCACACCCCAGCAGGGCAACCTAAAGTCCCTCTGATCACTAAAGGGCCCCAACTTCAAGACCCTTTTTCACCCACTTTTTCTTTGATACTACCCTCCCTGATAGCCAGCTGGAAAAAAATTCCTCCTGCAGGATGGCACTTATATTCTTTCAGTCAACACATCTTTATTGAGCAGGCCTCTGCTAGGTGTTGGGAGTCAGCCTGATGGATTGTGTGCCCCTGGATTTGTCTTCTCTCTCTTAGTCTCTTGACTGTCAACTTTTCTTCTACAGTCCACACAGTAAATTGTTTTAACAGGGACTTACCTGGAGTTTGGCAAAATCCAAAAATATTTTGCAGGGAAGTATAGCATATGGTAGCAGAGAACTCACAAGCTCTAGGTAATTCGTAGTTGCACGAATATTGGTGGGACATCAACAATAATGGCTTGCTCTGGGTTAAGATGTAGCTGAGACAGCTGTGAGTTATTGAGCATTTCCCTGGCGCTCAAGCATCAATACCCCTCTTTTCTCCTCCACTCGAAGAAATGCATCAGTGAGCAAGTAGGCTAGAGTGATGTCAGATAACCTTGACTTTGTCCTAATGCATAAGCAAAGTATATTACTTCATACTCTGATTCTTTATCATTAATAAAACAATCCTCACAACTTATCATGATACCACAATTGGGAACCAATGGTTTTGATGGCTTTTAAGGTTTTTTGTGGTCTGAAGAATCCTCTGGTTCTTCTAAGGTTTGGATATGTTAATGGTGAGAAGACATTTTGGTTGCCCAATTCCAAAGTGTACCCAAAATTATCACAGGAATTTAAATCTCATCAGATTTCAAATGTGTAAACAATTTGTATCAACAATTGAAAACTGCATCTGATCATTTCTTTATCCCCAAATGACATCCTCAAACAGAAGGACTATTTCCAATTATAATAATATCAAAGCCCAATTATCATTCATTTGTATGTTTTGAAATCTGTATTTCCATATTGAATGATAAAGCCTCTTTCCACAATTCAAATTGAATGTAAAATACAAAATATGGCCATGCAAAAGAGAGAAAGCACAGCATTCTTGGTGCCATCCTCCAGGCTGTAATTATGGTCTTGTTGTAATCCACATGTTTATCCCTCATAGAGATGCCTTTTATGCAAACATATTCTTGTAATAACACTCAAATTTTCCAAAATTTATATTGGTCTTCACCTGAGTCAAGTCATAGAGCTGAAAGGTAGCTCCTTCTTTTCAGAACAAGCCAGCTTGAATTTTATATCCAAAAAGCAGTTTAGAATTAATAAATTCAAGGGGAAAATCAATGCTAAATTCTCACTCTTATTTTAGCAGCATTCAATTTTTTTTTTTAAAGTAGGTCTTCGGTCATTACTGTCAGTATAACTATATCCCCTTAAGCAATTGTCAAAAATCTCAAACGGGCTTTAGAACCAGTTCAATTCTTGTATTCCGGCATATCATTCCAAAAAATTAGATCTAATTAAAAAATTAACTCATCATACACCAGTGAAAACACCCATGCTAGTATTTTCTTTTATATATCTTTTCAACAATTATCTTAATGTAACAGGAGTTACATATACAAGATAAATTATCCTAAAACTATACTGTAAATAATAAATAAGTTACTTGTTTTGTTTTGTTTTAGAGAATGCTAAGTCTCTTAGGATCCTGACTCCATTCAAAACAGTCTATTGTCTTTATACTCAGCTTGATGGCTTAGGGTCGTTAGTGTCCTCATATCTGATGCTCTCTTTGTAGTTATATATTTTTTTCTAACCAAAGAATCTAACATGAAAGTGCCATTCATATCCTTTTCTCCCATGTGATTGTCATGAAAATCTTATGAAGAAAGAAACAGCCTCAGAGAGATTAAGGGGAGCCAGTGTGGCTGGTGGTCAGGGGCTCTAGCTTTGGAGTCACCCATTCCTGGGTGTGACTCTTGACCCTTCTGTGTACTTCCTGTGTGACCTTGGGCAAGTGACTTGCCATCTCTCTGCTTTGTTTTTCTCATCTATAAAATGGGGATGGTGATAGTATCTACCTTCAAATGGGATGGTTAAATGAGAGGATTCAACGAGACGTGCATATGAAATCCTCCTCCCCACCTCACCCTCCCCCTGCCCCTTACCCTCCTTCTCCTCCATCGCCATCACCACTACCACCACCATCATCATCATCTTGTTTATGGTGCTAGTAAGGGAAAGAACTGAGATTCAAATCCAGGTCTTCTGTCTCTGCTTATTTTACTGTTTTGTGAAATTGCTGAGTTCAGCTTGTTCTACCAAATTCCCTCCATATGTTTGGAGGTCCTGCTGGGAAACTGCATTCTCTACCCTCTTTTTTTTTCTTTATTCAATTATGTCAACCAGCCAATTGCCCTATGCTTCCTCTGGAGCTTTCATAAAACCCCTACTATGTGTATCAAGGTGCTCAATAGGACTTCTGAATTAGTGAATTAGATTAATTTTGGAACTTGCAGAATTGGAGGCCTTTAGAACATTTTGTTCTTGCCCTGGTACATTGTGGCTAATGTGCCATATTAAGTCCTGATGTCACTAAATTGACTTTTAGAAATCATACGGTCTTGTATCTTTCTTATTAAACACATATCTTCCAATAGTAACTATATATTATTATAATCTTCTTCAGTAGACATGTATTAAGCACCTGCTATGTGCTGAGCACCATATTAGCACTGGGATATACAATGGCCACAGTAGGCATGCTTCACAATATGACGTTATTTCCCAGAGTGTGCTGTGTGTACCCTCAAAGATGATTTCAAGTTATATACATGGATGAGTATTTTTTAATAGTTACATAATTATCGTAATTTATGTCATAATAAATATAATAGCCACCAAGTCTATGATTTCAAAGATACTATTGCTTAGGACACACTTAAAATAGGTAGTCCCAGGGTAATCCACCTTAACTGGATTGTATGAATTATAGGTACATGTTTAGTTAATACATGAGAAATGGCAAAAATAGCAAAGGTGGTACGAGATTATTGAAGTCTGAGACGCTCTAAAATGAGGCAACATAGATACAAATTTCTCATTGAGAATCACAATTTTCAGCAAGATTATTGTAAAAATACCAATTAGTATTTTGTACTCTTTCTCTTAACCCAACAAGTCACAGAATTGGGCCTTTATATGTAAGAAGTAGCAGTTATGGGGGAAATGGCACTGCAGCTGGGTGTAGGAAACTCAGAGCTTGAGTCCTGGCCTTACCTGCATGAATACTGGAAGAGTCTCTTCTCTTTGGACCTTCCCCGTCTTCCGACTCATGGGCTTCCTAATACAACCTCTCCCTGCTTCACGTGAGAATGAGAGGATGCGCTTGTGAATCCTTTGCAAATAGTAAAAGCACTGGTACAAACATAAGGAGTTAGTGACACACTTGTCTATATGTTTATGTCTTTGCGTTATTTGCGGTCATGATTGATGGGAAAGATTAATGTATGTGTTTTCTTAGTTCTTTGTTTACAATCTGTTGCGTGCATTTTGGTTCATCTCAGGCTGAAGAAAAAAAGGTTTCTGAGAAGACTCTTCAGACCCCACTTTTGCCTTCCCCCGTGGCTGATCACGTGAAGTGTAACATTTTAAAAGCCCAGCTGGAGAATGCTTCCCGAGCGAGTGCCCAGGTGTGTGCCGTGCATGCAAGCCTTTGATTTCATGTTGTGGGATTTCCTCTGTGCCACGTAGAAGAAAGAGGCATTCTAGGACTGAGATGCTATGTCAGTCAAGGTGCAGCCAGGAGATAGGAACCACACCTGTTATGTGCACAGAGCTTTTAATATAAAGAGTTATTAACTGGTATAGCGATAATTGGGTAAGTGAAAGGGCCAGCTCTGTACGCTGTGGTGGGTCTGAGGACCACAGGCTGCTGCACCTCCTGTTGACCTCCAGCGTGTGTTCAGCTGGCCTGGCTGGCTGAGTGGGTGTCCTTTCCTTCCCCATCATTCTTTATGGGACTCGCCAGAGGGAAGAGGACAAGGCTTCTATCAAAATCCTATGACATAATTCCTCCCAGGCTTGGTACACTGATGTGAAAGGACAGATTCTAAACTCTTTTATAAGCTGTAAGTGCTATGTGAGCATAGAGCTGCTTATTATTCCTGATCTAAAATGTGAAGTGGGGGATTAAACTGTGGATTTGGCTTTTCCCACACCATCCTTTTCTCATTCCATCATGAGCTGGCACATAGCAGGTGCTCAATAAGAGTGTGAATGCAAGCACTGATTTTATTTGAATGATTACGTGTTAATCCCTGCGATGGGGAATGACTCAAGAAAACATTTTTTATTAAATTAAATAAACACCGGAAAATTTTGTTATTGACTGAGTACTTGATGATCTACCTCTTCGATACACCTTCACATTTCTGTAATCCTTTGAATGTAGGAGACTTGGAAACATTTTTGCATGCCAAGATGTCCGGTTTTGACAAACCTGCCTGTTTTCTTTAACAGGTTGGAAAAGAGGAATCAACGTTTGTAAATATCAATAAGAAATCCAGTCTTCAGGACGCTAATGTAAGGTCTGTTGCTTCTTGTTTGAATGGGGAAACAATAGTACCTTCAGCATTATCCTCAAAACATTACTCATGAAGGCATTTGCTAATAAAATAAAGAGGAAAAAGAAAACTGAGAGAATGTGAGCCTAAAGTAAGAGAAAAGGACTGTCATAAACAACTTCGTTTATGCCTCAGAAATGCCACTTATTCTGTTTTAATATTTCTACCTGATGTACCAAAAAAGAAATCACTTTTGAGATGCTTCTCAGGCATGTAGATCTGACCTTGTCATTCCCCTGCTTAAAGTCACGGTGGAGTCCGGACTCCTTAACAGAGCATAGGTAGACCTTTATGACCTGACCTCTGCTCCCTGTCCCAGCTAAATTCATCACTCTTCCCGTGGTCCATTCACACGCTCCTTATCTGAGCTCCTAGAAGTACTAGAACCACAAATGTTCTTTAAAGCCTCCAGGCTACCACCAACCCAAACCCAGAGGAAAACCTTCCTTTCCTGATCTCATAGAAAGCAGTCACTCTTCCCCTCCCAGCCCAAGTGAGTAACAACCTGTAGATCATGGCAGCCCCATTGACACCTTGGCAGCCTGCTAACATTGGTGGGGGTCTCCCTAGGATAGAGTTTCCTAAAATGGGTCCAAGGAGCACTGCAACCGTATCTTGTTAAAACCAAAGACTCAGGTCCTACTCCAGACCCTTCAGATCCTTTGGTGGAAGGCGGGGTGGGTGTTGTTGGCGGGGGAGGGGGGGAGGGGGGATGGGGGCGTGGTTGTAGTAGGGGAGGCCAGGACTAAGAATTTCAAAAACACGCAAGGTGACCTAGGAACCACTACCCTGGGGAATACTTGATGCTAAAAATAAAGACTAATATTTCTCTATGTCATCTCATGATGCCTGGCCCATGTTCTTGGTATAAATTTGTCTTCCTCCAGAGACCCATACCCAGCTGCCTCTTGGACTTTTCAAAACCTTAATTCATCTCTTCCCACCCTACCCTACTGTCCCTTCACCAGGTTTCCTATCTTGGTTAGTGGCATTGTTACATACCTGTGATCCAGACCTGAGGTCTGGGAGTCCTTGACCTTTAGCTACCTCATGCCCTCATCTAATTGGTCACCAAGTCCTGCCAATTTGACTTTCATATTATCACCCACATCCATCTGCTCCTCTTCATGACCCTCTTCCCGGCCTACCCCCGGGCCTCACCATTTCTCATCCTGGATAACCACTACTACAGTCTTCTAAGATGTTTCCGACTGGCCTGCTCTCACCAGCATCCTTTGTTGCTCTAAGGGCCTTTCTAAAATGCAAGTCTGACCTCGCCACTCCCTTGCCTAAAACCTTCAGTGACTGCCTTTGCCTTCAGGGTAAACAGCTCATTCTGAGGTGCCTCAAGCCCTGGCCCCTGCTTTCCCCTCTAGTCACAATCCCCTGCTCTTCCCCTGGGACCTTACCCATCAGCAGTTGCGGGTCTCCACTCTGTCTCCCACCTTGGAAGTCTTACCTCCATCTGGTTAAGTGTAAATCCCTCCTTGAAGCTTTCCAGACACCAACCATTTCACCCAAGCAAGGTTATGTGCTCCCCTATGTGTTCTTCCGGGGACCACGTTCCGTTGACTCTGGGGTCCCAACTTGAGGAAATCATGAACCTAAAGTATGTTGACTCCAATTTCGTATTTGCTCATTCACATGTTTCTTTAACAAACATTTCCTGGGCACTGGCCACCTACCTATCACCATGTTAGGCATTGAATAGAAGGGAAGATGCAGGTCCAGAAGTGTTAACTGACTTGCTAGAGGTCCCTTGCTGAGAACCTCAATTTGTTTTGATGCCTGTTGGTCCCAGAAGGTAATTTCTGGTTTTTAAAGTGAAATCAGTCACATACGAACATGTGTAAAAGCTTTACCTTAAAATCACTGGTTTTGAGTAAGCCCATTGGTTATCTGGCATATTTTCTTGAGGAAATATAAAAATGAAACTTAATTTTTAACATTTTCACCTAGACATAGAATTAAAATGTTTCAGAATAAGTCTTAAAGGTCTTCTGATTACACATTTTCACATGAAATACTCTAATCATTATTTATCTCTCTTTTTAAAAAATATATTCCATGCTATGTTTAAAATAACATAGCTACCAGATTACTTGGAAGTAAAAACGGGTTATCCACAGATTTCCCTACTCATTTTACTGGCAAAACCTGTTTATGAACCAAAACCTGAAATTGGGAGTGGGTGTTTTTGGCAGGGAAATTTTATGTGGTACCCCAATTATGTTCAGTTCCTGCTTGCTGTATTTTCTTCCCTATGATATTTTTGGTTTTGGCTTTTCTGTGGTATTTTTAAATAATTATATGTAATAAGTAGAGGAGAAAAAAAAAGGATATCTTGACTGTCAATGTTATTAAGGTATAAATTAACTGAGAAAGCAGTCCCTACAGCCAAAACCAGACCATAAACCTTTTTATTGGTGGTGTTCTGCTTTTCTGGTGTGTCTTTAGAAGTCCTATTCCTATACGTGTGGAAACTACCCAACCAGCTGTGGAAAAGCCGGAAATCAAGCCTCCCCGAGTGCGGAAGTTAACGAGACAATACAGCTTGTGAGTTCTATGCTGCAGATTTTTCAATTATAACAACAAAGGTGATGCTAAAGGTCCAGTTGTAAATGCTTCTTAGCCCTTCACACCATTCCCAAAGAGCTATCCCAAAAATACAGTCTGTTTCCAATTTAAGTCATAGTGGGACTGGGTCTTTCTCCCTGAAAACATGACATGATTGGCATATGTATTCATTATTGATTGCTGTGTAACAAATTACTCCAAGATTTAGCGGCTTAAAACAATCCACATTTATTACCTCACAGTTTCTGTGGGTTGGGAATCCAGGCATGGCTTAGCTGGGTCTTCTGGGTTAGAGTATCTCTTAAGGCTGCCTTCAAGGTGTTGGCAAGGGCTGCAGTCTCATCTGAAGTCTCATTCATGCCGTGTGGGACAGGATTCAGTTCCTTGAGGGCTGCTGGACTGAGGACATCATTCCTTGCTGACTATTGGCTGGAGGTTGCCCTTAGTTCCTAGTCATGTGGACCTCTCCCGCTTTCTCCATAGGAGAAAACACACAAGAAGAGCCAGGGAGAGCGCTAAGAAGGTGACATCACAGTCTTTTATAACCTAATCTCAGAAATGACATCCCATCACTTTTGCCCTATTCTGTTCATTTGAAGCAGGTCCCTAGATCCAGCCCACACTCAAGGAGACAGGCTTCTTCAGGGGCACGAGTAGCAGAAGGGTATCAGGGGAAGCCATATCGGATACTGCCTCCATGGTGCCGTAGTGAAACGGTAGCATTTTCTGTCAACAGAGCCAAAGCTGATCCCTGAGCTATAGGAGGAGCCATATTCCTGTAGGAAGAGCCATATTCCTGTAAGGGGAGCCATATTCCAGTGTCCCAGAACCGCCAGGACCTGTCCAGTTCTGTTCAGCTTAACAAAAGTTTTTTTGGCTACCATGTGCACAGGGATATTCTAGGCACTGTGGGGGAAGAACAAAGTGACTTTGACAATTCCCATGCAAGGGCTCACAATTTATTAGAGGGAAAGACAGATTTCCCTCTAATAAATTATAATTATAATCCAAAGAAGACAGGCAAATGCTACAGTAAGGGTGGTGGTATATTAGCATAATCACAATGGTAGTTAGAATTTCTTGACCTTGGCTGTGGCCCAGGTATCGTGCCTGGATGTATAATTGGTCAGAGAGCTGCAGGGGGATCTTTGGGTGCAGTGGAAAGCGTGGGGCTCTGGAGTTAGAAAGGCTTCTAGTTTACTGTTACAAGCTCTTGGGAAAATTACTCTTTGACCCTCTCCTTCGTCTGTAAAATGGGTAAGGATTTTGTGAGGGTAAACATGAGATAATGTGGGTAAAGCCCTAGCTTTCAGCCTAGCCCTGGCTGAAAGATGAGTTAGTTCCCCTTCCTTTCTTCTTATGGACCTGAAGCCTCTGAAGAGGTCAAGTTTAGGAGGTACTGAGAGTACAGAGTATAGGACAAGGAGTGTAACTCCAGATGCAGTTCGCAAACAGCCAGCTCAGGCCTGCCACTTGCACATTGTAAAAAGGAGAAGAAAGGGGAGTGCAGTTTCAGGGCAGACACATCCCACCTCATTAGCCTTAATAGAAGTTTCTGGACAGTATAGCAGCTGTGTTTACTAGGGATGCCAAAACGAGTAAGATTCAAATAATTAGCAGTCCTAATGATCTCTGGGGGACAAATTAAACCATGAAAAATCTGCTTCCCTGAGGATAAAGCTGGCAGGATTAACCTTTCACATTTCAGAACTCAAAATGTTATTATCACCCATTCGGTATATGTAATCACGTTGGAAACAGTGACTAATAATACATGACCTGGAAGGAAAGAAAATTTAGCTAACTCACCAAATTGCCTCTTTTAAGGAAACTGTTTTCAAACCTCTAACTTCATGTGTATTTCTTAAGATACCCCAAAGTATTCTGCTTTGAAAATCAAAGAATGGCAGCATTTTTCCCTTGAGTAGTAAATAGCAAAATTGATGGATGAGATTTTCCCAGTTTTAAGTTTTCATCCCATAAATAGTCATGGTATTGTTGACACTAGTTACCACTTCTTTACTCATCTCTTCCACTCATAGATATTGATTAAGTTAATAAACACTTGGTTGGGGTTACAGATTGGAAAACCTCAGATTTCCCATTTCCTAAAAACTAATTCTGCATCATTAGTTTTGAGATGCAGGGATGTGTGTGCCCTTTTTAGCGGTTACAGTATTCCTAGTTCATAGGCCAAAATTATGTGTGCTTGTTTGGGTTTTAGGGTACTCCATCAAAGCATCATGATATTCAGGTGCTCTGAACAAGTTTTCAAACTGCTGCTTTTTAGGATATAAACAAAAATCTAAGCTGTGTTCTCTTCTCGAAATACGGCATAGGGAGGAAAGGTGGGGCTGCTGTGTGCAGAGTGAAGGGAGAAGCAAACTCTGCAAAGAGTTGAAGGCAGGTAAAAGCATCATCTTTATATTGATGTCAGCTGGTATGTTTAGAAAATGATGAGCTGCTTAATTTTTACCCAGATGTATAACTTTACTATGTATTTAAACATAGTGTAAAAATCTAAAGGCATTCAGGCAAGACAGAAAAGTCCAAAGAGAAAAGTAACTAATTCCCTAGAATCACACCATCAAAAATAACCAATGTTCACATTTATGACTATTACTCTAGACATTTTTCTATGCGTATATATTGTTAAAATAGAAATCATTTCAAAGAAAAGACTCATACTACTACATAAAATTTTACTTATTAAAATGTTTCATGAATTTACCTTAGACACCAGGTGTTCATCATAAATCACATTGATAGCATAAGCTATCTGGCATAGCTCAAGGTCTTAGGTGTGCAAAGACACACTTATCCAGCGGGATATTCCAAGGGTCCAGAGGTTCTCTCAGGAGCTTGTCAGTGGCCAGTGGTTCCTTTGGAATGTACAGGGTTTGAGCATCTGGGGCCTGCTGAGTTAGCCCTTTCCTGTGCAGGCAGCAATCTGGCTGGCAGCAGGGGAGAGGGAACTTGTCTTAATTTCTATAAATTTGAGAAAATACTGTCCATGCTAAGAGTGGGGGACTGATGGTTCTGCGCTGTGCTGGGATGATCAGATCAGAAGAGCTTCCAGCCTTGACGTACCTTGTGGGAAGTCAGGCCTTCCCCACAAAGTCAAGCCCTGGAGATAAGCCCCAGGTGCCGTGAGGGAGACTTCTCCCACATGGTGACTTCCTGTCTAGTGTCCTTTCCATCCTGGGTCATCCCACTCGATCAGAGAGGGTCGAAGACCAGACCTACTTGGCCCCAAAACAATTGTGTGCAACTCCTCCTCTATAATCAGTTTATCACACCAAAGAGACAGTTGCTGTTAGGCCACGAAGGGAGTCATTACACCCTTCGCTCAGAACAGTAGGTTCCTACAAGTCTTATGCTTACCCTCCTAAGGGAGGCTCCTCAGAGTAACATCCCTTGGTTTGGTGGTTCCTCAAAAAGTTAAACATAGAACTACCGTACAACTCAGCAATTCCACTCCTCGGTGGAATTCCAGTTCAAAAGAGTTGAAAGCAGAGACTCAAACAAATGTTTGTACACCAGTGTTCATAACAGCACTATTCACAATAGCTAAAAGGTGGAAACAACCCAATTGTCCATCAACAGATGAAGGGATAAACAAAATACAGTCTGTCCATACAATGGAATGTTACTCAGCCATAAAAAGGAATGACATTTTGACTTACGCGATGACATGGATGGACCTTGAAAACATTATGTTCAGTCAAACAAGCCAGATACAGAAGAACATTTACTGCATGATTCCACTTATATGAGGTACCTAGAGTAGTCACATTCATCCGGACAGAAAGCATCATGGGGGAGGGGTGTGGAATTTCCCCTTTACCCTTTTTGAGTTCTTGTGGCTGGATGAATGATAAACTAAAAAGGTTAAAAAGAAAGAAATTTTAATTCATGCACATGGAGGTCTCATAGAAATGGAACCTAAGAAGTGCCCAAAGCAGGCAGCTTTTCTACTTTTTAGGCAAAGAAACAATAAAGTTGTGAGGAATTGACAGGACAAAGAAACTTAGGTTTTGGGTGCTCATTTAGTGAAGAATCTAAACAGAGTTTGGGCTTCGGATAGTAACTTAAAGAAGTAACAGGGTTTGTTTATACAGGCCTCTAGGCCCGAATCCCCTGTCTCTGATGATAAAGGGGTCCTTCTATCTTCAGATGCAGGGAGTACACCTTTCACACGAGAGATTTATTTCCTGCTTTCAGGGAGACAGAAAGGAGGGTCAGAGTGTTGGCCATTTCTTAAGTAACTTTAATTCAAAATAATCAATATGACAGACCTTTACACCATGTAACAAGCAGAAAGGAGAAAGTCTGTCAGAAATTAAGGAATAACTGGGGCTTCCCTGGTGGCACAGCGGTTAAGAATCTGCCTGCCAATTCAGGGGACACGGGTTCGAGCCCTGGTCTGGGAAGATCCCACATGCCGCGGAGCAGCTAAACCTGTGCGCCACGACTACTGAGCCTGCGCTCTAGAGCCCGTGAGCCACAACTACTGAGCCCGCGTGCCACAACTCCTGAAGCCCGCGCGCCTAGAGCCCGTGCTCCGCAACAAGAGAAGCCACTGCAATGAGAAGCCCGCGCACCGCAACAAAGAGTAGCCCCCGCTCGCCACAACTAGAGAAAGCCTGCGTGCAGCAACGAAGACCCAACGCAGCATATAAATAAAATAAATTTATTTAAAAAAAAAAGAATTAAGGAATAACTTTTTACAACATTTTAGGTTATAATTTAACATCATGAAGAGGAGAAGAAAACTTGAGGCCCTAAACAAAATTTCAATATTCTCTTGGAAACCAGTACAAACTATATTGATAAATATTTATTTCTAATTTAAATGCCAAAAGTAATTACTTTTTCATACCAAATACCACAGGAAATAATTACCCTAAATTGTTTTTAAAATGAAAAATTTCATAACTAGGATATTACATCTCATAGTTAGTACATATTTTGCTTAATAGTAAAACTATCTCTTACCAGATTAATTAAAAAATCCTGGGCCCTCGGGCCCTCCCCCAACCCTGGAAAGCGCGGGCTGCCCCGAGGGGGTGGCTTGGCTGCTGGTGGTTTGGCAGGTTAGTGAGGGAACGAGGAGAAAAGCGAACGGCCGTCTCTTCCCCGCTCCAGAGCGTGCTCGCCTTCCTGCTGGGGCTTTCGAGAATCTCGAGGCAATCTTGCAAGCTGTATTTGAACTGGCCAAAGACAACTTCAGACCTGTATAATGTAACAGAAAAGGTCAGAAAACATTAGACAGTAGAAGTGTGAGCATATTAAGTAAGATGAACGTCTCTGGAAGCAGTTGTGGAAGCCCCAGTTCTGCAGATGTATCTAATGACTTTAAGGATCTTTGGACAAAACTAAAGGAGTATCATGATAAAGAAGTACAAGGTTTACAAGTAAAAGTAACCAAACTGAAAAAGGAACGAAGTTTAGATGCACAGAGACTAGAAGAATTCTTCACCAAAAATCAACAGCTGAGAGAGCAACAGAAAGTCCTTCATGAAACCATTAAAGTTTTAGAAGATCGATTCAGAGCAGGATTATGTGATCGCTGTGCAGTAACTGAAGAACATATGCAGAAGAAACAACAAGAGTTTGAAAATATTCGACAGCAGAATCTTAAACTTATCACAGAGCTTATGAATGAAAAGAATACAGGAAGAAAATAAAAAGCTTTCTGAACAGCTGCAGCAGAAAATTGAGAATGATCAACGACATCAAGCAACAGATCTTGAATCTGAAGAAGATGTTATTCCAGATTCACCAATAACAACCTTTTCATTTTCTGGCGCTAACCAACTACGAAGGAAGGAGAACCTCCACGTCCGATATGTAGAACAAACACATACTGAACTGGAGCACTCTGGGTGTGCACATGAATTGAGAAAAGTACCAAAATCTTCAACTCATCCACAACATAAACATAATGAATGTGAAATTCTAGTGGCTGACACTTGTGATCAGAGTCAAGCTCCAGTGGCTAATACACATGGAAAAAGCAGTTATCCTCCTGATAATTTAGCTACAGTTGTTGCTGAAACACTTGGACTTAGTGTTCAAGATGAGTCTGAGTCTCGAGGTCCTGTGGGCCCTCTTGGTGATGAGCTCTACCACTGTGTGGAAGGAGATCACAAAAAACCTTTTGAGGAATCTAGAAGAAATAGTGAAGATAGTTTAAGATTTTCAGATTCTAATTCAAAGACTCCTCCTCAAGAAGAATTGACTACTTGGGTATTATCTCCTGTATTTGGAGCTACCTCTAATGTGAAAAGTAGTTTAGGTTTGAATACAAGTTTGTCCCCTTCTCTTTTAGAGACTGGGGAAAAAAACCATCTGAAAACAACGCCCTTCAGCAACACTTCTAGTTCTAGATCAGAGAAACCTAGATCAAAATCTGAAGATGGTGCCCTTTTCACACATCATAATATTGGGGCTGAAGTGAAGAAGATCACTAACCAGTCATCTTCTAATAAGCAGGTGCTTATAAATAAAAATACAAGTGAACAGGATAGTATTGATCACATTAAAGATACTGTTACTGATAAAGATAAACCTGTGATACCCCTGAAATCACTGGGAGGCCGAACCAAAAGGAAGAAAATCGAGGAAGAAAGTGAAGATGAAGTAAGCTGCCCCCAAGCCTCCTTTGATAAAGAAAATGCTTTTCCTTTTCCACCAGATAGTCATTCTTACATGAATGGAGACTATGTGATGGATAAACCTCTGGATCTGTCTGATCGATTTTCAGCTATTCAGCGTCAAGAGAAAAGCCAAGGAAGTGAGAACTCTAAAATCGGATTTAGGACTTCCCTGGTGGCACAGTGGTTAGGAGTCCGCCTGCCAATGCAGGGGACAGGGGTTCGAGCCCTGGTCCGGGAGGATCCCACATGCCGCGGAGCAACTGGGCCCGTGCGCCACAACTACTGAGCCTGCGCTCTAGAGCCCGTGAGCCACAACTACTGAAGACCATGCGCCTAGAGCCGGTGGTCCGCAACAAGAGAAGCCACCACAATGAGAAGCCCACGCACCACAAGGTAGAGTAGCCCCTGCTCGCCGCAGCAATGAGGACACAACTCAGCCAAAAATAAATAAACAAATTAATTTTTAAAAAATAAAAATAAAATAAAATAAAATCGGATTTAGGCAAGTGACTCTCTATGAGGTTTTGAAGCCTGTTCCAAAGGGCTCTTCCTCAAGCCGTAAGGCCTTGAGTGGGAGCTGTGGGTTAACCAAAGATTCCCCGGAAGAGCCCAGCAGTTTACAGGAGTCCCTCCTCCAGTCCTTGAGTAAATCTCCGGGTAATAAAACACTGTTACAAATAAAGGAAGAAAATTCTATCTTTAAAATCCCTCTACGTCCACATGAAAGTTTGGAGACAGAGAATCTTTTTGATGACATGAAGGGTGCTGGTTCTCGTGAGCCTATAAAAATAAAAACCAGGTCAGTCCATGGAGCTTTTGAACTTGCATCAGTTCTTCAGTTAAATCCATGTAGAATTGCTAAAACAAAGTCTCTACAAAACAACCAAGATGTATCCTTTGAAAACATCCAGTGGAGTATAGATCCAGGAGCATACCTTTCTCAGTATAAAATGGGTATTACTGTAGTGGATACAAAGGATGGCAGTCAGTCAAGATTAGCAGGAGGAGAGACAGTGGACATAGACTGTACATTGGTTAGTGAAACTCTGCTTTTAAAAATGAAGAATCAAGAGCAGAAGGGAGAAAAAAGTCCAAATGGAGAAAGAAAAATGAATGATAGCTTGGAAGATATGTTTGATTGGACTACACATGAAGAATATGAATCCTGTTTGGTGGATAGCTTCCCCCAAGTAGCAGATGAAGAGGAGCTGTCAACTGCTACAAAAAAACCAAACTCTCCTGATGATAAACAAGATAAAGTCAAACAGAAAGCATTTGTGGAGCCATATTTTAAAGATGATGAAAGAGAGACTAGCTTACAAAATTTTCCTCATATTGAGGTGGTCCGGAAAAAAGAAGAAAGAAGAAAATTGCTTGGACACACATGTAAGGAATGTGAAATTTGTTATGCAGATTTTCCAGCAGAAGAAAGAGAAAAGAACTTGGCTTCCTGCTCAAGACACCGATTTCGCTACATTCCACCCAACACACCAGAGAATTTCTGGGAAGCTGGTTTTCCTTCCACTCAGACTTGTATGGAAAGAGGTTACATTAAAGAAGGTCTTGATCCTTGTCCTCGTCCAAAAAGACAGCAGCCTTACAATGCAGTATTCTCTCCGAAAGGCAAAGAGCAGAAGACATAAATGTTGAAGCAAAAACAGGAGAGATGACAATATTCTTTTTATTTATAGTTAAAGTTGATATTAAACATTGATTTTTTTTGATCTTCTGAAAACTGATTTATAAATCATTTTTCTATTGAAAATGTTTTTAAATGGCATTTACCCATCACACAGATGACTATTTAAAAATGGATAAGTTTATGTCGTATTTTCTTGCTTTTGCACCTTTGAAATAATAAGGTGCTTTCATTTTGCACTCTAAGTTAAAAGTTGTGTATTACTTTATTTGGTAATACCTAATTACAATTTGGAAAATATGAAAAAAAATAATCCTGCGGATGTTTCCAGGAATAAATTTTCGATGATGATGGTAATTCAATCTTTCCTTCAGGGTCTTCAAAAAAATGCTATATAAAAAATATATTAAGTTTTTTCTCCATGTAATTTTATTAAAATAAAAACAACTCTATCCTAATAAAAAAGAATCAATATGCCATTGTGGCATATTTGGGGGTGGCCCACCCTGAGCCTCAACAGCAGAGCAAATGTTACCAGGGTCTGCGGAGAGGAGGCCACAGGGAGCTGTTGTTCAGTGAGTACAGAGTTGCTGTTGGGATGATAAAAAAATTTGGCGTATAGATAAAGTCCTTGTTACACAACATTGTGAATGTGTTTGAGCCCCTGGATTGTAAACTGACAAATGGATAAAATGATAAATATTATGTTATACATATTTTCTCATAATAAAACGTTTTTTTAATCCCCGGGCAAGTGACAGAAAATCCAGCCCAGACTTGCTTTGGCTGAAGGTCAATATATCGGCCCCTGTAAGCTGGACATCTGGTAGACATCTGTTTGGGGAGCCCCCAATCCCCATCCTAGCCGTCCCAGCCCTCCCCACCTCCCTCCACTCCCCACAGCCTGTTTATTATTGTAATGAGCAGAGCTTCATGTGCTTCTAGTAACCGCAGTGATGAAGACGACCTCCCTCCAGACCTGGCCGAGGCAGCGGGAGCGACCACGACTCCAGCCATGGCCACCACCATGGCCACCACCACACAAGTCTCAGTGCCGCTGGCATCCCCCAAGGTCCACAAAGTCAGCTCGCCTCAGAATTCAGAAGGCAAGGGCCAGCTGTCCCCAGGGGCCAAGGTATGGCGCAAAAGCCCTGAGGAGTAGCTATACTTGCCGAGAACTCTGCATAAATTGTGTGTGGCATCTGTATGCATTTAAACTTTGCATCACCAAGTCTGTGCACTCGTAAAACAACAGTAATAACCACCAAAGCATGTGTTTTGTATAACCTGTCCCTGAAAGATAACCACGTATGAGAGACAAATGGTATAATATAAAAGCATGTACTTTGTACTTGAAGGGAAATTTAAGAGATTTTTGAGGGCAGTTTTAGTTTTAGAATATCATCCCTGCAAAAGCTCTTGCTCTACTGTGAAGACAGAAAGCAAGAAATGGGTTTTTATCCCCCATAATGGAAAATTTGGAGGAGTAAAAACAGAGGTATCCCTATCCCATTCCTTATATGGGATAGCCTGTGTTAATAGTTTGAAAGTGGGAAATATTATTCTATTTGTCACTTTGAAATTTCAGGAAATTGCCAATGATGTGAATGGGCTGTGACTAAGGCACAAGACATTTCTCTTGATTTCCTTTGAGTGACGCTTAGCTGTGGTCACTCTTCAGCAATTGGTCCAAAGGCAGTCACATGTCTTGCTCTCCAAGCAGATGCTGAGTCAAAGGTTGCTTGGTCTGTGGACCCCGCTGAGGAACACTGTGTGCATGAGGTGGGGCCCCTAATGCAAGATTGGAACCTTAGAGTCTTGGGGGCCAAGACTTGGGGCCCAGTTGCTCCTTTCAAACACCTATGGCTGCTTGAAACAAGTAGTCACTCCGCAGCCCTTGTTTCTCCGAGCCTCAGTTTCCTCTTCCCAAAAAAGGGAATAAGATCTGCTACGATGCCCAGCTCGTGGGTCCAGCAGAGATTAAAGTGCTTGTGCAAACAGGATGCCCGAGGCTTCTGTAGCTCCAGGGATCATGATTCCTGGTAACATCTAAGTAACAATAGTCCAGGCCGCATCGTGTATGACTGAGCCCGTCTTTCACGGGGTCCCTTCCCGGGGTTTCTGGGAATACCTCTGTGTTCAACGGGATCCTGGCTGGATCCCTCAGCCAGTGACTGGCCCAGACTGAGGCTCCCCGCTTTTCTGTAGATCACCTCCTGGGAACTGGAGTTGGGTTCCCCTCCACTGTGCTGAGTCCCTAGCACTGCTTTGTCCCAAGTGTGGACACAGGCTCCTCTGTATATCCCAGGCCATGGTTAAAACCACGCAAAAACATTTACAGAACAGAAGGGAATTCAGTGGAGGTGCAGGCAACATCGTACCAGAAGCCACAAGGCTCCCTCTCTGGCCATCTCTCTCCTTCGGGCCCTGCTTGCACCAAGTACATGCGACTTATTTTTTTCCACAAAGGGTTTCAAGGCCCCCCATGCTGCTGAGATACCCCCAAGGCAAGGCGAAAAAAAATTTTTCCCAAAAAATGAACGTGATTTTCAGGGGTGCCATCTGAAAATCACTCTCCTACCGTAAAGCTCTTCCTCATTATTGTGTAGATGAGTTTAGCTCCTCGAGGTCTTGATCCAGGATGAGGTCTTTACTCTCTGTTTATATATTCAAAGGACGCTTTGAAGTGTTTTTCCCCCAAAGGCCAGTCAAAGAGCACTCAAAGCATTTAAGAAAAATTGTTCGCAGCTTCAAAAAAGACAGTTCTCCACCCTATACCCTACCTCTACCCATGAAGACTTCAGAAAAACTCAGGGTTTGGGCTCAACATTTTGTACACTACTGAGTTAAGAGAACTCTGTGGGGGGTTGGCATGATAATGAGTTCAGTGTTAGAAAAGGGGAAGAGGAGAGAGGTCAGGACCGTCTGTATTTTCTGTTGAAATTCAGTCCAGAGCCGGCACTAACTGGGATATTTTTGTCTGCCTTTGTAGAGCCCCTCTGACCGAGGAGGTGCCTTTACCTTGGAGCCAGGTGATCTCCTGATGGATTTCACAGAAGCCACTCCTCTGGTAAACTTCCCATTTTGCTAAAACCAGAAAAGCCACAGACCATAGAAACATCTTGGCAGTGGGACGGATGGACAGAGGTGGGCATCGCTGTTGGGAAGGCTCTTCCTCTTGTCCTGCTCACAGCCTGGAGGTTCAGGGATCAGCTTTCTTCCAGGGTTCAGGCATCACGGGTCCTTCCCCCTCACAGAGCCCCGGAGGGAGGGCCGTGCTCCCTTTCCTCTGAGGGTGGCTGAAGGGGCCCCACCTGGCCTGTCTGCTGCTCCTTCGTGCTTCCGTCTCGGCTTCTTGGCTTCCTGGGCTGCATGCCCACCGTGCGTGCCCGCCATGGGGCATCTCTTGCTGTCTCTTCCAACAACGTGCTCCGGCCTAAAGTACCAGCTCAAGGCCTCACCTAGGTTTCTAGGCCCCTCGTGCCTCCCTGCCATCCTCCATCCTCTGCGTAGAGGTCTCTCCTTCAGGATGGGATGCCTGCAGGTGGGAAGCCCTTTCAGGGAAGGGAGCACTGGACCAGGAGTCACGCGGGCCAGGCCTGGCTCCACTCTGCTCCTCACCGTAAGATCCTTCTCATTGGATAATCCATCTTCTGTCAAACGGGGATGTCATTGTTTGCCCTGTCTGCCTAAGAGTATTATAAGGATCACATCAGAGAGAGCGCCCCATATATAAAGCACCACAAATGTGTATAAGGTACTATAAACATGATTAGATGACACAGGCAAAATTGGGTGTATCTTAGGCTGGGCTCAGCCTAATACCCAAGTGTAGTGGAGCATAAATCATGGTCCACAAATTTGGCATGTGAGTCAAAACGTGAGCCAAGTCAAAAACTATCTCCTGAGAACTTACTCTGCTCCTGGCTGTGTATGAGGCTCTGGGAATGGATAGGGCAGCTAGAGGCTGGAGGGGGCTCAGGTTGGTAAAGGGTCAGGATCAACAGGAGAACCGTGTGGAAGATGCTTGGGGAGAAGCCAGAAGTCCAGGAGCTCCCTGGACAAGGGTGTGGGGGATGGGAAGGATTTCTGGAAGGCTTTCAAGAGGGGACAAATGAGGCAAAATGCTGTCCAGGCTTTAGGAATGATCACCGCTCCTGCCTCAGCTAGCACAAGGAAATCATTTGTGATTTATGCAATTATACTTCTCTTCTGGAGAGCTGGTACAGTCTGAGAGCTTCGAGTCAGCGCCTTCAGATAAACTGCTTGAGAACTGACAGTGGGCAACACCCAGCTTGGGGACCTGCAGAGTTACTTCCTTCCCATGCTCAAGTAAATGGAGCTGGTTATTCATGGCCTTTTTGTTAGATTGCCAAGATAGGGTAACCCGGAAACACCTCATCGCCCCTTTGCCCAGATGGGGAAACGGAGTCCCAGGGTGGGGTAATCATCCAGGGACCAAGCTGGAGCTGGAGCCCAGATGTTCTGGCTCTTTCTCTGGTGCCCTTTGCATCCAATTGAGCTAAATCCGGCCTCCTCTTTAGGGAACTTGCCATTTTGGAGAAGAGCAATGCCTGGAAGAAGGGCTGTGTTTCAAACACTCTAAGAGAGTCTGTATAAACTGCTACTGCTGTGGGACCCTGTGCCTAACCCTGTCTGGGGGCACTAGAAAAAAGAAGGCTTCATGTTGCTAGGGTTTTAAGGTATGAGTAGGAGTTTGCCAGATGGAGGAAGTGGACCAAAGCATTCTATGCAGAAGGTACAGCATGAGCAAAATAATGATTATTTATTATTATCTAAAAGGTCTGGTGGATCTGAGACCTAGGGTTAGTTTACAAAAAAATACATCATGGCTTTGACAGGAGTGATGGGATTCCCTTAAAAACCATTGTGTTGCAGATCCAGCTTGTGGATTTAATTGCCCCACCTTTTCTGTGTTTGGCATAACAGACTGAGATTAGAAAGGAAGCAGCCTCTGGCAGGGACCCAGAGGTCCCCTGATCTCAGGTGCCACTGCCTACCAAGTTACTGTCCACTCTCTGCTTGCACCCCTCCAACAACAGGGAGCTTATTCTGTGTCCCCAGGACACTTTGCTTGTGTCTCTGGGCAGCTCTGACCGAGCTCTGAAACAGGGTCCAGGTGCTGCACTGCCCAGCCACGGGACAGCTGAGGTTTTTGTACAAGACACAGCTGCCCACTTCACAGCTGAAGTTTGCAGTGAATACCTTTTTTCAAGATGAAGCATCCTTCTTCTTATTTGTGCGGATTTGAGGCACAAGTGCATGTTCACAGAGCACATGCACACAGAAGGTATGCTGGAGGGCTAGTATTTCGGGCTTTCCTTGGCATAACTGGCTTTGACCTTACTTCACTCCAGAGACCTATCTCCATGAGTGCCGAGGGGTCCTAGAGGGGAAGAGGGACTCCAGCAGCCTGCTTCTCCCTTTGTCTGGTCCTCTTACCTCCTTCTCCTCCATTTGTTCTTCCCAGCATCAAAGAAATGCGAGCTGCAGCCCTTTCTGCCCTTGATGTTAGGGTGATGGAGGGGCGTGGCATCTGTGTCTCTAAAGACAGCCAAGGAAGGCTAGACTTAGGGTCTGGGGCTGGAGGAAAGTCTTAAAGCTGTGTCCCTGCCCTGGTTCCTCCTCGGGCCAGAGCTGGAAGGACAGGGAGCTGGAGAGAGAGGAGTGGGACAGATTTTCTTGCCTTCATTAAACCAAGTTCCACCAAGACACTATTGGAGCTAGTTTAACCCTTATGACTCTTTACCCTAATGATCCAGTCTCTGCATGGAATGAAACATGATCCAAACAGCCAAGAATAATAAAAAAGATTCAATCTTTAACTGGCATCTCTTAAGATAATGAAAGAAGATTAAATGAACACCTCCTGGTAACAGTTCTTGAGTCTCATTTTGCTTCTCTCTTAATTCTCTTGCACCCTGCACTTCCCCAAGGACTTACATCCTCAAACTCTCCACAAAAACATTCTTTCTAGCTTCACTCTTGTAGCATTTTCCCCCTCCTTTTCCCAACTCTTTTCTTCTCTAATCCCCAACTCTTTTATTACGTAGTTCAATTTAGCAATCCAAGTCCTACAACCTCTGCAGCTCTGTTGTCTGCCCATTCTTGGAATCTGCATCATAGACTCTTCAAGATCAGATAAGAGTTTCTGCCTGGGAGGGAAGCTTGGGGCTGTGAGGATGGGAAGGGAAGAAGGCAAGTGAGTGAAGACAGCACCCACTCTCCCTCTGGTCTTCTCATTTGGTGTGCGGGTGTGTGGTAGAGTGTGAGGTGTTAGAAGGTGGGCACATGGACACGTCAATCATGTTGACGTTGGGATGCAGAGTCCCACCCTCTACTCCAGGTCAGTCATTCCAGCTTCCTTCCCCAGGTAACACAGACCGTGAACACCCATACCTTCTGTGTCCCTGATGCTCTCTCTTTGGGGCTTGTCCCTTCCTGATCCCTGTACTGCAAGAACCACTCACCCAACTGCAGAGCATCAGAATCCAGGTCTCGTCTGGGTCAGGGAACATTAGTCAGGAGTTCGTGTGTCAGAGAGGAGATGACCTGGCCAAAGGAAGGTTGTGTAGGGCCCAGAATGGGCCCTGAGTTGGGTGTCAGAAGAATTGGGTTTCCATGTGTCTCAATAACTTAGTTTTTATTTTGAACCTCATTCTAGCAGGAGAGCTAAAGCTTAATCTCAAGTCAAATCAGGTGCCTCTTCAGTCTTCCTGGGGTTTCATCTGTGTTCTTCAGGGCACGGGGAGAGGGAGGGAAGTCTCTTTAGTTCGTGAAGTCACCTGTTTGCTGATACATCTGGGACACCCGCTGCTTCGCTTATGCCCCTTTTGGGTGGGTGGAGATCACGGTGCCGCTGGGATGTGAATCCCTATCTGCTGGACACACCACACAGCCATTCTGCTCTGCTCTCCCATCTCTACCTGAGTAGAGGGGTGCAGGTCCCCACTACTCTTTAATCCCTGTCCCCCAGCCTCTGCCTATGAACTGGGGGCCCAGAGCCCCTTTGTTCAGCACTCACTAATGTCTACCCCTCCTCCCTTTCCTTCTGACTTCTCTCTCTTATCCTCAGGCTGGCAATCTCTTTTCTTATCTGGATGAAGGCTTACACATTTTCACCATCATTTATCTATGCCAAAACCTTTCTGTTCCCCAGAGAGTCAGATTTTGAAACTCAAAAGCCATATAGAACCCAGCTGCCTGAATGTAGAGAAGACCCAAGGAGGAAAGGAAATACCAGGAGAAAACATAAATGGTATTTCAAAATAGTATCCTATTACATGTGAAATCCTGTTCATTTACTACAAGTCAGAAGTGTGGGAGCCCCAGGGATGTTCTTTTGTTTAAATCCGCTCAGATGCATTTAGAAATCTTGAGTTTGAAATCTGAGATCTAAATCTCCATTTAGAAAGGTCAGAGATGCTTGTGGGATGGACCAACATTTCTTTACCATAAAAGTCCAATGCTGGGCAAAGCTTAAGTCATCCATTATAATCTTCAATACAGACACTGGTGGCCAGTACATATTTTGGCCTCAAGGCAGAATGTCCATGTTTCTTGGTGATTTATGCCTTAGGTAGCATCTTACAGAGCATAACATTTATCCTGAGGACCAGAGGGGGAGGGGGAGTTTAAGTAGGGTGGTAAAACTTAATTGCACATTAGGTGACTAATGTGGACTCCCTTGTTTCTGAAGAATGGATTTAGAAACAATCAACAAGAGGGTCTAGACCCATGGATTCAGACTTTGCAAATGCAATTTCTGCATCTCCCACATCTGAATAGTAAAACAAGGCTATTATGGAGACCATTGTGAATAATGGTTGTAAAAGCCCTTTGGAGATCATCTAGGACTGCACAATAGTAAAAAGGATGGAGTTAGATCAATTTGGAGATGGAAAAGAAGGCTACAACTTTCTTGATAATTTTTCAGTGAAACTTTCCCAGAGGCTCTACTTGATTCATTATGTCAGGATCATACCAACTACTTAAGAAAACGCTCATGAGCTAAAAGATGCATGTATTTGTTCCCTGGAGTAATGGTTCTTTCCTGAGACCCAAACTGACCCTGTCAGTGGCTCCCTCCCCTGACATCAGAGCATTCTCCCCTCACCATTCTCATCCTCACCAGTACAAGCTGTTGGATCTCTGCTGGGTGCATGACACTATTTAGGGCTGGGGCCAGGGAACCCGGTATCCCAAATGACATGGCATTTTCTCACAATGCTTGGTATCTCCTAGCTAAGCAGCAAGCCCCCTCACCCCCCAGTGCCAATACGAGATGCCAAGGCCTGGGTCCATAGATGTGGGAGGAGGGTCACGGCCAATATATTTTCTGAACACAGATAAAGAGCCATGACAGATTAAATGTTAAACTCTGTGTTCCTTCTCACTGATGTACCTCTTTCTTGTAGCTCTCTGTTGGGCATCTACTCACTTATCCACTTATAATGTGGGCCCTTACTTAGCAGAGTTACAGGAGACCATGGGGCATGGAAGGCAAAGACTCTCCAGTATGTGGCCATTGCTCATTTTGCCCCCATGGCTGGCTTCACTGATTCATCTGAGCTTTTTCTGGCTTGGCCTGGGCAATGCTTCAGAATCCTCAACAGCACACCGGTCCTGTGCACTTGGCACAGGACATGGCCTCTACCTGCCAGCCTCAGCAATGGGGTTTTGATGTGTCGTTCTGCTCAGATAGTGGAGAAGACAGAGGAGGGCCAGAGAGGAGGAGAGAAGGTGGAGAGAGGAGGGAAGAGGGAGGGACCAGAAGCCAGGTGGCCAGAGGCTGGAAGGAGGCTGCGGGTGAGGCTGGCTTGAGAGCTGTCTGAAGTCGACAGATCCATCTTGCACTGTGCTGTCTTTCTCTCCTTCCCCTCCCTTCTCTCCTCCTCTTCCTCCTCCTCCCCCCCTTCTCTCCTCTCCTCGTGAGCAGGCAGAGCCCGCCAGCGCCCCCCACTGTGCCCACTCTCGCTGTTCTCCTCCACTCTCTCTCCCCATGAAGGAAGAGACCACTGGAGTTTGCATGCACCCTCCAATCAAAACGAGGCTGGTAGGTACCCTGGCAGGGAGAGGGGTCCGGCCAGGAGAGGTGAGGCGGGCAGGAGCCACCAGGAGGCAGCCCGTGGGTGTGCATGAGCACCAGACCTCCGGAGGAGCCCAGGGCCGGCAGGGGCTCTCACTCCAGGATGATTGCAGAGTTTGGAGTCCAGCCAGCCCTGGTCAAACTGGGACCCACGGCTGTGGTCCCGCCCCTTCGTCTCTAGGTCTCAAGAACTGTGAAGAGTTTGTTCTCCTAGAGCCGTGCTGAGGCTAGATGCTTTCCGCAGAGAGAAAAATTCTTAGTTGCATTTCTATTGAAGACAAAAGCTTTTAACTTGTGTTTTCCTGCTATTTATCAAGATGACAATATGAGAATTATATAATGACTTGAAGGGAATCACCCATAATCGCAACCTAGCACAACTTTTTTTCATTTTTGCATGTTTCCTTCTAATATTTATTTGCATTCATTCATAATTTTACATAGTTAAATCAGAGTATCCATATCATCTCCTGTTTTCCTCTTTCGCTTAATGTTTTATTGTTTCTAGCTTGTTCTTGGTGCCACATACTGTATATTACATCAAGTGAACGGTCCACCATCTACCTAACAAACTCTTTACTGCAGGACGCGTGCTTTGTTTCCAGTTTGTCACTATTCGAGGGAACACATATAGCTTGTGTGTCAGGTATTTTATTTTCTCAGGCCAGACCCTGCTGGGTTCAATATTTGCAACTTTGGCTTTGCTAAAGTCATTCTAAAGTGGTGATACCAATGACCATCAGCGCCATCATCAGAAGAGTGAATGTGCTTTGCCAGAGCCCCGCAACCCAGAGTGTAACTGTTGGAATGTCTTTTTCTTCTTTAGAGCAGGTATAAAATAACTCTTTGAAGTTGCCAACTTTCACGTTTCTTTAATAGTGATAATAATCCTCTTTTCCCCTTTTATTTCATGATGGTCTGAGTCTTGTCTGTATGTTACTTTCACTTTGCTTTTGGTCTCAGAACACCATGTTAGGCCCTGCGAGGAGAAAGGTTCCCCCCAGTCTTTCTCTTGCTATGCCGCAGGCAGTCACTACCAGCAACCCGAGTTGGCAGCTGAGTCCCTGGGAATTTTGAGATATTTAAAGAGACTACGGAGAGTTTGCGGAAGGGGAGCAGGCTTGGGCTCGACATCTCAGTGCCCACTGCAAGGACATTGTCATTTCTAGATCGGTTGAGTTGAGACCTACTCAACTCATTCAGAACCCTCAGCAGATTTGGGTCTGGTCTGATGTGTTCCCGCTCCTCCCTACCTTACCGTCCATTAGAATGACTCAAGGCCATCAGGTAACTACTCCAGGGTCCATAGGCAAGACTCTGAGAGACACTAAGGCGGTGGCGCATAGGGAGTGGTGGCCTCGGTGTCTTGGCTGCAGCCCTCTGGTGGCGGATGGCACAATGTGCATTCACCAGCAGGCAATTTCTGTGCCCCTGTGGGTTGCAGACAAAGCTAGTGCCACAGTCATCAGGACCCTGGGCCTGCTGGCAGTCCTCTAGGCCAGCTTAAAGAAAAACACACACCCCCACCCCCCATCCTCCAAGGCCTCCTGGAGGCCAAAGATGAAATGACCCAAGAGAAAGAAATGGAAGCAAAGGCTCTTTTTGGCCACTTAGCCCTACCTGATCATGCCGGGGCGTCCACCCTCTTTCAGACCCCAGCACGGGGCACTTCTGATCACCATGCCTTCTGTTCCCAAGGTCACGGCGGTGGGATTCTCCCATGCTTACATGGGTTCCCCTGAGGTTTCCCTCTATGGCCCAGAGTTTACAGGGAGCCCAGCAACTAAAGTGAACAGGCAGGGAATCCTCCTGGCCTGCTTAGTCCAGGCCTCCTGGTACTCTGTCCACTCTGATACACTGTGTTCCCAGATGTGCCCTCTCAGCGGCCTCTAGTCCATTCTCCACAGCTGCAGGGGAGCCGTCAGCAGGCCCCCAGGGAGCCCTCACCTGCCTCATTATACGCCCTGGTCATGGTCAGGGCAAGGAAGACTCCAGCCTGTCTTCCTTGCAGCGGCCTGGCCCTATAGCACAACAACGGGCACAGATACGAGCGCTGGGCAACACTACTAGAGACCCTTGGTGTATTTCTTCAACAAGTAATGAAGGCTCGGTGTGTGTTCCCCTGAAACCTTCAGTTCGGTTTAAAAATGCACTGCCAAAGATTTCAAAACTTTGTTTTCTAATCTGAAAGTAACACTCTTCTCTGTCTCTTTTTTTGAAGATAAAAACATTCCCGGCTGATACAGTGACCCCTTTTCCTGATCCTTTCATAACAGGGCCACAGTTTACCGTAAGTAGATCCGGAAAACAGATCTGTGTTTCGAGACATTGTTCCCAGGTGGCGTGCTTTCCTGTGGGTTGCCAGCCAGCAGTGCCAACAGCTTCTTTTGATCACTGTGAACTCTGTGAGGCTGGGAAGGAGCTGGGGTTTGGGGGTCTGCATCTTCTAGTTTTATTTTATTGAGGTGAGCTTCATGTAACATAAAATTAACCACTTTAATGTTTTGGGTTTTTTTTAAACTTTTGGGTTTATTTATTTATTTATTTATGGCTGTGTTGGGTCTTCGTTTCTGTGCGAGGGCTTTCTCTAGTTGCGGCAAGTGGGGACCACTCTTCATCGCGGTGCGCGGGCTTCTCACTATCGCGGCCTCTCTTGTTGCGGAGCACAGGCTCCAGACGCGCAGGCTCAGTAATTGTGGCTCACAGGCCTAGCTGCTCCGTGGCATGTGGGATCTTCCCAGACCAGGGCCCAAACCTGCGTCCCCTGCATTGGCAGGCAGACTCTCAACTACTGCGCCACCAGGGAAGCCCCAAAAATTAACCACTTTAAAGTGACAACACAGTAACATTTAGTACATTCAGTGTCATGCAACTACCACCTCTATCTAATTCTAAAACCTTTTCATCACCCCCAAAGGAAACCTCATACCCATCAAACAGTCACTTCCCATTTTCCCCTTCCCTCTGGGCCCTGTCAACCACCAATCTGTGTTCTGTCTTTTTGGATTTGCCCAGTTTGGATATTCCATAAAAATGGAATCATATACTGTGTGACCTATTGTGTCTGGCTTCTGTCACTTAGCATAATGTTTGTAAGGCTCATGCACACTGTAAGATATATCAGTACTTCATTTCTTCTTATGGAGGAATAATATTCCGTTGTACTTATATACCATAACTTGTTGATCCATTCATTCACTGATGGGCATTGATGGGTTGTCTCCACCTTTTGGCTAATGTGAATAATGCTGCTGTGAACATGCAGGTACCTATATTTGTCTGAGTCCCTGTTTTTAATTCTTTTGGGTTGGATCTGCATTTTGATAACGGGAAGATTTTAGGTTAAGTTATTTTACCACTCTGAGCACCAGTCTCCTCTTACTTAAAGTGGAAATAGTAATAACATCCTCCTTCTTATATCTGGTTGAGGGAAGGATCAAAAGGGATCAAGAACTTGAAAGTACTTTATCGACCACAGACCACCCCACAAATGTCAAGTATGACTGTTGTTTCTCAACGCTGGAGAGGCAGGTGGTGTACTTAACAAGAGCAGGTAGTCATGACAACTGGCTTTCCCGTTACCATGGCTCTCTGTGTCGCTGAGCAGCTTATTTAAACTCTTTGCAAACTGTTGAAATGTTTTTAAACATTTAAATGTAGTTTCCTCATCTGCAAAATGAGAGAGTTCGATGATTTTCAGGATTCTTTTCAGCTGCTCAACTTTTTTTCTTTAACTAAAAGCTTCTGCAGAAGCTCACCATCTACTGAGCAGAAGTGGGGAGGCTCAAATGGGGGGGGCAGAAGAGTCTCCCTCCTCTTTCCCCTCACCCTCTCCTCCTCCCAGGGATCAGAGTATGCGATTCCTAGAACCAAGAACCAAGTGATCCCTGAGGCTCCTTCCAAAGGCCAGTCTAGAGGATCTGTGAGGTGGGCTGTGAAGTGGCCTAGGGGTAGCTTGAAGTGCAGTCTCATGGGTTAGGTGATGATCACTACCTGAGGTGGCCAGCCACATGAACAGGGAGGGTGTGAGCAGTGGCTGATTCATGTTTCGGAGGATGAACAGAACTGGGAAGGTGTTCAGCAGTCCATGCAGAGACAAAAGCAGGTTTCTAGAACAGTCCATGCTAGGGTCATGATCTGCTTCCAGAACCTGCCTTTTAAGAACCAGAGGACAGAGACACAGGGGCTGGGCCAGACTGTTCAATACTGCTGCCCCAACAGTCATCTGGCCCCTGCAGTTTGGCTAGGCACAGCTCCCCAGCTGGAAGCTCCGGCTCCACTTCCTCTGCTGGCCGTGGCGGGCACTCTGGCCTGCTCCCCAGCCTTGGCAGTGCTGCGAGGGAAGCCTTTCCTGAAAAGCTGGGGGCCAAGATGGAGCAGGAAGCCAATGTCAGAAACCATGCCGGGACTTTTAAGAACTGGGCAAGAGGGCCTTGAAGGCAGCTGGAGCAGGCAGAGGGAACAGCATGAACCAGAGTCCTGGGGCAGAGGAGCCATCCCACATTCAGGGGACTGAAATGAAGGCCAGTGGGCCTAGAAGGCAGAGAGCGAGGGTGTGAGGCATGAGAGGAGGAAGGGGAAGAAAGCAGGGACAAACCCTATAGTGCAAAACCATGCTTGGCTTTGTAGGCCAAAGGAGGGGCTCTGATCTGGATCCTACGAGCAATGGGAAGCCTTTGAAGGACTTTGAGCAGGGTAGTAACAGGGCAGCTGCATTTGGAAATGATCCCTGTGATGGCAGTGGGAGCAGAGCTGGGTTCAGGCAGAGTGGACTCAGGGAAATAGCCTAGAAATCTAGGACAATAGTTCAAGGGAGAGAAGGCAGAGAGTATGATCCAGAGTGGTGTTGATGGTGGAGGTGGAGAGATGAGCACAGATCAGGGGGATACTTAAGAGGCTGGTAAGGGGGACTTCCCTGGCATTTCAGTGGTTAAGACTTCGCCTTCCAGTGCAAAGGGGTGTGGGTTCAATCCCTGGTCAGGGAGCTAAGATTCCCACATGGCTGGTGGCCAAAAAACCAAAACATAAAACAGAAGCAATATTGTAACAAATTCAATAAAGACTTTAAAAATGGTCCACATCAAAAAAAAATCTTAAAAAGAAAAAAGATTCTTAAAAAAAACAAAAAAGAGGCTGGTAAGAAATTGGATTGGATGAGGGTGAGGGAGAGGGAGGGCCAAAAAGGGTTCCCAGATTTCTGACTTGCAGAATGTGGATGGAGAGTGGGTCCATTCACTAAGATAAGGAAATCTTAGGGAAGAGTGGATTGGGAGGGATAATGAGTTTGCCTTTGGCCATGATGTGTTAGAAATGCCTTGGAAACATCTGAATGGAAACAATGAATGGGCAGTTGGATATCCAAGTCTGTATCAGGAGACAGGACCAGACTGGAGATTATAATTAGGGAGTTACTAACAGCTGGATGGTAACAGAAGCCAAATTCATGAGCTTCAGCTTCCTAATTTTCTTACCCGCCTCCCGCCACCACCCCCCCAACCCCCGTGTGTCATATTGTCTTTTCCTCCCCTCCAAGGTCAAGACACTTGACCTTGCTGCAGGGTTGGCCTCTCCACAGGCCTCCACACCTATCCGGACCACACTCATGGGGGAGCTCAGCAGCTCCAGGGAACTCCACCCAAAGTTATTCTGGCAGTTGATCCAGCATTGACCTTGGGCCTGGTTTCAACAACCAGGCTCCTTGCTTAATCCTGAGACCAGTTTCTGGCTTGTATTTGGGCCTGTTAACTCTACTTGATATTCAGCCCAGGGCCTTGGTCTGTCTAAGATGAGGGCCCCTGCCTGGCTCTGGTCAGATTTCTGTCCCATGTTCTTCTGCCTAACCTGGTCTGTCCCTGTGTTATCTGCTTTGTTCCAGCAAAAGTTTGTTCATTCAGTTCTTCATTCAACAAATATTAAGGCAGGTTCTCAGGGTTGAGATTTAATAATAGTAATTTTCACTGCTCCCTAAGGTCATTCTTAAGTGAAGCTGGCTCTTTCTTTTTCTACTTTGAGTGCATGGCAGTAAAGAATATAATGACTATTAATAAAGTCTGGTGCCACTGCCTTGATTCATGCTCAGGCCCTGGTACTTTTACCCACTTTTGCCTTTGTATGTAAGTGTAAATGTCCCTCTTTTTTCCAGAAAGGATCAAAATTGGCATCAAAAGCCCAACCTCCCCCCACTTCACTGAAACAACAAAATAACTTCTTACCCCAGCTCCTGTATCAGGAAGGCTGGGCTAAGTCATGCTTTAAAATGACAAATTGAATTTCCATTTTTTTGTTGTTGTTGTTCAAACAGAAAGTCACGATTATAATCATCCTCATCAGTTCATTCAGGCCCATGTAATTAATTTTTTTTTCATCTTGATCTTTTGTTAGCACTTTTATGAATTCATCAGTTTTCCATTAGAGTTCTGAAAATGCTTATTTATTCAGTTCAGCAGTATAGTCAGTTACCAGAAACCTGTACTTGTCAGAGTCTTTTCCATGAATTCCTTGAAGATGAAACACTTTTATAGGAACATTTTTGCAAAAGCATCAGAGTACACCCAGAACTATCTGTAAATGACAAAAGACTTAAAAATGACCACGGTTAAAGATTTGATGAAAGTTCATAATAATGCAATTGACAAGGAAATTTAGTTATTTCTGAGATATACATTTTAAAGTAATAACTAGAATTATGACTACTCACGCTGCACGTCTGTCAGGAGTGGGCTACACATTCTGCTCTGTGTTGCTCTGTTTCTGGGACCCAGGCTAATGGAGCAGCTGCCATCTGAAACATTGCTAGTCACAGTGGCAGAGGTGAAAAAAAAAGAGGTGACAATCATCCACTAGCACTTAAATCTTCCAATGGAAATAAAATATGGCACCACATTTCTTTGGCCAAAACAAGGCACATGGTCATGCCTAACTTCAAAGTGGGGTAGGGAAGTGTAATGCTACCATGGAAATCAATGAGCCAGGATTATCTGGTAAATCACACAAGTGACCACTACAGCCCAAAGTTTGGGAAAGCTCCCTGTGGCAAACATCACATGCTAGCAACTCTACAATGCTCCTGTTCTCGTGGTCAATTCTTTGGCATTGCTCCAGCCCAGGCCAGGTCAGTTCTCTCTCTAGAGGCACTTGTAAAACAAACAAGGGCTTGTATTTCTCAGCAGTAGTCTTTCAGGACCTCTCAAAGATAAGATTCTCCCCATTGCTCAAGCCAGATATACCCTTACAGAACTACAACTACACCTGGTATTTTTGTGGTTTTCCATGTTTCCCTAGGAGGGACAGCTCATCGTCTGTCTAATCACTAGAAATATATTGCTCATTTGATGATCAAAACCTCTTCTTTAGAAAGCCACGTGAAAAATTTCTCCAAGTTTGGGGCCAGGAACTAGCATGAAAACTCAAGTTATAAAATATATAGCTGGTACTACTGAAAGGATATAAAACAAACAAAAAAGTATGCATAGAAAAAATGCTATGAGGAAATACACTGAGAGTGATAGTAAGGGATTATGGAATTTCTTCATTTATTTACTTTTATATATCTTCTGAGTTTTCTATGTAAAGTAATAAGCATATCTTGCTTTGTAATGGAAACAACAATAAATTATCCTCTCCAAATGAGGCAGTGTACTCTAGACCAATAGTTCTCAAACTCTACTGTATATCAGAATCATCTGAAGGTCTCGTAAAAACACAGATTGCTGGACTTTGTCCCCAAACATTCTGGTTCCAAAGGTCTTAGTTGGGGCCTGAGAATTTGCATTTTCACCAAGTTTCAAGATGGTACTGTTGCTGCTAGTCTGGGGCCCATACTTTGGGAACCATTGTTATAATGGTAAAAAACACCAATTATGAAGTCAGCCAACCCTGGTTCTAAATACTGGTTCTTAATACTTATTAACTGTGTGACCTTGGGACGATTACTTAACCTCTTTGAGCCTCACTTTCCTTTTCCATAAAATCAGTTCCAAGATGTGTGTTTTTCCACCTTCTAACATCTCTGAAATCAGAATGTTTATTACAATAGTGTACATGACAGAGTTCGAATGGTTACTTTTTCTTTCTCTGTGGCACATGCAAAAATGGTGCATCTTACAAATGATGGTGTCTAACATGTGATGAAACATGACCTCTACCTTTAAGATTGTCCAGAGGTAACGTATGTCAAGTGCTTAGCATAGTGGCTAGCACTAAGCAAAATCGTTTAATAAATGGCAATTGATTAACTATTATTAAAAAATAACAGGGACTGGGCTTCCCTGGTAGTGCAGTGGTTAAGAATACGCCTGCCAATGCAGGGGACACAGGTTCGAGCCCTGGTCCGGGAAGATCCCACATGCCGCGGAGCAACTAAGCCCGTGCGCCACAACTACTGAGCCTGCACTCTAGAGCCCAAGTGCCACAACTACTGAGCCCGCGTGCCACAACTACTGAAGCCCATGCGCATGGAACCCATGCTCCACAACAAGAGAAGCCACCATAATGAGAAGCCCACGCACCGCAACGAAGAGTAGCCCCCGCTTGCCGCAACTAGAGAAAGTCCATGCGCAGCAACGAGGACCCAACGCAGCCAAAAATAAATAAATTAATTAATTAAATAAAATTTCTTAAATAAATAAAATAACAGGGACTGTGTGGTAAGGCTTAGGGAGCAGCTGACAGTGTAAAAATGGGACCCAAACTGAGATTGATTTCCTCTTTTCTGTTTCCTCTCCAGGCAGACTTTAGAGACAGTAAATTACAATGCTGTCCTGGCCAGTCTTCCCCACTGATTCCAGCAGCAACCCTGAGGCCTTTGACAGAGACCGTCTCCACAGTGCAGACCATCTACACCATTCGGAAGCCTGTTTCTCCAGTGGCCAGGTGAGTCAGATCAGCAGGTACCAACAGGTAACTCTGATGACAGGAAAACCAGGCACAGGCTCTAGGTGCATTGTGTTTGTGACATCTACCACTCTCTTATTCATTCTTTTATTCATTTATTCTCTGAATATTGATGTTTATTAAAATGTCGTCAAAGGCTAGACGCTATTCTAGGTGCTAGGGATGTAGAGTGAACAAAACAGATGAAAGTGCTACCTTTATGGAGTTTACAATTTAGTGTCGGGGGAGGGGAGAGAGACATTGAATGAGTGTGTGTGAGATAGTGATAAGTGCTAGGGACATAAATCCATGAAGGGCAATAGGGCATGCTGGGATGGTCTCACCCAGGTGGCATTTAAGCAGAGAGCTGAAGGTGGTGAGGGGAGCAAGCTGCAGATATTTGGGAAAGGAATATAGTAGTCAGAGGGAACAGCCGGTGCTAAGGCTTCTGAGGTGGCGTGAGCCTGGCATGGTTAAGGAGGAGTTAAGGGGGCTGGTGCAGCCAGAGAGGTAGTGAACGACAGGAGAGGAAACCCATGAAGCTGTAGGCTGGGGCCAGATTGTGTAAAGCCTTCTTGGCCATAGAAGAAACATTGCTTTCTACTCTGAATGAAATTATTTAAAGAATTGATTGTGCCTTTCAAGACGTGTACTTCCTGTGGGGTGTGTGTGTGTGTGTGTGTGTGTATGCGTGCACCTAAACAGTGGAGAGAAATTCCATAGATAGGCAACTGGGCTCGAGGGCCAAGAACTCAGCAGCAACCTCTTAAAGCAGCCAATTTTACTTCATTCAATTTTATTTATTAAAACATTGGAGGTAATTCTGGGAGACAGTGCATATGAAACCAATTGAAAACATGATTTAAAGAAATCTAACCCCTGGACATTTTCCCATTCATTTAAATGACCTTTACTGAGAGGCTTCTATGTGCCAGATCCTTTGCTAGGCTCCAGGGTTTCAGAGAGGAATGGCATATATAACAGTCAGTCCCCTGAGGAGCGGTGCCTTCAGAAGCTCTCCGTCTGGTGGGGGAAACCCATAGGCAGCCTATTTCAGGTCACTGTAATGCTAGCAAATGTAGGGGGTCCTTAAGGAGCCTGAAAGAGAAAGTCAAGAACTCAGATTGGGAAAGAATCTGGGAGACGACATTTAAACTGAGACTGCTCTTACCATATTTGAGCGTGTATCTCACCATTTTGTCACCTTATTCTTTTTCAGTGCAGAGACGCTCCGGCAGGAACTGGAGAGAGAGAAAATGATGAAAAGACTGTTGATGACCGAACTGTGAAATTCTCCCCTTGGTGCCTGGAGGATGGCATGGTGCCTTCTGTCCGTTTTCTTTCTTCGGGCTTTGTGTGATCACTCTAGCACAACATACAAATGTGTGCTCGGTTGGCCCAGGTCTCTGTGGTTAGTCGAAGCCAACTTCTGGCTTGACTTCTATCGGAAAAGATATTTTATGTCTCCTGAGTATTAGAGTTTTTCTGCTACTCAGTGTAGTTGAGACAGGATTTGGTAAGCCTAGAAGAAAGATGGGAAAACCAGGATTCCTTTTCAGAAGTACCTGTGTGTATATATTAATAACCACAGGGGTTAATATGGCACGGAATCCTTTGCTGTCAATCTCAACCATGTGATTTTGTATGATTGACACTTGCACCAAGCTTTGACTGTTGTTAGAGTCATTTTTAATGAGAGAATAATTCTTTACTGCTGGTTTTTCATTTACACTGGTAAATACACAGATCTTACAAAGTCTTTAACATTCATTTTTATTCAGACACAAGTAGGTGAACTAAAAAAGGAAAGTTGCAGTCACCAGGGCTGAAGGTGCTTCAGCTTAATCTGAAATACAATTTAACTTGTGAATTTATGGTATATGATATTATTTGGGATATATAAAATTTATTATTGAACCCAAAGTAAGACATTATAGTTTAAATTGTCTAAAAATCCTTACAAAGTGACTTGATATCAGGATTCATTTGGGTGTTCCATAAAGGAAAATTATTTCTAAAGTTGATCAACTCATGTCCTGTTGATAGAAACTTGACCAGAAGAAACTTTGCTCTCTTTTTATATAGTTTCAAGAAATGTGTTTTTAAATTTTTATTATGCACTTGAACAACTTTGCAGGAATAATTAAGAACCCCCGTAACCACAAACTAGCCCTCTGAAATGTTTCCCATGCTTTCTCAGTGAATATGCACACATTTTTACATCAATACGGTCAGTGTGTACGTGCTCTTTGGTTACTTCCTCCCTCTAACACACAGCTCCTCTTTTCAACACTGATCCTGCTCTCACCAATTTTGATTTCTTTGTATTCATGTAACATGATTAACCTCACTTCTTGCCATTACTAGATATTTGAGTTATATCTAATTTTTCACTCTTATAAATAGTGCTGCTATGAATGTCTTTGTAAAAAATGTTCCTTCCTTTGGATTCTCCCCTTGGGAATATCTCCAAAGAGAGATTACAAGGTCAAAGAGCATGAGGGATTTTATAGCTCTTGTTTCATAGTGCCAGATTGCTTTCTAGAAAGATCTAGTCTCTGGGTTGAAAAGACCTTAAAGGTCATCAAGTTCAACCCCCCCATCCTCTCTGAATGCTTGAATCCCCTCTACAATTTATGATGCCACCAGCAATGTATAAGCATTTCTATTTACCAATAGTTCTGCCAGTATTGGGTTGTGCCATTTTTATTTATTTTTGCTAGTTTAATAAGTGCGTATAGTTGTTTCTTGAAAGGTGGTTTTATTTCATTAATTGCTAGCAAGGCTGAGCACTTTTCCATGTGGTGACTTATTAGCTGTATTTCCTTGTGTGTAAAATGTCCATCCATTTCTTATGACCACTTAAGTGGAATTGATCTCGTATATTTGTATCAGAACTGTATTTTTATGTTGTATAATTTGCTCTCCTGTCCCTATCCTTAAACCTGAATGGTGCCAATAATTTGATACTAATGATTATAAAAAAAAGTAATGCCTCATTGACTAGCATTGTTGTAAAATGAGGTAATGTACGCAAATATTCAGATAACAGAGGATTAACCCTTTAAGTGCTGAATCTATACAATTTTAATATTTTTTTGGGAGGAAATCTTTCTAAAATATATTACACACTTCCCTGCCTTAGTAAACAGAGTATACTGGAGAGTATTTAACCTTTTCTTGATGAGTCATGGTCATCATTACGAACATCAGCCCCTTTTGTACCTTGGTGTGGTGCAGTGATGTCATCAGGAACTATCCAAATGTGCAGGGCTTGGCTTGCCTTTCACAGACTAATGCTTTTCTCATTGATGGTTTGCACTGCTGTCTGCTCTATTGGTGAAGCTGTCTGGGGGCAATTGTGGTATTTGGGAACTTTTACCCCCCCACCCCAATACTACATGACCCCGGCTGTACTTTTAAAACAGCTTTAGCCGTTCTTTATGTTGTGTACACGATACAAAATGTGTTCCTGTACAGTATGGGGGAAATATCTGTTTCTGGGGTTGTCACCTCTTGCCAATCCCTCCTTTTCTAACCTGCTTTCTCAGTCTTCTGCTCTTCACTTCCGGCTCTCTGATGGAAACCTCCAGGGCAAAACTGAAGTTTTCTTGAGGAAGCCAGGAAACTCAGTGTTACATACGTGTCAGGTTGGCTTTGCTTCCGAGGAGGGATGCATGGGCTTTTTGGCCATTGTTCTCAGGAGGCTCTGAGCCTGCTGCTTCTTCCCCATGTCCCCCTGGGTTCACAGATGTTTCTGAAGGTTGATGTCACTGGAAGTCTGATCACAAACAAGTTGGCTGTTACTGTATATGAAAACCCAGTACCTTTGGCAGCTCAACTCTAACCAGTAAAATCAAGAGGATTCCATTGTTTCAGCAGTTGTCCTGGTTATTTGCCTACGTACATGTATGTTGGGTGCTTGGCATTGTGACCTGAGAAGATGACATTGTGTTGGGTGGATTCATAGGGATAAAAATGAATTGGTACAATCACTTCGCCTTTTTTTATATACTTAAAACCAAAATAACAGTACCATACGGTCACACAACACATCTTATGTCCAGGGAGAAAAATCAGCTTGCTGACATAATCATTCCGGAGCAAGTGTTCCAGACTGTGAGCCACAGACTCCTGGCGGGTATGGGGGTGAGGGTTAATGCAAGTGGCCTGGGAATCCTGAAACCCCAGGTTTGTGGATTGTAGATTACATAGGCGATCCTTATGTTTAAAGAGTTTAAAAACGAGGTCCTAGAGCATTCAGAAGATCCCACCTGAATGCCCCAAATTTTACACTCCCAGAATAGCACAAGAATATTCTGTTACCATCTTTATCTTTCTTTCATCATCTCAAAGATCACAGCTTTTAAAAAACTTGAAATTCACCATGTTAACCATTTTAATGTATATAATTCAGTATTTTTTAGCATATTCATAATGTCATACAAATATCACAACTATCTAATTACACAACATTTCCATGATTCCAAAAAGAAACTCCATATCTGTAGTCACTACCAATTCTCCCCTCCCCCTATCTTTTAGCAACCACTAATTTACTTTCTGTCTTTGGATTTCTGTCTATGGATTTGCCTATTCTGGACATTTCATATAAATGGAATCACAATATGTGGTCTTTTGTGACTGGCTTCTTTCACTTAACGCAACGTTTTCAAGTTTCATCCATGTTGTAGCATGTATTAGTACTTCATTCCTTTTTAATGGCTATATAATATTCCATTGTAAGGATATGCCACATTTTGTTTATCCATTCATCAATTAATAGACATTTGGCTTGCTTCCACTTTTTGACTCTTATGAATAATATGAACATTTGTGAACATATGTTTCCAGTTCTCTTGGGTATATAACTGAGATGGGAATAGCTGCGTCATACGGCAACTCTATGTTGAACTTTTTGAGGAACTGCCAAGATCACAACTTTTATTTCATAAACAATCAAAAGTGAAAAAAATCACATATATTACTAGACAGACAGAAGCGTGGGCAAATCTGTTGTTAAACTGGTCAGATACTGAGATGCAGCACTGATTTGTGGGGGGTGAAGTTTATAACAGAAAAAAATTGTTTTAGAGAAATGGCTTTGAGAAGAGAAAATAAAGGTGCTATCTTTTTGAAAAAATGCAAATGAAATTAAACTCAGGTTCATCTCTAAGTTCTTGTTTGAATACCCAACTCCTGTTCAGGCAGTGGTCTCAGCATGTTCAGGAAACGTTCTTCCTTGAAAAATATGTACAAAAGAGAAAACCACAGTATTGTGGATTCACATCAGTGGGGAGCAGAGGGTTTATGCAAAACCTGGGATATAACAAAGTAGGGAATATGTGCTGAGGGTGAGAACAGGTCTCCCTCCAGGGCTGAAATCTTGTAAGAAAACAAAAAGAATAAGAAAATCCCAAAAGCAATTTAAGTGGATGAGAGAGAACCTCGTGAAAGGAAGCAGCCAAGCCCGTAAGGAATTGGAAACCAGAGTAGGTTCTAAGGCCCTGGGGTGGTGTGCAGACTTTTAAGTGACCCATGAAGATTATGGGTATTCTCCTTAGAAAAAGCTATACGTCACACATCATTCCAGGACTTTCACTGGATCCTCACACCACCCCTGAAACCCATCTATGTCCGCCTTTGAGTCCATGGACCCCAGGTCCTTGATCATGGGTAGGTCATTGAAATCTGCAGTTTACCTACAAGCCTCATTTTAAGCTGTGGGTGCAAACCCTTCTCCAACACCAGCACCCAACATCCCCTGACCAAAAAAAAAAAAAAAAAAAAGCCCACCTGGTTTTACCAGACCAATTTACCAGAAGAATGACCTGGTTTTAATTTGCCTTATATCTGGCACCATCACTGTTAATTGTATTAATTAAAATGAAGGGAATAAAAAATAAAGTAATAGATAACAGCTTGGATCCCCAAACCGGTGAATCAACACCAGAATCACAAGTCCAATGCTTGCTTTTTTTGCTAAACATTGGTCCATTTAAAATTGGCCATATCTTTCCTGATAAACAGGAAGATGAAAAGAAAGACATTTCAATTTTTAACAAGATTTTTTTTTTTTGATTTTTTTGTTCTTTAAGGACTACTCTAACAGATTTTCAATTGATTGGATTTCTTGTATTTTAGAATTTTATCCTCTGAAAGCTATGTTTTTGGGAAAGAAATGTCTTTGTTTTGATTTTTAAAGTAATTATAGTTCATCTTACCTTTTTCAAGCAGTAAATCTGACATAGTTCTTACAACGACTGGGATATTGGGAGACCTAGTGAAGCCCAGTGTTTCCATGAATTATACCTGAATCACCTGTCAGGATAAACACGTTTAAACTCCAATTGGACAACCCACCATCAGTGTTAACTGATACCTAAAAGCAAACATTTGACCTCTGGGTCACACAAAACTCACTTTCCACAGCAGTCCCCTGTCTCCCATCTCTCCTGGGCCAAAAAAGATTGTAATCACTAGTTTCTTTTGAAACTTTGTATTTCATAACCATAGGCATATTCATTTGTTCATTGTCATAGGGTTCAATACTATAAATTTAGGTATTCATTCAATACCACTGATCCTCACCTCTATCATCTTACCTAATCTCCAGTGCATCATGGAGGTTACTGACCACCACGCGGCACTGCCTGACTTCTGGGCCTACGTTTGAAACCTCTATGCTTTTCTGCCTCCGTAATTATTTTGTTTGTTTATGCAATAAAATAAAATTTAAAAGCAAGCTAGAATGCTGGATCTGCAATACTAGCATAAAAAGAATCGTCTCCATGTTTTCTAGCGGAAAACAGCTTAGCAGTTTGAATGTGTTATCACTCCAAAGCCATCATTTGGAAAGGCCTGGCATGTAGTTAAGTGCTTGGTGTGAATGAATGAATGAATGGCTGAGTAAACAACCGGAACTGAACTGCAAGCGGCAGGAATGGATTTGGGAAAGTCGGGAATTCCACGGTCTGGGCCTGCCCAGGCCTGTACCTGCTCACTGTGGGGAAACCAGTAAACCAGTTGCCTGGTGTGGAAGGGGGCACGTTACGCAAGGGCACCTGCAGCCTCTGCTGACTGCACACGCCAAAAATCTATGTGAATCCAGCCCAAAGAGCTGGGTTCTAGTTTCCCTCGGGAAGCTAGACCCTAAGGACCTCGGACCTCGGTTTACCTATGTTTAAAGTGGCCCTAAGGACCTCGGTTTACCTATCTATAAAGTGCGGATCTTGCAATTTCAACTTTTTCAGTGATGATCCCAAGAAGTAATGGATATAGTAAGTGCTTTATATAAACCAAAAAGTGCTGGAACAAGGTGGGGGAAGCAGTGACTCTGACAAGGTGTGTTCAGGGTGAACCCTCCGGGGAGCACTTCTTACATGTGAACGTATACTGGGGTCTCCCGGGGATAAAATGCATCCTGAGTCACGTGTCTGCCGTGGGGCCCGAGATTAGAGATGCTAACATGCTGGCCTCTGGGGATGCCGCTGCTCCGTGGACCACTTTCTGAGTAGCAGCAAGAGGGTAGAAGGGCCAAATCTGTGTCTGTGAGAGACTCGTGGAGGGAGGGAGGAGAAATGGGAGAAAGAACGGAGGCAGAGAAAGAGAGTTCAGGCGACGAGTAGACGATGCTAGGAAGAAGGGGAGGCTTCTGGCGCGAGCGAGGATGCGCAGACCGAGCCTGGGAGGCCGCGGGTGCGGGCGGCTCCGCGGCTGCGCGGGCTGCGGGAGGGGGCGGACGCGTGCTGGCGGCGGCGGCGGCGGCCGCGCAGTCCCGGCCCAGCGCCCGCGGCGCCCCTGCTGCGGCCCGAGCGGCCTGGCTGCGGGATCCGTGGATAGCGATGGCGCGGCCGCGCCGGCAGCGCCCGGGGGCCTGGGCGCCGCTGCTCTTGCTGCTGCTGGCCGGGCCCGTCGCCTGTGCCGCCAGCCCCGCGGACGACGGCGCGGGCGCCGGGGGCCGGGGGCCCCGGGGCCGCGCGCGGGGGGACTCGGGCTCCGACGAGGCGGTGCCGCGCCACGACTCCTCCTACGGCACCTTCGCGGGGGAGTTCTACGACCTACGCTACCTGTCCGAGGAGGGTGAGGCTGCGGGAGGATGAGGGGCTGCGGGAGCGGAGACCCGGGACGGGGGCCGGAGGCGGCAGGAAGCGGGGGCGGGGGCGGGCAATTGGTTAGGATGCGAATGGAGGCGGCGCCGGCACGGCCGAGGCCCGGACGGGGAGCGCGTGGCTCCCACTCCCCATCCGCCTGGACAAGTGGTCCCAAGAGCTGTCAGCGCCTTCCACCCGCTGCTGGCTTTACAGGTGGGGAGACTGAGGCCGGGAGAGGCAGGTGGTCAGCCAAGTCCTGCGAAGCCGCGGACAGGTGGGGCTGAGTCTAGGCTCCCCCAGTTTTCAGCATCTGGCCTCCACTCTCTGTCTCTGTCAGGGATTGGGGTAGGGGGTGGTAAGGGAGGAGACTGCCATCTGGCCTAGCGTGTGTGAGATAAGAGCAGCTGGTGGGAAATCCCAACTTAAAGAGAAATGTTGCCTTATTTCCTCCCTGTCTGGATGGACCTAAATTTGCAGTGGCTAGTGTCCCAAGCTCAGCGTTGTGTTCGTGCTCACTGCCCTGCCCATGAGAGCTGGGTCACATCTCTTTCCCCACTTCCATCCCACTTCTTTACTGTTTTCCCACGTCATGTGTCCCTAGTGTGAGCCACCATTGTTGGGGCTTGGTGGGCCCAGAGACAGGGGGTTTGTCCCTCAATGACCTCCCTGTAGAGGCAGTATTTCAGTGAGCACAAAAGCCAAGCTGATTTTCTTCAGAAGGAATGGAAACTGGCCTCTTACTTCCGCAATTTGGAAAGTGATTTTCCTTTTCTTCTGCTAAGAGGAATATCCAAGAATCAAGTTGGGCTTTGAAATGTTGTGTGTCCCAGCAGATGATATGATGCTGGATGTATCTGTTACTTAAGATTAGGTTTAGCTACCTACAACAAACAAACATTAATAGCTTAAATAAGATAGAAGTTCCTCTGTCACGTAAAGAAATCTAGAAGTCGGCCATCTAAAACTGGTCATCGGAGACACTAATCCTGGTCTTCTGCTTCTTCACAACTCTTAGAATGTAACTTCATGGCCCAAAATGGCTGCTTCATCTCCAGCCATTACATTCACTTTCCAGACCGTGGGAAAGAGGAAGTGGGAAGAAGGTCACTGACTACTTTATAAGGAGATTGCTCAGAAGGCCCATGTAACAATTCTACTTACACTTCATTAGCCACAACCTAGTCATATGGTCACACATAAGTGCAGAGGAGGCTGGGAAATGTAGCCTTTATCTGGGAAGTAATCTGCCCAATTCTAAAGCTGGACTTACTGTATTATATGGAGAAATGGATTTGGGGAAATATATTAGTTGGGTAGATGCTTAACTGCTGAAACAGGGACCCCAACATACAGTGGCTTAAATAAGATAGTTTATTTTTCTCTCACTTGAATCTGGCTGGTCTGGGCAGGTGGTCCAGCTCTGTTCCACAAGGTCATTCAAGGACCTAGATTCTTTCCCTGATGTTGTTCCCCCACCCTCTAAGGCTTTGTCCTCATCTGTGTGGAAGTCAGGTTGCTTGCACGTCTTTGTTCAAGCTTGAGGAAAGGAGAAAGAGAGGGAGTTCAGGACAATTACCTTTTAGGCTGGTTGCACAAATCACTGCTACTCACATTCCCTTGGCGAGAACCTAATTACATGACCTAGCTGCAAGGGAGGCTGCAAAGTAGAGTCTTCTATCTGGGCAGCCATGTGGCCAGGGAGAAGGAAAGAATGCAGGGGCAGAGTAGGGGAACAACAAGCAGAAGTAGAATCTGTCACTCTATAAAAGAATAAATAGTACAAAATCCATCTCTTTTTGAAAGCATGTAATACGTAGTTATTCATAGCCTAGCACACAGCCAGGTGACTCAGAGGTGGCACATGAGAAATTATATTCTCATTGGGCACATGCACCTAACAAATGGAGAACAAGGTCAGATTCTATGTCAGTTTGTATATATAGAGAGAATGAAGTTAGTTGTATAGTCCAGGTGCTTTTATGAACATGGACATCAGGTGGGCTGCAGCCCAAAGGAAAGCTTTATAGAGTTGAACCAGGAAGTGTGAGAGACTTTGGTGAGACAAAAGGGGGAGGGCACTTAGGTGAGGTGACCCTACAGGGGTAACAGGGTCTGTGATATGTGTACAAATCTCTAGTTTGTCTGCTTGGCACTCTCACCCATTCTGCACATACAACCTGAAGCCTGGCTCTAACCCTCAAAAATCTGCAATGGTTCCAACCTACTCCCTGGGTGAAGCTTCAGCTCCTTTATCTGGAATTTTCTGTCTGACCCAACTTTCATTTACAACCATCTCTCACTCCTTCCTTTCCCTCACTCTGAGCTTTCACTGTCCGTTCTACTCTTCTCTCTGATCCTTTCACTTATCTTCAAAGGCTGATCCTACAACCATCTGGTGGGTGCTAGTGGGGATGTTTGTGGGGTGAGCCTCCCAGGGGAAGCACGTCTACTAGATTACCCTGGGCCTAGGCTTTAGCCTTGTGGGTCCTGAGTAGAGACTTTCCCAAGATCCTTAGAAATAATCAATGACACTGCCTTAAAAGGGTACTGCCAGAGATGGAGAAGCAGAACCAGGAAATGTCTCAGAATGGTTTCCCACCCAGGAGATGAAGGAAAAAGGCATCAGGAAGAGTGTCCCATGCCATGGGGAGGCCCAGTGAAGACTTAAAATAGTTGATGGATTCAGGAAATGAGAGGTAATGGGTGGATTTTCCTGGGATGAATTCAGTGGAGAAGGAAGGAGGGAGCCCAGTTGATTTTGGAGGAAGTGGCAAATGAAGAGGTAGAAATAGTACCTTTAAACTATTCTATCTTTCTATCAGTACAAGTGGGGTTGTCTTTTTCTAGTGATTGGGCTGTTTTCTCTATGCAGGGTACCCCCTTCTCAGGTTCAAAGTTGCCGACAAACTGAATTTTTAATGAAAAAGTAGCCCAGTAGTATGAAATCAGAAAAAGGGAATTAGAATAATGGGGGTGGGCATGGAGAATTCCCTGAAACTCTGGTTGAGCCCAGTGACCATTACCCGCCTCGTCCAGAGACCATTTCTCCAGTGTCCAGGTTGCCCAAGACCCTCAGGCCGCAGACTGAACACTGGCTGATTTGATGTTTCTCATCACCCCCTAACATATTCATTTTTTTTCATTTAAATTCTATTTTGGTTTAATGATGCTAGTTTTCAGAATTCTTGGGGGTTCCCACTGTCTTAGCCTATACTCCTCATCCTTACCGTCCCAGCTCAATTGCTACCTCTTTCAGAGGGCTTCTCTGCTTTTCTCCTCCCATTCCCTGCCATTAGGCAAGATATTCTCCCAGAGCACACTGTCTAACCGTGCTGTGACCCTCTGTGCTCTCTATGGTTAACAGTTTGGATACGTTCTTGGTGCTTGACTCCTGTCACTCATACCTCTTACCCTTGAGGTTCTCAAGCCAGAATCTGTATATTCAGAACAACAGTCGAATATAAAACAGATTACCACCTGATTATGGGCAAACCTCCTATTCTTCGGGTTCTCTGAAAACAATTGAGTTGGGTGTTGGCTTAGGGTTAAGTCCCAAGTGAAGCCTGCAGCTCCCTTTTCCTTGCTGCTAGAATTTATAGACCAGGTCTGCGGAGCAAGCCCTGAGACTCATCAGCCAGCCACTTGGATGATGGTAGCTGGCTTGCCCTTGGGCCATACCCTACCTAGGAAGGAAAAAAGGAACACCGTTCAAGGTTGCTTATCTTTAAGGCATAGTAGTCTGACCACTTGTAAAACATGACCCCATCGATGAGTTTCTGAGCATTGAGTTCTGACCACAATTTTTCCCATCTTGGGAAAGAGCTAGTAAAGCAGTACAGAGAAGAACAGAGCTTGGGGGGAAGGGCAGGAATTCCTTCATCTGCCTATATTCTTCCTGCGTCTACTGTGTATTGTATGTGGATGCATAACTCATCACCATACATATCAACATTTGGGATGCTTTTCCCCTGTGGTGCATATATATGTACTGAGAATAAAAAGACCCCCCCCTCAACACACACACAGAGGCACATGCACACTTTTTTTTTTCATTTATAGTATCTCTTCATTTGTACTTTGGTTTGAACAAAGATAGTATCACCTTGTTCAGTGACAAAGTAGAAACAGCATATATATATATAGTTTTTGGGCGGGAGAATAAAACCAAAACAAATCACAGAAAAGGTAAATAATTTAAAGGTAAATAATCTACATCTAGTTCATATCCATGACTCTAACCCAATAGTAGCACTAACTGAAGCTAACTTTTATTAAGTGCTTACTGTGTGCCAGCCACTGTCCTAAGTACCTTACCCATATTAACTTTAATCTTTATAGCAACACTCTGACTTAGATACTACTGCTATTCCCACTTTAGAGTTAAGGAAACTGACCCCCAGAAAGTTTAAATATTGTAGCTAAAGTCACACAGCTAGAAAGTAGCAGAGAACCGCGTGGGTTTGTTGTTGATTGACTTTATGGATAAGGTGGTGCGAGGTGTCCAGCATGTTTAGAAGAGCGGGTCCCTGTGGACCTCTCTTCTAAACACATGTGCTAGGAAATGCAGTGGAACAGGCGGGATGGGGCATTTTTATGGGCAAACTTGAAAAGAGGGGCTTGGAATTGATGGGGTAGTCAGTTGGGAACTGCAGGTTCCTGAGTGGTGGAGTGCCATGATGAAAGCTTTGCTAAATGGGCTCCACGTGGGTGGAATGTTCCATTTTACAAAGTCCCGTGACATTTTCGCTTCACTATATGGTTCCGATAAGCAGAAACAATTCAGGCAGTCCAGAAAGAGAAATAGGCTGATGCAGTAGCTCTCAGAGATTTGAACAGATAATTTCTGGTTAAAACTTCAAGGAATTAAGTACCAAATTAATACCTGAGGGCTGTGATCCAAGCAGTTAATTAGAAGCAATAAATAGCAAACCAGAAGCCATTACCCACCCAGTGGAGTATGGCGAAACAGGCTCAAGGGATTGCAAAAGAGGAACAGATAGTGGCTGCGAGTTAGACAAGAATGGAAACCACAAAAGCATGTTGAGAACCTGGAGAAATGAACCAAGAAAATAAGTGCCTCTTGAAGGGAGGAAAAAATGGCTTTAATTCTCCAAAACAGAACAGTTATTGGAGGGGTTTACAGGGCACATGTGAGAAGAAGGAAAGGTAAGGAGGAAAAAAATGTTTTTTTTTGCCTCAAACCAATATTATTTGGTCTTCGTCCAAATTTTTTTTTTAATTAATTAATTAATTTATTTTTTATTTTATGGCTGTGTTGGGTCTTCGTTTCTGTGCGAGGGCTTTCTCTAGTTGTGGCAAGCGGGGGCCACTCTTCATCACGGTGCACGGGCCTCTCACTATCGCGGCCTCTCTTGTTGAGGAGCACAGGCTCCAGATGCGCAGGCTTAGTAATTGTGGCTCACGGGCCCAGTTGCTCCGCGGCATGTGGGATCTTCCCAGACCAGGGCTCGAACCCGTGTCCCCTGCATTGGCAGGCAGATTCTCAACCACTGCGCCACCAGGGAAGCCCATCCAAATTTTAATTTTCGATAAAGAGAAAGAAAGCACTAAAATGGAAAGTGGAGGGAAAGGAACAAACAAACAAAACCACCAAAAACCAGTAATAAAAAAGTGGGAGCAACAACATTCTAAATCAACTTATACTTCTATAGAAAAGAAAAGTGGGAGCATGGACAAAGCTAAGGGGAAAAGGAGAACCTGAATGGCTGGATGTCTGATGCATACATCTCAGGACTAAGGAAGACGAGTGTACGAGAGATAGGAGGGGGTGGGGAGAGGTCAGTAAAGGTCTTCAAATAGCGTTGTGACAAGATCTGATTTCTGTTTTAGAAACCTGGCGCTGGTGGAAGAATTAGAAGGGAAGTGGGGGAATCAGATAAGAGGTGGTGCAATAGCCAAGAGGCAGGCTTATGTTTCAGGATGGGAATGAAAGGAATGGTGACCGGAGGAAATGTTCCAGGTGGAGGAATCTAGGGTTTCAGGGTTGGGAGACTGGCGGTGGGTGGTGGGATTCTTCACTAAGATAGAAAACATAGGAGGAAGGGCATCTGGAGGTGGAGGAGCTCAGTGTTGGGCATCTGGAATTGTTTTGCTTGTGGAATGTCCAGGCAGAAACCCCTGGAGGCAGTTGATTGTTGGGCTTAAACGTTGATATAAGAAAACGAGAAGTGCCAAAGAATTGTGACGTTAGAGAAAGAAAAACTCTAAGGAAAGTAGGAGGAAAGAAATAACGAAATAGCAGAATTTAATGAAATAGAAACCAAATATTCACTAAAGAGGATCAAAAAAGCCAGAAGTGATTCTTTGAAAATATGAATGAAGTAGATACATGTATTAGTCAGTGTTATCCAGAGAGACACAACCAATAGGATGTGTATGTATATATAGATGAGAGACAGAGAGAGAGAAGTTTATTTTAAGGAGTTGGTTCACACAATTTTGGAGGTTGGCAAGTCCAGAATCTGCAGGGCGGGTTGGCAGGCTGGAGACCCAGGAGAGAGCCGATGTTATAGTTCAAGTCTGAAGGCCATCTGCCACAGAATTCACTCTTGCTTGGGGAAGGTCAGTCTTTTTGTTCTGTCCAGCTGGGGATGAGGCCCACCTACATTATGGAGGGCAATCTGCTTTACTCAGAGTCCACTGATATAAAATGTTAAATGTTTATCTCATCCAAAACCAGTCTCACAGAAACATCCAGAATAATGTTTGACCACATATCTGGGCACCTGGCCTAGCCAAGTTGACACATAAAATTAACTCTCACAATAGGATTCTGGCAAGATTGATAAGGAGAAAAAGAGAGAAGACAAATAATATTAGGAATGAAAAAAGGGAGAAGTAACCCTAGACATAGCAGAGATTAAAAAGCTAATACATTACAACTCAATAATAAAAAGACAGCCTACCCTATTAAAACATGGAGAGGGCTTCCCTGGTGGCGCAGTGGTTGAGAATCTGCCTGCTAATGCAGGGGACACGGGTTCGAGCCCTGGTCTGGGAAGATCCCACATGCCACGGAGCAGCTGGGCCCGTGAGCCACAACTACTGAGCCTGTGCCCCGCAACGGGAGGGGCCGCGATAGTGAAAGGCCCGCGCACCGCGATGAAGAGTGGTCCCCGCACCGCGATGAAGAGTGGTCCCCGCACCGCGATGAAGAGTGGCCCCCGCTTGCCGCAACTAGAGAAAGCCCTCGCACGAACCGAAGACCCAACACAGTCAAAAATAAAATAAAATAAATAAATATATTTCCAAGGCAACTAAATGTAACTTTAAAAAAAAAAAAAAAATTGAAAAACACATTTAAAAAAAAAAAAAAAACAAAAAAACATGGAGAAAGGCTCTAAATAGACATTTCTCCAAAGAAGATATACAAATAGCCAATAAGCACATGAAAAGATACTCAACATCATTAGTCATTAAGGAAATGCAAATCAAAATCATAATGAGATACCACTTAACACCCACTAGGATGGCTATAATTAAAAAAAAAAAAAAAAAGGACCTCCCCCCAACCCCCCCCCCCCACAGTACATTGCTGGTAAGAATGTAAAACAGTGTAGCTGCTTTGGAAAATAATTTGATAGTTCCTCACAAAGTTAAATGTAGAGTTAACATATGACACAGCAATTCTATTCCAAGAGAACTGAAAACATATGTTCACACAAAAACATATGTACACAGATGTTCATGGCAGCATTATTCATAATAGCCCCAAAGCAGAAACAACCCAAATGTCTGTCAGCCCCTGAATGGATAAAAAAATGTGGTATATCCATACAACGGAGTGTTCCATAAATCAAGAAATATCATTAATTCTGTGTACCTAGGGTATTTAAAAATTAAAATTCTACAATCAAAATAATTTTCCAATAAAATTGTACAGTGCATGTGAAACAGATCCGATTGAATACCTTTATTCTCTAGGCTTCAAGTTGATAACTGCTAATAAGATACGGTTTTTTACAAACATTTACATTGTATTGCTATTCAAGGATTAATACACTTAGTCTCTACCCATCAAGGTTCAGTCAGAAAGACAGAGACCAATTTTTTAGGCTTTTTAAAACAGGATAACCAGCCCAGGGAGCTGTCTGAAAAGGTATTGAGGGGACTGCAGAAGCAAAAAGGGAGCTCAGAGAAAGTCACTTTGGGAAGCGGCTGCCGGCCCTGGGGCTGAGGGAGCAGAGAGAAGGGCTTGTTGTGAGAACCAAGAGGTCAGACAAGGGACCTCCCACTCCCACCCCCACCCCAGAGGTTCAGCCCATCCTCTGAGAATGGGCTGTCTGCCCAGCTGATGCTGGTTCCTTTGAAGAGGCTGGTCCTGGGAGTCTAGAAAAAAGCTGTAAACTCAAACCGACTGCCAATGCAAGGATGAAGTAGAGTTGCTGAGGACTTGCATATTGGACAGCAATCAAACAGGAACAAATGGTCTTTCCCTCCTCCTGCCTCCCAACCTCCCTTTAATGTTTTCTTTTGGCAGAACCTAGCCAGCTGGCAAAGGAGAGATGTGGTTTGCAGAGTACTAGCCCATCCTACAGCTGGCTGTAGAGGCTGGGTTGTAGCTGAGATACAGGAGCTTAAATATTGGCATGTGGTCCAAACTTATTTTATTCCAAATAGTGAGATCATTTAATTTCAGGAAAAAAAATACATAATATTGCTTTGCTTATATTTTGATACCAACCCCAGTTGGTGTCTTGAAATTCAGTTCTGGCACTAATGACCCCACAGGTTAAAGGGCATGGTCCACAACAAGACTAGCCTCACTTCAGACCAACTGGCTACCAATCCAGGGGCCACTCACAACCCCCCTTGGGTTCTATAATTAACTAGAACGTCTCAAAGGATTCAGGAATGGGCTGTACACACAATAACAGTTTTAGTATCAAGGATACAGCTCAGGAACAGCCAATGAAGACACACACAGGGCAGAGTCTGGGGGGCTCATGAATGCAGTTTCTGTGTCCTGTCCTGGAAGGAGAGGATTCCTCTCCAGGGAATCATGACTTGTCACCGTCCTGGCATATCAGTGTGTTCACCACCAGTAAGCTGCACTGAGCTTCCATGTCCAGTGTTTCTATTGGGGTTTCATTACCCAGGCATGGTTGATTTAATCATTAGCTACAGAATTGAACTCAATCTCCAGCCCCTCACCCCCTCCCTGGAGGCAGGGCTAGCTCAAAGCCCCAAACCTCTAATTACGTGGTTCATCTTTCTAGTGACCAGTCCCCATTCTGAGTCATCTTATCTCTTAGCATAAACTCAGGTGTGAACCCAAGGGGCTCAGGAATAAGAAAGACCCATTGGGAAATTCCAAGGATTTAGAGTCTCCCTCCCAGGAACCAGGGACAAAAAACAATCAAATTCTTTATTACAAAACATCTTACAGGGACTTCCCTGGTGGCACAGTGGTTAAGAATCCGCTTGCCAGTGCAGGGGACATGGGTTCGAGCCCTGGTCCAGGAAGATCCCACATGCCGCGGAGCAGCTAAGCCCGTGTGCCACAGCTACTGAGCTTGCGCTCTAGAGCCTGCGAGCCACAACTACTGAGCCTGTGTGCCTAGAGCCCATGCTCTGCAACAAGAGAAGCCACCGCAATGAGAAGCCTGCGCACCGCAACGAAGAGTAGCCCCGGCTCGCCACAACTAGAGAAAGCCTGCGTGCAACAATGAAGACCCAGTGCAGTGAAAAATAAATAAATAAATAAATAAATTTATATTTTAAAAAAACAAAACATCTTACAAAATGAGAAGAAAATGTGATATTATTAAATGATGCCCAAATTCATTTGACAACAAAAGTTCTCATTCCAAGATTTAGAAGCATATAAAATAGGAAATCAGTGCTAGAAAAGCCCCGAGAAATAAGCCATTTACCAACATTAATAAACTAGTTCAATACATTTATAAGTGAGCTTTGTTCCAAAACTCGCTCTTATTTGGAGCTTAGAAACCCATTCTTCTTCTAGAGACGATCTTACCCACTGGTTTAAAAATTTAATAGTAATAATAATCCAATAGTAATAATTACTGGCATTTATTGAGCTGGAAATTTGCTATATGCTGATGTATTATTCTAGATGCTAGGAAGTAGGATGATGGAAGGAAATGGTGAACCTGAGTCAGAAGCAACGTTACAAGAGATTGTCTTTTTCAGACACCTATAGAACCTTAAAAACATAAGTAGTCATTGCATTCCTGGATAAATACTCTGAGGAAAAATAGCCACAGCATTGTAGTGAGAAATAAGAGGAAGAACATATAGGATGATGCTTAACATAGTAGCATCAAACTCCATAAATGTAAGAGAAAAACAAAAAACTCATCCAAGGTGGGACTCAGTCTATAGGACTTAAGTGGGATTTACGACTTAGCATAAAATAAGCATGAAAATAGAAAAAGTAATGCATCTGGCCCAAGTACTTAAAGATGGTGAAAAGGTAGGGCTGTACTTTAGTATGTGATCAAGATCTAGGGTAGTAGAGATGAACTGTCCATAGAGCACAGATATGAACCAGGAAAATGTGGCCTGGTGACTTTTTTTTTTTTATCGAAGTGTAGTTGATTTACAATGTCGTGCTAATCTCTGCTGTACAGCAAAGTGACTCAGTTATACACATATAGACATTCTTTGTTTAGATTCTTTTCCGTTATGGTTTATCACAGGATACTGAATATAGTTTCCTGTGCTATATATTAGGACCTTCTTGTTTATCCATTCTAAATGTAATAGTTTGCATCTGCTGTTGGCTTTTTTAAAAAGTATAATTTAATGAAACAAAGTAAAGAAAACCTCATTTAAAAAAATTACAAATCACAAAGAAAGGACTTCAGAATAGTGAGAAAAGAAAAACTAATCCAATAATTTTTTTAAGTGTATTTGCACTGCCTAATATCTATGGGTGATTTTATTTATTCATTTGACAATCATTCAATGTCCAGCGTCAAGCACTGTGCTGGGCAGAGACTACAAGATGAATCACACGTGGTGCAGGGAGTGAACAGCCTAGAAGAAAAATATTTGTGTCACAGACTGGAAGCATAATGCAGGCTTTCCTTTGATGTGTGGTTGAATGCATTATGATGTTAAGAAAGATGCATGAAATGATGTGTTTAAAGAGTTAGTGAGATAAAATGTTCTATACAGCTTAATGGAAAATGGAACTTCAGAGAAACAGAAAAATCCTATTATAACATATAGTTATAAATGGAAAACCTCTGCTATCAAATATAGAAATGTTTCGTTTATTTTTTCTCTTAGAACATGTGTATTGTATAAAACTGTGATTTTCACACTCTCGGGGGACAGTGGTGAGCCAGTGGGTATGATATTATGCCCTCTTTCAGTGCCTCAGGCTCCTTACCTGTAAATGAGGAAAAAGCCCTTTCTCAGTTAACACGTAAGGCTGGGTTCAAAGATGTGTGCCCCTACCTGCCCCTCATGAAAAGGGTGATTAGGCTTCAACAAAGCTCTTTTCTGAGGCCTTCACCATTTCTAGACGCATGCGCTAGAGAATAGTCAACCTACTAAAAAGAAGCATTTCTCATTGGAAACGTTGTTCCTGGATTTTCTAACCATTATTTATTCTCACTGGCCAGGTTACCCTTTCCCTACTGCTCCTCCTGTGGATCCATTTGCCAAAATCAAAGTGGATGACTGTGGAAAAACTAAGGGATGCTTTAGGTTGGTAGATCTGCGAGTTGGATAACTTTAAAGCCAAGACTTTGATTTTACTTCTCAAGGTAGTATTTAAATTGCATGTAGTTCACTCTCACCAGGGACCTGTACCCCTCATAACTTCAGCAGGGACGCGGCTTGTTTCTGATGACCACCCCAGGTTTCAGTCTTCCAAGCCTTGAGCTGTAGCATGCCCGTTGGCCCTAGAACGTTCTTCTCTAGTTCTTCATTTATGACTGTACGCCATTGGCTCAGGTGTCTAACCAGTTGGCTATATGAAAAAGAATCATATAACACAGAATATGTCTCTGCTTATTCAGCAGGGGTGTGGATGGGACAGGCAATAATAGATGTGCCTAAGACCCAGTTCCTTTTCAAATCAAGAGTCATGACTTATGGGTAGCTGTATGATACTAACTAGTCATTATGCATTGATTATTGTGTCTAGCTAGTTGTCTCAGATCTAGTGAGTTCCTGCCTGATTATTAGTAGTATTCTGTCAAGACGTGATGGGCTGGAGCTAGAAAACAGTAGTGTAGACAGTGGGCCTCCCGTCTAGACAGCTGTGCTTTGTTGGGAAAGCCTCCTTTTCTTTGAATCCTTTATTTCCTAAAACAAATTTTCCTTGAGTAAAGATTTTGATGGCCACTGCACTGAATGTTTTGATTTTTTTTTTTTTTTTGGTTCAGTGCTCAAGGAGAAACAATTGAACATGGGGGTTTTGAATTTTCTTTGGATTACAAGTGTATTTCTAAGGAATCTGAAAAAAATCCAGTGATACTATTATTGGGGAAGATAGCCAGCAAAGAATAATTCTGGTGATTAGGGGATATTTTTGAGAAGGGAAGGCGTTTTAGTGCCCTGCTGGCTTCAGGGAGACTTGCTTTCTGGCCCATTCACGCCTCTTTTAGCTTTCCTCACCCTTTTCAGGTTTTTCAGCCCAGTTCCTGTGGTCTTGAGCTTACACCTCCTGCCAGCTTCTCAGGGTATCTGCCAGCAGAGCTGCATGTTGCTTGTCTCCCTCCTCCGTCAATACTTGGCAGCCTTGCATCCTGTACTTTTAGATACCTTCCATCTGAGCTTAGATTATCCCACCCGTTGCTACAATTTTCTGTCGTTTCTGAAAACGGTGTAAAGCAGTGTTCCTAAAACTAGGGCTTGCAGATCCTTAAAGGATCCACACGTCCTCTGGAAGAAAATTTAAATTCATGTTTTCATGTCAGTGATGTTCCTTAAACAGATTAACAAACGCATAATCTGGTTATCTGGATAACCACCTTACAGTGCTCTATACTTTAGTGTCTGAATTGTATTAGCACCAAGTAGTCCGATAGAGCAAAAGCAAATTTTATGAATAAATGATGCATTCGCGCCCAGTGAATACCAGATGAGGCATTTGTTTGGTGCCTTGTATGTGTAAGTGTTGTGGAGCAGTTCAAATAGATAAAAGTGGAGGGGAGTGGAGTCATGTCTAGTAGTAAGAACATGCTCAAAATAAAGACCCTGCAGAGTCCAGTCAGACACACTACATGCAGGTAAGCAGAAAGTCGCTTTCAGTGAAATGACATCATTTATCACGTGAATGCTATGAATTTAAAAGTTCCTGGTTTTGTAGTTTAATCTGTATTTAATTTGCCCATTTGTGTTAGTTTACTTTTGTAGTTTAATTGAAAATTTGTAAGTGAAAAGAACTGGTAATTTAAATTATTTAAATTATTAACTCAGAGAATTTTTTTTCTCTAAAAGGGATGCAGAAATAATTCAGTAATAATTAATATTTGAGAAACTCTAATAACACGTAGAGAACCCTGGCTAGGCCTGGAGGCCCAGGTTCAGTCCTGTTGCAGCTTGATTCACTTGGTAAGTTCCTTCCCATCTCTGGACCTCAGTTTGCAGGTAGATAAAGCGGAGCGGTTCATCTCCATGGTCTCTCCTGAGTGAAACTGGGGTTTTGAGATCCCAGGTAGCAAAGATCTAATTTATTTATTAATATTGCTTAGCGTCCTGCCTGACACACAGATGTTCTGTTAATGTATTTTGAGTAAGTGGCTGAGGAAGCAGTAATATCTGTTTTGATATATCCTATAGATATGGCAAACCGGGCTGTAATGCAGAGACCTGTGACTACTTCCTCAGCTACCGGATGATAGGGGCTGATGTGGAATTTGAGCTGAGTGCAGACACAGATGGTTGGGTAGCAGTTGGATTCTCTTCAGACAGGAAAATGGTAAGACACAAAGCATGATAGAAGCTAATTTTTCTCTTTAGTTTGCTGTGCTACTTTAGACTTTAGAGAATGAGCACGGTTGTGTTTCCCTAAGTTATGACACCACTTTTAAATGGGAGAAGCCGATTTCTGGCATTTAATTTTCTTTTTCAAAGTAAAGCAAGTAAATTGATCAAATCCTTATAACAATCATACTAGTTACGGCTCTCTGATTACAAGTTAAAAAAAAATTCAAGCTAGCTTAAACGGAGATGGAAGGGTTGGTTATGAGAATACAAGGTGTCTCGTGGTACCTGTATTCATTAGTTATTTCCACAGTACTGCTGCAAGAGAGCCCCCAAAACTACAGGGTTGACAACAGGAAGCATTTATTTCTTGCTCACATGTGTGTGGATTGGCTGGGACTCAGCTGGGCTTGGCTCCAGGCCATGGCTTAGATTCAGGTATTCTCTAATCATTCTGGAACCAGTAGCTACTCAGGCGTGTTTTTCTCATGGCAGAGGCAGAAGCACAAGAGCCATCCAAGCTTATTTCAAACCTGTGTTCACATCACATCTGCTGATAATATTCCATTGCCTGAAGTAATTCACACAGCCAAGCCCAGAATGAAGGGGCAGGGAAATACACTCCCTCTAGCAAGAAGCCTTGTGAAGGTGTATGTACATAATATAACAAAAGAGGAGTGAAGAATTGTGTGCAACGATTCAGTCTTCCACAGTATGCATGGGCAAGAACACATCTGGTCCTCAGAAAAGACTGTGAGCGGGAACAGGCAGGAACCCAGGTAGCTGACCATCCCTTACCTCTGCTTCTGTCTGTGCCTCTGCTGCATCCTCTTTCCTCTGGAGCGTCAACATTTGCCATTCACTGTGCCAAGGTGCTTCCCAAATAGCCAGACTTTCTTAGGCCTTTGAACCTTTGCGTGTGCTGCTGCTTTTTCTACAAGACGCTTCTTCTCTTCACATGGTCTGTTTTGAGGTTCTTCCAATGAGAGGAGGGCAGCTCAGACCAGAGTTACGGCAGCAGGCGTGGTGGGAAGGGCTCAGATTTCAGATATGTTTTGAAGGTAACGCTGACAGTCTTTGCTGGTGGATTGGACATAGGTTGTATGTGGGCAGTAAGAAGAGACTAGGGGATCAGGCTAAGCAATCAGAGCTCCAGTGAGTTTGTTCTTGGAGAGTCACTAGAAGAATGCACTTCTCAGTCCAGGCTGTAAGACAGTGGGTCCACCTGGTAAGACGGCATGGATACTCATTTATATCACTTATCTCCTACTTTAGGGTCAATAGGAGAAACAGCAGGTGTGTGCCATCCCAGAAGCTGGCTTGCAGTGCAATTGACCATTTCTTGTCCTGGAATGCATTTGCACTCATGATGCAGCTGTTAAGATTAGGGGGCTCAGAGGAGGGAGGTCGAGTGAGGAGCATTCAGATTTTATGTTTGACATTTTGCTATCTGGAGGCCTTTAAAGTATAGGTCTCAAAAAAAATAACATATAGGTCTCTCTTTTCTTCTCCTATTACTCCAAGAAGCACAGATTTAAAATTTTTCAAAACCTGATGCACAGGAAAAGCAAAATGGAACCCCTTTTTAATAACCTTTAACTTTTTTTGAAATGATGCATTACTGTTTTCTTCGTTAGATTTTATTTTTTAGAGCAGTTTTAGGTTCACAGCAAAATTGAATAGAGGGTACAGAAGATTTCCATATACCCCCCCCCCCCAACACATACATGCAAAGCCTCCTCCATTATCAGCATCCCTCACAGAAGAGTACATTTGTTATAACTGATGAACACCTATAACTTTTTTGGTTTGTTTTTTACGAAAATGTTAAACCTACAGACAAGCTGCAAGGATAGGACCATAGGGCTTCCCTGGTGGCGCAGTGGTTGGGAGTCCGCCTGCCAATGCAGGGGACACGGGTTCAAGCCCTGGTCCGGGAAGATCCCACATGCCGCGGAGCAACTAAGCCCGTGCGCCACAACTCCTGAGACTGCGCTCTAGAGCCCACGAGCCACAACTACTGAGCCCGCATGCCACAACTACTGAAGCTCGTGTGCCTAGAGCCCATGCTCCACAACGAGAGAAGCCACCACAATGAGAAGCCCGTGCACCGCAACGAAGAGTAGCCCCCTCTCGCCACAACTAGAAAAAGCCCGCGCGCAGCAACGGAGACCCAATACAGCCAAAAATATATAAATAAAATAAATAAATTTATAAAAAAAAAAAAAAAAAGGATAGGACCATAAACTCCTGTATATATGTTTCACCTAGATTCACCAAACGGTAACTTTTTTAATTGTGGCAAAACGTACATAACCTAAAATTTACCGTTTTAAAGTATTCAGTTCAGTGGCATCAGTTACATTCATGGTGTGGAACTGTCACCACTATCACTTTTTCACAAACAATAACATTTGCCACATATGCTTTAGGTCTCTTTACTGCTGCTGCTACTACAACAACTCTGACTGCTGCTACTACTTACTATTTTTATTATTTTCTGGAAACTTTGGAGGTTAAATTGAAGATATCATGACCCTTTAACCCTAAATATTTAAGTGGGTATCTCCTAAGATCAAAGACATTCTTTTTCATTATATAGTTTATTAAATTCAGGACGTTTAACATAGATACAATAGTATTATCAAATATACTTGTCCATTTTCAAATTTGCCCTTTGTCCCAATACTGCCCTTTGCAGAAATTTTTATTTTATGACTCAGGAGTCTGTCTAGGAACACCATTAGCTGTCATGTATCTTTAGTCTTACTTATTTTGAAATAGTTTCTTATCTTTTCTTTTTTCTTTTCCTTTTGGTCTTTCATGACATTGACCCTTTTGAAGATTACAGGCCAGTTTTTTGGTAGAATGACCTTCCATTCAGGTTTGTCTGATTGTTTGCTTATGATTAGGTTAGTGTCTGTGTTTTCGGCAGGACTGCTGGAGAGCTGGTGATGTATTCTTCTCTAAATGGCTCATTAGGAGGCACTCGATGTCAGCTACGGTGATACAAACTCTGGTCACTTGGTTAAAGATTTTTTTTAAAGATTTTTTTTGATGTGGATCATTTTTAAAGTCTTTATTGAATTTGTTACAATATTGCTTCTGTTTTATGTTTTGGTTTTTTTGGCCACAAGGCATGTGGGATCTTAGCTCCCTGACCAGGGATCGAACCTGCACCCCCTGCACTGGAAGGTGAAGTCTTAACCACTGGACCGCCAGGGAAGTCCCTGGTTAAATATTTTTAATGGCTTTTAGAACAATTTTGGGGGGTGGGGCTTCCAATTACAGAGTTAATGGATCGTATATTTCGGAGTGCAATTTCTTTCTAGCAGAAAAGTTTGCCAAAGACACACCTTTGACTTTTTTCTCCATCATCTTTCGTGTTAGGGTGGTGACGACGTCATGGCCTGCGTCCACGACGACAACGGCAGGGTGCGCGTACAGCACTTCTATAACGTAGGCCAGTGGGCAAAGGAGATTCAGAGAAACCCTGCCAGAGATGAAGAAGGAGTTTTTGAGAATAATCGGGTCACCTGCAGATTTAAACGGCCTGTGAACGTTCCCAGAGATGAAACGATTGTTGATCTGCATTTAAGTTGGTATTATCTGTTTGCTTGGGGTCCAGCCATTCAGGGTAAGCTTACATTTTGGTATCTGAATTAAACATCAGACACTGCTGTGATTGTAGTCCTTACTTACTGGGCGAGAGAGTGATAAACACTTGCCTAACATAAGAGAGAAAGACGATAGGAATGTTCTGCCTTCAGAATGCTATAATGGACTTACACACATGAACACAGAAATGGACAAGTTATGCACATGCATAGTTAGAGCAAGATATACAGGATAGTATATGATGAGCTCTGTGCTTAATGAAACAGATCATATGTCTGCTGTATATGGTATGTGGACTCTCATTCTCACAATGGTCTCATTTACTCCTCACCACGTCCTCCAGAATTGTAGGAATTATCATCCTCATTTTAGAGAGATTAAGGGACTTGCTCAAGGCTATATAGCTAATTAATGGAAGAACTGAAATTCAAACCTAGATCTGTCTGACTTCAAAATCAGGGAGTACTCTTAACTCCTATGCTCTAAATAGAAAAATACTGAACAGGAAAGGGCCTCTGGCGACTTCTCTAGAGATTGACACTCACTTTATGACTATTCTGGTGGTCATAAATCTACCAAATTATCCTACTGTTTAGCCCATTACTCCTCAAATTTTAATGTGTATGGGGATTGCCTGGCTATATTGTTAAAATGCAGTTTTGAGTAGGTCTAGGGTGGGTCTGAGATTCTGCGTTTCTAACAAGTTGGTCCACTGATGACCTCACTCTGGGCGGCAAGGCTCTTCAGCATTTCCCCAACAGTGACCCAAGGATATCATGAGGCCTTTGAGAGGCTGCTAAAATCAAATTACACTGTGTCTACAACATTCCTCCTGGTTCATCAGCCTGATGGCCTGACCAAGGATGGAAGTGAGCTGTTCTCAGTCCCTGTATGAGAACTCATTCTGGGAATTGCATCTTTCTCATCAACTATCTGTTGCCTAATCTGATCTTGTTTTCCTCTTCAAATTGTTCCCATTGATCGATTGGAGATTTTATACCTTTTTTTTTTTTTGCCTGTTTCTAGTTGGGGAAACATATGGATGCCTCCAGATTTGTGACACCTTTTCCATTTGCTTATTTCCCAGGTTACCGACAGTGGACCTACAATTATACCTTTGAGTACTTTCAATGCCCTGGGAAATAAACTATGTCTTAGGCTGGAGAAATGAACTCATTTTAAATGATGGGATTTGGAATCTAAAACTCTGGGTTTGAGTTTGGTTCTGCCTCTTGGTAGCTGTATCTAGCCTTTCCCTCAAGAAAGGTATGAATTGGAGGTACATAGTTAAGCCTGGGAATTCATGTAGGTGACCAATGATTGAGGTTAGGGAGGAGAGGTGAATGGGACCAGTTGAGAGAAAAACTCTTGCCAGCCGGAGGAGTTTGGTTTGTGTTAACAGGAGCCAGCACGGACACTGCAGCAGGGGCTTGACATGTCCAGTTGGACACAGCTTCTCTAGCAAATCTTACCTTAAAAAACCCTCACTCTGAGCCCTATTTTCAAGGAGATCTTTGCTCTAAATTCATATGCCTTAGTCTCCTAAATTTCATATGGGTTAATCCAAAGGTCAGGCCCTTCCTATCAATTTCAGCTTATTAAGCAGCCTTTGCATACAGCCTTTCCCCTCTTTCCTCTTCTAACCAGGTCAAAAATTTTGCCCATCCAAAGACTTGTTTGGTATCTTAATCCTCTTACTTTCTGTACCATTCCACACCACTCTGCCAGACAGACATGCAGACATACAGACACACAGCACACCACACCCTCTCTGGTCTGGCCTGGGCAGGCTACCACTTTATATCCCATAGACTTCCATCTGCAAGGGAGTCCATGTGGTCAGGAGTGGTTAATGAGCCATACATAAAAAATATATTTGGAAAAAAAAATAGTAGCTCTTGTTCTTTGAAGTTTAGTTTTTCTGTGGTTTGCATGTATCATTTTAAATCTGTACCTTTTTTCTATTGCCCCTTCCTTTTTATTTCTTTCCTCTTTAAAGGCTCCATCACCCGACATGATATAGACTCACCACCGACTTCAGAGCGTGTTGTCAGTATTTACAAGTATGAGGACATTTTTATGCCATCAGCTGCCTATCAGACCTTCTCCTCTCCATTCTGTCTGCTTCTCATTGTTGCCCTGACCTTCTACTTATTGATGGGAACCCCTTAACCACAGCTGCAAAGCCAACAGATTCAATGCATTATTAGAAAGTCTTTAGTATATTTTAAAAAAATATGCAGTATAATTTTAGCTTCTATTATGTACAAAAAAAAAAAAAGACTTATATGATTCAGCTTTCTGGAAGAAAGAGCAAGTTTCTTTTCTAAGCGAAGAGGGTTGTTTAATAATGACCCCATACTTTGGGAAAGTACTTAAAACTTTTCTAAGCACTCACTTTCAAATATGTTTTCTTATTTGAGCTTCCCAACATCTCTGAGTTGGCTTGATGAACATTATTATTGCCATCGTACTGAATGGGATTTGAGACCCAGGAAGGCTCCCTTTTTATGACTCTCGTGCCTTGTAGCCTTGGCTACTTGGTCAGATAACACATAGCAAGGTAGAGAAAGCTAGGCATAGAAACCATGTCTCTAAACAACCTTTACTCTTCCAACTACAGCTCAAGAGAGTTACTTGGAGTAATACTAAGGAGAACTTCACTGGATGGCCCAAGTTCACAGTCAGCCTTTTAGGCAGAAGAACTTTCAAATTTTCATAAAGCGTGAAGGCATTTGGATACTTACACAGCTAATGAGGAGAATGAAGGAGATAATAGTGATATGAAAATGGTTCATATTTATTTGAAGTATCTTCTGGATTAGTAAGTAGCTAAAAGAACACATTTTTTTTTTGCTGCTTGGAAAGGTTAGAAATGGAACTGTGAGTGTTCCTGAAGATGTAAAATTATATTAATGATAAAAAAAAATATGGGCATTCTTAGAAGTTAGAATTTGGACTCTACTACCACTGTATTTAATAAATTAAGGTGTTTATTTGTGGCTACAGCTAATTCTGTTGTCAGTCACCGTATATTGAGTATGATTAAATGTGTATTATAATAGACAAATCATCTTGAATATTCAAGGCATTTTTGGAGATTGTGGAGATTTGGAGTAGAAACATTTTAAAGATGACATTTTTTTTAAATTAGCAAATGCGAAATGACCCATCAAGTGAATTTACTTAGAGTATCCATTCAAATGTTCAGACTTGTAAATTGGATTGGCAGTCAGCATAATTTATAATAATGTCTTGACTTAATGCATTTTCTTTTTTCAAAGGAACCCAAATGTTCCTTTATTCCAACTGACTGAGTTAACAGCCCATTTAGAGGAAAAGAGTCTCTGGGTATAATTATGCTGCTGAGGCATTTCCACTGTAGAGTTCTGGAGTCTTCTTGCTCCCCCACAACTCCCCACCCCTTTGCTTTAAAGTTGGCTCCAACTTTGTGGTTTTTGTGATTAACAACACTGGAGACTGTGATTTCTAATGCCATCCTTGGAATCCATGTCAGAAGTGAAAGGCCACCTCTCCTATGGGGGAAGCTTTCACATTCTTCTGGCACTGAACAAAAATAAGGAAAACATCCAGATTCTGTGACATTTACTGCGTGCATCCAAGGGATGTAGGAGAAACAATCCTCATTGCAGGTGGACAGAGGTGAAATGACATCAAGCGAGTGATGGATTCAAACTCAAGTCATCGGATTCAAGTCCCTGGCTCCACCTGACTCATAACCAAGCCCTCCAGCCTTGGCTGAGGATGGCCTGTGCATCACCTTCTAAGGTACAGTGGTTGTGTAGCAGTGAGGACACTGAGTATGCAGGCACCCACGTTGTAAATAAGAAAGCAAATATTTTTATATTTCATCCTCTCATGTGTATAATATTTCCGCCATAAATAGGTTAAAACTAAATCGAGACTTGAGCTAGTCTCTGTAGCAGGCAGGGAAGGAATAAGTTAAGGGATTTTCCTTCTGCTTACATTTCAAGTCAAGCTAATTGTTTCATGAATTGTTTTTCCTTGGATTACCAGTTTTGCATATTTGTGCTTAGAACTTTCAACGATTTCTCATTTCCATTAGTGTGAAATGCAAACCACTTTGTTTACCTCCAATATCATCTTTTGTCACCACTCCTCACCTTGCTCTGTCCCAGCAAGACTGACTTGCTCTCAGTTCTTCAGACCTGCTTTCTCACCTCTCGTGACGTTCCCTGTGCCCAAACATTCTCCACTTCCTGGGCTTGCTGAACTCCTATGCACCTGTCAGGTCACAGAGTAAGTGTTTCTTCCTCCAGTCTCCTGGACTAAGTATCAGTAGGTTCAGGTCCCTGCCAAATGCTCCCAGAGCACACTCGGCTTCCCCATTATTTTACTCATCACACTTTCCTGTAATTGCTGGCTCGTCCTCCCTGCTAACTCCGTAATGCAGGGACCATTTCCTGTTACGGATCCTTATAACAGACACGACTGCATAGTAGGTACCCAGCAAACATTTGTTGAATGAATAAATAAACGAAACTCTACTCCCATGGCAAGTTTGGTCCAGAAAGCTTGTATTCCATATACATTGCTAGACTGGCCAACCTTTTTGTATTCTTCGACCTGTGATCACTTCTTTAGCAAACACTGAACTTTTGTCTCTTGAAACATAAATCGAAAGATCTTTCGTAACAATGCTGTTTTGCCCTGTAAAACAGAGTTGACATTTTTAACAATAATCATTGTTCAGAAATGGGAATTCAACAGACCAGGGATGCAGAACAGCATTTAACCGTCATCCCAGAGAATCATCAATTTATAGACATACTGAAGTTAAAACTCTGTAGACTCCAATTTTATTCGTTCTTACATAATGTAGGAGAATCAACTTCTATTTTATCTCTGTATTCCATTTTCTAACATAGTACTTGTTACAGGGGAGAAACCCAACCAGTGTGTTTTTGTAAATGCGTAAGTAGAATAATAATGTCTGCTAAATGTATTTAGTGCTTTTCTTAACACTTTACAAGGATTAACTCATTTAATCCTCACAACAACCATAGTATTCTATTATTAGAATCAGTAGATTCTATTATTAGTCCAATTTTACAGATGAAGAAACTGAGGCTAGGCATTTGGCATAAATTACCAGTGTTGGCAAGGACTTTAGACGCCATTTTATCCAATGCACTTATTTTAAAGAGGGGCAGCTGAGACCTAGGGAGGTGATGTGATTTCCATCATGCACATTCATTAAAACTTTTATTAAATGGAACCCACTGTCCACACTCAAATTAGACGGGTGCTTTTTCTCCCCTTTAGCAATTTACAATGAATAGAAGGACTTTTTATAGTTATATTTGGGGAAAGGGGTACATTTTACTTTCTATCAGCTTTTTCTCTTCTTAAAAACATTTTGATTCTTTATTTTACCCATCATTTTAGTGTATTTAGTAGTTTAAAAAAATAATACACAGGTTGGACAAGACTAGAATGTATTTGTCTTAGTTAATTTTTAAAAGTGACTTACCTAAAACCCAGGTCTTCTAACTTGGAGTCCAATGCCCTTTTCTTGCTCCACTGTAGTCTCAAAGATGAATTTGCAAACATGATTTCAGACAAAATGCAGGAGCCATATTTAATTATCTTAAGTTGGCTTTTGTCATCAAGGAAATCGGAAAGTTTGGACAACTCAGGAATGGATTTCCATCCCACATATTTTTTACTACTATTTCTGTAATTAAGTTTACAGTCTATATTCAGGATTTTGTGCTTAAGAGGTATTATTCTTAGTCCTAGCCTATGGGTCAGCAAAGTTTTTCTGTAAAGGTCTGGATGGATAAATATTTTAGGCTTTGCAGTCTCTTAGCTGTTCAACTCTGTTGCAGACGATACGTAAACCAATGAGCATGGCTGTGTTCCAATAAAACTTAATTGACACAAATTTGAATTTTATATAACTTTTACGTGTCACAAATATTCTTCTTTAGATTAAAAAAACTTTTTAAATATAAAAACCATTCTTAGCTTGCAGACCATACAGAAACAGGCAGCAGGTTGGGTTTGGCCTGTGGACTGCAGTTTTCCTACCCTTGCTCTCAGCTAAGAGGCACGCCCAGGTGTCATGATCAATTGTATAGGGCACTGCGAGTAATGTATTATAATGTATTACTGGTTAATTATAAAAATATCGACATTAGTAATTTGTTTGTAAAATAAATTATAATTGATGGATTGTTATCTTGATAATGCATTCCCATTAGAATTTGCATTCTAATATATTTTCCAGAGTTGATGTGAAAGAGGTGTCAGTAAAGTCAGAGCTGGGTAAGCAGCAGTTTTATTTTATCTAAGCTGTGCCAATCGTGAACTACTTTCACTGTGCAGTTGCTCTTCATGGTGTGGATTACAGTTGATCCTTAAACATCACATGGTGTTAGGGGCACTGACCCTCTAGGCAGTGGAAAATCCACCTATAATTTATAGTAAGCCCTCCATAATATGTGGTTCCCATGTCCACGGTTCCTCCTATCCATGGTCACATGGTCCAAGGATGCAACCAACCTTACTACATGTAGCACTGTAGTATTTACTATTGAAAAAAATCCATGTATAAGTGGACCTGCACAGTTCAAACTTACGTTGTTCAAGGGTCAACTGTACAATGTTCAGACTAGTTTATTTTCCTCTAGACAATTTTTAAGTATTATCTAAATCTGTTACATCCACGGGATGGGAGTGTTTTACTCATGTGACTATGGCATCACCTTGTGTATCATAATGGAAACATGTTTGAGAACCACCGCAATAGGTCAAATGCTGAGATGTGAATACTTTGCTGTATATAACTGTATTGTTCTCTAAAAAGAATTGGTTATGTTTGGTGAACAGTTTGATTATTCTCAGTGTGTTTGTGTATATATTTGTGCATACATGATGAGGTCTGTATGTGTTTATACATAAATGCCTATATATACACATACCATGGCCATTTGAAGGTCTTTGTCAGGATTGTTTCTGTTTCTGATCTTGTAAATACTTTAAAACCCAAGAGATATAACATTGTATGTATTACAGGCCAAACTACCCTTAAGTTTATAGTAATTTCGTTTGCAGAAAGGGTTCCTGGATCCGTTATTAAACCTTGCCTCCTCCATTCAACATTCTGTGACTTGTTAAGAACATATAAAATAAAGTATCATTGTTGAGTTTGACTTTTCTATACCGTAAGTTAAGAAACTAAGCCTAGTGTGAACTGAGTCAATGGCATGTAGATGCAACCTATCTATGTTTTATATTTAATTAGATTTCTTGTTCAGTTAATCAGTTATTTAGTTTCAAGTTGTACCTGGTTGTTTTCATATTTAATAGATAAATATAAATTCCTTTTCATGAAAATAGTGGCTATTAACGTGATTTTAAATGTGACTAAAGATTTAAGTGAACCATCAAGCGCTTTGGGGTTTTTCACTTAAAGTATGCTGATATTCAACTAATGTTTTCTGTCTTCCCCTGGATAGTGGCTATTAGGCAAATAGCTGTTCTGTTCTATTCTTCGGGAGAGCCATGGATTCTCTAGGGTTACGGGGTACGTGGCGGTTGTGCCATTCACCCAGATCACTAAAGCCGTTACCATTTCATCACACAGAATGTCCTGACCACCTGGAAGAGTAAATGCACCTTCTCCACATGCCTTATTCCCCCAGATGCGCTCATATGCTGGAACAATCTGGCTCCAGGTGTATTAATATACTTTTTTGCGACTGTCTGTAAAATACTATTTTGTAAGAACTATGCCTTTAGATGGACATTGATGGGTTATATTTGTTTTATAATAATTGTGTACCTAATGTTCAATTGTGGTTGATTTTGAGATTTATGATATTTATAAGCCTGTCCTACGTGGATTTTTACTCTACGATATGTGGTACCTTACTAATAAAGACATGGATTTCTATTTATGTAAAGTAATTGTAGCAATATTCCTAGATGCTACCTAAATGATTGTTCTGCCCATCTGCCGTCACAAATACTTCTATCTTTAGAGGGCTATGTTAGAGTTAGAATATATTAACTAGATTTAAATTTTAAAATATAGATTCTCAACATGGTTTGAAATTCTTCCTGTTGATGTAATTAAAGTTTATAATTCTTTATTGATTTACTCTGGTGCATCTCTGGTTTTCTGTTTGTTTGTTTTACATCCTTTCATCAGTAAAGTCTCCCTGAAGTTGTAAACCTTGGAGAAGATGACAGCCTGTCATTCTGACAAAGAAGAAAATCATGTTGCAGTAGTCAGGTAAAAATCCCTGCAGAGAAACAATTTGCAAAAGGAATCTTTATTTATAGCTTCAGCTCAGTACCTTTATCAGATAGTAAATGGAGGCCTATAATCCCATGTAAAGTGTATTAGTTGGCTAATAGTGCATAACTAGCTCTAAGAATTTCAATTATAGGCCTTACTGGTAACTAAATCATATTATATGTTAAGAACAGTTGGTTTAGTTGTAAAGGCTTATGAATCATCAAGGTGGTATGGAAATTGTGGAATGCAGTAGCTGAGCTGGTTGAGAAACTGGGACTAGGTTGAGAAATTCAAGGAATGTCATGTTAAGAAAGAGTTAGTTATTACCACATTCTGCATTATCGGCTCTAATCCTCACCCTGCCCCCCAAACAAGTATTTTGTTATTTTTTGGTATCCTAGGTGTTTGCCATGGTATTTATTTTGCAATATTCTCAGTGGGTAGCCCAGCCGTCAGACCTGACCCTGGCTGATGTTTGACTTGGAAGTTTCTTAGGGCTCAGTCCCAGGTGCAAGGGCCAGGGGGTGAGCGGTAAGAAGAGACTGCTGCAGTAGAGTAGACATGAAAGTCACTTGCATCCAGGAGGTCAAGAAGCTTTAACCACTTGTTCATTCATTCATTCATTCATTCATTCAATGAATACTTATCGAGGACTCTTATGTACCAGTCCATATGCTAGAAACTACACATGGAGGATTCCAGGAAGAACAGCTCTTGTTTTCTGCCCCTAAGAGGCTCATAGCCTACTTGGGGAGTCAGATACCTAAATACCATGATAATACTTTTTGGTGACTGCAGTGTAAGGAAATGCTCAGGTGTGGTGCAAACCTGGAGTAGGGATCCTCACCCAGCCTGGGGCAACCAGGTGAAAGCAGGTGGTAGTACTGAGGCTGAGTCTTAAAGAAGGAATAGGAGTAAAGCAGGCAAAGGATGTGGAGAGGCATCTCCAAGAAAGGGGAGAGCAACCCCAGAAGAAAGGCCAGCAGGATGTGTTTGGGAACCACTGTCATTTGACAGGGTTTGTATTAGTTTCCTATTGCTGCTGTAACAAATTACCATAAGTTTAGTGGCTTAAAACAACAGAAATGTATTCCCTTGCAGTTCTGGAGGCCAGAGGTCTGAACTGAATCACACGGAGCTACAATCATGGTGTGGGCAGGGCCGGTTTCTTCTGGGAACTCCTGGGGAGAGAATCCTTCCTTGGCTCTTCCAGCTTCTGGTAGCTGTGGAAATTTCTTGGCCCATGGCCTCATGACTCCAATGTCTGCCTCTGTGGTCAGAGAGGTCAGATTGCTCTCCTCTTCTGTAGTCTAATTTCCCCCCTCCCTCTGATATAGATACTTGTGATTACATTTAGCCCCCATCCATATAATCCAGGATAATCTCCCCACATCAAAATCCTTAACTTCATCATATCTGCAAAGTACAAGTAAGGTAACATACTTCACAGGTTCTAGGGATTAGGACCTGGATATCTTTGGGGGCCACCCAACTGCTAGAGGATAAAGGATGAGGCAGAGAGTGGGAAGAGTGAGGTAGGGTGAGCGTGGCCCCATCACAGAGGACCTTGGAAGTCATAGTAAAGAGTTTGGAACCTTCCCACAAAGTGAGGAGGCTTTGAAGCGATCAGATTGTATTTTAGAAAGATCACGCTGGCTGCACTGTAGAGAATTGATTGGAGTGGAGCAAGAGGGCAGACAAAGGGACCAGCCTGAGGCTGCAGTGACATCAGTGCGGTACCAAGAGTGTACAAACAAGTAATGCTTAGGATTCAAACCCATCAGGACTTGATTCTCAAATGAAGATAGTTTATTTATAAATAGTGATTAGTCTGGCTAATTTGAAATGCATCCACCATCTCCTGGTTTTCAGTCTTGCTCTGATTTGCAGCAGAAGGCTGGTAGTTTATACACTGCATAGCCTCAGCTTTAGTTGGAGTATATTGTTGGGAGTAGAGCCAAGGAAGCGGTGGGCTGGGAATCCCAAATCCTGATCCCTAACTGTCACACTTCAACAGCTCCAGATAAAGCGTTCCAGACAAATCACATCTATGAAGATGAGGAGCTACCAGCAAAGGACATTTACGGCCAGGCACTTTTGGGACAGGCAGTTCTGGCTTTTGGTGATAAGTGTTAATTACAAAATCAGTTTGCAGATGCCAATCTCCCCCCTACCAAACTTCCTCCCACCCTAGAAGAGAAAGGGGGAGCTATTTTGGTTGCAGACCTTTTTTTAAAAGGGGGATTTTGTGTGTGTGTGTTTCCCCAAAAGAACTGCCCAACTTTCTTTTACTCATCTGGTCTTTTCCTGGGTGCATGGGTGTCAACTGGGTTGGTTGAATCAATTTGATAATTTCTTCACTGACCTTTTTACGTATTGGTAAAATTGTCTTTATTGACATGGTTTGGAAGGTTAGCTATAGCTGGATGGTACAAACCAGAAGGACAGGAACCTAGACTGGATGAACAGGAGCCTGGAGGCAGGAAAGGCGATACTCCACTCATTGAACTGGCAGGACTCGTGCTGTAAGTGGGGGCATGTGTCCTAGTGCAGGGATAGGAGAGAGAAGTCGGAGTAGTTAGGGAGTCAGGCAGGGCCTGACGGTATCAGACTTGTTTACATCATTTGTTCTTCAGCCATTGAGATTTAAGAAAAAAATCTCTTAGTAATTGCTCACATTCATACTAACCTTAGCTTCCCAAACTCTTTTCTTCTAAACCACTTATTTATGTTCTTAGTCTGCCAATTTTATCTAGTTTCAGACGCTGGATGGTTAATTAAGTGTAGAAAAGGCAAATAACGTTTCATCTTGTGTGCTTACTTTGTGGAGTTGGTAGTGGTTCCCTAGAATGTTTCGCTGAGAAGGATTTTGAGGCTGTGTCTAGGCTCAGTGAGAAAGAGTTGAGTGGTTGATTAGCAATGTCTTCTATCGGCTTAGTAAAAGAGAGTGGTAACTCATATCTGGAATCTGAATGTGTGTTGTTTGATTACATTTTCACATGGCTTCTCCTCCTGCACTGTACATACCGCTTTATATGTGATGTACACACTCCACTGTAAGTACTGGACTTTGTTTAAAGTAAACACTCTAAGATAAACACAATGCCCTGGAGAATCCTCTCCCCACCTGTGTTTGTTTTACCTCTGGGGCTGTTATCTTGATACCTTGGGAGTCTGTGGACATTGACTGATGTTTAAGAGATGCCTCTTGGCTTCTCTAGGACAAAATGAAGAGTTACCCTGAGAGCCACTATCAGATTTTTACCATGTCCCAGGTATTGTGCTGCTGCTTTAGACACACTCTTCTGTTTCATCCTCACAGCAACCAGTGATGTAGATGTTATCATTTTATCAGCCAGAAATCTTTCTGTTGCAAGAAATGTAAAACTGAACCAAAACTGGCTTAAATGGTTGGAAATTCATTGGTTCATGTGACAGGAAGGCCAAAGGCAGTGTGGTCCCAGGGTCAGCTTGATTCACTCCTCTGGATCTATTTCACCTCCACTGTATCCTGGATGCCCATGGAGGCAGCTCTTCTCTGAGGTCGTTGGAGTGAGTTGCTGTGTGGGACCAAAGAAGAAAACCCAAGTAGCCTTGCATTTTGGAGGGGATGCCTAAAAGCATATGTCCTATGAGGTAGAGATTTGAGTAGACTGTGTGTACTTCTCTCAAATTTAGTTTGTAGGTCCTACATCCCAGTATTTTTTCTCTGCTCTCAACCATAGGAATACATAGCAGAAACATCCCCAGTGTTTCAACACTATTTCTCATAGGAAGCACAAACAAACTTTTTTGAAAGGATAGCAAATCATCCGTTCACTTGCTCAGCAAACACTGAACTTGTACTATGAATGGCCCATGCTGTGTCAGGTGCTGGGGACACAGAAATGAAGCAAACCCATGAGAATCTCTGACTTTGACTGTAGTGTAGTAAGTACAATCATAGAGGGGTGAGCAAAATCCTATAGGAACCCAGCCTTGCGTTAGGCCATATAAATGTAAGTCTAGTGAGTTTCTGGTGCTTCAGCCTTCATTTCTCTTAGTTCCATTCTTGAATAGAAATTCTGTCAGAGACCTGGCAGTTCTATTGCTTTGGCCATTAGAACAGTTTTGAAATGCTCTGCAGTTTTGCCTTTCACTGAGACTTGGAAGCAGAGCACCATGACAGGGTATTTTTGATTTGCTGATCTGGGACCCCAAACACAATTTAGGCAACATTACCCTGGTCCCCTCCTATCCAATACATATGTATGTCAGTTTCTGTTTGCATCTATTGATAGATGCTTTTGTTTTGTTACATGGGATCTTTTGGTTTGTAACTAGAGGAAGAGAGTCAAATCTTTGGTTGGAGAAGGACAGAGGGGTTGGTTTGGTCTTTGTTCCCTCACTGACCCTTTGGATGGGTTTTGAACCCCTGTAGTTAGAGGACTGAAGGTTGGACGTGGAAGGAACTCTTCATGAGAGGAATTACGATACACTGAACACAAGAGACCTGGTTTAGAGCTTGGGTGACAAAAGGGCACAGAGCCCTCAAGTCAGGGAGGATTTCTTCCCCATCTCTGAGTGGAACCCAGCTTTGCTTTGGCACCCTGAGGATTAGGAGTTTGGGAGTATCCAGGATCTGGGAATAATGGCACAGGCTCTGGCAATCTTGTGATGGGTACTGAGCTCAGGGAGCTGTGTGGGCAGAGGGTGGACATAGGGGGGTTGGTGGTTAACTTATGTCTCCAGGTATATATGTGAGGCATCCCCACTGGGACTCCCTCGAAATTACTGAAGACTTTTTGGGAGGGAGACTGAGGCATTGTTGTTATATAAATGGGAGCTTAAGTCAGTGTAAAATGGTTACTGAAAGCAAATGTGACTATAATTTGTAATCATGATCTCAGCAGCCCTAGATAAAGTAGTTAAGAAGCAAAGCAAAATGTAGGACAACTGATGCAAAATATTTACAGAGTTAAAGTCCAAAGACCACTTGAAAAACAAGGACTGTGACCCGAGACCCAAAAATGAGATGTTAAGGCATTACTTTTTCTTTTACTTGAAAAAATTTTGAAAACAGAAGAGGGATAACTTGCAGAGTTTCAAAGCACTCTCCTATTGAGTACTCAATAAAGGCTTCCTTCTTTTCTTCCTTCCTCCCTCCCTCCCTCCCTTCTTTCTTCTTCTTCCTCTTACTTCTCTTCCTCCCCTTTCTCCTCATCCTCCTCTTGTCCCCTTCCTCCTCTTCTTCCTCTTCCTCTTCTTTCCCTTCTTCCCCTCCCTCTCCCTCTTCTTCTTCTAAATAAAAATTCTGTTCGAGGTGTTTTACAAATAGTAGGCTTGGATCCCAGGACCTTTCCAACAGGAAAACAGAAGTACTGTGTATTGCCCCAGAGCTTCCTTTTTCTCTTCTGGCACAAGAGTTTCTATTATCACTACCATGTGACAGAGAGGAAATTAGGGTTGGGGGCTTAACTGACCTGACCTCAGGTCTCAAAAAGGAACAGTGGCAGTTTGAGACTCTGACCTAGTGCTCTTTCAGGAGTTTAGACTGCTCCAGCACTGACATATACATGGTCGTTAACAGTAGCTGCGCATGAGTCTTCTGAAGAGCTTTAAAAAATATGCTAAAAGGATCCCTTGTCAGACCAATTAATTAACATAGTACGTAAGAATAGACTTAGGAGCCAGATTCTGAGTTTGAATTCTGCCTCTGCCACTTACTAGCTGTGTACCTTGGCAAGGTACTTAACTTCTCTGTGCCTCAGTTTTCCTCTTTGTAAAGTGGGGGAAATAACATCGCCTTCCTTGTAGGGTTGTTCTAAGGATCAAATGAGTTAATGGGGATAAGACATTTATAACAGGGTCTGCCATACCATATGGTAATCGCTATTTAAAATCCTGCCAAGCACACCAGAGCACACACTTTAAGTGTTTATTAAATAAATCAATAAAATAGAATCTGGTGATCGGTCTTGCATAAGTACACCCCCCCCCCCCCACGGATTCTAATGTGCAGCCTGGGTTTTCAATCTGTTAACGTCGTGCTTCTTTGGGGATTCCGCCTCTCCCCAAATTGACATTAACCAGTGAGTGAGGCGAGTTGCTTTTTTCGTTTGTTTTGTTTTGGGTTGTTTTAACGACAGTTCAGGGTGTTTTTGGAAAGATTATCCGACATTTTTCCCCCCAGTTTGTGACTATTATAACACTTTAATTGATGGGAAGGGAGAGTTGGCTTGTTTGTTTGTTTGATTTTTGCCTCTTCTAAGATGCTGAGCCCAGAAACCTGTTACCTGAATTCCTCAGGGACCAATGAACGAAGGGAGCCCGAGGGCGAAGGAGCGCTCTCTACGCTCTCTGGGAGTTGTAGTTCCCCAAAGATCCTGTAAGCGTTCAATGGCCAGCTAGGAACTACGACTTCCACAATGCCGCGGGCCGCCCGCCCTGCCTCTCGTCCGTGCCTCTCGCCAGGCTTCCCAGTACCGCCTCTCGGCAGCGGCGGCGGCGTCAGGGGTACCATGGCCGACGACGGTTCCCCTGAAGAGCCGTCCAGTCCGCGGGGCTCCCCGGGCCGGGCGCCGCGGGTTCAGCGTGCGGTCGGACCGGGCAGCGGCGGCGGCGGCAGCGGCGGCGGCAGCGGCTGCGGGGAAACACCGCGGACGGCGGCGCTGGCGCTGCGCTTCGACAAGCCCATCAAGCAGGCCTTCTACAACACCGGGGCCGTGCTGTTCGTGTGCCTGTGCTGCGGCGCCGCTGTGCTCGTCTACTTTATCCTGGAGGCCTTCCTGCGGCCGCTGCTGTGGGCCGTGCTGTGCGGCACCTTCCTGCACCCCTTCAAGAGCTCGCTGACGCGGCTGGGCCGCCACTGGCTGCAGCGCCTGCACCGCGCGCACACGCCCATCGTGCTGGCCGCGCTGCTGCTGCCGATCTGCTTCGCAGACTACGGCGTGGAGGCCCTGGGCGAGCAGGCGCTGCGCCGCCGCCGCCTGCTGCTGCTGCTCGGCGCCGGCGGCCCGCTCCTCTACGGCCTCTACAGCCTGGGCAGCTACCTGGGCGTGCAGGTGCTGCTGGCGCACGCCGGCGCGCTCATCTGCCGCGGGCTGGACTACTTCAGCAGCCCGTGGGTGAGTGAGCCTCGGTCCGGGCCCTGGGCGGTCCCGGCGAGCGCGCAGTACCCCTGACCACACTCGCAGCTCGCTGGGGTGCGATCCTGCCAACCCCTCCGCACGATGCAGGGGCGGCCAGAGGTCGCGACCTGCGCTGCAGGCAGTGTCCGTCTCAGCCTTCCTTCCCGTGCACCCTAGGAACTTGGCGCACTTCTTTCCAAAGTGAGGACGGGTGTGGTTTGAAGGTCTCCCCGTTCCCCGCCCCCATCCTAACGGAACCACTTAGCGGGGCGTGTGCCCTGTGAGGAATCGCTTTCCCCCTTTGCAGGTAGGGGCTTCAGTGCATCGGCAGGTGGACATGAATTTACTCCTGGTCAGGGAGAGTGGGTGCTCCAGCATCTTAGTTCTGCTCACGTGGGACTTTCCTGGAAGGGACCTTAGAGATCCTAGTCCAACCGGTCATCCTACAGATAGGAGAGGTGACTTCTTACCAGGCTAGGGCTAGTTGGGCACAGAGAGGGCACTGGTTGACGCAAGTTTCTCAAGTCCTAGAACAAATCTTTCTTAATAGTTCAGAGCTGCCTCTCAGTTCAGGTGATTTGAGTGTACTTTGTGCCAGGCACTTACCTGGGTGCTGAGCCTCATGGGCCTCTTTCTCGCCACAATCTATTCTGGGGAACTACTTACGTTGTGCAGCGACTGCTGTGCAACATTCTCCTCCCGCCTGGATTACTTAGGCAGACTGGGTGAAGGAAAGGTATATTTGTGATTCTTGGATCATCCTGAGCTTATTCTCGGAAAATCACTGAGCTTTAGAGTTGGAAGGGATTTCAAGGATAATCTAGTGACACATTTCCTAACTCAGACCAGATTGTAGACCAGTTAATGATCCACATATTTCACTGGGGACTGTTAAAAACAAGTGGATGTTTAATGCATAAGAATGCTATTTCATCAATAAGCAGTACCATTTAAAAATAAATTTATCCACTTTTGTCAGTGTTCAATGCACCTTGATATCAAGTTGCAAAATAATGCCCTTTATCTGTCAAGCAAGGTTTTGACTTGCCTGAGGTTATTGGTAGAGTTGGTGATTGATTCCAGAACTCCTGTCTGCTCTTGCTCTATCCATACAACCTCTCAGTTCAAGTTAAAAGTTGATTGAGTGTGTTGTTAGGTACTGGGCTTTGTGAGGGCTTTAAACGGAGTAAGGTGCAGGCTCTGTGTTCAAGGTACATATAATCATAAGTGAGCATATTCTTATGGAGATGACAGACACACAGATAAATGTTCATTACCCACCAATTATGGGCCAGCAGGGTATTGCAAGGTATTGGGGAGCACCTCATCCATAATTTTGGGATGCTGCTTGTGTGTGTAACTGCTGAGTTATCAGACAGAACCCTTGGCCTCCAAGAGGCCTGGTTATTTCAATTGTGGTAGGAGGGAGGGATGTGGAAGCACCCTCTTTCACCTCCTGAGGCTTGACAGATTGTCAGGTGGAAGTGATCCTACTCTTTATTGCCTGCTTGCCTGGCACTCTTCAGGAGAGGTTTCTGAGATCCGGAGAATGTGATGGTCCCAAAGCCGCTCAGACTTTGAACAAACCCAGGGTTCACTTTATGGAGTCCCAGTTCCATGTTATTTCTCCTTTACCTGTTGTTTCACAGTTCAGTTAAGTGGACTGAAGGCAGAGTACTGTATGCTGTTAAGAAATATAAAGATTACTATAACTTGATTCCTGTCCTCAAGAGATTCAATCTTGTCAAATTCAGACATATTTCTAGATTCTGCTAACATTTTTGACTGTTGATAATGCAGTTTACTGTAATTACCGTAGGCAAGACCAAGTAGCATATCCGCCAAACTGTAGGAAATTAGGAAAGAAAGCCCTAGCATATATGAACACTGTATTTTCATAGTAAAGTAAGAATTGAATACATGGGTAAATTGCCATGATTAGCAGAAACTGGGGCATTTCTGCCAGTCACTCTCAGATAGTGGAAAGAGATGAATTGAATAATTGTGAAAAAGTGCCTGCAGCTCAGTGTATAGAGCTATGAATATCTTTTTACTGAAGATAAACCCCCCTTCCATGTATTTTATGTACATACCCTTGAATGGGTTGTGGATGAGCAGAAGAGAAGGGCCAAGATTGATTAGGTTAGAAGAGGGGAAGGAAGGTCAAGCCAATTAATAATTTTGAAAAGGCTTGAAACTCAGCTGTTTGCCTAAAGCGATGGGGGCAAGGGAGGAAGGGGTAAAAAAACCCATTATAAAAGACACAGTATGAGTTAATTAGAAGTGAGTAGGGGGCCTAAACTGAGGTTGATCTGAGTTGGAGAGAAACTTGCGGCTGTGTTTTCTTGAAGCAGTTCTTAGGAGCGGGTGGTTGGATGGAGGTGAGCTAAAAGTGTACCTGGGAAGCGGAGACAGGGAGTGCTCACTTCTCAGTCAGGAGCGCTGATTAAGGCCTGACAAGAAGTGAAAGGTCATGTGACCGGGCAGGGCGCCCTCTCTATAACTTTACTATCATAGTTCACAGCTGGTTTGGTTTTGTGAGCCCAAGAAGGGCTGCTTGTCGTAGAAAAAGAGTCTTCATGCTTTCTAAACAACCTGTAAATTGGAGCCTGCTGCTGCCGAGAGGTATGGCTGGGGGAGGTAGAAAGGTGAATTTAAGGAAATCTACATTTTGGAGAGCTGACAAGTCATGCATTTAAGATCCAGCTTTTGAGCATCTACCATGTACTGGTAGGCGCTTTCACGTGTGTTATTTCATTCTCACAACAGTCATGTGAAGTAGGAGGGAGGAATTTCACAGGTGAGATTTAGAGATTGATCTGTTCATTCTGTCAGTGAATGATACTCAACAGGCCTATCAGCAGTTGAAGGCCCTTTGTCATCAAAACCTTCAACGAAGATTTTTAAAAACTTTCCCCCAGTACATTGTGTTTATTTATTTATTTATTTATAGTATAAATTGATTTTAGTTTTCAGGAGAAAAATAGAAGAATATCAGGATCGGACTAACCACACATATTCCCCCAAAGGCCCCTAGATTCTAGTCATCTAGAAACTTTAGTCATCTCTCTTATCCTTGTATCTATTATTTCCAAGTCCTATCCCGTTTTCCTTTGTAATGTCTTTAATACTTGTGTTTTCCTTTGTTACCAGTTTATCCTTCCAGTTCAGTTCCTATTCGCCTCACTTTGGGGTTCCTTCAGCCTCCTAGCTCTTTTCTGCTAATTCTCCATCCTGCTTGCAAGTGAAAGAGTAACCATCCATGATGTGAGCAATTTTTTAAAACAGTTTCAAATATATTAGAATATTGATTAGTGATTTCTAAACACTTAAAAAAAATCATCTGTTGCACCAAACTCACATATAACTCAGTCCTTAGGGTCCTTGGCATCTTTCCTTGGTGTAGAGCTGTCAAGATAAATCTGAAAATCTAGCTTTCCTTCTCCACCATTTTTCCTTGCTGAGAGTGTTTTGGGTCTTCCTCTCTCCTTTAGTTCAGACTTGTTAGAACGTTTGAAGACATTTACAGTTTTTGCGGTAGTAATAGATTTGTTTTCTCCATGGTCTCTGATCACATTGTTTCCATTTTACTTCATAAAGAAGCATGAAGTGGAAGGAACAGTGGCTGAAAGATAAGAGTGTAAATTCTAAACTGAGCTCTATTAGTAGCTTGCTTTGTGACCTTGGACAGACCAGGGCCCATCTCTGGGCTACTCACCTCTAGTTGTGTGAAGTGTGGGATTAGCTTGGATGATTTCTAAGGTTCCTGGATATTCAGTTTTACAGATCCCCAGAGTTTGGTAGTACTGCCAGCAAGGCTCTTGGGAAATGCACATTAGCCAGCCGGCCAGGCCTACTCCTGGTGTGTTTTACTTGCCTGGCAACAGTAAGGAGGAAAGTTTCTGGTACTTAGGTTCTTTCTCAGTTAAAGACTGATTATAAAAGAGTCTTGACTCTTAAGTTGCCACACCATGAAGAGAACAAAGTTTTCAAATTAGAATAAAGGAGAATGAAGTTTTAAAGGAGAATGAAGTACCTGAAGCAGTAGCTGATTAGGGCTGTGGCTCCGTAAGTGGGGAAGAAATCAGTAGTTTTATTCTCTCTGTAAAAGACTTAGGAAACTGTTCTGCAAAATCATGCAATAGAAGCAAGCCAAGTTGCTTTTCCAGTTAATACCCAGATGACCATAAATAAAACAAAGACACAGTCTACAGGGCAAAGTCTACTTATGTTTTATGCATTTAATATCTTATTTAATCAGAAAAGTATATGTGGTTAATAAGTCAAATGAAAGGAAAATGTGATTGTTTATTAGTTAGCTTTGCTTGTAGTGCTAAATAAATGTTGCCGGTTTTTATGGACAGTCTTTAGTATCAGCACACATTGGTGCTTTAAAATGAGTATTGAATGTATATTTTGAAAAGGACACATTGCTCTGAAGAACATAGTTTGGGAAAGTATGCCTTCTTCTGTTTAAACTGTGGCTCATTGATTTATTCCTGGAAGAAAATTCATACTTGAACAGGTTTTCTCAGAGGCTAATCATCTCTCTCAGAGAGAGACAGAAATAAAAAGCTCTCATAAAGGCACACTTATAGGAATCCATACTGGAAATTATGTATGAAATTTGAATGTACAAATCCTTATTTTCAGTAAGTTAAAGAATATTTAGCGATTTAAAATATTGACTCAAGTAAAACATGCTTGTTATATATATAAAAAAATTTAAGCAGCATGTAAGTTTATATGGTAAAAGTGAATTGTCTCTTTTCTCTTCCCACTGTATAGATGTTACTGTTGTTAACTGTTTGGTGAATAGCCTTCTAAGTTTATTTCTACACCTATGTGAAAGTATAAAGTATAGGGGTTTTGTTTTTTAAAACAAAAGTTTTATATATATATATATATATATATATATATGAAATTCTCTTTCTTTTATCATTGCTCTTTCATTATCATTGTATTGTAGATATCTTTCCTTGATAGTACTTTCAGATATACTTCTTTCTTTTTAATAGTAGCGTAGTCTAAAGTTTTTTTTTTCTGGATGCCTTTTAGAAAGTGTTCCTACCAAATTATTTTAGCACTGAATTTGTATTACTATCTGATAAACATTTTTAAACATTGGTAACTGTAAAATCATAATGGTTTAATAGAAACTTTAAAGTGTTTTTATAAATGGCCATACTTTTTCAACTAATAATATTCTGTGAATTTTTTCTGAGGAAACTCTTGAAAATACTGAAAAAAAAGTCAAAAGTTTTTTTTTTTTTTTTTTTAAGTAAAAGACATTTACTATTTATAAAGATAATACTACTCTTAGAAGAAAATTCAATACTTGAAGAAAAGTGTAAAGATGCAACTTACCCCCTGAAATCCAACCATTCAGGGACAATATTTTTTAACATTTTGGTGAGTATATTTTCACCATTATAAATTTGCATATGCATAAATTTACAGTGTGTCATTGAATAAAGTTATTTATCACACTTTTGAAAGTCTGAATAATTATTTCATTTTTGGAGATACCATAATTTAAACAGTCTCCTATAAAATGACATTTAATTTGTTATATTTAATTTGTTTGTTTAATATTTTAAACTGCCACAGTGAATATTTTTATATCTGCACAGTGTGTAGTTCTTCTGTAAACCAAATTTGTAGAAGTGGAATTGGGGAGTATACTTAATAAGTTGTTATTTTAAACTGAAATGAGGTTACCTGTGAATTTCAGGTTTACTGGGTGAAAACACATACCTCTCTTTAGACAATGAGTTTCTTTGAAAAAATCTGAAGTATGCAGTCTCTCATTTTTTTCCTCTCTTTGCAAGTGATACTCATTCCTTATGAATACAGATAAGAAACAAAAACTTCTTGGAGGTTGGTTGAAAAGTATCATAGGCTTAAAATCTGAAAGTATATCCTTCTGTGATCCTCTAGTTCAGCTTCTCACTGAGGGCACACTCTCCTACTTTGTCATCCCTGACTTCCAGTCAGCTTTTGCTCAGACTTCTAGTGATGGTAGCTCATTCCCTTTTTAGACGTCTACAGTTTATTAGAAAAATTTATTATATAAAGCTGAAATATGTTGCTTCCTAATTTCCACCTATTATTTCTGCCCTCAGAACCACAGAAAATTAAGTCTGTTGCCTCTCTCAGATGACATTTCCCCAGCTATTTGGAGATAGCTATCAAATCTTACTTCCTTCCCTTTTCTAAGCTGAACAGTTTTTTCCCCCAGCTGTATCTCTATCTCCTATGTTGTGATTTCCATTTCCTTTCCCAGTCTGAATTTTACTGCCGATGTGGTTTGATAGTGTAAGTCACTGAAACAATCACTTTGCCTGATGTATTGTACTTTTATTAATAGGCATTCATACCAGTTACGTTTCTGACCAGCTATCCTCTTCCCATTCTTTACTCGTATAGATGAGTTTTGAACCTAAAAGCAGAACTTTGCATTTCTCTCTATTAAATTTAATCTTATTTGATTAGCCCATTGTTCTAATTTCAGGATATCTTTTTGAATCATTTATATTGACTATTCCCAATTTTGTGTAATCTACAAGTTCGGCTAATATGCCTTCTATTCTTTCATCTAAATTACTGACTACATGTTTAATAAGGCAGGGCTGATTACCCCCTGTGTAGCATACTGCTGAAGACCATCCACTTGCTGAGGATCAATTTTTTTTTAAATTTCAGCAATTTGTAGTCATCAAAATCAACTGTTTTTATTTTCCCTTGTGAATACTGGAGCAGCTTTTCCTCTTTGTTTTTCTGGCACTACCCTTTATTCTCCTTATTGTTAAGAAAGCAGATTCTGGAGCCAGGTTCCTGGGTTCTAAATCCTGACTCTGTCACTTCTTTTTTTTTGCTTTTTAAAAAAATAGTAATTTATTTATTTCTTTATTTATGTTTTATTTTTTGGTTGCATCGGGTATTAGCTGCAGCACGCGGGACCTTCGTTGTGGCATGTGGGATCTTTCGTTGTGGTGCACGGGCTTTTCTCTAGTTGTGGCGTGCGGGTTTTCTCTCTCTAGTTGAGGTACGCGGGCTTAGTTGCCCTGCAGCATGTGGGATCTTAGTTCCCCGATCAGGGATTGAACCCATGTCCCCTGGAGGCAGGAGGACAGGGTTCTAGAGAGAGACTTCTGGATGATTTCTCTTCCATCTTTAAGATACTGATTGGGTGGTATCCTTTCAAAGCTTTTTCGCCTTGGCTGTCTCTCTACCTGGATTTTCCTCCCGTCTCGCTGCCTGTCCAAGGCTAAGTCTTCTGCCCCAAAGGCCTTGAACCCATCTTTCCCGACTCTGTCACTTTTTAGCTGTGTGACCTTGTGCAAGTCACTTCTCTTAAGTATCAGTTTCTTTCATCTCTAAAATGGGAGTGATAATGGTACTTTTTTCCTGGGGTTATGAGGATTAAATGAGTTCATGTATTTAAAGTATTAGAACAAGGCAGAGTGTTACATAAGTGTACTGTTATTACACTCAGATTTTGTTCTGAGCTCTACAGTCATAATCTCAAATTCTCTAAATTCCCAGGGTTAAATTTGTGTGGTCCTACAAGCTTGAACTTTTTGGAAGCAGCTGTAGTCTCACTTCCCATGTGCTCATATATCTGGGGCTTAAGATCTCTTTAATATTTCATCTTATTAGTTGCTTGAAGAAAAATATTTTAATATCCTTTTCATTATAAAAGAACTAGTGCTCATTAAAGGCAATTTGGAAAATATAGAGAAAAGGAAAAGGGAAAAACAAAATCTTATCACCTAAATACAACTGTTTAGTACATTTCCTCCCCCTCCTCCACCATACATTTGATATACTCATGTCACATGTGTTTTTTTAATTTTGCTTTTTCCTTAATAATATCTTAGGAATATTTTAAGTTATATAGTCTTTGTTTAAAAAAGCCTGTTTTAATGATTGCATAACATTTTACTGAGTGACTCATCCAGAGTTAACCACTTCCCAGTTATTGAACTTTTAGGTTATCGACTTTTCAGTGTTCTAAATTAGTCTATGATGAGCTTCTTTATTTTTAACCCTTTTTCAGAATTTATCATTATTTAGTAAGGTCCCAAAGCTGAATTCTCAGGTCTGAAGCTATAAACATTTTTAAGACCCGAAGAGTATTTTGAAGATATGATCAAAATAAAGTAGGAGGTAGTTTTTTTCTGGCTTTTGTAGTAACTATATCAGTTCCTTTTTCTTCATTCTCTGAATTACAGCATAAAGTCCTTTTTTTGTTTTAATTTGCCTATTTTTTTTCAAGATTCAGGTTGTTTTAATAAATTCTTGGTGCTCACATTTGTTCTGGGTTATGTATTCTTTCCACCTTTTGTGTATGTTCTATTAAAATATGAGGTTATTAGAGAGTTTCTGTGTAGGATGCTTTGTGATTACTAGAGTCATTTAGTTTTACTGTAGGGAAAACTGAGGAGGGGGACCCTGGCTGGTTCTTCTGTTCTCAAGTCTCGCTGTTTCTTCCTCTGGTAATATTTTTTTCAGCTACACTTCTTCAACTGAGTATAACTCTGGGCTAGGTTCTCACCATCTGTTACCGAGATTATTTCAGCAGGGTCACACTTCAGCTGGCTGCCTTCTTTTTAGCTTTTAAAAAATTCTTTTCATAGTAACACCGGCTTGCGGGATCTTAGTTCCCCGACCAGGGATGGAACCTGGGCCCCTGGCAGTGGAAGCACGGAGTCCTAACCACTGTACCACCAGGGAATTTGCTCTTGTTTTTTCTTTTCTTTTGTAAATATTAATCTACAGAGAAAACTTTAAGAATTTCACAAGGTGAAGAGCTTAATTTAAATCCATGGCTTAAAAATTGAATATTTTATCGTAAGTATCTTTATGCATATAATAGTTTTTGAACTTTAACATATCTTAAATTATATTTATGTATTTTTTGTTGAAGATATTTAAATAATATCACTGCATGGGATTTCAAACCTGTTTATTTCCAAACTTGATTTATCTAAGCAGAGGAGGAAAACCTATGCACACTCCTTTTAGCACCACCAACCGTCATCTGTGTTGTATCCACAGCTCTCATGCTATGTAGATGCTTGCGAGTTTTATATAATTGTATGTTTATTGCATGTGTATATATTTTACAACTGTGTCTATGTTTCATTTATTTAAGATCTGGACCTTGGTAGTTGGCTACGTGTTGACTGTTTCATTCAAGTGGAATGCAAGCACTGAACGCTACTTGAGAGCAGTTTCAATTCCTGTCTGGATTATATTGCTTTTTCATTTAGGTGGGTCCCTTTTTCTAAGAAAGTCTAGCTTAAGGTCAGCGGAGGCTGACCGTGTGAATCAAAGTGAATTTTTTGAAGTTTTATGTGTTGCATTTAAAATTCTTTAAAATAATCCTTCAAAATATTCTGCCTTAATCTTTCATTAATCTTGAATGAAAATATTGTACTTTAAAATGTCTACTTTTAATTATATGGAATGTTCATTTTCAAAAAGGTCTTTTAAAAATAAATATATCTTAAAAAGTAGAGCACACTTGGACTATCATGGCTGTTTCTGAGTGTCTTACTTAGGGAGGATATAGCTAAGCAGTCAAGGATGATAAGAGGTGCTCAAAATCATGTGAGAGAAACTGTTAAGGGAACCAGATATGTTTACTCTCCATAAGAGAAGGGCACTGGGGCTGCAGGGGTGGGGAGGAGGTAGAGGTGAGGAAGATACCAAATATGGAAGCCCGTTTCAGGTTTTTGAAGGATTGTGAAAGAGTGGTTTAAACAGATCTCTGTAGCCATTTGGGAGAGATGTCAGAGCAACGAGCAGCTTCAGAGAGACAAGTCTCTGTTCAACATAAGGATGATCAGTGTCAGAGCTGCTCAGAGTAATGAGTTCCCCATTATTTGAGACTCTTCACTGTTAGCTAAGTGGCTGCCAGGATGTTGCAGAGTGATTTTTCAGGGACTCATTTACCTGCAAGTCTTAACTATATGGAAACATCAAGTTCTAATTTAAAAACAAAATTCAGTGACCTAGAGCAGTAGGTAGCCTATTAGTAGTAGTTTTTAGAGCTACTTATTGTTAAAAATAAAATAAAAACCAGAGTTGGTTGAAAGTATGTCTTTGCTTAGAGTCTGATATGGAACAGAGCATTACTCTTTAGCTCTGCTGACTTGGAATGCTAAAGGAGTTTCTCAGCAAGATCCCCTAATGTCTGATGGGACTCATTTCAAATTTGGGGAAGGTAGAGGAGGGAGGCAGGCAGGTATGTTCGTAAGGCTGTAGACCAACTCAGGGAAATGCAAAGGCTTTTGATCCTTGGCCACTTGTTAGCATTTTTGCTGTGTACACTGAGGATACATTAAAGCTTTTTGCCGTGCTCTTGTGGGCCATTCCACCCTTTCTTGAGAGGTAGAGTTCACACCCAGTGGGATTTCCAGGAAATCAAGTCAGGCACCAGGACTTAAAGTTCTATGCCTGATGCAGGTCATTTGGGGGTTAAACAGGGGGTTTGATGGTCTTAAACACTGGATGTGCTTTAGAATGGACTTGATTCTCCAGGTGATACAAGCCTCTTAAAGGTAAGCTGGCACATACACAATCCTTTAGACCAGGGCCTCTGAGAGCAGGGCTTGACTTCCTGAGAGGAGCCCTGAATTGAGGTTTCAGTTGCCTTTTAAAAATTTTTTTCCCTGTGAAACAATTTTGTTATTAACATATTTGCCAAATTGTTCTGTCAGTCTACTAACCTGAGTCTTTTAAAGACAAGTGCTAGATTTTTATTTCACTAAAAATGTTAATTCTTAATAATTTGCAGCATCCTTGGCTGGCTCATGGAGAATTCCAGTATTCCTGGTTATTGTTTTCCTGATGTCTGTGGGCACCCTCTATGAAAAACAGAATGGAAAAGAGTCTTCTGGTAAGAAATATGGCATTCTATTAATATTACTCTTAAGAAGTATTTGGGAGAATAGCTTTATTTAAAAAACATACTATGATAAACTGCTTTAAATTGGTGGTATTTTCTGAACAGAAAATAAATTGCTTTAAAATATTTTAGATGGTTAGACCATTTCCACCCCCCTTTTTTTGCATTTTTAATTGAGGTTTAATTCATATAATATAAAATTAATCATTAACCATTTTAAAGTGGCATTTAGTACATTCACAGTGTTGTGCAACCATTACTTCCATCTAGTTCCAAGACATCTTCATCACCCTAAAGGAAAGCGCTGTGCCCATTAAGCAGCTACATAAAGTTAGGTTATTTATTTGAGATCTTTCTTTTTTCTTAATGAAAGTATTTATTGCTATAAACTGCCCTCTTAGAAGTGCTTTTGCGTCCCATAGGTTTTGATATGTTGTGTTTCCATTTTCTTTGGATCAGATACTGTTTGATTTCTCTTTTGATTTCTTCTTTGATACATTGGTTAATCAGAAGTATTTTGTTTAATTTCCACGTGTTGTGTCCCACCTAACAAACCATTGCCAAATCCAAAGTCATGAATATTTACCCCTGTAGATCTTGTATCCTGCAACTTTGCTGAATTTGTTTAATAGCTTTAATAGTTTCTGTGGCTTCTTTAGGATTTTGCATATATAAGATCATGTCTCTGCAAATGGAGATAGTTTTACTTCTTCCTTTCTAATCTAGATGCCTTTTATTTCTTATCTTGCCTGATTGCTCTGGCTGAAACTTCCACTACAATGTTGAATAAAGATTAGTTTTCTTTAAAAGATTATTTTTAAAGATTATTTTAAAGATTCTTCTTTAAAAGATTATTATTATTATTATTATTTTTAATTTATTTATTTTATTTTATTTATGGCTGTGTTAGGGTTTTCGTTTCTGTGCGAGGGCTTTCTCTAGTTGCGGCAAGTGGGGGCCACTCTTCATCACGGTGTGCTGGCCTCTCACTATCGCGGCCTCTCTTGTTGCGGAGCACAGGCTCCAGATGCACAGGCTCAGTAATTGTGGCTTACAGGCCTAGTTGTGCCGCGGCATGTGGGATCCTCCCAGACCAGGACTCGAACCCGTGTCCCCTGCATTGGCAGGCAGATTCTCAACCACTGCGCCACCAGGGAAGCCCTAAAAGATTATTTTAACCTTTTAAAATAATCTTTTTTTTAAAGACTGTTTTTGAGGTACCCTGGTTGCACGTGGCCTTTATCCAGAGCGCTTTGTTAAAGATACAGGTTTCTAATGAGTTGTACGGGGGTTGTGGCAGGGTGGGGTGCAGGGGCAGATATAGTCACCGTTCTGAGATCATCAGATTGGACTTCTGGTTAGCCAGCCATGTGGGAATGGCTGTGAGCGGAGAGGTAGGTTTGAACAGCACACAGTTTCCACAGTAATTGACATTTGTCCCTTGCTTCTTTCTGATAGTTACACATAAACTACAAGAGCAAGTTACTAATTGCAGCAGATTTTTTAGAGGAAAAAAAAGTTCTCAAATACCAGTGTGTTACAGTTAAGTTAGAAAATAGAGAGAAACAAAAAGAAGAAAAGAAAAATCACTAAAAATCCCACTGTTCACAGATTATACCAAAATGTTAACTAATGACTATTATGCCTTTGGACTTTTTAAGACACAAGAAAACTGGATCATAGTGAAATTGTTTTGTAAACTGAATTTTAAACTTAATTATGTCACGAACACCTTTCTATGTCCGTGAATATACTTCTGCAGTGTTATTTTTCACATCTCCTTTTCATGCTAATCACAAGGCTGTTTGTGGCACTTCTGTGTATGTGTATAGCTACGTTACAGAAGTTTTTTTAAATTAAATTGCTGTTTATTATTTTATTTGGTAGATGAGTAGTGTCTGACAATTGTAAGACATCTTTTGTTCATAAATATTTGTTTAGAATTTTATAATAACTATCTGAAACAAAGAAACTTTAATTACTTATCTCTCTGACAGTGGAAAATACGAAAGATTTTATTTTATATTTTGCTGTCTAAGTTTTCTTTGCTCAGCCTCTCTTTCTGGTCACAATCTGTTAGACTCTGTGGTTATATATCAAACCAGTAGAAGTAAACTTCCTGTTTTGGCAACTACTGTAGAAAGCTTGGTGGTTTTCACTTGTTCCTCTGATTAGCTTTGTCTCTTTTTTTTCCCCTTTCCCCTAATAGTAGTGGTTCAGACAGCTCTGCTTATCCTTCACCCCTCACCCCAGGACAGTTTTCTCCTTTTTTTTTTCTTCTGGCATTTCTCTCTCTCTTTTTTTTTTTTTTTCAATTGAGGTATATTTGACATGTATCATTATATTAGTTTCAGGTGTACAACATAATGGTTCCATGTTTGTATATATCACCACAATAAGTCTAGTTAACATCTGTCACCTTACATAGCTACCAAAAAACTTTCTTCTTGTGATGAGAACCCTTAAGACCTACTCTCTTAGCAACTTTCAAGTCTACAATAAAGTGTTATTAACAATAGCCACCACGCTGCACATTACATCCCTGGGACTTGTTTATTTTATAACCGGAAGTTTGTGCCTTTGCCTCCCTTCACTCACTTATCCCACCCCCACCACCAGTTCTGGCAGCCCCCTGTCTGTTCTCTGTATCTTTGAGCTGCTGTTTGTTCTAAGATTCCACATATAAGTGAGATCATACAGTATTTGTCTTTCTCTGACCCTTTTTACTTAGCGTAATACCCTTGAGGTCCACCATGTTGCTGCAAGTGACAAGACTTCATTCTTTTTTATGGCTGAATAATATTCCTGTGTGTGCGCATGCACACGCATGTGTGTATGTGTGTATATATATGTATGTGTGTGTATGTATACACACACACACACACACACACACACACACACCACATTTTCTTTATTCATCAGTTAGTGGACCCTTAGGGTATTTCTGTATCTTGGCTATTGTAAGTAATGCTACAGTGAACATGGGGGTACATATGTCTTTTCGAGTTAGTGTTCTTTTTTTCTTCAGATATATATCCTAAAGTGGAATTGGCTGGATCATATGGTAGTTCTATTTTTAATATTTTGAGGACAGTTTTGTCCTTTTGACTGCTTTTGTCCAGGGCTAAGTAAGTACTTTACTGCAAGTATATCAATAAAGTAGGTCTAAACCAGGGGTTTCAGATGGATTTTCTCTTGGGTATAAATTCTTGTTTGATGGCAGCCTAGGGAGCCGTGAGGGCAGGAGTTCTAAGACCAAGTATTGAGCTTGGGAAAAAAGAAGACTGTGTTTGATTATTATCCCCCATAAGCCCAGGATAGTGGTGTGTTGGCATGCAAGCCAGATTTCTGGTATTTGTATTCCAGACTATTATAAGAAAGGAAGTCATAGAGACAGAATAAATGTTGAGAGCAGATTTGGAAATGTTGGTTTTCCTTGTTTTGTTTACTCCTATTCCAGCCTACTTCAGAATAGGTTATTCTTGATTTAGAATCTTTTTATGGACTTCTAGTGTAGATAATCCTCATCCTAAAATAAATTTGTTTAACCATTTTTTTTTCTAAATTTCTGAATATTTTTTTCCTGTTGCCCCTAGTACCTTGTTTATTTTAGGCATCAGAACTCGAGCCATATTGGGACAACCTTTCCCTTTTTTATAGTCAATTCCCTCCTGTAGATGTCACTGTAATATAGTTAGGCACGGGAATGCTTGAGCGTACTGCCATGGCAGTGTGTGCATTTATTCCTTCCTTGTCACCTCCACTGTCCCATTGTAGGACTGCTCTTGTATCCTAGTCACTTGTGTAGGCATCTTTCTCTATGTCTTCTGAGCTTTGAATCTTTTGCTGTTTTACAATCTGTGGTTTGCTGGATTCACAGAATTAATCCTTTGGATGTCATCATACTTCAAAGCATGAATTTGTTTAGTTCCTAGATCCAGAAAACTCTTCCTGTGGATCATTGCTGTGTTAGTTTCAGTGGTTCTTTCTGAACCCAGGGACCTTACGCAGTGGTTTTTTCTTAGACCTTAGGAACTCTTACTTGGTATTTCCTGGAACCTCAAGTTAATGTAGGGAAAAATGTTAAGTGTCTACCGTGCTTTTAAGCGTACTATCTTTTTTAATCCACAAATAAAACATTCCCCCCACAACCTTGTAAAATAGATTTCTCCGTTTTGCAGATGAAGACATTTAATAACAGGTTAACTGACTTGCCCACAATCCCACGGGTGACTGGTGGAGCTAAAATTTAAGCCTACGTCCTTGACTCTAACCTACACCTGGTGTTCTTTCCTTTCACCAGGCTCTTTGACAAGCATCAGCCATCCTGAAAAAGTATTGACTGCTGATCTGTCTTTTTTTTTTTTTTTTTAATAAATTTATTTTATTAATTGTTTCTAGCTGTGCTGGGTCGTTGTTGCTGCACGCGGGCTTTTTCTAGTTGCCGCGAGCAGGGGTTACTCTTTGTTGCGGTACGCGGGCTTCTCACTGCGGTGGCTTCTCTTGTTGCGGAGCACGGACTCTAGGCACACAGGCTTCAGTAGCTGTGGCGCATGGGCTCAGTAGTTGTGGCGCGTGGGCTCTAGAGCGCAGACGCAGTAGTTGTGGCTCACGGGCTTAACTGCTCCGCGGCATGTGGGATCTTCCCGGACCAGGGATCGAACCCGTGTCCCCTGCCCTGGCAGGCGGATTCTTAACCCCTGAGCCACCAGGGAAGCCCCGTGGATCCGTCTTGCACTCAGTTGTAGTTGTCAGCTCCTTCAGTCTTCATGTTGGCCCCAGTGGCTTACCACAAGCACAGCACCCAGCTTCTCTGCCTCCTGGGCCCCAGAAGTCTTACTTGGCAGAAACCTGGAATCCAGCTTTGGTGTGTTCCCTGGGCCTGTGAGAAAGGAGGAGCATAAGCATTGTTGTTCTCCCCTATGCGTGAGGCCTTGTAGGACTCTTAAAACATGCTATCTCATTTAATTTTCATAGTATACCAGTGAGATTAGTATTATACTTGTTTTACAGATGAAGGAACTTAGGCTCAGAGAGCCATTTACTATGAGTATGAGAAGTGCTTCTTCAAAAGCTAGGCAAACAAGTGTCAGATGTATCTTTAATAGCCAGGACCCCCAGGATGAGAAGTACAGGCAATTACACCTGGGCCTGATCCTCTTAACATTGGTAATTGTTTATGAGTGACCAGAAATATCTTGGTGAGGAAGGCTTCATTTTGTCTTAATTGTTTGGGATAGCATGTGATACGAATGAACAAGTTTGGTCCAGTTAAGCCAAATTGGAGGAAGAAAAAGTGCAAAGTAAATTTCTTACTGCTTATCTGTCATTCCCCAATTCTGCCACTGTCAGTTAAGTAGACCTAGAGAAACTCCTAGTGGTCCATATCCAAACCCCTGTTACTGACCAGTAGTACAGTGAAGTGATACTAGAAGCTGTTGAGGAGGAGATGTATTTTCCACATTAGTAATGGAAACAGAAGCCTTCTTCAAAGGGAACTTTTCATGCTGGGGAGATTTTACTTGATATAAAGGGCCTCCTTCCAATAAGCATCTTTGGGTGTGTTCCTGGTAACTTCAACTGTCCCTGTGAAAGAGAACAAAGTAGATCAAGTGTCTCCTTATTTAGACTGGCTTCAAAATATGTTTCCCTCTGTTATTAAAAAAAAAATTATTCTGCCCATTGTCGATTTAGCCATATCAACAGATATTATCTGAACATGTGATCTATTTCTTACACCAGAGTATGAGTTTCTGTCCCCTGGTGCTAGGCTGCTAATGTCAGTGGTCTGCTTATTTGGACTTGTGTGGATTCCTGCTGTTTGGCCCTCCAGTTAATACTGGCCCTTTCCCTGGGTAGATTGACTCTGGAAACCTTGGATGCTCTTTCCTTTCTTTGTTTATAGTTCTTGGGTCCCAAGATTATGTTCCCTTGTCTATGTGCCTATTTTTAGCTGGGGCTTTTTTCCCAGTACCGTGAGTCTGCCTAGATTCTGGGTCCTGGCATTCTTTTGTCTAGTTTATCATCTCTCTGCCCAAACCCTTGGGGTTTTTGAAGTGCAGAAAGATATCACTAGACAAAAGTCATTCAAGTACATATCTGTTTGATGAGTAAGAGCAGTTGCCAAATCTTATATCCATAATTTTCAAATACTCTGTTGATTTTTTCTGTGTGCTATTCCTTTCATTCTTTTGTGAAGTTTCAGGCATTCTAAAAATTTGCTGAATCATTTGTGTATTAACTAGGATGATATTGCATAGTTTTCATTGATTTAGCTAAGATTTATTAAATATTTATTGTATATTTTAGTGATATCAGCAAGTTGGAGAAAGTTTTTAAACCGTAGTTGTGAAGATTTAATCTGTTGATCTTAACTTTTCCTCAAGTCTTTCAGTGATGACTGTATGTAAGATGTTTTACACAGCCCTGAGGGGATATCTAAAAATGTAAGGATAAGACTTAGGGAAACGGCTGTAATACAGAGCAGGGAGGGGATGAGAGGTACAGGCAAATACTGTAGGAGTGCTAGTGGCTTGTGCTTATAGTTTATCCTGTCAAAGCCAACAGTTTTGATAAAGATGATGGTGATAATAATATCATTTATTGAGCTAAGTTCTGTTGAGTCCTACACAGCAGGCATTGTTCTAAGCATTTTATATGTATTGTTTCACTTAATTCTCACGTGAGTTAGGAATTTCTGTATGCTGCATTTTACACTTGAGGAGACTAAGGCATCTAGATCCTAAGTAACCTGCCTGTGGTCATCCAACTAGTAAGAAATAGACCTGAGATTTGAACCTGGGCAGTCTTGTTTCCTCACCTGTGATTCCAACCACTGAATTGTACTGCCCCTGTGCATAGTAAATATGAGCCCTTCCATCCTCTGGTCGCATTCTCCCTCTGTTTCCTCCTGTCTCTCCACTCTTACCATTGCACCCTGTGTTTCATCCTTATTCGACTTCCTAGAGTTCTTTGAACAGCACGCTCTGCTTTTTCTTGCCTTTGTGTCTTTACACCTGCTTTTTTGTCTTTCTGGAAAACTTTTCTACCTCTGTCCTCTAAGATACCAGCCTCTTCCTTCTCCCCAAGATAAACTTGTTCTGTCTTCTTTATCTGACTAACTTGCTTAAATGGATTTAAAGGATGGCATCTTTTACCATTCTTGTCAGATAGCCCCTTTGGAAACTCTTCCCTGTTCTCCCAGGCATGGGTTAGGTTTCTATCCTTGGTGCTCCCCAAATATTCTACACTTATATCTACATTAGCTCTTAACATACTGAATCATAACTGATAGTTTAAGTATTAGACTGAGCTTGAGACTAGGGTCTTAACTTAGTATCTCATCCCAGTCACCTGTTTGGTGAATGAATGAATGCTCAGTGGGAGTTTAGAAGTATAAGCCAAAATGCAGCCAAACTGAAAGCCCGTATTTGAGGAGCTATAAAATGATCTTGTTATTTTGGAGCTACCTAACCATCAGGGGACTTCTTTCTCTGACTCTCTCAAGGATAAGTTACCACTTCATTAAATTACTTGTGAAGAGGTAGGTTTAGTAATTGAGGACCCTGAACTAGTCTTTACTCTTATATGAGAGAATACTTTGTTTCTTTGAATTTTGATTGGAAGCCTCCCCCTTCCCCACCTTACTATGCTGTCCCAGGCCATTAGTCATTAGGTGTTCCCAACCTTTTCTCTTGAGTGGAACCCAAGAAATCTCTTGTGGGCACACAGGAACCTAAGACCTCTCTGGTCTCTGGTGTAATCAGTTTGTGTTTAAATTTCTATTTGGAAGTCTAAAAAGAACTTCAGTATACCCAAAATCTTCATCCATTTCCCCTACATGTTCTCTGTCTGATCATAATCTGAAAACTTGGGGGTCATTGTTGAACCCTTTATTGTTTCGTCACCAAGTCTGGTCCACTTTGACTACTCCATGTCTCTTAAATGCAGCCGCTTTCCCAACATCTTTCCTGTTAACCACTGCAGACCATGCTGTCATCATGTCTTGCCTGTAATACTGCAATAACTTATCTCCCTCTACCTACTCTTGGTCTTCTCTAATCTGTTCTTGACCAAACAGTAGGAATGATCTTTTTATATCTCAAAACTGATTATTTATTTACAGAGTGGGGAGATGTGGTCATAAAAGGGCAACATGAGAGATCTTTGCAGTGATGAAACTGTTCTGTATCTTGTGTCCATGCTGATACTCTTGATTGTGGTAACATACTGCAGTTTTGAAAGATATTACCATTGCGGGGTGGAGGGGACTGGATAAAAGGTACACAGGATTTCTCTGTATTATTTCTTACAACTGCATGTGATGTTACAATTATCTCAATAACATTTCAGTAAAAAAAATTATTATCCTATTTAAAACTCTTCAGTGCTTTCCTACTCCTTTTGGGGTAAAGACTAAAGTCCTTAGTATGGTCTTCTGCGACTTGCAGCATCTGGCTTACCATCTCCAGCCTTGTTTATTTGATACCAGTTTCCTACTGTGTTCAACATGCCAGTTTCTTCACTTACAGCCTTCCTATTTGCTTCCATCATCCAAAATATTACTTACCTTCCTTTGGTTAAGTCCTCCTCATTCTTTGTATGTCAGCTTCATTTTTACTTCTTCTTTTTTTTTTTTTTTAAAGGAATCATTTGGGAAACTTTTTGTTTTTTTAAATAAAACCCCCTTTTATTTATTTATTTATTTTTGGCCACTCCTCATGGCATGTGGCATCTTAGTTCCCTGACCAGGGATCGAACCCACACCCCCTGCATTGGAAGGGTGGTGTCTTAACCACTGGACTGCCCAGGAAGTTCCCATTTTTACTTCTTAAAGAGAAACCTTTCCTGATTCTCCAGACTTAGTCAGATTTCTTCTGTTAGGAGCTCATAAAATACCCAGTATTTTTTCTTCATAGCAATCACAGTTTGTATACATTCGTTTATTTGTGTGGTTCTTTAATTCGTATCTGTCTCTTCCACTCAGCTCCGTGGGGGCAGGGTCTGTGTTTTTATCCCCAGCATTCAGTACAGTGAGTAATGGAAACATGTAAGACATGAAAGACACTGTGTTTTTCTGTCAGCCCTTGTTCTCTTACTGGCATCAAAAAAGCACCTTAGATACCTAGGCCAGGAGAATAGGTTCCAATCCAGATATCTAGCTTATGCTCTCTTCCCAGATCATGTTTGAGTTTCTCTTGGATTGCCTAAAAATTAAACCTCTTTCAGATTACAGAGGCATTTATTAGAGGAGGGATAGGATATGATTGAGCAAGATGAGCACGCTTGATCCTGATGGCTGAGGCTACCAAAGAGCCATCTCAGACCCCTGGCCTGCTTACCTCTAGAAGATGGCCAGCCCTTGAATTTGTTGGGTGTGCAGAGTTTATCTGAAGCTGTAATTCATTAACCTTCCGAATGTCATGGCTCTTTTCATTGGCTTGGCAGAGCTTTATGTTGTCGCATTGAATAGTGGCCTACCCAAAGGTCCCAGCTGCATGAGTGTGGGTGTACGTATGATTTGGTGACTGAGAACACTCAGCGTTCTCAGTTGGACAGTGGAATCCATGCCAGCTAGTCTAAATAGAAAGAGGTATTGGTTAGCATAAAGAATTTGTACATACAGAATTTTTGGAAGGACCAGACAATTAAGCTTGGATCTGACATGCAGAAGCAACGCAACCAAGAGAAATGCTCAACGACACCAAAGGACTGTTTGAGCAGAAGTGCCACAGCTGCTGCTGCTTGCCACAAAGTTGGAGATCAGACAGCATAACCTCTGGAACTTCTGCTAAGTACCTGCAGAAAAACCATATGACTGTATTTGACATGAGAGCTTCCAAATTACAGTGAGTCACTTAGGGCTTCCAAGTCTGCACAGGCTTGCCTGCACAAGTGTTCTGCTGTATCACATGTGGAACTGTAGCTGCAAAGGAGTCCAAGAAATACAATCCTTAGCTTTCCAGTCTCTAGGGCACAAGAAAGCACACTAGAATGAGGTGTTGTGTGAGCTAGTCTGTGTTGTCTGCCATAGCAAATTAAAGGCTGACCATTATAGACAGACCTCATTGACCAGTGAATGTTTTTTTTGAATCTCGTGAAAATGGTTAAACTTGGTTTACTACCTATTAGGAACTTAACATGAGAACCTGTAACGTGAAACAGGGTAGTGATGATCTTTTAGATTTTCAAGTGGTGGATTTCGCCTGTGCTGAATTATGTACTTTATAGATAGTCAGTTGACCCTTGAACCATGTCAGGGTTAGGGACACTGACTCCCCCATGCAGTCAAAAATCTGTGAGCTCCTGTCTCTGCCTCAGAAACAAAGGAATTGATAAATGACTCACGCAAGGGCAGGAAGCTGAAACAGTTTGGGTAGAATCAGAATTCAAATCCTAGTTCTTTTGATTCCGCATGTTGTGATCTCTCATCGAACAAAAACTTTTCCCCACACTTAGTTAATTTAAAAATCTGTAAGATGAAAATACAGATACTATATTTATTGAAAAAAATCTGCGTATAAGTGGACCTGCACGGTTCAAACCCGTGTTGGTCAAGGATCAACTATATATGGTTTTGCATGATACCCATACATTTGCATATTCACTCATGGAATGTTGTTATTGAGAGCAAGTGTGGGCTGCTCCATGCTGTACTAGGGGCTAGTAATACAAAGGAAAGTAAGTCTGCATTCAAGAAGCTCACAGACTTGGTGTGGCAGTGTGTTTCAACAGAGATGTGCAGTAAAATTAACCTGTGAAGTAAAAAAAAATATAAGCGTGGCACTCCATGTTTATATATCTACTATCTGCCACATGCACCAGCATCAAGTTCCCAAATGAGAGAGATACACAGAGAGTCCAGGAACCTGCATTTTTAGCAGACTTTCCTGTTGCTTTTCTTTTTTTCTTTTTTCTTTTTATTGGAGTATAGTTGATTTACAATGTTGCATTAGTTTCAGGTGTACAGCAAAGTGAATCAGTTATACATATATCCACTCTTCTTTAGATTCTTTTCCCATATAGGTCATTACAGAGTATTGAGTAGAGATCCCTGTGCTGTACAGTAGCTGTTGATTCTTAAGCATTCTCCCTTGGCGAAGAACCACTGGTCTGGTGGGTCAGTGATAACCATTTTGTTATATTGCTGTTGAAAACTTAGGAGTATGTTTCAGTTTGCAGGTTATTTCCCATTTTGTCCATTGCCTTTAAAAAGTTTAAAAAATGCGTGCTTGTTTTATAGGAGCAGAGTTACCAGGGCAAGTTATCTCCATGGCAGCTTCTACTCTAGCAACCTTGGCCATCTCCATCACAGGGTATGAATCGAGCACTGAGGACCAGCCCTCTCCCCAGCCTGCAGGTGACTGACATTGTGAAGGAGTGCCTTCAAAATATTCCGGAAAATGAAATGCATGTAGAATATAAAATTAAGAAAGACATTAGCACCACAAAATGCTACTTACTGGTCCTTCATTTTTCTCTCTGGTTCCTATTTATACACTTTTTTCCTTCTCATCTTTGTTCTCATATATCACTTTTTTTCATACATTTAATTATCTTCTTAGGTTTCTTGATTCTTCATTCTTTCCTTTTTTTTTTAAAGTGCTTTTCTTATTTTTCTTTTGTTATTCTCTCTCACTTTCCTTTCGTGTTATTTTCCTCTTCTTAGGGTCCTATTTACCTTTGTCCATATTTTCTCCTACTTAGTCCTTTTATTTTCCATTTCTTCTGCAACTGTCAGTTCTCCTCCATTGTTCTATTTTGCTCTGACTCTTTATGTTGCTTTTGTTGTTGTTCCCTTTCTCCAGCTCTTTCTTTTGTTTTTTATTTTCCATCTTCCAGTCATTCATTTCTCGGGCATTTCTTGCTTTTCTTCTCAAAGTTTGCTTTGCATGCCTCATGCTATTAGTATATTGACTGTTTCCCTTAAAACAGAGCCCTCTGGTTGTTCTGCATGCAAAGCTCCTGTAAGATCCAGCTGGTAGGTTTATACCAGCTTTAAAGTCACACTGTACTTGCACAGGATTCAGGAATGTAAAAGGCCTTCCCTGTCTGTGCCAAGAGGTCCATTAGTGCCAGAGGTTTGGGAGTTAAGGAATGTTTTTCATGAGCTATTTTTGAAGAATGGACTTCAGAGAAGTCTTGAAAGAAGGGATCGGCTAAGAAAAAGGCATTTGGGGTAGTAGGAAAACGTTATTTTTCTTGCACATTGAATCATGTTTTCAAAGTGGAAAGGGGATGATGTTTTAGTTATGGACTTACTGTTCTTCTAAATATCTGCCACATCCACCAACGTGAAGTTTCCAAATTAGGAAGATATTCAGAGAGTAGAGTCAAACAGAAGCATATTATAATTAGCTTGCGCTTTAGCCCCAAACCTCAGGGTAGAATGTTCTGGTGAGGTGGGCTGACTTACCATGGTGCTAGTTACATCAGTAGTAAAAATGTACGCACAACTAATCATTTAACATTAAAAAGAAACACTAAGGAAATTATGACATAATGCTCAGAAGGCTACTGTGTGGTTACTTATGAAAATTATGAAATAATAGGGAAGGCATTGTTAGAACAAATATTTAGTGAGTACGTTCCATACGTCAGGTACTATTGTGTGTGTGAGGAAATCAGTGGAGGGGAGCGCAAGATAGACAGGGTCTTAGCTCTCCTGGAGCTGACATTCAACTGAAGGGAGAAAGTGGGAAAGGTCATAAGTGGAACATGATACAACTATGTAAAATATGCAAAGACAATGGGGCAAATAGGGTGTTGAGATTAGGGGTGTTCATGGTTTTTTTTTTACCTAGACTTTAAGAAATATGGTATACTTTTATCATTAACTTTTTTTATGGAAGGCAAAATGCAGGTTTTAAGATCTTGTGCATTTCCATCATCATGGTATATTCTGAGTAATAGTGAAATGTAATAGTAGTCGCGTTGTTAGAAAACAGTGCCTCGTGAAATGATTGAGTGTGATATCCTATATTTGAAAATTCCTCTTCCCCAGCAGTCTGTCATTTTTCATATCTAATTCTAAGAGAAAGATATGCTGCAAATCCCTGGCTCATTCTTGTAAGAGCAGTTGGCTCCATTTAGGTAAAATGACGCTGAAAAGCCATATTGTTTCAGAAATATATATAAATACATCTACTATAAAGTTAAAAGAGGAGGAATTTTTAAATAAAGAATTCTATATGTTAATATTTGTTGCTTTATATGGTTTGGGTAATTTTCATGGGCTAATTATAATTCTCAGTTACTTTGTCATGTGTTTTTCTTGTTTTTTGTCTAAATGATAGATGTAAAAATAGAAATGATATATATATGTCATAAAAAAGCTTGCACAGTGTTAAGTGTATAAAGTAAAAAGTAAAACATTTCTCATACTCAACCCTACTCCCCAAAAACCTTAATTTCCTTAGATGTAAACACAGCATTAATTCTCCACACCTTTTTCATTGCATATGCAAGCATACATCCAAGTCTTTTTTTCTTTTTTAACCCAATGTAATCATACTGTCAGAATACATTTTGAGAGCTTAAACTAGGATAGCCTAGCTAATTGCTCTGTATTACTGTTTATTAATGTAGACTAATATGTGGGTGTTTTTTTTTTTTTCTTTCCCTCTTCAGGGACAGAAACCATGGACAGAGGAGAACCCCCTCCAGCACTGTCCTCATCTGCTTCACCCTCCTCCCCTTCACCCACCTTGGGCAGACAAAGGTCTGAAGTTGGAACATTTCTTAGAAAGAAGAAAACTAGTGATATCTACTTTGTGTCTCTCCTTTGGGCCATTGTTGGAGTCCAGATCTGGTTGAACCTGTGGATTGTACAGTTGCTGCCAGTGCCTATTGCAGGTAATTGGTTAATTATGATCTTGTCTATGCCTTTGAAGACTTTTTTCTTTAACTTTTGGATTTTTGTGTTTGAGATAACTTTACTGTCTTTTTAAATAAAAAGGGAGAGCAGGCTGTGAACAAGGTGGCTCCTTAGAAGTTTTTACAACTATAATTACCCTGGTCTTATTCTTTTTTTTTTTTTTTTTTTTTTTTTTTTTAAAGATTTATTGATTGCTATGTTGGGTCTTCAGTTTCTGTGCTAGGGCTTTCTCTAGTTGCGGCAAGCGGGGGCCACTCTTCATCGCAGTGCACAGGCCTCTCACTATCGCGGCCTCTCTCGCTGCGGAGCACAGGCTCCAGATGCGCAGGCTCAGTAGTTGTGGCCCACGGGCCCAGCTGCTCCGCGGCATGTGGGATCCTCCCAGACCAGGGCTCGAACCCGTGTCCCCTGCATTAGCAGGCAGATTCTCAACCACTGCGCCACCCTGGTCTTATTCTTGAGACCATGGGAGCTTTCCTAGGACCTCTCCAGAGATTTAAAAATGCTGATGAAGGAATTGTTGAATTGGCATGTAACGCTGACCTCATGGTTCAAAATAGTAAACTGTGAACTGTTAGATTATAAGGCCAGGACTAAGGACACAGAACCCCCTTGAGTTAGGGAAGTTATGGTGGTTGGGATCCATTATCTAGGGTCCAAACTTCAAGGCAACCCTCACAGATAAACAGCACTTCCTTCTGGTCCCTCCACCTTCTTAGTTGGCCTTTAACAGAAGGCTTAACCTCCGTTTGAAGGGCCACCACACTGCCCACCTGCAGAGGGGTACTTTCACATTGTAGTCTGCGTGGTTCCCACTGAAGTTACATAGTACACAGCTGTTTGTGACAGCCCTGCTCGTACTCACCCTGCTTCTCTACCGAACCCCGGTAAAAGATTCAGATGTACAGAGCAGCACTGAGTAGAGAAATAGAAACACAAATGAAAATGTTGCCCTGCAGTGGTATAATCATGATGCGTATGGAATACCTTATACTTCTCTGGTCACTAAACATCAAACATCTAAGGAAAAGAACAAAATTTGGCCAGAGCAGCTATAATAGCCGAAGAGATTAGGACATGTCAGGGGTTAGTATTCTTTACCCTGGAAGGGTAAGGCGTGAGGGGCCAAGATCGTAGTCACTGAAATCTTCATGATCAGGGTATCTTATGTTTATATAGGCTGTGAATCCCTGACCCCTTCAAGGATTAAGACTTCACAGAGAAGGAGGGATATAGGTGGGTGGGGATTGTGTGAAAATTGTCCCAATTACACCAATTTGGAATATTTTGAACTTTCTTCTCTCCCTCCTCCTTTAAAAAAAAAACACTGTATTTTAGCACTAGCTTTACTGTTTTAGGAAGTTATATGAAATTGAGGAAACTATTCATGTTAAAACTTTGTAATCTCTATCTTTTTTATGTGTGTATTTCTCATCTCCCTTATAGTATGGATACTCAAAAAGCTTGTTATTCACTTTGGTGTTGTGAACTTCCTGGAGAAGCGCTGCTCCGTGTGGTGGCAGGTTATAGAGCACTTCCTGAAGGAGCGGCAGGAAGCCCTGGCACCGTGGCCAATTATCGGGCTTGGAAAATTCTTGTTAAAAGTTGATAGCAAGGTATTGTATTTTAAGAACTTGAGCTATTTTAATGGGGTTTATGTATTTCATTGTCTAAAATATTCCATTTTATGGTATATTGGTATTTATGTTTTATTTGTGGATAGCACATTTAATGTCTAATTCTATGATGAAATTTAAAGTTTAGAATTATGGTTTATATAAAGATGGGATAGATTTAGTTTCAGTAAGTATTGTGTTAGTATTTTTACATCTTAAAAATGGGAGACAAGGAGCACCTAGTTCAACTCTCTCATTTTATAAGGACCAAATTGAAATCTAGAGGGGTTAAGTGACTTGCCTAAAATTATATAGCCAGGTGGTGGCTCAGTTCAGTGAATATTTTTGGGAAAATTCTCATGTGTCAGATAGTATGCTCAGTCTTAGGGAAAATCAGATGAATCCTGGAAAACTAGGTACAGAAGCTGTGTTTAGTGGGGAGACAGCAATCCTTTAAAATTTAGAGGCCTAGTTAGATTCAGAGGCTTAGTGGTTAAGAGCATAGGCTCTGAATTCAAACTCTGGATTCAGATCCCTGTTCTACTTATTAGCTATGTGACCTTGGATGAGTTTCTTAACCTCTCTGTGCCTTGGTTTTCTTACCAATACAATGAGTATAATAGCAGGTATACCTCATAGAATGATTGTGAGTGTTAAATTTGAGTTAATATATGTACAATTCTTAGATCAGGATCTGGTACACAGTAAGCTCTATGTAAGTGTTAAGCTATTGTTGTAATTTGGGGAGGAGAAGTGTGTACAGCATACAGTGGTAGTACTGACCAAGAAATGACTCACTGTCGGAGAGCGGTGGGAGAGGGGAGGTTTTGCAGCAGAGGTGATGCCAGAGCAAATTTTGAAGCACAAGCAGGAGTTTATTAGGTAGATATGGCAAGAAGAGCAGGTGGATGGAGCAGTGCAAGGGCACAGAGACTCCCATAGCATGAGTTCTTAGGGAACACGAGGAAAATGGCAATGGCTGGGATATGTGAAATGGTAATTAGTGGGAGGCAAGGCTGGAGGGTCAGGTGAGACTGGATCACGAAGGCCTTTTTGTGTGCCACGCTGTGCAACCTGGACTTCATCACAGGGCTGGTGACTGCTTCCTTTAACAGGTCCATCCATGACTTATGGTTGAGAAACACTGTTAGTTGAAACAAATGTAGATATAGATGAGAACAGTGACTGGAGTTCATGTGAGGGGGGAGGAAGTCGAGGGAGATGCAGGGGATACATTTTCTTACATATTGCCTGATGGTCTTCCAGAAAGTTTGCCAGTTTTAATTCCCACCACTGCAACATGTGAGAATGCCCATTTCCTTGAGCTCTTGCCAATACTGGATGTTATAGTGTAACAAAAAGTCCATTTTAGTTTTGTAAAAAGAAGTATCTCAGTGTTGTTTTAATTTGAAAATTTTAAAAATAAAAATTAGGTTGACCATCCTTTTATTTGCTTATTGGCTGTTTATATTTTTCTTTTGTAATTTGCCTATTGTGTTCTTATTAAGATTTTTCAATTTTTTAAATAAGAAAGAATCTAAAACTTCTCACAAAAATTTCAACATATTTATCACATCTCCCTGATTAAGGTGAAGCGTTATCTTATTAGAGCAGATTTATCACTTCAAACGGTTTAAAGAGGGTAACTCTTACTTCAATTAATTTCTTTGTCTTAGCACTATCGGATGGGATAGAAACTGAATCCCCTTCTCAGTGTTCCCATGTACTTGTATTTGGAACCCTTCATTTAGGAAAACACTACAGTTGTGTCAGTTGAAGTTCCAGGGGTGTCAAAAAGTATTTGTTATGGAGTAGCCTTGTAAAAAATTTTTCATTTTTGTTCTAATTTATATGTCAATCTGTCCTTCTTAAAGAAGAGAGACAGTAAAATGAATAAAACTAGCATTTTCTGTTATAGGTAATACATACCAGAATAAATGGCTGTCTCAAACTGAATATTTAATTATAATTGATGTCAAAATTATGTTCTGTGTAGTATAATAATATATGTGGGCTCCTGCTTTGGGGAATAAATCTATTTTTCTGTTTAATTTCAATTGATTAGACCAGTGTTTTTGAAATGATCCATATACAGGAGATTGTTTTAAGTATGTGTCTAAACATGTATTGGGTGTACTTTAGGGAAAGCTCTGCAAAGAGCATTTACAGTCACTCTGATGAAATTATGCGTCTTGGTTTTTATGCTTTTTATGTCACTAATAATGCCTTAAATCTTATGTTTACTGATTTTTAGATTATGTATCCACTAATCAGCATGAGTTATTATAGTGCTAAATATTGTGAGGTGTAGATGACATAATGTTTATGTGAAAAAAAGGATAATATATATGGTAGAAAAATGTGTGCCTAAAAAATTGGAAATGGAAGGAAATGCACCAAATCTGATCAGAATCTTAGATATGTCTGCTTTTTTGCCAGGTGTTCACTGTTCCAAATGAGCACTGAAATGTTTTACTGTAGGAAATGTGAAATAAGTAGTATTATAAAGCTATAACTACAAAGTTCAATGAAAATGTAGTATATGAACATAAATTAGTTTATACAGGGACTGAAAATCCTTTTCGTGCATGCTATGTGAAAAATCTTAATTATCACTTTGATCTTTGGAATTTGGTGTGAAAGTTCAAGCCTATAAGCATTCAAGTTATTTTTATGTATTTTTAATTATTGAATTGCCAACAAAGCTTGTGGTTATCATCATTTCAATCGTGTATCTTAAAGGACTACTATATTCACTTGATTTAAAAACTTTGTTAATGCATTACAATTTTTTTTTCCAGTTTTTCCTTTGTCTGAGATAATTTCCTCCTCATGCTCTCAGTGATTTTCTTTTCTTTCCTTTTCATGCTATTACTGTATTCTCTAATGATATGCCACTGTTCTTATCTTCTCTCTCTCACCTTACCCCCTATCCTCAAGCTCTGGCACTGGCTAAATAAGAAGGTAAACAAACACCCGGATTTTGGTTTTTACTATTGAATTCTGTAACTTCCCCCCAAATCTCCGTTCTCACCCTGTTTCTGTCCATATGTCAAACTAAGTTTTTGTTTTTAAAGTTCTAATTATAAGCTATGGAAGGTCATGAAGCATTAATATTGTCACAGTACAATTTGCTAAAAACTCAAAGCCATTTTTTTAGGATGTGGATGATATCTCCTTGCCCAAGTGTGTGTAAGTTCTGTCTTGTAGTCCTTTTTGTCCACTGTGATTTCCATTCCTTTTTAGCTCTATAATGTGACCCAGTCTGATACTCTAATCTCCTTTGTTGTGTGAGAGCACATTAGGCAGAAGTTACTAAAAAGGAAAGAGAACTCGTTATGGCTACTTTTTCTATAAATAACACAATAATTTTAAAAAAATATAAATTTGTGAAATATTTGTCTGATTCTCTTGGCTGGTAATGTTATATGTTGTCCTTTTTAATAACTAGTATTCCAAAATTTTATTTTTATCTTAAAAAAGATTGTAGTCATGGCCTATGATATCTAATTTTATGTATTTCCCAAAGTGTGAGGTATCTGTGGTCAATGTCTCACGTGATCAGCATGGAATTTTCAATAACTTCAATAAAGCCTAATGCAGATATATTAGGAGTGCTGTATCTCTGATATATTGTCCACATACAGTAGTTCTGACTTAATATCATCAGATCCCTAGGGCAGATAGCAAAAGATGACATCATTCATGTGTATTGTCTTTAAACACAATAAGACCTTAAAAATCTTCAGTGAAAATATAGCAGGCCTTAAGAAAGATGTGGTACCTCTTGGAAATAGATTAAAATGTGACTCTTGGGTGTAAAGATTAGGGTTTCATTCTTTCTGTTGAAACAAGAAAGGGGAGACTCTTGACAGTGCTTACACTTTTAAACGTTGGATTGAGAATAAGCAGTGTGTGAAATAAATAAATACACACACATACCACCACCACTACACACACACAAACACACATACACAAACACACATACACAGATGGCTATGTATACCTCCACTCTCTAAAAAACTGGTATGAGTAAATGAGCTCAATCCTTGGCAAATGGTAGTACTGCAAATATAAGTTACATGTTCTTACTTTGATTAAAGTAGGTGATTTTATATATTTCCCCAATTTGTGTATATTGAAATGAAATTGTCCTCTAGAGATGAGAGAAAGGAGATTTAAAGTCATTAGGTTCAGGGACTTCCCTGGCGGTCCAGTGGTTGAGACCTCGCCTTCCAATGCAGGGGGTGTGGGTTCGATCCCTGGTTGGGGAGCTAAGATCCCACATGCCTCATGGCCAAAAAACCAGAAGATAAACAAGAAGCAATATTGTAACAAATTCAATAAAGACTTTAGAAAAAAAATAAAGTCATTAGGTTCAATCTGATTTAACCTTTGGTGACTAAATGAGTTAGGTTACCTAATTCATAGCTGACTGGTTGTGAGTTAGTTTTAAAAGATTCCTAAGAGATAGGTAACTTTTTCCTTTTCCTTGGTGATTCCATGTAGTGTAGGTAAAGCATTGGTGTAGAGTAGGAGTAACTGCTTTAAGTTCTGAGGAAAGCATGTAAATAAGTTGAGGTCTGTTTTGTTACATTTCATCCAAGGTCAGAAAATGTGCAGCATTGGGTATTGGTATTCCAAGTTCAAGTGGAGTGAAGTAGACAGTAATTCAAGAGAAGTGAGGGTGAGAGACATGTCTCTGATTAATTGAAATGTAACTGTTTCTTAAGACTTAATTGTTTTATTTCTTAGTATTTATTATTTGCACTAAGACTACTAGAATTTGGTTAAAAAAAACAAAGCAAAATAAAAACCTCCAGGTCCAGAATAACGAAATAGAAAACTCAGTAGTGGAATGACACTTCCTTCATAGTTTGATAAATAGGGCCAGTTTCAGAGTGTCTTTTGGTATAACTATAAATTTACTGACATTGCTACATTAAAAAAAAAATGCTTGCCCTTCATTTGTACTTGAAACATTAAGAATGTTGTTTTAAAATTACTCCCCTTCCACTTTTAGAAAATAAAGTTTAAAATCTGAAATAATTTCTCTTGGTGTGGAAGGCTGGGAAAGTTACTAGACGACTGTGCAATTTCCACGAGCAGGGCAGGGTTTGACAGGTTGTGTGATTCCCTTTGCCCAAAGCAGACCACAGAACAGGATGAGCCTCATGGGACAGCGCCACTGGCATTTCTTTACGAATTCTCTCCTCCTTCCTCTTCCACTTACCCCTTGCTTCCTCTGACCATGTTTCTCTTCCTGTGTCTATCAGTTGCTGTTTCCTTATGAGTCTTGTTCCATTCACTCTTTCAGGGGGTTCTTTTCCTCCATAAGTTTTCTATCCATTTTGTTTCCTCTCGATTGGTCCTTAGTTCTTCACGTTTTTAAGTCTTTCCTGTCTCTCTTTCCCACTCTTTGTGCTCTTTCGCTTTTGCTGTCTTCCGTTTCGTCGTGTTTTCTCACCTTATATCTTAGCTGGCTGTCATGTGAATAAAACCCCCCCGCCCCAACTTTTTTGCTTATGTATTGAACATCTTAAATGACTTGATTTACAGGCACACCTCAGAGGTATTGCGGGTTGCATTCCAGACTACCCCAGTAAAGCGAATATTGCAAATAAAGCAAGTCACATGATTTTCTTTGGGTTCCCAGTGCATATAAAATTTGTTTACACTATACTGTAGTCTATTAAGTGTGTAGTAGCATTATGTCTAAAAAACTGTAAACTTTAATTAAAAATACTTTATTGCTAAAAAATGCTAACGATCATCTAAGCCTTCAGTGAGTTGTAGTAGTAACATCAAAGATTATTGATTACAAATCACCATGGCAAATACCATAATAATTAAAAAGTTTGAAATATTGGGTGAATTACCAAAATGTGATAGAGAGACACAAAATAAGCAAATGCTTTTGGAAAAAATTGTGCCAATAGACTTGCTCAATGTAGGGTTGCCACAAACCTTCACTTTGTAAAAAAAAAAAAACATTATCTGCAAAGCACAGTAAATTGGAAACGAGGAAAATAAAACAAGGTCTGCCTGTATTTTAAATTTTGAACAAAACATCTAACCCTCAGTATTATCTCTTGAAAATAAATCTTTAGGTGCCTCTTATTCCAAGCCTTAGGTATAGGCTTGTGATAGGAAAATTCTACCCTGGCTTAAAAACAAAATTTGACTTTTGTAATGTTGTTGTACATAACGTGTTTGTGAATATTCCATGTTTTATATGTTAAAAATACCCAGACATAAATTTAGATATTCATACTTTCCAAATAAAACATCATTTATGTTAACATATTTCAGGATATGACTTTTTCTAAAAAAAATTGAGGCTCCTAAGTTATTTTCAGAAATCATAACTTGTGAATACAAATCCGGTCTTAATTCTGAAATTATTTTATTTATCTTGCCTAGTCAAATATGTATTAACTGAGCTTTTACCACATGCCGTGCACTGTTAGGTTTTGGAGATACAAAGAAGAGTAATACAACACTAGCTCTTTCCTCAGGAACTGTATCAAGAACTAGATGTGGACTTAGTTTCTGATCATGAAACTTTTCAGTTTCATTGGTTTTAGAACTTAACATTCAAAATATGACCTCTGACCTTCCATATCTTAGAAACCTGTTATTACTTTTTTTAATCTCTGCATTGTCTTTGATGCTTTGGTAGCATGCACTGAAAATTAACTCTTCCGTTTGAAGCTGTAATTGCCAAGATAAAAGATGCACTTTTTATCTTTGAGTTCACTGTACCATTGATCTCTTAATGACAGTGTGCTTCATGAAAGATAAGGAGATGCAAGCTTATAATCACTGAGTGGAAAATAAATGTTTTAGAAGGCATGTTGTTTTAACCACCATTTTTTTGCTCTTGGATGATTAACTCACTGTTTGGAGAACATAATATTTAAATTAAGAGTAACTTATTCAGCAATGCTCATGTTGGAGCTGAGGGGTGCAATGTGGTATTTCAGTCGTCAGTCTGTATTTTTGAAATGTTAAATGGTAGCTTTGCATGGCAGGAATTCTAGAAATCTATCAGAATTATATAATCTCAAAACAAAAATTTATATAAATGTAAGATTATTTGTGATTGTGAAAGATGAGAGAAGTTATACTCAAAATAGAACGTCAAGTAGCATTTAGGGAAAGCATAATTTTAATTATTGATTAAGGAATAACCATTACTTTAATGATTATTCTTTATTTACAGCCAATTACAATTTGTCATAAAGCTTATGTTTTAAAAAGAATAGAAATGTCAAGTTGGAATATCCTATTTTTAAAAGTATTTTATTATGAAATATTTCAAATATAAAAAGATAAGAAGAGCACCCACATGCCTATCTTCCAGCATGACAAAATATTACCTATACAGTTGAAGCCTATTGTGTACCCCTCCCTGCTTGTGCATCCACTTCCCAACCATTTTGCCCCCAGGGTAACTACTATTCTGAAATTAGTATTTATTATTACCTTAACATTAGATTTTATTCTTACTGCTTTTATAACCCTAGTGACATTAAAGGGAAAAAATAGTTTGAATGTAATTCCCATTTTAATTTGCTCCTATTTTATCTGTATAATTTAGGACATACCTGTACTGTAAGAGTCATACTTTTTCTAAAGTCATCTGTATTTGCTAATTGACAGTAAAGTTTCATGAGATTTGAGGTCACTAATGGATTGTCATTGTTTTGTTTAGAATATTTATCAGATTGTAAATTATAATTTGAAAGGTAAATATACCACAGTATGAGAATCCAAGCATAGATACAGTTTATATTCAAACTGACTGCCTTTTCTTAGATATGACAATAATAAACTCTTTCTGTAAACAACAATGGTAATTAATATTGTCACTTAACTTTCTAAAGTGGTTTATAGCTTTCCCTGCTTTAATCATTATGCCATAGTTTGCTTTGCAATGCTGAATATCTTGTCTTCATGATGTTTGAATACATATGTGTTTTTATTAAGTTGTGTTTGGAAGATAACTAATTCTCTTTTTCATTTCTGTGCAGATGATCATCTGGCTGGAGAAGATGTTAGACAAAATAATTAGCATTTTCATCATATTTTTGTTAGTGATAGGAACCCTTCTTTTAGCCCTACTCCTGACTGCAAAGGTAGAGTACAACAATACTGTTATCATTAATAAACTCTTAATTGTTAGAATTTGTCATGTAGATACGAAGCTAGCAGATGCAGGCATGGGAAATATTACTTTGCTTATAAGTATGTTATAACAGTTAAAGTATTTATGATTTTTGTATTACTAGTTTTGCCATGAATTTGCCTAATATATATATATATATTTTTTTTTTTTAAAAGCACTTTTCTTTTTTATAGCTACTTTATTTATTTATTTTATTTTATTTTTGGCTGTGTTGGGTCTTCGGTTCATGCGAGGGCTTTCTCTAGTTGAGGCAAGTGGGGGCCACTCTTCATCGTGGTGCGGGGACCGCTCTTCATCGCGGTGCGCGGGCCTTTCACTATCGCGGCCCCTCCCGTCGCGGGGCACAGGCTCCAGACGCGCAGGCTCAGTAGTTGTGGCTCACGGGCCCAGCTGCTCCGTAGCATGTGAGATCTTCCCAGACCAGGGCTCGAACCCGTGTCCCCTGCATTAGCAGGCAGATTCTCAACCACTGTACCACCAGGGAAGCCCCTAATATATTTTTTAATGTGCATTTTTATTTATTTCATAAAAATCCTCTGAGGTAAATGCAGATGAAAAATTAAGATACTGAGGAAAAAGTGGCTTCTTCTGTCAATAGGAGAACTACGATCTGGTCTCATGACTTCTAGTGTAGATCCTGTTTCCTAGATCAGAATTCAATTCCTTTCCTTCATGTCTCATTGGTTTTTCTGCTGATTTACCATTAGGATATTTCTTGCTTTCCAGATCCTTCCAGCTTGCATTTCCTCTCCCCCTTCTTAGTTTGCACTGCTGTAACAGAAAACCATAGACTGAGTGCCTAAAACAACTGACATTTCTCACAGTTCTGGAGGCTGGAAGTCCCAGATGAAGGTGCCAGCATGGTCAAGTTCTTGGTAAAGGTCCTCTTCCTGGTTTATAGATGGCTGTTTTCTCCTTGTGTCCTCACATGGTGGGGAGAAAGAACATGTGTCTCTTCTTATAAGGGCACTAATCCCATCATGAGAGCTCCACCCTCATGACCTAATTACTTCCCAAAGGCCCTACCTCACATTGGATATTAGGATTTCAACATACAAATTTCGGGAGGATACAAAAATTTAGTCCATATCACCCTGCTTTCATCAAAGAAAATCATTCTCCAAAGTGCAGCTAAAATTTTCTCTATAGTGATGTCTCTTACGGGCTATTTAAAAAACTTTTGTAATCTATTTTAATCTTTATATTGACTCTACTCAACTCTGCATCCCAGATTTTTATATGTTTTCCAGGAATTGTGAAACTTACATGAAATCATGGATATGAAAAATTTTCCTGTAGTGCTGTAGAGATATGGTAGTACCTGTTATCAGTAGATAATCTAATATGCAGAAGTTTACTAAAGGATTACACTGTTTCCTGCTATTTGACTTTCCACTTGCAAGTCCTGTTCTCAGTCATTCTTAGCCTCAGTATGCCCTGATCTTATCAACCTGCTCTCTCTGTACCTGTTTCAGTTTCAATGCAGTTTTTATCTGTTCTTTGGATTTTAATCGTGTAGTCACTTGTTTAGACTCTGCAGCCTTGTTTAGAGACCTTTCTTTGTTTTTGTCATATTTCACCTAAACCTGTTCTTAGAGAAATCTAGTTCCTAGTTCTTAGAGAAATCTTTCGCCAGTATGGTCTTCCGTTTTCCTTTTTTCTCTTTTTCCTCTCTCTTCTTCTATTCCACTCTCCCTTCTTCTTCCCCTTGAGTAGGGTCTTCTTGCCTGCCCATCTCAATTGTTCATCTTTCAAGTTCTTTTTCTTTGTTCATCCCATGCTTCAGTGAGCTTTTGCTTCCCTGAACTTTCATAACAAGTATTACTAAACCACTTCTTTGTGGTCTAGGACTCATGCAAACTGAGCTTTTGAAGGAAATTTACTGGTTATCTAGTTCATTCTCCCAACCAATAAAAGGATAATTCTCTAAAACACCATGACAGTATCCATTTGAATGTCTAATAGACATCTCAGATGTAACATGTCAAAACTGAATTCCAGACCTCCCTTGCTTGTCTGTTCTTCTCACAGTCTTCCCATTTTGGTAAGTGACAGCTTCATTCTGCTTGCTCAGGTGAAAAGCCTCAGGGTCATTCTTGACTACTTTTTTTCTTTTATATCCACATCCAGTCTGTCAGAAAATCCTTTTTGCCTCCATTTTCCTGATATATCTTGGGGTAATAGCAGGGTGAGGATGTCAGGTAATATCTTTCTACCTAAAGCAAGGATAAAATGGTATAAAAATGACTATAAACACCATATCAGGGCATTGGAAAATGACCAGTTAGACAATAATTTGAGGAGTATTTGCTCATGAAAAACTGCTACCACAGCTGATAAAAACATGTAGTTTGTGACTTTCTTGCTTGGAGTTACCTATCCTCATCTGCCTGGCGTGAGCAGCAAAAACCTGCAGCTTTTCTTATGGGAGGTGGTGGATTTGGTTTGGGACTGGCAACAGAGAAGCTGTGAATTAAAGGGGGAGATTCTGGAAGCAAGAGAGCCATAGAAGGGCTGAGATTAATAAATCACACATTCTAGACCTGGTATATGTGAGACCTCAAGGAGTCCTGTGAATATTGAAAGCCTGGGAGATTTGAAAATTTGTTGTGCCTTTGATTGTATTTCTCAACTCTCACTCATCTCAGGCTGCAGAGGATGAAGCTTCCTAGTGTGAAGTGTCTGAGCATAACTTCTGCCAAAATTATTTGCTGTCTGTTAAGCTATTCAGATCTAGGGGAAACCCTTAGGCTTTTCAAAAAATAAAAGACATTGAGCAGAGACATTAATGACAGGGAAGACAGACTTTGCAGTTTGATTATGGATAAGTTATTTGCTTACTGAAACAAAGTAACAGCTCTCAGAGGTACAAAACAGAATCCAGAGTTGCTGCAGCACATTTTTAAAAAAATGTATTTTATTTATTTATTTGCACCATGTCTTAGTTGCAGCAGGTGAGCTCCTTAGTTGTGGCCAGTGGGCTCCTTAGTTGTGGCATGTGAACTCTTAGTTGCGGCATGCATGTGAGATCTAGTTCCCTGACCAGGGATTGAACCTGGCCCCCCTGCACTGGGAGCATGGAGTCTTAACCACCACACCACCAGGGAAGTCCCTACAACTCATTTTTTTACATCCAATTCTTAACCAAAAATTACTAGATGTACAAAGAAACAGAAAAATGTGACTCAAGGGGAAACAACCCCAAAGAATTAGACACTTAAGTGGTCCACATGTTGGATTTAGCAGACAAAGAATTCAAAGCTGCTATTGTAAATATGTTCAAAGAATTAAAGGAAAGTATGCTAATAATGAGTAAACAAATGCAGACTCAACAGAGAAATGGAGACTATAAAACAGAACCAAATAGAAATCCTAGACTGAACTGAAACTGAAAAGAACAATAACAAATGAAAAATCACTAGATAGGCTCAACAGCAGATTTGCAATCCAGAAAAGAGAAACTAGTGAATTTGAAGAAGGATCAGTAGAAGCATACAATCTGAATAACAAAAATTTTTAAAATATTGGAGCCTCAGAGATCTGTGGGACAATATCAACGTTTCTCTTAGAACCTAACAGACATGTAATTGGCATCTGAGAAAGTGAAAAGAAAAAAAGTTGAAAAATACTTGAAGAAATAATGGTCAAAATCTTCCCAAGTTTCATGAAAAACATTAACAGATCCAAGAAGCCTGGCAAACCTTGAGTAGAATAAATACACAGAAACAAAAAATCACACCTAGAAGCATCATAGTCAAGCTTCTAAAAGCCAAACAGAGAGACAAAGAATCTTGAAGGAAGCAAGAGAAAAATTACACATCACACACTGGAGAACAACAAAACAATGAGTTAATTCTCAAACAGTGAATCCGAGGAGGCATTGGAATGACATATTCAAAGTCTTGGGGAAAAAGAAGTAGTCAACTAAGGATTTTATAATCAGTGAAACTATTCTTTAAAAGTAAAGGCAAAATAAAAACATTTCTAGATAAACTGAAACTGAGAATTTGTTAATAAAGAGACCTGTACTATAAGAAATGCTAAAGGAGTTCCTTCAGACTGAAGAGAAATTACTTTAGAAATAACTCTATCCAAAGGGAGAAATGAAGAGCACTTGGTAAATATATAAGTATATATAAAAGTTATATTTTTCCCTCTCCTTCAGTTTGTTTGGACAACATATGCCTATTTAAAGAAAAATTATAACACTGTATTGTAGAGTTTATAGTATATGTAGATAAGTTAAGTACGTATAACCGTAGCATGAAGAAGAGGACTGGGAAATGGAACTAAACTGGTATGAGGTTCCTATAGATATTTTACTGGAAGTAAGTCAATACTAACTTGAAGTAAGTTGTGATAAATTAAAGGTATAAGGTTAAGATAAACAGCAACTACTAAATAACGCAAATTTTAGGGGAAATAAAATAGTATACTAAAAAAATAATTGCTTAACACAAAAGAAGGCAATAAAGGAGGAATAGTAGAGATGGGACAGATAGCAGATAGCAAAATGGCAGATCTGTATCCAGTCATATCAGTGCTTATATTAAATATGAGGCAACTAAACAAAAGGCAGATTTTCAGACTGGATATGAAAAAGCAAGTTCCAACTAAATGATATCTATAAGTGATATACTTTAAATTCAGAACCAAAAAGATTGATAGTAAAAGGATGAAAAAAGATATACGAAGCAAAATGTAAACATAAGAGATGTGGAGTGATTATATTAATATCAGACAATGTAGTTAAAACAAATATTACTGGAGACAAATGAGGACTTTTCATAATGATAAGAGTTAATACTGCAGTAAGAAAAAAAAATTACAAATGTGTGTTCTAACACTAGAGCTCTAAAATACATGAAGCAGGGATTTCCCTTGTGGTCTGGTGGGTAAGACTTCGTGCTTCCAATGCAGGGGGCCCGGGTTCGAACCCTGCTCAGGGAACTAGATCCCGCGTGCATGCCGTAACTAAGAGTTCGCATGCTGCAACTAAGAAGTCCGCATGCCTCAAAAGATCCTGCGTGCTGCAACTAAGACCTGGCGCAGCCAAAATAAATAAATAAATAAAATCTTAAAATATAAAATACATGAAGCAAAATGTTCAGAATTAAAAGGAAAAATAGGTAAATCAATGATTATAGTTGGGGATTCATTAATACTCTTCTTGGAATAGTTGACAGAATAAGTAGATAGAAAATTTGTAAGGATATAAAAGCATTGAAAAACATTGTCAAGCAATTTGACCTAATTGACAAGAGCAGAATCATGTTCTTCTCTTTTTTTTTTTTTCTTTTTTAAATTTTTGTTTATTTATTTATTTATTTATGGCTGTGTTGGGTCTTCGTTTCTGTGCGAGGGCTTTCTCCAGGTGTGGCAAGTGGGGGCCACTCTTCATCGCAGCGCGCGGGCCTCTCACTATCGTGGCCTCTCTTGTTGCGGAAGACAGGCTCCAGACGCGCAGGCTCAGTAATTGTGGCTCACAGGCCCAGCTGCTCTGCGGCATGTGGGATCTTCCGGGACCAGGGCTCGAACCCGTGTCCCCTGCATTGGCAGGCGGATTCTTAACCACTGCGCCACCAGGGAAGCCCTCATGTTCTTTTCAAGTAAACATGGAATACTCACCAAGATAAACCATGTGCTCAATACATTTAATACATTTATTAATTTTTCAATTTTATTTATTTTTTTATACAGCAGGTTCTTACTAGTTATTTTATACATATTAGTGTATATATGTGAATCACAATCTCCCAATTCATCCCCTCCCCCCACTCGGTGTCCATAAGTTTGTTCTCTACATCTGTGTCTCTATTTCTGCCTTGCAAACTGGTTCATATGTACCATTTTTCTAGATTCCACATATATGTGTTAATATACAATATGTGTTTTTCTCTTTCTGACTTACTTCACTCTGTATGACAGTCCCTAGGTCCATCCACATCTCTACAAATAACCCAATTTCATTCCCTTTTATGACTGAGTAATATTCCATTGTATATATGTACCACATCTTCTTTATCCATTCATCTGTCATTGGGCATTTAGGTTGCTTCCAAGACCTGGCTATTGTAAATTGTGCTGCAGTAAATATTGGGGTGCATGTGTCTTTTTGAATTATGGTTTTCTCTGGGTATATGCCCAGTAGTGGGATTGCTAGGTCATATGGTAGTTCTATTTTTAGTTTTGTAAGGAAACTCCATACTGTTCTTCATAGTGGCTGTATCAATTTACATTCCCACCAACAGTGCAGGAGGGTTCCCTTTTCTCCACACCCTCTCCAGCATTTGTTTGTAGATTTTCTGATGATGCCCATTCTAACCAGTGTGAGGTGATAACCTCATTGTAGTTTTGATTGGCATTTCTCTAATAATTAGTGATGCTGAGCAGCTTTTCATGTGCCTCTTGGCCATCTGTATGTCTTCTTTGGAGAAATGTCTATTTAGGTCTTCTGCCCATTTTTTTGACTGGGTTTATTTGTTTTTTTTTTTAATATTGAGCTGCATGAGCTGCTTGTGTATTTTGGAGATTAATCCTTTGTCCACTGATTCGTTTGCAAATATTTTCTCCCATTCTGAGGGGTTGTCTTTTCGTCTTGTTTATAGTTTTCTTAGCTGTGCAAAAGCTTTTAAGTTTCATTAGGTCCCATTTGTTTATTTTTGTTTTTATTTCCATTATTCTAGGAGGTGAGTCAAAAAAGATCTTGCTGTGATTTATGTCAAAGCATGTTCTTCCTATGTTCCTCTTAAGTTTTATAGTGTCCGGTCTTATATTTAGGTCATTAATTCATTTTGAGTTTATTTTTGTGTATGGTGTTAGGGAATGTTCTAATTTCATTCTTTTACATGTAGCTGTCCAGTTTTCCCAGTGCCACCTGTTGAAGAGACTGTCTTTTTTCTATTGTATATCCTTGCCTCCTTTGTCATAGATTAGTTGACTGTAGGTGCGTGGGTTTATCTCTGGGCTTTCTATCCTGTTCCATTGATCTATATTTCTGTTTTTGTTCCAGTACCGTATTGTCTTGATTACTGTAACTTTGTAGTATAGTCTGAAGTCAGGGAGTCTGATTCCTCCAGCTCCGTTTTTCTTTCTCAAGATTGCTTTGGCTATTCGGGGTCTTTTATGTCTCCATACAAATTTTAAGATTTTTTGTTCTAGTTCTCTAAAACATGCCATTGGTAATTTGATAGGGATTGCATTGAATCTGTAGATTGCTTTAGGTAGTATACTCATTTTCACAATGTTGCTTCTTCCAATCCAAGAACATGGTATATCTCTCCGTCTGTTTGTGTCATCTTTGATTTCTTTCATCAGTGTCTTATAGTTTTCTGAGTACAGGTCTTTTACTTCGTTAGGTAGGTTTATTCCTAGGTATTTTATTCTTTTTGTTGTCATGGTGAATGGGATTGTTTCCTTAATTTCTCTTTCTGATCTTTTGTTGTTAGTGTATAGGAATGCAAGAGATTTCTGTGCAATAATTTTATATACTGCAACTTTACCAAATTCATTGATTAGCTCTAGTAGTTTTCTGGTAGCATCTTTAGGATTCTCTATGTATAGTATCATGTCATCTGCAAACAGTGACAGTTTTACTCTTCTTTTCCAATTTGTATTCCTTTTATTTCTTTTTCTTCTCTGATTGCTGTGGCTATGACTTCCAGAACTACGTTAAATAATAGTGGTGAGAGTGGACATCCTTGTCTTGTTCCTGATCTTAGAGGAAATGCTTTCCGTTTTTCACCATTGAGAGTGATGTTTACTGTGGGTTTGTCATATATGGCCTTTGTTATGTTGAGGTAGGTTCCCTCTCTGCCCACTTTCTGGTGAGTTTTTATTTTAAATGTGTATTGAATTTTGTCAAAAGCTTTTTCTGCATCTATTGAGATGATTGAAGGTCTTTATCCTTCAATTTGATAATATGGTGTACCACACTGATTGATTTGCATATATTGAAGAATCCTTGCATCCCTGGGATAAATCCTACTTGATCATGGTGTATGATCCTTTTAATGTGTTGTTGGATTCTGTTTGCTAGTATTTTGTTGAGGATTTTTACATCTATATTCATCAGTGATATTGGTCTGTAATTTTCTTTTTTTTATAGTATCTTTGTCTGGTTTTGGTATCAGGGTGATGGTGGCCTCGTAGAATGAGTTTGGGAGTGTTCCTTCCTCTGCAATTTTTCGAAGAGTTTGAGAAGGATAGGTGTTAGCTCTTCTCTAATTGTTTGATAGAATTCACCTGTGAAGCCATCTGGTCCTGGGTTTTTGTTTGTTGGAAGATTTTTAATCACAGTTTCAATTTCATTACTTGTGATTGGTCTGTTCATATTTTCTGTTATTTCCTGGTTCAGTCTTGGAAGGTTATACCTTTCTCAGAATTTGCTCATTTCTTCCAGGTTGTCCATTTTATTGGCATAGAGTTGCTTATAGAAGTCTCTTACGATGCTTTGTATTTCTGCGGTGTCCATTGTAACTTCTTCTTTTTCATTTCTAATTTTATTGATTTGAGTCCTCTCCCTCTTTTTCTTGAAGAGTCTGGCTAAAGGTTTATCAATTTTGTTTTCAAAGAACCAGGTTTTAGTTTTATTGATCTTTGCTATTGTTTTCTTTGTTTCTATTTCATTTATTTCTGCTCTGATCTTTATGATTTCTTTCCTTCTGCTAACTTTGGGTTTTGTTTGTTCTTCTTTCTCTAGTTCCTCTAGATGTAAGGTTAGATTGTTTATTTGAGATTTTTCTTGTTTCTTGAGGTAGGATTGTATTGCTATAAACTTCCCTCGTAGAACTGCTTTTGCTGCATCTCATAAGTTTTGGATCGTCCTGTTTTCATTGTCATTTGTTTCTAGGTATTTTTTGATTTCCTCTTTGATTTCTTTAGTGATCTCTTGGTTATTTAGTAACGTATTGTTTAGCCTTCATGTGTTTGTGTTTTTTACGTTTTTTTTCTCTGTAGTTGATTTCTAATCTCATAGCATTGTGGTCAGAAAAGATGCTTGTTATGATTTCAATTGTCTTAAATTTACCGAGGCTTGATTTGTGACCCAAGATATGATCTATCCTGGAGAATGTTCCATGTGCAGTTGAGAAGAAAGTGTAATCTGCTGTTTTCAGATGGCATGCCCTATAAATATCAATTAAATCTGTCTCATCTGTTGTGTCATTTAAAGCTTGTGTTTCCTTATTAATTTCCTGTCTGGATGATCTGTCCATTAGTGTAAGTGAGGTGTTAAAGTCCCGCACTATTATTGTGTTACTGACGATTTCCTCTTTTATAGCTGTTAGCATTTGCCTTATATACTGAGGTGCTCCTATGTTGGGTGCATATATATTTATAGTTGTTATATCTTCTTCTTGGATTGGTCCCTTGACCATTATGCAGTTTCCTTCCTTATCTCTTGTAACATTCTTTATTGTAAAGTCTATTTTGTCTGATATGAGTATTGCTACTCCAGCTGTCTTTTGATTTCCATTTGCATGGAATATCTTTTTCCATCCCCTCACTTTCAGTCTGTATGTGTCCCTAGGTCTGAAATGGGTCTCTTGTAGACAGCATATATATGGGCCTTGTTTTTGTATCCATTCAGGAAGCCTGTGTCTTTTGGTTGAAGCATTTAATCCATTTACATTTAAGGTAATTATTGATATGTATGTTCCTATGACCATTTTCTTAATTGTTTTGGGTTTGTTTTTGTAGGTCCTTTTCTCCTCTTGTGTTTCCCACTAAGAGAAGTTCCTTTAGCATTTGTTGTAAAGCTGGTTTGGTGGTGCTGAATTCTCTTAGCTTTTGCTTGTCTGTAAAGGTTTTAATTTCTCCATCGAATCTGTATGAGATCCTTGCTGGGTAGAGTAATCTTGGTTGTAGTTTTTTCCCTTTCATCACCCTAAGTATATCGTGCCACTCCCTTCTGGCTTGTAGAGTTTCTGCTGAGAAATCAGCTGTTAACCTTATGGGAGTTCCCTTGTATGTTATTTGTCGTTTTTCCCTTGTTGCTTTCAATAATTTTTCTTTGTCTTTAATTTTTGTCAATTTGATTAGTATGTGTCTCAGCGTGTTTCTCCTTGGGTTTATCCTGCCTGGGACTCTCTGCACTTCCTGGACTTGCATGGCTATTTCCTTTCCCATGTTAGGGAAGTTTTCGACTATAATCTCTTCAAATATTTTCTCTAGTCCTTTCTCTGTCTCTTCTCCTTCTGGGACTCCTATAATGCGAACGTTGTTGCGTTTAATGTTGTCCCAGAGGTCTCTTAGGCTGTCTTCATTTCTTTTCATTCTTTTTTCTTTATTCTGTTTCGTGGCAGTGAATTCCACCATTCTGTCTTCTAGGTCCGTTCTTCTGCCTCAGTTATTCTGCTATTGATTCTTTCTAGTGTATTTTTCATTTCAGTTATTGTATTGTTCATCTCTGTTTGTTTGTTCTTTAATTCTTCTAGGGGTTTGTTAAACATTTCTTGTATCTGCTTGATCTTTGCCTCCATTCTGTTTCCAAGGTCCTGAATCATCTTCACTATCATTATTCTGTGTTCTTTTTTTGGAAGCTTGCCTATCTCCACTTCATTTAGTTGTTTTTCTGGGGTTTTATCTTGTTTCTTCATCTGATACATAGTCCTCTGCCTTTTCATTTTGTCTATCTTTCTGTGATTGTGGTTTTCGTTCCACAGGCTGCAGAATTGTAGTTCTTGCTTCTGCTGTCTGCCCTCTGGTGGATGAGGCTATCTAAGAGGCTTGTGCAAGCTTCATGATGGGAGGGAGTGGTGGTGGGTAGAGCTGGGTGTTGCACTGGCAGGCAGAGCTGAGTAAAAGTTTAATCTGTTTGTCTGCTCATGGGTGGGGTTGGGTTCCCTCCCTGTTGGTTGTTTGGCCTGAGGTGACCTAGCACTGGAGCCTACCCGGCTCTTTGGTGGGGCCAATGTCAGGCTCTGGGAGGGCTCACACCAAGGAGTACTTCCCAGAACTTCTGCTATCAGTGTCCTTGTCCCCTTAGTGAGCCACAGCCATCCTCTGCCTCTGCAGAAGACCCTCCAACACTAGCAGGTAGGTCTGTTTCAGTCTTCTATGGGGTCATTGCTCCTTCCCCTGGTCCTGATGAGCACACTACTTTGTGTGTGCCCTCCAAGAGTGAGTCTCTGTTTTCCCCAGTCCTGTCAAAGTCCTGCAATCAAGCCTGCTAGCCTTCAAAGTCTGAGTCTCTGGGAATTCCTCCTTCCATTGCTGGACCCTCAGGTTGGGAATCTTGACGTGGGGCTCAGAACCTTCATCTGGTGGGTGGACTTCTGTGGTATAATTGTCCTCCACTTTGTGAGTCACCCACCCAGCGGTTATGGGATTTGATTTTATTGTGATTCTGCCCCTCCTACCATGTCATTGAGGCTTCTCCTTTGTCTTTGGATGTGGGGTATATTTTTTGGTGAGTTCCAGTGTCTTCCTGTTGATGATTGTTCAGCAGTTAGCTGTGATTCCAGTGCTCTCGCAAGAGGGAGTGAACGCACATCCTTCTACTCCACCATCTTGAACCAATCTCCATTTAATACTTTTAAAAATAGTAAAATCATATAGAACATGTTCCTTGACATTGGCTTCTCCTTTTTTATCCCCCTCATTTTGTTGATTACTGAGCAAGGTAAATTCTGAGATTCATTTTCAGTTGGGTTACTTTACTCACAAACCTTACTCAGTTGATTATTTCCCTATATGTCTCACATTGTGTTATAATTCTAAAGCCCATGTAGGATTGATATTGCATATATATATATATATATATATATATATATATATATACATATATACACACACACACACACACATATACACGCTATACACACATACACTTATGTGAACTAAATATATCTATATATTTATATTGTATGTATATATTTGGAAGTATTTGTATCTATTCACATTTCTCCCCCCATTGTTGAGCTTGAAGACAGGGAGCTATTCTGCACAATTTATTTCCCATAGTGTGTGTCCTAGGACATTATGGATAGCAGCTGTTCAGTGGAGGTCTCTAAGTTAATTGAAACTAAAATGTATAATTACTTGACTCTAAAAGCATTGTTCCAGTAATAGTGTAGAAAATAAATGTTAAATTGGGTTTAATTTTTATTGAGATTCTTTTCTCTTCTTATCCATAATACAGGTACATCAAGAGAGTGTACACATGATTGAAGTCACAAGCAATTTGATTAATGAAACTCTAGCAAATCACCCTGAGTGGGCAAAGTAAGAATTTTGTTTTGACAAAAATAGAGATGGATGGCCAAGGTTCTATGTCTGTTTGCATGAAATGATCTTCATTGATACAGTTACCTTGGAAGAGAAAAGAATTTACCAAGGTTTTGATGAATGTTGTCATTTTTGCATGAGAATAGCATGTAATGGGATGGTGGGGAGGGGGGAGTTCATATATTTGAATTGAGATTCACAGTTTTCCACATGTTTTTGATTTACTAAGCTTTCACCTACATTGTGTTATGTATTCCTCAGTAGGTTGAAGAGATTATTCCCATTTCACAGATGAGGAGGCAGGATCAAAGGCTAAGGAAGTTGTGACAGTCCCCCATGGCACAGTCAGCAGTGTTCCCATATTGTATCGTTTTTGCGGCAGGGTTGCACACTGTGGTTCAGGGCCAAATCCAGCCACCTGTTCTTATAGAGATTTATTGGAACAACCTATACCCATTCATTTACATGTTGTCTGTAGCTGTTTTGGGGCTACAAAGGCAGACAGAATTGAGTAGTTGTGATACAGATTATATGTTCCAAAAAGCCTAAAATATTTATTTACATTCTGGCCCTTTACAGAAGAAATCTGCCAACCCCTGTCTTAGAGGATCTCTTTGTGTACTTGTTTAATTTGGCTTCTGTGAGAGGGTTTTTATGTCTTTGTGGAGAGTTCAGCTGGACTATGCTGTTCGCCAAATTGAACTTGATGACAAATTACATGACCTTTTTTACTAACCCCAAGGTGGTCACTAATTTATGTTAGGAAATACTCTGCCAGTTTTAGGATTATTAATTGAGATTTAACTTGGTTTTTTCCTTTGACTTGACTTTATTTCTTTATAGAAAACCTGCTTAGGATATTTCTTGAACTTGGTTTAGAATCATATTTTAATATTCTCAGAAGGACTTCTACCCGCTTATCTCCTATTACCCAGAGCATACTCAGTGCTTGTTCTCAATATTTCTGATTAGTTACAAACTGTAGTATATCCATTCAAAGGAATAATACTTAGCATTAAACAAAAATGAACTGTCAGTTCATACAGCAACGTGGATGAATCTCAGAATAATTATGGTGAATGAAAGAAGTCAAGCAAAAGAGAGTCTATATGATATGATTCCATTTATGTTAAGTTCTAGAAAACACTAATCTAGTGACAGATAGATCAGTGGCTGTCTGTGGATAGGGGCGGGTTCCAGGGAGGGAGTGCAGAGGGGCGCAAGGAAACTTTTGAGAGTGATAGGTATGTTCATTGTCTTAGTGGAGGATATAAGAAGTGATAGTGATCAGATTTTATTCTGTAACAGTCTCCCTCTGTGCTGTGGAGAAAAGGTGGAAGGTGTTCCAAGACTTGAGCCTCTTAGACCAGTTAAAAGCTAGAGTAAAACTAGGTGAGAGGCAGTAAAGCTGTTAATTGTGGACAGTTGTTGTGGAGTGAACAGGACAGACAGACTTGTAAGATCTTAAGGGGGTTAGTTGGTGATTAATTGGGTATAGGAAAATGAAACCTAGTGTGACTCTAATGTTTCAAGCTTTGGAAGTTAGTGGATGATGGTGGATTCACCAAGATAGGAAACAGAGAAGCAGATATGGTGGGAAAACTAATTCACTTACTTTTTACCTGATGAGTTTGAGGTGTTTATGGTAAGTGTCAACAGAGGCATCTAGTAGGCTATTGATTATGTTGGTGTACAGATCAGGAGAGTGATCTGGAGTGAAGTTAAAAAACTGGCAGCCTTAATTATCTCCTTAGAAGAGGGCTCTTTTTCTTTGGTGGTCATTCTTCTGTAGTGGAAATAAGTCCAAAGCCCTTCTGTACTGGTTTTCAATTGTAATAGTACTATCTCTACTATTGTTTTGAAGGCACACACAAACTGGGGAGCCCCAGATCACAGTAGTTCAGAAAGTTGGTTGTTTTTGTTTTTAAATTTGGGAATAATTATAAAGTTCACAGGGACTTGCAAATAAATGTATAGGGAGGTCCCCTGGACTCTTCGCCCCACCTTCTCTACTATTGTTGTCATCTTGTATAACTATACAATAACAAAACCAGGAAATCGACATTTCACTAGTTTTACATGCACTTGTGTATGTATGTGTGCGTGTGTATATTATATGTGTTCTCTGCAGTTTTATCATGCTTCCTGTTAGCTATCAACACCATGTCAAGATACAGAACTGTTCCATCACCGCAAGGCTCCCTCATGCCACCCCTTTTTGCCACACCTACCCTCTACCTCCTCCTCCAACATATTCCTAACCCTTGGCAACCAGTATTTTGTTCTCCATATATATAATATTGTTGTTTGATAATATTGTTGTTGTTATTTGATACATAAATCTAATCATAGAGTATGCAGCCTTGTGAGATTGGCTTTTCTCACTTAGCATAATTCCCTTGAAGTCCACTGAAGATGTTGTATGTAGCAATAGTATGTTCCTTTTTATTGCTGAATAATATTCTATGCAGGAAAGAATTTGAAAGCTATTTATTTTTTGTTTTTTGTTTTTTTTAATATAAATTTATTTATTTATTTATTTTTGGCTGTGTTGGATCTTCGTTTCTGTGCGAGGGCTTTCTCCAGTTGCGGCGAGTGGGGGCCACTCTTCATTGTGGTGCGTGGGCCTCTCACTGTCGCGGCCTGTCCTGTTGTGGAGCACAGGATCCAGACATGCAGGCTCAGTAGCTGTGGCGCACGGGCTTAGTTGCTCCGCGGCATGTGGGATCTTCCCAGACCAGGGCTCGAACCTGTGTGCTCTGCATTGGCAGGCAGATTCCTAACCACTGCACCACCAGGGAAGCCCAAAAGCTATTTAGACTTCAGTAATTTGTGGGAGGTCTGATTCTTTTGCAGCAGATTAGGGGGGTGGTCATGAATTAATAGTTTCTTGCAAATCTCAGTACTCAGTGGATTCTTGTCCTGAAGATGGTAGTTGACCTTGTGGGAAATTCATGTGGGTGCTCTTAGCGGAGGTGATACAGTTAAGAATTGATTAGATATACTTTCTTCCAGTGTGGTACACATTTTATGTGCCCTACATAGGTACCTCGACTTCCTGTGGATGTGCTTGGTGAGCTGAAGTATAAATTGGAAAGACTCAGGGTAGGATCAGCCTAGTAGAGCTTCAAAGAAAATGAAGTTGAAGTTGGAACACATCTTAATTCTTTTCCTGGACAGTATTGTTAGTCTAGAACTCATTTTCTACTTACTACTCACTAGTCTCAAGCCTGTTGATTCTCAGGACCTGCATTAGGAGATGGCACTACGATGGTACTGAATGTCACTTAGCCCTGCCCTTACTTGGGAGGAACCCAGTAGATGAAGCTGTTTTTAATTGGGGCTGTTCTCTTGGTAGGTCATACTGTGATAGAGATTAATCTTTACCCAGGAAGATGAGCGTAGGCCATTCCTAATTGTAGGAGCTTGGTTTCACCTGAGGGATACGTTTTGACTGAGGCTAAGAGAGTTAGTGATTGGCTGATGTAGTAAATGTCTGAAGCAAGAAGCTCAGTTTAGAGGCTGTGGTTGGTATAAGACCAAGGTGTGTCCCAGTTTGTCCCAACAAAGGTTGCTCAGGTTGTTTCTTGCCCCATGTCTCCTAGAGGGCACTGGTTGTGAGGAGGTCTGGACTGAGCCAAAGCCCTTGACTTGACCTCACAACAGCCCCTCTTTATCTGTTTTTTTTTTTTTTTAATATTTTAGTAGATTTATTTATTTATTTATTTATTTATTTATTTATTTATTTATTGCTGTGTTGGGTCTTCGTTTCTGTGCAAGGGCTTTCTCTAGTTGCGGCAAGTGGGGGCCACTCTTCATTGTGGTGTGCGGGCCTCTCATTATCGCGGCCTCTCTTGTTGCGGAGCACAGGCTCCAGACGCGCAGGCTCAGTAATTGTGGCGCACGGGCCTAGTTGCTCCGCGGCATGTGGGATCTTCCCAGACCAGGGCTCGAACCCGTGTCCCCTGCATTGGCAGGAAGACTCTCAACCACTGCGCCACCAGGGAAGCCCCCCCTCTTTATCTGTTGCTCTTCGGACACCTGCAGTGGCAAAGTGTTTTCACAGCAGCCAGCAAGATTTTTTTTATCAGACCTAATAGATGTTTGTTAGTCATTAAGGATCTATGCAGATACCTCTGTGAAGTTCACACTTTTGAATAATAACACAGGTTATAGTTTTCCCCTAAAATGTAGTACCATGTAACTGAAAATATTCAACAGTCTCTTCAAACCACTAATGAATCTATAAATACTGGAGTAATTTAAAAGCTACTTAATTTCTCCCAAGTCACATCTCTATTTAGAGATCCAAATTTCCTGTTCATATTATTATACTGTAAGATTATTACATTTGTAAGTGTGTGATGTCAGTTAATGAGTGTTTAAAAAATTAAGTTCCAAGAGTTTGGTGCAGTGCACTATATTAGTTTTTCATTTTTTCTTTCTTTATTTTAAATTAGTTGGCTTCCTGAGGCTCAGGTAGTCCAAAGAGCCCTTAATTCCGCGGCTAACAATGTGTATCAGTATGGACGAGAATGGATAACCCACAAGGTAAGGGAAGAGCCTCTTTTTGCGGCTTTCTCTTTACAGGGTCTTCATTGGTAGTGACTTCTTGCTTTGATAAAGCAAAAATGGAGATTCTGTTTAGAACAATTTCTATTTTTGAGATAGGCTTAAATCTGCAAGTCAACAAGCAATATATGATGAAATTAGACCTTCTGGATGATCATATTGATTAGTGCTGGTAGCCTGAATAATCTGAGAGGTAGGCCTTTTGCTTCATGTTCAAGATGGTTCTGATTCATTATTTGTGCTTTAGAACAGAATGATCACTAAGCTTGGGTGACCAAATAAGGCTTTGTGGAGAAAAAGTATTAACACATATTATATTTTATTATTTGCTGTTAACTATGCTTGGCAGTTTCCAATTTGTTTCATTTAATCTTTCCAAGAAACTTATTGTAGTCTGAATTATTTTACCCCCTTTATAGATGAGGAAACAGACTTAGCAAAGCTAAGTAAATTCCCTATGGTCATGTAGTAAATTGCAGAGCTTGGTTTCAAACTGAAGACTAATTCCAAATCCCTTGCTGTTTCTACTGTGGTATGCTAGAAGTGTGTGCCCGGAACTGAGTTTAGTGCTTTAATTTTGCACTTGAGATAAACCTTGAAGGAATGGAATGATAGGTCCTGGGCGAATAAAGAGAAGGAAGAGTGTATTTTAAGAAGGGGTATTTATGTGATCCAAGATGTAGAGACAGGAAACTGAAACTCTGTGAAGGGGAGATGAAAGACAGAGGAGAAGGCACAGTTATCACAGCTAAGATCAGACTCCATGATATGGATTTGGGATATCTCTTTTTTTTCCCCCTAGTTTTGCCTGTGGAAATGAATGTAGTTTGAAGTTTTAATGTATTGAAGTAATTAGGATTGTCTAGGGATTGGCAAGATTTGTTGCAGTGACATGTGTGCCAGAAAAAAAGTATTAGTGTGTGATTTCTTGTTTAAAATTCAAAAACAAAATCTCAAAAAAAAAGGTATCTTGGAAATGATATTGTACACGCAGTAATCTGCTAACCTGAGGATGGAATTGTGGTCAACTTAAAAGTTAAGAGAAAAATGTGTTACTGATCTTCCTGGGTCCATGCCAGATAACCAAATCAACTGTCACATGGAAGTTTTTAAAAAAATATTTATTGAATAAATGAAAGATAAGTACAGTTGACCCTTGAACAATGTGGTGTTTAGAGGTGCTGACCTTCTGTGTGGTCAGAAAACTCCCGTATAACTTTACAGTTGGTGCTCATATACCTGGTTCCACATCCTCGGATTCAACCAACCACAGATTGTGGAGCACTGTAGTAAATATTTAGTGAAAAAAATCCACGTGTAAGTGGACCTGTGCTGTTCCAACCTGTGTTGGTCAAAGGTCCACTGTATGTGGATATACATATCAGGACTATCATAGAAGAAAGATCCAGTCATTGCAGAAGGCTTTTAGACTTTTATATATATATATGCCTGACTTATCTATGGAAAGCATAGCATTCAATTTTTGAATTATCTGTTCAGGAGAAATTTTTATTCTGGATTTCTTACCTATTTGGGAAAAGGATAAATAAAGAAGGGGAATTTGGATAGCTGGAGAAATGTGCCTTAGATTTTAAAGAAGTAAATTTCAAATTACTTAGAGAAAGATAGGTTTGAAACCTTTTGCTCAAGAGTCTAAAAGGGAAGACAGCTGAAGAGAGATGATATTGCTACGAAACATTGTAAAATATTTGTGATCCTCATTTGCAAGACGCAGGGATAATATCTAAAAGCAACCATTGAATGTCCATTAACTGATGAGTGGATAAATAAAATGTGGTATATCCACATACTGGGATATTATTTGGCCATAAATAGGAAGGACGAACTGATACATTTTACAACATGGATGAACCTTGAAAACATTAGGCTAAGTAAAAGAAGCGGTCATAAAAGACCACATCCATTTATATAAAATATGTGGAAGAGGCATATCTACGGAAACAAAGTAGAGTAGTGGTTTTCAGGGGTAGGGGGATTGGGGAGAAATGGGGGATTGATTACTAATGAGTATGGAGTTTTCTTTTGGGGGGATGAAAATGTTCCAAAATTGATTTTGGTAACGGTTGCATAACTGTGAATGTACTAAAAAACTGTTGAGTTATACACTTAGATGGGTGAATTGGAGGACCTTAAAGATGGCGGAGGAGGAAGATGTGGAGGTCCCTTCCTCCCCACAAATACATGAAAAATACATCTACATGTGGAACAACTCCTACAGGACACATACTGAACGCTGGCAGAAGACCTCAGACTTCCCAAAAGACAAGAAAATCCCCACGTACCTGGCCGTGTGGCTGACAGGGTTTTGGTGCTCTGGCCAGGTGTCAAGCCTGAGCTTCTGAGGTGGGAGAGCCGAGTTTAGGACATTGGACCACCAGAGACCTCCCTGCACCATGTAATATCAATCAGTGAGAGCTCTCCCAGAGATCTCTGTCTCAACGCTGAGACCCAGCTCCACCCAACGGCCAGCAAGCTCCAGTGTTGGATGCCCCATGCCAAACAACTAGCAAGACAGGAACACAACCCCACCCATTAGCAGAGAGGCTGACTAAAATCATACTAAGTTCACAGCACCCCAAAACACAGCACCGGATGCGGCCCTGCCCACCAGAAAGACAAGATGCAGCCCCACCCACCAGAACACAGGCACCAATCCCCTCCACCAGGAAGCTTACACAAGCCACTGAACGAACCTCACCCACTGGGGGCAGACACCAAAACCAACGGGAACTATGAACCTGCAGCCTGCAAAAAGGAGACCCCAAACACAGTAAGTTAAACAAAATGAGAAGACAGAGAAATATGCAGCAGATGAAGGAGCAAGGTAGAAACCCACCAGACCAAACAAATGAAGAGGAAATAGGCAGTCTGCCTGAAAAAGAATTCAGAGTAATGATAGTAAGATGATCCAAAATCTTGGAAATAGAATGGAGAAAATAAAAGAAACGTTTAACAAGGACCAAGAAGAACTAAAGAGCAAACAAACAATGATGACCAACACAATAAATGAAATTAAAAATTCTCTAGAAGGAATCAATAGCAGAATAACTGAGGTAGAAGAACGGATAAGTGACCTGGAAGATAAAATAGTGGAAATGACTACCGCAGAGCAGAATAAAGAAAAAAGAATGAAAAGAATTGAAGACAGTCTCAGAGACCTCTGGGACAACATTAAACACAACAACATTAGAATTATAGGGGTCCCAGAAGAAGAAGAGAAAAAGAAAGGGTCTGAGAAAATATTTGAAGAGATTATAGTGGAAAACTTCCCTAACATGGGAAAGGAAATAGTCAGTCAAGCCCAAGAAGCACAGAGAGTCCCATACAGAATAAATCCGTGGAGAAATACGCCAAGACACATATTAATCAAACTATCAAAAATTAAATACAAAGAAAAATATTAAAAGCAGCAAGGGAAAAGCAACAAATAACATGCAAGGGAATCCCCATAAGGTTAACAACTGATCTTTCAGCAGAAACTCTGTAAACCAGAAGGGAGTGGCAGGACATATTTAAAGTGATGAAAGGGAAAAACCTACAACCAAGATTACTCTACCCAGCAAGGATCTCATTCAGTTTCGATGAAGAAATTAAAACCTTTACAGACAAGCACAAGTTAAGAAAATTCAGCAACAACAAACCAGCTTTACAACAAATGCTAAAGGAACTTCTCTAGGCAGGAAACACAAGAGAAGGAAAAGACCTGCAATAACAAACCCAAAACAATTAAGAAAATATGGTAATAGTAACATACATATCGATAATTACCTTAAATGTAAATGGATTAAATGCTCCAACCAAAAGACATAGACTGGCTGAATGGATACAAAAACAAGACCCATATATATCCTGTCTACAAGAGACCCACTTCAGACCTAGGGACACATACAGACTGAAAATGAGGGGATAGAAAAAGATATTCCATGCAAATGGAAATCAAAAGAAAGCTGGAATAGCAATTCTCATATCAGAAAAAATAGACTTTAAAATAAAGACTATTACAAGAGACAAAGAATGACACTACATAATGATCAAGGGATCAACCCAAGAAGATATAACAATTGTAAATATTTATGCACCCAACATAGGAGCACCTCAATACATAAGGCAAAGGCTAACAGCCTTAAAAGGGGAAAATGATAGTAACACAATCATAGTAGGGGACTTTAACACCCCACTTTCACCAATGGCCAGATCATCCAAAATGAAAATAAATAAGGAAACACAAGCTTAAATGACACATTAAACAAGATGGACTTAATATTTATAGGACATTCCATCCAAAAACAACAGAATACACTTTTTTTTTAACATCTTTATTGGAGTATAATTGCTTTACAATGGTGTGTTAGTTTCTGCTTTATAACAAAGTGAATCAGTTATACATATACATATGTCCCCATATCTCTTCCCTCTTGCATCTCCCGCCCTCCCACCCTCCCAATCCCAGCCCTCTACGTGGTCACAAAGCACCGAGCTGATCTCCCTGTGCTATGCAGCTGCTTCCCACTAGCTATCTTTTTTACGTTTGGTAGTGTATATATGTCCATGCCACTCTCTAACTTTGTCCCAGCTTACCCTTCCCCCTCCCCATATCCTCAAGTCCATTCTCTAGTAGGTCTGCATCTTTATTCCCGTTTTGCCCCTAGGTTCTTCATGACGACTTTTTTTTTTTTTTTAGATTCCATATATATGTGTTAGCATACAGTATTTGTTTTTCTCTTTCTGACTTACTTCACTCTGAATGACAGTCTCTAGGTCCATCCACCTCACTACAAATAACTCAATTTCATTTCTTTTTATGGCTGAGTAATATTCCATTGTATATATGTGCCACATCTTCTTTATCCATTCATCTGTTGATGGACACTTAGGTTGCTTCCATGTCCTGGCTATTATAAATAGAGCTGCGATGAACATTTTGGTACATGACTCTTTATGAATTATGGTTTTCTCAGGGTATATGCCCAGTAGTGGGATTGCTGGGTCATATGGTAGTTCTATTTTTAGTTTTTTAAGGAACCTCCATACTGTTCTCCATAGTGGCTGTATCAATTTACATTCCCACCAACAGTGCAAGAGAGTTCCCTTTTCTCCACACCCTCTCCAGCATTTGGTGTTTGTAGATTTTTTGATGATGGCTGTTCTGACCGGTGTGAGATAATATCTCATTGTAGTTTTGACTTGCATTTCTCTAATGATTAGTGACGTCGAGCATCCTTTCATGTGTTTGTTGGCCATCTGTATATCTTCTTTGGAGAAATGTCTATTTAGGTCTTCTGCCCATTTTTAGATTGGGTTTTTTGTTTTTTTGATATTGAGCTGCATGAACTGCTTGTAAATTTTGGAGGTTAATCCTTTGTCAGTTGCTTCCTTTGCAAATATTTTCTCCCATTCTGAGGGTTGTCTTTTTGTCTTGTTTATGGTTTCCTTTGCTATGCAAAAGCTTTTAAGTTTCATTAGGTCCCATTTGTTTATTTTTGTTTTTATTTCCATTTCTCTAGGAGGTGGGTCAAAAAGGATCTTGCTGTGATTTATGTTATAGAGTGTTCTGCCTGTGTTTTCCTCTAAGAGTTTGATGGTGTCTGGCCTTACATTTAGGTCTTTAATCCATTTTGAGTTTATTTTTGTGTATGGTGTTAGGGAGTGTCCTAATTTCATTCTTTTACATGTAGCTGTCCAGTTTTCCCAGCACCACTTATTGAAGAGGCTATCTTTTCTCCACTGTATATTCTTGCCTCCTTTATCAAAGATAAGGTGACCATATGTGCATGGGTTTATCTCTGGGCTTCCTATCCTGGTCCATTGATCTGTATTTCTGTTTTTGTGCCAGTAGCATACTGTCTTGATTACCGTAGCTTTGTAGTATAGTCTGAAGTCAGGGAGCCTGATTCCTCCAGATCCGTTTTTCTTTCTCAAGATTGCTTTGGCTATTCGGGGTCTTTTGTGTTTCCATACAAATTGTGAAATTTTTTGTTCTAGTTCTGTGAAAAATGCCAGTGGTAGTTTGATAGGGATTGCATTGAATCTGTAGATTGCTTTGGGTAATAGAGTCATTTTCACAATGTTGATTCTTCCAATCTAAGAACATGGTATATCTCTCCATCTGTTTATATCATCTTTAATTTCTTTCATCAGTGTTTTATAATTTTCTTCATACAGGTCTTTTGTCTCCTTAGGTAGGTTTATACCTAGATATTTTATTCTTTTTGTTGCAATGATAAATGGGAGTGTTTTCTTAATTTCACTTTCAGATTTTTCATCATTAGTGTTCTCAAGTGCTCATGGAACATTCTCCAGGATAGATCATATCTTGGGTTACAAATCAAGCCTTGGTAAATTTAAGAAAATTGAAATCGTATCAAGTATCTTTTCCGACCACAATGCTATGAGACTAGATATTGATTACAGGAAAAAAACTGTAAAAAATACAAACACATGGAGGCTAAACAAGATGCTACTAAATAACCAAGAGATCACTGAAAAAAATCAAAGAGGAAATCAAAAAATACCTAGAAACAAATGAGAATGTAAACTCGACGACCCATAATCGATGGGATGCAGCAAAAGCAGTTCTAAGAGGGAAGTTCATAGCAATACAATCCTACCTCAAGAAACAAGAAAAATCTCAAGTAAACAACCTAAGCTTACACCTAAAGCGTTAGAGAAAGAAGAACAAAACTCAGTGTTAGCAGAAGGAAAGAAATCATAAAGATAAGATCAGAAATAAATGAAAAAAATGAAGAAATCAATAGCAAAGATGAATAAAACTAAAAGCTGTTTCTTTGAGAAGATAAACAAAATTGATAAACCATTAGCTGGACTCATCGAGAAAAAAATGAAGAAGACTCAAATCAATAGAATTAGAAATGAAAAAGGGTAAGTAACAACTGACATTGCAGAAATACAAAGGATCATGAAAGATTACTACAAGCAACTCTATGCCAATAAAATGGACAACCTGGAAGCAATGGACAAATTCTGAGAAAAGCACAACCTTCCGAAACTGAAGCAGGAAGAAATAGAAAATATAAACAGACCAATCACAAGCACTGAAATTGAGACTGTGATTAAAAATCTTACAGCAAACAAAAGCCCAGGACCAGATGGCTTCACAGGTGAATTCTATCAAACATTCAGAGAACAGCTAACACCCATCCTTCTCAAACTCTTCCAAAATGTAGCAGAGGGAGGAACACTCCCAAACTCATTCTACGGGACCACCATCACCCTGATACCAAAACCAGAGAAAGATGTCACAAAAAAAGAAAACTACAGGCCAATATCACTGATGAACATAGATGCAAAAATTCTCAACAAAATACTAGCAAATGGAATCTAACAGCACATTAAAAGGACCATCCACTGTGATCAAGTGGAGTTAATCCCAGGAATGCAAGAATTCTTCATTATACACAAATCAATGAACATGACACACCATATTAACAATTTAGAGGATAAAAACCATATGATAATTTCACAGATGCAGAAAAAGCTTTCGACAAAATTCAACACCCATTTATGGTAAAAATTCTCCAGAAAGTAGGCATAGAGGGAACCTACCTCAACATAACAAAAGCCACGTATGACAAACCCACAGCCAACATTGTTCTCAATGGTGAAAAACTGAAACCACTTCCTCTAAGATCAGGAACAAGACAAGGTTGCCCACTCTCACCGCTATTATTGAACATAATTTTGGAAGTTTTAGCCACAGCAGTCAGAAAAGGAAAAGAAATAAAAGGAATCCGAATAGGAAAAGAAGAAGTAAAACTGACACTGTTTGCAAGTGACATGATACTATACATAGAGAATCCTAAAGATGCTACCAGAAAACTACTAGAGCTAACAATGAATTTGGTAAAATAGCAGGATTAATGCAGAGAAATCTCTTGCATTCCTATACACTAATGATGAAAAATATGAAAGAGAAATTAAGGAAACACTCCCATTTTCCATTGTAACAAAAAGAATAAAATACCTAGGAATCTACCTAAGGAGACAAAAGACCTGTATGCAGAAAACTATAAGACACTGATGAAAGAAATTAAAGACGATACAAACAGATGGAGAGATATATCATGTTCTTGGATTGGAAGAATAAACATTGTGAAAATGACTGTGCTACCCCGAGCAATCTACAGATTCAACGTAATCCCTATCAAACTACCAATGGCATTTTTCACAGAACTAGAACAAAAAATTGCACAAGTTGTATGGAAACGCAAAAGACCCTGATTAGCCAAAGCAATGTTGAGAAAGAAAAGTTGGAGCTGGAGGAATCAGGCTCCCTGACTTTAGACTATACTACAAAGCTACAGTAATCAAGACAGTATGGTACTGGCACAACAACAGAAATATAGATGAATGGAACAGGATAGAAAGCCCAGAGATAAACCCACGCACGTATGGTCACCTTATCTTTTTTTTTTTTAATTTATTTATTTTTATTTTTGGCTGTGTTGGGTCTTTGTTGGTGCACATGGGCTTTCTCTGGTTGCGGCGAGCGGGGGCTACTCTTCATTGCTGTGCACGGGCTTCTCATTGTGGTGGCTTCTCTTGTTGCAGAGCACAGGCTCTAGGCACGCGGGCTTCAGTAGTTGTGGCAGGTGGGCTCAGTAGTTGTGGCTCGTGGGCTCTAGAGCACAGGCTCAGTAGTTGTGGCGCACGGGCTTAGTTGCTCTGCGGCATGTGGGATCTTCCCGGACCAGGGCTCGAACCTGTGTCCCCTGCATTTGCAGGCGGATTCTTAACCACTGCGCCACCAGGGAGACCCTGGTCACCTTATATTTGATAAGAATATACAATGGAGAAACGTGGTCCTGGGAAAACTGGACAGCTACATGTAAAAGAATGAAATTAGAACACTCCCTTACACCGTATACAAAAATAAACTCAAAATGGATTAAAGACCTAAATGTAAGGCCAGACACTATAAAAGTCTTAGAGGAAAACATAGGCAGAACACTCTATGACATAAATCACAGCAAGATCCTTTTTGAGTCACCTCCTAGAGAAATGGAAATAAAAACAAAAATAAACAAATGGGACCTAATGAAACTTAAAAGCTTTTGCACAACAAGGAAACCATAAACAAGACGAAAAGGCAACCCTCAGAATGGGAGAAAGTATTTGCAAATGAAGCAACTGACAAAGGATTAGTCTCCAAAATATACAAGCAGCTCATGCAGCTCAATATCAAAAAAACAAACAACCCAATCCAAAAATAGGCAGAAGACCTAAATAGACATTTCTCCAAAGAAGATATACAGATTGCTAACAAACACATGAAAGGATGCTCAACATCATTAATCATTAGAGAAATGCAAATCAAAACTACAATGAGGTATCATCTCACACTGGTCAGAATGGCCATCATCAAAAAATGTACAAACAATAAATGCTGGAGAGGGTGTGGAGAAAACTTGCACTGTTGGTGGGAATGTAAATTGATACAGCCACTATGGAGAACAATATGGAGGTTCCTTAAAAAACTAAAAATAGAACTACCATATGACCCAGCAATCCCACTACTGGGCATATAACCAGAGAAAACCGTAATTCAAAAGGAGTCATGTACTGCAGTGTTCATTGCAGCACTGTTTACAATAGCCCGGACATGGAAGCAACCTACATATCCATCGACAGATGAATGGATAAAGTAGATGTGGCCCATATACACAATGGAATATTACTCAGCCATAAAAAAAACGAAATTGAACTATGTGTAGTGAGGTGGATGGGCCTAGAGTCTGTCATACAGAGTGAAGTAAGTCAGAAAGAGAAAAACAAATACTGTATGCTAACACATATGTATGGAATCTAAAAAAAAAAAATACGGTTCTGATGAACCTATGTGCAGGACAGGAATAAAGACGCAGACATAGAGAATGGGCTTGAGGACACGGGAGTGGGAAGGGTAAGCTGGGACGAAGTGAGAGAGTAGCATTGACATATATACACTACCAGATGTAAAATAGATAGCTAGTGGGAAGCAGCTGCATAGCACAGAGAGCTCAGCTCGGTGCTTTGTGACCACCTAGCGGGGTGGGATAGGGAGAGTGGGAGGGACACGCATAAGAGAGGGGGTATGGAGATATATGTATACATATAGCTGATTCACTTTGTTATACAGCAGAAACTAATAGAACATGGTAAAGCAATTATACTCCAATAAAGATGTTTAAAAAAAAAGTGATATATATATAAAATAATGGTTGAATTTTAAGGTGTGTGTTATAGCTCAGTAAAATTGTTTAAAAAAAAAAGAACCGTTGAAATTGCAGAGGTAGCTTTCCAATAAACTCAGATCTTATCCAGCTAAGAATCATGTAAGAATTGGGTCCTAAGAACTAAAGTGTAGAAGGGGTCAAAACTAGGGAAAAAAATGTTACACTCAGGAAAGGAAAAGAGTTTTTTATAGGGTGTGTTCAGATATGAACAGAGAGGGTTCCTGTCTGTCTGCCCTCAGCCTGCTTTGTCAGCCGTATCTCCCATGTCCTCTGTGCATTGTTTGGGTTCTACTCAGACCTCCCAGTTTACTATTTTCTCAATATTCAGTTTACTTTTGTCATGCAACATCCTTGCTTTAACTATCCTTTCTACTTGTATTCTCTTTCTAAAATTTATACCTAGAGATACTGCCCTGATACAGCAGGAGAATAAGTAGTGAGCACATTTCCTCTGTCCCTTCTCTGATGACGAGAATGAAGAAAGTGACAGCCAGTGCACAAACATGTCAGGCACTGTTCTAAATGCTGGCGAAAAGCAGTAAACCAGAAAGAGTTACAACTCTCCTGGAGCCTTACATTCCGGGTGAAAGGAGACAAGCATTAAACATGCAAACAAATAAAAGTTTCAGATCTGAAAGTGCTGTGACCAGAGTAAACAGAGTGATGTGGTAGAGAGTAACTCCAAGTGATGCTTTAGCTAGAATGGCCAGAGAATGCCTCTGAGAAGGTAATGTTTTCACTAAGACTTGAATGGTGAGAAGGAGGCAATTTATGAAGGTCTTCGAAAAGAATGTTTCAAGTTGAGGGCATAGAAAATTCAGAGGCCCTGAGATGGGAAGGAGCTTGAATGAGGGAAAGAAAGGTCAGTGTGGCTGGAATAGGGAATGTGGTGATGAGACAAGCCTTTAGGTCATAAAGAACTTGGGGTTTTAATTTAGCTACAAAGGACTTTAAAACAGGGATATGACCAGATTTAGGATATTGAAAGCTCATTTTGGCTGCTTTATGGAGAAGTGGGCAAGAATGAAGAAGGCAGGGAGACCAATTGAAAGATTATTCTGATAGTCCAGGTGAGATGTTGATGAGTTGGACTAAGATTGTAGAAGTGGAAATTGAGAGACATTGTCATATTTGGGATATGTTTTTGAGGTTGTCTTGACATGAATTGCTCATGGATTGGTTATGGAGTGAAAGGGAAGGAAGTTTTTGGTTTGTCCAACTAGAAGGATAACTGTACACTTAGACGAAAAGAATTGGAGGTGGTAGTGGGTTGTAGGTGTTGCATGTAGATTGGTAATTCTGTTTCAGGGCATATTAAATATCTTAAGTAGACATACAATCGGACATACATAGCTGGAGCTCAAGGGAGAGATATGGGCTGTAAGTGGAAGTTTGAATATTAGATAGTACCCATATGATTGGTAGAGATGAACTGTATTAGTTTTGGTAGGGCTGCCATAACAAAGTACCATGAACTTTGTGCTTCAACAACATAAATTAATTTTCTCACAGTTCTAGAGGCTACAAGTCCAAGATCAAGGAGTCAGCGGAATTGGTTTCTTCTGAGGCCTCTTTCAGCTTGGCTTATAGATGGCCTTTGTCTTCACATGGTCTTCCCTCTATGTGTGTTTATGTCCTAATGTCCTCTTTTTATAAGAACACAGTAATATTGAATTAGGACCTACCGCAATGATCTCATTTTAATTTGGTTACCTCCTTAAAGACCCTATCTCCAAATACAGTCACATTCTGAGGTACTGGCGGTTAGGACTTCAACATAAGAATTTAGGGGCAGGGGACACAATTAAGCCCATAACATGGCCTAAGGAGAGAATATAGCTAGAAGAGGACCAAAGGTAGATTCCTGGAGCACTTAAGCTTTTGAAACTCAGAGAAGTGAGCTAGCAGAGAAGACTGAGGGCAGGTAAGATCAGAAAAGTCAGTAAGCATGGCTTCATTCTCTTAAAACCTAAAGAAGCTCTCTTAGAGACCTAAGAATAAAGGAAAGAAAAAAGAAGCAAAAAGACGGGAGAGAGGAAATTTACTGGGGATATTGAGGAGTAGAGTTTAAGGAAAGAACATAATGTGGTTAGAGGCAATTAAATAGGCTGGAACATTTTAGTTTGATTTGGAACAAATATAAAGACCCAGCATGTATTAATTTTACTGGATTGTTGCCTGAAATATTAACCCAGATTGTATCTGTATTTCTTCCAGCTTCATAAAATTCTTGGAGATAAGGTGAACAATACTGCCGTAATTGAAAAGCAAGTACTAGAACTTTGGGACAGACTGTATCATTCTTGGTTTGTAAAGGTAAGTTATTTTAGCTAAGGATTTCAGTTGTAAGCTAATAGTGTCCTTTTATTTTATGGACTCATTGACTAGGTAGGATTGTGTTAACATTGGGATTTCATTTATTGACATTTTTAAGCTGCAAGTTCTTAAACCTCAGGTCACTAAAAGTCAGCTTGAATTGATGATTAGTCTCCATGGCAGAACCCACCAGTCTCTCTGGTGTATCAGTATTCCGTCCTCTGTTCATTACCATCAACACCATCCCATCCTCTAGACCAGATTTGTACAGTAGAAATGTAATGAATGCAAGTCATACATGTAATGTTAATTTTTCTAGTGGCCACATTTAAAAAAAACTAGGACAGGTGAAATTAATTTTAATAATGTATTTTACTTAACCCAGTATACCCAATATATGTCATTTCCATATGGAATGAATAAAAAAATTTAATGAGATTTTATATATATATTTTTTATATATATAATTTTTTCCATTCTAAGTCTTAGAAATCCAGTTTATCTTTTTTTTTTTAATTTTAATTTTAATTTATTTATTTATTTATGGCAGTGTTGGGTCTTCGTTTCTGTGCGAGGGCTTTCTCTAGTTGCGGCAAGTGGGGGCCACTATTCATCGCGGTGCGCGGGCCTCTCATTATCGCGGCCTCTCTTGTTGCGGAGCACAGGCTCCAGACGCGCAGGCTCAGTAATTGTGGCTCACGGGCGTAGCTGCTCCGCGGCATGTGGGATCTTCCCAGACCAGGGCTTGAACCCATGTCCCCTGCATTGGCAGGCAGATTCTCAACCACTGCGCCACCAGGGAAGCCCCCCAGTTTATCTTTTACACTAACAGCACATCTCAGTTTTTGGACTAGCCACATTTTAGGTACTCAGTAGCCACATGTGGGTAGTGGCTACAATTTGGGACAATACAGCTCCAGACTAAGAACTTTTCTCTTTGAGGAAGTGAAAATAGATCCAAAAGTTTAGAGATATTTATTTTATTTTAAATAAACCTTTAATGCTACTTATGCTGATGTACACCTATTTCAGAATTTATGATGAAAAATAGTATCGTTTTTCATTAAATATAAAAACGATGGTTTGAAAGCAGCTAGTTGTGCTGGGCTGTTGTATACACTGTGTTGGCAAGGCCTGTGGACCATTAGGAGCTGTGCTGTGGAAGATGCCCATCCAGGGGAAGGAGATAGAGTGGGGCAGAGTTCGTGGTTGGGTTTTCCCAGAGTTGATCTAAACAGAAGAGAAACATAAATAAATCTCTTAACTTGGGGTTTGGGGGTAGGAGGGCTTGATTTAAATTTGAATTTGTTGCTCAGTGACCTGTTTGGCATTGTGTACTCTTGCTCCAGGAGGAGTCGAAGGAACAGTGATGGTTTTTGTGGGTTTCCAAAACTGGGAGTTAAAACTAACTGGGCGATCTCTGGATAGATATCTGCTGAAGAGCCAGACTATTGGAAAGGTTGTAGCCACTTCTTCTGCTGACTCTGGGGCTTCTGCTTACAGACAAACAGCTTTTACTGTCCCTCACCCCCTTTGAGCTTCACTTATGGTCCAGGGTGGTCAGTGTTTTAAAAGCATAGGTTTGTAAGTGGGTAAGTGCATTGCTTTCTTTACCTCTTTTACTAGGACCTAATGTCTTCATTGCATAATGAAGGCTGGCATCACAGTGCTGTTTGAAAAAAGTACGAGAATGGAAACACAAGAATGTTAAGAATCTACTTCTATTTCTAAATTTTAACCTTACCAGTCACTTTGTTTATACATCACTCTTTCAAATCTGTTATTCCTGCATTTCTGCCAATGTAACTCTCTTCCAGATAGACAAGTTAGATTCCCCCCGACCCTTGTTTTCCCCTGTTTTATTGAGATATGATTGACATATAACATTGTATTGGTTTTAGCTGTACTTTTTCATATTCTTATTTCCCCTCTGCTTCCTTTAGCGTGTATGGAGGAGTAATAAGGGAGATGAGCAAAGGAGGGAAAAAAGCAAAACTGGGAGACCAAGAGAAAGGTTAGAGGGGCTAAAAGGGAAAAGTAAGATGAAAGTATATGCTGCGTTCGTGTTCAGTTGAACATACTGACAAGTAAAGTGTGTTCATGAACATACTTAGAAGGGAAGCATTTAAGCTAGGCTGAGACACAGTAACTAGAATGTAAACAGAAAAATATATTTCAGGTCTTTCGGTGGAGTTCTTTGTTGATTTCTTTAATAATACAAAGTTTTTCACCTTTGTGTACTTACTAAATTGCTCAAGTGGACCTAAAACAAAATAGGCTATTTATACCTCCTATTCTTTAGGTTAAGATGGAGATTTCACGTCTGAACTGTTCTATTCCATAGAATGTAACGCACTCTGGAAGGCTCAAAGGACAAAAGATGCACATAAGTCGTCAGAATAGCTGGCTGGGAGACATTCTGGACTGGCAGGATATCGCTTCCTTTGTCCATGAGAACATTGAGACATTTCTTTCGGTAAGAAATAGTATTTATAGTTAAACTGGACTTAGAAACAAAAACAGAGACTCTAATTCCCAGTTTTCTTCACACACTGAAAGGCCTTTCGGTACCCTGTTTTTAATGCCATGACATTTACAGTTTGGAGAGTTCGAAATGCACTAGAAAGATGTCCAAAAGCCATAGGCCTCAGGTGTAGCTCCCCTGATGCCTCCTGTGTGGTTGAAGAGTAACCAAGAGATGCTGACTCAGGTTGCACACGTGATGCTGTGGCTCTCAGATTCTGAGATGGTATCCTTGTCCCCTAGGCTGACCAGAATGTCCCCAGTTGGAACACTAGAGAGCGAGCCACCTTTGGTGGGTGAAGCCCTTTGGCAGATGGAAACATGGTTCCAGTCACATTAGAGAGACTGGATGTTTAAAGGCTTCGCTTATTATCATCCCACCCGTCCTTCCCTCATGCACCACCCACCTCTGCCTCGTTTACCAAAGGATCAAAGGCAGCAAGGAACAGCTTGCCGTGTTGCCAAGTTTCAGCGACTGTTCTTCATTCCATAGCATACTTTGTGAGGTATCTTGGTCTGTGCCTTTTCACAGAGATGAGAAGACTTCTCATGTGAATAAACTTGTAACTCTCATCATGTTAATAAAAGTGGAGGTTTGCTGTGCTAGATATTTTTAAAATTTAATTTTTATCAAAATAATAGATGACCATAGCTGAAAGGTCAAAAATGTTTTAAGGTTTTTAATAAAAAATAGCAGTGCCCCTGCTCTGTGCTTCCCCACTTCAGTCTCATTCTCCAAAAAGAGCTCTCAATTCTTTTAGCTTTCTCTGTGTATTTACCTCTAAATTTCTTAAATAATGTTTATGCTGCTCTTTCTTGGTTTTACAATATTATCTTTTGGCTTCCTAACATGGAAGATGAAGATACAAGTCCCTCAGTGCTTCCTTACAGCTCTCTTGGGGTTTTCTTACGACTCCTTTGGTCCCTTCACCCAGCCCCTTCACCCATCCCTGCACTCACATTTTCCCTTTCTCCCAATCGCCTAGTGTAGATACAACAGTTTGAAATTACATCTAGAAATTTGTGTCCTTCAGTTCTAAGAATGTTGTTTTTGCTAATCCCTTCCCTCTGTTTTCTGTGGTCCAGTGGCTCTCACATTTTGGTGTGAGGACTCCAAAGAGCTTTTGCTGATGGGGGTTCTGTTGATACTTATTGTATTAGCAGTTAAAACTGAGAACTTTAAACATATTTATCAATTCACTAAAAAATAACGTTACTTGTTGACATGAAGAACATGCTTGTGATGTCTGAAAAATAACCATTTTCCAAAACAAAAAAAATGATTTAGTGTGAAGAGTGGCTTTCTTTACATTTTTGCAAACCTGTTAGATGTCTGGTTTCTCATATTTGTTTTTGCATTCAGTCTGTTGGAATATGTTGTTTTGGTTGAAGTATATGAGGAAATCTAGCCTCACACAGATATGTAGCTGGAAAAGAGGGTAGTCTTTTAATAACCTTTTCAGATCATCGTGACTATTCTTTGATACTACACCAAAACTCAACAAATGGTATTTCTTAAAGGTTAGTTGCAGTGTAGAATTTGAAACTGTATCAGTGAACTTTTTCTACTCTCTTATGTTAAGGTCCCTTGATCTGTCTTGGCTAGGAATGGATCTTCTACCCTTACATGATTTTGTAATGTGCACTGGTCATTTGGAATATTGGTTCACTAATATCTAATATATATATTCTAAATATTGACACGTTTTGTTATACAGTATTAAAAAAAAGTCACATTCTTTAATATCACCACCTATCTCATCAGAACAAATTTTAAGAAACTGTCAAGGTCAGCCCTTGATTGAATTTTTTGGTTTTATAATACCCAGCATCTCTTCCTTCTTTTCTGAACCTTTCTTCCTAATCCCTTTGAGTACATAGAAAAGTTACTGGATAGTTGGTGACTACCAGTCTACAATTAATGTATTCAGTTAATTTCTTAAGAATTACCACAGAGTATTTCCTATCAGTATGACCCAGAAACTATTTAAAAACTTTTTTTGATAAAAATTCCAAAGTGACTGAATTCCCCAAAAGAATGTTTGTAAAAATCACAAGTAAGGGCATTGTTGGTTTGTTTCTTAGAATCAGTGGCATTATTCATTCATTCTTTATCCCATAAGGTCAAACAGTCAATCATGCATATTTTTGTAGGCATCGTGAAGCATTTTCAAGATTTTATGTAAGGAGTTATTGTAAATGGAACTAGCCTGCCAAAGTCCTCTTATGAAGGCTGAGCTGAGGTTTGCAAGAAATGCTGAGGACAACAAAATATGCCTTTATAAGTGGTACATTTGAGATAGGAAAGGAATGGATAGGCCTTTCATGGAAGAGATGGTATAACTTGAGCATATGACAAGAAACAGAATTTCTCTTTTGGAAAGGGCACCAAAATAAAACCAGCCATTAGGAGTTCTGGTCCCAGCTCTAGTTCCGCTTATTAGCTTCATGCCCTTGGGCAAGTTTTAAAAAATCTCTGAGCTTCGGTTTGTATATCTGTAAAATAAAGATGATATCATCGACATTGCTTCCCTCACTGCATTGCTGTGAGGTTTATGTGAGCATTTTGAAAACTATAACGGAAGGTGTTTTTTTGATCATCTTGCTTCCTTGTTTTTCATTAAGAGGAAGGATAGTCCTCTTGGGGAGAATAATAGAACAGACATTATCATATGGGACTTTAAGTTCATGAAGAGATAGGAAATATCTATAACACACCTATGTGAAAACACGTAGGTGTGTTATAGATATTATACATCTTCTTTCAGTAGTATTTAACATGTATTAACATCTGCTTCTAGTGAATTTGCAGGTGATGGATCAGATGAACTCAGTAGGTCTTGATATAGGGTCATTATCTATCTGAGGAAATGTTTTCAGCTGCAGAGCTCTGACCCCATCTGTTCATTTCTTTTATTGTGACTTTAGTGAAGTCATTGAAGTGACGCTTTTGTGTTTGTTGTTGGTTCTAAGTTGAAGATGGCAAGTCGGCGGGGGAGGTATAGCTAATCAGGCTAATGTTAGAATTTCATGGCCTGTGCTTGTGGTCCTACAAGCTACATACAACTACAGGTTGCATTCTGGCATATTCTTCTGTAGGTATTTTTTCTATGTGTGCCATTTTCATAGTTATAATCATGCTATAAATAAGCTTTTTTGTCCTGTTCTTTAAACTTAGCATTGTATCATAAAATATTTTTCTGTGTTATAATAGAGATCTTTTATTGGCTGCCTGTTATTATTTGTAGTACATTCACCATAATTTACTTAACCATTTTCCTTACTAATCAACATTCAACTGTTCTCAGATAAAAAAATACTCAGCTCTTGTCGTTTCAGTTTATGGTACTAAAACACTACATGAAGAGCACACTAGGTAGCTGTAGAAACTTCTTTCCTGAGGACTAGTTCTAATATTTAGCCTTCCCTCCTCGCCAGATCTTAGAGTCTCTGTGGATTGTTATGAGCCGGAACGTGAGCCTGCTGTTCACCACTGTCACCACGCTCCTGACCATCCTCTTCTACAGCGGGACTGCCCTCCTCAACTTTGTTCTGTCTCTGGTACGTACCCACAGATGAGTACATGTCACACTCCTTCTGCAGTAAAGCGTGTTCTTGGTTCCATTTATGTTTCCTTCCTGTAGTTTCCAAATGTGATATTTTAGGAGGTACTGTCCTTTGTTTTGCAGATAATTTTCCTGACCACACTATTTTATCTGTTAAGTTCCAGTGATGAGTACTACAAGCCAGTGAAGTGGGTGATAAGCCTGACACCACTATCTCAGCCAGGTCCTTCTTCTAATATTATTGGCCAGTCTGTGGAAGAAGCTATCAGGTAGGGATAAGATTTATGCTGTTCTTACTTCCTTCAGAAACTGCTCTCCACGAGAGGCCCATTTTTCTGTCTTGAGCCTTCCTGGTAACATTCAGTGCTAAGCTAGTGAGGGACGCTGGTATTTTCAAATTTTTAACATCTCCTTTGAGAGGATAGTGTAAAACAGTTTCAATATCCTACTCTCAAGCCTGTGATGTACAGAGGTCTAATGGCCTGTCCCCAGGCCCTTGCTGCAGCTCCTAATCGCCACGTAATTTGCTCGGGAGCAGCCCCTCCTGCACCACACGTACACCTCAGCTTCTCTCAGAACCCTCGTTGTATTCTCAGGAGTTCTAGCTTTGCCTGGGGAGGAGAGGAGGTGGCCTTCCTGTTTCTTCCTCTGTCCCTCTGCAGTCAGGCTGTGCCCTCTGCAGAGGGTAGTTTGGATACCGGCAATGCAAAATGTGGGGTTATTCCCAAGTCACGGGCTCTGTGTGTATCGCAGGTTCCAGCCAGAAATGTCCATCATGTCTTCTGGGGTCTATGTATGCAGGCTTGATTTCTGAATGAGATGATTCTTCAGCTTTTAGTCTTCATATCCTCTTTCCAAGTCACTGATGCCTTTTTCTTTTTCCTCTTCATCATGTCAGGTAGGGAGAGGCCTTTTGCAGCCTTGTCTCAGCTCCTTCCCAAAACTTTGTCCCTCATTGCGCTAACTCATTAATAAGACTCTACTTCATTTTGACTTCTTGTGAATAGCTACTCAAATGAAATCCTCATGTTATCCATTAGAGCTCCTTTTTCTAATAAGCTGTTAGGCGGTCTAAAGCTTCTCTTGAATAGTGAATCTTTGGTTGGCATTTCTGTTTCCATATACTTTTAAGAAAATGGTAATTTCTTGAAACTAGTCTGCCACAGAAATCTTGATTTGACCTGATAAATCTGTCTGACTGATTTTGGCTTATTTTTTCACTGTGTTCATGCAACAGCTAGTGCGGATACCACTTTGATCTTTGGAAAGCCCTTGGTTACATTCAAATAGCATGCGTGCACCTAAAATATATTTTCTCTGGAAACTTTGCTAGGTTTTCTGTTTTTCCTCCTACTTTATTGGACAGTAGGTGGGATTAAAACCAAAAAAGCTCTTATGCCCTTTGGTGCTCCCAGGTATCCACATGGAGCCATCCATGTAAATATTCTAAGTTTGGGAGTATGTTGTCTACTGTAACAGCTTTCAGGGTGAAGTTGTCTTCGGGAAACATACTTGCTGGCTTTAGCATCCCTTCTAAGCCTATTTGACCATTGGTTATCATCTTTATTAATCTATCAATAGATTAGTGTATCTAAGTGACATCTCTCTCAAAAAAGTTTATGCAAATACTTTACCAAAAAGGAAAAATAACTTTCTATTTTCCCAGTAGGATAAAGCTATGGAATCAGCCATATCAAAGGCTGCCATAATCCTCTAGCCAGTGTGACTTAAGCCAAGTCTTACAGAAAAGTATCTAGCTTGTCCATAAAGAACTTCAAGAAAGATACTTCTTTTTCCTGAAGTAACCTTTACTAGCACGGCTGACCATCCTCTAAATGTCTGTCATTGAGTCATTTTTTTTTTCATACCAAATATGCCACCTCCTTTGTTTTAAAGATTATTCTTTACTGTCATGGTTCCTTGGAACTGGTAAGCAGAGCTATGATTTGCACCTAAGTCCAGCTGATTGAGATCACACATTCTTCTGGTATACCATGATGCCTTCTTCCAGGAGATGGTTGGAACAGAAGATGATGAATTAAATTCGTGGTACTGTTAAGACTATTCACATGGACACATGAGGCTGGCAGCTAAAAATTTAGGTCTTTGCAGAGAAAGACAAATATCACATGATATCGCTTATATGTGGAATCTAAAAAAAAGGATACAAATGAACTTATTTACAAAACAAATAGAAAACAAATTTATGGTTACCAAGGGGGGGGGAGGGTTAAATTAGGAGTTTGGGATTAATAAAATACACACACTATATAAAATAGATAACAAGGGCCTACTGTATAGCGCAGGGAACTATACTCAATATCTTGTAATAACCTATAATGAAAGAGAATGTAAAAAAGAATATATATATTCATATATATGTATAACTGAATCACTTTACTGTACACCTGAAACTAACAGAACATTGTAAGTCAACTATATTTCAATAAAAATTAAAAAAAAAAATTAGGTCTTTGGTTGAGGAAGGAATTTGAGGTTAGAGAGTGTACAGTCATCTACATAGATATGAGGAAATATATGTCTTTTCACAGGTTAGATTTGCTTTATCTTCTTGGGATTGTACACACTAATTATGTACTATAAGAATAGCCCCGGGCTTCCCTGGTGGTGCAGTGGTTGAGAATCTGCCTGCCAATGCAGGGGACACGGGTTCGAGCCCTGGTCTGGGAAGATCCCACATGCCACGGAGCGACTAGGCCCGTGAGCCACAATTGCTGAGCCTGCACATCTGGAGCCTGTGCTCCGCAACAAGAGAGGCCGCGATAGTGAGAAGCCCGCGCACCGCGATGAAGAGTGGCCCCTGCTTGCCGCAACTAGAGAAAGCCCTCGCACAGAAACGAAGACCCAACACAGCCATAAATAAATAAATAAATAAATAAATAAAATTTAAAAAAAAAAAAAAAAAAGAACACTAGGGAGAATCTTGTTTTAAAAAAAAAAAAAGAATAGCCCATGTCTTGGTTCTAACGTATACTCATACAAAAACCATTCATTTTGTTATCTTATTTTTTTTTAATTTGTTTTTAACTTTTTATTTTGTATTGGAGTATAGCTGATTAACAATGTTGTGATAGTTTCAGGTGCACAGCAAAGGTTAATGTTTTTTTATTGTGGTAAAAGTCACATAGAGGACTTTTTTTTTTTTTTTTTTTCAAAGTGTAAAGGGTTTTTTTTAATTATGTGTAACACAAAGTTATTTAAGTCAATAAATTTTTAAGGAATTTCACATGTTCTGATTCTTTCCACTGCCAATCACCTTAGTTCCTCCAAACTCATAATCTTCAAGATAAAATAGCCCTTTCAAAAAGAAGTTATCGTGTGAGTCAGCCCACAATTCTTTTAGTTAGGCTTCTTTGATCTCCAATGAAATATGGACACACTTCAAAATTCCCCACCTACAGAAAAAGATTGTAATGGCAACTGGGACTGATTAGGTTCCATTTTCATTCATACCTAAATTTAGCTGATTGTTTCCAAACATGCATGTTTCAGGCAACTTTTATCTTAGAGCTTTCATGTTTTAAAATACAGCTTTATGTAAGATGGATGTTCAGAAAGGCTATTTTCATTCAGCCCATTCAGAGCAGTTGAACATTTTGCCCATCATCATGACAGAGGACTTATTTTTAATACAGAAAAAAAATTAACAACCAACACTACAATCCTAATTGTTGTCAAAATTGATAGATTTCTGTGAGTCTGAAAAATACGGTACAGACAAGATAACTTGTTATAGGCTGGGCCATTTTTCTAACCACAGCTATATCAAGTTATATAAATTATAGATTGTAATTCACGTTGATTTTTAGCAGTCTGAGTACTTTTTATTTCTTTACTGGGTCAAATTCAAGACTTAAAATATACAGTCTTACATAGGTACCTCTGAAGAACTTTCTCATATATGTAAGATAACAGTGAGTTCTAGTTCTACAAGCTCCTGTCAGTTTTTTCATTCTTAAGGATTATGTTCAAGATGGAATATGTTTCTTCATGGAGAAAGATTTTAAGAGGGAAAATATTATACAAATGATCATGAAAATATTATCATAATGCCCTGAGACTGAAGTTTAGTGTGTAAATTATCAGTGATGTCAGGTTTTATAAGCATCAGTCATTAGTTGTCATCAATGTTGCAGTTAAGTGAATTATTAAACTCATTTTATATGATCCATTAATAAGTTAAAAGTGGAATTGAAATTGGGAGTTAACTGCATGTCCAGACAGTGAAAGTGTCTTTGTTCTTCAAGCTTTGCCTTCTGAAATATGTGGCTACTAGATAATCACTGTCTCGTTGAATTTCTGAACCTTAGTTAGTTTTCTCCATTCTGAATGAGTATTCTTCTAAACTGAATACATTTGTGATTGGGTTTTCATGTCATGAACTTTTGAGTTAGTGGCATGCATCCGTTGCCCCCAAACCATTTTCCTCCCCTTAGAGCATGTTGTGTCCTGAATGTTTGCATCACACCCTTCTCCCCCGATGCTCCATTCTGCTTGCTCTGGTGGAGATATTGCACATTACTAAGTTGCATGTTGTCACGGCCTCAGTGCAATTTAGTGTGTGTGATATTTTCACATGAGTGCATGCACACAGGTAGGGCTCTTGCTTGTGGGATTACAGCTTTTCAGGGCCGGTGGGTGGGAGTCCTAGTGATGAATTTGATGGGAGAATGTATGTACTGTGAGATTTTCGGTGAACATGCTTCCCACCTCTACCCTCCAGTTTTGCAGAATTAAAAGTATTTGGGTTAAAAAAAAAAATCAGCGTCGATCATTTAGTAAATCAGTATTTCCAGTTTTTACTGGAAATATTAAATATTAGAAAGAAATTCTTGTGAATTTAAGGTTATAAACATTATTTGTTTAAATTAAAATGTATGAGGAAGAGTTTAAAGCTGTAAGAAAATATATTTTCATTTATTTGAAGAGATCTCCTAACGGTGAAATAGAGAGGCAGAATCTCTTATGCATGTTTGGGAAAATTAAATTAGTAGAGTTCTTAAATAATAACCAAGTCAGTAAATATAATGCCTTTTTAACCTACTTGATTAAAGATCAGTTTAATAAGCTTAAACCTTTGCTTCAAGTTTCCAAGGGAAATGACTTTTAAAAACTTTGTCTTGTATTTAGTTTCTCTTTGTGGTGCTTTAAAAATTGCTAAATTCATTTTAATAAGGCTCATAATAGAACTAGTGTTGAGATACAAATGTTTGCTATTTGCGTATGTAATTGAAACAACCTCTTGTTGATTTTTTTAATTAGCACTAGAATAAGTATCCATGATCGGTAGGCATTGTCAAAGACACAAAACAATGTATTAATTATATAAAAATATTGAATTAGTATTTACTGCTGCCAAGGACTCCACACGATTTAATGTGATGCCGCGGTCGTACGCTTGTGTGTGTGGTTCACAGTTATTTCCAGTGGGGACGGAAGGCGTCTATGGGAGCAGCTCTCCCTGAGCCCCTCACCAGCACGCTAGGTCTGCGTGCACAGCGTGACCATTCCCCTCTGGAATGGAAATCCAGTGTCAACCAAGTTCCTGTACCTTTTACTGTGGAGCTGGGTCTCTGGGGTGGCTAGTGAATCAGGAAAGGGAGGGGGTTGTAATGAAGGGATTCCTGATTGGTCATTTTATACGCGGGGTCTCTGAACATGCCTGCCCTCTCCACTAGCTCACCTTCTACTTGAGGTGCAGTGTGTGGCAGTGAGGGTAGACTACTGCTGTTCCCTGGGGAATGATAGTCTTATAGTCTTCCTATCTGACCTTTAGAAAGAAAAGAGGGCAGAACCAGTGTAAGGAAATGTCAGGAGTAGGCAGAGTTTGATTGTGGACTCTTTACTCTCCTTTTCTTTCTTTTCCCTTAGACTGTGCTTCCTACTTGTTTGCGGTCTAGGGCCCTGTGTACCCTGAGGGCACAGAGCTTCTTGACTATGGTTTTTCATTCTCCCCACCCATGTCCTTGCTTCAAGTCTCACTCCACTAAAAGCAGGTCATCTGATGAAATCCTGAATTGGCTGGCTAGTTCTCTCTCACTCAGTTTGGAAAAGTAACATAAATACTCTTTCGGTCAGAAATGAGAGGGAGCTGAGAGCTGAAGTAAAAAACTTGTGAAAATAACAGTTTCATCTCAGAGTTTATAAAGGATAAAGACAGAGCGCTGGTTAAGAATTCAAATTCTAACCAATCATTTGAAGTCAATTCAAGTCTCTGGTACAGAGGAGTTAGATATGTAGTTGTGTAAACGAGGCATGGACACACAAACCTTTATGTGTCATAATTATACAAGTATAATTACACTTAGACAAAAAGCTGATTGTGTATGAACTTGGAACTTTTATTCACAGAGAGGTATGCTTAGATGAGGCCTAACTGGATGGGATGCACTATGGCCTGCCTTCCATTAGAGGGGACCCCTGCCTTGTAACAGTCCCCATATGGCACGGGGCAGGGGAACATCTATAGGACTGTCTGACAGTGGAAGGTCTCTGAGTGAGGATGTGGCCTTGTTAGAAAGGGGGAGCCTCCAGCTCAGGGGCTGGTGTCAGTCTCATCCATTGAGCTAAATCAGGCCTGCTGTGCCAGATTGACTGAGCTACCGAAAGAGGGAAGGAAAAGAGCCTCCTGAGTCTTCTGAATTTGATTCTCTCCAACTGCTGAGTGCTAGGAAAGCCTGGAGATGTAGTTAGAGAACAACTGTCAGTCTTTAAAGAGTCACTGAAAAGAAGTGTTCTAGAAGATGGAGCACACGCAGATATTCTTCCAATCAAAAGAAAAGATTGGGACTTCCCTGGTAGTCCAGTGGTAAAGAGTCTGCCTTCCAGTGCAGGGGACTTGGGTTCAATCCCTGGTCAGGGAACTAAGATCCCACATGCTGCGGGGCAGCTAAGCTCGTGCACCACAACTAGTGAGCTCACACGCCTCAATGAGAGAGCCTGCGTGCCATGAACTACAGAGCCCACACGCCCTGGAGCCTGTGTGCCACAACTAGAGAGAGAAAAACCCACACACCACAACTAGAGAAATGCCCGTGCGCCACAACGAAAGATCCCTCATGCCTCAGCCAAGATCCCGTGTTCCACAACTAAGACCCGACGCAGCCAAATAAATAAATAAAATAAATAAATATTAAAAAAAAAAGATTGAGGTGGATAGTGGAGGGAGACTGTATGCTACATACATATGAGACTGGTGAACTTGATACCTGATAACAGTAGCTCCAATAATAGCTACTGTTATTGAGCACCAAGTGTGCATCAGGTCAGTTACTTGGGACTCCAGATGCATTGTCATTTAGCTTTTTGTGAGCTGAATTGTTCTTTCTGCCAGCATCCACCCACGTAATACCATAGTATGAAGTTTAAGCCTTACACCTTGAGGAGATGTGGTGTGATGTAGCAGGCAGTAACTTCTGGCTGGGTGTCCATAGACTATAGGTTTTCTCTGAATGGAGAGATAAAAACAATTGCTAATGTTTCTTAAAATGTTAAACAGATACCATATTACCCAGCATCTTCACTCTAAGGCATTTACTGAAAAGCAGTGAAAGCATATGACCAAAACTTGTGCTTAAATGTTCATAGCAGCATTATTCACAATAACCCCAAACTGGAAATAGCCCAAATGCCCATCAGCTGGTGAATGGATAAACAAATTGTGGTATATCCATATAATGGAATACTACTCAGCAACTTAAAAGGAACAAACTACTATGTGGATGAACCTCAAAAGCATTGTACTAGGTTAAAGAAACCAAACACAAAAAGCTGTGTAATGACAGTGGGAATGTACTTGACACTACTGAACTGTACACTTAAAAATGGTTAAATAGTAAGTTTCATGTTATGTATATTTTACCACATTTTTTTTCAAAAGGTACGTAATGTACGATTCTGTTAGTACAAAATTCTAGAAAAAGCAAAACTGTAGTGACAGAAAGCATATCTAGTGGCTGTCAGAGACCAGGGCTCAGGGAGGGATTCACTATAACAGGGCATGAGCAAACTTTTTGGGAATGATGCTAATGTTCTATATTTTGATTCTGGTGGTAGTTATGCAACTGTATACATTTGTCAAAATTCACGGAATCATATGCTTAGAGTCGATGAGTTTTATTGTTGGTAAATTATAGTTCAATAAAACTTATACAGAAGAAAGAGAGGAGAAAAATGGCTAGGAATTTGAAGGAGTTAAAAAATTCTCTTAGTAAATTATTAGAAGATTTTTCTCTGCTTTCTAAAAAACTGTGTACCAGATCATAAGGTAGGGGAAATATATTGTCTTTACTTCCCTCATTGGGATACATGAAAATGTTTAGTTACTGCGAACAATAGATAGTGCATTTAGGGTCTACAAAATTACTTAAAAGTTGCCTTAGTCAGAATATTACCAACAGTCAATATTCCCAGAGGTAGAAGGAGACTGTTTTCCTACGAGTGGTCGGTCCTTTTTGGATTGAGCTTTGCTTACTTGCCACCTAGAGGGGTGATTCAGTTGTGGTGTTCCATTGCACTTTGATGTCAACTTACTTTCGGCTTAAAATTTTTAAAACACCATCAGGTTGATCGAAGTATCACATCTATATCTTTTCTCACTAGCGCCCCTTCCCCATTCTAGTCAGATTCTGTACTTTTTTTCTTAGATTTTGTTCTCATTAATCTTTCCATGATATTTGATATTATTATTCCCTCATTCTCAAAAGCTTCCTTCTCCCTTGGTCTCTGGGTATAGTGTACTCTAGTGATTTTCTTCTGACTAGAGAAATGATTTCATTATCTCTTTGGCTGGTGTATCTTTGTCCTTAGGTCCCTTATGAGAACAGAGCTCATTGCCCCATTCTGTCTAGGCTTGCCCCTTGGGATATCTTACCCTTTCCTATGATTATTTGGTGTATCTCAAATTTCTTGTCCCAAGTTCACTATTAAGCCTTGTCTCTTATTTCCAGCTACCTCCAGGGTATTTATTTTCATCATCCTTTTTTGACTTAACACTGCCCAAACCAAACATATTCCCTTTTCTTCCATGTCCTCTCCCATTCTGGGGTTCTCCATGACTTTGAGACACTGCCATTCTTTCTCCCTCAGGTTTAAAACCTGAACTTCTCATGTTCTTTTTTTCCTCCATGTCTTCTAATCAGTTACTGTTCAGATCTTTTATATTTCCTGTGGGCTATCTCCCTTACTTTAAGTCTTTTTGGTATCTCTTTAGCCTGTGTCCTTATTGTTAGAGAGCCTATGGCACTTTTTTGAGTGAAAGCTGCTGGTCAGTATGACAAGGTTTCACAATTTTGGGAGCCACTCTGTCACCAAATCCATGTCTCAGAACCCTATGAAATGACTGAGTCACTGGGTTCCAGAGTTTGACTTACTCTCACAGTACACCTCTTGGGATGCTTTGGAAAATCTTGGTGTGTCCTTTTGTGTGTACAGTGTTACATTGCTGCCACGGTCTCTGCTTTTTTCAATCACAAACAGCTTTTCCTTCTCTCATGAGTATATAAGCGTGCGTCCCGTGCACCCAGCAGATTCCTGGTTTTTGTAACTTTGTGATACCTTGGGATAACTTAAGATTTGCCGCCTTTGTGCTCTCTCTGAGCAGTTCCTTATTTCTCCTCCTTATACAGTACTACCTTAATCTTCCACCTGAAAAGCAAAAATGAAGTACCTGAGATTGCATATTTTCATTCCTATTAATCACGGAATATGTGTGTCTGCTTTTACACCTCTTGTATTTTCCTCTCTGATTTTACTTCGGAATTAATAAGATTTTTTTGGTAAATTTTCTCCCAATGACCTGCATTCTTTGATAGCATTTTTAGAAGTTACTTTGTAGGTTGGGTTGCATGGTTTAAGATGTGTGGGAACATTTTGTTAACGAGAAGAAAGACTGATGAAGTACCGGCTATAGTACTCCTCACTTGCTTTTCCCAGAGGGGAGGGCTGGCCACAGCCTGGATGTCTCCAAATTTAACTACATCCTCAGAAATAAGATATTCACACTTATTTTTCTTTCTCTTTATTTTGGTGGTGAGTGATCTGCTTTAGAAGTGAAGAGTTGATGAGTTATTTCAGTGAATAGGGTATTTTAAGGTGTTTTATTTCAGTTATCTTTTCATTAGAGAAGTTTAAAGAACAGTTTAGTAAATCTATTTCAAGTTTTCAATACAAGATTTTTATGTTTCTCTGAAATAAAACGAAAATAGCATTCTCAGTCCATTGGAAAAATTGAAGCTATTATCAGATTTGGATAAAGTAGCCAGAAGCCTAGAAATATTGATTTTTCTGAATCACAGTATGAAACTGTGTTTATTTTCTTTCCCTTTTATCTTTGGACGTTCTAGAGGGGTGTTTGATGCTTCCCTCAAAATGGCTGGCTTCTACGGATTATACACCTGGCTGACTCATACTATATTTGGCATCAATATTGTCTTCATACCGTCAGGTAACAACTGTATCATAACTTCTGCTGTCCTCTATTTAAGGGACATTAAGCCATTTTACATATACTGTCAGCTTCCATAAATTTAAAATGCTAAATTTTGAGATCTAATCTAGTCCAGATTAGGAGCAGAAATATGATTTGGAATGTTTATTTATTGCTGTATCCCCAGTAGTTAAAACAATACCCAGCACATAGGAAGCACTGCATAAATAACAAATACTTATTTGTTAATTGCACATACTGTTCTGGAAAGGGATGAGTGTAAAGTAAGGTCCTTCAGTTAGCAGGGTTATTTTTGGTGTTTTTATTGAAATTACACTTCATTTTTATTAGAAAGAAGCAAGGTAAAGAATATACGTTCTTATCCGAGATTTAGAAACTAATTTCTGATTTGGCTTTGGAATCAGTACAAATATTTAACCAGTGCTCTATAGTTATATTATAGGACTGTACAGTTGTCCTTTGGTATCCCTGAGGGTATGGTTTCAGGACCCCCTGAGGATACCAGAATCTGCAGATGCTCAGGTCCTTTGGCCCTCTGTATTTGCAGGTTCCACATCTGAGGATATGGAGGGCCAACTGCATACGTATCAACTAACCATTGATTGAGAATAACAACTGTGGGACACTAAAATTTTGTTTATTAAGAACAGATTCATGAAGTAAACACACACTTCAGAAAGATTTTCATGATCCAGTTTGAAGATCTTGGACCTCATTCAACTAGCAAATTCAGTTAAACAGGGCATATCATTCCCCTAAAATTTGAGTTTGTATTTGTTTAACTTGTTCTGGTGGAAATTTTTAAGTAGTAGGAGCTAGTGATTAGATTCTGCTGTTTTGTTATTGCTTTGATGATGATGTTAAGTTGCTTTTTCTTTTAATCTTTATTAGCTTTAGCAGCAATCCTTGGAGCAGTGCCATTTCTAGGCACATATTGGGCAGCAATACCTGCAGTTCTAGACCTGTGGCTTACACAAGGCTTAGGATGCAAAGCCATCTTACTGTTGGTTTTTCATCTCTTGCCGACATACTTTGTAGATACTGCCATCTATTCTGATATATCAGGGTAAGTATTCCACAGAACTTCTGAAGTTAGTGATGAATCATATCCAGGAATTTCTCTGGCCTTTTTTAAGAAGATTTTTTTTTTTTCCTTTTGGGCATGGGAGAAAGGACTGGTGGTAGGATTTTCAGTGAAGTAATCTTTTGTGATCCCACTGGTATAATCAAAGTTTAATTTAATTAACATAATTTGGAAGGCATGCTATTTTGTTATAAGTTTTATTTACAATACATGAGACTAAAACAAAATTGTGAATAATCCTCTGGTTTAGTGACATTTACCCTAGGAAAAAAGTATTACTGTACATACTTCAAAATAAAAATATTTTAAGTACGATAACAAGTTAGTAGTTATTTTCAGAACTTCTTTGATTTCAGAGAAACACATTATTAAGTTGTAAGTTTGAGGATTTCCACGTAAAATGAAACCTCATCAAGTTCGTATCTGACAAGCAGTGCTTTCTTACTTTAGATATTATAGTATGGTTCTATGATGAATGCAGATTAAATTTAAGGCAGAAGCCAAACTTTGGCAATATAATAAATATCTGTCTGTTTTTGTAGGTTTTGATATCTCTTAGAAATTGCATTCAGTAAATCAAGCTGATTCCCATTTAGTCACGTATCCAGATTAACATTGCTTATTACAATCTAGGATGTGACCAAATATTGAATTTTATTTAGCTACTCAAATTCAGAATATGGCCTACTGAAACTATCATAATAGTTAATATTTTAAATTTTCTTTAAGTAAAACTCATCACAATAAGCGTAGACAGGGACTAAGTTTACAGGAAGAGGACCCTTCAGTTAATTTGAAATTATGAAGAGACAAGTCGTATGCTACCTTGTTTTCTCTCTACTAAGTTAAAATAGAAAATAAATGATATAGAATGACTAAGAAGCCCCAAAGTTCCAGAGCAAAAAGAAACAAACAACTCCATAAGCAAGCCTTAGGGGAACTTTTATGCCTAAAACTTAAAGATAACAGGAGAACTTCATAGTGAGCTTAACTAACATTTAATAGTTGAAATTTAAACCGTAAGAGTAGTTACATGATTTATAGTTAAGTGTTTTCATTTCTTTAAACTTTGCTGTAAATTTTATATCAGGGTCTTTAGCTAGAATTTAAGACTTAGATATAGTTCTATCTTAATAATAAAGTAACACCTTATTTAACCAACATCATTAGGAAATGAAAAATTTTACATAACTTGCTTTATTTTATTTTGTAATAAATTAAGCTTTTATTTAAAATCTCCCACACTTTTTTTTTTTTTAAGCTTTAAGCATTTTTGATAAAAATTTTCCTTAAATGTATTGTTTAGGGAAAATGCTTGCTTACATAGTGTAACATGGAATATTGCCCTAAATCCTTTTTGGAATGAAGAAGACAAATAAATTACAAATATAAATTTATTGGTTTCCTGAAGACTAGCTCACCTTAAATGTTACTGAATTGTAATACAGTACAGGATATCCTTCCAAGGGATTTAGTTATTTTCCCTTCACTAAATTGTTCTAATCATCTGTGTTTAGAAACTAGAAACAAACAAAATATACCTTATTTCTAAGTCCCTCTTATGTCAGTGGTCATATGTTATTATCAGTGTGCTGTGCTGCTGTAATCGACAGGTATGCCTCATTTTATTGCGCTTCGCTTTATTGCGCTTCGCAGATATTGCTTTTTTTTTTTTTTTTTTTAAACAAATTGAAGGTTTGTGGCAACGCTGTGTTGAGCAAGTCTATTGATGCCATTTTTCCAACAGCATTTGCTTACTTTGTGTCTCTGTGTCATTTTGGTAACTCTTGCAATAGTTCAGACTTTTTATTATGTTTTTTATGATCATCTGTGATCAGTGATCTTTGATGTTACTATTGTAATTGTATTGGGGTGCTATGAACTACACCCATATAAGATGGCAGACTTAATTGATAAATGTCGTATGTGTTTTGACTGCTCCACCAACCAGCCGTTCCCTTATCTTCTCCCTCTCCTTCGGTCTCCCTAGTCCCTGAGATACAGCAATATTGAAATAAGGCAAATTAATAACCTTACAGTGGCCTCTAAGTGTTCAAGTGAAAGGAAGAGTCAGACATCTCTCACTTAAATCAAAGGCTAGAAATGATTAAACTTAGTGCAGAAGGTATGTTGAAAGCTAGGCCTCTTGAGTCAGTTAGCCAAGTTGTAAATGTAAAGGACAAGTTCTTGAAGGAAGTGAAAAGTGCTATTCCAGTGAACACACACATGATAAGAAAGCAAAACAGCCTTTTTGCTGATATGGTGAAAGTTTTGGTATTCTGGATGGAAGATCAGACCAGCCACAACATTCCCTTAAGCCAGAGCCTAATCTGGAGCAAGACCCTAACTCTTCTCAATCCTGTGAAGGCTGTGAGAGGTGAGGAAGCTATAGAAGAAAAGTTTAAAGCTCGCAGAGGTTGGTTCATGAGGTTTAAGGAAAGAAGCCGTCTCCAGAACGTAAAAGTGCAAGGTGAAGCAGCAAGTGCTGATGTAGAAGCTGCAGCAAGTTATCCAGAAGGTCTAGCTAAAGAGAAATAATGAAAGTGGCTACATTAAACAGATTTTCAATGTAGACAAAACAACTCTGTTGGAAAAAGATGCCATCTAGGACTTTCAATGCCTGGCTTCAAAGCTTGAAAGGACAGGCTGGCTCTATGGCTAGGGGCTAATGCAGCTGGTAACTTTAAATTGAAGCCAGTGCTCATTTACCATTCCAAAAATCCCAGGGCTCTTAAGAATTGTGCTAAATCTACTCTGCCTGTGCTCGAGAAATGAAACAACAAAACCTCGGTAACAGCACATCTATTTACAACATGGTTTACTGAATATTTTAAGCCTACTCTTGAGACCTACTGGTCAGAAAAAAATGATTCCTTTCAAAATACTATGGCTTGGGCTTCCCTGGTGGTGCAGTGGTTGAGAATCTGCCTGCCAATGCAGGGGACACGGGTTCGAGCCCTGGTCTGGGAAGATCCCACATGCCGCAGAGCAACTAGACCCGTGAGCCACAACTACTGAGCCTGCGCGTCTGGAGCCTGTGCTCCGCAACAAGAGAGCCCACGATAGTGAGAGGCCCGCGCACCGCGATGAAGAGTGGCCCCACTTGCCGCAACTAGAGAAAGCCCTCGCACAGAAACGAAGACCCAACACAGCCAAAAATAAATAAATAAATTAATTAATTAAAAAAAAAATACTATGACTTATTTGACAATGTACCCAGTCACCCAAGACCTCTGATGGAGATGTGCAATGAGGTTAATGTTGTTTTCATGCCTGTAACACAACATCCATTCTGCAGCCTGTGGTTCAAGGAGTAATTTCAACTTTCAAGTCTTATTATGTAAGACTTTACCCAGACCCTCTGACGGATATGGGTAAGGTCAATTGAAAACCTTCTGGAAAGCATTCAGCATTCTAGATGCAATTAAGAACACTTGTATTTCATGGGAAGAGGTCAAAATATCAACATTAACAGAAGTTTGGAAAAAGTTGATTCCAACCCTCATGGATAACTTTGAGGGGTTCAAGACTTCAGTGGAAGAAGTAACTGCAGATGTGGTGGAAATAGCAAGAGAACTAGATTTAGAAGTGGAGTTTGAAGATGAAACTGAATTACTGCAGTCTCATGATAAAACTTTAACTTTCTTTGCTTATGGATAAGCAAAGAAAGTGGCTTCTTGCGATGAAATCTACTTCTGGTAAAGATGCTGTGAAGATTGTTGAAATGGCAACAAAGGATCTAGTGTATTACATAAACTTGGTTGATAAAGCAGAAGCAGGGTTTGAAAGGATTAACTCCCATATTGAAAGAAGTTCTATGGTGGGTAAAATGCTCTCAGACAGCATTGCGTGCTACAGAAAAATCATCTATGAAAGGAAGAGTCAGTGGATGCAGCTAAACTTCATTGTTGTCTTGTTTTGAGAAATTGCCACAGCTGCCCCTGCCTTCAGCAACCAATCACGCTGATCAGTCAGCAGCCGTCACTATCGAGACAAGACTCGCCACTAGCAAAACGATTACAATTTGCTGAAGGCTCACATGATAGTTAGCATTTTTACCAATCAGGTATTTTTAAACTAACGTATGTACATTTTTTTAGACATAATGCTATTGTATACTTAAAAGACTACAGTACAGTGTAAACATAATTTTTATATACTCTGGGGAAACAGAAATTTCGTGTGACTCACTTTATTGTGATATTTGGCTTTATTATGGTGGTCTGGAACCAAACCTGCAGTATCTCTGAGGTCTGCCTGTGTTTTATTTCATTCTAATTATGTAAGTGATACTGTGATAAGCTGGAAGACAGTTATGACTCTCCTATGAAATAAAAATCTTGGGCTTTTTTAACAAATATTTTCCTCATGAGGCCTTTTATCACTACCTGTGTTAAAATCTGTTATTTTAGGAGGTTGCTAGAAGTCTAACTTATGAATAACAGGGATGTCATTGTATTGTTATCATCTTTTAAAAAAGCATAATTAGTTGAACTACACATTTAATTGTGCCCACTTAATTTTTCTAGATGAGGTAAACCTAACAGGTAGATTATATAACCAGTCCCAAGCTGACATTAACCCACCTCCGACAGCCCTGTAATGGTACCTGTTAACATTGCTGACTTCACTCCTTCAGTTGCTGGACCTATAAAAAGGCAAATGTCACACATGTAGGCAAGAAAATTTTTGCATCTTGTTATCTGCATTGAGGTAATCTGAAGAAAGCTGATAATGCAGTCAAAAGGCAGGTGTATTACAGAATGAACATTGTGTTAGAGAATGTATTTCCGACTTACTCCAAGGTTTATGTTTCTTAAAAGTCATGAGTAATCTGTGTGCTCTTTATTCCAGAGGTGGCCATCCTTACTTGACAGGCTTGGCAGTGGCTGGTGGAGCATACTACCTGGGCCTGGAAGGAGCAATCATTGGGCCCATACTTCTCTGCATACTTGTGGTCGCTTCCAATATCTATAGTGCTATGTTAATGAGCCCCACGAATTCAGTACCCACACCAAACCAGACCCCATGGCCTGTTCAGACTCAGCGGTGAGTTACAGCAGAATGATCATAAACTGTGTATGAAATTGAACTAACCTGTCTCATTATTTTTCACCTGCATACAGTCTGTTAGGATACAGAGTATTTCAGTTCCTCTGCTCTACTAAAGGTTGAAGACACTAAGTAAATAGAAATCATTTGTGTGTAGACTTTTGGGTTTCACATATCAGGAACATTTAAAAACCGATTGGGGGCTTCCCTGGTGGTGCAGTGGTTGAGAATCTGCCTGCTAATGCAGGGGACACGGGTTCGAACCCTGGTCTGGGAAGATCCCACATGCCGCGGAGCAACTAGGCCCGTGAGCCACAACTACTGAGCCTGCGCGTCTGGAGCCTGTGCTCCACAACAAGAGAGGTCACGATAGTGAGAGGCCTGCGCACCACGATGAAGAGTGACCCCCACTTGCCGCAACTAGAGAAAGCCCTCGCACAGAAACGAAGACCCAACACAGCCAAAAATAAATAAACAAACAAACAAAAAAAACCCCGATTGGGTCAGAATTGTTAATGTCATGAAAAATCAAAAATAAATAAATTTTAAAAGACCATTTTGAGACAGTGGTATACTAGATTGACAGAGACTTAGGAAATAGGACAACCAAATGCAGTGCATGGGCCTGTGACAGGATCCTGGATTGGGGAATGGAGAGAATCTATAAAGAACATTTTTGAAGCAGTTAGAGAAATTGATTATGGACCATATATGAAATAATATTATATTGATGTTAAATTTCTTAGGTCTGACAGTGATACTTTGGTTATGTAGCAGAATATCCTTTAGGGATGAGATGTCAAACTGAGAGGGAGAAAGTGACTGTAGCAAAATGTTCGCAACTGGTGAATCTAGATGAAGGACATGTGGCTGTTAATTGTACTACTCTTCCAATTTTTCTGTAGGTTTATTTATATACTATTTAATTTATATATATTTATTTATATACTGTATTATTCCAGTGTGTGAATATACCACAATTTATTTATTCATTGTAGTATTGATGGACATTTGGGTAGTGTCCAGTTTAGGACTGTTATGAATCAGGCTGCTATGAACTTTCTGGTACATGGCTTTTGGTGAACATGAGTACTTACTTCAGGTGAGTATATACCAGCAGAGGAATGGCGGGGACTACATCTGGTTTAACTTCAGTGGATACTTGCAAAACAGTTTTTCTGTGTGGCTGTACCAGAAATTACATTTTAACAACAGAAAAGTAAGAAGGACTTTTAATGAAAAACTAAGTCGCAGAATACAGGATTTTAACTTTCCAGAGACTATACGGCATTGCCCTTTTTATTTTCAGTTGGAAAAGAATTTTTTTGTTGCATATTCTAGTGTAATTAAGGAGTTATTAACAAGTTGATTCTGAAAATGTATTTAGTGAAACTATATTTTTATTTAAAATTCTTCTAAAATGTTCTGCTTATTTCATTTTAAGTGTTGTATTTTGTGAAGAAAGACATAGTCCTTTAACCCAAAACAAGTAGAATAACGTTTCTGAGTTAGAGGTAGTTGGTCAAAGGGCCATCTTAGTTAATTCTAGGCACTTATTTGATGGCAGTGAAATATCAGTTTCCTGAAGAAGAATGAAAAGAGAGGTACTTAGAGGTTTTAACATAGACGTCACCAGTTTGGGGTTGGTTACACTATGATATCCTTTCCTGCCTTTGCTCTTAAAGGCAGGTACTGGGTTCCTGAGAAGTCAGTGGACAGTTACTTGAAAGCAGTAGAGAGCATTTGCTGAGTGGATACCATATTCCTTGGGCTCACGAAACAAGAAGTAAAAAGAAAATTGGTTGATCAATATTTTGCTGTTATTTTAGAAAAAGACTTTTGATGATTCCAGGTTGGTGGAGCAAGAGTTAGTTTCTAAGGTGAAACAAAAGCTAATATGAATCCTTCTAGAGGCAAGTGACCCCTTTCCCCTGGTCCCCTTCTGAAGGCAGAATGTTGTTAATTAAGTGGTATGGGGGTTTGAAAAAATAATGTTACGACCGATATAGCTGTAATCTTTTTCCTTCGAAGTTATGGATGTATATAGTTTAAAAGAGTCAAAAATTTCTATAAAGCTTGTGAAAAATAGCAGTCCTTTGCCTTTTCCCTGCCCCTTCCTTTCCTCTCTAAGAGGAACCACTTTTGACTCTATTTGATGTTTACCTCCATATCTTGAAATTGTGTTTATTTCTTGATTTTTTAATGTATTGGCACTGTTTACTTCCCACTTGGAAAGTGAGAAATTATCTCTTTTACTAACCATCCACCCGATATTACTAAACTGTGATATTGGTTAGATCAGTATTCAGTGTTTACATTATTATGGCTCTGTAAATTACATTCATATTTAAGCCTTCTTGTATATTGTCTATAGTTCCTTACCTACACAACATTTTGCTTTCCTTTGTGTTATAAAGATACTGTTTTTCATTTGCTTTGTTTTCTGTGAACTTATAATTAGTCCAATGCCAGGCTTGCACCAGGTATTTACCTCTCCTCTCACTCAGCATGCTCTGTTGCGTCTGGTTTGCTGTAAGTGTTATCTTCCTGAAGAAGTCGCTCCTGGATTGTTCTGATCTGCTCCAGCAGAGTTGTACAGCTGTCACCCTGGGGATTCCCTCAGCTCTCCCCTCTGTTGTAATACTTATTTCGCATATGATTTCCCAATATTGTTTTCTTTCTTGATTTATTCCTGCTTTTTGTTGGAGCACATCCTCCTGTAGATATTTGGGAAAAAATGCATGGGAGGTAAATTTGGGGGATGATACATGTCTGAAAAGGCTTCTTCTAAAGTCATACTTACTCAATAGTTTGCCTGGGTAGAGAATTCTATGTTTAAAATTTTTTCCGTTTAGAACTTTATTTCTTTATTGTTTTCTAGCTTTCACGGTTGTTAAAATTCTGAAGCCTTTCTGGTTCCTGATTCTTTGTAATTTAACTGTTTGAAAACCTATAGGATCTTCTTTTTTGTTGTTTTTAATCTATTTTGTTGTTGTTGTTCCAGTTGGCACTTGTATCAAGTGCCTTTGTGACCTTTAAAACTGGAAATTTATGTTCTGTGCTTCTGAAATTTTTCTTCAGTTATTTTATTCATGATTTCCTTCTCTCCCTTTCAAAACTACTTTTATTTTGGTGCTGACCTGCATACACTGTTCATATCATTTTTTAACCTTTTCTCTGATGTTCTTCTGGTTCTGTCTTTTTGGCTCCCATTTTCTGGGTGATTTCTCCAACTTTATCTTCTAACACCTTCTTAGAGGTCTCCATTTCTGCTATCATATTTTTGGGGGGTCTGGTTTATTGAGGTATTATTTGTATAAATAAAATTTACCTTTTTTGGCATATAGGTCTGTGTTACTTTTCTATGATACATAACAAATTTCCACTAACTTAGTGGCTTAAAACAACATACATTTATATTAAAGTCCATGAGTCAGGAGTACAGGCATAATTCAGCTGGGTCTTCTGCTTAGGATCTGCCAAGGCTATGGTCAAGGTGTAAGCTTGGGCTGGGATTTCATCTGCAGATTGGAGCCCTCTTCCAAGCTTGCCTGTTGTTGGCAGAATTCCTTTGCTTGCAGTTGTAGAACTGAGGCTTGTAGCTTCTAGAGGCTGCCCCTTTCCATAAGCATTTCATAACATGATGCTTGCTTCTTCAAGGCCAGCAAGAGAGTATTTTTCTGACTTCTGTCTCTGACTGCTAAGACCCTTTTGTAAAGGGCTCACCTGATTAGACCTAGCCCACTGAACATATTGCCATTTTGATTAAAGTCAATTGCTTAGGGACCTTGATTACATCTGTAATATCCCTTCACCTTCACCATATTAACACAACATAATCACAATAGCAGGTATCGGATATTTTTGACTACTGGCTTATGTTAAGAGTGAACTACTCAGGATCTGTGGGTTGGTTATTATGTGTGTTACCATAATATAATCTGCCAGGACCATTGTCTTGTGCAACCCTTGATGTCAGTGCTTTTTGGGTTCCCTTTGGGGCTGCTAAGTTCCTCAGAGAAAGATCTTTTAATCTCCTGCCCAGAGTTTGACAGCTTGGTCTTACTGCTTTTTAAGCACACTTTAAAGCAGCCCTTCTGTGTTTAGTCCCACCTTCAACCCCACTTCCAAAGTTACTTGATACCACCAATTCCTGAGCCTTATGGGCAATTTTGCTGAATAACTCCTGGCTTAGGATTCAGCTTTTTAGGTTATGCTGGGTCATAGCAGTTGTTCATCTGCTTTCCATCTTCTAAAAATTTGTTGCTCTTAACCTCTTATGTTCTCTTTTTTCTCTTTTTTCAGGTAGGTTTATGCCTTTAAAAAAACACTTTTTACTGGCATTCTAATGGGGTTTTGAGAAAGCCTGCAGGAACTATGTGTTCAACACAGCACTTTCTAGTGGAAAGTCTAAATGACCTCTTAAATAGTAACAACCACCACTGACATTTATTGGGACTCAGCATGCCAAGTTCTGTGATAAAACTTTACCTGCGTTGTCTTATTTTACATAATCTGTCCAGTGTTTTCACGTGAGGTTAGGAAAGATTGTTTTCCATATTTTATAAATGAAGAAATCGAGGCTTAGAGAGGTTAACTTGCCTCTAGTCCCATAGTAATAAGCAGGTGAGCTGGTGTGTTTCAACTAAAGATCTTTCTTTTCCTTAATCATCTCCCCCCACCCCCACCCCCGCCCCCACAAGAAAAAACATTCTCCTGTGTTTCCTTCCTCAGTAGATGTTACCCTCTAATTATATGTGCCAGTGTGTGGTCATCCTTATGACTTTCCATCTCCTCAGTAACCATCTCTACCAAGTCCTCTCAGTTTTATCTCAAATCTGTCCTTTCCCCTTTTTCTCCAGTTCCACCTGCCCTGGGCCCAGCTGGTAGGTTTCTCACCTGGACTGCTGCAGGCGTCTCAGCCTCCCAGCCGGTCTCTTGGTGTCCACTCTTGCTGTCCTCCGGTCCCTTTTCCATACTGCAGCGGATGTTTTCTTTTCAGAATGGAGGCATATCTGGTCGTGCTTACCAAAACTGGCCTCCCATTGTTCTTACAAGGAAGATCAAAATCCTTCCAAGGCCCTACGTGGTCTACCTGTGTCTGCTTCACGAATTCTGAAACATTTTCCCCTGTCTGAGCTGCAGCCACATTGGCTTTGTGTCAGGGCCTCAAGTGACACCAGCTCCATTCAAACTCTAGGACTTCAAGCGCGCTGCTTTCTCTGTCTGGACACTCTCCCCCTCCCCCATCTTTCCTTGCCTAGTTAACTCCTAATCATTCTTCAGATCGCAACTCAAATGTCAGTTCATGGGAGAAGCTTTCCCTACCCTCAAGATTAGGTTACGTCCTTCTGCTAGTTTAATGCTCTTACAGATAGCACCTTGTACCTTTCCTTTCTCGTACGACTTTCACTTATACACTTGATTCTTTGTCTTTTCCCGCTTGACTGTGGTTGCTGTTACTGCGGGGTCATGTCCATGTTAGTTACTGGTGTATCCACAGCACCTGTCAACCTTGGGAAGTGCTCTCTTCCTAGTTGAAGGAATGAATGGGCTGTGAGGGAATAGTCTCTACAGAGGCATGAGCTGTGGAAGGGTTCGGCTTGTCTTAGGAACTCTCATGTTGTTACAGTGTGATAATGGAGGGTGGATTGTTCATTCCATTAGGCAGATATACCTTCTAATTGCAGATGCAGGTGCTGGTGGCTGAGAAGACCCATTTGCACGGCTATTTCTGTGTACTGCCATGTGTCTTCAGATGGATGAATGACTGTCCACCTAAGGAAAGATGAAGGAGGGTGGACCCCTTTTCTCTGCTTCTCACTGTTGATCGTGGTGGTTGCACTATTTCACAAGGGTGAATGTCGCAGACACAGCACAACTTTGGGCTCCCAACTATTTTGGCCTTGATTCAATCATCAGAACCTATTGCTTCCCCTGTTCTCTGTTAACACTGGGGCTGTTTGGGAGGTGTGGGGAAGGATCAAAACACCCTGCAGTCACACATTTTCAAGTACTTTCTTGATTTTTGGACAGGATAATCAGACTTGATTTGATGTACTTATTTCACGCCTACCAAAAACTGAGCAGCAATCTCTGAATACTAAAACTCAGAAAAACCTGTAAGGAAAAAGTAAGGGCATGTCGCAGGAACTCCTGTGGGAATGCTGTTCTCTGTATTCAAGTTTTCCTTTGCCCTCTGTCATACCTTGTTATGACCGGAGGTGACAGCTGGAATGTGGCCCTTTAGGAACTCAGCTTTATCTTTTTCTAGGATAGAGTAATTAGTAACTCATTTCTGTTTTTAGAAGCATTATCTTAACCTGACTGTGATTATCTTTCATGATTTAATACCCAAAGTTCAATCAAAGTTCAGTATCTTTTCATAAAAGAAATTACAAATGGTCCCCAACTTAAGAAGGTTTAACTTATGATTTTTTCAACTTTGTGATGGTGTGAAAGTGATACACATTCAGTAGAAACAGTACTTAAATTTTGAATGTTGATTTTTTTCCTGGGCCAGTGATATACGGTACGATACTCTCTCGTGATGCTGGGCAGCGGCAGCCGCAGCTCCTAGTCAGCCCCTCGATCAGGTAGAGAAACAACTGATAGGCCTACAGCCGTGCAGCACCCAGACAGCCGTTCTGTTCTTCACTTTCAGTACAGCATTCAGTAAATTACGTGAGATATTCAACACTCTATTATAAAACTGGCTCTGTGTTAGATGATTTTGCCCAACTGTAGGCTAATGTAAGTTTAAGGTAGGCTTGGCTAAGCTATGATGTTTCGTAGGCTAAGTGTATTAAATGCTTTTTGACTTAGGATATTTTCAACTTACAGTGGGTTTTTTGGGACGTAATACCATCCTAAGTCAAGAAAGATCAGTATTTGGCAGTTAAGCTACGGTGTAACACATCCTACTTTTTATAGAGCAAGAAGTTATTTTTGTCTTTGCAAAATAAGATATGAAGATGTTCTCCAAAAACCAGTCACCACTCCTCCAGATCTTTACATTAACCTTAAGGATTTCAGTTGGAGTGTACTCCCCATGATGCCAGTTTAGGATAATGAGGGAAAAAAGAGAACTGGAGATGGGAAGGGAGCTGTACTCTGCTCCCGCTCCGTTGGTGGTTGCCTCTCCTTTGACACTGTCACTTAAAAACTTTCCTGAATCTGTGCATTCCTCTGTCTTCCCAACGGTGTTGACCCAATGCCAGGATTTCTTCAGCATCCTCTTCACTGGTCCCTGCCTCTAGTCTTACTTCCCTCCCATCTTGTTCTCTGGTTTTTCTGGAGCATAACTGTTAAATGCCTCTGCTGCTTAAGATTCCCGTGGTGGCTTCCCATGGCCTTCAGGATGAAGTTGAAACTTTAAATTGGCCCATCAGACTTTTTGTGCCTTCTGTCTACCTCAGCAGACTCATCTCTCTCTGTTGCCTGCCTTACATTTTCTTTTCTAGCCATATTGAACTTGTTTAGTTTCCTGGAGTCAGTGAGATCTTTGCACATGTTTTCCCCTCTGTAAAGAATACTACCCCCTTCCTAACCAAGTCCAGTATCATAACCTTTACTTAAAGTACTCTTCTTTGGAGAAGCATTACTAGAACTCTCTAGACTAGATAAGATGTCCCTGCTATGTGTTCCCATAGCATCTTCCACTTATCCTATTGCAACTTAATACCTATTATATAAATGTGTGTTTGTCTTTCCACTAATTGGTAAGCTTTCTGAAGGTAGGAACTATGTCTAACTCGTTTACAGCTGTGTTACCATTCCTGGCATGGTGTTCGGCAAATAGAAAGTGCTCAATGAAAATTTGATGAATTAATAGATTAGTGAAACCAAGAGCAGATCAGATTAAAAGATTTTTGCAGTATAACTGTGAGGCTGATAAAAAGAGGAGGGGCCATGGTAAACTCCAGCCTTAGAACTTTATTCCACATTTTTGGAAGGGCAGGAATGTACATAATAGTGATGACATGTGCTCTGTCACAAGATGTGCGGGTGAGGGTTTAGGAAATACACACTTGCTATCCTGAGCCAACAAAAGTAAGTTCAACATCCACAATTTACTCTGCTTCTCTGGGAGGCTGGGAGTCAACAACTCTTGAGTTGTTAAATCAGAAAAGATTTAAACATTCACATAAATGGATTTTTAAAAATCTCATTGAAACTTTAGGGGAAGCAGATCCCAAAATATTTCCAAGGAGCAAAGAGATTGTAAATGAGAAATCACACCGCACAATCTCCATTGCTCTTAAAGGAACTATAAAATGTTAACAGCAGTCCTCTGTCCCCCCCAGTCTCATGTGGCCCCATTCTGCACTGCTTGTTCTTGAGAAATTCTACCACTATGGTTCAAAGGAGCATAATAATCCTTATGGTTTGGGAAAGAATACTGTATTTAGATGGTTTAGGTAGGACATTTGCCATTTTTAGAAATACTGTTAAGGAAATTCCCTGGCAGTCCAGTGGTTAGGACTCGGCACGTTCACTGCCGAGGGCCTGGGTTCAATCCCTGGTTGGCGAATTAAGATCCCGAAAGCTGCGTGTCGAGGCCAAAAAAAAAATTAAAGAAAGAAAGAAGGAAATACTGTCAATGCAATATTTATTCCTTTGTTTCTTCCTAATCTAGAGAGTTACACATTTATGAGCCCTGCAGATTAGTTAGTGCTGTGCCTTTTGATGAGGCCAGAAAGAAATTATTTCTCTGTCTCTAGCTTATGGAGTTTGTTTTCCAGGAGATAATTGAGGTTCAGTTAAGATCAGTGTTACTTCTATAGGGTTTTACACACACATACCCCCCACTGTCACCACCTTAAACATCTAGAGAAAATACACTGTTGAGATGGAAAACACTTAGCAGCTGTTTTCTTAGCTTGCTTCACTTTGTCTTCTTTCTTCTGAGTCCTTCTGGAGACTTTCTTGGCCTGGAGGCGGAATTGAATAGCAGGTATGAATTTCAAGGTCACAGCTAAGCTTACTTGTCAACAGAAAGCAGTCGCCAGGCGAACCACAGTCTTAATCTTATTTCATGCATCTTTGCCCTGAGGCAGAAATTTTCATTCATAATTTAGGGGAATTGAAGACTTAGAGATTCAAATTTGCAGGTATCTTAGAAATTTGAAAAGATATCAAAGAATGAGTTTACAAACCGTTTTGGGTGTCGGAAAATGCTTTGAAATATTGACACGTTTTTGGTTATTGGTTTTAAAGATTTTCCAGGGCTTCCCAGAATTAAGTGCTACTTGAAATTCATATAGTCTGAGGCAACTTGTAGCCAGCTTTGCCTGTACACAAATGTAAAAACAAAAATTTAGGTGAGACTGTGAAAAATAGATATATAAATAAATGGGTAGATAGCTATCTAGAGCAATGGTTCTGGGAGGAGGGTGTGATTTTGCTCCCCTCAGGGGGCGTTTGGCAATGTTTAGAGACATGTTCAGCATCACAGCTGTAGTAGGTGGAGGCAGGGATGCTGCTAAACATCTCACAATGCACAAAATGGTCAACAGTGCTTCTGTTGAGAAACCCTGATTTGATGGATGTAGAGATAGATGGGTATTAATGTATATATAAAACATTTGTGTCTGTATAAATCTTAGTTTGGGGGAATTTTTCTCCAGGTATAAATAAAAATATATGTATTTTTAAATTAATTAATTAATTTATTTATTTATTTATCTTTGGCTGTGTTGGGTCTTCGTTTCTGTGCGAGGGCTTTCTCTAGTTGCGGTGAGCAGGGGCCACTCTTCATCGCGGTGCGCGGGCCTCTCACTATTGCAGCCTCTCTTTTTGCGGAGCACAGGCTCCAGACGCGCAGGCTCAGTAATTGTGGCTCACAGGCCTAGTTGCTCCGCGGCATGTGGGATCTTCCCAGACCATGGCTTGAACCCGTGTCCCCTGCATTGGCAGGCAGATTCTCAACCACTGCGCCACCAGTGAAGCCCAGCTATCAGACTTTGAAACAATACTCAGTGAAAATATCAGGAAAAAAATAGTGACTACATAACCTCATCAAGGCTCTCAAATTATAAAAATAAGATATTCTGTGGCAATGAATTACTGGTTAGATGCTATTTTTCTTTCCTCCCTCCCTCCCTCCCTTCTCTATGGTTTTATTTTTTCCCCTTTTCTGAAAGCAAAACTAATCATTCTGTCTTTTTTCTTAAAGGACTTTCCGTGACATTTCTGAAGATCTGAAGCCTTCAGTAGACTGACTTGGTTTCTAAACCGCAGTGATTTCTCTAGGAAATTCAACCTTGACTGTGAGTTTAGCTCAGCTGTGGCCTCCTATCCTTTCAGCTGTGCCTGGCAAACAGAGCCCAGGAAAAGAAGCAGAAGCCTCCTAGCCTTCCATACAGAATGCCCGGACAAGAGAGGACTTGCTGTGCTTTGCACTTTAAGGCACAGCTTTGGAGCTCAGAAATGTGGTTTACTCACTTAACTGTTGCTAAGATGGCTTGAAAAGTTTCAGTTTATAAACTGGTACCATGGCTTGAAATTTTCCCACTTTGGTTATATATATTATAATATGTATTTATAAAGTTTTTTAAAGAGTCCTAAACTACCTGCTGCATACAGTGTAGTTTTCTCCTGTTTTAAGAAATCTGTCCTTAAACTTTTCTGTGACAGTCACTTTTCCATGAAGAGGGCTTTCACTTTTGAGAATGTAGTTGCTTGAGCAGGAAAAATGAGTCTTCTCCCTTCTTCCACAGTGTATGGTCCTCTCTGTAAGGAAGAGCAAATCTTCAGTGTAAGGGCAGGTGGCTTATTTGACGTTCAGTTAGTTGTATGTTACAACCATAGGCGACCACAGAGAGACCGAAGCTCTTCCTCCCCTTCTCCCTCCATCCCCTACTGCTGTATTGCCAAATTTTTAAAACTTGGCTGACCACATTGAAATTAAATACTTATTAAGCTGCTATTAATGGTAACAGTATGATAGAATTCATGTTGTAATGTTTTTCTTTCCAAATGTTTTAAGAAAAAAATCTCAGGGGCAGCAGTGCTCTGATTCATTAAAAGTATCCCTGTTTCACTATTTGGAATTTGACCAATTAGTTACTTATTAGCAGTAAAATTTTACATCTGTGTAGTATTTTCCCATCACTTAGCACAGTGCCTTGCACATAGACTCTAGATGAATGCTTATTGAATTAAATTATGACTTTTGAAATATCTCAGATACCACAATAACCAGCATAGTGCTCTACATTTGACAAAGTCTTTTTGCACATATTATTTCACAAGCACTTCACATCAGCTTTCATATAGCTTTGCATTATTCTGCAACAGTTTCACACAGATGGGGAAGGTAAGGTTCAGAAAAGTGACCAACTCAAAAGTCATGAAGTTTAGTAAAATTTGACCGCAGATCTTTCTGACTCCACAGTCTGCCAACTCTGCTATATTGCAGTGTTTCTTTTAGTATCTTACACAATTTTTCCAGTGCTATGAGGTAGAATAGGTGTCCTGTTCTATCGCATAGACTTGTCCTAGGGTTAATGACAGAGCTGGGACTAGAACCCAGCTCTTAGCTTTGTGCCCTTTCCGCTGTGTAAAACAATCTTCAGGCTCTTTCTCTGCCCCCAAAGGAGTATGGAGGAGAAAGAGTTCTTAAGTAACAAAGATTTCATTTTTGGAAAACATTGAAAAGTAGAAATCATATTTTTCTAAAATATCATCTCATTAAGAAGCATAGTTAATGATAATTACTTTAAATTTATTCTGATATTACTTCAGAAAAACTCCATCTAGGAAAGAGGCTACCATGAGGTCTCTGTCTGTAGAGTAGACTGTACAGATCTCATATATTTCCTGTGAATCCTTCAACAATTACAATCTGGTATTCCACCAAGTGTTACATTTGGCACTAAGTAACTCATTCTTTTCTTTAATCACTTGTTCAGTCATTCATTCAGTAAAATGTTGCTTGAGAGTTTGCCAGACTCTAGGTTCTATGCCAGACACTATACAGGGTGCTGTAGGGGATAACTCATAAGAAGGCCTTCTCTCACCTTAAATCTTAGCCAGATCATGTGTATTGCTAAAATTAAGAACTTTGCATTAAAAGTATTAAGAAAGAAATCAGGTTTGTTTTTGTTAATGGTATACTGATAAGTTTACAGCTGTGATGAGCACATATTTATGAGAGGCAAATATTATGCACAGTGAGTTAGTGTGCATATACAAATTATGTTCTTCCAAAGTGCTTAAGCTCTGTAAAGTGATATTGCAAAAATATAAATTTGAGGTAATATATGGCTCTTGCTGGTCATAATTATTAGTGTGAATACCAGCTGCTTAGAGGGGTACTCTGAGCCCTAAGAGAATAGTTTAGAGCTGCCAAAATTAGCAATGATGTAGTATCACCCTGAAGTATCAGGAGCAGGGGTGCCCCAGAGTACTCCCCAGTCCTGTCAGGAAACTTGAACTGCCCCAGTACTCCAGCAACAGCCTAAGGACTTGAAGTCCCTGCAGCTGGGGGAGGTCTTCCTGGAACCCTCAAAAACAGAGAGAACATGCCCCCTCAGATACAGTGAGGAGGTTTTACAGATCTTCGTAAGCCATTGAGATCGAATGATATGAAAAAGTAGGAGTTTCAAGCTCAAGTCTCAAAGATGATTCTCAGGATTTGACCCAGAAAGAAGAAGTTTCCCTAGGAACAGATAATGCATTGATGAAGTAGAAGTAGCTTCAGTAAAAACATAGTACAGAAATCCTATCACAATGTCCTGCATTTTATAGCTTTATTAAAGATGAGTTTGAAGGTCACATTCACTACTCAATTGTAAACTGAATGGAGGGGATAAGATCTCCCCACACAGTATGTTCCTCTCTTTTCCGAGAAGGAGGCACGGGATTTTCAGCATAAACTCCATGTCATGTAAGTTCAGCTTCAGTTCCAAAATTCCTATCACACTCTCTGTTTTCTGGAAGTGATCTCTGCCAGACTGCCTTAGATACCAGTTTTATTTATTCTTAAGTTTGCAAGGATTCTTAACACCCATTGCCATTAGAGGTGGTTAGCTGGCAGAGTTTTCCCTTGACTTCTGAGACTGGTGCAAATTGACTCTTGATACCCAAGAAGTGTTATTTAAACAAACTAAGTAGCTTTGGAAATAGCAGTTTATTCCATTAAAGGGCTTGCAAATGAGATCCTCTGGCTAACCTTGGTCTTAACAAGAACCCATTGTGACCCATCAGGACTTGCTAGTACCCCTAGTTCCCACTTTGGTTGTATTTAGAGCTTCAGGATGTGTCACTACTGAGCAAGAAAAGCTCAGAAATTCAGGCTATGAGGGGTTAGATTAGAGCAAAGTAATTTTAGGTGAGTTATCCAGAGCTTTCAACCTCAAGGTTTATAGGAAAACCCCTGCAGTCTCCTCTAAGGGTCTTCCAAGATCCTTACAAAAGTATGACGAGGCATTTCGCAGTAGAACTATAGCCTCTGGCAACATACTTCCAAATGCTAGTTCCCACCAAGAACAAGTATTTCTTTGTTTTTTATGTATTTCTTGTCTTTACCCATTTTGCCATTAAAATATATTCATTTCATTAACTTATTGAGGATCTGCAAAAAATAAGAATGCTATGTGAAACCACTGAACAGTTAATTTTTTTAGTAGTTCAAAAATAATCAAGAGAATTATAAATCAAGATGTTCTGCCTGCATCCTGGAGTCATAGAAATTCTGTGCCAGATGAGCCTTATCTAATTAGGTGATCCTGTCATTTTCTAGAGAAGGAAACAAATCCACAGGTTAAAGTGTCTTTTCTAACACAGAGCCAGTCAGTAACAATTCAGAGCAGAGTAAGTTCTTTTTTCTCTCAGCCCATTGTTCTACTTCTCTTCCCTTTCTCTTGTAGTTGAGTAGCTTTTGGAAAAATGTGTTCCTTATAGCAGTAGTTGCAAGGGATGTTATTAGATGTTACAAGAGGACAAAAGTGTATATGGGGTAGGGGGGTGGGGACTCCAAGGTCAGTTAAAATTGAGGAATGCTGGGTTTGTTTCCTTTCTGTCGGACTTCGAAGAGTTTTTAATGTGCTCTTATATATTGTGAATTTATAAGGGGACAAAGACTGTGTTTACGAGACTTATTTGACCTTAAACTGCGCCCCATCCTCCTTTTCTCAGAGCAGCTCAAAGGACTCCGTGTCCTTTGGGAAACATGGCTCTCAAATAAAAGTTTACAGGTCTTTTAGAAGACATCCCTAATGGAATTCTGAATGGTACATCCACCATGTAAACCGTAATATATCTCAAAGTTTAGTGAGATACCAGAAAGAAAACATATTTGCCATTCAGAGCTGTACATCAAGTATAGAGATTCTTTTCTACCTATGGTGTGTAGAATCAGTATTTGTGTTTTAGTTTTGAAAGTTTTTCAAAGATCAATTAGTGTGCAAATACAGTGGTGATATATTGATATTACATTTTAATAATGCTTTTTTGTGTGGCACTTTATAGTTTTCAGAATGCTTTCATAACAACCCTGTGAGACAGGCAAGTGTAAGTATTATCAGATGAGGCACTGGAGGCTCAGAAAGGTTTTTGTGATTTTTCCCTTAAGTTTATACCACAAAATGATGGAGCCAGAATTCAGTTGCAGAGCTTCTGACTCCAAGTCCAGAATTCTTTACTCCACACCTGGTTTCTTACTTTTTCTTCTAGCTTTATATTTTACTATGAAAGGTATGGAAGCAGATCTTAAACATCATTTTGGCTTCTTATCAAATACTATTTTTTATGGCAGTGACCAAGAAAGTGTAACTCCAACTGTAGTTATCCCAAAGAAAACCCTTCTTTTGTGCTTTGCAGTGCCACTTGTCTAGGTGGTTGGAGTGTATTTCAAATACCATTTGATTTTGAAACCAAGATTGGATATATAGTTTTAATTGCTTATGTAACTTCTGGAAAATGTATCATCTTTGCATTCTCAGGCAAAGTAGAGAGGTTTGAAAGTAAAAAAAGATTATTCAAATACAACAATACATCTTTATTCTCACAAACTCTGTTTCTTAGCTTTAACTTGCTTTGACAACCGACTGATGTAACATCTTTGTAAATGTAAAATATTTATATTTTGAAATAAAATTACTATGTGTTGAATGAATCAGGTGGTAAACTTAGTCTCATTTCTGTTGAGAAATTTGGTCTTCAGTGAAGTCAAACTTTCACGAATACATCCATCTCTTAGGCCTTATATCTTGCCTTTTCTTTGACACCAGTGCCGACACTGAATTTTTATGAAATATGGGCAACTTACATAAGGGAAGATGTACCTGTGGAGTGGGTGCTGAGCACCTTAAAGAGGTGAAAGGGTCCAAGGCTAAGGCTGGAGCCCTCAAAGCCCAGGGGAAGGTGACTTTGTGGTAGATAAGGAAGTGATGAGGAGGGTGGCTGGGGAGTGAGACTCAAATGAAAATAAAGTTGGATAAAAGAACCCCATGTTTTGAATGAAGAAAACAAACCTAAGGTATGGCTATATTCAATAGCAAAGATAATCTACGCAGCAGTAGCAGATGGAGCTGAACCCCAAGTGGAGGTATCTTGAAACACATCTCAACAGTGCTTGGGAAAGAGCTTTCTGACACCTCGAGCTGGTGTGGTATTCAGCTCATCAATCTGACATTATAGATGGAGAAAATGATCCTGGCAAAGGTGTAAGGGGTGGACTAGCCAGCCTCAGATTCAGATTGTTTTCTACTCTTGATAGTTTCTTATTGGCAAATATGCTAGTTCACAAAATATTTCTTCATGCTTCTCAGTCTGTTGCATAAGCCTAGGACCCTTTCACAGGGTGTGTGCTTCTGTCAGCTTCCTCTGGGTTTGCTTCTGGAAACTTCAGGGTCACAGGTGTCCAGTTCTCCCTCCCATCTCCATCACACAGGGGCTCCTTGATTCTTAGCCTTACCGTTAAGTGAGTTTGGTCAGAGATACACACTAATGATCTTCAGTTACTGAACAGCTGTTGAGAAACTTTTCCCCTCGTGCCTCTGCGCTAGGCACGAGGGGAAAAGTAATTTTGAAAAGTAGTTTTAAATAGTAGTAGTGTTGAGCAGAGGTGATTTTTCCATATGTTCTATTTAATTTCCTTTTGAAGAGTAATTCTGAACAGTAGCCTGAAGATACCCAAATCACTGTTTTCTTGCCAAGTACCCAGATACTCCTTAAACGATTGCATTATCAAAAGTTTCATCTTCAGTCCAGCTGAAATTGTGAGAAAGATACGGTTAGGAAAAGAGCAGGGTGGAAGGGGGAAATGGGACCTTCCCGAGAAGCTCCAGAAAGACTATAACCTGTAGAATTCCCGTCTTACGGTAAAAGCCCTTCCCTACAGGCTTGACTCTGGTCCCGGTCTACCAGTTAGTTTCAATCCCAGCGCAGCTTCCAGTAATCGTGGGGAATTCGGAGTTAGGACGAGTCACTTCTGGGGAGCACGGGAAGCTTCGCTGGGCATGGATGTCTTTGCCCTGGTAAGAGGCCACGTGGCCGTGGGAGGCCCTCAGGTATCCTGTTTCTCTGTTCTAGAAGGGGTTGAGACGTGTGTGCAACCCACTAAGGAATGATCTGAGAGAGACAGGATGGGGATTGGGGACAGAGGACAGAAGGGGCGGGGCCCGGGTTAGGGGGTGGGGCTGCAGGGGGACTCCAGACTGGGGCGCGTGGAGGCGGAGAGTGGGCGAGGCCGTGCCGGGGGCGGGGCTTCGGGCGGCGCGGGTGCATCCCAGCTGCGGAGCGCAGGCAGGCTGGCGGGCGGCGGGTCCGCAGCGGCGCGGCGTCCGGGCTCCGCGACGGGCTGAGGGCCATGGCCGCCTCTCCGGGCCCGGCCGGCGGTGCCGCCGCCGGGGCAGTGCACGGCTCCGGCCCGTTTGGCCTCGCCTTCGACTCCGGACTCGAGATCAAAACTCGCTCGGTGGAGCAGACGCTGCTCCCGCTGGTTTCTCAGGTAAAGCGGCGCGCGCGCGCGGCCCCTGCGTCTCCCTCCGGCCGCGGCCCGCGATGGCGGCGGTCGCTCTCGCGGCAGGGGCTGGGCCGGGCGGGAGGCAGCCGCTGCTCCACATTCCGCGCCAGGACTCCGGCGTCAGTGTCGGACCGCCTGTCTGGGGCTTGAGGACTGGCCTTGGTTGAGGCGGCGGGAGTCGGGACCATCCGAAATCCGGCTGCGGGGTTAAGTGGGCTGAGCAGCTGCGGAGGCTGTGGGGCGGGGAGCCCCGTGCGGACCTGAGTGCCGGCCGCAGGTGCGCCGCCCTGCCTCCCCACAGGACTCTCCTCGGGGCTGCGGCTCCGGTGGCCCCCGGCTCCCCGAGGCCAGCTCCCCGGGGGCAGAGGGGACCCCCGCGGGGGCTCCGCTGGAGCTGAGGGGCCTTCCTCGCTGCCGCTCTTTAACCCACTGCCCGCACACCTTTGCACCTCCAGTCCAAACCCGGACTGTGGCCAGTCTGGCTGGGGCGTTGCTGCCGGCCTCCAAGTCCAGCGTGCTCTCCTCTCCCCTAGGCCTTTGTCCCTTTGCCCGGAGTGTGAGTCGGCTCGCCAGTCGCCCGTTCACTCCGGGCCACCCGGCCCCTTCCCCTTAACCTGTCTGCTCACTTCAGTTGGCTTTTGTCCGGCCTCGGAAGGGTGAAGTGAAGGACCGTCTGATAGTTAATTCGGCTGCACATCTTTTTGCCAAATCCCATTTGGGAATGTATGCTTTATTGAATTTATTGGTCCCAACAGAAGTCTGGAATCAGCTAATTGATGCGCGTAGCTTTAGAGAAGTTTCTGTTACTGTGAGCCTAGTTTACGCAGCCTCCGGGCTGGAATTCCTCACCTAGATCTCTTGTGATGTGCTACGCACTGTGGGGAGTGCAGAATTCTGTGCCTTCAGGAGCTCGTTGGATGTGTGACTCACACCTAGACTGTAACATCTTGATGCTTCACGTTAGCATTGCCAAGATTTTACAGGTAGAAGGAATCTTAAAGGTTATCTGATGCTAAGTTTAAAAATTCTTACAGCATCCTTGACACCTGGTCACCAGTCCCCTGCTTAAACATGCTCAGTGATGGGGAACCTGTAGCTATTCCATAGAATTTCCAGTGCTATCTGTTCTCCATCCCAGCCCTGCAAATATTTGAAAACAGCAGTCATACATGTCCCTAGATTCCTGTTATGCTGATTAAATAAACAGCCCCATTTTCTTCACTTGTGCTCATTTTTTTTTTTTTTAACATCTTTATTGGAGTATAATTGCTTTACAATGGTGTGTTAGTTTACCTGTGCTCATTTTAGCCTGGCTAACAGAACAGTGAATGAATAACCTTGACACTCCCCATCCCCCTTCCCTTCCAGGTCTGAAAGAAGCACTGACAGGTGGGATGAGTAGAGGATCAGTTAGTGATGTCTGCACTGCCCCTCCCACAAAAGAATACCATGACCGCCACCAACACAACCACAACACAAAATGAAAAATACTTGAGTAGTTTTAAGAGAGAGAGTTAAGAGAGTGGTATTTTATCCATTTTTTTTTTAACACTCCAGATATAATGCTTACTATGCGCTAGGCCGTGTTCTAAGCACTTTATACATATTAATTCATTTAATTCTCATAACAATCTTATGAGGTAGAGATATGTTTATTCTCATTATATGAATGAGGAAACTGAGGAATAATGAGGTTAAGTGACTTGTAGTGGGACTTTCACCTGTAAGTGTCGAACTGGAGTTTGAATCCAGGCAGCCTGGTCCCAGAGTCTGTGCTGTTAGCTACACCATATTTGTTCTCCCTAGAGATTAGGAGCAGTGATGAGGTCAGTCAGTAGTAGGTACAGAGAAGAGAGTCCACAATGGAAAAACAAGCTGGAAGGTTGTTGTAATCTGGAGAAATGGTAACTTTTCACAGTATCACTGCTAAAAATGTATCCTAGAGTTCTGCATTGTGTAATTCTGGGGTAAGAGAGGGTGGAGAGAGTAGGAGAGTGGAGGAGGAAACATGAATTGGCTGCTGAGAGTTAACTAGAGGTCAGTGCCAAAGGGGGAAAATGCCAGCTTTTTTTTTTTCTTTTCCTTCCCTGTTAAAGACTCATTCAGGGCCATAGCTGAGGTTCTGCATTCCACACATTATGTGTCCACAGCTGTATCTTTAGCATTATTATAACTGATATTCCTAATGATTTACTGTACTCAACAACAAAAAAGTTCACTTATGCTTAAAATCAAGAAATATATAAAGCATGGCCAGAACACTCACAAAGCAGTTAAGTGTGAAATACAGTTTAGAATGATTTTTAAGTTTTAGTGAGTATTAGTGGACTAAAGTGCCGCTCTCTAGAAAACTCATGTCCAGGAGTCTCATTTTCTAAAGATGCTGCATTATTATCCAACTCATATTTTACCACCATATCCACAAGAATAAGTTTAAGCTTTTTAGGCAAGCATTTGTTGTAAGCTTTCTAGTTGCTACTCTTTGTGGGACTTGTATTCTAGTTGGGAGACAGGGCAGGTACAGAATAGCACATGGCAAGTGTCAGATGAACATCATCCATAGTGAATGCTCTCAGAGCTCAGAGCAGGTGTGGATGAGTCAGCAACAATGCCATAGAGGAGAAAGGGTCTTGAGGTGAACGAGTAGGGCTAGCCTTGTACAGCTTAGTCAGTTTTAAGCAGAGTTTCTACTCTGATATCATTGAACCTCTTCTGACTCTCCAGGTAAAAAGTTCTGGGTTAACTGGCCTTATTCTAGGAATGCAGCATCAGTATTAGACAAATGTATATATACAATTTTCTGCGTTTACATATTAGAAGAGATACATGTTCTTAGCAATAGATGCAGAAAAGCTTCAGTTAAATTCAACTTCTAATCATGATAAGGAGCACATAGTAAACTAGTAATAGAAGAAAACTTCCTTAACCTGATAAAGAGTACCTACAGAAAACCTATAGTTAACATCATAGCAACAAGTCAAATTTAAAATAAACATTTCCTTTAAACTAGAAACAAGAGGAGGGATATCTGCTCTCATAGCTTCTATTCAATTGTACTGGAAATCGTAACCAGTGCAACAAGACAAGAAGTGAAAGGTATAAAGGTAGGAAAGGAAAAATCAAAATATAATTATCTACATAGAAAACTGGAGTCTACAAATAAATTATAAAAGTTAGGAAGTTTAGTAAGTTCACTGAATGTAGGCTTCTAGAGTCAACTGCTTTTCTTTCTACATTAATAACAAACAGAAAAGTCGTCCTAAAACATGATACCAGTTAGAATAAAAATGACAGCAAAATATGTGTATATATGTGTATAGCAAAAGAGAGGCCAAACTTCATGGAGAAAATTTAAAAATTTTATGGAAAGCCAAAGTAGAGCTAAATAAATGGGAGAAAAGTACCATGTTCCTGGCTAGATTGACTTGATATTATTTACATATCAATTTTCCCTACTGATATGTAAATTTAATGAAACTTTCAACTAGTTTGCATTTCAACTAAAATGCAACTCCAATGAAAATTTCAACAGGATTTTTTTTAGTAGAATTTGATAAAAGTAATTCTAAAATTTGCATGAAAGAGCAAATAGCCAAGAATAGCCAGAAGAGAAACAAGGTGGGTGAACTTGCTCTACCAGATTTCAAGTCTTATTATAAAGCTAGAGTGATTAAGACAATGTGGGTTTAAGAACAGAGATGGACAAATAGACTAGTGAAACAGAATAGAGGACCTAGAAACAGATCCACACATATATGGAAACTTGATAATTCACAGAATTGGCACTGCTCGTCAGTGGGGAAAGGAAGAACTTTTTTAAAAATGGGAACAATTGGTTATCTAAATAGAAACACATGATATTGAATCCCAATTCCAAATGAATTAAAAATATCAATATGGAGCTTCCCTGGTGGCGCAGTGGTTGAGAGTCTGCCTGCCAATGCAGGGGACACGGGTTCGAACCCTGGTCTGGGAGGATCCCACATGCCACGGAGCAACTAGGCCCGTGAACCACAACTACTGAGCCTGCGCGTCTGGAGCCTGTGCTCCGCAACAAGAGAGGCCGCGATAGTGAGAGGCCCGCGCACCGCGATGAAGAGTGGCCCCCGCTTGCCACAACTAGAGAAAGCCCTCGCACAGAAACGAGGACCCAGCACAGCCATAAATAAATAAACAAACAAACTAACAAACAAATAAATAAATAAAATTTAAAGAAAAATCAATATGAAAGTAAAAAACTTAAAACACTTTTAGGGAAAAAAATTGGGCAATATCTTCACCACCTCACGGTGGGAAAAGATTTCTTAATATACTGAAAGTATAAACCCTAAGCAAAAATTAATATATTTGCTCCATTAAGATGGAGAATCTTTGTTCATCAAAGTTGAAAGGATAAGCCTTAAAGTGGGAGAATATGATTGCAACACAAATAACCAACAAATGATTGGTAGCACCCAGCATAAATAAAGGACTCCAATGAATCAAAAATAAGATTACCCATTAAAAATTGGTAAAATAAATACTCATCTTGTAGAAGAGGAAACAGATGTGTAAAAGATATGTGAAAAGATGCTCAACTTTATTAGAAGTCAGTGAAGTACAAGTAAAAGCTGCAGTGAGAACAAGCGTTGGTGAGGAATGTGGAGTTGATGGAAATGTCAGTAGTACAACAGTTTTGGAAAACAGTTTGATGTAATATATTAAAAGTTCAAGGTGGGTATTACCTAAGGCCCAGAAATTTCACTGTTAAATCCATACCCCTAGAGAAAATCCTGCACGTGTATTAGAGACATAGATTGGAATATTGATAGTCTTTTTACTTCTAATGGCTCCAAACTGGAAACTACCCAAACGTCTTTTAGCAGTAGGATGTTTAAATAAAATGTGCTAAGTTCATACGAGATACTATGCAGCAGTGAAATGAATAAACCATAGCTATAATTATCAATATGGATGAATCTCAAAAGCGTAATGTTAAGGAAAAAAAAAATTAAAGGTTCAAAACAGGCAAAACAAAACCATACATCATTTAAGGATATAACATATGTGCAATAGTTATAATAAGGGAATGATGAACACAAAATCAGAGCAGTGGTTTCCTCTGGGGGGTGGCGGTGAGGGGATGATGTAGAAAGGCAGGGGCCCCCAGGGCACATGGTTGTCAGAGGTGCTGCTAATATTTTCTTAAGCTTGGTGGTAGGTTTGTTATGTCTTCCTTTCATTTCTTTAAATGGTATGCATATATGTTCTATACACTCATTTGTTGTATATTTCCTAATTCAGATGATTTTTTAAAAGCCCTGGGCTAAGTCCCAAGCACATTTTCTACAGAGCAGCTCCCCACCTTCTTTAATAATCACTTTATTCTTCCTGTCAAAACTCCCACTCCCAGTCTTACAATGCTTTTATCCAAGGAAGGGAAGAGGAATATCTGCCACACAGCTCCACCCTGGTATGGAATGTTATTCTACCACCCACTAGTCTTTTCCTGTCTGTGATAGATTTACTTCACTCACCGTTATACAGACCCTTTAATAAATCCCCAGGGTAGCTCCCCTGTCTTCCCATTTCTCTCTGCATTGTCCTGGAAGCTTCTTAGGATCTTTGTCTCACTAAGTTGGAGATGAATACATATGGGATGCTCTGCTGATTTGTGTATGTGAATATATGTGTTTTTAATTGCAAAGGAAAAACACATAAATAGTGTATAAAGAGGGTGAAAGTGCCCTTTTTCCTGCTTTTAAAGACCTCCTCATGATTTGGTGTGTTTTCTTCTATACTGGTTGCTATAGCTGATTAACTGATTTTTCTGTCTAATAATTTTGAGAATTTACTAATGAGTTAAGCCCAGGGATGAACTTCTCTGTCCTGGGCTGACTCCCTTGTTTTTCAGGTCCCAGGGAATTAATAAAGCTTTGTTCTTTTATCTGGCCTACTACCATTTTTTTTTTTTTTCTCCCTGGGTCTTCACTTGCTTTCTTATCTTCCCACAGAATAAGTAAACTAAGATAATCCATTTCAATCAAGAGATTACTGTCAGTTATTCTAGAAAATAAGAATAACATCACAAACATGAGGAAAGAACAGAGATTCTAGAAATGTGAAAAGGGCAATATCTAATCATTATGTAATGCTTACTAAATACCAGACACTATTCTAAGTACTTTATTTGCATATACTAATTTATTCTCCACAATGACCTTATGAGATGGGTACTATTATTACTCCTGTTTTTACAGATGAGAACACTGAGTCACAGAAAGGTTAGATAACTTGCTACATAATCATATGACAGAGCCAGAACTCAAACCCAGGCAGAGTGACACCAGAATTCATGCTCTTAACTGCTAGGCTATACTTTGTTGGCGATGAGAACTTCTTGACACCCTTTGTTAGAAGGTATCAAGTAGGTCCGGGTTCTTATTCTTTTATTCCACAGGAGAGTTCTTCAATATATCAGATCCTCTTTCTTCCCTATGGGATACCTTCTCTGCCCTCTTTTCCAGTTCATTCAGACATTCTCTACACTCTGGTGTTAGGGCAACTCTAGGTTGTGACTCCCAATTTAATATGCCTCCTCTTTTTGCAGAATAATAGCTAAAATTTTATTTGGCACATTCAAGGCAATTTTACCAGCTGTCTGTCTCCTGATTTTTTTTAAAAACATCTTTATTGGAGTATAATTGCTTTACAATGTTGTGTTAGTTTCTGCTGTATAACAGAGTGAATCAGCTATATGCATACATATATCCCCATATCCCCTCCCTCTTGCGTCTCCCTCCCACCCTCCCTATCCCACCACCCCTCTAGGTGGTCACAAAGCACCGAGCTGATCTCCCTGTGCTATGTGGCTGCTTCCCACTAGCTATCTATTTTACATTTGGTAGTGTATATATGTCCATGCCACTCTCTCACTTCATCCCAGCTTACCCTTCCCCCTCCCCATGTCCTCAAGTCCATTCTCTATGTCTGTGCCTTTATTCCTGTCCTGCCCCTAGGTTCATCAGAACCATTTTTTTTTTAAGATTCCATATATATGTGTTAGTATACGGTATTTGTTTTTCTCTTTCTGACTTACTTCACTCTGTATGACAGACTCTAGGTCCATCCACCTCACTACAAATAACTCAATTTCGTTTCTTTTTATGGCTGAGTAATATTCCATTGTATATATGTGTCACATCTTCTTTATCCATTCATCTGTCGATGGGCACTTAGGTTGCTTCCATGTCCTGGCCATTGTAAATAGTGCTACAGTGAACATTGTGGTGCATGACTTTTTTTTTTTTTTTTTTTTTTTTAAATTATATGATGTAAATTTATTAAATAGCTAGATCATTTCCAAATAAGACAAAGTATGGTACATTAATTATTGAACATAGGTTTATCTACTTTTGGCTTCCTATTACAAAGGAATTAAAAGATAAATTTGTGTTTGTTAGTAAACATGTCTTGTGCTTTGAAAAATGGTACAAGAAACATATTATGGAAATTATAAAAAAATATTAGTCTGCCAATTCACAAAAATGCTAATGTAAAAGACAGTTCATAATTGCTTCCTTAGTTTTCATTAAAAATTAAGGTTTCTAAGGGTTAAGAATTCTAATTAATATATGTAATTAATATTACTAAAAATAATAAGGGAAACAATTATGTATGCAAGGAAAATAAAATGCATTTTTGGGTAAGAAAATTATGAGGTATGGAGATGCATTTTTTTTTTTTTTTTACATGGATGACCACAACAAAAGCAACAATGATTGCAATTACCAAACATGAAACACACTCATACTATGTCATAATATTGACATTCAGTCCAGTAATCCTTCACTGTAACAGCTCCTTTACTTTGCAGTGAAAATTGATTTGTATATTCTTTGCCTCTGAGTCCTTGTGGGATTTTTTTTTTTTTTTAAATTCAGACAGTAAGTCACACAAATTATACTCATCCTCATCAGTTCACTCAGTCCCATGTAATTAATTTTTTTTTTCCTCTTGATCTTTTGTTAGCACTTTTATGAGTTCATCAGTTTTTCATTAGAGTTCTGAAAATGCTTATTCATTCAGTTCAGCAGTACAGTCAGTTACCAAAAACCTGTACTTGTCAGAGTCTTTTCCAAGAATTTCTTGAAGATGAAACCCTTTTATAGGAACATATTTGCAAAATCATCAGAGTACACCCAGAACTGTCTGTAAATGACAAAAGACTTAAAAATGACCACGGTTAAAGATTTGATGAAAGTTCATAATAATGCAGTTGACAAGAAAATTAGTTATTTCTGAGATATACATTTTAAAGTAATAACTAGGATTATTACTTATAACATTATACCAGAACATATAAGATTTTTAGAAATTTCATGCAATGTGTGAAACATTTATATTAACATATTTCCATACATATTTCCATACAAATACAAATATAAGATTTTTAGAAATTTCATGTAATGTCTGAAACATTTATATTAACATATTTCCATACAAATACAAATATAAGATTTTTAGAAATTTCATGTAATGTCTGAAACATTTATATTAACATATTTCCATACAAATAACCCAATGAAAGTTTAGTATTAGTCGTTTTGTTTGTTTTTTTATACTGCAGGTTCTTATTAGGCATCAATTTTATACACATCAGTGTATACATGTCAATCCCAATCGCCCAATTCAGCACACCACCATCCCCACCTCACCGCAGTTTTCCCCCCTTGGTGTCCATATGTCCATTCTCTACATCTGTGTCTCAACTTCTGCCCTGCAAACTGGCTCATCTGTACCATTTTTCTAGGTTCCACATACATGCATTAATATACGATATTTGTTTTTCTCTTTCTGACTTACTTCACTCTGTATGACAGTCTCTAGATCCATCCACGTCTCAACAAATGACTCAATTTCGTTCCTTTTTATGGCTGAGTAATATTCCATTGTATATATGTACCACAACTTCTTTATCCATTCGTCTGTTGATGGGCATTTAGGTTGCTTCCATGACCTGGCTATTGTAAATAGTGCTGCAATGAACATTCGGGTGCATGTGTCTTTTTGAATTACGGTTTTCTCTGGGTATATGCCCAGTAGTGGGATTGCTGGGTCATATGATAGTTCTATTTTTAGTTTTTTAAGGAAACTCCATACCGTTCTCCATAGTGGCTGTATCAATTTACATTCCCACCAACAGTGCAAGAGGGTTCCCTTTTCTCCACACCCTCTCCAGCATTTATTGTTTGTAGATTTTTTGATGATGGCCATTCTGACCGGTGTGAGGTGATACCTCATTGTAGGTTTGATTTGCGTTTCTCTAATGATTAGTGGTGTTGAGCATCTTTTCATGTGTTTGTTGGCAATCTGTATATCTTCCTTGGAGAAATGTCTATTTAGGTCTTCTGCCCATTTTTGGATGGGGTTGTTTGTTTTTTTGATATTGAGCTGCATGACCTGCTTGTATATTTTGGGGATTAATCCTTTGTCAGTTGCTTCATTTGCAAATATTTTCTCCCATTCTGAGGGTTGTCTTTTTGTTTTGTTCATGGTTTCCTTTGCTGTGCAAAAGCTTATAAGTTTCATTAGGTCCCATTTGTTTATTTTTGTTTTTATTTCCATTTCTCTAGGAGGTGAGTCAAACCGGATCTTGCTGTGATATATGTCATAGAGTGTTCTGCCTATGTTTTGCTCTAAGAGTTTGATAGTGTCTGGCCTTACATTTAGGTCTTTAATCCATTTTGAGTTTATTTTTGTGTATGGTGTTAGGAAGTGTTCTAATTTCATTCTTTTACATGTAGCTGTCCAGTTTTCCCAGCACCACTTACTGAAGAGTCTGTCTTTTTTCCATTGTATATTCTTGCCTACTTTATCAAAGATAAGGTGACCATATGTGCGTGGGTTTATCTCTCGGCTTTCTATCCTCTTCCATTAATCTATATTTCTGTTTTTGTTCCAGTACTATACTGTCTTGATTGCTGTAGCTTTGTAGTATAGTCTGAATTCCGAGAGCCTGATTCCTCCAGCTGCGTTTTTCTTTCTCAAGACTGCTTTGGCTATTCGGGGTCTTTTGTGTTTCCGTACAAATTGTACAGTTTTTTGTTCTAGTTCTGTGAAAAATGCCATTGGTAGTTTGATGGGGATTGCATTGAATCTGTAGATTGCTTTGGGTAGTATAGTCATTTTCACTATGTTGATTCTTCCAATCCAAGAACATGGTATATCTCTCCATCTGTTGTATCATCTTTAATTTCTTTCATCAATGTCTTATAGTTTTCTCCATCTCCCTCTGCTATATTTTGGAAGAGTTTGAGAAGGATAGGTGTTAGCTCTTCTGTAAATGTTTGATAGAATTTGCCTGTGAAGCCATCTCGTCTTGGGCTTTTGTTTGTTGGAAGATTTTTAATCACAGTTTCAATTTCAGTGCTTGTGATTGGTCTGTTTATATTTTCTATTTCTTCCTGGTTCAGTCTCGGAAGGTTGTGTTTTTCTAAGAATTTGTCCATTTCTTCCAGGTTGTCCATTTTATTGGCATATAGTTGCTTGTAGTAATCTCTCATGATCCTTTGTATTTCTATAGTGTCAGTTGTTACTTCTTCTTTCTCATTTCTAATTCTGTTGATTTGATTCTTCTCCCTTTTTTTCTTGATGAGTCTGGCTAATGGTTTATCAATCTTGTTTATCTTCTCAAAGAACCAGCTTTTAGTTTTATTGATCTTTGCTATTGTTTCTCTCATTTCTTTTTCACTTATTTCTGATCTGATCTTTATGATTTCTTTCCTTCTGCTAACTTTGTTTTTTTGTTGTTGTTGTTGTTCTTCTTTCTCTAATGCTTTAGGTGTAAGATTAGGTTGTTTATTTGAGATGTTTCTTGTTTCTTGGCGTAGGATTGTACTTCCCGCTTAGAACTGCTTTTGCTGCATCCCATAGGTTTTGGGTTGTCGTGTTTTCATTGTCATTTGTTTCTAGGTATTTTTTGATTTCCTCTTTGATTTCTTCAGTGATCTATTGGTTATTTAGTAGCCTATTGTTTAGCCTTCATGTATTTGTATTTTCTACAGACTTTTTCCTGTAATTGATACCTAGTCTCATAGCGTTGTGGTCGGAAAAGATACTTGATACAATTTCAGTTTTCTTAAATTTACCAAGGCTTGATTTGTGACCCAAGATATGGTCTATCCTGGAGAATGTTCCATGAGCACTTCAGAAGAAAGTATATTCTGTTTCTTTTGGATAGAATGTCCTATAAATATCAATTAAGTCCATCTTGTTTGATGTGTCATTTAAGCTTGTGTTTCCTTATTTATTTTCATTTTGGATGATCTGGCCATTGGTGAAAGTGGGGTGTTAAAGTCCCCTACTATTGTTGTGTTACTGTCGATTTCCTCTTTTATGGCTGTTAGCATTTGCCTTATGTATTGAGGTGCTCCTATGTTGGGTGCATAAGTATTTACAGTTGTTATATCTTCTTCTTGGATTGATCCCTTGATCATTATGTAGTGTCCTTCTTTGTCTCTTGTAATAGTCTTTATTTTAAAGTCTATTTTGTCTAATATGAGAATTGCTATTCCAGCTTTCTTTAGATTTCCATTTGCATGGAATATCTTTTTCCATCCCCTCACTTTCAGTCTGTATGTGTCCCTAGGTCTGAAGTGGGTCTCTTGTAAACAGCATGTGTACGGGTCTTGTTTTTGTATCCATTCAGCCAGTCTGTGTCTTTTGGTTGGAGCATTTAATCCATTTACATTTAAGGTAATTATTGATATGTATGTTCCTATTACCATTTTCTTAATTGTTTCAGGTTTGTTTTTGTAGGTCTTTTCCTTCTCTTGTGTTTCCTGCCTAGAGAAGTTCCTTTAGCATTTGTTGTAAAGCTGGTTTGGTGCTGCTGAATTCTCTGAACTTTTGCTTATCTGTAAAGGTTTTAGTTTCTCCATCAAATCTGAATGAGATCCTTGCTGGGTAGAGTAATCTTGGTTGTATGTTTTCCCCTTTCATCACTTTAAATATGTCCTGCCACTCCCTTCTGGTTTACAGAGTTTCTGCTGAAAAATCAGCTGTTAACCTTATGGGGATTCCCTTGTATGTTATTTGTTGCTTTTCCCTTGCTGCTTTTGATACTTTTTCTTTGTATTTAATCTTTGATAGTTTGATTAATATGTGTCTTGGTGTGTTTCTCCATGGATTTATCCTGTATTGGACTCTCTGTGCTTTCTGGACTTGATTGACTATTTCCTTTCCCATGTTAGGGAAGTTTTTGACTATAATCTCTTCAGATATTTTCTCAGACCCTTTCTTTTTCTCTTCTTCTTCTGGGACCCCTATAATTTGAATGTTGGTACATTTAATGTTGTCTCAGATGTCTCTGAGACTGTCCTCAATTCTTTTCATTCTTTTTTCTTTATTCTGCTCCCTGGCAGTTATTTCCACCATTTTATCTTCCAGCTCACTTATCTGTTCTTCTGCCCTAGTTATTCTGCTATTTATTCCTTCTAGAATATTTTTAATTTCAGTAATTGTGTTGTTCATCACTGTTTGCTCTTTAGTTCTTTTAGAAAACGTTTTGTTAAACGTTTCTTGTATTTTCTCCATTCTGTTTCCGAGATTTTGGATCATCTTTACTATCATTACTCTGAATTCTTTTTCAGGTAGGTTCCCTATTTCGTCTTCATTTATTTGGTCTTGTCGGTTTTTACCTTGCTCCTTTGTCTGTAACATATTTTTTTTGTCGTTTCTTTTTTTTTTTTTTTTTTTTTTGATGGGTGGTGCTGTGTTCCTGTCTTACTGATTGTTTGGCCTGAGACATCCAGCACTGGAGTTTGCAGGCAGTTAGATAGAGCTGGGTCTTGGTGCTGAGATGAGGACCTCCGGGAGGCCTCACTCCGATTGATATTCCCTGGTGTCTGAGGTTCTCTGTTAGTCCAGCAGTTTGGACTTGGAGCCCCCACCACAGGAGCTCGGGCCCAACTTCCGGCCTGGGAAGCAAGATCCCGCAAGCTTTTCTGCCTATGCCCACGGCCCCTGCAGCTCCTTCAGACGTATGTGGGGAGCAGGCCCTAGCTCTGGGAGCACTCAGCCATGGGAGTTGCCACGCTTCTCCTGATTCTTAACATAATCCTGGGAGGAAAGAGGCTGTGTAGTGACTGAGAGAAAACTTACTGCCTTTGTGACCTTGGGCAAATTCTTAACCTTTTCATATTTCAGGTTCTTAATCTGTAAGATGAGGGTAGTAACAGTATCTACCTCACAGAGACGTAAGCATTGATTGAATCAGTACATGTAAAGCACATCAGATAGCGTCTGCTGTTGTTGTGCTTAACGTTAAATGTTAACTAGTCTTATTTTTTGCTTGATAAGGAAATTGAAGTTTGGTCTCACTTTTGTTAAACTGTGTTTAAGTATGTCTATGTAGAAAGCAAGACTGAAAAGAATTATGCCAAGTTGCTGACAAGGTAGTGGGATTATGGGTGACTTTTATTTCTTTGGGCTTTCCTATATTACCCCTTCCCGTTTTTAAAAACAATCAACATGTATAACTTTTTGGCCCTCCCTTTTAAAAAGTTTGAAAATAATCTTAGGACATATATAGACCTTTTTTTTGTATAAATTTATTTATTTATTTATTTATTTATTTTTAAAAAATTATTATTTATTTATTTTTGGCTGTGTTGGGTCTTCATTGCTGCACGCGGGCTTTCTCTAGTTGCAGTGAGCAGGGGCTACTCTTCGTTGTGGCATGCGAGCTTTTCATTGTGGTGGCTTCTCTTGTTGCAGAGCGTGGGCTCTAGAGCATAGGCTCAGTTGTTGTGGCGCACAGGGTTAGTTGCTCCGCGGCATATGGGATCTTCCCGGACCAGGGCTTGAACCCGTGTCCCCTGCGTTGGCAAGCAGATTCTTAGCCACTGTGCCACCAGGGAAGTCCCATATGTAGACCTTTTAATAAGAAATTTTATAAATTGACTTGGCTCCTCCAAATTCAATTTGAAATGCATACCTGTATTTGGACTGAATATTTTCCAGAATGCTTTGAGTAAAAGGAAGATAGCCACACCTAATTATGCACTGGGGAGGATGCTTGTAGTGAAAGCAAAATGTGTGTTTCAGAACTGAACAATAGTTGGTATTTTAGCCTAATTGCAGGATCTTTTCTTTACAATTGAAAACTCTAAACTTTATAAAGGATTTAATAAAAACAACTTAAACTTCTTTTCTCCAGAGTCTCTTCCAACATGGTTGTTTGGAACAGTCAGTGGTGGTCAAGTTCTCTGTTCTCCAGGTGATACTAAGAGTTCCCTAGGATGTATCAGGTGTGGAGAAGGACTAAGCTGGTGCTCATAGTATTCATATTTGTTTCCCTGCTTCCCATAACCCATAGTTATCCCCAAATTCAACCATAGAAACACTTCTTTGATGGACTACCTAGTAATTTTAGGTAATATTTTATTTTGAAGAAAGTATTTTTCCCTCCAAAAACAAAAACACTCAAAAAACCCAGGAAGATTGAAAAGCTCCACTAAAGTAAAGAGTATGGGGTGGACTTTGGTGTCAGATAAATCTGGGTTCAAATTCTAAACTAGGCCGCTTCTTAGCTGTGTAAGCCAAGTACTTAATTTCACTCAGCCTCAGTTTTCTTGTCTTGAATAGTATGTAAGGATTAAATAAGAGAGCTAATGATAATATGCCTCTGAGTACTTAAACTGGGTACTATATTAAACATGATACTGCATCATTTTCTTTAATCCTCTTGTCAGTTGAGAAGTCAGAAGCAGCGAAGTCAGGTTGGCTAAGTGGTGAAGAGGCTAGGCTCTTGAGTCAGAGTATCTGGATTTAAATCTTAAATCTCCTACTCTTCTTGATGTCTAATTTCCTTACTCTCCATGCTGTCTAGTTTTATCATTTGTGAAATGGGGATGATATTAGTACCTATTTCATTGGGATTTTGTGGGGCATTATAATGTAGTACTTAAAAGTGTGGTCTCTGCCAGCATTATCCTGATACCAAAGCCAGATAAGGACACTATAAGGAAAAAAACCAAACCAAACCAAAACGACAACAGCAAAAAACTATAGGCCAATATCCCTGATGAATACAGATGCAAAAATTATTAACAAAATACTAGCAAACTGAATTCAGTAGCACATTAAATGGATCGTACACCATGATCAAGTGGGATTTATCCCTGGGTTGCAAGGATGGTTCAATATATGCAAATCAATAAATGTGATACACCACATTAATAAAATGAAGGAATAATTATATAATCATCACAATAGGTGCAGAAGAAGCATCTGACAAAATTTAACATTCTTTCGTGATTGAGTATATAAAGAATGTACCTCAACATAATAAAGGCCATATATTATAAGCTCACAGCTAACATCATTCTCAACAGTGAAATGTTGAAAGCTTTTTCTCTAATGTCAGGAACAAGACAAGGGTGTCCATTCTCACCACTCCTATTCAACATAGTACTGGAAGTGTTAGCCAGAGCAATCAGGCAACAAAAAGGCATAAAAGGCATCAAAGTCAGAAAAGAAGAAGTAAAATTATCTCCATTTGCAGTTAACATGATCTTATATATAAGGAAATTCTAAGACTCCACCAAAAAACTGTCAGAACTAATAAACAAATTCCTAAAGTTGCAGGATAAAAAAATCAACATGCAGAAATTGGTGTTGTGTTTCTATACACTAAAAACAAAATATCTGAAAAAGAAATAAAATGGTACCATTTACAGTAGCATCAAAAATGATAAAATACTTAAGAATAAATTTAACCAAGGAGGTGAAAGATCAGTACACTGAACACTCTAAAACTTTGATGAAAGAAATTGAAGAAGACACAAGTAAATGGAAAGATAAGCCATGTTCATAGGTCAGGAGAATTAGTATTAAAATGTCCATACTACCCAAAGCTATCTATAGCTTCAGTGAAATTCCTATCAAAATTCCAATGGCATTTTTAACAGAAATAGAAAAACAATCCTGAAATTTGTATGGAAGCACCAAGACCCCAACTAGCCAAGGCATCCTGAGAAACAGGAAAAAAGATGGAGGCATCACACTTCCTGATTTCAAACTATACTACAAAGCTATAGTAATTAAACAGTATGGGACCGGCATTAAAATAGACACATGGTCCAGTGGAACAAAATCCAGAGCCCATGCATACATAGTAAACTAATATTTGACAAGGGAGCCAAGAATACTCAATGAGTAAAGGATAGCTTCTTCAATAAATGATTTGGGAAAACTGGATAATCACATGTAAAAGAATGAAATGGGACCCCTATCTTATACCACTCACAAAAATTAACTTGAAATGGATTAAAGACTTAAGTGTAAGACCCGAAGCCATAAAACTCCTAGACAAAAACATAGGGAAAAAATCTCCTTGACTTGGTCTTGGCAATGCTTTTGGGATATGACATCAAAAGCACAAGTAACAAAAGCAAAAATGGACAAGTTGGACTACATCAATCTAAAAGGCTTCTGTACAGCAAACAATCTGGTTTAAAAATGAGCAGAGGAACTGAATAGACATTTTTCAAAAGACATACAGATGGCCAACAGGTACATGAAAAAATGCTTAAAATCACCAATCACCAGGGAAATTCAAGTCAAAACTACAAAGAGCTATTACCTCACATCTGTTAAAATTGACTGTCATCAGAAAGATAAGTGTTGGTGGGGATGTAGAGAAAAGGGAATGCTTGTGCACTGTTGGTGGGAATGTAAGTTGGTGCAGCCACTATGGAAAAGAGTATGAAGATTCCTCAAAAAATTTAAAAAATAGAACTACCATATGATCCAGCAATCCCACTTCCTTCATAGAAGGAAGATCAACTAATCTCAGGTAGCTACACAGATACTTTCTATCACATTATCCTATTTTAATATTTTGCATAGCATTTACATTAATTTTTTTTTTTTAACCTATGTGTGTGATTATTGTGTCTCTCCTCACCCCACTAGAATATAAGCTCCATGAGAGTATGGGCCTTTTCTTTCTTGTTCATTGCTGTTTCATCACTGCCTAGAATTTTGTTTGACATATGATAGGTGTGCAACAAATATATTTTGTACAATTGGATTATTGTTATTTTGATAGACTGTAAATAGAATAAGGGCAGGATTGTGTTAGTCTTGTTCAGTGATGCATCCTCAGGACCTGGATTCTAGGAAATTTTCAAAATTTGGAAGATAATATTATAGATGAGGAAATTTAGAGAGATTAAGTACATTTCCCTAGGTCATTTAGTTAGTAACGGAAGAGCCAAGGCTCAAACTCAGGCCTTCCTGACTCTAAATTATTAATACCATAACATGTAAAGTGCTTGGCACATAGTTGCTGCTCAAAGGGCAAGTCCCTTCCTCTTCTCTTAATTCACTATTCTGGTCTTTGTTAATATATTTATATAAATCATTTCAAAGTTATACACGATGGACAGGTACCATTTGGGATTTATATTTTTCATGTAACATTCTTTAAATATTTTTATATGTCACTATAGTTCAGGTACTAATTTTCTAGGACATTTTGAAGATTTGTATTTGTTTCAACCAGCTTAACTTGTCACCTTTTATATTTTATTTCAGGGCCTGGAATCAAGTGTTAAAGCTCTTGGTATTTCGTTTACTTTGAGTCTGCAACAAAACTGAGAGAAGTATAAAACATAAATTATAGTGGTCCTTCTAAAGTATAAACAAGTATGGTTCATGTACCATTTTGTACAACCTACACACTGTGCTAGGCAGTGGAGTGGAATGCACAGTGAAGAAGATGCTGTCTCTACTCTCACAGCAGCTCAAGTCACAGTAGAGGAATCTAGACCTGAAGTGCTTTGGTTTTATGTGGATTCTTTGAATGTAATGATCCACCTTCTCCTACTTTTTCCTGCCTTTAAGATTTGTTGAAATATCTGGAGGGCTTATAGAACTGTGTGCCCTGGATAACTGCCCTCAGGTAAACTTAGAATTGTTATTAGTGGAAATGTTGTCCTGAGGAGGGATGCAAGATGATTTGCTCCTTGTCTTTGGGTTGAAGCATTAAAACTATCAATTAATTTAGTGTATTAGGCTAGTGTAGTATGCTGGGCTTAATTTTCTTGGCCATTGTGATACAGCTTTAAAAAAAAAGTATTGAGATAAAATTTAAGCAGGTTGCTTTTATCTTTTATTTTTAGATCACCACACTTATTAATCATAAAGATAATACCAAAAAGTCTGATAAAACTCTGCAAGCAATTCAGCGTGTAGGACAAGCCGTCAACTTGGCAGTTGGAAGATTTGTTAAAGTAGGGGAAGCTATAGCCAATGAAAACTGGGACTTGAAAGAAGAAATAAATATTGCCTGTATTGAAGCTAAACAAGCAGGTATGTTAAAGCCTATTTATACCAGTTTTATTGCTTTGGATATCATGACAAATTATTGTCTTATTTTGAGTAAAGATGTGTACTGAGTTTTAGCCCTGTTATTACTGATGCCTAGGTCATTAAAGCCCTAGATTAGCATCCAGGAATATTGAATTTCTCTTGGATTAAGTCCTAAATCTGAAACATTGAATTCTTTCACTGGGCAGGGTAGAAGCCCACCATCCTGGCCATCAGCCATTGAATGCAAGAGGTATAGAAGGAATGTGAGGCATGGACTCTACTGTCAAGGAGCATATTAGCCTATTTGCCATCATGTAGGAAATGGAAATAAAAATAAGCCTGTTCCTGTCTCTACAGCAGACAAATCTGACTTCAGATCTCCTGATGTCTCACAAGTCTCTGTGACTGGTGGCATAGAAGTTTGAGAGAACCTGGGGAGTTTTGATGGATACAGATAATTCAGCTTTGTTAAAGTGTCATTTATCCACCTATTCTTTAAATAAATATTTACTGAGTGCTGGCCATATGCCAGGCATTCTTCTAGACCAGAGGGATATGGCCGCGTAGAAATCAGTATAAAGTCTGCCCTCGTGGAGCTTGCATTCTAGTGAGGGAGACCATAAACAAATGAATAAATAGATATGTGCATAAGGACAGGTGGTGACAGTTATCATGGAGAAAATAGTAAAGCAGAATAAGGGTTAGGAGACCAAAGGAGGTATATTTTAGGGAGGGCAGGGTTTCTCAACTTTGATGCCGTTGACATTTTGGGCTTGATAATTCTTTGCTGGGGGTGCGGGCTACCCCGTGCATTGTAGAATCCCTAACTTCTACCTATCAGATGCCTGTAAATCCCTTCTTCCCCCATTGTGACAGCCAAAAATGTCTGGACATTGCCAAATGTCCTCTGAGGGATCAAAATGGACCCCCCAGTTGAGAACTACTGAAATCGGGGGGTGGAGTCAGGAAATCTCTCTAAGGAAGTAACACTGAAGCAGAGACTGCAATGAAGTGGGGACCCCAACTATATGAATATCTGGGGGAAGGACATTCCAGGCAAGGAGAAGAGCAAGAACAGGTATGGCTTTCTAGGCAAAGACAGGAACTTTGGGCTGTGTTCTAAGTGTCACAGTGGGGCTAGTGGAAGGTTTTGTGCAGGATGGTGACATAATCTCATTTATATTTTAAAAGGATCCCTGGTGGCTGCTGTAGGGAGAATAGATTTTAGGAGGTATGGGGGTGAAATCAGAGACCAGTTAGGAGGCTGTTGTAGTGGTTCAGGTGACAGACGATGGTGACTTAGACCCAGTGATAGCACTTGAGGTGGTGAAAAGCAGTTGCATTTGGTTATATTGAAAAGGTGGAGCTGGTAGGATTTGCTGATAGTTTGGATGTGGGATGTGATGGGAAGAAGAGTCATGGATAACTCCAAGTTTTGATGGGTAAATGGTGGTGCTCTTAATTGAGATGGACAACCCTGAGAGAGGAGCCAGGTATGTTTGGAGGGTCATCTTGGGGGGAAGGGCGTGGGTGAGATAAGGCCAAGTAATGTGGAGGGGCCAACCAGGCCCTAATGTTATATGAATGACTTCAGGTACTATTCTACACTTGATAGATTGAGGAATTTGGGGCCAGCTGAAAGACAATAATTTTGTGTTAGAAATCTTTCTGGTAGTATGGAGGAAATGAACAAATGAGGGTTGATTGAGAGAGAGTTGAGACTAAAGGCAGAGAGATTAATGTGGAAGCTTTTCCAGTAAACCAGGCTAAACCAAGACAGTGTGTTAGGGATATAAAAACCAGAAAGAGTACACTAAATATTCACTAAGGTATTTAAATGATAGAACTTGGTTATTGACTAAAGCAAAGGGAGGATTCTGAGTTGACTCTTGGGTTTCTAGCCATCACTAAGATATAGAATAGATTTTATGTAGGGAAGGGGGATGGCCTTATTCTATTCATAATTTATGTTTTGCCTACATATTAAAAGAGATTTAAGGGAATTCCCTGGCGGTCCAGTGGTTAGGACTCGGTGCTTTCACTGCTGTGGCCCGGGTGCAATCCCTGGTCAGGGAACTAAGATCCTGCAAGCCGTAGGGTGTAGCCAGAAAAAAAAAAAAAGAGAGAGAGATGTAAAACAGTTACAATTAAACATATGTTTAATAAACCCATTAAAATAGGAGATGAAAATAAATATACTAGAAACTTTGGCCAGCATTGTTACTCTAATTAAACATGAAATTTATCTTTGTACTTCCTGGAAAGCAAGACAAGAAATGTGGGAAAGGAGGGGTTATATAATTCTCATTGTTTGTTGAAAGGAAACAAACCAGCTTGTCAAGAGGAAAGTGACTTTTTTTCCTGGAACTAAATTGTGTGGGCACTTATACAACAGACGTTATTACATAACGCCGTGGACAATTCAACAGAAAACGTAGAGATGTTTTTCATGTTACTGTTTCTTAAGCAAACCCTTAATTAAAGCAAGAGTAAGGGTTTTTAAAAGAAAGGGCAGCCTGAGTCCTCACCTTATTGGCTTCGTAGCATGTCACTGTGCTCAGTGTAAGGTGAGAAGAGGATGTGTACACCTACCCCAGCTCCAGCAGACTGTGCTGCCCTGCAAGTCCTGTAAGCCTAGGAGCTCCATGCAGGTGTCTTTTGGATGCTGTCTGGTGTCATGGGCTGCACCTGTTGTCTCTTCTCATGTGAAGTGCCCTTTCCCTTCTTGAGAACTGCCTCTTACGGTCACTCAGATAAGATAATGAGAATGGTGCCTCCTGGAGTTATAGGATATGGAAGCCTTATTTTCTCTTAACATATACAAATTTAAGACTTAAGTCACTCCTGGAATGTTTCTAGCCCACTCAGCTCATAGTAGTCATTTTCTCCTTTGGACCATTTAATATTCATTTGAGGGGAATAATGTAAAGTAGTGATAAAGAACTGTGGCTTTGGAGTCAATCCCAACTCTTCCACTTGCTAGCAGTGTGATATTGGGCAAGCTACTAAACTTTTTTAAACCTCAGTTTTCTAATCTATAAAGTGGGGATATTGTTAGTGTTTATAGCAGTGTTTTGACATAATGCATGTATGCCTTTGGCACATAGAAAGTGCTCAATAAATATTAGTTGTCATTATAATGATTATTTCTAACTTTTCTTTCCCTGTGTTTGAACTTTTGCATTGTGTTTTTACTTTTTTCTAATTGAGGTATAATTGACATACAACATTATATTAGTTTCATGTATACAATGTAATGATTAGATATTTGTATATATTGTGAAATGCTCACCACAGTAGGTCTAGTTAACATTCACGCATAGTTACAAAATTTTTTTTTCTTGCAGTGAGAGCTTAAGATTTACTCTTTAGCAGCTTTCCAATATGCAGTACAGTATTATTAACTATGGTTGCCAGGCTCTGCATTACATCCCATGACTTATTTAGCTTATAACTGGAAGTTTGTACCTTTTGAGTCCACCCATTTTGTCCACCCCCCAGCTGTTTTCACTTTTTACTTGGCTTCTAGTCAAGTTTTACATTTTCTGTGGGCACTCAATAAATATTTGTACTTGACCGACTTTGAATTTTTGCTTTAAGACATAACACTAACTAGTTACATATAACAAGTTAAAAAATGACAACCGTGAAACTATAAGGCAGCTTTGTAACTTTTCCAGGGAACTAATTTATGAGCAGTCTATACTTGGAACAACTTTATAATGTTAAGGAAGCATTTAACTTTGTTGGTGGAGCTAACCAAATGTTACCATCCCACATACTTAGGGCTAAATGCCTGGGGTTTAGTCAGAAAAAGGAAAGGTTAAATAACGCCATATGGGCAAGCTCATATGTAACATCTTTGATGATTGAGAGCTACTGGAAAAAGTAACATTTTCCAGGGGCACAGAGGAAACATTTTTATACTTCTTGCTATTACAAAGTGATACTTTTCCTCTTGCTCCTTTCTCTGTACATTAAAGTTTAATTCTAACCTCTTTTTTCTCTTCATATTTGCTATATAAACTTTGTATTAGTTACCTATTGCTGTGTAACATATTAACCCAAACTTAGCAACTTAAAACCACAAACATTTTATTCCCTCACATAGTTTCTGAGGGTCAGAAATCAGGGAGTAGCTTAACCAGCTGCTTCTGGGTCAGCGTCTCTCATGAGGTTGCACTCAGGGTGTTGGCTGGGCCTGCAGGTTTGGCTGGACTGCGGGATCTGCTTTCAAGCTCCCTCTCTTGGTTATTGGCAAGCTTCACATTTTTGCTGGCTCTTGACCAGAGGCCCCTGATTCTCCCCATGTATGCCTCTCTGCAGTAGTGGCTGCGTACAACATGGTAAATGGCTTCCCTCAGAGAGAGAGAAAGCAACCAAGATGACAACCTCAGAGTCTTTAACAACCTAACGTTGGGTGTAACATACTGTCACTTCTGCCATACCAACCCTGGTATAATGTGGGAGGAGAGAACACAAGGATGAAAATACCAGGAGGTGGGGACCATTGGGAGCCATCTTGGAGGCTGGCTACCACAGACTTCGTCTGTTAGTAGAACTTCAGCTCTTGTCATGATGTGTAACCACTCCATATGTAATGGCTTATCTTTTGGGTTTTCCTGTATCATTTCAAATTCCTATTGTCTGAAACTAAATTTATCATCTCCCTTCCCATGCCCTTCTGACTTTTTTAAGTGACTTAGGTTTACAACCTTGAAGCCATTTTTTCCACTTTTCCTTTCCTTCTTATCACTGTTAAGGTCCTAATTTTATATTTTGTTCCCTCAGTATCTCCCAAATCATCTTTTTTATATTCCTATGGCTATCATCCTAGTAAGTTCCTTACTGCTTCACACCCATAATTAAAATAGCTGCCTGGTTAGTAGCCTGGCTCTGAATCTCTCCTTTCCAGTCCATTTTATATGCTTCTATCAGACTAATCTTCTGAATCCTGACTCATTATGTCATACCTTGTGATATGTCCATTAAAATTCAGATAATTTTTCTCGAGATCCTTAGCCTCTTGGGTGTATGTAATAATATTGACAAGAGGGCTTTTGTGAGAAAATCAATCCATTATGTACTCAGACTTATTTACGACTTAAAAATGATCTTGAACATTACAAGATGATGAAAAGTTTATTTTTTTAAACTTTTAAATTTAAACAGTAAGGTTTGGGAAAAAATTACAGTCTGGTTTCATTTGGGGGGACAAGAAATATTTGAATTGTTTTATTGATGGATAATTGCTATTACAGAAATCAAAAGATTTTCATAGCAACAATGAAGAAGAGACTTTTTCTAGAGGGTTGGGAGTTTATTTGGTAGAATGGTTTATTCCGGGCATCGTGAGAAGTATACATTCAAACAACAAGCCTGAGGGTCAGCCTGTGATTTGGGCTCTTAGGAGGAACACTTTTGTTTTCCCTGCCAGAGCCCAGGCTGACCAACAGATGAACTTGCTTATTGTTTCCCTCTGCCTAGAGAGGGATGGTTTTTCTAGGCCCACTTTTCACTGAGGATACCTCCTGCTGGGGCCCAAAGTCTTGTTTTCTGTCCCTGCGTATCCATAAAAACCCAAACCCCTTCAGGTTGTGGAGATGGGCAGGGACACCCACCCCCACCCCTGCCCCCCCGATGCTCCCTCTATCCCCTCAGCCCTAGCCAAAGCCTGGGCAGCTGCTTACTTCTCTGCTTTTAGGTTCTTCTTTGGTTATTGGCTCCTGGGATCTCTCTTACTTGGCCTTATAGAGCAGGAGGCTTTTGGGATCATGTAGTTTGCCATACCGCTGGAAACAAAAGTTATAATACTTTTCAAACTCGATAAATACAACAATTTTTCACAATTCTTAGGAATGTACCATTATTTTGCCATTAGAGAACCTTATATGATAATCCTTGGGTTCATCAAGAAGAAATTTTTTCTTATTCCCGAAATAAGACTCCAAAGTCGAGTTTCTACCCATTGAGCACATTATCTTAAAGATTAGAGAAAAGTCTGGATTTTAATTTGTGTGACTTATTCCCAATTTAACCCCCTCCCCCACCCTTTGCCTTTCTTCTTAGGAGAAACAATTGCAGCGCTTACTGATATGAGCAGCTTGAATCGTCCAGAATCTGATGGCCAGATCACAATTTTTACAGATAAAACAGGAGTTATAAAGGCTGCAAGATTACTTCTTTCTTCAGTGACAAAAGTGTTATTGCTGGCAGACCGAGTAGTCATTAAGCAGATAATAAGGTCAAGAAATAAGGTACTTACCTTTCTGATGTTTCTACTTGTGTCTTTCAGGGTTGTTCAAAAAGTTTTTTCTTCTTCTTTTTTTTTAGGTTAACTGCAGGTAATTTAGCAATGCTTATCTGGTTTTTTTTTTTTTTTAATTAATTAATTTATTTATTTATTTTTGGCTGTGTTGGGTCTTTGTTTCTGTACGAGGGCTTTTCTCTAGTTGCAGCGAGCGGGGGCCACTCTTCATCGCAGTGCGCGGGCCTCTCACTATGGCGGCCTCTCTTGTTGCGGAGCACAGGCTCCGGACACGCAGGCTCAGTAGTTGCGGCTCACGGGCCCAGTTGCTCCACGGCATGTGGGATCTTCCCAGACCAGGGCTCGAACCCGTGTCCCCTGCGTTGGCAGGCGGATTCTCAACCACTGCACCACCAGGGAAGCCCTGCTTATCTGTTTTAATTGTTTATTATTCTAATTGTCTGTAGTTTAAAAATGATGTTTCATCTATACCTGTAATTCCTAAATGTATATACTGGGCTCAAACTGTTGAATGCAAATAACATTTCTTCTCAGAAAACCATTATCTACTTGTTGAGGTTTATTGGTGAAAACTTTTCGTGTGTACAAATGTGGGAAGAAAAGCTGAGCACCATGACAATGTATGTAGTAGAAACCTAGCTGATAAAAATACTGAATTCCTCAGTGCCTTTTTTTCCCCAAGTCAGAGAGTAACAATTTATATGCTTAAGAAAAAGCCTAATTACCTGAAACCACAATTATCCACATTATAAAATTTCTGTATGCAAAGTTCCTAAATATTACTTAATAATCATAAAATTTAGAGAATAGATTTTAACTCTTCCAGTCTAGACCTCTTTCAGTCTCTCAGATAATGGCCATGCTTCTCCATCAACAGGGAAGCCAGGGTGTGTACAATTATTTATTTATTTATTTATTTAGCTGTGGGTCTTAGTTGCAGCAGGCGGGATCTTCGTTGTGGCATGCGGGATCTTTTAGTTGTGGCATGTGGACCTCTTTGTTGTGGCACGCGAACTCTTAGTTGCGGCATGCATGCGAGATCTATTTCCCCGACCAGGGATGAACCCGGGCCCCCTGCATTGGGAGCACGAAATCTTACCCACTGGACCACCAGGCAAGTCCCAATCACTTCTTTCCCTGGATAATCCCCTAGGCAAAGAGGAGGGCAGTCAGCCAGGGAAGGGATCATCCCACTGATTTGAGGACAAAACTAGCTGGCTAGTATTGAGTGAATTGAAAAGTGTAAGTTTAAAGAGAAAAAGAAATTGGAGAGGTGAATCGGACAGTGCTAGAGGAATAGGAACAAACCTTCCTCTCTTTGGAAGACGGAGGTTCTGCTCAGTGGTGGCAATCTGCCTTATCTACGTTAGTTGCCTAGGCTTCCTGAGCTGCCGGGGCAGATTAACATTCCAAATATCCATCATATCCTCATTAAATAAGTAAACACAGGCTATCTGTGTTTTCCTTACCTATCTTGGTCTGACTAAAACTAAACCAGTACTGTTATTTTAGGGAAAAGTATTTGAAAATATGTTTCACATCTATTTACTTTACTTCTAAATATCAAGAAAATACATAACGTTGTCTGCTGGCTGTGTTACAAACATGCTCTCTATCTACCCCTGGCTGCCCAAAGCTTCTTGGCAATTAACTTATTCACCACAGGCAGTTTCTGACTGATCCAAACTTTTCCTACTCTTGAAGTCCCTAATCGCCCTTTCCACTCCTCACTATGCGGGTGACCTTCCTTCCACTTTTCTGAGGAGGATGGAGTTCCCCCAGTTCTGGTTCACTGAACCTTAAAGCTTCTGTGTATCATCTTTTATCCTCATCCCCCTCCTACTTCTCTGAAGATTTGATTACCTTAGTCCTGCCCATTCCCACCTTCTCCAGACCTTGCTGCATAAATGATCTCTTGCATATTTAGTCATATCCTTTACTTTTTCCTTTAATTTCAAGTAAGCCCAAGTGTTCCCATCCTAAAAAGAAATCATTCCCTAGATGATTCTAACCTTTGAATCTGCATCTACTTCTCTGAGTTCTTTCTTCTCTGTCTTTTCCTGGGACTCTTTCTCAACTTTCCCCTAGAATTTAGAACTTCTCTTTTGTTCCTCTCTTGGCTCAGGTTTGATGTCTCAGTCTCTTTCACATCTAAACCTGATAATAAAATAATGTCTGTTTTGCAGGTTCTTGCAACTATGGAAAGACTGGAGAAAGTGAACAGCTTTCAAGAGTTTGTCCAAATATTCAGTCAATTTGGAAATGAAATGGTGGAGTTTGCACATCTTACTGGAGATAGACAAAATGTATGTGTTTACCATATTTAAAAATCTTGAGATACATGCATACTTTTCAATTTGGATAGAGGTGTGATCTTTGTGATCATTTGGGTTGGTTTGTTTGCTTATTAAATCTATAACCTTGCTCTTGAAAGCCTTTCATAAATAAGCCAGGATAAAGTAAATAGATCTGTATGCCTTTTTTTGCTCACAGATAACAGTTAAATATTTTCCCACCTCACACACTGGGAAAGGTCATACTTGCCTTCAAGGCCCAATTCAAGTACTTCCTCTCTCACAGAACTTTCCATTTGACTCTTCTACAAGGGCTCAGGCAAATAAATGAGTCATCATACATATCCTGATAGTATTTTGTTATATATCTCTTATTATTCTTTCTGTAATTTGTTATATATTATTCTGTTATTATATCTTTCCATAATTGTTCTATATTAGATTAATAGTAATGACCCAAGCATTGGGTGATTTGCATTGGGTATATGTTAGCTACTTAATATTCATGATCTCATTTAATTCTCAGAACATCCGTATAAGGTAGGTATTGTTATTACTGTTTCACACGTGAGGAAACTGAACTTGAGAGGATAATAAAGTTTCCCAAGGTCACTTTTCTAGCAGGTTGAACTCAATTATGTCTGATTCTAAAGCCTGTAGTTTTCAAACCGCACCGTGATATTAGTTCTTTGTAGGTCTGTTCCCCAATTCAGACTGTAAGTTCTGAAGTTTAGGGAGGTGGAAAACCATGTCAAATCCAGGATTGACTTTTTCTTGTTGTTGGGGTACTTGTGCATGAATTTATCCTGTCAAGTTAAATATATAATTGATCTCTTCTTGAGATGCTTTGGTATAGTCCCATTGGCCATGGTTTTGGGCATGAACTTTCCTGGTTGTAGCTGGAGTTGGAAGGTAGGTATTGGCCTGGAAAGTGGCAGGCTGGATTATATGCTGCACTTAGTGCTTCTTGGACATCTGGGTTTAATGAGGCCTATGTTTCGTCCTGTGGACCAGCCCTCTAACAGATTGAGATGCCATCTTTTTGGATCACTTGCTATCACCATACAATATATGGTGTATGGCTTACAAGTGTTATGTATACACACCTGATGCATTGTCAACTAGACCCACAGGTTTTTTTTGCTAGAAGTCCTGTCCAGTATGTTAAAGACAAGTAATGGATGGAAATTTTAGAAGTGACCTCAACCTTTATTTTTGAAAGATACTCCTGATGGATGATCATCACAAGTAGGATACAGTCCTTTGCAATGTTACCTTGTGACCTGAATTAGCTTTGGAGGTTTTTGCAGTTTCTCATTTACTAGATATAACTTTGCTTCTTTCTTTCCTATTAAAGAAAGCTGTATTGGGATGCAAGTGAATGAGAGTGATATTATTATAGGGATAACTTCGAATCCACTCTCATTTATTAAAACAAATAAAAGGAAATCACTTTCAAACTTTAGGTCTTTGTTATTTGTAAGAAAAGGCTTTTCATCCAACTGACAAGTGAGAAAAAAAATTGACTAATGTGACAGGTGAAAATTTTATGTAATCCAAATTTCAGCATCCATAAGTAAAGTTATTGGAACACAACCATATTAATTTGTTTATGTATTGTCTAGGGTAGCTTTCATACTACACTGGCAAAATTAAGTAGTTGTTTCAGAGACCAAATGAACCAGAAAGCCTCAAAAATTTATTATCTGGCCTTTTATTGAAAATTTTTGCTGACCCCTAATTTAGATGGTTACCAAACTGTTATGAGAGTATTTGGTTGTAGATTTAATCAGCAATATTTGGAGATCTTCTGTGATAGCACACATTCATATCAAGGGCTATGTGAAGAGACACCAAATGAAAAAAAAAACAAACCCAAATACAGTGCCTACTTCAGAGTTTATATTCTAGCTGGGGAAAATTATATGCCCAAGAAACGTCTTAAGAACATTTTAGAGCAGCATATTGGCTAAGTTTAGGATTAAAACAACAACAACAACAACAAAAAAACTTGAGATGAATATGCACGTAGATGGGATTAATCAGACATGATCCCTGAAAGAGTCGACTTCTAAGTGTCTATTTTGAAGGAAATAATAGTCCACAAATGCTCAGTAAATAAGTCACTTTTAATTAAGTAAAGCATAGGATGGTTGTTTCTGGTTGGGAGTGAGGTGTGTTCACATGGGCAGAATGTCAGGTGTGCAGGCCACCAGAACGTGAGCCACATGGCAGCCTCTCCCTAGGTCTCAGTTCCTGGCTGTGCCGCCCTTAGTAAGGGCAGCTGTTTCTTTCTACTCTATTGTGTTGATGTATTTACATCGAAGTGGTGACATTTTATAAAACATTTATTCTGTTTTTTTTTTCTACTTTGTCACTTTTTTAAAACAATGTTACTTAATTGTTGAGTATTGCTATTATGGAGTAAATTATTTCTCAAAAAATTGAGTTGTTTACATGATCCTAGACTGCTCAATGGTTTTATTCCATGTTTAGGATTTGAAAGATGAAAAGAAAAAGGCAAAAATGGCAGCAGCTAGGGCAGTTCTTGAAAAGTGTACAATGATGCTTCTCACAGCTTCAAAGGTAAGAAAATTTTTGTTTTGCTGTGTTGTAAATTAATTAGAAAACCCGATTAAGTGCATCTAGTTTATGTATTTTACACTTTAAAAAGATGAAAGTGATAAATTGGAATATGGGCTATAATAGTTAAATTTCAGTTATTCTTTAACAAGAATGTTAACTTCCATCCCCAGTTCCAAACATCAGGTAATCTATGAGTCAGCTTTGAGCAACTAAGCAGAAAATGGCTTATTAAGTGCTGTGAATGGAGGCCTGTCACACACGGTCACTGCCTGTGGGGTTTTGCTAGTCTCATTGCGGAGCCAGCACATGTGCTCTAGAAAAAGCTAGGCAAGTTAGAATCTGTTAAGTAACAGTGGAGTATTAAGTCAGCCCTTAGCTTGTTTATTCTGTAAATTCATACCTCTAAGTCCTTATTCTACTTTCAACAAAATTGTCAATCAAGAGCTTAGAATTTCAAACAGCAGTCGGCCAGCAAATTGCTACAATTCAAGAAAGAACTAGTAAACATCTCATTAGCAGTTTGTTTAGGATTGCCTTTTCTGCTTGGAATATTGCCTCGATGCTAGGATCAGTGAAGCCAGAGAAACAGGATTCACTGGAGTCTGCTTGGAAGGCTCTGTTCATAGCTAGGCCCTGGAGTAGTTTTTCCTTTACATCATTTTTTAAAAGTCAAAGTTGCATCCACAGTCATAAAACATCTGTTCATTTTTCCTCATTCTTTTTTAGCTCTTGCACATATATTAGGCAACATTTTAAAAGTTTTAATCATGATGAAGTTATAGGGTTTTTTTTTTTCAAAAATTTTAAGTAAACATACTAAAGTATAAAGATATAGTTTTGCACTCTGCCTTTTTCACTTAACCTTGCTGTCGCTTTTTACTCATCCTGCTTCCACTTTTAGTGAGGAGAAGCAGCTGGGTGAGCCAGGGACACGGGAGATTTTGGTAAAGAACCATTTTTATTAGCATGGCATATTCTCTGTAAGATTTTGTGTATTATGATATGGGCCAAATCTTAACATAAAAATTTTCAATTGTTTCAAAGACGTGTCTCAGGCATCCCAACTGTGAATCAGCCCATAAAAACAAAGAAGGAGTATTTGACAGAATGAAAGTGGCGCTGGATAAGGTAATTGAAATTGTGACCGAATGCAAACCAAATGGAGAGACTGACATTTCATCTATCAGTATTTTTACTGGAATTAAGGAATTCAAGGTAAGAATAGAGAGAATATATTTTGTTTTTTTCTTGCCGTTTCAAAGAAGCATCATTATATGTAGTATCCATAGTTTTGTTTAATATTTTAGAATAGATGCTTCACAAAGGCAGATATTTGTCTTTAAAACAATGCCACAGTGTACAAACTTAATATTCAGTAACATAAAGCTTAGTGTAGTTTGTACAGAGAACACTGGTCTAGGGTTATAGTGGCTACTCCGGCCCTGTTTAGCTGTATGGTTTAGCTGTAACCTCTTGTCCTCTGTTTAGAAGTGTTCCCTTCCCAGCTCTAGAGCAATGCCATACCATCATGGATGATTACAGACAGCAGATCTGGAATCTGCTGGAATTCCTGCTCTTCCTTGTGCTATAGAATAGATACTTTGAGACTGTAGTAATAGTGATAGCATTAATGGTACTTAAAAATTTTAAATGAACAATAATACATGCTAACATTTATCAAGCACTTATTCTGTGCCAGCCCTGTGCTTTAAATGTGCGTGTGTGTGTGTGTGTGTGTGTGTGTGTGTATCTCACAAGAACTATTATTATTATTCCCATTATACTGTTGAGGAGACTGAGAAACAGAGATTAAGTAACTTGCTAGCTAGAAAGTGCCAGAGTTAGGACTTGAAAGTTGGCAGCCTGACTCCAGAATCCCCACCGTTTCAGGGCAGAACTCATCACAACTCAGAGATGGTGACAGTGCTCTTTAGTAAGAGCAGTGTCTAGTCGGGAAGACCCAGGAAACTGTCTAACACAACTCCCTCATTTAATAGGTGGGAAAACTAGGGCCCTGAGAAGTTCTCTAATATGCTAAGGGTTACCTCCCTCTCTAGTAGCCAGGGCTGTGACAGGGATGGTATTCTTTCCATCTAAGTAGGAACATGGGGTGGAAGAAAGTAATGGAAAGAACATTTATTTTTAGGTGTCATGCTCTCAATAAGTATTTTCTCATTTAATCTCTAACTTCCCCTTTAGATGCATTATTACTATACCCATGTTTTTGAGGAGGAAAGCTAATATGTGGTAGAACCCTTGTTTAGAACCAGGACTCTCTGATCCCAAAGTCCATGACCTTTCAGTTTACACCTCTGAGTCTGTTTATATGCTGTCCGTCCTACCCCACATCTCCTCCTGAGGGGAAGGAAGCTACAGGGACCAGTCATTCTTTCAGAGTTTTTATTACTGAAAGGAATCTTAGAGATAATTTTTCTAATTCCCTCTTTTTGTTAAGGCTGAAGGGATAGATGTCAAAGGTCAAAGGATAATAAGGAAACAAGTAGGGGTAGAGCCAGGTCTTTGGCCTCTTGACGCTGCATTTCTGGTTCCAGGCTAACTAGGGGCAGTGTGGTACCTGTGGCCGCTGCTGACAGCTCCAGCTGCTGGTCTTTTCGCCAGCAGGCATTCTGCAGAGCAAAGCGATCATGAATAGACTCAGTCTCACTGTCAGTGGTTATCTTCTTTGTATCTGTAGAGGGAAACTGGATACTTTATTCATTACTTTGAATATATGAACAGATCTTATGAAAACATGCACATAAGTGGCTTTCAAAAAAAAAAAACTCGGGATTTCTCTGGTGGCGCAGTGGTTAAGAATCCGCCTGCCAATGCAGGGGACACGGGTTCAAGCCCTGGTCCGGGAAGATCCCACATGCCACGGAGCAACTAAGCCCGTGCGCCACAACTACTGAGCCTGTGCTCTAGAGCCCGCGAGCCACAACTACTGAGCCCACGCACCACAACTACTGAAGCCCGCTCACCTAGAGCCCATGCTTGGCAACAAGAGAAGCCACCGTAATGAGAAACCCGTGCACCACAACGAAGAGTAGACCCCGCTCGCCACAACTAGAGAAAGCCCGCGTGCAGCAACGAAGACCCAATGCAGCCAAAAATAAATAAATAAATAAATTTATTAAAAAAAAAAAAAAAAACTCTACTAAGTTGCTGTTTAAAAACATATATATGTTCTCTTTAAAGGAAAATAAAAAAGTTTAACATAAATGGTATGTGGACTGATTTTTATGTTGTAATTCTGTTTAAATCCTCAAATTCTCAGGTTCTAATTGTCAATTCCATGCCTCACTTTTATCCATGTTCTTTCCTAGCTTAAGGAAAAAAAAAAAAATCCTGTCTCCATAGAACAGAGTGATTACTGGAGATAACTTGGGCCAGGAGGAGAAGGGGAAGCTATTACTTCCCTGTGGGCTCTCAACCTTCCCAAATCTTGGTATTTTCAGGGATCATGTTAAAATGGGTCATATGTAAGGATTAATGTGGAATGATAGTTGTGAAAGGACTTTAAAGTGTGAAACAAATGTAAGTTATCCTTATCAGCGCAAGAATTGTGCCCACAATCATGATCATCACCACCTACTGCCTCTCAGCCCAGATTGTTTCTGTGACATATTTCAAGGGCTAGAGGTTAAATAAGGTTGAAGTGACATAGCATATCTCAGAAAGCTGAGAGAGAGAAAATTGTACTAGTGAACATGTGTTCGTCACACATTCAGGGAACTCTAAGCACAGGCTGGCTGAAGTGAAAGGAGGTTTAGGAACTCAGAGAGATGAGATGGACTGTTAGAAAGTTATGTAAAGACAAGACCCTGGAAGGTTTTGTATTATGCGGTACAAGTTTGGGCTTGGTTTTATAGGTGTTGAGCCAATTAGAGGGAGATGGCAATATCTGAAGGGGTACGTTTTAGAAAGATGATTGAGGTCCCCTGGTAGAGAATGTTTTGGTCAGGGAGGTTCTGTTGGGGACACAAGACAAAATGTAGGGAGACTAGTTTTGCTGAATTAATGAAGGAAAAACTGATGCCTTTCCTAGTCCCTTCTATACCCCATACCTTCCACACCATTCCCCCTGGGCTCAACACATTCATTTTTGACTGTAACATCTTCCAGGACTTTGCCTTGGCGTTTTGTCAGATACAAATCCTTTACCTGGAAGCTGGTTCATTTTTCCTACCAGTTGCTACATGATAATGCTCCTTCTGCCTTAGTGTTCACTGATCTTATAGAAATGCTTTGTTAACGACTATAGTAATAAAGCTCCGCACGGCCATTGGTGGCTCTTGAGCAATGTGTCCTCCTGCGTTAGTGGACAATAAAGTCATCCCTGGACGCTGTATTTCTCCTGAGCTTTCAGACAGGGAAAGAAATTGCTAGCGTCTTCCTGGGCCCTGGGAGAAAGTACAGCCCATCTGGTTAGATGGGAACGTTGACTCATGTGGATGTATATCCTTTTTGTTCTCAGATGAATATTGAAACTCTTCGGGAGAATCTTTATTTTCAGTCAAAAGAGACTCTCTCTGCGATGCTGGACGCCCTCTTGGAGCGCACAGAGGACTTTACTGATTGTGCCTATACCAGCCACGAGCACAGGGAACGCATCTTGGAACTGTCAGCTCAGGCCAGGATGGAACTGCAGCAGTTAATTTCTGTGTGGATTGAAGCTGTAAGAGCTTTATTTCATCAAAGTAAATCTTCTGTAATAGCTTTTCCCTGGAGCCCTGAGAGTTGTGGCAGGCGCCGTCACCACCAGGAGTGTGAATGTGGTCCAGAGTGGGCCAAGGGTGTCTCGTTCCTTTTCTGCCCCCTACTTGGCCAGAGCATCCTTCCCATCAGCACTCACAGTATTCAACATTTCTAGGCCTGTTGTTTCTCATCCTGGCCAGTCTGGATTCTGTGCCACCATCACCATCACTAGTTCACCCTGCCGTCCCCACTCTTCCACCAGACTCACCTCTGGAAAATTCCTCCCCAAAATGCTTCTTCAGAGTGAAGAGCAGAGGTTCAACCAAGCCTAGAGGTTCTTGGGACCCGAGTCTTAACTGCTGGAGCCATTCAGATGTGCACAGTTCTTAACTCTGAGGACAGCTGATTTACAGACACAAGGATTTAGAAAACTTATTGAGGTTTAGAAGCAATGAAGACCAGGGTAGATCCAGCTGGCAGGTGAAAGGTTTTTCACCCTCGCACAGATTCCTGGTCTCAGACTGGCGGGGAGCCACTTTAAGAGCCTTAAACAGGCTGCTGGTGCGCTTCAAACGTGGGAGTTATTTGGGCAAGAGTGGCAAGCACTGACAGAAGTGGTACAACACAGGAGGTGTGCACCCAATCTCTTCTAGAACGTGGATTACAGATTTGAAAGGTAGAGCCCTGAGACATGTCTCTGGCACCATTTATTTATTTCTTAGGCCTAGGGTATGTCAAAAAAGTATTTAACATGGTTTACAGCATACAGCATGGATAGAACAAATCTGGAAATCGTGGACAAAAGCTTAGGCAGTAAAGATGAAGAAGGGCGAATGTGCCTGAGAGGGTCCAGCAGTCTGCTTCCTTGTGAAGAGATTGATTTATGAATGAAGAGTAGTATAAATCACAGATTTCCCTCACATTTTCTTGGCATCACAATATTGCAAATGCTCATATTAACAGGGAAACATAACTACGGTAGAATGGTGTCAGGGATAAAAGCAGTATTTTGTGTTTAGTTTGAATTGTCTATGTGATATCTAATCTGAAGTGTAGATTGCTTCAGAATTAAATTTTAAGCCCAACATGCAATATAAAGAGTTTCTGTGAGGAAACGCTCTGTGTGTTGGGAATCCAGTTCTATCAATACTTAAATTTGCAGTTAACACCTTTCACATGTTTCACAAGCACTTGGATCTCTGATTCTGCATGTCAGATGTATTGTTCATTCATTCACTTTTTTCAGCAGTTGTCACTGAGTGCCTTTTATATGCCAGGCACCAAAAATCTAAAGATGAATAAGATAAAATCTTTGCCTGCAAGAATTTTGCAATGTAGAAAAATGTGGGAAGGTGTGAGACGAGTACAAAAAACTTTGTAAGTGTCCTAAGAGAAAGTACAGATCATGTGTTGAGAGGGTTTGAAGGAGGTTGAATTTGTATTTATCGAGAGAAATAAAGAAGCTTCATGAAGAAATTGACATTTAACTGATTTATTCATTCAAAGAATTGAATACCTGCTACCTTCCATTTGCTGTGCCAGGTATTGTGCATTCAGTGGTGAGCAAAATAAATGTGATCCCAGCCGTCACAGAGCTTACCAAGGCCTAGTGAGGAAAATAGACTTTAAACAACAACAACAACAGAAATCAAAAGTACATATGTAATTGCAAACTAGGATGATTACTTAGAGAAAAGGTTAGAGAGGGTAAGAAGAGGGTCTAATCTAAATTGTGTGATCTAAGAAGGCCTTTCTGAGAAAGAGACATTTATGTAAGGACTTGAAGATGAATAGGGTTTTAATTTTTATCTAGGTTAAGAATGAAGAGATGAGAATTCCAGGCAGAAGATAAAACAGATTAGTTTTAGACATGATAAATTTATTAAAGAAAATTAGATTTAAAAAATTCACCTGTTTAGAGTAGAAAAATGTAACTAAATAACTAAAATTCTCTTTTCCACTCTAACCATAAACAGGTGAATTTTAAAAATCTACTTTTCTTATAGTTCACAGATATTAAAATTTTATTATATTTGTAGTTTGAGTAAAATTGGAATTACAAGATGAAAAAGATAACTCTTCACATGTACTTTTAAAACTTTTTAGCAAAGCAAGAAAACAAAGAGCATCGATGAAGAACTGGAACTCGCTATATTGAAAATCAGCCACAGCCTCAATGAACTTAAGATAGAAGTAAGTATAGTTTGAAATCTAGCCTCTTTTAATTCTTTGCAAGTTGTCATGTTGTATGGTATATATAAAATGCCTTAGCATTAGTATGTTCCTGTGCCCAGAAAATGTTCATAAAGTTTTCCTTTGACCTAGTTATTTTGAAGCCACTGTTATATTAGTGCCATCATTCTCTTTATTTTTTAAATTATTATTTATTTATTTATTCATTTATTTTTGGCTGTGTTGGGTCTTCGTTTCTGTGCAAGGGCTTTCTCTAGTTGCGGCAAGCGGGGGCCACTCTTCATCGTGGTGCGCAGGCCTCTCACTATCGCGGCCTCTCTTGTTGCGGAGCACAAGCTCCAGACGCGCAGGCTCAGTAGTTGTGGCTCACGGGCCTAGTTGCTCCGCGGCATGTGGGATCTTCCCAGACCGGGGCTCGAACCCGTGTCCCCTGCATTGGCAGGCAGATTCTCAACCACTGCGCCACCAGGGAAGCCCAGTGCCATCATTCTCAAAGCTTGTACACAAATGTTTATAACAGCCCGAAACTGGAAACAATCTAAATTTCCAGGGAATTCCCTGGTGGTCCAGTGGTTAGGACTTCACGCTTTCACTGCCAAGAGTGTGGATTCAATCCCTGGTTGGGGAACTGAGATCCTGCAAGTGGCGCGGTACGGTCAAATAAATAAATAAATAAATATCCATCAACAGGGGAATCAATAAATGAATTTTGGTATAACTATATCAAATGCTATTCAGCAATAAAAAGGAACACTATCGATATGGGTAATAACATGGATGAATTGCTTAAACGTTACACTGAGTGAAAGAAGTCAGACACAAAAGTGTGTGTGTGTAATTCTATTTAGAAAAAATTCTTAAAAAGGCCAAACTGATTTATAGTGACAGAAACCAGGTCAGTGACTGCCTGGGGTCAAAAGTAGGGGGGATACTTACTACAGAGGGGCATGGGAGGACTTTTTGTGGTAATGGAAGTGTCCTAAATATTGATTATGGTGGTAGTTACTTGGGTGTAAATGTTTGTCAAACCTCATCGAACTGTACCCCTTGGTACATTTTGTTGTGTATAAATTATACCTTAATAAAGTTGATATTTTAAAATGTTCTTTTGGCTGTGAAGATTTCCCTGTTCCCTGGATGAAAACTTTATCATCTAATGACTTATTTGGTCACTCTTAGGTAATTGAAAGTCACTTAAAGTCAGGGCTTTGTGAACTACAGCCAGGCTGTTTTTATAAATAAAGTTTTTGGGGAGGACACAGTTCTGCCCATTTGAGTTGGGTAGTTGCGACTATGTGGCCTGAAAAGCCTAAAATATTTACTCTCTGGCCCTCTACAGAAAATGTTCACCAATCCCTGCTTTAGGTCATAAAACACAAACTCAGTTCAAAAATGAGAATGTTCGTTCCAATATATTAATCAGTATTTTGATTCATTCAATTGTAGGACTTTGCTCCTGTTTCCCACTCCTCTAGCCCGCCTAGGGCTTTTGGGGGAAGTGTGGTCTCTTGTCTCTTTTTCAGGCCCTTCATCCCCTCTTATCTAGCTTCTGTTCCAGATCTTTGCCAGGTTGTGGCACAGGGAAAGAAGAGAGGAAGTGGGGAGTTCTTAGTGACTGGTGCCCTTATGAGATGCACTGGGCTCGAAGGTGTTTAAAGCTGACTTTCTCTGTCGTGAATACTTGAGTGTGCTCTTCAGAGGCTCTCCTGGTGCCTCCCCTGACCAGCCCCTTACTTTGTAACTTCTGTGCCACGTTGCTCCCTCCGTTTTTGGGGTGTGCCTGGAGGGGGACTCACAGCGAGCACCAGAAAGACCCTCCTCACAAACACCTTTCTTCGCACTTATCTCTAATTTCTTCGTTCTTTTATATTTTTTAAGAGAGTCAAGGGCTCAAGAGAATGAATTGGTTTGGGGGAGTTTCATATATAAATTATCTGGTGATGTTTCATTGACCTCTGTTGAAACCTTCATTTTAACATCCTATTGAACATTAGAAGGATATGGTCTTCTATGGTTTAAAAAAAGCCTACTCATTTTTTCCAGCCTATTCAATTTTAACTAAACTATTGTTAAGACTGTGACTATCAGTTGAACATAAAATCTTTTGGTGATAGACTGAGTGGCTTTCCATAAGCTTCATTTTCCTTACCTCTGAAATGGGTATAATAACATCAACCTAGAAGAATTTTTATAAGGATTAAGGGAGATAATGTCTATAAAGCTACTTTCAGTACCTTGCACAGAGCAGGAACTTCATGTTTATTCACCCTTCTTCCCTTGGAGTTTATAAGTTGTCTCCAGAACCATTTGTAAGATTTACGTGACCTTGAACAAGTCACTCAGTCTCTAGGGACCTGTTTCATAGTCTGTAAAATAAAAGGCTGGCATTAGCTATTTTCTATGACCCTGATGGTTAAACAAAATCTTTTGAATTCTTACGTGCATTTAATTTCCAAAGGAAAATGCATTTTAATGTCTTTGTTTCTGACTGTAATTATTCTCACTTGATTTCATGAATGTGGACTACCCTATTGTTAATTTTGTACAAAGTCCTGCAATTTGAATGGACATTGGATTACTTCCAGGAAAAAAAGAATCACTTCATTCAAATAGGCTTAATTAAAAATCAGATTTTCCTTAGGACAGTGTTATTAAAAATGATCTCTTTCTGGTGAACCCCAAAATAACCTGTCATAACATTTTTTTAAAAAGGCAGGATAAGGAGAAGAAAAGATTATGGAGTTAATAGTACGCAAAGATGTTCAGTGAGAGTGAGCAGTGCTTAAAATCCATTCCACCTAAAGTTAAATAAAACCTTGAGGTTTTCATTATCCTTTTATCCATCATTTCTCCTGTGACCCAAGAGTTAGACAGTAAAGCTGTGGATAGCAATATAGATAAACTGTGAGCCCCCAAGGGAAGGGGTTGTGTCCTACTTGTCATGTATGTCCAGCCTTCAGTTCAGTTCCTGCCATAACGTAGGTATTTAATAAAATTTGTTGCATATATATTTGACTGCATCTCACAATGATACTTTTTCAAATGTCTGTTTAAAAACTTATTGATGATCATGAACTGCCGTTTGATTTTCCTCTTAATATGCAGAATACCATTCTCTTCATACTATTCTATTTCTCACTAACTTGAAGAATAGCAGAAGCATTTTGTGAGTAAGAGAGAAGCTGTGTGGGAACGAGCTGGTTGATAACAGGATGAGAAGAGGATCAGGCTACTCTGCCACGATGACCAGTTCATCTTCTGCAAACAGGATTACCGCCAGCACCAGGGGACTCAAAGATGTCAATATCCCTCCTGCCTGTGGGAGAAGTTGCAAGCTCCCCAGGGCTATGCAGTTCTATTACCACAGGAAACTTTACACTTTCCCCTCAGCAAATCAAGTGGGACTGATCTGAGGTTGCTACTCTTTAGTTTTTAGAGTACTCATGAGGTTTTCGGTCACAAAACCTTATTGTTTGTTGTCTTTTTTTCATTACCCTTCACTCCCCACATCTGCAGCTTCATAGTACAGCAGCTCAGCTGGCAGCAGATCTGGTAAAATACCACGCTGATCATGTGGTTCTCAAAGCATTAAAACTTACTGGAGTAGAAGGAAATTTAGAAGGTTTGGCTGAATATGCCTGCAAACTGTCTGAACAGAAGGAGCGGCTTGTTGAGGTGAGCAATAGGTTGCTTGTTAAAGAAACTGTAGTTTAATGAAAGCTGTACTATCATCAGGTAATATTAACACAAATACAGTTTTTGGTTTACTCATAGGAGCGTTTTCTCTCTTGCCTTTGGAATTTTAAAAATATCATGTTTATCTGTTCTGTTCTTACAACAGTTTGTCCTCTAAAACAAAACAATAAAAATGCTAGAACCCACAAATGCCCTTCTTAACCTTCTTCCTTATTCCATCAGAGAGATAAGATCTTGGAGTGGAGCAATGGAGATACATCGTATGACCTTGTTTGTATTTGAATCTTTTGCGTCTCAGCAGGAAAGAGATGGCACATTCAAATTAGGTTAATCTTAAGAGGGTTTAATAAAGGAGCCATTTGCAATTGCATGGATAGGATGTGGGGAAACGATGAGAGTACAGGAACTGGGGTCAGTGACAGCAGAGCTGGTACTACTCCTACAACCAAATTAACAGGGGCAGTGAGTGGTTCCTGGAAACTGGAAGAGCACAGAGTCCTTGAGAGAGCCTTGAGTAGTCGTGGTTTTAGGACTAGACACAGAGACAGCCGACGGCAACCTGCAGGGAAAGAGCATGAGAATAAAGGCCCTTACCCTCCTCATCCCTGCTGCTGTATTGCTGGGGCTTCCCATAGGCCACACACAGCTGTAGACCACGTAGGCCAGTCTCCCAAGAAGGAAAAAGGGTGGATATGGAGGGACAAAGAGAAGACAGTCAGCACAGTATTCCTTCTCGGAATCTCTCCTGTTCTGCCCAAATCTTTGTTATGTGTTACTGGTGCTTTACCTGCCCCTTTTGTTATAATTCCAATTATTGATTGATACTGTAAGCCTTCTACCTATTGAGAATGTCAGACATCTGCTGGTAAAGAAATGTATACTTAACCCATGTACACGTGAAGAATATATCCCCTTGTATATATGAGTTACGTCCCAGCCAACATGTATATTAATGCACAGATATGAACCATCTAGCTGTGTTCATATTATCTAATGTCCCCTGCTCACTGAATCTCACATACTAATGGTTAGAAGGAACTTTGAGACTAACTAAGCTAGCTTCCTCTCCTTTATTTGTTTACATCTGAAAACTACTAGGGAGCATTCTTAAAATGACTGTAGATACATCTCCTTTTTAAAATAGATCTGATGCTGTTTTTTTTATAAATCAAGTATTATGACTGCAGGCAAACTTGCTAATTATAGGAATCCTGCAGCAAATCTTTTTAAAAAGTGAAAAAAAATTTTTTCCCTAATTTTCTGTTTTAAGCCTCAAGAAATTATTGAAAAATTATTTTCAAACATTTTCATTGATACAGGCTCTTTACTCATTATATCAGTCTTGCCTAATCCAGTGTTATCTCCAGAAAAAGGTGTGTTAATTGACAGGGAGAAGTGTTATTTGTTGGCAGAAAGAATGTGTAGCTTGTGGTAACTGACATAGTTTAGCTGAGAGACCTTGGATAAGTCCTTCTCTGAGCCACGTTTCTTCATACATATAATATGTGGGTACTACAAGGTCCTTTCAGGATTCCTCTTGGTTCTAATATTCTGTGACCACCTTGCCATGATCAGATAGGAAGTAGAAACAGTAGGGTATATGCTAATAAGCCCGTATTTGTTCCTGCTTTGCTCCTAGAGAATCCGTTGGTAACCAACGCAATATTATAATAATCTTATTAATGTACAAATTTATTTTTATAGGTTTTAATGTTTTATTTTCTTTGTTAATTATAAAATGATGCTATGTATTGTGAAGAATGAGAAAGTTGAACTATAGAAATGGTTTTTTGTAGACCTGTCGATTGTTGAGACATGTGTCTGGGACAGAACCTCTTGAAATAACCTGTATACATGCAGAGGAGACATTTCAGGTGACTGGCCAGCAGGTATGATCAACAGCAGATCGTTCCTTCCATATTATGTTTTATCTGAGTGTCATAACAAATTGTGCACAAGGAAGACACAAATGGTTCTGCATAACTACGGGCCAAATCTACTGAGAGAAATGAAGGTAATGGAATTTTTGTTGGTAGTGTGCCAGAACATTCCATTGGATTATCTGGTCATCTGCCAAATTAGAGATTGGCCCATTTAATTGATGCCCTAGTTTATATCTATTTAATTGAAGCCGTTTACAATACAGGTCGTTATAACATGTTTGAAAACTAAGTTATCATTATGTGATAAGCCACAAAAATACTCACATGTTTTGACCCAATAATTCCTAAGGACATAAGGAGATTAAAAGAAAAATAAAAACAATACTTGTTACATTGCTTATAATAAGATTCAATTGGAAGCAAAATAACAATCTTAAGTTAGGCAAATAATATATTATGATGTTATAGTAATAATTTTGATAACTAGAATTAGCAACATCTAAAAATATTTCATTAAAATGTTAGGTGACAAAAGCAGGATGCAGATTTGTTTATATGCTATAATTGCTACTATATAAAATATACATATATAAGAAAATGACTATAAGAATGTGCAGAAATGAAAGTTCTGCTTGTTAGGGAGAATTGTGAGTCATTTTTTTCTGAATTCTCTATAATATTACTTCGTTTTTATAATTTTCAAAAGCATTTTAACAATTGATATCGCATTTAATACTGTCTCTGTCAAATTAAGGGAAAAAGGGAGGGACAGAAGTTCCTCTCCCTTTTAGGTCTAAGCTCTAAAATACAATTTACCAGGTGTATTTGTTTCATTCATCATGGTAGCCAAAAGGACTTACTCCTTATTGCATTATTGGATGGTAGATGTCGAGCCCCTGGATTTATAGTTGAGAACAGCAAAAGCAACTTAGAGACATAGGTGGTGTGTGCCCTCTAGCAGACCCAAGTTGGATGCTGGAAGGATGTTTATGCTCCCCGTGGAGAACAGTATCAAAAGCTTCTCATGGAAACAGGAACTATCTGAGTGACCCTCAGCAGTGACCATCGGCTGAGCATTTTATTATAACCAGAGGATCTCTGTTTATTGGGAGAAACCAAGGCTTCAATATTTACTTGTCCATTTGGGAGTCATACTACTTGCCTTGGCTATAAATGTATTTCAGTAGAGCTAAAGTTTGACCCTCCTGCCATATACAATCAGCTCTTGTTATCCTCAGGCCCTGCTTGCTATTTGGTTGTAATTCTCTGCTTACTGTTTTCATTGCAGCAGCGATATTAGGAAAAGTATATTTTCCTTTCCAGGATGGTGATAGATGGAGCCTGCTGTCAATTTCTGTAACTTGAGAAGCTTTTTCTATTCCCATAGCCTCAGCTTTTATTCCTAGTCTTGGCTATCTGTCTCACAAAGGGATAATTTAAGAAAACAGAGCATGCCTCTAGGAGAATTTATATTACTTCTGGATGGCTCTGCTTTAGCAATGTCATTTTTATATTTCCTTTACAACGTTACAGCATATCCAGGGCACAGTGGAACGGTTTCCACACTGTACAGTGGCTCCTGGTTGAGAAGGCAGCACTGCTGCATCTAGCTTGAAGTCCATGGCGAGCCCTGTGCCCACCTTCCCTGACGATGGGGAACCTTGCTCTACTCTGAAAGCTGCCACCTGCTTGTCAAGCCTGTGCCTGTGGGACTGTGCTCACCCAGGAGGAGCGCCTAGGTCTAATTCCCTCGAAGGCAGCCTGACTCTGACCATAGCAGTTTCTTTTCTTTTTTTTTAAATTGAAGTATAGTTGATTTACAATGTTGTGTTAGTTTCTAGTGTACAGCAAAGTGATTCCGTTTTATATATATATATATATATTTTTTTTTTTCTTTCTCATATTCTTTTCCATTACATATCAGTTTCTGAAACCTCTTCAGTGACTTCCTATCTCACTCAGAGTAAAGTCCATCTCTACTGTGCGTGTTTCTCCATCACGTGGCCATTGGTGACCTTCCTTTTTTTTCATGTCAGTCCAGTCACACTGACCTACTGGCTGTTGTTAAAATGTATCAGAAATGTTCCCACCTCATTCCCAAACGACTTTCCCTAGGTTTCCCTGTGACTCCCTCACCTTCCTCAGTTCTTTGCTTACATGCCACCTTTGCAAGTGACCACCTAACTTAAAATACTGTGACTGCCAAACGCCCTCCATCCTCCTTACCCTTTGTTTTTGTACATATCGTTCATCATCTTCTAAGATATTTCATAATTTACTTACATGTTTTTAATCACCTGTCTCCCCACATTATAATATCAGCCCCATGAAGAGAGGAACATTTATTTATTTCATTCACAGCTGTTTCCCCAGCACCTGGAACATGGGTACAGTGCCGGGAATATAGCAGGTGAATGAGGAGTCATATATTAGTTACTTGGTATCTTTGAGTCTCAGTTTCTCCAGCTGTAAAATGGGAACAGTGCTTATTGAGAAGGATAGTATTTTGTTTGTGTGTTTTTGAGGATTAATACTAATGTATATCAAGCACCTATCACAGTACCTCAAGGTTATATCTACCATGTCCTCATAGGTGTATGTGTATGTTACTACTACTACCACTACTACCACCACCACTACTACTACTACCGCTACCAGTACTAATACCGATTCTGCTACCTCTACAACTACCACTACTACTACCAGTACCAGTACTAATACCAATGCTGCTACTACCATCACTACTACTATCATCACTACGACTACTGCTACCACCACTACTGCCACCATTACTACCACTATTACTAATACTACCACTACTACACCATCTCTTCTTCTGCAGTATACAGTACACTCTTTGTACTCTTGAGTATAACTGAATTATGCTATGGAAATAACTTTGTTGAAACAGAACTTTCCTTGAATAAAGATAATTGCTCCCTGAATAAAGGCTTATGTATAATAATGCCTACTATTTATCTATAGATAAGATTATAAGAAACAGTAAGTTTTGTATGTCCATACTGCCCAACATGGGGCTTATATGTGGAATATGCTTTGTAGTTGTGTCATTGAGTGATTTGAACAGTACAGGCTTAAGTTTGGTTTCCAATATGATTCTGAGAGGTAAGATTTTGAAACTCACACCTGTGTATATTGTTTCTTTAGATAATTTCTGCTGCTGAAACTTTGACATTGCATCCATCTAGTAAAATTGCTAAAGAAAATCTAGATGTATTCTGTGAAGCCTGGGAATCCCAAATTAGTGACATGTTAACACTGCTGAGAGAAATCAATGATGTGTTTGAAGGAAGACGAGGTGAGAAACTGTCCATATATTGAAATATGTTAGTATTTTAATGTAACTATTAGTTTTTTAATGTCAAACCTCAGATGCAAAATGAATAACTTGTTATAACCCAACTGGGTTATTTTTATAGTAAAGTATCTTCCACAAAAAATTATAAAAATATTATTTGTCCTTCATTTTAGTATCAAAGCAGTAAAATTTGTTGTACAACAGTATAGTAGATTCCTTTGAATTAATATTAACAATCTAGTTTTCTTATTGAAATTGTCATTTTTATATTTCTTATAAATTGTTTTTTAGTTTTAGTACAAATGCTCTTCTGTAATACAATAATTCTCTGATGTAATTCTACTAACTTCATAATGAAATGAATGTAGTTATTTGATTTTCGAATTGCTTTCCTTCCACTTGGATGGAATCTCTTTCCTTGATGACTACGTAATCTTGGAATATTTCCTTTGGTGGGTAAGTTCATTGGTATTTCTACAACATGTAGAATAGCACCATACAATGTACAGAAGGCATAATTTTTACTCTTTATTTTAACATCAACTTGGAGTTTTGTTTATTTCCCATTGTACTGTGTATCCAGTTATCTATGTTTATGTGTTTTTATGTATTTCCTTTCTAATGGCTTCTGTTAGTGTCAAGCATGCTTGTTTTTTTAAATTAAAATGTCATTTAAAGTCATAATAACATCAAATTACATATTTATTTTTACTGAATATGAACATCTAAACATTTCATTTTTTAAAAAATACCCATTTAGGGTAATTGCTGATTTGCTTAAAAATCAGGGAATGGTAGACTTTGTAGATATTACATAATTTGTAATGTGTAATAAATGCTTACCATGCTTCTGCATTTAAAGATTTCTGTGATAGCTAGTCAGAATGGCATATCATTTTGATGCTTTGATAAAGTACTTACAGCTGCATGGTTTTTTTTTTTTTATATATATTTATTTATTTATTTTTGGCTGTGTTGGGTCTTCATTGCTGTGTGCGGGTTTTCTCTAGTTGCGGCGAGCGGGGGCCACTCTTCATTGCGGTGCGTGGGCTTCTCATTGCCGTGGCTTCTCTTGTTGTGGAGCATGGGCTCTAGGGGCGCACGCTTCAGTAGTTGTGGCACACAGGCTCAGTAGTTGTGGCTCGCAGGCTTTAGAGTGCCGGCTCAGTAGTTGCTGCACATGGGCTCAGTAGTTGTGGCTCGCGGGCTTTAGAGTGCCGGCTCAGTAGTTGTGGCGCACAGGCTTAGTTGCTCCACGACATGTGGGATCTTCGCGGACCAGGGATCAAACCCATCTCCCCTGCATTGGCAGGCAGATTCTTAACCACTGCACCACCAGGGAAGCCCCACTGCATGGGTTTTTATGTGAGGCAAGTTTTATATATTAAAAGGTAAATTGATATAATTGATCCATATTTAAAGAAGAATGATGACTTTGCCATAAGACTTGTTTAAGGAATGAAGAGAAGAAGCTTCCTGGTCTTTCTGAGCACTAGACTAGCGTCCCCTACAGATAGACCAGAGTTGAAACAGGAAAATCCTATACTTATTTTTGGCCTACGTGGTCACTGTGGTTTCTTTTACTTTCAAACTGGATATTACGTAAATGATCTCTTCTTTAGGTTTGGGTAACCTGTCCCCCCCAAATCAGGGTTATCTTAACTTCCTAAGTGCTGAACCGAAGTTCCTCTTTAGGTGGGACACTGCTGCCTTTGATCAATGCGACACCCATTGTTTAACTGGTAGTATCTTGCTGTTCAGAGGCATCCTTACTTATGTGGGGTTAATTGAGATAGAGTTGCTTAATTTCTTTTACTGCCTTTTTTTTTTTTTCTGACTGTTATCATGAAACTCATAAGAATAGCTTTTCTGCCAAGAAGCCCAACTCTGAGTTAGCCGTTGTTGACTGAACTGAGTCCAGTGGCACCGTGCTGCTCTTCCTGTTCTGTATGGTTATTATGACAAGGCTGCCTGTTGCCTCGCACCTGCCCACTGCAAAGGACAGAGTGTATTCTTCAGATTCTGGTTTCTCTTTGCTACTGGTATAACTCATAACTATTACTGGAAAGCCTTTGCTCTATTTTGGCCACTTTAGTTCTGCTCTGCATATCTTGACTCTCCTGACTAGGAAACTTAGATACGTTTGCAAGTATCAGTTAGCCAAACAATTAAGTAGCAAACAACATGCTAAGCAATGAAAAGGAGCCTTTAGGGTTCGCGTATTTGAAGTCCGTCTGAGAGCTAGGTTATTGTCCCCTTACCCGGAGACCCGTAGATTTCATAATAGAGCCTCCTGGGATTGTTTCAAGAACTCAAAAATCAATATTTGTCTTCCTCCCTTTCTGGCTTCAGCCAGTTCAGGGAGGCCATGGCCTTTGTATTAGAAGGGACCAAGATCAAAAAGACTCCACCTTTCCTTAGTGATAAGTATGTAGCAACATTTAGAAGTTGAGATTATCTTAGACAAATAAACGTCGAAAAGAAGCTTTCTCTCATAGCCTGCAGATTCTATCCCTTTTTTAAGGAAGCTGAATTTCCTTTGTTATATTTGAACCATCGTGAAGTTAATCTGACGAAGCTTCAGTTTATAGGGATGTACCAGGCTCCACAGCTCTGCACCTATCTTATTGCTCGGCAGACTGGACGCGTGGGGTGCTGTTCACTGCAATGGGGCGAACAGGAAGAGGAACGTGCTTGTGGATAAATATGAGCTTACTCGGGGGATGTATGAGTCGGGAACAAGGGAGTGATGCATCCAGACAAGAGATGACGGGGCCATGATAGTGGAAATGAAGATAAGAGGACTGATTTAAGAATTTTACAAGTAATATTAGTATGATTTGATGATTAATTGAATGTAGAGGTAAGGGAGAGTTTGAGGATAACAGCTGGGTTTGGTCTAATCCAAATTCTAAAATACCCCAGTCCTACTCCTGAGGTTAGTTAATAATCTGCCTAGCCTTTAGCGGTTAGGGATTCATTTTCAGTGGGTCTGGGGACATGAATTTTTTTCTGATGGATCATGCCATATAAAGCCCCTTTCAGAACCAAAAAAGCTAATTATAAGAACTTCTAATAAGGAATAATACTGTACATCTTCAGTGAAATAATGAGGCTTTCCTGTCCTTGGGGGATTGGCTTTATTTTGTAGAGATGCAGAAAAGCTCTGGATATTGAAAATGGACAGCAGTTAGGTTGTCATGAGAAATCATTTTGCTATCCTCATAAGCTGAGAGGGCCTTTGAACTTAATTCTGGACTTAATTTATCTGGAGGTGTAAACTCAGAAGTAAAGATGGCACAAGTGTCATGTTAATTTAGGGAGTATTAAACAAAGGATTTAGGGAGTATTAAACTTATAATACCCCTGTGAAGACAGTGCTTCAAAAACAATTCTGTACATCAAAGTCTGTACCAAATATATTTTTTTCATGTTCTCCAACCAAATTACAATTTTATTTCTCAGTCACATGTAATTAATAGACTAAATTATCAAAACTAATGTGCTAACATTTCTGTTTATTTAATAATATTTTAAAAATTAAATGTGAATAGTAGAAAATTTGTTTTAAGTTATATATGTTATTTGTAGGAGAGAAGTATGGCTACCTTTCACTTCCAAAGCCAATGGTAAGTAGAAAACCTTTGTACACTTGAGAATGTTTTTATTCAGAATTCAAATTATGCTCTTGTTGCCTATTGCTACCCCCACAGCCTCCAATGATTGACATGCAAAAAAAAAGTTAGGATATTAAATGTTGACTGTTCAGAATTGTTATTCTGAGTAGCAGTCTAGATGTAGCCCATAGTTTGGTTATTTGTGTTAGATTTGAGGGATTGAGGGAATACGTAACAGATCTTATGATTAATAAGAAGCCATAATCTGAAGTCAGAGGTCTTTTTATTCTTCATATCTTGGGTCTAATTCACAAGGTCATGTTGGAACAATTTTATGCAAACTAATAACTTTCTTAATTTTCTTGATGAAAATAAGCCATTCTGTTTATATTTAGAGACTTGAAATGCTTTATTTAGCTTTACACAATTGAAGCTGATGCATCTTGACTGCATTGCAAAATAGTGCCCACTAGATGGCAAGCTTGGTTACATTATTAAGATGGTTTCTGTACCTTTTCAGGCAATTCCCTTTCGGTCTTCATTAAACACTTTGATAATAATAATTTGTAAAAGTAAAAATAAAAATAACGAAAACACAACTAAATTTAAAAGAATAAGATGGGATTGTAAGATTCTAAATAAAATAAAACCTAAAAACCTCTAGGGTATTCTTAACTTTCTTAAATGCTTTATAAGTTGCTTTATACTAGACTAAGGAAGAAGATGCAGATGATGTGACTATACAAGGAGGAGCCAAAGAGATCATTGGTCCATCTCTGTTTATTTTCTAATGAACCTAAGAGGCAGCCTGTGTGTGTGTGTGTGTGTCCATGCCTCTTTATAGATTCCTTGTATTTATTTTCTGTCCTTTACCGTCTCCTATTTCTTCTATAGTAAACAGGATTAGAAAATTTCAAAAGGGCAATGTTAAATGAACAAATATAAACGATGGGATAGAAAAAAGGGAAAAAGTTGAGGCTCTTCTATTCTGCAGTTAAACTGGTGAAAGAATAGCTGGTCAGAAGCAATAAGTCATGGTAATAATAAGGGAAACAAAAAACGGAGAAGTACACATATACCTCAAAGCTGTCTTCTTAAGCTAAGTGGGCACCTGAGTGTTTTGTTTTATCATAATCTGTATTTTGTGTACATGTGTGTGAATATCTACTCTGTGGGGTGTGTGTGTGTGTGTGTGTGTGTGTGTGTGTGGATGGTTTAAATAAATGTTTCCTTTAAAAAAATAAATGGCTCCCTGAATCTCCTGGCCCTTCTATCTCTACTAGCCCAGCTGTTCTGGAACTCCTGCCCCAGCTAGGGGAGTTCCCACCAGATCTCAGAATGAGAGGAATGCCCAACTTGGGCTGCCATCTCCAGAGAACTTCTGGATATATTTTTCAAAGAAACATTGCTATTGGTAGTGGTTTCTACAAGTAAGTAAGCATCTGTGGGCCACCCTGGTAACCTAACCAGTGTACAATGTTTTCTTCTCCCCTAGGGGAAATATATTCTGAGTTCTAAATAGCCTACGTAGAAACAAACTTGTTGTTTCAAATATAGGGGCCATCAAACATGCTGGTTCAAATATTAAATCCTAAATTCTAAGTATAATCTCCTATATAACCTGGCATATAGGATTAGGAATCTGGATGTCAGTGAAACTAGGGTGCTGAAATTTAGCCCTCAAAAAGGCAAACTTGTTAAAGGAATTGAATTCCAGAGTCATAACATTAGGAATGTATTGAAAGCTACATATAGTGATTAATTTTATTACATCATTTCCTAAGAATAATTTAACAGAGGGGCCAGGGAGGTTTGGGGGTATAATAATTGGACTATGAAAAGACTGCAGAAGTCTTTAAGTGTTTCTGGGACACAGATCTGCTTTCCCTAACTCCAGATTTCTAACTAACTACTTCTTCAAAGCTGAACGCACATATTAGTAGAGTATTTGCAATTACAGTTGACCCTTGAACAGCGTGGGTTTGAACTTTGGGGTCCACTTTTTTGTGCATGTTTTTCAATAGTACATACTACAGTGCTACACCATCTGGGGTTGGTTGAATCCACAGATGCAGAACCACAGACACAGGGGAACTGCGGATACGGAGGACTGACTGTAAGTTATACTTAGATTTTCAGCTGCGGGCGGAGAGTCAATGCCCTTAAGCCCCACGTTGTTCAAGGGTCAACTGTAGTTGTTTGTTTTTACTTAAACAGTTTAATATAGTTTCAGTTTGTACTGAAAATTTTTATATTAAAATTTTATTACAGGTACTTTGTTATGCTTTCTATGACTATTGCATTTCTTTCACAATTAACTGTACCTATTTTTAAGACGCCCTAATCTTTTTCTTGTCACAGAAGAATAACGCAAACCTGAAATCATTAAAGCCAGACAAGCCTGACTCTGAGGCAAGACCTTTTTCTTTGCAGTAGTCTTACTTTTAATCTTCCTTTTACATAATTAATGACTACATTGTTGTGATTAAAATGTATGTTTTGTAGGAGCAAGCCAAGATAGCAAAGCTTGGACTCAAGCTGGGTTTGCTCACCTCTGATGCCAACTGCGAGATCGAGAAGTGGGAGGATCAGGAGGACGAGATTGTTCGATACGGACGGAACATGTCCAGTATGGCCTATTCTCTGTATTTATTTACTAGGTAAATGTAGTTACATTTTGATCTTTTAAAATGAACTTAATGATATCTGGTGTAAAGAAAAAGTGCCATGTTACATTGATAGGTTAAAGTCAGTTTCAAACATATGGTAAAAAGACTATAAGTAGTTCTTAGGACAATTAAGTGAATGCAACAAGAAGACATTCATTTAACTAGGATTTAGATTTAGAAGAGATCCTTTTCTAGGTTTGTGTATGATTCCTTCCATAATTTTGAAATAATTTTGCTTTCTGCTTTTTGTCATCCCATATATCAGTGTCTCTCCCAGCCAGCATCAGTAAGTTTAGAAAACATGCCTTTTATATATACACTACCAAATGTAAAATGGGTGGCTAGTGGGAAGCTGCTGCATAGCACAGGGAGATCAGCTCGATGCTTTGTGACCACCTAGAGGGGTGGGCTAGGGAGGGTGGGAGGGGGAGGTGCAAGAGGGAGGGGATATGGGGATATATGTATACTTATAGCTGATTCATTTTGTTATACAGCAGAAACTAACACACATTGTAAAGCAATTATACTCCAATAAAGATATAAAAAAGAAAAGAAAACATGCCTTTTAAATCTTTACACAGTGACGGATTATATACAGACCAAAGAATAGAGCCATGAGGTCTACCACCTCAATAGGGTGCCAAACCTCCATGGATCAGTATTCATTATGTAGCAGAGAATTTCCCTAACTTTACATTTACCTGACCTACATTCTCTGTCTTGTTCACCTTACAAGACTGTTGGTCAAATGCCTCAATGAAGTCCATGTCGCTCACATTTGTCTTCCATTATAATAATGGAAGACTATACATACGGTACAGTATTTCCATGTTGCTAAAAATTTTATCTGTTTTCTGTTCAATGACCTGTTCTAGAATTTTCTCAAGGAATAACTTCGAGCTTTTCATTTTCTGATATCTATCTTTTTCATTTTTAGAAACTGGAAGATACTTGATATCTTCAGTGTTATGGCTTCTCGCCTACTCATTTTGATTTTGAAATTATAACCAGCAGTCGTTCACACCTGCATATTATTTCAGTAATCTGGAATGTAATCCATTTGGACTGGAGTCTTAAGCTCAGTTAAAGTAATTGGGATCTCTACAACTGTGTGGGCTTTTGGGCTCAATAAATAGCCCCTTTCTCCCACTAAAGTTCTGAACAAAATGAAAAAATAAACAAAAGAATAGGCAGATGGGGCCAGTAACATTTATACTGATAGAGCTGATACTCAATAATGAGGTTTATAGCCATAGACAAGTAGGCTTTTAAAAATAACCCCTAGAATTAAGAAATCTTACCCTGTAGGGGAAGAATGTATCTCTTAAAATACTTGGAAGACTAGGTATATCCCAAAGGCACCTTTACTACCAGGAGAAAAAGGAGAAAAGAAAGGGCTACCCTGTCTAATTTATTTTCACAGAGTCACCAAAAAGACTGAAAAGGTCAATAAATGTCCACCCTCTTCTATGGGGTGAAATAAGTGAGAGAGCAGAGTGAAGTGAGGGATGCTGTGCTAGTGAAGATTCCTTCATATGGAAGGAAGATTAGGAGTGAGGAAGAAGCATTCATTCTTGTCTTGATGATGTCTTCTACCTTTTCAAGGGAAATGATTCCTCTGGAGGGTGAAGGAGAAATGATAGGAGTTGAATAATTTTGCCTCTGGTTAGCAGTCATTTGTTAATATCTTTCCATATTTTCCATCATTGGAGACCTTTTTTTCCCCCCCTTTGGTGGTTTCCTTCCTTTGTTCTTAATTCTTAGCAAGCTTCTCCAGGGATTGAGTTTTCCCAAAACTAATTTTGACCTCCTTTCTTGGTTCATATCATTTAAAAATCGGATGAGTCAGGTCTGAAAAAGGAAGTAAAATGGAATTCCTTTGTTTACCCACACTCAATGTGTGGGTAACTGAAATGTGAAGATTAACCATAGAAACAAAGATCTTTCCTTTGAGATGGAATCATGCTAATTATCTCATGGTGATAAAAATCAGATTAAAAAAATTTTTTTGACCAATAGAAACTCGAGAAATAAGTTATTACTTACTGAATGTAGTTTGGTATATAAAATCTTCCCACATAAAGGATTCATCAATAGAAATTTTTTTAAGTTTGCGATTGCCCCTTTTGTTTCTTGTTTCTTATTTCAGAATATTTCAGGATTATATATGGTCAGCAATTTTTATTTCTGAGTCAGAATAGTGGATTTTGGTAAGGGGTGACATGCATCCCACAGAGACTAGGAAGCATGAGGAATAGGGGTAACTAAAGCTCTATGGAATGGGACTTGTTACTGGAATATGGTTATTGGACAGGAGCCACTGAAGTTCAGGAAAAGAAAATGGATTTTCTGTAATGGATAACACCTTGTGCCAGTTTGGCAAGTCCTGGTAATATGATTGTGGTAAAACCTCAAGCTGGCTTTGTTTTCTACCAACCCTGTCGGTATACCTGTTTTTCCCCAAACAATTTTTCTGTTTTCCCTTAAGATGATGGTTTACCAGCCTCATCTAATTGCTTCTTTCTGAGACTCATCTGTTAGTCTTCACAGTATCCAGTTTTGTAGTTTTCCTGAGCAATTTAATAGCTTTTCTTCAGGCTGTCATGTAAGGTTGTCTTAACAATTTATATAATTTCTTTATCATTTATATACAGTTACTCATATTTCTTTAAAATGTATATATTTTAGCTTTTCTAGTTTTTTGCATTATGGTTTTTAAAAATTTCACACTTACCAGTGCCTTATGGTTTTTAAAATAGTTTCTGCGTTATAATTTCATTTGATCCTTACAACAGTTTATCAGAGAATAAGAATGTTTTGTTCACATCTCATAGCTATTAAAAGGCAGAACTGGTGAACTAGCTTTCAGATCTTCTGATTCATGCCCGGGCTATTGCTCATCTTAATGCATTCTGTTGCTCTTTGTTATAATTTACTTTTCACTTGTAAAGTTCTGAATTCTTGGTAGTTTTCAGTATGATACTCTCTAATCTTCTGATGAGAGTGGTAGCACAAATATTGCTATGATTATTTTATAGACTCAGAACTGAAACTTAACTGACAGCCTCATCAGAAACAACTGAATTCTTGCCAGAGTTGAAATTAGAATCAAAAATAAGAATGTCCTGATTTTGGTCTGACCTTTTTTCCATTATGGAACAAAGGCCTTTTAGTTAAGGCATATTATCAGATCTCATATCTTTAACTTATGAAACAAAATGAAGAAGGTTAAAAAAGAAAAATAAAACTTAAATATAACTTCTCAGTTTTAAGTTTCTTTACATTATAAAATTAACATATATAATGCTTACCAACTTTTTTTTAAAGTGCCTTAAGAGGTAATAGTTAAATGTTAAAGCTGCTTTAAGAATAGTTACAATGTTATTAGTCTATTCAATATTATTCTTCAAAATTTGGGATCTGTTAATACACAAAATGCTCTAAAACTTTAATATAAAATCAATTTCCAGGCAATAACTTTTTCTTACCTCCTTAATCACTTTATTTCAGGGGAGAGGGGCCAATAAAAACTTTCCAGGATTTAATTCATCAACTAGAGGTATGTTTTATTTCCATTTTATGCTAATACTTTATTTTTATTATTATTATTATTGTTTTAGCTGCGCCATGCAGCTCGAGGGATCTTATTAGTTCCCTGACCAGGAATCGAACCCAGGGCTCTGGCAGTGAGAGTGCCGAGTCCTAACCACTGGACCGCCAGGGAGTTCCCCTATGCTGATACTTTAATTCTGGGCTAAAAGTTCGTGATAGCTAGTTTTCTTACTAGCTGCATGATGATTTACTGCATCATGTTTGTATGTTTACCTACATACACAGCACATGTGTACTATAGAGAGTGGTAGAAAAGCAGGGGACTGCAGTAGCATTTTGTGGAGCTGTTTTGGTTATCTTAGTGGAAAAAAACTTAAATATTATAGGGATAAAGTAGAATGGGCTTTGATAGTCACTAGATACAATATTAAGTTTTAGGTTTTCCCAAGTAGGTGAAAATATCCTGTCAGCAGATGCATATCTTATACTGTCCTAAATGTGAGGAAAGCTTTTTGGCTTCTTCATTATTGAATTGGATGAATGATATTGATTAAATAAAATAACACATAAGAAAGCACTTGTCATAGGGTTGAGACCATTACAGGTTCTCAGTACATGTTAGTTTCCTTTTCTTCTTCCATATTCCTGATGATTTAGGGCATTCAGGGAGAGACACATACTGACACTCACCCTTCTGCCCTATGTGTCTCATGAAACTCCACATAGGCCTAGCTCTGATTCTCCTCGCTTACCTAGAGGCTTAGATTGATAAGTGGATTACAAGAGTCCTTCCTTATTTCCCCTGACTCTCATGTTGGTCTGTTTGCCTCTCTAGAACCAAGGGCATTCTTGCATTTGAAATTTGAAATTTCTATCACTTTATCAATGTTATGTGTTTTCCTTTGGCATTCCCATGTGCTTTCACCTGAGCCTCTTCAGGGAAGGGATTTCAGCTTGAGAGGATGATTGTCAACAGAGTCAGAAGAATTATAGAAAATACTTCATTCGGAATTTTCTGTAAAGTTGACTATAAGTGAGCTATTTCCCTTTTTAAAAAGTTGGGAGAAATTCTGGATTCATTTTGTTCAATTTGACCCATATCCATTCCAAGTCATACCACACCATAGAGAGTATTTCACTGTAAAAGATCCACTACTCACCTTCTTCCTGTGTTAGCTTATTCATTAAACCAACATCTGCTGACTGTCTACATAAAATGTTCATCACATATTCATTGAGTTTGTACTGTGTGTCAAACCCTGGGGATGAGAGCTTTGGAGAAGAGTGAACAAAGGAAAGTCCCCACCGCATGGAGCTTAGGGAGCTTAGTGGGAGCAGATAGACAATGAAAAGTTAAATATATAATGCCCATATATAAGTACTGAGAGATAAAATCCTGTAGGATAAGAAGAGAGGTGATAGAAAGGGGGTGGTCAGGAAAGACCTCTTTAAGGAGGTAACATCTGAGTAGAGTAGAGTGTTGAGAGAGTGAGCTAGATGGATATCTTGGGTTCGAATGTTTCAGGCAGACAGAACAAGTACAAAGGCCCTGAGGTGTAGGGATAGGCTGGAGGTGTCTGAAGAACAACAAGGAGACAAGCGTGGGTGGAATGTAGTGAGCCAGAAGGAATGTGGTAACATATGACATCTCTGAGTCATGGGAAGAACCTTGATTTTTTTTTTTTCAAGAATAATGGAAAACCCATTGAGGGTTTTGAGGAGCAATGGCATGACCTGGCTTCTGTTTTAAAAGGTTTTTGGCTTGACCAACAGGGTAAATGTTAGCACCATTTACTGAGCGAGAGAACCGAGGGACAACACCGAATTTAGAGGGAGAAAATCAAGCATTTTATTTTGCCGAAGTAGGATGAACAGGAGTGGTGTCAGGTTAGGTCAAGAATGGACAGAGAGATTTGGGAATCATCAGCTTTAAGGTGGTTTTAAAACCATGGTACTCTGTGAGACAGGGATCTTGCCCCCAAGGGGTTTGAAGGCTAGAAGGGAAGAGAAGATGTGTACAGAGAAAGTGGGAATGTGGAATGATGAGGAACATGTGGGTAAGTGAGTCATTCCGTTTGGTTAGAAGGTATGTTTAAAACGCACTGGTTTCCCTTTTAAAGGATAGGGAAGGATGCTAAGGGCTATTTGACCTTGAGATCAGTTTATCCAATGATAGCAAGGCTGTTGGAAAGAGAGTTAAAGTGAACCCTGAAATTATTTGCCTCCCTGTTCTGCATCTTCATATGCTTTATCTAATTTATTACCAAGATCTATTATTTTTCTTCACAAATCACTCTCAAATTTGCCCTGTTCTTTTCATTCTTCCTGCTGCCACCTAAAGCTCAGTCTTCACTTCCCTGGTATCTCTCACTCTAAAAGATTCTGTGTACCATTTAAAAATAATCATCCCGAATAATCTAAAGTATTTTTCAGTATTCTTTCCCATCATCCTCTTCTCCTCACTAAACTGTACAATGTATGCTGAATAGGGAAAAAATAATCCCCTCAAATGGCTAGTTGAAGAATGTGTATAGGTGACAAATTCTATCTTGCTGAGCTGGAAGCAGGAATGTTCTAACACTTTTGACCTCATCTAACCCTTTTGACCCCATGTTCCAAGATTCAGCACCCTCTTATAATTGGGGATATTATGAGATGAGCTTCGGCTCCATCTAAAAGCCCAGGCATAATTTTTATGGCTAAGTATCAAATGTCTGTGTGATCCTGCACAGTAATTGGAGGTGTCCCGATGTAGGGGAGCCACTGCAGGGACTGATTCTGCATCAGGTCTGGGAAATCTGCTTCTCAATACAGTTAAACTCTTGCGTTTTCCTGGATACAACAAAAACCATAGAAGTTCCATGACAGACCTTTTATGTTTAGGTTTTATTTTTTAAATTGTGTATGAAAATTATCCATGAGTGTATTTCTTACCAACTATCTAGACGACATACACCTAACGTACTGATGTTTTTCCTTTCTACCAGGCTTTTGCTGAAGAGGGTTTGAAGCTTGCTTCAAGTGTGCAAGCTTTCTCAAAACAGGTAATGCACGTATCCCTGCCTGGTGCTGGTGGTGATGTCATAGATACCCACTTTGAGGGTATATTATTAAGGTATAAATGTATTTAAGGTTTAAAAGATGGAATCTCACTGGAGTTGGTATAACTTCCTTATTTACGTTTCAGCTGAAAGATGACGATAAGCGTATGCTTCTCCTGGAAATAAACAAGCTTGTTCCTCTATGCCACCAGCTCCAGGCAGTAACTAAGACACCTTTGCAGAATCAAGTGTTTCTAAAGGTAAAAGGGAGGGTGGGACATTCAGGAGAGCACCTGAGAAACTTTCACACTTTTTTTTTTTATTAGGTTAGCTTCCAGCCCCTTTTTCTTCAAATAAAGTGTTAATACCTACAGAAGAACAATTTATTTCCATTTTTCCTGCCTTGACTGCAAGAACCGTTTATCATCTGCAGTTATAACTGACCCCAGGAAGCAGTAGGTTCACCAAGTAAATTAGCTTTTTGGACATGATTAATACCACAGCACGGAGCAGCTACCCTTAAATCCCAACATCATCACCTGACTAACTAGGGCACAGACATCTCAGAGTGAAGGCCTTCTGTTGTTTTAGGGAGTTTGAGTGCAAAAAAGTAGAGTGCAAGGAAGTGTAAAGAAGGGGGTTCACTGCCACTATTTGGTGCACTTTGAGAAGCCCCTAAACCATCTGAAATAGAACAGGTTGATTTTCCATCCATTCTTCCTTTGGTTCCATGAAATTGGCATGAGACTTGGGCAACAATCCCTGCTTCTGTGTTCTGGGACCTTAGGTCATCAAGTCAGCTCAGATGCCTTAATCTGTATACCCTTTGAGATCCCTTAGATTTCTATAATGAAGAAATTTTTACCATTTTCAAACTAAATAAATGATAAAGTCTTTTGAAGACGTCCTTATAAGAATTTGATTTGCTTGCTTTCTGTCACTATAGGTTGATAAGAGTATTACAAAGACAAGATGCATAATGGCTACTTTGGTCCAACTTCTCTCACTTTGCTATAAACTGCTGAAGAAGGTAAGATAATTTCTTTATCTTAAACTTACATTTAAAAAATTAGTCTAAAGGAGAGTGCAAAAGAAATAGATACTATTTAATTTTGCAGTTATTTTAAGAGTAAAGTAAAGCAGAAACTAATTTTCTTAATTCTTTCCAGCTTCAAATGGAAAACAACAGATGGGTCTCAGTTACAAATAAAGATTCTGTGGATGGTAAAACTTGAGAAGCTTTTGAGGTCAGATCTCTGGAACACCATGTGGCAAAGCTGACATTTTTAGAAAGCAAATGATCCTTTATATTTCAGAAACTGAACAATTTTGTAAAGAAAACAAACTGAAATCTTGCTGTATTTTCTGATCATGAAACCGATCGTGAAGCTTTCTGACAACTATTAAATGCCATGGTAGTTGCTATATTTCTAATTGCAGTGTGATTTTAGAATGGGACGTTGCCATGAATTATGTTCTTTAAGTCAAACCAAATATCCCTACTGTCTTAATGACAGTTTAATCCAAAGAAACTATTTTGAATATATGATCACTTTTGGCATATTTTACCCTAACTTCCTATTTTTTTAAATTTAAGCTTATCATCTGCTATACCAAGTTGCAGCAGAAGAGACACAGTAGTCTGGGTGATGCAGGGTTTTCCTTAAACCTGTGGACTCTTCTTCAGTCCCTCTGTCCACTGAGTATGACTGGGCCTCCGCTGTCCCCTCTGTCACAGATCATCCATGCCAGGAGCACACGTTTGTTCTCTAGTAAGGGTTTCACAGAGCACAGGAAATCTGTTGTGATGCATGTCCCGCTCCCACCCAAAAGCAGGGCCATGGAGCTCACTCCACGGAATCCTGGAGGAACTCACTAGGAGACGGTTTTAGTTCTCGTTCTAGCATAGCTGGCCTGTCTGCCCTGAATATTAGCTGGAATCCTAAGCCTATCTTACTGGCTTAAAAAGTAGTTTTTGTACTTCTGAGTAGTGACTGATGGAACAGAAGGTAGAAGACAGAGAATAATTGAACTAAGCTGTTTAAAATAAATTCTGAGTAAGCATACATTTTATATATATGCCTTTGGAATGTTCATTATAAAACAAATAAACAACTTTAGTCTTTTTAGTTTTACGGTTTAAAGCTTTTGTTTTTGTGGGGTGGGTTTTGATAGAAGGATCTGGTTATAAGTTCTGTCCTTATGATGTAGTACAGTTAACTTTGTTTTTTTGTGCTTGTATCCCAGTGCGTCGAAATTTATTTTGAAATCTAATGGGACCTGTCAGTTGCCAAATGGCAGTAGTTCTATAAGCTCGTCTGATGATCATTATCTGGGTCAGCCATCACTGTCAATATTCGCAAGATCCTGAAGAAGCACAGTACTACCAATTAGCTAGTCAATATTTTATTGAAGGAAACTTGAATTTACTGTAGGCCTTGGAGAGAAAATGGGATGCACTCAGCTTGGTTATGACCTTTATAATATATTTCTTTATAAAAATCATCAAACATGATTTTTTTTTTTGATTTCAAAAATTTATTTATTATTGTATATTTTCAAATATTAGGATACTTGATTTCCTTTATTTACAAAGAGTGAAGCCATGCAAAATTTAAAACTTTCAACAAAGTTTATCCTTGAAATTTAAAAATTACTTAACGAAAGCATTCCGAAGTTGTATGTTAATAATTTTTTTTTTTTAAGATGAAACCCTTTTATAGGAACATATTTGCAAAAGCATCATAGTACACACAGAACTGTCTGTAAATGACAAAAGACTTAAAAATGACCACAGTTAAAAATTTGATGAAAGTTCATAATGCAGTTGACAAGAAAATTAGTTATTTCTGAGATATACATTTTAAGGTAATAACTAGGATTATGACTTACAACATTATACCAGAACATATAAGATTTTTAGAAATTTCATGTAATGTCTGAAACATTTATATTAACATATTTCCATACAAATAACCCAATGAAAGTTTAGTATTAGTTGTTTTGTTTGTTTTTTTATACTGCAGGTTCTTATTAGGCATCAGTTTTATACACATCAGTGTATACATGTCAATCCCAATCGCCCAATTCAGCACACCACCATCCCCACCCCACCGCAGTTTTCCCCCCTTGGTGTCCATATGTCCGTTCTCTACATCTGTGTCTCAACTTCTGCCCTGCAAACCGGCTCATCTGTACCATTTTTCTAGGTTCCACATACATGCGTTAATATACGATATTTGTTTTTCTCTTTCTGACTTACTTCACTCTGTATGACAGTCTCTAGATCCATCCACGTCTCAACAAATGACTCAATTTCGTTCCTTTTTATGGCTGAGTAATATTCCATTATATATATGTACCACATCTTTATCCATTCGTTTGTTGATGGGCATTTAGGTTGCTTCCATGACCTGGCTATTGTAAATAGTGCTGCAATGAACATTCCGGTGCATGTGTCTTTTTGAATTACGGTTTTCTCTGGGTATATGCCCAGTAGTGGGATTGCTGGGTCATATGGTAATTCTATTTTCAGTTTTTTAAGGAACCTCCATATTGTTCTCCATAGTGGCTGTATCAATTTACATTCCCACCAACAGTGCGAGAGGGTTCCCTTTTCTCCACACCCTCTCCAGCATTTGTTGTTTGTAGATTTTCTGATGATGCCCATTCTAACTGGTGTGAGGTGATACCTCATTGTAGTTTTGATTTGCATTTTTCTAATAATTAGTGATGTTGAGCACCTTTTCACGTGCTTCGTGGCCGTCTGTATGTCTTCTTTGGAGAAATGTCTATTTAGGTCTTCTGCCCATTTTTGGATTGGGGTGTTTGTTTTTTTAATATTGAGCTGAATGAGCTGTTTATATATTTTGGAGATTAATCCTTTGTCTGTTGATTCGTTTGCAAATATTTTCTCCCATTCTGAGGGTTGTCTTTTTGTCTTGTTTATGGTTTCCTTTGCTGTGCAAAAGCTTTGAAGTTTCATTAGGTCCCATTTGTTTATTTTTGTTTTTATTTCCATTACTCTAGGAGGTGGATCCAGAAAGATCTTGCTGTGATTTATGTCAAAGAGTGTTCTTCCTATGTTTTCCTCTAAGAGTTTTATAGTGTCCAGTCTTACATTTAGGTCTCGAATCCATTTTGAGTTTATTTTTGTGTATGGTGTTAGGGAATATTCTAATTTCATTCTTTTACATGTAGCTGTCCAGTTTTCCCAGCACCACTTATTGAAGAGACTGTCTTTTCTCCATTGTATATCTTTGCCTCCTTTGTCATAGATTAGTTGACCATAGGTGCATGGGTTTATCTCTGGGCTTTCTATCTTGTTCCATTGATCTATGTTTCTGTTTTTGTGCCAGTACCATATTGTCTTGATTACTGTAGCTTTGATTTTTATGCCCTGAAACCAAAATATTCTTTTAAATTACAATGGAAATAATGGGAAAATGATGTGAGGTAATGTTATATGTAAAATAGATATATAATTCTTTTACTATCTTTAGTATCTTTGTTTTATGACATCTTTGGAAATCATTTGTGCTACCTGAAATGGGGATTTGCTGTTTTGTGCTTACACTTTCACCTCATAGCACTATCAAGGTAGATGTTTGTAGAGTTACTACCTGTATCACATCTGGTGGGTCTACTTAGGGGAGAGTCATGCTGGCACTTAAGTTAAAAGTTTCCTTGTTAGTCAAAAATAATTTTAAAAGATTTATTTACAAAAGAGTTTACATACCTGAAATGAGAATTCTCTTATTTAAATGCAAGTGGTGGTAGGAAAGGGATAACTTATCACTTCAACAGCATAAGATGATAGAGAACCAAAAGAATTTACATGTCAATGATAATCGTTTTATTTAAAACCATATATTTATATGTATGTATGTATTGCAGCCCTTAAGGAAAAATAACAGTTTTAAAAGTCCTTTTATTTGAAATTCAATGTAAACAAGTATACAATTTTAAACCATAAATTCATAGTTTTTTGTTTATTGTTTAAATGATATGAAAGCTTTTGTTCTGTTCAAAAGCATCTGTGTCTTCGAATTCCAGGAACCTCTCGGGAACTTCTTTGCTGGTTACTCTGTAACTAGAGTGTGAGACTGAGTGACCACAAATAAACATGTTACTTCATACAGCATTATAATATTGACACTTCCATGTTAGCAAATCCCCTTTCAAAGCCTTTTCATGTGTCCCTCATTAAGAAACCAGTGTTACAGTGCTACATTGTTCAGAGTTGAAGGCCAACCCATAAACTTAGAGAAGGTACACTCTACACTCTGCCTCTTCCCAGCAACCTGAGCGGGGGAGTTGGGGCAGAAGGGGTGGGACCAGACGTATTGGTCGTGTCACACTGAAGCAGACTGGGTAAGAAAGGCCAGTTGTTTTTCAACTTCAAAGTGATGGAAAATTGAGGCAAAAACAATAACCATGCCATAATATTCAAACAGAATTACATCAAAACCTAGTATTTACTAACGGGTTACAGGATGATGGGTAAATTATTTTTTTATTTTGCTGTCTTTTCTATCTTTTTCAAATTTTCTTCAATGTGCTTTGTTTGTTGGCTTTTAATCAGAAAAATGTCTGTCACTTGCCAGTTGTTAGAAAGAGAAAAGCAAAAGAACAGAGTGAGTACATGGGCAGGCAGATCTGGGAGGTTGAAGACAAAATGGAATCAAGGCTTGTTATGCAAGACGAAGAAGGAAAACTAGGTCAGGTTTTAAGATCAGGCCTCCCTGCAGATGGCCGGGTGTGAAGTACATTTCAGCATCTCTGGTTCTTCCTTAGTGCACTGACTGGTAGGCCAGGTAAGGATAAGAATGCCCTGTTGTTTTTACTCAATCTTAATCCTCATGAGGTCGCTGTCGTGGCATTGATGCGTTTCACCACGACTTCTTCATACTGTTTTTGTGTCAGTAAACCCTTCTGTTATGCTTTTACTTTCTTCCAACTTGGGCAACACAACTGCAGTGTAGCCTTCGGTGGATGGCTAGAAGGGAAATAGAATATTTAATACTGTCAAATGGTAAAAAATCAGATAAAAAGTGTGTGGATGGGATCTTACTTCCCCAGACCCTTTTACCTTCTCTTGAAGAATGGATGGCTTATGGAGGATGTTTTCATTCACTTCCATCAACCGTCCTCTAACACAGCTATTTAAAGAAAAAATTGCTTTGAAGAAAAATATTATCTTCTTTGTTTCTCCAAAACTGTGGTTAAAAAGTAACTCACGTATATATGGTGTATTCTTCTCCATCAGAGCAGTAAATCTTACACAGAGGTGCAAGTTCTGTTAGAATCTGTGCCCCCTGATAATAAAAGGGAAGAAAAAAATTAATTGATGTACATTTTCACTTTTCTTTGTGAGGCAGCCCTCAGAGTTACAATAGGATATATTCCTGGAATTAGTGTTTTAAATAAAAATGACTTAAGTACAGAAAAACCATTCATTTATTCAAATATTTATATATTAAATGCCTCTATGGGCTAGGCACCATCCTAGGCTCTAGGGGAAAAAGCAGACTAAGACAAATGTGATAATAGGTAGTTTAGTTACATATTAAGAATATATTTTATCTTATTATACTTTATATTTAACTGTACATGAGAAAGCTGCACATAGCCAAGTGTAAAGTTTTCAAAAGGAATGTAGGAAAATCTCATCAATAAGCAATAATATAAAATTCAACATTATAGAGAATGACAGCAATATTGTACAAAGTTAGTTTCATTAAGATTCCTACCTTATTTTTATATTAGAACTTAATAGAGAAAGGAACTTCTTTATTAGGTCAATCACTGAGACTTTCTGAAGAAGGGATATTTTTCTAATTAAAAAAAAATGCAATTTGAGGAAAATTTGGAAAACAGAAAAGTTTTAAGTAGCAGATAAGAGTAACTTACTCATTATCCTATAACCCGCTAGCAAATACTACATTTTGACATATGTCTGTTTGAATGTTGTGGCACGGTTATACTTTCATGTACTCCACTGTATGGATATATCTGGGGAGGTTCTGACAAATATCTATAGAGTCATTCAGGTTTTTCCCTAACATGAAAAACCAGAGCGAACTTTTTGGCCAACCCAGTACAAGGAGGCTCATGGGAAATGGATGCAAGCATGTCTCATGTGTTGCTCTTTTTTCCCAGGAATTTTTACTGCAGTGAACATCTGAGGTCAAGATGCTGTTCTTTATGGCCTCTTTCCCACTCACAACATTGTTAGACAGCATTCAGGTGTTACTGCATGCGCTTCACTCCTCTGCCTGCGAGTACTTCGTTTCAAAATACTAGTCAGTGTGACTCCCCACTTTTGGGAGGAGGGGCTGGGGATTTGTCCCAGATGGTTTGTCTTCCACTGGCTCTGTGTCAGAAAGAAGTGTTTTAACCCCTTTTGGTCACCTCCCTTGGGAGAATAACTGATGGGCAGTGCTGAGATGCGATCAAAGCTTATCTACAGTGGGTTCCATGTGCAGGTCCCTCTCTGTTCCTCAGTAGTAACAACAGTGCTACTATTTTGGACAAAGATTGATGACAGGAACATCACAAGCACTAACTGTTTTACTTGTAATTTGTAGACTTTTAAGAATGGTCCATGCTTTTTAAAGTCCACTTGCTTCCTGACTGAGGAAAAATCAATAATTATAAGGCAGGTTATTAGGGGCCTTCAGGCCTACAAAGGGGGGTATAAACAAGGGTCTTGCAGAACAGTGAGGTAATTAGCAGAAACTCTTAGTATGAACTCAGTAAATGAAGGACCTAAATCATCCACTGAAACTTTCCTTTCCAGGGGGTTTGTCAGGATAGTTTAGTATGGTATTGAGTTGTCCTTGGTGTGATACCCTCCTTTAACAGTAAAATGTCCATCTTGCCTAGAATTGTAGAGGGCACAGGTAACATTTTCTATAACTAAACACTACGTGGAGGTAGAGGGTGTAGCTAGATGGTATTAAATTGGCAATGATTTAGGAATGGGAAATGATACGAAGCAAATGCTGTATATTTTCCCAGATTGATTTTTTTTTCACTACCTCAGGACTTTTATTTTACTTTTAAGTTCACATGTGAAAATATATGATAAAGAAGTATTGACCATCTAAATTTTATAGAATTCGAAATACTGGCTTAACAAAACTAGAAGGGACAAAATATCTTGTTATATTGGTATTAGAGTTGTTCTTTCAAAGGCCCACCTTCTCCATCCTTCATCCTGGGATGGTGGCCCAGAAGCTAATTTGACAGATAATATACCTTCTGAAATACCTCATTTTTTTGGCCTGAGAATTTCCCTAGAGCTTAAGTATTCTTAAAATCATCTCTAACTGCCAGGGAAGTATGCTGAGCGTACACTACTGGGTTCTGAGACCGGCTGGCTCTGTCATTATTGTGATAATAGAGGATTTAGGTAGAGAAATACAGGAACATACCCGCTTGAATTTCCCAGAGACTTTGTTCTGAAGTCTGCTACAGTTGGTACTGATTTGATAGGAAATGCTTTTAATTGCTTTTCCACTTTGAAGAACTGGATGGGATCCTGCCAGTGTGATGACACATATTCTACGAGGAGCAAAAATTGATCCTGTATTATCGCTTGGTATGATTCTTCCCCCTATAACACAGTATTCCTACTGGCACAAGAAGAGCTGAGCTGACATTTGTTTAGTCAGCCTATCATTTCCCCCCGTTTTCCTCTGGCTACTATTGGAGCTTAACTGAAGAGAAGCATGCAGTAATAAAAATGGAGAAAATGGGACTGAATTTCCTTCCCCAAAAGGGAAGCGTACCAGAGGTGTTTAGACAGCACTGAGGAGGAAGAGAGAAAAGTAAGGCATGCCGGTATATATAGGATACCATCTGTGCTTCTACCCTAGCCCTCTCCATGGGATTGGGCAATTCAGTGGTTAGGCACAGGCTGGTTACTTGAGGTAGTAGCTGACTGGGGGTGTGGTCCTCCATTGGGATGTTTGGTTAAGCAAGTTTATTTGTTTAGCGTAGGCACTGAAAGACTCATTCTTGTCAACCAAACTCCTACTATAAATAATACCATCTCAATACAGTGGAAGATAATCATTTAATGAATATTTATTCAATACAAGACCATACCAGGCTACAATGCCAGAAAAAAATTTTTTTTGATAATTTAAAATCCCCAATTTGCTTACCGGTTAGAGTGTTGTAGTATACAGTGGTCCTCACAGGGTTTTCCTTTGACATCTAGAAGAAATGAATGAGTCTGATGGCTGTTGAGTCACTATTTACTACCACTGTGTAGTACTTTCTTTGGTTCATAGAGGTAGTTAATTATGAAGGCTGGACACATACATCACTGGTATCCCTTCATTACTCAAAAAGATATACCTAAAGGCTGACCATAAAGTATTTAAAGATATCTGGTCCAGATGGAATCATTCATTCAATGTTAAAATGATGATTAACTCTTTGCTCCACCTTTTTTTATCCTCACTTTAAAATGAGTACAATCATTATTTCTATTAGAAAAAAGTGATTAGTAATGTATTCTTTAATTTAGTAGCATGTTTTGTTGGTCAGTTTTAGAGAGACTTAACTCATCCTGGTTCGCCCAGGACTGTCCTGATGTTAGCGTTGAAAGTAATGGATTCCGGAAAACACGTCAATCCAGGGTTAACCGGACGGTTGGTTACACTAAGTCTGGCTAATAAAACGTATGCTATTGTAAAATATTTCAGTATTGTAAAAGATGAGTACACCTATTATCCCTAAATGAATGGGAGCAAGTTGGGTTAGAGGAGGGTCCCCAACGATGCTCTCATCACTGATATTTGCTGGGTACACAAAGCTGTACAACAGGATACCTACTAATAAGGGGCAAATGTGTAATACCAGCGACTTCCTTAAAGTAAAACTGTGAGATTCTGCTTTCTAAATGCCTCTGTTCTAACCCACCCTCTTCTCTCCATCCCTATGCCTCTACCTTAGTTTAGACCGCTACCATTTAAATCATTTTATGTATCGACTCTTCTTGGAGGACTGAGCCCCTCAAATCCCTTTAGGTACTCAAGGAGATTGCAATCCAGCTCCTGCCTCCCTCGGGGATCTCACCTTAGTCTACCATCTTCCCGCCAGCAACCCACCCTCGTGAACTCGCACTGCGCTCGCCCTACCCAGAATGCTCCCTGCTGCTTTCCACGTCCTTGCAAATGCCATTCCCTTGGCCTACAGGGGAACAGAGAGATCCAGTTCCTTCTGACGTGGGGAGGAAGCGCTGGGGAAGGTGCGTGTCATAGTCCCTATACTGTCAGATAAATTGGGCCCAGAAGAGACTGACATCATTCTCCACTTACCCGCTTTGTACCAGCGAGTGAAGTAACGATCCACAAGCGACGGCACCGCGGGCTCCGCAGCCAAGGCGGCCACAGGGGTCTCGGGCTCGGTAGCCATGGCGACCTCGGGTGCTGCAAACCCCGCCCTCTGGGGCCTGGATGCTTCTTCCCGCTCCCCAGGGAGGAAGGTGTCTTTCCAGCGGGTGACCCGGGGTACGTGTCGCGCAAGCGCCCGAGGCACTCCAGGCCCCGCAGGCTCCACCCACCGGCTCCTATTACTGAGCTCTGGGGTCTGACGTCAATGCGGGGCTCAGATACAATAGGCTGGGCAGGAGGACGTATGGATAGGGGGCGGTCGCGAGCGCAGCTCCTCACTGCACTTTGCGGGGCAAAGAAAACGGCACACCACGCCCCTTCCGGCTCGTGACGTCACTCCGGCGCCGCTCGGCTCGTTTCCAACTTGCCTCGCTCCCGGATTGGTGTCGTGCTGGTCGCCCCTCCGCCGGGTTTCAGCCACTACCCGAAGGGCTCGAGCGGCCCTGCGGCCCGGAGACCCAGTGCGCGTCGCGAGAGCTCAGGAGCAGCGAACAGTGAGAGGTATCTTTATTGCTGTTTATTTCTGCTTCAAATATTCTTTCGAACTAGGTAGGGTATAAGTTGCAATCAAATGTTAGTTTAGACAGACTGATTTCAATTTCCACACCTGAAAATGTTAATTACGTACGCGCACCTTATTTTTATCATGTATTTTGAAAAGCTGAGGGTAAAGCAAATGTCTTTGAATGAACGGGAGGAGCTCCATAGCTCAGAAGATAGAGCAGATGCTTTTGAGTCAGTAGTGATCATCCTCGAAATTCACTTCAGTGTCTTAAAATCAAAATTGGTTGATATTCACTCTTCTCGTGGTGTTTGCAGACACCTGAAGGAAACCCAGCTTGTCTGAGTTGAGTGGCCATGCCTACTGGCGGTGCCCTGACACAGTTTTGATTGGCAGTGATATGGAGTCGAAGCGGCACGATGCCGGGTGTTCTGCTTCACCCCATCCCTGACCAGTACTGGAGCCTCAGGCTTCAGCAGTTATGACTCTTTCCTAAGGGCTGAGACGGGGACAAGGAAGAGTCACCTGGGGTGCTTGTTAAGCATTCAGCTTCTGGCTTCCTTGGAGGATCTGGTTCAGCTAGGCTGGGACGGGACTCAGGCGTGTGTATGGTTAATAAGCTCCCCAGGTGATTCTTACTAAGGAGGCTGAGCAAACACTGGGCTGGATGGTCATTCATCAGGGGTAGTGTAAGATTCCTTTCAAGTAGAACTCTGGTTCCAATTGGTGCTTCTCATACCTCAGAATCTGCAGTGGTGCTCAATAAAGCTCACACTCCTGCATTCCCGTTCTCCAGATACTCTAATTATGCAGGTCTTAAAAAGGTCCCTTGTTGATTTTATGTAGGGACCATTGGTAGAAATGAAATCCATTATGCTTCCCAAGTCTCAAGCTTGTGTGTGTATGAATCTTATTCCTGTAGGACCGGAGTACTTCCCAGAATGCTTAAACTTAATAAAAGATAAAAACTTGTATAACGAAGCTCTGAAGTTATATCCACCAAACTCGCAGCAGTACAAGGTGTGTAGCATGTGAAATGAGGCTCTCCTGATTTTGCTTTGTGCTTTAGTTGGAAAAGGATGAGGCTCCTGAGTCCCTGACACTGTCCTTGGTTTCAAGGTTTGTCTTCAGACTAATTAGCCTCATCTTGAACTTCTTATCTGGGAGAAAGGCCCTGACCTGTTCCTCTTCTGAAGAACTTGCCCAGGCTAGAAACCCAGGCGTTGTCTCTGGATCCTCCTCGGGAATACCATGGCAGCTTCCATCCTGCCCCTCCTCCAGCCCAACCTCACGATCATCCTGAACAGTGCTGATCTTTCCCATATATTTTTTTCTCTTTTTAATTTTTTAATTTAATTTTTTTATACAGCAGGTTCTTATTAGTCATCAGTTTTATACACATCAGTGTATACATGTCAATCCCAATCGCCCTATTCATCACACACATACCCCACCCCCCCGCCGCTTTCCCCCCTTGGTGTCCATACATTTGTTCTCTACATCTGTCTCAATTTCTGCCCTGCACACCAGTTCATCTGTACCATTTTTCTAGGTTCCACATATATGCTTTAATATGCAATATTTGTTCTTCTCTTTCTGACTTACTTCACTCTGTATGACAGTCTCTAGTTCCATCCACGTCTCAACAAATGACCCAATTTCGTTCCGTTTTATGGCTGAGTAATATTCCATTGTATATATGTACCACATCTTCTTTATCCATTCATCTGTTGATGGGCATTTAGGTTGCTTCCATGACCTGGCTATTGTAAATAGCGCTGCAATGAACATTGGGGTGCATCTGTCTTTATTTTTTTTTTTTTTTAATAAATTTATTTATTTATTTTTATTTTTGGCTGTGTTGGGTCTTCGTTGCTACACGCGGGCTTTCTCTAGTTGCAATGAGCGGGGGCTACTCTTCGTTGCGGTGCACAGGCTTCTCACTGTTGTGGCTTCTCTTGTTGTGGAGCACAGGCTCTAGGCGTGAGGGCTTCAGTAGCTGTGGCACACGGGCTCAATAGTTGTGGCTTACAGGCTCTAGAGCACAGGCTCAGTAGTTGTGGCGCACGGGCTTAGTTGCTCCGTGGCACGTGGGATCTTCCCAGACCAGGGCTCAAACCCGTGTCCCCTGCATTGGCAGGCGGATTCTTAACCACTGTGCCACCAGAGAAGTCCACATCTGTCTTTTTGAATTATGGTTTTCTCTGGGTATATGCCCAGTAGTGGGATTGCTGGGTCGTATGGTAATTCTATTTTTAGTTTTTTAAGGAACCTACATACTGTTCTCCATAGTGGCTGTATCAATTTACATTCCCACCAACAGTGCAAGAGGGTTCCCTTTTCTCCACACCCTCTCCAGCATTTGTTGTTTGTAGATTTTCTGATGATGCCCATTCTAACTGGTGTGAGGTGATACCTCATTGTAGTTTTCATTTGCATTTCTCTAATAATTAGTGATGTTGAGCAGCTTTTCATGTGCTTCTTGGCCATCTGTATGTCTTCTTTGGAGAAATGTCTGTTTAGGTCTGCTGCCTATTTTTGGATTGGGTTGTTTGTTTTTTTAATATTGAGCTGCATGAGCTGTTTATATATTTTGGAGATTAATCCTTTGTCTGTTGATTCGTTTGCAAATATTTTCTCCCATTCTGAGGGCTGCCTTTTCGTCTTGTTTATGGTTTCCTTTGCTGTGTAAAAGTTTTGAAGTTTCATTAGGTCCCATTTGTTTATTTTTGTTGGTATTTCCATTACTCTAGGAGGTGGATCAAAAAGGATCTTGCTGTGATTTATGTCATAGAGTGTTCTTCCTATGTTTTCCTCTAAGAGTTTTATAGTGTCCGGTCTTACATTTAGGTCTCTAATCCATTTTGAGTTTATTTTTGTGTATGGTGTTAGGGAGTGTTCTAATTTCATTCTTTTACATGTAGCTGTCCAGTTTGCCAGGCACCACTTATTGAAGAGGCTGTCTTTTCTCCATTGTATATACTTGCCTCAACTAATCTTTGTCATAGATTAGTTGACCATAGATGTGTGGGTTTATCTCTGGGCTTTCTATCTTGTTCCATTGATCTATGTTTCTGTTTTGGTGCCAGTATCATAATGTCTTGATTACTGTAGCTTTATAGTATAGTCTGAAGTCAGGGAGTCTGATTCCTCCAGCTCCGTTTTTTTTCCCTCAAGACTGCTTTGGCTATTCGGGGTCTTTTGTGTCTCCATACAAATTTAAAAATTTTTTGTTCTAGTTCCGTAAAAAATACCATTGGTAATTTGATAGGGATTGTGTTTAATCTGTAGATTGCTTTGGGTAGTACAGTCATTTTCACAATATTGATTCTTCCAATCCAAGAACATGGTATATCTCTCCATCTGTTGGTATCATCTTTAATTTCTTTCATCAGTGTTTTATAGTTTTCTGCATACAGGTCTTTTGTCTCCCTAGGTAGGTTTATTCCTAGGCATTTTACTCTTTTTGTTGCAATGGTAAATGGGAGTGTTTCCTTAATTTCTCTTTCAGATTTTTCATCATTAGTGTATAGGAATGCAAGAGATTTCTGTGCATTAATTTTGTATCCTGCAACTTTACCAAATTCATTGATTAGCTCTAGTAGTTTTCTGGTGGCATCTTTAGGATTCTCTATGTATAGTATCATGTCATCTGCAAACAGTGACAGTTTTACTTGTTCATTTCCAATTTGTATTCCTTTTATTTCTTTTTCTTCTCGGATTGCCATGGCTAGGACTTCCAAAACTATGTTGAATAATAGTGGTGAGAGTGGACATCCTTGTCTTGTTCCTGATCTTAGAGGAAATGCTTTCAGTTTTTCACCATTGAGAATGATGTTTGCTGTGGGTTTCTGGTATATGGCCTTTATTATGTTGAGGTAGGTTCCCTCTATGCCCACTTTCTGGAGAGTTTTTATCATAAATGGGTGTTGAATTTTGTCAAAAGCTTTTTCTGCATCTATTGAGATGATCATATGGTTTTTATTCTTCAGTTTGTTAATATGGTGTATCACATTGATTGATTTGTGTATACTGAAGAGTCCTTGCATCTCTGGAATAAATCCCACTTGATCATGGTGTATGATCCTTTTAATGTGTTGTTGGATTCTGTTTGCTAGTATTTTGTTGAGGATTTTTGCATCTATATTCATCAGTGATATTGGTCTGTAATTTTCTTTTTTTGTAGTATCTTTGTCTGGTTTTGGTATCAGGGTGAGTGTAGCCTCATAGAATGAGTTTGGGAGTGTTCCTTCCTCTGCAATTTTTTGGAAGAGTTTGAGAAGGATGGGTGTTAGCTCTCCTCTAATTGTTTGATAGAATTCACCTGTGAAGCCATCTGGTCCTGGACTTTTGTTTGTTGGAAGACTTTTAATCACAGTTTCAATTTCATTCCTTGTGATTGGTCTGTTCATATTTTCTATTTCTTCCTGGTTCAGTCTTGGAAGGTTATACCTTTCTAAGAATTTGTCCATTTCTTCCAGGTTGTCCATTTTATTGGCATAGAGTTGCTTGTAGTAGTCTCTTAGGATGCTTTGTATTTCTGCAGTGTCTATTGTAACTTCTCCTTTTTCATTTCTAATTTTATTGATCTGAGTCCTCTCCCTCTTTTTCTTGATGAGTCTTCCTAATGGTTTATCAATTTTGTTTATCTTCTCAAAGAACCAGCTTTTAGTTTTCTTGATCTTTGCTATTGTTTTCTTTGTTTCTATTTCATTTATTTCTGCTCTCATCTTTATGATTTCTTTCCTTCCACTAACTTTGGGTTTCGTTTGTTCTTCTTTCTCTAGTTCCTTTAGGTGTAAGGTTAGATTGTTTGAGATTTTTCTTGTTTCTTGAGGTAGACTTGTATTGCTATAAACTTCCCTCTTAGAACTGCTTTTGCTGCATCCCATAGGTTTTGGATCATCATGTTTTTGTTGTAATTTGTCTCCAGGTATTTTTTGATTTCCTCTTTGATTTCTTCAGTGATCTCTTGGTTATTTAGTAATGTATTGTTTAGCCTCCATGTGTTTGTGTTTTTTACGTTTTTTTTCCCTGTAATTCATTTCGAATCTCATAGCGTTGTGGTCAGAAAAGATGCTTGATATGATTTCAATTTTTTTAAATTTACTGAGGCTTGATTTGTGTCCCAGGGTGTGATCTATCCTGGAGAATGTTCCGTGCACACTTGAGAAGAAAGTGTAATCTGCTGTTTTTGGATGGAATGTCCTATAAATATCAATTAAACCTATCTGGTCTATTGTATCATTTAAAGCTTCTGTTTCCTTATTTATTTTCATTTTGGATGATCTGTCCATTGGTGTAAGTGAGGTGTTAAAGTCCCCCACTATTATTGTGTTACTGTCGATTTCCTCTTTTATAGCTGTTAGCAGTTGCCTTATGTATTGAGGTGCTCCTATGTTGGGTGCATATATATTTATAATTGTTATATCTTCTTCTTGGATTGATCCCTTGATCATTATGTAGTGTCCTTCCTTGTCTCTTGTAACATTCTTTATTATAAAGTCTATTTTATCTGATATGAGTATAGCTACTCCAGCTTTGTTTTGATTTCCATTTGCATGGAATATCTTTTTCCATCCCCTCACTTTCAGTCTGTATGTGTCCCTAGGTCTGAAGTGGGTCTCTTGTAGACAGCATATATATCGGTCTTGTTTTTGCGTCCATTCAGCAAGCCTGTGTCTTTTGGTTGGAACATTTAATCCATTCACGTTTAAGGTAATTATGTTATGTATGTTCCTATGACCATTTTCTTAACTGTTTTGGGTTTTTTTTTTTGTAGGTCCTTTTCTTCTCTTGTGTTTCCCACTTAGAGAAGTTCCTTTAGCATTTGTTGTAGAGCTGGTTTGGTGGTGCTGAATTCTCTTAGCTTTTGCTTGTCTGTAAAGCTTTTGATTTCTCCATCGAATCTGAATGAGATCCTTGCCAGGTAGAGTAATCTTGGTTGTAGGTTCTTCCCTTTCATCACTTTAAGTATATCATGCCACTCCCTTCTGGCTTGTAGAGCTTCTGCTGAGAAATCAGCTGTTAACCTTATGGGAGTTCCCTTGTATGTTATTTGTCATTTTCCCTTGCTGCTTTCAATAATTTTTCTTTGTGTTTAATTTTTGCCACTTTGATTACTATGTGTCTCGGCGTGTTTCTCCTTGGGTTTATTCTGTATGGGACTCTCTGTGCTTCCTGGACTTGGGTGGCTATTTCCTTTCCCATGTTAGGGAAGTTTTCGACTATTATCTCTTCAAATATTTTCTCTGGTCCTTTCTCTCTCTCTTCTCCTTCTGGCACCCCTATAATGCGAATGTTGTTGCGTTTAATGTTGTCCCAGAGGTCTCTTAGGCTGTCTTCATTTCTTTTCATTCTTTTTTCTTTATTCTGTTCCACAGCAGTGAATTCCACCATTCTGTCTTCCAGGTCACTTATCCGTTCTTCTGCCTCAGCTATTCTGCTATTGATTCCTTCTAGTGTAGTTTTCATTTCAGTTATTGTTCATCTCTGTTTGTTTGTTCTTTAATTCTTCTAGGTCTTTGTTAAACATTTCTTGCATCTTCTTGATCTTTGCCTCCATTCTTTTTCCGAGGTCCTGGATCATCTTCACTATCATTATTCTGAATTCTTTTTCTGGAAGGTTGCCAATCTCCACTTCATTTAGTTGTTTTTCTGGGGTTTTATCTTGTTCCTTCATCTGGTACATAGGCCTCTGCCTTTTCATTTGTGTATGTGGTTTTCGTTCCACAGGCTGCAGGATTGTAGTTCTTCTTGCTTCTGCTTTCTGCCTTCTGGTGGATGAGGCTATCTAAGAGGCTTATGCAAGTTTCCTGATGGGACGGACTGGTGGTGCCCATATATTTCTGTATGAAGTTTGGTTCGTTTGTTTGAACAAACATCTGTTTAGCTTTTCTCATAGGCAGATACTTTGCTTATCCGCTAAACGTATTATAATTCTTACAACAACCTGTTAGGTGTTGTGCACAACTTTCGAATGAGGAACCACCTTGCCTGAGGCCCTGGGACGTGAGGGGGCCGACCTGGGATATGGAGCCCGTGCCATCATCACCACCATTTTCAGTTTGTCCACTAATTGCACACGTCTTCTGTGATCTGGCCCCTGCCTGCTTCTTTAGCATCAGCTGCCTCTGCCAGCCCTCTACCTCCCCTTCCTTTAGCCCTCCTGTCCTTCTAAACTCTCAGGTCTCCTCTGCCAGAAAGCCGTTCCTGGCTGAGGTGCCAAACACTGAGCTCCCAGAGCACCTTGTTCTTACCTTGGGGATGGCATTTATCAATCTGCTATTTACTGATTTATTGCCCCACCAGGCTGTGGGTTTCCTTAATGGCAGGGACCCCGTGTTATGTCCCTCTGTTTCCCTGCCTAATACTGAGCCTGGGGAATAGAGAATTTGGCCAAAGCCTGCCTCTTTGCTCTCATTTGCCTTATCTGTTCCTCTCCTGTGCTCTCTGTGCTTCAGTCATACCAGCCTTCTTGTTATTCTTTCCTGTGCATTCCATACCCATTCCTGCCCGATGGCCATGGTGCTTTCTGTGCTCTTGGCGTGGAATACTGTCCCGTAACTCTTCACATGGCTTCTTCTCCTCACAGCCCTCTGAAATAGCACTCCCATCGCTCTGTCCCTTTACCACTATCTGCCATTATGCTGTCGACCATAGTGTGTTTATAAGTCCGTACTCTTTCACCACAAGAGCAGGAACTTGGGAGTGGTTCTTGTTACTGTTTATTTTTTGTGTTTGTTTTTGCTTTGTTTGGCTTTATTTTTTGCTTTGCTTTGTTACTCCCACTGCCCTGAATAGTACTCAGTAATTATTTGTTGGATGAATACATGGCACATCCTCAGTAAGGTTTTGAATGGAAGAAAGATTGAATTCACTGGTCATCCACAGGGTTTTTGTAAGTCATTCCAGGGAGATTCAAGTATAATGACTGAGGCAGCCTACCTTGGAGATTTTAAAAACAGTTATCACCTCTCCTCACCAGCCCTTTGTCTCTTTCTGTCCCAGGACATCAGCATTGCTTACGGGGAACACCTGCTGCAGGAGCACCTCTGTGAGCCAGCAGGGCTCGTGTTTGCCCGCTGTGGTGCCCACGAGAAAGCTCTCAGTGCCTTTCGGGCTTGTGGCAGTTGGCAGCAAGCTCTCTGTGTGGCAGCCCAGTTTCACTTGACCAAAGACCAGCTGGCTGGCCTGGGCAGAACTCTGGCAGGCAAACACGCAATTAGATAACTTCTCTAATGGCTTTTTGTCTCTGTGGTTTTGTTTGGCAGTTTTGCAGACACGTGTCAGGCGGCAGCACACCTTGGTGCACTGTCATGTGCACTGGTGAAGGTTAGTTTGGAATGGCTTATTAGGTAGAGTAAAAGCTGAACTGCTACGAGAGTTCCCCAGATACAATGGCACAATAAAGAAAGCAGTTTACTTGTCTCTCTCATGGCACTGACAAGTCCTCCCATGGTGCAGATCTGCCATCTCTTAGGCAGAGAGTTGAAGGTGGATTTTCTCCACATCTGTATTCCAGTCCTCGGGAAGGGGAAAAGCTGGAATCGTGAGAGAACACTCAAAGTTGGAAATGACCTAGCTAACACTTTTCTCTACCTCATTCACCAAACTCACATTTGACAGGTACACCTAGTACAGTGTAGCTGGGTAGCAATGTGCCCTGCGAGAATGTAAAGATGAATTTTGGGGTGGGACCGTTCAAATATAGACAATAGACCATTGGAAACCATAATAGCAATGTTCAGAAATGAAGCCAAATGTATAAGCAGTGTGAAAGCAAAGGCAATTTAGCTGTATCAGGATCTAAGGATTGCCTGAACCGGAGGTGAGGTTATTCCACAGTCTGATTTCTCAGAGTGGAGTGGCATTCCCAGAGTGCCTGGGAGAAGAGACGGGTGGGGCTCTGGCCCTCTCAGCCGTGCTTGAAGTGAGTGAGTGGCTGGTATATTTTCCCCCTACCTTTTCAAGAGTCTTGTAAATATTGTTATGATCTCCCCATAAAGAGCAGTCCTGAAAAAAAAGCAAACTATATCCTGTTAAATGTACGTACATATTCTCTTTAGTAATTTCACATTGTTTTTTTTCCTTTGGGATTATAAAAATGTGTGAGATTATCACTTTTCTTTTTTTGGCATTTTCTGGTTATTAGATCTGTGGACTCTTCTATAAGCCCTTTCAATTTCCAAGCTGAACTCTTTTTACAAGTATCAAGAAGTCCTTATTTGAGTCTTATTAACTCTTCATTCTGGCTCTGTTGATACTTCTGCTCTAGAAACTTGTTATTTGTAGTTTAAAGTTTCTAGTTCTGTTTTTGGTGTCTGTTTTCTTCTCTTACATTCTTTTCAACTCTTAGCTTGCTGTTTGTCATGCCTTATAACGGGGTGCACCTAGTTCTCCCAGATGCTTAGCAAAAAAAGTTGGAGAAGACAGTGGTCAAAGATTTTTGAGAAATGTTACAAGGTGGAGTCACTTCATGTGTACATTTAACTTAGGCAGTTTACACAAGTCACCAAAAGAAAGAAAAGATAGCTATTTAAACAGTGGAGGTGACTCTTCCTGGTTTTGTCAGTGATAATATGCCCTGGAGTTAGCATGAAATGGGAGACGTGACTCTGCCACCCCTTAGTTAACTCCGGGTTCTGTGTGCCTCTCATAGTGTAATTATCTCAACTGGGCTGAGAATGAGTCTCAGATCTGAAGATACTGCAAGACCACTGACATAAGCCAACTACCCCCACCTAGTGCTCAACCAAAGAAACAGCAGCCTCTTCCTATTAGAGGAAAAAATGGATTAGTGAGAGATGCTAGGTCAGTTTCCCATATGTGTGCGTTTACAAACGCACATTTTTCATGACTGATTTTGACTATATGTGATTTTCACATCCCATGCTAAATTTTGATTGTAACTGCCATTTAAGATAGGACCCCATGGTATTCCTGCCTGTCTCTCTCATAGAAATTCACAAAGTATATAGTTTGATACACAATAAAGACATATTAATGAAGCATTTCAGCAAAAGAACGCTTATCTCTATCTTACCCAGTGCTTCACAAACGTAATTGACCTGAGAATGGTGTCTTGGTCCTGCCTTTTATGATCCTTTGAACAGTCTTGGGGAACACTCTGGAAAATGCTATTTTAAAGCAGTTCACTTTGAATGTATGCTCTGTAGAGCTCAATCTCCAATTTGTAGGAGACCATTTTGATTTAAATAGTACCACCAGAAACCGTGTCAACTTGAGTTTTGGGAATACCGTTCTTAGTAAGCCGACTGTGCTCAGATGCTTATTGTCTTTGCAGGAAAGCTAGCTGAGCAGAGGAAGCACGGCGACGCAGCCACAGTTTTGGAACAGTACGCCCAGGTAAACTCAGTGCCTCCCGTCCACACCCCCTCCCCACCCCCAATCAACAAGCAAGGGCTTCCCACTCGTACCTTAGTGATCATGAAACTTAAAGGAACTGTGGGTATTTAGGAAATCCAGAGATAGTATTTCCCCTGAGGGTCTCCCATCTTGCTGACTTGACTTGGAAATCTAAATTCAGTATATCTCTAAGTAATTACACTTGCTGTGAGGTAGAATACCAAAGAAGTCTATTATAATATGCACTAGTGGCTTGACCTTGGTAGAAAGTATAAATTAAATCCGAAGGAAGTTATACCTTTTATATTAACTTGCCAAAGTAGAAACGATGAGAAAAGACCGTTCTCAACCAAAGTGATGGAGCGTTACACCCTTTTTTGGCTTTCATTCCCGTTCTTTCTGTTGGAAATGTCTCTTTTACCTCAGGCAGCTTGATGGGTTCCAATTTTCCACCAGATTATAAAGATAAGTACCTATACCAGCTTTTGATAGAATTCTAGGATTTATTATGAAAATAATAAAGCCTATGCACTGTCACAGACTTAATAGGACACAGGTACACAATTAATACCAGGGATTCCTGCCTTCTAGGGTTTTGGCCTTTGATGAGAAAGTATTTGTTACAGTTGTCACTAGTGGGCACATCTGCATAACAAAATTGTGCTTTTAAAATACTTCATTGTCTTTCATGTAATAAGAGTGAGTGGAAGAAGGTAACTAAAATGTGGTAGCATTAGATCCTGGAAAGAAAATATGTTGGGTTGAGCTGAAAACATGAAGATATATCCCACCTAAGACAGTTAATTAAATGGATTAAGATGCCTGCTTTTGATTTCTAACATTTCTTATTCTTTCTTAGAATTTCCAACTCTCTGCTTACATGACCCATCTGTTCTTACACGTTGTCTGCTTTTTCCACTAGAGGTGTTATCATATTTATTGTACTGATTTTAAGTTCCCAGCCTCACAATCTCAACATCCCTGCCATATCAGAGTCATGTTCTGATGCTTGCTCTGACTCTTCAAACTAAAAGTGTAGGAATCTCCCTAAGTATGGACCCCTATAGAGTTTTGAACTCTTGGCCTTGTGTACAGTGAGTGATATTAGCTGGAGAAATTCAGTCTTTCACCCTAAGTGTGATGTTTGCTAGCTTTTTTGGGAGTTTAATAGGTGTGAGAAACTGGGAGGGCTGTTGGAGTTGGCAAACTATAGCCTTTGGGCCAAATCTCGTTGGCCACCTGTTTTGTAAATAAAGTTTTATTGGAACATAGCCCCACCATTTGTTTACCCATTGTCTGTGGCTGCTTTTGCACTTAAAACCACAGAGTTGAAGAGTTGTGACAGAGACAGTCTGGAAAAAAGTCCCAGAAAGCCTAAAATATTAACTCTCTAGCCTTTTATAGAAAGAATTCGCCAATCCTAGCCCACTTGTGTTGAGGACATTCCCTTTTATTTCTGGTTCTGAGAGTTTTTATCATGAATGGGTATTGAATTTTGCTGATTGCCTCTTAAACTAAGATGTTTTCTGTTTTGTTTTTAGACCAGTGATAGGGTGAATTGTATTGTTTTCTTTTTTTAATTGAAGGATAATAGTTTATTTACAATGTCGTGTTAATTTCTGCTATACAGCAAAGTGATTCGGCTGTACATATATATATATATATATATATATACATTCATTTTTATATATTATTTTCCATTATGGTTTATCATATGATACTGAATATATACTTCTCTGGGCTGTACAGTAGGACCTTGTTGTTTATCCATTCCATATATGATAGCTTACATCTGCTCACCCCAACCTCCCACTTGATCCCTTCCCCACCCTCTTCCCCCTTGGAAATACGTCTGTTCTCTATGAGTGAGTCTGTTTGTTTCGTACATAGGTTCATTTGTGTCATATTTTAGACTCCACATATAAGTGACATCATGTGGTATTTGTCTTTCTCTTTCTGACTGACTTTCTTAGTATGCTAATCTCTTGTTGCTGCAAATACCATTGTTCTTTTATATGGCTGAGTAGCATTCCACTGTATATATGTACCACATCTTCTTTATCCATTCATCAGTTGATGGACACTAAGACTGTTTCCATGTCCTGGCTATTGTGAATAGTGCTGCTTTGAACATAGGGGTACATGTATCTTTTTGGATTACAGTTTTGTCTGGATATATGCCCAGGAGTGGGATTGCTGGCTTATATGGTAATTCTATTTTTAGTTTTCTGAGGAACCTCCATACTGTTTTCCATAGCAGTGGCACCAACTTACGTTCCCACCAGCAGTGTAGGAGGGTGCCCTTTCCTCCATATCCTCTCCAACATTTGTTGTTATAGAGTTTATAGAGTTTTAATGATGGCCATCCTGACCTGTGTGAGGTGGTACCCCATTGTAGTTTTTATTTGTATTTCTCTAATAATTGGCGCTGTTGAGCATCTTTCCATGTACCTCTTGGCCATCTGTATGTGTTATTTGGAGAAATGTGTATTTTGGTCTTATGCCCATTTTTTGATTTGGTTGGTTGGTTGTTTGTTTGTTGTTGAGTTGTATGAACTGTTTGTTTGTATATTTTGGAATTTATGCCCTTGTCCATAGCATCGTTTAGAAATATTTTCTGCCATTCTGTAGGCTGTCTTTTCGTTTTGTTTGTTTATGGTTTCCTTTGCTGTGCAAAAGCTTGTAAGTTTGACAAGGTCCCATTTATTTTTATTTCCATTGCCTTGGAAGACTGACCTAAGAAAACATTGGTACAGTTTATATCAGAGAATGTTTGTTTGTTTTGCCTATGATCTCTTCTAGAGATACAATAGAACATATAATGATACAATAGAACAGTTAGAGTTAATTGATATTTCCAGGACATTACATCCAAAAAACCAGAATTCACATTCTTTCCAAGTGCACATGGAACATTCTCTAGGACTGACCACATACCAGGGCACAAAACAAACCTCAACAAATTTAAGAGTGTAGGAATTATTTCTAGCATCTTCTCAGACCACAATGCCATGAAACTTGAAATCAACCACAGAAAAAGAAATGGGAAAAACAATTACATGGAGACTAAACACCATGCTACTAAAAAAACAATGGGTCAATGAGGAAATGAAAAATTACCTTGTGACAAATGACAGACGACAGTGAAAATACAACCATACAAAATCTATGGGATGCAGCAAAACCAGTTCTAGGGGGAAGTTTATCACAATACAGGCCTTCCTTACAAAACAAGAAAAATCTCAACCTAACCAACCACTTCTTAAAAGAATTACAAACAAAACAAAGTCAGCAGAAGAAAGAATAAAGATCAGAGAGGAAGTAAATAAAATAATAGAGATTAAAAAAAAAAAAGAAATCAACCAATAAAAGCAAGAGCTGGTTCTTTGAAAGGGTAGACAAAATTGACAAAACTCTCCAGGCACAAAAAGACAAGAGAACCTAAATAAAGAAAATAAGAAATGAAAAAGGAGAAATATCAACCAGTAACACAGAAATACAAAAAACTATAAGGGAATACTATAAACAATTATACGCCAACAGATGTGAAAACCTAGACATAATAGACAAGTTTCTAGAAACAAAGAGCCGACCAAAATTGAATCAAGAAGAAATAGACAATTTCAAAAAACTGATCACTAGAAGTGATATAGAATCTGTAATTTTAAAAACTCCCTATAAAGTCCAGGACTGGATGGCTTCACAGGTTAATTGTACCAAACATACAAAGAAGAACTTATAACAATCCTTCTCAAACTCTTTGAAAACACTGAAGAGGAGGGAACACTACCAAAGACATTCTATGAAGCCACCGTCACCCTGATACCAAAACTGGACAAAGGTATCACCTAAAAAGAAAACCACAAGCCAATATCTTTGATGAATACAAATGCAGAAATTCTCAACAAAATAAAAGCAAATTGAATCCAACAACACATATAAAAGATCATACATGGGACTTCCCTGGTGGTGCAGTGGTTAAGAATCCACCTGCTAATGCAGGGGACACGGGTTCAATCCCTGGTCCAGGAAGATCCCATATGCTGTGGAGCAACTAAGCCCGTGCGCCACAACTACTGAGCCCACATGCCACAACTACTGAAGCCTGCGCGCCTAGAGCCCGTGCTCCACAACAAGAGAAGCCACTGCAGTGAGAAGCCCGCGCACTGCAATGAGGAGTAGCCCCCACTGTCCGCAACTAGAGAAAGCCCATGAGCACCAACGAAGACCCAACACAGCCATGAATAAATAAATAAATTTTAAAAAAAAATCATACACCAAGACCAAGTGGGATTCATCCCAACTTCACAAGGATAGTTCAACATATGCAAATCAATCAATGTGATACACCACGTCAACAAAAGACAAGACAAAAACCACATGATCATCTCAACAGATGCAGAAAAAGCTTTTGACAAAATTCAGTGTCCATTCATGATAAAAACTCTTTCCAAAGTGGGTATAGAGGCAACATATCTCAACATAATAAAACCTATTTATGACAAACCCACAGCCAATATAATACTCACTCAATGGTGAAAAGCTGAAAGCCCTCCTGCTAAAATCTGGAACAAGACAAGGATGCTCACTTTCACCACTTCTATTGAATGTAGAACTGGAAGTCCTAACCACAGCAGTCAGACAAGAAAAAGAAATAAAAGGTATCCAAATTGGGAGGGAAGAGGTAAAATTTTCATTATATGCAGATGACATGATCCTGTGTATAGAAAATCCTAAACACTCCACACGAAAACTACTAGAACTGATGATAAACGAATTCAGTAAAGTACCAGGATACAAGATTAACATACAGAAATTGGTTGCATTTCTTTACACTAACAATGAAATATCAGAAAGGGAATGTAAAAAAAAATACCTTTTAAAATCGCAGTCCCAAAATAAAAATACTTAGAAGTAAACCTGACCAAGGAGATGTAAGGCTTATATGCTGAGAAGTATAAAACATTAATAAAGGAAATTAAAGATGATTCAAAGAAATGGAAAGATATCCCATGCTCTTGAACTGGAATAATAATATTAAAATGGCCATACTACTGAAAGCAATCTACATATTTAACACAATCCCTATCAACTTACCTATGACATTTTTCACATAACTAGAACAAATAATCCTAAAATTTACATGGAACCATAAAAGACCCAGGATTGCCAAAGTAATCCTGAGGAAAAGAACAAAGCAGGAGGCATAAACCTCCCAGACTTCAGACAAAACTACCAAGCTACAGTAATCAAAACAGTGTGATACAGGCACAAAAACAGATACATGGCTCAATGGAACAAAATAGAGAGCTCAGAAATAAACCCACACACCTATGGTCAATTAAACCTTAAAGGAGGCAAGAATATAAAATGGGAAAAAGACCGTCTCTTAAGCAAGTGGTACTGGGAAAGTTGAACAGCTGCATGTAAATCAATGAAGTGAGAACATACCTTTACACCATGCACAAAAATAAACTCAAAACGCCTTAAAGTTTTATTTATTTTTAATAAATCCTCTTCAATTATGACTATGAAGAATCCCTCAGATGTGTGCATGTGTGTATATATGTAGATACATATGGAAAATAAATTTATTTTAAAATACACGGCAATGCTAAGAAATTACACCAAGCTATACTCATAAAGACATAATAAAAACATTAGCTCCAGCCTCTGTTTTTAAAAAAAGTCTAAATTTAAAATGTGCTTTTATTTATTGGAGAAAGTCCTCTGCAAGTTTCCTCTTGATGTCTGGAGCATCTGAACAAAGCTGATTCCATGGAACAAACTAAATAACTGAGGCTTTTAGCTTCTTGCATGAATTTGCTTTGGGAAGAGGCCAAATGTGGGGAAGAATTATATACTCTTCTCTAGAACTTGGCAGAATCTTTCCCCCAAATTAAGCATTCACAACTCCCAGGAGTTTCTCCTTTGCCCATACACAGCATTTTTCCCCATGAATTCACCCTTGACTTGGCCTTCAGTTTGGAAGGTCTGCACTCACCTGCTTCTACTCCAAATGAATAAAATTCCATCTTGCTCAGAGAGAGAGAGAGTAATTGATAGTAATTTGTATTCACACAAATTCTTTTTTGCTGCTTCAATATATTATTTCAAGGAAAGTGAACATCCACGCAAAGTCACACCAATATCAACAGACACATTTACTTCTATTTCCCACCCATCAGCATGGGTCCCTTTACTATTATCCATAGCAAGAGCACTATAATATATTAAAATGACATGTAAGGTACCATGTTCATTAATCCACACCAAAGAGTAGTCACAAAGCACTTGTAGCCTTTCAACGTTGGGCACTTAATTATAGATATTCTTCTTCTACTTTTTCTATTATTTTGTGAAAATTTTCAGACACACAGAAAAGTTGAATTATACAGTAAACACACCAAGATTCTAAGGTTTACATTTTGCTATACTAGGAAAAGCCTTCTTTAGTTACACAATTCTGGGTATACCTATACTCTGACTTCCTGTTAGTTTACGTAGAGTAATAAAGGTCTGGTTCTGGTATTAAAAGCATGAAAGAAATTGTTAACCTTACGCAAGAGTCAGCCACAAACTACTGTCCAAATGAACTGAGCTTTTTTCTAGACTCACCAAAAAGAGCTAACATTCTCATTTCTTCCAAAGAAAATAACTAAAAGACAGAGGTCAGTTAAGCACCATGAAGAAAAATAAATGAAATGACCTAGATACTGACAAAAACATTATGTTAAAAGAAGCAACATTTGGAGAAAAAGGAGTAACTTACTACCGCTCATGCCTATGATGCACACAGCTCACCATCCCAAATGTACGCAATACTGTTTCAGGAATTCTAATCTGTTCCAGCTCTAACACTGCTAACTGTAGCAGAACGTTCACAGGCCATAAAAACAGTCCGTATGGACACTGTAGTGATAGGAGGCTCAACCCAGTTATAACTGGAAGCACATGACCCGGCAACATATTACAAAATAACCGCTGTCAGCATAGGAAAGCTTAGAATATCAAAGGATAGATTTCGCTTTTCATTCTGCTTTAGTTCAGGGTGAAGTCATTTAAATGATTAAATTCGACCTATTGGGAGCACTAATAGCCATTAGTTGTTTATACATAAGGCTTTCCTCAAGGAACATAAAACAATTCGAAAACATTATTTAACTTTTCTTCACACTTTTGAGGTAGCAGCCACGAAACATTCCCAGTTAACTGAGGCACAAATCAATTCTGTGATTTGTCTAAGGTCCCAATATGATTCAGACCTGAAGCTGGGAATGAAACCCAATGTCCTGATTACCATAAATACCAGAAATATGCTCTCAATCAGCACTAAATAGAAGAACAGTAATTTTTACAAAATGATGCTATATGGGTTAAAGCTTAAAATCTTGCTAACGATTAAGATTATATGCAAAATAAAATAGAATTGGTGTCTGCTGAGGTCTGCTGTACAGAGCAGCTCTCTGTAATGCTAAGGTAGATGGTCTTACTCTCCCCAGTTCCCAGCAGCCAGGCCTCGAGGAGTGAGGAGTGGAAGGAAAAGTCTTCTCTGCCAGAGCCCTCCTAACGGGTCAGAGTCACTCTAGAAGGTTCAGTTTCCACTGGGTTCTTCTGTTGATCTTTGGTGGTATAAAAAGCTCAGCATCTGAAAGAAAGCAGAGGGAAATTGTGATAGGCACACTATTTTTTCTTGGCGGGAGCTGAGGCAAGTAACTCTAAGCTAAAATTAGGCAACTGGGCTTTGCACCTACAAGACGACCATCAGAACCAGAGTTAATGTTTCATCAAACTATACACCTAAGATCTGTAAATTTTACTGTATGTAAAATTTACATCAATTGTAAGAGTAAAAAAAAGTAGTGGCATGTATTCAGTAAGTAAAGTTAATGGACGGAAAATGCTTTATGATAAAGATTTCTGCAAACACACTGATCAATAAAAATGTCCATATTTTAAAAAAATAAATAAATGGAGGAGGCGGGTGATGGTTGGGGGAAATTTGTCACCGTTAGATAAAACTCTCAGGCCCTCTTTCAGTTAGATTTATGGAGTCTCTTATCTAAGTAGGAATCATATACAGGAAGTAGAGACATGAGAAAACATACATATATAAAGATGGTCTTTCTCAGTATTATTCATGGTACATCTGTATCTATGACCCATACAGTCATGAAAAATTATTTACATGAGTATTTTGAAATGTGTGAAAAATGCTCAAGATAAAATGTTTTAAAAACATGGTTTTGGTTTTCATTATACATATATACATGCATGGTACACATGTATGACTAGAAATTATTAAACCTTAATTTTCTTTGCCATACTGTACAATCCAGATTTTCTCTACTAATCATAAGTTTTATAATTTCATATACAATTACTACTCTCTACACCCCCAAACAAAATCTATGTAGACAAAAAGACCACAAGAGGTTTTGCTTATTTATAATATTGGAAAAGCCTACTTAAATTCATTGTCAACAAGCTCCATAATTTTGTTAAATACTGGGTAAACTTTGAAAGAGACTCCATCTTTTTTTAAAAAAGAAACAAGTTCTGAAAATAGTGTATCTTATTTTAAAAAATTAGGCACAACTACAATTATATTTGATTCTTAGACTTAACTAAAAATAAATACCAAGTATTGACTTATTGGCAGGAAAGAAATTATTCTGACAAACTGTATGACAGCAGGACATGGCATCTTTCACATTTCCATGTTTGAATTTCACAGCACAGAGAGAGTCATTTCACAAAAATAATTTGAGGGCTTTATCAGTTTTTCCAAGGACTTCTCTTAATCCTTTGATAGTCAAATCATACTCATTTGAAGCAATTTTGTTATCAACTGTAACAAGTCCAGTTTGGCTGTGATTTAAGCACTACTGTGGTAAAATGTTAATCCATTTTATGAAATGGATTACATTTTTGCAGACTTGCAATCAGCCTGCATGGTACTACGTTGCATCTTAACATGGAACAATCAGAAAATGCCCCATCAAGTCACTGATCCCCTACTACTACTGTTAGCTGGGAAGGGGCAGGTGAGGAATATTTGAGAGGAACTAATTTTGTGAGTAGCTCATTCGCCTCTTTTTGGATTATGAGAACTTCTCCCTTCCTAAACAATCTACACTAGTGTTCCTACACAGGGACACGGATAATACATACTCTGATAATGAGGAGCCTCAAAATTTTAAAGTCTTTAAGGCTCAGCTGGGAAATGGAAGTGCCCTTTAATAAAGCCAACTAGACCACCCTAGAGAAAGGTGTGACTGAACTTGACCTGAAGGTCAGCATCAAGCCAGCAGTGAGGAAAAGAGGGGACAGAAATCACAACTGGATTAGACACATTACAAACTAAACAATTACCAAACAGTCTCTGGTCTGAGATGAATTGTAGCATCTCAGAAATAACTGTACGTTTTGGGACTGATACCAAAGGCAGCTTGCCAGCCTCCAGGAAGAAGGGGATCTAGGGATACAGCAGTTAACTGTCTGCATATATGAGCTTAGCTGGAATGGAAGGGAGTTAATTTATTCCTGGTAGCAATATAAGCCATGAAAGTTAAACTTGACAAGGCTCCCACAAAGTCTACTTCAAATGTTATCAAAATGCTACCACAGTAGAGCATTTAAATGAAAAAATTGCGGAACATTGCCTCTCACATGCCAGAAATGCAAAATAGCAGCCGTAAAAACTGCCACCTTTTCAAAGCTAAAAAGAAGTTGCTATGCTTGAACTGATCCACATGAAGGGCAAATACTCTGGCACCAAATTGATCTGTCAAAAGGTTTTTAACCAACTTTCAAAAGAAAGCCTTTAGGGCTTTTAACTTTGAGGAATATGTAACCTAACTGATGAGAATCCTCTCCCCCGCCCCCACAAAGAAAAAAACATTTTAGGAATTCAACAGAAAATGCAGATGAAATGCTAATCTTCTTTGGATTTGTTTTCAAATTATACTGTTAATCCTAAGTATGACTAAAATGGTCCAGCTCTTAAGCAAGGAATATGAAAATGTCCCCAAGACACAATGCAAAACTGCCAATAGCCAAAAAGGATGATTCAGATTAATCCTTAAAATGTATGTGCAAATTAGACCGTTTAGGAGTCACACTTCTTCAACTGTGATGTGTCCGTATGGACTAGTGTATGCCATTGCATTGACAAGTGTGTATGTCAGAACAATTTTTTTTAATTATACATTTAATGTCACATTGGATTTCTTACCCACCAACCCAGGATCCCAACACTAAAGGCATTAAACTAATTTTACTAAAGATAGAATCTTAGAACTGAGGGAAAATAGTAGTGATTCCCCAATCTCTCCTTATACTACTAACCATCTCAACACTTACAAAAGGATACTCCTTCTGCTTGGTACTATAATAATTTAGAGAGAAAAAAATACTAACCAAGAACAGGAACTGAAGTCTTCTCTTGTTGATAAGAGGCCATGATACTATTTGCAGTAGAATTGGGACCTAGAACCTAAGTAGAAAGTAGACTGAATCAGCAAAGATTATCTTATACTTCTGCTGACTGCAAATAGCAAATCTCTACCAGCAATAAACAGCCTTTCATTTTCATTATGGTATCAAACACATATGTGATTTTAATTTGCCAGTTTCTCTAGTCTCAGTTCAGACCTCTACATCTCCTGTCCACCAGAAGGACAAGGTAATGATGGGGGGAAAACAGAAAAAGAAAATCTCAGTGATATATGCCTGGTCCTTTCCAAATAAGTGAGCCATACCCTGGGGGGAGGGGATATAATAAGAGGTTATAGACTACACAGAGCACCAGACTGTACTCAAAGATTTGTGAGAATTTTTGCATTAAAACAATTCTGTGCATATCATGGAGGAGAATGCAAACTTGCACATGTGTTCAAGGTCAACAAGAGACTTCACAGGAATTCCATGCCCGCTCAAGCCTCAGCAGGCACACTCCAGGCCCTCTGCCTCACTTCACTCAGGTCTGTGTGTTCTCTCCTGGCGCACTCTCAGCAGTGATGTCACGTGCTCAAAGCACTGCCATGTGACTATACCACGTGGTATCCTGCACATATGACATTATCATGCTTTACCAACCAAAGCAAAAACACAATTTTCCTGGGCAGTTCCCCTAGAAGACTCGTAAGTTGGTATCTTAGATGTTAACATGATCTGAATAGACGAGGATAAGGGAGGGCATGGGGAAGCATTATAAATTGTTAGCCTCGAAACCATTAGTTCTGAAGGTGATCACATTTCTTCTAGGAAATACTTATTATAGTAAATTCAAGTATTTATGAGGGGCTAATTCTCAGTTGCTTTTTTCTTTATGGCTTGTAAAATGCTTTTATATCTACCCTCTCATCTAACCTTCTAAACATTTCAGTGAAGTATACAGGGGAGTATTATCCCCATTTATAAGTGAGGAAATCAAGACCCAGTAAGCTTATAAGCCGATTTCCAGCCTCTCAGCTCCAAACCAACCCTTCCTATACACTGCTCGTGATGCTGGGACTGGGGGGCCTGAGAAAACACCCCTCCTTTGACAGCCGTTATGCTCCAACAATAGCAGACACCAGAGGGACAGGGCAAGGCTGGACGGAGGAAGGAGAGGGAATTTGTTCCCTTGCTTTCACTCAACAGTAGCTCTGTACCCCGCAGCAGCTGTTCGTTCCAGTTTCTGTTTATTTCTATACACTTAGACCCAGCCTCATCCTGCCCCCTCGGCAATACCAGCACCAGCTGGCTGCCACCCCCTTCTCCGAGGTTCAAGAACCAGCTCTGCAGGGGCCTCACCGCCAAGCGTCGAAATTCTAAGAATCCCAAACTCTTCTTTTTGTTCCTTCAGCCTTAGGGGTACAAGCGGCTGCCCACAGTTACAATCTCAGTGTTCCTTCTCTGTGTTCCCTTTCTGCCTTCTCAGTCCTCTAGTACTTGGTTAACCAGTTCCATATATTAAACTCTCTCTGATAAAATAACAGCTGTGGTTTTTGTTTTTCCTTAATGGACTCTGACTGATAAACCAGCCTTTCTGAATCAAAATTGAAACTTTGAACAATAGACCTGAGATGTAAGAGACTGAGCACATATACACAATAAATAGATGACAATACATTAGAATTCTTGATGGGACACAAACAGCTTTAACATAATTAGCAAGCTTGTTACAACAACATACAAGTGACAAGTCAAATTTACCGTAAAACAAGAGAAAAAGCAATTGTCTGGGCTTCCTTTAAAGAACTCAGATCCCACCCATAAGTCTGAACAGAGAGGTGAGAAGCCAATTCTGGTCCTAGCTTGCCCCCTACCCTGACCAATCTCACTGAAGGTCAGGGGCAACCATCTGACTTTCCCAACTTCTCCATGACAGCAGTTTCATGCATGCAGAAAGAAGAAATAAAAAGCAAACTTAACCTAGGCCAAGGTGTACTATGAACTATACCGTCAAACATAAAATCTTCTTACTGACAGCTTAAATATAAGCCTCAGACAATTTAACTATTGTATAGTATGTTTTAAGAACAGGAAAATCTTTTGCTCTCACTATTAAGAGATTGCGTGAGAGTAATAACCTGTCAAAGTGATTAAAAAAACAAAAGCACATTCTGTCTTTGAGGAAAACTTACAGGTGTAGCTGAACTCTGCTGGGGGGTGAGAGTCCAAATTTCTGGAATTGACCTTTCCATTAGCTGCAGAGTATCTTCAAAGGCCTTCTGTAATTCCCTTCCTTGCTCGTCAAACTCAAAGAGAAAGAGTATCTTTAAAATATGGTATATTTCATCTGGAGAGAAGAAATTTGAGAGTGGTAAGTTGTATCACCAGCTCCATTGCTAGAATCCTAACAGGCGTTTCTTTCCCAAGTGAAAATATCTAATAGCATACTACAATATCTCCCACATTTTCTTCTTTCTCCCCAAAAGCTGGAATAATTCAACATATCTACTACAAAAAGAAAACAAACCCACTAGAGCCAAAGCAGGAAAGCAGTGCCTCCTCCATCTTTATCCTGGTTTCAGTGATAGTCTCTCACAGCTCAGGTAGGTGGATGCCAAAGAGGAAGATGTCTAGGCTATTGGCTGAGAAGTTTTGTTTCAGGAATGCACCTTGAAGTGACGAATTTACTATGTTTTTTGTGGGCAAGAATCATCAGTATTGAGAATATACCTTTCAATTTTTCAGTGCCCTGCACCACTTCACTCAATGCCTCCAAAAGGGCCAGATCCTCCAGTGGACTCCCTTCCTTGAGGCTGTGCTTCTTCCGTTCCGCTTTGCGCCGATTCTTAGATGATCTCCTGTTAGAAATTAGAGATGTTTTAAAAGGGGCTCTCCTTGTGCTGAACAGATTAAAATGAATGTAACTATTGGCCACCAACTTTCTGGGAAACCAGAGTATATACAGATGGTATTTGTATTTTGGGGAAAATGGTGAAGGTGTTAAAATGATACATAAAAATTAAATTGGGAGAGAAAAGGCAGGAAGTAATAAGGAAAACCCTAAAAAGTGATGCCTGGCCTTGAAGTTTTGATTAAAATACAGAATAAAATCGGATTTCATCTGATAATAAGAGGTGGAAAAATGAAAAGAACAACAAACAGCTTCAATTTTGTAGCAAAAACCAAATAAGTTTAAAGGCAACAAAATTAAGTTGAAGTAAGATAACAGACATACCAGATTGGAATTTGAATATCATAAAATATATATGAATCCCACATTCTCTCCTGCCTCAGAGGTCTTTCATTATGCCATTTGTTTTGTCTGGGACTCTCACCCCAACTCTCAAAGCCCATTTCTAGGTGGCTTTCTTGCAGTTTCTGATTGCACCACACAACCTCACAGGTCTCCATTCTGAATTCCTAAAGCACAATTTGGTTTAAATGTATAATCTTGCATTGTTTTGTTTCCCAAGGTAGAGTACAAGCTCTTATAACTCACATCTCCTTAAAAGGTTTTGGTAACATCCACTACAACTAGCTCGATTATACTTCTGACCAGTTGAATTTTGAATTGAAGAAGTGTGAAATCTTTTTTCTTTATAATCTTTATATTTTTCTCAGTGGCTACACATTATAGTCACTTAGTATTTCTTAAATGAATAAAGTTAGATGTCATATATAAATTGAGTACCCAGTGTAAGTGCCATGTGGGTGATGGGCAAACACATAGGCCACGAAGCTGCAGCAGAAAACATTTCAAAGCTGATTCTAATCTCTTAGATACGCTGGGAAGGTCCTTGCACAGCTTCCACAGGGCCTTGAAGAATGTACTCCCCCTCCTGCTGCACTGTCCTGTTGGAAAACTGACCTATTTACTTGTACTTTCTCCATATACCCAGGGCACGGTCAATGTGCTAAATAAACATGATACATACGCTGATATTCTGGAGTTACTGTGGGAATATTTGCCACTCATGTCACTGCCACTCATGACACTGCTAGTTTCAGAGAAGAGATCTGACTCTTGACCGTGGGGTGCCTCATCATCTAGAAGAGAAGAACCAGACAGAATGAAAACTACCTGCAAATGAGGGTTTACCTTCAGTGGGGTAAGGGAACTACAGTTAACCAGGTCATATCTAAGGACATATGAAAACTAATACAAAGTTGACCTCAAAATGAAATAAGATAATAAATACAGTTTTATTACTGTAAACTAGTACTTTACCAAACTTTATTCTTTTTACATAAAACATTTTTATTTATTTATTTAGCTAGCTAGCTAGCTGCGCCGGGTCTTAGTTGTCACACGTGGGATCTTTGTTGCCGTGTGCAATATCTTCGTTGTGGCATGTGGGATCTAGTTCCCTGACCAGGGATCGAACCTGGGCCCCCTGCGTTGGAAGTGCAGAGTCTTAACCACTGGACCACCAGGCAAGTCTTTTTTTTTTTTTTTTTTTTTTAAAAGCACAGGAACTTCTGGAAATGAGGAGATCACTGTGTAAATACAGTAGTCCACTGCTCTGGTCGGGGTGTGGAGAGAATGTTTGGCAGAGCTCTACCTGTTGGCACCTGGTCCTGCCCCCAAGCTCTCCCCAGTACCCACAACAAAGACCCTCACAGACCCTCAGAGGCCTCGGACTTCCACTTGGCACAGTAATCACACTGCGGGAGGGAGAGTAAGCAGCTAAGACAAAGTGCGATGCTGCCCCTCACCACCCCCCAAGCGTCGGTGTCTTCAGGCGGGCACTCACCCAGATGCACCTGCTGTGCTTGCTCCTTGAGCTCTCGCACCACCAACAGACGTGCTTTATGGCGACTGAATGTGGCTGTCTGAGAGTCCAGAAACGCCATATAATTTTTCTGGGCTAAGGGTGCAGATGGAAAATAATTTGAGCACGTTTAAACAAAGGGATAAAACTAGAGTGGGGGGGTTAGTGAGGGAGTTGGAGCTTAACAAAGAAAAGAAGTTACCAGGTTTTTCAAGCAAGAATTTTTTCTTTAATGAGAAGTAACCAACATTGCTATAGGAGAAAGAACTAGAGATTGAGATTCTAGATCTTAAAGTTCATCAACATCATCCTAGAATACTCTCTACCACTAAACTTACAAAATCACCTGAACAAAAGACTTGGTATCTAACCCAAGAGAAGACTAGTAAATAAAAGGAGTGCACAGGAAGCTGTTAACAAAAATAGGAAAGTCGCTGAAATGCTTCTTAAACATATAAGTATTAGGTCTTTGTAGATGAACTGTGAGCACTTTTTCTCGGTTCTAATTAGTGGAGAAAAATCAAGTAAGAGTGGGCTAGATGGATTGTTATAGGGCCAGGAAGGATGCTTCCAGTATCCAGTTAGGAGTACCTAAAGTGAATGATACACAAAGAACCCTCCCAGTTTTAAGTAGGACAGGGTAGTAGAGAGCAGGCAGGGTAAGAATATGAATACATGTTAACGTCAGAAAGGCCAGACATTACTTACAGGGTAGACTGTGCAGAGCTTAAAATCAACCTCTACTCCCAAAGACTTTTATAAGTCAAACTGATGTCCTTCTTTTGCACTTTGCTTTTAAGGGATACAGTGAACACCAGAGTATTCTAGAACTGATAAAACTCATCTGTTATCGAGGAACCATATGCAAAGGTTCTTCTTTTTATTATTATTATTATTATTTTGGCTGCACCACACAGCATGCAGGATCTTAGTTCCTCGACCAGGGATCAAACCCGTGCCCCCTGCAGTGGAAGCGTGGAGTCTTAACCACTGGACCACCAGGGAATCCCTTCTTATTTTTAAAAAATTTTTGTTTTGAAAAAGTTTCAGACCTACTTAAAGGTTGCAGTAATTCAATGTACATACATGTACCCTTCACTTGGATTTATCAATTATTAACATTTTGCCATATTTTTGGCTTCCTCTGTTTCTACACACACACACACACACAACTTATTTTTGTGGAACCCTTTGAGAGGAAGTTGCAGATATGATTCTTCCCTCTTAAATACTTCAGCATCTCTAAGAATCAGGATATCATCTATATAACCACAATACAATTATTAAATGCAGGAAATTAACCATTTGATACAATATTATCTAATATACAGTTCATATTTGAGTTTACCAACTATTCCCAAAGATTCTTAATTGTATCTTATCACAGGTTTTTAGCATTCAAATAAGTTATGTGCTACTATTTAGCAACTTAGCATATTTAAAAACCACGGTCAGAAGTAAATTTCACACCCAGTGGAGAACTCTGATTGACTCGATATAATGAGTCCTTTCATCACTGACATGATTAAAGGATGTAATAGCACCGGCAGTACCCTCCCGTCTCCCTCTCCCCCCGCAGTTCTATACTTCCGAATCAGGAATTCTATCTAAAATGTAACCCTCACCTTCTAAAATGGAAGGCTTTACGTTGGTTTCTATAATATCTGGTCTGTTATATTTGTGTACCTAAAAAAAAAATACAACAATTTTAGGCAGGAAAACTTCAAATCACTGGAAAGTTAAGATACTTGGAAATGGATCACTTTCAGAGGTGACAGGATATTTTCCAGAGGAGTAGGCCTCCTATAAGGTAGCCAATGAAAACTCAATTCATTTCAGTAAAAATTAGTAATATTTCACATTTAGAGGACTAATTCCAAACATCAAGAATAAATTTTTAAAATGGTTTTAAAAGCACTGCTTATCCTTAGACCAGGAACCTGAACTATTTCTAACAAATTTCAGTAGCTCAGAAGACAAGGGACTCCGGCTGACACTGTCTCCCCTGTGCAGGCTCTTGCTCTGCTTAGCACTTCATGCAGGGAGGAGTTTTGAAGTCCTCTTACCAGTCTCAGAGCTTCTTCCCAGGCAGCTCCTTCTAACAGCAAGAGCACAGCTTCTTCATAATCCTGACAGGGGAACATCAAGGAAGGTAACAGGCTAATGGAGCAAGTGTGTTAGATGCCACCATAATAAACTGCAAAACTGCCCACAGAGCTGCCTCTCTCTGCCTTTCCAGCCTATCACTCACAGTCCCAGTTGGTGGGACTGGCCTGGAGTACATGCTCGATAAATACTGATGCAAGAGACAAAGGAGGGGTGTCAATTCTGGAAATGATCACAAAGCACAAGGTAAGCATCACCTCTCTACATCCCTGAGCATCAAAACCACGAGAGAGACTGTTAGAAATGCCCATTTCCCCAGGTGCACCTCCAAATCTGATTCCGGAGGTTTAGGTGGGCTCCTGAATTGACAAGTGCACACTCTGAAAAAATGGCAGACTAGAATAGGAATCTTCTAAACCATTTTTTCTTTTTTAATATTTATTTTTTTCTTTTTATTTTGAACAACTTCAAACCTACAAAAAACTGATAAATGAGTGTAATAAACACCTGCATACCCTACAGTCTTTAACCATTTGTGATGCTTATACCCTTACCACTAAAAACTTTTGATCATGTACCCCAATACATAATTACTTAATGTACTTAAAAAGCATATAAAACAAAACACGTTTTTAAAAGATGAAATATATGAGACAACTGGCTAGGTTTCTTCAAGTAATCTCTGTCATTAAAAGGGGGGTGTATACATTAGATAAAAGGGATTTAAAGGACTTAACAAAATGCAATACATGTCCCTAAACTGGAATCTAATTTGATCGATCTACTGTAAACAATTTTGGAATACTGAGGGAACTTAAATTGTAATTATTAGATGAATTAAAATGTGTCAATATGGAGAGATGAAGATCATAACCAAACACACCAAATTTACAAACAGAACTAACAGCATAATTTCATTTTGGTTAAAAATACGTGTGTGTGTGTGGAGAGAGGGGGTGGGGAAGAGAAAGGAGAGAGAAAACTCTAGAAAGAAAACAGGAGGTGCTTATAATAGCAATTTCTGAGTGGTAGGAATGAGATGTTTTTATTTTCTTGTATTTGCTTTCAGCACTTTAAACAATCTATAATACATATATACTACTTTAAATAGGTTATTTTTATTAAAAAGATTAATTAAACATTTTCTTCCCAGACCCCAAAGGATCCTTGCAGGCCTATACCACATGTCCCAGAGAAACATGGTAGGATGTGTTTTGCTTGACTGGCAATGTGTGAGTGTGTGTGTTTTATTGAGATCAAATTCACGTTAACATACACTGAATGGTTTTAAAGTGTGTAATTCGATGGTGTTTACTATATCACAATGTTGGTAACCACAAGCTCTCCCTACTTTCAAAATTTTTTTATCATCACATAAAAACACTCCATATCCATTAACCAATCCCTCCTTATTTCCCACTCCTCTCACCCCCTGGTAACTTCTAACCTGCTTTCTGTCTCTGGATTTGCCTAATCTGGATATATTGTAAAAAAGGAACCATACAATAGGTGACTTTTTGTGTCTGACTTATTTCACTTAGCATATGTTTTAAGATTCGTCCAAGTTGTACCATCTACCAGTTCTTTGTTCCTTTCTTTCCTCTTATTTTTTTTGATTGTAGTAAAATTTAATATAAAATTTACCCTTTTAACCATTTACTGTACAGTTCGGTGGCATTAAGCGAATTCACACTGTTGTGAAACCATCACCACCATCAGTCTCCAAAACTTTTTTTATCTTGCAAAACTGAAATTCTATATCCATTGAACAGTAAATCCCCATGTTCCCCTACCCCCAGCCTCTAGCAACCATCATTATACTTTCTGTCCAGATGAATTTGACTACTCTAGTTACTTCATGTAAGTAGAATCATATAATATTTGTCCTTTTATGTGACTTATTTCACTCAGCATAATGTTTTCAAGTTTCATCTAAGTTGTAGCATGCATCAAGTTTTCATTCATTTTTATGACTGAATAATATTCCTGTGTGTCTGTGTGTGTGTGTCTGTCTGTCTGTCTGTCTCTGTGCATGTGTGCATATATCACAATTTATTTATCTGTTCATCTGTCATTGATGGACATTTGGGTTGTTTTCACCTTTTGGCTATTATAATGCTCTATAAATATAAACATTTGTGTACAAGTTCCTTTGTGGACATATGTTTCCATTTCTCCTGAGTATATATTTAGGGGTGGAACTGCTGAATCATATGGTAATATTATGCTTAACTTTTTGAGGAACCACCAAACTCTTTTCCATAGCAGCTGCACCATTTTACATTCCCACTAGCAATATACAAGGGTTCCTATTTCTCCATATCTTTGACAACACTTATTTTTCATTCTTTTGATTAAAACAATTCTAGTGGGTATGAAGTGATAGCTCACTGTGGTTTTGATTTGCATTTCCTTAATGAACAATGATGTTGAACATCTCTTCATCTGGTTAATGGCCATCTGTATATCTTCTTTGGAGAAATATCTATTCAAGTCTTTTGGCCATTTCAAACAAAATGAGTTGTTTGTCCTTTCGTTCTTGAGTTGTAAGAGTTCTTTATATATTCTGGACATAACAAGGAAACTATAAAACAATATTCCTTGTGAACAAGCACAAAAGCCTCAAGTAAACTTTTAACTCCACCAATATAGGTCATACATTATGACCAAGTTGGGTTTAACTCAGGGATGCAAGATTGGTTTAACATTCAAAAGTCAATGCAGAGGAGTGATCAAGATGGTGGAGTAGTAGGACATGAAGCTCACCCCCTCCCACAAATATATCAGAAATACACATACATGTGGAACAATTCTCACAGAATATCTACCAAACGCTGGCAGAGGACCTCAGACCTCTGAAAGAGCAAGAAAATCTCCATGTAACTGGGTAGGACGAAAGAAAAAAAAAGAAAGTGAGAAAGGAATCGGGACAGGACCTGGGCCCTTGGGAGGGATCTGTGAAAGAGGAAAGGTTCCTGTACCCCGGGAAGTCCCCTCACCAGTGGGGAGATTAGCTGGGACAGAGGGGGAGCTTTGGAGCCTGGGAGGAGAACGCAGCAACTGGTTTGCAGCAGCTAGAATGGAGAGACAAACAGTGCCACCGCCCTGCACTCCCCAGCCTAAGACGCATGTCCTCTGGTATGGGCAGGGGCTGGGTGTGGAAACTCGAGCTTCAGAGATCACACCCAGGTAGACGACTGGGGTGGGCTGCACACAAACAGCCTGAAGGGACTAGAGTCTGGTGCAACCGCAACTGAGAGTGTACACGGAGGAAACCTAGGCTGCTTTAGAGGCCAGGTGCCATTGTGTGGGCGGTGCGTGAGGGGAGGGGCAGGACCTGCCACTACAGCCTTTTTCCCTGCAGGAGCTCTCAGGCAGCAGAACACCGCCTACACGAGCTCCAGGAGCAGTCATGGCTGCCCTCTGGGCTTTAGGAGTAATCACCAGCTGCCACCACCACCCTTCTGGACTCCAGGAGTGGTCATGAGCCGCCTCTACTCCCATCGCATGCTCCAGGGGTGCACATGATCTGCCAGTGCCACCGAGAACCCCAGGACCAGGCACTAGCTCCCATATCTGCACACCCCCTATCAAGGGGATGATGGCCAGCACATGCTGAGGAAAGAGGCTACAGGTATCTGTAAAAAAACAGCCCTCGTGGGACTTTCCTGGTGGTCCAGTGGTTAAGAATCTCCTTCCAATGCAGGGGATGTAGGTTCGATCCCTGGTCGGGGAACTAAGATCCCACATGCCACGGGACAACTAAGCCTGCATGCTCTGTAGCCCGCGTGCCACAACTAGAAGAAGCCCATGCGCCACAATGAAAGATCCCACATGCCACAACTAAGACCTGATGCAGCCAAATAAACAAATAAATAAATAAAAAATAAAAACAGCCCTCACACCAAAAATATTAAACCCACACAAGATACACTGGGACGGACCCACATATAAATAGCCCTCCAAGAAAAGAGTAGCTAACTGTTTCTCCTAAACTTACAGAATAAGAGAAATATAAGTAAAATGAAGAAGCAGAGGAGCCACTCACAGTTAAGACCAAGGGAATTCCCCTGAAAGAACAAATAAACAGACCTCTTCAGTTAAATAGACACCAATTTCAAAAAGGAGATAATGAAAATACTGAAAGAATTAAGGAAGGTTATTGACAGAAATGCAGAGTACTGTAAAAAAAAAAAAAAAAAAAGAGGAACTAGAAACTATAAAGTGTAACCAAGAAAAATTAGAAAACTCATTTGCTGAGATGACAACTGAACTAAAAGCAATGAACAGCAGAATAAATAATGCACAAGAACAAATAAGTGACCTGGAAAATATCAATAGAATAATGGAAATCACCCAATCAGGACAGCAGACAGAAAGGCAAATTAAAAAAAAAAAAGAAAATGAAAGCAATATAAGAGACCTATGGGATAATATAAAGCATGCCAATGGGGACTGAAAATCTATTTGAAGAAATTATGGCTGAAAACTTCCCAAACATAAAGAAGGAAACATATCCAGGTATAGGAAACACAGAGGGTCCCAAACAAGGTAAGCCCAAATAGACCTACACCAAGACATATTATAATACAAATAGCAAAAGTTAAAGATAAAGAGAGGATTCTAAAAGCAGCAAGAGAAAAACAAAGAGTTAATTACAAGGGGACCCCCATAAGGCTATCAGCTGATTTCTCTACAGAAACGGGGCTAGATATATTCAAAGTCCTGAAAGGGAAAAGTCTGCAACCTACGATACTCTACCCAGCAAGATTATCATTTAGAATAGAAGGAAAGATAAAGAATTTCTCAGACAAGCAGAAACTAAAAGAATACAGCAATACTAAACCTATCCTAAAGGAAATATTGAAAGGTCTTCTCTAAATAGAAAAGAAGTAAGAATATGTAAGAAAGAGAAAATCACAGTTGGAAAGCAAATCACCTAAATAAGCCAGTACAGAGATTTAAAAAAAAAAAATTAACTAACATGGGAAAGGAAATAGCCACCCAAGTCCAGGAAGTGCAGAGAGTCCCATACAGGATAAACCCAAGGAGAAACATGCCGAGACACACAGTAATCAAACTGGCAAAAACTAAAGACAGAAAAATTATTGAAAGCAGCAAGGGAAAAATGACGAATAACATACAAGGGAACTCCCATAAGGTTAACAGCTGATTTCTCAGCAGAAGCTCTACAAGCCAGAAGGGAGTGGCATGATATACTTAAAGTGATGAAAGGGAAGAATCTACAACCAAGATTGCTCTACCCCGCAAGGATCTCATTTAGATTTGATGGAGAAATCAAAAGCTTTACAGATAAGCAAAAGCTAAGGAAATTCAGCACCACCAAACCAGCTCTACAACAAATGCTAAAGGAACTTCTCTAAGTGGGAAACACAAGAGAAGAAAAGGACCTACAAAAAAAACACCAAAACAGTTAAGAAAATGGTCATAGGAACATACATAACATAATTACCTAAAACGTGAATGGATTAAATGCTCCAACCAAAAGACACAGGCTTGCTGAATGGATGCAAAAACAAGACCGATATATATGCTGTCTACAAGAGACCCACTTCAGACCTAGGGACACATACAGACTGAAAGTGAGGGGATGGAAAAAGATATTCCATGCAAATGGAAATCAAAACAAAGCTGGAGTAGCTATACTCATATCAGATAAAATAGACTTTAAAATAAAGAATGTTACAAGAGACAAGGAAGGACACTACATAATGATCAAGGGATCAATCCAAGAAGAAGATATAACAATTATAAATATATATGCACCCAACATAGGAGCACCTCAATACATAAGGCAACTGCTAACAGCTATAAAAGAGGAAATCGACAGTAACACAATAATAGTGGGGGACTTTAACACCTCACTTACACCAATGGACAGATCATCCAAAATGAAAATAAATAAGGAAACAGAAGCTTTAAATGACACAATAGACCAGATAAATTTTAATTGATATTTATAGGACATTCCATCCAAAAACAGCAGATTACACTTTCTTCTCAAGTGTGCATGGAACATTCTCCAGGATAGATCACATCTTGGGTCACAAATCAAGCCTCAGGAAATTTAAGAAAATTGATATCATATCAAGCATCTTTTCTGACCACAACGCTATGAGATTAGAAATCAATTACAGGGGAAAAAACGTGAAAAGCACAAACACATGGAGGCTAAACAATACATTACTAAATAACCAAGAGATCACTGAAGAAATCAGAGAGGAAATCAAAAAATACCTAGAAACAAATGACAATGAAAACATGACAATCCAAAACCTATGGGATGCAGCAAAAGCAGTTCTAAGAGGGAAGTTTATAGCTATACAAGCCTACCTAAAGAAACATGAAAAATCTCAGGTAAACAATCTAACCTTACACCTAAAGGAACTAGAGAAAGAAGAACAAACAAACCCCAAAGTTAGCAGAAGGAAAGAAATCATAAAGATCAGAGTGGAAATAAATGAAATAGAAACAAAGAAAACAATAGCAAAGATCAATAAAACTAAAAGCTGGTTCTTTGAGAAGATAAACAAAATTGATAAACCATTAGCCAGACTCATCAAGAAAAAGAGGGAGAGGACTCAGATCAATAAAATTAGAAATGAAAAAGGAGAAGTTACAACAGACACTGCAGAAATACAAAACATCCTAAGAGACTACTACAAGCAACTCTATGCCAATAAAATGGACAACCTGGAAGAAATGGACAAATTCTTAGAAAGGTATAACCTTACAAGACTGAACCAGGAAGAAATAGAAAATATGAACAGACCAATCACAAGGAATGAAATTGAAACTGTGATTAAAAATCTTCCAACAAACAAAAGTCCAGGACCAGATGGCTTCACAGGTGAATTCTATCAAACATTTAGAGAAGAGCCAACACCCATCCTTCTCAAACTCTTCCAAAAAATTGCAGAGGAAGGAACACTTCCAAACTCATTCTATGAGGCTACCATCACCCTGATGCCAAAACCAGACAAAGATACTACAAAAAAAGAACATTACAGACCAATATCACTGATGAATATAGATGCAAAAATCCTCAACAAAATACTAGCAAACAGAATTGAACAACACATTAAAAGGATCATACACCACGATCAAGTGGGGTTTATCCCAGGGATGCAAGGATTCTTCAGTATACACAAATCAATCAGTGTGATACACCATATTAACAAACTGAAGAATAAAAACCATATGATCATCTCAATAGATGCAGAAAAAGCTTTTGACAAAATTCAACACCCATTTATGATAAAAACTCTCCAGAAAGTGGGCATAGAGGGAACCTACCTCAACATAATAAAGGCCATATACGACCAACCCACAGCAAACATCATTCTCAACGGTGAAAAACTGAAAGCATTTCCTCTAAGATCTGGAACGAGACATGGATGTGCACTCTCACCACTATTATTCAACATAGTTTTGGAAGTCCTAGCCACAGCAATCCGAGAAGAAAAAGAAATAAAAGGAATACAAATTGGAAAAGAAGAGTAAAACTGTCACTGTTTGCAGATGACATGATACTATACATAGAGAATTCCTAAAAGTGCCACCATAAAACTACTAGAGCTAATCAATGAATTTGGTAAAGTTGCAGGATACAAAATTAATGCACAGAAATCTCTTGCATTCCTATACACTAACAATGAAAAATCAGAAAGAGAAATTAAGGAAACACTCCCATTTACCATAGCCATAAAAAGAATAAAATACCTAGGAATAAACCTACCTAGGGAGACAAAAGACCTGTATGCAGAAAACTATAAGACACTCATGAAAGAAATTAAAGATGATACCAACAGATGGAGAGATATACCATGTTCTTGGATTGGAAGAATCAACATTGTGAAAATGACTGTACTACCCAAAGCAATCTACAGATTCAATGCAATCCCTATCAAATTATCAATGGCATTTTTTATGGAACTAGAACAAATCATCTTAAAATTTGTATGGAGACACAAAAGACCCCGAATAGCCAAAGCAGTCTTGAGGGAAAAAAACAGAGCTGGAGGAATAAGACTCCCTGACTTCAGACTATACTACAAAGCTACAATAATCAAGACAATATGGTACTGGCACAAAAACAGAAACATAGATCAATGGAACAAGATAGAAAGCCCAGAGATAAACCCACGCACCTATGGTCAACTAATCTATGACAAAGGAGGCAAAGATATACAATGGAGAAAAGACAGTCTCTTCAATAAGTGGTGCTGGGAAAACTGGAGAGCTACATGTAAAAGAATGAAATTAGAACACTCCCTAACACCATACACAAAAATAAACTCAAAATGGATTAGAGACCTAAATGTAAGACCGGACACTATAAAACTCTTAGAGGAAAACATAGGAAGAACACTTTTTGACATAAATCACAGCAAGATCTTTTTTGATCCACCTCCTAGAGTAATGGAAATAAAAACAAAAATAAACAAATGGGACCTAATGAAACTTTTGCACAGCAAAGCTTTTGCACAGCAAAGGAAACCATAAACAAGACGAAAAGACAACCCTCAGAATGGGAGAGAATATTTACAAACCAATCAACGGACAAAGGATTAATCTCCAAATATATAAACAGCTCATGCAGCTCAATATTAAAGAAACAAACAACCCAATCCAAGAATGGGCAGAAGACCTAAATAGACATTTCTCCAAAGAAGACATACAGATGGCCACAAAACACATGAAAAGCTGCTCACTAATTATTAGAGAAATGCAAATGAAAACTACAATCAGGTATCACCTCACACCAGTTAGAATGGGCATCATCAGAAAATCTACAAACAGCAAATGCTGGAGAGGGTGTGGAGAAAAGGGAACCCTCTTGCACTGTTGGTGGGAATGTAAATTGATACACCCACTATGGAGAACAATATGGAGGTTCCTTAAAAAACTAAAAACAGAATTACCATATGATCCAGCAATCCCACTACTGGGCATATACCCAGAGAAAACCGTAATTCAAAAAGACACATGCACCCCAATGTTCATTGCAGCACTATTTACAATAGCCAGGTCATGGAAGCAACCTAAATGCCCATCGACAGATGAATGGATAAAGAAGTTGTGGTACATATATACAATGGAATATTACTCAGCCATAAAAAGGAACGAAATTCAATCATTTGTTGAGACATGGATGGATCTAGAGACTGTCATACAGAGTGAAGTAAGTCAGAAAGAGAAAAACAAATATCGTATATTAACGCATGTATGTGGAACCTAGAAAAATGGTATACATGAACCAGTTTGCAGGGCAGAAGTTGAGACACAGATGTAGAGAACAAACGTATGGATACCAAGGGGGGAAAACCGCGGTGGGGTGGGGATAGTGGTGTCCTGAATTGGGCGATTGGGATTGACATGTATACACTGATGTGTATAAAATTGATGACTGATTAAAAAAAATATATTGATACAGATAACCCTTATAAACAAAAGCTCTTAAAAAAAATTTCTGTGAAAGTGATGATAACCACAATAAACAGCAAAAGGATGAACATGAAGATGTAAAAGAAGACATCAAAATCATAAAATGTGGGGGAGGAGAGTAAGAAAATGTAGATTTTTTTTTTTCATTTCCTAGAATGTGTTTGAGCCTATATGACTAGCAGTCTAAGGCAAGCAGATACAGGATGGGGTTAACATAGTGGAAAAACAGGGTAACCACAAATCAAAGATATACAATAGATTCAAAAAACCAAAAAGAACATAAGTATAATACAAAAGAGAATCATCGAACCACAAAAGATAAAAAGAAAAAGGGACAAAGAAAAAATATAAAATCAACAGGAAAACAAGGTTAAAAGGCAATTAATACATATCTATCAATAATTACTTTAAATGTCAATGGACTAAATGCCCAAATCAAAAGACACAGAGTGGCAGACTGAATTAAAAAAACGAGCCTACAATACCTGCCTACAAGAGACCCACTTTAGGGCAAAGAACACACAGAGATTGAAAGTGAGGGGATGGAAATCGATATTTCATGCAAACAGAAATGACAAGAAAAGTGGGAGTCACAACACTCATATCAGACAAAATAGACTTTAAAACAAAGTCCATAAAGAAGGATAAAGACAGACACTATATAATGGTAAAAGGATCAACACAAGAAGAGGATTTTACACTCATCAACATATATTCACCTAATATAGGAGCACCCAAATACACAAAACAAATACTAACAGACATAAAGGGAGAAACTGACAGGAATACAATAATAGTAGGAGACTTTAACACCCCACTCGTATCAATGGACAGATCTTCTAGACAGAAAATCAGTAAGGCAACAGAGATCCTAAATGATACAATAGAACAGTTAGACTTAATTGATATTTTCAGGACATTACATCCAAAAAAAACCCATAATACACATTCTTTTCAAGTGCACATGAAACGTTCTCTAGGATTGACAACATACTAGGGCACAAAACAAGCCTCAACAAATTTCAGAGTATAGACGTTATCTCAAGGATCTTTCTGACCACAATGGCATGAAAGTAGAAATCAACCACAGAAAAAGAAATGAGGAAAAAAATGAATACATGAAGACTAGACAACATGCTACTAAAAAACCAAGAGGTCAATGATGAAATCAAAGAGGAAATTAAAAAATACCTTGAAACAAATGACAATGAAAACACAACCATGCAAAATCTATGGGATGCAGCAAAACCAGTTCTTAGAGGGAAGTTCATAGTGATACAGGCCTTACTCAAAAAACAAGAAAAATCTCAAGTAAACAACCTAACCAACCACTTAAAAGAATTACAAAAAGAAGAACAAATAAAAGAATTACAAAAAGTAATTCATGAAGTAATTCATGAATTACATGAAGTCAGCAGAAGGAAGGAATTAATAAAAATCAGGGAGGAAATAAAGATTTAAAAAACAATAGAAAAAAAATCAATAAAACAAAGAGCTTGTTCTTTTAAAGGGTAAACAAGATTGACAAGCCTCTGGTGAGACTCACCAAGAAGAAAAGAGAGAGAACCCAAATAAACAAAATAAGAAATGAAAAAAGAGACATGACAACTGATACTGCACGAATACAAAAAACCATAAGGGAATACTATGAACAATTATATGCCAACAAATTGACCACCTAAAAGAAATGGACAAGTTTCTAGAAACATAGAACCCACCAAAACTCAATCAAGAAGAAACAGACAATTTGAAAAACCAATCACTAGAGGTGAAATACAGTCTGTAATTTAAAAAACTCCCTACAAACAAAAGTCCAGGACCAGATGGCTTCACAGGTGAATTCTACCAAACATAAAAAGAAGAACTTATACTGATCCTTCTCAAACTCTTCCAAAAACTGAAGAGTAGGGAACACTCTCAAAGACATTCTATGAAGCTGCCATCATCCTGCTACCAAAACTGGACAAAGACACCACCAAAAAAGAAAATTTCAGGCCAATATCTTTGATGAATACAGAGGTAGAAATTCTCAACAAAGTGTTAGCAAACTGAATCCAACAACACATAAAAAAGATCATACACCACGACCAAGTGAGATTCATCCCAAGTTCCCATGGTTCAACATACACAAGTCAATCAGTGTGATACACCACATCAACAAAAGGCAAGACAAAAACCACACGACCATCTCAATAGATGCAGAAAAAGCATTTAACAAAATTCGACATCCATTCACGTTAAAACCCCTTTCCAAAGTGGGTACAGAGGGAACATATCTCAACATAATAAAAGCTATTTATGACAAACCCACAGGCAATATAATACTCAATGGTGAAAAGCTGAAAGGCTTCCTGCTAAAATCTGGAACTAGACAAGGATGCCCACTCACACCATTTCTATTCACCATCGTATTGAAAGGCCTAACCACAGCAATCAGACAAAAAGAAATAAAAGGTATCCAAATTGGAAGGGAAGAGGTAAAATTGTCATTATATGCAGATAACATGATCCTATATATAGAAAACCCTAAATACACCCCACAAAAACTACTAGAACTGATAAACGAATTCAGCAAGGTAGCAGGATACAAGATTAACATACAGAAATCAGCTGCATTTCTTTACACTAACAATGAAATATCAGAAAGAAAATGTAAAAAACCAATACCTTTCAAAATCACAGTCCCCAAAATAAAATACTTTGGAATAAACCTGACCAAGGAGGTGAAACACTTATATGCTAAGAACTATAAAACATTAAGAAAGATAACTGAAGATGACTCAAAGATATGGAAAGAAATCCCATGCTCTTGGATTGAAAGAATTAGTATTGTTAAAATGGCCAGGGGTTTCCCTGGTGGAGCAGTGGTTGAGAATCTGCCTGCCAATGCAGGGGACACGGGTTCGAGCCCTGGGCTGGGAAGATCCCACATGCCACGGAGCAACTAGGCCCGTGAGCCACAACTACTGAGCCTGCGCGTCTGGAGCCTGTGCTCTGCAACAAGAGAGGCCGCGATAGTGAGAGGCCCGCGCACCGCGATGAAGAGTGGCCCCCACTTGCCACAACTAGAGAAAGCCCTCGCACAGAAATGAAGACCCAACACAGCCATAAATAAAAAAAAAAAAAAAAAAAAAAAAATGGCCATACTACTGAAAGCAATCTACATATTTAATGCAATCCCTATCAAATGACCCATGACATCTTTCACAGAACTAGAACAAATAATCGCAAAATTTATATGGAACCACAAAAGATCCAGAATTGCCAAAGCAATCCTGAGGAAAAAGAACAAAGCAGGAGGCATAACCTTCTCAGACTTCAGACATACTACAGAAATGAAATCAGCATGGTATTGGCACAAAAACAGACAAATGGATCAATGGAACGGAATACATAGCCCAGAAATAAATACACACAACTACCGTCAATTAATCTTCGACAAAAAAGTAAAAAATATATAATGTGAAAAAGTCTCTTTAGCAAGTGGTGTCAGAAAAGTTGGACAGCCACATGTACATTGATGAAGTTGAAACACACCCTACACAAAATAACCTCAAAACGGCTTAAAGACTTAAACATAAGACACGACACCATAAAACTCCTAGAAGAGATCCCAGGCAAAACATTCTCTGACATAAATCGTACCCATGTTTTCTTATTAGGTCACTCTTCGAAGGCAATGGAAATAAAAACAAAAATAAACAAATGGGACCCTGTCAAACTTATAAGCTTTTGCACAGCAAAGGAAACCCTAAACAAAACGAAAAAACAACCCATGGAATGGCAGAAAATATTTGCAAATGATGCGACGGACAAGGGCTTAATTTCCAAAATATATAAACAGCTCATACAACTCAACAACAAAAAAACAAACAACCCAATCAAAAAATGGGCATTAGACATAAATAGACATTTCTCTAAAGAATACATACGGATGGCCAATAGGCACATGGAAAGATGCTCAACATCATTCATTATTAGAGAAATGCAAATCAAAACTAAAATAAGGTACCACCTCACACAGGTCAGAATAGCCATCATTAAAAACTATAAAATAACAAATGCTGGAGAGGATGTGGAGAAAAGGGAACCCTCCTACACCACTGGTGGGAATGTAAGTTGGTGCGGCTGCTATGGAAAACAGTATGAAGGTTCCTCAGAAAACTAAAAATAGAATTACCATATAAGCCAGCAATCCCACTCCTGGACATATATCCAGACAAGACTGTAATCCAAAAAGATACATGTACCCCTATGTTCATAGCAGCACTATTCACAATAGCCAGGACATGGAAACAGTCTTAATGTCCATCAACTGATGAATGGATAAAGATGTGGTACATATATACAATGGAATGGTACTCAGCCATATAAAAGAACAATGGTATTTGCAGCAACAAGAGATTATCATACTAAGTGAAGAAAGTCTGAAAGACAAATACCACATGATGTCACTTATATGTGGAGTCTAAAATATGACACAAATGAACCTATGTACGAAACAGAAACAGACTCACTCATAGAGAACAGACTTATTTCCAAGGGGGAAGAGGGTGGGGGAGGGATGGAGTGGGAGATTGGGGTGAGCAGATGTAAGCTATCATATATGGAATGGATAAACAACAAGGTCCTACTGTATAGCCCAGAGAAGTATATATTCAGTATCCTATGATAAACCATAATGGAAAATAATATATAAAAACGAATGTATATATATGTACAGCTGAATCACTTTGCTGTATAGCAGAAATTAACACAACATTGTAAATAAACTATTATCCTTCAATTAAAAAAAAGAAAAAACGTCAATACAATTCACCCTATCACTGGTCTAAAAACAAAACAGAAAACATCTTAGTTTAAGAGGCAGTCAGCAAAATTCAATATCCGTTCATGATAAAAACTCTCAGAACCAGAAATAAAAGGGAATTTCCTCAACACAAGTGAGCTAGGATTGGCAAATTTTTTCTGTAAAAGGCTAGAGAGTTAATATTTTAGGCTTTCTGGGACTTTCTTCCAGACTGTCTCTGTCACAACTCTTCAACTCTGTGGTTTTAAGTGCAAAAGCAACCACAGACAATGGGTAAACAAATGGTGGGGCTATGTTCCAATAAAACTATTTACAAAACAGGTGGCCAACGAGATTTGGCCCACAGGCTATAGTTTGCCAACTCCAACAACAGCCCTCCCAGTTTCTCACACCTATTAAACTCCCAAAAAAGCTAGCAAACATCACACTTAGGGTGAAAGACTGAATTTCTCCAGCTAATATCACTCACTGTACACAAGGCCAAGAGTTCAAAACTCTATAGGGGTCCATACTTAGGGAGATTCCTACACTTTTGTGAGTTTTTACCTCCAGGAGCCCTACCAGAACTTCTCATGGTGACTACGTACTTCTAGCAGGGGCAAGGGAAAAGCAGATATTTGAAAATACTGATCTTCTTAACAAGACCTGCATGCAAATGATTTTGGCAGAGCCTAATCGAAGTAGGTTTTACCAGGGCCTAACCAATGTGGAGGCACGGAAATACCCAACTTCCAGCCCCCTCTAACCTTCCTGTCCTACCTAAGGAGTGAAAAAAAACTGAGAAGCACTGGTGAAGTTCACAGTTGAGGTACATGCTCACTTAAAGACTGCCAGCTAATCACACGACTACAGAACACTTCTACCCAACCCCCAGCCTCATCACCATATCATTAAAGACCTATTTATCAAATTTGCTTTTCCCAGTATATCACACACATTAGGCTTTTGACAGAAAATTACAAGGCATACAAAAGGGATTAAAAAACAGTTTGAAGAGTCAGAGCAAGCATCAGAACACGACTCTGATATGGCAGGGATGTTGAGATTGTGAGGCTGGGAACTTAAAATCAGTACAATAAATATGATAACACCTCTAATGGAAAAAACAGACAACGTGCAAGAACAGATGGGTCATGTAAGCAGAGAGTTGGAAATTCTAAGAAAGAATCAAAAAGAAATGTTAGAAATCAAAAGCAGGCATCTTATCCATTTAATTAACCATCTTAGGTAGGATATATCTTCATGTTTTCAGCTCAATCACCCAACATACTTTCTTTCCAGGATCCAATGATATCACATTTTAGTTACCTTCTTTCACTCACTCTTATTACATAACAGACAATGAAGTATTTTAAAAGCACAATTTTGTTATGCAGATGTGCCCACTAGTGACAACTGTAACAAATACTTTCTCATCAAAGGCCAAAACCCTAGAAGGCAGGAATCCCTGGTATTAATTGTGTACCTGTGTCCTGTTAAGTCTGTGACAGTGCATAGGCTTTATTATTTTCATAATAAATCCTAGAATTCTATCAAAAGCTGGTATAGGTACTTATCTTTATAATCTGGTGGAAAATTGGAACCCATCAAGCTGCCTGAGGTAAAAGAGACATTTCCAACAGAAAGAACGGGAATGAAAGCCAAAAAAGGGTGTAACGCTCCATCACTTTGGTTGAGAACGGTCTTTTCTCATCGTTTCTACTTTGGCAAGTTAATATAAAAGGTATAACTTCCTTCAGATTTAATTTATACTTTCTACCAAGGTCAAGCCACTAGTGCATATTATAATAGACTTCTTTGGTATTCTACCTCACAGCAAGTGTAATTACTTAGAGATATACTGAATTTAGATTTCCAAGTCAAGTCAGCAAGATGGGAGACCCTCAGGGGAAATACTATCTCTGGATTTCCTAAATACCCACAGTTCCTTTAAGTTTCATGATCACTAAGGTACGAGTGGGAAGCCCTTGCTTGTTGATTGGGGGTGGGGAGGGGGTGTGGACGGGAGGCACTGAGTTTACCTGGGCGTACTGTTCCAAAACTGTGGCTGCGTCGCCGTGCTTCCTCTGCTCAGCTAGCTTTCCTGCAAAGACAATAAGCATCTGAGCACAGTCGGCTTACTAAGAACGGTATTCCCAAAACTCAAGTTGACACGGTTTCTGGTGGTACTATTTAAATCAAAATGGTCTCCTACAAATTGGAGATTGAGCTCTACAGAGCATACATTCAAAGTGAACTGCTTTAAAATAGCATTTTCCAGAGTGTTCCCCAAGACTGTTCAAAGGATCATAAAAGGCAGGACCAAGACACCATTCTCAGGTCAATTACGTTTGTGAAGCACTGGGTAAGATAGAGATAAGCGTTCTTTTGCTGAAATGCTTCATTAATATGTCTTTATTGTGTATCAAACTATATACTTTGTGAATTTCTATGAGAGAGACAGGCAGGAATACCATGGGGTCCTATCTTAAATGGCAGTTACAATCAAAATTCAGCATGGGATGTGAAAATCACATATAGTCAAAATCAGTCATGAAAAATGTGCGTTTGTAAACGCACACATATGGGAAACTGACCTAGCATCTCTCACTAATCCATTTTTTCCTCTAATAGGAAGAGGCTGCTGTTTCTTTGGTTGAGCACTAGGTGGGGGTAGTTGGCTTATGTCAGTGGTCTTGCAGTATCTTCAGATCTGAGACTCATTCTCAAACCAGTTGAGATAATTACACTATGAGAGGCACACAGAACCCAGAGTTAACTAAGGGGCTGGCAGAGTCACGTCTCCCATTTCATGCTAACTCCAGGGCATATTATCACTGACAAAACCAGGAAGAGTCACCTCCACTGTTTAAATAGCTATCTTTTCTTTCTTTTGGTGACTTGTGTAAACTGCCTAAGTTAAATGTACACATGAAGTGACTCCACCTTGTAACATTTCTCAAAAATCTTTGACCACTGTCTTCTCCACCTTTTTCTGCTAAGCATCTGGGAGAACTAGGTGCACTCCATTATAAGGCATGACAAACAGCAAGCTAAGAGTTGAAAAGAATGTAAGAGAAGATAACAGACACCAAGAACAGAACTAGAAACTTTAAACTACAAATAACAAGTTTCTAGAGCAGAAGTATCAACAGAGCCAGAATGAAGAGTTAATAAGACTCAAATAAGGACTTCTTGATACTTGTAAAAAGAGTTCAGCTTGGAAATTGAAAGGGCTTATAGAAGAGTCCACAGATCTAATAACCAGAAAATGCCAAAAAAAGAAAAGTGATAATCTCACACATTTTTATAATCCCAAAGGAAAAAAAAAACAATGTGAAATTACTAAAGAGAATATGTATCTACATTTAACAGGATATAGTTTGGATTTTTTTTCAGGACTGCTTTTTATGGGGAGATCATAACAATATTTACAAGACTCTTGAAAAGGTAGGGGGAAAATATACCAGCCACTCACTCACTTCAAGCACGGCTGAGAGGGCCAGAGCCCCACCCGTCTCTTCTCCCAGGCACTCTGGGAATGCCACTCCACTCTGAGAAATCAGACTGTGGAATAACCTCACCTCCGGTTCAGGCAATCCCTAGATCCTGATACAGCTAAACTGCCTTTGCTTTCACACTGCTTATACATTTGGCTTCATTTCTGAACATTGCTATTATGGTTTCCAATGATCTACTGTCTATATTTGAACGGTCCCACCCCAAAATTCATCTGTACATTCTCGCAGGGCACATTGCTACCCAGCTACACTGTACTAGGTGTACCTGTCAAATGTGAGTTTGGTGAATGAGGTAGAGAAAAGTGTTAGCTAGGTCATTTCCAACTTTGAGTGTGCTCTCACGATTCCAGCTTTTCCCCTTCCCGAGGACTGGAATACAGATGTGGAGAAAATCCACCTTCAACTCTCTGCCTAAGAGATGGCAGATCCACACCACGGGAGGACTTGTCAGTGCCATGAGAGAAACAAGTAAACTGCTTTCTTTATTGTGCCACTGTATTTGGGGAACTCTCGTAGCAGTTCAGCTTTTACTCCACCTAATAAGCCATTCTAAATTAACCTTCACCCGTGCACATGACAGTGCACCAAGGTGTGCTGCCGCCTGACACGTGTCTGCAAAACTGCCAAACAAAACCACAGAGACAAAAGGCCATTAGAGAAGTTATCTGGGAGAACCTAATGGCGTGTTTACCTGCCAGAGTTCTGCCCAGGCCAGCCAGCTGGTCTTTGGTCAAGTGAAGCTGGGCTGCCACACAGAGAGCTTGCTGCCAACTGCCACAAGCCAGAAAGGCATTGAGAGCTTTCTCGTGGGCACCACAGCGGGCAAACACGAGCCCTGCTGGCTCACAGAGGTGCTCCTGCAGTAGGTGTTCCCCGTAAGCAATGCTGATGTCCTAGGACAGGAAGAGACAAAGGGGTGGTGAGGAGAGGTGATAACTGTTTTTAAAATCTCCAAGGTAGGCTGCCTTGGTCATTATACTTGAAACTCCCTGGAATGACTTAGAAAACTCCTGTGGATGACCAGTGAATTCAATCTTTCTTCCATTCAAAACCTTACTGAGGATGTGCCATGTATTCATCCAACAAAAATTACGGAGTACTATTCAGGGCAGTGGGAGTAACACAGCAAAGCAAAAAATAAAGCCAAACAAAGCAAAAACAAACAAACACAAAAACAGTAACAAGAACCACTCCCAAGTTCCTGCTCTTGTGGTGAAAGAGTATGGACTTACAAACACACTATGGTCGACAGCATAATGGCAGATACTGGTAAAGGGACAGAGCGATGGGAGTGCTATTTCAGAGGGCTGTGAGGAGAAGAAGCCATGTGAAGAGTTATGGGACAGTATTCCACGCCAAGAGCACAGAAAGCACCATGGCCATCGGGCAGGAATGGGTATGGAACGCACAGGAAAGAATAACAAGAAGGCTGGTATGACTGAAGCACAGAGAGCACAGGAGAGGAACAGATAAGGCAAATGAGAGCAAAGAGGCAGGCTTTGGCCAAATTCTCTATTCCCCAGGCTCAGTATTAGGCAGGGAAACAGAGGGACATAACACGGGGTCCCTGCCCTTAAGGAAACCCACAGCCTGGTGGGGCAACAAATCAGTAAATAGCAGATTGATAAATGCCATCCCCAAGGTAAGATCAAGGTGCTCTGGGAGCTCAGTGTTTGGCACCTCAGCCAGGAACGGCTTTCTGGCAGAGGAGACCCGAGAGTTTAGAAGGACAGGAGGGCTAAAGGAAGGGGAGGTAGAGGGCTGGCAGAGGCAGATGATGCTAAAGAAGCAGGCAGGGGCCAGATCACAGAAGACGTGTGCAATTAGTGGACAAACTGAAAATGGTGGTGATGATGGCACGGGCTCCATATCCCAGGTCGACCCCCTCACGTCCCAGGGCCTCAGGCAAGGTGGTTCCTCATTCGAAAGTTGTGCACAACACCTAACAGGTTGTTGTAAGAATTATAATACGTTTAGCGGATAAGCAAAGTATCTGCATATGAGAAAAGCTAAACAGATGTTTGTTCAAACAAACAAACCAAACTTTATGCAGAAATATATGGGAAAGATCAGCACTATTCAGGACGATCGTGAGGTTGGGCTGGAGGAGGGGCAGGATGGAAGCTGCCATGGTATTCCCGAGGAGGATCCAGAGACAACGCCTGGGTTTCCGGCCTGGGCAAGTTCTTCAGAACAGGAACAGGTCAGGGCCTTTCTCCCAGATAAGAAGTTCAAGATGAGGCTAATTAGTCTGAAGATAATAAACCTTGAAACCAAGGACAGTGTCAGGGACTCAGGAGCCTCATCCTTTTCCAACTAAAGCACAAAGCAAAATCAGGAGAGCCTCATTTCACATGCTACACACCTTGTACTGCTGCGAGTTTGGTGGATATAACTTCAGAGCTTCGTTATACAAGTTTTTATCTTTTATTAAGTTTAAGCATTCTGGGAAGTACTCCGGTCCTACAGGAATAAGAATCATACACACACAAGCTTGAGACTTGGGAAGCATAATGGATTTCATTTCTACCAATGGTCCCTACATAAAATCAACAAGGGACCTTTTTAAGACCTGCATAATTAGAGTATCTAGAGAACGGGAATGCAGGAGTGTGAGCTTTATTGAGCACCACTGCAGATTCTGAGGTATGAGAAGCACCAATTGGAACCAGAGTTCTACTTAAAAGGAATCTTACACTACCCCTGATGAATGACCATCCAGCCCAGTGTTTGCTCAGCCTCCTTAGTAAGAATCACCTGGGGAGCTTATTAACCATACACACGCCTGAGTCCCGTCCCAGCCCAGCTGAACCAGATCCTCCAAGGAAGCCAGAAGCTGAATGCTTAACAAGCACCCCAGGTGACTCTTCCTTGTCCCCGTCTCAGCCCTTAGGAAAGAGTCATAACTGCTGAAGCCTGAGGCTCCAGTACTGGTCAGGGATGGGGTGAAGCAGAACACCCGGCATCGTGCCGCTTCGACTCCATATCACTGCCAATCAAAACTGTGTCAGGGCACCGCCAGTAGGCATGGCCACTCAACTCAGACAAGCTGGGTTTCCTTCAGGTGTCTGCAAACACCACGAGAAGAGTGAATCATCAACCAATTTTGATTTTAAGACACTGAAGTGAATTTCGAGGATGATCACTACTGACTCAAAAGCATCTGCTCTATCTTCTGAGCTATGGAGCTCCTCCCGTTCATTCAAAGACATTTGCTTTACCCTCAGCTTTTCAAAACACATGATAAAAATAAGGTGCGCGTACGTAATTGTTAACATTTTCAGATGTGGAAATTGAAATCAGTCTGTCTAACATTTGATTACAATTTATACCCTCCCCAGTTCCAAAGAATATTTTAAGTAGAAATAAACATACTAACCCTCACACTTACCACATTTGCTGAGGTGGCCAATGGCTTTTTCATACCGTTTCAAATATTTGTCTATAGTGAACCGCTGATAATTCGTTTCCATTTTCTTAAGTGTATTTAGAAATGGAAGGTATTCTTTGGGATCCTAAAAATTAAAAAAAAATTTTTTTAAAGGATAATTTTATTGCTTGTGATTATATTACTTATAAAAATAAACATATAATAATTATAGCCATGAAACAAAAGCTACATCATTTTTAAAATATGTAGTGTATTAATATATCAATTACATATAAAACCAAACTACATAAAACCACTTTTGGTAAAAATCCCTTAACATATGGGCATATTCTCCAGGTTCCCAACTTCCACTGGAAAAAGAAGCTACATGATAGAACTGGACTGGAATATGAATCATTTATTATATTTCCTTTATAAGAGAAGAAGTTGTTCACACTTATGCCTATAAGCTTAAAAATAACCCAATAATTTTATTTCGATTGCTCAACCTAGCAATCAAAACACTTTGGTAAGCCCAGAACAGCGACAGAGAATGAGCTTGGAAGCATGGGCCCTGGAGACTCACAGATCTGCCTCGAGGCCTGTCCTCACAGCCTTAACATCAGACCAAACACTGCACCGTCAGGAGCACTGTTTCACACCACCACGTTCGCATGAACAAAAATGAGAAATATATCTAAGTAGGAACTCCACATACCTTCTGTGACTTCTCAGCTACCATGAGGACCAAATCAAAGTCATAGGTCCCAAGAGAATGATCATATAACTTATTAACATCTACAAGAAGCAGCAAATACTTCAGGGCCTCTTCAGCACTCACAGCATCAGGAGCAGGTGCAGCACTTCCTGTCAGTGTGTAAGAAAACAAAACAGAACAAAACCATTTGGGGAAAAAACCCACACACCTAGCAACATAACTAAAAAGACAAAGTAATATGTTTTCCTGGCGGAACTGGACACCAGATGAATATATTCTTTTGACTCTTTTGTACAAGCTTTACAGGGCAGCATTCAAAGAAATGGACCCAGGTCTTAATATGGAGACCAAAAAGCCACACGCTAAATCAGTGATGTAACCCTGGTCCTGGTCTGTGTGATCTCCAGAAGACCGAAGACCCGATGTCAGTTGAGGCCCCGATACACACACACTCAACATGTCTCTACCTTGAAGCTCGTGTACCTTCTGCAGCACAATTTCCAGTTCTGGGGTTGTTTTTTTCACATGAGAGGTGAGTATTGATAGGCAGTACCTGAAGTAATAAGTGAAGTACACCAGTATAAGAAAGATGAACAAGCTGAAGAAAAACAACTACACACTTCTGTTACTCAAAAGATGCCAACTAACGACGGCACACGTACTTGTGAGGATCTACGTTCTCCATGGCTGCTCTCATAGCATCGCAGATAAGGTCTACCTTTTTCCCATCAGGATCGCTGGACAGCTGGACAGTGCTGGTAACTGGTGGAGGGTACATGGTTTTTGTAACATCTTCTTCCCTAAGAACAAGTGTGTATTACGAGGTCACTAACTGAACACATGTCCCAGCTATCAAACTACTAACATATATGTTGGAGTGCTGATGAGATAGTAAATAAAAAATGGCTTCTGGAAGACAGTTTAATTCTAAAAATATTCACATATGGTGAAGAATGGAAAAACTTGCTGAGAAATGGAAACATGTCCACAGAAGACTTGTACGTTAATGTTTACAGATGTTACATTCATATAGCCCCAAACTGGGTACAGTCCAGGTGTCCACCCACAGGAGAATGAAGAAATAAACTGCAGTATATTTACACTATGGCATACTACTCAGCAATAAAAAAGAATAAACTAGTGATACATGCAAAAACATGGATGAATCTCAAGATAGTATACTATATGATTCATTTATATAAAGTTCTTGAACAGGCAAAACTGATCTACAGTGAAAACCTCAAAAAAGCAGTTGCCAAGAGGGTGGGGACAAAGAATAAATGAGAAGGGATTTGGGGGAACTTTCTGAGATGAAGGAAATGTTCTCTATCTTGATAGGGGTCAAGATTACATGGAAGTATACATTTGTCAAAACTCAGTGAATGGTAGACTTATAATCTGTGCATTTCGTTATATATAAATTTGACATGCAGGGGGACCCTGTACACAAAGAATATGCTCTAGTTAATGTTATGCAAGGTGACGTACTGACAGGTAAAGTGGACCAATGCCTATAATTACCTCGAAATTTGTCTAAAGTAAAGATGAATGGTGGGGACTTCCTTGGTGGCGCAGTGGTTAAGAATCCGCCTGCCAATGCAGGGGATGCGGGTTTGAGCCCTGGTCTGGGAAGATCCCACATGCCGCGGAGCAACTAAGCCCGTGTACCACAACTTCTGAGCCTGCGCTCTAGAGCCCGTGAGCCACAACTACTGAGCCTGTGCTCTAGAGCCCGTGAGCCACAACTACTGAGCCCACATGCCGCAACTACTGAAGCCCGCACGCCTAGAGCCTGTGCTCTGCAACAAAAGAAGCCACTGCAATGAGAAGCCTGCGCACCACAGCGAAGAGCAGCCCCCGCTCGCTGCAACTAGAGAAAGCCCACTCATAGCAACGAAGACCCAATGCAGCCAAAAATAAATTAATTTAAAAAAAAGTGCATTAGGAAAAAAAAAAAGAATGGTGGATGGACAGATGGTAAATAGTGATAAAGCAAATACAGGAAAATATGAACTGTAGAATCTAGGTGGTGGTACAGGATGCTCACTGGACAATTTTCTCAACTTTTCTGTATGTTTAAAATTTTTCATTAAAAAGTTAGAAAAAAGTCATTGCAGAAAAAGACACCATTTATTTCAATTAATAGTTTTTTATGTACACCTAAAATTAAAGTCAAATAATAATTCTAATTGACATCTTTTAAAGTCTTAGTTTTAAAAAGGGAAAATACTGAAAATCCAGCACATGTGGCATCTAAGAGTTAGAGATTAAAAAAAATATATTGAAAAGTAATTTTTCTCCTCTATTTACCTGTCCGATTTCCTTAACCAGAAGAGAGAAAATTATGCATATGATACTCATGAATTATTCAAAATACTTACTTCAATTCTGTGAAAAACAAATTAATATGATTTACAGAATCTATCTGTCTTATGAAGGTTTCCACATTTTCAAGAAACACCTACCCAAGAAAAGAATAAAAAAAGGATAAAACATTTTAGTTCAGATCATATTAGTTCAAACCTAAGGTAAGCTATGATAAACATCAGATTTAGAATGTTACCTTAGGGTTATGATCATGAATCAGATTGAGATTAATTCTCAGTTTTCTCATGCATTCAAATGCTTCTTTAAACATTAGTCTGTGAAGAGACAGAAAAGGGACAGAGAGGGCATTTCACAAAAACTAAGCTCCCTGGACTCAGCATATTTTCATAATGATATAAACCAGTTAAAATTAAGACTATAGCCCAACTACTACTGGATTTCTACTCTGAAATCACAGAATGAAAAAAATCAGGTACCAGGTTCATTTACCTTCCTAAAAGGTGTGATTTAGTCACCATGGCCGGTTGAGGACTACATCACACATATGCACACAAGAAAATCATTATGGAACTTAGAGCTACTTTCTTTTTTAACAAAATGTTAGTAAACATCTTTCCAATATAAAGTTTCCCCTAAATTCAGAGATTCAAACAATGGATCATTTCCTTCACAACAGTGGCTCAGGCATTTTTGGGTCATAGGCCTTTTTATAAGTCTGCTGAAAGCCTTGGGCCTTCTGCCCAGACAAATACACATAGACACAGGATGGTGCAAAAATTCCCTGGGTTCACAGGCCATCTAAAGCCTGTATCGTTCCCCTTAGGCTAGGAAGCCCTGTTTCGTACAATGAGCCTCATGATTCCTTCTGCTAGGAATGTCTATTATACCATACAATATAAGAATCAAAGTGTGAGAAAAAGAGAGCCTCTGAGAATCTGATGGAAGATATATGTAATGAAAGATTGAAAGACCTTTAAGTTTTAAAAATCTTAATGGAATACTTGCTATCTTCACACATAAGTCATAACAATAAGCTAACTAATCATATATATGGTACTTACTTGTCCAACCACTTCCGAATTTGAGCTAAAACCAGGGCTCGATGATGAACAACTTCTAAGTTTCCCCTTGGCATCTTAAAATAAATAAATCAAATCAATAACATTTTTAACTAAGTAGAAAAAAATTAAATACCCAGGATATACCACTTTACCTAACTCTTCTTAGAGAACTAACACAGCACTGTAAAATGAGCATACTTTTGGCAAAATTTAGTTGTGCTCAAAATTTATTTTGACTTTTAAGAGAAGTTTCTCTCTTAGCCTTACTGGGCAGAGCCTGTCTTAACACTCCTTTGTATAAAGCTAACAGAGAACTTAGCAAGGAAAGGCTTATAATAAATTAATACAAATGATAAGACAGCTTAAAATATAATCCACAAGAATTCTGTTGGTATTTACTGTCAAATGACTATCAGAAACATAGCCTGAAAACTCAGCTTACCTGTAATATAAGCTTTGTGTCCTGGGGCACAACAGTGACAATGCGTGAACCCCTCTCCACCTTCCGCAGAGATTCCCCATTAGACACATGGCTGCTGCTCAGACCTGCCTGTAATGCTAAAGACACCATAGGCTAAGCCTTAAGAATCACTGTCAGGACAAGCCACTCTCCATTAACTGCAGCTGAAACTGCATGTTATCCAAAGTAGAAGGAAGCAATTAACAACTAAGCTGCACTGCTCTCTCACTCAGCCTCAAGACCATTAGCCCCTCTGATAAACAATCTTATCCCAGAATTTTGTGCTCTCTCACAGAGCCCTCATGCACATGCCCATACACAACTTCTCAGCTGATATGGAAAACACAGGGAGGATTGGGCACCTTCTCTCTTAGTGTACTGATAAAGCAACGATCGTATCAGTGAAAGATGCCCTGTTTCCAAGTTATCAATAGAAGCAAAGAAAATAAGTGGGCTTTTTTTTTCATAAGAAAATTGTATGCATGTGCACACATACACACTGGGTGGGGGGGCATGGAACACAGAAAAAAATGCGGCCGATTTCCTACGAACCATGAGATGGAGTCCTTCAGATATATAATGGAGGGTTGCCACAGTGAGAGAAGGAAGATTACAAAGAAGATTGAGCATATTGCCAGTTTGGTACCTACATGGTAATTCAAAGTAAAATATTAGTTATATTAAAAAATTTCCTGAAAATTGTTTGTTTACCTTAGGATGTGCTGCTTAAGGAAGGACCCCCCTCTCTTTGCTAACTGGTGTGGAGTGATTCAACTGAGATATCATGTTGAGATTAGGGGCTAAGTAAATGAACTTGAAAAGTTTTCTCCAGTCTAGGACTCCATGATAAAAAGCCAAAGTATGCAACAATCTTAAGTCATCAAGATTTCAAAGGACAAATGATATTAGAACAGGGACTATTTTCTATTTTATACACTGAAAACTTACTTTTCAATGACGCATCTCTAAGGCAAAAACACTGGCAAGTATGGGAATGAGTCGTCAACAATAAAAACTCATCATATACTGCAAATGATGTGATATTTGAAGCAACCTACAAAAGGTCAGGGAGGCAAAGGGGAGAGTTAGCTGTATTACTTGGAGCCAAGACTGAAAAAGATCCAGTGTCAGAACAAGCCTTGATACCTCAGTGTCATTGATGAAAAAGCGACATCTATCAGTCAGACCAAGGACACATTCCTGCGAAGAAATAAAATATGAAATTACAAACAATTCTAACCAAACTAGTTAAACCAAACTTTTCTATTACATGGTTCCACTGCCCTATGATTTCACATCTAGGTCCTTGTAATGGGGACTGAAGATGCCTAAGATGTGGCTGGTCCAGTGCAAGGTGTGCTATGACGCCATCCAGTGCATCAGCAAGCCCTGCCATTTCTATCTCCTACGCATGTCTCAAACGTATCACCTTTTGGCCCCTCACTGCCTCCACTCACAGCCACTTCCACTCTCCTCCCTTTCAACCTGCTCTCTACTGGGCAGCCAGAATAACCTTTCAAACCATGAAGCCCATCACACTACTCCCTGATTAAAATCATCAATTTCCAATCTATGTTAAATGAGCAAAGCCACACTCTTTCCCATGGCCTATCACTAAGGTCTAGCCATTGCTTCCATTAGGTTCCTTGAATAAGCTGAGCTCTTCTAAGCTCACAGTATGGATAGTTCCTCCTCCCTGGAAGACTCTCCCTTTCTCAGAGATAGAGCTTTCTTTTTCTTCACATCTCAGCACATACACCACCACCTCCTAGAGGCTTTCCCAGACCACCAAAAGTTGGTCTCCCCATCCTCACAGCTACCATCCTCTAACTAGCCTCAAACACTTCTCTATTCTCTACCATTACACCCTGCTCATTTACTTCATTCTCCTATCAGAAGGGACAGCCATACCCGTATTGATAGATTAAAAATTCCAGAAGGGCAGGAATTAGTCAGCTGTTTGGTTTTGTAACCACTGTATCCTACCACCTGCCACAATTATAGGCATTCTAATATTTGATGAATGATAACCTAACTGAATACTAGTTTTAAGATTACATTTCTGTTGTCCCCAAGTTACTTATAAAACTAACTTTGAATGTTTTGTACAAATGGGGATAAAAGTCTGCCAATTGCATTTTTCTATTTTTGAATTTATACTTCCAAGGAAAGGAATCAACTAACTACTACATGCAATCTCTTAATCCCATTTCAGAGATTTAGAGGCTGAGGCTCAGGAAACTTCTCATTGTTGAGAGTGAGTAACTTCTCATTGTTGCCTTGAGATTCAGTGGACACTCAGGTCCACCTCCAAAGCACACACTCTTTCTACTTAATGCTATCAGTTCCTGGGTCACTGCTCTAAGTGGTAAGTTTTTCTGCCTTGTGTTTACTTACCTCTCCTCCAACCATGGCCAGTTCGGTCTGTGTGCACGGATAAGGAAATCGAACAGGAAATCCACCAGGGTTCTTCCATGGTTCAACAGCCAGAGAGGGTGATTCTGCAGGATTGGCAGATGAGGTTTACTAAGAGCTTATCTGCTCTTTGTAAAAAAAAACCTGTTACATTAACACTTGCTAAAATACTTAACATGCAATTCAAATCACTTTCCAAATGTGTTTTGGAAACTCAGTAAAGTACTCCAGTTCATTACAAGAGAAAATACAGGGAGAACACACCTGCTAATTCCACTCTATAGATGAGGGTTTTTCAGGGTAGTTAAAAGACCTAATAATCACCGCAACACTGATAAGATACAAGTATATGTGCTCAAGAATTAAATATCTACGTAAGTCATAAACATGCTTTCCTAACATTTTGATACTCACCCCAAAGGTACTTAAGTATCTGACCACCAGCCAACTGCAGTGCTACTGACTTGGTCTTGGAGTTGCAACACAGACTGATTATGACTCCATCCACTGTCACAGATGAACTGACAAGAGTAAAAAAAAAAGGAAGTGAAGAAGGCGTGAACAGACTTTTTCTCAAAAGTAGTGACATTTCATTGATTTTGCAAAACAGAAAAAGAAGCAATTTTCCTTTGGTGCTGCGCTGCCTATTTCAATATAACATAAACATAATAAATGCACACACATATGTATATATACACTAATAGATAAACTATTGCAAGTGCAAGCCCAGGTAAAGCAATTACCTGTCACATGACATTATTTTCCACAATGTCAATAAGTAGGTGTCTACATTGTGAAGTCATCACTCCTATTCTGGCAGCAACTTTATATAACTTATTGCAACTTATTTCAATTTACTGCATTAAATAAAGCAGTGAATCTGTAGGAAAGTGAGCACACTTAATACCTATACTGCTATTATATTCATTCATAGAAATCTGTGGGTCTCCCTTAATGGGAAAAGGGGAATCTGTTATTGCCATTATATTTTTTCCTGAGTCAATGAACCAAGAGTAGACATGTCTTAAAGGAAGTAGAAGAGGTACGATAAAAGCAAATGGTGCCAATGCTAACATTTATTCAAAGAGTTTTAAACAAACCTACAAAAAACCCCAAAATGCCACAAATTCGGGGAGGATAAGTTATCTGAGAAGTTAAGGGAAGAGACTCTGGGACTGGATCCTGGCTCCACCTGCGTTATCTCAGGCAAGTTACTTAAAGTGCTCTGTGCCTCAGCTGTCTCAGCTGTAAAATGAGGGTGCCAACAGTACATACTTCAGAGAGGTGTTGTGAGAAATAAGTGAGTTAATATAGGAAAAGCACTTAAAAGAGTACCTTTTACAAAGCACAAGCTATAGTAAATGTAAGCTATAAGCTGATTGGGGGACTATATATTCGTCAAAGACATTAACATTTTGCATGAACAAAGTAGTCTTTTTTGAGAAACAAAAGTCAAAGCAGCAGAAATATATTTTAAATGACTTCTCACTTCCTTTACAGCAAATGAGATGACGGCATTTACCTTTTACAAGATAATGATAAAAAATTTCAAATTTGAAGTAGTAGAAACATGCATAATTTAGGCATTTCTAATGTAAATTGCTCTGTTTTCCAAAGGAAGCCCCTGTTAAGTCTGCATGCAGCTAGAACATATTCTGCATCCAGACGTATTCACAAAACCTTTTAAAATATGAAGCATTATTGGGACTTCCCTGGTGGGCCAGCAGTTAAGACTCCGTGCTCCCAATGCAGGGAGCCCGGGTTCGATCCCTGGTTGGGGAACTAGATCCCGCATGCCACAACTAAAAAAGATCCTGCGTGCCGCAACTAAGACCTGGCGCAGCCAAAATAAATCATAAATAAATAAATATTTTTTAAAAAATATGAAGCATTATCATTCAAAGATTAGAAGTTAATGACTGCATTTGGAATATGCTTCATGTATACAATAAAGAAAGGTTCCTAATTTTGCAACAACGGTTTTCAGAATTTAAAGCTAACCAGCAGAACTTTAATTACATGTGAATCTGGGGATTACTATCAATGTACGCCTAAGGTGCCGAGTTTTGACACTGGAAACCTGAGGACTTCTCGGAGCTGTCCACACAACGCTATGCGGTGCACAATAGGGCTTGCGATACGGAAAACAACTTTCATTAATGAAACCTGTTACGTGACAAAGATGCAGTCAGGAATCAAAATGAAACTCAGGGCCAGGGAGCTATGAAATTTTAGCAAAGAAAAACAGAAGAGGCTTTCTAGTAATAAATGCAATCAAGTGCCAAACAAAATGTATAGGAGGCCAGAAGAAGTATTCTGAAGTCACTAAATCAAAATGAAGTGCATATATATAGATCTCATAATCGATTTTAATAACTAACAAGGGTAATTAGAGTGGCTAATTCTCATAGGCTAATAATTACTCTGATGGAATATAAGCTACATGAAAATTTTTAACACACCTTAAAAATGTTTTCCCTCATCTATTGGCATTTGTGCTATTTTTCACCACTTCTTGATGTATTTTAGTCTATATTTTGACATGACTAAAAACTAGACTTAACCCTCTTGCTAAGTATGTCTAAAAAGGAAGCCACTGCCCCTCAACGCTGCTCAGTGGAAGTAAAAAAAAAAAAAAGTCCCATGCTCATAAAAGAAGCCTAATTCTATCTGCTTATTAACACGTGGAATACAGCGAATTGCTGGCATACCTGATATTGAGCTGCCCCTGCTCGTCGTCCGTCTCAGAAGGGGCCACAGTCAGATGGTGAATGACGGACTGTGGGCTGGACTGACTGTAGCTCACAGCCAGGAAAACGTCTTCCTGAACCCAGGTGAGAAGGCTGAGCTTCAGCGGGTTTACTTCTTCATCTTCACTGTTCTCAAACTGAATTCTGTTTTAAACATCGAAGAATTTTCAAAACATGAATAAAACTTTAACATCACCGAGATTTTCCTGAATGAAGAATGAACCACTTTATATATAGTCAACTACTAATTATTTGGAGGGACAAAACCTGAGGTAATGCCCAATACTAGAAAATCCAAAAATAATGTTTGGCTGGCTTAAGAATACGTTTTTCTAGTATTTAAAATTAAGTATCTTATACTCTGAGATCTTTAGATTTGAAGAGAACATTTCAAGAAACTGACTACACAAGAAAAACTGACTGCCCCAGACCCTACACTAATAAACCCCAGCAGTCTTCCACTGTTACCATTTACCAGCATTCAAACCAGGCTCCAGCAGATATTTAGGTCTCAGTTGAATGGATCCTTTCCTAAGCATCTCATATCAAAATGACTAATTAGTTTGGGAGATGACTTCTTTGCCGCTAATGCCTTCCTCCTGTAGCATTTAGACACTGGAGGAGGGCCTGTTTTTACTACTTCAGGCAGGAACTCACAATGGCTCCTTCCTGCCTTTCAGCTCAAGCAGCAGATCCTCAGCACCCACTGAAGAAGCCGAGTCACTAGTCTGACCTTCCTACTCAACCAGCTCTCCCTGGACTCAGTCTCGTCACTGCATTCAGCCCCACGCAGGAGCATTCCTGCCTCGGGGTCTCACTGACACTCTTCTGCCCACCACACCCAACATTCTCAATCCTTCTTTGGCAATCCTAAACCTATCTCTTTTTCAAGGTTCAAGGTAAGTTATTTATGCCCTTCATGAAATCTTCTCTAAATGACTTACAGCTATCCTTCTCACAATTTTTTAAAAAATGAAACTATATTCTCAATTGCCTCATGCTTTCTAGTTTGCCTTAAATCTGCCCTCTAAACTTTCAAGTCTGTGAAATGAAATAATCCATGTACATGCTCTTTGAAGAACTACTCTGCATTATATAGACAGCTCCCAAATCATACACAGGTAGGAAATATATTCATTTATTAAATATATTGCATATATTGGCATTTAAGAAACATATTATTTGTTATATTCAGTTATTTGCTCATTAGTCCCATTAATTTAGAAATAAATGCTCCCAGGAGGCAAAGTACGGCGTTAGTTAAGAACATGGGCTTATTAAATAGAAGAGAATCAAATTCTGGGTTCTCACAGAAATGGACTTATAATTAATAATTTGGCTTCTGGGTCATTTTACAATGCCTATAGTGCACCTGGGGTATTCAATTATATCCAACTGTTTGTAGTACTGTTTCAACAGGAAAATGTATTCTGATTTCCAACTTGAGAGCCTCAAAACACAGCAACCAAAAGTTCCGCATTGTAGGATGAGACAAACTAGAGACTGCATTAGGTCAGCCGCACATTAACAATGTACGTATCCTCATTTGGGTAAGCAAATGCACTCTGCTCTACCATCTGCATCTCCATCTTTCCCATGGGATTTTCCCTGTTGAAAATCCCCCCACGGATGTTGGGAGAATGGGTTCTAAGTCAGCCTAAGACTTATGCTCCATTGCCACCCATCAGCATATATGATATTCAGATATATAGGTAACTGACTTCTCCAACCAGGCTGAAAAACCAGGGCCCAGGTGTTGTATCTACTTCTTGTTCCACCGAGCAACAGGCACAGGATAAGATAATAACAGCTGGCTGAATTGAGGACTAAATGCTGGCTGCCTCCGTGCCCAGAGGTCCAAGGCAACTAAGAACAACCTACGTGTATCTCTTGTCCAGATGAGGTGTTCTAAGAGAAACGTTAAATCCATTTCCACCCACGGCTCCCAGCTTCACTGTAGAGTCTATGCTTGGACTATCACCTAGGGAAAAAAAAATGCAAATACTATCATAGTAAACTACAAACATTTTTCCTGATACTAAGGACATGGGGTTCTGCATTTAATGGGTTCTAGAAGGTAATCCGCTTTACAAATAAAGCAATCTAGAAAATAACCACATCTCAACCTCTTTCTTAAATTAAATTTCTGCCTACCTTTCAGGCTGAGAATTCAAAACTTATTTGAAAACAAGGCTACCACTGCCATGTGACAGTATAACTTACGATACAACCATAGAATTCACAAATTTCAGGTTCTTCAAGTACATCAGGAAAGCAACTAGAAACTGACAGCAATGGGACTGTGGAAGGACAACTAGATTAGACACTAAAACACCTAAGCAGAGGTCCTTGTCCTTTCTTGCTCAAGCAGACTGCAAACCCTCTGGCATGCTGTTCCCTCATCTATAAAACAGAAAAACTCCACCTCTGACACAGCTCCTAGGAAAGCTGTGAGATCAACTGAAAATATGTGCAATGGCAATGTTAAGGACGTAATGAGATACTACGTTCTTTCTAGGGTTGAGAATTATTCTTAAATAACTAACCCTTCAAATTCAATAAAGCAAAAAGAATTGTTCTTATTAGCCAGAGTAGGATTGAACCCCTCCCACAAACACACAAAAAACCCTGCAAGTCAATTAAACATCACAGTAAGAATGATATTAATTATAACCTTCAAAAATTTTGGAAGCCCTAGAGCTAACGCAACACCAAACTATAATTTGCTTTTGTGTAGGAGATTTGATTCAGAACATCCTGATAACAGTTTTTGAACATACCACATTTATAAACAGAAATCTGGTTACTGGCATCTAGGACAGCGAGGTCATTGCTCTTTTTAGGGTGTGCTGAGAACATGATTTGATTTACAGGGTGTGGGAGCAGCAGTCGGTAGGTGCACATGGGAGGTGGAACCACACTCTGCCGGAAGACTGTCACCAATACCCTGTCTGCATGCGAGAGAGAAAGAGGATGAGACACATGGATGTTCAATTTGTAAAACAAGGCATCTGAACAGCACAGTACCACTAATAATGGTGGTAGAAAATATACAGCGATTCTTAAAAGTAATTGTTGGTGTTTTTATCATGAATAAGCTTAAATACAGTGTAGAGGAGGAAAGTAAGTGTCAGAGCTCTGTCTATATCTGGCTATTGTCACCTCCAGGCCTATAGCAGTCCATCTCGGGGCTTGGAGTTTCAGGTGCCAGGGACTAGGGCAAGCAGGCCAAAAGGTCAGAGTTCTAGCTTTAAACCTGGGCCTGCAACCAAGCCAGAATAAACCAAAATCCTTAAAGCACTTCCCTGTGCATGGATCTGGTAATAAGGCATATGTGCTTAAGTCCTCTATATAGAACATATGATTGTAAAATCAGTATTATGATCACTACATAGAACATAAATTAGTACATCAACTCATGTTACAATCTTAGAAGCAAGTTTTCCTTTAGGTCATCAGCAATAAATAAACTGTCTATTCGGGAAAGACTGACTTTCCCTAGTTTCTTTCCCCTCACTAAACAAAAACCCTCAACCTAATTAAAAAACACCAATCCAATCCGAGTACTAGGCAGATGTCTGTGACTTAAACTGAAGATACTGGAAAGGTATATAATTAGCAAGCAAATTATATATATATATATATTAAATATATACCAAAAAACAAAGCAACACAATGGAGTGGTGTGAGGGTCAACGTAATCCTATGTCAGGGCACAAAGAAAAGGCTGACACACCAATGCCAGAAGCCTACTGTTGTCTTCCTCTCCACCCAGGGTCAGAAATGTCAATGTCTTCAAAGCCCAGACAAGTAAATGTGTAAAGGCCATGGCTGTAGTAGAAAAGGGAGTTGAGGGAGGCAGGGGGAGAGGAGAGACTATGGTTCTCAGGGGAGTACATGCCTCACCTAAGGGCGTTCCCATCCAATCGAAACCAAAACAAGTAAAAACAAACCAAACAACCAGAATAATCAATCAAGTAAAAATCCTGCAGTTTTAGTCAAACTACCACATCTGCAGGCTCCTGGCTCAGGCCCCTTGCAGGCCCACAGACACACTCTCCAGCTCCTTACTTCCATCAACAACAGCTACATTTGCCATGTCACTTAAATTCTCTCCTGAGCTCCGGTCAGTCGTCCAGTGCCAGTCATAGCAGAGGTAATGCCAGCCTTGACAGAGAACATGCAGCCGGTATGGGGTCACCGGGTCCCACATCAGAGACACAATCTTGCTCTTCCCACAGGTGCTGAAGGGCAGGCTTTGCTTGAGATACCAGTGATAGTTTCCAACAGTCCAGAGCTGAACTGCAGGGGAAAATGAAAAGAAGGCCATCAGAGGCAGGGGCCAGAGGACCAGACTTCATACCACTTGCTAGAGAGGGATGAGGACACCCTTTTCTTTTTCAAATGACCCTTTCTGCTCAGCCTCTTCATTAAGATAATAATATTAACAACAATTGTTAAAGTATAGTTTTTCAGGAGGATAAAATATTAAGCATCAATAAGGTCAGAAGCACGTGTGTTCATTTCTGCCTCTACCTTCAAACTTTATGATCATGATGATGGAAGGCTCCTACCATAGGACAGTGCTTTAGTGAGTTGTTTTTTTTCATAAAGACTTAGAAAGAAGAAATTTGGCAATTAGATTAAAAGTATTAAAACACCCAATCCAAGAGCACTAGACAAGCATCACTATGTTGTATTACGCTTAAGACGCTTATTATTTTCTTCCAGGTGTTTTGCATGCAGTTATGTCCAAGGGAGATTAGCATGCAATTACCCTTAAAAGAACAAGACCAAAACCTGTAGAGCGCAGGAAATAGGAAGAAGTTGGTCAAAGAGTACAAACCTTCAGTTATAAGTTCCAGAGATCTAATGTATAGCATGGTGACTACAGTTAACAATACTGTATTGTATACTTGAAAGTTGCTACAAGAGTAGATTTAAAATGTTCTCACCGGGCTTCCCTGGTGGTGCAGTGGTTAAGAATCCGCCTGCCAATGCAGGGGACACGGGTTCCAGCCCTGGTCTGGGAAGATCCCACATGCCGCGGAGCAACTAAGCCCGTGCGCCACAACTACTGAGCCTGCGCTCTAGAGCCCACGAGCCACAACTACTGAGCCCATGTGCCACAACTACTGAGACTGCGTGCCACGACTACTGAAGCTTGCATGGAGGCAAGTGGAGCAACTAAGCCCGTGCGCCACAGCTACTGAGCCTGCGCTCTAGAGCCTGTGCTCCGCAACAAGAGAAGCCACCGCAATGAGAAGCCCGTGCACCACAATGAAGAGTAGCTCCTGCTCGCCGCAACTAGAGAAAGCCCGCGCGCAGCAACGAAGACCCAATGCAGCCAAAAAAAAGTTCTCACCAGAACGACAAAAATGGTAGTTATGTGAAGTGAAGGATGAGTTTATCAACCTTATTGTGGTAAACATTTCACAGTGCATGCATGTATCAAATCATCACATTGTAGCTCCTGAATGTACACGTTACATGTCAATAATATCTCAATAAAGCTAGAAAAAAAAGACCTAATCATGTCAAAGCCAACCTCTGTTAAACAGATGACACACATAAATGAAGATTTTAATTATATTAAGGAATTTCTTTTCTTTAAACATCTCCCTGATCACTAATTCTTAACTCAGCAATCACAGCAAATCCAACCTAGTTCTCGAACGAGGCTACTGCAATACTTTGACCTAGCTCTGGGTTAAGTTAGACTACATGCTCATGCTCTGTGAGGACAGACGTTGTGGCTGTTCTTGCAGCTACACTTTTATCCTGAGCATATCACAGGGCCAGCCGTTAACACCTGGTTAATCAGTGGTTCTCAACTCTGGCTACACATTAAAAAATCACCTGGGGACTTCCCTGGTGGCGCAGTGGTTAAGAATCCGCCTGCCAATGCAGGGGACATGGGTTCGAGCCCTAGTCTGGGAAGATCCCACATGCCGTGGAGCAACTAAGCCCGTGCGCCACAACTACTGAGCCTGTGCTCTAGGGCCTGCGAGCCACAACTACTGAGCCCGTGCGCCACAACTACTGAAGCCTGTGCGCCTAGAGCCCGTGCTCCACAACAAGAGAAGCCACCGCAATGAGAAGCCCGCGCAGCACAAGGAAGAGTAGCCCCTGCTCACCACAACTAGAGACAGTCCGCGCACAGCAACGAAGACCCAACACAGCCAAAAATAAATAAATAAATAAAATTAAAATAAAATAAATAAATAAATGTCAATGTTTACCAAAAAAAGTCACCTGGAACCTTTTTTTTAAATTTAATACTGATGTGTAGTTCCCATTATGACACACTGAGAGCAACTCTGAAATAAGACATTGGTAGCATTTTTTTTTTCCCTAAAGGTGCAGCCAGGGTTGAGAACTATTGTGTTGAATGAATAAACGAATGAATGAGCTTCTCAATAACATTTCAGTTAAAGTTCTATTGATTAAAAAGTTTGAAAGAAAATAATCAAGCAAATGAAAAGATTTATGAAAAAAATGTTCAGTGCACTGCTATTGATGACAGTGAAAAATTACAAAACTTTAAATGTCTAACAACATAAGATTTAATAAACTGTAGCATAAATGAATATACAGCAATTTAAAATGACACAGATAGATATCTGAAATGGAAGTAGTTTGTGACACACTGTAAAAGCAAGTTACAAAACTGCAGGTATCATACCTACATATTTAACAAAAATGAGATCATAGCTATACTGAGATGTATACATAAAATCTGGAAGACAAGAAACTTTAAATAGTGATTATTACTGAGTGACAGAATTACAGAAGAACTTTTCTTCTTCCCATCTTTATTTTCTAATGCTTTCACATATTACATATACACTGAAAAATACATATTTACAATTTGATTTGCAATTTAAAAGCTACAGAAGATTCTTACTTATATCTAATCTCATTTCTCTTTCACTTCCACAGTATTCCTTTGGCTAGCATTTTGATTTGCTACAGTGGTACCATGAAGAGAAAGCACTGATGACTTGTGATGGTTAGTTTACATGTCAACTTGGCTAGGCTATGGTATCTAGTTGTTTGATCAAACATTAGTCTAGATGTTGCTGGGAAGGTATTCTGTGGATGTGATTAACCTTTATAATCAGATGACTTAAAGTACAGCAGACTATCCTCCATAATGTGGATAGATCTCATCCAAAGAGTTCAAAGTGCCTTAAGAGCAAAAACTAAGGCCTCCCAGAGAAAACGGAATTTTGCCTCAAGACTGTAACAGAGAATCTTGTCCGAGTTTCCAGACTGTGGGCCTGTCCCACAGATTTTGGACTCAAGATTGCAACATCAACTCTTCACTGTTTCCAACCAGCCAGCTTACCCTGATTCTATTTCTCTAGAGACCCTGCCTGATACATAACTGAAATCCATCCCATCAAAAGCTAACCACTCCCTCATCTCTACCTACCCACCTCAGTTATCTTTGATTCCATTACAAGACTAAGTGAAAGGGATAAAGGAAACTCCATGGCCTACTACTTTCAATTACATTTTATGGGGCAGAAGGCTGAGATACTAGAGCTGTCTTACCATAGGTTTTTAGAGTGGAATTTTCTTCCCTCTGAAGGTCTTCCAGCCAAACTGCAAGCACAGTGGAATCTGCATTCCAGAGAAGGTCATTAACCTAGTAGGGAAAAAAAGACCTGTCACTGGCCTTTACGTATTTACCTCAAAATCTTTATGATAGCTAAATTCCCTGCTCTCACAAGTCAAATAATCCCACACTTGAGTTGATCCCTAGCTGTAAATTACTAACCTATGGAGTTATTAAACAAATCTCAGTCATCATATGTAGAGGACTTCAAAAAAATGCATTATGTTTAAATACTTAACCAAATGAAGGTGACATTTTTAGACAATCAAGAATATTTGAATATGGACTAGGTATTAGATAATATTAAGGAATTATTACTAATTTTGTAAGGTATGATAATGGAATTGTGGTTATATAAAGAAAAATGTTCTCAACTGTTAGAGAAATGAATATTGAAAATATGATTTTTAAAATTAAAACCCTAGGAAATTTTTACAAAGTGTGTGTGTGTGTGTGTGTGTGTGTGTGTGTGTGTGTGTGTGCGCCAGGGAGTGAAGAATAGATGAAAATAATTCTGCAAAATGCTGGTACGTATCTGTTGAAAGTAAGTAATAGGTACATGGGAGTTCATTAAACTCTTCTCTCAACTTTTAATATATTTAAATTTTTACATAATTAAAAATTACCATGATTTGTTTCCGCTCCAGCGAAGTTCCAAATGGTACACAACCTCCTTAAGGTTTAAATGTTAAAAATGGCAAGTATCTTTATCACTGGAAGAATTATGCTTTTGTCAAAATAAACAATAAAAACTGGTATTTCTATTTCCTTTCTGTGTTTTATCTAGGGTGAGGAAGGAATGCTATTTCTTCTCTATAAAATCTCCTTAGGAAAAACAATTTGGTTTATAAAAAAAAATTCAGTCATAGGAAGCCACTATTTTTATTACTGTCTACTCTGGGGCTTCTATTTACATACCCATATCAAATACAAATCTTCTTCTCTATAGCTGTGGAAAGTCCTCTAAATTTGATGGTAAAACAACTCAGGCACCTACCTTAACCTCATCTTTGAGGAAAGGAAGTGTAAAATGTCCATGGAGAAGTCCATTTTTCTCAAAAAACACAACATCCTGCTGATTGGGTTTATCTTGCGTAGATGCAATCAAACTGCCTGAGGGCCTGAAAGCAAACCCAGAGTGTTAGAGCATCCAAAAGCTCATCCAGCTGGCTAAGAACAAGATGAAATTCAGAGAAACAATTTTTTCAGCAAAAACAAAAAGCCTCCATCCAAGGAAGTTTTAAATCTCATGTTTCCTGGCAAGCAGTCACCCTAGTGTGGGACTATATCTGCCCAGAGGACAGAGTGCCTTTTCCTGATTTGCACAAGGGCTCTATTCGCCCACAAAGACTCACAGATTTAGACTGCACTTGGGTGACTTTTTAAAAGAACCAATAAATTATTTAAACCATTCCCAGTATAATGTCCTATAAAACCATAAACTATTTCTCTTTCAATTATATGACTTCAGCAATATTACATGCTCAGGTAGGTATTTTTAAAGACTTCTCAATCTACTGAAAACACCTTGATCGCCCCATCTTGTTTATATTTGTCTCTAGAGTTTTAATTCAAATACATTTCTCTCTTTTCTGTCATCCAATTACCACTCAAATACTGGTGGGAAACAGATGTCTAAAACCTAGAGACCTAGGTTTTGCCTATGACAGATGCTGCTGAGGCAGAAAATATTCCTTCTATCTATAATCAGGACAGCCATATATCATAAGCAGGTTGTGACCTGCAAAAGGGTACTAGGCCAACAGGTGAATCAGGCCCAAATCCAGCCCACGTGTTCCTCAGCAATCAGGTCCCCTTAGTGTGGGAGTTTGTGCAGAGAAAGGAAGCCCTTTTCCTAGTTTTCACCAAAGCTCTGCTGCCCCACAGAAATTCAGACTGCAACTTCCCTTCGAAGCACCACTTTCTGTTTTACACAGTGGCTTCATGTAGGCCCCACCTATAACCTACAAAATGTGTGGGCCTTGGAATGATAAGGTCTGTGAAGCTCAGAATCTACTATTCAAACCACATTCAGACTTCAGGGAACTAAAAAAGAAAGATACAGGCTTACAGCCAAATGAGAAAAAGTAATTATCTCTTTGTGTTTTATAAACACCTACATTCAATAGGTACCACCACTCCCACCCTAGTACCAAGAAATTCTTTGGGAAGAAGTTACAAGGTTTCTTCTCCCACTCACTTCCAAGCCAGAGCAGGTCCCAGTCCTGCCACAGGCTCACTGGTTGACTGTAAAGCAAACTCCCGGCTCCACACTCTGACCTTTCGAGCCCCTGTGTAGTAGATAGAGGGAGAAAAACAACAACGGCAAAACTTAAAGCATTGTGATAAATGTTGTCAAGTCCGAACTTCCTAACACCTTCCTTATTAACAAAAACTGTCATGGTTTCACAAAGCCAATTAGATGAATCTTGTTAAAAATTCGTATCCAACAGGTAGGAGGCTGGGACAACTAGCCTCAGATAACTCTTCTGATTCTTAGCTCTATATTCATTTAACACCTAAAGCAGCACATCGTTACCTCATGGGTGTAATGAAAGAAAACCCTCAAAGCAAAAGGAAGAAAAATTTATTTCCATACCTGTCTCTGAGCAAACAACACTCACAGCAAAAAACTGTCCATCACCACGCCAGGTAACTTGTGGTCTATGGTCATCCCAGGGCAAAGCAGACTCGTGCTAAAGAGAGGAAAAAACACAAATGTTACTGGTGGCCTTATATGGCCCAGAATCAAACAAGCCTCAGGCTATTAAAGTTAAATCTTTTATATAAGGTTTAAGCTATCTAGAAATCGGGTTTCACAGAATCCTCAGGAACCCTTCCAGAAGGGCCCTTAGACCCAGAAATCAAGAGAAAAGAACTTAAAACCAAACAAAACAAAATCTTTCTCTGGACATTAAAAAGTGGCCTCCAAGCATAGCAACAGGGAAAAAGAGCTACAGATCTAGATATTAAAAATAACGAGCTGAGGAATCTATCAGGTAACTATATAAGGAAATTAATGTTTGTCTAAATTTAAGAGGGTAGAGTTTTATTCACTGAGTAAACTTCGCAATGCTGCACAGAAGAGTTAAGAAGATGAGAGGAATGTGGGCAGGGAAGAGCCAGAGGAGTTAAAGCCAGCAGCAGTGATGAAAACATGGACAAGCTCCGCATTCTGCAGCAGCGAAAGAAGAAAGGTTTCCAGTGCCACTTGCATCTCAGTCCCGAAAGCCTTGAAGACAGAAGCCAATTCTGTGGGGTTGGGGACAAATGACCACCTGAGCATCCATCATCACATTCCAGTGACAGGCTAAGTCAGAATGGTGCTAGTGCCACAAATTGCACAGTAGGGAATACACAGCAGCCTAACAAGATTTATTCTCAATGAAACTGCCCTGTGGTATACACAAACTTCCTCTAGTGAAGGGTTAGGAGACAATATGAGTTACACGGAATGTAGCCAGAAATAAATTAAGGATGGAAAATGTAACGGCAGGCAGTGTATGATTTCATCTATCCTAGAAGGTCAGCTCAGGGAAATCTCCACATATAATATAGACAAAGTACTTCCATTTGCTCAGGCCCACATCTGGGGATTATCCTCAATTCCTCTCTCTCTCTCTTACTCTACATCTCATCTATTATCAATAAATCCTGTAGCTATATCTTCAAAATGTATCCAGAAAGAAGAAAAACCTAGAGTTTCATCCAGGAAGAGAAATCAGGAAAAAAAAAAAGACTAATATATACATATGTAGGAAAAGTATAAAAGCATGCATGTGAATGATCAACAGTGAACACAGGGCAGCGGCTCCTTCTGGGGAGGAAGGGGGAGGGTATCAGGAAGGGATACAGAGTGTTTCATTTCTGTCTGTGGTGAGTTATTTTTTTAAATGAATATTGGTGATAATTATTCTCTATGTGAAAAAAAATAACAAAACAACTTGGCAATAAAAAGAAAAAAGGATCTTTCTAGGATGACTCATTCCCTAAGGTCTCCAAACAGCTTGTTTTACTAGAGCAGATCTGTCCATTACCGCCCTCTACCGGTGAAACAGAGCAGGACCCGATGGTTCCCCCCACCCCATGTCCTCACCCTGCCTTTTGTCTGCAGAAAAACTTTAGCCAAACAGTAAGTTTAATAAGAGAAGTGAGAAAATGCAGAAACAAAGGAAAACAGTCCAACATGACTAAATAATAATAGTTTAGGCATTAAGCACAGTCAAGGACCTTTTTACTTCCTCAAGGGCTACAGATAATATTCTGAGCCATATCCTGTGAGCTGTCTTATAGATACTGAAACCGCCACCAAGTGGAAGAAGTTAACTACATGATGACCAGACTGTGGCCATGACATAGGCTGCCACAAATCCGAGAACTGGCCTCAAAGAAATGGGAACAAACCGACCCTGGAAGTAAAGACTAACTGTACTTAATAATCAAGATGATGCTGGTCAGACCACCGCGTGACCAATTTCAAGACGACTGTCAGAGCTGACTGTACTGTTTCTGCATGTAGGCCCCGCCTCGGCCTTTAAAGCTCTTGCCCGCTGGCTGTCAGGGAGCGGAGTTGGCCTTTGGACAAAAATCGCCCCGTCCCCAACCCTCCCACCCGCCAGTTGCTGGCATCCAGCGGAATAAAGCAAACTTTCCTTTCCACCAACCTTGTCTCTTTATTGGCTTTAGAGCGGCGAGCAGCCGGACCCCACTTTTGGTAACACCTGGACACCTAAGAGCTCCTGGTGGGCAGCAGAACTTCTATTTGTTCCAAATAAGGTTCTTTATCCATCAGACCAACCTTACCATTTGCAGCTGAAAGGCGGCTTGCCTGCCTTCTGATCCATGGAACTGCGTCTCCTTCCTGCCCCAGCCAACAGTGATGAACTTGCCTAGAGAACAAGTGAGTGACAATATGCAAGACAACCAATAAACTAAATAAAATAAAAGCAGTTTCATAGCTATTCTTCATGAAGTTGGGTCCTCTGAGGCCTCTCAACAGATTGACCAGCAGTCAATATTTTAAAAACCTATGTTCCATATTATATACTGAAGTGATTTTGAAGACTCTGAAATGCCCTTACTTTGGAAAGAGCTTTACTGCCATTGTATATAAATTCCCTTGATGACAGTCAGCAATCCATCCCCACTTTACAAGGAGAATGAAACATGAAGAATCTATGCAGTATGTCCACAGATAACAAAACATAAAACTCAAGAAGACAAGAGCTGGGAATAAAATTCCGGTCGTAAGTGTTCAATCCACTCAATGTATCCAACCTCCCTACTAGTGTTGGAGGCCATGATTATGGAATTCAAGCCCTCACAGAGACTGACACCCCCTAGTGACAGAGGCCAAAATTAGAACACAGGGCTTCTGCCTTCCAGGCTGGGCTTCTTTCTAAATTATAATGCTGATCTTACATAAAATATAAAGTCAGTTGCTGATATAATGCAGCCTTCTGTTCCTGAAGGCAGGATCTGGCATCCACCTGTAAGAGGTACTACAGAGATGCCCCTGAAAGCATCGGCCAGATCCAGGACCCAATATTCGCCTCCTACAACCGATGCTGATTCTGACGAAGCAGAGCTGTTTGTAATTTCTATAAATTATGGGTCAGCATGACCGTTTCCTGTCTGCGCTGCTTGGGCACATCCAAGTATTGTAGCATCCCAAAGCATACCTTGCTGCTGTATACAAATAGTAGTGCCTATCCTGGTGCACACCCCTGGGCTTCTATCCGAAAGTTTCCACAGAGAGATAAAGGGTCAAGGAGCGAAGCAAGACAACTTTTCCAGTGGGATCAGATGACAAGTGGTGGAGTTACAGCAGGAATCAGCAAACTACAGCCTGCATTTGCTTTTACAAATAAACTTGTATTGGAACACAGCCATACCCATTTCTTTATGTGCTATCTTAAGTGCTTTCACACTACATCAGCAGAGTTGAGTAGCTGCAACACAGACCATATGGCCTGAAAGCGGAAATCAATTACTATCCAGTTCTTTACAGAACAAGTCTGTGGACACCTGGGTTAGAAGAAAAATATCTATTCACCACTCCACAGAGTGACTTTTTGTACTGACAAATACATTTCTGAGACCTAAGACCCTGACTTGGACTCCCTCTCCTTTGATTTACTCTATTAGACTTCTTATGAAAAAGTCGGTGGGATGAGCCAGGCCCAGAGCACTTTCCCATGCAAAGATGTGTCGGTTACTACCTCTGTGACTATCCTCAAAGCTGGATGCCCCAGAGCCCCACCCTGGGCCCTAGATCCAGCACCATACCTGCTCCCTGAGCAAGCACATCTAATCCCAAGATTGTAAAGATTCCCCACATGCCAATGACTCCCAGTCCACAGCTCTGGCCTCTCCTGAGCTTCAGCCCCTTCTACTCACCTGCTTTACTTGCTGATCCCATATGGCCCTTAAACAAATCCAAGAAGGAACTCATCACCCACCCCTTACAGACCAGCACTTCCCCACCTTCCCTCTCAGATACTGACATCTTTATTTCCACCACCTGAGCGTCTGGCTAGAGTTCTACTAAACTTTCTTCTTCACTTACATACCCAAAGCCTATTTATTTCACTTTCTAAACTGTTATTTCTCAAACTAGCTAGGGCAGGAGGGGAACCATGCACACATATTCCAAAAAAGTTTCTCATAATTCCAAAAAATGTACTCCTATCCTCATTGAGAATCAAAATTTTCCTGCATTTTTCCCTTTTCTAGTCCCACACCCACCTTCTTTATCTCTCACATGGATTCCTGTAGTAACCTCCTACCAGATCACCCTGTCTCGTCTCTTCCCTCTCCACCAATCAATCTTGCATCATCAGAACCTTTAATGACTGATCTCCTGTAACTTAATGTCCAAACTCCCTATCAAACTTAATCAAAATCCCTCCCCTTTATTTCATTCCACATCCATGTCCTGTCACTAGGCAATGCTGAAGTACTCACAGTTGCCTGAATAAGCCATGCTGTGTCACAGGCTTCTATGAAACATCCCTGCCTTGGAATGAACTAATTCACTTGTCTGGACCACTCCCCCACCCTCAACCCTCATCTACCCAACACCAAGTCAGCCAAAACTCAGCTCAAGTCAGCCTCCTCTGGGAAGCCTTCCGTCCCCATTACTCCCTTCCTCTCCTTATGCTACCCTAATACCTGCACATCCTGTTATTATTGACTCCTTAAGGGAAAAGATGAATTAGCCACAGCACCAAACACACTGCTGGGTTCACACTACCTACTCAAACATTATTTCTGAACAAATTACTTTTGAATGAATAAATGAGTAGCACTTTCCTAAATGATTTCTTAGTAGAACGAGAAGTCATGAAGTTAGACCTCAGCAGAAGTTAAAATACCACCTCCCCCATCCTTCTCCTCAATCAGGCCAGCTACCTGGTGCCCTCAAGTTGGCCAGGGCTTCTTACACTCAATAAGCATCTCCACTCTTCTCCTCTTCAATACTTCCACAGCCTAATGCCCATATCACCTCAGCTAGATCTTAGCAAGAAAACAATATGATGGGTCCCATGAAAATTCAGGTCTAATCAGTAGGAACAAAAATCAGCTCTCTATCCTGCCTCTCTTGTCTTCTCCCCAAAACTGTACCTCAGAAATGCTCTCCTGGGCTTCCCTGGTGGCACAGTGGTTGAGAATCTGCCTGCTAATGCAGGGGACACGGGTTCGAGCCCTGGTCTGGGAAGATCCCACATGCCGCGGAGCAACTAGGCCCGTGAGCCACAACTACTGAGCCTGCACGTCTGGAGCCTGTGCTCCGCAACAAGAGAGACCGCGACAGTGAAAGGCCCGCGCACCGCGATGAAGAGTGGCCCCCGCTTGCCGCAACTAGAGAAAGCCCTTGCACAGAAACGAAGACCCAACACAGCCAAAAATAAATATAAATAAATAAATAAATAAATAAAAGATTACCAAAAAAAAAAAAAAAAAAAAGAAATGCTCTCCTTATTCTAGCTAGTACAGTCCTTTTCATTAAACCTCCTGACTAAGCCTGTCCTGGGGTTTGGGCAACAACTACCCAGGTGATTCTAAGCACAGATTCCTATTCCCCAAGTTATTGACAAAGCCAGCTCTCAGACTTGGAGAGGCACCAGAGGTATGCCTTTTAAAATGTGGAATGAACTAAAGGAACTGGGCTATCAGACAGTGAATTAAGTTGGGGTTTAAGCTTCATAGTCCTTTGGGCTTACGATGCAGCTATCAGTGTGCAAGACAAGTCACAAAATGGTTCAAACAAAGCTATACTTACTTTCACCAAAATCATCCTGGTGGATTTGCTGCTCCATGATTGGCTCAAACTCTTTTGTCATCATAATTAGGGTCTGTTGACCTTGGAGGAGCACAAACGAGAATGATTTTGTTCTCATTTAGCAAATCTGCCATTCCGTAAGTATCTACAGCACTGGAAGCTACTGAGCTGGAGTGGGGGAGTTTATAGTCACAACAGGGAAGACAGAATTTATTCAAAATGTTCTGACTCTCATTTAAAAAAAAAAGTTTTGACTGGGTAAGTCACCTAGTACTTATTCTCAGCTATTTATGTATGTCAAGCTAACATTAAAGTCCACATAGCCCTCTTCCACTAACTTCACGATTTAGTCAGCAAGATATCTCTTCAAATGTATACTGCATCAGGGTGCTAGTTTGCAGAAACTCATCTGGAATGAAAAGACTTAAGGGAAAAAAATAGGACTGGGAGAGCAGTTCTTAGAATCAGTTTATTTTATGTAGCAACTCTTCCTCTTAGAATAGGTTAAATACTGCTGACATTTTAAACCATACCTATGGACCTTAGCAGCAACTTTTTAAAACAATATATTAAGAAGTAAAACTTAACTCAAAAACACCACATTCCCTATAGATTATCTTGTTGGTATGCTTGTTCCAAGAAACGTTGTTTTTTGAAACCTAAGCACCCTAAAACTTAAGCCTGTGAGATATTAGGAGTCATGTTTTATAAAAGTCAAGAATTAGGGACCAGTGACAGGCTTACCTGTGGCAAGAAGCACCAGCTCTTGGTCAGGACTCCAACTCATGACAGAGATACCACTGGCTACACTCCCGACACATTCCAGCTGAGAGAGACATTTTAAAATGTTAAGGGAGATATGAAAATATAAGCGTCTCCGTAAATATTTACTATGACCTTAATCAAAACAATTAACAACACACACAAAGGTGAAATTATTCAGTGAACATTTATTCAGTAACAGGTATTAAAAGACCAGGCACGATACAGACCATAGGGACTGGAGGTGACTACGGCCACTCCATTCCTCCCCTTAAGGAGATAAAAGATGCCTCTACAGTAGGGTTAGGGATGTAACTGAGGTGTCTGGGAATTAAGTGCGGGCTCAGAGCAGAGACTGACAAGTGGCCCAGGACAGTCCAGGAAAGCTTCTCGGAGGAGGTGCTTTGAAGGGTGGGAATAGGGCCAGGAGGAAGAGACTGGGCGGAAAATGTGCAGTTAAAAAGAGCACTTAAAAATCAGCTGCAACTAGAGCCTAAGGTATACATATACACAGGAATGATGGGGGTGGGAGGTGAGGCTAAAAAGGAATTTGGGGAACAGACAGTGAGAGGTCTTATAAGGCACAATAAGGAATCTGGATTCTGTCTTGCAGACACTGTGATGCCACAAATGTGGAAGATCAGCACCATCTGGTGGAGACCGATGGATTGGAGGAGCTCAGTAATTAGGAAAAAATTCTACAAAATGTTTTGAAAGTAAAAGCATACCTTTTAAATGTGAGAAATACTAAGTAAGTTATACTTGATGGCTTTGATATTTCTCACCATGAACTGAGAATAAGATTTATTGTTGTACTAAATGGAACCGTTAAAAGCAAAGGTGCCAGATTTAGACTGCCAGGGTTTAAATCCCACCTGATAACTGTTTGACCTTGGCCTAGTCATTTAAGCCCTCTGTGCCTCAATTTCTTCTTCTGAAGAATGGAAAAACAACAATCTACCTCATAAGGTTGTAGTGAAGATTAAATACAATTTTGCATAAAAAACACTTGAAAAAGTGCCTGGCACATTGTAAACATTTAATAAATGTCAGCTGCTATTATTATCCTATGATTATAATATGACTTGTGATACATCCATGTTAAAGAGATCACAACTAAGGGAGTAATCAACAAAGTTTAAAAAGCTGTCAAGAAGGTGAGGATAGAAATCCAGAAACTCAGCCTTATGCTAAGTAGAGAAGGAGGCAAATGGTTGAAATCTATCTTCTCTGGTAGTCATAAGATGTGCACATAATGATAGCTTATCACCTTAGCACCTGTAGTTCAGGGACTCTTAGCCATCAAGGAGAGGCTTACTCAGCATTCATGAAAGAAAACATAAGCCATATAAACATTTCAAAGACTTCATAAATTGAGAAATAAAGGTTACAACTCAGGATCAGATTCTAGTAAGAGGTGAGCTATACCATACAAGAGTGGCCAGATTTGGGTTTTTGTTAAGTTCTTATTTGGAATGTTCTGATTGTTCTAATTAATAAATGCAGTTGACAAAACTGAGTTTTAGAAGAATCCTGAAATACGGCTAAAGCCATGCCAACAATTTTCTGTAAAGAATTATATAATGCAAAGACTTTAATTTGCAAAATGCTTAAATATTATGGCTCCTGACATTTTAAACTTCTACGAAAAACTAGTGACATGAAACAAAAAAAGGCGTTTGAGGATGTCTAAGATTTCCTCCTCACTGGTCTCTTCCACTTACCTGGTGTGTGTTGAGATTGCAAAGTAGGACATCTCCAGAAGCTGTGGCCACACACACAGACTCGTGATCCAGCAACTCCTGAATACCAACAATGCAGCCACTTCCATCCTCTGGGAGAAAGCCTTCTGTCACCAGAGGAATTTCATTTTTCACCTTTCACCAAAACAAACAAATAAGCAAATTAAGTCAATCTACTTTCAAGAACAATTCGTCACACTTCCAGAAATACTTTTTAATGCTTCTTTTATAATATAAAAGCTTTCAAAAATGTTTTTTTCCTAGATTAAAACCCAAACTTTCACTTGAGAAATTTCACAACACTACCATCTTTTTTTTTTTTTTTTAACATCTTTATTGGAGTATAATTGCTTTACAATGGTGACAACACTACCATCTTTAACACAAAACACAGTTCATGTGACCTTTGTGCCAAGCAAACATAAAAGCCTGGTATCTTTGAAAATATCCAATAAAACATGAAGCTAATAACTATGATTTTCTAAAATGTATACAGTATGGGGAAAAGGGACTAAGAATGTAATCACCTAAAATACATCAGTAGCAAAATATAATTAAGGGAAGATATCAGAATTAACCTAAAGAGCTTTTCACTATACATACGCTCAAGCTCCAGAAGTGAAGATTCTGATGTAGGTGGTATGAGATGGAGACTGAAACAGTTTAAAAAGCCCTACAGGAAATTTTCACCTGCATTCCCACTTGAGAACTGTTAATAGATAGTATTTACATGGTAGAAAGGGTAAAAAGTAGGGCACCCCGCAAAATACAACGTCAGAGGTTTGCCAGCTTAGATTAAAACAGAAGCAGACTAAAAGACAGGGTACTAGTTAAGTTATGTCTAATATGACATCAGTATAAAGCGAAGGGAGCATTCATTTGGGGGGGGGACGTAAATTCAGAAAGATTTAAAGGAAAGACTATTTGGGGAAGCAAGTTTGGAAAAAGACAAGTCAAGAGTCATGCCAAGTGCTAGCATCCTCCATCAGTAAGTTACCTCTCTTGCAACAGGGTCTACTTCTATCAGTCCATGTGCTGAGCCAATGAGCACTGTGTCCTGTTCAGTTCGGAGAGAGAAGCACTGAGGTTTCCCTGGAGCCTGAATATCCCTGAACTCCAAGCTCCGAAATAACTTTAGATTTCTCATGATGAAGCGACTCCTGAAAGAAAAGTACAAATATCTCTTAATGAAGCTTTAATTTCTCTGAGAAATAGAAACAGCTTAGTATCGATAAATCACACTCCAGTATAAGCAAAATGATTCAGGGAGCAGAGAAGTTAGAATAACCAAGAAAAAAAAGATCTAATCTGAACCCACACAGAGATGAGCAGTAGCAACCTAACCAATTGTGTAAATCTATGGTCTACAAATTGAGGCTGTGAAATCTATTTTACGTTCTCACTCTTTGAAAGAGGCAAGATTCTCAGAGTTTTTTCTTCAAAAAAGATTTAACATCAGTTATTCTGAAGGAAAGTTGAGAAGAATGCAATGAATGAGAAAACATTTTATTTTTGCACATGAGGATATTTTTATAACTTGACAAATTTACAAAATAATATAAAAATCCACATATATACTGGCAGTTGAAGAAAATAAAATTACTTTAATATCACCAAGTACATTTATTTATAAACTGGCTCTATATCTTCATTAAAAAATTAAAATGGAAATCAAACATAGAAATAAAGAAAAGCATTTATGGGACTTCCCTGGTGGTGCAGTGGTTAAGACTCTGTGCTCCCAATGCAGGGAGCCCGGGTTCAATCCCTGGTCAGGGAACTAGATCCCACATGCATGTCACAACTAAGAGTTTGCATGCCACAAGTAAGGAGCCCACATGCCACAACTACGGAGCCTGCCTGCTGCAACTAAGGAGCCCAAGTGCCGCAACTAAGACCCAGCACAACCGAATAAATAAATAAATATTTTTTTAAAAAAAAGAAAAGAAAAGCATTTATTGTTCTCAGGGAGAAAAGAAGACACTATGAAATTACAACAGTATACTTCAAAATGATGACCAACAATTCGAGGAGCTTGATAACCTGGTATAACTACTTCACATTACTCCACTCTCCTGGCCTGATTTTCACCAGGGCAATAGAAAAGCTGAGAAAAGAACGATCAATAGGAAATCTACCTTGGTCTGACAAAATCAGACTTGTTTTAACGTATAACATTACCCAAGAGAAAAAAAAAAAGTTAATGTGCCGTATATTTATATCCAGACCCCTTTAAGGTTTATACTGTAATTGAAAGTCCCTAACTTATGTTAGGGGTGACAATTACACAGACCACACTGGCCTTCTTGTCACCTTAATCCAAGGTGAATTCTTTCATCTTGCATTTCCTACTTACGACAATGAAAGAATAAACATGAATTAATTCTTATACTACATAGCAGATAAAATGTTAAGTGTAGTATGAGTGAGACAACATAAAATGTGGGTTAAGAGGAAAGCAAACCCACACGGTGGAAGTGAGGAAGAGAATCAAGGCAAACAATGGTTTTGTGAGCTTTCATGACATTTATATTCAAGAACTTCTAGAAATTATTCGAACCTGTATTATACCATGCAGACTTTTTATTTAGATCTAATTCTATATAGAAAGCTTGGGTTTTTGAAAGCATATAAAAGTTACATTACCTTTCATCTTTAAATAACATAAAGACGACCACTGACATAGATCTGAAAGGATGGGTAGATTTGAGATGAGAGAATGTCTGGCTAGAGGGGAGTAAACACGGGACAGACTAGCAAGAGGTGAAAACAGGCGAGAGAGGACCAGATGTATTTCAACCTGGTTTAGCTAATAATAATTATGCTGTTATTGTTGCCATGATCAGAGCATCAAAATGTCTCCCTGTGAACTTGGATTCTATTCACCAACAATCTGTGGAGCTCTGGGGTCCGTGAACCCCAGCATAAGAATTTGGAAGGCAAAGGCAGAAGGAGATGAGGAGGACTCCCTTTTTCCTGTTACCCTGCTGTTTCAGTCAATGTCGCCCCAGCAATGGGCCTTCATCCTTCCAGGGGCCCTTGGTCCCAGCCTCTAGCACTCCCATGACCAGCATGATTAACAACCACCCCAGAGGTACCAGCACTCACCAGGCAGGTGCTCCCTCCAGGTGCCTGAAATCTAGTAACATGGAGCTCCTCCTCTGAATTCCAGAGCTATCAACACCAGCTTTCCAATGCCTCTCCTCCAAGGTTATGATAACCCCAATGGCTTCCCTTGTTTTGATCCTCAGACCTAGCTAAGTGTAGTAATTTCTTCCATCAGTTTACTTTTTTAATTACTTCTCTGCTCCCTTTTGCTTTTTGTTCCTCCAGTGGGTATTTAACCAATTCTTCGTATTAAATTCTGTTGAAATATTGTGTGGTTTCTACTTTCCTGACTGCACCCTGACTGACAAACATATCAAACAACCTGAGTTCTCAAATCACTGAGCTTTCAAAATCACCAGCCAGGTGTCATAGGGAAGAACCTTTTGTATTCTATTACAAGTTGATCACTAAAGGGATGCAGCCTATAAGCTTCAATTATACATAATGACCCAATTCTCAGAACCCTGACTCCCAGGTAATGAGCATTAAGCTAAAATACTTCTGTTTAGCTCACAAGAAACATCCTGACCAGGCCCACCTGTGAATGACCGCAGGGAGGAAGAAATCAACACATCCCCTCTGGAGGCTGATGGGAACCAGGAAACGTTTGACTTTACTCCCTCCTCTTTTAGTATAAAAAAAAGCCTGAATTCTAACTCAGGCAAGATGGGTCTTTGGGGGCACGAGCCCACCATCTTGGTTTGCTGGCTTTCCAAATACAGTCGTTATTCCTTGCCCCAACACCTCGTCTCTCGATTATTAGCCTGTCGTGTGGTGAGCAGTACGAGCTTAGGCTTGGTGACACAAGGGCAGCTCATCATTCATCTCCCTCCTCCCCAACCCTTCCAGCCTCAAAATGAACTTCTCTAAAATTTCACACCTATCAGCCTTATTCCCTTACCTTCTCTGAAGTGTCCTACTCTTTTTCAAGACCAGCAAAGGAGAACCCTCCAAACTCCCCCAGGACCTTGGCTTATCGGTACCCTTTCTTTTACATCTGCAATCTCCAACTCCCCTGCCCTCAAATGACTCATCCTTTCTCAGCCCTTAAATGTGCTAAAGATCTCTCCACACCATAGATCAATTCTGGATCCTCTCTGAAATTACTGACAACTCCTCTATTTTCTTCCCTTGCTCCTTCATCCGTCCACCTCTTGGCTAATTATCATGCCCATGACCACAAGTACCAAACAGATCACTAAAATGCTTAGTAGATCTAAACGTCCAGCCCTGACCCTCCCTAAACTGAACACTAAACTCACATTTTCAACCTCCTGCTGTTATCACAAGGATTTCTCAAAAAGCACATCAAATGCAACCTGTTAAATGAAGTACCTGCTATTCTCCACCAAACTAGTTTCCCCTCTGGGGACATGGCATTCCTACTTTCTCTGTCCTCCAAGCTGAAACTGTGTCTGCTTCCCTTTCGCCCACACTTTCACAGTAAACTATTCACTGGTTACTGCCCTGCCTGTCAATGTACGGTATGAATCCTTTACATAGTACCGTAATCCTACGATCCGGTTTGTAGCCTACATCAAATATCGACTAAGCACTTGCCAAGTGCTAGTTCTGGGCAAGAGATGACTGACAGTTACTGCCTCCTCAGAGGTCACAGCTTAACGGGGGAGAGGGCCACATAAGATACCACATTACATGGAGAGGCACAGGGGCAACATCTCCAAGGAAAAGTTGCAGATGCGAGAAGGGACTCGCAGCACAGCACCTGAACTTCTATTACCGTCAGCTTCTATCATGCATTGTTGCGCTTTAATTGGTGCATTACTTGGTTCGGCGGTATTGCCCGCAACTGCAAGGAATCCGGAGACTGGGTAAGCGTGCAGCTGGGGGAGCAGCATATCATTCCCCCTCCTGCCGCGCCGCGCCGCGCCGCGCAGAGCCCTCTGATGGCCGCGGGTGCAGCAGGCGGCGAGTCTGCAGAAAGAGTACTCAAGGAGGGCAGAGGTGCTCAAGCCGCACTTCACTCCCAGACCAGCAGCAGGCAGCGGTTGGGCGCTAGGGGGTCCCCTTCATCAAGACACCCTCTGGCGGACAGGACCCGTTTCCGTGCCCCCACCCCAGCTAGGCCGCTCGAACGCTTACCTACGCCGCGCTCTGAGGACCCCCAAACAGCGGTGCGTCCGCCCAGGGCTGCGCACGGGCCTCTCCCTGACCGCTGCTTCTGAGCTCCCGCGACGCGCACTGGGTCTCCGGGCCGCCGGCCCGCTCGACCCCCTCCGGTAGTGGCCGAAGCCAGGCGGAGGGGCAACCTGCGAAACACGTACTCGCAAGCGAAGATAGCCCGACACGCGCCGAGCGGCGCCGCGGTGACGTCGCGAGCCTGAGGGGGCGTGGCCTGCCGTCTCCCTCTCCCCGCAAAGATATAGGAGCAGCTCCGCTGGCCGCCGCCCCCTATCCCTACACCCTCCTGCCCAGCCTATTGTATTTGACCCCTGCCTTGACGTCAGACCCCAAAGCTCAGTAAGAGGCGCCGGTGGGTGGAGCCTGCGGGGCCTGGGGAGCAGCGCGCGTGCGCACAGCGCGTGTCCCGGCTACACGCCGGCAAGACGCCTTCCTCCGTGGCAAGCGGGAAGAAGAGTACAGGTCCCAGGGGGCGGGATTTGCAGCACCTGAGGTCGCCATGGCTACCGAGCCGGAGACCCCTGTGGCCGCCTTGGCTGCGGAGCCCGCGGTGCCATCGCTTGTGGATCGTTACTTCACTCGCTGGTACAAAGCGGGTAAGTGGAGAATGATGTCAGTTTCTTCTGGGCCCAATTTGTCTGACAGTATAGGGACTATGATGACAGATCATAAGCCGCATACACCTTCCCCAGCACTTCCTCCCCACGTCAGAAGGAACTGGATCTCTCTGTTCCCCTGTAGGCCAAGGGAATGGCATTTGCCCGTGGAAAGCAGCAGGGAGCATTCTGGGTAGGGCGAGCGCAGTGCGAGTTCAGGAGGGTGGGTTGCTGGCGGGAAGATGGTAGACTAAGGTGAGATCCCCGAGGGAGGCAGGAGCTGGATTGCAATATCCTTGAGTACCTAAAGGGATTTGAGGGGCTCAGTCCTCCAAGAAGAGTCGATACATAAAATGATTTAAATGGTAGCGGTCTAAACTAAGGTAGAGGCATAGGGATGGAGAGAAGAGGGTGGGTTAGAATAGAGGCATTTAGAAAGCAGAATCTAACAGTTTTACTTAAAGGAAGTCGCTGGTATTACACATTTGCCCCTTATTAGTAGGTATCCTGTTGTACAGCTTTGTGTACCCAGCAAATATCAGTGATGAGAGCATCGTTGGGGACCCTCCTCTAACCCAACTTGCTCGCATTCATTTAGGGATAATAGGTGTACTCATCTTTTACAATATTGAAATATTTTACAATAGCATACGTTTTATTAGCCAGACTTAGTGTAACCAACTGTCCGGTTAACCCTGGATTGATGTGTTTTCCGGAATCCATTACTTTCAACGCTAACATCAGGACAGTCCTGGGCGAACCAGGATGAGTTAAGTCTCTCTAAAATTGACCAACAAAACATGCTACTAAATTGAATAAAGAATACATTACTAATCACTTCTTTTCTAATAGAAATAATGATTGTACTCATTTTAAAGTGAGGATAAAAAAAGGTGGAGCAAAGAGTTAATCATCATTTTAACATTGAATGAATGATTCCATCTGGACCAGATATCTTTAAATACTTTATGGTCAGCCTTTAGGTATATCTTTTTGTGTAATGAAGGGATACCAGTAATATATGTGTCCAGCCTTCATAATTAACTACCTCTATGAACCAAAGAAAGTACTACACAGTGGTAGTAAATATTGACTCAACAGCCATCAGACTCATTCATTTCTTCTAGATGTCAAAGGAAAACCCTGTGAGGACCACTGTATACTACAACACTCTAACCGGTAAGCAAATTGGGGATTTTAAATTATCAAAAAAAATTTTTTTCTGGCATTGTAGCCTGGTATGGTCTTGTATTGAATAAATATTCATTAAATGATTATCTTCCACTGTATTGAGATGGTATTATTTATAGTAGGAGTTTGGTTGACAAGAATGAGTCTTTCAGTGCCTACGCTAAACAAATAAACTTGCTTACCCAAACATCCCAATGGAGGACCACACCCCCAGTCAGCTACTACCTCAAGTAACCAGCCTGTGCCTAACCACTGAATTGCCCAATCCCATGGAGAGGGCTAGGGTAGAAGCACAGATGGTATCCTGTATATACCGGCATGCCTTACTTTTCTCTCTTCCTCCTCAGTGCTGTCTAAGCACCTCTGGTACGCTTCCCTTTTGGGGAAGGAAATTCAGTCCCATTTTCTCCATTTTTATTACTGCATGCTTCTCTTCAGTTAAGCTCCAATAGTAGCCAGAGGAAAATGGGGGGAAATGATAGGCTGACTAAACAAATGTCAGCTCAGCTCTTCTTGTGCCAGTAGGAATACTGTGTTATAGGGGGAAGAATCATACCAAGCAATAATACAGGATCAATTTTTGCTCCTCGTAGAATATGTGTCATCACACTGGCAGGATCCCATCCAGTTCTTCAAAGTGGAAAAGCAATTAAAAGCATTTCCTATCAAATCAGTACCAACTGTAGCAGACTTCAGAACAAAGTCTCTGGGAAATTCAAGCGGGTATGTTCCTGTATTTCTCTACCTAAATCCTCTATTATCACAATAATGACAGAGCCAGCCGGTCTCAGAACCCAGTAGTGTACGCTCAGCATACTTCCCTGGCAGTTAGAGATGATTTTAAGAATACTTAAGCTCTAGGGAAATTCTCAGGCCAAAAAAATGAGGTATTTCAGAAGGTATGTTATCTGTCATATTAGCTTCTGGGCCACCATCCCTATCATCCCCAGGATGAAGGATGGAGAAGGTGGGCCTTTGAAAGAACAACTCTAATACCAATATAACAAGATATTTTGTCCCTTCTAGTTTTGTTAAGCCAGTATTTCAAATTCTATAAAATTTAGATGGTCAATACTTCTTTATCATAAATTTTCACATGTGAACTTAAAAGTAAAATAAAAGTCCTGAGGTAGTGAAAAACAAATCAATCTGAGAAAATATACATTATTTGCTTCGTATCAGTTGCCATTCCTAAATCACTGCCAATTTTATACACATCTAGCTACACCCGCTACCTCCGCGTAGTGTTTAGTTATAGAAAATGTTACCTGTGCCCTCTACAATTCTAGGCAAGGTGGACATTTTACTGTTAAAGGAGGGTATCACACCAAGGACAACTCAATACCATACTAAACTATCCTGACAAACCCCCTGGAAAGGAAAGTTTCAGTGGATGATTTAGGTCCTTCATTTACTGAGTTCATACTAAGAGTTTCTGCTAATTACCTCACTGTTCTGCAAGACCCTTGTTTATACTCCCCTTTGTAGGCCTGAGGGCCCCTAATAACCTGCCTTATAATTATTGATTTTTCCTCACTCAGGAAACAAGTGGACTTTAAAAAGCGTGGACCATTCTTAAAAGTCTACAAATTACAAGTAAAACAGTTAGTGCTTGTGATGTTCCTGTCATCAATCTTTGTCCAAAATAGTAGCACTGTTGTTACTACTGAGGAACAGAGAGGGACCTGCACATGGAACCCACTGTAGATAAGCTTTGATCGCATCTCAGCACTGCCCATCAGTTCTTCTCCCAAGGGAGGTAACCAGAAGGGGTTAAAACACTTCTTTCTGACACAGAGCCAGTGGAAGACAAACCATCTGGGACAAATCCCCAGCCCCTTCTCCCAAAAGTGGGGAGTCACACTGACGAGTATTTTGAAACGATGTACCCGCAGGCAGAGGAGTGAAGCGCATGCAGTAACACCTGAATGCTGTCTAATAATGTTGTGAGTGGGAAAGAGGCCATAAAGAACAGCATCTTGACCTCAGATGTTCACTGCAGTAAAAATTCCTGGGAAAAAAGAGCAACACATGAGACATGCTTGCATCCATTTCCCATGAGCCTCCTTGTACTGGGTTGGCCAAAAAGTTCGCTCGGGTTTTTCATGTTAGGGAAAAACCTGAAGAACTTTGTGGCCGACTCGATAGATATTTGTCAGAACCTCCCCAGATATATCCATACAGTGGAGTACATGAAAGTATAACCGTGCCACAACATTCAAACAGACATATATCAAAATGTAGTATTTGCTAGTGGGTTATAGGATAATGGGTAAGTTACTCTTATGTGCTACTTAGAACTTTTCTGTTTTCCAAATTTTCCTCAAATTGCATTTTTTTAAATTAGAAAAATATCCCTTCTTCAGAAAGTCTTACTGATTGACCTAATAAAGAAGTTCCTTTCTCTATTAAGTTCTGATATAAAAATAAGGTAGGAATCTTAATGAAACTAACTTTATACAATATTGCTGTCATTCTCTATAATGTTGAATTTTATATTATGCTTATTGGTAAGATTTTCCTACCCTTTTGAAGTCTTTACACTTGGCTATGTGCAGCTTTCTCATGTACAGTTAAATATAAAGTATAATAAGTTAAGATAAAATATATTCTTAATATGTAACTAAACTGCCTATTATCACATTTGTCTTAGTCTACTTTTTCCCCTAGAGCCTAGGATGGTGCCTAGCCCATAGAGGCATTTAATATATAAATATTTGAATAAATGAATGGTTTTCCTGTACTTAAGTCATTTTTATTTAAAACACTAATTCCAGGAATATATCCTATTGTAACTCTGAGGGCTATCTCACAAAGAAAAGTGAAAATGTACATCAATTAATTTTTTCTTCCCTGTTATTATCAGGGGGCACAGTTTCTAACAGAACTTGCACCTCTGTGTAAGATTTACTGCTCTGATGGAGAAGAATACACCATATATAGGTGAGTTACTTTTTAACCACAATTTTGGAGAAACAAAGAAGATAATATTTTTCTTCAAAGCAATTTTTTCTTTAAATAGCTGTGTTAGAGGACGGTTGATGGAAGTGAATGAAAACATCCTCCATAAGCCATCCATTCTTCAAGAGAAGGTAAAAGGGTCTGGGGAAGTAAGATCCCATCCACACACTTTTTATCTGATTTTTTACCATTTGACAGTATTAAATATTCTATTTCACTTCTAGCCATCCACCGAAGGCTACATTGCAGTTGTGTTGCCCAAGTTTGAAGAAAGTAAAAGCATAACAGAAGGGTTACTGACACAAAAACAGTATGAAGAAGTCATGGTGAAACGCATCAATGCCACAACAGCGACCTCATGAGGATTAAGATTGAGTAAAAACAACAGGGCATTCTTATCCTTACCTGGCCTACCAGTCAGTGCACTAAGGAAGAACCAGAGATGCTGAAATGTACTTCACACCCGGCCATCCGCAGGGAGGCCTGATCTTAAAACCTGACCTAGGTTTCCTTCTTCGTCTTGCATAACAAGCCTTGATTCCATTTTGTCTTCAACCTCCCAGATCTGCCTGCCCATGTACTCACTCTGTTCTTCTTTTGCTTTTCTCTTTCTAACAACTGGCAAGCGACAGACGTTTTTCTGATTAAAAACCAACAAACAAAGCACTTTGAGGAAAATTTGAAAAGACAGAAAAGTAAAAATAATTTACCCATCATCCTGTAACCCGTTAGTAAATACTAGGTTTTGATGTAATTCTGTTTGAATATTGTGTCATGGTTATTGTTTTTGCCTCAATTTTCCATCACTTTGAAGTTGAAAAACAACAACTGGCCTTTCTTACCAAGTCTGCTTCAGTGTGACACGACCAATACATCTGGTCCCACCCCTTCTGCCCCAACTCCCCCGCTCAGGTTGCTGGGAAGAGGCAGAGTGTAGAGTGTACCTTCTCTAAGTTTATGGGTTGGCCTTCAACTCTGAACAATGTAGCACTGTAACACTGGTTTCTTAATGAGGGACCCATGAAAAGGCTTTGAAAGGGGATTTGCTAACATGGAAGTGTCAATATTATAATGCTGTATGAAGTAACATGTTTATTTGTGGTCACTCAGTCTCACACTCTAGTTACAGGGTAACCAGCAAAGAAGTTCCCGAGAGGTTCCTGGAATTCAAAGACACACATGCTTTTGAACAGAACAAAAGCTTTCACATCATTTAAACAATAAACAAAAAACTATGAATTCATGGTTTAAGATTGTATACTTGTTTACATTGAATTTCAAATAAAAGGACTTTTCAAATTGTTATTTTTCCTTAAGGGCTGCAACATATACATACATATAAACATTTCTGTTTTTAAATAAAACAATTATCCTTGAGTATAAATTCTTTTAGTTCTCCATCATCTTTTGCTGTTCAAGTCATGTTATCCCTTCCCTACCCCTACTTGCATTTAAATAAGAGAATATTCTCATTTGAGGTATGTAAAATATTTTGTAAATAAAATTCTAAAATTATTTTTGACTCACAAGGAAACTTCTTTTAACCCTAACTCTCCCCTAAGTATACCCACTAGACATGATACAGGTAGTAACTATAGAAACATCTACTCTGATAGTGCTATGAGCTGAAAGTGTGTAAGCACAAACCAGCAAATTCCCATTTCAGGTAGCACAAATGGTTCCCAAAGGTGTCTTAAAACAAAGATACTAAAGATAGTAAAAGAATTATGTATCTATTTTACATATAACATTACCTCATCATTTTCCCATTATTTCCATTGTAATTTAAAAGAATATTTTGGTTTCAGGGCATAAAAATCATGTTTGATGATTTTTATAAAGAACTATTTTATAAAGGTCATAACCAAGCTGAGTGCATCCCATTTTCTCTCCAAGGCCTACAGTAAATTCAAGTTTCCTTCAATAAAATATTGACTAGCTAATTAGTAGTACTGTGGTTCTTCAGGATCTTGTGAATATTGACTGTGATGGCTGACCCAGATAATGATCATCAGACGAGCTTATAGAACTACTGCCATTTGGCAACTGACAGGTCCCGTTAGAGTTCAAAATAAATTTCAAAGCATCAGGATACAAGCACAAAAAACAAAGTTAACTATACTACACCATAAGGGCAGAACTTATAACCAGATCCTTCAATCAAAACCCACCCCACAAAAACAAAAGCTTTAAACCCTAAAATTTAAAAGACTAAAGTCGTTTATTTAATGAATATTCCAAAGGCACATATGTATACTTACTCAAATTATTTTGAACAGCTTAGTTCAATTGTTCTCTGTCTTCTATCTTCTGTTCCACCAGTTACTACTGAGAAGTACAAAAACTGCTTTTTAAGCCAGTAAGATAAGCTTAGGATTCCAGCTAATATTCAGGGCAGACAGGCCAGCTATGCTAGAACGAGAACTAAAACCATCTCCTAGTGAGTTCCTCCAGGATTCCGTGGAGTGAGCTCCATGACCCTGCTTTTGGGTGGGAGCGGGACATGCATCACAACAGATTTCCTGTGCTCTGTGAAACCCTTACTAGAGAACAAACATGTGCTCTTGGCATGGATGATCTGTGACAGAGGGGACAGCAGAGGCCCAGTCATACTCAGTGGACAGAGGGATTGAAGAAGAGTCCACAGGTTTAAGGAAAACCCTGTATCACCCAGACTACTGTGTCTCTTCTGCTGCAAATTAATTAGTGTCCCAGATGATAAGCTTAAATTAAAAAAAATAGGAAGTTAGGGTCAAATGTGCCAAAGGTGAGCATATATTCAAAATAGCTTCTTTGGATTAAATTGTCATTAAGACAGTAGGGATATTTGGTTTGACTTTTAAGGAACATTATTCATGGCAATATCCCATTTAAAATCACACTGCAATTAGAAATATAGCAACCTCCATGGCATTTACAGTTGTCAGAAAGCTTCACAATCGGTTTCATGATCAGAAAATAAAGCAAGATTTCAGTTTGTTTTCTTTACAAAATTGTTGTATTTCTGAAATATAAAGGATTGTTTGCTTTCTAAAAATGTCAGCTTTGCCACATGGTGCTCCAGAGATCTGACCTCAAAAGCTTCTCAAGTTTTACCGTCCACAGAATCTTTATTTGTAACTGAGACCCGTCTGTTGTTTTCCATTTGAAGCTGGAAAGAATTAAGACAATTAGTTTCTGCTTTACTTTTAAAATAAAAATTGCAAAATTAAATAGTATCTATTTTCTTTTGCATTTTCCTTTAGACTAATTTTTTAAATGTGAGTTTAAGATAAAGAAATTATCTTACCTTCTTCAGCAGTTTATAGCAAAATGAGAGAAGTTGGACCAAAATAGCCATTATGCATCTTGTCTTTGTAATACTCTTATCAACCTATAGTGACAGAAAGCAAGCAAATCAAATTTTTATAAGGACGTCTTCAAAAGACTTTATCATTTATTTAGTTTGAAAATGGTAAAAATTTCTTCATTATAGAAATCTAAGGGATCTCAAAGGGTATACAGATTAAGGCATCTGAGCTGACTTGATGACCTGAGGTCCCAGAACACAGAAGCAGGGATTGTTGCCCAAGTCTCATGCCAATTTCATGGGACCCCAGGAAGAATGGATGGAAAATCAACCTGTTCTATTTCAGATGGTTTAGGGGCTTCTCAAAGTGCACCAAATAGTGGCAGTGAACCCCTTTCTTTGCAATTCCTTGCACTCTACTTTTTTGCACTCAAACTCCCTAAAACAAACAACAGAAGCCCTTCACTCTGAGGGGTCTGTGCCCTAGTTAGTCAGGTGATGATGTTGGGATTTAAGGGTAGCTGCTCCGTGCTATGGTATTAATCATATCCAAAAAGCTAATTTACTTGGTGATCCTACTGCTTCCCGGGGTCAGTTACAACTGCAGATGATAAATGGTTCTTGCAGTCAAGGCAGGAAAAATGGAAATAAATTGTTCTTCTGTAGGTATTAACACTTTATTTGAAGAAAAAGGGGCTGGAAGCTAACCTAATAAAAAAAGAAGTGTGAAAGTTTCTCATGTGCTTTCCTGAATGTCCCACCCTCCCTTTTACCTTTAGAAACACTTGATTCTGCAAAGGTGTCTTAGTTACTGCCTGGAGCTGGTGGCATAGAGGAACAAGCTTGTTTATTTCCAGGAGAAGCATAAGCTTATCGTCATCTTTCAGCTGAAATGTAAATAAGGAAGTTATACCAACTCCAGTGAGATTCCATCTTTTAAATCTTAAATACATTTATACCTTAATAATATACCCTCAAAGTGGGTATTTATGACATCACCACCAGCACCAGGCAGGGATACGTGCATTACCTGTTTTGAGAAAGCTTGCACACTTGAAGCAAGCTTCAAACCCTCTTCAACAAAAACCTGGTAGAAAGGAAAAACATCACTACGTTAGGTGTATGTCATCTAGATAGTTGGTAAGAAATACACTCATGGATAATTTTCATACACAATTTAAAAAATAAAACCTAAACATAGAATGTCTGTCATGGAACTTCTTTGGTTTTTGTTGTATCCAGGAAAACGCAAGAGTTTAACTGTATTGAGAAGCAGATTTCCCAGACCTGATGCAGAATCAGTCCCTGCAGTGGCTCCCCTACACCGGGACACCTCCAATTACTGTGCAGGATCACACAGACATTTGATACTTAGCCATAAAAATTATGCCTGGGCTTTTAGATGGAGCCAAAGCTCATCTCATAATATCCCCAATTATAAGAGGGTGTTGAATCTTGGAACATGGGGTCAAAAGCATTAGAACATTCCTGCTTCCAGCTCAGCAAGATAGAATTTGTCACCTATACACATTCTTCAACTAGCCATTTGAGGGGATTATTTTTTCCCTATTCAGCATACATTGTACAATTTAGTGAGGAGAAGAGGATGATGGGAAAGAACACTGAAAAATACTTTAGAATATTCGGAATGATTATTTTTAAATGGTACACAGAATCTTTTACAGTGAGAGATACCAGGGAAGTGAAGACTGAGCTTTAGGTGGCAGCAGGAAGAATGAAAAGAACAGGACAAATTTGAGAGTGATTTGTGAAGAAAAATAATAGATCTTGGTAATAAATTAGATAAAGCATATGAAGAGGAAAGAGGCAATAATTTCAGGGTTAACTTTAATTCTCTTTCCAACAGCCTTGCTATTATTGGATAACCTGATCTCAAGGTCAAATTGTCCTTCGCATCCTTCCCTATCCTTTAAAAGGGAAAACAATGCAGGCTTCTCATTGCGGTGGCTTCTCTTGTCGTGGAGCATGAGCTCTAGGCACGCGGGCTTCAGTAGTTGTGGCACGTGGGCTCAGTAGTTGTGGCTCACAGGCTTAGTTGCTCCGTGGCATGTGGGATCCTCCCAGACCAGGGCTAGAACACGCCTGAATTGGCAGGCGGATTCTTAACCACTGCGCCACAAGGGAAGCCCCTATTCCAACTTTTTAAAAAGGGAAAAAACTCACTTATAGTCAACTTTACAGAAAATTCCAAACGAAGTATTTTCCATAATTCTTCTGACTCTGTTGACAATCACCCTCTCAAGATGAAATCCCTTTCCTGAAGAGGCTCAGGTGAAAACACATGGGAATGCCAAAGGAAAACACATAACATTGATAAAGTGATAGAAATTTCAAATTTCAAATGCAAGAATGCCCTTGGTTCTAGAGAGGCAAACAGACTAACATGAGAGTCAGGGGAAATAAGGAAGGACTCTTGTAATCCACTTATCAATCTAAGCCTCTAGGTAAGCGAGGAGAATCAGAGCTAGGCCTATGTGGAATTTCATGAGACACATAGGGCAGAAGGGTGAGTGTCAGTATATGTGTCTCTCCCTGAATGCCCTAAATCATCAGGAATATGGGAGAAGAAAAGGAAACTAACATGTACTGAGAACCTGTAATGGTCTCAGCCCCATGACAGATGCTTTCTTATGTGTTATCTCTTTTAATCAATATCATTCATCCAATTCAATAATGAAGAAGCCAAAAACCTTTCCTCGCATTCAGGACAGTATAAGAGAAATACATTTGCTGATAGGATATTTTCACCTACTTGGGAAAACCTGAAACTTAATATTGCATCTAGTGACTATCAAAGCCCATTCTACTTTATCCCTATTTGGTTTTTTTTTCCAGTAAGATAACCAAAAAGCTCCAAAAAATGCTACTGCAAGTCCTCTAATTTTCTACCACTATCTATAGTATACATGTGCTGTGTGCACAGGTAAACACACAATTACAGTAAATCATTTAGAAAACTAGCTATTACCAACTTTTAGCCCAACTTTTATGCTACAGTATTAGCATAAAATGGAAATAAAATCTACCGCTAGTTGATGAATTAAATCCTGCGAAGTTTTTAGTGGACTCCCTCCCCTGAAATAAAATGAATTATTAATGAGGTAAGAAAAAATTATTGCCTGGAAATTGATTTTATATTAAAGTTTTAGAGCATTTCATGCATTAATATATCCCAAGTTTTGAAGAGTAATATTGAATAGACTAAAAATATTTTGAGTATTCTTAAAACAACTTTAATATTTAACTATTACTTCTTAAGGCACTTCAAAAAATTTCAGGTAAACATTATATATGTTCATTTTATAATGTAAAGAAACTTAAAACTGACAAGTTATATTTAAGTTTTATTTTTCCTTTTTAAGCTTTTTTATTTTGCTTCATAAGTTAAAGATATAAGACCTGGCAATATGTCTTAACTAAAAGGCCCTTGTTCGATAATGGAAAAAAGACCCAACCAAAAATCAGGAAATTCTCATTTTTTATTCTAATTTCAACTCTGGCAGGAATTCAGTTGTTTTTGATGAGGCATGTCAGTTAAGTTTCAATTCTGAGTCTATAAAATAATCATAATAATATTTGTGCTACCACTCTCTTCAGAAGATTAGGGAATATCACATTGACAGCTACAAAGAAGAATTAAGTTCTGCCCCTTAATAGCTATGAGACGTGAGCAAAATATTCTTATTCTCTGATAACCTGTTGTAAGGATCAAATGAAATTATGAAGAAGAAACCACTTTAAAAACTATAAGGCACTGGTAAGTGTGAAATATTTTAAAACTATAATGCACTAGAAAATCTAAAATATATAAATTATAAAGAAATATGAGTAACTGCATATAAATGATAAAGAAATTATATAAATTGTTAAGACAACCTTAAACAATAGCCTGAAGAAAAGCTATAAGATTGCCCAGGAAAACTACAAAACTGGATACTGTGAAAACTAACAGATGAGTCTCAGAAAGAAGCAATTAGATGAGGCTGGTAAACCATCCTCTTAAGGGAAAACAGAAAAATTGTTTGGGAAAAAACAGGTATACCGACAGGGTGGGTAGAAAACAAAGCCAGCTTGAGATTTTACCACAATCATATTACCAAGACTTGCCAAGTTGGCACAAGATGTTATCTATTACCATTATTCCATTATCCATTCCCATCAAGAATTCTAATATATTGTCATCTATTTATTGTGTATATCTGCTCAGTCTCTTACACCTCAGGTGTACTGTTCAGAGTTTTGATTTTGATTCAGAAAGGCTGGTTTATCAGTCAGAGTCCATTAAGGAAAAACAAAAACCACAGCTGTTATTTTATCAGAGAGAGTTTAATATATGGAACTGGTTAACCAAGTACTAGAGGACTGAGAAGGCAGAAAGGGAACACAGAGAGGAACATTGAGATTGTAACTGTGGGCAGCCGCTTGTACCCCTAAGGCTGAAGGAACAAAAGGAAGAGTTTGGGATTCTTAGAATTTAGACGCTTGGAGGTGAGGCCCCTGCAGAGCTGGATCTTGAACCTCGAAGAAGGGGGTGGCAGCCAGCTGGTGCTGGTATTGCCGAGGGGGCAGGATGAGGCTGGGTCTAAGTGTATAGAAATAAACAGAAACTGGAACGAACAGCTGCTGCGGGGTACAGAGCTACTGTTGAGTGAAAGCAAGCGAACAAGGGAACAAATTCCTTCTCCTTCCTCCATCCAGCCTTGCCCTGTCCCTCTGGTGTCTGCTATTGTTGGAGCATAACGGCTGTCAAAGGAGGGGTGTTTTCTCAGGCCCCCCAGTCCCAGCATCACGAGCAGTGTATAGGAAGGGTGGGTTTGGAGCTGAGAGAGAGGCTGGAAATCAGCTCATAATCTTATTGGGTCTCGATTTCCTCAGTTATGAATGGGGATAATACTCTCCTGTATACTTCACTGGAATGTTTTGAAGGTTAGATGAGAAGGTAGATATAAAAGCATTTTACAAGCCATAAAAATAAAAACAACTGAGAATTAGCCTCCCATAAATACTTGAATTTCCTGTAATAGGTATTTCTTAGAAGAAATGTGATCACCTTCAGAACTAATGGTTTCGAGGCTAACAATTTATAATGCTTCCCCATGCCCTCCCTTATCCTCGTCTATTCAGATCATGTTAACATCTGAGATACCAACTTACGAGTCTTCTAGGGGAAATGCCCAGGAAAATTGTGTTTTTGCTTTGGTTGGCAAAGCATGATAATGTCATATGTGCAGGATACCACGTGGTACACAGTCACACGGCAGTGCTTTGAGCATGTGACATCACTGCTGAGAGTGCGCCAGGAGAGAGCACACAGACCTGAGTGAAGGCGAGGCGGAGGGCCTGGAGTGTGCCTGCTGAGGCTCGAGCGGGCATGGAATTCCTGTGAAGTCTCTTGTTGACCTTGAACACATGAGCAAGTTTGCATTCTCCTCCATGATATGCACAGAATTGTTTTAATGCAAAAATTCTCACAAATCTTTGAGTACAGTCTGGTGCTCTGTGTGTTCTATAACCTCTTATTATATCCCCTCCCCCCAGGGTATGGCTCACTTATTTGGAAAGGACCAGGTATATATCACTGAGATTTTCTTTTTCTGTTTTTCCCCCATCATTACCTTGTTCTTCTGGAGAACAAGGACTGGAGAAAAAATTTGAGACTGGAGAAACTGGCAAAAAATTTGAGACTGGAGAAACTGGCAAATTAAAATCACATATGTGTTTGACACCATAATGAAAATGAAAGGCTATTTATTACTGGTAGAGATTTGGGTATTTGAAGTCATCAGAAGTATAAAATAATCTTTGCTGATTCAGTCTACTTTCTATTAGGTTGGTCAAATGTTCGTTCGTTATTTTCCGTAAGATGGCTCTAGTAGCACTTAGTTGTCTTTAACTTCACTCGAAACAATTTTGTTAGATTGTATGTGACAGCTGTCATATCCGCATGCATATAAAAAAAGACATTAAATTGGTGAATTTTTGTGTAGCCATTTTAACATTGAAGATGGAAGGAAAAAAGCAACATTTTCGTCATAGTATGCTTTATTATTTCAAGAAAGGTAAAAACGCAACTGAAATGCAAAAAAAAAAAAAAGATTTGTGCAGTGTATGGAGAAGGTGCTGTGACTGATCAAACATGTCAAAAGTGGTTTGCGAAGTTTTGTGCTGCAGATTTCTCGCTGGACGATGCTCCACAGTCAGGTAGACCAGTTGAAGTTGATAGCGATCAAATGAGACATTAGTTGAGAACAATCAACATTATACCACGTGGGAGATCGCCGACACACTCAAAATATCCAAATCAAGCATTGAAAATCATTTGCTCCAGCTTGGTTATTTTAATCACTTTGATGTTTGGGTTCCACATAAGTTAAGCAAAAAAACCTTCTTGACCATATTTCTGCATGTGATTCTCTACTTAAATGTAGTGAAAATGTTCCATTTTTAAAACAAATTGTGATGGGCAATGAAAAGTGAACACTGTACAATAATGTGGAACAGAAGAGATCGTGGGGCAAGTGAAATGAACCACCACCAGCCACACCAAAGGCCAGTCTTCATCCAAAGAAGCTGATGTTGTGTATATGGTGGGATTGGAAGGGAGTCCTCTATTGTGAGCTCCTTCCAGAAAACCAAACAATTAATTCCAACAAGTACTGCTCCCAGTTAGACCAACTGAAAGCAGCACTCGACAAAAAGCGTCCAGAATTAGTCAACGCATAATCTTCCATCAGGATAACGCAAGACTGCATGTTTCTTTGATGACCAGGAAAAACCTTGACTGGGAAGTTCTGATTCATCCGCTGTATTCACCAGACATTGCACCTTTGGATTTCCATTTATTTAGGTCTTTATGAAATTCTTTTAATAGAAAAAATTTCAATTCCCTGGAAAACTACAGAAGGCACCTGGAACAGTTCTTTGCTCAAAAAGATAAAAAGTTTTGGGAAGATGGAATTATGAAGTTGTCTGAAAAATGGCAGAAGGTAGTGGAACAAAAGAGTGAATACGTTGTTCAATAAAGTTCTTGGTGAAAATGAAAAATGTGCCTTTTATTTTTACTTAAAAACCGAAGGCACTTTTTGGCCAACCCCATACTTAGGTTCTAGGTCCCAATTCTACTGCAAATGGTATCATGGCCTCTTATCAACAAGAGAAGACTTCAGTTCCTGTTCTTGGTTAGTATTTTTTTTCACTCTAAATTATTACATTACTAAGCAGAAGGAATATCTTTTTGTAAGTGTTGAGAAGGTTAGTAGTATTAGGAGAGAATGGGGAGTCACTACAATTTTCCCTCAGTTCTAAGACTATATCTTTATTAAAATCAGTTTAATGCCTTTAGTGTTGGGATCCTGAGTAGGGGTCTGGGAAATCCAACATGACATTAAATGTATAATTTTAAAAAATTGTTCTGACATACACACTTGTCAGTGCAGTGGCATACACTCATGCATACAGGCACATTACAGTTGAAGTTTGAGTCTAAACAGTCTACTTTGCATGTACATTTTAAGGATTCATCTGAATCATTTTTGACTATTGGCAGTTTTGCATTGTGTCTTGGGTACATTTTCATATTCCTTGCTTAAGAGCTGGAACTTTTTAGTCATCCTTAGGATTGACAGTATAATTTGAAAACAAATCCAAGGAAGATTAGCATTTCATCTGCATTTCCTATTGAATTATACCAAAAATGTTTTGTTTATTTGTTGGGGGGAGAGGATTCTCATTAATTAGTTTACATATTCCTCAACAAAGTTAAAAGCCCTAAAGGCTTTCTTTTGAAAGTTGGTTTAAAACTTTTTTTTTTTGGCCACAGGGGATCTTAGTTCCCTGACCAAGAACCTGGGCCCTGGCAGTGAAAGAGCTGAGTCCTAACCACTGGACCACCAGGGAATTCCCTAAAAAACTTTTGAAAGATCAGTTTGGTGCCAGAGTATTCGCCCTTCATGTGGATCCCTCAAGCATAGCAACTTCTTTCTAGCTTTGAAAAGGTGGCAGTTTTTACGGCTGCTATTTGCATTTCTGGCACATGAGAGGCAACATTCTGAAATTTTTTCATTTAAATGCTACACTGTGGTAGCATTTTGATGACATTTGAAGTAGACTTTGTGGGAGCCTTGTCAAGTTTAACTTTCATGGCTTATATTACTACCAGGAATAAATTAACCACCTTCCGTTCCAGCTAAGTTCATATATGCAGACAGTTAACTGCTGTATCCCTAGATCCCCTTCTTCCTGGAGGCTGGCAAGCTGCCTTTGGTATCAGTCCCAAAACGTACACTTATTTCTGAGATGCTACAGTTCATCTCAGACCAGAGGCTGTTTAGTAATTGTTTAGTTTGTAATGTGACTAATCCAGTTGTGATTTCTGTCCCGTTTTCCTCACTGCTGGCTTGATGCTGACCTTCAGGTCAAGTTCAGTCACACCTTTCTCTAGGGTGGTCTAGTTGGCTTTATTAAAGGGCACTTCCATTTCCCAGCTGAGCCTTAAAGACTTTAAAATTTTGAGGCTCCTCATTATCAGAGTATGTATTATCCGTGTCCCTGTGTAGGAACACTAATGTAGATTGTGTAGGAAAGGAGAAGTTCTCATAATCCAAAAAGAGGCGAATGAGCTACTCACAAAATTAGTTCCTCCCAAATATTCCTCACCTGCCCCTTCCCAGCTAACAGTAGTAGGGGATCAGTGACTTGATGGGGCATTTTCTGATTGTTTCATGTTAAGATGCAACGTAGTACCATGCAGGTTGATGGCAAATCTTGCAAAAATGTAATCCATTTCATAAAATGGATTAACCTTTTACCAGAGTAGTGCTTAAATCATGGCCGAATTGGACTTAATATAATTGATAACAAAATTACTTCAAATGAGTATGATTTGACTATCAAAGGATTAAGAGAAGTCTTTGGAAAAATTGATAAAGCCCTCAAAATATTTTTGTGAAATGACTCTCTCTGTGTTGTGAAATTCAAACATGGAAATGTGAAAGATGTCATGTCCTGCTGTCATACAGTTTGTCAGAATAATTTCTTTCCTGCCAATAAGTCAATACTTGGTATTTATTCTTAGTTAAGTCTAAGAATCAAACATAATTGTAGTTATGCCTAATTTTTAAAAATAAGATACACTATTTTCAGAACTTGTTTCTTTTTTAAAAACAGATAAGGTGTCATTGAAAGTTTAGTTACTATTTAACATGAAATTATGGGACTTGTTGACCCTGAATTTAAGTAGTCTTTTCCAATATTGTTAAATAAGCAAAACCTCTTGTGGTCTCTTTGTCTATATACAATAGGTTTTTGTTTGGGGGTGTAGAGAGTAGTAATTGTATGTGAAATTATAAAACTGTTATGATTAGTAGAGAAAATCTGGATTGTACAGAAAAGTATGGCAAAGAAAATTAAGATTTGATAATTTGTAGTCATACGTGTGTACCATGCATGTGTATATGTATAATGACAATTCATGTTTTTAAAACATTTTATCTTGAGCATTTTTCTCACATTTTAAAATATTCTTGTAAAATAGTTTTTCATGTCTGTATGGGTCATATATATAGGTGTACCCTGAATAATACTGAGAAAGAACGTCTCTCTATATGTATTTTCTCATGTCTCTACTTCCTGTATATGATTTCTACTTAAGTAAGAGACTCCATAAATCTAACTGAAAGAGGGCCTGCGAGTTTTATCTAACGGTGACAAATTTCCCCCAACCATCGCCCACCTCTTCCAGTTATTTATTTATTTTTTAAGTACAGACATTTTTATTGATTAGTGTGTTTTTAGAAATTTTTATTATAAGTATTTTCTGTCCATTAACTTTACTTACTGAATACACACCAGCACTTTTTTTTACTCTTATAATTGAGGTAAATTTGACATACAGTGAAATGTACAGCTCTTTTGTGCATAGTTTGGTGAAATTTAATACATGCATACGGCCTTGTAAGCACCACGACTACCACCCCCTCCCATTTGAAATACAGAACATTCTTTCACTTTGAATCACTCAGTGGGCATTTTTCTCTTCAACCCCCCCCACATGCCTAAAGTTGAAGTGGAATTCCTCTTCTTGGGGCAGGGCCTCCAGGCTGTGTTTGCTCTGACTGGGAGGTTGTTAGGGTCACAGAAACATTAACTCCGGTTCTGATGGTCGTGTCGTAGGTACAAAGCCCCGTCCCTAGTGTTAGTTTAGAGTTACTGTCTCAGCTCCCACCAACATGAAAGAGTGTGTCTGTCACATTTTCTCTTTCCTTTCAGGTGCTGAGCTTTTTACACCACCAAAGATCAACAAAAGAACCTGGTGGAAACTGAGCCTTCTAGAGTGACTCTGACCCCAGTTAGGAGGGCTCTGGCAGAGAAGGCTGTTTTCCTTCCACTCCTCACTCCTCGAGGCCTGGCTGCTGGGAACTGGGGAGAGTAAGACCATCTACCTTAGCATTACAGAGAGCTGCTCTGTGCAGCAGACCTCAGCAGACACCAATTCTATTTTATTTTGCATATAATCTATTTTTTTTTTTTTTTACTTTTAAAATTTACTTATTTATTTATTTTTGGCTGTGTTGGGTCTTCGTTTCTGTGCGAGGGCTTTCTCTAGTTGCGGCAAGCGGGGGCCACTCTTCATCGCGGTGCGCGGGCCTCTCACTATCGCGGCCTCTCTTGTTGCGGAGCACAGGCTCCAGATGCGCAGGCTCAGTAGGTGTGGCTCACGGGCCCAGTTGCTCCGTGGCATGTGGGATCTTCCCGGTCCAGGGCTCGAACCCATGTCCCCTGCATTGGCAGGCAGATTCTCAACCACTGCGCCACCAAGGAAGCCCTTGCATATAATCTTGTTAGCAAGGCTTTAAGCTTTAACCCATATAGCATCATTTTGTAAAAATTAGTGTTCTTCTACTTAGTGCTAATTGAGAGCATATTTCTGGTATTTATGGTAATCAGGACATTGGGTTTCATTCCCAGTTACAGGTCGGAATCATATTGGGACTGTAGACAAATCACAGAATTGATCTGTGCCTCAGTTAATTGGGAATGTTTCGTGGCTGCTACCTCAAAAGTGTGAAGAAAAGTAAAATAATGTTTTTAAATTGTTTTATGTTCCTTGAGGAAAGCCTTATATATAAACAACATGGCTATTAGTGCTTCCAACATTTGGTCGAATTTAATCATTTAAATGACTTCACCTTGAACTAAAGCAGAATGAAAAGCGAAATCTATCCTTTGATATTCTAAGCTTTCCTATGCTGACAGCGATTATTTTGTAATATCTTGCCGGGTCATGTGCTTCCAGTTATAACTGGGTTGAGCCTCCTATCACTACAGTGTCCATACGGACTGTTTTTATGGCCTGTGAATGTTCTGCTAGAGTTAGCAGTGTCAGAGCTGGAACAGATTAGAATTTCTGAAACAGTATTGCGTACATTTGGGATGGTGAGCTGTGTGCATCATAGGCATGAGCGGTAGTAAGTTACTCCTTTTTCTCCAAATGTTGCTTCTTTTAACATAATGTTTTTGTCAGTATCTAGGTCATTTCATTTATTTTTCTTCATGGTGCTTAACTGACCTCTGTCTTTTAGTTATTTTCTTTGGAAGAAATGAGAATGTTAGCTCTTTTTGGTGAGTCTAGAAAAAAGCTCAGTTCATTTGGACAGTAGTTTGTGGCTGACTCTTGGGTAAGGTTAACAATCTCTTTCATGCTTTTAATACCAGAACCAGACCTTTATTACTCTACGTAAACTAACAGGAAGTCAGAGTATAGGTATACCCAGAATTGTGTAACTAAAGAAGCCTTTCCCTAATATAGCAAAATGTAAACTATAGAATCTAGGTGTGTTCACTGTATAATTCAATTTTTCTGTGTGTCTGAAAATTTTCTCAAAATAATAGAAAAAGAAGATCTATAATTAAGTGCCCAACATTGAAAGGCTGCAAGTGCTTTGTGACTACTCTTTGGTGTGGATTAATGAACATGGTAACTTATATGACACTTTAATATATTATAGTGCTCTTGCTATGGATAACAGTAAAGGGACCCACGCTGATGTGTTGGAAATAGAAGTAAATGTGTCTGTTGATAATTGTGTGACTTTGCATGGATGTTCACTTTCCTTGAAATAATGTATTGAAGCAGCAAAAAAGAATTTGTGTGAATACAAATTACTATCAATTACTCTATCCTCTGAGCAAGATGGAATTTTATTCATTTGGAGAAGTAGCTGGTGGGAGCAGACCTTCCAAATTGAAGGCAAAGTCAAGGGCGAATTTATGGGGGAAAATGCTGTGTATGGGCAAAGGAGAAACTCCTGGGAGTGATGAATGCTTAATTTGGGGGAAAGATTCTGTCAACTTCTAGAGAAGAGTACATAATTCTTCCCCCAAATTTGGGATCTTCCCAAATTCATGTTGCAGGAAGCTAAAAGCCTCAGTTATTTAGTTTGTTCCATGGAATCAGCTTTGTTCAGATGCTCCAGACATCAAGAGGAAACTTGCAGAGGATTGTCTCCTGTAATCAAAGTGTATTTTATATTTAGACTTTTTTAAAAACTGAGGCAGGAGCTAATGTTTTTATTATGCCTTTATGAATATAGCTTGGTGTTATTTCTTAGCACTGCTGCATATTTTAAAATAAATTTATTTTTCACATATATCTACATATATACACACATATATTTATGTGTATATATACATACATGTGCACACATCTGAGGGATTTTTCATAGCCATAATTGAAGAGGATGTTTTTAAAAATAAATAAAACTGACGATTCTTAGTAATTTAAGGTGACTACACGTTTGGGAAGCAAAATTAGCTTTTTTTCCTCCTCCCATGCCAGCCCATAACCTTCTTTGCTTCACTAGAAGCACCACCTGGACAAGTCCTTGGGAGTCTTTGGCTGTCCTTCCTTGTCTGTCATATTTAGTAGCAACTGAGTTGAGGATGAACATCTTAGAAGCTAGGTAACCATAAATGTCTGAGATCTGTAGACAAACCAAAGTTAATATGGTGATGTTTGGCAACCCTGAAGGCCTGCTCTTGATTCCTATTTTCTCTGTGTTCCCTAAGCCCTTGCCTATGCTTCATGCTTACACTAGGCTGTTCCACCATTATTCTTACTAGCTTTGAAGTCCCAGGAACTTCAAGACCAACAGATGTCCTCTTGGTATATGGAAAGAACAAAGTCATGGGTCCACTCATCTTAGCGTCCTTGAACAAAGTCATTGAATCTCACTGAATCTTGCCTTTCTACAACCTTGTGTGCCCACTGGGCTAACCTGGGTTTCTCAGTCTCGACACTGTTGATATCTTGGGTTATGTCATTCTTTGCTGTCCTGTGCCTATAGGATGTATAGCAGTATCCCTGGCCTCTACACATTTGATGCCACTGCTACGTACCCTCTACTCCTGTTATGATAATCACCAATATCTTTAGACATTGCCAAATGTCCCTTGGGGTTCAAAATTGTCCTCAGTTGAGAACCATTGGGCTAAGATGACGTCCAAATACTTACTAAAAACTATTCATCTTTTTTTATGTGTGAGGATTCTTTTTTTCTGCAAGTGTGATTTATATGGATCAAGTGAGAGAATTCATAAAAGTGGTTTGAAAGAGATTACACAGTTGTTTAGCCTTATAGTGGTATTTTTCATTTTAAAATGCAGTATAGCATTTGGTCCTAGGATGGCCTGGGAGTTCCCATTCTCCAGAACCACCTCCCATGCCTCCCCTTCATCAAGACCCTCACCTTTTGGGGGGTGATCGCCTGGGGGTTCATAGATCCCTTAAGGGATCTAAAATAGAGTATTTCTGTAATCCTATGTATTTTATTTTTATTTGATGCAGTTAAAAATATTATTCTATTATTCTGAGGGGTCCGTAGGCTTTACCACCCTGCCAAAGAGGTCCAAAGCTTAAGAATTAACCAAACTTCAACCTGCCCATCAGTGAATGTTCATAGAGTGTTGACAGTAGTGGTTTGGGCAGAAACTGAGGTGAACAAGGCATACTTCTCTCAAGTCAATGTACCCAAATCCTAGCTGATTCCCTGATCCTCCAGGGTAAGGCTTAGTCCTTGCTGACTAAGCCCTTCTGTGGCTATTTCTGCTTCTCTACTCTAGCTTGCTGGTGCCAGGCAGCTGTGCTTACTTACCAGGCCTCCAGGGTGGGGCATTTAGGTCTTTCAAGGCTGTCTAGGCAAACCTGGAGGCTATGAGGGTGGTTCTGTAGGGTTTCTCCCTGGGAATGGTAGAAATGCCATCGCTCTCCTGTGAGTGATTGAATGTGTGTGTCTTTGGGTGTACGTGTGGCTCAGGATCATAGTAAGGCATTTGGGCTCCTTTATAAGAGGTAGAATTCTACAAGATAATACTAGCTAACAGCCCTTGTGATCACCTCCTGGAGGCCACACACTGGTATTCAGATGTTTACCTCTGATATTTACATCAGCTGTGTGAGGTAGGCATTTGAATTCAATTTTACAGGTGAGCAGACTCAGGTCACACAGCTAGTTGGTAGCAAAACAGTTTCAAATCGCAGAGCCCATGTTCTTTCCACTATTTTATGCTGCCTGCCAGTGTTGGAGACAGGGCAGAGAATGTACTAGGGACTGTTCTAAAAAACTGAAGGTCCAATTATAAACTGCCCCACAGGAATACCACAGAACATGCTGGGCTCTGGAAGGGCTTCCTGGACCATGAGGATCTTTACGTTCCTTCAGTCCTTTAGTTGGGTTAGAATGACCAGCATGGACCAGCCTCCCACAAACCCACACTGCAGAACTGGCAGCCTTTATCCTGCACCCGTTCCAGACTCCAGTTGTATACCCTGCAGGTTGATGGAGAATCCAGTCTGGTCGGAGATGAGCATCTGCTGCTTGAAGTGTCTGGAGAATGGCTGTGGGTTGCATCCTCATGACCTTAGTGCTGATAACCCAAGATAAATCTGCCCCCAATTTTTTAAAGGGGGAAATCTATATAGCACCTATTCCCTGAAGAGTTTTTCCCTTAAGATATACATATCTTGTTCATAATACACCAGGTTTCAGCAGCCAGTCACCATGATGTCTTGGTAAGAACTGGTATTGAGACATAAATGACTATTGGAACTAAAAGAAAGTACAGTTAAAGCAGGTGTCAGACATTTTCGTCAGCTCTTTCCAAGCCTTCAGAGTCACTGATCAAGTGTGAAATGCACTCTGCTGCTTTGTGGGAGACTGAACCATTACAGCATACTTCCTGTTGGTGTTTATTGAGAGGGATCTTCTTATATGCCACAACAGCATTTACTCTATCTATCTAATCTATCTTTATCCCACTCCCCCTTCCAAGCAGAGTTTAACAATACTGTAGTACCTAAAGTGGAGAATATACAAAATAAGGGACAGAATAATTTTAGAGGTAGTTTCTCCCCCAAATACTTAAGCAATCAACCTATAAAGCACGTGTTTTTGGTCCATAATCATTCCCCCCTTCTCTCCCCACCCCCCCCGCTGTTGTTTTGGCAAATGGACATTTTAAGGCAGATGCTGCATGTATGAAGTTCTCATTGCGTGAGGAAATAGAGAAACACACTGTGGAGGGAAACGTGAGGATTGTTTAATACTGCAGGAGTGAAACGGCTGGCTCAGCTCTCTGTGCATGGGATGGGTGCTCACCCAGCAAAGCTGATGCGTGGCCACCACAGAGATCATGCTTCATCGGAGTTCAGAAGCACCTTCTGTAGAGGAAGAAAGGCCCGTGTTCCTCGTACTCAAAGCGGTGGACCCACAGTGGTTGGAAGCCCTGAAGCGATGCCAGGATGGAGCCACCCGTCCACACTGCAGTGTCTCTTTCGGGCAACACGTTTACCTGGGGGGTGTCATTAGGACACATGCTGTTCAGCTCCTTCTGCAGCCGGTTAGGGAAACCGCTGAGCATGCTGCTCCCCCCACAGAGTAGGATATTCCCCATGAGGTCTCGTTTGAGGGCGATGTCACACTTGTTAAGGCAGGACACTGTCTGGGTGTGGAGGCCCAGCTGCATGGACTCGATCAGAGAAGGCTTGAAGAACATTTCTGAGCAGAGGAACCTTTCCTGGCACAGGTATATCTCCTGCCCATCCGGCAGGGTGTACCGGATCGTATGCTCAGTAGCTGGGACTTTCTTCTCTTCAGTGGGGTCCAGGGCCACAAAGCAGCATTTCTTCTTGATGTCCTCCACAATGCCCAGCTGGTCCTCAGTGAAGTGTTTCCCCGAATTGTTCATCAGGCCCATCAAGTAGGTTGTCAGGTCAGAACCTGCATAGTCCAGCCGTCCGGTGATGCTGGGCAGAGGATAGCCCTCGTAGATGGGAACCACGTAGGACACGCCGTGGCCGACCTCCACGACCAGGCCGGAGGTCCTTCCGTAGGAGTACATGGACAGGCGAGACTGGTAGGCGATATGCATCGCAGGAGCTCTGAAGGTCTCGAACAGCATTTCAGCGTACTTCTCTCTGTTGGTGTGTGGGCTCAGGGGTGGGTCTGAAACCAAGACCGCGTGCTCCTCCGGGGCAATCTTCATCTCCTGATGGAAGAGGTAGTCCCAGATATCCTGCACTGTATCCCAGTCCACGATGACGCCATGTCGCAGAGGATTAATTAGCTTGAGACGAACCTCCGGGTTCACAAGCTCGTGCCCCACGAATGTCTCCTTGCGATTGTCCCCGGTTTTGGCCATCTCCATGTAGGGTTTGCCCACTGTGGATGAGATCACGTGAGTGGGCTTTGGCAGCCCGGCAAAGCCACATTTACAGTAGCCCGTGCCAAGGTCCACGACCACTGCTTTGGTCAACTCTAGCTTGGACTTCTTATTGACCACAGGTGATTTCGTAGGTTCTTCCGGCTCTGAATGGTTACGGCGAACCCACACTGCCCGCTTCGCTGGGCCGTCCTTTAAGGAGGCAGTCTGGAGGACCTGTGTCTGCAGGGAGGCCTGTTCACCCATTCTCTCGGAAGGCCCGTCCCCTATGATTGCCACCTGTGGAGCCCACACGCTCTTAAGAGCCATTTTGCTCTCAGAAATTTCCTCAATCCCACTGGCCTCAAGGCCTGAAAGGCTTAAAGCAGAGGGCAACTTGAGAATTTCCCCAGTGATGACATCACTGATTATGACATAATCCAGTGTCCCAGGGCTTTCTAGATACTGGGAACCTTTGTCCTGTGTTAGGGTAGATTTGAAAGCATTTTTAAAGTGACTTACTTTTTTCTAAATTTTGTAATAAACCTGGTTTATCCAATCAATTAATATTTATTGAGTGCTTGCTATGTGCAAGGCAGGCAGCAGTGAAAAAGAAAGACAAAAATCTCTGCCCTTGTAGAGTTTACATTCTAGTCAGTGGGGATTGGGGAGAGACAGACAATAACCAAAATAAATATATGTTAGAAGATGTTAATGGCACAAGAGAAAAGCAAAGCAGGGAAGGCTGGGGGGAGGGTGGCTGTGTCTATGTGCCATGTATTTTTCTCCCTGAGATGGTGACACTTGAGTGAGGACCTGAAGGAGGTGAGGGAGAGTGCCATGTGTATATCGGGGCACAGCAGGTGCAGACGACTGCGGGTTAGAGCAGGGTCTGCAAACGCAGGCCTGCAGCCTGTTTTTTTAATAAAGTTTTATTGGATCACAGCCATGCTCATTCATTTACATATTGTCTATGTCTGCTTTTATGCTGCAACCTCAGAGTTGAGTCATTGCAATAAGTACCGTATGGCCTACAAAGCTGAAAATGAGTATCGACTATCCTGCCCTTTACAGAAAAGGTTTGCCGATTCCCAAGTTAGAGGATTCCAAGAAGACTAGTGTGGCTTCAGTGGAGAGAGCAAGGAAAAGTAGAGCTGGGAGAAGGGGTGGAGGAGGGAGAGCAGCTCACATTAGGCCTCATAGGCCATTGCTAGGACTTTGGCTCTAACTCTGTGTGAGGTCAGAAAGCACTAGAGAATTTTGAGCAGAGAGTTGACACCATCTGATTTAGATTTTCGCAGGACCAATGGCTGCTATGGTGACCGTGCCGAGCACTTCTGTCCCACTTATTTCTTAGGGCAAAACCTGCAGAAGAATTATTTTTGGACACACATTTGCACACATACTCCTCCTTCGTCCAGGTCATTGGGTTGACAATGAAATTAGACCCTACAGTCCCACTGACGAGAACACTGAGGCTCTCGGGTACATAGCCCACCCAAGGATATCCAGCCAGCAGTGCCAGGTTCTGCTGACTGCAACTTCTTCCCAGGGGTATTCCTTGATGGGACACTACATGTGTCTCTGAGGCTGCTTGGCCACTGTATCGTATGCCATCTCTGAAGCTGGGCCTGTTGGTGCTGACACCTGCTGCTCTCAAGGTGCCCAGGATCCATCCTTATGTTATGCAGCACCGTGCTCTTATTAAAGAGGCAGTCACTACAGTGGTGGGCTTTCTCCTTTAAGGAAGTTACTGGGGATGCTCTTTACTCCATTTGGGGTATGAGAGAAGAAAAGGACCAAGTCCAGTTTCATGAGCCTTGTGACTATGTGATAGGGGCAGCTTCTTGGTCCAATGGGTAGGGGAGGAGATGGTATTGAATTTTGAAAGAAGAATAAGAAAATACTTTTCTCTATGCCTAGCTGCCTGAGAAATAGCTTACTTACCTCTGCTTTTCAGGGGTTTGCATGGCCAACTTGGATTGTCTGACTTTATTTCAAGAGAACTTGTATGACAACCAAAGGTGTATTTAGTTTAGAATCATCCATTTTCTTTCTCCTCAACCCACCTCTTGATTTCTGAGAAATATGCAGCTGCTTAGTACATTTTTACTGCTCTGGAGTCCTGTAAGAGCCTATATTAGTTTCCTACTGAGGCTGTAACAAATTACCACAAATTTAATGGCTTAAAACACAAATATATTATCCTGCAATTCTGGAGGTTAGAAGCCAACAGTCAGTCTTAGTGGGCTAAAATCAAGGTCTCAGCAGGGCCTCGTTCCTCCTGGAGGCTCTAAGGGATAATCCTTTTCCAGCCCTTAGATGCTGCCTACCTTCCTTGGCTTGTGGCCCCTTCCTTCATCTTCAAAGACCTCTCAGACTTCTGCTTCCATTGTCATATCTCCTTATCTGAACTTGACCCTCCTGTCTCCCTCTTCTTAAGATACTTCTGATTACTTTGGGCCCACCTGGATAATCGAGGGTTGTTAATCTCCCCATTGCAAACTTCTTAGCTCACATCTGCAAAGTCCCTTTTACCATGAAAGGTAACATATTCACAGGTTCCAGGAATTCAGATGTGGATATCTTTGGGGGACCATTATTCACCCTCTGTCACTCGACCTGTGCATCCCACTTCACTAAGACACTCAGAGCCTGACATGCTCTGTTTCACAGGCTCCTCCCCCACCGCCCATGCTTGCTGTCCTTAGCGCTTTCTGTCGTCATAGGTGGGAGAGGTGCTGTGCTAGCTTAAGGCCAATTGCTCCATCTAGTCTGTAACGTCCATGGGCACAGGAACTCTCAGCGTCCATCCCCACATCCTTCAGGCTAAAGCCAATGGACACATTTCACTCCTTTTACTTCACCTCTCAGGATTTTGCATACTTGGATGCTGTGTCCTAATGGAAACCCTTTTCTCCTTAGCTTTCACGTCACCCTTTGTGACCCTTCTCTCTGGGTCAGCACACAGTGGTATCAATGATGGAAGGATATAGAGACTGTTGGCACACTGCACCCAAAACCTCCACTGCCTGGCACCCGCAACCCTGCACACCTGTCACCAGCCATTTAAGGCATATGTGGGCTCCTGGGGGTCTCTGGTGAGGTCCCTCTAGGTGGAGACACTCTATGTTGCTCATGGTTTCTTGGGCCATATTTTCTCATGGGATAACACTTACTTTTGCTCCTCTGGCCCAAGACCAAAAATACCATGAGATCCTTCTTGAAAGCAACACTGAGGCTCTCCCTTAACGTGGAGAAAGAAAACATGAAAAAATTAGACCACGAAACACATTTCTCCCTGAGGTGGTATCCTTGCTCCTAGCTTTGTTTTTTGGGACACCACCCACCCTTGACCTTTGGAGGAAAGGTGAACCAGGCCCTGTAATTTTAGCAGCTATGGAGGGAAGGAAGAGAATCTAGTAAGGAAAAGGCCAAAGTACGTTTCTTTTCACGAATGCAGATTCCTAGATCCCACCCCCACTTTACTGAATCTGAATGTTTCAAGCCTAAGACTGTTGAGACCTAGGAATCCAACTCTTCAATATGTTGACCTTTGGGAATCTCTGAGTCAAACTCCCAGCAAAGAAAAGAATTCCTTGTCAAACAGACAGTGAGCCTCATTCCCAAAGCTCAGCCCTCGGTGTGATAACCCCAATACTAAGACTAACCAGTTTCCTTGAGGTGGAAAGGAAAGGAGCTGTCTTCAGAAGGTGGAGATACTCTACTGAGGACTAAATCTAGATCATTTCTCTTTCCCGAGCTCCATAATCCACAGCCTAGTGGCCTCTGGACATCTCTAAGTCAGCACGCCCCAAATGGAACTCATTACCTTCCCCTGTATAACCGCTCTTGCCCCTGTATCCTCTGTCTATCTATGAGGAGCCCTACCATCCACCTAGATGCTCAACCCTGAAACCTGGAGGCAGTGGATAGGGATCAATCTGATGAGGGGATATAGCACTATCAAAATCAGGTTCGACTAACATTTTGAGTAGCTTGCCCAAGCTCATACAGATTATAATAATGGAGCTAGATTTGAACTCGGGTCTTCTGAGTCCAGTTCCTTACTCCTCTGCCTATTCTGTACTGTCTTTCCATAAGGAGGGGAAGAAGAGGAGGCTTAGGGGTTCCGTGTGCATTGCCTTTAAATAGCCTAAAAGTGTTGTCACATGGAAGAATTAGCTTGCCTTGCACAACCTCAAAAGTAGACCCAAGACCAATTAATGGTTTCTTCAGAGAGGTACAGATGTCAATCCAATGTGAGGAAAAGTTTGTCCCTCACAGCTGTCCATGCCAGATCAAGTGTCTAATCCTCAGGTTCTGTGATTTTGAGATACCACCAATGGAACTTGGTGGTGCTCATAACTGAAATCCTTATAAAGTTGTTTCCCACATAATCCAGTTCCCTAGTGCCATGTTCCAAGAAACAATCCAGCAAACAGAAATTCCCATGAGTTCTTTATTAACATTCTTATATGTTCCACAGCAGTATTTCTTTTTTTTTAATTAATTAATTAATTAATTAATTAATTATTTTTGGCTGTGTTGGGTCTTCGTTTCTGTGCGAGGGCTTTCTCCAGTTGCGGCAAGCGGGGGCCACTCTTCATCGCGGTGCGCGGGCCTCCCACTATCGTGGCCTCTCTTGTTGCGGAGCACAGGCTCCAGACGCGCAGGCTCAGTAGTTGTGGCTCACGGGCCTAGTTGCTCCGCGGCATGTGGGATCTTCCCAGACCAGGGCTCGAACCCGTGTCCCCTGCATCGGCAGGCAGACTCTCAACCACTGCGCCACCAAGGAAGCCCTCCACAGCAGTATTTCTTATGTCTTAAAAATCCCTCTTTTCTTTCCTATCAATGTCACCTAATCCTTCAACTACTTCTGCTCTTGTTAAGTTTCCCAGAAAACTTCCTTAGCCCCAGTTGTTTCTCTTCCCCTTTTCCTCCTGTTTCTTTACCAAAGCCCTAATCTGTCTTATTATTTAGAGGGGGGACAGTTTGGCACAGAGGACCCTATGGGAACCTAATGAATTTGTTTGTTCTGTATGACAGGCCATCTTTGCTTGGGCAGAGGAAAGGGATTCATCTTTCCCTCTTCCTCACTCCCCACATCTAATCTTCTAATGTAAATGCAATGCTTGAGGCTAGAGATGTCACAGGAGCCTATGAGAAAGGGTCTCAAATGCTAGACTAGAAGCTTGGATTGAATTGAGGACAGTTGAGAACCAACCAATTAGATTAGATTCTACTTTCTGAATTTCTTTAGAACCTGTCCCTTCCTTTTTTCCACACTATCACAGCCCTAGCTTAGGCCACCTTCAAGTCTTACAAAAATTTCTTCAACATCCTCCTTTTAGATCTCAGAGTCTTGTCCCTCCATATTACAGCTAAACATGAATCTTTCTAAGATTTTGTCCTGGAAACCAAATCTAACCACTCCCCTGCTTAAAGGCTTCATTGGCTCCCCAGCTGTGGTCAGTTTAATCTAAGCCCTTACCTCTAGAATTTGGGATCCTCCCTAGTTGCCCCCATGACTGCCGTATCCTGATGTATTTTTCCAAACACCTTAACTACTGGAAGCTCCCTACCATGCCTCCCTCTGAGTGTTTGCTCAAGCTGTGCTCTCTGCTTGGGATGGCTTTCCCCCCTCTTAGCTACCTGACAAATATCCACTTATCTTTCAGTACTCTACGTAGGCAGCACCTCTCTGGAGAACCTTCTGACTCCCTCCCTCCTTTGTGCACCTCTGTTCTCCCAGTAGACATCCACCTGCAAACTCCTCTGCATCCATTCATCTTCTCCCAACTAGATTGGGCACTGCTTGTGGCCAGGTTTCTATCATCAGGGCCTACACACTCTTCAAGGTGACCTGGTACATTGGATTTGGAGGAACTTGGGTTAAAGTACAAACACTCCAAGAGCTGTTTGCTCTTGGGCAAGTCATTTGCATTCTGAGCCTTGATTTCCTTAGCTCTGCCTACCTCCCAAGATGCTGTGAAGTGTCATGTGAGGTGCCTGCTACAGTGTTTGGCTTACTGTAGGGGCTCAAATATTTATCACCCTCTTGGCCAAGAAGCTGAGGAGGAAGAGGTGTTCAGCTAGTGAACGGGGGATTAGGAGTGAGGATATAAGGGGAGGGAGCAGAAACCTCTGAGATCCAGGTGTGGTTGGATTTCTAAAACTGTGCTGGCCACCTGCTCCGTCTGGGAGCCAAGTCGCGTTAGGCCGATGGGGGTGGGGCTGATAGGTCAAGGGCCTGCCAAGGCCAAGCCCTCCCTGGGCTGCTGGAATGGACCAGCCCGTGGTGACATCACAATCCTGAGGAGTTGCCAAGGCACTGCTGGAGGTGGACCCTCTTATTTCTCCCCACGGAGCTCTAGGATGTGGATGTGAGAAAGGTGAGCAAGGAAGGCAAATGGCGACGAGGAACAGCCCTAGCCCCAAGCCCATGGGCACGGCTCAGGGGGACCCTGGAGAGGCAGGCACACTGCCAGGTCCTGAGGCTGGCATCCGGGACACAAGTTCATCCACTCAGCTGAAGATGAAGCCCAAGAAGGTGCGTAAGATCAAGGCACTCATCATTGACCTGGGCTCCCAGTACTGTAAGTGTGGCTATGCGGGTGAGCCAAGGCCCACCTACTTCATCTCCTCCACTGTGGGAAAGCGCTGCTCGGAGGCGGCTGACGCCGGTGACACCCACAAGGAGACCTACGTGGGCCACGAGCTGCTCAACATGGAGGCGCCTCTGAAGCTGATTAACCCGCTGAAATACGGCATCGTGGTGGACTGGGACTGCGTCCAGAGCATCTGGGAGTACATCTTCCACACGGCCATGAAGATCCCCCCCGAGGAGCACGCCGTGCTGGTCTCTGACCCCCCACTCAGCCCCACCAGCAACCGCGAGAAGTATGCAGAGCTCATGTTCGAGACCTTTGGCATCCCCGCCATGCACGTGACATCCCAGTCGTTGCTGTCCGTCTACTCCTATGGCAAGACCTCCGGGCTGGTGGTGGAGAGTGGGCACGGCGTCTCACACGTGGTGCCCGTCTCCGAGGGCAACGTGCTGCCGGGCCTGACGAGTCGTGCCGACTATGCCGGCAGCGACCTCACCAACTACCTGCTGCAGCTGCTCAACGAGGCCGGCCACAAGTTCACGGACGACCACCTGCACATCATCGAGCACATCAAGAAGTGCTGCTGCTACTCGGCACTCAAGCCAGTGGAAGAGCTGGGCCTGTGCCTGGAGGATCTGCGTGTGGACTATGAGCTCCCCGATGGCAAGCTCATCACCATCGGCCAGGAGCGCTTTCAGTGCGCCGAGATGCTCTTCAAGCCCACCTTGGTGGGCAGCAACCAGCCCGGTCTCCCCGAGCTCACGGCCACCTGCCTGAACCGCTGCCAGGAGGCGGGCTTCAAGGAGGAGATGGCAGCCAATGTGCTGCTGTGTGGCGGCTGCACCATGCTGGACGGCTTCCCAGAGCGCTTCCAGAGGGAGCTGAGCCTCCTCTGCCCCGGGGACAGCCCCGCAGTGGCTGCAGCTCCCGAGAGGAAGACCTCCGTGTGGACCGGCGGCTCCATCCTGGCCTCGCTGCAGGCCTTCCAGCAGCTTTGGGTCAGCAAGGTAGAGTTTGAGGAGCGGGGCAGTGAAGCCATCTACAGCAAGTGCTGAGCAGCGGTGTCCCTACAAGTCCAGGCCCGTGGGCAGGCAGCCACAGGCCACTCTATACACATTTACAGAATTTCACATAAAATTTTAAGATGCAATGGCTCTTGTCTGGTCTGGATTTCTTGCTCTAGTGTGATAGCAGAAGGTGGTGGGGAGTTGGGTTTAGGCATATTAGCACCTTCTGCTCTGCTGGGTCGGGAGCAGCAGGGGGGTGGGGGAGGTTCACTGGCCCCTCCCCCTCTGCTCTCCCCATGAGGGCAACATCATCACAGAGCCCAGAATGTGGCTTCCTGTTCTGTTAGCTCTTCAAGGTTCAAAATCCAATCCAACAGGCACTCATACTGCTTGCTCACCCATGGACCAAGGGGGAAACAGGCTCAGATGAAGGGACTAGCTTGGGTCACATAGTTAAGTGGTGGGTGGGAGACTCACAACTAGGTGACTGATTTCCATCTCCTGTTTCTGCCCCTGATGGTCACCTGCCCGTAGCTTTATCACTGCTTGACTGCCTCACTAACCAACCCTCACTGCCTGCCCCCTTCAAAGGAACAGCCCACGGGTGTCTCCTGAGTGGGAGGGGACATTTCTACCCATCCATGGCCCTCTCCCTTTAGACACCTGTCAAAGTTGCAGCTATTTTTACAGAGTCACAAATAGCCACTGAATCTGGAGGGTGTTAGAGAAACCAGAGGCCATTTAGAAATCATGTGGTTCTCTCCCTCCTGTAGAGATGGGGAAACTGAGGACCAGGACGGAGGGGACCATGTCAGTGGTTGAGCCTAGGTCTCCTGACCCAGGTCATGATTATATCAGAAGGGCAAACATGGTTACTTTAGTTTGGAATGCTATAGCAAAATACCACAGATGGGGTGGCTTATAAACAACAAATCTATTTCTTACAGTTCTAGAGGCTGGAGGCCAAGATCAGGGTGCCAGCATGGCCAGGTTCTGGTGAAGGCCTTCTTCCAGGTTACAAACTCCTGACATCTGGCTGTGCTCTCACTTGGTGGATGAGATGAGAGGTATCTCTGGGGCCTCTTCTATAAAGGCACTAATCCCATTCATGAAGGCTCTGCCCTCCCAAAAGTCACCTTCCAAAGGTCTCCACTAATACCATTACTTTGGTTCGGTTTTCAACATATGAATTTGGAGGGAGAGGTGGGGGATTGGGAGGGTGGAAGCAAACATTCCATCTATAGCAATGGTTCTTAATGGTTAGCAACCATGAAGCACCTACCAAGCATCTACTATGGGTGAGGCCCAGAGCTGGAGACAGAAATGGCCAGAATGTGGCCCTTCCCTTGGGATTACACACAGCTAGTGGGGGATCCAGTGGACAGCCACGTGGGTGGCTGAGCTCAGTGTTCCTGGGGGTGGGAAGGCGGAGGTGGTGTAGTGGAAAGCTGCAAATGGAGAAGGAAGTGCTAGGCATGGTGACCACTTAGTAGCTTTAGGGCTGAGGGAGAAGCCATCGAGTCTTGCGAGATTTTAGCTGGTGAATGACTGCCTGCCTAGAAGAGGGTGGTTCCTGCCTCGTCTCCTCCCCCACCTCCTGATGGGGGTCCATGACCAGGGGCCCATGAGCAGTTGTCTATGAAATCAGACATTGGTGAGCTGCGTAATCTGATGGGCTATCAAATATCTGTGAGCCAACTCTTACCTTAGACAAAGAGTCCTGATTTGCGGGCAATCTGTGAGGCTGCCTCTGTCCCTGGTCTTGTGCAGGAGCTGCAGCTTTGGGAAAGAACCAGACACGGTCTTTATCACCTAAAGCCTTGCCATCTAGGCCCTCCCTGTTGCCTAGAATTGGGTTTCTAGCCTGGAGTTTGAGTTCCTCTGGGGCTGACAGGGCCTTGGTGCTATGCAGAAACCTGGGCTCTTCCCTGTAGAGAGAGTTGCAGACTGGAGGACTAGAGGCTGGTGGTGCCAGGAGACACATTTTATTTGGCCAGAACAGTGTATAAATTTTTTTCTGGAACGTGAATTCTTTCAGTGGGGCCTATATTCTTGTGTTGCCAAAGTCTCTACCACTCTGATGTCTTCATATATACCTGCTGCTTCAACGTAACTTTTGTTGTATTAGCCAGCATTCTTTTCTGTTGCTTGCAACCCAAGAACATTTGCTTAATACTTATCCTAAATACCTGATGAGTTATAGAGAGGGAAATGGAGGCTTATAGAGGGGAATGTGATGTGCCCCAAATCACACAGGCAGTAAATTAGTGCTGCATGTGAACGTTCTTCCACATGCTCGTCTTGACCATCTCTAAAAACCATGCCTATGTCTACCTCCCCACCTCCACAATCTTTTCTTCCTCACTCCCCACATTCTCAGCAACTTCTCCTGTCTCCACAGTCACAGCTTCAGTGCCCTCATCTCCTGGTCCTCTCCTCTAAAAGCATCCCTGTGTGGCAGATGGTATGAAAACACTAATCAATCTCTGGCGACTCTTATGATTGAAATATTAAGACCAACATTTCATTTATTTCCCAACAAAAAAGCTACTACACATGAAGAATTTTTGTCACGGTATTAGAGAATGTCAGATAACACATTCACACTTTAGAGTGCAAACCTAAGCGTGTCAATTGGCCGTTGTTCTATATTCTCTTGTTCAGGTATTTGTCCCCGAGGTTAAACTTGAGTTTCTTAAGGGCAGAAACTTGGACTTCCTCATCCTGGTTTTCTCTGGGCCCAGTGCAGAGAAATGGCATGGGGTGGGTGTTTAGTAGATGCCAATGGAAATGACTTACTCCCAGTCAGTGAGGTAGAAGTTACAAGTATCTTTCCGCATTTTACAGGTGAGGACCCTGAAGCTTGTAGAAGTTAAGAATCTTGTCCAAGTTTACTCACCTGGTAAATCACAGTCTTGTGCTAAATCAAAGTTTTGTTGATTCCAAAATGCCTCTCTGCTCTTATCTCCTTTCTGCAAATTTTCAGTCTCTTTTACAAAAAAAATACATAGAAAAGATTCCTTTCAAGTAATAAACAACAAATATGCTGTAGTTTCATAATTATCCCAAGGCATAAAAGTTAAGAATGCCAATCTTTTAACAAAGGAGAAACAACTTGCTTGAGACTTCCAGAGACATAAATAAGCAAGTATTAGAGTGACATCATGTGGTAAAGTCCTACTAGTTAGACATGGCAAGAGGCCTGTTACCCTCACTGCCTGTCTGGGCAGCCTCATCTCTCTCCCCAAAGTGCATTACCAAGTTTGTCCTAAGAATTATCTGCATAAGGTGGGTTTAAGCAATTCACTTCATTATAACACAAACCATTAATGGTGTTTTGTTTGATAAGTGTTTTCTTTTTTTTTAAATCCTACATTTTCTTGTAATGTAGTGGTTCTTAACCAGTGGGGAGAGGGAGTGTGGGGTATTGGTGATGCTGGAGCTAGCTCTTAATGGCTTGTGAGAGCCCATTGTTAATGTCAGGAATTTTGCAAGCCAGTTAAACCATGTTGGTAGCTTGAAATTGGCCAAGGTAGAAGTATTGCCTTTTTTTTTTTTTTTGGCAAGTAGGCATTCCTGTGTCTTCTAAGGGGATTTAGTTAATGTATAATGCAGATGCACATTGCACACTAAAGAGGAGGGGGTAGTGGCTGAAACGGCAGATAAAAATATCATGTTAAATTTTTCTTGCCCTGCCTCAAAAATAATTTTGCTTCTTTATGAAGACGCAGCTCTATAAGGTCAGAACGCCTTTTACCACCTGTCCAAGCTCCACTCACCTTCAAGGCCCAGCCCAATGCCCCTTCCCACCACTGTGGCCTTGCACAGTAGCCTCGGCTTTATCACCTGCCCAACTCAGCAGAAAGGACAGACTGTGTCTTTTCCATCTTTGTGTCATGGCTCAGGGTAGGTGCCCTGGGGAAAGTATGCTCTATGTATTGCTCAGAGGCTCCTTAATTTGTATTTGCTAGTCCTGGACTTTTTGCTGTTTCCTCCCAGAACTCTGCAGAATTTCTAGGGTTCTCAGCCTTCAACCTGGCTGCCTGTCAGAATCACCTGGGGAGCTTTTAAGAAAGACCCACGCCCAACTTCAGTCCCAGTTAAATCAGAATGTGTGGGGTGGCGTGGAAGCACCAGTGTGATCTCACAGGCCGCCAGTGATTCTGATGTGGGAACCACTGTTCTAGGGAAGCCTCAGGCCCCACCTAGTCTTTCATTTTCACAGGCAGAAATGCCAAACCTTTCAGGCAGCACTCGGTCTAGAAAAATGTTCTTTTCCTGAGATGGAACCTGAGAATCTGCCAATTTTCTGAGACTTTAACATTCCAGAGACCACTGCATGGCTTCTGAAAGGAGTTTCACCCCTCCTGGCTTCTGCATTTGCATAAATACGTAGAATAATAATTAGGATCTAAATAAGTCATAGAAGAAGAAATAGGACCATGCTTAGTGAGTTCTGGGAAAGTCAGGCCAGAAAGCAGTGCTTTATGGATGACCCTTGAGCAATTGCAGAGACTGAGAGCCACTTCCGTGGTTTCAGGCAGGAAGCGTCCAGCAGAGAAAACCGTGAGGATGGGAACTGGATCAGCAAGACCTAGCATGAATGTAACCCCTCAACCACAACCTTGAGAAGCACCCTTCCCTCATTTTTATGGCCAAATAAATGGATATGGGGTTGAATTCTGCCAGGATCCCTTTCTCCCCCATCGCTAAAACAAAGGCAGCTTGGTACATTTCCATAGCTCTAAGCACTTTCTTCATCTTCTTGTGGCTTGAGAGGACCAGGCTTCTTCTCTACCTCTCACCCTGGTGTGTGCATGCATACCTGCATATACACAAACCAGTATGCGTACATGTACATGCATGTACACAGAGCATGCAGTCTCCTTAGAGGAATTTATTTCTTTGTGAAAGGGGGCATTAAAATGGAGGGCAAAGTTCTTGTCTTGGTCTTGTGGTTCTCAAATTTTGTTGCTTATTAGAGTCACTTGAGGAGCTTTCAAAACTCCTGATGCCGAGGACTTCTGGCTCATGGAGTCACCTTATTCTCTCAGGTCCTCCCTCTTACAACTAAAGCCCCCTGGACACTGACAGAGATTCTCTCCTTGACCAAACTCTAGCCAGGGTCCCCTGAGCCCTTTCTTAACTAAGCCTCAACCTTGGCCTATAAAGACTGGCAAAAACACTAAAATAGTTTCTAACAGCTCAAGGCTGCATCCATAGGATGACCCCATGCCCCCTTAGAATGTCTGTCTGAGAAAACTCAAGGATGCCCAAAAAACTTACTGTTTGTTCAAGCCAACACCCGAAGGAAGATAGGCTCCTTGTCTTCCAGCCTCTGCAGGAGGGTAGGAGCCTAATTTCAGTAAGTGCCAGTTGGCTAACCCAGATGGGTTTCACAGAGACCAACCCTTGCTTCCTGCTTTTTTGTATTTTTTCACTTCTCTGACTCTCTTAAGCCCCTGCTTGACTCCCTCCCTATGCCTTCATTCTCCCTTTAAAATGCAGTCATCTTGGGACTTCCCTGGTGGCGCAGTGGTTAAGAATCCATCTCCCAATGCAGGGGACATGGGTTCGAGCCCTGGTCTGGGAAGATCCCACACGCCGCAGAGCAACTAAGCCCATGCACCACAACGACTGAGCCTGGGCTCTAGAGCCCTCGAGCCACAACTACTGAGCCCACGTGCTGCAACTACTGAAGCCCGCATGCCTAGAGCCCATGCTCTGCAACAAGAGAAGCCACTGCAATGAGAAGCCTGCGCACCACAACGAAGAGTAGCCCCCGCACGTCGCAACCAGAGAAAGCCCGCGCGCAGTAACGAAGACCCAATGCAGCCAAATATAAATAAATAAATAAATAAATTTATATATTTAAAAAAAGAGCAATAGGAGCATCTTTAAAAAAGAAATGCAGGGCTTCCCTGGTGGTGCAGTGGTTGAGAATCTGCCTGCCAATGCAGGGGACACGGGTTCAAGCCCTGGTCTGGGAAGATCCCACATGCCGCGGAGCAACTAGGCCCGTGAGCCACAGCTACTGAGCCTGCGCGTCTGGAGCCTGTGCTCCGCAACAAGAGAGGCCGCGATAGTGAGAGGCCCGCGCATCGCGATGAAGAGTGGCCCCCGCTTGCCGCAACTAGAGAAAGCCCTTGCACAGAAACGAAGACCCAACACAGACAAAAATAAATAATAAATTAATTAATAATAAATAAATTAAAAAAAAATGCAGTCACCTCTGTATAAATCAAAGTGGAACTCTTTTTCTCTCCCATAACAGTATTTTACTGTTTAAAATCTGTTCTTACCACTTAAACTAATGTCTGGCTTTGTTTAACTTTGATAATATAACACACCAAATAAACATAGGAAGACTCCAAAAAGTGAAAGAAGTACTTGTAGGCAAGTTGTTATTATCTTTAGAAATTACTTATATTAACTATATTTTCTTATTTTTCATAAGACCCCCAAATGCCAGAGCATCACAAATTAAAAAAATAAGAAAATATATTTAATATAATTGGCTCAGTGATGAATGGATACCAAATAGACAAACACAGAATCTAAGAAAGCACAGTTAGGACTTCCCTGGTGGTCCAGTGGTTAAGACTCCCCGCTCCCAGTGCAGGGGGCAAGGGTTCTACCCCTGGTCAAGGAACTCAGATCTTGTATGCCTCATGGTGCAGCCAGAAACAAAAAAACCAACAACTCTGTTTGGGACTTCCCTGGCTGTCCAGTGGCTGAGATGTTGTGCTTCCACTGTAGGGGGTGTGGGTTCGATCCCTGGTCAGGGAACTAAGATCCCACATGCCAATCAGTGTGGCCAAAAAATAGAAAAGAAGAAAAGAAAACCCAGGATGGGTTTCAGTGGGGTTGAATGGGGACTTGACCTCCCACTCCATCCTCCTGTGGCATGGAACGGGGTAACATGCAGTGGGGTATTGCCAGTGGGTCCAGCATTGCTGTACTTCCATCCTCATGCAGCAGCAATGAGGCGGAAAAAGGTGATGAGAGGTGGGGCTAGTTGGCACTTACCTCTCTCCTCTTCATTCTCTGGTGACAAGGGGGCCCAGTGGGGAGCTGACTTTACACCCCCAGTTGGAGGCAAGTAATTTGTGGATATTGAGAAACTGATTATAAAGTTTATATGGAAAGGAAAAAGACCCAGAATAGCCAATACCACACTGAGGAAGAAGAAAAAAGTTGGAAGACTGACACTATCTGACTTAAAAACTTACTTAAGGTACAATAATTAAGACAGTGTGGGATTGGTGAAAGAAAAGACAAATAGATCAATGAACAGTATAGAGAGCTCCAAGATAGACCCACACAAATATAATCAATTGATTGTTGACAATGGAGTAAAGACAATTCAATAGAGAAAAGATAATTTTTTAAATAGAGTTAGAACAATTGGAAATCCTTTTGCAAAAAAATAAACCTAGACACAGATTTTACACCCTTCACAAAAATTAACTCAAAATGGATCATAGACCTAAACACAAACCTATAAAACTTCCAGAAGACAGCATAGAAAATCTAGATGACCTTGGGATTGGTGATGAAATTTCAGATGCAACACCAAAAGCACAATCCATGAATGAAAAAATTGAACTAATAAGTCGGACTCTATTAACAGGAAAAACTTCTGCTCTGTGAAAGACACTGTTAAGAGAATGAAAAAACAAGCCACAGAATGGTAGAAAATATTTGCAAAACAAATCATCTGATAAATGATTTGTATCCAAAGAACTCTTAAAATGCAACAATAAGAAAATGAACAATCCAATTAAAAAATGGGCAAAAGATCTAAACACACACTTCAACAAAGAAGATATACAGATGGCAAATACACATATGAAAATATGCTTATCCTATATAAAAGATGCAAAATCGTACATCCACTTTAAAAGGCAATTTTTTAAAAACCAAGCTAAATGTATTCTTACCATATGATCTAACAATCACACTCCTAGGTATTTACTCAATTGAACTGAAAACTTATGTCCACATAAAAACCTACACATGAATGTTTGTAGCATCTCTACTATAGTTGCCAAAAGTTGGAAGCAATGAAGATATCCCTAAATAGGTTAATGGATAAATGGTGGTACATCTGTACAATGAAACATTATTCAGGAATAAAAACTATGGACTTCGGTTAATAATATGTCAGTATTGGTTTATTAATTATTACAAATGTGCCACAGTACTGCAAGTGAAAATGTGTATGGGTGGGTGGGGGTGGTACATGGAAACTTTTTTTATCTGCTCAATTTTTCTCTAAATTTAAAACTGTTTAAAAATGAAATCTTTTAAACAAGCAAACAAAAGGCAATCTATAGCCTGGGAGAAAATATTTGCAAACCATATATCCAGCAAAGGACTAGTATCTAGAATATGTAAAGAATTCTCAAAACTTAACAGTTAAAAACAATCTAATTAAAAAATGGATGTAAGACGTAAACAGACATTTCACTAAAAAGGATATATATGTCTTCTTTGGAGAAATGTCTGTTTAGATCTTCCACCCATTTTTTGATTGGGTTGTTTGTTTTTTTGATATTAAGTTGCATGAGCTGTTTTTAAATTTTGGAGATTAATCCCTTGTCAGTTACTTCATTTGCAAATATTTTCTCCCATTTTGAGGGTTGTCTTTTTGTTTTGTATATGGTTTCCTTTGTTGTGCAAAAGCTTTTAAGTTTAATTAGGTCCCATTTGTTTATTTTTGTTTTTATTTTCATTAGGAGGTGGATTGAAAAAGATTTTGCCGCTGTTTACATCAAAGAGTGTTCTGCTTATGTTTTCCTCTAAGAGTTTTATAGTATCCAGCCTTATATTTAGGTCCTTAATCCATTTTGAGTTTATTTTTGTGTAGGGTGTTAGGGAGTGTTCTAATTTCCTTCGTTTACATGCAGCTGTCCAGTTTTCCCAGCACCGCATATTGAAGAGGCTGTCTTTTCTCCATTGTATATTCTTGCCTCCTTTGTCATAGATTAGGTGACCACAGGTGCACGGGTTTATCTCTGGACTTTCTATCCTGTTCCATTGATCTATATTTCTGTTTTTGTGCCAGTACCACACTGTTTTGATTACTGTATGTAATGTACATGTGCTTTGTAGTATAGTCCGAAGCCAGGGAGCCTGGGTCCTCCAGCTCTGTTTTTCTTTCTCAAGATTGCTTTGGCTATTCGTGGTCTTTTGTGTTTCCATACAAACTGTAAAATTTTTTGTTTTAATTCTGCAAAAAAATGCCATTGGTAATTTGATAGGGATGGCATTGAATCATACAGATGCCTGAAAAGCATATGAAAAGATGCTCAGCATCACTAATTATTAGAGAAATGCAAATCAAAACTACAATGTGGTATCACCTCACACTGGTCAGAGTGGCCATCATCAAAAAAATCTATAAACAATTAATGCTAGAGAGATATGGAGAAAAGGAACCCTCCTACACTGTTGGTGGGAATGTAAATTGGTACAGCCACTATGGAGAACAGTATGGAGGTTCCTTAAAAAACTAAAAATAGAGCTACCATATGATCCAGCAATCCCAATCCTGGGCATATATCCAGAGAAAACCATAATTCGAAAAGATACATGTACCCCAATGTTCAAAGAAGCACTATTTACAATAGCCAAGACATGGAAGCAACTTAAATGTCCATCAACAGAGGATTGGATAAAGAAGATGTGGTACATACATACAACGGAATATTACTCAGCCATAAAAAAGAACAAAATAATGCCATTTGCAGCAACATGGGTGGACATAGAGATTGTCATACTGAGTGAAGTAAGTCAGACAAAGACAAATATCATATGATATCACTTATATGTGGAATCTAAAAAAGGGGTACAAATGAACTTACCTACAAAACAGAAATAGAGTCACAGATGTAAAAAACAAACTTATGGTTACCGAGGGGTAAGGAGGGGGGTAAGGGATAAATTGGGAGATTGGGACTGACATATACACACTACTATACATAAAATAGATAACTAATAAGGACCTACTGTATAGCACAGGGAACTCTACTCAATACACTGTAATGGCCTATATGGGAAAAGAATCTAAAAAAGAGTGGATATATGTATATGTATAACTGATTCACTTTGCTGTACACCTGAAACTAACACAGTATTGTAAATCAACTACACTCCAATAAAAATTTTTAAAAAAGGATATATAGTTGGCAGATAAGCACATGAAAAAATATTCAACATCACTAGCCATTAGAGAAATAAATGCAGATTAAAACCACAATAAGAACTATCACACATCAGAATGGCTTTTAAGAAAAAATGATGACAACACCATAACTGGTGAGGATGAGAAAGTAGATCACTCACACATTGCTCATGGAAAAATGATAGTCACTCTAGAAATCAGTTTGGTAGTTTCTTACAAAACTAAACATGTAACTACCGTATCACCCAGCAAATGCACTCAGACATTTATCCCAGAGAAACTAAAAGTTCTCTTCGCACAAAAACCTGTACACAAATATTCATAACAGCTTTATTCATAATAACCAGAAACTGGAGACAACTCAGATATCCTTCAATGGTTAAATCAGCCGGTACATCCATACCAGGAAATACTACCCAGCAATGAAAACGAAGGAACTAATGAAACACCCAAGAACTTGGATGAATCTCCAGGGAATTATGCTGAGTAAAAAAAGCCAATCCCAAAAGGTCACAGACTGCATGATTCCATTTATATAACATTCTTGAAATGACAAATAATATAGAGATGGGACTTCCCTGGTGGCGCAGTGGTTAAGAATCCACCTGCCAATGCAGGGGACATGGATTTGATCCCTGGTCTGGGAAGATCCCACATACTGCGGAGCAACTAAGCCCGTGTGCCACAACTACTGAGCCTGAGCTCCAGAGCCTGCGAGCCGCAACTACTGAAGCCCGCATGCCTAGAGCCTGTGCTCCGCAACAAGAGAAGCCACCGCGATGAGAAGCCCGTGCACTGCAACGAACAGTAGCTCCTGCTCGCCCCAACTAGAGAAAGCCCGCGCGCAGCAACGAAGACCCAATGCAGCCAAAAAAAAAAAAAAAAAAAAAAAAAATATATATATATATATATATAAATGGAATACAGATTAATGGTTACCAGGGTTAGGGAAGGGTAGGTAGGGAGAGCTGGGTGTAGTTATAAAAGGAAAATTCAAGAAATCTTTGTGATGGTGAAACTGTTCTGCATCTTGACTGTATAAGTGTCAGTATCATGGTTGTGACATTATACTATAGCTTTGCAAGGTGTTACTTTTGGGGGAAAATGGGATCTCTGTATATTACTTCTTACAACCGCCCATGAATCTACCATTATCTCACAATAAAAGTTTAATTGAAAATGAAGAGATAGACTGAGAAAAGAATCCTAATGCCCAGGCCTACACTTTAGAGTGGTTAAATCGAAATCTCTGGGGATGGGACCAGGTATTAGTATTTATCTTTAAGTTTTCCACGTAGTTGCAGTGTGAAGCCAAATTAAAGAACCAGTTTTTTAGACACCTGTGTGGAGCATGTGGCATCAGTGTAGAGGTGGTGGAGAGCTTCAGGGGTTGTACAGATAAACTTAGACCAGCTGTGTGGTCTTGGGAAAGCCATTTAATTTCATTTAACCTCAGGCTCTCCATTTGTAAAAATGGTGAGTAACTGTCCTTACAGTTCCCAGCGCTTTTCTGAAGATCAAAGAGAGAATGTAGGTGAGTGTTTTATAAATTGTAAAGTGCAATATAAATGTTCTGATCAATGTACAGTGTGTGTTGTATATATGTGCAAGTGTGTTTTTAAATATGTACAGAATACCTACTGCATGCAGAAATCTTCATATTTATCTCACTTAATTTCATCATCAACCTGGCAATGTAGGAATTGTGATCCTGATTTTACAGAGAGGAGGAGCAAGAGGCTCATAGAGATAAATAATAACACCCCTGGTGTTAGGAGTATAGGTAGATTATATTCCAGCAAAACTCCACTCACTGGCCATGGGTTTGCCCAACAGCAGTGGATGTCAAGTCATTTACGTTTAAAGGTAAGCCCCTACTTTCACTTCTAAGACACACAAACAAAATTCCTGTAAGGGCAATTTTTGTTGAATTATCTGAGTAATAGTCTGAATTCTTCACTTCATTTGCCAATATAGATGAAGCTAGGTGTAAGAGAGGAAAACAGAAAAACAATTGAGAATAAGAAAGCACCTGGTTTCCAAATGATTTATTCCCAGCATGAAGCCAGAACAGAGGCCACCTGGGGTAAGAAGGAGCTGGGGCTTGTGGCGTCCCATTAGCAAGTGTTAAATCCCTCTTAATGCCCTTGTTTGATTACAAAGGTATTTAAAAATGCGTTAAGTATGGAAAAGGTGATTCTGGCTGGCATCAGACTTCCACAAAATAAACACCAATGTAGAGGAGAGAAGGAAGCTCTCACCTTTTCATGTGCTTCTGTTATAAACAGAAGGAACATTTGTAAAAAATAAAGTCTCAGAGGGATCAGTTCCAAATAGATCAGAGAACTGAGACAATTATATGTTAAAAAGTCCACATATGTAGCTGAAAATATCTTGGTCACTGGTATGCTTTTGGATTAAGACAATTACTTTATTGACCGGCCATGTGTGTGCAAATAGAGACCAAGTAATTCAAGGTCTTCTACCGCCCAGATGGAGTTGGAACAAGGGATCAGCCTCAATGCTGGCCACCTGGCAACGTTTTTCTAATGATCTTCCAAGAATTTGGAGCTTTACACGAACTAGCCACCATCTTTCCACCTCTGAATGATGTTTATCCATTCACTATAATCTCTGGTTATGTGTGTAGATTCCCAAGTAAATTAGATCCTTAAAGTTTTAACTCAGTGAATTGGCAGCAACTCACAGGATGAATTTTAAAAGATGGGGGAAGAGAAAGGTAAAGACATGAGGAGTCAATTTTTGCAGCTTGTTCCTTTTCCTTTTTTCCTTTTGAAACCAAGAAGCAACCTTCCTACTGACCCAGGTCTTGGGGGAAGTGGCCGGATTCAGTCCTAACTTGAGGACATCTAAGACTTGAAGAAGTTGGACATGGAATTTTACCATTCTTTGTCTTATTTTCCTAAACTGGTGAAATGGTAATAAGAAACATGGTATGGGAAAACCATTTGGTAATCTCGGGTGATCTTCTTGGCATTGGCCTGGGTCACTGGGCATTGGGGTTTCTGGTGGGGCACCTATCAGGACAGTATCTGCTTCTGTCTCCAATGGGTACTTCCCCTCTGCTCTTCTTTTTACCCTCTTCTTAGCTATCAGGGAACACCTGGATTTTCTCACTGTCTCTATTCCTTTGCCATGCTGTTTCTTAGCAAGCAATTAGTAGCTTTCAATATTTAAAACTATTGAAAAATCAGATTAGATGTAGGCTGTATATTTCCCCATTATTAAGTTAGAAATGCTAATATTGGTAATCGTAGTCATCTTTCACAAACTGCAGCTTTTCTCAGTTTCAAAGCACCATTGCACCTCCCCTGTGGCATTTGATCCTTATAAGCAGCCTAGAAGAAAGTGTGGGGGAGTGGGTGTTGAACAGTATTCTCAATTTATAGATGAGAAAAGTGAGGCTCCAAGATGCATTGAATTTAATTATTGCGCACATAGCACTGTGTCTGCTGCACTGGGGGGACATAAGGGACATATCATTCTCCATGCAAAGCATAGTAAAAGCTAACATGGCAGACAATCACCGTTCGCTGAGCACCCGACTTTAATTCAATACAGTAAACTGAACTGAGCACCCACCTGGTCCAGGCTCTGTTCTAGCCCCTGAGGGTGGGTGGGTGGGACACCAGGATGGAGTAGCCTTGCTGTCAAGTTATTTATGGTTTTGTCGGGGTAGGGTTGTCAGATTTAGCAAATAATGATAAGGAGACTCAGTTAAATTGGAATTTCAATAAATAAGAAGTAATTTTCAGTATAAACATGTCCCATCCAATTTTATCTGGCAGTATTTTACATGGAGGAAAGTAGACTAAAAGTCTGAAACTATTGTGACAATAGTGGGTACTCTGGGAGGATTTCCTGGAATAAGTAACAGTTGAGTTGGGTCTTGAAGGCAATAGAGGCCATAGAAAATCTAGTCAAAGGAGGCACAATAGAGTCTAGCGGGCTTAGGGAATGGGGTTATTTATCATTTCGGTCTCAGTTTCCTCATCTGTAAAATGGGGATAATAATAGCATATCTGTTGTAGGATTGTTGTGAGGATAAAATGACTTTATATGTGTGAGGCACTTTGGACAGTGCCTGGCACAGAGTAAGCGCTATGTATGTATCTGCTCCAGTGAGAGGTGACAATGAAATTAACTAAGGCAGGGAAAAGCTGAGGAAGAGGAAGGGATTTTCCAGAGGGTCACATTACTGGACTCAACTGACTGGAGGAGCAGAGCAGTGAGACAGAAGGTGGAGGGGAAGAGAAGTGACATACATTCCTAACAGGGGTGAGTGGGAAAAGCTGGAGTCTGGCAAGAGGTGAAGAGGAGCTGGTTTGGGGGAAAGTGACCAATTCCATTGGCACCTGAGTTTGGGGTGCCCACTCCAGGTGGAGAGATGTGGCTGGAATCAGGAAAGAAAGCAGGGCAAGGGGTAGAGGCCTGAGAGTCTTCAGATTGGAGGTGAGGAAAGCCAGGGCATGAATGAAATCACCCAAGGACTGAATGAGAAGTGAATAAAGTCATACCTTGCCAGTGTTCTACTTGCAACTCATAGCTATTCTTAGTATTTAATGTAGTTTACACTCAGTAAGGCAGTTTCATAAAAACCAAGGCAACCATGGAGGTCCCCCAAAGTTACAGACCTGCATTTATGGATGTGTGGACATGGGCTGTCTCTGAAAGGCAGGCTCTGATGAGAACTGAGAGACCTGGAAATGGTGGGAGGAAAACTTACTTTTTAATTTATATCCTTTTATGCCTTTTGATTTTTCCTCCAAGTAAAAGTGCTATTTGAATGAAATTTATTTTTAAGAAAAGGAGAAAACACTAGAAATTTTGGTAACATAGTGTAAGAGCCTGAAAAAGTGCTCTCATTTACATTTCATTCTTTCTTTAGTCATCCTGGAGTGGCTTTTGTGGAGATCTATGGTTTTGGTCACTTTCACCCTTAGGAACAAAGATTTATGCCTCAGGATGTGTCATGCCTTGCGTGTGTCCATAGAGTCTTAGCTTAACCATTGCACACATTCTTCATTTCTCTCAGTGCCTGCTGTCTACATCAGTCTCTCTGTAGACTTGGATTGTGGGGACCAATAGTGAACACTGTATTAAAATTCATTTGACACCTGTTTGAGACTGGCCCAAAGTACCAGCCCAAGGTCCTGGTCCCCAGGAGGTGCACAGGGGTGAGTCACTTTGGGGACCTTGGATTTTCCCACATCTGGTAATGGACATAGGAGAAACAGATGAGAAAGAAAAATTTGTCTTTCTCCTGTAGTTACTACTGAAGTGTTCCAAACAAGAAATAGATAAGAAAAGGTCATGGACAACTGGGGAACTGAAACAGAAATGATCTGGTCAGATTTTTTTTAGATGAAAAAACAGGCTCTGGGTTGGGAAGCAGCTTGCCCAAGGACACATAAGTGGCGAATGGAGGAGCTGGGACCATTGTGAGATTCCCCAGGGTCTGGTCCTGCACTCTCTCTACAGCGTTGGAGATTCTGGTGCAGCTACATGCAGCTTGGCACATCCAAAGCCTTTGCACTGCTTTTTAATCCTTTCAGAATCACTTAAAGAAAAACAGACTTGTCTGCAAGTGCTGGTGACCTGGCAGGAGTGCACTCTTTGCAGGAACAATGTGACTGTGCTCCCTCTGCGGAGAGCAGGAATGAGTCACCTCCAGTAACAGCCAAGCCAGTTTCTCTCACAATACTGGGGGAAAAGACTCCACACATCAAAACCATATCTTCAGAAGACAGTGGGGTGGTGCTCTGGCCTGAGTTCCCAGGCACCCTCTTTGGGCCCCAGCTTTTCCATCAGTGTTAGGGAGCTCACATGGCCAATTGTATCTCACCAGGAGGTGCGATGGCATTAAAGGCACTTCCCACAAATGGCAAAGGCTCACAGCTAGATCAAGAACAAGCCAAGCCTTCTTGGTGAAGATGGGTACAGCAGGAAGAAGGTCATGGCAGAGAATAATAGGTTGTTTAGCAAAACATTCCTCTTCTTCGATAGGATTTTTAGCTGGACACATGGCTGCCCAGTTGGAGACTGCATTTACCAGCCTCCTTTGCAGCTAAGTGTGGTGTGGCCATGGGACTAAATTCAGGCCAATGAGGTGTGATTGGAAATGCTGTGTGCAACTTCTGGGTCATCTTCAGTTTAAAAGAAGATGTTCTGGAATAGCTTTCCCTTTCCTCTTTCCTTGAGCTGGAACATGAATGTGCTGTGACCTAGCTTTGACCATGCAGACAAGAATAATGCCCTTGATGATGGCAGAGCAATAGGATGGAAGGAACCTGGATTCCTGAATGGTTACATGGAGGAAAACCACTCACTATTCTAGACCTCAGGGTCATTAGTGACGGAAAAACAAAATCTCCATCTCCTTTCAACTACAATATTTTGGGTGTCTTTTGGATATAGAAGCTTATCCTTTACTTTGACTTCAATGGACAGAGCACAATAGGAAGTGAGTGATATTTTGAGCAAAACTCCTTTTGGAAAATTACTGGATTGGGCACAGAGTTTCTCTGTAGAACTATTCCCCATCCCTTTTCCTTTCTGACAGTTTCCTAATTGAGCAAATCAGCTTTCTCATATGACCCTTATAATAATCCTGTGAACAGGGTTTTCTTCCATTTTATAGTTGAGAAAACTGAGACTCAGAATGGGGAGGTAATTTCCTCAGAATGGGGAGGTAATTTCCCCAAGATCACACAGTTAGTAAATGATAGGACTACTATATAAACTCAGGTCTCTGTGATTCCAGAGTCCAGGCTCTCTGCTCTGTGGGATGCTGCCCTTCCCAATAAGCCAGAATCTGTTTCTGAATATAGTTGCACACTATGTCTTGGTGGTTTTAAAGCCTTAAGATCATAAGTAGAAAGGGCTTGGTTGTTTCATAGAGGTAGAGGCTGGCAGGAAGCTGTAATTTCAGGAAGTACCCGAATTGTAAATTACCAGTGCTCTGACAGTTCATTTACATTCCTGTTGTATGGAAACCAGACCATGTTTTTCCATAGAATCAATGTGATTCATGGTGGCACACACCCAGGCTAGCTCTCAGATAACTGTATCACTCATAGCCTAGGTCTAGGTCTAGGGAGCAAGGAAAGAGAGTCGTGGTAGAGATTATGATTCTCCAATGACCAGATGCCTCAGGCCTATCGTGCCCTATGCTTCTGGCCTGCCTCGCCTCCACACTGCCACTTCCCCTACATTTCAACTGAATCTTCCAGCTCCTTAGTCTGGCTCATTTCATGTAGGAATAAATAAGAAAGCAACGTGGTTGATCAAATTTACACTAAAATGATTGTTATCTAGGAAAATCTATGTCATTCAGTATGGTAGACTTAGAAAAATTTGCTATTTAGTGTATTTAATTACAGCATTACTGTAGTCTACAGACATACTTGGACCAGGCCGGGGAATTATGTTATTTTATTGATCACTTTTAATTCTTGCAAACAGACTAAGCTTCATATGGAAGGGTATAGGTAGTATCTTAAAGCAGAGTGAGGTGGGGAATCAATTTCAGAGGGCAATCAGATATATAGCTACCTGGTACAATTGCTAGAAGACTGGATGGCATTTATGGAGTTTGGAAAGCAAACGAATTATCTGGGAACACAAGAGCTCTGTGGTAAGTCTGCTTTGTTCCATATCAGTCAGAATTTAGTTCAGGAGACAGAATTCATCCTGAATATATTTTTTTAGCAGGAAGAGATTTTAATGTATGAAATCTTACCAACTTTTGCTTACCAAAATGGTGGTGAGTGTTGGGGCAGCTGGCTCTGGTTCTGGGCCTCTGGGTATGCAGAACACTACAGAAATGACCCACTAGGAAAACACCCACCTCTTAGGCCCCCTGAGACTATTGAGTTCAAGAACCCATCACTGTAGCTTTGACCTTGGACAAGGAAGTGGGAATCATGGAGCTGCGGCCACTGTAGCAAGGCCAGTGCCAGTGCCATACCTACCTTTGACACGCAGGAAGCTGAGCAGATGCTGGTGTCTACTGCAGAAAAGTCTGCCATCCTCATGGTCATGCTTATCTTATTTTTACCTCACCAAACTCAGACAAGCATATCTAATTGCATCCAAACAAAATTTGCATCCAGAACCTGCAGAGGAGTGCGGGAAGTGTAATTTTAACCTCTGCCATACAGCAAGGCCCTCTAGATGTACCCTGTACAATAGAACTCTCTGTGATGAGGGAAATGTTCTCTCTCTGCACGGCCCAGTACAGTAGTCTCTACCCAGATGTGGCAACTGAATACTTGATGTGGCTAGTACAACTGAGGGACTAAATTTTAAAATTTTATTTAAATTTAATTAATTATTTAATTTTGAATCGCCACATATGGCTAGTAGCTAGGGTATTGATTAGTGTAGCTCCAGAAGGAGGGCGGAAGGGAGGTTGAATGAGCCAACCCATAGTATCCATGACACTGATTATAATCCTTGCAAATCACTGTGGAGGATAACCCTCATGGCCTCTATTTCTGCACCTGTAAAATGAGGACAACTACTTCCAAGGGTAATGTTACAATAAAGTAGCTGGGAAACAGCTTATGATTAGCAATACATTCAGGACCATGAATACCAGAGGGTTGGGATTAGGATGTAGTAGGAAAGATTATCCCAGAGGATAATTCACTTTACCCCAGATAAGTTCACTTGAAACTAGGGTCTGGCACAGTACCCTTAACAACTCAAGGGCTTTACAAAGTGTACTTTTCCAAGGAGAAAGATGCTGATATGTGCTTGGCTGAACTTGGCTTCTCCAGTCCAGACCTCTCTCCTGAACTCCATATCCACATACCTATTTACTGAATGGCTTCACGTGGATGCCCAACAGTCACCACAAATGCAACACATTTATCCATCCACCCATCTGTTTGTCCATTTGTCTGTCCATTCATCCATATATCCATCCATGCATCTAAACACACAAACATGTATTATATGCTATCATATGCCAGGTAATGAGCTAGGCACTTGGGGTGTAGTGTTGAACAAAACATAATATTTCTCTCTCTTGGAGCTTACAGCTTAACAGGAAAGACAGAGAAGTAACAGACAGTGGGGTAAGTAGAAGTATAGGGTGCAATGAGAGAACCTTGGAGGAGCAACAGCCTTGTACCTGGAGGGCCCAGGCTGGGTCAGAGAAGGCTTCCTGGAGGATCAGAAGAGTTGTAGTTAGTCAAAATAGACAGAGGGGAACAACAAAAGCAGAGGCTCAGAGACAAGAGAGAATGCAATACATGCTAAGAACCAAAGATGTTCAATATGAGTGGAGTATGTGAGGGAGTGGTGTAAGATGGGGTAGGAGAGGTAGATAGAGACAGATGATGCAGGATCTTGAAAGTCAAGCTAATTGGACTTTATTTTAAAAGCACAGGGGAACCACAGAAAGATTTTAAGTAAGATATTTGCTTTGGGAAAAAGCTGTGCTGTGGACTAAATTATGTCCCTCCCTCAAATTCATATATTAAAGCCCTAACCCCCAGTTTGGAGATGGGTGCTTTGGGAGGTAGATAGGTTTAGATGAGGTAATGAGGGTGGGCCTTCATGATAGGATTAGTACCCTTATAAGAAGAGACACCAGAGAGCTTGTTCTTACACTCCCTGTCATGTGGGAACACAGCAAGAAGGTGGCCTTCTATAAGCCAGAAAGAGATGCCTCACCAGAAACTGACCATGCTGGCCCCTCAAACTTCTACTTTCTGTCTCCACAACTCTGAGAAATTTCTGTTGTTTCAGCCGCCCAGTCTATGATATTTTGTTATAGCAGCCTGAGCTAAGTAATACAAACCCTCTGGCTGTAATGTGAATGAATTCTAGGAAAAGAAGTCTGGTGACAGGGAGATCATTGGAAGCAGGAGGCTGTCAAAGTAATTCATATAAGAGATGACTACCTGCATGAGGGTAGTAGCAGTGGGAGAGGAGAAAAGAATGCAGGATATGGGGATAAATAGAGATTTCTGATCTGGGCAATGGCTGTTTATTGGTGCTAAGGTAAGGAATACTAAAAGAAAAGTTGGTTTTGAGATGGGGAGCTGTGTTCAATTTTGGGTGTGATAATACATTCAATCTGTTGATTCCTTCTTGTACTATGTCTAATAACTTCACTTGATCAACAAGTTTTCCTAGTGGTCATTTAGGGAGATGAGTTAGTGATTGAAAAGATTAATAACAGTAGTCTTTTTGAAGGTTTTGGGAGACAGAATAATGTTGCCCCAAAGATGTACACACCCTGACTCCAGGAATCTGTGAATGTTATCTTACATGGCAAAAGAGGGATTTACATATGTGATTAGACATGGGGAGATTATCCTAGACTATCTGTGTGGTCCCTATCTAATAACAGAATCATTAAAATGGAGAAACTTTCCCTGTGGGGTCAGACAGATAGGATGGAAGAAGAAAGAAAAGAGAGGGCTCCAGGACCAGATGGCTTCACAGGTGAATTCTATCAAACATTTAGAGAAGAGCTAAAACCTATCCTTCTCAAACTCTTCCAAAATATAGCAGAGGGAGGAACACTCCCAAACTCATTCTACAAGGCCACCATCACCCTGATACCAAACCAGAAAAAGATGTCACAAAAAAAGAAAACTACAGGCCAATATCGCTGATAAACATAGATGCAAAAATCCTCAACAAAATACTAGCAAACAGAATCCAACAGCACATTAAAAGGATCATACACCATGATCAAATGGGGTTTATCCCAGGAATGCAAGGATTCTTCAATATATGCAAATCAATCAATGTGATAAACCATATTAACAAACTGAAGGAGAAACACCATATGATCATCTCAACAGATGCAGAAAAAGTTTTCAACAAAATTCAACACCCATTTATGATAAAAACCCTCCAGAAAGTAGGCATAGAGGGAACTTACCTCAACATAATAAAGGCCATATATGACAAACCCACAGCCAACATCGTTCTCAATGGTGAAAAACTGAAACCATTTCCACTAAGATCAGGAACAAGACAAGGTTGTCCACTCTCACCACTCTTATTCAACATAGTTTTGGAAGTTTTAGCCACAGCAATCAGAGAAGAAAAAGAAATAAAAGTAATCCAAATCGGAAAAGAAGAAGTAAAACTGTCACTGTTTGCAGATGACATGATACTATACACAGAGAATCCTAAAGACGCTACCAGAGAACTACTAGAGCTAGTCAATGAATTTGGTAAAGTAGCAGGATACAAAATTAATGCACAGAAATCTCTTGCATTCCTATACACTAATGATGAAAAATATGAAAGAGAAATTAAGGAAACATTCCCATTTACCATAGCAAAAAAAAGAGTAAAATACCTAGGAATAAACCTACCTAAGGAGACAAAAGACCTGTATGCAGAAAAGTGTAAGACACTGCTGAAAGAAATTAAAGATGATCAAATAGATGGAGAGATATACCATGTTCTTGGATTGGAAGAATCAACATTGTGAAAACGACTATACTACCCAAAGCAATCTGCAGATTCAATGCAATCCCTATCAAACTACCAATGGCATTTTTCACAGAACTAGAACAAAAAATTGCACAATTGTATGGAAACACAAAAGACCCCGAGTAGCCAAAGCAATCTTGAGAAAGAAACGGAGCTGGAGGAATCAGGCTCCTGGACTTCAGACTATACTACAAAGCTACAGTAATCAAGACAGTATGGTACTGGCACAAAAACAGAAATATAGATCAAAGGAACAGGATAGAAAACCCAGAGATAAACCCACACACATATGGTCACCTTACATTTGATAAAGGAGGCAAGAATATACAATGGAGAAAAGATAGCCTCTTCAATAAGTGCTGCTGGGAAAACTGGACAGCTACATGTAAAAGAGTGAAATTAGAATGCTCCCTAACACCTTACACAAAAATAAACTCAAAATGGATTAAAGACCTAAATCTAAGGCCAGACACTACAAAACTCCTCTAAGATAGGCAGAACACTCTATGACATAAATCATAGCAAGATCCTTTTTGACCCACCTCCTAGAGAAATGGAAATAAAAACAAAAATAAACAAATGGGACCTAAGGAAACTTAAAAGCTTTTGCACAGCAAAGGAAACCATAAACAAAACAAAAAGAAAACCCTCAGAATGGGAGAAAATATTTGCAAATGAAGCAACTGACAAAGGATTAATCTCCAAAATATACAAGCAACTCATGCAGCTTGTATCAAAAAAACAAACAACCCAATCCAAAAATGGGCAGAAGACCTAAATAGACATTTCTCTAAAGAAGATATACAGATTGCCAACAAACACATGAAAGGATGCTCAGCATTACTAATCATTAGAGAAATGCAAATCAAAACTGCAATGAGATATCACTTCACACCAGTCAGAATGGCCATCATCAAAAAATTTACAAAGAATAAATGCTGGAGAGGGTGTGGAGAAAAGGGAACTCTCTTGCACTGTTGGTGGGAATGTAAATTGATACAGCCACTATGGAGAACAGTATGGAGGTTCCTCAAAAAACTAAAAATAGAATTACTGTACAACCCAGCAATCCCACTACTGGGCATATAGCCTGAGAAAACCATAATTCAAAAAGAGTCATGTACCACAGTGTTCATTGCAGCACTATTTACAATAGCCAGGACATGGAAGCAACCTAAGTGTCCGTCAACAGATGAATGAATAAAGAAGATGTGGCACATATATACAATGGAATATTACTCAGCCATAAAAAGAAATGAAATTGAGTTATTTGTAGTGAGGTGGATGGACCTAGAGTCTGTTACACAGAGTGAAGTAAATCAGAAAGAGAAAAACAAATACCGTATGCTAACACATATATATGGAATCTAAAACAAAAACAAAAAAAGACTCTAAGAATATAGGGGCAGGACAGGAATAAAGACGCAGACATAGGGAATGGACTTGAGGACACGGGGAGGGGGAAGGGTAAGCTGGGATGAAGTGAGAGAGTGGCATGGACATATATACACTACCAAATGTAACACAGATAGCTAGTGGGAAGCAGCTACATAGCACAGGGAGCTCAGCTCGGTGCTTTGTGTCCACCTAGAGGGGTGGGATAGGGAGGGTGGGAGGGAGATGCAAGAGGGAGGAGATATGGGGATGTATGTATGTGTATAGCTGATTCACTTTGTTATACAGCAGAAACTAACACACCATTGTAAAGCAATTATACTCCAATAAAGATGTTGAAAAAAAAAAAAAAGGGAAGGGCTCAATCTTTCATTGCTGGCTTTGAAGATGTAGGAAGGGGGCCACAAGTCAGGGAATGTAGTAGCCTCTAGAAGCTGGGAATGGTTCTCAGCTCTCGGGCAATGGGTGAATATTGGTTCACAGAACCTATAAGATAATACATTTGTTTTGTTTTGTTACTACATTGGGGGTAATTTGTTGGGGCAGCATGACAACTGAATACAGGCCTTCACATGCGTGGTTGGTAGGTATGTCAGTCAGCGTCCAGTCAGGAGCTTAAATCACACTAGCAATTTGAACAAATTTATTATAAAGAATTATCAACTAGTAAAAGGTGATTAACAAATAAAAAGAGTAAGAGAACTCTAAGGAATATCAGAATAGAAACTGTAGGGAGCAGCTACTACCACTAAGGCTGAGAGAAAGTATCAGGGAAGGTGTAAACTTGGCCACATGATTTTAAGGAGGTCTTGCAAGGAAGGTAATTGATTGGGATGGTTTAGAGTTTATGGCATAATAGGTTTGGATCAGTGCATGAAACAAAGCAAAGATCTTGAAGCAAGCCTTGATAAGCAAAGATCTTGAAGCAAGAATTGATAAGCAATTATTAATCCTGATGAGTAAATAATTTTAGTTGTTTTGCATTTTAATCTTCCAGGAGTAAAGCATTTCCTGGAACAAAAAGCTGAATTATTTTTGCTTGTTCTCAGTGTTGTTTAGCATAACGATGGAAAAATATTCAGGTCCCAGTATTATTTAATACAGATACAGAAAAATATGTTGGTTTAAATTCTCATTATTTTGCAATTCTAATGGGGGAAAAAGATACCTTCACTGTTGTTTAAATTTTTGTTTCATAAATGAGTTGAATAGCTTTTCATGCATAGTTATGTGTGAACTCCTGTGAATTAATCATCTTTTTCTGATTCATCTGTAGGAATGTTGCATAAAAAGGGCATTAATTCCTTATCAATTGAGTTATAGTTTTTCCCAGTTTGTCATTTGCTTTTGACTTTGTTTTTACCTTTTATTTTAACACAGAAATGTCTATATTGTCTATATTGTCCTACTAATTAGTCAATTCCCTTTAAGATTTGTAGGTTTCAGGTTATGCTTTAAAATGCCTTTCCATACACATCAAATTGTTAATTGTGCTTACCTTACCACTTCAGGCAGTGGGAGTATAGAGGGATGGAAAGAGTGTTTACATTTTGTGATTTATACATTTATGTGTTGTTTAAATTATTAAAAGCATGCTCTACTATTGTACTTCTAAAATAATTTTAAAATATAGAAATGCTTTTCCTACTCCAAGATGATAATCTTCTAGAGCTTTTTATGGTGATTTTCAAAAGACATGCTTATCTATGGAGTGAGTTATATCCAGTTTTTCCTCCCAAATGCCTAGGCAATTGCCCTTTGTTAAAACTGCAGTGATTTATAGATTTAGAGAAAACTGACATCTTTATTATAATGTATCTTTCAATCCTAAAAAAAGGTATCTTACTCTCCTAAAACAAATTTTCTCTCCAGTCTTCTTTTAAGTCCCTAGGTAGAATTTTAGAAACTTGTGATTTCTGTGTACTTACTTTTTTACTTAGCTACTTTATTATTTTATTACCTTATCAGTTAATTCTCTTGGCCTTTCTAATTTTCTTAACTCTCTGTTTTAGGCATGTAGTTTTATAGATAACATAGTATGTGGTTTCATTTTTGAACTTAATTTGAGTTTTTCAATTGTTAAGGATTTTTTTTTAACATCTTTATTGCAGTATAACTGCTTTACAATGGTGTGTTAGTTTCTGCTTTATAACCAAGTGAATCAGCTATACATATACATATATCCCCATATCCCCTCCTTCTTGTGTCTCCCTCCTACCCTCCCTATCCCACCCCTCTAGGTGGTCATAAAGCACTGAGCTGATCTCCCTGTGCTATGTGGCTGCTTCCCACTAGCTATCTATTTTACATTTGGTAGTGTATATATGTCCATGCCACTCTCTCACTTAGTCCCAGCTTACCCTTCCCCCTCCCCATGTCCTCAAGTCCATTCTCTACGTCTGCGTCTTTATTCCTATCCTGCCCCTAGGTTCTTCAGAACCTTTTTTTTTTTTTTAGATTCCATATATATGTGTTAGCATATGGTATTTTTCTCTTTCTGACTTACTTCACTCTGTATGACAGACTCTAGGTCCATCCACGTCACTACAAATAACTCAATTTCGTTTCTCTTTATGGCTGAGTAATATTCCATTGTATATATGTGCCACATCTTCTTTATCCATTCATCTGTCGATGGACACTTAGGTTGCTTCCATGTCCTGGCTATTATAAATAGAGCTCATTTGCTAAGGATTTTATCCCACTTTCATTTAGTTCTATAGCAGATGTTTGTTCTGCTTCTATATACTTATTTCAAACAGACTGTCTTAGTCTGTTTGGGCTGCTATAACAAAAATACCATAGACTGGGTGGTTTAAACAACAAACATTTATTTCTCACAGTTCTAGAGGCTGTGAAGTCCAAGATCAAGGTGCCAGCAGATTTGGTGTCTGGTGAGAACCTGTTTCCTGGTTCATAGATAGCCATCTTCTCGCTGTGTCTTCCCATGACAGAAAAGAGAGACAGGAAGCAAGCTTTCTAGTGACTCTTATGAGGGCCCTAATGCCATTCACAAGGGTGCCACCCTATGACCTCATCTAATCCTAATCACCTCCTAAAGGTTCCACCTCCTAGCACTATCACATTGTGGGATAGAGTTTCAACACAGGAATTTTGGGGAGACACAAACATTCAGTCCATAACATAGTCTCTTTTGAGTTTCCTTCCTTTTTATATCTTTCTTGGTAATCTACCTCACTACTGCCAACTAAACAAATCTGGTATTTTGGGTTCTACTAAATAACACAGTTACTTTTATATCTCTTCAGATATAGGTTTTTGTTTAGATCTTCTGAGTTCTGTCCCAAAGTATTATCATATATTATTATTATTTCTACATCATGTAAAAGGATTTTTAAAAGGGCACCAAAATTGGGTGACAAGGTGGTCTAAGATTTCTAAGTTCCATTAAGCTTTTCAGATAAAATATACTAAATAGCTCTCATATTTTGAGTACTTATTATGGACTGGGCAATTCACATATGTTATCTAATTTAATCTGTAGGATATTTCTAGAGATGGCTATTATTATTCTCATTTTCACCTGAAGAAATCAAGTCTCAAAAAGTAGGAAATGCCCAACTTCAAACAGTAAGTGGATTTAAACCATAGTCTCTTTCTACAAAGTTCCTATTCTTCCTTGCTCCCCACATTCCTTCTACATCTTGAGAGAATAAGTAAAAGCTAGTTATGCATCAAGTGAAAGGGTTGGGAGTGACACTTCTCTGAGTATAATTTATTTATTTTTGACTTTGACCCATGTAAATGTTTTACAGTTTTTGGAAAACAATACAGGGAAAATAAAGCTAATCCTAAAACTGAGAATGAATCGAAACAACCTTAACTCTTTATAAAATTGGTTATATAATGACATAGAGATAAGAATTATTTCAAGTGACTTTGGAACATGTTCTTCTGGTATATCTTCTTGGTGGAGTATATTCTAAGGAAAAAAGAACTGCAAATAACTTGAAACTTCACTCAGTAGTTTTATTATTAGAAATAATATTTGTATTATAATTTTAAAATTACATTATATATATATTAGGGTAGAATGGATAAGAACATTAATGTTACTAAGATCCAAAATTTTCATTGCTAGAGAAATGAGATACAAAGTAAAAACCCAGTGTTAAATGGAATATTACTCAGCCATAAAAAGAAATGAAATTGAGTTATTTGTAGTGAGGGGGATGGACCTAGTGTCTGTCATACAGAGTGAAGTAAGTCAGAAAGAGAAAAACAAATACCGTATGCTAACACTTATACATGGACTCTTAAAAAAAAAAAAAAAAGGTTCCGAAGAACCTAGGGGCAGGATAGGAATAAGATGCAGGTGTAGAGAATGGACTTGAGGATACAGGGAGGGGGAAGGGTAAGCTGAGATGAACTGAGAGAGTGGCATTGACATATATACATTACCAAATGTAAAATAGATAGCTAGTGGGAAGCAGCCGCATAACACAGGGAGATCAGCTTGGTGCTTTGTGTCCACCTAGAGGGGTGGGATAGGGAGGGTAGGAGGGAGATGCAAGACAGAGGGGATATGGGGATGTATGTATAAGTATAGCTGATTCACTTTGTTATTCAGCAGCAACTAACACAACAATGTAAAGCAATTATACTCCAATAAAGATGTTAAAAAAAAACAAACCAAAAAACCCTGGTGTTAAATTTGAATTGTACATACTAATATGAACTCATGGTTAATTTCTTTTTTTTTTTTTTAACTTTTTCTGTTCACTGAAAGGACCTAAAAGCAATAATATCCCAGTAGCAATGTTAACTGAGAATCTATCCCTCATTCTTGGAAGATAGCTGTGCTGCCAGTTCCAGCAAAGCCTCATCATCTGGGTGGGAAAGGATTGAGTGCCCTAGGCTAGGACTGTTTCATGGAAGGAAACAGTTCAGTGCTTAATTCAGCAGTTAGAAATTTTAAAGTTGTTTGCCAGGAGTGAGGTCTGCCTGTAGCACTCTTCATCACCCTCACAATATCTTTTGTAAAGACTACATTGCTCACTAATGCTTTTATGTGAAAGTGGACTCTCATGCGTGAACGTGAAGGTGGAGTCATGTCTTGTGTCTGGGTTGGTGTGAGGTGGGAAGCTGGAGATGAGAGCACAAGAAACCCTGAGAATGCAAATCTTTGGGAGTTAGCAAAAATTCCTGGAAGAACTCCAGATTTTCAAAGGCTATATAATTGGTAGGATTGAAGCTCAGGTGACCAAGGCGGTAATGGACAACCCAACTACTATCTGTGTTATAGGAGGAATAAATAGAAAATAACACTACAGTGTATCTATGATATGATAAAAGAACGGAATTGGAAAAATACTATGGCTCAGAGAAGGATGGAGGGATCTAGAAGGCCCAGGAAAGGTTGGAGGGATCTACCAGGCTGGATGCTGTGAAGAGGAATTGTGAGTTCACCTTCCTCTTTAAGGGCCCTCTCCCACCCTCAAGAACACTGTCACTGTTCCATAGCTCCATGATGGGGTCATATTCTCAGTGCTCAGTTGTCTGAGCCTGAGGTGCACTTCAGATAAACTCTGCTTTCAGATGCATCGCAGTGAGTCTTGGGGCACTAGTTGCATTTCATACTTTCTGTATAGTTTTGGGTTCATTTTTCCATTCCTGAACTATTTACAAAGAAATCAAAAACTTACTAACATTTAGGAAAAATAGACACATCAATTTGGCAAAGGAACCCTAAGGTCAGCCAGCAGCAGAGAGTAACCTTTTTCTCCTCCTCTTCCTACTTTTCTAACTCAATTATGTTGGCACAGAGAGTCACCTAAGACGGAAACTCTCAGGGAGGATTAGAATGCGGGGAACAGGGGAGGGCTTGAAGCTCACAGACCCTCTATCTGCGTGTGATAGAGGGCTCCATGGTAAAATCCTGATCACAATGAGTCACTGGCCAGGGCTGGATTATTAATAGAGTTCAGTATTCTTATAGGAGGACAGAGTCCCTCAACTCTTATTCACCAGTCATGGTTCCACCTCAGGTATCTCTGGGCCAAGGCTTCCCTTTGTGTTAGGGATGATGTGGAGAACAATGCTCTGAGCCTTTGAAAGCCCTGAATCAGATGCTGAGCCCGAGCTCTGTGAGCAGGGGAAAGTCCTATGTGAAGGTATACACATGTGCCTGCAGTTCTGGAAATTAGTGCCCTTCATCTGCAGAGGATAAGGACTGAAAAAATCAATTGAGCATAACATACAGAAAATCCTTCTTGAAATTTGCAAAGAAGGAAAAATAGAAAATATTTTTATCTACTTTACAGTGACTAACAGGGATGGATCACAGAGCTCTATTAATTTAATATGGAAAATCAGATTATCTATGAATAAATGAATGTCTATGGCTTGCCCAGAGAGAAAAAAGTGAAAATTCAGTCCTAGCCTCTCACTCTAGTCTCTCAAGATCAGTGCAGAGTCAAAAAGAGGAACAAAGGTGTAGAATCAAAAGGTAAGGTTTTGTCTAGTCAACCCTGGGCTTCTCAAAGTTTAACCTTAATCTCACCTTTCCATGAGGGCCCAGTCCACAGTCTGAGGATGTCAGTTCCTAGAGCACTTCTCTAGTAGGAAGCAGAGCTCTCAGAGAGGAGGCTCACGAGAGGGATTCATATTCCCTGTTCTGTCCACTCACCCAATGAAAGAATGATGGAGCTGGGCCATGGGTCTTGGTCACTGGTGGTGGTGTGAGATATATCGGAACCACTGTTGGTTCTGGAGGCAGAACTCCTGGATCCAGATTTTGGACAAGCTATTTCACTTCCCCAAGGTTCAAGTTCCTCCTCAGAGGTAATACCTGGCCTCCATACCTCACAGGGTTGTTGTGAGGATCACATGAGATAATGTCTGTGAAAGGCCTTAGTATTATTGTCATGGATAATTCTGTATGCTAAATTTGGTGCTTTCAGAGTCCTAGTCTCCCAAACATCTCCCCCAAAGGATCATCCCACTCAGCCTCCTAAAACAACACTTTGCTCCTCTCTTCACCACAAGTAACCCAGGCTTTTGGATTCTCACATTGGAGAGGCTGACCGAAAAGAATCCACTGTAGCACAGAACAAGCTTTCCTAATGAACAGGAGGTTAATCTCTCCCTCTCTCTCCTGTATCCCTCTTCCTAGGATGGCTTATGCAGTTCCAGGGCCCAGTGCAGCCTGGGGTTGACATCGGAGGGGAAACCTGTAGGGAAGGGAACGTGAAAGAAAGCCTTGGCGTGAGGAATAAGAGAAGCATTGTGAAGTCTGGGATGTGGGGGAATGTAGTGTGTTTCCGGCTCTGTGAGGCCCCCATCCTAGCCCTCTTGATTTGAGCTTATTCCTCTTGTCTTCTGCAGACACTTGGACAAGCTCCCTGTTACAGGAAGTTTGTGGCCACCGTTTCATCAAGATCCCCACTGTGAGTGGGAAGGAGTGGCCATAGAAGCTGACATTCTGCTGTTCGGGGAGCCTGTGGAAGATGCTGCTGCCTCAGGGTCCCGTGCCTCCTACCATTCCTCTGAGGGGGGTCAGCTCAGTCTCTGCCTGCGACCTCTCGGTGACCCTCAGAGGACCCATAACCAGGCCCTCTCTTAGCCCTTGTACCTCTGGTTTCTACCTTCTCACTGGATTCCACAGAGGCCCATGTTCCAGACCATTTACAGACTCCATAACACTGGCTTCCATCTTCTCTGGGGACTCTCCAGAGGCATATTTACCTCTGTTGTCTTTTTGCCTGAGTACCCTTTGGGGCCCATCTTCCCTCACTGAACTCTTAACTGTCTCCTTTCCTCTCACTGTGTTCTGTTTTCTTTTCTTTTCTTTTCTTCCTTTTTTTTTTTTGGCTGCACCACGCAGGACTTCCAGGTCTTAGTTCCCTGACCAGGGATTGAATCTGGGCCCTTGGCAGTGAAAGCGTGGAGTCCTAACCACTGAACTGCCAGGGAATTCCCTGTGTTCTGTTTTCTCAAAGTACCCCCTTGTCACTCCTTTCATCCCCATCACTGGCTTTAGTGAAAATTTGTTTGGAATAGCTAAATTTTCACAAAAGGTTTCTGAGCATTGTTTTGTTTAGGACTAAAACCTTCCTTTCTATGTATCACATGATAAGGGGTTTTAGAATTCTGGTTGTTTGGCCTATTACACTATTTTTCATCCCCAGATCACTTTTTGGTTGAGTCTTATCAACCAAAGAAGGAAATCAGCTGATTAATTCCATGAAATTTACAGCAAAGGAAGTTGGGTGGCACCCAAAGGAAAGTAAGTACACACCCAACAGAAGGGGTAATTGCATGCAGCCTCATATTGGACTCACACTGAGGAGTGACAAAGGTGAGAGAAAAAAAAATAGTATTAAGGATAAAGACCTTCAAGTTATCATAGTTCACAGATAAGAAGCATCAATAATTTAAACCTTAACTTGGCAGAGAGGAAAGAATAAAGAAAAAGAGCAAAAACACATGCAGATTAAAGCATAGCAATTTGTGGCTCTGGTGGTCTTGTCTGGTGGGTCTTGGGGGAAGGTGACACTTCCTGCAGTTATCTCCTTTGGAATGATTCCTCCGATTCCTCTGTTTGAGGTTGCAGGACAGCCTTCCAATGACTTCGTGTCGTGTATGTCTGTTGACTTTGGAGGCCTGGAATTACTGCTGTGTTAGTTGTTTACAGTACCTGGTAAGGTCCTTCTCACTGAAGTTCGACCACAGTCTTCCTCTGATATCTGACCTAGTAACTTAAAAAATGAAGAAATTTGTTATTCAAGAGAAGGACAGAGAGTTAACAGGATATTTTGGTAATTCAAAAGAAAACTCTTGGGACTTCCCTGGTGGTCCAGTGGTAAAGAATCCGCCTTACAATGCAAGGGACGTGGGTTCGATCCCTGGGCAGGGAACTAAGATCCCACATGCCACGGGGCAACTAAGCCTGCGTGCTACAACTACTGAGCTTGTGTGCCTCAACTAGAGAGCCTGCATGCCGCAAACTACAGAGCCCACACGCTCTGGAGGCCACACGCCACAACTAGAGAAGAGAAAACCCGCACGCCACAACTAGAGAGAAGCCCGCGTGCCACAACGAAAGAGCCGGCGTGCCGCAACTAAAAGATCCCGCGTGCCTCAACGAAGATCCTGAGTGCTGCAACTAAGACCTGATGCAGCCAAAAATAAATAAAAATAAATAAAATAAATAATAATAAAAAAAAGAAAACTCTTATCTAGGCACAAAATGTGTATATTACAATTTGCAGTACAAGATTTATAAGCCTTTTTCTGTGAATAAATCTATTAACGTGGAATATACCTTTGAATTTTCCTTTTTTGTCATTTATAGAGTTAAATTAATATGCCTTTGTATGTATATGTAGACATACATAAATACATAATGCATATATAATGAAATTTTAGTTTTTAAGATATACTTTATCTCAGCATATTAAAACAAGTATATATATTACACTGAATTATCATTTAATAACCTAATAATTCCTTAACAAACCATATTCATTATCTTACATACATAGTCACATTTTCTGTGATTATTATATAAGTATAGTCTTTATAATTTTTATTGATTACCACATTTAGCCAAGGTAACCAATTTTTGTTTCCTCCAGACACAGGGAAAACTAAAAGGCAAGAAACCAAGAACTGCTTAACTAAATTTTTATGGGTACACATTTTAGATCACCTTTTACATTTTCAGGAAACAGAATAAACACATCAGCCAAAGGTGCTTACACACTCTATTAATTTATATAATGCCCTTATATAATGTATATGAATACATGTAAATTAAAACTATATGTGTATATGTGTGTATATATATATATATATATATATATATATATATATATATATACACACACACATACACACACACATATTTTAGCTTAGAAACTGTTCAGGTATCCACATATTATATATCAACTATTTCAACATTTTCTAGTCTTAACATTTTAACTAAGTATTTGGAAATTACAATTTTAGCTAAAACATTAAGTCCTCATTATTTGTAGTATGTTATGAATTTTATAAAATCAAAACCCTTTAAAAGACATCTATACTGGACTTCCCTGGTGGTGCAGTGGTTAAGAATCTGCCTGCTAATGCAGGGCACATGGGTTCAAGCCTTGGTCCGGGAAGATCCCATATGCTGCAGAGCAACAAAGCCCGTGCACCACAACTACTGAGCCTGAGCTCTAGAGCCTGAGAGCCACAACTACTGTGCCATGTGCCGCAACTACTGAAGCCTGCATGCCTAGAGCCCGTGCTCTGCAACAAAAGAAGCCACTGCAATGAGAAGCCCGCACACTGCAATGAAGAGTAGCCCCCTCATGCCGCAACTAGAGAAAGCCTATGCGCAGCAACGAAGACCCGACACAGCCAAAAAATAAATAAAATTTAAAAAAAGACATCTATCCTATGATTTCACTTAAAGACAATTTTCTACTTTGTAATCTTAAAATATTTGTTTCAACAATGATACTTTTCTTGCCCCATAAAACCAATATACAAAATTTAGAAATTTTAAGTCTTAAAGTTTTCTAGTCATATGCACTAGAATACTGTCTTAGCATTAATTTTATATAGTAAAACCAGGGCAGTATAGACATAGGGTTGTCTTTAATCAATATGATTAACTCATTCCAATTTGTCCAAATTTATCAGAAATATTACAGGATACTTTACAAAATATACTTTATAAACTTGTATTCATGAGACAAAATTTAAATAATCTTAAAATCTAAAATGCTCTTATATTGAAAGTAAGATCTTCTCTCATAGCTATAGTAATGAAGGCTATTCTTTAAATACATTTGTCTACATTTTATAATTCAAACTAAACAGTTTATTGGCATTTTTCTTGTCTCAGACATTTTTTACTGTTTAGTATGCAAAATAGTGACAGTTTTTTTTTCCGAGCAATTAATCTTTTTTTAAAAATTAATTTATTTTTGGCTGCGTTGGGTCTTCGTTGCTGCACGCGGGCTTTCTCTAGTTGTGGCGAGCAGGGGTTACTCTTCGTTGCGGTGCATGGGCTTCTCATTGCGGTGGCTTCTCTTGTTGCGGAGCACGGGCTTTAGGCACACAGGCATCAGTAGTTGCGGCACGCGAGCTCAGTAGTTGTGCCTCGAGGGCTTTAGAGCGCAGGCTCAGTAGTCGTGGCACACGGGCTCAGTAGTTGTGGCTCGAGGCCTCTAGAGCGCAGGCTCAGTTGCTGTGGCACACGGGCTTAGTTGCTCCGCGGCATGTGGGATCTTCCTGGACCAGGGCTCGAACCCATGTTCCCTGCATTGGCAGGTGAATTCTTTTTTTTTTTATGATAAATGTCCAGAGGATCCTGGTTTCTTTTTTTTTTTGTTTTTTATAGTAATCTTTTATTTATTTATTTATTTTTATATTTATTTTTGGTTGGGTTGGGTCTTCGTTTCTGTGCGAGGGCTTTCTCTAGTTGCGGCAAGCGGGGGCCACTCTTCATCACGGTGCGCGGGCCTCTTCACTATCGCGGCCTTTCTTGTTGCGGAGCACAGGCTCCAGATGCGCAGGCTCAGTAGTTGTGGCTCACGGGCCTAGTTGCTCTGCGGCATGTGGGATCTTCCCAGACCAGGGCTCAAACCTGTGTCCCCTGCATTAGCAGGCAGATTCTCAACCACTGGCAGGTGAATTCTTAACCACTGTGCCACCAGGGAAGTCCTCTGAGCAATTAATCTTTAAAAAATTTCCCAAGTGAGGGGAAAAGAGAAGGATAGAATGATAACAAAACAAAACAAAACAAAAAGTGAGAGAGAGGTAGCTTTAGACAAATATGAAATTATCGCTGTAAGAGTTTATCTTTTTTCTGTAAGGAGAAGGGAGAAAGTTTAGATGCAGGAAAACCTTTTTCACATTTACAAAAGAGAAAGTCATTACAGCTGCTTTAAACAGTAACTCAAGTCCTTGACAATATTATGAAGTCATACAATTAAAAGCCAGTGCTTATTAATTCCTAAAGAATGGGAATACAGGGAAATCTCCTACATTAATCACAGTGTTCTTTTTTAGACAGACCAGTTATACAATCTCCTCTTGAGAGTTTCTTTTCCCTTTATGCCTCAGGCATTTCTCAAATGAACATCCTTGTTCATGTCAAAGTTCCCCAAGTGGCCACTATAATTTTAATTTATCCTCAGTGAAGTTATGCCAGGAGGTAGCACAAGCTTGTTAGCAGACAAGCCCATGAGAGATTGCTTGACTGTTGATCAAAGGTGAAACATCACTTGTGTTGTGAGTCCTCAACCCTAAGGTTAAGCTGCCTCTACTTGCTGACCTGAGAAATCAGCAGCCACCTGGCTCTCAGAACGTGTGGAGAGCTCTTTGCCAAAGGCAAGTTCTCATACCCAGAGAACACTGGGGAAAGTTCTCATAGACAAATAGAAGACAATAGATAAACAGAAGGCAGGACAGGGTGTTAAAAGCCAGATTTCACCAGGGGAGACGAGTCTGATGGGAAACCAAAAATTCCAAGAGACAAATAAACTGATATTGAAGGACCAAAGAGACAACCAGAATCTAAATTCAATGTAAAACCACACAATCAGACAGACAAATCTTGAATGTCTTGAGACTCAAGGAATCTCAGACATGCACATTAGTACTATCATAGAGGCCAATCCTTCGTAGGGAGGGATTTGACCAAGTATTAAGAGAATCTCCAAATGTCCTAATCAGGACACCCAGAGCAAATTTGTAGTCTGGCAAAGTCAGGGTTATTGGCTCATTGCAACGAAGGAGGTCACACATTGGAGGAATCATGGGGTGTGTCACCAAGAAAGGGAAAAGTTATGATACGATTTTGGGGAAGGGTGGCATTAGGTGAAATTTATATGAAATAGTATTTTGATATGTTAAAGCAAAGCAGGGCTGTGTATCAAGGGGCAACATCATGTCTGGATGGCAAAGCGGACACTAGGTTTCCTTTCCTTAGAAACTACAAATTAAGATAGACGTGAAATGTTAATATCCCAAACCCCCTTATCTGAATCTGCACCTGGGTTGAAAATTAAGGCAGGTGCTCTGTGTCAATGTGAATTAGATCCTGCAGGCAAGAGTGGGATGTTTTGTTCTTACTTCAAAAGCAAAGTTTCTGGAAAACAAGATTTCTCAGTAACAAAGTAATAGTTATGCTACTGAGTGTCATTCAGACAATTTGCAGCTGTAGTGTTTCCTTGGGAGAACTATAATTTTCTGCTAACTTTGCACCTGGCTTTATCTGTGATCCGTGTCTGTTTTCCCATTTTGATGAATGGCATGGCAGATTTTCATTTTTTCAGGTCAAACTAATTTCACTTTTCCTCTTGTTTTAGTGGCTTGTTGAACTTGCCGGAAAGAAGCTGTGGTGGCAGGGACCTTTCCTGGAAATGATTAATTTCTTTCCTTCTTTCCTGTTTCCCACTTCCTAGCACGGGCTATCTAATTTTAGGGCCCCTGTGCAGCCTGGGGTTGCCACAGAGACCAGAATGAGAAAGCAAGCCTTGGGGTGAGGTATAAAGGAGTATAATGAAGTCTCAGATATGGGGCATGGGAAGGGGCAGCATGCTTCAGGTGCCCCTACTCCTGTCAGACCCTCTTGTTCCTACTCTGTTCCTGGCGGCAGCTTGCAGCCTCTTGCGGTTTTGGTAACTGCTGGGTCAAGATCTGTGCAGGGAGGGTTGGGAAAGCATCACTATGGTGGTTGATCTTCTGCTTTGGGGAATCCTGTGAAAGATGCTGCTCCCTCTGTGTTCCCTTCTGTTCCTACAGCTCCTCTGCTTGAGCCTTCTTTAACTCCGGCCTCCACCCTTTTACCAGACCTTCCAGAAGATGAATTACTAGCCCCTCTGTCTGAGCCCTTTCACTTCTGGCCTATTTATCAGCCTTTCTTCCCAGGACCCTACAGAGTCTCATCTTCCCCTGCTGCTCTCAATTTTGTATCTGACTCTGCTCCTGCATAATCTGTTTTCTTCTCATGCCTTGCTCTGTTTTCTTCTCTGCCCTGCTCATCATAATTGGTCCCACTCCCTCATCACTCCTTTCACCTCCATACTGGCCTCTCTGCCACCAGAGGCTCTGTCACTGGCTCCCACATTCTCGCTCATCTTTTTTTCCACTCCCATGATGGCCTTCTCCTCTCTGCCTGGGAGTCTGCCTTGCCTTGATCTCTCCTAACATTTCATTTATCCTTATTTCGCCCCATTACCAGCTTTCTCATCTTTTCCACGAAGGTCCTCTTTGCCTCCACTCTGCCCCCCAGGTCCCCGTATTCAATCTCAACACTGCAGATCCCTTTCTACCTCCAGAGCTACAATCTTAAGGGACCATCTTCTACCCCCGTCATCTACCCTTCCTCCTTTCCCCTAGAACACACTCAGATACTAAACTCTCTTCCCCAACCAGATCCCTCCTCTTGCATGATCCTACCCTTTTTGTCAGGAATTCAACCTCTTATCTCTCACAACATCCCATTCACTCCATGAATCCCACTGATTCATTTGCCTGTCACCCATCATCACCAACAGTCTCTACCCCACCATTGCCAGACTCTACTTTAATACTGACTCAATTTGGCTTGATTTAAATCCTACTGAACGCTGTCCCGGAGAGCTCATCCTCAGAAAACCCCCTTTGTCTGACTTCTATTGCAAAAGACTTAGGCATTGACTGCTCAAAAACCTTGTCCATTTCAACCTCCTGCTGGGGGCAGCTGTCTGTTAAGGACTTGTTTTTCCCTACCTTCTCATACAGCAGGATGATTTCCAGCAGGAGGAGCTTTTTCCTTTCATCCATCAAGTTCTGTCTCTGGGGAGACCCTGCAATCAGGCATGTGGAAGCAAGTAGACACTCTTTCCTTAGCTCTGCTGTCCAGAAGCTCCTGAAGATATGTCACAAAGAGTGTGGATTTCCAGATTTGGGAGGACAAAGAAGAAGGGATCATTCTAAAACAACAGAGGGCATACTACCAACTCAACTCCTTTAGCATCACTTGCTGTTGAGTACTACTCCACAGCCCTCCAACCCTTCTAGAGATGTGAAGGCCAACCACAGTAACTGCATAGTCCATAGGAGCCTCCAAATTCCAAAATCTTGGGAGACTCTGCAGCACAAATGTAGCTAGCTCTTCAGAGGTCCCCCTCTCTGCACAGTGAGTCCCTGCTGGCTACCCTTCTGGTCTTTGATAGCAGTCCCACACTAGTCTCCCTTTCTCTTATTCAATCTCTAATGTCCTCCTCCCCCAGTCCAAATGCACTTAACCAATCCCTCATTGCTTCCTCAGCCCCAGACTTTGCCCCCACCTTAAAGCCTAGCACCAGTCCTTGGGGGAAAATTCTAGAGGGAAGGAGCTCACCAAAGAAGGACAGTATCTTCTCTGAGTTTCCACTTTAGAAATATGATGATGGAGGTGAATTTAGGTATTCTTTCAAAGATTAAACAGTCCAGGGAGATAGTCAAGGCCAAGGAATTCCCCAGCTCCGGAGCAGCCTAGGTCAGTAGAAGCCCTGTGTTCCTAAGCTTCAGGCCCCAAGGAAAAGCCAGAAAAAGAATTTAGTCTCAAAGGATGAGAGGACCTTAAGGAGATCCAAAGATTAAATACATCAAGGAGGGGAGGTAGGATTAGGGATCTTCCAAGCCAGTCACCCTTCCAGATTTAGCTGACACTCTAGTGAACAAGACCCCTCCCTAGTTTTTGCCCCAGGTGTAAAAGAGACTTCAACAAAAAGTCACCTGGAGAAAAAGGATGAGTTGTTTGTTCAGTGGCTTTGTCCCAGGACACAAGGCTAAGGGCAAAAAGGTCACTTACAAAAAGCTACATCAACTGTGTACGGTCCACATCCAGTTGAAACCAGAGGAGTCTTTGCTTGAAGGATCCGAGTCTTTGTTTCAAGCATTTGGGACACATGAGTAAGAAAAACAAAGCTCCCTCCGCTTGTGGAGCTTACAGCGTTGGTCCTTGAGTCAGCTCCTTCTCATCATACTGAAAACGATATCAAACCTTCACTTTCCTCAAGCTCCTGCCCTTCCCTCCCCCTCAACAGATTTGCTGTTTGGCCCACTTTTGAAGGAATCATAAGCCGTCAGACGGGAACTTTTCATCACCAAATCCTCAAAAACGGTTGCATAGCACCCTCCTTTCCCTCTTCCTTACTGCTATGTAAAGCGGGGGGTCTTTCTGGGAGGCCTTCCTTGACCCTCCCAAGACCGGATTGGTGCCCTCACTTTCACCATCACAACTGTATTTGTAATTTTGGGCTACTCTCTAGGTCCCCAAAGTACCAGGACCTTCTCTATCACCCTCACTACTGGCCTGGTGTATCGCACCCAGTTAACGGTAAGTCAATAACCGTTTAGACGAACTCACTAGCAAGCGTTGCGCAGAACCTCCGCAGGGAGAGCCCCACCTAGCGTGCTTTGCGGGCCCGGCCGGCCGAGGCGTGGAGGGGGACTACATCCGGCGGGACCACCCCTGGGGGTGGGGCCACACCGGGGGCGGGGCCACATCCGGGACAGGGGCCAAGGGCTCGGGGCGGGGCCTGCGTTGGGCGCGTGGCCCGCTTTTAGAGGCGGCAGCAGCTTCTCCTCAGAATCCTGAACCCAGAAGTCACAGCTCAGGATTCCCCTTACGGATGAGGTTGTGACAGGGCTTTCCGGCAGACTGAGGGGCGCTTCCACCTCTACTGCCTGCGGCGTTCCACTGGCTATTGCTTCACCTCAGCCCACTGGGGCCACACCATCCAGGCTGCGGCCTCCCAAGGCCCTGAAAGGCCCCGGAGGCCCTGAGCACGGGACCTGCCCTCTCTGCCTTAACTTAAAGAGAACATCTTCGTCACCATCACTGTAACGCCGACTGCTGTCTAGTGGGCTCTGGGCAAGTCCTTGGGCTCCCAGCCCAGATGTCACCCTCCCACAGGCCTGGAACAGGACGGTACACCGACCTAGTGAGGTGGCCGAGAGGAGTGGAAGGAACCGCGCACCTTTGGTCAGCTCCAGGGCCCAAGGCTGGCCCAGAGGCTCTGCTGCCGTTGCCACCTGGGCTGGCAAGGTCGCAGCTGGCACGCTTCCGGCAGGACCAGTATCCACACCGTGTGGGGTGCTTGCCGCCCGCTGGGAGTTGTTTTCTGAGGAGCTGCCGGGAAGGCCCTGCCAGCCAGGCCAGGAGGCAGGGCTGGTGAGGCCCCGAGGGAAAGGCCCGTGACGGGAAAGGGCAGCGTGACTGCGGAGATGAGACCACGCCTGAGGGGCAGACGCAGGACCCTGTGCAGACGGATGCAGGGATCTCATCTCCCTGGGCTGGGCTGAGGCCTCCAGCCGACGTGGTGGGGCCGAGGGCACAGAGGCTCGCAGCTGCCTTCACAACAGGTACCGATATAGCCATGCTTCCGTTGCGGGCCCTCGGCGCCAGGTCCTGTGTTACACAGGAACTCTGGCGTGATGTGGGCGTGGTCACTAGAGATGGAAGGAAATACCATGGTTCTTCTTTTTGGGGGAACAGGTTGTCTTACTCTTGCATAAGTGTTTTATAGCGAATTTGCAAGATAGAGAATAGTAGATGGCAGTACCCCATGGACCCCTAAACTCAAAACACATAATGCTAACATTTTGATGTATTTTTTCCCAGCTTTGCTGTGCGTGTTTTCAGTATTTAAATAATATAAATACATATATTTTTTAAAAGGTGGGAAAACACGTAAGCAATGTCTGCATCGTTGTACACTCTTCCTAAATATCATTTTTAGTGTCTTCCGTATTAACCATTCTGTTTTTCTATGATATGTAGGTTTGTTCCAAGTTTTTGATATTGTAAGACGTTACTTAACATGTTTGTGCATGATTGCACTTGCTTAGAACTGCCTTATTCCAAAATCATAAAGCTTTTCTTGAACTTTATTTTCTCATCCAGGGTTCTACCCTTGAGCCACCTCTCTTCTCTTTCTGTAAGTCCCTTAGGCAAGATATCTACCCATGTGGTAAGTTATTTCACTACTGACTTCTCCCATTTGCTTCACATTTATACATCCGGATGCTTGCTGAACATTCCCAACCTTGATTTCCCACAGGTACCCCATACCTAAAATCTGTAAATGTAGACCATTATCTTCCTCTGCCATCAACCACCCTTGCTTGGCTAGTCCTGGTATCAATTAGTAGCACCTGGTCCCCAAGCCCAATCCATAAGAGCCCTTTTGTGCTCCTCCTCCTTCTTCATCCTTCCCATAATCAGTCAGTCCCCAAGTTCTGCTGATTTTATTGGTTACCTATTTCTCAAATTTTAATCTTCTCTTCATTCTTACTACTACCTTGGTAGTTCAGACCCTCATCGTCGTTCACCAAATTATGCCGTGGCTTCTTAACTAATCTCTGATCTTAACTAATCCTCTACTTGCTGCTTTCTACTTCTTTAGCTTCTGCTACTCTCAACTCTGCGTTTTTCTACTCCAGTAAACACACCTGTTTTGTTCAGTGCTTCCGCGTCCTTACTCATTGTTTTTTTAATTGAAGTATAGTTGATTTACATAATTAGTTTCAGGTATACAGCAAAATGATTCAGATTTGGCGTATATATATATATTATACGCACACGCATTCTTTTTCAGATTCTTTTCCACTGTAGGTTATCACAAGATATTGAATGTAGTTCCCCATGCTGTACAGTAGGTCCTTGTTGTTTATCTATCAATATTTTATATATAGCAGTGTGTATCTGTTAATCCCAAACTCCTAATTTATCCTCCCCCCTTTCCCCTTTGTTAACCATAAGTTTGTTTTCTGCATGAGTCTATTTCTGTTCTGTAAGTTCATTTGTATCTTTTTTTTATTCCATATATAAGTGATATCATATAATATTTGTCTTCCTCTGTCTGACTTCACTTAGTATGATAATCTCTAGGTCCATCCATGTTGCTGCAAGTGGCATTATTTCATTCTTTTTTATGGCTGAGTAATATTCCATTATATATATATATATTTTTTTTTTTTTTTTTATTTTTTTTTTACATACACCCCTCCCCTCCCCACATCTTCTTTATTCATTCATCTGTCAGTGGACATTTAGGCTGCTTCCAGGTCTTGGCTATTGTAAATAGTGCTGCTATGAAAATTGGGGTGCATGTGTCATTTCCAGTTAGAGTTTTCTCTGGATATATGCCCAGGAGCGGGATTGCTGGATCACATGGTAACTCTATTTTTAGTTTTTTAAGGAACCTCCATACTGTTTTCCATAGTGCCTGCACCAATTTACATTCCTGACAACAATGTAGGAGGGTTCTTTTTTCTCCTTACTCATTTTTATTTCTCTACCTGGAGTTCCTTAGGCAGATAAACACTAGAGTTCTCACAGTCTACTACAGTAGGTCAGGGCTGTGTTTTTCTTTTCAGGGAATTTGTCCATTTCATCCAAGTTGGTAAATTTATTGGCATAGTTCATAATATTTTCTTATTCTTCTAATGTTAGTAGATCTGGTGATTTCCCCTCTTTCATTCTTGGTGTTGGTAATTTGTTCCTTCACTTTCTTGATCAGTCTGAGTAGAGGTTTATCAGTTGTCTTTTTTTTTTTCCAAAGAAACAGCTTTTGGTTTCATTGATTTTCTTTCTTTGTTTTTCTGGTTTTATTTCATAGATTTCTGCTCATATTTTTATGTCCTTATGTTTGCTCTGACTTTATATTGCCTTTCTTTTTCTAGTTTCTTAAGGTGAATTCTTGTTAGAGCATTGATTTGAGACCATTCTTCTCTTCTTAATATAAACTTTTTTTTTGAAGTTAACATAACCTCAAGATTTTATTTCCTTTATAATAAAACAAAAGGTGAAGCCCAGAACAGGATGATTTGGCCTTTTCTCTTGTTGTCTCTTCCCAGTTCATAATGCATGCATCTATTAATAGCTGGCATTCTTTTAGATGTATAATAGGGCTTAAGCATTCAAGCCTTAGCACACTTTTCTTTGTAGTTTTAGCCTTTGCTGGAAAATCTGCTTAGCTTGCTCACCATAGCCACTCTACTTCCTGTGGTAACACTGCTTTCCCGGGACAGGCCAGAATCCTTGCCCTTCTTGTACCGTGTCATTTTGTGGGGTTGTGCTAGTCACACTTCTTATAGAAAGTCTAGTGGGTCTTAGGAATGTTTACCATGTTTACTGGGGTACTAACACTATAAATTTTGAATGCTTTGAATTTCCCTGTAAATACTGATTTATCTATATCCCACAACTTTTCATGTGTTTTCATTTTCAATTCAAGTTTTTATAATTTATCATTTGACTTTGAGTGATTTAGAAGTGTGGGACATTTTCCAAATATCTTTCTATTCTTGATTTCTAATTTAATTATATTGTGAATTCTAAGCATTAATTCAAAGTATTGAGAACATACTTTGTACAATTTCAGTTTTTTAAACTTTGTTGAGATTTGACTTATGACCCAGTATATTGTTGGTGACTATTTCATATTTACATATGACTAACTTATAGCCAGCCCTTCGTATCCACAGTTCTTCTGTATCCAAGGTTCCACATCCATGGATTCAACCAATCAGGGATTGTGTAGTACTCGAGTATTTACTTTTGAAAAAAAATCCGCATATGAGTGGATCTGCGCAGTTCAAACCCGTGTTTTTCAGTGGTCCCCTGTACTTGAAAAGAATGCGTATTCTGCTGTTTGTTGACTAGAGTTCTCTATAAATATCAATTAGGTCAAGTTGGTTTATAGTGTTGTTCAGGTCTTCTATGTCCTTACTAATTTCTTTCGGCTTCTTTTATTACTAAGAGGGTCGTTGATGTGTCTGACTATAGTCATGGAATTGTCTGTTTCTCTTCTGAGTTCTAGCTGTTTTTGCTTCATGCCGTTTTGAAGCTCCAATCTTAGGTACATGTATATACATTTAGGATTCTTGTATCTTGTTGTTGAATTGTCCACTTTATCATTTGTAATGACTCTCTTTATCTCTGGTAATATTCCTGTTCTGAAGTCTACTTTGTCTAGTATTCATAAGGGTACTCAGCTCTCTGATTAGTGTTTGCATGGTCTGCCTTTTTGCATCATTTTAACCTTTTACTTATTTATGTCTTTATATTGAAGGTGAGTTTCCTGTAGACAGCATAATGTGTTGTCTTGCTTTTTTATCCAATCTGACAGTCTCTGCCTTCTAATTGGGGTGTGTAGATTACTTACATTTTTACTATTGATATGGTTACATTTAAATCTACCATCTGGCTAGTCATTTTCTATTTGTTCCATCTGTTCTTTCTTCCTTTCCCTTCTCTTTGCTAACCTGCTTGTGGATTATTTTTTATGATTCTGTTTTCTCTTCACTCTTGTTTTATTTGTTAAACCTCTTTTTTCTAATAAAAATTTATGTTATTTAATATTCATCTTTATCACATTTTTGAATAGTCATCTTCAAATTATATTATACCAGTTCATGTATAGAGTAAGAACTTTTCCTTCCCCCCATTTTTTATACTATTGTTATATACTTAGGGGCTGTATTATTTCAAATTAATTTAAATTTCTTAAGTAATTTATGATTATATCCTTTGAGTAAAAATATTAAAATATTTCACATAAAGTCCCCTTGACCATCCCTTCCTTGGAGGTAAACAATGTCACCAGTTTGTTACACATCCTTCCAAACCTCTGCTATGTATTTATATGTGTGTGTGTGTGTGTGTATGTGTATGTATAGGCATATATATGTATATATATACACACATATACACATACTTAGAATATGTACAGTTTTTTTTTTTGCATAAGAGATATACTATGCATACCATTCTGTAGCATGCTTCTTTTACTCAACAATATGTCTTGTCAGTCTACCCATATTAGGATTTTTGGATCTGCCTCATTCTTTTGAAGTGCTGCACAGTATTCTATTAAATGGATTTCTCAGAGTTTTATTATTATTATTTTTTTAGTTGATGGACATTTTTTTCCCGATTATTCATTATGGTAAATAAGGCCCCAGTGAATATCCTTCTGTATGCCTTATTGTGGACATTTGAAAATGCTTTTCTAGAGTACATACCTAGAAGTGGAATGACATTTCTCATAGAACCCTCCAGAAAGACATAAAGGGGAGAGGAGAGGCAGAAATTAACCCTAGAAGGTTTTAAGGTTGCAGTGGGGGGCTAGTGGGGGTGGTAATGGGGGTGGGGTGGTAGGTGTGTTGGGGATGTCATAGAGGATTTAAAGCCTTGGAAACCCTTTGGAGAATTTAGTACAGTAATGGTCTCATCTTTGGAACTCAGGGACTTCTCAGAGAACATGGATTGGTTACTATTTTCATGCCTTGGGTATAAAGAAGCAACTTTTTTTATTCATCAGAGTTAGAAAAGAGAAGGGTGTGGCTCATTTTGGTGGTCTATCAAATGGGTTAAATAAGTTGCCCCAAGTCACATGACTGTCACAGAGGAATGAGCGACAGTCCAGTGGGCTTATGAAAGTTACTAAATTTAGAGATTGTTTGGTTGTATACCTTCACTGTTCACATGGGAAGCAAGGCCTGGAGAGGGAAAGAGACCCGCTCAAGGTTTCATAATAAGTCAGTGATACTGCTGACATATTTCAGCCCAGCTGTAAGAGGCAGAAAAGCAGAAATAGGAAGGAGATGGCTTAGTCCAGCTGAGGGGGAGTGGTGGGGGGTGGCCGAGGAGACAGAGAAGCAAACAACACTTCCACCTACTCTGCCCCCTGCAGCCCACTCTCTTCCTTTCTCCAGATTTTTGTGGACTTCTTTCTTCAGCAACATCAAAGAAGTCCAAAAAGGAAAACTAAACAATCCAAATTATAAGATAGAGAAAAAACCCATGTCCATGTAAATGTTACCATTCTGCAGCAAAACAAACATGGTAGACATAATGAGGCTTTGGTTTGGGTCTGCGATGTGGAAGATGGGCATAAATAGCTGCTAAACCAACTAGTGGAGCCGCAGTAATTCTGTCCTGGAGGGTAGAGCGAGGGGTACATTACCCAAATGCAGCTATTCAAAAAGTGGTCTAGATTCCCTTGCAATAATCATTAATTTCAGGCAACAAAACAAAATAAAATAAAGAAAACCACAAAAGGAGGGGTGGGTCATTAAAACAAAATAGCTGGGCACTCAAAAGACTTCTCACAGCTGGAAAGTTGTGGAGGATGGATTTCAAACTGTCACCAGGTGCTTGCCTACTTTTACAGTAGAGGTCCTCAAACTGACCTGCCCTTAAACTGACTAAGGATGCCCTTTGAGAAGTGCAGCATCTTGAGATGCTGTCTTTAGAGTTATTGGGGACAGAATATTCTTCAGGTTTGGAAATGCTTGAGGGGAAGTCCCCTAGAGTAGTCTTTCTGTCTTGGGATACTTGGGATGCCTTTTAAAAAACCAGATTCCTGAACTTCCCCGCCCCAAGTCCAGTACTGGATCTGTGGGTGGGTCCAGAATCTGCATATTGAACAGTCACCCAGATGATTCTTATGCCTGCCTGCTGACATTTGGCCCAGGATGGGCTTGCCCAATCATTCTGCAGTGATAATGGTACTGTCTTTTTGAAGACCTGCATTAATTATGTCGAACCCCTTTGGTAATTTCACATGGTTTGATCTATCTAGTATCTTTGTTTCCTTTAAATTTCAACTGAGCTCTAGACAGTGAGTTTTCTGGATCTTTGTTTGGACACACAGGGTGAAGAGAATTTTTCAGGATGTAAATGTTAACTGACAAGTGACCTAGGACAGTGGTTTCCATATGGATAAGTTTGGAAACATTTCAGGGGGCAACTTAGAATTCTCATTTCTATTTGGAGCCATGAAGTTCAAAGATATATTTTATGAGGTAGCAGGTCTTCAGGTTTTAAAGGTAGTTACATTGTTATTTGTGTTCCAGACCTAATCCCTTTTTCAGAATCTCTACAAACACACTGGGAGGGGTTTTCTCCCCATATTGCAGATAAGGATTTAAGATGTAAACCTCTTCTGGAATGAGGCAGGAAAATCAGCTCTTTAATCAGTCAACACAAAACTCCCAGTAGTGAATTGAGAGGGCCAGAATCACAGACATAATAATTGGGAGAATTAAGCTTTGAATGTATGTCTTTTGGAAGCATCCTGGTGCTGTAAAAAAGAGTATGAATTAAATTCAACTTTGATCCTAAATTAGGATTGCTAGTTACTAGTTAGTTATGCGACCCTGGTCCAATCAAGTAATCTCCTAGAGCTATCTGCATCTCTGAAACAAAGAGAATTACATTTTGCTGAGCTGGTGGGGTCGGGGCTTCTCCTGTTTTCGGAGAAGGTGTGTGAGACCCTCAATGCAGTGCAGTGCATGCCCATAGGTGGTGCTAAGTAATGGTTATGATTAGTGAATTCCAGGCTGAAGTTTTTTTTCCACAGATGCACAGCAGCCTCTCAGGTCTCCCAGCCTTTTAGACCAGCTGCAACTCTTCCCCTCCTCCCCACACCATCCCCTTCACATGTACAACTGCCCTGGGGCATTTATCCTCCAGGGGATAATTCTCCATGAAGCTGGCATACCTGTCATGGGCACCAGTAGGTGCCAGCAAAGGCTAAGCTTTCAGAAGGGCTGCTTCATTTGATTTTTATCATTCTTCCATCCCCCCAGTGTGACTCATGAAAGCCCAGACGTCCTTTCCTTTCATCCGGAGTGATCTCTGTCTCTCACAGCCTTTCTTGCTTGCTATTCTGAGCCTGGGAGAAAATGCTCAGGGTTACACTGTCAAATATCAATGAAGAAAGACCTCCTATTTTGGGGATCCTTGTAACAAAACTAATAAACACCAGTGTAGGGACTTCCCTGGTGGCTCAGTGGTTAAGAATCCACCTGCCAGTGCAGGGGACACGGGTTCGAGCCCTGGTCCAGGAAGATCCCACATGCCGCGGAGCAACTAAGCCCGTGAGCCACAACTACTGAGCCTGCACTCTAGAGCCGTGAGCCACAACTACTGAGCCCACGTGCTACAACTACTGCAGCCCGTGCACCGAGAGCCCATGCTCCGCAACAAGAGAAGCCACCGCAATGAGAAGACCGCCCACCGCAATGAAGAGTAGCCCCTGCTCACCGCAGCTAGAGAAAGCCTGCATGCAGCAAAGAAGACCCAACGCAGCCAAAAATAAATAAATTTATAAAAAAATAAATAAACACCAGTGCTACATTTGGGCAGCACTTTACAGTCTGCAGTGTACTTTCATATCCATTAGCTCATTTAATAATTGCAAACTTCTGGCAAGGTAGTGTGATGGTTAAGGGTTAGGCTCTGGAGTATGCAGATTGCCTTTAAATTCCCATCTTGACCTCTTCTCAGCTGAATCATCTTGGGCAAGTAACTTAGCATCTCTGAACGCTGTAGATTTAAGTGGAAAGTACTCAGAACATGGTAATAAGTGCCCAATAATTGTTAACTATTACTTCTGTCATGCCCATTTTACCACATGACCTCAAGTTTTTCTGTAACCTCACCACTGGTCTGTAATCTAATGGGTCAAACCTCACTTTTTTCACTTTTCCTCTTATCTCCCTGCCTCCATACCCTCCTCAGCTTTGCTCCCCCCTCACACATAGCCTACAGTGAACTTTCCTTTTTCTTTTTTATAAATTTTATTTATTTATTTATTTTTGGCTGCATTGGGTCTTCATTGCTACGTGTGGGCTTTCTCTAGTTGCATCGAGCAGGGGCTGCTCTTCGTTCTGGTGTGCGGGCTTCTCATTGCGGTGGCTTCTCTTGTTGCGGAGCATGGGCTCTAAGCGCGCGGGCTTCAGTAGTTGTGGCTCGTGGGGTCTAGAGTGCAGGCTCAGTAGTTGTGGCTTGCGGGCTCTAGAGCGCAGGCTCAGTAGTTGTGGCGCACGGGCTTTGTTGCTCCGCGGCATGTGGGATCTTCCCGGACCAGGGCTCGAATCCATGTCCCCTGCATTGGCAGGAGGATTCTTAACTACTGTGCCACCAGGGAAGCCCAATTTTCCTTTTTCTGTTCAACACAGGCGATCTCAGGCCTTTGCATGGGCTGTCCTCTCTGTCCTGAGCCCACATCCTGAATCCTGGTAAATGCCTACTCATCCTTCAGGTAGACTGACTCTCTTTTATCCCCAGGCTCCCAGGTTGCTTTCTGCACACCTTGATTATAACAAGACTGAGATTGTCTCTTTTCCTAATTTATCTATTCATTAGACTGAGTGCTCCCTGGGGAAAGGGATCATATTTTCTCACTTGTGTAACTCCTGTCCCTGATATCTGTGATATGCCAAATAGATGTCGGTTTGAATGAACAAGTGTTATAGAATTCATCAATCCACCTAAAATTATCTTAGATGAGCATTCAAGTTATTGAGCCCAGAGGCTGTGGAGCCAGTCCTGAAACCTAGGCTCCAGCTTCTAGTCCCCAGGCTCTCTGGGCACCCCCCAGGCTGCCTCTCACTGTGGTCTCCTGACCTTGCTGTGTAATTTTTCCAACCAAGCTGGACACAGAAAGAAAAAAAAAAACTCATCATCTGAAAGCACTAGACTTCATATTTACAGGCCCAGTAGAGGTTTCCAGATGACAGCAAACAGCCAGCGTGCAAAGGCCTGCTTTTAATGTATCAGAAAAGACAAAATTATAGTGTGTCCGCCTTTCATGTCCTGTCTGTTTCGTCTTGCTGAATAAAAGGGAAACTCTGGCTCCAGGCTGATTTTCATTTACAAAAATAGACTAAATTCTAACCCTTAAATTATCAAAAGTGCCATATACTTGACAAGCAGCTAAGCAGAGAGCAGAAACTACCAGGTTAGTAATTAAACAGAGGTTAAGTCAAATTAACAGAGACAGACATTCTTGTCTTGCAGTCAGAACAGAGACCTGGAGAGCCCTGGATCTGGCCCTGGTACCTGCATGTGTGAGAGTGAAGTCTTGATGTGCAACCATGGTTGCCAAGGAGAGACCACATGGGCTCCCTCCACCCCGCCTCTGACTTCCTGGAGAGTCTTCTAGTGTGAGAACCGGGGATGTGTTCCTGTTGAGAGATGGGATCGGGGGAGGGTAGGCCTGAAAGGAGTCAGGAGGAGGCTGAGGGGACCCAGCTTTCCTCCATTTTCAGAATTTGTTTCCAAATAACATAAGGGACCATGGAAGAGTTTTTTCAATATAAAATTATTGTAGCTTAGGATCTCTTATAAGTACTTCAATATAAATTATTCATTTACTCAAAAAATATTGAGTGCTCACAACCATGGACCAAGCTAAGTCCTAGCCTTGGGTTGCTGACATGCTGGTAGAGTAAGGCAGACAATAAACAAGCAAATAAATGCATAGCCTTTCAGGTGGCTCTAAGTGACATGGGCATAACTATAGTATTTGTGCAGTGTCAGTGGTTACTTCTCCTTTTTCATTTCTAATTCTATTGATTTGAGTCTTCTCCCTTTTTCTCTTGATGAGTCTGGCTAATGGTTTACCAATTTTGTTTATCTTCTCAAAGAACCAGCTTTTAGTTTCATTGATTTTTGCTATTGTTTCCTTCATTTCTTTTTCATTTATTTCTGACCTGATCTTTATAATTTCTTTCCTTCTGCTAGCTTTGGGGTTTTTTTGTTCTTCTTTCTCTAATTGCTTTAGGTGCAAGGTTAGGTTGTTTATTAGAGATGTTTCCTGTTTCTTGAGGTAGGCTTGTATTGCTATAAACTTCCCTCTTAGCACTGCTTTTGCTGCGTCCCATAGGTTTTGGGTCGTCGTATCTCCATTGTCATTTGTTTCTAGGTATTTTTTGATTTCCCCTTTGATTTCTTCAGTGATCACTTCGTTATTAAGTAGTGTATTGTGTAGCCTCCATGTGTTTGTATTTTTTACAGATCTTTTCCTGTAATTGATATCTAGTCTCATAGCGTTGTGGTCGGAAAAGATACTTGATACTATTTCAATTTTCTTAAATTTACCAAGGCTTGATTTGTGACCCAAGATATGATCTATCCTGGAGAATGTTCCATGAGCACTTGAGAAAAATGTGTATTCTGTTGTTTTTGGGTGGAATGTCCTATAAATATCAATTAAGTCCATCTTGTTTAATGTATCATTTAAAGCTTGTGTTTCCTTATTTATTTTCATTTTGGATGATCTGTCCATTGGTGAAAGTGGGGTGTTAAAGTCCCCTACTATGATTGTGTTGCTGTCGATTTCCCCTTTTATGGCTGTTAGTATTTGCCTTATGTATTGAGGTGCTCCTATGTTGGGTGCATAAATATTTACAATTGTTATACCTTCCTCTTGGATCGATCCCTTGATCATTATATAGTGTCCTTCTTTGTCTCTTGTAATAGTTTTTATTTTAAAGTCTATTTTGTCTGATATGAGAATTGCTACTCCAGCTTTCTTTTGATTTCCATTTGCATGGAATATCTTTTTCCATCCCCTCACTTTCAGTCTGTATGTGTCTCTAGGTCTGAAGTGGGTCTCTTGTAGACAGCATATATATGGGTCTTGTTTTTGTATCCATTCAGCCAGCCTGTGTCTTTTGGTGGGAGCATTTAATCCATTTACATTCAAGGTAATTATCGATATGTATGTTCCTATTCCCATTTTCTTAAATGTTTTGGGTTTGTTATTGTAGGTGTTTTCCTTCTCTTGTGTTTCTTGCCTAGAGAAGTTCCTTTAGCATTTGTTGTAAAGCTGGTTTGGTGGTGCTGAACTCTCTCAGCTTTTGCTTGTCTGTAAAGGTTTTAATTTCTCCATCACATCTGAATGAGATCCTTGCTGGGTAGAGTAATCTTGGTTGTAGGTTTTTCTCCTTCATCACTTTAAGTATATCCTGCCACTCCCTTCTGGCTTGCAGAGTTTCTGCTGAAAGATCAGATGTTAACCTTATGGGGATTCCCTTGTGTGTTATTTGTTTTTTTTCCCTTGCTGCCTTTAATATGTTTTCCTTATATTTAATTTTTGACAGTTTGATTAATATGTGTCTTGGCGTGTTTCTCCTTGGGTTTATCCTGTATGGGACTCTCTGTGTTTCCAGGACTTGATTAACTATTTCCTTTCCCATATTAGGGAAGTTTTCAACTATAATCTCTTCAAATATTTTCTCAGTCCCTTTCTTTTTCTCTTCTTCTTCTGGGACCCCTATAATTCGAACGTTGGTGCGTTTAATGTTGTCCCAGAGGTCTCTGAGACTGTCCTCAGTTCTTTTCATTCTTTTTTCTTTATCCTGCTCTGCAGTAGTTATTTCCACCATTTTATCTTCCAGGTCACTTATCCTTTCTTCTGCCTCAGTTATTCTGCTATTGATCCCATCTAGAGTATTTTTAATTTCATTTATTGTGTTTTTCATCATTGCTTGGTTCCTCTTTAGTTCTTCTACGTCCTTGTTAAATGTTTCTTGCATTTTGTCTATTCTATTTCCAAGATTTTGGATCATCCTTACTATCATTATTCTGAATTCTTTTTCAGGTAGACTACCTATTTCCTCTTCATTTGTTAAGTCTAGTGTGTTTTGACCCTGCTCCTTCATCTGCTGTGTGTTTTTCTGTCATCTCATTTTGCTTATCTTACTGTGTTTGGGGTCTCCTTATCACAGGTTGCAGGTTCGTAGTTCCCGTTGTTTTTGGTATCTGTCCCCAGTGGCTAAGGTTGGTTCAGTGGGTTGTGTAGGCTTCCTGGTGGAGGGAACTAGTGCCTGAGCTCTGGTGGATGAGGCTGGATCTTGTCTTTCTGGTGGGCACGTCCACGTCTGGTGGTGTATTTTGGGGTGTCTGTGGCCTTATTATGATTTTAGGCAGCCTCTCTGCTAATGGATGGGGCTGTGTTCCTGTCTTGCTAGTTGTTTGGCATAGGGTGTTCAGCACTGTAGCTTGCTGGTCATTGAGTGATGCTGGGTCTTGATGTTGAGATGGAGATCTCTGAGAGATTTTTGCCGTTTGGTATTACGTGGAGCTGGGAGGTCTCTTGTGGACCAGTGTCCTGAAGTTGGCTCTCCCACCTCCGAGGTACGGCCCTGATGCCTGGCTGAAGCACCAAGAGCCTTTCGTCCACACGGCTCAGAGTAAAAGGGAGAAAAAATAGAAAGAAAGAAAGAAAGAAAGAGGCTATAATATAGTGAAGTAAAATAAAGCTATTATAAAGCAAAGCTATACAGACAAAATCTCCCCCAGAAGCATATACATATACACTCACAAAAAAAAAGGAAAAGGGGAAAAATTAATATATCCTGCTCCCAAAGTCCACCTCCTGAATTTGGGATGATTCGTTGTCTATTCAGGTATTCAACAGATGCAGGCACATCAAGTCGTTTGTGGAGTTTTAATCCGCTGCTTCTGAAGCTGCTGGGAGAGATTTCCCCTTCTCTTCTCTGTTCACACAGCTCCTGGGGATCAGCTTTGGATTTGGACCCGCCTCTGCGTGTAGGTCGCCTGAGGGCGTCTGTTCCCCGCCCAGACAGAACGGGGTTAAAGGAGCAGCTGCTTCGGGGGCTCTGGCTCACCCAGGCCGTGGGGAGGGAGGGGTACGGAGGAGGCGGGGCGAGCCTGCGGCGTCAGAGGCCGGCGTGACGTTGCACCAGCCTGAGGTGCGCAGTGCGTTCTCCCGGGGAAGTTGTCCCTGGATCACAGGACGCTGGCAGTGGCGGGCTGCACGGGCTCCCGGGAGGGGGTGTGTGGAGAGTGACCTGTGCTCGCACACAGGCTTTTTGGAGGCGGCAGCAGCAGCCCCAGCGTCTCACGCCCGTCTCTGGGGTCCGCGCTGATAGCCGCGGCTCGTGCCAGTCTCTGGAGCTCGTTTAGGCGGCGCTCTGAATCCCCTCTCCTTGCGCGCCACGAAACAAAGAGGCAAGAAAAAGTCTCTTGCCTCTTCGGCAGCTGCAGACTTTTTCCCGGTCTCCCTCCCAGCCAGCTGTGGTGCGCTAACCCCTTCAGGCTGTGTTCACGCCGCCAACCCCAGTCGTCTCCCTGCGATCCAACCGAAGCCTGAGCCTCCGCTCCCAGCCCCGCCCGCCCCGGCGGGGGAGCAGACAAGCCTCTCGGGCTGGTGAGCGCTGCTCGGCGCCGAGCCTCTGTGCGGGAATCTCTCCGTTTTTCCCTCTGCGCCCCTGTTGCTGTGGGATCCGCGCTGTTAGCCGCGGCTCGCGCCCGTCTCTGAAGTTCGTTTAGGCGGCGCTCTGAATCCCCTCTCCTCGCGCACCAGGAAACAGGGAAGAAAAAGTCTCTTGCCTCTTCGGCAGCTGCAGACTTTTTCCCGGACTCCCTCCCGGCTAGCTGTGGTGCACTAACCCCTTCAGGCTGTGTTCACGCCGCCAACCCCAGTCCTCTCCCTGCGATCCGACCGGAGCCCGAGCCTCAGCTCCCAGCCCCGCCCCATAACTATAGTAAAGGAGGAGGATAGGGAGATCAGGAGTAGGAGAGAAGGGAGTGGGGGAGAAGGGGAAGATGGAGTTGCTATTTATATTAGGCAGTCAGGAGAGGCTTTTCTGATAAGGTGATATTTGAGCAGAAATCTACAAGGGGAAGAGAATTTCCGGCAGAAAGAACAGCAAGTGTAAAGGTCTTGAGTTGGAGGCCTGCTTAGCAAGTTTGAGGAAAAGCAAGGATCCCAGTGTGGCCAGATCATGGCAAGCAATGAGGGGTTGGTAAGAGATGAGGTTTGAAAAAGATTAAGGGCTAGATCATGTAGGCATTCTAAGAACACTGGTTTTTATTCCGAGTTAAAAATGAAGGCTTTGAAGGGTTTTGAGCAGATCTTACATGATTTACAAGGGTCACTTTGGGCTGCTGTGTTGAGAGGAGAATGTAGGGAGATGAGAATAAACAGGAAAGGGAGACACAATTGTGGTTTAGGTCAGGCAGTGGTAAAAAGTGGTTGGATTCAGAATAACTTCTCAAAGTAGATCTTGTAGGATTTGCTGATAGTTTGGATCTAGGATGTTAAAGCAAGAAATGATTCAAGGATAACTTCAAGGATTTTGGCCTGATCAAGAGGAATGATGGAGTTCTTTTTTAACGAGATGGAAAGACTGTAGGAAGAATAGGTCTGGGAGATGGAGTACAAATCAAGAATTTGTATTTGGATATGATAATTCTGAGATGCATATTATACCACTATAACAAGTATTGCGAAGAAGCACAGCTCTGGGAATCAATTGGAATGCAATTTTAATTTTGTTTCCTAATGTCCCTTTAACATGTATTCAGTTGGAGGAACAGTTTTCCCTGCCATTGGGTGAAAACTCTGGCAGGCACCATGATTTTTCTGGTCACTCTAAGTCCCATGGTTCTCTTTAAGTAGGAAACCAGACACTTGATTCAGAAACAAGAATGTCCAGTTCAGTTTGTTACTTAATACTTACATCTTCATTAAAAGGTCATGTTTATTCTGCTTCCAACTTCCTCTACCTTAGCAGGTCAGTTACCCCCACTGGGGAAGAAGTTATGGCTGGTTTTTTTCCCTTTCTTGCTTATCATCTCATTAGCTATGGTTTCAGCTGCTCCAGAGTTGGTGTCAACACTCCACTAGGAGGGTAGAGGGGAAAGAGGTCAGAAAGTTATTACTTGGCTGGGACTGTCCTAACATGATTTTACTTTCTCTGGGGCTGGCTAATATTTAAGGCTGTGTCTTCCTTGGTTCTTTTGTAGATTCTGTGGAGGCTCCACTGCTGTAGCTCCTCTTTTGGCAACTCCACTGGTGTGGGTGATGCATCCTATTCCTCCAGCTGCCGTGGGTTTTCCCGCAGCTCATTCCACACAGACTTTCTCATTTACAGTCCCATCACCCCACCAAGCAGAACACTTGAGCTAGGATGATAAGGCTCTTGCTGACTCTCCTGTGTGGCTCGCCTCCTGTCCACAGGAAGTATACACCCTGTGCCTTGGCTATCCCCAAGGGAATCTCTTCTCTGCTGTCACCCACTGCTTTAGCAACCTCTCACCTTTAGATTCCCCAGTGATGGTGGGGGAGTCAGACTCCAGTTAATTAAGCAGCTCTCCCCACCCCCTTTCTTCAAACTCCAGGGAATGCATGTCAGCTCTCTGGGTCATCCCCTATCACTAGGTCTGAGCTGAGGGGGCTTCCCCCATCCTTTCCATTCTCCAGGGAGAGGAGCTATTCACAGCACAGCTTTCTTCAAAGAAAACCTTTTACAAATTCTCCCTCCCTTCAATCTCCGGTAACCGGACCATTTTATGACATTGCTTACAGTGAGGGGTCCAAGTTAAACTGTTCTTAGATAACCACTTTGAAAATATTGATTTGCATCAGCCCCTTACTTTAGTATTTGATATCTATTGTGTTGAGGCCTTGGTCTAAACTCCCTTTTTAACATCTTGTTACACTTTTAAAATTTGAGAGTCAACAGCATATGAATTGTGCTTAAAAGCGATGAGATTAGAGGAAGTCACCTATGGTGCGAACGGCAAAAATATCTGACGACTGAGCCCTTTCATAAGTTAGAAATGAAGAACCAGCAAAGGATACTGAGAAGGAACACTCAGAATTTGCCCTGTTTCTGGATTGGCTTAAAAAAAAAAACCCTTTAGGCCCTTAGAACTCATCCTCTATTCTGAATTATAATCAATACTATAGCAATGGCTTTTCCACTAGTAAATTTTCCATTTTTCATGATGCCACTGTTCATATGTAAATGTCTTTGGCATTTACAAAGTGTTCATTATTTCATTTCAACTACCTTATACCCCTGTGAGGAAGGTTTCATTACAGATGGGGAAACTGAGGGCCAAAGAACTTTAAGAGACTTCCCCAAGGTTCAAGGAGTAAGAGGCAGAGGGTGGATTTGAGTTCAGGTCTTTGGCTCCAGGTTTTGAGCTCTTTTTTTCATAGCCACCTCAAAGACACTCATGACAATCATAGTTTTTTAAGGTTTTGCTAAAGTAGACTATTTAATAAATGTGTGGCAAAGGTTTAATCTCACATGCTGGCTCCCATGCATTAATCAAAGTTACCTGGAGAGCTGTGTTTGCAGGATTCTGAGGTATAATGAGGTTTGGCAGGAAAGAGTACCTTGATCAATTAGTGATGACTGTCATTGGTTGGTAGGGGTTCTGGTGGCATATGTGCCATGCATTTGACATCACTGATTTAATTATTTCGTGTGTGCGTGTGTGTCTGTGTGTGTGTGTGAGAGAGAGAGAGAGGGAGGGAGGGAGGGAGAGGGAGAGAGAGAAAGAGAGATATAGATGTTCTCTGAAACAGTTGTAGTTTCTCAAAACACATTAAAAGAATGGGAAAAGAAAGAAAGAACAGCCTAAAGCCATATTGGGTTACTGGAGATGACAACATTGTATACATGCATTCTGAGAGCACACATTTTTTTTTTTTTTTTTTTTAAATTTTATTTATTTATTTATTTATTTTTGGCTGTGTTGGGTCTTCGTTTCTGTGCGAGGGCTTTCTCCAGTTGCGGCGAGCGGGGGCCACTCTTCATCGCGGTGCGCGGGCCTCTCACTATCGCGGCCTCTCTTGTTGCGGAGCACAGGCTCCAGACGCGCAGGCTCAGTAGCTGTGGCTCACGGGCCTAGTTGCTCTGCGGCATGTGGGATCTTCCCAGACCAGGGCTCGAACCCGTGTCCCCTGCATTGGCAGGCGGATTCTCAACCACTGCGCCACCAGGGAAGCCCGAGAGCACACATTTTTAAGGATGTGGTGCTGGCAAAGGAAACAGCCTGAACTCAGAACAGCCTTGCAAATAAATAAAACTAGCCACTGTTCCCCAGCATTTTTCTCCCTCAATTCTTATTTTGAGAAAATTTTAACTAGCAGAAAAGTTAAAAGAGTAGTACAATGAATGCCCATATATCATTTTCCTAGATTTCCATCATTCGTCATTTCCTAGTTAACATTCTCTCTCTGCTTTTATTCTGAATTATTTGAAAGTAATTAAAAAATTCACAACACTAAAGCATTCATTTCTTAAGAACAAAGACACTCTCTGACATAATCACAGTACCATTATCATACCTGCAAAAATAATACATAGGCCATATTTAAATTTCCCTAGTTGTCCCTAAAAGTGGGATCAGATTGAAAGTACTGCTTTTTGTTCAGACTTTATTTTGGTAAGTGACATATTGTAAGATTTTTCACTTCACTGATAAAATGTCCTTCAAATATGACCATGTGGGAGTTCCCTTGTGGCACAGTGGTTAAGCCTCCGCGCTCCCAATGCAGGGGACCTGGGTTCAATCCCTGGTCAGGGAAATAGATCCCACACGCATGCCACAACTAAGGAGCCCGCCTGCCACAACTAAGACCTGGCAGAACCAAATAAATAAAAAAAATAAATATTTAAAACAAAAACAAAAATGACCATGTTATTTCATTACCTGGATAGAGTACGCTTTATTTTACTAGCCCTTTACTTTTGTGCATTTAGTCTATTTTCTATTCAGTGATTGCTGTCGTAAATGCTGTTGCAGTGAACATCATGGGGACATGGTGCATTGGCCTTAATATATATTCCAACCTCTTTTTTAGGATCTTCCTATACCAAGAAGACTAAAATTTCCCCAGCCTGCCTTGCAGTTCAAGTTCTAGATGTAATTTAGATTCCACCAATCACTTGCACTTACATAAGATCTGGAAGGCAAAAGCATGAGGTAGAGGTCATGCATTTGTTGCCCCTGTGCTTTTCCTGGAAAGTAAGGCCATTTATTATTATTATTTTTTCCTGCAGTGCTAGGAACAAATACTCAATTCAGTTACTGGGAAACTTTTAAGTATATTAGAAACAATTTGTGTATGTGAATCAGTTTTTAAGCTATAAATTTTATGATCTAAATACAGATAAGTATTTGCAGTGAAAATTTAGCATTCATATTCAGATGTGCTGTAAGTGTAAAAAGTACACTGGATTTTGAAGACTTCGTATGACAAATGTAATATAAGATATGTCACTAATAATTTTTATATTGATTACATTTTGAAATGATAATACTTCATATATATTGGGTTAAGGGAAATTTATTATTAAAATTAATTTCATTTAGATTTAACTGTGGCTAGAAAATTTAAAATGACAAATGTGGCTTGCATGATACTTCTCTTGGACAACACTGCTCTAGAATTAGCCATGAAAAAAATTTGTGTTTTCCTAACTAGGGATTTCTAGATCAGAGCAGTCTAAATCGTAGTTCAAATTTCTCAATTTTTTCAAATAAGGAATTTCTGGTGCAACCTATTCTGTATACTAGGCACTGACTTATTTCTGCTTCTTTAAATTAGTGGAGACTCTTGTGGTTGCTCATGGAGGTTTGTTCAGATCTTTTGTGAGGAGGCGTCCTCTCTCTGTTCTCAGTCCCAGCAGCCAGTCTGGCACGAGTGACCTCCTAACTCTTCTTCCCACCCTCAAGGCTTCCTGGACTTGTGGACTTGGGCCCCGTTTTGACCTGACTTCCGGGATGATTCTATTTGACTCCACACATGCTTGGTTTTGGCACTTCCTGGTGAGACTCCACCTGGGTCTGTGCTGCCTTGGCTAAATCCCACTGTGTAGGACACGATTGGACATGGCTATGGAAGAAGCTGGATTGTGGATAATCCACACAGACATTCCATAATGTCTTTCCATGAAAGTTTAGCACACCCCCAAATAGACATATCTGCTATAAGGTGAGGACTATAAACCCAACAGCTGAAATATATTATAGTCTCAAATAATACCTTGTCATTTAGCCACAATCTCTGATGTTATCTTCCCAACATTTCATATATGCTCTTTAATTTTGTAGTTGTATTCACAGTTGGAAATACAGTTAACTAGCTAAACATACCACTAAGACTAAAGATTTGCCACTTTTAACACCCCTAATAAGTGCCTTTGTTTTTCTCAAATATATTAAATTTATAAATCCCACACTTCTTGTCAATAGTATTAATATTTTCATTTTTTGCACTGTCTAGGTGCTGCCATGATGTTTTTTTAAAAAAATTTATTTATTTAATTTAATTTATTTATTTGGCTGTGTTGGGTCTTCGTTGCTGCACCTGGGCTTTCTCTAGTTGCGGCGAGTGGGGGCTACTCTTTGTTGCGGTGCGCAGGCTTCTCATTATGGTGGCTTTTCTTGTTGCGGAGCACGGGCTCTAGGCATGTGGGCTTCAGTAGTTGTGGCACACGGGCTCAGTAGTTGTGGCTTGTGGGCTCTAGAACGCAGGCTCAGTAGTTGTGGCGCACGGGCTTAGTTGCTCCGTGGCATGTGGGATCTTCCCAGACGAGGGATCGAACTCGTATCCCCTGCATTGGCAGGCAGATTCTTAACCACTGCACCACCAGGGAGGTCCCCATGATGATGTTTTTGATCTGATATATAAGAGCCTGAAATTGGCAGTTGAAAAAGTTGGTTTAGGATGGTTACAGTGTTATGTATAAAAATGGGTTGCTGTTCACTTGAGGCCTGATTGGTCCCTGCTGGATTCTTGAATCCCATACTGGGCAGTCCTGGAGGAAGGCCCTGTGTATTTTTTTTCTAGGAGAACATGCCTATAATTTGGAGGTGGAGGAGGAGAACTACAGATAAAGACACCTTACTCCATGCTGAACGATTTGTTTTTATTCCCTTATCATCCAGTTTCCTGGAGGCCATGGGTGATTTTCCTGGCCAAGTTTGCCTCATAAACCAAGACAATAAAGCGTATGGGACACTTGCCAAACACGTAAAAACAGACTAAAAAGCTCTTGAATGCCCTTCTTCCTAGCTCCCCACTGGGTGTGGTTGGCATGGTGGTGGGGAGGGAACATCTCCAATATCTCAGTGGGCATGAGCAACATCATATTAATAAATGAGCATTCTGTTAATGGTTAAGAAATTCCCAGTTTTCCAAATAAGATCTGGTTTCAGTCAGAGGGCAGAAACTAAGATCCCTGTGCAAGTGAATGGTTTATCAAATTGTTCTGGGAGTGAAAGCACTTAAACAGTTTATCAGACCCTGTGCTTCTCAGCATCAGTCTCTGACTCTGCACCACGGGCTTTAGTTCTCTAAGAGAAACAGCTGGAAAGGGGGATGCCAGATTTGGATTATTTACCATACGATTGGCTCCCTGCTGTTTGCTTTAAACAGTTTACCTCACTGAATCCTCACAGTAGTTCTGCGAGGTGGGATTTATTTTTCCATTAAAATATGAGAAAACCCAGGCTCAGAGAGGTGGTGTATTTGCTGAAAGTCACATAGCTGGTCACTAGGCATTGCTCTGAAATCCATTTGCTTATGTAACATTAGGAAAACACCTTCAACATTAGAATGAATAATTCTCACTTTGTATCCCTATAGCCTTTTGTACACAATAGAATATAACACACACCATGACTTGTGTTATGCACCCATCTCTCACTGTGTGTAGGCTCCTTGAAGCTAGTGAAGGGGGCAGATACTTTTGGTTCTCTCATCAGCCACTCCTTTCTTCTTCTCTGCCAGTAAGTCTTATTGCCCAGAATATAGTTAGATGACTATACTTAGTTGCAAGGAAGGCTGGGAAGTAGTCTTCCAGCCTAAGTGGGCCGTTTCTGCCCTTAATAAAAATTGGGTTCTATTGCTAAGGAAGGGAGTTTGGATATGGGGTAAAAGACTAGCAGTTTCTGCATAGTGTATGTCAACTGAAAAAACCCCACACAACCTAAAAGTTGAGAAAAGTGTGTTTTATTTGGTGGTCTTTCTGAGGACTTCAAGCCTGGAAAACAGCCTCTCAGATAGCTCTGAGGGACTGTTCCGAAGAGGTAAGGGAGGAGACAGGATATATAGGGAGTTTTGCAACAAATACCAGATAATCAAAAGATTACCATTAATTGAAGAAAACCAGATATCTCAAGTTAATGAATTTAGCGCTCGTCTATGTATGGGAAGATGCAACAGTCCGGGCTCATTGAAACCATTCCTTTGATATGCACCTTAGCTCTTTAGGGCCAGTATCCAGTTCTTTCCCATCCAGAGTTCCCTAACCGTTGGGTGCACTGTTGAGGGTGGCTGCAGAGGCTGAGGGCCTGGCAGTGGGCAGCCCAGTTTGTCTCCATCCTGAGTTCCCTCAGGGCTCACCATTAGGGGCAGTGGCTGTAGTGGCTTGATGGCTGCAACATCCTTTGTTTACTGTTATGGCAGGCAAATTTTTCATTCACAGGTACTTTTAAAAATACATATTTTTAAACACCTGTAAAAAGGGTACATTTTACACACCCCTTTATACTCCTTTTTCCCTTTAACCTGGCCCAATTCACACATTTGTGTTACTTCTAGGCATTGAATTTAGAACCTGGCAGAAACCTCTGTGTAGACAGCAACCTCCTTTCTTCTCTGGACATTTCTTCTCTGAAGTCATTCTGCATCTGGAGGGGGCTCCCAACCACTGCCCAAATTCTGGAGCTTAAGCTGTAACTTCCTGGGAAGTGGTTCCCTTGAATCTGTGCTTGCCCCATTCTTACTTTCTAAAGCATTTCTCCTGTCTTATCAAGTTCCTCTCACGTGTTTAAAACACAGTTCAGTGTGATTTTCACCTTATTTGCAGGAAAATGTCCATTGAGAAAGGTGGGGTGGAGGCACTTGCCACAGCTATTGCATTTGCCTGGAAACTATAGGTGACATAATGTTATAGTTCTTCAAGTAGAAATGCATAAAACCACCATGAGTGTGGTGCCCGCTTTCTTATCTAGCTGCTAGTGCTAGAGCAAATACAGATGCAAGCAAACTGTTGTCTCCACTCCCTTAGGAATGAACTATCTTGGGTCTTTGTTTTAGGTGTTGTGGTTATTGGTATTTGTGTTAGGATTAGCCCATTTAGAGAAGAGACCCATGGAATCTGAGTGAGTGGTTAGAATGAAACTATTTGCCACTTAAAAAAAATTATTTGTTTGTTTGTGTTTATTTTTCCCAGCAGTTTCTTTGATTCTTGGGAAGGCTTTTAGGGCATTGGTGAAATTTGGGCTATTTCCAAAGACTTCTCCAGTTCTTTTCCACAGGAAATATAAAAGAACACATTTAATTTTAGTTCACTTGGAAGTATTTCAGGAGACAGATCTACTGTGGATATAGAGAAGAATGTATAAACAAACAAACAAACAAACACTTAAAAAACAAACCAAGGAATGATCCATGCGCCCTTGAAAAGAATGTGTATTCTACTGCTTTCGGATGGAATGCTCTATAAATATCAATTTAGTCCATTTGGTTTAATGTGTTATTTAAGGCTTGTGTTTCCTTATTTATTTTCTGCCTGGATGATCTGTCCATTGATGTAAGTGGGGTGTTAAAGTCCCCTGCTATTACTGTGTTACTGTCGATTTTTCCTTTTATGTCTTTTAATATTTGCCTTATATATTGAGGTGCTCCTATGTTGGGTGCACATATATTTATAATTTTTATACCTTCTTCTTGGATTGATCCCTTGATCATTATGTACTGTCCTTCTTTGTCTCTTGTAACAGTCTTTATTTTAAAGTCTATTTTGTTGGATACGAGTATTCCTACCCCAGCTTTCTTTTGATTTCCATTTGCGTGGAATACCTTTTTTCCATCCCCTCACTTTCAGTCTGTGTGTGTCTATAGATCTGAAGTGAGCCTCTTGTAGGCAGCAGATATACAGGTCTTCTTTTTATATCCATTCAGCCAGTCTGTGTCTTTTGGCTGGAGCATTTAGTTCATTTACATTTAAGGTAATTATTGATATTTATGTTCTTATTGACATTTTGTTAATTGTTTTGGAATTGTTTTCATAGGTCTTTTGTTCCCCTTTCTTCTTTTGTTCTCTTCTCTTGTGATTTGATGACTATCATTACTGTTATGTTTGGATTCCTCTTTCTTTTTTGTGTGTATATCTATTATAGATTTTTGGTTTACAGTTACCATGAAGTTTTGGTATAGCAGTCTATATATATATGGGATTTTTTTTTAACATCTTTATTGGAGTATAATTGCTTTACAATGTTGTATTAGTTTCTGCTGTATAACAAAGTGAATCAGCTATATGTATACATATATCCCCATATCCCGTCCCTCTTGAGTCTCCCTCCCACCCTCCCTATCCCACCCCTCTAGGTGGACACAAAGCACCGAGGTGATCTCCCTGTGCTATGTGGCTGCTTCCCATTAGCTATCTATTTTACATTTGGTAGTGTATATATGTCCATGCCACTCTCTCACTTCGTCCCACCTTGCCCTTCCCCCTCCCCGTGTCCTCAAGTCCATTCACTATGTCTGCATCTTTATTCCTGTCCTGCCCCTAGGTTCTTCAGAACCTTTTTTTTTTAAAGATTCCATATATATGTGTTAGCATATGGTATTTGTTTTTCTCTTTCTGACTTACTTCACTCTGTATGACAGATTCTATGTCCATCCACCTCACTACAAATAACTCAATTTCATTTCTTTTTATGGCTGAGTAATATTCCATTGTATATATGTGCCACATTTTCTTTATCCATTCATCTGTCGAGGGACACATAGGTTGCTTCCATGTCCTGGCTATTGTAAATAGTTATGCAGTGAACATTGTGGCACATGACTCTTTTTGAATTATGGTTTTCTCAGGGTATATGCCCAGTAGTGGGATTGCTGGGTCGTATGGTAGTTCTATTTTTAGTTTTTTAAGGAACCTCCATACTGTTCTCCATAGTGGCTATATCAATTTACATCCCCACCAACAATGCAGGAGGGTTCCCTTTTCTCCACACCTTCTCCAGCATTTATTCTTTGTAGATTTTTGGATGATGGCCATTCTGACTGGTGTGAGGTGATACCTCATTGTAGTTTTGACTTGCATTTCTCTAATGATTAGTGACGTTGAGCATCCTTACATGTGTTTGTTGGCAGTCTGCATATCTTCTTTGGAGAAATGTCTATTTAGGTCTTCTGCCCATTTTTGGATTGGGCTGTTTGTTTTCTTGATATTGAGCTGCATGAGCTGCTTGTATATTTTGGAGGTTAATCCTTTGTCAGTTGCTTCATGTGCAAATATTTTCTCCCATTCTGAGGGTTTTCTTTTTGTTTTGTTTATGGTTTCCTTTGCTGTGCAAAAGCTTTTAAGCTTCATTAGGTCCCATTTGTCTACTTTTGTTCTTATTTCCAGTTCTCTAGGAGGTGGGTCAAAAAGGATCTTGCTGTGATTTATGTCATAGAGTGTTCTGCCTGTTTTCCTCTAAGAGTTGTATAGTGTCTGGTCTTACATTTAGGTTTTTAATCCATTTTGAGTTTATTTTTGTGTATGGTGTTAGGTAGTGTTCTAATTTCTTTCTTTTACATGTAGCTGTCCAGTTTTCCCAGCACCACTCATTGAAGAGGCTGTCTTACCTCCATTGTATATTCGTGCCTCCTTTATCAAAGATAAGGTGACCATATGTGTGTGGGTTTATCTCTGGGCTTTCTATCCTGTTCCATTGATCTACATTTCTGTTTTTGTGCTAGTACCATACTGTCTTGATTACTGTAGCTTTGTAGTATAGTCTGAAGACAGGGAGCCTGATTCCTCCAGATCCATTTTCCTTTCTCAAGATTGCTTTGGCTATTCTGGGTCTTTTGTGTTTCCATACAAATTGTGCAATGTTTTGTTCTAGTTTTGTGAAAAATGCCATTGGTAATTTGATAGGGATTGCATTGAATCTGTAGATTGCTTTGGGTAGTATAGTCATTTTCACAATGTTGATTCTTCCAATCCAAGAACATGGTACATCTCTCCATCTGTTTGTATCATCTTGAATTTCTTTCATCGGTGTCTTATAGGTTTCTGCATACAGGTGTTTTGTCTCCTTAGGTAGGTTTATTCCTAGGTATTTTATTCTTTTTGTTGCAATGGTAAATGGGAATGTTTCCTTAATTTCTCTTTCAGATTTTTCATCATTCGTGTATAGGAATGCAAGAGATTTCTGTGCATTAATTTTGTATCCTGCTAGTTTACCAAATTCATTGATTAGCTCTAGTAGTTTTCTGATAGCGTCTTTAGGATTCTCTGTGTATAGTATCATGTTATCTGCAAACAGTGACAATTTTACTTCTTCTTTTCTGATTTGTATTCCTTTTATTTCTTGTTCTTCTCTGATTGCTGTGGCTAAAACTTCCAAAACTATGTTGAATAATAGTGGTGAGAGTGGACAACCTTGTCTTGTTCCTGATCTTAGAGGAAATGGTTTCAGTTTTTCACCATTGAGAATGATGTTGGCTGTGGGTTTGTCATATATGGCCTTTATTATGTTGAGGTAAGTTCCCTCTATGCCTATTTTCTGGAGGGTTTTTATCATAAATGGGTGTTGAATTTTGTCGAAAACTTTTTCTGCATCTGTTGAGAAGATCATATGGTTTTTTTCCTTCAATCTGTTAATATCGTTTTTCACATTGATTGATTTGCATATATTGAAGAATCCTTGCATTCCTGGGATAAACCGCACTTGATCATGGTGTATGAGCCTTTTCATGTGCTGTTGGATTCTGTTTGCTAGTATTTTGTTGAGGATTTTTGCATCTGTGTTCATCAGTGATATTGGCCTATAGCTTACTTTTTTTGTGACATCTTTTCTGGTTTTGGTTTCAGGGTGATGGTGGCCTCATAGAATGAGTTTGGGAGTTTTCCTCCCTCTGCTATATTTTGGAAGAGTTTGAGAAGGATAGGTGTTAGCTCTTCTCTAAATGTTTGATAGAATTTGCCTGTGAAGCCATCTGGTCCTGGGCTTTTGTTTGTTGGAAGATTTTAAATCACAGTTTTATTTTCAGTGCTTGTGATTAGTCAGTTTATATTTTCTGTTTCTTCCTGGTTCAGTCTTGGAAAGTTGTGCTTTTCTGAGGATTTGTCCATTTCTTCCAGGTTGTCCATTTTATTGGCATATAGTTGCTTGTAGTAATCTCTCATGATACTTTGTATTTCTGCAGTGTCAGTTGTTACTTCTCCTTTTCCATTTCTAATTGTACTGATTTGAGTCTTCTCCCTTTTTTTCTTGGATGAGTCTGGCTAATGGTTAATCAATTTTGTTTATCTTCTCAAAGAACCAGCTTTTAGTTTTATTGATCTTTGCTATCATTTCTTTAATTTCTTTTTCATTTATTTCTGCTCTGATCTTTATGATTTCTTTCCTTCTGCTAACTTTGGGTTTTTTTTGGTTCTTCTTTCTCTGATTGCTCTAGGTGTAAGGTTAGGTTGTTTAATTGAACTTTTTAGTTTTTCTTAAGGTAGGATTGTATTGCTATAGACTTCCTTCTTAGAACTGCTTTTGCTGCATCCCATAGGTTTTGTGTCATCATGTTTTCATTGTCATATGTTTCTAGGTATTTTTTTATTTTCTGTTTGATTTCTTCAGTGATCTCTTGGTTATTTAGTAGTGTATTGTTTAGCCTCCATGTGTTTGTATTTTTAACAGATTTTTTCCTGTAATTGATATGTAGTCTCATAGCATTCTGGTTGGAAAAGATACTTGATATGATTTTGATTTTCTTAAATTTACCAAGGCTTGATTTGTGACCCAAGTTATGACTTATCCTGGGGAATATTCCATGAGCACTTGAGAAGAAAGTGTATTTTGTTGTTTTTGAATGGAATGTCCTATAAATATCAATTAAGTCCATCTTGTTTAATGTATCATTTAAAGCTTGTGTTTCCTTATTTATTTTCATTTTGGATGATCTGTCCATTGGTGAAAGTGCGCTGCTAACGTCCCCTACTATTACTGTGTAACAGTCAGTTTCCCCTTTTATGGCTGTTAGCATTTGCCTTATGTGTTGAGATGCTCCTATGTTGGGTGCATAAATACTTACAATTGTTATATCTTCCTTCTTGTATTGATCCTTTGATCATTATGTAGTGTCCTTCTTTGTCTCTTGTAATAGTCTTTATTTTAAAGTCTATTTTGTCTGATATGAGAATTGCTATTCCAGGTTTCTTTTGATTTCCATTTGCATGGAATATCTTTTTCCATCCCCTCAGTTTCAATTTGTATGTGTCCCTAGGTCTGAAGTGGGTCTCTTGTAGACAGCATGTATACGAGTCTTCTTTTTGTATCCATTCAGCCAGTCTATGTCTTTTGGTTGGAGCATTTAATCCATTTACATTTAAGGTAATTATCGATGTGTATGTTCCTATTACCATTTTCTTAATTGTTTTCGGTTTGTTATTGTAGGTCTTTTCCTTCTCTTGTGTTTCCTGCCTAGAGAAGTTCCTTTAGCATTTGCTGTAAAGCTGGTTTGGTGTTGCTGAATTCTCTTAGCTTTTGCTTGTCGAATCTGAATGAAATCCTTGCTGGGAAGAGTGATCTTGGTTGTAGGTTTTTCCCTTTCATCACTTTAAATATGTCCTGCCACTCCCTTCTGGCTTGCAGAGTTTCTGCTGAAAGATCAGCTCTTAACCTTATGGGGATTCTCTTGTATGTTATTTGTTGTTTTTCCCTTGCTGCTTTTAATATTTTTTCTTTGTATTTAATTTTTCATAGTTTGATTAATATATGTCTTGGTGTGTTTCTCCTTGGATTTATCCTGTATGGGACTCTCTGCGCTTCCTGGACTTGATTGACTGTCTCCTTTACCATGTTAGGGAAGTTTTCAACTATAATCTCTTCAATTATTTTCTCAGTCCCTTTCTTTTTCTCTTCTTCTTCTGGACCCCTATAATGCAAATGTTGGTGCGTTTAATGTTGTCCCAGAGGTCTCTAAGATTGTCCTCAGTTCTTTTCATTCTTTTTTCTTTATTCTGCTCTGTGGTAGTTATTTCCACTATTTTATCTTCCAGGTCACTTATCTGTTCTTCTGCGTCAGTTACTCTGCTATTGATTCCTTCTAGAGAATTTTAAATTTCATTTATTGTGTTGTTCATCATTGTTTGCTCTTTAGTTCTTCTAGGTCCTTGTTAAACGTCTCTTTTATTTTCTCCATTCTATTTCCAAGATTTTGGATCATCTTTACTATCATTACTCTGAATTCTTTTTCAGGTAGACTGCCTATTTCCTCTTCATTTGTTTGGTCTGGTGGGTTTTTACCGTGCTCCTTCAACTGCTGCATATTTCTCTGTCTTCTCATTTTGCTTAACTTACTGTGTTTGGGGTCTCCTTTTTGCAGGCTGCAGGTTCATAGTTCCCATTGTTTTTGGTGTCTGCCCCCAGTGGGTAAATTTGGTTCATTGGGTTGTGTAGGCTTCCTGGTGGAGGGGACTGGTGCCTATTCTGGTGGATGAGGCTGCATCTTGTCTTTACGGTGGGCAGGACTGCGTCTGGTGGTGTGTTTTGGGGTGTTTGTGAACTTACTATGATTTTAGGCAGCACCTCTGCTAATGGGTGTGGTTGTGTTCCTGTCTTGCTAGTTGTTTGGCATGGTGTGTCCAGCACTGGAGTTTCCTGGTCGTTGAGTGGAGCTGGGTCTTAACATTGAGATGGAGAACTCTGGGAGAACTCTCGCCAATTGATATTACATGGGGCTGGGAGGTCTCTGGTGGACCAATGTCCTGAACTTGATTCTGCCTCCTCAGAGGCTCAGGCCTGACACCCAGCTGGAGCACCAAGGCCCTGTCAGACACACGGCTACGTTCAGACACTTCCAGTTATTCCAGCGATGATTATCTGGTTGGTGGATACTCCGTGGCCTCTCTGCATCTACTGCTTTCCTTTTGGCTTATTCCCTACTCTGTTAGTACCTTCAAATCCTTATTCTTATTCAGAAAGTTCTGAACATATACGATGGAAATTTTCAAGAATAATATATGCAGTGGATTCTCTGTTTAATTTTCAAGTGTTTCAGGGCTGGCCAAGGAGACTCCTGAGGTGGACACCAGAAACACCATTGAGAAGGGAAGACAACAGTGCTGAAGCCTCTGGGTACCTGATTACCTCAGCATCACCGGTGGTGGCATGAGCAGGAGCCCAGGGTGCGGGGGCCAGCGGTGGGTTACGCTGGGCCACAGGGCGTCTCCTGCAATCCCGGTAGCAGTTGGTGCAGCAGTTCTGGACGTCTGGGCTTGGGCTCCGCGGAGAGCAAGGCTGCTTGAATGCGAGCGAGCCAGCGGGGCTGTGTGTGTGCGTGTGAGAGTAAGATGCGGGTGGGCGCTACAGGCAGGTGGCCAGTGGCGGTGGCAGCAGCCTGTGTGATTGTTTTAAGTTGCTCATCTCTTAATTTCAAATGCATTTAAAAAACCCTGCATTTGTACTCTCCTCCCGTAACAATTACTGTTGTTGATATCATATTTTACATCTGATTGTTTTGTGTATCCCTTAACTGCTTATTATGGATATAGATGATTTTACTACTTTTGTCTTTTAACATCCCTGCTAGCTTTGTGTGTGGATGATTGCCTGCATTTACTGTATGTTTGCCTTTTATTGATGAGCTTTTTGATTTTGTAATTTTCTTGTTTCTAGTTGTAGCCTTTTCTTTTTTGCCCAGAGAAGTTCCTTTAGCGTTTGTTGTACAGCTTGTTTGGTGGTGCTGAAATCTTTTAGCTTTTGCCTGTTTGTGATTTCTCTGTCAAATCTGAACAAGAGCCTTGCTGGGCAGAGTATTCTTGGTTGTAGATTTTTCCCTTTTATCATTTTAAATATATCATGCCACTCCCTTCTGGCCTGCAGAGTTTCTGCTGAAAAATCAGCTGATAGCCTTATGGGAGTTCCCTTGTATGTTATTTGTTGGTTTTCCCTTGCTGCTTGTAATATTCTCTTTACCTTTAATTTTTGTCTTTTTGATTACAATGTGTCTTGGTGTGTTCCTCTTTGGGTTAATCCTGTATGAGACTCTCTGTGCTTCCTGGCCTTGGGTGACTGTTTCTCTAGGATAGATCACATGCTAAGCCACAAAACAGGCTTTGGTAAATTTAAGAAAATTGAAATCATATCAAGCATCTTTTCTGACCACAATGCTATTAGACTGGAAATCAACTACAAGGAAAAAACAGCAAAAAAACACAGCACATGGAGGCTAAACAACATGCTACTAAACAACTGGATCACTGAAGAAATCAAAGATGAAATAAAAAATATCTAGAGACAAATGAAAATGAAAACATGATGATCCAAGACCTGTGGAACACAGCAAAAGCAGTTCTAAGAGGGAATTTTATAGTAATAGAAGCTTACCTCAGGAAACAAGAAAAATCTCGAATAAACAACCTAACCTTACACCTAAAGCAACTAGAGAAAGAAGAACAAACGAAACCCAAAGGTATAGAAGGAAAGAAATCATAAAGATCAGAGCATAAATAAATGAAATAGAGTAAAAAACAATAGAAAATATTAATGAAACTAAAAGCTGGTTCTTTGAAAAGATAAAGAAAATTGATAAATTTTTAGCCAGACTCATCAAGAAAAAAAGGGAGAGGGCCCAGATCAATAAAATCACAAATGAAACAGGAGAAGTTACAACTGACACCACAGAAATACTAAGAATCATGAGAGACTACTACGAGCAACTATATGCCAATAAAATGGACAATCTAGAAGAAATGGACAAACTCTTAGAAAGGTACAGTCTTCCAAGACTGAACCAGTAAGAAACAGAAAATATGAACAGACCAGTTACCAGTACTGAAATTGAATCAGCAATTTAAAAACTCCCAACAGGGAATTCCCTTTAGGTACAGTGGTTAGGGCTCAGTGCTTGGGTTCAGTTGCTGGTTGGGGAACAAAGATCCCACAAACCGTGCAGCGTGGCAAAAAAAACAAAAACAAAAACCCCCCCAAAAACAAAAAAACCCCACCAAAATAAAACCAAAGCATAAAAACCAAAAACCAAAAAAAAAAAAAAAACAAACCAAAACCAAAAAAACCCCAAAACCAAAAACTCCCATCAAACAAAAGTCCAGGACCAGATGGCTTCACAGGTGAATTCTACCAAGCATTTAGAGAAGAGTTAACACCTATCCTTCTGAAACTTTTCCAGAATACTGCAGAGGAAGGAATACTTCCAAATTCATTCTATGAGGCCACCATCATCCTGATACCAAAACCAGACAAAGATATCACAAAAATGAGAATTATAGGCCAATATCACTGATGAACATAGATGCAAAAATCCTCAACAAACTACTAGCAAACCAAATCCAACAGTACATTAAAAGGATCATATACCATGATCAAGTGGGATTTATCACAGGGATGCAAGAATTTTTCAGTATCTGCAAATCAATCAATGTGATACACAACATCAACAAATTGAAGAATAAAAACTGTATGATCATATCAATAGATGCAGAAAAAGCTTTTGATGAAATTCAACACTGATTTATGGTAAAAAAAACTCTCCAGAAAGTAGTCATAGAGGGAATATACCTCAACATAATAAAGGCCATATATGACAAACCCACAACTTACATCATACTCAGTGGTGAAAAGCTGAAAGCATTCCCTCTAAGATCAGGGATAGGACAAGGATGCCCACTCTCACCACTTTTATTCAGTATAGTTTTGGAAGTTCTAGCCACAGCAAGAAAAGAAAAAGAAATAGAAAAAAAAAGAAAAGAAGAGAAGAAAAAGAAATAAAAGGAATTCAAATTGGAAAGAAGTAAAATTGTCACTGTTTGCAGATGACATGATACTATACATAGAAAATCCTAAAGACTCCACCAGAAAACTATCAGAGCTCATCAATGAATTTGGTACAGTTGCAGGATATAAAATTAATATACCGAAATCTGTTGCATTTCTATACACTAACAATGAAATATCAGAAAGAGAAATTAAGGAAACAATCCCATTTACCATTGCATCAAAAAGAATAAGATTCCTAGGAATAAACCTACCTAAGGAGGCAAAAGACCTGTAGTCTGAAAACTGTAAGACACTGATGAAAGAAATTGTAGATGACACAAACAGATGGAAAGATATACTGTGTGCTTTGATTGGAAGAATCAATATTGTTAAAATGACCATATTACCCAAGGGAATCTACAGATTCAGTGCAATTCCTATCAAATTACCAATAGCATTTTTCACAGAATTCAAGCAAAAAATTTAAAAATTTGTATGGAAGCACAAAAGACTTCAAATAGCCAAAACAATCTTGAACAAGAAGAATGGAGGTAGAGGAATCGTGCTCCCTTGACCTCAGACTATACTACAAAGCTACAGTAATCAAAACAGTATGGTACTGGCACAAAAAGAGACATATAGATCAATGGAACAGGATCGAAAGCCCAGAAATAAACCCACACACTTATGGCCAATTAATCTGTGACAAAGGAGGCAAGACTATACAACGGAGAAAAGACAGTCTCTTCAGTAAGTGGTGCTGGGAAAACTGGACAGCTACATGTAAAAAAATGAAATTAAAACATTCTCTAACACTATACACAAGAATAAACTCAAATGGATTAAAGACCTAAATATAAGACTGGATACTATAAAACTTCTTGAGGAGCATATAGGCTGAACACTCTTTGACATAAATCGCAGCTATATTTTTTTGGATCTGTCTCCTACAGTAATGGGAACAAAAGCAAAAATAAACAAATGGGACCTAATTAAACTTAAAAGCTCTTGCACAGCAAAGGAAACCAGAAACAAAACAAAAAGACAACCTATGGAATGGGAGATATATTTGCAAACGATGCAACTGACAAGGGATTAATTTCCAAAATATACAAACAGCTCATAGAGCTCAATATTAAAAAAACAAACAACTCAATCAGAAAATGGACAGAAGACCTAAATAGACATTTCTCCAAAGAAGACATATAGATGGCCAACAGGCACATGAAAAGATGCTCAACATCACTGATTATTATAGAAATGCAGACCAAAACTACAATAAGGTTATCACTTCAAACCAGTGAGAATGGCCATTAAAGTCTACAAATAATAAATGCTGGATAGAGTGTGGAGAAAAGGGAACCTTCCTACACTGTTGGCAGGAATGTAAATTGGTACAGCTGCTATGGAGAACCATATGCACGTTTCTTAAAAAACTAAAAATAGAGTTACCATATGACCTAGCAATCCTACTCCTGCGCATATATCTGGAAAAAATGAAAACTCTGATTCGAAAAGATACATGCACCCCAGTGTTCATAGCAGCACTATTTACAATAGCCAAGACATGAGAGCAGCCTAAATGTCCATTGATAGATGAATGGATAAAGAAGATGTGGTATATATATACGGTTGAATATTACTCAGCCACAAAAAAAGAATTGAGTAATGCCATTTGCAGCAACATTGATGGACCTAGAGATTATCGTACTAAGTGAAGTAAGTCAGGTAGAGAAAGACATATTATGTGATATCACCTATATGTGGAATCTGAAAAAATGATACAAATGAATTTATTTACAAAACAGAAATAGACTCACAGACATAGAAAACAAACCTATGGTTACCAAAGGGGAAGGAGAGGGAGGGATAAATTAGGAGTTTGGGATTAACAGATACACACTACTATATATAAAATAGAGAAAAAACAAGGACCTACTCTATAGTACAGGGAACTATATTCAGTATCTTTTAATAACCTATAATGGAAAAGAATCTGAGAAAGAATATGTATATAATATATATAATACACTTAATATATATAACTGAATCACTTTGCTGTACACCTGAAACTAACACAACATTGTAAATCAACTATACTTCAATATAAAGGTTTTTGTTTTGGGAAAAAAACATGATAAAATGTGCAATAAAAACATGTACTTTGAATTAAAACAAACAAAGCAGGGAATGAGTAGTTTCATGTTGTTTTACTGAAACCCAGTTAATACTAATCATGCCTACCGTTATTTGAAGTTCAACTGTTTTTTGGCGGGCAGGATTTCTTGGTAGGCTGGCTCTGTAGAGGTGTGATGTTGGATTCATCTTGATCCTTTTAGTGACCAGCACAACCAGGGGCCCAGGACATGTGTGTTGAATTGAATGGGCACTAACAGTAGAAAGTTTCATTAATAAACGTAATTGTCTTAAAACTTTGAGGATAACGTTATAGAATTCTGGCCATTCTGTGGGGGAATCAGTTTGCAAGTTAATTAATTAGCCTCACATGTATTATTGCTTTCAGTTCTAATTGTTTATGAGCTTTAAGCAAATGGTTTGGCTCTGAATGAGAGAGTCATTGACCATAGATGAATGAAAATGTTTGACTTTTCTGCACTGTGTTTATGTGTCTCTATCATATATATTATAGCAGGACCCAAGGTTAATCAATTATTTTGACCCAGAGAATTGTAATCAGCAACTTTCTACCTAAGTAGGGACATAAGTGATTCTACACAGTGGTAGAATAAATAGAAATTTGAATTTGTTAATTGGCAAAATGGGCCCTGTCCTTCATGTCAGTCTTATAACCAACTGGGCAACCTTCTGACTATCCAGTTAAAATTATCAGCAATTAGGGACACTTTGTAGCAGTCCATCTCATATTTTTATATTAGTAGCTGAAAAATAATAGAAAAACTATATAGATATTAGTCTCTGCCCCTGGTTCCTGGCACAGAGCTCCTAAAATCCTTGCAATTTCCTAAGTGATAAGAGGACTAGGAACATCTTTTGTTTTACTGTTTGGTCTTTGACCCCGGTTCCTGACACAGAGCTTCTAAATCTCTTGGAATTTACTGGGTGAGAGCAGTATCTTTTGTTTTCATTAGGTGACTCATGGTGGGCTGCTGGATGGGGGCTGGTTACCAGAAAGACTAAGCCATGATTAGAAGCTTGGAATTTTCAGCGTAGCCCCCATTCTCCAGAGAGGGGAGAGAGACTGGAAATGGACTTAATTATCAATCATGCTTACATAATGAGTCCTCCATAAAAATCCCCAAGTATGGAGTTTGGAGAGCTTCCAGGTTGGTGAACACATCCATGTACTGCTAGGGTGATGCACCCCAACTCCACAGGGACAGAAGCTCCTGGGCTTGGGACCTCCCAGACCAGGCCCTGTGTGTCTCTTCATTTGGTTGCTCATCTGTGTCCTTTATCATATCCTTTAATATAATAACCTGGTACAAAGGAGCTTATTTGCAAAACAGAAATAGAGTCCCACATGTGGAAACCAAACTTGTGGTTGTCGGGGGGGGGGAAGTGGGGGGGGCCGGTGGCGGCGGGGATGGAGGGATGGATTGGGAGATTGGGATTGACATGTGCACACTACTGTATATAAGATGGATAACTAATAGGGTACTGCTGTGTAGCGCAGGGAACTCTGCTCGATACTCTGTGGTGACCTATATGGGGGGGAATCTAAAAAAGAGTGGATATATGTATATGTGTAGTTGATTCACTTTGCTGTGCAGCAGAAACTAGCACAACATTGTGGATCAACTATACTCCAATAAAAAATAAAAACAATAACATACACACACACAATATAATAACCTGGTAAGTAAGTGTTTCCCTGAGTTCTGTGAGCTGTTCTAGCAAATAATTGACATCTGAAATTGGGTGGGGGGCAATCTTGTGGGACTGAGCCCTTAACATGTGGGATCTGATGCTATCTCCAGGTAGATGGCGTCAGAATTGAGTTAAATTGTAGGGCACCCAGCTACTGTCACAGAATTGGTTGCTGTGGGAAAAACTCTCACACATCTGGTGTCAGAAGAGTTGTGAATGTGATAGTATTGAGGGAATAAAAGAAAAACACAGTGTAGGTTTTCTTCAGTAGCCTATGGCGATATAACCAAATTTGTCAGATATTTGAAAAACTTATTTATTAAAGATAGTTATATTTAGGAAAAAACATAGAAATTATATATGTATAGCTTGAATTTTCGCAGATGGAACCCAGTCTCGTAATCAGCACTCAGATTAAGAAACAGAACATCACCAGTACCCTGGAAAATTCCCTCCTCCTCCCTCGAAGTCTGCCACTGTTTTTTTGTTTTTGATAGACATACAAGTGTACCTTTTTCTTAAGCACAAAAGGAAGGAAATCCTTCTTTGTTGTCATCTATTCTTAATACTATCCAAAAGTAAATGAGTTCTACCAGAGGCAAAACCATTCCTTGAATTATTCTTAAAATAATAATAACAGTAATAATAATGATGATGATGATAGTAGTTTAAAAGTAGCTTTATATTTCCACTTACATTACTTTAAAAGCAGCTTTACGTTTATTTTCTCATTTTGTTTTCACAACTGCCACTGAGGTAGGGATTATTTTCACCACTTTATATATAAGCAGGGGGACTGGGAAGGTCACACAGCCTGCAAGGGGTCCCAGGGCTGAGGGACCCCAGGGCAAGGTCTCTGCTGCTACACTGGGAGAAGAAGAAATGTCTGATCCTTCAATTGACCAGAGTATACTGTGGTCTCAAATATTTTGAGAATCCCTGAAACCACAAAAGGTGATGTCTTCATCCTTAATTCAGAGACATTCTAAATATGTAGATAATTCAGAACAGGCTGGGGGAGAGTTGTTACCCATTTATCCATTTATTCATTCTTTTTTTTTTTAATTGAAGTATAGCTAATTTACAGTGTCGTGTTAGTTTCACGTGTACAGCAAAGTGATTCAGTTATATATATATTTACATATATATATATTCTTTTTCAGATTCTTTTTCATGATAGCTTATTATAAGATATTGAATATAGTTCCCTGTGCTATACAGTAGGTCCTTGTTGTTTATCTATTTTATATATAGTAGTGTGTATCTGTTAATCCCAAACTCCTAATTTCTCTCTCCCCTCCCCTATTTATTATTTCTTGATCACTTTTTCCAGGCACTGTTATAGACACTAGGGATACGGCATGCAACAAGATAGATATTGTCATTGTTCTCTCATGGTCTTACATTCTAGAAAAGGAGACAGAAAATAAAAAGTAAACACAAAAATAGACAAGTTAATTTGAGACAGTTATAGTGCCATGAAGACAATAAGGCTAAGATGGGAGTGAGAGGATAGGGAGCATGGGGTGGTCAGGGAAGGCTTCCTTGAGGTGACTTATTTTGCAATGTAAACTTTTTTGTTGAAGTATAACATACGTACAAAAAAGTGCACAAGTCATAAGTACGCAGCTTGATGAATTTCTGCAAAGTGAACACACTCCTGTAACTATCACCTAGGCCAAGAAGTAGAACATTGCCAACTGACCTGAGGCGGTGACATTTGAGTTGAGACCCTCATGCTAAGTAGGTGCTTGTGCAAAGATCTGGGTTTAGAGTATTTCAGTAAAGAGGACAACAGTTGAGAAGGCAAGGGGAAAAACTTGGCATGTTTGAGGAGCAGAAAGAAGACCAGTGTGTACCAGTCTGTTGATCTAGCACTGCAATATTTGGGTTATGTGTTTGTGACATGATTCTTAGCTTAGGATTGGAGAGGATGATTATAATTGCTCTACAAGCCCCATCCATCAGTAAATTGGGCTCTTAGGATCTCAAAGTAACTTGGAGCAGAGGGTCTTAGCAGGAAAGTCTTTGGAGATTTTATCACATAGTGTCTCCCTCATCCAAGGAGAGCAATATCCCAACTCAGATATAGAGAGAATTATTGTAATGTGAGAGACTATAAAATCTGTAGAATTATTACAATAATTCAACTAGATTTCTTTCAATTCCATCTACCTTCCCTCACCATGGTAACCTATTAAACAGAAGAGTTCCTCCTGCTATCTTGTCCAGGGCCCTGGTCCTGACATTTGATATTCCAAGATTTCATCATGACCACGTGCTTAAAAGTCCCATGCTACCTAAATGTTTGCATACCGGTCGGTTGGTTCTTAAGAAGGGATATAGGGAAATAACAGAGGTATTGAGAGGCACTTACATAACTGGGGACAATAGGAACACTGGGTAAGTCATTACACAAATATCTCTATCACTCAAAGTGATTAAGCTTAAAGGAGATAATGTCACATTGTGGCAGAGGGGGCAGTCTTAAAAGTTTTCTGCCTGCCCTAGTTAAATTCTAATTCTTCTTTCACATTAGACTGTCCCACAATTATTAATATTTCCTTGTATGAACAACACTCATTCAGAACTTGACAAGTGAGAACTTCTGGTGAGGCAGTCCTGCCTTCACAGTGGGACACAAATTAACCTACTTTGGCCCCTGACTGCCTATGCAGAGGCTCCACCCGGGCCCCTAGCAACTCTTTAGGGTGTGTTTCCTTTGAGCTCACAGCATATCTACTGTTATTGTGTTCATGCTGTGTCACATGAAGGACTCTGCAGGTGTGCCCATTCCCGTGGTGGGCATAGCTGCTGTAAGGTAGGCATGGTTGGGGATACTGTTCTGTATCAGTCTGTAAATGGCTGTGACTTATGTAGTTCTTCACTGGCTGCCACTCCAAGCCCTTAGAGGTGCCAGAGGTGTATAGAGGAGGACTGTCACCTCTACCTTTGCTACACTCTATTAGAGGGGCCCCAAAGCAGGGATGCCTGAGTTCCAAGGTGTTTCCATCTTTGTTTATAGCCTTTTGCTCAACAGAGGACTCTGACACGAACCCAAAAAGACTGGGTCAAGAGAGGCTTCCCTGGTGGCGCAGTGGTTGAGAATCTGCCTGCCAATGCAGGGGACACGGGTTCGTGCCCTGGTCTGGGAAGATCCCACATGCCGCGGAGCAACTGGGCCCGTGAGCCACAATTACTGAGCCTGCGCGTCTGGAGCCTGTGCTCTGCAGCAAGAGAGGCCGCGATAGTGAGAGGCCCGCGCACTGCGATGAAGAGTGGCCCCTGCTTGCCACAACTAGAGAAAGCCCTTGCACAGAAACAAAGACCCAACACAGCCGTAAAAATAAATAAATAAATTAATTAATTTAAAAAAAACTTATTCTTTCATAACAAATGCTGTAAAAAAAAAAAAAAGAGACTGGGTTAAGAGACAAATTGGAGAGGTAGATACTTGGCTGAACTCAGCATTTTCCCACCCTTAGGACTTTCTTACAGCCTAACCAGATCTTTCTTCCCTTAGGATATGTTCCATCCCAGGAGGCTCCTTAGCCCCCCACCAAGACATCTGTGAGGCCATTTCCCATTTGCCAGGTGTGCCCAGACATCCTGACTCCCCAGCCTGGACACAGCACTAGATCTTTCTCAAGGCTGCTCTGCAACCCCTTGATGGTCTACCATACAAGCTCAGAAAGGCCTGAATCCTGCAGCTTTGAGCTGGGAGCCCCCACCCCTTTGTAAGCAGTGCTCAATGCTTTTTTCTTTTTTCAATCAGCAAAAGCCTGATCCTTGTTTTGACAAGTCCTGTCCCAACAAGAGCAGGCAGCACTTGGCAGTGAAACCTTCTTAATATGTAAATCTCCTGGGAAGTGGGATCATTTCCTCAGCTCATTCTTAGCGAAGAGGATGAGAGAAAGTGGCGGGCTCCTAACTATGTCTCTGACTAGAGTCTCACCCCCTGTAATTTATCTTGCTTGCATGGTGCCACTTGAGTAGTGTTTCTAAAATAACTGAGTCTCACCCCTGCTTTCAAAACTGTTAATGCTTGCCTGTTGCTTAAAGACCAAGTTCTTTATCATGAGAGATGAGGCTCTTCCTGATCTGTTGGCCACCTTACTTCTCCTGCCTCATTTTCCCTATTTCCCTCTGCACATCACACTCTCCAGTCACACCAGTCTACTCCAGGCCTGTACCTTTCCTCATGCTGTCCCCTTCATCTGGGATACTGTTCTCCACTCTCCTTTACTACCTGGCAAACTATTCATTCTTTAGGCCCAGCTCACATGTTGCCTCTAAGAAGCCCTTCCCTCCTGATTTCACAGGTAGTCTTTTTACTGTAGAAACTGTCCCCAGCAGGACACACAGTGCCTGGCTCACAGCGTCAAAGGAGAGTCAAAGGTTTACTTAGGGGTTGGTTGTTCCTAAAGGCCTGGCGTGCCTCTCAGGGCATAGATTTTCTTCCTGGTTGTGTTGCTGAAATGCACTTTCTCTCCTTATTTGGCTTCTGGCGCCCAGTCTGCCATCCATTAGTATATCAGGGAGTTGCCTGTCGTGCGAGATCATCAGCCCCCTTAATCCTCCTTTGTAACTGGATTATGTCAGACTTTACTGTGTGCCTGGAGGCTTCCTATGGGTCTAATTTCAACATAACCGAGAAATGTCATACTAACCACCAACTTCCCCTCCACCCCTATAAAAACAGATTTGTTTTTGAAACAGTTTAATAGAATAACATCCAGGGAAGAAACAGGAGCAAGAGGGGGGAAAAAACCCTCCCAAACCCATAAGACAGCTAATGCACTAAGTATGTCAATGGGCTCTCAGCTTCTCTAGGAGGTCTGCAGGAGAACAAAAAGGATTCTCAGAGTAGAGGGGGAGCACCCTTTCCTACTGGACAGATGATACCATATCGGGTTGCCAGTGGGGAGAGCCCATTATTAACAAGACCCTTTAATCAAAGCCCAAGCCATTACTAATTCGCTAGGTATTAAAGCAGCAAGAGACAGCTGCTGAGGGTGGCAGTGGCATGGGGGTAGGGGTGGTATGGATGAGGGGTGGGAGGGTTAAAGTCTTGAAAAGTCAGAGCCAAGGCACTTAAAATGAGCCAGATTCTCTGGCCTGTGCTATTCATGTCCCTCCTCTGCTCAAAAGCCTTTGTTGCTACCCTTTCAAAGCTACTTACCTCTCTCTCCCCCTTCCCTAACCCATGACAACCACTAATCTGTTTTCCATCTCTATAATTTTATCATTTCAAGAATGTTATATACATGGAACTATACAGTACGTAAACCTTTTTATTTTTAATTTTTTTTACAGGTCTTTTACCTCCTTAGGTAGGTTTATTCCTAGGTATTTTATTCTTTTTGTTGCAATGGTGAATGGGATTGTTTCCTTAATTTCTCTTTCTGATCTTTCCTTGTTAGTGTATAGGAATGCAAGAGATTTCTGTGCATTAATTTTGTATACTGCAGCTTTACCAAATTCATTGATTAGCTCTAGTAGTTTTCTGGTGGCATCTTTAGGATTCTCTATGTATAGTATCATGGCATCTGCAAACAGTGACAGTTTTACTTCTTCTTTTCCAATTTGTATTCCTTTTATTTCTTTTTCTTCTCTGATTGCGCTGGCTAGGACTTCCAAAACTATGTTGAATAATACTGGCGAGAGTGGACATCCTTGTCTTGTTCCTGATCTTAGAGGAAATGCTTTCAGTTTTTCACCGTTGAGAATGATGTTTGCTGTGGGTCTGTCGTATATGGCCTTTTTTATGTTGAGGTAGGTTCCCTCTATGGCTACTTTCTGGAGAGTTTTTATCATAACTGGGTGTTGAATTTTGTCAAAAGCTTTCTCTGCATCTGTTAAGATGATCATATGGTTTTTATTCTTCAATTTGTTAATATGGTGTATCACATTGATTGATTTGCATATATTGAAGAATCCTTGCATTCCTGGGATAAATCCCACTTGATCATGGTGTATGATGCTTTTCATGTGTTGTTGGATTCTGTTTGCTAGTATTTTGTTGAGGATTTTTGCATCTATATTCATCAGTGATATTGGTCTGTAATTATCTTTGTTTGTATTATCTTTGTCTGGTTTTGGTATCAGGATGATGGTGGCCTCATAGATTGAGTTAGGGATTGTTCCTTCCTCTGAAGTTTTCTGGAAGAGTTTGAGAAAGATTGGTCTTAGCTCTTCTGTAAATGTTTGATAGAATTCACCTGTGAAGCCATCTGGTCCTGGACTTCTGTTTGTTGGAAGATTTGTAATCACAGTTTCAACTTCATTACTTGTGATTGGTCTGTTCATATTTTCTATTTCTTCCTGGTTCAGTCTTGGAAGGTTGTGCATTTCTAAGAATTTGTCCATTTCTTCCAGGTTGTCCATTTTATTGGCATATAGTTGCTTGTAGTAGTCTCTTAGGATGCTTTGTAGTTCTGCGGTGTCCGTTGTAACTTCTCCTTTTTCATTTCTAATTTTATTGATTTGAGTCCTCTCCCTCTTTTTCTTGATGAATCTGGCTAATGGTTTATCAATTTTGTTTATCTTCTCAAAGAACCAGGTTTTAGTTTCATTGATCTTTGCTATTGTTTTCTTTGTTTCTATTTCATATTATTTCTGCTCTGATCTTTATGATTTCTTTCCTTCTTCTAACTTTGGGTTTTGTTTGTTCTTTCTCTAGTTCCTTTAGGTGTGAGATTAGGTTGTCTATTTGAGATTTTTCTTGTTTCTTGAGGTAGTCTTGTATTGCTATAAACTTCCCTCTTAGAACAGCTTTTGCTGCATCCCATAGGTTTTGGATCTTCATGTTTTCATTGTAATTTGTCTCTACGTATTTTTTGATTTCCTCTTTGATTTCTTCAGTGATCTCTTTGTTATTTAGTAACATATTGTTTAGCCTCCATGTTTTTGTGTTTTTTACGTTTTTTTCCCTGTAATTGACTTCTAATCTCACAGTGTTGTGGTCGGAAAAGATGCTTGATATGATTTCAGTTTTCTTAAATTTACCGAGACTTGATTTGTGACCCAAGATGTGATCTGTCCTGGAGAATGTTCTGTGTGCACTTGAGAAGAAAGTGTAATCTGCTGTTTTTGGATGGAATGTCCTATAAATATCAACTAAACCTATCTGGTCTATTGTGTCATTTAAAGCTTGTGTTTCCTTATTAATTTTCTGTTTGGATGATCTGTCCATTGGTGTAAGTGAGGTGTTAAAGTCCCCCACTATTATTGTGTTACTGTCGATTTCCTCTTTTATAGCTGTTAGCATTTGCCGTATGTATTGAGGTGCTCCTATGTTGGATGCATATATATTAATAATTGTTATATCTTCTTCTTGGATTGATCTCTTGATCATTATGTAGTGTTCTTCCTTGTCTTTTGTAACATTCTTTATTTTAAAGTCTATTTTATCTGATATGAGTATAGCTACTCCAGCTTTCTTTTGATTTCCATTTGCATGGAATATCTTTTTCCATCCCCTCACTTTCAGTCTGTATGTGTCCCTAGGTCTGAAGTGGGTCTCTTGTAGACAGCATATATATCGGTCTTGTTTTTGTATCCATTCAGCGAGCCTGTGTCTTTTGGTTGGAGCATTTAATCCATTCACGTTCAAGGTGATTATCGATATGTATGTTCCTGTTTCCATTATCTTAATTGTTATGGGTTTGTTTTTGTAGGTCCTTTTCTTCTCTTGTGTTTCCCATTTAGAGAAGTTCCTTTAGCATTTGTTGTAGAGCTGGTTTGGTGGTGCCGAATTCTCTTAGCTTTTGCTTGTCTATAAAGCTTTTGATTTATCTGTCAAATCTGAGTGAGATCCTTGCTGGGTAGAATAATCTTGGTTGTAGGTTCTTCCCTTTCATCACTGTAAATATATCATGCCACTCCCTTCTGGCTTGTAGAGTTTCTGCTGAGAAATCAGCTGTTAACCTTATGGGAGTTCCCTTGTATGTTATTTGTCATTTTTCCCTTGCTGCTTTCAGTAATTTTTCTTTGTCTTTAATTTTTGCCAGTTTGATTACTGTGTGTCTCGGCATGTTTCTCCTTGGGTTTATCCTGCCTGGGACACTCTGTGCTTCCTGGACTTGGGTGGCTATTTCCTTTCCCATGTTAGGGAAGTTTTCGACTATGATCTCTTGAAATATTTTCTCGGGTCCTTTCTCTCTCTCTTTTCCTCTGGGACCCCTATAATGCAAATATTGTTGCGTTTAATATTGTCCCAGAGGTCTCTTAGGCTGTCTTCATTTCTTTTCATTCTTTTTTCTTTATTCTGTTCCACGGCAGTGAATTCCACCATTCTGTCTTCCAGGTCACTTATCTGTTCTTCTGCCTCAGTTATTCTGCTGTTGATTCCTTCTAGTGTATTTTTCATTTCAGTTATTGTATTGTTCATCTCTGTTTGTTTGTTCTTTAATTCTTCTAAGTGTTTGTTCTTTAATTCTTCTAGGTCTTTGTTAAACATTTCTTGCATCTTCTCGATCTTTGCCTCCATTCTTTTTCCGAGGTCCTGGATCATCTTCACTATCATTATTCTGAATTCTTTTTCTGGAAGGTTGCCTATCTCCACTTCATTTAGTTTTTTTTTTGGGGTCTTATCTTGTTCCTTCATCTGGTACAAAGTCCTCTGCCTTTTCATTTTGTCTGTCTGTCTGTGAATGTGGTTTTTCTTCCACAGGCTGCAGAATTGTAGTTCTTCTTGCATGTGCTGTCTGTCCTCTCTGTAACTTTTTTAGATAGGCTTTTTTCCCACTAGGCTTAGTTCCCTGTGTGTGTATCAGTTGTTTCCTGTTACTGGTGAGTAGTATTCCATGGTATAGATGTGACACCATTTGTTTAACCATTCCATAGAAGGGTGTTCTGTATCTTGACTGTGATGGTAGTTGCATGTGATAAAATTGCATGGAAGTAAACACACGTTCAAACACAAATGAGTTCATGTGAAATTGGTGACATTTGAATAAGGTGGGTGGATTGTATCAATGTCATTTTCCTAGTTGTGAGACTGTACTATAGGTCTGGAGAATGTCAACATTGGGGGAAACTGGATGAAGGATATATAGGATATATCTGTATTATTTCTTACAGCTGTGTATGAATCTACAATTATCTAAAAAAAAACAAGTGCCTTTGGTGGCACTTCTTTGCTGTGGAGCAAAGGCTAAACCTGTTGGTTTGGACCGCAAGGCCCTTCCATGTTCTGGCTCCACTTTCACCTGCCTTCTGTCTTCTCTCTTCTGAGAGATGTATTTTCACAGTGTGGACCTGTGTAACCAGAAACAGATCAAGAAGTAGGACATTGCCAGGACCCTGGAAGCCCCCCTCCTCCTCCCATCCTTTTACTACCCTCCAAAGGGTAATTGCTATCTGATTTCTCTTCCATGTATTAGTTTTGCCCATTTTTGAACTTCATATAAATGAATTCATGGATTTTTTTTTAAACTGGCTTCTCTTCCCCAACATAGTGATTATTTGTGTTGCAGGTAGCAGTAGTTTGTTCATTATCATTGCTGTATAGTATTCAGCCCACTGTTTGAAGAAACTACAGTTATACAACTTATATGTAATACTGTTGGTGATTATTTGGTTGCTTACAGTTCAGGGCTATTTCAAATAATTCTGCCATGAATGCTCTTTTATATACCATTGTCTCACATATATACTCATTTCACTTGGATAAATACCTAGAAGTGGGATTGTTGGGTCATAGGATATACTCATGGTTTATCTTTAGGAGGTAGCGCCAAATAGTTTTCCAAAGTGGTGCCATCAATTTTCACTCTTACCAGAAGAGTTCTTGTTGTTCTGCATCCTTGCAAATTCTTGGCATCATCAGTCTTATGAATTTTAGTTATTCTGGTAGGGTGTATAATGGTAACTATTATCAAGGACTGGTTTGCAGGAGGGTTTTCTGCTCTTCCCCAGCAGAAGAGTGCTGTTGCTTGTTACTCAGTGCAAAGGTCACCCTGGGGTGAGAGAGGTTTCCTACCTCTTCCTTAGAGGCAGGTGACTGTGTTTCTACCCCTTCTGCAGACAGTGGATCTTTGCCTGGGCCTTGGGAGTGGGAGGGTTGCCTACCTTTCCACTAGTGACTTAAGGCTTTGGTTTCTTTTTTTTTTTTTAAATAAATTAAATTAATTAATTAATTAATTATTTTTGGCTGTGTTGGGTCTTCGTTGCTGTGGGCAGACTTTCTCTAGTTGTGGCGAGCAGGGGCTACTCTTCATTGTGGCGTGTGGGCTTCTCATTGTGGTGGGTTCTCTCGTTGCGGAGCACAGGCTCTAGGCGCACAGGCTTCAGTAGTTGTGGCACGTGGGCTCAGTAGTTGTGGCTCACGGGCTCTAGAGTGCAGGCTCAGTAGTTGTGGAGCACGGGCTTTGTTGCTCCGCAGCATGTGGGATCTTCCCAGACCAAGGCTCGAACCTGTGTCCCCTGCATTGGCAGGCGGATTCTTAACCACTGCACCACCAGAGAAGCCCAAGGCTTTGGTTTCTTATAAGAGAACGTTCTGGAAAATGTGTGGGGTTTTGTGCCAGTGGGCCAATGCGAGCTCTGTCAGCTCTCCTGCCTGCCTCAGTCTTTTTCTGAGTACCTGGTAGAGATTGTGGAAAAGAGTTTGGGAGTGTGAACTCCTCTTGTGTCTGGGGCTCCCGGGGATTCCTAACTTCATGCCAACCCATACCCGGCTTTTAAGAATTTGTTATAATGTAAACTCTTTTCTTACCCTCTTCCTCCAAAGAAACTCTGGCGAAGGTGGAATAGCTCTTGTGTCTTGTCTCTCTCTGGTGGGGATGGTCAGTCTTTGGAATTCAGTTCTCCTGGTTGCCGTGTAACCTCAGCTCTCTGACGGGCTCAAGGGAAGTTACGATTTTACAGATTGTCTGGCTTTTTCTTATTGTTGGGGTGGGAGTTATGTTCTCTTTGTGGCTTTCTACCTCACACTGTGGTTTTTAACTTGAGTTTCTCCTGTGACTAATGAGTTTGAGCCCCTTTAAATGTAACAACTCTATCTTGCATTTTCGTGCTGCACTGCCTTTGTCTGAAATACCCTTTCCTTTTACTCTCTGCCTGTTCCTTCAAGGGTCAGTTCAAGAGTCCCTCTGTCTATGCAGCTGTCTCTAACCACCTCTGTCTTCTTCTGCCACCCCCACCAAACCTTGCTCTCTGCTCCCTTCCACTTCCCCAGCATTTTTTATTATTTGGATTAGGAAACTGGGAGTTGGGGTAAGATGCTACTTTTTTCTGGTTTCCATCGGTTTCCCTTTTGATTAGCTGGGAGAAGCAGAGCAGGGGTGTGAGAGGTGGAATAAATGCCCAGGGTGGATTTTCCCTGGGGCTTAGAGAGAGGTGTATGGCGCAGAGACAATTTCTTCCAGAACTGTGAAGGCTGCAGCTCATTTCCCCAAAGGCAGCGTTTACAGTTTGGGAATTTATAGGAGGGTCACCTCACAAATGCCCTGAAGACTTACTCCTGGTTTTGCTTGTGTCTTTGTTCCTTGCCAGGCACTTTTCCTGCCCAATTGAGCCCAAATTGCTGAAAACAAACTTTCTCTGGATTATCCTCATCCTGCTGGGTATCAGTTTTTCCTAAAGCCAAAATTGCTGCTTAGTCTAGACTTGCACGCTTATTGTTCTATTTTAAGAGAAGCCCCCAATCCACACCAGAAGAGCAGAGGTGGCTGTTCCACATAAAAGTCCCTTTCCCTTTGGCATCTTCTTGGCTCCCTGACAGTCGTGAACCCTTTGTACAGTGTCTGTCCCTAGCAGCTTCTGGGCAGACCTCAGCTGCTCTCTTACTGTCCAGGGCAGCAGCAAGGACAGAAACAGCATTTTCAAAGTGAAAGAAGAGAAAAATAGGGTAAGTCTCAGGCACAGAAAAGCAAGCCTGAATGCTGAGGGTAGTCGTAAAGGACCACCTGTTGACTAAGCCATGTCCAGGGGTGCAGGGGTGTGTATCCTTCAGCCTTTCTTTTCCTCTGAGTCCATGGACTGCATTTCCCCTGTTCATTCTGTTTCTCTGTTTGGATTTTCCGAGTGAGTTGGTAAAGCACTTTAGTTTCCTGTAATTCTCTCCCACTGAGACCTCAGGGCAGTGGAGTGCTGTTAAATGTTTAACAGTAGGTTCTCCAAGAAAAGAAGCCCTAGTTTGCAGCGTTTGTCCATTTCCATAGTGTAAATACTCCCACAATTGCCAATTTTAAGCCGCCAATGTGATATCATTGAACATGGAGTTGGGAAGAGATTCTCAGTAGCACACAATTATATAGTATTTCTACCATGTAAGTGAAATAGATGTTAAATAACCTCAGGAGCATAGATCATTGGTTGGCAAATTATGGCCTGTAGGCCAAATCTGACACAGGGCCTGTTTTTCTGCAGTCCATGAACTAAGATTGGTTTTTACATTTTTAAAGGGTTTAAAAAAAAATAGAACAATACGTGACAGAGACTGTTTGTGGCCCTTAAAGCCTAAAATATTTAGTATCTGTCCCTTTACAGAAAAAGTTAGCTGACCACTGGCATAGATAATAGTAAAATGTAGTAAAAGAATTAGGAAGTGGTAAGTTTTGAGTATTTTTACTCTTGGGTTTTAATATGATTTATTTAATTGTAAATGTATGTAACTAATTTTTTTATAATAGCTATTTAACAACAAATTCACAAAATTCTCCCAAACTTAACAGTCGGTTTTCATGATCCAGTAAGAGCTGACTTCAGCACACCACTGCCTCGAGGGTCATTGCTGGAGGGGCCTCAAGTGTTCTTAAGTTCAGTCTCTTCACATTATAGATGGGGAATCTGAGGCCCAAAGAGGAGAATGACTTACACAAGTTAACTTAGCAAATTAGTGGCAGAGTCAAGTTTCCTAGCTCCAGTTTTGTCATCTTTGCTCATTTGATGCTGTCTAATATATACCCATGTTTCCCTTTTTATTGCTTTTACCTCTTTGCTGAAGTCTGAGCTGGCAAAGTCAGCATCATATGGTATCCCTAGCACTGCAGCCTCAGGCCAGCACACCCTAAGAACTCTTGCCACCAACTTAACCATGACCATGTTCAGTTTACTGACTTATTTTGCTGTTTACTTTGAGGATAAATATTGTTTTTCTTTCCCCTAAATTGTTGCCCTGGGTATTTTATCAGCTCCTGACTTTTTGCCCAATCTTGGTTTCTTCTGGTAGGATGGGTGTCCTTGTATTAGCCTCCTTGACCAACCACCTCCCCTTTGGGGTTTGCACTGAGCATTCTTCATGCTAAATCTTTGTTCTTGTTAGACTGGGACCCTGTTTATTGTGACAGAACCTGATGTTTTCAGAGGGGATGAGGCAAGAGTGGGGGAGGGAGCAGAGGAAGCTGGGCCTGAGAAAGTGAGGAAAATGCTGGTATCAGAATCTTATAAAGGGGTGGCTGACTGGGGCTGCATCTCCTGTGAGTTGTTGAGTGAGGAGCAGGATCCAGGCCAGAGAGAAAAGGGAAGTGGGGAGGGAGAGAGAGAAAGATTGAGAAGAGAGAAGGGAGAAAGAAGCAGAGCCCAAGTCCTGGGTTCCATGGCTTGCCAAGTCCCACAAGGCCAGGCTAACTTCCTGTGCTTTGGGGGTGTCTCGGGTATCTTCAGTAATCTAATAATCAACTCCCACATAATTTGAGCTAGTCTAAGTGGATTCCTGCTCCTTGTGATCAAATAGTTTCTGAAAACAACGGAAATCTCAAAATCTTTAGAGACTGGGAGGAGCTGAGGCACTGAGAGAAAGTGACCCTGTGACGGAGCAGGCACCTTTCTTCCCAAGTCCCCTGGCTGCTGTGAAGCTAAGGCAAGGTCCTGATTATTTTCTGCTGTTGTCTCTTCCTCTTTTCCCAGCGTGGCTGAACGCCAAACGGTTGTTATAGCATAATTAGCGCAGTCAAAGCCAGGGGCAATTACAGACATTGGCCTGATTTTGATATATTCTAAGATCCCCACAGAGAAAGTTATAAATTATAAAAGAACCCAAATAAAATATGAAATTAAAAAATCTTCGTTTGAAGAAAATTTTCATTTTATGTTTGTTTCTGTAAAGCAAAATTAAATGTATTTAAATCAGCAGATAAAACAGAAAATTTGGGAAAGCACATGTATCTGGCATTAAAAAATCAGCAAGGATATTATAAGCTTATTTATTATTAAGACATCATAATGGCATTGAAAAACACTTGTAAGGAAAAATTTACCCAGAATTCTACTTTCCTGTAAACAGTGCTTTCATTTTGCCAGATGCTCTGCTTGTCCTTACTTATATCGGTACACTTGCACACAGTTGCCATCACAATATACATACACATTTTTCAGTTATGAAAAGTCTCTGTGTTGCAGTTATCTATAAAATTTTAATTTCTAATGGTTGAGTAATATTGTTTCTAGTGAATTTGTCACAATTTGCTTAACTATTCTTTTGTAGTTGCATATTTAGATTGCTTCCAGTTATCTTCAACAGTGTAGTGAACACTTTTTACCTTTGATTTTAAAATTAAAAAGCAAAATTCCTCAGCATAAGTCTCCCAGAGTGGGATTACTGGGTGACGTGGGAAGACTGGCACCATGGAAGGAGCACTGAATTTAGAGTTAGAAGACATGGGATTGATCTTTGATCTACTACCTGTGTGGTCTTGGTCAAATCACTTAATGTTATTGACCTACAGTTTTCTCACCTGTAAACTTTATTTATGCTATTTCATAGCTGGTAGGATTTTAGTGAGGATTAATGAGAAGTCACATAAATATTAGCACGTAGCATACTCAAACACGTTTATTTCAGCTGAAAGGGGACAGACATTTATTTACTCTTCTTGATCCATATCATCAAATTTCTTTTCAAAATATAGAATCATCAATGATGTAATGAGTATACACAGGTTTGAGTGCACCATAATTGAATTTTATGATTTTAAAGGTCAATATAATAGGCATAATATGTTATAGAAAGGTACTTAGGGAAATACTGAAGTGTACAAAAGAAATGCTTAGATAGCAAAAAGTAAAAAAAATAAAATGACAATAGCAGGCAAAGCACAGCATGGTATAAAATGACTGAAATAAGAGAAAGAATCAAAGAAACTGGGGTGGGGAGAGGTCTGTGGCAGAGGGAGTTGGTACTTTTCTGCTGCATCTCTAACCTTTGTCAGGTTGGCTTATGGGTGGGCCGCCGCAGGAACATTTAATATTTCCCTTTCCTCTAGCCAGGCAGCACATGAGCTTTCTTCCAGGGCCCTGGCAGCTGCTCCCAACGCTGTTCTTCTCTGTCCTCCACCCTTAGGGGAACAGATGCAACTCGGGGAGGGAACAATGCCCACATTGTAAGCCCAGCTGTCACACAGAACTCCGTGCTCCCCTCCCCACAGCAGAGGCTGCCCCCCATGTTGCCAGAGCCTCCAGGCTGCTCCTCTGCCCACTCAGGCTCAGCCCTGCCAGACCCCGGGCAGGGGGTGGGGGGTGGGTGGGGAGGGCAAACAATGCCTGGTTGTTCTCAGACACCGTTTTCCTTCTTGCAGGGCAGTCCACCACCCTTTGTAGAACTGCCCTTGGCCCATCTCTGTCTCAAGAAGGCAGGGTTCTACACAGCTGGGTCCTTGGAACTGGAAGATGGGACAGCCACCTAAGTTGCAAAGGACCTGGTTGAAGAGACCTGGTCTGTCCCTTCTTTGTCATGAGGCTTAAATGGTCTTCATCGTGAACTGAAGGGGAAGTATTAGGACAACTCTGGTGAGCCCCATGTTCCAGAACCGCTCTTCTGGAAACTTCTGTGGTTTGTACAGCAATGGTCCTGACTGAACACCCACGCTCTGGGCTGAAGGAAACAGCCATCTCTATATCAGGCAGTGAATTTAAAATCCAGTACAAAAATGTTCTGAGGCAGGAGGAGGATTTCTTCTACTTTAATGGTACTTGAGATTCTATAGAACCCATTCTCATCCTTCTTTGAGGGAGGTAGGACTATAAATGGAGAAACTGAGGCCGAGGGATGGAGACTAGTTAATAAGAACTGGGACTTTGGAATCCAAATCATTGATCTCCTGGGCAAAATTGTGTTTTTTCCACTATACCACACTGAGCTTAGAAAAGAGCAGAAAGATAAGGAAATGAGCCACCCCAGAGGCCTCAGGGGATGAAACTTGGAGGGGCTCTGCAGACAGTAAAGCTACCTTGGGATGGGTTTATGGAGTGGAAGCGACACAGGACTCTTAGATTTATTCTGAGTCAGGTTTGCACTAGAGCTCCTTTGTGGTTTCCTGGGATACTCTCTCTTCCTGGGTTTCTCTGGCTGCTAGTAGGACTGAGAAGGTTGCTCTGAGCTGAGCATGCCCAGTGGTCTCTGGTGTGTGAGAAGCCGTGGACTGAGAGCAGCTGCTCAAAACTGGATTGTAATGTTTAGTGGATCTCAGGTCACCTTGATTAGAGACTGATGGTTTATGTTTCTTCCTTATAATGGACCCTCAGTGTTTCTCCCTTCTAGGCTATCCCCTACCCCTCATCAAGAGTGATCATTTTAAAAGGAAAATCTCCTTGCTCAATAATTATCCATGGTTCCCCATTCCCTCAGAAAAAGTACAGTCCCTGCAAGATAACGTAGTGTCTTTCTAGGTCTGGGGTTGGGCCCTAGACCCCCACCATCCTCACTACTGCCTTTTCTCTGACTCTCACCCTGATCCTATGCTCTGGCCATACAGAACTTTATCAGATTTTCCTAAATGGAGCATGCCATTTTATGCTTCCATGCTTTTCTCCATGCTGTGCTCTCTGCCTGGAATGCCTTTCCCATCTTATTCACCTGCAGAGCTTGTATTCATTAAGACCCAGCTCAAACAAATCTTTCTTCCTTAGTGGAGTGTCCTCTGATCCCTACTCTGGTCTTTCTGCCGCCACTGCCCCTATTACAGTACCGGGTACTTTATTTATGTGTCTCTCTTCTTTTCTAGACTGAAAGCTTTTAGAGGACAGGGATCAGACCTGGATCATTTTGGTGTCCTTAGCATCAAACAGAGGTCAGAAGGCCTGTTGAGTGATTGGTCAAGGGCTTTTATGTGGACTTTTGGCACATGTTACCTTATACTGGGCTCCAGTCCATTTCCACACAGTAACTAGAGTGTTCTTTTAAAAAACACTCATATTTAAAAAAAAATATGGTGCCATATTACTCATCTGCTTAAAACTCCTCAGTGGTCTTCTATTGTGCTCCGGGTAAAATCTTTATCATGGTGGCCCCTGGCTCCCTCTGATCTCACTGCTCATGTCACTGGAGCCATATTGGGTCCTTTCATTTCCTGGAATGTTCCTTCTTGCCTTAATACTATTTCTTTGCAATACTATTTCTTTTGTCTAGAGTGCTACTCCCTCACTTTTGTCATGTACAAGCCAGTCTGGCTCTTTGTCAGCCCACATAGCCTATTGAGATGGCAAACCCAGGTTCTGGTGAGTGAGCTCTATGAGCCACGTGATTGCTTTATTGCTGAGGCTTACGCCTGTGTGCCCATGACCTGAATTGGCTATCACCCTTATATAGAATGAAAAAAGGAGAAGCAAAGTGTTCTGGGACCCTGAGGAGGAACAGCAGAGGAAAGAAAAAAGAAAGGAGAAAGGAGAAAGAGGAAAGGAAAGAAACTCTTATCAGATCCGACTCAAATTCTGGCCTCACACTTGCTAGTTTTCGGATTGGAGCAAGTTACTTAATCTCTCAAAGCTTAGTTTCCTCATCAGTAAAATGGGGTTAATAATGGCTCTTGCCTCATGGTGTTATCATGAGGTTTGTGTTAATGTGTGTAATGCAGTTTAGCACAGTGCTGGCTGCATATTAAGTCCTCAGCTTTGTTTATAATTAATTTCTTATAAAATACTGTATATGTACATATATAAATGTTTATTCAAATCATTTCAGAATATTTTTCTTCCCCTTCTTCCTTTCTCTGCCTTCTCTCCCTCTCTTTCATCTTTCCCCCTCCTTCCCTCCCTCTTCCTTTGCTTCTTTCTTTGTTTGTTTCTTTGCCTCCCTCCCTTCCCCGTCCCTCCCTCCCTCCCTCCCTCCCTCCTTTCCTTCCTTCGTTCCTTCGTTCGTTCCTTCCTTCCCTCCTTCCCTCCCTTCTCCTCTTCTCCCTCTCTCTTTCTTTCTCTTCAGTAAACTTTATTGGGTGCCTACTGTGTGTGCCAAGCAATATCCCCAAATCTGGGAAAAGATCTTGATGAGAAGAATGAGTGTTTTGTTGTCTTTTCTTGTCCATGTCCCTGATTGAACTTTGAATTTGTCTATATGACTTAGTCTCAAATGACACACCCAGCAAATCCGGGGAGGTGGGGGGTGGATAAAAAGGTGGTGGGGATGAAAAGGGTTTCAGCTGGGTCTGGCTCCCCAGCTCGCTCCCTCTACCCACAGCCCAACAGGGGTTTGCCTTTGTGATAGGAAAATGCTCTTTCAACAGCACCAGTGTGGAAGCTCAGATGTTTGTAACTGTTGCTTAGTTTTAGGAAAAGGGATATATTTTGCCAAGTTGTGATCCCACTGGGCCTCTGAGCAGTCTGAACTTGGAATGAAATCCAAACCATGAAGTCTGAAACTTTTTAAACAGAAAAGAAAGGTTCAAAGAAAAAAGCTTTCTTAGGCTCCTGGATGAAAAAGTTGATCCAAAATATAATCATCCAAAAATAATATTCTGAAGGTTTACTTTAGAAAAATCAGAGACCAATAGGTAAAACTTTCTTTGTAACTGAGAGAGACAAAAAGGTAGAATGTGGGGGAGTGTGTCTTCTTCCTGGAACATTCAATCTCCTCCCTCTTACATCTCCCTCCCACCCTCCCTATCCCACCCCTCTAGGTGGTCACAAGGACCGAGCTGATCTCCCTGTGCTATGCGGCTGCTTCCCACTAGGTATCTGTTTTACACTTGGTAGTGTATATATGTCCATGCCACTCTTTCACATCGTCCCAGCTTGCCCTTCCCACTCCCCATATCCTCAAGTCCATTCTCTACATCTGCGTCTTTATTCCTGTCCTGCCCCTACGTTCTTCAGAACAATTTTTTTTTTTTTTTAGATTCCATATATATGTGTTAGCATACGGTATTACTCTGTATGACAGTCTCTAGGTCCATCCACCTCACTACAAATAACTCAATTTCATTTCTTTTTATGGCTGAGTAATATTCCATTGTATATATGTGCTACATCTTCTTTATCCATTCATCTGTCGATGGACACTTAGGTTGCTTCCATATCCTGGCTATTTTAAATAGAGCTGCAGTGAACATTGTGGTACATGACTCTTTTTGAATTATGGTTTTCTCAGGCTATATGCCCAGTAGTGGGATTGCTGGGTCATATTTTTAGTTTTTTAAGGAACCTCCATACTGTTCTCTGTAGTGGCTGTATCAATTTACATTCCCACCAACAGTGCAAGAGGGTTCCCTTTTCTCCACACCCTCTCCAGCATTTATTGTTTGTAGATTTTTTGATGATGGCCATTCTGACTGGTGTGAGGTGATACCTCATTGTGGTTTTGATTTGCATTTCTGTAATGATTAGTGATGTTGAGCATCCTTCCATGTGTTTGTTGGCAATCTGTATATCTTCTTTGGAGAAATGTCTATTTAGGTCTTCTGCCCAGTTTTGGATTGGGTTGTTTGTTTTTTTGATATTGAGCTGCATGAGCTGCTTGTAAATTTTGGAGATTAAGCCTTTGTCAGTTGCTTCATGTGCAAATATTTTCTCCCATTCTGAGGGTTTTCTTTTTGTTTTGTTTATGGTTTCCTTTGCTGTGCAAAAGCTTTTAAGCTTCATTAGGTCCCATTTGTCTACTTTTGTTCTTATTTCCAGTTCTCTAGGAGGTGGGTCAAAAAGGATCTTGCTGTGATTTATGTCATAGAGTGTGCTGCCTACGTTTTCCTCTAAGAGTTGTATAGTGTCTGGTCTCACATTTAGGTCTTTAATCCGTTTTGAGTTTATTTTTGTGTATGGTGTTAGGGAGTGTTCTAATTTCATTCTTTTACATGTAGCTGTCCAGTTTTCCCAGCACCACTCATTGAAGAGGCTGTCTTTTCTCCATTGTATATTCTTGCCTCCTTTACCAAAAATAAGGTGACCATATGTGCCTGGGTTTATCTCTGGGCTTTCTATCCTGTTCCATTGATCTATATTTCTGTTTTTGTGCCAGTACCATACTGTCTTGATTACTGTAGCTTTGTAGTATAGTCTGAAGACAGGGAGCCTGATTCCTCCAGATCCTTTTTTCTTTCTCAAGATTGCTTTGGCTATTCTGGGTCTTTTGTGTTTCCATACAAATTGTGCAATGTTTTGTTCTAGTTTTGTGAAAAATGCCATTGGTAGTTTGATAGAGATTGCATTGAATCTGTAGATTGCTTTGGGTAGTATAGTCATTTTCACAATGTTGATTCTTCCAATCCAAGAACATGGTATATCTCTCCATCTGTTGGTATCATCTTTAATTTCTTTCATCAGTGTCTTATAGTTTTCTGCATACAGGTCTTTTGTTTCCTGAGGTAGGTTTATTCCTAGGTATTTTACTCTTTTTGTTGCTATGGTAAATGGGAGTGTTTCCTTAATTTCTCTTTCAGATTCTTCATCATTAGTGTATAGGAATGCAAGAGATTTCTGTGCATTAATTTTGTATCCTGCTAGTTTACCAAATTCATTGATCAGCTCTAGTAGTTTTCTGGTAGCATCTTTAGGATTCTCTACTTATAGTATTATGTCATCTGCAAACAGTGACAGCTTTACTTCTTCTTTTCTGATTTGTATTCCTTTTATTTCTTTTCCTTCTCTGACTGCTGTGGCTAAAACTTCCAAAACTATGTTGAATAATAGTGGTGAGAGTGGACAACCTTGTCTTGTTCCTGATCTTAGTGGAAATGGTTTCAGTTTTTCACCATTGAGAATGATGTTGACTGTGGGTTTGTCATATATGGCCTTTATTATGTTGGGTAAGTTCCCTCTGTGCCTACTTTCTGGAGGGTTTTTATCATAAATAGGTGTTGAATTTTGTCGAAAGCTTTTTCTCCATCTATTGAGATGATCATATGGTTTTTCTCCTTCAATTTGTTTATATGGTTTATCACATTGATTGATTTGTGTATATTGAAGAATCCTTGCATTCCTGGGATAAACCCCATTTGATCATGGTGTATGATCCTTTTAATGTGCTGTTGGATTTTGTTTATGTCAAATGCTTTTATTTTTTGACTAGGAAAAATCTTCTATGGCCAATGGATTTATAAGTTTGAATCCCCAGTTATATTGCTTACTTGAAAAGTAGAGTTCACAATTATCCTCTCCTGAGGTGAAGAGCTTTTAAAATGAGTTAACCAAAGTCTATTAGCATAGTTCAAAGCAGATTTGGCATATCATAAACAAACTGGGATTATGAAGGGTGGTAATACTGATGTGATAGTTTCTATTCTTCCTTCAGGATACACCTCAGATTTTAGCTTCTCTGTAAACTTTCTATTCCTCTTCCCCTCAGCCTATGTCTCCCCACTTCCCCTGGCCCATTTCCTTCCACCAGCTGCCTCCTGCGCCTGGTTTGGGGCTTCTCCCTCAGACCTGCTTGCCATACCCCCCCGACCCAATCTGCTGCCTTTAGGACCCACCCCTTAGGACCCTCACAAAGCCTGAAATCTTTGGGAAAAGGGTGCAGATGAGGAGTTCTAGCTAGTTTGAGGTGATGGGCACTTCCCCTTTGGACACCACTCTGAGTCACCTGACTGCTTGCAGGGAGGAATGGGAAGAGATCTGGTCCTTGCACAGGTCCCTGGGAGGGATTGCTGGCTAGGATAAGAGTCTGAAGGCTCTAGAAGGAAGAATTGCATATGCAGAGCTTGTCCTAGGGATCAGGCTCAGCTCACCAGCCTCACTAGTCCTCTAGTGGAGAAGAGAGGAGAAGTTGTAGGAGGACAGCTCTGCTGGCTGGAGTCAACTTGACCATGGGTGTGGTGAAGCCTGGGGCCTTAGGAAGGTCTGCTTGGGTGAAAAATGGTGCTCAGCAGAGTGGGGGTCATGAGCTTATGATTCAAGTTCTGTCATGGCTGCCCCAGCAGCTGGATCTGTGAACTTAACTTGATAGGACTGGAGAAAGCTCCTGGAGGAGTGGGAACTAAAACCTGGAACTTTGTGGAGTGGCAGGAATAGTTGTGGGGCAAGATAGGGAGAAGCTTACACCTCTGAGACAAGATCCTTCCTGCTTTGTGGCTCTGGATTGAAGAATCTCAGTCAACTCCGAGTCAGGTCCATTTGTGGAGTCCTCAGCTCTCTCCTCCAGGAAGCCTAAAGGTTGACCTAAGCTGAGTAGGAGAGGAATGCACACTCCCTGGGACAAGAAGTGTGGCTTCAGGAAAAGACTCCAATGTGAGGGTTTTATGAGAGTATCCAAAAGTGGTGGTTTTAAAACAAATCCACAATTTCTTTGACACTCCTCCCATCGAAAGGTGGAGCCTAAACTCCTTTTGAGTGTGGGATGGCCTTTAGTTTCACTTCTAGCTAGTAGGGTATGGCAGAAGGGATGTACCTGACTTCTGAGGCTAGGTTTGAAAATGTGATACAGCTTCTTGGAACCCAAGCCACTATGTTGTAGGGAGGTCCAGGCTACAAGGAAAAGCTGCGTCTAGGTATTGGAGCTGACAGGGCCAGGTAAGGTCTCAGCTAACAGCGAGCTTTAATTGCCGGACATTAAATGAGAGAGCCTTCAGGTGATTCTAGCCCCCAGCTGGTGACCCAGCCCAGCCGATGCTACCTCCCACACCCAAGCCCTGCCCAAATCACAGATTCATGAAGGAAATAAATTGCATTGTTTTAAGTCACTAAGTTTTGGGGTAGTTTGTTACATAGGAATAGGTAACTAGAACACTAAATCCTAGAGTTCTTTGGCATCTCTCACTTCTTTGACACATAAGTTTGTGGTCTTTTTTTTTTTAACTTTTTATTTTATATTGCAGTATAGTTGATTAACAATGTTGTGATAGTTTCAGGTGTACAGCAAAGTGATTCAGTTATACATATACATTTATCTATTCTTTTTCAAATTCTTTTCCCATTTAGGTTGTTACATAATATTGAGCAGAGTTCCCTGTGCGATACAGTAGGTCTGTGTTGGTTATCCATTTTAAATATAGTTTGTTGTCTTCTGTCCCCCACCAGGAGAATGGTTTAGTAAATCACGACACATCCAAAATGCAGAACATCATACAGCCATTAAAAATGCTATTTTTCAAGAATTTGTAATGACTTGAGAAAACGCTCTTTTTGTAATATTGAATTAAAATATAAGCTAAACACTGCATGTGTGATAGAATTCCGTTTTTGTTTGAAAAACACGTGCATAGCAAAAGAACTAAAACGAAACACACCTATATGATGAGGTGATGGAATTTTAAGAAATCTTTAAAATAATTTCTATTTCCAATTTCCTGTAATATATATATATTATTTTTATACTGAGAAAAAACTGTTACATTAAAAGAGATGATCTATGCCTTTCCTTTTTCTTACACTAAACATGGTATCATTTTCTCATCCTTAATTTCCAGTTTCCAACTATGCATAAGGGGAGATTTCATATTTACTCTAGGAAACAGTTCCAAATAGATAATAGTAATTGAAAAACTGGCTCTATGAAAACAAGTGTAGATTAAATGAGTTTTAGTCAGACTTTCAAAAAGTTAGTCCTTTCAGTCTTCCCTTCTAACTATCTCTCACATTCTCTTCTTATATGAGCTTGACTATGAACCATATTTCATCCCACTGAATGTCAAAGGCTTCTTGAAACTTCACACTTTCTGGAACAGTCTCCTAGAGATGCCTCCTTGTCCTGCTCTGATTCCCATCCTCAAACTTATGATTTCTTGCTCCTAAGGGAGCAAGAAATTTCTTCCTGGAACCCTGTCTCTAAAAGGCTCATTTGCTACACTAAATTAACCTTTAGACGAATGCTTTCTTTCTCTCTGTATGGCGCTAATTCAACTTTGTAATCCAGGAGATAGTAAATAGAGTCCAAGAATGTTAGATTTGGAAGAAACCCCATAGATTATCTGATACTACCCCATTCTTCCAAAGAGAAGGAAATCTAGGTCCAAAATGTTTAAATGGCATTCCCCAGATCACACAACATGAATGATGACAAACCAGCATCAGGGCCAAGTCCTTCTGACTGTTTGGAGGCAGTAGAGCCTGGTGGAAAGAGTGAGGGTGTTGGTACCAGATATCCTTGGGTTCAAGCCTCTGCTCTGCCGGTTATTGACTGTAAAGTTGGGCAAACTTACTCATTGCTCCAAGCTTCATTTCCCCAGCTATAAAATGAGAATAGTATGTACCTTGAAGAACTGCTGTGATATTAGAAATATTATATTTCATCTTCGTTTCAGATATCAAAGAAAAAGGTGCTCTTACTGGGTTTTATTTGAGCACATAATTTCTTCAGAAGACTCAATTCATAGATCATTGATACAGACAACTATACTCCCAAGAAACAAATACAGGTATTTTCAAGGTCCACAGTTTTAAGATAACAAATATCTTTCACAGGTTAACACCACACTTCTCCCAGTCTGTCCATTTCACCTCTTACCATTCACACCTCAGGCTGCATACCCCATTCTCCTCCCACTGTCCATGGTTTACGTATGTACTTATCTTTTAAAATAATTCCTTTCCTTCATCTGTATCTTCCAACACATGTAAATTACCTGAGGAAAATATCTCTTCTTTTTCTTTTATCCATAAAAATTAAAAAACTCCCCATGTCCTGGAAGAACTGTATGATGATACTTGTGGTAATGATTCACTTGTGTGCAGGAAAATGAAATCCACATGCTTTTTTAAGGTTATTAGATTGTAATAAAATACGATTAAAAGTGAAATAACATTTTTTATTCATCAGATTGGCAAGAATAACAAAAACATAATATTATTAATAAAGGTGAGGAAATTTATATTATACACTATTATATTAATAATTATTAATGTATTAATATATAATACTATATATTAGACTATTATTTTGCATCAATAGGTGATTATTGATGCAGCCTCTTGGGAGAACATTTTGGCTGTGTCTATTTGACTTTAAAAATGTATTTATCCTTTATTTGTATACATGTATGTCCAAGAATATTTACTAAAACATTATTTATAATATAAAAAATTAGAAGCAACTTAAATGTGTCTTGGTAGGGAAATGATTAGATGAATTATGGTTCATTCATTTTATGGAATACTCTGAAGCAGTTAGAATAATGTAATAGATATGCATTCATTGACATGGAAAGGTCTCAGACATAGTTTTATGTGAAAAGAGCAAGTTGATGAACAATATGTATGGTATGATATCATTGTATAGTATGCAATATATAAAAAAGATGTAGAAGGATATGCTCCAAATAGATATTGTGGTTATTTTTGGAGAGGAAAGTGGTTTTTTTTTTTTTTTTTGAAAAATTTAAAAATAATTAGGATATTTTTACTTATAAAACTGAAAAAAATAACATTTAAAAATTAAATTTTAACATAAAAAACATAGAAACTCCTCATGTGATTTTGATGCCCATACAGGTTTAGAGACCATAATATATAATCTATTGTTGTGTTAACAAATAACCTCAAAATTTAGCAGCTTAAAACAACACATATTTGTTATGTCACACTTTTTGTGGGTTAGGGATCCAGGCATGGCCTATCTACATCCTCTGCTTTAGGATCTCTCAGAAGGCTGCAGTCAAGGTGTTCACTGGACTGCCGCCTCACCTCAAGGCCTGATTTGGGAAGGATCTGCTTTTAAGATCGCTCATATGGTGGTTGGCAGGATTCAGTTTCTCATAGGCTTTGTAGTGAGGGCTTCAGTTTCTTATGGCTGTTAGCCAGAGGGCCACCCTCAGTTCCTTGCCATGTGAATCTTTCCAACTTGACAGCTTGCTTCATCAAAGTGTGCAAGCTGAGTAGGCAGTAGAGAGAGAATACCAGCAAGATGAAAGTCAGTCTTTTGTAACCTAATCATGGAAGTGACATCCCATCACTTTGCCATAGTCTGTTCATTAGGAGTAAGTCACTAGGTCCAGCCAACACTCAAGTGGGAGGGGATTATACAATGGCATGAATACCAGGATGGAGGATCACTGGAAGCCATGTCAGTTGCTGCTTACCACAGAAACCATTGGCTTAGGTAATTAAGAAAAAAATCTAAAAATGAGCTTGGTTTTGTCAGATACCATCATTCATATTTTAAATTTGCTTATTCATTTGCACTTTCTACTTTACTTATAATAACTGCTTAACATTTTTACATCTTAATGTATTTCTTTTTCTTTTTTTAAAATTAATTAAGTAATTAATTTTTGGTTGTGTTGAGTCTTCACTGCTGCATGCAGGCTTTCTCTAGTTGCGGTGAGCGGGGGCTACTCTTCGTTGCGGTGTGCGGGCTTCTCATTGCGGTGGCTTCTCTTGTTGCGGAGCACGGGCTCTAGGCAGGCGGGCTTCAGTAGTTGTGTTGTGTGGGCTCAGTAGTTGTGGCTCGCGGGCTCTAGAGTGCAGGCTCAGTAGTTGTGGCGCATGGGCTTTGTTGCTCTGCGGCATGTGGGATCTGCCCGGACCAGGATTCGAACCCGTGTCCCCTGCATTGGCAGGTGGATTCTTAACCACTGTCCTACCAGGGAAGTCCCCTTAATGTATTTCTTAAGTAAGATCTTATATTGGTTAAATATACCTTTGTGGACAGGCCAGGAACTCAGTCATCATTTTGGTCAGTGTTTCTATGGGAAAATGTATTTTGAATTCTGTACAGCACTTCTACAGATTGTTGGAACATCACTCACTTATAAACCAGGGACAGAGAACCACTTAATCTAGAGATTAAAATGACCAATTTATTTTCAAATCTCTTTCTCACTTAAGGATTTGCTTGCAGTGGGTATCTGTTTCAGTTAGCACTGATGCATAAATACCACCCCAAAATGTAATGGCTTCAAACAACAACCATTTTATTTTTGTTTATGAGTTGGTCGTTGACTGGGCAGTTCTTCAGTCAGCTGACCAGTTGGCTGGGCCTAGATGATCTAGGATAACCTCACTCACATGTCTGGTCGTTGACAAATCGGTTGTTCAGCTGCGACACCTCCTCTCTGTTCCACGTGGTCTCTTGTTCCCCAGTAAGCTAGTCTGGGCTTCTGCACATGGTGGTCTGAGGACAAATCTCATTGGTCAAAGCAAGTTACATGGCCAAGCCTGAGTCTGTATGGGAAGAGACTATGTAAGGAAGGCCATTACTGAACGTTATTACTGCAGTGTCATAAAGTTTTCAAGATCTTTTGTCACTTTCTTGTTTTATATTATTTTGTTAAACATATCCACCAAAGGGTATGAATCCTGTCAACCAGTAAAACCAACACTTTTGGGTCTCACCAGAGAGTATATCTCAGTGAGGACTGATCCAGCCCTTGTCCAGAGCTAGGCCAGGGCTGTTGCTGTTTGAAGAAGTAAATTTGAGTGACATTTCATCCATTCATCTCTGAATTCTAAACTCTGTCCTCATAGCAATTAAGACCAACCAGCATCAACATGCATACTTGGGCCATACTAACTCAGTCATCACCTGCAAGAAAAAAGCATCACTGAGGAACAGTTTAATGTCATGCCTTAACTTTTATAAATGACCATGGGAAGAAATCTGTATACCTTTAGTAGAATCAATGTGGAGGGTGTTACTGGGGATGATTTTCAGTGTCCCTCTAATGAAGTACAGAGTGATAAATTCCTTCCAGAAATTAATATCAGGAAAATGCTTATCTCACCTGACAAAGAGTAATCAACAAATCTTTGTAAGGCAATAAGAGTCTATAACTTCTCTCTCTCTCTTTTTGGCTTTGGATGCCAGAAACAGCAAAGTTACATTTAGTGTTTTGTTATAGTAACTCTCTTAGCCCTGTTAGCTGTGGCTTTTGATACATTTATTTCCTTCCTTAACTAATGATATCTTTCTGTTTTGATGATCTTAATTTTGGGGAAGTGTTAGGGGTTAAAATTACATATACATGAACAAACAGATAAACATATTAAGCGATCTCATTTCTGCTGCTAACAAATTGTATAATCATTTAAAAAACAATCATCACATAAGTTGTATAATCATTTGAAAATATAATTTTCCCTTCGTATAAAATATTGAGATAAGATTGGGCTGAGTGATCTTTCGAGTCCCTTTGGCTCTTTTTTTTTTCTTGAGTAATTTTCTTTTATTTTCCTTCCGTCTTCCTTAGCGTTGTCTGCTGACGTATTTGGAGAGTATTTTTCCATGAGAATCTGTTTCTACTTATGATAGAGCTGGTTTCTAACTCTTGAGATAAAACTCCAGAATTGGAACTGGGTGGCAGAGAGTGCTTTAGGAGAGGTAAAATTTGTCATTAGTATTATTGTTCATTTGGCTCTTAATAACTCCAAAACTGATTCTCCTGTGACTCTCCCACTTGAACATTTTACACTCTGTGATTTATTCCGGCTATTAAATGTCTTGAATGGCTTAGTAGAAAAAGAGGAAACTCAGACTTGTTTCAGTGTGGTATAAGATTTTTTCAAATATTTTGTGTTCGGCAAAAAGTGATAGACATTGGCAAGATTTTGTCCCTTGTTGCTAAAACTCCAGTGTATAGTATTTCTGGGGAAATATAAAGCATATGACACGGATTCATTGTACAATTCACCTACAGTGTTCATCAAAACTCATTTGACACTCAAGAAACCTTTATGGCCTGACAGATAAAAAGCTTTAAGTGTGATTTGCTTTTAAAAATAACTTAGGTGCCAAAAGTTACCAAAAGGCAACCAGTGACTCTCAAGTGTTACTAAATTCAGCCAAACAACTTTTCTAATGGTAATTAGGGGGTAATTTAGCTTTTAGACATCACTCTGGAATCTGTTATTTAGACTAGCTGATTTGTTGTACAGAAAATTTAAAAAAAAGAGGCATTGTATTGGAGTTTTGTGTGAAAGCCTGATGTAGAATATATCAAGTTGTTCTCATATGGTTTATTAATTGCTGCTGTAGAAGTGTAAGGAAGCATGACTGTTTCACGGTGATATAGCCTAATGGTTAAAGGAGTAGCTGTGGGTATCAAACCCCATCTCTACCTCTCTCTCTCTCTCTGCATGACCTTGGCAAGTTACTTCTCTAAGCTTACCTCTCTAAGCTTTAGAGAGGGTGATCATAACTATACCTATATAGTAAAGGTATAAGTAAGAAATCCAGGTAAGCTGGTTAGCACAGTACTGGGCATTTAGTACACACTTAATTACCATTAGTTATTATTAATGCTGTTATTATTTATAATGTCAAATTACATAGGATTAGGCCCATTTTTCCCCTTTGTCTTCTCTTTATGTGGAAAGCTTTTATTTAAATTGAAATGAGCTGAGTGAACTTAGAATTGCTGATAGTATAATTGTTGTTCTGTGGACAGCAGTTAAGAGTTAAATTATCATATATGTGTAAAAGGAGCCAGAAAGTCTGGGCTTATATCCTGATTCCTCCACTTACCAGCTATGTGTAGCCTTGAACAAGATTCTTCACCTCTCTGAACTTCATTTTTAAAGCATAATGTCAATTTTCCTGCCAATCTGGCTAGTATGTGAAGCATAGGGAATCCCTGTTCAGTTACTAACATAGTATGCCTTGTCATGAATAAGCCAGCAAGACTCTGATAGCAAGACTTGCCTAGAATTATGATTCCTGATGGCCCCACATGAGCTTCTCAGCTGACAATTATCTGGAAAAAGTTTGGGGTTGATTTGATTGTCACAATGACAGGATGTGTTGCTGGCAATTAGCAGGCAGGGAGCAGGGATTCTAATTGTCCTGCAGTGTATGAGACCCGCCTAGAGAGGTCTAGTTTCAAGGCCTAAGAGAGGGGCCTTTGGTTCAGAGACACATGGTTCAGTCAAGGTGGTTCCACCTCATAAGACATCAAGACGGCTGACTCATTTGAAGTTCAAGGATGTCTTTGTGGGTGCTACCTTTTCCAAGGTTTCACTACGGGCATGAGTACTGAGTCTTATCCTTAAAGAGCCATACATATATCATTAGGTTTCCTATTTACATGGCCTCCTTGTTTGTCCGTGCTGGCCATGCTTTCCCATCAGGGCCTTTGCACTGACTGTGACCTCTGTTTAGAATGCTTCCTGTAGACAGCTCTATCTCACTTTTTTCATGTCCTTTTTTGAGACACCTTCTCAATGAGGCCTACTCTGACCACTCTATTTAACATTGCATCCCCCCCCAATACTCCTGATTTCCTCTTATTTTGTCTTTTTCCCCATAGTACGTAACATATTTTGAAATATTATGTTATCTGCCTATTGATCATGTTATTTTTTATTTTCTGTCTCCCTCCACTAGAATGTAAACTCCACAAGAGCAGTGGTGTGTATGTGTGTGTGTGAATTTAATTCACAAATATGTTCTAAGCTCTTAGTCCAGTGCCTGGCACATAGTAGGTACTCCATAGGTATTTGTTGAGTGAATGAATGAATGAATGAATATCATCAAAAAGAGCTGGAAAATCTAATGTGGGTAGAAGGTCCTAAACATAAAGCAATAGGAAAGATTTTAAAAAGGAATAAATTTGAGAAATATGCAGGGCCTTTGTAAACTATAATATGGTACAGAGAGGCATGAAAGAAGACTGGATGAAATTGAGTTATTTTGTGATTTCTTGATTGGAATATTTTATATTAAAAAACCATAACTTTAATGAAATTTTGATAAATATTTTCATGAGTTTTTTTGAACTTGGCAAAAATGATCCTCAAATTCTATGAGAAAAGCTAAGAAATGTAAAAAAGTATAATGAGGAGAGGCACACCTCAGTTTTATTGAAACTAATTATAAAAGTAAAATAATTAAAACAGTGTTCTATTGGTCCAAGAGTAATCAAACAGAACAGTGCAACAGAATAAAAACCTCAGAAAAACACACAGGTGTGTGTGTGTGTGTGTGTGTATATATATATGTATAATGGGATAGAGATAGTATTTTGAATTAATAGGGAAAAGTACAAATAAGTAACATTTATTGAGCATTATCTGTTGTCTGTTATTTACTTCCTGCAGCAGGTCTAGAAGGCATGGACTATCACTTCTCATTTATTACAGACAAGGGGAATGAAATTTAGGTGCAGTCACTTCCATCCTGAAGTCACCTGCTTAGTACACTGCAGTTGGAATTTGAACCCAGACTGAACACCAAAGTTCATGCTCTTAACCTCTACCTTACATGAATAAAAGATGCTGACTTACTGGCTAAGTATTTAGAAAAAAATGTCACACACAGATTTAAATGTAAAAAATGAAATTGTAACAAAGACTTAGCTCTGAGTATTTTTACAAAAGAATTTTTGTAATAAAAATTTGAAGCCATGTGAATTTCATTTTCTATTTTTAATTGTATATTTTAAGATATATCTACAAATTAGAGTTCTGGACAGTTATCCAAAAAATGAGGTAGAGGAGTATTTAAGTAATGTGAGAAATTATTCACAGTTTGGGTGAAAAACAGTTTGTAAAACAGTGTGTAAGGTATGATGTTATTCCTATAAAAATGTATTTATTAAGCATCCACACAAAAAGATACCCCCACCGCCCCAGTATAAGTTTCATGTATATAAAAGAAGGCTAGTTCCAAAAGAAATATATGACTGTTTTTCTCTCTTGTGGGATGGTTTGCTATCAGTGCCAGACAGAAAATGGCATTCTGGTACCTTGCAAAAATAGATGCCCAGGTCTTGTGTGGCCACAGTCATTTCTTAACCTGTCACTCCTGTCAACAAACCAAAATAACAGCCTTGACTTTCTCTGCGTGGAGTTCCCACAGGTTTCCTATCTTCTTGACCTGACATATCAAACACTGTAAAAGACAAATTGGAGGCCTTGTTAACTCTCTTTCGACTCTGCCTTGACTTGGAGCATTTGAGGGTTTAGGCTGGTTAATGATGTCTGTTTTTACAGTTATTCAACCCAGGGCCTCATTTCTTACCCAGGTGTCAGGTGGAAAGGGAGGCTGTTCTTTAAGCCTTGTCCACTAATGAGCTGAGGTTCATACACCAACTCCCTGCTCCACCCAGGATTCTGATCAGGGATGCCCTGGGGTGGGGGAGACAGTGAGTGCTGGGGTCCTGAGCACATTGATTTCACTCAGTTCCTACCTCTGTGCAACCAGCACTTAGGACTCTGAATTCTGATTATTTAATATGAGTCAGTCTGCCCAGTTAAAATATGTGAACATGGATCAAATAGCCCATTAGGGGCTAGATCTTGTTCATCTCTGTGTCCTCAACACTCTGTACTCAGTGTGATGTTAAGGAAGGAGCCCTGGACTGGGAATTTCTCAGATCTTGGTTGGAGTCCTTACTAGCTTGGGAACTCTGGACAAGTGATTTAAGCTTTTTAAGCTTCTCTTTGATCGTCTATAAAATGGGCCTAATGATATTCACATAATGTGAACATTAGTGAGATTAGGTATGCGAAGGCACATAGTCCAGAGCTGGTACATGGAAGACTCTCAACTGATGTTTATTGACCACATCATAGTGGATCCTGGGTAGAGCTAATGGCTCCAAGTGGGTGAAGAGGAATCCTCCCTGCAGTAATCCAGCTCTGCCACGAGGAGGCGTCCGAGCCCCATGGTTGATTTTTCTACTGGTTCCACATTCAAAGCTAGCTATACAATTCAACCTCTGCAGGTTTACTCTTAATTTAAGAGTCAATGAATGGCCTACTCCTCATTCCTTTTCTATTCAAATTATTGTCCTTAAAATTAAGACAGTGTAGCTGGCTAGTAAAACATTGACTCCTTTTTGTTTTTTGCTTATCTCCATTTGGGGTACCAGCCCTTTTATTGGGTACCTATAGGTTAGCCTTCATTTTCTTGTGCGTACACTTAACACAATTGGCTCACACCTTGTGTCTTGTTCCAAATGTTTGGACTGTTTGTGGGACAGGAAGTGGAATTGGTCTCCATTGTCATTTATTTATACAACCAAGGAGGGCCATCTGTGGCCCCAAATGTGCTGTGGCTCCTTCTCTTTCCTGTCTTAGAAGCATTCTCTGCTCCATCTTTGTTTATGGTCGCTGGCCATGTTCCCTGAGCTCTAGCAGGGCACTGCCAGTCTGAAGAGCTGAGTTTGAGCCTTTATGGGGCTTCTTAGCCTCACAGAGGTAAAATTAGGAAGAGCCTTCAGGGAGGAATGAGCTGCCCTCAGATGGGGAGACTGAAGGTCAGAGTGGGGCCAGAAACTTGGGCCTCAGTTTCTTTGTGGGTAAAGCAAGAGAATTGGGCTGAGTATTTTCTAAGACCCTTCCAGTGTGGACATTTTTCCTTGTTCAAATCCAGAGGCCATGCTCACAAGCTCAGTTCTCCGACTCAACCTGAGGTGTGTGAATTTGGTTATGAAGAGCAGACTGAGATGTTGTAAACCTGAGTGTCACTGTGATTTATGGGTGTTGTAACCTAGCCCTCAGAGCCATGCTGAGGCTTTCTCAAAGTAGATATTATGCCTTGGAACAGGCTGTTCTGATGAGCAACACAAGGACACATCAAAGACTCCAGCTTTCCTGCTTAGCTTTTGGGGCCCGTGGTTCTTGTTTTTAATAGTCCTGTGACGTTGGGACAGCATTAGCATTTACTCCCATTTGCTAAGCACAGCATGCCACAAGAAGGCAATGGTTATGAATATTCTCATGGAAGTAAGTGGCCAAGCTAGGAGGAGAACTCAGTTTTCTGACATTTGGCAGGCATTTGGTGTTGACTTTAGCAATAGTACAAAGGAAAGAGCCCACCACTGAGAGCCTGCCTGGGTTTCAATTCTGCCTGCCATTTCCTGGCTGAGATTCCAGGCAGATAGCTTAACCTCTCTGAGGTTCGATTCCCTACCTGTGAAACGGGATAACAATACACCCACTGCTCAGGGTGGTTTTTAAGGGTTGAGAAGAAGGTATTACTATAAGGTGTTCATGAAATATGAGATTTAAAAAAATTCTTTTTCGTTTTGACACAGGAGCAATACGATATGCTTTTTTCTGTTCTGAAATGGGAGTTCAGGTAGGGTTAAAAAATGGGACAAAATAACATGAGGATTTGAGGAACTTTAGTGAGCAGCAGCAGGGTCTGAATTAAAGATAACTGAAATAAAAAGAAAAGAGTGATTAGGATTATGTGGGAAGAATACACAAGACTCGCTAATGTCTCTCACCTTCTGCAAGAGTGCCAAGGATCTCATCAAGGTGGTGACCATGGCTTCTAATCGACTATCAGTCTTCCAGAGTATTTATCCTCTTTCTGACTCTTCTGCCTTATTGGACTGTGCAGGTATCTGTTGAGCATCTATCATGAGCCAGCCATGTGTCACTGCTGGGGACAGTAGGAAGTCAAGGGCAGGTCCTGGCCTCCAGGATCTGAGAGGGGAGGTCCAGGTGAAAAGGGAAGTTCACCATTTCTAGAGCAAAGGGCCTCAGGTGAGCCCTGCCCCCGCAAGGAGGGAGGTGGGGGAAACTCTGTCTTCCAGGCAGGAGTCAGGGAAAAACTGGCTAAGGAGGAAGTGTCTGGGCTGGGAGTGGGAGCTACTGAGGGCATGGAGAAGGCTGTGGAGGGACCAGTGAAGGGAGAGGAGAGAGCCAGCTCCTGAGGAGAAGTGTGCTGCCTCTCAGAGTTAGGGAGGAGGAGATAGTAAGGATTGGTGGAATAACCTGTTCACTCCTTCTTCCTTCTCATAGAACATAAGAGCCAGGTTATCCCACAGAGAAAACTTAAACCTCAGTGGATAAGCCTTCTCCTGCCTTTAGCTCTAGGAAGACTATTCAGACATATCAGTGTCCCATTTTAACTCTGACCTTCAGGATCTGATAGCATCATCTTAGATACTAAAGGAAGTACCTGAAGGAAGAATAAGATCCCCAGGGAGCATGTGTATTTAAATCCATAGCTTCTCTTCAGGGACTATTGTGAACTAACTCAATGGCATTTATTTAAAAAAAAAAAAAAAGTTAACACTCAGTGCTGATGAGTTTCTGTTGAAAACGGCAGGCTTGCTGTCTCTGGAGCAGTGAAGATTGGTATAATGCCTTAGGGGAGCAGTTTGGTCATTTGTAGTGACAGCCACGAGCATATTATGTCCCCGTAAACCCACTGTAAGTTGAAAATATCATTAAGTTGAAAATGAATTTAATATACCTAACTTACTGAACATCATAGTTTAACTCAGCTTACCTTAAATGTGCTCAGAACAGTTACTTTACCCTACAGATGGGTAAAATCATCTAACACAAAACCTATTTTATAATAAAGTGTTGAGTATCTCATGTAATTTATTGAATACTGTACTGAAAGTGAAAAACAGAATGGTTGTATGAGTACAGAATGGTTTAAGTTTATCAGTTGTTCACCCTCGTGACTTTGTGGCTGACTGGGAGCTGCAGCTTGCTGCCACCACCCAGCATCATGCGAGAGTATGGTACCTCATATCGCTAGTGCAGGAAAAGATCAAAATTCAAAGTATGGTTTCTACTGAATGCGAATCACTTTCACATCATCATAAAGTTGAAAAATCATTAAGTTGAGCCGTCATAAGTCAGGGACTGTCTGTATATCCCTAGGCCTGCACCTGGCCCTTATTTCCATTCACCCACCCCCTAAAGGAATTAAAGGAGTCTGCCCCAAGTAAGCATCTTCTCTGTGGGATCCACACAGACTGTGCACTGTGCTCCAGGGGTGTCATTCATGTAGGCAAGAGGAAAAGCATCCCCCCCACCCCCACCCAGAGCAGTCCACTGCTGCATTCTTGAGAGCAGAGACTTTATCTTATTGATTGCTAGATTCCTGGGGGCCTGGAATTGCATCTGGTACACAGTAGGAGCTCAATAAATACTTCCTGACCCATTGTGGTGTGCTTAAGTGAAATGCCAACACATGAGTCCATTGTCTAGGAATTTAAAATGATTGGGCACAGTGACCTGCCAATGCAGGGGACACAGGTTCGAACCCTGGTCTGGGAAGTTCCCACATGCTGCAGAGCAACTAAGCCCATGCGCCACAACTACTGAGCCTGTGCTCTAGGGTCCGTGAGCCACAACTACTGAGCCTGTGTGCCACAACTACTGAAGCCCACGCACCTAGAGCCTGTGCTCTGCAAGAAGAGAAGCCCGTGCTCCGCAAGAAGAGAAGCCACTGCAATGAGAAGCCCGTGCATCTCAACTAGAGAAGGCCTGCATGTAGCAACAAAGACCCAATGCATCCAAAAAATAAATAAATAAAATAAAAATCTTTAAAAAAAGGATAAAAAAAATTAAAAAAAAGATCACCATGAAGATGATGCATAAACTCACTTATGTTGAAACTTTAACCAGGAAAAAAGCAAGACTTAAATTTCACTTCTGTGTAATTACCACCAGGCAAAATTATATACGAATATGAAAACACAGCCTGAAATGGAAATGAAATGGGCAAAATGAAAATGATTATGTTAGTATGCTGAGATTATGGGCCATTGCTTTGCAACGTTAAGAAGTTTCCAAAATAAAATGAAGTCAGATATTTTTTTGACCACACATTTAAGGTTGATTTAAGAAAAATAAGGCAAGACATTATTAGTAAGTAGAATTGGATTTAAATAACTACTTTATTTCATAACTTTTTTTCCTCCCTTAGAGTTAATAAATATTCTTCAGGCATCTGTAATCCATACTTTGTAGTATAAACCTATTCAAAAGCAAAAGGACTGCCAAGATGGAAACCTAGGAGAGTACTTTTGTTTTCAATATCTACTGTGAGAATGCATATAAACGAGCAATAAAGAACCACAAAGAGAAAAGCAAGCCCTGATTTGTTGGGAGGTTTACATTCACTAATTGACCAGAGATAGAGTTCCTCTGATGAACTGAGAGTGTAGTGAAGGTGAGTGAAATAGGGCCCAAAGTTTCCTAGGGCAGAGTTGGCTTTGCCATAGAACATTCTGATTTGCCTCTTTCATTTTCAGCCTTTATTCTCACTGCAAAGGATGGATGAGTTCCTAATTGTGGGAATGGAACCTGAAGTGAAGCTTCCTGGGTTCAGTTCTCCATTCCACAAGAGACTGCATCCTTGGAGGAAGATGCATTCCTTTTCCATGTCTGATTTTCCCAATCTTTGGCTAATAGTTCAAGTTGCCACTGATTGCACAGAGATGCCTGTATAGCAGAAACTCTCAGTGTTTGGTGGGCACCAGAATCACCTGGAGAGATTCCCAACACAAATTCTCAGGTCCTGTCCCTAGAGATTCTATTCAGTAGGTCTGGGTGGGGCCTGAGAATGTGATTTCTAACCAGCCTCCATGTTATGGTGATGCTGATGCTGCCAATTGGGGTAGCATCACTTTGACTAGCACTGGTTTACAGCTTTCTCAGGTGGTCGCCAGATGATGTTCTAGGGGGTATCTGGGTAAGGATTCACCTCTCCTGTGACCAGGTTACAGTTACTCCCTAACTATGAGGTGAAACCCATTTATTTCTTGAGAGGCAGCCTCACAGTACAAAGAACAAGAGCTTTAGAATTAGGTCCAGGGTCAAATCTCTGCTCTGGCCTTTCCTCTGTGACTGTGGGAACCCAACCGCTTTGGACCTCAGTTTCCTTACCCACAATGGAGCTGATGTTGCCCACCTGGTAGAGGTCTTTTAGAGATTAAATTAGACAATGTTGGGAAAATATCTAGCACAGTGCCTGGCTCATAGTCAGTACTTAATAAATAGTGGTTCTTTTTTTTTTTTTTTGCATCTTTATTGAAGTATAATTGCTTTACAATGTTGTGTTAGTTTCTGCTGTACAACAAAGTGAATCAGCTATGTGTATACATATATCCCCATATCCCCTCCCTCTTGAGCCTCCCTCCGACCCTCCCTATCCCACCCCTCTAGGTCGTCACAAAGCATCGAGCTGATCTCCCTGTGCTATGCAGCAGCTTCCCACTAGCCATCCATTTTACATTTGGTAGTGTATATATGTCAATGTTACTCTCTCACTTCGTCCCAGCTTCCCCATCCCCCCCGTGTCCTCAAGTCCATTCTCTATGTCTGTGTCTTTATTCCTGCCCTGCCACTAGGTTCATCAATACCATTTTTTTAGATTCCATGTATATGCGTTAGCATACTATATTTGTTTTTCTCTTTCTGACTTACTTCACTCTGTATAACAGACTCTAGGCCCATCCACCTCATTACAGATAGCTCAATTTCGTTCCTTTTTATGGCTGAGTAATATTCCATTGTATATATGTGCCACATCTTCTTTATCCATTCATCTGTCGATGGCCATTTAGGTTGCTTTCATGTCCTGGCTATTGTAAATAGTGCTGCAATGAACATTGTGGTACATGTATCTTTTTGAATTATGGTTTTCTCAGGGTATATGCCCAGTAGTGGGATTGCTAGGTCATATGGTAGTTCTGAAATAGTGGTTCTTAATAGAATTTCTTTTGAGATGCTACAGATAATAAGATGCTATTCAGTTAATTCTTTAAGCACCTCTAGGGAGGTTTACAAGAGCACCTTTATGGAGTGGGTAGGTGGAACTAAAAGAAAGGGAAATGGAAAGGGGAAAAAACTGATCTAATTCATTAAACTACAGCTTCTCTATTATCCTAATTTTTGTTGTCTAGGGGAAAATGCTTTCTGTTCTGTTCTGTCTGTCCTATCCTATCCTATCCTACCCTATCCTATCCTATTCATTAAAATTTGAAGTCCCCAATATGCTATGTACTATACCAAGTGTTTTCTGTCCTTAAGGAGAGGCAGCCTGATGAGATGCCAGAATTGTGGATTTTGAATCAGGCTGATTTGTGTTTGACTTTGGACTCTTGTTACCTCTCCAGCTGTTTGACCTCCAAGCTGGTTACTTCAGTTTTTGTTTGTAGAATGGGGAGAATAAGACTGAAACCACTGGGCGGGAAGTGCTTGGCTTACCTGACTGAGACTGGGAAGAACATTAAAGCAATGAATCCCACCTCACAGAGATATTGTGAGGATGAAATCAAATAACAGATATGAAAGTGTTTTGTTATAAACTATGTAATGCTGTGCACATGTGAGGTGAAGAGGAAATAGTTTCCTTTTCACTGTGGGACTTTGATGAATATTTAGATCTGCTTTCCTCCTCTCATTCAGCCTTCTTGAGTTTTTCTCTTACAATCTGATACATTTCTTGGCAATGGGGAACACAACGCCACCTTCATCATGGAACCTAATGACTCGCTGCTAAAGTAACTTTAAAGTAATTATGCTTGAAATGGTAACAGAAATTCTTCCTATTCTCTATGACAGCACTTTTTGCTTTATCATGTAGCTACAAGTTTCTTGATTGATTAGTCTGCTATGGAGGAATGATCCTAGACTTAAAAATCAGAGACCCGGGTTTTAATCCTGGCTCTGTCAAATGACAGACCTTGGCAACTTCCTTCCCTTCTAGATAAAAACAATATCAGGGCCAGAAGTTAGAGATCCTTGAGCCTAGGGAAGGCAAACTATAGGCCAGTGGGCCAAATGTGGCCCACCATCTGTTTCTGTAAATAAAGTTTTATTGGGACACAGCCATGCTCATTTGTTTACATGTTGCCTGTGGCTGTTTTCTTGCTACAAAGACTAAATGAGTAGTTACAACAGAGACCATATGGTGTACAAAGCTGAAAATCTTTACTATCTGGCTGTTTACAGAAAAAGTTTGCTGACTTCTGCCCTAGTCCAACATCCCGTCTTCCTTTTGAAATATGGGAAATTAATTCCAGAAAGAGGAAGGAACTTGTCCAAGATCACATAAAGAATTAGCAAAAGCAAAAAGGCACAAATTTAGGAAAGAAAAAAATTAAGGTTAATGAATATTCTGTCATAGTCCAGAGCCTAGACATGTCAATTATTATAAGATCTTTCAGGGATATTTGAGGGGCATTGCCCTCCCTCATTTTATATCTGTCTAAGTAAGACAAATATTATCACATTTAAATGGTTCCAAGGAAAGGAGTGCCTTGGAGAGTCCTATAATGAAGGCTTTGCTGTATGAATCCAACACATTCATCATAATGAACATACAGCCAAAACATCCACTGGCATTTTGTTTTTGTAATACTCTCTTTGATGTCATGATTAATCTGAACTTCACTAATTTGGAAGTTGTGTTAATTTGATAACATAAGTTCTGGTTAAATTTATCTTTGCATACTGCCTGACAAAATGCTTCATTAAGCAAGTTGATAGCAAAAACAAGATTTTGGGGGAGTGCTGTTTAAATTACTCAGGAGGGTGAATGATTTTTTAGGCACTGCCAAATCATTTAGAAGTGTTTATTTGAAAATAGATGATGACTAGGCAAATCACAAATCATTTGTTTGTTAATGCATGTTCAAGGTCCTTCAACTGGAAAACATTCTGACAATGTCTCTATTTGGATATTGAAAGTTATTTCTCTCAGGATAGTCTGTAACTCAGATTTTCCACTAATTATGATCATCCTTTCTCTACAGTAGGGCCCAAATGGCATATCAATATGGGAGAAGACCTTAGAAACTATCAGTTGTTTCCTAAACCATAGGGGCATTGAGATAATTTAGGTGATAAAGATACAGTCCTGTAGAGAGAAGTTTTTTACCTTTAAGTCTCTGTCAGTCTTTTTTCTCTTTTCAGGTTTTTTTTTTTTTGATTAGGGAAAAGTGTCAAATAGGTGTTGGACTATCCTTAACACCTCTTTACCATTTACTAATTTCTTTGCTTCAAAAACAGAGAGTAGACATCAGGGAGCCCATCCTCAAAAGGCAGCACTTTTCAGAGATAATTAAAAGCATTGTTTTGTTTTCACTGTATTTATTTTTATGGCTGCCTTCTGTTCTGGCAAGTGATAATGGTTTCCATTCATGGTAATTCTATCAGGTTTCCTTTTAAAATCAATTTCAAGGAAGAAAAAAAGGAAACGTGGCAATTTTAACCAAATATAATATGAAAATGTAATAGTACAGATGATGTGTGGATATGACCAAAATCACGATGTGGTGTATATTGATATAGAAAACATAGTAAAGGTGGGCTCACATGATGGACATTTGAGTTAAAGTAATCTAGTCCAATTGCCTTATTTTATGGCATAGGGAACTGATGCCCAAAGAGGGCTAGAGACAGTCTAAAGTCATACAGCCCTGGTGTCAGCCAAGAACAAGAAAAGGACCCTGACTCTTAGTTTACGCTTTCTGGCACCTGATATCACCTTGGGCCCATTTTGGTGTTCCTGCCCAGGTACAAGTGAAAACATTTGGGAATGTGAGCTTGTTCTCTGAATGTTTTTTTCACTAACCTGCCCTGCATCAAAATGTTTGCCTTAAACCAGCCTGCCCTGTGGCACTGAGGAAAAGTTTGCTGGAATGACGGTCAGTGAAACATAGGATCGGGCCCTCACCCTATTGTGGTTCTAATTCCTTCTGTAACTTTTCAGGACTCCATAAAATACCAGCTCTTTGAGAAGAAAGAGATTCTTTCTCAGAATGTGGTCCTCTTCTCAATAATATCCCAGGAAGAATTTGTATTCCCCCCTCAGTGGAACTTGCTACTTCATAATGTGGCCTATTCCATTAATGGTGGTGAATGCAATCTGAGGAACTTCTGGGGATGAGGGGAATGGCCCATAGCTCTGAAATTTCAGATGCCTACTTCCTTAGACCTAAAATAGCAGAGATGTCAAGGCCTCTGATATTAGAATCTTGTTGGGAGTAAGGAGCTGCAGTAATGGCCTCCTCAGTCTCTGTCTCTCCTTGCAGCAGGCCTGGAGGCAGCCTTGCGGGCAACTGGGGAGCTGATTGCCCCCATTTCCCCCAAGCTCCTGGCCTCTGGGTGCAGCTGAGATACTGGGTTCTTCCACTGTGGGGCCCCACCTATTGACCGTGTCTCTCTGGCATCCCAGGCCTGTGGAACATGGACAGATGTAACCTTGCTTTGAAAGTAAAGCAGTGGAGGGAACAAAGGCTCACTTCTTAGAGTATTGCTCCAGGATACATGTTTCCTATGCATTTTTTAGATGCCACTTAACCCGCCAGAGCCAATAATTGTCCAGAAACCTCATACCAGCTCTTATGGAACGTGATGACATTTGTTTTTAACAGTAGCCCTTCAAGTGACACAGTGATTGGCAAATCAAGAGATGGAAGGTCCGATGAGGAAGCTGGCTGGAGATCAGTATCTCCCCTCAGTCCACGTTTGGAAATGACTGAAGAAGGATTTAAACAATGGTAATAAAATCGCTTCTACTTATTGAGCATCTACTTTGATTCAGGCACTATCCTAAACACTTTATTTCTCTTGTCCTATTGAATTCTCTCAAACACTTTTAAAGATAGATATTATAGCTCTCAATTTTTAGATGAGGAAATGAGGCTCAAAGAGGTTAAGGTATTTGCTGAGGGCAAATAGCCAGCAAAAGGCCGAGCTGGGATTTGATCCCAGGTCTTTCTGATGTTGGAATTTACGGTCTTTTCAAACTGCAGCAGCCTTTATAGAAGCACTGGATTATCAGGACTCTCTGGTCTTGCCAAAATTATACTATTCATCAATAACACATTGGATTAGAATCCATTAAATGAGAAATATTACAAATGGGGCTAGGGGAAGATTAAAAAGAAAAGATTATTGCTGGCTTGTTTTTGAATCCTCCGGGCAGCTGTCCCATACGTCCACCAGATTGTGGGTGCTTCGAGGGCAGGGACCAGCACCCAGCACGGGGCCTGGTACCAGGGGCACTCCCAGTTGAACTGGATTTAGAATTATTTAGATCCCTGAGCCCTGGAATAAACACTCATTGGAGAGAGGGAAAGTCATCAGGAACAGACTGCATTAAAGTTCCAAAAAATGTTACTAATAAGTGTTTCACATTTTTAGTTACTTGTTTTTTCTCTAATGCTATGCTCTTTTCCCTTCCAACATACATCCTAACTGTAATTAAGTCATTTTGATAATGCCATCTTACATCCAATTTTTCTGCCTCTAGTCTCTCCCTATTCCAGTCCAGTTAATCTCCCAACGTCCTGCCAGGACAAGGAGCATCTTTATTTATTTTTGGCTGTGTTGGGTCTTTGTTTATGTGCGAGGGCTTTAGTTGCGGCGAGCGGGGGCCGCTCTTCATTGCGGTGCGCGGGCCTCTCACTATCGCGGCCTCTCTTGTTGCGGAGCACAGGCTCCAGACGCGCAGACTCAGTAGTTGTGGCTCACAGGCCCAGTTGCTCCGCGGCATGTGGGATCTTCCCAGACCAGGGCTCGAACCCGTGTCCCCTGCATTGGCAGGCAGATTCTCAACCACTGTGCCACCAGGGAAGCCCCTGGGAGCATTTTTGATTGCTTTTTCTCTCTCCCGCTCTCTCAATGCATAGTGCTGTACCTGACACAAAGCAGGGGCTTAATAGGTTGTTTTTTTTTTTTTAATTGAAGACATTCCCTCTTAGTGAAATGTCCTTCCCTTTTTTCTTAATTAAAACACATTCCTCCTCATTCCTAAGACTGTCTTGGGTCAGGTTCCTCAAAGCAGAGCCTGAGATGGGGATAGTTTTGCCTATGGTTTATTGAGGGAGTGCTCTCAGAAGGAAAACCTACAGGAAGTGAGGGCAACTGGGTAAGGGGGGATGAAGCCAATCAAAGAGGAACTTTCAGCTGAAATCTTGCCTCAGCCTTATCCCACAGGGAGCTCTGGAGCATGAAGAGCACCCCTGTGGCAGGATCAGGCCTTTTCTACTCTGAACCAGTCAGGCACTGACTGAGGGTTGCTCCTGTTTTGTTTTTGTTCGGTGGGGGATGGGTGCATAACCTCTCAGGCACTGGCAGGCCAGGTGGATTCTATCTGCTGCAGGCAGGTCTCTGGTAAAGGGTGCAGCTGTGATCCCTTAACAGTCAACAGAACTTGTGGGTGATAGGCATGTGAACCAAGTGAAGAGTTGCTGGGTCAGGGGCACCACAGCATCGATCTCAAAAACCAAGCGCAGATATCATCTCCCCTGTGACTCACTGAGGCAGGGCTTAAAAAATTAATGGTTTTTATTGTTACAAACAGAATCTGCTGCCTTGTTCAACATGTGAGTTACTTGCTTAGTCATGGAGTAAACTGAGGCTTTGGAGCCAGTCACATCTGGGATTCAAATCTAGCTCTGCCCTTTATTGCCTTTGGTGCCTTAAACATCGCTTTACCCCACTGAGCTCAGTGTCTGCCTCACAGAACTGTTGCAGCACCCCGTGAGCTATGGACACATAGCACCTGGCCCACAGGAGACTTAAAAGAGTGGATCCAACCAATTCATGAATGAACAACTTGCAATGGATTTTATGCTTTTCAGAGTTGTCAGTCCCCGCCACTCTTATTACCCCCACTACATGGATGAAGAAACACTGGCTAGATGTGGTCACTTGAAGCAGGGCTGGGTCTTATACTGGGACTTCACTAAGGAAAAGCACAAGTGGATTTTGCTAGATTTTCCCATGTAGCCATCACTTTCAGCTCTGGGGAGACCCCAGTGATAATTAGATTGGAGCCATATTTTCTTTACCTGGTTGATAAGGCAGACCAAGAATATGCATTGGGCACCTACCATGTGCCGAGCACCGGGGAAGGCATTTTTATATCTGAACTGTTTTAATCCTCAAAACCAGGTGGGAAGTTTCATCCCAATTTAGTAAGTGAGAGAAGTGAGCTAGTTGTTCAAGTCCCACATTTTGTTACGTGGAGCATCAGACTCTCTCCAGAGATGGGCTGCCTTCTTGAAGGAAGGAGTGGTGGCTCTTGCACTTGTCCTCTGCTGGAGTCTGACCTGACAGCAGCTTATTCAGCCCTCATCACATGCTGCATCCTTCCTTGGTGTGTGTCTCCCGCCCTGCCTAGTGTGTCTGCAGATGGTATATTTATTGCTGTGGACACAGAACTAGACTCTTCCCAGTCAGTGCCATCTGCCTGCCCAGTGGACACTGGAGGCTCTTCACAGCACATACCATCCAGAGGCACATTCCATGCACTGCTCAAAGGTAGTGTTGTATGGGCCCACGTGTGTGCACTTGCCCAGGCATCCTAGTGCCCAGGCGAGGCCCCTGGGATGAGACAGTCTGTCAGAATGCCTCTCAGGAAAGAGATTGGTGTGGTTGTCCCTGTTGTCTGTCCACAAATGTCTGTGTGCAGTGCCCTGGTGCTGGAGGCTGGCTGCTCCCTTAGTGTGCACTGAATGGGGAGGCTACAGTATTACAGCCAATGACTTCATTAATTGGTCCACTCACACATTCCACCCCCCACTTACTGAGCATCTGCTGTGTGTCACTCAGCCTTGTCCCTAAGGAGCTCAGAATCTAATGGGAAACATACAGAAGGTAAAAGACTGTTACCATTTAATTTGTAAAGAGATGAAAAATTGTCCAGAATTTACTGTAGCTGCTGCTGCCTTCTAAGGAGAGTGAGATAATCCATATGAAGGAAACCCTTTAAGTTTAAGCCTTCCTTCTTTTGTAGATTCTTCCCTAATGGGCTCAGGCAAGGTTAGCTACTCACTCTTCTATAGTCACACCCATGGTGGCAGATGTCACTTCTGTTGTAACTGTCCACCTATTTGTCACTATCTGCCATCAGATTATGAACTTTTTGAGAGTTTGAATATTGCCTGATCTTTTTGACTTGTGGAAGTAGTATGGTTTTGGAATCAGAGACACCCAGATTTGAATCCCAGAGCTGCTAGTTACTAATTTGGGGTTAGAACAAGGGTGAGGAGAGTGAGGCACTCACCTTGGGTGCAGATTTAAAGGGGCATCAACAAACTCAGTAATCAAGGTAAATAATATTTTAGTGCAATATTTAAAATAAAATCAACATTAATATAAAAAATCCACCATGAACAAAATTTTAGATAAAGACAGGATCTGACCCAGAATTTGCATGACTTACTTCAATTGCCTCTTTGTAATATTAAGTTTTCATTAATTTAGATTAATTTCTGCATTAATATTGACTTTAAAAAATATTTCCCTCAAGGAGCACATGTTCTAGTGGGGTAGGTAGATATGTGCACAAATAAACATAACACATACTGTAAAGGAATGTACAACATACGTGTGCAAAAGGCACGACTCACCTCCCAAGGTTGCTGTGGCTGATTGTGGGGAGAATGTTGGGAAACACCATTGAGAAGTGGTGACATTTGACCTAGGTTTTGAAGGATAAGTAAGAGTTCAACAGCTGCTTGAGAGGTGGATAGTGGAAGGGAAGCAGAGGGAATTGCCCAAGAAGAAGCAGAAAAGCATGGGAGTGCTGGTATATCTAGGGAATGTCTAATGGGTTGGCTGTTATGTTTGGTGAGAGCTGTTCAGTTGATAAGAGAAATCGTTATTTCCATTCTTGATGTATTGTGTTTCAAAGAACATTCAAGGGAAGTTTTTCTGCAGGCAGTTAAGATCCTGGGAGTGAGAATAGTAGAGAGGTTTTGGAGTCAGAGGTAGTAAAAGGTAGGAGGTAAAGGCATGAAAGAATGCTTCTCAAGGGAATGGTGCGGGCTGTCTGGCCCTTTACAGAAAAACTTAGCTGACCCCTGGTCTGTTATTTAACAGGTATGCATTAAGTTCCTTATGTAATTATGTCATACAACCCTCACAACAGTCCTGTGTGATAGATTTTATTAATTTATTATCTCTCATTTTAGAGATGAAGACCTTAGTGAGGTTAAGTAATTTGTCCAAGATTACGTAGTATGAGAGTCACTGGAATCTAGGAAAGAGTTGAAGTCATAGGAAATTGCCAAGGGAGAGGGTAGAGAGGCTAGAATATTTGTTTTAAACCTCTTGCAAAAAGGTCACAAACTTCTTGGGAAATCTGATGAAAGCTAAGGACACCCCTTCTCCTCCCCTGTCCCAAGCACATATATATGTAATATTCTTCATACATTTTCAGGGAGTTCATGAAACTCCCGAAGTCACCTGTGATGTTGTGACTTATGATAAGAAATATATATTTGGTCTTTGTCCCCAATTCTGGCACAGAACTCCTAAGTGATAAGAGCAATAAAGGTGTCTTGATATTCTTTTTTTTTCCACTGACAATCCCTGCCCCTTTTATTGAATATATATATATTTTTAACATCTTTATTGGAGTATAACTGCTTTACAATGGTGTGTTAGTTTCTGCTTTATAACAAAGTGAATCAGTTATACATATACATATATCCCCATATCTCTTCCCTCTTGCATCTCCTTCCCTCCCACCCTCCCTATCCCGCCCCTCTAGGTGGTCACAAAGCACCGAGCTGATCTCCCTGTGCTATGTGGCTGCTTCCCACTAGCTATCTATTTTACATTTGGTAGTGTATATATGTCCATGCCACTCTCTCACTTTGTCCCATCTTACCCTTTCCCCTCCCCGTATCCTCAAGTCCATTCTCTGGTAGGTCTGCATCTTTATCCCCGTCTTGCCCTTAGGTTCTTTATGAACATTTTTTATTGTTGTTTTTTAGATTCCGTATATATGTGTTAGCATATGGTATTTGTTTTTCTCTTTCTGACTTACTTCACTCTGTATGACAGACTCTAGGTCCATCCACCTCACTACAAATAACTCAATTTCGTTTCTTTTTATGGCTGAGTAATATTCCATTGTATATATGTGCCACATCTTCTTTATTCATTCATCTGTTGACGGACACTTAGGTTGCTTCCATGTCCTGGCTGTTGTAAATAGTGCTGCAATGAACATTGTGGTACATGACTCTTTTTGAATTATGGTTTTCTCAGGGTATATGCCCAGTAGTGGGATTGCTGCGTCGTATGGTACTTCTATTTTTAGTTTTTTAAGGAACCTCCATACTGTTCTCCATAGTGGCTGTATCAATTTACATTCCCACAAACAGTGCAAGAAGGTTCCCTTTCTCCACACCCTGTCCAGCATTTATTGTTTGTAGATTTTTTGATGATGGCCATTCTGATCAGTGTGAGATGATATCTCATTGTAGTTTTGATTTGCATTTCTCTAATGATTAATGATGTTGAGCATTCTTTCATGTGTTTGTTGGCAATCTGTATATCTTCTTTGGAGAAATGTCTATTTAGGTCTTCTGTCCATTTTTGGATTCCATAAGTGGTGCTGGGAAAACTGGACAGCTACATGTAAAAGAATGAAATTAGAACACTCCCTAACATCATACACAAAAATAAACTCAAAATGGATTAAAGACCTAAATGTAAGGCCAGACACTATCAAACTCTTAGAGGAAAACATAGGCAGAACACTCTATGACATAAATCACAGCAAGATCCTTTTTGACCCACCTCCTAGAGAAATGGAAATAAAAACAAAAATAAACAAATGGGACCTAAGGAAACTTAAAAGCTTTTGCACAGCAAAGGAAACCATAAAAAAGAAGAAAAGACAACCCTCAGAATGGGAGAAAATACTTGCAAATGAAGCAACTGACAAAGGATTAATCTCCAAAATTTACAAGCAGCTCATGCAGCTCAATATCAAAAAAACAAACAACCCAATCCAAAAATGTGTCTTGATATTCTTAACAAACTCCTTTCAACCACACCTGAGTTTATGTTAATGAGGTGATTTTGGGAAAGCGCCTAAGGATGGGGACTGGTTGCCAGGAAAACCAACCATGTGATTATAGGATTGGAACTTTCCGTACTACCCACCCTGACCTCCAGGGAGGGGAGAGGGGCTGGAGGTTGAATATGTTGCTAATAGCTAATGATTTAATCAATCATTGTAATGGAGCCTCCGTAAAAATTGGAAAGGACAGAATGGTACAGTTTTAACTGAGGATGAACCTACATTGACACATCATACTCCATGGTTTTTCTTAGGATTCATTCTTGGTGTTGTGCATTCTATAGGTTTGGATAAATGTACAGTGACATATATCAACCATTATAATGTCACACAGAGTGTTTTCACTGCCGTAAAAATCCTCTGTGCTCTGCCTATTTAACTCTCTTCCACCCCATCCCTGGCAACAACTAATCCTTCTATTGTCTCCATAGTTTTGCCTTTTCCAGAAGGTCATAGAGTTGGAATCATATAGTATGTAGGCTTTTCAGATTGGCTTCTTTCTCTTAGTAATATGCATTTAAATTCCCTTCATGTCTTTTCGTGGCTTGATAGTTTATTACTTTTTAAGCACTAAATAGTATTCTATAGTCTGGATGTACCACAGTTTGTTTATTCATTCGCCTATTGAAGGACATTTGGTTGCTTCCAAGTTTTGGCAATTATGAATAAAGCTGCTGTAAACATCTGTGTGCTGGTTTTTGTGTGGATGTAAGTTTTCAACTCCTTGCATAAATATTAAAGAGCAGAATTGCTGGATTGTATGTAAGAGTATGTAAAAAGCAACCAAACTGTCTTCCAAAGTGGATGTCCCATTTTGCATCCATACCAGCAATGTGCTCCACATCTTTGTCAGAATTTGATATTGTCAGCCATTCTAATAGATGTGTAGTAGTACCTCATTGTTTTAATTTTCATTTCCCTGATGACATATGACGTGGAGCATCTTTTCATATGCTATTTGCCATCTGTATATCTTTTTTGGTGAAGTGTCTGTTAAGATCTTGGCCCATTTTTAAAGTCATCTGTGTTTTAAGAGTTCTTTATTTTTTTTGGTTAGCAGTCCTTTATCAGATGTGTCTTACGCAAATATTTTCTCTCAGTCTATGGCTTGTCTTCTCATTCTCTTGATGTTGTCTTCAAAAATTAAAGTTTTAAATTTTAATGAAATCTAGCTCATCAATTATTTCTTTCAAGGACTGCATTTTTGCTGTTATAGTTAAAAAGGTATCACCATACCCAAGGTCATCTAGGTTTTCTCTTATGTTATCTTCTAGGAGTTTTAGAGTTCTGTGCTTTACATTTAGGTCCATGATTCATTTTGAGTTGATTTTTGTGAAGGGTGTCTGGGTCTCATTGTGGCTTTAATTTTGTAGTTCTCTTATGACAAATGATGTTAAGCTCTTTTTGCACTTATTGGCCATTTGTATATTTACTTTTGTGAAATATTTATTCAGGTCTTTTGCCCATCTTATTTGGGTTGTTTGTGTTTTTTAACTGTTAATTTGTAAGGGTTCTTTATATACTCATTTTTTTTCCACCGAGGGATTTTCCTCAGTTCTCCTGGTCCTACCTCAGCGTAGGTCCCTGCCTTGTACTAGGTAAGTCTCCATCCATTTCACAGGGATCTCTCTCAGACTCCTGACCCATTATAAGCCTTTGGAATGCCATCCCCATGAACTTGGTGAAGGCCTGCTGCAAAGAATTTGTTGGTGGGGTCAGATTTACCCTGTGACTGAGACCCCAAGAATTCTGATCCACTACCTCACCCTACACCCAGATGTTAACAGTTCATTGAAAGTTCAGCTGGTTTCTCTTTTCCGTATCTATGGTGGATCTTTGTCTTCTCACCCAGGAAGAGTTTGCCACTTTCTGGAATTTAGTTCATTTGGGTTTCTTTATGTTATCACCTCTCTGATGTGGTTCTACAAAACTATGATTTTGTAGCATACCTGGCTTGGTCTTGTTGTTATAGTGGAAACAGTAGTCTCTTCTGACTCTCTACATCCTAACTGGAACTGCCTCAAACTTTTTAACAAATACCCTGCACCATGAGTATTATTATTTCCGTTGAATTCTTGCGGCAAAGCCCTGCTAAACTTTCAACACCACTGAGTTCTCACTTATCATCCTCCACACCCCTTCCCCACCCCATCAGTCACTTGATTGCTGAGTCTTAAAATACCCATAGAATGTACCAGACTCAGCTTTTGTGTAGGATTCAAAGAGTTCTCAGGAAAAATGGTTTTGGTTATTAAAGAAAAGAGTCCAAGGAAGCAGGTGCTGGCGTGATGGTCAGGACCGGGTGCCCTCTAATTTGTGGGCTTTGTGTTTTGAGAGAGAATGAAAACTTCTAGCCTGTGACACACCCTGGCCAGGACTTGTTACAACAGCTAATGTTTATCGGCCATAATATTTTTCATGTCCTGTTTCAGGCTGCCTGCAGTCTTGTCTCCAATAAGAGGATGTGTCACGGCAGAAGTGGGTAAAATAGGAATAATAAAACTTATCCTACAGGGCTCGTAATGATGAAATGAGATAATGTCTATGACACAGATGGCATGTAATAGGTGCTTAATAAATACAGCCTCTTATTATCTTTAGTTAGAAGAAAGGGGTTCTCAGAATTGAGGACGTTTCTTATTTTCACTAGAGACTGTATGGGACTGTTCAGAACTTGTGTAGCTGAAGTAACTCAATTTAAACCTCACCCCAGTGGATTCAAACCTAGTTAGAGAACTGGTGGGGTGTGCCCAACAGTAATCTGTATTCATCATCAACCATGGAGCCTCCTGCAAAAAGCTCATCCAAGGGAAGGAGTCAGGAGCATAAGCTTGGTCCAGGCCTTAGGGGCAACTCTATTACTGTTCTCACTTAGATTTCTTTTCTGCTTCAGCCCTTGTGGATTCCTGTCTTTGTCCTTAGAAGAGAGAGAGGGTGCTGTGTGTAAAAACAGTTCTTCTTTTTATTTTGGTCTAAAATCATTTTGCGTTGAAATCAGGATCTCAAAGAGATCTGCACTCTCATGTTCATTGCAGCATTAGTCACGATAGCAATATATGGAAGCAACCTAAATATCCATCAAAAGATGAATGAATAAAGAAAATGTGGTATATACATACAATAGAATATTATTCAGCCTTAAAAAAGAAGGAAATCCTGCCATTTGTGACAACATGGATGAACCCAGAGGACATTATGCTAGGTGAAATAAGCCAGTCACAGAAAGACAAGGACGGCATGAGTCCTCTTATATTAGGTATCTAAATTAGTTAAAATCATAGAATCAGAGAGTAGAATTGTGGTTGCCAGGGACTGGGGAGAGGAATAAATGGTGAGTTGTTGCTCAATGGGTATAAAGTTTTAGTTACGTAAGATGAATAGGTTCTAGAGATCTGTTATACAACATAGTGCTTGTATCAACAATACCCTTAAACAGTTGTTAAAAAGGGTAGATCTCATGTTAAGCATTCTTACGACACACACAGAAAGGGACTAAGGAGACTTTTGGAGGTGATGGATGTGTTTATTACCGTGATTGTGGTGATAGCATCACAGGTGTACGCATATGTCCAAACTCATCAAATTGTATACATTAAGCATGTGGTTTTTTGTACATCGGTTATGGTTCAATAAGTCTGTTGAAATAAAATTAAATAAAATAATTCTCTGATGCTGAGTCCATTACCATATAACTTTAGAATCAATGCAATAGATTGTGGCATGAGGGTAGGAGAGAGGAGTTCTCCTACTTGTTGGGGGCAGCACATATCTTAGCAAGGGGTTTGGCTGAGTGGCCGACATCAGTGGGTAGAGGCAGACTCTTTAGCTGCAGCACCGACCATGGTGTCTTTTCAAGGTCTTCCCAACTTAGGGATACCTCCTTTCTCTAGGCCTGACTCTTCTATTTTTCTTAATGTCAATGGGATGGAAATTCTGGGCCACTAGAGACAGAGATTGGGCTCACCCAAGTTTTATTCACTGTCAGATTCAATGCTCAAGCAATATCCTGCTTGATGGTGAGGGACTTCAATTGCCTGAAGGGTCCTGGGCCCCAGAGCTGATGGGGATGACCAAGACAGAGGGGTTGTCCTCATGGCTGAGTCTCTCATGGTTGAGTCTTCCCCCAGAAAAGAGTGGGGCCTCCTCTGACCATTTTCACTGTTTGCTTTGGTGCAGAAATTGTGGACTCAAGGTAAAATTCAGTTAGACTTTATGTTGTGTCATTTGGGACATAGGGAAAAGTTTCTCTTTATTTATGAAGATGAACATTTCAGAAGAGCAGAAAACACTTCTGAGATCAGAGGAGGTCTGTGTGTGGGTTTAGTGGACGGCACCCCTTTCCATCAATGCAGACATGCAGATATCTTAGAGGAAAGGGGGCTTACGTTGGATTTATTAGTTCCCCTGTGCCCCTAGGGAGGAAGAATCCTATCAAGGCTGGTGCCAGGTGTTTCAGGCCCCACTGAGGGATTTTCTTGAGATTGCCCATCAGGGTACATGGTACCAGCAACTTCATTAGGTGGCAGTATCAGGAGCCTTAATGGGGGCTGACAGTTGCAGCAGTATGAGCAGCAGCATGAAGCAGGGTTGGTGGCTTTGAGAGCATCAAGGGACAAAGCCTCTGCCACAATTCACCATGCTATTGCTGGCGTGTTCTGGCTGCATGGTGACAGGAGGCACAATTACGTGACTTGCCACCTGACAGAGGCCCAAGAGCTAACAAAGGATGACACATCAGGAGAAAAGGAAACTGGTGAACACTATATGGTGGTGGGCAGAAGTCAATTATGTGCCCATGTTTGGTCATCCTGCCCCATTAGCTCAGACTGGTAACTTTGAAAAGGGTTTTATTAATTTCCTAGAGCTGATGTAAAAAATTACCACAACTGGGTGGCTTAAAGCAGCAGGAATTTATTCTCTTACACTTCTATAGGTCAGAAATCTGCACTCAAGGTGTTGGCAGGGCTGCAGTTCCTCCGAAGGCTCTAGGGGACAGTCTGTTCTTTGCCTCTTCCAGGTTCTGGTGGCTGTTGGTATTCCCTTGTGGCTGCCTTACTGTAATCTCTACCTCTGTCTTCACATTGCCTTCTCCTCTGTGTGTTTCAAATCTCCCTGTGCCTTTTTCTTATAAGGATACTTGTCATTGGATTTTGGGCCCACCCAGATAATCCAGAATGATCTCATCTCAAGATTCTTAGTTTCATTACCTCTGCAAAGACCCTTTTCCCAAATAAGGCAATATTTACAGCTTCCAGGGATTTGGTGTGGACATATCTTTTTGGAGACCACCAATCCAACCCACTGAACAGGGTCAGAGGCCTAATATTGGTCTGGCTGATAAGGTGCAGTTGGAGGGATGGTCCTTCTTTTATTCTGTGCTGCTGTGTCTAGCCTCGTGCATTATCCCCCTCTTCAAGCAGACAACCAGCTTGATACCCTTCTTGGCTCTGTCCCTCAAACACAAATGTGCAATGACATACCACCTTCTAAAAACTTTCTTTACCTTTTGATCAAAGAGCCATTTGCTGCTTTTTAGGAAGCCTTGAGGCCCCTTCTTTACCAAATGATTAACATATAATATACACTTGTGTGTGTGTGTGTGTCTGTGTGTTCAAAGATTGTCCTCTTGCAGCAAATGACTTGGGGGACCAACATGTCTTCCCCATGTCTATGGGCTCATTGGCATTCTTTCACCCTGTGTGTAGGCATCATCTGGCAACATTTGTATTTTTGGGCCTAGAGCAGCGAGCTGTTGGTATAAGGAAAACAGGACAGCTCTGTAGTCAGACCTGCATTGAATGTGACCTGGGCCACTTGGCTCTGCTGTGGGACTCTGGGCATGCCACTGAGCCTTTCCATCTCCTTGTCCTGAGAAAAGGGATAATAATCTCTATATGATTGTGGTGGGATTAAAAGAAAAAAAATGCATGTGTGGCACCTGGCACAGAGGAGGTGCTTAATAAGTTAGGTCCTTTTATCCTTTATTTCCTGTCATTTGTGTGTCTTGAGAAATCACCCTTCTGTCCCCCAAAGACATAACTCACTTCTAGTACTTTAGCTCCAAAGACAAACACACAAATTGTTCAGCAGCAACCAATTTTGTGCCATGGCAACCTGCTGTTTTTAATTATCCGCCTTACCGTGTAACAGCTGTGGGGCACTCGGTCTGGCCACATGTAATTGAGTCTTGTGACGTGCTCCAGATGCGGAGGTGTGCTGCCAGGTGTTTATTTGGAGTATATAATGTGGCATTTTAGCACACACAGCCTTTCTCCCTCCCCTGCTCCTCCTTCCCTGCGCTCCACCCCAAATGTTCTTTTAGGAAGGGTCTAGGCCTTGGCCCTCAGCTCCAGGCCTGGGCCTTAGAACCAGTGTTTTGAGTTCAGAGTCTTTTTAACTGGGCTTCCTACCACTTCTGGGGTTCCCCAGCTCCCTGGAGACTTGCTCTGTTAATTAGGAAAACCACTGCTACTGCTTTGAGAAGGAGCAGTGCAATGCCTTGGGCCTTGCCACCTTCTGCGGTGGTCTAGGTCAAGGGTTCTTGGCTTTCACTTGGCTGAGCCAGGTCTTGCTTGGTGACTTCACTTTCTGAGCAGAAGCTTATCTTCCTATGAGGGAGGTAGTACTTCGCTTTCAAACTGTGGCTTGAACAATTAAAAAATATATTATTTAGAATCTAGGAGGCCAGCCTTGAACTCAGTATACCGAGTGGCTTCCTCCAACAGCTCTGGACTGAATGCATGTTCTTTCTCATTCTGCAGCTGCACTGGTGCCGTGCCTGGACCTGGGATCTGGCTACCACTGAGTAAGAATGGGGTAGCTGTTGTGAAAGTGCTGCCTTTGGAAGTGGAAATGTGTTTTTGGAATTGTCTTACTTTTCTATAATCTTTATAAATTTGGGACAAGTCCTTTGGATCACTGATTTCCTACCCCCTCCCCTGCTTTTGCAGTTTCAGGGTAATTTGTTGAAAGAATTGAGCAAATTTAGCTGTAAAAAAAGAACGAAATAATGCCATTTGCAGCAACATGGATGCAACTAGAGATTATCATACTAAATGCAGTAAGTCAGAAAGAGAAAGACAGATATCATATGATATCACTTATATGTGAAATCTAAAACATGGCACAAATGAATCTATCTACGAAACAGAAATAGACTCACAGACATAGAGAACAGACTCGTGGTTGACAAGGGTGGGGTGGTGGGAGAGGGATAGACAGAGTTTGGGGTTAGTAGATGCAAACTATTACAAATAGAATGGATAAACAACAAGGTCCTACTGTATAACACAGGGAACTATATTCAATATCCTGGGATAAACCATAATGGAAAAGAATATAAAAAAGAATGGATATATGTGTATAACTGAGTCACTGCTGTACAGCAGAAATTAACACAATATTGTAAATCAACTATACTTCAATAAAAAAGAAAAATAATTGAGCAAATTTAGCTGATGGTGGCTGGTATGAAACTGGGTTGAGGTCATCATTTAATTCAGTTTCACTCTTAACCCAGTCTAATCTACTTCATTTATACATTCAACGATTAGTTTTTGATCACTTACCATATGCCAGACACTCTTCTAAACACTGGGGAAATGACTGCAAGTAAAGCAAAGTTCTGCCCTCATGGAGCTTATAATCTGGTAGGGAACAAAAATAAGTAAAACAAATAAATATATGCTATTTTTAAAGGTATGGTAAGTGCTAAATAAAAATAAATCAGGATGAGAGAATAGAAAACAAGGATTTGTTATTTTAGAAAACTTGCAAAACAGTAGATCCAACAAGGTAGAAGTGTGTATTTTTTTCTCATACAAAATCACACAATCCATTGCTGCCAAGCCAGCTCCCAAATTATCAGACACCTAGCACCTTTTATCCTCTTGTTCCACCGTTTCAATATGTGGCTTGCACATCCTGGCCCTTCATGGCTGCTTCAGCTCCAGCCATCATGTCTGCATTCTAGCAGGAAGGAGGAAAGAAAAGGAGAAGGGGATGGCTCTCTCGGAAGATATTTCCTGGAAGTTGTGCATGTAACCTCTATTTTCATTTTCTTGGCCAGCTCTTAGTCACATAGCCACGTAGCCACAAGAGAGGCTGAGGAAGTGTTTTCTCTATTCCCAGTAGCTACATGCTACTGGAGTCTTTTTCATAGAAAAAAGATAGAAGAATGGATATTGGTGGATAACTATAGGTGGTGAGAAAAGACCTCTCTGAGGAGGCATCATTTGAAAAGAGACCAGAATGACATGATTTTCATCCAATCCATTTAATGAATCAAATCACCTGAGTGCCTTCTCTGTGCTTCTCTGAATAATAATACATAGTCTTGTCCTCAATGCTTGCAATCCAGAGCACAGGTGGCAAATTGGAGGTGCAGGGCAGTATCTGCCAGAAGGTGAAATTTGTTTGGCTGACATGTGTATTAATAATTAGGAAATTTCACATAAAAGTCAGATTTCTAGCTTTCATAAAAACTTGAGAAGATCTGGTAATATAGGGTCTGCATTCTCATAGGACTGGAGCTGAATAGCGACTGACCTTTTCAGGTTGGTCCTGAGCACTCCAGTTTGCCCCAGGCTCCCCCTGTTCCAACTGTCCCACACTGGCTTGTTTCCCTCTTTTTCTTTACCTGCCTGGCCCCTGTAAGCATCTGAGTTTCCAGTCCATGGTCCAAAGGGGGAGAAACCAATTAATAAAATAAAATAATTAAAATAAAACAGGTTTCATGATTTGGTTTGTTTCTCTCACCATCGAGGATCCACATCTATCTATTTCTTGCTGAAACCTGAGTGCCCAAGAGAATTACAGGAGTTTCAGTCAAATTCACTCTGAAGTTCTGTTTTTCTTGATCACATGACATGGTGGGTAAAACATCAGGCCTTGAGTCAGAAGGCTTGAGTTCAGGTTCTGCCCCTTATAGCTAGCTAGGTGAATACTCTTGGAAAAATTCCCTCCCCTCTCTCCTAGAGACTCAGTTTCCCTATCTGTAAAAGAGTGAGTTTAAGTTATCAATCCTGGTCTACTGGTCTTCCAGGATTTGGGAAAAAATAAACAAGATAATATAAGTGGAAAAGATTTATAAGGTGAAGGTACATCATTCTGGCAAGGAGCAGAAAGCTATTCAGACTCTAGACGCAGAAGGGACCCCTAGGAATGACACAGGAATGGAGCATAGCCTCACCTGTGGGAATTGGAGCTGAGAACTGGGAAGCCATTAGAAAATGAAGTGGCTGCTTTCTTCCTCTCTCTTTGGGACCACATGAGTTCTTTTCATTTTTTTTCTCTGTTTATCTAAGCCAATCTTCCTCTCCTTTGCAGACTTGTTTTTTTCTTTTTTTCTTTTTCTTATGTACAAGTCCCAAAAGGGTAGCCCCAGCTCTAATGCTACATGACATTTTAGTTTAACTGCCCACCATCAATTAATAACAGTTTCTGCATCTCTTACTTCAGACTTTCAAGCGAAAGATTCTTAATTGATACATTGGTTTCCCCTGGGTTAAATGACAAGCCAAGGTCCACCGACCCAAGACTGTGGAAGTAGGTGCACATAGTTCAAATATGGTGGTTTAGGCCCAGCCCTTTAGTAGGTGCTAAGTATAGCCATTCCTAGAGCAAGCTGGGCAAGGACACCAAGTGTGTCTTCTGCAACATAAAATGTTTAGTATTACAACTATGATTCTGTCTTGAATGACTCAGCTGACAGTTCTTCTGGCAAGTTGGGTGGAAGCCTCTTTCTAAAGAGACAAACCATCTGAGACAACTCTGTAATGAAAACATGATCATTTCCAGGTTATGGATTTGTGTACTAAAGTTCTTTGAAAAATTGTGCTACCTCGCTGCTCTACAGAACATACTTAATCTATAGCTGCTGCTAACTTTTGGGCTCCAAAAGAGGGAATTGTGTATAAAGAGACAGACTGAGGAAATGAAGTGAGGGTTTCCATGGCTACTGGCTTGAGTGTGCATAGGACAGAAGTTTTTGAACTGAAAATCATCAATTCATCCAAAATATTTTTCCTCTTCTATTTCACTTGCTTACTTGGTACGCAGAGAAACAGAGCAGGGAATGTTCTGGTACAAATATATACCCTGAGGGAGTCAGAACTTTTCCAGCTGCCAGGAACATCCCAAACAGAGCCTTGAGTGTTCAACAAATTTCAGGGACACTCAGAACCAGCTTGGGTAAATGCAAAGATAAGGAGTTTGGGTCTCATTCCTGACGGTCCCTAACTGAGTGATGTTGGGTGGATTATTTTACCTCTCTGAGTTTAGATGTCCCATATGTAAAAGAAAGAAATGCTGGTTGAATCTAAACCCTTAATTGAGGTTAGTGCTAACAACCTATATCAGCTAAGATTAGACTCATATGCAAATGAAAGAAACTCAAGAGTGGCTTTAGTGCTGAAGGTTTTATTCTTTTGAGTAAGAGGCAATGATGATGTGATGCAATCACCAGAGAGTCAGGCTTCTCCGTTCGTTCTGTTTTCTGATCCACTGTCCCTAGGGTGTGGCCCTCATCCTCACTGGCCAAAGTATCTGGCAGGATTCTAGCTATTATATTTATGTTCCAGGCTAGAGGATGAAGGTTGGTGCATTTCTGTAATTTCCTCCCCTTGTGTGTGGGCTGGACCTAGTGACTCACTTCTATTGAAAAGAGTACAGCAAAAGTGATGTGATGTCATTCCTGAGATTAGGTTACATAAAGACTGTAGCCTCTCTCCTCTCCCTCCTCTCCTTTCCTCTCCCGTCCATGCTCCTCCCCTTTCTACTTTCCTTCTCTTTCTCTCTTTTCTTCTCTTCACTCTGGGCTTCCCTGGCGCTGGGAGAAGTGAGCTGCCATGTTATGAAGCAGCCCAATGGGGAGGCCCAGGTGGAAAGGAGCTGAAGCTTGCCAACAGCCACAAGGGTGAGCTTGGAAGCAGATTCTCCAGCCCTAGTTGCACCTTGAGACAACTGCAGCCCTGGCTGATAGCCTAACAGCAACCTGAGCGACCTTAAACTAGAAGTACTCTGCTAACCTGCACTCAAGATTCCTGATGTGCAGAAACTTTGGGATAAGAAATGCTTGTCATTTTTAGCTGCTAAATTTTGGGGTCATTTGTTATGCAGCAATAGAAAACGAATTCACCCTGCAACTGTTTTAGACACATTCAGTGAACTTTGGGTATATATAGAGACCCCCAGAGACAGCCTAACAGGAAATTGGACTTTGAACTTCTGGTTCTCCCAGGCAGCACATGAGCAGTGTTTGAGCCAAAGGTTTGCTCAGTTTCCTATCACTTGGATATTTTCCTAAAATTTGCTTAGAGGAAAAGAATGAAACCACCACAAGCATTCCATGCACAGAGCAGAACTGTCTTGGCACACATTCTCAGAGCCTGCTCTGTGCATGCCGTGGTTTGACCCTGTGCTCTGGGGCATGGGGCATAGATCTGGTACAGACATGGCAGATGGATGGTGCTAACTCTGCTTACTCTTGCTGGTTCCAGTGTTGCTTAGAAGCAGGCTCTCTGGCTCCAGGGTCTCCATGGCTAGCGTCAGCCCTGCTCAGGGGCCAGCGCACAGACTGCCTTCATGCAAAGCACACAAGGGCCCCTTCCCTGGATGTTGTAGCCCTGCCAGGGGGCTAGGCCTGGAGACTGGAGCAGGCTGACTTTCAGCTCCCATGTGTTTTCCTGGCCTCTGTGCAAGGCACAGGCTGCACCACTGTAGGTGGCGATGCTACCTCCAAGGATCAGCCATAAAGAGGATGATAAATAAACCACTTGCTTCTTTTCACAGTGCTGATCTTATTTTTTTTTTAATTGAAGTGTAGTTGATTTACAATATTGTATTTCAGGTGTACAGCAAAGTGATTCAGATCTGTCTATTTATATCTATACATATATATTCTTTTTCAGATTATTTTCCATTATAGGTTATTACAAGATATTGAATAACCCTGTGCTATACAGTAAATCCTTGTGGCTTATCTATTTTATATATAGTAGTGTATATCCGTTAATCCCAAATGCCTAATTTGTCCCTCCCCCCCTTCCCATTTGGTAACCATAAGTTTGTTTTCTATGTGAGTCTGTTTCTGTTTTGTGAATAGGTTCATTTGTATTATTTTTTTAGATTCCACGCATAAGTGATATTATACGATATTTGTCTTTGTCTGTCTGACTTATTTCACTTAGTATTATACTCTCTAGGTCCACCCATATTGCTACAAATGGCACTATTTCATTCTTTCTTATGGCTTGGTAATATTCCATTACACACACCCCACATCTTCCTTATCCATTCATATGTTGATGGACATTTAGGCTGCTTCCAGGTCTTGGCTATTGTAAATAGTGCTGCTGTGAACATTCGGGTGCATGTATCTTTTTGAATTAGAGTTTTCATCTTTTCCAGATACATGCCCAGGAGTGGGATTGCTGGATCATATGGTAACTTTATTTTTAGTTTTTTAAGGAACCTCCAGAATGTTTTCCATAATGGTTGCACCAATCTACATTCCCACCACCAGTGTAGGAGGGTTCCCTTTTCTCCACACCCTCTCCAGCATTTATTATTTATAGACTTTTTGATGATGGCTATTCTGCCTGGTGTGAAGTGATACCTCATTGCAGTTTCGATTTGCATTTCTCTAATAATTAGTGATGTTGGGCATCTTTTCATGTGCCTGTTGGGCATCTATATGTCTTCTTTGGAGAAATGTCTATTTAGGTGTTCTGCCCATTTTTTGATTGGGTTATTTGCATTTTTTTTTTTTGATATCGAGCTATATGAGCTGTTTTGTATATTTTGGAAATTAATCCCTTGTCGGTTGCATCATTTGCAAATATTTTCTCCCATTCCATAGGTTGTCTTTTTGTTTTGTTTATGGTTTCCTTTGCTGTGTTTGATTAGGTCCCATTTGTTTACTTCTGCTTTTATTTCTTTTGCTTTCGGAGACTGATCTAAGAAAATATTGCCATGATTTATGTCAGAGAATGTTTTGCCTATGTTCTCTTCTCGGAGTTTTATGGTGTCATGTCTTATATTTTGGTCTTTAATCCATTTTGAGTTTATTTTTGTGTATGGTGTGAGGGAGTGTTCTAACTTCATTGATTTACATGTGGCTGTCCAGCTTTCCAAACACAGCTTGCTGAAGAGACTGTCTTTTCTTCATTGTATATTCTTGCCTACTTTGTTGAAGATTAATTGACCGTAGGTATGTGGGTTTATTTCTGGGCTTTCTGTTCTGTTCCATTGATCTATGTGTTTGTTTTTGTGCCAGTACTATATGCTATATTATACTATGCTATTTTGATTACTGTAGCTTTGTATTATTGTCTGAAGTCTGGGAGGGTTATGCCTCCAGCTTTGTTCTTTTTCTTCAGGATTGCTTTTGCAATTCTGGATCTTTTGTGGTTCCGTATAAATTTTAGGATTATGTGTTCTAGTTCTCACAGGACTGATCTAAGCTCAGAAGAATGTTCTTCTGAAAATACAGTTTTTTTGATTTTGCACCTGTATAACTTGAATGAAAAAAATAAATCATGAAACAGCATGAATAGTATGATCCCGTTTATTAATAATTGTATGCCCACACATATAATTACAGTTTTCTTGTAGTATTAATTAGCATTTAGATGTTAATAACCTCTGGATAGTGGAAATTTGGATAATGTTTACTTCATGTTTTTTCTGTAGTATTACAGTCTTTTTTTTTAAACATAAGCATGTATTATTCTTTTAAACATACAATAATAATGTCTTATTTTCATTTTGAAAAAACACTATTTTCTCTTTCATTTGTATAGTGCTTTGCAGCTAAGTATAAGTATCTTCAGTTCACAGATGCAGCAGCTGAGGCTCAGAGAGGTGGAGTGACTGGCCTATTCATAAAGAGAACCCTCCACTACACCTTTTCTCTTGTTCTCTCTGCCCACCCCCCAGGTGTCACCTGTCTAGAATTTTATATGACACTGTCAATCCTATATAACTTGGACTAGTCCTTTCCCCTTTCAGTTTTCTCATCTGTAGGATGAGGCTAGTAATAGCATCTACCTTATAGGGTTGTTATAGGGACTAAATGTGATAATGTGTGTGAAGCACTTAGCACAGCCCCTGGACCCCAGTATCAATAACTGTTAGCATTGGTTATTATTGGGTGACTTGGAGAAGGCATTTCCCCTCTCTGGGTCTGTTTCTTCAAATTCAAAATGCATGGGTTAGACTTGATGATTATTGAAAATTCTTCATTTCAGTTCTCTGGTTCCAATTTTTTTTTTTTTTTGCTATTATATGAAACAAAGTTGATTTCAAGAAGCTGGATTGCAAGAAGCAGTTGTCATCCACTCATTCGTCTGTTGAGTTAACTCAAAAATGATTTGAATGTATGAGCAGGTGAGAAGAGTCTGTGGGAAGGGTGTTCCTGGCACAGGAATAGCAGGTGCACACACCTAGGCAAGGGCTAGGCAACCTGAAGGGAGTGCTGGAAGAAGCCCGATGCCAGGGCATGGGCTGGCAGCTCTTTCCAGAATCAGGTCTAGAGCCACAGTTAAGGAAACAGTGCCTTGCTTCTCAGTGAGTCCTGCATGCCAGGTTGCCAGACAGCTGAGGAGTGTCATATGTAGGTGTTTTTAAAGGCACAGCATATTCTCTTAGCATCAGCTTTGAGTATCTGCTTTTGCTCATTAGTGTTGGACTCAAGAACATGAGAAAAGTGTTGAGTTCATGCCACATCATAAATCAGAGGTCTGGATGTGGCTTTTCCATCTTTAACAAGTCCACCAGGACATCTGTGGGAATTCCTGCCCTGGCTGAGCTGGTGGTGGGAACAGTATGGTGGGCCAGGAAGCTGCTAGGATGGAGACATTCTGAAAATCCCTCTTCAAAGCCAATTAGGGAGGTGGGAGCCTGAGAGCATCTGGGTCATGGGGGAGTGGGGATCCAGCTAGGACAGGTGGCTAACCATTGACGTTATCTGGCCTTTATTAATTAGCTATAGATGTCATGTCCTTTGCCGTGGTGTCACTGTGTTCATCTGGTGTAAGGGGACCAGTCAAAAACGTTGGCTTCAAGTGGAAAGAGTCATTTTTATTCTGCTTTTTAAGGATGAGAATGGAGTCAGAAGACAAAAAGAAAAAAAAAAAAAGCAAAAGTAAGGCAAGTAAACAAAAATTCCTGAAACAGAATGGAGGTTGCTGGCTAGTGAAGGATACTGTTCCCTCCCCCATCTATTTTTCTTGTCTTTCACCTCTCTGATAAAACACTGATAAACTACTTCCTGTCTGGAGATTGTTGGAGTAAAATGGTCTCTGGGCTCTACCCCCAACTCCCACTGCATCCTCCACTTATCCAGTCCCTCAGGGTGCTTTGCTAGCGCAGTGACCTGGTCATATTGTTCCCCTTTCATGGCTCCCTACTGGGTAAAGAACAAGTGCCCTAGCATGGCATGCAAAGCCTTTTATGATCTCGCGTTAACCCTCCCTTTTAGCCTCTTCTTGAAGTAATTCCATCCCCTCCACATGGAATCATAGACTGTCAGAGCTGAAATAAATATGGAGATCATCTAGTTGTTTTTCTTGCTTTAAAAAAATGAAGGATTTTTCTTGATAAAATCTTACCTGAAACATTGAAAGGGCAGAGTCTGCCTAGCTGAAGGAGTTATGGTGGTAGTGATGGGACCCAGAGGCCCACTCTTGCTTGGGCTCCTTTTAATCTCTTTCCTCCAAAACGTGCAGTGGCCTCTGAATTTATAGAGGGACTGCAGGGCTTGGTGGAGATGCTTTATAATCACTGATTTTATCCAGTTCTCTCCTATTACATAGAGGTTGGGTTGCTTGCCCAGGGTATTTGAGCTGGTATATTGCATAGTTAGTTCTCTGAGATCCAGGGTAGTGGCCTTGCCTGCATGTTTTCCCATTCCACCCCCAGTGTTCCTGCTCTGATTTAGATTGTAAACTCCTTTGAAGTGTTATTCAGTTGCATCTCCAAGCAAAGTTCTTTACACAAGGAGCAACTAAAGGAAGATGCCAAGTAACCTTGGCCATGTATTTCTTTCTCAGTCACTTGGTCTTTAAGGTCTTGAGGATGTGGGCAACCCAATAGCCAGACTGCTTTGCAATGTCATCAAAACCCACAAAATCCCAGTAGGGAGCCTCTTCTTTTTTGAGGGTTCATTGATTAGCTCCTTGAAATATCCTCCTACTCTTAGGGAATATCTTCCTCCCAAATAGAGTTCTTGACACAGGATCAGATTTACTTTTAGAATTCCATCTCTGCTGGCTTATTTAGCTTTCACATCATTCTGAGGAATCTTACTCCAGCATCTAGGAATCATAAAGTTGGAGAAGGTGCCTCTTTTCCCCCATCTCACATGATGTCCTTCTGCATCTCTGGCCTATCCAAAGATTTCTATAAATTCTATATTTCTGGTAGAATTTGCTCAGAACTGACTTTGTTCCAGTTGCTATGCTGGATGGGAGGACTCAGATTCCGGGTAGTAGAATGAGTGTTTCAGTTCTTGACCAGCTGATTATATTTGGTGTGATAAATAGGACAGGGGAGGCTGAGCTTATCTGGGAATAAATTTGGTGCTCAACTTGAAGCTCTTAAAATGACCTTCCTGACTAAATGCTGCTACTGCTGCTGGTGGTGATAATGACAGCTAATATTAATTTTGCATTGACTATGTACTAGGCCTCATGCTAAGTAGTTTACATAGATGATCATTTAAAAAATCCTTATGAAAATCCTATGAGGCAGGTTCATTTTATAGGTGAAAAAAATGGAAGCTTAGAGAGTTGAGGTTATTGCCCGTGGTCACACAGCCAGAAAATGGTGAAGCCACCAAAGAGAGGCACTTAATTACAACTCTGTGTATGACACTATTTCAATGTTAAAGTCAAGAAAATAGCACACCAAGTGAAAGAAACAACAGCTGAAAGTTGAGCTCTGGCGGAGTCCAAGGAAGAACGTGGTTTCTTGAGAACCTTGCTGTCCCCCCACTCTTTGGGAATGGCCTCTGGGGACAGACTGGACAACTGGACAAGGTAACCCCCAGCCCCACCCAGAGCTTACTGGTCGAGAGGTAGATACCTGACCATGGGGTGGTCAATTAATTGACTGATCAGCAACTTATCAGTCTCTCCCTGCGAATTTGAAATGAGATGTGGGAATTGAAGTAAGTTGGTCTTGGGCCCTTGGCCCAAATGATGAGTCAGAGTAGAAAAGAAAACTGAAGTCTGCTTTCCTGTTTGCTTATTTCCCTCTTGTTCAGACTGCTCTTTTATGCTGAGAACTGGATGGAGAAGGAAAGGGGACCAGGCTTTGAAACAGAGAAGAGAGATTGGTGACCTTTTACTCCATCCCAGGGTGACTATGATTTTGCCAGGTGACCTTGGAAAGACTAAGAAACCCAAGGCCAGGGAAGCTGTGACTTGGCTACCCAACCAGTGGGTGGCGGCAGTGGCCTAGAGCTCAAGTTCTACTTCCCACCCAGGGGAGAGGGACACTAGGAAAGGAGAGGGAAGGTTGTGTTTCACATTTGCATTGGGCATTTAGAAGGGAACAATTTGCTTCAAAGAGATAAGCCTGGATTGTATTTTGCCCTGAACACATGAAAGAAAGTTATTAGATGCACTCCAAATGTGAATGTTTCATAGCAATCGTTATATTTCTGTCTGATTTACCCATAGGGCTGGGATATGCATATCTGGGTTTAAAAGCAAATTTACATTGTTTCTTTAGAATTCATGAAGGTGTCCCTCTGTACAAACTGGGGTGGAGAGGAAAAAAAGGGGGCCGGGATAAAGCAATGACTTCAAGCTGAGCAGAGAGGGATTCCCTCCTTGCATTTTTGGTGAGAACTGCACACACACCCTGAGAAATGTACTTTGTCCAGTTACAGGTTATTTTTCTCCCTCATTGATGATGTTGGATACTAGCAACTCTGTTTATGATGCACTGTGGGATTGTTACTCTCTGCGTAATACAATCGTCATTAAACACCGGCTTTAGGAAAGCTGGAATCGTTGTTTTGATTGTGGTTACTATGGCAACAAGTGGCCCATTGGCCCTGAGTGTCTTGTGTGATGCTCACAGTGTTTCCTGGTTCTTCTGTTACATTGTTACATGCAAGTAGCAAGTTTTGCGTCCAATAGCTCAAGTCAGAGTTGTAACATGCCCACACATAATCAGGGAAAGGCAGTGAGGGAGAGGAGAGCCTTCTCATGGAGAGGGAAAGGGGTGAGGTTGGATGGCTGCTGTCATCAGACTAAGAAAGTCCTCTGAGGCCAAATAGATCCTGTCCCTGTTGTACCTCTGCTTTGCTACCTTCTCCCAGGCCAGACTCACTGACTTTCCATCTTCCAGCTGACCTCTGCTCAGGCCTTAGGTCCCTTTGGACTTGAGTAAACAGCCCCAGCCCCTTGGAGATCTCTTTTTGTGTCTTACACTCCTGTTCCAATCAAATGTCTGGGCCTATAGGCCTTTTGCAAGATCTGGAGCCTTGGTCCAGCCTGGGACCCAGTTGCCTCTTGAGGATAGGGACCTGATGACCTCTCGCCACCACTTTTCCCATACAGTATCAACTGCTCCAGCCTGGGCTTTCAGTGTCCCCTGCCCCTGTCACACTCTGCCCCTTACTAGCATACCGTATGTATGTTTGCCTGGGACTCCTACTATCTACTGAGCCTCAGTCTTTTGGACACTATGCTTTGTTTATACCTGCTGGAATGCCCACTGTCATCCGGGCCTTTCCCCTCTAGAATCTTGCCTAGTCTTTATAGGTTTGGCTGGAACCCAGTTCTGGCTTTTCTCTGCTTCCAGTCTTTTAGCCAGCATCAGACACAACTTGTTTCTCTTTTCTGAAGTATGACAGTGGACCAGTGGGACAGTTGTCGAGTCACGTTCTGGCCTGGGGGTAGCTGTGAAAATTTATCTTGTTTCATTGGCACTTCCTGCTGGCTTTTAAAGAAGCATGCACAAATAATGCAGACTGAGCTACAAGTGAGAGCCACAGGGAGGCAAATCCCTGTCCTCCTTTTTGTTTTAGGGTCCAGTGACCCCATTCTCTCACTTTGCAGAATCAAATCTTTGCACAAAAAGCCTTACTGCTTCCTTTTGGTTTCCAAAATGAAGTTCAACATTTATCCAAATAAAACCTCCCTGGGTCTGTCCTCAGCTTGCCTCTCTAGCGTGTGGAACTGGCTTATAGGACGACTGAATACAGTTTGGTACAATCAGGAAATGGTTTATTTTTCTCCCACCGGTGCTTCAAAGGTGCCCCATCAGTGCTCATTCTCCCACCCTGTCCAACAACTTGGGACAGATCCTGTTGCTTGCTGGTTGCTTTAAGCCATGAGAGATGGTCTCATTTTCAAGTCTTAAAAGCCCAGTCCAAATCTTAATTTAAATCTGCATCCCAATTCAAAATTTCTCTCTTCCTTCACACAGCCACCAGCTCAGGCTTAGCTGAAGCTTGGGGACTCACTTAGTGGCATTCTGGCCACACTGGCTCCTGATAGATTGCAGAACTCATCAGCCACGTTTCATTTTATTTATTTATTTTTAAAAATTTTGGCTGTGTTGGGTATTCGTTTCTGCGTGCGGGCTTTCTCTAGTTGCAGCGAGCGGGAGCTACTTTTTGTTGAGGTATGCGGGCTTCTCGTTGTGGTGGCTTCTCTTGTTGCGGAACATGGGCTCTAGGCGCACAGGCTTCAGCAGTTATGGCGCGGGGGCTCAGTAGTTGTGGCTCGTGGGCTCTAGAGTGAAAGCTCAGTAGTTGTGGCGCATGGGCTTAGTTGCTCTGGAACATGTGGGATCTTCCCGGACCAGGGCTCGAACCTGTGTCCCCTGCATTGGCAGGTGGTTTCTTAAACACTGCACCACCAGGGAAGACCCATGTTTCATTTTAGAGCCTGCTTCTATCTTGTCTTTGCCCGACCAAGTACATACTCAGAGCTGGTCACATGGCTGATTCTGTCTCAGCTGTCAGCTCTCAGCTTCAGTGTTCTGCCTTAAAAGGACCGATTCTGACTGCCCTGTCTGAATTGTGCCTTTGCTCCAGTTTCTATACATAGTAATTGCTCCTAGCTCTTTTCACTATTTTAATTCATTTGTTAAATTATTTTTTTTTGGTTAGCTGAACTGTTATCTGCTTTTTGCCATAGTAGTGTTAACCCCAAGAGGGCAGAAACTGTGTTTGTCTTGATCAGAGTTATATATCCGCGGCCTAATTCTATGTCTGTCACAGTGTAGGCCCTCAAAAATATTTGTTTAATTAGTAATGAATTTCTATTTATTTTTATTTACATATTTTTTTACATTTTGGCTGTGCTGCACAGCATGTGAGATCTTAGTTCCCCAACTGGGGATCGAACCCGCACCCCCTGCAGTGGAAGCATGGAGCCTTAACCACTGGACTGCCAGGGAAGTCACAGTAATGAATTTCTGTTTAAAATCAAATTTCAATATTTTACCTAATGGCCAAATAATAGATTGAAAGATATGAAACTGCTGACACTTGACCTTTTTTTGGCCTGGAAGAATGGCAGTTTCATATGGTTCATCCTAACCATATGAAACATTTCCATCAAAGTCAACAGCAAGATCAAGTTGGTTGTTGTCACTAATATATTACATTTTCCTGGAAATTCAGTTCTGGTCAACATAATAAAATGAGAAAAAACAGGTATAATATTGGAAATACTAGATGCAGGGGATAAAATTGCCTATCTGCAGAACCAACAACAATTAACTGAAAAGTTAAGTCTTAATAAAAATTAAGGGTCCTAATAAATATGTTCAGTTAAGATGGCCTTACAAAATATACCCAACTAGAAAATAATAATTATGAGTGAGGTAAAAGAAAATATCTAATTCATAATAGCAACAGTAAGATAGTAACAACACTACAAGACTTTCTCTCCCCCAAGTCCTAGAAATTAAGAAATATATGTTATCCCATATGAAGAAAACTATAAAACTTCCCAGAGAATGCTTAAAGAAAACTTGATAAATGGAATGACAAATACATTTCAGGATGGGAAGGCTCAATATTATGAAAATTCCAGTTCTCTCCATAATTAATGTCAACAATTTATTTTCATTTCAGACCAACTTCTAATAGAATTTTGGGGGCATCTTGACAAAAACAAATGCCAGGATCATCTGAGAGAAAAAAATCAGATCATTCAAGAGTTTTCTCAAAAAAGAAGAGAAATGTGTAGGAAATTTCCATGCCTGGTAGTAAAACAAACTATCATGCTACAATAACTAAAACTGTGTGACAGTGGCCCATGAATAAGCTGACATATAAATGAAATGGAAGGGAACTCAATATGCCAAATCAATTTTACACAATAACTTAGTGTATACTACAGGTGGCACGCAAATCCAGAGGAGAGAGAAGATGTACCCTAAGAAATATTTTGGGATAACTAGCTATCATTAAGAAAAAAAAAATTAAATTCTTATCTCCCACTTACACCAAAATAAATTTCAGGAATTAATTTAAATGTATCTATACATGTTATTAATCCATAAATACTGTAGAAGAAAACATGGGAGGATAGATTTATTCAATCTTAGGTAGGAAAGGGCTTTCTAAGCAAATAAATATAAAACTCCAAAGAAAAAATTGTTAAGCATTTTAATATATTAACAAAAGAACAAACTTTTGTGTATAAAAAACATCACAATATTGAAAAGGAGCTATCAAACTGGGAAAATATTTTTGACATAAATGATAGAAAAAATAGTTGAAATTCTTAATATATAAAGGGCTTTTAAAATCAAAATAAAAAGACAAAAAACACAGTTGAAATGGGCACAAGACATAAATAGGCAAGTCATAAGATGAGAAATATAGAGAATGAGCCTGTATACAAAGGTCAAATTAACCAATGCAGGAGCTGCCCTACCTCAGTTATTCTTGCTATGTGAAATAATGCACATTTAAGCCATTTTGAGTGGAGGGTTTTTTTGTTTGTTTGTCTTTTTGTTTTTGTTGTTGTTTTTATTTGCAACCCTTCCTGATCCATAATTTGGTACCAGGAGTAGACTTTTGTAAGTAATTGACCTAAAATGTGGAAGTGACTAAATAGTGGAGGAAGTATACTGGGTTGGGATGACCCAACTATTTAAGGTCGAGAAGTTGGTGACTCTTGTTATATCACCATGAAACTTTTTCTTAACCTCTCACCTTAGGATCTTGCCGTATGCCTTTGGAGGTATAGTACTGGGGGAATGGTAAGAACAACTCAGGATGTTGGCATGGGTGGCCTAATTCTATCTGTCTTCAGTAAGATTCTGTAAGAAAGGAAGCCCATGTGTAGAAAGGGAAGAAAATGCAGCTTTGCCAGGTGAAGTTCTTTCTGCCTATGATATAGTCCCATAATTTGAAGTCTTTGCAATGAAAAAAGCTGAATGTTGTATACAAAAGCTAGTATCAGCCAGGCAGGAACATGGGAGAGTTAGCAGGAGAGAACTGATGAGATTTGGGGAAATCAAGCCTTATTTCTTTCCCCAATATTTTCCTTTCCTTTATTTTATTGATTGATTGATTGATTGATTGTATTTTTAATATATGTCTTCATTTATTTATTTGTTTTACAGTAGGTCCTTGTTGGTTAGATTGTGGGAGTTTGGGATTGACGTGTACACACAGCTCTATTTAAAATAGATAGCCAACAAGGTCCTTTACTTTAAAAAAAAAACAAACCAATACTTTGAGTTGGATTTTTCTTTTACTTGAAGTTGAAAACATCCTAAATGATTAAAAAAATAGCAAAATATTGGAAACAAACAAGTTGTCCAATAATGAGGGCTTAGTTAAACAACGAGGGGTTAGTTAAACCCTTCACACAATGGGATATCATGTAATGCTCCTAATATTTAATGTGAAAAATTTAGGTTGCAAATGTTGAGCAGGGTGGGGACTAGAGAGGGATCTTTTGGCACAATCAGTGTCATAATCATTACTGTTTAATGAATAGTTGCTAAGTACCAGTTACTGTCCTAAGGGCTTTACATGCGTTACGTCATTCAGTTTGTCCAGCTGCACTCTGAGGAAGATACTGTTCTTACTCCCTTTACAGGTGAGGAAACTGAAGCTGAGGTTTTATAACTTGCTCAGGTAAATGGTAGAACAAACAATTCAGGCATAGATCTGCTTCATTCTAGAGCCTGTGCTTAAAACTAAGCTATTTTTTGGGACTTCCCTAGTGGTCCAGTGGGTAAGACTCCGTGCTCCCAATGCAGGGGGCCTGGGTTTGATCCCTGGTCGGGGAACTAGATCCCGCATGCATGCCACAACTAAGAAGCCCACGTGCCCCAACTAAAAGATCCTGCATGCCACAGTGAAGATCCTGCATGCTGCAACAAAGATCTGATGCAGCCAAAATAAATAAATAAAATAAATAATAAAAAAATAAATATTAAAATAAAACTCAGCTATTTTTTGCTTTCTTTGTCTCTCTTGCTGTGGTATCTAGTCAGTTTCTAAATTCTATCAATTCTGTATTTAAAATTTATTTTATTTCAATCCTTTCCTTTTATGTCCAATTATACCAGCCTGGTTCAAGCCCTTTTTATTTTTAGCTTGGACAGTTACAGCAGTCATTTAACTTATTTCCTTCCTCTATTTTCTCTTGCCCACACAATGAATTCATTTTATCTATCACTTCTGGGTTAATCTTTGAAACATTTCACTTTAATTGTGATTAAAACATAACTGTCTTCACTAAATACCTGCTCAAAAAGTCTCTGGGGACTTGTGAATGTTTACCAAACGAAGTCTAAATGCATTGACTTGGCATTCAAGGCTATCCACAATCCCAGCCTGCTTTTTCAACTTTATCTTCCATTATTCCTCTAAATCAGGGGTCAGCAAACTAAGTCCTCAGCCTGTTTTTGTAAATAAAGTTTTATTGGAACAGAGCCATGCCTGTTCATTTACATGTTATCTATGGTGGCTTTTGTGCAGCAGAGCTGAATGGTTGTGATGGAGACTGTATGGCCCACAAAACCTAAACTATTTACTATCTGGTCTTTTACAGAACAAGTTTGCCCATCCCTGCTCTAGATGAACCCTTTGCTCTAACCAAATGGATCTACTCTTCATCTCTATCTTAAATAATTTTTGGGACAAGATAGGATAGGTTAAAAAATGTTCGGTGTTTTCTGAACACCACTTGGACTTTCTTACCTACCATGTCTTTTAGAAATGCTTTCTCATTCAATGAGTGAATGGTTAAACAAATAAATTCCATGGTACATTTATGGGATACTACTCAACAATACAAGGAGCAAACTAACCCTTCAATGCTTAATCAAAGTTCTATTGCTACCTGTTCATGTATTAAAACTTTTTTGATTAATGTGGAGAAGTTCATCTCTGAACTCTTCCTCTGAACTACCCGCCACTGCCTCACACACCTTAAAATTTTTTTGTACCATTCACGCATGTTTATTTTATCTTTTCTGATCAAATTTCTCATTCTTTAGGACTTTTTTTAGGATTATAGACATTTGTAGGTCATTTTCCCCCATTGTATTCACACAGCAAACCAGTGAGGGTAGGCAGTGATGGGCTTATAATTGACATTTTTTGGTGGAAGAAGCTAAGGTGTTCTAAGGTTCTGTGATTTGCCAGTTGTCACAAGGCTGGTCTTTGGAATCCCCAAATTTAGTGCTGGTCTTTTTTTGCCATCTTCCTGAGAGCAGCAGTCCGGTAGCTTGCACAGTTGTATTGCTAGTGCAGTTCTGGCATTGGGAAGCAGTCAGTGAACCACAGATCAGTAGTTCTCAAAGTATGGTCCCTGCACCAGCATCCCCAGCATCCCCTGGGAACTGTTAGAAATGCAAATCCTCAGACCCACCCAAAACCTACTGAATCAGACATTGTAGGGTGGGGCCCAGCAACCTGTGTTTTAACAAGTCCTCCAGGTGATTCTGATGCCAGCTCAAGCTTGAGAGGCACTGGCCTCGGTAATCATGAAACATACTTCCTGCTTTTTTCTAAGTCTGAAAAACTTTTCTAAGTTGGTACTGCATGGTGGAAGGCAGGAACACCCCGACACCCCTTTCAATGATCATTTCTCATGCAGCTAACTGACAGCAAGGATAGCAAGGGAGGTCAGTTCACCAAAATGTTGCAATTGCATGTGCATTTTCTGAAATTAAGTTAATGAAGCCTTTGTCTTTCAACATAGGATCAAAGACCAGAAATCCCTTCTTATGTTACCTTGGATTTCCCCCCAATTAAATAACCTTTACCTTCCCACAGGAGAATGAGGTAGATTAGTTAGGACTTAAGTAGGGGTAGAATTCATAGTATGCATTTCTCACAGATGAAATTAATAAATGAATGAATAAATGAACGAATCCACTTGAACGTCACCTATGCAGTATCTAGTATTGAGCAGGCCCTGGAGTGGTCTTTATTAATAGAGGACACAAACAGGTAGACATATACTTACAATACAATATCATATGGACAATAACAATTAAGCACAAGATATGAAGTGATATGGAGAAGGGAATAGTGGCCTGTGTGTGCATGCTTGTGTGCACTTGCATGCATGCGTGTGTGTGTTTGTGTGTGCATGCATGTGCGTATGTGTGTGTGTCTTGTGTAAGGCAGGATGGGTTCAGGGAGAGGTGTTCAGGATTTCACAGAGGAGGACATTCTTGAGCTGGATTTTAAGATCAGTCAGCTCAGCAGGAAGACAAGGAAGAGAAGAAGATTCCAGGCACACTGAATAGAATGTGTAAACTTAAGGGGGCGTGAAATAACATGAATAGCAAATAGGGAGCCACAAGTGGTTTGGTGTTGGTGCAGTCCAGAGTGTTTAGGAACAGCTGACAATGAGACCGAATAAGGAGCCAGGAGGCAGATTATGCTATGAATGAGCACTATTCCCTTCTCATCACTTCATACTTGTGCTTAATTCTGTTATTGTCCATAACAGAATTGTATGTTATTACAATATAGTAACATTATATTGTAAGTATATGTCTACCTGTTTGCATCTTCTGTTAATAAACAGCATTCCAGTACCTTCTCAGTACTAGACACTGCGTTGATGATGGCAAGGTCAGAAAGGTAGACAGGACATGTTAAAGGCTCTCAGAGAGTTCTTGCAAAAAAGAAATCCATTTAATTTTATTATAATTTTCACATTTACTTGATTATAGGAATCTTTTTTTCAAAGACACTGGACCCAGTGTTTCGTGATGTGTACACTTTGGGAGACCCTAGCCAATGGATCAAAAGCTAACTCCTTAGCAGCACATTCATAGCATGATCTGCGTCCTGACTCCTTCCTGTTGTGTGTGTTTAGAAAACCAAAGATGGGGATCCAAAAGGCATAGGAAGTTTTCTGATGAGCCTCCTCAACATCTTAAGTTCCTCAAAAATGGACTTTGGACGTTGCCACTCTGCAATTTGTGGCCTAGTTGCCGAGGGTACATTCCTTTCCTAGGAAGCCCATGTGCAATGCAATGTGTGGTCATCTGTATTTTAGCTAGTTCTTCTCGCAGTTAGAAGAGGTTGAAGGTCCAGGAGAAGAGAGCTGTTCTCCAGGCCATGCCCTACCAGGATGGACAGTGTCTTGTTCTATTTGGGCTGCTGTAACAGAACACCATAGAATGGGTGGCTTGTGACCAACAGAAATTTTATTTCTCATAGTTCTAGATGCTGGAAGTCCAAGATCAAGGCATCAGCAGATTCAGTGTCTCGTGATAGCCTCCTTCCTGGTTCATAGATGGCTGTCTTCTTGCTGTGTCCTCATATGGTAGAATAAGCAAGGATGCTCTCTGTAGTCTCTTTTATAAGGGTGCTAATCCTATTCATGAGGGCTTCACCCTCATGACCTAATTATACCTCTTGTAGGCCCCACCTCCAAGTACCAACATATTGGCAGTTAGGATTTAACATGTGAATTTTGGGGGGACACAAACATTCAGTCTATGGCAAACCAACTCCTCACCCAATAGACAAGGCTCTGCACTGCAGGATATTGGGGCATCTGTGGCTCTCCTCACAGCATGGTCCTCAGGGCCTGTAGAGAAATGCATTCTAGCCTTTCCTCTCTGGCTCGCGTGAGCTGGCCTAAGGGTACTGTTTGCAGGGAAAATATTATGCTGAGCACCCCCGAGAGAAAATGAAGTCATTGCTTGCCTGAGAGTGATTTATTCGTTCATTAATAACATGTTTGCTATCTTTCCAATGATAAATTAGGTCCTTACGGCAAACGTTTTTGTTCCTAACCTGGCTCAAAGGAGAGGGCTGTGCATCACTAACAGGCTGTCAGTTTTCCTGGTGTTCATGTTGGGTCAACTGACAAATCCTTCAAACTCATCATTAGCTGAAGTATGTTTGAACTTCATTCTTGGGCTGTCTAATTGTCATATGATATGAAGCAGACCTCTAGAACGGGTTGCTTTATAACTAGCAATGTAGCCTTTGAAGGAGGTACAATATGCAAAAGAAATTATGTGAGAAAAAAATCTAACACCTCTATTGAAGTTACTACACAAGGTCTAGATATAGGCGTTGTAAAATGAAATCTGAGGTCATAAACATGCTTCACACATCTGGAATCTTGCCTGTGGCAGATATTCTAAAACTTGAGATGCTATATTAAAGCAAGGAAAAGAACATTTATTGAATACCTACTAAGTGTTAGGCTTTTTCACACTTTACCTCATTACAGCAACCTTGTTAGCTGACGTTATTTATTATAAATTTACAAAATAAATAGCTTGAACAAAATTAAGATTCAAACTTCAGCCTTCTGACATGGAATCTGATCATTTTCTGAGTGCTTATTGCTGCCACTACAAGCCAAGTATATCAAAGAATTTACTGGGAACACCAAATAGTTTCACCTGGGCCAGAGGAACGATTCTAGTTTCTCAGCATTCATGAGAAAAACTCTTTGCCCTATGTGGGTGGACTGGTGGAGGACTCTGAGGTGAGCCTGGGAGCTGGGGTTTTAGAATAATGCTCTGCATCCAGTGGATGCTTTTAAAATGAATGCTGACTGACATGGCTATTTACAATTCAGTTGTTGATTGGGTTATGACTCTTAATTCTCCTCTGATATCTTTTCTTACTTCTGTGCTAGAAGATAAAGAACCAGGATTTTTAAAGTCTTGCCATTTAGCTAAGAGAAGCAATCTTCTTTCAAGTAATTTACCTAATTTGTATTGTTATTAGAAATCAATGAAATGATTTCTTCCTTTCTTAGATGGACTGTTTACATTTCTGCCCACATCACCTATCAACTTCCTCATTGGGGTACCCTTGAGCTCAATAAATTGTGATACTCTTCCCATTGCCAAGCACATGTTCAGTAGCCCTGGTGCTCATGAGTGCTGCTCACTTTGTAGTTCTCCAACTTCCTGGCTCCTGTGGTTGGGTGGGGTATGTGGCCACTTCTGGCCCAGTGGGTTGGGGGTGGGAGTGATATGTGTCACTTGTACATCAGAGCATTTAATTGTTGGTGCTAGAGTCTTTAGAGCTTTCTCTTTTTTCTGGAGCAGTGACTTCCAATGTTCTAGAAGATGCTGGCTGACTTCTTGCTCATCTTGGGTCCCTGAGTGATTTTGTTGAGTAGAGAGCTTTTCTGACATCCTGTGATCAACTTGTACTCTGAACTAGAAAGCAACATTTATTGTCTTAAGACACTGAGATCCTGGGTTTTTTCTTATCACAATAGACTATTTTGATAGATACAAGAATTGTTTACTGAATGGAAACTTTCAGTAAACTTATAGTTTCTGTTCTCACCACTGTAAGTCCTAATAAATCTTACTACATTGTAAATCCTAATAGAATCTTTTCAGTTCTTATTCATTTGTATAATTATATTGCGTTTGGCCTGCTAACTTCTAGGGCCATATTTTGTCCACCCCTCACCTTTTTTTTTTTAAAGCAAATTCATCTGCTTATGTGATTTCAACTATTACCTATATTTATAGCAAAACAGCATGATGTGTGTGAAAGAATACTAGATTTGAAGATAGATAGACCTAAATTCCAGTTCTGACTCTATCACTTCATAGAGACCTTGTTAAACTGCTTAAACTGTCTCAGTTCTCTCATCTGTACAGTGGGAGTGATGATGACAGTCATGCCTGTTTCACCAGGTCACCTGTGAGAATCAGATGAGAGAACAACTTTTGTAAACTGTAAAGAATTTTTCACATGGGAGGAAGTGTTTTAGAGGAATTCAGAACCTCCATCCAGCAAAGCTTCTTCCCTGAACTTCCTCATGTTCAGGATCTACCTTGCATGGCTGTGTCCTCATTAAGATGACTCGCCTCCACATCCGTGCTCATCTACTTTGTTGTGGCTGCATTTTCATCATCAGCTCTTTGTCCCCAGGGCTCACCCCACCCTCTCTCCCTATGGCCAGTCTTTATTTTTCTGTCACTTTTTCCTGATGATTCACCTTCAGCAGGCTTCCTGGATGTCAGATGCTTCAACCTGGTAACCATCTCTAGGCAGTGCCCTAAAGGCTTATGCTGCAATTGCAACAGCCAAACTCAGATGTACATCTCCTTCTGAAACAGAGCAGGACCCTGTGGTCCTTGCCCCGCCCCGCCATGTCCTCAGCCTGCCTTTTGTCTGTGGAAAAACTTTAGCCAAAGTATAAGTTTAATCAGAGAAGTGAGAAAATGCAGAAACAGAGGAAAACAGTCAAAGGAGACCAAATAATAATAGTTTAGTCATTAAGCATAGTCAAGGACCTTTAGTTTCTCCTTAAGGGCTACAGATAACATTCTGAGCCATATCCTGTGAGCTGTCTTATAGATACTGAAACCCTCACTGGGTGGAAGAAGTTAACTACATGATGACCAGGCTGTAGCCATGACATAAGCTACCACAATTCCAAGAATTGGCCTCAAAGAAATGGAAGCAAACCGACCCTGGAACTGAAGATTAACTGTACCTAACACAATCAAGATGACGCTGGTCAGACCACCGATGACCAATTTCAAGATGACTGTCAGAGCGGACTGTATTGTTTCTGCATGTAGCCCCCTCACTGTGTCTATAAAAACTTTTGCCCCCTGATTGTCAGGCCCTCCATTGTCCAAAGGAGTCGGCCTTTGGACAGGCGTTCACCCTCCCCCCACCCTGGTTGCTGGCATCCAGAATAAAGCCAACTTTCCTTTCCACCAACCTGGCCTCTTTATTGGCTTTTGAACGGCGAGCAGCCGGACCCCACTTTCCATTACACTTCAAGTTCTCACTCCTTTGACCCAACTTACTCCCAGCAGTGAAAACAAATTTCCCCAAGCCTCACTTAACTTGTGTCACTTCACTCCTCAGATTAAACACTTGTTCCCAGGTGCCTCTTTAAAATAAGATGCACATGTGTGCACACACGATTTTTGTGGCTACTACAAGAGTGACTCATGCTTGATGTGCCAAAATACAGAAAAGCAAATGGAAAAATAAACAGATCACATATTATCAAGTCACTTTAAGATAATCACTAAGAGCATTTCCATCTTTTCTATGCTTCTATATTTTATAAAAATGCTATCAAATAGTATGAAACATACTGTTTCATACCTAGGTTTTTTACCTTAGTAATATATTCTGAACATTTTTTTTAGGTCATTAGGTAGACTAATTCAGTGAATCAATGGCTCCATTGCAGTCAGTTGAATAGATTTACCATAACTGACTTATTTAATTCCCTATTGAAAAGCACGGATTGTTTTCTATTATAAATAACACTATAAAATATATTCCTATGCATATATCTTGTGTACATTTATATATTATACTTTTTTGGGGAAGGGATAATGAATCTGTACAGATAGAATTGCTTGGCTGAAGAGTATATGTGTTTTAAGATTTCTGAGATATATTGCTAATTACCTTTCAAAAAGTGTGTACCAATTTATGTTCTGAGCAGGGTAGAAGACTGTGAATAGCCAAACACTCTCAGTGAGTTATAGTCTTTGCTAACTTTCTGGCAAACATACCCCATTTTGAGCTTTTAATTTGAATGGTTTTGATTAATAGTAAAGTTGAATATTTGGTCATATATTTACCAACTGTATTTCTTCTTTTGAAAACTGACTCCATATAGTTTCCTCATTTTTATAATGTAGGGCTAACCTTTTTCTCACTTCATTATAAAATCTCTTTAATGAATTAAAGATATTCCTTACCTATCATATATGTTTTATTTAAGTTTTGTATTTTGTCATTTCCTTTTTTTTCTTACAGTATGAAAGTTCTTTATTTTCAGATGGTTCAGTGTATCAGTATTTCCCTTTAAGTTATCAGACTTTGTTATTATGTTTAGGAGGAATATATATATATATATTTATATTTCTTTTATGATTTATTTAAAAACGTTAACTCTTGAATCCACCTGTAGTTTATTTTGGACTATGATGTAAGTAAAAGTGTGACTTAATTTACTTTCAAATAGTTAATCTATTAGTTCAACAAAATTTCCCAGGGGAAGTAAATGCTATCCTGTCATTTAATAAATTCTCATACAGTTATACTTGGGACCATTCTTGGGCTTTCTATTCTGTTTCTTTGATCTAGCTTTCTCTTCTGGCACCTATACATCAATATTTTATTTATTGTAGGTTTATAGTAAATTTAAAATCTGATAGAACAAGTTTATCCACATTATTCTTCTTTTTCAATAGTTTCTTATTGGTTATCATGCACTTATTTTTCTAGATGAACTTAGGAATTATTTTCTCAAGTTCCAACAATACCATGGTAATTTTGATGGAAAAAGTAGTAAGTCTGTAAATTAATGTGTAGGCTTACCACCTTTACAAAGTCTGACTTCCCATCCAGGAGCATGGAATTTCTCTCCACTTATTTAAATCTTCATCTATGCCTCACTGTAAAATTCTGAAATTTAATAAATATTACTTAGGTTTCTTAGTGGTATTTTAATTATTTTGGTTCCTTAGTTTGATGAGATCTTTAAAAAAAATTCTATTTTTTAACTAGTCATTGCTGATTCCAGCAAACTATTTTTAGTGGTTCTAAAATAAATTCTCAAAGACGCAGAAGTAGAGAATGGACTTAAGGACACGGGGAGGGGGAAGGGTAAGCTGGGACGAAGTGAGAGAGTGGCGTGGACTTATATATACTACCAAATGTAAAATAGCTAGTGGGAAGCAGCCGCATAGCACAGGGAGATCATCTCTGTGCTTTGTGACCACCTAGAGGGGTGGGATAGGTAGGGTGGGAGGGAGACACAAGAGGGAGGAGATACAGGGATATATGTATATGTATAGCTGATTTACTTTGTTATAAAGCAGAAACTAACACACCATTGTAAAGCAATTATACTCCAATAAAGATGTTAAAAAAAAAAAAAAAAGAATCTCAAAAAAAAATTCTCTTGGATTTTTCTAGGAGGAAAATCTTAGCATCTGAAAATAATTATAACCTGATTTCCTCCTTTCAACTATTTCTACCTCTTATTTATTTTTCCTGTCTTATTGCATTGATTAAAACTTACAAAACAAGGTTAAAAATAGGAGTGAGTGTTGGCAGTTCTATCTTATCCCAAGTGTTTTCCAGTTAAGTAGATTACTGGCTGGTGCTTTCAGCTAGTTATCCTTTTTTCATGTTAAAGAAGTAAATTTCAGTTCCCAGTTTTAAAAAAAATCTTGGATGACTATTGAATTTTATCAAATGTCTTTTTGGCAGTTTTACAATGATCATATGGTTTTTCTCCTTTGACCTATTGATGTGATGAATTATGTTAATAGATTTCCTCATATTAAACTATCCTACATTCCTGGAATAAGCTCTACTTAGTCATTCTGTATTATTCTTCAAGTACACGGCTGGATTTGATTTGATAATATTTTATTTAGGAGTTTTGCTTCTATGTTTTTGAGATTGGCCTATAGAGTTTTTTTTGAGAGGATTATCTGTGCCAGGTTTTGATTTCAGGGTTTTTCTAGCTTTCAAAACTATAATGGGATGGTCTTCATCTTGAATCAGTTAAGTAGCATTCCTAATAGGGACATGTAGGCTCTAAGGATGGTGTGATGGAAAGAACACATGACTGAGAATTAGAAGACAAAGTTTCAATTCCTGTCTCTGCCCTATTAGCTCTATAAATTTGGGCAAATTATTTCACCTTCCTAAACTTCAGTGTCTTTGTCTTTAAAATGGTAGTTAAACCCAGTTTCTGCCCCGAGTACCTTTTGTTGTGACAGTTGAATGAGCAAATGAGAATGGAAATACTTTGCAGAGGAGAGAAACAACATTCATCGAGTACCTATTGCATGCAAGGTGCTGTGTGTAGCATTTTACGTAAATGATGTCATTACTGAGAATCCTAACTATAATCCTCACATACTCTAGTCACAGTGAGGACTCCTTAGAGCCTTGCAGCAGTGGTCCATGGCCAGCATTATCAGCATTACCCGGGGGCATGTTAGGAGTACTGAAATTCCAGCTTTACCATTGAAACAGAGTCCGCATTTTCACAAGAACTGCAGGATGATTTACATTTACATTAAAGTTTGAGAAGCACTGATGGATTCTACATCATAATTGTACAGATTCCTCAGCATCAGAATAGAAATGCAAATGTATCATTTACAAATAATTCCAATAATGATTCTTTTGTTCATGGTTCTGATATTCTGGATGAGATGACTTCACCATTGAGACTGTAAATGTTAGTTATTTAGAGCAAATATGAATATGCACACTAATTTCCAATCCAAAGTTGACTGTCCTTGGAACCTGAGTAAAACTGACCGATCCATTGTGAGTTATTTTCTAAAAAGTTCAAAATTAAAAAATAGTTTTAGTGCCTGCAGATGTACTTTTCCCTGGGGAGACTCAATCATACTGCATTCCCATCAATGTGAAGGAATTTTTCAGCTGATCCTAAGCAACCACAGACCATTCACTGGGGTGAGGATTACTATGTCATTTTCATCACGAAGATTACACTAGTCACTCCTCTAGCAAGTTTTGACTTCCACCAAGAGCAAAGGGCAGCATGCTCTAAGCTTCAGTACACACATTAATATATGTACATGCATGCACACACAAGCTTAGAGAACATCTAAGATTATGGCGGGAACTGAAACCATGGCGACCAAGAGATCAACAAGGATTCTCTCCATGGGAGTTCTGCAGGGATATGTAATGCAATCAGGGTAACTGTTTGCAGGCTGCGGCTGGCAGTTGCCATGGAGACCGGCAGTTGGGTGAGGGAAACCCTCCTCAGTGACGTGGCCAACAGCTGTTTTATTCCACTGGGTCTTGCATGCAAGCAATTCTTTCACACCCTATGTGAGAGGGAAGCACAGGTGTGTTTTTTGGTATAAGCTAGGAAAGCAGAGGAGGAAGTCCAATGTGAAGATACTCCTAATCATGGCATTCTTCCATGATGGATTAAGTATTTCTTTTGGTCAGAGTTTAAATGGACATTAAAAAAAACTATCCATCATGTCAAGGATGCTATCATTTTAACCCAAAGTGTAGAACTTTCTGTGATTATGAAATAATTTCACTGTGTTAGAACTTCCTTCCCAGTTCAGATATTGTGTCTATAAGGCTTTCTCCAGCTCCCTAGGGCAGAAATAATTGCTTCTGTGGATGTGTGCACTCAGAAATTTGTTTATAAGTCTCTTAGAACATTTTGTAAATTATATTGTAGGTTAGGTATAACCATCATTTCCACTTAACTAGTTCACCTCCCTCTGTTAGCACTTAGGTCTGGGTCCATGGCCTAACCAAGTAAATATGGCCACTTTGCCTAGAACAGTGCCCGACACAAAGCATATTCATGACTGTATTAATTAGGTAATTGCGGTGTAACAAATTGCTACAGACTTAGCAGTTTAAAAAACAAACATTTATTATCTCACAATTTATGTGGGTTACCTGTTTGGCCCTGGCTTAGCTGGTTCCTTTGCCCAGAGTCTCATTAAACTGCAATCGAGGTGTTGGATGGGCTTCATTTTCATCTGGAGGCTCTACTGGGGAAGAATTTACTTCTAAGATTATCAAGTCATTGGCAGAATTCATTTCTTTGTAGCCTGTAGGAGCTGAGGGCCTCAGTTCTACAGGTTGTTCACAGTTCCATATACATGGTCCTCTCCGTAGGAAGTTCACAACATAGCAGCTTACTTCTTCAAGGCTAGCAGGAGGACAAGAGTGACTCTAGAGAGACAAAGTTTTATGTAGCACAGTGTAATCCTGAGAGTCACATCCCATCACCTCTGCCACGTTCTGTTGGTGAGAAGCAAGTCACAGATCCTCCTCACACTCAGGGAGGGGATAATATAAGAGTGTGAGTGCCAGGAGTTGGGGATCACTTTAGGGTCTGTCTGTGATAATGACCCTTTGCAATTTTTCCAATGAACTGGCCATTCAGCTGCACCAGAAACATGAATGCTCCATTTGAGCTTATTAGGATGGGAAAGGAGATATCTACTCATCACAGAACTCTGTTATCATCTATATTCTATTCTTGTGAGAACTGAGTTTCATCACATACAGGATGAGTCCATGTCTCTTATAAAAGGCTTTATTTTATTATAGTTGCCATTTTTGTAATTAGAAAAAAGTTGCAAAATGTCCAACTGGGGTTGTAAATAAAACAAGTATTTCAGAAGAGTTCTAAATGTTTTTACCTGATTCTGTGCAAAATTACCATGGCAGCCATGAGAATGCATCTCTCTGATTATAGAGAGTATAATTGACTAAGGCCCCCAGCTGCTCTGAAGTTCAGCACTGCAGATCAAACTGTTTCTTCCCACGGGTTGCTCTTGGCCAGTGAAGAGCCTGGTAGAGATACTAAAAGAGGCCTGTTACTGCACGATGGGGTCTCCCTGATGGGCCTCTTGGCCTTAGGAGTCCCTTCAGTGACCTGGCCAAACTTGCCTTAGGCCTGAATGGCAACCTGAGATACTTCTATCCAGCCTTCTTCTTTCTTTCCCTCTCTCATTCACTTAGGGCCAGACCCACATCATGGCCAGATGAGTCTCCCAGCCTCCCGACTCTCTTGCCATTTTTTTCTAGCAGTTGTTTCTCGTGATACATTTCTGACATTTCTGATATAATTCCATCTTTATATCTACTTCTCAGATGACCCAGGCTAACATAGTTATTATTCAGTGCTATGTCTTTGAATAAAGTCCCTCCCTCTCAGCTGACTCCAGGAATGGCATGGGGAGAGGTTGGAAAGAACATGGACATCAGATCTGGAAGACTTGAAGTAAAATATTGGTACTACCTGGATGACCTTGAGTGAGTCACAATCTCTCTGAGGCTCATTTATTTCATCTGTAGAATGGGAATAACATTAGTAATAATGCATTTATGGTGGGGTTAAAATGAAATTGTGCCTAAAAACATAGCTCCCGGAGCAGAGTAGGTGCTTAAAAAGTACTGTGTTGATACTTTGCAAGACATAGTAAAGCAGTAATACTTTTTATAAATTGAGAGGGTGTATTGCCATGAGATGCATCTTTCTGTAAACCTCATTAGCGTTTACAAGGTAAACTCTCAGGTACAAGGAATATAGGGAGCACAGAATCCTTTTCAGGGCATCTTTGTGGGCAAGAAAATTATAAAAGACCAACGAAATCAACATCTTCTTGTGACACAAGCCCATGGAAGGCTGGGCAGGGATGGGAGAGTACAGTAGGGTTTACAGTCAGGGCAGTGGGAAGGAGGGCAGAGCCTGGGGAAGTCTGGAGGGATGGGGCCTGCAGGTCACCATCCCCCATTTTGGTTTAGCAGCAGAAGTCACAATAGGGGTGATGACTGTGCTGCTCACAGGGGCTGGAGAGAAGCCATTCCTGGGGTCTTCTTCTCATTCCCTTTTCCAGTTTAACCTCTACTGTACCTTCCAGGTAGGATTTATGGCTAGATCTAGTGAGATTTCTGTGGTTTCCTTGAACTCCCTCACCCTTTTCCCCTCCCCAATTCTCAACTCACCTAAACGACCTTTACCAGGAAGCAGAGTCCTTCCTTCCACCCTTAGGTACAACCAGAAAAAGTGAGAAGCCTTTGGGGGAAGCATGTGACCCAGATTACAGAACTAGTGTATATACATGTATTGTAGCTGAAAGCCTGGGTTTTGGACTCAAGTGGTCTGGCTTTAACACCTTTGCTCCTCTTCCTGTGTGATCCTGGGCAAGCCACTCAGCCTCTCTGAGTCCGATTTCCCTCATCTGTAGAATGAGGTAATGGTCTTTTTCTCTTATGCTATGAGAACTGATGACCTCTTTCCGGGGCTGGCACATGGGATGGGCTCAGTAAATTGGCTCTTTTCTTTCCTTATATACAACGTTGTTTAAAATGGCTTTTTCAGTCATTCTGCTAAGCAATTTCGGTTCCTAATAGCAATATATAAAAAATGCTTGAAAGTTTACATGTGTTTGCTCATGTTGTGGCTTAGAGCTTTGGAAAGTGAGAAATGCAGATGAATTGTGTGTCTGACAGTGAAGAGTAAATGGCCTTGTGCCTAGCTTCAGAAGTTGGCCTAAAGAGAAACACACTATTAAAAAAACAAGTAGGAAGCAAAAAGCTTTCATATGTATGTTAGGGCCATTCTGCAAGTGTAGGCCAAAAAGCTCTTTTAAGTGGTCACAGGAAAAAAATAAGGGAGAAGCGTAGCTAGAAGAAACCTTCTAGCTAGTACCATCCCACCTCCTTCGGTCTTTTACTTTTCCCAGGAAGGGAAGCAAAGAGCTAGTTGTGCAGGATCCCCCACCTCAGATGAGGGCGACCGTTGGAAGCAGGGCCAGGGCAAGTATCTTTACAATATAACCCTCTGTGTGATGCCAGAGGCAGAGTGGAGAAATGGAAAGTGACCAGATCTGGAATCTGAAAACCTGGACTCCCATCTGCAATCTACTACTTACTCATTGTGTGACTTGGAGCAAGTCACTTCATCTCTCTGATCTTCAGTTTCATTATCTGTAAAATGGACATAACAAAATAAATCATAACACAGGCTGTTATGAGGCTCAAACAGGATAGTGAATACATGTGAAAGCTTCCTGTAAATTACTGTGTAGAGGTTAGCTATTGGAATACTATGTCCTATTACAACCCCCCTGAGTTAGAGCCTCCCTCTGGTTATCATTGAAAGATGGTCTTTAAATCACAGAGTTACGAGAATTTAGAATAACTGGGTGCATCATACAATGGATGAGGAGGAGGAGGAGGAGGAGGAGGAGGAGGAGGAGGAGGAGGATGAGGATAATGATATTTGCATAACTCTAAGTGGCGACTGCTACATAGGAGGAATTGAGGAAAGCAATCTGGCTGCATGTGGATGCTAAGAGATTTATCTGGAAGCTGCCTTTCATGGCACACACACTGTTTTTACTTATATCATGCATTTGTTCATTTGGGGCACCTGGAGGAAGTGCCAGTGAAGATAATGGGGGGAGGCAGGGCCAAGGGAGAGTGGAGTCTAAATATTTATATAACTTTTTAAAGAGGAATTTTGGATCTGTTGTTTCGAGTCTCACAACTGTCTAATGTGTTTTTCCCCCATTTTACAAGGAAACTGAAGTTCAGAGAGGTTAGTTAACTTGCACAAGAGCACACAGCTCAAATGTTGGTGTTGGGATTCCATGTCAGGCCTGACCTGATACCCCTGAGAAAATGCACATGGCAGGGCTTTGTAAGCAGTACAGTCCCAGGGAGATGGACATCATCCCTCCTGTTGCATTTAAACAAAGAAGGCAACTGAAGCCCAGAGAAGTGCAGTGGTTTGCTTAAGCCCACCCAGCTTAGAAGCAATAGAAGGGCCTAGAGCTGGATTTCCCTATTCCTAGAACAGAATCTGTTCTACCCTGGTTGCTGCTTTAATAGTGCTTTCTAGTCCTGACCCCTACCCTCTGCCCTTCCCCCTTTTCTAATTTTTTAAAAATTAATAAAAGTGAGTCAAGCAATGGCTAATGGGCTCATGAGAGGCTAGGAAACATACTTGTGAGGCAGTCATAAGATCGCTTTCAGCGAAACACATGATCTTGGTAACAAAAGGAATATAGAAATACATTTCTTTGAATGCTCTTCAACCTAATCAGCCCTGATGCTGCTAAACTGTTCCTGACATTCTCTGGTCCCCCTTCCTTTAAAGCCCCAAATAAAGCATAATGAAATAAGCTATAAGCATTTGGGGGTTATTCAACTCTCTGAAGTGCTTGAGGATGCAATTTGTAGGCAAGATGTTAAGGAATTAAAAAAAAAAAAATAAAAGCTGGCTGGTGCCAGGCCGGGTTGTACCAATTTCTCCATGGCCCTGTTGCATGTTAGGTATGCATATGGTCCACACATTTTTCAGAAACATACCCCCAGGTGTCAGGACCTATTCTTTAGAGCGTATCAACTAAATGTGGAGAGACGGGTGTGCTGAGGAAATGAAAAATAAAACCCCAGCTGCTCCTTAGAACATTGCTGTAATTTGGAGGCTCGGCATAGGCTGCAATGTTCTTGTCTAGAGCCCAACAGATGCAGTACCCTAAAAGGTGAGCTCCTCTGGGGCTGGACTCTGGGCACTGGCTTGTTGTCCCCTGGCCCAGCATGGGGCCCAGCACAGAGCAGGGTCTCTGGGAGCTCGAGGTGAATAAATGAATAGGCGAGTGAGGCTAGCAATTAAATTGGTATTAAGAGAGAAAAGGCCCTTTAGAAGAAGCTGATTAAAATAACCCGTGATCCCAACCCACTTTTCCCTTAGCCAATTCCTGCCTAAAAACCCACCGCCATTTTAAAGAGTTGGCTGCATGTGTGGTGAAGGAAGGGGTGAGGAGTGATCCAGGGAGATTTGGGTGTATGACCATCAGGATTGCATTTGAGCCCTTTCTTTTCTAATGTAGCAATTGTAGAGCAGTTAGGGCCATGCTTGGCACACAGTAGGCATACATTTCATTCATTCAACTTACAATGTGCCAGACCTAATGTCAAAGGCTAGTGGTGAAAAAGTCAGTACCCTCAAGGAGCTCAAAGTTGAGTGGGTTTGGAGAACTTTACTATCATTATTGAATTCTCTTGATAACTGCTTTAAGGCAGATATTATTTCTCTTCCTTGAGTGATAAGGAAGTCAAGCTTTGGAGAAGCTCCATGGTCAGGGCCCAGCCCTGTAACCCGAAGTGCTGGTACCTCAAATGGAACACTGCATCAGAGGTTACCAATGGGCAGCTCACAGCTCAGTTCTGTCACAGCACATGTTTTGTTTGGGCTGTCAATTGTTTGTGGAGAAAGAAAATATGGAATGGGAATGCCTTTAGACAGAGCGTGTGCTTCCCAGTTCATGTGGTCCCTCCACACCCAAGTTCTAACCTGTGGGCAGCTGAGTGTGTAATCCCAGCTCAGATTTACTGTTTCTACACCCAGTGCTCTTTCCAGTGGGCTTAGGGATATCTTATCTGCCTTTGACAGGGCCTACACCTGCACTACTCATCTCTCTGGGTCTTCTCTGATGTAGTGCTGATGGTTACTGCTATCTTTCTTACAGTTTCTTCAACACCATGGACTGATTATTAGCTTTGGATTGAACAGACCAGACCACCTGTGGCAAGCACAGATTCTGGTATAGTTCCTGGACTTTTTTGGGGGCAGGAATGATGGTGGTGGTGGTGATGGAAGGGGGGACATTGTATAGCACAGACTTGGCACATACTAGATGGTTGGTCAGTGTTTCCCAAATAAACAAAAAATATTCTGAAGCTAGCCTGCCTCTTCCAATAGCTCCAATTTTAAAAAGTTTTTCTTTTTTTCTTTTTAAAGTAAGGAGCATTGGTAGGCTATATTCAGTTCACTTTCCTCATTTCTTTTATGGAAAGGGTGGGCAGCTGGTATTACATCCTCTAAAATGTTTCCATGCTGAGGTAATCTATTCCATTTAATGTAGTGTGTGGAGCTTTGGGGTCTCCATCAATCACTGGGAAATGAGCTGAAGAAAATGCAAATCTTTATCCAGAAAATCACATTGGTCTTGGGTGCCCACACTAGGCCTGACTTGAGCTGTCTTGGATGTGGGCAGGTATTGAATCTGGTCCAGAAATGTCTTCGGAGGAGGCAGGGCCTCCCTGAAATCATAAAGAGGGAAGGCCCATTGCCTGTGCTGTAATTGATAGCACAACTTGTCTGCCCTTTTTTCACTTAGGTGACTTAATAAGGAGATGAATGAGTTCCAGCCCTTGTCCAGAGCTCATTGAATATATAAGATACCCAGTGGGCCATAATTGGTCAAGTTGAGGTGGAATAGCCTGATGCATGAGAGTGCGGATTCGAAGACAGACTGCCTGGGTTAGAATCCTGGTTCTACCAGTTATAAGCTCTAAGGTTCGGGTACATTAATGGCTCTGTGCCTCAGTTTCCTTACCTGTAAAATGGGGACAATAATAGCACCTACCACATAGGGTTTGTTTATTTTAATTTTTATTATTATTTTTATTGGTGTATAATTGATTTACAATGTTGTGTTAGTTTCAGGTGTACAACAAAGTGAATCAGTTATACATATACATATATCCACTCTTATTTTAGATTCTTTTCCCATATAGGCCATTACAGTTTTTGAGGATTTAATTAACTATTACACAGAAGTGGCTTAGAACAGTGCCTGGCATGTAATAAGCACTCAATGTCTGTAGCTATCAATCTTTCAAAATCCCCCAAGCCCACCGCTGAATTAGGCCTGATCTACAGAAAGCAACCAACTTTCAGTCATCCAGCTTTGATCCTGTCCTTTTAGTTGACAGGAGTTGATGCAAGAATAGTGTTTCTATTCTTTATAAATGGCAGTTGGAGATGGCTTCATTATCCATACAGTGTTCTTGCAGAAAGACACCTATCTCTGACTATGGATATGTTTGCTTTCTGTTGACAAAAAATGAGTGATGTTACTGTGTTTTCTTTTTGCCTTTTTGTCAGGAAACCTAGAACATTAACCACTGCTTATCTTGAGTGCCCCAGAGCGTCTGTTTCTTCCATTTCCTTCAAATGGATATTTATCTTAGACTAGAGCTTCTTAATTTTTCAATGGCACCACTAAAAATAGCCAAGAATAGTGACTGAGGGGAATTTGGACATTATAGTCTTAAGAGTTCAGAAGCCTGAATTCTCTTTCAAATTTTGTATTTTAACTTGAAAATGTATACATATTTTGAACTTGAGCGCATTCCATATCTGTGTTTGTTTTAGTGTTCAGTCAGTGTTTTGAATTATCAATCTTTAAGTAGAAGGCACACCTCTGAATTTATGACTCCTTGTGAAGCCATTAGCGCTGTTCATCAAGGAACACTTGATGAACCCCTTCCAGGCTCATAGTAGGACTGCATGTCCCGGTCAGCCTGAAGTCAGGTGTGACCCTGTGACTAGCTTGGCCAAATGAAGCACATTAGCTCTGGGCAGTGCACAGTTTGCCACACTGCTTTGCTGTGGAGAGGTAGAAGCTCAGGCTGAGAGGAAGCCTCTGTCAGCTGCGTCCCCAAGGGACTGATGAGCCACATTCTTCTACTGGATTGGGCTGGACAGGCTGGATGGACAAGAGGTAAATGCTGTTGTTAATAGCCACTGAGTGTTCAGGGCTCTTTGTCATCACTGTACGATGCAGCCCATCCTGACACACACCTTCCTCATCCCCTTTAGCGCCCATCAAGTTTCTGAAGGGAAGCGTGTCCTCCATTTTGAAAGTGTGGTCTCCAATATCTTGCCTAAAACAGTACACTTTGGAAGATGAGGAATACAGATGAGAAATGGAAAAGTTCAAATGCTGGATTCCCACTCCCCCATTTTCTGGAAAGATTATTTTTCTTACTCTTTAAAATATAGCAAATAGTGTGAAATTTGTGACTCCTTCTCAGATTTAGAGTCTCAATATATAGACTAAAATCAACTTATTATTTGTTAATTTTGGGGATGTATCACTCTTTAACAGTTATGTATTTACTAAATGCCCAGGGCTATGTACTGTATCTGAAAGTATGAATGATAAGTTTATGTTGAGCCATAAACATTTGATTGGTGGATTTTGGTTGAAGTATCATGCCTAAATATAGTGGGCACTTGGTAAATGGTATGGTGAATGAGTATACTTTCATTAACCTAATAGTGAAAACTCACAGACCCTTCTTCACCTGTTTATATCTCACTTGGGCATTGATTTCATTTTGTCATTTTGTTTTATAGCTTGCTGTTGATATGTTAGTCCCTCCGACTAAAATACTAACTCTTTTATGCAGGAACTAGATCATTTCATCTCTGAGTCTTCCAATGGGGATAAGCGTAATTTCTGCACACAGCAGGTGTTCAATAAATGCTTGCTGAATTGAATTGAGTTAGGTGATAAATTAGTGTTGTTTAGAAACCAAGGATACTGCAGTGTGTCCTTACATTATAAATGGATTCCCTTTGCACTAACTCTAATTCTCAGCTAGAGCTCACTCCTGTTTCTCTGGCAGAAACTTCTCACTGTGGTCAGTATGGTCCCTGAGGCCTATTACATGGGCAAACTACAGCAGCAGTCTGACTTTTACTGTCTTCCTTTCTTCAGCCATCAAATGAAAATGGCCCCAGCTCCTCATTTATGAAGTGCTACAGGATTCCTCTGCCACAGCTGGTAGGATCAAAGCAACTATCAGGAATTTGCACATGTCTAAAGCATCTGAGGAACCAGTTGACCAATTTGCATAAAAAACTTGCCTTCCTGGAACTTCGGGACGAAGTTAGGAGAAAGATAAATGAGAGATGTGGGAAAGGTAAGAGACCCAGAAACATCAGAATCTAGGTGCTTTGGTTGTCTATTGCCACGTAACAAACCACCCTAAAACTTAGTGACTTAAAAAAACAAAATGTTATTGTCTTTCACAGTCTGTGGGTTGCCTTGGCTCAGGTGGGTCCTTTACATTTGGGTCTCTTATGTGGCTTTGTGTGATAGCAGCTAGGGCCGGAGTCAGCTGAGTGCTTGAGTGGGTTGGCCTCTAAGATGACTTCTCCACACACATCTGGTGCCTCAGCTGTATGGCTAGAATGGTTAGAGGCTGGCCAGGTCTCTCTCCTCCACATGACTAGTTTAGACTTCCTCCTTGCATGGCGGTCTGAGAGAAGTAGGACTTCTTACATAGCATCTGGCTTCCCTTAGAGCAGGGTCTCTTGACCTTGGTGCTGTTGACATTTTGGGCTACTTTGTTGTGGGGAGTTGTCCTGTGCACTGTAGGATGCTTAGCAGCATTCCTGGCCTCCATCCATTAGATGCCAGTAGTATATCCCCCACTCCCACCCCCATGCTGTGACATTAAAAAACATCTCTAGACATTGCCAAATGTCACCTGGGAAGCAAAATGATCTCGGGCTGAGAACCACTGCCTTAGAGTGAGTGTTGCAAGAAACCCAGGTGGAGGTTGCAGGGCTTCTTATGACCTAGCCTTGGAGGTTAGGCAGAGGCATTTGTGTTCTGCTGGTCCAAAGTGAGCCCCGGGGCCAGCCCAGATTCAAGGAGAGAGGACCGTACAAGAGCATAAATACAAGGATACAGGGTTCGTTGGTGGGGGAGTCACCTTTGGAGACTAGGAGTTTGTTAACAGTTTACTCATGGAAACAATGTTCCAGGATTCTTATGCTTCTTGTCAGCTCCTTTTAACGATTCTCTGCTGTATGCTCACTTTGTCCCCATTTCTGTGAGAAGCACCGGATAAAACGACAAGTAAGTCATGGTTCCTGTTCCTGAGAATATTGGAGGCCATTTGGGGAGACAGATTCAAAACCAGATATTTTCAACACGACACGGTATATGATGGCACACAGAGAATGAAAGGTGTGAAAGGAGCATGGGAGAGGGGTGCTTATTCTAACGTGGGAGTTCATACACGGCTTCCTGGAGGAGGTAACACCTGAGCCGAGACTTGAAAGATGAGTGAATCAATCCAGCGGAGGAGATGTGGGAAAGGCGTTCCCAGCTGAAAGCACAGTGCAGTGGAGCAGGCGTGCACACTGGTCTGTGCAGTGCCTACAAGCCCTAGGTGTGTAAGCCTGTTGTGGGGATGGGGCGGGAGCTGATGCCGCTTGGAAGGGGAGGTGTAGAAAGTAGGCACCCTGTGCACCAGGCTAAAGAGCAGAGACTTGATGTTGTTATCTGTTTCCTGGTTATTGATTTACCAATGCCCAGTCACCAGGAAAGGAGTAAACAGCAGAGAGGTTTTCCTTTTAGGGCACCAGCAACCTGAGGTTACTGTGGAGGCAAAACTGAGCACTGTAAACCGGGAGGGACGTGATTCTCTACTTTGACGGGTGGAGAGGCCAGGAGGGCCATGTGGTGTGTCGGGTGCCTCCTAAGCGCCAAACCCTTTGACAGGGGCTTTGGAGACCTCCTGTCCGTCAGTCCCCATGACAGCTGTGTGAATGCATTCTAATCATTTGTAGAAGATGTCACTGAGAGTCTCAGACTTTAAGTGACTTGATCAATGTCTCAGAGTCAGTTGAAGAGCTAGGACTGTACCCAGATTTTCTAATGGAGATGTGTGTGTGTGTGTGTGTGTGTGTATTTAGCTGTTGAGTGTTGTCTAAAAAGAAAAAAAATTAAAAAGAGAAAAATAAAACTGAGCAACCTCGTGTGTTTTTGTTTTATGATTGAAGTGTTAGAAAATGCTGGCTTGTACAGTGTGGAGAACAGTATGGAGGTTACTTAAAAAACTAAAAATAGAATTACCATATGACCCAGCAATCCTACTACTGGGCATATACCCAGAGAAAACCATAATTCAAAAAGACACATGCACCCCAGTGTTCCTTGCAGCACCATTTACAATAACCAGGTCATGGAAGCAATCTAAATGTCCACCGACAGACGAATGGATAAAGAAGATGTAGTACATACATACAATGGAATATTACTCAGCCATAAAAAGGAATGAAATTGGGTCATTTGTAGAGACGTGGATGGACCTAGAGACTGTCATACAGAGTGAAGTAAGTCAAAGAGAAAAACAAATATCGTATATTAACGCATATTTGTGTAATCTAGAAAAATGGTACAGATGAACCGGTTTGCAAGACAGAAATAGAGACACAGATGTAGAGAACAAACGTATGGACACCAAGGGGGGAATTGTGGAGTGGGATGAATTGGGAGATTGGGACTAACATATTTATGCTAATATGTATGAAATAGATAACTAATGAGAACCTGCTGTATAGCACAGGGAACTCCACTTCACTGTACAGTAGAAACTACACAACATTGTAAAACAACTATACCCCAATTAAAAAAAAAAAGAAAATGCTGGCTTGTAATTATTGCCTCAGTGTTCTGGGGCTCTGTTAGGTGCCTGGGAGTGTCCGCATGTCCCTGTGGTTCTGGTGCCTTCCCTTCTTTTTTTAAAAATTTTTATTGAAGTGTAGTTGATTTACAATGTTTAATTTCTGCTCTACAGCAAAGTGATTCAGTTATTCATATGTATATATTTTCATATTCTTTTCCATTATGGTTTATCGCAGGATATTGAATATAGTTCTCTGTGTTACACAGTAGGACCTTGTTGTCTGTCCATCCTATATATAATAGTTTGCATCTACTAATCCCAATCCCCCAATCCTTCCCTCCCCCACCCCACCTTGGCAACCACAAATCTATTCTCTATGTCTGTAAGTCTGTTTCTGCTTCGTAGATATGTTCATGTGTATCATATTTTAGATTCCACATATAAGTGAGAGCCTATGGTATTTGTCTTTTTCTTTCTGACTTACTTCACTTAGTATAATAATCTCTAGGTCCATCCATGTTGCTGCAAATGGCATTATTTTATTCTTTTTAATGGCTGAGTAATATTTCATTGCATATATATATATATATATATATATATATATACCACATCTTCTTTATCCATTCATCTGTCAGTGGACATTTAGGTTGTTTCCATGACTGGGCTGTTGTAAATAGTGCTGCTGTGAACATAGGGGTGCATGTGTCTTTTCGAATTATAGTTTTGTCTGTGTATATGCCCAGGAGTGGGATTGCTGGATCATACGTAGTGCCTTCCCTTCTTGCTTATTAGCTGCTGCCCACTTTAAGATTCTGAGGAGCAGCAGCCAGTCAGCAGGGGTGTTTCTAATACACTCAGAGGATAAGGTGGAGGATTTGGGCTCTCAGTTAAAGAAAGACTCTGAGCAGACACCTGGCTAGACTTTGATTGAAATCCTTATACTTTCATTCCCTGGGCTAAGCCACAAGCTACCAAGATGAACACGTTTGCTATTTAAAAAAAAATATCCAACTTAATGAAGTCCAAGAGACAGTGTTTTTAATTGTGAAAATATGTCTACATGGATCTACCCATGGCAAACACACACTAGTAAATCTACCCTTTGTTCCCAGGTTAAAGTTCCAACTTCTTTGCATGGCAAACTGAGCATTTCCCAGTTTGAGCCCACATTCCTTCTCCAGCCTCATCTTCTGCTCTTACTGATACTGAAATAACTGTTTTTCCCTCAAAAGCCTGTGCGTTGAGCCTTTTTGAAAAAAATCATGGCGCCCTCTTCCTGTAATTCTGCTCCCTTCTCTTTTTTGTCTAGTGACTCCTACTTAGTCTCTGAGATCTTGATTATGTATTTGGCACACATCTATGAGCACCTCCAGTGAGCAAAACCCTGTGTTATGTGGGGCAGGGGGACGAGTGATGAGTAGGACATAGTCCCTGACCTCAAAGAGACCACAAACATTACTTTCTCTGTGAAAATACCTTTAATCCCTTTGGTAATTCCCAAAGCATGCTCTTAGGGTCTTTAATATACCACTGATTACAGTACGTAGCAGTTATTTGTGTATGTATCTAACTTCCTCATCAATCTGTGAGGGCAGAGACCACATCTGACTTGTTCATTGTTGCTCTTGTTCACAATATCTACCTCATGTCTGGATCACAGTCAATACATATTTTAAAATAAATGAATAAATGGATGAGTGAGTGAACGGATAAGTAAATGCAGCTTCTTGGCGCTTAAGCTTATGAATCTTTACCAGCATGTACCTCACAACAGTGGGTAGGGAGAACGATATCCCTATTCTACATGGACGTTCTCTGTGAAGATTTCTATATATGTATTTCACCTCTGAAATCTCTTAGTGGAAGAACAGGTTTTTGACACACAGCCAGCAAACCTGACAGAGTCAACTTGCTTTCTTTAAGAAGATTAATGAACAAGGACTTAAGAGAAGGGATGGGTGAACTGGTTACTAACAAGTAAGAACCAGCCATAAGCTCAGCCCTGTTTCAGGAACAAACCAAACCAGGATCTTTAAGGTTGAGCTTGGCTTGGTTCAATTAATCCTTCTTCTCTTTGTGCTTTAGCTGCTCCCACACCCACCACAGCCTCTCACTCATCTCTGTTGAATCATGAATCACGCGCCAGCAGCACCTCCACGTTCTGTCCTCTGTTGGATCTGGCTTTTTCTTCACTTTGCTGTCCTATGAGGACAGAGGGCTGGGGTGGAGGGAGAGTCTTAGATAAATAAGCCATTTTGAGTCTTTCAGAGCGAAGGCAGGTCTGGGTGGGCTTTGTGATTCATGGTGAAAGGAAGATGTGGAGGAGGGAGGAGGCATGGGTTGGATGGGAATCAGCAGAGAAGACAGGGAGGTTGGGACATCTTATGGGGGTGGGTGGGAAAGGTGAGCCACCAGAGTCAGATAAGGAGTGGAAGGTCTTTGGCACATGAGTGAGGGATTGTAGGCAGAGTGGGGACACAGATAGGTACATTTTTCTTCTTCACGGGCAAATTTCTAGTCAACTTTCAGGATCAAAATTGAATGCCCCTTCCTTATGAAACCTTCTCTGGCTTTTCTGTTGTGCTCTGAAGTGCTAACACCCTTTGATTCCCTCCTCCACCACATCGTTTTGCACACTGGTTCATTCTTTCTCCGTTGCCCCTTCTTCTAGACTGTGATCACACCAAGGGCTGAGGTCTGGCACACACTTATACTGACCATCTTTTGCTAACCCCAGATCGAGTCATGTGGCCTGGCACAGTATACACCGCATGGTCTGAGTGAGGCATAGAGCATCTGAAATGAAGACCATCTTGGAAACTCTGAGACACATGGTGAAAACGTGCTTAAGACGCCTTGTGTACCAAGAGTTAGTGGAATTTAATAGTATTCCTTTTATTGCCTTTCCCCCCAAATTCCTGGGTTTCTGCCTTTCCTAATATGAAGATGCATTTTGCTAAAATGATTCATTTTACAAAAGTCCTGCAGGCCAAACAAGAAGAGGCATGCAGTTAGGTTTCAAATGGAAATGCATGATCTGGAAATCTGGGGTTTCGGTTCCAGTTAGGTTTATAGGTTCAGCTAGTTGTTTCAGACCTCCTCTTCCAACCAGGATCTCAGACAGAAAAGTGAGGAGTGCCAACAGACCCAGCATGCAATTATCAAGATCCTACTGGATGCCAGACACTTTTGCTTACATTATTCCATTTAGAACCATCCTAGGAGACAGGGTAGGTATCAGCCACATATATTAAGCAGATGAAGAAATTGCTTGGCTTCTTGAGGGGCAGATGGGAGCTATGCAAGAATCATTCTGAGGCTTACCACCCACATCACAATCCAGACAGTCAGTAAAAACTAAAAAGAGCTCTTGTTTGTTGCGAATGTAGGGACGGCAGCTGCTCTTGCTGCCTTTGTAGTTAGGCTAGAGTCCCTTTTCTGGGACACTGGGGGGCAGTGTGGTACAGTGGTTTGAGCTTGGGATTTGGAGTAAGGGAATTTGAGCGTGGGTTTGAAAGCTGTGTGGCCTTGAACAAATTAAGCAACCTCTCTGGGTCTCAATTTTCTGGTCTCAAAATGGGGATAATAACTGTAATACCCACCTCACTGGGCTGTTATGAGGATCAGGTGAAAATGCATGTGGGAAGTGTTTATTGTAAAGTATAAACAGATAAGTACATGATTCTAATGTTCTTATAAGTGTGTGATTGGGGGTAGGGGCTCCTAAGGTCCTTTCTGACTAAAAATCATTGCCCTCAAAACTGCCTTAACGATTAACATCCTTGACTCTGGAGATTTCTCTTGGTGTTCAAATACACTCTACAGGAGACCATTGCTCAAGTAAACATATATTCCCTGAGATGGAGGTGGGGAAGGGTACCCCAGTTATAAATGGGGGGGATGTCCATTTATCAGTTTAATCTTATAACAGGAAAGCAGGTCGTTCAGGATCCAGGACAGGTGTATTTGGGGAGCAGGAAAGGAAAGGTACCAGGACTGGATGTTCTGGGACGCCAGGTGAACACAAGCACTCTGGGGACTCCAGGTTTGGGGTCTGCACTTTGCTGAAAGGAGAAAGGCAAAATTGGAAAATGATCTCTGGTCGACGGTGAGTATTGACGATCAGAGAATCTTGGAATCTTGAGGCAGGGAGGAGCTTTCTTGTTCTCCTAGTCATCTCCATTGTTTCCTTGTCTTCAGTTATTTAAGCAATTTGCCATGTGTGCGTGTGCCCTCTACTGTCTTCTTCTTGATGGTTTTCTTTACATCAGTTGACTGAGAAGTAAATTCAGCCTCATCTAAATCAAAGGTATCTGTGAGATCGCCTTATAACTATTAAAATAAAAAATATCTGTCCATGTATCATCTATAATCACCCAGTGACCACCAGTTGTCCATGTGCTAACTTTGTTGAAAACTTGTGTTCCAAATGAACCACCCATCTGAAGATGGAGTCTGCTCTGCAGCATCTTCAACAAGTAGTCACCCTGCATCTGTTTGCACACCTCTAGTCACAGGGAGCTCACCCTTTCTCTTGAGACAGCAATGCCAGAAAGTTATTCTGTAGATCATGCCCAAATTTTCTTACCTGTAATTCTACCCATTGGCTTTAACTCTTGGGTCACATAAACTATGTCTGTTGTCACTGCCCAAGGTCACCCTTTAGAAATCTGAAGCCAGCTCTCAGGTATCCCATACTTCAGTCAGTCTGGACACCCCCACTTTCATCTAGTGTTCCTCTGATGACACCGTTGCAAGTGCCCATAACATAGTTTGTCAGTGTTCTTTCAAAAGACTCCAGTTTTGGAGTTAACCTCTTAAAATGTAACTTCCACCATGGAACAAAATTCTCTAGGTGTGGTCTGGACAAGTAAGGTTGAATGTGACTGTCGCCTCTCTCATTCTAGATACGCTACCACTATAAATGCAGATTAAATAACGCCCTCTTAATAATGCACCTACCAAAAGGTCAGTAGGTCCTCTGCAGAATGACTGTTTTTACAGCAGTGTGCAGAGTATCCACACTCTTACCTGCCCGCCCCAAAGCCAGTAAAAGGCATGTGTGGGCTAATTGACTGCCTTCCTGGGCAGCATTCTTTAAACCTTTTTGATCATGCAAGCATCTCTGTAAAAATATATTGAGCATGCATCTCTAATATATGCATGTTTATTTACTTATAAATAGTATAATGGACTCATACACATTGTACATGAAAAAATTGGAAATTTAAAAGTATGAGATAAACCAATCAGAAATAAAAATTCTAATATGTTCACCCTCAACTTATTGGATTCTCTTGCATACCCCAGCTTGGGATGTTTACCCCCAGAACTCAGAACCCTCAGTGTCTTCCTGCTAAACAAAGCAGATCTCTGGATGAAAGGGTGGAACCCCCAGTTGTGGTCACCATGCTCTAATTCACTGTTTTTCAAACTTCTCAGATAATGACGGTGGCATGCCTGGGTAAGCACTCAGAAGAATCAGAGTGAAGGAAAAGAGTAATCTCTATCCCAGCATCCCCAGTTACTACCCTTGTCTTGCTTTCTCAACACACACACCCCATCTTTGCCTCTACATCTTTTATGCATTTTATCCTAAAAGGCTAGAGATGTCTTTGGAATGCACAGAGGTGTGGTGACATGCTGAAGAGGCAATAGTGATTTTGGGTGCCAGAGAAAAGGAGGAATCTTTGAAATAAGATTCCTTCCAATGTAAAAACCTCAAGTGATAAATTGGAAGTGATCTGGCCTTGGCACGAGTTCAGAGGAACATGAGCAAAGTGAGGGTGGATGTAAAGTCACTCCAGGGGGAGAGGCTGGAGCCGCTGGATAGCTTTAACCGGAAGAAGAGAGGGCAGGGCAAAAGTGTATTTTCAGATGCTCCAAGAGAGTCAGGCAGAAGTGGCTTTCAACCTCTTTCTTAGGGCACTCGGGGATATATTAGGGAGGCCTAGTGGAAGCTATCTAAAGATCAGCTGGGCTGTAAGAGTTGGGTTCTCCAGTTCCTGGAGGAGTTTAAGCATGAGCTGGGCAAGCTGCTGATGGAAGGCCGTAGAGGCCCACTAGTCTAGAGTGCTGCTGAGTTCCTGTGAATCCCAGGATTCTGAGCATCTAAGATAGAGTGAAATATGACTGGGGGGACTCCAGTTCCACCTGATCCCCAGTGACTCCCTCATGGGCCTGGAGTTCTGACTTCCCTGTTTCTGCTGGCACAGGGCTACCTCCTTTGGCGAGGTCAGAGCCTAATAAGGTAGGTTGATCTGGAGCACTTCTGGCATGGCAGAGAGCCCTGGGTGGACCAGCACCTGCCATAGTTGAGGCAGGACTTGCTGGGTGTGCACAAGATTTGAAGGGAAGTGACACCCACATCGCCTTTTTGCCCTTGGTGAGCAAAAAAAATGTCCTCTTTTGGACATTTTCCTCATCAGTTTCTCTCTAGAGTCATTAAGAAAGGTGTGAGATCTGAAAAGCTGGGGGTACCTGTTCTCTTTCCTGAAGGTAGGAAGAAAACATCGACACCATCCTTCTTAGGCCAGTGTCACCTCCTGTTGGGCAGCCTTACATCTTACGGAGTGCAGGTCAACACAGTCTGCTAATTTTGCCTCAGAAATGGCTTGGGGATCCATTCGTACCCTCTGTAACTTCTCTGTCTCAGGCCCTTGTCATCCCTCATATGACAGTGACAAGAGCCTCTTGTTCTTTGTTCTCTTGGCCTCTATGCTCCCTCAGAGTGGTCAACCTGAAAAATGATCCAATCACATCATTGCCCCTCTGAAAGATTCTGTGTTCTCTGCATGCAGGATAACAACCCAAGCTCAGCCCGTCGCAGTTTGATGCCACACAATCTCTCCCACCTCCTCTCCATCCAGGAGCCCCTTCTCCCTGCACCCTCAGTATACCCCTGCCATGGGGAATCCAGACTTACAGGGTTTTGGTTTCTCAGAATGCCCTTATCCATGTTTTCTGCTTGGAAAACTCCTAATCTTGAGACCTTCTCAAATGTCACATTTTCTATGAAATCTTCTGACTCACCCAGGCAGAGTGAGAGTCTCCTACTTGACTGCTTGGAGTCCTTTGAGCCAGACTCTACTGTGTTGCCCTTTTTTTGAGTCCACCTCTGTGGCTCATGTGTATGCTCACCAACGACAGGGACAGAGCTGTGCTTCATCTGTGCCCAGGAAATATTAGTCAAATGAATGAATAATCAAATTCCCTAGCCTATAATTCATTGACCTGCTGACCATCCCATAAAGAAGCATGATAGTAGGCTTGCCCATTAAAAGTCAGCTGAATGGCCTCTCATTTTCTTCAGAACTATTGGGTCTGTAGCAGAGAGAGTACTGTGTAAGTTTGCTAAGGGCTATGGTAACGAAATATCATAAATTGGGTGACTTAAACAACAGAAATTTATTGTGTCACAGTTCTGGAGACTAGAAGTGTCTGTAATCAAGGTATCGGCAAGGTGGGTTCCTTCTAAGGGTTGTGAGAGAGAATCTGTTCCATGCCTCTCTCCTAGCTTCTGGTGGTTTGTTGGCAACCTTTGGCCTATAGAAGCATCACCTCAGTCTCTGCCTTCATCTTCACATGGTGTTCTCCCAGTGTGTGTGTCTGTGTCCAAATTTTCTTCTTTTATAAGGACACTAGTTATATTGAGTTAAGGCCCATTTTAACTTGATTACCTCTGTAAAGACCCAAATAAGGTCACACTGAGGTACTGAGGTGCATATGGGGACATAATTTAACTCTTAACAAGTACCAAGTCCTTGGGAATATGATTTTTTTCTCTCTCAGCATCCATTTCCACACATGCAGAATGGGAGACTGAACTAGATAGGTAAACCCTGAGGCCTCATTTATAATAAATTCATTATAAATTCATTCATTCATTTAACAAATAGTAATTGAGTGCATACTATGGGCCAGACACTGGAATTTGTGCTCAGTAAGCAGAGTTCTCTCAGTGGTTTGTGCCATTCCTGCTGAGCGAGACATAGTGAAGTGTCCATGACATATCTATGGTCGGCATCGTCAATGCAACCTGTGTCATTCGATTGGGAATCTGCCTCATCAGCTGTTTGAATATTGGTTTCACAATCTGAAGAATAGACCTGTGGTTGCCAAGTTTAAATCTTAGGCATAATCTGGTTATGAAATCAATTTGGAAACATTTTGAGTGAGCTGCATTGCTCAGTCATTCTCCAATCCCATGTTTCTGGCTTCAGGAGGTGCTGGCACCATCTGTTCGTAAAGGAAGTAGTAGCACACACTTCCTAAGAGCCTATGTTGTTGAGAACTGAGCCTCATTCTAAAGGCACATAACATAGCCAGGTATCCACAGACAGAGACCTAGGATTGGGCGCCTCCTGGGGTGGTGGGTGAGCCAGGCTCCCTGGGATTGTTCCCTGGGCCTTGCCTCTTCCCTCATTGAGACCACCAGAACTGTGTTCATTGTTTAAAAAGTTCCCATAGAGCCAGTGCTCACCATGTTCTCTGGGGTCTGTGCTATGCACCTTAAATGCTTTATCTCATTTCATCTTTGCTGCAGTCTTGTGAGGTCGGAACTATTACTGTGACCATTATGAGAAACTCAGTTGCTACGTCTTGAACCGACTTGCCTGAGGTCTTGTAGTTAGTAAGGGGCAGAGCAGGCTCTCAAATCCAGGTCTGTCTGACCCTAACGTGGGGTTTTTTACCTTCTGCTCTCTTGCCATCTCTTAACACACGGATCTGATCATGTCACTCTCTTGCTAAAAACAGTTTATAGCTCCCTGTTGCCTACAGTGATGGCATCTTACCGGAGATAGGAGAACACTGTGTTGCTGAATGTAAAATTTTGTATTTGTGTGTGTGTGTATGTGAGTGTATTTTCCGGGGAGAGGATTCAGATCTTGGCCAGATTCTCAAAGGGTCCCTGACTTCACAGGCTAAAGTACACATGCCTTAGAGAGGCAGTCAAGAGTCATCACTATCAGAGCTTCTGATTTCTCACTGGGGTTATTTCCTTCCACTTCTTGTTCAGATCTGTTGTTCTGAACTTCTAACAACTTTCTGGAAGGTTCCTTGCACTCTCACACCTTCAGGTCTGTGTTCATGTGGTTTCCTCTGTTGGTACTGCCTGCTATCCTCTTCCTCACCAGAGAAATTCCAGCTCATCCTTCAAAGTCTAGCTTGGATGCCTCTTACATGAAACTATCCTCAGTCCGCCCCCTGCTTTGGGCTTGTGTGAGTTTTATTCCCACTATGTATACAGAACTCATGGCATTGACTGGGGGCTAACATGGTTTTTGAACCATTGGAGAGCCCAGCGTCCTCTTCATTCTGTACTGCCTGGTAGAGGGCCTGGCCAGGGTGAACATGCAGGAATCATCTGTTGGAGTTTAGAAAACAGTAAGAGTCGTTTAACTTTATCTGGGTCCCATAATCTAAGGGACACATTTTTAGACTCTAGCCTTGGAGGGCAGGACTAACTCCCATCTTTTAGGCTACGGGTGTTCTCCCAGATCTCACTTTCCCGGAATGTTTGATTTGGGGAACCAAATTTGTGAAATAATAAGCCCTGTTATGCTTCTACTGGACAGAATAGAAAGAAAGCTGGACAAACTGGGAGCAGCCTCTGTGTAGTGACTGGTAGTTTTCAGAGTCACAGTGGTCAGATTTAATAGTGAGGACTTGCTCCATCCATCTCTCTGTTGCCTGCCATCTATCCATTCATCCACTCCATGAAATGTCTTCCTTACTAAGATTTTCTTTCTCTTTCCCCTTTCTCTCCTCTTCTCTTCCCTTGTCTTGCCTTGCTTCGCCTTCCCTTCTGTTCTCTTTCCTTTACATATTCTGTAACCAAACTGTTTAGACTTGAACCTTGGTTCAGACATTTACTAAATCTAAACCTCAGTTTCTTCATCTGTAAAATGGGGGATAATAATAATATCTCATTAGGGGATGTTATAAGGAGTTAATTAAATGAGTTAATATATGTGAAACTCTTAAAATTGTGTTCAGTCAACCTTAATGACTCTTGGTTTTCTCAATGACATCTTTGTTTTTCTTAAAAACTTGCTTTTCTCTTGCCGTCTATCTCCTCTTTCACTCTCGCATGCTCTCTCTCTCTCTCAGTCTCATTTACTCAGTCCCTTTTTCTCAATCTCAGTCTTTCTCTCTCTTCCCCTCCTTCTGGGACCCAGTTCTAGGAGTTCACAGGCCTCTGTCTTCCCCTGCCTGACTCACTACATGGGAGGCTGGTGCTGGGCAGGCAGGAGGGTCTCAAGCACCTGCTCTGGGCCCGTGAGGCCTACAGGCTTCCCTAGGAGACCCAAGTACCCAGAGCCTTTAGGATCTGCCTGCGCCTTTGTGTCATCTCCACCTTGGCCTAATGATTCTTTTCCCCAGAACCCCTGAGCAGCCCTGCTGTGGGCTCAGCCCAGGGGCTCCTGCACTGGGCAGCAGTGGGTGGTTGGTTGGCTGGGGCACCCTTCCTCCCCTTCCTTCCTCTCCTGCACAAGGTGAGGGAGACCATAAACCTTTCATTCGTGCTTCATCTTAGAAGCTTCTGTACACTGAGGTAAGAGTAAGCTTTTCTTGGGTCCTCTCCCATCATACCTGAGCCACGAGTAAGGCTTATACCAATTTTTGGCTTCCTGTGTTAAGCCAGAGGAGGTTCCTGCTGGCACACAAGATGGAAAGCAGAAAGCCCCCTTCCGTCGACTGCTGCTCACTGGTGGCCTCACCGTGGAGGTTCTGCCAGCTCTTCCCACCTTTTCTTCTTTTATCAGGGCCCTCCTGTAGCCACTGAGCGTCTTTAGTTTCATTATATGTGAAAGCTCCCACTTTAATAGATCATGTTCTTCATATAAGAAAATATATGAGCAAAACCCAAACAATATATCCATGTATTCAGAGGGGATTTTATTCCTTGAGAGCTGAAAAATGATATGAAATCTCTGTTTTTACCTTGCTTTTGGATAATGTAATTTCAGCATGAAGAATATGTTTTTAATGTTTTATTCTTCTTCCTAAGTAAATATACAGTCTGGCTTAAGTCCATCAAGTGTCCAAATGAAACAAAAATCTGCCACTCCAGGAAGGCTGGGAGGGGGCAGCACTTCACTGTGGCCTCCCCCATTCCCACCCCACTAGTCTCATTTCTAACTTTGCCCTTGGGGCAGCTCCCAGGAGGCCCGTCTCTCCTGCATTTCCTTCTCAGCCTTTTCTGTACAGAGTCCTCTAGCACAGAGGGAGGTGCTTCCAGAGAGATTTGACTTCCCTGAAGGAAGCTCTACTCCACAGCCCACTAGGTGGGGAACTGGCTTTTAGAGTTAGGGTCCTGCTTGCAGAATTTTTGTGGACGTGCAGGTTACTGAGTGGAGGGACCCTTTCCTAGCCTGGGGGGCAGGTTGCAGGCTGGTTCAGGGGTTCCTAGGACACAGAGGGCTCTGGGCAACCTCTCAGGCTAATTGAGATTTATTCCTTTCCTTATTCATTCAACAAATATTAAGTGAGTTCCAGGTACCATTCTGAGCTCTGGGGAAACCAGAGTGAATGGGACGTTGGCTCATTCTCAAGGGGCACAGAGTCAGGTAGGAGAAATAAAAATGTGTTTCTGTCATTTTTTTCATCCAGCATAACTCCAGTGCCTGCTAAATATTTGTTCTGGGTTAGCCTGCTCATGTTAATGACGTGATATGACTCGACGTGCATATCTGTCAGGAATAAGCATTTGTTTCTAATTCCCTCATGGGTTTCTCATCAAATGTGGCCACAAATTCCCATTGCTCCCCAGAGAAGAATTTAAATTCTGCAAGAGCAAAAATCGTGTCAGTTTTATTTACAACTGTACACCCAGTATCTAGTAGCAAGGTTATTAAAGGATACTCAGTAACTATTTGTTGAATAAATTAATGAAAGGGAAGGTGAAGGGAAGATGGTCTACAGCAACATTTCTCAAACTTTAACATAAGAATCATGTGGAGAGCTTGTTAAAATATAGATTCCCACCCCAAAGACTCTGATCCAGTAGGTCTGGGGTGGAGCCTGAGTACTTACTTTCTAAGCTCCCCGATGATGCTGATACTGCTGGTGTAAGGGCCACACTTTGTGCAGTGAGTGCATATGGAGTCTTCTTCCCTCTCATAGATCAATGACAAGATGTGACACTGGATCCTGGGTTTGGCCCTCCCCACCTTCTTAGCAGGGGCCCCAGGCTGTCATACAGGATCATTCCAAGCATTTGGGATTCTGTACAGGTGTATGATAACATAGCCATGATGCAGGTGTTTGAGCCAACCAGTGGAATTATGAGTGTGAGCCTTCAGTCATCAGCTCATTAAGTGAAACACAGGCTATGAAAACATCTCTGCTTGTGAAACCCTTTTGTCTCTCATGAGGATCATGGTCCCTTCTTATGTGATCAGCTTCTTCAAGGAGAAGGACCTGCTCTTGCGGCAGTTTGGGTTTTTACTTATTCCTCATTACTGTGTATTCGTGCTGAGTAAGTTCTAATTGTCTTTGATGCCCCCCACCCACCCCAGGGCTGTCAAATGGGGTTTGCTAACCTCTCTCTCCAAACCATTGAAGGATGCACTGACTAGGCGAGGGGCAGCTCTCAACCCACCTTCCCTGCAGTTCTGAATGAGAGATCTGACTCAATCTCAGTGAGATCTCGTCCCTTTCCACAAATCTTTGGAGGCTGGTGTCCCTGACCAGACTTAGCGCAGACTTCACTCCTCAGACGTACATCTGCAGTCACTGTCGAAAGCTATCTGTCATCTGTTAGATGAAATAAGCACTGTGGTGATGGGGAAAGCATTTTGGAGTCTTTCAGGATCCCTTTGGGAGTTTCCTCCCCCATGACCTGGGCTGGGTCAAGTGCCTCACCGCTGAGCACACGCAGCCCCAGCACTTCTCTGCCCTTCAGCCATAGCACACGTTATGAAACTGCCAGGCCACGTGCCTGCCTCCTTCATTGGATTTGGAGTTCCTTGAGCACAAGGATTGTCTCGTTTCCTCCTTAGCCGAGGAGCCCAGACCAGGGCTTGCTGTGTGGCGGCCGCTCACTGCTGGTTACTGAGCCCATGAGGAATCACGTTCACGTACTAGCTGGGCTGCTTGCTGGTTGTGCGATCTCTTAGTCACTTCTTGGAGCCTCACTTTCTTTTTCTGAAAAATGAGGATGAGAATACGTTTGGGAAGGTTGGCTTTCTCTGTGCTAGGCCTGATTCTACATGCTTCATGTGTGATGTCTCACTTAATCCTCATAACTACCCTATGTGTGGGTATTACCATTAACTGTTTTCAGTTAAGAACATTGAGGAATAGAGAAGTTATGGAATTTTCTAAGGTTATCTGATAAATGGGATAAAGAGTGGGTCAGGATTTGGAGTCTGGCTGTCTGATTCCAGAGCCTGCAAAATAGCCACTATAGTAATCATTCTCAACTTGGGGTGACTCTGCCTCCCAGGGGTTGGCAATGCTGGAGACAATTTGGGCTGTCACAGGTGGCAAGAGGAAGTGCTGCTGGCCTCTAGTGAGTAGAGGCCAGGGATGCTGCTAAACATCCTACGATGCATAGGACAGTCCCCACAATAAAGCACTGTCCTGTCCAAAATGTCAGTAGTGCCTCAGTAGAGGAACCTTGCATTACACTGTACTGCCTCAGTGAAATCAAGTGTGCTAAGAGCCAGGCCCAGAGCAGGCCCACAATAAATGGCACTTCGTTCTCAAAGTTCACAGGTTGCAGCTCAGAGAAGAAAAATCACTCAGTCTTCAGTTTCCTTCAGCAGCTCAAGTTTTAGTCTTAATGGTTCCCGGCTGCTTGGCATCTCTATCTCGGGAGTTCCTGTCTTTGTGAGATGTGCTGACAGTTGTCAAGAGTCGGGGCAAAACTTTCCTTGGGAGAAGTCCAACTTCCCTGAGACCTGGCAAGTTCAGACACTGCACACAGAATGTGCCTTCCCAAAAAGCCTCCTGGCCTCTGACCTCACGGCACGGTCGACTCTGGGGATGGCTGGGTTTTGTGTATGAAGCTTCTCCTTTCAAGGGAGCTGACATTTCTCACCATTTGCATGGAAGGCCTTGTCGGGTACTTGCCACTATCACTGAGGTCTTGACATGGACACTAGCATGGTTCTGGCCCTTGAAAATGTATGAGTCAAGGAGAACATGACAGATGACCTGTCAGCTAGTGCAGCAAAAACACCCCACATGCTGGGCACTTCAGAAGGGAAGCTTTGAGACCATGGCTTTACCACTGACCCACCATGTGACCTTGGGCAAGTGCCTAGAACTGACTTCTTTCATTGTCAGCATGAAGGCCTCCATCCTGCCTTATGCAGCTCCATGGAATGACCTTTGGGCAAGTTGGATTCAGGGGGTCTTCTTATGTATAAGAGAGAACCAGAAGATCAGGAAGGTAATGACAAATTGAAAGGGTGCTGCTGTTCGTACAGAGGGCGCAGTTGTTTAGCATTTGGGGTTTTGTTTCCTTGTAAACTCATATTCCTTCATGCTTCAGCAATGTAGAGTTAAGTCAAAACAGTGTTTTCATCAGTAAAGGACCGTTGAATTTTTGTTGAAAGCTTGCTCACAGCCTTGCCTGGGTCTTGATACCCAGTGTGACATTTTCTAGCCATGAGCTCAGGGAAGTTTTACTTAAAATGTTGGCCAACAGTAGGTAGCATAAATTGACTCTGGAGAACCAGTGGCAGACAATGAGCTAGTATATCCACCCTGGCACAGGAGCAGAAACAGCTGGCTTCTCTGAGGCCTAAAGAAAAAATTGATTTCAGTTAGAATGTTACCTGGGATTTATGATCTGAGGGGAATTTGTTCCTTCTTAAAGCTGACATCGTGTATGTATACGTATCTCCAAACTCATCAAGCTGTATATATTAAATATGTGCAACTTTCTCTATGTCAATCATACCTTGAGAAAATGGTTAAAGAAAAGTTGACAGACATAGGGCTCCAGATGGAAGAGTCTGTTGCCTCTCTGGGGGTGGGGGTGGGTGGGTGAGGCACTTTTCACTCCGTGTGCTCCACATGATAAGAGGATATTTGAAGAACTCTGAAGAATTGGCAATTTACACTTCTCATCAGCACTGACATGGTTCAGGGCTTTGAATTTCATGAATAGAATTGACAACTTGGCCAGGGTGTGCTGCTGGTATTACAGGTGTGACTGCTGCCTTCTATGCTGCAAATCTGGAAACTTCTTGGATAAAATGTAAGAGGCCCGTAGAGCCAATGACAGAGTCCTTCCCTGGGTCTCCTTTTCTGAACCAAGTTTGTCACCTAAACTGGTCCCAGAAGCCATAGGTGAGATGGCACCAGTCATACCACACTAACGAAAGGAGCAGCCTCTAACTCAACCACTGACTGCAGGCAGAGAGCTCCCTGCCATCTGCAGGAGTTCAGTGGGTGCAGACCCACCCCCGTTGCTCAGGTGCGGAGGCTCCCCCTCACATTCTAGTTGCAGAGTTGACATGCAAAATGCCAAATTGAAAGGCTATAGATGTTCAAAAGTGGGATGAAGTCCAGGTCAGCTAATAGAATTCATATCACGTTCTATCAGATAAACTTGACTGTACGTGGCATTTTGGAGTCCTCTAAGCATGTTTAGAGAGTTCCAAGTTGGATGCCTCATGGTGCTGTGGTATTTGCAGCAGGCCTTATCAGTGACCTGAAATAAGATAACAATAAAAATAGTAGCAATTACAGCACTCATTGTGTACCAGCACCATACAGGGTCCTTTATTTATAATTCTTTTAAAACCTGAAAAATTAATATTATTTGCCCTTTGTTGCATGTGAGAAGAATACCTAGAGTGGTTAACTGACTGCAGATGATTAGTTAGTGGTAAAGCTAGAATTAGAACTTAGGTTTCCATGTCTTCAAAAAAAACACATGCTTTCTGTCATTACCTTCAGATGAAACCTGTGTAGTTAGGGAAAGGCTAAGCTGTAACACAGTAACCCCAGTGCACAGTGGATTAAATGATATGGGATCTTATTTCTCTTTTACATAACAGTCCTGTTGTAGGTGGATGGCCCGGGAAGGCTGGGCAGCTCTGAGAGGTCATTCAGGGACCTAGGTTCTTCCTTTATTGTTGCTCCACTATCTCTTAGAATGTTTTCCTCATCTGCATAGTCAGTTTCTTGCCAACAACATGTCCATGTTCTAACCCTTGGGAAGGGAGAAAGAAACTGATTGGAAGGCAAGCAATTTACTGTGAAGAAAGTGACCAGAAGTTGTACACATCATTTCCTACCTGCTCACCATTAGAGAACCATAGTTCCATGGGCACACCTAGGTGCAAGAGAGTCTGGGGAATGTGTTTCTGGTGGAGTGGATGTGTGTTCTGCTAAAACTCAGGGTGGAGGTGTGTGTACGAGTGCGTGTGTTTGTCCTAATACTAAATGGAAGGAAAGAATGGATTTTTGGAGACATTTAACAGTTGTTGATATATACCCTTCCATAAAGTTGAAAACATATCCTTCTCTCTTTAGAAAAAAGTGAAGGCACTTGAAAATTTAATCTGACAAGGCATGACCCAGTCATGCCTACCCACTGAGTTGGTGCTAATGCTAATGTGAGATGAGACTTTGGGGCAATGGCCTGGACTGAGTGAATCAGGCATTGAGCATTGCTCCTTGCTGATCTTGCCTGGGGGAAGGTCTCAGGAAATTCTGACCTTGGCCAGGCTTGTCAGGAGCTGGTCCCTGATCACTCTCCACAAATACTTGGATTATCACTTAGTACTCAGGATCACACCAGGTTGAGAACTCTCTTTGGAATTCCTACTGCCCCTGGAAAATTCTTTGCTCTTTAAATTCTAGAGTTAGAATGGTAGGATTAATTTAGGAAAATGGTGCTGAAAGTTGTCTGGATGTTCTGCTCACTTCATTTCCTCTACTTTTTCAGTGAAGACAAAGGAATTAAACAATTCCAGTGTCACTCTCTAGCTATGGGCGCTCTTTAATGATGGAATGACCTGGAATCCTTTCTGGGGACAAACATGTGCCTGAGGTTGGGGTCACCACATTTCTCACTCACACCCCTTCCTTTTGTACTCTTTTCTTCAGCTGTACTGCATGAACAAAAAATGTTTGGTTCCAAGAAACCTGAGTTTGTTTCGTGCCACTTTTTCTTTTCATAAATTGTTTCCTCTCCTAAACCCCACTGCCTCTACCCTCAGTTCCCACACACCTCCCTGCAATATCTAACCAACTTCTTACCCATTAAATCTCGTTGCAACCTCACTTCCTCTGGGGTGCCTTCCCTCACTCCCTGGTCTGATTCAAGGGCTTCTTGCCTGTGATCCCAACAACCTTTGTATTTCTCTCTCTCTCTGTAGTGTGGAGCAGTTGTTGAAAACTGAGTTTGAGTCAGGGCTTTGCCTCTTTACCGGCTGTACAACTTGGCAAGTTTCTTCCTCTTGCCAAATCTCAGTTTATCGGTAAAGTTTGATAGTAAAGTACCTGTATTATAGGACTGCTCTGAGGATCCAGTGAGATATTGCCTATAAGTTGCTTGGCACAGTCTCTGGCACATGGAAGGCACTCAGTAAACATTTCGCTGCCTGGCATCTGAAATCCATCCTCATATTTGGAAGATTCCCTCAGGATGAGTCCTGGAAGGACAGCATCCACCTGTGTCCACTTTCAAAGCTGAAAGGCCAGCTGCTGCTTTCCCCTCCCCATTGGGACCCAGGGCTTGAGCACAGCTTATCAGATGCCCCAGCCTGATAGTCAGTGTCGCATCTCCTTGCACTACCTGAGGGGTTTATCCTGTTCAACTTGGCAGCAGCAAGAACAGCCTGTTCTCCAAAGTAGCCACGGAAACAGGACCAGCCATGGTGTCCTCACCAGATCTTCCCTGTGGTGGGATTTTGGCTGTGGTCCTATTGTGTGACCTCTCTTAGTTCCTGCCCATTTTTGGCATCTTGTCCTCCAGGGTTTCCAGAAATTCTGTGAGGAGTATTTTCCCTCCAATAAATTTCTTTTCTGCTTAAGTAAACCAGAGTTGGTGTCTGATGCTTACAACCAGGAGCCTGATCAGCAGAGTTAACTTTTATTACTGTTGTTGTGTTGTTATTGCCCTCATCACAGTGTACTGCAGTCACTGAGTTACCTTCCTCCCTCCTGGACTGTGAACCCAGCTGTTGAACAGTCCACAGCACAGCACAGCACTGAGCTCCGAATATACTTACTGAATGAGTGTATGACATCTAATGATGGATGGGAAATGAAGGATTGAATGAGTAGATGAATGAAATATTTGTTAGTGCTTATGATGATTCTCATTGCACCTAATTTGGAGTTGAGGTAACCTGCAAGATGGTGACATGAACAGAGCTCAGATAATGCACTGTCACTTCTACTATATATTTTAGTATTAGAAGGCCTAAATGACCTGCCTTTTCAGGCTGAAAAAAATGTATTGAACACAGATAGTTGCGGGGGCTCCCAGGTTGACACACATCTTACATTCTGGGTGCAAGACATCCTTATAGCATCCTGATTGTAGCAGGGGCTCCCCAGGAATGACCCTAACCAGGTGTCTGATGTTTTGCCCCTTGTGATGTGTGTAAATGCACATTCCTTTACTTAATTCTCACAAAAGTGCTGACTGATAGGTACTGCTATCCCCATTTTACAGATGAGGAAACAGTTTCAAAGAGGATAAGTAGCTTATAGAAGGTGACTCACCAAGGAAATAGCAGAGATATGTCTCAAATTAGGCCCTAATCTCCAAATACTATGCTCTTGCTGTTTTACCTCTCCACCCAGGGAGTAGTAAACTGTCAATGAGGTTTATTTACTGAGGGTGCTTTTTTAAATGAGGAAGTTAAATTATTCTCATTAGAGGCACTAATCATATTATCTTGGGCACTCTGTTGGCAACGTACCAGGAGGATTTACATATGTCGCAGCCTTGGAGCTATGCTTGATGTTTTGGAACTTATTCTGATCATTGGAAAACCACAGAAGATTGTGGTACATATTATGATTTGCAATGTTAATCAATCAAACCAAACTAATTTTCAGTGGTAATAAACCAAGAAGCCTTGGCCAAGAATCCATATGGATTTTGTAGGACACTTCCCCAAGATGAGTCTGAATATTTGTCTCCCTCTAGTATTGGCTCAGAGTGCCCCTATTTTATTTCTGATATTAGCCATACTCACGTCTCCGTGTCCCTTGTGGGGAACATGAAGATTCTGGATCCCATCATGCCTGATAATAATGGGCTTATATCACAGTGGAGCTATTTGCAGACAGGAAGTTCTTCAGAACTGTCTCCATTTTCTTTCATAGCCTTGGGCTGGTGGGCAACTTGAGAGGAGGTATAAATAGCCAAGGATGTTTTAAAGAGAATTGTTGGATGAAATCGTACACCTCCGAAGTGTATAATTCCTTGACATTGATAATGCTATTTTGATAACAGGAAGCATTTATTTTGGCTCTTGGCTCATTTGTTTTTGGCAGAAGAACAAGACGGATGGCATTATACAGATTCCATTTTACATTTTGTTGAGGAAAGTATAAACTTTTTTTTTTTTTAGTTTAGTTTTGGCTGTGTTGGGTCTTTGTTGCCGTGCACGGGCTTTCTCTAGTTGTGGCGAGTGGGGGCTACTCTTCGTTGCGGTGTGCGGGCTTCTCATTGCAGTGGCTTCTCTTGTTGCGGAGCACGGGCTCTGGGGCGCGTGGGCTTCAGTAGTTGTGGTGCATGCGCTCAGTAGTTGTGGCTTGTGGGGTCTAGAGCGTAGGCTCAGTAGTTGTGGTGCACGGGCTTAGTTGCTCTGCAGCATGTGGGATCTTCCCGGACCAGGGATCGAACCCATGTCCCCTGCATTGCCAGGCGGATTCTTAACCACTAACCATAAACTTTTTAATAGGGTAAATGACAGTTTTGTTCATTCACTTTGTCATCATTTGAATGTATTTAAATATTCTTCATAACACCTTCCACTATGTGATAGTATCACGTGGATGTATTTGTTTATCTATTTATCATCTGTCTCTTACATCTAGAAGTGAGCTCCGAAAGAGCAGAGCCCTCCTGTTTTCTGTTTAACACAGGTTCGCAGCACCTAGGGCAATCCCTGGCATCTGGTAGGGACTTGATAAATATTGGTTGAATGAATGAACTAATGAAGTAAAGTAAATTATTGAATGGGGCTGGGATCTTAATACTCAATCTCAGTATTCTGGTAGAAATATGTTGAAAGAAATACTAAAAAAAGACTGAGAAAATGATGGAAAGTTGATTAAATAAGCAAAATTTATTCTAATTCTGTCATCATCTTCATCAGAGCCATGTTTCCTTATCTGTAAATTGGGAATAATGGTATTTACCTGGCAGGTTTTAGGGAGGATTAAAGTTAATTCATGTACATGTGGGTGGCATGTAGCTAGGTGCTCAATGAATATTAATAGAGCGTTAACAGTAGCGGCACAAGAAAGTAAGAGGAGTATCAATCCTCCAAAGACTGAAAATGACATTTTTAAGAGAATTCTGCTTTCAAGCCTCAAATTTTATTTTAATTTATATTTGCATGTTTCTTCATAGTTTTCAGAGCTCTTTTTCCATACTTTATTTCACCTAATTCTCACTCCATAATCTCACCTAGTGGTTACAATTAGTCCTGTTTCACAGATGGGGGTCAGAGGTTGGGCCTGGATTTAAGTTTGGAGATACCCAAACTTTCCTTTCATGAGCTTCCTGAGCAAGCTTTTCCTCTGTTCATGGATACCTCCTCTTGCCTACCTGGCCAGGCTTGCCTTTCCAGTCAACTGTTGTGTCATTTTTGTGGAATTCAGACCAGCAGCCCCTTGGGGGCAGAGACTGTCTTTATTGTTTTATTTACAAAATCCCAGATGCAGTCTGATTGCTTATGTGTTTATTAGCAACAGGGGTTATACAAAGATATTGTGTACCTGGTTTGTTTATGTTCTGTTTAAGCAAATACACAGTCACTTTTATTTTCTTCTCTCCGCCCCCCCCCACTCCTTGCCCCCTTCTTCTTGCAATCTGCACACCCTCTGTGTCAACCAGTGGACTCTGTGGGAAAGGAAATCAGGTAGGATGGGAATGTCTGCTCCCTGTTCCCCTGTCTCTTGTCTCTCCCCTGGCTTTTGCCTGTCTTCCCTGCATCTCAGTTACAAAACACCAGATTTAAGCCTAGCCTACTACATGTACAATCATCAAAAAGACAATGCTATTGATTATAGATTGAAAAGCAAGTAACCAGGACTAGAGAACCTTCGAAGGCTGAAAGAGAGAAAAGGGGACCAAAGAGATGGAACTCCCTCCCTTCTCAATTTAACCAGTGATAGATGAACTATGTGTCCTGCTGTTCCCTCTCTAGCTTGCTGGACTGATGGTCATTCTTATCATTCATGGACACTTGTGGTGAGTTGCAGCTCATTCAGGAAGAGAGTTCAGGATGGTAGTTAAGGGTGTGTTTTTTAGAGTTTTTTTAGAATTTGTTTGAGAGAATAGTATGTACAGAAAATACAGAGTGTGGAAAATACACGGGCTATGTGATGTCAGATGAATGGTCAGACGAAGCTAACGCTACAAAGACAGGGAGTCTCTTCCTTCAGACTATATAATCTAAGATTGTAAATTGCACTGATCTAAACAAATTACATGTCTTATAGATTATTTCCCCAAATAATTCAAGAGTAAATTCTAGGTATTATACATAGATGCTTAGATAAAACTCATTTGATGACAGGAGAGCATTTAGAAACAAAACCCAAAATAAGTTCCTGGTAGAATCAGGAAGATAGTATATAGGTATGTTTCAAAAAGTGAAGCACTTTGTCAAGAGACTTAGTAGTGACTGAGGAAAATTATAGAATTATCATGCAATAATCAAAGGAGGGAATTCACATAATAGGAAGGATCATTTGTAAGAGTTATGTTTTTTATTGGAGTATAATTGCTTTACAGTGTTGTGTTAGTTTCTGCTGTACAACAAAGTGAATCAGCTATATGTATATATATATCCCCTCCCTCTTGGGCCTCCCTCCCATCCCCCCCCCCCATTCCGCCCATCTAGGTCATCATAGAACACCGAGCTGAGTTCCCTGTGCTATACCACAGGTTCCCACTAGCTATCTATTTTACACGTGGTAGTGTTAGATCATTTGTAAGAGTTATTGATTGGGGGTAACACCTGGAGGTACCACTGCTAATAAAGTAGCTTCAGTCAAAAATTCCTGCTATCAGCATCTTTTATAAGCAAAGAAGTGCTAAAACAGTTCTCCCGTTAGCATAAGGGAAATTTCTATTAACAGAATGTTAGTGCTGGGAAAGGACCATCGTGATCTGAAACTATCAGAAACCTTCTGAATATTTCAATTGGGAGAGCCTTAAGTGAATATTTAGTTCAATACCTTGTTTTACACTTGAGCAAACTGAGATTCAGAGAGTATGGGTTTTAAAGCCAGAAAGACTTGGGTTCAAATCCTCAGTCTCTAAGTTGATGATACTTTTTCTCAGTATTTCCAGCTAAACCTCTTTTTCCTCTACCACTGGGATAAAACACCTTCCTCCTAAGTTCTACTGAGGGTTAAATTGAACTCTATTCTTAAATCCTTCAGAGCAGAGTCTGTGCATACTAGACTCTTAGTGAGGAATAGATATTCTTATCTCATAGGGCTAAGCAGTCCATTTAAAAAAATAGTTTTCATTGTCAGAATATTTTTTTGAGGCATAAAAATACTTATCCCTTTTGATCTACTAATCTGTAGAATGGGGATAATGGTACTTTGTCTAAAGAATGAAAAAGCTGTAAGCATTAAGAAGTTTGTGGCACTACTGTTTATAATAAGAACATTTTGGAAATTCATTAAAAAGCCTTATAACAGAGACTGAATTAAGTAAATTATTATCTGTCTACTCTGAGGACTATTATATATCCATAATAACAATAACTGTAAAAATCGTGAAGCATGTTGAATAAAACTTTACAATATAATGTTACGTTTAACATGATGAATCAAAAATTACATTTACATTATGATTATGAAAATGAAAATATAAATATGTTTATGCATGCGGGCAAGAATTGGTAGGCAAAACAGAAAAATGAAAAGGACATTTTGGTGACTGATGAAATTCTGAGTATTTGTTTTTTCATTTTAATTTTCATTACCGTCACTCTAGGGTTATTTATGTAAAAAATAGTCACATAAAATTTGTTGTGAAGAAAGAAAGTCTTTCTCTTCTCTTTAATAAGGTGGTGACCTCTGACTGAAACTTCATCCTTCACTGCCTGAAGAGCCACTTTATATTTTATGCTCTGCAGGACATTGTCTAAATCAGTGGAACCTTAACCACAAAATTACTTTGGTTGCTGGAAAATGAATTGAAAGTTGGCATTGTTGGGAAGATCTAGAGCAGAAATTCTCTGATGTCTTGTGTTTTCTTTGCTTCTGAGTAAGAAACAAGCAAAGAAAAACAAGGATGAGTTAGCAAAGTCCAGTTTTATAGGAGATATGCCTTTGATCACAAAGTCTTCCCTCCTGCATGGACAAGTTATTACAGGGCGGGTGACTGGGGTGGTGAGAGGACTTGATACTACGTCACACAAAGACTGGTTGAAAGAACTGGGTCAGTCGACTGCAAAATGCTTGCTGCCTTAATATTTTTGAAGGCAGGTCAGGCGGAAGAGAGACTAGACTTGTTCTGCTCAGCCTCAGAATGAAGAGTAGGATGTATCAAGTGACAGAGTTCAGCCCAACACAGGGAAGAATTTATTAGTCAGAGATGTCCCAAAGTAGGATGGTTCGACTCAGGTGGTGAGCTCACTGTTCTTGGAGGTATTGCTAGTGGAGGCTAAAGACTCTAGTGGGTTCATAGCATTTGCTGAGGAAGGTAGGAGATGGCTTTTGAGGTACCTTCTACCCTAAGATTCTGTGACTCTTCCTGGAGCTCTGTTCCTAGCAAGTCTCAGGGATCCACCCTCATCTCCTTTCTTGTCATTCACCCTGAGGCACTCAAGGGAATTACTCCCTGTCACCATGTCTTGATATCACCATTTCCAAAATAGGGAAGTTTATGAGTATTAACCATCTCAATTTACTGTAGGGATTAATGAATGTAAGTAAAGTAGAATTGTCAAGAGAATTTAAATTCCCTTAGGGACAAATATTATAATCTGGCTGCAATTTACATGAATCACTGTAGGAGAAAGAGCTACAGATGACAAAATATTCTGACTCAGTATAACTAATATTTATTTTACAAACTCATTCATTCACGATATATTTATTGAGATCATATAGACACTAGTAATATTCTCTAACATATATGGCATACATATATGATACTGTATAATGCACAAAAAATAATATAAGCACAATTGTTTTTTCTCACAAAACTTCCTGACTTTATCAGAATTATTCTAAATCTCTTCTTATTCCTATTTTCTCCCCTCTCACCTCTAATTTATCGTCTGTTTTTAGTAGTTTATTTTAGGCTACATTTTCAGAGGGATTCTTGGATATGTTCAACCATTGGAAAAGAATATTAAAGATGATGAGTTTGCTTGTCACTAAGTGGACAGTGACTGTAGTGGTTTTTCCACTTTTCCAGATTATGCTAATTTATGCACATAATTTACAATAAGAGAACATGAAACTAACAAAGACAGGAAGAAGATTGTAGCTCTTGTGGTTACAGTGAGGCAGCCCTTTCTAAGTTGTGCACAGGAAGCAACCTTAAAGAGAGGTTTACTGAGTAACGGGTGGATCTTCAAGGTAACTGAGGCCAGGAACTCTTCTTCCCTTCTAAACAGCAGGGAGTTATTAATAGGGCTCCATGTTGGAGAAGAACTGGTCTTTCTACCATGTGGATATTTGCATGAATTTAAAGGACGAATAGGAAAGAGCATAACTGAGCTCAGTTAATAGATAGTAAATACAGATGTGACTGGGAGATTGAGAGCTGTCTGTGTCAGCAACTTACCAAGGGGAGTGGTAGTGGGAAGGGTCAGCCTCAGGTGCAAGTGATATGAGGTGTGTTGTCTATAGAGAATTTAAAGACAATAATAAAAAGAATTAAAAGTTGTTTTGCATTTTATTATCACATGCATTTGCAGTTTTCAACGTCAGTGATACAACACACCTTGAGAAAATCTTTTGTTCTAAGTTTTAAACAGTGACTAGGGTAACTTAATAATATACGTGTAAGCTTCACAGTAGCACATTTTTGTATCTTATCCTTTGTCTTCTACATTAATTAAAAAGACTCTGAGTTATGTAATCTGTGCTTAGTACGCATGGACTCAGCTACATGTGTTGGCTTTGAGAGTAAGTTCATAATGGTTTGGAATTTTTACTGCTCATCTCATATGTGCTTTGTGTCTCCAATACCTGTAGTGCACCTATTCCTGTGTTTAAATGGAAGACTTGAAATAAATAGCACAGTGATTGTGAAGACAAAGAAACAGAATTTAAGTCATATCATTCTTTTAGTTTATATGACCACTTAGAGGTTTTATTTGTGCTTAAAATTTAAAACAGTCAGACCACATATGAACCGTGAGATGTAATCTTTTTGGTTAGTGGATGCAAGTTTTAGTGTATGTGTGAAATATCCTACTGACCTTGAATAATATGTTTAAAATTGAAATTTATTCTTGTTTTGAATCAATTATTTAAAAATAATACTTACTGGAAATAATTTTGTTATATAAAAGTAGAAATTTTAAGAAAGGTTCTGTTTCAGATGTTAAATTTTTAGGTCCACCACTGGTGTTTACAGTTGAACAGCTTTTGGTCAAGTACTTTGAGTTACTGAATCATTCTACACCTTAGCTTTTTCATGAATGAAATAAGCACCTCCTTTGTAGAGTTACTGTGAAATTAAATGGGATAATGCATATAAATACCTAGAACAATACCATGAACATAGTAAGTGCTCAATAAATGACAGTTTAATAATAATACTAGAGGAGCCCATGAGAAGATGGTGGTGTGGCAAGACATGGAGTTAGCATCTCCCCACAACTAGGGCACCTGCCAGCTGCTGGTGGGGGACTCTGATGCCCAAGGAGATGGGAGGAACCCCAAAGTGAACCGGTAGAATGTAGGGGGACTGAGCGGGGAGGAGAAGTGGAGGTCAGACAGGATTGGTGCCTCTGAGGCAGGGGAGATCAGGAGAGGCAGGCGGGAGGGACTCTCCAGGAAGAGCAGGAGAGGAGCGGAGGGCAATTGCCTGGCCCACTCGGGTAGGGGAGCCTGCTGAGCTCCCAAGCTGGTACCACCCCTCCAAAGCCCAATCCAGGCCGAGTGGGTCCTGGGGGCAGAGGAGGGAGGCTGGGGAGATCAGGAGAGGCAGGTGGCAGGGGCCCTCCAGGAGGAGCAGGAGAGGAGAGGAGGGCATTTGCCCCACCCACTCAAGCCCAGGAAGCCTGATGGGCTCCCAGGTGAGGTCCCTTGCCCTCTGAGAGCAGGGGTGGGGGGCATGCCTGGGCCCCTTCTGTTCCTTGAGCCTAAGCCCCACCCTACACAGCCCCCAGGGCCTGTGGTTTCTAAGCATTGGCCCCGCCCACTGCCCAAACCTCACCCTTGCTTAGGCCCCACCCTCCACAGCCAAGGCCTATTCCCCCATTTTTTTTCTTTATTTTTTCTTTTCCCTCCTCCTCTTTTTTACTATTGTACTGAAGTACCTTCTGGTTGTTGATTCATCTATATTTTTATTTTTATATTCTTTCTAACATATCTGGTAGTTTCTTAGTCTAATTTTATTTTTTACTTTGTTATTGTTCTCTCTTTCTTTTTCCTTTTTGCCACCCCACGTGGCTCGCGGGATCTTCGTTCACGGGCCCAGGGTTGGGCCAAAGCTCCTGCGGTGGGAGCTCTGAGTCCTAACCACTGGACTAACAGAGAACCTTAGACCCCAGGGAATATTCATCGGAGTGAGGTCTCATGGAGTTCCTCATCTTAGCACCAAGACCCAGCTCTACCCAATAGCCTACAAACTCCAGTGTTGGAAGCCCCAGGGCAAACAACCAGTAAGACAGGAACACAATCCCACTCATAAAAAAAAAAAAAATGAGATGGCAAAAACATATGTCACAGATGAAGGAGCAAGGTAAAAACCTACAAGACCAAATAACTGAAGAGGAAATAGGCAATCCACCAATCTACCTGAAAAAGAATTCAGAGTAATGATAGTAAAGATGATCCAGAATCTCAGAAATAGAATGGAGGCATGGATTGAGAAAATACAAGAAGTGTTTAACAAAGATCTAGAAGAACTAAAGAACAAACAAAGATGAACAACACAATAACTGAAATGAAAAATACACTAGAAGGAATCAATAACAGAATAACTGAGGCAGAAGAACGAATAAGTGAGCTGAAAGACAAAATGGTGGAAATAAATGCCGAGGAGCGGAATAAAGAAAAAAGAATGAAAAGAATTGAAGACAATCTCAGAGACCTCTGGGACAATACTAAATGCACCAACATTCGAATTATAGGGGTCCCAGAAGAAGAGAAAAAGAAATGGTCTGAGAAAATATTTGAAGAGATTACAGTTGAAAACTTCCCTAATATGGGAAAGGAAATAGTCACCCAAGTCCAGGAAGCACAGAGAGTCCCATACAGGATAAACCCTAGGAAAACCATACCAAGACACATACTAATCCAACTAACAAATATTAAATTCAAAGAAAAAGTATTAAAAGCAGCAAGGGAAAAACAAAAAATAACATACAAAGGAATCCCCATAAGGTTAACAGCTGATCTTTCAGCCCAAACTCTGCAGGCCAGAAGGGAGTGGCAGGATATACTTAAAGTGATGAAAGAGAAAAACCTACAACCAAGATTACTCGACCTAGCAAGGATCTCATTCAGATTTGGTGGAGAAGTCAAAAGCTTTTCAGACAAGCAAAAGCTAAGAGAATTCAGCACCACCAAACCAGCTTTACAATAAATGCTAAAGAAACTTCTCTAAGCGGGAAACACAAGAGAAGAAAAAGACCCACAAAAAGAAACCAAAAACAATTAAGAAAATGGTAATAGGAACATACATGTTGATAATAACCTTGAATGTAAATGGATTAAATGCCCCAACCAAAAGGCACAGACTGGCTGAATGGATACAAAAACAAGACCCATATATACGCTGTCTACAAGCGATCACTTCAGACCTAGGGACACATACAGACTGAAAGGGAAGGGATGGAAAAAGATGTTCTAGGCAAACGGAAATCAAACGTAAGCTGGGGGCTTCCCTGGTGGCGCAGTGGTTGAGCGTCTGCCTGCCAATGCAGGGGACACGGGTTTGAGCCCTGGTCTGGGAGGATCCCACATACCGTGGAGCAACTGGGCCCGTGAGCCACAATTGCTGAGCCTGTGCGTCTGGAGCCTGTGCTCTGCAACAAGAGAGGCTGCGATGGTGAGAGGCCCGCGCACCGCGATGAAGGGTGGCCCCCGCTTGCCGCAGCTGGAGAAAGCCCTCGCACGGAGGCGAAGACCCAACACAGCCAAAAATAAAATAAATAAATAAATTTAAAAAAAGAAAGCTGGAGTAGTAATACTCATATCAGATAAAATAGACTTTAAAATAAGGCTGTTACAAGAGATAAGGAGGGACACTACATAATGATCAAAGGATCAATCCAAGAAGCAGATATAACAATTATAAATGTTTATGCACCCAGCATAGGAGCACCTCAATACATAAGGCAAATGCTAACAACTATGAAAGGAGAAATCGACAGTAACACATTAATAGTAGGGGGCTTTAACACCCCACCCCACCAATGGACAGGTCATCCAAACAGAAAATAAATAAGGAAACACAAGCTTTAAATGACACAATAGACCAGATAGATCTAATTGATATTTATAGAACATTCCACCCAAAAGTGGCAGAATACACGTTCTTCTCAAGTGCACACGGAACATTCTCCAGGATAGATCACATCTTGGGTCACAAATCAAGACTTGGAAAATTTAAGAAAATTGAAATCGTATTAAGCGTCTTTTCTGACCACAACGCTATGAGATTGGAAATCAATTACAGGAAAAAAAAACTGTAAAAAACACAAATACATGGAGGCTAAACAATACGTTACTAAATAACAAAGAGATCACTGAAGAAATCAAAGAAGAAATTTAAAAATACATAGAAACAAATGACAATGAAAACACGACGACCCAAAACCTATGGGACGCAGCAAAAGCAGTTCTAAGAGGGAAGTTTATAGCAATTCAATCTCACCTCAAGAAACAAGAAAATCTCCAATAAACAATCTAACCCTACATTTAAAACAACTAGAGAAAGAAGAACAAAGAAAACCCAAAATGAGTAGAAGGAAAGAAATCATAAAGATCAGAGCAGAAATAAATGAAATAGAAACAAAGAAAACAATAGCAAAGATCAATAAAACTAAAAGCTGGTTCTTTGAGAAGGTAAACAAAATTGATAAACTCTTAGCCAGACTCATCAAGAAAAAAAGGGAGAGGACACAAATCAATAAAATTAGAAATGAAAAAGGAGAAATCACAACTGACACTGCAGAAATACAAAGGATTATAAGAGACTACTACAAACAACTGTATGCCAGTAAAATGCACAACCATGAAGAAATGGACAAATTCTTGGAAATGTACAGTTTTCCAAGACTGAACCAGGAAGAATTACAAAATATAAACAGACCTATCACAAACAGTGAAATTGAAACCGTAATGAAAAGTCTTCCAACAAAAAGAAGTCCAGGATCAGATGGCTTCACAGACGAATTCTATCAAACGTTTGGAGAAGAGCTAACACCGATACTTCTCAAACTCTTCCAAAAAATTGCAGAGGGAGAAACACTCCCAAATTCATTCTACAAAGCCACCATCACCCTGACACCAAAACCAGAAAAAGATATCACAAAAAAAGAAAATTATAGACCAATATCACTGATGAACATAGATGCAAAACTCCTGAACAAAATACTAGCAAACAGAATCCAACAGCACATAAAAAGGATCACACACCATGATCAAGTGGGATTTATCCCAGGGATGCAAGGATTCTTCAATATACACAAATCAATCAATGTGATCCATCATATTAACAAATTAAGGAATAAAAACCATATGATCATCTCAATAGATGCAGACAAAGCTTTTGACAAAATTCAACACGCATTTATGATAAAAACTCTCCAGAAAATGGGCATAGAGGGAACCTACCTCAACATAATAAAGGCCATATATGAGAAACCCACAGCAAGCATCATACTCAATGGTGAAAAACGGAAAGCATTTCCACTAAGATCAGGAACAGGACAAGGATGTCCACTCTCATCACTCTTATTCAACATAGTTTTGGAAGTCCTAGCCACAGCAATCAGAGAAAAAAAGAAATAGAAAGAATAGAAATTGCTATGAATTTTGAGATCATACTAGTTTATCCTGAACCTAATGAATTCTATTAAAATCGGAAATAATAAAAAAAAAAAAAAGAAAAAAAAAAAAGAAATAAAAGTAATATAAATTGGAAAAGAAGAAATAAAACTGTCACCATTTGCTGATGACATGATACTATACATAGAAAATCCTAAAGATGCCACCAGAAAACTAGTAGAACTAATCAATGAATTTGGTAAGGTTGCAGGATACAAAATTAATGCACAGAAATCTCTGGCATTCCTATACACCAACAATGAAAAATCAGAAGAGAAATTAAGGAAACACTCCCATTTACCATTGCAACAAAAAGAATAAAATGCCTAGGAATAAACCTGCCTAAGGAGGCGATATACTACCTAACTTGTACTCAGAAAACTATAAAACTGATGAAATAAATCAAAGATGACATAAACAGATGGAGAAATATACCATGTTCTTGGACTGGAAGAATCAATGTTGTGAAAATGACTATACTACCCAAAGCAATCTACAGATTCAGTGCAATCCCTATGAAACTACCAATTGCATTCTTCCCAGAATTAGAACAAAAAAGTTTACAATTCGCATGGAAACACAAACCCTGAATAGCGAAAGCAATCTTGAGAAAGAAAAACGGATTTGGAGGAATCAGGGTCCCCGACTTCAGACTATACCACAAAGCTGCAGCAATCAAGACAGTATGGTATTGGCACAAAAACAGAAATATAGATCAATGGTACAGCATAGAATGCCCAGAGGTAAACCCACGCACATATGGTCACCTAATTTACAACAAAGGAGGCAAGAACATACAATGGAGAAAAGACAGCCTCTTCAATAAGTGGTGCTGGGAAAACTGGACAGCTACATGGAAAAGAATGAAATTAGAACACTACCTAACACCATACACAAAAATAAACTCCAAATGCATTAAAGACTTAAATGTAAGACCAGACACTATAAAACTCTTAGAGCAAAACATAGGAAAACCACTCTTTGACATAAACCACAGCAAGATCTTTTTTGACCCACCTCCTAGAGTAACGGAAATAAAAACAAAAACAAGTGGGACTTAATTAAACTTAAAAGCTTTTGCACAGCAAAGGAAACCATAAACAAGACACAAAGATAACCCTCAGAATGGGAGAAAATATTTGCAAATGACACAACAGACAAAGGATTAATCTCCAAAATATACAAACAGCTCATGGAGCTCAATATCAAAATAACAAACAATCCGTTTAAAAAATGGGTGGAAGACCTAAATAGACATTTCACCAAGGAAGGCATACAGATGGCCAAGAGGCACATGAAAAGATGCTCAACATCACTAGTTATTACAGAAATGAAAATCAAGACTGCAGTGAGGTATCACCCCACACTGGTCAGAATGGCCATCATCAAAAAATCTACAAACAACAAATGCTGGAGAGGGTGTGGAGAAAAGGGAACCTTCTTGCACTATTGGTGGGAATGTAAATTGATATAGCCACTATGGAGAACAGTATGGAGGTTCCTTAAAAAACTAAAAATAGAACTACCATACAACCCAGCCATCCCACTACTGGGCATATACCCTGAGAAAACCATAACTCAAAAAGAGTCATGTACCACAATGTTCATTACAGCACTATTTACAATAGCCAGGACATGGAAGCAACCTAAGTGTCCATCGACAGATGAATGGATAAAGAAGATGTGGCACATATATACAGTGGAATATTACTCAGCCATAAAAAGAAATGAAATTGAGTTATTTGTAGTGAGGTGGATGAACCTAGAGACTGTCATACAGAGTGAAGTACGTCAGAAAGAGAAAAACAAATACCGTATGCTAACGCATATATATGGAATCTAACAACAAAAAAAAGGTACTGATGAACCTAGTTGCAGGGCAGGAATAAAGAGGTAGATATAGAGAATGGACTTGAGGCATGGGATGGGAGGGAGAAGCTGGGGCGAAGTGAGAGTAGCATCGACATATATATACTACCGAATGTAAAATAGTTGGTCGGTGGGAAGCAGCAGCATAGCACAGCGAGGTCGTCTCAGTGCTTTGTGATGACCTAAAGAGGTGGGATAGGGAGGATGGGAGGGAAGCTCAAGAGGGAGGGGATATGGGGACATGTGTATGCGTATGGCTGATTCGCTTTGTTGTGCAACAGAAACCAACACAGTATTGTGAAGCAATTATACTCCAATAAAGATCTATTAAAAAAAACCGAATAATACTAGAAATAGTTGTTGAATCTTATGAAATACATTGCAGACAGAATTTGTATTTTAAAGAGATTCAAGCTGAGATCCAAGCAGTTAGACACATTGAGAATTCTCTAGAAATTGTATACTATCCTTGTTACAAGGAAGTGACTAGTCTCAATCATTCATTCACTTAAAAACCTTTTTCTGGGGGAGGAGAGGGTGCAGGCACTATTTTAGGTGATGTATGTAACAGCAAGTAAGACAGACGAGACTACTAGAAGAATTCTAGTGGAATGAAAAGGCCCTTTAGGGACCACTCCCTGAACTTTGTAGACCCAAGCCCCATTCATGGTCAACAATGTGGTGCCCAAAGTGGGGGAGTAAGCAGAATTCCGTATCACCAGTGTGGTTTATTTGAAAGAGCATGAACTGTGCAATCAAACGGGGTTGAATTCCAGCTTCTCTGTGCACAAGCTGTGTGACCTTGGGTAGGTCATTTCACATCTCTGTGATTCAGGTTGCTCATCTCTAAAATAGTGATGATAATGCTTGCCTCACAGGGTTGTTGTGAGAAATAAATGCAAAAACAAAGATAAAGGATATAGTATTACCCTTGGCACATAGGGATGGTCAACCGATGTTAGTTCTCTTTTCCTTCTCCCCTTACCAAATTGTGCTGATTAGAACCTAGCTCTGGTAAATGCATCATTCTTTATACATACAAGTGTACATACATGTGATCACATCATGTCTGGGAAGACCACAGCTGGAAAGACATTGACTGATGTTTAAGGCAAATTACTCAGGGTTTACATTGGCTATTTGTTCTAGTAATGAGGGCATACTTGAAAGCATGCCTACTGATAGCATGTAGGCCCCTCTGTATTTAATGGAGCAACCACCTATTCCTCCCGAATTGTAGACCTGTATACTTACCCACCTGATGTCTAGACTAAGTACCTGTTTGCTTCTTTCAAAGTACACATGTGGACTTCTTAGGCCAAATCTATTACATGAGGAGTAGGTCAGCTTTAAACATTGTTGGAGTAGGTCAGCTTTAAACACTTTAAACCATTGTTATATTCTTTACCACCTTGTGGAGAAAATTAGGAAGAACAAACTAAGAATTTTAGCTTTTATTGACTTTTTCTTAAACTTTCACTCCACGGGAAGGAATTGCTTATGGGAGAAAATCTATGTCTATATAGTCTAAAGCTCATATAGACTCTAAACTTTAATACTACCATTTAAGTCAGCAGAGACAAGAGCAGTCTCCTGAGGGAGGAGATGATTTTCAGTGGGGTAAGTAATAAATCCTGCTGCCCAATTTTTATAAACTTGTATGGTAATAATGTGACATCCCCTTTGGATGAGATAGGCATATGCTTTCTACCTCCCTAGACAGAGAGAATACCAATATGCTGACCTCATCATGATTTTTATTGTTTCAAACTAAGAATACCTCCACAGACAAACTGATGCTGTCATCTAATGGCTGCCAGAAGGAAGTCGTCTAAGATCAGCTATTCCAAAACCAATTTACTGAGTTTTAGTAAAAGTCCTCTGACATTTAACTAGCTTAGGGTTAAGAATCCTATGTGGTTGTCATCTTATTTGTTTACCTTTCCTTACATTTTGCAATTAGTTTATCTTGGAGGGTTCACAAGGATATGACAGTTCTTAATGTCTAATATTACACGGAGGCTCTATTGATTCTTTTATGGTTTTAGTTGGCATTTAGAAACAACAGCTTAAAATTTTTTTCTGGCTAAAATAAGTGTAGCCATGCATATGATGTAGAACTTTGGGGTCTTGATCCTTAATTGTCTGTGCACTGGACAGAACACATGAATGTAGAAAACTTGAACCTGTAACAGGTGTCTGCCTTTATTTCCCTCTGGCTAGTAGTGGGTTGTTCTTTAATCCGAGGATAATTCTGTTTGAGCGGATGCCAATTCCCAGTGGCATAGTCTTATGGTTTCCCTTATCCACTCTCCTAGTCTTCCTGGAAATAATATAATCTTGAGTTTTAGGCAGATATGAGGCTGTCCAGGTATAGATTCCATTCCCCAGTCTTCCTTACAAGTCGGTGTGTCCATGTCACTAAATGATCAAACAACTGATATGTACAACTTTTAGATTACATTTTTACAAGGAAGCTGTTTGCCTTTTACTCTCTTTCTTTCCTTTGACTCTAAGATGGCAACAACCAGAGCAGCTGCCTTGGACTGAAAGGAAGCTGCTTATTAAGGATGATAGAGGTACACTGCCAGCCTGAGTCCCTAGATGACCTTGTGGAGCAGAGCTTCCCACCTGTCTTGAACAACCCTCCTATACCTGGACTGTTACATGAGTGAGAAGTAAACTTTAGTTTTATCCAGGTTACTGTATTTTGGGGTCTCCTTATTACAGCAGCTTAACTTATACCTTCTCCAGGTCATTTGACTAATAAATCATATGGAACTTTCAATAGTTCCACAACATTGACTGTGTTCTGGATGCTGGTCACTTTCAATTCACTATTACTTAATACTTATTAGAAGTTTTCATGTGAGAAGTAAAATTCACAGAGCCCAGCATATGAAGGGTGTGCTGTTAAATGATTCCTCCAGAATCTCCAGATGTCTTTTTGGATTAAGAGAGACCATCAGAGAATTGCACACCTGGGCTGTTTTGATTTGGCTCCTTGGAGAATTGCTCCATGGATCTGAACCTTGGCCTTGTGCCATCAGCTCACACTGAGGAATGCTAGCAAACAACCCTGTGAGCCCCACTGCTGCATGTCCTGGAGGATGTGATTGAGGATGTGGTTTGCTACTCTTTGTGAAGACCCAAGGGAAAAGTTTCTTTCAGACCTTGTACCAGGAATAGTCGTGCTTCTCCTGAGCAACTGGCTTGTTTTGTTTTTGTGGACACTCTAAATTGTGTAACTGTCTGTGTCTTTCAAAGCCACTTCGTATCCTTTGGGAACAAGATGGTATAAAATGAAGCTATTCAGAGTCAAGACCAAAGCTCCCTATTTAACTCATTATATTGCTTTTGGAAAAGTCCCTTCACTTGGTTTTCCTTTTTTGCTTGTAAGTTAGAGATAATGAGTTTTTCCTGTGAATAGAATATAATTAATATTTAGAAAGCACTTAGAGTTCCCTCAACACAAGTCATTATGGAAACTAACTAATATTTAACTTCTATAAATCTCTGCTATTTTGTAATTCCCTAATTTTCTTCCTGAACTTTGCTTGCTCATTCATTTATTCAGCAAATTTGAGGACATACTGTTGCACCAAACACCTTGGAAGAATACAGTTTAATAAGCCTGGATCCTTGCTCTCAAGTAGCATGAGGAGTTGAGGATGTGTTTTCCATTAAATTCAAGAATTAAATAACAAATAAATAAATGAATAAATAACTTATTTATAAAGTTTTGTGGTTGCAATGAGGAGAAGGAATAGGGAACAATGGGAGAGAATAATGATAGTTCTAGAGGTGGAGATGGAAGGCACCTCTAAGAAGGCAACATTCAAGTGGAGATCTGGAGAATAAAAAGGCACAACTACACAAAGAGTGGAGGAAAGAAGTCTTAAGGCAAAATAGGGTTGGCATGGTAATGGATCTGAATGCAGAGTGGTATGATAGTTAGTAAGCAAGGGAAAAGGGGAGTTTGGAGAGAAGGTCAGGGACTACATCATTTAGGGCCTTGAAAGCCAGAGAATGGAACCTGGACCTTCTCTTCCCTGCCATAGGATCCCGCTTGAAGCACTTTATGGGCCAGAGTGGTGAGGTATGGATGATGTTTTAAGGAGAAATAATTGTTTGTTTTTCTAGTGGGAGATAATCTCAACATAATAAAGGAAATGTTGAGGTGAGGTAAGCACTGGGGTTAAGATAAAGGAGCACAGAGGAGGGGTTCTTTGGGTTTCCTCAGCCTAGGTGTTGAACAAGACTTCCTGAAGCATATGGTGGCTGAGCTGAGTTGCTGAGGAACGAGTAAGAGTTAGCCAGAGGAAGGGAAGGGAGGATGAATTAGACAGTGAACTGCATGACCGAATGTACAGAGGCATGTGACAGCACAGTGTGGATGCTGTTGTATTTAAGCATCAGGTAAAACACGGCAGGAGAGGAGATGAAGCTGGAGAGGAGGCTAAGAATTGGATCATGGAGAACCTTGAGTGCTTGATGCTTTCTTCCCCATTGTATGGCTGATAGGTGGTAGGAAGCTGGTTTCCATCTAATAATTTTAGGAAGATTACTTGGGAAAATATATTGTGGTAATCTCTTTAACAAAAACTTACTTTTTCCCCCCATACTTTCTTTGAAGTAAGGGCCCTTGGAGTACCGATGGCCATGAGCGAGTCTTCTGCCACCTGAGCTAAAGCATTTGGGAGAAGTTTAGTCATTCTCATCCTTGCCTGTACCTTGTCAGCTCCTGTCACACCTGTTTCTTTCCCTAGCTCTTGTCTTCTCTAGACTTCTGCAGGGGGAGTTACTGGTGGGTGCCATTTCCACTTCTTAATACATCTAGAAGTGCTTAGTAAAATGTTCTACAGATTTGAGATGTTGTTATTAATGCTAATAGCATTAGATTTAGAGTCATGGGCTGGTCCTGGGTCCTCTACTTTGTAGGTGAGTGATCTTGAGAAGCTTACTTAACTTTTTGAAGCTGTTTCCTCACATGTATAAAGGGGGAAGTACCTACCTTCTTGAGTTTTTGTGAGGATTAAATGAAAAATTGAATATATGTAAAGCGCTTATTCACTGCCTGCTTAATAAATTGTAGGTGCTGTTGTTGTTCATGCTAGGAAAATAATAATCAAAAGGGAAAGTAAATTTAAAGTTTTTTTCTTCCATTGAGCATGGAAGGCTAGGAGATAGAGAAGCTACTGAAAAAAATGAGGTAATTGATCTTGGCCAAGTTACTTATTTCTTTGTTTAAACAGTGGGGACTCCAATTTCCCATTTGTGTAATTCATTGAATATTTAACAGGAATAGATGTGATTATAGATGCAAAATTTCCTTGAAAACTGAGAGTTTTCTTTTTTGTTTTGTTTACAGTGTTGGTCTGGATCTTCCAAGAAAAAGATGCCAGATTTTATTAAGGGAAATAGTTGTGAGAGAAAACAGGGTGGGACTGGAGAAGATGGCAGAGCTAGTAGAACATGATGGAGGTCTGACCTGAGGGAATGAGAGAGGTAGTGATGTTGAGTGGAAGCATCTTAGATGGCTATGACATCCAAGGAAACTTTGGCAGGGGAGACAACCTTGAACCAAAGTCAACCAATAGAGGAGTCCTTGAATGTCCTATCTTTCAGGAATGGGGCACCCAAACTATTCCTGTTGAGCTCAGTAATCGGCTGGGAAGAGCTCGTGGGACGTGTGGCCTCATCACAAAGAAGTGATAGATTTCAGAGCAGCAGCTGGGGCCATTGGTCAGTTCTGCTCCCTGTAGTTGTACATTCTCATGGCCACCACATTTACCATGATGAAAAATCTATTTTTTTAACAGGAGAATATACTGCTTGTAACTAAAATTATTTATTCTGATTCCCTTTGATATGTAAAAGAACTCTTCCCAGAAATTCCAATGCAGCCATTCTTCCAGTGAAGGTCAACAAATAGTGTGCAGTGCTCTAATAATGAGCTAAAGGAATTTGTGAGCATGGGCTCTGCTTCATCTAAGTGGACCCGTGAAAGAGCTAATGGGGATGGGGCTAGTGTTCTCCTTTAGAGCTAATACCTTTTCTTTCTTGATATAAAATAGAATTTATTAATAATGACCTCTGCATCCATTGACTTTTTAAAGATAAATGAAAAGTACTCTCTCTTTCAGCAGTTACTTGTGCTTGTAAAGCATTTCACATTTTACACTTTCATACATGTTTTCTTACATGATTGTCACAAAAATCTTGAGGAATGAGAACTCCCATTTTAGAGGGATTGAAGTGAGGATCAGAAAGGCAAACAACGTGTCCAAGGCACAGGGATCATAAGTGGCTAAGTGGGGACTTGAACTCATGTCGTAATATTTCTAGCTTTCATCACTGCTGCACAGAGTTTGCACGCACCTTTAATTTAATAAAAAAGAAACATTCTGAATCTTTATCATTGCTCCCAGTTTGAATGTCCTCACTTTATAAATAATGGAAAAAGCTGGAGAGGATCCATAGGAGAGCATTAGACATTTTAAAATGGACCCTCAGAGGAGCATTGAAAGGAGGTGGAGTCACTCACTTTGGAAAAAAGAAAGCTGAGGATTGACTTCATTACTCGCTTTACAGAGGTAAGGGGTTATTATGAGGTAGAGATGGACAAATTGCTCATCTCTAGAAACATCATGATGTCAGGAAAAATGGCTTAATGTGGAGGCAGAAGAAATTTCTGAGTTGTCAGGGTAATTAAACAAATAAACCACCAAGACCATGGGGAAAGGCTTGGACAGATATAGAGAAAAGAGCAAATACAATTGTCTGGGTGGTTTCCTACCTGCTTACATGGAGGAGGGAAGCAACTGGGGACTTCCTGCCCTCTGTACCATGTGGGAGCTGTAATTCTTTGACCTTAGAACACAGACTTCTGAATCTGTTTGTTAGCATCATAATGTGATGACTTGAATCATGTGAGAAGCATGACACAGCTCATTTGGCCCTTATGTTGGTAGTACAAAAATCTCACTGTCATTTTGTCTATTCATTCATGCAACAAATATTTAGTGAGTGCCTACTATTTTCCAGGCACTATTCTAGGTGCTAAGGATCTATATAGTGGTGGGTAGACAAGGTCTCTACCTTTACAGATCTTATATCTTAGTGAGTGGAGGCAGACAATTTACAAGTAAATAAATAAATAAATAACAAATCCAGATAGTGATAAGTGCTGTGGAAACAATCAAACAGTGTCATATGATAGAAAGAGACTCAGGCTACTTTGCACTCAGTGGTGCAAGAAAGTCTCTCTAAAGAGGTGCCATTTAATCTGAGACCTTGGAAAGGAGAAGGACTCAACCCTGCAAAGATTTAGAGGAAGAGCATTCCAGGCAGATACAACATCGGTGTAAGGTAATGTTCAGGCTGAGCCTTAAAGCTAGAGATACAGTGGAGAGAGCACAGCAGGGAGAGGGATAACCAATTGCAAAGATATTTTGACTAAAGATTGTGAAGCACTTTCTAAGAATGGTGACTGGTGCTATTTGGCTGGAGGTAGACCTGGTGTAGATTCATGGTGCTCAAACTTGAATGTGCTTCAGAATCACCAGGAGGCCTTGTTAGCTCAGATTGCTGGGCCCCACCCTCAGAGCTTCTGATACAGTTGGTCTGTTTTGAAGCTTGAACATTTCTTATAAGTCCCCAGGCAGTGCTGATACTGCTGGTCCAGGGACCATGCTTTGAGAACCACTGGTAAGATTACCATTTTGCATAAAATTAATTTACTAATGTTAATAAGAGAAACTAACATTTGCCAAAACTTCACTATAGTCATGTACTGCATAGACTCTTATGGAATCCATGTAACAGCCCAATGAAATAGCAGTTATGACTACCCCATTTTACAGTTGTGAAGATAAGCACAGAGAGATCAAATAATATATTGACACTCATAAGGCTTCTTCACAGTGGAAGAAAGTGGCAGAACTGGGAGTGAACCATGACCTTGGAATTCCAGAGCTCTTCACCACCATACTGTAATTCACCTACAAAACCCAGTGAGGTTTTGGAACCCAGTGGAAAGGCAGCAGCTGTCTGGGTAGTTTAATCAATGTGGAATGAAGGAATCATAAAAGAAAAATGGAGCAAGGGTGTATTGGATCCAGTTGGTTCCCTACCCAGCATGCCTTCCCTTTTGCTCTTTCCTAAGAGAATCCTGATTTTATTCAGATACCACCTTCCCAGCTCTGGGGTTAAAACTTAATTATTCTGAGTCTGGGTCTGTCAGCACACGGCATTTTCCTGGCAACTGTTATTGGTTCTGGGTAGAATGTGTGTCCTAAATTGGTCACATCAGACTAAATGGAAGCCTTATATAGTTATCCCTCAGTATCTTTGGGGGATGGGTTCCAGGGCTGCCACAGATACCAAAATCCAGAGATGCTCAAATCCTTTATATAAAATGGTGTAGTATTTTTGTATAATCTACTCATATCCTCCTATATACTTTAAATCATCTCTAGTTACTTATAATACCTAACACAATGTAAATGCTCTGTAAATAGTTTTAAATACAATTATAAATGCTATGTAAATAGTTGCTGGCAAATTCAAGTTTTGCTTTTTGGAACTCTCTGGAATTTTTTTCCCCAAATATTTTCAATCCACGGTAGGTCGAATCCGAGAATGTGGAACCTGGGGATATAGAGTGTTGACTGTATTCCATGGTTGGAAAAGCAACTTTCTCCTTCTCTTTCTGGTTGTTGCTGGTATTCCTTTTCAACCATGCAAACAGGCAGTCTCTGCACAAAGCTGATACCCTGAGGCTGCAGAGTGGAGAGATAGAAGAAAGCTCTTGATGACACAGACCTGTCATTGAATCAGGAAACCCAGAAGCTTTCTTGACTTCTGGACTTTGTTAATGTGAAATAACCAATTTCCTTGTCACTTGAGTGAGTTTGAATGAGGGTAACAGGCAGCTGAGAGCTTTGTAACTGATCGGATGGGCACTACAACATGAAGGAGAATGTTTGTAGTATATAAACTTTAACATAAAAATGAGAAGTAAGTAGTCTAAGTTTGTAGGATGTTGGGGCACTAATGGCAGCTGTTTAATCTGGGATGCTGTCTGGAAGCGGGGAGGTATGAGGAGAGAGAGGGGGAAGAGTGAAATTGTGGAGATTTCTCTGTTATGGCCATGGTCCCTCACACCCTCAAGAATGCTCTCAGTAAATTCGGATGTCTTTAAAGTAACAGTGGTCTCAACACATCTCATTACTTTCTCTCTTCACGCTCTTTTATCTTCTTCTCTATGTTCCTCCTCAAAATGAGTGTGTAACTCATACTTCAGAAGTCTAGGTGATACGATCAAAAACATTTTGGCCAGAGCAGTTTGGTGAAGAAGAATTGGCCAGCACAATGATGTGGCTGAAATGATGATTTGATAAAAAATTACATTTTACAATCATTGCTTTTTTTCAAATAAGTCTAATATTAATACATCTTGAAGACGATTTTGTACTTTCTGTGCCTCCCTGTTTGTCACAAGGAGAAGCTGAAATAATACATAAGTCTGAAAATAAGTGATTCACTGGAAAAATTAAGTAACCAGTAATAGAGGATTAGCTGGAAGAACTTAAATGGCAAAAATAGGAGATTAATTGAAATAAATTAAATATCCTTTACACTGTCACAAAAGTAAAATCATAGCCAAGTAAGAGGGTAAGCATAATTGAATTAGATGATAAAAATTTTAAGAGGGAAAAATGAATTTCCAAACTCATAAAATTCCAAATTCCAGATCCTCTTCTTTTTTACTGTTATTTATTAATTTTTTAAAATGATTAAATTCATACTGATATTTATTTTTTTCAAGCCAGTTGTTTATTTTTTTTTGGCTGTGCTACATGGTTTGTGGGATCTTAGTTCCCAGACTAGGGATTGAACCTGGGCCCTTGGAAGTGAAAGCATGGAGTACTAACCACTGGACCACCAGGGAATTCTCCTGCTATTTATTTTTAAACATATTACAGAAAGATCAGAAAAACAACTAAAAAATAGCATAATCTCACATCCCACTTGCTTGGAAATAAACACTGCTAACATTTAACTTATTGCCTTCTAGATTTTGAATGCAGAGATCATTTATTCATTTCTACATGGATATTGTTGACTGAAAAAAAATGCACAACCTAAAAGTTGAGAAATATATTTTATTTGGAGAACTTATGAGGACTTAAGCCTGGGAGACAGCCTCTCAGATAACTCTGAGGGACTGTTCTGAGGAAGTAAGGGAGGAGCCAGGATATATAGGAGTCCTTGCAAAAAAACCCAGGTAGTCTGAATATCAAAAGATTACTGCCAATTAAAGAAAACCAGACATCTCAAGTTAGTGAATTTAGTGCTTTTCATTGTATGAGAAGATGCAAGAGTCTGGGCTTATTGAAATTATTCCTTTGATATGTGCCTTAACTATTTAGGGACAGTATCCTCTTTTTCTCCATCCTGAATCCCCTCAGGGTGTACTGTCGGGGTGCTGCTGCAGTGGCTGATGGTTTGGTAGCTGCAACGTCCTTTGTTTACTGATATGGCAGGAGACATTCTTTGTCCACATTATAATGTACATGTTAACATGTTAGTATTTTTCTACAAAAGTAACATACATGTACATGTTGGTATTTTTCTACAAAAAGGATTTACACTATTTTTGAAATAAAACAAAATGTAACTCAGACAATAATTTTTTAAATATTCCATCACATTGGCCATTAAAGTGATTCCAAAATACGTCTCTTAAAATCATGGAAGGAAAGGAGTAATAGTTGAAAATGAAATAGAAATAAATAGAGCAGGAAAGTATTTTTGAAACTGTGAAATATTTAGAAAAACAGATAAATATGTTTAAAGACATGTAAAATGTTTGCCAAACTGCCCTATGGTGCATTTAAATTAACAATACCTGGAGAAATCAGTGATTGGGGATCCTTACTTTTGAACCTAACTGTAATTAATCTTTTGTGTTGATAATCTTTTTTGATCATCCTGTAGGAGGGGATAATTGTTAGGGTGAACCAGAAGTGATGTGGCATTCAACCAGGAAGTGCTAGGTTGACTAACTTGTCCTCCTTTACATAGGACTGTCTGATTTTAAACTAGACATCCTGTAGCAAACAAGGAACGCCCTCCAGTCCTGGGCAAACTCCTTCAGTCCTGGGCAAACCAGGACAGTTGGCCATCTAAAGCTCTTTCCTCCAAACGCTGGGGAGTAATATAACCCTCTTCCCTAGAAGAGTAAAGGCGTTTTGAAGAACTGTCTGTGGGCCTAAAAGGTAAAACATATTTGCTCTGTCTCTTGCATTTGCAAGGGTTAATGTTGCAGTGAACAGGAAAAAGAAATAATTAGACTACAGACTAATTTAAATGTTGAACTTTGGGTGACTCAAAGTAGGACAACAAAGGCCCAGCCTTTTGATCTTGCCATACTGCCCTGTCCCCCCTTTTCTACTCCTTCTGAGCCCATTTACCCACTTGGGGATTTGGAGATTTCCTGAGCTACTCTGAGTCAAGGAGCTCAGAAATCAACTAGAGGTAGATAAGGACGATTTGCTGGAAAGGAAAACAGTGTAAGACCTCCAAAGGAAGTGAGACATGGGAAAAGGAGAGCTAAGATGATAAGATCAGTAGAGTGGGTGATGCCTCCACTAGCTGCTGTAAATGAGAGATTTCATAATACAGTTAAGAACACATACTACTGTTCAAAAAGAGCCAGAGCACAAGCGAAAGCAGAAGAGTTACGAAAATTTTCCAAATAAAAATTGGAAAGGACAAACAAAACAAAAACGAAGAAGCACGAAACTCATCCTTATAGTTCAAGGTGGTTATTCTCTGCCAAGGAAGAGGAACAACCAGAAGCAGCATGAAAAGCAACTGGAAGAATGAGAGTAGGCTATACAATCACATGCAGCGGATTCTATTGTGTTTTGGACTTTGTGAGGGTGTTCGTGATTTTCTTAGGTTGGAAGAGATGGTCAAGTATTGGCCATCAGCTGGAGGAGAACAGACTTACGGATGATTTATTTTGTTAAAGTTGGTGCTTCGTTGTATTTAAGGAGGAAATTGATGTAAAGAAAAAAGTGACCTAGTGATGATTTTATCAAATTAGTAATACCAAAATGTGTTCTAAAAATATCTTGACAAGTTTTTCTGGTCTCAGTTATTTCTTCCTATCTGTCTGTCTATCATCTATCTATCTCTCTATCACATTGTTTGTTTTATTTGTTTTGTTTTGTCTTGTTTGGGACTTGGTTTTCAAATGGACACAGGACTTCTGCTTCTAGCTAAGGTGGAATAAAAGGAACTGGATTTATCCTCCTGCCTAAAATAACCGTCTAAAACTAAACAAACGCTATGAAACAATGGTTTGAAGATACCGGACATCAGACCATGAAGTATCTTTGATCCTTCAGTGATGAGTCAAATGAGGTGAGCATTATGAATGTCCCAGTTTACTGTCTGGAGAAATTTCCTAGCCATGGTTCAGGAGGGATTGATATAGAGGAGCACAGAAAATGCCATGGCAGAATTACTGAATTATTAGGAAGGAAAAAGAGTCTAAACCTCAAATAATTGCAGACAGGAGACAGAGACTTTTCTGCAAGACCCCTGTCAGCTCTCCTGTAAAGAGGCAAACTCTCTGGAAGTATACTAGCATGGAGCAAAGAGGAGGGTCAACAGATAAAAAGACACAGGACTCAACAGGAGGGGAGGAGCAATGCCACAGTAGCTAGGGCTTCATCAATTTTCTGGTAAGGAGGATTTGTTGTTAATATCAGAACCACAGTGTGGCTTGGCTGGTAAATTATTTGCAACTTGTTTTGTGGTATTTATGCTTAAGGACATAATGAAATATACACAGTTCATTTTACAGGATGGGGCTCCTTTCTCTTGAGTTCCTCTTTTGTTTTTAAAAGTCCTTCATCAGCCTGTAAGGAAGGGGCCTGAACTGAGTGTGACCCAGCATTTGTAGTCCCTTATCCTGGTTCCGTGCATATATGTTGCCACTTCCAGGAAAGGAGCCTGAGGAGGACTCATTCTTGTTTAAGTTGATTATAGCTTGACCTTCACATTTTTAGTGATAAGAATAAAGGAAGCAAAAGTGAGGTGAAAGGGAAAATGTTAAACAAAAAAAAGACAAAATGAAATCCATGGACAGATTTCTGTTTGTGTGTGTGTGTATGTATTCTTTTCTAAAATGAGGTGGGATTTTTCTGGAAGATTTTATATCAGAGATTTCCTAGTACCTTACATTGATTTTATACTCTTATATATAATCGCAATATGATATATACATATAATCCTATAATGAGGTTAATCTTTTAATCGTTATATTATTTTTTAAGTAAGGAACTTGAATTATTCAAATTAATTATTTAATGTTTTTTGAACTTCTGTCCACACATTGTAGAGAAGGAAAAAGGTGAGCTCCTCCTCTGAGGGCTCTTATGGTCTGGGAGTGTGGAGTTGGGGTGGCAGAATGGCAGGTGGAGACAGAGTTGAGGGAGGCCGACAGACAGGCACACACAAACCAGATGGAATGTGCTAACCAGAGCTAGAATTGTTCTGCAGAGGTCCCATGAATAAGACAGCGTTTTCTGACTTGTAGGAAGCAAAGAAGACCTTACATGGATTTATACTCAAGTGAAAAATCATACCCACAAATCACGTGGGGATCCTCAGGCATGTGAGCTTCCCTGCACGTAAAATGTTTTCTGTGGCTTCAATTTAAAAACAAGGTTAAGCATCAAGGTTTAGGACAGGCATTTTCTGGAATGTCACTATTATACCTCACCATAAATAGCTGGGAACATCATAAAATTATTATGGTGTCTTATGTGTGATGTTAGTGATTAGGCTTGAGTAAAAAGTCACGTTCCTGGAGTTGGTATGTCAGGCCAACACCCCAAATTCCCATCAAGTTTGGTCCTGTGGCGGTAGAAGTTTGCTTTCGAGTTTGGGTTGAGTCACTGTCATGATGACTCTCCATCCAAGAACTGTGGCATTTTTTGGGGCCCCAAAATCAGAAGCAAGTGTGAACTGGTATTTGTGAGATTTTCCAACTAGAAACAGTGACTGAGCTGGGTCAATAGAGAGGGGAGAGGATTTGGACTGGAGATGGCACACGGTGGAATGGCAGTCATCACACTGAGCTGCGTTCTGAAAATGGAACAGTAGCCCTCGAATAGGGGTCAGAGGAAGGTTAATGGTAGGTTTTGTTAGAGAAAATTATTTAAAAAGTCATAAAAGTCAAAAGGCAGCCTTACAGAAAGCATCAGCTTTATGATTAAGGTATCAAGCTACTAATTATTCAGGGGAAGATTGTCGTTTGTCCAGACTTACATGTTAGAGGCAGCACTGTGAGTCATGGAGGATTTGGTTGTTCCAACCAGAAAAACCAGAATAGGTTTTAAGGGCAGAATCCCTTAGGATTAGCAGAGACCCTACTAAAATAACTTAAACATGCAAGGGTTTATTTTCTTACATGAATGCAGTCAGGGAATAGGTTGTCCAGCACTGGTATGGCAGTCCTACAAAGTCCTCAGGGGCTTGGACTTCTTCTGGCTTCCAGCATTTCCATTCCTAGGGTGTGACCATCATACTGATAGTCCAAGATGGTGGCTGCCTTCATATAGCTATATTATTGTGCCCATTGCCAACATTGAAGGAACTTAGGCCCCCTGCCTCTGAGTTTTTTTGTTTTTTGTTGGTCATCATTGTACTAGTCAAAATGTTCTCTAACCCCACCAAGTAGTTTGTAGGAATTAATAACTATTAACAAGGAAACGTGTAAGAAACAATTTCCTTAAAATAAATAATGAAACTCTGATGGAAATGTTGGTTTGTATGATTTAATCTTTAATCTTTAAAGACCACTGTACCAGAGGTAGAACCATCTAGTATTTCTCCCTATAATTTTATAGGGAAGGAAACCAAGGTATAGAGCAGGGCCATATAGCTAGCTGGTCCTTTGGGGGTAGTTTGCTTAGGTGCCCCAAATTGGAACATGCCACTGTAGACACAGTGTAGGTTTAGAGACAATTCAGTGGTAAGTGAAGTGCAGTACATAAGAGCGCCCACCATCCATGTGACCTCGAGGGAGTTACTTTTTAAAGCCCCTATTTCCTCATCTTAAAATGGGAGTGATAATAGTACTTACCCTTAAAGGGTTGTTATGAAGACCAGAGGGATTATATTATGAATCGCTAGGACAGTGAGTAGCACATATTAAGTGGCATGTAAATGATTGTTTAAAAAGGAAAATAAACTTTTATTAGAGGAGAAAATGACCCCTGCGTCTGTAAGATTGGAATTTTCTTATTCTACCCCCTTTTTTTGGTCAATAATATAATCATAATACAATATAATAACATTTTATGGGGCCTGAGTACTTTATATCTTATCAAATAATTTTATGTGCATTATATAATTTAGCCTGCACAGAATCCTGTGAGCTGGATCCTATTAGGTCCTTTTTAAGCTAAAGATGCTAAGGGTCTGAGAAGCAAAGTGATTTGTTTAATCTCAAACATCTAGTTAAGTGACAAAGCCTAATGCACTTTCCTACTAGTACTATTATTGTTATAATTTTTATAGCACTTACCATGTGCCAAGCAGTGCACTGCAGTTTTAAAAAAATGTTAGCTGTAACCCTCTTAGCAAGCCTACAAGGTATTATCCCCGTTTTATAGGTGGCAAAAGTGAGGCCCAGAGGGGTTAAATAACTTGCTTCAAGTCCCATAACTAATTAATGGAATTATCAGAAGTCAAAACAAGGTCTGCTTGAGACCAAAACCCTTGTCCTTTTTTGCTCTAACACACTAACTCTTATTACTGTCTTCCAGAAGAAAGGATGGATTGTTGGTTCCTTGGCTGTGAGGGCTTTGATAAGGATTGTGTCTTTCCATTTTTATATGCCTTGATCCTACAGTGCCTGGCAGCAAGCCCAGTGTCTGGCATGATGAATATGAACTGATCTAAATGGAACTGGTCCGTTGTTGGCCATCTCTCTTCCCTCTAGTGAGGTAAGAAGATAAGTAGCTAGAAACCTGGCCGCTGGCTCAGCTGCAGCTTGGTACCAGGTCTCTATTGAACGTCATTTCTAAAGTTGTTTAGTTTCTTCTCCATCACTGGATGTCATCAGATATCACTGCCTTTGCATTTTTTGGCTCTTCATTGGGAAACTGCTCAATGTTATGATTTTGCTCGTCCATAGTAGAACAAGGGCTCAGTAATGCAATGATGATTGAATTGTTAGTGAAAACAGGCTTTGATGAAATGGAAACCTCAGTTCTTTGCCAGTTGGGAACATTCAGAACCGGGGCTGTGGGGAGCATGATGGATGGATTCAGCTGTGCTATCAATGATTAGAAAGAATTGTAGGAAGAGGGGGATGGACAATGTTCAGAGAATAATGAGACTCTAAATTTTAAACAATCCTTGGGCACTTGATAGACAAATGGGGGCTGGAAGGTAATAATGACTTAGGTAGATTTTACCCAAAGGGAGGGTCAAGCTCACTCATTCTCAGTCATACAGATGAGGACGCTGACTTGGATATGGCAAAGGCTAATATAAAGTTGTAAAACAAGTTGGCAGCAAGTCTCAGCCTGGCAACCAGCCTCTTCATTCTCCATCTAGGGCTCTTTTCATACAAGATTTGTGATTGATTGGCTGTAGGGGGTGATGAGAATGCCCCGAGGAGGACCCCTATGCTTCTGGCTCTAATGCTGGGGGAAGGAGGAAAAGAAGTAAGCAAGGGTTTTGTGTTTGGCAGGTTTACTCATGCAACTAGTAAGGTATGGGTTTTTATTGTAAGCTATTGGTGACCCCAGTGGTGACGTATCAATGGAGAAAGGTTAGCCGTATTGTTCTGGGTTGAGGGCGAAAGGGAATTGAGGTAGTAGAGACAACTAGTGCAGATTACACTTCCAATACATTTGGTAAAGGGAAAAACTGAGAGGAAAGGTGGGACCTGAAAGGGGAAAATAAGAGTTTGTTTTTTATTTTTAAGGATTTCTAAGACTTAAGTTTGTTTTTAGGCTGAGGGGAAGAAGCCAGAGTAGAGATAATTGAAGACAGGTATTAAAGGGGATGGCTGACAGAGCACAAGCCTGGAAGAAGATGTAGGGGAAGGAATCTTGTCCACAGGGCAGTGGGCTAGTTCTGGAGGTGAGAAAGGACATGTGAGGGAAGGAAATAAGGCAAGAGTGCTGTTATATTTAAATTAAGAGGAGGAGGGGCTTTTGGTACTAGTGTTGAAAGCCTTTCATATTCTCTGTGAAGTAGGAAACTTTCATTCATAGATTGGGTTGGACTTTAATAAGTTCTGCATTGCTCACAGGGGAGTCAAGATCAGACAACACTGTCACATAAGAACATAAAGATAAAGGAATAATGTATGAGTTAGACAAATTACCATTTGTCTTTTGGAAATGAAGCATGAACAGAAGGGATAATGCCTGGCTTTGCTAATTGTTTTGTCTCATTTGGAAACAGAAGTGGGCAGTTGATCTTTAGCCAGGATACTTATGGATGTGTACACATAACTGATGTTTTTGCATGCTTGTTAAACCTACCAGAAAACTGCCTCTTGCCAGATCATTGCCATTCCCTGATCGATCTTGGGCTCCTAATCAGTCGAGACCGCTGTGGTGAATTCTGGCTCTCTTCCCATCCTCTGCTGAAATGCAGCCACCTCTGAGATGGAGTGTGAAACTAATTACGACAGAGCCAGGAAATTGTCTCCTCCTGGAAAGAACAACCTGATGAAACTGGTGTTTCCAGGCTGAAATCTCTGTCTCCCCTGGGACTGAGAAGAGTGTGGACTTCCAGTTGTCCTTTTCTGAGCCCTCCATCCCACTGTCCCATGATTTCAGCCACATGTCGTGAGGTATCCAGTCAGATTTAAAGTCCCATCTGTGAAGCTTGTAAGGCCTGGGTGTTACAGTAGAAAGAGTTTCAGTTTGGAAATGGATGTGCCTGGGTTTAAGTCCTGGCTCCATCACAGAATACCTGAGCCTCTAGTGGAAACTCATTTGACCTCTCTGTGTGTCAACATACGTCTAAGTAAAAGGAGATGATAATGTCTCCCTTGGTTATTCAAAGGTTCATTGAGAGAATTACATAGACCAATGAATATAAAAAGTGATATATACATTAAGGTGCTTTTATTAAGAACTGGGGGAGGGAACTGTCATTTCTTGAATACCATTTGTGTGCTAGATGTCACGCTAGGTACTTTACTTTCGTGGTCATATTTCATCTTCGGAAAACCTCTGAGGTTAGTGTTATTATTCTCACTTACAGATGATGTAAGTTATCGAAGGGTGGGGTGACCCCTTAACCTTTTTTGCTTGGGAGAGTCTTGAGTCATACTTATTGTCCCAGCGTAATCATTAATAAACTTCTTTTTCACTCTCGAAAATTTGGGATACAAATTATATGGTCACCCTGTGTGAGGGTGAGGGCCTGAGGCTGGGTAAAATTCTGTCTTCTTCTAAAGGTGAAGGTGGGAGGAATTTGTTCAGAATGATTTTCTGTGTTCTATTTCTGCCCTGCAACAAGGCTACACTCTTATGCCTCAAAAGCATGAGAGAGACTCCCTGCTAATCTGCTGAGCCCTATCTGGGCTCTCTTAGCAAGGCCAGTTCATCAAAGAATAAAGGTCAAGAAATGAAGCTATAGTAGGAGAGAACCATTTTGTTATATGTATGTTGGATTCGTTCATTCATTCACTCATATATTTCATTCATTTACTCATTTACTGACTGCTTACTACTTGCAAGGCCCAGTGGCATGCAAGAGAGTGGGAGGAAGTTGAACATCCAAATCCTGTCATCAAAAAGCTTACAGTCTGAAGGGCAGATGCAATGAACTAAGATGCAAGGCTGTAAGTGCAGAGTTAAGGGAGTGGTCAGGGAATGCATAATTGAGATTTGGGGAGAGAGACCACTTCCTGTTTAGATTAGTTTGGGAAAGTTTCTTTATAGGAGGTGAACTGAGGGCTAACTTGAAGATTTGTTAAGATGTGAACCCACACAAAGCGTGGAGAAAGGGCAGTCAGGCAGATGAATCACCAAAAACAAGGCAGGACTTCTTAAAATCGGGTGCCAGGAGCAGTTCAGTTTTATTAAAATGGAGACTATATGAAAGGAAGTGGGGGAAAAATAAAGTGAGAATATTTGGTTGGGGTTACACCATGGATGATATGCACACTGGACTAAAATTTTTTAAATTTTTATCTGTTTGTAGTAGATATACATGTAAGAAATTATTTAAGTTTATTTATTTTTATTTGTAGCAGGACGGTGAAGTGATCAAATCTGGTAGTTCAGTGGAGATGGACGCAGGTGGAGAGAGATCAAAGGCATGGAGACTGTTGTTGAGTTTGTTGTCTCAGTAAGAAAATAGAAAGAGAATAGTAAAATTAATCCTAATTCTAATATTTTGCAGGGTATCGTGATTTTTGTTTATGTACACATGGACCATGAAATATTGGGCATGGTGTGATTAAGCCTAATGGCTGCTGAGGAGATATTTAGTGGTGTGACCCAGGAAATATCATGTATCTGTAAATGGGGATCTTTTACAATTCAGACTCTGAAGGAAGGGACTTTTTGAGTCAAAAGGGGATTAAGCTCCCACATATGATCCATAGTGTAGAGAACATTGATCAGGGTAGAGACCTGGCAGCTGCTAAAAGGAATATGAATATAGAATTCTCTGGTCAAAGTGACAGAGCTGTAGCTTCACCCAACATTCTGATTAACAGGCTGAGCAGTGGTTCTCAAAAACTCTGTGTATCAACAGTAAAAACTTCATAATAGTAAAAATGGTAGCAGTGCAGCTGGTTTCTCAAGAAACAAACAAACAGCAGAAATAAAACCTAACAGTAATTCTACAGATCTGTTAGTTAAAACTGGAGCTGAGGCAACTGAAGACCATAGTCAACCTAAGACCCCAATGATAAAGCTCTGGGAACAATGCATTCTTTCTGAAAATTGCTAGAATTCCAGCCAATTGAGATTGTATGCATGCAGTTAGAACTTTGTGTTTTGTAGAAATAGCCAGACTTTTCTGGTAACCACTGAATTAAAGAGTTCAGTACATTTTAGCAATGTACTAATTTTAATCCCAATTTTAGTAATCTTTTATAGCTCAGTAGGTAACCAGTAAGTAGTCCTTAGATACATGAGGATATGAAAAAATCTATGGAATAGTGTAATATTTGCCAAGTAGAAATAGTTCATTTCTCATTAGGGGCCACTTTGGAATGAAACATATTGGCAGCATTTTTTATAGTAATTTAGAGGGAAGTGCTGCCTCCATAGAAATAATTGTCAACAGTCAGTTATTTGATCGAGAGTATAAGCAAAGAGTAAGGCTTAGAAACTAAAGTCCTAGAAAATAAAAAAAACCACTCATACAACCCAGGTCAAATGGTGTGAGAGACACAGTCAGTGTCAGACACACTAAAGAGCATCTGGACCTTCAGGGCATAGCAACGTTCCTGCAGCCAGTCTGGGCGGGCATCTTCTCCAGCCTCTGTGCAGTTTGGGGACTGACATCGGAACCTATTACCTGTCCCATAATAGAGTAAGCAAATGTAGCTCATTATAGAGCATGCGCTTGGCTGTGCTCAACAAATATCTTGCCATCTTCATAAAACTACAATCTAAAACAAGACAAAAACAAACAAACAAACTGCTCTTGTGATATAATAGGAGTCCTCTTATCAGATATGATTGGGACCAGTAGTTGGTTGGTTTTTTTGAAAAGTTGGTTCAAGTGGGGATAAAATGATACAGGTGAACCATAAACATTTAATTTTAATGTAGAGAACATACGCGTATATGCCTTTGCCAATATTTTGATGATAGATCAAAGCCTTACTTCGGGGACGGTTCACTGACAGTAGTCATTCTTCATAAACCACAGCCACGATGCACAATCTGCAGTTCCAGTTCTTCTTTCTTTAATGTGGAATAAGAACTTAAAAACATTTGTAAAGTGACTTGGGCATAGAATACTTCTAGATTTTTATGATTTTCCCTCCAATTATTGACAGTCATCTTGCTCACACCTATTTCCAAAGCATTTACTTAGTGATTCATCAGAGTATTCAAATTATTTTTCATAGAAACAACTTCTGTTGCATTCATATTTTACTGGATTCCAAAAATATTTAAATTATGTCATTTTACTAGTAAGTACAGTTGGCATAAACACATTTGGGTGCAAACCCAGGTGACTCTTGGTAAACCAGTATCAGATTGGTGGTGTGTTCTGGGGGGTAGCCTGATGTCTGTTCTGTGTGCTTTCATTGTCTGTCCACCTGTTTTACAGCAAGATTGGCGAGTGTGATTAACTTAGCAAGGAGGTTAGATGGAGGGTACTCAAGATAGGTATACAGGTCCCTGTACTTTGTATGCTCCTCTACCTGAAACCTTAAAGATCCTAGTGCCTTGAGCAGGCAACCCAGCTGAGCACCCCCAACCACCTTACAGAATTCTTTGGGAATGAGTATTATTCCTGTTTGGGTGAGTGGCATGTTATAAATATTGTGATTTTTTAACTGCCAAGTGGAAAGTTTCTTGAGTTCCTAATATTCCTGTTTATACCCTTAGCTCCTAGCTGAGGGCTCTGTAAAAATGGTAGGTGCTTGGTATGTGTTGGTTTGATGATTGAGGGGCTTCTGAATACCTCCTGCTTAAAAGAACATTTTTAAAACTTTTAAAATACCTTTCAGAATTGCAGTGAAGGTCTAATTATCCCTATGTTGTAGGTGAAATAAAAGAGACTGAAGTATCAGGGGATTTACCCAGGATCACCAGAGTAAGCAGAGGGAGTGGGAACGCCTTCTATTTTAATTGCCACACCAGTATCTTCTAGCAGTATCTCTCTTAGTAGCATAAATCTCATGTAGCTTACCCTGGGTTTGAACCTGGCACTCTGTTACTAGCTGTGTGATTCTGGGCAAGTAACATGCTATGTATACAGTGTTTCTGAGCTTGACTTTATCTACATGTGAACTAGGGATATGAATACTTGCCTTGCAGAGTGTTGTCAGGACTAAAAGGGCTAATGCAGGTAAAGCGCTCAGCACACTGTCTTGGCATATAAGACAGCACACTGTCTTGACATATACTGTCTTGCTCAATAAATGATTTTTTTGGTAATTAATAAATAACAGTGTTTCAATGCTGACCTAAAAGGAAAGGACTTTACACCAACAGTGACTATCAAGTCTCCAAGAGACTTCTCTTCTTCAGTGGATCACAGACCAGTGTCCCACTCCATCACTTTCCCAGGCCATTCTGGAGTTGTGCTATTTCTGATTGAACCATGCATAAATTTTCTTTAGTTTCACACACTGCAAAGAACTGGAACGCTTCTTTATTTTTGAGAAGCTGTAACCTTCTTGGTGGGCCCTGGCAGGTCAGCAAGCATGATTAGTGCCTACCTACCAGAAAAATGAGATTCACCTGTAGCCTGGAAGGGTTAGGTTGAGGTAGTTATCCAGGCTGAGTAAAGACTGCAGCTGAATTAAACTTAACTTTGCTATTTATCTTTCTCTGGGGCATTGTGAAAATAGAAACCAAGAATGTTGTGCAATGACAAAATACAAGCATGAAGCTAAAGCAGGAAGTTAGTTAAAGACAATGAAAACACCAGCTCTTTTTCCCATCTCTGGGAAAACAAATAAGCAACAAACACATCAACCACCACTGGAAAGCTTTAGAGTGTACCCAAGAGAAATGTTTGCCTATGGACAAAAGTCCAGTCCCCTCTGAACTATACTTCAGGCCCTTTAGGATTTGGCCGTACCCCATTCATGTCTCATTATTAGCGCTCCCTCCTCACTCTGCCTCCTTCCCAAGTATATGGTGCTTCAACCAAACCAAATCATTATCCTAAAAACCCACCTTGTGCTTTCAAGCTTCCATGAGGTTATGACTTCTATCCCAAAGGCTCTTTTCCCCCATTTTCCATCTGGTGAACACCCCTCACCCTTCACATGAAATCTTCACTCTACCTCTTTTCCTAAACATCTCACCCTGATCCTCAAACGTTTCAGTGAAAAGTTAGTCATCACATGATCAATAATTGATAACTCGTAATATAAAGTTACAGCTGTACTCACCATACTTTAGTTTTTCTCCTCTTCTTTTTCTGTCTCCTCCTCCTCCTTCTCTCCTTTTCTTTCTCCTCTCCTTCCAATATCTGCTTTTATTCTAGAGTTGTGCTCTGTGGTAGCCATGAGCCATATGTGGCTATTTAACTTAAATTAATTAAAATTAAATAAAATTAAAGATTCCTTTCCCCAGTCACATTTCAAATATTCAGTAGCCACATGTGGCTAGAGGCTACTGTGTTGGATAGTGCAGATATAGAATATTTCTATTATTGTACAAAGTTCCATTGAATGAAGCTATACTGGATTATAAGCCCCTTGAGAGTAGGGACCATGTCAAATTTACTTCTGCATATGCAGAAACTAGCAAGATGCCTGGAGGTTAATGAAGCTTTGAGAGAATGAATGAAACTTAGCTAAGACTGAGGACTCTGACTAGTATGTTTGAGTTCCTAGTACCCAGGTTTCTCAAGAAAAATACTAACTTCCAATTCCCTTCCAACATCCCCAAATGTATCAAATCCACAAATTCTAGGATAGAAGCCGAAAAAATGATTTGGATAGGTTCTTGCATTCCTACTTTAATAATGCTTCTTAAATGCATTTTCCAAAGCTGATAGAGTCTTGAACAAAATATGAGTGAAAGGAAGGGAGAATGAAGGCAGGTTCTTTACCTTAGATGGATGTCATTTGTAATCCCACATCTGTTATAAGAGGCTCATTTATGGGGAGAAGTTTCTGAAATTCCGAAACCTTGTTTTGACAGTTGGTCACTGAGGTAGCTGAGCTTATCTTTGCCAAAGGTTTCATAATTTTTGAAGGAAGTGAAATATGCCACCACTCCCTGAAGGAGGCCAAACATTAAATGGATTCATTGTAAGCTTTTGAGACAAGAGATTTAGAATCCTTTGCAGGTGTAGTAAGATTAGGATCAATGTAGAATATGCTATCATTAAGAATCAGCTTCTATGTGAACTCATGTTAGGCCATTTAAAAGTACTATTCCTCTTTCCAAGATGATGCTAAAGTCAGGAAAGATGACAAAACTCGCCAGGGTCCTAGAGCTAATTAGCCATCAATTCCAGTTGGAACCCAAATCTTCTAACTCCAAGTTCAGGGCTCTTTATATGCAAGAATTTTCTAAACTCGTCTGAATTACTTGAGATTGCCTGTTAAAAATAGCCAGACTTACTGAATCAGAATCTCTAGACTGGGAGTCTGAGAATTTGTATTTTTACCAGGTGCCCAAGGTAGTTCAATATATATTGAAATAGAATGTGTCAGTTGCCTTTGGGATTAAGATCTCATTTTAATATATGTGGATCTTGCATAAAAGATCTTACTATCTAATCATCTGCTTGGAATTTAGAGTTGGGTCTGGTTATTTCGCACAGATACAAATTCACAGACTCTCAGTTGAAAGGGATGTTGAGGTCATTTATTCTCATTCTCCCGGGACACAGGAATTATTACTACAGCACCCCTGGCTAAGGGTCAAGTAACAGTTAATTGATTAGTTCCATTACTCTGTGGGGAAACTGCTTCCATTGCTGGGCTGTCCCTCTTATTAGAAAGTACTTCCTTCTCCTGAGCTAAATCTACCTCCTTCTTGCTCTGGTTAGGACTTCCAGAGCAACAAGGAATGATTTAGTGTCCTAAGGAGTTGGCTGTTCTGGCCAGAGGGAACTTAGAGCTCACATGGTTGAATCCCTTCATTGTTCAGGTGAGTAAACTGACAAACACTTTCAACATTCATTAACAAATATTTATTGTGCTCTTACTCTTTGACATGCCCTATACCATGTGCTGGAGACACAGGGACAAACGTTTAACTGGACTCTGCTGTATTGGAGGTTACAGTCTGTAAGGAAGTCAGACAGATACTGGTTAAATTGTCACAGCAATATGTCATTTATCAACACATTGATAAATACTGTGGGAGAAAAAGAGTAGATGGTGAGGATATCTAATGCAGGCCTAGCTGATCTGGGTGTCAGGGAAGGCACCCTGAATGAAGCAATCCCTGAGATGGTCAAAAAGTTGGCAGTTGATGAGGGGAGAGAGGAGCCTTTCAGGCTGCAGAACAATATCTGCAAAGGCTATGAGGAAGGAGAGAGTTCTGAGAAACTGAAAGGCTGGAGCGCAAGGAAAAGTAGGGAGAGAGATAGGATGAAACTGGAGTGTGGGGCAGAGGCCTTGTGTGCCATGTTAAGGATTTGGTCTTTATCCTAGGAAGAAATATGGGGAGCCATGATACGCTTGTGATTTTAAGTCTCAATCGGACTGTCCTGCAAATATTGGATATTGGATTGCAGGCCCCCTCTGAATGGGTGTGAAGACACTAGTGATGAATTAAGAACTTACTGCACAAGTTCAGGTGAGAGATAAAGTTGGCTTGGGCTAGGGTTTTGGTAATGGAGATGGAGAGGAGTGGTCATATTTGAGACATACTCAGGAGGTAGAAGGAGTAAAATTTGTGATGGATTGGATATATAGGTTAAGAAAGGGTTTTAAGAAAGGACTGGTCAAGAGATCCAGATAGAGGGGAAATGACTTGTCTAAGACCACATAGCTAGCTAATTACGAAGCAGAGGCCAAGACCAATAATCCTAAAGTCAGGATGCGGGTTAGGATGCTACAGTATGAAGGGATTGTACTTTGGCAGTAGGCAGACCAGGTTTGAACACTGGCTTTGGCACTGATAAGCTCTGTGATCTTGACTAGTTTCCTTTACCTCTTTGAGACGGGGATGAGGATGGTAAAACGCACCTCTTTCATAGGTGACTTGTGGGGAATAAAATGAGATGTTTGTAAGGTCTGTAAAGCTATTACTATGCCTAACACATACCAGACACCAAAATAGTAACCTAGCTGAGGTTATTGTTCTTACTACTAAGAGTTACTATATCTTCCTTGAGTCTTCTTCAGGCTTACTTCCTTTACCTCTTTTTCATATGTCATAATTTCCAGAATTATTCCACTTTCCCAAATACTAATGGAACATAGGCTTTTTTAAAAAAATTAATTTGTATTGGAATATAGTTACTTTACAATGTTGTGTTAGTTTCTACTGTGCAGCAAAGTAAGTCAGCTATATATATACATATATACCCTCTTTTTTGGATTTCCTTCCCATTTAGGTCACCACAGAGCACTGAGTAGAGTTCTCTGGCTATACAATAGGTTCTCATTAGTTATATATTTTATACATAGTATCAGTAGTGTATATATGTCAATCCCCATCTCCCAGTTCATCCCACCCTTGCTTTCCCCCTTGGTATCTATACTTTTGATCTCTACATCTGTGTCTCTATTTCTGCTTTGCAAATAAGATCATCTATACCATTTTTCTAGATTCCACATATGTGCGTTAATATACAATATTTGTTTTTCTCTTTCTGACTTACTTCACTCTGTGTGGCAGTCTCTAAGTCCATCTACGTCTCTACAAATGACCAATTTTGTTCCTTTTTATGGCTGAGTAATATTCCATTGTATATATGTACCACATTTTCTTCATCCATTTGTCTGTCGATGTCCATGACCTGGCTATTGTAAATAGTGCTGCAGTGAACATTGGGGTGCATGTGTCTTTTTTTTTACATCTTTACTGGAGTATAATTGCTTTACAATGGTGTGTTAGTTTCTGCTTTATAACAAAGTGAATCAGCTATACATATACATACATCCCCATATCTCCTCCCTCTTGCGTCTCCCTCCCACCCTCCCTATCCCACCCCTCTAGGTGGTCACAAAGCACTGAGCTGATCTCCCTGTGCTATGCGGCTGTTTCCTACTAGCTATCTATTTTACATTTGGTAGTATATATAAGTCCATGCCACTCTCTCACTTCGTCCCAGCTTACCCTTCCCCCTCCCTGTGTCCTCAAGTCCATTCTCTACGTCTGTGTCTTTATTCCTGTCCTGCCCCTAGGTTCTTCAGAACCATTTTTTTTTTTTTTTTAGATTCCATATATATGTGTTAGCATACAGTATTTATTTTTCTCTTTCTGACTTACTTCACTCTGTACGACAGACTCTAGGTCCATCCACCTCACTACAAATAACTCAATTTCATTTCTTTTTATGGCTGAGTAATATTCCACTGTATATATGTGCCACATCTTCTTTATCCATTCATCTGTCGATGGACACTTAGGTTGCTTCCATGTCCTGGCTACTGTAAATAGTGCTGCAATGAACATTGTGGTATATGACTCTTTTTGAATTATGGTTTTCTCAGGGTATATGCCCAGTAGTGGGATTGCTGGGTTGTATGGTAGTTCTGTTTTTAGTTTTTAAAGGAACCTCCATAATGGCTGTATCAATTTACATTCCCACCAATAGTGCAAGAGGATTCCCTTTTCTCCACACCCTCTCCAGCATTTATTGTTTGTAGATATTTTGATGATGGCCATTCTGACCAGTGTGAGGTGATATACCTCATTATAGTTTTGATCTGCATTTCTCTAATGATTAGTGATGTTGAGCATTGTTTCATGTGTTTTTTGGCCATCTGTATGTCTTCTTTGGAGAAATGTCTATTTATGTCTTCTACCCATTTTTGGATTCGGTTGTTCGTTTTTTTTGATATTGAGCTGCATGAACTGTTTGTATATTTTAGAGATTAATCCTTTGTCAGTTGCTTCATGTGTAAATATTTTCTCCCATTCTGGGGGTTGTCTTTTCATCTTGTTTATGGTTTCCTTTGTTGTGTGAAAGCTTTTAAGTATAATTAGGTCCCATTTGTTTATTTTTGTTTTTATTTTCATTGCTCTAGGAGGTGGGTCAAAAAAGATCTTGCTGCGATTTATGTCAAAGAGTGTTCTGCCTATGTTTTCCTCTAAGAGTTTTATAGTGTCTGGTCTTACATGTAGGTCTTCAATCCATTTTGAGTTTATTTTTGTGTATGTTGTTGGGAGTGTTTTAATTTCATTCTTTTACATGTAGCTGTCCAGTTTTCCCAGCACCAATTATTGAAGAGGCTGTCTTTTCTTCATTGTATATTCTTGCCTCCTTTGTCATAGATTAGGTGACCATAGGTGCGTGGGTTTATCTCTGGGATTTCTATCTTATTCCATTGATCTGTATTTCTGTTTTTGTGCCAGCACTATACTGTCTTGGTTACTGTAGCTTTGTAGTATAGTCTGAAGTCAGGGAGCCTGATTCGGAGTCAGCTCCATTTTTCTTTCTCAAGATCACTTTGGCTATTTGGGGTCTTTTGTGTTTCCATACAAATTGTAAAATTTTTTGTGGAACATAGGCTTTTTAATAGACATTCTGCTGGGCTCCAATTACACAAGATTAAAAACCTTGTGGTAAACACAACACTGTAAAACAACTGTACCCCAGTTTTAAAAATAAAACCTTAAAAAAAAGAACCTTGTACTTACCACAAGTGGAATAGTTGTAACAGTTGGATGTCATGTAGCCACTGACTCTGCCTCTGATGACCAGGAAAGACTTCCTATACTGATGTTCATCTCTGCCTTGAAGGATGAGTAGATATTTTTCCAGATGGAGAAGAGGCAAGAGATGGTAGTAGTGATGGTAAAGGTGGTATGGGACATTTTATTAAGAAGGAACACCAAGTAGAAAAACATAGAGGCATGAGAAAACCTCTCCTTCTCTGAGGATCTGCAAGAAGTTCAACATGGCTGAACTGATGCTTTCTTATGGCTGAGTGGCAGAATATGTCATTGGAAAGATAGGCAGGTGCTAGACTGTAAAAGGATTTGTAGGTTAAGCTAAAGTTTTTAAACCTTATTCTGTGACAGTTGAGAGACACTGAAGCTTTTTAAGTTGAGTGACATAATCAGAATTTTCTGTAAAGAGGTTTTTTTTTCCAAGAGCTTAAGTTTGTATTCTTTTTCTCTAGTGAGTCATTGTGGGTAGTCCCTCTAGAAAGTTTGATGTTGGAATTACTAGGGCAATATTGCTTAGAAAGAGGTAGCCTTCCTCACAACGGTGTCTAGGCAGAGGGAATATAATACGATCATCTGTGTTTTTGAGTGCTTCAATGAAAAGACTTCCCAATCCCTTGGGGTTGATCTCTAGGAAAGAAAAGAATGATGGGTGTGTGTCCCTGGTGGTAGATGCTGAGACTACTACTAATCAGTGTGTATGGAGCTCAAGCAATTAACTGGAGACCTAAACATGTAACCACACAGGGTACAATATGGTCAAGATCAAGATCATCTGGTTACATTTCCCAGCAATCTAGAAAGAACAGAGGAGAGAATGTGACCTTCAAATTGCTCATAGCATCTGAAAGAAGGGATGTTTACCCTACTTGATTTCCTCTCTTGAAGCAGAATATATTTGACTAATTTAAAAATAAGAATCTTGTTAAGAGAGTGCTCGATAATGAGTATTCTTTATCTGGTTTTGTTCTTTTATGAATACCAGAATCTTGACGGTCATAGCCAGATGTGTCCTGTTCACGTATTTGTATATAATGATATTTGGAGGAATGCTTTATGAAGAAGACAAAAAGATTTGTTGACAGTGAATTAACTTTCATACTGAAATAAGGACAGTTCATAAATACACAGTACAACCAACACATTTCAAAGAACCCAGAGATTCCAATATGCATTTGATTCTTCTGCACTAAAGTTGCTTAGGAGATCATTCTGGTTTCATCTGGATTTTCCTCCAACATGTTCCAAATTGGTCAGTTTCACTCATTCCGGTCTTGATTTTGGATTCTTAGTTGTTTTATCTTGTTAACCTTGACTGTCCTCATGATGTTTGCTTGTGCCTCAGTTTTTTTCTTTGGTGGCTGGATTCTGTCTGTGTTCTGATCACATGAAGGTTTTAAAATTCCTTTGTTTGGAAATTGTTCTCTCTCTCTCGAGTTGGAACTGAATATGCATTCCCCCATTTTGCCATACCTTGACAGTTCCTCCATAATATTGTACTTTAAGCATCCCCTAGACAATATGAGCTTGCAGTCATTATCCATCCAGATCTAGGGTGGGGTATACTTCTGTTCATGTTTAGTATTGATTCAGAGGTCCCTTTGTGCTCAGTAAATTATTTTCATGAAATGGGCATAGTCATCCATGCCACCCAACTTCCAAATGCTGGAACTAGTTCTACTTCACTGCCTCATCTGTTTAGGAACTTTGTGTCCTATCATCTTCATCCTGGTCATAAAATGTGATGCTTAAGCATGTGAAGGAAGCCAAGGAGCAAGTCATTTTGTTAATAACTGCTTTAAATATGTGAGACTTGAAGACTCCAAATAATGAGCTATTTAAGACAATAAGAGAAAACAAAGGAGCTAGACCATAAGTTGCCTTCTGGTATATAAATATATGCATTTGACACACAAAGCAGAAATGCTTCTTTTATGGACAGTTTAACATTTCTATTTAAACAACAATGCTGGAATTAACATTTTCTAGGTAAAGTATATACTGTGGTGGAGAGCTTTGCTTAAAATTTGTGAGGAAAGGGACATTTCTTAGTACATTCAGCAAGCATGAGTTTTGTTGTTGTTGCTTTTTTTGGTACATGCTAACTTTTGAGAAGCATCCTGGTAAGGATGGTCAAGCACCTATCAGTGTTGGGAGCAGTATTCTGGAATCCTCTTTGCTTATTTCCAGTTGGCTTTGTCTATGATCCAGTGCTCTTTAGCCTTAAACTCTTGCGATTTCATTATGATCTTACTCTTATATTTTTAGATTTGATGCTTATATATGGTCCACGATTATCAGGTTTGCTACATAGATTTGGGCATATATTGTCCAGGGTCCTTCCCCTTCTGCATCTCTTCTACAGTTTACCTTCCTCAGCCAGGCTCCCTGGAGCCTAATTTCTGGGCGCCTAATCCCAGTTTTTGGAGTAGAAAGGACTAAAATAGGATTTAAGAAAGGGGGAAGTTTGCTCAGTGGAGGATGGGCAGCTGAAACAAACAGGAAGAATATTTCAAGTGAGATGAAATGAAACACAAAAATCTAAAAATGTTGGTTGACAATAACCCTCAATAACTGAAAGATCAATTAACCAGACTCTCTACCCCTCAGACATTTCCATTAACTTTGAAAAAATTCTAAACAAAGTCATTAGAAAAAAAAAACAGATGGATGAGGTCTGGGACTTCAAAAGAGGCAAAGTTTAATACAAGATTTTAATGGGACCCACCTGACAAAACAAAGACAGGACTTGAGCTTGTGCTGTTGGAAATAAAGAGACAAAGAAATAGAGGCGCACAAGACAATGCCTATTGGGCTGCAAGAGCTTAAATTGATCTTTAATGCAATTTATAAAGCACCAAAGCATGCACAGGACCTAGAGGACCTTGTTGGAATTAACTTCTGATGTTGCTGACTTCAAAGGCAATCAGGACACAGGCCCCGATGAGGCAAATCTTCCCACAGTAATATAGACGGCATATTTCATGGCCAGGGACTCAGCAAAAGAGTTCATAGCTACAGATCAGACAAGAAAAATGAAGTATTTCTCTGCGAGAAGACGATTTTCCAAGCAGAACATTCAAACCCTGTATGCTGGATCTGAGGGTCAGAGGCCATAGAAAGGAGGTAATGTCATCATCAAAAGACAGCAGCCAAATTACCTGGATTTTTATTGTCTTTTCTCATGGTTAATAAACCTTAGTTAGGGCTTAACCAATTATTGCACAATCAACTATAAGACATAATGCAACCTCAGTGGGTAGAAGATTCAGGCTGAATTCAGCTATGGCTAGACTCATAATCAGACTGTAGGACTGACTGAAAACACAGTACCTAAAAATGCTTCACAACTGACAAAGGATTAATCTCCAAAATATACAAGCAGCTCATGCAGCTCAATATCAAGAAAAAACAAACAACCCAATCCAAAAATGGGCAGAAGACCTAAGTAGACATTTCTCCAAAGAAGATATACAGATGGCCAACAAACACATGAAACAATGTTCAACATCACTAATCATTAGAGAAATGCAAATCAAAACTACAGTGAGGTATCACGTCACACCAGTCAGAATGGCCACCATCAAAAAATCTACAAACAATAAATGCTGGAGAGGGTGTGGAGAAAAGGGGACCTTCTTGCACTGTTGGTGGGAATGTAAATTGATACAGCCACTATGGAGAACAGTATGGAGGTTCCTTAAAAAACTAAAAATAGAACTACCATACGACGCAGCAATCCCACTACTGGGCATATAGCCTGAGAAAACCATAATTCAAAAAGAGTCATGTACCACAATGTTCATTGCAGCACTATTTACAGTAGCCAGGACATGGAAGCAACCTAAGTGTCCATCAACAGATGAATGGATAAAGAAGATGTGGCACATATATACAATGGAATATTACTCAGCCATAAAAAGAAATGAAATTGAGTTATTTGTAGTGAGGTAGATGGACCTAGAGACTGTCATACAGAGTGAAGTAAGTCAGAAAGAGAAAAACAAATACTGTATGCTAACACATATATATGCAATCTAAAAAAAAAAAAAATGGTTCTGAAGAACCTAGGGGCAGGACAGGAATAAAGACACAGACATAGAGTATGGACTTGAGGACACGGGGAAGGGTGAGGGTAAGCTGGGACGAAGTGAGAGAGTGGCATGGACATATATACACTACCAAATGTAAAACAGATAGCTACTGGGAAGCAGCCGCATAGCACAGGGAGATCAGCTCAGTGCTTTGTGACCACCTAGAGGGGTGGGATAGGGAGGGTGGGAGGGAGATGCAAGAGGGAGGGGATATGGGGATATTTGTATACGTATAGCTGATTCACTTTGTTATACAGCAGAAACTAACACAACATTATAAAGCAATCATACTCCAATAAAGATGTTAAAAAAAAATAAAAATGCTTCAAATCTGCTTCCATGTGGGCTGGACAGCCAGAAGTATTCAACCTGGTAGCAGAGTCTGACAACAAGTATTTCTAGCAAGTAGTGATTTTACTCAGTTCATGGGCACAGCTATGGTTATAGGTTATAGGTGGTCTACTGATATTGGGGCAGGGCATCAGCCAACTGCTTGGAAAGGAGGCAGGGACCAGCCTCCAGTAAGCTGACACTGGCCAAAATTAGGGTGTCAAGACCACAGATCACTAGCTAATGTTAAGAGTATGGCTCTATCCTATAACATTGAATATGAACTAAAAATTGGGACCCAGGGAAGAAAGTCATATAGATTAGAAATTGTGTAATAATTGTGATAGGGATCACCCTGTAGGTGCATTATATAATTGGCCTAGGCAGCAAGGCTAATTCAAGAATTTCCTGAGTGTGCTAATATACTGGCTGCTCCAGTATGCACTGGCTCAGTAGAAGGCTCCTCAGTGGCTGCAACAGAATAAGGCTTGGAGGAGGGCTGACCCAGTTCTAGACTTGGCACAAACAGACTAGACTTAGACAAGCTGGGCTGCTTTGTACCTATCTTGAACTCAGATAGTGCAACTTCAGAGGAACTCACCACATGGTATGTGTTTTAAATCTTCACAGTGTTTGTGGCTCTGACTTAGGGCATAAGCAAAGGTGTTGAGCTGGATATTCTCTGTCCCCCTAGGTGTGTCCAACACCTTCTCAATCCTGCTCTGTGCCGAGGGAGGCTGAACTCAATGAACTGCATCAACCCAGCTCCCTTGTCCTCTCTTTGCTCACTGAGTTCTCCATTGGGAAGCTAAGGCAGTCAGAGAACAGGTGGAAAGAGAGGGTAGAGTATTATTTTCTCTTGCTCCCTCCCTGCTGGGCCATGGTTTGGTTGTGGCTGTCTTCCTCACCCAAGGCCACATCCCCTGTCTTGTGGCCCCTCCTTCTGCTATAGCCCTCACTGGGTTCTAGTGGCCACTCACTCCCTTTGCTCCTTCAGGCCTGGCTAGTGGTGGATTCTCCACTTCTTCTGGGTCTACACCTTTTTGCCTCATTATTGTTTGTTGTTGGTTGCTCTTAAACCCACCAATACCTTTGTAAATACTCTTTTCATGAAACTCCGTTTGCATCTGCACCCTGTCTGGGTCTGACCAATATAGAAGTATAACCATGTTTAAGTATGAGTATTTTAAAAATTTTGTTACTTATACTATCAAAAAACTGGAAACAAACCAAATTTCTATTGATGGAGGATTAGTTAAATTAGTTATGATCTATTTATATCAAAAGGTATAATATTTAGCCAATAAGAATCATGTAATTAAAATATTTAATGTCATGGGATAATACTCAATATATAATGCTAAGGAGAGAAACATGGTATAAAATGGTATGTACAGAATGGTGTCATATACCCCCAAATACATGTTTATAATGTGTAGAAATCAACAGGGAGAAAATACACCCAGTTATTAAAAAGGTTATCTCTGCTACAGTTGAAGGTAATTTTTGTCTTCTTGTTGGTCTTTTTGTATTTTTTTAAACATACTGCAAAGGAAATATATTACTGTATAATCAGAAGAAACATTATAAAAAACAAAATAAGAGAATACCTGTGATCTGGAAGGATATTCATCACTTGTGGGAATACTATCTTGTTTTAAGGGTTGTTGTAGTATACTTGTTATACATTCAGGTGAGTCATGGTAATCAGTCCTTCATATAAAGTGGCTATATAAAACGGCTTTATATAAGGAGAAGGGATGGATGTCCCTTCTCCCATCAAAACCCATGGAGACATGTTTCTGTCCTATATTAACCTTGTTCAGCCCTTTAAGGGTAAAGTCAGTCTGAATGTGTCACATGCCTAAAATTTTCCAGGGAGAATTCTTTCCCCAACTCAAAAGTCTTTGTGTTGTAGTATGGAGGAACAAACTTACCATATCTGATGACAGATGGCATAAATAACAACAAGGATGCAGGAATCAAGTAACACATTCACATATGAAAGCAGAGAAAAGTAAATATCATCTCTAATTTTTGAGTGTGTTCTTTCTGTTTCTGTTCTTTGAAATGTTGGTAATCAATTGCCTATGAGATATCCCCCAACCTGGAAATGTCCAGTAGTTGCCTCAGGTTCAGCAGGTCTTATATCAAACTCATTAATTTTTGTTTCCCTCTATCCATGCTACTCTTTTTCTATCTTGGTGAATGTTACTGTTATCAACCAATTCATAGTGCTTTCAGGATGGTATGTAGAGTTAAAAATACAAATCTGATTCCAGTTCCAGAGTCCGCTCACATATGATCCATTGAGGTACTGGACTAGACCTTCTAAGACTTGACATTCATATCCATGCTCTTCTTGGCTCTCTCTGTAGCCTCAGCATATCATGAAAACATCCATGATGGAAAGATGGTGCCCCAAAACTTGTGGGTTAGGGATATCAGTGTAGTTCTCTGTCATGCCATTAAATCCCTTGTGAATCACACCTTCATTAAATTACATTGTTATCAATCCCATCAGTTCTTTTTTTTTAACAGGTACTGACTTTGGTCCAAGAAGGAAAAGTCCCAAGTGGTTAAACCATAAGCGAGATTGAAAAAAAGGATTTTCCCTCATTGTAATGGATAAATAATCTTATGTTTATTTATGAACTTGTATTTTCATTAAATGGAAAGTAGTTAAATGGAAGGCATCTGTGCATGTGTAACAGTGGTCTTCTTACGGATAATCCCTCCTCCTCTTTGTGTCTTTCTTCTCACTGTGGCCACTGTTTTGCTTTTTAGAAGATTGTTGGACTGCCTTAAAGCTTTCTGCTAGGACTTCCTCAGGCCCCTTTTTACCTCGTCTAGTTCCTGCACTGGAATTCACACTTTGCTGTTTTCCAAGTGAGGCTCATCTATAACATTTTAATGAGAGGGGGAATTACTCATGTGCATGAGAAAATCTCTTATAATGCTTGCTTGAGTCCTGTCCAAGTTTGAGGTAAGAGATAATTGTGCCTCTGGTTGGGAACTCCATACTCTGTTTATGGTATTTAGGCTTTGTTTGTCTTTCAGTAACTTCATGATTTCCCTCCCTCTCCACTGATTTTTATGGAAATCATCTTCCTGCTGCCTGAAGTGTGTCATTCTGCATCTTGCCAAGAAGAAAACCTCTCCATAGAGAAAATGACCCATCTCTTCCCCTCTGCAACCATCTGACTTAATTATGCACTATGCCTGGCCCCTGGAGAGCCCAGTGAGGAACATGAGGAAGTCCTGGATTGATCGCCAAGCCCTAGGGTCTTTGTCAATTACCATCTGGCACCCACGAGTCTGGCCAAATTTACAGGCATGTCTGTCTCTCAAAACATGTCAGGCTTGAAGAGTGAATCACTTTTTTTTTTTGGAGCCACTATAAGTAGAACAGTCTTTTCCATTAAAACCCACTTTATTCTCCTCTAAACACCCCAGAGCCTCTTGAACACACCTCCACGTGTGATGCCTGGGAGACTGCAGTTGAATAACATTACTCGTTTCCCAGGACTCATGGCATGCATGGAGACCTTGCAGGACCTGGGCTTTGCAGGCAGTTGGAGGTGAGTTTGAGAGGCCCATTCTTCTCTCAGCGAGCTGTAGCCCTTGAGAGAGCCACTTACCTCTCTGAGCCTCCATTTTCTCAACACTACAATGGAGATAATGTTATTTACCCCATAGGGCTATTTTAAGGCAAAATTAATATAATGCATGCAAAAGTAATTTGAAAACTAAAACACAATAAATATTAATGAATTTAATGAATAAGAAAAGCAGCACTCATTAACCATATTCCTTATCCCTGCCCACTCTGCTGTTTAAGGGGAGAAAAAAGCTTTGTTCTCATCTCTTTTTGATAGGATCTCATATAATAGAATCCAAGGATCCCGTCAAAGTCATGCTTTCCTAACTAGTTTTGAGACCCCGATTTGCAGTATTATATACGAATGTTATACCTTCTGAGATACCTCTTTTGACCCTGACCCCCAGTACTTCAAGTGAATGAATGATTTTCCTGCACTACTTTGAATGTTTCCATCTTTTTGAGGGGGCAGTAGCACAACTCCATTTGTTCCAGTACCTGTCATACTCCCTTGGTATTGTTTGCCAGTCTCTCTCACTAAGCTTTAAGATAAGACAGGGTCTGGGTTCCATTCATCTCAGTCTCCCCAGGTCCCAGCATAGGGGTTGGTGCAAAGGAGGGGGTCAGGATATGACTGCCGGAAGGGGAAAGAAGGAAGGAAAAGAAGAGAAGAGGGAAAGGAAGGAAGAAATCCAGACTTGATATTCTTAGAAGTATAATCAAGGGACACTTGTAACACTCTGTGAAAGCAACCATACTGGGGAAACATATTATTACACCCTGGCTTCAAGTGTTGTTTTCATATTTGGGAGGAAATACATTATTTGTGTTTTGGACTAGTCCCATCAATCTGGTCTCTTCATCCCTGTCCCAGACTTCCTTTGGAGTTGTGTGGGCAGAATGAGGAGGTCCCTGGTTTGAATTGGTAACTAAAGGCTAGTGAATGTTTTCCTGCTTAGAGCCAGCAACTTGTAGTTGCTGATGAGGAGATGGGGAGGAAAGCCCTCCAAGTTCGAATTCTTGGGCTTCTGCCTTACCCTCAGTGCGGCATGTAGCTGCATGTGTTATGAGAAGACTGGGAGTTTGAAGATGATAGCCAAACACTGCTCTAAGTGGATTCATATATATGTGTGTGTGTATATATATATATATTTTGTTTGTTTGTTTGTCTTGTTTTTGTTTGTTGTTAAACATTATGTCAATCAGGAATTATATCGGTTTGATATAAAAAATCTGTTTTGGTGGATTTCCCCATCCGAGTGAAAGAGTTGAGCTGTTTGCCTTGATTTTCATACATGTCACAGAGACAACTTCTTCCTGTTTTAAATAATCTTAGCTAAAATTTGCAACTGATCCAGACATACGACAGTGACAGGAAAAGAGCACTGGTCCTAGTGTGAGAGGAGCTGTGTTTTAATTCCAGCTCTGTCACTTACTGGCAGTGTGACTCTAAGCAACCTCTGAAACTTCTGAGGCTCAGTTCTTTTCTCTTTAAAGTGGGGACAATAATACCAACTTTTCTAGCTTGTTGTTAGATTTAAATGATTTGATGTGCATAAAGCACAGTGCCTGGCCCACAGCAAATCCTCGTTATGTATCTTGCAGGGAAGTATCAGGGGGATGATGACATCTTTGCTTTCTTTTAAGGCCTACAGGTGGTCTTGAGAACTGGCACGGGCTGCAGGTCTCTGTACTTTAGGAGAGCCTGACAGTAATGCCAGCTATACCAGAACCATGTGGCGCTCCTCCAGGTGGCTAGTGGTCACAAGCAGCTTTAGGTGGACTCCAGGTTAGTTAGCTAACAGATATAGTCATATAATGTTTTGTAAACACACACACACTAGTGGTGATGGTTTTTCTTCTCCCCAGTGATGGAAACAAACAAACAAACAAAGCTTAAAATTCCTCCATCCTGATCAATAACCTGAACACATGTTTTCAGGTTCCCTCCCAACCCTGATCCACATTCAGATATTTATTTTATACATTGGTAGAACCAGAATGCAGAAACTTTCCAGTGTTCTTCTTTTTAAAGCTAACTCAACTGCTGAACTGATTGATAGCCTAAAGTCTGGGCAGGGCAGGTGCACAGCACCTGCCTACTCTTAAAGCTGGATCCTCCATGCATTGTTCATGGAGTAAGAGCAGAGACAGTCAATGTCTCTCTGGAAAAGAAGTTCTCCACTGGGCTTTTTCCCCCAGGGAACATTAAATGATGTCTGGAGACATTTCTGGTTTTCACAACTGGTTGAGGGTGGGCCGTTAGCATCTAGAGTGTAGAGGCCAGGGATGCTGCTAAACATCCTAGAATGCAAAGGACAGATCCCAACAACAAAGAATTACTTGATCCAGAGTGCCAGTATTGCTGAGGTTGAGAAACACTGCTCCAGAGAAAGAACTGGAGGCAACGAAGCCTAAGAACCCCCTGAAAGTGTATAAAAAAATGTGTGTATATGGGGCTTTCAGAGAGTCTGAAGCTCTTATGAGATTCTCAAAGAGCAAGAATGGTTTAGGAGCCTGCTGTAGTGTGAGTGAATAGCTTCCAGGACTGTTGAACTTGGCTGTAACTAAATGGATGGCATTTCATGCATGTGCCCATCAGAAGAGGTGGTGGTCAGTGAGGGACATAGAAAAACTGAGTCAGGGAGGTAAAATTGGGCTCTCTCCAGGAGAGTCTGTGCTCTGGAAAGCAAACAACTGTTTACAGTCTTCCTGCCAGATCTGTCTCTGGTGGACACCAACATCTGTATCTTTCAGAGCCTGATGTTATTAAATGTTAAATCATGTTAACTAGACTGGCGTGGGTCTGTGCTCAACAAGGATTTTAATTTCTTTTGATCTAGATCTGTGTACAGTGTTACTGTAAATTTATCACTAGGCCCCTACAGGATGGAGGCTAGGTATTATTCATTTGTATCCATGTTGCTTGGAAGTAACTGCCACGGTGTTAACAGTCAATGTTATGGTGCTATAGTGAGCAGGAGAATTGAGTTGATTTTGTCAACACAAACATGTCACTCCACATTACAGGGATATTTCTTCTCATAAATTAGCATATTGGTTTTCAGGCTTATGCTTCAGGTTTCTATAAGCTTGGTTAGTGTGAGTTGTCTTCCCCAAATCGGCCTTTGGGACAATGACAAGGTTGAATTTCAGAGTCTGCAAGGCTGGAAGGAAGATACAGGTGTGTCGTGTATACATTGGGGCAGTGTTGCCTTGTAGGACATCTTGGGACAGGTTGGTTGGCATTCAGCTATTGAGGAACAATTGTAGGCACTAAAGAATTTATGATCTAGTAGGAGAGATAGACCCCAAATGTATGTTCTTACTACATTGTAGAGGAGTGTTGGATGTCACGCTAGGGAGATAGTCTGGGGAGGAGGGTGCAGTGAGGGTTTTTGCTCTGAAGGTAATATTCTCTGTGCTTTATAAAGACAGCAATGAGGAGACTCTGAAAAGGCAAGAGAAGTAAGCAGGAAGACTGGTTATAAAGTGATGGCAAAAGCCCAGACAAGAGTTTGGCCAGGAGCTGGGACATTAAGAAAGGAGGGAAGGGACAGATCCAACTCAGTAAATGTGGAGTAGAATAGAAGAAGTCAAGAATGCCTGAGCTTTTTACCTTGGGTAGAGAGGATGGCGGTGCCACCAACCAAGGCAGCAAGCATCAGCAGATGTGCAGGTTTTGATGGGAAAGTTGAGAGCTTGGATTTGGACAGCTGTGTTTGAGGCCAGTGTAGGACAAGCAGGTGTGGGATTCCACCAGGGGCCTGACTTTGCTGTTTAGATTCATGAGAGAGAGAGTTGGGCTAGAGTCGAAGAAGATTCTGTATCCTTGGGGGCATAGGAGGCATCTGGAACCAGGGTAGATAGCTGTGGCATCTTCTAGGAAGAGGATTATGGAAAGAGAGGGGACCCTGGGAAAAAAGCCCCAGAAAGCCCATGACCAGAAACGGACAGAAGAAGGGTCAGCCAGTGTGACCCTGGGGTGGCCAGGAGAGTGGGAGGAGTGTCAGGAAGTCAAGAGAGGGGTGGCTTTCCAGAAGTGGTGAGTGGTCAAAGTGGACAGTACTGAAGCGGGGCCAAGTAGGGTGAGACCCTGTTGTATTTGGAAAGATCACTAGTGACTTGCCCAGAACAGTTCAGTCTCACAGGGAAGGCAGAAAGGGATTTCCAAAGGCTGAAGGGTGACTACCAGGTGAGAAGCAGCAGTGGGTGTGGGATACTTTGAGCAACATACAGTGGTAGAGGGAAGGAGACAGTTGGTGTCTGAATGGGATCATGACAAGTTTCCAGAATGTTTGCAAATGAGAGGATGAGAGTCAGGAGATAGGAGGAGAGATAATATTGGTTTGGCCAAAAAGTTCGTTTGGTTTTAAGCAAAATAAAAGACACATTTGTCATTTTCACCAAGAACTTTATTGAACAACATATTTATTAACCGAATGAACTTTTCGGTCACCCCAGTAGTTAGCAATGAGCATGTTTTCATCCATGAGTCCTCTCAGTTTCCAAGTAAGTGGTTTAGAGCACGAACCTCAACAGTCTGAGCTGAGAATATCAGGATATCTGCAACCATGAGCCATGATTCTAGAACCCAAACTGTTCCCAGATGGTAAATTAGCTGTGCTAATTGTGGAAGCTATGTTCAGAGCTTTGTGCCACGAGAGTGGTACTGTTGCTATCCAGAAGAAGTGATTGAGCCTCTAAATGAGATAGGAAATGAAAGGGTTATGTGTATGTGCTTAAAATGTATATTGATGCCTCCATTCTGCACCATAACTGCCCTCCTAGAGAGAGAGAAATTGTCAAATAATCTCCAGGCCTTGTAGATTCTGATTGGAAGCCGGGCACTCGGCCAGCGCAGCTTGTCAAACCAGGTTACATGGGAATGCGCCCAAGGCTGCTGAGAATAGGCAGCTCTGATCGGTGTGTATGGGCTTGTTAGACTCAGGCTGGTTTTTGCTTTCCATCAAAGAGACACCTGAGCCTCTCGTGTAGGTAATAACTCTGAGTTTGTCCCCATTGCTCTGTTTGCTTTGGTTACTGGTGCTCAGCAGAGGAAGCCTCTTGTCTTGGTGAATGGATCTTTTCTGAGAGCGTTCTTGGCAAAAGGCTTTTCCACTGTAATAGTGGTGGATACCACTTACAGAGGACCCACTCTGTACCCAAAGCTCTGCCAGGGACCTTGTGTGCATCTCTCACTCACAGGAAGCTGACCAGGTTGGCATCAGGATTGCCATCATACACACGAGGAAACTGCAGCTCCATGAGTTTGGCTGAGTTGCCCAGTGTCATACAACTGAAAATTGCTGGGCTGAGTTTTTGTTGGATCTTTCTCCCTCTAAGACCACCATTCTGTGCTGCCTGCCTCTCACTTGGCACTATGTCCTGATTCTCTGATGTGTATCCACTATGTGCTAAACAGCCCCCATAGTAGCCTACGTAAAAGGTTATTCGGGCACATGACTTACTCTCTATTGTTCCTTTCAGAACAGACGTTCCACACCAAAATAGCAATAAAACTCCTCCTAACCTGCCTCCTTGCCTTTGGTCTTTCCCCTGACAGTCTGCCTTCATAGTGCCCCAGAGGGAACGCTCTTAAAGACCACGTCACTCCTGCGTCTGAAAGCTCTCAGTGGTTCCCCATGACTATTGGATGACAGCCAAGCTCCTTGCCTTGGCACACAGGGCGGCCCTTTATGACTTGGCTCTTGCACACATCTCTAGCTACATTCTCTGCCTCCAGACGACTCACTGTTTTCTCAAGCATGACACTGAACAGGTTCCCATGCTCCTTTACCCCTCTGAGCCTTTGCTCAAGATATTCCTTCTGCCTGACATGTCCTTACCGTACATGTTCTCTCCTTGGTAACCCAAATGGCAACTCCTCTGTAACACTGTTCTCTGACTGTTCCAGATGGAATTGTTCTAGAACATTCCATACGGAATTTTCCTTGATTGTATGTCTGAGTTCCCTAAAGTTGATGAGCAAAGGAGCAAGGTTTTGCATGCCATGCTCTATCTGAGGTCAGCTCTGGGCCTGACATGCAGTGGGAAATCAGTAAATGTAGTTCCATCGAGGCTCAATGTATTGATATTTGCAGATGCCATTGAGTTTGATGATCTTGGAGACTGGTGAGTTCCTGCAGGGGTCCCAGCTTCACCATGATGCCTAAAACTGAAACTGGTTGGAGATAGCTGGAGTGGAGAGGAAGCATCTGTCTAACCTTTAAGCTGGACTAGGCTCAGCCTGCTCATGAGGAACTACAATATCTTTTCTATTTTTCTTCTCTCTCCAAAGATGCCTTAGGGATCATGTTAAGAAAGTTTTACACAGGGAGCATTTTATGGTCCCCTGAAGAAAAACACCAGATACTTAATTATATGACCTTAATTAGTCCTCTGTAATTTCAGAGTTGATCACTGTTCTCATGGAGGTGGAGCCCCAATATCATTTTCTCCTTTCCCCTTTGAATCTTATCGTGGTGTCACACATGCATCGCATCAAACAGCTTACTCTATGTTTCAGGTGCTTCTTAAACGTTCATTGAATTGAGGAGCTCTGTTCCTACAAGGCAGGGAGTATTCTTATTTCCAACTTGGGGATGAGAGAACTGAGGTTCAATACAGTTTTCAAAAATCTTATCCTTTGCAAATACAGCATCCTTCATTTTTGCACTTGTAACACTTTAGTCATAGCCAGAGGTCCATAAAATGACACTTCTAGGGCCAATCTGATGTCACTCTCACTACAGTGTCACTTCTAACAACCCCAAGGAAGGATAGATGGCCTCCTTCTCATTCTTTATTGTCTCTGACCTTTACTTTAGGGACTGTGTACCTATCTATGGGGGCTGGGGGTTGTGTCGATCCCTCATGTTTCCCAGTTGTGAGTGTTAGTGTCTGGCACATACTAGGTGCTCAATGCTATGTCTCTCTCTCTTTTTTTAAAAAAAATTTTTATTTATTTATATTTTTTTGGCTGTGCCACACGGCTTGTGGGATCTTAGTTCCCTGACCAGGGATTGAACCTAGGCTCTTAGCAGTGAAAGCGTGGAGTCCTAACCACTGGACCACCAGGGAATTTCCCTATGTCTCTTTCTTACAGAGCTGTTTTACCTGCCCTCTTCGTTGGGTTTCTAATTTTAAAAAATCTTTTTTTTTTCAAAAGTTAGCCTCCAGGATTTTAAATATGCTCATGACTGGGCTTAGAAAAATCCTTCAATTAGGCAGCCTGATGACTATTTCAAACAGGGAGGAAAAATCACATTCCATAAGAAATGAAACATTTCAAAGTGGCAATGCTTTGAGTGACTCCAGTGCTGCCTGATCACTTTTCTTGCTATTATGCAAATCAGGTAGGTATACTGTTAGTTCTAGGTCTATCCACTGTCATTGATGATCTCCACATGGATGGTCTTTTGGCATCATCTGGCTTGTCAGTGAAGCCCAGTTCTCAGAGTCCTGCTGCGGACATTGTGTTGTTTTGTCTATTCACAGAGTATCAGACCTGGGACGGTCCCAAGATCCCATCTGGCCCAATGCTTCCTCATTTTCCAGAGGCCCAGGTGGGGAGGAGACTCATGAAATGTACATGGGAGTTAAAGCACAGACAAGAGTGGACACTTCCTACTCTCTGCAACCCTCAACCTCGTGCTGTTAGTATTCTTTTACTTTTCCTGAATTTAGGTTTATTACTATTCCCTTGTTCATGTCAACCGTTGATGACTTCCACAGAGAGCCAAGCATCCCTGTAAGGGTTTTATCAGTTCACTTTCTGCAACACACAAGTGCTGGAATTCTTGTGCATGTCCAGCTCCCTCATTTACATCTCTGCCTTGTCTTTGCTTCTGCCAAAAATTAAGTGTGATTTCCTTCAGGCATGGCGGGGAGAAGGGATAGTAGGGTGATGCGAGAGGCTTGTCTGTCCCTTAGCTCCCTTTGGAAAGGAGCTAAGCTGCAGATATACAGTTTGATTGAGGGACGTTACAAAATCTTGATGCTAATTACAATGGCATTCAGATGGCTGTGTCTCTGACATGATTGTGTTGGTACCAGTATTGAAGCACATGACATTGACAACAAACAAAAATCTTTGTTTTCTCTCAGCTCTAGCAAGACCTGTGTGCATATGTTTTTCCAAAGACATAACCAGAGAGTTAGTCACAAGAGTTGTTGGTCTTGATAAGACATTACCTGCAAAAGGAGCTCTTGGGTTTAAAAAATGCAGCCAGTGTGGGGTAGGTGGAACCCTATCAAATTAAAGCATGGCAAAACGTTTGCAGAATGAAAACTTGATCCCAGGCTTTGACTGAAAGTCAAACAGATTTGCTTTTTAAAATTTTTTATCCCATTAAAGGAAAAAGAAAAAGTGAAAAGATTTGATTGACTTTTGTTTTTCATTATTTTTTCATTTCACTTATATCTATACTTCTGGCTTCCAACTGTGACTAGGGAAAGTGCCAAAATATCAGGCAAGGAAGTCTCCCTGGAATTTAAGTCTGACCAAAGGCTGAAAATATGAAAACTCCACCAAATGAAAGAATCCAAATTCCAGGCCCGTTGTGCACACCATGAGTTTAGGGGCATTTTCCTCAGACTTTTTAAAGTTATTACATTATTATGTTTCACCAAACTAAGTGCTTGAACATTTTCTAGTTCATTAACAGGTCTTAAAGTAAGAAAATTGGCCATCAGAAGAAGAGGTGTGGGGAGGCATAAGGAATGACTACTTTTTTAGCCCTGAATATACTACATACCCATATCATTTCATAGAATCCCCATAAAAGTTCTGTGAGAATTCATTTTGTAAGTGGGGAAATTGAGTGTGAATTTCCTCACTGAATGTGAGTTTCCTATGGTTGTACAACTAATACGAGGCAAAACTGGGCTTCAAAACTCAATTTGATTCCAAAACCCTTGCCCTTTCCACTTCTTATTTCCTGATCACCTATTTGGGAAGAACACAAAATGACAGTCCCCTTTCTCTCTTCCTTAGTCTTCCTGATTCCTGAGCGTTGGTTAATTGAGTTTTGTTTCTTAAAGTAATAGTAAGTAATTTACTCTAGTAAGCCAAAAACACTGGCCAATAGAGACTGTCATACAGAGTGAGGTAAGTCAGAAAGAGAAAGACAAATATCATATATTAATGCATATATGTGGAATCTAGAAAAATGGTACAGATGAACCTGTTTTCAAGGCAGAAATAGAGACACAGATGTAGAAAACAAACGTATGGACACCAACGGGCGGAAGGGGGAGTGGGATGAATTGGGAGATTGGGATTAACATATATACACTAGTATGTATAAAATAGATAACTAATGAGAACCTGCTGTATAAAAAAACAAAAACAAAAACAAAACAAAACATTGGCCAAGACCTGAGATTCGTAAGTATTGTATGTTTAGATGCTGAACTGGGGTCAGGAATATAATATTTATGTCTCTATCATTTAATGACGATTTATGGCACCACGACTTCCTTTTAAGATTATGATATCAAACATTCTTAATTTAGGCAGGCTGGTGTGGGTGGATAAGCACTGAATTTATGGTCAGGAAACCGGGGTTTAAATTCCAGCTTTGCTATTAACTTCTTGGGTGACCTTGGGGGAATTTCTTCTCTCTGGATCTGAACTTCTGTGTCTTAACAATTTAGAGGGTTGGACTGTAGGCGATAAGGTAACTTCTGACTCTGACATGCTGGGATTTTGTCACACTTGATTTAATTGGATGTTTCATGAAGGTAGGGACTTTGTTTATTCACTGCTATATCCCCAGGACCCAGAACATGTGCTAGCACGTAGTTGGCATTTAATATACACTTACTAAGTACATGAATGAATCTGCTTCCTTTATGAACTCAGTATAGATTAGTCAGGTATTATCTATTGAGTACCTATTGTGTGTTAGGCACTTTTTCCTCTTCATTTTCCTTTTTCTTCCTCCCTGTTTAAGTCCTCCCTGGTTTGCCTCCTACCCAAATCACTTCTTTGGATTTGCTCTTAAGTTGCTCAGTAGCACACTGGATTGGAGTGGGGCTAGGGTAGGTCCCTGGGGAAATCATACAGCCCAGACCTAGCCTATTCATGCATACTGAGGGATCAGTAAGGAGAGGCAGTGGCAAGGAGTGGGAGGTGAAAGAGCTGTATCTTTACCCAGAAATTCAGTTTCTTCTCTAAACTTGTTGGGTTGGACTAGATCAGCTTTTATCAGATTGGTCTTATACTGAATACTCTCTGTCCGAGATTAATAGATATGCCGCACAAAGGGAGTTCTGTAGTTAAAAAAAAACTTGGGAAACATTGGTCTAATTAAAAATAAACATATGGTTAATAAAAAGCTGTAAAAGGTGTCTGTACTGTGAAGCTTCTGAGAGCCTCTAATATGCTAGTACGTATTATGATTCTCTGAGAGGGAGCTACAGGATGAGGCTTGGACATCTTGAGACATATGAGTGTTCAGAGCAGTTAGGTGTCCCTCAATTTGTACAGCCCTTAAAGTTTTCAAAGAGTGAGCTGAGCAATAGACTTGGTCCTTCCAGATCTGGAACTGTTGAATTTAATAAAATACAGTAGTTCCACTAGAGAATAAAGGACATCATTAAATCATTAAATTTCTATGGTATATAATTTGACACACTGAAACCTGGCAATGGCAATGGGAGGGGTGGTGGGCTAGGTCTTGGGGACAGTAGAGAGGTCACTAAGTCTTTGGTTCCCTTCTTTGCATCATTTATCTCTTACGATTTGTAAACAATTCATGATCTAGAGCCATCTATTTCTAGAGGGCAGGTCACCTAAACTACTCAATCTCTCCATCTGCAAAGTGGATAAGAGGAGTACACAATAATTTTCCAGCTCAAATGGTTGGTGATTTTGCGATTTGCTCTCTAGTTACTCATCAAGAGCAGGCCCAACCTTGAATGCGTATGAGAATTAATCATGTCATGGGGAAATGAAACAATATTTGTTTTGATTATGCCACTGTTAATTAGGTAAGGTTCACCGTGACCCTGACTGAATGGTGCGGGCGGGGGCTTGTAACATGAGAAATGGATCCAAATGCATTACTTGAGCAGAGAGTAGGAAGCATTTAAGTTCAGATCTTTTGAGCTGGGATATGACTAGGACAGTTTCTAGAAGGGTGAAACCAACCCTGGTGAATTGTACATTGTTGAGTTGGTACTTGTATATTCTTATTTATACCATGTTTTTTGCCCTCTACTTTTATTTAATGCAATGCAAATAATAAAACTAACAAAATTGCTATCACTTAGGGAGAGACTACTGAGTGCCACATATTTTCCTAAGAACTTTACACATGGAACATCATTTAATCTTTATAACTACGCATTAGGGATCTATTATTTTTGTAATAGATATGAGGGAAATAAGCCTTAGAGAAGTTAATTAACTTGCTTGATATCCCACTTGATTGCATGAGGATTCAAACTCATGCCTGTCTGACTTCACAACAGTGATGTGCTGGCAAATATTTAACAGCCAGCTTTCTTTGGGGAAAAACAAAGCCTTGATTTGTTGTGTTTGCTGATTTCTGTGGTGTAAACATTCCCATCATGGCCGAATTCCAGTTATCAAGGTAATTACAGGGTTGAAAAGTGATGTGCACCATTAGCTCTATGGAGCTAACATGACCCAACGCCAACTTGTCACTGCAACAACTATGCTTTTTCCCCCTCTACCCTGACCCATTTGCTTATAGTCAGGGTCACGGAGGAGTTCTGTTCAGTGTCTGGGTTTATAACTGAACCAGTAGGGGCAAACTTTCAGCTTCAGGCTTATAAGATGCAAGAGTCTGGAATTTTCTCCTATGGACAAGAAAATAGTGTCTCTAGACACTAACATGATGACGAAAATGATGATCATTGTGATCGTGATGATGATATATAGTATTAGCAGTAGTTAAAATAGCTATTTTTTTTAGAATGTAATATGCACCAGATATTGGTCTAAGCTTCCAGAGAGGCTACAGAATGGAGTGATTAAGAGCTTGGGCTCTAGAGTTAGACTGCCTGGGTTTAAATCCCATTCCATTTGTGCTAGTTAGCTCTGTGATTTTGGGCAAGGGATAGTATTAGTACCTACCTAATAAGGTTGGTGTTGCTTAGAACAGAGGATTTTATGAGATCCAGAATGTAACATAATGGTCACTAAATTCTAGCTACCATTATGTCACATTCCTGGTCTCATATAGTTTTCACACCAGCCTTCTCAAAAGGTATTATTATTCCCTTTTCACTAAAGAGAAAACTGAGGGACTGAGAGGTTTAGGAAGAGGTTGGACAAGGACTGGAACTCTGGTCAGTGTACTTATAAAACCTGTGCTTCTATCTTTTAGACCATTTTGGATATATTTTGCAGATAAAGAAGGTAAGGCCCAGAAGGGTTAATTGTCTGTCAAAGGTCAAACAGCCAGTAAGTAGCAAAGTCAGAATTCGAACAGAGGTTTGTGGGATCCTAGAACCCTGCTACTTTCTTGAAAGTATTAAAACATCATGATTTGTGGAGGTCTCATTGGTGACAGACCCTGAGGCTGAACTTTCTTAGTTTCTCTCTCTGCCATAAACTGCCCCTCCAACACCTACTAAGAATCCATATTTGTCTCTATGAATATGCAGTACATATGCACTTGAATTTGGTCTGTGTATTACATGCACATAGCAGCTCACATTTATACAAAAGTGACATTTTCACCTTAGGTCAACTGAGGCAATAAACAGAAATTTGTAATAGCCCCAATAGCAAAGGCTCAAGAGAAAGAGAGAAATTTGGGGCAGGATTTTCAAAGTAGAAGAAATATCCCTTCTTTGTGTAATTGCCTCTTTGTCTCTCTGCACCACCTACATTTTCTTCCTTTCTCCTATCCTTTCCTCTCCATACTAGTGTAATGCACTGGAAAGTGCTTGGGCAGTAGAATCTCATTCATTCATTCATTCAACCAATGTATAAATACCTGTGCTCCAGGCAATAAAGAACTACAAATGAAAGCTGTCAATATCATTGCTATTGCAAATTTTTCCTTTTCTTAGTAGAAAGCAGATAATAAGTCTAAAATATGTTAGGTGTTCTGAAATGCTTGGAAGAAAAGTAAAGCTTGATAAGAGACAGAGTGATGGGGTGGTATTTTAGATAAATTCGTCAGAGAAGCCCTCTCTGTTGTTTGAGCAGAACCTCGAATGAATCCATGTGGACATCTGAAGGAAGAGCATGCCATGTACAGGGAAAGCAGGTATAAAGACTGGAGGTAGTAAGTAATATGTCTGGTATGTTAGAGGAATAGTAAGTAGGTCTTTGTGGCTGGAGTGGAGTGAACAAAAGAGAGAATGGTAGGAAGTGATATTCCAGTTAACTATCTAACTATAGTTAGCATAGCAAACTATAACTTAGCGGATTAAAACAATTATTATCATCTATGATCCTGGGCTTGGCTGGGTGGTTTTTCCTTAGGGCTTCTCACATGGTTACACTCAAGTAGCGTTTAGGCATGGAGACATCAGAAGGCTTGATTGGGCTGGGAATACAAGATGGCTTACTTACATGGCTGCCATTGGTGCCTAGGATCTCAATTGTGGTTGTTGACTGGAATGCCTGCCCATGGCCATGTTGCTACCATGTTATCTGGGTTTCTAACAGCATGGTGGCCTGAGGGCATTGGACTTCTTACATGGTGGCTCAGGACTCTCAGATACCATGCTGCTAGTCAAAACTACTAGTCCTTTTAAAGACTTGGGCCTGGAACTGGCAAAGGGTCACTTCCATCATACTCTTGGTTGTACTGTATTCAGATTCAAGGGGAGGAAAAATAGATTCCACCTCTCAATGGGAAGTGGCTAGTTTTCATCCATCACAGAGGAGATTAGAAAAGTAGTGAGGGGTCATATCAATGAAGCATGGCAGGCCCTGGGGAAGACTTCTGGAGGATGTTTTCTGAGTGTGATAGGAAGCCACTGTAGGGTTTTGAGTGAAGAATGGCATGATCTGTTTTATGTTTTACAAAGATCGCTTGGGCTGCAATGCAGTCAGACTAGAGAGTGATAAAGGTGGAAACAGGGAGACCAGTTACGAGGCTTTTGTAAAAGTCTAGTGAGAGATGATGGTGGCCTGGATTATTGTGTAGTGGAATCATGAGATGTGTTTCAATTCAGCTTATGATCTGAAGGTAAAAACTTCAGGATCTGCTGATGGATTAGATATGAACTGTGAGAGAAATAGAGAAGTCAAAAATGCTTCCTCTCTGGTTGTTTTGGCCTATGTGGAAGGAAGTATAGCATTGCCATTGTCTAAGATCAGGAAGACAGATGAAGAATCAATGCTTTTGGGTAGTGGGTGTGGAGATCCAGGGTTCAATTTCTGATGTATTAGGTTCAAGTTGCTTATTGAATTTCCACGTGAAGAAGTCAAGTAGTTGGTTAGATGGAATAGTCTGGGGTTCAGAGGAGAGGTTAGGCCTCTGGAGATATAAATTTGGGAATCATCAGTAAATAGCTGGTATTTAAAAAATAGAGGACTGGATACAATAATCTAGGAAGTGAGTGTATAAGTAGAGAGTGGGTCTGAGGCTGAAGCTCTGGACCCACTGCATGTTTACAGGCTGTGACGATGAGGAGATTCCAGTAAGTGGGTGGCCAGTGAGATAGGAGGTAGCCAAGAAAGACCAAAGGAAGAAACTGTTTCAAGGAGGAGGGATTGATCTTCAGTGTCCAGCACTACTGAGAATTCACCACTGGTTTTTGGTAACATGGCCCCAGAGTTTGTCTGCATCCCAACTCTGCATGAGCTCAAGCAAGTTAGTTTACTTCCTCTGCTCCTTAGCTTTCTCTTCTGAAAATAAAGATAATAATACTGATCTTACAGAGTTGTGATACTATTAAATTAAATAATATTTTATAAATATATATAATATAATATATGTACACATATATATATATATATATATATATATTTTTTTTTTTTTTACTTAGTTGAGTTCCTGACATATAATAGTGGTCAAAAAGTGTCATTCAGTGTCCATCATCTTCCCTTTATCACATGCCTAAACGCCACAGGAAATTTCCAATTTTGAACCATTTTTAACCTATGAAATGGCAATTTCATATGGTTCGACTTAGTAACTGAGTTAGAATTCTGTGTTCCAAAAAGGGCAGGCTTTTGCTGGCCTATTCTCTATAATAAGATTTCTGATTTCACATTTCCCACTTAATAAGTTCTCCAGGAGAAAGCTCTCCTGGTAATAGCTTCTAAACTGCTCTCTGATTCCATTCATTTTCATGTTGGCACCACATCAAAGCCCACCACAAGGGCCCAGTTTCATTCACACATACCGCTTGGCATTTACAACACAGAGGTATAAACTCAGCTCTTCTTGTCTACTTCCTGTGGGCCTGCTGTGATGCGCATCCTTTTTGGAAGGTCTGGTAATTTCCTGTCAGGTGTCGTGCCTGCAGTTTGGTGAAGCTGCTGCCAAGTGGACTCTGGTATTAACTCTAAGGGTGACTGTATCCACCAAGGTTTTTTTTTTTTTTTTTTTTAATGTTTTTTGTTTTTTTTAAAAATTTATTTATTTATTTTATTTATGGCTGTGTTGGGTCTTCGTTTCTGTGCGAGGGCTTTCTCTAGTTGCGGCAAGTGGGGGCCACTCTTCATCACGGTGCGCGGGCCTCTCACTATTGTGGCCTCTCTTGTTGCAGAGCACAGGCTCCAGACGCGCAGGCTCAGCAATTGTGGCTCACAGGCCCAGCTGCTCCACGGCATGTGGGATCTTCCCAGACCAGGGCACGAACCCGTGTCCCCTGCATTGGCAGGCAGATTCTCAACCACTGCACCACCAGGGAAGCCCTCCACCAAGTTTTATTCTGCCAGAAGTCTTTGCTCCTTTGACATCCATGGGCTTCCCTAGGCACTAATGCTCGTGGATCTGATTAAGTAGTTGCCCAGTTTCTTCCCATCTCTTAGCTCAGGAGAAACATAGCAAAACAAAACAAAAATGAAATTATTTTCTATGCTCCAAAATTTGGCAGAAACTAGAAGAAAAAGTGATTAATGTCTATCTACAGCATGATTTCCCAATGATGTGCTTTTTCCAGAGGCATTTTTTTAGACTACCTGGCTACCTCTCTTTATCTTAGCTCCTTGCCCTGGGAACTTGAGTTTACTAATTAGCTTACATAGTAAAAGCTAACTCATTAAGGCCTGAATTAGCCACCGACCTTTCTTATCACTGCAAAAGACGCCCCCCTTTAAATGAGCTATACTACTGCCTTTCTACAAAAGAGCATGTAAATCCATTTTGAAAACAAGCCCAAAGAGTTCAGTGAAAAAAAAAGTTTTCTTATTTTTCTGTCCACCATTCCAGCAATAGGAAAAAGATTCTTAAAACTTCAGCAAGAAAGAGTGACAACTTTTAAATAAAATTGTCCTATTTGGTGTATAGTGTCACTCAGAGTTCTGAGAATGAACACATATTAAGAAAGAAAATGCTGCAAACATGTTCTGAGTTTCCTATCCTTAAACAGGTTCAGCCATATTCAAAGGAAGTGGAAAGATGAAAGACATAATGGGAGAGGAGGAAAAAGCTAATAATTACTGTACATTTTCTATGTGCTAGCCTATGACCCTAATTATGTTTCAGACAATCCAGAGAGCAAGTAATATCTATATTTTACAGGTAAAGAAGGTTAGGCTCACAGAGTTAATTGGCTTGTTAAAAGTCAAATAGCTGGTAAGTAGCAAAGTCAGGATTTGAACACAGGTCTGTGGGTCCCAGAACCCTGCTACTTTCTTGAACATATGAAAATAGTGGAAGAGTCTGAAGGTGGATTCTAGGGGCTCCAGGACTTCCTTTTTCCTATAAGGTGTGCATTGTGATGAAAGAAGGGTTTTGATTTTCAAGAATCTGCCTGCAAATGTCACGAGTCTCCAAGAGAGCCAGGCAGTAGCAAAATTTGCCATTGACCACCTAAGACAGAGTGGCACAGTGTTTAAGAGCATAGACTCTGAAATGGAGCTGCATTCCTATCCTGAGTGAGCTTGGGTAAATCATTTAACGTCTTTGATCCTCAGTTTCCTCATCTATGGGGGATGGTAATTAGTCCCTACTTCATAGAGTTTGTTGTAAGCACTAAATGAATGTAAAACATTCGGTCCCAGTACCAGGCAAGAGTCAGCCTCTTAGTTTTTAGTGAGGTCTGTCAAGATACTACCATCACCTAGCTCTTATGCATAGGGAGCATAGGGAAAGCATTATCTTTTGCACAATTGTTGGATAAGCTTTGGTGTTGACATGTCTCCTGGTCTTCTTTTGCTTCAGGAACTCAGGGTAACTAAGTGCTTTAGGGAGCAAATCTTTTAAGTAACTTTTAGCCTACTCAGCTTAATACACCTACCAGGAGGAAAATCCCCATGTATACAGAGACTCTCCAGTCCAACTCCAATGCTACAAAAATATATCAGGACATCTGTGTTTACCATCCACTTACCCTATTTTTTATCTTCCTCACCACTGTGTATTAATGGGAAAAGCCTAGACTGGTATAGTGGACATTTGTTGATTTGCCTCTCTAGCATCCATTGTCCCTTCTTCCTTCTCAAGGGCTCCTGATTTCCTGTGGGGTTTCATGTAGTTCCACAGAAGCTGCCTGTACCCCAGGCTCCAGGAGAAGGAGTGCATATCTTCCCGTGGCCTCTATGATTGCTTTGGGGGAGGGGGACATGTAACCTAAGTTATTCCAATTAGAGTGAGTCTCAGGATTTTGCCAGGAATATTGGGGCAAAAACTTTCCTGCTGGATGTGGATGAAGAATCATCAGGCTCTTGCAGTTATAGACAGCCATCTTGCAACCATGATGGAGGCTGGTTTTAGGGTGAAGTTGGCCCCATAGAAGGCAGAGGAAAAAAGATGGGACAAGTCAGGTTCTTGGTCATATCATTGAGCTGATCAAGCTTCCTTGAATCCAGAACCATTTCTTGACTTTTCTGTTACAGAAGTCAAAAACTTATTTTTAATGTTAAAGCTTTGCAATTGAAAAATTCCCAACTGACATAATTGGAGGCAGGCAGCTTGTGTTGTTGGGCTAGTTCTGCAAGATTTGTAACATCTCAACTTCCACATCTGTAAATTGGGAGTTAAATGAGATTATGGAGGTGAAAGCATTTCTTAAACTCTAAAGTAACTATAAATGTAAGTCATTATTATGATAATTAGTATTATATGTTGATGTCATAATGGATGATTCTGTCTTTCTTTCATATCAAAGCCTTGTTTTGGCAGCTTGGGTTGACCCCCAAGCTATAGGCAGGCTTCCATGACTGGCATTTTTGCATTTCATCCTTGTAGGTTTTGGTAGGTGATGGGGTCCTGAGGATTTCGTAGAGAACCTGATGGTTTGTCAAATCACCATGAACAGGTTTAATCTTGATAATAATACATATGATAATCATCAGCAAGTAGTTTCTTATTCTTTAATTTTCCTTCACCTGGATTTTGAGGGTTTAAGTCAAAGTTCTCTTTACCAGGGGGTTACAGCAATGTAATGACAGCAATGATGAGGACACAAAGCATCCAAATAACTCAGCAAAAGGAAGGCAGGTATCTTTAACCCAAAAAATAAGAATAGGGATAAGTGATCATTTTGTAGCGTTATCTATCAAAAGGATTTTCTTGGTATGGGAAAAGAAAGGAAAATTATGTTTACTGAGTAATCACCCTACACCCATTACCAAATCAGGTGCTTTCCTGTGGCATCTAAATTAATCTGGTAATAAATCTTTTACCCCATAGTAAGAAACTCTCTCTAAGCCCCAGACAATATAACTGTCAGACTTGTAATTTCATGATCCAACGTGGGACAAAGGGGAAAGATGACCAGACTTGGACTCAGAAACTCTAGGTTCCATTCACTTAACTTTCTGGAGCCTCAAATTTTCACTTGATAAATGGGCATATTTAGACTACTATGGCCCACTTCAAGGGCTTTTGTGAGGATTAAATTAGACTGCATATATTAAACACTGTGATATGCTATATATTATTATCATCTTTATTAATGTCAGATAGTAAACCCAGTGACCACTTAAGCTAATTTTGGTTTCAATTACTATGTCTCAGTTTCTGATTTGGAACTTCTGTGTTTAAAATAATTCTTTGTTTCCTTGTTTGCCAAATGTGCAGAGCAATAAAAATATAAAACTCATTCCAGCAAAACACAAAAAATATCATATATAGGATTATTTCCTCTAAAAGCTTCAGCCATTCCTTCTAAGGATGATTCCCAGTTTGAACATACATGGTGTTATCCAGTTACAGTAAGTTTTGTGGAATATTATGACATATTGTAACACATGTCAGATGAAAAAAATACATGTCCTTATGGCTAAAAGAGATATGGATTTATTTCACTTATTTATAGAACTATGTTCATGCAAAGCCTCTGGGAAGTTTGAAAAATAAAATAAAACATAAAACAATGATAGAATGCAGAAAGGTAAAGCTCAGATTCCATCACTGGTCAAGAACTTCTAATCCCACCTGATACTAAACTAATTAAATGGCTACTCCTTGACTTACATACTCTTATATTAGGATAGTAATTTCCAAAGAGTTGAAACTTTTCATTCTAGTGTTCTAGATCAATGATGTGCAAAAGAAATATGATGCAAGCCACAATCAAAGCACATATATAATTTTAAATTTTCTAGTGGCAACATTAAAAAAAGTAAAAAGAAACGGGTGAAGCTAATTCTAAAAATATATTTTATTTAACCCAATATATAAAAATATTATTATTTTAGCATGTAATCAACATAAATTTAAAAAAATTTTCAGCTTTTTTATTTCTAATATTAACACTTAAAGATATAACTTTGACTCAAACCAAGTTAGCACCATTTCATATATTATGATATATTGCAATTTCAATATCATTCAGTTCTAAAATTTTATGTTTTTTACTTTTTTTTTTAGATGTTGTGGACTGTCATTATTGTAATCTCCTTCCCAGTTACTCTAGTTTTTTTTAAAAGTTACTTTTTATTGGAGTATAGTTGCTTTATAATGTTGCGTTAGTTTCTACTGTACAGCAAAATGAATCAGCTATACATATACATATATCCCCTCGTTTTTGGATTTCCTTCCCATTTAGGTCACCACGTTGCATTAAGTAGCATGTATTCAACATAAAAATTTTAATGAGATGTTTTGCATTCTTCTTTTGAACTAGGTCTTCAAAATCTGTTGTATATTTTACCCTTATATCACATCTCAATTCAGACAGCCACATTTCACATGTGCAATAGCCAGATGTGGCAAATGGCTGTTGTACTGGACAGTACAGCTGTAGATTTCAATGAGGGTGATTTTTAGATTCAGAAAGACCTGGGTTTGAATGCCTATTTCATCATTTATTTCCTATGTGACCTTGAACAAGTTACTATTCTGCAGAACTGTCATGAGACTTAAGTGAGATGAGTCATATGAAAGTGTACCTCTCCCAGCATCTGGCCCCTAGTAGGTGGTAATAAAGGTTAGTTATCTTCCCAGCTTTTCACACTGGAAGTGGAGGCTGGGTTGGGAGAAAGGCAGAAGCATTAGCAGTAGGAAACCTGGATGAATCTTCCCACTCCAGGAAAAGCTAAGCACAGACGAAAGGGCTGAGGGTGGAGGTGCTGAACTGAGTGGACAGATGGAGACCTGACAGCCATTTCCAGATTAGTGCTGCATGGTTACTACCTAGTTACTCAAAAAGCTGAAGCATTTATCTTCTCTATGCTGGCCTAGAATGCTAAGGCATGTAACCTTTTTGAAGGAGAGCTATCAAGGAATGATGCAATGACTCAAAATCATGCCCTAGAAGGAATGATTGAAGGAGGTGATTGACATGTTTCCATGGTGGGGGGAGGAGAGAGAAGACGAGAGGGAGCTGAGACTGGGAGAGAGCATGGTTTTTATCTTTAAATAAACCAGCTTTGTCTGTGGCCCTAAGAGGCAGAACTAATGGGAAAACTACAAGGAGGAAGATTCTAGCTCAACAAGAAAGGACTTTTTAACAGAGATGCTTTGAAAATGGAGTGAGTTGTCTTGTGAGGTAGTCAGTATTTTATAGAAGATAAGCTACCACTTAACTACTTGGAGGGATACTATGAGGAGAATCAAATGAGGCAGCACATATAAAACACTGTGTATACTGTATACCATTATCATTATCGTTATTACTAATGTTAGGTAAATGCAGTGACCACTTAACACAGGTATAATTGGACGAGGTGAACTGTGAGGCCCTTTCAATTACTGGAATCTCTAAATCACTACTCTTTTCTGGGGACTATTGCCTAATTATCCAGCATTGGACTTGACACTTCTTCAAGGACGTGACACACTAGAAATTGAATATCTGTTCTTTGGTTCTGACTGTGGGAAGAGTGTCTTCCCAAGAATCAAGGTGAATTTATCTTTCAGTCCCCTCCCTGTTGGCATCACTGTCTCTTTGTGTGACAGGTCCTGGAGGAGTTGGAATGCTACTTTGGGGCTTCACACAGAACAATCTTGAGATCCTCTCGTACCTTGGTTTCTGGGTGCCACTTTCTTCCAGTTTTCTTCCTATTTCTGACTCCAGGTTTTTAGCTTTCTACTCTTCAACTATAGGAGATTTGAGGGGTCTGATTCATGTCACCTTCTCTTCTCTCTCTCCCCACTCTTCCACAGCAATCTCATCTTTGCTCTTGGCCCTGCTCTTGACTCCCGCATCTTTTCCCTCCAGCTCAGATTTTCCCCCTGAGCTGCCTACCTGATGTCCTGACCTGATGTGTCACAGGCTCCTCTAACCCAACATGCCATACCTGAACTAATTGTTCTTCAAACCTGCCCACCCTCCTTGGCTGCCCATCATCCACCCAGTTGTCCCAGTCAGACCCTGCAGTTGTTCCTGGATTTCTTCTTCTCCTTGTCCCCTCCAACTAGTCCATTACCAGGAACTGTGGGTTTGATCCTGTCTCCATTTATGCTCTTATTCATCTCTCACCTGGGCCATTCTTGTCTTCTTAACACACACCATTTTCCAATATTAAGAGCCTTAAGATTTCATAGAAGGGCCTCAGGTACTATTGTGGGGCTGAAAGGAGGCCATATAGGTATGACTCCTGATCCTGGACTCCTGCTTCTACCAGAGCAGCTCTGCTTTTATTTGTTTGATTTCATCAAGATCCCACTTAAGATTTGACTTGAAAGAAGGATTCTGATATATAAAAAAATAAGCAGGAAAAGCATTCTTCTGTGGGCTTTCCAGCTTCTAGGCTTTTCTTCTTCTATGCCATATTCAAAGCACATAAAAGACGTTTTTCTAAAGTGGAAATATAATCATGCCATAGCCAAGTTTAAAATGTTTCCTTAAATCCCCACTGCTTACAGGGTAAATGTCAGCTTTCATACTTAGGCTTTTATGATGATTCTTGCCTGTCCCTTTACCTTTCTCTAATACTGTCCCCTTTCCTCCCATAGTCAGATAATTTTCAATTCCCCCAGAACACTAAAGCATTTGCTCTCACAGTTTCCTCTCTTGGGCATTCCTCCCTGCTGCCATCTGCCTGGTGAAGGCCAGCTTCTCTTTTGAGACTTGGTTCAAGACTCACTTCTTCTTTGAAGCTTTCCTGATTGGATAAGTAGAAATGACTGTTCCTGTCTTTTGTTCCCACTTTCCCTAGCTTGTATACAAGTTCCTCTAACATGTAGTGTTCTGAATGTTTTACCTGTCTCTCTCCATGATTTTACCATGAACAGGAAACATGGCTGTCTTGGTTGTGTTTGTATGTCCATTGACCAGCAAAGGGCTTGGCCTGCAAGGTGTGTTTAGTAACTGTTGACTGAAAGAAGGCTTAATTAAATCATAAAGAGTGAAGCTGTGCGGATGGGCTGGTGCTAAGCCCCTCATGAGAGGCCAGGGGTGGCATTTTTCTATAATTTTTTGCATGTTGGAAATAGAATAGATAGTAAACAGCAGACATTCTGATGACTACACATTAGTTTATAAATGCATTTATTTCTATGGACATAATGCAATCAAATCAGCTTCTGTCCAGTCTCTCCAGATTTGATTTTTGGATAACTTCTATTAGTACCAAAAATAATGGTGATAAAAATAATATTTGTACTGAACTTTGTAGCTACAAACTGTTCAACTTTCATTATGTTGTTTGATATTTACAACAATCCTATGGGTCAGGCAGGGCAGATATTACTTCCATTTTATAGACATATGGAACTAGATGCTCAGATGTCACCTGACTTGCCCGAAGTCACACAACTGTTAGTTAATAGAGCCAGATATTTAAGTCTTCATTTCAAAGCCAGTCGATTATTCATATTTACTTGAGGGTCCCACTGCCACTAAAGGAACATCCTCCTATTGCCTTGAACGTGATAAATAGGTCATTAGGGTGAGATAAAAATTCTTGTTGACACACCTGTCTGACAGCCAGTCATCTGGAGAATGGGGTATTTCATTATCTTATTTACTTGCTCCCCCATTTCTTCCCTCGAGGCCTCTCCATGTCAAGTTGCCAAGATTTGCAATGGTCACTGCTGTTTGTTGACAAATAACAAAGATAATCCTTGTCAAGCTGTCAACTTTACATCCTCTGGGTTTGCCAGGTGAGCCCAACATGCACGGAAGGGCTTTGCTGTGGTCTGTGACTCACTACGCTCACTCTTCTGCTGCTTCCTGGGTGCAGGCGATTACAATCTACCCATTGCACAACTTCAGAATATCTCTGGGTGAATTGGCAGATGATGAAAAAAAAAAATCCAGCAGACTGAAGATTCAGCCACTGCTACGTGAATCAAAAGGCATACTACCATAGAAGAGTTACTCTAATCTCATCTGCAAATTGCTTCTGTCATCATCCAGAGATTTAGTGGAAGCATTCACTACTGGAGGGAAACGCCTTCTTTTAGGTGGTTCTTAAGTCTTGGAATGTCCTTTGGAAGAAGGGATGTGAGTAGGAGAAAGGGCCCTTCTCACTTGATCGGAAGTAGCTCAGTTCAAGTCCTGTTGATGAGAGGTGTTGTTCTCTTGGTTTGCTCAGAGATTACCCCATGTGCTCACAGTTTGTGTCCTCCTCCTCAACAGGACCTCAGAGTGGCATTTTTTTGCGGGGGTGGGGAATCACTTTATGAGGATAGGAAAAAGATTATTTGAGAAGTGAATCCAGTATGAAATGAAGCAATTCAGTTTCTCAACAGGCAGTGTATTCGTAATCAATCAAAAATTATATATGGGTGGAATTAAAGTTTATTACAGTTGCCAATGTTAATTGCTACTTTGTCTTCAAAAGATCTCTGGTAAAATTCGTAGGCTGGAGAGGTAAAGGGAGTTAGTGTCTGGTCTGTTGAATATCCTCTCCATCATCATCTGTTTCATGAATTCATTCATTGGTCAATGGATAAGGTCCTGCTCTATACCATGCTCTGTGTTAGATTCCTGGGGGTCCACAGTGATGAATAAGGTACAGTCCATGTTTTCAGGAAGCCTCTAGTTGTAGTGAGAGGACAGACCTAGGTACAGGTGATTGTAATACACTGGCTAGGTGCGGAATTTGATATACCTACAAGGTGCTTTGAGAGTAGAGAGGGACAGGTCCTAGCTTGGGGAATCTGTGAAAGCTTCTTGGATGAGGTGATGATACTTGAAATGAGTCCTAAACAGAACTGCCCTTGGATTTGTACAAGAAGGGCCTCTGCCCTGGGTTCCAAGCTTTAGAGGGCCCCACTCTGGCTTTCTTCTAGCTCTCCACGTATGCTCTGAACTCTGAATTTTCTGCCCAAACAACTCAGATCCTGCTTCTAGATCCTGTGTGGGCCTCTTTCTCAGGTCCATTCTCCCTTGGGTTTACTGCATCACTAGGTGAACTCCTAGGCCTGACGGGTGGCCAAAGAGTGATTGTTTTGGGAGGGTGGGGATGGTGTCTGGACACGTGGGCTGGGGCAACCACTTATGTGTACAAGAGACTCCTCATCCTGCAGGTAAGAGCTGTTTCGGGGAAGGGAAGGGGGCAAGCCAGAGGCTGGAGCAAGATTCTGTTTTCCCTGGGTCTTCCAGTTCTCGTGTAGATTCCCTGAAGAGTCTTTGAAGTCTAAACTTGAACCTGGCCTTCCACACTGTTGAGGGTATATTTTTCAAGATAGGAAGACAGTGCATTTTTTACTTAATAGGAGGCTGGCTTGGCTTATAACTTTTCAATAGTTGAGACATCTGCAAATTGGGCCTCTGTTTCTATTCTTAACCTGGGCTCTACAAATGTTAAGGGCCAGCCTGATCTTACAATCTTATGAGTGTGGTATCTCCAGGCAGTGCATTAATTTAGGTTCTTAGGGAACCTAATCCTTAGAGACCCTGAGCTTCAAGGGGCTTCGTTTAGTGGGGACACAGGCAAATGTCCAATCACAGTAATAGTATGCTGAAAGAGAGGTCTGTACGTGAGGCATAGAGAAGAGTGAGATCCATTTTACTGGAGTGATAGGAAGTAGGAACCTTTTGACATGAGCCTTAAAATATAGGTATGTGAGTCTGGTGTAAGAGTGAGGGAAGAAATTTCAGACAGAAAAGGCAGAGACCTAACAAAGCATGACACTTTAAGGAAAAATAAATAGTCTGGCATCATGGGAGCATGGAGTGTGAACAGGAAGAGGAGGGCAGGGGCTGGATCATGAGAGGTCTTATAGGTTAGGCTAAGGAGGCTCTTATCCCATAGACCATGGGGATCTCTCAAGGGTTCTAAACAAACGGTGGAGTAGGGTGATGAGATATCTCTTTTAGAAAGACCCCTCTGGCAACTGAGTGGAAGCAGATTGGAGGGGCCAATTTTGGGCCTCAGCCTCATTGCTCATAGACTGTTCTTTTATGTGTACATGTTTCACCCATTAGACTTCTATTGCACTAGCTCAGTGACTTGCATCCCAGCTATTCATTAGAATCTCTTGGGGAGTCTTTTAAAAAGCACCAATGCCCACCCCTGGTCCCAGACCAATTAAATTAAAATCTTTGGGGCTTAGTTATCTGTAATTTTTAGATGCATCCCAGATAATTCTAATGCACACCGAGGACTGATAACCACAGTGAACTATTTCTATTTGCCACCACACAGATGGGTGCAAACTAATTATATTTAGGAGGTGAGCACTAGCCTTGTCCTCCCCCTCCCATATGCAAATTATTCTTTCCCTGTTTCTTGCACTTTGATGACCAGAGGGGTATTTATGAATATCCCTGACTTTATTGGAGGAAAACCAGCTTCTGGTTTGAGGGCTACATGGATACCCTCCATCATGACCCACAAATTCTTTTCTTAATGGTTGCTTCCTATTTCCTGCTTGCAAATGTCTCCCTGGGCAGCAGAAGCTGTGAGTGAAAATCACCTACTTGATATTCTTTGGGGATTTTGCAATTTAACTGTTTCATTCCTACCCACAGATAGGTTCCCTTCAAAACTGGTTGCCTTGTTTTTCAAAGGAGTGCTTTGCTCTTTGGGCTTAATGGAATGTCCTTGTGTGCCAAAACCCATGGAAACAGTGCGGTGGCAAACTGCCTTCCACCTACATGTGCAGGAGTGAGTAATGTGTGAGGTTGGTCACAGGAGAGTGTCCCAATGCTATCTGAACTGAGCTGCAACTCAAGGGAAGTGGAGTGTTTGCCCCCATAGGCAGAGCATCGGGGGTATGACTGCTCTGTCAGATGCTCCCATGAGCCCTGTGCTTCTCTGTAGAATACACTTAGGTAATCATTGCCTTTGGGCCTTAAGTCATGGGAGAAGGCTCTCCTAGAGAAACTTCCTACTTTGTCTTGTGTCCCAGCAGAGACAAGTACTGTAGAGGGGAAGCAGAGGAGCCAGAGTTTGGGAGAAGGTGAAGTAGGGGCTGATCCACTATATCTAACACTTCGCATATATTAGGAAGGTGAATAATTGGAAGACATATTCAGGGAACTGGGCTATCCCAGGGAGCAGGCTGGTCCCATTAGTGCACAATGCTGGTACCTACTTTTCCTTCCTGTCCCCAAGGATGTTGACTAGTGAAGGACCAGGTCATCATTCCTCACGTAGCTGGAGCAACAGAGGCCTCTGCAAGATCAGAGTTCAACTAGAGGAAGTAGTTAAGTAATCTAGAAAATCTCTTCCAATTTCAAGATTCTAGTGCTCTCTGAGTATACATCAAGGGAACTCCTTTAGTCTCTGTACCTCACCTCCCAACTAATGCCAGCTTTGCCCATGGAGGCTGTGATATTTGCTTTTGTCTATTAATGCCAAGAGTCCTCTCCTTCTGTTGTTCCTCCATCCTGTTGAATCAAATTATTCCAACATGTGGATGGTTAAGTTCCTTTTTTTTCCATTTTATTTCAAAACATGTATTTTTCTGATTATAAAATAGTGAATATTGAATATGGAAAACTGGTAAACAGGGAGAGTATAAAGAATAAAATAAAGATTGCCCATTAAACCCACTGATAGATAATTCTGTTCTATACATTTCCTTCCAGTCATTTTCTATGCATATGTAAATATATACTAAAACAAAATCAAGGTTTATATAATATTTTGTATTCTGCCTTTTAAATATACTATATAATATTTTCCCCATGTCATCAGTTATTTTTGAAATGATTAAAATATATTAACTATATATTAACTATATAATTAATGTGTTAACTATAGAAAAATAGGGAAATAAATGTAAACAAAAGGATAAAAATACAATCTCAATAGCCAGTGATAATCACTATTAGCATTTTGGGGTTTATCCTTACATATATATATATATTTTCTTTTCTATGAGCCGTTGAGCCTGTATATACACATAATAATGCATGCATATAGGAAAACTTCAAGCACTATGGAAAGGTATAAAATGATGAGTCTCCCTTTCCATTCCCCTGAGCTAGGCTTCCATCTGTGTAATTAACCACTGTTTATAGTTTTTTCAAAGATATATATGTATATGAAATCATATCCGTAGCTATGTCTTTTTTATTTCGACAAATGAGATCATATTTTTCATGCTGTATTTTACCTTGGTTTTTCTGCTAAATATTTCAGATATCTTTCCATATCAGCACTTATAGATATACCCCTTTCTTTTTAATACCTGTGGTATGGCTATACCATAATTATGTCACTTAACCAGTCTGCTTTGTTTGGAATCTAGGTTGTTTCAAGTTTGTTTAGTTTTTGCTATCATCACAATGCAGTAATAAAAATCCTGTGCACATATTTTTATATATTTCACACACACACACACACACACACACACACACACACACACACACACAGATTGCTTTGAAAATGTTTTTAGATCTTTTTCTCCTCACTCAGTAATACATGACCATTTTTTGTTAATAAATCTGCTTCTACAATATCTGTAAAATGATTGCATTGTATACCATTAGACAGCTAGACCATAATTTATTCAACCAATTTCCTATTGTTGGATATTTAAATGTACCCCCTCCTCTTCCTACCTCCTTCCATTTCTTCTTCCCTCCCTCCCTTCATTTATTTATTTATTCCTCCCTCCCCTCCCTCCCTCCCTCCCTCCCTTCCTTCCTTCCTTCCTTCCTTCCTTCCTTCCTTCCTTCCTAACTCTTTTCCAACCTTTATTTCCACAAGCTATATTTCTGGAACTACATTTGCTAAATGAAACTATGTACATATGTGTGTGTGTGTGTGTGTGTATATATATATATATGCATATATATATATATAAATATAATTCTTTTTAAAGTACAAATAGCCAAACTGGTTGAAAACATCATACCAATTTAAACTTCTGCCACCAGTATATGTATATAATCATGCCCATTTCTCTATATCCTCACATCTCCAAGTTCAGTGCTCTTTAATATTTTCTAATTTATTGTTGATAATCATAGTGTTTAACATTGCATATATTTAATTAATAGTGATAAACTTTTGAGTATTTTTTGATATTTGTATTTCATATTTTGGACTTGTTTGCTCTTCTTCTCTGCCCATTTGAAATGCAGAAGGTTTGTTTTCCTGTTGATTTGTAAGATTTTTATTTTATGAATAGTTATGATGTCATTAATTATCTTTTAACTTTATGATGGTTGGGATATACAGAAATTTAAAAGTTTTAAATCAGTTTCATCCTTCAGGTTGTTCTTTGAGTGCTGTGTTTAGGAATATCCTCCCCTTTCTAAGATAATACACATATTTATATATGCTTTGTTCACATTTAAATCATTAATCCATCCAATACTTGTTTGTGTACATTTTCCCAATTTATTATCCAGTTAATGCCACTTATCAAATTTTTTCCTCTTCTGATTTGAGAGGTTACATGCTGATCATGGTCTAAACTAAACTTGAATTTGGTTTTGAACTACCTGTTGCTTTCTGTTGATCTGCCTTCTTACTTCTGCACCGTCACCACCTATTTATTTATCTTCCCACTGGAGAACATTTTAACATCTCATTGGTCAAGTTCTCTTCTCAGTTCTTTTCTGTATGTGGATCCGAAACCAGTGAGAGGAAGCTACAAGAAGACTCCTTATAATAACTCAGTAATTGAGTTGTTGAGAGAGAGAGTGCAAGTTGTAAAGGGGAAAATAGTTAGATGGAGGGATTATAAAAAATTTAAAGTGCCATGAAAGACACATAGCACCGAAGTGTGACTTTCTTTTTGAATAATTAAAAGCATCGAAAAGATTTGAAAAGGGAACAGTATTCTCACTTTGTAGGAAAATGGTATACAGTTTAGGTGTTCTGCCTAGAATTGTCTCTCACACTGCCAGTGGTACCTGTTCCTCACCTTGGGAGACAACGTGCTTCATGGAATTTTTGTGTGGATTAATGAAGATTAACTACTTTTGTGACCTTCTGGCACATACTGGTACTCAGTATATGGTAATTATTAAAGACGAATAGGCAAATTAAGAAGGAAGCCATCTCCCCTTCCCTTCCCTGGTGATGTGACAGGAGCATAGTAGGGGAGTCCTTGTCAGACTTGAATGTGCACAGAAATCACCTGGGGTTCTTGTTAAAGCAGTTTTTTATACAGTAGGTCTGAGGCAGGGTCTGGGTTTCTGCACTTCTAACAAGCTGTCAGGTGATGCTGCTGCTGCTGGTCTGTGGACCTTATCTTTACTTACGTGATTGTAGGGGTGATTTAGTAGTTATAGTGGAGGCTGGACTGGGTGATGTAAGACCCCTGTCAGTCTCCAGATTTTTTGAATCTGTGCCTGGACAGACCATTCACAATTCCACAAATTGAATCAGTACCAGGGAGGGGTGGTGGTGGTACATATTTTAAAAATTACATTGTATTATTATTTTTTTAATAGGTGGTGCTTATGCTACAAAACTTAAAAGACACATAAGGGTACTCAGTGAAAAATAAATTACCCTCCCACCCTTGTTTCCTAGCCATCCTGGTCCTTTTTACAGAAGCACTCACTATTACCAGTTTTTTGTTTATTTTTCCAGAGGTAGCTTATGCATGTACAAGTGCATATTTTCTTACTTTTCTGTATTTTTTATGCCTTGCTTTTTTGACTTGAACATGTATCATAGAAATAATTTTATTTTAGTACAGATGAGGCTGCTGCAACTATAAAAAAACTGCATATGCATATATTATAATCTAATCAAAGAGTTCTCCATTGATATGTATCGTTTCTAAAACTTGGCTAGTACAAATAACATTTCAGTGAACATATCTCATTTCAAACAAGTAGAATAAATTCCTAGAAGAGGAATGATTGGATCAAAAGACATATGTATTTAAAATTTCGATGGATAGTGCCATACTGTTCTCCATGGGTGTTTTGACAATCCATAGTCCAGTCCCACCAGCCACGTATGGGGTGGTGCTTTTTCCACACGCTGGCCCACACAATGTTACCAAACATTTTGATCTTTGCCAGAGTGATAGGTGATAAATGATATCTCACTGTGGTTTTAATTTGCGTTCTATATTATGAATGATATTGAGACATCTTAATAATTGTTTAGGAGGTATTCACATTTCCTTTCCAAGAACTATCTGTTTATCTTTCTTATTGATTTGTAGGAGTTCTTTATAACTTAAAGGAAATTAATCATTTATTTGTGATATGAGTTGCAAGCATCTTCCCCACATTGTTTTTCCTTTGACTTAAGAAGTCAAACATAATCATTTTTATGTAGTCTCATTTATCAGGGTGTGTTTTCTGTCAGACTTAGAATCACCCTCTCCCCCATTTTGAAATATAAAGAGCTATTCTCCTCTGTTTACTTCTTTTATTTTTATGTTTTTATTCTTTCACATTTAAATCTTTGAAACATCTAGAATTAGCTTCATGTAAGATGTGAGGTATGGATCCAACTTTATTTTTCTTTCCAGATGGCTACCCAGTTGACACAACATCATTTATTGAATAATGGCCTACATCTATTGTCACATATATTTGCATCTATTTCTGAACTTTCTACTCTGTTCCATTGATCTATCTGCTCTTGAGCCCATCTCAAACTATTTTTAATAGCTTTTAAAACATTAAATATCTGGTAGGACTGGTCCCCCAGTGGTTGCTTTTCTCTCTCTTTTTTTCCCCTCAAAATTTTTTTTTGGGGGGGCATTGCTCTTACTTGTTTATTTCGTATGTAAACTTTAGAATATGCTTGTCTATACTTGCCTGGTTGAAGAAAAGTCCCATTGGTATTTTTATTGGAAGTGTGTTAAATTTATAGATTGATTTAAGAGAACTGATGTTTTTTATGATATTGAGTGTTCTTATCAAAGAACACAGCATGCCTTCTACCATTTGTTTGCTTTCTCTTTGCCTCTTAGTAACATTTTAAAGTTTTCTGTATGTAGATCTTATAGATGTTTTCTTTATCTAGATCTTTTTTATTCCTAGGTCTTTAATCTTTTTTTTTTTTTTAAATAGAATTGGTAAAGGTTGGAGCTTTTTATTTTTATTTATTTATTTATGGCTGTGTTGGGTCTTCGTTTCTGTGCGAGGGCTTTCTCTAATTGCGGCAAGTGGGGGCCACTCCTCATCGCGGTGCGCGGGCCTCTCACCATCGCGGCCTCTCCCGCTGCGGAGCACAGGCTCCAGACGCGCAGGCTCAGTAGTTGTGGCTCACGGGCCCAGTTGCTCCGCGGCATGCGGGATCCTCCCAGACCAGGGCCCGAACCCGTGTCCCCTGCATTGGCAGGCAGATTCTCAACCACTGCGCCACCAGGGAAGCCCTTTAATCTTTTTTGATTATATTGTAAATGTTTTTTCTTTTATTATGTCTTTTAATTGACTATTAGTATATGAAAGTTATTAGTTTCAGTACATTAATTTTGTATCCATCCACCCTTAATGAATTCTCTTTTTTTCTAAACATTTGTTAATTGCTTTTCTAAGCAATTAATATTATCTAAGCAAATAATATTTTCTAAGCAAATAATATTATCTGTAAGTACTCATAATTTTACTGCCTCTTTTCCAATTTTTATATTTATTACTTCTTTATTTTATCTATTGTGTTGGTTAGTAGCTTCAAAATAAGTGTAAATATTAGTGGTGGCAAAGAACTTCTTGTTGTTCTTCTGACCTTAATGGAAATGCTTCTTCTACTGTTTTCCTGATAATCAAGATGGGTTTTTGGTTAAGATACATATTTTCTGGTGTTAAAACAGCATCTCTCTGTTCTTATTTTAAATATTAAAAAAAAAAAGAGTGGGTTTTGAATTTTTCAAGCACCTCTCTAGTGTTTATAGGAATCACATATGATTTTTCTCTTTTACCTATTTTTATGACAAATTAAACTGTGTATATTTGAAATCATCTTCCTGATATCTGGTATTTGAAGGATTTCCTCTGTAAACATCAGTGTCATTTTCATTACACTACCAGCTAGCTTTCTTTGAGCCCCAGGAGGCAGATTATCCGGGGTTACAATCTGCAGTTACATTGTTTTTTGCTGTTTCTACTCTGAGGTTTCCTAATGCCCCTAAATGGGGCCCTGAGTTCAAGCCACATGGGTAGTTTTTCCACTCAAGTCTTATTTCCCACTTTGTTCTTCAATACTCAGCTAGAAAGAGGTGGAGGGTAAAGAGCCACTTCTTGAATTTTTATTTCTGACAACCCAGTGGTGCTGGGCTCCCTCCTGTTGACTGTGTACCTGTTAAAAAATCAATAACAGGCCAGAAAACTGTGCTCTAGAAGAATAAAACTGACTTCCTTGGCAGGAGGCACTCGATATCAGTCTTTACACATGTGCTTGGTCAGTTGCCTCACCACCAGGCAGTCATCCACAGCCAACCTCCCAACACTGCCTGGGGTGTGACTGGTACCCACTGATTCATCTAGCCATGGCCTGGAGATGTGGACTCAGTCAGGCTGGTCCGACATGTACATCCTCAGCAGTTTCTCCAAGTGCCGAGTCAGCCCAAGTGCCGGTCTTTCATGAGGCCTGTGATCTTCTAGTGTGGAGTCATGTCTCCTCAAGTCTGTTTATCTCCCTATCTCATGCATAGACCCCGGGGCCATGATGGTTTTCCAGAGGTGGCAAAGATTTCACTCTGGGAAATGTCCTTTTTGCAATGGGAGAAAATGTCAATTCAGCATAATTCAGTAGTCATTAGCTTCCATATATTAGCTCAATGTTGGCTGCAGAAGGGGAGAATGAAAAGATGAATATGACTGCCGTGGCTTTCAAGGAGTTCTCAATTAAAAAACAGACCTGATTATATAATTGGAGCAAACAAGTGTTCAGTGAATGTTGTGAACTAACCTTCCTGCCTCCAGTCTCTTCCTTTAATCCTTCTTTCACCCAACTTCCAGCGAGATCTCTCTAACATAAACCTAATAATGTCAGTCCTGTGCTTAAATATCTCGTCTTTGCTTTCAGGATAAACTTCAGATTTAACCTGACATATGAGGCCCTTCAGAGTCTGGTTTCAATCACATTGACCTGCCTCATCTGCCTCTATCCCCCCTTTATAGATAACAAAGCTGCATGAACACAGCATGCTCTCTCTTACCTCTGTGTCTTTGGACAAGCTGTCTCCCCTGTATAGAATGCCCTCCCCGTTCCCCCCCCCCCATTTTTTGCCTGATGATCTTCTGCTCATTTCAAAAACTCAGATCAAATGTCTTTCTTCTGGTATGCCCTTCCTGCATTTGGTCCCTTTTGTCTTTATAAGCCATGTTCACTTTTCTCCTTAGCATTTTCCACAACATCCTATAAATCTAGTCCAGTGGTTCTCAAAGTTGGATACGGGAAGAATAGAATTCCTAACTCTATTTTTTGTATGCTTTGTAATGTACCTAATATGTTGATACAATGGTACACATGTATACTTCATGATTAATAAATATACCTATATTGTGGTTGTGTGTTCAAAAGTTGTTTTACGGATAGGGGTTAATAATCTGAAAAGTTTGAAGGTCTTTGCTCTAGTAGTTAGATCCTGGAGAGCATGAATGCTTTATTATTTGCAGGAGCACAATAAAAATTAGTGGAATAAGTGAATGGCCTCTATATGAGCAGAATGATGATTAATGCTTTAAATGAGATATAAACAAGATTCTAAGAGTAGAAAGAGTGGAAACATAATTGTGCATTAGTTCAGAAGTCAGAGAGTCTGGCTTCAAATTATTTAAGAAGGATTCAAAGTGTCTGCGGTGCTGTCTTAGGTGTTACTCGTTTTTCTAGACCAGGGCTGGCAAACTTTTTCTGTAAAGAGCCAGAGAGTAAATATTCAGCTTTGCAGACCATAGTAATATTTGCAACGACTCAATTACTTAACTCTGCCACAGCTAAAGATAATATGTAAACAAATGGGTGTAGCTGTGTTTCAATAAAACTTTATTTACAAAACCAGGTGACTGGTTGGTCCGGGGGTCATATTGTGCTGACCCCTGTTCTAGATGATGATTTCTAGTTTGTGAGATCATTGTATTATATGAAATACCTTTGCAACATGCATAGCCAATGATTACTTGTTGTTAGATAAATGCTTAACAGTCTCAACAATGATTAGTTCTGATTTGGAGTCTTGCAAGAAAAGAGTTGAGTCTTTAGATCTGAGTCCCAGACAGAAGAGGCATTGGTGGCAGGGACTAGAGAGGGAATAGTCAAGTCTAGGAAACAGCATGCATAAAGGCCCTGATGTCCTGCTAAAGTGACCCTGGGAACCACTGCAGCATCCCTGGGTAATGATATCGCAGAGATATCAAGGGGTAAACTCTACCTTGATGGTGAAATAGAGACAATAGCAACCTCCTTTCCAATAGTGAGAATCAGAGAAATTGCATGTCAAACACCCAGTGCTTGGTTGTGTCCTGTGACGTGCTGGGGGACATCTTTTGATCCTGACCTCTACCAGCTGTCTGATGCCAAAACTGTTGGCTTAACCTACCTCAGTACTTCTTGTCCCACTCCACTGGATCAAAATCAGTGGTCCTCTAACATCTGAAGCATAGAAGAAAAGGAGCATCTTGAATGGGATTTCTTAAGGTGCTGTCTGTGGAGCACCTGGACAGAATCACCTGGAAGTGTCCATTAAAAATGGAAATTCCTGGGCCCCATCCAGAGCTCTGGAGTCAGGATTTCTGCTATGGGGCCCATTTAAAACTAGGTTTCAGGTGGTTCTTACAAATGCCAGAGTTGGAGACCTGTTCCTGTTCCAACAAGAGCATTAAAAAAAATTTTTTTTCCCAAGGCCTCCCTTTAAGTTGCCTCATCCACACTTAGCTCTTTGAATCCAGTGTAATCAGTGAAAGATGGAAAATTAAGCCAACCACTAGTTTGCCTGTTTTTTTCCCCACAAAATTTGCTTTAAAAATAACAAATTGTGCAATAGATAAGTTTACATCTAAGTGGGTCTTAAAGTTGCCAGACTCTTCTAAGGTGTCCCTTATCAAACAGCCCTGTCCCCAGGTAGAACCTGCACACAGAACTTCCCTGGTTAGAAAACTCTTGCAGGGCTTCTTTCTTTGCAACTTCCTGATTTGCTTTCCTAGGTGGTCTCCCTGGGAGGGAGATGTTACCTTGGACTTTCCTGGTTAGTACTGTCATGCACAGATTTCCTAATTAGAATCCTCCCACAGGTCTTTCTTTCCTCCCTTAGGTCTTCCCCAGTAACCTCTCTAAATGGAAAATGCCGTTATGGAGCCTCTGATGACCTCATCTGAGGGGTTCTTTGCTTTGGTGATCTTTCAGTCAAGTTAGTGTATCTACGCTAAAATTCAGTGGGATGTGAATTTTATCTGTTATATATAAAAAGTTGTAGCCACCTATTTGAAAGGTAATTTTGTCATCTTTAAGATCATAGGATTAGCTCCCAGTTATTTAATCAATGAATTGTTATTGATTGTTCATGTACTATATGCATCTAAACTTGCATAACAATGAATGAATCAATCTATCATGTTATGTTGGGGTGTGTGTGTGTGTGTGTGTGTGTGTGTGTGTATTTATTTATTTTCATGATTATGGATGTTTGTAACAAATTTGCACATTAGTGATCTCATTTGTTGTAAAAACTTCCTGGCCCTGTAGAGGGCAGAATTATTCTTTCTGTCTTTCAAATAAAGCACCAGGAAATGAAATGATGTTTCCAAGGTCACGTGACTGGCACATTGCTGAGCCAGGGCTCATATGCAGATTCTTGAACCTGCAAAGCTGTCATCCTGCTTCTCAATTTAGGCCTGGGTCCAATTCCACCCTTGACTCTTTATCCAAATAAAATTAAGGACTTGTATACACCCTGGGAGAAGAAATCATGGAATATTTTGCAAGAAAAAACATCCAAATAATAAGATGGCTTGGGGTTCTGACACCCCAGGATCTCTCAGCTACAACTGAGGCACAATTGTGTTTTTTATGAGACATACCTCCGGAAAAGCCAAAGGAACCACTAGATGGCAGTATATGAACATTAAACGGGAAAAAGGAGCCCACTCTTCATTTTGAATACCTTGAGACTGCCATGGTGAAAGCCTTGGCAAGGACATCCAGTTGGAATTAACCTTCCCAAAACCATGATCAGAGATCATTGTGACTTTGGGCTCCAGCCCAAGACAGGATGGCCGTGCTTTGGTTTTATGAGAAGCTAGATCCATGGTTTTCAGCCCCACTTGCATGTTAGAATCATCTAGCGTTCTGATTTCACTTGTTTTGGGGTGGGTCCCAGGCATGGATATTTTTTGTTAAAACTCCTCAGGAGCTTCAGTGTGTTCCCAGTGTCAATAATCTGTGCTAGATGGAGGCCACCTGCCCCTGGGTTGCAAGAACCCAATCAAAGCAGCAGAATTTGAGCTCATAATGAAGTTCCAGGAATGGGGTCGGCCACTGAGCCTGCAGGAAAAAAATGAGACATTAAGACTTGGTCTCTGTACTCCAGAAGCCCCACTTCTAAAGGGGCTGAGATTTAAAATTCCAAATAGGATCCAGGCATGCGGTGAGGTATTCCTGCAGTGCACTCCCTGATCTGCCGTGCATGCTTTTGAGTGTGTCACTTGACCACTCCGTAACTCACTGTATTTAATGAGTTTTGATGGGACTCCTCATTGGGAAAATGAGGATGATGAGCTAGGTGCCTTCAAGGATCTATATAGCTGTGTTGCTAAGGACAGTATCTTTTCCCAGTCAAGTTCTGTGTGTATCTAGGAACAACTGGGCTGTTTTGAAGAGAGGTAGACTCCCTTGGCTTGGCATTAGCTCAGCATTTCAGGCAGGACGGAGGGATCCTGCTGCTGCTTTAAGGTTTGCATTTTAGTTCATTGTGGGGAAAATTAGTTGTTGATGATAAAGCCTTTAAAACATACCCAAATTCCACGTGCTTGTTTTCTAGAAATGTGTTCCAAACCAGCAGGACTGGGGACGAGAGAAGGTGTCTCCAAACCACAGAGGCTCCCCCCAATTCTTACTTCCATCTCCCCATCTCTGTATACCCAGCTTCAACATACCGCTGGAATTTCCTCTAAGCTAGGAGTGTTACTGACCAGGGTTCTTGGCCTCCTTAATCAATAGAAACTGTTAAGAGGCCAGTCAAGAAATTCAGGCAAGCTTTACTGGGACTCCTGCTGCAGCAGGAGGGAGTGAGAACAAGTAACAGTTTCCCTTGCTCTCTGAGGCGTAAGGGGTAAGGGTGGGGGTGGGTCCAGGGGTCGGGCCTGAGGGGTGGCTGAGGTGGTTTGCCCACCCCCTTGGTGGTGCTGTGTGCAGGGGGCATGCACAGTACCCTGCTTTTGCTCCCAGCTCTTCAGAAGTGGTAGTTGGGTTTTTGGTCTTTTTGTATCTTGTCCATAATTTGCCCCAACTGCACATGCACGCAGTTATTTTTAGTCCCTTATAGTTTCTTTGTATTTTGTTACTTGAGGACACGTTTGTCCAGGTGCAAGCACTGCAGCAAAGGGTCCCAGGTCCCAGGTTCCTGTCTCAGGATGACCTCTAGAAGGTTACTTCATAATCTCCCCTTTTCGTGGGGATTGATGGGGCATAGAAAAATCGACAGCAACAACCTGCAAATCCTGATCTGCAGGATTCAAATCGTGATTATGCTTAAGAAGGACTTGAAGAGCACAGACTAGATCTTACTCATTTCACTCATTTTAATAACTGGCACAGGACCTGGTACAGAGTAGGTGTGAGTGAATGTTTGTTGAATTAAGGTTTCTGTAGTTTGAGGTATTTAACAACATCAAGCTGATTCTAAATATTCAGATCTCAGAATCAGAAATAGCTTTGGTGCTATTTGTGTCTTACAAACACAGAATTTTATGAAATAGATTGTGTTTCCTTCTTCACATTGGCTTCTAAGGAGCTCAGAGATAAGTTAGTGGTGCACCTCTAGCAAATAATGAAGAAAGACATGCTACATATTTATTTATATGATCAATTAGTTGATTATATGAGATTAAATGATGCCTGCTTTCACTTTATTTTCCTCAAACTTGATGTTTATTGTACTGAATTATTATTGCAAGCTGCCTCAAATTCTCTTTGGAACAAGGAATGAGGAAATATTAAATCTCAGGCAATGTCTGGGACAATTCCTGGTACACGCTAAGAACTCAAAATATTTATTGAGTGAGTGAAAGGTATTTTCATCTGAATCTTTAGATTGAATTCAATGTTTAACCAAATCTATCAATCAACCTGAAAGTCACAGTCTCTCAAAATAAACTGGAATAAATGGGAAGATCTTCTGGGAAATAGACCCAGAGAGGCAGAGTGACCTGCCCGAGATGACACAAAAATCCAGTGGCTCTAAGTTAAGCCCAGTTATTTTTGATTCTTGATCTACAGCATGTTCTATTACTCCAAAACTACTTCTTTTGATCTTCCAAGAGAGATAACTATCTTCAAATATCTTCAAAAATGAAATATGAAGAAAGGTATGTTCATCCAGTTGCCCCTCAGGTAAAACTGGTGACAAAATGAGAGAGTGGTGCCGCCTGTGTTTGATGGAATCACTTGTTCTGTTTATTGTTTTTCCTTTGACCAAGTCAATGACAGCTCTTTTGGTGACCTGTGATGTGATTTCCTTTCTAAGCTTCATAAGGAGAAAAAGTTAGGGAATGCTGGTAGCCCCAGTCAGCACTCTCCCGGGAGGTTGGGAAGGGATTTTTACTGACAGTGTTTGTCCTGGACAGAAGCCAGCAGGCCTGTCGGCTTGAAGCATGAACTGCTTTATCTTGTCAAACATCTTTGTCCAAAACGTGGTCAAAGGAGAAGTGAGGCAGCTGAATTTTGATAGAAATTTATCTCTCATGTATTTATTCAGTGTTCCTGTAGAGAGCAAAAGAAGTCATGTTCCTATTTAACAGCCTGACCTGTCTACTTTTCCAACATTTTCTGAACCACTCCCCTTAAACTCCACTATTTTTATTACTCTATATCCAAGTGGAAGTCTCTGCCCAGCAAACACTTAAAAAAAATACTCCCTAACCCAGAGAAGTCTTTTTCCTTTCTTAATAACTACCCTTGAGTATTTTTACAGGCATGTATATAATTTGCTCTAAAGCCAAATGTACATCTTCTTCAGACCAATCAGCTTTCACTAGTATTCCATCAATGGAATGACCAACCTGGGAGCTCTGGCTCAGATGACATAATGTCCATGAGAACCTCCATGAATGACTTACTGCTCTCTATCTGTGCTCCTGCAATGGACCCATCTCCATGATGGCGTCACCATATTACGTTACTATTATAAGGTTATCTATCTGCTTTTCCCGATGGACTGTTAGCTTCTCAAGGTAAGGAGCCATCTCTCCTTCACCTGTGAATTTCCTGAGCCTACCCAGGGCCAAGGGTGTAGTAGGTGCTCACGTTCATATTTACTCATCCTATCGTTGATTCATTGCGGCTGCTCCTATTGTCTTACTCAGATTTCTTGCCTTCCCTGTGAGAAGTGGACTCTGCAGAAATCCTGTCCAGAAAGCAATCTGATGTGCTAGTTAGTGCAGCTCACCTGTTGGCTCACTAGTATGAATGTGACGTGACGATCACGCAGCCCAAAGGCCTGGACTTTGTTCACAGGCACAGAAATGTCTTCTGAGTCATGCTCAGCCAGCTATTGCCTGAGTCTTAGTCCAGGGATGGAGAGACCCAGCTCTCCTGCAGTCTCTTGAGATTTCAGCTGTTGTTTTTAACTCCTGACCTTAGCTTTCTCTGGGGAGTCTTTGAATTTGGCTCAGTCCATTTGAGATGAGATTGCGGAGGCAGATACCCTTAGGAGAGGACAGTTTGTCCTTTGGGAGTCTGTATTTAATCCAAGGTGAGATTATGAAGCCTCGGCTGTAGCCCAGCCTACCAGGCAAACCTCAGATCTTTCTCAGGCCAGAGGTATAATGGACTGTGGAAATGTAACTTGTCACCATGGAGGAGACAAACTGTCTGGAACAAAGTCCTAGGACAAGGGAATTGGAGAGGCAATAAGTTGCTTATTTTTCTTTTGAGAGAATAGACAGGACCATCTTAGATTTAGCAAAAGAGAATGCCTTTCAATGACTCTATTTGGAAAAACGCCCTTCACATTTGAAAGTTGGTGTTGGGCATCTATGAGCCTTAAAGCTTTGTGATCTTTAAAACTCAGACACTTGTTTTTTTCCCCCTCTTCATCCTAATCTTTGTATCCATTAGGAAGGTCCTAAAAACCAATGCTCATCCCGGCTCCCACATGCTTGAATTGCCCCAGTGAACAGGTTCTTCAAACTAAGTTGGGACACTTTCTTTGACAGGCAACCCCCAACCCTTCCTCTTCCTTCCTCAAGTCTAGGAAGTCCATTCTTTCTCACACAGCACTGTTAGTTAAAAAAGAAATTTCTCCTATTATTGAGCAGATTTCTGTCCCTGCTGTAGTTTATACAGATTGTTTCAATTCTCCCTCTCAGGGCCACATATAGCAAATAAGTTCCTTCAGCCCCTACCCCTAAGTCTTGTGCTTTTTTAGCTAAAAATCCCCTTCCTTTAAGCTTTCCTGCCTGCAACACCACTTTCAGTCTTTTACCTGTTGAGCCAATCTACTTTGAACACCCTCCAGTTTGCTCTGTTGAAGTACGTGTAACCAGATAAAGCAGGAGGGCTCATGTCACACTAAAGCCCTTGTCAACAGCCAAAAGTGATTGAGAAGAAATTGAGATCGTTAATGAACTTATTTGAAAACCCCAAAGGGTTCATTTCCTGAGTCAGAGCAAAACATGAAATTCACATTTTCTATCTTCTTTATTTCTTTCTTCTTCCACTTTAGTCTTTCATCTTCCTCTGTCAAAATTCTGAGACAGCTCCCCAAACCAGCCCAGTCAGGCTCTTTTTTTTTTTTTTTTTTTGTAATTAGGACATTCACCCCTTGAGAAGTCTGGTCATAGCAGTCTATTGATCTGATAGATTTTTCTTTAATTAAAATGAAAAATTTATTTATTTATTTGGCTGTGTCAGGTCTTAGTTGCGGCCTGCGGGATCTTTTGTTGTGGCACGTGGGCTCTCTAGTTGTGGTGTGCGGGCTCTAGAGCGCACGGGCTTAGTTGCCCCGCGGGACGTGGGATCTTAGTTCCCCAACCAGGGATTGAACCCGTGTCCCTGCATTGGAAGGCGGATTCTTAACTGCTGGACCATCAGGGAAGTCCCAGGCTCTTTTAATTTCTCTTCTTCTCTCCTGTCTTAGGCTGAGTTGTTATTGGGGCAGGCTGGGAGGGGTGGGAGGGATTGTAGACACATAATTAAAAAAAAAGACTTTGTTATATATGGATTTAGAATTTGTCAGAGTGAATGACCAGAAGTGAAGCCTAATCTATGCAAAGCAGAGCAAACCCACCTACCTCCCCTCTTCTGAACACTCCCGGTAACAGAACATCAAATATCATTGGCTTTTGGGCCATTCCAATTCTGCTAGTGTCCCATATTAAAATTCCCATGAACTCAAAAAGCTTAAAGCAGAACTTATCCAGGATCTGAGGTTGAGGTGAGCACATTTTCTATAGGTTCTATAAATTCACAGATTCTGTAGATTCCTGGTTGAAGTTTTCTGGGAAAAATATAAGAGGAAAAGGAAGAATAGAGTCTTCTACTTTTATTTTGTTAAATTTGAGGTCCAATTACTTGGAAGTGAAAAGATCACTTCTTTGTTTAGCATTTTTGTCCTTTTTGTGTGTGGCTGGAGGGCAGAAATAACTCTGGTGACCCCCCACAGACCACCCCATCTTGATTGCTTGAACTATTGCAGGTCCCAGAAGTCATTTGTGGGTTTGAGGTTAGCACTTCCCTCCATTCTGCATCCCAACCTAATGGGGCCCCCTTCCCCTGTTTCCCAGAGTGTGGGACTGTTGACTGCTGACTTGAGGGTGCTGTTGCAGGCCCTGGTATCTTCTCCTTTACTTGTCTTGGGTAGTGGAGTGGTCAGTGATTTCCTCAAATGGCCCTATGTGCCCTACATCTGGCAGAAATTTCTCCTTTATTTTGATCAATTAATGATACCATTCCTGAGATATTTTCTTATTTTAAAAATGGCCTTTTGTAGTGTATATACGTCCATGCCACTCTCTCACTTCGTCCCAGCTTACTCTTCCCCCTCCCCATGTCCTCAAGTCCATACTCTACATCTGTGTCTTTATTCCTGTCCTGCCCCTAAGTCCTTCAGAACCTTTTTTTTTTAGATTCCATAAATATGTATTAGCATACAGTATTTGTTTTTCTCTTTCTGACTTACTTCACTCTGTATAACAGATTCTAGGTCCATCCACCTCACTACAAATAACTCAATTTCATTTCTTTTTATGGCTGAGTAGTGGGAAGCAGCCGCATAGCACAGGGAGATCAGCTTGGTGCTTTGTGTCCACCTAGAGGGGTGGGATAGGGAGGGTAGGAGGGAGACACAAGAGGGAGGAGATATGGGGATATATGTATACGTATAGCTGATTCACTTTGCTACAAAGCAGAAATTAACACACCATTGTAAAGCAATTATACTCCAATAAAGATGTTAAAAAATAAAAAAAATAGAAAATAAAATATATATCATTAAAAAGAATGGCCTTGGTCATTTTAACAGGAATTTGGGGATGAGGAGGATTAAATCCATTAGAAGTCAACAAAGTTTAATTTCAACCACACTGGGTGAGGCAGGATGGGAAGGAATGGTATACCGTGGTGAGGTGGTTGTTGGTTGTTTTGATGATCATAATGTTGCTTTCTACAATTTCCAAAGCATTTCCTCACACGTTATTTCATTGGATTTTTACAACAGATTTGAATAGGAAAAGTAGCAATTATTACTTATACTCTGCTAATTCATAAAAACATGCTCAAAGAAGTTTACTAACTTACCCAAAAGCAGAGGACTTGTGATCCCCTCAGATCTTTTGCCTTCAAAGGCTTTATTCACTCAAGCTAGGTATTTGGATGCCATTGCCTCTATTTTTGCAATACTAACAAGACCTGTAATGATATTTCCTTACTGTTTTTCTTTAAACTGACTTATTTTCTAACTTAAATAAATATATTTAACAAGAAAACTTCATATCTCCATGGTAAATAAAAAGCTAGTACCACTTTCTAAAACTGAAAAGTAACCATGAAAATAAAAACAATGAGAATGAAGCAGTGTCCTTATATTTTAGCTAAGTATTGATTCTCACTGAAGTCTCTGATCCTAAGTCCTGTTCTCTTTTTGTTAAAAAGGGAAATTTTAGCATGTTTTTAGAGAGGTGCTGAAGTCATATGGCATCAAACTGAATCTTCCTCCTTTATATCATCAGAAAGACTAAAAAAGAATTGGAAAAGGAATAATTTTTCCAACATGCAAATCAGTGTTATTTAATATTGTGTCCGTGTGGGATTCTGTCACACATAATTTAAAAATTCGTAAGTTGTTCCCACCCGTGAGAAACACTGCAGAATACCATAGTTATATAATTAAGGAGTAAATGTGGACTATAAGTTGGGCAGTTCTGGTAGGCTACATGGGTATCAATAGCAACTGTGTTAATTGAATTCCATAAATCAGTATTTACTATTCATCCATTCAGTAACATCTAATGAACATCTACTATGTGCTGACCATGCAAAAAAGAAGACACAGTCGCATCCCTGAAGGAAGTTTGTGGACTTACTAACATTAGCAATGGTATGAATTTCTAAGTTTTCCATTATGAGGAAAAATCAACCTTGCTTGAGGGTGAATCAAGGAAGGCTTCAAAATGTGGTAATATCTGAGGTGGGTATTGAAGGATAAGGGTTTGTCAGCTGTAGATCTCCCAGAAGGAGTACAGCTTCTAAAAAGAAACAATGGTAGGAAAGGACATGGTTGTCTTGAGGGGTAAGTAGTTTCTTGGTTTGGCTAAAGTATAGAGCCAAAAGGGAGAGAGGTGAATGAGGTAGGGAGGTATCAGAAAAGGAGGCAGAAATGGTAGACCAAACCAGTCTGAGAAGAGCTCTGTATGCCTTGCCAGGATGTTTGGACTAGTCCTGTAGACAGTAGGGAGCCATCCAGATTATGTAAGCAGGGAAATGACATGCTCAGACGTGCATTTTAGAGAGGTCACTTTGGTGACAGTGAGAAGAGATGAGAAAGGAGAGAGTAAGATGTCGGCACAGATATCTTCTTGGAATGCCAATATTAGCTTAAGTTATTCCATGCAAATTCTATTCATTAGCTCTCCTTGCTCATGTAAAGAGTTTTGGCAGCCACACTCTGGCCAGAATGGATGATGCTCTGAGTGGAAAGTCTGTTGCTTTGGCCTTGGCAGAATTTCCCTGGGATTTTTACTCTTATAGAATTGCTTTGTAAAAGTGGTCCAGCCCATGTGGACTGTTTCAAGGGCAACTTAGAAAAAAACAACAATGTCCATTTCATAACCAAGCAATTACTGAGGAGTTTAGCCTCCTTTTGACTTTGAATAACTTGAGTGATTAGGGACTGATTGTGTGTATTATTATTATCATTATGATAACTTTTTGCAATTCCCTCAACTCACTGATGTACACATAAGATGGGGATCCACACAGTATGACAGGACAAGGAGATCTTCAAGATTATCTAGCCCTCTTTCATGGGAACCTGAGACATGGCACAGGTCCTTGATCACGGTAGATGCTTAGTAAAGGAGCCGTAGGTATTCTGCATTAGTTGTAGTGTTTTCTCTATAGCATTTACGATGTGAATTAATTAACAATTTAGTTTTCTGTTAATAGTTTGTATTATTTCTTTCTGTCTACTTTATAAAGAAATGTAATATTAACCAAATAGATGAAAAATAGGCTGTCCTGATAATGATAACATGACACATTATGAAGTGAACTGGGCACTTAACTGAAAGTCAGAATTTAAGTCTTCACTAGGCCAATTCCTATATATGTTTACTGGGACAATTCACTTTGCCTGAGACTCACTTTCCCTTTCAGTAAAATGAATGCTTAGGCTATCCAGGATGGCAGATAGCTTTACCTTTATGTGCCACCTTCAGGGGCTTGGTAGTGATTGCCCAGAGTGGTGGTTCTCAACCTCATAAGAAATCTTTTCAGACTTTTTTATTCGTCACCCCACACCCCATGTAATTTTAATTTTATTTATTTATTTATTTATTTATGGCTGTGTTGGGTCTTCGTTTCTGTGCGGGGGCTTTCTCCAGTTGCGGCAAGTGGGGGCCACTCTTCATCGTGGTGCGTGGGCCTCTCACTATCGCGGCCTCCCTTGCTGTGGAGCACAGGCTCCAGACGCGCAGGCTCAGCAATTGTGGCTCACGGGCCTAGTCGCTCTGCAGCATGTGGGATCTTCCCAGACCAGGGCTCAAACCCGTGTCCCCTGCATTGGCAGGCAGACTCTCAACCACTGCGCCACCAGGGAAGCCCCCCATGTAATTTGAATGTCACAGATATACTGTGTATCTCTTTAGGTACTGTTACCCTTTGAAAGGACACATACCATTGTAATATCTAAATATTTTTCATCTTCCTAGAACCAAGTTTTGACCCCTTGGGTGTGTACTGTCTGGTTGAGAATGCGTGGCTCAGGGGGGGTCTGCTGATAGGGGTTGTGAGGCCATTGTCATGTTCAGCAGAAAAGAGGGCTGGTTAATGTCTGCCACAGGCATGGGAAAGGGGAGCAGCAGGATGTGAGCTTTGTATGGGGCTAGATACTCTGTATAAACTTTACCGCTTGAACATTCTGAGATTCCATGTTCAGTATGTATATAAGCTATATCTACCTAACTAAAAGTAATTATTTATTGTTTTTAATGATTAATGTATTGGGTGTTGATACAACTGTCAAATCTGAAAAGAATCTCAAAGTAATCAATTTAGTAGTCATAAGCAGATAGGCCATTTTTGTGGGATATTTATTTGTAATCTTTAATATTTCCTGGGTAATTAAGATGTTCTCCTAAAATATGCCTACATGCCATTGCAATGCATGAGAAGTTATTCACTTTTGTTCTTACAGATTTCTCAAGATATATTTTGGAGGCAGGAGTATCTGTTTCTCAATGGAATAGCTATCAGATGATTTGTCTAAAGAACTTCCACTGCCTGGATTAAAGCAAGCCCCTGAGCTTGATTGAGTGGGGGCTCTTCATAATGAGAATGCGTGGGAATAACCCCTGTGCTTTGCTATTGGATAATTTGTTGTATTCAAATCCTGCTTTGAGTCAGGAATTATAATGATAGGGGTGGAAAGATTATTCACTCTTAAGAAGCTTGCAGTTTTATGGAGGCTGTCAGCAGAAGTAACTCATACAACCTATAAAACTATAAAATGAGGTCACATCCCTTTAACAACTGTTGCTATTGGCTTGGGCTTTGTCAGCTCTGATGGCCAACGTGTATCTTCCTTGAAGCATTCTCAATTGATTCTCACAGTTCCTTTGGATACTGGCTTATGTGTGTAAATAAATAGGTCCCTAGTGTAGACCTATTATGACCTCTTTGCCATGCAGTGGAGCTTCTATTGTTGCCAATCACTGCTCCATTGGACATTGGCATCCTCAGCTGGTTATCGTGGCTAAGGAGAGGGCCTTACTTTCCTCTTTATCATTTCATTCAAATATAGAACAAGTTCTTCTCTTAATTTATCACCACACACTCGAGCCTAGATTATAAATTTAGAACA